>NW_022681473.1:70261206-75176206 GCF_009764315.1 Trachypithecus francoisi | reverse complement strand
ATTATGAACAACTATATGTTAACAAATTGGAAAATTTAGATGAAATGGGTTAATTTCTGGATGCATACAACCAACAAGATTAAACCATGAAGAAGTAGAAAACCTGGACAGTCCAATAATAATGGACAGACTAATAATAAGTAAGAAGATTGAAGCCATAACAAAAAGTCTCCCATAAGAGAAAAGTCCAGGACCCGATGACTTTAGTGCTAAATTCTAGAAAATATTTAAAGAAGAACTAATACCAACTCTACTCGAACTATTTCAAAAAATTGAAAAGGAGAGAATATTTCCAAAGACATTCTATGAAGTCAGCATTAATCTGATACTCAAACCAGACAAGGACACAACAGAAGAAGAAAACATATTCCAGAGAAATATAGATGCAAAAATTCTCCACAAAATACTAGCAAACCAAATTCAACAATACATTAGGAAGATTATTCATCACTATTAAGTGGAATTCATCCTAGGGATGCACAGGCAACTCATGCAAAAATAGACAAAGGGAATTTCATCTAGCTGAAAAGCTTCTGCACAGCAAAGGAAACAGTCTTATGAAGAGACAGCCTACACAATGAGAGAAAATAGTTCCAAACTATCTGATGGGATTAATAACCAGAATAAATAAAGAACTCAATTCAATAGCCAAAAATAAAACACTCTGATTTAAAAATGGGCAAATAATCTCAATAAACATTTCACCAAAGAAGACACATAAATGGCCAACAGGTATATAAAAAATGCTCAACATCCCTAATCATCAGGGAAATGCAAATCCAAACCTCAATGAGATATCATCTCACTTTAGTTAAAAAGACAAAAAATGACAAATGCTGGTAAGGATGCAGAGAAAGGGAAATGTTAGGGAATGTTAATTAGTACAACCATTATGGAAAACAGTATGGAGATTCCTCAAATACCTAATAGGTTTACCATATGTTCCAGAAATCCCACTGCTGGGTATGCATATCAACAAGAAAGGAAATCAAGATACTGAAGAAAGATCATCACTCTCTCATGCAATTTGTGAGGCCAAGGTGGGTGGATCACTTGAGGTCAGGAGTTCAAAAACAGCCTGGCCAACTTGGTGGAACCCGTCTCTACTAAAAATATGAAAATTAGCTGGGCATTGTGGCAGGCACCTGTAATCCCAGCTACTTGGGAGACTGAGGCAGGAGAATTGCTTGAACCTGGGAGGCAGAGGTTGCAGTGAGCCAAGATTACACCACTGCACTCCAACCTGGGAGACAGAGGGAGACTTCATCACAAAAAAAAAAAGAAAGAAAAAAAGAAAAGGAAAAGAAGATCTTCACTGTCATGTTTATTGCATCACTATTCACAATAGCCAAGATATGAAAGCATCCTAAGTGTCGATCAACAGATGAATGGACTAAAAAAATGTAGTATATATTCACATGGAATATTATTCAGTGATAAAAAGAATGGAATTCTGTCATTTGCAGTTCATGGATCTAACTGGAGGACATTATGTTAAGTGAAAGAAGTCAGACACAGAAATACAAGTATTGTATATTCTCACTCATATGTGGGAGCTAAAAACGTTCACCTCATGAAGGTAGACAGTAGTATAATGGTTACTAGAGGCTGAGAAAGTTAGTAGGGAGGAGAGGATAAAGAGAGGTTGGTTAAAGGTAGAAAAATACAGTTAGGTAGAAGGAGTAAGTTCTAGTGTTTGATAGCAAAGTAGAGTGACAATAGTTAACAATAATTTATTGTATATTTCAAAATAGCTTGAAGAGAAGATTCGGAATGTTCTCAACACAAAGAAATGACAAATATTTGTGTTGGTAGATATTCTAATTTCACTTATTTGATCATTGCACACTTTATGCATGTATCAAAATATATGTGCCCCATAAATTTGTACAATTATATGTCAAAAAATAAAAAGAGAGGAGGGCATTTAATAAGCAATTATCTGTGCAACAAATGCTTTGCAAGGGAAGTCCATGGTGTTAACTTTTTCTGCCTAGTTAGGAAAGAGATCCTTTGGAGTTGGTATTTCAGCTGACGATATTTTAGGAGCCTGTTAGTGACAGTAATTGTTGGGAGAGGGTAGAATACTAATATTAGGTCAAAGGCCTACAGGTAAGAGAGAGAGAAAGCTTTCCTCCAGCTCCTCACAGTGACCCAATATGGTACAGAGTGAAGGAAACAGTGACAGGTGAGTTAGAAAGAATGCAGATTATTGGGGGCTTACAGGCCATATTAAGAATTGTTTTACTTTATTTTATTAATAAATGCAATGAATAGTCATTAAAAAATTAAATCAATGGAAGTTGTGTGTGCGTCATGATCAGACTTATCATTTTAAAAGACTATCCTGTTTAAAGGGTAGAAATAGGACTCATAGGCTCTTGTGGTAGTGCAGGTATGAGATGTTGGTTACTTGAATTTAGCTAGTAGCAGCAGGAATAGGAAAAATGGACAAATCAAGAGGTATTTATTATATAGGATCTGTAGACTTGATAATTGGAGAGGGGGAAATAACAGAGAGGGAGGTATCAAGGCTGACTTTGAAGCCTCTGACAGAGCAACTGGGTGATCAGTGGAAATATTTCTAGATACAAGAAATACTGGTGGAGGAGAATAAGATTTTTGTTTTTGGTTGTGAAACCATTTACTGTTTGAAAATAATGAGAGGTTTAAGGATATGTGGTTAAGGTGTTTTTGAAAATTTTCTTTGTGGAAAATGAGAGAACAGTCTACATAGGGAAGCAATAACAGCTGGTATTGGGGTCTAATCTGAGGTTGATAATCACTAATTTATAATAATGCAAATCTTTACCATTGTGTGATTTTGCTTAAACTGTGCTCAGCAGCCAAGATGCTAGTATAGGTTAGGCAAATGATTTTCATTCAGAATTTCCAAGATTGAGAATGTCCTGTACTCAGTGGAATGACAATAGAGGAAAGGAGTTTAGAATCTTATTAATGAGGGGGTGACTGAAGTGATGGACCGGGAAATATAAGCTGAATGGATAGGAAAATTTACACGGAAAGGGGCTTATGGGTGGCAGTGAAGTAGAGGAATCAATACACTGGAGTTACCAATGGAGTCAAAGTATAGATGAGGTGAGAAAAGGATATGGTGACCAGAAGGTGGAGTGTATCTATTTATGATATAGTAGGGCACTTTTGAGTTATGATAAGGTTTGGGGAATAGGTATAAAAGTGGAATAGAGGAGAATATTACTAAATATAATGAAGTAAAATTTAATATAGAATAGAGAACTGCTGCCACACATTTCTTGGTTGATTTTTATAGTTTTGATATAACATCAGTCTCTTCTTTCTCTCAGAACTGCCCCATTTCTCTGCTCCCATTTACTCCAGACTCAACAGATTTATACACACTTACTGTCTGCATCTCTTTTCCTCTAATTTTCTCTTGAACTTACTTTTCTTGCTGACCACGTCACTAAACCTGTCCTGCCAAGATCCTGTCAGTGTTATCAATGACTACACATTGATTAAACTTCATCTTACTTGACTTATCAGAATCTTTTGTCATAGCTGATCCTTTCCTCCTCCTTGATACATTTAACTCTATTTGGCTTCCTGGGTATTACAATCTTTTGCTTGTCCTCCTACTTCACTGGCTGCTCCTTCTTAGTCATGTTACCTAGATCTTCCTTTTTATTTTCCCAAATCTCTAAATATTGAAATGTTCCAGGACTCACACCTGTAGCCTTGCTTGCTCATTGCTTCTCTTATGTACCCTATCATCCTTAGTCTGTATTTTCAGCTGTACGTACTCCCCATATTATTTTATTCAGTTTTGTGACTTAAATGCAATCTATATAATTCCAATTTCTAAATTTATATCTCTATTTATAATTTTTATCTTAAGCTCTAAACTTATAAAACCAAACACTACTCAATATTCACCTTGGGATACCTTACTAGCATCTCAGGTTTATAATAGCCAATACTAAACCCTTGATACTCAACTTCTCCCACTGTCTTTTCCATCTTAATAAATAGTGACTCAATTTTTGCACTTGCTCAGGCTAGAAAGCTATTTTTTTCTCTCCCATTGCCTTCATGTAGTCTATAGGCAAAATCTCTTTCCCCCTACCTTCAAAATATATCCAATAATTCTTCATCACCTTGTCTATTATTACCCTAATTCACATCACTATCGTCTCTTACCTACAGTGCTCAATAGTTTTCTATTCCCTAAACAGTAGCTGGAGAGACTATTTTATTTTATTTTATTTATTGTATTGTATTTTTTTAACCATACATGAGACTAAGGAGGACACTTTAAAATGGAAGTTAGATCATATAATTTCTCTACTCGAAACCTTCCATTGATTTTCCTTACTAAAAAAAAAAAAAAAAAAAAAAAATCCAAAGGTCTAAATAATATGCCACCACACCATGTTTCCAGCATTCTCTTCTGTCATGATTCCCCTTCATTCACTCTGCTCCAGTCTCTGTGGCTTTTTGCTGATTCTTGAGCATGAATAGCACATTCCTGCCTTAAGATATTTTCACTCTCTGTTCCCTTTTCCTACAGTACTTTATCCCTAGGTAATTACATGGCTTGCTTCATCCTTTCTTCAAGTGTCTGTCTACTTTTCACCTCCTTACTGACTCCTTGTTTTAAAATAATCTTTCTCAGTGTTCATCCCTTTCACTACTCAGTACCTGTTTTTGAATGATTAAATGCCTCTTTTTGATTGAGAGACTACATAATATACAAATAAAAGTGCTGAACTAAGAATTAGATGGACTGACCTGAGTTCCTAAGCTAGCTCTGGTACTTACATGCTCTGAAAATTTAGACAAGCTGCTTAATTTCTCTGAGCTTTAGCTTTGTTATTTGTAAAATACGACTGCTGGACTAGATGAATTCTAAGGAATTTTCTATCCCTAAATAATGCTCATGACTCTATAAATTTTCATTCTTTGAGCTTTCACTCCTTTTACCAATGTTTTTATCACAGCATATGGTAACTTATCTACAGGACAATGCTGAGGAATGTAGTCTATAAGATAGCATGTGCTGGTAGCACATGGCTTTGTTCAGGCATCTGTAAAATATATGAGAGGCTCAAAGAACATGGTTTAAGAAATTTTTCTACCTACATCTGGGTTATGGGCTTTACCTGATATGAAGGAATGAAACATGATTGAGTGCCCAAAAATGATGCCATTTTTTTCACAAAAACTACATTAGCCAAGCTGTGAACTTTGACTTAGGAGTGATTTAAGATCTCAACTACTTAGAAATAAACAAAATTTATGGTGTAGGCTCCCTAGATTTTAAGATGCAATTGAGAAGGTCATCAGAGACACATAGGATTTTAAGACTTATATCTCCTTAAGAATTAGAGAGTATAAATAAAGTTATACTGTGTTGAATATGTTATGTTAATGCACATTGGACATTCTCCAGGAATGGTGCCTCAGTGACCTGTCTTGGCAGGCTGGTTGCTTCTTCTTTAAATTTTCAAACTACTGAGACACTGCATTCCATTTCTCTTCTCTACCATACCTATGGATGATATCTTTTTATACCATGAGTTTTATAATTTAACACAGATTGCTGAAACTATACATTAAGAGGCTTTTCTTCAAGATCGAGAGGATAGTGTTTACACAGATTATATGATATAGCCATAAAACATTTATATGGCAAGAGTTCTATAATTTTGTGAATAAGTATTTATGCTATTACAAAGCAGTAGAGAAATCCACAAGGAAGGAGACATCTATTGAAATATATCATAAAGTTAATGATGTACTGGAACTACTCTCCAAGGTTACTATTGTTATACCTTAATATTTACAATTTTAGATGAGTTTGAAAGAGAAATTACTATTGTCAACTTAATTTTGGGAAAATGAAAGATTTAAAAGAATTCTTGAATTTTTTTCATTGTTTCTAAGGTTGTAAGTCTTCGTGGTTTGAGACCGTTAAGAAATAGCATAGGCCGGGCGCGGTGGCTCAAGCCTGTAATCCCAGCACTTTGGGAGGCCGAGACGGGCGGATCACGAGGTCAGCAGATCGAGACCATCCTGGCTAACACTGTGAAACCCCGTCTCTACTAAAAAATACAAAAAAAAAAAAAAAAAAACTAGCCGGGTGAGGTGGCGGGCGCCTGTAGTCCCAGCTACTCGGGAGGCTGAGGCAGGAGAATGGCGTAAACCCAGGAGGCGGAGCTTGCAGTGAGCTGAGATCTGGCCACTGCACTCCAGCCCGGGTGACAGAGCGAGACTCCGTCTCAAAAAAAAAAAAGAAATAGCATATTATATGGTTTCATTCTGGGCTTAAAGATATTGCTCAGCAGCACTTTATCCTGAAGTAGGGATGTATAAAAAGAACCAGAGAAGTTACAGATAGAGTCATTTGAAAAATGACATTTTAATTTAAAAATTTAAATGCAACTAGTCATTTTGTGAGATGTTCTTGTTTTAAATGACTTACTGTCATCTACGTAATAGTAAAGCTTAGCTTGTGATGCTTTTGTTAGTGATGGCTTTATTTGTGGATGAAATTAACAGGGGCAAATCGTTATGTAGTCATTGTATAATGTGACAAACTTTAATACCTTGAATCCATAGTTGTCATGGATTCTTAACCTCAACAGTGGGCCTTAGTGGCAGAGGTGTTTTAGAGGGTTGCTGGAAGGGAAGGGATAAGAGGTGGAAAGTAAAGATGCTGCAACAGAATTGTTCAACTTTCATGTTTCCTTATGGTCTTTCCTTATCTTCTGAATAATGAAATTATTTTTTCTTAGAAATCTTTCTTTCATTTGTTTTGTCCCTAATTCCTCTTTCTCTAATATTTTCTAGTCCAGTTGGCTTCATATTTACTCCCCTTTCTCTTCCCTTAAATTTAAACCAAGTAGAATTTACAAAGCCTTTCGGGAAGCATTTTATCAGCTCAAAGATGATGAAAAATGAGAGCTTTGGCCAAGATAAGGCTGCCTGGTTTCTTTTCTTGCACTGTTATTCCTCCAAATGTAGAGTGTACTTTCATTTTTTTTCTACTCATTAATGTTGTGAACTATTTATATCATGAGTCTACTGGGTTTCTGCTGCTTTATTCTGTTTTGTTAGAACTTAATAAACATTGATCAGGAGCCTCTAGTTCTCAAAGTGCAATTCCTGGAGAAGGATTTGGCCACCTTGGAAAATTGCACTAGCCTTTTACTTTGCCAGAAGTCCATGTAGTATGGGAAGAATTAATTATCTGATTCAGTGATCATTTAGGGATGCCAATATGCTGTCTTATTTCACATGCAGCTTGTTTTAAAACTACATTTTATAAATTTGACAAGTTATTGATAATCCACTCAGATTAAATACTGCTTCTACTTTTTTTTGCCTTTGTTACTAGAGGAGAAGGGTAAATAAGAACAAGAAAAAAATTGTGATGGATTGGCATGGAAATATGATTAAGTTGGTCCATAAAATTATCTTCAGATGTGTGCTACTTCCTGATTATGAGTATTGTGGAACAGACACACATGTGCACAGTTACATGAAATGTATCCTAAATTGGCTACTATATTTTTTTAGGTTCAGAGTACATATGCAGACATGTTACAAAGGTAAAATTGTGTCATGGGGATTGTTATATAGATTATTTCATTACTCAGATATTAAGCGTAGTACTCATTAGTTATTTTTCCTGATCCTTTCCCTCCTCCTACCCTTCACCCTCCAATAGGCCCCAGTGTATCTTGCTTCCCTCTATGTGTTTATGTGTTATCATTATTGAGCACCTATACCCTTGCTTATTTACTTATTATTTTGTTTGTTCAGTCTCTAAAACTGAGGGAAACTTAATGGGGTCCTCCTAAATGCTCAATTCTTTACTTGGAGGAAGGAACAGAAGACTATTCTCATAGCATCCAGCACATACTACTATTTTAGCACTCACTGTATTTTCTTCCAATAAGACCCTGCCTCTACCATCAGACCATAAAACATTAGACAGCATATTCTTTAATTTTCTTTTACTCATTTCTTTCTAGGTTAGGGCCTGCTACACACTGGGCAAATTAATGTTTTTGGAGCATAAAATTATATCACGAGGCTGCCTTCAGAGGGATGATTCCTTCCACCTCTTGATTTAGGGTTTCTGTGATTGAGTTTTTGTGGATGTTGTTCCCTTTCAGTTCTTTGTAGTACCTCTAATTTGTAGCTGGAGAAGTTGGCATGTTAGTTGCTCAGTGGCTTTAGTTAGAATAAAGAATTAATACTGAACCCTTTCAATGACTTTACATTATTCTAAAATAAACTAAAATGGAGCCCCTGTCTATGTCTACAGCTTTACCACATCCTTCTTTAGTTGTCAGGCCACTGGCTTTCTTTCAGATCCTCAAACAAATTATGTTGCTTCCTGCCTCAGAGCTTTTACACAAAGTGTTTCCTTGCCTGGAATACAATGCTTCTGTATTTACTTTTCCACTTCTGCCCCCTTTTACCTTCAAAGTTGATATTCATACTTTGGATCAAAACTGGGAACTAGGAAGCCGTTTCTGACACCTCAGAACAGGTCATGTTCCCCAGTTGTGCTATGTTGTACCTGTTTTACATTGCTTTTACTACAGTTTTGATTTATTTAAGTATGTATTTGATAAGTTTTGTTTCTCCCTTAGGATGGTAGATTCTAGGATGGTGGGGACCATGCTTTTATTTACCATTTTATCCTTAGTGCCTTGCATAGTCCCTGGGACAAAGAAAATACCCCAATTTTGTTGAAATAATAAAACCTAGTTATATTTTACCTGTTTTTTTTTTTCTGCTGCCAAAGAAGATTTTCTATTTTTATGTGAATAAAATAAGGAAGCCCTGTATACAGGTAGGGTTGAGTTTGTCCTGGCCACTGTCTTCAAATACCCAGTTGTATCCTATCTTTAGCCTTTGTACATGAGAGGCATTGGCTAAGAGCAGCACATAGGCACAAGAAAGAAGAGACATTCTTCCTTCCTTATTCTGCTGCATCATCTATAGTAGTCACTTACTCCTTTTCTTTCCTGCTACCGGAAACCCATCTTGCTCCATAATCATGTCCCTTTGAGATTTTGAGGTAATTATCAATCCCAATATGGCTCCCACTTGGTAGGAGATAGTACCAGATATTTAAAAATGTAAGTCTTGTCATTCTGTTCACCTCATGCTCAAATAACTAAACATCAGGATAGCTTAAATTGGTATTCAGATTATAGAAATATGTCTTTCTAGTTTATAAGAGTTATTTATAAATAGAAGTAGCATTTTAAATTATTTATACTAGCAACATTGAGAATAGTCATTTCAGAACAAAGTTTCAGCTAATAAGTAACAGTGATCTGTTAAATAGTAGTAGTTTATTTGATCTGTTTGTAGATGAATCTGACTGGATTCACATTCTTTAAAAAATAATCTTCTGTTTGACCTGTTTGAGCTGGGCTCAAGTCCAGCTAATGTAATAAGTGGTGAACAGTAATTTGAGCCTTTAGTTTATTTAAAAGTTTTTCCTGATATGAATTGGGGTCAAATCTTCCTCAGAGTTGGGAGGGACACAGCTGGGCATTGGCAGAGAATTCAGGTGAGGGAGAACCTTTCACCCTATGATTGGGGGACATTTTATTTTTTCCAGAGCAGAAGAGACAGGGAAATCCTTGTATTTTTCCAGATCTGAAACTGCTCCTCTGACTGAGAGAGGTGAAGAGGCAGTTTTAAAATATCCTACACAATCTCCTTGGAGGAAATAAGAAACAAGGTGGCCTCACTCCTGTGTGGACTAAGCATTAGAGAATTAGCACCCTAATAAGACAGCTATAGAGTAGGCAGTTCAACAAAACAATTTTGTTTTTAAGGAAGCATGAGAGCTGCAGGTGTCCTGTCTCTATTTTGGGTTGAGGTACCAACATCTTTGGTGTGTCCTGATACGTGATGCTCACTGTTGCTCCCTGCATTGGAAGGTGTGCAGTATCAGTGTAATGCATGCACAACAATCCAAGAATACACAGTAGCGTGTTGTAGAGCAGTCTTACACCAGGTTATGACTCCAGGGTCATCCCACTGCTGAGTCCTCTGGTGGAAGAGGACTTGTTAGCAGAACTGAGCCTTTTATGATACCAACTCAGAACTAATGGTATGCAGGGAGTCCTTGCAGCTGGAGTGGTTGTTTATCAACCTTACTGAAGATTCTGCTAGGAAGAACAGGATGGCAAAACAGGATTAGATGGAGTTAAAGTTGACTCGTGCTAAGACAGAACAAGATAGCAGAATAGCTGGAAGCAATAATGCTAGCCTGGGACACTTCTTGAGGTAAAAAGCAGTTGGGGCAGCTGTGAGCTCAGTGATGAACCTGTCAGGGACTTGTTTTGGTGCTGGTGCTGTTACTTACTTCATTAACTATTTTTTCCAGGCTGGAATCTTATTTTATGACAGGCACTTTTTATATGTGCTCTAATTCCTCCCAACAACCCTCAAAGATCAGAGTCACAGACCTAGATAGCTCATAATTCTCTCATGCCAACCTCGTGTACCCTAAGTTGCCTCTCACTTTCCAGGCTTAGATGAAATGACACAGAGCATGTGAAATCTGGCTTGTGAAATAACCATTGGTGGGCCGGATGACACAACACAGAAATATGGGGGAATTGGTTCTATATGAAGGTGAAATGGAAGATTGAGGTACACTACCAGGCTGACACTATATCTCTCCTTTCTCCTCTCTGTGAACTGTTCCACAGTATAGTTTCTCCTTGAAAACCTTCCAAAGAAGTATCCTGTGCAGAGAGAACTGGTAGGGCAATTCATGGCTTTTCATGAAGCCAATGCAATTATGCATTACACTACATTGCTTTGCATGTTTCTTTGCTCATTTTCTTCTATTGTATTTCCCTTATTACTCCTCCCAAATAAAGGGCTTTTACCCCCTAAAATAAAGTACCTGAAATTTAATTTGCCTCAGGCTCTACTTTATAGGAGACTTGAACTAAGACACACCACTATCATCTGAAATTTGACAAAATTAGAATGTGTATATATGTGTTTATTATATTTATATTTGTATATATGTATATATACATATAGATATATTATATGATCCTCTCTGTTTTTGAATCTTTTCCTAGCTGACCTGTTTTTCCCTTCAGATAACATCTAATCCTATCCACAGTTATTGTTATTTTTAAAAGGTATTATATTAGGAGTGAGCTTGTGATTTGCTTTATTTTTCTATCATATTAGATACCAATATTTTAGAGTTCATAATATCAAAAGGAAACAATTAATTACTTGTATTTTTATCTCCTATACTATCCAGAAAATCAGGTGCCAATTTTGTAGCTGTCATGTTGCTTAGCACAGAGCTTGGCACATTGTATGTTCTCACTAAATGTTCCTTGAATAAATATAATAACATCAGTCCACTAAAATTTAGAAGCAGTCTAGTTTTTCTTTAATTTTTGTTTCATTTTGGGGCCATTGCTTAAGCTTTCTGTAAAGTTCCTCCTTTTATACAACTTTTGCTGTGAAATTTTAAACACAGAGGAAGTTGTGTTATATAAAATTTCAGGAATTCTATTGACTTCTTGTTATAGGTCAGATTGATTTTTAAACTACTTTGGAGAGACCCAATGAGTTTTGCAATTGAGGTCATATATATTTGCAGGAAGGTATTATCTCAGTAGGAGTGCAGTTAATGCTCAATTGTTTTTAACTGCCGAGTACAAAAAAAAGAGAGATACATAAACTTTTACATGTTAAGAAATAAAAACCAAGAAGTAAATTATTTTACCTTCAATGATGCTACAGTTTTCAATTATGAATGAATAGGTTCATTCACATTTAAATATTAGTTATGTAATAGCATTTGTAAATTTTTAAACACTTTTCTCCATGCATCTGTGGGGATGCTTTTACATGAAAAACAATTGTAAACACGTTGACTATTGGATATAAACTATGTTACATTATTGTAGTTTATTAATGTACTTAAATGTCCATGAAGAGATATGGAGGTGTTTTCATTTGCTGGGAGTCTGTGTAAGTTGATCTATCCTTGTATTTGTTAACATTAGCTGCTATAACAGATAAATCCCAAAATCTCAGTGGCTATTCACAATAAGGATTTATTTCTTATTTATGTCAAAATTTAATGTGACTGT
Source organism: Trachypithecus francoisi (assembly GCF_009764315.1). Classification (NCBI taxonomy): domain Eukaryota; kingdom Metazoa; phylum Chordata; class Mammalia; order Primates; family Cercopithecidae; genus Trachypithecus; species Trachypithecus francoisi. The sequence continues at coordinate 75,164,057 of NW_022681473.1, read as the reverse complement.
GCATGGTTAGGTAGTTTTCCCTTTAGCATTAATTCAAGAAGTTTAATGTTTTTCATCTTGTGACTTTGCCATCTTCAACAAGTAGGTCAAGGGGCTCTGAAGGTCACCCTTTGGATCATTTCCATTCTAGCTAGCCAAAAGAGTGAAGGAGGAAGGGGGATCACCTGTGAAAAGTTTTTTCCCCTTTGTAAAGTCTATTATTTTTTTCTTTCTAAACATGACTTCCCTGAACCTGTGAGAAGTTTTTATTGGTCAGATCTAGATGTGACACACATCACATGTGGTCTCATCTCAAAAGCCAGAATTCAGTTATATGGCCACAGTCAAATGCAAAGGAGACCAGGAATTTTGACCTAGATGTATGTCCAAAAGGGTTTTGGTGACTACTAGAAATCTCTGCCCTAGTTCCTAAAGAGTGTTTTAATTCTAAATAATTTGAGGGTAGTTTTAAAAATTCATCATTTCTCAATATTTTTCTAAATGTTTTTCTTGCCAAAGTCACATCCATCAATTTAATGATAAAAAGTGCTTGCTCTGTGGAAAACAAGTTGGAGTGGACATCGCACTTCATAGACAGAAAACAATCTCTCACAAGATCTCGAGTGATTTAGAATTTTTTTAGACTCTAAAATACTTACTTTTCCAAGCTCCTAGGTAAGTGAAAGTATTTTTAAAAAGTAAATGGAAACAAATCTGCCTTGAATTTTCTCTGGTCAGAATTTTGTTTATCAGAATCAAACTGGAACTTTAGGATCTGGGGACTTAGGAATTTGAAAATCTTTTCATGCTTTCAGCATGAATGTATCATATCTCAATAAAAACAATGATCATTATCAAATTTAATTTATAACATCTCAAAGAATGATAACTATGATAAGTTTATAAATTATAACTTAAATATAATTATATTATCTATAACTCATAATTATAAAATTATAATTATATACTTATAATTATAAGCTTATAAATTATAAATTATAGTAATTTAAAATTTTACAAAGCTGAAAGATGTCATTTTTAGAATTCCTTATATAGTTTAATATTTGCTACCTAAGTAATATGGATGATATTATAACAAAATAAGGTATTATCCATTCTTAATTCATAAATATATGCATTCATACAAAACTGAATAAGACACAATGTTTTTTCTTAAGAAACCCTAATCTTGCATGTGAGATAATTAATAGAGACAATACAGTGTGGCACATTTTACTGTAGAGGAATGTACAGAGTGTGGTTAAAACACAAAGATAATTGGCTTTTGAAAAATTAGAAGTTTGTCCCATAAAGAAAAGGGAGAAGAACATTCCTCATAGAGATAAAGAGCACAGGCCAGAGTCATGAAAAAGAATGGTATGTTTAGTGAGTCTCATGTAACTAGAGACCAATAAAGATATTTGGTATTTTGTGGTTCTTGGCAGCCTACATTACACTATAGAGCTAACCAAGGTTGGCTCTAGTGTGACTAGGGTGGGGAGAAGGCTTTGAAATTCTATTGAATAAAAAATAACGAAAAATGCTTGAAAAGTTCTAGGGGAATGAATGTGTAGAGTGAAATAGGACTTTGGAAAGAGCTGAGCTATCTTCAATATTTGAAGGGCATGTTGTAAAGGGTATAAATTTAGTCTGTGTGGTTCAGAGGAAATAAGTAAGACTAAGAGAGAAAGTTATCTATAAGGTTTCATTTCAAACTGTAGACAAGCTCTGAATTAGGAGCTATTCAATGATGGCACAATTTACCTCAGCATGGGTAACCAGAGACCAAGTAATCTTTTGTCAGATTATCATGTAAAGAGGATTATATACTTACTGGAAGATGTTATGATTCTATTGATTTTTGGAAGTATTATAGGATGGACTCTTTAACTGGACTTTGTGGATGTGAATCTGGGCTTCACCGCTTACTATAGGTGTGACTATGGCAAGTTATTTAAACTTTCTATATCTGTAAATAAGGCTAATAACAGCATTGGCCTCAAAGAGTATTTGTGAAGTTTAACTGAGATAATAAATGGCAAGTACTTACTTTCTGGCCTATGGTAAACATCCTACACATATTAATCCTCATCATCACCATCATCATCAAATGCTAGATAAATTAGCCTCATCTGTAATGGACAACATTGATATAGATCAAGAGTAGGTAAACATTTCTGTAATGGGCCAAATAGCAAATATTTTAGGCTGCGGGTCATATACAGTCTTTGCTGCATATTTTTCTTTGCTTATGTTTGTTTGTATTGTACAACATTTGAGAAATGTAAAAATCATTCTTAGCTCATAAGCCATAGGAAAACAGACTGTGGGGGCAGGTTTGTCTATGGACTGTAGTTTGCCAATCTCTGATCTACATGAATAGAGAAATTAATCAAATAAACAACAGCATAGAATCAAGATTAAGCATCTGTGTTTATTAAAATGTTAAGGCTAAAAAGCAGATATTTACAGAGCATACATATATGAGTGGGGCATTTCAGGTCCAAACTTGGAAGAGGAAAGAAGTGCTTGCTTGTTATAGTCACTTAGATGGAAGAGGAAGAAAGTACGATCACAAAAATGCCTATTATAGCATCAGATATAAATGTTATATAAGAGCCCAGAATAGCACGATGGCTGTAAACATGTCAGATATAAAAGCCAAGTGCCTAATTACAGTTCCCCATCTAGTCTAATCCTGTTACCATTAGCAACAGGGAGGACAGCATCTGGGTTTGCTGTCCCACCAGTCTGATTTTTCTAGTTTTTCTCCCCCTTAGCAGTTTCCACCACTGCAGAGTACTGTAGGGAAAGGGATGCCCAAGACATCTGGTTGTTTTAGGCCAGGCCTCTTGGGTGAAGGGACAGTCCCTGGGTGGGACTTTTTATAAGTCAGGATTGGGTCTTAGCTTTGGAAATCCTGCAGTTATTTTTAGTTTATTCAATGGAGATTAACTTCTGAAAACAGACTCATGCTAACCTATGTCTATGAAGTGTGGCTAGCTCCAGAATGAGGGATTGGTTATCTTTACTATTTTCTTCTTCTATCTTCCTGACCAATATTTTGTCTGCCCAGGACACCAACTTTGCCAGCACAAGAATGCTTAGTGAGCAAAGAATTAGACAAAGGGTGTTAGATATTCTCAAGTAATATGTATCTCAAGCTAAGGCAGTTTGATGGATTACCTTTGTCTATTCTAAGAAACAGGAATCAGTACCTTTCATTCTAGATAGTGCTGAATTAAGACTGACAAACTCTTAATCCCTCAATTACTTTTCCTATCAGTTACCAATGCATTGTTCCCCTCAACCCAACTGGATGGTTTATAGCTTTCTAAAATGATTGCATCAACATCTCAGAGACTGCTATGTGCCAGGTAGCATGTTATTAGTAGGAATATGGTGATAAACAGAAAGCAAAATCCTGACCCTCAGGGCACTCACAGTTAAAATACAGTTCTATAATTGTTATGCGATAGATAAGCAGAGGCAAACATAAAACACAGAACAAGGTCACCAGACTCAGCCTGCAGGAATCAGGGTAAGATGATACTAGAGGTGAGTTAAGGGATAAAAAGTAGAAGAAATGTTCAGATGGAGAGAGTAGTACATGTAAAGAAACAGAGCTGAGAGATTGCACAGCATACCCAAACAAATTCAGGTAAATTTGTGTGTCTCTAGTGATGGGCAGGGGACAGGGAGGATGTCAGGGTGTGGGAATAAAGACATAAGCAAGCTATGAAGGGCCTTGTATTTTATAATAATGACTATATGTTTCATTTAAATGCCTATTGGGAATCTTTTCTTAGTAACAATTAGAAACAATTTTTGCAGATTAATAGTTTAATGGTTTATAACTTGGTTTTACTAGAGAATAACTTTTTATTGACTTCATGCTACTTTTTGTTGTTGCTGTTGTTTTCTTTTTTTGGTAGAAAACCCCTATATGGAGTCTGTGGTCCATATATAAAATTGGAATTCATCAGTTTGCTATTACTGTAAAATTGCTACATGATAAGCCATGCCAAAACTCAGTGGCTTAAGATAACAATCTTTTATTCTCACGGACCTGTGGGTTGTCTCAGGATTATCTGAGCTGGACTTAGACTGGCTGGGAGGTCTTGGCTGTGCTTATGTTACATTTTTTTTTGCAGGTGGATTGGTATGTGTTATATTTGACTGAGGTGGCTCTGGCACATGTCTCTAAATCTCCTGGGACTGATAGGCTAATTTGAGCATGTCCTTTTCATGGTGATGGTAAATAGAGGAGACTGGACAACCTCTTAAGACCTGGGCTCAGATTGGCATATGATTATTTTCTCCCTATTCTATAGGCCAAAGCAAGTCATAGGACCAAGCCCAACATCAATGGAGTAAGTATATTCGTCTCATGGAGGTGAGGCGAATGGTATCAATGTCTGAATAATGAATAATAATGTTACCCACCATAGGGAAAATAATAATAGCAATAGTAATATTTTGTGTGTCAAGATTAAATAATGAAATAAGTCATGTAAAGTACTCTCTATAGTCTGCCATATAAGGAACATTAAATACATGCTAGCTAATATTATTATTAGCTAGTAAAGTTTATACAGTAAAGTTAAATAATTTTGCATATTAGAGTCCTTTTGAGAATGACACTCTCAAAAGTTTAATTGAAGATAATTTATTAGAGGGGTTTTTTAGACAGATGCGTTCATAGTTAAGGGAAACTACAAAAATCTAGCCATCATCATCACACTTAGGCCCAAGGGACAAAGGGAAGTTTGACCAGGATTCAGTAAGAGCTTCAGCCGCAAGAGAGCAGGTGCTGGATAGGAGCTTTGCTCTTAGAGAGAAGAACACAACCACTGGCAAAAAAATACCCTGACCTTTCTCTTCTATTCTTTGGTTTTCTGCCAGGGCCTCACATTAGCTGATCCCAACCAGAAGCCAAAAGGCAAAGAATCTTAGTGACTTAGTCTGTAGAAATCGGCATCCTGGGTATATTGTGGGAAACAGAAAAGTGAATGGATGATAAGGGATAAATAAGATAACTAGCATACTTTGTGGGTCAGTAAGTTTTTTTTTTTTTAATTCCTTTTCTTCCCCTTAATTTTTTTTTAAATTAGAAACTAGCTTTCTGAAAAGAGTTGTTGCTTTCTCTTTCTTGTTTTTATTTTATTTTATTTTTTGAGTCTCGCTCTGTCATCCAGACTGGAGTGCAGTGGCATGATCTCAGCTCACTACAACCTCTGCCTCCTAGGATCAAGCGATTCTCCTGCCTCAGCCTCTGAGTAGCTGGGATTACAGGCATGTGCTACCACACCCAGCTAATTTTTGTATTTTTAGTAGAGATGGCGTTTCACCATGTTGGCCAGGCTGGTCTCAAACTCCTGACTGCAAGTGATCTGCCAGTCTTGGCCTCCCAAAGTGCTGGGATTAAAGGCATGAGCCACCGCTCCTGGCCTCTTGTTTTATTTTGACATAAGCATCTGTAACTATCAAAAAACATTATAAGTCTAACGTATCATTGGTTTTATTATCCAATTAAACACAAATGAAACTGTGCCCCAATAGAGAGACCAGACTAGATAGCACATGGATAAGGAACTAAATCAGTCTCAGTAAAGAATCTATTTTCAGTTTTCAAAGTGGATCAGTACTGTGTCAGGACCAGGAAACATCTCTTTCCCATTGGTGTTGGGAATTATTTTATACTATGGGGAGATTCAACATTCCTGTGAAATTGAGGAAAAGGATCATCGTGGTTTAGAGAAAAATGACCTCATTATGAGTTTGGCTCTTCTCCGCTGTCAGCTAGCCAATGTCTGCTAAAAAAATGCTTGAAAAAAGATTTCCATATAAAGTAGTCATCTTCATAATTAAATTCTACACTAACTAAAAGGGGATTTTTTTTTTTTTCACAAGCCTAGAATCTGGGCAGCAATTTTAGTTCTTTTTTTCCCACCCTTTACAGTCTGTCAAACTATGTTATATATTATATATCTCTAACAATCTTTCTTTTATTACTTGTCTTGAGTCTTTCTTCTATTTCTTAGATTTCTGTTTTGTGTACTTTTAGTTTTTCCTCCAGTTTTCTTCCGTTCCGTTTTTGGTGGTGTTATTTTGACAGATTGCAGTCACAGGCATTCATTCATACATTTAACAAATGTTTGTGGAGCACACGCCTTGTGACCTAAAGACAGGTCAGCCTCTTCTTTCATTATACTGTGTGGATGACCAACCTGTCTTTGCCTACAATAGTTTATCCAGTTCCATTATTGCTTATTTCTTGCAGTATTTTTCATCCCCTCTCCTTGCAGGCTCTGCATTTCTTCTTGAGATGATGACATTGACTTTGTCATGAGTTCTCAAATTCACAACTTTCATTAGCATAACATTGCTTTACTAATAGAATTTAGAGCTAGGGAGTCTTCAGTCTTCCAGGTTACGTTAAAAAAGGTTAAACTGGCTGGGCGCAGTGGCTCACACCTGTAATCCCAGCACTTTGGGAGGCCAAGGCGGGCGGATAATGAGGTCAGGAGATCGAGACCTTCCTGGCTCACACGGTGAAACCCCATCTCTACTAAAAATACAAAAAATTATCCAGGCGTGGTGGCGGGTGCCTATAGTCCCAGCTACTTACGGGAGGCTGAGGCAGGAGAATCGCTTGATCCCAGGAGGCAGAGGTTGTAGTGAGCCAAGATCGCATCACTGCACTCCAGCCTGGGCGACAGAGTGAGACTCCATTTCAAAAAAAAAAAAAAAAAAAGGTTCAACTACTGACATACGTGTGGTCAGATCTCCACTAATAGTTCCTAAAGGGATGGAAGGGCTCTTCAGCCCCGTTCACCTGGCAGCAACAAGTAAATCTGGACAGATCGTAGTTAATCTCTAGGCCAAGAGCCTGAGACTAGGCTTATTTGCCAGCTATATATTTTTAATATCCATCTCAAACATTTATCTCCATTGCTCCTACTTTGGTCAGGCATTTTATATAATGTAAGCTCTGTGAGAGAAGGGCCCTTTTTGTTTGCTGCATCCAAAGTACACAAAGTAGTGGCAGGTACATGGAAAGTACTCAATAAATATTTGTGGAATAAATATATCATAAATGGTGGTGGCATAGAAGAGACCTACAGATGAGGCTGAAACCAGGAGAAGGGGAAGTAAACTCACATTTAATGAAATTCTGTTATGTGTCAGGCATCGTTCTCTATATAATTTAATCTTACAATAATTCTACAAGATGGATATTTTCTGTATTTTATGTGAGAAGATTGAATCTCATAGAAGTTAAGTAACTTGTCCACAGTCACACAGCTAGTTGGTGGCAGAGCTGGGACTCAAACCCAAGTTGGATTCTCGAGTGTATCTTCTTTCCTCGCTACATTCCCTACTTGTGATCAAGGAACATATGAAAATAAAGGATATGGTCTATGAGAGGAGTTAGATATATACTAAGTGCTGCACATTTTCTATGACATTACAAACATTTTTGTGTTTTCCTTTCATAGTATAAAAGAAAGAAATCCAGCCAGGCGCGGTGGCTCACCCCTGTAATCCCAGCACTTTGGGAGGCCAAGGTGGGCGGATCACGAGGTCAGGAGATCGAGACCATCCTGGCTAACATGGTGAAGCCCCGTCTCTACTAAAAATACAAAAAATTAGCCGGGCGTGGTGGTGGGCACCTGTAGCCCCAGCTACTCGGGAGGCTGAGGCAGGAGAGTGGTGTGAACGCGGGAGGCAGAGCTTGCAGTGAGCCAAGATCGCGCCACTGCACTCCAGCCTGGGCGACAGAGCAAGACTCCGTCCCCTACCCCCTAAAGAAAAGAAAAGAAAGAAAGGAATCCAAAGCTTATTTCAGATTCTCTGGATAACCACTTTATAACTAAGCACTGCTGCAGATTTCCCGGAAGGCTTGTAGTTGCGCTTGTGTTTACTGTTTCGTTGGAGAGAAGTGGTACTCTTCAAATGTCACAGGCTATTGTAAAGACAACAGAGGTGGACTTAATCTATAATCACTGCTTTATACCACTCTAAGGCCAAGTTACCACAGTCAGTATCATTTATGTGGAAAGTAACAGCTTAGTTTCAGCCAAATTGATACTAACAGCTTAGTATCAATACCCTGTGATATTTAACGAGTACCACTCCTTATTCAAGTTTGAGAAACAGTGATGTAGTTGCTTGTGAATTAGTATATGTCTTTCATTAGACTGTAAGCTTCTCAAAACCAGAAACCATGCCATAATTATTTTGTAATCCCTTACTCTATTCCCTAATACCTAGCACAATACATGGTCATTCAATCATTCAACAAATATTTACTGAGAACCTACAATTCCAGGCACTATTTTTAGGCCTTGGTAATACAGAATTGAATGTACCTGGAAAGATACTTGTCCTCATGGAGCGTACATTCTAACAGGGAGAAGACAGACAATAAATAAATTTAAAAATATGGAAATAAAAGGCTTACATATTGAATAAATGCTATGGGGAAATAAGCAGACAAATCATTTCCATTTTCAACTTTCTACTGATGCTGATGTTGTTAAAGCCAGCAAAGACTTCCATGTTGTCAGATCCCCTGACTGCTTTACTGACCTTTTCTGTTTAATCAAGAAGTATTCTGTACTATAGGTTGAGTATCCTTTATCTGAAATGCTTGCAACCAGAAGTGTTTTGGATTTCAAAAATTTTTAAAGTTAGTTGATCATCCCAAATCTGAATACCTGAAATCTGAAATGCTCTAATGAGTACTTAGTTTGAGCATCATATTGGCACTCAAAAAGTTTCAGAATTGGGGGCATTTCATATTTCAGATTTGGGGTTTGGGATGCTCAACCTGTATAATCTCTTTTTTAAAAATATAGAATCGTGTTAAATAAAATTCTTGGACCTTGAGTTAGTCTCTACTGTGCATTTTCTCAGAACCTAGGATTTACCTTTCTTGCCCCCGCCGCCCTGCCTTTTGCTTTGTGGTTTTCTTAAATTAATTCTGAAGTTTATACCCAATCTCTTCATGGAAACTGCAAGCTCCTTGCAAGCAGAGGGTATGTTTTCTACTTCTCTACTTTCCTTTTATATTGCTGTATGTATAGTGGATGAACAATAACATTCAACTTGATTAATGTACCTCTGCTCTCTGGTTTGCCATAGTTTTTAAGCTATGTTCCTTGAAAATGTAGGGTTCCACAGATCTAACCCAAGCAGGATCTGCTAGGTCTAACAGCAAGACTTCCTCTTCGTTTCTTCAATAGAGCAGTTTTGTTTATTTACTTTTAGCCTTATTTATTTGGGTTTGTCTAAGATTTTGTTTGACAAAAAGGTCTGATTCCAACCCTCCACAAAAAAAATATTTTGGAAAAACCATGTATAAAATTTCATTAGGTCTTGGAAATTGACCAGTACACATTTAGAGGGTATGCCTTCTTTGATCTGGTCAAGGAGAGACATTTAATTTCACTTTTTTTAATAAAAGTAAATGAAAACTAAATAGCAGAACTTCAAAGTTAACAGAGTCTTGAATTTTCTCTTGTTCAATTATCCATTTCTTTCAAATGAGGGAACAGAGGTCAGAGAGTTGATGTGATGTTTATAAGGCCAGATAGCTAGTTAACGGCAGTTGGGACTAGAACTCAGATCTCTAAATCTTTCTAGCACCCCATACTACATGCACACACAGACATACACACACAAACACAATTTCTGATCTTAGTATCACCTCTGATACATGATAGTATGGTAACAGAAATTATAGAGATTCGGAGACATGAATACAATGCATAGCTATGCTGCATTGTGACTTTTATATCAACCTGGGTAATAAGGGGAACATACATAGATGTGTGTACATTGCATATAAATAGCACTTAATAAATATTTATTTAATTACATGGACCAAGATATTTAAATATATGTTCCCATATTCTAATATTCTTTTCTCCCTCTGCTATTATTATCATCATTTCTCATGGTCAAAATTCACAAAGAGTGATAATGAAACCTATGTACAGTAAGATGCCAGAGATATGATTAAGATACCTATGGTAGGGTAACAATTCCAAGGTTGGAAAACATAACTTTCAGCCATGTACTTCAAAACCAGGCCTGAGCATACATTTTAGTTCCAGAGCACCACCTTCCTTGTGTCCAGTTTTCTTTAAGTAATGGGGGTTTGCTGTACAAATTCAGGTGGAAGTACAAAAGGCAGGGATCTAAACACTGTGTGAAGCCTAAAATGTCCTTCCAGACATCAAATAAGCTCTAACTTAGGATAGTGGTTAAGAGCAGGGTTCTGGAATCAAACAAATCTAGGTTAGAATCCTGGTTCCATCACTTACTAAAGGAGTGACTTTATGCGCTTCCTTAACTTTGCTCTGTCTCAATTTTCCTATTTGTGAAATGGAGATGAGGAGATGATAGGTAGTTGAACCTACTTCATAGGTAGTTGCAAGGTTTAGGTACAATAATGCATTTGAATTTCTTATCATGTCTGGAATATAGTGAGGGCTCAATAAAAGTAAGCCTTTAATATGATTGTTCTTGTTATTGTTGGAGCTGCTGTTGTTATTAGCCACCAGATTATTCTACTATATCCTCAACAGCCATTCTTCCAAATCTCATCTCTACTACTATGTTGAATGTGCAGCTCTCTGTTTTGCCTTCTATTCCTTGAAATTATCAACTAACTGACTGTTTTTTTGTTTGTTTGTTTGTTTGTTTGTTTTTTTAAACTTTTCAAGTGAGAGTATCCAATTGAATTAGCCTATCACCACTGGTGTAAGGCAGAATTCTTATACCAGGCCATTTCATACCTGCTGGCCCATCTAGCAATTGACTAGTCTCAGGTCAGGTGTTCAGCAATCACCAGTCAGTCTGGGATAGCAAATATGTAGGAAATCCTTCAGAAGGGGAATGTAGGCTCAGCAGGCATTCTGACACTTCCTAAAAGATGATGGCATAGTTCTTACCTACCACCTTGCCTGACTAGTGTAAGGAACATAGAAAAAAAAAAGCCAAATTTTAATATTTTGATTAAGAACAAATGTGATGTTTAAATGAGTAAAATATGTTATTTGTTTATGTAATAGTATTATTAGTGAACTTAGGCAGCAGAGAGAAAGAAGGTTGGAAATAACAGACCAAAAGTCACTCAGGGCAAAATCATTATTTGTGATACGTTAGTAGCGTCTGTCTAAGTTTCTGACAAATACTAGTTACCTAAAGAACAGAATGTGGAGTCGGCCTTCCAGAATCCTATTGATTCTACCTTCCTGTGAATTATAGGTAGTTATGCAGCTGCTTGGAGAGATTTCTTCCCATGACAGTCTGACCTCATGTGCTCTTAAGATAATTTTGTGCTGAGTGTTGCCACTATACTATTTGTATTAATTATCTCAGGCTCAAATAATATAATAAAATAATATTACATTATTTTATATCAAATTATATTATATCAAATAATAATAATAAAATTATATCTCAAGTAATACAAATACTATTTGTATTACTATTTCCTTTCTAAAGGTAGAAAAGGAAATAACACAGAGAGAATAGCCGTTTTTGAAATGAATCAATTTTATGACAGGACGGATGAGTATTTTTCTTGTATCATCCATAGCTGAGTTCTAAAGCACAACTAGAAAAAATGTGGCAGCTGCTAGTTATGCGTCCATTAGGGATAAGGTTCTGATGTGCTTGGCATCTGCCTGCATAGTGACTGTTAGAGACTTATTTTTATATTTCTAGGTCCAGAATGAGCTGGACCTAGACTGTAGTGGAAAGCTTCTTGGTTTGGGAACCAGGAGATTTAAGTCCTGGTTCAGTCACTACTGGCTTTGTGTTGTTGGGGAAGCCACCTAATTCACCAGCCTTAGTTTTTTCATCTCTACAGTAAGCAGATTGATAAGATGATTTTCAGCCCCCTCACAGTTCTAGCCCTGCATAATCGAGACTCACAAACTCCTTTACTTTTTTATACTGGTCAATTCAATGCTTTACTTCCAGATCATGCCATTTTAATTTTATGCCTCTGTCTTTTGTACCATATATTTGCTTTACATATCCATCCATTCATTGATTGATTCTCTCATTCCACCTTTATCAAACATATATAGTCTTGCAACAATGATACAAAATTTACTGACATGATCAATACTTTCAAGGTCCTAAAAACTGAATACAGAATACAACAGTCTACCTACCTGCCTGCCTCTCCAGCCTTATCTTATACCACTCTCTTTGTCCTTCTCTAATGATTTGTTTTTTTGTTTTGTTTTGTTTTGATATGGAGTCTTGTTCTGTCACCCAGGTTGGAGTGAAGTGGTGTGATCTCGGCTCACTACAATCTCTGCCTCCCAGGTTCAAGCAAGTCTCCTGCCTTAGCCTTCTGAGCAGCTGGGATCACAGGCATGCACCACCACACCCAGCTAATTTTTGTATTTTTAGTACAGATGAGGTTTCATCTTGTTAGCCAGGATGGTTTTGAGTTCTTGACCTCAAGTGATCCTCCTGCCTCTGCCTCCCGAACTGCTGGGATTACAGGCCTGAGTCACTGTGCCCAGCCTCTAATCAATTTTTTAAAGGTCCTTGTCATGCTTTCTCCTCCCTCAGGTTCTTGCATGTTCTCCATCTCTTCCACTTCCCTGTCCTCAAACTCCCATGCCTGAAAATACCTATTAATCCTTCTGTCTCAGTTGAATGTTCTTCCTCCTTTGGGAAATAAACTCCCTAGAACAGGCTTTCTGTCATGTATTCTCATTATACTCTATATTCTTTTGACCTGATATTCACTGACATTATAGTAATAACTTGGTTCAACTATTGCATATGTCCAGAAAGAAAATTTTGCTTCTGGACATCATGAATGTCCATGGATCCCCCAGGATTCTGCAGAATTTGAATTGTCTTTCCCATCTATCTGTTCATACAGAGTATGAATGTCTGAGAGTCCATCTCTGATGGGCATAAGGGGTATCTCCTTTATGGTTTTCCTGCTTCTTTCTCATTTTACTCCTTGTTTGTTTTGCCTGCCCCAGACTGTAGCTTTTCCTGCAGTTATTCCATTTACTGTATCCCTGAGGAGTTGGAGGGGCAGTATCGGGTTCTCAGGTCTCTACATCTTTGAAGATTGTTTTAGCCCTTCAGGTACTCTAGAGTGAAAAGTCTCTTAACACCGACAAACCTTTCTCTGCCTAACCCATTATAACTTTAATATGTTATTGTGCTAATACACATTTTGTTTTGTTGCTCCCATTTATCAAATATCTCTTCTCATGAAGATAATTGGAAGTGAAGTATGGAAATTTGTCATATTTTGCTTAATTAGTCTTCTTTGTTTCTGCTAGACTGTTAGTTTTTATGATAGCAGAGGCTACTCTGTCTTATTCACTGCTGTATCTCAGTATCAGGCACACAGTCAATACTTAAGAAATATTTGTTGAAGAAATGAGTGAATGAATAAAAGGTGGGAAAGATGAACCAACCAATTTACTGTTACCATATAATATGAGGCATTCTATAGCATAGATATATTATATCTGTATTTGGATATATTATAGCAAAGAAGATAATGTGTGTGTTATAGTTTTATAAATCATAAAACACTATTTAGCTACTTTGGTAAGAGACTAGTAAGCTCTATACAGTACTGAAATGTTTTTCAAAGTGCGGTCCCTGGACCAGCAACACCAGCATTGCATGGGAATGTGTTAGAAAAGTAAATTTTAGACCCTACCCTAGACTACTGAATCAGAAATTCTGGTGATACGGCCCAGTAATCTGTTTTTTAACAAGCTCTTTGGGTGACTTTGGTGCGTGATAAAATTTGACAGCCACTGCTTATGTGAGATAAAAAATGGAGTGTAACTTAGCCTTTAACTTTGCAAAATTTACATGTAGGGAAATAAAACATATATACCAATGACACAGGGTCACAAGAATCACAAGATAAATGCAAAGTGCAAAGGCAATAATGGGGAGGAAGGGAGAAATAACTTTTGGTGAAAGAGGCTTCAGGGAGAAAGAATCTTTGAGCTGGAACTGCTGAGTCATGGTCCATAAAATATCCTAGATGACAAGAAAAACAAGATGAACAAACAAAATCCATGTTAACCCGGAGCAAAACAAAGAAAATCTAACAATTACTCCAGACATAAAGAGTCAGTTTGTAATAGTTAACACCACAGACTTTGGAGTGAGACATACGTAGTTCCTATCCCAGCTCTGCCAGTTATAAATTAAGCAAACTGGGCAAACGTCTCAACCTCTCTCTTCCTGAGTTTCTTCCTATGTAAAGGAGTGAAATAATTGTACCTATCTCATAGGATTATTGAGAATAGTAAATGCGATAACGTACATACAATGCTCAACTTGCTATGGTATGTTTGATAAATGGCATTTATTACTAACACAAAAATAGACTATTGAAGTTGAAAATTGGGTGAGGGGTTTGCATCTAGACAACCACAACGAGTTTACATCTTCTATGACCTAGGTGTAATTTTCTTTGTTTTTTAGAAATAATTTTTAATATTTATTTTTAGGGCATTAAATTTTTTTTTGAAATAATCTCAAATGTGAACGTATAGTACAGCACTTAAAAAAAATATCTTGACCCATATGAGTGTTAAGTGACCAACTTGTTCCATTTCCTACTACTACATTAGTGTGTCTCCTGGGAACAAGGGCAATCTGTTATATAACTGCAATATTACCATAAAAATTGGATGGTAATATTGCGAATATTGGTATTAATGGGAAATTAACAGATGTCCCAGTTAGATGTGCTTTATAGCAAAGAATTTAGTTCAGAATCACATGTCATCTTTAGTTGTCATGTCTTTCTAATTTTCTTAATTCTGTGGCAGACCCTCAGCTTTTACTTTTTTGTGTGACTGATATTTCTGAAATAGGAATATTACAGAAGCGAGTCTGTGATCTTTTCATTGCGTCCTATCAGGTGGCACAAATTAGATTTGCTACATTTGCTTATGATGTTCACTTTGAGCACACAATTGAGGTTGTGTTTTCCAGGCTTCCCCATTGTGAATTTATTTTCCCTTTTGTGTATATTTGTACTCAGACAAACTTACATCTATATTAGTATCTATATTTATCTATCTATATTGAAAACCATGAGTTCACACTGATTACTCCAGTTCCAGTCTAATACTATATAATTCATTGTAGTTTTCTCTACTGCCATATTTTCACTCTCTTTTCTGATAGATTCAAATTATCCTTATTTTATTTACTTATCTGACCAATCCTTCTGTATGTAACCAGTCTCCTATTGTTTCTGCCACGCTAGCACAGATAACCTCCTCACCAAACTCATGCTCTTGCAACCCTTGCTAGGTCACTGCTCTGCATGGGAGACCTCGTCACTCTACTTAGCTATGACAAAGTACTTCAGCCCCTTCCCACCACATGGACGCCCTCCTCATACTACTCAGGTTTTAACTCTATGCTCAAACATTATGTAGCCTATTTGGCCTTCCTTAACTTGTTTAATTCCAACAGCCCATGTTAGCCTACCCATCTTCAAGGACTCTTTCCTCACTCTGTCAGGCTCTGTAACTCAGTTGTGGTCTGCCTCCATACATGGATACCTTTCTCATCTAGATTAGGCCCTGGGCCAATCTGACACCCTGCTCTGGACCACTATAGCTCTGTTCTCCAAACTCCTTCACCACCAGAGTAGACTTTGCTCTACTTCACCCAGTGGCTTTGGGACTGAATTGTTCAGGAAGGGAATGAAAGGGAAAGGGAAAGGGAGAGGAAAAGGAAAAGAATGAATGGAATGAAAAGAGAAAGAAGAAAATATGAGAAGAAGCTCATAGATGTATTTTTCAATAAAGCAAGAAGAAACATTACTATTTTCCAAAGATTGTTAGTGGAACTATCAGCATAGTTTTCCTTGTCTGGAAGCAGGCAGAATGGCCTGCTGGTTTGACTATGGATCCTGTGTGGCTTTCCAGTGGTCTCAACATTATCGTAAAACATTAGGCAGTCTGAGAGAGAACTAGAAAGCTTCATGTCATACTTGAGGACTGCAGTGGATCGGATAGTTCTTGCAACATAAAAACTATTTGTCTACAAGCTGGCTTTCTGCTATCACTTTAGAACAAAAGGCAGTATACTTTATTTAGCCAAGACAAAAGTGTGCTAATGATATCTTAGGTTTATTGGGTAGCATATTTTCTAATCTGTACTTTTGTATTTGGGCATAACATTTTGTCTTAAGCTAACTCTTTAGGTATTGGGGAAGTTGGGGAGAAAGAAAGGCAACATATTTAATGACTCTTGGTTTTATTTTTCTACAATTTTATTTAAGCAGTATATTCTCATAAGATTTTCTAGCACAGTAGATCATAAAATTTAAAATAATATAATTGGTATGATTCTATCTGTACTATAGAGATATGTATATAATTAACTTTATATAATTAATATTATACACTAAAATAAATTATAATATGATTATGTCATTTTATATAATACATAATACAATTACATCATAATTATAATAAAAGTTTATTACACATTTTATAGGAGTATATGTTCAATAATTTCTACAATCTAAAATTGATTTTCAGATAATTGGAACACCAGTGTTTACAAGCATGTTCTTTTTGAGATTAGCCATCAGCTGTCACTTCCTAGACCAATTCCAAGTGAAATGATTACAGACTTTCATTTAAATTCACCCTTTGGGGCAGTGGAATGTGATACTTTTTTCAAGTGATAGTTGATATTAGATTTATTAATCTGCCAAAAAAAATACCCTTCATTTCATGGTATACATAAGAGGAGACTAAGATTTGGTATTTATTAGTAGAATTCTATGCAGTCTTATGATTCAGAGCTGTGTATCCAAAAGAAGGGAAAAAGAAGAAAGAACAAAGTGAAAAAAAAAATCAAAACAAAACAGTCTTGCCATTTTGGGCAAGTTGTAATAAAAGTCCTTGTATGTCTGATTTGAGGAGATGAGAGGGATGTTGTATTTTACATGTCAGAGACAGATTTTTATTTTCCTACTTAACATGTGTCTCTATGGATAATGTCTCCCTGTAGACTGAATGCTATTTTGTCCTCATATGAGTTGTTTAATTGGACTGATTATAAAATTGCATAAAATCACCATTAAACAGAATATTAAGTAAATCTCTACTTATGTGCCGGATGCCAAAGATTCCCCCAAAGTCTATTATTTCATAGGTGTTTTGCCATATTTTTCTCTTCTGCTTCTTACTTTCTGTTAAAGTTAGTTCTTATCCTCTGGAAAAATTTGTTACAATATTATTGCATAACTAATATTTATTGAATACCCTTTGTTCACAGCATATAAAAAGCAAATCTGAGAGGCCAATAGAGTCAATTTGTAGCAACCTCTTTAATATTTGTCTCCTAGCTTAACTATACTGAAAGTCTATAGCTACTTCTATGCATAAGCATTCTTGTCTCCCTTGGCATTCATCAGCTGGAAAGATATGATCCCTGGAGTCCAAACTCTCATTCTGTTTGAGATTTTGCTGATGGAAAGAAACCAAATAGCTGCAGCTAAGCACTGCACTGTTGAGATTAGTTAAAATATCCTTGGTAACAGGTCTTGGAAAGTTTTTGAGAATTCCTTAGGTTTGATTTTCTTTCCATCTGGTGATATGAAGAATTTTCTAAATGATATTCTAGTCATGCATTTGACAATAAAATATGCTTGTTTTAGCACTGATATTATTTAATTAACCCCTAACATTCTATTATGGATACTGGTGCAGCATGTTGCAGTAAAGGGTGTAGGCTTCAGTGTCAAATGTGAATTCTAATATTAGCCTTGCCATTGTCCAGCCTGATGACCTTGAACCAGTCTCAGTTTCTCCATCGCTAACATAGGTGTAATCATACATGTCTCATAAGATGATTGAAATAAGTTAGTAAAATGAATGACATTTAGAAAGTACAACTAAACACATGGTGTTTATGCATGGCTGGTAAATGGCAAATGCTATTTCTTTCTTCTCTCCCGTCTTCAGTGAGCAATACCAATACTTAATAGCAGATTGGAAGATATTGGGAATTTTTTAGTGGGGAGGTAGGCATGGAAGAATATGTAACTTAAAACTGGGCTCGGCTGGGCACGGTGGCTCATGCCTGTAATCCCAGCACTTTGGGAGGCCGAGCTGGGTGGATCACAAGGTCAGGAGTTTGAGACCAACCTGGCTAACATGGTGAAACCTCATCTCTACTAAAAATACAAAAAATAAGCCGGGCATGGTGGCAGGGCCCTGTAGTCCCAGCTACTTGGGAGGTTGAGGCAGGAGAGTGGCGTGAACCTGGGAGGTGGAGGTTGTAGTGAGCCGAGATTGCACCACTGCACTCCAGCCTGGGTGACAGAGTGACTCTGTCTCAAACACACACACATACACATACACACACACACACAGCTGGGCTCATACAAGATTACATATAGTTACTTATCTTCCGAAGATTTGTAGAATTTACATGGTAAATCTTTGTGAGGTAAAAAGAATTGACAACATTCCTACATCTTGAATGATTGATGTGAAATTGAAAGTTAATTATCTCCTAGATATAGAATAAGACACACCTGCTGGTGGTTTGGGAGTGTAAGTGCTATAAGTGTAAGATAAAAGGTAGCTGATTTGCATTAACAATATCTTGAGTTTATTTAGTGCCTGCTTTTCAAGCAACTTGAAGTAGCACATTTATTCATCAAGGAGATATTTTGAATTAAAGTTCATTTTAGAGGTCGTATTTTTAAAGACATTATTTGAGCCACAAAAATACTGGGTTGCTGCATGCTCATCTTATTGCATTTCTGTTACAATTTCCATTTGAATCAGCTTTTTAAAAACTTGTAAATAACAATTTCTGCTTCCTTGTCAAGTATTAATTCTGCTTTATTGATTCAAGTGTCTTGACTGTTAGGGAAGAAATGACTCCTGGCTGAGCACATTCTTTGTTCAGGTATACAACATTTAATGAGACTGCCTGTGTACACAGTATTGTTGGAAGGTGATATGTTAATCAAAGAATATTATAGCTACCATTTACTATGTTTTATATAACTATTCAACAACGTGGAGTACTTACATATGTAAATTTTATAGGTGAAGAAGGTGAGGTTTAGAAAAGTTAAGTAACTTGCATAAGGTCACACATTTAGTAAGTAGCAGAGCCAGGGCCATTCTGTTTGACTTCAGAGCTTGTGCTTTTATCTCCAAATAATTATACTACCTCACATATGCCCCATTGATCTGATCTTCCTCTTCTATGACATTCCGCACTGTATATTTTGTTCCTCTTTGAGCCTCTTTCCTGTAAGATTTTTTTTTTACTAATGTTACTGGATATTTCTCAGTTCCATACTTATCACTAACACCTCCTAGTCACCTTACCATTTTTCAAAGCGATGTATTTCAATGTAATTTCAAATCTACAGAAAAGTTATAAGAATAGTACAGGAACTACTGTATAGTCACTTTACCCAGATTCACCAATTGTTTACATTTCACTCTATCATTTTCTATATATGCATGTCTCTATATATCTCTATATCTCTATACACACATATACACATATATACATAAGTATGCATATCAGTTTATTTTAATTTTTGTAGATACAAGTTCTCACTATGTTGACCAGGCTGGTCTTAAACTCCTAGCTTCAAGTAGTCCTCCCACTTCAGCGTCCCAAAGTGTTGGAATTACAGGCATTAGCCACCATGCTCAGCTTTGCATGTGTCTTATTAATGAAGTGCCTGATGCCGTTCACTCATTTGAAAGTAGTTGGGGGCATTAGGCACATTGATCACTAAATACTTATATATTTTCTAAAACCAAGAATATTCTCTTACATAAATAGTGCAGTTATCAAAATCAGGAAATTTAGCATTGGTACAATATTATTATCTAATGAGCAGTCCATATTCATTTCAGCAGTTATCTCCATAATGTCTTTTATAGTTGTATTTCCTCAGTCCAAGATCTACGTTACATTACACATTACATTTAATCATGCCTCTTTAGTTTCCTTTAATGTGCAATAGTTCATAAGCCTTTCTTTTCTTACCTTGACATTTTTGAAGATTTCAAACCAAGTATTTAGTAGAATGTCTTATAATCTGCATTTGTCTGATGTTTCCTTATGATTAGATTCAACTTATGCATTTTGGGCAGAAATATTACAGAAATGATGCTATGTTCTTCTCCGTGTATAATAACAGGAGGCTCCCCGTGCCAGTTTGTACTATTTAAAAAAATAATTGTATAAGTATATCTTTGTTTTTTGCAGAGATGAGGTCTCACTATGTTGCCCAGGTTGGTCTCAAACTCTTGGGCTCAACTGTTGCTCCTACTTCCCGTGTTCACCTCCCAAAGAGATTACACGTGTAAGCCACCATGCCTGACCCATTTTGTTCTAATTGGTGGGGAGATACTATGAGGCTATATAATGCCACATTCTTGTTCTATTTTTTACCACTAGTTGCAGCATCCCTCAATGATTTTATAATTCCATCATTTCTTCTATATTTATTAGTTGGAATTCTATAAGGAAGAACTTTCCCTTCTCCCCCATTTAATCACTAATTTATCTATATCAGGATAGACTAATGGATTATTATTTTATTAAAAAGATTATATCTCCTGACTATTAATTGATTTTTTAAGGCTCAAATTATTTCAGATTTAGTCATTAAGAGCCCCTTCAAGCTGGCTTACATGTCCTTTTGATATGATCCTGTGATTTTGGAGCACTTCCTTCCTTTCTAGTACAAAAAGATGTGCTAGATTCATAATTTCCTTGTTCACATCCTGTGAGCCCTTTCTCCAAAAAGTCCTGATTCTTTTTAACAGAGGAAAGTACTTTGAAACCAAGATTTCCTTCATAACCTCTCTGCCCCACCCCCACTCCCTCCTTCCCTTCCCCTTCTTCTCTTCCCTTCCCCTCTCTTCTCTTTCTTTTCCTTCCCTCCCTCCCTTTCTTCCCTCCCTCTCTCCCTTTCCCTTCCCTTCCCTTCCCTTTCCTTTCCTTCCCTTCCCTCCTTCCTTCTTTCCTTCCTTCCTTCGGTTGTGCTTTGTCTAGGCACAGAAGAAGCCCAATCATATCAGAACAATGTGGAATTTGCATGACCCTTTGGATATGAGCATTTGCTCATTCTCTGGTCTTATGTATTCAGCATCTATTGAGTTCCATTTTGCATTAGTCCTTGTACTCCGGGCTTTGCACTCATTCCTGTTTTGTCTCTTTTATTCCCTTACTTGGTACTTGCTTTCACTCGGTCTAGGCTATGGAATTTTTATTTTTATTTCATCTACATTCAACTGTAGTCCCTGCCTCATATTCAACTTTATTCCTCTAGTTCCAGGTAATATTCTTAAAGAAACTTTTCTTGGTGCAAAGCCTAAGATAGGACTTTTACCACACTGATAAAGGCTTTATTGAAAATTCCACTTCTGTGCTTCAGTGTCTAGTAGTTTTGGACTCGTATGGATTGGGAGAATGACAACTTTTTACTTTGCAGAAGAGAAAGTATGGGCTATGGATACAGGATAAGGAAATTCGATATGAACATTTATCTGACTCCCTAAGCAGAACCAAGTGTTCAGAAAAGCCTAATGGAACACCAAGACTGTAACATCATTAAGTATAGTAAGATCACCTGTGCTATACTGTCCAGCTGAATTCAAAGCAGGTATGTGGTAAGAGAACAAGGTATGTTGGAAGAATCATAAGGTATATGTCTTAAAGCACATCTTACCATCTCTTTGTTGCAGCTGTAAGAAGAGAATCCTGACCAGGCACAGTGGCTTACACCTGTAATCCCAACACTTTGGGATGCTAAGGCGGGTCGATCACCTGAGGTCAGGAGTTCGAAACCAGCCTGCCCAACGTGGTGAGACCCCGTCTCTACTAAAAATACATGAATTAACTGGGCATGATGTTGGGCACCTGTAATTCCAGCTACTTGGGAGGCTGAGTCAGGAGAATTGCTTGAACCCAGGAGGAGAAGGTTGCAGTGAGCTGAGATTGCGCTGCTGCATTCCAACCTGGGCAATAGAGCAAGACTGTCTAAAAAAAAAAAAAGAAAAGAAAAGGAGAGAATCCTCAGGTGATTTTGGTAAATTTTTGGGATTAAACAGCTTTGGTGAGCTATAGCCATATATGCCAATCACTAAAAACCAAATGAATCAACAGTAACAACTTCCACAGGGGTTTCTGCTTAGTTGGCAGAGTACAGAGGTGACTGCAGTTGTTCCCATAATACTATGCCTGGCAGCATGAAGGCTGGGCTGGGAAGAAGTGCAAAAAGCCTTTCCCCAGTCACTTTTATTCTAGCCCATAATAGATGAAAAGTATGTAAAGATGTTATACATTCAGCATTCTAGTTACTTTTTTATTTTATTGTGGTTAAGTAGATAATTGCAGAGCAACTCATGAGTCACACAAGAAAAGAGCCTCATGATTTAAGAATCATATTTTCTTAAGTCATGTAAAAAATCCTTTTTTCCATTACTTATATTTGAAGTTTGCATAGTGAATTTTGGTTATTTTAAGAAAAGCAAACTTCCCTTCAAGGGAAAAATATTTACCATTTCCAAGGACCTTAAAAATCTCATCAAATGCTTGAAGGTGTATCTCAAAGAGGAGTTTTAAGTGTTTTTTGAGGAAATAGTAGCATCATTGAAACAGGTATATCATGTTAGGTGTTTCTTCTTGGAAGAAGATGAAATATTTTGAGTATATGTTGAGTTTTTAAGGGCGTGCTTGAAAAGACAGTCCTATTTATTACGAATTTCCTTCAACATGCTGTTTGACAATTGAAGACCTAACTGTCGGAATCATTATTACCAAGACCAAATCTCATATTTAAGGAGTGTGGGTTAAAAAAGAGAGAGATAGGACTGAATAGAGGCTATCTCAGCTATCACCTAGAAGTCAACTCTTTTGTTTTAATGGATCCTAAAGGCAGAAGATTGAAATACAGTTTCTTTCAGCTAAGTTCTAATGAATTCAATCTAAATCAGTTTAGTCAATAATATCCCCACTAAGTACTTACTGTTTATGAATCAATAGGCAGAGTTTTTCTCTTGCCATCTTCCTTCTATTATGGGGATCTTTCACCCTATTCCCCCCTTTAATCCCGCTTTTCACTCTGAAGAAGAGGATTGCAGTGACTCAAAAGGGCTATTTGAATTGAGAGCATGAAATTCTTATCCCTGAGATGCTGTTTCTTAAGTCCAATGTTGCTAGTGGATCAGAAGCCATGGACATCACCTGGGCGCTTATTAGAAATGCAGAAATTCAGGCCCCATGTCCCCAGGTAATTTTTGTGTGCATTAGAGTTTGTAACACTTTCCTGTAAATTTGACAGTAATTTATAGACTATTCTTTAAAAATTTTGACGTCAAAATAGACACGTCTTCAAGAATTTGAGGAATTTATTTTGTATATCCTCAGAGGTGGCAAATCTTTTTATATTTGAGTAGGGAATGTGCAAAATAAAAAGTGCTAGGTGCTGTGATTAAATCAAGGAGTCAAGTCACATAAAAATGTAATCTAAACGATATGCAGGGTTTAGCAGTCCTGAGTGAGAAGGGATTTGACTTCATTTAATGATTTTTTTTTCTGTTTGAGCCTTAAAAGAGGGAATACAAACAAATGAAAATTACCAAGAATTCATTATGTGCTTACTGAATTTAAGGATAATGCTAGATACTAGAGAATATATGACTGGATAGGACGTTGTCTTCATTCCTAAGGGCCTTACTTAGCACTTAAAAATCACTTAGTGAATTGAAATGTTGAAGACAGGTGAGTGAGCAACTATTTCTACTATAAAGCAGAAAGAGAAATAATTATTGAGCAGATTCAAGCAATATGTTGTTAGAACAGGAGGAAAGCAGCAGTATTTTACTTAGCAGAAGTGAAAGTATGGGATTTGGATACAGAATAAGGAAAGTGGATATGAGCATTTATCTAGCTCCCTAAGCAGAACCAAGTGTTCAGAAAAGCCTAATGTAATTTGCAACATCATTAAGTATAGCAAGATCAACTGTGCTATACTGTCTAGATGAATTCAAAGCAGATATGTGGTAAGGGAACAAGGCATGTTGGAAGAAGCATAGACGTATGTCTTAACACATTTTACCGTCTCTTTGTTGAAGCTGTAAGAAGAGAATCCCCCACAAATTTCCAAACATATTTTCTTTTGGATGACAGTTGCTTGGGTGTTCTTACTACCTACTCAATTGAACCCAGTTTTAGTAAAAATAATTTCTTGATGATGACATTTCATATTTAGATCTCTGACTTCAAATATTGTTTTTACAAAGACTGAACTGGAACTGGGTATTGAAGGAGAAGGAGGATTTCTAAGTGTGGGAAAGGGGATCTGGGCCTAGAGAAGAGTGTGAGCAAGAGATGTTGAGGGCCTGAACTCTGGCAGTGGGAATGGTGGTGGTGGTGGCGAGGAAAGAGGGTGTAAAAGAGAGATGCTTGGAAAGTGACAAGGGGATATATGTCAATTATTAAAAAATAATGCTTGTTAACCAAAAGTGAAATTTGGCATTGATCATTGAATTATCATCAAATGTAAGTCATCTTTGACTTAATCATGGTTATTTTCTTCCTCTCTAGTAGTTGCTTCAGGCATGGAGAATAAGCAGACAAAAGAGTGAAATAGACTTTGAACACTTCGTCACATTTGGGGGTATAAATTAATGAAGATTTACAAGTTTAATATTAAAAATACCATCCCCAGGGTTTTTCTAAATGTGATCAAATCACTGTTTGTTATGTTTCAAAGTACAGCTTATTGATATAAATGCATAGCACGAGTATGATAAATATCCTTTCTTTTCTGAATAATTTTTACACGTAATGTTTCAAATTTTGGTGACTTGCAAATACTGCTCATGAAACTGTTTATATCCTTTAAAATGATGCAGAGAAAAAGAATCTTGAAATTTGACTATCTACAAAAATTGTTTTACTCATTACAAGCCATTCTTTAAAGAGACTGTAGCTGCAGAAATGTTTACAGAAATTCTTTTTTTTCTTTTCCCTTTATTTTTAGTTTTTATTTTTTTGAAAGAGAGTCTTGTTCTGTTACCAGGACTGGAGTGCAGTGGCGTGAACACAATTCACTGCAGCCGTGACCTTCTGGGTTCAAGCAATTCTCCTGCCTCAACCTCCTGAGTAGCTGGGACCACAGGCACACACCACCATGCCCAGCTAATTCTTTTCTCTTCATTAATACATGAGGCAAGATGGTGTAGACATATTTTGTTTTCTGGATTTTATATTTTTATATTACTTATTCCTCTGATTTTTGTCAACCAAATTAGTAATCTACCAGCCCATATGTTATTTTAAAAATCTGGGAAGGATGTATATCTGTATAGCTTTTACCTTCTGTTCTTACACATTTTTCAAACAGGACCCCACAGTTACTTTATTGCTAGTGGCAGAATAAAGTTGTAGCTGTACATAAAATTTAAGGATTACTAACTTTTCTCTGTAAATCTTAATATTTATGAAACACAAAATTTTTCTTTATTATTTATGAAAATGTAATATTTAATTCATACAAAATAATATATGCAATTTATCTATAATATGCACAGCATAATAACAAAACAAACATTTCTGAAATTGCTACTGACATCTAGAAATAGATCATTGCCATTAACTTGCAACTACTCATATGTACTTTCCTTATCCCACTTCCTTGCCCACCCTGTCTACTGAAGTAACTACATCTTTTCATGTCTTCCTTTGCTTTTGTCTATTTGTTTTGTTATATGTATATGCATGGATGCTTAAAAATATATGGTTCAGTTTTGTAGATTTTTCAACTTTACAAAAATTTTTTCATATTGAAACTTACTTTATTCACTCAACATTATTTTTCTGAGATATATAGTGTCATGATATTATCATTCATTCATTTTCACTGCTCCATATATTCCATCTTGAGAGCATATCACAATTTATCTATTTCACTTTTGATGGACATTGGAATGTTTCTGATGTTTGCTACTATAATCTATGCTGCTATGAACATTTTGGTTTGTTTTTGGTGCATATGTGCCAAAGTTTATCTAGGATGTGTACTGGGTAGTAGAAATACTGACTTATAGGATAAACAAATGTTAAATTATTTTCTGAAGTGGCTATAGCAATTTGCACTTGCTAGGAATAAATAAGTTACCATGAATTAATGTCTTTTTCTAGTCCTTGTACTGTGAGACTTAATTATTTTTGACAATACTTTTGATGTAAATGGCATTTGATTATGATCTTAGTTTGTATTTATTATCACCAATGAGGTCAAGGATCTTTCCTAGGCTTGTCTGTGACATGTGTTTATTTTACTGTGAAATGCCTGATCATAATTTTTACCAATTATTTTCTTTTAGTTTGCTTGTCTTTTTCTTCTTGATTTGTATTTCTTTTCATATCTGGATACTGTTCCTTTGTCTGTGTGCTGCAAAATTATCTTCTTTCAATTTGTACCTTGTCTTTTGGCTTTCTTTATTGATACATATATACATCTTATGCATAACTGATACATAATAAACTATATCTATATAAACTGCATAATTTAATAGATTTGGACATATATATGCACTATAAGCACAATAAAGATAGTAGCATACACATCACTCTTACAAGTTTCCTCTTACCCTTTTGTAATCCCTCTTACTCATCCCTTTTTTTTGTATTTGGCATTATAATCCAATACTAGGTAATTTTTTTTTGCTCAAATCACTCTAGCTTTGGCCATCTTTGGCAGCTCTTTCATGTGGTTCTTTTGTTTCTTTGATATTTCCCCATTGTAGCAGAGTTGTTTCTTTGGTGACTGTTTCTTTATTTGCTGGGGCTATAAGATGGTCCATGCTCATCTTATGTCTCCTGCCTGGGAGTCCTAGGATCAACCATTTCTCCAAAGAACTCTGGTTTCTTTTGTTGGAAAATAGTGTTGCAAACCAAAATCTAAACTCTGGGTGTGCTTGTTGCTACTGGGATGTCCCTGCTTCTAGGTCCTCTCAGGAGACAGAGCAAGGCATTATATATGACAGAGCTGGGAAATGTCTGGATACATATTCATTTCTATTTCTAAATGTGTTTTTATCTATCTCTCTATCCTGTAGCTCTTGAAAACTTTGAGTTCATATAGACACCCGCAATGTTAATCTAATATGACAGTGTTCATTACTCTTTACCAATGCTGCACCAAGGCCAAAATCAGGGTGCTAGTTTTGTTTATTATTACTGTGGCATCATTGCTTCTAGGCCCTCTCAGCAGATGGAGCAAGGAAATATATGTGTGTATAACTAATTTGTGTATATACATGTCTGTAAATATTCTTATATGGATTCATCTGTATCTACATTAAGCTAAACATGTCTCCAACTCTCATCTAATATCATATGAATCATTTTAACCTTACTTGCCTGTAACTTTCTATAAAACAGTAAGAAACTTGGCTCCCATCCTCTACCATCCATTCGCTTAATTGTTCAATTTTAGTATACATGTATTGTGTTTTCAGAATTGTTCATCCGTACCCAACAGGACACAAGTTTACCAACTAGAGTATGATGCTTTTGTATAGTTTCTTTGATTTTGGTTTTATAGTCTGTTCATTTTCAAAGTTACTTAAGTTAGTGCTTTTTTTTTCCTTTTCTTTCCTGTTGACTTCATGGAGGTTATTTTATACATTTGTAACACAGTTGCATTCCTTTGTAACAGTCTGCATTTCATCTTGGGATCCTCTGACTTCCTACATGATTTTTTAAAAATTTGCCTACATTAAGGTTTACTTTTTGTGCTATTGAGTTCTTTGGGTTTTGACACATGGTTCATGTTATGTGTCCAACACTATAGTATCATTAGAGAATATTTTCATCATCCTCTGCTTTATGTATTCAAACCTCCTTCTCTTGCTCAGAACCTCTGGCTAACATTGGTTTTTTAAAACTGTCTCTTTAGTTTTACTTTTTCCAGAGGCTATAGGTGGAATCATACAGCATGTATCCTTTCCAGACTGACTTCTTTCACTTAGCAATATGCATTTAAAATTCATCTATGTTTTTCTTTGGCTTGATAGCTCATTCCTTATTACTGAATAACATTCTATTATATGGATTTACTACAGTTTATTCACTTTTTGAAGGATTTATTCTAGTTTTTATAATTATGAATAAAGCTGCTATAAGCATTCTAAATGCAGGTAAAAAGATATTTTTCAGGATTTCTTCTGTTTTACTTTGGGATATATTTATGCAGTTCTTTTAATCAGCAAAATTTGTGTATGCCAATATATGGACATATTTGCAGAAGCTATTTATGAATCGTGCATGACATTTTGATGCTTTCTTTACATTTTCTTTACAGATATCCAAGAATTTTACGAGGTGACATTGCTAAATTCTCAAAAAAGTTGTGAGCAGAAGATAGAAGAAGCCAATCAAGTTTTACAGAAATGGGAGAAGACATCCCTTCTTGCTCCGTGCCATGACAGACTTCAAAAATCTTCAGAGGTACACTGTTGAAACTTCCAAAAGAACTGAATAATAGGACTTAGGCCAGTAAAGAATGGTAGTAGTAGTGATTATTATCAACAAATGACAACAACAATAATAGAAATGTGGTTATACCATACTGTATACAATTTTCATATATGAAAATTCAGTTTTTCCAAAGCATAAAATAGGGCATGGGAATGACCTGATTCTTTACATTGTTTGGGTGGGTTATGTTAGCAATATTGTCATAGTTAGAGATGACTCAAGTCTAAGGCATTCTGGAGTTTCAGAACATGGTTCCCTGTGCTGTGGGGGAAGGAGATGGATAGTAGAATAGGGAAGTGCGGTCTACAATTCTGATTTCCATAGCAAGGGCACATATCCCGGGGCAAGAATAAAATGATCAGTTGAGGTGTAGGAACAGAATATTAGGATTCCCATTTCCATTTCTTTTAATCACATTCTTTAAAATTTTCTGTATTTGAGTAACTTATATATTAGTAGTAATGCATTTAAAAAATAAATATAAAGCAATTAGAGTTGTATGATCAACTTGTTTTTACAGATAGAATTATGAAATCAAACAGTTTGGACACTACTGTTACAATCAACATTTACCAAAGGCTAAGGCAAGTTGAGGCATTTCTCAGGTTCATAGCTAAGGGCTAACAGGGACAAGTCAATGGATACTTTTAAGTGGCAGTCAATACTTTGAAGGGAGGTAATAGTGCATACCCACACACGTGATTTGTCAAGATTGGAGTCATGTAGCCAACCCCATGATTTGGAAGCTACATAGAATCCTAGTGCCAATCAATAGCATGTTGATTGCTGAGTTTGTATTGTTAATATTGAGGCCTCTCATATACTTTCTGTCCTGCTCAGACCTGATATATAAACTGTGAAGGACAGAGCCTAATTATCATCCTAGTTACTTAAAAATAAAAAAGTTAATCATGACAATAATTTGTTAAATAATAGATATCAACTTTGTGAAATTGTACTTAAAAGCATAAAAATAAACATCATCCTAATTTTAGCACCTAGGAGTAATTATTTTGACATTTTTAGTCCTTTTTTGTACAAATATATGTACATGAAATTGGGACAATAGCTTTTTTATGTCTTTTACATTGAATGTTACACTAATAGTATTTATCCATATCATAACATTGAACAGTTTTGGAGAATATTTTAATGGCTATGAATATTCCATGATTTGGAACTTATTTAAGCAGATCTTCATTCAAATTTAGGCTATCTTCAATTTCCTGCTTTGAATAATGCTGTAATGGATGTGCATGTGTATAAGCCAATGCTTTTTTTTTTCTAACTGTTTCATTAAGATTGGTTTTATAAATGACACTATTGAGTACAAGGGTATGGACATTTTTAAGGTTCTGGATACAAATTGTCAAGCTGTTTTGGAGAACAGTGCTATCAGCTATCTTTCAAAAGGCCAATCTGTCTATATCTTTAGTACTGTCATTTTATTATTTAAAATATGTTGTCAAATTAATAGATAAAATGTTTTATTTAATGATTTATATTGCAATTATGTGTTCACTATTCAGACTCAACATTTTTTATGATTATTGGTTATCTATATTTCTTTCATGATCCATTCAAGCTCTTTGTCTATTTTTCTAAGCAGTACTAGAATTCTTACTGATTTACAAGAGCAGTTTATTTATGAAACATGCCACCCTGTTGTCATAATTGTTACTTTTTCTGGTTTGTTTGTTATTATTAATTTTGCTTATAGTACTTTTTAACCTTCAAAATAGTTTCAATTTATATGTGATAAAATTATCACTTTTAAAAACATTCTTTCTTCTTTGCTTTATCTTTCTTCAATCTAGGACTAGCTAACTATTCCCCTGTATTTTTTTCTAGGCTTTCATTGCCTTGGTATTTTCAATTTTTCAATTTTCTTTTTTTAAAAAAGCAATTAATTGATTAATTGATTTTTAACTTTTATTTTAAATTCAGGGGTACATGTGCATGTTTGTTATATAGGTAAACTCATGTCACAGGGGTTTGTTGTAAGATTATTTCATCACCCAGGTGCTAAGTACCCAATAGTTATTTTTTCTGATCCTCTCCCTCTTCCCACCCTCCACCCTCTAGTAGGTGCCAGTGTCTGTTTTTCTCCTGTTTGTGACATGTATTCTCATCATTTTGCTCCCACTTATAAGTCAGAACATGCAGTATTTGTTTTTTTGTTCCTGTGTTAGTTTGCTAAGGCTTATGACCTCCAGCTTCATCTATGTTCCTGCAAAGGGCATGATCTCATTCTTTTTTATGGCGGTGTAGTATTCCATTATGTATATGTACCACATGTTCTTAATCCAGGCTACCACTGACAGACATTCAGGTTGATTCCATGTCTTTGCTATTGTGAATAGTGCTGCAATGAACATACGAGGGTGCATATGTCATGATGAAAGACCATACATTTTCAAAAACATTATTTTATTCAACTTCTAGATGCATAGTCCCATATATATTGCACAGAAGCATAAATGATAAATATATACTTTTTATTCTAAATACAGTGGTTTTTAAAACAATTTTTCTATTTTTGTGGAATCCCCTTTCACTGACTTCCTGCTTATACTGTATCAACTCTATCCTCCCTGCATGCAAGGTAACTGATGTTAGCAACTTGTGCATTTTTTGTGTTTTTTCTTTAATTTTTTATTTTAAATTATTATGGATACATAATAGTTATACATATTTATGGGGTGCATGCGATGTTTTGATACAAACATATAATGTGTGATGGTTAAAT
This sequence comes from Trachypithecus francoisi, assembly GCF_009764315.1. NCBI lineage: Eukaryota > Metazoa > Chordata > Mammalia > Primates > Cercopithecidae > Trachypithecus > Trachypithecus francoisi. The sequence continues at coordinate 75,132,730 of NW_022681473.1, read as the reverse complement.
CAGGGTAATTGGGTTGTCTGTTACCTCAAACATTTATCATTTCTTTGTGTTAGGAACATTCTAATTCTACTTTTTAAATTATTTTGAAATATACAACACATTATTAATTATAGCTGCCCTATTGTGCTACTGAACACTAGATCTGTTTCTGTCTAACTGTATTTTTGTACCCATTATCCATCTCTTCTTTATTCTCCCCTCCCCCACTACCTTCGCAGACTTTTGTACCCATCATTCAACTTTCCATCTGCATGTGTACATTTTATTTGTTTAGCTTCCACATATAAGTGATATTTGTCTTTCTGTGCCTGGCTTACATCACTTAACATAATGTCCTCCAATTCCATCCATGTTGTTGCAAATGACAGGATTTTATTTTTGGTCGAGTAAATTCCTATTGTGTGTATGTGCCACATTTTCTTTATCCATTCATCTGTTGATGGACACTTTGGTTGATTCTATATCTTGGCTATTGTGAATGGTGCTGCGATAAACATTGGAGTACAGATACTTCTTCAATATACTGAATTTCTGTATGTTAGGTATATACCCAGCAGCGGAATTGCTGAATCATACGGCAGTTCTAAGTTTAGTTTTTTGAGGAACCTCCATACCGTTCTCTATAGTGCTTGTACTAATTTGCATTTCTGCCAACAGTGTACAAGGGTTCCCCATTCTCCACATCCTCACCAGCATCCATTATTACCCTGTCTTTTTTATAAAAGCCGTTGTAACTGCAATGAGATCAAAGAGGAGGACAGATAAGGGATAGCCTTAGAGGCTACTGGAAAGATTTTACTATGAGAGAAATAGAAACCATTGGAAAGTTTTGAGCATGTGAATGAGTTGATCTGAGCTTCCCAAAAGGCATACAGAATATCCTGTCTTTAGAAATTAGAAATATTTTACCTTTTCCTGGATCTGTTGAACTCACTATTAGTTTTCACAGGCTTCGTTATTACAGCTACATATTTAGTGTGTATTAAGGTTGCTAGCAAGAAAAATGGGATCACTATTTTGAATCTCATGGAGTCCCTACGGTGTGCCTCTCAATGATTGCTTTTCCCCTTGAAACAAAATCAGATAGGCTTCTGAAGCAAAACTTTGATGTGATTTTAATAGTATGTAAGTTTAAAAGACCTGGAGGTAAAAGTTTCAGACTTTTCTTGTCTGGAAAGAAAGTGACATCAACTTGTTTGCAGTCAGCTTGGGAAGATCTTAAATACAAGTTTCACCTACTATTTTTTGAAATTTCATCTCCAGTGCCTGGTGGAAAGAGATCTGTCTTCTTACTTCCTCAGCATATGTGTGATAGAATTCTAGCTGCTCAACTTAAACTCTGATTTATATGAAGTTTCTGGAAAATGTAAATCAGCACCCTGATCCTTCATATCCCATAGCATTTTAACCTGTAATATATTGTTGATATCATAAGATGACAGGAACAGAGTCATAATATGGCTATTCTGTGTTGGATTGGTGATGTTTTGAAACAAGATGGAAATCTTTATTTAGGAATATAAAATAAATGGTCTATTTAAAAACATTTTAAAAGAAGCATCTATTCCGAGGTTTGATTTTTTTGTTTGTTTCTTAGGTGTTTTGCTGAACTATAAGTAATTCATCTCTCTATTCTACAATATTCTATACTGAGGTGCATATCACCCTTCTCCTGTCTGCCAACACTGTAATAACTGATTTTTAGCTCCCAATTATGGTGAGTTTTCTGCTTAATTTGTGGGTTTTTTTGGTGGAAAAAAATGGACACAGCATCCTCCTCACTTCTGCTTTAAGTATATGTGTGTGTATTTTCTCCATAGAACTTGAACTGCTGGGCTGAAATCTGCAGTTCTAACTTGAAGACAGAAAGAAAGTAAGTTTATATTACTAACAGTGTTACATACAGTAACAGCACTGGGCCAGGAAGGAGGCTGCTTGGCATAGCAGAACAATCAAGAGTAATCTGAAAGCCTTCTGTTTGAATTTTGCTTTTGCCAGTTGCTGGTTACATGGCCATCGTCAAATTATTTAACCTATCTGATTTTTTATCTGTAAAATGTCAAAGTAATAATAGTGTCTACCTCATAAGGTTATTGTGAAGAATAAATAAGCTATCAGCCATGTAACGTGCTGAGTACAATTCCTGGACCTAGGAATATAAGTGCTCCATAAAGAGCACTTGTATTGATAATGATCTTACGGAAAGTCCTGTTACATCTCTGAGTCTCACTATCTTCATCAGTAAATGGAGATAAAAGCTATATGCCAGGGAGAATCAAATAAAAGGATCTATCTGTCTATCTCTCTCTCTCTCTCTCTCTATCTATATGCTTTGAAAAAGGAATTTTATAAAACTGCATTATATTAAAATTCATAGTAGAAATAGGACTTTTCCCCCTGTTTCATTACTTCTCCCTGGGAATTCAGATCAAATAACCAATGAGAAAGCATTTTGCAAAGCAAAAAGCATTATGTGAATATAAGAAAATCTCACCATCATTACTATACAATGCATAAATATCTTCTCATTTAAACCTGTTACTGTTACTTAAAATTCCTTCCATGGATATTTTGGTGAAGCTTCAGAAGACAAAGGGAGTTAAGGCAGTGCCTGTTAAACTGTACATGCTATTGTATTGCTCTCAATAGGCTCTTGACATTTAAATAAAAACAATTTTTTGTTGTTGCTGTTTGCTTGTTTATTTTTTGTTTTGGTTTGTTTTTCTGAGAGAGTGGGTAGAAGAGAGTAATTACTTCATATGTATTTGTGTTGGTATTTGGAGGTCCTGGGTAATGGTGGGAGGGAAATAAACATTGATAAATAGGAGTTGGAAGAGGGGTAGAGTAGAGAGAAAAGGCACAGTCAAGGAAAGAGAACCTTAAAGGAGAAGGGAATGTTCTCATACATAAGCTTTAGCTACTAGTTAACTTTTTATTATAGCAGCCTGGCAAGCAGCATAGAAATTAGCCCTTGAAAGGAATGATAAAACTGTTTTCCCCTCTGTTTCCTTTCTCTCTCCTCTTTTCCTTTCCTCTCTTCTTCCTCTCTCCTTCCCTCCCCTTTCCTTATCACTGATTGAATGTGTGCTATGTATATTCATCTTTGTGTAGCTTCTTTAAGCTGCCACCTACCTTTGTACACATTGGTTGCTATGTAAAGTGAAACTCAGGAACATGTTTTTTCTTCGTAACTTCAGCTCTGCCTAGCTATCTTTAACCTATCCTTTTTACTTGATCCCTTCTCGATTCCAATATTCTAGTTCTTGACCTGGATATTAACTATTTTCTTCTTTATTGAACTTGGTGTTCTTTCATAACATATATTTTGGATATCAGTTATAAAGATGAGGAAAGCCAAAGTTTTTTATTTGATCTTATACTATGGTGAAAATAACAGTCTCTCACATATATATTGCATTTTATAATTAAAAATATAACTTATCTAACTTGATTCTCATAATGGCTTAGTGAGGCAGGTAGAGTTGCTGTTGCTATCCATATTAGAAGTGGGAAAGCTGCAGATAAGCAACTTGTCCAGAGTCATATGGTTAGAAAATGGATAGAATCAGAAATTTGATTTCAAGACAAGAATTTTTCCATTACACTATAGTCGAAAAAGGATGATTTTTACTAGAATACTAGGGATGGTTTCATAGCTAGGTAGGTTTAGAAATGGGCTTTGTGTAATGTACAAGACCTGGGTTGAAGGTCTTGCAGGTGGAGAAAACTATGTGAGCAAAGGCTTAGAAGAGTAATAAAACCTGATACTTATAAATAAAATCCAGGCTAGGCTCCATTTTATTTTTTTGATGGGGGGTGGGACAGAGTTTCGCTTTTGTTGCCCAGGCTGGAATGCAATGGCATGATCTCGGCTCACCGCAACCTCTGCCTCCTGGGTTCAAGCAATTCTCCCGCCTCAGCCTCCCGAGTAACTGAGATTACAGGCATGCACCACCATTGCCAGCTAATTTTGTATTTTTAGTAGAGACAGGGTTTTACCATGTTGGTTAGGCTGGTCTTGAACCTCAGGTGATCTGCCCAAACCTCAGGTGATCTGCCCAAGCACTTTTAATATATTATCTCTTAGTCTCTATAGCAACCCAAGATGGTAGACATTTTATTGATTGATTCCTCACTTCATTTAAAATAAGATTTAAAGTGATAGGTAGGTATTACTTGTAATTTGCAGAAGAGGAAAGTAAGCCTCAGAGAGGTTAAATGTCTTCATCAAAGACACACAGTAAAATGTGCCATAGTGGGGATTAATAAACATGTGCCTGACATCACATCACCTTTCTTAGGAGAAAGTGGGAAAGGTTTTATAAATTGTGAATATTTAGGATTAGTAGGTGGGGAACTGAGACTAGTAAGACTGATTAGGTTATTCTAGCTGTCTGCTTGAGAGCCTTAATTGCAATACTATAGCATTTAGACGCTTTTCTTCAGGTGGTTGTGAGCCATAGAAGGTTTTTATGCAAAGAAATGGCATTATCAGCTATGCTGGGGCAGATTAAACTGGCAGCATCATGCCTGACAGATCACAGACAAGAAAAACCGGTGACAGGGAGACCAATTAGGTGGCTGTCACACCAGAAACTGTTCAGTTGGGTGCCTGGAGACTATGTATTACCCTCCTTGAAGATCATGAATAGATTTTTTCTTGACAAAGCATCATTTCTCATGGGTAGTAACTTGATTTATAAAGAAGAAAACCAAGTTAAATTTAGAAAATACATTCAAACTAACTTGTAAAAGAAACAAAAATCCTGCTTGCAAAATTAATCACCTAGGAAGCCTGTGAGTAACTCACAGAGCTTGTAGTTACTTTGCTGAGGCTGAAGTTAACTCAGCATTTGTCTATGAATAGTTTAAAGTAAGATTTTTCTTTGGAGTACTCTAGCTAACTTTCCGATAATATGATCTAAAATAGTGAGAGTACTTTGGTTTTCTACCTAATATTTTTCAAATATAATGAAATTAGATTATATTCATACTTACCAGAAATAATAGACCTTGAATAAATATTACTTGGATGATACAAAGATACTTAACTCTAAAATGTCACTAATATTCATAACTTCTTGAAATATCTCTATGTTTGACCTTCCTTCCCATTCACAATGGCACTGATCTAATTCAGGCTTTCATAGAATCTTTCTATGGCTTTAGAAACAAGCTTTAACTGATTTTCATAGTCAGAATTTTCCTCTTGTAGCTCAACTTCCCCAGGCTAAGAGTTTTAAAGCTATCTATTGATCCTCATTTTTTACAGATTATTGTGCCATCTCCTTAGCCTAATCTTTACTGTCTGGACTGAACTTACATTAAGCCTCACTTAAGCCTTGTTCTTGTTAGTTCCTGTGTCTGGAATATTTTTCCCTTTGTTTTCATCTGGAAATTTTCTACTTAATCTTTTTAAATATCTACCTGTCTATCAATCATCAATTTTCTAATGACCTCAACTAGAAAAAATTCTTCTGTTTCCTGTACTGCCCAAGGCCTCTGTTACAGTGTTTGACATATTGCATTTCAATGAATTGCTCAAGTGTTTCACTTGTTAAATCATACCTTAATATCAAGTATTATATTTATTTACACAGCTGTAATATGGTTCAGAGCTTTTTAGGCAGTATATATTCAATAAATGCTTATGAAGTAGATGATTGACTGTATTTTTCTTGATGCCAGAGAATGATATGTTGTTTTGTTAAATCTATGTATATTATGCTAGCAATATGAATTAAAATTTCATGGTTGACCCAGTGAAAAGATGTTTAGTCCTAGGTAAGATTCCGAAGATAGTTTTAAAAGCACAGGAATGAGTCGTGGTGGTACAGCTCACCCTATCCTTCAAATTACTTATTTTATGGCACAACATGGGACAATTATGGGCTAAAATGATGTCATATAGTTCCATACTTTTCCCTGCAGATTGCATTACTATCAGAGTTAGAGATGTCAGAGTTTCTCCAAAACTGAGTCATTATGGAGACCGAAGAGAATGGTTAGATTGCAATGACTATCATCTTTCCTATTTCAGGTTTGATTTGGGTTGATTGCTTGCCCATTTTAATAATTTGACCTCTTTTAAACATTCATTCTTGTAATAGTGAAATTCTGCAATCCTGTTTCTTAGTAAACAGGCAGACTATCCTGGCAAAAAAAGATAGAGGAAGTGCCACATTCCTAAATTTTTTTTTTTTTCTCCCACAGAGAAAGGAGCCTGTGTTATATGGAGGTCAATCCAACTTTGAAAAAATTATGGTGTGAGAGTGAGATTTGTTCAGGAGGTAGAACTGTCAATAAATTGATAATGAGAATGTAACAGTAAAGAAAAAATTTGAAAATATCCATACCATACAAGCTTGACACATTGTTGCCTAGATAGCACTGTGGTGGGTCTAAGGACATCTACCTGCCTTAGACCCTGTCCATGGAGAGCTTTATATGGAGACTTCAAAATGGCTTGTTATCATCCTTAAAACAGTATACTGTCCTTACCTGGAATCAGTAAGCATTTTTTTTTTCCTTGGGGAGCGTCGTATTTTCTACATTGTGTTATAGTTATTTTAAGCATGAGAGAACTCCCTACAATACTGTGGAGTCAGGATCTGTGTGCCCTGTATATATGGTTTATATCTTCTCAGGACTAAGCTAGATCCTTACATGTATTAGCTTCTCAGTAAATGTTCATTGAATAAATAAATGAATTATATTACTGTCTAAAGGAAGCATAGTTTTCAAATTATGTAAAAGTATGGATTTTTTTTTTCTATAAAGGGCAGGATATTTAAAATAGAGAGTGTTCCTGAAAATCCAGATATATGATTATCCAACTCAAAAAGCACTGTCCAAGAACTGAAACAGATAATAATTTCAGAGTATTTTTGAGATGAGAGTGCACTATTAAGCATTTTATGAAATGTTCACATATACTAGTATTCTCAGTTAGAATTTCATTATTATTTTAGTAAATATGACAGATTTGTATGTATGCAGCTGTCATTGAAAGTAAATAATATAAGATCATGGTCTAGCATATGAATAATCCTTTGTCATTTAAGAGAAAGTTGTTTTATTTTGAAATCTGTTGTGGTCATCTTCCACATGATGAAAAATAAATTCATGATATCATACTAGCAGAAAAACCCAAGTTGTCTTGTACAGTCTACAAGAGTAAGTGAGTCAAAAAACCCAAAGCAATTAACACCTCTAGTCATTGGCTAAACTAATTCCTTAAAGATAGTTCTGTTGGGTCGAGGGAAACTTCCCCTTTGCCCTCTGAAGTTTCACTGAAAATCATAGACAAAAAGCATATTAACAGGAGAAAAGGCATACAAATTTATGTGATAATAGTTTAATGTTATATAGGAGCCTTTAGAATGAAAGATAGGGTATCTTCCTGAAGACACAGGGAAAGCTATTCATTTTTATGCTCAAGTTCAACTAAGTATGAACAGTCATGTAGAAATATGACTGGACAGAAAGGGTATGATCCAATGCTAATAAACAGAGAAGGGAAACCTAGCAAGGCCTGTATGTTTAGATTACTCTTGGCCTCTCTGTGCAGCATTCTTTTTTTTTGGGTATGGGGCAAGAGCCTTTCTGGAATGGGGGTCTATGACTTATAATCAAACAGATAATTTATTTATAAACAGTGGTGTTTTAAGTAATAGTTTAAGGTTTTATGGCTGGCTTTGGAGGAAAAGGGTTCTTGTTTCTGTGACCCACCTTGGGGAAGAGACTTGGGGTAGGCTTGGGGTAGAATGAATGGTCAGAGACAGGAGAGTAGAAGTTCAGAGAGAACCACTTGTGAAGCCTAATTTTTATATATCATTTTCTGAGACCCTACAGTGTGTAATATAAAATATATTTTATGATTCTTCTTTATAGTACTATAATGGTTAGTCTTATTTGTAAACTTGGCTATGCTATAGTTTTTTATTCAAAAACTAGTTATTTTTTCAAACACTAAGTTGGATATTGTTGTGAAAGTATGTTGTAGATAAGTATGACATCTACATTCAGTTGACTGTAAGTAAAGGAGACTTTTTTTTTTTTTTTTGAGAATAGTTTATTTGCTGGTGTGAATTAACATTCCCTAGCAATATTATGATAACAATGGCCTACCTTAGTTTCCTTGCACTTCTCCACCTAATCTTAATTTTTTTAATATATTTTAAGTTCTAGAGTACATGTGTATAACGTGCAGGTTTGTTACATATGTGTACATGTGCCATGTTGGTGTGCTGCACCCATTAACTTGTCATTTACATTAGGTATATCTCCTAATGCTATTCCTCCCCCCTTCCCCCATCCCATGACAGGCCCTGGAGTGTGATGTTCCCCACCCTATGTCCAAGTATTCTCATTGTTCAATTCCCACTTATGAGTAAGAACATGCAGTGTTTAGTTTTCTGTCCTTGAGATAGTTTGCTCAGAATGATATTTCCAGCTTCATCCATGTGCCTACAAAGGACATGAACTCATCCTTTTTTATGGCTGCATAGTATTCCATGGTGTATATGTGCTACATTTTCTTAATCCAGTCTATCATTGATGGACATTTGGGTTGGTTCCAAGTCTTTGCTATTGTGAGTAGTGCCACGATAAACATACGTGTGCATGTGTCTTTATAGCAGCATGATGTATAATCCTTTGGGTATATACCCAGTAATGGGATGGTTGGGTCAAATGGTATTTCTGGTTCTAGATCCTTGAAGGATCCCGACACTGTCTTCCACAGTGGTTGAACTAGTTTACAGTCCCACCAACAGTGTAAAGGTGTTCTTATTTCTCCACATCCTCTCCAGCATCTGTTGTTTCCTGACTTTGTAATGATTGTGGTTTTGATTTGCATTTCTCTGATGGCCAGTGATGATGAGCATTTTTTCATGTGTCTGTTGGCTGCATAAATGTCTTCTTTGGAGAAGTGTCTGTTCATATCCTTTGCCACTTTTTGATGGGGTTGTTTGATTTTATCTCATAAATTTGTTCAAGTTCTTTGTAGATTCTGGATATCAGCCCTTTGTCAGATGGGTAGATTGTAAAAATTTTCTCCCATTCTGTCAGTTGCCTGTTCACTGATGGTAGTTTCTTTTGGTGTGCAGAAGCTCTTTAGTTTAATTAGATTCCATTTGTCAATTTTGACATTTGTTGCCATTGCTTTTGGTGTTTTAGTCATGAAGTCTTTGCCCATGCCTGTGTCCTGAATGGTATTGCCTAGGTTTTCTTCTATGGTTTTTATGGTTTTAGGTCTAACATTTAAGTCTTTAGTCCATCTTGAATTAATTTTTGTATAAGGTGTAAGGAAGGGATCCAGTTTCAGCTTTCTACATATTGCTACCAGTTTTCCCAGCACCATTTATTAAATAGGGCATCCTTTCCCCATTTCTTTTGTCAGATTTTTCAAAGATCAGATGGTTATATATGTGTGGTATTATTTCTGAGGGCTCTGTTCTGTTTCATTGGTCTATATGTCTGTTTTGGTGCCAGTACCATGCTGTTTTGGCTACTGTAGCCTTGTAGCGTAGTTGGAAGCCAGGTAGCCTGATGCCTCCAGCTTTGTTCTTTTGCCTTAGGATTGCCTTGGCAATGCGGGCTCTTTTTTGGTTCCATATGAACTTTAAAGTAGTTTTTTCCAGTTCTGTGAAGAAAGTCATTGGTAGCTTGATGTGGATGGCATTGAATCTATAGATTAATTTGGGCAGTATGGCCATTTTCACGATATTGATTTTTCCTATCCATGAGCATGGAATGTTCTTCCATTTGTTTGTGTCCTCTTTTATTTCGTTGAGTAGTGGTTGGTAGTTCTAAGTAAAGGAGACTCTTAATAATGTGGGTGGACCTATAAAATCAGTTGAAGGCCTTAAGAGCAAAACTGTTCTGGAGAAGGAATTCTGCCTCAGGGCTTCAACACCATTTCTGCCTGAGTTTCCAGACTTCTGGCCTATCCTACAGATTTCAGACTTATCAGTCTCCACAATTGCAAGAGTCAATTTCTTAAAATCAATCAATTCATCTATGTGTATTAGTCTATTTTAATACTGCTGAAAAAGACATATCTGAGACCGGGCAATTTACAAAAGAAAGAGGTTTAATGGACTCACAGTTCCACGTGGCTTGCAAAGCCTCACAATTATGTCAGAAAGAAGACACATCACACATGGTAGGAGACAAGAGAAGACAGCTTGTGCAGGGAAACTCCCCTTTATAAAACCATCAACTCTTGTGAGACCTATTCAGTATCATGAGAATAGCATGGGAAAGACCTGCCCCCATTGATTCAATTACCTCTCACCAGGTCCCTCCCACAACACATGGGAATTGTGGGAGCTACAATTCAAGATGAGATTTGGTTGGGAACATAGCCCAACCATATCATTCACACCTGGCCCCTGCCAAATCTCATGTCTTCACATTTCAAAACCAATCATGCCTTCTCAACCGTCCCCCAAAGTCTTAACTCATTTCAGCATTAACTCAAAAGTACACAGTCCAAAGTCTCATCTGAGACAAGGCAAGTCCCTTTGGCCTATGAGCCTGTAAAATAAAAAGCAAGTGAGTTACTTCCTAGATACAATGGGGGTACAGGCATTGGGTAAATACAGCTATTCCAAATGGGAGAAATTCACCCAAAGAAAGGGGCTGAAGCCCCATGCAAGTCTGAAAGCCAGTAGGGCAGTCAAATCTTAAAGCTCCAAATTGATCTTCTTTGACTCCATGTCTCACATCCGGGTCATGATGATGCAAGAGCTGGGTCCCCATGATTTTGGGCAGCTCAGCCCCTGTGGCTATGCAAAGTATAGCCTGCCTCCTGGCTGCTTTCATGTGCTGGCATTGAGTGTCTGTGACTTTTCCAGGTGCACAGTGCAAGCTGTGGGTGGATCCACCATTCTGGGGTCTGGAGGATGGTGGCACTCTCCTCACAGCTCCATTAGGCAGCACCCCAGTGGGGACTGTGTGGGGGCACCCACCCCACATTTCCCTTCTGTACTTCCCTAATAGAGGTTCTCCATGAGTGCCCCACCCCTGCAGCAAACTTTTGCCTGGACATGCAGGTGTTTCCACACATCCTTTGAAATCTAGGCAGAGGTTCCCAAACCTCAATTCTTGACCTCTGTGTACCCACAGGCTCAATACCACATGGAAGCAGCCAAGGTTTGGGGATTCCACTCTCTAAAGCCGTGGCCCAAGCTGTACCTTGGCCCCTTTTAGTCATGATTGGAGCAGCTGAGACACAAGACACCCCAGACTGCACACAGCAGAGAGAACCTGGGCCTGGCCCACAAAACCATCTTTTCTTCCTTGATTTCTGGGCCTATGATGGGATGGGCTGCTGCAAAGGTCTCTGACATGCCCTGGAGACATTTTCCCCATTGTCTTGGTGATTAACATTCAGCTCCTCGTTATTTATGCAAATTTCTGCTGCCAGCTTGAATTTCTCCTTAGAAAATGGGGTTTTCTTTTCTAACGGATTGTCAGGCTATAAATTTTCCAAACTTTCATGCTCTGTTTCCCTTATAATACTGTATACCTCTAACAACACCTAAGTAACCTCTTGAATGCTTTGCTGCGTAGAGATTTATTCCACCAGATGCCCTAAACCGTCTGTCTCAAGTTCAAAGTTCCACAAGTTTCTAGGGCAGAGGAAAATGCTGTCAGTCTCTTTGCTAAATCGTAACAAGAGTCACCTTCACTCCAGTTTCCAACAAGTTCCTCATATCCATTTGAGAACAGCTCAACCTGGATTTCATTGTTCATATCATCATCAGCATTTTGGTCAAAGGCATTCAACAAGTCTCTAGGGAGTTCCAAACTTTCCCACATTTTCCTGTCTTCTTCTGAGCCCTCCAAACTGTTCCAACCTCTGCCTGTTACCCAGTTCCAAAGTCACTTCCACATTTTCAGGTATCTTTTCAGCAGCATTCCACTCTCATTACCAAAATACTGTATTAGCTTGTTTTCATGCTGCTAATAAAGACATACCAGAGACTGGGCAATTGACAAAAGAAAGAGGTTTAATGGACTCACAATTCCACGTGGCTGGAGAGGTGTCACAATCATGGTGGAAAGTAGAAGGCATGTCTCACATGGCGGCAGACAAGAGAAGAGAACTTATGCAGGGAAATTCCCCATTATAAAACCATCAGATCTCATGAGACTTATTCACTGTGATGAGAATAGCATGGGAAAGACCTGCTCCCATAATTCAATTACCTTCCACCAGGTCCCTGCCACAACATGTGGAAATTATGGGAGCTACAATTCAAGATGAGATTTGGGTGGGGACACAGCCAAATGGTATCACTATGTTTTCATGTATCTATTCGCTCATCCATTCTACTGGTTCTGTTTCTCTGGAGAACTCTGACTAATACAGGTACTAACACATTTTAATAATACCTAACACTTACCTGGCACTTATATTCTAGGCAGTGCTTTACATATATTAAGTGTTTTAGATATATTCACTCATTTAATTCTTATAACACTCATACAAGATGGGTATTATGATTACTATTATTTTAAATGTGAATAATCTAAGATGCAGGAAATTTAAATAATTTCTCAACATTATACAACCAGTAAGTGATACATACTTTTCAAAATGATAGATTATGTTCCTGGACAAAAATCACAAAACAGAACAAGAGCAGACCTTCATTTAATTCTTTTTCATCTCTCTTTGTGTGGACTTGGATTTGGAATTGGTACCACTATGCTTCCTACTGGCCTAACATTAACACTATTGTGAGCAGTTAACATTTGGTAAGCATATAGACTGTATGCCAACCTTCTTACATATACTGTCTCATTATTCTCTCAAGAACCTTATGAACTTGGTACTATTATTTACTATATTTTATAATACAGTAGAAGATTAAGAACTCAAACTCAGTTATCTCTGACTCTACAATCTTTAGTGTTAATTTTTCTGCCCCTTGGGGAATCATGGAATCCTAAGTTTGAGAAATCTTGTTGTTTAAGTAGTTCAAGGACTTATCTAATGAAGATATCTTATGTAGCATTCAATCTGATATTCATCTAATTTAATCTGGAATCTCTTCACCAGTGCAAAGGCCTCAGCAGGCCAGCCAAATGTTTTCTGATGGGCCAAGATCCAAGCCAGACACGCTTTCTGAGGCTTCTGAAGCAGAGGAAGTGGATGAGGTAGATCCAATCTGCAGTCTACAAGGGGAAAGTTGAAAATCAGGAGGCTGAGTAACAAGATGCAAATAATCATTCCAATAAAGAAAGTGTGGACTTGTAAAGGAAAACATCTGAGTAAGAACTAGATTGAAGCAGACACTTGCCTGGGATATTTTAGCAAGGTAGTAGCTATATGGTTAGAATGTTAGGCTACTTTAAAAGTATATAGTTTAGATATAGAGCTTACTATTTCTATTATGACACATTCTAGTACTTAGAAAATTCTCTCACAGATGAAATAGAAGCATATGCTTCCTTAAAATTCTATCCATTAGTTGTAATTTTGAAACCACAGGGCAAATATACTTTCTTTTCTATCATTTTAAAACCAGCAATCATTCCCTAATTCTTCCCCCAATCTTTCTTACCAAGTATTTCTCTGTTATAGGCATCAGAGAGAGCTTTTTGAGAGGCGTTAGCCATCCTAATTGTGTGTTATTATAAATATTAAGTAAGAAAATAGGATAACAAATGGTGAAGTATTTATCCTTGTAATGGTGCTAACTGACATAAAGTCATTGGAATGGAATTTTCTGAAAAAGGGATGATAACAATTTAGCCATGTTTAGTTACATCCTAGAGCTTTACCCATGTGAACCCTGAAAATTTGAGACAGGTCTCGCTTAATTTAGAAATTTTATTTTGCCAATGTTGAGGACATGTGCCCGTGACACAGCCTCAAAAAGTCCTGAGGGCATGTGCCCAAGGTGGTCAGGGCACGGCTTAGTTTTATACATTTTAGGGAGACATGAGACATCAATCAATATATGTAAGAAGTACATTGGTTCAGTCTGGAAAGGCAGGACAGTGTGAAGAAGAGGCAGGGAGACTCAAAGTGGGGCGGGGACTTCCAGGTCACAGATAGGTGAGAGACTAATGGCTGCATTCTTTTGAGTTTCTGATTAGCCTTTCCAAAGAAGGCAATCGATATGCATCTGTCTCAGTGAGCAGAGGGATGGCTTTAAATAGAATGGAGGAGGTAGATTTTCCCTGAGCAATTCCTAGCTTGAAGGGGCCCAAGATATTTTCCTTTCACATGCATGAGGAACATGTCAGTAAAATCAGAAAAGGAGCTCTCTGAGAAGTCAGACTCCATTCTACACTCTTTGAAATTTGTCAGGTTAAACAAAATAATACAAATAAAGTGCTTAGTGCATTGGTTGTTAGTACACCTTCAATAAATGAAAGTAATTAAACACAGGGAGCAGTTGCTGTTGGCAAACATATTCATGATCCTGAGAAATGAAATCTGACAGCCTGATAGCAAAGGAAAGCAGGAACACACACACACACACACACACACACACACACACACACACACGGCATCAGAGTTGTCTGAGATCATTGTGTGGGGTAAACTATATGAAACAATTATTTTGTTATAGAGTAGAGAGATGATGTTCAAAGTAGCTTAAATTATTTTAAATATGATTTCCTTAAGAGAAAAGAATTATGTGTATTTTAGAAAGGCTTCGCTACAAAATGAAAATAAAAATTTTCTTTTAAGGGTTTAAGTCTAAGCTACCTGGAAAACTTGTTTTTTTTTTTAATTTATTTTTTTAATTATTTATTTATTTTATTATTATTATTTTTTTAAGTAGCTGGTTTCATATGGTTTCAGATAGACAGGTGTTTGTCTAGTTTGAGTTGGTTTTGGTGTTACTGTGTCAGATTATTTGACAACATTAACTCAACATAAACTAGCACCTTGTTTCAGGATCTCTTTTGGTTGTTGTCGGGGGTATAGAGATAAGTGAGATCAGATCTCTGCCCTCAAGGAGGTAATGATCTAAAAGAAATAACAGGCATACATCCATGTAGCTTAATAGCAAATGTGTCTAAGTCAGTTTGGGTTGCCATAACAGAATGCCATAGATTGGGTGATTTAAACAACAGAAATTTATTTCTCACAGTTGTAGGGGCTGGAAGTCTGAAATCAGGGTGCTAGCATGTCTGAATTCCTGGTAAAAGCCCTCTTTCTGGTTTATAGATAGCCGTGTTATTGTACCTTCACATAGCAGAGAACAGAGAGGGAGAAAGTAAGTCTTCTCATGTCTTTTTCTAAGGATACTTATCCCATTCATGGTTACTCTACCCTCATGACCCAATTACCTTTCAAAGGCCTACCTCCTAAATAACATCATATTGGGAATTGGAATCTCAACATATGAATTTTGAAGGGACACAAGCATCCAGTCCTTAGCAAAATCCTAAAGTAGAGATGGATGCAAAATTTTGTGGAAGCATAGAGGAAGTCCACTGAATTTGAATTATGTAACTGCTGCCAAAGTATATCCTGAGAAAACTGTTTTTACCCAGAATGGAAAGTTTATACTCTCTATAACTTGTGGTGCAACACTAAAAATTTTGGTTTCTAACATTTTTGGGGGACTGTGGTAAAATGACTCCTTGTGAAGCAAATGTTTCTTCATCAGAATTGAGGCTTCTGAGTAAAAGAAAGCAAAGTGGGCATACAAAATATTTAATAAATGATTTCTTCATTCTTTCAACACATTTTCATTGATTGCCCAGAGGCCTACTTTATGCCACACTTAAGGAATACAAAGATGAATGAAACCCCATTGTATTGATGCAGGATGTTTTCTTTTTCTTTTCTCTTCTCTTCTCTTTTCTTTTCTTTTCTTTCTTTTCTTTCTTTTCTTTCTTTTCTTTCTTTCTTTTCTTTCTTTTCTTTCTTTTCTTTCTTTCTTTCTTTCTTTCTTTCTTTCTTTCTTTCTTTCTTTCTTTCTTCTTTCTTTCTTTTCTTTCTTTCTATTATACTTTAAGTTCTGGGATACATGTGCAGAACATGCAGGATTGTTACATAGGTACACATGTGCCATGCTGATTTGCTATACCCATCAACCCATTATCTACATTAGGTATTTCTCCTCATGCTATCCCTCCCCTAGCACCCCATCCCCCAACAGGCCCCACTGTGTGATGTTCCTCTCCCTGTGTCTATGTGTTCTCATTGTTCAACTCCCACTTATGAGTGAGAACATGCAGTATTTGGTTTTCTGGTCTTGTGTTAGTTTGCTGAGAATTCTGATTTCCAGCTTCATCCGTGTCCCTGCAAAGGACATGAACTCATCCTTTTTTATGGCTGCATAGTATTCCATGGTGTATATGTGCCACATTTTCCTTATTCAGTCTATCATTGATAGCATTTGAGTTGGCTCCAAGTCTTTGCTATTGTGAACAGTGCTGTAATAACATACGTGTGTATGTATCTTTATAGGAGAATGATTTATAATCCTTTGGGTATATATCCAGTAATGGGATTGCTGGGTCAAATGATATTTCTAGTTCTAGATCCTTGAGGAATTGCCACACTATCTTCCACAGTGGTTGAACTAATTTACACTCCCACCAACAGTGTAAAAGCATTCTTATTTCTCCACTTCTTCTCCAGCATCTGTTGTTTCCTGACTTTTTAATGATTGCCATTCTGACTGGTGTGAGATAGTATCTAATTTTGGTTTTGATTTGCATTTCTCTAATAACCAGTGATGATGGATTTTTTTCATATGTTTGTTGGCTGCATAAATGTCTTCTTTTGAGAAGTGTCTGTTCATATCCTTTGCCCACTTTTTGATGGGGTTGTTTGATTTTTTCTTGTAAAATTGTTTAAGTTCTTTGTAGATTCTGGATATTAGCCCTTTGTCAGATGGGTAGATTGCAAAATTTTTCTCCCATTCTGTAGGTTGCCTATTCACTCTGATGATAGTTTCTTTTGCTATGCAGAGCTCTTTAGTTTAATTCGATCCCATTTGTCAATTTAGACTTTTGTTGCCATAGCTTTTGGTGTTTTAGTCATGAAGTCTTTGCCCATGCCTCCGTCCTGAATGGTATTGCCTAGGTTTTCTTCTAGGGTTTTTATGGTTTTAGGTCTTATGTTTAAGTATTTAATGTATCTTGAGTTGATTTTTGTATAGAGTTTAAGGAAGAGGTCCAGTTTCAGTTTTCTGCATATGGCTAGCCAGTTTTCCCAGCACCATTTATTAAATAGGGAATCTTTTCCCCCATTGCTTGTTTTTGTCAGGTTTATCAAAAATCAGATGGTTGTAGATGTGTGGTGTTATTTCTGAGGCCTGTATTCTGTTCCATTGGTTTATATATCTGTTTTGGTACCAGTACCATGTTGTTGTGGTTACTGTAGCCTTGTAGTATAGTTGGAAGTCAGGGAGCATTATCCTCCAGCTTTGTTCCTTTTGTTTAGGATTGTCTTGGCTATGTGGGTTCTCTTTGGTTCTATACAAAATTTAAAGTTGATTTTTCCAATTCTGTGAAGAAAGTGAATGGTAGCTTGATGGGGATAGCATTGAATCTATAAATTACTTTATGCAGTATGGCCATTTTCACGATGTCAATTCTTCCTATCCATGAGCATGGAATGTTTTTCCATTTGTTTGTGTCCTCTCTTATTTCCTTGAGCAGTGGTTGGTAGTTGTCCTTGAAGAGGTCCTTCATATCCCTTGTAAGTTGTATTCCTAGATATTTTATTCTCTTTGTAGCAATTGTGAATGGAAATTCGCTCATAATTTGGCTGTTTGTCTACTATTGGTATATAGGAATGCTTTTGATTTTTATACATTGATTTTGTATCCTGAGACTTTGCTAAAGTTGCTTATCAGCATAAGGAGATTTTGGGCTGAGAGAGAATGGGGTTTTCTATATATACAATCATGTCATCTACAAACAGGACAATCTGACTTCCTCTCTTCCTATCTGACTACCCTTTATTTCTTTCTCTTGTCTGATATGCAGGATTTTTTCTTGATCCCTTCATGGGTCTCATGACAGTGTGCCCCATTTACTCAGCCCACCCCACTCAACCCCTTGTGGTAGGGAGCACATAAGCAAACAACTATGGGAACTGGCTGGCTGCTTTGGCACTGGCAAGAGGAACTCCGCTTACTTGGGCCCACCATGATCCACCTCACATGGGAGAGATCACATAGGCAAGAGAGTGCAGGAACTTGCCAGACACTTTGGCCCTTACAGGAGCAAACTCCATGCAGGCCCTGTGGCAGTGTCCAGGTTGGGGGGCCCATGACCCCAAGGCCTCAGAGGGCATGTTACAATGATCTCTTAGCTGCACTGTCTACAGACAGCAGTGTGTTATCAGCTCAGTGGCCTTTTGCCTTGTTGCATGGAGTGGCTGCCCTCTGTCAGTGAGGGCAAAGGGCCAGTGTAACAGCCTTTTTGTGTACCCACATTTGGTGGTTCCTAAATTCTTTTCTGGTATCCAAGAGAATGAGGTAATGTGGTTGAATCAAAGGATGATGAATGGGGAAAATTTTATTGAGCAACGAGAGAAGCTTTCAGCAGAGAGGGGAGCTGGAAAGGGAATGGGAAGGGCAGGTCACTCTTTCCTGAAGTCAGGTTGCCTCTCTGCCTCTCTTCTCCAATGTCAAGTTGCCTCTCTCTGGTGTCCAGCCACTTCTTCTCTCTACTGACTGAGTCTGGGGTCTTTATAGGCACAGGATGGTGGGTGCAGCAAGCCATTGGTAGTTTTGGAAAAGACAACATTTGATTGGTAAAAAGACATTAATCAGAAAGAACCAATCAAGAGAGCAGGCTAACAGGAATAGAAGTTTTCACTTTGGGCTGCAGGTTTCAGGCTATATTTGGCTTAAAGGTGGGGTTTCCACTGGGGACCCACCCCTGTCTGCCTAGAGTTTCTCTGCCTCCTGCCTCTATCAGTATGTAGTGGGGGCCAGAGTGCTGCCATGGAAGGAACATAGGCCTTGGAGCCAAATGGGCTAAAGTAGGAATTCTGTTTCCCCTATTTACTGCAATGTGGTTTTGAACCTGCCCTGCTTAACCTGTACATAAAGATAAAAAAATTTGCCTTTGTGATTGTTTTGAAGATGGAACTGATATATGTGAAACATCTAATTTGTTTTGGTTTTGACATATAGTGTGTGTTAAATAAATGGAAGTTATGTATCTGACAGTGTCTGTTTTTAAGAAGCTCCTAGTTCAGTGGGGTCATGCAGATATTCAGTCTATACTATAGTATGATGTCATAATATAGATAGTGCATTAGTCCATATGATAGGAAAGAAAGGGCTTCTCAGAGAAGGCATCTTAAGAAAAATATTGAGGAATGTAATAGGAGCAAATAGAGTAGGGACAGTTTATAGCTGAAGGAGTAACATTTGCAAATACATGACATTTAAAAGACAGCATGTCTTGTTTTTACTAGGAGCTACAAGCAGCTCTGCATGGCTAGAATGTAAGTGGAGGATGGTAGAAGTTAAGACTGGATCATAGACAGGATCAGATTAATAACCTTACGTAATCTCTAAGGATTTAGATAGTATGAACTCCAAGATTTTAAGAACAAATTCAAACAGAAGTTCAATGTCAATAACTGTTGATTGTTGGGAAACTACATCCTTGAGACCTGAACGAAATGTTTCTTGTGAAAAACCCCTGGAGGCAAATACTGATTTTGAGAGAGAAAGATGCTTAGTACCCTGTAGTTTGAGAAGACTATGCTCCTGGGGCGGCTGGGAGGTTCCATGTGGATACATGTCCCTTATTATGGGTTTGTTGACTAGCAGTACAGCAAAACTGAGTATTAATCACTTTCAATCAAAAGTGTATCTAATGATGGCTAGCAACCTAAACACCTGTCCTGTTGATTAGGACTTCATCCCCATCTTAGTTCTTGAAATATTATTGTTTTGATGGTGATTAGAAGGAAGATTAGATAAACCTAAGGGGGAAAATGCCAAAGTAAAGGAAAGTATCTCACCAAAAGGCCTAGAACATCAGGCTTAAGTTGGCCATTTGTACCTCTTTTTCCCTGAGACTTGTCCCTGGTTTCTGCTTTGTTTCTAAGGGCCAAGCTGGGAGAAAGAGGATATTCTCAGAAAGGTGGAGGATATAGGTTTTTCTTACTGCACTGGATACATGAGAAAAGAAACTCCAAAACGTGATTCCTCTGTGGAGTCTTAATAAGATAAACAAGCAATAACAAAGAAGAGGTGGCAGGTAGGGGAGAACAATTGTCTGCGAGACAGCTAACCACAAATCCGTTGGCACAACATCCTGTTCCCAAATACCTTGCTCTACACATAACCCTAGCAGCACAACCTTATCTACACATAGCCCCTCCAGCACGACCCTATAAAATTTCCCTTCAGCCCCTGCCTCTTTGCAGACAGCACCTTCTCTGCTGTGATGCCTGTTGCTTCCTTGGAATGTACTTTCTCTAATAAACTTGCTTTCTTTAACTTACTATTGTTTCAGTAACTGTCACCACCTATGACGTCAGCTTCAGCCAGATGCACCTATGACATTTTGGTGACCCGTATGGGGACCTCTCCCCTATTCTCCCCCTTTCCTGTTTTCCAACTCCAATCTCTCATTGGACAGCATTCAAGCCTGGAGACAACTGATGGTCCTCAGCCATGGCTATTCCCCAGGGGATCAGAAGGTCCCAGTGGAAAGACGTCTGAACACTGCCACTCAATAGGGTGAGAGTTTAGAGTTTAATTTTCTTTCCAGTCTTCCAGCAGACAATATCTAGTATCCCTCTGGCAACTGATGGCAACTGACCAGTGCCATTCCCTGGTGTAGCCCGAAGGTCAAGGGGTGAATAGGTTTTGCTGTCTTACCGGAAGGCAGGAAGACTCTCTCCTATCCTTTCTGGTCAAAAGTCCTCAATCCCTATGTGTGGCACAATTGACAGTGGCAGCTCAACCAGGGCAAACCTACATGCGTTCTGGGGGAACTTAGACCCCCTCTCTCACTCCAAACTTTCCCATGAAGAGAGCCAGCCAGTCATCCTGCTCTGGATGTTTTAAGCCAGGTGATCTCAAACAGCATTGGAATGATAAATCTTCCCTGAACTTTTCTTCTTGTACCTGGATTGAGCACCCTGCATAATTCATACCTGGACTGACCTGGGACTGCTCATGCAGTATTCATCCAGTGTAAGACCCTAGTGCCAGGAGATCCTTTCCAATAGATGGGACACCCTTTGGAAAGTGCATCTTGGAGTCCCTCAGCAGACATGAGTGGAACCCTTTTCCTGGCGGGATGCCCTGAGAGAAATTGTGATTCAGGTCCTCAGCGGGCATTCTTTTTGGTCCCACCATGGGACAAAGCCCTTCCATTCCTCAGACTCATTCCTGGGCTCCATTCTCTAACACTGGGATAAATTTGACTCTAAGACTCTCAAAAAGAAATGTCTAATATTCTCATATAATATAGCATGGCTATTCCTAGACCAAACTGAGGGTTGGGCTGCTTATTCTCCTGGCTCAATAATGAGATGCAGATGAACTGGGAAAGAAAGGAGCTTATTACTGTAACCAGGTACAGGGAGAAGGCCTGGAAAATATCACCAGACCAATTTAAAATTACAAAGTTTTTGCAGATCTTATATACCTTCTAAGCTATATGTCTACATGTAAGTGTGCGTTCATCTACAGATAGACGTGGTTAACTTTTTCTAATCTGGCACTAAGATCTGAGTCCTGAAGACCTTCCTCTGGAGCCTTAGTAAATTTACTTAATCTAAATGGGTCCAGGTGCTGGGGTGATTACCCTTATCTTGTCTCCTGCTAAATCATGGAGGTTTGGGGAGTTCCTTCAGACTCTCAATAAACTTGTTTGTGGAAGTACGGGTGGTTTCTTCCGACTTCCAATAAACTTGTTTAGTCCTAAACGGGTCCTATTAAGAACTCCTTCATTATGTTTCATGCTTCAAGGCCCAGGAAAGGCCTGGGCAAAACTCTTGGTGGGCTTTTGTTACATTCTAGTCTTTGTATAAGGGCACTGGCTCTATCAGCTTTTTTTTTTTTTTTTTTTGAGGCAGAGTCTCGCTGTATTGCCCAGGCTGGAGTGCAGTGGCACGATCTTGGCTCACTGCAAGCTCCGCCTCCTGGGTTCATGACATTCTCCTGCCTCAGCCTCCTAAGTAGCTGGGACTACAGGTGTCCATCACCACGCCCGGCTAACTTTTTGTATTTTTAGTAGAGACAGGGTTTCACTGTATTAACCAGGATGGTCTCGATCTCCTGACCTCGTGATCCGCCCGTCTCAGCCTCCCAAAGTGCTGGGATTGCAGGCATAAGCCACCATGCCCGGCCTCTATTAGTTTTAATATTTAACTTAACCACTCAGTCAGTACTGAACAGTTGTTATGGAGGCCTACATTAGTGAGACCTGGCCTGACACATGGCCACTTAAAAAACTTCCAGATCAGAAATCCTGGCCTCCAGGTGGGACCCTTGTCCCCAACACTGTTCTGCAGCTTGACCTCTTCTGTTGCAACTCTTCTAAATGGTCTGAAGTTCCTTATACCCAGGCTTTCATGACTTTCTCTCAGGATCACGATCTCTGCCAAACCTGTCAAATGTGCCTGGGCAAATTCTCTGGCCTCAGTGGCTCTCCTGATATTTTTGACGAACTTTTTTTACTCTCTCCCATTCACCCCAACTGGCTGGACAGGTTGAGGCCATACTTTCTTCCCCTGACAAACCACCTTCACTTTCAACTACACCTACTCCATTTGCTCCTTCTCCCTCACCTTCCCCCCGATATCCCAACCTTGATGTCATTTTTAACGGCCTCCTCCTTCTCAGGGACCCTTCTCCTCATCACACACTAGGTCAGGGGACACTTATGATCCCATTTAGGCCCTTGCATCTTCAACCTGTCAAATTTGTGTCTTCCAGAATTCAGTAGTTTCACTTTAAATGCTGCTGTGAAGGGGATATTCGTCTCTTCCCAATGATGCCTCCTACCTTTATGAATCTCCCCTGGATTCTGCTAGACACCAGTTTTACCTTGATATGCTCCCCTTCTCTGATGAGTCCCTTCCTCTAGCAAGATCCAATATCCTAATTCCCACAATCCAGGACAATGGCCCATGGGGTCGGCTGACAGACTCTCAACAACCATAGGTAGGGCCAATTCTATGACCCAAGCCAGCAGGAAGTAGTTGTAAGATGAGACCTCCACCCTAAGGCCTAAGACTTGTCATTGTTCTATGGCAAGGTGTGGTGGTGGGGGTGATGTGGAGTCCTCATAAGTAAGGAACAATGAGGAAGGGGCCTCAGGTAGGGGAGAACAATTGTTCCAAGATATGGCTAACCACAAATAAACCACTAGCACAACATTCTGTTCCCAAAAATCTCACTCAGCATGTAGCCCCAGCAGCATAACATTATCTGCATGTAGCCCCTCCAGCATGACCCTATGAAACTTCCCTCCAGCCCCTGCCATTTTGCAGACAGCCCCTTCTCTGCTGTGCTACCTGTTATTTCCTTGCAACATTCTTTCTCTCTTACAAACTTGCTTTCTTTAACTCACTACTGTTTCAGTAAATTCTTTTACCACCTGCTACAGCGGGCCCCAGCCAGATGCACCTGTGACATCCTCCAAAAGGGAAAAGCTCAAGAGAGACTTTAGATTTAAAAAAAAAGAACCTACCATTTGTTTCCAACAGCTTTTAACCTCCTAGTTCCCCACACCTACCATGGCCCATGTGAGGTGGTATGGGACTGTGTCTACCATGAAGAGATTGCCGCATCTCATCTCTTGTTCCTTCCCACCTGAAGATCAATGTAACAAAAAAAGTGATGGTTCTGCTCTTCTCAGTGCTGGTCACATGTTGTACTTATTTTTGGAAACTAATAGGAATGTAGACAAAAGTGAGGGCATTCAAAAGGAGTGATCAGAATGGCCAAGAGAGACACAACTGAGCCCATCTCCTGCATAGAAGTGTGTGTGTTGAAGGCAAAAATTGTATTTTACTTATCTCTGTTTATTTTTATCTGGCAGAGTACCTGGCACATTGTAGGATTTCAATAGATGTTATTTAATGAATGAATGAGTTAGTGAATGAAAACATATGAAGGAATTTGCAGTTTAAGTTATTAGGGATGTATAACCAAAAGTGACCATGGAGCCTTGAAACTTTCACTCATGTGGAAGAAGATCCTCAAAGTTTAGAACAAAAGTGTTGAAGTTACAGGAAGATTGACATAGGCCCAATGGAAGGAATAATTGTCTAACAATCAATTTCATTATGTTATAGTCATGTATATTCTATCAAAAAATGTCTATTAAAAGTCAAGAAGTAGCACTCTATTGACAGTTGTCCTAATTATAGAATGTAAGGTAATAGAGATATTTTGTGCCTGAGTGCTTATACTGTTCCAGGCTTATTAAGGGCCTCACATTAATTCTCTCGTTTAATCTTCACTAGGCTCCATGAGGTGGATTTTATCATTATCTGCCTTTTTACAAATTTGAGGCAATTTGCAATTTGAGGCAGAATAACTTAACAAAAGTCACATCTTTGGTGGTAGAGGCAGGATTCAAAACCAAAAATTTTTATTCTGGGTTCTGCTCTCAGATAATGGCAGCAGAAAAAACAGAGAATCTGCCCTGGGTACCTTAGCCCAATGCTTACCAATATATTACTTCATTTACTCATTCACTTATTACTTTAAAAAACATATTTGATGGCCTACCTGTACAAGATATTGTGTTAGGTACAGGAAATGTGTAAGTGAATACCAAATGATTTCTACACCAATAAACTTATCTTCACCATAACTCTGAATTGCCTTAAATATGCCTGAAAAAAATAATGAGGTGGAGGCTAATGTGGATTTATTAAATAATTTGCAATTTCTGGCCAGGGATTGGGATTGTCAATGAGAAGTAAGACAGAGTATGTGGAGAGACAGGTTCAGATGGGAAGCTTTATAGGAGTCCAGGTGATGGGATGGACCAGATTCAAGCAAGCAGAAGAGCTGGGACCTAAGTAGGCTTAGGCCTTCAAAGCACCCCAAAACAAGCAGATGTATTATATGAAATCTATATTAAGGTCTAGGGAAACCAAGGAAGGTTACTTGGGGGGGTCAGCTGGATTGTCCATTGCTGACATCTTAAAGTAAGGGGACACAGCATATTAGTTTGTTATTGCATTGCTATAAAGAACTGCCTGAGACTGGGTAATTTATAAAGAAAGGGGTATAATTGGCTCACAGTTCTGCAGGCTATATAGGCTTCTGCTTCTGGGGAGACCTCAGGAAACTTACAATCATGGTGGAAGGCAAAGAGGAGGCAGACATATCTTCACATGATGGAGCAGGAGAGAGGAGAGAGTGAAGGGAGAGGTGCTACACACTTTCAAATACCCAGATTTTTGAGAGCTCAGTCAGGAGACAGCACTAGGGGGACGGTGCTAAACCATGGGAAACCACCCCCATAATCCAATCACCTCCCACTAGGCCCCACCTCCAACACTGGGGATTACAATTCAGCGTGAGATTTGGGTGGGGACATATAGCCAAGCCGTATTACACAGTAAGGGAATTAGTCATAAAGTAAGGGGTAACAGAACCTCAAAGGAGGCAGATGAAGTATATGGTCCTTACTCTCTATGAAGCTCAGTTTTTTAAATCTGTGACATAAGGATTATAATAATTTCAGAAGATAATCATGAAGATTAAATGAGATTAAATGTAGGTAAAACACAACACTTTGCCTGAACAAAGTAGGTTCTCAATAAGTGTTAGTTCCCTCTCCAATATCCAGCTTTCAGAGGGCAGAGCTTGAGCCTCCCCTCTCCTATCCTGATTCTTCCTAATCCTAAAGAGCTTCTGTCCTATTGTTAACTAAGCTTTGTTATGGGTTCCATAATAATCACACCTTTGAATGGAACAAAACTGCATATTGTAGAAGAGTTTTTGGGAGAAAGGCCCATTGACCTTTTCTCTTAGAGAACCTTGTTTAGAAGTTACCCGGTATATGCTTACAAACATTAAAAATATATAATAGATGCTCACTTAGCATAAAAGTCAATTCTGTAAAGGTGTATTGAAATGCATTATGCTAAACCAAGATCCTTAAGGATTTGTATTCTCATAGGAAAGTCATATATCCCAGGTAGTAACTTCATTATTTCACTTGCTTGGATTTTGTTCTTTAAGCAGAATACTAAATACCTTGAGTTGAATATTTTCCTAAAAACCGATTTGAGATAGTATTTCAATCATTTCTTGATTTACTCATTTTTATCACTTAAATATTACGCATATAATAGAAAATACCACAAGATTATACTTCTCAATTCCAGTTTTAGAGGGATAAGAAATAGTGGAGAAGACTATATTGAATAGGCCAGTCAAAATAATTGTATTTGATTTTGCTTTTTTTTTTTTTGAGACAGTCTCGCTCTGTTGCCCAGGCTGGAGTGTAGTGGTGTAATCTTGGCTCACTGCAAGCTCCACCTCCTGGGTTCACACCATTCTCCTGCCTCAGTCTCCCGAGTAGCTGGGACTACAGGTGCCTGCCACCATGCCTGGCTAATTTTTTGTATTTTTTTTTTTTAAATAGAGATGGGGTTTCAACGTGTTGGTCAGGATGGTCTCGATCTCCTGACCTCGTGATCCACCCGCCTCGGCCTTCCAAAGTGCTGGGATTACAGGCATGAACCCCCAAGCCCGGCCTGTATTTGATATTTCTACAGCAGGAAAAGATTTGGGTATTTTCAAAAAATGCATTTATTTCGGAAGAAAGTTATAGAAGGCCACAAATTACATATTACTCTAAATTTGGTCATTGATTTGAGGCATATTGCTTAAAAGGAAGAGGAAGCCCCTTAGCTAATGTGACCTTAAACGGTTTGTAAAACAACCACGGTATCAGTTCCTGAGTCCTTAGAGTAAAAGTGTATATAAGAGCCCTTCTTCTATAGAGCCAGGTTCCGGCTACTTAAAACTCATTTGGATACTGACTTCATAATATATTATCTTATGGCCTTTGGTAAATTTTGTAACCTCTCAAACCTTATATTTTCTCATTTGTAAAACTCTTCAAAGGATGAAATGATATTATATATGAATACAGTTTATAAACTTGAATTCTCTTTTTTGTTGTTTCAATCTTACGGAGAAGTTGTTTCCTGGGAAAGTAAATTCAACCAAAGCTTTGAAAGATTCATTATATTACATAAGATGACATCAGTTCATTTACAATCTTATTGTACAAATAGATTTAGGTGAATATTGCTTACATATTTCAATGATCATTTATTGCACTGGCATGCTCAGAATAGTGGGCTTCTTCATCTGTCTCATCTTTACCTTTATCAAAAGATTTTACTGCATTTTTTTTTTTTTTTTTTTAGACGGAGTCTCGCTCTGTCGCCCAGGCTGGAGTGCAGTGGCGGGATCTCAGCTCACTGGAAGCTCCACCTCCCGGGTTCACGCCATTCTCCTGCCTCAGCCTCCTGAGTAGCTGGGACTATAGGCGCCGCCACCTCGCCTGGCTAGTTTTTTGTATTTTTTAGTAGAGACGGGGTTTCACCGTGTTAGCCAGGATGGTCTCGATCTCCTGACCTCGTGATCCGCCCGTTTCAGCCTCCCAAAGTGCTGGGATTACAGGCTTGAGCCACCGCGCTCGGCTACTGCATTGTTGTTTAAAAATTCTAATCACTTTGTTGTCAGTGGCAAAGTCTGATGAATTGTAAATAACAATTTTCACAGACATACCTGCATTGTGTTTATCTAGTTTCAGAAATCCTCTATGTGTAAAAATTCAACATTGACTCTCAAATGTCTGGTATTTTGCCTCTTATAAATAGCTAGATTATGTTTTCTTTCCATACACTTTTGTATAGAACAATGTACTTCTAAATTCAACTCATTCCACAGCATTCTGAACAGATTTCATTTGACAAAGAAATATTACCCCTCAGAGGTTTGATATGTATATTTGCAAGCCAATACATGGAATGTGATTTTGCCTTAAGGCTATTTTCACTGCTGTGATGATTTTTGCCTTTCCAGAACTAAGTAAATGTGTCTAGGTGGCCCACTTCTTGTCTCATTAGATATAGTGAAATTATTCATTCTCTGTCTATACAGCATGCATCAATCTTTATCTAGCATCAGTATCAGCTAAGACAATGTTCTTCTCTGTCTTTTTCTTTCTTTCATTTTCTAAATTTAGCTCACATGTACACTGTTTCCATTTTTCAGCCTGAGTAATTCATTGTCATGCATTTTTAAAAACTATTTAATTATCGGAAGACTTTTGAGTTAGCTTGCTATAAGTATTCAGGTAATTATACATCATTCTATATTAGGTAGCTTTTCTGAATACAATATTTTCTGATTAATTATCTCTTGAGCTGTTGCAAATAATAGTATTGAAAATATTGATAACAATGATACACTAGATTTTTTTGTAAAGCCTTTTTTTTTTTTTTTAATGGCCAAAGTATATAAAGCATCTTTCTAATTGAAATGGGAGAGTTCCCTGACCCCCCGCCTCACAGGACATGTGACGGGGGTGTGGCTTCTCTGTTTGGTTGCCATGCCTGCTCAAACCCCCTTACAGGAGGGGGAGCATGCAGATAGGCAGGTGCAGGAGCTGGGGTGAGTGTTTTTGGGCTCCAGCCCCATGGTATTTTCTAGGGGTGGGTGCCTGCGACTCCCGGAGCCCAAGTGGGCATGTGTTACACAGTGTGCTTTTTTAGCTTTGCCATCTGCAGATGGCTTAAGTGTTAACCAGCTCAGTGCCCTCTTGGTATCTGGGTCCTTATCCATCATCAAGGAAGAATCAGGTCACACATGGACTTGAAGGAGGAATGTGAAGGTTTTATTGAGTGGTGGAGGTGGCTCTCAGTGAGATGGATGGGAAGCTGGAAAGCAGATGGAGTGGGAAGATGATCTTCACCTAGAGTTGGCTGTCCAGTGGCTGATCTCCTCTCGCATCGTCCCTAACTGAACTCCTTTTGATGTTCAGATTCTCCTTCTCGTCACTTCTTCTCCGCTGCTCTTCTGCTCTTCTGTTCATCTGCTTGTCTGCTCATGGAACCTGGGGTTTGGGGTTTATATGGGTACAGGATAGGGAGCATGGCTGGCCAAAAGGCAACATCTGGGCACAAAAACAGGATTGCTTGTTCCCATTTAGGGCCTTGGGTTTCCAGGCTTGGAGGTGGGGCCTTTGCTGGGGGACTGCCCTCTTCTACCCAGTGTTTTCTTGTCTCCCGTCCATATCATTATCTAATATCTTTTAGCTGAAGATGCTGAAAATTTTCCTGAAGCTTCTTGCTCCTAACTCTGAATTATTATTAACAGCGTTTACAGGACAGCTTGGTTATATTTCCAGATTACGTGCTTATATGCAATATATTCTTTTCTTCTTTTACCATTCACTCTTGCTCATTTTTTCTTTATTTTATTCTCTTTTTGTAATTCTTTATTTATGTCTGCTTTCCTTCCTTCTTCCAGCAGTGAACTAATATAATTTTAAATTTGTCTTCCAATGCAAAGACTGAACATATAATTAGAAGTCATTTTCAAATGTAGAAGCATAAGACATATGTCTGCATTTTTAAGTATTTGATATTACTTTTCAGATGTACTTAAGATTCTATTAATTTAGATTGCCTTATCAGCGGCATAGAATAGTGAAAGATGTAACCAAATAATTGGGTGGCAGAATTGAAGTGCCTCTATATGAATAATAACTCTTTGCTTTTTCACTGACTTCTTTGAAAATTAAATATTTGAACTTTAGGTGAAATTAATTTAGATGTTTAAGCATTATTATGAGTATACGGCATTTTAAAATGCAGTTTATATACATAATTATCTGTGTATTTATGAATGGATGGATATGAATATCCATGTGTATGTTTGTGTATGTAATGTCCTTTGTATATAAGATTAAATATCAAGGTAAAGTTAAAACACTGCTAAAAATTGTAAACGTAAGTTGTTTATTAGCAATGTGATATCAGTGGAGTTAAATAGGAATCCTTTTAATTATAAGCCCTCTAAAGGATATGTTAGCAATTTTAACTTTAAATACAGATGTAGGAAGTATGCTTGAGATGTTAAATGATTAGAGTGGATGACTTATAGAGCAAAAAGTTAGTATAATTTTAGTTTATTTTGATTCAATTTTATAAAATTATTTGATTCCTCAACCAAATGGCATATAAACAATTATAATTTTTTTTTGAGATGGAATCTCGCTCTGTCACCCAGGCTGAAGTGCAGTGGCACCATCTTGGCTCACTGCAAGCTCTGCCTCCTGAGTTCATGCCATTCTCCTGCCTCAGCCTCCTGAGTAGCTGGGACTATAGGCACCCGCCACCACGCCTGGCTAATTTTTTGTACTTTTGTAGAGACGGGGTTTCACCATGTTAGCCAGGATGGGTTTGATCTCCTGATCTAATGACCCTCCTGCCTCAGCCTCCCAAAATGCTGGGATTACAGGCATGAGCCACCACACCCGGCCTAATTCTTATAAATACAAATGCTAATTGATTTTTAGAGGAATGAATTTCCTCAGTTGTAAACTATACCAGGATTCCTGTGAAATCATGTAGTCAAGATCTGGAGTTAAATATTTTCTAACCATCCAACTATCATTTCATGACTTTTTTCCTATTTTTCTATTTTTTTTCTTGATAACAAAGCAATAAATACATGCTTAATAAATATAGAAGGTATAGAAAACATAAAAGTACCTAAATTAAAAACAGAATGAAAAAGCAAATCATTAATAATGCTACTACTGGCCGGGTGTGGTGGCTCACACCTGTAATCCCAGCACTTTGGGAGGCCAAGGTGGGCAGATCACGAGGTCAGGAGATTGAGACCATCCTGGCTAACATAGTGAAACCCTGTCTCTACTAAAAATACAAAAAATTAGCTGGGCATGGTGGTGGACACCTGTAGTCCCAGCTACTCAGGAGGCTGAGGCAGGAGAGTGGTGTGAACCCGGGAGGCGGAGCTTGCAGTCAGCCAAGGTTGGGCCACTGCACTCCAGCCTGGGTGAAAGAGTGAGACTCTGTCTCAAAAAATAAAATAAAATAAAATAAAAATAATGCTATTACACAAAGGTAAGACTGGGCTCTTCAGACAAGTCTCTCCAATATTTTTCTAGGTAAATGTGTGTATTTTTGTTTGCAACATTATATTGTATATATACTGTTTTGTAACCTGTTTTCAACTTTGTAATAGATTGTAGATGTTTTCCATTTTGAGAAATTTTCTTTCCTACATGTTTAATTTATTATGATGTTCATGGTAATATGTACCTTAGTTTGCTTCACAATTTCCTTTTTTTACATTTAACTTATTTGTAGTATTGATAGGCACAGGAGGTAGTGAAATTCTTGGCAGAAAAGGGCAGGTCCCCAGTGAGGGCCACACCCTCAAGCCAAAAAGCCTGTAACTGTGGTCCAGAGTGAGAAGTTACATCTCTGTTTTCATGCTCAAATATTGCCTTTTCCAAAACCACCCAGGCCTGTCCTGCCCATAAAAACCCCAGGCTCAGCTGGCAGAGAGGAGACGGAGCTGGATGTTGGAGAGAAGTGGCTTGACTTCAGAGGGACAGATTGATGGTGTAGCTTCAGAGAGGAGTCCAGCCTGGGATGGCTGGACTTCAGGGGAAGATTACCTTCCTGCTCTGTCTCCTTTTCAGCTCCCCTTTGGCATTTTTTCCCTTCTGGCTGAGAGCCACTTTCATTGGCAATAAAATCTCCCACATTTATTATCTTCAATTCATTTGTATGACCTCATTCCTCCTGGATGCCAGACAAGAACTCAGGTGCCATGAGTGTGGGTGCAAAATGCTGTCACACTGACCCTCCACTGAGCTGTTAACACTTAAGCTGTTCATGCATGGCAGAGCTAAAAGAGTACTGTAACCCTTCCTCTGGGGCTTCAGGGGTCTCAGGCACCCTCCCCTAGATACTGCTGCAGGGCTGGTATGGAGTTCGCTCTTGCTGGTGCCCAAAAGCACTCACCCCGGCTCCTGCACCTTATGTTCACCCTCCCTCCGGTGAGGGGTGGAGCAGCCAGTGAGTGGAGTTCACCCCTCCCAGTGCTAAAGTGACCGGCTAGTTCCAGCATCTGTGCACTCCAGTTTCTACCCACAAAGGGATCAGGGAAATATCCTGCTTCAGTATTTCACTTTATCAGTAGTACTGTCATAAATTATCTTATACATAAATTTTGTTTTGCTACATATGTGATTTTTCCTTAGGATAAATTCCTGGGAGTGGAATTTTTGGGTCAACCTCTCCATTTAATTTTTACTTCCATATCTATGCAGATAGTACCACTTCTCCCAGATCCTTGTGTAGAGAATGTGTAGAAATCATGTATATGCTAGGCCATTAGAGCAAATATAAATTCATTCAGAACAAGAGGAACTAAATACATCCTCAGAGATAGCAAATAATTGCATATGATAATAAATATGTAATATAAGATAATTTCTGGACTATTTTTCAGGGATTTTAACAATAAGTTTAGAATGTATTTTAAAAATTTGAGAACTTACAGACTCCTGAGATTACATCCAGCAGTCTTACTTTTAGAAATACTGGTTTAATTAGTTTTAATTGCTAGAAGGACAGATTCAATAGATATCCAAGTTATTCAAACTCTTCTTGGTATTTGTTTATACCTTTAAAATACATATATTTTGCTCTTTTTGCCAGTGTATTTTTTTCCTTTCCCCACAGCCTTTCCTCATGCTTTCAATTCCCTACAATTCTGTATATATAAATATGTAAACTATGTATATATTTACAATGTTTGTATTTATTAGGTAAGTATTAAACACTGACTTCACTTGTGCAAATTCACATATAAGAACATATATCAACATGATATTACCAGAACTGTTCCTAACTTTTTTTTTTTTTTTGAGACAGAGTCTCACTCTGTCGCCCAGGCTGGAGTGCAGTGACGTGATCTTGGCTCACTGCAACCTCTGCCTCCTGGGTTCAAGCAATTCTCCTGCCTCAGTCTCCTGAGTAGCTGGGACTACAGGCATGTGCCACCACGTCTAGCTAATTTTTTGTATTTTTAGTAGAGACGGGGTTTCACTGTGTTAGCTAGGATGGTCTCGATCTCCTGACCTCGTGATTTGCCTGCCTTGGCCTCCCAACCATTCCTGACTTTTAAAACAAATCTTATACATGTCATGATGGGCTGTTAAAAGCTGCTCTGTGCATTCACCAAAGACCCCTTTCTATCTTACTCAGTTGATTCAGTGGTCCCTACTCCGATATCCCAGAGTCCCAAGCTTTAGTTACTCTATCCAGTTGTGAATACTTCCTTGGGTTTGATGCACAGTTGGGTTACTTTCCCCAGCTTAGTTATAAGCTCATATTTCAGTTTATGCCTTTTATTCATTGTCTTTCTTTGGCATGCTTTCTCTTCCCGTGGCCTGAGGAAACTCCTTCATTAATGGGCTTTTTGCCCTTGCTATTTTGTTATATGAGCGCACAACTGGACAAAATAAATAACTATTATAGCAGATCCAGGTTTTATAATTGTGTCTCTTTAATGTAAATAATATAAAATTACCAATACAAAATTGGATTAAAAAGTTAATATTTATTCATAATTCAAAAATAAATTTAATAAGTTACACATTTTAAAAAGTAAAAAAACCTGCAAATATCACAAAATCATAAAATATATGATATTATAATTTATTATGGCCTAATATATTTTTGTAGTATTTTCCTTGATTTTTTGGCTGTGTACTTATTAATGACCTCTTAGCCCAAAAATTTGTGGTATTTTCTATAGAGAGAACAGAAGGATAATTAGATCTTTCCTCTGGCATAGTTGATCAAAATTTATTTTTTATTAGTCATAGTTTTAAAAAGTTTCTTTAAGCCTCACCAATTGTTATTTATTATTTGATGTTAGTGAAATTTTAGGATGTTTTAAGATTATCAAGTTTGAAAAAAATCTGTATCAAGTTTATCAAATATGCTTTATTAGAGACATACTTACAGTTTATTGTAATTGTGACAGATCTGTGCTATATAAACACAGCAAATCTGATAGAGTTTATTTTCATTTGATTCTCATAAAAAGAAAAATAGATGGGATTATATATATATATATAACTGTATGCACTATATTGTTATGCATAATTCCCACAGATGAGAACTTCCATTTTGACTAGATGTTAATGAAAACAATATTCAGCTTACAATATTACATGCTTGATGATTGGAAGAATATTCCACAGACTAGCTTTTAATTCCATAGTCAGACCTTATTTCTTCTCCACTTTCCACACACTTCATGTTCCAGACATCACAGTACATGCTCATGTCATATGCCACCCCTGGCTCTCCCATAGTGGGTGATGGGAGTTTACCTGGAAACGATTTTTATACTGAGAATGCTAACAACCTAATTGCTGATAGAAGTGACTATGGATTTCATAAATAAATCCTACAAAGATTAAACTAAATGTATTCCCAACTCAGCCTTTGCTAGGTCTCCAAAGTGCCTTTGACCACTCCAATGACACCCTGTACAAGGAAAATATAATGGAGGAGGAGTCAGAATAAAAATACACAACAATCTTAAACACTTGTAGTTAAAATATATTATTATTTTCAAATCTTACAAAAAATATGACCATTTGAAGACATTTTTAGGGCTCCTTATAGGGCTTGGAGGGAGCTTGTCCAAGGGAGAACTTCTGAACCTTAAAGTTCATTAGGTTCACTAATTTTGCCTTTGATTATTGCTCTTCTCACACTGAATTATAGTTAGCAGTTTATGTTTCTTTTTTACTAAATTATATGCTCCATGACCTGTTCATCTTTGTATCTTCAAGGACCTCAAAGAGAAATGTGAATGTAGCAGAAGCTACATATAATTATGAGGAAAATATTGGATGAATAATAGTCTTCTTGCAAGAAAAACATAAGACCCTCTCCCACTAAAAAATTGAGTAGTAAATTTATACTGTGTTATCCCAAGACAAGTGTATGAATAATTTTTAAAAGGATTAACTTCTTTTATTAAAAAAACAGTGGAATTTATGCAAATTTTGAGGCAGGCATACTACTATGGTAATATGCTAAAAGGAATGAAAATATATATTGTATTAATTGTACATTAACTTAGTGCAGTGAGTGATATATAGCAAATAGACAGTAAATGTTTGACAAATGGGTAAATAAACTGATATCTTAGTTATCTCATGTCTTTCAGTGAGATAGTGAGAAAGTACTTTGAAAGCAAAATGTGCTACACAGATATAATAGCTGATGACTATGCAACCGGTCTACATTTCTAAGATGGAATGACAGGGAGTACATTGGCAATAATATAGTGGTTTTCATCTGAGATCAGAGAACTGAAATAAATAAGATCTTAAGTTTCTTTAGGGTGGCAAGTTGCAGAGAATGATGAATGTTGTCAAGACAATTGAATTTGGAAGGGGACCAAAGCAATGACTGTAAAATGTGGCTTTGAGTTGCTGAGATATTAAAATAGAAGGATCAACAGAAGTATCTAATATAATATATAGTCCTGTGATTTAGGAAAATGATGAGCTAGTCTATATATTAATGCTCATGCTCAGGATAGCAAGCTAAGCCTTCAATCTCTTTGTTGAAGTCAGAAAATCAGACTTTTCAAGAGATGGAAAAGATTCCTGAGCTATCGCTTGTCTCCTGAATAAGTATAGCCTCTGGGTATGGGTAAGACCCTGGAAAATTTGG
The DNA here is from genome assembly GCF_009764315.1 of Trachypithecus francoisi. Taxonomy (NCBI): domain Eukaryota; kingdom Metazoa; phylum Chordata; class Mammalia; order Primates; family Cercopithecidae; genus Trachypithecus; species Trachypithecus francoisi. Next base: position 75,096,963 of record NW_022681473.1, on the reverse strand, counting down.
AAAGCCCCTCTGTTGCCTATAGACTGGCAACAAGAAAATTGAATAATTTCTTTTATTCAATTACTGACAACAAGAAAATTGAATAAATGAACATATAGTGATGAATGCTAAGGAAAAAATGAGGGAAGAAGGGGCCGCAGGAAGTATTGGGGTTTAGAACTTGTTATTTTGAATAAAATGGCCAAGAAGGACTCACTGAGAAGATGACATCTGAATAAAGACCTAAAGTATATTCCTATGGTCTATGAATGGATCCTGGTTTGGGTTTCCCTGCTAACTCCACTGACCCCAGCCCAGGAGGAGGTAGACAAATGCAGCAGCAGTAGAGTTACCATTTAATCACATAGTATTATAAAAAAAAAAAAAAAAAAATAACTTTATTTCTTTTTCTTTACTATCTCCTCTTCTAAGAGTTTTCTGATGTCACTGATAGCAAAAAGGGTACCCTTATATTATATCCCAGATAAGTGTTGCACACAATTATTTAAGAAAATTGTATGATCAACGTAAAACTCCTATTATAAATGGAGCTAGAAGAAAACATAGAATTGATTTGAACATTAAATATTATCAGCATATAATGTGTGCTTTGCTCATTTAGTGACTGACACATGTTAAAGATGAAGTTGAAAATGCCATTCCAGCTTATATATGTTCAGAAGAGGTTCTGGAATGCTGTTCTAGTGGGTTCCCCAGCAAAAACAGCAATGCTCTTAACTTATACTAAAGGCCTAGTTACTATGTAAACTGATTGGATACCTACGTTAGTGATTGTTATCTTGCATTACTTCTATCTTCAGACTGGATATAGACTTATGTTCATGCTATTATACAACTACACAAATATAAGTATATAACTATATGACTACAATTATACAACTACAGAATAATTATGCAGTTATTATGCAAGTATATGACTACTAATAAATACTAACAGCTATTCTCAAGAAGACATATAGATTTTAGTTATTGAGAGTTAATCTTCATTGTACTTAAAGCTCCATATATTCCTTATTTTATCTAGTGGTTGGATTATGTATATATTTACTTGTGTGTGTGTGGCTGGAGGGAGGGGGTGAAGGGGAGGGACATGGAGAGGGAGCATGTGAGAGAGAGTAGTAAACATGGTAAAATGTTAACATTGTGGGAATTTATATTAAGCATGTGGGACTTTATTTTACTTCAGTTTTTATGGATAGACAAATAGTTTCAATATGGAATTCAAGGTTCATATTTCCTCAGAAATGAATGACTTTGCTGACCTGTCTTCTAAAATTCAATGGGGCTAGTCAGCTAGTCTGATGCATGTTTCTTTGTGAATAAACCTTGAATTCTATATTCATTTTGTTCTTTATTTTTTGGGCACTTATTTAGAGCTTTGTTACTTACTTGATACTTATTTTTTGAGTTCTTCAATATTTCTTGATACTTTTATAGGCATTTGAAATATAACCATGAGCAAAATAAATAAAGATACCTGAATTTTATAATTCACATTCTCATAAGGTAGGATCATGGTGAGATAGACAATAAAAGTAATAAATAAATCATATAAATGTGTTAGAAGATAAGTGCTATGGAGTTAAGGGTGATTAGGATTGGAGTGGGAGTGAGTTGCAGTTTCAAAAACAATAGAATAAGAATCACAGAGAATATGACAATTGAGCAAAATCTTAAAAGAGGTGAAGGAATTATCTATGTGGATCTTTACAGAAAAAGAATCTCTAGAAGAGAGAACAACTAATCTAAAAGTCCAATGGAATGTTCCTTATGCATTTTAGGAAAAGCATGGAGGACATTGAGACTGGAGTAGAGTAGATGAGAAAGAGTGTATTAAGTATAGTGTAGCAGGTAAAGTCAGAAAGGGAATGGAGGGCCAGGTCGTCTGGGTTTTTTGTTAGTCATTTTAATGACTCTGACCTTTATTTTGAGTGAAATGGGTTACTACAAGAAGTTGAAATGGGTTCACTACAAGAAGTTGAGCAGAAAATTTACATCTTTTATCATAATTTCAAAGAATTACTTTGGCTGCTACATGGATAATAGTTCATCGAAGCCAATAATAAAAACAACAGAGTAGGCCAAAAGCCATTGTATAATCCATGTTGGAAATGGTGTGGGTCAGACCAGAGTGGTAGTGATGGAAGTGGTGAGAAGTGTTAGGATTCTCAATATATTCTGAAGTTAAAGTCAAAATATTTCCTAATATCTTGGCTCCGGCATGCAAAAGAAAGAGAGAAATCAAGAATGTCTTCAAGGTTTCCATTGTGAGTAATAGAAGGAATGAGTGGACATTGGTTAAAGTGCAGGAGGCTGTAAGCAGAGTAAGTTTGGAGGTGGGGAAGGTATAGCATTAAAGTTTTTATAGACTGAACTTGAATTTCCTATTAGATATACAACCGAAGATATAAAATTTATAGTTGAATATAAATGGCCAAATTATTAATAAGGATGATATGAAAGGCCCGAATCTAGTTTTATTTCCTTCTTGATGTCCTATTTGCATTTCTGGAGTCTTCAATCTTGTCCTTAATATCGTGTTCTGAAATTTCACAATGATGAATGAATGAATGAATTTATTAATTTACCTTTTTGACTAATGAGCAGAAGTAAATTTTTGAAGCATAATTCCACCTAACTCTAAGCTTCCAAACAGGTCTATGAATCCTTGTTGCCCAGTTTTTAGGATAAATAGCAGAAATGAATGGATTGAATCCTGAGGTATACCTTTTACTAAAGGTTCTTGTGATAAATGAGAAATTGTCCCATGATCAACATCTGAATCACCTTCAAGAGTTCTAATTATCCTAAAGCAATACAACTGTACTGTATAATTTCACCGAAATCATTGAACCATATCACTTATTTGATAGTGCTGTTACATAAATAGTTCAGCAGAGACTTCCTGGCACTTACTCATTTCATCCCTGATCATTGACATATATAACAATTTAACTGGAACTATTTATTTCCTTAGTGCTGTATCCAAACACTTTTCATTTTAGTGTAATTGATAGATACTTATATATTTTTTTTGCTGTCACAAACAAAGGCATCAATAGCAATCTGATTAGGATGATCATTTCCTTCCTCTGGTCCTTGTCACAAATTCATTATACCATCCCATTATGGTTGCCCATTCATTTCACAGCTATAAGCAGTGACACATACAATTTTTTTAACCACAGATGTTGATTTCCATATTATTGCCCCAATGCATAAACACTTCTCTCGTATATCATTGGTGGATGACTATTTGACTGGAGCAGTTGCTGTTATTAAATTTTAAATGATACATGCACATCACTTTGCTTTTCCTTTCCTTGCATAAACTTTCACCACTAGCCAATGATGACTGAATATTTAACACCCAGAAGCATCAAACACACCTACTTATCTTCTAAATAATTTATAACTAAAAGTTGACATCTAAAAGAAAAGTTTAGCATTCAGGAGAAGTAATGCAGTGTGGAAACTTTGGTTGGCATCTATACTGGATTAGAGAAATAGATTCAATTTTTAATAAATCATCTAGATTCATAACTATGTAAAGCTGGATGGCACTTGAGAAAATGTGTAGAGAAAGGAAACTAACATTTTAGGGACACTCAATATGTAACTGATGCTGTGCAAAGAGCTTTATTTGTGTATTTTATTGAAACTTCATAGCAACTCTAAGCAGATGATAATAGCTTTATTTTCATATAAAGACACCCAGGCTAACATGGTTAGGACATTGACCAAGTACCAAATAAAGAAAGTGGGAGATCTGAGATTTTACTCCGGTTTGTTTTCCATGTCATTCTGTCTCTCAATTGTCTCATTTTAGAATCAAGGATAATATTTAGTGAGTTATTCAAGGTTGGGTGGGTGGTTTATGGCAGAACTAGAGTTAGAACTCCTGGCCTCTCTAGGCTCTGCTTCTGTCTTCTGCATCTTACTTAACTCTTTTAATATGCTCTTCATTTGTTTTTGGCACATGACTCTTTTCTCTTTGACTTTGCAATAAAACTGGTCTCAGGCATTGGTAAGGCCTACTGCTGCTTTGAACCCTTTAGACAGGAAACTGAAAACTAGAAAGCTTAAGTGACTTTCCCAAGGTAACACAGCTGGTTAATAAGCTACAGGGTGCCATGAAAAAGACTAATGGTAACTTGTAGTCATAGCAAAAACTTTTTGGTGAAGTATTTCCAACTTTAAGTAGGGAATTTATTCATTCAACTTAGAATTATTTATTAAATGTCAGCTACATGCCAGATGCTATATGGGTCTGGGATGTAAAATTGAGTGAAATAGAATCTCTGAATTTAAAAAGCTCAATGTCTAGTCACAGTGGAAAACATAGGCAAGTAAATAAGCAATTGCATTTTTGAATCCTGCTCCTAATGAAATGCAAAATTAGCATAAGCTTCTAGTCTCCTCTCTCAAAGTCAACTCTCGGTGGAAACCTAAGTGGGAATAAAAAAATTATACGTAACCTGTGGGTAGACAGAAAGCTGTTTGAACTGTTGGTAGCAGGTGGATGCCTGCAGCCTGCATCAGGGATTGACCCGTTAGACTACGAGAGGTAAAATTAAAGGAAAAAATAGTTTGAATTCTACTTTTGATTCTCCTCTGCTTTTGCGTTGGGACACCCAATGCCTGGATGGTTACCATGGGAATTGGCAGTTATACTTCAGACTTCTAGTACCCACATCCTTGGTGTGGAGCTTGAGTAGTCTTGGGAAGTGCTTAGATACCCACAGCAGGAATATAAACTCATAGACCAAGATAATGTGACTGAGGAGCATAACCACTTAAAAGGAAAAAAGGCAACAAATATAGATTACAGGTACCATGTAGATCACGCGTGTTAGAAAGACAAGATTTTCTGACAAGCATCACAACGCAATAGATAGAATAAAGTAAGATATTAGAATTAAAAGAAAAGAAAATAAGTGTAAAAACAGCCAATTATTTGGTATAATAAATATAATATTTTAAATAAAGAACAAAACAGATGGGATGAATAATAGAATGAATGCAGCTGAAAAAAATGGATTAGGTTGTTGAAAGCAAAGGGAAATTCCTCCAGGAGGAAGCAGAAAAGGCTAAATACATTTATTTAAGATAGGTAGAGAATAGAAAGTGAGGTATCAACACCTGAATAACAGGAGTTCCAGAAAAGAGAAAATTAAAACTATAGAAGTGATTTTTGAGAACGTAACGAAGGTAAATTCCACAGAAGTAAGAATTAAGAAAGATGGCTAACCTAAGAGTAATGGGTGCAAAATACTAGACTGCAATGATAAAGATCCACACCAAGATACATAATAGAAAACATTAAAAATATAGAAAACAAAAAAAGTTTATAAAAAGTTCCAAAGAATAAACCAGACCACATTCAGAGGACAAAGAGCCACAATGATAGCAGATTTGTCAATAGTAACGCTGGATGCAAGAAGATGATGGTTTAACACTTTTCAAATTTTGAAGGAAAAAGGCTTTAAATTGAGGATGAAGAATTTAAAGCACTGGCCAATAATCCATTTCTTCTCCTATTAAAGATAGTGAGGTATGGGTGGGTGGCATTCTTTTTGGGACAGAAGCAGGTGGCCTAGTTGAATATCCATATAAATGACCTGACAAACAGTCATATAAATGATATTTGCTAGAAGGAGAATCATTATATATGGAATCCTCCTTTCAGGATGTGTTTGAGTTAGGAGTGCTTATGGTAAACAAACCTATAGTTTATGGATTTATGAGACATGGCTTCTTGGAAATGTTGTATCAGTTGCAAAACTATCTAGGATATAAAACAGAGATGTTTTGTAACCCAAACCTATGTGGGGGAACTCACAAACCTTAATTATAGACTTCCATTAATCTAGCCACATAGCATGTCTAATGCAAGGAGAAAGAATTTATAGACATATGTGGGATGTCCCAGACCTCTCTCTAATTCACTTGTGCCACTTGATTGCTGCCATTGTAGAAATTATTAGCAAAGCCCGATACTGGATAATATCTTAGTCATGTGACTCTGATTTAACTATCTGATTATTTGTGTAAGCACAGAGCTTTGAATTTTATATCCAGCCGAATCATCCTAAAGCATAGAAAGAAATGTCCTTAATCTGATGAAGTCCATTTTACTTACATACATACCCTATTAATGTAAATAAATGTTAGAAGCATTATTTTAAAAGTAAAATTCAGAACTGAGACAGAAATGATAACAATCTCAAGTTCTGTTTGGCAATATATGGGAAGCCCTAGCCAATGTTGTAAAACAAGAAAAAAGAAATTAAAAGTCAAAGGATTGGAAAAGAAGAAGTAAAAGCAACATTTTTGGTAGATGATATGACTGTCTACTATTAATCCCTCCCATACCCTATAAAAAATTAATAGAAATAATAGAGTTTAACATACCCTATAAACAAATTAATAGAAATAATAGAGTTTAACAGGAAGCTGGATATAAAATCATTAAGGAAAAATCAATTTCATGTCTAAACATTATTAACAAGTAAATAGAAAACATAATTTAAAAAGCTGCCATCTATTATAGCATCAAAAAATCAAGTATCTAGTAATAAATCTACCAAAACTGTGCAAGAATATATGCAAAAGTATAAAACTTTATTAAAAAACTTTAATAAGATCTAAATAAGTGAAATCATGTTCCTAGACATTTAATATAAAAATGTCATATTTCTCTCCAAATATATCTATATTTAAGATGACATTAATAAAAAATTTAACAGGTTTCTTTTGAAACTTGATAACCTTATTTAAGATTTTTATGGAAGTATAGATATTAAGAATAACTAAGGGAAAAGAGTAAAGAAGTATGACTTACCACTGGGCATTAAGAATTATTATTAAGTTATAGTAATTAAGACATAGTAATAAGACACGTTATAGCAATAAGACACCATGCTACTGGCCCTAGTATTGATAAATTGACCAAGAATGAAAGGTAACTTAAAAACAGACTTATGTGTGTGAAATGTTGATATACAAAAGTCATGTTATGACAGACAAATGAAGAAGGGAAGAGCTATTCAATAAACCCACCACACATACAGAAAAATAAAGGTGAATCCCAGCTTCCATCAAACACAAAGACCAATTCCAGATGGATAAAAGACTTAAATGTCAGAAGCAAGCCTTTAAAATCTTAATATAAAATATATTTGAGTATTACTCTAACATTGGATGTAGAGAATGATTTTTTTTAATATAAAAGGGGCTAACCATAAGGAAAATGTGATAAATTTGACTTTAAAACATAAGAACTTTTGTTTATCAAGTTATTTTAAGAAAGTGAAAAACCAAGTTACAAACAATTACATGTCTACAGTAAGCACTATCAACATAAGATTTCTTTAATAAATATATAATGAACAACATATATAAAGTCAACATCAATATATAATGAACATATAATACATATAATGAGCATATATAATGAGCAACATCAATGAATGTCAAGTAAACCAAAGGAAAAATGATCAGGCTTTTCACAGATGAGGAAACATAAGTGGCCAATAAATATATAAAGATATGTTCAATTTCATTAATAATTAGGAAAAGCAAATTAAGACTAAGATGAATGTCACTTTATAGTCTTTTAGATGGGAATAAAATAAAAACACTGGCAATACCAAAGAAGGAGATGTGGAATAGCAGGATTTTATATATTGTTGATGGAACTATGGGTTTAACAAGTTAACAAGTTAGTTTGGCATGGTCTTGTAAATTTGAACATTTGCATATTCTTTGAGCCAGCAATTTCTAGTCCTAGGTATATACCCTAGAGAAACTTCTTACAAATTTTGTAGAGGAAACATAGACAAGAATATTCATAGCACATCCACTGTAATAAAAACCGGGAAATAATCTAAATGTTCATTTACAGATAAATGGATTGTGTTATGTTCTTGCAATGGAATATTACATAGTATTCAAGTTGGTGAAACTACAGCTACAAACAAAAATAAGAATCAATCTTAGCAATGTAATACTGAGCAAAAAAGGGAGTCCCAAAAGATTATATAAATAGGATAGACTTTTATAAAGTCAAAAACACTACATTTAAAGTTCAGCTGACCCTTCAACAACACAGGTGGCACTGCATGAGTCCACTTACATGTAAATTAAAAAAAAATAAATATATTAGAAAATTATATTTGAGATTTGTGATAACTATAACACAAATTAGAAATATTGATAAAATTAGGAGGGAGTCAGGTATGTCATGAATGCATAAAGTATATGTAGATACTAGTCTATTTTAACATTTACTACTGTAAAATGTAGACGAATCTTTTATGAAAAGCTAAAATGTATAAAAACTTACCCACACAAACATTTATAGACCATACATGGTGCCATCTGAAGTTGAGAGAAACGTAAACAAATGTAAAGTTGCAGCATTAAATCATAACTGCACAAAATTAGCTATAGTACATACTGTATTACTGTAATAACTTTTTAGCCACTTCTTGTTGCTATTGCGGTGAGCCCGATTGTTGTGAGTTTCTGCTTAATAAAGGTAGTATAATGCTCATTATCTCCATGCGAGCAGTTTATCTCTCCAGTAAATTGTGCATGTCAGCAAAAAGTGATCACTTGAGGTTCAAGGTTCTTCTGCATTTTTCTTCATATAGAGTACAATATTGTAAATCTTGAATAACACCATAGAAACCATATGGAGTACCACTAATGATGCTGGAAGTACTTCCAAGAAGCAGAGAAAAGTCATGACACTATAAAGAAAAGCTGAGTTGTTCGATATATACTATATATTGAAGTTTGCAGCTGAGGTTGCAAAGCCACTACAATATAGATGAATTCAGTGTAAAGATGATTGTTAAAAAAAAGGAAAAGAAAATTTGTGAAGCTGTCACTTCAGGTATACCAGCAGGCATGAAAACCTTGAACTTTTTGCAAAATACTTTTTCATATCTTATTGAAAATGCAGCTTTTATGTAGGTGCAGGATTGCTATAAGAAAGCCATACCTAAAGACTCTAACATAATTTGAGAAAAAGTAAAGTTATTAAGTTAAAAAAGAAGGAAGGCGAAGCATCTAAAGCTGGAGAATTTAATGCCAACAAAGGGTGGTTTGATAATTTTAGAAAGAGATTTGGCTTTAAAAATGTTAAGATAGGTCAAATGCAGTGGCTCACGCCTGTAATCTTACCAGCACTTTGGGAGGCTGAGGCAGGTGGATTGCCTGAGGTCAGGAGTTTGAGACTAGCCTGGCTAACGTGGGTTAAACCCCATCTCTACTAAAAATACAAAAAATAGCCAGGCGTGGTGGTGCACGCCTGTAGTCTCAGCTACTTGGGAGGCTGAGGCAGGAGAACTGCTTGAACCTGGGAGATGGAGGTTGCAGTGAGCCAAGATAGTGCCACTGCATTCCAGCCTAGGCAACAAAGCAAGACTCTGTCTCAAAAAAAAAAAAAAAAAAAAAAAAAAAAAAAACAGAAAAGTTAAGATAATAGGAAAAGCAGCTTCTGACTAATAGGCAGCAGATGAGTTTCCAGATGGCATTAAGAAAATCATTGAGGGAAAAGGATACTTACCTAAACAGGTTTTTAATGCAGACAAAAGTGCCCTATTCTGGAAAAAAAATCCACAAAGAATATTTACTAGCAAGGGAGAGAAGTGAGCACCAGGATTTAAGACATAAAGGGATAGGCTAACTCTACTATAATATTTTGTACAAATGCATAAATCAAGTTTATAATTAGGACTGCGTTAATTTATAAAGCTGCTAATCCCTGAGCTTTGAAGGGAAAAGATGGAACACCAGCTGCCAGTCTTTTGGTTGTAAAACAAGAAGGGCTGGACAATGAAAATCTTTTTTTTTGGAATGGTTCCACTGGTGCTTTGTCTCTGAAGTCAGAAAGCACCTTGCCAGTAAGGGTCTGCCTTTTAAGAGCCTGTTTTGCCGGTCTAAAGGTCTGTATTTTAACATTATTGAGACAGGAGGGGGTATAATGAGGTATGTCTGACCTCCCATCTCATGATCAGAAACTCAGTTTTAAAGCTTTTCGGGGCCGGGCGCGGTGGCTCAAGCCTGTAATCCCAGCACTTTGGGAGGCCGAGACGGGCGGATCACGAGGTCAGGAGATCGAGACCATCCTGGCTAGCACGGTGAAACCCCGTCTCTACTAAAAATACAAAAAAAAACTAGCCGGGCGAGGTGGCGGGCGCCTGTAGTCCCAGCTACTAGGAAGGCTGAGGCAGGAGAATGGCGTAAACCCGGGAGGCGGAGCTTGCAGTGAGCTGAGATCCGGCCACTGAACTCCAGCCTGGGCGGCAGAGCGAGACTCGCCTCAAAAAAAAAAAAATAAAAATTAAAAAAAAAAAATAAAAATAAAGCTTTTCGGGGGTCTCCTTGGCCACAAGTGTATGTCCATTCAGTGAGTGGAGGGATTTAGGATTTTATTTTTAGTTTATCGTAGTTAAGTTTTGGGGGAGTCAAATTATACATGGATTTTGACTGCAAAGGTCAGAGCCCATAACCTTTATGTTTAAGGGTCAACTGTATATATTTTTTCACAGACTCTATATGAATATAACACCATTTTATAAATATTTTAATCATTGTACTTTGTTCTCAGCTCAGGCTCTTTAAGGGTTTTTGTACAAACCCCTTGGTGAAGGCATCTCATTCATTTCCCTATTAATTAATACCAGAAAACAATTTTAATTTCTACCCTCCTTTTTGCCATTTAGCAAATAATGTGAAGCTATAAGAGCTTTCCCTGTAAATTTATGAAAACTAGAATCTAGATTCTTTTCTGCTTTGGAAACAATAGCTGTTTTAGAGTTGGATCTAACTCTGGCACTCATTAGGTGACACTCGCTTAATCAGTGGCATATTTTCAGGTGCTGGCTGGGCAGTGTAATTTCACCAGAAGTGTTCATGTGTGCAGATTGTTATGGCTCTCATGAAGCTTGCCTTCTGTGGGCTCTGTGTCTCCACATGTAGACATGTAGTTTGTCGGAGGCTTTTGTTAAAACATGAGTTTCTGCTGATTATTGGCAACTTTGGGGAGAAAGGGTGGATTGACTTAACTTCAACCCATTGTGTCATCACGAACATATATTCTTATGGATGAAATTCTTAGATACCTGGACCAGAAAGTTTAGACACTTTTGGGCCTACGTCTTGGTCCACTTTTTAAATAACTATGTGAACTTGGGCAAGTCATTAAAAATTTTAGAACCTCAGTTTCCTCATTTGTTACATGCACACAGTATATGCAAATAACGATGCAAGAATCTTGAGGTTTAATTAAGAACATGCATAAAACATCTGACACATAGTTGGTGTTAAATACTAAATTATATCACCCCCGAAATTTATATGTTGAAGCCCTAATCCCCATTACCTCAGAATATGACCGTATTTGGAGATAAGGCCTTTAAATAAGTTATTTAGTTAAAATGAGGTTGTCGGGGTGAGACCCCGAGGGTAAGGTCTGTGATCGCAGAGGCCATGTCTCTCTGGTTCATTTCTGAATCCTCATCCAATATGACTGGTATCCTTTTAAGAAGAAGATACACCAGGGGTGCCATGCATAGAGAGAGGACCATGTGAAGAAGCAGAAAGAGCCATCTGCAAGACAAAGAGAGGGGTCTCTCAGCTCGCGCCCTGATCTTGGGCCTCCAGCTTCCAGAACTGTGAGAATATAAATTTCTGTTGTTTAAGCTACGCAGTCTGTGATGTTTTGTTACGGAAGTCCTTGCAAACTATTAGCAATATAGTTAGCACTTGACAAATGGCAGCTTTTTAAAAAATAGTGTTGGATTTGGAGTCAGCATGGATTTGAATTCTCTGTGCTACAGTTTATTTGTTTTTAAAGTGGGATGAATAATCTTCCTTATAGTTTGTTGTGAAGATTAAATGAATTAATACATGTAAAGATCTTAGAATATAGACTTAAACTTTTTTAGTAAGCCATCTCATATCTGCTTGATCCTTCCCTCATCCTGACTATAGAAGTGTTAAAATACAAGTAATCGATATATGCACAGTGTTTTTATCTACTGAATAAGTCTCCTTTTAGTTAATGCTTCATAGATTATATTCTACACATTGCCTACAGGAGACTTCCAAAAGTACCTCTTTGATTATTTTATTCCTCAACAACTTTTACTGGATTCTCACTGACAACAAAATAATTTCTATATGATTGATTCTAGCATTAAAAAATCTAGATCTTTCCCACTTTTTCATCTGTATTTCCTATTATTCTGCTTTTTACTTCAAGTCTTCTTAAACAACTTATATAAATACTTAAAAGTAATCATACATACTTATGTTAACATACTTATATTGACTCATTGTTTCCTGAACATACTCTTTCCTGGTTTTGTTCTCTGGTCCAGACTTTTCATTCTACACGTAATTCTTTCTGTTCTCATCTTCCCCCGACTCCCTTGTTAAAATTCCTCTCATGCATTAGGTTTCAGTTCATCTTTGGAAGGTTTTCCTAACAATATAAACAAAAATGAATTTTGCTTGCACTTCTAAACTTTTGTTACTATAATTATTGACTCTAAAGAGTTGTTGAATGAGGAAATGCATGAATAGCTGGATTAATGTATGAATGAAAAGATGGATGGATGGATGAATGGAAAGATGGATGAAAGGACATAGGCACACAATGTCACAATGTGAGCACAACTGTGTTTCCCACCAACTTAACAAGAATACCTTTACTTGATAGGTACATTGGAGAAGCACTTAAAAATTCTGACTGTTTGTTATTAAAAATTGAAACTGTAAACTTTTGAAATGAATTATTAATTGAAGCTAATGACTTAATGGTATTTTAAAATGTTCTCTTCATCTGCTTGCTGGTTGAATATACAGGCCAATATTGATTTTGAAATTAGTCCATCTGCCTTATTACATGCTCTATTGTCTGAGTTGAGACTGAGAATTTATTTAAAATATTGTCTTCATTAAATGACTTAGATTGTTGTTAGTCTTCCCTAGTATTTGTGAAACTGAGTGAGTATATAGTGAGTTAGATGCATATATAGTAACATGATAATTTTCCTGTCTGACAGGAACATTGGAAAGGTTAATTAGTGTCTATGGTGATTTTTGTCCCTCTTGATGAAAAGATACTATGCAAATACAGAAAACAGAATGAATAATTCATTGAAGTAAAAGAGGCTATTTTACCAGTGGCTGTAGCTGGATTAAAAAAAATTGATTTCTGGCCGGGCGCGGTGGCTCAAGCCTGTAATCCCAGCACTTTGGGAGGCCGAGACAGGCGGATCACGAGGTCAGCAGATCGAGACCATCCTGGCTAACACGGTGAAACCCTGTCTCTACTAAAAAATACAAAAAATTAGCCGGGCGAGGTGGCAGGCGCCTGTAGTCCCAGCTACTCGGGAGGCTGAGGCAGGAGAATGGCGTGAACCGGGAGGCGGAGTTTGCAGTGAGCCGAGATCCGGCCACTGCACTCCAGTCTGGGTGACAGAGCGAGACTCCGCCTCAAAAAAAAAAAAAAAAAAAAAAAAAAAAAAATTGATTTCTAAGGGAGAGAATGTAAAAAATTACTTCTAACCCTGAGGCATGATTTCCAGGCCAAATGTCTTAACCCAAGGTGTTATGGTGAACGTGTTTTTATTTGAATGAGATCATCACTTAGTACATAGAGTTGTGGACTTACCACTCAATGGACAGACAGAAACTATGGAGAAAATTATTTTTCTCTTTCCCTAATACCCATGGGTGCCGCATTTAATTGTCTACTCAGAATTGATCATTAGGCACTTTCTGTTGATCAGGTGCATTACTAAACCCTTTGGTTAAACTATTTGACATAGCAGTTCCTGCCCTTAGTTTGCATGACCTGGATTTCACTCTCAGAATTTAGTCCTCATCAGCCTACACCTAGAGATAACAAACATTCTTTCTGTGCACACTGTATAATGGCCTCTTCCCAACAACACTAGAAGTAGGCAATACAGAGTGCCTTTATGTTGTGTGGTTATTTGGAAGTTTAGGAAGGGAAGAAAATTAACATTTTCTGAGCTTCTGTTATTAGCCATATATACTATATACTCTGTATTTTATTAACTTGAAAAGCTCTCACTGTCCTTATATTAGACATCCCTGTTATTAGATGTACCTTCCTCTATCATAGAACATATTTTACTGTATTAAAATCAGTAGTTTAAATATCGGTTTCCCCTGCCAGAGGGTAAGCTCTGTGATCGCAGAGGCCATGTCTCTCTGGTTCATTTCTGAATCCTCATTACCCAGCACAGTGGATGGCACATAGTAGGAACACAATTAATATTGTTAAAGAATGAAAACTTTGCAATCCTGTTCCATCTTCTCATTAATACTTGTAACCTCTCTGCACTTTAAAATGGCCAAGCTAATATTTCTCAGGATTGTTTTGAAAATTAAAGATATTTCAAATTTAAGATGGCATATTGAAACTGCAGCACCTATTTCCCCATTCTCAATACGTAATTACAGGAGCAAAAGCTAGTGAAAACTCACACAAACAGTCACAACAGCCACCACCACCAGAAAAGGAAAGGTGCAAAATCTGATGCAACAGTCTTGAAAAACTAGTGGCCAAGGTAAAAAAAATAAAAAAATAAAAATAAAAATAAATAAATAAATAAAAATTAAGGATCCATAGTAGAACAGAGAGGCACTGCAGTTTGGCTTCTAATGGTATCTAGCCCTCCTTCCCATTATATTGCCGACACTGTCCCCTTTATCTCTGGTAAAATCGAATTCGTACGTTGACAAAACTTTTAGAATTCTCACTAATATGACCAAACCGGGAGAGATCCCCACAAGTGAGGGGGTAGCCTTACGTTTTTCTTCTTATTATTAATGGTGACTATAAATGGCTGATTGAGTAAAACAGCTAAAATGATGAAGTAAATAGTGAGGCTGACTCTTTGTGAAAAATGAGGGATCTTAGGGAAACCACGTGTAATATAACATTACAGTTAGGAGAAGTCAATCCTGGGACAGGATGTTTAACAAAACCTCCGAAGACAGAGTGATCAATTTTACTCTAAAGACGCCACATATGCTTAGTTTAGTTTTTCTCCTGCCCCCCTGTATACCTCTAAGAACAAAAAACAATATGCAGGCCTCAACCTGTAGCTGGGGACAGAAATAGGTGGGAAATAGCACCAAGAAATCACCCATATGTCAGAACAAAAGGAATTCCCATGTAGAAAGCCTTTTCCCCTTTTAAGGAAAACAAAAGAAAAAAAACCCACATGTAATCTACCAAACTATTGCAACGAAAAGAAATCACAGGTACAAAAAGTAAAAATTTAAAAATAGAATTAAACATAATGCATGGAAAGAAAGGCATTGAGGCCATACAGAATCAAGATCTTCAAACTGGAGTTTCTGTTTTACCTTTCCTCCATCTAGAGACTTGTCATCTGGGTCACCAAATAAAAGTACATTTGGAAATATTGCTGTCTGCAAAGTGCCATTAATTAAATTCCCCATAAACCTGTGATAGAGCTTCCTGTCTTTCCATGTGTTAAGCATATTCCTATTATGGAAAAATCAAGGTAATTTAGACAAATTATTTTGTCTAATATTGTCACATTCTGAATTCATGTATGCTTTAGAGTGAAACAGTGAGAGTGATGTCAATTTTTTCTGAATGATGTCACGACTTTTTATCCCTTGACTATTATGAAAAGTAAATTGCTACTGTGAGAGAAAAACAAAGAAAGAATCTGTAAGAAGTATTGAAGGTATTTGTATTTAGCTTGTCCAGATGACATACTCATGGAAAGGCCTTATTCTGTCTGTCTAGCATGTACTTCGAAGATGTAAGATTGTTTTTGTGGAAAGGTATATTAATATCTTTGTTGTAATTAAAAATTAAATCAGACTTTTATTCTGAGAGAAAGCAAATATGATTTTTCTAATGGTTCGATAATAACTGCCTTTGTCAATTAGGCTATTTGTGAACATTTTCTATAACCTGAAGTAGACTAATTTCACTCCAAAATTATGATGAAAATAAAAGTTATCAAAAGATATTATATTATTCAAATGTGATGGAATAATGTATATAAGACTTACTTTTATGCCATAGGCAACTAAAAATTGAACAAAAGTCATAAAGCAACTGTTTTTGGACATTAAACAACGTCAACATAAGACGTGTTCCCTAAAACAAGTAAAGTATATAAGATAAGTTTTATTGGCATTTAGCATTTTGCTTGGTAGAAAGCAAAAATCTTAATGGGTGGAGGAAAGAAATATTGGCTCTTACAGCTGCTAAGGTGGGTGAAATTTGAAGGGTAAAATACTAGATATGAGATAACTGTGTGGAGAAGGAACTCCAGTAATCTGCATAGGAAATACTACCTGGTTTTGTTGAACAATAAGATGCATGAGTGCAGGGTGAAATTTGATGAGGTTTGGCAGCAACTAAATAAATGTGAGCTACATAGAGATTCTGGAGTTTGCATAGATCTGGGTGACACTGGAATTTTTATGAGCTAGAGCAGAGGACCTTGCTGAACATGTTAGACCTAGCTGAACAGTTTGGACTGACAACCCCCAAAATTCATGTCTTTGAAGGAGGTCTACTCCAGCCTTTGACTGATTGCCTTAGACATACCCTAACAAAGTCTTTAAAGAAGTCTTGATAGGATAAAGCTAATGTGCTAGTAAATTAGCTGCCTGCCAGAATGAAACCCATCACTCTGATGATGTCAACAATGTAGCATCTACAATGGCCAGCTACTTTAAGAAATCACTAGATATGAGAAAAACATGAATAAAAAATAGTCAATAGAGATTGGTGACAGAAATGTTGGGATTAGCAAACAAGGTTGTTAAAATGCTATTATAAATATGTTTAATAAGGTAAAGGAAAAGATGGTCTTAGTGATTGAATAGTTGGTGGAAATCCCAGTCATGAAATGGGAAACCTTAAAAAAGAACCAAGTAGATATTCTAGATCTTGAAAGTGCAATACTTGAAATAAAAAGTTAACTGAATGGACTTAACAGCAGAGTAGATGCTGCAGAAGAAAATATCAGTGAACTTAAATCAGTGCAAAATATATTATCCATACTGAAGGACATAGAGAAAGACAAGTTATAAAAAAAGTCTCAATAACTTTTGGTACAACATCAAGTAGTCTAATAGATGTATAATTGCAGTCCCAACAGGAGAGGTAAGAAAAAATAGGTAGAATTTTTTTGGTGAAATAATAGTTAATAATTTCCCAAATTTTATTAAAAATATCAACCTACATGTCTTAGTCCACTTCTGCTGCTATAACAAAATAGACTTGGTAACTAATAAATAGTAGAAATCTATTTCTTACAGTTTTGGTAGCTAGGAAGTCCAAGATGAAAGTCCCAGCAGATTTGGTATCTGGTAAGGGCTTATTCTTTATTTCCAAGATGCTGTCTCTTGCTGTATCCTCACATGGCGAAAAAGGAGCAGAAGGTCAAAAGGGCAAAATGGGACTATCAAACTCCCTGAAACCCTCTTATAAGGGTGCTAATTCCATGTGTAAGGAATGACCTTCATGACCTAAAGGCCTTACCTCTTAATACTATCGCATTGGGGATTAAGCTGCAGTATGAATTTTGGGAGGAATAAACATCCAAACCATAGCACCAAATATCCAAGAAGCTTAATGAACATCAATTATAACCATGCTTGAATTGCTGAAAACCAAAGATAAAGAGAAATCTTAGGAATAGTCAGATTAAGTCTTATTATAAACTGGGGATTATGAAGAATACTTCTGACTTATGTAAAACAATGCAAGTGTGAAAAAAACTACATCTTTAAAATGTTGAAAGAACAAAAGTCATCCTAGAATTTTATATCTGTAAAAATGTTTTCCAAAAATGAATATAAATATACATTTATATAAAATATAAATATGTTTATTTAAATAAATGAATACAAGATAATTCAATATCAGCATACTTGTACTAAGGCATATTGAAGGAAGTTTTCAGAATAAAAGGAAATGATACAAGATGTAAACTTAGATCTACACAAAAAATAAAAATCACCAAAAATTATGAGCATGTGGGTATGTGAAGATGCTTTATTTATTGTAAAAATTTAATGTATAAAATTTAGAGAATTCAAATTAGCAAGAAGAAGAAAACATCACTTGTAATCCTACCATCGAGAGACAACTATTGTTAACATTTAGTTAACAGTCTTTGTCAATGTATTTTTTTAAAAATACTTTTAAGCTCTGGGATACATGTGCAGAACGTGCAGGTTTGTTACACAGGTGTACACGTGCCATGGTGGTTTGTTACAAGCACCAACCCATCATCTACATTAGGTATGCAAAGTGATATAACATTAATTCAACGTGGACAGTGATAATTTAAGGATGCATATTATAATTCCAAAAATAAACACTAAAAATACAAAAAAGGTATAGGAAAATAGCCAATAAAAGAGATAAAATAAAATACTATATATATTATTTAAAGCAAAAATAAATAACACAAGAAGTTGAAAAAAGGCACATAGATGAATCCAATAGAAAACAAA
The DNA here is from genome assembly GCF_009764315.1 of Trachypithecus francoisi. Classification (NCBI taxonomy): domain Eukaryota; kingdom Metazoa; phylum Chordata; class Mammalia; order Primates; family Cercopithecidae; genus Trachypithecus; species Trachypithecus francoisi. The sequence continues at coordinate 75,078,393 of NW_022681473.1, read as the reverse complement.
TGGCAAAATGGTATTCTGAAATCCAACTATAATAATAATTACATTAATATAAATAGGATAAGAAATGCCAATGAAAAGTCAGAGATTGTCAGATTGGCTAAAATATCAAGACCCATATATATACCATTTATAAGAAGAAAGTTAAAGATAAATAAGCCAATAGGGTAGCCATAAAAATATAAAAGGATAAGCTATGTAAGCAACCATCAAAAAATAAGAGAAAAGCTGAGTAGCTATGTTAATATCAAACACAGTAGGCTTAAATGCAAAAGTATAATCAGAGGTAGTGAGGTAACTTTCATAATAATAAAGGGAAACTAAATTACTTCAGATATCTTGAAGCCTTGGTGAAGGAATTACCAACAAAAGTTAAAAAGATTAAACCTGAGCTTAAATGGGAAGCATTCTAAAATATGTATTTCCCTGCTTCATTGGCTTTAACTAGTTCTGAAGTGTTCTCTCTTATGCTTGCTTCCATGATTTTTCTCAAGCATTTCTATCATGTGAAATACTGTTCCTCCTTTTTGAATCTCGTTTGCTATCTGGCATCCTTCCTATTTCTCTTGTAGGCAACAACTCAGGTATAAAGCAGAACTTGCTAGCTCTTCCTGGGGGCCTCATCATACTTTAGCCTTTACTAGTTAGTTATTCCATAAATTTGCATTGAGCTTCTACTATGCACTAGGTACTATTCTGGGCCCTGAAGATAAAGTTGTGACTTGAACTCCTAGGAGATAGGGTACGAGGAACAGAAAGTAAATAAACAAATAATTATGGAGTGTGCCAGGAAGTGATACATATAAGAGAAAAAAATAAAGATATTTAGGAAATCTCATTGAGAAGTAGTAAAGGAAAGCATATCAAAGACGTAATTTATGCTGACTGGAGAAAGTAAGGTACCACTTTCAGATGCCAGGCGGAAGATTGTCCTGAGTAGAGACAACATGTGTGATGTTGCTGAATGAGGAGTGTACCTGCTGAGTACAGATAGATAGGTTAATAATGTGACTAGAAAGAAATAGGATAAGAGTATGGCTAGAGGATGAATGAGAGATGCACAGAGTAGTAACAGATGAGGCCAGGTAGGTGGTAGGAAGCTACATCATATAAGATCATGGATGCTTCTACATCAACTTGAATTTTTCTCTGAATGAGATGGGAAGTCATTGGAGGGGGTTTTGAACAGAGGAGAAACATTGTTTGATATATTCTGTGGTATCACGTTGGCTGCAGTGTGAAGATTAAACTCCTTATTCCTTAAGATGACTAATAAAGAATTATGCAAGGCAGATAGAAAATACTTACAGATTTATTTGCTCGTTACTAGATTTATATCAGTGAGTTTTCTTTGCCCTGTTAGTGTTCCCTTGAGGTATTCAGAAAGATCTTTACCATTCAGATCTTTTTCTATTTATTTTTAAATAGTTGTATATCTGATGAGTGACTATAGAAATAACCATTGTGTATTGTTGAGGGAACAACAAACCAAAAACTATTATCCATTAAGCCTATGACAGGAATACTTACAAGACTTTTTCTTTATTAAAAGTTTTTTCTTGATTTTAGATTACAAACTGGTAATCTTTATTTATAACTTAAATAATTTTGTTTATTTATAGCATTTATTTATACTTTAGTTTATTTTTTCTACCTTCAGGAGTTCTGGTGATAGCCTCAACTGATTGATTATGACCAGGATGACCCAGCAATCTTCCTTTCATAGATGCTATTTTTGTTTTATTTCAGTTTCTAGTTTTGCCTTTCTTTCTGTGATAAGGCAGGCCTTGGGAATGGTTTTCACTGGCAGTCATCCCTGCTCTAATTCTCCTCCTTGATACCATTCTGTCTTTTGCAGCAGCTTGAGAAAGAAGCCAAGATGTCTAATTGTAACATTAACAAGAATGTTTAAGCTTAACCAAAGACTTTAACTCTGATATAAAAGGTCCCTATTTTTAAACTACCACAGACAATGTCTTTGGTTAATAACTCAGCTCTAGCTTTGAACAATCTATGGGGTAAGCTCCTTCACTGAAAGAGCAGGGATAGGGTACAAGCCAGGAAGTTTTCAGAATTTCAGGTGATGAGATAGGGATTTTCAGGACTGGTGAATAACATCATTCTCTTTTTCTATTGTGTTAAATTTGAATTCATTTTAGAGGAGTCACACTTCTCTCCAACCCATCATGTCTTCTGGCTGATTATTTTAACAACCCCTCCAATGTATCTACCCCACTTTCCACATTTGTGAATTCATTGCATATGTATTCACTTTCTGTTATTGTGTCTGTATGTTTTTTATTTTCTTTTTTAAAAACAGGGTCTTGCGTCGTTGCCCAGGCTAGAGTGTAGTGGCATGATCATAGCCCACTGTAGCATTGAAATCCTGGGCTCAAGTGATCCTCCAGCCTCAGCTTCCTGAATAGCTGGTGTTTTATCCTAACATATTCAAATGTGAAACTTAGGTGAATAACGAAATTCTTCATAAGTAGATATGTTGTGAATGATTACGCACAACATCCTGGTTTGTCTTATAGCCTTCTCCCTACTTTTTACATTTATCTATCCATCCATGCATCCATCTATGCAACCATCCATCCATCCATCCATCCATCCATCCATTCATCCATCCATCCACTCACATGTCTAATAAATGTGTTCTACATATATTGTTAAATATAACAATTATATTATTATATTATTATATTTATTATAACAATTATAACACATATATTATTAAATATAACAATTATGTCACTATGGATATGCAGAGCAGTGACAGAACTCAAGGAATATTTTGGAGATCAAAATTTGGAAATTCAGTTTTGATTAAAGGAAGGAGATAAGGAAGGAATCAGAGATAATTCAGAAGTTTCTACAGTAAGTGTCTGGTTGGTGATGGCACTGGGGAGCTAGGTAATACAGAGAAGGAACAAGTTCCATGGTAGTAGGGATAAGCTCAATATTGGACATATTAATAAGTATCTGTATGACATTCAGATATAAATGTTTAGGAATATGATTGGGAGCTAAGAAGAGAGGTTGTCATTTGAGATGGAGAAATGGGAGTCAGAAAGTTAGAGGCAAATGCCAAAGAAGCTATAGGGATGTTTGAGACTACCTCTGGAGTGGCAGCAGAATATCTGCCCCAAGTCAACATTGAAATGCTTTGGGTTGAACAATAAACAGAGAGAAGAGAAAAGGAAAGAGGACGCAGTGCCATAAGGAGGAGAGAGAACTCAGAGATAGTATGGAGGGCAGAAGTCAATGGAGAGAAAGAAATAAAGTAACAACAAAGGGAAGGTACAAAAGAAATTGGGACCAGAAGCCTAAGAGAAGAAAGTTAACTTTGGAAAGAAAGAGGGATAGCTACCTCTCCTTCCTTGGAGGAGAGGAGATAAACTGAGGTTAAGATTTTAATGTTTGTGTGACCTTAAAGATAGAAGCTGGAGAAGGAAAGTTAGGGAAGTTAGTGCTTTATGACTTTTGTTTTCTTGACGAAGTAGGTAGCAAGGTCATCTGCGGAGAAGTGAGTGGGCTGGGACAGGATCTTGATGAGCGTGATGGAGGTTTATAATAGCCACTTTAGGGTCTAGGAGAAATAGCTGAGGAGACAACTGAAAGGATTGCTGGGCAGTGCAGAAAGCCTAGAAGAGGTTGGAAACCATAAATAACTTGTACTTTTTTTTTTTTCTTACTCCATCATTCCATGACAGCCCCTGTTTCCTCTCCCGCTCGATTTATTTTCATTTATAGTCTGATCAGGAAATAATTTTCCACTAAATTTAAAGCCTAATTTAGGCAAGAAGAAAAACAAAGACTTGTATTTCAAACACATAAGATAAACCTGCTTGAGGTTTTATGTTTTAATTGAAATTAGTTGGCACTCTTCTCTAATGAAAGTACCACATGTTATTTATTGAAAACTTATAAAGAAAAAGAAAAAGTAGAGTAACATTATCCAACGAGAAATTGTTGTTTATACTATTTTCCTTTCAGTACTTTCTCTAAACACAATTTTGTCTGCTTGCTTATTTTACATGATTATTTAATCACATACAAACTGCTCTTTTAAGCTCTTTAAGATTTGACTTTGTGTCTTGCTCTTCTAAACTCTTTAAGATTTGTAATTGTTTATTTTCCTAATCATAAAATAAATTTTGATTTATTATACATTTTTGAAAATACAAAAAAAGATGAAAATATAAATCATTCATAACCCTATCTACCATAGATAATGACTTATTACTAAGAGTTTTGATGAGAACTTTCATGTCACACTTCAGAAAATATTTTCCAGCAACATTTCTGCTAATACTTGATTTTAGTTCTTCACTAAGTTTAAACAGCCTGGACAATAACAGTGTTTTACCTGGAGAACCACTAATCAGTACAGCCAGGAGCATGCAGCTCAGTCCCTTACACGTCAATGGCAAAGATAAGGTCTTAAGAACAGAATGAGGAGAGAAGGAGAAAGTATTGTCAACTTGTATTAAACAAAATATGTTTGTTTTCATGTCTTTGAAAAAATCTAAAGTGCACTTACAAGCAACATGAGACCTACTGTTATCATGAACTCAAAAATTATTCTCTTTCCCCTCCCCTGTTGCTTCTTACCCTACTCTACTTAAAAAAAAAAAAAAAAAAAGAATAACAAAAAAACCTGAAATGTTAGCTGGGTAGCTGGGTGTGGTGAAACACATCTGTAGTATCCTCTACTTGGGGAGGCTGATGTGGGAGAATAGCTTGAACCTTGGAGGCGGAGATGGTGGTGACGTGAGATTGTGCCATTGCATTCTAGCCAGGCTGATAGAGTGACACCCTGTCTCAAGGAAAAAAAAAAAAGAAAGAAAGAAAGAAAATGTATTCTGGGTATTTGGGATGTAATATATATTTCACAGGGTTTTTGGGAAAAATACATAAAATAAAAATGTGAAATAGGTGCTAGAGTCCAGAGTTTCAGACCAAAGGCTTTCAAGTCAGGCACAAATGGTCTTGAATCTTATTTTGCCACCAGATATGACCTTGGAAAAACCACTACTCTTCTTTGAGCTTCAGTTTCCTCAACTGCAAAATAAAGATCATAATTCTTATCTCAGAAGGTTGATGTGAATATTAAATGAGACAGGCCTGTGCTTTGACTTTGAAGACTGTTCTCTTAAAAATAGTTTGTTACCTTGGGAAAGAACTTTGTAAGTTTGAAAATGCCATAGAAATGTAAATTACTGGATTTAAACAAAACATTAATTGAAAAGATGTGATACTTTTGCACAAGATGCTGAGTTATAGTGCAGACATGTAGAGGTCACAATGTTCAACAGAGAGTGTCTTTCTATGAGGAAGCCCTGTCTGTCTAATATTCTCTGATTGAATGAGTTTTTAGAAAAGAAGGTTTGACTTTTTATTAAGTAGGCCATTTTCTATCAAATTATCTCATACGATAGCACCAAATGAGAATCTAACTGTATCCTGAAAATCTAGACAAGACTGAAGGGAAGTAGGGCATCAACTTTTTGTTTAAATAAAATAGTTTAATAGTTATTTTGCCAAGACAAATTGTGATAAATCAAGTGTCATATATAGAGTGATATGGTACCATAGAAAGTATTTTTTAACATGAGAAGTATAACTTATCGAAAAATAAAGATTTATTTATTATAATCTAGATACCTACATTGTTTGTAGTTTCCTGATCATAAGGCAGAGAGATGAAGGACACTAAAATTACTTGAATTTTAATGTTTAGTGAGCATAGTATTTTCATTTTTGTGAAATAAAGTTATATATTTTTTCTATTTGATATAAGAAACTTGTCTCTTAGGAGCTCAAAATGTTCCCTATGTAGAAACTAGGAACATGGCATCTTGCAATGATCATTTAGTTGGTAGTGGAGAGAGGAAGAACATCCTGATCTCTGTGCTATCCTCCATTAGCCCCCCAGGCCCCATTTCCTACTGCTCTCCTCTTATCTTTGTAATAATCACCCTGGCCTCCTTGCTTATCTCTAACTCCCCGGGCACACTCCTACTCTAGGGCATTTGCATTTGTTTCTACTACCTAGAACTATATTCTCCCAAATATCCACAAAGCTAACTCCTTTACCTCTTTAGATGCTTAAATAGCACCTTCGTGGTGGAGCCTTCTTTCGTCACCACGTTAAACAGTGCAACGTTTCCAACCCCATTCAACTTTCCTATTTCCATTTCTTGCTTAATATGTTTCCACTGAACTTACCAAAATTTGATATCATGTGCAGAGTTTTGCAGATTTCTTTATCTGTCTCCCCCCACTGCTCACAGGTAAGCTTCACAAGGGCAGAGATTTTTGTGTGCTTTGTTTATTGTTATATCCGTACCAGTAGTATGTTAAAGGTACTTTATAAATATGTGATGGATGAGAAGATGAATGAATGAATGAATGAATGAATGATAAACTCTCCAAATTAAGACAAAAAGCAGTTGTAATTTCCTGTGGGAAGTTCCTGTTTCATAAGTAAGGCAGGGACCTGGGATGTCAAATCAAATATAATTGGGTTGGTTGCTTGGGTACTGTTCCCCAAATGCAGAATTTCAGATTCTCCTCTCTCCAGTTGGAACATAGTGTACTAAGTGAAATTGCATTTCCCTGAAAGGCATATCCACCCAAAAATCTGTGAATGTAACCTTATTTGGAAATAAGGTCTTTGCAGATGTAATCTGGTTAAGTGAGGTCATACTAGATTAGAGTGGGCCCTAACTTGACGGCTACTGTTTATAAGGAGATGGGAATTTAGATATAGACACACAGGGAGAATGCCACCTGATAACAGTGTCAGAGATTAGAGTGATACATCTCCAAGGAAAGGATTGCTGGCAATCACCAGAAGCTAGGAAATGCAAGAAAATATCCTCCTCTAGAACCTTCAGGGAGAACACAGTCATGCTGATGTCCTGATTTTGGGATTCTATTTTCACCATCATACAGTATGTTAGGCACTGGAGTTGTGATAAATGACCTAGTTCTCTCTGTCTTCAAGGAGTTTATACCCTAGTGACAGAGACTGAAGAAGTATTAATATATGGAAAAGTATTGTAATGAAAGTGTTATAAGAGAATTAAACTCAAAGAGCACAGAAGTGGAGTATATAATCTAGCCTAGAGACCAGAGGTGCCAGAAAAAGCTTTTATGAAGAGGTAACTTTTATTTCTTAAAATTTCAACTTTTATTTTAGATACAGGGGGTACATGTGCAGGTTTATTACATGGGGATATTAGGTGATGCTGAGGTTTGGGGTACAGATTCCATCACCCAGGTAATGAGGATAGTACCTGATAGGTAGTTTTTCAACCCATGCCTGCTCCTTGCCTCCCTCTCTAGTAGTCTTAAGCATCTATTGTTGTCATATTTATGTTAATGTGTGCTCAATGTTTAGCTTCTACTTAGAAGTAAGAACATGTGGTATTTGGTTTTCTGCTATTTGGTTTTGTTGTGTTAATTTGCTTAGGACTCTGGCCTCCAAATGCATCCACGTTACTGCAAAGGACATGATTTCTTTATTTTTATGACTGTATAGTATTCCATGATATATATATATACACTACATTTTCTTTATTTAATCTACCATGGATGGGCACATCGGTTGATTTCATGTTTTTGCTATTGTAAATAGTGCATCCAGGAACATATGAGTTCATGTGTCTTTTTGGTAGAGTGATTTATTTTCTTTTAGGTATATACCTAGTAATGGGATTACTGGGCCAAATGGTAGTTCTGTTTTAAGTTCTTCGAGAAGTCTTCAGACGATTTTCCACAATGGCTGGACTAATTTACATTCTCAACAACAGTATATAAGTGTTCCCTTTTCTCCACTGTCTCATCATCATCAGTTGTTTTTTGACTTTTTAATAATAGCCATTCTGACTGGTGTGAGATCATATCTCTTGTGGTTTTGGTTTATATCTCTCTGATGATTGGTGATAATGAGCATTTTTTCAGATGTTTTTTGGCTTCTTGTATGCCTTCTTTTCAGAAGTGTCTGTTGATATCCTTTGCTCATTGTTTAATGGAGTTATTTGCTTTCTGTTTGTTGATTTATTTAAGTTCCCTACAGATTCTGGATATTTGTCCTTGCATAGGACAAATTCTGGATTTGTTCAATGCACAGTTTGTGAATATTTTCTTCCATTCTGTAGGCTGTCTACTCTGTTGACAGTTTATTTTGCTGTGCAGAAGTTCTTTAGTTTAATAAGGTCCCACTTAACTATTTTTGTTTTTGTTGCCATTCCTTGGTACTGGTACAAAAACAGACAGATAGACCAACGGAACAGGATAGAAAACTCAGAAATAAAGCCATACACCTACAATCGTATGATCTTTGACAAGGTGGACAAAAACAAGCAATGGAGAAAGGACTCCTTATTCAATAAATGGAGCTGGGATAACTGACTAGCCATATGCTGAAGACTGAAGCTTGACCCCCACCTTTCACAATATACAAACATTAATCCAAAGGGAATAAGAGATTCAAATGTAAGCCTTTACAAACATGTAAGACTTCAAAAATCCTAGAAGACAATCTAGGAAATACTCTTCCTGACATTGGCCTTGGTAAACATTTTTGACAAAGTTCCCAAAAGCAACTGAAGAGGTAACTTTTAAATAAACCAGATATGTATATAGGGAAGGGAATAGCATTGCAGGTAGAGGAAAGCATGTGCAAAGGGATGGAATCAGGAGAGAATGTGGTGTAATTTAGAAAATGCTTGAATTGAGTTCAGCTGTGCTTGTGATTGAGTGGTTTCAGCTGGAGTACGTTGCATAGGAATAAGCTGAGATAATTCAGGTGAGACATAGAAAGGTTCTAACTAAGACAGCATAGTAGAATCTCCTGGAAATCAACTGGTAGTTCAGAATTGCCTGGAATTTCAAAAGTTATCTTGACTCTGGTGTTTAATTGATTGGTTTTGGACAAGGATTGAAAAGGAGGGAGGCTTCCTTATAAAATGATGTATTGTATTTTAAGGTGGGAGTCATTGCAAAGACTTGCAATTCAGAATTTCATGTTTTAGCAATTGTGTATAATTGACTCTGTGTGCATAATTGAAGCTGTGTGTGTGAGAGAGAGAGAATCTGGGTGATGGTGGGATCTGCGATACATCCATTTGAAAGGTGTGACCTTTAAAGGATTGAGTGGTAATAGAACACATATTGGATTAAAATCTTGAGTTTGAGTTCATATCATAGTTCTGTTCCTTTTTTAAAAAAAATGTAATTTTATCTTTTGGAATCTTACTCTCCCTCTTTGTGAGTTAACATTTGCTATGCCAATATCACAATATTGTGTTGGGGATAAAATGAAATAAAATATTTAAGTCTTATGAGTTTTCAACTCTTATGAAATACTATACAAATATTAATTATTATAAGAGATATTTTAGGTCAGGCGTGGTGGCTCACGCCCGTAATCCCAGCACTTTGGGAGGCCTAGGCTGGTAGATCATGAAGTCAGGAGTTCAAAACTAGCCTGCCCAAGATAGTGAAACCCTGTCTCTGCTAAAAATACAAAAATTAGCTGGGCGTGGTGGCAGGCACCTGTAATCCCAGCTATTCAGGAGGCTGAGGCAGAGAATTGCTTGAACCCGGGAGGTGGAGGCTGCAGTGAGCCGAGATTGAGCCACTGCACTCCAGCCTGGGCGACAGAGTGAGACTCCACCTCCCTCTCCCCCCTCCAAAAAAGAAAAAGATGTTTTAAGGGTGCTTCTCAACTAGGTGACTGACCCTAAGATTCTGTGATTCACATTTATATTCAGGTACCCACCTAAATCAAATTGTTTCCATTTTTCAAACATGCTAATGTCATGAAAAAATGATTTGAAGTTCTACAAGACTTTAAATAACTTACAGTATGGCACCTGTGTAACTTTCCTAGGAATCTCCCATAACTGCCTACCAACCTGGTGTGAAATTGCTGGTGAAAAGCTTTTGTCAGAGATATAAATAAATGAACAACAAACACTAAAGATAAATTAATGACATTAAATATTTCTGTAGTCTTACTATTGGATTTTAATCCTGTTGATTTTTTTAGGTCATTTACATTATTTCCATGAATAAAATGGCCTATTTTCTGCCTTTGCTATAAATAAGTAGGAACGTAAAGTCTGGAGGGGTCAAGACTAGCTATTTGTATGATCCTGTGTTAGCCTACTGACTTTCTTGTTGTTTTAAGTCTAATTGCCTGCCTTTTAAAAACTTTCTTTCCTTATCATTACTATTATTTTTGAGATCAGGTTTCCACTGTATTGCTCAGGGTGGATCTGAACTCCTGGGTTCAGAGATCCTCTCTTCTCAGCCTCGGGAGTAGCTGGGACTACAAATGCACATCATTGTGCCTGTCTGTGCTTCCTTTTTTTTTTTTAACTTCCAAATTATTTTTATATCAAAATGATCTGTTTAATTGTCCTTCTTCACTAAAATCTAGGATCCTTGAAGACAAGCATTGTGTATATTTTAAGTCCTTGAAACTGTAAATAAGGGATAAGAAACCTTTTTCTCTCTACCTCCTTAGGTTCATTCCCTGTAAATTAAATTGACAAAAGAAAGAGAAAAATAAACTAAGTTTATTAATGCATGCATTGTGTAATTCAAAGGGGTGGTAGGAACTTGGGTTTATGTAGCATTTTAACAAAGAACAGTAAATTTGTAGAGAAGGGACAAGACAAGGAAAAATAGGCTTTTAGGGGTAGCAAACTGTAAATATATGGGGAAACTAATGGAAGATAAGGGTTGTTTTAATAAGATTTTGTTACGTAGATTCTTCTGGAACATCTTTGGGTTAAGAGTCTAGAATTGTCTCCTATAATTAAAAATCATCTTGCCCTTCCTTGTAGAAAAGGTGAGGATGGAGTTTGCTCTTTGTCTGCTTTTGCTCAATTACCTTCAGCTTGAAATAATCCTTAGGTCAAAGTGGAATATTTTGAGGTGGCATACTCTGAATTCCTTCAGCACACAGAATGTGTTCTTCATATATAACTGTTAAATAAATGGAATGAAAGTATTTGAGAAAAGGAGATTTTCACAGTATTCAGCAAACGTTTATATTTTAAATTTTGTTTGATCAGTAACCATTAGCAAAAAATCAGTAAGCACCCATAATGTCATTAAAAAGACTGAACAGGTCTGTGATTTTTTATTCAGACATGATGGACTTACAACATCAAACACCTCCTCTCATTCTGAAAATACACAAATGTTTTAGCAGGCTTATATTATGAACTTGTGTTTGCAGAAAATCATGTTTGATTTATTCATTTCTCCTAACACCATTCTTGGAATTTTTATTTCAGTTTCTTTCAAAAGCAATCACATTCTTAGTCACTGGTTTGAAAATAGGTCACTGTGATAGGTTCGTCAGAATACAAATGCACAGGGAATTGATATTTGGGGCTAGATCTGACTTGGATAAGTTCTCATTGTGAAAGTATTATGGAGCAATTTGTCTTACCCACAAATCACTCTATTTTTGATAAAAGATTTACCATCCAGAGCACCCAGGCAAATAAATGGAAAAGTCTTAGTTACAGGGCTCTTATAAACGAAATATTTATTACAGAGTATTTATTGGTTTTGTATGTGTATAAAAAAAATCAAGTTTCCTAATTTAAGGAGATATATTTAACAAAAGTTTAAAGATACTTTTATGTAGATATCCAAAGTGCTGAGCTAAGCCTTATCACCTGAAGCTAAGAAGTCTTGGAGACCTGCATAGGATATTTTAAAATCAAGATGAAATTCAGGTGAGAGGGGAAACATATACCACAAGAAGAGAAGTAGATACTTGTGGGAAGATACACCAGGCTCTGGGAAAAGTGTGAGCGTAGTGTTAGATGAGTAAATGCAAGTCAGGTTTGTGAATTTAATTGGCCACAGTGGAATATATATATATATAGGTAGTGGGCGGGGACGTGTAGGGAGAGCTGGGTAAGAGTTGCATATAAAGTTGAGGAATTTCAACCGTATTCTTTTTTTAGTTGAGAAATTTTCAAAGAATTTTGCAAGGTGTTGTAGAGATCAGCTATCTGCTTCAGGAATGTGAGTTTTGAGATAGTGTCAAGCAATGATTTGAGTGGCTGAGACTGGAGGAAGTAAAAAGAACCAGAAGGTTGTCCTAATAATCAAGACCAGAGCTGAAAAGGAGTTGAGCTATAGAGAAAATAGTAGGAGTTGAAAGGAGAGGGTAGACCCTAGAGACTGGGAAGATGAGAAATCTCCATATTCAGCTTTTATGGGGTTCACAATGGGGCATGGTAGGAGTGAGCAGCATGGGCTGAGGTAATTTTCTTGTTCTACCGTGAAGTTTAGTGGAGCCCTGGAACTAACCTACTATAATGAGAAGGAGGAGATTCAAAAGGAGCAGGTAAGATGCAGAGCTTATCTTCTTTACTTAGGGGTTTGTGTTAGAAATATGAACTGAGGCCTATGGCAATGTGACCTGTTCCCACTTTCTTCCCTGTTCTTCCATTGTACTATCACCTTCTGTCTAAGGTTCCTTTTAAGGCAGGACCCTGAAGTCCTCTTAATGTCTTGTAAACCAATACAATTCTAAGTCCCCCAACCACCTGAACATACCCTTCATGTCCACCAAGGGCATTCCAAAGTTGAGACATAGAAAGGTTCTAATTAAGACAGCATACTAGAATCTCCTAGAAATCAACTGGTAGTTCAGAACTGCAGGGGGATGGGTCAGACATGCCTCACAGCTGACCAGCATTAACATCAACAGAGCCCTCAGGCTGATAGACTCTCTCAGTCTGATAAGAAACATTTACAATCTATTCTTTTTGAAGCCTGCTACCTGGAGACTTCATCTGGATGATAAAAGCTTGGTTTTCACAACCCCGTCTCATACCCCAGACATTCCTCTCTACTCATTCCAGGTCTTTAGATAATTCTTTTAGCCAAGTACCAATGAGAAAATCTTTGAATTCACCTATGAACTGGAAGCATTCCACCCCCACTCCCCATTCTGCTTCCAGTTGTCCTGCCTTTCTGAACTAAACTAATGTACATCTTACATGTATTAATTGATGCCTTATGTCTCCCTAAAATGTATAAAACTAAGTTGTAGCCTGACTATTTTGGGCACATGTTCTCTGTATCTCCTGAGGGCTATGTCAGGGGCCATTGATCACTCTTATTTGGTTCAGAATAAATCTCTTCAAATATATTAGAGAATTTGACTCTTTTCATCGACAACATCTACCTTAACTCTGAGAGATCCTTTGGAATCATTGTGGCAAATTCTAATGTTTATACACTTATCTATATGATTTTTTTTTCTTTCCTCTTTCTTCATTTTATGTCTTTGTGGTCCTATCAAATATTACCAAATATCCAGACAGTAAAGAAATAAGGGAGTTAAATCAGATATGTACTCTCTATAATTACAGCAAAGCCTACCTACTCACAATTTGTAGCAAAGGCAGTAGCAGTTTTCACCTTACTTTATCTGGTTACTTCTTAATTTCATGCCTTAAAGACACAGAGAGACAATTGAGGTAATAGGATGAGATAGGTCTTTTATATATATGATCAGATGTTCAACTTACCTCCCTGCTGCTTAATAGAAAAAACATTGAGATATGAGTCATCAATTAGCTGTGTGACCTTGGGCAGATCATTTAACTTCTCAATGCCTTAGTTGCCTAGCACTTAAAGATTGTAGTGAGGGAAAATAAGGAGATAGTAGATGTGAGAGTGCTTTGATGGTTTTTTATAGCAGATACAGAAATGCTGAGCATTAGTTTTTGTGCCTGATTGCTACAGATTTTCAGGTTAGATTAAATTACTCAACTAGAGATTTGTTGGTCCTCCTCTCTCTAGGCTTTTCCTAATATTAATGGTTATTTTCCTGTAAGTCAGCAGTCAGTCCTCAATGATCAGCAAATCTGTTGTGATGGAAGAGATAGAAATGGATCTAAGTAGAATTTCTAACTCAAAACCCATTCATTTTTTACTATGCTTCTGCCTTCATAACTTTTTATAAAGAGAGAGGAAGACAGAGAAAAAAGAGACGGAGAAAGAAAGGGTAAAGGGAGAGGGAGAGGGACTGAGTGGAAATCAGAGGACTGTTACTAGTCACCGTCAAATCTCGATTGGAGGGGTCAACATCTGGAAAGGATGAATGATCTCAAGAGCAACTGAATCCAAAGATTTACATTTTATCTGTGACTAGAGGGGTTGAGGCATACTATTCTTTATTTGTAAAGTTTATATCTACATCATGAATGGATATAGGGATATATGGTGGGATATATGGATATATGATGGATAGAGGGGGAGTGTAAGAAAATAGATAAAATGCAATGGAAATTTCGATGAAGGAGATAATTTTCACAGGTAGATAAGCAAAAACTTTTCATTTAATTAATCAGTCATTATTTTATATAGCCATTCAAGAAATATTGAGACCTTTTTCCATGCCAGGCAATGGAGATACAGCAGTTAATATAATAGATGTAGTTCTCTCATGGAGCTTATTATCTACTAATGAGATAGCTCCCAAATGACTAATAAATTACACTTTTGGTAAATGCTAGGAAAGAGAAGCACAGAGTGCTTCAACATATAAAAGGAGTGACCTGGCCGAGTAGTGAGGGTATAATAAGTGTTCATAGAATAGGTGATATTTGCGTGGGACCATTTTTTGAGGCTTGAGCTAGAAAAGTTCCATAATTTATCTGGTTCACAGATTGTTTTCCTAGGGCATAGAACCACAAACGTATTTACCTTTTTTACCTAGCCAATCAGTGTAATATTGAGCAGAGTACTCTTATACAACAAGAAATAGCCTTCACTTCACTTTATATAACTGAAGAAAATTTTCACAAGGGACACCTTACTTCTGAGGAGGTCTTGGCTGAGACAAGAGAGCTTACTTGTTGGGGTTGATTTACCCTTTGTATTGTTCATGGGATATTAACAATACTTTACCTTAAACATGTATAGGATTTAAATTAACTGTTTATGAAGTTATTTGTGCTCCATACATTTGTGAATACTTTTAATAAATCCTTGACATAGTGAGTTATAATTACTCGTTTATATATTTATCTCTGCCACTAGACCTTTGATCTACTGAGTACTTAACATAGTGCCTAAAACATACTAGACACTCATTATTTTCTTTCACAAATGAATGAAATAATATATAGCAATAATATTTGTCTACCAAAGGTATTTGGTCTTTGCAAGCATCATTCTACATGCTGGAGATCTAGTATTTCATAAAACAGGCCAAGTCTCTACCGTCATGAGGCAGAGATGAGCAACTAAAAATAAACACATAGTGAATGTGCTCTAAGTTTTATTGTATTCAGGCGCTCCAAGAAGCAAACACCTAGAGAGAATTAGATGGTATAAGAATGAGATTTACAGGGGGAGATACCTGAAAAAGATAAAGGGGAAGGAATAGGACTAGACAGGAGAGCCTTCAGGCTATTATGAAGGTCTGAAGCCTGTGGAATTGAAGGGAGAAGGAAGAAGATTTAGGAAAGAAGAATCTCAGATTGTAGCAGTTTTAAGGAAGTTTCAGCTAAGTCAATGGTAGTTCCTGAGCCCAAGTTGCCTATTAGAGGAGTCCCGAGTCATCAGGAATAGTCTTATAGTATTATTCCTGCTATGCTCAAATAGTGGCTGGGAACATCCTGGAGAAGGCTTGGCCTTAGAGAATGCAGAGGTGAATACAGACAGTTGGGACTGTCAGTCAGTTTGCTCCTCAAGAAAGTTCTTTTGAAAGAGATGAGTGGCTTAGTTCCACCACTGCCACGGTTATAAAGGAAAAAAAAGTATAAGAAAAGTGTATGAAAAATGAGATTGACATTTTAGATAATTTGACCTGAGAAGGCTTCTTGAACATGATAACATTTAGGTATATATCTGAGTAAAATGTGGGGAAAAAACCCATATGGATATCTTTGAAAGGAGATCTGAGGCAGAAGGAAATACAATACAAAGGCTCTGAGGGAGAGGATGTTTGGTGTGCATGAGAAGAAAGGAGAAGACAAGTGTGTTTGGAGCACAGTGAGTTAGGGGGAGAGAGATGAGACATGAGGGCTTAGTCATCTGTTCAACAAGTATTTATTACCTGCCTCCAATATCCTAAGCACTACTCTAGGTACTTGGAATACGGAAGGGAATTAAACAGACCAAAAAAATGTCTTTACTGGGTTTACATTATAATGGGGAAGACAGATGATCAACAAGATAAATAATTAATTAGATTATGATCAATGTTCGGGAGAGAATAAAGTCGGAATGCAGGATATGAAATGGTGAGTGGGCAGAAAGGATGATGAGGGCAGGTGTTATTGAAAAAGTGACTTTTTAATGAAAAGTGGAAGAAAGAGCTCAAACTAGGCAGTTATGAAAAAGGAAGATATTCTAGGTAGGGAGAATAAAAGGTACAAAGCCTCTGAGGGCAGGAGTCTGTTTGTGTGACAGAGGACCAGTAAGGAAGCAGTTGAAGAGGAGTCCATGATTAGAAATAGGAGATGAAATCAGAGCAGTATTGGAAGGCCAGATTATAAAGAAATTTTTGGATTATATAAATGAATTTCAGTGAAGAGACTGCTTTCTAGGCCGGGCATGGTGGGTCATGCCTGTAATCCCAGAACTTTGGGAGGCCGAGACGGGTGGATTACTTGAGGTCAGGAGTTCGAGATCAGCCTAGCCAACATGGTGAAACCCTGTTTCTACTGAAAAGACAAAAAAAAAAAAAAAAAGAAAAAAGTTAGCTGGGTGTGGTAATGTGCTCCTGTAATTCCAGCTACTCAGGAGGCTAAGGCAGGATAATTGCTTGAACCTGGTAGGCAGAGGTTGAAGGCCTGGGGACAGGGCAGGGGACAAGTCTCTGTCTCAAAAAAAAAAAAAAAAAGAGAGACTGATTTATTTGTGCCCATAAGTTAAGAGAAAAGCTGGAGGCATTAAATCAGCATTGTGTAAACAGTTCTGCTCCCTGGTCTTTGATGCCTTCTTGTACCAGCCCTAGTACAAGAAGAATCTATACTGGGGCAGGTTGCTAAAAAATCTAAGAAAAAAATCAACAATGATGTTAGCTTGGAAACAGAGAGTGGGGAAAATTGAACTTAACTAAGTGTTTGTATTCAGGGCTAAGGTATTGCATTTTAGAATTGGAAGGCTCTCAGATTGAACTAGTGTGATCTTATTTTTATTGATGAGAAACAGGGACTGTAGAATATAAATAGAGACCAAGGCCATAGAGCTAGTTAGTGGCAGATTTAGGACTAGAATCCTTGGGTTCTAAATTCCAGACCAATGCTTTTTCCTGAACCACAGCCACCTCTCAATATCAGTGCATGAACCCAGTGTACTTGCAAAGGACTTACGTATTGCAGGAGGGTAGATAGGGGAGTACAGTTGAGCTTGTTTTCTTACATAAGCCTTTTTCATTGAGGACAAGAACAACTGAAGGACTCCTTCTCACCTCTCCCTGGAGAGCCCTTCTATCCTTCTCTTGTTTGCAATTGCTCATTTAGATTATAAACTGATTGAGGAGGGAGTGTGCTGATTTTGTGGTTCACCTCTTACTAGGGCCTCCCTGGTCCTCTGGTAACTGATCTTATTTGACTGATAATTGCAAATCATCATATAATGTTAATAATATTAGTCCCTAACTGAAATTCATTTAACCTGGCTCAGCAGACATTTTGTGCATGTTATAGCTCCCTGTTGGGACCACTGGGGCTGATCCAGGGAAAATGTAATCAGAATGGGCTTAAATGGAAAGAACACATAATAAGACTTGCTCGACACTGAGGTTTTGAATGGCAAAACTGCGTTCTAAAATGCTTAGTTACAATAAGAAGTCATTGTCCTGATTCCAAGAATATTATATTGAAATTATGGGTTTTTTTTTCTGCATGCCTTAGCTATCTTAACAAAAGTATCTTAGTATACTCTAATATATCAAATATAAAATGTGGAAGAGAGAGTGAAATTTGAAATTTATCTTAGCCATATATGTGCTCATGAGGACATGCTATCCTTTGTCACAGTCATTCATTCAGTCATTTTGTCATTTATTCTGAAACTGTATGATACATGGAAAATATTCTGGGCTTTGGAGTCAGTCTAACTTCCATTCCTGCTTTGTTGATTACCCTCTGTGTGATCTTCTGTAGGTTACTTAACTAATTTGAATATGTTTTTCAAGAATGAAATGAGCATCTATTTGATATGGTTCTAACAAGAATAAAACTAGATAAGTTCTATAAAATATATGATGCCTGTCCACAGTAAGCACCCCATTACTAGTAGCTATGTACTATTACTAGAGGCATACACACAGTATACCACTTCTGGAAACTCAGAAGAGGTAGAGAGTGCCTGGAAGGACTTCTTGGAGGACGTTACTTTTGAAATGGGTTTTGAAAGATAAAAAGCAGTTTACCAGATGTAGAGGGCATGGAAGGGCAATCAAGCAGAAGGAATAGTTATGTTAGAGTTTAGGGGTACAAAGGAGGCTGGAGAGAGACGAGTGAGTGAAACAGTCCGTATAAAATGTGATATAATTTGGGTAGTGATAAGAAAGTTCCATTCCCATCCTATTTATAAATATCTCCTTCATCTAAGTGCCAAAATATGAATTTGTGGATATATAAGCTTTCATTCTTTTCATACTTCTTTCAAAATGCAAATATTTTCTCCGAATATAAAATTGATCATTTACATAAAATTTGACACATGTAATGTGTCTATGTGCCAAGCATTGTGTAAAGCACTGAGAATTGCATTATGAAAGGACTTGAACTTATCCACTGGTAACTCACAAAATAATGGGAAGGTCAAGCCGGAAGTCGGTAGCTCAAATGCTACTGCTGAGGATTAAAAAATATGGGAGTAGTTTTTGAAAGATAGAGCATGAAAGATAAATAGGATTTATACTTGTTTTAAATAATCATCAGTACTTTATAGTACTTTAGAGAGAATTTGTTGAACATGGTATGGGTAGGTTGGAAATACCTGGGAGGCAGGCTGGGGGAGTATGGCTTTTGCTTCACAGTTCTGCCTTTGGCTAGCCCTCCTCTTAGAAAAAGAATGAAATTGTTTACATAGTCTAAAAAGACATCTGAGAGAGTAAACTCTGTTTTCCATCCTCATTAGCACAATATATGTAGGGTTGATGTTTGACATAAAAATATGAATTATGGATGAGCAATAGGGATGAGATGTCATGATAAAAATTTAATTACTATACACTATATTGCTGATGAGACAGCAAATTGAATATCACTGACAAGTTGTCTCAACAGTGAAATGTGTTTGATGAAATGTCCAGTCGATGATGAGATAATGAATTATACCATTAGAACTATGATAACTGTAGCTATGAAAAACAACTACTTAGAGGAAATTGAAGTTACATAAATGAATCTTTGAAGATTTTTTTTTTAATGAAAAAAATACATGTGATGACATTGGACTTGAAATTAAAAAAAAGATATGCATTTTTTATTTTTATTTTTTTAAGAAAGAGTTTTGCTCTTGTCACCCAGGCTGGAGTGCGGTGGCATGATCTCAGCTCACTGCAAGCTCCACCTCCCAGGTTCAAGCAATTCCCCTGCCTCAGCCTCCCAAGTAGATGGGATTACAGGTGCCTACCACCATGCCCAGATTAGCACTTTCTAACCAGTAAGAAGGAATAGAGTAGAATCTATTTCATTACAAATTCAGGAGATTTCCCATTTTATTTTGTTTTACTGAAGTGTAGAAATATTTGTTCACATTTATTGGGATTAAAAAAAACAAACCTTTATTATTTATATACACTATACTTGGTGCTTTCATATTCATTATATCAAAGAAATATCAATAACTCAATTTTTTGCCATAAAGGAGTTTGAGACTTCAAGTGGCTTCCTCAACATTACTGGCTTTGAAGGGGCAGAGCTAGAATTCCAACCCAGGTCTATCTGGCTTCAAATTCTTAGGTCTTTCTACTATGTATTAGTCTGTTCTTGCATTTCTATAAAGAAATACCTAAGACTGAGGTATAGCATGGTTCCACATGCTATACAGGAAGTGTGATGCTGGCACCTGGTTCTGGGAAAGTCTCAGGGAGCTTCCAATCATGGCAGAAGGCAAAGAGGGAGCCAGCACTTCATATAGTGAGAGCAAGAGGAAGACAGAGATCAGGGAGGTGCCACACACTTTTAAACAACCAGATCTCATGAGAACTCATTATCCTGAGGATAGTACAATAGGGGAAATCTGCCCCCCATGATCAAATCACCTCCCACCAGGCCCCACCTCCAATATTGGAGATTACAATTCCACATGAGATTTGAGGGTGGGGGTCACATAGATCCAAACCATATAATACTAAAAAATGTTGTGTCTATTGATTATGTAAAGGAATACAAATATTTTGCTTTATATTTGAAAAACTTTAGAACAAAAAGATTGGATCTTGAGTAAGTCTTAGAAATCTTTTTCATACAAGGAGAAGATATAGTTGAATAGGTAACCACATCCCACTCAGATCTCTTTCTTTGCTAATACTGATTGTCTGGGTCAGTCTTTCCTAATTGGGCTGCTCATTTGAATCCCATAGGGAACTTTCATTTTTTAGATTTTTCAAAATTGATACATAATAGTACATATTTTGGGGATACATGTGCTATTTTGATACATGTATACAATGTGTAATGATCAAATCCAGGTAACAGGGCTATCCATCATCTCAAACATTTATCTTTTCCTTGTGTTGGCAACAGTCCAGTTCTCTTACTGCTATTCTGAAATACATACAAAATTAATGAGTGTTAACCATAGTTATCCCACTATATTATTGAACACTATAACTTTTTTCTTCTATCGAACTGTATTTTTGTACCTATTTACCAGCTTCTCTTCAACCTCCTCTGGCTTATAACCTTCGCAGTCTCTGGTAACCCCATTATACCTTCTACTTCCATGAGAGCCACTTTTTTTAGCTCCCAAATATGAGTGAGAACATATGTTATTTGTCTTTCTGTACCTGGTTTATTCCACTTAGCACATGACCTCCATTTCTATCCATGTTGCTGCAAATGACAGAATTTTATTTCTTTTTATGGCTGAATAATATTCCATTGTAATATATAATGTGTGTGTATGAATATACACACATATATGAGTTATATATAACCGTTAATTCACTGATGGACGTTTAGTTTGTTTCTGTATCTTGGCTGTTTTGAATACTGCTGCAATAAACATGAGAGTGCTGATATCTCTTTGGTATACTGATTTCCTGTCTTTTGGATATATACCCAGCAGTGGGATTGCTAGATCATATGGTAGTTCTATTTTTAATTTTTTGACAAAACTTTCATACTGTTTTCCACAGTGGCTGCACTATACATTCCTATCAGTAGTGCGTAAGTGTTCCCCTTTCATTGCATACTCATCAGCATCCATTTTTTGTCTTTTTGATAATAGTCATTTTAACTGGGATGAGATTACATGTCATTGTGGTTTTGATTACATCATTTCCGTGATGATTCATAATGTGCAGCATTTTTTCATATATGTGTTGGCCATTTGTATGTCTGCTTTTTTTTTTTTGTTGTTGTTGTTGTTGACACAGGCTTGCTCTGTTACCCAGGCTGGAGTACAGTGCTGTGACCATAGCTCACTGCAGTCTTGAATTCCTGGGCTCAAGCAATCCTCCTGTCTCAGCTTCCCAAGTAGCTGGGACTACAGACACATGCCACCATGCTTGGCTAATTACAATTTTTTTTTTTTTTTGTAGAGACAGTGTCTGGCTTTGTTGCCCAGGATGATCTCAAACTCTTGGCTTCAAGTGATCTTCCTATCTTGGTCTCTAAAAGTGCTGGGATTACAGGCATGAGCCTGTGTATCTATTTTTGAGAAATATCTATTCAGGTCTTTTACAATTATTTTCTCCCATAGTGTAGGTTGTCTCTTCACTTTGATGTTTGTTTCCTTTGCTGTGGAGAAGTCTATTAGCTTAATGGAATCCCATCTGTCTGTTTTTGCTTTTGTTGTCTATACTTTTAAGATCTTGCCCAAGCAACCTTTGCCCAGATGAATGTCTTGAAGCATTTTCTCAATGTTTTCTTTTAGTATTTTATAGTTTTATGTTTTATATTTAAGATTTTACTACATTTTGAGTTGACTTGTAGTGTAAAGTGAGAGATAACGGATCTATTTTTATTTTTCTGCATGTGGATATCCACTTTTCTCAGCACTATTTCTTGAGTAGACTGTCCCTTCTCCAATGCATTTCAACTCTGTTGAAAATGAGTTGACTGTAAATGTGTGGATTTATTTCTGGAGTCTCTATTCTGTTTCATTGGTCTGTGTGTCTGTTTTTATGCCAGTACCATGATGTTTTGGTTACTATAGCTTTGTAGTACAGTTTGAAGTCAGGCAATGTAATGCTTCCAGCTTTACTTTTTCCTCAGGATTGCTTTGGCTATTCAAGATCTTTTGTGTCCATATAAATTTTAGGAGTTTTTTTTTTCTGTTTATTTGAAGAATGTCATTGATGTTTTAAAAAGGATTGCATTGAATTCGTAGATTGCTTTGGGGAGTATGGATATTTTAACAGTAATTCTTCCAATTCATTAGCATGGGATATCTTTCTATTTTTTTGTGTGTTCTCTTCAATTTATTTTCATCAGTGTTTTATAATTTTCATTGAAGAGATCTTTCGCTTCTTTGGTTAAATTTATTTCCAGGTATTTTAATTATTTGGTAGCTATTGTTAATGGGATTGCCTTTTTGGTTTCTTTTTCAGATTGATTGCAGTTAACATATAGAAATGTTACTGATTTTTGTATGTTGATGTTATATCCTGCAACTTTACTGAATTTATTAGTTCTAATGGTTTTGTGGTAAAGTGTTTAGGTTTTTCTAACAAGAAGATCGTGTCCTCTGCAAACAAAGATAAAACCTGATGTCTTCCTTTCCATTTTGGATGCTCTTTATTTCTTTTCCTTGTCTAATTGCTCTGGTTAGGACTTCTAGTACTATGTTGAATGAAAGTGGTAAAAGTGAGCATTTTCATCTTGTTCCATATCTAATGGAAATGCTTTCAATTTCTCCTCATTCGGTATGTTGTTAGCTGTGGGTTTGTCGTATATGGACTTTATCATTTTAGGAGTATGCTCCTTCTATACTCAGTTGGTTAAAAGTTCTCATCATAAAGAGATGTTGAATTTGATCAACTGTTTTTCCAGCATCAATTGAAATGATCGTATTGCTTTTGTCCTTGATTCTGTTAATGTGATGTATTATGTTGATTGATTTTTGTAGGTTGAACCATCTGTACATCTCTGGACAGGGATGATTGACTATGGTAAATGATGTTTTTAATGTGTGGTATCCAGTTTACTAGTATTTTATTGAGAATTTTTGCATCTATGTTTATCAGGCATATTAGCCTGTAGTTTTCTTATGTGCTGTGTCCTCATCTATTTCTATTACTAGGGTAGTGCTGGCCTTGTACAATTAGTTTGGAAGTATTTTCAATGTTTTTGAATAGTTTGAGTAGAAGTGGTATTAGTTCTTTAAATGTTTGGTAGAGTTCAGCAGTGAAGCCATCAGGTCCTTGGTATTTTTTTGATAGGAGACTTTTTATTACTGCTTTGATCTCATTATACTTATTTGTTCAGGTTTTCTATTTCTTCCTGATTCACTTGTGGTAAGTTGTATATGTCCAGAAATTTATTCACGCATTTCTTCTAGGTTTCCTAATGTGTTGGCATATAGTTGTCTCTAATGATCCTTTGTATTTCCGTGGTATCAGTTGTAATGTCTCCTTTTCCATCTCTAATTTTGTTTATGTGGTTCTTCTCTCTCTCTCTTTTTTTTTTTTTTTGAGACGGAGTCTCGCTCTGTCGCCCAGGCTAGAGGGCAGTGGCCGGATCTCAGCTCACTGCAAGCTCCGCCTCCCGGGTTTACACCATTCTCCTGCCTCAGCCTCCCGAGTAGCTGGGACCACAGGTGCCTGCCACCTCGCCTGGCTAGTTTTTTGGAATTTTTTAGTAGAGACGGGGTTTCACTGGGTTAGCCAGGATGGTCTCTCTTTTTGTCTTAGTCTAGCTACAGGTTTGTTAATTTTTATCTTTAAAAGACCAGATTTTCATTTTGTTGATTGTTTGTATTTTTTAGTATCAATTCTATTTATGTATGGTCTGATTTTTCTTTGTTTCTTGTATTAGTTTGGTGCAAAAGTAATGCATTTGTTTTGCCATTAAAAGTAATGGAATATGAAAGCAGAAAACAACATACCAAAACCTATGGGATATTTATTTAGAACTTATATTTATTATTTAAAAATTTATTATTATTATTAAGTTTAATAATAAATATAAGTTTGGTTCTTACTTTCTAGTCCTGTGAGGTGCATTGATAGGTTATTTGAAGTTTTAAAATTTTTAAATGTAAGTCTTTATTGTTATATATTTCCCTTAGAGTACTGCTTTCACTATATCTCATAGCTTTTGGTATGAAAGTGCTCTCAATTTCATTTGTTTCAAGAATTTTTAAAATTTTTGTTTTGAGTTTTTCATTGACTCATTGGTTGTTCATGAGCATGTTGTTTAATTTCCATATATTTGTAAAGTTTCTAAATTTCTTGTTGCTGATTTTCACTTTTGTTTCATCATGGTCAGAAAAGAGACTTAATATTATTTTGACCTTTTAAAATTTGTTAAGACTTGTTTTGTGGCTTAACATGTGGTCTATTGTGGAGAATGATCCATGTGCTGAAGGAAAGAATATTTATTCTGTAGCTGAATGAAATATTGAATGAAGTGTTCTATAAGTGTTTGTTATGTATATTTGGTCTAGTGGGTAGTTTAAATTTGATGTTTCCTTGTTGATTTTTCTATCTGGATCATCTGTCCATTGCTGAAAATGGGGTGCTGAAGTCCCTAATATTATTATATTGCAGTCTATTTTTTTCCTTTAGATCTATTAATATTTATATATTTGGATGCTCCAGTGCTTTATATATTTGGCTATTTTAGATATTTGAATCTGCCTTGTATGTTATTTGATTTTATTCTCTCACAGCTTGAGAATCCTCTTTGTCTTTAACCTTTGCAAATTTGATTAGAATATGTCTTAGGTTATTCTTATTTGGGCTGAATATGCTTGGTGATCTTTGATCTTTCTGTACCTGAATACTTACATATTTTTTTCAGGTTTGCAGTTTTGGTTTTTTTTTTTGAATAAGCTTTTTATCACATTGTTTTTTCTCAATTCCCTCTTTAACCCCAATAACCCGAATATTTGCTTTTTTAACATTGTTCCATAGATTCCATAAGCTTTATTTCTTTTCATTCTTTTCATTTTTCCTCTGTGTTTTAAGTAGCTTGTCTTTGAGCTCACTGATTCTTCTGTTTTATTATTTCTGTTTTTGATACTATTATTTTCATTTCATTCATTGTATTTTTACGCTCTAGAATTTGTTTTTTTATTATTTTGATTTATCTGTTACATTTCTCTGACACATTTCGGAATTCATCCTCTGTGTTCTTTGAAGTTCATTGAGCTTCCTTGAAATAGTTGTTCTGAATTTCTTTGTCTGAGAGATCACAATCTCCATCACTTTAGGATTGGTGTCTAGAGCCTCATTTTGTCCATTTGGTGAGGTAGTATTTCCTCGAATGTTCTTGATGCTTGTGGATGTAACAATTTCTGCAAATTGAGGAAATAGGTATTTATTTTACTTTGCAGTCTTTTTGTGCCTGTACTTCTTTAGAGGACCTTCCAGAGACTCTAAGCAGACTGACTGTTGTGTTCCATGAGACTGTGACCACTGCAGCTATCCCAGTACTAAAGGGCACCCAAGCCATGTGTCTTGCATGGGCTTTGAGATTCACAGCTCTCTGGGCCACACAGAACTGGGGAACACCTAAGTCAGATACTGGGTCTGTGTGGGATAGCCGGCCAGGGACCTAATTATAGAAGACTGTCCTGGTGGTCTACATGTACGCTCCAAGCAGGCTCCAGCACAGGCAGCATGGGTCTTCAACTGCAGCAAGAGTGGCTGAAGTTGAGACTCAGCACTCTTCAGATATGCTGTAGAAAAGAGACTGGTGAGACTGTTTTATTGGTTCAGAGGGGTGTGGGTCTCTCAGCAGCTCCCTGCACAGATAGGGTAGTTACCCTACTGTAGTGGGTGAGGCCTGATCTGAGACTGACTCTCTTTGGATCTGCTATGGGACAAAGGCTGGAGGGACTGGTCTTGTTGGCTAAGAGGGGAGCATGTCTCCCTGCAAGTCTCTGCACAGATGAGATAGTTCCTCAACTGCAGTGGGAGGGGCTGGAGCTGAGACTGGGTTATGCTGGGATCTGCTATGGGCTGGAGGCTGGAGAGCTTATTCTCATTAGTCATGAGGAGTGTGAGTGTCCCAGTAGGTTCGTGCACCAATAGGATAGTTTCCCAACTGCAGCAGAAGGAGCTGGAGCTGATGTGGCCCCTTGTGATCTGCTGCAGGATGGAGGCTGGAAAACTCAGATTCATTAGCTCAGAGAACTCTGTGATTCCTAGCAAGTATCTGCACAAACAGGATAGTTTCCCAACTGCAGCAGACTGGGGCTGGAGCTGAGAGGGAGGCCCCTTGGGATCTGCTGTGGGAAGGAAGCTGGAGAATCGTTCTCATTGGCTCTAATGTGCATGTGTATCTCCAGGAGGTCTCTGCAAAGATAGTTTCCTGACTGCAGCAGGAGGGGCCTAAGCTGAGACTGGACTCCCTCCATATCTGCTGTAGGACAGAGGCTGGAGAGCCCAGTCTTATTGGCTCAGAGAAATGTTCATCTCTCAGCAAGTCCCTGCATAGATGGGGTAGTTCTTCAACTGCAGTGCAAGGGGCTGATGCTGAGACTGGGCCCCCTTGGGAACTGCTGTAGGATGGAGGTTAGTGATACTCACATGGGGGCTCAGATGTCTGGGCTGTGAGACATGAACAAATCTCTTTCTGGATTCTTCTGTGAACAGCTCTGAACTGGGACTTCAACTGAGGAGGCTGGAGCTGAGCCACTGGATAACTTTTAGATTCACTGTCAAAACTGATTTAAACAGGCAGACAAGCCTCTTTGCTAAGATGATTCCATCTCAACCCCTTGTCAGATGGTTTTGGTTGCGTGCTAAAAGACAAAGAGGGCTATAGCTCAGCTCTTTGGCAAGTGGGCTGTTTCTAGGCTTGAACCCTGGAGCACAATTGTTGAATCAGACACCTGGGTACTGGGGTGTACTCTCGAAATGACCGCCCTAGGTGTTGGGCTCCATGGTGTGGGGCGGTTCACAACCTCCTATCTGAATTCCTAAGACTTCTGCAGAGAGACTTTTGGATGTGGATGAGTACAGAATTTTTGTTGTGGGGGAAATGAGCATGTATGTTCTTATTCTGCCATCTTGTTGATGTCACTGTCTCTATGGAAAACTTAAAAAAAAAAAAAAGTAATCCCTGGGTCTCATTACAAAAATATTCTGCTTTCTTGGTGCAGGGGTAGAACCCAAAGTTCTATATTTTAGGTTTTGTATATGATTCTGAAGTGTATCCAGGTTTGGGATCTAGAGTCCAGACTATGTGAACAGTGACTTAATCTCTCTATTTGTGGCTCACTGTAGGTATTAATACAACTGTCTAGAGTCATGGTTAGAACTCTATTTATTTATTATTTATTATTTTGTGGAAAGCATAGTTTTAGTAAAAGGGCAAGTTTTAAACTCTCATCAGTGGTGCTTTCCAAAGAGAGGCCAACTAGCCATCTTCATAAGAATCACCTTGAGTGGTTGTTAAAATGTAGATCTATTATAATAGAGGGAGAATTTCAGAATTAATGCTTAGAGTATCAAGCCAAGCAATAGCTGAGTTATAATTTACATCCAATAACATGAATAGACCATAAGTGCTTGGTTTAATGAACTTTGATTCTTTCATATAATTATGTAAACTTCACCATAAACTTCTATCACCCTGGAAAGTTCTCTGATGCATCTTTAGAATCACTTCACACATTGTTCCTTAGACTTTTTTTTTTTTTTTAAATTTTTGTCACTGGGGATTAGCTGTGTCTCTTCTAGAACTTCTTGTAAATAGAAACATACAAAACGTGTTCATTGGTGTCAGGCTTCTCTTGCTCAATATAATGATTTTGAGGTTCATCCAGGTTTTTAAATGCATTAGTAGTTCAGTCCTCTTTATTGCTAAGTAGTATTACATTATATGAATATATTACAACTTGATCTATTGATGAGTTATTCACTGATCTTAGCTATTATGAATAAAGTTGCTGTGCACATTTTTGTACAAATATTTTTGTGGATGTAGGCGTTAATTTCTTTTGGGTAAATGCTTAGGAGTAGAACTGGGGGGTCCTAGTATAGGCATATATTTAACTCTACAGTACTGCCAACTAGTTCTCCAAAGTATGTGTGGGGAAGGTTGACATTAGACCTGAAACTTGAAGATAACTGGATGAATTAGGAGAGGAACTTTTGGCAGAGAGATTATCAGGTACAAAAGCACAGAGCCCCAGTGAATCTAGCATGAAAAGTTCCACGGGATCCATCAACTGATGAGAATTTCAGTGTGGCAAGGACTTGAGGTAAGAGAAAGATGGGGTGGTTATAAGAGAAGAATAGTGATAAATGGGGCGAAAAAGTGGTTGAACTCAAATTAGAAATGCCAGAATAATGAGTTTGGATTTTATCATAAAAGTAGCAAAGGGTTAATAGATAATTTTTAATTATGGTAGTAAAATGATACCATTTTGTCTGTGATATAGAAACCAATATTGTAATAACTATTACTAAATGTAATATTTTTTACATAAAATATCTGTGTAAACTTGCGTTCAATTTTACTCCTCAAAATTCTATAATTCTATAATATAGAACATTTCATATATATAAATTGATTTAGTTCTAGAAACAATTTATAAGTAATATCTGGATTGTTAGTATGCCACTTTTGGAAATTTAATAGCTAACTTGAGATCCTTCAATGATGTGCCAAATGTATACTTTTTGTAGGGAGAATTTTCATAATTTTCAGTATGTTCTTAAAAGGATCTGGCTGTGGCACTTCTTCAAATGTTTAAGAACATCTGCTCTCCTCAAAAATGGAGGCCCAGAGGTCTGAAATAACTTGTCAGTTTTACTAGTTAGTAGTATAATTGGAACTACAACCAAATCTCTTAATTCCGAATCTAGTGCTTTTTCCATTATCCCACTTATACCGGAAGTCTCTCCTGTGACCACCAATCTCAGTACCTTTGAACTATTTTTTTCTTAATAAAAGACTGTCTCAGGTGTTGGCTAGACCTGTGTCTAATAAGTTTGGTCCCAACAGGAAGAATGCATGTTGTTCATCTGTTATTTATAATTATAATTTCATTAACTTGTTACATGACATTAGAATATTTACTGTTTTCACAAATATCTCATTTAATCCTTGTAACAAGTTTGTAGTATAACTAAGATTTTAGCAGAGGAAACATTAGAGAAGCTAAATGATGTTCCAAATACCATGCAGATAATAAATGGCAGGACTTTACTGGATTTCAGGGTTTCTGAAATTTCTACAATTGTCCAGGGATGCATCCTTTATACCATGGTATGAGACCTCCTCAGTCATGGAGATTTTGTTCTAGTTGGTTCAGTGCTTAGATTCTCTGTCTCTTTGTTTATAAAATAAAGGACTTGTGGTGTGGTATTTTATATCTAAAGATCCCTTTATTCCTCATATCTGTGACTATGTCTTTCAGATACTTTCCTTATGTCTAGAAATCTAGACTTACCATAAGTAAACTCAATAAATTTAAAAAGCTTAATTTAAGGAAAATATAAATTAAGGTGATTGCTTTCCTTTACAGATAATTGTATAGCTTTTCTAAAATAATCATCATGGGTTTCCTTTGAATGTCAAGATTTCTTAATACACTTAAAAATGGTTCTTGATGTGAGTACAGAAGCCCATGGTTGAGTGACAGAATGTCTGTCAGTCCTTTAACATTTTATGCGAAATTTTCTGTATGTGTAAATATGTGCATTTTCTTTAAAAGTGTTTCATTAGATTTCATTAGATTCATTAGTTTTCATTAGATTTCTAAAGATATCTAGGATCAAGAAAAAAATAGAACTCTGTTTCTAAAACATGAGTTGACTTTTTTCACAATGTAACACAGACATCATTTTAGTAATATGTCAACTATAAAGGTCAAAGTTCAATATTACATCATAGAATGTTCTACCAAATTATATAGCTCTCTGATTACATAGAGGCCTAACAATCTTGTGCCTATACTCCTTTGCCAAAACCACATTTCACAAGCCATTTTTAAACTGCCCTCAGTTTTCTTTTACCTTTATAATGTAGAAATGAGGAGACAAATTTAGACTTTATATAAATGTAGCTATTCTGTTGTGTCATAGGAGCAGAATACAAGGTGCCAAAATTAAACAGATATGTTTGATTCTTTTCATGTGAATCTCACAAAAGGGTGTTTACACTTTATTTCTATTCTCTTAAATATTACTTCTATTCAGAGAACTGTATGTGTGTGAACACTTAACACTTTTATATTTGGCTGGGGGAAATTACAGGAAAAAGCTACTTTCCACACATAGTTAAAAGTACACCAATTTCATGATAATTATCCATACTAACTGGATATATGTTCTTAAAGCACTTCAGTGTATTGTCCTGATAAAATGTCCTGAATTCTAATAAGTAGATGCGTAAGTCAGCCTTCGCACTGGAGAAACAACCCTGGTCCCAGTAGTGTGCTAAAGCCAGCTTGTAATAAGCTTGCAAAATTGA
This sequence comes from Trachypithecus francoisi, assembly GCF_009764315.1. NCBI lineage: Eukaryota > Metazoa > Chordata > Mammalia > Primates > Cercopithecidae > Trachypithecus > Trachypithecus francoisi. The sequence goes on along the minus strand of NW_022681473.1, from coordinate 75,047,551 downwards.
TTTTAAAATTTTCAAATAATTTTAAATTTCCCACTTTTTTGACATCAGTTGGTAACTTGAAATTGGCCATGGTGGGACTATTTACACTATGGAAATCAGCAACCTCCACTAATTAGGCCCCTCAACCACTATGAACCAGCTATGAAACACTGACCAGGACACCACTACCTGGCTCATATATTTTCTCAGTTAGGATTGCATACTTTGCATGTTATTTATCATTAGTAATCTCTATAGAGAATTTAAATAAAGGAAAATTGAATCGTTTTTTCTTAAAATTTTACTTTTGTAAACATACTTAAGCTATTTATTCACATACAATTGGAAATTCAGTCTCCAAAGTATGTGTGTGTGGTAGTTTTCATTTGGTATCAAAGAAATTTTGAAGATAATGAAAATGCCACTGTAGTGGAAGTCAAGGAACTTGGATTTGTCACTGATTTTACAACCTTGAGCAATAACTTTATGGTCAAAAGTGCTTTGTTTCCCTAAGTATAAAAGGAGGCAAAGCTGGGTGGAATTTGCTAGTGTTTATGGAGCTACTGAGTGTGAAAATTCTCATTCCAAAAGAAAAATATTTAAAGAACGTTATACCACAAAAAGTTAATATTTTATCTAAAATAATGAATGATACTTTATAGTGAGTATATATCTTATTGCCACAAAATGAACGTATATGAAATTTTACTTTTTAAAATTTTTTATATTTTAAAAATATTTAAATTACTATTTCCGGTGATAGCAGATTCTTTAAAACACTGTCTCTTTCACAGAAAATCATTCACTTTATGATTTAAGTTTGCCCAATTCTAGGTTTCTACTTAGTGACTCAGGGTCCTTCCTTTTCACTTATTTTCTTCTCCTCAGGCCTTTGATGTAAATTCCACAGGGGCAGGGCCTTGTCATTCTGGCTTCAGGGAAGAGGTTAATGTGTCCATGGTTTATTGCATCCATGCATGCTGCCTTCTGTTGAAAAATATAGTCACCATTAACATCTTTGGTCACTAGAACTGACTTACTGCAGTGCACTAAAATGTTTCCTTCCCCTTTGGTACTCTGCTAACTAGGTTTATACTGATCACAATACCCTCTCCATTCACCCTAATTATGATGCTCCTCCAGGGGCCATCTCCCATCCTCAGCCACTATCACAGCTTTTTCTCAGGGACATAGGAAATTTTTAGATGCTGTTCCTTGTTCTTCCTGGGCTTCAGAGCTTGAGAATAGTAGGTAGGGAATATCTCTGGCCTTCTCTTGTTAGCTTAGCTTCTCTCATGTCTACTATTGCAGAGGCAGGCTGACTGACGTGGAACACTTCTCTACTAGACTTTTTGTATTTTCCAACTTTATGATGGAAGTGAGACCTAGCTGCATCCCAACACTTACATAGAGGCTGGCACATAGTAAGTGCTCAATAAATATTTGTTGATTAAATGAGTATATGAATGAATCAATGAATGAAATAAACTGAATTAATAAATGAAAATTCATCTGCTTTGTGCTACTCCCCCATCTCAATCTATATGACTTTTGTCTCATTATTCTCCCTACTAGGGGCTTAGCCAGGAGGATGGACAGGATTATAAGCCCCTATAAGGGATGTATCAGAATTTACCTTCATTCTGCAGTCCTCCCATACTCTTTTTATTCTGCTTTAATTTTCCTTTGGTGGGGTTGGGGGTAAGGGTGAGGGGAGTACAGAAAATGTTTTCCTCTTGTTTGCTTTATATGAAATTCTACTATCTGAGACTTCTGGGCCCTTTGGATCTTTATATTCACATTGCAGCTTTTAAATTGAAAAACAGCTTTTAGGACATCAGTAAGATGGGTAAATACAGTTCCTTGAAGCCCGTCTCCCTCTACAAAGAGGGACCAAAACAATGAATCTGTAACTTTATTTTGACTGCAGTGGCTGAAGAAGTGTGCTGGAGAGTACCAAGGGAGCAGTAAAATCCTTATACAGCTTTGCCATACTCTTTCCCCCACTAAGATTGGCTTGGAGTTGGAAAGGACTTCTTATGAGAAAAAAGTATGCTGTACATTTCCCATGGTCCCCACTGCTACCACAGATACCAGCAGTTCTCCAACATGAGAGTCTTCCAGTCTTCACAATCCAGATGCAGTTTGGAAAGTAGCCAGGAGTTTGCATGACTGCATTGCCTTATAGTAGGAGCCCATGTTAAACCCTCCTCTTATCCCTCTGGCTTAAGCTGTTACAGAATGGTGCCATCTTGAAACTAAACCCACTGCTAAAGTGCATTCTGCCCCGGGGGCCAATAGTCACTACTTTTTTCCATCCCTGAGGGCCCCACTGTTATTCTATCACTTTCACATGGGTGCCTGCAGCACTATAACCCTGGCTACCCAGAGGCTAAGACAGACAAAATGACCAAGACACTGTATTTGAACCACAGAGCACCCAACCCCCACAGGGAACAGACCAACCTGCATAGTAGTCAAGCCACTGAAGAGCCAGATGGCCTGCTGTGCCTCCTGACACCCATGCTGCACATAAAGCCACCCTTATCAGAAACAATTATGGCTACAATTACTGGCTAAAGATAATACAATAAATAAAGATACAGGCAAAGCACGGTGGCTCATGCCTGTAATCCTAGCACTTTGGGAGGCTGAGGTGAGTGGATCACCTGAGGTCAGGAGTTGGAGACCAGCCTAACCAGCATGGTGAAACCCCATCTCTACTAAAAATACAAAAATTAGCAGGGTGTGGTGGTGGGTGTCTGCAATCCCAGCTACTTGGGAGGCTGAGGCAGGAGAATCACTTGAACCAGGAGGCAGAGGTTGCAGTGAGCCAAGATCGCGCCATTACACTCCAGCCTGGTAGAAAAGAGTGAAATTCAATCTCAATAAATAAATAAGTAAGTAAATTAGGGCAAGAAAAATATAAATCATGGAGGTGAGTGTAAATTCTAGAGCATTTTTATGTGACCAAAGTTGTTATCAGCTTAAAATAATCTATTATAACTACAAGATTCTTTATGTTAACCCCATGGTAACCACAAAGAAAAAAATTATAGTTGACAAAAAAATCACGTGATCATCTCAACAGATGCAGAAAAAGCATTCAACAAAATCCAGCATCCCTTTATGACTAAAACTCTCAGCAAAATTGGCATACAAGGGACATACCTTAATGTGATAAAAGCCATCTATGACAAGCCCATAGCCAACATAATACTGAATGGGGAAAAGTTGAAAGCATTCCCTCTGAAAACTGTAACAAGATAATGATGCCCACTCTCACCACCCCTCTTCAACGTAGTACTGAACATCATAGCCAGAGCAATCAGACAAGAGAAAGAAATAAAGGGCATCCAAATTGGTAAATATGAAGTCAACTGTTGCTGTTTGCTGATAATATGATGGTTTACCTAGAAAACCCTAAAGACTCCTCCAAAAGCTCCTAGAACTGATCAAAGAATTCAGCAGAGTTTCCAGATACAAAATTAATGTACTCAAATCAGTAGTTCTTCTATACACAGACAGCAACCAAGTGGAGAATCAAATCAAGAACTCAATCCCTTTTACAATAGCTGTAAAAAATCAAAATAGGTAGAAATATACCTAACCGAGGAGGTGAAAGACCTCTACAAGGAAAACATTGCTGAAAGAAATCATAGATGACACAAACAAATGGAAACACATGTCATGCTCATGGATGGGAAGAATCTTATATTGTGAAAATGACCTTACTGACCAAAGCAATCTACAAATTCAACTCAATTTCCATAAAAATACCACCATCATTCTTTACAGAATTGGAAAAAACAATTCTAAAATTCACATGGAACCTAAAAAGAGCCCACATAGCCAAAGCAAGACTAGGCAAAAAGAACAGATCTGGAGGCCTCACATTACCTGATTTCAAACTACACTATAAGGCCATAGTCACCAAAATAGCATGGTACTGGCATAAAAATAGGCCCATAGATCAATGCAACAGAACAGAGAACCCAGAAATAAACCCAAATACTTACAGCCAATTGATCTTTGACAAAGCAAACAAAAACATGAAGAAGGGAAAGGACACCCTATTCAACAAATGGTGCTGGGATAATTGGCAAGCCACATGTTGGAGAGTAAAACTGGATCTTCATCTCTCACTTTATACAAAGACCAATTCAAGATGGATCTAGGACTTGAATCTAAGGCCTGAAACTAAAAATTCTAGAAGACAACATTGGAAAAAACCCTTCTAGACACAGGCTTAGGCAAGGATTTTATGACCAAGAGCACAAAAGCAATGCAATAAAAACAAAGGTAAATAGCTGAGACTTAATTAAACTAAAGACCTTTTGCATGGAAAAAGGAATAGTCAGCAGAGTAAACAGCCAACCCACAGAGTGGGAAAAAATGTTCACAATCTATATGTCTGACACAGGACTAATATACAGAATCTACAATGAACTCAAATCAACAAGTAAAAAACAATTCCATCAAAAAGTGGGCTAAGGACATTAATAGACAGTTCTCAAAAGAAGATGTACAAATGGCTAACAAACATATGAAAAAATGCTCAACATCACTAATGATCAGGGAAATGCAAATCAAAACCACAATGTGATACCACCTTATTCCTGCAAGAATGGCCATAATAAAAAAAAAAAAATAATAGACGTTAGCGTGGATGTGGTGAATAGAGAACACTTCTAAACTGCTGGTGAGAACTGCTGGTAAACTAGTACAACCACTATGGAAAACGGTGTGAAGATTTCTTATAAAACTGAAAGTAGAACTACTGTTTGATCCAGCAATTTCACTGCTGGGTATCTACCCAGAGGAAAAGAAGTCTCTATAAGTAAAAGATACTTACACATGCATGTTTATAGCTGCACAATTCACAATTGCAAAAATGTGGAACCAACCTAAATGCCCATCAATCAACAAGTGGATAAATAAAATTAAAATCAGAATTAAAAGCTGTTGTGCTTCAAAGGTTACTGTTAAGAAAGTAAAAATGACAACCCAAAGAATGGTAGAAAATATTGAAAGGGTCAAGTATTCAGCATATGTAAGAACTCTTACAAGTCAACAATAAAAAGACAATCCAATTTAAAAAAATGGGCAATGGATTTGAACATGTATTTCTTCAAATAAGATGAACAAATGACTAAAACACACAAAAAGATGCTCGATAACATTAATAATTACAGAAATGCAAGTCAAAATAGAATGAGACACCAAGTCACACCCACCAGAAGGAAGAAGTTTGACTAGGATATGGAGAAATTCCAATTATACAGAAATTGGAAATTTACAATAGTGCAGAGACTTTGGAAAAGAGTCTGGCTGTTCCCTCAAAAGGTTAAACACAGTTATCAGCAATTCCACTTCAGGTATATATTCAAGACAACTGAAAATATATGTTTCTATGACAACTTCTTCATGAATGTTCATAGCAACATTATACATAATACCCAAAAATAGAGATAAACCCTAGTGTCCATTAACTGATGAATGGATAAACAATATATAGAATCTGTATAAGGGAGTATTAATCAGCTATAAAAAGCATGTGCTGCTGATACATGCTAAAACATGGATGAAGCTTGAAAACATTATCCTAAGTGGAAAAAGCCAGTGCATATAGTATATGATTCAATTTATATAAAATTCCAAAATAGGTACATTCATAAAGATAGAAAATAGATTATTGCTGCCAGGGCCCACAGGAAGGGGGAATAGACAGTAACTGCTAATGAATATGGGGTTTCTTTTTGAGGTGATGAAAATGTTCTTTAAGTATATAAGGATAATGGTAATATACTAAAAGCCATGCAGTTGTACACTTCAGAAAGGTAAATTTTATGGTATAGTGAGTTATATTTCAGTTCAAAAGCTGAAGAGAACAAAATAGTGCTGTCCTAATCTAAATCCTGTACTTTCCATGCTGCCATAGAAACATGCGTGGATTGAAGTGAAGAATGGAGTGCATGCTATTACTATGTGGGTTTAAGCACCTGAGTATAAAAAGACAGGCCCTTGATTCAGGGAGATGACAGAAGGAATGAAATGAATGATGTGGGACAATGAATCTGAAAGAAATTTCAAAGGCAAAAATAATAGGATTTGGTGATTTATTGTAATCTAAGAAAATACTAAAAGGAAAAACTGGGTCTCCTGATTCCAGATCAAATAAGATGAAGAATTTAAGGTAGCTATCATGTTTCCTAGCATTGTTAATAAGTGCCTAATAATTCCCCTCCAGTTTCTACTCCAATGCCTGTTGCACTTGTTTCTACCTTAGGGTTCTCAAATCTGTCATAGTCTTCCTGGCCAATCAGGCACTCCCCCTGTGGTTCCTCACCCACGTTCCCTTTGTTCTAGGTAGCTGACCTCCCCTCCCATATTCCTTATAGATAACTGTCTCTATGTCACAGTCCCATCAGAATTCCTTGGATGAATTAATTTAATTTAGCTGAAGTTAATAATGCAAGATTTTAATGATAATGATAACACCAGCTGTTTTTATGGAGTAGTTAGTGTGTACTGAACTCAATACATGCTTTATCACTTTTATTATAATTTTACAGATGAGGAAACCAATGTACAAAGAGGTTAAGTAAGAAATGTGCTCAAGTTCATGGTACTAGTAAGTGGAAAGAATGGGATATAACCCTAAGTCTTTTTGTCTCCAAAGCCTGTATGTGAATTCCACCTTGATAAGCATGTAAATTTGTAGTCAGATCAAACTTCATTTTGATTCCAGTTCAACTCCTTTCTATTTATGTAAATTTTGCTAAGTCACTTCATTTCTCTCATTTGTAAAATAGCAATAATACATTTTTCATAGGGTATTTTAAGGTAACCGCATTACTTAGGGGAATTTTCTTCGTACTTCTGAGCCTCACAAAACCCAGGATAATATGAAAATAATAATAGTCATCTCTCAAACTTATTGTAAGGGTCAATTGAGATAATGTATATATGACTCTTAGTAGACATATAAGAAGTATTCAATATTCAGCTGTTGCTGGAATGTCTGCCTGCCCATCAATGGTAATATATTTCTGCCATATCTGTGGATGGAGGAAAAAACTCCCAGAAAACCAATCTATATACATCTTCCTGGGCCATACATGAGATACATGTTTGAAGGAGAAAAGTGAGAAAGTCTCTTTGAAGCAATTTGCTGTCATACTCCAAATGTTCCCTATAACATTCTTGAGAAAGCCATTTCCATATCCTGAAAATTAGTGATGACATACGGATTTTCTTAGCATGAATTCCTCTGAGAGCATGTCAGTGAATTTTTTCAACCTAGCCAGGACTGTTTTCTTCCTTGCATTCCATAGATACTGAGTTTTGTGGCCATTGGAGCCTAGTGGGGGATGAAGTGGGGGAATAATGTGTATGTGTGGGTGTGTGTATGTGTGTGTGGTGTGTGGTGCGAGTGAAATTGATTGCATAGTTTTGCTTAAAAAAGAAGTAGAGAATTTAACTTCTGTTATTTCCTTCCATTACTGCTGGGTCCAAAAAGTCTTAGCAAGGAGTACAGAAAGTTATGATACACCATACACCATTTTGTTGTTGTTTTTCATTGGGAATATATCTAAGTTTGTGTGTGTGTGTGCACGTGTGCATATATACAAATGATTTCATCACCCAGATTGATTCCATGTCTTTGCTATTGTGAATAGTGCAGCAATGAACATATGAATGCAGGTGTCTTTTTGGTAGAATGATTTACATTCCTCTAGGTATGTACCCAGTAATGACAGTAATGAGATTGCTGGGTTGAATGGTAGTTTTGTTTTAAGTTCTTCGAGAAATCTCCACAGTACTTTCCACAGTGGCTGAACTACTTTACATTCCCACCAGCAGTGTATAATTGTCCCTTTTCTTCACAACATCACCAACATCTGTCATTTTCTGAATTTTTAATAATAGCCATTTTGACCAGTGTAAGATGGTAGTTCATTGTGGTTTTGATTTGAATTTCTCTAATGATTAGTGATGTCAAACATTTTTCTTTTAGGTTTTCTAATTTATGTGCATATGGGTGTTCATAATAGAGCTTTTATATTTCTATGGGGTTCATGGTAATATCACCTTTGTCATTTCTGATTGTGTTTATTTGGATCTTCTCTTTTTCTTTATTAATCTAACTAGCAATCTATCAATCTTGTTTATTTTTTCAGAAAACCAACTTTTGGTTTCATTGATTTTTTTCAAATGAATTTTACATCTCAATTTCATTCAGTGTAGCTTATCTTGGTTATTTGCTTTTCTTCTGCTAGCTTTGGAGTTGATTTGTTTGTTTGTTTGTTTGTTTTAGCTCTTTTAGGCGTGATGTTAGGTTGTTGATTTTAGATCTTCCTAACTTTTTGATGTAGGTGTTTACTGCTATAAACTTTCCTCTTAACACTGCTTTAGTTGTCTTCCAGAGATTCTGGTATGTGATATACCATTTTGGCTCAGGAGCTTAGTTTAGTCCTAGCCATTCTGACCCTGAGAATGTTTAAACAATGTGTATGATTGTGAATACTTTTAAGAAAACTATACCTGTAATTTGGTTCAAGGAGTGTTTTGGGAGGTAAATTCTATTAAATCAACTCAATTCTTTTTGTGAAATTTTCTATACTGAATACATATATTTGAGTACCTTAACTATACATGATCCTTTGCTAGGATGAACAAACTTTCATTCCTGAAGGGTCTAAAGCATTAGAAGTTCTGCCTGAATTAGGTTTAGTTTCACAGTAACTTTTATTTATAGCTTTATTGAAGTATAATTTATATATTATAAGATACATCCTCCAGTCAAGGTGGCTTACGTCTGTCGTCCTAGCTACTCAGGGAGCTGAGGTGCAAGAATCTCTTGAGCCCAGGAGTTTAAGACTGCAGTGAGCTATGATCACACTGCTGTACTCCAGTCTGGGTGAGAGTGAGACCCTGTCTCTAACGAAAAAAAAATACATTCATTGTGAGTGTAGGGTTCAACTATGTGGGTTTTCTTTGTTTTATTTTATTTTATTCCAAATATTATAAAGTAAAGATGCCTTTTGGTACATGGGTCTATGAATTCTAACACATGTAATCTTCATCATAATCAAGATATAAGACAATTTTAATTTCTCAAAACCTCCCTCCTTTTGTTAACTCTCTATAATCACCTTCTCCATCTACATCTAGCCTATGGCAATCACTGATCTCTTCCTCATTGCTATAGTTTTGTGTTTTTGAAAAATATGTAAATGGAAGCATACACTATATAATCTTTTGAGACTAGCTTCTTTCACTTAGCATAATGCTACTGAGATACATTCAAGTTGTCATGTGTATCAATAGTGTGTTGTTTTATATTGCCAAGTAGCATTCCATTGAATAGATACACCACAGTTTGTATAACTATTTAGCCACTGATGGACAAATGTTCTTTCCAGTTTTTTAGGTCTCCTGGGAATGAATAATTTTTTATTTTTGTTCATCTGGTAATGACTTTATTTTTCTTTCCTTTTTGAAGAATAATTTTCCTGAGGATGTTTTGGTTGACAGGTTTTGTTTTGTTTTTAACTTGAAGCACTTTGATATATAATTCCACTGTCTTTTTAGCCATCATTCTTTCTTATGGGAAGTCAGCCATTAATCATATTGCTGTTTCTCTCTACTTAATGAGTAATATTTTTTATCTTGCTGCTTTAAAAAATTTCTTTTTCTTTCAACAGTTTTTCTATGATGTATTTATATGGATATTGCTTTGTGTTTTTTCTATTCTGGTTTTGTTGGGTTTCATGGATCTATAGCTTAGTAGTTTTTATCAAATTTGAAAAGCCTGGGGCTTATTTTTACTGCCTGTTTCCCAATGTTTTCACCTTTTGGGACTCCCATTACTTGTGTTGGTATGTTTGATGTTGTCCTAGAGGTCTCCAAGGCTCTGTTAATTTTTCTTCATTTTTTTCTCTTTGTTCTTCAGGTTAGATCATTTCTAATCTTCATGTTTACTGATATTTTCTTCTGACATTTCAGAACTGCTGTTGAGTCTCTCTAGTGACTTTTAAATTTCAGTTATTAAATGTTATACTTCAGAGTTTCCCTTAAATTTTTAAAACAATTCATTTTTATTGAGATTTTCTGTTAGTTGAGTCATTATAGTCATACTTTAGTTTTTTAAAAATGGGTTTTAATTATTGGAATATATTTGTAATGTTTGCTTTAAAGTCATTGTTAGGTCTAGTGTTTATTCACTAAGAGAGAGTTTCTATTGATTACTTTTCTCTTGAGCATGAGTCACACTTTCATGTTTCTTTGCATGTCTCTTTTTTAAAAAACTGGACATTTTAAATATCAGATTATAGCAAATCTAGATTCTGCCTCCCACTCTGATGGGAATGATGTTATTGCTTGTGTTTTGTTTGTTTACAACTTTCCTGCGTTCAATCTTTGTAATCTCTTTCCCTGTAGGATTTTAATATTCACTTTTGTTTTAACTCCTGGCTTTCTGTGGGTCACCCCTGTGTCAGCATAGCTTAGTGGTCAGCCAATATTTGCTTAGAGTTTGTGCCTAAATATCTTAAATCAGCAAAGCTTCCAACCTCTGCTGATGGATCTGTGTTGGGTTTGGGGATTCCATTCATAGTTCATTCAAGTAGTTTACAAGCCATTGTCAACTTTTACTCTCTCTTTTTTTTTTTTTTTTTTGAGACGGAGTCTCGCTCTGTCGCCCAGGCTGGAGTGCAGTGGCCGGATCTCAGCTCACTGCAAGCTCCGCCTCCCGGGTTCACGCCATTCTCCTGCCTCAGCCTCCCGAGTAGCTGGGACTACAGGCGCCCGCCACCTCGCCCGGCTAGTTTTTTGTATTTTTAGTAGAGACGGGGTTTCACCGTGTTAGCCAGGATGGTCTCGATCTCCTGACCTCGTGATCCACCCGTCTCGGCCTCCCAAAGTGCTGGGATTACAGGCTTGAGCCACCGCGCCCGGCCAACTTTTACTCTCTTTAGGTCCTCCATTCCCATGTCTCTTCTGCACTTGTGGATTATATTCAGCCAGGGGTATAGAGAGAGACTAAGGCCTTCTCTAATCTCTCCTGAACAGTTTTAAGACTTTCCCATCAGCAGGGTGGTGTGAATAGCTTATCAAGGCCCTTTATGGCTGTCTCATTTCATGGATCTTCCTGTTCAACTACTGATTAGTCTGCTGATGTTTTGCATGCCCCAACCAGCACTACAACTGAAGTTCAGTGGAGCCACTGTTTTTTCCTTTTGCTTGCCACTGAGACTGTTACTGTTACTGCCAATGCCACTGAGTGTGGATTTTTTTCTCATGTTCCAGTCCAAATCAAGTGAGTTCCATTAGGCTGCAAAGATACTGGTTCTTATGACTTTTCTCATCCTAATAGAACTAGCAAACTGAGCTGGATAGAGTGGAGATGGGAGCATGCCCAGTCAACGCTGATACTAATTTCCACTATCTTACCTGTGGTTGAGTAGTTTTTCATGAATAAACATTTCTCAATTTGTTGTACACTTTTGGTCAGTTCCCAGAGTCCTGAAATTGTTATTTTTAGTAATTTTGTCTAGATTTTATCCTTGGTTTTCCAATTCGATATATTTTTAGTCATGTCTATTACAGTTAGTACTCAACTTAAATGAATAACATGAAGAGCAGAATTGGCAGTTTCCTTGTAAGATAAGTCACTGGGTCCCATCCTAATAAGCAATGAGCCATTCGGTCATGACAGCCATATTTTTATTTGTTCTTTTCTCCCCCTTTGGCTTTTCACGTAGATATTCTGAAGAATTTTTTTAAGTTTTCTAGAGTAATCACCATGTTCTCATTCCCTGATGTTTTTCTTCAGTTTATTTTTAGTCAAGAATAATTTTATTTTATAAAGTCTTAGCAATTATTTGTAAATAAAGTCTTAGCAGTTTTATTCTATAGATGTCCCCTGGGCCAGTTTTAGTAATATTCAATATTGCCACCAAGGTGTGATCTCAAGGTTGGTTTTTTGACTGCACAGATACTACAATGTTCAGTATATCTGTTATATAAATAGATTTTTAAAATGTTGATTATTTCTACCAGTAATATTCAATGTAGTGTCAGCATGTCTAGGGGTTTAAAATATCCTACTTTAATATGAAAATATTATTTAAGGGGGATACTTTGAGATATACTTTATTCATTATAAATATGGGCTGATTTAATTTGATTTAAAATGTATATTCTTAACCTACTGTTAATAGCCATTGATTAAAATGATCTAAAGGAGTTTTTAAAATGAAATATATGATGAATTGTAACTTGAAACCCAAGCCTAAGAATGGGAAACCCATGGTCTAAAAATGGGAGGCTTTTTTAGCTGACTGATGATTCACTGCTATGGATTTCAGCATACACAAGTGTCTGGGCAGGTAATTCTCCATGATAGGTCAGGATGTGGCAGTAATCCTGGAATTATCACAACATGAATACACTACTATGTATCTATGTTATGTCTTAACATAGCCACTTTTAGCTTCCTCATAAACAAACTTTTGAAAGTTCCATAAAGGTAAATTGGGTCATTCTATGAATGCAAATCTAAAATTCTCTATTTCTATGTATTTTCCCATTTATTTATTTATTCCACAAAACTTGTATTGAACATTCTTTACATATCTACTTATCAGGCATGAGTTAAAGCTGCTCTGTCCAATATGGTAGCCACTAAAGTTGCATGTCTAAATTGAGATGTTGGATACATATAAAATATGCAACAGATTTCAAAGACTTAGTACTAAAAAAGAAATGTAAAATACTTCATTAATAATTATATGTTGATTACATGTAGAAATGATAATAGTTTGCATATACTGAGTTAAATGAAATATTTAAATTAATTTTACTTGTTTCTTTTTACTTTTTTAATACAACTACTAGAAAATATAAAATTTTTCTATGGCTCACAATTGTGGTTCATATTATGTTTCTATTTAACAGTGCAGGAGACACCAGAGATAAGACATGTGTTCAGATAATCTACAGTGTAGGCACATGGAAATTCTCAAAAAGTTCAGTTTAATGTCAAAACAAACTAAAGAAAAAATTTTAGTGGCTAAATGATAAAGAAATGAGCTTTGGTATTTTACTGACATGGATTAAAATCTCTTGGCTGTAATTGAGTTAGTATGTGACCTAAATCAAGTGACAAACTCTAGGCCTCAGTATTTCCTTATCTATGAAATGGAGAAGTGGTGGTAATTATATCTACCTTATATGGCTTTGTGAAGATTAAACGAAATAATATTTGGGAAGTAGTTAGCAGTCACTAGCGCATAGATAATGCTTAATATGTAATCTATGTGATAATGATCATGTTAATTATGTTGATTTTGATGAGGATGATGGCACTTAGCTATAAGTATGCAGAGGGTGGTATGAGGACAAAGGTGAGGGATGCTTAGCTCAAATGGGTAGACAGTGGAAAGTTATGATTAAGAATCAGCCAAGCAGACAGAAGGATGGAAAAAAGAGTATGAGTGGCAGTGGGAAAAGGTTTTACAAAAATGCGTGAATTCATGAGAGAATCTCACCTTTCCTGCTCTCACAATGAGATACTCTACATGAGCATGAGCAAAGTTATGTAGAAACTGCAGATGCCATTAGAACATTTAGTCCAAACAACCAGTTATGCTACTAAAAGAAAAGTGTGTGTGCATAAAATATTAGAAGACTTCCTAAATATCCAAATTTATTATATAATTCTTCAACCCATATCCTGTCTAAGGGAAAGACATCCAAAATCAGGTAAAGAGAACATAATGAATTTGATTGATCAAGTAAGCAGGAACTTCTTTATGAAGAAAAAGCAGATAGAATACACATTTTGTTAAAAGAAGAGTGAAAGGGTAAAACATGATTGAGGATGCTATTTTGAAACTGGCTTTTGCACCATTTTCTGCAAACCAAACTACATCTTGGTGTATCTGTTGCCAAAAAGTAAGCTGAACTGAAAATACAAATGCTCACAATATAAAATCATCCATTGGAAATAAAAGAAAAAAGCAGACAAAATAATGAAAACACTTCAATGCTTATAGATAAGTACTATTTGGGGGATGTTTTAATAAGCAAATGTTTATTTTAGTTGCTTAGAATATTCTCTTGGATTCTAGATACATAAATTTCAACCCACGTTCCCCAGTTGCCATAACAACTTGATACATTCGTTCTCTTGTGTCATTTTTTTATCACATCAGTTTTTTTTTTTAAATTGGTTGCTATGATAACACAGTATAGTTGTTAAATTTATTCTATTCACATTTTGTTCTACTGGAAACTGGTAATTTGCTTTTATTTTTTTTCCAAATAAACTCATATTACAGAAGTGTAACATGAAAAATGGTGGTCTAAATTCTAATACTGTACAAGTTTATATTAAAATTTTAATTATATGTATTAATTTATGCCCTAATAGTATTACCTCTATGACATGGAAGATGGCTAATTGTTACCTAATTCCACTCTGAAGAAAGAAACTAACCTTTACTGTACCAAATGAGGGAAATAGACAGTTTGAATAACAGTTATATTTCCAAGCATGCCTTCAACTAGTCTCACTTGGGGGAAACTGCTTGGTGGTATCAGGAAATAGTCACACCAAAAGCTGCCATTACTGGTTTGCTTATTAACTATCTTGCCTCTCTACAAAATGGGAGCTCATTTATTGCAACGAATGAAACCTTGGCATAATAGAAATTCCTAATCTATGCACACCTGTTCCTAAAAAAAAAGGAAAATCTCTTTTACAAAAAAATCCCCTTGTCTAGAATTAGATATTGGAGGGTATAAGACTTTGCATAAATTTCTTTTAATTTATTCAGCTAACTCCTACTGTTTTCTCTATTTTGATTACTTTTAATAGTACGTTCATATTGACTAATTACATCTCTTATAATTGATCATACTCTGGTCCCTTCCAGCTCTAAAGATAATTATAATTTGGACAAGCTATGTTGAGAGGAATGCCAAGGGATAAGGGACAAAAGGCAAGGGACTAGGGTCAAAGAAACTTAGTTAGACTCTAATAATTACTGTGTAACCCTTGGAAATTATTTATCTGCTGATTCTTAGTTGTCATATATGTAGAATAAGAAGGAAAAGAATTAACCTATAGATTTTTTTGGTAGGAATTTAATGAGATAACATTCAAATAGAGTGCCGAGCACATAATAGATGCTTAAAACATCTTAATTGCCTCCTCCTTTTTATTTTTTCTTTCCATTGAGGGTCAGTGAGAAAGAGTGAGAAGCAAGAAACAGATGGAGTTCCAGCTAAGATAATGAGCCTAGAAATAGGGCACCCTCTTTTCTCAACTAGTGATCTAATATTCAGAGGTAATAGGAGCATGGCTAATTTGGACTTAATTTGGACTGGAGTTGCTGTCCCTGCTATCTCAGCCTGCCCATGCGGTAAATGGGGTACAACAGCACCAAGCCATAATATTCTGTGTGTCTTATATTTCTGTTAGTGTTTGTGTTACAATGGTGGACCTGGACCTAACCATAGCCAAGATTTGATGTAATACGATAAATCCCCCCAGCAAAGGCTTTGTTGTCATTTCTGAAATCAACTTTTGGCTCTGTTTTCAGACCCTGGTCACTTAACTTTTCTTAGCCTCAATTTGTCATTCATGTGTAACGGACTAATAAAAACATATGAGCATCTATAGATAATAACTACTTTGGGGTTTGTTAATTAGTATTAGAGGTAATATAACATTTTCAACAATTATTTGTTATGAATACTAGATTGTTGTGCTGATGGTGTTAATTAACAATGGTAATGTTTAGTCAGAATTTTAGAACCTTAGCTAAGTTGCCTGGGAATCAGGCAGACTGCTGTTCCAGCAGAAAACCAAAGAGGGATTTAGGTGCCCAGAGCTGATTGAGCTGATTCCAGTCATACTGGATCATGTACTTCAGACAGTAAGGTAAATGCTATCCTCAACCACAGGTAAATATAAGAATGTTAATATTATGCTAAGCTTGGTCAGGACTGGCTCCAGAAATTGAGAGTGTTTTGCCTCCAGACTGAAGAAACAAGTGTCTTAGGGAGGCTGGAACTGACAAAAGTTACTGTGATCCTGTTATTTCTCTGTGCCTAAAGCACTCTTGAGTAATAAGCCGGAGCATTCTGGGAGATGCATCGACTCTGTCAGGCCACTAGGGTGTCATTTAGAATTTCTCTGCTGGAACAATGGAGTCATATAAATCTCAACCCACATACTGTAGTTGCCATGGTAACTTGATGCACTGGTTTCAAGTGTCTTTTGTGCTTCCCTCCCCCAATCCCTTTTTTTTCTTTTTGTTTTTAATCACCAGGATTTTTACTTTGCTAGTAATTTTCTAAATGTTGTTCTGTGGTTTTCTACCCTTCTATATCCCAGCTGAGTTTCTGAATATGTTGCTTGGGAGTGATTTCCACTTAAGAATAATAGCTGAACATGTGTGTTCACACAGGCATGCCCCTAAGTCTGCCCCCTGCATTTCTCTTTCTCTTTCTCTTTTTTCCCACACTTGCTCACATACACAGACAAATAATTATGTTAGAAAACTGATACATTTCTAAAGCCTTTTATTGCTTTTTAAAAAGCAGTTTGTGTTTCTTAAATAAAAATTATAGTGTACGTGGTTCAATTCTAGAACAACTAACTGATTTAGTATTTCCTTGCCAATTGAAATGTGTCAGTCTGAATAAAGAGTATAATTATTATTTCATTCTTTTTCTCCACTTGATCACTTTATATATTTAGACTGTGAAGAGAAGTGTGTTTCAGTGTAAAGAGCGTAAGGACAACTTGGTCTTACATTCAGACTCCATCATGTCTTAGCTATGCCACTCAGGCAAATTACTTAACTACTCTAAGCCTCATGTTAAAATGGGTTGATAGTTCCCTTGTAAGGTATTTGTGAAAAATAAATTGGGATAACATAGGCAGAGAACTTAGAATAAACAGGTCCTACACTAGGTCCTAAGACATTAGAGACAAAACATTAATTCCATCACATCTAACCCCAACTACCACAATGTATTCAAAAAATAAAAACTATTTATTTTTCACTCATTAGATGAATGTGTACTTCATTACCATACAGTTTCCACATCACAAAGGTGAGGCAAATATGAAAAATGCAAAAGCAGAATGCTATGCAGTCTCCTTGCCTGGATGCTCACAATATAAATAATTGACAGTGAAGAGGGCATTTCCTGGAAGCCTGGAAGGGAAGATGATCTCCTGCTACATTCAGTTAGGATCTTTCATCTGGGAGAAAGCCTGGTTAAAAATATCAAGCTAACAGGATATTTAGAAATTATTTTATCTACTGGAAAACAGTATTCATCACCACAACAAAATTCTCCTTTCATGTAGAAAGTGGCTGTGCTACAAGTACATTCTTAATACAAACGTGTTAAATCAGAAGCAAAATGAATACAGGAAAACAGCACTAGGCATGCAGGCAAGGGTTACTGCCTATTTGTGAGTGCAACTATTGGTAGTGTTGACAGGGAAAAAATAACAAGGGGACTGAAACAAAATTAAATTCTAAAAGGAGAACTGCAATTATATGACATGACACCTGCTTTCTAAAAGTATTGGGCTTTTCAGAGAGTAAGTCACAGAAAATTAAAAAGGAGAGAGGTCACAGGGAAAATTCTTAAAAAAAAAACTCCATCTCCAATTCACAGTAACTTAAAAATATATATTTTCTAATTTAATTGCACATTGTAAACTAAAAGGGTGTAAGTAGATTGTTTGTAACACAAAGGATAAATGCTTGAGGTGATAGATTCTCTCTCTCCATATACATATACACACACATATATACATACACATATATACATATACATATATGTATACATATACTATATATGGAGAGAGAGAGAGATTCAAGTAACAGGAAAAAGAAGGCTGAAAGAAGAGATAAATTACTTCTTCTTTAGTGCTAGTAAAATGGAAGTGCTAGGTGAATAAAAATTATTGAATAATATTAAATAATTTCATATTCTTGAATAATATTAAATAAACAATTGAGAAATTTGTTGATTAGATTTCTATGAATAATTGAAAAATTGTCTATTTGATTATAATTCAGGAACAGAATGAATTTTGGAATCCTGTTAAACCAAATTAGAATACTGGCTCTACCTTTTGGTAGCTGTGCAATTTTGGGTAAATAATTCAACATCAGAAACCTCAGTTGCTTTATTCAAGATAGAAAAACTGAGTTCCAGTCTGGGTTCAGCTATGAAAGTCTATATAAACTTGGACAAGTCTCTTTGCTTTTGTGGATCTTTTCCCCTGATGTATAAGTGAGAGATTTAGTCTGTAGGTGGCAATCTCCATAAGTACATTTGCAGCTCTGACATTCCTGGACTCTATGTTCTATTTAATGCATTTCTACAGCTAAAGCTTTTTTCAGGTTTCGTTTGAAGTCACAATTTAGATGGGATTCCAAAAATCAGATCCTGAAACTAACACAAAAGGGCAGCTTGTTAGGATTTTATCTCTTTGCTGAATCTTTTTATTAAGTATGCAGTTTATTTGTCCCTAGGATCTGAGCTTCTGATAGTAAGATAACACAATATCCTTGGTTCTGTAGCTTCCACTCAACTTTAGTTAATGAAAGGACTTTGTGATTTGACCTCTCTCCCTTGATTATTAATGTGCTAGACACTGTACAAGTCTCATGAAAACATGTTTAACAAAATAACATACAGTTATTCACTGCAGAAAATACAGAAATATATAAAGAACAGAGTAAGTGTCACCTACTATCACAAGATTTAGAAGTAATTACAACTGTTCTCTGGTGGATTTTTTTCTCAGTATGTATATGTGCTTTGTGTGTATGTGTGTGTGTGTGTGTGTGTGTGTTTAATCAAACTTTGGATAGTATTAGTATATATGCTTTTTATAACATACTTTTTTTCACTTAAAATAATCCTGCTGGCATTTTTACATCCATAAAGCTTCTTCTAGAGTATAATCTTTAATAAATACATAACTTTGGATCATATGACTATATTGAGTCTTAGCAGAATAGAATGGTCACAAAGGTTAAACTCTGGAGTAAAACTACCTGGTGTAAATCACAGCCACCTACTAACTGTGTCCTTAGGTAATTTGCTAAATTTCTTTAAATCTCAATATGCTTATCCATAATAATGGTGCAGTAATGGTACAAACCTTATAGGCCATTGTGATGACTCAGTGTGTTAATCTCTGTAAAGCACTTAGAGAATAGTCAGTAAGTATTAACTACCATTATTAACATTTACGTTGTTCAGTTTGCTATCTATCTTAAATAGATACGTTTAGTTCATTTGCATTATTGTGGCTCCCAATGTCTTTAGACTTATTCCGCCATTTAAGGACATTGTTTGTTGACCACCCATTTCCTTTCTCCTTCACCCACCCATTTCTACTTCCTGTTGTACTGAAAATGTTTCTATATTTTCTTCTTATTTTTTCCTCTGCTGGTTGGAAACATCTGATTGTCTTCTGTTCTTTTATTGGTTATCTTTTTGGCATACATAATCTATAAATTATTCTAAGAAATCTAAAGTTATATTTATCTTTCTCAAATATGACAAGGACCTTGATGGATTTTAATAACTCATTGAATACTCCAATCTCTCATATCCATAAAATACTCCATATTTGACTTACGATATATTTTATTAATTTCTTTGCTCACTATTTATCCTTATACTTTGACATTCCTCTGAGTTTATTTTTCTTTTTGCTGAAGTACATCCTTTAGT
The DNA here is from genome assembly GCF_009764315.1 of Trachypithecus francoisi. Taxonomy (NCBI): domain Eukaryota; kingdom Metazoa; phylum Chordata; class Mammalia; order Primates; family Cercopithecidae; genus Trachypithecus; species Trachypithecus francoisi. The sequence continues at coordinate 75,027,781 of NW_022681473.1, read as the reverse complement.
AATTATTGTTGTGAGAATATTTATTGTTAAATTATCTTAAGATTTGTATGCTTGCACTGTCCCTTTTGCATGATAATTTAGCTAGCTATAAGCTTATAGGGCAACAGTTGTTTTCTTGTGGCACTGTGAACATATATATTCTATTACCTTTCAGTTTCTCTGCTTAATTCAGCTGTTTTTCTGTAGATTGTTTTCTACTGTAGCTCCTAAGATTTCCTTTTTATTCCTGATGATTTTCAGCTTTACTCCTGTGTGTCTGAGTGCATGTTTAATTGTATGTATGTACGCTGGCTCTTAAAGCTTTTTCTATCAGTGGACTCATCTCTTTTTGAAATCCTGGAAATACTGCTTTTTTAGCATTCTCTTCATCCTCCTTTTATGGTACTCTGAGAAGATATATATTGGACCCTCTCAATCTATTCTTCATGTCTTTGTACGACTCTTTCAGTATTTTAGATCTCAGCCTTTCAGTGCTGTGTTCTGAGGGTATTTCTTGTGCTATCTTCCCAATTTTTCTGAATACGTTTAGTCTATGGTATATAATATCTATTAATTTTTGTTTCAATGACTATTTTTTATTCCATTTTTAATGGCTCTTTGTTATATCTGTCTTGTTCTTCTTGTTCCCTCTCTTCCTGTTTTCCAACATAATTTGTTTGGCTTTAAAAATATTGATGTTATATTTTCTTCTATCTCTGAGCATTTTATGTTTATTTAAGATCTCTTTCATTCCCTTTTATTATATTCACATTGGACATAGTTACATTCTGATTACTAATTTTGCTATAGTTTTAATGTAATACTTCAAACAGTTGAGATTTTTGGATCTGTAGATTCCTTTTAAAAACTGTTTATAAATAATCTAAAACAAAGAAAAGTTATAAAAATAGTCAAAAATAACCTGTATAACTTTTACTCAGATTCTCCAAAGTTAATATTTACTGTATTTGTGTTATTCTCTTTAGGCACAAACACGTGCGTACTTTTCTGGGGGTGTGGTTAAAGAGCAATTTGCCTTTTATCCCTAAATACTTCACTATGTATTTTCTAAAACCAAGTACATTCTTTTATATAACCAAGGTACAATGATAAAAACTAGGAATTTAGCATTGATCTAAATATCTATTCTATAGATCTTATTAAAATTTTATTAAATGTTCCACTAAAAGTCTTTATTATAAAAAAGAGAAAAAAAATTTTGCTGATCCAGGCTCTGTTCTGGTGTTATACATTGCATTTAGTTTTCATGTCTTTTTAGTCGCCTTTAATGAAGAATATTTCTCAGTCTACCTTTGTCTTTCAAGACCTTGAATTTCTTTTTCCCCCAAAATGTAAGACATTTGTTTTGTAAAATAGCCTTTAATTTTTTTTCTGGTGTTTCCTTATGATTAAATTCAAGTTATACATTTTTGGCAGAGTCCTACAAAAGGGATATATCCTTCTCATTACATGATTTGAGAAGGTATCTAAAATATGTATTTGTTAAATTACTGATTATGCGTTGTTCACTTGGTTAAGGTAGCTTCCAGATTATCTACTGTAAAGTTACGATTTTCTTTTAGTAGTTAATAAGAATCTCATAAGAGACACTATTTTTTTTTTTCAACATTTAAATTCTGAGGTAGGTTTGTTACATAGGTAAAAGTGTGCCATGGTGATTTGCTGCCCAGGTCAACCCATCACCTAGGTATCAAGCCCAGCATCCATTAGCTAGTCTTCCCGATGCTCTCCCTCACCCTGTGACCTCCTGAAAGGCTACAGTGTGTGTTGTTCCCCTGCATGTGTCCATGTGTTCTCATCATTCAGCTCCCACTTGTAAGTGAGAACATGTGGTGTTTGGTTTTCTGTTCCTGTGTTAGTTTGCTGAGGATAACAGTTTCCAACTCTATCCATGTCCCTGCAAAGGACATGATCTTGTTTCTTTTTATGGCTGCATAGTATTCCATGATATATATACACACACATACACCACATTTTCTTTATTCATTCTACCATGGAGCAGTATTTGGGCTGGTTCCATGTTTTGCTATTGTGAATAGTGTTGCAGTGAACATACATGTGCATGTATCTCTATAATAGAATGATTTATATTCCTTTGGGTATATACTCAGTAATGGAATTGCTGGGTCAAATGACATTTCTGCTTCTAGATATTTAAGGAATTGCTGCACTGTCTTTCACAATGGTTGAACAAATTTACACTTCCACCAACAGTGTAAAGCATTACGTTTTCTCCACAACCAAGTCAGCATCTATTGTTTCTTGACTTTTTAATAATCGCCATTCTGACTGGTGTGAGATGGTATATCATTGTGGTTTTGATTTGCATTTCTCTAATAATCAGTGATGTTGAGCTTCTTTTCATATATTTGTTGGCTGCACAAATGCCTTCTTTTGAGAAGTGTCTGCTCATGTCCTTTGCCTACTTTTTAATTGAGTTGTTTTTTCTTGTAAGTTTGTTTAAATTCCATGTAAACTTTAGATATTAGACCTTTGTCAGATGGATGGCTGGCAAAAATTTTCTCCCACTTGTAGGTTGTCTGTTCACTCTGATGATAGTTTCTTTTGCTGCACAGAAGCTGTTTAGTTAGATCTCATTTGTCGATTTTTGCTTTTGTTGCAATTGCTTTTGTCATTTTTGTTAAATCTTTGCCAGTGCCTATGTCTTAAATAGTACTGTCTAGATTTTCTTCTAGGGTTTTCATCGTTTTGAGTTTTATATTTAACTATTTAATCCATCTTGAGTTAAATTTGTATATTGTGTAAGGAAAGGGTCCAGTTTGTTTTTTTCATATGGCTAGCCAGTTCTAGCACCATTTGTTAAATAGGGAAACCTTTCGCCATTGCTTATTTTTATCAGGTTTGTCAAAGATCAGATGGTTGCAGATGTGCTGTCTTATTCTGAGTTCTCTATTCTGTTTCGTTGCTCTATGTGTCTTTTTTTGTATGGGTACCATGCTGTTTTGGTTACTGTAGCCCTGTAGTATAGTTCGAAGTCATTTGGTGATGCCTCCAACTTTGTTCTTTTTGCTTAGGATTGTGTTGGTTATCCAGGCTCTTTTTTGGTTCCATATGAATTTTAAAATAGTTACTTCGAATTCTGTGAAGAATGTCAATAGTAGTTTATTGGGAATAGCATTGAATCTATAAGTTACTTTGGGCAGTATGGCCATTTTCACAACATCAGTTCTTCCTGTCCATGAGCATGGAATGTTTCTTCATTTGTTTGTGTTCTCTCTGATTTCCTTAAGCAGTGATTTGCAGTTCTCCTTGAAGAAGTTCTTCATTTCATTTGTTAGCTATATTCCTAGGTATTTTATTCCCTTTGTGACAATTGTGAATGGGAGTTCATTCGTGATTTGGCTCTCTGCTTACCTGTTGTTAGTGTAAAGGAATGCTAGTGATTTTTGCACATTGATTTTGTATGCTGGGACTTCGCTGAAGTTGCTTATCAGCTTAAGAAGCTTTTGGGTGGAGACGACAGGATTTTCTAGAAATAGAATTATGTCATCTTCAAAGAAAGATAATTTGACTTTCTCTCTTCCTATTTGAATATTATTTCCTTCTGTTGCCTGCTTGCCCTGGCCAGAACTTCTAATACTATATTGAGTAGGAGTGGTGAGAGAAAGCATCCTTGTCTTGTGCCAGTTTTCAAGGGGACTACTTCCAGCTTTTGCCCATTCAGTGTGATACTGGCTGTGGGTTTGTCATGTATGGCTCTTATGTTGAGGTATGTTCCTTCAATATTTAGTTTATAGAGAGTTTTTAACATAAAAGGATGTTGAATGTTATTGAAGGCTTTTTTGGTGTCTATTGAGATAATCATGTGGTTTTTTTCTTTAGTTCTGTTTATGTGATGAATCACATTTATTGATTTGCATATGTTGAACCAACCTTGTGTCCTGGGAATGAAGCCAACTTGGTCGGGTCATGGTAGATAAGCTTTTTGATGCGTTGCTGGATTCAGTTTGCCAGTATTTTATTGAGGATATTTGCATCGATGTTCATCAGGAATATTGGCCTGAAGTTTTCTTTTTGTTGTATCTCTGTCAGATTTTGTTATTAGGATGATGCTAGCCTCATAAAATTAGTTAGGGAGGAGTCCTTCCTTTCAATTGTTTGGAACAGTTTCAGTAGAAATGGTACCAGGTTTTCTTTGTACCTCTGATAGAATTCAGCTGTAAATTTATCTGGTCCTGGGCTTTTTTTGGTTGCTAGGCTATTTATTGCTTCCTCAATTTCAGAACTCGTTATTGGTCTATTCAGGGCTTCAATTTTTTCCTGGTTCTGTCTTGGGAGAATGTATATGTCCAGGAATTTATCAATTTATTCTAGATTTTCTAGTTTATGTGCATAGAGGTATTTATTATAGTTTTCTCTTGGTTGCTTGTATTTCTGTGGGGTCAGTGGTGATATCCCCCTTATTTCTGAGTGTGTCTATTTTACTCTCCTCTCTTTTCTTCTTTATTAGTATAGCTAGTGTCTATGTATTTTATTAATTGTTTCAAAAAATCAGCTCCTGGATTTTTTTATTTTTTTGAAGGGTTTTTCATGTCTCTATCTCCTTCAGTTCCACTCTGATTTTGGTTATTTCTTGTCTTCTGCTAACTTTGGGGTTCGTTTGCTCTTGGTTCTGTAATTCTTCTAGTTGTGATGTTAGGTTGTTAATTTTAGATCTTTCTAGCTTTTTAATGTGGGTATTAGTGCTCTCAATTTCCCTCTTACTGCTTTAGTTTTTTCCTAGAGATTCTGATACTTTGTCTTTTGTTCTCATTAGTTTCAAAGAACTTCTTGATCGCTACCTTAATTTCTTTATTTACCAAAGTATCATTCAGGAGCAGGTTGTTCAATTTCCATGTAGTCGTGTGGTTTTAAATAAGTTTCTTAATCTTGAGTTCTAATTTGATGTGCTGTGGTATGAAAGGCTGTTTGTTATTATTTCACTTCTTATGCAATTGCTGTAAGACTCTCACCCAGTCCAGAGGAAGGGATTCAGGAACCCACTTAAACAAGCAGTATGGCTGCCCCTTAGCAAAGCAGGTGTGCTGTACTAGGGGGAAGCCCCTCGTCCAGAATGCCCAGACTCTCCAGTGCCAGCAGGTTGGAACATCTAAGCCAGCTGAACCACAGGGACAGCGGCCACTTTCCCCTGGGGCTTCGTCCTAGGGAGAGATCAGAGTTCTGTCTGAAAAACTTGGCTGAAGTTGCTGTAATTTCCACAGGGAGGCCCCACCCACTGAGGAGGTGGGGATCACTTAAAGAAGCAGTCTGACCATGATCTGGCATGGCAGCTATGCTGTATTGTGGGGAACTCCTTCCAGTCCGGACAGCCTGGACTCCCTGGAGCCGGCAGGGTAGAATGGCCCACTCTAACTGCAGAGATGGTGACTGCCCTTCCCCCTAGGAACTTGGTCTATTTTAGGCAGTCTCCAGCCTGCTGCCACTGGCTGGCTGGAATTCCAAGCCAGTGGGTCTTAACTTGTGAGGTGTTGTGGGAGTGGGGCCCACAGAATGAAGCCACTTAACTCCCTGGATTGAGCCCCCTTCTGAGTGGAATGCACGGATGGATCTCCCACCTCACTGGAATTCCCAGGGCCAGAGTATACAAAACTCCTGGGTCTCTGTGCATGCCCCAGTGGCCATTATGTGGAGACTCCACACAGCTCTCTGCTTCGGATCCAAGGCCCTAGTGGCAATGGCTCACGAGGGGATCTCCTGATCTACAGTTTGCAAAGATCCATGGGGAAACCATGGTTTCCCAAATGGGGGTGCATAATCACTCACCACCTCCCTTGGCTGGAGATGGGGGTTGCCCTAGCTCTGTGCTGCTCCCACATGGGCCATTGCTCTACTCTGCTTTTCCTCACTCTCCCTGGGTCCAGCTGTCCACCTAGTCAGTCCTAATGCAATAACCTGGATACCTCAGTTGAAGGTGCAGAATTCGCGTCCTGTTTTCATTCCTCTCTGTGACAGTCGCAGACTGCAGCTGCTTCTAATTGGCCAACTTATCTGGCACTGGTACCCCTTGAAATATTTTGAATTTATGTAAATATTTTGTGTATCATCTTCTTTCCCAAACAATTATTACTATGGTGTCTTCCAGTTGGTAGTTTTCTGATTGCCTCATTTCTTCTACACACATTTGTTGACATTTTCCTGTAAGGAAGAGCTTTCCCTTCTCCCCCTCCTCCCCGCCCTTTTTTTTTTATTATTTGTTATGCCTTATTTGTGGAGTCCTAATTAGGGAAGGGGAGTTGGGCTGGCGGGACCAAGAGAAAGCAAAAAGAGAAAGCCCTCTTCAGCATACAGCACAAACATCATCCTATAAAATCCCCAGCAAGTCTCTCTCTCCTGTCAGTCAGCTCCTCTCCTGCTGACCTACCTGTTGTTTTCTTGAAATGCCTTTTCCTACTTTCTCAAATAAACCTGCCTTTCTTTACATACAGCTGCCTTGGTAAATTCTTTTTACCACCTGTGCAATACCAGCCTCAGATAGTTGCCACTTGGGACATTATTTATCCTTCCTAACTTGACTTTTGTAGTGTTGGGTTCAGAATATGATACCTCAAATTATGGTACCTTGTCATGCTGAGTACTTTGAACTGAAGAAGATTGGAAAGGGCTCAGAGTTTCTTTGACCTTCTTCTATTCACCTTTCCCTACTATTTTTCCTCCCCAAGCTGAGTCATAGAAAGCAGAATTCCTCTCCCCTTGGGTGAATCATAGAAACTAGAACTCCTCTTCCCCAAAGCAAGCATGAAACCCAGAAAGGTCACTCTCTGACCTCTCTTTTACCCTAAAGGTTCTTATGTGGCAAGTATCCTGCTGTATATATGGGGGGAAGGAATGTCATACAGAGACACAGGAAAAATCTGAACAAACGGGCCTTATTGAAGTTCTCTCTCCTCTCCCCTGTCCCTCCAGTCTATTACCATTAGATCATACCCCTTTTTGTCCAATCATGTTTCTTCACAACTATCCACTGCTTTTATCAGATTTATTTTGAAATATACAGTTTTCCTTGGGTCTTTGGGTCTTCATTTCCTTATGATGGCTCGCTCCCATGTGATGTATAAACTTTCATTGAATTAAACTTATGTGCTTTTCTCCTATTTTTAGGCTTAGCCAGGAACCCTAGGTGGCTTGGGCAAACTTTCCCCCCCCATTAGACAAATGAGATACACATATGTGTTTTTATTTTCCCTTCTTTCTTACATTGGGGCTTAGAAAATGATACCCAAAATATAGCTCTTTGACATGCTTAGTACTTTGAATTAAAGGAAATTAAAAGGTCTCAGAATAAATGACTTTTTGACCTTCTGTGTCTCTTCCCAAGCACAGGGTCAAACTCTCTGGTTTCTTTTTCTGAAGCTACTCCAGAAGGAACATAATTGCTTTGGATACCTTCCCTGAAATGTTATTATTTAGAGAAGAGTAAACTCATATTTCAGGAAGAAAGACAGGAATATTATATACCTAGACAGATTGTCACAAACTATTGTCTGTTCTTAAGGTCCCATTCAGTTTCCAAACAGAGCAATTCACAAATGATGATCTGTTCTTGGGCCCAATCAACTCTCCTAAAAATCATTTACTACCCCTCAAAATTGCCTACATTCTCTTATCTCCTTCTCCTCTATCAAGAGGGTGCTATTTAAGCATTAGCCATCTCACTCCTTTTTGTGTCTCAATTTTGTATGGCTCATACATACTTTGTGCATACTTGCATGTTAATATATTTACATACCGTTTTTCGTGTTATCAGTTTATTTCAGCAAACTGGAACCTTCAGAAAGGGAGGGGAAAATTTCCTTTGCACCTACACTTACATGAAAGATAGCATATTATAGACACAGTTGAACTTCTCTTAGCCACAGGTTCTGCATCGACATATACAATCAACCTCAAATCAAAAATATTAAAAGACAATAAAAATAACAGTATGGCAATAAAAACAATACAAATAAAATATAGTACTACCACTACTTTTATAGTGTTCCCATTGTATTTGGTATTATAAGTAACCCAGAGATGTTTAAAAGTATCTGGGAGGATATGTGTAGGTTATATGCAAATACTACTTCACTTTATATGAGGAACTTGAGCATACACAAATGTTGGTATCTGTGAAGGTTTCCGGAACCAATTCCCCATGGGTACTGAGGGGATGACCATGTTCTTTAGCACTTTGCTTGTTTTACTTTAACAGTGTATCCTGAAAAAAAATTCTATGTTAGTTTATAGAAACCTTTTTTATTATTTGCATACCTGCATAGTAATCAGCCAGACTTTTTAAAGGTTTGCAATGACAAAGACATTGACGTAATGAAGTACTTGATACTACGTAAGGCCAGCTACCATAAACAACTATAAAACTGGAAATGTGTGTGAAAGGTACATGATATTTTTTGTCCTATTTCTGCAAAATTTTTATAAGCTTTAAGTTATTTTGAATACATTTAAAAATCAAGAAAAAATGTAAAATAAGAAGTCTGTGAGATCTTTACTTTTAACATGTTTTCCCATTTGACCCCTTTACTCTTCCCCATCATTTCTCACCTCAACCCTTTTTTGATTCCCTATATTTTGGGATAATCTAAATTCTTTGGCGTAATGTCTAAGATTCTCCTAAACTGGCTTCTGCTTACCTTTTCTATTTTATTTCTAACAACTTTTTCCCTTATGGTTCATCAATACTAGATAAATGTAGTTGTCCAACTACGTCATTCTGTTCTAATACTTCAAAATTGAATTGAAATGATCTGTTTATATACTTGTTTCACTTCACTCTACATTTCTTAAAGGACTGGCATAGTGAGCATTTAATAAATGTTTATTGAACTGAACCTTTGTTGAAGTTTCAGAGCATATTGCCTGTACTTCATTTTTGATAATCAAAGCTTTCTACATGGTTTTATAGTGACTTTTATATATATTTATTTCCTTTCTTACACTGAATTGTTTTTGGACACTGTCTTCTTTGTGTTTTCCCCAAAACATCTTTAATGCTTTGCATGTAATAGAATTTAATACATGTATATTGAATCAACAAATAAGTTGGACACTTTTCTTGATAACTGATACTCTCTTCTCTTGAACTCCTAGGTTGTGCCTAGTTTTATTTGTCTGTGCCCAGTTTTTCAAGGAATCCTGAGGCCTTTAGGCTAAGATAATGAAGTTTATTATTATTTCAGCAGAGGAGAACTACTCAGTTTAAACTTATCCATTGCTTGTAATGCTGAAGTAGTCTATAAAGTGGTAGCATGCTGTTTTCTGTAAAATAAAAGTGTAGGGGAAAAAAATAATATCTTTTCCTTATCCATTGCTAGGTTCGTAGCTAAGACCCCTATAATAAAAGACAGATTAACAAGAGAAATGCATATGCATTAATTTAACGTAAGTTTTACATGACACAGAAGTGAAGACCCAAAGAAACAGGGAAACCTGTGTATTTTTATGCTGAGTTTGATGAAGAGTGGATAGCCATGCAGAGATATATGATCTAATGGTAATAAACTAGGCAGACTTAAGGTCTGTTCAGGTTCTTCTTGTCTTCTCTGTGTCTTTCAGCACAAGGATGTTCTTTCCCTCTGGGTATAGGGAGGTTTCCTGGATATGAAGGTTTTATCACTTGCTTCAGGGTGAGGGGAAAGCCACACTCTCTGGAATTAAGGTTTTATCACTTGCTTCAGGGTGAGGGGAAAGTGAGAGTGACCTTTCTGATTCCACTGTTTTCTCCAATGCTACATGGCCCTATTTTGGGCTAGCACGTTCTGAACCCCACCAAAAGACTCCTCCTCACCTCATACCTCTGTAGTTTGTAACATTTCTTTTGTATGAAGAGAATAGTATAGAGTTAAGTAAGCTAGGCATTCTATAAATATGAAACCCAGGAAATATTAATATAATTGGATTACTCCAGAGCACAACTGGGATCTGATGCAGGCTCATCTGTACCCTTCACATTCTTAGAGGATGGGAAGGGGCAGTGCTTCCCAGTGACCTGGCATCATAGAACTCTGTTTAACTTTTTTGACTTAAATTTTTAGAGTTTATATGGCTTTTGGTTCCTGCAAGGACACAGATTTTGTACATGATTCTCATTAGTACTGACATTCATTTCCAAAGAAAAGAATACTGGGTTCAAGCAAAATGGTATAAATAAATAAAAAAGTAATCTACCAAACAGTTAAATCACTGAGTACTTATTTACTCTACAAAAGTGTTCTAGATTTTTCTGAGTTTATTGTAAGATTCTTTTATACAGGAAATTTTTCTGATATGTATATAAAAGATGAATACATTTAAAGTTGGCAAATTATGTAATCTAGAATATACATGTGTAATCTAGAATATATATTGTGTAATCTAGAATATACTTGTGTAAACACTGTGTAAGTAAACAACTTAATAAATATCTATGTGCATTCACTTTGTTAAGGCACTATGAAGGATGTCAAAATGGTAATAAACTTATTGTGTTGAAGACTTTAAATCTACTTGAATGGAAAAGATAAATATATAAGCAATGACAAGTTTATTCTTCCTTTTTTATATTCTAGGTTGTTCCTAAAGAGATCAGGTGGACTAATCATTATTAAAGGTGTAATGGAGAAGAATATTTCCTAAAGGCATTATAGATTGAGAGAGCCCATCCAGTTGTAAAAAGTGAGAGGATCAGCCAGGCTTTGTGGAGGAGGGAGTCATAAATCGTCCTTAAGAAATTGGGTAGTGGAATTACCAAGAGGCAGGTAGCCAAATTGGGTTCTGAAAAAAAAGATGATTACATTTAGATAGAACAGATTTGAGGTACCAATGTGATTTTTTAGAGGAAATACAAACATGCAATTGAAAATGTAGGACCAGAAATTGGGAAGAATGTCTTCCTAAAGGCTATATTAAGAATCATTGAGTAGCGAGTATTGAAAGAAGTGATAAAGAAAAGGAATTTCGAAGTAACAGCTGATTCAGGAGTTAAAAGGAGGAAGAGGAAATGACAGAGAAGGAGAGTTCAAGAGATTGGTTGGCAAACAGGAGAGAGAGATGTTTCTGAATATAGGTAAAACTTTCAAGAAGGAGGAAGAGGTCAATGGTGTGAAATGTCAGAAAAAGTAGAAGATAATGAAGACTATAGAAAGAGAAAGGTTCTAACAAATTTCTGGGTGGCACTGATGCTGCTGGTCTGGGGATCACAATTTGAAAGGATGAGTGGGCAGTAAAGATGTGATTCAGGAGTTTAGTGTAGTAGTTAGTTGGGTAGGCTTTTCATTTGGACAGAACTAGAAAGACAGTGAGGACTAGAAGGTTCTTGGTGAGTTTTAAGAATTCAGTATTCAGGGAAGAGAAGGTAGCCTTTGGGGATTAATACAGAGGTTGCAAACTGGATGCCCTTACGCAAACTGCAGCCCAGGTTTATATTTTGTTTGGCCTACTGCATGTTCGTTCAGATGGTATTTTAAAAATATATGGTTGCTGTCAAAGAACAAAATTTCCTGAAAACCAGTTTGGTCATTAAATTAAATTTGTTGAAATCAGGCAGCCTTCCATCTATGAAGCAGAAAGGTGTACTGATGAGCTGAGCAGAGCCTATTGACCTTATAGGCAGAAAGGAGCTGAAAGAAGCAGAAATAAGGAATAAAAAGCAGATTGGTCATTTCAAAGTCCTTTCCTTGTAGAGTTAAAACAGATGAGACATTCTTATCAGGCCAGTTTACTTAGATGGGGCCATGGGGCCTCTTCTAATGGGTTGCTGCGAATCTCTTGTTCTTTAGAAAACTGTCCCATTTTAAAGGCTAGTTTGATTATGTGTCACCTAGCATGAATGACTCCGTTCTGATTTGGTCTGGTCTTTTGGGGCCTAGTGAAGGAACTCAGTCCAAAACAATGGCCTCCCATAACCTCTTGTTTATGTTGTCAACATTTAGAAGTCAAGATATTTCACATAAAAGTTCAGACTTCTAAGTTCTCTTGATAGTTTTAAACATCTGGCAACAAATGCTTGGAAGTGACTAGAGACTGCACTCATTAGGCATTAATTTTCCATTGTACCAAGAATCATCTATCTCTTCCTAAATGTGTCTTATACCTTGTTAACTTGCAATAATTTAACATTTGTTAACTAGATCAGAGGTTTTCAAACTAGCGTGTGTCAGCATCACCTGGAGAGCTCATCGAAACACAGAATTTAGGGCTCCACCCCTACTGGTTTGATTCAGTAGGCTGAAGAGTTGATCTTGCTAAGACATTGTGGGTGGTGCTGATGCTGCTGGTCTGGGAACCACAATTTGAAAGGATGAGTGGGCAGTAAGAAAGTGGCTCCAGAGTTTAGTTTATTAGTTAGTTATGTAGGCTTTTCATTCAGGAAGAAATAAGTTCTGTTCTCTCACCCAGAAAATAAAGATCATAAGCGTACTTCATGAGTTGCTTTTTAATCTAATAAGATAATGCACATAGAATATATATCAACATCCTTGAAGAGAGGCCTAGTTTATTGTAACTCTTCATTAAATGATTTGGTTGTATTGTTGCTATTACTACTTCTATTATGTCTTTCAACAGAATTGACTCTGGGGAGGAGAAAGTCAGAGATAGATTAAAGTTTTGAAGTGATCAGGGTCTTTTTTTTTAAATGAAGGAAGAATAAAAGCATAGAAGAAATTTACTATTTCTATGAGAGCATAATTGACAGCAAGTTACCAGGGGATGGAGTAATGGTGGAAACATAAAGACATAGAGAATCAGTCATGATATTGAGACTGAGTGCTTTGTATATATGTATATATGGGACAACATCTGGTGCGAGGTAGGAAGATTGTAAATCCCAATGGGGCCCAGGGTATGCCACCCAAAAATGACTGTAGGAGACCAGAGTGCCAGCCCCAAATATTCCTCTTTGGCATATTGAATTTTTTAAAGCTTGTTATTTTGTGAAACTGCAGACACTGAAGTAGCTCTGAAAAACTCCCCTTTTATGAAGGAAATTTACATTTATATAGGAGATTTTCATTAGTAAAGGTATTTGTGTCAGAAAGAGAGTTACTCTATGACAACTTTTATCAGATGAGAGACTTTGATCTGCATAACAAGGCAACCTTTATTCAATATACATTTCTTCCCCTCACCTTTCTATAATTTGGCTTCACCAGCCCCAGAAACCCCAAGCCCTTATTTCTGTCTGTAGCTCAGAATGCTAAATAAGCTTCAGTCTGGGGAATAAGGGAATTCTGTCCCTTTTTTGAGTTTCATATTTTTGTGAGACTCCCATGCATACATGGGTACACATGATATTAGAATAGTTTCTCTACAGTTAAGCTGCCTGATGTCATTTTAATTTGTAGCTCAGCCAAAGAATGTAGGAGGAAAGCTATTTTTCTCTCCCCTACAATCCAAGGCATCCAACTCAGCTATAGGATGGTTAGTAAGGTGGAAGAAGACCCTATGCAATGGGTGGCACTATCTCCATATTTTCAATGATGATAGTCATAGAATTTAAATATTGCTTCCTTTCCACATAGATAGTAGGTGGAAGTGAAAGGATTTTAATCCATTTCCTCCTTACTCTAAAATTCATGCCTTTTCCTTCAGAGCATGCTGCCTTTCAAGCCCACACTATTTTCTATTAGATTGAACACTCCTACTTGCCTAGATAATCTCCTTTGTCTTCAGTATTATTTCAACGTTATATCTTTCAGGAAACCTTCATGATTCCACAGTCTAATAATAGATGCTCCTCCCATACTTTCTATTATCATGATCTATATATGTAATATAAATTACATATTTTTATATTTCTCTGGCCAATTAGAGTTCCTCAGAGGACAGGCAGTCCATATTACTGTCATTTTGTCTCCAGAGATCAAAAAATAGTTGCTTAATAAATGAAAAATATACAAGATTAGGTAGTGTATTAGTTAGAGTTCTCTACAGGGACAGAACTAATTGTGTGTGTGTGTATGTGTCTATATATATGTATATATGTGTATATATGTGTGTGTATATATATACATATATATAGATATAGATATGAATTTATTAAGTATTAACTCACACAATCACAAGGTCCCACAATAGGTCATCTACAGGAAAGCCAGCCAGAGTCCCAAAACTGAAGATCTGATGTTCGGGGGTAGGAAGTATCCAGCATGGGAGAAGGATGTAGGCTGGCAAACTAGGCCAGTCTGGTCTTTTCACGTTTTTCTGTCTGCTTTATATTCTAGCTGTGCTGGAAGTTATTAGATGGTGCCTACCCAGATTAAGGGTGGGTCTGCCTTTCCCAGCCCACTGACTCAAATGTTCATCTCCTTTGGCAACAACCTTACAGATACACCCAGGATCAATACTTTGCATTCTTCAATCCAATTAAGTTGACACTCAGCGTTAACCATCACAAGTCCACCCGTTGTCAACTTGAATCCACACACATCTCCTGAGATCATACATAATATTCAAATAAAGACAATAATAAGGCCACAATTTTATCTAACATAATACAACTATTCTTCCTACAACTGGAAATACACCAATCCCCAACCAAAATACTATTACATAAAGTTAACAATACTTCAATGCTGATATGAAGGCAATAAATTTTATGTCACATAATAAAGGAAAAAGGAAATAAAATGAAGATATTTTCTTAGTATAAGTGTATATATGGACACACATGTTAACAAAAGAAGGAAGAAATACTCATGACAATTACAATCCTCATTCTTGCAGCTGGTATTGATGACTACCTTCTACTAACCATTCTATATTCCCTTATTCCCTTTGCCTTCAGCAAGCACCTCAGTAGGTTGTGTGTGTGTTTTTTTTTTCCTGGTGGAGTGACCCAAACCTTCATTCCTGAAGGGTCTGGGCCATTTGTAGTCCTTCCTGGATTGGGCTGTTGTCATTTCCCATTGACCTTAATGACAGGGCATGGTAATACTAAGAGACGCCCTAATAGATTTGTATTCCATGCATACACTTCCTTACCTCTGTTGTAGGGTAGTACACTGATTTCATCTTGACAGTCTGGGTCAGTCACCCCAGCCAACGCTGTAACTCCCTTCTTAGCCTGTTGACTTCAAGGTAGGAGGAGCCCAAAGTGTCCAGGTGACAATTTTAACTTCCAGATTAATGGTATCGTGTCTCCTGGGGGCAGCATTTGTCACTCTGGAAATAAGATGTCTAGGCCAGCAGAACATAATGTTGCAGGAACAGGGGCAAAAATTTTGCTAGTGGATCACTAGGAGTGATGTTGAGTGGTGCCACTTCCACTTCCACCCCTTGATTCCTGGACCTGTGAATCCTGACTATGGGAGAAAGAGTAGCATATATTGGATGCTGATTCAGAGCATACACAGCCTTCTGGAGAATTTTGGCCAAGCCCTGCAAAGTACTGTCACCTAGTTGGTGTTGTAATTGTGACTTCGAAAGGATATTCCACTATTCTGTTAATCCAGCTGTTTCAGGATTATGGGGAACATGGTAAGACCAGTGAGCATGAGTATGAGCCCACTGCCACACTTCTTTAGCTGTAAAGTGAGTGCCTTGGTCAGAGGCAATGCTATGTGGAATACCATGACAGTGGATACGGCATTCTGTGAGTCCACAGACAGTAGTCTTGGTAGAACAATTACATGCAGGATAGGCAAACCCATATCCGGAGTAACTGTCTATTCCAGTGAGGACAAACCTCTGCCCTTTTCATGATGGAAAAGGTCCAATATAAACCTGATACCAGGTAGCTGGCTGATCATCCTGAGGAATAGTGCCATATTGAGGGCTTGGTGTTGGTCTCTATTGCTGGCAAATTGGACACTCAGCAGTGGCCATAGCCAGGCAGATCAGCCTTGGTGAGTGAAAGTGCATGTTGCTGAGCCCATGCATAACCTCCACCCCTACCACTATGGCCACTTTGTTCATGGGCCCATTGGCCAATGACAGGTGGCTGTGAAAAGAGGCTGAGTGATGTCCACAGAACAGGTCATCCTATCCATCTGATTATTAAAATCCTCCTTTGCTGAGGTCACTCGTTGGTGAGCAATCACGTGGGATACACATGTCTTCACAGTTTTTGACCACTCAGAGATCCATCCACATACCCCTTCCCCAGATTTCTTTGTCACCAATTTTCCAATCATGCTTCTTCCAAGTCCCTGACCATCTAGCCAAACCATTGGCTACAGTCCCTAAATCAGCATATAATCACACATCTGGCCATTTCTCCTTCCATGCAAAGTGTGGAACCAGGTGCACTGCTCGAACTTCTTTCTGCCCACTGGGAAGATTTCCCTTCACTCTTGACCTTCAGTGATGTCCTAGAAAGGGGTTGTAGTGCTGCACCACTTTGGGTGGTGCCTGCATATTGTGCAGAACCATCTGTGAACCAGGTCCTAGTCTTTTCTTCCTCTGTCACCTGATCATAGGGAACTCCCCATGAAGCCATTGGTGCAGGCTGGGGGGAGAGAAGGTGGGGTGGCAGGAGTGGACACCATTGGCATTTGAGTCACTTTCTCACGTAACTTACTTGTGCCTTCAGGACATCCTCAAGCCCAATCACATGTATACCACTTCCATTTGCTGATGGAATGCTGCTGTGCACGACCCACTTTATGGCTAGATGAGTCAGAAAGCACTTAGTTCATGATAGGCAGTTCAGGTTGCATGGCAACTTGATGACCTGTAGTCAAACGTTCAGTTTCCACCAAAGCCCAATAACGGGCCGAGAACTGTCTCTCAAAAGGACAGTACTTATCTGCAGAAGATGGCAGAGCCTTACTCCAAAATCCTAGGAGACTCTGCTGTGATTTACCTATGGGGGCCTGCCGAAGGCTCTAAACAGCATCCCTATCTGCCCCTGACATCTCAAGCACCATTGGATCTAATGGGTCATATGGCGCAAATGACAGAGTAGCTGGCTCAGCAGCCCGGACCCGTTGCAGAGCCTTCTCCTATTCTGGAACACACTTAAAGCCTTTTGGGTCACTCAATAAATGGGCAGGAGTAACATACCCAAATGAGGAATGTGTTGCTTCCAAAATCCAAGTACACTCACTAGGCATTGTGCTTCCTCCTTGGTTGTAGGAGGGGCCAAATGCAGCAACTTACTTTTTACTTTAGAAGGAATACCTTGACAGGCCCCACACCACTAGACCCCTAGAAATTTTACTGAGGTAGAAGTTCTCTGAATTTTAGGTGGATTTATTTCCCATCCTCTGGCATGCAAATGTCTCACCAATAAGTCCAGTGTGTTTGCTACTTCTTGCTCACTGGATCCAATTAGCATAATGTCATCAATGTAATGGGCCAGTGTGGTATCTTGTGGAAGCAAAAAGCTATCAAGTTCTTTCCAAATAAGATTATGACACAGAGCTGGAGAGTTGATATACCCCTGAGGAAGGACATTAAAGGTATGTTGTTGACCTTACCAGCTGAAGGCAAATTGTTTTTGGTGGACCTTATGAACAGGAATGGAGAAAAGGTCATCTGCCAAGTCAATGGCTGTGTAACAGGTACCAGGAGATATTTTAATTTGCTCAAGCAATGAAACCACATCTGGTACAGCAGCTGCAATTGGAATCACCACTTGGTTAAGCTTACGATAATCCACTGTCATTCTCCAAAATCCATCTGTCTTCTGCACATGCCAAATAGGAGAGTTGAATGGGGATGTAGTGGGAATTACCACCCATGCATCTTTCAAATCCTTGGTGTTGGCACTAATCTCCACAGTCCCTCCAGGGATGCAGTATTGTTTTTGATTTACTGTTTTTCTAGGTAGAGGGAGCTCTAATGGCTTACATTTGGCATTCCCACCATAATAGCCCTCATCCTACCAGTCAGGGAGCCAATGTGGAGATTCTGCCAGTTTGCAAGTATGTCTATGCCAATTATGCCTTCTGGCACTGGGGAAATGACCATAGAATGAGTCCAGACCCACTGTAAGTCAGACCCAAGCTAAAACTCCATTAATTACTTGACCTCTATAAGCCCCTACTTTAACTGGAGGACCACAATGACCTTTTGGGTCCCCTGAAATCAACGTCAGCTCAGAGCTAGTGTCCAGTAATCCCTGAAATGTCTCAACATTTCCCTTTCCCCAGTGCACAGATACCCTGGTAAAAGGCTGGAGGTCTCCTTGGGGAAGGAGAGAGAAAAATTAACAGCATAAATTGTTGGTAGTGTAATGGCGTCCTTCCTCAAGGGGACCCGACCTCCCCTTCATTCAAGGGGTTCTGGGTCTGTAAACTGATTCAAGTCTGGAAACTGATTGAGGGGCCATGAATGCCTGTTTTTACAATTCAAATTAGTCTTTTGTCCATTTGACCTAGAAGTTTTCTGCTTGTATAAATTAAGAATGCAGTAGGCTTCCTATCAATTTCACTTATAGAAATACTATGATTAGTTAGCCAGTGCCAGAGCTCTACATGAGTCAGACTATTCTGATTGCCATTTTGCCTCTGCTGTCTATTATGGTAGCTATGCCCACCTTGCCTTTGAAGGTTGAGTGCTACCCCTTGGCCCCTGCCACCTCGGGATCCCATTATTCCCAGCGTATTTAAATTTTGTAGTTCAGTGATTGCGGTTCCCACTGTTAGATCTGACATACAGAGAAGAGCAATTACAGGGCCCTTCAAAGATGCAGGTGCTGCCCTCACAAATCTATTTTGCAAGGCATTGGTCAAGAATATATCTTCTGACTTTTCCATCTGAGATGAGTAGATCTACAGTGACTAATCCACTCCACCATCCCAGTCTCCCTAAGCCTTTGGATCCCTTCCTCTACAGTACACCAAAGGAGATCAGGCATTTCCAGCTTGCTCACAGTAGGTCTTTTAATCCATGTTTCAGCTAACCAAGCAAATAAACTATTACAACCTTTTTTTCACTCGAGCTGCAACACTAAATGGAGAACCCCTACTTAGTGGGCCCAGATCAATAAATTCAGCCTGATCCAACCCTATGTTCCTTCTACCATTATCCCATACCCTTAATATCCATTCCCATGTCTGTTCTTCAGATTTCTGTTTATATAAATTAGAAAATTCAAGTAGTTCTTTTTGAGTGTAGTGTACCTCCTCATAGGTCACACTCTGAGCCTCACCTGTAGTGTCCACTGGGATGTCAGTCTGGTTATAAGTCTAGAAGCAAACAGGGCTGTTGGGGGTGGCTCCTGAGGAGAATCAACATTATCTTGCCTGGCAACTGCCTCAGGGGAAGCCATCACGCTATTTCCTCAGGCAACGAAGGGTTTATCTCCTCAGACAAAGGTGGAAAGGCTGATGGCAGCATGGGTCGGGGAGGGGATGTTGCCACTACTGGGAGTGGGGAAGCTATTTCTTTTGGCAAAAAATGTTTTGTCAGAGTTTACAAACTCAGTGTCCCCAGCTTCATGAGAGGCCTCCCAAACATTGCCATTCCAAGTTGCAGGGTCCCATTCTTTTCCAATCAGTGCCCTCACTTTAAGGGCTTGTGTCTATTTTCCCACAATTTCATGTCTTTCGCTACAGGAGATAAGACTTTCACTCAGGGCAATCTTAGCAGATTTGAGGCTCAGTATCTGCTTCTGAAGCTGGGATTAGAATCCCTGATTTCATCATTTCCTTTCATCACTTTGTCCACTGAACTCAGGAGCAACCAACCAGCTTCATTATATTCCTTGATTCTCCACATATAGTCAAAGGTATTATGTATAGAGTCACTAAACTCCTTGCCTGTCACGAATGGTGAATCAGGAATGTCAAATGCATTCATTTTGCATAACTCTCTAAACAGTTCATGCCAAGGACTATCAGTGTTCTCCATACTACTGGAAGTAGAGTCCTTAGCATTTTTGGGTCTAATCATGTTAATTAAGCATCCAACTCCAGAAACCCCCAAACCAATGAAAGGACTTCATCCTTAATATTCTGTCCCTCTAGAACCATATACATACACACATATATATATGAGTTTATTAAGTATTAACTAAGATGATCACAAGGTCCCACAATAGGCCATCTGCAAGCTGAGGAGCAAGGAAAGCCAGTCCAAGTCCCAAAACTGAAGAACTTGGAGTCTAATGTTCAAGGGCAGGAAGCATCCAGCATGGGAGAAGGATATAGGCTGAGAAGCTAGGCCAGTCTAATCTTTTCACGTTTTCCTGCCTGCTTTATGTTCTGGCTGCACTGACAGCTGATTAGATGGTGCCCACCCAGGTTAAGGATGCCTTTCCCAGCCCACTGACTCAAATGTTAATCTTTTTTGGCAACAACCTCACAGACACATTCAGGATCAATACTTTGCATCCTTCAATCCAATCAAGTTGACACTCAGTATTAACCATCACAAAGAGATGCATAGATAGATGAACAAATATATTAACCATGAATAAGGGCTCTGATCTGGCTAAAAGAAATGCTGAGCTCAACCACCTTAGGACACACAGGTAGCCTCTGCCTGGGAAGTAGTCGTTTACTTTGTGCTTAGTCTATGATGGAGGATGTGCTGCCATGTTCAGTATGATGATGGATCCAGGTAGCAATGGAGCAATGGTGGCAGTGCAGGCTCAATCAGCATCTTGATTCCAGTGGGTCTCATCACAGGACAGGTCCTTACTATGTACATCTACATGAGAGAGATAGTCAGATTGACAGCTCTGATTTGTTTGGATAGTTCATGGGACCAAAGAGGAGTGGCCCAAAGTGGGGAGCACAAAATAAAGAGCTCTATGTTTCTGATACAGAGGCTACCTGAGTATCCCAAGGTGATTGAGTCTGACACTGCTCTTCATGAGACAGCACATCTTCTCAGTTTATTCATCTATCTGTGCATCAATTTTTCATCTAATTTAATCTTTATTTTTCATTCATTAAACAAATATATATTGATCCTGGAGAATGAAAAACAGTAAGATATCCTGCTTGTCTTCCGAGGTACTCTAATGGGACAGATAAACACGCATAGACACACATGTATCAGATACACACACATATATATACACATACACATTAATGTAATTTGTAATATGCTAATTACAATGATAGATGTAAACTATGGAAGCAGAGAAGAGGAGCATCTACAATAGAATAGAATCAGAGAAATCTTTCTGTCTACTGTGGTTGCAAATTTCTCTCCTTTCACAACCAGTGCAGGTACATGTCTCTATAGCTATTGCCTGAAAAGGAGTGGAAATTTCTGCTCACCCACTCCTTTTAGAGTGAATCTTAGAAACTGAGGCTGGCCGGTAGGTTGGTGAGGAAGTTCTCCCAGCCAGTGGAGAATGGGCAAAAACCCTTTGGGAGCTGTCCTAGCCTGCAACCACTTCAGAAATTTCTCCTCATTAATGTGCATTAAAGTGAGGGATTTATTTTTGATTTTATTTTTTTGAGACAGTCTTGCTGTGTCACCCAGGCTGGAGTGCTGTGGCTCACTGCAACCTCCACCTCCCTGGTTCAAGTGACTCTCCTGCTTCAGCCTCTTGAGTAAGTGGGATTACAGGCACATGCCACCATGCCCGGCTAATTTTTATATTTTTAGTAGAGATAGGGTTTCGCCATGTTGGCCAGGCTTGTCTCAAACTCCTGACCTCAGGTGATCCATCCTCCTTGGCCTTCTAAAGTGCTGAGATTACAGGTGTGAGCCACTGTGCCTGGCCTAAAGTGAGGAATTCTTATTATGCAGTCAAACATTCAATGCGGTCAGCATGTTGACTACCCAGTTCCTAAAGATGTTCCACAAAACCCTTTCATCAGCTTAGAAGTCTCTGATCCTTCCTCTTCCAGAACACTATGAATCTGTCAGCGTTCCATCCTTGTCACTGTCAAGAACTGTGAGGAGTTTAAGATTGTATCCTACTTGCAAACTAAGAATTTAGTCTGGCACAATTTCATCGATGCTGCCAAAAGAATTGTAGGACAGAGACTAATTACTTGCAACAACAGCAATAGAGTATCAACATTTTCTTGTACCAATTTATCAAGTCCCAATTTTTACAGTGCAAGGCAAAGATGGTCACATGATACAGTCATATGCAATGGGTCATGTTGTAGGTTGTGTTCCCTCAGTTTGGGTAACACCTATTTTATAATGGTCAGTAAGCAAACCTACCCTTTGCTTTGAAAGTAGACATTATTTTTATCATCTAAAGCTGTAGTTATAAAAAGATAGCCCAAAGCAAAGGCAGTCAGTGCCACTGCTAGTTCTGAGAGCTACAATAGCTTCCATAGAGATTTCTACAAGTATGAGAACTTACATAAAGTGAAATCAGCCCTCATTTTCATCTTCCCATTAACCAAGCTCAGCTTTAACCAGATCATCAATTTAGTTTTGAATAGTCCATGTTCAACACTCCCTGCTGGAAACCTTTGAAATTTAAAATTTGCCTTTGAATAACTGTCCCATTTTATGTTTTCTCTTTGGGAGCAATATAAAAATGGGTTAGATAGTACATTCATATGCTAAAATCAAAAAAAAGCAACATCTAATAATATTTATTCAGGCCTTAGATATTTTAATGTGTATATTCAAGGTTTGAAAACAATATACATTGCAGAAAATAAAAAAGTAGTATTGATTTTTTCAACTTTTATTTTAGCTTACAGATTGCAGTGGACCAAAGGAAAATGCTTCATGTATTGAGCAAAATAAAGAAAATCAGTGTTTTGAAAATGAAACTGATGAGACGACAACTGTAAGTGTTACACTGTTTTCTTTCTTGCTAGGCTTCATGGGTAAGGTTTGTCTTGTTCTCTGTGGATAGTGCTAGTAGTGTTAAAGAAAGAAAAGAAAATGTGTAACCTAATTTCTAGCTTTGGCCTGGTCAGCATATTGGGTTCTCAGGCTTCTGAGCTGACACTGAATGTGTATCATTTTGAGTAGCTGTGTGTTTCATTTTGGGTTCTGTGTTTTAGTAGGTAGTCTTAAGGTGCTGGTTATCACACAATCATTTTGTAAGCTATTTCACCTTCCTCTCTTGAAAAATACTTTCATTTAACCTAGAAGATGTTAACTATTTGAGACAGTAATAAAATGCAAAATGTGCTTTCAGGAAAGGAAGTTATCTAATTTGGCAATGAGACTGTTTCTTTTCCAAAAGAAGAGAGGGAGGGTGGACATCCATGCTGGGCTCATGAATACTTAGAAAACACATTTTTGGACTTCCTGGCTGTTTGCGAGGATATTTGTATTTTTGCTTCCTGAAAATGAAGTCATTAGTCCTAAGTGGGATACAAATGTGCCAACCTTCCAGGCAGCTAAATTAAATAAATGCTGAAAAATATATTAGAGAAACCTTTGATTTCATAATTGGAGAGCATATTGCTAGCTTATGCTGCTTAAATGCTAAAAGCTTCCATTTCCTCATCTTATAGGGTACTTTTGAAATTTTAATGAGATCCTGAATATGAACATGCTTAGTACTGCTTGGCAAATAGTAGATATTCATACTATTGAAATTAATTGCAAGTTTTGCATTTATTTTATTGAGAATATTTTTATTAACATTTGGAAAATAAAAATGAAGATATTAATGAAAACTTTAGACCTTTAATGACGAATAAATACTTCATATTTAATATGGTTTCTTTATTTTATTCCTGTTATTTCCTTTGAATAATTTAAAATAATTGGGAGTATTTTTTAGGGATATATTCTGTGTTTAAATAAACCTAATATACAAAACGTAAAGTTTGGAGATTTGATATTCCAGAGTCCTAGTGAGAAACAATGAAAATTTTTAATCAGCTTATAGAGAAATGAGGAATCTTAAAGAATTAATTGACAGGACTTGGTGACTAAGTAAATTGAGAGTTAGGTGGTATCAGAGCAAAAATGGGGTTATTTGGAGGAAAGTTGACTAATGGCTAGATAGAGTTGACTAATTCAATTATGACATCTTAAATTTTAAATCACATTGGAACAACTAAGAAAACACCTTGAGAGGAGATGGGGCGTATTTGTTGAGAACTAAGTGTAATATGAAAAATAGGACAGTGTGGTAGAATGGAATGAACAAAAGATCCAAAGTCAGAAACCAGGATTTATATCTTGGCTCTATCACAAATTAGTCATGTGACCTCAGGCACATAAAATGACTTTTTATTGTGCCTGAAATGAGATACAATGAGATTATACCTATTGTGACTATACTATAGGAATATGAAGAGGATGAAATGGGATAGTTATATATGAAAGGATTGATAGGGAAATGCTCTAGATATTGCATGCATTTGGAGAAATGAGTAGAGCACTAAATGCATTTAGGAATATCTTTGTTTTAATACTGTTTTAATTGTTTGATATTTTATCTTTTTCCGCAGAAAACAGAGTCTAGCCAGTCTTATGAATTAGAACTGGTTGATTAAGGGACTAAGTAAATATCATGCAAGTACCACAATGGGTGGGGCAGAAAGTTAGGTTTCTTTCAGCAAGAGCAGAGAGGTAACAAGGTAGAAACACATTTGACTGTAGGATACCTATCAGACTCATAAAGAAGAATCATGTAAGAGTAAGTCATAACGGGAAACATAGATGTTAGATTATTGTCTTTGTACACTTACTATTTGAGTGTTCTCAGGCAAGTCACTTAGACTATCTGTGTGCCTCAGTTTCCCAATCTAAACCCTAATCTCAAGTGAGAGACTGATTAGATATTAATAATTTATGGGGCTGGTGGCAGTAGCCCATGCCTGTAATCCCAGCACTTTGGGAGGCCAAGGCAGGTGGATCACTTGAGGCCAGGAGTTTGAGACCAGCCTGGCCAATATGGTGAAACCCTGCCTCTACTAAATACAAAAATTAGCCAGGTGTGGTAGTGTGCGCCTGTAATCCCAGCTACTTGGGAGGCTGAGGCAGGAGAATTGCTTGAACCTGGGAGTTGGAGGTTGTAGTGAGCTGAGATAGCGCCATTGTACTCTAGCATGGGTGACAGGGAAAGACTCCATCTCAAAAAAATAAATAAATAAAAATAAATAACTTATGAGTCCTTTCAATTATGATACATTTAGTATACTTTGATAGAATAGAATAATTATGTGTTTTAGAGAATTTCAGCATTGCTGTTAATTATTTTTAGGCTCTAGTATATATTTATACTCTGTTAAATAGCTGCTGTCAAAAGAACGTAAAATAATGTATTGATAAAGATATGCAGAAATTGAAATGCTTATACGCTGTTGGTGGGAATGGTGCCACCATTATGAAAAACAGTATAAAGATTCTTGAAAATCTTAAAAATAGAATTATCACATGATCCAGCAATTCTACCACTGCGTAAATATCCAAAAGAATTCAAAGCAGGATCTGGAAGAAATATTTACACAGCTATGTTCATCACAGCCTTATTTGCAATAGTCAAGTGGTGGAAACAGCCCAAATGTCCATTAACAGAAGAATGGATAAAGAAAATGTCATACACACACACACACACACATACACACACACATTACGTAGCCTTAGGAACAAAAGGAAATCCTATCATACGCTAACATTAATGGACCTTGAGGGTATTATGCTAAGCAAAATAAGCCAGTCACAAAAGGACCAACACTGTGTGATCTCACTCCTATGAAGTATCTAAAGTAGGCAGACTCATAGAAACAGAAAGTAGAAAGGTAGTTGCCTAGGGCTGGAGAGATGAGGGAGGGGAAATTAATGTTTATTGGGTATATATAGTTTCAGTTTTTCGAGATGAAAAACTCGTCTAGGTATCTGTTTCACAAAAATGTAATATACTTAACCCTATTGAACACTACATTTAAGAGTGGTCAATATTATAAATTAAAGGTTATGTGGTTCTTCTTACAATAATTTAAAATAATAATAATTTAAAATAATAAGTAATAATAATAATTTAAAAGCTGATGTTTTTGAGTTAATCTTTCCAGAGAGCCAACTTTGAAAATATTATAGAATCAGGATTAAAGGTAATTTTAATGATAATGCAGAGTAGTGACTTTCCTTAGTTTTAAATTATGTTTATTGTCAGTCTGCTTAAAGGGATTATATCATCTACTGGAAAACCTCAAGTTATAGGATATATACCACCTCCCAAGGTAGCTCGTTCCATTTGGTCAAGTTTGAATATTGTTAAGTCTCATATATTTATAAAGCTTTATTTAATCAATCCAACATTAATGTGTTTACTGTCTCTAAAGCAATACAAACACTACAGATATGATATTATATTTAATACATCTGTATTTAGGATCCTGTTTTTTTATACTTGCTTGAAAACAATGAAGTATAGTATATTCTGTAGAGATAAGGACCAAACATTGTAGTTTATGGTATTTACTACCCGAATCAATGAGTTCAGTGATTTCCAAAGTGCAGACGATTATTACAACAAAGATGGGATGGGAATTGGCATTAAATAATCAAGATTTATCCTGGTTCATCCACTTGGTCAATAGAATATTCACCATACTGAAATAAGAGATGACACAAACAAGTATACATTCCATCCTCGTGGATAGGAAGAATCAATATCATGAATATGGCCATACTGCCCAAAGTGCTTTATAGATTCAATGTTATTCCCATCAAAATACTATTGACATTCTTCACAGAATTAGAAAAAAACTACTTTAAATTTCATATGGAACCAAAAAAGAGCCCATATAGCCAAGACAATCCTGAGCAAAAAGAACAAAGCTGGAGGCATCATGTTACCTGACTTCAAACTATACTACAAGGCTACAGTAGCCAAAACAGCATGGTACTGGTACCAAAACAGATATAGACCAAGGGTACAGGACAGAGACCTCAGAAACAACACCACACATCTACAACCATCTGATCTTCAACAAACCAGACAAAAGCAAGCAATGAGGAAAGGATTCCATATTTAATAAATGATGCTGGGAAAACTGGCTAGCCATAGGCAGAAAACTGAAACTTGACCCCTTCCTTAAACCTTACACAAACATTAACTCAAGATGGGTTAAATACTTAAATGTAAACCCAAAACCATAAAAACCTTGGATGAAAACCTAGGCAATATCATTCAAGACATAGGCATGGGCAAAGACTTCATGACGAACATGCCAAAAGCAATAACAACGAAAGCCAAAATTGACAAATGGAATCTAATTAAACTACAGGGTTTCTGCACAGCAAAGGAAACTATCAGAGAAAACAGGCAACCTACAGAATGGGAGCAAATTTTTGCAATCTACCCATCTGACAAAGGTATAATATCCAGAATCTACAAGGAACTTAAAGAAATTTACAAGAAAAAAAGCAACCCTATTAGAAAGTGGGCAAAGGACATGAACAGATACTTCTCAAAATACATCATTTATGTGACCAACAAACATATGAATAAAAGCTCAACATCACTGATCACTAGAGAAGTGAAAATCAAAACCACAATGAGGTACCATCTCATGCCAGTCAGAATGGCAATTATTAAAAAGCAACAAACAATAGATGCTGACAAGGCTGTGGAGAAATAGGAATGCTTTCACACTCTTGGTGGGAATGTAAATTAGTTCAACCATTGTGGAAGACAGTGTGCCAATTCCTCGAAGATCTACAACCAGAAATACCATTTGACCCAGCAATCCCATTACTGGGTATATACCCAAAGGAATATACATCATTCTATTATAAAGATACATGTGCATGTATATTTATTGCAGCACTATTCACAATAGCAAAGACATGGAACCAACCCAAATGCCCATCAGTGACAGACTGGATAAAGAAAATGTGGTACATACACACCATGGAATACTATGCAGCCATAGAAAGCAATGAGATCATGTCTTCTGCAGGGACATGGATGAAGTTAGAAGCCATCATCCTCAGCAAACTAACACAGGAACAGAAAACCAAACATCACATGTTCTCACTCATCAGTGGGAGGTGAACAGTGAGAACACATGGACACAGTGCAGTGAACAACACACACCAGGGCCAGTCAGGGGGTGGGGGGCAAGGGGAGGGAGAGCATTAGGACGAATAGCTAGTGCATGTGTGGCTTAAGACCTAGATGATGGGTTGATAGGTGCAGCAACCCATGGCACACGTATACCTATGTAACAAATCTGCACATTCTGCGTTTGTATCCCAGAACTTAAAATAAAATAAAATAAAAGAATATTCACCATACTGGTTCATCAAGTCAACAGCTAAATAACTTTGGGTAAGTCAATTTTTCTGAGTCTGAGTTTCTTTACCTCTATAATTATACTTAATTCACTGGTTATGAATACTTAATGATATTATGCACATGAAAATTCATAACTGGTAAATGAAAAGTTAATGGTTATTTGCAAGTCATATATTTGATAAGGGGTTAATATCCAAAATTTATAAAGAATTTATACAACTCAGTAGTGGAAAAACAACTAATTAAAACATGGGCAAAAGACTTGGGTGGATATTTCTTCCAAGAAGACAGAAATGTCCAACAGGTATATAAAAAGTGGCTAAACATTAATCATCAGGGAAATGCAAATCAAAACTACAGTGAGAAACCACCTCACACTCACTAGGATGGCTTTATCAAAAAGTCAATAGATAGGAGGGAGGCAGAGCAAGATGGCTGAATAGAACACTCCAGTGATTATCCCTCCTGCAGGAACACCAAATTGAATAACTATCCGTGCAAGAAAGCACCTTCATAAGAACCAAAGGTTAGGTGAGTGATCACAGTAGCTGGCTTAAATATTATATCAAGAAAAGAGGCACTAAAGAAGGTAGGAAAGACAGTTTTGCATTGCCTATACCACTCTTCCCCAACCCATGGCATGTATGCAGAGAATCTGCATGTTTGCAGGAATGAGAGAGAGAGAAGTGATTGTGAGACATTGCATTGGAACTCAATTCTGCCCTCTCACAGCAGAATACAACATAGGGCAAAATTCCAACAGTGTCCACAGATGAAGCATTTAGACTAGACCCATTCCAAGGAGAATTCCCACCCCAGTGGTAGGAACCTGAGTTTGGGGTAGCTCTACCATTGGCTGACTAAAGTAGCCTAGTGTCCTAGATAAATTTGAATGTCAGTCAGGTGACAAGGTCTGCAGTTCTTGGATAAGTCCTGACACTGCTCTGGGCTTGGGGCCAGTGAACTTGGGTTACATGAAACCCAGTGAGACACTAGTTGTCAGGTCCAAGGGAGTGTTTGTGTGTTACCCCTCCATAATTCCAGGCATTCAGCTCGGGAGAGACTCCTTACTCTTTAGTAAAGCAGAAGAAAAAGTACAGAGGACTTCGTCTTGCAACTTGGGTACCAGCTCAGCCACAGTAAAATAAAGCACCATGCCGATTCCTGGAACCCTTAGTTCCAGGTCCTAGCTCCTGGATGGCATCTCTAGACCTACCCTTGGCTAGAAGGGAACCTGCTCCTCTGACGGGAGGGACCCATTCCTGGCTGAATATGCCACTTGTTGACTAAAGAGCCCTTGGGCATTGAAGAAACATCAGCAGCAGCCAGGAAATAGTAGCCATGGACCTTGGATGAGACACAAATACTGTGATGCCTTCAGGTATTACCTAGCGCAGTCCTGGCTGTGATAGTCATGGGAGTGCTTGTGCTACCCCTCCCCCAACTCCGGGAAGCTCAGAAGAGAGAGAGACAGACAGACAGAGACAGAGAGACAGAGAGACAGAGACAGACTTCTGTTTGGGGAAAGTGAGAAGTGAGGAAAGAGAATAAGAGACTGCTGCCCAGTAATCCAGGCAATTCCCCAGATCTTACCCAAGCCTACCAAGGTGATACCTCTAGGAGTCTGCAAGAATTGCAGCATTACTAGTTCTGGGGCATCTCCCAGTGTTGATATGGCTTCAATGACCAAAGGGTTAGATCACAACATCCAATTCCATTTGAATACCTGGAAAGCCTTCACAAGAAGGATAGGTACAAATGAACTGAGACTGCAAGCTTAAAATAAATACCTAACTTCTAAATACCCAGATATTAACAAACATCCACAAGCATCAAGAACGTACAGGAAAACATGATCTCACTAAACAAACTAAATAAGTCACCACTGACCAATTCTGGAGTGGTGGAAATATATGAACTTTCAGAAAGAGAATTCAAAATAGTTGTTTTGAGAAAGCTCAGTGAA
The DNA here is from genome assembly GCF_009764315.1 of Trachypithecus francoisi. Classification (NCBI taxonomy): domain Eukaryota; kingdom Metazoa; phylum Chordata; class Mammalia; order Primates; family Cercopithecidae; genus Trachypithecus; species Trachypithecus francoisi. Next base: position 74,997,734 of record NW_022681473.1, on the reverse strand, counting down.
CATCAAGATAACGCAGAGAAGGGATTCAAAATCTTATCACAGACATTTAGCAAATGGATTGAAATACTTTTTTAAAATAATCAAACAGAAGTTTCACAGCTGAAAAATGTCTATTGTCAAAGTTAAAAATGCATTCGAATCTCTGAAGAGTAGAATTGATAAAGTAGAAAGAAAAGTTAGTGAGATTGAAGATGGGCTGTATGAAAAACAGTCATGGGGGAAAAAAGAAAAAATCATAAAAAGAGTGAAGCAAACCTATAAGATCTAGAAAACAGTCTCAAAAGGGAAAAAGTAAAATTTATTGACCTTAAGGAGGAAGTAAAGAGAGAGATCAGGTAAGAAAGTTTATTTAAAGAAATAATAATAGAGATATTTCCAAACCTAGAAAAAATATTAATATTAGGTACAAGAAGGTCATAGAAAATTAAGCAGATTTAATCCACATAAGATTACCTCAACACATTTAATAATCAAATTCCCAAAGTCTAAGGATCAAGAAAGGATACTAAAAGCAGTGAGAGAAAAGAAACAAGTAACATGCAAGGGAGCATAAATCTGGCAACAGACTTTTCAGTGGAAATCTAACAGTCCAAGATAGAGAGGTATGACATATTTAAAGTGCTGAAGGGAAAAAAAAAAACAAAAAACAGCAAAAACTTTTATCCTAGAATAGCATATCCAGGGAAAATAGACTACAAAAATGAAGGAAAAATAAAACTTTACCCGTCAAATAAAAGCTGAGGAATTTCATCAACAGTGGACTTGTCCTAAGAGCAATGATAAAGGGATTTCTTTAATCTAAAAGAAAAGGCCATTAACAAACAATAATAAATCATCGGAAGGTACAAAACTCACTGGCAACAGCAAATACACAGACAGATACAGAATACTTCAACATTGTAATTGTGGTGTGTAAACCACTCATATCTTGAGTAGGAAGACTAAAAGACAAACCAATCAAAAATAATAACTATGACATATTTCTAAGAAATAGATTGTATAAAAATATAAACAACTGAAAGTCAAAGAACATGGACAATAAAGTGTAGAGTTCTTTTTTTAAGTTTTCTATTTGCTAGTTCGTTGTTTTTGAAATCAGAGTTAGGTTGTCATTAGTTTAAAATTGTTTTTTACAAGATATGATTTGCAAGCTTCATGATAACCTCAGATCAAAAAACCCACAACAGATACATAAAAAAGTAAAAGCAAGAATTAGAACATACTATCAGAGAAAATCACTTTTATACAAAGGAAGACAGGAAGAAAGGACGGAAGAAAAGACCACAAAGCAACCAGAAAACAAATAACAAAATGGGAGGATTAACTTCTTACCTATCAATAACAACATTAACTATAAATGGACTAAATTTTCCAATGAAAAACATAAAGTGTTAAACTGATTTAAAGAAAAAAATACCCAATTATATGCTGCCTACAAAACTCACTTCACCTACAGAGTGAAATTAAAGGGATGGAAAATGATATTCTGTACAAATGTAAACTAAGAAAGAGCAGGAATAGTTTTACCTATATCAGATAGAATAAATTTTAAGATAGAAACTATAAGAAGAGACAAAGAAGGACATTATATAATAATAAAGCAGTCTATTTGGCAAGAGGATATAATAATTATAAATATATATGCACCCAACACTAGAGCACCCATATATATAAAGCAAATATTATTAAGGCTAAATAGAGAGAAAGACCACAATATAGTACTAGCTGGAGAGCTCAGCACCCCATTTTCAGCATTGAACAGATCATCCAGACAGAAAATCAACAAAGAAACATCAGACTTAATCTACACTGTCAACCAAATGGGCCTAATGGATATTACGGAACATTTTATCCAAAAGCTGCAGAATGCACATTCTTCCTGTCAGCACATGGGTCATTCTCAAGGATAGACCATATGTTAAGGCACAAAATGAGTCTTAAAACATTGAAATTATATTAAATATCTTTTCTGACCACTATGGAATAAAACTAAAAATCAATAAGAAGAGGAACTTTGGAAACTATACAAATACATAGAAATTAAACAGTATACTCCTGAATTACAAGTAGGTCAGTGAAGAAATTAGGAAGGAAATTTTAAGATTTTATGAAACAAATGAAAATGGAAACACAACATTTATAAATTTATGGGATATAACAAAAGCAATTCTAAGATGGAAGTATACCAATAAGCACCTGCATTAAAAAGTAGAGAAATTTCAAATAACCTAAGGATGCATTGTAAGAAACTAGAAAAGCAAAAGCAAACCAAGCAAAAATTAGTCAATCAATAAACTTTTAGCCAGACTGAGAACAAAGAGAGAAGACACCCCAAAATAAAATCAGAGATGAAAAAACATGAAATTACAACTGATATCACAGAAATTCAAAGGATCATTAGAGACTACTATGGACAACTATTTGCCAAAGAATTGGAAAATCTAGAATAAATAAATTTCTAGACACATAAAACCTACCAAGATTCAACCATGAAGAAATCTGAAACCAGAATAGACCAACAATAAGTAATGAGACAGAAGTCATAATTAAGTCTCCCATCATAGAAAAATTCAAGACCTGATGACTATTGATAAATTATACCAACTATTTAAAGAACTAATACCAATCCTACTCAAACTATTTGAAAAAATCTAGGAGGAAGGAACACTTCCAAAATAATTTCATGAGGCTAGTATTACCATGATGCCAAAACTGGAGAAAGACACATCAAAGAAGAAAACTATGGGCAAATATCTCTGATGAACATAGATGCCAAAATCCTCAACAAAATACTCACAAACCAAATTCAACAACAAATTAAAAGGATCGTTCATCAAGACCAAGTGGGATTTGTCCAGGGATACACAGATGTCTCAACATACAGAAATCAATCAATGTAATACATCATATTGACAGAATGAAGGATAAAATCATATATCATTTGATGTTGAAAAGCATTCAATAAAATTAAACATCTCTTCATGATAAAAATGCTAAAAAATGTGGCATAGAGAGAACATACCTCAACTCAATAAAAGCTATGTATGATAGACTCCTACATAGTACCATACTGAAGGGGAAAAATTTAAAAAACTTTCCTATAAGATATAAAACAATACAAGGATGCCCATTTTTACCACTGCTATTCAATATAGCACTGAAAGTCCTAGCTAGAGTAATTAAATGAGAGAAAAAATAAAGGGCATCCAAATTGGAATGAAAGAAGTCAAATTATTATTGTTCATAGCTGATACGATCTATTTAGAAAAACCTAAAAATTCCACCAAAAACTATACTAACAGAAGTGAAGAATAAATTCAATACAACTGCAGGATACAAAGTCAACATACAAAAAGAATTAGCATTTCTATATGTTAACAATGAACAATCTGAAAAAGAAACCAAGAAAAAAAAATCTCATTTACAATAACTACAAATAAAGTAATATACATAGGAATAAATTTTAATCACAGAAGTAAATGATCTCTTCAATGAAAATTATAAAACATTGGTAAAATAAATTGAAGAGGACACAAAAAATAGAAAGATATTCTGTGTTAATGGATTGGAGAAATCAGTATTGTTAAAGTGTTCATACTGCTCAAAGCAATCTACACGTTAGTGAAATCCCTATCAAAATACCAGTGACATTCTTCACAGAAATAGAGTAATCCTAAAATTTGTATGGAACCACTATAGACTCAGAAGAGCCAAAGCCATCATGGGCAAAAGGAACAAAGCTGGAGGAATTGTATTACCTGAACTTCAAGTTATACTGCAGAGCTATTGTAACCAAACCAGTATAGTATTGGCATAAAAACAGACACATAGATCAATGGAACAGAACAGAGAACCCGGAAATAAATCCACACATCTACCATGAACTCAATTTTGACAAAGGTGTCAAGAACATATATTGGGAAAAGGGCAGTCTGTTTAATAATTGTGCCAGGAAAACTAGACATCCATGTGCAGAAAAATGAAACTACAACCCTGTATCTCACCATATACAAAAATAAATTAAAAAGGGATTAAAGATTGAAATATAAGACCTGAAACTATGAAACTATTAAAAAACACTGAAGAAACTTTCTAGGACACTGGTATGGGCAAAAATTTCTTGAGTAATACCTCAAAAGTACAGGCAACCAAAGCATAAATAGAAAAATGACATTATATCTAGCTAAAAAGCTCTCCATAGCAAAGGAAATAATCAACAAATGAGGAGACAAATTATAGAATGGGGAAAATATTTTCATCTGACAATAGATTAATAACCCTAATATATAGGGAGCACAAACAACTCAATTGGAGAAAAAAATCTGATTTTAAAATGGACAAAAGATTTGAACAGAGATTTCTCAAAAGAAGACATGTAAATAGCCAATAGATATATGAAAAATACTCAATATTATTAATAATCAAGAAATGCAAATCAAAACAAGAGTAGGATATCATCTCACCCCAGTTAAAATGGCTTTTATCTAAAAGACAGGAAATAATGAGTTCTGGTGAGGATGTGGAGAAAGGGGAACCCTCATACACTGTTTGTGGGAGTATAAATTAGTGTATCTACTCTGGAGAGGAGTATGGAGGTTCCTCAGAAAATTAAAAATAGAAACTGCCATATGATTGAGCAATCCCATTACTAGGTATTTATCCAAAAGAAAAGAAATAAGTGTATTGAAGAGATACCTACACTCCTGTATTTATTGTTTATTCACATTAGCCAAGATTTGGAATCATTGTGTCCATCATCTGATTATTGGGTAAAGAAAATGTGGTACACATTGGAATATTATTTAGCCCCAAAAAAGAATGAAATCCTGTCATTTGCAACAACATGGATGGAACTTGAGGTCATTATGTTAAGCGAAAGAAACCTGGCACAGAAAGACAAATTTCACATGTTCTCTCTCATATGTGGCTAAACATTAAAATAGTTGAACTCATGGAGAGAAAGAGTATAATGATGGCTCTCTGAGGCTGGAAAGGGTAGTGGTGATGGAGGGGAAAACTGGGGATGGTTTATTTTTATAACAATATAGTTAGATGGAATGAATAAGATCTAGTATTTGATAACACAACAGGGTGACTATAGTCAACAATAATTACTGTATATATCAAAAAACTAAGAATGGAATTAGAATGTGTCTAATAAAAAAAATAAGTTCCTGAGGTGATGGATATCCCAGTTACCCTGATGTGATCATTAAACATTTTATGCTTTTACCAGAACATCACATGTACCCTATAAACATATATAACTATCATGTACTCATAATAATTTTTTTAAAGATAGAAAAGTTACAAATGCACATTTTCTACAAAAATTATTCTGTGTATAACTTTATAGTGGGAGTGTCATATAAATTGTTTTCTATTTCTTAAAAAAGTCAAAAGATGACAAATGTTGATGATGATGTGGAGAAATGGGAACTCTGTACACTACTGATGGGAATGCAGATTGGTACAGCCATTATAGAAAACAGTATGGAGGTCCCTAGAGAAATTGAAGATAGAACACCATATGACCCAGAAATTCCTCTTCTGGGCATATACACAAAGGAAATGAAAGCACAATCTTGTAAAGATATTTGCACTACTATGATCTTCGCAGTATTATTTGCAATAGCCAAGATGGGGAAATAAGTGTTTGTCAGTGGGTGAATGGATAAAGAAACTGTGGTACACATATAACATGGAATAATATTCAGTTTTAAAAAGGAATGAGATCTTTCCATTTGTCGTTACATGGATGAGCCTGAGAGGACATTATGCTAAATGAAATGAGCCAGACACGGAAAGGAAAATATTGCATAATCTCACATATATGTGGAATCTATCCATCTATCTATCTATCTATCTATCTATCTATCTATCTATCTATCTATGTGTGTGTGTATGTATACATACACACATACTTACCATATACAAAGTAAAGTTTAAAAAATACACAGAATAAAACAATGGTTACTGAGTTGGGAGGAATGAGGGAGATGCAGGTTAGAGGAAACAAACTAGCAGATATATACCATGAAGAAGTCTAAAGAGCTATTGTGCACCATGAGGACTGTAGGTAATAACATTGTATTATATATGGGATTCATGCTAAATGAGTAGATTTTAGCTGTTCTTGACACAAAAACAAAAAAATAGGTAACTATGAGAAGTGATAAATATGTTAATTTGCTTCACTATAATAACCTTTGTACTATATATATATATCTTACGTGATGTCATATACCTTAATTATTTCCAATATAATTTATTTCAAAATAAATTAATTTTAATCCAAAAACTATTGTTTATGTGTATGTTTGTAAATACTATTGTTAGTGTAAATCAGATCCTTAGAAACTAAACTATGTTAAAGATCTTGCATTGCAAATTTAATGTTGGACTGCTGATTCTAGCCATACATTTTTTAAAGAGTTTCCATATGATGCATTTCATTCATTCATTCACTCATTAAAAAATCTCTATTTAGCATCTGTTACATTCTAAACACTGGTGATGTAGCCATGGACAAAACATCTAAGGTTCCTGCTCTCACTGATAAACTTTAGAGAGGGGAGATAGTAAGAGATGAATAGAGAAGATAATTTCAGATTATGATAATCATATGGAGGAAATAAACTGAGATGATGTAATGGAAAATGATGGAAGATATTCTAATTAGGGGAAATCAGTTTGGGAAGGTCTTGCTGAGGTGATAACATCTGAGCAGAGACTTGAATGATGAGAAGGAGCCAGCCATGTGCAAATCCAGGGAAAGACAGTTTCTGGCAGAAGGAACAACAAATTCAAGGCCCTGAGGAAGAATTAGAGTGAAACACCATATTTGAGGAACAGGTAACAGGCCAGTGTGCTTGGGGTATGTATTAGTTCGTTTTCACGCTGCTGATAGACGTACCCAAGACTGGAAAGAACAAGAAGTTTAATTGGACTTACAGTTCCACCTGGCTGAGGAGGCCTTAGAATCATGGCAGGAGGCAAAAGACACTTCTTACATGGTGGCAGCATGAGAAAATGAGGAAGAAACAAAAGCATAAACCCCTGATAAACCCATCAGATCTTGTGAGACTGATTCCATAACACAAGAATAGCATGGGAAAGACTGGCACCCATGATTCAATTACTTCCCCTGGGTCCCTCCCACAACATGTGGGAATTCTGGGAGATACAATTCAAGTTGAGATTTGGGTGGGGACACAACCAAACCATATCAGGGTATAAGAAGGTGGAGTCTGGGAATGGCATTTAGCAAGATTGCTGAGGTTATTTATATTGATTTGAAAGTAAAATTTTATTTTTGACCATATAGCTTTTTAGATTTGTGGCTTGCACACAACTGTTTGGATTTCTGGAATCCACCCAACTCACAGCATTGTATAATAGTAGGAAAAATTGAACCTCATTAGAAATGTAGTTAATGTTCAGCAAAGTGTATGTAAACTTTGATTTGTTAGGGAAACAATTTTTATTGAATGTTTACATCATTTATAGCCTACCATTTATATAAAATTTCAAAGGTTGTTTAGATTTTGATGATGATAATAACTGCGAGAACTACATGGCTATCATTTAACGATGTTCCGACTCACATGAGAAAAATTGACATAAAATTTAGGTCCATACAATTGAATATCATGATTAAAAAATGGGTTAAAAGTAAAAATTAATTCATTAGCAATTATTGGTTCACTCAAAATTTTGCTTATTTAGTTTTTATACTTTTTTGTAAGAATACACATTTAACTTGAGCAGAATACATGGACTCCCGCTTTTCATGAATTATTTTCAGGATCCAATACTGTCCTGATTTTTTTAATGATAGAAACTCTCTGAAAAATTCAGTCTTTTTTTCAGTTGATCCTAATTTCTTACTTATCTCTGGAGAGTTTGGAAATGAGGGCAGGCATTTTGCCATGACCTGCCTGCAGTCTATTTATTTTACTAAGCTAACAAGCTTTGCAGATGTCATTTGTGTGCCTGCTGTTCTGGGTATATGGGGAACAGATAGACAGGGATAGGAGGCCAGGTGGGTGGATTTCTTGTTATTTCCTTTGGACCTAATCTTTCTAATGTGGAGTCCATTCCTTCTGGGGTTATTCCCAAGGCCCTTATAAGCTATGGAAGGTGTCTGGTAGTAGCCCAGAGATGAACCTATCCTTTTAGGAGGATTACATGTTAGTTTATAATTCATCTGCATGGAGTCCAGGCTACCTTTGGCTAAGGAGAAGGCCTTTTGAATCTGTTTGTGCCACACACACAGGTTGGACCCAGAGGGACAGAAATGGTTTCAGGATTTGCAGTGTAATGAGACGGAAAGAACATAGACCACCCTGTGGTTTGGAGTCACGTAGGTTCTGTATCACTTACGGAGGTCACAGAACTCAGGCAGCTTCAGTTTCCTTAACTATAAAGTAGGGATTATAATTGTTTCCTAAAGGGTATTATGACCATGAGATAATAGTTACAAAGTATTTATCTCAGTACTTCAGATAATAGCCACTTGATAAATTACTGTTATTATTAGCATGCTTATATTTATTACTGTTTTTCTAACACAATAGCAAGCACCTAGTTTCAGTAGCATCCTGTAGTTATAACACTTCAGCTAGAAACTGCCCTTCTCCATTATAGATAAGACTGTTCTAAACCATACCTTCGTACATCAGACTGGATTTGCCAACGAAAATATTTTTATTTGCAAATACCTTCAGCTACATGCACCGATATATTTATTTTTAAAGTTTTATGTATGCACATAAGTATATATGCATATATTATAGTTACTCTGTAATATGAATATATGGTTCTCATGAATAAAGGGATCATAGGTTTAAATAGATTTTAAAAAACTATCAAAAATAAATAGCTTAACTAGAGCTGTGATTTTTCATTCCACTAATATTTATTTTGTACCTCTTAAGTGTCAGTACCATACTAGGTGCCAGATATATACATTAAATCTGCCCTCAAGGGGCTTAGATTCTAGAATAGACACAGACTGGATTTCACTTTTAGAGATATTTTTCCCTGTTGGAAACAAACAAGATAAAAGTAATAATGTATTTAAGTGGTTAAGGTACAGGTTTAGTGCAAGTGATTTACAAGAGTAGTTTTATGATATCAAACTTTCAATGATAGGTTTTACTAAGAATCAATATATTTCTAGTTTGATATCATTAACCTCAAGGAATATCAAGTAAAGCAGCTTGCAGGCAGAGGCTTTTTATCTTGCCAAACTCTTCTTGTGAAAAATCACAGGCCCAGTTGAACACTATGTCTGTAAAAAAAAAATGCTTCATATCAATACCTTGTTAATTATAAAAAGAACATAATGTTTCCCTTGAGGCAATGGAGTGAATTATCCTCTATCATCTTTATATCTGAGGAAAATCAATCGACGATAAGGTATACACAAAGTGGAAATCCCAAATGGGTCTACACTTCAAAATGTTGTGTACTTACTTATATCTAAGCATGCATACATTATCCAGTTAATCACTTGAGGTGAATACAAACAAATGAATATATAATATACATATTGTATATACCTTTACAGTATATTTGTACTCAAATGAGCAGTGCTCTCTTTTCTCAAATAAAAATTGCATATTCAGTTTGTAAAATGCTTACTGTAAAATGGTTGCTCTGACGTACTTTCTTTTTTTTTTTTTTTTGAGGCGGAGTCTCGCTCTGTCGCCCGGACTGGAGTGCAGTGGCCAGATCTCAGCTCACTGCAAGCTCCGCCTCCCGGGTTTACGCCATTCTCCTGCCTCAGCCTCCCGAGTAGCTGGGACTACAGGCGCCCGCCACCTCGCCCGGCTAATTTTTGTATTTTTAGTAGAGACGGGGTTTCACCGTGTTAGCCAGGATGGTCTCGATCTCCTGACCTCGTGATCCGCCCGTCTCGGCCTCCCAAAGTGCTGGGATTACAGGCTTGAGCCACCGCGCCCGGCCTGACATACTTTCATTGGATTTGTTTATTAAACTGATTGTATAAAGGTATAACATATTGCTAATTCATTCATTTTTCAAATACAATAGAGTGCATGTAATTCTCTTTTCTTCTAACTTCTAGTTAATTCCTATGGTTCTTTCTCAACTTAGCTCAAGGCTCCTCTCCAGAAAGCTTCCCCTCACTGCTCCATTCTGGGTTAAATGCCTCTATTTTGTTGACGTTAAACATCCCCAAATGCTTTCTGTACAGTACTATAGTTTTTTATTCTCTTGTGGGCAGGGATTTTGCTAGCTTTTCCTCACCTTGTGTTTCCACATAAGTAGATTGTCAAGTATATTTGTTGAATGAATGAGACACTAGTCTAGACAATGGAAATAAAGAGTTAAAACTATCTTTAAGGAGTGCACTTTAGAGGGTGATACAGGCATTAATCAAATAATCACATAATGAGCGCTCAACAAACATGTGTCAGATGAATGACTTAGGGAGTGCCTAAGGTATTCTAGGACCTATGCTAGACAAGCTGTCTTTTATTTCTGCAAGTCTCTATAGTTTGCAAAGTGCTTTCCTCTGTGATCCACCAGCGTTAAAAGATTAATCAGGCTCCCTCTGCTAATTTTTCTCTATCGTAGTTTCCTTCGCTCTGCAAAAATAGAATTAAGTTCTGAAAGTATCATCTTCCAGGATACCTTGTGAAAATACTCATCTTACTCTGCTATCCTATTTATTTACTTCCTCTGTCTAACCTCTGATTGTCTCCATTCTTATTGTATCTATGACTAACAAAGACCTGGAGTTGGAATTAATGGACATGGTCTTTAACGTTGCCATTGAAAGTTACTAGGCTTTTGGGAAGTCGTTTAAACTTCCCAAGCCTGTGAGACTGTTACGAGTTCTTTGTCAACTTTAAGGTGCTATAGGGACACAAAGCCTAATTATTTTGAACATGAATATGGCAATACGTCTCAATTACCTATTAGATGTTAGTTGTGTCAGGGAAATACGCTGGTACCTGGGAATGCTCAAAGATATAAGGTTTTACGCACCCTGAGATAAGCTTAGGAAGTATTAAGTTAAAATAATTATTGTGATGATGTAACAAATGAGGGTGAATGGAAAAAGTGATGTTTCTTTGACCTTTTCAAATTACCAAACCATAAGACAGAGGTAGCTAATGGAATGGACCAGAGCATGGATTTTATTCGTCGTGTTTAACTTGAAACTTATTTGAATTTTATTACATCAGTAGGATGGCAGTTCAGAGGAAATTATGTTTTTTAACTACAAATTTTTTTTGAACCACTTTTGAAGGTTTTTATATCAAATTGAACTTTAGGGGCTTTTCTTTTTTTTTTCTCAGAACATATATTTGATTTGCTATAAACTTAAGATATTTATGAACAGTGCTCTCATTTGAGTAAAATAATGACATGTCAGTTTCTGAGACATTCATTCATTTAGCAATCAGGTTATCGGGATATTGAAGTTAGAACCACAATAATTCATGAAAGGTAGAAGAGTCTTATGTATTATTTGTTTCCAAATTGTTTATCATAGAAAGTATACTTTTTTTATGAAAAAGGAGAGGATGGTTGTAAGTAATGTGGTGGGAAATGGTCCTGCCACTATCTTGAGGAGGTAAAGTGTATGGGTCCCTAGACATTTATTTTTGGTATTTCAGTGGTCCAGTTGACTATGTGTTTTCTTCCTAGTGAAAGCGAATCATTGATTTTCCATTTTTATTTGTCAGGCAGTACTTTCCATTCTGTCATTCACTCTCCCTTTCTCCCTCATTCTCCCTTCCCACTCGCTCTCTCCTTTCTGAGCTCCTATGTCGTTCTGTTTCAGTCTGTGACTGCCTGTGTGTCTAAGATGATGGAAAAAAAAAAATATTATTATCCAGAGTGATGCTTGTCAAGCACCTCAAAGGCAGTCTATGTAGTTGCAGCTTTACTAGAAGAAAGGGAGGGATTTGGGGGAGGGGAGAGTGCTAATCCTTTGGCTGTTAAAATGCTGCAAAAGGAAACACAAAGCTCTGCCCACGTAATAAGTGCCTGCAGACAGCAAGTGAGGAGGGAGAAGTTTGGGAAAGAACTCATTTTTTCACTCAGAATGTGGAACTTTTGCAAACACTTTAGAACCTCCTCTCACCCCAATTTCGTAACATGCTTATTCGTTTAAATGTTCAGGTTGTGTATTCGCATACATCATGGACCACACACATAGATAAACACAAAAAAGGAGAAATGTAACCCTTTTCTAAGTAAAACATCCAAATCCGCAGTTTCTCTATGTCACTGTCTTGATTTTCCTTATCCAGCTGTTAGTCATTTGTAAGAAGCTGCCCTTGTAATTGCAAGTGAGTTGAGATGTGATGTATGCAGCACCACATGCACCTTAGCTTTTCAGTCATATCTTTCGAGTCATTTAGACTCCCGGCAATCATGCTCGTAATAAATAGCATTTTATTTTCCAAAGCCGCTATTCTGGCACTGGAACGACAGCCATTTGGTAGATGGGACGGGTAGTTTTTTGTGTTACTCAGTGTTGTTAGTAAGAAAGGAAGGCAACAAAGTGGGGACTTTGGCAAAGGAAATCTTATGAGTATACTGAAGCAGCGGATCAGAATTCAGAAACAAGAGCAAGAGCTGAAATGTGATTCTCTGGTGCTTGGTGTTACACTCATCGCCACGATAGAACTGTGCGAGGCACTCACAGGAGCCTTGTTCCGATCAAGGAATCCGCTAAAAGACCATGCAGCCGCGGAGCCCAGCAAGCCACCGGGAAGTTTTGCCGGAGCTGATTTCTAGGGAATTTTCTGGTGCCTAGGAGAATCCTGCTTGCCTTGAGCTGTATGGAGGAGGGCTCGAGTTTCCCATGAGGGGCCCCCTTGGAAAAGCCGTCTGTACAGAATCCAAGCTCTGCTTCTTTCTGTGTGCAATTTCCAAAAGGCTTTTCTCACCTTTGCTGATTTGCTGGCGTGATTTCCATGTACTGAGTCCCGTGTAGGGATCCGGGATGGATTGCCTGTGCATTGTCACCACAAAGGTAGGATAGGAAACAGGGCTGTTGTTGTGTGCAGCATTTTTCTATTAGTATTCTGGTCCCGTAATTAAACAGTTCTAGTAGGTGCTGCCAGTTCATGAGATAAAAAGATTAGTATAATTTACTTTGCTGGGCATTTTGTTCCCTGAGGGTCTGGGGGGTCCTGTCTTTATGTGATTTTAACTTCTTAAGTGATAATGCATGTTTGTGCAAATGGAAGGAGAATTTGCCTGTTTTTTTTTTTTTTTTTTTTTTTTTAATGTCAGGATTTGCTTTTGCATCTATTTATAGCTCATAACAGAAATATCTATAGTAGTAGTGTAGCACATACATATCAGTTTAACTTAACATATCAAGGCAGTCTTTCTGAGTGAGATAATTCGCTTTTCATTTAAAAACCATGTCTTCTGTGTTTAAAGAAGCCAATCAGCTTTACTGTGACTTGACATATTGCTTCTGATTGGAGAATTCTGATATTCTGCATTTTAGTGATTTATTTTAAAGGAAAAAAATCTCAAGGCCCTGAGTTAAAACAAACACAATATTTAATATTTAGCTAATTCTCTCTATTTTAATTAGAAACAAATGAAATATTTGCATTATTGGAAATATAAATAAAAGTGGGCATGAAATAAAATCAATAGGCAATCGTTTTATGGATTTGTTTTACAGAAAATAGCGAAACATTTCAAAAGCATTTTATTTTATTCTGTCTTCAGTTCTAAATAATGTATTTGAAATTTACAATTACTGATTATTTGAATAGATATTCCTAATATTTTTGGGAAAAAACTAATTATAAGACATTTATTCATTAGTTCCCTTTTCATTTTGCATGTAAGCATACCATGAGTTAATTTGAACCATATCTTTTTGTATCTCACATTGACTAGATGACCATTAAACATAACAAAATTAATAGCGTAGTACATGAGAGTTCACGAAGTGTAGATTTCCCATTGTGATCTCCTTTTACCACTGAAGAAAATATTATTTAATTTCAAAGCCACAAACCAAGTTCCCCATGGTATGACTTTAAATATTTTACTTGTACAAATTAACTCCCAGAAAATTTTAGTGGATATCTTCCCATATGGCCCAGTATCACATGGCAGCTTCAGTTGGTATTAGTGGATTTAAAGCCTAGAACTTCTAGGTGGGTTAGTTGACTAGGCCTCTAAATTAGATGAATACCTTATGTTGCTTTTAAAATTGCCAAACATCTCATTCAGTATTCCAGTTAAATTGGTAAAAGTAAATCAACTAAAATAAATTTTTAAAAATCTTAAGTAGGAAATGGTATGTCCTTATGTAATCTACTAAAGGAAATATCCTCTTAATTATGTTACTCTTCCTGAGGCATTACCCTTGGTGTTACTTTTCTTGAGAGAATACTGCCAAATCTGATCTACATGTGTTTTATAATTATTTATTCCCAAATTATAATTTTAGATACTGTGAAACAAAATTAGTATTTTAAAAATAAGTTATCAAAAGTTATTAATGAGAACCCAAACTGGAAGTCTACTATATTATACAAATTAAATCAATCCTGAAATCAAGTGCATTCAATTTGGAAAACATTATCTAATAAAAATGTCAGATGCCTTATATTTCCTTATAAAAATATTATTGACTACAGATACATAAGTGATACATATTATTTTGCTTTGAGCTTAATAAGAGATAAATGTCATTACTCCAGTATTGTGATTTATCATTATAAATTATATGAATCAACAAAACACAGACCCACATGAAATGTTATTTTCTTAGTTATATCCATGAACATTTCCAGAGTGACATATATAACATCTTTAAAGCACAAACATACAGCAAAGTTACATTGTGATATTTAAATGGTAAATAATGTATGATTGCTTCAAAAGCTGGACATAGGTGAGGAGACCTCTTAGAGGACTTCACACTACAAATCTTATCTATTTAGTCTACCACTGTTGATACTTTACTGTTTTTCCCCAAGCAGCCATGTACTTGGGATGCCCTTGCTCTACTTTCTTGGGACTGTTTGACGAGAAACTTGCCAACAATTTGGAAATTTTAATTATATCTTAGTTTAATGCTCATCTCTTTCTCCCCCAGCAATAAGTTCACTTTCCAGTAGCTCTGGCTAAGGTGCTGTCTTCAATTATTGCTTTACAGAAGCTTTGTGTGAGACCGGAACTGTTAATTATCATGATACGTCCTAAGCTCCATTTCATTCACAGCACATTTCAATACCACAGCTGACCACACCTTTGTCAAGTTTTCAGTTGCAGAAAAACAGAAATATTTCCATTGGTAATAGCATTTTTGTTCCTTCTTCCTTTTCCTTGGCATGAAAGTTCCTCACTGTCCCCTTGGCTCCTCCTAGACCTCTGTGACCTCTGAGTTCTTCCATTTTCCCCTATTGCACACACTATAGAGATAAATTCCTTATTATGTCTTTGTACCACATTCTTAAAAATGATTGTAAGAAGATTAATGAGCAGAGGGATGCTGATAAATCTAGAAAATATAATTGTATAGTCGTACTATAAAAGGATCTATTAGACATACTGTAGAATAAGTTTTTAGAATTATACTTTAAGTTCTGGGATACATGTGCAGAATGTACAAGTTTGTTACATAGGTATAATGTGCCATGATGGTTTGCTGCACCCATCAACCCATCATCTACATTAGGTATTTCTCCTAATGCTCTCTCTCCTCTTGCTCCCCACCCCCCAAAAGGCCCTGGTGTGTGATGCTCCCCTTCCTGTGCCCATATCTTCTCATTGTTCAACTCCCACTTATGAATGATAACACATGGTGTTTGGTTTTCTGTTCCTGTGTTAGTTTGCTGAGAATGATGGCTTCCAGCTTCATCCATGTTCCTGCAAAGGACATGAATTCATTCTTTTTTGTGGCTGCATAGTATTCCATGGTGTATATGTGCCACATTTTCTTTATCCATTTGATCATTGATGGTCATTTGGGTTGGTTCCAAGTCTTTGCTATTGTGAATAGTGCTGCAATAAACATATGTGTGCATATGTCTTTATAGTAAAATGATTTATAATCATTTGGGTATATACCCAGTAATGGGATTGCTGGGTCAAATGGTATTTCTAGTTCTAGATCCCTGAGCAGTTGCCACACTGTCTTCCACAATGGTTGAATTAACACTTCCACCAACAGTGTAAAAGCATTCCTATTTCTCCACATCCTCTACAGCACCTGTTGTTTCCTGACTTTTCAGTGATTGCTGGTCATTAGAGAAATGCAAATCAAAACCACAATGAGATAGCATCTCATGCCAGTTAGAATGGCGATGGAGAATCATTTTTAATTTTTTTTCTGCTTATAAAAGGAAGGAAATGATTGGGGATTTTGTGTAAACCCTCTGATAAAATAATCTCACCCTAAATCTTACCCCATTTAACTCAGATTGTTTAAAGTCTTAAGAGCTCCAGTCTAGTTAGATTGATTTGCAGAATGTCTCAGATTTGGAGCAAGATATTGTAGGCTAGGACATCATCAGGGTATTCACAAATACAGAGTTTCTGTCACATGGATCCCAAGGTCTTGTCAAATGTTCAGGCAACCCACTTTCAGAAGATTGAGTCATCTCTTTTTTTCAAACGTTTCTGTCCAGTTTCAATTTTAACTCTTTTGTCACAGATATCACTTCTGAGAAAGAGAAGGAACATGTTTTAGTGTGACGAGCAGGACACTGGAGCGAGACTTGGATTTAAATTGTTGTTCTGACAGGTGTTAGCTTTAAGATGTGGATAAATTGTTTAATTTCCTCAAACATTGATTTCTTCATCTTCGAAAAGGATATATTACCTATGTTTAAGTGATGTTGTGGTGGAGTATGTAAAGTACTTAGCACAATTCCTGGCATGTGGAAAAATGTGTATGTAGTGTAATTTAATCAGCAACTCACAAGTTATACCTTTAATACCCCTCAGTGTGATCGTTGAGGTAAATGAAGTCATCTCAATAACACTGGCTAAACACAATCTAATAACTAATGTAACACATTTTGTATAATGGAATTCCCTACATATGTTTTGAGTAATTGAAAGATAATCATCTCAATAAATTTTGCAACTAAAATGTAAGGAAAATAATGTTAGGCAGAGCCATGAGTTTACATGATTGGGCAATAGGACAATAGTTCTGGATCACAGGCAGAATATTCTGTCTAATTTAATGAAATGCAAGGAGTCAATATAATTTTTCTTCTACTGCATAGGAATTCTCAAGTATCATATGTAATAGCATAAAGGATTTGATATAAGAACAGAAAAAAGTGTGGAACTGTGAAAAGTAAATCTGTACTTTCTGACCATGGGCACCCAAAGGCATTTGGCCACCACTGTCCTTTTCTTTAAAATGAGTATATTTTATTGCATCTCTGAGGTATTTCCTTTTCTATTTTGAATCTAACACTATTCTATATTTTCTCTGAAGATAAAATTGTTTAGGTTAACTAAGTATTTTAAATAGTAGTAGCGGGTGAATCACACATTGGCATAATTTCAGATATCCATTAACCATACTTATACATTTGAAAAAGTTTAAAAAATAATCTACAAATAAAACTGCAATATGTTAAGTTACTGTTATAATTTGTTAATAAAGGCATAAAGGCATGATGGCACTATTCATTTTTATTATGTATAACAGGTTAATGTACATAATAAAACTCACATAGCAGAGTGAAAAGTGGACCTGGCAGCACAAAAGAAGCTTTTCTTGATGTTGTTAATACTACAACCATTTTGTAGATATGATTTCACTCTTTGTCAACCCCATATCTTTAATAAAAATTAAAAATTACTCAGAATTACTAAAAGGAAATAAAAATTGTTGCCAGGCATTAAAAATATTTTTATCAATGCTAGTAAATATCATTTTTATTATGACTTTAATTTTTAGAAGGTGGCATTTTGTCCTTTTGTAAGTGGGTTCTTAACAGAAATATTTGCAAATAAGGTATTTGGACAAGCTAAAATCATTTTTATTTTCCACCAGAGCTTCATGTAGAGAAAATGAAACAAATCACCAAGGCAACAAATGGTTTCCTGAGTGGTCTTGTGTTCATAGACAAAGCTATTTATTCATGCTGGTATACAGTGCTCCCATGGTAGAAGCATCACATTTATTTATTCATTTTAGTAATCTAACAAGTATATATTGAAAGCTTACTATGCACTTGACATATTGAAAGGTGTGGGGATACAATAAGCAATCTGTTCTCATGGAACCTTTAGTCTAATGGGGAAAACAACCAATTACAGAAATAGCAGTGATGTCTGATAAGAAATGAATATAGAGTGCTATGGAAATGAGGATAGGGATACCTAAAGAACCTGATTAGCTTTGTTGCAGGGTATGCAGGGATAAATATCAGGGGAGGCTTTCCTGAGGAAGTGAAAATTAAGCTGATTTGCAGAATGGAAGCCACAATGGGGTTGGGAGAATGTTTTAGGCAAAGCTATGGCAAGTGTGTGGGGAGAGAGAGAGAGAATGGGTGGGGGGCGGGGAGAGAGAATGAATCGCACATTTGAAGAATGGAAGGACAATATGTCTGGGATGTAACGTGTCCAATATGAGTAACAAGATACAGAGGATGCAGAGATAGATCAGCACCCAGTCACAAATATCATGAAGTTGAGATATTTGTTATCTTAAAGGAAATAGAATATTCCATCCATCATTAAAACTGGTTCCAAATCCCAGTTTGCCCAGGCTTCTTTCCCATTTCATCCCCAATTTGAGCTCTCTCCTATTTTCTGCCAAAGCTGTGTTGCCCATCCTTATACCTGTTCAGTAAAATAATGGCTTCCCCTTTTACTAGCTGGATGACCTTCTCAGCACTGCAGTTTTCTTATCCACGAAACGGTACCTATTTCACAGCATTGTTTTGAGAATTCAGTGAGATAAGAACTATAAAATGCTTAGGATATTACCTTGTAGGGAGTAGGCACTCTGTTCTCTGTTAGGGTCTATAGCTTCCTTATCTTCCTATCTTTTTTTCTGGTGCACTTCTCGTATTTGTCCTGCCAATGACATGGGTTCTAATTCTTGTCATTGCAACCAAATGTCTCCAAGGTGGCATGTCTACCTGACAGAGATTGGAACGTGGAGCTTGATGTATCAGAAAAAAAAATCTATTGAGTGGCAAAGAGGAGCATGAATGCAGTTAATAGTAGGGAAAATTTAGCATAACCTTACCGTTTTGTGTAGAAAGAGAAGAGATTCTATGACTGTCTTAATAACTTGGGATTAACCATTTAATAGTGTCAGACACATGAAATATTAATGCCATTAATATAATAGCTTAACTTTATTTTATTAAGTATTCCATCCAGCTGCAAGAGGATCAGTCTAATACAGAAACCCAACAGCCTCACTCTCAGCAACCTATTGAAAGATGAGTAGTTGTACAAATTCTTACCAAAGTATGCAATTCTCTTTTGACTTAGAACCTAAATTTCTCTCATGTCTTCTTTCTTTATACCTTGTATTTTACACTCCAAGAGTGTTGAAAATACATGGATGAGCCCATGTTTTAAACCTGTGTTACCTTCCCTATCTTTCATTAAACTAAAGGACACATTGGCCTTGCTGGCTTCCCTCTGTTCTTTGAAGGTGTCAACCATGTTTTGGTTTTGGGGACTTCCATTTACTATTTTTCTTTCTAGATGACTGTCCACCCATCTAAATTCTTATGTTCCTGATGTCACCTTACATGTCACTACCTTTTCTAAAAGATTATGTATTCTTGGTGTACACTCTGATTTTATGCCACATTTCCACACATAGCAACTCATAGTGTATACTGATTTGTGTGATTATTTTGTGTTTCTTTTGACTAGACAGAAGCTCCATAAGGAAAGGAACTATGTTCCTTTTTCATGTGTGTGCGTGTGTGGGTGTGTGTGTGGGTGTGTGTAATGTCTGGGACATAGAAAGTACTTGAATTTAATAAAAACACACTTAGTCTTTAGACCAACCTGGTGATCCTTCATATCTTGAAGATAAGGTGCATTCACAGAAATAATAAGTTTTATAGTGGGAATTCCAACTCAAGTCTTTGTGACTCTAATATCCATGTTCCCATTCACTATTATTCTCTCCTGATTGAATCACAACAAAGTTATTATTTAGTTAAAATATACTCTTGATACAATACTTTGCATTTCATTCCTTCTCAACCTAAATATCTAATTAAATAAAAACAGTGCACTCATATAGGGCTTAATTTTAAAATTACCATTAGTTGTAGATTTGAAGTTTTTCAGACATATATCCATAGCCTGTAAAACAAAACTTTTAGAAATAAAATAAAATTTTATTATATGAATCATACCAATCATCTGTTAACACATCTGTAGTAAATGGTTTTCCTTCCAAACATGATTGCCAGGATGTTACTTCATAACATTAGCCCTTTTTGATTCTATGTGTAAAAACAACACAATGCTATGAAGAGCTATGAGACTAAGGGAATTGTCCTTTATAAGATATTTACATAAATCTTATGTTCTGAGACAAATGTGGATCTGCAGAGGAAACAACTGCAAATAAAATTTTACAATTTAAATAACATTTAAACATTTACTATGCTCAAAACTTAAACAAAATTGTAAGTCCTTCATGAGGTACATAAAAGAATTCATCACTTCCTTTTAGTATTTATCCATTATTTAATCTGAATGTTTGGAAGATAAGATTTTCTTAAAGCAGATTACCCATGATTATAACTACCTGAGGGACCTGTCTTGTTGCATGTATGTGTGTTTCACCAAAGGCAATCTGAGAATATGCGTTGGATCAAGATTCAGAAAATACAGACTTGGGGTTTCCATTTCTTATACTAGTAATCTTAGTAAACTCAGTTTATCCTCCCTGACCCTTATTTTTCTCAAGCCTGAAATGGGGTAATAATACTAGCTTATCAGTAGTTCCTGAATAGAATTATTGTGTGGAATCAAATTAGTTTACATGTTTGAAAAGTACAAAGTACTCCATACATGGAAAGGATGAGAGAAATTATTGAAAATAAGATATCCTAGCATAAACTGGGATCTTTCATTACCATTAGCATCACTGTATGGTGGAGAAAAATGAGAGCTGTGTCTGTATATATGTTAGAAGTAATTTTGTGTGACACAGTTCACATAAATACTTAAGCAAATTTAAGTTAAAAGAAGATCTAAGAGGATCACCTTTGTGAAGATCTTGGCAAAGAATATCCCAGACAAGGGGTATAGCTAGTGCCAGTATACACATAGGGTTTAGTGTAGCAACTATGTATACACATAGCCAATAAATAGCAGGTGCGAGTGTTTCTGTTCCCTCTCCTCTTTCTCTCATTTCCTCATTTCTGGGAGTCTGACATTTAAGGATAAATTGCAGTAATTCAATTAGCTAGTTACCACTCTAGTGGCAAATTTCTATTTGTGTAGTCATGGTGATGGGGATTTCCTCTGGCTTCAGTGTATAATGCTTTGCAGGTTTATAGGCTCTTATTGGTGAGGGATAGATACCAAATGTTTTAGCTTCTTATTCCATTTGCGTGTTCAAAGTTAGTACCAGATTCGAAATCCTATGAAAATAAC
Organism: Trachypithecus francoisi; assembly: GCF_009764315.1. NCBI lineage: Eukaryota > Metazoa > Chordata > Mammalia > Primates > Cercopithecidae > Trachypithecus > Trachypithecus francoisi. Next base: position 74,976,098 of record NW_022681473.1, on the reverse strand, counting down.
CTGTGCCCCTCTTACCTCTGTTTTAATATGCTTACCCACACATGTCACTTTCTTTGTATCTAAGTAATTCAGTTCTCGAGCTAACCTTTTGGAGATGACAGGTTTTATGAGAAATGGGTTTGAGAGTAAATGAATGAATTCTTGGAATTTGGAAGTCTGTTTACCCATTAAGTAAACTTAAGTCAAAAGTTCCAGGAAAATGTTTACTCTCTGGAGTCATCCAAGCATAAACAGTTCTCCTCTGCTCTGTGCTCAATTTCTTTGTATGCCACTATCCTAATTGTCATGGTTAGAAAAGTAGTAGTTAACCTTGATTTATTCCTAAATCTCCCACAACCCGAATCCTTATTTATTCTATTCCTTATAACCTGTCTTTTATTTACAATTTCTACTACCAGTGGTCTTTTTCAGAGTCTCATTATTCTTACCTGGATTTCTACAATAAAATCCCTATTAGTCTTCCTACCTTTCCTCTCTCCACTCCTATATATTTTCCACACCATTAACTTGAACCTTCCTTTAAAAATATACATATGTGTGTGTGTATAAATATGCATGTGTATATATACACACATATATGTGTGTGCATATATTAATATGTATACACATAATTTGCAAGTATATCACAACTCTATAACTCTCATTATAATCCTTCAGGGATTCCCTGTCCCCTACTGCTCCCTTATTCAAAATTTTGTTTGTTCACCAAATGCAATGGCATCCCGTAGAAAACTGCTGGAAATGCAGGATCTTAGTCCCCATGCTAAACTACTGAATCGGAATCTGCATTTTCATAAGATCCCTAATTGATTTGTATCCTTAGTCGATTTTGCACATTAAGGTTTGAGAAGCACTGCTCTTCAGGATAAAGTCTGCATTGTTTCCCCTGGAACACATGGCCCTCAATGTGGTATCCCTTGCCTAACTGCCTATCTCAGATCCCACTACCCTTAATGCGTTAGTCAACTATAATCAATACTCTTTGGTTTCCCCAAATAATCTGAATTTCATCCTCCTGTTTCTTCATTGTGCCTGTTTTATTCTTATGCCTGGAATAGCACTCAGTTTCCTAGTTTGATACTTCTCTAATACATTTCTTAACCTTTAAGATTCAGCGAAATGCAAATTTCTCTTTAAGTACTTTCCTTGATATTGTCCTACCAGACTGAGCCCATCAGGCTCCATGTTCTCCATATATTGTCTGCATCTTTGTTATAGCCTTTGTCTGGTTATATAGTTAGCTTTTACATGTGCCTATTTCTTGCTAGAATGTGAATTCCTTGAGGACAGGGGAAGTTCTTAGTTGTATTTATAGCTGATCACTTACCATGGTACTGGCAGATATACTACAAGTGTTGATTAATTCTTTCATTTAACAGATATTTGATAGCTGTTTCACTGTTCAATAAGTGAATGAGTGGGTGAAATTCTTCTTCCTCTAATTTACACACACGCACACACACACGCTCACATATTACACACAGAAAACACACTTATGTAGATATACATGTACTTCTGTGTGTGTATATAGACTCGTGCACATATACACCAATGTTTTTGCATATATACATATACACACATATGTACATGTGTATATATAATGTGCACTTCACAATAAATAGTTGTGAAAGAAATCTTTGTACTCTGATGGAGAAACTATTCAGTTAAGAGACAGGCAATTGGTAAACTTACCTGTGAATATTTGGTGAGCCTGAAATAATACTTGGAAGTGTCATTTTTGTATAAAAGAAATGGACTGATAGAGGTAAAATTCCTTATATACACCTGGAAAATGGCAATTGAATCACATCTATGATAAATCAAATTATCATGATCATAATTTAAATTTCTAAAATTGAAGTACAAAATACTTAAAAGATAATTGCACCTTTTTATTAAACAATAAGCTAAAGCAGTCAGATCAGGTTTTCAGTTTGATAAAAGAATGCCAACTCATGTTCACTTAATTTCTCAGTGATTTAATATAGCAGGATACTTTTGGGGGAAAATTATTGACTTTATAATATGTATAGGACATATTTATCATAAATATACTATAAAAACTATATTAATGTAGGATATCTTACTATGAAAACATTAAAGTGAGTTAGAAAGATATGCAATAGAAAATTTTAAAATGACATTATTCTCCTAAATTATCAGGTTATAAAATAATTGGAGAGATAATATAATTTTTTTAAGTGGAATACATTATGTTTTACTCAACTTTCAGGATACAAACTTGTCTAGAAAGAGGTTCACAGCAGTTCTGCTACTTTTATGTTGGTTTTCATTTCAGAGAACAAAGTGTTTCAGTACCATTTAATGGCTTTATCCCAAGTAACCTACAAAAGGAACTTAAAAAACTATAATAGTTATTATTACTTGGAATTTGTCCAACTAGCCACAGATGACACCAGCACTATGTGCACAGGAGCTGAATGGATTTTATGTTATTCTGTGGTTAAGATCTGAGTTAAAAGCTTTAGAGACTTTCAAATGTTCCCTTCAAATTGTTCTGAAACCCCTAGACAGAAATGACTTAGAATAATCTATTATACAACTTTACCAAGCAGCAATGTAGTTAGCAATTGAGTCTCCTTGAAGACCATTTAATTATGTTTCAAAAAAGAATATCCAAAAATCACATTTCCAGACATAAGTCATACCATTTATTATCTACATCAGCAAGAATTTTGATTTTCGTATGAAAACACGTTTTATAAAGTATTGTTTTTTTTAGCTTACCTCTCCCATACTTCATGTTTTTTTTTTTTTTTTTTTGAGACAGAGTCTTGCTCTGTGGCCCAGGCTGGAGTGCAGTGGCCGGATCTCAGCTCACTGCAAGCTCCGCCTCCCGGGTTCATGCCATTCTCCTGCCTCAGCCTCCTGAGTAGCTGGGACTACAGGCGCCCGCCACCTCGCCCGGCTAGCTTTTTGTATTTTTTAGTAGAGATGGGGTTTCACCGTGTTAGCCAGGATGGTCTCGATCTCCTGACCTCGTGATCCACCCGTCTCGGCCTCCCAAAGTGCTGGGATTACAGGCTTGAGCCACCGCGCCCGGCCACTTCATGTTTTTACAATGAGAAATATGATCTTTCATGCTGTGTTTAAGATACCCTAAAATAAAATAAATTATTTGTTTTTAAATAGAGTTCTAAATAGGACATTATAAAGATAATTTCTTGATATTCTTAATGATAAAAATTAAAAAAAATTACTTGCTAAAGAAACCATAAATAAAAGTATACATTTTAAGCAAAATAAATTCTTCCTCCCTTTCTTTGTTTTGAGTCTCTTAGGATTTCTAGATATGGTGTTTTCTTGCAAGTCTCTTAAAATAAAACTGTCCTGAATTAATACACCCGTAATTTACTTAGCGATCTAAAGTTCTATTTAAACTGAGAACATATCTAATTGCTAGTCCTTCCTGGCTATTGCTTGATGTTGGCCATGGCACTTGATCTACAAAAGCCTGCACATTTTTTCATTGATTAACATTTGTCCCAAAATACATATTCATAGGTGTCAGGAAGACAGGGCATATATGCAAGTAATATCCATTGACCCTTTTCTTTGTGTTAGGTTTTGCCAGAATTTTAAGTAACTGAGAAAATCCTCCGATAAGAGAAAGCTCTATACAATTAACTTCTTGGCATTCCTTGTGTACTTCTCAGAAAACACTATTCAATGTATATGCATTTTTTGAAATTCAGGAAAATCATAAGGGCAAATTTGTATGAATTGCATATTTAATAGGTTGTAATTATGTCTTATCAAAAGCTCAACTTTTAAAATTCTTTATTCTTTGGAAGTATGGTAATTGTTCCCTTTCCCATGTAGTTAATTATAAATTTCAGGAAGAATGAAGTGTGCTAAACCTCTTTACTTTTTTTTCTTTGTCTCTATGGTAGCAGAGAGAATAGAAGTGAATTACTTTCAACTTGTTTCTGAATGACATTTCTTTCTTCAAAGGTTTGACTTTATTTTGGTGTCCTGAAATTTCAGATATTTTTCACTAGCTGCTAATTTGTTAATTCAAGAAAGGTATCTTTACAAACGAATTTTTAATATGTTTGGAAGAAAAAAGTAGCTTGTTTTAGAAGTCACAGTCTTTTATGTTTCCATGAGACTTTGTAGTTTATGATATAATAGATAAGATCTGCCAATGAAAAAATATTTATTTTCTGTAGTAGTAATAATATCCAAATTTTCCTTTTTTGGAAGAAGAAAAGTACAATTGCAGCCCATTCCTTTTTTCTCATTTGATTACTAGGATGCAATAACAGAATGCAAATATTAATTACATTAAAAATATTTCACAAAACTATATTTTTAAATCTTGTATTTAGAAGCTTAAATTATTGCATTTAACTATGCATAGTAATAACTCAACTTTGGAGATTGATAGTGCTTCAGAGAATATTGGGACATGCTTCTGCAAAATACTAAAATACCATATTATATTTTTAAGAAACATTTACGACCAATGATTTCAAGTAAGTAATACCCGGCTACAGAATCAGTTTTGGCTCCCAAATTTAGTTATCTTAAATTGCTGCAGTATTTCAGACATTCTCTCCATCTTCTATATACTGACAAAAAAGTTACAAACAAAACTTAAAGTTCTTGACATTTTCTAGGCACTTTCATGTACTTTTTCTCATTTAATTTTCATAGTAACCTTGTGAGATAAATATTGCTGTTTTATACTCAGATACAAGAATATAGACTCAGAAGAGCTAAGTGAAATAGGAGAAAGATCTTGAATTAATAAGATAGATATTAATATGTAAATTATATATTCTTTATCTTACTACTATTAGAGTTTATATCAGGCCCTTGGACATATATCTTATATAAAATATATATTATATATTATGACATATATAATATATATAATATATAGTTTATATATATATATATAGTTTTATAATCCTTACAATAATTCCTTAAGCTTTTATTTTATACCTTATGTTTTATTTTTTCCACTTTATGGATGAGAAAACTGAAACTTACAGAGATTAAGAAATTTATCCAAAGTCACAGATGTAAAAAGTGAAAACTCTGCATTGTAACCCGGGTCCAGTGGATTCCTCCTGGTATTAAACTCTCTTCTGTACTACCTAGGATTAATGTGATGATACAAAGAGCTGAGAGTGCATGTCAAGTGCCTGGGATCTAATGGTGCTCAATGTATTATTTCATTATACATCTAGGAAATGCCTCCTGAGTCAAAGCCCATTGTCCTCTCCCCATTGATACCCTGAAATGTCAAGTCACAACAGTGGTTTCCATTTATCATCTTTTAATGTGGCCGGCCTGAAAACTCAGAGCCTATTCCACTCATTACTGTTAATCTGGGTAGCTAGGTGCTTAGAATATTTTAATGTGGAGTGTTTAATCTTCTTATGCACTAGTTAGCCACAGACTGCACCTCTGTCAACCTGGGCAAATGTCTGCCTGAAGTCACAAAGCATTTTGAAAAGTGTTGAGGATGACTCAGCACCATCATCACTGCCCACTGAAAACCCCTTGTTCTCAGCATCCTTTGGAGAATAGGTCAGCAGCATTTTCTTCATTTACAAAAGAGGCAAATTCATGACTCCCCAGCATGGCTTCAGTTTTAGTAAGGATTTCCTCAGAAACAAATTAGGCCAACTTATTTTAAACATCTTTTGAAGCCTGAGAAAATAAAAAGAAGCAAATGGAAGGATAAGTCCAGGAAGGGATGAAGTCATATGTTGAGGAATATGCCCAAAGTTGAATGAAAAAAGTTAACACTAACCATGAGTATATTTTGCATCTGTAATTGACACATTGAACAAGGGAATACTCATGGGATGTAATAATAGAGGTCATTTTATTTTGGGGTCCCCAGTGTTTGTTTAAAATACCTTAATGTCAGTGGTCCTTACCCTGCCCTCTAAATGAAAATGGGTATTCTCATAACTTTCCATTTACAGGAAATGAAAAGTCTGACAATCACTTATAATCACAAATACAGTCCCAATGTATTAATTAAAATTGCCCAGTCCCACATGTTAGTCAAAATTCTGAACACATTCCAGATGAAAGATTCTCTTTTTTCTACTATGGGGTCTTCAGATAGGATATCTGCTTTGGGGGAAGTGGATGCCATAGACTTCTCTTATCATCTTTTTCCTATTTACTAGTTGGATCTTCCAACTAGTAAACTTGGATCCTTCCAAGTTTGGAGCATAAGAGGGAAATAAGAAAAGGAGACAAGGAAAGTTCTTACTGAACTGGGATTGTTGTGTTTTTTGCCCTCCGAGCCTGACATATAATAACAATGATAAGAATAACCAAAAAGGAAGAGAATTACTGGCAAATAGTGCTGATTATGTATAGAAATACTTTTAAGTGTTTTACTTATAACTTTTAAAATCTTCATAACTATGGCAAAGAGAAGTAAAGTAACTTGCCTAGGGTTACATCGCTAGCAAACAGTGGATCTGGGATTTTAATGCAGCCAGAAAATATCTGGCTCGAGTTTTTCCCTCATGGACACTTTCATGGGTCTTTGGAAGTTTCCCCTTCTGGGCCTAAGTCTCCTATGATGTGGAGGATGCATTTCTTTAGCGTCAAATTTTACAGCAGCCCACCCTACATGGAGGGTTGTCTTGACAGGTGTTACAATGGCTCTAGAATGAATCTTTTGCCTTAACAAACTGTGAGAGTGCAGGCTAACCCAGATGAAGCCACTTCTGACTTAAGAACCAATTTGCCGTGTTATCTCATTGGTTAAGCTTCTTAGGTAAGAGTCAAATTCCAGTGTAATGACCTCCTAAACCCAAGGAAGTTATGTTAAGCTCTAGGTGCAGTCCCATTGAAGTTTCTTTTGCTAATTGTAGGTGATATGTAAGACTTCTCAACCCCTCTTCAAAGAAATTCTCCCCTTTTCTAAATCTTCAGTCATCCAACTTTTGTATACCAGCATTATATTATATTTATAGATAAGATTTAGGATCCTGAAGTTGGTTCTTGGTAATTTATTTGAATATTGCACACGTGGTCTAGCCTCCTTTGGAATCTCATTTTTATATCCTGGTGTCTTAGGACCTCCAATATAGCATTTTGTGCACATATTTCCACCTATAACGTATTTTACATTAGCACATGGCAAGATTTGATTTTCTCTTTTTTTAAACATCTCACTCTGAAATTGCATATCTTTATGGCAAATTAGAAAACTAATTCAATGAAAACCTTTATTTTGCTAAAATTTTTAAATACATGTATACACACATAAATCATATTTGTATGTATATATGTATCTATAGACACATGTGGATGATGCATAATGAACATATTATGTGTATGTAGACACATACATACAAATATAGATACATATTATGTATCTGTATTTTGAAATATATGAAATTCATTATTTGGAGGCACTTTGGGAATCATTTTTCCTCAAATTTTTGAAAATTTTTTTTAACTCTTGATGTGCTAGAGAGTATATTAGACTAGAAGTCAGAAAAACTGTTCTAGTAATTTTAATAACAAGAATTAGCTCATAAAAATAATTTTCAAATAATTAAAGCTTTATAATTATCCATTACATTTCTAAATTTACATTTACAACTCACAGTCCATTTGCACACACATTATTGCATGTCATTTTAGTTCTGCATGCAAAAAGTCACTTAGTTCTGCTCCTTGGGCTTCATGTTTGACCTCTTTTTCTTCATCTGTCAAATACTTTAGAGTCTCAGGGATGAGTAAGACAGCTGAAATGCTTGTTCAAAGATTAAACTCAGGAGGGCCTCTTGTGTGTTTCATAGGATCTGATCTGGGTCCTTCCATGTCCACTTCCTGATAGGACTCCTTTGTCCCACACCCAGCTGTCCATTTTGTCTTGTGAAGAAGAGATAAAGGGAAAGGCTGAAGTCAGCTCTCTGTATAGCATAAAATCATTCTTTCTCCTCAGTCCCAGGATTCTGAGGTCCAGAATTGAGAAGTTTCTTGACAAGGCCAATAATGTCTTTACTTTGTACTATCAGATGGTCCATTGAGACCTTTAGCCTGTAACGCCCTCTTCTTACACCTTCGTCTCCTTAAAACTGTGTTGGAAACCTGAAGTGTCTCTTCAACAAAGACATTCCTGAGTTACCAAGCCAGAGTTAAATACTTCCACCTTTTGCCTCAATTCCTCTGTATAATTTTCCCATACTCTTGTTAATTTCTTACTCCTGCCCCACGAATGGCTGCATTGAATATTTTTGATCTGTCATGTAATGGTTTATTTATCCTATATCAGTAATATGGCTTTGTAACTGCATCTTTATTAGTTTATTTTTTTTCCTTAGAATAAGTACTTTTTTAGACAGATACTGAGTCTTGATATATGCTTATTCCTAATGCAATAACTGGCACTTAGTAATTGCTCAATAAATGCTTGTTGACCAACTACATGAATGGATGAATGGATAAATGGTCCTGTTGTTTAACCCTGTTTTAAACTCAGCACATTGTATTGTATCTCTTAAAAACCTGGGAGTTTTTGGAGAATACGGATTATTTAAATTTTTATAGCTCTAAAATTTAAATCTCTCTATATACCCAATTGACCATTCATGGAGTGTATTTTGGCAAGTGAGGGATGGGTAAATGAATGAACAAATATGTGTACAGTCCTATCATGCAACACTTCGCAGTACCACACCCCCACCCGGAAAAAAAAGACTCCTTTGATTATGAGGATCATTTTACTGTGAACAGTAGAACAACAGAACCTTTCAGCTCTTACTCTGCTTTCAAAAGAACATGCTATTTTAATGAAACATTTAGGTCAAAATTTTATTTGTATGAATCATCTCTCACTCTGCCACACACAACTTTTTCTGAGGATGAATTGGCTATATAAGCCAATGTCTTATAAATGTCTATATAAGCATTTTCTAAACTCCAAAGCACTCTAACTGTGTACAAGCCCCTGATACATGAAAAAAATATTCCTATGTCTTTGGAGGGATAGGATGGTTTGAGAAGAAAATCTTTAGAGTTCTCGAGGTCACTTTTCAAGTTCTTTGTAGTTACATATTTATACAATCAATCTTAGGTGTAAGTGTTCAGCATATTTAGCTAATGTTCTCAGAATATTCTGGAATGAAATATGTCAAGATTCTAAAGTGAGAAACAGATGACCAAGGAAGATTAAGAGATTTGAAGACATCAACCTGTCTTAGTGTCAGAAATCAGGTAATAATAGAAGACAAAACAGAAACACACATTTCTCTGCCTTTCATTATCCCATGCTGAGCACCATAGAAGTTGAAACACACCTTATTTATGCACCTGTCATATTTTGTTTTTAAAACACCAAGACCCATTGATAGTTTTGTCTCTTAAGAGGACATGTTTTTAATGGTCAGCACTGCAAATCCCCGAATCCTGGTCTAGTCATGTATCATTAATCTACAGGTATAAACATCCTGTATAGATGAATGGGAGAGAAGGGAGGAGGGAAAGCTTTACCTTTAGGGGAATTTGTCTCCAACTTCTATCTTAAATCTTTGCTTAGAGAGCTAAGTTGTCCCATGAGGGAATTCTAATGTTCTCCCTTGGTTTTTGACTTAAGAATTAACTAAGAGTTAGACATGAGAGTGTCCTTTCCCCTAGTGTTTATTCTGGTGCTAGCTGGGCTTCTAAGGAGGTGGCCTCCTACTCTTTCGAGTAGGAGGTAGGCCCAAACTCTGCTATGCCACAGTGTACACATTGAATGTTAAAAAAAGATAAGAAGGAGAATGAAGACTTCGAGGAAAGAAGAATTTTAAATCCCTTTCCTTCTCTACCTACTGTGGTGGGTTCCTTGACCCATGTTAGATCTTGTCTTCTTTAGAAGTAGAGCGAAGTGGTAGACAAAACATGAGGTTAGGATTTTCAATAACCACACTTAAGTGGAAGGCTCTTTTGAGACCATCTAGTCTAGTGGTTGTCAATCTTTGCTAGCACTGAAACTCACAGGGAAATAACCATTTCCTGTTCATATTCCCAAGACCCTAAAAGATGTCTCATCAGTAAATCAGAATGATAAATGATCTCAACTGCAGAGTACATCCCTTTGGTAGAGAAAACCAAATATTAAATTCTTGGTGGAACTATACAGTTTGAGAAAGATCTTTGGGTAAATGTGACACTTCCTCTCTCCACATTAAATCATGGGTCCAATGCAACTTTCTCATTTTACCAATGAGAAAAGTGTGGTCTAAGGTGTTAAAATGAGTTTTCCAAAGTTCCACAGATAGATCAATGGGAACACTAAACTAAAATCCAAGGTTCTAACTTCTATTTCAATGTTTTTTGATTGTCATTCAATAGGATTAAAGAATAATTTATGTTCACATGGCATCTGTCTTCAGTAGTCTTTTTTGTTTGGCCTTGTAAAGTCACTGTTAATATTCTTAGTTAAAACACTTACGAGAAGACCTTAGTGTCAGAAATCAGGTAATAATAGAAGACAAAACAGAAACACACATTTCCACCTTTCTTTGTCTCATGCTGAGCACCGCAGAAGTTGAAACACACCGTATTTATGCACCCGTCATATTTCGTGCATATGTTGTGTGTTCTAATTAGTAGCTTTCTTGCAAATTGTGATATAATGATCTGAGGAGAATCTATATCTATTATCTGTGAATTAGGCAAGATACTAACACTGTTTCACAGATGTGACTACCAAGAGCATTTCATGTCAGCAAGCATATGGCCAAAATTAGCTTAAAATTGTGGTTATCTGACACAAGTCCAGTGTACCTTCTGTACTCTGATGCTGCTGCATATCGTATTTTGTTTCAAACAAGAAAACTGATCATGGAGATTGATGATATAAGTTTATTTTTATGATGACTTTATCCATAATCACTCATACAGCATTTTAGGGCTTAGTGATGCCTTAAAAATAGATCAACCAAATAAAGTTGCTCTAAAAAGCTTACAAATCACAGACAAAAATTTTAGTGTGATAGGAGTACTGAATTCTGTATCTTATTCAGTTAAATCAGAAATGTTACGATCATTCATTAGACAAAATCAGATTGGATGATGACATGCCTTGACACCCATTAAAGAGACAGTCTAAAATAACAGAGGCAACTTCTTATAAAAGAAAGAGCATACATGGACACCAGAGTCAGCCAGAGTCTTGCTGAGATCTCAGAGATGCTGCTGTCTAGTAGGTTGACTTTTAGCCAAGTTGCTTAACCTCTCTCAGGCTCTGTTTTCTCCACTACAAAATGAGCATAATACTCCTACTTATGTTTATTGTGGGGACTAGTAATAATGTGTCCGGAATAGTGCCTTGCATATTTAATTGCTCAATAAATCACATCTGTGGTTTTTATGGTGATTATTAACGTTATCAGTATGCTTATATTATCTCTGAGAATACAATGAAAGAGATAAAAGATAAAGCATGGCTTATTAAAATCCTTCCCCCCCTTTTGGACTAATCAGTTTTCGTTATCAAAGGAGTGGAGCAGTATTATTGGTGAAAGTAAAGCACTGTATTATTTTTAAAAGCCCATTAGAAGTAAATTTACAGGAATTACAACAAACGTATAACAGTTAACTAGAGATAAATTTCTTTTGTAGAAAGAAGTGCCTAGAAATGGCTTAGAATGTCAAACTTTTGACTCCTTGAGAAAATTGTTTTATTTCTCTGCACTTCAGTTTTTGATGTGATAAGAAGGCCTCTAAGATCTGTCCCTTTCAACCCAACATTCTGGAGTTCTATGAAACACTCTAGAGAGAATCACCATCACTAGCTTGTAGTCTGGAAACAGAGACAAATAAATAGTCATTCTATACCTTGACTCATGTGATTTCACAGGAGTACAGCATGTATCAGGGTTGATTAGGAGCCTGGAAGAGAACAGTCAGCCTATGGGTTATAAGAGTTCTCAGGTGGTTGTCACTGAAGCCTGGAAGGTCAAATGCTGAGACAGCCTGGTGCCAAAAACGTAGTCTTTAGAGTAATAAAAAAGGAAAAGGATAATTTCTTATCCTTTGATAAGAGTAGAAATTATGGGCCGGGCGCGGTGGCTCAAGCCTGTAATCCCAGCACTTTGGGAGGCCGAGGTGGGCGGATCACAAGGTCAGGAGATCGAGACCATCCTGGCTAACACGGTGAAACCCCGTCTCTACTAAAAAATACAAAAAACTAGCAGCACGAGGTGGCGGGCGCCTATAGTCCCAGCTACTCGGGAGGCTGAGGCAGGAGAATGGCGTGAACCCGGGAGGCGGAGCTTGCAGTGAGCTGAGATCCGGCCACTGCACTCCAGCCTGGGCGACAGAGCGAGACTCCGTCTCAAAAAAAAAAAAAAAAAAGAAATTATGTACCTAGTTTTCTGCAGCATTGCACCAACAAAGCGTTCTCTCTCTGCTATGATTATAAATAAGGTAATAAACATTGGTAATAAACATGTCAGCTAGTATATATACATACTGGCACATAATAAATTGAATATAATATCATTTTTACTTATTTGCAGCAAAACCAAGGCAGATGCCCAGCCCAGAATTGTTCAGTGGAAGCCCCTGCTTGGATGCCTGTCCACCACTGTACTGTAAGTTTGATTATTCCAAGATTGGCCAGATGGAAGGATAAATGTTTTTATATTTTGGAATAATCTTAGTGGAATGAGCCAGAATGCTCTCTGAAATTTTGGAGTACAGCAAATATTTTGCAAGGAGAAAGAATAACCTTTCAGAAAGCTTTGCAATGTACAAAATACCAGTGATTAGGGATTCCATGCATTTTGTTGGAGTCAGGATAACTTGGAAAGGATTACTTTAAATGGGTTATTGATGAGTTAGAGTTGGAAGGCCATTAAAATGAATATATTTGCACATATATTTTTCAGGATAGCTGCATATTCAGCAATATTTGATTTTAGATGCCTTGAAGAAGGATGCTTTCTCTTTTGTCACTGTGTCAACTGCTTAATAGTGATGAGCACACAAACTTGCAATTTTCAAGTCTTCCTGGTGTAATAATAGTCTCTGCATTTGCGTAATATCTTCTACCAGAGAATTTTCCAGTGCCTTAGAAACAAACAGGTACTATGTCATTATCCTTGTGCTACAGATGGGAGATTTAAATGTAAAGGGAGTAAGAATAGTGCATCAATTGTAGCGCTGGGAACGGATCCCAGACATCCTACCTCTCCTTTCATGTACTCATGCTAGTACTCTATGCTCTGAAGGGTGTGAAGAAAGTGGCTGAATGTATGATATTCTGTAATACATGGATTGCCTAAAAGAAATGACAGTGATATCTCTTGGAATTATGTATACTGTAAATGACAGTTTGGCTCTCGTGAAATAATTTGTGTATGATGGAAATAAGAAATTAGAAAGTTACCTTTTGGACATTCTCATTTGACTCCCCTTGTAGGCAATGGAAAAGTAATATGTGGCGCTTCCTAAATATCCTTATCTATTGTTGAGGCACTGGGTGCTGAAAGATACGACTGGACTAACATGGCATATCTTACAACTACGTTAGCAGTAAGCCTGGTGGAACCTGATTTTCACTCAGATTGTGTAAGAGATTACGTTTTTCCCTCAGTTTTTGTTTATCTGTGGCAGGAAGAGAAAGTGGGATCACCTTTAGTGAAGGAGAGATGATGATGCTAAATTTTGGAGGTATTCCTGCAGTGCAGAGGGAGCCCAGACATGCTGGAGACTCAGAGAATAAAAATGTTAACATTTTGAGCAGATGGTCAGAGGAGAGTACATGCTTAGGGACTACTTATGAAAGAGAAAGGATGTGGTTTTTCTGTTTTTGTTTTTGGTTTTTATTTTTGAGACAGAGTTTTACTCTGTTGCCCAGGCTGGAGTGTAGTGGGATGATCTTGGCTCACTGCAGCCTCCGCCTCCTGAGCTCAAGTGATTCTTGTGCCTTGGCCTCCCCAAGTAGCTGGGATTACAGGTGCATGCCACCAAGCCCAGCTAAATTTTTTTGTATTTTTGGTAGATATGAGGTTTTGCCCTGTTGAACAGGCTGATCTTGAACTGAGAAAGGATGTGTTTTAATAATTTTATTATTTGTTCATAAATAGAACACTTCTTTTATTGTATCCCCAGTGATATCATTTCATAATTACTGATTCCTACATCTGTTTCTCCATGGAGACAATGTATTCTTTGGGGTCCTGGTATATCCACAGCTAGTAAAATCCCTGGTACATGGCAGAAATTCTGGGAAGTTAAGTTTCAATGAGTGAATATCCTATATGTTGATTTTTCTCTTTAGTAAGTTTTTAAAAATTATTTTACAGCTCTCAGATTTCTTGGTAAAGAGGATTAATAATGGTATTTTACCATCTTAGACTGTAGTTTCTATTTCTCCTCTTCATCGTTCTATAACACTTTTCTCTTAAGAGAATACCATAGAATACATGTTTTCAGGAATTTTGTTTTCAAGCTACAAAATTTAGTAATTTCATTCAGCTGTGTCTAGTACCATGCCAATTGCTAGAAATATAAACATGAATAAGGCAGTAATCCTATGTAAATCAAATACACTCATGTATAACATCAATAAGAATTTCTGATCCTTTAATATACTGGTAATTTCAGCACAAAATATTATATAAGAACTTTCACATTTTATTACTTTGTGCAGTCTTGTTGCAAGGAAGTGCATGATTAGGATTCTGTCTTTTGAATTATTATAAATCGTTCATCCTTCATTATTCCCTTGGAGTTGAACCCCTTGGGATCTGGGAATCCCAGATTAGCTCCTAGTTCTATTGTAGAACCTTAGGAACAAATAAACAACTACATTTAAGATTCTTCCTGACGATCACAAGTCAGAGTGCCAGCATTAAAGTCTTATTCTCAGTGCTGTGGTCAGGTGAGAGAACGGAAAGTAGATGTTTCTTTTTCATTTCTGTCATAGAACTGGGGGCTATTGGTTTCATAAATTTCCTTTGCTATTTACATAAAAGTAATTATATCTCCCAGTGAAACACATATTTTCTGAAAGAGTTGTGCAGCACATACTGATCTGCTTTCTCTGCAGAGAACCCCCAATCCACAGAGGTGTGCTCCCAGTGGTCATGTTTAGATTATGTGAGCCTACCTCTGGCCAGGACTGACTGATCCAGGGCATAGACATTTGATTCCAGCAGGACCAGTTGAATTTTTTTCCTGGGAATTTGGAATTTGTACTGGAGATATACCAAATACTGGTAGTCATCAATATTGAATGAATCATATGAGAGAATAGTTTGGAAAAAGTTACGTGAACCTCAGTTGCTTAGACCTCTAAAGCTGCTTTGTATCTGCCCTTCTTAGGTATTATGTACTCAAAAGTCTCTTGGATTCTGTGAAATGGTCTCAGTAACTTGTTAATAATCAATGTGACTTCTTTCTCAATTATTTAGTTTTTAAAAAATTTATTTATTTTTGATAGGGTTTGTTCTTTGATTTACTTGCAACCAAAAAGAAAGAGAAAATAGTTTAATACTACTAGTCAGCGATGTTTATTGAGTCTCCTCTAGAGCTAGTGTAATAAGTAGTAGTCTCAGAAAAAAGCACTAACACTGGGATTTTGATAATTTATAATCTATTTATTTCAAATATCTGACTGTAGACAACACCTGGGTATATTTAAAACATGATGAAATAATTTGATAATAACTTAATTCACCTTATAGAATAAAAAATATGGGCAGTCGAGTCTACAATTAACATACACATTTATATAACCAAAAGCTATGTATGATATGTATGAAATTCTGGTATTAATGTTCATTTTATCATCTCTCCAGAAATAGTGAAAATCTTTGCCTTGTGCTTAAGAGAAGTCTTGGCTGCCTTAGATTCTCCAAGGACTGAAGCAAGTTATAAATAAATTAATACATACTTACATGCCTAATAAATTGATAGTCTCTATTATTCTTTTGCATTTTTCAAATTCAGTTTATTCTCTCCTACATTCCTTTCTCAACTGTCCTATTCTTGCTCTTTGTTGTTCTATTCTGGAATGATTGTATCCTCATAATTAGACTGTATTACATTTTGCAAAAAAAGCCTTGGTTTTCATGTCTGCATTTGCCCCAAGTTCATTTTGAGTGCAGAGCTTTTATCATTGGATTTCTGGCTTCTCCAGATTGCTTTGCAAATGTCTGTCACCAGTTACATATTGCCTTGACAATGGTGTCTATTAATTACTTGTTCTCTCTCTTCCTGGATGGTTTTTTTTTTTTTTTTTTTAAGATTTGTCCTTTTAGTAGTAACTATAATGTACAGATTGGGGTTTGAGCAGAAAAGAAATTTTACTCCCCAATAATTATTTAGAAACATGGACATAATTAAACTTTCTGATTACATGAAATATCTTTTCCCTAGTGAAAAGTGTGCCAGTTTAATTGTTTCTCCCCCATGTGTGGCTATATTAATGACTAGAATGATAGCCTTCCTTACCCTTACGTTTTAAATTTAAATTGATTATATACCTCATTGGTTTGTATGACTATGAATATGAACACAGTAGCTACCTGAGCTTCTGCCATCTGCAAACAATTGAGAAGATGCCCACAGGTTCTAGGACTCAGCTGAAGAAAGATAGCTCTCTGAATCTGAGTGAACTAGGCTAAGAATTAGCATTTGGCACTTGGAATTAAAGAACTTTAGATTTGACCAGCTGTAAGAAGCTTGAGTGGCTACTGCATTTTAGAGCATGTTTGTGAACCACTCAGTATGGCTATGGCTTATGTACAGATTTAATCATTTTGAGGAATATCCCCAAACCCAATTCTGAATCTCCTCAATTCTCAGTTATTAGGTATACTCAGAAATGGCTGTAATGTGTAATTTTATAAATTAGACATATAAAATATAAATACACATGATTTGGCTACAAAAATTCTTTTTTGTTGCACATTTGTACACCCCTTAGTTACTGGAAATTAACGCGAGGAAAAGAATTTCTAAAAGCTAAGTTGACTGCTATTATGGAACTTAAAGATACTGCTATATCTGTATGTTTCTATCACTATATAATACTATCAGCAGATATGTGAAATATTTTCAAATGTAAGCATTTATAAATTAGAACACTGAATTCTGAATACGGCAACTCTCATTTACTTATTCAAGAAGTAGTTGCTGAACATGTATTTTAACTGACCCTTGGATTTCTCAATGTATAGCAGAAAACAATATGTATAAATAAATCATAATTATACTTGACAACACATTATTTAATAATGGTCTATAAAAAGCACTATAAATTTTCAAAATGGGAAATTGCCTTAAGATGGATTTTGGAAGACAAAAGATGCAATATTTGGTCATAGTTAAGGGTACATCCTTTAGAATTGAATGAGATTTGTGTTAATGTATTAACTCTTCCACTAGTCAGTGGAAAGAGTAAAGTATTACTCTTCTCCTAGTAAGCTGTATGACCTTGGACAATTTACCTAATCTGAGTTTATGCACACAACAGGATATTTTGAGATTTACAAGAAATAATGCATAGTAAGTGTTAACATAGCACCTGGCACATAGTTAAGTGCTTAGTAATTGCTGGAAGGAAAGAAAGAAAAGGATAGATCATTCCAGAAGGGAGTGCATGGGGCAGGATAAATTGGTGAGAAAGAACGTAAAAAACAGACAATAACCCAATAGTAAATCACGGGTACTCATTTAGACCCTTTTAGGAGAACCTTTTCTGGAAAAAGTTTCTAGGAGCTAATGTACAACTCTTTAAGACTTTGAAAGCAGAATCTTGCGATTCTTGGGAAAAAAAAAAAAAAACTTTTTGTTCTCTGACAGGCAGGAACCGATGATATAGGATGTCATATTAATGAGAGCTATTTATATTCTCAGTCATTTCCATTTTTGTTTGTATACAGCCATTTTCAAGGAGTGGGGCCAGGTTTTCCTTTTCGTTTAAAAACACTTTAACATCTTCCTACTATGTGTCTCTAGATTATGAAAGTAATTTCTTTCTTTTATGGGAAATCAGTAAAAACAGATGCTTCTCTTAGAAACCAGAGAAGATGTTCTTTTAAAGTGTTAATTGTTCCAGCATGCTCTCTGAGACTGCCTCATATTACCCACAGTCAGGATCATTCAATCTAATTGAGACCAGTTAATACAATGTGCACAAGCTATTCTGCAGTAATCCTAAAAGTTGTTTTTCTCTTTTTTGTAGCTCCTCCCAACCCTTTTGTTCCCAGAATGCATTGTGTGACCTAATTTGGTATACACCCTACATAAATACCCAGACCATGGCACTCAGAAGCATATAACCCAGTTATAAAATAGTGTTGTGTCTGCTCTCTGGGTGTTTCCAGAGCTTCTATGAAGACAGCACCCTCTGGACTAACTCTGCGGCTGGGAAATTCGACCCAGAATGGCTTTGAAGAGTTGTCTTTCCAAAGACTACATACAATTTTTATTTTTTAGGGCAAAGTTTTCATGCTATCAGCAGTCCCCTTATAAATTGAAGCCAGGATATTATCAGATAATCATAGCTTTAAGAAAATTGCAGAAAATTGCAGCGTACAGGAACTTAAATTGGTGGGCAGTGGGATTAGAGTACATTTGGCCATATGGGTGGTAGCCATAGGATTGGAAAAGAATCCAGAGGGGAAATTATCTCAGAAAAGGCATGATGTACTTTAAGAAATGTGAGTTCTGTGGAGTGTCTCTAATTTCATTTTTGCTGTAGTCAGGGGGTCTTAATCAATGAAAGTACAAAGAAGATGAGATTGATAGAATGGATATGTTGCCCTTTTCCCTAAGCTCTGCCCCTTATAGTATTTTAAACTTACACCGGTTTCCTCTCTAGTTTTAAAGACTCTGCTGGGAACGGCAATACTCATAGAAAACAATTTTGTTACACTGATCTTTGACATATGCCCAGAAAGGGAACCCACAGTATTTATGGAGGGGGGCATTGGTTCATGGGAAAGATGAAAGGGCACTCCCAGTGCGCACACATAAAACCTACACAGTAAATAAAACAGAAGACACATAGACATGTATTCAGCATGCCCTGAGCAAAGAAATGGAGGATGCAAGCCCTAAGGTTGCTGGCAAGATCTGCGAAACTAAATGGAGGAATAGTGAATAGACACACAGTAAAATTGAGGTCATCAAAGTTTATGCTCAGTGCCCCCAGCTTCCTCTTTCTGTAATTTTTAATATTTTCCCTAGAATTTCCTCTTTATTCAACTTGACTGATTTGGGGACCTCAATATTCACCCACCTCTTTCTATTTTCTCTCTTTTTTTTTGCCATTCAGCCAAAGATCTGATAGAACACAGAATGAATATAAAACTTTATGACATTCTTCCTATGAGTATTTGGGATTTTTTTGTTAATGTATCTCTTATTGTTGGTTTCCACCAGTTTTTTTTTTTTTTTTTTTTTTTTTTTTTTTTATGCTCTAACAGGTTCTCTGGAATATAATTCACGTACCATACAATTCACCCATTTATAGTACACAATTCAATGATTGTTAGTTCTTTCACAGAGTTGTACAACTGTCACTCCCATCAATTTTGGGACATTTCTGGGAAATTTTCATGACCCTAAAAGAAACCCCACATCCATTAGCAGTCATTTCCCATTCTCCTCCCAGCTCTTATAAATCACTAATCTACTTTCTGTTTCTATGGATTTGCCCTTTCTGGATATTTCCTATAAGTGGAAGTATGTAATATGCAGACTTTGTGACCGGCTTTTTTCACTTAGCCTAATGTTTCCAAGGTTCATCCATGTTGTACCATGCATTATTTTTCATTGTATGGGTATACCTTATTTTGTTTATCCATTCATCAGTTGATAGACATTTGGATTGTTTCCACTTTTTGATGTTATGAATAATGCTACTATGAATATTTTTGTGCAAGTTTTTACATGGACATGTACTTTCAGTTCTCTTGGGTATATGCCTAGGAGTGAAATTTTTGGGTCATATGCTAACTCTATGTTTAACTTTTTGAGGCACTCTCAAACTGTTTCCCATAACATTTGCACCATTTTACATTCCTTCTAGCAATATATGAAGGTTTTAATTTTTCTACAGTTTCACACTCATTATTACCTATCTTTTGTATTATAACAATCCTAATAGATGTCAGGTAGTATCTCATTTTGGTTTTGATTTTGAATTATCTATTGATTAGTGATGCCACTATGTTTTCATGTACTTGTTACCACTTATCTTCTTTGTCAAAATGTCTATTAAAATCCTTCACCTATTTTTTAATGCTTTTGTCTTTTTATTATTGAGTTGTAAGAGTTCTTTATATGTTCTGGTTATTAGTCCCTTATCATATATGTGATTTGCAGATATTTTCTCCTGTTGTGTGGGTTATCTTTTTACTTTTTGGTAATGGCATTTGGAGCATAACATTTTTACATTTTCATAAAGTCTAATTTATCTTTTTTTGGTCATCTGTATTTTTGATGCTATATCTGAAAAGGCTTGGCATAACCCAAGGTCACAAAGATTTCCTTCTACATTTTCTTTTAAAAGTTTTGTAGTTTTAGCTTTTGCATTTAGGTCTGTCATCAATTTTGAGTTAGTCTTTGTATATAGTATATATGGATATCCAAGTGTCCCGGCATTGTTTGTTGAAAAATCTATTCTTTCCTCCATCGAGTTGTCTCTTCCCTTCTGTTGAAAATCAACTGACTGTAACTATAACTGTCTATTTATGGACTTTCAACTCTGTTTGAGTAATCTTTGTGTCTATTCTTTGCCAGTGCCACACTGTCTTGACTACTGTAGCTTTGTAGTAAGTTTGAAATTTGGTAGTGTGAGATGCCAACTCTGTTCTTTTCCAAGATTGTTTTGGCTATTCTGGGTCCCTTGCATTTTTGCATGCATTTTAGGATTAGCTTATGAATTTCTGCAAAAACCCTGCTGGGATTTTCATAGAGAGTTCACTGACTCTGTAGATCAATTTGAGGAATATTGCTTTGTTTATCAATATTAAATCTTCTGATCCATGAATGTCCTTCCATTTATTTGGGTCTTCTTTAAATTTTTCTAAAATGTTTTATAGTTTTGGGGATATAAGTTTTGCCCTTCTTTTGCTAAATTTAATCTAAAGTATTTTATTCTTTTCAATGCTATTGTAAACAAAGTTGTTTTCTTAATTCCACTTTTACATTGGTCATTCTAGTTTATAGAAATAAAATGAGCTTTTGTTAATTGATCTTGTATCAGCAACCTTACCAAACTTACTAGTTCTAATAGCTTTTTAGATAATTTAATAGGATTTTCTATATACTATATGAGACTATGTCATGTGCAAATAGAGAAAGTTTTACTTCTTCCTTTCTAATCTGGATGCCTTTTATTTAATTTTCTTGCCCAACTGATATGGCTAGAATCTTCAGTACAGTGTTAAATAAAATTAGTACAAGCAGACCTCCTTGACTTTAGATGGAAAGTATTCAGTCTTTCATCACTGAACATGATGTTAACTGTCCAAATTTTTGTAGATGTCCTTTATCAAGTTGAGGAATTTCCCTTAATTACTAATGTTGGTTGTTTTTATTATGAAAGGGGAATTTTTGTTTGTTTCTTTTGATGTTTGTTTTTAATTCTTAAAACTTTCATTTGCTAAAATAATGTATTGGCTTTCTATTGAGAATATTAAGAAGTCCTTTTTCTAGGATTCCTGAGAGCATAATCTACCTACTCATAATCCATGCCTGACTTTCTCTGGGCTATTTTTCTATACCACAGTACCATTAAAGATTCTGGGTTGCACATTTCTTGCAAGTGTTTAAAATACTTTCACAGACTTTATATTTACTCTGGGTTGAATAGGGAACATGTTCTTACCTTGTTTGACAGATGAGGAAACTGAAACGCAGAGAAGTAAAATAACTTATTTTGGCATCATATCATCAGCACGTAGGGGAGCCAGAATGAGTTCTTTGGATTCCCAGTTTGGCTCTGTTTCTGATATTGTTTACTATCTCTATAGGCAAATTGATGCTCCTGAGTTTGCTGTAAAAATGATGAATTTAGAAGAGGCTTTTTTTTTTTTTTATTAGCTATTCTTTGTATCATGGAGGATGCCACATGGATTCTATGCATTGCAGTTTGACAGTATTGGAGTGTTGAACAACCATCTCAGCAGCCACAAAAGCACATTTGAAGGTCTTTCTTCACAGTATTGTTGGAACTGCTAATCTCATCTTACTTATTTGGAGAAGACCATGTATATAGCCACTGTATAAAGAGGGTTACAAGACTGACTATTTAGAAATTCAGCATGACCTACCATTCAGAACTGAAGGAATTTTAATAATGGGCTTTCTTTAAGGGGTTGCTAGGCTCTATCTTTCTGCTTCTTGGTTTCATCCTTTGTTGCAGTAATTGAATATGAAATGTTCTCCCAGAAATGGTCTCATGACACAGCTGTATGCTATAGCATTATTTTTTCACAAGTTTGTACAAGGCTACTAACAGAATATGGTGACTCAACAATTTGTAAACTATTAGGAGTACAAAATGCCATAATGGAGTGGATTCATAGTTTATCCAATTCAAGAGTTCTGTTTATGTGTCTAAAAAAGTCCCTGGAAGAATGGAATATTTATTCTCTCTAACATCAGCTTACAGGAGCTTGGGCTGTACACAATATTTTACTTATTTAATACCCAAAAATCTCAATTATGCAGCATAAACTGAGAAATACTAAAAATGGCATGGAAGTGGACTAAATCAGTATTTCAGTGCTCACAACTAATTTACTGATAACTTATTCTATGATTTTACTGTATTCTTAATATTTCTTAGGCATACATGTTTGAACATGAGAGACCCATAATGCCTTACAGAGACTTTTCAGCTATGTCTCATATAATCATGGCATTTTATTACCTAACCCAGTAGAAAATCCAGGTAATGAGAGCAGGTGTATGGAAATTCCAGAGAGGACATTGCTGAAGCCTGCTATATTGGCAGTCAAGAGAAGTGGCATCTGACAGCGAGCAAAGAAAGAAGTGTTAAAAGCAATAACAAGCTCTTATACTCTATCAGATAATTTGGTTGTGGGTCACTGGAATATTACAACCTTATATCTTGACTGACATTCGTAAATGTTGGTCATGAGTCAACACATACAAAACTAAAATTATTTCAAAAGCTGTTTTGGAGAAGACATCAGAATTACCTTTGTGTCTTCTTACTGTAGCTGCCAAAAACATTTGCAAATTAAAAAATCATTCAAAATACAAAAATATATAATGCTCCAATAACCTTAATTCTCGGGAAGATTCACATTTATGAGCCTCTCTTTGACAGTTCTTAGATGACCAGATGGCTGGCACGTTTCAGTTTATATAAACTCTCAGAGTAGCAGATTTTTCTCTTCTCTAACGTAAGTAACTGAGGCATTGGCTTGAGTTTGTGGTGGAGATGGTAGTGGTGTTGAAGGAAGGAGAGACTTATGGCAAAGCAGAGAGCCCTGGTAATATGTGCAAGGAGATTTGCCTTGGGTGGTGTACTGTTACTGGTTATTAACAGTGCATTGACATGTACTAGCATTACTTGGGCTTTTCAGAGTAGATAAACCTTCGTCCTTTTGATCTTTTTGACCATCACTTAAGACGGGCATACTGCATTGAAGTAAGGACATGGGTTTTGGAGTCAAGCAGAACTTGTTAAAATCGTCTTTTTCTCACGAGCCATATGATCTTTCAATATCTCTTTGCCTTACTTTCCTCATTTATGAAATAAAAATAATAATAATTACCTACCTTGAAAGATTATTTTCAAAATTAGAGACAACATATGTATATGCCTAAATCAGTTCCTGTTGCATAGTAGGTGCTCAATTCATGTTAACTTTATTGTTATTATTATATTGTTATTATCAGCACTAGGGAACTCTGAAGATGGTTGCATTTTAAATCTATGTTGCCTCTTAAAGGCACTGGAGCAATGAACTCTCTCACAACTTGTCTTCCAGTTACCTCAGATAGTGTAAGATATAACTGAAATGTATGGAGTTTAGATGTTTATATGAGTTAATTTACTTAATAAGAGCATAGAATTTAATTTTTTCTGACAGTGATTTCTTTTACAATTTCTGTGTCTTTGAAAGGTATTTCCTAACTCAGAACCATTGCTACATTTCGTTTTGGCTACTTGAGTTCGTTAAAAGTATTTTTGGAAAATAGGTTCTAGCCTTTGGTGATGAAGGAGCCTCTAGAAGTGCAAGTGATTGATTTGGTTATGGAGTGCCAGGTAAAGTGCAATTATAATTATTTTTTTCTAGAGACAAAGTAGATGAATGTCTTATGAACTCTCCTGGGCCTCTCTCCCTAAATATCATGTTCTCTTTTATCTGGTATTGTTAGATCACTGCAGAACAAACACAGACACCATCAAGTGCTCTTAATTTGGGTATTGGTGGGGCTATTTATAGACCAGCTACAGATATGGAGACATTAATGACAGTTCTTCCAAACGAATAATGACAGTTCTTCCAAACGAATAATCCCACTTGAAAACATCTTACTGCATATATCTCTTTTTTTTTTTTGAGACGGAGTCTCGCTCTGTCGCCCAGGCTGGAGCGCAGTGGCCGGATCTCAGCTCACTGCAAGCTCCGCCTCCCGGGTTTACGCCATTCTCCTGCCTCAGCCTCCCGAGTAGCTGGGACTACAGGCGCCCGCCACCTCGCCCGGCTAGTTTTTGTATTTTTAGTAGAGACAGGGTTTCACCGTGTTAGCCAGGATGGTCTGGATCTCCTGACCTCGTGATCCGCCCGTCTCGGCCTCCCAAAGTGCTGGGATTACAGGCTTGAGCCACCGCGCCCGGCCTACTGCATATATCTCTTTAAGGAAGCTTTTCCTACAACATTCAGGAGATGGGTACGTCACACAATTTAATGAACATATGAACAGGAGTATACTCTTAGTAATAATTATTACATACTTAAAAATATTTATTCTTTGTGTTTTTCTGTACTTATAAATTATCTACATCAAAACTAGAAATTCAAGGAAATAACAAAGAAATGTTATTAACGTGCCTGAATTATATAAAACAGATTTGGAGGCTTTCTTGTCAATGGCTTCCTTGCATCTGCTTACTGTTCTGACTTTTTGCGCTGCTTTTCTGATTGTGCTCATACTATGCTCAGACTCGCCTCCTTAGATTTAGCCTCAGGTAGTCCAGGCAGGGAAAGCTATTCCACAAGGCCATGTCTGCAGCTACAGCCAGCTTCCTACTACCAATACAAAGCAGGACTCAATGCCAAACTTCATGAAGCAGCCTCCAGCTACACAAGAGCTCTGCGGATTTGTACAAAATGTTTGGACAAACTTTGGCCCGAAGAAAACTTTTAATAGCACTTGACACAAGAATGGAACATTAATTGCTGTAGCTCCTCAAGGAGGTCCTATTTGGCAGCAGGCAACATAGTCCTTTACCTGCCTTATAAAATTATAAGCCTAGATCAATGTACTGACTCCCTTGATTCAGCAACAAGAGGCACAACAAATGCATCTGATCAAGATCCCAAACCTGAGTGTGACTGGAGCAGATGGAGAAGGGATAGCAGTGAGGGAAAATATGTATAAACATTTGAATATTTCGTTTGCTGACCCATATATTTTCACCTAACTCAGAACAAACACCTAATTAAAATAATTAATGGCATTCGTGTCTGAATTGGCTAAACCTATCAACCTATGGTAAAAAAATAAGCATGATAATTGATCTTGAAGGCTATTTCAGTTTACATTTTGTAGAAGCAAAAATTTTGCATAATTTAATATTCACATTTAAATATATCCTCTCTCTAAAGATGCGAATACTCTGTTGAAAGATTCAGTTTGTTTCTGCAATGGATTTGGTCATACACCATTGTTCTTTAAGTTGTATCAGCATTTACATTAAAAAGTTGTACTCTGTTTATAACTTGGATGCAAAAATGCATTCTGGGCTAAAACTTAATGTCTAAAATCTTTGTCCAAAAGCAGTTTTTTAAAGTACACATGGAATGGCAGTTTTATGACTCTCTGAAAGCTTGAGGTCTATAGGAAGATCTATACAAAACAAAAAAAGAATCTCATCTAATCCAGTCCCTGTGCATTTGGACAGCGTACAGAATCTGGAAAGAAACTGGGCTGTGGAAGGGAATACAATCCTCTCTGTCACCAAACTGGAGAATCAAGGTACTTAGGTTTTATTCTTGGTTACAGTATGTGAAGTACACTGGAAAGAGAATGGACTTTGAAGTCACTCGGTACTGGGTTAAAATCTTATCTTCACTGCTTACTTAATTTGGGAAATGTCTTAACCTCTTTGAGTCATCTCTGTGATTGAATGAGATGATGAAAGTAAAACTGCAGCGCACACTCTCTTCAGTCCTTATGATTTGTAGTTTGAAGCTATTCATTGGTTTCATATCCGTTGATTAGGGTACTTATTCTAGGAGCTTATTTTTAAAGAATGTCTTTCCTTTCATGTATGTTGCCCAAACATAAAATATTAAGTCAAACAAATGATACAACTAATTCTACTCTACCCCTAAAGAGGGCAAAATATTGCATGCAGTGTAAGGACAACTCACATAATTTTAGAGCAAAGAGAAAACCACCACTTTCCTCCTCCAAAATCCCCAGTCCAGGGACTTTCTTAGCCTTCTGCAGCCTTATACTATGTATACAGAATAAGCTAAAACTGTCTTCAGTCATCATGACCAGACATCTGGTAAGGCTGTGGCTGAGGAGAGCCCTTGGCAACAGAAATAAGCTTTTTGTAGGACACAGGGAAATCTTCTCTTTACAAGTGTTTGAAGAAAAAACAATAGAAAAGAGGGAAAATGTTAAATTTCTTGTCCTCAGAACTGTTCTCTTGCCCATAGCTAGTTTTTCATTGCAACCATTGTTAAACAGCCTGAGTCTTCTATAGCTCATCACCATTATTCATTTTGCTCATTCAAATCTGTGTATACATCTATCTTCCCTCCTTTATTAATTCAATATATATTTACAAGGTGCCTGCTATGTCTCAGGCATGGTTCTGAGAGGTGAAGGCAGCTGAGCTTTTGGGTCAGGTGGGGACTTGGAGAATTTTTGTTAGGCTTGCTAGTCTGAGGAGGGATCCTAAAATTCCAGATAGTCCCCCATCTGACAGGGCTTTGGGCAAAAATTATGTCTTTCTGATTGATGAGCCCAGATGCCTAAAGAAGGGAACAGAGTCCTGAGGTTTATACTAGAAATCATTCTTATAGGAGAAACTAGAAAAGCACCAGAGACAGGGAGTGGTTTTTAGAAGCTGAACTAGCCTCAGAGAAGAGAGGTGAGAGGAAGTTTGTCTGACAGGCGTTAGGACCCAGGAGGCAAGGGTCAGGATAGATGGGCGAGTCTTGTTTGGGCAACATGACTTTGAGAGTTCCGCTCATGGCCACAAAGTCAATCATCTTGTTGTCAGGATCCCGGAGCTGAATGGCTTTCCTCTCTGTAGACTCTTGGCTCAGCCCAGAGGTACAGGAAAAGAGAAAGGTGGTTCCAGGCAAACCAACGGTCCCAACTCCGAAGAGTGGGGCGTTGCTAGCGAGCCCTTTCCCAGAAAGCCTGACACCCATGTGTTTAGTCTGGCAGCTGTGCTAGTGGCTTTTAACTGGCCGACTGGTGTCCAGTATTTAGCCCCCAAATTCTAAGGAAAAATAGGACAGAATAGCAAGCAAAAGGGGTCTGATGGTAGTCACTGCTTGGCGATAGGCGATAGTCCCTTCGTGGTTGCCAAAATGTGTCCCTTCGTGGTCACCAAAATGTGTCCTATCTGGGTTGCCAAAATGTGTCTGGAGTTTATTCCTTCCAGTGGGTTCTTGGTCTCGCTGACTTCAAGAATGAAGTCATGGACCTTTGCGGTGAGTGTTACCGCTCTTAAAGATGATGTGTCCGGAGATTGTTCCTTCAGAGGTGCATGGAGTTTCTTCCTTCTGGTGGGTTTGTGGTCTCACTGACTTCAGGAGTGAAGCCATGGCCCTTGGCAGTGAGTGTTACAGCTCTTAAAGGTGGCATGTTTGGAGTTGTTTGTTCCTCTCAGTGAGTTCGGGGTCTCACTAACTTCAGGAATGAAGCCGCAGACCCTTGCAGTGAGTGTTACAGCTCATAAAGGTAGTGTGGACCCAAAGAGTGAGCAGCAGCAAGATTTATTGTGAAGGGAGAAAGAACAAAGTTTCCACAGCATGGAAGGGGACCCAAGCAGGTTGCTGCTGCTGGCTTCGGTGGCTAGATTTTATTCCCTTATTTGGCCCTGCCCACATCCTGCTGATTCGTCCACTTTACGAAGTGCTGATTGTTCCATTTTACAGAGTGCTGATTGGTGTGTTTACAATCCTTTAGCTAGACACAAAAGGTCTCCAAGTCCCCACCCAACCCAGAAGCTCAGCTGGCTTCACCTCTCAGCATGAATGAGGGTATAGGTGAAGATGAACAGAAATGAATTTGAGACATTTGGGAGTAAACATGCCAGGACATGAAGGTGAATTTTATATGGGTGTTGTAAGAGGAAGGGCAGTATCAGGGATTACTCCTAGCTCCCTGGTTTGCATGAAACTGTGTGCACAAGTGTCACTTACTGAATTTGGGAACTCTGGAAAAGGTTCATTTTAGGTATGCTAGTGGGAGGATAATGAAATCTATTTTGAAAAAGTTAAATTTGAAGAGTCTTTAAGATGAAAGTAGAGATGTCAATTGGCCTGTAAAAAGGGATAGGAGCTGGTACCAGATATTAAATGCAAGGTCAAGGAAAGCATTTTTTTTTTTTCAGAGTGAAAAATGAGCGTTTTTAAGAGCTGGTGGGACTGAAAAAACAACTGAATTAAGAACTGAGAAGTATTCAATGTATTCAATAGATTATTCAACAAGAAAGTCATTGTTAGAGTAGTTTCAATAAAGTGGCAGGGATTGAAGAGCAAATAAGAGAATGTTTACAATACAAACATGACTCATTTTATTGTACTTTCACTTTATTGAATTTCACAGATACTGTGTTTTCTACAAATCAAAGATTTGTGACAATCTTGTGTTTAGCAAGTCGATTGGCAACATTTTTCCAACAGCATATGCTCACTTCATGTCTGTCTGTCACATATTGGTAATTCTTGCAATATTTCACACTTTATTATTATTATTATATGTGTTATGGTGATATGTGATCAGTATCTTCAATGTTACTATTATAGTTGGTTTGGGGTGTTATAAAATGTGTCCATATAGGAGCAAGAACTTCACCGATAAAAGTGTGTGTTCTGTCTCCTCCACCAACTGGCCGTTCCCCTGTCTCTGTGGCTCCCCTTGAGCTTCCCTATTTTTTGAGACACAACAATATTGAAATTAGGTCAGGTAATAACCCTATAATGGCCTCTAAGCGTTTAAGTGAAAAGAAGAGTCACACATCTCTCACTTTCAATCAAAAGCTAGAAATGATTAAACTTAGTGAGTAAGGCATGTCAAAAGCCAAGACAGGCTGAAAACTAGGCCTCTTGCCTAGTGAATGGTGTGAATGCAAAGGAAAAGTTCTTGAAGGAAATTAAGAGTGCTACTCCAGTAAACACATGGATGATAAGAAAGTGGAACAACCTTATTGCTGATATGGAGAAAGTTTTAATGGTTTAGATAGATCAAAACAGCCACAACATTCCCTTAAACCAAAGCCTAATCCAGAGCAAGGCCCTAAGTTTCTTTAATTCTCTGAAGACCAAGGGAAGTAAGGAAGCTACAGAGGAAAAGTTGCAAGTTAGCAGATGTTGCTTCATGAGATTTAAGGAAAGAAGCCATCCATATTACATAAAAGTGCAAGATGAAGAAGCAAGAGTGGACGTAGAAGCTATAGTGAGTTATCCAAAAGATCTAGCTAAGATCATTGATGAAGGTGGCTACACTAAACAACGGACTTTCAATGTAGGAAAAAAAGTCATCTATCGGAAGAAGGTGCTACCTAGAACTTTCACAGATAAAGAGGAAAAGTCAGTTCCTGCCTTCAAAACTTCAAAAGACAGGCTGACTCTCTTGTTAGGAACTTAGGGACCTGGTCACTTTAAGTGGAAGCCACTGCTTAATTACCTTTCTGAAAATTGTAGGCCCCTAAGAATTATGCTAAATCTACTCTGCCTATTTTCTAGAATTGGAAGAACAAAGCCTGGATGATAGCATGGTTTACTATAGTGACAATCATAATCCTGAAAGTCCCAGTCCTGAAAGCCATAATTCCAATGTTGAAATCTCAAAAGATCCAAACCCAAAAAGATTAAAGTCTTGAAGTTGAAATCTTGAAAGCTTAATTCTGGGAAAGGGATTATTGAATTTTCAGTTGTATGCAGGATAGCTGCATCATATTAGTTACATCATGGTGGGCAGAACTATTATTACACCTTGTTATTGTCTTTATTTGGAAATTAAGTATGGTTTGAGATGCAATGGATTCCAAGTTGATAAGGGGTGGAGTTAATGTTAGGCTTCAATTGGCTGAATTAGTGGACACCTTGAAACCTGGTTGATATGGTTTGACTGTGTCCCCATCCAAATCTCATCTTGAATTGTAGTTACCATAATTCCCACATGCTGTGGGAGGGACCCAGTGGGAGATAATTGAACATGGGGGCAGGTCTTTCCTATGCTGTTCTTGTGATAGTGAATAAACCTCCTGAGGTCTGATGGTTTTATAACTGAGAGTTTCCCCGCACATGTTCTTTTGCCTGCCGCCATGTAAGACACGCCTTTGCTCGTCCTCACCTTCCATCATGATTGTGAGGCCTCCCCAACCATGTGGAACTATAAGTCCATTAAACCTCGTTCCTTTATAAATTACGCAGGCTCATGTATGTCTGTATTAGCAGTGTGAAAACAGACTAACACACTGCTAAAGCACTATTTGGGCTGTGTCTGTGAGGATATTTCCAGAGGAGATTAGTGTGTGAGTCTGAGTGGACTGGTTGGGGAATAT
This sequence comes from Trachypithecus francoisi, assembly GCF_009764315.1. NCBI lineage: Eukaryota > Metazoa > Chordata > Mammalia > Primates > Cercopithecidae > Trachypithecus > Trachypithecus francoisi. The sequence goes on along the minus strand of NW_022681473.1, from coordinate 74,945,116 downwards.
CTGCTCTTGATGTTTCAAGAGTTTTTGAAGATTATAGAAGTGAAAACATACAAAAATTAAAAAAAAAAACAAACCCTTGCCAAATGATTGTTTATAACTTCTGCCCCTTGACACATAATGCCAGTGCTTGCCTTCAAAATTGGTTTTTTTGTCAGAGAATAAATACATTTCAACAAGCCCAGCAACCTTCTGAATCAAAAACACTTGCTGATATGGAAGTTCTTCCAGTGGAACAAAACACATTGCAGACCCTTGAGCAATTAGGGGGTGAGGGGTGACAACTCACCACACAGTTGAAAATCAATGTCTAAAAAGAGTGTAATTGGATTGTTTGTTATACAAAGGATAAATGCTTGAGGTGATGGATATTCCTATTTTCCATGATGTGATTATTTCACATTGCATGCCTATATCAAAACATCGCATGTAGCCAGGTGTGGTGGCTCATGCCTGTAATCCCAGCACTTTGGGAGGCCGAGGCAGGTGGATCACGGGGTCAGGAGATCAAGACCATCCTGGCCAACATGGTAAAACCTCGTCTCTACTAAAAATACAAAAATTAGCAAGGCATGGCGGCACATGCCTGTAGTCCCAGCTACTTGGGAGGCTGAGGCAGAAGAATTGCTTGAACACGTGAGGCGGAGGCTGAAGTGAGCCAAGATTGTGTCACTGCACTCCAGCCTGGGTGACAGAGCGAGATTCTGTCTCAAAAAGCCAAACCAAACAAAAACAAAACATCACGTGTACTTAATCAATATATATGCCTGCTATGTACTCACAAAAATTGTCTTTAGTGTCCCTAAGTGTTCACGTTTGCAAAATATATATGTTATTATTGCCTATTTCATTGTGTAACGTTTCCTATGAAGTGTTCTGTCATGTTTTTAAATGTTTCTCAAATCCACTTTTAAAAATGTAAATAAATGTCTTTTAAATAAATTTTAAAACTATTTTTTCAGAATTAAATTTTTGAGATTTTAATTTGTTAAGATTGTGGTTATCAGGATATTACACTTTCAGGATGTTTATCTTTTGGGATTTTAACACTTAGGACTATGGCATCTGAGATTGTGTCTTTTGGGATTATGGCCAAAATCTGGTTTTCTGAATGTGTTAATCCCACTTTTGTAATCTACTGCTCAGAAAAATCTCTTTCAAAATATTACTGCTTATTGATAAAGCAGCTAGTCACTCAAAAGTTCTGATGGAGGAATACAAGGAGATTAATGTGTTTTCATGCCTGCTAACACAATATCTGTTCTGCAGCCCATGAATCAAGGAGTAATTTTAATTTTCAAGTCTTATTATTTGAGAAATGCATTCCATAAGCCCACTGCTGCCATAGATTGTAATTCCTTTGAGGGATCTGGGCAAAGTCAATCAAAAACCTTGTAGAAATGATTTACCATTCGAGAGGCCATTAAGAACATTCGTGGTTCATTGGAGGAGGTAAAAGTATCAACATTAACAGAAGTTTGAAGAAATTGATTCCAACCTTCATGAATGACTTTGAGAAGATCAAACTTTAGTGGAGGAAGTAACTGCAGATATGGAAATAGCAAGAGAACTAGACTAAGAAGTGGTGCCTAAAGATGTGATTGAATTGCTGCAATCTCATGATAAAACCTGAGTAGATGAAGAGTTGCTTGTTATGGATGAGCAAAGAAAGTGTTTTTTTGAGACAAAATTTACCTATAAAGAAGATAATGTGAACATTGTTGACGTGACAACAAAGTATTCGAATATTCCATAAACTTAGTTGATAGAGTAATGGCAGAATTTGAGAGGATTGACTCCCAATTCAGAAAGAAGTTTTACTATGGGTAGAATGCTATCAAACAGCACCATGTGCTACAAAGAAATTTTTCATGAAAGGAAATTCCAATAAATGTGGCAAACATCATTGCAGTCTTAGTTTTAAAAATTGCCACAGCCACCCCAACCTTCATCATCTACCATCCTGATCAGTCAGCAACCATCAACATTGAAGTGAGACCTCCCACTAGCAAAAAGATTATGACTCACTGAAGGGTCAGATCATCCTAAGCACTTTTCTAGCAATAAAGTATTTTTTAATTAAAATGTATACCTTAAGTAAAGGCTTTTTGAGATATAATGCTATTGCACACTTAATAGACTACAGTGTAGTATAAACACAACTTTTATATGCACTGGTGGCATAGTTTGAATGTTTATCTCCCGCAAACATCATGTTGAAATTTGATCCCCAGTGTTGGAGGTGGAACCAAATGGGAGGTGTTTGGGTCCTGTGGGCAAATCTGTCATGAGTGGCTTGGCATTGTCCTCACTGTAATGAGTGAGTTCTTGCTCTAGTAGTTCCCATGAGAGCTGATAAAGAGAGCCTGGCACCACCTTGTCTCTCTTTGTTTCCTCTTTTACCATATGATCTCTGCATGCTGGCTCCCCTTTGTCTTCTGCCATAAGTGGAAGCAGCCTGAGGCTTTCAACAGATGCCCAGTTTTCTGACCAGCAAAATTGTGAGCAAAGTAAGCCTTTTTTTCTTTATAAATTACTCAGTGTCAGGTATCTTCATAACAACACAAATGGACTAAGACAACTGGGAAACAAAAAAATTCGTATGACTCGCTTTTTGGTGATAATTGCTTTATTGTGATGGTCTAAAACTGAACCTGAAATATCTCTGAGGTATGCCTATATATGTGTAGACTAATACAAGCTTACCCTTTATTGAAAAATGCTAATGAGACATTGTTGAGGAGAAGTTAAGAGAGAAGACCTAACAAATAATAAATGTTTCCCCAGAAGATGGGAATGGATGAGATCCAAAAAGTATTTGTCATGGTTGGTGTCATGTATCTAAGTACAGATATGTGATAATATGAGTACATGTGTATGTTTATGGTGGGAAATTGAGATACATCCAGTGGGATGTCTTTTATTTACTCTTTGAAATAGGAAGTAAGGGAGGTCAACTGCTGACCATTGGGTGGGAAGAGAGGGGGATCAAATGTTGGAAATATCATTAAAGAGAATAGCAGGAAAAGATGACAGAGAAAAGAGGTGAGACTGCCTAGAGTTCCTTCAGAGAATAAGTGAAAGTTTTATCCATTAGGGAAAGTGCATTCTGACTAGGCCCACTCTACAGTGTTTTTGTTTGTTTGTTTTTTTGTTTTGAATCCCCTCAGCTTTTATATAGAGGCAGTCTCCATCACATCATCCCCACTGGTTTATCTCATGGTAGCATTATTCTCTGACTCTTTTATACATGTGTACCTAATTTCAGCAACAGAAGAGGACAACTCAGGGACAAAGAACATAGCTCCATAATGCATAATAGAATATTATGCCCAAAATAGGGGTTGCTAAGTGTTTATGAAACTTGTCAGAAATAAAATCAGATCAAATTTAAACATTGTAGAAGTTCCCTTTTCTTTGCAGTCTTGCAAACATCTGTTATTTGTTGACTTTTTAATAATAGCCATTCTGACTGGTGTGAGATGATATCTCATTGTGGGTTTGATTTGCATTTCTCTGTTGATTAGTGATGTTGAATACCTTTTCATATTTTTATTGGCCACTTGTGTATCTTCTTTTTAGAAGCATCTGTTCATGTCCTTGCCCATTTTCACTGTTGATGTGAATGTAATTAGTTCAGCCACTGTGGAAAGCAGTTTGGAGATTTCTCAAAGAACTAAAATTGGAACTATCATTTAACCCAGCAATCCCTTTATTGAGTATATATTCTAAGGAAAATAAACTCTTCTACCAAAAAGACACATGCATTTGTATGTTCATTACAGTACTATTCATAATAGCAAAGGCACAGAATCCACCTAGGTGTCCATCAACAGTGGACTGAATAAAGAAAATGAGGTATGTATAGCATGGAATACAATGCAGCCATAAAAAAGAATTAAATCATTTCTTTTGCAGAAACATATGCATCTGAAGACCATTATCATAAGCAAATTAATGCAGAAACAGAAAACCAAATACCCCATGTTCTCACTTATAAGTGGGAGCTAAACATTGGGCACACATTGACATAAAACTGGGGACAATAAATACTAGGGTCTACTAGAATTGGGGAGAGAAGGAGGAGAGTAAGGCTTGGAAAACTACCTATTGAGTACTGCACTCACTACCTGGATGACGGGATGAATTACACCCCAAACATCAGCATCATGCAATATATGCATGTAACAAACCTGCACATGTGTGTCCTGGAAATAAAAGTTGAAATTGAAAAAAATTAGAAGTTTACTGTGTATACAAAAGAGTATTTCTCAAACTGGGAGACTTTGGACCCTCAAGTGGTAAGGAGCTCTGCTCACAACACTCACAGCATAGTTTATAAAGCATAAAGGAGGAGATATTTTTACTTTTACTTGTGATTGACTACTATATTACCACTTATTTTACGGTAAGCAGAGCTATTTAAGCTGATTTTGTATAACTGATTGGTTTAATGTTACTGAATCATGCTGACAAGGACATAAAGCTTGCTTTTTGTTTTGTTCGTTATTAGAGTTGGTGTTTAGAGGAAATCAGGATGACTTGAGTTTTGATTGTGTGGTTATAGTGCTTAGAATAGGGGTACTCTAAACTTGAGCTTCTATTTTGATTTTTCTTTAACAAGCTTAAAGGGGTTTATTAAGCATGTATCAAATATTAGACGTTCCATACTGGGAGCTCAGGGGAAATACAAAATATCTTGTTTAATATAATAAAATACAGAAATAACTATCCTCACTTTATTCGAATAAAATAATGATTTATTTTTAGTCATGAAGACTTGATCAGATGTCATCTCTTTGAAGTCTCTCCTGACCTCCAATTTCTCTGTTGAGTCCTACCAGATTATTATAACATGAATCATGTGGAAGAAAATTTGAATGTTTATATCATTCTCTTCCCCCGTCTGAATCCTAGTGCAAAGCCACTGAATCTTACTTAGCTTCCATTTCTCAGAGGCTAGCATAGGATGTAGCATTTATAAGATGCTCAGTAGAGGAGGCTCTTGAAATAAAAATGCATGAAATGTGAAAGGCTAACACAATAGAAATCTATATTGATTCTGTTGATTACCTTCATTTCTTGGGTAAGACCTTTCCCATTGTTCAGGTCGCTTGGTTTCACCACTTACCTAGTTGCTATAACCAGAACCTAAGTATTTCTTTTAATGCCTTTCTTTCCCTTACCTTCTTCATTCAACCCATCATCATTTTTGGCATATCTAAAATCCATTTATCTCCATATTTACTAATACTACCAGAGTCCATGTTACCTGGACTACAAACAATAGCATTTTAACTTGTTCACTTTATTTTACAACAATGCATTATTCACACATGAACATACTAGCCTGATTAACTTGAAAAATATAAATCTAATAATCTTGCCCTTTTTCCTTTCTTAAAATATTTTAATGTCTTTTTATTGTACTAAGAATGCATTTTAAATTCCTTAACACAGTGTCCTCAAACCCCTCCATGATCTGATCTTTGCATGTCTCCTCTAGTTCATGGCATGATAGTCTTTCCCTTTGGTTTAGCCACATGATTTTCTTTCAGTTTTGGAAGACTCAAGGGCTTCTTGCCTAAGGACTTTTGCCATCACGGTCTCATATGCCTGGAGCATTCTTCACACACTGAAAGACTGGCACCTTTTAGGCTTTACATTTTATCTAGTGGTAATCATTTTAGAGATGGCTTCTCTATCCATGGGATTCCTCCTAGGGGCTCTCTCTCACTGTTTCACTCTCTCATACTCATAATTATTATTTCCCTAAACCCTTATCACGATTGTAATTATACCTTTATTTGCTTAGCTTTTAAATTATATTACAGTTTGTAAGCTCTGTAATGGTCAGGAATTTGTCTATTCTGTTCACTATATACCTAGTACCTAGCATAATGCTTGAGGCATAGAGTTCATTACATATTTGTTTAATGATGAATTCATCAACAAATGAATCACAATGAGCAAATGAATGAACAGAGCGAGAGGAATGAGACAGCTTGACCTTACAGGGTTATTGAGAAAATAACATATGGAAATAAACACAAAGATATTTGGAAAACAAAAGACATATACATGTACTAAGCTTTTGTATTATGTAAAACTTACTGATTCTGAATTGTTTCATTGCTTCATATTTCAGTTTGCTTTTGTGCTATAAGAAAATTTATGGCATTTCACAATTTAGATTTAGTTGCTACTCTTGCTACGATTGATATGCCATAGTTAATTAATTGAAACAAACTGCTTCATAAAAGAAGAGTCAAATCTGGTGACCTTTAGATGGTTTGTGTATTTATGTATGTATGCACATAGTAATGCATACTAGGAAGATGTATAGGGCTTATAGATAAGTGTGATTTGCCTTTCCTTCCTGATTTTGGAGTGTTGCTTTAACTTAACTGAATTATTTATCTTCAGACAGAGGCTTCAATTTTGGGAGCTACTAGGTCTTCATGCCACATAATATTTGGTAGCGTTATTGTGTCTTCTCGCTACTCTGTCTTCATTTAATTGTTTATTTTTTTCTTCCTCTAGGTTTTATTTCACTTTCAGATTTCATATTACAGATTACCTAGTGTAGTGCTCATGCCAAGTATCTAAAGATATCTATGTTTTTTCACATTCTATAACTATTGTTTTTCATTCCATGTTCCATAAATTTTGAATTCTTCAGAAGAGTTTATTTGATTAGTAAGATTCTATGCATAGTGTCAGACATGGAGGGAAACCCTAAAAGAAATTGTATGAGTAACTTTGACTCAGTTATACTAAAAATAAGATCAAATTGATTATGATGCATGGCTTCCAGACTCTTGGTACTACTGATTTACACTGTAGCCTAAATGAGATCTCAAGTATGGAAAAAACATTAGAATTATGGAAAGCCAGGCAGGTAGAAATTATAAAAATATGAGTGATTAAAAAATAGCCGATTAAGGGTGTATCTTCCATTTGTCTAGGGCACTTAAGGTCAACTGCAAAAGTTTTTTTTGGGATAAAGACATGAACTAGAGAATACTCATGATATATTTTTTTTAATTACAACCTAACCACATAGAATAGACATAGAGTTTGTTTTAATTACAACCTAACCTCGTAGAATTGACAATAACGCTGCTAAGACTATTCACTCATCCAATAAATATTTATTAACTATCTGTTATATAAAACACTTTTCTAGAAAGGCAATGTAGTGAGTGTTTAAGAACACTGACTTTGGAGTCACAGTTCAAATGCCTGTTAGCTGTGTGACCTTGGGCAGTTGCTAAATCTTTATGTAACCTTGCAAAAAGAGTTAAGATGGAAGTAAAATGTTATCTCCATATTAGTGTAATTAAATTCTGTAAAACTCTTAACATAGGTCCTGGTACAGGATAAGTATTTGATAAATGATAATCATTCTTAGTCTAGTTCCTTTTCTCATTCCTACTTTAAAATAAGCATTATTTTAATAAGTAGGTTATATTTAACAAAAATATAATTATAAATATTATGGATGTTCACTGTTACAAATAAATTCATGATCTAATTGGGAAGGTAAAATACAAACACACAAAAAGATAATGAACAATTATAGGCAACAAATGTTAAGTTACAAAGGAAGGGAATTGAACAGTTTTTCTGCAGATATTCAGAGGAGTAAAGAGCAGTTTCTAGTATCATGAGATGTCCTTGAGATAGTATCTAGGAGTTTCTATATATTTAAGACTAATTTTAGGAGTCCATAACTAAAAAGGCTTGTATAGGATGATGGACTGCTTTGTTGAGTTGGCATAACAGTATGGATTTATGGCAGTCAAAGTAAGGTACAGTGCAGCACCAGAGTAAGGCTGCAAATGCTACCTTATCTCTCTCAGTAATACAGTGGACAAATTGTAATTTTTATTATCTTTCTATTGCAGTGTCTTAAGAAATTGTCTATAAGCATGATTGTGAAAAAATAACCAACAGAATCAGAATCAAAAGTTCCTTTGGAGGTAGATATACAAAGTGTGAGTGGTAGGTAGACCTTCAAACTCTGGACCAAACTACCAGTTTATAGAGAACATGTTATTTCAGTAACTCAAGTTATATTTGCATAACTTTGAGAGGCTACTTTAGACATTCAAAATTATACCATTTTGAGAAACTCATGCTTCCTCTAATGAAAATGTCTTTTGCTCAATTTGAGATATTTTCGAGTACAACTATGTGCTAAGCATTGTGCCAGTCACCAGAAACACCATGGTGAATCAGTCTCTATTCTGAATGATCTCACATATTTGTGATTAGAGGTGGAGTGGTAGGTTATGTCTATTGTTGAAGGATGATGGGAAGAGATATGGATTTACCATGACAAAAATGGCACCCAGTATAGAGCTGCTCACTAGTTATGAGTCGTTGGATTAACCACTACATCTTTGTCTGTCAAAAGCATGCTGACTGGTCTCACTTTTAATTGATACTATTCATATCAGGGGGACTCTGAGGGTCACCCTTTATTCTATATATTTCTAGCTCATTAATTTTCAACTCAGAAAAATGGACTATAACATATCTTCACTTTCCTCAAAACTACACTTTTGCTCTCAACAGAAATTCTTGCTTTCTTTTTACTAAGAAAGTAAAAGAAACCAGAAAATAACATTCACCAGCCCCTACTTCCATATTTTCTTACATGCCTACATCTGTACCACATGTTCTGACTTTCCTTCTAGTACCCTACTTGAGGTCGCTTCCCATCCCTTGTGTGCTAGGTCTCATCTCCAATTTCCTGGATAAGAACATTACTCCAGAAATTCTCTACTTTTTTTTCTCTTTCATCCATAATCAATTTTTCTTCTTCTATGGATAATGTCCTTTAGGTGTTTCCTGGAATATCTTTTATTTTAAAATTCACTTTATCCCACATACTCTTTCAACTGTTGCTCTTTTTATCTGCTCCTTTTTATAGCAAAATCCATAAGAAGTACCTATACTCCAATTTTGTGTCTATAATTCTTGTCTTCCCATTTTATTTTGTCAACCAAAAATAAAACTCCAAGCCCCCCCGCCCCAACCAACTGAATGGACCCTTCTTCTTGGCTACGGGCGTTCCAAAGTTAACCTGAAACATGAGTTTAGACCATGATGAGAATGGGGGGGTCAACATGCCGCATTATACCTTCCTCCCCTTAGAATTTAGGCACAACTGACCAGCATTAACATTAAAACAGTATATTCTCTCTGAGGCCTGTTACCTGAAGGCTTCATCTGCATAACGAAAACCTTGTTTTCCACAACCCATTATCTTAACCCGGATACTCTCTTCTGTTGATTCCAGGTCTTTAGGTAAACCCTTAAAACCAATTGCTCACCAGAAAATCTTTGAATCTACCTATGACCTAGAAGCACCCCCGCTGAACTTTGAGTTGTCCCACCTTCCATACCAAATCACTGTACATCTTACATGTATTGATTGATGTCTCATGTTCCCCTAAAACATATAAAACCAAGCTGGAGCCTGACCACCTTGGGCACATGTTCTCAGGACCTCCTGAAGCCATGTCATGGAAATATCCTTTAACCTTGGCACAATAAACTTTAACTTGATTGAAACCTGTCTCAGATACTTTTGATTTACAAATTAGTGACCAGTGGAAGGGACTCCGCATGGAGGTGTCCCTGACTTTTGACAAATTTCCTATTGGTGCTTGGTACCAGATTGGACTGTCCTTAATGCTCAAACCAATAGGACAGGTTCTGACACCCAGGAGGTTTGCCCATTCAGAGAAACCCTGGTCATCCAAAATTTGGTTGAGATCTAAGGTTTCTTTTGCTGTATAACTCCTTTTCTGCAGTTTTACTCCCTCCCAACAAGGAATACAAATTTTTCTGCTTCCAAGATTATGGAGGGCAGACAAATCATTTCTGGAGTTTTAGCTTACGTCCAACAGGGAGGGTGAATTTGAGTTTCTTCCTGCTACTGAGATGGTAGACAGCAGTCTTGGTCTTGAGTCTGGGCCCCATTCCTGGGTAAGTGGCTAAACTGAGGTTTTATCTTGAAAATTTTCCTTAATGGCTAAAAATTAAGATTGACAACCAACTGGTCTTAATTTCTCTTTACCATGAGAGAATTGCTCAGTAATTGTATTGTTTTGTTGTTATGTGTTTGTTTTGAAATTTCTTTCATTATATTTGACCAATACACTTGTTCAAACCCGAATAAGAATTCTAAATTAAGGGGAACAAGGCCTCTTAGTTGGCTAAAATTTTCCTCAGGTGCCAAAACAAAAAACAAAAAACAAGAAAAAACAAGAAAAATAAAACCATGTGCTTGGTTTCTCTGTTTGGTTCCTTTCTTTAAAAATTTGTTTTTTCTTAATTTACTTTTCTTCCACTTTATTCCTCCTTCCCTTTTTGCTATCTTTGTTACCAAGTGAAATAACAATCAAGAGAAGGCTTCTAATAACTCTGACCCCTTAAGGAACTCAGAATAAAGGTGCGACTCACCCCTTTTTAGGGTCTTCTGCTTTTTTTGTGGAATTTAAACAGTCATGGGAGAGTCTTCTCACATCTAAAGCTCTGCTTTCTTGTATTGTGTTACCCAACCTCGTTGGTTTTGGGAGGCACCAGATATCACCTTTTACCCTGAGAAAATTTGAGAAGCCTGGGATGGCAAACTCTCCCCTTCTATTTTTGTTGGCACCTGTAACATTTTTTTCTTTCCCGCCTCCAGTTCTAAGTCTGTTGTTATTGCCTGAAGCTGAAATGCTTTAGTTTGGAGGTTTCTTAAAAAAGCAATATTTTCCTCTAGTATAACTTAATTCTGTATTCTTGGTTTTTCTTAACGTGTTTAGGGACCAGGGGCCCTCTAAAGGTATCAACTCATAAAAGACAAATTGATGAAGAAGAAAGCATAGATTTTTTTGGCATGTGGGAGTTATCAGAATAAAGTCTAAGATACAGGGGAAATTGCCTATTTTTTTTTAAATGGTTAAGTTCAACAAACTACAAGTAGCCATGTGAAACTATGATGAAACACAAGGGTATAAATCAGTGCCGGTAGCCTGTGTGGGGAAACTCAGCAAGGCCTGTTTATCTAGATTCTTCTTAACCTCCCCGAGTATGCATTTCCTTCCTTCTGGATATAGGGGTCTCATAACTTACAAACAACAAGTAAGGTCAGATGATTTCTTTACAGACAGTTCATATACAGAAGGATGGAGAAAAAATTAAGATTTCACAACAGGCCCTAGCTGCTTGGATAGCACAGCTAAGAATAATAGAATATTGGAGGGCAATTCTGGTGCCAGCAGCCATAGTAATTCCAACTCCAATAGTTTATGTTAAAGTTGCTACAGTTAAAAAGCTCATAACTGGATCTTGGGCAGTTTACTGCAAGACCAGCCACCACCCATCTCCACCCCTTGCCTCAATGTCCTTAGCTGGGTGTCCTGCAGGACATAAAGCATCTACTTTGAGAAAAATTAGAGTAATATTTTTAGGTTTTATGGCTGGCTTTGAGGAAAAGGAGTTCTGGTTTCTAGGACCCACCTTGAGAAGCAAGATTCTAGTTTTTATGGCCAGCCTTGAGAAACTGAGAGATAGAAGGATAAAAGAAGGCCGAAGGAAAACTTTTACTTCTGCGACTTTCACTTTGCGGTATTGTTTTTGAGGCCCAACATATATCCTAACTGTTTAATATAATCAGGCAACTTCCCATGTTGTTGCTAAGACTCACGTAGTCTGTGCTCAAGGCTGCTATAATATAGAGTTTACTCATGATGCCACACATACTATTCCCATGTCTGATTAACTCAGTTGCTCTTTTCAGCAGGTTTAACTTTCAGATTATATAAATGGGCTCCCCGTAAGGAAAAGCAGTCACTGCAGAAGGTCTGTATTTTTTCCTTCTTGATAATTAGACGAAGAAACAAAGATTTAATGTTTTATCAAAATAATTCCTGTTTGTTTTTATTAGGTTTTTAATTATAAAAAATCAACTAAACTTTAAAAGGGTTAAGAATTTACACCCACATAACTTCTTTATCCAATTATTATTATATAATGTAGTTTTAATAAAATGTTTTGAGCCTTTTTAACATCTTTGAAAAACTTCCTCAGTTCAAATATGAAATTAACTCTCTGACTTAGACTTATTGCTAGAGGCTTGTCAAATAGAAAAATTAATCACCCCAAGGTTACAGAATCCTTCTATGGTTTCCAACTAAGATATAATAAGCACCAGTATCACCACCCCCAGCTTGATGATTAGACAATTGAGAGACTCCACTCTGCCCCATTAAAAAGGATCTATATAAAATATTGTTAACTAACCCTTTGTGCTATTAAGTTACAGTGTTTTGACTCTGCATACACCTATCTTATCTAGAAAGGAGCACTGACTTCTACTGAATCTTGAGCATCAACACTAATATCTGGAACGAAATTCAAGTTAACTAAAGCCTCATCTTCAGGACTGGGAGAAGATGACAGTCAGAATAAACTGCTCTCATATGACACTGAGCCAAGCCTATATGTAAAGACGTGAATGCTAATTCGATAATTTTTCCTCTATCTAAATTAATATAATTTGTTCTATGACATAATATTAGATCATTTAAATGTTTAGCTACCCATGAGTTTTCTTTACCTGTCATTATCAAAACTAGGCAAAGCTTATGTCCTTTTTGTTTAAAACATTGCTAATTCAATATATAGCTTACAAAATCAGTTAAAACAAACAAAAAGATTACCTTCTTTCCTTTCTAGCTAATATCACCCCAATTTAAAACCTTTTAAAATCTTACTGGACCAGGTTTATTTTCATTGCTAATGTTCCACCCTACTACTAAAAATATAAAAGTACCTATCCCTCTTGGCTCAGATACTATCACAGAACAGATGGGCATGTGAGATTGTAGGGGTCAATTTTGAGGGATACAATTAGTTTAAATTCTTCAAATCAAGGATTGACACACAGATGCCTAAATAGCTGGCAAAATAAGGGCCTGTGCCTCCTGGGTTGTTACATGGCCCCTTTCCATCCATCCCAACCATAAGGAATTTCGAATTGAAAGAAAATTACTGAGAGGATAGCAAGATACCTAGTGGATCAGGTGTGGTGGCTCATGTCTGTAATCCCAGCACTTTGGAAAGCCGAGACAGGTGGATCACAAACTTAGGAGACTGAGACCATCCTGGTTAACATGGTGAAACCCCATTTCTACTAAAAACACAAAAAATTAGCCAGGATGGTGGCACGTGCCTGTAATCTGTAATCCCAGCTACTTGGGAGGCTGAGGTAGGACAATCACTTAAAGCTGGGAGGTGGAGGTTGCCATAAGCCAAGGTTGCACCCCTGCACTCCAGCTTGGGCGACAGAGCAAGACTCTGTCTCAAAAAAAAAAAAAAAAAAAAAAAAGATGCCTAGTGAGAAAGCCTCCCGGATATAGTGCTCCCAGTTATGAAATTTATACAGATGGATATGCAAAATTTTAAAAAATCAGCCACTCTAGGAAAAATTATGAAAGGACAGCAAAACAAAGACTTTGCAGTGCAAGTCTTTATGAATTCTGTAGCTTAAATGGTTTTAACAAAATATGTTTTTTATAGCCAATCACTACAAGTAGATAACTAAAACCAAGGTGACAGTAGCTCAATTCATAGCAGTTATAGATAAGTCAACTTTGTAAGCTCACCTTTGTTTTTTTTTTGTTGTTGGCTTTTCTATCTTAAGGTTTGATGAATGCCTGTCCATTCCCATCTGGCTTCAAACACTTAAATTAGCTATAGGTCTTTTGGCTCAAAGTCCCTTGGCCATAGTGGTCCCACCAAAGGACAGGATATACCCAGAGCAGGCAACTATGCCACTTCGGAAATGCTATGGGACAGAATGAAAGTTTGGCCATTGATGTTGCCTCTGGCAATTCTTGGCCAGAGGAGGATAATGTAAACCAAAAAAAAAAAAAAAAAATTCTAAGCCTCCCCCAACCAACTGAATTGATTCCTCCTCTTGGCCAAGGGCATTCCAAAATTAACCTTAAACATGAGTTCAGGCCATGATGGGAATGGGTTGTCCACATGCCCCATTATATACTCCTCCTCTTGGAATTCATGTGACCAGCATCAATGTTAAAACAGAGACCTTAAGACAATCTACTCTCTCTGAAGCTTGCTACCTGGTGTCTTCATCTGCATAATGAAAACCTTGTTCTCCACAATCCCTTATCTTATCCTAGACACTCCGTTCTACTGATGCCAGATCTTTAGATAAATTTTCTCAACCAATTGCCAATCAGAAAATCTTTGAATCCACCTATGACTTGAAAGGCACCCCACAAAAATCTCCCCACTTCCAGTTGTCTTGCCTTTCCAGACTGAACGAGTGTACAACTTACATGTATTGATTGATGTCTCAGACCCCCCTAAAACATATAAAAGCAAGCTTTTGCTGTACTACCTTGGGCACATGTTCTCAGGACTTCCTGAAGCCATGTCACAGGCATGTCCTTAACCTTGGGAAAATAAACTTCTAAATTGATTAAGACCTGTCTTAGATACTTTTGGTTTACAAAACTTGAACCCATTTTATTTAGGATCTTGTTTCTACTACTATGGCAAATCACTCTTAACTGGGTTAACAATAATTTTTATGTTGACAAATCCAGTGGATGAATTCTCAGTTCTCATCTTAACCTATGAAGGTTTAAAATTCCTACCTCTTTGAAAATTTTCTTTATTTGGTTTCAAGACCATTCCTCTCTCTCCTGTTTCTTCTTCTCCTACCAAAATATCCTCCCTGTTTTAGCTCTTGACCCTCCTAATCTGCTGTAAAAATACAAGTATGATTATTTCAGTCCTCTGTGAATCCTCAGCTAAGTTTCCATCTCACTAAAAGGAAATGCTGAAGTCTTTATTTTTGCCTACACATCCCAAGATGTACCCCTTCTATGTGTCTTACGACTTTCCCTTTTCCTTCACTTCACTCCAGCCATGCAGTCCTCCTTGAGCATTTCAGGCTTGCTTCTACCTCAAAGTCTTTACACTCGCTTTTTCTTCTGCCGGGAATGTTCTTTCAGATTTTCACATAACCAGTTCTCTTGCTTCCTTCAGGTCAGATTAAACCTGGTTAATAGAGCCTTCCTTAATAACCTTATATATTACCCTTCTACTAGTCCACACACACTGCCTGTAATTTTCAGCTTGCTTTGTTTTTCTCCCTTGCACTTATCACTACTTGACATACTAGATGTTAACTTACCTGTTTATTTCTCCCAATAGAGTAGGCTTTATGAGGACAGTGATTTGATACACTGTTTTGCACTGTTTTTTACTGTGGGCATAGAACAATACCTGACTCACAGTGGATGTTCCATGCATGTTTGTTGAATAAATGGAAATGTAAAAAAAAGATAATAATACCTGAATTAAAGTTGAAATGGAAATAAAATAATATTCCCTATATTAGCCCAGGACTATAACATGTTAGCATTTATGGCTTCTTGGTTTCTACGTGATTGTTGAATGATGCTAAATAATTCTTGTAGACAGCACAATCTTGTTTTATCAGAAGAAGTCAGAGATGGCATGTCTTGGTCATTTAAAATGAAGAATATCCCTCTAAATATAAATGAAAACTGTAAGCCATGAACTGGTCTACATATATAAGGCAGGAAAAAAGAACTTGAGTTTTCTTTTTTCTTCTCCTTTTCTTGAAACATATTCCCCACACAGAGATAAAAATAGTGTCAGCTTTGAACTTGAAAAATGACATTATATGTGCAGTAGCACATTTTTCATTTTTATGTATAACTTTTGACAATTATGATGTTAATTTATTTTTAACCTATAGATTTGCATTAATACTGAGTGAGGTTCAACTTTCCATTCACTGGCATTTACATTTTGTGTTTTTAACTTTACATCTGTTTTTTTTCAAGTTCCAGCAAAGAAGTTGGAAGAAAAGACACAACATGAAAAAATTTAAAAGTAGGCACTTGGAAATTTTATTGCCAAACAACTCCAGTAGCACAGGCTTTTTAAAGCAGTCTTAGTCTAAATTTGTTCCTATCACTCCTTTTAGTTCCTATGTGGGCCTCCTAATAGGAAATCATGTACCAGATGAACATTACCCTCCTATGAGGAGTCTTCCTTATCACCTTAACTCACATGCTCCTTAACGCAGGTGTTCTTTTTTCTGTCTTTTTTTTTTTTTTTTTTTTTTTTGAGACGAAGTCTCGCTGTGTTTGCCAGACTGGAGTGCAGTGGGGCGATCTCGGATCGGCTCACTGCAAGCTCCACCTCCCGGGTCACGCCATTCTCCTGCCTCAGCCTTCCTAGTAGCTGGGACTACAGGCGCCCACCACCACGCCCCGCTAATGTTTTGTATTTTTAATGGAGACGGGGTTTCACCGTGTTAGCCAGGATGGTCTCGATCTCCTGACCTCGTGATCCACCCGCCTCGGCCTCCCAAAGTGCTGGGATTACAGGCTTGAACCACCACGCCCCGCCAGGTGTTCTTTTTTCTAAACTCAAACCCTAACCACAGCACTTTTTCCATATCATTTTTATGGTGATCATTATTATTACATTTTTGTGCAGACATCAGTTTCCGTATGTTGTTGTATTCATACAGTCAAAAATCTTCAAGCTGCTGAGCCTGTGCCAAGCATTATCCTAATTCTGTGGTTACACAGATATTTGAGACATGGTTTTGGCAACTCTTTCCCTTCTTTACATTGTGATTTCTTTGAGGTTCAATAACTGAGGTGCTTATCTTTATGTGCCTGGTAATTAGCACAACACTAAATAAATATACGTAGAATGAATTAATGAGTGACTTCATTACAGTGGGAGTTTCTGAGGACAAGGTCATGTCTGTGTCTTCAGTGCTAAATGCAGTACCAGGCACATAATGAAAACTCAGCAGATATTAAATGGAAGGTAAATAATGCCAGTCAAGGGGTCATGTTTCACTCTGGTTTGTGGGACAAGCCAACATTAAAGTACCTGAGAAGAGAATCTGTGAGCTTCTCTGGTTTGAATGAGGCCTTTACTGCTTCTCTGCAGTCCCTTTTATGTGCATGTGTCTGTCTAGCAATTAGCAGAGGAATGCTCTAGATCAACTAGCTGAGTGTCCCAGAGTATGACTAGTCACCCAGAGGGTGCTGAGCCTCATTGAGGAGGACCACATTTGGAAGCTGATGCTTCAAGGCAGTTAGTTCTCCAGCAGACCTTGATTATGTCTGTGACACATGGTACCACTCTTGAAATTTGAGACAGGTTTGGTGTCTGAAGGACTTGTCAAAATGTTTTGGGGTTGTTACGTCCAGGTGGATGAATAACGTTTGGAAAGTTAATTGGCTATTTCCTGAATGAAATTTGAAAGTTGAACTCATCAGTAAGTGTTTCCCAGCATGTACCCATTTTTAGGTATCAGTAATTCTTAATTTAAATGGTTTTGATCTCATATGGTACATTTAATCAATGGTTTTCAGACTATTTAACCCAAATACATGTTGCTTCTTACCAGAGTGAGGAAAAATTATTGTGATTCCTTCGTATGTGGAATGGAATTTCTGAACTCTTGCAAGACATAAAATATTTGACATCCAGGACATACCTTATTCATCTATGTATCTCTAGCTATAACAGCATACTTTCTGACACATGGTAAAAATTCATTATTACTTTGATGAAAGATTGACCAACAAGCTTAATGTGTGAGTAAATACATTTATTTACCAGATGACTTGAGATCATCAAAGTAGGAGTGCTCTAAATATAATTGCTAAGTAAAATGGCAAGAGGTGTTGCTGCTCCTTTTCCTGTATCCCCCTTGCATAATTTTTATTTCACAAATAACACATGACTGCATCCTACTTACAATAATTAAGTGCATTGTAGACAAGGTGCTCTTGACTAAAACACCTAATCAGTTTTATTCCCAGAGGTTACCACTGTGATCAGTTGGCATGTGTTCTTCCAGAGCTTGGTTTTTGCACATTGCAATTATACTATATATTTTCTGAGAGTGTAAGAGTGTATGCACATACCTACATACATACAATTATGTATTTTTGAGAGCATATGCATATATATACACTCTCAAAAAATACATAGTATAATTGTGCAGTTGTGTGTGTGAGTATATGTGTATGTGAGAAAGAGATAGAGTTTAACTTATTTAAATAGTGATATACTCTGTAATTTGGGTTTTTTTGAAATTTGCTTATTTCATTCAGTGAAATGTTTTCTAGATCTTTCTATTTGGCCATATTTGGATTTACCACATTATATCTGATGGAATACACGCTTATTAAATGGTTTGGCTATACTACATTTCTACCTATTTCTTATTTAAATATTTAGGTTGCTTCAAAGTTTTCACAGATTTTAGGAATGATGCAATGAACTTCCTTAGACACACATCCTTCTGTATGAAGTTAAGTCTTCTTATACCTAGAATTATAATTATTAGGTCACTGAGTATACATACTTAAAATTTTAAGAGATATTGCCAAAGTTAACCTGCAAAGTGACTGTACAAATTTACATTTTCACTAACAGTGTAAAACAATATCAGTTTCCTCATATATGCACCACAATTTTATGCTATACAAGTTTTTAATTTGTACTGGTCTTTTTAGATAAAATAACATCCCGTTTTAGTTTTATTTTGAATATCCGGTGTCACTCCTCATGGGTAAGGCTAAACATCCTCATGCGTTTATTGCCTGTTGCTATTTTCTCTTCTTTAGATTGCTTGCCTCCCCTTTTAGTTCTAATTTAATAAACAATGGAAAGAAGAGCATGGGAATCTCAATTAGGCTCAATTAGGCTTAACATAAGTGAGGGCCTATTGCCATAGAGCATCTCTCTCTATATTTGCTTGTTCATTTGTTCCTCCATTTATTAATCAAATTCAAATTTAGCACCTACTGTTTTTCATGCATATACTGGGGCTGGGGATAGAGTAGGTAACAGTCATGGTTCCTCCACACAAAAGCATGAAGTTAGAGGGAAACATCTGCCAGTGCCTCAAGCCCACTCCCATATTCTTGATGACATTTCTCAGAGCAGCATCGCTACCTTTTACAAACTTATTGATGTTTTTGATTCTCTTTTCCTTAAGAGAATATTTGAAGTCCAATATTCTTCTACTGTTAACAGAAATGATCTTCTGTTGTTTACGGCCCAAGTTTCTACAGATACATGTATACAAGGATGAATCCTTTTTTAGAAGATATGTTCCCAGCTATTGCGAATTTACAGAATAAAAGGAAAAGTAGATAATTTTCTCATCCTTCTAGCCTGTGTCTTGATGGGATCCATTTCCTCCCTGCTCATTATGCATAAGGCAGGTCATTACTTCCTGATTGTACGCATCTGCTGATTCACTGGCAAAGACTGGTAGAAATGGGAAGTTCTATAAAGGCTTAGAAGTGGTGAAAGTGTGTCTGAGAATTTTTAGAGAAAAGATTCAATCTCAAGGGGACTCAAGATTCTACCTTTAAAAAATTATTTTAGGTTCAGCATTACATGTGCAAGCTTTTTATGCAGGTAGATTGCATGTTGCAGGGGTTTGGTGTGCAGATTATTTCATCACCTTGGTAACGAGCATAGCATCTGACAGGTAGTTTTTTGGTCCTCACCTTTCTCCTACTCTCCACACTCAAGTAGGCTCCAGTGTCTGTTGTTCTTTTCATTGTGTCCATATATACTCAATGTTTAGCTCCCATTTGTGAGAACATGCAGTATTTTGTTTTTTTTTGTTCCTGTGTTGGTTCACTTGGATAATGGCCTTCAGATACGTTCAGACTGCTGCAAAGGACATGATCTTGTTCTTTTTTTATGGCTGCATAGTATTCCATGGTGTATATATATACCACAGTTTCTTTATCCAGTCTACCATTGATGGGTATTTAGGTTGTATGTCTTTGCTAATGTGACTAGTGCTGCAGTAAACATATTCATGCGTGTGTCTTCATGGTAGAATTATTTATATTCCTTTGAATGTATGCCCAATAATAGGATTGCTGGGTTGAATGGTAATTCAATATCCTACTTCTTAAAACCTTAGAAAGAATATTCTTTGACAAAAAGTCTTAATCTAACATTTAGTTTTAGTCCCACTGATGTGCTACCTTGTATATCAGAATGTAGTAAGAAGGTACAAATTCAACTGGATTTACAAGTGGTGCTAATGAAAGGCTGAAAGCAAATGGATCCAAGTGGGTATGAAGACACCAAGAACAAAATACTCACTACCACTATTTATTACCAGGAACTCTTGTAACAGTTTTGCCTGAATTTACTTATGTAATCCTGATAGTAATCTTTTAAGATGCATATTTGTATTTCAATTTTATTGATAAGAAAGGTTAAGAACTTGTTAAAAGGTTATTCAGCCACTACCATGGCACAAGCCTTCTCTGCTATTGCCAGTGAAGCTGAAAATCCAGCATTTATTTTCACCATCAGAGAGGAGACAAAGGACACCCTGGAGTGACCTGGAAGGGAATTCCTTGTGCTTTCTAGCGCTCTGACCTCAAACAGGGTGAGAAAGAAGAGATTTAGGGGTCTGTCTGTAGGAATATATCAGTTTTTAATCTGTCCCATGTTAATATTACAAAGGCAAAATATGTATTTTTTAAATTTTGAAATATGTTTAATATGATAAAATGTGTTGTGTTGGCCATCTTTGTTCTTCATGTTTTAGTTAATGGAATACAAATACTAGTATCTAATAAATAACTTGTCATTCCACAAGAAAAGGTCTTATTTTTGACATTAAACTGAATGGCCTCATTTTGAATGCATTTGGTTGTTGATTGTTTTGTAGCCTGATGGGATATGAGACCTTTGTGACCCATCATTCCAAATACCTGTTGATGCTATCAAATGATGAAATGTCATTTATCTGAATGACTGATCAATTTTCATAGTCAAATTTGTAGATGGCATTTACCGATACATTGCTAAAGACAACTGTTGGCAGCCCATGCAGCCCACTCTTTGCAACAGAGTATATTTATTATGAGAATGGTCTTTGGAATCCCATAGACGTGGGTTTGTACTCTTTCTCTTCCATTAGTGTTGTGACCTAGGACAAATTACTTAACCTCTCCAAGTCCTAATTCCCTTATCGCACAACGTGATGAAAGTAAAATCTGTTTCATAGACTGCCATGATAATTAAATAAGGAAATGCATTTAAAGCCCGTGGCAAGGAGGGTGTATTCAATATATATTAGCCATTATCATCAATACTTAAGAAATTAACCAAAAGGTAGTGTTTCTCAAAATATAGTTGCTGAATGCCTACATTTGGATCACCTAGAATGTTTCTTTAAAGTTTTACCTCCCTGGGTTCTAATTCAGACCTCTTGATTCAAAATCTCTATGAGGAGAGAGTGAGCATAGTAGAATTTTCACAGTAGGACTCATAGAATTTATGCATGCTTGACTGTGAGAACCATGGCCACAGGAAGAATCGAAGTATGATGATGCTGTATACCCTGGTTCAGCCACATTTATGAGTGACTGCTATATGCCAAGGACTGCCTTAGGCACAAGGGAAGTGAATAAGATGGCCTATTTTAAAAATTAGAATGTAAGAGAACAATAAGCTCTTGTTTCTGTAGCTGGTACAATTGTAAAAATGAGGACAATGAACTGAAGAGGGAATACACATCATTTTGTATTCATGTTTTATTGGAATCTACAAATGCTCACATTTCTACCTTTGAGTGACACAGGGATGCTAAGATTAAATGCATTCTCATTTCATTTGTGTTGCGGCATGGACTGAATTTTGTGAAGAAGTTAATTTTCATCTGTTTGGTAGATTGCATAAAAACTGGGTAGGATGACTTTTGCTTCTTTTTAGAAAAGCATTTTAGAGAAATTTTTTCCATTTCTGTACACAAGAGAGAGATGTAAGGTTAAAGAACTCTTTTGGCTTCAAGGCTTGGTCCAGTTTATTCTAATGATATGAGTCTCCAGAATTTAAATTGCCCTTGGAATTAGACCCTAAGGTTCTTCCCTAGAGTGTCTGACTTTTTCCAAGATCCAAGGATCAGTTTATGTTTGAATTTTTTTCATTTAGTGGAAACATATAAATTATTTTGGAGTTGGCCATCATAAAATTTATAATAATGATTTGGCATGTCCACAGATGTCATCAATGAAGCACTTGCACATTTCCAGAGAAGGTAAGGTTTAGATTCCATATGAACAAGATTCATCCAGTTCTTCAGAGGCCTATCATCTTGTCACTTTCAAATAATAACATTCACTTATGTTATTATCTATAAAGTAGTTTTTCTACACATCACATTTGGTCATCATAATAGCCTTTCTTACTATTAACAATTCACAGCCAAATCTGCTTTACTTTTGGGTCATTTTGTCTGGGTTGGCTTGGAGTCAACTTATGCAACTGGAGTAATGTGACTGTGTCATCCTAATTGGAAGTTCTTTACATATCTACCTTGAGCTTCCGTGGACTTACCGTTAAGGTTTAGTTTCAAAGTGTGAAAAGAGTATTATAAGAAATGAAGATGGCAAATTCCTATCTACAGTAGTTAAGTGACTAATGTGCTAGACAGTGTTCTGAGAAATTTATATAGATTAATTCATTTAATGCTTCCAACAACTCTATGTGTTAAATGCTATTGTCCATTTTACAAATGATGAAACAGAGGCACAGAGAGATCAGGTAATTTTCCCATAGTCACACAGATTAAAAATCAGTTATGCTAGGATTTGAGCTCAGACAGACTGACTCCAGCATCCAAGCTCTTCATTGCTATTTTCTATTACTCTCCAACCTGGTTTTGAGTAGGAAAACAACTTCACAAGGACCTAAATACCAACATGAAGGTAAAAAGTCATAACATTGTAGACATTTCACAAAGCAAAAACTGAAAGTGCTATGAGATTTTCGAACAAGGAAGATGGCTTGGGCTAGAGTAGTCAGAACAGGCTCTGTGAAAAAGGTGGGAGAGGATTCATTCTTTAGAGGGTGGATGGTAAGTGATTATATATAGCATAGAAGAGTGTAGTGAGGAAGCACAGTCTTTGCAGTAAAATAGACCTGGGTTCAATTTCTAGTCCCTAGATACAGGCTGTGGGACTTCTGGCAAATAGCCTCAGTTTTTGCCTCTACAAAATAGTAATAATGGTACCTATTATACAGATTTTAGTTCTAGCTAGAAAGATGGGGGATAGAAAGATGGGGTGGGGATAGATAATAGCTGGCACAAAAATTTCAAAAGCACACATAGAATAACTTAAAGGAGAGTAAATCATTTATCTAATGGAAGAGATGGGGCCTATGTAGGAGTCATGAGAAAGAGATTTGAAAACACAATTTGGGATCAGACTGTAGTAGAGGTCTTTTAAGAAATTTACTGTTTGAGAGTTTAGGGTTTGGCAGCATCCTTGGTTCAGCCTTTCCTTACCAGGATAACATGGACATATCACTTAACCTCCCTCTGCCTAGGTTTTCCCATCTATAAAATAAGGATTAAGTAAAATGAGATACGTAAATATTTAAGCCCAGTGTGTGAAACATGTTTAATGGTCAAATAATGTTACATATTATTAATATCTGTAGTAATAGTATTAAGCAGAAAAATATTTATTTGTCCAAGGGAGTAAAATAATGAAAATAGTATTTTTGAATAAAGTGCTGGCAGTCTCCAGGATGAATTAGAGAGGAGTTTGAGGCAGGGAAACCAAATGAGGGTAAGGTTAGGGTTATCCTATAGACAGGGCAGGCAGGAAATTCTGACTGCAACTGAAATGAAGTCCAATGAGGTACTTGCAGAGTTCTGACAGCTAGATACAAAACTTTGTAGTGATCTAAGTATGAGCAAATGAGGGCCTGGATAGGATGGTCACAGTGGGAATGAAATGAAAGGAATGGCTATGAGAGGGATTTTAAAGGAGACCTTGAAGGACTTGGAGACAACCCGAAAGGAGACCTTGAAGGACTTGGAGACAACCTGTTAAAAGGTAGTGAAAGAAAGAAAGTCTGCAGGGAAATATTACTCCAAGTTACTGAGTCCAAATGCTGATAGGTTGACAGAAATTGAAAAGTCAGGAAGGAAATTGGCCTTTAGGGGTCAATGACGTTCATTTCAGAGATGTAAAATTTGAGTCAACAGAAGGATCAATGAATTGAAAATATTGGATAAGAGATATCACAATATGTGATTGAGGTTCTGAGGACAAGCCATGGCTGAAGGTAGATATGTGAAGGCAGATATTAGAAATGATCATTAAAGATATAATTGTGAATGGATTCTTACTGTTTAATAAAAATACTTATCTATCTTTTTTACAGTGGTAAAAGAAAAATAATAGTTACATTTTGTTCTATGATACTAGTGTGTTGTTGTCTAGGTACCCTATTTTTAAAGTGTGACAAATGATAAATTGAGGTACATGCTAGAAACATACAATCAGGGAATAGGAACTACGTCTCTTGAGGTAAAAAAAAGGAGCCACTATGGCTCTTCTGTGTGTGTATATATACACACACATATATACATATATATATATACACACACACACAGAAGAGCCATTGTGAGATATATACATATATATGATTGTTTTCTAGATATAAGTAATAGTAATGGGATTGTTTTCTAGATATAAGAGCATATCATCAGTGAACAGAGAAAATTTGACTTCCCCTTTTCTAATTTGGGTGCGTTTTATTTCTTTTTCTTGTCTGATGGCTCTAACTAGGACTTCTAATACTGTGTTAAATAGAAGTGGTAAAAGTGGGCATCCTTGTTTTGTTCCAGTTCTTAGGGAAAATGCTTTTAACTTTTCCTCATGTTGTCTGTAGGCTTGTTGTATATGGCTTTTATTATCTTGAAGCATGTTTTTTGTTGCTAAGTTTGTTGATGGTTTTTATTATGATAGGATGTTGAATTCTATTGAATGCTTTTTTTGCATCTATTGATATAATCATAGAGTTTTTGTAATTAACTTTGTTTATGTGGTGAATCACATTTGTTGATTTGTGTATGTTGAACTATCCTTACATCCCTAGATAAAACCCAGTTGGTCATAGTGTATTATCTTTTTGATTTGCTGTTGGATTCTATTTGCTAGTATTTTGTTGAGAATTTTTGCATCTATCTTCATCAGGTATATTGACCTATAATTTTTGGTTGTTGTGTTCTTGCCTGTCTTTGTCATCAGAGTGATAACTGGCTTTGTAGAATGAGTTATGGAGGACTATCTCCCCCTTGATTTTTGGAACAATTTCAGTAGCATTTGTACCACTGTCTTTTGAACATCTGGTAAAATTCAGCTATGAATCCATCTGTCATTGTACTTATTTGGGAGGGGAGCTTTTTTATTGCTAATTTAATTTCACTACTGGTTCTTGATCTCCTTAGGATTTATATTCATTTCTTTCTGGTCATTCTTGGGAAGTTGTTTGTTTCCAGAAATTTATTCATCTTTTCTAGTTTTACTAGTTTGTGTGCATATAGGTGCTCATAGTAGTCTCTGATAATCTTTTCTATTTCTGAGGTATCAGTTGTGATGTCACCTTTATCGTTTCTGATTTTGCTTATTTGAAACTTCTCTCTTTTTTTCTCGGCTAATCTGGCTATTTTGTTTATCTTTTTCAAAGAACCAACTTTTCATTTTGTGAAAAGTTGTGTTGTATTTGTCATCTCCCTTTTATTTAGTTCTGCTCTGATCTTTATTCTTTCTTAACCTAGCTTTGGGTTTGGTTTATTCTCTTTTTTAGTTCTTTGAGGTGTGATGTTAAATTGTTAATTTGAGATCTTTCTATTTTTTTGACATAGGCATTTAACACCATAAACTTTTCTCTTAGCACTGCTTTTGCTGTATCCCAGAGATTTGGGTGTATTTTATCTCTATTTTTATTCCTTTAATATATATTTTTTAAATTTCCACCTTAATTTCATTGTTCACTCAAAGGTTATTCAGGAGCAGATTAATTTCCATGTATTTTTAAACTTTTGAGAGTTCCTCTTGGTATTAATTTCTAGTTTTATTCCAGAGTGGTCCAAAAAATGCCTGATATGTTCTTCTATCCCAGAACTTAAAGTATAATAAAAATTTTTTTAAAATAAAATTAAAATGAAAAGAACTGGATATGTAGATTGTGAAACCTGGTTTTAAATCCTGAATTTGCCTTTAATTGTTCAACTTGGGGAAATCATCACACCTAACTGGATCTTAGTATCCTACTCTGTGAAATGATGAAGACACTTGCCATGCCTGTGGATTCCTACTGGAGCAGAAATGAGAGGTTCCCAAACCTGGACCCATCGAGGGGTTTTAAACAAAGGAGTAACATAGTCAATTTTGCATTTTACATAGAGCTGGTAGATAATGTGGAAGATGCATTTATGGGGGACTAAGTCCCACAGACAGCCCTTTTAGAAGCAATGTTTCTAATAAATAGTGGACTATTCTAGGGTAGTGTTCAAAAGATACACAGTAGAGGACATACTAATACTAAGGAAATGTTTAGTACAGTGTTTCTTCACCATTTTTTATTATCCACCCCTTCCATCTCTCTCCACTGCCCAGAGATCAGGAGACATTTTAGAAACTTTTGTACTAATTAACCCTATCCACCTTGAAATTTTTATGCCACAGATATACTACTTATCTCTTTATGTAAGATACATATATCTGTGCTTTGTACATAAAAATATATTTCACCTTTGTTCTAGTTAGAGAGGGGAGGGAGGGAGAAAAGAAGAGAGGAAAGAGAGAGAAAGAGACAGAAGTGGAAGGGTGGAAACTGAGGCAGAATTTATATGTTGTAATCTTGAGACAGAGTTATTTCTTCTTTAGGGAGCCTCAGTGTTTGCTCTTAAGGCCTTCAAATTGGATAAGACCCATCTATATTATGAAGGGTAATCTGTTTTAATTAGAGTTAACTGATTCTGAATGTTAATCATATCTAAAAAATACCTTCAAAGCAACATCTAAAATAGTGTTTGACCAAACAACTGGGTACCATAGCTTGGCCAAGTTGAGATAAAATTAACTATCATACCCCTTTCCTCCAGAATCAATTTTCACTCCCTAGGGGATGATATCATCCCTTTTGAAAATGTATAATTAGGAGATAAAATAGGAGGATATACTGTATATTAGATTGATTTGTTTATATGTAAGTGACGATGTATTGAAAAGTGTCAAAGTTGATTTCCAGATTTCTAGCTTGAACAATTAGTGTTGCCATGTACTGACAGGAAAAGGAGAACAAGGAGTAGATCTGATGTGCAATATGATGATATTTATATATAAGCAAATGTGCATTTTATAGTGACCTTTCAGTGTATTCATTCATAAGCCTCTCTAGCTTCTTATAGCTAGAATTGAATATAATTTATTAGAACATTTTTGAAAAGATAAAATGCTTTTATAATATAAGCTCAGTGATAGCATGGTTTCCTCACTTTTAACATTCAGGCTGGAATGATCCTCTGCAAATATTTGGTATTATTTCTTGGCTATGGTATATTTCTACTTCTTGGATATATGCAGTAGAATCTCATCATATGCTGAAAACAAACATGTTAATATTTGACAGATATTCAGTTTTGTCCACATATTTGTCTTGTTAACCAACATACCCATGGATTTAATAACTGCTTGTGTTATATTTGTGTCATTTTTTATTTTCCCTTTTTTTCTCAGCTAAATTATGGGATCCTGAAGGAAAGGAATAGTGGCAATTGAGTCAACAAGTATTTAGTCTAATATCACCTTATTTGTCACCACAGAACCCAGATGAGTGCCTTGCACATAATGGATGGTTAATAAATGTCAAATTTTTGTTGAAGTGAAGTTTCTGGTACCATTCAATATAAGTTATCCCACAAGTACTACAAATCATTGCTTCTCATCAAATGACTTTTTATGGATTTATAAAGCAGCAGGGATTATTTCCATTTTACAACCTAGGTTTTATATTTTATTCAAGAAAGAATGGGAAAAAAACTCATTTAGCTGTGTGCAAGTTAGAGGGAAATATAGCACATTTCTACTTAAGTCTATTATTTATAACTTAAAACTTTTATTTTGTAGAAAGAAATCTCCTAAGCCAATGACCATACAAGTCTTTAAAAGTCCTTTAGTCATAAGGTGTACCATTTTTCAATGTGATTGCCTTGTTACGTACAGACTCTATATAAAATTTTTAGGAGCCCCATAAAGTAATGTCAGCTCTATGTAGAAGATTTACTGCTCCATTACTTGATATTGGGAAAATAGAAAAAAAGTACATCTTTTGTAATAATAGCAAGAACCATACGCAGTGAACTGTGAGAGAATTTGGGATTAATCATTGTTGTCGGTCAGGTTCCCCAGAAAACAGACTCAAAACTCTGAGATTTGTATGCAAGAACTTACTAGGGAACACTCAACAGAGACCTCAGCTGATCTTGTGGGGATCATTGGATGCAGTTTGCCCTAGTGAAGAAGTGAAGTAATTTTGGTCAAGGCAACTTCCAAGAGAGGGTGAGCCTTCGCAGCTAACACTCCTACCAGCTGGGAGAATGAGCAGTAAACTCTCATTTTGACCCTGAAGGGGGGAATCTGTGCGGTAAACTCAGTACCCACTACAGAATCTTTAATATAAGATTTTGTTTGGTTATCACCATCTTAGTACTTTAACAGTACATTTAGAATTTTGACAATATGCACATACTATATGTACATGCATTTCAGGATGTTATACCAATCATCCCCACCTCTGCTGGCAGAGTCATTTTAACAATTGTAAAAATGTTGTATACTGCTTAGTGTCCTTATTTCTCTGTTACGTTTATTTCAAAAATCACAACCTAGTTGTGATGAGTACTAACTCTCTTTCAGTCTTCTGGTTTCAAAGGGTTCAAAAGCAGATAGGTGCAAAATGCCCATTTTAGTTTCAGACCTGCCTCTTCAGTTAGTTTAGCAATAAATAACTGCTAAAGCACTCATTTCTATTATCCTACTAGATCTCTGTGAGGTAAGTTAAAAACATGAATTTACAAATAAAACAAACATTATTTAAAAGTCTTTCTTTGCCCTAACAAGCTGTATGACCTAGGGTAAAAGCTTTCCTGCCAGTTATTATTATTTTTTTTCATTTGTCTGTGATACTACCTATCTCATAAAGATAAAATATTTAACACAATGTTTAGCATTTAATGACTTTTCAATAAATATTACCTGTTATTTTTATTATCTTCTTAACAACCCTGTCTCTTGGGCAAAGTAGGAACTATGAGCCCAAATTTGCAGATACGTGTTTAAAGTCTATCTATTACAAATAAAATATTTTATATAGAAATTTTACCTGGAATGCAATAATCAAACACGAATTAAATCTCAGTTTTCCCCTACATTTTTTCAACTATTGCATTGATATAATTTTTACGCATAAATATCAAACTGTACTTTTCTTCATAGCATAAAAGAGCCTCCTTTTTTTCCTGAATCGCTCAGAGAACATTGTAAGTTCATAGAATATAAACTCTGTTTAATTTCAGATAACCAAAATGAAAGAGGCCTAGCTTCAGATTTTATCAGTGTAATAATGAGAAATCCCTGCCTATTTACTGTACTATCACTTCAAAAGTGACCCCTCTTTTTGTAAATTATGTTCATCTTCAGTCTTCTGGTTGTGTTAACCTCAAATTCTACAACTGAGCTATACAGGTGTTAAATGTGCCAAAATTGGCTGGGGGAAATTTCTAGAGGCACACAGTATGTTAGGAGCAAAGTAACTGAAGAATTGGAGTGCTTGCCTGAATTATAGTGCAAGACAGAATGAACTGCAGTAACACTCAGCAAGACTGTTGGGAAAGTTAATGGAGTCAATGCTTAGTTATTTTGTACATTTTAGTTATTTTGATAGACTTTCTAACTTTTCTATCCACTAAAATAAAAATGAGAAAAATACAATACACACATATGGGATAACTTAGTGATGGAATAATTTGTAGTTCACAATTTCTTAGGATTTGCCCAATAGGGTTCATTTTAGTGAAGTTTAAAATTACATATGTGTTTCTGGGAGGGACAAAAATAAAATATTTACATATTAACTATCAGCTTTAGTATAATACTAAATTTCCTCAGCTTTTACAGCATTAGTTTTTTGAGGCTTGACTGACACATCTCTTCAAACTATATGATACTTGCCTCCTGAGGCATATGCCTTCAGAAGCAGCACATTTGTTGCAAATTCAAGTTGCAAATTTTGTATCTGTAACTCATCTAGGCCAAATAATACCTGAGCAAAAAACAGCAAAATAATTCAAATCATGTATGCATTCTTGAAATAATTTATAGAAAAAAGATGCCAGTGCAGAAAGAGTGAAGTCACAATAACTCAGATAGAAATTTCAATTAAAAAAAAAATAAAGCACAGGCAACAAAAATTGACAAGTGTGACTATATCAAACTATAAAGCTTCTGCACAGCAAAGGAAAAAACAGAGTGAAAAGTCATCCTATGGAATGGGAGAACATATCTGCAAATCAGCTCACTGGTAAAGGGTTAATATTATTCAGAATATGTAAGGAACTTCTGTAACGCAAAAGCAAAAAAATAAAATAAAAATAAAAAATGGACAAAGGATTTGAATAGATGTTTCTCCATAGAAGTCATACAAATCGCCAACAGGTATATGAAAACTAACCATCAGAGAAATGCAAGTCAAAACCACAAGGAGATATCACTTCACACCTGTTGAGATGGCCATTATAAAAAACAAAACAAAAAAGCAAAACCAAAAACAAACAAAAAACAGAAGATAACAAGTGTTGAGAAGGATGTGGAGAAATTAGAACCCTTGTGCACTGTTGCTGGAAAAGTAAGATAGTGCGGCTGCCATGGAAAACAGTTTTGAGTTCATAAAAAATAAAAATTTTAATTTTCATATGATCCACCAATCTCATTTCTGTGTATTTATCCAGAATAATTTGAAATATGGATCTTAAAGAGATATCTGCATTTCTACATTCAGTGCAGCATTTTTCACAATATCTATGAGGTAGAAACAACCTAAATGTCCATTGTGGGTGTTGGGATAAAGAAAATGTTATATATATGTATATATAACATTTTATATACATATATGTATATATGCTTATATGTTATATACATATAATATTTAGCCTTTAAAAAATGAAAATCTTGTCATATGCTGCAATACGTGCAACAAAGATAAATCTTTAGGGCATTATACTAAGTGAAATAAGCCAGTCATAGGACAAATATTGCATGATTCCACTTATATGAAGTGTCTAAAGTCGTCAAACTCACTGAAACAGAAAGTAAAATGGTGGTTGCCAGGGGCTGGAGAGAGAGGGAAATGGGGAGTTTTTCTTTAATGGGTACAAAGTTTGTCATGAAGGTGAAAAAGTTCTAGAGATCTACTGTGCAGCATTGTGCTTATAATTAATAATGTAGTACAGTATACTTAAAAATTTATGAGGGTAGATTTTATGTTATTTTTGTTTTACTACAATTACAAAAACACTATGCTCTAGTATATTTATTTACTTATTTATACAAGTATATATTTTAAAATTGAAATAAAATATCAATGCAGAAAATCTCAGAGTGTATAGCTTGATGAATTTTCACAAAGTGAACACAACTTCCCTGATAGAGAAATTGATATCACTAGTGAACTTTCTCAATCACTAACAGCTACACTGCAAAAATAACCACTCCTCTGACTTCTAGCACGACAAATTAGTTACACCTGCGAAACTTATGTGCAGAAATCATAGGCTATTTTTCCCCTTGCTTATTTCACTCAAAATTATATTTTGTGAGATTCACTTAAGTTGTTGCAGTTTGTCTTTTGGAAACTGTTACTGCAATTTATCCCTTTTCATTCCCATTTAGTAATCCATTGAATGAATACACCTCACTATTTATTCACTCTGCTATTGATGGATATTAGTTTGCTTTCCAGTTTCAGGCTATAATGACTAAATCTGGTAAGAACATTTTTGTAAACTTTGGGCGTGATATGCCTTCAGTTATACAACTAGGAGTAGAGTTGCTAGATCTTAGAATAAGCATATGTTTAACTGTAGTAGAAAATTTTATACAGTTTTCCAAAGTGATTATACAAATCTATACACCCACCAGCAGTGTATGTTACTTCCAGCTGCTCTACTTTTTTTTTCAGTATCTACTTTGTTAGGTCCATAGAAATATTGTAGTTTCAATTTTGCATTTCTCTCATTATTAAGCTTGAGAATCTTTCTATATATTTATTGGTCTGGGTTTTCTTTTTTTTTATTTTATTGATTTACATATATACTGAATATGAGTCCTATTTTGGATATATGTGTTCCAAACATTTTATTTCACTCTTTTTCTTGCATTTTCCTTTTTCTAATGGTGCCTTTTGAACAAAAGGTATTACATTTAATTTTGTGCAATTTATCAACCTTTCTCTTTATGAAATGATAAAGTGCTTTTTGTGTCCTTTTTAGGAAATCTATGCCTACTACAAGTTTGTTAAAATATTTTTTTTAATGTTCTCTCCTAGAATTTTTCACTTTTAGATCTAAATTGACTTGGAATTGATTTTGTGTATAGTATGAGGTAAGGGCTCACAATTCATTTTCCCTTATGTGGATATATAATTAATTATTTGTTGATAAGAGCACCTTTCTCCCATTTAATTATAGGGTACCTTTGATGTATATTAAGTAGCCTTATATAAGTGGGCCTATTTTTAAACCCTATTCAAATATCCTGGTCTATTTGTCTGTCCTTATGCAAACTGAGCACTGTCTTAATTGCTGTACATAATGTTTTAATATCTACTAGTGTAAGTCCTAGAATTTGATATTTCTACACAATTTTCTTAGCAATTCTTGTATATTTGCATTTCCGTATACGTTTCAGAATCAACGTCAATTTCCACAGATGTCCTTATGAGATTCTGGTTGTGAATAGATTGAATCTGTGGGCCAACTTGAGAAGGATTTATGTTCTTACAACTTTGAGCTTATAGTTTTACAACATGATATATGTGTATATATATTTATTTAGGTCTTCTTTAATTTCTTTCAATATTTTATAATTCACTTTGTAGAACTCTTGAATATCTCATTACATTTGCTCATTCAGAGGTGCTATATTTTGATAAAAATAGCATTTTTAAATAGTATTTTTCAATTGTTGGTGATATATTTAAAGAAATGCAATTTTTATATATTGACATTGTATGTAGACAACTTGCTAAATTCACTTAATTTCTGATACTTCATATGTAGATTCTTTTGGATTTACAGTGTAAATAATTCGAATTAATTGAAAATACTGATAGTTTTATTTGGTCTTTTCTAATTTTTTTTCTTTTCTTGTTTTCCTGGCTAAAATGTCCAGTATAGTATTGAATAGACATGATGCTAGCTGGCATTCTAATATTAAACAAGAATATTCTAATATTTCACATTAATATAATGTTTCAAAAATGTTTTTCAGTTTAAAGTCATTCCCTTTTGTTCTTGGTTTGCTATGATTTTTTAAAATAAGTGTCGAACTTTATAAAGGATATTTTCTATATCTATTGAAATTATCATATACTTTTTTTCCTTTTTGTCTCTTAATGTGGTGAATCGTGTTAATTGATTTTTGAAAGTTAAAATTATGTAGTGTTATTCTTTTCATATGTAGCTGTTTTATGTTTTTTTTTTTTTGCTTTCATGCTAATGAGAAAGATTGGCCTGTAATTTTCCTTTCCTATACCATTTTTGTCTTTTTTTAAATCAAAATTATGCTGGCTTTAAAAGAAATTGGGAAATGATTTATCTTTTGCCATTCTCTGGAAGAGTTTGTTTTAGATTAACATTATTATTTTAATATTTGGAATAATTCACCTCTGAAGTCTTTGGGATTGATATTTCTTTCTGAAAAGGTTTTAAATTAGTAATTCAATTTATTTATCAGAGATTAGAAAATATGCCTTTTAAAATTTACTCATATTGGTTTTGGTAAGTTATTTTGCAGCTAGTCTTTCTCCATTTCCACTAAATTTTTAACTTTCATTGGCATAATGTTGTTTATATTGTCTTTGGTAAGATCTGAAGTGATGTTATATTTTTTAGTCATAGTATTAGTAACTTGTCCCATTTCTCTTCTTGATCATTCATAATAGACAATTATCAATTTAAAGTCTTTTCTAATAGCTAACCAATTCCAATTTTACATTTATATATTATTTGTCACTGATTTTCATCTTAATTATCTTCTTCCTTCAACTATATTTGGGTTTTATTTTCTTTACTTTTCCTGCTTCCTGAGATGGAAACTTTGATTTTTAGATATTCCCATTTTAAAAAATACATGTATTACAAGCTACATAATAGCTACACATTACTTCTAAGGACTGCGTAGCCAATATTCACTTAGATTTACCCATATATTAACCCTACTTTTGGCTCTTCAATCCTTTCTGTATGTTTCTGCTTCCTTCCAGAATCATTTTCCTTCTACCAGAATAATTCTCTGTAGTATTTTTAAAAATATAGATCTGCTGGTGTATTCACTGTTTTTTTGTTTGATGAAAGTGTTTTTATTTTGCCTAAGTTTTTGAATTGTATTTTCAGTTAGTATAAAATTCAAGTTAGGCAGTCAGTACATTAAAAATGCCTGTGGCTTCATTATTGCTGCCAGTGTTATCATTGCTTTTTTATAATTAATGTCTGCTTTTAAGAGTCAATCTCTGTCATTGATTTTCAGCAATTTGATTATTGTATGTTTTGGTGTGTTTTCTTTATACTTTCCCTACTTGGGATTTGCAGTACTTCCTGAATCTGTAGCTTTTTGTCTTGTCAGTTTTCAAAATGTACCGATCATTAGACATCATATAATGCTTCTGCTACATTTTCTCTCTCTTTCAATTCTCAGAGTCCATTGACAGGTACTTCATTATTGCTATAATGATGTATATGTCTTTTATGCCATTGTAAAATAATTTTTAATCTTTTTTTTTAGTGCTTCATTTTGGATCTATTAATTAATATTTCTTCTAGTTTACTGCCACTCTCTTCTGCTGAAACATATTCATTTCTAAATTCTCCTATTTAATTCTTAATTTCACTTATTGAATTTTTTAGTTCTTGAATTTTCATTAATTCTTTCTCAAAGATATAGTTTTCTGGAGAAATTTGCTACTCTCTACGTTTTAAAATTAGTTTTAAGAATAAACTTTATAGTGAAGGATAATATCTATACAAAAAAGCACCCATATCATAGGGATGCCATTTATTTTCTGAACCATTTCGAACATGGTTATTTCAAAGGTCATTTCTAATAACTCTAATACCTGTATCAATGGGAACTCTGTTCTGTTTTTTGGTTAGCCAATTTTTATTGAATGATAGGTACTCAAATTCTACCAGAGGTACAAGGAGGAGTTGGTACCATTCCTTCTGAAACTATTCCAATCAATAGAAAAAGAGAGAATCCTCCGTAACTCATTTTACGAGGTCAACATCATCCTGGTACCAAAGCCTGACAGAGATACAACAAGAAAAGAGAATTTTAGACCAATATC
Organism: Trachypithecus francoisi; assembly: GCF_009764315.1. Lineage (NCBI taxonomy): Eukaryota > Metazoa > Chordata > Mammalia > Primates > Cercopithecidae > Trachypithecus > Trachypithecus francoisi. The sequence continues at coordinate 74,909,551 of NW_022681473.1, read as the reverse complement.
ACTGATGAACATCGATGTAAAAATCCTCAATAAAATACTGGCAAACCCAATCCAGCAGCACATCAAAAAGCTTATCCACCATGATCAAGTGGGCTTCATCCCTGGGATGCAAGGCTGGTTCAACATACACAAATCAATAAATGTAATCCAGCATATAAACAGAACCAAAGACAAAAACCACATGATTATCTCAATAGATGTAGAAAAGGCCTTTGACAAAATTAAACAGCCCTTCATGCTAAAAACGCTCAATAAATTCGGTATTGATGGAACGTATCTCCAAATAATAAGAGCTATTTATGACAGACCCACAGCCAATATCATACTGAATGGGCAAAAGCTGGAAGCATTCCCTTTGAAAACTGGCACAAGACAGGGATGCCCTCTCTCACCACTCCTATTCAATGCAGTGTTGGAAGTTCTGGCTAGGGCAATCAGGCAAGAGAAAGAAATAAAGAGCATTCAGTTAGGAAAAGAAGAAGTCAAATTGTCCCTGTTTGCAGATGACATGATTGTATATTTAGAAAATCCCATCATCTCAGCCCCAAATCTCCTTAAGCTGATGAGCAACTTCAGCAAAGTCTCAGGATACAAAATTAATGTGCAAAAATCACAAGCATTCTTTTACAGCAGTTATAGACAAACAGAGAGCCAAATCATGAATGAACTCCCATTCACAATAGCTTCAAAGAGAATAAAATACCTAGGAATCCAACTTACAAGGGATGTAAAGGACCTCTTCAAGGAGAACTACAAAACAATGCTCAGTGAAATCAAAGAGGACACAAACAAATGGAAGAACATACCATGCTCATGGATAGGAAGAATCAGTATCATGAAAATGGCCATGCTGCCCAAGGTAATTTAGAGATTCAGTGCCATCCCCGTTAAGCTACCAATGACTTTCTTCACAGAATGGGAAAAAACTAAAGTACATATGGAACCAAAACAGACCCCACATTGCCAAGACAATCCTAAGTCAAAAGAACAAAGCTGGAGGCATCATGCTACCTGACTTCAAACTATACTACAAGGCTACAATAACCAAAACAGAATGGTACTGGTACAAAAACAGAGACATAGACCAATGGAACAGAACAGAATCCTCAGAAATAATACCACACATCTACAGCCATCTAATCTTTGACAAACCTGAGAGAAACAAGAAATGGGGAAAGGATTCCCTATTTAATAAATTGTGCTGGGAAAATTGGCTAGTCATAAGTAGAAAGTTGAAACTGAATCCTTTCCTTACTCCTTATACGAAAATTAATTCAAGATGGATTAGAGACTTAAATGTTAGACCTAAAACCACAAAAACCCTAGAAGAAAACCTAGGTAATACCATTCAAGACATAGGCATGGGCAAGGAATTCATGTCTAGAACACCAAAAGCAATGGCAACAAAAGCCAAAATTGACAAATGGGATCTAATTAAACTAAAGAGCTTCTACACAGCAAAAGAAACTACCATCAGAGTGAACAGGCAACCTACAGAATGGGAGAAAATTTTTGCAATCTTCTTATCTGACAAAGGGCTAATATCCAGAACTTATAAAGAACTCAATCAAATTTACAAAAAAAAAAAAAAACAAACAAACAACTCCATCAAAAAGTGGGCAAAGGATATGAACAGACATTTCTCAAAAGAAGACATTCATACAGCCAACAGACACATGAAAAAATGCTCAGCATCACTCGCCATCAGAGAAATGCAAATCAAAACCACAATGAGATACCATCTCACACCAGTTAGAATGGTGATCATAATAAAGTCAGGAAACAACAGGTGCTGGAGAGGATGTGGAGAAATAGGAACACTTTTACACTGTTGATGGGACTATAAACTAGTTCAATCATTGTGGAAAACAGTGTGGCGATTCCTCAAGGATCTAGAACTAGAAATACCATTTGACCCAGCCTTCCCATTACTGGGGATATACCCAAAGGATTATAAGTCATGCTGTTATAAAGACACATGCACATGTATGTTTATTGCAGCATTATTCAGAATAGCAAAGACTTGGAATCAACCCAAATGTCCATCAGTGACAGACTGGATTAAGAAAATGTGGCACATATACACCATGGAATACTATGCAGCCATAAAAAAGGATGAGTTTGTGTCCTTTGTAGGGACATGGATGCAGTTGGAAACCATCATTCTCAGCAAACTATCGCAAGCACAGAAAACCAAATACCGCATGTTCTCACTTATAGGTGGGAATTGAACAATGAGATGACTTGGACACAGGAAGGGGATCATCACACACTGGGTCCTTTTGTGGGGGGGGGGGTTGCGGGGAGGGATAGCATTAGGAGATATACCTAATGTAAATGACGAGTTAATGGGTGCAGCACACCAACATGGCACAGGTATACATATGTAACAAACCTGCACATTGTGCACATGTACCCTAGAACTTAAAGTATAATAAAATAAAAATTGTAGATAATCTGAATGTTATCTCTCTTTTACTTAAAAACAAGAGTACAAGAAAAAAAAATTAGATGCAGATAGATTACAGGGATATCACTTTAATCTAACTATGGGCTGGGCTGGATTAAGCTTAGTGTTTCAATTTTTATGAGCAAGTTCCATTTTTAGTTTGTTCTCCTATATCTAACCCCAACCTTAACCCTAACCCTAACTCTACCTTAACCCTGAGATGTTTACCAAGTTATTTCCTCATTGGTGGGCCCTGAACCCATTTTTTTACCCTCCAGTCCTGTGTGATTGTTGAAAGTTCTTAGCTTCTCAGAGACTTCATTCTTCTCAACTTCATAGTCTCCTTTCCTACTTTATTATGAATCGACTATTGCTTTGAGAAAAATAAATAGCACATAGTGTTGGATTCATTTCTTTGTACTTTTTGTCACTGCAAAACCTTGAAATATCAAGTCCTAGAGTCCTTTTCAACCCTGAACCCTAATTTTTGTTTCCCTAGTCCATTGAGACTGCCAAAAGCTCTGCTCAGCTCTCTATTCAGCTTCACAGCCTCTTTCTCAGCACTAGTTTCTAACAGGAAAATGAGCTGAGGGGAAAGATGCATTGATTACCTTTCCTGATGAATTTTCTTCTTTCAGGGATCTTGGACCCACAAGTCCTGGCTGACTTTGTGACTTGTTTGTGACTTCAAATATTTTTGATAGTCCATCCTTTTGAGTTGTTCTTAGCAAGAGAATGTTATAAATTAGTTTATCATAGTCAAAGTAGAAATTTTCTCTCTCTCAATTTCTCTCTGGTTTATTCTCTCACTAATTTTAAAAATCTATATTTCAAAAGAAAAGTTATAATGTAGAAATTTTTTATATGATTGTGTCCATTTAAGGATCTTTATTTGACAAATTTGTCTGAAGTCATTCGTTTATCTAATTAATGACAGAAATAGTGTTAGAATCCAGTCCATTGTTCTTTGTTCTTCTAAATATTGTGCTGCCAAATTTAGATTGTTTTTATTTGATTTTATTTTTTATCTTTTATTTTACATTCAGGATTACACGTGCAGGTTTGTTACATGGGTATATTGCATGATGCTGAGTTTTCAGTTATGAATGATTCTATCACCCCAGTACTGAGCTTAGTACCCAACAGTTAGTTTTTCAACCCTTATCTCCCCTGCTCCCTATCTAGTAGTCCTCAGTGTCTATTATTGGCAATTTTATGTCTACAAGTACCCAGTGTTTAGCTCCCACTTATAAATGAGAATATGCAGCATTTGTTTTTCTGCTCCTGTGTTAATTTACTTAGGATAATGGTCTCTAGCTGCATCCATGTTGCTCTAAAGGACATGATTTTGTTTTTTTCAATGGATGTGTAGTATTCCATGGTGTGCATGTAGCACATTTTCTTTATCCAACCCACTGTTGATGGGCACTAGGTTGATTCCACATCTGCTGTTACAAATAGTGCTGCTGTGAACATACAAGTACATATTTTGGTAGAGCAGTTTGTTTTCTTTTGGGTATACACCAAGTAATCGGATTGCTGGGTTAAATGGTAGTTGTGTTTTAAATTTTTTGAGAAATTTCCACACTGATTTCCACAGTGGCTGAATTCATTTACATTCCTAGGAGCAGTGTAAAGCATTTCCTTTTTTCTGCAACCTTGTCAATCTGTTTTTACTTTTTAATAATCTCCATTCTGACTGGTATGAGATAGTATTTCGTTGTGATTTTGATTTGCATTTCTTTTTTCCTTTCTTCTTTTTTTTTTCAGATGGAGTCTCCCTCTGTCTCCAGGCTAGAGTGCAGTCGTGCAATCTCAGCTCACTGCAACCTCTGCCTCCTGGGTTTAAGCGATTCTCGTGCCTCAGCCTCCCCAGTAGCTGGGATTACAGGCATGTACCACCACACCCAGCTAAATTTTGTGTTTTTATTAGAGACAGGGTTTCACCATGTTGGCCAGGATGATCTCGATCTCCTGACATCATGATCCACCCGCCTCAGCCTCCCAAAGCTCTGGGATTTACAGGCCTGAGCCACTGTGCCTGGCCTGATTTGCATTTTTCTGATGATTACTGAGGTAGAGAATGTTTTCATATGTTTGTTACTAGGAAGATAAATGAATCACTACTTCATTAGTTAATTGACCCATATTTTTGTACTTTTCTCTAAGTTTTACACTTTAAGCCATGAAGACTTTTGTACTCATTATATATATATACACACATATATACATATATATACACACACATATATACATATATATACACACACATACATATATATATATATATAGATCTTGGCTCACTGCAAGCTCCATCTCTTGGGTTCAAGCCATTCTCCTGTCTCAGCCTCCCAAGTAGCTAGGACTACAGGCCCCCACCACCATGCCGGCTAATTTTTTTTTTTTTTTTTTTTTGTATTTTTAGTAGAGACAGGGTTTCACCGTATTAACCAGGATGGTCTTGATCTCCTGACCTCGTGATCCTCCCGCCTCGGCCTCCCAAAGTGCTGGGATTACAGCCGTGAGCCACTGGCCCAGCCTGTACTCACCATTTTTTTTTTTGCTGTCTGCCAGGTTTTAAGAGATTAGTAAGGATAAAGTTTATACTATATGCCAACCTGTATCTTCACCTCACTGGATTATTCATCCTATGTGGTAGACAGGGAAGGTATAATTATGCCTGTTTGACAGATGAGACAAATTAGTTTCAGAGAGGTGACGTGGTTTTCCCAAGTTGGCAGACCCCACACTACCATCTGAATCTCTTTCTTTAGTGTTTTTTTCCTCCTAAAGCAGATGGCAACTCATCAAGCTTTATGGAAATCATGGAATGGCAGGGCTGGAAGGCAATTCAATGATAATGTAGTCCAATTTTGTCAATTTACAGAGAGAAAACTGAGGCCATAGAGGTGAAGTGCCTTCCTCAGAGTTGCATAGCTAGGATGTCACTGCATTGAGACCAGAGTTCAGGCCCCAGATTCATTCCTTTACTTGTGATAGAATAAAAGCCAAACTAGAGCAGATATGACAATGTAGAAAAAAATTTAAAAAACATAATGTAGTGGAATCAATAGGGCAAGTAGCATATACTTTAGAGTAGTAAATATGTTGATTTAAGAAAGGCTTTAGTTAGAAACAGTGAAATGATTCTGAGCTCCAAAGATGAGTAAACACAGAACTATACAATGAGGAGGGTCTGAAGAATTTCCATTTTCCTGCCAGTTCACAGGCAACAAAAGCAAGTGCATTTCTAAGGACCTTTCCAATGTTGTGATTCTTAGACCTTCCCAAATTGATAAAATAAGGGGAAGGACTTGCACATTTTTCTCTTCTTTTTAAAACTGCTCATAGCAACACAAGGTAAAGATGCAAAGACGTTTCCTTTGGCAGGCAATTTGCATACCAGTAAATACATGTTAATGACTCAAGTGCTTATAGCAGTCATTATATTGCCAAATCCTTTTAACAACAGTGAAGTAATTATAAGTAGATTAAAATATTCACTGGTATATCTTGTAAATTCATTACCAAGTTTCTGTTTTGCTTATGTTGTTAAAGAAGAACAAATGTGGCTCATAGTTTTCAAGGTATATAATGCAAAATGTTTGGCCCTTTATATAAACCTATATTCTCTCCAGAAATTGTTTTGTCAGTTAATATTTAAAATTTATGAGTTTTAGGTTTTAAACAACAGGACTATTTGATTTCAAAGACAATCACTTTGTGAGAAGTAAGAATTCAGTTTGATATTACAGAATGGAATTTTCTTATTTAGAAATAGACTATGAACTCTCAACGATGGTATTTGTTCATTTATCCAAACTTTCCCATGCTCATCTGATTTTTGTCACCTAGGAACCTTCATTATACCTCCTAGCCCTTTATAATGACATTTTCAACATTAGAGAACATTCTCTTCACTTTTCTTGCATATCGATTTTCATGCTTGGAGCAAATATGCTCAGTCTTTTCTTCTTGATCCAAAAGAGAAATTTTCTAGCCATTCTTTTAAAAAGTTATCTTACTGAAAGTGTCTTTCTAGCTATTTTAGCTTTATTTCGATTTTTAAATATATTCCGTACTAATGACTTTGATTGATAAGACGTATAGCATAAAAGCTACTAAATTTTCCAATGACACTCAAAAAGCATGAGTTATCAGATGACTTGAGGGTCTGTTAACACTTACTAGGTGCATGTTTTGTGCCAAGTCTATCCCGGGTGCTTTTGCATGCAATTTAATTATACTTTACTCTTACCACACCGTCTGATGAAGAGATAGATAATTAACTCTATTTTAAGGACTAGAAAAAAATGAGACTTTGACTAGCCAAGGTTATGCAGCTGCTAAATTTTGGGATTAAGGTCTAATTTCTTAGTCATAGTTTTTCACAACTCCACACTATAAATGTATTCAGACATTTTCCATGCCTCCTTCTAATACTCATCACATATGTAATATTTTTTCAATATCAGTTTTCTCTGCTAGAACAAGAGCAGAAACTGTATCTGTTTTGTTTATTAATACATTCCCAGCCCTTAGCAGAGTTCTTGGCACATAGTTAAACCTGAATACAATTTGTATAATGAGTAAATTGATAAATTAATGAATGAACTTACATTTTAAATTTACTGTATTTCATTTTTTGGGGGGGAATTTATATAGTATATATCTCTACAAATTTGAATAATTTGACAAGTAATCAAGCAAATTTTGGGGGAATGCCAATGGTCTATCTTCTTACAGAGCTAGAATAAATATGCCTGGTTTTACTGCAAATATGTATTTCTTCCAGTAGAGTTAAGTCAATACTGCTGGACTGAAACTGGTAAGAATGTGATGATTATACATCATTGTGTCCTCACATCTAGTTAAAGTTCTGAGGCACTATTGACAGGCTAGAAACAGCCCTCTTAATTTACCTGAAGAATGTGAAAATAATAGGAACTTAATGCATTTTGCCCTGTTTAAGAAGCATGGCAGTGCTTCAGACTTGATGACTTTGAAATCTATTGTTCTTCATGGTGCACTGGTGCTTGGCTGTCTCACTTAATCATTGTGGCATTAATGATGCCACTAGTGGCTTGAGGCTTTAACTGGGTACTCAAACCCAGCTAGACAGAAAAGGGGAAATCTATTAAGCCTTACAATAATGCTACTGCGGAGCAAACAGAGGCTGAGTGCCCAGCAAACCACAGATTTGTTGAGATAAATAGAAAAAGCCTGAGTGAATTTTATACATTGAGATATGATTGAAAGAATCTGACTTTGAAATCCACATAGAAATTGAATGATAATCAAGTTTGACATAAAAATATATTAAGGGCATAACAAATCACATTGCTTTATATAAATCTTCTGTTCCTTAAATATCTTTGATATTTTCTTGTCTTAAGCCTTCTCTGAGAGGGGGGCTCAGAAAAGACATTTCTGACATGTACTGGTCCAACACTGAACAAAACTCCACCCACTTCCTTGAGGGAAGTTTTGAAACCTATGATGAGAGGAGTGGAATGAGAAGGTGTTGGAAATACCCTTGTTTTCCTGCTTGTTCCTTTCTTCCTGCATTTACAGTAGTGAAACTTCAAGCTGGAGATGATATTTTCTTGGGAGATAACTTCAACTTTGGAAAGCCCAAGTACTGTTTTCTGCTTTTGGAAAGGATTTTTTAAAATATATTTTCTTCTGTGTGGTCCAGCCCAGGTAATTAGAGAAAGAGGGCAAGCAAAGACATAGGATAGCAGCCTATTAGGAATTTTTTAGTGTACATTTATAATTCCTTCTTTGTTCCCACTAAAGACTTCATGAACCTTTTTATCCTCAGTTCAGAAGACGTATGTGTGTGAGTGTGTGTGTGTGTGTGTGTGTGTGTGTGTGTATGTGTGATGACACAGTGGGTCAGTTCTCTCTTCCTGGAAAGGTCGGAGTTTCTTCAGAATGTAAGCATTGTGGGTACTGATAATTGGAAAGACCTGGACATCTAGCCAAGGTGAAGAGGGTCTCCTAACAATTCCTGATAGCTAGAGATTCCCATCATAGATGTGCAGGTTCACATTAGCTAAATTATTGGAAAGGGAATGAGAAATCTGACAATATATTAGATATTAGCCAAATAATGACTTTTTGTCTTGATGTAACTAGCTTTCTTCTAATTATAGTTTCCCCATCATTTTACTCCTTAAGTTTTGGCTTTTAAACCTTACGTCTCTTTATATGCTAGAAGCATTCATAGAACTCTTTAAACTCTGGGCGTTTGGTAGATTCTTACATTACTGATGGCAATAGTTCTTGTAAAGTATGTTTGCTTACTTTCCTGCTTATACTACCTAACACTCTGTGCCATGAGAAAGTATCAGCAGCATTTCTCCTACCAATTATGTACCACAACTAAAAACAATTTTGAGCAATTTCAGCTATTATCACATGTTTATTGAAAACCTAGTACAGATAATTACTAGCATCTAGTGTGTAGAGGCCAGAGATTCTGCTAAACATCCTACAACGTACAGCACCTCCAACAAAAAATGTCAATAATGTTCAGATTGAGAAATTTTTATCTAATGATATAGTAAATACTTGTGGCCAGTCTTCCATATTGCAGACATTGCGCTAGGTGCTAGAGATAGGATGACCAACACAGCAAATATGTCTTTACCCTTACGGAAATATAGTATATTTAGGAAGATACATATTTTAAAAATACTGCAAAAATCTACTAATTCCTTTTGCCAAAGGGGCTTATGAGCTGGGTTCTAGTATATGATATAATTGGTACTGCAACACTGGAAATAAGTTAACTCACTACAGGATGAATTTTGCAAGTCCTGAATCCCTAAGTCTACTAACTTTTATATATGTGCTGAGTTTTTATGTGCAGCAGATTGAAAGAGGGTAAAATACATGATTTTCTTCTTTAGGAGTCTCACAATATACTCACAGATAATGATGAATGTGTACAAAATACTTGAAGAACAAAGCAACCCTATGTATTAATATCATGGAGGTATAGGGTTATTGAATTTTATTGCTAATCAAAGTAGCTTAACCCCTTTATTTAACTTTACTGGCTAAAGGGAAAATCTTTAGGCAATATAAAAATAATAAAGAGCATAAGAACACATTATTCATTTCTCCATGTTCTCAGATTGTTGTTCATGTTTATGCATTTATGCATAGTTTTAATTTAAATATGCAAGTAATTTTTTAATCTTGATTTTCTCCCATAAAAATCTGGTTTCTATTCTGTTGGAGTATTCACATTTATTATTTTTAATGGCTTCACAAAATCCCATTGTTTTGGTGGACCCTAATTTACACTGTCCCTACTGATAGACATTTACAGACTCTATTTTTACAAGTAACAAAACTGAAGCCACAGATATTGAGTCACTTAACTAAAAGGATAATGTTTTAAAAATTGATAGTCTCCAATTTATAGTGTCCAGTGGTTTTAAAATGGATATATAATCAATATAAAGAAGTCTAAAGGTTATTTCTCACGTTTCTCTGGATTCCACAGGTGGAAAAGACAATGTGTGATTGCAGATTCCCAAGGGGTCCTGTTAAGGTCTCTCTATGGTCATCCTTATTTTAATCATGGCAGTAGAGTGCCATGATAGTAAGTGATCTTTTATTCCCCATCCTGTCTTTAATTTGGTAGACTTCCTGAGTACTTCTTGTGTTGCATATGGAATATACCCATTTCTAAGAGATTTAAGCCTGTGGTTTGACATGTTATAACAAAAACTAATATTGCAGAGAAGGACAATTAAAAGGAGAAAGATGGTTAGTTTTCTTGTTAACATTCACTAATATTGAAATCTAGTCATTTTTAGTCTGACAGTTTGACAATAGGTGCTTTTATATTTAAAAATCATGAAATAATTGCTTTCTGTCATGTATTAAAGGTCAAAAAAGGTATTGCTCTATAAAAACAAGACACTATGAAAGCTGAGAAAATTATCAATCTTTAGTAAAATAAATTAGTAGACTATTAGGAAGGCAACTTTTGCACATTTTACTTACTATGAATGAAAGCTAGAAAAGGAAACTCTCAGGCAACAGGAGTAGAATTCTCTTGGAGGTAATAGGTAAAACTCTTACATGAAAAATAGTAGATATTTTTACCTACTAACAATCAGAATGTCTTTTAGTTAGAGAAGAAATGTCTATTTGACATTTACTGGTGATTTTTTGCAAAACTGTATTTAGCATATGCACTTAAGAAATGTGAGCACTACCATGAGGCATTCATTTTTTATTTGTTTTTTTCTACCTGAATTTTAAGAAGGATACTTTTTGTTTATTTTAAAATAATTTCCGTAGAATTTTGTATTTTCATTTGCCAAGTACTTTGACAGAGATTTTTCCCAGTTATTTTAATAGCCCAGAGGCATGAGTGACTTTGTTCCCATTTTGCAGATGAGAAAACGGCTACAGGGAGATTACATAATATATTATATTCTAGATAACACAGCTAAGAAATGGCCCACATATTCATTGAAGCTAAACCTTCTCAATCTAAAAACTATGAAGTCTGAATTAGAATGCCTTAACCTCAAAAGGTCAAATTGATCATTGTTTAGTATAATGACTCTACCTATGAACTCTTGGATTTCAATTTTTAAAGGAGTCTTAAAATTGAAATGTTCTGGTCTTGTTTGTTAGCATTTTATTGTATTTAGATTTCAAAATGTTTGCCATGAGAAGTATTATAGTAATGATATGCCCATTCTACTAATGAAATGCCTAAGGTACTCAATGAGGAAATTAAGATATGCACTAAAATCGAGGGACAATAATCTAGGAACAAAATCTAGGAACAGCAAACACTTGGTAAATATAGTCTTAGAGTCACTAGGCTCTAAATAAGAAGAATAAGTTCTCTGATTATAAAATAAGGAAATTTCATATTTAGAGGGAAATTGTATAGAAGAAAGAAGAAAATAGAACTCACCTACATTTGTACCACTAAGAGATAACTATCTCCATCTTATTTCCCACTGTGTTCTATGGAAAAATGGCCAAGGAAATATTAAAATAAAGCTTTTTAGAAATTGTCAACAAATAAAAAGAACATCTCTTCACTGCAGAGCATCTCAGTGCATCTAATATGCTAAGACACATGGTGACTCTTCAAGAAAAGGAGATGAAGTGCAAGTTTGGGTATTACATATACAGGATGTAGCAGAAGAAGAGTTAGGATTCAAAGGGGTTTTAAATGCAAGTTGGCAACAGTTAGGCTGTGTGAAATTTAGGGAAGTGATTTATGTTAATCCGATGAGCACAAAGACAGACACCTATCAACTGTGAAAAATAAGGGTCATTTTTGGCCTTCTATGAAATTAGTGTTGAAGGTACCAGGTTTCGTTAAAATAATTGCCTAGTTTAAGCTTCACTCTGAAATATTATCCCTATTTTACAGATTATGCAACTGATGTTTGGAGTCAAAGTGTCCTCCTGGTGGATTACATTAGTCTATTGGATAAATGAAGCAGAAAGATAAAAACATAAAATTCAATAATCAGGGCATGATATATTTTTATAACGAATTGGTTTTTCTTTACTGATAAAAGTAATTTAATTTTTTGCCTCATCTGAAAAGTTTCTAGCCTATCCTCATATTTCCATTTCTATGCTTAAATGCATCTAATTGTATGTCTTCCTGTATCAGAATATAAACTAAGATTGCTGAGATTTAGTAAGTAAGGAGTGCTGTGTAGTAACTGTTGATACACTGCTGAGGGAACTCCATCCAAAGCTCCTGCCCTGTGGTAGATACACAGCTCTCAGATAGAAACTAAATTCTTCTCTTTATCATAGAGGGAATTAGGTTGCACTTTCGCAAATTCTGTTCGGGATCATTTGAACTGAAGCCATCAAGCTTCCAAGAAATAGAAAGGGGGTTTATAGGAGCTAATAAGATGGAGGAAGCAGGGTTGCTGTCAGAGTTTTGGGGTTGCAGTTTGGTGCTTCCTACTAGACCTGAGACTCAAGGAAGCAAAATTGTAGGCCTAGTTTTAGATGAAGCTCTTCACTGGCATCATTTGATTCATTTAGAGACATATTTTTCAGTGACATATTGGATCCTTCCTCTGCCAAGTAGTGATACTGACGTTTAAAATCCTGTAGAGAATAACAGACATCTCTAGAGAAGTGATTCTTCTCTTCCAAAATGCCTTGCCTTCTGGAATAGTTGAAAAGAGTCATCATATTTCCTCTTCCCTTCTGTAAAACTCAGACTATTCAAACTATAGCACCTAAGCTCATGCACTTGAACTTTACAGGTAGGCATATGTTTTTTACTTTTATTTTATGTTGAAAACTTGGTCTTTTAAAATATTTTGTTTTACTTGTGAAATTCAGTTTAATTATTTTCAAGCAGGTGCAATAATAAAATATTAACCCGATATTAGTAAGGACATATTTTTTGTTTATTTTGTCTTTTGTTGTTGTTTAGCCCTCCTACAACCTGTCTTTTAATGAACATATTGTATCACAGTAATGAAAATTTTAGGAAAACAGAAAGGAAGAATCACTTATAGTTTAACTACCACAACAGCAAAGCTATTTTCACTTTTGCATATTCCCATCTGTTGGTTTCTTAGGGAAGCCAATAAATGGCACTCCTCTTCTCTGCCTAGGCTTTGAATAATTTGAGAATAAAACAAATGAGTGGCAGATGGAGCCAAAATATTACCTATATTACTGATTAAGCCTAGGTTGGAACATGTCGCTTATTATGAAAGTCAAATGGGTCTACTAACTAAACCTTGGACATAGGGAAACTACCACTCCACCCTCCCCTTTTCTCAATTGCAACCAGTAATGAACTAGGCCTGCTCTCAACAGTGAGGAAGATCAGACCCTTGGAGAGCATTGGAGACCAGCTGCTTCATTTGGCTTACTTGTTCCCAAGAGGGAGAAAGGTGCAGGTGGGCAGCGACACATGCCTGGTTTACTTTTTGCCAAAAATGACAGTTAAATAAGTCACCCTGCTTTCCTATTTCCAGCTGTCACCAGAAGCAGAATGAGTTAATGGGCAGAGAAAAGCCAGAAATTATATCGGTATCCTGCCATAGGAGGAAACATTTTTCAGGTGGAGATAACTTATTTCCCATTTAGTTAAGCTTCATCTATTTTTAAAGATAAAATGAAACTCCTATAAACATTTTCATGAAAATAGTAGTCTCTGACTTTTAAATTATTTTTGGAGAGATTCTGAGAAATGAGAATTTGGAATTAGAGTGTTTTTTGCTCCCTGGAAAATGTTAAGAAATTGCTTTTCTGATAGGTTATACAGATTACCATGTTGTCAAATCCCTGGTTCATAAAGGAAAGTTTAAGCAGTGATTTACAATTGCCCCTGACCTGGGCTCCAGTGGTAGTTATATTAGATCATGATTGTATCCAAAGTAACTACTCATCAACAGTTAATTAATGCCTATTTTGTAATAACACTCTGGAGGTTACATAAGAAGGTTAAGGCAAAAAAACCCTAGTCCTGAAAGTTTTCAGTTAATCGGAGGAATGAATATAATGCATAGAAAACTAGAGAGCCAATTATAATTATGAAATTGTGACATATATGCCTCAAGACAGTTAACATTTATAAACACAAAACACACTCACAAGAGTGTACATAATAAGGGTAACTTGAATCCTCTTAATTTATAGGAAAGGGAAATCATTTATCCTCTAGACAGTAATAGTACAGTGGAGGACACAAAAAGTTAATAGGCAATTATGATATAATATAAGAAATAAGCACAGGCTTATAGTAGCACAACAGGAGCAGCATTTAACACATTCTTGGAGTATAAAAGGAAACTTTGTAGTAGAGGTTATAGCTAATGGAAACTTGAAATAAAATAAAGAAGTTACTAAGTGAAACAAGAGGAATGGGGCAGAGTAACAACATGTGCATGGAGGTCCAGAAGAGAAAGATCAGGGGACATTCAGAAACTTGTAAATAGTTTAGGGTAGTTCCTAGTACAATGCCTGGAATATGACCAGTGTTTATTAAAGTTATTCTGTATGTATGATGTCTTTTTGAACGTTGAATTTGAAATTATAACCTTACATACCAATGAGTATATATAATTGGTTTATGACAGTGTGGAACTGGTGGCAGGGCAATGGGGTTATGGGGATTAGGGAGAGAAAAGATTGAGCACATATTTGGGTAAGTTGAATATTCACTTTCATTCTGTATTGAATCACTACTTTATATGTAATTTTCTATTAAAGATAGAGCTAATAGAAAGTTAGATTTTAAAAGTTATTTAAAAGTATTTCATTAAAAGCAACTCAATTATTTCTGTCATTTCTTCTGTTTGTTTTTGTTATTGGCAAGGAATTCTAAGGAAGTCCATGAATTTGTTTTTTATGCTAAAGTTCTCTAAATTGGAAATTAGAGATCCATGTATTTAAATAATGCATTTTGCATGCATACACTGCCTTTTATTTTTGAAGTATATTGTTGTTGATCTTCTGTTGTTATGTATTTATAATGATGCTGGCTTCCTTGTGAATTTTATTTAATATAATGACAGGTTAAGTCCATGTGATAATAATGGTTTCTTGAAGCTTTCTCATCTATTTTATTAGTTATTTAAACAATATGTATTTATAAAGTACCTAGTCTGTGTGCAGCATTATGTTAGGTACTATGGAGAATAAAAATAAGCTCAGTGTAAAATTTGGTACATCAAGATTCTGGTACAAATTGGAAATCTTTGATCTAGTAATTTCAGTTTGGGAACTCTCTCTTCAGTAAATAATTTTAAGTACAGAGGGGTGGGGAATAAAGTTATTTATAACAGAATTTTGTGTAAGGCTCTATAATTGTGATAACCTAAATGTTCAATAAGACAGGATTAATAATGAACTAGAAAATCTATTAGTGTAGGGATGGCAGTCATGTTGTTGCAAAGACTATAATAAGATAGCAAAGGCTGATGATGTAATGTCAGGTTTTAAAAATAAAATATAAAATTATATGCCTGAAATGGTTCAAATTATTCTATAGAAAAGTTCAAAGTATAAAAACCAGAAAAAAATGTACTAAATATCAACAGTAGATACAAAAATATACTTTCGCAGTGGAGCTCTGATTGGTTATTTTCCTCCTTTATTTTCTAAAATATCTTCCATAAATACCTTACCAGATTTTTATTTGAAGCATATGAATTTTAATTGACTTTGAGCCTATCTTTAAATTGTTTGGCAATCTAATTGGAGTGGTAGAACCTTTATATACAGAAAGGTATTTAAATATATCGTACATGACAGAGATCTTATGAGAGTGTGGGCAATCCACTAACTTTATTTACTCTCCAAATTATTTATTAAAAAGTAACAATAGCTACTATTTGTAAGTACCTCTTGTGCCAAGCATTCTTCTTAGAGATTCACATGACTTATTTAATCCTTTGTCAACTCCCACTCTATTAGACTAGGTCTTGTCAGAGAGCAAAGTCCTTTTCTCCCATTTACTAGCCATGTGATCTTAAGCAGATTAATTAACCCATTTTAAACCTTAGTTTTCACTAAAACAGAAAATTGGCTGTTGCAAGAATTAAGATAATCTATGTAAAACACTTAGTATAGTACCTAATACAAAGTAAATTCTGAATAAATATTAGCAACTTTTAAAACAACAATTAAGTTTGAAGTTCCCAGGGCTTCATCCTGTTTTCTCATTTCAAGCTATGCCTTTGGATATCTTATTTATTTTTGTAGTTTTCAGTGCTACTAATATGCTAACAATTCTCAAACGTATACATCTAGCTGACATATAGATCTCTTTTTCACTTCAGACCCATTCATGTATTGTCTTACTTGACATCACCTCTTGGTTGTCTCAAAGCTAATGTATCTCCAATTGCATTCCTTTTTTAACCCAAGTTTTTTTTTTTTTTTTTTTTTTTTCAGTTTCAATAGATTTAGGGGTAAAAGTGATTTTGGTTACATGGATGAATTGTATAGTGGTGAAGTGTGGACTTTTAGTATACCTGTCACTGGAATAGTGTACGTTGTACCCAATAGGTAATTTTTCATTTCTCCCCTCCCATCCACTTCACTTCTGACTCTCCAGTGTTCATTATCCCACTCTGTGCCCCTGCTTTGCTTCTGCTCATAGAAAGCTGCTCATCTTTCAGTCTTGTCCATATTAGTGAATGGTACCTCCATTTACTCAGATGTTTATGTCAAAAACAGAGAGTTCTTCCTTTCTCTTCCCTATCCCTAACTCCTTGCACTCAGTTTAAATGTCATTGGTTTTACATCCAAATGTACAGCTGAATATCCATACATTTTCCCCCAACTTAATCACCAATGCTATACTGCAAAATCAGCATCATCTTTTATTGAGACCATGCATTCCCAAATATGACTTCATTTCCTGTATTATCCCTTTCTAAAACATTTTCTATGTGGAAGCCCATAGTGAGCTTTTAAAATACAAAACCTTCTTTATGCCACTTCCCTGCTCAAATCTCTCTGATGCCCTGTTTAATCCTCAAAACAACTCTATGAAATTGACATGCCTTTTCCTTTGTATTTTTAGATGAGTAAAATAAGGTTAAGAGTCAAAGTACCATGCTTGATATATTGCTTTAGTGACAGTGAATCAGATAGGCTGATGAAGCAGAAACTTGGAATATAAAATCCAGCAATGAAGAGGCACTTATTTTCATAAGTATCTTCTCACCAGTGTCAATAAAATCTAATCAGTTGCCACATCCCAAAGGAGTCTGGCTCTTTTTATATCTTACAGCACCACTGCTACTACACTGCTATTATACCAATGAAGGCTATTTAAACCCTCCAAGTTCTTCATAAAGATATATTTAGTTTTGGCAAGGTAATATTAATTAGAAGCAATTAAGAAATACTGGTGAAAAAAATGAAACTAGGGGATCCAGAATTTCTTGGATAATTGGACCCCTGTTCCCCATGCCTATCCCCTAAAGACCACAAACTATATGTCATGAATTTGAGAGGCAATATAATGTAATATTTAAGAACACAAACCAGCTCCACCTATTACTAACTGGAAAATGGTGTGTAATTTTTAAAAAATCCTTTTTCTCTTAGTTTCCTCATCTATAAAATAGGGATAATACTGGTACATACTTTATGGTACTAACTAGGTTTTAGTTACTGTACTTAGAACTTTATACATTCTTCTTGGTGAATTTGTGTGCTAAAAGGAATGATCCAATTAAGAATGAAAAATGAGGATTAAGCAAATCAACATAGGTAAATACTACTTCTGGCAGTAGTACTTCTATACTTTCTGAGAGAGAAAGGCTATACGTTTGCTTCTAAACAGTTATCAGTTACAAGATTGATGGTGTCTATAACACAGTGAGGTTATAAAAGTTCACAAGGCAGAGCAGTAATTGTGGGATGTGTTGAATAAACCTTATAGCTGGAAGTATCTGTTAGTTGCTACTCATACTATAAAATTTTCCTCCAGAGGAAACCTCACTGGCCACTGGCTGAAATGGTATTTTGGCAAGATCATTCATTTTGTTGCAGAATTATCATCATGCCATGAGTAGATATTCTAGTTTTATCTTTATATAGTCAGATGTGACTTATATTTAGGTTTTGTGATAAGCATAGCATAGCATAGCATAGCATAACATAACATAACATAACATAACATAACATAACATAACATGGTACAATGGGTAACTAAAGAAGTATTCGTGTTGCTTTGGAGTCATGTGCATTTGTTTGGATTACTTCATTTTGTTTTGAGTTGAGCACAAGAAGTGGTTAAAAATTGTATTAACATTGACTTCTCCAGGAGAATTCAGCAATTCTTTCCATCCTTGGTAGGTTTAAAAGGGAAAATGCAACCAAGGGTTTGAGAATTAATCTACAATAGGGTTATAATCTATGATCTTTTGTGGAACTGTCTCGGAAAGTGCACGTTGAATAAGTTACAGAGCATATTTGAATTTGGGATCTATAGCATGATTTTGCTGTGGAACCCTGATTCAACTGCTCCCCTTTGTTAGGCTCTCCTCCAGATGGTGTTCTCTCCATCTTCCAAAGGAGAGAATTCACAAAGGCATAGTTCTTATGTTGTGAATTTATAAGGACTGCCAATGTGAATTAGACAAATATCTATGGAAATTCATTCATTCAACCAAAATTTAATGAGTCTTACCAAGTTACAGACATTGTGCTAGATATTGAAGATACAAAGTCAAATAAGAAGTGATATATACCATCAAGGAGCTTATAGTGTATCGATAAATGAGAGAATAAGGTGATGAGGAAGCCCACAAATTTGTACTTTTTTTTTCCATTTTTGAACTTTCTCGTATGTAACTTGTTTCTTGTGCTAATTCAAACATTGTCCCCACCATCATAGTTAACATTAATATAGTATTGTTTTGCATAAACCATGCTTAGGGCTTTATTATGTACATGACTTATTTAATATATATAATAACTCTATGATACAAGTGTTATTAATATCCTCCTCGTACAGATAAGGAAACCATGGCTGAGAAATGCCAAGTAACGTACTTAAGCTTATACAACTAGGGAAAGGTGGGAAAAGAAATGAAAGCCTGAGACTTTGTTCATAATAACTACGCTATATTGCCGCACATTTGGATATAACTAGTGAAGAAGTATTTCAGCGTTTGGCCTGTACTGATCAACTACCTAAACTGGATATAAGATATTGCGGGTAAATTTTGAGAGATGGCAAACTTTGGGGAATTATGATATTTGGATAGAACTTGTTTAGAGATGAATTTGGGCCTTTGGCACTGGTTACTGAATGTCTATAAAGTTGGAGGGGGAGTAGGACCAATTACCAGGAAGAAAAATTCCTCTTACTAAGGTCCTTCGTGTGAATAAACCAAAAGCTGACTGGAGGCAAAGCAGAAATTCCAAAAATTTAGGATAAACAACGTCTGACTACTTGTAAAACGTAAAATGACTATGTAATTTAAAATCTCTTTAGAAGTGATTTTAAAAGAATGACAAAGCAGACAAAAGGGAGAAAAAAGTTACGTAAATATATACCAATTCTTATTTTTTACAGTAATTTTATGGAAGTAACAAATATTGTCAAATTTCATATAATCTCTAGGAGTTCCAGGTACACTGAGAAAAAAAGGTATTTTAAAAAATCGTATCATTGGAAAGCTCTGATGATTGAACCTACAGAACACACTGGACCATAATTTTGTTTTCTAACCATATGTGGTGTCTAATTTAATTGTACATTGCCCAGGCAGATGCTACAGCCTTCATTCAACCTGGAACTTACTGGACATCAGTGGCCACTTCATAGAAATTCTTCACGTAGTTGTTTTCTTTAAATTTTTACTTCATGAAGACATCCCGCTTGATGTATTAGTAAACTATTTTAAGTTGATTAAAGCAACACTTGAAAGTAACACTGTCCTCAAGCAATAATTTGTTGAATTTTTTTAGTTGGAGGGGGCATATAATGCTAGAATGATGCATAAGTGGAAGCGCGATATAGAGAAAGACATGTGGGAGTGAATCCTAATTGTCACTTCTATGTAAATATCTCAGTGACCTCAGTTGCCCCATCTTTAAACTGAGTATTTCTCACAAGGTTGTTGTGAGGCTTGAAAGAAATGATCTCTGTGAATGCAGGTACTCAGTTCAGAGATGAATTGTCAGCAATTACTATTATGCTATGTAAGTAAAATTTTTTTTTTCTGTCAAAATGGTGTTGTATTCCTTCTATGACAAAAACTGGGATTAAGGGACTTCACAAAAATTATCTCAAGGAACTTCAAAAAAAGACAACATCCATTATATCTGTAGCTTTCTGAATGATCAATATATATCACTTTTGGTTTTTGTATGAAAGAGAGATCTTTATTCTCCTCTAAGATACAGCTGACAACTAGTGTGGTTTCTCAGCCTGTTCTAAATGTGAACTGAATCATGAGGTCTAGAATCATCAAACCCCATGAACATTCATGTCCTTGAGTTGACTTCTTTGTCATTCATATGCAGGCTCTACACAAAATATTTACGTGCATTGGTTTTATCTTTCACAGGCAAGTAAGGGGACCCAGATTCCTATTTGGAGGGGTTTAAATCAGAGCTCAGAGGTTTTGTTTCATGTACGTTTGCTGTCTGCCTGGTTTGACTCATTAACCAGATTATCTCCAAAATGACACATACTCAGACATGACCCATATTATTGTTTGATATTTTGAGATCTATTATGTATTCATACAGAGATGTATAATCTGTAATAAAAAATAAACATGTCTTATTTTAGAAACTGTCTCTTCCCACTCCTACATTTAGGTTAATTTTAAGATCCTCATATTCTTCGAACTTAATTAAAGTTACTTTTCTAAACTGCTTTTCTACTTTTGTAAGGAATAGATGAACTTCAAGTAAGTGCAAAAAATAAATAAATAAATAAACCACACCACATTTTAATTTTAACTGTAAAGAGAGGGTTTACATGTTAAGATAATACTCAGGTTAATTTTTTCTAGATGCAATGTTCAGATAAATTTGTAATAATAATACTAACAGTTCTGTGCTCTCATTGTACTCTCCTGAGGATATGCTCATATTTATATATCTTTTCTGAAATACTGCTGCAGCATTCAACATTGGCTACTCCATTAAATTTAAGTCAGTTTTCAGACCATTATTTAATACCTACAACCCTTTGAGTTAGGCATTATAATCCTCAACTTATAAAGGAAGAAACTGAGTCTCAGAGAAATTTGAAGTTTTGCTGGTGGCCAAATAACTGATGAAGCCAGGTTCAAATCCAAGTCTGCCTAACTACAAAGCATATACATTGTCCACCACATCAAGATTCTGGAGACCCTGACAATATGGTATTTTGGGATGTATATTGCTTATCTAGTGAACTCAGGGTAGCAAAGATCAGGAGTTGAAAACCTGTGGATGCATACTAAAACTATTGCTTAGGTGAGTTGATGGATTGTAACACAAATCTTTTCTCCTAGCTATAAAGCAATGTTGAAAACCTTCAGAGAAGCTGGCAGGCATGCACCACTTTGCCTTCAGCTGTTAATATATTAAGAAATTATTGAGTGTTTATCACATTCCAGAGACTAATCTAAGTCCTGGGGATACTTCTGAGAACAGAGAAAAGTCCTTGTGGAGCTTACATTATTGCAGTCTTTCTCTCAAGCTATGTCAGTACTTGTAACTGATCAGCATTCCCACCTCCCCAGAAAATGAAGTGCCTCGATACATCCTTTTAATAGATTGCTGATCCCTGTTGTAGTCAGAACAGAAAATGAAGCCAAAATAGAACTGCTCTTTTATGTAAGCCATGTAAAGATCAAAGAACGCTACTTCAACAAATTTTTAAGAAAGAAAGATATTGTGCTGTATACAGAGTAGGCACAACATACTCTTTGAATAAATGAATGAATGAATAATAAATACATGGTAATATTTACAGAACTAGTTAATGGAAACTGTACAAGTTTGTTTTTAAAGTTGTTACTGGTTATTACAGGCATTTATCTTTCTCTGTTTATGCTATATGTTTGGACTCTATAGAAACATTTTATTTCTGTATGTCTCACTTAATGAAACAATTTAATTTTATAATTATCAATGGTTTTTATTTGATTCACTATGCTTCATAGTATGTTAAGTATTTCTCTTTATTGAGATCATGTGTTAGGCATAATCCAGTGTTGAAGATGTGGCAGTGAACAGACAGATGAAATCCTGCCTACATTCTAGTTGGGGGTGGGAGATGGGGAGAAAGTAAAACAAAAAACAAATAAAGAAAATATGTAGTATGACTACTAAAGAGAAAAATAAAGAGGGAGAGTTCTGAAGTGCTTGGAGAAGTAATTTTAAGTGGTATAGTCAATCAAAAGCCTCTCATAAGGTAACATTTGAATAAAAACCTGAAGAAGGTAAGAGAGTTATCCTTGTGGATAAGAAAATTCCAGGCAGAGGGATAACATTTTGAGGTAGGCATTATGCTTTTCTTCCATTTTATGCATAAGGAAGATGAGACTAAGTAATTTGCTTCAGGTGTACAAATAGGAAATGACAGAAACAGTATTTAAATCCATGCTCTATGCACGTAACTTTTTATTTTGAAAACATTTTTATTCTCAAGAAAAGCAAGAAAAAGCGAAGTAGAGTGAGAAGCCTGCTTTAAGATACTTAACTCTACACGTATTTAGAACTAAACATATTTAGAAGCCAAATATGCATGATGGGTGGATGGGGGTTATCATAACTCAAGATAAGCATGTTTCTTTTTAGCTTAATCAAAGCTAACAAAGGCAATAGCCTCATCAAGCCCAGCCAAAGTTTTTATGACGATGGTCATTTTGGGGTTTGCAGGTCTTCGCTAATTTTCTAGAGATAATCTACATACATTGCTAAAGGATAGTATTTGGGTGGGCTGGTTGGTTTGTACTTGATATGGTTTGGCTCTGTATCCCCATCAAAATCTCATCATGAACTGTAATACCAATGTGTCAAAGGAGGGACTTGGTGGGAGGTGACTGGATCATGGGAGTGGTTTCATGATAGGGAGGGAGTTCTCATGAGATCGGATGGTTTTAAAAGTGGGAGTTTTTCCTTCTCTCTCACCTCTTGCCTGCCATAATGTAAGACTGCCTTGTTTTCTCTTCACCTTTTGCCATGATTGTAAGTTTCCTGAAGCCTCTCCAACCATGTGGAACTGTGAATCAAATAAACCTCTTTTGTTTCTAAATTACCTAGTCTCAAGTATTCTTTATAGCAGTGTGAAAACAAATAAATACAGTGGCTTTTGTAAAGAAATAGTGCTATTTCAAGGGGTGAGTGGTAAGTTTCTCATTTCCATCTTCTATCTGCTGTTTCAATCTGAACACGTTTGTAAGAGTTCAACCTGATAGAAATAACATCGCTCAAACTGGACAGATTAGGTCAAAAGACTGTCTGACTGCTGGCCATTGGCCAAAACACCAGACAAAGCCACAGGGACAAGATTACAGGGAGAAACAGAAATTCCAATATTACAAACTGACCTCTGTATTTTGTGAGGGACAAAAAAAGAAAATATCATATCAAAAGAGTGCCTTCTGTTATTATTTATCTCGTGGCTGATGCATTGAGGTTGAGATTTTGGCATGTGGTGCAGAATTTTACCTTAATACAAATACAGATGCTTCAATAGATGTAGAATCCCAAAGATAATATGCAGGAAACTCATGGATAGCACAGGAAAATGAATGGGTAATCAGAAAAAGAGTCATCAAGGATACCAAAAATTATATTTCTGATATAGCTGGGAAGTGGGAGTACATTACTCCTCCACCACTGTTAAGGGTAAAAGGTTACCACAGGATTGCCCTGAAACTAGAGTCTCAGCAAAGGGGAAGCACAGGGTGCAGATTGTGAGGAGGCTCAGAAAACATATTAATGTCTTTTTATTCATTGCTTCCCTACTTGCTCAAGCCTAGACTCTGAAGTTTTCCTGAAAAATTACTCTCATTTCTTATACTGGAGAACAAAGGAATTCTGTCCAGCCTCAACTTTTTCTCCTTGGCATCCTTTGACTCTTACTTCTCCTGTTACTTCACATTGGCTTACCATTCTCATTGACCCTATTTTTATTTGGTAATCGGGCTCTATGCTTACATAGGATCATTCATTTTGTTGTCTTTGCATTTTGCAAGATTGAGTATGATTTGCTTTTCACTTGGCATGCAATGTATAGAGTTTAGGAAATTTTCTTGTCTCAATTATTGGCATGTTTGGTAGGACACGTGGTAACAGATGCTTTTAAGGCATTAGAAATAGCCTATAAGGAGTTTGAACCAGAGTAGGATTTTGAGGCATCTCTACCATCGCTCTCTGAATCCAAGTCATTTCTTAGTACAATTCATTAACAGAAGCTTCCTTCCTCTGACTTTCACTTAGTAAGTTGCACATTGTGTAGTCTTTATCCAGTTTTTCTTTCCTTCTTTATTTTCTCTAAACACACTTTTAAACATATCCAATTAGGTGATTACAACTAGAAATGGTAGGCTATAATTTATTTCTTATCACTGAAATGGGTAACCAATAATAATGATTCTGACGAAATGAGTATTAGAATTTCATGCCTTTGTAAATATATATTTGAACTTTAGAACAGACCACCTTTCACTTATCAAATTATGAAGAAAAAATAGAAAGATCCTGCTCATCTTAATATAACACTGATAAAATAATATATTACCATTGAATAGAGACTCATTAAAGATTGCTTTAAAATTACATTGTTATTTGTCATCTATTCATTCTCAAACAGGATATTTCAAATGAATTTTCATTTTTTAGAACTTATAACTTGGAGCATGGGACACTCATTTGTAAAAATTGTTTATAATGCTTCTCTCTGGATAGGCAAGGGTAAATATTCAACTTCATAAAACATGGAAGGCAAATAATATTTGAAAGAAAACAACTGATGGATTGAAAACTTTAAAATGAAATTGAAATATTCTTCTGTACAATCACCTGGATTATTGTTGGAACAGTAATGAATAAATACTGGTATCAAAAGCTCTACTTCAACATTGATAAACTTGAGGGAAATTACAGAAATTTCATTTTATTTTTTGAAACAGGTATGGTGGCCAGGCATGGTGGTTCATGCCTATAATCCCAGTGCTTTGGGAGGCTGGGGTGGGCAGATCACTTTAGGTCAGGAGTTCAAGACCAGCCTGGCCAACATACCGAAATCCCACCTCTCCTAAAAATACAAAAATAATTAGCCAGTTGTCAGGGCACACACCTGTAGCCCCAGCCACTCAGAAGGCGGAGGCAGGAGAATCCCTTGAACCCAGGAGGCTGAGGCTGCAGTGAGCCAAGACACTGCTACTGCACTCCACTTGGGTAACAGAGCAAGTCTCCATCTCAAAAATAAATAAATAAATATTTATGACTAACAAGATTTGCTTCAAGTAGCTCTCAGAAGTTAATACAGAGAGTTAACACAGAGTTAACTCCAATTCTACATTATTTTAGTGAAACAAATATTGATTTGTAAAGGGAGTGAAATAATAGTAAACGGTTGATAGAGAAGTATGGTCTTATTTAATTTTTGAAGACTACTGGTTTAAATATGATTATTTAAATAAAAGATGATCAATAGCTGATTGAGATGGGTGGTGGGATTCCTACATTATTATGAAGAATGAAAGGAATATTTAAGAAGAATATAACAAAAGTAAGGAAGCAGAAAAAAGAAAGGACCAAAACCAAACATATAAAAGTAAGTATAGTATGAGAAAAATAAAACTATCATATACGTTGTCAAAAGTAATATGAGTGGGATAAGTATCATATGAAAAGATAGGCTCTCAAATTAGTCTAAAAACAAATTTCACCTATACACTGCTTATAAATGAATATACCTAAAACCAGTGACAGATTATTTTTAAACAAAAGTGTAGGTGAATAACATATCAGGAAATGGTGAACTAATTGAAAGAAGAGGAGGGACTATTACTGTCTGGTTAATTTGATTTCAAGGTCAAAGGAAAAACTCACAGGAGCAAAACAAAACCCCAAACAAGCAAAAAGGCTTAGCCATTGAAAATGAAATGACGCTTCTTTTTAAAATAGACCCTATATTTAAAAAGAAACAAAAGCTGAAATTATAGATTACTCTGAAATCAATAAAAAATAGAACATTTCATCTAGAAACTTATGCAATATACTCATATAACAAACCTGCACATGTACCTCCTGAATCTAAAATAAAATAAAATGTAAAAGATTTTTTTTTTTTTTTTTGAGGCGGAGTCTCGCTCTGTCGCCCGGACTGGAGTGCAGTGGCCGGATCTCAGCTCACTGCAAGCTCCGCCTCCCGGGTTTACGCCATTCTCCTGCCTCAGCCTCCCGAGTAGCTGGGACTACAGGCGCCCGCCATCTCGCCTGGCTAGTTTTTGTATTTTTAGTAGAGACGGGGTTTCACCGTGTTAGCCAGGATGGTCTCGATCTCCTGACCTCGCGATCCGCCCGTCTCGGCCTCCCAAAGTGCTGGGATTACAGGCTTGAGCCACCGCGCCCGGCCAAATGTAAAAGATTTTTAAAAAGAAACATAGGTACAGCTAAAACTACATTCAGAGGAAATTGCAGATGTAATGCTTTTATTATCAAAAATAAAAATTGAAAATTGTCTCAAACTGAAGAAAATAAAAAAAGGAACAATAAAATGAATCAAAAGATCCTAGAGGGAAATTAAGTGTCAATATGAGGTGAGATTAATACAAGAGGAAATAAAGTCACCAAATACATTTTAAAGTATAAATAATACCAAAAATTCCATGCTTACATATGGATTATAAAGATAAAACATGTGATAAAAGTTGGCAGCCGTTTCTGTTTTTTTTTTAATTTGTTGTAAAATAGGAGTAAAGGGAACTTTCTTACTATGATGAAGGCAATTTATTTGAATGCAACAGTAAACAATATAATTAACAGTACAACTTTTAAAGCATGAATGACAAAATCAGAAAACATAATTTGATCACTGCTTGTATTCTTATTGTTTTGAAGATTCTAACTAATGCAAGAATAATAATAGCATAAGCACTATAACTTTTTAATAAAACAGTAGAAAATTTAGCATTATATGTAGGTGACACTATAGAAAAAGAAATTCCAAGAAAAGTAATACTCTAAGAAATTAGTGAGTCAGCTGGATAAAAAAGTCAATAGTCAGTAGAAATTCAATATACTCCATTTACTGACTTAGAGAACCTATGTCAAACAACAATCAAAACCCACAAAACAGAACCCTTTAACCTCTCTGAGTCACCCATGAGTGCATCTTTAAAAAGGATCAAATGAAAAGATAAATATTGATAAAAGTAAAACTTTAGCTGAATTAAATTTAAAGGAGTTTAATTGAGCAATGAACTATTTGCTAATTGGGCAGCCTTCCCAGCTAGGGTAGACTCCAGTGCAGTCAATTGGTGGAAGAAGATTTATGGACAGAAGAAGGAAAGTGACATACATAAAACGGAAGTGAGGTACAGAAACAACTGGATTGGTTATAGCTTGCTCTTTGCCTTATTCGAGGTCAGGAGTTCAACACCAGCTTGGCCAACATGGTGAAACCCCATCTCTACTAAAAATACACACACACACACACATACACACACACACACACACATGAGCCAGTCGTGGGGGCACAGGCCTGTAAGCCTGGTTACATGGGAGGCTGAGGCAGGAAAATCACTTGAAGGAGTAAAGGAGACTTTCAGTTCAAAGAGTTGGCTACATTTAATTGGCCAAAACTCAGTGACTGGCAGAAGTGTAGGCTATGGTCTGTTTACAACTCCACTTGTTATAGTTCATAATGTACTGGAAAACCTTTGAGCTGAATTTAAGAGATGTATGGAGGCAGCTTTAGGCTAAACTTGATTTAACAATCTATGTCACCTGCCCTGTTACCCACACATTGGAGGGGCCTAATATTGATAGCTTTACTCTCTTTTCTGATATTTGCTAGCACTGAGACTTCTGAATTGTATATTTAGGCAACTTTATTTTGTTTTAAAATTTCCCTAATGATTTTTAATAGACAACTGTTATCTTAGCCCCCAGATAAAACCTTAGGGGTTGGAACACTCTTCTCCATGTTTGTACCTCTAATCATCAGTGAAGACATGTGGACACATGGACAGTCCTGTATTGTTACCTGCATCAGTGAATGGGCACTGGTTCATTCAGCTTTCAAATTATCTGTCACTTTAACAGACATTACAAGAGTTCTGGCTTTAGCCATGGCAGTTTACATTGTTTCATCTATGTGGAGTTATTCCAAAATTCTTTGGTCTTTTAAAAAAAAAAAAAAAAAAAGTGGTAACTCGATGAATTTCAGTTATTCCAAGCTGTTTTTCTAGTAAATGTTTATATCTCGAATAAATCAGAACTTATTGCAACTAACTGCTTTGTGCTTTCATATACCACCCTCACCCCAAGAATTTTGAAAGTTTTTAGCAAATACTAACGTATTTGCTTCCCTTAGTAAGTTAAAAGGATAAATATTGATACTTTCGTATTACATTATGAGGGCAGCAGCAGCCTGTCTGGAGCGGCCACTGAGAAGACGCCAGCTGCAGCGGGCGAGACGCAGCTGGGGTTGCGCACTCCACAGAGCCAGTTGGAGCCAGGAACAGGCAGGAGCCCAGCGCTTTTCAGAGTTGGAGGGTTGGGGGCCTCCTCCTCCTGGGTGCAACTGTGCAGTCACCCAGCAGTGACCTAGGTTTCCCTGTGCTCTCAGGGGTTGGGAAGTGTCCCTCGCCAGCCGTGGCCCCCACAGGCTCAGAAATGCGTGTCCCCACTGTCTAGCCTCTTCCTGCTCCCGGTCCCCACTCTGATTTTAGAGCAAAGTTGAGGCTGAGTCTGGGCACTGTCATGTCCCAGCTGGATGTGCGTGCACTTAGGGTGGTGCTGACAGGCCAGCCCCCTGCCGCCTCAACCCCCCTCTGGACTTTGGGAGCGCGTGAGCATGGGAGGGAGGCTGAGGGGGCGCTGAGGTGGCTCCATGTGGGCCTGCAGGCTCTGTGGACGACATGATCAATGGCGGCAGGAAGCAGACAGGCTCCTGGGCAGAAAGGGGCAGGTTCCCCGTGAAGCCTCACCTTCAAGCCAAGAACAGCCTGAAGCATGGAGGCCAGGCTGTCAGTCCGTGGCTTACAGCGAGAACTCATGGTGCTTTTTTCAGACGCACTCATGGCTGCCCATGGACCAATCCGCACACACTTCCTCCCATCTGAAGCCCATGAAAACCCCAAACTCAACCAGACTCACAGAGACCTCAGAGACCTCACAGACCTCTGTGGGAAAGAACTACCCAATTTGGGTGCCCTTGTCTTGTCAGGACAACCTGCCTGCAGAAAGCAGCTACTCACTTGGGCTCTTCTGAGAGCTGTTTTGTCTCTCAATGAAGCTGTTCTGTCTCCTCTCCACCTTAGTCACCCTCAAATTATGCATGTACCTCATTCTTCCTGGATGGGATCTGCTAAATGGTGGGACTGAAAGCGCTGCAACACAAACAGGGCTGAAACACCCCCCTCCCCGGCTTGCCACGTTATGGGTGATGAGAAGGAGAGAAGAACTGCAGCTCTTCAGGGAGCCCAGACCTAGGGGCTCCCCCAGCCAGGGCTGTGACACCCTCTTTGAGGCTCTTTGGTTCCTAGTGTCTCCAAGCTTCCCAGTGCCACTGTGCTCCCTTTATCCAGATGCAGGTGCCTGCAGCTGAAGCCGTGTGTGGTACATTTGGTCCAGTCACAGCCTTGCATGGAGCTGGCACTTGTGCTGGTGCCTGGAGCTGTCTGCCTTGCCACAGCAGCTACCATGCCTGACTGTGCACAGTGGCCGGACTCCACGCTCATTGGCTCATACACTCTTTGCCACTCCGTGCCCGGCACCCCTTTGGCAGGTGTGAGATCCAGGCCAGTAGCGTGAGCCAAGCGCAGCCTGCCAGGCCAAGTGGGCGGAACCAGCCCAGTGGGCGCGAGCAATACTCAGGCAGAAGGCGCCGCCTGCCACAGAGGTTTCTGGCTGGCAAATTGACATCCCAAGGATCCCGTGACAATTATAGCCCCTGCTTCTGGATAAGGAGTAAAGAAAAGGAAAAAAAAAAAAAAAAAACGAATAACCCAACCCCCAGGCATTGCATTGCTAGTGTTAACTTATTGCCAATTATTTCTGATGTGTGTGTATATCATATGTGTATTTAACAGTTTTATATCTTAGTTCTTTGCTAAATGCACTTTCAGCCAAAAAAAAAAAAAAAAAAAATTAAGACCACACTGTACATGCTACTTTACAACTTTTTAACTTCTTTTAAATATATAATGAGCTTCTGTCTAGCTCAATAGTTCTGCTTTCTTTTAGTGACTGACATCTATTATTTTATAATATGGACAAACTGTAATTTGCTCAACCATTTATTAATAAGCATTTGTATTATTTATAATCATTTGTTATTAGAAGCAGTATTGTATTGAACATCCTTAGACTTACAGCTCTGTACTCATAGGCAAATATTTCAGTAAAGCAAATTTGTAAGAGTGAAATCGTAAGGTGAAAGAATAGGCTTACTTTAAATATTAAAATATTTCATATATTGCCCTTCAATAAAGCTTTAACAATATATATTCCCAACGAAATTCTGTGAAAGTTGTTATTTCTAACCATTTCTCAGAACACTAGATAGTATTAACATGCTTTTAATATTGTTGTTTTATGAAAAAGTCTTCATATTTTAATTTACATATCTTCCTTACAACTGAGGTTGGGATTTGCAGTTTCTTTACTACCAAATTTCTGTTTATGTTCTTTGCTTTTTTAAGTTAACATTTTCTAATATGTTCTTTTTAGTTTGCAGAACTCTTCATATTTAAGAACCTTTTGGCTAGTATAACTTTGATAAGTATTTTCTTCCAGTTTATTACTTGTATTTTGGCTTGTTTTTTGCTACCTTGTGTTTGAAAATTTTAACTTTCTTATAGACAAATATGTAAATTTTATTTCTTTTTGGCTTCTAATTTTTAAGTTATGGTTCAGAAGATCTTCTGTACCATCAGACTTACAAAAATATCTTCAATTTTTTTTTTGAAAATCTTTATTGTCTTATGTACATTTAGACCACTAAGTTACTTGAAATTTATTTTGAATATAATGTAAAGAGGGTCTCTAACTTTATGTATTAACAAATAGATAATCATATGTATCTAAAACATGTATTGATTATCTTTTGCACTCCAAAGTAGAATGTTGTGTTTATCGTATACTGAGTTCTAATACATACTCGAATCTATTTTTAATCTTTGTTTCACTGATATACTCTTTTACCATACTAGTTTAGTTAAGATAGCATTTAAGTAAGATTTAATATCTGAATAGATAAAACCTTCTTATTAGCCAACTTTTACAGAATATCTCTGCAATTACCAGACAGTTATTCTTCTAATGAATTTTAGAATGATTTTCTCCAACACTTTTTGCAATTCTAATTAAAATTGTACTAACTTTATATATTAAATTGGGATGACAGGCATTTTAATTATATTAAGTAATCCTATATAAGAACATGATATATGTTGACATCTTTTATGTCTTTCAATAAAGTTGTATCATTTATTTAGAAGAACTAAATTTCCCAAATCATATCAAAGTGATTTGGTCTAAATTACAACCCCCCATTAGCATCTGTTAATATATAAAGCTGCACTTGGCTATTATGTCTAACATTTCATCCAGGAAAGCGAGATTTCAACAACACTTCTCTATGGTAACAGTTCTGGTCAGAGCCTGAGGCCAAATGTTAACAGTATTGCGCGTTCTGAATTGAAGCATCAATATGAAGAAATTTGTTTGTTGTCCTCTGTGTTAAATAAATTTGCTAGCATTCCCCATGTACTCAAATATACACAAATGCAGTGCTATAATGGTATGATGAGTGTATGTATCTGTGTTCTTGTGAGACACAATAGAAAATTTATCTACAATTATAGAATACATTTAATTTAAAAGTGCTTCTCAATGGTCATTCATTCACAACTAAACATGGATCTAATCTGCCTGAGACAGAATAACATTTAATATTGCACATACATAAATAAGGTGGTGATTTTTAAAATAATAAATTAATAGAGATGAATGAGGATTATTTTGCCAATCAGTGGAATATTTTACTATCTAATTTTTCTTATTTATCTACTTCCTGATGTATGATTTGTTTTGACAGAATTCACTTTCCCCTTAGAAGGAATAACTTTAGTCCCTCTGCAGACATTTTGAGAAACCTGAATTTATGTTACCTGAGAGACCTGACAATACATTAGGAAAGCCTAAAACAAAACTTGGAAAAAGGTATTTGCAGAAAGGACAGAATTCCAAGGGGAGTAGGTTCATGAAACTTAAGCCAGTATGGAGAGAGTTATAATAGGAATAGAGACAACAGAGTACTTACAAATGTCTTAGATGATTTTCTCTCTGCTAACAAGCAGTACTATTTTTTCTGCACGTTTAAAGGAAGATGATGGCTATATAGACAACATTGCAATGAAGAGTCAAGACAATTATTCA
Organism: Trachypithecus francoisi; assembly: GCF_009764315.1. Lineage (NCBI taxonomy): Eukaryota > Metazoa > Chordata > Mammalia > Primates > Cercopithecidae > Trachypithecus > Trachypithecus francoisi. The sequence continues at coordinate 74,876,976 of NW_022681473.1, read as the reverse complement.
TTTCGTTTGGGCTTCAGGAATGTGCTGCAGAGGGAAAAAGTTGCTTAGGGGGCCTGCATTTATGCAAATCTCTAGTCTTTGCCGATTGAATTCTGAGGAAAAAAGTTACACAGTTTTCTACTTGGTCTGTGTTTTAATTGTTACTCTAGCAGTAATTACATACAAAAACAGTTTTGCTGCTGTTTACCTTGAGGTTATTTAACAAAGGTTGTCATGTTTAAAATATTTTAAATAAGTAAAATGTGCGTCAGATACATTTCCCACCCTGTAACTAGCTCCTGGTTTTTGGGTTGCTTGGCCTAGTTTCTAATGCTGAGGAAGAGCTTCATCACTGTAATCCTGCATCTCATTTTATAAATGCCTTAACTTTGTGTGTCTACTTTTCAATAACTGTCTCATATTTGATCTTCCCATCAACCCCCTGAAATTAATGGGGACAGTTTAATTATCATCCACTTTTAAATGCAGAAACAAAGACATGGTAAGATCCAGAATCTTAGAACAGTGTATATATACATATTTTGTCACCTCAGGATTTGACAAATTCTCAGGTTATCTTAATTTAATGAAAACAGTGGGATAGCCAAAAGGGTATGAGTGTTGATACTTTAATCTTGGCTTTATTATATTACCAAACTCCATAAACTTCAATTTTATGTTTGTAAAGTGGGCATAATAATTCTTAACACGTAAGAGTTTAGGGAGGATATGAAATAATATAAATGAAGCACTTACCAATCTATATGTTGATGCTAAGTTACTAGTGTTTTTAAATATATCTCTATCCTATATATTATATAGAACATCCTCTGATATCTTTATTTATTTATTTATTTATTTTTTATTATACTTTAAGTTCTAGGGTACATGTGCATGACGTTTATATCATGTATAACTCCCCAATGCAATCCCTCCCTCCTCCCCCCTCCCCATGATAGGCCCCAGTGTGTGATGTTCCCCTTCCCGAGTCCAAGTGATCTCATTGTTCAGTTCCCACCTATGAGTGAGAACATGCGGTGTTTGGTTTTCTCTTCTTGTGATAGTTTGCTAAGAATGATGGTTTCCAGCTGCATCCATGTCCCTACAAAGGACGCAAACTCATCCTTTTTGATGGCTGCATAGTATTCCATGGTGTATATGTGCCACATTTTCTTAATCCAGTCTGTCACAGATGGACATTTGGGTTGATTCCAAGTCTTTGCTATTGTGAATAGTGCCGCAATAAACATACGTGTGCATGTGTCTTTGTAGTAGAGTAATTTATAATCCTTTGGGTATATACCCAGTAGTGGGATGGCTGGGTCATATGGTACATCTAGTTTTAGATCCTTGAGGAATCGCCATACTGTTTTCCATAATGGTTGAACTAGTTTACAATCCCACCAACAGTGTAAAAGTGTTCCTATTTCTCCACATCCTCTCCAACACCTGTTGTTTCCTGACTTCTTAATGATTGCCATTCTAACTGGTGTGAGATGGTATCTCATTGTGGTTTTGATTTGCATTTCTCTGATGGCCAGTGATGATGAGCATTTTTCTGTTGGCGGTATGGATGTCTTCTTTTGAGAAATGTCTGTTCATATCCTTTCCCCACTTTTTGATGGGGTTGTTTGTTTTTTTCTTGTATATTTGTTTGAGTTCTTTGTAGATTCTGGATATTAGCCCTTTGTCAGATGAGTAGGTTGCAAAAATTTTCTCCCATTCTGTAGGTTGCCTGTTCACTCTGATGGTAGTTTCTTTAGCTGTGCAAAAGCTCTTTAGTTTAATTAGATCCCATGTGTCAATTTTTACTTTTGCTGCCGTTGCTTTTGGTGTTTTAGACATGAAGTCCTTGCCCATGCCTATGTCTTGAATGGTACTACCTAGATTTTCTTCTAGGGTTTTTATGGTATTAGGTCTAACATTTAAGTCTCTAATCCATCTTGAATTAATCTTCGTATAAGGGGTAAGGAAAGGATCCAGTTTCAGCTTTCTACTTATGGCTAGCCAATTTTCCCAGCACCATTTATTAAATAGGGAATCCTTTGCCCATTTCTTGTTGTCTCAGGTTTGTCAAAGATCAGATGGCTGTAGATGTGTGGTATTATTTCTGAGGACTCTGTTCTGTTCCATGGTCTATATCTCTGTTGTGGTACCAGTACCATGCTGTTTTGGTTACTGTAGCCTTGTAGTATAGTTTGAAGTCAGGTAGCGTGACGCCTCCAGCTTTGTCCTTTTGACTTAGGATTGTCTTGGCAATGCGGGCTCTTTTTTTGGTTCCATATGAACTTTAAAGCCGTTTTTTCCAATTCTGTGAAGAAAGTCATTGGTAGCTTGATGGGGATGGCATTGAATCTATAAATAACCTTGGGCAGTATGGCCATTTTCACGATATGGATTCTTCCTATCCATGAGCATGGTATGTTCTTCCATTTGTTGGTGTCCTCTTTGATTTCACTGAGCAGTGGTTTGTAGTTCTCCTTGAAGAGGTCCTTTACATCCCTTGTAAGCTGGATTCCTAGGTATTTTATTCTCTTTGAAGCAATTGTGAATGGAAGTTCATTCCTGATTTGACTCTCTGCTTGTCTGTTACTGGTGTATAAGAATGCTGGTGATTTTTGCACATTAATTTTGTATCCTGAGACTTTGCTGAAGTTGCTTATCAGCTTAAGGAGATTTTGGGCTGAGACGATGGGGTTTTCTAAATATACAATCATGTCATCTGCAAACAGGGACAATTTGACTTCTTCTTTTCCTAACTGAATACCCTTGATTTCTTTCTCTTGCCTGATTGCCCTAGCCAGAACTTCCAATACTATGTTGAATAGGAGTGGTGAGAGAGGGCATCCCTGTCTTGTGCCAGTTTTCAAAGGGAATTTTTCCAGTTTTTGCCCATTCAGTATGATATTAGCTGTGGGTTTGTCATAAATAGCTCTTATTATTTTGAGGTATATTCCATCAATACCGAATTTATTGAGCGTTTTTAGCATAAAGGCTGTTGAATTTTGTCAAAAGCCTTTTCTGCATCTATTGAGATAATCATGTGGTTCTTGTCCTTGGTTCTGTTTATATGCTGGTTACATTTATTGATTTGCGAATGTTGAACCAGCCTTGCATCCCAGGGATGAAGCCCACTTGATCATGGTGGATAAGCTTTTTGATGTGCTGCTGAATCCGGTTTGCCAGTATTTTATTGAGGATTTTTGCATCGATGTTCATCAGGGATATTGGTCTAAAATTCTCTTTTTTTGTTGTGTCTCTGCCAGGCTTTGGTATCAGGATGATGTTGGCCTCATAAAAAGAGTTAGGGAGGATTCCCTCTTTTTCTATTGATTGAAATAGTTTCAGAAGGAATGGTACCAGCTCCTCCTTGTACCTCTGGTAGAATTCAGCTGTGAATCCATCTGGTCCTGGACTTTTTTTGGTGGGTAGGCTATTAATTGTTGCCTCAATTTCAGAGCCTGCTATTGGTCTATTCAGGGATTCAACTTCTTCCTGGTTTAGTCTTGGGAGAGTGTAAGTGTCCAGGAAATTATCCATTTCTTCTAGATTTTCTAGTTGATTTGCGTAGTGGCATTTATAGTATTCTCTGATGTTGTTTGTATTTCTGTGGGGTCGGTGGTGATATCCCCTTTATCATTTTTTATTGCGTCTATTTGATTCCTCTCTCTTTTCTTCTTTATTAGTCTAGCTAGCGGTCTGTCAATTTTGTTGATCTTTTCAAAAAACCAACTCCTGGATTCATTGATTTTTTGGAGGGTTTTTTGTGTCTCTATCTCCTTCAGTTCTGCTCTGATCTTAGTTATTTCTTGCCTTCTGCTAGCTTTTGAATGTGTTTGCTCTTGCCTCTCTAGTTCTTTTAATTGTGGTGTTAGAGTGTCAATTTTAGATCTCTCCTGCTTTCTCTTGTGGGCATTTAGTGCTATAAATTTCCCTCTACACACTGCTTTAAATGTGTCCCAGAGATTCTGGTATGTTGTATCTTTGTTCTCATTGGTTTCAAAGAACATCTTTATTTCTGCTTTCATTTCGTTATGTACCCAGTAGTCATTCAGGAGCAGGTTGTTCAGTTTCCATGTAGTTGTGTGGTTTTGATTGAGTTTCTTAGTCCTGAGTTCTAGTTTGATTGCACTGTGGTCTGAGAGACAGTTTGTTATAATTTCTGTTCTTGTCCATTTGCTGAGGAGTGCTTTACTTCCAATTATGTGGTCAATTTTGGAATAAGTGCGATGTGGTGCTGAGAAGAATGTATATTCTGTTGATTTGGGGTGGAGAGTTCTATAGATGTCTATTAGGTCCGCTTGGTGCAGAGATGAGTTCAATTCCTGGATATCCTTGTTAACTTTCTGTCTCGTTGATCTGTCTAATGTTGACAGTGGAGTGTTGAAGTCTCCCATTATTATTGTATGGGAGTCTAAGTCTCTTTGTAGGTCTCTAAGGACTTGCTTTATGAATCTGGGTGCTCCTGTATTGGGTGCATAGATATTTAGGAGAGTTAGCTCTTCCTGTTGAATTGATCCCTTTACCATTATGTAATGGCCTTCTTTGTCTCTTTTGATCTTTGATGGTTTAAAGTCTGTTTTATCAGAGACTAGGATTGCAACCCCTGCTTTTTTTTGTTCTCCATTTGCTTGGTAGATCTTCCTCCATCCCTTTATTTTGAGCCTATGTATGTCTCTGCATGTGAGATGGCTCTCCTGAATACAGCAGACTGATGGGTCTTGACTCTTATCCAGTTTGCCAGTCTGTGTCTTTTAATTGGAGCATTTAGTCCATTGACATTTAAGGTTAATATTGTTATGTGTGAACTTGATCCTGTCATTATGATATTAACTGGTTATTTTGCTCGTTAGTTGATGCAATTTCTTCCTAGCCTCGATGGTCTTTACATTTTGGCATGTTTTTGCAATGGCTGGTACCAGTTGTTCTTTTCCATGTTTAGGGCTTCCTTCAGGGTCTCTTGTAAGGCAGGCCTGGTGGTGAGAAAATCTCTAAGCATTTGCTTATCTGTAAAGGATTTTATTTCTCCTTCACTGATGAAGCTTTGTTTGGCTGGATATGAAATTCTGGGTTGAAAATTCTTTTCTTTAAGAACGTTGAATATTGGCCCCCACTCTCTTCTGGCTTGTAGAGTTTCTGCCGAGAGATCTGCTGTTATTCTGATGGGCTTCCCTTTGTGGGTAACCCGACCTTTCTCTCTGGCTGCCCTTAAGATTTTTTCCTTCATTTCAACTTTGGTGAATCTGGTAATTATGTGTCTTGGAGTTGCTCTTCTGGAGGAGTATCTTTGTGGCGTTCTCTGTATTTCCTGAATTTGAATGTTGGCCTGCCCTACTAGGTTGGGGAAGTTGTCCTGGATGATATCCTGAAGAGTGTTTTCCAACTTGGTTCCATTTTCCCCCTCACTTTCAGGCACCCCATTCAGACGTAGATTTGGTCTTTTTACATAATCCCATACTTCTTGCAGGCTTTGTTCATTTCTTTTTCTTCTTTTTTCTTTTGGTTTCTCTTCTCGCTTCATTTCATTCATTTGATCCTCAATCGCTGATACTCTTTCTTCCAGTTAATCGAGTCGGTTACTGAAGCTTGTGCATTTGTCACGTATTTCTCGTGTCATGGTTTTCATCTCTGTCATTTCGTTTATGATCTTCTCTGCATTAATTAGTCTAGCTGTCAATTCTTCCACTCTTTTTTCAAGATTTTTAGTTTCTTTGTGTTGGGTACGTAATTCCTCCTTTAGCTCTGAGAGGTTTGATGGACTGAAGCCTTCTTCTCTCATCTCGTCAAAGTCATTCTCTGACCAGCTTTGATCCGTTGCTGGCGATGGGCTGCGCTCCTTTGCAGGGGGAGATGCGCTTTTATTTTTTGAATTTCCAGCTTTTCTGCCCTGCTTCTTCCCCATCTTTGTGGTTTTATCTGTCTCTGGTCTTTGATGATGGTGACGTACTGATGGGGTTTTGGTATAGGTGTCCTTCCTGTTTGATAGTTTTCCGTCTGACAGTCAGAAGGACTGTCTGTTGGTCTGTTGGAGATTGCTTGAGGTCCACTCCAGACCCTGTTTGCCTGGGTATCAGCAGCAGAGGTTGCCGAAGATAGAATATTGCTGAACAGTGAGTGTACCTGTCTGATTCTTTCTTTGGAAGTTTCCTCTCAGGGGTGACTCCACCCTGTGAGGTGTGGAGTGTCAGACTGCCCCTAGTGGGGGATGACTCCCATCTAGGCTACTCAGGGGTCAGGGGCCCACCTGAGCAGGCAGTCTGTCCGTTCTCAGATCTCAACCTCTGCGTTAGGAGATCCACGGCTCTCCCCAAAGCTGTCAGACAGAGTCGTTCGCGTCTGCACCGGACCCCGCTCTTTCCCCTGTTGGACTGCAGCTGTGCGCTGTCCGCAGAGGTAGAGTCTACAGAGACAGGCAGGCTTCCTTGAGCTGCTGTGAGCTCCACCCAGTTCGAGCTTCCCAGCGGCTTTGTTTACCTACTTAAGCCTCAGCAATGGCGGGCGCCCCTCCCCCAGCCTCGCTGCTGCCTTCCGGATAGATCGCCGCAGACGGCTGTGTTAGCAGTGAGGGAGGCTCCGTGGGCATGGGACCCTCCCGGCCAGGTGTGGGATATATTCTCCTGGTGTGCCTGTTTCCTTAAAGCGCAGTATTGGGGTGGGAGTTACCCGATTTCCCAGGTGTTGTGTGTCTCAGTTCCCCTGGCTAGAAAAAGGGATTCCCTTCCCCCTTGCGCTTCCAGGTGAGGCGATGCCTCGCCCTGCTTCAGCTCACGCTGGTCAGGCTGCAGCAGCTGACCAGCACCGATTGTCCGGCACTCCCTAGAGAGATGACCCCAGTACCTCAGTTGAAAACGCAGAAATCACCGGTCTTCTGTGTCGCTCGCGCTGGGAGTTGGAGACTGGAGCTGTTCCTATTCGGCCATCTTGCTCCGCCCTCTAGCTGCTTTTCAATCCCCTCTGATATCTTATATAGAATAGAGAGATAGTATATAGATATATAGGTACAGTATACCTTTATTACATAGTTTTATAATTGATTTTTCTCTTTTCTGCTGAAATCTTCTGTGAGTTTCTTGAGAGTAGAAAACTATATTCTGTTTGTGTATTTATTTAATCTCTCTATTGTCTTGTGCTTTAAATATTTATAATAATGAATTCAAAATGGGTCAAAATCTTAATACAAGAAGATAAGTAGACATAGTTATTAGTTTTTTGTCATTTTGCAATTGTGCACCAAAATGGCTTGTTTTTTTTTCCCTGGATAGATTCTGTTACACAAATTTTAAGTTGGTAATAACTGTTACTTAGGTCTAAAATAAGAAAATGTTAGGGGTTGCAAGTTGAATTTTACCTTTTACTTTCCCATTTCACTTTACTCTGACCATAATAATCCACATTAAAACTGTAAGAAAAAGCCTAAGGACATACATAAATCTGAGACCTCCAGTTTTACTGTTTTTTATTTTTAACTCATTCTAAGATTTTTAAGGACTAATACAAATAAAGTATTCTTCTTGTTCTTTGAATCTTCTAGGCTTATATTAAGCCTTCAGGTTTACTGATAAGTGAGAGAAAAAAATTCCTAACTTTTCATTTTTTTAGTATCGACGTTGTTTAGCTCTGCTTCTTGGTTTTCTTTAAATTTGATACCTATGTGTTTAATGACATTATATAACTCTAAGAGCACTACATTCATTATTAAGTGCAATCAATCCTTGCAAGTCTTATAAGTTGGGCAAGAGTTTTTTCCCTTGGAGGATATGTCATTATGGTTTTATATTCTCAGATGCAATGAATGTTGCTAATACTTGCATTTGGGGAAAAATAAGTAATAAGGTAAATGGGATGCATTGCACCTGGTTCTTATGGATGGATTAAAGTATTGATTGGAAAAATAGCTTTTAAGTTTCAACTTGTTCAGGTACATATCAAGTTTTCCTCCAAGGTAGTGAATATTAATAATGAGGAGGAAGAAAAGAGAATTACAACAATGATGACAATGACATAAGCAATACTTCTGAAAACATTATTATTAAAGATATTTTAAATTCTTATTTTACACACAAAGAAAATGTGGCTCAAAGCAGTTGAGTAACTTATCTATAACTAGTACACAGTATAGCTTGCATCCAAACCCTAGTCTTTGCTTTTGTGACAAAGCCTCCTCCTTATGTTTTATAGTTCCTAGTTTATGTTTGTAGGTAATCCAGAGTAATATATATATATATATATATATATATATATATATAATTCCTTTACCATTTTAAAATAGTTTATTTGTATTTGTGGTTACATTCTTTTCCTTAGTCCCAACATATATAATTTTGTCTTCATTAGATCCATGAGATGTTCATCTATTTCATTGTCTAATTTAAGAACCAAGTGTTCTATTTCTTACTAGTTTTCGTGCTGTAATTATTTTCTAGTTTTCTTTTTACTGTTTCATTCTATTTTATTTTTATTTTGATTGCATTTTTTTCTAATATCTTGATATATAGACTTACCTTATTTTTATTCTTTCAGAAATAACCATAGTGCTTTAAGTCTAGTAATTAGTCTCTGAATATGTTTGAAAATGTCCCATAAATGTAATATATTACATTCTTATTTTATGACTAAGTGGTCGATTTTATTTCCTTTTTATGCAATGTTTGAAAGGTTAAGATGTATTTAGTTTTATTCCAACACATTAGTTTTAGGCTAGTTTTAGTTTCTAGCTTTAAATCACTGTGGTCAGAGAATTTTGCCTTTAATATATACCTACTTTTTGTGACATAATAAATGATAAAATTTTGTATAGTTCCATGATGTGTTAAAAGAAGGCATATTTTCTTTTTGTGAAGAGAAAAAGACTGAACAGTTGTGGCCGCAATACCCGCCTCGAGCAGCAGTCAGGTTCTCCACCTAGAACCCAGGAGTATGAGACTCAGAATCAGATCTCTTCTCCCTCCCCACTCTTATGAGATTTTTTTGGATCTTCAGCTACATTTTTGGCTTTCCGAGAAACCCTATCATCAAACACAATGGCCAACAATGTTACCAACAAGACAGATCCTTGTTCCATTAACACCCGTGTATTCACTGGGAATCTCAACACTCTTGTGGTCAAGAAATCTGATGTGGAGGCAATCTTTCCGAAGTATGGCAAAATTGTGGGCTGCTCTGTTCATAAGGGCTTTGCTTCATTCAATATGTTAATGAGAGAAATGCCCAGGCTGCTGTAGCAGGAGAGGATGGCAGAATGATTGCTGGTCAGGTTTTAGATATTAACCTGACTGCAGCACCAAAACTGAACGGAGGAAAAGCAGGTGTGAAACAATCTGCAGCGATGTACCGCTCTTCTTTTGACCTGGACTATGATTTTCAGCGGGATTATTGTAATAGGAGGTACAGTTACCCAGCACGTGTACCTCCTCCTCCTCCTATTGCTGGAGGTGTAGTGCCCTCGAAACATCCGTGTGTGTCAGGAAACACCTCACGAAGGCAAAAAAGTGGACAGCGGGTATCTTCCAAGTCTGGAAAGTTGAAAGGAGATGACTTTCAGGTGGTTAAGAAGGAATTGACCCAGATAAAACAAAAAATGGATTATCTCCTGGGAAAAATTGAAAAGGAACAGAGCAAACAAGCAGTAGAGATGAAAAATAAGTCAGAAGAGGAGTAGAGCAGCAGCTCCTTGAAGAAATATGAGACTAATTTGAAGTTGGAGTCTGAGGGGGGTGCAGATAACCCTGCTGAGGAGGGGGACCTACTGGATGATGATGATAATGAAGACTGGGGGGATGACCAGCTGGAGTTGATCAAGGATGAAGAAAAAGAGGCTGAGGAAGGAGAGGATGACAGAGACAGCGCCAATGGTAAGGATGACTCTGAAGCACATAGTGGGGTTTAGAAATCTTATCCCATTATTTCTTTACCTAGGCACTTGTCTAAGATCAAATTTTTCACCAGATCCTCTTGAGAGCTGACAGCATGCTGGCAGCCCTCACTGGCTCTTGGTGCCTCCTCCGCCTTGGTGTCCCCTCTGACCTCGCTTGAGGAGCCTTCAGCCCGCTGCTGCACTGTGGGAGCCCCTGTCTGGGCTGTCCGAGGCGGAGCCGGCTCCCTCTGCTTGCTGGGAGGTGTGGAGGGAGAGGCATGGGCGGGAACTGGGGCTGCCTGCTGCACTCGCTGGCCAGCGTGAGTGAGTTTGGGTGAGCCTGGACTTGGCGGGCCCTGCACTCAGAGCAGCGGTGGGCACCGCTGGCCCTGGGCAGTGAGGGGCTTAGCACCTGGGCCAGCAGTTGCCTAGGGTGCACTGGGTCTGCCAGCACTACTGGCCCGCCCGCACCGCACTCAAATTCTCACTGGGCCTCAGCCGCCTCCCCATGGGGCTGGCCTCAGGACCTGCAGCCGGCCTTGCCTGTGGCTCCTGAGTCAGGTGGGGACTTGGAGAACTTTTATATCTAGCTGGAGGATTATATATGCACCAATCAGCACTCTGTGTCTAGCTCGGGGTTTATGGATACACCAATCAGCACTGTGTATCTAGCTAATCTGGTGGGGACTCCTACAGCATTAGCTAGATACATGTCTAGCTGGAGGATTGTAAATGTACCAATCAGCACTTTGTGTCTAGCTCAGGATTGTAAAGGTACCAATGAGCACCCTGTGTCTAGCTAAAGGTTTGTGAAAGTACCAATCAGTGCTCTGTGTCTAGCTAATCCAGTGGGGACTTGGAGAACTTCTGTGTCTAGCTAAAGGATTATAAATGCACCAATTGGCACTCTGTGTCTAGCACAGGGATTGTAAATGCACCAATCAGCACTCTGTCAAAATGGACCAATCAGCTCTCTGTAAAATGGACCAATCAGCAATGTGTAAAATGGATCAATCAGCAGGATGTGGGTGGGGCGAGATAAGGGAATAAAAGCAGGCTGCCTGAACCAGTGGTGGCAACCAGCTTGGGTCCCCTTCCACGCTGTGGAAACTTTGTTCTTTCGCTCCTTGCACTAAATCTTGCTGCTGCTCACTCTTTGGGTCCATGCTGCCTGTATGAGCTGTAACCCTCATGGCAAAGATCTGCAGCTTCAATCCTGAAGCCAGCGAGATCACAAACCCACTGGGAGGTACCGACAACTCCAGACTCACTGCCTTAAGAGCTGTGACATTCACCGTGAAGGTCTGCAGCTTCACTCCTGAAGTCAGCGAGACGAAGAACCCACCAGAAGGAAGAAACTCCGGACACGTCTGAACATCTGAAGGAGCAAACTCCACACACACCATCTTTAAGAACTGTAACGCTCACCACGAGGGTTCGCGGCTTCATTCTTGAAGTCACCAAGACCAAGACCCACCAATTCCGGACACACACTCTCCTAGTATCTTAAGCACATGCTCACTGTTCTCCTCATCCTTGTCCTTCCCATGTTCATTAATTCTTATTGCCCTGCGCCTAGTCCCATTTTCACTTCCTTTGATTCTCCTACTAGTTTTGTTAAGAATGTAATTTTTGCTTTTAATTTTGATACATCTTTATGACTTAATAAAAAGGATGTATAGTTTTAATCAACTGTCTCCAGAATAATCTCTTGTTATGCAGGGAGTACAGTTCTTTTCATTCATACATAAGTTCAGTAGCTGCTTCCCTAACTGCAAAGGCAATCTCATTTAGTTGAGTAGCTCCTGAAAGCAGCTTTGAGTTACAAGTATGTGTGTTACACCCCCACATAAGTGTGCTGTGTGGGGAGGTTCAACACAAATGTAACAATGTATTTTTGTGAATGAGAGTTGGCATGTCAAATGCATCCTCTAGAAAAATAGTGTTACAGTCTTAATATTTGTTTTCTAAAGTTTATACTGTGGGTTATTTTTGTGAACAGCTTGATGTTTGGGACCTCTTTTCCTCAAAATAAAAAGTCCTTATTAAACCAGAAATTTGGAGGAAAAAAAAGGGTATATTTTCTATGGAATAAAAGTTTTCATTCATGTTTATTACATCTACCTTATTAATTGTATTATTACGACCTTTACATCTAAATTGTGCTTAGGTGGGACATCAGAGCATCAATATTAAAGTCCCTCCCAAAATTGAGATTTTGTGGGACGAGAGAGTGTGAGGTAGAGGTATGAGAAAGGGATATCTCTGTTCTAACCTGAAAGAACTTTCCGGTGTGAGATCCATGACTGCTATGCTGCTTTACTTAGAGGCAAAGATCCCATGAATCTTTGATAGGGATACAGAGTAGAAGTCAACATATGTATCTTTCCACTAGCTTTCTAACTGATTTTATTTAGTTTTAAAAATAAAAAAAAAATGTCAGATAGAGACAGTTACTTCATTCCTACCACAATATAACTAAAAAGGGGTTTTTCCCCCTTCAAGGTACTTGTAAAATGTTGACTGCAATTATCAGTGATTTTGCATATTTGTTTCTCCTTGTTAGTTTCATGGCTCTTAATTGATAGTGGGGAAGAATCCTAACTAGCTGTCTTCCACTCTAAAAGAAAGCTGATTATGTTCTTTCAATTTTATTAACTTTTGCTCATTAATGTGCTAGTTTATATTCAAGAATATGGAAGTTCCTTATTAAATAAGTGAACATGTGTTGGTTTCTACATTTGATTTCTATTTGCTTATCCTGTGCCAATCATCATTATAAGAAGTTAAAATTGTGATTAATCATCTGCATCTCTAAAAGGGTATCTGACACATTTTCCAGAAACATTTTTATCATTAGTCCATAGGAATGTCAATTTTCCAAGAGAAATAAAGGCCCTGTGTTCCTTATGTGGTTATTATTCTTCACTTTAGGAGATAACTGAGAAAGCCTTGCACTCCAAGGTGTCTTGGACATCTTTTGGTCAGTTTTCGCTAGTGAATAGATGATGATGATGACCCTAGAAGAGAGAGAAGGAAGGGTAATTGGGGCAAATGTGTTCTTCAAGGGCAAGGGTTTGTTTGCATCCTATTTGGTGAGGGTGGAGGTTGTGTATTGACTGATATCTCCAGTAGCTTTTCTTCTCCCATTTACCACAATATTGTGGTGACTTGATTAGTTTTCTCAGACTGGAGTAGTAAAATTAATCCCTTATATCTGAAGCAACAACTTCATATAATTATTAAGAGTATAATAATATATTAAAAGTATAATAACATTAAGAGTATTATAATAACATAATAATTAAGAGTAATTCCAGTTAGTGACAGCATAAAGTTGGAAGCCTCTAGAAATGATCCTGCTATGTGCTCTTTGCTAAGAATGCTGGATAATAGAGTTTTAAGGGGAGTGTGCCTAAAGATGAGTCAATTAGTTTAGGATTAGACATTTAAAATTTAACTTTGACAGATAGAAGCTCATCATTAATTTTAATATGAGCAAATTTCAACAAAGTAGTGGGGCAAAAATCAGGTTACAGGAAAAAAGAAATGAAAAAAAAAAGTGAATAAAGAGAATATGACATACTCCCTGGACAAGTTTTATGAGGAATGCTAGAGAGAAATTGGTATACAACTAGAGAGAGTTGGAGCAAAACAAAACAAAAAACCAAAACACCCTAAACTAACATTTTTAGACTAGAACATAGTTGACCATATTTTCAGGCTGAAGGAAAAGATTTAGGAAAGAGGAGGATATCAAGGATATAACTCAGAGATCAGGAAACTTTTCCAGTAAAGGGCTAGAGAGTAAATATTTTAGGTTTTGAGAACCATAAGGTATCTGTAGCAACTACCCAACTACCCAACTCTGCCCTTGTAGCATTGAAGCAGCCACAGAAAATATATAAACAAATGGACATGGCTGTTTTTGATAAGAATTTATTTATGATAACATGTAGCAAGCCAGATTTGACCCACAGGTTTGCCAACCTCTGCTATAGATGGGAGAGCAGAACTGAAGAGAGTAGGAAAAAGGCATAGGGTGAGGATGGCTGTGACTGTGGGTTTGCTTTCTAGGTCTGACTGTGGTATAATTGTGCAGGGAGAACACACCTAATGACCTCAATTTTATTAGGAGACTGAGGGCTAGCTAACCTGTCAAAATGAAGAGCTAAAGGCAACTAAGGACTTGGAAGCAGATGGTGATGATTGAGAAGTTTTTTGAGGGAAATGAGAGGGGAAGTTGATCAAAGGACAGTGACTAGCTGAGTGTGGAAAATGACTACTTAGAAGTTGCTCTAAGTGTGTGTGAGTTCCTTTCCCAGAGAGCTTCATTCCCTAGGTGTGAGTTGAGAGAGACCAGATGCAGTATTTATCTGGGATTTGGATTTGGATTTTGCGGAAGAGTTGCACCTGAAGAATTGCACTATAAGAAATCAAAGACATTGGTGAGAAAATAGTTCAAATGAACAGTCATTAGTTTCAAGCTGGCTAAAGAACAAGATGAAAAGGGACCAGTAAACTGAGAAAAAATAAAAAGATTAAAGTGGTGGATAGCTCTGTGAGGTTAAAGGATAGGAGTTGAAAAAGGAGTGAAGAACTATTAAGATAGGAGATTGAAGTCAAATAATATAGTAATTTAGTAAATATTCAGCATGCATTTTTGATGGATTGCTATCCTGAGTAAAGCTTACTACCTGAGGCTGATAGTAACATAGGTGCAAAATTGGAATATACACACAATTTATTTTCTCAACTGTTAGAGGTTTTTTTTTTTTTTTTTTTTTTTTGAGATGGAGTCTGGCTCTGTCACCGGGCTGGAGTGCAGTGGCCGGATCTCAGCTCACTGCAAGCTCCGCCTCCCGGGTTTTACGCCATTCTCCTGCCTCAGCCTCCCGAGTAGCTGGGACTACAGGCGCCCGCCACCTCGCCCAGCTAGTGTTTTGTATTTTTTAGTAGAGACGGGGTCTCACCATGTTAGCCAGGATGGTCTCGATCTCCTGACCTCGTGATCCTCCCGTCTCGGCCTCCCAAAGTGCTGGGATTACAGGCTTGAGCCACTGCGCCCGGCCCAGAGTTTTGATTATTAAAACATCAGTGACAATATTATTATATGAAATTACCCTTAGTTAATTTCAGTAAGAACAACATGGGGATTTGACAATGACATTTTTATCTATAGTTTTAAAAAATTTCTATTTTAACCTTTTAAAACTTTTGAAAAATTACTTCATTTATAATAAAACTAGTTTTCAAAATATTGACTTTTTTTTGTAGCAGTCATTATGTTGTTTGGGTGCTGCTCCCAATTCATAAATCTAGTTTATTTCATAGAATCAGAGATAACATTGATTTCCATTCTGTAATTTCTATGAGATAAGTTACCATAAAGTACTATAAGAGTTTGATTTTAAGATTATTAAGAGATAAAATCGTGGTACAAAGTTCCATATAACACTTGATTCAAATTGTGGAAACAATTCTTGACACAGAAGATAAATAGCTATGGTTTACTGACTATATACTTTCTAAGTAACAGGCACTGTATTATGAGCTTTATAGATTTATTTGGGAAAGTTCATAGAAGCTGGAGTTCTAAGTTTTTGCCAATATCTGTAAATTGTGTTCTTTTAATCTTTTTCAAGCATTTGCTCTTTTTGTCCTGCGAATTTAAGGCATTATCTTATACATATTTTAAGGTGAAGTAATTAATGCACTCAGTTATGAAAGACTGGTAGTTTATTTAAAATTGCTTTTTTGAAAACACACCTGTCACAGCTAGGAAAGCTAGGTGGCTTGTTTTTTGTTTTGTTATTTTAAAAAAAACCACAGGCTAATCTACTGAAAGAAATATATTTTCATTAGGTGGTCTCTTATAATTAAAGAATAAAATGTTGGACTAGAGCATAAACTAATGTGTTAAATTTTAGACTACAAACAGTGTGTTTGGAAGTATAAACTTAACTGAAAAGACAGCAAATGAATGTGTGTGCAGCGTACAATTAAGAGTTTTCCAAAGACCAAATGGAACATGTTACAAAGAGAGATACTCAGTTTGAAAATCCATGTCAGTTGCACACAATTTTGGCATCTACTACTTCTGTAAATTTTCAAGTATTCATTTCAGTGCTCTTGGTGACTTAGCTGCCCTTAATGAACATAAGAGACACCATTATTCTGAGTCAAGAGGGGACGATTAAAATACAACTACAGGTATAAATAGTTCTGTAGATAGTATGGAAGTCGAAAACTGTCTGATAACCTCAAGAGACCATAATCTGCTAAGAGATACAGAAAGGTGGTGATAGAAGACTCAGTATAACTCAGCAGTAGTGAAGGCCCCACAGAGCCTGGAGATCATAAATCTGGTGCAATTACCAATTGCTGAAGTAATTTGATTTTCTCCAGAGACATAAGGTGCCCAAGACAGGTACCCTAGGCAGGTAGAGAGGACCATTTATAGAACCAATACAGGTTTGGGAGTATACCAAAGGAGGTATGTGGAGCTGATGTGTGTTAGCTCAGAGTGGGGCTTTGAAGTATGAATCATTTCACTTACCAGTTCTCTTCCTTCTAGAGGGTTAAAACCAAAGAAAAAAAGTAAGTCAATACTATACTAATTATTGCTGGGTAGAAATAGCTACCTTACCATGGGCAGAGCCAGAAATATGGAGGAGAAAGGGATGAATGTAACCCTCCCTCTATAGTAAAGAGCTGAGGAGAGGGATTGAAGTGAGATATTAAGGGATGAAGCTATAAAGATGATTTTTCTTTCCATCTGTTTAGTGCACTGGTATAGTTTCTGATGAAAGCAAGTCATCCTTAAGCAATACCTACTCTTTTCTAAATTAAAAACTGCATATATAAGGAAGAATTACAATGAACTAAAACATATTGAGCACCAAATATGTACTATGTCCTGTGATAAGAACTTTGCATATCTTGTTTCATGTATTCTTTACAACAACCCACTGGGTGAATGTATTGTTTCACTGCTTTTACATAAGTAGAATTTAAGGCTCAGAAAAGTTAAGCAGTTTGCCCAAGGCTACGCAGCTGGGTTTGAGTGAAGCCATAATTTAAACCAAGCCTAACTCTTAAGCTTATAACTTATAGTACCAATCTATTCTTATTGTTGATGTCTTTGTTTGTTTTACTGTAAGAATCTAGATTTCTTGATATTAGAATCCTCTCTTTTGAGGAGAATCCAGATGTTCATATACAAATTAATTTAGTAATGAAGTGCTAACATTACATACAGATGAAGAAACGTATTATGTATTCTTACCCAAAAAAAGTCTTTTAAAGAAAAATCACTCATTCTAATATTTTAAGCCTTTGATAGCATAATAACATGCACCTTAAAAAAATCACTTTCGTATAATCCCTAGCTGCTGCTTGCATGAATGGCATCTGCCAATATTTCATATTAGGATAGATTTTTTTCACTAGATTTCTAAAAGAATATTACATACAACTTGTCAAAACAGCTACAAAGAATATACTTAGTAAATTAACTTTCAAAAATTTTATCTTCTCTTATAGGCATTTCTTTCCTTCTGTATTTGAAGATTTTGATTTCATGAGCTAGATGTTTACTTGTACCTGTTATTTATTATTTAGAACAATTGCACTCATACTTTTCAAATCATCAGGGAACAGGAGCTGATAATTTGTTTTCTCCTGTTTTTATCATATGCTCTGATTTAGGACATTAGTAACAATGAGGACACTTAGGGTTTTGAATGTACTTTTTAGCCAAGAATCACAAAATGGTTATTTATCTTTCTAGTTGGGGCATCTTTGCTCTATCTTTGTATGGTTTGTCCATGAAATTCTTCTACCGTGGCTACTTCAGAGCAACCAGAAGTCTTAATGTTATCTGAGGGTCCAAATATACCTAGTTCAAGAAAGAGGAAGTCAGACAGAAGCTACATCTCCTTTTGAGACTATCTTGAAAGAAATATAACTTCTGCCAAACTCTATTAATTGAGGCAAGTAGTCACAAAGGCTACTACAAGTGCTACAAAAGGTTCAAGGGAAGGATTCATACACTCTACATCTCAACAGGGATGACAAACTTTAGCAAGAGCGTGTGGAACAAAAAATATTGCAACTATTTTTGGAAAATACAATTTGATATAAAATACTATCTCTGAAGGCAGGTACATGACATTAAATTTTTCCCCACTGAAAATTAAATTCTAATTTAATATTGGTAAAAGACCTTCTATGAACTTGTCACTTTATATGCATTATCTTAGGTACTGCTTACAACAATTCTCTTAATTTTACAAATGATGACACAGGCTCTAAGGGGTGATGAAATTTGTCTAAAAGCCACCTAACATCTAAGTGTCAGTGCTGGAACTGAAACCAATTTTTTTATACTCCAAAATCCATTCATTTTCTTAAAATCACTTTAGCAAAAATAGTCAGGAAAAAATACTCATTTGATATTTTAGTAACTGGAGTCCTATATTAATTAGAATATCCTTCTTTCTATGGTCTTTTAATATTTTATATCCATAACAATAAGCCCAAAAGCAATTAATCTATTTGTTTAATCAGCAAATCATTTTTAAAATTTATTTGTATTACCACTGTAATGGTAAATGCAATTCATTGCTTTGTCTAATAATTATATTTGTAATTATAATGCCTATCACATTGTGTGTGTGTGTGTGTGTGTGTGTGTGTGTGTGTGTGTTCTGAGACAGAGTTTTGCTTTTGTTGCCTAGGCTGTAGTGCAATGGTACGATCTCAGCTCACTGCAACCTCTGCCTCCCAGGTTCAAGTGATTCTTCTGCCTCAGCTTCCCAAGTAGCTGGGACTACAGGCTTGTGCCACCATACCTGACTAATTTTGTATTTTTAATAGAGATGGAGTTTCTCTGTGTTGGTCAAGCTGGTCACGAACTCCCAACCTCAGGTGATCCACCTGCCTTGGCCTCCCAAAGTGCTGGGATTACAGGCGTGAGCCACTACGCCTGGCCCACAATGTATTTTAATGATCTGTTTATATACCTAACTTGTTGACCAGGCTATGCTTTCCTTGAAATCTGGGAAAACAAGTAATTCATATGTGCCTCTAGAACCTAAAATAGTAAAAAGGATACTCAATAGTAAATGTTTGCTGAAGGAATAAATTATACTATTGGTAATACATGATGTATTCTTTTGTTTGCCAGCTTATTGATTACCCAGAAAACTCCACTCCCTGTCTATAGTAGAATAAAACTGTATAAATGGAGGAGTCTTATCAGGGACTGGAATTCTCTTACCTATCTTTGCATAATATAAAATAAACTTGAACTGCATTAAGTGAAATCTGTTTGAAAACCATGAAGTGAAAAATTTCTCATGTGGGAAATCATTAAGAATAATTTAACTCAAATGCATTATTTTACATTTGGAGAAACTGAGGCCTGGAGAGAATGTATAAATAGTATAATTTAAGGTCGTACAGTCAGTTGAAGTCAAAGAAAGTGTTCTTATCTATATTTACTTACTCTTTCGCTCTTTTCAATGCACTCTTGAATAAGTGTTAAATAGGTTGCTAGAAGCAGTCAAATATTTTTGTCAGTTTTGGAAGATTGCTTCTTATTTGCATTATATTTCTATGTAGTGCCAATGACTTAGATAGATTACATCATTCCCCACTCTAATTATTTGATGATGTTATCAACTAGCTTTCCATGGAGAAAATGAGGAAAATTGGTCTCATTTTTGTTGTATGTTTTTCTCAGAGGCAGGTGTGTTCTTATGGAAAAAGCACTAAATAGTCCCAATTCTGACAGTTACTGTCTTTGTATCCTCTAGCAAAGCATTTTATTTCGAAGTCTATTCATTGCAGAATGAAGTAGTTTTTGTGGTTTTCAACTCAAGGGTGTTACAATGCTCAAGGCTTGTATGTAAGTGTTGGTGAGAATTTTTTGTTTGTCACATGACTGAGGGCATATTGGCAGTTAGTAAAAAACTTCCAGGAAAAAATGAATAGTCTTCAAATGGGTGGGACAGATTTATATAATGAATCTCTTTCTTGTCTGAAATGCCACCAGTGTCCCTGCTGAGGGGAAGTAAAATCTTTTTATAATTCTAAAACTAAGTTTTCTAATTCTAAAATTTCTTTATAAGGCAAACTGCTTGAGAAAATATCTCTTATTCTCAATATGTCACTTGTCAATAAAAGGTGAGTGGATGGTTTTTGTTTTGCTGTGGAAACCAAAAGCAATTAGCATCTTTTTTTTTCTTTCAATGTGACTTTAAATTATTTTGTAAGTTTGGGCTTTAAGGAAGCCCATAAGTGAAACACCAAGCAAAACAGATCTCTAGGTCAAGTTCTAGGATGAATTCTGGAGCATCCACTTGAGTCAGTGTTAGATCTTCAGAGAATTCATCATACATGTAACCTAAATCACTGTCCCTTTGGATAATGCAGGTGGAAGAGAAAGAGTAATAATATTAGAAGAAAAGGTACAGTGTAGAGCTATCTTTACCAGCCCACTAGAACGTTTTATAGAGAGAACAATCCAAGGACATGTGTATCTTCTAATCATACATAAATTGGGT
This sequence comes from Trachypithecus francoisi, assembly GCF_009764315.1. Lineage (NCBI taxonomy): Eukaryota > Metazoa > Chordata > Mammalia > Primates > Cercopithecidae > Trachypithecus > Trachypithecus francoisi. The sequence goes on along the minus strand of NW_022681473.1, from coordinate 74,856,573 downwards.
TGGGACTAGTGCTTAATAGAATTGGGTCTGAACTCTGAGAACATCTTTCAGGAGGCTGAACAAATTGTGCTATTTATGGTCTTTAGGTGGTAAGGATGCTGACACATCCTTTTATTACTAGAACTTAAAATATATCATCAGAGTGCCTTATCTTATTGGATGCAGACTGGAAAGAATGTTTTTACAATTTCCTTTAAAGAGGGAAAGACATTATCTTGTGTCAAGCAAAGGCATAGGATGATTTTACTAGTTGCTATTATAGTATAGAAAGCGGAGTATAAATTTCATTTTACTGATAATCACATTTCTAAGCATTCACATATATTTCAGATGGCATCGATCTTTGTACTATATGTTTTGACTCTGTTCCGCCAAAGGTTGAATTTTTTTACTATAGGTACTCTAGCTTGTACTTATTGCCTACACACCTGAAAACAATGGCTAGGCTCATAATCTGAATACTTTGAGTTGAATTTATTTTAAAATTTGCTGGGATTCTTGGGAAACTTACCTTTGTACAAAGGATGTCTTCAGGAACTATGGCAAAGCATAGATGGATTTATATATGCTGGTTTAGGGACTTGTTATGTGGCCCTAAGGAAGACAGAATCTGGTAAGCAGTAGGTATTAATATGTCAGTTTCTCTTTTAAGCTATGTAAACTCTAATTGCTTCATTTATAGAAATTGATAGCAGTACCCACCATCTTTGAAGTTCTGACCATTTAAAAATGTGTTTTGCTTTTAAAATAAGCTTGTTGATATTTGTGTAATTGGAATTGATATGCATCCAATAAGTATTGGTAATATACAATAAAATATTTCAATAATTAATAGTTCTGTGTTGTTAAGAACAGAAAAAAGTTTCTACATTAAATGAATTTGAGGAGTATCTTTTGATATTTACAATTCATATCTTTCCAGTTTATATAGTATCTGGCTTTTTCTCTTATTTGTCTGATTTTGCACTTGGCCTACAATACCTATAGATGTACTGTCAGATAATTATTCTAATATTGTTGCTGATAAACTTATTTATGGCTTGTTTCTGTACAAAGGTTCTGGAAACCATTGGAAGCAATTTGTTTTAGCACCTCAATCAAATGATTGCATTTATTTTATTTCTTATAGCTATTGATTTGATATTTCACTGGAACTTTTATTTGGTATCACTGAATTTTATTTTCATTTTAACATTTCCTTGAGACAGATAGAGGCTTTATTCCTTTGGACTGCTTATAATAGGTCTCTGGAGATTAATAGGTCTTATACAAGCATTCTTAAGGCAAAAGGTTGGTTTCAATCTTTACTTTCTTACTATGGCTTGCAAAACCCAATACAATCTTGACCTTACATTTTCCTCTAGCTTCATCTCCTGTAACTCTCTTATTAACTTCTATATTTCAGTTCTACAGGCCTATTTCCTGCCTTAGGGCTTTTGTATGTGTCATCTTTTCTTTCTGGAATGGTCTGCCCCTATATTTTCATAGAACTAACCTCTTATCCTTGTGATTCAAACTCAAATGTCACCTCCACAGAGAAGTCTTTTCTACCACTGAACTTGAAATATCTGTCCCATGTTACTCTCTATAATTATTTTCTTTTTAAATTTCATTAGAGCATCAATCAGTATATGAAATGTTCTTGTTTATTTATCTGCTGAGTTTTTTTTTTGTTAGTCTCCATTCCACTAGAATATAAATTTAATGAGAACAGTATAGCTCATCACAGTGTCTACAAGACTTTGAAAAGTGCTGGCATATAGTAAGACTTAATAAATATTTATGCATTGAATGAATTAGTTATAGTTAATCTAATAATGTCCATCGTTTCATTCATTTAAGATAGACTACTTAAAATTTTTATGTACTTTTAAATTGAGGCAAAATATACATATAAAATTTACTGTCTTTACCATTTTAAAATGTACAGTTCAGTGATAATAAATACATGTATTTCTTTTTCCCCCTTCACTTCTCCCTAAAAGAAATATACTATTAATCTTACGAGGAACCCTGTAAAATTTCTTATTCAAACTTTGGTTTTACAAATATAGAAACTAAGATTCAGAGAAATATAGTTAACTGATTTCACAAAGCTAGACAGTAAGAATCAAGGATGGAATTAGAGTTTCTGAATCCAAAATTTTGAGTTTTATTATATCATATTTTTATTACAGCATGCTTCTAGTGGTGGAAGCAATCCGTGGAGTAGTTTACACAGGTGCATAAATGCTTATCTTTAACCCTAAAATTTAAAACTTTCATAAAATGAAAAGTTTTATATAGTCTTGATATCAAAACTCATTTGGTGGCAGAAATCTAACATAAAATAATGTAATGCTATTTATATAATAGTTTTTGTGTTCTCTACTTAGTGTGACTATTCATATACTTTATGGTAGAAATACTAATACATTTGATTATGAAGTTCTGCACCAGATCCTGCTGGGGACTGTTATGTAATACTTGGTACGCACAATGTGTAACCTTTGTAAAATCCAAATATTTCTGAATTTTAAAACACATGTGACCCTAAGGATTTCAGGTAAGGTAGCGTAGACATAATTTCAATCACATGTCCTTTCATTGAGGAATTAAGAGATTAAGATCAATGAAGTCACAAAAGAGGGTGCTCTAACAATATTACATTGCAGATGAGAAAACTAGGAGATTGTATTACATAAGCGGAAAACCAGAGACTGGCAGATCTCTTACTCTTATCCATAAAACTTTTGATCAAGTCACACACAGAAAAGATATTAATGAATACCATACTTTTCTGTTTTATCTAGGTCATTTCACATAGATTATCTAGGTAATCTTCACAATTGCCTGACATAGGTACCAATATTATCTTCACATGGGTCAAGTTCTTTGAGAAGTTATGTACTTTGCCCAAGGTCACTCAAGTATAAATAGCACAAGAGGAATTTGTACTTAGGAAAGTCTGGCTCTAAAAAATATATTTGCAACCATGACTTTTAATTCATGTACTTTCATAAGAATAAAATCATCACATGATTGCCTAAAATGATTTATGAGTGATAAATCCTTTAATTGTTGAAAATAAATCAAGTTCTCAAAAAGTAGAAACTAAAATATTAGGGAGGTGGGCTTTTAAATTAAATTTCTAGGGTTTAAAGATTATTTGCTAAGATTCTATAGTTCTTGTATGATAATAGAAATATATTTAGAGGGAAATTTATTGCACTACATGCCCACAGAAGAAAGCAGGAAAGATCTAAAATTGACACCCTAAAATCACAATTAGAAAGAACTATAGAAGCAAGAGTAAACAAACTCAAAAGTTAGCAGAAGACAAGAAATGACTAAGATCAGAGCAGAAATGAAGGAGTCAGAGACACAAAAAACCCTTCAAAAAAATCAATGAAGCCAGGAGCTGGTTTTTTGAAAAGATCAACATATAATAGATAGGCTGCTAGCCAGACTAATAAGGAGGAAAAGAGAGAAGAAACAAATAGACACAATAACAAATGATAATGGGGACATCACTAATGATCTCACAGAAACACAAACTACCATCAGAGAATGCTATAAACACCTCTACGCAAATAAACTAGAAAATGTAGAAGGATAAATTCCTGGAAACATACACGCTCCCAAAATTAACCAGGAAGAAGTTGAATCCCTGAATTGAATAGGCCAATAACAAGTTCTGAAATTCAGGCAGTAATTAATAGGCTGCCAACCAACCAAAGCCCAGGACCAGACGGATTCACAGCCGAATTCTACCAGAGGTACAAATAGGAGTTGGTAATACTCTTTCTGAAACTATTCCAAACAATAGAAAAAGAAGGACTCCTCTCTAACTCATTTTATGAAGCCAACATCATCCTGATACCAAAACCTGACAGAGGCACACACACAAAAAAGGAAAATTTCAGGCCAATATCCCTGATGAACATCAATGCAAAAATCCTCAATAAACTACTGGCAAACTGAATCCAGCAGCACATCAAAAAGCTTATCCACCAAGATCAAGTTGGCTTCATCCCTGGGATGCAAGGCTGGTTCAACGAAAGCAAATCAATAAATGTAATCAATCACATAAACAGAACCAATGAAAAAAACCACATGATTATCTCAATAGATGCAGAAAAGACCTTTGATAAAATTCAACAGCCTTCATGCTAAAAACTCTTGATGAACTAGGTATTGATGGATTGTATCTCAAAATAATAAGAGCTGTTTATGACAGACCCATAGCCAATATCATACCGAATGGGCAAAAACTGTAAGCATTCCCTTTGAAATCTGGCACAAGACAAAGAATGCCCACTCTCACCACTCCTATTCAACACAGTGTTGGAAGTTCTGGCCAGGGCAATCAGGCAAGAGAAATAAATAAAAGGTATTCAAATAGGAAGAGAGGAAGTAAATTGTCTCTGTTTGCAGAGGACGTGATTGTATATTTAGAAAACCCCATCGTCTCAGCCCAAAATCTCTTTAAGCTGAAAGCAACTTCAGCAAAGTCTAAAGATAGAAAATCAATGAGCAAAAATTACATGCATTCCTATGCACGAATAATAGACAAACAGAGATCCAAATCATGAGTGAATTCCCATTCACAATTGCTACAAAGAGAATTAAATGCCTAGGAATACAACTTACAAGGGATGTGAAGGAGCTCTTCAAAGAGAACTACAAACCACTGCTCAAGGAAAAAGAGAGGACACAAACAAATGGAAACACATTCCATACTCATGGATAGGAAGAATCAGTATCATGAAAATGGCCATACTGCCCACAGTAATTTATAGATTCAATGCTATCCCCATCAAGCTACCATTGACTTTCTTCACAGAATTAGAAAAAGCTACTTTGAATTTCACAAGGAACCAAAAAACAGCCTGTATAGCCAAGACAATCCTAAGCAACATGAACAAAGCTAGAGGCATCATGCTATTTGACTTTAATCTATACTACAATGCTACAGTAACCAAAACAGCATGGTACTGGTACCAAAATAGATATAGACCAATGGAACTAAACAGAGGCCTCAGAAATAACACCACACATCTACAACCATCTGATCTTAGACAAACCTGACAAAAAACAAGCAATGGGGAAAGGATTCCCTATTTAATGGTTTTGGGAAAACTAGCTAGCCATATGCAGAAAACTGAAACTGTACCCCTCCCTTACACCTTATACAAAAATTAACTCAAGATGGATTAAAGACTTAAACCTAAGACCTAAAACCATAAAAATCCTAGAAGAAAACCTTGGCAATACCATTCAGGACATAGGCATGGGCAAAGATTTCATGACTGAAGCACCAAAAGCAATGGCAATAAAAGCCAAAATGGACAAATGGGATCTAATTAACCTAAAGAGCTTCTGCATAGCAAAATAAAAAAAAAAAAAAAACTATCATCAAAGTGAACAGGCAATCTACAGAATGGGAGAAAATTTTTGCAATCTATCAATCTGACAAAGGGCTAATATCCAGAGTCTACAAATAATATAAACAAATTTACAAGAAAAAATCAACGCCATCAAAAAGTGAGCAAAGGATATGAACAGACACTTCTCAAAAGAATACATTGATGTGGCCAAGAAACATACGAAAAAAAGCTCATCATCACTGGCCATTAGAGAAATGCAAATCAAAACCACAAGGAGACACCATCTGATGCCAGCTAGAATGGCGATTATTAACAAGTCAGGAAACAACAGATGCTGGAGAGGATGTGGAGAAATAGGAATGCTTTTACATTGTTGGTGGGAGTGTAAATTAGTTCAGCCATTGTGGAAGACAGTGTGGTGATTCTTCAAAGATGGAGAACCAGAAATACCATTTGACTCAGCAATCCCACTACTCGGTATATACCCAAAGGCTTATAAATCATTCTACTATAAAGACACATGCACATGTATGTTTATTGCAGCACTGTTCATAATAGCAAAGACTTGGAACCAACCCAAATGTCCATCAGTGATAGACTGGATAAAGAAAATGTGGCACATATAGACCATGTAATAGTATGCAGCCATAAATAAAGGATGAGCTCATGTCTTTTGCAGGGACGCGGATGAAGCTGGAAACCATCATTTTCAGCAAACTAACACAGGAACAGAAAACCAAATACTGCATGTACTCACTCATAAGTGGGAGGTGAACAATAAGAACACATGGATACAGTAAGGGGAACATCACACACCAGGGCCTGTCAGGGGGTGGGAGGCTAGGGGAGGGATAGCATTAGGAGAAATATCAAATGTAGCGACGGGTTTATGGGTGCAGCAAACCACCATGGCACATGTATACCTATGTAACAAATCTACACATTCTGCATATGTATCCCAGAACTTAAAGTATAATAAAAAAATAGACATTCTAACTATACTAATTATCCATCTATCTGTAAGACTAGAAGTTATGAATGGCGAAAATCATCTGTTGAACAAAAGAAGGTCTCATTTTTTCCTCAAACTGAAGTAATATACCCTTAACAAATAAAAATAATTCTCCTAGAACTCCTACATTTGAATTAAATTATTTTTGTATTATTTACATATGCATATGATTAAATGATTTAAGTTCCATATGCTAATAGTTCCTATACAAATATTAAACCAAAAGAGATTTACAACTTACATATAATAAAAACTGTAATCAAATACAATCCAAATAAAAAATCATTATTTTAGTATGTCAAATGATGTTTATTGTAATTATGTCACCTTCTTGCAATTTCCATATGGTGTTAACTACTTCTGAATGTTTTTTTTTGAAATGCATGGCATATCATCAGTGTGTGCCATATAACAATTCAATTTTCCCAGAAATTTTTTGTGTTATTTACATTGCATTCAAACAAGTGGTTCTTGAGATCATTCATGCATTTGGCTTGAATGAATCATTACATATTAAGTCCTCCTCTGTTCTTTTTTATTAGCTCAGAACAATTAAAGTATACTTGACCCTTGAAAAATGTGAGGGTTAAGGATGCCAATCCCCCATGCCATGTAAAATTTGTGTATAACTCTTGATGCCTTAAAAACTTAACAAGTAGCCTGTTAGTATTTGACTGGAAGCCTTCTCAATAATACAAATATTATATTAACACGTATGTTGTAAGTTATATGTATTATATACTATATTCTTGCAATAAGTTAGAGAATAGAAAATGTTATTATGGAGACTATCATAAGAGAAAATATATCATAAAGGTCTTCATCCCTGTCATCTTCACATTGTATGAGCTGAGGAGGAAGAAGAAAAGGAAGGTTGGTCTTGCTGTCTCAGAGGTGGCCAAGCAGAAGAGATAGAGGAGGTGAAAGGGGAGGCAGGAGAAGCGGCACACTCAGTGTAACTTTTATTAAAACAAAATTCCCATCTAAGTGGACCTGTGCAGGTCAAATCTATGTCGTTCAAGGGTCGACTATAGCACTATTTGGCATCCATCTGGTTGTAAACACAAATACCAATGTGGACACTACAATCTCAAGGCCACATTTAGTTGAAAGGTGGTCATCCAGGTAAACCAGCATATGGTTCTACCAGTACTTTTAGATTATGATTAAAAAAGGAAAAGGCCAAATCAAAGATCAGTTATCAGGGAGAGACTGTAGACCTCCACAGACTTCTGATAGTCCAAGGGCCCTAATATGAGAAACACTAGACTAGTGTATCACCTTTAAAGCATTATCGTTATTTCCATTTTCTCTTTCAACTAGCTAAGCTTGGTTCCTCATTTCTTCTAAACAGGAGACTGTTGTAGCCATTGGCATTTTTGCAATATCTTTCTTTTTAAGGCAATCCCAAGTTTCTTTCCCACAGACTAGCAACTAGCCAAAACAGGGCATTATTTTTATGATGTGATTTTTTTAGAGGTAGAAAATTATAGCTTTTCAAAAGGAAACTGCATGTATTTGGGAGTTTGAAAAAAAAACTTAATTTATTGTGAGAATATAGTATATAATATATGTAACTTACAACATATGTGTTAATGTAATATTTATATTATTGAGAAGGCTTCCAGTCAAATACTTCATCCCAGGATGAAGCAAGTGGATATAATTAAAACAAAGATTGATCAAGCTCAGTAGTTTTCAACACTCAAGAGTTTTCAACACTGGCTATCCATTGGAATCACCTTAATAAAGCACTTTCGCTTGGGCTCCACCCAGACCTTATGATTACTTGGTCTCAGGTAGGGCAAAGGATATCAGTGTTTTTTTAAGAGAATTTATTTTTTAGGGAAGTTATTTTTAGAGGAGATTTGGGTTTATATCCAAATTGAGCAGAAAATATATTTCCCATATACCTCACATCAAGCAGAAGATACAGAGATTTCCCATATACTCCCTGTCCCCACACATGCATGATTAACATCCCTCACCTGAGTGTTACATTTGTTGTAGTTAGTGAACCTATATTGACTCATCATTATCACCCAAAGTCAATAGTTTACATTAAGGTTTACTCTGGGTATTATATATTTGATGGGTTTATACAAATTTATAGTAATGTGTGTCCACTATTATAGTTTCATAAGCAGTACTTTCACTGCCTTTAAAAATCCTCTGTGTTCTTCCCATTTATCAGTAATTTTTAAAAGCTCTTCAGTTAAAGCTAATGTGTCAGTCAGGCTTAAGAATCACTGATAACTGAAAGAAAAACATCCATGTCACTCATATTTTTCCATACTCTCTGATGACATCCATCATCTGAGAGTTGTATCTAAGCTCCGTAGCATGGTCTGTAAAGACTTCTAAGACCTAACAATTGCTAACATCACTATCATCATGTCTCAACATTTCTTTGCTGGGTTACCTCTCTAAGATAATATATCCGGTAGCTCTTAAAAGTTATTTGAACAGAAGTTCAAACCCAGTGTGGGCAACATAGTGAGCCCCTGTCTCTACAACAACTAATAATAATAATAATAATAATAATAACAACTAGCTGGGCATGGTAGTATGCACCTGTGGTCCCAGTTACTCAAGACGCTGAGGTAGGAGGATAACTTGAGCCTGGGAGGTCGAGGCTGCAGGAAGCGGTAATCACGCCACTGCACTCTAGTCTGGGTGTCAGAGTGAGATACTGTCTCAAAAGAAAAAAATTCTTTCTATAACTGAGGAAGTATTACAGGTGGGGCAAAAGGGTTCTTCTTGTTCTCTTGTATTAACGGTAATTATTGCTAAAAACGCCTGGGGTTCTTTTCTATTAAACCAGATTGGCCTTGGAACTATTCTCAATGCAGTTTTCCAGACGGCTAATAGTAGCAGAGATGAGTTGGGTTATGAAATGCATCTACTTATATTACATAACTTAAAATAGTCTTTGTAACAATGATGAGGCTGTGTCCACAGACGAGATTAAAAGTTGCATGTGTAATTTATTCTTCCAAATATTTAATCCTTCTCAGAGCCATATTGGTGAAGCAATGCCCTTGTTCCCCACAAAGGAGAACAGAGCTAAGATATAAATATTGTTAATGATGAAATACATAGAAGAAAATTGAAAATCTTTGAATTAACCTGAAGCTAAATCTGAAGTAGAAAATTAGCAAGCAACACTTCGATGTAACTTCAGTTATTCCACAAATATATATTAAGCATGTAGTATAGGCCAGATCCTGTAAAAATGGTATTCACATTCCCTAATTCACCAAATCCAAACAAGAAACATGTAAATCAAGTATTATTGTTTTATATGTATAGATGAGGAAACAGATTCAGAAATATTAACTGACTTTCCCAATATTGTCCAAACTACCAAACTGAAAGGCTAGGATTTAAAAAAAATAAGGCCTTAAAACTCCAACTCAGTATTCCTACTACTTCATTCATTCAACAAATAGGTTTTTGGAGAATTATGTTAGTGGATTAAATACCAGAAAGACCTCTAAGCTTTTCTGGACTTAGTTATAAAATTTAACTCTTACAGTGTTGTCTTGAAGATCGAATGAGCAATGTAGCAAACATATTTTGGAAAAAAATACCGTACAAATATGAGTTATTGACAGGCTTATAATGAGCACACACTCTTTACCTGACACATATTGCTGACTTAAGTTTATAACAGTATATTCCTCGAAGTGCATTAGAAAGGAAGGTAAACAGACAGAATCCACTTGGTAATTTTAAAGGAATGCATGGGCAATGTTAGAGATAAGAGACGTAATACTCGGTTATCAGGAATAAGAGCTGAAGAGGAAGATCTGAAATATATTTAAATAATAGACTCTTTACAAAAAGCTTGCCAATGTGAATAAATTCTTGAATTTCCTTTGGAATAGGATGCAGATCTACCATGTTTCTTAAGGCATTTTGTTTATCTCTACATGTATGCAAGGTTTATTTCCCTGTTACCTAAGCTTAGGCAAACACTCATTTTCAGCCCCAGGCAAGAGTTTTCTTTTTATAAACATGGGAGTATCCAATTGTGTGAACCCTGCAATGCTAAATTGAAACCCTATTCCTGCCAATAATCAATTTGATGATGATAACATTTCATAATATGAAGGCTCCACCTCTTTCATTAACCAATCACTCAGGCTGCTTTGAAGCTTTTAAAAACCACAAAAACAGACAACAACAACTAAAACCACAACCCACAGTGAAACTTATTAAGGGAAATATTTTATATATTGTTATTTTCATATTTTCATTTATCATCTGGTAGGAATAAAAGCCTATTGCTCATTTTTATTACATGGATGTCTACAGAAAACCCAAATCATACGTCAAATGATGATTACTTCTTTCATTTTTGTGAAGGATATCTAAAATTTATATAAGGCCAGATATATATCTCTTTGAACATGATGGTTTTAAACAAGTCAACTTTAAAACATATAATAAGCAGAAAATTTGCCATCTTGATTTTTAAGATGAAGAAATCTAAGCAGAGAATAAAAATGAGTAAAAATATTTCTTGGGATTTCTGTGGTAAATATTTATGGTAAATATTTTATCCTCTAAATATTATAGGTTGCCTAGCAACCTTATAATGTAGGATGCCCTTTCACACACATAGGTGGCCCCTAGCAGACACGTTTCTATTACATAATGTTGCACCACTTGTAATTGATTCATCCAAGAGTGATCAGATATAATCTGAGCCAATCACTCTCCCCGTCCTGATATTTGGAATTGGGACCAACGTATAGTGAATTCAAGATTCTGGTCTAAATGGTAGACTAAGCTAATGCAATAACTCTGCACTCTTGCTCCAAACACTTAGAAATAAAAAAAATAAAAATATAATTGTAATAAGTTAAAAGAGATAAAAGTGAAATTCCTAAATGTTGAAAACAGAGAAAACCTCACTGTAAGTAGAAGGTGAAGCAGGGCTACTTTTAGGAATAGCATGTCTGATATATACCCCAAGAACTGAGGCTTTATGCCTCGTAGGTATGATACTTGAGGCCAAAATTTCCATACATGGTGGGCAGTTGGAATTGTACTCTGTGCACAAGACAAAAAAAAAATGCTTATGATCTTGGGAGGCAGTATGAAAATTATAATAATTTCAGGTCTTGGAAGGTATAAAATGACATACTCTATGTACCTGCTCAGATTTTCTTGGTACCATTGCTGTGTACCATCAACAACCATGATACCACCACTTAGAAATGCAGAACCTTAGAATATCTTTCTTTCTAAAGATAAATTCAGAGATAAAAATTATATATGTGTATTAGTTCATTCTCACAGTACCCAAGACAGGGTAATTTATAAAGGAAAGAAGTTTAATTGACTCACAGTTCTGCATATCTTGGAGGCCTCGGGAAACTTACAATCATGGTGGAAGGTACCTCTTCACAGAGCAGCAGGAGAGAGAATGAATGCAAACAGGGGAAGTGTCAGATGCTTATAAGATCATCAGATCTGGTAAGACTATCATGAGAACAGGATGGGGGAAATCACCACCATAATCCAATTACCTCCACCTGGTCCTGCCCTTGACACCTGGGGATTATGAGGATTACAATTCAAGGTAAGATTTGGGTGAGGAAACAGAGCCAAACCCTATTAATATATATGTCAATCTATTAGGTTGGTGCAAAAACAATTACTTTTGCACCAATGTAATATGATAGGAAGAAATTAGACTAAGCAGCAAATATGAGGTACCATATGAGAAGAAAAATAATAAAATTACCTAAAAACAATTTTAAAATAAATATCTTTAATATTTTAAAAGTTTGCTTGCAGTCTTCACTGTACCAACCCACAGGAGTCTTTAAACTCATGACTGGTAGAGCAGCAACTGGATTTGGACTTTCTGCTTGATTGCCTGTTTTCTGATAAGTTTAATGTACTTTGTGAAACCTCTCTATCATGGTGACCATGTCTCACAGAACTATGTGAATGATGGCTGCCATGCTAAAGAAGCTGGTGATTATTGTGACAGAACCTATGTCAAGACCTGCTTGCTCATGGTCTTCACAGGGACAAACACCAGAGAACCCCATAGATGACCCTGAAGCAAAATGAAAGTATATGCGGTTGGCTATATGGGACACAGCTGGGCAGGAAGGTCAAGATCACCTGAGGCCTCTTTCCTACTCGGACACCAATGTTATATTGAGGTGTTCCTTCATCAATAGCTTTGGAGTTTAGAAAACCTCATAGGACAAAGAACCCTACAGATTAAGCATTTCTGCCCCAATGTGTACAACATTCTAGTTGGGAATAAGATGCATCTTCTGAAGGATGGGCACATAAGGCAGGATCTCACCAAGATGAAGCAAGAGTTGGCAAAACTTGATGGGTGCCTAGAGATATAACAATCCAGGTTGGCACTTTTGTATGCCTGGAGGATTCAGGAAACTGAAAATGGAGAGAATTTTTTGAAATGTCTGCAAGAGTGGTTTGCAAGTCAGATGTAAAAAGAAAAATGCAGGTGACTTGTCTTGTGAAACCTCACTGCAAACAGAGCCCTCATGTAGTTCATTTTTGATGTGCAGTTTATTAATCTTACTGTACTATTACTGACCTTTTCAATCTATCTCTATTTTACCTAAGATTACAAATCAGAAGTCATATTGCTAGTGTATTTAGAAGCTAAACCATGATTATTAATGATGTCTACATCCAACCCCTCTGCCCCACCAGGATACTACTCTCACTATCCCTTCTCAGCACTGCTGCATGACCAGACACCAATTCAAGGAATTTCTTAACTTCTTGCTCATTTTTAGAAAGAAGAAAGGCTGGTAACTTTAGTGCGTAAGGCTGGAACTACTTTATAAATAACATGTTCTACCTGTCACATATCAGCCGCAAGACACTCTGATGTATTATCATTTTAAAGCTTTCTTCCTAATTATCAGTGAAATCTTTCACTAGTAATCTCATTTTTTGGAAATGTGCTCATCCTGAAAGGTAAAACCAAGTCCATGTTGCTCTAAATAAGATAGTGGTGTGATTTCATGTTAGTTACCTCGTATTTACTGTGCAATTAGTGACATTTAATGTATTTTGCCAAAAAAATCTATCCCACGTTAGATTAGTATTTTTCTAAAACTGGATTTAGTACTGATATTTGTCACTGCTATAGGACATTATAAAAAGATAAGTAGGCCAACTTGGCCTAGCAAAAAAAAAATACAGTCTCTGAAACAGATAAACAAGTAAACATAGTCTCTACAGGTGACTTAAATAGTAGACAGATCTTAATTACTGAATTACCACTGGTGACTTAATTAGTACACAGATCTGAATTGAAAGATAGATTTGAATCATTTGAAATGTAGTACAAGAGATTAAGATAAATAAAATATAAGGGAGAAGAAGAGACATAGATGATAGAAAAAACAGTGGCCTGAGTTTAAATAGGGGAGAGAGGAAAAAAGGGGAAAAAGCACTGGCAATTTTGGAAGAGACAGTGGCTCAGAATTTTCCAGAAGAAATATACGATTTAATCTTTGGATGAAAAAGTCCAAATTCCAAGATAAATAAATAAAAACAAACTCACAGTTAGGTACATCATAATGAAAATACACAACATAAAGTATTAGATTATTTATATTATGTTGTCATGATTACTTTTGTACCAACATAATATAAATAAGATCTTAAAAGCTACAAGAAAGAAAAAAAAAAATATCCCCAAAGGAGCAGCAAGCAGACTTCCTGACAGAAACAGAAGACGCCAAGAGATGATCATTCAGCTGAGCTGGTCGATAGAAAAGAGATTAAACATTAGAGTAAAAATAAATTTATTTTTCTTCCTGTCACGTGCAAGCCACTAAGCAGAGAGAATTAATGAAGCAGGTATCTCTATGGAAAAGAAAAGGGACAGATGGGCAGGGAGAATAGTCTGTATTGCTAATGATTTCCCAGGACCTGACTTCAGCCCCTTGAGAGACCCACCTGTCCTAGGCTTCCATAATAATCCATAATATTCCAATAAAATCCATTCCTCTTTTTTAAAAAAAATTGCTTAAATTACTTTAAGTTGAGCTCTGTTATTTCTAACCACAATATGAATAAGACAATCTCCCAAATGTTCCAAGAATTAAAAACAACAATTCAAATTCACTCAATATTTACTGAGTGCTTATTTATATGTAAGTGCATGTATTTTGAAGTGGTGCTAATTGTGATTGTGATGGAGTTAAAGTGGCAACAAGAAGATATGCAAGGCCACGCATATGTATTTAAGTAGTTTATAATCCAGTGGAGGGAGACAAATATGTAGATCACTGACTTTAATGCTTAACAAGATTATAAGAACTATGATGAGCACTGTTATTTGCTTTACTAATCCTCAGAGCAACAACCGAGGGATGGAAAGCTGAAGTGACTTCTCCAAGATCATGTATCTTAGTAAGTGGTGGAGCTGGGATTCTAACATACAACTCCAGAGCCCACAGATTTATCCTCTCTCATACCAATAAAAATACCAACAAATTATTGCCAGGTAGTCAGTAGTTTTACAAATATTAACATGTTTCATCTTTACCGTAAGATACTGGCCTTACTCTATTTATAAAAGAAGAAAATAAAGTTTATCATCCTTAAATAAATTGACTAGGATTATCCAGCTAGTAAATTCAATTTGGAATAAGTGAAGGTGTTACTCCTCTTCTCAAATACATGGTAGCACAGGTCTTTCAGCACTTGTTAGCATGGGTCTCCTGGAAGATTTCTTGCATTCAGAAGTCTCTAGATGAGAAGAATCTGTGTACTTACACACACCCCGAGACTCCAGGGGACACATATTAAGTTCCTTAAGAATTGTCTCATCAATGATGTCTCCAGTGATATCATGAGAGAGGCCTTACATTCTGAATCTCAACAAGTTTGTTTCCAGGGAACGCAATGCTGGTTGTTTCTTCAATAACCCCCATTATCCATAAATTATTCTATGGGTGCCTCCCTTTTTGGCTTTGGGGAGATGAAAATGCTCTCCTCTCTTCCCTAGAGTGAGAATTAGCAATAACTTTTCTAAACACAGCACTCTGTGATAATCTCCTCCCATGCTCCCTATGCTCTTTGTTTTTACTTTTTAATTTATTTTAAATGACAAAAATTGTATGTATTTGTAGTGTACAATGTGATGTTTTCATATACTGGTACATAAGAGTGGTGGTGATGGTGGTAGTGTATGTCTAGTGGAACAGTGTCTGTAAGTCATCACCACAGAGAAGTAACCACTTTAACTGCAGTGGCTAGTTGGCTGCTCTGCAAATTTTAGTTGCAGTGTATTTAGATGTGGTGTATGTAGCACCATTTTCCCTTACTTTTAGTATTCAGCCATAATTCTGAGGCTACAGGAATGATCCCATTTGAAGTACCAATTCTGTTTTGATGAAATGACAAACTTTGCTTCAGAAAATTTAAAATAGTAGCTACTTGAGGAAACAGTAGAAATGAGTAGAGTTGGAGAGAGGGAGACTGAGGCTCACATTTGTATTAGGACTGAGAGTAGCTAAACCTGGACTACATATTGTTTGGTCCCAAACCAATCCCAAATGTTGACAGAAAGAGCCACAGTTTTTACCATTAGATTTTACTACAATAGATGGGACTCTGAAGTGTCACTTTTCATTATTATTATTTTTTAAATTTCTTTTTTAAATTTTAATTTAAGTTCTGGGATACATGTGCAGAACGTGCAGGTTTGTTACATGGGTTTACATGTGCCATGGTGTTTTGCTGCACCTATCTGAGGGAGCGCTCCTTTCCTGGGGGCACTAGCTGCTGGTGGTGGGTCTGTTCCTGCAGACCCCTGATTTGGCAATGGATGAATAAATGTACACTGATCGATATTCTGCTCTGCCAGTCCAGCTGAGGGTGCAACCCGCTTACAGGCTTCCTGCTGAGTCCTGTAAACAGTTGAGGCTTGGCCCTGATTAGCTAGTGAGGCTCGCATTTATTCTGTAAGACTAATTAACAAAAGTCGTGAGTAAACACCATTAGAGGGTAAAGATTAAAGGCCAGGTTCCTAGGCCTAAAGCAAACACCATTTGCTGGTAATAAACTTCTGTCGACACCCCTCCCCCACAGCAGGAGGCAGTAAAGTACCCATGGTAGGACAAAGGTCAGTCTTAAGCCCATATAAGTAAATGAGTTAGTATGATAAACTTCCCACATTCCTTTGTACTTGCACCCTAATCTTTCTGGCTCCTGAGAAGAGACCCTGTCTGCTTTTAGCCAAGTAATCTGAAGCCTTGCAAACTCTCAGGCCTTCCAAGAGAGTTTTTGGCTATTACTATGACTATCGTCAATAGTTTTCCCGCCAGCCTGATTGAACCCCAGCACCTATCAACCTTTCTTCTCGCTTTTAAGCCCCACATGCATTAGGTATGTGTCCTAATACGCTCCCTCCCCTTGCCCCCCACCCTCTGACAGACCCCAGTGAGTGATGTTCTCCTCCCTGTCTCCATGTGTTCTCATTGTTCAACTCCCACTTATGAGTGAGAACATGTGGTATTTGGTTTTCTGTTCCTGTGTTAGTTAGCTTCCAGCTTCATCCATGTCCCTGCAAAGGACATGAACTCATTCTTTTTTATGGCTGCATAGTATGCCATGGTATATATGTGCCACATTTTCTTTATCCAGTCCATCATTGATGGGCATTTGGGTTGGTTCCAAGTCTTTGCTATTGTATATTGTGCTGCAATAGATATATGTGTGCATGTGTCTGTACAGTAGAATGATTTATAACCCTTTAGGTATATACCCAGTAATGGAATTGCTGAGTCAAATGGTATTTCTGGTTCTAGATCCTTGAGGAATTGCAACACTGTTTTCCACAATGACAGACAACCTACAGAATGGGAGAAAATTTTTGCAAACTACCCATCTGACAAAGGTCTAACATCCAGAATATACAAGGAACTTAAATTTATAAAAGGAAAAAAACAACTCCATCAAAAAGTGGGCAAAGGATATGCACAGCCACTTCTCAAAAGAAGACATTTATGTGGCCAATAAACCTGAAAAACAGTTTATCATCACTGGTCATTAGATAAATGCAAATCAAAACCACAGTGAGATACCATCTCACACCAGTTAGAATGGCTATTTTTAAAAAGTCAAGAAACAACAGATACTGGTGAAGTGCTACTTTCCAAATAAACTGTGTTCCATGGAGCCCTATGGTTTAAATAAGGTGCCTCAGGAGATGCTAAAGAGAGGGATGGAAAGTTTCTTTAAGCATAACTTCTTATTTAACTAATCTATATATTTAAAAATATTTTTAAAACAGTTATGGGATATCAGTCTAGGATCTGGGAACATACTTGTGAATAAGGGTTGGTTCATGGAGCTTCTGTTCTAATGGAGGAGATAAACATAAATAATCACACAATCCAATGCATATTACTTACTTAGATAAGCCCTTTGCAGGAAGGCATACAATTATTTAAAAAATATTGAAATAATTTAACTAGATCTGTGGTTCAGAGAAGCCTTCCCCAAGAAAAAGATACATGAGTAAGTTCAGAAAACATGAGAACTTAACTACATGAAGTGATGGTTAGGAGGGATGAATGAAGGAGAGAGAGAAACACTCCAGAGAGAGAGCAGCATGTGGAAATTGGTAGAAAGACAAAAGCCTTCATGACTGGAATACAAAAGAATAAGGGAAAGAAAGGTATGATGTGAGGCTGGAGAGATAAATTTAGACCAAATAGAATTTGCATATCAAGTTAGTTAATTTTGTCTTTATTCTGAGAATAATGTAAAGCTATTGAAAGATTCCAAACAGAAGAGATGATACATATAACAGCTTTAATTTAAAATTATTTTGAAATAATTATAGATTCCCATGTAATTGTAAGAAATAATATGGGGCAATCTGCTACACCCTCCACCTAGTTTTTCCCAGTAGTAACATCGTGTAAAACTATGGTACAATATCAGCAGGAGGATACTGACAGTGATACAGTGAAGACACAGAACATTTTCATCATCTAAATGATCTCAGTCATGTTGTCCTTTTATAGAAACACCTACTTTCCTCTGTTTCCTCCTCTTCTTCTCCTCCTCCTCCTTTTCTTTCTTTCTTTTTCTTTTCTTCTTTTTTAAATTTTTTTGAGACGGGGTCTCGCTCTATTGCCCAGGCTGAAATGCAGTGGTGTGATCATGGCTCACAGCAACCTCCTCCTTCCGGGGGCAATCGATCCTCCCACCTCAGCCTCCTGAGTAGCTGGGACAAGAGGCGAGTGCCACCATGCCCAGCTCATTTTTATATTGTTTGTAGAGACAGGTTTTTGCAATTTTGCCCAGGCCATCTCGAACTCCTGGGCTCAAGTGATCTTCCCACCTCAGTCTCCCAAATTGCTGAGATTACAGTCACCAGCCACCATGCCCAGCATCCCCACTTTCTTCTTTTCTTCATCTTATACTTAATCTCTGGCAACCACTAATCTAATCCCCATTTCTGTAATTTTGTTATTTGAAATTTGCAATATAAATTGAATCATGCATGTAACCTTTTGGTATATATTTTTTCATTCTGCATATTTATCTGATAATTTATTGATTGTATTGATAGTCCATTCTTTTTTATTGCTGAGTAGCTTCCCATGGTATGGATATACTGTAGTTTAACATTCACCCATTGAAAAACATCTCGGTTGTTTCTAGTTCTAGCTGTTAGAAATAAGTCTGCTATCAGTAGTCATGTACAGGTTTCTGTGTGAATACAGGTTTTCCTTACCTGGGATAAACAACCAGGAGTGCAATTTCTGGGTTGTATGGTCATTGCATGTTTAGTTTTCAAAGAAACAGCTGTGAAACTAAAACTTTAGTTCTTCATAGAACTTTCCAGTTTTCTTTTTAGAGTCTCATTAACAACGTCAAGTGATCTAGTTTCTCTGCATTCTTTCCAGCATTTAGTGCTGTCACAACTTCTTATTTTATGAATTTTAATAGGTATATGGAGGTATCTCATCATGGTTTTAATTTGTAATATCTCTAATGGCTAACGTCTTAGTCCATTCCTGCTGCTAAAACAAAATGTTTTAGGCTGGATAATGTCTATATAATATACATTTATTTCTCACAATTCTGAAGCTGAGAATTCCAAGACCCAGGGTATCAACAGATTTGGTGTCTGATGAAAGCTCATTTTCTGTTTTATAGATGGTGATTTGCTACATTCTTGCATGACAGAAAAGCAAAAAGGGGCCAAACAGACTCCCTTAAGCCCTTTTATAGAGGCACTAATCTCATTCATGAGGGCTTTGCCTTCATGACGTAATCACCTCTAAAGGTCCTACCTCTTAATACAATTGCATTGGGGATTAAGTTTCAAAATAAATTTAAGAGGGATACAAACATTCAAAGCATAGCAGATGACGAATGTCTTTATGTGTTGATTTTTCATCATTACATTCTCTTTTTGATAAAGTACCTGTTGAAGTCATTGGCCTATTTTTAAATTGGGTTTGTTTCATTGCTGTTGAGTTGTGGAGTTCTTCACATATCATGGATACAAGTCCTTTGTTGGATATATAATTCGTACTCTTGTCCTGTAGCTTTCATCTTCTTAACAGGGTCTTTCAAGGAGCAAAATTTTCTAGTTTTGAAGAAGTCTAATTTGTTAATTTTTCTTTTTATGGATTGTAATTTTGGTTTTAAATCTAAGAATTTTTTGCCTAATGCTAGGTTTGGATGTCCGATTGCTCCAGCACCATTTGTAGGAAAGTTTTATCTTTTTTCTTTGAATTGCTTCCTTCACTGGATAGTTTTGCACCTTTGTCAAAAATCAATTATACTTATTCATGTCAGTCTATTTCTGGGGTTTTTAAATTCTGTTCAAATTAATCTATGTATCTGTCCCTCTACCAACATCACACAGTCTTGATTGCTCTAGCTATGTAGTAAATCTTGAATGAACTCAGGGTAGAATGAGTCTTCCTACAGTCTTTTTTCAATTTGTTTTAGATATTCTAGCTCCTTTGCCTTTCCATATAATTTAAAAAATACCCTTGTCTATATCCACAAAACCAAAAAGTCTTGCTGAGATTTTGATATTAATTGTATTAAATCTATATCAGTTTGGGGAGATGTGCTATGTTGAGTCTTCCAATCCATGGAATGGTATACCTTTCCATTTATTTAGAACTTATGGCCAGTCATTGTGGCTCACGTCTGTAATCCTAGCACTTTGGGAGGCCAAGGTGGGTGGATCACCTGAGGTCAGGAGTTTGAGACCACCCTGACCAACATGGTAAAATCCCATCTCTACTAAAAATACAAAATTAACCCGGTGTGGTGGCGGACGCCTATAATCCCAGCTACATAGGAGGTTGAGAATCACTTGAACCTGGGGGTCAGAGGTTGCAGTGAGCTGAGATTACACCACTTCACTCTAGCTTGGGCAAAAGAGTGAAACTCCATCTCAAAAACAGAAAAAAAAAGAACTTCTTTTATTTCTTTCATTTGTGTGTGTAGTCTTTAGAATGCACATCCTGTATATGTTTTGTTATGCTAATTATTTCATTTTTTGAGCAATTGTAAATAGTGTATTTTTAGTTTTTGTGTCTGCATGTTCATTGCTAATATGTAGATTTCTAATTTTTTTTATGTTTATCTTGTATCCTCTGACTTTGCTGAACTCATTAGTTCTAGGAGTTTTTGTACACTAGGATTTTCCTATATAGAAATTGATGTCATCTACAAATAAGGAAAATTTTCTTTCTTTCTGATCTGTATTATTTATTATTATTATTGTTTCCATCGGTTATTGGGGAACAGCTGATGCTTGGTTACCTGAGTAAGTTCTGTAGTGGTGATTTGTGAGATTTGGGTGCACCCATCACCTGAGCAGTATATACTATACTGTAATCTTTTATCCCTCACTCCCTTCCCATCCTTTCCCCACTGAGTTCTCAAAGTTCATTGTGTCCTTCTTATGCCTTTGCATCCTCATAGCTTAGCTCCCACTTATGAGAGAGAACACATGATGTTTGGTTTTCCATTCCTGAGTTACTTCACTTAGAGTAATAGTCTGCAATCTCATCCAGGTTGCTGTGAAAGCCATTAATTTATTTCTTTTTATGGCTGAGTAGCATATATATGATATATATATCATATATACACAAAATATATAACATATATACAAAATATGTAATATACACAAAATATATAATATATATACACAAATAATACCAGTTTCTTTAGCCACTCATTGATTTGTGGGCATATGGGTTGGTTCCACATTTTTTGCAATTGCAAATTGTGCTGCTATAAATATGCATATGCAAGTGTCTTTTTCATATAATGACTTCTTTTCCTCTGAGTAGATACCCAGTAGTGGGATTGCTGGATCAAATGGTAGTTCTACATTTAGTTCTCCACACTGCAGTGCTAGTTTATATTCCCACTAGAAGTGTAGAAGTGTTCCCTATTCACTGCATCCATACCAACATCTACTATTTTTCTTTTTTAATTATGGCCATTCTTGCAGGAGTAAGGTGCTATCACATTGTGGTTTTGGTTTTCATTTCCCTGATCTTTAGTGATGTTGAGCATTTATTCATATGTTTGTTGGCCATTTGTGTATCTTCTTTTGAGAATTGTCTATTCATGTCCTTAGCCCACTTTTTGATGGAATTGTTTTTTTCTTTTCCTTGCTAATTTGTTTGAGTTCATTGTAGATTCTGGATATTAGTCCTTTGTCAGATGTATAGATTGTGAAGATTTTTCTGCCATTCTGTGAGTTGTATGTTTGCTCTGCTGACTATTCCTTTTGCCATGCAAAAACTCTTTAATTAAGCCCCAGCTGTTTATCTTTGTTTTTATTGCATTTGCTTTTGGGTTCTTGGTCATGAAATCTTTGCATTAGCCAATGCCTAGAAGGGATTTTCCAGTGTTATCATCTAGAATTTTTATAGTTTCAGGTCTCAGATTTAAGTCCTTGATCCATCTTGAGTTGATTTTTCTATAAGGTGAGAGATAAGGATCCACTTTCATTCTCTTACGTGTGGCTTGTCAATTATCCCAGCACCATTTGTTGAATAGGGTGTCTTTTCCCTACTTTATGTTTTTGTTTGCTTTGTCAAAGATCAGTTGGCTGTATGTATTTGGGTTTATTTCTGAGTTCTCTATTCTGTGCCATTGGTCTGTGTGCCTATTTTTATACCAGAACCATGGCTCTTTGGTGACTGTGGCCTTACAGTATAGTTTGAAATCAGGTAACGTGATGCCTCCAGATTTGTTCTTTTTGCTTAGTCTTGCTTTGGCTATGCAGGCTCTTTTTTGCTCCCATATTAATTTTAGAATTTTTTTTCTAATTCTGTGAAGAATGATGATGTTATTTTGATGGCAACTATGTTGAATTTGTAGATTACTTTTGGCAGTCTGGTCATTTGTCATTTTCACAATATTGATTCTACCTAATCATGAGCATGGGATGTGTTTCCATTTGTTGGTGTCATCTATGATTTCTTTCAGCAGTGTTTTGTAATTTTTCTTGTAGAGGTCTTTCACCTCCTTGGTTAGGTATATTCCTAAGTATTTTAAAATTTTGCAGCATTTTAAAGGGGGTTAAGTTCTTGATTTGATTCTCTGGTTGGTTGCTGTTGGTATACAGAAGCGCTACTGATGTGTAAATTAATTTTGTATCCAGAAATTTTGCTGAATTCTTTTATCATTTCTAGGAGCTTTCTAGAGGAGGCTTTAAGGTTTTCTAGGTAAATAATCATATCATCAGCAAACAGGAACAGTTTGACTTCCTCTTTACTAATTTGAATGCTCTATATTTTTTTCTCTTTTCTGATTGCTCTGGCTAGGACTTCAGTACTGTGTTGAAGAGAAGTGGTGAGAGCGGGCATCCTTGTCTTGTTCTGGTTCTCAGAGGGAATGCTTTCAACTTTTCTCCATTCAGTATTATGTTGGCCATGGGTTTGTCATAGACGGCTTTTATTACATTGAGATATGTCCCTTGTATGCTGATTTTACTGAGAGTTTTAATCATAAAAAGATGCTGAATTTTGTCAAATGCTTTTTGTGCATCTATTGAGATGATTGTGTGATTTTTGTCTTTAATTCTTCTCATGTGGTGTATCACATTTATTGACTTGTGGATGTTAAACCATCCCTGGATCCCTGGTATGAAACCCACTTGATCCTAGTGAATTATCTTTTTGATATGTTGTGGGATACTATTAGCTAGTATTGTTTAAGGATTTTAGCATCTATGTTCATCAGGGATATTGATCTGTAGTCTTCTTTTTTGGTTATGTCCTTTCCTGGTTTTGGTATTAGGGTGATACTGGCTTCATAGAATGATTTAAGGAGGGTTCCCTCTTTCTCTATCTTGTGGAATAGTGTCAATAGGATTGGTACCAATTCTTCTTTGAGTGTCTGGTAGGATTCTGCTGTGAATCCATCTGGTTCTGGACTTTTTTTTATTACCATTTCAATCTTGCTGCTTGTTATCAGTCTGTTCAGGGTATCTAGTTCTTCCTGATTTAACCTAAGAAGGTTGTATCCTTCCAGGAATTTATCCATCTCTAGGTTTTCTAGTTTATGTGCATAAAGGTGTTCATAGGAGCCTTGAATGATCTTTTGTAACTCTGTGGTGTCAGTTGTAATATCTCTCATTTCTTTTCTAATTGAATTTATTTGGATTTTCTCTCTTCTTTTCTTGGTTAATCTTGCTAATGGTCTATCAATTTTATTTATCTTTTCTTCTTCTATTTTTTTTTTTTTTTTGGTTGAGACAGAATCTTGCTCTGTTGCCTAGGCTGGAGTGTAATGGTGCGATTGCGGCACACGGCAGCCTTCACCTCCTGGATTCTGAGAGATTCTCCTGCCTCAGCCTCCTGAGCAGCTGGGGTTACAGGCACCCACCATCATGCCCTGCTAATTTTTGTATTTTTGTAAAGACGGGATTTCACCATGTTGGCCAGGCTGGTCTTGAACTCCTGACCTCAGGTGATCCGCCCAATTCGGCCTCCCAAGTGCTGGGATTACAGGCATGAGCCACCTTACGGGGCCTATTTATCTTTTCAAAGAACCTGCTTTTTGTTTCATTTATCTTTTGCTTTATTTTTGTTTCAATTTCATTTAGTTCTGCCTGGATCATGGTTATTTGCCTTCTTCTGCTGGGTTTGGGTTTGGTTTGTTCATGTTTGTCTTTTTTTCTGGAGGTGTGACCTTAGATTGTCTGTCTGTGCTCATTCAGACTTCTTGATGTAGTAGTTTAGGGATATGAATTTTCCTCTTAGCACTGCCTTTGCTGTATCCCAGAAGTTTTGATAGGTTGTGTCACTTGATGTTCTGTTTGAAGAATTCTTAATTGCCATCTTGATTTCATTTTTGATCCAATAATCTTTTGGGAGCAGGTTATTTAATTTCCATGTATTTTCATGGTTTTGAGGGTCCCTTTGGTAGTTAATGTCCAGTTTTAATGCACAGTGATCTAAGATCATTCTTGATATAATTTCAATTTTCTTAAATTTATTGAGGCTCAGTTTGTGTCCTGTCATATGATCTACTTGAGAGAAAGTTCCATGCACCATTGAATAGAATGTATATTCTGCAGTTACTGGGTAAAATGTTCTATAAATATGTTAAGTCGGTTTGTTCCAGGGTATACTTTAAGTCCATTGTTTCTTCATTAACTTTCTGTGTTGACCTGTCTAGTGGTGTCAGTGGAGTATTAAAGTCCTCCAGTATTGTTGTGTTGCTGTCTATCTCATTTCTTTTATCTATTAGTAATTGTTTTATAAATTTGGGAGCTCCAGTGTTAGCTGCATATATTTAGGATTGTGATATTTTCCTGTTGGACAAGGTCTTTTATCATTATATAATGTCCCTCTTTGTCTTTTTTAACTGCTGTTGCTTTAAATTTTGTTTTGTCTGATATAAGACTAGCTACTCCTGCCCAATTTTGGTGTCAGTTTGTATGAAATGTCTTTTTCCATCCCTTTACCTTAAGTTTATGTGAGTCCTTATGTTAGGTGTGTCTCTTGAAGGTAGCAGACAGTTGGTGAATTCTTATCCATTCTGCAATTCTTTATCTTTTAAGTGCAGCATTTAGGCCATTTACATTCAATGTTAGTATTAAGATGCAAGGTACCATTCCATTCATTGTGCTATTTGTTACCTGTATACCTTGGAAGGCTTTTTTTTTTTTTTAATTGTATTTTTGTTTTATTGGTCCTATGAGATTTATGCTTTAAAGAGGTTCTGCTTTAATGTGTTTCCAGGATTTGTTTCAAGATTTAGAGCTCCCTTTAGCAGTTCTTGTAGTGCAGGCTTGGTAGTGGCGAATTCTCTCAGCATTTGTCTGAAAAAGACTATATCTTTCCTTCATTTGTGAAACTTAGTTTCACTGGATACAAAATTCTTGACTGATAATTGTTTTATTTAAGGAGGCTG
The DNA here is from genome assembly GCF_009764315.1 of Trachypithecus francoisi. NCBI lineage: Eukaryota > Metazoa > Chordata > Mammalia > Primates > Cercopithecidae > Trachypithecus > Trachypithecus francoisi. The sequence goes on along the minus strand of NW_022681473.1, from coordinate 74,830,746 downwards.
AATATAGAGCCCCAATCCCTTCTAGCTTGTAGAGTTTCTGCATAGAAATCTGCTGCTAATCTGATAGATTTTCCATTATAGGTTACCTGGTGTTTTTGCCTTACAGCTCTTAAGATTCTTTCCTTCATCTTAACTTTAGATAACCTGATGGCAATGTGCCTAGGTGTTGATCTTTTTGTGATGAATTTCCCAGGTGTTCTTTGATCTTCTTGTATTTAGATGTCTAGGTCTCTAGCAAGGCCAGGGAAGTTTTTCTCAATTATTCCCCCAAATATATTTTCCAAACTTTCAGATTTCTCTTTTTACTCAGGAAAGCCAATTATTCTTAAGTTTGATCATTTAACATAATCCTAGATTTCTTGGAGGCTTTGTTCATATTTTCTTATTTTTTCTTTGTCGGATTGGGTTAATTCAAAAACTGTGTCTTTGAGCTCTGAAGTTCTTTCTTCTGCTTCTTCGATTCTATAGTTGAGACTTTCCAGAGCATTTTGCATTTCTATAAGTGCATCCATTGTTTCCTGAAGTTTTGACTGTTTTTTCTTTATGCTATCTGTTTCATTGAATATTTCTCCCTTTACTTCTTGTATCATTTTTAAAAATTTCCTTAAACTGGGCTTTGCCTTTCTCTGGTGCCTCCCTGATTAGCTTAATAACTAACCTTCTGAATTATTTTTCAGGTAAATCAGGAATTTCTTCTTGGTATGGATTCATGGCTGGTTAGCTAGTGTGATTTTTTGGGGGGTGTTAAAGAAGCTTGTTTTTTCATATCACCAGAGTTGTTTTTCTGGTTCCTTCTCATCTAGGTAGGCTCTGTCAGAGGGATAGTCTAGAGCTCAAGGCTGCTGTTCAGATTTTTTTTTTTGTCCCATGAAGTGTTTCCTTGATGTATTAGTACTCTCTCCCTTTTCCTAGGGTGTGGCCTCCTGAGAGCAAGCTGTAGTGATTGCTCTCTCTCTTCTGGATCTAGCCACCCAGCAAGTCTACCAGGCTCTGGGCTGATAATGGCGGTTGTCTGCACAGAGTCCTGTGATATAAACCATCTGTGGGTCTCTCAGCCATGGATACCAGCACAGTATTTGGGGCATCTTCTGGGTCCTGCAGGAGCAATCCACTTCCTTCAGAGGGCCTGTGGATTTTCTTGGCTTTCCTAGTGTATTCCTGCAGTCATTTTGGAACAAAAGTTCACAGTGCAGGCCTCCACACACTGCTCTGTCCATCTGTGATCTGTATTCTTTTAATTTGCATTACTATCCAGCCTCGTTGCACTGGATAAAACTTCCAGCACTATATTGAATAAAAAGGATGAAAGTGGACATCCTTGCCTGTAGTCAACCTTAGGGGAAAACCATTCAGTCTTTCACCATCAGGTATGATGCTTTCTGTAGGTTTTCTTTAGATTTCTTCATTGAAGAGGTTCCCCTGTATTCTTACTTTTAGAAAATTATTATCATGAGTGGTTGTAAAATTTTGTCACTTTTTTTCTGCATAAATTGATATGATCATGTGTTTGTTGTTCTTTAGCCTGGTAATATGATGTAACATATTGTTTTTTTTTTTTTTTTTTTTGAATATTGAATCAGTCTTGCACTTCTGGAATAAACCTCACTTCATCATGTTATAAAATTATTTTTATATATTGCTTAATTCTATATGAGAATGTTTTGTTTAAGGATTTTTGCATCTACCCAGAGTAGTATCATAAAAATATATTTTCTAGCTGGGTTACCAGGTTGGATAACAGAGTTAACAACAAGGCTGCTGGGGTAGTACACATGAGATATAGGAGGTAGTTTGTACTACAGGGTAGTTAGACAGTCAACAAGGAGATGGAGAATAGTGATCAACTTAAGAATATAAGAAAAATATATAAACTGTTGATGTATGGGACATGGGGATTTAAGGAGGAGAATATGTGAAAGGTGACTTACAGGTTTTTGGTTTATACACTGATGGATAGAGATATCATCCACTTTGTTAGAGAATTTAGAGGAATGTCAGGCTCTGGGTGGAAAGGATGGATCATGAGTTTAGTATTAGATATGATGTATGTGATATATCTTTAAGGTATCTAAGTAGATATGTTACATAGGCAGTTGAGTACTCAGAGAAGAAGACTATGTTGGAAGTAATTTGAGGTAGCTATTAGAATTACATAGATTTATGAAATTGTTAGTAGAGCAAATATAGAGTAAGAAGAGCTTGGTGGACTTAATAGGTGGATCCAGGCAGAAGAGCCTACAAAGTAGAGAGACTTTAGCAGCCAGAGAAATAGGATTAAGGCCAAGAAAGCATGATACTGTGGAAGGTAAAGGGTAAAAATGTAGAAAGTATTGCCAAAAGAGAAGGAGTTTCTTATTGCCAAAAAGAAAAGGAGTTGTTATAAAATGGTGCTGAAAGGAGAGGTAAAATGAGGACTAAACCTTTCATTGGATTTTGTGACAGGAAAGCCACTGGTAAATTTAATGAGAGCTCTTTGCGTGGAGTGAGGGGGTGGAAGCCTGAATGGAGTGAAAGATGAGTAGGAGGTGAGGAAGTAGAAACAGTGAATATTGACAACCATTTCAAAGTTTTGGCTGTGAAAGGGAGGAGAGAGGCAGGGCAGTAACTGGGTGAGGATGTAATAGTCATGAGAGCATATTTTACTTTTTTTTTTTTTTTTTCGGTAGAGAGGCTTATACATGTTAAAATGGTGCTATATTGGGCTTCTTAATAAGTTTTCATTTATGGAAGTATTTCTGCACTTTAGGAATGCTGTCTATTGTTTTATAAGCAAAACAGAAAAAAGTGAGTCATCCCACATAACTTGGGAAATGGGAGCCTATAGACCTCCAATCAGAGCTCAAAACACAAGAATGGGCTCTTCTAAGCTGGGTTTTGTGCAGCAGCTGTCAGACACACACAGTTACAAAATCAGATCTGCTTAGAGTTATTCAATACTGCTTCCTATAGCCCCTCAGCATTATTTGGATTTGACTGACAGTCATTACCCTTACTCATAACTCTCAGCCTCAAGGAAATGGGTACCTGGTCTTACAAAAGGTTTCTCAGTTATGCTATATACATGCTATTTCTTTCTGCACACATAGTAATCCAACTTAAAATACATTGATTTTTTTCTCAATATATATATATTCTAGAGAAAAATTATATTTTTCAAAGTTCTTAGTTTAGTTCATTCTCATAATAATTTAATAGAGCATATAGAGTCCATGGCTCACTAATTCAACCAATATATTTAAAATACATATATCCAGGTAATAAATACTGGTGATATAGGTGCATTAGACAGAGGCTATGCTGTTTAAAAGCTCATAATCCAGAAGGAGAGACCCTTATAAAACTGTATGGTGAACTCTGTGAATAGAGCTATGCCCAGAGTCTATGAGAGCACAAAAGAAGGGCATATGCCCCAACATAACCAGCTCTGGGAAGGCTCAACAGGCCAAGTCAGGAGAGTTGGAGATAGCTAGGTACCAAAGTGAGGAACACACCAAGTGACATGGGCACTTCAAGGCATTATATGCAAATAACTAGAAAAAAATTAATACACATGGAATTGTAGGAAATATGACTGAATAGGTAATCAAGGGCCAAGTTGTAGAGAAACTTGGATGCTTTTATCTCCAGAAACTTGAGGTTCACTGTGGTTTAAAGAAAGTTGATAGTCATGGTCAGAAGCTACTAAACTTAGGTATTCTAATTTTACCTACTCTGTTTTGGTGCTGGAATTGGTTGAAAGGTATCAAGAACCCTGTTTTGGGTTTCTCATTGGGTCCTAGTTCCAGGGGGACATGAAGGGTCTTATCTAATGTGATGAAAGGTTTTTATTCTGGATAAGGGAATGGCAGTGATGAGCCTTTTTAGGATGCATTAGCCTGCATAGGGGGAGGAATGTTCCAATGTTTTAAGCTTCAGGAAGTACCCTCATACAGGCAAGAGTTACTAAAAGTTTTAAGAGTAGAAGATAGGCCTTATTCTCGGTGAGAACTGCCACGAGGGCCATTTTAAATGCTGGGTAGATGATAGAGACTTATTTTTGCAGGTTCTAACCTACATCTTATTGTGTTAATACTCCATATAAGATGTACTTCTGTTACATAAAACTGGAAATAATTTTAATAGCTTTCTTAATTTTTAGGAATACAGAATTCATTTTGGTTTTAAGTATTACAACTGACTACTTGACATGATGGTATGCTTTCTAGCTATTTAGTTAAATATTTAGAGTTTTCCAAATTTAAGGGTTTCTTTTTGCATTTTGAAAATGATACCAAGGTTTCCAAATTTTTTTTAAACCCTTGAAAACCTTATAGGCCATTAATAGTAGGTTTCTAGTTCCTGACTAGTAAAGCATGTCTGTATGCTAAGAGGCATTGCTAGATAGGGACACAGAGGCAGGGATTGGGAATGAGGATCTTTCAAGGCTGCACAAGTAAACACATACTTGTATGTGTACCCAGTACCAAAGCCTAGTTTTTAAACATCTCCTTCAGTGTTTCTTTGACTAGAAAAATCCTTTAGCTTTCTGAAGGAGTTTTCTCTAGAACTCTTTTTAAATGATTTCTCTTGAAGTTCTTTAGGAAGTAGGCAATTTTGAAGTATTTCAGTGTACCTTAACAAACATAAACAATATTTTCCCCTTCCCCTTTAAGATATTTAGACATCTAAATATCCTGGAAATTTTTGCCAACTCAAAGTTTAGAATAAAAAGAATATAGATAAATTTCTTCTCTCCTCATAGGCCAGACTCAAGGTTTACATGAACAGTTCCTTCATAATTCTCCAGTACCTATGGAAGAGTATTCAAGTGGGCCTTGGCCTTCAGACTTTGAAATTTAAAATGAGATTAAACTCTTAATGATACTTGACAGAGTCAGTGATACAATCTCCATCGTGGCACCCCCCTCCCCCGCACAGGGTCACAACATTTACCGGGAATTCCCTGTTCCATATATGCATTAAGGCATAGCCTTTACAAAACCTGTGTTAATAGGAAAACATAGGAAATGAGGAGAAGTGGATCACTGATTGTGATCTATAAACACTTATGAACATAACTGATGCTATTTTACAGACTCCTACCATCCATATATGTATGAGAAAAGTGTAGCGTTTGGTTTTTCTATTTATTTTAGTTTTTTATCACTTAGAGCAAAAGGTCTAGATGAACGTGAGTTAATGAATATCAGAATTTCTAAGGGGTCAGGGCATAAGTGTGTCAGTTAGATGCTTCTGTAATGGAAAACTGATTGGCTTTAAAAATAAGAAAAATCTTCATCTCACAACAAGAGCCTACAGGTAGCTTGGATTCCTGCACTAGTTGAATCAGAAGCTCAAAGGGGTCATGAAAGATGACTTGCCATCTCTTTGATTCTTCATGTTCTTATGAAAAGTGCCTGTAGTAATTCAGGCAAGATGTTGCCTACTCACATACAGTCAGAGAGAGAAAAAGAGATAGAGAAAGAGTTAGAACTAGAGCCATTCCTTCAGAAGGATTGAACCCTTCTTAAATCTGCCCATTCTCAGATCAGCCATTGTCACCAGGGGAATGTCATGTGTCAATAGACAGAGACATCAGCATACACCCCTTGGAGTGACTGGGATCAACTTCTCCTAAATTACTTCAAAGACAAGTAGACACTTGAACAAAATTAGGATTCTGTCAGGAAAACAAAAGAGGTATAGGTGATGGGTAAGCAAGCAATAGCATATTCTACATAGCTACATTGTAACTGGTTTGTAGAGGAATGGGGTAGTTTCACTCCTTGGGATTCTTATAGACTAGATGGAAAACCCAAATACTCATGAATGTAAAACAAGAAATATGTGTTCCAAAGCACAAATTTCTTTCCTTATTTACATAGGTTTAGACTTAGACCTTAGAATTGATTAAAATATAGAAAAATTGTAAGAATATTGCTGTTTGTAGTAAAAATTCATAATGCATTTGTGTTTTAAGTCTTTGAGGCACCTGTCTAAAAATAAGTAAAGTTGTATCTTAAAAGGTCAGGAGTAGCTCAATAAATTTGTCAGCTGGCAACATACCAGAAGGTTTCCTATAGTGCATTTTTATTATAAAGGAAGCAAATACATAAACAACTTTAAAATAATAAATAGAAGCCTAGAAACCCTTGACTGTGGCTGGAGGAAAGCCACTAATATACTCTGGCACTTGATAAAAAGAAGATAATAAATTTTAAAAATATTAAATATATTTCTTGCATTATGTATCTAATTATATTTACACATATACTATAAAAGGTCATAGATGAAACTACCCTAGGAATATGATTTATTATCATAAGTACACAGGTTCTGTGTTATGTGTGACCTAGTAGTCATCTTTCTAGAGCTGATAGACTCAGTCTTATAGTAATGGGTACAGCATACCCCCTGGCAACTGTTTAATTAACTCAATTGGTATTAAATATTTTTACTGTCTCTTTGCATCTATCCCCCAATCTGTTTATTCTTGCAGAAAACATGTATCAACTTCCCGTTGTATACCATGTAATATATTAAGTTTTGAAGATACGCAAATGAAAAAAAAAAATTCCAGTCTTTAGCAAGTTTAAAGTGTAGAAAGGAGACATAAGACATAATGTCATATAATGTCATTATTCTTATAATAGAGCTACATACAAGGAGGGAGGATAGAGGAAGATGTGGCCAAGTCAGCCAGATGTAGTCACAGAAAGCTTTGTTGGAGACAGGATATTTGAGTTGACTCTTGAAGAATAAGAAAGAGTTTGCAAGGTGCCAAGAAAGTGAGGAATGAAAGGGATGACATTTTAGGTGGAGAGAATGGAGATTCCAAGTAATTTGGTAGAGCCGAAGAATAAGATGAGAGAATGGAAGTGCTAAACATGAAGATGGGCAGAAAAGAAAATCTGGGGAGTGGGGTGCAGATCAACCAGATGCAGATGCTGGAGGATCAGGAGAGGAAGACAATTTAATTTGTTCCAAGCCCAGAAACTTTGTATATTTTCAGAGTAACTTTATTCTGCTTCGAAAATGTCAGGGAAGTCAATTATCCCTTCTTTTTTTTTTTTTTTTTTTTTTTTTGAGACGGAGTCTCGCTCTGCCGCCCAGGCTGGAGTGCAGTGGCCGGATCTCAGCTCACTGCAAGCTCCGCCTCCCGGGTTTACGCCATTCTCCTGCCTCAGCCTCCCGAGGAGCTGGGACTACAGGCGTCCGCCACATCGCCCGGCTAGTTTTTTGTTGTATTTTTTAGTAGAGACGGGGTTTCACCGTGTTAGCCAGGATGGTCTCGATCTCCTGACCTCGTGATCCGCCCGTCTCGGCCTCCCAAAGTGCTGGGATTACAGGCTTGAGCCACTGTGCCCGGCTATCCCTTCTTTTTAACAGGCAGTAGCAGTTAAGATTGTGTTTATGAATAACAAAAAATTTATGAATAAATAGTGACTTAAATAAATTAATTTTTTCCTCTCACATAACAAGGCGTCTGATACTGACAGTTCGGGGCAGATGTGGCAACTCAAAAATGTCATTGTAACTCATTCTCCTTGAATATTTCTAATTCTACTAAGCTTATCACTGTATTGTATTTCTCATGATTACAAAATGTCTCTTGAAGTACTGGGCATTGCATTCCAATGCCAGGTTAAAAAATAAAAGGAAAATGTAAAAGGCATGTATCAGCTAGGTTTTCCCAGTTCCTTTTTTGAAGGAACTTTCAAAGAAGGCTGATACTATGACTTCCATTTTTATCTCACTGTTTAGTACTATAGCATCATCACCCCACCTATGCAAAGGAACCTTGAAAGTGTATATTATTAGCTGAGCCCATTGCTTCTATGAACCAAATTTAGGTTCTATTAGTAAAGAAGAAGGGAAAAATGGATAATGGATAGATAAATAGTAGTCTACTACTTAAGGCATTTAGCCTGAAACATCTGTAACAGTAATCCCTATTCATCCCCACCCCTCCTCCTTACTCATTCTCACTGTTAACATTAGGTAAAGTTGAAAGTGCCCAGAAGTAGAATGTGAGACTTGTCTACTTATTCTGACACCTGCACAAATCACTGACTCTTATTGAGTCACAATGTCCTTGTATAAAATCTGAGAATAATATCTGACATACTTCTCACAATAGGCTTTTTGGAGATCAAATTAAATCATTTTATTTATTAAGAAGTCTATACCTATTTATAACTTCAAGGATGTCCTTGTTTATTTTAACCAAATTTCACACAGACTTTTGATTCTCAAACTCTAGCATGCATCACAGTTATCTGTGGGCTTGCTAAAGTACAAAATCCTGGGTCCTAACCCCATAGTTTCTGATTCACTGAATCTGGGATGGGACTGGAGAGTGTATTTCTAACAAGTTCTCACATACTGCTATTTAATGCACTTGAAGAACAAGACACAGTGGGATAGAGATGCAAAGCACTCTTTGAAAACATAATTCTGGATTCCTTAACAACAAAGTCAACTGAAGATGTGTCTCATTCATGAAATGTTTTCTCTTCTTCATTTATTCCTTTCACAAAGTTAACATTTTTGAAGTCCTCACTGTAGGACTTATAGTATGCTAACCATTCTAGATGTTTTATCTTAATTATTTATATTACAACCCAGTGGTAGGCTCTATTATTATGGCCATTCTACAGATGAGGACATTTAGAAAGTTAACTAAATTACCTAAGATCACATTAATAATAACTGACTGAACTGGGATTCAAAAAGGCTTGAAGATTCCAGTTTCCAAATTCTTAACTATTAATACCATCATATGCCAGTAAGTTCAATGGCAAAAAAGCTATTTCACCTCTGGAAAAGATCGACAACTAAAGCAAACAAATGAAGTAGAACAACAACAACAACAACAACAACAACAAAAAGAACACCTATACAAGGATAATCTTGTGTGAATCACATTTTCTTCTCCCTTTCAAATAAATTTTTCATTTCTAACTGCCTAATTAAGTTCTGCCTTGGACCAACATGCATCCTTGGCTTTCCCACTCCTACTTCCTTTGGTCTGTTTGGGAGAACAGTATCTGTATAATTTCTGTAGTATAATGCAGATGATAAATGGGACTATCTACTTTCATCTTAAATAGTAAGTAAATAAACTATGGCTAGTGGGCCAAATACAGCTTGCTGTACTTCTATAAATCTGCAAGCTAAGAATGACTTTTATGGTTTAAATGATTGGGAAAAAACACAAAATAGAATATTTCATGACATATGAAAATTATACATGATTCACATTTCAGTATCTATAAATTAAGTATTCATGGAATACAACCCTAAGAATCCATTTACATATTATGTATGGACACTTTGTACTACAACAGCAGAGTTGAGTATTTGCAATGGAGACCATATGGCTTGCAAAGCCTAAAATGTTTACTACGCAGCCCTTTTCTAATCTCATTTATTGATAACTATTTTTTTCATAATCTAAGCTAGAAGTGCAAAGAAGTATAAGACATTTTCCTCAAACCATTTTGTATCAATGTGAATCCTCACTGATATTGAAATTAATAATGCACTTTAATTTTAAATTGTAACTCTGATTACCTTTAGCTGATCTTTCCCTTCTTCTATTCCTAACCCCATGTATTAAGAGAGAGAGACTGACACACATGAGTGCATCTGGACAACGAAGTACCTGCTGGCCAGGGCTCCAGAAGCTACATTTCACGAGGGACGTAGGAAGCCATTTGCTATGCTACTGCAATACAGACACTTTCTGCACTATCTGATTTAATTCTCAGTTCTCATGACAATATTATTAAAAAGATATTCTAGTAGCACTATGATTAAAAATTTTAAACTGAGGCTTAGGCCAGGTACAGTGGCTCACACCTGTAATCTCAGCACTTTGGGAGGCCAAGGCGCACAGATCATCTGAGGTCAGGAGTTTAAGACCAGCCTGGCAAACATGGCGAAACCCTGTCTCTACTAAAAATACAAAAAAATTAGGTGGGTGTGGTGGCACGCACCTGTAATCCCAGCTACTAGAGAGGCTGAGGCAGGAGAATGGCTTGAACCTGGGAGGAGGAGGTTGCAGTGAACTGAGATCGCGCCACTGCCCTCCAGCCTGAACAAAAAGAGCAAAACTCCATCTCAAAAAAAAAAAAAAGAAAAGAAAAAGGAAAAAGAAAAAAAAAAAAAGCTAAGGCTTAGACTGGCCAAAGGTCACAGCTAGAATACAATGGACAATGGGACTAAAAATTGAACCCAGGCAGTCTGCCTGCTGAGTCTGCAGTCTCAACAAGCTGGAAGAGAGAAAGATTTAAGAGGGTCCGGAGGAACTATTTTTAAATGTTTGAGGGATAGCATGAGGGAAAGTGAGTGATGTAATTGAAGAAATTTAGAGCAGGAAGTTGTAGCAAGGCAGCTTTTGATTTAATATTAGGGAGAACACTTGACAGAGTGGCCCATTAAAAGCAATCGGTTGTCTTCTGAGGCAGGTAGCACCTTCTGTTAGTGTTAAGTGTTTAACCAAGAGAGTAGATGCCATATTTGCATATTTGGGATTGGAAAGTTGTACCATTTTGCTGTAAAAGTTTCTTGTTTGAATCACTCAAGGAGTCCTTTCAGCTGTTCGATGAATTAATATACATTACCACAAAGCAAAGAAGGAGTCATCAAGAAGGGAAACTTAGAAACAACTTATAATAGACAACACCAGCTCCCTTCAAAACTGACATCAACATGTATTGCTGTTTTAGCTCAATTGTTTGATCTCTAACTTAATCAGAGTGTTGGGAAAAGTGTATTAAAAGACTCAGTTTTTCTATAGGAAAGACTACATTACTATGCAAATGTAAAACAATTCCTTCAGAGCCTGTTGGGAACACAACCCAAATGACCCCGAGGCCTCAGAAGTCTTGTGGTCTTCAGTGAGGCTCTATTCCGTTCATTTAATAACGTACGGGCTCATTGTATAAGAAGCACAAGTAAAGAAGTGTTTTAGGAAATGATTGATTAGAGGGTGATAATAATTTAAAACTGTGAGTGTGTGTGTGTTGTATGGCATCTGAAATTTTATGTTTTTCCCCCCTCTGAGTCATAAGTACCAGGGAGAAGAAAGGCTTTCTTTCCTCTTAAACATCGGTTTATTTTTAGTGTTTGTCTGAGCTACTATATAGCAAGAAGCAAAGTGCCTTAGAAATATAAATTCTCCGTTGGTTCTTTGGGGATTTTATTTTCTCTCTAGTAGACATTCCCTCCTACATTCTTCCTTTAGTGTCTCGCCTACATTTTATCACAAAGCCAAAAGCTTTTTTGACTTCCTTAATTTATTCAGTACAACAGAAAAAAATTTAACAGTGGAAATTATAATATATAGTATTGGGCTGATTTTGAAGTTCTCTCTAGGTCATTTAACATGACCGTAGGGCTTTTGATACCATCAAAGAATTAACCTTTTAAACTAATTAGCACACTGAAAAAAATTATCCAGGAGTCATTCTAATTTTTATGTCTCTCTATCTGCAAATGAATCTATATTTGACATTTTAAAATCTCAACAGTTATTCTTATGTAAAAAAATCTTATTTGCCTGCAATTGAAATTGAGAGGAAAAGGACTCATTTTCTCCTATCTTCCATTAAGCTTCTGGTTCTACAATTTTCATTTCTCCAGAATAGTTTTTTTTTTATCTTAAGTGCATAAAATCTAATCTCAAATTTTATTAGCATAACTCACAATGTATTCATAAATGTTACATAAATTTTAAAGCAGATTTTTAATGCATCATCCTACTTTTTCATCCTTATCTCTCTATCTCCTTTATGAGAAACATTACATGTCTAGCTTGATTACATACTGTTTGCTAAGCATAGCTCAAATTTTCTTGCCTCTGTGCTTCTCATTTTCTTTTTCCTGTTAAAGTCAACAAAGGACACATTTTTTGCTATGTTTATTGTATGTAAAAATGGCAATCGAACAGGGAAATGAACAGTAAATTTATCTAAAATACTGCCATCTTTGTACTCTTATGTTATTTAGCAGAATGCTTTCAATTCATCATCACTTCATCTTTCAGGTCTTGGATCACCATAGCATCAGATACTCTGACAGTTAATCCCTAAAAAAACTTCCTTACACCCCAAGGAGTTTAAAATCTAGTGAATTACAATTCTCATGCATCTTAAATATTTAATAAGTATTGAAAATAGATTATGGCAGAGTTGGTAGACTCCTCCAGAAAGCCTGAAGGTCTCTGTTCTATATCCTCTAATAAGTTTCCCTACTATGGTTAATATACCACAATTGATAACTACTATTTTGCTAAATAGGATTCTTTTCCTAAAACATTAATTACAAAAAAATGTGAAAATAAAGAGGAGTATTTTGGTGGAAGTTAGGTGTTTCTCAATCTCAGTACCTGGCACATAGGAAACTGCTGTGATCTGAATGCTTGTGTCCAAAATTCATATGTTGAAGTCTTAACCCTAAAGGGATGCAATTAGGAAATGGAGGCTTTGAGAGGTGTTTCACCTCTATTGCTATGTGAGGTTACAGTGGGAAGACAGCCATTTATAAGGAAGCAAGCCTCAGCATCACATCTGCTGGAGTCTTCATCTTAGACTTGGCAGCCTCCAGAACTGTGGGAAACAAATGATTGTTGATTATAAGCAACCCGATTTATAGTATTTTGTTATGTCAGCCCAAATGGACTAAGACAGGAACACCCAATAAAAATATACTGAATGAATGAATGACAGATGGAATCCTTGAGCATCTGGAGATGTATCAGTCTTTAGGGTAGGGAGAAAAGAAAGAGGAGTAGAGACAGTGTTCAGATGGGATGGGGGAAGTTCTGAAAAAAAAAAACTGGTGAGATTATCTTCAACTACTTTAAAATTTGGCTTAGTATTGGTCAGAGGGAATAGAAAGCAGGTATATTTATTTTTTCCTTTTTTTATTTTACTGTAAGTTCTGGGATACATGTGCAGAACGTGCAGGTTTGTTACATGGGTATACACGTGCCATGGTGGTTTGCTGCACCCATCAAGCTAACATCTACATTAGGTATTTCTCCTAACACTATCCCTTTCCTAGTCCCCCACCCCCCAATAGGCCCCATTGTGTGATGTTCCCTTCCCTGTGTCCATGTGTTCTCATTGTTTAACTCCCACTTATAAGTGAGAACATGCAGGGTTTGGTTTTTTGTTCCTGTGTTAGTTTGCTGAGAATAATGGTTTCCAGCTTCATCCATGTCCCTGCAAAGGACATGAACTCATCTTTTTTTTTATGGCTGCATAATATTCCATGGTGTATATGTGCCACATTTTCTTTATCCAGTCTATCATTAATGGGCATTTGGGTTGGTTCCAAGTCTCTGGTATTGTGAACAGTGCTGCAATAAACATATATGAGCATGTGTCTTTTCTTATTGGTACATCTGAATCTGAATAAATACAGATTTTGGCATGACATAAGATATATTTCTGTAGAGACAGCTCATTTTTCTAGTCTCTCAAGGAAAAAGAAAAGATATTTTCCAAAATGACAGTTTCTTTTGTGTTCTTTGGGGAACAAGCAAAATTAAATGGAGCTCCCCACATGGAGTCCCAGAGTGGAAGCTTTTATCATTGATGGAGATTTTCCAAAAAAGATTTTTCTCTGGAATTCTGCTTAATGCATTCCTCATATAAATTTCTAGAAGATGTAGAGAAGAGAATGAGAGCATCTCTGGTTTTGGTGAGGAGATAAGCCAGGATTCAGTGGTAGGAAGCAGACATAATCAGCGGTCTCAGATACAGCACTCCCAGCCACTAGCCCCAGACATTGCTGGCCCTGGCTGGAGGTCACATCACTATGGTCACTTTAGATACTAGAGCAGAGGCCGAGCAGCAAAGGCCATTGAATTCCAGTTCTTTCTTGACAGTGCTCCCTAAGGAATCTTAAATAACTTTGATTCATGAGCCAAATGTTATTAAGGTATTATGGGTAATCCAGCTTGTTTTAAATTAGAACAAAGGAGGCAAGACAGTTCTGTACTTTTTTTTTTTTTTTTTGCGAGTGAAGAATAAAGTTTCCTTTGAGTTTTTGATTTCTAGGCTTTAAGTAGGGACCCTTTCAACTGAAGCAATTACTGTGTATATACTGCTCTACACACATTAGAGTCTTGCTCCAGCAGATAACTATTTTTCCGAAAGAACTAAAGATGAAAGGTAAAACATGTTTTTAAAAATGTTAAATTGCACTTAAAATTATGACATTTTATAGTTATTGCAACTCTATAGGCTAATCAGAGCCTAGAAAGAATGTGTTTTAATCTCATTTCTGCCACTCACATGTTGGGTAGCCATAATAAATCAGAAAATTGCTCTCTCCCTTAATTTTCCCACGTATGAGACAAAAGGTACAATAATTTGCTGGCTAGCACTGAGAAATAGCTGAGAAAATTACTTTCAAACATTTTAAGATGTATAAAATTCTACCATAGTATTCAAAAATCATTTTTGGTTAATTTCTCATAAGTAACATACATTTCGTTGTAATTGTTCTTAACATACAGAAGTACAGAAACTAAAACAAAAATGTTTATACCATTACTCTCAAAGGCTCATCCTGGGTTGGAGTTCATGGAGAGACTCTAAGGGATACATAATGACTTTTATTCTTTAGGCAAGTTTTAGGTGTACTGACCTTGCAGGAGTTCATGGCTTTCATTATGCACTCAAGGAAGCATCTGACTTCCCAAAAGTTAAGAACCACTCTCCACACAGAAGTTACCTCTATTATTATTCTGCTATATTCTCCTCCATTCTCTTCAATGCACACACATACATGTACATATACACAAATATTTATTACAAAATATGCATTATGCTAAATAAACATTATAAACATTTTATGTTATGAATTTTGTCCTATATCATTTTATTCTAAAAATGATTTTAATGACCGCTTTGTATTTAACTACATGAATGTCTTATGACTATGTAATTGGTTCCCTTTTTTGAACATTTAGAATATTTACATTTGGTTATTATAAATAAAGTTTTATAAACTTCTATTCATATAAATGTTTGCATATACCTGTTTTTAGTTCTTTAACATGATTGTCTAAAAGTTGCTTCTTTGATCATTTCTAACAATATGGTTTCCAGCTACTGGCTTTTCTAGGTTATTCCACTGAAATACAGATTGCTCATTCTGAAGAATAGCACCTTTTAGAAGCTTATTTTCTTAGAAAATATATTTAAAATGAATATAGCTGATCAGTTTATATGTTGTTTACTGAAACAACAAGTTTAATGATTGCAAAAATGTACTCATTGTGTGATTTTTCTGGGTTATGCAATTTTCAGTCTGTGAGAATTGCTTTGAGGGTTTTTCCAATCAGGGAAATGTAACATTAGAAGGAAATCAAAATGATCTGATTCTTCAGTTTTTTATCTTAATTATGTGCAGGTATATGATGTTCTTCAAGTAAGATTCACTAAAGGGGTCATTTGCCACATTACGAATTTAAAAAATAATACTGAAATAAAGGTCCAACTTTTTCTCTATCTCTTCTATGAAACAAAATTGAATTAAATCACAATACAGCAACACATTTTCTATCAGCCACATTTCTCTTGGTATAAGAGAAAATTAGTTTTGGTGAGTTTCCTGCTTGAGTATATTTGTCAGCACCTTCCCCAAAGAACAACTTTCATTCATTTTGTGTTTATTTTTTAGTCTCTTCTATCAGGGCTACCTTGGCAGTCTTTCTGACCTTTCCAGAGCTTTTGGATTATCCATTTCTTAGGGAGTAATTTTTCACTGGCAACCAGCATACTTCATTTGTGAAATGACCTTTCCAATTCCTGTTTTTTAAAGTTTTAAAGATGTATTCCCAACAGTTGCCTCATTCTTCATAAAACCAAATATAGTTCAAGATTTTGTAATTTCTATACTACGGTAAGAAAGTATTGCTTGCCTTCTTAAAAACATTGAGCTGGAATTACGAGCAATTTATTTGTAATCTGTTGATTTCTTTGGAAGTTATTTAAAATGATGGTTTTATTTTGTTCTACCAATGTGTAATTCTAGTTGCCTATAGGCATTTTGCCTCACTATGTCCTGCCATTACCTCAGTTATTGCATCCCAAACCAATGGAGGGCAAACCATTTCTCTCTTCTATTTTTCTATTTCCCTCAGTTTAATTACTGGGTTTCCAGTCTCTCTTTTATCTCTGTATATTTGATGATCCCATGCTGCATACTTTCAGAATCTTTAAAATTATTTGTTTTCCCGTGTACTGTAGAAAGTCTCAGAAATGCCCGAAATGTGATGTTCTTTCCAATTTCTGATTTTATATCCTTCATTTATACATGGGCACATAAATCTTTGGAAAGACCACGTATGATCCCAATTTTTCATTAAGATAAAATTATAATTAACCATACATAGTGTCTATCACCAAAGTTGCCTTTCTAAAAATATCTTTCAATTTCAATTCTCAATGCTGTCTTTCCTCATCATATGCCAAGAATATGCCAAAGCCTCCCAGATGGTCTTCCTGCCACCAATAGATTCATCTTCCAATACTTCTTTTATAATACTTTCCAACTATTCATTTGATAGGACTACTCAAGTCATGTTTTTGCCTCTCAGAAATAATAACTACTGCTTTCTGTGATGGTTTTGAATCATGGCCCCATGAGTTCTAGGGTTCTGTTCTGGTGCCTCAGGAAACATATTATGTGAGAGAGATGGTTAAGCTACTGGGTTCTGGCCCAGTTCCAGCTGCAATCAGAATGGCTTCATTTTTATCTGAACTATAATACTTACTGGGGTTTGTTGCTAATACACACACTGTGATATAGATATACAGACAGATAGATAGATAGACAGAGAGAGAGATACATGGTAGATAGATAGATAGATCTACTACCATTGCCAGCTTTAAGCTAATTATGATGAAAGAGAGTAACCTTTACTCTTACTACTAGATAATATACAACATACACCTATTATCTGCCTCACTAATAAATACCAAACATGTGCTTTATTCATTAAACACATATTGAATGAACAAACTAATATTTCTCCAACTCCTTCAAAGAAGATATATTATCCCAGTTTGGTAGTATGCACAGAAATTTTAAAAAGTGAATTTAAACTGAGTTCTGCCTTATTTAGAAGACTCGTATCTTTCCTGGGCCAGGTTAATTGAGGCAGAGGATAACAGCATGGGAAACTTCCTATGGTTCTTTCCAGATTTCAGATAACAAGCCCTTTCTTAGGCACCAATCTCCCCATGTTCTCCTATTTAATTTTGCTGCAGATCCCAGACCCTTAGCATATTTTCCTTACCTTTAGTAGCTGGAGAGACTACCTCTAGTAATTGAAGTGCATCTTCTCACAAGGCTGTCTGTGGAATGGAATGCAGGTTTTCTGACTTTTCACTTTCCATAGGCCCATTTCCTTTTAAGGTTTTGTTGCTGATTACTGAGAAGAAATAGAAGTTAACACATGAACAAAATGGAGAAATTAAAAATATTTAATTTTATAAATTCTTTTAGTCTTGATGACCCTTCATTCATAGCACTTGAATGCCTCTGAACTGGGTCATTTAAGTCCTGCACAGTTTCTGTCTTTAGATATTAGTCTCTTGTGTTTGGTGTTCACCAAGTGTCTATTTCTTTACTTCAGTAAGGATATTGTGTCCTTACTTCTGTGATGGCATCTCTTCCCAAGTGGAGGGTACAATCTAAAGAGAACACTTGATATCATAAATTTTTCTAGTTTAAAACTGTGCCCCTCCCCCCCAAAAAAACAAAACAAACAAAAAAAAAACAGCCACTGGGAGATCCAGAAGTCTGACCCTAGGTTTCACCAAACTCATTTACTGCTGTGTTGGATAAAATTTGGCTTAATATTTTCCCAAGATGCTGTGATACAGAACATACTGGGAAAACTTGCAGAATTTATCCTACAGTAGTAGGTGCAGTACTACAATTTATGAAACATTTAGATATCTTATGACCTACTTATACAATAATATACATAGTGCTCAAAATTTACTGTATAAATAATATCAAAATATACATGTCAAAGTTTCCTTCCAAGGATAATTATGAATTATTTGGGCCAGCTGAGGATATGGATATAAAAATAATTTTCTAACCATTTGATAATTAATCACACTTTGTATATGTGTTTCTGTGTATTCTTGTATATTTTGTTCATATATCTACTTATCATACTCTTGGTTATATTATATTTCATTTTTGGTTTAAATGCCTATCTCTACATTAATTTTAAAATTAGAAAGACCTGGGGCAGCCTCCTATATCTGCTCTTAACCTAAGCTTCTGTTTTTACATCTGCAATAGGTATAATTTTACTTACCCCACATAAACTATGTAAAGACTAAGTGCAATAAACTTAGTTCATGAAAAGTCTTAAATCAGTGCCTGCACATTTAATATTCACTTAATACTCATTGAATGAAAAAACAAACTCTGACATGTTAATGACATAGGGATGTTGTCTTGTACTTTATTTGCTCCACATATAGCAAAGCAAACAATATTATAGGACCTCCATTTCATTTAAGAGTTAGAAATGAATATTTCGGGGTATGGAATAGATGAAAATGAAATTGGACTTAGTGACTACACTATGGCTTTTTCATCATTGTCAGTGTATTTATTAATTAAAATTTAATGATGGTAATGAATATTGTTTACGAGTAGTGGCAGAATTAAATTTCAAAGATCAGTTAACCTAATTACTAATGCTCCTTAGCAGAAGAAATTCAATAAAAATGCCAAGGATCAGATATTTTTTGGAAATTGACCTGAACGTTGTATATGAATTTTATTTTAATAGGTAAGTCAAAGAGGTCACAAAGGTGATTTCCAATCAAATACTTTTGTGTTTTTTTGCTGATATATACCAGAGAAGGGAAAATGAACAAATATATTATACAGTGATCTTTTCTTTGAATTATAAATTAATAGTGAAGTTAGGCTGTCTTAATTTTTTTTCTTATTTTTATAGCCATGTTTCCCAAGAGTGATTCCAGAAAGCTTTGACTGGTAATACAGTTAGCTTTATTCAGTAGAAATATATATTTACAAAATAGATATATTTTAATTAATGCAGCTTAGAGGTATGAAGAGAGCAGAGGTCCTAGTTCTAAAAGATTCCATTACCTTACTGGCTAACCTTCACCAGACATCCTCCCATTTCTCCTGTGTAAAGTCAGGGAGTTGTGTCGGGTGAGTTTGAAGTTTCCTTCAGTTCAGATATTCTCTGATGCCAAGTTATCTGCAGAGTAAGCAACTCAGATGTAGGAAAGATTGTAATGATGATGATGATTATGAGCATGACAATGGATGCCTTTTATTGAGCACTTATTTTATGCTATAAATTGTGTTAAGTGTAGACATGTGTGCAACATGCCTTCATATGAATCATCTGGATATATATCTCCAAGGTGATCCTGAAATTAAGCTGTTAACTATAGCCATCCTCCTGTCTTTTTAAAAATTCACATTTTCCACTTTCATACAAATGTGTTTTTAATCTAAATGAAAAGAGGATTATAATAATGTAGGCTGTCTCTGGAAGAGTTAATGTATCAGAGTTCCTCTGCAGCTGCCTTACTGAAACAGCCAGGAGGCGGGATGTAGAGTGGGCAAATGGGTTATTCTCAGGAATTTGTTCCCTTGCAGCTCTCTCTCTGATGAGGCCTTGGGCAAAATGCTTCATGTTTGTCTTTGTTCTGAAATTACAATATAGTGCAGATATTTTTCCCTCCGATTTGATTCTGTGACTGAATCCTCAAGAATTAATGTGGGAGTTAGAAGTTTCCAATAATAGGCATATGTTACCATAGACACATCCTTTAAGTATGTCAGCGGTACATTATGTCAGCAGCACATTACTTAAAGGCTCTCAAAACGTATTTTATGAGATCCTGAAATTATTTAGTTGTGAAAGATAATTAGACATTTGACTTTTTTTGCTGAGAAATGGTCCTGCAATGCTCTTCTAGAGTCTTGTGGCATGTTATTATGGGAGCCATTGCAATTTACTATAGAGAATATTTAGAAGGTAAGGGATAAAAGACAATGAGTCTCTCTAACTACTTTAAGAGAGTCTTACGGGATAAGGCAATTTTAGTTGAAACACATTATTTTTACCCCTCCTCTTTGCATTTTGGGGGAAATAAGTTATCAGCTGCTAGAATACTTAGCTTTGAATACCCAGCATTAAAGAAAGAGACAGAAGTATCTTTAGCTAGCTTTCCCACATTCTTTCGACTTTTTATCACTACTACTGCTATTTCTTTGGCCATATGATAAGGAATATTGAAACAGGTGACTCTAAGATATTTTTGTAAAGGAAATTCTGTGGATTCAAGGAGAGAATATTTAGTGAGCACATCCTGTGTGCTTTGCACTGGGCTAAGCAGTATGGTATTTCTTGTCAAATATTTATTGAAATGCTTGCCTGGCATTGTGCTAGGGACATGAACACATAAATTAAAAGACAAGGCCTCTGCAGTCAATAAGCCTCACACAAGATTTTAGGTGATCTTCATAGTGAATATATAAATTTGATATTTTAGTATCTTTTTTTTTTTTTTAATGTTAGGAAACTGAGAGTGAGGAAAGCTAAGTAATTGGTATATGGTTACCCACCTAATAAAAGGTGGAATAGAAATTGAAATCACAATCTGTCTGATAGTGTTTCATTATATCACAGAGTTCTTTACCCCTAGTTTGCTGATGGCAGTAGAAGAGTCCAACAGCTTAGGTTCAAGTCTGGCTCTGTCTCTATTACCTGTGTAATCTGGAGAAAGTTGCTCTGCCTTGTGGAGTTTGTTTTCTTTTCTATGAGATCAAGACAACAATATGCTATCTGTAAATGGTAATTAAGGATTGTGTGAGATAATGATTGTAAAGCACCATGTATGTGCTTAGCATATTGTGCAGCCTGGGCAGTTGCCATTGCCATTGTGAGGGTTCATAATCTAAGTTGGAAATTTAAATTCTTGTTGTTCTCAATTTGTCTGTTCATTTGTTTCCTCCATCTAAAGCTTATAGCACCCTTGTCAGTGGCAGAGGCTGTTAAAGCAGAGATGGCAGTGGGAGTGGGACTGGGGTGAGGCTGAGCAAGGATTAGATGGACAAAAGTGTTTTAGGAGGATGTGATTGGAAAGTAGGCTTGGCATGAGGTGGGCATGGGCAGGACTCTTTTCTTCAGTTTCAGCTACAGACCCTTTACTTTTGTCTGTCACTACACTTATGTCATTATACTTATGCATAGTGCTTGAAAAACTGCCTTTAAGTGAAAGTTGCTTGGGTGGGGGAGCATATTTAGAGATTTTCCAGTTTTGTTTTATTAACAATTAAATCCTTATCATTTAACAGTATTTTTGGTACACGACAGGAGTTTCATAAATGATGGTGAATGGATGAATGGACTAATGAACAAACAAGTGCTTACAAAGCATCTTAGTGCACACACACACACACACATGCACACACATATACAATTCTTAGGATATAATTTGGAGGTAGGGACAATAGCTAAGCAAAATTCAGAACTAAAAGTGAATTGGATACAGGAGAAAGGTTGGGCCTATATGTAGGATCATGGTTGCATGCTGAGACTCAGGCATTGTGCTGGGTTGATCACTCTGCTTTGTATTTACACCATGTATTTTTGCTACAAATAGCTTTAATAATAAGATAGGGAGGTGGGGTAGGTCAGGCATGAGCTACACTGGTATGATACCCTGTATTGGAATTTTTACCCACCTCTACTATCGATTATATGTTCAGTTCAAAGACCCATGCTGAAAATTCTGAGCTTGTGCAGATCATGTGATGGACACCAACCAAGCAGAAGACCACTGAAGTCCTATATAAAGGCTTTACTCATCTCCAGCCAATTAAGGAAGCATAGAGCCTGAGCCTACTCCCCACACTGTTGTGCAAAGTCCCATTTCAATGTATCTTTCACCAAAACTACAGAGCAGATACTCAACAGGGGAAACATTGCTTTATAAATATTACATGTGCTAGTTATATCTGACCTGAGAGGAACCTCAACTTATTAGAGGACTGTATTTATCAGCCCAGAGCTCCAGTGTATTATGCATCAGGGACTCTGCAAAGTTTGGTGAACAATGAAAAACTTGAAAGTGTTTTCATTGTCCTAGTTACTATTGTCATTGTCATCATCACCATAACCATCATCATCATCATCAAAAATCAATATTTACTATAAGACCTTTTTTAGGAGTGAAAAGAAAAGACAATGGATAAAGAAATGAAGCTTATGTCCTTTAAAGAAATATTAATTGGGAGGCCAAGGTGGGTGGATTGCCCAAGCTCAGGAGTTCAAGACCAACCTGGGCAACACGGTGAAACCTCATCTCTATTAAAAATACAAAAGAAATTAGCCAGGTATGGTGGTGTGTGCTTTTAGTCCCAGTTACTCAGGAGGCTGAGGTAGGAGAGCCACTTGAACCCAGGAGTTGGAGGTTGCAGTGAG
Source organism: Trachypithecus francoisi (assembly GCF_009764315.1). Lineage (NCBI taxonomy): Eukaryota > Metazoa > Chordata > Mammalia > Primates > Cercopithecidae > Trachypithecus > Trachypithecus francoisi. The sequence goes on along the minus strand of NW_022681473.1, from coordinate 74,808,242 downwards.
CCGAGATCATGCCACTGCACGCCAGCCTGGGTGACAGAGCCAGACTCCATCTCAAAAAAAAGTTAAAAGAATTTACCTTTTGTTAGATACAGAAATGAGAGAATTATATTCAAATCTAAGGGGAGTTGGAATTTAGAGAAAATTGTTTATTTCTGTGTGGAGGGGAAAAACTAGCATTAAATATTCCTTTATTTCATTTACGGTGCATGCAGGATTTGGAGTATACCAGGATGATTCGTAATAGTGTAGGACCCAAGGGGAAGACCTTTCACCTTTATGGAAGAATAAAAGAACGGAGGAATAAAAAGAACACGAGTTCAGTAGAAGTAGGTTCAAATCCCCACTTTGCCACTCACTCACCATGTCCTTAGAGAAGCTATTTTCTCTCTAAGTTTAGGTCTTCATCTGTTAAGTATGTACAATAATATTTTTCTTTTAAATGAGATGCTATATGCAAAATACCTTGCAAAGACCTAGAACATAATAGATATTTATTAAATGTCAATTCTTACTCTTTTCCCTTGAAAATATTTCAGAATTACCACTCCCTCAGAACCAATCTTTAAACTCACTAATTTCTTTCTTTTTTTTTTTTTAATTATACTTTAAGTTCTAGGGTACATGTGCATAACGTGCAGGTTTGTTACATAAGTATACTTGTGCCATGTTGGTGTGCTGCACCCATCAACTTGTCAGCACCCATCAAGTCATCATTTATATCATGTATAACTCCCCAAGGCAATCCCTCCCCCCTCCCCCCTCCCCATGATAGGCCCCAGTGTGTGATGTTCCCCTTCCCGAGTCCAAGTTTCCTCATTGTTCAGTTCCCACCTATGAGTGAGAACATGCGGTGTTTGGTTTTCTCTTCTTGTGATAGTTTGCTAAGAATGATGGTTTCCAGCTGCATCCATGTCCCTATAAAGGACACAAACTCATCCTTTTTGATGGCTGCATAGTATTCCATGGTGCATATGTGCCACATTTTCTTAATCCAGTCTGTCACAGATGGACATTTGGGTTGATTCCAAGTCTTTGTTATTGTGAATAGTGCCGCAATAAACATACGTGTGCATGTGTCTTTGTAGTAGAATAATTTATAATCCTTTGGGTATATACCCAGTAGTGGGATGGCTGGCTCATATGGTACATCTAGTTCTAGATCCTTGAGGAATCACTATACTGTTTTCCATAATGGTTGAACTAGTTTACAATCCCACCAACAGTGTAAAAGTGTTCCTATTTCTCCACATCCTCTCCAACACCTGTTGTTTCCTGACTTTTTAATGATTGCCATTCTAACTGATGTGAGATGATATCTCATTGTGGTTTTGATTTGCATTTCTCTGATGGCCAGTGATGATGAGCATTTTTTCATGTGTCTGTTGGCTGTATGAATGTTTCTTTTGAGAAATGTCTGTTCATATCCTTTGCCCACTTTTGATGGGGTGTTGTTTTTTTCTTGTATATTTGTTTGAGTTCTTTGTAGATTCTGGATATTAGCCCTTGTCAGATAAGTAGGTTGCAAAAATTTTCTCCCATTCTGTAGGTTGTCTGTTCACTCTGATGGTAGTTCTTTGCTGTGCAGAAGCTCTTTAGTTAATGAGATCCCATTTGTCAATTTTGGCTTTTGCTGCTGTTGCTTTTGGTGTTTTAGACATGAAGCCCTTGCCCATGCCTATGTCCTGAATGGTACTACCTAGATTTTCTTCTAGGATTTTTATGGTATTAGGTCTACAATCCTAAGTCAAAAGGACAAAGCTGGAGGCGTCACGCTACCTGACTTCAAACTATACTACAAGGCTACAGTAACCAAAACAGCATGGTACTGGTACCAAAACAGAGATATAGACCAATGGAACAGAACAGAGTCCTCGGAAATAATACCACACATCTACAGCCATCTGATCTTTGACAAACCTGAGAGAAACAAGAAATGGGGAAAGGATTCCCTATTTAATAAATGGTGCTGGGAAAATTGGCTAGCCATAAGTAGAAAGCTGAAACTGGATCCTTTCCTTACTCCTTCTACGAAGATTAATTCAAGGTGGATTAAACTCACTAATTTCTAAGCCTTTACTAACCAGTCTCTTTTTCCTCATCATCTATGTACATTTCTACCTTTTTTTGTTCTGTATTTCTCCCATACCCAAGAGAACATCCAACTCATATTTTTTCTGTGTATATAAGGTCGACCTTTTCTTTCACATGTAAATCAAGTTAGCCTTTTCTGTGGTCCTTTGTGACTAATTAATATTATAGTCACAGTTAAATATGTGATTAATTAATATTATCTCCCTCCTCTGAACATCAATATGATATATTATGTTTATTTCTTATTATACCACCTTACTACAGATATTACAATTATTTTATTTTATTTTTTAACTAACATGGTACTAGGCACTGTGCTAAGCTTTAGGGATCTGCAGAAGGAAAAGACTCAGGTCTTGTATCCAGTAAGTCATAGCACTCTTGAAGAAACAGATACAAAGACAAATAATTACAAACAAGTGTAAATGCTCTAGAAGATGTTTGCCAAGTACTGTAGATGCATGTCCTTTCACCCAATTAAAACAGGGAAGGGGCTGTGTTTTATATTTTCTCTCTATAAAGCTTCTGAGCCCCTAGAACATTCATCATAGAGTTGAGCATTAAGTAATTATTATACCTTCATTGCCTTGAATCATTCTGTGGCGAGTTTTAATGTTGTGTAGCATTTTTAGATGTCTGAATGGAAATATTACCCAAAAGCAATCACCATTAAGATTCCATGTGAAGTCTCCAAGCCCATGAAAATCCTAGAAATAGAAATAGATCCTTGATTCATTTAGAATCCATCATTTGCATTTGTGAAGCAAAAGTTTCTGAGCATTAAAGCAAAGTCAGGCTATATATAATTTTGTCTCTGGTGGGAAGCCTCTCTAATGAACCAGCCTCAGCAGCAAGAGCCAGGTATGAGTAGGTGCCTACCTGTAGTGCTGTCCAAAGGACCCAGATGCCAGATATTACAATCAAGTCTAAGAAGTGTGTTATGGTCAAACTGAAATTCAACCTATGTTTATTATCAGGCAAAGTTCTTCTGGAGACCAGTGCTTGAAGCTTGGGTCTGTGGTCAGTTATAGAGAACCATGGATGTCTTTTAGGAATTGTCAGGGTTTGTAGGTGGCAAGTAATATATCTCTGTAGCTAAGAATACTTTTATTTTACAGTGACCTAAATATTGGCCACTGAAATTCTGTAGGCAAGGCAGGGCCATTTAATGATGCTTGGATTGGACAGCCAGCAGAACTCCCAAAAGAGTACTCCCACCAGAGATTTACTCTGTTATATCACTCTGGTATTTTATTGATGTGGAATTCCTACTTCCTCTAAGACACATCTGTGTCTTTCTGGCTGTATACTGAGCTAACTTTGGGGACTGGAAATAATGGTGATTGAAATATCACAGCTTATTAGCTTAATGTTTACTTAGCCTTTTACTGGAGCCAAGCACAAACAACCCAGAGGCAAATTTGGAAGCCCTGTGTTCCAAGAAAGAGTTTTTGACCAAGGAGCTAAATAAATACTGTGGGTTCATATGGGATGCTACAGTCAGCAAATGCTGTTACATAATCACAGAGCTGGTCTTCCATGTAAGCTATAGAAATGTTTTCCAATAGAATGTAATTTGAGGACTTTCTAACTACTCTTTCTCCCTAGAAGTTGGTCCTGTGGATCCTTTGGCTAACAAACTTGGACTTGGGAATAGAGAACTGGAATTTGCCACAGTGGGGCAGGGAATATATATGAATAAAGAGCCAGTAAGAAGGATATGGCATGTGCCAAATGCATAATTTTTTCAAAGAACAGTCCTAATCTTAATAACTACTAATATATTGGGTACATTCTATTGCTTCAAACATAATATTAAACAAATTCTACATTGTTTTCATTTATTTTTATAACACCCCAGAAATAATAAATATTAGTATCCTACCATCAGACATCTACTAGGAAGCCAACTAGAACTCAAACACTGATCTGTCTCATTTCAAAGCCTAAATACCCTGATTCTCCTTATGCACAAGTGTATTTAGGTCTCCAATTAGGAAACTAAGGTGCAAAATCAGTGAATATAGTATCTTTTGTTAGCATGTGGCTTTCCAGAATTGCACAGACATAGCAATCAACCATGACAATTGTGAGAGATGATACACATGAGTCTTAATTGCTAATCTTTGCTCTTTAAAATATATATGTATGTGTGTGTGTATATATATATATATACACACACACAATATACACACACACATACACACACACGTTCACTCACTGAGGTAAAGAACACCAATTTTCTGCCAGTCCTGGTGCTAGATGCAAAGGACTTTTCTGATGCAGGGGATAGATTTGTAAACAACTCAATGTAATAAATGGATAAAACACTTTGAGATTACAGAGGAGGGAGTAACCCATTTTGCCTGAGAGGGTGAGGCAAACTTCAAAGAGGAGGTGGCATTTGATTTAGGCCTCAAAAGAATTGGCCTCTGCCTTCTATGCAGAGAGAATACACTCAGAATAAAGATATGTGAGGTGGCCCTATGTAAATTACTGGGAGCAAGATGGCCTAATAGGAACAGCTCCAGTCTCCAACTCCCAGTGCGAGCGACACAGAAGACCGGTGATTTCTGAAATTTCAACTGAGGTACTGGGTTCATCTCACTAGGGAGTGCCGGACAATCGGTGCTGGTCAGCTGCTGCAGCCTGACCAGCCAGAGCTGAAGCAGGGCAAGGCATCACCTCACCTGGGAAGTGCAAGGGGGAAGGGAATCCCTTTTCCTAGCCAGGGGAACTGAGACACACAACACCTGGAAAATCGGGTAACTCCCACCCCAATACTGCGCTTTAAGCAAACGGGCACACCAGGAGAATATATCCCACACCTGGCCGGGAGGATCCCACGGCCATGGAGCCTCCCTCATTGCTAGCACAGCAGTCTGTGATCTAACCTCAAGGCAGCAGCAAGGCTGGGGGTGGGGCGCCCGCCATTGCAGAGGCTTAAGTAGGTAAACAAAGCCGCTGGGAAGCTCGAACTGGGTGGAGCTCACAGCAGCTCAAGGAAACCTGCCTGTCTCTGTAGACTCCACCTCTGGGGACAGGGCACAGCAAAACAACAACAACAACAACAAAAGCAGCAGAAACCTCTGCAGATGCAAACGACTCTGTCTGACAGCTTTGAAGAGAGCAGTGGATCTCCCAGCATGGAGGTTGAGATCTGAGAAGGGACAGACTGCCTGCTCAAGTGGGTCCCTGACCCCTGAATAGCCTAACTGGGAGACATCCCCCACTAGGGGCAGACTGACACCCCACACCTCACACGGTGGAGTACACCCCTGAGAGGAAGCCTCCAAAGTAAGAATCAGACAGGTACACTCGCTGTTCAGCAATATTGTATCTTCTGCAGCCTCTGCTGCTGATACCCAGGCAAACAGGGTCTGGAGTGGACCTCAAGCAATCTCCAACAGACCTACAGCTGAGGGTCCTGACTGTTAGAAGGAAAACTATCAAACAGGAAGGACACCTACACCAAAACCCCATCAGTACGTCACCATCATCAAAGACCAGAGTCAGATAAAACCACAAAGATGGGGAAAAAGCAGGGCAGAAAAGCTGGAAATTGAAAAAATAAGAGCACATCTCCCCCTGCAAAGGATCGCAGCTCATCGCCAGCAACGGATCAAAGCTGGACAGAGAATGACTTTGACTAGATGAGAGACGAAGGCTTCCGTCCATCAAACTTCTCAGAGCTAAAGGAGGAATTATGTACCCAGTGCAAAGAAACTAAAAATCTTGAAAAAAGAGTGGAAGAATTGATAGCTAGAATAATTAATGCAGAGAAGTTCATAAATGAAATGACAGAGATGAAAACCATGACACGAGAAATACGTGACAAATGCACAAGCTTCAGTAACCGACTCGATCAACTGGAAGAAAGAGTATCAGTGATTGAGGATCAAATGAATGAAATGAAGCGAGAAGAGAAACCAAAAGAAAAAAGAAGAAAAAGAAATGAACAAAGCCTGCAAGAAGTATGGGATCATGTAAAAAGACCAAATCTATGTCTGATTGGGGTGCCTGAAAGTGAGGGGGAAAATGGAACCAAGTTGGAAAACACTCTTCAGGATATCATCCAGGAGAACTTCCCCAACCTAGTAGGGCAGGGCAACATTCAAATTCAGGAAATACAGAGAACGCCACAGAGATACTCCTCGAGAAGAGCAACTCCAAGACACATAATTGCCAGATTCACCAAAGTTGAAATGAAGGAAAAAATCTTAAGGGCAGCCAGAGAGAAAGGTCGGGTTACCCACAAAGGGAAGCCCATCAGACTAACAGCAGATCTCTCGGCAGAAACTCTACAAGCCAGAATAGAGTGGGGGCCAATATTCAACATTCTTAAAGAAAAGAATTTTAAACCCAGTATTTCATATCCAGCCAAACTAAGTTTCATAAGTGAAGGAGAAATAAAATCCTTTACAGATAAGCAAATGCTTAGAGATTTTGTCACCAGGCCTGCCTTACAAGAGACCCTGAAGGAAGCCCTAAACATGGAAAGGAACAACCCGTATCAGCCATTGCAAAAACATGCCAAAATGTAAAGACCATCGAGGCTAGGAAGAAACTGCATCAACTAACGAGCAAAATAACCAGTTAATATCATAATGGCAGGATCAAGTTCACACATAACAATATTAACCTTAAATGTCAATGGACTAAATGCTCCAATTAAAAGACAGAGACTGGCAAACTAGATAAAGAGTCAAGACCCATCAGTCTGCTGTATTCAGGAGAGCCATCTCACATGCAGAGACATACATAGGCTCAAAATAAAGGGATGGAGGAAAATCTACCAAGCAAATGGAGAACAAAAAAAAAGCAGGGGTTGCAATCCTAGTCTCTGATAAAACAGACTTTAAGTCATCAAAGATCAAAAGAGACAAGGCCATTACATAATGGTAAAGGGATCAATTCAACAGGAAGAGCTAACTATCCTAAAGATATATGCACCCAATACAGGAGCACCCAGATTTATAAAGCAAGCCCTTAGAGACTTACAAAGAGACTTAGACTCCCATACAATAATAATGGGAGACTTCAACACCCCACTGTCAATATTAGACAGATCAACGAGACAGAAAGTTAACAAGCATATCCAGGAATTGAACTCATCTCTGCAGCAAGCAGACCTAATAGACATCTATAGAACTCTCCACCCCAAATCAACAGAATATACATTCTTCTCAGCACCACATCGCACTTATTCCAAAATTGACCACATAATTGGAAGTAAAGCACTCCTCAGCAAATGTACAAGAACAGAAATTATAACAAACTGTCTCTCAGACCACAGTGCAATCAAACTAGAACTCAGGACTAAGAAACTCAATCAAAACCACTCAACTACATGGAAACTGAACAACCTGCTCCTCAATGACTACTGGGTACATAACGAAATGAAGGCAGAAATAAAGATGTTCTTTGAAACCAATGAGAACAAAGATACAACATACTAGAATCTCTGGGACACATTTAAAGCAGTGTGTAGAGGGAAATTTATAGCACTAAATACCCACAAGACAAAGCTGGACAGATCTAAAATTGACACTCTAACATCACAATTAAAAGAACTAGAGAAGCAAGAGCAAACACATTCAAAAGCTAGCCGAAGGCAAGAAATAACTAAGATCAGAGCAGAACTGAAGGAGATAGAGACACAAAAAACCCTCCAAAAAATCAATGAATCCAGGAGTTGGTTTTTTGAAAAGGTCAATAAAATTGACAGACCCCTAGCAAGACTAATAAAGAAGAAAAGAGAGAAGAATCAAATAGACGTAATAAAAAATGATAAAGGGGATATCACCACTGACCCCATAGAAATACAAACTACCATCAGAGAATACTATAAACATCTCTATGCAAATCAACTAGAAAATCTAGAAGAAATGGATAATTTCCTGGACACTTAAACACTCTTCCAAGACTAAACCAGGAAGAAGTTGAATCCCTGAATAGACCAATAGCAGGCTCTGAAATTGAGGCAATAATTAATAGCCTACCAACCAAAAAAAGTCCAGGACCAGATGGATTCACAGCTGAATTCTACCAGAGGTACAAGGAGGAGCTGGTACCATTCCTTCTGAAACTATTCCAATCAATAGAAAAAGAGGGAATCCTCCCTAACTCATTTTATGAGGCCAACATCATCCTGATACCAAAGCCTGGCAGAGACACAACAAAAAAAGAGAATTTTAGACCAATATCACTGATGAACATCGATGCAAAAATCCTCAATAAAACACTGGCAAACCAGATCCATCAGCACATCAAAAAGCTTATCCACCATGATCAAGTGGGCTTCATCCCTGGGATGCAAGGCTGGTTCAACATTCGTAAATCAATAAACGTAGTCCAGCATATAAACAGAACCAAAGACAAGAACCACATGATTATCTCAATAGATGCAGAAAAGGCCTTTGACAAAATTCAACAGCCCTTCATGCTAAAAGCGCCCAATAAATTCGGTATTGATGGAATGCACCTTCAAATAATAAGAGCTATTTATGACAAACCCACAGCCAGTATCATACTGAATGGGCAAAAACTGGAAAAATTCCCTCTGAAAACTGACACAAGACAGGGATGCCCTCTCTCACCACTCCTATTCAACATAATGTTGCAAGTTCTGGCTGGGGCAGTCAGGCAAGAGAAAGAAATCAAGGGTATTCAGTTAGGAAAAGAAGAAGTCAAATTGTCCCTGTTTGCAGATGACATGATTGTATATTTAGAAAACCCCATTGTCTCAGCCCAAAATCTCCTTAAGCTGATAAGCTACTTCAGCAAAGTCTCAGGATACAAAATTAATGTGCAAAAATCCCAAGCATTCTTATACACCAGTAACAGACAAACAGAGAGCCAAATCAGGAATGAACTTCCATTCACAATTGCTTCAAAGAGAATAAAATACCTAGGAATCCAACTTACAAGGGATGTAAAGGACCTCTTCAAGGAGAACTACAAACCACTGCTCAGTGAAATCAAAGAGGACACCAACAAATGGAAGAACATACCATGCTCATGGATAGGAAGAATCAATATCGTGAAAATGGCCATACTGCCCAAGGTTATTTATAGATTCAATGCCATCCCCATCAAGCTACCAATGAGTTTCTTCACAGAATTGGAAAAAACTGCTTTAACGTCCATATGGAACCAAAAAAGACCCCACATTGCCAAGACAATTCTAAGTCAAAAGAACAAAGCTGGAGGCATCACGCTACCTGACTTCAAACTATGCTACAAGGCTACAGTAACCAAAACAGCATGGTACTGGTACCAAAACAGAGACATAGACCAATGGAACAGAACAGAGTCCTCAGAAATAATACCACACATCTACAGCCATCTGATCTTTGACAAACCTGAGAGAAACAAGAAATGGGGAAAGGATTCCCTACTTAATAAATGGTGCTGGGAAAATTGGCTAGCCATAAGTAGAAAGCTGAAACTGGATCCTTTCCTTACTCCTCATATGAAAATTAATTCAAGATGGATTAGAGACTTAAATGTTAGACATAATACCATAAAATCCCTAGAAGAAAACCTAGGTAGTACCATTCAGGACATAGGTATGGGCAAGGCCTTCATGTCTAAAACACCAAAAGCAACAGCAGCAAAAGCCAAAATTGACAAATGGGATCTCATTAAACTAAAGAGCTTCTGCACAGCAAAAGAAACCACCATCAGAGTGAACAGGCAACCTACAGAATGGGAGAAAATTTTTGCAATCTACTCATCTGACAAAGGGCTAATATCCAGAACCTACAAAGAACTCAAACAAATTTACAAGAAAAAAATAAACAACCCCATCAAAAAGTGGGCAAAGGATATGAACAGACATTTCTCAAAAGAAGACATTCATACAACCAACAGACACATGAAAAAATGCTCATCATCACTGGCCATCAGAGAAATGCAAATCAAAACCACAATGAGATACCATCTCACACCAGTTAGAATGGCAATCATTAAAAAGTCAGGAAACAACAGGTGTTGGAGAGGATGTGGAGAAATAGGAACACTTTTACACTGTTGGTGGGATTGTAAACTAGTTCAACCATTATGAAAAACAGTATAGTGATTCCTCAAGGATCTAGAACCGGAAGTACCATATGAGCCAGCCATCCCACTACTGGGTATATACCCAAAGGATCATGAGTCATGCTGCTATAAAGACACATGCACATGTATGTTTATTGCGGCACTATTCACAATAGCAAAGACTTGGAATCAACCCAAATGTCCATCTGTGACAGACTGGATTAAGAAAATGTGGCACATATACACCATGGAATACTATGCAGCCATAAAAAAGGATGAGTTTGTGTCCTTTGTAGGGACATGGATGCAGCTGGAAACCATCATTCTTAGCAAACTATCACAAGAACAGAAAACCAGACACTGCATGTTCTCACTCATAGGTGGGAACTGAACAATGAGGAAACTTGGACTCGGGAAGGGGAACATCATACACTGGGGCCTATCATGGGGAGGGGGGAGGGGGGAGGGATTGCATTGGGAGTTATACCTGATGTAAATGACGAGTTGATGGGTACTGACGAGTTGATGGGTGCAGCACTCCAACATGGAACAAGTATACATATGTAACAAACCTGCACGTTATGCACATGTACCCTAGAACTTAGAGTATAATAATAAAAAAAGGAAAAAAAAATTACTGAAGGATGAACCATTAAAGTGCTCTTTTGTTTTCTAAAACACTACTTTATCTTTAAATATCACATATAATGTGGACTAAATTATAAATAGATGCAAATAAAATTAATGAGGTAAGAAAATGAAAGCAATTTATAACCATGAAATGATAATTAACAAGTATATAATGATATAGCAAAATATACTGAGATGATGTGGTGTAGTATCGAGGTAATACAGTGTAACGGATAAGAGCACAGATTCTGGAGCCAGGAAGTCTAGGTTTGAGTGCTGTCCTATGTGATCCTGAGCAGGTACTTAACCATTTTATCTTTATGTTCATCATCTGTCAAATGAAAATCATAATTATGTCTCTCCCTTAAGGTGGTTGTAAGGGTAAAATTAGTTAATTCATAGTGCTTAGGACACTTGGCACAAAATAGACATTCAACTAATGTTGAATTACAATGCATTTGAAAGAGGACAATTAATATATGAACTTCACTACAAAGATATATGAAAATATTCTTTATTTCCTTTAGCCACTGACTTGAGAATGCAACTGATTGTATATATTTACCTCTCTGAAGACTACTGTTTTTTAAACTTGCAGGGAAATAAACCAACTATTTTGAAGTGTAATTATTTTAGAAACATATGCTTCACATGGTAGCATGTTTTCTGTGACCTTGAGTGAGTCAAATAACCTATCTAACCCTCATTTTTTAATCTATTGGTTGGAGAAATTGTTCTGTAATTTAACTTTTAGGTTGAGGTTTTGTGATTCTCTGAGTATATTTCTTCCTTTCAAATACATGTAGTGCCTTCCGGAGCAGAGGGCCAAGGCTACTATTCTCATTTTACAAATAAAGAACTAACAACACAGAAAAGTCAAATGATATCCTAGAAAGTTGAAGACAGATGCACGATTATGACATAGGTTCAGCACGTGATGTTGGCCAAGACCTACTGTGTTGTCGGGAAATGATAATGGGTATTCATATGTAGCCGACTTAGGCTCAAATGTGACCTGATTCAAATCTGAACTGTTTACTTCTCTAGTGGCAGGACTGTGAATAATTTACATATACTATATGTAAACAGGCTAACGCTAACAATACCAATGTAATGTTTAGGATAGATCCGCTCCAAGTGTGGGCTTCCTTCTTTTTTTTTTTCTTCTTAATTTGGTATTGCCTCTCTCATGAAAAGCTCATTATTTGAACTTTCATACAGATATTCCCCCAACGTTGATTTTTAGAAATATTGTTCAGCTTTTTGCTTTGCTTGGGTTATTGCCAGAGTCAAAGAGAACTCAACTTAAATGTCTGGGATTGTAAAATTATCAGTTAGAACAGGAAGAACTATGCTGATAAATGGAGACAGGTGGGATTTAGAGCTGTCTGAAATCATAAACCACAGGCTGATACCTGGCTGAGTGGTCAGGGCTTTCCTTGCCAGCCCTTATTCTGCTGGAAACATGCAGTGCTTCCCATTCTCTGTTAAGCCTTCTAATACTGTGCTGTTTTGGAACCTCAGAATTTAATTTCAGGTGTTGTCCCAATGCATACTTCCACAAAGGTGAAATAATATGTCTTTTACTAATTGTCAAACCAAAGATAAATTAATGGATATAATGCACCCATTTGTAAGTTATTTCCTCGTCAATATTTTAAGAATATTTGGTATCTGGTATCTCTATGAGCTAGTAGAGTGCTGGAAGATGACCAAACAAATACAGAAGTAGAAAATATTTACAAATTCCAGAGACAATCAAGTTCAGTAAGGCAGCTTCATTTATTGAGAAAGCATGGGATATTTATATCTGTGATTCTTTTTGTCCACATATATCATAGTCTTGTTTTCTGTTGGTGATTTTGTTGGATCTGGTTTATGAAATTAAACATATTAATAAGAATTCTCTGAGTGTTTTATTCCCTGAACAACTTTGAGAAGCACTGTCATATTGCATGAAGTCTAAAATCCTCTGCTTATAACTGAGGCTATAAAATATGATTAAGAGCACAAATTCTGAGGTTCAACTCTGAGATTTCCAGCTCTGCCACTTACTGACCATGTAATCTTGGGCCAGTTACTTAACCTATCTTGGCCAAAGGTTACTCATCTGTAAATAAGGACAATAAAGTCAGATACATAGATTTGTTATGAATATTAAATATGCTATTACAGGTCAATTACTTAAAAGAATGACAGGCACAGAATAAGAGCTTAGAGCTTTTATTATTGAGCACTGTTATGGACCAGGCTTTGGGTAAATTACTGCAATGTAAAACAAATAATATTCTTCCCTCAAGGAGTATAATCTAGAACAGAGGTCTTCAAGCTACAGTCCATAGGCCAAATCTAGCTTGCCATTTGTTTTTGTAAACAAAGTTTTATTGAAACACAGTCATTTCTATCATTTACATATTATCTGTGATTGTTGTCATGCTTCAAGGGTAGAGTAGGATAATCGTGACAGAAGTCATCTGGCTCACAAAACCAGAAATATTTACTAACTGGCCTTTACAGAAAATGTTTGCCAACCTTTGTATAATACAGAAGAGACATATAAACTAATAAATTTTTATGCAGTATAGTACCTAGGCTTAGCACAATGCCTAACATATATTTATTAATTGTGTGCCCTGTGCTTGATTACAGTCGAAGTGAAGATATGTTAGTGAATGAAACAGATATGAAAAATCTCAATCCATTTGGAATTAGAAGCCTAATAGGGAGACTGTCTAGGCAATACACGAGAAAATAAGTAAAGCATCAGAAAGGTCAAGGTGGCACCCCAGTGTTTGGAGTTTGGAGTATGGCTACACCAATGTCCGATGGGATTGCAGCCATTTGTAATTAGGTTCCACCAAAATCTATTCAGTCTGAATTCCTGCCTATAGCCTCTGCTCCATAAGGCCTATCCATTTACCAACCTTAGTGTGTAATATGCTGCTAACACAGTCTTGCCCAGAGTAAGTGCTTAATAAAGATTCACTGAATGAATAAAAGGAACATCATCCATTATATTATTTGTCCTGACTTGAAATTCCTCACTACTTTCCTTGATTCTGTACATTCTTTAATGTCCAGGTGAGGGCTTTTTTTTTTTTTTAATTCTTTAAGATGCCTCCCTTGACTATTGCTCCTTGATCTCCCCTTCTTGAAACTCTTATTGCTATTTTATCACAGAGAGATACTGTGTTGTGACTGAGTTGGTGAAAGCACCTAGACAGTAGAAAGAGGAGAGGCCAATGCAGAGGTCCAGGTGAGACTTAAGCTTTTCCTTATAGGAAGGGTAGGTTAAGGTAGGTAGAGATTTGCAAATAAGAGCTATGTGGGGCACTAAAGAGTCACCGTGACTGAGACTGACATAAATCCCAATCCTAATAGTGAGGGGAAAAGCAATAAAATCAAGTGAAAAGGCAAATGTGATAATGGTTCATACAGGATACATGTAAAGAGAGGCATGATAGAAAAGGGTGTTTGTGGAAGAGGGAACAATGTATACTAAGGCATACCTTAGCATACTAAGGCCCAGAGGAGAGAGAAAGTTTGGTACAGTTGAGGAACTTGAAGCATTTTAACTGCCTGGAACAAAGCATTGAAGAAGGGCAGTGGTGAGAAATAAGGCTGCATTGGACAAGAAGGGAGAGCCTTGTAGGCTGTGGAAATAGGAATGCATCGAAGGACTTTAAGCAAAGAAATAATATGATTCATTTTGCATTCTAGAGACAGCATATTGTGTGCAATATGGAAAATAAAGTAGGATGGAACATGATTAAAAGAATACCATATGCCAGGTGCTAAATTTATATTATCCCACTTAATATTCACAACTGCCCTGCAAATTGGAGATAATTATTTTTATTTTATCGATAAGGGGAATAAGATTTTGAGAGATTAAGTAAACTGTCCATAGTTACAAAGCTAAAAAAATGGATGAGCTGAATTAAAATTAAGTTTCTCAAGATGAATAGCTATGGCTTACCCCTAATGTCTCCTGCAGTATGGCATAGTGGGGAATGCATGGAAAGGAGTTGGCCAGGTAAAGGCAGAGGGAAGAGTATTGCAGGCTGAGACAACTACATATGAAAAAATAGAAATATGAGAATCGATTGCACATCCAGAGAACTTTAGACTTGATTGTGTCATTGTGTTTTAGCAGAAGATATGGCTGGAGAAATAATGTTGGAATGAAATAATCTGAGACCCAGTAAGCATTTGGATATTATACAACAGATGACCAGGAACTATAGGAAACACCCCCAATTCCACCTCAGAAAATGACATGAACAAATTTGTTTGTTCAAAGAGGTAATTGTAGAGGCAATGTAAAGATGTAAAGACGGGTGTGAGATTACAGCCAGGATGATCACTATGATATTATTATAATGGACTAGGTTTTAAAAAATGGATAAGTGAAGAGATGAACCTCCTAGAACGGAAATCACTTTGAGAAACTGGTAGGAAATAAAGTTGAAAAGGCTAAGAAGTTTCAGCTCACAGAACCCTTGGAGACTAGTGACTTTAAATTTGGAATTGGTTGTAAAGACAAATGGAAAAATTACCTTTAGGTCTGAATTGGTATTAGGTTGTAGGAACAGATTTTACAACACTCAGTGTACCATTTCAGCCATGTAGTTCTGGGACTGTAAACACATAAACATAAAATCACGTGCTTGATAAGGACTTTAAATATTCTTTTTTTAAAATCTCTATTCTCAGCCCTCACTATTTACTTTACATGTGAGTACATTAAAGATAGAGGCCCAGCCACAATTCCTGCACGTATCCAGTCTTTTTTCTTTTTTTTTTTTTTAAATATTACACTGCAGCACCTCACTCTTGTTGAAGTTTAGAATTAAATGAAGTTCTGGTTTTATTCTTAAGGACTGAGAAAAAGGTCATGCTAACAGAGGGGCCCATTAGAGGCAGTGACTCACTTTACGCCTTAGATTTCTTTTGTATATTTAATGGCTGATAAAAGTACCATCAGGAAGAAGTAAACATAATTGGATTTGTACCCTGAGAGATAAGAAAAAACATTTAGTTGTTACATTGTTTATTATAAAAGGATACATTATAAGCTTTTTAAGGTTACCACCTGTGAGTGAGGACCACTCCAGAGAAAATTTATAATTATGCAGTTTCTAAATCCACATATTCCATGACTGGTTTCCCAATAAGTGAAGCTCAGTCAAACATTTTCAAAACACGGAGCAGTAGTATTAACTCTTAAGATTTTAAATGCAGTAAGAATAAGAGTGAATTTTAGTGTATATTAACTTAATGCCTATATATATTTCAGAATGGTCTGCATATGTTTATGCATTCTTTAAAATGAGCCACATATATTTTTGCATATCTTGTATGTGGTCCTGGATATGCAAACTAAAGTAATCACAAAACCCTATAAATATTTTGTATACATATATATATATATATATATATTTAAGCCATGTACATATGAGGGCTTACTGTAGTTAAAATTTTAATGCTGGTTGGTATTTATAAAAGAGAAGAATAACAAACAAATCAAACATTTTGTTTCTATTTATGCTCTGGTCTTAATAATTAGGTCCTACCCTGATTACAAACATATACCAAGTGTTTACTATTTAATTTACTCCTTACAAAGCACTATAAAAGGGTTGCTATTATCCTAACATAAGCATGCTCTTTCGATTGTGAAGTTCATATTTTTAATACAATGTATCATGAGTTTATAAAAACTTCATGTCTCATCTTTAAGATGAAGATCTTACCATATAGGATGGTTGTAAAGATTAGAATAATGATTTTAAAATCTCGTGGCATGATTTCTAGCATATTATGAGACATTCTAAGTGGTATGGGGACTTGTAGTGTAAATAGAAGCACAGTTTTTAACGTGTCAGTCATTCCCTGTCAGTATATGCAAGTTTCAATGCAGATGCGCTTCTGGCAAAACTAAACTGACCAGGAAGCCATATTCATTGCCCAACTGTCCCTTAGGCTTTACTGCCCTAATGGAAATGGAGAGTTCATTTTATCTGGTAGAGTCTACTTTAAATACTATCTGAAACAAAGCAAAGTAAAAATGGATTTAAAGTAAATAATTAAATATGTAAAGAAGTAAAGTCTCATGGTTACTAACTCCATTGTTTCTTTCAGTAATATGCAGTTTAGTTACTTTTTCCAGCCAAATTTTCCTTGTAATTCAGATTATATAGACCTAGCTTTGGGTTATATGTGTACATATATACTTATAGATATCCACAGATTGGCATATAGGCTTGTGGGAGGGGTGTGTGTGTGTGTGCGCGTGTGTGTGCGCGCTTATGACTATATGCAAGGTAACAAGAGAAAAAGGAGCAAGAGCAAGGAAACTGACTCCACACAAGAAGGAAGATATCTGTTTTTTTCACCCTATATAATCAATACGTACTATAGTGTCTGGAACAAACAGCATTTTTAGGAGCTCAATAAATCTTTGTTAATGAATGCATATAGATTTATATATATTTAAAGTGTAGCTGCATATGTGCATAAATATATTAAAATAGCCTTCTACTTTCAGGAAGTCTATTTGTCCTTCAGAATTTTTGTCACTGTGTAAGTTATGAGGAATAGATCCGTGTTATATCTATTTTCAAAAGATCCTTATTTTACTTTTCTAGTAATGAGACTGAAATAGCCATATTTGCTCTGACTAGGGCTTGGAATTAGATAACACCCACAGACAGTCATAGATTTTTTTTTTTATTAATCTTCTCATAATTAGGAGTTGTTAGAACATTGAAAAAGCAGTATGAAATCTACCAGAAATCAGGAATATTCTTAGCACAGTGCAGATGCTCCAAACTTTAAAAATGTACAAGTATGAGTGACAGTTAAGCAGGTTGTACTCTAATTTGAGATTCAACTAAGTGTAAATAATCAGAATATATTAGTTGGAAGTATTTACTGAAATGTTTTTCAGTAGGACCCTCCTAAACACGATCTCTTCAAAAACAACAGAAATAATAATCACAGTAACTATCAAATATGTACTGCATGGCAGGGATTAGCTAGGAATTTCCCATACTCTGTCTCATTTAAATTATACAGCAATTCTATAAAGTGGCTTTATTTTTCTTATTTTACACATGGAAACATTGAGGCTCAGAGAAATGATACAACTTACCAAGGTCGTGGTACTTATATATAGTGGATCACAAGTCAATCAGACATGCAGGGAACAAATATATATTTTGTACCTGTCAAGATCCAGGTTAGGTTTATTTGGTGGGCAACACATAAATTGTTTCTAGTATCTTGAACCTTATGAATTTAAAACAAGGTGTTTCTGACTTTGAAGCCCTTGAGTCTATATTATTCTATTATAAAATGTGCTGTTCTTCAGGGAAAATCCATACATTTGCATAAACTGGACATTTAGATTACAAAATTTCATATTTTCATTGGAAAACAGAGCACTTGAGATTAGCAAATTGAAGAATCCTTGCTTTCAGTTGACTCATTCCAGCCCTGCCCTTGCTTTCTTTGGTCATGTCTTCTGTCTGCCACACTTTTCCACATGCCTGCCATCAGGGCTTGTCTCTGGATATGCATAGTAGGTTGGAGAAAAGCAGACAGACAACAAATTGCTTTCAAAAAAAAAAAAAAAGCTAGAGAAGGTTATAGTCTGAATCTAAACTCAAGAGTAACTTACAATGTAACACAGAGAGAAAAAGGAAAATAGAAACAGAACAGAACAGAAGTTAGTCTGCTATGGGAAGGCCTTCCAGCAGCGTGGGAGAAGTATTTGCCATGGCAACTATTGCATCATCCTGCAGGGGTGGCAGGAATGCCTCAAGGGGAAAAGAGGACACCTCTTAAAATCCCATCTCCTGTTTACTAAAGCTAGAAATTCCATCAGAAAAACTCTGATACAAAAGGTAGAATACTTCTCTCCTTCTAACCTGATAACTGATTTTAAGATCAGAGAGGAAGTTAGCTACCTAATGGCCCAGTCTACTTCTCTTTGTTACCTAGCATTGCTCTAGGACAAGTTATTTAATATCAGTTTGCCTGTTAATCCCATTGTCTAATGACTAAATTGCCTAAAATCATAGTACCCATGTAATTTATTGTTCCACCAAGGACACTTTTGAGAGTAAAAGAGCGTACTATAAATTACACTGGAAGAATGGGCAAAACCAGAACTAACCCTGGTAAATTGACAATAATGCTTATCCTAAATAAAATAATCTCCACTTTCTGCAAATATTTGTGGAAATAAATGAAGACCACTCAAATGTGAATAAGCAGAGGCTATTTATTCAGAAATTTCTATATAGCAAAGGAGTCAGCCCCATCACTTGGATTTGGCACAGACTCAAAAGTGGGTAAGGGAGTAGGAAAGCATCGTAGCAAGGCGTATGGTGGGAGAAGACTTCTAGTCTCTTCTGATTGGAGGTTGTTGGCATGGAGGAATTTGGAGGCAGCCTAACTGTAAGTGGGACATCCTATGTGATTAGTTTGCAGATAATATTTGTTCTTCTCTGGTTCTATGTTGGTACTATGAGCAAAAATTAGGGAAGCTGTCAGTCATTGACCAAGTCATCACCATTTTGAGACAGTTGCTGCAGAGACTGTGGGTCAAAGATCTATTGGGAAGAGGCAGTGGAGCAAGATGGCCAAATGGAACCCTCCAGTGATCGCCCCCTACTCCTGCCAGTGGGAAAAACACATTGACCAACTATCCACACAAGAATGCACCCTCATAAGAACCAAAAATCAGGTGAGCAATTATAGTCTCTGGTTTTTAAATCATATAAAGGCAAGAGGTACTAAAGAGGGAAGCAAAGACATCTTGAATTGCCAGCATCATTCCTCACCCATCCCCTGGCAGTGGCAGCGACTGGCCACATGACACATAGAATCTGCGTGCATGAGAGAGGGTGAGCAAAGTGATGGCCGGACTTGACATTGGAAATCAGTGCTGTCCTATGACAATGGAAAGCAACACAGAGCAAAAATTGTTGCTGAAATCAGTGCTGTCCTATGACAATGGAAAGCAACACAGAGCACACATGTAAGGAGCATTTAGACCAGCCCTAGCCAGAGGGGACTTGTTCATCCCAGCAGCCAGAACCTGAGTTCTGGCTAGCACCACCATTGCATGCTAAAGGGCTCTGGGGCTCTAAATAAATTTGAAAGGCAGTCAAGGCCACAGTAACTGAAATTCCTTGGTAAGTCCTGGTGCTGCGCTGAGCTTGGAGCCAGTGGACATGGGATGCACATGACCTAGTGATAGACCATCTCAGGTGGCCAAGGAAGCACTTGTGTTTCCTCTCTCTCAACCACAGGCAGCATAGCTAACAGCTCTGGAGTTGCCCCTTCCTTCTACTTGAGGAGAAGAGAAGGGAAAGTCAAGAGGACTTTGTCTTGTAACTTGGATACCAGCTCTGCAACAGTATAACAGGACACTAGGCAGAGTCCTGAAGACCCTATTTCAGGATCTAGCTCCAGATTTCTGGACATATCCTGGGCTGTAAGAGAACCTGCTGCCTTGAGGGGAATAACACAGTCCTGGCAGAATTCAACACCTGCTGACTAATGAACCCTTGAGCCTTGAGTAAGCATCAGTTGTTGCCAGATGTATCATGGGCCTTGGGTGAGACTCGTTGCTGTGCTGGCTTCAAGTGTGACCCAGAGCATCCCCAGCTGTAGCGGCCATGGAGAGGGATTCCTTCTGCTTGAGGAAAGGAAAGGGAAGAATAAAGGGAAGCTTCATTCTGCTATAAAGCAGCTTGGGTACCAGCTTGGCCACAGTGAAGCAGAGCACTAAGTGGACCCCTTGGGTTTCTGATTCTAGACTTTGGTTTCTAGATGAAATGTTTAGGCCCATCCTGGGCCAAAGGGAGGATACTGCCCTTAGGGGAGAGAGGCACAGGGCTTTCAGCATTCACCACAAGCTGACTGAAGAGCCCTCAGGCCTTGAGTGAACATTGGAAGTAGCCAGACAGTACTTGCCATGGGCCTGAGTGAGACACTCGTGACCACAGGGAGAAGCTCCTTCTACTTGAGGAGAGAAGAGGGAAAAGTGAGAAGGATTTTGTCTTGTGGCTTAGGTACCAGCTCAGCTGCAGTTGAATAGAGCATCAAGTGGCTTCTTAAGGTTCCCAAATCCAGATTCTGGATCCCAGTGGACATTGGATGCATATGACCTAGATCCTGGATCCCAGTGGACTTGGGATGCACATGACCTAGTGATACACCAGCAAGACTGGCCAAGAAGCACTTCTGTTTCCTCTCATCCACAGGCAATATAGCTAACAGATGGCATATCTGGACCTGCCCTGGGCTGGCAGGCTGGGGGAGGCTTGCTGCCCTAAAGAAAAGGCCATAACCCTAGCTGGATTTGCTGTCTGTGGGAAGTAAAGCACTTGGGCCTTGAGGGAACATTGGTGATAACCAGTCAGTGATTGCCGTGGGTCTTGGGAGAGACCCAGTGCCATGCTGGCTTCAGGTCTGACCCAGCACAGTCCCAGTGCTGGTGGCCAGAGGGTTGTTTATGTCATCCCTCCATAGCTCCAGGCAGCTCAGCACAGAGAGAGAAAGGGTTTGTTTGTTTGGGCGAAAGTAAGGGAAGATAACAGGAATTTCTACTCAGTAATCTCAGAAATTCTCCTGGATCTCACTCAAGAATACCACAGTGGCACCTCTACAAGTCTGCAAGACTCACAGCATTCTTGGGCTTGGGTTTGGGTTGTCCCCAAATGCAGATACAGCTGCAGTGACGAACTACTTAGATCACAATAGTCGGTTACCTTTGAATACTTGGATTGGAAAGCCTTCCCAAGAAGGATGTGTACAAATAATCCCAGAGAGTAAAGACTACAATAAATACCTATCTTCAATGTCCAGACATTGACCAACATCCACAAGCATTAAGACCATCTACAAAAACATGACCTCACCAAATAAACTAAATAAGGCACCAGAGACTAATCCCACAGTGACAGAGATATGTGACCTTTCAGACAAAGAATTCAAAATAGCTGTTTTGAGGAAGCTCAATGAAACTCAAAAGAACAGAAGAGGAATTCAGAAACCTATCAGATAAATTTAACAAGACCAGGCGCAGTGACTCACGCCGGTAATCCCAGCACTTTGGAAGGTGAGGTGGGCAGATTATGAGGTCAGGATCATCTTAGCCAAGACCATCTTGGCTAACATGGTGAAACCCCGTCTCTACTAAAAATACAGAAAATTAGCCAGGCATGGTTGGCACGTGCCTGTCGTCCCAGCTACTCAGGAGGCTGAGGAAGGAGAATCACTTGAATCTGGGAGGTAGAGGTTGTGGTGAGCCCAGATGGTGCCACTGCACTCCAGTCTGGGTGATAGAATGAGACTTTGTCTCAAAAAAAAAAAAAAAAAAATTAACAGAGACTGAAATAATTAAAAACAGTTGAGCATAAATTCTGGAACTGAAAAATTCAATTGATATATTGAAGAATGCATAAAAGTCTCTCAACAGCAGAAATGATGAAGCAGAAGAAAAAATTAGTGAGCTTGAAGACAGGCAATTTGAAAATATATGGCCAGAGGAGACAAAATAAAAAATAATGAAGCCAGCATACAAGATCTAGAAAATAGTCTCAAAAGGTCAAATTTAAGAGTTATTAGTCTTAAAGAGGAAGTAGATGGAAAGTTTGGGGTAGATAGTTTATTTGAAGGGATAATAACAGAGAACTTCCCAAACCTAGAGAAAGATATCAATACTCAAGTCCAAGAAGGTTGTAGAACACCAAGTCAATTTAACTCAAAGACTACTGCACAACATTTAATAATAAACTCCCAAAGGTCAAGGATAAAGAAAGGATACTAAAAGCAGCAAGAAAGAAGAAACAAATAACATACAAAGGAGCTTCAATACATCTGGCAACGGATTTCTCAGTAGATTCTTTACAGGCTGGGAGAGTGGCATGACATATTTATAAGGCTTTTTATCCTAGAATAATATACAGTGAAAATATCTTTCAAATGTGAAGGAGAAATAAAGACTTTCCCAGACAAACAAAAGGTGAGGGACTTCATATACAACAGACTTGTCCTCTAAGAAATGCTAAAGAGAGTTATTTAGCCTGAAAGAAAAGGACATTAATGATCAATAAGAAATCATCTGAAGGTACAAGACTCACTGGTAATACTAAGCACACAGACAAATATAGAATATTTTAACCCTGTAATTATGGTGTATAAACTATTCATATCATGAGTAGAAATACTAAAAGACAAACGTATCAAAAATGATAACTACAACAACTTTTGGAGGCATAGAAAGTATATGATATAAGTAGAAACAATAAAAAGTTAAAAATTGGGGAGATAAAGTTAAAGTGTTAAGTTTTTATTATTTTTCTTTTTGCTCATTTGTTTGTTTTTGCAATTGTGTTGTCATCAGTTGAAAATAACATGTTACAAGGCATTATTTGCAAGCCTCATAGTAACCTCAAATAAAAAACCTACAACAGATACACAAAATATAAAAGAAAGAAATTAAAACATACCACCAGAGAAAATCACCTTCACTAAATGGAATACAGGAAATAAGGGATGAAGGGATACAGGAATGCAGGAAGGCAGGAAGGCAGGCAGGAAGGTAGGCAAGGCAAGCAGGAAGGTAGGCAAGGCAGGTCAGGAGGCAGGAAGGCAGGAAGGAAAGGATAACTGCAAAACAACCAGAAAACAAATAACAAATTGACAGGAATAAATCCTTACTTACCACTAAGAACACTGAATGTAAGTGGACAAAACTCTTCAATTAAAAGACAAAGAGTAGCTGAATAGATACATACACACACACACACACACACACACACGCGCGCGTGCATGCGCATGACCCAAAAATTTGTGGCCTACAAGAAACATGCTTCCACTATAAAACACACATGGATTGAAAAGGAAGGATGGAGAAAGATATTTAATGTAAATGGAAACCAAAAAAGAGCAGGAGTCACTCTACTTGTATCAGAAAAAATGGTTTTCAAGACAAAAGCTATATAAAGAGACAAAGAAGGTCATTATATAATGATAAGGGGTCAAGTCAACAAGAAGATATAGTAATTGTTAATATATATGCACCCAACTGTGGAGCACCCAGATATATAAAGCAAATATTAAAGGCAAAGAGAAGGAAAAATCTCAATACAATAATAGCTGGAGACCTCAACACCCCACTTTCAGCATTAAACAGATCATCCAGACAGAAAAAAAAAGATCAGTCTCAATCTGCACCATAGACCAAATGGACCTAATAGACATTTACAGAACAGTTCCCCCAATTGCTGCAGAGTACACATTCTTCACCTTAGCACATGGATCATTCTTAAGAATTGCCCATATGTTTGACCACAAAACAAGCCTTAAAAAATTAAAAAAACTGTAATAATTTAAAATATCTTCTCTGCCCACAATGGAATAAAACTAAAAATCAATAATAAGAGGAACTTCAGAAAGTATTAAATATACAAACACATGGAAACTAAACAATATGCTCCTGAATGTGTCTAGTGTGTCATGACGAAAGTGAGAAGGAAATGCTAAAATCTCTTAAAAAATGAAACACACTGAAGGCAATATTAAAAGGAATGTTTATAGCAATAACTCTTACATTAAACAAGTAGAAAAACTTCAAATAAACAACCAATTATTCATCTTAAAGAACAAGAAAAGCAAGAGCAAACCAAACCCCAAATTAGTAAAATAAAATAAAGATCAGATCAGAAATAAAAGAAATTGGAACAAAAATACAATAGATAAACAAAATAAGAAGTTAGTTTTCAAAAGATAAAAGTGACAAACCTCTAGCCAGACCAACTAAGAAAAAAAGAAGATTCAACTAAATAAAAATAGGAAATCAAAAAGGAGACATTACAACTGATAACACAGAAGTTCAAAGGCTCATTATATACTAGTATGAGCAGTTATATGCAAGTACATTGGAAAATCTAGAGGAAATGCATAAATTCCCAGACAGATACAACCTATCAAGACTGAACCATGGAGAAATATAAAACCTGAGCAGAGCAATAACCAGCAATGAGATTGAAGCTATAATAAAAAGTCTCCCAGCAAAGAAAAGCCCAGGACCTGATGTCCTCACTGATAAAATTTTTACCAGACATTTGAAGAAGAACTAATACCAGTCTTATTGAAACTATTCTGAAAAAGAGAAGAGGAGGGAATCTTTTCAAATGCATTCTGTGAGGCCAGTATTACCCTTACGTCAAAACCAGACAGACACATCAAAAAAAAAAAAAAAAAAAAAAGAAAGAAAAAAGAAAGAAAACTACAGGCCAATATTTCTAATTAATATTGATGTAAAAGTTCTCAATAAAATACTAGAAAACTGAATTCAACAACACATTAAAAAGATCACTCATCGTGATCAAGGGGGATTTATCTCAGGGATACAAGGATGGTTCAATATATGCAAATCAATTAGTGTGATACATCATATCAATTGAATGAAGGATAAAAACCACATGATCCTTTAAATTGATGCTGAAAAAAGATTTGATAAAATTTAACTTATCTTCATGATAAAAACCCTCAAAAACCTGAGTATAGAAGGAACATACCTCAATGCAATAAAGGACATGTATGACAGACCTACAGCTAGTATCATGCTGAGTGGGGAAAAACTGAAAGCCTTTCCTCTAAGATCTGGAACATGACAAGGATGCCCACTTTCAACCCTGCTATTCAGCATAGTACTGGAAATCCTAGTTAGAGTCAATCAGACAAAAGAAAGAAAGAAAGACCATCCACACTGCAAAGAAATAGGTCAAATTATCCTTGTTTGCAGATGATATGATCTTACAACAGGAAAAACCTAAAGACTTCACCAAAAAACTATGAGAACTTGTAAAGAAATTCATTAAATTCGCAGGATACAAAATCAACACGTAAAAATCAGTAGCATTTCTATATGCCAACAGTGAATAATTGGAAAAAGAAATCAAGGAAGTAACCTTGTTATAATAGCTATATATAAAATTATAGACATAGGAATAAAGTAGTGAATGATCTCTACAATGAAATCTACGAAATACTGAAGACAGAAACTGAAGAGGACACAAAAACATGGAAAGATATTCCATGTTCATGGATTAGAAGAATCAATATTGTTAATCTATTAATTAATCCATACTACCCAAAGCAAGCTACACATTCAGTGAAATCCCTATCAAAATACCGGTGACATTCTTACAGAAATAGCTAAAACAATCTTAAAAATTTTATATGAAACCACAAAAGATACCTAATATTTAAAACAACTCTGAGCAAAAAGAACAAAACTAGAGGAGTCACGTTGCCTGACTTCAAATTATACTACAGAGCTATAGTAACCAAAACAGCATATTACTGGCATTAAAACAGACACATAGACCAATGGAACATAATAGAGAACCCAGAAATAAATTCATACATCTACAGTGAACTCATTCTCGATAAAGGCACCAAGAACATACGTTGGGGAAAGGACAGTCTCTTTAATAAATTGTCCTGGGAAAACTGAATATCCATCTAAAGAAGAATGAAACTAGATGCTATCTCTTACTATATACAAAAGTCAAATCAAAATGGATGAAAGACTTCAACCTAATTCCTGAAAATATGAAACTACTCAAAGAAAACATTGAAGAAACTCTCTAGGACACTGGTCTGGGCAAAAATTTTTTGAGTAATATCTCAAAAGCACAGGTAACCAAGGTAAAAATGTAAAAATGGAATCACATCAAGTTACAAAGCTTCTGCACAGCAAAGAAACAATCCACAAACTGAAGAGGAAATCCACAAAATGGAATAAAATGTTTGCAAACTACCCGTCTGACAAGGGATTAAGAGACAGAATATATATGGAGCTCAAATAACTCAATATGAAAGAAATGTAAGAATTCAATTGAAAAATGGGCAAAAGATCTAAATACACATTTCTCAAAAGAAGACACACAAATGGCAAACAGGTATTTGAAAAGGTGCTCAGCATCATTGCTCATCAAAGAAGTGTAAATCATGGCTGGGCATGGCTCATGCCTGTAATCCCAGCACTTTGGGAGGCCTAGGCAGGCAGATCACCTGAGGTCAGGAGTTCAAGACTAGCCTGGACAACATGATGAAACCCGGTCTCTACTACAAATACAAAAAGATTAGCCAGGAATGGTGGCAAATGCCTGTAGTCCCAGCTACTCAGGAGGCTGAGGCAGGAGAATTGCTTGAACCCAGGAGGCAGGGGTTGCAGTGAGCTGAGATTGTACAACTGCATTCCAGCCTGGGAGACAGAGCAAGAGTCCATTAAAAAAATGCAAATCACAGCTAAAATGTGTGATATCATCTCACCCCGGTAAAAATGGCTTTTATCCAAAAACTAGGCAATAATGAATGCTGGCAAGGATGTGAAGAAAAGGGAACCTTTGTATACTGTTGGCAGAAATATATGTTAGTGCAGCCACTATGAAGAAAAGTCTGGAGGTTCCTCAGAAAGCTAAAAACAGAACTACCATATGATCCAGCAAACATACTGATAGGTATATAGCCAAAAGAAGGGAAATCAGTATAACAATGAGATATCTGCATTCCCATGTTTACTGTAGCACTATTCACAATAGCCAAGATTTGGAAGCAACTTAAATGTTCATCAATAGACAAATGGATAAATAAAATGTTTTACATATACAAAATGGAATACTATTCAGTCACTAAAAAAGAATGAGATACTGTCATTTGAAACACCATGGATAGAACTGGAGGACATTATGTTTAGTGGAATAAGTCAAGCACAGAAAGATAAACTTTACATGTTCTTACTCATTTGTGGGAGCTAAAAATGAAAACAATTGAACTCATGGAGATATTACAAGGATGTTTACCAGAGTCTGGGAAGGGTAGTGGTGGGAGATGGGTGATGGTGGAAATGGGAATGGTTAATGGGTATAAAAATATAGTTAGATAAAATGAATAAGATCTAGTATTTGATAACACAATGGGATTATTGCAGTCAATAGAAATTTATTAGGCATTTCAAAATAAAAGAGTAAAATTGGAATGTTTATAACACAAAGAAATGATAAATCCTTGAGGTAATAGATACCCTATTTACTCTGATGTGATTATTACACAACGTATGCCTCTATAAAGTATCTCATATCCCATACATTTATATACCTACTAAGTACCCATAAAAATTAAAAATAATTATTTATTTTTAAGATCTGTTGTTGTAAATGATCTGACCTTTTTTTTTTTTTTTTTGGTATATTCAGGCTCTCAAATTGAGTTGTATACTTGTTATAATATCTTTGGAGAGTTATAAGGACACTTAGTCAAAATTGTATAAGGTCACTTCTAATGTAACTTTGTATTTCTAATAAGTAATCATTAAATTTGTATTATTTGGAGATAATCATATTGTTTTATCTTATGTATTTATCTTTCTAATTTATCTCCTTTTGAACACTTAAAGGAAATTTTAGCCTGTTTGTCTACAAAGCTTCCATCCAACTATAATTTTGAATATGCTTAATTTTATTTTGGGAGTACTTCAAGAAATGCAAACATGTACACACAAAGGGTTGCATTTATCTATATTTATAATTTATCTATATTTTAGATAAATTTCCCATAATCAAATGTTATTATATAAGATGAAGCATTGCCCCTAATAACCTTATTGCTCTCATTTCCTGTGTACTCACAGTTAGACACCCCTGGCCAAAATTAGAAAGCATGGTTGCTGGCTTTGGGGAAGGTAGCATATGCAGATGTGGCCAGCTCTTGATTGTTCGATATGCATTTTGCCAATGGAAAAAGACAGCACATTTATGAATTTTAATTCTAATTGCATTCTGGTTCTGAAGTCTAATTATTTAAGGATTTAAGTAAATCTGTATGCTTTACTGCTTTACAAGAAACATTTCCCATAGGGATCTGTTGGCTGAATTTCTTTAGTGTGAAATATAAGACTTTCAAAATCTAAACAGTTTACTTTGTTAGTGGCAGCTAGTGATCTATAATCAAGGTAAAACTCTTAACAAAAGTAAACTGTGTTTAAAATTTATATGTAATTGATAATTTATGATTTTCTAAATTATTTTTCCTGCTTTAGTCACCTAGTATTCTCTATCCATAAAATCAATATATATGATCCTTATAAAGAGTAATGAATAATGGCTGACTTTTATTGATTTATGTTGGGTATCTAAGAACCCTGTGGAAGATGCTATGGGGACATAATAGCAGAATAAGGCAGTATCTCCATTCTTAAGAAGGTCATTAGTTCTGGGTGAGATGAGCTTTGGTTCCATAACTTTGTAGAAGTTACTTAATTTCTCTGAGCTCCAGTGACTGCTGGTATGAAATAGTTATTATAATACAAACCTTACAGAACTGTTAAGAAAGCCACACAGTGTTTCATGGTTCCCTTTCTGGGAACTGACCACAGAATGAGGACTCAGCTGACTTGGATTCTAGTCTACTTTTATGACTTTTGACAACAATTTCTCTGTTCTGGGCCAGATTTTTCTTAAATGCTCTCCAAGTCCCCTCCTACCTCTAAGTTTCTCTGTTTTTGAAAACACAGACAGTGCAATGTGCCATTATATGCTGTGCTTTTAAGACTAGTGTTATAGGCCGGGCGCGGTGGCTCAAGCCTGTAATCCCAGCACTTTGGGAGGCCGAGACGGGCGGATCACAAGGTCGGGAGATCGAGACCATCCTGGCTAACACGGTGAAACCCCGTCTCTACTAAAAAAATACAAAAAACTAGCCGGGCGAGGTAGCGGGCGCCTGTAGTCCCAGCTACTCGGGAGGCTGAGGCAGGAGAATGGCAGGAACCCGGGAGGCGGAGCTTGTAGTGAGCTGAGATCCGGCCACTGCACTCCAGCCCGGGCGACAGAGTGAGACTCCGTCTCAAAAAAAAAAAAAAAAAAAAAAAAAAAGACTAGTCTTATATTTCTAGTATGTCAAAATATTATAGATTTTCTAGTATTCTAACCCCACTTTCTGTTGATCTCTAAAGTAATATCAAATTTCAATTCCCTTTATTGATTAAACAAAATTCCTGTATTTAATTCATTTCAAACCAATCTGCCTACCAACTTCACCCAAAATTTCATGAACTATCCATTTACCTCTCACTTTTGTTCAAGTGTCCCTTGATAAGAAATGCCTTACCTCATGTCTTCTCCTCCATCTTCAGTTATTAAAATCCTACTCATCCTCCAGAGTTAGCTAAACTGTTAACTCCTCTATATACGCTTCCTTTGCCCTCTCACTGTCAAGTAACCACCCCTTTTCTGGACTCGCAATTGGCATATATCTTTTATAAGTACATACTGAAAAGAACAGGAGTCTTGAAGTCAGTGAGACTTTAGTTTGAATATGATCTCTTTTTTTTTTTTGTTTTTGGTCTGGTGTGACTTAGCAGTTT
The DNA here is from genome assembly GCF_009764315.1 of Trachypithecus francoisi. Taxonomy (NCBI): domain Eukaryota; kingdom Metazoa; phylum Chordata; class Mammalia; order Primates; family Cercopithecidae; genus Trachypithecus; species Trachypithecus francoisi. The sequence continues at coordinate 74,778,025 of NW_022681473.1, read as the reverse complement.
GTTTAACACCAGTGGCCTCAGTTTCTTCATCTATTAAATGAATATGATAAAACCTAACTAATGTGGTTGTTTTACAGGTTTCATAAATTGATGCATGGAAAGCCTGGGATGTAGTAAGTGCTGATTAAATGATTATGATGGAAACTATTCTTAACTTTTTTTTCTTATCTAACAGTTATCTAGATAGGGATTGATTGATTGATTTAGAGAGGAAGTTTAGCTCTGTTGCCCAGGCTGGAGTGCAATGGCGTGATCTTGGCTCACTGCAAACTCCGATTCCCGGGTTCAAGCAATTCTCCTGCCTTAGCCTCACAAGTAGCTGGGATTACAGGCACCTGCCACCACACCTGGCTAATTTTTGTATTTTAGTATAGACACGGTTTTACCACGTTGGCCAGGCTGGTTCAAACTCCTGACCTCAAGTGATCCACCTGCTTCGGCCTCCCGAAGTGCTGGGATTACCAGCATGAGCCACCATGCCCGGCTGGTATTTTATTTTTATAATTCATTTGAAAACCTCTAAAAGGTAAGGGTTATATCTTATTCTTTATAACATAGCAACTCCTTACAGTCCCTTCACAGCATAAGAAGTGCTTTTCTGCACCCATTTCTTACTTTTTTTTTTAAATCTAAAAAGCCATGCTCATTGAAGAAAAATTAGGAAAGTCCTGAAACAGAAAAAGACAATTAAAACTTACATAATCCTATAATTTTAAGATAACTACTGCCAGTATTTTGATATTTAGATATTTTTCTAGTGTACATGTGTATACATGTGTATATAGAATTGTATTAGATTGTACATATATATCTTCCTTATCAAATATACATTATATTTAAAATATTCATTATAGTTCATTTATTTATTTAACTAATGATAAAATCCACATAGCTATATTTTTGCTTAGTAATTTTTTCATAAATTTTTATAAGTGAAATATTTAAGAAAAAATATGTGTATTAAAGGCTTTTGTTTCATGTTATTCCCTTCTATGTTTTTGTACCAATTTTTATGCTAACCTATAGTTTCTAATAGGACTGCAAAATACTTTAGAATTCATCAAAATATTTAATCCTCATAAAACTCCTTACAGTAAAAGTTTATATAACTTAAAATGAGACCAAATGAAAGGTTAAAGGTCTTGTTCAGAGATATATCTAGTTAATGCCAAAGCTAGGATCACTTATGCAGTATTGTAGGCCTAACATTCTTCTTTCTAGGCAGCAGCTTCATTCATTCATCCATTAATTTACTTTTTAATAAATATGTTGAGTATCTAGCCAGATGGTAAGGATATTATATTAAATGAGTTTCCTAACCTCACAGAGCTTAAAATCTGGCATGGAAGCCAAACATTAACTGAATAAGTAACTAGTTTTAAATTTTAGTAAGGGCTGAAAAAGTAAAGAAAAATATTATAAGCATATGTAGGAGGTAGACCTGACCTATAGACAAGAGTGAGGGAGGTTTTACTCTGAAGATAGGCCACTTAAGCTGACACAGGATATTTAAGTATGTTTTGGCTAGATGCAGGGTCACACGGGATACAGGTAGAAGGGAAATCTTTCTAGATCAGAGTTTTCTAATCTTAGCATTACTGACATTTTGGGCTGGATAATTCTGTCATGATATCCTCTCCTGTGCATTGCAGGAGGATCAACATTGTTGCTGATCTCTACCCATTAGATGCCAATAACACTCTTCCCCAGTTATAATAACCAAAAGTGTGTCCAGACATTGCCAAATGTCTTCTAGAGGGTGGAGGAGATTACTCCTGGTTGAGAGCCACTGTTCCAGACCTATGGAAAAGCAAGTAGGAGGATCCTGTGTTGAACAGGACATAGTACTTTAGAGGAATCAAAACAAGTTCAATGTGGCTGGATCATAGAATACGAAGTGATACCTGATTCTAAACCATGCAGAACCTTGAAGATCCTGTTAAATATCTGGAACTGTATTTAAACAGTACTGAGAAGCTAGCAAACTTGTGAGCAACAGAGAATGATATGATTCATATTTATGTCTGGAAAAGATCTCTTTCATAGATCTAGGTCAAAAGTGAATTAGAGGTGGTCAAGAATATATGAAAGGAAAACATTTAGGTGACTTCTGCAATAAACCACTCAAGAATATGGGTAATTACTGTGAATATGGTGAAAACATTACACATTCTAGAAATATCTAAGAAAATTAGTAGGACTTGATAATTTACTGACTATTGGAAGTACAGGGAAAGAGATTGTCAGAGGTGACTGCTAGATTTCTGACTTATGTAACTGAATAAATGAAGTGCCATTTCTTAAAATAGGAAAAAGAGAGGAGGAAGAGGAAATTTCAGGCAGAAATTCAGTTTAGTTTTGGAAATAATGAATTCGAAGTTCCAGTAACAGGCAAACAATTTGATAAATGGACCTGGAGCTCAGAGAAGGGATGTGGGTTAAAAAAAGACTTGGAAGTTATCATCATAGAAGTGATAATAAGATGTAATAGAATTAACAAGAAAACCTAGGAAAAGGTATAAAATGGAAAAACAAGAGAAACAAAATCTGAGTCTTAAGAAACTCTGGCATATAAAAGTCTGGTACTGCAGGAAGAGCCAGTAAAAATACTAAAAGGGATTCCATTTCTTCCTGGTTCAATCTTGGAAGGGCATATGTGTCCAGGAATTTATTCATTTCTTCTAGATTTTCTAGTTTATGTGCATAGAGGTATTCATAATATTCCCTGAGGGTTGTAACAGACTAATAATGAGGTCTGAAATTGAGACAGTAATAAATAGCCTATCCCCCCACCAAAAAAAAAAAAGAAACCCAGGACCAGATGGATTCACAGATGTACAAAGAAGATGTACAAAGAAGAGCTGGTACCACTCCTACTGAAACTACTCCAAAAAATTGAGGTGGGACTCCTCCCTAACTCATTCTATGAGACCAGCATAATTCTGATACCCAAACATAGCAAAAATAACAACAAAAAAAGGAAAACTTCAGGCCAGCATTCTTGATGAACCTTGATGCAAATATTCTCAACAAAATACTAGCAAACTAAATCCAGTAACACATCAAAAAGCTTATCCACCACGATAAAGTAGGCTTTATATCTGGGATGCAAAGTTGGTTCAACATATACAAATCAGTAAATGTGATTCATTGCATAAACAGAAATAAAGACAAAAACCACATGATTATCTAAATAGATGCAGAAGACAGTTTCAATAAAATTCAACGTCAATTCGTGTTAAAAATTCTTAAAAAAACTCTCAATAAACTAGGTGTGGAAGGAACACACCTCAAAATAATAAGAGCCAGATAGAACAAACCAACAACCAACATCATACTGAATGGGCAAAAGCTGAAAGCATCCCCCTGTAAAAACTGGCACAATGAAAGGATTCCCTTTCTCACCACTCTTGTTCAACATAGTACTAGAAGTCCTCACCAGGGCAATGAGGAAAGAGAAAGAAATAAAGTGCATCCAGATAGGAAGAGAAGTCAAATTATTTCTATTTACAGATGACATGATCCTATATCTAGAAAACCACATAGTCTCAGCCCAAAAGCTTTATGAGTGGATAAACAACTTGAGCAAAATATCAGGATATAAAATGAATGTGCAAAAATCACTGGCATTCCTATTCACCAGCCACAATCAAGCTGAGAGCCAAATCATGAATTCATCCCATTCACAACTGCCACCAAAAGAATAAAATACCTAGGAATACAGCTAACTAGAGAGGTGAAAGATCTGTACAAGGAGAACTACAAACCACTGCTCAAAAAAATCAGAGATGACACAAATGGAAAAATATTCTATGCTTATGGATAGGAAAAATTAATATCATTAAAATGGCTGTACTGCCCAATGCAATTTATGGATTCAATGCTATTCTTACTAACTACCATTTAGATTCTTCACAGAACTAGAAAAAAACTATTTTAAAATTCATATGGAACCAAAAAAGAGCGTAAAAAGCCAAGGCCATCCTAAGCAAAAAGAACAGAGCTGGAGGCATCTCACTATTTGACTTAAAAATATGCTACACGGCTACAGTAACCGAAAGAGGATGGTACTGGTACAAAACAGACACACAGACCAGTGGAAGAGAATAGAGAACCTAGAAATAAGACTGCACACCTACTGATCTTTGACAAAGCTGACAAAAACATTTATGTGGCCAACAAACATATATAAATAAAGCTCAACATCACTGATAATGAGAGAAATACAAATCAAACCCACAATGAGATACCACCTCATGCCTGTCAGAATAGCAATTATTAAAAAGTCAAGAAACAATAGATGCTGGTGAGGCTGTGGAGAAATAGGAATGCTTTTACACTGTTGGTGGTAACGTAAATTAGTTCAAGCATTATGGAAGACAGTATGGTGATTCCTCAAGGATCTAAAACCAGAAATAACGTTTGACCTAGCAATCCCATTACTGGGTATATAACCAAAGGAATATAAATCATTCTACTATAAAGACACGTGCACACATATGTATATCGCAGTGCTGTTTACAATAGCAAAGTCATGGAACTAATCCAAATGCCCACCAAAGACTGGATAAAGAAAATGTAGTACATATATACCATGGAATACTGTGTAGCCATAAAAAAGGAATGAGATCATGTGGTTCGCAGGGACATGGATGAAGCTGGAAGCCATCATCCCTAGCAAACTAACACAGGAATGGAAAACCAAACACTGCATGATCTCAGTCATAAGTGGGAGTTGAACAATGAGAACAGGTGGACACAAGGACAGGAACAACACACACTGTTCCCAGGAGAGGGAATTTAGAGGACAGGTCAATAGGTACAAAAACCCACCATGGTACATGTATACCTATGTAACAAACCTGCGTGTTCTGCACATGTATCCGGAATGTAAAATAATCAAATCAAGCAATGGGGTAAGGATTCCTTATTCAGTAAATAATGGTGCTGAGATCACTGGCTAGTTATATGCAGAAAATTGAATCTGAACCTTGTTCCTTACACCATATACAAAAATTAACTCAAAATGGATTAAAGACTTCAATGTAAAACCCAAAATTGTTTTTATAATATAATTCTTATTATATTATAAATATATATGATATTATTATATTATAAATATATAAACATTATATATAAATTTATATATAAATATATAAACATTATAAATATATATTATAATATAATATAATTATTCCAGGTTTTTACCCTGGAAGACAATCTAGGCAGTACCATTCAGGACATAGGCATAGGCAAAGATTTCATTATGAAGATGCCAAGAGCAATTGCAACAAAAGCAAAAATTGACAGATGGGATGTAATTAAACTAAAGACCTACTGCACAGCAAAAGAAACCATCAACAGAGTAAACAGACAACTTACAGAATGGGAGAAAAATTTTGCAAAGTATTCATTCAACAAAGGTCTAATAATAAGCATCTATAAGGAACTTAAACAAATTTACAAGAAAAAAGCAAACAACCCCATTAAAAAGTGAGCAAAGGACATGAACAGACACTTTTCTAAAGAAGACATGTATGTAGGCAGCAGTCATGAAAAGAAGCTCAACATGACTGATTATTAGAGAAATGCAAGTCAACACCACAATGAGATACCATTTCACGCTGGTGAGAATAGTTATTATTAAAACGTGAAAAAAATAACATATGCTGGCAAGGTTGTGGAGAAAAAGGAACACATACACTGTTGCTAGGAGAGTAAAGTAATAAATTAGTTCAACCCTATTGGAAGACTGTGGCATTTCCTCAAAGACCTCAACACAGAAATACCATTTAACCCAGCAATCCCATTACTGGCTATATACCCAAAGAAATATAAATCATTTTATTATAAAGACACATGCCTGCATATGTTCATTGCAGAAACGTGGTACGTTTTCATGTGGTACATGAAATGCTATGCCGTCATAAAAATAGACACTTTGCAGGAACATGGATGGAGCTGGAGGCCATTATCCTTAGGAAACTAACACAGGCAGAGAAAACTAAATACTGCATGCTCTCACTTACAAGTCAGAGCTAAATGATGAGAAAACATGGACACATAGAGGGGAATGACACAAAGATATTCAGTTTTATATATCATAAAGTAAAGGGTGAGAGGAGACAGGATCAGGAAAAGTAACTAATGGATATTAGGCTTAATACCTGGCTGATGAAATAATCTGTCCAAGAAATCCCCATGACACAAGTTTACCTATTAACAAGCCTCAACACGTACCCCTGAACTGAAAATAAAAAATATATATATACTGAAAGGTTATGATGGGGACACTTAAAGTCAGAAGCCGAAGGATAAGGGTGTTTCAAGAAGAGGGGGAGCTCAGCTGTTTGGAATCTGCTCAGAAGTGTGGTGGGTGAGGATGAAGATAGAGAAGTGAAACTTAAATTAAGTGACATGTTGGTTGTGATACCCAATTTTAAGGGCCTGGGGACGGGGCATAAATCAATGTGTTAAGGAGTCAGAATCAGTGTGGAAAATGAGGAAATGGATGAAGAGTGAGGGGCTGGCTTTCCTAAAAAGGTTGTGTGTCAAGGAATGAGGAAGGATAGTAGCTTGATATGAAACTGTGATCAGAGGAAGTAGTTACTGTTTTGCATTTGCTTTTAGATGGGAAAGCTTGAACATGAATTTTAATTGTCATAAGAAGGAGCAAGAAGAGAGAAAGATCCATTCTTGATGGGAGGGGAACATATGCTGACAGGAGCAAAAGAAGGAAGGACAGTCACTGATTTTTCTTTTATTTTGTGATAAAAGTTGAGGACTTGTGTGTTGGCTTTTGTTTTCTCTGTTTTGTTTTTGTTTTCTTCTTAGTAGAAGGCAACTATCTGCTAAGTGGAATGAGGATGGAGGAAGGTGTGAGGTTTGAGGAGAGTAGAGAATGTTTGAAATCACCTTTCAAAAGAGGATGGAGGAGGTTGTTCAAAACACAGGGTAGGATTAGCAGGCTGTGTTGGGGCCTTTTTGAGGTTTTTCATTAATTTTTTCCCAGCTCCTCACCAATCTATCAGTTCACGAAGAATAAGTAATAATACTATGTGCTCAAGGGAACTATTTTCCAGCTCATTGTTGTCCTTTACTTTTGAAATGCTTAACGTGGGGTTGAGATGAATTTTAGGCACGAAAGGCAATAAGAAAACAATACAAGACACTGTATAATCAGATACTAAAATGGCCAATACAAATAATACATGTTGCAAGCATTCAGAGAAAAGACTCTGCAGGGGCTGATCTCATAAAAAGATAGCCTCTGATCCGACCATTAAGGAGTAACAGGATTTTGAGATGGTCACTCCCTGAAGCCTTTTTTTTTTGTATTGGTTAAGATATGTCCATTCCATTGTCTTTTCAGTCCTATAATTTAGAATCTGTGATTGCTTGTGAGGCACTCATTCTTAGATTTTTTTCTTTATCCAGAAGAGTAGGCTTTTTACACTCTGAAAGTACATGTAGAACTTCCTTGGTACAGAGTGGTGAGTAATTGTGGTAAGGAACTTAAAAAGATCTTTGCAACCATGTATTCCTAAATCTACATTTACTCTCAGGCTGTGCGTCAAGTGGTTCTCATTAAGGCCAGTACTACCCTGTTTAAATATCTTACTGGACATTAGTTTATAATAGATACTTGATAAAATTTCCTGAGCCTGGAATCATACTTCGTTTTATGTATTTAACACAAAGCACCTCTTGCATTAAGTTGATATACACTGAAGTTTTCAGTAACACAATTTCTCTATAAGAAATTTCCTTCTGATATAAGGGAAGATTGTTCTTTGTTTTATTCAGAACTTTACCAAGAGTTTTCAACAGTTCAGAATATTGTGTCACTGATAGCAATGCTGTTTTTTTTTTTTTTTTTTTTTTTTGAGGCGGAGTCTCGCTCTGTCGCCCGGACTAGAGTGCAGTGGCCAGATCTCAGCTCACTGCAAGCTCCGCCTCCCGGGTTTACGCCATTCTCCTGCCTCAGCCTCCCAAGTAGCTGGGACTACAGGCGCCCGCCACCTCGCCCAGCTAGTTTTTTTTTTGTATTTTTAGTAGAGACGGGGTTTCACCGTGTTAGCCAGGATGGTCTTGATCTCCTGACCTCGTGATCCACCCATCTCGGCCTCCCAAAGTGCTGGGATTACAGGCTTGAGCCACCGCGCCCGGCCAGCAATGCTGTTTTTAAGCTTTGTGTAGCAAATTCAATATACCTGTGTTTTGGTTACTGTAGCCTTGTAGTATAGTTTGAAGTCAGGTAGCTTGATGACTCCAGCTTTGTTCTTTTGGGTTAGGATTGTCTTGGCAATGCAGGCTCTTTTTTAGTTCTATATGAATTTTAAAGTAGTTTTTTCCAATTCTCTGAAGAAAGTTATTGGTAGCTTCCATGCTCATGGATAGTAAGAATCAATATCGTGAAAATGGCCATACTGCCCAAGGTAATTTATAGATTCAATGCCATCCCCAGTTCAATATACCAATTCAATATACATGTGGATGCAAGCACCTGCCCATTTAATTATGCCATTGGTGGAATTTTACCTGAGTATTGCCATTGAAGTATACTTTATTTTAATTACAACTGTAAATTTAATTCTTTATATTAGATATTATGTTGAATTTTTAAATTCTATGTAAAAGTAGGTTATATTATCTGTTATTTTCATGGTTGTAAGTAGAATATTAAACATTATATATAAAAGAATTGTTTTGTGTGAAACAGTTAAGAATCACTGTATAGGCACTGGGATCTTGAGAAATTTCCTCTGGGCTTTAAAATTAAACATCCTAGTATTGGAGTCCCACCTCTAGCTTCTGTATAAATTTGAATAATTTGCTTAAATCACCATGCCAGTTTCCAGGGCAATAAGGCAGGAGAAAGAAATAAAGGGTATTCAATTAGGAAAAGAGGAATTCAAATTGTCCCTGTTTGCAGATGACATGATTGTATATTTAGAAAACCCCATTGTCTCAGCCCCAAATCTCCTTAAGCTGATAAGAAAGTTCAGCAAAGTCTCAGGATACAAAATCAATGTGCAAAAATCACAAGCATTCTTACACACCAATAACAGACAAACAGAGAGCCAAATCATGAGTGAACTCCCATTCACAATTGGTTCAGAGAGAATAAAATACCTAGGAATCCACCTTACAGGGGATGTGAAGGACCTTTTCAAGGAGAACTAAAAACTGCTGCTCAACAAAATAGGACACAAACAAATGGAAGAACATTTCATTCTCATGGATAGGAAGAATTAATATGGTGAAAAGGGCCATGCTGCCCAAGGTAATTAAGAGATTCACTGCCATCCCCATCAAGCTACCAATAACTTTCTTCACAGAATTGGAAAAAACTACTTTAAAGTTCATATGGAACCAAAAAAGAGCCTGCATTGCCAAGACAATCCTAAGCCAAAAGAACAAAGCTGGAGGCATCAAGCTACCTGACTTCAAACTATGCTACAAGGCTACAGTAACCAAAACAGCATGGTACTGGTACCAAAACAGAGATATAGACCAATGGAACAGAACAGAGCCCTCAGAAATAATACCACACATCTACAACCATCTAATCTTTGACAAACGTGACAAAAACAAGAAATGGGGAAAGGATGCCCTATTTAATAAATGGTGCTGGGAAAACTGGCTAGCCATATGTAGAAAGCTGAAACTGGATCTCTTCCTTATACTTTATACAAAAATTAATTCAAGATGAATTAAAGACTTAAATGTTAGACCTAAAACCATAAAAACCCTAGAAGAAAACCTAGGCAGTACGATTCAGGACATAGGCATGGGCAAGGACTTCATGTCTAAAACACCAAAAGCAATGGCAACAAAAGCCAAAATTGACAAATGGGATCTCATTAAACTAAAGAGCTTCTGCACAGCAAAAGAAACTACCATCACAGTGAACAAGCAACCTACAGAGTGGGAGAAAATTTTTGCAATCTACTCATCTGACAAAGGCTAATATCCAGAACCTACAAATAACTCAAACAAATTTACAAGAAAAAAACAACCCCATCAAAAAGTGGACAAAAGATATGAACAGATATTTCTCAAAAGAAGACATTTATGCAGCCAACATACACATGAAAAAATGCTTATCATCACTGGCCATCAGAGAAATGCAAATCAAAACCACAATGAGATACCATCATACGCCAGTTAGAATGGTGATCATTAAAAAGTCAGGAAACAACAGGTGCTGGAGAGGATGTGGAGAAATAGGAACACTTTTACACTGTTGGTGGGACTGCAAACTAATTCAACCATTGTGGAAGACAGTGTGGTGATTCCTCAAGGATCTAGAACTAGAGATACCATTTGACCCAGTCATCCCACTACTGGGTATATACCCAAAGGTTTATAAATCATGTTGCTATAAAGACATGTGAACACGTATGTTTATTGCGGCACTATGCATAATAGCAAAGACTTGGAACGAACCCAGATGTCCAACAATGATAGACTGGATTAAGAAAATGTGGCACATATACACCGTGGAATACTATGCAGCCATAAAAAAGGATGAGTTCATGTCCTTTGTAGGGACATGGATGCAGCTGGAAACCATCATTCTCAGCAAACTATCGCAAGCACAGAAAACCAAACACCGCATGTTCTCACTCATAGGTGGGAATTAAACAGTGAGAACAGTTGGACACAGGAAGGGGAACATGACACACTGGGGCCTGTCGTGGGGTGGGGGAAGTGAGGAGGGATAGCATTAGGAGATATACCTAATGTAAATGATGAGTTAATGGGTGCAGCACACCAACATGGCACATGTATATATATATGTAACAAACCACGTTGTGCACATGTATCCTAGAACTTAAAGTATAATAAAAAAAATTAAACAACAACAACAACAACAACAACAAATCACTGTGTCAGTTTTCCTCACTGGACACCAGGGTATGATGACAGTATCTTCAGGGCTTATGTGAGGATCAAAACTCAAATGGGATATATCTTTACTTGTGAACTGAGGCAAGAATACCCCTATCCCTAGGCATTCACTGTAATATAGATATATATCAGAGAGTATTAAAAGTACTGCATAGCCTTTTGGTTTGTTAAATGTAGTGATTTGTAAGTAATGTAAAACATTACTTTACAACAAGTAGAGATATATTTTCTGCTTGAATTTAACATATCAATTTTTAAGGTAAGAAATGAAACATGAATGACATATAATTTTGTATATTTTATATACTTCCAGGTGTATAAATGCATTCTCTTATGACTTTAGGGATACTTTTATGGAAATCTTTGAGAAACTCTGAAATGATTTTTAATTTGTAAATTGGTTATTATTTTCTCAGGAAAATCCCAAGAAGGATGCAAGAAATTCCAATAACAGTAATTGATTCAGGGTTTATAATGAGATTACCAGACTTTCTGAGAATTCTCTTCATGGCTGACTGGAAATACTAGGGAAGTCCTAGGTGATCTACAAACCCCTGAAAGAATCGTCTAGGTATTTAAAAGAAGCCAGACAAGAGGAATGATAGCACCTTTTTACCTTTACCTTTACCTCTATCATTTCAGTTCTCTTTTCACTAAAAACTACCACCTTTTACATTTACCATGTTTCAGGTAATGGGACTAGCAGTGTACACACGTTATATATTTGATTTCTTACAACATCCCTATGAAGTAGATTTGTTATCTTTATTTTATAGAGGAATACTTTGTGGTAGAGAGAAGTTATGTAAGTTACCCAAGGTCACACAGCTGGCAAGTGCGAGAAAAGGAATTTAAACCAAGGTCTGTTTTTTTTTTTTTTTTTTTTTAACTCAAAAGCCCAAGAGCTGTTAGAGTTTCTAAGACAGAAAGGATTCTAAGTTATCAGGTATTATATAGTTCCTTTCTCAACTGGCATCCATCTCAGAATCTTTAGGCTCCACTCTAAAATTATCTCATTTACAACAGAAATTACCTTATCTTTGTTTTCTATACTTTTCTCTTCTATAAAGTTAATTTTTATACCTGTGCTCTGGAGTTGATATCTTCCTATTTTTTTGTGAGAGCCAAAGCCATCAATTTTCCTCTTTCTTCAGAGTAGTGATTCTCAAACCTTAGCTTACTTGAAAATCACCTGGAGGGCTTGTTAACACAGATACCTGAGCCACATACCTAGTGTTTTTGATTCAAGAGGTCTGGGGTATGGAGAATTTCTCATTCTAACAAATTGCTAACATACAGTGATGCACCTAGCCCAAAGACTTGCACTTTGAGTATCCCGCTCTAGACTTTAGAGAAAAGGTTGGCAAATTACAAGCTAAGAAATGTTGTACATTTTTAAATGGTTAAAAAAATCACCATATTTTCTGATATGTGAACATTATATGAAATTCAATTTTAATGTTTATCAATAATAAAGTTTTATTGGAACACACTATATATTGTCTGTTTAAATAGATATTTATGTAGGCTGCTTTCTCTCTACAACATTAAAATCGAGTAGTTGTGACAGATTGTATGGCTTACAAGCCTGAAATATTTATTATCTGGCCATTTACAGAATCAGTTTGCTGACCCCTGCTCTAAGGCAGTAATTCTCAATCCTAGCTGGACATTGGAATCCCTTGGGGAACCCTGTAAAATACTGATGCCTGGGTCCCACCCTCAGAAATTCTGACTTAATTGACCTGTAGTGTAACCTAGAGAATCCTTAACATATAAACATACCTAATTTGTCCTATCTAAAGAAAACAAAACAAAAAGCAAGGCACCTAACAAAACTACTCTATCTACCTATAAGAAAGAACTAGATAGTCCAAACTCCTTATTTTATAGATTAGGGAAAAGATGTTTAGCAATATGAATTATTTGTCCATAGTAAAAGAGATTGCTGCTGTTATTATATTTGTAACAAATAATAGTTGTGTATTGCTTTAATAATGATTTTTTTTTCTTTTTTACAATCCAGGTTGTATTTTTTAAAGTATTACATGTCCACTGTTAAAAAAAACAAACTAAATGTATGTAGATAGGTTTAAATTCAGTGCATAAGGTGAATATCAACTAGTCAAGTTTTCTTAATAGCCACTTTTTCCATTTGGGAATCAAATAAAGTAGTTGGTTTGTATTTAAGGGCCATACTTTAAAAACAGCATACATACACACTAGAGTTACATGCATTACCGAGAGATGTTCACATTCAGAGAGACACTCAGATCTAAGATCAATTCAGAAACTGATAGATTCCTATTTCTCCTCTCACAATCATTCCCTGACTTTTGCTCATGGAGTACAATGAGGTAAATCCCCTCACAGTTTCTAGTATTTACTTATTTCCTATGTCTTTATTTCTCTCATTTACTGACAGGATAGTTGGATAAGTTGTTCTTTGTGAATGATTTTCCTATAGTAGAGTGGTATAAAATGAAAACTGTCATGCATCCCTTCCTAAGCCAATAGCAACACTGTTAAAATTTTACAAACACACACACACACGCACACACACCCCTACACCTCTACCTACAAATGTATGTAAATATACAAATATAAATACCCTCACACAATATCAGCTCTTTTGCAACCTTATTTTTACATAAAATTTTGTGTATAACTTGGATATTTTTCTACATAAGAATATGTGTATATATATCTTATATTCCTATGTTATGAATAAACTAATTTTAAAAAATAAATTCCAAACTGATGGATATTTTAGATATACATACACACACATACATCTAGGATAAATTCCTGAAAGTTGAATCACTACATCAAACGTAATTTGCTTTTTAAAATATTTGATAGATAATTCCAAATTACCTTCCAAAAAGTTTTTACCAATCAATGCATCTCGATTAATACTTGATGTGTCAATTTTAATAACCTTTTCTAACTTTTATGTTTTTTCTTAAATATGAGGTTTAGCATTTTTAATGTGTTTTGTGGTCTTTTCGTGAATTGCTACTTCATGTCCTTTGACTGCTTCATTCGGTTTTATATTTTCTCTTAGTGATTTATGAAAGTTCTATGTATGTTAAGACAGTTTCCCATGGAATGTGTTGTAAATAGTTTCCCAGTCTGTTGTTTTTCATTGTGTATAACTTACCCAAGGAGAAGTTTTATATTTTCATATAGTCACAATTGTCTATCTTTTCTTGCACAGCTTCAGGCTTCTCTATTCCAATATTATACAAAACCAAATCTGTGTTTTCTTCTAATATGTTTACAGTTTCAGTTTTTATACTTGAATAATTGATCCATCCAGACTTTATTTTGCTGGCAGAGTTCATCATTAATATTCTCATTGGACACTATGAGATACTTATTATCCCCATTTTACAAATGGGAATCTGGCATGGAAGTGATTTTCCAGGACTACTCCCTTGCAGTATGGAAGCCTAGACTTACTCTATTGCCTACAAAAATATGTATGGGCAGTTATAACTTTCTTCTACTATAGCAAATATTCTTCTTCTTGTAGATATACTGCTCTGTTGAATTCTTTGCCTAAAAATATGGAATATTCTTTAGTGGGACATTGCCATTGTAGTTAATGCCCCATTTCCTGCATCTATAAAATGAGAGTAGTAAGTTGGCTACCCTAGTCCACTTAAGAAAATTAGGCAGTAAATCTACAGGTATAGCCCTGGGATTTTGTAGGCTAGACAAGTATACTCAGGTGTTTTAAAGAAGTTTTTAAGGCTAAGGGCCTTTTTTAAAAAAATGTATACACATTACAATGGTATCTAAAGCCCTATTAGAAGTTCTCCCTGATTGCCTGGACAGGGAATCCTACAAGTACTTTTTCACTTGTGACTTGTTTCATTTAATCCTTGCTTGTGAACTGCTCTGAGATTTGTAACATTTTCCCGTTCTTCTTTTTGGTCTTTCTCTCCTGGGCCATCCAAATATCCCGGTAACTACTAAATAAAATAATATTAATAACATATGTAAATTTCCTTTTTCCCACTTCTAATGGAAAAGAAAAATGGTACTTACTCACAGGTTGAATAAAGTAGGTTTTTAAAAATTCCTCTGAATCCGCAGTGGAGAAAGGCATTTTTAAGTTCTCCTATGTTTTCCATGGCATTGAGTTGTTATATTTGGGTTCATTTATTAGGAAGAGCTGCAGGAAATGTGACCTGCTATAACCTTGGGAAGGGAAAGTGTTATTAACTGAAATGCTCAGTTTTGCATTTAAGGTCCGTAAAAAAAAAAAAAAAAAAAAAAGTTGTGGAAGGATGAGAGCTGGGCATCCATGTAGATTTTTCAATGTCCTGGAAGTCACTGGTTGTGTTGTAAGTGCTTACAATTTGTAATTACCTAGGCTCCTAAGACAAACGGAACTGGAAATCAAAATAAGTGGCTGCCTTCTCTTACGTTGCCAAAGGATCTCCAGCTTAGGATAAGATTGCCTTTTTCTTCCTAAAAAAAGGCACAAACAATGACAGCCCAAAATAGCTATTTAGTCAGAACTGACGACACTTTCTGAATGCTTGTCATTAAGAGAGAAATAGAAAATCCTGCTTTTCTTCTTCCTTTAATTTCTCTCCCTTAAATACCTTGCTTCCTCCTGAAGCTGCCTCACCTCATTGCCCAGGAGAAATGCCCAGTAACTCTGATGGTGCTTCAGCACCACTGCAGGCTCCAGAGGGGAGGTGGCTTATGCAAAACATATTAAAGAAAAATCCTAAAAGTCACTGCAGCTTTTTCTAGTGAGTTATGCTGATCTTCCCTGTTGCTGGAAGCTGATGGGGAGCATCGTGGCAAAGACATAACCACTTTTTTTTTCCTCCCACTATTTTTGCTGCAGTGAGAACTGTTCATTTCTGCTTGCATTTTGCCAGATAGCTTTAGAATTCTAGCTGAGAATTAGGGCTTCCCAAGGCTGGAAATAAGGGTATAGCACCCTAAATTGTACTTTGTCCTTTTGATTAAGTAAAAATTGAGTTAATTTGCAGCATCCGGTGTCTGGCAGGAATGACAACAGACAGAAGGCGCTGATGGATGTTTTTAAGTTTTTTTCTTTTTTTTCCTTATGGATTTATAGGGGCAGAAGCTTTTATTTTTCTCTCTTGCTCTCTCCCTTCCGGAGCCTGCTGAACATTTTACATTCAGCAGCAGTTGCTACTGAATCTGAGGTTATATTATCCCCTGGAATCTTCTGTTTCCATTTCAACCCCATCTCATTACTGATTGTCATTTACCAATAAAACATAGTTTTGGAAAATTGACCACATCGTTTTATTATGGAGTCTGGCAACTTTAGATAGCCCTAAAAGATGTAACAGGGCAGGGAAGTAGGAGAAGGTGGTACTTCTCGGTCCTGTAACCATAGATCACCCCAGAGAAACCCAGTTCACATTTTAGGGGACTTTATGTGACAGTGATCCTTTGGTCCTGTTCCTATTCCACATGGAGAAGCAGAATGAGACATGTTTGCAGTGATTTGTAGTATTTGCCAAACAGGGTGCTGCACCAGAATAGCCTGGAATATAGTACAGAGCTCATATTAAACCTCCAAAAGGAAAAGGGTTTCCTCTTCATTTACAGTCTGCCTGATGCGATCCCATTGTAAAGTGTTTAATAGGATAACACTAGGGCTCTCCAGAATATGAGTAACTCATTGGTTAAATTTCAATTCTTCACCTTTCCCCCCCTCCTTCCTGAGTGAGCTCATTCCCCCCTCCTTCTTTTTTTTTTTTTTTTTTTTTAATCCAGTGATTTAAAATGCTAGAAGGAAAAGCAACTGAGGTCTTAACTTTCAGACGCTGAATTCTCATCTAATTGAAATTACTGGGCATAATGCTATATATAGCCAATGAAGAGATTTTGAGCTCTCACTCAGTGCCTTCAAGACATGTCGTTTTGTAGTCAGAGAAAACAGAGATCAATGCATTTTCAAACTGACAGAGGGAACGGATGCTCTTTAGTAGCACATGCCCAGGATCGTGTGTGTGGGGCTTGCGCTGTGCTGAGAAGCTGAATACCGGTCCATATGCTCCTTATTTACTGCAATGTTCTTTGCATGTTACTGTGCACTCCGGACTAACGTGAAGGTAAGAGGAAGCGAGCCGGCAACTGGGCACAATATACATGTTAAACCAGCTGCAGAAAATGTCTACCTTGTGTAGCTTCAGGACTTTTCGGATTGCTGGCTGAGCAGGCAGATTATTACAGGTGGTTGCAAAGGCTTTGTTTTATTGTTGCCGTGCAGCCTCGCTGGGGGAGCATGTTGGAACGCTGTTGCGAAGTGACCTTCAGGTTTAACTGTTTGTAATTCAGGTTCACGCTCATAGTTGGGGGGTGGAGAGGGGGGAGGAAAAGATGAAAATTATTTAGGTAGGCCAGAACCAAGAAATCAGAGAAGGTAAAAAGCTATAGAGCATGCTTTGAATTATGATTTAGTCTTTCTTTTAAAAAGTGCTGTGAGCTTCCTGTGTTCTTGCAGCTGAATTGTTTAAGAGCCGGGGGATTAAATCTAGTGACTGTAATGGCATTAGATGTGATCTGTGGGACACCTGACCATCCTGTGCATATCAACAAATGATTTTCACTGGGAATTGGTGATATTGATTATACAAATCGTCAGCTCTGGGTGGGCTGGTTGCTTCAGTTGCGTGGGTGCTGCTGTCCCGCTGTTGTCACCCCACTGACATTCACTTGCTGTAGCTAATGAGCCTCTGAAGTTGAGCCCAAGTTTGGGAGATTTACCCCCTGTCACGAACAGGGCATTATTATTGAGAAGGTTTTCTGACACTGTGTTCATTCAGCACTGAGCCGGCCAGACCAGCTGTGGAATTCCAGTTGCATCATTTAAGTGAATTACATCCTTGGTTAACATTTTGAGCTTATATTTCTTGTAGAAGGAAGTCCAAAAGGAAAGTGATTGCCTTTGAGAAAAAAAATTAAGAGGCAGTTAAGACTACCTAGAATAAGAATCTTTTTTTTTTTTTTTTAAGTCAATATAAAGTGTTTCCCCCTTTATTTTACTAGGGGAGTGTTTTAATGTGTCTGGATACTAAAGTTTCATTTTCTGTGTTTACAAGTTTTATTAAAGAACTCCCTGCTGCTCACTCTTTTGTAAGCTTTTTTGTTTTCTATTTGAATTTCAAACAGGTAGTATTTATGTTTTGCTGACCAATTCTTTTACAACTACAACCTGGAAGCATTCTGTGGATCATTTTGCAGAGTTCTATAGAATTTGCTTTTTGCTACTTTTAAAATGAACTTTAGTAGTCAATTTTCCTCCATGTATAAGATGTAGACAGTAAACAACATGAAAAAAATAATTAAAAATATGAAAAGTGTGCCCAAATATCATCTTGGATTTCTCTATTATCATCTCCTGTTCCAAATATGGGTATGACATGCATTGTTTTGCAAACTCAGTAAATTGTAAATGTTTTCCCTCCTCATCTTTTTGAAAGGAGAAAAGTACTTTATTCAGAGGAAGTTCCATAAATAATTTAGATAAAGAGATAAAAACAAATAAAAACAATTGTTTTGCTATTTCATTTGTTATATTTTGGAAGTGCAGGAAAACTTAAGTCCAAAGTTCCTTTCATAATGGGCTTTGGGAAATTTCTTTTTACTCTAACTTACTAACAGTTGTCTTTATGAATTTAGCTTTGCATTTTTCTCATTTAAATTCATAAGCAAAGTAATAAAAGCTTCACTAACAATATCTTAACTAAATTCAGATTACTTTTGAATAATAAATTCCTAGTACTTTGGCTAATCTGTACTAAGATATAGATACTTCTTATGTATTGATTGATAGAAATTGAGACCATATGCATTGCCACGTGCATATATAACCTTCCTTTGAGCAGATTAGTTTTAATTTTAATTATGCTTCTATCTTTTCAGTAATTAGCTCTTGCACTTCCTTAAATAATTCATACTTTTTTAGGGTTATCTTGTCTTTCTGAGATAGCAAGTTTTGCCAAAGAGTTTGCAGTTCATTTGTGGTCTGCTATTTTATCACATTAGTGCAATAAAGTCTCATCTAATATTTTTATCTATTTTGATTTTTGTTTTAGTTTATTTATATTACATTTTAAAAGTGTTTGCTTTTATTTCTATTGTTACAAGAGCTACTTATTTCATTGGTTCTGCCGAATTCTCTCTTATTGTATATAGTTTCTCATGTTTGCCATGATTTAACATGATTCTTGTTACAGTTACCCAAAACTTCAAGGTGGTTAAAATTCAAAGGATAGAAACATTTCTTGTCTTTTTTTCTTTTTTCTTTGCACACAATAGACCACTAATGTCACAATGTTTTATTCTAGAATAAACTTTTTTGTTAATTAGACCTTTATAAAATATAATAAAGAATTTTATTGAGAGTGGTGTTTTAAGATATTTTATATGTTTTTATGTAACAAGTCCACACACACACACACACACACGCACATACACATATATATTTACAGACATCAGAATGTGACTCCTGGGTCACAATTTATTCATTCATCTATTATAATTTTTTGAATGACATCTATGATTTATGCTCTATGCTAGAGTCTTGGAAACTAAGATAAATAGAAACAGTGCTTGCTTTTAAGAAGCTTCCAGTCAGAAAAAGACACAGGTTATAAACAAATAAATGCTTTGAAGTATTTCTGACCCATAATGGACATCTATGCAGGGCATTATTGTGGGAGAAAGAGACAAGTAAACAAAACAAACAAACAAAATCACAGGCTAATTTTTACCTGGACTAATCAAGAAAGGTTTTGTTGTGAGGTCACTTTTAAGTTGAATCTTGACAGCTAATGGACTTTTGCCAAGAATCTTGGAGTAAGGAAGGCATGCTGGGTAAAGGGGGTTGGCCAAAGCACAAAGCTAAGACGCAGAGCACTTCAAAGAGCTACAAATAGTTTGAAATGGTTAGAACATGGGTTCTTACAAGGCTGAAGAGTGAAATAATGGGGTAAATCATAAAGGAAAGATAAACCAATGCTGTGAGAATTGACTGAGTGGTCATCACAATCTAACTCTTTGGAAATTGTGTTACTTTGCTACCTATTTTCTAGGAGAGCTTTCAACAGAAGGAAATGAAATGAATGAAAACTTCTAATCAATGGCCATTATTTATGTCCTGTGTTTTCCTGTTAGTTTTAAATAGAGTTTGATAAAGATTCATATTACATTGGCTTCGGTTTTTATTTTAACTTTTTACAAAATATGATTAGAACAGTTTAGTTTTAGTCTACTCACTAAAAAGAAGCAATGTGATCATCGTGTACACAGGTAGTTTAGTTTCCATCTGAAATTGTCTATATTATATGAAAAGTGCCTCTTTAAGGAGAAAATATACAGGAAGCTTGTTGCATCAGATGTCTGTATCATTTTTGTCTTTGGAAATGAATCTATTTTTGAAGGTAATGATACTGATGATAATTTTTGAAATAATTTTATCTTCCTCATCTCACCATTTCCCTTTTTTCATTGCTACTACAAACATACCTACATGTACACTCACAAACCCACAATCCCTGAAATATGAATTGCAAGTATTAGACCTATAGCACAGGTAAGAAAACTAAGGTAGGGAGAGGAAATGACTAGTTACTCTGTTCCACAGTGTGTCAGAGCAGAATCCCTTGAGCGTTGACTTATTACTCTTTTGAGTAAATCCTGCTGCCTACTGCATAAATTCTAGAATTCTGCTCCTTTATTTTTAAAATTTGCTAGCATAAATATAATAACTTTTAAGAAAAAGACTGTAACAGAATGGTTTTAAAGTATGGATTTTTGGGATTTCAAAAGAATTACATTTGAACTTGTCTTCCCCATTTATTGCATAGCTTAAGAAAGTTTAGTTTTTTCTCATTTGTAAAAAGAACTATAATAATAGCTCTTAGCTATTATAAGTAGTATGTTAGATAAGGCATGTTAACACTATAAAGAGTTCTTAGACTATAGTAATAACTCAATCAATTTAACTTATCATTGAAAAATAAAGACCGCCAAGTGACAGTAAGGCTTCAGAATTGCCTTCAGTAAGAATCACATTAGAAATTGAGCTCAATTAAAATATATCTATAAGTAATGAGAAACACAGTTAGGTATAATATTTCCTGTCCCACCATAA
Source organism: Trachypithecus francoisi (assembly GCF_009764315.1). Taxonomy (NCBI): domain Eukaryota; kingdom Metazoa; phylum Chordata; class Mammalia; order Primates; family Cercopithecidae; genus Trachypithecus; species Trachypithecus francoisi. The sequence goes on along the minus strand of NW_022681473.1, from coordinate 74,756,946 downwards.
TAACCATCACAATGACACATATGCATATTCACATGTGAGCTCCATGGAACCTGGAGTTCTAGTTGTTTTGTTCACCTTTATATCGTCAGCACAAAGAAGAATGGTAAGTACATAGTAGGTACTCAAGAGATACTTTAAATGAATGCATTAACTGAGTCTCAGATTTCTTTTTTATTCACTCAGCTTCTTTTCACATTGTTTATGTTAATGCTGGTTAAATTATTTTGAGAGTAAGAAAAAAAGGAAGAAAAAGCCTCGTAGCCTTTGAAGTCATATAGGCTTCAGTTTGAATAGTACTGGATTTGCCAATCGCAAACCACTTAAACTAAGTCACGTACTCTTTTGGATCTGCTCAACCAGGTTGTAGAGCTAGTTTGGAGGGAATCAATAATTCATATTAAAACAATGTATTGAAGCCTAAACACTCTAGAATTCAGACATTTATCATGTTAATTTTCACCAGGTTTATTCAGTGAAATTGCTGTTTACCAAACTCCCCCACTTTCTGCCCGATCATTTTCTAGAATTGTTTTCCTGTGATGGGAATCCTTTCTCTGCATTGTCCATATTTGCCTAAATTCTCTCCTTCCTTTAATAAATGGTATAGGGTGTCTATATCTATATTCCAAGGACTGGAACCCAGTCACACTAACTCCAATGCTTTATCTCTCCTTTAACTTAGTGAGTACAATTTCTCCATCATTTATGGCAATACATCTTCTACTGCCTTATATCATAACTTGTATTATTATTTTACACTGGTAGTTAATTTTGCTTATGTTTGGGTATTTCCCTCACTCCAACAAAATTTTAAGAATTTTGAAGACAGGAACTATAAACTATTTTCTTAATTTTTTTCTTACAGTTTATTCATATTCAGGGATTCAAAAAATGATCAGTGGACTAACTGAAAAGGAAACTTCCAGAAACTCTGTCTCCTTATGCTGCTGACACCTACTCTTTGCTAGATCCTATGATGCATCCCACATATTGATGCTTTTAATAAACACATAATTTGTTGTAGGCAGGACTTGGAATTATGAATCAGAATGTGTGGACAGTTCGAGTAACACCTCTGGCTCATAACGAGTCAGAGATGGTACCTCTTAGGGAATAACTATCTCTTTCAGAATGTATTAGTTCCTTATGGAACTCCTTTAGTATGGTCTCCAAATGGTTGTGAGCCATTCGGACAACAGTTCAGTATATTGGGTTTATAATACCCAAGCCTACTTAACGTGTTAGATTTAAAATTTCTAACAAAGCCCATTAACTCGCAACTTAAAAAATTAAACAAGGAGTTAATAAATAAAGGATAAAATAGCACATTGAACAATAACAATAATAGCTACCATTTGTCAAACTCTTAGTATGAACCCTGGACTACATCAACAAGTTTGAATGTATTTTCTCAAAATGCTTCACAGTAACATAAGATTTGTGCATTTTGATCATTATTATTTTATAGATAAGGAAACAAATGTTTAGGAAACACAAATAATTTGTCTAATATTACAACTGTTAAGTGCGAGTCAACTCACCTTCTAAACCAGGTCTGTTCCACTGGAAACCTTTTTAACAACCTACCTCAATAGATAATATAGATATGAAAACTATAATGAATACGTCACAGACATCTCAAATCTTTTTTAAAAATTAGGTAAGGAATTCAGTAAACAATAAAATTGCATCTGTCTTACATGGCATGACCTTGCCATTCCTTTTCTTGGCTTCTTTCCAATACATGTTGGCCAGAGTCAGACCTGAGGCTTTCTTTTGTATTCTGCATTCATCCTTCACCAAATATTTGATAAGTACCTATTATGGGTCAGGCACTGACCTGGGTGTTATAAATAAAGGATAAAATAAAACAGACAGTAATCTCCACCCTCATAGAACTTATATGCTAGTGAGGTAGGTAGAAAATAAGACAGTTAAATAAAATACATAGTACATAGTGATAAGTGCCAAGTCAAAAAATCATGGAAGGAAATTGGAAGTGTGCATTGGCGGATGGGTTGCTTTAGAGTTTTAGATAAGATGGTTAGTGAAGGTCTCACTGAGAATATGGCTTGGAGTAAAGACCTAAAAGATGTAAACAATATATACATGTTGGAAAAAGTAACAGAAATTGCAAGTGCAAAGGCCCTGAGCTAGAAGCCTGCCTGGCGTGTTAAGGAACATCTAAGAAGCCAGTGTGGCTGAAGAGAGAATGGTCAAGAACATGTCACAGTGAAAAGATCATGTAGGACTTTCCCAGTGAGATGGGAAGCCAGCTGGGTTTTGAACAGAAGGGTCACATCATTTAGCTAACGTTTAATAGGATCACTCAGGTTGCTATGTTGAAAAGAGGGAGCAAGGGCAGGAGCAGAGAGACCAGGTAGAAGTTCCTGCAGTAAAACAGTGGAGAGATGTTGAAAACTTAGATCAGATTGGTGCCAGTGGGACTGGGGACAAGTTGTTCAATTCTGTAGATAATTATAATTTTTGATATCTATCTTATCTTTTTCGACACTGATATTGAGTCCTCCTTAGGTATGGAGTGTGGGTTTTCAGCTCGGCTGTATTAATTAGAGAAAAATACTTATGAGTAATTACCATGCCATTTTACTGCTTTTTAATCCTCTGAACATTTGTAGAAGGTAGGTTACCCAAGACTTGAGGCATACATATACATTCATGATTTCATTTTCTTTTGGTCTCAGCTCTTCTGATCCCCAGGGGATGCTGCCCTAGTTCTTAAATGAGTCAACTGTAAGCTACTTGAGGGCAGGAACTGTGTCCCTTATATGTATTTTTGTACCCATTGCCTTGCACATGGGAAATGATTAATAAATATTTGATAAATAATGGGCTGAATGAATGAATGTTAGCCATTCAAATACAAATAACTGGAAATATTTTATAAAGTACTTCTTTGGATTGGATGGGGTACCACCAAATAAGAATAGATGTACAACAAGGGAAGTTTCCTCTCTAATGAAAAATTAAGATTAATTAATTAATTTCTAATTAATTTTCTCTCTAATGTTCATTATGATAGTATGTTTCCAGCATCAGAATCTTAGGAAAGCAGCCTGGGAATCTGAAAATGACCCTAGGTAAATCATTCAGAGGACAAGTTTGGAAAACACTGTCATATAGCATATGTTTGGAATTCTCAATTGTGTTCAGAAATTGCTATGTGTTAATAGTTGTCTAAGTAACATATAGATCCAAAGATTTTCCAAATGCTGGGTTGCAACATGTAGTAAGAAATATATTTAAAGTTGCAACTCAGTGTGTTTTAAAAAGCAATACTTACTTTTACCAAAAGCTATACATTGTGATATTTTCCATTCCAACTTTTAACAATTTCTTTCTTTTTGATAATGTCGGTCAAGATTAACTAAATGTATTGTAATCAGAAAAATAATTGGGGAAATACAATTCATATTGACCTATTTAAAAGATTCCTTGATTAACCTTCTTTATTGACTTTGAAGGGGCATAGAATGGGTTATAACTCATAATTTGAAAAACACTGTAACATGTTCTCTGCCTTAAGAAAAATACAATGTCAATTAGGAAAATGCAAATGAAAAGATGATGAATTACAGCTCTCAGCCAACACTAAGAAGCCAACACTAGGGCTTCTCCATATAGCCTGGCTCATTTACTGATTCGCATATTCATCTAGGAATTCATAGTTCGGTGCTTACTTCCCTGGCCCTGGCCTTTGGGATTTAGCCTACCCACCTACATACCTCAGTATTCCTAATAACAATAACTAATGTTTGTTTAGTATTTATGATGAGTCAGGCACTGTGTACACCACTCATTTCATCTTCACAATAACCCCAAGAGAAAGTTTTCTGTTAAACCTATTTTTACAAGTGAAAGGACTGGTCTATGGAGGTTTAGTGCCTTGTTCCGGGCCTCACAGCAAGTAACTGGTGGAACCACAATAAATGCCAGGCTCAGGCACCAATGCTTAGGACAGGCCAGTGCCTGGAAAGGACTGTTTTGCATCCTTTTGGTTTTGGTGACTTCACTGGGCATTCCTCTCGCTTACTAGATTTAGTGGCTCAACAGATCTCAGGTTCCCCTGACTTGAGTGTGTCACAGTTTCTTTCATTAACTAGGACACAGAAGAATTCTTGTGGGCCTAATAACCTATATTCTCCCATGGATCTGGGGTCAGGGTGGGGATGCTTATACTTAGAAGACTTCATAACAAATTGAAGTATGAACATCCTTTGAAAGAAACCTATTTGCTAAAATCTGCACTTAGTATTAATGCCGTGAATATGGTAATAAAACTCCCCAGGATGAAGTGGTATTGTACTGACTCTTGGAGAACCTAGCTCTTGAGAATTGACAAGAGAAAAGTAGACAAAAAAATAAAAAGTCATTTGACCCCGGGAGGGTCTGGCCTTAACTGTTTCTCAAATTTCAGCTGAAGGTTTTGTTTTTTCTTTCTGTTTAGTCTTTGGCACTTTCAAAATAGGCAGAATTTGAAAGAAGCCAGGGAAATACCTTTCTTTAAAATGAAAGTTAGATGACTAGTGGAAGCCTTATCTTGAATTTTTAAATTTATTTGTTATTTATTTCTATAGGTATAACTAGATTTACAACTTTAAAAATGTATACATACATTTATTTATTTTAGAAGTGTCTAATTCATTTTCCAAGGGGTACTTACATTGGAAGAGGAAACTGGCGCAAAGGAGTTTACAGTGAGCCTGGATGGGAGGGAGTAAGGGAAATTTCTGAAATGAACCTCTGAATCTTGGAGCAAATAAAAGAGCCCTTTGCATTTGTGTTGAATGTTTAGTTGACTCATTTATAAACTGCACTTTTTCAGACTTGTTAGGAAAAGTAAACTAATGAATCAGTTCTAAGTGGGTCAGAATACATTATATTTTTCAACTGTTTTTAATATTATAAAAGTAATACATGTTTATTATAGAAATTGTAGAAGTACAGAAAAGGACAAAAATGTATACTTCCTCATGTCCTTGCTATTCATATATAGAAATGTATATTTTTTCCTATATATGTATATGAATGCATGTCTATTGGATTAAGATGTAATATTTGTCATGTGTTTTTGCTCATACTATGTCATAAGAACATTGTCATGTCAATTATTATTCATAGGCTTCTTTTTAAGTGGCTGCATAATAGGGAAGCTTCTTTTTATTCTCTTTTTGAAAAGTACATAAATACAGGTAAGCAGGGACTGAAAGCATTGTTTTTTCTTGGACCATTACTTTTCAGCAGAGGATAGAAAGCTTTCAAGTGTAACCTTGGAATACTTTTGAAATGCGATGCAGTTGGGAAAAAATATATGTATGGTGAGTCTGAATTTCAAAAGGATAATTGCCATTGTAGTTCAAACACAGGAAAAAAATATATACTTCATGCAAAAGTTTGTCTAGCTAGTCTCCTAACACTGTCTCAACACCTAATCCTGCCACATAATGGCTTTGAGCTGGGTTTTTAATGATTCTTTTAAACAGAAGCCAATGAGACAATTTCCTTACTATTCTCCCAGGCATTTAGATTGAAAATATTGAAATCATTTTTACTCTCCAGAGACCATGGAGTGCTAATTAATCCACGAATCCTGTAGAATCTACCTGTAATTTCTTCTACTTTGTCTCTTTCTGCCTCTCTTTTCCTCAGTGGAGGCTCTCATTTTTTCTCACTGTATTGCCCCGGGAACACTGTGACTGGCTTCCCTAATCTCCCTCTGTCCTCTCCAAATTTGCCCTCCCCATATTGGCACCAGACTTATTTTTCTTAGATACAGATAAGAACTGGCCATCCATTTCTCTGTTCAAGAGCTTATGTGTTTCTCATTGCCTTCGAAATTTTCATCCTCATGATGGCCTCAGTCACTTTCCATCATTACCTTCTGCGAGACCTACTGCCACTTCCATTCAGTCCACACAGCCAGAATCAATTCCAGCTATACTTTCCATCCAGTGCTCACGCCATAGAGGAGATGTGGAAAAACTGGGGTGTTTGGTAGAAAGCCTGGGTTTAAAATCTGTCATCTCCATTTACAAAGTAGTCTGCAATACCTTTAGGTGAGCAAATCAGTTTTTCTGATGCTTAATTTCAAGATGGTGTAATTAAAATGATAGTGATAAGGATCTACCTTGTATCATGAGCAAGGTGTTAGATAAAAAAAACCCCAGCTATACGCAGGATTCATTCAGAAGATGTTAAAATATTTCGGGAAAGGCTGGGAGCGGTGGCTCATGCCGGTAATCCCAGCACTTTGGGAGACTGAGGCGGGCGGATCACGAGGTCAGGTGATCAAGACCATCTTAGCTAACATGGTGAAACCCCGTCTCTACTAAAAAATACAAAACATTAGCCAGGCGTGCTGGCCGGCACCTGTAGTCCCAGCTACTCGGGAGGCTGAGGCAGGAGAATGGAGTGAACCTGGGAGGAGGAGCTTGCAGTGAGCCAAGATCTAGATTGCGCCACTGCACTCCAGCCTGGGCGATAGACAAGAACATGGGCTAGAACCTAGTTCCTTTGTAAAATTTTGGGATATTGATGATAAAATGATGCTTAGTCTTACAGTTGAGGAGATGAGAAAAATTAACTGCAATATCAGCAGTTGCATATCTCCCAGCCAAGACCTCTACATAATATACAACAGTAATCATCTAAATATAACCACTCCCCAAATTGCTTGGGAAACCAATCACAAAATTTGCATAATTGTTTCTTTGGTGCACAGAGGTCACTAATCCTGAAAAGATTTAGGAAAGTAAACTTTTTAATTAATATTTTTATGTTAAGATACTTGTACACATTTACATACATATATGTATATATTTGTGTTTTTAAAGATAATTTGCCAGATTAGAGCATTTAACAGATTGGTGTTTGGATGTTAAGGAAATGATTTTGACTTGCAATTTTAAGATTAAAGATATTTTAAAAACTTACCATTTGTAAGTTGTATTGGAACATGTAAGAAAGCTTAAAATGCTCACACTTTGTTTTATTAATATTTATTAGATTTAAAAGAATGATTCAAATGCTTAAGAAGTTTTTTGTTATTTAGATAAAATACTTTAAAATTTTTAATATATTAAATTTATAAATACAGGTTTAAAATATTTAATGGGATATAATTAAGTCATAAAACTCCCTTAATGATGATTGTAAAAAGCTTGATAGATTTATAAGTAAAACAGTACAATTACAAATTAAAATTTAAAAGTTAAGCAATATATAGGCTTTTGAATTTATAACTTTACAAATTAAATATGAATTTCACAAACTAAAAGAGCTCCACATAATCTTTTCTGTCTATGAAAGGTCCCCTAAAACAACAAAGTATTAACATTGCACCTTATTGGGTTGTTATGAAGCATAAACAGTAGAACGTGTGGGATTACTTTGTAAATTCTAGAACATTATACAAATATTAATAATTATTTTTCATTCTAATTGCTTTTGCTTAATCTGTTACTTCAGTGCAGAAAAATATTTACCTTTCCTTTCCACTATGTAATAATTGTCTTGTCCTTCCAGACCCTGCCATCTAGTTTCTTCACTAAGATGGAACTTCTTTGTTTTCTATAAATTTATTACTTTGTACTTCTAGTGTATCACTTAATACAGTTTGCATTACTAGTGTAACACTTGTATATCCCTTGTTTCGGAGATGTTTATATCTGCTTTTCTTTACCAGAATGTGAATTCTATATCTTTTCCAGTTCATTTGTTAAAAGTAAACAGTAATTGAGTCTCTTTTATGGGCTAAACACTGTATTCTGTACAAGGGTCAGAGTCATTAATAAGATATGTTATTTGTGTCTGTATGTAATGGGTAATAATGAATTATTACATTTAATTCAATTTGAAGTAAAAAAATCTGTCTAAAAAATTTTATAATAAAAATTTCTAGGAAAGCAGTTGACTAGTTCAAGAGAAAAATTCAGGTAATGAAAATAGCAGATAAGAAAAATTCAAAATTCATTAAAGAAAAATTGAAGCTTCACCAGTATAGCACTCACTTTTTCCCCTAGGCCTAAAACATTGTTTTTATTTTCATAGACAATTTAGAAGATAGTTTTGCAGAAATGATTGGAGCAGTAGAGGCTGAAGGAGGGTAGAGGTTGGTTAGACAAGATGGTTGATCTTTAATCACTCAGTCAGGGATGTCTGCCCATTCTCATTAGGAAGATCTGCTTCCCACCTCCAGTTCCCTCCCTTCCTTCTAGTCCACTGCAGTCAGCAAGGCTGTTTTCCTTTTCCTTTTGTCCAGCAGTCAATATCATTGATTTTTACAGCACTAGGTGATTCTCACCTCTCCCCTCATTATCCCCTCCTTCGGGGCTAAACAAAGCCATGTTCCCTGGAGTGCAGCACAACCTGCAGAGCCTGTAAAACAGAAATGGCCAGAGGCAGGATGTAGGGCTTTGACTGGGTAAGAGGGATGGTCAGTGCCATCAAATCTCACGGAAACATCCTGGGCAGAATATTTTTGATATAGTCTGAACTTAAGGGGTAATATATCCTCCAGAGGAAAAATGCACATACAATGTCTATCGTGTTCACTGCAATTTCATTGAGTGGTAAAAGCCCTGGGATCCTGTTTCCATGTATAATTCTTACTGAGCCTATTCGGATAGATAGATACTACTCCTGGGGAAGATGCCACCTATCAAAATGTGTCAAAAGAGCTGTAGTACATAATTGGGCCATATATGACCAGAATAAATTACAGAAGAAAAGAATTTACTCAATGATTGCCTTTTGCATGCTAGAAATTTCTTAATTTTTATTTATTTTAATCATTACAAAAACCTTGTCAGGTGAGGGTTACTTTCCCCATTAAACATACTCTAAAACTGAAACTTAGAAACGCAAATTAGCATACCCAAAGTCACATAGCAAGAAAATGGCAAAGCTAGTCTTTCTATACACACAATTCTGTCTTCCAGAACTGCAGACTTTTCTTTCTGAGAGTTTATATAAAAGCTATGATAATTAGAAAGAGTGGAAACATTGCCCCTCTGTTTAAAGATCAAGGGAAAGCTGTTGGAATTGGTTTTGATTCAGTAATCTTATGAAGAAATAAGCAAAACGGGTTTGTAGCTTAGCTGAGGAAGAGCAGGAACAGAGAGAAACCTCAAATACTATTTAGGAAAGATTTAGCCCAGGCTGTTTAAAAGGCGCCTCGATGCAGGGTTTCAAAGACGGGAAAAAACATTTCAGGTTTCTGGACTATTCAGACCATGATTGCTGTGGAATTACATGTGAACAAGTAGAGTTGGCTTTAGTAACCCTGCCACTTAAGTCTCATGGCCCTGGGTTTGAATTTATTTCTACCTCTTACCAGCTGTGTGATCATGAGCTAGTTATTTAGCCAGTCTTAGCCTTTGTTTCTTCAACCGTAAGATGGGATGCTAATGTCTATCATATAAACAAAGATTTTGTTGAAAAACTTATATGTTGAAAGCCCGTGTTGAAAGCATGTAAGTTTTTCAACAAAATCTTTGTTTATATGATAGATACTAGCATCCCATCTTACAAGCCCTCCATAGTGTCTTATACGTAAAAAAATTTGAGTCAATGGTAGATTCCTTCTTTTCTCAATGATGTCCCACTCTTCCCTACAACACAATGTGAAAACTAATTCCCAGTCTTTCTTTCTGATGAGGTGTAAATAAGGGCAATGTTACTACTCACAGGAGAAACTTTCTGAGAATAAAAGCCTTAAAAATCTGTACCAAATTCAGCCATGACAATAAATGTCTAGTCTAAACCCTCATGTCATGTCCCTAGGGTTATCCAGCAGCTTCTGAAGACACACCCTTGAGTTGTACTCTCTGATAGAGTAATCACTGGATACATGTGGCTGTTGAACACTTGAGATATTGCTAGTCTGAACTGAGATGCATTGTAAGTGTAAAAAACATACTGAATTTTGAAGATTTAGTATGAGAAAAGTGAAGTATCTCATTAATCTTTCTCTTTGATTATATGTTGAATTGATAATATTTTGGATATATTAGTTTACATAAAATATAGTATTAAAATTGGTCTTACCTGTTTTTTTCCACTTTTTTCAATGTGGCTACCAGAAAACTTAAAATTACATATATGGCTCTCATTTGCAGTTCTTATTATATTATTCTTAGACAATGCTGTTCTGGAGGCTGAAGGATAACTCATTCTTTCGTGAACAGAGAGGTCCTTGATGTTGATATTCTGAAAGGGTTTTTATAATCAATGTGGTTAGTGCTTTTCCTCCCTGTCCTGAGAAAGACAGATAGGATGGGTAAGAATCTTTCTAGCTCTGTAGTTCTGGATCTTGACACAATCATTGAATGTTAGATTTAAAAGGGAACTTTGAGATTCCAAGTTTCAACTCTCAACCACAGTCCAAGGAGGTTGAATGACTCGCCTAGAGAGCTAATGTCCAGTACTTTTTCCATTAAAATGTACAGCCTCTCAAGTGCATGACCACTCTTCTCAGTGGAGAACTTAGTCATTTATACTGTCTTGGGAGAATGCAAACTCTATCTTTGGGTGCACACAGGTTTTCTTGGAATGGAAATTTTTCTCCTTTGCCATGTTCTAAGTGGTCCCAGCGGAGAACCCTTCTTTGACTTTCAAAAGTATGTACTAGTATAATCTCCTCAGTGGATCTCTCCTACCCCAGGGAAAATTAGTTGATTTCTGTTCTTCCTTCTTTACATAGCTCTATTTCAGCACTGAAGAAACTGTTTTGTGTTGGCTGACTCAGACATAAACTCCTTAATTCAAGGTGCTTGTTTTGTGGGCTCAGCATCAGGCACATGGTAGGCCTGAAGTAAATATTAATTTAATTGAATTGTTGTTGGGAAAACTCTCACAGACTCCCTTTGCTGTCCTAAATCTTGTTATTCTATTCTTGTTATTCAATTTCATTAAAATAGTAAACAAAACCCTCAACTTTCTCTTTCTTTACATATATATTTTTTCTCAATCACTCATACTTGGAAAATGCTATCATGTTTTGGAAATATCATTCCTTCACTCTTTCTTAATCTCCCAGTTAGTCATATGTTGAATTGCCTCATCAAAGGGACCCTCTCTAAATAAATGAAGTTGGACTTGTCAGTCAGGGGCGGATTGAGTAGGCCTGAAGAAGCCATGATTCATGCAGTCTCATTTCCATGGTGTATGCTTTAAATGCCACATCTCCAGTTAGCAGTTAGTCTCTCATGAAAACAAATTTAGCTTTGCATTCCTTTTGGGTTTTAAAAATTCCATTTTGAAGTTTGTGCTAAGAATACATTCCTTTTGGCCTTTTGGCTTTCTCAAGGTGGGATTTAGAAATGGCTCAATTTCCCCAGAAAACTGATTATAAAGCCTACTGATACCTTCATTTTAGCATTAAACCTCTACAACAGTTTAAAAAAGAAGGGAATGAGTTTTTTAGCTTGCCATGCCTTGGATTCAGTTATTTTCTCTCTTTCTATGCAGCTATGTCAGGATAGGTGATAACTGGAATATGGAGAAATCATAGCCCTAGTAACTTGGCCTCACTATTTCCATTTTGTTTTCCCTGCCCACATTTTTATTTGCCAGGCTGCAGAAATAAGCGACCTGTACTGACACAGGTTCATCATATTCACAAACGCTGATGTAAGAAGATTTTTAAGCTTGTGCAATGGAGATATCTATGTATTCATTCAACTTTCATTTATTGTATGTCAACTATGTTTTAGCCACAGAGGAAGGCATCTTTAATAATTTTTTTAAATTTAAATTCCTGTTTCAGACCTGAGATAACTAACACTAAAATACCTTAAGTGACCTCCCCAAAGTCAATGCTTGTAAATAGTATATCTAGTGCCCAAACTGAAGTCTGGGTGGAAAAAAAAATTGTGCGCATTCTATGATACCACACTACTGTTTCATGATATAGAAGAAATTGTGGCTTACTGTAGTGTAGCACAGTGGTTAAGAATGGGAGAATGTGGAGTCTCTCTGTGTTTCTACCAGTGCTCACAGCCCTGTAGGCCTAGGTGGAATGACCCTACTCAGCTCTTTCAGCCCAACTTCTGTGACTTGATCTGGCACTGTTTATAATTTTGGAGCCTTAAGAAACAGTCTTAAGGCTCCGAAATTCTTTTGTGATGTTGTTTTTCACTATAGGAAATGCCATCTACTGTCCCCAACCCTTTTTCAAATGTTTTGATTTTTCTTCCATCTCTTCCACTGCTACTACAAGATGCCTTTTATTTTTTGCTGGGGCTACTATAACACATTCCTAGCTGAGGCCTCCCACATCTATTCTTGGCCCACTCCAGCCTGTTTTCCATACCGCAGCCAGAGAGAGGTTTTTCAGATAAGAATTTGATCCTGTCAGAAACCTGCTTAAAAGGCTTTCTCTTGCTTTAAATATGTTTTACAAGGTCTTGTGTGGTCCAGCCTGCCCCTCTAGCTTTACTGTCTACCACATCCCCTCTCTTCCCTTTGTGAACCATATTCTTCTCTTCTTGCAACAGTTCCTCAAAAGATCAGACTTTTTTCTAATATAGCCTTTGCTATATTTCTTTCCTAGAATGTGGCCATCAACCTTCCGCTAGTTAAGTCCTACTCATCTTTCAAGATCTAATCTCAAACCTCCATCCTTCATGGAACCTTTCCCTAACTCTCTATTCTAGGTCTATTCCCCTGTATTAACTCTCATTTCATTTGAACCCATTTTTTTGGCACTTACCACACTTTGCTAAAATATGTATATGTCTTTGATTATTTGATTACTACATGCCTCCCCGCTAGACTGAAAATTCCATGGTCGTAGGAACCATATCAGTTTTACCTACATTATATCCTTAGGAGTTATGGGCGTCATGAATGACAAAAGGAAGCAAGTGTTTTTTTGTTGTTGTTGTTTTTGTTTTTAAATAAACTGTCAGTTTATTTTCTCCAACTTAACATGTCTCCTGCCTCATATGTTTTTGTTTGATAATATATCCATCATCTCATCTTCCCTGACTTAAAGCACACTAATTATTGCCACCCCTTGGCTCTGTGTTTGTGTGTGTGTGTGTATCTGTGTGTGTGTGTTAGCCTTGCTGTGGGTAATGACAGGTCAAGTCATCGAGTGTTGACTTTTTCCCCTGTCACACACATTTGCCCATGCCCCGCCTGCTGTATTTTGGTGTATGTTAGTTAATTTTTTAGGGATGTAAAACAACAACAACAAAAAAAAAAACTTGTTTTAGTATTAGTTCAAGATAAAGATAAAAAAAGGAAAAAAGGGAACTTAGGGCTGTTATTCAATAAAATAAAAATTATAGAGTGTATTCCTCAGGTAAATATTTAAAATTATATTTGACTGATCATATATTCTAGCTATGCCATGTGACTCCATTAGAGCAATTATTTGTGCTGAATTTGTTGAACTAGGAATCTTAGTCTAAACTAGGCTTTAACTGCTAGATGAGGTTTATACAAGGCATTTTTAATCATTGGTGTGATTTGCTTATACTTTAGACAATCTGGAGGTAGTACTAATAACCAATTTTAGGAACATGTTAAACAGTACCATATGTATGTAATCAACAAAATCCAGACTTTGGGAAAGTCTAAAGGTCAAATGGCTCAGGCTTTTCAACAGATTAATAATAAGAGAAAGAAAGAGATGGAACAAAAACCTGTGAAGTTTAAGAGACATAGAAAACTAAGCTGTAGTGTTCAGGAATAGACTATAAAAAATAGAAGAAAGGGATTATTATAAAAGTCAGGACATGATTACTTTTGAAGGAAAGGAGGGTGTTTGATTGGCCTGAGGCACACAGAGACTTCCGTGGTGGCTGGTAGAGTTCCATTTATTGACCTGAGTGGTGGTTACAGGAGTTTGTGCTTAAATAATTCATCAAATCATACATTTCCTGTGGTTATCTGTGTCTCTGTTTTATTTTACTATACAAGAGGTTTTAAAATACAGAAAACAAAGAGAAATCTATTTTATTACCAATCTTTTTGTATTCCAAATTAAAGTATCTCAGAAGTATATTGTGTTAAGTCATAGAGTCTATTGGGAACTGTCTTTCAATGGCAGAGAGAGAAAGCATTGGATACTTCATTCGGGTATTAGATTTTACAAAATTCTTTGAGTTTTGAAAAGTATTTAACATTGGAGGAGAGACTAAAGAAGTATAAAGAGGAGAACTTGTACACAGATACGCAAACCAATAGAAAAACTTCCAGATCTTTTTCTAAACAAATAAAAATTCAGGTCAGGCAGGGCACGGTGGCCCATGCCTGTAATCCTGGCACTTTGGGAGGCCGAGGTGGGAGAGCCACTGAAGCCAGGAGTTCAAGATCAGCCTGGCCAACATGGTGAAATCCTGTGTCTACTAAAAATAATAATAATAAAATAAAATACCAAAATTAACTGGGCATGGTGGTGCACGCCTATAATCCCAGCTACTTGGAAGGCTGAGATAGCACCTCTGCACTCCAGACTGGGTGACAGAGTGAGACTCTGTCTCAAAAAACAATACAAAACAAAACGATTCAGGTCAAGCCAGTTGGCCTTATAGAGATATGCATTACAATGAGCCTAATAAACATCAGGGTGCTCATTAAAGTACATTTCTTTCTCTCTTATTTGAACCATGAAAATGTAAGAAATTGTGGTGTATTTAGACTTTGGCAGGGTCTTGGCAGGGAAATGAGGAGGGACGTTATTCCATCAATGTTTATTTTGCCTTTTTTGTGTGTTACACACTGTTTTATTAAAACTTCACAATGACCATTTAAGATTGGTTTACTATCTTCATTTTACAGATCAGGACAAACTAAATGAAAGAAATAGTTTCAATAGCTGGACTTAAAGGACAAATGGGATTCAAACCTTCAGTTATGGGCATCAGAAAAGCCATTTCTAGCAAAAGAAGTAGTGTACAGCAATGTGTGACAGCAGGAAAGCATAGGAAACATTTAAGAAACAGTATAGTCTAATTTAGTTAAATAAGATCTGTAAAAGTAAATGGAGGTCATATCCAGAGTGGAAAAACAACATATTATGAAATTTTTGGAATATTATTTTGTTCACGATACATCTGATAGTGTAATTAGACAAAGGGATATAATTGCAATTAAAATGAAACTTAAGAAAGTGTAATCTTAAAGGCAGTATATCATTACACAGTAGGTAGAATATAGATAGAATTTGTTGCACCGTTATGTACTAGAGGAAATGGTGTGACATTTTAAGACTTGGTGCGTATGTGGTCTAGTTGTTCTGCTAGAAAATTTCTATACTCTTATCAAGGGTATATGATGCCAATTTTAAAGAATTGTTGTTAAAACTGAGTATTTTTGTTATGATAATCTTTGTCAGTTTGGTTAAAAGTTTTATCTCAGTGTTGATTCACTTCTTATGTTCCTCAATAATGTTGAACATTGCA
The DNA here is from genome assembly GCF_009764315.1 of Trachypithecus francoisi. Lineage (NCBI taxonomy): Eukaryota > Metazoa > Chordata > Mammalia > Primates > Cercopithecidae > Trachypithecus > Trachypithecus francoisi. The sequence continues at coordinate 74,741,512 of NW_022681473.1, read as the reverse complement.
TAAGACTATAGTCATTTGTATTTCTTCATTTGTAAATTGCCTTTTGCATCATTGCCTTTCACAGTTATTGAAAAGAACTGGAACTTTTTTTCTCATTTATCTGTAAAACTTTTTTACATATTAAGAATAATAATGGTTTTTATCTATCACCTCTTGGAAATATTTTTTCTGAGGTGAGTTTAACTTGCCAACATCATTGGCTATGAATCTCAATGAACCAAAAAACATTTCTATATATTGTGGCTCCTTTTACTTTTAACACTCTTTAAAATTTTATTCATACTAAAACGTTCTGAAGTAGAGAAAGAACTGCACAATTATCTTAATTTTGTAGTTGAGGGAAATTATATTCAGCAACTTGACTCTAGCTTTACATGTATGATCATGTGACTTTTTGAAACATCTGTGAAATGGAAATACCACTATATGTCTACATTACTTGATTCAACTAAATTCATGAACAATGCCAGCTATCAGGGATATAAAGATGAATAAGAGAGATTCCTGCCCCTGAGTAGCTTATATTCTGAAGGGCATACTGGTACCTATGTGCTTATACCATTATGATGATGTAAGCATACTCTATAGGAATGGTGGGGCCTTGGCTTACTACACACAGGGGTGTTGGGGAAAATTTCAACTAAATCTTAAAGAATTAGTAGGCAGTAGAAGATATCTGTTAGTTAAAACATAAGGCATGAAAGTGGTGAAAGATGGTGATCTTGTTTAGGAAATAACATATACGTCTACTGTGTTCAGAGAGTAAAGAAGGGAAGGTACAGTTTGGAGTAATTTTCTGAAGGTCTAAAAGTTTAGAATTCATTCTCTTGTCATGTTTTATATTATCACCAATTTAATTTTTCTTATATCTTGAAATAGAGGAGTGTTCTGACCAGATTTGTGCTTTTAGGAAGACCATTTTGACAGGAGAGTTGGAAGATGGCCTGGGTATGGAATCAGAGTGGAAACGATGAAAAGAGTTAAGAAGCTTTTGTAATGCTTCAGAAAAGAAAAGGTAAAGGCTTGACCCATGAAAATAACTTGGGGAAAGGAAGAAAGAACCCTATTGAAGAAAGATTTAGGGGAGTAAAAGTAAGACAACTGTGAGCTATTATATGAGTTATGGGAGTGGCAGAGAGGGAGAAGCTGAGACTCATACATTCAGCTTGGATAGCTGAAAAGATCTTGGTGTTATTAGCTATCTTAGAGAATTTCAGCACAGATCTGGAGAAGAAAATAACAGTTTGCATTTGTTGAGTACCATGGGTAAGCCCTGAGAGGCATTCAGTGGACAGCTTATACATGCCAGTCTGCATCTCTGGTGTGAATAGCAAGCTGAAAATAGAGATCTGGCCATCATCACTATTTAAGTGGTGGTTGAAATCACAGGTGTGGATAACATTTCCCAGGGCAACTGTGAAGAGTGAAAGGAGAAAAGCCACGGACAGAGCCCTGGGGTATACCAACATTGTGGAGAGAGATGTTGTGAAGATCAGATTCTGAAAGCACTTTGAGTGATAATGTACTTTTTAGATATAAGGTATTATTATTATTATTAAGATTTTCAGCTTCTACAAGTGGATAGAGATAAGTGCTACCACATGATGCATTGAAGCAGAAGAATAGTTGCCATTTTAACCTCACAGGCATTGTGAAAATCTGCAAGCAGATTCTTTATAAAAACATTTCAAATGCTAAGGTAAAAGAAGTCTTTGTAAGACTAAACAAGAGCCAGAGTTCTTAGTTTTGCCAGTTCCAATTGTAGCCATGGATTTGCCATCTGGGAATTTGTAGTAACTGTAAGCAAGTGTGTTGCCACTGAGTCATCTCCCATGGAGTGCTGGAGAAACAAGGCCTGCGTCCAGATTTCCATTCAAGAATTTTACAAAATTGCCTTCCAAGAAAGCCCAAGAGATTTTCATTAACAAGGTTAGCTTAAAATTTGTACATAGTTTTTGTTTGAATTTGTAGTTTTGGAGATATTTTTGTTAGGGATATAGGAAGAAAATTAAATAATTTCTTATCACCTATATGTTTATCTCCCAAAATATTTTCAGAATTCCTATATTTTGAATTTAGTGTTGCAAACTCAGCCTTCCTTTTTTTTCCCCTTAATTCAACACTAAGAAAATGTTTGTTTAGTAAACTGTGTGCTACAATAGAAATGGCTATAGAATTTGGATTCAAATACATTAAGAGTTTGTATTCTACTTTTGATAATTGTTGATGTCAAACTAGATTTTCATGAATGTCAGTTACTTCATCTGCAAAATGTGAGTAATAGCTAAATTACAGGTCTGCTATATAAATCAAATGACCCTATAACAACATTTTAAGCTATAAAACACATTATTAATATAAGGGAGTATCTAAATATAAAATTATAGTTAACTCTCTTTTTCTGAAAGAAGTTTGGTTGTAAAGATTTATTCTAGTTAATGGAGTAACAGACTTTAAGATTAATTAACGTTTACCAAATGTTTAATCCAAAAGATATCAATTTTTCTAAATCTCAAGAAGAGGGAACTATGTGGAAAATTCCTGATTGAATATTAACTCTGTGGTATCAGGGCTCAAAACCAACTTATCTCTTTAGTAAAGTGTATGAGTAACTTGACTATGACATCTCTTATCCCATTGATTGTCAGGATATATTGCAGAGACCTAGCTCTCAGTTTCATTAACTTCCTCATCCCTTCCTTCTCAGTCTGTGACCCTCCTGAAGCCTTAGGCTTACTAGAAGAAGATTCTCAATGACTACTACTCTAGTTGCTCCCACTGAAGGTTGTTGTAATTTCTCATAGTATTTATCATTTGGAAATACGTATTATGGCTATTGCTAGGGATCTTTTCTAGTAAGCTGAAAACATGGTGTCAGAGGGTAGGTCTTCACTTTTAAATGTATTTTTTAATGTTTATTAATTCTTTTTCTTTTACATTAAAAACATTTATTCTACCTTTTATTTCATTATCTATTTCACATAGGGACTCATTAAGTATCTGAAAGAGGAAAAGAAGAAGAAAAGAAAGGCTAGAAGGAAAAAAATGAACTTTAGAGAATTATAATAAATTCTTATAATGATCCTCAATGGCCTTGCATATTGTATACTGCAAATTAATACTGAAGTTGACATTTTGATCTCAACGGCTAACATACTGTCTTATTTAAAACCCTACGTAACCTATGTAGATCAGAAGCCGGGTAAATAGAAAAAGAAATAAAACTCTCAAGAAATAGATTTTAATTTCTGTTGCACAAGATTATTTTTAAATGTGTGAAAAGTGAATTGAAGAGCTAGGTTCATTTAGTTCTATCTTCAATGATCCAGTTATGCATGAACATAATGTTGTTTCTTATTATGAAAATAACCACCAAATGTAATATGCTGCATATATACAGTGATATCTAAATTTGATTTCTTTGTATTCTACCTACTAAGCTTTATGATATTAAAATAGTTGACTAATAGAGATTTTCACATTGTTAAAGTATGCTGAAGGATGTATTTCTTTTATAGAAGAATGTGATTCTCTAGTTACTTTTTATTCCCCCAATAGAGTAAAAGTATCTTGAAGACAAGGATGCTTATTTACCACTGTATTCTCCGTGCCTGTCAGAGTTTAACACATAATATAGTACAGAATATTTGTGGGTTGAATTAATGTCTGTATTACCTAATTAATTTGCTAAGAATAGAGCTGTTTTGATATTTAAGTTAGGTTTTACATACAATCCTAGATTTTAAAGTTCACAACTATGTTCTTGACAACTAAAATGATTTAAGAAAAATAATTTAGAAGTATGTTGCTTACCAGAAAGAAAAGTAATGTATTCAATATTGCCTCTGACAAAATATTCAAATCATTAATCAAATCTATTTGTTCTACAAATTAGGTAAGAGCATTTCTTATAACCAGCCATCATATGTAAGATACTGAAGGTCAGAGGAAATGTTCTTAATGATCTAAGGCAAATTCTCTCAGCCTGGAAATAATTCCCAAGGAATTAAGTCATGTACCACTAGATGCTGCATTAACTCTTTCAGGCCACTAAGGTACTATTGAGTGCACTGAAGCTGCAGTTTACCAAATGGTACCCCAGTGGTCTTATTCAGTTATTGCAGCCTCCACAAGGGCCTATGTCTTCCCAGAGAGAAGTTTAAGCATTGGAAAAATCTGTTTCAGAATATATTTTCCCAAGGTGATGCTTAAAGGAAACAGCTAATGCATAGCTTTACCTTGTAGCACACACAGACAATTATTTATGTAAATGTACCTCTGAATGATGAAGATGATCCCTGCTTCTCTTTTGCTCACTGCCATTTCTAGGGGAATTAGAATAGATTATGGGGTAGCTTTATTTAAAACTGACATTTGTGTATATAAGGTTTATATAAACCAATAATATTGGTGCTTTCAAACTATTCTTAAGCAGAAGCGGGTAGCAGAGGTTGCGAGAAGAAGAGAAGTTATGGAAGAAAAACGTCACGTGTTTTTGGATGTTACCAGTATTTGTTCTACAGTGAAGTCCCTTGGGCCCCAGTAATTGCTAGATGCAAGTGAGATTACCAACATTTTTAGTTCTTTGTCTTTTAATTTAGTCATGTGGGCTAGCTAGGAGGCAATAGTGTTGAAATCATTGTGGCAGTGACTCAGATTTAACATTTGCTACACAATTAGATTTTCTTCAGGTCAGCCATAGCAGATCAAATTTTGCCTTCAGAAAACCTTCCTCAAATCTATTGTAATTTCATCAAAGAGTGGGGAAGCATGACATTAGAGGGGGTTTTGTATTTGAAGAACCATCACACATTCTTTGATACATTTTTCATAAGTTTTGATGTTTTCTCTGTTCAGTGAAATATCAGTTTTATTTATTTAATTCTCTTTATAGCAGATTATTTAGTGATCTATTCTGTTGGCCAGAATTGAAGCCATTTTAAATCACTCACTCATTCACAAAAATGTGTGAGTTCCCACCATGTAGCTTCTACACAAACACTAGGAATACAAAAATGAATAAAATTCAATCTCACCTCTCAAGGAATGTTACAGTTTAGTATATAGAGGCAGGCATATGAATGAATAATTGTTATGAAGTATAATAATAGCTGTAATAGAGATATACAGAGCTTACTACACAAATGACTAAATTCAATCTGAATCTTCGCTGGGGAGGGGAACATATAGAGGAAGGAAGTGATGTGTAAGTTGGGCCATGGAAGATAGCTAGATCGTTTTTTAGAAGAAAAGGCAGGTAAGGTAAGAAAAAGCGTTCTAGGAAGAGGGTATGACATGTGGTTTAGAACAGTGGAGGGGAGAGAGGATCTTGATATACTTGGGAATGGAAGCCAGAAGAAGAGTTTCTAGGAAAGGATAAGCAATCGTGGGACATTTTCCAGAAATATCAAGCGACGTAGTAACAGAAATGATTCTGAATTTGCAATTTGGTTTTCTAATGTCAAAGAACATTTGCAGTACAAGGGAAAGGACAGAAGCTAGTTTACTCTCACATGAAGTAATAAATGAAATTGTATGATGAAGATAATGCAGGAGGCTTTGAGTACTCTTTCAAGAAAGTAGTAGAGGGAAGGAGATTGATAGGATGGTAGTTAAAGAAAAAAGCATGGTTTGGGCCGGGCGTGGTGGCTCACACCTGTAATCCCAGCACTTTGAGAGGCTGAGGTGGGTGGATCGCCTGAGGCCAGGAGTTCAAGACCAGCCTGACCAATATGGTGAAACGCTGTCTCTACTAAAAACAAAAATACAAAAATTACCTGGGTGTGGTGGCATGTGCCTGTAGTCCTAGCTATTTGGGAGGCTGAGATAGGAGAATTGCTTGAACCTGGAAGGCAGAGGTTGCAGTGAACCAAGATTGTGCCACTGCACTCCCACCTGAGCAACAGAGTGACACACCATCTCAAAAAAAAAAGAAAAAGAAAAAAAGAAAAGAAAAGAAAAGAAAGAAAAAAAGTAAAAGAAAAAAAGCGTGATTTGTAAAAGTCTTTGCAGATTGGGTAGATTTGATATTTTAGAGTAAGGAAAGAAACCAATAAAGCAAAAACATGAAGATACTATTCAAACAAAATGACTATTTTTATTTAATAAATTAGTGAAGTATTACAGCTGATTAGATATTTTTTTTACTCTCCCACCTAGCTCTGTGCTCAACTAATACAAACTTAGCTTATTTAACAAAGTCATGTAAAAACTGAGTAGGAAAAAAGTACATTTTAATTATATATAGTGACCATTTGTATTGTTATATCTTTGCAAAGTGAAGCCATGTTTTCAACTTAAAATTAGTTTTCACACTGAGTTATTAGGGAATTGTAAAGATCCATCTCAAACTTACCATCAAGTTTGCTGTCTTCAGGGTAGAAAAGCACAGTTAATTTGAAATAGACTTCAGTCTTTTTTTATATGTGCTTATGTATTTTTCCAACAATAATACTTTATGTGGGTAGAAACTGTGTGTTCCACATTATCTCTGGACCATTTTACCCAATATTTTTTACACAGCCAGATATCCAGTAAGTGTTAAATTATCTTAAATGCTTTACTCTAAAGAAGTTGTAAAATCATAAGACTCCTGCTTCCCAAAGCCTCAATTTGGGAAACGCTATGTAATTGAGATATAGATATTTTCCTTAAAACTTAGCATCTATTTTTATTTAGTCTTTTTAAGAAAGTCAAGAAATAATTTAATCTTTATACTCCCCTAGGAATTCTAGGAATATATTTGATGAGTATCTTCAGTAGAAGGCTGTTCACTCTAGAAAGATATATGATGAGTGAGTTCTTGGAAAAAATTATCCTGTTTCCCAGATACCAGGATAGATTCATGGTTGAAGAGAAGAATATAAATATTATTTTAATCCCTAGGAAATTACTTGGGAGAATAGGAGAGAAACAAGATCATGCCCCTTCTCTAGGGTCATTTAATAACTTAAATTAACAGAATATGCTTAACCTATATTGCTTATGGCATTATTGTTCATAATTGCAAAAACTAGAAACAACATAAATGTATATATTTTGTGACTTATTAATACAATGGAATACTATGTAGTAGTAAAAATGAATTACCCATATTGACTATAATATGCATGAGTTTTAATAACTATATTGACAAAAGAGAACATAATTTATAATGTGATTCTATTTACATAAAGTTCAGAAACAGACAAAATTAGAAAATATTATTTAGGGATACGTATATATGTAACTACTACAAGAAAAGCAAAGGAATGATTAACAAAAAATATTGTGGGGTGAAGGAGTGTGATTTGATTAGGGATGGTACACAAGATGCTTCAGAGTCAGTTGTATTAACACATATCTTAAGCTGGTTGCTTGGTACATAGAAACTCATTTTATAATGAAAAAAATTGTATGTAGAGTAGTACCTCCTTAGCCACAGGGGATATGCTCAAAACCCTCAATGGATGCCTAAAACTGTAGATAGTACCTATATAGACTATGTTTTTCTTTTCTAACTATACATACATACATACTTGTGATAAAGTGTAATTTATAAATTATGCACAGTAAGAGATGAACAATTATTACTAATAAAATAGAACAATTATAATAATATACCCTAATACAAGTTATGTGAATGTAGTATTGCTTTCTCACAAAATGTCTTACTGTATTGTAGTTATCTATTTTCTGACCAGAGTTGACTGTACGTAACTGACACCATAGAATACAAAACCATGGATAAGGGGCAGCTACTATCTTTGTTTATGCTGTTTTTATATGCATCATACATTTTTATGATAAAAAAGACAGCACCGTCTGGGATATGGTGAGAACTCAACAAATGGCAGGTTCTATTATTATTGCTACAATTACTATTTATCATTGTTACTCAATACATACTTGTTAAATGAATTACACCTTCTCTCATCAAAGATTTGTTAGATTTTCCCAGATTTCTTGCTGTTGATGAGTACATCAACAACATGGTGGCAAATATTGGGAGGAAAAACTTGTAGCACTGAAACATCCACATCTGTAACAAGCATCTAACTGTCTGGAAACATGTAGGTGGTTCACTAAATTCTCCATCTTCATTGTCATCTTTGGCACAATATTACTACAATATTACTAGACCCTCTGCTTGTTGTAGAACTTGCATATAAATTTGGATAATGATTTGTTGCTGGCATAAATATATTAAAGATCATATTTTCATTCTGAATTCAAATAGAAGTCTACAAAATGTATATAAAGCTAATGGCTTAAACAATTTGAAGAGTCAATATTTCACATTTAATATTTTCTCCTCACAGAAAATCTGACTCAAGCCCACTATGAATTTCCACTATTAATTTCATTGTTTTCTGTGCTCACTCCTAACTAATCAATCAGTTAATAAATGATACATATTGATAGATACAGTGTATCTATTAATATGTTCATAAATTCAAAAATATTAATAAAGTAGTTTTTTGTTGCAAGTCCACTAAGTGGTAGGTGCCCTGCTAAATGCCTACATGTGCAGACAGGTTTTTATACACTGTCTGGATTCTCAGATTTCATAAAAATATGTCACTTAATCTCCATTCTCAGATGATTATTATTGTGCATACTTCTGTTAACTTGATACATAACTCAAATATTTATTCAAACTATAATTTCACATTAATCAATACCCAATAACTAGTAAATATTGGCTCAGAGAAACAGATTTTTTTGGAAGATTGCCTTCAACTTTGTGAAACTCCCCTTAGAATAAAACTAAAAAACTATTTGCCTTTTAATTCGGTACTGGTGTGCTTCTCATTGACCCCCAAATTACTTTATTGAACTGTAGTTTGAAATGATGTCATAGATGTAGATGGTAAGAAAAGCAAAGCTATGATATCATTGCTGTATTTACAGTGGTGTGCTGCCATTGTATTAATCTTTGTCAGAACCGATGGAAGACATACTTTTATGACCTTATTTGATTCTTGAGTCATTTGCGTTGGTCTTTTTGGTCTTTTTTTTTTAAATAATAAAGTCACAGTGAAACAGTTACTGATTATATCTTTCTCCCACTGCTGAGGTTCTTAGTATCATATTTGTATTCAATAACCATTGCTGTGTTTACAAATAGTATCAATGTAGTTCCACGAATATCTTTTCTACTTCTATTGTATGTTTTTTACAACCTTATTTAAACTAATATTAATTTTTAAATTTTAAATTCTATTATGTTTAAATGTCATTTTACATCCTCTCTAAAATGAGGCAAATCATGTAAATAAGTTGAGTAAACATGATTTTGTAATGATTCTACAATTAAATTTTAACTTCATTTAAATTAAATTTTAGATGAGAATGTTTAAGTGGCTTATACAATGTGTTAATAATGGCAACAATATTCAAATCCAGTTTGTGCTGGGGATTCAAGTATGAATGAGACAGTCATTGCCCTGTGGAGCCCCTCTGCCTGGTGGGGGCACTAGTAGGACTAAGCTGACTCAGAATCTGGAAGGGGTCTCAGCAGGTGTGCTGTGGTGAAAGACACTGACATAAATTGTAGATATCCTAGGCCAGAGGCAGGAGATTGGTCTTAGCATCTCTGAGCAAGTGACTTAAGTGGTCAGCCTTCCATCTCTATCCCAGTAGGCACAAGTCAAATAGTGATCCTTGCCTGATGCATGTGATACAGAGTATCATTGAACCTAACTCCCAACAATGCCTCCCTCCTGCTCCTTCCAACAACATGGCTACTTACTCTTCAAAGAATTCCCTGCTTTAAAACTTCGTATTTACTCAAACAATTCTTCCTGTCTTCACTGGAGAAAGAATATAGAGTTCTTTTTCTTATTTAATGGAAGCCCTTCTTTACTAAGTACTCCCAAGTAGGAGACCCAGGAGTTTGTGTGTGGTAAATATGTGTATGTATACTAAATTACATGCCATAATTTGGAGCTTAACATGGAATTGTACAAGAATAGCTGATTCATGAAATGGCAATTCATGAAGCATGAGTGGTATAGAAGAGTGAGCAGAAGAGGAAGTGGTAGAATTTGGAAGGGACAATTTAGAGAAAACTATTTAAGTGAAATGAAAGATGGAAGATTTCTGCTTTTTAAATACTGTCGTCCTAGGAACATACACTGATTAACATGAAATGATTAAAGAATAACTTAAAAACTAAAGTCTTGTTGATGACTTTGACTATACAAGAATTCCAGAGAAGGGCAACCGAGAAGCTTTACCTAGGAGGCCAAGCTTGAGAACCTTTGAAAGATGAGAAAGTTTAATCAGGCAAAGAAAGGATGGCATTGTGTACATAGATTTATAGAACCTCAGTGACTATAATTCAATTGAGACTGTTTTCCATAAGCATTACAGAGAATTGGCTCCATAAAATTCTAAACACTTCTGAGATTATTCTTAAACTTCTTATGTGTATGATTTATAATATCTAATGAAGTCATAAATACCCTGAAGCCTATGCTGTTTCTTCTCTTTCTTTTGTATTGCCCAAATGTGCCTGTATAGTGCTGTAAGCTAAAAATTTCCTATAACTGCTTATTAATTGACTATACAGTCACTTTGTAAGATATTAACAATAATAGCATCTACTTACACACAGTTACTGTGTCACAGGCAGATTCATTCATAACATTTATATGGCTCGAAACAAGTTTAAATGGAAATCATATACTAAAACAAGCTAACAAACCATCACTGAATATATTTAATCTTCCTACTTTAAGGAATATTTTTTCAAAATGAACCTGGAAATCCAGGTTCAAAGTGAGACTCAACGGAGTAAATTTTCAGACTCTTCAGAATTCCTAGCCATAAGAAGGTAGCATAGGAAGAATGGACCTGAGCTCCTAGGCTAAGAACCACCTAAGTTACACCGTTTGAAACCCATTGTGATACTTAGGAGTACACACACCCACAGAGATGGTCCACCATTAAAAAATTAATTAGGCACATATCTAGGATTTAGGCACATATCTAGGATGCCAAAGGGAAATCTAACATGTAGACTGCCACCATGTAGCTAAAATAACTACATTATTCGGAATTTGGAGCACCTGTACTTTCTGGGAACCCGTGTGAGGGATGGTAAGAAAAAGTCTAAGGATCAGCGGTAACTAAGCCAAAGTCCTGAGAATTGGAGTTAAGAGCAAAGCATGATCTTGTTGCTAGGCAACCAACATTCCAAGAGGAAACATCCAGACAGCACACACGCTCCTCTGTCTCCCAGCTTGACATGTGCAGAGTGTGTCTGAGGATGGCTGGACTCACCATGCACACTGGCCTCTGAAGACTGGCCTGTGTAATGCCTGTAAAACATATACCTGACCTACTCAGCTCAGTCTGCTGCAGCCTAGATGGAAAAGACAGGCAGCTCTGGGACTGATATTCAGTAAAGCCCCTGTGGGATCACAGTGAAACTGTGCTAGGGGTGATCTGTCAAGATCTGGCTGTCATTGCCTTTTCCTATGAATGACTTCAGTAGGGTGGAGGTGGGGGAACTCTAGACTCCACAGGAAAAACCATAATGACATGTCTTTTCAGGCATATTCAGGACTTCAAGAATAAACATTCAAGAATGTTTAGGGTAGGGGAGGGGGAGATGAATAGGGCCTGTTTCTTCTCCTCTGGGGAGAGAACATATCAGCTAGGTACAGAATTGGCAATGCAAGTTTCTTATTCAAACTGTTAAAAATGGCAGCTTCCAATTCTTATAACAATATGACTAATCAGTGTTCCCAAAATGCAGTATTCTGGAGAACTTGACCGCTCCACAGTACAATCAATCATCTGCCTGATGTCTGAGAGGTAACTTGGACCTTTTGTACTTTCTCTACAGCATAAGAGAAGGGAACTAACAGCTATTGAACTCTTAAGTGTCCACAGTCTCTTAGCCACATTTCCAATATCCAAAAAGTACTAAAAAAAAGCTTAGATAAAAACCGCAACAATAATTCAATCAATCCTTTATACCCTTCAATCAGGTCCCCTAATTGTTTACATTTTACCATCTAGAAAATAAAAAGGGTTTCATAAGTTTGTAGCAAACTAGTCTGTCAACACAACTTGGCCTGAAATGCCAAGTAGCTATATAAGGTCTTTATTCATTCTATTATCGTATGACTATTCATATATTTCACTGGGGAACTATTATTTGACTATGAAGTATCTCAAGATTACAATGGAAAATATAAAGCCTGATTAGAATCTGTTTCCTGAGGGAACCACAGTGGTGTGCTCCCACATCTGCCATGTGTCTTGGCAAACTGGAGACTTTTGTAGGTCTCTAGGTCTATTCCTGAGTCAAGGATGGATGTATCAAAACAAAGGAGATAGATGTACATGCCATTGCCCAAGCACCTGAACTAACCCTCAGCATAATGGGTAACAACAAAGGCTTTGCCTTGGAAGACCTTGACAGTTTATAGTTTTCTGATAAGAAAAAAAGATAATAATTATCTCTTAATTATGCAGTTGTAAAAAAATTAACACAGGGCTTAGCAGATAGCTATACTCAAAGAAATTATCATTATCACAGATATGATAAATCCCCTATTTACCCTGCTAAACATCTCACTTTTAATCCATTCAGATAGTTCCTTGTCTATACTATTGTCTATTTTCTGTAGTAATGGTTGTTTCTAGGAATACTGATCAATTAATTTTCCCCAAATACCACTGCTAAAGCTTCCCACTCTATCTTGGAACACCCATATCTTGTCTTCTTGTTTTAGTTTTGCAAATCATTTAAGGCCCAATTTAAATCTCTCCCTCACCACGAAGCCTTCAGAGATTTTTATAGCCCTCAGTAGTGTTATCATCTAATGCATTCTTAAAGTGTTTGTTCTATTCGCTATCACCTAGCATTTCACACTCCATAATGCTATAGAGTTTGTCTTGCCCTTTTAAGTAACTATAGAGATTAGGATCATGCCTTTATATTTATTTGTCCCTTTATCAGTGATAAGCCATGATAGACTCCATGAAAAGGTCTAAATAAAGAATTGAGTTTAATATAAGAGATTTTAATGTGTCCAGAGGTTTCCTCCTGAAAACTTTTGGATTTGAATTGATTTTTGAGGCCTTATACCAAGGATAGAAAACACAAGACATAGGAATCATTACCTTTCTTCTTCAGTGGAAGACATTAATATTCAGTTGTGTCAGTCTTTCGTAATAAACCCAGATCTACCTCAGAACCTTTTCAGTTGTAGTGAAGATGCTGTGCCAGTGGATCAGAACTGAAGCTCTAGATGATGTACATTTGCTGCTTATCACTTCTGCCTCCGCACTGAACACAGTAATAGCAGAATGACTTAGATGATAGCAGAACCAGCCAACATGGGTTGACATCTCTGGAAAGAATGAAGGAACAAGAGGGTTGATATTGATCTTTCTTGGAGATAGGGAAAGAAATCAGAGGATAGAAGCTAACAAGAAAATGATTTTTTTGCCTGAGATGCAAATGAGTTAAAAAAAAAGTAACAAAATACATGAAAAAGAGTATATTAGGGTTTTCCAGAGAAATAGCCAATAGGAGATATATAAAAAGGAGAGAGAGAAAGACATTTATGATGAGAATTGGCTCACATGATTATGGAAGCCAAAAAGTTCCACCACTTGCTGTCTGCAAGTTGGAAAATGATATCATTCAATTTCACTCCAAAAGCCTAAGAACTGAAAAGAGGGAGTGGTGCTGGTCTAAGTCCTAGAGTCCAAAGGACCAAGAACCAACAGGTCTGATGTCTGAGGGCAGGAAAAGATAAATCGCCCAGCTCAAAAGGGAGAGCAAAAATTCACCCTTCCTTTGCCTTTTTACTTTATTGAGACCCTGAATTGATTGGATAATACCTGTCCACATTGGTGAGAGTCAATCTTTTTCACTCATTCTACTCATTCAAATGCTAATTTATTCCTGAAACACCCTCACAGACACATTCAGAAAAAATGTTTTATCAGCTATCTGGGCATCTCTTAGCCCAGCCAAGTTGACACATAAAATAAACTCACAAAGAGAAATTTCTGTTTGTTTATCAATTTGCAATGTTCTATGGATAAGGGAGAGATAAGAAAATATGAATCAATGAGAGGGCCACAGTGTTGTCATTGTTGTTTATTACAACACTATTTCTGAGAAACTTCTTCAACTCTCAAATAGTTTTTGAGGTAATGAATTGGTATGAGGAGCTTTAAATTAGTTAAACACAGCAGGATAATTATGGATACTAGTTATAGCAGATGTAGTGGTCATGCTTGAGGAAACTGAAAGGAACAAACAAATCCCATTATGCAGCTCAGGGAGATAGTCTCCTCTTGTGAAAAACCATAGGTATGGAGGCAGATAGACCTAGATTTGGTTTCCTCCTCTACCAATCTCCAGAAATATGACTATGGACAAGTAATTTCACTGTTGGGGCCTCAGTTTTCCCACATGTAGGGATCAAAAGGTGGTACTTGATAAAGTATTATTATTCCACGTCTTGATGGAAAAATACTTATTTGATGCCCATTCTCTTGATCCTAATTAAATGGACTGGACATTTCTGTGTCATCAAATATTAGCATGATGTCACCAATGGAAACTGACATAATTGACATCAGAAGGGGATACATAACTAATTGTGGCATGTCAGTTGTTATGAGCTCCTTTCAGGCTTTTAATGAACATTTTTCTATTTTAAAATTTCACTCTGACTATAACCAGATGGTCAGTGATAAAATCCAAATCCCGAGACTTCCCAATATCTATACATGGCAGCATTTTCACTTTCATAATCAGTTATCCGGTAGGTTTGAATTAAGAGTTTTGTTTCTTTTAAGGGAAGCTGTTTTGCTTTCATTTTTAATTATAACCTCACATCCGGATGTTTCCAGTATGCTATTTGTAGAGCAATTTATGATTAACAAGTTAAAAAATTTTTCTTTAAGATTTGAACATGAACAGATGGTGCTTTTCAGTGTCTTTTTAAAGGTGCTCTGTATCTCTTTCATATCAGAACCTAAAGTATGAATTTAACATTGTATAACTGAAAATATATGGAAAGTGAAAAGTGACTGTATAGTTTCAAGTCCACATCAACACTTCTCCCTTAACGGAGAGATAGTCTCTTCAGTTTAGTAGCATTCTTGTGATTGTTTGACATAATTATAATCTGAATGGGAATCTGAGCTTACATACTAATTTGATAGAAGGGTGAGAACTCCTAAAGATGAATATATTTTAAAAAAATTTCATGCAACCTGCAGTTTAAAATAGATATCCCAGAATTATGCATTAGTATGCTTAATCTTTTGCATTGAAAATTTGACCATGTTTGATGAGGTTGCATGTAAATAAAGACAAACAGAAATAAATACATTCTGTCAAACATTCTTTATTGTCCTCACCTGATCACTGTGTTTTCTGCCTGTCTACAGATTATTGGTTCCCAACCAAGTGAACTGCTTCATTAAGGATATGACAAGTACTTGGCAAATTAAATGGTTTCGCACCTTCTAATATGCTATTTTTAGATAAATTCCAATTTTATACAAGAAATATACAAATATAAATGATCTCATGAGTTCTGGCTGTAGTCCACCCAAACCCGACAGAGATGCCAAGAGATGTTTGAGGGTAAGCATAGTCATTTCCTCAAGGCTTCCCAAGGCAGACATAGGGTCTGGAATCTCCCTTTAAGAAAGGTAGCTCTAAACATCATCCTTCTTTTTTCTTCTCATTCATTACCCATGATAGATTGGTAGACAATAAATAGCGGTAAAGAAAATGATCTTTTTGTTTCTTCTATAAATATGATAATCAATAAGCAGATGTCTTTTCTGCTTCCCAAGAGACATGGAAATTTGAAAGTAGCTCTAGGAAATACCTTGGGGTTGGGGCAGAGGATGAGGCAGTTGACAGAGATTGATGATAAAAAACCTGTTACACTCTAGCAACTAAACCCAGCTTGTATTTCAGTATTACCCATTCTTCAGAGCTTTCCCTGACCTTCCCAGGTTAAGCTGTTGCCTCTACTTCTCTGAAACTCCTTTAAGGGATTTATGTGTTTGTCAGTCTATCTCCCTCATCAGATTGTAAGCACCATGGAAACAAGATCCCTGTCCTACTAATCTTTAAATCTCCTGAACCCAATGCAGTACCTAGTGAATAGTAGGCATTCAATAAACATTTGTGGAGCTTATTTAATTGAATTTCCAAGTAGAATATTCTTTCCTATCTCTATTGAGAATAACACAATATTATTGAGTTATTCTGCCAGTTTTTACATTTTCCCCCTGGTAATGATTTGAAATTCCTTCTAACCAGTGGAAAATTAAATTTTTCCTTGGAACATTATATCCTAAACGGGTCAAAGTTAAGGTGGTGGTGATTTTCATTGCTTATAGTGGGAGCCCCATTTAATGAATACCTACTATGCACCAGGTACTGTGCTACACACATTTATCCTATGAGATGGGTATTTTTATCTCCATTTTGCAGGTATGAAAACTGAACCTTTAAGGAACTAAGTGGTTTGCCTGACCTCACGGAGCCAGTAATATGCAGGACCAAGAATTAAAGTAACTTCTTTCCAACTCTGATTTCCATACTATAAAACCTTACAAAACATTATTCCAGGCCAGGCATGGTACCTCACACCTGTAATCCCAACACTTAGGGAGGCCAAGGCAGGAGGATCACTTGAGCCCAGGAATTGGAGGCTGCAGTGAGCTATGATTATGCCACTGCAATCTATCCTTGGGTGACAGAGCAAGACCTCATCTCTTAAAAAATTTATTCTGTATTGCCTTCATATTGTGCCTACCTTTGTGCATGCCAGAAAATCATTAGATGCTTAAAAAATTCTGGTTCATCAAATTGTTTTCAAAATATTTTTGAAAGTTTTCTGAGTCCTTTAAGATAAAATCTTTGCCCTCCAGTATGCAAACAACCTTTGCCAGAGTACTGATCTCTGTGAGGTTAATGGATATGCGTTCCATTTTACAGTAGTCCCCTCTTATCAAGGGAAGATACCTTCCAAGATCCCCAGTGATTGCTTGAAACCTCATATAGTACTGAATCCTATACATACTATGTTTTTTACTATACATATATACCTATGACAAAAGTTAACTTATAAATTAGGCATAGTAATAAATTAACAATGACTAATAATAAAATAGAACAATTATAACAATATACTGTAATAAAAGTTGAGTGAATGTGGTCTCTCTCTCTCCCTCAAAATATTTTATTATACTGTACTCAACCTTCTTATGATGATACGAGATGACAAAATGCCTACATGATGAGATGAAGTGAGGTGAATGATGCAGGCATTGTGATATAGCTTTGGGTGATCCTGGATCTTCAAGCCATGATGATGTTGATGATTAGATGTCAGGATCAGACAATGTTAATGACTAATGGGTAACCAGTTTATATAGTGTGAATACCCTGGACAAAGGGACGTTTTACATTCCAGGTGGCATAATGTGCACATAATTTCAGCACATTACTGAAAAGGCACACAATGTGAAACTGATGAACTGTTTATTGTTGTAATTTTTCATTTAATATTTTTGGACCATGGTTGACCACAAGTAAATGAAATTGTGGAAAGAGAATCTGCAAATAAAGGGGCACTACTGTATCCCCCGGATATGCTAATGAAAATAAAATATACTGGTGGTTGAGATCAGAAAAAAAAAACTTCTTAAAGGAGCAATCACATCACTGTCCACCTTACATAGAGCAATTTAAAAACTCTTACTAAAAATTAATCTGCAGTTAGTTGTATAGTCAGTTAAAGTTGTCCGATCAAGGTTACATTGAATGGTCACCCATTACTGACACTGCTTTTGAATTTCCTTAGGACTATAAAGCTGAAGTGCTTAAGTTGCTCTGAGGATGCTTCTGCATAATATTATAATTTATTTTTTAGTTCCTTTTAATTGAATTCAAGTAGCATATCACTCTTCATTTTTTAGCCTTCTATTTATAAATCAGAATTTAGTGGTTACTTAGACACCATAGCTTTTTTTGTTTGTTTTACATTTAGACACATCCATCACACTAAGACCTAATAGCCTAAAGATGAAGTGATCCTATCTTCAACAGAAAATGCTCAACAGAGATAACTAACATCAGACTATAAGGTCACTTAAAATTAAAAGCTTTTATTTTCTCTAAAAATTGTCTACAGCAATAGAAATCACCCTCTGAAAGCAAGAGAGTAAATATCCTAATTTGTGTTTTGACTTTGGGTGAAATAAAAAAACACTCTTAAATTTATATGTCATGTGTGAATAGCTTAAAATCCTTTATTTTGCTATTGTTATCAACATAATATTAAGAATGAAGAAGTTGAACAATTATCTTTGGACTTAAAGGTACCAGGATAATGCATAGTGTTTTGGCACAAGAAGTCTCATGGCACCCATGTTTCTGTTCACTTTACAATTTCCTGCCAAAAGGACTTAAAATGCTATAGAATACAGATTCCACAGAGTGAATGAAGATCCGAATACACAGCGTTCAGGTTAGACAAAACCCTTTTAGTATCACCCCATTGCTTGTTACATGCTGCTGAGAGTAATGAAAGAAACAAAGCCTCCAGAAGAAACTAACTGATAAAAACTCATTTAAATTACTTGTATTTTGAATAAGAATATGATTTAACTAACTGCTTGGAAGTTAAAAAGTGAATATGTTAGCAATGATGGTTTAGGCCAAGGATTTGAACTGCTAGAATTTTTCTTCTACCCACACAGGTGAAGGGATATTGTCAGTAATTAGTGAGGAGAAGTGGAGGAATGGAGATTGATATGTGAACAGTGTTTTTTTTTTTTTTAAATTTTCTTTTTTTAATGTCTTTGTTTTATAAAATTATTCAATATGTAGAAGTATTTTATTTTATTTTTTACTTTTGTGGGATACATGTGCAGAACATGCAGCTTTGTTGCATAGGTATAAAGTGCCATGGTGGTGTACTGCACCTATCAACCCATCATCTAGGTTGATACCCTGCATACATTAAGTATTTGTCTTAATGCTCTCCCTCCCCTTGCCCCCCACCACTCAACAGGCCCCAGTGTATGATGTTCCCTTCCCTATGTCCATGTGTTCTCATTGTTCAACTCCCACTTATGAGTGAGAACACGCGGTGTTTGGTTTTCTGTTCCTGTGTTAATTTTCTGAGAATGATGGTTTCCAGCTTCATCCATGTCCCTGCAAAGGACATGAACTCATCCTTTTTTATGACTGCATACTATTCGATGGTGTATACGTGCCACAGTTTCTTTATCCAGTATACCATTGACGGGGATTTGGGTTAATTCCAAGTCTTTGCTATTGTGAATAGTGCTGCAATAAACATACATGTGCATGTGTCTTTATAGTAGAATGATTTACAATCCTTTGGGTATATACTCAGTAATGAGATTGCTGGGTCAAATAGTAAATTCCTATTGAAAATTCTGTATACAATTCTCACTTAGGAGTGTGGATTTAGTCATCCTCTGTAAAACTTTTATCATCTTAAGAAAGGTTTTAAAGAACTGTTGAAAATTCTACTACAGAACTAGGTTGACTCATCTGAATAAGAAGATTCTTTAATTTTTAATGAAGAGTCTGGTGCCCCACAAGGACAAATCCAGGCACACAGAATGTACCCATCTCCCTGACATTACTTTGTGATTTGATTTGCCAAAAACATGTTTAAAAATAAGACTGCAGATTCCAAAGTCCAATCTCAAACCTCTCACAATCACTGGAAAAGAAGAGTGAGCAGATATTTCTCTTATCTCCATGACTCAGGGTTCCTCAGGGACTGTCTTTCCAACTCTCCTCTGATTCCTCCTACTACATTTTACAAACTACCTTGTCAGTGTTCTCTTAACCTTCCTTATTTTGCCAGTGTAACTGTTCAGGCCCTGAACACTTGTAGGAGAAGACTTGTTTTGTTACTTCTTAAGGGAGAACAAAAAACTCCCAAACTTTACCCGGTTCCAGAAGAAAATAAATACATCCTCACAGGGCATTTTTTTTTTTTTCTTTTTTGCCTTTTTTTGGCTTAAGTCACAAACCCTTTCCCCACAATAACCTGTTTTCCTAAGCACTTGAAATTTGCTGTGCCTTGGGAGTATGATTTACATTTCCTTCAGAAAGTGTGATGGGCTGTTGACACAGCTTTCTTCTTTCTTACAGCGATCTCCCACCTTAAAGAAAGTGTACTGTCTCATTTAAGGACATGAGATTTAGAGTAGTAGTAATTTCATTTAAATTCAAGGAGTAGAATCATTCCTTTAGAGTCAGCAAGAATTCCATAAAGTGACCAGCATCCTGTTAGCACAATTCAAATCTGAGAACCATAGCCACAAATCAATTAAAGCCAAAATGTTTAAATTATATTTTGAAAGTATTTTAAGATCTTTAAACAGAAGAAAAGGTAGAATATGTGCTGAATTTTTGAAACTTTAATTAATCCTGGACAGCATTTGGGGCTAACCTAGTTCAGGATAGCATTAAAAATTATAAGAGGTATAGGCTTACAGCTTTTGGGGTTTCTTTGTGTCACTTCCAGTTGCTTACTTTATTACTTTACCATCTGCCTTCCTGATTTCTCCACCAGGCATCCTCACAGTATCACAGTCTGCCTTGCATGGTGGTTTATATCTAGAGGCAATGCCATCCCCCTAGGCACTTTTTAGAAATGTTTGGTCAAGTTTTTGTTGCAATGACTGGGGAAAGCTATGGGCATTTAGTAAGAGGAGGCCAGGGGTGATAAGCATCCAGCAGGGTGTGAGACAATTGTGCACAATCATTTGCCCCAAATGTCGGTAGCACCACTGTTAAGAAATACTGGACCCTTTGAATTGGTACCCCAGTTTTGGGTTGACTAAGGTGGCTTTTGCCTTTGAGACACGTTATTTATCTGGGATTCCTACAACATGCTTCAAATCCAAGTCAATGATCAGGCTGTGATCTCCCTTGTTGGCTTCAGTCTGAGAGAAGGAGGAGTATTTGGCAAATAGAAATTCATGAAATGTGCTTGTCTTGGTGAACTCCATTCCCTTCTGTTTGGAAGCTGACATGGAGAACATGGAATTAGTTACATCTTGGAATATTTTCAAAACCAAGTCTTATAACCTGTTATCAGGAAGAGATAATAGGAGGCTTTGCAGATGTCAAGGGAAAGGTCACATCTCCAGGTCTGATCAGCAGGCACTTTCTAATTTGTGTTGTCCCCACTTATGCCAACACTAGTAGGTTAGTTGGAAAATATGATGAGAAATTCTATATTTCAATTTGGTTACAATATGCTGCAATCTTATTTTTTGATATGTCTCACATTCCTCATATAGTTATTTACAATTATATCTGACACACCAAAATGTAAAGCTCTGCTAGTTTTTTAATCTGTAACCTGCTATTAGAAATGCACCTTGCATAATAGTAGGTGCTCAACAAATTCTTGTTAAATGAACAAGTGAATGATTTATTTCCTTAATTATTTCACAGTACAAGTCCAAAGATAGTAAATTATTGGAAGAGCTTAGACCATATTGAATTTTTACGTGTACTCTCCTCAAAGTCAACCAATACCAATGCAATAAGCACTCTGAACACAATTGACTATTATGCACTAAAATGCCAAAGTTTAAAATTTCAGTTACAGCATGTCCTAAACTTGTTAGGTGGTCTGCTTTGAAAGAAAGAAATGTCATAGCTGAAGTACTTATTACATGGGAGATAGGGTATATATCATACTACTTATTTATTCAAAAAATCTTCATCATCTGTAGGATAAACATCTACAAGGCCATATACTTATCCTTTAATTATTTTATATTTATGCAAACTGGAAGGGTGAAAAATGTACCTTTTAAAACATTCAGGACAAAGCAACAATGTCTCAGGCTGTTCCAGCTCTAAACTTGAGCACTATTTAATTTGCTAGGTATATGGTGACTGACATAGGAAGGGGTTCTGAAATAAGTCACCAGGCGGATGGACACTTTAATGTCTATGTGTTTCAATACAGATTCCCATTTGGAAATTATTGATGTTTTAAGTGTGCTCTCAATTCCAGTGAAGGCTGGCTCTGTTTTGTAGGTAGGAGAGAGCCAACGTTCTTTACTTTTCCTGCTTATTTCCTTGGTCAGGCTTAGGGTTCTCCTTGTGCATCCTCATGTAAGTATTTCTCCAGTAAGTATTTGATCTCTCTCTCTGGTGAGCTGCTTCCCCTCCATTTATTCTTATTCACTATGACTACTACATCATCTCTTTGTCCCAAGTGAATCATATTAATAGTATGATTCTTGTGCTTTTTAAAAAAATCACTTTATAGTACTCTTCTTATTTTCAGCTTGCTTGTTAACAGCCTTTGAAATTGGTTATTTTCCTAGGCTGTCACTGATTTGGAATTTTTCTAGAAACATCTGTTAGTATAAATTATGCTAGTCTGGGTTTTTGTCTATTTAAGTGCCAGAATTCACTGCCACAAAAAAGAAGTTGGGATTAGAGGAGCTTGATATCTTTTTTACTTTGATCAA
The DNA here is from genome assembly GCF_009764315.1 of Trachypithecus francoisi. Lineage (NCBI taxonomy): Eukaryota > Metazoa > Chordata > Mammalia > Primates > Cercopithecidae > Trachypithecus > Trachypithecus francoisi. The sequence continues at coordinate 74,718,979 of NW_022681473.1, read as the reverse complement.
AATGTATTTTGAACCTCATAGATTTAAAACTTTGTAATAAATGAACAGTAGTGGTCCCCTATTTTTGATAGATGACATACAAATTATTCTGAGATATTGTCAGACAGTCATAGGTATCATGAACAGATAGTGATTATTGACAGTTGAACCTCCCAGCCCTAAAAACCAATACTTTTGCTTCACACCAACAGACCTCCTTCCTGCCTTCCATAATCCCAAAGCCACATTGTATATTCCTAATCATACTGAAAATGTACTTTTCCTCTGACACTGTCTCTTGGTATCCTCATCATTAGAACACCCACCCACACACAAAGATCAGGCCTCCTCCCAAGTGTCCCTGCTAACCACTCTGTCCTGAATACATAAGCTTAAATGCCTTTCCAGCCTATTGTTTTGTAAAAACATTTTGAGCTATCAGTAAATTATAAACTTCTGAAAGCCAAGAATTATCTTATATTTCTTAATAGTCTACGGTGTTAAATATATCATGGGGTTTTGGCACTCAATAAATATTTGGTGATTTCTAAGAGTCTAATTGAACTAGAAACTTTATCCTGTTTGTGAGCAGTAGGTGTTTTATGGAGTCATTAAATAAGCATCTTCTCTTTGGTGATTGACTTGCAGCCATTAGAGTTATTGACAGAGACTCAGAGAAGCTCCTGGCCATTACAACTACTTGATAAGAAGCTAGAGAAACCAGATGTACAGCCTGAAGGAACACAAATATTTCACAACTATAGTTTAGTGGGGGATTAATTCTCATTACTTTGTGGCAAGCTCTACCCTCCTGCTGATTAGCAGAGAAGATCTAGTAATTCCATATTTTACAAATGTAATTCTACCTCAACCACACAATAATTTTGCTTCTAGTCTCTAGACAAACAGGAATTCTAGTCCTTGCTTTGCCTCAAGGGGCAAATATCAGGCTTTAGCATGGTGAAACCATCTTTCAAAAAATACGAAGTCAATGGAAAAAACTGAATTATCCTTGCCTCCTAATTTGATACAGAAAATGTCCTTTAGCTCACTTATATTTTTCTTTTAGAGAAGATCTGTTTCCACAACGACTGATTATAATTTATTTATTTATTTATTTTTTGTACTTTAAGTTCTGGGATACATGTGCAGAACGTGCAGGTTTGTTACGTAGGTATAAATGTGCCATGGTGGTTTGCTGCACCCATCAACCCATCATCTATATTAGGCATTTCTGCTAATGCTATCCCTCCCCTAGACACCTACCCCCCAACAGGCCCCAGTATGTGATGTTCCCCTCCCTGTGTCCATGTGTTCTCATTGTTCAACTCCCACTTATGAGTGGGAAAATGAAGTGTTTGGTTTCATGTTCCTGTGTTAGTTTGCTGAGAGTGATGGTTTCCAGCTTCACCCATATCCCTACAAAGGACATTAACTCATTCTTTTTAAGGCTGTATACTATTCCATGGTGTATATGTGCCACATTCTCTTTATCCAGTCTGTCATTGATGGGCATTTGGGTTGGTTCCAAGTCTTTGCTATTGTGAATAGTGCTCAATAAACATACGTGTGCATGTGTCTTTATAGTAGAATGATTTATAATCCTTTGGGTATATACCCAGTAATGAGATTGCTGGGTCAAATGGTATTTCTGGTTCTAGATCCTTGAGGAATTGCCACACTGTCTTCCACAATGACTGAACTAATTTGCACTCCCACCAACAGTGTAAAAACATTCCAATTTATCCGTATCCTTCTCCAGCATCTGTTGTTTCCTGATTTTTTAATGATTGCCATTCTCACTGGCATGAGATGGTATCTCATTGTAGTTTTGATTTGCATTTTCTACTGACCACTGATGACGAGCTTTTTTTCATATGTTTGTTGGCCATATCAATGTCTTCTTTTGAGAAGTGTCTGTTCCTATCCTTCTCCCACTTTTTGATGGGGCTGTTTTTTTTTTCTTGTAAATTTGTTTAAGTTCCTTGTAGATTCTGGATATCAGTCCTTTGTCAGATGGACAGATTGCAACAATTTTCTCCCATCCTGTAGGTTGCCTGTTCACTCTGATGACAGTTTATTTGCTGTGCAGAAGCTCTTTAGTTTAATTCACACATAACAATGTTAACTTTAAATATAAATGTGCTAAATACCCTAATTAAAAGACACAGACTCGCAAACTGGTAAAAAGTCACGGCCCATCAGTGTGCTGTATTTAGGAGACCCATGTCATGTGCAAAGACACACCTGGGCTCCAAATACAGGGATGGAGAAATATTTACCAAGCAAATGGAAAGAAAAAAAAGCAGGTTGCAATCCTAGTCTCTGACAAAACAGACTTTAAATCAACAAATATTTTTAAAAAAGACAAAGAAGGGCATTACATAATGGTAATGGGATCAACGCAACAAGAAGAGCTAACTATCCTAAATATATATGCACCCAATACAGGAGCACCCAGATTCATAAATCAGTTCTTAGAGACCTACAAAGAGGTGTACAATCCCACACAATTATAGTGGGAGACTTTTTCACCCCACTGTCAATATTAGACAGATCAATGAGACAGAAAATTAACAAGAATATTCAGGACTTGAACTCAGCTCTGGACCAAGCGGACTTAATAGGCATCTACAGAACTCTCCACCCCAAATCAACAGAATATGCATTCTTCTCAGCACCACGTCACACTTATTCTAAAATTGACCACATAATTGGAAGTAAAACACTCCTTAGCAAATGCAAAAGAATGGAAATCATAAAAAGCAGTCTCTCAGACCACAGTGCAATCAAATTAGCACTTAGGATTAAGAAACTCACTGAAAATCACACAACTATGTAGAAACCTAACAACCTGCTCCTGAATGACTGCTGGGTAAATAACAAAATTAATGCAGAAATAAATAAGTTATTTGAAACCAATGAGAACAAACACACAATGTATCAGAATCTCTGGGACATAGCTAAAGCAGTGTTTAGAGGGAAATTTATAGCACTAAATGCCCACTGGAGAAAGCAAGAAAGATCTAAAATCAACACCCTACCATCGTAATTAAAAGGACTAGAAAAGCAAGATCTAACAAATTCAAAAGCCAGCAGAAGACAAGAAATAACTAAGACCAGAGCAGAACTGAAGGAGATAGAGACAGGGAAAACCCTTCAAAAAATCAATGAATCCAGGAGCTGTTTTTTTGAAAAGATTAACAAAGTAGATAGACAACTAGCCAGACTAATAAAGAAGAAAGGAGAAAATAATCAAATAGATACATTAAAAAATGATAAAGGGGATATCACCACTGATCCCACAGAAATACAAACTATCATTAGAGAATACTATAAACACCTCTACACAAATAAACTAGAAAATCTGGAAGAAATGGATAAATTCCTGGACACATACACCCTCCCAAGACTAAATCAGAAAGAAGTCAAATCCTTGAATAGACCAATAACAAGTTCTGAAATTGAGGCAGTACTCAATAGTCTACCAATCAAAAAAGTCCAGGACCAGATGGATTCATAGCCAAATTCTACCAGAGGTACAAAGAGGAGCTGGTATCATTCCTTCTGTAACTATTCCAAACAATTTATTTCTTATCAGTCAACACAGTGAGCTAGCAGCTTGCTATATCAAAAAGAGCTATTTAGATTAGCTATGCATTCTTGGGTAAGTTGCTTAACTTGTCTCATTTTCAAGGGCTTCATCTAAAATATATAATTCTGGAAAGTGTTGTGGAGAATAACAATAATAATAATAATATTAATAATAATGCAAGTGAAAAGGAGAAGGAAGGCCGGGCACAGTGACTCACTTCTGTAATCCTAGCACTTTGGGAGGCCAAGGCAAGTGGATCACTTGAGGTCAGGAGTTTGAGACCAGCCTGTCTAACATGGACAAACCCTGTCTCTACTAAAAATACAAAAATTAGCCAGGTGTGGTGGCGGATGCCTGTAATCCTCATTACTCAGGAGGCTGAGGCAGGAGAGTCACTTGAACTTGGGAGGCAGAGATTGCAGTGAGTGAGATCACTGCCACTATACTCCAATCTGGGCGACAAGAGCAAAACTCTGTCTCAAAAAAAAAAAAAAAAAAAGAAGGAAATAAGATTTTTCTTCTACCTTTACTGAATTTCATTTGCTCCTCTTTTTAGATCTTATATGACAGCAACAACAAGAAAATGTAAATACTATCTTCCTGATTGATGATGATAGGTAATAATGGCGAAAAACCTAAAGTGAATTAGGGAGTATGAGGTAACATAGGATTGCTTGGTGGGAGAAAGGAAGACCATGATGTTCATAGTTGATGAAGAATCATCAGTGGAGTTTTTTGTTTTTTTGTTTTTTTCTCCAGAAAATCAAGAATTCATATTGGGTTTAAACCCCTTGAGCTCCTAATAGGCTGTTTAGTAATGTCCATGTGTGCATTTTCCTTGTAGGTGAGGTCCTCAGTGCTCTTATTTTAAACATTCTCCCAAGGTGGGATAATTTATTTGCATGAAATTGGTTATCATTTATTTACTTTTACCCCAAATTTGTATCTGCCACTGAAACTTCTATTCTGAACTGTTAACCTATATATCCAACTGCCTTCTCAGCATTTTCACTTTGATGCCTTACAAAAGTATTAAATCAATGTATCCCAAACTGAGTTTATAATTTTTTTATTGATAAATCCTCTCCTCTATTATTCTTAATATCAGGAATCGGCCCCATCATTTGACATTTGGTCGTGCCAGATACCATGACACATTTTTCTGCCTTATCACCTTTCATGCATCAGTCAATATTGACTCCTAAATCTTTCTTTCTTTTTTTCTTTTCTTTTCTTTTTTTTTTTTTTTTTTGAGATGAAGTCTTGGTCTGTCACCCAGGCTGGGGTACAGTGGTACAATCTCGACTCACTGCAATGTCCACCTCCTGGTTCAAGCAATTCTCCTGCCTCAGCCCCCCAAGTAGCTGGGATTGCAGGTGCCCAACACCACGTGCGGCTAGTTTTCGTATTTTTAGTAGAGACAGGTTTCACTATGTTGGCCAGGCTGGTCTCGAACTCCTGACCTCAGGTAATCAGCTTGCCTCGGCCTCCCAAAGTGCTGGGATTACAGATATGAGCCACCGTACCTGGCCTAAATCTTTCTTATATATGTCTTTCTATCTCCATTTTCCTTCTATCAGTCTAATTCAAGTAATCATCATCTCTCACATGAATTTCTAACTAGTCTCTCCATATTCAATTCTTATTCCATGCCAATCCATATTCCACATAGAAGCTAGAGTGAGATTTCTAGGATATACATCTCACCGCAATTTGTCCCCACTTAAAGTTGTTGACAGCATTTCATTTTAAAGACATAGTTCATAACCTTTAATGATAGCCCACAAAATGCTGGGTGATTACCCCCTGCCAGCCTTATCTCAGGCCAATCCCTCTCTCTCTCCTTGTACTGCGGCCTCACTGCTCTTTTTTCAGTTCCTTGAATATTATCAAGCTTCTTCCCATACTAGAATTTTTGCACATGCTTCTTCCCTTATTTGGAATATTCTGCCTCTCTTTCTCCCAAGAATTTTCTACTTTTATTCTATTGTCAGCTTAATTCACATTTTTTCAAAGGAAGCCTTCCCTGACTATTTATATGATAGTCAGGATTCTCATAAAGGTATTTCCTCATAGGATCCTATGATTTTATTAATACCCTCATGTGCCTTATGCCCCAGCAATCTCTTCTGCAAACTAAGACACCTGCCAGTGGTGGTGAAGTTGTTGAGACCAATAATTTTCATCCGCATCCTTGTTCCTAAGAAAAATGACAAAAGATGTCAGGGTTTAGTTTTCCCTAGGGTTTTTAATCTCTATGTTTTTCCTTGTGCTTTGACACTTTCTTTGAGCTTTATATGTAAGGTCAGTAAGGTGAAGGGTGATGTCGTTCAGATTTGACCATCATGATAAATGATTCAGCTCCATATCTTGTGGACTGTCATTAGACCATTAGTCATATTTCAGTTTTCAGTTGATCTGCTAATTTTATTTAGATAAGGAGCAGTTGGCATATCAATAGATTGTTAAGATTCAAGTTATTGTTTTCAGGAAATATGGTTAAAGAGCCTAAAGGCAGAGTATTGCTCAATGAACCTCAACACAGTTTTTGAAAATTTTAAGGAAAAGAGCAGGGATGCTGAAGCTTTGCTGAAAATGACGAAATTCCTGAGTGATGATCAGGAGTAACACTCTCCCTAATCTTTCAGGAAATCTTTCTTCTCTCATGTAGAATTGGCATACATGACACAGGATTGTATGGCTTTCCATGCTTACTGCTCTAGTTGGTTATCCTTTCAAGGCTTTGGTAAATGTATTCGTTACTAGTACTAATGTAATGAATTACAGCTTATGGTTTAAAACAACACAAACTTATTATCTCCATTTCCTGAGGTCAGAAGTCAAAAGTGAGTCTCACAGGTATAAAATCAAGGTGCCAGCAGGACTGTGTTCCTTTTGGAGGTTCCAGGAGATAATCTGTTTTCTTGCCTTTTCCAGCTTCTAGAGGCTGCCTGCATTTCTTTGCTTGTGGCTTTTTCCTCCACCCTGAAAGTGCATTGCTCCAACCTCTGCTTCTGTCATCACATCTTCTTTTCTAACTCTGACTCTCTCCTGCCTCCCTCTTATAAAGACCCTTGTGATTACATTGGGCTTACTTGGATAACCCAAGCTAATGATAATCTTCCCATGTTAAGCTCCTTAACTTAATCACGTATACGAAATCCCTTTTGCCATGTAAGGGAATAGTCAAAGGTTCTGGCAATTGATACATAGGTATCTTTGAAAGGGCTATTATTGTCAACCATGTGAAATAGATGTAACAATTCCATATTTCTAAAAATGCTAATCAGGTAGGATTTGAGTCCAGAAACAAAAGTTTGTAACATGTCTTTTTCTCTTTGGTGCCTCACTTAAGGTCTTGATTTTTCCCACATAAAAAGCCATGTATGTATTGCAGTTGTTTATCATTAGTGTCTTTAATTAAGTTTCAATTATTGCTCAAATGTGAAGCATAATTTGTTAACTTAAATTCCGATCTCTGATCTAATAGAAATTACTTTGTGAAACTGTAAAAAGAGTAAGACTGTTTAAAAATGTGAGACTTTGGTTTTCTTTGCTTACATATGAAATTCTGGCACATTATAGCTGACTAAAAAGCAACAAAGATTAGAGATAACTAAGTACATCCAACTCAACTTTCAAGACACAACCTAAATGTTACCTCTTTTGTGAAATTATTGCTGACCTCCTTAATAAAACTGGACAATACTTACACTTTGCTACAAGGGCATTGTGTGTACAACTTCATTATAGCATTTACCACAGTGTTGTATTGATCTAGCTACATGACTATCTCCCAAACTACCCGTAAGATCCTCAAGGGCAGGGACTCTGTTTCATTTTTCTTAGTACTGATGCTGCCTATTACAGTGTCTGACACATGGCTGGTGTTTTAATGACGTTTTATAAGAGAATGAATCCCTTTGCAAGCCTGTTTTATATTCATCTACTGATTAATTGGCTAGTTAGTTTTCAAGATTGACTGAGGAGCACAATAATAAGGCTGCTTGAAAGAGTAAAGATGAAACAATAGAAATCTACTTCCATTCTGAGAAAGCAAATCTGAGCACGTGACCTTACTAATGATGAGTCAGTAGCATTATTTCCCAGCATAAATTACACTCTAATAAATGATCAATACAGATTCATAGCCATGTATTTAAGAGTATTGGTAAAGAAAAGTAAGCATGCCTTCAGAGGGATTAGATAGGATATAAACATTTTAGTGAAAGTTTAAAATACTGCACTAACTGAGTTAAATTAACTTAAATCTTATCAGGCCAGGCATGGTGGCTTACAGTTGAAATCCCAGCACTGCTGGAGGCAGAGTCGGGCAGATCACCTGAGGTCAGGAGTTTGAGATCAGCCTGGCCAACATGGTGAAACCCCATCTCTACTAAAAATACAAAGATTAGCTGCACATGCTCGCTTGAACCCATGAGGCGGAGGTTGCAGTGAGCCAAGATTGTGCCACTGCACTCCAGGCTGGACGACAGAGGACACTCTGTCTCAATAAATAAATAAATAAACAGTGAAAGTATGTAGTTCTATACTAGATTCAACGCATATGAATCTAATTCAGTTCTCTATCCCACCAGTAATATTTATACCCAATTATATTCCTTTCAGCTTGCTTTTTTGCAGATTAAAAAATCATATGCTTTTAATGTCTACTTAAGAGTCTTCTTCATCCCTTTGGTTATTCAGCAATAATCTTCTGGTTTCCTCAAGCTTCACTATAGCTTTCCTCAAGGTTTGAGCACACAGACAAAAAGCCTATGTTACAAATAGTAGTCCCCGGACTTCCAGAATCTGGGTAATAGGTTGTGAAGGTTTTTTAGCCACTATATTTTTAATGGCTTTCCAAACCACACTATCATATGCTTTCTGGAAATCCTGAACACACCACAGCGAGTGATTTCCAATACTGACTCAGCATCAGAATCACTTGTGGTTCTTTAGAAAAATGAGATTCTAGGGACCTATCTGAGATCCTTATACAGGAAGCCTGGAAAAGGGTCTGAGTAACTTTCAAAAGTTAATATTCCGATATGCAGCAGTGGTGTTGGAAATCTATGGCCTATCTTTAAGCATAGAGTGATTGTGCCCATAAATTGAGTAGTTGAGGGCAGAAAAAAGTGTGAAGAGGCATATCTGAAATATAGGGTGTCCCAGCCATTATCCTCCAAAGGCTGTTTCCTATTTGTTAGCTGCAATCATGATGCATACAATGCCAGTGCATTTTTTAAAAAGATGGTTAAATGAAATAATAAATATAATGAACCTGGAACAGTTCTTTTACATAATAGATTCTGAATTAATGTTAGTTTACTTCCTTTATGTTTGTTTGGTTTTTGTTGTCAATTCAGGTCCGAAAAGTGTAATAATCTCTTCTGTTGTGGGCATGTCTTCCCCTGAAACAAGAGGATGATATTAATAGTCTGAACTTCTCACATTTATATTTGGTCACACTACACATAGGAAGGGTCAAAAGAGTTCATGTTACTAGGTGGGAAGGTATGTGTATATTTAAATATATAAATGTGTGCATTATGTACACGGTGATGAATATATGTAAATAGGCAGGAAGACACACATATGCCCATCTATCTGTATGGCATTTCACTTCATCATTGTCAACAGCTATTGTGAGTTACTTGGAGAGTGATTCAGAAGTGATCAATAGCAATAATATTAAAATAGGCATTTTTCTCTTAAGAAAAAAGCATTCTTATGTCATTCTCTCATAATCCTATTAATCTTGGAGGAAAGGAACCATAACAGGCCTATTCAAAAAACCAGTTGGAATATCTTAGTCTTTTCTTCCTATAGGTCACTTTTTAAGCTTGAAGAATAACAAGACCTTGCTGGAAAGAAAATGAGAGGAGGAGTGTTTTTCAATTTAACCTCTGATATCTCTAATTGTTCTCATCCTGCTTCACAGACTCCTCTTTTTCCACCTGCTGCTAAAATATCACTCTTCTCAGGGCTGGATACACTCCATCTATTCTCTTTGGGTGACGTAATTCACTCACATTATGCATAAAATGATGCTAACGACACACAAATGTATATGTCCACCTTGATGGCATAGATGTACTCCATACTTGGCATGTACAACATTGAACTTAATGTATTTTCATCAAAACCTGTTCTTTTTAGTGTATTTCTCAGCTTCATGGGTTATCCTTTTTATGTTTTCAAAAACCCACGCAATAAACCAGGAAGCCAGTGGAATTGAGTACTTCCATCTTTGTGCTGACACATATGCATCTCCACTGGCATTTTTCCAAAAACATATTTTCTGCCAAACAGAAGGGAATATGCCAAAGTACTCTAAGTATTCTACTTTAGGAAAACCCTGAAATACCTAATTTAAATTCACAAATTGTGTAAGTTGGTTGTTGGTTATTTAGGTTAGGTTTACCAACCACTGCCTATTTGGCATCTACCAACCCAGGCATGGTGCTGGGCTCTGAAGTTCAGGAGTTGAGAAGAGACAGCCCCTTTCCTCAGAGAGTATAGTCTAGAAGAGATAAATGGAGAAAATCATTATACAAAATGATTTATTGTAGGGTTTATCTTACTGGCACTTTTGTCAGGAGCCTTTAATATATCTTTTGATTTATATAGCATCTTCTCTACAGGCTTAGGTTGTCCATCAGATGCATAAAATATGTAATATTTGTAGATTCCATAGCTGAGTTAGTTCAAATTGAGGAGGGAGAAACTTTTTTGTTCACTTTGATTATATATAATGTTCAACCTTTCAGAGACCACCAGAGCCACACTAATTTAAAGAATGGCATTAAACAGAACTATCTTAACTCAACCTTGTCATCTTGCAGTAAAAGGCTCAGTCATTGTATCCAGCTATCTGTTAGGTACTACCTACTGCATCTGATATTCTAAAATTCAGGCAAGCCTCTTATTAAATAGGAAGCACCATGGCACCACAGATCACTCAGCAGCCACATGTAATGCCTATTTCCAGCCTCCAAAGCCCAGAAAAGAAATCAGAACAGTATCAGTGACTTGTATGTTCAATTCTGTATGACATGCATTGTGGACAGATTAGAAAGAAGCTAGATGCAGGGAAATAGTGATCTTACAGAAGTGGTAACAAATAGGCAAGTAGGAACCTAAATGTACATTTTACTCTGCCCTGTTCTTAATTGATAACATTTGTTAGAGATATGTAACATTTTTCATATCGCATCCTTTAGGGGGTATTAACAATATGCTAGCTTGATATAGTTTAGTCACTCTTGTCAAAGCCTGGTCTCCAGGTCTAGAATTTGAAAATTCATAGCATAGTCAGATATGACTTTATCCAGTTATTCAATAATTATTTGCTTGTACTATATGCCCAGCACCTTGCTGATAAGTTTTACTAGTAAATTTTACTTTGTTATCAAGTTTTCCTAGTAAATGACCTTTGTTGTCATTTGTTTCGTCTGAGATATTGGCAACCTCCCTGAGCTACACATCTCTTCTGTGAATGAATCATACAAGTCTACATCGGGGGTCTGTGTCTGCCTGACCCATCATTGAGCTGAGACTGAGAAGTTCCTGCCTCGTCAGATGTTTACCACATCTACACACTCCTGTTTCCTTTCAAAAGTCAACTGCCTCCTAGCCTAGGGGATTTTTAGTTAGCAAGGTAGGAAAAGTTGTCATTTTTCATCTCATATTCCCCCAAATCTACAGGGAGTTATTTCTGTTTCTCTGGTTAAGAAATAGACTTTTAAAACTCAAAAGCCAAAAATTGAATCCCAGTTTGTTTGTTTTGGAATTATTGCTTACTTGAAGCAATGAATGCAGAATGACCTTGCTGACTGAATAGATCAAAGGGCATGTATTTAAGAAAATGCGTATGTTTAAAAAGGCTTATTTACTTATTTAAAATGTTTTCTACTGCAAATTTCTTGGTGAGCCTGGAATTTGAACAAGAGGAGACTTGTTAGCCTTACTGGATACTCTGTCTAGGTCAGGAAGAGACCTAATAAAACACATCTTCAATGGCCATGATAGTTACATATTTCCTTCCATAATTATTATTAAACAGAGTCCTGACAATTTTGTGTTTACTCTGGTACCCTTGATGTGTTTACATTCTCAGGATTTGTCAGCGCTAAGAGTCTCCTTGATGCCCATGTTAGTCCTAGAGACATCTACTTTTGTTTCTACTAATTGACCATATTATTATTACTCTGTGCTTGGCAATGTTTTCTAATTCCCTGCATTTTGAATCCTCTGTAAGTTTTGACTTTGTTCAAATCTCTTCTTTGTTCTAATAATGCTGCTGATGTTTAACCTTAAAAAACAAAGGCTAACTAGAGACAGAAAAGCTAGCTTTAGAAACATGTGAGTATTTGGGTCCTCATACCTTCCAAAACTTGAAACTTGAGACTCAGAATTACCTCTCAGCACTTTGGGAGGCCGAGACGGGCGGATCACGAGGTCAGGAGATCGAGACCATCCTGGCTAACACGGTGAAATCCCATCTCTACTAAAAATACAAAAACTAGCCGGGCGAGGTGGCGGGCGCCTGTAGTCCCAGCTACTCAGGAGGCTGAGGCAGGAGAATGGCGTAAATCCGGGAGGCGGAGCTTGCAGTGAGCTGAGATCTGGCCACTGCACTCCAGTCCGGGCGACAGAGCGAGACTCCGCCTCAAAAAAAAAAAAAAAAAAGAAATTACTTACCTGAAAGTCCCAAAGTGGGAAGTGAAAACAGCTCTCTCTGTTCACCATGGCTCATTCTCTGCCACAAGCTAAAGGAGTCCATACTTCCTGTCTGGGTGAGAAGTAACTTCAGACACTTCCAGCACATGTTCAAATAGCAGTTCATGAATTCTCTGAAATCTCAGAAGATATAACTAAAACCAGTGGAAGGTTGATTTTGTTTCTCTATGTGCCTCTCACTGTACTGTGACTCCCTTGAGGACCGGAAATGACTTTTATTTGTCTTTGAATCCCTAGCTCCTAGCTAGAAACAAGATGTCTGACAATAAAATATACTAAATGTTTATTTAGCTACACTGAGCTGAACCAGTTTATATACTTAAGGACATTATTTATTTATTCATAAAATCTTTACTGCATACCTACTATGTAATGAATGTGTACAAGGGATACAAGAAAAATACAACTATGGCCCCTGCCTTTAAAAACATTACAGTCTAAAAAGGCAGATATAACACAGAGAAAAGAACATTAACGTTTGAGTCAAGAGTTGAACTCTTCTCCTACCACTTATCAGCTATCACTTTAGACACGCCACAACCTCTCTGGATTCTTCACTTTTTAAAAGCTTCTTCACTTAAAAAAAAAAAAAATGTATAATAACTACTGCATAGGATTATAATGAAGGTTAAATGAGACAATATGAGATAAGTCATGTCTTCAATTATTATAATCTTCCCTCCCTTCTATTTCTTCATAACTACCCTGTAAATAGAGCAAGAAATGGATTTTATTCACCCCAGTGAGAACAGTGTGGTTCAGTGAAGTTAGCAGTGCTTCCAGGCTCAAATAGCCAGTAGGTAGCAAGACAAGCCTCTACCTAGCATCTGCAGAATTAGAGTGATTTCCATTCTACATCTCACACCTCCTTGCTCTTGATTCTTTTCTGCAAGTCATTGCCTTCCCTCAGTGTGGCATTGCTTGTGCCAATGATAACTTCCAAGTGAAATCTTACTACAAGATTTTTGCATGGAAGACGGAGAACCTGTTTGGCTTTGACTTTGGTCTCCTCCCATGGGTTTGTAGGTTGTGATTTTGTTGTTGTTGTTATTGTTTTTAATGGTTTGGAAGGGACAGGCATATACTTGATCAGGCTCCGGCAGCAAATCACCTTGGCTTTGATGCTGCTCCTGTTGTCAGAAGACTACACTAGTGGGAGCTCCCACAGAAGGAGCACAGAGTAGATGTGTTTCACATGTAATTGACTGAAATTTGAGATTAACCTGGCTTCCATCATTTACAACCTCTATAGGAAACTGGTTTTTAGAAGAAATGGTATCTTGCTTAATTATTCCCTCAACCTTTTGATCCTCTTCCCTGTTGATAATCACTGCTTAGCATATTTCTTGCTGCTGAGAAAGTGGGCAGGCAGCTGCTACAGCCTGTAGCAGATTCTAAGTTTGCTCCTTAGGGAGTTGGCAAAGGATACCTTCTGAAGCTGAAGATTTTAAAAATGTGTTTGTTTCTTTTACCCTGGAGATCCTGAGCAATCAGTCTTGGGTTTTTCTTCTCTAAACTGTTTATGCTTATGAAGGAAATAATTTAATCAACTTGTGAAAGTGGATTTTTTTTCAAACATTTTCAGCTTTGATGGCTAATTCACATATATGTTATAAGAGCATTGAAGATTGATTTGGGGGCTTTATTCTATGCAGCCTGTCTATGCTATTTGTTTTGTTAGGATGCTTTTGTTAAGCAATGTGGGCTAAATTTTAAAATTAATTTGAAATCAATAACTGTCACCTTTGAAAATCTGCAGTTAATTATGTGGTTTTTGGCTACATTTAGAATTTGGTGTGATTGAAGCTTGCCATTTTCTCTCATAAATTTAGTGTCCAAACTCTCTGACCCAAAGCGTAGGGCCACTCTGAGTCACTGATGCACATAGTCCAAGAGAAATATAGCAGAAATGCATTCCTGGGTTCTGCATGTGTAAATGTGAGGTATAATGAAATAATTTCTACTGGTTTATCAATATATCTTTTAGGGTCATTCCTCACTCTCAATGCATAACCTACAACAGTATTGGAAATATGTTTCATTTCAGTAGTTATAGGCCTTATAGAAATCTCTACTGGGGAGGATTCTGAGGGCATATCCAGACTTAGTAAGACAAATGTTTTGATTGGTTAGCAGTGTGTTCCGTGGATACAGCAAGAGTCAGGAGTGGTCCTACCCTGGCCATCATCTCTGTTTGGGCTGGACAATTTTATGTTATATGTTGTTGCTTCATAATAGAGAATAACCTTTTATATATTTGTTATGAATAGAATCCTAAGCAGGGTACCACTCTGGCCACTGTCAAGCCCTTTTTAAAGATCTTTAGTCAGGTTTTTCTTTGTATATGCCTAATGTATTATGTTACTCTGTCTTGGTATATTTCTCCTGAGTACCAGGAATTATAAATAATTCACTCCCCCAACACCTAGGAATTTTCATATTCCATGCCTTTGCTTAAGCCATCTCTTCTACCTAAAATACTGCCCTTTCTTTTCTCATTTAGAGAAAATTTTCTCACTGTTGATGGGCTGCCTGAAATATTGTCTATTCTTCTGTAAAGCTTTCCCAACCTTCCCGGGGAGTATAAATGGCTCCCTTTTTCATCTATCCAAAATAATTAGTTGAACCTCTATTGTTACACTGCCATGTTGCTCTGTAATTACTTGTTTACATCCCAGAATCTAGCCCAGAATATTATACATATGTTTGTAGACTTGAAGTGGATCAAACATTGTTCAGAAAAACCCATAGTTCCTTATTTAAAGTTATTGGATTTTTGAAGTTTATAAAGAATACAATGCGTGCAAATATGATGGTAATGGAGGCTGAGAGGGTAGAGGGAAGGAAATAGTAAAGAAAAGAGAAATATATATTTGATGTAGAGTCTAACAAAGAAAACAGTAAAACAATGTGTGGCCAAAGAAGAACATTTACAGGAAGAATGAGGAAATTGATCCAGGCTAATCCATAGAAGTGTATGTATAGGTTCTGCATGTCCTCAGACTGAGGACAAAGTTGACTTTTTCCTAGATAGACATGTATAGTAGACCTAAGGCTTCTTTGCAAGTATTTGAGAACATTAGTAAATTCTTGCCTGGTCAGAAGGGAAATAGGTGAGGACTAAATCAACTGAGAAGTACACATCCCTTCTAAAGGTTTTCAGATTCTCTTTTTAAAATACTGTGTTCGTAAAACCAAACATGTAGTCAGAGAATTGGGCTGCAACCCATGTCCACCAGTCTTTAATAAGGTTGTGTAGAAGTATGCTAACCTGTCCAATATATTGCTCTCTGCTGTCTTGAAGAAAGTATCTCTTCCCAGGTAGTAGTCTATTTCATTAAAATTACCTGAAACTTTACAGTTTATAAAGAAATTCCATGTATTTTATTTCACTGAATCCTTACCAACAGTATTTTTTAAAAACTCAAACCATACAGACATGTAGGTGTATCCATTTTAAATATGGAGTAACTCAGAGAGGTTAAGCAACTGGTCCGGGGCTGCAGAAAACAACCTAGCTGGGCTTTATACCTAGATCTTCAGTGCACTGCAAATTCCATGCTATTTTATTTGAACTTCCAGAACTTTTGCTTTATTTCTTTTACCATGGTCATCATTTCTTTTATTTTACTAATTTTATTTATCTTTCTGTTTTATCTCTTCATCAGACTCTAAGTTCCTTCCTTGCCTTTTTCTTCCATGGAAGCCCATTTGGTGCTAGGATGTTGCCTTGATCTTTGCAAAGAAATAGTGCCAGATTTCTTTACATGTATTTTAAACAAGCATGGTGTTTGTTCAGTATATATGTTGGTTTAATGATGGAGTAAAGGAAGGGATGGATTAAATAAGAAATAAAATTAATTTCACAATGTTATCAATATAGATGGTTTCCATTTTCTACAACAAATTAATACATGTCAGAGGATAAGGAAAACACTGAGACACTCACTTAACTGAGAAAACATTATGAAGGAAGAGAAGAAAATACAGAGGTTTATCCAGAAAAATTGACAAACTTCCTCAAATAGGGGATTTCAGATGGAAAGGGCAGCCATAGTAAAGGTCTAAATGGCAAGAACTGGCACTGGGTCAGAAGCTATTAGAAGAATGAAACTGGACAATCCATTAGACTGCAGGCTTTTAAAAAATGGAATTATGAACTTTTGCAGCCACATAAACACCTGGGCCTGAACAATTAAAGGTCAGCTTTAAATTGTGATAAAATGATCTACATTAAATAGGTACAGCTATTTCATTGGGTAGGTGAATCTTGAGCTCACATGAACTGGCTAATAAATTCCTTAGGGAAGACAAGGACAGCAAGCAGGGTTAGTGGGAGAGAAGCAAGATAGAACTAATATCTCTTTTTAAAATTATACTTTAAGTTCTGGGATAGATGTGCAGAACATGCAGTATTGTTACATAGATATACACATGCCATGGTGGTTTGCTGCACCCATCAACCTGTCATCTACATTAAGTATTTCTCCTAATGCTATCCCTCCCCTAGTCACAGCCCCCAACAGGCCCCGGTGTGTGATGTTCCCCTCTCTGTGTCCACATGTTCTCATTGTTCAACTCCTACTTATGAGTGAGAATATGTGATGTTTGGTTTTCTGTTCCTGTGTTAGTATGCTGAGAATGATGGTTTCCAGCTTCATCCATGTCCCTGCAAAGGACATGAACTCTTTCTTATTTATGGCTGCATACTATTCCATGCTGTATATGTGCCACATTTTCTTTATCCAGTCTCTCATTGATGGGCATTTGGGTTGTTTCCAAATCTTTGCTATTGTGAATAGTGCTGCAATAAACATACACGTGCATGTGTCTTTATAGTAGAATGATTTATAATCCTTTGGGTATGTATATATCCAGTAATGGGATTGCTAATGGTATTTCTGGTTCTAGATCCTTGAGGAATTGCCATACTGTCTTCCACAATGGTTTAACTAATTTACACTCCCACCAACAGTGTAAAAGCGTTCCTATTTCTCCACATCCTCTCCACCATCTGTTGTTTCCTGACTTTATAATGATTGCCATTCTAAGTGGCATGAGATGGTAGGTCATTGTGGTTTTGATTTGCATTTCTCTAATGACCAGTGATGATGAGCTTTTTTCCATATTATTGTCGTTCTCATAAATGTCTTCTTTTGAGAAATGTCTGTTCATATTCTTTACCCACTTTTTGATGAGGTTGTTTGTTTTTTTCTTGTAAGTTTATGTTCCTTATAGATTCTGGATATTAGCCCTTTGTCAGATGGATAGATTGTAAAAATTTTGTCCCATTCTGTAGGTTGCCTGTTCACTCTGATGATAGTTTTTTTTTTTTTTTGTCTCCCCGTGTAGAAGCTTTTTCATTTAATTAGCTCCCATTTGTCACTTTTGGCTTTTGTTGCCATTGCTTTTGGTGTTTTAGCCTAAAGTCATAAAAACCCTAGAAGAAAACTTAGGCAATACCATTTGGAACTAATATCTCTTAAACCTCCTCTAGGTGACAGTTACTATGCCAGTAGTATGAATATGAAATATTCAAACGATAGGAAATCAAGATTCAGAAAGGGTCAGTAATGTCAGAAGTTACACAGCTGGTAGCAGAGCTTGGATGTGAATCTAGCCATACCAATCTAGCAACTATAAACCTACTGCTGTTTCTACAAACTTCTCTCAGATCTGTGAACAAACCAAGATTTTTCTTCACATGTTGATCCCCCTTTCTTTTTCCTCCCATGATCTCCTGTATGAAACCAGTTCTTTTATCTCTCAGCTTATATTACTACCACTGGAAATTGTTCCCTGACCGTCAAGCACGAGAAGGGTATATCCTTTTTTGTTCCTATAGCAGCCTGTGCTGTTACCAAGTACCATTTTAATGGTATTTCTCATACTGTATTGTTGTTGTTTACTTCGTCTTCCTCTTATTAATTGTAAGCTCCTCAAAAGTCCCTAGCATATGATATAGTATATGAACACATAGTAGGTGTTCAGTAAATATTTTCTGGATAAATAAATAAGTGCATATTCTTTCTAACTCAAAATTTATGATTTTTTTTTTCATTCTTAGTATTTATTTATCACCCCCCCCACACACACACTTCCTTTCATGGCTAATGCAATTTCCACTTGGCTTTGGGAATTCTCTTGTCTTCAATGTTTTTATTTTTCTTGCTTGACTTTTATATCTTTCATTAAATGTTCTGGGTTAGATACTAATGCATAACATTCTAAAACATTAGCTACTTGCCAAGCGCCAGTAAAATGACAATGAAAAGAAGGCAGAATTTGGTCTACCTATGCGTGTTATTACTAACACAGGTGTCCTTTATTATTATTTTACAGACACTATTATGTGATTCATCAGATGAATTTCTTTACCAGTCAACTTGGAAGTACAGTATATACATGAGAGGGCTTTTTGACAGGAGGTAGAGGGGAATTTGATTAATGGTGTAAATGAAAGTCACCGTAATATAGCTTTTTATTTTCAACACAAGAAAATCCCAGTCCATACACATAAAATACATTCTACCTACAAATGAAGCCCTAGCTTCATTGTCAGAAAATTACTTTCTAAAGATAAGTCAATCAGAAAGTACTTAAGGAACATTCTTTGCTATTGTGCTTGTCCCCACTGGGAGTAGCGTTAAAGTGGTGACAGAAACAAAGAAACATAAATTGTGGGTCACACCTGAGGAGTTTACAGTATTATTGTAGGAATAGAATGAACATATGTGAAACAATTATGAGGGCAAGGAAGCATATCATTTAGCACTAGCTTATAAGCCAATACAATAAAATTTTTTGTAAGTCAGAGAGGTTGAAATTTATTTGTTCATTCAGCAAATGTTTGTTGATTTCTGGTTATATGTAAAACATTGTGCTATATCCTGGGGATGCCAAGATTAATATAATCAATTTCTGCTGCTGAAGGGCTACCAGCCTGTTAAGATTACAATGTATGACTGTTGTAACAATAATGTGAGGGACAGTGTACAAGGAAGCATAAAGAAGGCTTTGTTCAAGAAGTCAGAGAGGCTACATAGAGGAGGCGACTTTTAACCTGAGTCTTGAATTTTGAATAGCAATTTGCACTTTTCTAAGAGGAAAGTTAAACAGTCGATTTTTTTTAAACCTTGCCTCTACTTCTCTTTGAGTGTGCTGATTCATGACTGTTATTATCAGCAGTGGACTTAAATTATATGGTGCTGAGGAAAATGAAGAGATCAGAGGTATTTTGCTACAAGTGTCACAATTTATAGAACTTTGTAGAATGAAAAGATAAAAGGGAAAAGAGGAAAATAGTTGCTTTATATTACTTCTTCATTTTCTGCTGTGTTTACTACTTGTTATTTCCACAAATTCATTATCAAGCATTCTCTTTCCTTTGATCTTCTCACATTACTTGCATTTTAATATGTTTGTTATACCTTGACTTTTTCAATATAAGTTTATATATATATGTTTATATATATATATATCTCCTCCTGTTGGATAGTATTTCTTTAACAGCAGCAAATTCCATGTTATACTTTTTCAGGGGAAGAAGTAGAAGTGAAGAAACATTTATTTAATACCTACTACGTTGTAAGAATTATGCTAGGTGCTTTATATCTAGCACTTTAGTCCCTTTGTGAATCCTATGAAGTATGTTGTATTAAGCCATTTTGTGGATATGTAAACTAAAGTATAAAAAGATTAAGCATCTTGACCAAAGTTATATAGCTACATAAATACCTGAAATGTGATTTAGACCTTGTTTATCTGCTTCCTCTCCTTTTTCTACTATTTCCCACAATGTTAGTTTTAAAATGTGTATATTTTTATTAAAAGGACAACTAATCGTTTCTTTTTGTTTGAGTACTTGTCTCACGTATTAATTCACTAAATATCCTGCCATGTGCCGGAAGTCTGGGATTCTAAAGAGGAAACACAGTAATTGCTCTCATAGAGATTACCACTAAGTCGAAGTAAGATATTATGAGACAATTGGGAAGTTTCTTAATTCATCTCTATCAGTAAGAAGAGAGCCCTGGTAAGGTCCACAATGCTTTATTTTAACCAAATCTTTGACAAATGCACAATTTCAGAGCCATTGTGTGAAAGAAAATCTCACTCCACCATCTTCCCAGATTTCCAATCTTTCAAGCCACAGGTGCTCCTATTGTGTCTGGAATTGGTTCCTTCCAGTGGGTTCTTGGTCTCACTGACTTCAAGAATGAAGCCACGGACTCGCATGTTGAGTGTTACAGTTCTTAAAGATGGTGTGTCTGCAGATTTTTCCTTCAGATGTTCAGATGTGTCTGGAGTTTCTTCCTTCTGGTAGATCCGTGGTCTTGCTGGCTTCAGGAGTGAAGTTGCAGACCTTTGCAGTGAGTGTTACAGATCATAAAGGTAGGGTGTACCCAAAGAGTGAGCAGCAGCAAGATTTATTGCAAAGAGCAAAAGAATACACCCTCCACCTTGTGGAAGGGGACCCAACGGCTTGCCCCTGCTCCTCAGGTAGTCTGCTTTTAGTCCCTTATTTGGCCCCACCCACATCCTGCTGATTGGTCCATTATACAGAGAGCTGATTGGTCCATTTTACAGAGCGCCGATTGGTCTTTTTTACAGAGTGCTGATTGGTTCGTTTTGTAGGTGTTGATTGGTCCGTTTACAAACCTTGAGCCAGACACAGAGTGCTGATCAGTGCATTTATAATCCTTTAGCTACACAGAAAAGTTCTCCAACTCCCCTACCCGATTAGCTGGACATAGAGCACTGGTTGGTGCATTTACAAACCTTTAGCTGGACGCAGAGCACTGATTGGTGCATTTACAATCCCTTAGCTAGACAGAAAAGTTATCCAAGTCCCCACCCAACCCAGAACCCAGAATCCCAGTCAGCTTCACCTCTCACTATCAGAAGTTGCACTTTTTGTAACTTAAAATTTAAAAAAAAAAAAAAAAAAAGTTGTACTTGTACTTTTTTTTTTTTTTTTTTTTTTTTTTTTTTTTTTTTTTTGAGATGGAGTCTCACTCTGTTGCCTAGGCTGGAGTGTGATGGTGCCATCTTGGCTCACTGTAAGCTCCACTTCCCGGGTTCATGCCGTTCTCCTGCCTCAGCCTCCCGAGTAGCTGGGACTACAGGTGCCTGTCACTACACCTGGCTAATTTTTTGTATTTTTTATTAGAGACGGGGTTTCACCGTGTTAGCCAGGATGGTCTTGATCTCCTGACCTTGTGATCCACCCACTTTTGCCTCCTAAAGTGCTGGGATTACAGGCATGAGCCACTGCACCCGGCCCAGACTTGCACTTTTCTACTTGTTGATAGTAGGAACACCTTTTCTGGGCCACTGTAAACCCACTGCTATTTCTAAACTTGGCCCTTAAGGAAATGCAAATAAAAAGAAAACATTTTAAAGTTAGCTGGGCATGGTGGCTCACACCTGAATCCCAGAACTTTGGGAGGCTGAGGCGGGCAGATCACCTGAGTTCAAGAGTTCATGACTAGCCTGGGCAGCATGGAGAAACTTTATCGCTACAAAAAATACAAAAATTAGCCAGCTGTGACAGCATGCACCTGTGATCCCAGCTACTCAGGAGGCTTAAGAAGGTGGATAGCTTGAGTCTAGGAAGTCCAGGCGACAGTGAACATTGATTGAACCACTGCACTCCAGCCTGGGTGACACACAGTGAGACCTTGTCTCAAAGAAAAAAAAAAAAGTTGCTACAAATATTGGGTGAATAACAGCATGTTTTATTGGTACCAACTTTAGAATTGAAATAACAAGATGTCAAGCTACAGATTCAAACAACAGGCCAAAGGTCTTCGTTCTTCTTTTAAGACAAAATGTGAAAGTACAGCATCCAACTTAGAGTGTAATTTATCCATGTTGAGATAACTATAATTCTGGATTAGATGGGGAGGGACAGCAAAGTGGGAATAATTTTTACAATAGAGACTGAATAAAGTATGAAGAATATGTTAAAAGCACACTAATTAAGTGTTAAAAATACACTTATTAAAAATATTTAAAGCATTTTCTTACGTTTCACAGAAAACTTACTTAAATCCATAGTATATTACATTCTTAAAAATGAAATAAGAATTCCTTCTCTTCTCCATAGACTGATTCCTCCTCTGCCTTTAAAACATACTAGTTTCCAGCTCATTAAAAAAAAAGAAAAGAAAAAAAAATCAATACTACTTCTTCATATATTCAAATTACTCACTGAGGACTCACTGTGCTAGCTATTTTGCATAATCATGTGTTGCCTTGATCTTACCTTCTCATCTCCTCTGGAACCTTGTTTAATCAGTTAACTCCTTTATTGTTTCTTCAATCTCTTCAATCCTGATAGGACCTTCCCGTTTAAAAAAGAAACAAACAGATTTTCTATTTCGACTTTGCTTCTCCTTCTAGATGCTTCCTACTTTTCTTACTTTGCTTTCTCCCCTTCTATATACGCTTCACTTCATTGTAACCTGTCTGTGTCTCTAACTTTTTTGTTTTTGCCCAGAAACTTATATTTATTAAAATTATCAATGGCTTCAAAGATGCCAGACTTCATCTTACTTTGACTTTGCAGCCTTTGAATTTGTTGACACTCCTCTCCTATAGAAATGATCTCTTCCCTTGGCTTGTGACAGAACATACTTTTGTTTCTTTTACTTCCTCAATAACTGTTCTTTTTCAGCCTCCTTCTCAGATTTATTTTCTTTACTCTTTTCCTATCTAAGAAGGCCTGCAGCAAGGCTAGTATCAGAAGAGGCAGAAAGAGGCTGAGAGAAGGCAGACACTAGGAGAGGCAGAGCCTTGAAAGTTATGTTAGGGACTTTCGTCTGTCTTTAGAGGAGCAGGAAGCCTTTGAAGGATTTGAAGCATGGGTGTGATGTGATCTGATTTTCAATTTAGAATACAGACTGACAAGCATGGAAGTGAGGTGACTAGCCATGAGAAAATTAAAATGAGTTTAGATGAGGGAGGATAATAACTTAGACTAGTGTAAGTAGCAATAAAGATGAAAGTAAGTGAATATATTCAAGGTATATTTAGGACAGTTAACGGGTTGTATGTGAAAGGTAACAAAGTGGTAGTTTGTAGCTTGAACACCTGGTAGATAGCAGAGTTAATCAGAGAGAAGAGAAAATTTAGGGTGCAGCACAAGGAAGGAAGCCAGTGAAGCTGGTGGCTGAAGGGAACCTATATGCTATCTCCTTCTCTTCCATGCTAATGGGACCCAACTGTCCTTATTTCCCAATAGCTTTCCCAACGGAGAAGTGCCATGACTTTTTGCAGCCCTCCGTCTCCTTAACATTGATGAGCGTACTTTCACAGGATGAAATATGTGACAAACCTTTAAATATTGAAAAGACTGTTTTTTTGAAGAAGGATTAGAATGACTTTCTGTGGCCCTAGAGAGGATAATAAGGACCAATGAGAAGGCAGATTTTAGTTAAGCATAAATAACTTTGTAATGAATAATGAAAAGGAATGCATCAGGAGATGTTAGTAAGGCCCTTGCAATTGGAATTGTTTATCCAACCCTCTGTGACCATTTCAGGGGAATTATTTTAGAGAGGATTTACACATTAGATGGAAGAGGACCTGGGAAGGGGATGACCTGGTAGATGATCACTAGCCTCTGTTCTAACTCTGAGATTCTGTGGTTCTGTGAAATTTCCACATTTCCCTTCTTCCCATTATGACAAATAAAGGAAGTTCTGAATAACTATGACCTGAAGAAGCTCTCCTGGATGCTGACTGCTAATTCATTCAGAATTTTGTCATTTCTTTGAGTGCATGCCTGAAAGCAAAATTTATTCAGAACAGTCACTCAGCAGTAAGACACCAAGAATGTATTAATGAAGCTACAGTAATTGAGGATTTTACCCAAGTGTAACTCCTAGCTGTAACTCATGCATAATTCTTCTGCCGTATGAACTGTGCCTTTCTTAGCTAGCAAGGAGTGACCGCCTTGCAAGAACTGCATGTTTTAATTATGAGAGAAGATGTTTCTTGTTTTTATGGCCCAAACAAGGGAATTGTTTGCTCATAGAAATATGGGAGAGTTTTGAATGCCAGAGAGATAAGGGGAAAATAATGTTCTCCTCTTCAGATATTTTACTCTCTAGCTACATTTTCTTATGCCTGTCCCTGTTTAAGTAAGAAACAAGACATTTTGGTTTTTAGCTATTGTTCACATTAAAATAGCAATTCTGTCAATAAATATAGTAAGGAGCTTCATTCATTATTCCCAGTTATCACTTTGATACCAAAATCTTGTTCATGAAACAAAATGGGAGTCACATTTATGAGCAGAAACAGGTACTAGCTTGTATAATACTTGATGTTAAATCCAAGTGTGAGATTCAAATTCCATGACCAAATTATCTGTTTATGCCAGTGGCAGTTAACATGGGGCAGAAACATGATTGGCTGGTTGAAGCTCAGGTCTCATGAGTAAGCCTCTCTAGTAGTTTCAAAGTCTTAATCCTCTGAGCCTGCCATCTGACACAACCATGGAACCACAAGGCTTCCTGTCCTCCATTTGAATCTGTCAACCAACTATTATTTCCTGAGCACCTTCTAGATATGAATTGTGCTAGGTAGATACTTAGAGAGGTTTAAAAATAAAGTAGACAGTTTAGCAACTGCCCTCACAGAGCTAAGTCTTCTCAATGAGAGAAGATTTTTGCACAAATATATAATAGAAATATGTGATGAGTGTCACAGTAAGTGGCATTTCACAATAAAAGAATCACTATGGGTTACAGCGAGCAGTCCACGATTCATGAGTGGGTAGGATTTATACTAGGCTTTAATATGCGGTTTGAACTTGCCTCAACAATGAGGAATGAAGAAGGGATTTTAGGCAGTGACAGACTTGGAAATAGGAATGTATAAATCATGCAGACGCCCATAAGTGACTGAATTTCAAAATGGCTCACGCTGGAATTCCCCTTGAGTACAAATAATTCAACTTCTGAACAAAGATTTGGGTTAATTGGGAAATAGTTTGCTTCATGAAGATAGAAGACAGGGGTTTTCAGTGGATGTTTTTGCCTTTGGTAAACTTAATGCTGAGCAGTGAGTCTAGCTGTTACCAAAAGTAATATGATTGGTAGTGGTGGTAGTATCATCTGCTACTTCACAGGTTTTGTATATGTTAACTAATTTAATCATCCAGAAATGTCTAGAGGCAAATACTAATACCATTCCAATCTTGCAAATGAGGAAACTGAAGCTCAGAGGGGTTTTTTAAAAAAAAAAAAAAAAAAAAAAAAGAAAGAAAAACTTGTCCATGGTCACAGATACATTTTTGTTCTACTTGTTAGGCAGGTTTATATTGGGGAATAACAAGAAGTTGGAAGAGGGCCAGTGATTTGATCCTGAAAGTTAGTCTAAGATGTTTGGGCTTTATTCCATGGTTTGTGGATGGTTGTTGAAGACATTCCTGTCCCTAATGCCTTGTGGGAATTAGGCTGGAACCCAATTCACCTCATCCTATCAACACATAAGCAATGGCTTAGTTAATCCCCAGTATTATGAGTCTGTAGCAAACTAGGTCAATGGGATTTCCCCATCCTCTATGGCTGTTAGGGCCAATTGCAGGCCTCCAGAGCTCACATACCACATTTCAGCTGTTCTCTTACTGATTCCTTAAGGATCTTAAAATGAGAAAGATCATCTAACTCCCACTCAGATCAAATTCTTTATTAGTATTCAGTCAGCCTGCTTTACTTCCCTGTCTGATAAAAATCCTCAGATAACAAAATTTCAGATGGCTTATATTGGAATTTCTCGCGTACAAATGATTCAATTTCTGAACAAAGACTTGGGCTAATTGTGGAATGGTTTGCTGTGAGAAAAAGGAAGACTAGGGGTTTTCAGTGGTCTCGTTTGCCCTTAGTAAAGTTAAGGATTGTTGCTAATGTCACGTGGCAGAAGAAAGCAATATCTTGCCAGACTGATTTTCTCCAATTCTTAAGACCTAGCACAGTGCTTGATACAGGGTAGGCACTAAATAAATGCTTCATTAACAAATGAGAGAACAGAGAAACTGGAATCGGAATAGAAATTATGATATTTATCTTAAGATATTTGATTTGAGAGAATTTTGATACGTATTTGGATAATGTTTGAACAAGACAAAAAAGAAATTGTCCAGCTGCCTCTCTTACAACTCTGACTGTCCTCAGGAATAATTGAGCAGTCCACCAGTGCCCCAGTGAGTAATATTGTTGAAAAAGAAACTTTCCCTTTTCATGTTATATTATCTCTTTAGTGTAAAAGACCCTGATGTTCACTGGGTCAAGTTTGCCTTTCAAAATGGCAATAGTGTCTTTCCATAGCCTCCAAAAAAATAATGTAGTCTATTAAAAAAGCAAATAGGGTTATTCAGAGTCCTCTAAAAACACAGACTCAGGAAACCCTGCTTCTCCAATTTTAGTGTAATTCAAAGCAAATAAATGTCCACGCTGAACCTCAAGTTTTTCATCAATAAAACTGAAGTTAATCCTTCCTTCTTTACTGGATTCTCATGATAATTACTGAGAGAACTGTGTGAAGCACCTGGCACATAGTAGGTGCAAAATAAATCTAATTTTGTTTTTCTTCCTTTCTCAACTGAATAGTTTATACAATTAAAAAGTAAGTATAGCTTTGCTAAATTTGGTCTGTGTGGAGGTTCTAGCACTAGTTACTATGGCAACTTTTTAATTTTTTTTTTTCTGGAAAGACATTTTCTCTAGTGTTGTTAATTTTAAAGATTAAACTGTTCTCCTTAAAAGCTACCAGATATCTGCCAAATCCCTTTTTTATTCCATCCTTATTAACCCATTTGTCTTTAAGTATTTTCATTTTATTTTACTCTTGAATAGAAGTTGATTTTTCCCAATAAACATATGTTTGGTACAATGAATCGGGTTATATTTCATTTATTTTATAGTTACCTTAAGTATATACCGTCTTATACTGCAGCATTCTAGTGAAGAATGTTTTTTCTGATATCTGAGATCATCAAAGATCAGGACTATTTATTATTCTCTAAATCAAAGATAGCAGACCCATACCACAAATTCTGTCACTTCCCACCCCCATGCCTGTGACATTCTTTCCTAATATTCCAGGGTTTCCTTCAGAATCCTTCTGAACACAACACTACAGAGGCAAGTATCAATAGGTTGGTGTTAGCATGTGAGTTTACACCTATTTGCCCTTCATGGATGAAACCATAAGTAAGATTCAGACTTGCATCATGTTTGCTTGATGTTGTGCCTGAAATTGTATCATTTGGTGCACTTTCCTTGGATTGGCTTGTCATGCCTTAGATCCAAGAATGTTTTTGAAAATGTTTTTACTCCATGGAATTGTTAACACAATGACCCTATGCAATCAGTTGCAGCTCATTAACTCTGATTGCTATGGAAAAGATTAGGGCAAGGGATGATATATGAAAAGAAGTCACTATAGCTGCAGATTTCCTGCAGGTAGGATCACCCATTGATCCAAAAGGTAACTATAGACCTGGAGTTTGTATTACAAATAAATAAATGAAAGCTGAGCTATCAAATCAGTTCATTAAAAGTATCCCAAACTTAAATCATTTACTTACCACCTTAATGATTTTTGACATGTTCATTTACCATCAGAAATATTACTTAATATTTTTATTGTGACCCAATTTTACTTAATGTTTACTTAAATACAAAATTGTGTATAACTATCATAATAAAAATCTACATCATTTAACATATATAGAATATAGTTCAAATAAAAATACTTTGATAACCATATTAAATTATAGCTAGAAACCTTGTCTGTTAATGACTCTAAGAAACCTATTATCTCTTTGTTTAAAAAATACATATGTGTGTGTGTATAGTTGAGATTTACTCAAACCAAATGAGACTTTCTTCATGATAAAATCAGAAAGACTACACCCCCCATCAACTCCATAAAAAGTTGATTTTATGAGTTTACATCTTACTGCTCTAAACCCATAGTCGTAGGTGGTACAAAGATAACAGCTTTGCATTGCTCATGTAAGACTGATAATCATCTTTCTTCGGGGCCAAAATGGAATAGAAACCTACAACTAACAATGGGGACTGAAGCCACGAAACTCTTGGGCTCCAATTTGGGCAGGAATTCAATTATAGTGAGTTAATAGGAACTGAGAGAACCATATGTCAAGGGACCAGAGCCAGACTCACTGTATTACAGGTCATATACTCATATAGTGGGATACTATATAGCAATAAAAATAAACTGACAGAAAATATGTACAACAATATGCATGAAACTCTCAAATATAATATCACGTGAAGGAAGACATTAAAGAGTACACACAACATGATTCTATTCTATAAAGTACAAAAACAGCTAAAATTAATCCATCCTGTCACATTTCAGTATAATGGCTACTCTTGGAAAGAAGTGACTGGATGGCAGCATATGGAGGTATTCTGGGATGCAAGTAATGTTCTGGATGCTGGTTACATGATATGTTCTGTTTTTGAGTATTCATTCACTTATTCACTATTAATTTGAGTCAGCTTATCAATTTCTGGGGGAATAAAAGCAAATGGGATTTTGAAAAAGATTGCATGAAATTTGTAGATCAGTTTGAAGAGCACTGTTTTCTTAACAGTATTAAGCCTTGCAGTCCATAAACATGAATTGTCTCTTTAGTTGATCAGAACTTTAATTTTTTCAATGATGTTTTGTAATTTTGGTGTACAAGTCTTTCACTTATTTTGCGAAATTTATTCCTAAATATCTTATTATTTCTATATAATTAAAAATAGAATTGTTTTCTTAATTTCGTTTTTGCATTATTCATTGTTAGTGTATAAAAATATAACTGATTTTTGTATATTAACCTTGTATCCTGCAATCTTGTTGAATCTGTTTATTAATTCTATTAGCTATTTGTGGATTCCTTAAGATATTCTATGTAAATTATGTCATCTGCAAATAGAGATAAGTTTACTTCATCCTTTTCAATCCAGATGCTTTTTATTTTATTTTCTTGACTAATTGCCCGGCCTAGATATTCCAGTACATTGTTGGATAGAAGTGGTAAGAGCAAATACCCTTGTCTTATTCCTCACCTTAGTGGAAAAGCATCCATTGTTTCAGCATTAGGTATGATGTTAGCTGTGAGTATTCCATAAAAGTTTATTTTTGCTCAGATCACAGTCCTGTATGGTTTGCTAAGATGGAAGTGGGTGGTAAGGTCTACTACAGCTAGTCATTTAGCAATTCAGACTCTTCCTCCTCTAAGTCTTCAGACTTCTTTCTGTTCAACTGCCATTTGGGGAAATAATAAGATGTTGCATAGCAAATTTTTAAGGGCTAGGCCTGGAAGAGAGGTACATGATTTCTTGTTTCATACCATTGATCAGAATTCAGTAACAGGGCAACATATAACCACAAGCAGCATTAGTGTGTGGCAGATAGGATGACCAACCATCCTAGTTGCCCAAGGCCAACAGGTATCAATTAGTCAGAAATACATGGTTTTTACCATCAAGGAATTTTTAATCAGTCAGGGTAAGGCAAAATTGAATAAATAATTAGAAATGCAATATTTTATAAAAGAAAAGTGTTTTCTGGAGGCAGGTATCATAATAAATATTTTATAAATAACACTTGTTTCTTCCCTTTAATTAAATCATTCTCTCAATAACAATATGTTACTGCCAACTACGTGCCAAAAGCTGTCTAGGTGTA
This sequence comes from Trachypithecus francoisi, assembly GCF_009764315.1. Taxonomy (NCBI): domain Eukaryota; kingdom Metazoa; phylum Chordata; class Mammalia; order Primates; family Cercopithecidae; genus Trachypithecus; species Trachypithecus francoisi. The sequence goes on along the minus strand of NW_022681473.1, from coordinate 74,688,936 downwards.
GGAGTGGGGACACACAGCAGTGAAAAAGATAATGTCATAGGTCTTTTGATGTTTAAGCTTTCTAAGATGGAAACAGCACCAAAGTACCCAAACACTTGCAACAATGTCATTGTAAGTGCTATAAAATAAATTGTCTTAGAAAATGTGACATATTATAACTAAAGAAAATATAGTCAAAAACGACTTGTCTGAGGAAGTGATATTTGAACTAAGATCTAGAGAATAAGAAGGAACCAATTGTACTAAGAGATGAGGGGAAATAATTCAAGAATGAAGCACCCACAAGTGCAAAGACTATGGCACAACACCACCACCACCAACACCACCACCTTGTTAGGGTCTAGGAAAATAAAAGGTGATAATATGGCTGGATTATAGCTTGCAGAGGAATATGGCAAAAGATGAGGTTGTATATGTAGGAAAGGACAAGTATTATGTAGGAACTTAAATGTAATGGGAAGGATTTTAGATTTTGGATGGTAGTCTGTGTTAATCAGAAGTCATTGATGTTAGGTGAATGAGTGACATGCTTGACATGCTGTTTCATGTTTTACTGTTGTATAACAAACTACTCTAAAATCTAATTGCTTAAAACAACCACCATTTTATTATCTCTCCCTGTTCTGTGAGTTGACTTGTTTCAGCCATACAGTTCTTTAGTCTAATTTTGAGTCTCTTATTCTGTTTGAGTGTTGGTTCAGAAGTTGGATGATTTGGCCTCTCTCCATCTCTGTGAGGTTCCTCTCAGAACCTCATCTTTCCACTTGTTTCTCCATGTGACCTTGCCAGGTAGGCTCTCCAGCTAAGTAACTAGGTATCTTAAATGGTGACTTCAGGCCTCCCTAAAACACAAAATTGGAAGTTATCAGGCCTTCTTAAGGCATAGGCCTAGAGCTGGCACTGTATTACCTCTGCTGTAAATATTGGTTAAAATAAGTCCCAGACCAGTTCTAAGTCAGTGTGGAAAAAGGGACTGTATAAGGGTATGGCTACCAGAAGTTAGGCTTCATTAAGTACCATCATTAAGACTAGCTAACACAGTCGGCCTTCTGGCCCCAAGTGACCCATGTCCCTTCCACATGCAAAATATCCTTTCCTTCTACCTCAAAGCCTTAAGTCTCATCCATTAAAGCATCAGGCAAAGATTTAAAGTCCAAGATCTTATCAGCTAAATTATGTATTGGTACAGATGGATCTAAAGAACTATGAACCAAGGACACAAGTTCTAAAGGCCTGTGAACCAAGGACACAAGTTATCTTTCTTCCATATACCCAATGTAAAATGGTGAGACAGGGATAGGAGTACCATAATAGAAACTTCTATGTAAAAAGCTGGAGTTGGGGAATAAACATAGCATTCTCTGGCTTTTATTTTATTTTTTATTTTTTTGAGATGGAGTCTCACTCTGTCAACCATGCTGGAGTACAGTGGTGCAATCTCGGCTCACTGTAACCTCTGCCTCTTGGGTTCAAGTGATTCTCCTGCCTTAGCCTCCTGAGTAGCTGGGATTACAGGCATGCGCTACCATGCCTGGCTAATTTTTGTATTTTCAGTAGAGATGCGGTTTGACTATGTTGTCCAGGCTACTCTTGAACTCCTGGCCTCAAATGATGCACCCACCTCGGCCTCCCAAAGTGCTGGGATTACAGGTGTGAGCCACCACACCAGGCCATCACTGGCTTTTAATAATTCTGAAATCTAGGTAGGCACATGTTATCAACTCACTGTTCTGGGGGCAAGGAATGTATGTTGATTAGAAAATAGTTGTGCTCTCTAGAAATAGTTCTCTTCAGTTATTTTCACTGTTCTCTGGGCTTTTGGCTCCATCCTCTGATTTTTACTTTTCCATAAAAAATGACCAGTGTTTACAGTTGAGTAGCTTCTTTATCTTCTGTCTGTCTCTAGGGAGTTGGGGACCCAAACATCCCTTTTCTTTGATTGTCTCTGTACCTCCCTGTCTAAGCTTATATAATTCTTTTGAAACCTTTGTTAGCTTCCTGTATATAAGATCTTAATGTACTTTATGAGACAGAAGGCACACCCATAAATTTTTGAAATAGGCCCCTTTCTACTTTGGGCTTAGAATCTGAGGTCTGTGGGACAATATCATTTAGAATCTTAGAGCCAGTTTTCCCAGTCAAAAGAGTGTATCAGGCATGGCCTCAAACTTTTCTGAGGCTTAATGAAATATTTCCTTAGGCCATGTTTTATTGGCAGCACCTTGGATTTGTTTCTTGAGCTAAAGCCATTTCTTTGAGAATCTTCTGCTGACTGGCAGAGCTATGAAGGAGAAATGGTTTTCTTCTCCAACTTAGCAAGTCCAGGATTGGTCATATTTTTCTAGATTGTGCTTGAAAACTGGACAGTTCCTTCATTAGCTCATAGATATTAGTATTCATTGTACATTGCTAAGAAAAACCCCATAAAACCCCCACACTCCAAAACAAACAGTGGACAATTTCAGTATTCTTCCTGGAAATCTTAGCTAAATAGACAAGTTCATTGGCTATATTTTCTATTTTTCATATTAATGGAAAAGATAATGTCAAACTTTACACAGTCACACAAACAATCTTTTCTCTAGCCTCTGATAACAATGCTCCCCCACTTTTCTTCCAGATCTCGTTAACCATCTCCTATAGGCCCCTCTTGGCTTCTGCATGCTATCCAGTTCCAAAACCAATGCTATATATTTTATATTTTTGTTTCGGTAGGGCTCTCTTTCAAATATCAATTTCTGTTTTGGTTATTCATTGCTATGTGGATATAATGATTTATAAAAACTATTTATTATTGTCTCTCATGTTTCTGTGAGTTAAGTAGGCTCATCCAAGAAATTCTTCTGTGGTCTTATTGAGGGTCTCTAAATTGATAGTATTCAAATAGCAGCTGGGACTGCACTCATACGAAAGCCTGATTGTGATGCTGAGATGGCTGAGTCTCTTTTTCTCTCTATGCAGTCTCAGGGCTTGTCTTCTCACACATATAAAAAAAAAACTCACATATATAGATATGCATATGATATTTATACATGGATATTTTTAAATACTGGCATAATTCTTACATGAACACTCATGACTCTCCAAATCAGAAGTTGACAGGCTTTCTCAAGGCTTAGGCTCAAAACTGTCATAAAGTAACTTCTGATACGTTACATTGGTTTAAGTCACAGACCAGTCAAAGTTCCTTGTGGAAGGGGACTACATAGGGTTCTAATATGAAGAAACAGGATTGATTGGGACAATATTTGGAAACCGGCTACCACATATGTCATGACTTCAGTTTCCTAAACATTACTGTGATTGCTAGGGAGAAAATGGATTGGTGGAGGACATTTTTGAAGTATCACAGGGGAGAGATAGTTGTGGTTTATTACAGAGTAGAGGCAATGGAGCTAGAGAGCAGTAAACTATTCAAGATATACTTGGAGATAGATTTGAAAGGATCTGTTGATGTATTGGTTGTGAAGGATGAGTAACAGGGAAGACTTGAAATGATTCTTAGTTTATAGGCATATGCAACATAGTGAAAGATGGTTTCCATTTACCTCTACATGAGGTAGAAAAGAGGTTTGAGGCATTGGTAACCAATAGTTCCGTTTTGGACTTGTTTAGTGTAAGAGACATGTTAGACGCGTAAGTGAAGATTTCAAGTCAAAAAGTAGATATATACAAATCTGCAGAACACAAAAGGAGGTCAGGGATAGATATACTTCATCCTCATAAGAATATGTATGATATTTAAGAGGATAAGATTCTAGATGAGATCACCTTGAAAGGAGTACAGATAAGAGAGCCTAGGACTGAACGTAGAAAACTCCAACTCTTAAAGGTCAGGAGGTGGAAAAAAAGACGGCTAAGAAGACTGAGAAGACCTTGAGGTACAATGATAATCGAAAGAGTAAAGATCAGGCCTGGTGCAGTGGCTCACGCCTGTAATCCTAGCACTTTGGGAGGCTGAGGCGGGTGGATCAGGAGTTCGAGACCAGCCTGGCCAACATGGTGAAACCCCATTTCTACTAAAAATACAAAAATTAACTGGGCGTGGTGGTGTGCATCTCTAGTCCCAGTTACTCAAGAGACTGAGGCAAGGATATCACTTGAAACCGAGAAGTGAAGGTTGCAGTGAGCTGAGATTGGCCACTGCACTCCAGACTGGGTGACAGAGTGAGATCCTGTGCCAAAAAAAAAAAAAAAAAAAAAAAAAGAGTGAATATCACAGAATTCAAATGAAGGAAGTGTTTCAATAGGGAAGGATTGGTGAACTGATTAAAATTCTGCCAATAGATCTATAAGATAAAGACAAACAGAAGTCCATTGGAGTTCATCAATGATCTTTAAGATAAGGACATAGAGATGTTTACTGGATGTTATTAGTGATGATCTCATTTCATCCTGAAAAGGTGTTCATTGATATATATTATTTCCATATATTCGTTATATCATTATTTGTTTATTATCTCTGTTCTCTGTTTGAATCTAAGTTCCAGGAGAGCAGAAAATTTTGTTTTGTGTATTGTTGTACCCCAACACCCAAAATTGTACCTGGCCCATAATATGTACCATTCATTCATTTATTCATAATCCTAGGAAGTAACTATAATTATTCTTGTTATTCAGAAAAGGAAACTTGATCAGAAATGTTAGATTCATATGGGAAATAAGTTGGATAACCAAGTTTCAAATTTAGATATCTGAATCACAAGTTTCCTATTCTTTTCACTAAACCAACCCTTGTCTCCTGAGATATTCTGTCATACAGTTGTAGGTTAACTGAGAATATTCTAGTGGTTAACTCTTAGGCATATTTTTGAAAAGCAATGTAATAGTCATTGCTGTTTGATTAAGTCTGTGATTGGAATAATAAAATTTTTATTTGCTTCTGTGGAAGTTCTTTCTATCTTAACATGCAAGTGTTCTTCAAAACAATGTTAATATGCATATTCACTGGATTTGCTTATCATTTGCATATCGATCCATTCATTTTGCACTTCAAGTAACAGGGAAAATGTTCACATAAATAATACATTAAGCGATATAACCAAAACAGTCTTTTAAACATATGCAGTGCAAAACAACAAATAATTTAACCTGTTATATGTATCTTTTAAATGCACAATTTTATGTCATACACGTAACATGCAAGAGACTTAGCTTAAAATGAGCATACATATTGCTTAATTTACTTGGTTTCTTCTACTTCCAAATTTAATTTATACTGTCTAGAGACCTAGACATAAGACAACTGGTATGGGAAGAAGTTAACTAGAGTCTGAAAGGAGAAATAAAAATAGAGCAAGAAAGAAAAAAAGTGTAAAGTAGCAGAGAGGTGAAAAGGATGAGGATAAACAAGGAAGTCATTTGAGAAAAGTGAGGAAGAGGTAGAGGCAGAAATGACCCAGAGAGAATACAGGTACCTGAAGATGGGTAGTCCCTGGAGGGATGAAGAGAAATTGTAGAATGTGGGGAGGGGACCGTCCTCTTCATCTACTGGAGATTACCAATACTAATCATAACAGATATACCCATTTTGTGTGTATTCTATGCTAGGCATTGTGCTAGCCACTTTACACATGTAATCTTTATGTATCAAGATCCCTGCAAAAAAAAGTGTGTGTATGTATATATTCCCTAGTATGTACAAAGCACATTAAATATATTTTAGGCACTACCACCACCATATTCATTTGTATAATCATCATATTCATTTGTATAATGGGCAGATACCTATATATACACACAAACATATATATGTACCCACATGTACATATACATAAAAATATATATGGGAACATTATATATATATATATATATATATATATATATCTCCTTTATATATGTATCACATATAATGAGATGTATGTATATAAATAGGACATATAATGGGAATATATATACACATACAAATATAATAGAGAGTCATAAATAAATAAGCATATGCACACACAGTCAGCTTTCTGTATTCTTTGGTTCCACATCCATGGATTCAACCTGCTGTGAATCAAAAATATTTGGGGAAAAAAGGATGGTTGTATCTGTACTGAACATGTATAGAATTTTTTTTGTCATTCCCTAAACAATGCAGTATAACAACTATTTCCATAGCGTTACCACTATATTAGATATTATAAGTAACCTAGAGATGATTTAAAGTATATAAGAGGATGTGTATAGGTTATATGCAAATATTATACCATTTTATATAAAGGACTTGAGCATCTGTGAATAGTGTGTATGGGAGAGTTCCTAGAACCAATTCCCCAAGGATGCTTTTTATATCTCTCCCTATTATACAAATGAATAATGATGATGATGATGGAGGTGGCTAAAATGTATTTAATGTGCTAAGTACATGCTAGGGAATATGTTTATCATATTCCAGTAATATTCATATTATTAGACACATAGATGAGGAAGCTGACTCAAGTAGCTATCAACAGTCATATAGTGAGTGAGTGGTGGAATAAGAATTTAAGACAGATCCAGTACCAAATCCCTTGCTCTGTTTTTTTTTTTTTAAACAGCACTATTAAGGTGTAATTGATATAAAAACAACTGCATGTATTTGACGTATACAATTTAAGGGTTTGAACATATGCATACACCCATGAAACCATCACCATAATCAAGCTAATCAACATATCCATTACTTCCAAAAGTTTTGCACTGCTATCACCCTTTTACAGATGTATCTTCTTTACACATTTTTCAGTGTACAATACTGTATGGTTAACTATAGGCACCATGTTGTACAGCAGATATCTAGAATATATTAATATTTCATAACTTAAACTTTATACCCATTGAACAATATTCTTTGTTCTTAATATGAAGTCACAGATAACTGGTGGGAATATATCTATGTTTTCCAGAGCGCTTGCCACTTTGATACCTCGACCAACTTTTGCTGTGTGTGTGTTGGGGCTTGGAATAGAAATGGGGATGTTAAAATATACCAAGAAAGAGTCTATATACACACACATATGTGTTCATCCACACATGCATGCACACACAAACAAATATCTGTCCAGATATTCATTATACCCTCCCCTTTAATGATCCTAAAACTTCTGGTATACTGGAGATTGCTCTTTCATTGCAAAATCTCAGGAACCGTTTATGTAGATCCTGCTACTACTACTCACAACCTTTCTGTGGAAATGGCACTTGAGCTGGTAGGTAGGTAAAACTGCAGGAGACTTCCCTAACTATTGAAGTGCTCTGGATGGGGCATCTGTGTATGTCCCTATGAAGTAAAGTGCATTTGAGAGCGAAGGATGAACTATTGATTTCTTCTAACCTGCTTGTGGTAGTTAGGAACTTCTAAAACTTATTTCTTTGATGTCACCCTGCTCAATAATGAATGTGTTTTGGAATCATACCTCAAACTGTATTCATTTAGGAGATAGTTTAAACAATGGACATATGGGGGACATTGAATCCTGTACATCATGCATTAATTGGTGGCCCTGGATAGATTACTTAACTTCCAGGAATCTCAGTTTTAACATCTGTAAAGTGGCAATAAGAATGCCTACCAAGCAAAACTGTTATGAGAAGCAGAGATAATTCAAGTAAAGTATTTTGAATAATGTCTGGTTTATAGTAGAAACCTGGTATGTGTCTTTATTATTGGAAAGTTAGATTTCCTCATCTCTATAGTTCCTCTTGATCCCATTATGCTAAGACTGCGAAACTAGCAAGATTAATAGGTAAAGGAAGGGATGATGTGTTATATTCATCTGATATCGGTGGCAGTGTAAATACATATAACCATTTCAGAATATAGTAAGTAAAAATAGCCATGAAGATGTTCAAGGCCCATAGATCTAGGAATCTCAATTTTGGGACTTTATCATTAAGAAATAATATATCATAAGAAGAAAGATGTAAGCACAAAGCTATCCATATAGCAATGTTTATTGTAACATTATCTGTAATAATAAAATTTTAGAAACCTATAGAGGAGTGGTTAAAAAAATTTTGATGCATCAAATGAGGATTTTCTTAGGAAGATCTAAGATTAAAACAAGGAATTGTATTTATGCTACAATGTTAAGTAAAAAATAATAAAAATGATATATGCACTTTGATTATACTATAAAATAGTGTGCACATTGGAAAAGACCATAAAGGAATGTGGAGAAATGGAACTGTTTTGTGGTGTGTTTTTCAGAAAATTTTAATCTGTTCAAAAATGAAATTCATTTGTTCAGAGAATAAATATTTATGGATGCCTACCATCTACCAAGTGCTGTTCTAGATACAAGGAATACCTAAAAATAGGTAAACAAAACAGATGAAAAAGTTAGAAACTTATACTGATGTTATCAGAGTAATGTTTACTTTTTCAAAGAATTGTTATGTCTAAATTAGCATTTTATTTTTCAATTAAATATTTAATTATCCAATATTGCAAGCATATATAGAAACATGGAAAAAAACAAAATTCTCATGCATGTACTTCAAACACAGAGCTAACAGATGCTAGTATTTTTTATTTCTTTCACAACCCAACTTCCGGGAAACAAAATAGGTACAGCAAAAGTGGGATCCCCTCATCCCCTTCTCCTTTCTTACATAAAAGTAATCCTGGTCTTGGTACAGCTGTGTATCATAGTCATCCAGGTTTTAATTTTTCTACATACATACATAACTGAACATTATATGGTGCTATTTTATGGATTTTAAAACTTTACATAAATGGTGTCATGTGATGTTCATTCTTATATGATCATTTTTATTGCACTCATTGTATTGCTGTATAGTATGGCAATAAATGAAGAGTTTATCCCACCTACTTATTGTTTCCTTTTTTTTTTTTTAATATTTTGTTTTACTATTATAGTTTAAGTTCTAAGGTACATGTGCACAACGTGCAGGTTTGTTACATATGTATACATGTGCCATGTTGGTTTACTGGACCCATTAACTCGTCATTTGCATTAGGTATTTCTCCTAATGCAATCCCTCCTCTGTCCGCTGACCCCATGACAGGCCCCGGTGTGTGATGTTCCCCACCTGGTGTCCAAGTGTTCTCATTGTTCAACTCCCACCTATGAGTGAGAACACGCAGCGTTCGGTTTTCTGTCCTTGTGATAGTTTGCTCAGAATGATGGTTTCCAGCTGCATCTGTGTCCCTACAAAGGACATAAACTCATCCTTTTTTATGGCTGCATAGTATTCCATGGTGTATATATGCCACATTTTCTTAATACAGTCTATCATTGATTGACTGCTTCAAAGTCAATCAATGATTGGGTTGCTTCAAAGCCTTTGCTATTGTGAATAGTGCCACAATAAACATGCATGTGCATGTGTCTTTATAGTAGCATGATTTATAATCCTTTGGGTATATACCCAGTATTGGGATCACTGAGTCAAATGGTATTTCTAGTTCTAGACCCTTGAGGAATCACCACACTGTCTTCACAACGGTTGGACTAGTTTACAGTCCCACCAACTGTAAAAGTGTTCCTATTTCTCCACATCCTCTCCAGCACCTGTTGTTTCCTGACTTTTTAATGATCGCCATTCTGTCTTAGATGGTATCATTGTGGTTTTGATTTGCATTTCTGTGATGACCAGTGATAATGAGCATTTTTTCATGTGTCTGCTGGCTGCATAAATGTCATCTTTTGAGAAATGTCTATTCATATACTTTCCCCCCTTTTTGATGGGATTGTTTGATTTGTCCTTGTAAATTTGTTTGAGTTCTCTGTAGGTTCTGGATATTAGCCCTTTGTCAGATGGGTAGACTGCAAAACTTTTCTCCCATTCTGTAGGTTGCCTGTTCACGCTGATGGTAGTTTATTTTGCTGTAGAGAAGCTCTTTAGTTTATTTAGATCCCATTTGTAAATTCTGGCTTTTGTTGTCATTGCTTTTGGTGTTTTAGTCATGAATTCCTTGTCCGTGCCTATGTCTTGAATGGTATTGCCTAGATTTTCTTCTACAGTTTTTATGGTTATAGGCCTAACATTTAAGTTTTTTTTTATTTTTTATTTTTTATTATACTTTAAGTTCCAGGGTACATGTGCATAACCTGCAGGTTTGTTACATATGTATACTTGTGCCATGTTGGTGTGCTGCACCCATCAACTCGTCATTTACATCAGGTATAACTCCCAATGCAATCCCTGCCCCTTCCCCCCTCCCCGTGATAGGCACCAGTGTGTGATGTTCCCCTTCCCAAGTCCAAGTGATCTCATTGCTCAGTTCCCACCTGTGAGTGAGAACATGCGGTGTTTGGTTTTCTCTTCTTGCGATAGTTTGCTGAGAATGATGGTTTCCAGCTGCATCCATGTCCCTACAAAGGATGCAAACTCATCCTTTTTTATGGCTGCATAGTATTCCATGGTGTATATGGGCCACATTTTCTTAATCCAGTCTGCCACTGATGGACATTTGGGTTGATTCCAAGTCTTTGCTATTGTGAATAGTGCCACAATAAACATACGTGTGCAAGTTTCTTTATAGCAGCATGATTTATAATCCTTTGGGTATATACCCAGTAATGGGATGGCTGGGTCATATGGTACTTCTAGTTCTAGATCCTTGAGGAAACGCCATACTGTTTTCCACAATGGTTGAACTAGTTTACAATCCCACTAACAGTGTAAAAGTGTTCCTATTTCTATTTCTCCACATCCTCTCCAGCACCTGTTGTTTCCTTACTTTTTTTTTTTTTTTTTGAGACGGAGTCTTGCTCTGTCACCCGGGCGGGAGTGCAGTGGCCGGATCTCAGCTTGCTGCAAGCTCTGCCTCCCAGGTTTACGCCATTCTCCTGCCTCAGCCTCCGGAGTAGCTGGGACTACAGGTGCCCACCACCTCGCCCGGCTAGTTTTTTTGTATTCTTTTTAGTAGCGACGGGGTTTCACCGTGTTAGCCAGGATGGTCTCAATCTCCTGACCTCGTGTTCCGCCCGTCTCAGCCTCCCAAAATGCTGGGATTACAGGCTTGAGCCACCGCGCCCGGCCGTTTCCTTACTTTTTAATGATTGCCATTCTAACTGGTGTGAGATCGTATCTCATTGTGGTTTTGATTTGCATTTCTCTGATGGCCAGTGATGATGAGCATTTTTTCATGTGTCTGTTGGCTGTATGAATGTCTTCTTTTGAGAAATGTCTGTTCATATCCTTTGCCCACTTTTTGATGGGTTGTTTGTTTTTTCTTTCTTGTAAATTTGTTTGAGTTCTTTGTAGGTTCTGCATATTAGCCCTTTGTCTGATGAGTAGATTGCAAAAATTTTCTCCCATTCTGTAGGTTGCCTGTTCACTCTGATGGTAGTTTCTTTTCCTGTGCAGAAGCTCTTTAGTTTAATAGATCCCATTTGTCAATTTTGGCTTTTGTTGCCGTTGCTTTTGGTGTTTTAGACATGAAGTCCTTAGTTTGCCTATGTCCTGAATGGTATTACCTAGGTTTTCTTCCAGGGTTTTTATGGTATTAGGTCTAACATTTAAGTCTCTGATCCATCTCGAATTAATTTTCATATAAGGAGTAAGGAAAGGATCCAGTTTCAGCTTTCTACTTATGGCTAGCCAATTTTCCCAGCACCATTTATTAAATAGGGAATCCTTTCCCCATTTCTTGTTTCTCTCAGGTTTGTCAAAGATCAGATGGCTGTAGATGTGTAGTATTATTTCTGAGGACTCTGTTCTGTTCCATTGGTCTATAGCTCTGTTTTGGTACCAGTACCATGCTGTTTTGGTTACTGTAGCCTTGTAGTATAGTTTGAAGTCAGGTAGCGTGATGCCTCCAGCTTTGTTCTTTTGACTTAGGATTGTCTTGGCAATGCAGGCTCTTTTTTGGTTCCATATGAACTTTAAAGCAGTTCTTTCCAATTCTGTGAAGAAAGTCATTGGTAGCTTGATGGGGATGGCACTGAATCTATAAATAACCTTGGGCAGTATGGCCATTTTCACGATATTGATTCTTCCTATCCATGAGCATGGTATGTTCTTCCATTTGTTGGTGTCCTCTTTTATTTCACTGAGCAGTAGTTTGTAGTTCTCCTTGAAGAGGTCCTTTACATCCCTTGTAAGTTGGATTCCTAGGTATTTTATTCTCTTTGAAGCAATTGTGAATGGAAGTTCATTCCTGATTTGGCTCTCTGTTTGTCTGTTACTGGTGTATAAGAATGCTTGTGATTTTTGCACATTAATTTTGTATCCTGAGACTTTGCTGAAGTTTCTTCTCAGCTTAAGGAGATTTTGGGCCGAGACAATGGGGTTTTCTAAATATACAATCATGTCATCTGCAAGCAGGGACAATTTGACTTCTTCTTTTCCTAACTGGATACCCTTGATTTCTTTCTCTTGCCTGATTGCCCTAGCCAGAACTTCCAACACTAGTTGAATAGGAGTGGTGAGAGAGGGCATCCCTGTCTTATGCCAGTTTTCAAAGGGAATTTTTCCAGTTTTTGCCCATTCAGTATGATATTAGCTGTGGGTTTGTCATAAATAGCTCTTATTATTTTGAGATACGTTCCATCAATACCGAATTTATTGAGCGTTTTTAGCATGAAGGGCTTCTGAATTTTGTCAAAGGCCTTTTCTGCATCTATTGAGATAATCATGTGGTTCTTGTCTTTGGTTCTGTTTATATGCTGGATTACGTTTATTGATTTGCGAATGTTGAACCAGCCTTGCATCCCAGGGATGAAGCCCACTTGATCATGGTGGATAAGCTTTTTGATGTGCTGCTGAATCCGGTTTGCCAGTATTTTATTGAGGATTTTTGCATCGATGTTCATCAGGGATATTGGTCTAAAATTCTCTTTTTTTGTTGTGTCTCTGCCAGGCTTTGGTATCAGGATGATGTTGTCCTCATAAAATGAGTTAGGGAGGATTCCCTCTTTTTCTATTGATTGGAATAGTTTCAGAAGGAATGGTACCAGCTCCTCCTTGTACCTCTGGTAAAATTCAGCTGTGAATCCGTCTGGTCCTGGACTTTTTTTGGCTGGTAGGCTATTAATTATTGCCTCAATTTCAGAGCCTGCTATTGGTCTATTCAGGGATTCAGCTTCTTCCTGGCTTAGTCTTGGGAGAGTGTAAGTGTCCAGGAAATTATCCATTTCTTCTAGATTTTCTAATTGATTTGCATAGAGGTGTTTATAGTATTCTCTGATGGTAGTTTGTATTTCTGTGGGGTCAGTGGTGGTATACCCTTTATCATTTTTTATTGTATCTATTTGATTCTTCTCTCTTTTCTTCTTTATTAGTCTTGCTAGTGGTCTATCAATTTTGTTGTATCTTTTCAAAAAACCAACTCCTGGATTCATTGATTTTTTGGAGGGTTTTTTGTGTCTCTATCTCCTTCAGTTCTGCTCTGATCTTAGTTATTTCTTGCCTTCTGCTAGCTTTTGAATGTGTTTGCTCTTGCTTCCCTAGTTCTTTTAATTGTGATGTTAGAGTGTCAATTTTAGATCTTTCCAGCTTTCTCTTGTGGGCATTTAGTGCTATAAACTTCCCTCTACACACTGCTTTAAATGTGTCCCAGAGATTCTAGTATGTTGTATCTTTGTTCTCATTGGTTTCAAAGAACATCTTTATTTCTGCCTTCATTTCATTATGTACCCAGTAGTCATTCAGGAGCAGGTTATTTAGTGTTCATGTAGTTGAGCAGTTTTGACTGAGTTTCTTAGTCCTGAGTTCTAGTTTGATTGCCCTGTGGTCTGAGAGACAGTTTTTTATAATTTCTGTTCTTTTACATTTGCTGAGGAGTGCTTTACTTCCAATTATGTGGTCAATTTTGGAATAAGTGTGGTGTGGTGCTGAGAAGAATGTATATTCTGTTGATTTGGGGTGGAGAGTTCTACAGATGTCTATCAGGTCTGCTTGCTGCAGAGATGAGTTCAATTCCTGGATATCCTTGTTAACTTTCTGTCTCGTTGATCTGTGTAATGTGGACAGTGGGGTGTTGAAGTCTCCCATTATTATTGTATGGGAGTCTAAGTCTCTTTGTAAGACTCTAAGGACTTGCTTTATGAATCTGGGTGCTCCTGTATTGGGTGCATATATATTTAGGAGAGTTAGCTCTTCCTGTTGAATTGATCCCTTTACCATTATGTAATGGTCTTCTTTGTCTCTTTTGATCTTTGATGGTTTAAAGTCTGTTTCATCAGAGACTAGGGTTGCAACCTCTGCTTTTTCTTGTTCTCCTTTTGCTTGATAGATCTTCCTCCATCCCTTTATTTTGAGCCTATGTATGTCTCTGCATGTGAGATGGCTCTCCTGAATACAGCAGACTGATGGGTCTTGACTCTTTATCCAGTTTGCCAGTCTGTGTCTTTTAATTGGAGCATTTAGTCCATTGACATTTAAGGTTAATATTGTTATGTGTGAACTTGATCTTGCCATTATGATATTAACTGGTTATTTTGCTCGTTAGTTGATGCAGTTTCTTCCTAGCCTCGATGGTCTTTACATTTTGGCATGTTTTTGCAATGACTGGTACCGGTTGTTCCTTTCCACGTTTAGGGCTTCCTTCAGGGTCTCTTGTAAAGCAGGCCTGGTGGTGACAAAATCTCTAAGCATTTGCTTATCTGTAAAGGATTTTATTTCTCCTTCACTTATGAAACTTAGTTTGGCTGGATATGAAATACTGGGTTTAAAATTCTTTTCTTTAAGAATGTTGAATATCGGCCCCCACTCTCTTCTGGCTTGTAGAGTTTCTGCCGAGAGATCTGCTGTTAGTCTGATGGGCTTCCCTTTGTGGGTAACCCGACCTTTCTCTCTGGCTGCCCTTAAGATTTTTTCCTTCATTTCAACTTTGGTGAATCTGGCAATTATGTGTCTTGCAGTTGCTCTTCTCGAGGAGTATCTTTGTAGTGTTCTCTGTATTTCCTGAATTTGAATGTTGGCCTGCCCTACTAGGTTGGGGAAGTTCTCCTGGATGATATCCTGAAGAGTGTTTTCCAACTTGGTTCCATTTTCCCCCTCACTTTCAGGCACCCCAATCAGACGTAGATTTGGTCTTTTTACATAATCCCATACTTCTTGCAGGCTTTGTTCATTTCTTTTTCTTCTTTTTTCTTTTGGTTTCTCTTCTCGCTTCATTTCATTCATTTGATCCTCAGTCACTGATACTCTTTCCTCCAGTTTATCGAGTTGGTTACTGAAGCTTGTGCATTTGTCACATATTTCTCGTGTCATGGTTTTCATCTCTGTCATTTCATTTATGAACTTCTCTGCATTAATTATTCTAGCTATCAATTCTTCCACTCTTTTTTCAAGATTTTTAGTTTCTTTGTGCTGGGTACGTAATTCCTCCTTTAGCTCTGAGAAGTTTGATGGACTGAAGCCTTCTTCTCTCATCTTGTCAAAGTCATTCTCTGTCCAGCTTTGATCCGTTGCTGGCGATGAGCTGCGCTCCTTTGCAGGGGGAGATGTGCTCTTATTTCTTGAATTTCCAGCTTTTCTGCCCTGCTTTTTCCCCATCTTTGTGGTTTTATCTGACTCTGGTCTTTGATGATGGTGACGTACTGATGGGGTTTTGGTGTAGGTGTCCTTCCTGTTTGATAGTTTTCCTTCTAACAGTCAGGACCCTCAGCTGTAGGTCTGTTGGAGATTGCTTGAGGTCCACTCCAGACCCTGTTTGCCTGGGTATCAGCAGCAGAGGCTGCAGAAGATACAATATTGCTGAACAGCGAGTGTACCTGTCTGATTCTTACTTTGGAGGCTTCCTCTCAGGGGTGTACTCCACCGTGTGAGGTGTGGGGTGTCAGTCTGCCCCTAGTGGGGGATGTCTCCCAGTTAGGCTACTCAGGGGTCAGGGACCCACTTGAGCAGGCAGTCTGTCCCTTCTCAGATCTCAACCTCCGTGTTGGGAGATCCACTGCTCTCTTCAAAGCTGTCAGACAGAGTCGTTTGCATCTGCAGAGGTTTCTGCTACTTTTGTTGTTGTTGTTGTTTAGCTGTGCCCTCTCCCCAGAGGTGGAGTCTACAGAGACAGGCAGGTTTCCTTGAGCTACTATGAGCTCCACCCAGTTCGAGCTTCCCAGCGGCTTTGTTTACCTACTTAATCCTCAGCAATGGTGAGCGTCCCTCCCCCAGCCTTGCTGCTGCCTTGAGGTTAGATGGCAGACTGCTGTGCTAGCAATGAGGGAGGCTCCGTGGGCGTGGGACCCTCCTGGCCAGGTGTGGGTATAATCTCCTGGTGTGCCCGTTTGCTTAAAGCGCAGTATTGGGGTGGGAGTTACCCGATTTTCCAGATGTTGTGTGTCTCAGTTCCCCTGGCTAGGAAAAGGGATTCCCTTCCCCCTTGCACTTCCCAGGTGAGGTGATGCCTCGCCCTGCTTCAGCTCTTGCTGGTCTTGTTTGTGTCCTCTTTTATTTCATTGAACAGTGGTTTGTAGTTCTCCTTGAAGAGGTCCTTCACATCTCTTGTAAGTTAGATTCCTAGGTATTTTATTCTCTTTGTAGCAATTGTGAATGGAAATTCACTCATGATTAGAATGTTTGTCTATTATTAGTGTATAGGAATGCTTGTGATTTTTGCACGTTGATTTTGTGTCCTGAGACTTTGCTGAAGTTTTTTTTCAGCTTAAGGAGATTTTGGGCTGAGATGATGGGGTTTTCTAAATATACAATCATGTCATCTGCAAACAGGGACAATTTGACTTCCTCTTTTCTTAATTGAATACGCTTTATTTCTTTCTCTTGCCTGATTGCCTGGCCAGAGCATCCAACACTACATTGAATAGGAGTGGTGAGAGAGGGCATCCCTGTCTTGTGCCAATTTTCAAAGGGAATGCTTCTGGTTTTTGCCCATTCCGCATGATATTGGCTGTGGGTTTGTCATAAACAGCTCTTATTATTTTGAGATACGTTCCATCAATACCGAATTTATTGAGCGTTTTTAGCATGAAGGGCTGTTGAATTTTGTCAAAGGCCTTTTCTGCATATATTAAGATAATCATGTGGTTTTTGTCTTGTTCTGTTTATGTGATGGATTACATTTATTGATTTGCATATGTTGAAACAGCCTTGTTTTTTTACTATTATAAACAATTCTACAGTGAACATTCTTATATACATTTCCTTGTGCAGTTGTGCCAGAGTTTCTAGGGATTATGAACAAAAATAAAACACTAGGTATGTGCACCTTCAACTTCAAGCATATTGCCAAATTGCTTTGCCAAGTGGTTGTAGCAGTTGACAATCTCAACAGCAATGTATATGTTTCCCTTCATCCTCACCAATACTTCAGTGAGTTTTATCTATTTGATACATGCAACATGGCATCCTCCTTTTTGTGTTAGTCATTCAATCTGTCTTATGCTTAGAATAAAACACATAAAGACAGGATCCACTCGCTTAAGCCCAGTATGAGTCATTGGTGAGGAAACATTTTCCAAGGCAGACATAAGACCTCCTCTCGGGAACTCCTAGTAAATAGCTGGAGAACCCTTTGAGGGTGGCTTGTTATTGAGAACAAACTCAGTGGAGGTTCGTGTCATGGTAATTTGAGGTACATAAATATTCTAATATGTACATAATTAGGTTATGTTAATTAAATATCAGATGTCTGATTCATAATAGGAGCTTAGTTAATATCACTTTATTTTATTTCCCTATTTTAAAAAGTACTCAATCACTAAGTAGACTTTTCTTTGTTTTTGTGTGTAAATATTCTTAGATCAGTGATATCAAGCTTTGACATGCATCATCATCCCTTATACCATTTGTTAAGACACAAACTCTGACTGAGTTTCTGATTTGGTAGGTCTGGTGTGGGGCCTGGGAGTCTGCATTTCTTACAAGTTCCCAGGTTGTATGCTCTTGACGCTGGTCTGGCAAACCACACTTTGAGAACCTAATCCATATGCATCAGCAAGAGTGTTGTGTCACTGGAGATTGAGGAATGAATGTTTTCAGAATTACACTTATTATTCCACTGATCAAGGCACTGCTATTACTCTCTATGTAATATTGGGGCTCCCTTGAATGCCCCTATGCTTTATTTGGGTGAAAATTCCTATCGCAATGAGACAGTGTTCTACCTTCCTTCTTTACTCAGCACATTTGTCTGATGATTCATGAAATCACAAAAGGGTTGAATTTGTTTGACTCCTTTTGTGTGTCTGTCTCTGATTACAAATGAACTAAAATAAGCAGGTTGAGATTTAGGGCAGTTTTTACTAATAGGGAGTTACTTGGTACTGGGAGCCATCTAGGAGAATGGGCAGGGGTTGCCAGGTATTCTTATTTTGGTTTTAGGTTATCTACCTTGCCCTCCTTTCCAGCACCTTGCCTTCTCCTCAGTGTTTTCTTTTTTTTTTTTTTTTTTTTTTTTTTTTTTTTTTTTTTTTTTTTGAGACGGAGTCTTGCTCTGTCGCCCGGTCTGGAGTGCAGTGGCCGGATCTCAGCTCACTGCAAGCTCCGCCTCCCGGTTTACGCCATTCTCCTGCCTCAGCCTCCCGAGTAGCTGGGACCACAGGCGCCCGCCACCTCGCCCGGCTAGTTTTTCGTATTTTTAGTAGAGACGGGGTTTCACCGTGTTAGCCAGGATGGTCTCAATCTCCTGACCTCGTGATCCGCCCGTCTCGGCCTCCCAAAGTGCTGGGATTACAGGCTTGAGCCACCGCGCCCGGCCCTCCTCAGTGTTTTCAAACTCAGATATTCAGTAATCTTCCTGATTTAAACAATAGTCTTTACATAATATTTACAGTTATTCTTCACTTAAATTTGAGAATTTGAAGACTACACCAAAGAGAAGAAAGATGAAATTCTGGGAACCTACCTACTTCAACAGGTACACGTTGTAGACCACTTCTTCCTATACCTTCCATTTGAAAAAAAGTTTATTTGTGAAACTATATTTATTGAAATGTATATAGCCAATACAGGCATGGCCATAGGCTTGCTGAGAAGTATATGTTCTATGGACACTGGGTATAAATTAATCATTTGAGAGCTCTGTTTATGGTACACTGTAAATAAAATATTACTGATTTTTAACAAAAAAATAAAATGAATGTTATGGCATGACATATGTTATTAGAAATAGAAGATATAAAAGATTTCTTATATTGCAATCAGCACTGTATAAGGATGAGGCGGGTTTTTGTATACTTTGCCTGTAAGATCCTTGAGGGCAAAAGCTGTCTTCCTTATTTTTGAATAACCCTAGTTAAAGATAATCCCTTACATAGAGAAAGTGTTAAAGGAATGAATAGAAAAAAAATGATAAGGAATGTTAGAGTAGTCCAATACAAAGACAATGGCTCTGATGTCCATGGGACGTTTCAAATCTGATTTTATCGTATGAGTGTCCTTGGACAACTTTATCAATTTTTCTGAACCCACTTTTCTGGTTTATAAAATTAACACTGGGTACTATTCCTTGTCTGAGATCATTGTGGTGGAGTTTAAATGAAGCAAGTGACGGGTACATTGGCACTCAAAAATATTATTTTTCCCACTCCTGCCCCACCAATTTCCTTCTAATATGAACCATTCAATGTTACAACGAAAATATAATATTTAAGTTACTTGTAAATTTCTGGCTAAGTATTAAATATTTTATCCCAGCTTATATTTTCAGACCCTATTGTACAATTATTAATTACCAATTCTCTTACTGGAATCTTGTAAAAATCATCCATATTTTACAGAGATAATGAGAGAACTGAGCTTAAAGACAGTGAGTAACTGCCTCAGGGTAAGTCAGTGAAGCAAAAACTGAAAGGTAGAATTTTGAGTTCAGAGTGCCTGCTCTCCTGTTTTCTTTCTTCTCAGGCTGTGCAGCCATACTGTGATTCTTCATTTTATTTTAGTAAAAAATATGATTTGCAGGCATAAAGAAATTTAAGGTTATTTGAGTTTTTGTTATTAAATTCTACATTTTCCAGCATAAATAAGAGGCAACTAGACATCAATTTGGATCACTATTTACCATGATTTACATAATCTGCTTATTATTACCTCTGTATTCATTGATTAAATAGCATTAAAATATATTTAATATAATAGCCTTTGAAATAAATGACTATGATATATATTTGAAAAAGTTTTCATTTGTAAAAATATATTAATTGAAATGCATATAGCCAATACAGTGGGCCATATGATGAAGGCTGAGAAGGAAGAATTTGGGGGCATTTGCCCATGTTGTTCAATGGGCAAGATTTAGTGCTGAAAATTGTATGTACTAAGAAAAATCACTGCATAATAACAATGATGATATACTTTGTGGCACAATTCCTGGGTTCTGATTATTATGCTAAGCTTTTTATATGCATTATATAAATTGATCCCCAATTTATGTATAGCCCTATGAAGAAAATGTTATTAACCCCATTTTGTAGATTAGAAATCATAGCCATAGAGAGTCTAAATGAGTTACCCAAATTTACTTCCATCATAAAGCAAACACAGAAAGATTCAAATGTGGGTCTAACTCCAGAGCTAAAGTTCTATATACTAATCCTATAAATGTTTATTGCATGTTATCTATATATTAGGCCCTGATATTAAAAAAAAATTTCAAAACAAAAGGATTCCTGCCTTCTTGGAGTTGAAATCTGGCTCTAAATGTGGCACAAATAGCCCAGAGTAAGTACAAAACAGAATTTCCTAAATAAGGTTAGCAAGGCTATCTTCAGCGTTTCTGTTTTTGCTTTTAAATGAAAAAGTAATCCAAACTCTAATAACTTTAGGACACTCTGTATGCTGTATCACTGTCTTAGAGGTAGGTGCACATCACACATTAGCTTACTAAAGTCAATGAAAAGTCTTATTAGGAAGTATTAGCCTTTTCCAAACTTATTTGATGTCAGACTTTTTCCCCCAAATCATTTTTTTATTAACACCCTTCAAGACACCAGTATTCCATGAAACACAGGTTAGGAAATACTGGCCTGGAGAAATTCTTTGATATTTAATCCTTTTATTGATTTTTTTTTCTGAGAAAAGACTAAAATTCTTGACATTTGTGTTTTCCTAGTACTACAAATCTCATACAGTGTGTCTTACAGCAGCTCACCTATGAAGTTATAGTAATCACTTATTCCTTCAAAATGTTTGCCCTGCACCTCATGACAAAAAGTCTCCATATTCAGTCCTAACCCCCTACTTCTCTTCCCTTCATTGCTATTTTTCTTTAGAGTTCAGCTTTCCCCATTATTTCACCATTCATTTTTTTTTTTTTTTTTTCACAATGTGTTCTTTTCTGCCCGCCTAATAGGTTCAGTTGTGTGGTGAAGGCTGAGAAGGAACATTTTGGAGGGATTTGCACAGGTTGTTCAATAGGCAAATAAAATTTCGAGGAATTTTTACATTAGGGAAGATGATAGAAAAGAGATGAGCTGTTTACCTTTAAGGTTGTCTGTGAACAAGTAGGAACAAAGATAAAAGTTTACCTCAGCTGGAAAAGATCATTCCCAGGGGATGGAGATTGGAAAGTGAGGTATGGTGGGTAGCTTATCTTTTTTCTTGGCTTAGCTGCATTGAGTTTTCAGAATAGATTTGAAGTCTAAACTTTCAGTTTGTAAATAACTAAGGGAAATGATTTATTTTCCTTATCACATTCAATGAAGCATGATCTTTTGGTCCAGTATTTTCAAAGTAAAAACTGCTATTTGAAATGGTTATTTAGCTATATTAGAAATTATTTCTACTGTACTCTTTAAAGGGTTATCCTAAAATTATAGTTTTTAGAACTATCTAACACAGTTTCTATCCAGAGAAGTGTATTTATTATTTTCTGAAGGAAGTGCCCTTAAACTTGTGCCTATCCTATTTTATAAGGAGTATAAAGTGCTAAATTAGCATATGGTAGGCATTGTGACAAATATTTGCCCCATTCCCTTGACATCCAATTTTACAAGTATGTACATAACTCTATGCAAGTTGCCATTAAGAAGTTCACAGCTATTTGGAAGTCCAGAAATGCCGCTTGACTTCGGGAAACATCTGAAGTTTGTTCTGTGCAAAAAGCAGTAGTTTTTATTGCCTTTAAAATGGAGCTTAATGCATGAGCTAACAGATGTTTGTGGCTTCTGGGTTTAAATCAACCTTCCATTATCTTAGTCTGGTTTCATAACAACCCACTAAGGTAAGAATAATTGCCCCACCCCCACCAACACCACCCCCTGCTGTTTTTTTTTTTTTTCGTCACCCTGTTGTTATGGTGCCGATAGTTCCTTTTTAAATGTGAGAAAAGTGGGGCTCAGAGAAGCTAAATTACATACTAAGGAGTTGATGATGTTAATGTGCAAACCCAGTGTTATCTAAGTCACAATTCTACAGGATGTGTGTAAAATATATAGAGCATTGTCTAAGTATTGTAGGGGTGAGATAAATGTATTGTAGGGGTGAGACACATTTTAGTGGTGAGATAAAAACCAGTTTTCATTCCATTCTATTCCCTTTCTTATGCTAGGAGCAGTAAATAAGCATCCTGCTGAAGTGAAGCTCTGAGGGACATTGAAGTGGTATTGGTTTTCAGCTACCTCTGCCTGCTGATGTGAATTTATTAGCTCAGTAAGCTCAGTTGTTTCAGGTTGCTGGGAAAGTGAAGGGTTGGGGGCAGAGGGCACTCTGTGGCATAGAGGAAAATCAATGATAATTTCTTTTTTTTTTAACTTTAGATTTCGCTAAATAGAGAAGGCTTTCAATTACCTTCTTTGGGAGTGAGAATTCAATTAGAGCAAATTTATAAAATTCTTCTACAGTTCATTTTGAAAAGTTTGACTTTTGCTTATTAAAAATCAAAGTCCAACATACCGATTAAGCAAAATACATGCTTTAAACTCACATGCAACTCTTGTTCTTCATCTTTAGGTGATATGCTCTGGCACAGATAAGCCTTTGGGATATATAGACAGTAGAAGCTGGTGGAAGTTGCTGAGCAAAATTGCTATTAGCAGTTTAATCACTTGTGTTAAATGCCATGGATATAATCCAAACTGGGGTGGAAATTGCTTTCTGGGGTGCTGAACTTCAGCAGTTTTGTAAGCTTAAGAAATTTCTATCAGCAGAATGTTTGACTTACAATCTTAGGTGGGTAAATAACATCAATAAGTAATACAGTCAAGTACAACGATTCATAAATAGAATCAGAGTGTTTATCACTGATCCCACAATGTATGATTACTTATTTATGTTGCTTTTCAGGTCTAAGAATTATTACAGTTATCCAGTGGTTGAATTTAAAAAAGTACTTATGGTTGTTGTTCTGCCTTCTTTTGCTAAAATCATGGGCACCTTCCTCTGCTGTTTTCCTTGCTTTGTCTCCGGAGTTGGCTCTGTTTTATGTTGTAGTTAAGTTACTAACCTTTTGGAAGTCAAGAAAGCCCACTCCAAAATTTCTAGAAGCACCAGGCTTTTGTTTGTCCTACTTCAAAAGCATTTCTTTTTTTATTACCTGTAAAATGTACTTTAACCCAAAAGACCAAAAGGATTTGTTGCTTCTGCACCTAAAACAATCTTACCAAACCTGAGCGTTGCAGCTAGTATTCGGTATTAGATTGGTGCTGACCAAAGATTTAAGTTTCTGATGCAAATTTATTTCATTTGATTTCTGCCTCTGAGTTGTCTTTGGAATTCTTGTTTTTAATAAAGTTTCTTACTGTGAGCTTAAAGCAGCAAAAAAAGAAAGGAAGAAAAGAAGAATTCAGAATTCCTCTTCATGTATGGGTTAGGTTAGGGCTGGCAAATATATACCATGTGTTAAAGTTACTTTTCCTGTGCCTATGGCAGATACTGCTCAACCACAATACTTTTTTTTCCTACAGTTCTTAAGAACTTGAACAGTACCTGCCATTTAAGAGGCTGTTAGCTAATTGTTGAATTAATGAGCTTGTGCTCTGTTTCCTGAAGTGAGTTGCAAGCCCTCTGAGAGCAGGTCATCACTGTGTCTGCTCTATTAAGTGCAGTTCATCCCACAAAACTGCGCTTCTAAATAATTTAAACATTATTTTAAAATAGTTAAACTTTTTTTCTGTGAGGGGAAACAGTTGAATATGAGCATTTGCCTTCCATGTAGACATTGAAGGGGAGTGGATTATTAAATGAGGTGGTAAAGGCAGTCAGAAATGCAGTGTGTAGATGTTTTTTAGGCAGTGTTGAATTAGTAGAACAGTAAACCATCAGAAACCTACTTTAGGGGCAGGGAGAAAGTTCTCTTTTGCCTTCTTTTTATTCCTTTTTTTCCTATAAAGTGAAGAGAACGTAAGTTCTGAAGTCAGTATAGGTTCGTGACTTCATTTTTTTTTTTTTTTTTTACTTACTTGCTGTGTGATCTTGAATGAGATTTTTATTTGTTATATTCTCCTTTACCGGTTCACAAAGATTTAAAGTAGATATAATAGTTATGTCAGTTTATTTTTGAGAAAATCTAATGATATAACATAGGTAACACATTTCTGTTTTTCACTATTCACATTGGAGGAAGGGGTGAGTAGATAAGCAGCAGCTATTTGTAAGAGATGACATAGAAATGACAAAAAAATAGAAATACACCCGTGCCCCAAACATGTCTAATCTCTGACTTGCCCTTTTTAAATGACCTAAACTGTCTTTCTCTAAATTGCCTTTCTGCTTCTTTGTTCTGTCAGCCACTATAGAGTTGAAAGCAAATATGGACATCTGTGTTACTTTGATATTCAGAATTCTATATCTGTGCAACTCCTAGAAATGCATGTTCTCAAAGAGAGAACAGTTTTTTTTAGGAGATCTGTTTCCCCTTTTTGGCTCTTTAAATGTATTGTATTATGAAGTGCTTCTTTTTTCAATATGGGGGAAAAAGAAATAAAGACAGAGACAGAGCTGAGGGGAGACAGAGACGCTGCTTCCTCTGCTTAATGGTATAAATTCTATACACAACTATATTGTTATTTCTTGCATATATTCTCGTATTTCATTAAGAGAGGTAATTTTTAAAGTGAGGCCAGGCTAAATATTATCTTATAAATTGAAAAGTAAAGATATTCTAAGATTAAATTTTGTTGGTTTTCTCTAGGAATCTACATATGCACTAATTAATATGTTTGCTTATTACCAAGTTCCTCTCATTTTTACAATTATGCAGGCTGCAGTCAGTGCATCCTGCATTTAAATCTTGGATACAAGCTTCTTCCTCCTGACCCAGTTTAATGCTACAAGTATGAAGGGTGAAGGAGAGTACTTTGCATATTGGAGTCACTTGGGACTTGTGTGGGAAGGCTTTTGTTTTGCCTAATTTCACAAGGTGACAAGAGTTCACTCCTCAGCTGGAAGATAAACTTAGATAAATTAACTGAAAACCATTTTCACTCTTTCTCACTTCACCTCCAACACACTCTCCTTTTAGAATGCCTATTCCTTTAAGTTCTTCCACTTGCCCAAAAAAAAAAAAAAGAAAGAAAAAAAGTAGATGGCACCTGCTGTCAAAATTTCATTTAGACAGAGAGCTACACTCTTTAAAAGGTAGAGAGACCCTATGTTTTTATTCTATGAAGACCATATGATCTATGGCGCAGAATAGGTAAGCGTCATTCATACTTGCCTCCTCATACCAGGACAGGGAATGTTCTCTGTTTCTCTCTCTGAGCACTGGTGCCCTTAACTCTAAAATGAAGGGGTAAGGAAAAAATGTAAGAATAAACATCACTAAGTATATGTAACATGTAAAAGCTCTGAATACATGGTAGTAATTAATGTTTGATATCTGTATATTATATATAATGATAGATGTTTTTCACTGATGTTTCCTGTGCAGTTAGCAGTTACCCAACTTTGTTGCAAGTTTTTCTAATGAAGCATTGATGACTTATACTCTGCCTTAAATCCTATCTTTGGACTTATGTTATAAATTAAAGGATCATATATTCTTAATGTAGACCTGAGTGAGGATATTCCATTCTATTCTATTTATTTTTAAATGTATGTCCCAAATTTTACTACAGAAAATGTGATCACTTTTTCCATAAGTAATAAAAACAGACAATGTCTCATGTATCTTTTGATTTAACTAGCACTTATTGAAAGCTTTATCTGTACTAAGTACACTACATGAGATACCTCATTATCTTCAACAACTCTTCTGAAAGAAAGAATTATTATGAACTTTGGGATTGGAAAGGAATCTAGAGTTCTGAGTGGTTAATTAATGACCAAAGTCAACTAGGATTAAGGAGCTAAAGCAGGATTAAAACATAGCCTTGTTTAGCTGTTGTCCCATGGTCTTTCCACTTCACCATGCTGCCTTTCCATATCTAGGAATAATGTAAAAGTACCTTTATAATTCATGATCATTTTTGTCAGCACAGTTTATCCAGAGTTGTAATGCCTTATAACAACAAAAGTATACATCTCACTTATGTAATATGTTCATTATGGATCATTATTCTGACATCCAGGCTGAAGAAACAGCCCCTATGGTGGATAGGAAAGTCTTTCAGCAGAGAAAAATAGCAAGGATGCAACTGTGTGATGAGTCTTAAAACTTCTTGTCAGAAGTGGCATATGTCACTTCTGCTCACATTCCATTAACCAAAACAAATCACATGCTCAAGTCCTATGTGAGTGGGGCAGGGAGGTGTATTCCTCACACAGGAAGAACGGCAGTGATTATTTGGGAATAATAATGATCTACCATAAGAGTATACATAATTATTTTTCTTGTCTAATTATGTTTTACTCAGGCTTGCATAAAAATGTCTCTGTATAACCTGAAATATCCACTACTGAGTGTGATAGGGGACAGACAGCCTGAGGGGGGACTCTGTTGAAAAGAGTCTCAGTCAGAGACTCACCATTGATTTGGTCTGTCTAATGAACTACAGTATTATTGGGAAGTGATACTATGGAAATTGCATTGGCATCAGTACAACTATACTACCATTTGCTGAGTTCATTTCTTTCACTGCTCTAAGCCATTTTTAAGCATACCAACACATAGCAGTACAATAAATGATTATTCTGCATTTTTACAGCATTTAGTAGAGCTGAAATTGTGCTTCTGAGATTATGTACTGCGCTAGAATTGTATTTTCAATCAAAACCAAGCTAATGGTATTAAGGTGGTTCTATTGTGCCTTAATTTTGGCACCTCCATGTCTTTATTTTTCCTCACTACTCTCACCAAAGGAGAATTCCTTTGGCTTCACTGGCAGATTAAATATGAGAAGATCAATGACAGGAGATGAGTATAGGTGTTAACAAGAGAGTAACATCAGAGGAAAATCTTTCATGTGGTTCTTCTGTAAGTGCTCTTTTCTTTTATCAGTACTTACTGCTATTTATCCCTTTAAAATGGAATTCTCATTTCGTTTCTTTCCACTGTCTCATCAGCTATTCTTATTCTGGTCTTAAGCACTTTAGTCTTCCAATGCAGTGAAAGTCTCCTAGCTTGTCTTCCTGTCTTGAGTGTCTTCCTCCATCCTTATTCATAAATGATAACAGAAATGGCTGGAGAATTGTTTTGGCTTTAAGAAGCAAAGTTACAGAATTCCTCACTGAACATACAGATGTAAAATGTTAGCAGCTCCAAAGCAAGCCAGCCTTTCCTACACCACCTGTTTTACCTCATGACACTTCCCTGCTTTCTTTCTCTCCTGCCCTTGCCTATCCACTCTTTTTGGAGCCCACCATTATTCTCAATTTTCCATCTTGGCATGGCTATTGTACATTCAGTTTTACAGACTTTCCCTACCTCCATGTCAAAAGTTGTCTATCAACCTTTTTAATTTTATTTTAAATGTCTGAAGTATTTAAGATATGAATATAAGAGCATATACATGGCATATATCTAGATTATGAAGCATAATAGTAAAATAAAAACCTATGCATCTTTCTACTCCCTAAGATCGTGAGTTCAATTGTTTTGATTTTTAGATGCCACAAATAAGTGAGAACATGCAATATTTGTCTTTCTGGACCTGGCTTATTTCATATAATATAATGATCTCCAGTTTCATCCATGTCGTTGGAAATAACGGAATCTTTTTATTTCATGACCACCAACGAATAGAAAAAATTGGCTCTCAGTCTTTGTTTCAAAGTTGTCGATGTCTCTAAGTTTGTACTTCTGGTCTGGGTTTTTTTTTTTTTTTTTTCTGTATGTACTCAGTTCCAGCCTTATTTTCATGTTCCCAGTGCTTCCCTCAACTTCCATCATTCCCAAAGCTTTACCCTCTGGCTGCCTTCCTGACATGCTCTTCTGCCTAACTCTTGGGATGGGGATTTCATCTCCTATACCCAGTCTACTCTCCCAAAAATTCTACTTTGATCATGCAATATTATCCTCCTAAGTTCAAAAATCTAAATTGCTTCTGTGCTTCCTATTGAGTCAAGAATGAACACTGTCTGGATTTTAAACATACCATGAAATCACATCAGAATTGCATCAGACATAATTTTTCTTTTTTAGTTTTTCTAGCTGGTTTCTTAGCTGTCTTTTAGTCGTGTAAATTCCCATTCCTTTCTCTGTGTAATTTTAATCACTGTCCTATTTAGCCCATTTTATTACCATGATGCCACCCCTAACATGGTGTAGTGAGAGAAACAGAGACTTTAACATAAGGAAAGTTTGAATGTTGACCCCATCACTTACTATCGGTGTGACTTTGGTCAATTTATATGATCACTCCTTGTATGATCATTTCCATTTTCTTCAACTATATATTGAGTTACTGTGCTCTGCAGTATTATTAGTGATCAAGCAGGTGGTTTCTTCAGAGGCTGCACCACAGTGCCATCTATACTGAAGATAGTCAACAAATTGAGTTTTGCTAATACTCTTCAATCTAGTCTCTCCCCTGTCACACAGAAAAACCTTGTTAGAAAGTCTATCTCTGTTCTTTTCTGAACATCCAGGCTTAGACTTTACCATATAGACAAGGAGAAATATTGAAAGATTTTGAACAAGGAACTAGAAAAATAACATTTCCTGTTGGGAAGGTTACTCTGGTTATTGTGTGGAGGGAGGACCAAAGAAAATTGAGAATAGTGGCAAAGCAGCAGCAGAGGTGGTCCTGGGTAGAGAACATGGCACCTCACACCATGGCAGTGCCAGTGTGCCCTCTATGCAATCAAGTTCTCTACCATGTGAGGCACAAATGAATAGAGCACTGTCTCTGGACTCTTCCAGGGCCCCAAAATAGGCCTGGACTAAGTAGCTTGGGTATAAATGTTCAAGTTAATAAAGGTAAATAGAGCATAGCTTGCTGAGAAATAGTATTTATGATACTGAGGAGTTAAAGAACAATTCCAGAAGGAAATTGCAGTTTTTTGTTTGGCGATGGGAGCACAGAACTACAAACTATGTGATCGGGATGAGTTTGCATTTTTGCCTCTGAGGCTCTCCTAGACCATCTCTTACACTTTAGCAAGGCTGTTGATGTGGAACGGATTCTGGAAGTCAAAGAATTAAGCAAGTTAGTGGAAGTTAAAGGGGGGAAGGCTAATAGATACAAAAAAAATAGTTAGAAAGAATAAATAAGACCTAGTATTTGCTAGCACAACAGGGTGACTATAGTAAAAACTAATTTAATTGTACATTTTAAAATAACTGAAAGAGTATAATTGGATTGTTTGAGGAACAAAGGATAAATGCTTGAGGTTATTACTACCCTATTTAACTTAATCTGATTATTACACGTTGCATGCTTGTGTCAAAATATCTCATGTAACCCATAAATATATATACCTACTATCTACTCAGAAAAATTAAAAATTAAAAAATGATAGAATGCATGATGAGGAGCAAAAAACAACAACAAACCCCCAAAAATAAACACTGAGGATGTATGTTAAATATCAAACCATTAATTGTTTTTCTGGTTTGGAGGCGTGGGACTGGAGAGGCTGAGATAAGAGAAGGGATGGATTAGATCCTAGATGAGAAAGGGTAACAAAGCAGCATTTACAGGGTAATAAAAGAAGAGAAAGAAAACATTCTGTGACTGACTGATGAAGAAGGTGAACAAGTGAGGCAAGGAATACGTCTATGGAATGAGAGTAATTGAAATGCCATATGAACCAATATAAGTTTTGCATCCTGCTGGTTTATAATGTGATTTGAAACAACAATGATGCTGAAGAGGAGTTTCTGGAATCACCCACTAATCCAAACAGACTACACAGTGAGGATATCTCTGGATGAGATGGTTGCCCTCAGTAATTATAAGAGTCTGAAATGTGTCTGATAGGCAGAAGAGAAATAGCAATATAAACACTAGCAGGAGTCAAGAAATACACCTTTATCACAGCTTACTGCATTCCTGAACTTAATTGCTTTTGGATTTTTTTAAATAGTTCATTTCTCAGAGATGGTGACTCTTTAAGAAGAAACAGGGTCATTGAAAATGATCTTATTAAGTCAAGAACTCCATGGAAAATTTCCAAGGTCCTCATGACTTGCAGAAGCCTCTGTTGAGTGTGTGTGGTTTGTCAGCTCGGGCCTTAGGAATGTGAAAAGACAATAAATTCTGTCTACCTTTGCTTCCTCATTGTATCAATATGAATATAGTAAGATGATCTTATCACAAGACTTCAGCATGTGAGCATTAAGCTGACATTCAAACTCAGGTCTCCTGACCCCTGAGCGTGAAGTCCTGTCCAGGGTGTGCACACATGTGCTATATCACATGTGCCCAGAGCTTGAGCAGATGATTCCCCACCAAATATTGTTTCTTCCTGGAGACTGTCTCTCAGAAAAGTAAACCATAATAAATAGGTGATTAAGTGAGTTAATGGTAATAAGTAGGGTTTTAAATAGTGTTTCTCACACCCACAGTGATTTTTCCTTACAGTTCTAGAGATTCCAAATGTCAAGAGCCCACAATCAAGGTCAGTTTGGATAGGAGCAATGTGTCTGGTGGAGAACAAATGCTTAATTCCCTATAATATGGGAGGTGTGGCTGAGGGGGAGGCCACCTGCTAAAAAGAGAGCCCTGGTATGTTGCCACACATGCACTGTGGGCGTCTGGTAATTGTTAGCTCTGAGTGTTGCAGCACTTAAGCCTGAGCCACCCGTTTTGTCTATGACCATACACAGCCTGTGTGGTCTTCAGAACATGGCCAGTGGCATCAAGCAACTCTGAAGAGCCTTTGACAAGTTGTAAAACCTTTCTGAGCCTCAGTTTTTCCATACAAATGGGAACGATATGACCAAGTTTGCTGAGCTGTTATAAGGATCCTCTGAAAACTTAGGTGAAGGTACCCAGCAGGATGCCTTATCACTTGGAGCTTTCTTGGAACATACAACACCTCCAACATAACTCACTAAATTTCTGCCCATAAATCATCCCAAATAAAGAAATTTATCTTTGTAAACTCCATAGTATTTACTGTTTGAAATCAAACATTTCACAGTTACTGAAAATCTTTTTTTTTGGTAGCTATATGTTTCTAATTTTAACATTGTTCTCTTCTCTTAGAGATCAGTAGCTGTGCCTCAAATCCTCTGAATCTTCCACACCACCTAGTACAGAATGAGGACCTCATTAAATGTTTATCACTTGCCTGAATTTTTAAAGAAGTGAGCAGAAGATAAGGACACAGCTTGAAGTTAGTGTTTCTCTTGCTAGGCTGAAGTTCTGCCTGCAAAGTGTTTGGTTGCTAGGATTGCTAGGATTTTAGATTTGCTATTGGTGAGAGGGACATACAACAAGAGCTGAGTTTTGGACAAGAAGGAAAGAATGCTGTTGAAACCCCCAATGCCAGTTTGTTAGTTCCAACCTCTGTACAGAGATTGTTTTACTCCTTTTAGTAACTCACTCAAGTGCTTCTCACAATGCCTAGAACATAGTAATCACTCGATCAATATTTTTTTTGCAATAAATGGACAGAGCCATGCCACCTTTTTATATTTTTATATCTTATGTAGTCATGCTACTAATTTTATATTAAAATTGTATATCTGTGTGGTTTACTTTTTCATTCAGCATATATCATTGAGTACCTACTATGTGCTAGACACTATTCAAATGACTTATGTTCTAAAGTAGTGAATGAAACAAAAATCCCAGATGATGGAGGTTACATTCCAAATAAAAAGAAATACGGAATTTTTTTTTTTTATGTTGGGTGATGATATATGTGCTATGGAGAAAAGAACCGAACTCAGCAAGGGAATATGAAGTGCGTGTTTGTGTGTGTGTGTGTGTGTGTGTGTGTGTGTGTGTGTAGAGGGATATACAGCCATCCCATTCTAATAGAATGGTTCAGGAAGGCCACTCTAAGAAGGTAACATTTGAGTAAAGATCTGCAGGAAGTGAGAGGTCAAGCCACATATTACCTAGGAGAAAGTAGAGGGAATAGCAAGTGAAAAGGTTAGAAGCATGAGTATGTTTGGCATTTTTAAGGAGCAAACAGGCCAGGCTGATGTGGCTGGAGGAGAGGGGTGAGTATGAATACAGTAAGAGACAAACTCCTATTATATTCCTGTTTTTAATATATATAGAAGTGTATGTATTCCTCTAATATATTCAGTTCTATAATACTAGTAGGTCATTTTAAGGACTTGATGGCATTCTTTAGTAGATTTCTAAAACTCAGGTGAAAATTTGCAAATCAGATGCACAATGCTATTCATTCATTAATTTGTTTATTCCTTCCCCTTCATCAATTTACTATTTGATGAATATTTATTGAACGCCTTTAATTAGAGTTTATATTTATTGAACACTCGCTATATGCTAAAAAGATGTTTACATGCATGCATTTTTAAATAACCGTCAAATAACCTAATAAAGTAACTACTTTTATACGTGCTATTGTTTTCAGATGAGGAAACTGATATATCAAAACTATTTTTAAATATCTGTCTTCAAAGGCTTCATTATCTTACAAGGGAATCGAGATCATTATACATGTAGTGTACAAGACAGTTTATAAATACTATGGCTCAATAAAGTTAGAAGAATTTAGATAGAGGATCAAATAACAGTACATTTTACCCATTTAATCACTTGAAAATAAAATTCTGGTGAAAGTATTTTTTATATCCTCATTGTATTTCTGAAAAGCCCAGACATATGTCAAGGTTTCCAAAGACCAGTCCTTCTCTCTCCATAAGAAAATACATTGTAGTTTATAAACACTACCATCTTAACATCTTAAGAGAGAAACAGTTCTTTGAAAACCAGTTCCTGTGACCCTGCCATTTAAACTTGACAGTTTCTTTAAATTTCACAGATCTCAACTTCTGAAATGAAGTCTAGATTAAGATGATTCCCAATGTTTCATAAACAAGCTTTGGGGAGAGTGTAAATTTTTGGAAAATAACTAAATGGACTTTAATAATTGAATTTAGTGCTTTACTACATTTAAACCACTTTCACAATCCTTATCTAATTAATTATTCATACTCCTTACCCATTAATCTGCTTTAAAAAATAACCTTATCCCTCCTTCCAATTATTATTTGCTAATCATTTCAATTACCTTGAATAGGTAATAAATGTCTTGATTTCACCATTTATAAAATGCTGTATCAATGCAACTGGGAGTAGGAGGAGGAGCTAGTTAGTTTAATTAATAAATAATTGAAAACACTTTGCCACATAAAGTGTGTTGGATATTCAGAGAGACTGGATGTGGCTCTTGTGCAGAGGTAAACTGCAGTGACAGAGTTGCCACTTATGGGCCATATCTTTTGGAGGGCAAAGGATATTATTTACCGAAATGGCTTTCTCTCATAATTTTGCTGAATAGTAAAATATTGCTTGTATTTACCAGTATGTAGGACATCTAATCAAAAATACCTAATAACATTTGGCAATTAATTTTTTATAGGATATTTTGAATTTTTCATCAAATAGTCATCTAATCAACATAGACTGATCATCTGCCTGTTTCTTGTTTGATACGATTAAAAAAAGTTAGCATTGTTTTCCGTCCTGCAATCTCCATATACCAAACCAGACAAGCCCTAAACTCAGTAAGACAAATCATTTACCTTGCTTTATCTTCTGTGTTTCTAACACTTTGTAATACACAACGGATTATTAGTTCCAGTGACAAAGAATGTTCTACATTGGAAAGGAACTCAGCAACAACAAAAAATGACTAGAAGTTTAACCAAAGTTTTTTTGTTTGTTTGTTTGTTTGTTTTTTACATTGTATGAACCATAGGTCAGCAAACGAACGAGCTAAGTCTGGCCCACCACCTGTTTTTGTACACTCTGTAGGCTAGGTATGTCTTTACACTGCCAAATTGTTGAAAAAGATCTAGAATAATATTTTGTGAAACATGAATATGACATAACATTCAAGTTTCAGAGCCCATAAATAAAGTTTTATTGGAATATGGTCATGTTTATTCATTTATACATGGATTCTTCTCTATAATGGCAAAGTAGAACAGTTATGATGGAGACATAGGGCCCAGAAAGCCTAAACTGTTTTCTATCTGCCTTTCATAAAGTTTTTTGGCCCCTAGTATAGATCATGATCAGAGTTCTTTATATTTATGAATCATGAGCTTGTGGTAAGTGAAAGTGGCCTGTCTTTGGGAAAACACAGTTGTTCATCTGTTGTCTCTTTTACTGTGGAGAAGAACTATTGTTTAGCACTCAAATGAAATTGCTTTGGAAAAATGATTATCATTAAGTAAAAATTTAAAACATACTAATTTGTAGTGTACAATCTTGTGTCACATTTGATGTTTTTTCCTGCATTTCCTTATATTTTATTTGTTCATTCATTAATTCTATTATAATCTACTGCATTTATAGTCTATCAACTCCATGCCAAGTTCCCAGGGTAGTAGAATACTTGATCTTAGCCAAAAGGCTGAGATAACACAAAGGAGAATGAGAAAGAACTCAGTCCTTGCTAAATTCACAGACTATTAGAGAAGAGACTCATTAGAACAAGCAATTACAATGTATTGTGACAAGTGTTTCTCTAATTCTATGTGCAAATCCCATAAGATCATAAGGAAGAGAATAATTCATTATGGGAGAGTGGGACTCAGCTTCTAAAAAAAAAAAAAAAAAAAGGTATTTCACTTTGTCTAAAGGATAAACAATGATTCTTCATGCTTAAAAGTTGAAAATACCATTTCAGGAGCAGAAACCAAGGTCCACTGGACAGAGATATAAAAGAATATGGGTGTCCAGGGAATGTCAAGGAAGGCTGTATGACGGGAGTATAAATTTCATCAAGGGAAAAGTTAGAGGGTAAGTTTGGAATTTGGAGGAAAAGATTGTGTAAAGCATTGTTTATGAGGCCAGGGGATCTTTCCTGTATCCTTTGGGCAATAGAGAGCCAACAGAGATCCTAAGAGGGACAAAGCATGATTACCTGTACACTTTTCAAAAGCACTGCAGCAGCAATGTGGAAGATAAACAATGTAGAAGATAAAGTGGAACAGAAAGAAACTGGAAAGGGAGACTGCTTATGAGGTTGTAACTGTAGTTTAATTGAGAGGTGAGGGTCATTGTGAACTAAGACCATCACAAGGAGGTTATTGAAAATAACAGATTGTATTGTTCCATGCCTTTATATTAAAATCAGCTTGAGCCCTGATAATGGTTCTGAGTATTCTAGATTTTAATCTTGGGAGGTAGAAGAAGGGAGTCCTGCTGGTATTTCCAGTATTTGGTATAATGGCCTTAATTGCAGTTGTATTTAATTTACAGCTGTAATTTTTTTGTGGATCTCTGTGCTTTTAAATCCACATAAGAAGAGGCCCTACCTCTAGTATGAGGGGCTGCTCTGCCCTGGAAACCATGGTTCTGAAAAGTAGAATTTTTCCTGAAAATCCTACCTTTTTGTAGCAGATTCATCAATCTCCAGGTAAGACTATGTGGGCACTTACCCAGACAAGATCTCCAGGTGTGCTGGGGAGCTTCCACTCCTACAGTAATGGTGCTGCAGCTCTGTTCAGGTTTCTCCCCATGACTGTACGGTATATCTCATGTGATCACTTGTCAAGCTGTGGAATTCAGCTGCTGCCACTTTCATTCTGAGCTGCAAAGCCATTTGAGTAAATCTGGGCATGTACTATCACTGTTTCTAACACACCCAGTGAGGCCATAACTCAGCTATCTGAGGTTTCCTGTTAAATTCTTCTCCTTGGCAGGACAATGGGTAATTTAGTCGATGGCTCATTTTATCTGGATTTGAAAAGTGAATCTGAGAATTACAGCAGGCTTGGATGGTAGAGTGAGTTTTTTTTAATCAGGTTATATCCAGTGTCTAAGAGATCGTGACAATGCCAGACATATAGGCATGAAAAGGACTCATTTTCAGCCGATGGATTATTAGAGTGATGTTAGAATCACAAATATTCACCTGTGACATTTGAATCTGAAGAGGACTGGTGATGGCTTTTCTCTTCTCAGCGTCCCTGAAGAAAAACCACTGCTGACATGCACTGGAAGTCCTGGCAGACTTCCAAGACTTAAGAGCGTTGACTTTTTCTGTAAGGTGACTAGTTTGCCTAGTTTTGACACAGGAAGAAGCAGTAGCTTTATATAACAGAAACATCATAGACTTCAGAGTCAGGTAGATATAGGTTTAAATACCACATACTTTCTATTTATGAGACTTACAGCAAGTTGATCTTTTAGAGGCATCTGTTCTCTGTTTACCTTTACTAGATTTTTGTAAGCATCAAATGAAGTTGTGTGTTTGTATGTGTGTATGTGTGAGTGAGGGAGTGTGAGCCAGTGTATGTATGTGTAAGAAGCCCCTGGTAGAGTGCCTGGTGAGTGGTGGGCTCTTATTAAATGTATTAGCTTCTGCCCACCTGTGAAACAGATGGCTGATCTCAGCAATGATGATAATGGACTGCCTGGAGATTATGGACATGACAGTCTCATCCATATCTGAGAAGAAGGCATTGTGGCTCAATCAAAAAGCTCTGAATTTAGAGGCAGAAGATCTTAGCTTGATTCATTATTCTGCCACTCACGATGAGTATTTGGGCAAGTCATATACTTCTGTAATTCTCAAGCCCGGTGTCTATAACATATGCACCTTATAGGATTAAAATACACAGTGAAGTTTCTGTAGATGTGGACCTAATTTTTGTGCGCCTGAACTTTCTATAACTTGGCATAGAGAACTTTAAGAAAAAGAGCACAAATTATAATTACAAAATTAGATATAGGGCTTTGTAAGGGGTTCATGCAAGTGAGAGACCTTCTTTAGCTTCACGGTAAATGTTTCTGAACTTCTGGCTTAATACATTTAATATAAGAAGTATCTATTGGAGATGTTAATGGAAAATACATATAAATTTATTAATATAACAAGCCTAAGGCTTATAAATAATAAATAGGAAAGTTATGGGAAGGAGAGAGAAAGAACTTGATTGAGAGTTTTTATTTCTTAAAAAATCTAAACTGAAAAAGTTTCCTCTAGCTTTATGCAGGGCACATCCATTTTGAAACAATATATATTTACTGAGTATGTAAGTGCTCAGCACTGTGCTAGGCATAGGAAGAATAGAATATTTCTTGGATGAGTAATAAATAGAGACAGAATTTCTTAAGGGCAGAATGCCTGCCAGTCACTGTCCTCTACATGGAAGGGTTTGAATTCTGCAGTGTGCCTTGAAGTCATTCTCCTCTGATAGAGAAATATTATGAAATAGTATAGAAATATTTCAGAGCTCAAGAGTTGTGAGGCATCAGTTTAGATTGTTAGGAAGATTTACTTATTTTTTCATCTATTTGTCGTATCCTAGTACTCAGGATTGAGGGAAGCACTAGGAATTTATTGTTAGTAATATTAATATATAATTGTATTATGATTATTTTAGAGAAGAAAATATTCTCAGAAGATGACATCTTCCTATTGTCCATGAATTATGTGATCACAGATTTACTGTATTAGCACCCACTCCTTTCTCTTTCCCTCTGGTTTCAGAAATGTCTTGTTGAAGGGAAATTCTTCCCATCTAAGCAGGAGATGACTTTTTGATGACATTCAAGGTGAGGACATCTCCCTGCCAAAGTAATGTTCTTCACCCGTAACTAGTTGAAACCATTGTTATACCTTCACTAGCAAATCACTGTAGAGAATATATAATATGCATTAACCTAAAAGTAGAATAATATGATCATTGTTTCCCACACTCGTAAGCTGCAGGTGGCTGGAGTAGAGATCATCTTTGTCAACTTAATATTCAAAATTTACTCGCTAGAATCCAAGAGACTTTTGTAGATATTCTCTCTAAAACAACGCCCTAAATCTGGGATGTGAGCTTAAGAATGTGTATCACTTGTTTGCTTTCATGCTGGGCACATCTAGAGCTCTTCATGAATTGAAAAACAACAACAACATAATATGAGTCCTTACTCTATGCCTAAAGGGGCTTTTCTCAGGCTCTAGGTAGGTCCTTGCTGTACAGGCAGCTTTGACTCCGCATCACCTTCAGGAGGGCCCTTTTGCTTTGCATGATCTTTTACTGGCACTTATATTGAAATGAAAGCTGCCTCGAAAAAGTAGCTTGCTTTGAGACACTCAAATAGTTCAACTGAAATGGTTCCTGCACAATGTGAGCAGAAAATTAAGATACCAATCAGAGACAGTGTTTGACTTCTTTTAAGACCTAGATTGCTTTGAATGTCCTAATTTATGATTCCATAACTCAGTAAGGGAAACTCATGTTTGCATGGTGCTTTACAGTTTACAAATTACTTTCACATCCATTATCTAAATGTGCTCTTAGGACTAGTTCTTCTGTAGTATAATGTAATAGGAAGTAGGTAATTAAATGGGTAATGGGATACCTATTTTACAGATGGAGAAACTGACTCTCAGGAAGGTTAGGTGACTTGGCAGAGACCATATGGTAACAGAATGGCTGTAAATGTTGTATATAAGCTATTGAAGTCCAAAATATCTCGTTTCATAATACATATTTTTTGTCTTTGATTTACAGTTTACACAGAGCTTTCATATGTATATTATTTATTTCTCAGGCAATTTGACTGTAATGGTTGAGAATATGAGTTAGATCTTTATTTTAGTTCCAGCATCATTATTTACTAGCAATGTGATCTTGAGCAAGATGCCTCACTTCACTGAACTCAGTTTCCTTCTTAGCGAAGTGAGGGTAATAAAAGCTTTCTTGCAGGGCTGTTACATGAATTAGAGATTCTGTATATAAGGTACATAGTACAGATTCTTGCACCCAGTAAATGTTCAAAAATAGTAGCTACCATTTTTATTATTAACCATTCTATGAATCAAAAAATCTTCGACCACTTTGAAAATGAGAACACTGAGACCATGTAGAAAAGCAGAGGAAAATTCATTAGATGTCAAGCATCCTTAAGATAAAACAGTCTCTGTGTATGTTACCAAGATTCCTGGCTCTATTTGATCTGAGATGAAGGTGTTTAACAAATTGTGCTCCAAGGTTTTCCAGTGGCCAGTTTAGTTTTCAGATGAATGGAGGCAGGAATAATAAAATGGTACCAGTTGTTCTTTTCTCTGCTCCTCTGGAGGCAGCCCCTACTCTGTTTACAACTTCAATAAATCAAACTCAATCTACTATCGAATCAAATTCCTTGTGCTTCAGGTGCCAGAAAACGTATGAAGCAACTCTCAAAGGTGTTGTTGTAATCCAAAATGAGCCGGCAACCCCCTGGTGCCACTTTATGATGCAGAGCTTTTGAGACAGTATAACTGTGTCAAGATGTGTTACTTCATTCATTTGTCCTTACCCCCAAAGACATGCATCCTGGCAGGACAAATGAAAGTTGTTTGCAGCAAACTGAAGGAGTAACAGCCAATATCAGCGTCATCCCTATTGGGCAATTGCTACATTGGAGCCTGATACATGAAAAATGCAACAGATGTGCTTTAGGCTCAAGCTGAGAGAAGGAGCTGGCTTGAGACCCCACTATGAGGTGGCACACTATGTTTAACAGCTCCAGATCCTCTCATCATAACTCATTTTATGCATTCCTCCCAGTTAATAGATGTGAGCACTGGGGCAGATAATCCAAGACTCATTTATATATGGCTTTGAAAATCATTAAATGCATTTTTCGGCAAATTGACCTTCTTAATTTAGTTTCCCTTAGACTCTTAATTTTCAAGTAATGTTCTTCTTAATGAAAGAATATCTCTCACTGTCTCTAGGATCCAGGAAACAATTCTCAAGATGTCATTCTTTTAAATTTACTTTAAACTAGCGATTCATATAGTTGATTTATCTACCGCTTGTGGAACATCTACAATATGCCAGGTACTAGGATAGCCTCAGTGATGCAGCAGGTAAAGATTCCCCAGGTTTGTGATAGAAGCAGAAATGTTTCATGTAATTATGTAAGCCAAATATTACTGATACTTTCTGTCCCTTGGAGATGTTGTTAAATTTTGACTAAACCAGGGTTCCATGTCCTGTGATAGTCAAAAACTCTCCTCACAATTTCTTTTAGATTCTACAAGTTACTTTTTATTCCTTTCTGTCTCTAGTGTTTTCTGTATCCACATGGCTGTTTTCCTCTCTCCCAGTGAGGGCAGATACAAAGCAAAGCCTCTTTCTTAGTTTATTCCTCAAATTGTATTTCCTACAAGCAGTTTGAAGGTTGAGTAACTTTGTGAACTAGATAGTCACAGTGAGGGGGTGAGGGTCAAATTCGAGATCATGAGACTTTCCTACTGTCTTCCTCTCCACCTTTGCCTCTGGTGCTGGTTCCCTAATTCTCCTCTTCCTTTTCCAAAGCCTTCTCTTACTTCTCTTTCAGCATACACTCACCTTCTCTGCATGTCTCCCAGAAAGCAGCTCCATCAGGCAAAGCATCTATATGTGAAATAGGCTCATCAAAATATCCCTTTAAAACATAAAGCAGACCTTTTACTATGAGGGATTTTCCTGAGCAAATAACATCTTTCCATATTGTTGTTATTATAATACAACAGTGTAAGTATGGTGAATAGCAATATAAGAGTATTGTAAATCACAGAGAAGGCGTATTTAACTCAGGGTGACCCTAATGAATGAGTGAAGTTGGCTTGACAAATGCAGGAGGTGGGGGTGAAGTGGGGAAGTAGATCCTTCTAAGCAGAGGAACAAACATGAACAAACATGAACATCTGTTTAGAGATGAGAAGCATGATGCATGGAGAGAATTGCAAGTAATTTAAGGTGTTTCAGAGTATGGAAGGTATGGAGGGAGGGAGTGGTAGCAGTGGGGGCTAGAAGGCAAAAAGGGCTGGGTCAGGGAAGGCCTAGACTCTCATGTTAGAAAGGCAGTGGGAAGCCATGCCCTATGGGCTTACACACTGGAGAGACATGGAGAGATTCTTGTTTTGGATTGATCACTTTGGTAGCTATGGGTGTCTGTAATCCAGTG
This sequence comes from Trachypithecus francoisi, assembly GCF_009764315.1. Classification (NCBI taxonomy): domain Eukaryota; kingdom Metazoa; phylum Chordata; class Mammalia; order Primates; family Cercopithecidae; genus Trachypithecus; species Trachypithecus francoisi. The sequence goes on along the minus strand of NW_022681473.1, from coordinate 74,647,684 downwards.
ATCCAGAGCAGGAAAAGCCTAGATTACCATCTAGTTCATAACCAGTTCACTTTTAAAAGGAAAGATTTGAGGTCCCAATAATGACCTTCTCCATGGCACAGCAGTTACACTAGTATGCTCATCCACTGCCCAACATGCTGGGTGTAGGCTCAGAGACTCCTTGGTACAGTCTCTAACTAATTCACATGGATGATGACAGCTCAGCAATCCACTGCAAACTTTCTTTGAGGGGAGCCTTGGAAAGTGAGAAACAAATGTAAAAAATCTACGAGCTCATTTTGCTAAAGCCACAGCAGTGTAATTTTAAGAGGTTACTTTTTCATAATAATGTTTTAGGAATCAAATAGACTATTTCTCCTTAGGGGTTACTCTGCAGGAAAATAGTGTAGAAACAAGAAAAATATGTTTTCTTTTTCTTTCTGTTATAGCTTCGGGCTCTGAAATGGGCACCGTCCTATTTCCAAATGATAGAAGAGCAAGAAAAGTTAAGTCTCTTTCCAGTGAGAGGTATAGAGGGAGGGTGGAAATTAACACTGGAGTACCGAGAACCTAAGTAATAGAAAAAGTGTTCTGTTAGGTTTGTAATCAGCATTAGAGAAGCTGTGTATCTTCATATCGTTTAAATACGTAATGTGTAAAGAATCCAGGAGAACCATGGATGGAGCCAGTGCTTAATTGAGGACCACATCCCGAAAAGACCAATTCTATGTCATTCTGAGACCTGCCCAGGGTTGTCTCAATATCTGTTATTCCACCAGACATTCTCTGTCAGTTATTCCCCATCAATCTGGGGCATACCTTTGAGTCCCACGCCAGCCTCTTTCTTCTCAGTGTTAGCACTTTTCCCTTTTTTATTTTACTATACATTGCAAAGAATAGTGGAATACGCTTGGGTCTTAGAGTAGAAAAACATGACTTTCAATGTTAGTGCTATTATTTTCTAGTCGGGTATCTTTGTGGTTGGGTGAGTGTTAATCATCTTCTCTGTACCTCAGTTATCTCCTCTAGGAAGTTCAGAGTTGCTTCCATTTCTCACAAGGTTGCTATGAAGGTTCATTATAATGGTTCTGGAAGTCTAGCATAATGGCTGGCACATTAGTGCTCAATGGCAACCTCTCATCATGTTACACACAAGTAAATTTAGCCCAACACCAGAACCTCTCCTCAGGTCTATATTTGTGTGTATATATATTTAATTTTGTAAAGAGATTAAACCTACAATAAATGAATGGAGTTTCTGGAATCGTATTTCTCATCTATATATTCCCTCTTATATATGCCAGTGGATCTAGAAGCCTTTTTAAGGATAAACGGCCTTCCTATCAAATATCAAGAATGAGATTGATGTAACTGGGTCAATAACCGCTCTCAAAAGACCCAACAAGACAAGGGAAAATTTCAGCTCAGTTTGCCTTGTAATATGAGGCAGGAATTGTGACCACACAGTGAGCCAATGAAAACGACAAATGCATCACATCACACCACCATATGGAACTTGAGTTTGCAGATTGCAGATACCACTGCTCAGTCTTCTTAACCCAATCATAAATGTTGTGTGTTCTCAAAGAGTTTCACATTTCCAACAGGAGAGAGGTGCTGATATAGGCTAAAAGAGAACCATCCAGAGGCTGTGGCATTTAAAAGTCAATGCTAAGTGATGTCGTTTTAAAGAAGCATTCAGGGGACGTTGCCAACATTTATATTTCATATTGCTGTGGAATTGCTTTCAATTCTGTCTCACTTAGGTCTCTGTATGGTAAAGATTCCTAGGTTGCTATGGAAAATATGCACTTAAGCTGACTGCTATGGTAACTAGTCACATATGGTGGAGAGGCATCACATGACACAGAATTTGCATAACTAAATTGAGCATTTTAGTGAACAGTGCGATCTGTGCATAGGAGGCTAAGCAATCTGAGGCTTTAAAAAAAACTTTATTGTGCACACAAAAGTATCAAGTACTATTCTCTGCTTTTGCATTGTAAGTTAGTTGTTGACTCATCTGTGACCAGGCATCAGTCCACACAGTGGGTGGCTATGAAGGTGCGAGTATGTTTGTGAGCTTATAAAGTTCAATTATTCCAGTATTTTACAGTAACATTTTATTTATCTGGAGTTCAAAGTCTTAAGCCTCTTTTTCTCAACGTGAGAAAGATTTAAGTACATTTCTATTAGTTTATCACAAATTTAATTTAACTCAGTTTAATAAATATTTGAGGTGCTGCTGGATAATGCTGGATCATGTTTGCCTGAATCATGCTGTTTCTAGCTTCAGTGTCTGAAATGCTTTTATCTATATCTTAACCTAGAATAATGACTTATGCATGGTAGACAGGAGATAACTGTGGAATTATAAATAGGCTCAGTTCTGGGGCCGTGTTCTCTGGGAGCATTCCACAACACCCTTGTCCCTGGCTCGGTTAGGTTCCCCACTCACTTTATTTTCCTATGATACTCTGTTCATAGCTCCTGAACAAAGCAGAACAATTCTACATTGTTCTAAAATTGACAGTTTTGAAAAATCTGCCTCTCTAATAGATTCTGAGCTACTTAATAGAAAGAATATGTGTCTTATTAAAGTTTGAATATTTATGCCCTGGCATAGTTTCTATCAGAGAGTAGGCATGTAGTACATATTTTTTAAATAAATAAATGGATAGATAAATAAGTGAATGAATGATCAGCCTCTCAGTCATATAGCTACATATAATCATGTGGGGGAGAAATGTTATTCAGAATCTCTTATTTTCTCTTCTTTTTAAATAACCTACATCTTCCTCATAAGATGATGAGAATAGGGGAATGGCCTAATTGTCTTTGTTGTTAGCAACCTCATCCTAATGTTATTTCCCATGTCCTTTTATATCATGTACAAGAATAATAAGACTGACTGAATAAAATGGCACTGCTTTCCCTCCTTGGCACTCTCATATCCAAAGGTTTATGTTACTATGGTGAAGGCAGAATGCACCTAAACTCACCTGAAATCCTCTTTGCACTTTCTCCTACTCCCCTACTGTGTGTGCACAGCAGGGGTAGCATTAGAAGAGCCATCCTCTTGCTCCCCTTTTTTTCACTGTCTCACAAAAACATACTCATGCATATGCACACATGCATACCTTATATACCAGCAGGTGGTTGAATCAGCTACAAGAGGTACAGGAGGTGAGGTGGAAGTTGGGGAATGACAGGCAAGGAAACCTTATTTAAATTATCACTTTAGTGAAATAAGTTTATTTGGAGATACATTCACATGCAGTTGTCAGAAATAATAAAGAGAGATCCCCTGTATCCTTTACCCAGTTCCCCCCAGTGGTAATATCTACAGCACACTATTACAACCAAAATATTTACACAGTCAAGATAAAGATAACTTTCTTTATCACAAGGACCCCACAGGTTGTCCTTTCATTGCTACACCCCCTTCTCTACTTTTAATCTCTTCTTAATCCCTGGGAACCACTGATCTGTTCTCCATTTTTGTAATATTGTCGTTTTAAATAATGTACAAATGAAATCATACATACATTTGAGATTTTTTTAAACTCAGCATAATACCTTGGAATTTCATTTAAAATGTGTGTATCAGTAGTCTGTTACTTTTTATTGCTGAGCAGTATTCCGTGATACTGACATACTGCAACTTGTTTATTCTCTCTAAGGTTATCTGGGTTATTTCAGGCTTTTAGCTATTGTGAATAAAACTATTTGAACATAAGTTTTCATTTCTCTAGGTTAAGTGTCTAAGAGGGCAACTACTAGGTTATTTGTTAATAGTTGCATGTTTTGTTTGCAAAGAAACCTCCATACTGTTTTCAAGAGTGGTTGTACCATTTTATATTCCCATCAGGAATGTGAGTGATCCAATTTCTCCATGTCCTAAATAGCAATTGCTTTCATATTTTTTTACTTTAACCATTTTATATGTAGTGATGTCTCACTGTGATTTTAATTTACATTTCCTTAGTGTCTGATTACTGTGGCTCTTTTAAGTCTTGAAATCAGGTAGAAGATATTCAGCATCTTTTCACCTGCTTATGTTGCAATCTGTATTTTCTCTTTGGTGAAATATCTCTTCCTATCTTTGCCTAATTTCCAATTGGATTATTTTACACATTATTGAGTTTTGAGAGTTCCTTATATATTCTCAACACCAAATCTTTGTTGGATATGAGCTTTACAAATATTTTCTCCTATGCTGTAGTTTGTATTTTCATCTTCTTAATATGATTTTTGCAGTGCAGTGTTTTTAATTTTAATGTCCAGTTTATCAATTTTTTCTTTTTATGAAATCCTTGATCCATTTTAAGTTAAATTTTGTATAATAAGATTTAGGTTGAGATTTTATTTTATTTTATTTTACTTTATTTTATTTTTATTTTTGATTATTGGTGTTTATTGCTCCAGCATTATTTGTTGAAAAGATTATTTCTCTTTGAATGACTTTTATACTTCTGACAAAAGCCAGTTGGGCAGGTCTTTTCTGTTCCATTGATCTATGTGTCCATTTTACCTTGGACCCCACATAGTTTTAATTACTGTAGCTATATAAGTGTTGAAATTAGGTGGAATGATATCTCTCACTTCATTCTCTTTAAAAATTGTTTTAAGTATTCTAGTTCTTTTGCCTTTTCATATAAATTTCAGAATAAAATTGTTTGGTTTATGTTATCAATGTTTTGTAGTTTTTGACATACAGTGTTTAGAATAAGTATTTTTTGAGCAATTGTAAAAGGTATTATATTTTTACTTTGGGTGTCCACATGTTGATTGATAATATGTAGAAACACAACTGATTATGTATACTTTTCTTTTATACTGTTACCCTACTGAACTTATTTATTGGTTTTAGAAGATTTTTTTCTTTGTAGGTTCATTAGGATTTCTTTTCTGTTTTCTTTTTTTTTTTTTTTGGTAGATGATCATGTCATATGCAAATAGGGGCAATCTTACTTCTTTCTTTCTTATCTTATGACTTATTTTTTCTTTCCTTATGGGAGAATTTAAAGCATTATGGTAAGTAAGAGTGGTGGGAGAGATATCCTTGTCTTGTTCCTAATCACAGTAGAAAATAATTCATCTTACACCCTTAAATCTAATGTTAGGCATAGATTTTTTTATAGATGCACTTTATTAAGTTGAGAAAGTTTCCTTCTATCCCCAGTTTTTAAGACTTTTTATCAGTGTGTGTTGAAATTTATTAAATGCATTTTCTGCATAGATTGAAATGAATATGTGGTTGCTCTTCTTTAGCCTGCTTATATTTTTGAGTACACTGATTGATTTTCAAATACTGAACCAGTTTTGCATGCTTGGAATGACCTCCACTTGATCATGGTATTCACTATTTTATATATTGTTGAATTTTATTTGTTAATATTTTTAAGGGATTTTTGGGTCTGTATTCATGAGGGATATTGGCCTGTAGTTTTCTTCTTTTGTCTTCTGTCTGAAGTGTTTTAACAATATTAGGAAGGAATAAGAAAGTGTTCTCTCCTTTTCTATTTTCTGTAAAAGATTGTAAAAAAAAATCATCTCAGCCTAAAGATTTTTGTTTTGGTTGGGAGTTTTTAAAATAATAAAGTCAAGTATTTTAATAGTAATGGTGCTATTTATATTATCTATCATATATTGGGTTGCTTGTGGTAGTTTGTGTTTTTTGAGTAATTGGTACATTTTATCTAAGTTGTCAAATTTATGTGTATAGAACTGTCTGTAGTACTCACTTCTTGTCCTCTGGATGTCTCCAGAATCTGTAGTGATAACTCCTCTTTCATTTCTGATATTTGTAATTTATACTATTTCTTTTCTTTATCAGTCTTGCTAGAGGTTTGCTAATTGTATTGATCTTTTCAAACAACAAATTCTTTGTTTCATTGAATTTATCTCTTGATTATCTGATTTAAATTACATTTGTTTCTGCTCTTTGTTATTTCTTTCCTTCTGTTTGCATTGGTTTTATTTTACTATTTCCTAGGTGGGAGCTTAGATTAATTATTTTAGGCTTTTTCTCTTTTTCAATATATAGATTTAATGCCTTCGATTTCACTTTAGGATGACTTTAATTGTGTCCCATAAATGTTGATATATTGTATTCTTATTTTCAGTCACTGAAATGCATATTTTTTAAATTGCCTTGAGACTTTCTCTTGACACATGCATTATTTAGTAGTATGGTTTTTAGTTTCCAAGCACTTGGAGATTTTTCTTTGTGTTGTCTTTAATTTTGCTTCTTTCTGGTCAGATAACACACTCTCTATGATTTAAATTATTTTATATTTATTGAGATTTGCTCTGTGGCCCTGGATACGATGTATTGTAAATGTTCTATGGACACTTGAGAAAATATGTATTCTTCTGGTTTTTTGGTGGAGAATTCTATAAATGTCAATTGGATTCTGATGGTTGATGGTGTTATTATTCTATATGCGTTCTGATTTTTGGTGTAGGTATCTTGTGAATTGTTAATAAAGGAGTGTTGAAGTCTCCAATTATAATTATGTGTTTGTCTATTTGTCGTTTTAGTTGGATTGCTTTTGCTTCACATATTTTACAACTCTTGTTTGTACATACATGCATAGGACTGCTGTCTTCTTTGTGGATTGATTCTATTATTTTTAAATAATGTCTCTTTCTGATCTGGTAATTTTCTTTGCTCTGAAGTATACTTTATCTGGTATTACAATAGATAATTCTACTTTAAAAAGATTAATATTTACCTGATACACCTTTTCTAATTTTTACTTTCAACCTGCCTCGATTACATTTGAAAATGAATTTCTTGTAGGCAGCATAGAGTTGGCTTATGTTTTTTAATCCACTCTGATAATCCCTGGCTTTGAATCGATAAAGTTAGATCATTTACATCAAAGGTAATTATTAATATGCTAAGGCTTAAATCTTCTGTTTTATTCTTTTTTTTTTTTTTTGCTTTTTTGTTTTTTGTTTTTTTGAGATGGAGTTTTGCTCTTATCACCCAGGCTGGAGTGCAATGGTACAATCTCATTGCAACGTCTGCCTCCCGGGTTCAAGTGATTCTCCTGCCTCAGCCTCCTGAGTAGCTGGGATTACAGGTGCCTGCCACCACACCCGGCTAATTTTTGTATTTTTAGTAGAGACAAGGTTTCACTACGTTGGCCAGGCTGGTCTCAAAGTCTTGACCTCAGGTGATCCGCCTGCCTCGGCCTCCCAAAGTGCTGGGATTGCAGATGTGAGCCACCACACCTGGCCTTCTATTTTATTTCTAATTTTCTGTTTTCTGTTTTTTATTTCTCTGTTTTATTTTGTTTTGTTTTGTTTTTTGCCTCCTAGTAGGTTACTTGAACAATTTTTGCAATTCCGTTTTATTTACCTTGAGTCTGTTTGGGTCCACCTTTTTGTGTAATTCCTACTCTTAGGTGTTGGGCTAAGTATTGATATTATATCATGTATGACAGTGTACTGTGTTGTCTTTTACCAGTTTGAGTGAAGCATAGAAACCTTATGTTCATTTATATTCCCTTAGTCTTCTCTATGTATAATATAATTTTTTAAAATATTTCATCTACATTAGACTGTTGCTATTTAAATTCTACCATCAAATATAATGTAGGAAATCTGAGAGAAGAAGGAAAATCTACTGTATTTACTCACATTATTTACCATTTTTTAAATTATTTTTTGATGTTCAGAGTAGTATTCTTTCCTTATTTTCTTGCCATTTAGAAATCTTTCTCTATAAGTCGTTTTATCGTAGGTCCTCTGGTGAAAAATTCTCTTAGTTTTCCTTTATCTGAGAATGTCTTAAATTCCTTTTAATTCCTGAAGAATATTTTCACTGAGTATAGTATTCTTGGTTGACAGTTCTTTTCTTTCAGCAGTTGAAAATGTTGTATCACTTCCTTATAACCTGCAAAATATTTTCTGATGATAATCTGCTGTCATTCAAATTGATTTTTCCCCATAGGTAAAATGTCATTTCTCTCTTGCTGCTTTCATGAATTTTTTATCTTTAGTTTTCGTAAAACTGACTATAATGTGTCTTTGCCTACACAGATTTCTTTCCACTTATCCTATTTGGGTTTTGCTCATCTTCTTGAATCTGTTTGTTATGATTTGCTTGGTTATTTCAAAGCATTTTCAGCCATGTTTTCTTTCAGTGTCTTTTTAGGTCTCCACTCTTTCTCCTCTCATTCTGGAACTCTGATGACACAAATATTAGATTTTTTAAATAATGCTACAGATCCCTGAGGCTCTTGCCATTTTTTAGGTTAATATATTCTGTTTTAATTCATATTACTCTGTCTTCCAGTTTGCTGATTCTTTCTTTTGTCTCACATATTCCCTTACAGAACCCATCCTTGGAGCTTTGTATGGTATTTCATATATTGTGTTTTTCATTTCTAATATTCCAGTTTGGTTTTTGCACATCTTTTATTTTTATTGAGATTTTCTTTCTTTGCAGAGAATTTCTGTGTTTCCATTTGTTTCAAATATGTTCAGAATTGTTCTTTGAAGCATTTTTATGACATTCAGTGTAACCTTGGCATTGGCATTTGTATTAGTTCATTCTCACACTGCTGTAAAGAAATACCTGAGACTCAGTAATTTATTTTTTTAAAAAGGTTTAATTTTCTCATGGTTCTGCAGACTGTATATGAAGCATGATGCTGGCATCTGCTTGGCTTCTGAGGAGGCCACAATCATGGTGAAAGGCAAAGTTGGAGCCAGTAATTACAATCACTGTGAAAGGCAAAGGGGGAGCCAATAATTCATATTGCTGGAGTAGGAGGAAGAGAGAGATGGGGGCGGGTCTACACATTTTAAAACAACCAGATCTCTTGAGGAATTCATCATGAGAACAGCACCAAGGAGATGGTGCTAAATCATTCGTAAGAAACCACTCCCATGATCCAATGACCTCCCACCAGGCCCCACCTTCAACACTGGAGACTACAATTGAACATGAGATTTGGGTGGGGACACAGATCCAAACCATATCAGCATGTATTGGTTCTCTTTTTTTTTTTATCTACTTTAGGTCTTTCTGGTTCTTGGTAAAATGACTGATTTTCTGTGGAATTCTGTACATTTTGAGGCAGGAGAAAGGGAGGAGTGGGTACTGCCTCATCACTGTCAAATGGGGATAAAATTCTAAGTTTTCCATGCAGTCTCTTTTGACACTCAAGGGGGCAAGGCTCCTCATTACTGCTGGGTGGAAGTGGGAGTTCCAGTTTCCCACTAGGCCTCCATTGTTAGCTCTGTGGCTGGAAGGGGTAGGAATACCCTTTTACTGCTACTGTGCACGTGGCGTCTACTGACACCATGGAGGGTAATGGTGGGAAGGTGCAATACTTTTACTCTTGGGCAGTTATGAAGTTCTGACTCTCCAGAAGGCCTCCTCTGATACCACCCTAGCCAGGAAAGGGATGGATATTGTTGCCATCAGGTGGTAGTGGAGATCTAGACTCCCTAATTTTTCTCCATGGAGACAGTGTTGGAGGGATGGCTTTACTACTGCCTAGTGTCTATGAAAGTTTCAGCTCCCTACTAGTCTCCTTCTGATACTGTCTGAGCAAGTGGGATGGGGAACCTCCCTATAGGCTGTCAAGGGTACAACTCCAGGCTCCCATTTGGTCTTTGCTTATGTGAATAGGGTTAGGGTCACAGATTGTTGTGCAGTGTTTTTCTGGAGGAGGACAGTTATAATCTAAAAGTGTTTTTTCTGCCCTTTTCCTGGACCTTAGGTCAAAGAAGACAGGCTTTAGTTAGGGCTGTTCTTGTGTGCCTCTGTTGATGTTTCTGAGTTTTGGGCTTGTTCAGCTTCAACCCTGGAATATTTGAAGCAGAAGAAAACCTAGAGAAGTTACCACTGTGTTGTTCCTTGGGTCCCAGGGTCACTAGTTGTTTTAACTACTTCTTTCCAACTTTTCGTCTTCTCATGCTTGTTTTATATATCATGCCCAGGGGTTTTATTTGTACATACTAGAAAGAATTGAGAAAAGCACTTCTACTTCATGTTCCTGAAAGTGGAAGTACGTGGGTTTTCCTTTTGCCTTTTATTATTTGTTTAGCACTTGGCATTTAGCACTTGGCATTTTGTCCTGGAATCTGAGACATTACTGCCTCTAATATTTGAGAGATATCATTCCAAGCTACAAATTCTGGCTGGCAAAGTCACTGTAAACATGAAGTTGGCAGTAGTCACAGTCTGAATACAAAGACTGCCAGTCTTGTCTTAAGTGCAGGCATGTATGGCAAAGATTAGTCAATTTGAAAAATAATAATATTTGTCATCACCAAAATACTTACCATGTGTGTGCCACTGTATCCATTATTCTTTTTTTTTTTTTTAATTATTTATTTATTTATTTTTTTTTTTTTTTATACTTTAAGTTCTAGGGTATATGTGCATATATTTCTTTTTTTTTTTTTTTTTAATTTATTTTTATTTTTATTTTTTTTTTTTTTATACTTTAAGTTCTAGGGTATATGTGCATATATTTCTTTTTTTTTTTTTTTTAATTTATTTTTATTTTTATTTTTTTTTTATTTTTATTTTTTTTATTATACTTTAAGTTCTAGGGTACATGTGCATAACGTTTATATCATGTATAACTCCCCAATGCAATCCCTCCCTCCTCCCCCCTCCCCATGATAGGCCCCAGTGTGTGATGTTCCCCTTCCCGAGTCCAAGTGATCTCATTGTTCAGTTCCCACCTCTGAGTGAGAACATGCGGTGTTGGTTTTCTCTTCTTGTGATAGTTTGCTAAGAATGATGGTTTCCAGCTGCATCCATGTCCCTACAAAGGACGCAAACTCATCCTTTTTGATGGCTGCATAGTATTCCATGGTGTATATGTGCCACATTTTCTTAATCCAGTCTGTCACAGATGGACATTTGGGTTGATTCCAAGTCTTTGCTATTGTGAATAGTGCCGCAATAAACATACGTGTGCATGTGTCTTTGTAGTAGAGTAATTTATAATCCTTTGGGTATATACCCAGTAGTGGGATGGCTGGGTCATATGGTACATCTAGTTCTAGATCCTTGAGGAATCGCCATACTGTTTTCCATAATGGTTGAACTAGTTTACAATCCCACCAACAGTGTAAAAGTGTTCCTATTTCTCCACATCCTCTCCAACATCTATTGTTTCCTGACTTCTTAATGATTGCCATTCTAACTGGTGTGAGATGGTATCTCATTGTGGTTTTGATTTGCATTTCTCTGATGGCGAGTGATGACGAGCATTTTTTCATGTGTCTGTTGGCTGTATGGATGTCTTCTTTTGAGAAATGTCTGTTCATATCCTTTCCCCACTTTTTGATGGGGTTGTTTGTTTTTTTCTTGTATATTTGTTTGAGTTCTTTGTAGATTCTGGATATTAGCCCTTTGTCAGATGAGTAGGTTGCAAAAATTTTCTCCCATTCTGTAGGTTGCCTGTTCACTCTGATGGTAGTTTCTTAATAGTAGCAATAATAATTCAAACAACAATAATAGTTGCTACCATAGAAAAATGTCTTTTTAAAAGTAGTTTGAGTATATCATGTAGTTTAATTCTCACATCTACCACTTTTGTATGCACGCTGTTCTGTACATGTGAGTGATCATTTAGTTATCTATCAGGCTCTGTTCTAGGAAATACTAGACATAAAGGAGAATAGGGTAGCCTAGGTCTCTGTTCTTATGAAGAAGTCAGAAAACAACATTTCAGATAGAGACACAACTTTAAAGACAATAAAAGCTTAAGATATGGCAGAGAATGCGTGAGATGGTAGGGACTCCTTTATGGGCTAATCAAGGCAGACCTGTGCAACAAAGCCATTTGCCAAACATCAATGCTTTTGATGATTACCAATAACTTTAAATGTAAAACCTAAAGACACAGTTATATCCTCAAAAAGGCAAGCTTTTGCTTTCTATTGGAATCATAGTTTCATTTCAGATTATTTCATAGGATAGTCATGTAGTGAAGGTGTAAAATGTTAGAACCCTGAGTCTAAATCACCGCCTGCCCATGTGCTCTTTGTGGAGGATTGTGCTGATCAGAAATATATAACTTACTGTGTTTTCACGCCCTCTTATCAAAGTCCAAGTAACCATAAATTGATAGTATTAGAGAATTAATTTTTTCTAGTGTTTAATCTCTCTATTCACAGTCTTCTATTTTTGTAAAGAAGAAAACAAAACAGCTTTCATTAAAGAAGACCTAGAATAGTTCCCTGAGGGATAAATTGATTGGATGGTTGTTGGATTTTAATAGAGAATATACACTCAACTTCACAATTATTTGTTACCGTTAAAAGTAAGATCAGCACTAGCTATTTATTGAGCATCTACAATATATTGTACACTGCATTATATTCTTTATGTATATTTCATTTTATCTTTGCAATTTTGTTGGACAAGAGATGATTCATATCTCCACTTAGAAATGAGGAAAAAGGGCCAGGTGCTGTGGCTTAGGCCAGTAAACACAGCACTTTAGGAGGCCGAGGCGGGCGGATCACAAGGGTCAGGAGATTGAGACTAACACCATGAAACCTCGTCTCTACCAAAAATACAAAAAATTAGCTGGGCGAGGTGGCACATGCCCATTGTCCCAGCTACTTAGGTGGCTGAGGCAGGAGAATCGCTTGAACCCAGGAAACGGAGGTTGCAGTGAGCCGAGCTCGCGCCTCTGTACTCCAGCCTGGTGACACAGCTAGGCTCTGCCTCAAAAAACAAAGAAAGAAAAGAAAAGAAATGAGGGGAAAAAAACAAAGAGAGTAAATTGCTTTCCCCTGCTTTCATCCCCCCAACACAGAGCAATTCCTCTGCTCATCTCTGGCCTTTTTTCAGTACCCAGAGGGCTTACCACTATTGACTGCACTACCCAGAGTTGTTTTTTTTATTTTTATTTTTATTTTTTGCTGACCTGTTTCTGGTTGTCTAGTTGGGTTTCGCCAAAGGGTGATTCCTGCAAGAGATCAGAAGAGGAGAGAAGAAAAACACCAGGGTATATATTTTCTGCCATAGTAGTGATGGGTTGGTCACTCCATAACCGTAGCTCCTGTCAGTCAACACTTCTTCCAAGGCTCCACCTCTCATCACACTGTAACTCCCTATTTCTTCCCTCTTGCCCTAATCCTTAGGGATAGTAAAGGCTTCTCGCTGCTGCTGCTGCTGCTGCTGCTGCTGCTGGGTCCAGAGTGCTTCATTATTCCTTGTTCATTCCCCTAACTTATCATACCTCCCTTTATTATATTATCTTTGGAATTCCATCAAATTTCCTGTTATTTCCTTTGAGTACCCTATGGACACAGAGAGATTATGCAGTTAAATTGTACAACTAGTACATGAGAAACCTAGAATTATAGCCTAGAATCCCCAGACTGCCTGATTTCAAAACTCATGCTATTTTTTTTTTTTTTTTTTTTTTACTAAAAGTAAGCTATGCTTCCTAATCGCTAAAACATTAAATGATCACCTAAATTATGGAAAGAGTTAATGACTTACCTAAAATGACCATTATAAACTTAAGAAGTAATTTTTAAACTGACCAGTTTTTAGAAATGTGCCCTGTACAGATGGAGAAGCAGAAAACCAGCACAAATAGATGTAACAAAGAATGTGGGAAATTCTTTTGTTGTGTTCTCAATACCAAATTTGTCCCCAATTAGAAACCTTTCCAATCATTATGGATGTTCCACATAGTAGTTTTGTTTTAATTAAGCTTTATTGGCTCTATAATCACTATAATGTAGTTTAAAGATTTTGGCCATTTAAGACTTCAAGTATTTTATAGTTATGTCTTATGATGATCACAACAGCTCTGTTCACTGCAGACATTAATATAATTGACCCTGGGTCCCATGATTTGCTTTCATCTGGGGGACACAGCTCCCATCACGGTCAATTATCTCACAGTAATTCCAACAACAAAAGCAACTTTTGCTCAATTAAACAATTTTCTAATGATCTTCTTGGACTGGAAAATATAGCATGGCACATACTAATATGGCTGCTGTTTTTGAAATTGCCTTCCTATATGGGTAACTCATACATAGTGTGAAGCCTTTCCTGAGTTTGAACAATTTAAGCAAATTAATATCACAAAGCCAATTTTATATTTGAGACACTTGGAGGATGAATTAAGATCCACTCCTATCCCTGGTCTCATGCTCGCTGCAGATAGAACTAACTTCCACATAAAATCCATTTCTCCCTGCTGCTCCCCAGGCTTGCGTGTCTGAGATGCTCAGAATTCCTGCAAAGTACATATTAAGAACACTACACCCCCATGTGGTGGCAAAAATATTCCTGGGATATCATGGATTTTATAAATCATGTTATTGATAAATTTTCTAGTCCCTCTAAACATGTCATTAAACTTGTAAAACTGTAGACTAGTAAAAATAACTTTAAAAAATATTCTGTGCATAAAATTGTTAAAATCTATTTGTCAAATCTAACTTTTTTCTTGGCTTAGTATAGTCATATCAAGTAGAGAAAACAGAATAAAACCATAAATTAGACAAACAGCAGGTGTCCAAGTATTTTATGTACTTATGAAAATAATATTTTATGCCTTATCAAAGGTTGTAGAAAAAAATGATCAACTGTGAGTCAGAAGATATGGTTTCCAGATACCTTGGCCTTCTTCTTGTCAGTTATTTGGCCTTGGACGTTGCTTTTTAACTTCATCATCCTTATCTGCAAAACAAGGGCATTATTTCTATTTTAATTTGTCATTTTAAAAAATGTCATGTATAGAGTAATATTTTGTTAAAGTATGCTTTAAATCCTCTTAATTATACCATGCAGTTTCCAGCTAGAAAATCTTAAACTATACAACCAGCTAATTTAAAATTTCAGAGACTCTGAACACTGCATTTTGAAATACTATCTTTAAAATTATTTTTACATGCTTGCTGTGTATTTTAAAACTGAAATGATATACAAACACCTATAAACTTATATTTATAGGAAACATATGTAAAGAGTAGAGAGAAAGGGAGAGCAATGCCTGAATCAGCTGTGTTCTCTTCTAAAATTTATCCAGCCCTTTTTTGCTGCTGTGTATTGGTTCTTACTCTCTTGTTCAGTTTTGTACATACAACTTTTTAAAATTTTGGTCTCCACTCAACTTAGGGTAAAACCTGGTCCTTTGACATCCATAATACATTCACCCCATCAGACTAGATAATGTGGTATTACTTGGCTCTCTAATTGATGCCCCATTTATTCTATAGAGGTATTTTGAGAATCAGACAAGATGTGTGAAAGAGCTTCTCATAAAGCATATGCAAATGGAAGGTATTATTATTAATATTCAGCTAGACACTGGTTCTGGGATATTATTTATTACTGTTACTGCTTTAAAAAAAAAAAAAAAACAAATGAAAATACTTAGAGACCAAAGTTAGAAAGGAGGAGGGCGGGAATAGAATAGAGGAGGCTACTCAGGAAATAATTACCTCTTTAATGTTTCCTGGAAACCTTTGGATTTAACACTTTACAGTGCAGTTTGACAAGTAAAATTGAGAAGGTTAAAAAAAAAGTATGAAAAAGAAGAAAGAGTCTAAAACTTATCTTTCCTCTAGATGTAAGAAATTGATAGAGGATTACAAATAAAGCCTTGAAGGTGGAGAAAGACAGCAGAATAGAAAGCCTCCACTGATTGTCCCCCTAACAGGAACACCAAATTTTAACAACTGTCTACATACAAAAAAGCACCTTCATAAGAATCAAAACTCAGGTAGCAATCACAGTACCTGGTTTTAATTTTATATTACTGAAAGAGGCACTGAAGAGACTGGGAAAGACAGTCTTGAATCACCAATGCCACCCCTCTTCTAACCCCCGGCAGCAGCTGCATAGTGCAGAGAGAAATTCTGTGCACTTGGGGGAGGAAGCGCACAGCAACTGGGGGATTTGCATTGAACTCAGTGCTGCCCAGTCCCACACAGAGAGCATTAGAACCAGAACAGGAAGAGGGGAAGAGCCCATCCCAGCATTTGGAATTTGAGTTTCTTGGCAAGGCTAGCCACCATGAGATAAAGTGCTCTGGGATCATAAATGAACTTGAAAGGCAGTCTAGGACACAAGGACTGTAATTGTTAGGCAGGCGTTGAAGTTGTTGTGGGCCTAGAGCCAGTGGACTGGGGCAATGTGTGACCTAGTGAGACACCAGATGGGACGGCTGAGGGAGTACTTGTGCCATCCCCACCTCCAGGCAATGCAGCTTCTAGCAATGAAAATGACTCCTTTCCTCTGCTTGAGGAGAGGAGAATAGTAAAGAGGACATTGTCTTGCATCTTGGATGCCAGCTTAGGCACACTAGGATAAGGTGACAGGTAGCTAGCCCCCATACCAGGCCCTAGCTCCCAGACAACATTTCTAGACACATTCTAGGCCAGAAGGGAACCCACCTGCCTTGAAGGGAAGGATGTAGTCCTGACAGTATATGTCACCTGATGGCTAAAGTGCCCTTGGGCCCTGAATAACCAACAGTAATACCCAGGTAGTATGCTATGGGCCTTAGGTTAGACTGAGATGTGCTGGCCTTGGGGACCAGCTTGGCTACAGTAGGGTAGAGCACCAAGCAGGCTTTTGGGGTTCCTGGGTCCAGGCCAAGGCTCTTGGACAGCATTTCTGGACATTCCCTGGGTGAGGAGAGTCTTCTGCCCTGAAGGGTGAGTCTCAGACCTGACAGCATCCTCCAGAAGCTGACTGAAGAGCCCCTGAGTCTAAGAAAATGTTGGCAGTGGCCTGCCAGAATGCCCCATGGCCCAGTGGTGGTGGTGATGATCATGAAGAGAGGCTCATTTGCCTGTGGAAAGGAGATGAAAGAGGGGGAAGGACTTTGTGTGGTTTGAGGGCCAGCTTAGTGACAGTAGAATAGAATACTAGGAAAATTTTGATGGTTTTTGACTTCAGTCCCTGGCTCTCAGATAGCATCACTGAACCTTCTTGAGCCTAGAGGAACTTGTCACACTGAAGGGAAAAACAGAAACCCGGGTGGCTTTGCCATCTGCTGATTTTTAGAGCCTTGGGGCCTTGAATGAACATAGGTGGTAGCCAAGCAGTGGTTACAGTGGGTCTTGGACAAGGTACAGTGCTCTACTGTCTTCAGATCTGACCCAGGGCAGTTCCAGTGGTCATGGCTATAGTGGTGCTTGTGTTACCCTACCCCTAGTTCCAGGTGGCTCAGCACAAAGAGAGATACTCTGTTTGGGAGAAAATAAAGGAAGAGAGTAAGAGAGCAAGAGTATCTGCCTGGTAATCCAGAGAATTCTTCTGAATTTTATCCAAGATCACCATACTGGTACCTCTGTGAGTCTCCAGGAAGCACAGCATTACTGAGATTGGGGCCCAAATCTCTGAATACTTGGAAAGACTTCCCAAGAAAGACAGGTACAAACAAGCATAGATTGTGAAGAATACAAGAAATCCCCAACCCTTCAATCCCCAGACACTGACAAACATCCGTAAGCATCAAAACCTCCAGGAAAACTTGAACAAAATGACTTGAACAAAACACCAGTGACCAAACCCAGAGTGACAAAAATATGTAACCTTTCAGAGAATCCAAAATGGCTTCTTTGAGGAAGCTCAATCTAATTCAAGAAAACACAGAGAAGGAATTCACAATCCTATTAGACAAACTTAACAGAGACTGAATAATTAAAAAGAAGCAAGCAGAAATTCTGGAGCTGAAAAATTCAACTGATGTACTAAAGAATGCATCAGAATTTCTCAACAGCAGAATTGACGAAAAAGAAGAAAGAAATTGTGAGCTTGAACACAGTCAGAGGAAACAAACATACAAAAAAGAATGAAGCATGCCTAAGATGTAGAAATACCCTCATAAGGGTAAATCTAGGCATTATTAGCCTTAAATAGGAGGAGGATAGAGAGTTTGGGGTAGAAAGTTTATTCAAAGAGATAGTAACAGAGAACTTCCCAGATCCAGAGAAAGATACCAACATTCAAGTCCTGGAAGGTTATAGAACATCAAGCAGATTCAACCCAAAGAAGACTACCTCAAGACATTTAAAAATTAAACTACCAAAAGTCAAGGATAAATAAAAAATCATAGGCTGGGCATGGTGGCTCACGCCTGTAATCCCAGCACTTTACGAGGCCAAGGCAGGCGGATCACCTGAGGTCAGGAGTTCTAGACCAGCCTGACCAACATGGAGAAGACCCGTCTCTACTAAAAATATAAAAAATTAACCAGGTGTGGTGGTGCATGCCTGTAATCCCAGCTACTTGGAAGGCTGAGGTAGGAGAATCACTGGAACCCAGGAGGCAGAGGTTGCAGTGAGCCAAGATTGTGCCATTGCCTGGGCAACAAGAGCGAAACTCTGTCTCAAAATAAATATATAAAATAAAATAAAAAATAAAAAATCATAAAAGCAACAAAAGAAAAGAAACAAATAACATACAAAGGAGCTCCAATATATCTGGTAACATACTTTTCAGTGGAAACCTTACAGGCCAGGAGAGAGTGGCATGACATATTTAAAATGCTGAAGGAAAAAAAAATTTACCCTAGAATACTTTATCCAGCAAAAATATCCTTCAAGAATGAAGGAGAAATAAAAACATTCCCAGACAAACAAAAGCTGAGGGATTTCATCAACACCAGATCTGTCTTACAAGAAATGCCAAAAGGAGTTCTTCAACCTGAAGAAAATGGATGTTAATGAACAATAAGAAATCTTCCAAAAGTACAAAACTGGTAATAGTAAGCACACAGAAAAACACATAATATTATAACACTGTAATTGTGGCATACAAACTATTCATATCTTAAGTAGAAAGATGAAATAATGAACTAATAAAAAATAATAGCTACAACTTTTCAAGACATAGACAATACAGTAAGACATAAACAGAAACAGCAAAAAGATAAAAAGCAGGAAGACAAAGTTAAAGTGGTCCATTTTTTATTAGTTTTTAAATTTATTTTTAATTTTTGTTGGTACATAGTAGTGTATATATTTATGGAATTCAAGGGATGTTTTGATACAGGCATACAATGAACAATACTCATATCATGGAGAATGGGGTATCTATATGTCATGAGATACTTGGGGTATTGTTTTTCCAGCTGGAAACCTCTGTGGCCAGTGGCACCTTTGCCCAAGTTTTGCTTGGGCCCCCTGGGTTCGTTGTGCCCATCTGGCCTGGCAGGCTGTACTTGAGCCAGGGTGAGCCAGGCACAGAAAGGCAAGGGGTGTGTGAGCAAGTGAGCATGGGGTCCAGGCACTGTGCAAAGTCAGGCACACCAGCTGTGGTGGGGAGGGCAGATCCCGGTGTCAACATGCATGCTGGCTCCCTGCGAGGCTGTGGTTGAACCAGGTGTACTGCAAGTGGCTTTCACCGTGGGCCCTGGGGAACGTGGTGGCACTTGGAAGCTTGGAGATGCCAGAAACCATAGACCCTCAAAGAGGGTGTGGCAGCCCTGGCTCTGGAAGCGTCTACATCTGGGGTCCTCAAAAGGCTGGAACTCTTCTCTCCTGTCTTCTCTTCTTCTCATTGTCCACAACATGGCAGGCAAGGGATGTGTTTCAGCCCTGTCTGTGTTACAGCTCTTTCAGCTCCACAATTTGGTGGGTCCTGAGTTCTTGTCCCATGTCTAGGTACACAGAAAAGTGGAGGATGAGCAAGGTGAAGACGTGCTTTATTGAGTGACAGAACAGCTCAGAGGAGACCTGCAGTGGGTACCTCCTCTCTGCAGGCAGGTCATCCTGATGAGTGTCCAGCTCTCAGCAGGGAGGAAATCCACACTGGGTAGCTCCCCTCCACAGGCAAGGTGTTCTGTCAAGTGTTCAGCTTGCAGCAGAGAGTGGACCCACAGTGGGTAGCTCCTCTCTGCAAGTAGGTTGTCATGGCATCTGTTCAGTTCCCAGCAGACAGGAGATTCACCTTGGGAAGCTCCTCTCTGCAAGCAGAGTGTCCTGATGAGTGTTCAGCTCTAAGCACAGAGGAGACCCACAGTGGGGAGCTCCTCTCCACAGGCAGGTCATCCTGACATCTGCCCAAGCCTGGCGAAGTCTGGGGCTTTTATGGGCTTCAGAGGGGAGGAAGTGCATGCTGATTGGCCCACAGGCAGCAATGGGTGGGTTGGGAAAAAGCACCGTGAGTTCTCACTCTGGTCCATGGAACTGGCAGCCTGGTCCCCAGGCTTCAGGCTGTCCTAGGCCTGAAGATGGAGCTTCACTAGGGACCTGCTCCTTTCTGCCCAGGAGCTTATCTGCCTCCTGCTGCCATTAACCTCCTGTCTGTCAATGGTGCCCACGGCACCCAAGCTGTTCATGCCAAGGGGTGCCTGCAGGTCCATTCCAAGCTGCCCTCAGCCCCACCTCAGCCTCCCTTCTGTGTTGGTCAGCAGCCAAAGTCCAGAGGGGGCTGAGTCAGCAGGGGACTGGCCTGTCAGTGCTGCCCTGAGCATGTGCACACCCCATTGGGTTGTGACAGCACCTGGGCTCGGCCTCAACTTTCCTCTGAAATCAAAGCAGGTACCAGGAGTAGGGAGAGACCAGGCAGCAGGAGTAGGCACTTCAGAGCCTACAAGGGCAGAGGGGCTTCCTGGACGCCCAACAGTGCAGAGATGCCTGGGCCTATAGCCATCACTGGGTGGCTGCACCTGCATCCAGGAGGGTAAGGCTTCTGCCTGCTCCCTGCCCCCAAGAGCACAGGGATGCCCAGGTGTTGAGCAGTTGCTGGGTGGCCACAGCTGCACCCAGGGAGCACGAGGCTCCTACTCTGCCAACTCGGAAGGAGACGGGACTTCTGTCTCTTCCTAGCTCCCACTGGCTCCATGGAATACACAGCCCCAGCTGTACCTCCCCCATTGCAGTTGGCGTTACAGCAAGGGCTGCCCGAGACACGCCACCACTGCCAACACATTCTTTCAAACATTTATCCTTTGTGTTACAATCCCGTTACACTCTTGTAATCATTTTAAAATGTGCAATGAAGCTATTATTGACTATATTAACCTTGTTGTGCTATCAAATAGTAGGTCTTATTCTTTCTAAATCATTTTCTTTTTGCTTATTAGTTTGTTTATGTAATCAGTGATAAGTTATCAAATGAATGGGTTATAAGATAGTACTTGCAAGCCTCATGGTAACTTCACATCAAAAAACATACAACAGATACATACACACACACACAAATTCACAAATTATAAATTAAATCGTACCACCAGAGAAAATCACTTTAGCTACAAGGAAAACAGAAATGAAGGAAAGAAGGAAGAGAAGAACACAAAACAACCAAAAAACAAACAACAAAATAGCAGGAGTAAGATCTTGCTCATCAATAATAACATCAAATCTAAATGGACTAAGCTTTCCAATGAAAAGACATAGAATGGATGAATGCATAAAAAGCAAGACTCATTGATCTGTTCCCTATAAGAAACACACTTCATTTCTAAAGAAACACATAAAATAAAAATAGACAGAAAAATATATCCCATGCTAATGGAAACCAAGAAAAGGAGAAGAAATAGCTATACTAATATCAGACAAAACAGATTTCAAGACAAAAACTGTAAGGAGAAACAAGGAAGGCAATTATATAATGATAAAGGGGTTAATACAGCAAGAAGATGACAATTGTGAATATATATGCAGTCAATGCTTGAACACTAAGATATATAAAGCAAATACTCCTCAGAGCTAAATAGAGAGATAGACCTCAGTACAATAAAAACTGTAGACTTCAACACTCCAATGTCAGCATTGGACAGATCTCCCAGAAAGAAAATCAACAAAGAAACATCAGATTCAACTTGCACTTTAGAACAAATAGGCCTAATAGATATTTGCAAAACATGTCATCCAGTGGCCAAAAAATGCACATTATTTTCTTCAGCACACAGATAATTCTTAAAGACAGACCATATGTTAGGTCACAAAACAAGCTTTAAAACATTTTTTTAAAAATGAAAATAATAGTATTCATCTTCTCTGACTACAATGAAAATAAACTAGAAATCAAAGGATGAATTTTGAAACATTAAAACACATGGACATTAAACAATGTGCTTCTGAATGATCGGTGTATCAATTAAGACATTTAGAAGGAAACTGAAAACGTTTTTGAAAGAAATGATAATGGAAATACAACATACCAAAACCTATGGGATACAGTGAAAGTGGTACTAAGAGAGAAATTTATAGCTATAAGTGCCCCTACCTCAAAAAAAGAGAAAAACTTCAAATTATTTAATGATGCACCTTCAAGAACTAGAATAGCAAAAGCAAACCAAGCCCAAAATTAGTAAAAGAAATAATAGAGATACAAGCACAAATAAATGAAATAGAAACAAAGGAAAGCAATGCAAAAGATAAATGAAATTAAAAATTTTTTGAAAATATAAACGCAATTAGCCTTTATCCAGACTAAGAGCAAAAGAGAGAAGACCAAAATAAATAAAATCAGAGATGAAAAGAAAAAATTAAAACTGACATTGCCGAAATTCAAAAGATCATTAGTGGCTACCATAAGCAACCATATGTCAATAAACTGGTAAATCTAGAGGCAATGTATACATTCCTAGACACATAGAACCTACCAAGATTGAACTATTAAGAAATCCAAAACCTGAATAGAGAAATGTCAAGTAACAAGATCAAATTCATAATTAAAGTCTCCCATAAAGAAAAACCTGGGACCCAATTGTTTCACTACTTAATTCTACCAAAATTTAAAGAAGTAATACCAATTCTACTCAAAGTATTCAAAAAAAAAAAAAAAAAAAGAAGAAGAAGAAGAGGAAGGAATACTTCCGATTTCATTCTATATGGTCAGTGTTAACCTGATACAAAAATCAGACAGACACATCAATAAAACTAGGCACTAACATTCCTGATGAATATTGATGCAAAAATACTCAGCAAAATACTAGCAAACAAAATTAAGCAATATGTTAAAAATATCATTCTTGATGACCAAGTGGGATTTATCCCAGCAATGCAAGATGTTTCAACATATACAAATCGATCATTGTGATACACCATATAAACAGAATGAAGGAAAAAAACCACATGATCTTTTAAATTGATGCTAAAAAGCATTTGATAAAATTCAACATCTCTTCATGATAAAAACCCTCAAAAAACTGGGTATAGAAGGAACATACTACAACATAATAAAAGTCATATATGACAGACACAAAGCTAGTATCATACTGAATGGGGAAAAACTGAAAGCCTTTTCTCTAAGATCTGGAACATGACAAGGATGCTCACTTTCACCACTGTTATTCAGCATAGTACTGGAACTCCTTAGTTACAGCCATCAGACAACAGAAAGATATAAAAGGCATTCAAGTTGGAAAGACAGACATCAAATTTTCCTTGTTTGCAGATGATATGATTTTTTTTTTTTTAACAACAACAAAAAATTTAATTCTACATTTCAACTCCACCCTGAACCCCTGCTACATTTGGTCTATTTTTTGGCTTCAATTTATGTAATCTTTTTTTTTATTTTTTTAATGATAAGAAACCAAAAGTTTTGATATTATTATTATTATTATTATTATTATTATTATTATTTTAAATTTAAGTTCTAGGGTACATGTGCATAACGTGCAGGTTTGTTACATAAGTATACTTGTGCCATGTTGGTGTGCTGCACCCATCAACTTGTCAGCACCCATCAATTCATCATTTATATCAGGTATAACTCCCAATGCAATCTCTCCCCCCTCCTCCCTCCCCATGATAGGCCCCGGTGTGTGATGTTCCCCTTCCCGAATCCAAGTGATCTCATTGTTCAGTTCCCACCTATGAGTGAGAACATGCGGTGTTTGGTTTTCTGTTCTTGTGATAGTTTGCTAAGAATGATGGTTTCCAGCTGCATCCATGTCTCTACAAAGGATGTAAACTCATCCTTTTTTATGGCTGCATAGTATTCCATGGTGTATATGTGCCACATTTTCTTAATCCAGTCTGTCACAGATGGACATTTGGGTTGATTCCAAGTCTTTGCTATTGTGAATAGTGCCACAATAAACATACGTGTGCATGTGTCTTTATAGCAGCATGATTTATAATCCTTTGGGTATATACCCAGAAGTGGGATGGCTGGGTCATATGGTACATCTAGTTCTAGATCCTTGAGGAATCGCCATACTGTTTTCCATAATGGTTGAACTAGTTTACAATCCTACCAAAAGTGTAAAAGTGTTCCTATTTCTCCACATCCTCTCCAACACCTGTTGTTTCCTGACTTTTTAATGATTGCCATTCTAACTGGTGTGAGATGGTATCTCATTGTGGTTTTGATTTCCATTTCTCTGATGGCGAGTGATGATGAGCATTTTTTCATGTGTCTGTTGGCTGTATGAATGTCTTCTTTTGAGAAATGTCTGTTCATATCCTTTGCCAAGTTTTTGATGGGGTTGTTTGTTTTTTTCTTGTATATTTGTTTGAGTTCTTTGTAGATTCTGGATATTAGCCCTTTGTTGGATGAGTAGATTGCAAAAATTTTCTCCCATTCTGTAGGTTGCCTGTTCACTCTGATGGTAGTTTCTTTTGCTGTGCAGAAGCTCTTTAGTTTAATTAGATCCCATTTGTCAAATTTGGCTTTTGCTGGCATTGCTTTTGGTGTTTAGACATGAAGTCCTTGCCCATGCCTATGTCCTGAATGGTATTACCTAGGTTTTCTTCTAGGGTTTTTATGGTATTAGGTCTAACAATTTAAGTCTTTAATCCATCTTGAATTAATCTTCGTGTAAGGAGTAAGGAAAGGATCCAGTTTCAGCTTTCTACTTATGGCTAGCCAATTTTCCCAGCACCATTTATTAAATAGGGAATCCTTTCCCCATTTCTTGTTTCTCTCAGGTTTGTCAAAGATCAGATGGCTGTAGATGTGTAGTATTATTTCTGAGGCCTCTGTTCTGTTCCATTGGTCTATATCTCTGTTTTGGTACCAGTACCATGCTGTTTTGGTTACTGTAGCCTTGTAGTATAGTTTGAAGTCAGGTAGCGTGATGCCTCCAGCTTTGTTCTTTTGACTTAGGATTGTCTTGGCAATGCGGGGTCTTTTTTGGTTCCATATGAACTTTAAAGCAGTTTTTCCAATTCTGTGAAGAAACTCATTGGTAGCTTGATGGGGATGGCACTGAATCTATAAATAACCTTGGGCAGTATGGCCATTTTCACGATATTGATTCTTCCTATCCATGAGCATGGTATGTTCTTCCATTTGTTGGTGTCCTCTTTTATTTCACTGAGCAGTAGTTTGTAGTTCTCCTTGAAGAGGTCCTTTACATCCCTTGTAAGTTGGATTCCTAGGTATTTTATTCTCTTTGAAGCAATCGTGAATGGAAGTTCATTCCTGATTTGGCTCTCTGTTTGTCTGTTACTGGTGTATAAGAATGCTTGTGATTTTTGCACATTAATTTTGTATCCTGAGACTTTGCTGAAGTTTCTTCTCAGCTTAAGGAGATTTTGGGCCGAGACAATGGGGTTTTCTAAATATACAATCATGTCATCTGCAAGCAGGGACAATTTGACTTCTTCTTTTCCTAACTGAATACCCTTGATTTCTTTCTCTTGCCTGATTGCCCTAGCCAGAACTTCCATCACGATGTTGAATAGGAGTGGTGAGAGAGGGCATCCCTGTCTTGTGCCAGTTTTCAAAGGGAATTTTTCCAGTTTTTGCCCATTCAGTATGATATTAGCTGTGGGTTTGTCATAAATAGCTCTTATTATTTTGAGATACGTTCCCTCAATACCGAATTTATTGAGCGTTTTTAGCATGAAGGGCTGTTGAATTTTGTCAAAAGCCTTTTCTGCATCTATTGAGATAATCATGTGGTTCTTGTCTTTGGTTCTGTTTATATGCTGGATTACGTTTATTGATTTGCGAATGTTGAACCAGCCTTGCATCCCAGGGATGAAGCCCACTTGATCATGGTGGATAAGCTTTTTGATGTGCTGATGGATCCGGTTTGCCAGTGTTTTATTGAGGATTTTTGCATCGATGTTCATCAGTGATATTGGTCTAAAATTCTCTTTTTTTGTTGTGTCTCTGCCAGGCTTTGGTATCAGGATGATGTTGGCTTCATAAAATGAGTTAGGGAGGATTCCCTCTTTTTCAATAGATTGGAATAGTTTCAGAAGGAATGGTACCAGCTCCTCCTTGTACCTCTGGTAGAATTCAGCTGTGAATCCATCTGGTCCTGGACTTTTTTTAGTTGGTAGGCTATTAATTCTTGCCTCAATTTCAGAGCCTGCTATTGGTCTATTCAGGGATTCAACTTCTTCCTGGTTTAGTCTTGGAAGAGTGTAAGTGTCCAGGAAATTATCCATTTCTTCTAGATTTTCTAGTTGATTTGCATAGAGATGTTTATAGTATTCTCTGATGGTAGTTTGTATTTCTGTGGGGTCAGTGGTGATATCCCCTTTATCATTTTTTATCGCGTCTATTTGATTCTTCTCTCTTTTCTTCTTTATTAGCCTTGCTAGGGGTCTGTCAATTTTGTTGATCTTTTCAAAAAACCAACTCCTTGATTCATTGATTTTTTGGAGGGTTTTTTGTGTCTCTATCTCCTTCGGTTCTGCTCTGATCTTAGTTATTTTTTGCCTTCTGCTAGCTTTTGAATGTGTTTGCTCTTGCCTCTCTAGTTCTTTTAATTGTGATGTTAGAGTGTCCATTTTAGATCTTTCCTGCTTTCTCTTGTGGGCATTTAGTGCTATAAATTTCCCTCTACACACTGCTTTAAATATGTCCCAGAGATTCTGGTATGTTGTGTCTTTGTTCTCATTGGTTTCAAAGAACATCTTTATTTCTGCCTTCGTTTCGTTTTGTACCCAGTAGTCATTCAGGGGCAGGTTGTTCAGATTTCATGTAGTTGAGCAGTTTTGATTGAGTTTCTTAGTCCTGAGTTCTAGTTTGATTGCACTGTGGTCGAGAGACAGTTTTTTATAATTTCTGTTCTTTTACATTTGCTGAGGAGTGCTTTACTTCCAATTATGTGGTCAATTTTGGAATAAGTGCGATGTGGTGCTGAGAAGAATGTATATTCTGTTGATTTGGGGTGGAGAGTTCTATAGATGTCTATTAGGTCCGCTTGGTGCAGAGATGAGTTCAATTCCTGGATATCCTTGTTAACTTTCTGTCTCGTTGATCTGTCTAATGTTGACAGTGGAGTGTTGAAGTCTCCCATTATTATTGTATGGGAGTCTAAGTCTCTTTGTAAGTCTCTAAGGACTTGCTTTATGAATCTGGGTGCTCCTGTATTGGGTGCATATATCTTTAGGAGAGTTAGCTCTTCCTGTTGAATTGATCCCTTTACCATTCTGTAATGGCCTTCTTTGTCTCTTTTGATCTTTGATGGTTTAAAGTCTGTTTTATCAGAGACTAGGATTGCAACCCCTGCTTTTTTTTGTTCTCCATTTGCTTGGTAGATCTTCCTCCATCCCTTTATTTTGAGCCTATGTATGTCTCTGCATGTGAGATGGCTCTCCTGAATACAGCAGACTGATGGGTCTTGACTCTTTATCCAGTTTGCCAGTCTGTGTCTTTTAATTGGAGCATTTAGTCCATTTACATTTAAGGTTAATATTGTTATGTGTGACCTTGATCCAGCCATTATGATATTAACTGGTTATTTTGCTCGTTAGTTGATGCAGTTTCTTCCTAGCCTCGATGGTCTTTACATTTTGGCATGTTTTTGCAATGGCTGGTACCGGTTGTTCCTTTCCATGTTTAGGGCTTCCTTCAGGGTCTCTTGTAAGGCAGGCCTGGTGGTGAGAAAATCTCTAAGCGTTTGCTTATCTGTAAAGGATTTTATTTCTCCTTCACTTGTGAAACTTAGTTTGACTAGATATGAAATTCTGGGTTTAAAATTCTTTGCTTTAAGAATGTTGAATATCGGCCCCCACTCTCTTCTGGCTTGTAGAGTTTCTGCCGAGAGATCTGCTGTTAGTCTGATGGGCTTCCCTTTGTGGGTAACTCGACCTTTCTCTCTGGCTGGCCTTAAGATTCTTTCCTTCATTTCAACTTTGGTGAATCTGGCAATTATGTGTCTTGCAGTTGCTCTTCTGGAGGAGTATCTTTGTGGCGTTCTCTG
The DNA here is from genome assembly GCF_009764315.1 of Trachypithecus francoisi. Taxonomy (NCBI): domain Eukaryota; kingdom Metazoa; phylum Chordata; class Mammalia; order Primates; family Cercopithecidae; genus Trachypithecus; species Trachypithecus francoisi. Next base: position 74,619,611 of record NW_022681473.1, on the reverse strand, counting down.
TATTTCCTGTATTTGAATGTTGGCCTGCCCTACTAGGTTAGGGATGTTCTCCTGGATGATATCCTGAAGAGTTTTTTCCAACTTGGTTCCATTTTCCCCCTCACTTTCAGGCACCCCAATCAGACGTAGATTTGGTCTTTTTACATAATCCCATACTTCTTGCAGGTTTTGTTCATTTCTTTTTCTTCTTTTTTCTTTAGGTTTCTCTTCTCGCTTCATTTCATTCATTTGATCCTCAATCACTGATACTCTTTCTTCCAGTTGATTGAGATGGTTACTGAAGCTTGTGCATTTGTCACGTATTTCTCGTGTCATGGTTTTCATCTCTGTCATTTCGTTTATGACCTTCTCTGTATTAATTATTCTAGCTACCAATTCTTCCACTCTTTTTTCAAGATTTTTAGTTTCTTTGTGCTGGGTACGTAATTCCTCCTTTAGCTCTGAGAAGTTTGATGGACTGAAGCCTTCTTCTCTCATCTTGTCAAAGTCATTCTCTGTCCAGCTTTGATCCGTTGCTGGCGATGAGCTGCGCTCCTTTGCAGGGGGAGATGTGCTCTTATTTCTTGAATTTCCAGCTTTTCTGCCCTGCTTTTTCCCCATCTTTGTGGTTTTATCTGACTCTGGTCTTTGATGATGGTGACGTACTGATGGGGTTTTGGTGTAGGTGTCCTTCCTGTTTGATAGTTTTCCTTCTAACAGTCAGGACCCTCAGCTGTAGGTCTGTTGGAGATTGCTTGAGGTCCACTCCAGACCCTGTTTGCCTGGGTATCAGCAGCAGAGGCTGCAGAAGATACAATATTGCTGAACAGCGAGTGTACCTGTCTGATTCTTCCTTTGGAAGCTTCCTCTCAGGGGTGTACTCCACCGTGTGAGGTGTGGGCTGTCAGACTGCACCTAGTGGGGGATGTCTCCCAGTTAGGCTACTCAGGGGTCAGGGACCCACTTGAACAGGCAGTCTGTCCCTTCTCAGATCTCAGCCTCCGTGTTGGGAGATCCACTGCTCTCTCCAAAGCTGTCAGACAGAGTCGTTTGCATCTGCAAAGGTTTCTGCTGCTTTTGTTGTTGTTGCTAACTGTGCCCTGTCCCCAGAGGTGGAGTCTACAGAGACAGGCAGGTTTCCTTGAGCTGCTGTGAGCTCCACCCAGTTCGAGCTTCCCAGCGGCTTTGTTTACCTACTTAAGCCTCAGCAATGGCGGGTGCCCCTCCCCCAGCCTCGCTGCCGTCTTGCGGTAGATCGCAGACTGCTGTGCTAGCAATGAGGGAGGCTCCGTGGGCATGGGACCCTCCCGGCCAGGTGTGGGATATATTCTCCTGGTGCGCCCGTTTGCTTAAAGCGCAGTATTGGGGTGAGAGTTACCCGATTTTCCAGGTGTTGTGTGTCTCAGTTCCCCTGGCTAGGAAAAGGGATTCCCTTCCCCCTTGTGCTTCCCAGGCGAGGCGATAAATTCAATACAATTGAAGAATACGAAATCAACATATGAAAATCGGTAGCAGTTCTATATGCCAACACTGAATAATCTGAAAAAGATATTTTAAAAATTCCCATTTACAGTAGCCATAAATAAAATTAAATATCTAGGAATTAATCCAAGAAGCAAAAGTTCTCCACAATGAAAGTATAAAATACTGATGAAAGAAATTTAAGAGAATGCAAAAACATAAAAAGATATTCCATGTTCATGGACTGGAAGAATCAGTGTTGTTAAAATGTCCATACCAGCCAAAGCAATCTACAGAGTCAGTGCAATCCCTATCAAATTAGCAATGATATTCTTCACATAAATAGAAAAAAACCCCTAAAATTCATATGAAATCACAAAAGACCTCAATAGCCAAAACTATTCTGAGCAAAAGAACAATACTGGAGGAATCACATTACCTGACTTCAGATTGTACTACAGAGTTATAGTAAACAAAACAGCATGGTACTGGTATAAAAGCAGATGCACAGATTGATACAGTTTGGCTCTGTGTGCTCAGCCAAATTTTATCTCAAATTGTAATCTTCAGGTGGTGTTGATGGAGAGACCTGGGTCACAGGTGATTGGTTTATGGGGGCAGTTTTCCCCCATGATGTTATCCTGATAGTGAGTGAGTTCTCATGAGACCTGATGGTTTTGTAAGTGTTTGACAGTTCCTCCTTCACATACTCGATCTCGCCTGCCACCACGTAAGACGTGCCTGCTTCCCCTTCCACCATGACTGTAAGTTTCCTGAGGCCTCCCCGGTCATGCGGAACTGTGAGTCACTTATAAATTAACCAGTCTCAGGAAGTTCTTTATAGCAGTGTAAGAACAGACTAATATATAGACCAATAGAACAGAATAGAGAACTGAGAAATAAATCCACACACCTACAGTGAACTTATTTTCAACAAAGTTGCCAAGAACATACATTGGGGAAAGGACGGTCTTTTCAATGAAGGATGCCAGGAAAACTGGATTTCCATATGCAAAAGAATAAAACTAGACTACTATATCTCATCATATACAAAAATCAAATCAAAATGGATTAGAGACTTAAATCTAAGCCCTCAATCTTTGCAATTACTACAAGAAAACATAGGAGAAACCCTCCAGGACATTGGTCTGTGCAAAGAATTCTTGACTAATATCCTACAAGCACAGGCAACCAAAGCAAAAATGGACAAATGTGATCACATCAAGTTAAAAAGCTTCTCAACAACAAAGGGAACAATCAACAAAGTGAAGAGAAAACCCACAGAATGGGAGAAAATATTGGCAAACTACCGATCTGACAAGAAATTAATAATCAGAATATATAAGGAGCTCAAACAATGCTATAGAAAAAAATTGAATAATTTGGTTACAAATGGGCAAAACATTTGAATAGACATTTATTGAAAGAAAACATACAAATGGCAAAGAGGTATACGAAAAGGTGCTCAACATCATTGATCATCAGAGAAATGCAAATCAAAACTACAATGAGATATCATCTCACCCCAGTTAAAATGGCTTTTATCCAAAGGCAGGCAATAACAAATGCTGGAGAGGATGGGTGGAAAAGAGAACTCTCCTACACTGTTAATGGGAATGTAAGTTAGTATAGCCTCTTTGGAGAACATTTTGGAGTTCCTAAATAAATGAATATAGAGCTATCATATAATCCAGCAATCACACTCCTCACTATGTACTGAAGAAAGGAAATCTGAATGTCAAAGAGCTATCTGCACTTCCATGTTTATTGCAGCATTCTTTACAATAGCCAAGGTTTGGGAGTAGCCTAAGTGTTCATGAACAGATGAACTGATAAAAAAATGTGGTACATGTACACAATGGAGTACTATTCAACTCTAAACAAAGAATGAGATCCTGACACTTGAAATAACATGGATGGAATTGGAGGTCATTATATTCAGTGAAATAGGCCAGGCATAGAAAGAAAACCTTAGCATGTTCTCACTTATTTGTGGGAGCTAAAAATTAAAACAATTGAACTTACTGTTTAAATTCAATTGAAATTAGAATGATAGTTACCAGAGGCTGGGAAGGGTAGTGAGGGTTCATGGGGGGATGCAGAGATGGTTAGTAGGTAAAAAAGAATAGAAAAAATTAAAAAAAGTTTAGAAAGAATGAATGAAGCATGGTATTTGATAACACAGCAAGGTGACTGTAGTCAATAATAATTTAATTGCACATTTAAAAATAACTAAAAAGTATAATTTGATTGTTTGTAAAACAAAGGATAAAGGCTTGAGGGGATAGATACTTCATTTGCCATGATGTGATTATAAAATATTACATACCTACATCGAAGTATCTCATGTACCCCATAAATATATACACCTACTATATACCCACAAAAAATTAAAATTAGGAAAAAAAGAAAATAAAGCTTTGTCCTAAAATGTTTACTCAATCATTGTCTTAATGCTCTTTAACAAACTTTTATGAACAGTAAATGAGTCTTAAAGAAGGTTTTTGAGTGCTGTACATAACTTTAGGGAAGGATCACTGCAGCCATATGAGAAAGACTGCAGATTGGGTGAAACTGGAGGATAAATAGTAGCAGTCCTGTCAGAAACTCCAGGAAAGGCAGTGAGTGTCAGAACATGCTGTCCAATAATCATCGTGAAAACGCTGCAGTTTCTAAGCCTCCACCTTACAGGAAAGTTCAGAAACAAGGGCATAGAAAATTGATTTGCAAGGTGCTGTGCCAAGATTATTTCTTTTGTGTATCTCTTTGTTTGACTTCTTTGTATTATTTTCTGAGTGATTCTGTAGACAAGGCATAGGGCTGAGTTCATTCTGGATTTAAAAACTCTATTTGATAGCACCATCTTCTATTCCGGCCTTAGTGAGGAAAACAGAACTTCCCTGAGTCCCCATAATATCTCTCAGTGATGAGGCTGGAAAAGGACCATAATATGAGGAAACCCAGGAGGATTAGAACTGCTAACTTTAATACATTTGTTTATTGAGTCAACATATATTATTATGTGATGCTACTGTTTCTAGGTTTCTGCTAGGTGATTGGAGAGCAAAATGTTTGGACGAAATAATGAAAACCTTCCCTTTCTCATGGAGGTTTCACTGTAGTAGGAGAGATAAGTAATCAAATAATTTTAACTGTATTATTTAGTATATAACATACACCTATAAATCTGTATTTATAATAAATATACATAAGTAGTAGAGGGAAACATTTTATATATGTTATAAAATATAACTACATTATACATTGGAATACTAAGAAAAGTAATATAAATGAAAGAGAAAATGCACTCAAAGGTATGAATGTATGTGGAGAATTACTTAAGACCACTGGCATGCATGTTATTACCCTGATTGATGTTATTACATCACAATGACAGAGACATTTCTGAAAGTAGTGCATACCTACTTCATATTTTCAGTAAGTCGTTTTTGAACACCTGTTGTGTTCCAAGTAATGTGCCACATGTTGAATACAGGTCGTAGTACTTACATAGGAGGCTTTTGCTTTCTGACCCTCTCTCAGCAGAGAAAGTGAGAATTGTGATGGGGAAAGACCCCCATTATTTGTGACTGATTTATTTTTATTTTTATTTTTATTTTTACCTGCTGGCTACCTTATCCTTTATCTGGATGTGTCTTGTGGAGCTAGGTATGGTATCTTCTTCTCCTCCTTCTCCTTCCCCTTCCCCTTCCCCTTCCACTTCCCCTTCCCGTTCTCCTTCCCCTTCCCCTTCTCCTTCCCCTTCCCCTTCTCCTCCTCCTCCTCCTCCTCCTCCTCCTCCTCCTTCTTCTTTTCTTCTTTTCTTTTTTTTTTTTTTTGATACATGTTCACACTGTGTCAACCAGGCTGGAATGCAGTTACTGAATCTCAGTTCAACCTCTGCCTCCTGGGTTCAAGTGATTCTTGTGCCTCAGCCTCCCAAGTAACTGAGACTACAGGCATGCACCATCATGCCCAGCTAATTTTTGTATCTTGTTTTAAAGTAGAAACAGGGTTTCACCATGTTGGCCAAGCTGGTCTTGAACTCCTAGCCTCAAGTGATCCACCTGCCTCGGCCTGCCAAAGTGCTGGGATTGCATGCATGAGCCACTGTGCCAGGCCAGTTTCTCCCTTCTTTACATTCCCACATAATTTTGTATGAACAACTAGGTTACTGGATGTTCTGTAATTTGTCTTCCAGTAGTGAGGGCCTTCAAATATTCGTGAATGTACTGTGATGTGCAGGAACTAAGATAGAAGTTGGGCACAGAAAAATAAATTAGGCATATATTCTTTACATACAAGGCTCAGAATATTATAGAGGAAATCACATATAGGTGTATAATTGCCATACTAAATGAGGTGGTAGAGATATATTGGATAAAGAGGGGGAACAGAGGGAATAAACATTTATTTCTTCCTCATACTAGAGATGGAGTAGAGAGAGGGATTTCAGAAAAACTTTGTAGTGGAGCTATGAGAGTTTGGAAATAATAAATTAATTATTTAGAAAAGGAAAGGCCTTCTGTGCATAGGGAATAGTATGTGCAAAGGTACAGAGACACAGGACAAGTAATTGGATTTGGCTAGAGTAGGACATGAGTTAAAAAGACAGAATTCAAACCATAGGAATCTGAAGCACCCCAGGTCAGACACTAAGTAGAAGAAAAGAGAACAAGGGAGTCTTATGGAGAAGCATTAGAAAGTACAGAAGCCCCCTAATGGAAAACTTACCAGAGAGGCTTGCCAAGAGTCAATCTAGAAAAGACATGACTCTACTCCTGGGGTACTGGGGCATGAGTGAATGTGGGTCACATTTAAGGCAGCCTGATAATGTCTGCTGCAAAAAGGTAATTGTTTCTCCTGTGTTGGTTCCTTAAGTCTCATTAGTGAACATCTCAGTGCTCAGACACTCTAATTAGATTGGTTTGGGTTCTAAGATTAGGTCTGAATTTTTAAAAATATTTCTTCCCACCAAAGCCATTACTCTTCAAAAGCCAGAGCAGTACCAAGACTTACTTTAGAGAATTTTCCTGGCCCCCTGGGCCCTAATTAAAGGAAGGTCTAGACAAAGAGGAAAATTTTGCCTATCTTTCTGAACATAGGGTGGTGGTGTCACAGAGCAGTTTTTACTGCCAGTTAACTTTGTGTCTATAGTAGTTCTTTTGAGGATTTTCTGCAACTGTCTGCCCTGTTGCTACTGCAATGGAAATAATTAATTGAGGCAGCCCTGATCAATGGGTGGAATGCTTCAGAAGAGATTGGTTTTGGCTCACTGGAGTTTTATTCAGATCTTACATGAAAAAGGCCTAACAATGGAATTGATGTTTTTTGGGGGGAAGCCAGTGTTTACATGAGTGGAAGGAAGGCGGAAAAGAGAAATAGGATCTCAATGCTCTATCTTAGAAGCTTGTGATAAAAGTGATCAATCATCCTGTATTTTCCAGTAGTTCTTTCTAGCTATATTTAGTTATTAACTTCTGGAATGCCCTAGCTTGGAGTTGATAATTTTGTGCCTTTCAGAATTTCTACTTTTTCTTATAATAAAGCCAAATGGTTAGTTCTATATATCAGTGGTTTATGGTACTTCATTATTTTCCATATGGTCAGGATAGACCAACTATCTTCTTATGGGTGCTCAAGTGTACAATTGGTTTTATTCTAAGTTTTCAGGTACAAAATTGAGCCTTAGGGTAGTTAACTGTAGGCAGCTGGGGGAGCTGGGATAAAAACCAAACTTCTTATATGACTAATGTCAAGTAAAATTTGAATAAGTTCAGAATGAATCGTGATGATGACGTATTCTATTTTTGAGAAAAGAAAATTTCTTAGTTTTGTACACTTAAAAGGGCTAGAAATAATGATTGTGTAATAGCAATGAACATCTGTAGTGCTTCCAGTGTGGTTTCCAAATATCATTTCCTAATAAAAGGTACAAGAGCTTCTTGGGAAAAAAATGATTTTTCAAGAAAAAGATCTATTCTAGGCCTTCTAATGGAAGTATGCCTAAATAACAAAATAATCTAAGAGAAATCATTTTTTGAGCAAACTGTCTTTTAAAATTGGAAAACCAGGAAATGTTGAATCTTCATTAACTGTTTCATGATTTTAAAGAGTTTTTGTTGGTACTAGAGTTATTTTTAAAAGCAAGAGTCTTTATATGTAGATCTTTTAAAAATATTTACAGATGAAGTGAAATGATGCCTGATTTTGCTTCAAAATAATCTGAGGGAATGGTTAGGAGTATAGATGACATAAAGTTGGTCGTAAGTTGAACATTGTTGAAGATGAATGAGGAGGTATGCGGTCTTATTTTAATGTATTTGAAATTTTCCTTAATACAAAAAATGAGAGAGGACCCAGATATTTTTGATTCCATGGACAATGTTCTTATGTTATTTTCTATACCCTTATTTTTTTTAAAAAATTATTTATTTATTTGTTTGTTTGTTTGTTTGTTTTGAGATGTAGTTTCACTCTTGTTGCCCAGGCTGGAGTATAATGGTGCAATCTCAACTCACTGCAACCTCTACCACGCGGGATCAAGCGATTATGCTTCATCCTCCCGAGTAGCTGGAATTACAAGTGCCTGCCACCATGCCCAGCTAAGTTTTTTATTTTGTTTTGTTTTGCATTTTTAGTAGAGACGGGGTTTCGCTATGTTGGCCAGGCTGGTCTTGAACTCCTGACCTCAAGCGATCCACCAGCCTCAGTCTCCGAAAGTGCTGGTATTACAGGTGTGAACCACTGCGCCCAGCCTATACCCTTATTTTTAATATGCTCATTGTTAAGGGTTACCAGAAAAAAAAAAAAAAGAATTACAAGAGCCTATGCTAGAAAATTCCACTTGCTTCCCAACTCCCTTAGCCATAGCTTATACCTAAGCAGATTTTATATGATGGGAGCTTAATATATATCTTTACTGAACTAAATAATAGCTATATATGTAAAACATACAGATACCAATAATCATTTGACATGCTGAACATGTATGGAGGAAAACCTCTGAAACAAAAATCAGAAACCTTTCATTCTGGCTCTAGATCAGTTGAGAAATTTTAGGCTTCTCTGAGTTTGAGTGGGAATAGTAATTACCTTTATAGATCTTTTGAGAGGCTCCAGTGAAATATTGTATATAAACACCTCTACTAAAGCTATAGTGTTATATCAGTGTAAGATACTCTTATTGATTAGTACAGAATTTAGATGCCATGAGAACACAGAGAAGGAAATGATTCTCACAAACTTTGGAGTTGTGAAGATTTAATGGATGAGCAAGTACATAAGTTGAGCCTTGGAGAACAGAAAATGCTTAGTCTGGCAGAAAGGATGGTACAGAAAGAGAACACAGAAAGATCAAGGGTTCAGAGTAGGAATGAATTTAGCATTTAAGGGGAACAGGGTCATGGAGTCAGAGAGTGTCAGAAGTGAAAGGGATCTTAGAAATTGTCCCAAACAAATAATCTATTTAAGTGTTGAGGATACTAAGGCTGTGATAGGATAAGTGCTTTACCCGTGATGAAAACAGCTAGTAAGTGACTGAGCCAAGGACTCCAAATCACACTGTTTTTCCTCCTATGAAAGTTTCCTCTTAGTAGTAAAATTTAGACTACTAGAGCTGAGCATGTAAGATTGATTAAGCAGGGTAGGATCAGTTGATTTTTTTTTAATCTTTGACTATTAGATTTTAATATTATCTCTTATGCAATTAAGAGCCTTGATATATTTTAAGCAAGTGAATTATAGGAAGAAGCAGTGGGTTGACAATAGTGTGCTTCATACATAGGAAGGACTGAAGGTTGAAACAGCAAGATACTACAGGATGCTACTGCAGTTCCTCATATGTGAGGATGAGGACTGCCTGAAAGGTATGCTGATGCTGGTGGGATAGAGAAAAAGAGTGACACTCTTAAGAGGAAAATTAAAAGTGATTGATGACAGATCCAAAATAACTATGTAAGACCAAGTAGGACTGTAAGTGTATTCATATATTATAAAATTTTGCAAAGAAGAGTTTAAAGAAGATATGTTTTTTATTATAGAGTCATCCCTATCCCACTCCTGCATGTAAAAGATATTTCACAAACACAGAGAGAAACCTGAGATTCAGAGAGAAGGGCTGATTTATTCAAAGTCTCATGGGTGGCAAATGATTGAGTCAAAACTAAAGTCTAGTGCCATTTCCACAACCTAGGATTTCTTAACCTGGGATTCATAGATCTTCCAGGAGTTAATGACTAAATTTCAGTTATTCACTAAGCCCGATAGAGATATATGCAAATATTTTGAATTACTCATTTTAATGTGTGTGTGTGTGTGTGTGTGTGTGTGTGTGTGTGTGGTGGGGGTAGTTAGTGGAAAAGAAAATGTCTGTATGTAGGTGGGTGGGTAGGAAGCCAGTGGGAAAGAATGTTCGTAGCTTTTAATAAATCCTCAAATTTATCTTTGATTCCCTGAAAGTTAAGAACTTAAAGGTACATAGTGATATATTTAAAGCAATATTATTTTGGATAAATATTAAATTAAGTTGTATTTCTCTCCTCCCAAAATTGTGTCTCTTTCCCACCTAATCCATCCCAGATAGTATCTGGGAGTGCAGGGAAGTTTACATGTCCTCATCGTAATGGGAGTACACACCTGGGCTACATGTGTGTGTCTGTTACCCCTAGGGCTTTGCAGGTATCCATGGAAGTATTTCTTGTCTTGATTTCCAAGAATCATACTGATATTCACAGGTGAAGATTGTAGCTGGTAAAGATATTGCAAGCATCTTCTTTTGGCATGGCTAGAGATTGATGTCTTGGCTCTATCTTGATTCCTATTTGGGCTATTCTGCTTCTTGTATTCTAGGTCTGTCTTCCATCCAGCCTCTGTCTTAGACCCTGCCCTTTGCCATCGCTGTTCTATATCACCATAGAAGCTGCATGGGTAGACTTGGAATCTCAACTATTAAAAGTTGTTCAACTCTGAGTACATGGAAATATCTTTTTGCCTTCCATACCACATGGCTGCAAAGAGTAATTTTGGGGTGACATTTCTAGTCCACTCTAAACATGAATATTCTTTGCAATCATTTTTGCCTCAACTATAACTACTGCAGTTGTCATAGGGTCTCAGTCTTCAATTTGTGTCTCCAAAAGAGGGACAATAACATCTCTTAAGATTGTGGTAAAAAGAAGTAGTGTAATGTTTATAAATGTCTTAGAATACTTTCTGGCACTTAAAGGACAATTTCTCTTATTATTATTACATTATTATTTTAGTATCATGTATTAGGTCTTTTTCCTCTTAGTATTCCTGAGGCTACCACAAAGCTTGAAACAGAATAGAAACTTAGTAAATATTTGATTAATGAATGAAATCAACTTAGAGAGAGGGTCCTATGTGGTGCTCAAATAACAGCAAAAAACAAACAAAAAACTCTCAACTTCTCAGTTCTACAGGTATTCCAGAAAATATATGTTTGATATGTCAAAACTAATCAAATATCTGTGTTTCAAATTATATTCTCCAGAAGTATATACTGTCTGAAGAAACTAGATAGCTTCTGAATGTTTTCTACAAAGTATTTGTTTACCTTGTGCCACTAACTTACATTCAAAAGATACCTTGTTTTGTATATTTATCTGCTGTGCTCCATCCACATTTGGTAGTTCCAAACTTAGATTGAAATTACTTAGAAAGTAGACACACACACACACACACACACAAAGTTACGATGAACTTTTGGCAGTCAATTAAGTCTTGTGTGTGTGTTTGTGTGTGTGTGTGTGTATGTGTGTGTGTGTGTGTTTTTAACAATCCTGGAGTAAAGCACTTCACAATTCATAGCTTGATTCTAGCCTTTATGTTCCTTTTAGCTACTCAGCAGTTCCAAACTATTGAGCAGTTGCCATCTAGTGGGAAAAAACTGTAATGGCATAAAGGAAGCTGAACTCAAAACAATCACTAAGATGGATATACCTGGAAGAACGAAGCTAAATCCATCCACAAGTTTTGCAATAATAGTATCAATTATTAATGTTACCAAATGTATATATTGGAGCTACAGGGAAATATCTGAATTTTAAAAATGTTTTCAATTCAATGTAAGAGAAAATTATAACCACAATGTCACCACATACCTATTAGAATGATACAAGAATAACAATAACAAATGACAATACCAAATATGGATAAGGATGTTAGGCAATCAGAATTCACACACAATGCTGATGAGAACGAAAAAATGTTACAGCTGCTCAGGAAAACACTTTGGCAGTTTCTGATAAAGTTAAGCATAAACTTACCATTAATCCAGCAATCTGAAAAATGTATCTTTGTTCCAGTTCTTACAGAAAATGTTTTCAACATTTTCCTATTCAGATGTTTCCTGTGGGTATGTTATGTATGGCCTTTATTTTTTTGAGGTATATTGCTTCTATGTCTAGTTTGTTCATGTTGTTTTTATTATGAAGTCATGCTGAATTTTATTAAATGGTTTTTCTTTGTCTATTGAGATGATCATATTGTTTTTGTCTTAATTTTGTTTATGTGATGTATCATATTTATTAATTTGAAAACATTGAGCTGTCTTTGCCTCTCTAGCATAAAAACAATTTGATCATTGTGTATAATCTTTTTGATGTGATGTTGTATTGGGTTTGCTAGTAATGAACAAAGATTTTTTGCATCTTTATTCATTAGGAATATTGGTTTATAGTTGTCTATTTTTGTTGTGTCCTTGCCTGGTTTTGGTATCAGCATGATACTGGCATGGTAGAATGCATTAGGAACAATTTTCTCCTCTTTGATTTGAACAATTTTAGGAAGATTGGTATTAGTTCTTCTTTGTATATTTGGTAGAATTTGGTTGTGAATATCACAGTCTGGTCCTGGTCCTGGTCCTGGTCCTGGGTTTTTCTTTGTTGGGAGATTATTTTGTTATTGATCCTATCTTATTATTGGTCTGTTCAGATTTTCTATTTCTTCCTGGCTCAATACTGGGAGGTTGTACATTTCCAGAAATTTATCCATTTCCTCTAAGTTGTCTAGTTTATGAGCATGTAGTTCATAATAGTCTCTGATGAGCTTTCATGTTTCTGTGGCATTAATTTTAATGTCTCCTTTTTCATTTCTGATTTTGTTTATTTGGTTATTCTCTCGTCTTGGTTAGTCTAGTTAGAAGCTTATCGGTTTTGCCTCTCTCCTATTTAACATAGCACTGAAAGTCCTAGCCAGAAGAATCAGGCAAGAGAAAGAAAGAAAAGGCATCCAAATTGGAAAAGAGGAAGTCAAGTTATTCCTATTTGCTGATGATATGATCTTGTATTTAGAAAAATTTAATGACTCCACAAGAAACCTCCTAGATTTGATAAGTGAATTTAGGAAAGTTGCAGGATATGAAATCAATGTATAAAAATAAGTAGTAGAACGCAAAAGATCTAGCAGATAAAGAAATAAACCAATATTATTTTCAATAGCAACAAAAAGTACCTGAGAATAAATTTCACAAAAAAGGTATATTAGTCAGGGTTCTCTAGAGGGACAGAACTAATAGGATAAGTGTGTGTGTGTGTGTATATATATATGTACATATATATATATATATATATATGTACATATATATATGAAAGGGAATTTATTAAGGAGAATTGACTCACACAGTCACAAGGTGAAGTCCCACAATAGGTCATCTGTAAGTTGAGTGGCAAGGAAGCCAGTAGTGGCTCAGTCTGAGTCCCAAAACCTCAAAAGTAGGGAAGCCAACAATGCAGCCTTTCATCCATGGCCAAAGGCCCCAGAGCCCCCTGGCAAACCACTGGTGTAAGTTTAAGAGTCCAAACACCGAAGAACTTGGAGTTTGATGTTCGAGAGCAGGAAGCATCCTGCACAGGAGAAATATAAAGGCCGGAAGACTCAGCAAGTCAGCTTCTTTCACCTTCTTCTGCCTGCTTTCTCTAGCCATGCTGATAGCTGATTGGATGGTGCAGCATATATTGGGGGTGGGTCTTCCTGAGGGTGAGTCTTCCTCTCTCAGTTCACTGATTCAAATGTTAATCTCTTCTGGCAACACCCAGATACATTAAAAAAAAAAAAAATTTCCATCCTTCAATTCAATCAACTTGACACTTAATATTAACCATCACAGAAGGCAAAAGATGTCTAAAAGGAAAACTACAAAACACTGATGAAACAAATTGTAGATAACACAAATAAAAAATCTCATTCTCATGGATTGGAAGATATTGGTAACATGACTATACTGCTGAAAGCAATCTACAGATTCAATGCAATTTCCACCAAAATACTGACATAATTTTTCATAGAATGAGAGAAAACAATTTTAAAATTTGTATGGAATCAAAAATGAACCAGAAGAGTCAAAGCAATCTTAAGCATGAAGAACAAAACTGAGAGAATCATATTACCTGACTTTATATTCCAAGGCTATAATAATCAAACCAGCATAAAACTGGTATAAAAATAAACAGGCACATGGATCAATACCACAGAATAGAGAATCCAGAAATGAAGCCACATAACTACAACTAACTGATCTTTGATAGACCTGACAAGAACATACATTGGGAAAAAAACACTCTTTTCAATAAATGGTCCTGGGAAAATTGGATTACCATATGCAGATGAATGAAACTGAATCCATATCTCTGGCCATGTACCAACATCAACTCAAGATGGATTAAAGATGTAAACATGAGACCTGAAACTATAAAAATGCTAGAAGAAAACATAAGGAAAACTCTTCTGGATATTGGTCTAGGCAAAGAATTTATAACTAACACTTGAAAAGCACAGGCAACAAAACCATAAATAGACAAATGGGGCTTAATTAAACTAAAAATTTTCTGCACAGCAAAGAAAATAACTGACAGAGTGAACAGACAACCTGCAAAATGGGGCAAATATTTACAAACTATTCATCCAACTGGCAACTAATATCCGGAACTTACAAGGAACTCAAACAACTGAACAAAATCAACAAATAATCCCATTAAATTCATGAGCAAAGAACATGAATGGACATTTTTTCTGGTATATGAAAAGACATGCAACTGGTATATGAAATAATGCTCAACATCAATTATCAAGAAATGCAAATTAAAACCGCAATGAGGTATCTTACCCCAGTCAGAATGGCTGTTTTTAAAGAGACAAAATAAATAAATAAACAAACAAACAAAATAACGAATGCTGGTGAGAATGCAAATAGAAGGGAACTCTTACACACTGTTAGTGGGGGCGTAAATTAGTCCAACCTCTATGGAAAACAGTATGGAGTTCTCTCAAAAAAACTAAAAAACAACTACTATTAGATACAGCAGTCCCACTCTAAGATATCTACTCAGAGGAGAATAAATCAATATATGAAAAAAATGCCTATACTCTTATGTTTATCACAGCACTATTCACAAAAGCAAAGATACAGAATAAATATAAGCATCCATCAGTGGATGACTGGATAAAGAAAATGTGTATACAAACACAATGGAATACTGTTTAGCCAGTAAAAAGAGTGAAATTACATCTTTTGCCACAATATGGATGGAACTGGAGATCAATTAAGTCAAACCCAGAAAGTCAAATACACAGTCAAATATTGCATGTCGTCACTCATAAGTGGGTGTTTAAAAAAGTGTACATATGAACATAGAGAGTGAAATGACAGACACCCAAGACTTGGAAAGTTGAGGAAGTGAGAGATGAATGATAAGAAATTACTTAATGGGTACAATGTATGTTATTTGAGTGATGGATACCCTAAAAGCCCTGACTTGACCACTATACAACCTATGCTTATAACAAAATTGCATTTCTACCCAGTAATTTATACAAATAAAAAAGAAAAATGTATCTTTGCACAATATCTTTTAATAATATTTATAGCAGATTTATCCCTAATCTTCTATAGCTGGAAAGATACCAAATGTCCATCAGGTAATAAATGGATAAAGTGTGGTACATCCATACAATGGAATACCCCTCTGCAATATAAGCGTGTGAAATATTGGTACACATGACAACATGGATGACTCTCAAATGGATTATGGTAACTCAAAGAAACCAGACTCACAATACTATATATTATATCATTTTCACTAATATGACATTATGGAAATGAAAAAACTTTGTGGACAGAAATCAGATCAGTGTTTGCCAGGACAGATGGCTTGGGAGAGGCTATGAATCATAAACATATATGAAAGAACTTTTGGGATGAGGTAAATGTTCTATCTTGATTGCCTGTAGCAGTGGTTACATGAGTAGAGATGTTAATCAAAAGTCACAGGCCAGGCACAGTGGCTCATGCCTGTAATCTCATTACTTTTAGAGGCCAAAGATGGGGATCACTACAGGAGTTCAAGACCAGCCTGGGCAACATGAGGAGACCCTGTCAGTACAAAAAAATGTTTTAAAAAATTAGCCAGGCATGGTGGTGTGTGCCTGTGGCCCCAGCTGCTTATGATGCTAAAGTGGGAGGATTAATTGAGCCCAGAAGATCAAGACTGCAGTGAGCCGTGATCACACCAGTCCACTTCAGCCTAGGCAACAGACCGACACCTCGCCTCAAACAACAACAACAAAAAGTAATATAATTGTACATGCCTAAAAAGGGATACCTCAATAAACAAAAAGTGGGGGATAAAATACTTTAAAATAATAGGTTAAATAATCAGGCATATTTGATCACCAATATTTGGAAAGCATAAGAAGAGATATCAGTTTTCGGAAGTTACAGTATTATAAGCCCTGCAATAAGACATTCAGACAAACAAAAGAGCTCTTCATACATACATCCAACAGAAGTTTAAATGGACTCATTCCATTCCTGATTACTTTTTAAAATAATTTTAACTTTTATTTGAGATTTTGGGAGTACATGGACAAGCTTGTTATATGAGTATACTGTGTGATGCTGAGGTTTACGGTACAATTGATTCTGTTTCCCGAATAGCAAGCATAGTACCCAATAGTTAGTTTTTCAACCTTGCCCCTTGCTCTACCTTCCCCATCCAGTGTCTATTGTTGCCATGTATAACTCCCACTTAGAAGTGAGAACATATGGTATTTGGCTTTCATTTTCTGTTAATTTGTCTAAAATTATGACCATCAGCTGCATCCATGATGTTGCAAAGAACATGATTTCACTATTTTACGGCTGCCTAGTATTTCATGGTGTATATGTCCCCCATTTTCTTTATCCGGTCCAGCATTGATGTGCACTTAGGTTTATTCTATGTTTTTACTGTTGTGAATGGTGCTGCGATGAACATACATGTGTATTTTTGGTAGGATGATTTATTTTCTCTTGGATATATACCCACTAATGGGATTGCTGGGTTAAATAGTAGTTTTGTATTAAGTTCTTTCAGACATCTCCTAACTGCTTTCCACAGTGGCTGGACTAATTTACATTCCCACCAAAGTTGTACAAGCATTCCCTTTTCTCCACAAACTCACCAACATGTGTTATTTTTTACTTTTTAGTAATAGCCATTCTGATGGGCGTGAGATGGTATCTCGTATTGTGGCTTTGATGTGCATTTTCCTGATGATTAGTGACGAGCATTTTTTCATGTTGGTTGGTTGCTTGTATGTATTCTTTTGAGAAGTGTCTATTCATGTCCTTTTTCCATTTTTTAATGAGGTTTATTAGCTTCTCAAACCTGCTTGATCATGGTGGATTAGCTTTTTGCTGTGCTTCTGGATTCAGTTTGTTAGCATTTGGTGGAGAATTTTTGCATCTATGTTCATCAGGGATATTGGCCTGAAGTTTTCTTTTTTCATTGTGTCTCTGCCAGGTTTTGGTAGCAGGATGATGCTGGCCTCATAGAATGAGTTAGGGAAGAGTCTCTTCTTGAATTTTTGGAATAACTCCAATAGGATTGGTGCTAGTTGTGCTTTATATGTCTGGTAGAATTCAGCTGTGAATTCTTCTGATCCAGGGCTATTTCTGGTTGGTAGGATTTTATTACTGATTCAATTTTGAAACTCACTATTAGTCTGTTCAGGATTTCATTTTATTCCTGGTTCAATCTTGGGAGGTTGTATGTTTCCAAGAATGTATCCATTTCCTCAAGATTTTCTAGTTTCTGTGCATGGAGGTGTTCATAATAGTTTCTGGAGAGCTTTTGCATTTCTGTGGGACATGTTGTAATATGACTTTTTTAGTTTCTTATTTGGATCTTCACTCTTTTTTCTTTTGTATTCTAGCTAGTGTTTTATTGATCTCATTTATCCTTTCAAATAACCAAGTTTTGGTTTTGTTGATTCTTTGTATGGATTTTGGGTTATCAATTTCATTCACTTCTGATCTTATTTTAGTTATTTTTTTCTTCTGCTGGCTTTGGGGATAGTTTATTCTCATTTTTCTAGTTTTTCTTGGTGTGATATTAGGTCATTAACTTTAGATATTTTTAATTTTGGTGTAGGACTTTAGTGCTATAAACTTTCCTCTTACTGCTGCTTTTGCAGCATCCCAGAGATTTTGTTATGTTGTGTCTCTGCTTTTATTTATTTCAAAGAATTTTTTGATTTCTGCCTTAATTTCATTATTCATCCAAAAGTCATTCAGGAGTGACTTAATTTCCATGTAATTGTGTGGTCTTGAGAGTTCGTCTTAGTATTGGTTTCTATTTTTATCTCACTGTGATCCAAGAATATAGTTAGTATGGTTTTGGTTTTTTAAAATGTATTTAGACTTGTTTTATGGCCAAGCATATGGTCCATCTTGGAGTATGTTCCATGTGCAGATGAGAAGAATGTATATTCTGTGGTTGATGAGTGGAGTATTCTGTAGATGTCTATTAGATCCAGCTTGTCAAGTGTAAAATTTATGTCCAGAATTTCACTGATACTAATCTACCTGAATGATCTGCCTAATGCTGTCAGTGGGGTGTTAAAATCCCACCTATTATTGTGTGGATGTCTAAGTATTTTCACAGGTCTAAAAGTGCATGTTTTATGAATCTGGGTGCTCCAATGCCGAGTGTATATCTCTTTAGGATAGCTAGCATATGTATTGAGGATAGTTAAGTCTTCTGGTTGAATTGAACCCTTTATCATTATATAATGTCCTTCTTTTTTATGTGGTTGTTGTCATTTTTATTATTGTTGGCTTAAAGTCTTTTTTATCTCATATAAGAATAGCAATTCCTTTTCATTTTTGTTTTCCACTTGCATGACAGATCTTTCTCTAACCCTTTGATTGAACCTATGGGGGTCAGAAAAAACATCCATTGTATACTAGGCCTGGTACCTTGGTGATGAAATAATCTGTACAACAAACCCATATGACATGAGTTTACCTATATAACAAACCTGCACATGTACCCCTGAATCTAAAATAAAAGTTTAAAAAAAAGGAAGCCACAGGAAACTTTTACTCATGGGAGAAGGTAAAGTGGGAGGGGGCATGTCACACAGCCAGAGTAGGAGCCAGAGACAGAAGGGAGGTGCCACACATATTTAAGCAACCAGATCTTGCAAGAACTCACTTGCTACTGCAAGAACAGCACCAAGCCATGGGGAATCGACCTCCATAACCCACATACCTCCTACCAGGTCCCACCTCCAACACTGGGGACTATATTTCTACATGAGATTTGCAGAAACAAATATCCAAACCATACCAAGATTTCCTATAATGTTGCTCTTGTGGTAACAAATTCACTTAGTACTTGCTTGTCTGGCAAATGCTTTACTTCTCTTTTGCTTTTGAAGCTTGGGCAGGATATTAAATTCTTGGTTGGAATTTATTTATTTAAGAATAGGCACCCAGTCTCTCCTGGCTTATAAGGTTTCTGGTGAGAATTCCACCGCTAGCCTGATTAAGTTTCGTTTGTACATAATCTGGCCTTTTTCTCTAGCTATCTAAGATTTTTTCTTTAGCATTGACCATGAACAATCTGATGATTGTATGCCTTGGTGATGTTTGTTTTGTATAGTATCTTACAGGTGTTTTCTAGCTTTCGTGTATCTAAATGTCTACCCCTCTAGCAAGATCAGTGAAATTTTCTTGAATTAGTTCCTCAAATATGTTTTCCAGGTTGTTTATTTTTTCTCTTTCTCTCTCAGCAATGCCAATAATTGATATATTTGGTCACTTTAAATAATCTCATATTTCTCTGAGACTTTGTTCATTAAAATATATATTTTATATATACACACACACATATATACACACACATATATGTGTGTGTGTATATATATTATTCTGACTGGGTTAGTTTGAAAAACCAGTCTTTACCCCTGAAATTCTTTCTTCTGATTGTTCTAGTCTGTTGATGAAGCTTTCAATTGTATTTTAAAATTCGTTAAGTGATTTTTTTCAATTCCAGAGGAACTGATTGACATTTTAAAACATACTTATCTTCTTTTTAATTTCCCAGATTGCTTTAGAAGTTTCTTTGTGTAGATTTTTAACTTTGTCCTGTACCTCAGTTAGCTTCCTTGAAATCCATAGTTTTAATTCTTTATCATTTCTGTATTTCCATTTTGATTACGGATCATTGCTGGAGAGCTAGTATGAGCCTTTGGTGGTATCACTACATTCTTAGTGTCAGAAAATTTGCACTGATTGATTCCTACTCATCTGAAGACACTGGCACTTCTAATTATTTTAAATTATTTTTATGAAAGTAGGGTGTTTTCTTTTGCTGTATTTCCCTACAATGTTATTAATATATTGTTTCTCTTCTCTTTCTTATTGGAACATCATTAAATGATAGAACCAGCTTTAGAGAGAAATCTTGGAGAGGGGAGGAGCTGGCCTACAGAGAGATTTCTGGGAAGGAGAGATTCTTGGAGAGGGGTAGAGCTGGGCTAGAGAGATTGCTGGGATCATTTAGTCTCCCAGGAATCTGGGGAGAGGGAATGGAATCCACCAATTTCTAATAATCATCTACATTTTTTTCCAAAAATTTTGGTTGTTTATAATTTGTTCTAGGGTTTATAGATATGTCTACTTTTTATCTTCAGGCTCCTTTACTTTTACTTTCTCTATAACAATGAATCCATCAAGCACTGTATGTAGGGATAGACATATACCAATGAATATATTTCAGTCATATTTTTTATTTTACCAAGTATTTGTACTATTACATATTGCACAGTCCTTTAGGCAAGTCAGGCAGTTATTACTATTTCAAATATTCTGTACTATCAAATAGTCTATTTTAAAATTCCATTTCTTAATTTCTGAAGTGACATTCTGAAGCAACAAATTATACACATTTATGAAAAAAACAAACTTTACTAATTATTTTACATTTAATGGTGAGTGTGGCATTAAATGGCTTCATAATAGGGTTAGCTATGTTTTAAAAATGACTCAAAAATAAGCATAAATACAACAAACAAGTGATAAGCTATGGAATAACGAGATGGCTCAGACTGAAATAGCCATAATGAGCAATAGTGACATCTATTTGTGTGTACTTTTCCTTTGTGCATACTTTATTTGTAAATATACATTGAAAGTTGTTAAGCTTAGAAACATTGGCATTCTCATTTAACAGATGAAGTAAAGTAGGATTTAAAAGAAGGGTCATTTGCCCAGCACAACATTGCTGAGATGTGGAAGGACTTAAGACTCAGATTAAGTCCTCCTCTTTATTGTGCTCCTTCCATAACTTCAGTATCATTTTCTTTTCTTTTTTTTTTTTTTTGAGACGGAGTCTCGCTCTGTCGCCCAGGCTGGAGTGCAGTGGCTGGATCTCAGCTCACTGCAAGCTCTGCCTCCCGGGTTTACGCCATTCTCCTGCCTCAGCCTCCTGAGTAGCTGGGACTACAGGCGCCACCACCTCGCCCGGCTAGTTTTTGTATTTTTTAGTAGAGACGGGGTTTCACCGTGTTCGCCAGGATGGTCTCGAACTCCTGACCTCGTGATCCGCCCGTCTCGGCCTCCCAAAGTGCTGGGATTACGGGCTTGGGCCACCGCGACCGGCCCAGTCTCATTTTCTTAATGCAGGCACAGGTCTGCCTTGCACTAGATTTCTCCTAATAATACATGTAGCCAGAGTTGTAATGAAGGCCAAAGGGAGAGGAACTCAAGGTCAATAATATCTACTATATCTCAACTAGGGAAAGACTTTCTTCAGGTCTTGGAGTCCTGTTATCTAGGAATATAAGCTACCTACTCTGGGGACCAAGGTACAGCTATTATGCAAATAATATTCTGCTTCTCCAAACGTCTCTTTTCACATTCAGACTTCTGCATAGGGGACCTCTCGTGACTGTTGTATCCACTACAAGTTTCCCAATGGAATCAATCATCCTATCACATAGCTTAATAAAAAAATGTTGACAGGAAACATGTTCCAGGTTAGGAACAATCTTAATTTCAGTTTTAAAATAGAAAGTGAGGACTTTATTATCTCTCTACTCAGGACCCTTTAAGGCTCCTCATATTTTAAATTGCATTTTGAAGCAGGTAATGTATCATGAGCACCTTCTTTCTTTTAAATCCCCATGGAAATCCTATATACTCATAAAAATGAAGGAATTAGAGGTTCAAATATGTTAGGTAAAATGCTCCAAGCCATAGACCTGGTAGTTAATAGAATAACTGTCTCTGGGTCTGTCTGATTCTCAAGCCTTTGCCCAGTCTAATATGAAATTTTGGAAACCAATAATTTTAGTTTTTTAAAAACAGCATAGTTTTATCACCACCATAATACCAGTATTCTAATATAAGATACACTTAACTTGCATTTGTGAAATGATTAATATCTAATGAGCATCTACTGTATATTATATTTTGTGCTAAATATGTTAAAAGATGGTTATACTTAAAATTCACTCAAACTCTGAGAGGTTGGTACTATTACCCCTCTCTTAAAGATAAGAAAACTAAGACTGAAAATGGTTTAATGACTTTCCCAATATTATTCAACTTACCAGGTAATACTGAAGCTGAGATTCAAATCTAGGTGTGTAAATTCCAAAGCTAATGTTTTACATAGTGAGATGCACATGGTCTTTGGAATCCAACAGATCTATTTTTGAATCTCAAGTGTCCCCAAAAGTAAGCCATTGATACTTTTCATTTCTATGATTATTTATGAAAAAATCTTATTTCCCATAGTATAAGCATCTTGACTATAAGCAAGACTATAAACATCTTAAAGCATGGGCTATTTCTATTTAACTATCTTTACTCCCCTACTAATTACCCTAAACAATAAACATAGTGCCTACTTTGTAGGGATTTTAAAAAGCGAATGATTAAATACAATGAAAGCACCGAAGTAATGAATGATTTTAAACTGAATGTGAGACAGGTCTGATCCAGTGAGTCGGTTAATTTATTCATCCACGTATTTGTTTAACAATTATTTACTGATGAGCTGTTATGTTCTCCACCTTATGCCAGTTGTTGAACTGATATTCTGTTTGTACATAACAAAGTGGTGTTCTAGGCAGCATCCATTCTAATTGATTTGTCACTGTGCTAGGCCAATTGCTAACAATTTTGAATATTACCCCTGAATGTTGATAAGCAAGAAAAAAGAAGACATGGTCATTGTACTCATGAAAATTTCAAATAGATGTAAAATTACTCATACTATAATAGGAAGAAGGGTACATAGTGTTATGACACCTGATCTACTCTAGATAGAAAAGCACCTAGGTTGGAAAAGGAAGAGAAAATTTCAATCAGTTCCTGTATCATATTAATTATCTTTGCACTTGTGAAGGCTAAAATGACACTACAATTTGATAGAGATCAGTGGTCTATAAATACCATTCAACCATTCGTCTCCACAATGTTCCTTCATCCTCTGATGGATGTGTCAGAAATAAGTTAGGTGATGCAAAGGCCGCTATGGAAGGAGTATTGCACTTCATTAAATGTCTGTTTAAGTGAACTGAAGCTATTGTGGGAATGCTTGTTAGTGTGCTTTCAGAGAGTGTACAGATTACTTTATGAATGAATACCATCATGCGGGTTAAAGTTTGGGAAAACATTATCAAGAAAAGATGATGCTTGATATAATAGAATTAAATTGTTTTACTAGTGAGGGAAGGCAGAAAAAGGTAGAATTCCTCCAGAGAAATTATTTTGATTGCTATAAAAAAACTTACACCAAAGTGAAGTGACCTAGAATGCTGAACACCCTATTTATGTAAATTATTTTTATGTTTTTTAACTTCATTTATTTTTCAGGAGAAGGATAAAGAATGAGTTGCTTAAATCATTTTAAATTAGCTGAGTATGACAAAATAATTTTTATTCCTTTCTGATAACAGCAAGGAAGTTGTATATCTGTTCTGGCTCAAGTATGTGTGATATTTTCCTCATAAACCTAAACATTACTCAACAGTAGATCCTAAAAAATGATATTTTTCAGTAGTTTGTCCAATTTCTATGTGGCAGGACATGATCCAAGATTTTGAGAAGGCAGTGTTTGGTTGCGGGGAGACCTTATTCTTGTGAAGAATTCTGAGAGGCTGGATCAATACTATCAGATATCTAATTATCCAGGAGATCTTTCTTAACCTACTACAAATGTAGCACGTCCCTTATGTCATTAGTAGTTTGTCCCTGTGCTCAGCCTGTTAAGACAAAAAACAACATGAGTTTTCAGGGAGGAGTTTGATGCAGGTGTAGAAACAGGGACTATTTAATTCAATCTGGCATACATTTACTGAACACATTTGAGTTCAGGAGGATTATGGAGGATCCAAATCCTAGTGGTCAAGTTTGTTGCCTATTAGAAGCTTAAAATCCTTGAGGTACTTAACATGAATCCAGTTTAAATTTATACTAAAAGGTAAAATACGGTAAATAATATGAAAGGTACAAAATACTCTGGAAGTTTAGGAAAGAAGGCATCACTTCCTGCCATTGGATATACAAAGATAACCATCTTTTTATTTCCTCTCTTAAAGTTCCTTTGTTTTCTCCAGAACCTATTGGATCAAATCTAAGCTGCTTAGCATTACACACATTCATCCTCCATGAACTGAACTTCTCTACATTTCCCCTTTCATCTTTATTTACCAGTAACAATAAGCTGCTTGTAGCACCTTCTCTTTCCTTTGCTACCCATTACTCCTAGAATGCCAAACTAAGCACAGTGTCTACAATGTAGCCAATGTTCAAAATATAATATTTGAATAAATTAATACCCATACTATTCTGCTTCATAACCTCATGCCATATATGCATATATATGCTATACATATGCTCTTCTGTCTGTGTAGAATATCTTTCTTTACCTCATTAACATCTATGAACTCATTCTTCAAGACTTACCTGCTTTAACTTCCAAACTCAGTTTCTTTCTCTTTAAAATGGAGATACTAACAGTGTCTTCTTGATAGGACTGTTGTGAGGATTAAATTAGCCGTTTATTATAAAGTGCTTAGAACAGTGCTTGGCAGAAAATGAGCACTATCTAAATGTTAACTCTCATTGTTAGGTGCTTCAAAATATTGACAAGAACAACTGCATAACTTTATAGAGGGAAGTAATTGAAGTCTTTATACAAGTGGAAACATTTGAAATGGAAGAATAAGTAGGTTTTTGACAAGTAGAGTTAGAGGTAACCTACAGAAAGAGAGTAACTATAGGGGAAAATTAGAGTCAGGTAGGGTATAGCACAGGGACATTTGGCCACCTGCCTCCAGCTGCCACGCACTATCAAGAGTCAAGTGCTAGAACATGTTTTGGAAAGCATTCTTCCTGCAAGTGTAATTTCCATCTCTTTTACTATCTCACAGTATCTCCTGTGGGAGCCAATAAAATGGTGAGATAAAAGGAAATTGCAGGTTTGTAATGTTGACTGAAGGGGGCATAAACTGCAAGCTCTCTAGGTAGAATCTACACTAATTGTAAGCCAGGAAAATTTTATAATAAATGCATCTACCTAATATCTATGGTAGAATATTATGGAATAAAGTAAAAATCTTCCCTGGCTTTTGCTGATGCAGCCCCTCTCCCCAACAAACACAGTTTATTAAATTCCTTAAGAAATTTTGAAGGACGTAAATTATAAAGTTGTATCTCTCACACAATATATGCAAAACATTTTATAGATCAGTTAATACTCTTACATTGAATTCCACTATAAAATTAATGGCATTAAAAAAGTTATTCTGAATAAGTGGAGTGACTACTGTATACCTGGCACTCGTCTGAATTTTTGTGTAGCCTCTGTGTTCTCCTGAGGGAGAAGCCAATTGAGAAGTTGGGGTAAGTAGAGAGCCATGGCACATCAGGGGACACTTTGTGTTTATGTGGCCCCAGATAGAATAAATGAGAAACTGTGTCTAGGAGAAGATGCTGATGGTAAAGCCAGAATTGTATTATGTTCAAACCAGAGCATCAATCAGAGGGGTTGGGCAGAGAATGTGATTATTGAAATGTGGATCCAAATGAGGGTGAGAGATGAAGGAAACAGCAATAACAAGACTAAGAAGCAAACAGATAGGTGAATGGAAGTTGATTAAACTCAAGAGATGGAATGTGAATAGCAACGAGGACTTATGATACACTCCCATCCCGATTAGCATGAAGAGTCTGGTTTATGTCAAAGAATAGAAAGAGGCAAGTCCTGTTGAGTGAGGAAATGAAACCATTAGTGCCCTTGAGAAGGCTCTAGTCATGTAAACCAACTATTAATAATTAGAATATAGTGTGATTTATTAAACATTATTTACCTTTCGAAATTCTGTCGAGTTCCTATATTAGAGTAGGCACTTTGCTAGTGTGGAAATGTGGCAGTGAATAGACAGATACAGACTCTGTCCTGAAGATTGCATAGGAGTTAGCCAAATAAATTGGTCAAATAATGCTGGGCGCACAAGTCATAATGGGGAGAATATTCTGCAGAGTGAATAGCATGTCTGTGAGGGCCCTGGGCAAGGAGAATTGTTATAAAATACTTTTTTCAATTTGGATATTAAGTTCAACATTTTCTTTAAGAAACATCCCGTGTATCTGTGTCTTGGTTAGATTTCACCCTGCCTCATCCCATAGGATTATGTACTTCTCCCAACACAGCCCTTAGTATGTTTTACTGAAATTACCCACTTACTGTTAGATCCTCACTGTGAATGTTCTGTTGGAAGGAACAATCCTCATCTCTGGCTTGTATCTCAAGTTTCTCTGACTAGCACATGGACATTCAATAAATATTAGTTAAATGAATACATGAATGACTAAATGAATGGACACAGGATCTCCAATATGAAATTTCTCTTGGAAGGTAGCACCAGGGTGTTGGAAAAGAAGTAGAAGAGAGAAAAAGGGAAATCCTTGCCTCTCTATGCTTGTTGTAGTCAAATTTTGAAACAAAGCAAAAAACTACATTAACTTACATGAATAGTTTTCTTGCCTTTATCTCCCTCTGGCCCAACCTAAGCTCCTGTCCTTTGGGAGCTGCTTTAAATCCTCTTAGGAAGGAAAATACAGGAAGGGGATTGTAATAAATTAAGTTGTCAACAATTATTGTACACATATTCCAAACATTGTCTTAACTAATAATTTTTTATTGAACATCTACCATGTAAGACCTGGTACAAAGTACCATGAAGATAAAAGGAAATACATGAAGACTTAAGATGTCAAAAATTGTGTGTTCTTAATTTTTGAGACATTCTTTTGGACACTTGGCAAGTGTAATAACAATGTTTAAATGAAATCTTTAGCCATTATATTTTTATTTGTTACCTAAAATATGAAGGTTGGATATGATGAAGGCCCTACCTTGTTTTCAAATATGATGTTTCTATAAAT
Organism: Trachypithecus francoisi; assembly: GCF_009764315.1. Classification (NCBI taxonomy): domain Eukaryota; kingdom Metazoa; phylum Chordata; class Mammalia; order Primates; family Cercopithecidae; genus Trachypithecus; species Trachypithecus francoisi. Next base: position 74,592,424 of record NW_022681473.1, on the reverse strand, counting down.
GAAAATAAGTAATTAAAATAATATATATTTTTGGTTCAAAGTAACAAACCCAACTATGTTTAGATCAAGCCAAAAGACATTTTTTATATAAATATACATGTGAATGATGGGACTCAAGAACAGGATGGGCCCTCAGAAATGAAATGAAACCAAGAAATAAAACATTTTTATGATTTTATTTAAGTGACCATCTGTATTATTCAGGGTTTTCTAGAGAGGTGCAAAACTGATAAGATAGATGGATATAGGAAGGAGAGTTTATTATAATTGGCTCACACAATCACAAAAAGAAGTCCCACAATAGGCCCTCTGCAAGCTGAGAAGACAGGAAGCCAGTCTGTATCCGAAAAACCTCAAAAGTAGGGAAGCAAATAGTGCAGCCTTCTGTCTGTAGCCGAAGGCCTGAGAGCCCCTGGCAAACCACTGGTGTAAGTTCAAGAGTCCAAAAGAAGACTGGAGTCTGAAGATCTTGAAGTCTGATGTTCAAGGTCAGGAAGCATTCAACATGGGAGAAAGATGGAGGCCAGAAGACTTAGTCAGTCTAGTCTTTCCATATTCTTCTGTCTGCTTTTATTTTGGCAATGCTGGCAGCTGATTAGATTGTGCCCACCTAGAATGAGGGTGGGTCTGCCCTTCCCAGTCCACTGACATGAATGTTAATCTCCTTTGGCAACACCCTCACAGAAACACCTAGGAACAATACTTTGAATCCTTCAGTCCAATCAAGTTGACACTCAGTATTAACCATTACACCATCACAGGTAAAAATGCATTGCTTCAGTTCTAAAATCCCAGGAGAGAGAATCTGATTGGCCAGCTTGGTTTAAGGTGTTACTTAGTTTGAAGTGGATGCCTGCAACTCTAGTGTTACCAAGCTGTTTCATCTATGCCATTTTCAGACACCTTGTATGTTATCAGCTCAATGGACCCACTGCTTTATCACAAGGGCAGAGGGCCACGTGACAGCTTTCTGTATCCTGAACTCTTGCCCAGTGTCCCAGAAGAATCAGATCACACGTGGGCACAAAGGATGAGTGCCAGGTTTTATTGAGTGGTGGAGGTGGCTTTCAGTGAGATGGATGGGGAGCAGGAAGAGGGGAATGGAGTGGGAAGGTGGTCTTCCCCTGGAGTTGGGTCACATAGTGGCCAGACTCTGCTCCAGCCGTCCCAGCCCAACTCCCCTCAGTGTCCAGACATCCCTTCTCCTCTCTTTCTCTGCCACATCATTCCACCTTTGCTGGGGAACTGACCTCTTCTACTCAGTATTTCCCTGTCTCCTGTTCATATTAGTACATACAGTACTGCAGAGAAAAATAAGTTATTGTCCCTATAACCCAAGTACTCATAATGCCACAGAAGAGGCAGTTAAAAAATAATTTAAATACATAGTTACATGTATAGTAATGAAGGTGTGCGCAGTGTTGTGGGGTTGCTAACTCATTAAGGAGAATGCTGCAAAAGAAGCACAGATCACATCACAATTAGAAGCAGAGATTAAAGAGTTGATTGTGTCTGAAACACTTGTTTGCCAGGTTGTCTTTCTGTCCCCTAAGGAGAGGCAAACCCCAGACTATTGGTAAACCTGTACCATTTGGTAATGAATCCAATGTGCTAAATGGTTATGGGGACTTTTTGCCCTTTCTTTTGCATAATGATTACTTACTTTAGAATTAATAAGTTAGGGCTGAGTGCAGTGGCTCAAGCCTGTAATCCCAGCACTTTAGGAGGCCAAGGTGGGTAGATTGTTTGAGGCCAGGAGTTCAAGACCAGCCTGACCAACATGGCAAAGCCCCATCTCTACTAAAAATACAAAAATTAGCCAGGCATGGTGGTGCATGCCTGTAGTTCCAAATACTCAGAAGGTTCAGGCATGAGAATCACTTGAATACATGAGGTGGAGGTTTCAGTGATCTGAGATCGCACCACTGCACTCCAGCCTGGGTGACAGAGTGAAACTCTGTCTCAAAAAATAATAATAAATAAATAAATTGATTGTGTATTTTGTAGAAAAGTAACCTGTAGGAGCTTGCAACTTAGTGAATCTACATTACCTTGTATATAAAGAATAAAGATCTTCAACTCCTCACCTATGAAATGTTAATATGTTCTTCTAGGTTCATAGGATTTATGTGATATTAATTTGAATCAGAACATGAAAACATTTTGTAGACTAAATAGCATCTTGCTATATTATGGTCATTTATGGTATGATTTAAAATAATACAAATTTGAATTCCTGAAGTGGCCTAGGGGAGAAGTCTATAGGGTAAGAAATAGACAGAATGAATCAGTATCAGAGAACAGTGTTCAGAAGAGTAAAACAATGAGAAAATATAAAGGAACCAGTTCAATAAACTTTTAAAAGTACCTACCATGTGCTTTTATTTGATATAATCTTTTAATTATCATGACATTTAAGTGATGCTGGGATTATTGTCCTCATTTTACAGACAACATTGATGAGGGTAAATAGTTTGCCTCAGGTCATATCTAAATGTTAAGAGCCAGAATTCAACTCAAGTTCTAATAACTCTACAGCTTCCTGTAAAAAATCCAGATACACAGCTTGTTGTTACAAAGTAGAACAATTCTACATGATTGTTCTGCATGGCTCCACATAGTAAAATTGTGCCCAAAACAGTACAGTTACAAAGAGAAAGATCTCAGATTAATTTAACTGAAAGAATAACATTATTAGATTATAAGACTTTACTGAGAATGAGATACCTCTGTGTGTAGTAAGTTCCTGTAGCTGGAGATATTCAGATTTACAATTGGTAACCAGTTGTAAAGTATGTTATGGCAATGACCCAACCATTGGAATAGAGCTTGTAGATTATTCCTAGGATACTTTTCAATCCTGAGGCTCTATGATTTTAGTTGACTTCTGCTGGTTAGGCTAATGGAGAATTCCCATGGTATCAGAACAAGAGGCATGCCTTTTTGGCTGAGACTTCACAGGTTTGCTGATGTTACCAGGTGATCCCCCATGCTGCACGGGATAGACTTGGCTAATGGCAAGCAGTTTTTTCTTGGGAAAGCAGTATTATTGGAAGCAACATGGCAAGTGGGAAACATATAGGATTTGGAATCAAATACAAGCAAAGCCGTTTGTGTCTTCCTGGGCTTTAGTTACCTCGTTCTATTAAATAGCGTTTAATAGAATTTAAAATTGTATTAAATTACTATTAAAAACAGTAAGGGATTAAATGAGATAATGCATGTAAAGAGGTTAACACCTGGTAAACACTCAGGAACTGTTAGTCATTAAAATCATCATCATCACCATCATCATCCTCATCTTCCTTATCTTTGATGGAGAGGAGGTGCCTCTTTGGAGGACATTAGGCAATGAACACCTTATCTTCCTCTGGAGTTGGTCAGCCTCAGGCAACATGGACAGAGAATACTTTTGTAGAGTACCAGGGCTTAAGCGATTATCTGTCCAATGTTCCTCAAACATTTTGTGATAAAAGGTGTGTATGTGTGTGTGTGTGTTGAAATGTACAGTCTACTGCAGACCAATACTTTTGTAAAATGCATGAAAAATGAATTACTGGAGAAGTGAAATGGGGAAATAAACCAAAAACATACAAAATACAATCCTTTTTTTTTTTCCAAAAGATATATACTTACTTGTTCAAATTGTTATAAAAGTCTCTAAATGCTTACTTTCATTTTCAATACTTTGCAGTAGATGGGAAACAAACAGTTTTGCAGACTGGTATTCATCCAAAGACCACACTGAGTAGCACTAATCTAGCTCATTCCTCCTAAGCACAAAAGAGGAGAATTTCAGAGTAGACAAATACTTGCCCATTGTTACATAACAATCATCATTCTTCTTAGTTCATTATCATTTAGGGCACTTAAGGATTGAGGATGTCTATAACAAGCTAAATACATACACCAGGAATTATGATTCTGGTAGTTGCTGTAGGCTGATGCCTCTTCCACCGATTTATCTCATTGGAGGGTTGTAATACCCTATAGTATCTCTTATCAGTTTTAGGGGAAATTAACCAGGGGTGTTCAATATTTTGGCTTCCCTGGGCCACACTGGAAGATGAAGAATTGTCTTGGGTCACACATAAAATACACTAACACTAATGGTAACTGATGAGCTAAAAATCAAAAATTAAGAAATATCACAAAAATATTTCATTATATTTTAAGAAAGTTTATGAATTTGTGTTGGGCTAGGGGTTGGACAAGCTTGGTTTACTCAGAGAAGAAGAAAGAAAAATAGTAACTGTTATGTATCCACTTTGTGTATACTAGAATCTACACATAATATTACATTTAATTCTCTTAACAACCTTCTATGGTAAGTGGAATTATCTGTATTTTTCCAGAAAACTTAAGCAATTTACCCAATTAAACACACCTAGGAAGTGGTGAAACTAGAGATGCAAGCCCAAGTCTGTTTGCTTACAGAGTTTTTTCTCTTTTCTCCACATCACTTATAAACATAGTCAATAGCTTGGGTGTATTCATGCTCTTGAAGGAAAATGCTCTCTTCTGCAGTTATTTCTAAAGTGCTGGGATTACAGGTGTGAGCCACCATGCCTGGTCTCTCAACAGTTATTTCTATTTATAATTTACATAACATTTTGTGTTTGCAAGAGACTTTACAACCACTTATTGCTTCTTTCTCCTATGCCGCTATAACAAAGCCTTCCACAGAGCCTAGAAAACAAAGGCATAGAAAATTATTCTTTAATTATAATTATTACAAGTTAGTTACAAATACATATTCCATTTTGAAAATGTATGATGTTTTAAATTTTTTATGATTTTTTGAAGGAGTCCCACATAGCCCCAGCTTTACTCAATAGTCCATCTTAGCATTTTATACCTTGACCACAACATGTTTCCTAATGAATTTTATAACCTTTTTGGAAATTTTATATACTGATGAAGTATGCCAGTCATTCTATTAGAATCATTTTTACAGATCTAGTTAAAATTAATATTTTTATTGCAAATTATAATTTGAAGGGAACAATAAACTTTCACTATAATATATTGACTGACATACCTAATTCTCATACTAAAAGTGACCTGTATTTTCACCCTAGCGTATATTGAAAATTGGTCAGGTTTCCTTTTTGTTTTTAGACAGTTTCCACAATATCTGTCGACCTACCTTAGATAGTCTGGGTAAAAGACATATGCTGGTCTGGGCGCGGTGGCTCACACCTGTATCCCAGCACACTGGGAGGCTGAGGCGGGAGGATCACGAGGTCAGGAGATTGAGACCGTCCTGGCTAACACAGTGAAACCCCGTCTCTACTAAAAATACAAAAAATTAGCTGAGCGTGGTGGCAGGCGCCTGCTTCTCGGAAGGCTGAGGCAGGAGAATGGCGTGAACCCAGGAGGCAGAACTTGCAGTGAGCCAAGATCATGCAACTGTACTCCAGTCTGGGTGACAGAGCGAGACTCTGTCTCAAACAAAACAAAACAAAACAAAACATATATATATATTTATACACACATATATACATATATATTTTTATACACATATATACACACACATATATATGCACGCTGAAGATCTCCTTGACTATGAAATGAAGTGTCCAGAACCACAGGCCCAACCCAGAAATCAACATAGGTGATCAGAAAATTTTATCTTGTCAGTAAGGACAGATTTAGCTATTCATGTAACATTCTACAAAAATTTATTGATCCCTTTTATTCTACAAAAATATATTGGCACCAAGTTCTGTGCAGAACTTGCTTGGGTTAATAGTTTTCTCTGACTCAAAATAAATTTGTGATTAACTATGACCTTCAAAACATTCACTGTAACATCTAGGGCTCTTCCAGTCTCTTCAAACTTACATTTTTAAAATTTGTGTTATTTTAAATCTAGCTTGCTGCTTTGACCTTGGTTATGATAGTAAAAGATACGTTGGAGAAGCTGCAAAAATTTGGAATTTTTAGTACAAGTAGATTATTTTCTCATAACATCCCATGAATTAGCTAAGCCTTTTATTGTATTCATTTTTGGACTTTATTTTTTAGAGTAGTTTTAATTTCATGGAAAAACTAAGAGGAAGTTACAGAGACTTTCCCATATACTCCAGCTCCCACAGATGCATAGTTTCCTATACTAATGACATTCCCCAACAGAATGGTAAATTTGTTATAATTGATTAATCTACCTTGACACATCATAATCACCTAAGTCCACAGTTTACGCTAAGGTTTACTCTTGGTATTGCACATTCTGTGGGTTTCAACAAATTTGTAATGACATTTATTCATCATTAAAGCATTGTAAAGAGTATTTTGACTGCCTTAGAATTCCATCGTTCCCTGCTTAGTCAAACTCCAGCCTCCCAACCCCTAGCAACCACTGATCTTTTTGCTGTCTCCATGGTTTTGCTATTTTATTTATTTTTTCAACCAAGATCCTAATGAACTTAACTTCCCTATAGAACATATATTGTATAATTTATTTGAAAGCTTTTCTAAGTTCCAGATTCCCCCAATGCACAATATGTAATTGTTACTTATCTATTCAATAAGATTATTTACTCAAACATTTCCAGATTATTTTATTCTAGCAGATGCATTATTATATAAAAGTAAACCAAATACCACATGTTCTCACTCATAGGTGGGAATTGAACAATGAGATCACTTGGACACAGGAAGGGGAGCATCACACACCGGGTCCTATTGTGGGGAGGGGGGAGGGGGGAAGGATAGCATTAGGAGATATACCTAATGTAAATGACGAGTTAGTGGGTGCAGCACACCAACATGGCACATGTATACATATGTAACAAACCTGCACGTTGTGCACATGTACCCTAGAACTTAAAGTATAATAATAAAAAAAAAGTTAAATAAATAAATAAATAATAAAAAATAAAAAAGGTAAAGAAAACATCCACTTCAAAACATACAGGGTAAGGCAGTTAAGTTCAATGCCGTAAAGAATACTGTTCAATATGCTTCATTTCCTTTCTTTACCGATCCTTCCTGTCACAAAATAACATATTTATATAGTGCTTTGGAGTTCATAAAGGTCTTCTACATCCACTCACTTGTTTAATATTCAAAATACTGTTTGCTGGTAAATAGAATCACTATCTTAATTTTTTTCACCCCTTCCCATATTTTCGTCCTCCTATTTAGCAAAGCTCATCAAACGAGTAGTCTGTACTCAAGGTTATCCATTTTCTTACCTCTTCTTTCCTCTACCCACTTTGGTTAAGCTTTTCTCCCTGCTGCTCCACTGAAGCAGCTTCGGTCCGTCCCTCGTGGTCTCCACTTTGCAAAACGCGTTGGTCAATTCTTAGTTCTCATCTTTCTCTACCTCTCAGCGATGTCCTATCTAGTTGATCACTTATCCTTTCCTGAAACTTTCTTCACTAGCCTGCAGTACAGTGAAATCTAATTTAGTGCCTACATTGCTGGCCACTCTTTCTTAGTCTTTCTATTTGACTTTTCCAGCTCTTCTAGTCTCTAAGTATCACTGTTGACCAAGGCTTAGCCTTCTAGGGATGCTCATTCACTCCGCCAAGCCCATTCCATGACTTTAGATAATTTAAATAACTTACACATTCTTATAACTCCCAAATTCCGTCTCCAGTTTCTACCTCTTTCCTGATCTCCTATGTGAATACATAACTGTATATGTCTCTGCTTTGATATCTCATAGTCACTTTAGATTTATCGCATAAAAATAAAATTCTTCATTTCCCTCAGCTTTAGGATCTTCCCAGGCCAAAACCATAAATTAATCTTTGACTGCTTATTTTACACAGAGCCTACCATCAACCTGCTAGAAAATCCTATAAACTCTATATTCAAAGTATGAAAAATATGAGTACTTCTCACTTCTGTTATCATTGTACATATGTCTGTGCCTGCCTACTAGTTCAAACCTCCATTATCTCTCACCTACACTATGGGATTTATTTCCTAACTTACCTCTCTGTTTCCACTCCTTTCTTTATCCAGTCACATCTTTATCCAATGGCCAGAAAAGTCTATTTTAAAGGGAAATTGGCTTCAAGTGCTTTCCAACATGCACAGACTAATCTGTCTCTCTTCTCTCTTTTCTTGCTGTCACCTCAGTGACATTTTTGCTGTCTCTTGAATAAGCCAAGTTTATTCTTGCCTAAGAATCTTTGTGATTACTGTTGACTCATTTGCTAATAACTTCTGGTGGAAAAAAAATAAATGTTTCTTACTTCTTCCTTTTCAGGTCTCTGTTCAAATACCCCTTCTTGAAAAAGGCCTCTTTGAGTAGTTTATCTAAAATAGTCCATATACGTCCTTCTACTCCCTCTTCTTACACTGCTGCAGTTTAAAACAAAGTTATTTTCACAGCACTTATTGCTACCTGATATTTTATGTAAATAGTTACAGCTTCATAGTTTGACTGTTTCTTTCATTAGAATGTAAGCTCTGTGAAAGCAGAACTTTGTCTTTTTTACCACTATATTCCCAGCACCTAGAACCATGTCTAGCAAATAGTAGGTCTTCAATAAACATACTTAAGTGAATGAAGGAAAGTGAAGTAAAGAGATTAAGTGATCCAAGGCTAGAAAGCCAGGTAAATAAGACAGAAAGAACTTGAATACAAATCACCTGATTCTAAACCCCATGTTTTCTCCACAACATAAGATAGCCTTTTTGCTGAACTAGGCAGTGGAAGATTAGAGCTTTTGAATATTTCCCTAGACTTGGCCATCTTCTACCTTCCAGTGATTCAGCCAAGATATTCCCTATTACCTTGCTACTGGGGAAGAATGTAGTGTGAAATAGTACAACACTTGCTAAAAACAAAGTAAATGAGAGCTACTGCATCCTCTGTTCTTGTAACCTACCAGTCAAATCAAGGAAAGAAAAATTAATTGATCTAATTTTTTCTTTGCAAATCCATGGATTTTAATTTTCTACCTGGCATCCTAATTTCTTCTAGGCAACTTTCAAACATAAGATTGCTACACATTTGTGATCTAATGCAATTTGTTGCTAATGAAGCACTTATTTTGTTTACTTAAAAAACAAATTCAAGTTTATTTAAGAATATCAGGAAAATAAAAGTTCTTTTACCTCTCTGTGTGCTTTCTTGAGTTGTAGTGTTCATAGAATTGCATGTTAACCACAGCCGATTTTTGCTATGCTGTAGCATGTGATCTGAGGATGCCCAGGAAATTGTGACTGTATGTGAATGCTGTAATTTCTTCCATGTATGTCACTGCACAGAGAAAGAGAGTGAGAACTACCATTCCAAGCTACTTTTTTTATGTTTGTGTCAGGTTCTCTCCAGGATATAATAGCCTGGGCAAGGTTTGTTTATTTACTTATTTATTTTATTTATTTATTTATTTATCTATTTATTTTTTAGCAGGGTACCTGTTCCAAACCTGTCCTTTGCACTCCTAAATTATCATAAACAATGCCTACAATTTTTACAATAATACCAATTACTGTCACTTTCTTGCTGCTTGAAATCTTAAAAACTTTGTGAACCTCGGTTTCTTCATATAAAAAAATTAAAATAGTGATATATGCACCTCGTATTTGTTCTTTTGAGGATTAAGTGAGATAAAGCACATATGCTTATTAGAACAGTATCTGACCTAGGCACTTAATAAATGTTAGTACTATCTCTCCCATGGTCTCTTTGAGTCATCCTTTCTGACTTGGAACTTTGAGTCTGTATATTCTTCCCTCCAGAATGTAATTGTGATATGAGTCGAATTTGTATTTGCCATCAATTCCTCTAAAAGTGCAAATAATTCAGCTACCTGTCTTCTTTTTCCTAAATATCTACTCCATTCTTTTTTTCTAATGTTATCTCTGCCATCAGTTAAATACATTGCCAATAACAGAGAAATTCTTGACTTAATTGGATACCTCAATGCCTGATTTCGATCTTATAAGCATTACATTTCTCAATTATCCCATCCAGAAACCACTGGGAAGTGTTAATTAGGTACTAAAAACAAATTGGATTACCTTAGGGATCTTTCTTAACAATTTTGCACTCAATCAGGTGGTAAGATCATAAATTACACATATCATCCTAGTATCCAGTCCAGATGTGATTTGAAATCCTTGACTTTCTGTGGTTTGTCGTTCAACTTTATATCATTATAAAGTCAGTGAAAAGCAGCCTATGTTAAACACCTTGATCGGTGTGATAAAACTGGGAAATGATGATAGGATAGTTTCAGAAATGTATACTCTCTCAGCAGAGTTAATTCTGTCATGAACAAAAGAGTATAATTTGGTATATAGTTTTTTAATTAACTGTTAAAGACATTGAGATATAATTTATACATGATATTTAGGGTGTTTTTTAATAGATTTGGAAAAAGTTTTAAATAAGTTTCTAACAAAGATTTTTCTTTATAAACTCAGCAATAGAAAAACGTGTACGGGCCTATGCCAAACCTCAAATCTTAACAAAGTTGTGGGATCTAGGGTCAGACTCTGACTTCAAACCTCACTTTTTATCTTCCTCACTGTACTTACAGAAATCAGTTTGATTAAATAAATCTTTATTTAATAATTCATTCAACAAATATTCAGGAAGAATAGCTCGTGGTTGCTGGGCTTAATACATACCTGATGAGATTATCTGTGCAGTAAATCACCATGGCACACATTTACCTATGTAACAAGCCTGAACATCCTGCACATGTACCCTAGAACTTAACATAAAAGTTGAAGAAAAAAAAAGTACAGAACAAAGCCTACTCTCTTTAAATAAATCTAACAGGTTTTCTTTACTGTTGGAACAAATGAGTGGTTTTTTTGTGGCAAATGAAAAAGATGGCATATATTTAGGAGCCAAATTGTATGGAAATGTATTATTAAATTCTGAAATCATTTAAAAAACACAAATATTTCCTGAGAACTTACTGTATGCTAGGCACTCTTCTAGGTATTTTGGATATAGCAGGTGAGAAAAACAGGCAATAATCCCTGCCTTACAGGGATTACTGTGAAAATTCTGCTTTATATTGATTCAACTTTAGGACATGCTACTATAGTTCTAAACATGTAGAGGAAATCAACAGCAGGGGTGCTCCAAAGGGTCTGAGATTAACTTTCTGCCTGGGAGGAACTAACTCTAAGGCTTAATTTCCTTATTTTTTAAAAAATAGAAATTGTACAAAAACAGCCATGCATCACTTAACGGGACAGATATGTTCTGAGAAATGCATCATTAGGCATTTTCACTGTTGTCCTAATATCATAGAGTGTACTTACACAAGTCTAGATGGTGTAGCCTGCAATATACCTAGGCTCCATGGTATGACCCATTTCTCCTTGACTACAAACCTGTACAGCATGTTACTCTACTGCATACTATAGGCAATTGTAATACAATGGTATTTACATACCTCAACATATATAAACATAGAAAAAGTACAAAATATGGTATTATAATCTTTTGAGATCACCATCTTACATGCAGTTTGTATTGATCAACACATTGGCAGCACATGATAATATTTATATCCTAGGGTTGGCTATAAAGCTTCTAGATGTCAGTTATAATCAAGTCTGTTCTTTGATTTGATTTAGAAGTTGCAAAATGTATTTTCACTGTAACTGTGTAGAGAACTTTTAGATTGTTTGTTTGGACATGAGGAAGACATTGCAGGTGAGTGAAACAGTTTGAACAAAAGCCTAGAGTCAGGGAAGATCAGGGTTTGCTGAAAGACCAAAAAGCTTCTAGTTGGCTGAGGCTAGTGAACATATAAGGGAAGGTGGGTTATAAAGCTTGAAAGATCATCTCAAGTATTTCTCTGCCATCTCTCTTTCATTTATTTGTTTACTTATTTATTTATTCTTAAATTATTTTATTAGAGATGGGGTGTTGTGGTTTTGTCCAGGCTAGTCTCAAATTTTTGGTCTCAAGAGATTCTCTCTCCTTGGCCTTCCGAAGTGCTGGGATTATAGGCATGAGCCACGACACCCAGCCTCTGTCTTTCGAGCTAATGAGACTTATACCATAAATTTGTTCTAGCTTCCTTGAAGGAAGATAATCTTTGTGTAACCTCTCATAGCCTTCTTAGTAGCCAAGTATTTTAAAAGAGAGAACAGTGAGTTAGCAGAAGACCCTGCAGCCAAATATACCAAGATGACTTAATTTACAGTTCACATAAGCTTTACTTGTCTACCATAAACCAAGAATAACATTGTCCTCATCTCTTAGTTATAAAGGACCAAAATTTATTTATGTTTTAGGTCACTTTTGGAAGGACATATACAAATAAATTAGTAAATAAGCAAATGAATATCTAACATATTTATTTTTATATTCCCTGATAGCACAAAGTAGGGGCTCAGTAAAAGTTTATTGAATTAATAAATCCAAAAACACATGCCCATATCTCAAGAGAAAGGAGATGAAGTATATAAAATTTTACAGTGCTATGCAAATGAAAATGTTATCACTTTACCATTTTCAAATTCTCATTATGTAGTTATTGGTATGCATCCTGTAATTAACATAAATGTGATTATGAGCTACTTGAGAGCAGGGTCCAAGTCTTCCTCATCTCTGGTTCATTAATGTCTGTTATTCAGAAGGTCTCAGTGAAGACCAATTGGCATGTTGGGGGCCTCAGCAGAATTTTGTAGACAATCTAGCTGACAGGCCTCCTGAATACACCTTGTCTCTAAAAAAGAGAGCAGATTTCTCACATATGATTTTCTGTCCTGGTATCCAAATGGGAGAGCCCTGCAGCTGCACAGCCTGAGAGCAGATGTTGCCCTGTCAGGTGTCTTTGATTCTACTCAAGAAACCACAGGAAACTGGTTGCAGACAAATCATCCGCACTGTAGGAACAGGGGAATGGCAGCCTATATGGTGTGCTCACAGAGGAAATATGGCACTCAGCCACAGAGGGGAAAATGACTAGTCTAGAAGTGCAGAAAAGTGGGGCCTGACTGTTGTCTACTTCTAGCAGGTTCAGAACTTTTCTATCCTGTTTTGTTGTCAAGTTGACTATTGAGACATCTGTGTCATATATTCAGTCAAAAACCTTTTGATCACAAGAATCATGTTCTAACCATTTGAGATACGCAGCACCTAAATTAGCACATATAAGAAGTATGTACCATAAAATATTTTTAGATTTTAATTATCTGAACTAAACTGATACCTTGGAGCACTAGGGATGGAGGGAAAAAAGGCAGCTCATGAGACATGAACTAATAATTATTCAATACTTTAGTGCAAGGATGAGTATTTTCATATTGTGTCATTTTATTTTATTTTATAGCAATTCAATATGTTAAGTAATTTTGTTCTCATTTTACTGTGAAGAAAGTTGGAATGTCTCTAAATTGCCCAAGATCACATGTCTAATTTATTATAGAACTAGAATTTAAACTCGTATTTGTCTGACAACAAAGCCCATGCTTTTTTTTTGTGCCTCAAAATTACTGGATTGTTTCCTTTGGTATAATAGCTGAAATTGGTTCTATCATGGAAAATGTATTTTTACTGTAATTTCAATCTGATTATGTGTACAGGTTGTGTGAATATGTATGGATATTTGTATAATTTAAAAGTTGTGCCAATATTTCTAGTAACTAATATTGTTTTCTAATTTTTAAAAAAAGGGAATTGCATTCACCATTATAGCTTTGGGGAATGCTTTTTGTCATCTATTCATCATTCATTTTTCCCCTCCCTTCTTCCTGACAGAATTTGTTGTACAAGTATTTATTCCTCAACCACAAAACCCATGTACCTTAGGAGAAACATTGCCTACTCAAACTCCAAGCCTGACTTGTCTAAGGATATGCTATCCGCCTTGCCAATGTTTGGTTCTGGACTGGCCATGTGATCCATTTGGAGATCTATAAAATGCAGGAAGAATTTCCATGGGGTTCTTGGGAAAAGTTGTACTTGAGCTTCTGAGAGATCTATATCCCAACCTCCTTTCTTCTGCACATTGTTGCTCATGGAGGTGAAGTCTAGAACTGCCAGTCATCTTACTACCTTCCTGAGGATACACTATCCCCTTGCAGAGGAAGGCCAAGACAAAAGATTGTCAGGGAAGTGGGCCTGAACTCTTCAGAATGATGACCTTAGTGCTCATGGACAACAAATATTCTTATTGTTTAAGCAGTTTGAATTACTGACTTTTCTGTAACTTGCAACCAAAAGATCAAAATATCCTACATTCCCAGGCCAGAAAATAAGTAATAAAATTGAGATCTTTTTTGCATATGTAACATTTTATTATTAACAACTCGTTGGACTCTACCTTCTCTCATTCTTTTCATTAGCCTCGTTTTATAGGTATAAAAACCGAGCCTCAGAGTTAAGTGACTTGTCCAAGGCTACAGCCCTACAAAACAACTTGAACCTTGGGTTTCTAACTCTGTAATTAAAATCCTGTGCTTTTTTAAAAAATCAAGTCTAAACTAAGCTGAAATAAAGAGCAAGGACAGAGTTAAGTCCATTGCTAATTTCAAATGTAAAATAATACAGCATATTAATTGTCACCTTTATTCAATAGTAAAGAATTATTTTGAAGTGTTAGCTTCTGGAACCCAAGAAATAAATAGAATGGCTGATCTTTTCCTTTTTGTTTTTTTTTTTTCTTTTCATGTCTTGTTTTCCTTCTCTTCCCTCACAGATTTCCATTCATTCTCAAGTCTTGACTAAAGCACTCCTGTTCTGAGTTCCCAGTGACTCCTTGCCCACAGCTATCAAAATATGTTGTTATAATTGTCTGCTTTTTGCCTATCTCACACATGGTCTAAGCTCCCTGCAAATAGAAACAATATATCATCCATTTTTGTACATCTCACTTCTGGCACATAGTAATCAGTCAATTAATGTTTATAGACCTGAACTATGCTTCAGCAATCCCCCTGGAATTTTTGAGGAGCAAACCATTCCACGAAGCTAAGATTTGTAGGTAGCTAAGGGCTAAATATTGTCAGTACATAAACTTTTATATTTCAATTCATTTCTGAATGGGAAGATTTATTAAATTCAGTGCATCATTTTCTGTTTTCTTAAAGCATAGGGATTATGTTTTAGCCACTTCATGTAATTATGTCCTCACATATTACTCAAGGATTGACAAATATTTGATCTTATGACGGCTGATCTGTAATCACTTATTTTTTAACTCCTATCGCTACTGTTTATATTTTACTTCATTCTTCCTTGCTCTCTTTATAATTGCTTGTAGAGGAGCTCTCCCGCCTTTTATTTTTAATCTAAGATGGCTTAGAATTCTAATACGAGTTGTTATTAGGCCATTCTCATATTACTGCAAAGAAATACCTGAGACTGCACAATTTATAAAGAAAAGGGGTTTAACTGGTTCACTTCGGCAGGCTGTACAGGAAGTATAGCAGCATCTGTGTGGCTTGTGGAGAGACCTCAAAAAACTTACAATCATGGCAGAAGGTGAAAGGGGAACGGACATGTCCTATGGCTAGAGCAGGAGGAAGGGTGGGAATGGGGCTATACACTTTTAAACAAGATCTCCTGAGAAGTGATTCATTATCACAAGAACAGCACCAAGGGAATGGTGCTAAACCATTTATGAGAAACCATCCCATGATGCAATCACCTCCCACCAGACCCCACTTCCAACATTTGGGATTATAATTTGACATGAGATGTGAGGGGGAGCAGACACAGATCCAAACCATATCATGAACCTTACATATAAATTATAGGTAAAGTAAGAAAACATTGTTTTTGAGTAGAGGGCTAGGAGCCCCTCTTTTTCATGGATTCTAGAATAGTGATCTCTAATATGTGAACTTTGGGTATATCTATTAGTATTTGCAGGGTTTTTTGTTGTTTTTTTTTTTTCCACCTTTATTCCTAGTTTTCAGTGTTTGGTGTGAGAAATCTTTTGGATATCTGATTGGTTAAAAGATGAGGATGGTGTGTTTTATAGAGGTGATTTGTCCAGTTTTGGTTTGGTTTGGTTTTTATTTTATTTTTTTAGATCTTTACTTTTAATTTCAGGATCTGGAGAGCAGAAATTTTTGTAGTTTAAAAAAATTCCTCATGCTTAGTAGCTTCCTTTCCTAAAAATGCAGGTGGGCTTTACAGCTTCCCATCAGACTTATTTATTTGTCTTTCTTCTCAGTTTGTTTTGTATTTGTATCCAGCTGTGGGAGAAAGCTTTCTGAGAAACTCCATGTTCCTTTTTTATTAGATGAAAATAAGAATGTTCAAACATTACCTCAGGTGGGAATTTGACTTTGCTCCTGCATTTTTCATTTTGGCTTAGTATTTCAATTTTAAAATAGATTAAGATATGTTTAGTATATTTATAGAAAACTCCTGCCTAATCCTTTGGAGGACATAGAACTGTAAATTCTCTAATTAGTGCAGTCAGAACTGAAGAGTTCTTCCTGAAAAGCTGTATTCACACAGGAGAAGTTTGCATTTTTTTCAGTTAAAATTTCAGATTTTCTTTCATGTTGAAATTTGCCACAGCATGGTACATAAGAAAAAAACATTTAAGATGTCACAAGGCCTATATTTTACAGCCCCAGCTGCACCTCAAATGCACTGTGCAAGAGTTAAAAGGTTTGCCCAATCTTAGCTATTTCTATGTATAGAAGTTATATATTGTTGGATATACAGAGAATGTGATTCATTTTCTCATAATTCAATATATTTAGTAGCTCACTGAAGATCCCTGGCCTATGTCTTTGTTGTTGTTGTTGTTCAGGGCTCTTCTATATATACAATGACAAAACGATAAAACCTAAACTTTTTAGCCTGGATAAAATCTACTCAACCAACCTGTAGTCTCTTTACCTCCCGGAAAGAACCTTGTGATCCAACCATATGACACTTCTCTTTCCACAAGTATATAGACTTTCTTGGCACATGCCGTTCTCTACTTGAAACTCATCCAGACTTATGCATAGAGTAAATTATTTCTCCTTCCCAAGACCCCAATGCCTTTATTAACTGTCAACTCTTTTCTCACATTGTCATATAAGTTGCCAGTTTACATGACTCTTTGTCTTCTCTAGTGTGTAAGTTCTTTACAGAGAGAGAGCATGTTTTATTAATCCTTGTATCCTTAGCTTCTAGTTTAGTATCTGAAGTATCATAGAACTCAATGAATGCTAAATGGATGGATGGGCTGATAGCCAAATCAGAATATAAGTAAATAGGAATAATGAATTGCAAAAATAAAAAATAAATTCTCACTAAAGATGGTTGGTATACTACAAGGCCTCTTAAGGATCCTTCAGAGCTATAAATCAATAGATAACTTCTTGATTTTGAGTATCTTTAAGAGTTGTAACAGTGTTAATCGATTTGAATTTTCTTTCCTGGGAGTTTTTAGGAATAAGATAAATGGTTCACTCACTTTACATCAATGTCAATGTACTGGTTTTGATATTGTTCTATAGTTATGTAAAATATAACTAATAGGGGAAACTAGGTGGATGGTACAGTAAACATAGTACTTGTCTGTACTATGTTTACAACTTCCTGTGAATTTATAATTATTTCAAAGGAAAAAGTTTAAAAAGTGAATTAATCTTGTGAATTATGTAAGAGCTCACTACTAGGGTCTCTATGATATCTGTCAGTAAATACTTTTTGAAGAAAAAAATTACAACAGCTTTATTCATAATAGGTAAATACTGGAAACAAGAAGCCAATATTAAAAGGCTACATACTATATGATTCCAATTATATGAGATTCTGGAAATGGTAAAACCATGGAGACAGTAAAAAGTTCAGTGGGTTGCCAGGGGTTGGAGAAGGCAAAAGGATGAATAGGCAAAATAAAGAGGATTTTTAGGACAGTGAAAATACTCTATATGATGTAAGAATTGTTGATACCTGTCATTATGCATTTATCCAAACCCATAGAATGTACAACACCAAAAGTGAACCCTAAGGTAAACTATAGACTTTGGGTGATTATGACGTCTCAGTAAAGGTTCATCAATTGTAGCAAATATACCATTCTGGTGAGGTTGCTGATAATAGGGAATGCTATGCATTTGTGGGGCAGGGGTATGTAGGATATCTCTACCTTTCTCTCGGTTTTGTTATTGAATCTAAAATTGCTCTAAAAAATTAAGTCTTTTGAAAAC
This sequence comes from Trachypithecus francoisi, assembly GCF_009764315.1. NCBI lineage: Eukaryota > Metazoa > Chordata > Mammalia > Primates > Cercopithecidae > Trachypithecus > Trachypithecus francoisi. The sequence continues at coordinate 74,574,316 of NW_022681473.1, read as the reverse complement.
CGCATGTAAGGTCTCTGCTGAGAAATTCATTGTTAATCTAATGGTGATGCCCTTATATGTGACTTGACACTTTTCTCTTGCTGTTTTTGAAATTCTTCCTTTGTCTTTAAACTTTCGACAATTAGACTATACTGTGACTTAGAACATATTTGAGTTTAATATTTGGGATTCTTTGAGCTTCTTGGATCTGAATGTCTATGACTCTTCCAAGACTTGAGAAGTTTTCAGCTATTGTTTTATTTAATATAATGTCTACACCACTTCCCTTTTCTTCTGGAATGCCAAGAAGGTAAATATTTGCTTAATGGTGCCCCATAAATCATATAGGCTTTCTTCATTTTTTTTTTTTTCTCGTGTGCCTGTGATTATTTCAAAAGACCTGCCTTCAAGTTGAGAAAATGTTTCTTCTGCTTGATCTAGTCTTTTGTTGAAGCTCTCAATTGTATTTTTTATTTCATTGAATTCTTCAGTTATAGGATTCCTGTTTGGTTCTTTTTTATGATATCTATCTCTTTGTTGAGTTTCTCATTCAAATCCTAAAAGTTTTTTCCCTGATTTTGTTGAATTGTCTATTTGTATTCTCTTGTATCTCATTGAGCTTCCTTAAGATAATTATTTTTAACTCTTTTTCTGGCATTTCATTTCATATGCTTCCTTATGAGTAGAGTCTTTAAAACTAAAGAATTATTGTGTTCCTTTAGAGGTACATGTTTCCTTGCTTTTTGGTGTTTGATGTGTCCCTACATTGATTTATATGTATCTGGTGGAACAGTCACCTCTTTCAATTTATGGAGTGGGTTTCATAGGGAAAGATATTCATTTAGATGGATCTTGGGGTGTTGGTTCAGTTAGGTACCTTGGTTTTGGTTCTAGGAGGGTGCAGCAGTTTAGTCTTTATGTGGTTTCTTCAGATGTAATTCACACTAATGATGTTTGTGAGTATCTCGGTGGTCTAGGCTGAGAGTTTGTGGTGGTAGTGGTGGTGGTGGTGGTAGTGTGGCTCTGCCAGAGGTGGGTTTACTAGGTTGTTTCTTAGATCAAGAATACATGTATACACACAGTAGGTTGGCCAACTCGGGGTCTGTCTCAGGGGGTTGGAATCATGGGGCTGTTACTCTCACTAAGAGCATAGGCACACAGTTGTTTGGCCAGCCTGGGGCACATCTGCCATGGGTAGTCCATGGGGATGTTTCTCTGGCCCTGATTGTGGGAGTATGGGTTTTGTGAAGGCCAGGGCCATGCCCACAGTGGGGTGGAGGGCACCATGAGGCTGTTTCTCAGAACCTGGGCAGGGCCTGATAGCCATTTTGTTGTCCTGGGGATGTGTTAACTACTCAGTGGCTTAAGAACCTCTCCCACTCAGAGAGGGTGTGAAACAGATTGGCTCAGGGTGAGTTTGCCCTGGGTAAGACTGCCAGACTGTTCATCTGGCTGGAAGTGCAGGTGGCAGGGGTTGGTTTCCCTGCTGTGCAAGATGACAGTCACAGTTGATTCTGGGCTCAGGTTCTACACAACTGGAGTTGTGGTGTTCAGCCACTGGTGTGGGACTGGTGGAATGAAGATGGAGCCCCAGTGTTGGAGAGGTGCAGTAGCTACTGGCCTCCAGAGGAGGATGCACTCCAGAGGCAGCTTTGGTCTCTACATGGAACTGTATTGCTGCAGCGTGGCCCACAGTGGCTGGGTAGGGCTTAGGACATCTATACCTCATCCTCCTAATTTGAATCAATACAGCTGCATGAATTTCCAGCATCTCTCCCAGCTGGGCTCAGGGCTTGGAAGAACTGTGGGGTTCTTCAGTAGTAAGGACTGTAGGTATATCCAGTGGCAATAGAGCCTGGTGGGATTCTTCTGGTTACCTTTTTCCCCCAGTCTTGTCTCTGGGCTGATCTGCTTTGGATGAGGGAGACGGGGCTGCAGAAGCTGGGTGCCTCTATGCTGCCCCCAGGAGCTTCCAATTAATAGGTGCCTTTCCACTCCCCTGCTGTACTGCAGCCAACCCCCATTTGGCACTCCAGTAAAATCTTAACTGTTTTTCGATTACTTTGGTCCTTTCTTGCAACCTTCCTTGTTTTATCTAGTGGATGTCATGGAAACTAATAGCAGTGATAACCTCCCAATTTCGGAAAGTTAGGGTAAATACAGAGTAGACCCAGTCATTGTGAGGCTGAGAATCTGGTTAGTATCCCCCAAGACAATGGACTCGAGGGCCTAGCTGGGGCCTGGGCACAAGGACCATTTCATCACATCCTGTAAAAAGACCCCAGGAGACTGTACTAAATTAAACTTTGGGATCACAGGGTAGTTATGGAACGTAAATAAAATATTATTCAAATACGTTTCAGTGCCCATAGAAGTGAGATAGTTTTGCATACTACTATATTGGTTTGATACTGTTTTATGTAAAATGGCTACATCCTTCATCTAGTTTGTCTTCCCTTGACCTCCTGTCGGATGTGAGGAAAAATGGAAATTCTGTTTAACAAACGAAAGTCCCAGGTTCCTTAGCCAGGTAGTTTTATTATTCAATCATATACTTACTGCTTCATCAATATTTCTCAATTTTAAACTCTAAAACTTTAGGCTTTCCTCACTAGCAGCTTTCCGTTTTTAATGATATATCTTTTCCTAGTAATATAAAATATTTTTTAAAACTCAGGTAAAGTGCTCATAAGAGTGAACAAAGTAGTTGTCTGAGTGATCTTGGCAAACATATAATAAATAAATATTTTCTAGTTCTGGAAAACTAAGCCCCATGTGGAATTCTATCTTCTAACAAAGTAGGGAGTCATCAGTTCATGTAATAATACTTGTGTAGGAAAAAATTGATTTGGGAGTTACTTTGATTTAAAAAAAAAAAACTCTACCATTGGTGTTTAATTTAGTAATTTATCTAGAAGATTAATATAATTCTTTGGTCTTGAGTTTTAAACCACCTAAGATATTTAATCTACATTGTTGAATTTAATTTACATATAATAAAATGAATCTGTTTAAAATATACAGTTTGCTCTGTTTTGATAGCTATGTACATCTGAGAAACCACTGCCACATTACAGTTACAGATAATTACCATCACCCCAAGATTCCTCATGCCTCCTTTTATCCCTTCCCTCTGTCTACCTCTAGGCCTAGGAAGCCGTAGATGTACTTTACATCACTATATATTGATTTTTATTTTATATATTTCTGTGTAAAAGGATTTATACAATATGCACACTTTTGTGCCTTTCAGTTGGAACAATAATTCTGAGATTTTACATATATATCTTGTTTTGTTTATACATTCACTTGTTAATGTATCTGTGGGTTGTTTCCAATTTGGGGATATTATGAAAAAAGCTGCTGGTCTGTGTAGACACATGTTTGCATTTCTCTTGAATACCTAGAAATGGAATGGCTGTGTTGTACAATATATTTATGTTTAAATTTTTAAGAAATGCCAAGCTGTTTTCCGAAGTGGTCGGATCATTTTACATTCCCACCAGCAATGTATGGGAGTTTCAGTTCCTCCACATCCTCATCAACACTTGAAATTGTTAAACTCCTAAGTTTTAGCCATTCCAGTTGGTGTATAGTGGCATCTCATTGTGGTTTAATTTTCATTTCCCTGCTGATTAATAATATTGGCCTTTCCTTGATCTTTTCATCCACTAACATTTTAATATCTCAAAAATAATAATTTTATAGCATCATATAGGAGATGTATCTCTAATGATAAATGAATGAAACAGAATACCTAGTATATTGAAATCAAGAGGGTAGCTAATTGTAAGAACCATACATATTATTGTTATGTCCTGAAATTTCTTTTTTCTTTGCAATATTTATTTTATCTCACCACCTTGCTGCCTCTCTGGCACCAACTAAGACCAAATATAGATGGTACATACATTATTGAAAAAGGATATATTATGTCATTGTTAAGCAGAGCCAACAGAGTAGCTACTAAGAAAAATAGTTTCCTGATGTTTTTTAAAAGACAAAAAAAAAAAAAAAAAACACAGTTATTCAAAGTCTGATTCTAGATAATTTTTATTGTCATGCTCTTCTCTCGGGTTGGATGATACCTATTTCTGAGCCTTTAATACAACCTATTGACAGACACTTCATAAGTTCATATTTCTAACCCAGCTTATGCTGAGCTCTAGAGGAATGTATCCAAGTTAGAGTTACCAAAAACACTGTAAATCAAATTTACAATACAAGCAAAAAAACAAACAAACAAACAAACAAACAAACAAACTCTCCCAAAAGGAATAATGCCTCCTCCATCCCACACATATACACAAACACTATCTTACTTTTTAGTGTATCATATTTCAGTGAATGGCATTACAACTTATCCAGTTATGTAAACCAGAAACCTAGAAGTCATACTGAATTTCCCCCATAGCTGATCTACCCCTAGTGCTTATCACTTTCACTCACTTTTTAAGATGTTCCTTGAGTTGAACTACTTATCTTTGTTTCCAGTGCTGTTTCTCTAGTCTGTATCACCATTATCTGTTGCCTGCACTACTGAGAGCACCTCTTCAGTGTTCTACCCACTGACAGTATTGTTCCATTCCAGTCCTTCACCACACTACAGCCAGACAATCTTCTTGAAATGCAATATAATATCACATCCCCCACTTCTGCTTAAAAACTTTATATAAAACTTCCCATATACACATATCACATTCTCTCTCTCTCTCTCTTTCTCAGCCCAGATAGTTTGATTTTGGTAAATTCTACCAAACATTAATGAAGAAATAGCACCAATTCCATGCAAATCATTCCTAAAATAGCGAAGAGAAGGCAATACTTTTCAACTCATTCCATGAGGCCTGTATTGCCTTGGTATAAAAATAGGCAAATATATTTCAATAAAAAATGTTACAGACTAATACCCCTCATGAACATAGATGGAAAAAGTTCTAAACAAAATTTTAGCAAATGGAATCTAATATTATACTAAAATTATAATATATCATGACCAAAGGAGCTTTATTTCAGGAATACAGGATTGTTTAACATTCAAAAATCGCCATATTAATCACCTAAAAAAATCTCAAGCATAGAAAAACCATGTAACAAAATCTAATATCTATTCCTGATTAAAAACAAAACAAAAAAATTCTTAGCAAAATATAAATAGAAGGGAATTTGTTCAACCTGATAAGGAACATATGTGAAAAACCTGTAGGTAACATCATATTTAGTGGTGAAAGGCTGAATATTTTCCCCTTAAGATCAGGAACAGGGATATCCACTTTCTCTACTTTCGTGCAACATTGTTCTGGATGTTTTAACCAGTACAATCAGTAAAGAACAAGAAGCAAAGGAAGATGTAAAACTCATTTTTGTTTATAGATGGCATGTCATGATTTGATAGAATCTATTTAAAAAGCTACCAGACTAACAGGTGAGTTTAGCAAAGTTGCAGAGTAAAAGGACAATATACAAATTAACCATTTGTATTTCTATGTACTAACAACAGTTACAAATTAAAATCAATAAGGGAATTCCATTTAGAATAGCATCAAATATGAAATACTTAGGAATAAATCTGATGACATATGTGAAAAAAATCAGTACATTGGAAATTATAGAATATCGCTGAGTAAATTTAAAGAAGTAAACAGATACTTTGCTAATGGGTTGGAAGAATCAGTATCATTAAGATGTTAATTCTCTCTAACCTTATCTAAAGATTCAACGCCGTCTCTACTAAAAAAATACAAAAAAATTAGCCGGGCGAGATGGCGGGCGCCTGTAGTCCCAGCTACTCGGGAGGCTGAGGCGAGAGAATGGCGTAAACCCGGGAGGCAGAGCTTGCAGTGAGCTGAGATCCGGCCACTGCACTCCAGCCTGGGCGACAGAGCGAGACTCCGTCTCAACAACAACAATAAAAATAAATAAATAAAAATAAAGATTCAACGCAATTCAACACAGTCAAAATTCCAGTTGAAATTTTTGTAGGTGTAGAATTAACAAGTTAATTCTAAAAATTGTGTGAAAATTTAAAGTACCTAGGAGAGTCAAAATAGCTCTGAAAAAAAGAGAACAAAGTTGGAGGTCAAAAATATCTTGATGCAAGAATTATTATAAAGCTGCAGAAACCAAAACATAGTATTGGTGGAAAGATGGAGAAACAGATTGATAGAATGGAGAGTCCAAAATTAAACCATACATATAAGGACAAAGACATACCATTAAAAGTAAAAAGGATAGTCATTTCAACAAATAATACAGAAACAATTAAATATATATGTGCAAAAAAATGAACTTGGATCCATACCTCATATCATATACAAAAATTAACTCAAAATTGATCATAGGTCAAAATGTAAAATTACAAAACCTCTAGAAGAAATAAGAGAAGAACATCTTTGTGACCTTGTGTTAAACACAGATTTCTTAGGTATGAAATAAAAGTATGACTCATAAAGGAAAAAAACTAATAAATTGCATTCATCAATACTAAAACTTCTGGGATTCAGAAGACACTGATAAGAATGAAAAGACAAACCACAGACTGGAAATATTATATGCAACATACAGCTAATACAGGTTTGAATCTAGACTATAGAAAAACTCTCAAAACTTAATAAGAAACAAACAACTCAATTTTAAAGGTAAGTAAGAGTTTTGAATTGATATTTTAGCAAAGATAGTGGGGGAAAAAACACATGAAAAGATGTTCAACACAATGAGTCATTGAGGAAAGGCAAATTAAAACTATAATGAGGTACTGTTATACATCTATTAGAATAGCTACAATTAAAATGACTGACAATACCAGGTGATGGTGAAGATGTCAAGGATCTAGAATTCTCGTACACTGCCCATGGGAATGTAAAGTGAGACAAGAACTTTGAAAAATAATTTAACAGTTTCTTAAAATATAAACACATATTCATCATGTTATCAAGCAAATCCACTCCAAAAGAAGAGGAAATATGTAAGTCCATACAGAGACTTATGCACAGATATTCGTAGCAGCTATATAACTTCAAATGGAAAGTGACTCAAATGTTCGTCAGCAAATATAAACAAATTATATAATGTATCTTTACAATGTAATATTGCTCGGTAATAAGAAAAGAAGTAAACTATTGGCACGTGGAACCACCTAGATAAGCCTTAGAATAGATATGCTGAGTGGAAGAAATTCAGACTCCAAACACATATTGTATGATTTCATTTATATAAAGCTTTTGAAAATGCAAATAAATATTGAGTGACAGTCAGCAGATGAGTGATTGCTTTGGGATGGGGGATTAGGAAATAGTGGGAGGGGTAGAGGTTACAAAGGGGCATGTGGAAACATTTAAAGGTGATAGATGTGTTTATTATCTTGATTATGTTGATGGTTTCACAGATGTATACATATGTTGAAAATTACCAGATTTATGCTTTAAATATTTCCAGTTTATTGTATGTCAGTTCTACAGCAATAAAGCTGCTTTAAAATATTTCTTGTGTAGTTTCCTAAGGCTTTCAGAATAAGAACAAACATTTTAAATATAATCTGAATAGTCTCACCTCTACTTTCTTCTTCAGCCTCTGTTCACTTGATGTTTCCCTTATTTTCTGTATTCTATTTATCTCAGTCCTTCCTATGTTCCTTGTGTGCTGGTACCACATATTCTTTGTATATCCTATTCCCTTTCTTTGAGATGCTTTTCCCCTTTCTATTTGTCTAGTTAATTCCCTCTTATTTTTCTTATCTCAACTCAGTTATCATTCTCCTAATTACACCTTCTCTATCTCCATTTTTAGATGAGATTTCCCTATATATGCTCTTATACAGCCATGTAGCTCTCCTCAAAGCACTTATCCCAATCTGCTTTCTCCATTGGTTTGTAATCTCCATGAGGCCAGCACTGCATTGGTCTTTACTTAACCACTGTATCCCGAACTTGGCCTAGTGTCTAGTACATAGTAGATACTTCAAAGTATGCAATTGGTAACCAAAAGGGGGAGATCAAGTTAATGTGGTAACATCATCAATCAAGCAAAGTTTTTCCATGATCAGATGCTAACTAAAGCAAATACTATGCACATCTTCCAATGCATTACATTTGAGATTGACAGTCCTTGTATTAAAGGAAGAAAGCACCAGCATTCTTGTAATACAACTAACTCACACACTGTATCAAAAGGTAGTTTTCTTATAATAATCTTATTTTAAGCAAACTGGGCATAAGAATCTAGGTAGGCTATACTTAAAATTTGGTACCATCAAGGACTTTAACCATTGTGCTTGTAGCTCATTAAGAGAAAAAGTGTAATTATATCATTATCTTAAATCTGTGATATATAGCTGGAGATTGTACCAGAAATCTGATGTCTTCACAGTTTTAGAGGAGGAATTGTTTCATTGAGTAATCATTCAACTTACTGTATGATTAGCTGAGGGCCACTTCTTGTGACATAATAGAGCGGTGTTCTTGGGGGTATGTAAGACACCTCATTTAGTTCATGCAGCTAGAAGAGCCATCTATTGTTCAGATGAAAGGGAGCTGATAAGGAAAATCTATTTGTAGTAGAGAAGCACACAGTGGCAATATAAAGCCATTTAAAATGAGCCATATTCTTGTCAGTCCTCTCATGAATTACCGCTTTCAAAGTTGAACTCTGATTTAGTTTATTTTTTTGACAATGATCAATTTGCCTTTGTTTCACAGATGGGCAAGTACAATATAAAAATAGAATTAGTGATTTCACAGAAATGTTGCTGTGGTTGGTTGACGTTTGTTTTAAAGAAGTTTCTTGGCTAGCTTTGGTGTGTAATGAATGAATGAATAAAAGAATCAGTGAGTGGACAAATGAATATTATTAAGCATTTATTAATAATATTTGCCAGGCACTTTGATAGGTACTTTTACATGTGGCATTTTAGTTAATTCTCATAGGAACCCTGTGATAGAGGTATTATTACTTAACAACCTCCTCCCCTTTTTTTGTACTTGAGACAATTAACTTTCAGGTTAAGTAACAACGCAGAATTGCATAGCAGGTGTCCAAACTAGGACTGGAACATAGACCCAACTTTTATTATTTCAACATTGACATCAAATTTGGTGCACAATAAGGCCTAAGAAGAGTTCTTCTTTTATTTGAATTTTGCCATTAACAGTATTCTCACAGGTGGTGTAGCGGGTAGTGTTTTGGAGTGGCTTTTTCAAAATGGCAACAAGGTTGAAAGTGACTGTCATGAGAAGTCTCAAAGGCAAAATTGTGAGGGGACAATAATTATTTCAAAAAACACTTGCTGCTAAAACAAAATGTCAAAGCTGATTCAGAACGAATAGGCTGGCATTTCTTCAATAAAGAGTGTACTCCTCCCACCTTGGAGGTGGCAGGGAGGGGAGCCGGGTCAGGACTCAAAGACCTTCACAGTATTTCACCTAGAGCCTAGGTGGAAGCAGTAGAAAGTCTGGCTGAGATCACTTATGTATTGGTTCTTTATTCATCCATTTATTGACTAATCAACTACATAAGAAAACTATTTCAAATGAAGGTCATACAAACATGTTAAGTAAAAGAGTCTATACTTGGGGGTAATTGAGTGAACATAGAGGACTTAGAAATTACAGTGAACAGAACTCTCTACCCCTATTCAACAGAATATACATTCTACTCAGCACCTCATCACACTTATTCTAAAATTAACTACATAATTGGAAGTAAAACACTCCTCAGCAAATGCAAAAGAATGGAAATCATAACAAACAGTCTCTCAGACCACAGTGCAACCAAATTAGAACACAGGATTTAAAAACTCACTCAAAACCACACAACTACATGGAAACTGAACAACCTGCTCCTGAATGACTACTGGGTAAATAAGGAAGGCAGAAATAAAGATGTTCTTTGAAACCAATGAGAACAAAGATACAATGTACCAGAATCTCTGGGACACATTTAAAGCAGTGTGTAGAGGGAAACTTACAGCACTAAATGCTCACAAGAGAAAGAAGGAAAGATCTACAATTGACACCCTAACATCAAAATTAAAAGAAGCAAAGAAACAACAGCAAACAAATTCAAAATCTAGCAGAAGACAAGAAATAACTAAGATCAGAGCAGAACTGAAGGAGATAGAGACACAAAAAACCCTTCAAAAAATCAATGAATTCAGGAGTTGGTTTCTCGAAAAGATCGATAAAATAGACTGCTAACCAGATTAATAAAGAAGAAAAGAGAGAGGAATCAAATAGATGCAATAAAAAATGACATAGGGGCTATCATCACTGATCCCACAGAAATACAAACTACCATCAGAGAATACTATAAACACCTCTATGCAAATAAAGTAGAAAATCTAGAAGAAATGAATAAATTCCTGGACACACGCACCCTCCTATGTCTAAACCAGGAAGAAGTTGAATCCCTGAATAAACTAATAACAAGTTCTGAAATCGAGGCAGTAATTAATAGCCTAACAACAAAAAAAAGTCCAAGACCAGATGGATTCACAGCCAAACTCTACCAGAGGTACAAAGAGGAGCTGGTACCATTCCTTCTGAAACTATTCCAAACAATAGAAAAAGAGGGCATCCTTTCTAACTCGTTTTATGAGGCCAGCATCATCCTGATAACAAAATATGGCAGAGACATGACAAAAAAAGAAAATATCAGGCCAATATCCCTGATGAACATCGATGTGAAGATCCTCAATAAAATACTGGCAAACCAAATCCAGCAGCACATCAGGAAGCTTATCCACTACAATCAAGTTGGCTTCATCCTTGGGATGTAAGGCTGGTTCAACATATGCCAATAAATAAACATAATCCATCACATAAACAGAACCAAAGACAAAAACCGCATAATTATCTCAACAGATGCAGAAAAGGCCTTTGACAAGTTCAACACCCCTTCATGCTAAAAACTCTCAATAAACTAGGTATCAATGGAACATATCTCAAAATAATAAGAGCTATTTATGACAAACCCACAGCCAATATCATACTAAATGGGCAAAAATTGGAAGCATTACCTTTGAAAACTGGCATAAGACAAGGATGCCCTCTGTCACCACTCCTTTCCAATATAGTATTGGAAGTTCTGGCCGGGGCAATCAGGCAAGAGAAAGAAATAAAGGGTATTCAGATAGGAAGAGAGGAAGTCAAATTATCTCTACAGATTACATGATTGTATATTTAAGAAACACCATCATCTCAGTCCAAAATCTCCTTAAGCTGATAAGAAACCTCAGCAAAGTCTCAGGACACAAAATCAATGTGCAAAAATCGCAACCTTTTCTATATACCAATGACAGACAAACAGAGAGCCAAATCATGAGTGAACTCCCATTCACAATTGCTACAAAGAGAATAAAATACCTAGGAATACAACTTATAATGGATGTGAAGAACCTCTTCAAGGAGAACTACAAACCACTGCTCAAGGAAATAAGAGAGGACACAAACAAATGTAAAAACATGCCATTCTCATGGATAGAAAGAATCAATATTGGGAAAATGGCCATACTGCCCAAAGTAATTTATAGATTCAATACTATCTCCATCAACCTACCACTGACTTTCTTCACATAATTGGAAAAAAATCTACTTTAAACTTCATATGGAACCAAAAAGCCTGCAAAACCAAGAAAATCATGGACAAGAAGAACAAAGCTGGAGGCATCACACTATCTGACTTCAAGCTATACTACAAGTCTACAGTAACCAAAACAGCATGGTACTGGAAGCAAAACAGATATATAGACCAATGGAACAGAACAGAGGCCTCAGACATAACACCACTATATAAAACCATCAGATCTTTGACAAACCTGACACAAACAAGCCATGGGAAAAAGATCCCCTATTTAATAAATGTCATTGGGAAAACTGGCGAGCCATATGCAGAAAACTGAAACTGGACCCCTTCCTTATACCTTACACAAAAATCAACTCAAGATGGATCAAAGACTTAAACGTAAGTTTAATAAAAATCCTAGAAGAAAATCTGGGCAATATCATTCAGGAAATAGGCATGGGCGAAGACTTCATGTCTAAAACACCAAAAACAATGGCAACAAAAGCGAAAATGGACAAATGGGATCTAATTAAAGAGCTTCTGCACAGCAAAGTAAACTATCATGAGAGTGAACAGGCAACCTACAGAATGGGAGAAAAATTTTGCAATCTGTCCATCTGACAAAAGGCTAATATCAAGAATCTACAAATAACTTAAACAAATTTACAAGAAAAAAAAATCAAAAACTGGGCAAAGGATATGAACAGACACTTCTCAAAAGAAGACATTTATGCAGCCAACAGACATATGAAAAATGCTCATTATCACTAGTCATTGGAGAAATGCAAATCGAAACCACCATCTCATGCTAGCTAGAATGGAGATCATTTAAAAGTCAGGAAACAATAGATGCTGGAGAGGATGTGGAGAAACAGGGACACTTTTACACTGTTGGTGGGAGTGTAAATTAGTTCAACCATTGTGGAAGACTGGCAATTCCTCAAGGATCTAGAACCAGAAATACCATTTGACCCAGCAATCCCATTACTGGCTATATACCCAAAGGATTATAAATCATTCTACTATAAAGATACATACACACGTTTGTTTATTGCAGCACTATTCACAATAGCAAAGACTTGGAACCAACCCAAACGTCCAGTAATAGACCGGATAAAGAAAATGTGGCACATATACACCATGGAATACTATGCAGCCATAAAAAAGGGATGAGTTCATGTCCTTTGCAGCGACGTGGATGAAGCTGGAAACCACCATTCTCAGCAAACTATCACAAGAACAGAAAACCAAGCACCACATGTTCTCACTCGTAAGTGGGAGCTGAACAATGAGAACACATGGACATAGGGAGGGGAACATCACACACCAGGGCCTGTTGGCAGGTAGGGGGTAGGGGAGGAATAGCATTAGGAGAAATACTTAATGTAGGAGATGGCTTGATGGTTGCAGCAAACCACCATGGCATGTATATACCTATGTAACAAAGCTGCACATTCTGCACATGTACCTCAGAACTTAAAGTATAATAATAATAATAATAATAATAATAATAATTACAGTGAACACAAAGGGTTGACAATTACGAGGGAACATGATAGATATTAGAGTCCATTGATGTGGGGCTGCAGTTGTGTTTTCTTCAGTAAGAGGAGTATGGAAGAACTGAGAAAGGGTCTAAGGAGAGTCACTGAGTCAGTAAAACTTGTGAAGAAAGGTTACAGACTTAGAATTGTTCAGTATAAAGAGATTATACGTATTGGGTAATTTTATTATTTTTTGTTAACTTTCATTAAAAAAAAAAAAACAGAAAAGTGACACAAAGCCCTTATAATTTACTGAGTGCCTAATACAAACCAGATAAAGATGACTGGCATTTTGTAACACATTATCTCATTTAAGCCTTATAGCAATGCTATAGTATTATCACCATTTTACGAAACAAGAAATGGTAGCTTAGATAAGTAAACTAGGTTGGTCAAGCATTCGTATGGACTTTGAGTATATTTATTAGTTCTTAATTGTATATACTTTCTTACTGTAAGGAAGAGTTTCATTACTCTCATTTCGGAGTAATCTAGTCAACTGGTTTGTAAACTCACTGATGGCAGAAGGACATTCATATTCTTCTCTGCCTTACATGTTTCGGGAAACTCAATGATAAAAATGCAATGTTCCACTTACATGAAAACATCTCTACTAAAGATTAAATGAAATAAGTGGACTTCAATTTACAGTGGTAGAGGAGATGGAAAAGGATTTAAAGGTTGAAATCTCACAGCTAATAATGACAAAACCTTATATGCTTCATTGTCTCCAAAGTTCATGTGTTACCTAAACACTATGTTTTCTTTATAGGGGTCATAAAGGAGAATTCCCTCAAAGAGTTACTAAATAACAAATACTATTATAGACAGTAGATGAAAAATTGGAAGATGTTAGCTATAAGTGATAGCCAGGATAGTCTATTTATTAAGAGCTTAGATCCTCAAATCAGATGGCTTGACTTCAAATCTCAATTCTATCACTTGATAAGCCATAGTGTCTTATATTACTGTTATCAGTGTTCTCTCTTTCCTCGCTCTGAAGGAATTATCTTTCCCCAACCTTTGTCATCAGGTTGGCCACATGACATTCCTTAGCTAATAAAATGTAAGCTGGAAGATGTTTTTAATGTCTGAACAGATGTTTTAAGATTCGCTGCATGTTCAGTCATTGATCATTTCTCCTTCCGCCATGAGAACATTAGATAGAGGTTACTCTTCCATGCAACAGAAGCTACTTATAGAGGCTACTCTTCTGTCCATGGACAACATGGGCTAGAATGATAGCTAAGCTATGAAGTACATCTAACATGAGGAAGAAATAAACATTTGTGATTGAAAGTCATCAAAACTATTTTTGTTAGTTGATTCATTTAGCTGATTAGTATAACAATTTTGTTACCTTGGGCATTATTCTCACTCTGTCATTCACTTTCCTTTTTTGGGTAAGATTGAGTGATTGTGATGGTTAAAAATGTTAATGTAGTTAAAGTACTTAGATCAGTGCTGTACTGGTAAAAGTGTTTTGCAGAAAAAAGTCCTGAATTGTAGTGTTTGTTCATTTAAATGGTGTAAATACTCTCTCATGACTGATTCAAAGCTACCAGCGTGAGGTCACTGAATATGAAATTAGACAGAGTTACACATAACCAGCCATCATGAGTAGGATTGGCTCTAGCACTCTGTGGAATTCAGAACAGTGTACATAGCAAGCATGATATTAGTGCCTATCAAATAGTAAATGTTATGGAAGAGTGAATTTTCTGAAGATAGGTAACTGAACAAAATGGTTTCTCAAATTTTCTTTACATTCATAAAATCATATTTAGAAGATCACTCAGAGAATTTCAACGTTGGAAGCAAACTTAGAAATAATCTAGTATACCTATTTCATCTTAATAAAAAAGGGAATTGAAACTTAGAGAGGCTGAGTAGCTTGCTCAAAGTCACACAGAGAGTAGGAAACAGCACCATGGCTCCTAGTAGCCAATCTATTCTTTTCCCTTGCAACATGAACAACCTCTTTTTAAAAAATTGCTATGAAAAGAATCAACAAAGAAAAAAGATGAATAGCTAATATCTCTTACTGTGTCCCAGTTTCTGATTAAGTATAACAATAATAAATAAAAGATTAAAATTAAACTCTGGTTACATTTATTGATAATCCTGTTTTTTTGTAATTATGAGTCCATTTTGAGGAAAGTTGTCATTAGGAGAAATGCTTAATAGTGTATTGTCGTGATGCATCAGTTTATAAAAGTGATAATTACTAGGAGGAACTGTAAATTTTATCAATCATTGAAATGTCTAATTAAGAATAGTTTATTTTGACTATAAAAATGAATGCGTCATCTCCTTGCATTTCCTAGTAATATCTCCTAAAAATATTGCAGTACACCCCCATGCAAGTACACTCTCAAATTAGTGCTTTTCAAACCAGTAATGCAGTGTGTTCATATCTTAAGGTAACAGTGGTTTATTTATTTTAACAACAGTGGTTACTGGCTGTAACTATGGAATGCATTGTCATGGAAACCACTTTTTCCCTCATCTTCCCCTTCAATTTACCCCAGAGTTGTTATTTGGAGAGGAGAATTAAGGGAAAGCATTTTCTCTGATACATATAAATGGATAACAGATAAACACATATACACGCACGTACAGAGAAGTGAACTCTCACTGATTAAAGTTAAACATAAAGAGTCAAGGAAATGAAATATACATTTTGTTTTATATTTTGTCATTTCACTTTATCTATTTAAACTAGCACAAACTGTAAAATGGGTAATAACTTGCACATAGCAGCCTTAATGCTGCCCTAGAATAGGAGGTCAGCTTTAGCTTGGGTAATTCATTAGGGAAAGACTGTGTTAGATATTATTGGAACATCACAATATAGAGCATACAATACTTTTGGGGTGTTTGAAATCCAAATTATAGGCTAATTAATAAGGGAAATATTGTACAGCTTTTTTAGAATCTATTCTCTTGGAAAAACCAGCCACAATTATAGATGCTCTGTAGGTGGAAGTGCTCACACAATCACACTTTTTATGCTAACATAAAGGAATAAAATAGTAAGGGATATACTTAATCTGTACATGTGACTTTAAATTTTCACAGAAGGCCTCAGACCAGAGTTTTGCTCCTAAAATGTGACCTAGTATGTTTAAGAACTTATAGATTAGACCTCCTGAGTCCCAGCGGCCTCCAGCTATTCATTAGATTGAATCAGTACTGATTCCTAATGGAGATATCTACTAGGCAAGGACTTCTGCACTTAGTGTAAGAATCCCAAAACTTTAGGCATGGCTGCCCTCTACAGTTAGAACCAGGTATAACTCAACTCTGAGGGTCTTTCCATGTTGAATTTTGCTCATACTTTGTTCCATATTGAATTTCCTTCAGATAAGTCTTATTTCATAAGGAGGAATTGCACAAGGGGCCTGATTAGAATGTAGATTTATTGACATTCTACTGGCCTATAGGATGAAAATGTAGGGTTGGGCTTCATAATCCATATTTATAATAAGCATCATAGATAATTATGACATAATCAGGTTTATTTTCCATCAACTTGGGAGAGAAGAGGAGAGTATTTTGGATATGGGTGGGGCAAAGGCACTTTATAAGGTACTGTCTTTGACTTAATAATTTGCAAGTTGGTATGTTCTTTTGTTCTAACCAATACATTTAAACTTTCTAAGGAGGAAGCATACCATGATATTGAGGCTTTTATTAGTTTATGATATAAGTGGTCTGGCATTCTGATGGGACCGCATCAGGAGGATGTGGTCAGTTTGCTATGGATACTTTGGACTACGTTGTTCCTGTATTTCAGGTGGGATTTCTGAATTTAACACCAAATTGGAAAGAGTCTTGGAATTACCATATTCATGTAAATGTGACAGCCCTGATCCTTCCCAAATAAATCTGAATACTTTGGAACATGTTTCTGGAGAAGTGCGTTATGTCTCTCATGATGCTGTTTTCTAAACTCTCCTCTACTTTTCTTTGAACCTAACCTTCAGACTTATTGATTATGTGACTTGAGCAAGTGATAAAACACTAAGGGGCTCAGTTTCTTCCCCTAGAAAAAATATGTTGAATAATATCTACCACTCAAGCTAAGAAATGAAATAAGCTATGTAAATTAAGAGCAGCTACCATGTACTGGGGCTTACCACAGGAATGTGTTGGTCAATATATCTGTCTCGTCTTCGTGACAACCCTTTAGGTTAGGGGTTAACACCTGCTAGTTACAGGTAAGCAAACAGGGGCTTGGATAATGTAAGTGACTTACACAAAGCCACATCTAGCACCAGAGCCAGAATCTGATTCCAAACTCTGATGTTTTGCTCTCTTTCTACCAACCATCTGTGAGGCATAGTGCCAGGCATCCAGGTGGCACCCAAAAAGTGCTAGTTTTACTCACTTCCTACCCCACACCCTTCTTATCACATTTGTTTTTGTCTTCCATAAGCAATTTTGCAGCTGTGCCAGCCAGCCACATGCTGAATTTTTTTTTTTTTTTTTTTGTGGTCTTTTTGCAATTTTGACAGCCTCAGTTAAAAACAAAAAACAAAAACAAAAAACAAACAAACAATAAAGCATCCATCAGTCTTATCATTCATACTTCTGGAACAACATAAGTACTACTTCTGGGTTTCCTGGAGCCTCAGAGACATCAAGGTGGGGAAGGGGCAGACGCTTCTTTTTTGAGTTTGATAAATGTTATGTCAAATAAAGCCTTGGTTCTGAGGCCGCTTCCCTACCCAGGGAGTGAGTGGGCTCGCTGACCCAGAAGTCAACGGCGTAGGGCACCAGCGAAATCATTTTGAGCCTGTTTTCTACCCCAGGTTTCTTTGCTGGCCCTCCCACCGCCCCCAGCAAGGCATGCTGTTGTCAAAGGGCTAGGAGGATGCTCCCTTCAGGGCTCCGCGCGGGCCTCCCCTTCCCTTCCCGGGAAGTCGGCCTCGGAGGTCTTCTACCCTCGGGTGGCTCTAGCGGTGGGGGCCAAATGCAGTCTCCGGGTCATGTCAGTGCGGGGAGGTCCCGTGCTCCCACGTTGGGGACTCCTCGGCGGCACCAAGAGCACCCAAAGGCAGGACCAGGCTGGCAAGCACCGCGCTTCCTCCGTTTCTCAGCCCCTCCCTCCCACCCCACTTGCCCGGCCAGCGCTCCCCACAGTGACTCTGGATTGCAGCAAGCCACTGGCTTTTTACCAAATCGGGAGCTGCAGTGTGTTTTTTCTTCTTCTTCTTCTTCTTCAGAGGAAATAATTTCAGCCCCCTTCAGCTCGCATGACAATCTTGTGTGACTGGGGAGAGTAGGCGGGCACATCCTTTTACATGCTAATACTGCCCCACCTCCTTTGAACCCTCCTCTAAGTGCCTCGCTTCCTTTTATTTTTATGGTTTATTTTTATTTTATTTTATTTTTATTTTACCTCCCCCAAATTCACCGTAGGGGGAAAAATTCTTTCTTGGTTCTGTCCCTCCCCCCACACGCCTCGTTCCCCAGGGAAGGGAGACCCCAAGAGGCTCGGTACTTGCCCGCGGCGTTGCTTCCACCGGGGCTCCAGGATGGCCACGGCGGGTGCAGGGGGCAGTGATCGAAGCGGCAGCTCGGTCTAGGCTGTCGCTCCATGTGCCTTGCGAGCACAGCGTTTGGGTCCCCCAGCGAGCTGCCACTGCCGCAGCCCGGAAGGAATGTCCCCTGTTGTTAAGGACCCTGACTGTTTTACACCAATGATTTGCCACTGCAAAGTTGCTTGCACCAACAACACTTTATCGTTGATGTTTGGATGCAAGGTAGGACGAGGTTCATGTCTTTTTAATGCATGTTGCCTCCCTCGGGGGAGAGAACAATTCCTTTTGTTGCTTGTTTATGTCTCTGCCTGTTGGGAGAGTGACAGAAGCTGCTGCGACTGCTCTGCTCTCTCTGGGAGCCAGCTGGGTTTGGGGGCCAAGAGATCGCACTGATTTTCTGGCGTCCGATGTTGGGCCGATAACTCAGTGGTGATGGGACCCTGATCTCTAACATACAGAAGCTGTAAGAGCAGATGCGGCTCGGAAATGGGCACCTTGGGTGGCTTTCTGCTTGGGATCTCCTTGTGCATTTTGCTAGTGACTGGGCTCCCGACTGCTGATTTGGGAGCTTCTGAACTCATCTCAGGTTACTACCACCTAGAGCCCCAACCCACTGGGCCAACTAGCAGGAGTAAGTGGGGTGGTGGATGAACTCCAGATGAAATTGAACACATCAATTTGCAATGTGACATATTTTAAGATAAAGAGCTTATTTTTATTTTAGACAGAAAATCTGGAGCTAGGCTCAGATTGCCCCCAGTTGCATGCTTTTCCCTTTTATACAATCCACTTGAAATCAACAAACAAATTTTATCAAGAGGTGGCGCAGTTACTCAGTAAAGTTTGTAGTGAATAACTGTCCCACCCCAGATTTTTGTAAAAGTGATTGGTGTTCCCAAAGAAATGAGGTTTGAAGGTTTTTAAAACAGGTTATCATTCATTGCTCCTTTTCTGAAATATATTCACGGGGCTTCCTTGTTGGACCTGATGATGCACTCCCTGAAAAAGATGCATAGAACTTGGTGTTTGAACGGTTTAAGCCGGTTAATGGCCTGAGTGCACGTCCTGTTACTGTAAGATACAAGTCTTCACTTCTTTTTGTTGTGAAAAGCCGGTGGATTCGTCCAGCTTATTTATATAAAACACTTCATGTGGCTACTGTGGTGACTAAGGAGAGAGAGAGTGAGAGAGAAAGAGCAAGAGAGAGAGAGAGAGAGAGAGAGAGAGAGAGAGAGAGCCTGCTTCATCTGAAATAAAGTTTGACTTCTCTAAGTGAATATGTATCACATTATACCTATTTTTCTGAAAGATAACAACAGAGATTGAATTGGACAGCTGGTAAGCACCTTAGGCAGTAAAGTTAATGAAACACACACTCTGAACTTCATGGGTAGCGCTCATAGGAGGTGTAAGCTTAATGGAAAAATTGGGAGTCAGGATTTTGTCTTATATTGGCTATGCCTAGAGAATGTCTCTTCTCTGGGCCTCAGATCTTCTTCTGTAAAATGAGGGCTGTGGATGAGCTTATCTCTGAGGCACCTGCCAGCTCTAACAATCTCTGATTAGGTCTTCATTGAAGTCATTGAATTATAATATTATTGCCAGAGATTTATGTTTTTCTACTCAATATGATAGGTTACACTTTAGGGTGAGTTAAACAATATATTGCCTGTACTAAAGAGTAGCTGGTTGTTCCTTTTGAAACCCCAAAGAGGTCTTAGAATTGTTGAAGGTTTGTGTGTTCATCACTGTCAGAAAGGTGTATGTGAATGAACAGCACCAGTAACTAAGGAGTTAGGTTCTCTCCCATACAACCTGCCACCCCTACCTCATGCTTTTATTCACCCTCCCAATTGCATTTACAGTAGCATCTTTGCAATGGTTACTGTTTAAAATCCATTCCCATGAACTTACAAGAATTACTTTGCAGTGCTAAATGATTATTAACTAAGGTGAATTATTTGTCAAGGGAAATTAAACACAAGCTAATAATCAAATAAGATAAGCCATTGGTGTAGAGAATGTTGTTGAATATGCATTCAACCCTTCAAGTTCATTTACAGACAAGTTTCTTTTATGCTGTTATATTTTCACCTGATTTTCAGACCATATTGGAGGGAATTAAAATAATTACAAGCACACACTTTTTTTTTTTTTTTTTTTTTTTTAAGGCTAAGGAAATACATTACTTAACTTTCTTTAAGTTCTCTTACTTTTGGTGTTTGGGTTTAGCAAATTCACTTTATGAGAGAGATTCATGTCAATAGAGTGAAACACCTATGTCATGTGTGTTGGCAGACATCATTTTTTGAAAAATAAATTAATGCTATGTGAAAATAAAATAATACTTTTAGAGACTCTAACCCATCTTATTTTACAAAGTATTTGAATAAGATAATTCTCAAATCCCTTTATAACAGGATCAATTATTATATTATAACCATACTTAACAGAAGGATAATTATAGATGAATTGACATAAGGATTCTACCTTATAATCTTAAATATGGAAAGAGTATTAGGACTTCCTACTGTAGCCTTCCTCCTAGTGAAGTTCTTCAACATTATCTGACAGATGAAAACAGAAAATAATACGGAAAATTTACCTCACATCAGGCTTAAGCTTCAAAGCTAAATTTTGTACTTACTATTGGTATGATTTATGTAAGTCTCAGTTTCTTCATATGTAAAGTGGCCATAGTAATAACTACTGCAGTATATATTACTATGTCATTGTGAGAAATAACATTTAAATGAGATGCCTGCAGTACTTACTATGTATAAATTCATCAAATGATTGTTGCTTTTATATGGCCCTAATTATTTTCATAGCTCCACTGAGGTGGGCTTATTACTTATAGGAGAAACTGCTTCCACTGTTACTAACATAGTTCTCGTCATAAATTCTTCATCTTTATTAAGAAATCAATCATTACTTTTCCCAAAGTTATTTTTCTTTGCTCTATGCTGTTTATATGAAATATAGGAACCATTTATATATTGATATGACATTCAGAAAATGAAGTACATTTATGAAAATTAATGAACAAATTATACTATTATTCCATTTGATCAGTAAATATTTATTAACCACACAAGAAATGCTACACACTGGAGGCATAGCAATAAACTGATCTTGTTCCCTTTGGTCTCAAATTTAAGTGATATGGCAGATGATTACATTTCTTACAATATTGATTTAAGAAAAAAATTATAAAGGATTTTCACTGAATCTTTTAGTAGTTAAAATGTAATTTAAATAATTTTTGAAAAAATCATGAAGACACAGATTTCAGTAAGGATACTTCAAAAACCTACAGTCATTTCAAGATTACCTAATAAGTGTGAAAATAAGAGTATTAGGATGGATATTTATTTCCTTTCCTGAAAGATATGTATATGGCAAAGTCTAAAACCATTTTCATGTGTAGGCCAAAGTGTCAGTTTCAAAAACACTAAAACTGTTTGCTCTAATTATCTCAGAATGGCTTGAAGGATGCTGAATAATTTGAGCTTTCAAACTAGACACTCAAAAGTTATCTTCTTTTGTTACTTAGCCATCTCCAGGATCCTTCTTGTTGCATCCTGACAGCTATTCAATTTAGTTAACTGACTATATGACTTATGACTGTAAACATGGAGTGTCTTTCTGTGCTAGGCATTATGATGGGCATTAGAGATACAAACGTAAGTCCAACACCATTTCTTCCACAAATTAATTCCGAGCCAATTGAGGAAGTAATTCCACTTCCTTTATTAAAATACAGATCACCCACTGTCCCACCTAACCTTAAGTTCTCATGAGAGAAACCAAAATAACCTTGTTCCATAAAAAGATTTTCTATTATATCAGTTTCCCCACCAACTTTTTTATTTGCTTATTTGTTTATTTTATTTATTTATTTATTTTTGCCCCTGTCCATATGCCATTAACACATTCACAAGGTAATTTATGGGAATAAACTTGCCATAGGGAAGGAGGACTCCTAAAAGGTTATTTTTTTCTCGTAGTAGTTTCTATGTCATTATCAGAAAATAGGCATCAACTTTACCTTCACTTAACTGTTTTCTCCATCCACAAAAATCAAAGTATTGAATTTAATTTCAAGGGCCAGACTAAATAGTATTTCTCTTTCCTGTTTCTTGTCTATAGCTGCATTGCAAAGGTCCACAGTCCGTGTGTGTGTCTCCCTTCTTTTATTCCCCTTTTTTATTCCCCAATATTTCTAAGACAAAAGAGAGTAGATTTTAGGTACTCTTACATACACACACACATATATACACACAGAGAATGTAACAGAGATAGTGGGTATGTTAATTAGTTTGACTGTAGTAACCATTTCACTATATCAAAACATTATGTTGTATATTTTAAATATTTACAATTTTAAAAGAAATGTGGCTAAAACTTGAGCACCTTTTTCTTTCTCATAATAGCCATTTGTTAATATAACAGCTCAACTGAATCACTGTGAAGCCCCTAGGACACATCAGGTATATTCAATATTGTTGTTATATATTAAGATAGGGGAAAGTTTTTGAAAATGTTACAGAGTCCTGAAATTTTGTTTTCTGGTGAATATTTGGACATTTTGTAACTTCCTTAACCCTCAAAGAAAAGGAGTCATCTTCCAGAAAGCAGCCTGCCTTTCTTCTACGGGGTGACTCTCACAAAAGAGAGCACAGGGAGAGTAACGAGGTTAAAATGGAATAAAATGGAAAAACAAAAAAAGGAGAGAATCAAAAGAAGAAAGGGATGAGTTCAAGGACTAAAAAAGCAAAAGGAAAGGGTAAAATAATTTGGTTTTATTAA
This sequence comes from Trachypithecus francoisi, assembly GCF_009764315.1. NCBI lineage: Eukaryota > Metazoa > Chordata > Mammalia > Primates > Cercopithecidae > Trachypithecus > Trachypithecus francoisi. The sequence goes on along the minus strand of NW_022681473.1, from coordinate 74,550,876 downwards.
ACATATATACACTATCTTAGGTGTTTTACAAGTGTTATTTCTTCCGATCTCCATAGTTACCAGGCAAACAGAAAAAGGAGCAGGGAAGGAAGGAAAATAGAACAGAATGATGGGAAGGGAAAGATGGGGGGTGGAAAAAAGAGAGAGAGAGAGATAGAAAGGGGAAATGGGTTGTGGGCTCCCAGCCTCCAGAGGGTGCTCTAATACACCCCCAAGATCAGAGGGCCTGTCAGAACCTCCTTGGTGGACAGTTCCCTGGAAACTTCTGGCTTTCTCCACCTCTCCCAGACCCCTTTTTCCGGCCTAGACAGTCTCTGTGGCAGAGAAGTAGTTTTGTTTGCCCATTTGTTTATTTAAATGTGGCCAATTTTGTTATAAATTATTCGTGGTAGCAGAGGAGCCATCAATTTATATATAATTATGTGTTTTTTTTGTCACTAGCAGGGTGGTTTCCCTTTACATATTTTGAATATTGCCAAAGGTTGACAATTTTGGTATATGTTTTTTTTTATTTTATAGTAATATATGTTCATTGAAATACATTAGAAAAAAATAGAAATTCAGAAAACAAACTTTAGAAAATACTTTTTGTTTCAGAGGACTAGATGTAAAAACTTAATATTCCAGTGTCTGTTTCCCTAGTTTTCCAGTACTATTTTGGTTTCCTTGGTTTATACGTGACTTATTTTAAAAATGCTGTTGTAATCATGTTGAGTTTGCATTTGAATAATTTAAATTTATATTAGGCTTTGTGAATGTATTTTAATTGCTGAATAACAGTTAACTATCCTTTTGATATTTTGGCTTTTTTCCCCTTAAATTTTCTACTATTAAAAATAAAATAAACATCTTGGGGAATAAGTCTTTTTTGGATTTAAAATTATTTCCTTTGGATAGGACAGAATAAGTAAAATTACTAAGTCAGATTTTAAAAAATAATTTAAGATGCTTGATGATGGGTATTTCTAAGTTTATTTTAATCATAGTTATATAAATTTGTACTGCCACAGGCTACTTTGTATGTCATCACATTCTTCATCTTTACTTTATGGATTTGTAAATAAGAGGTAGTCTAGTGTTTCTCCTGAATAGGATTAAAACTCTGTTAGACTTTGAGTTAATAGGAGTCTCATGACTATATTGCTTTGTATCACCTTAAAATTACCTAATATGCAAAAAATCCAAATGTTTAAAATTGGCACATAAAGGAGTCAGCTATTTACATTGCCAAGACTTCAGTTTTTCTCTCAACACATACCCACACTGACCTGCTACCAGCTGTCAGATACTGTTTTCAGAAATGTCAACTCACTTAATCTTTACAGTGCCCCTTTGAGATGGGTATAGTAGTTATTCTAGTGTTACAGATAGGGAAATTGGGGCACAGGTGGTTTAAGTAATTTGCCCGAAGACATATAGCTCTTAAATAGCAGAGCCAAAATTTGAACCTAAGCAGGTTAGATTTGGAGTCTACACTCATTTCCAATATAATTTTGGTACTCTTTCAAATAGCATGATTCTCTGCTTAAGTGCCTTTAAGCTATGAGTCAATTTGCAAAAATGTCATTTACGCACACCTGAATTTGAATGTAAGGCACATTGATCAGAGGAGTCAGTTTTATTGTACAAGAATTTCTTTTGAGAGGAGTTTGATCCAAACATCATTTTTCATAGTATTCACACTATCATTTTCCACATGAGGTTATTAAATCATATGGACAGGAGGTGACTTACTCAAGGTCATACAGCAAATTACAGAGTCATGGCTACAACTAGGTCTCCTCGTTTCTAACTCAATGTTACTCTTTCTACGTCATGACCTCTAACTCTGAACTAGAAGTTTTGGAAATCAAGGTGAGAAAAGAGAAACTGACAAGTTTTATCTGCAAGAAGCTGGAAAAATAACACCCTCCTTTCAGGACTGTTGTAAAAATTAAGTGATATATCACATATCAAAACATTTAGCACAATACCTGGTATGTGGTAACTATAAAATATGTGGATTTCTTTCTATGTTATCAAACCACTTTACATATTGCTGAGAAGATGGAGATTGCTGATAGAGTCAACTGAATAGTGTTAAACACTTAGAAATTCACCTATCAGTAAATTGGATGTATTTTAACCTACCAATGCATTGTTGAAGTCTTCTAATGCTACAAAAGGCAGAATCTGGAAGTTTATATAATTCACACCAAAAACAAAAATCCTAGATGATACCTGACCCAGAAAGAGAAAATGAAAAATGAGCTAAGGAGTTAAACAGGTGCTTATGTCCCAAACAAGCAGGCTGCACGGACCTTTTGTCCCCTTTAACAATATATACTTGCCACTTCTAGGTCTTTTACAGTTTTTATTTTTAATAGTAGAAAATTTGAGAGAAAAACCCTGAATATAAAAAATGAGGGTTAACTTTTATGACATCAATAAAGTATGTTCACAGAAAGGGAATACTGATTTGGAGAATTCAGGATCCTGAAGGAGCTCAGACTTTAAGAAGTCTTTTGCCTTGTATGCAATTATGGGTGTCTAGGTAAAGTTTTAAATAAAATACATATGGTGAAATAATTCCCAGGATCTTTTGAATTACATTACCCCTGGACTCTTATGGCATGTAATACTTTATAATTGTATCCTAATTGTAATATTCAGTTGAAAATTCTGTTTGCTTATCCATTTGCTCATCTAAACTGTAGGGATTGTAGGGGCAAGGGCCATATTATATTAATTTAGTATAATGCCTGGAAGATCCAGTAAATATAATTATGCCTATTGCACAGAAGGCAGTTAATACATAGTTGTTGATTGAATGAGTGAGTGATACAGGTGCTCATAAATGTTTACTGAATGTAGAAGTGAAAAAATAAATGGTGCCTATTTTGTTGTTTATTTGTCACTTTTCTTTAAAATTTGTCTTTGATAACTTAACCTCTCGTGTTATCAAACTTCCCAGAGATCATGTTCCCTGAAATAAAGACTAGGCATTACTTAATGTGCTACCTTGATGTAGTGGTTAACTTTATGTGTCACCTTCACTGGGCCAGACATTTGGTCAAATATTATTCTAGGTATATCTGAGAGATTGTTTCTGGATGAGATTAAATTGGTAGGCTGAATAAAGAAGATTGTCCTCCCTAATGATGTGGGTGAGCCTCATCCAACCAACTGAAGACCTGAATAGAACAAAAAGCCTGAGTAAGAGGGAACTTCTCCTGCCTGCCTGCTTTGAGTTGATGCATTGACCTTTACTGGCCTTTGGATTTGAAGTGAAACATTGGCTCTTTTTGGGTTTTGAGCCTGCTGGCTTTCGTACTGGAACTTATATCATCAGCTTTCCCAGTTCTCATGCCTTTAGACTAGAATTGGAACTGCATGTTGGCTCTCTGGGATCTCCAGCTTGCTGACTGCCGACCTTGGGACATAACCTCCATAATAATGGGAACCAATTCATATGTGTGTGGAGGGGGAGAGGGTGGGGGAGGACAGATAGACTGATTATCTATCTATCTATCTATCTATCTTCTACTGGTTCTGTTTCTCTGGAGAACCCTGACTAATACAGCTAGTATCTGGGGTGAGATGCCTGGCTGTGTCATCACTAATAAGCCGTTCTTGCCTAGTAAGGTACAGAGAAGCTAATAAATCATAAAAGCAGTCAGATCTCCATGCCATGGTGATCTTATTGATATTAAAATTGTTTCCTCATAAGGTTATAGATATATTTTATTATAAGTCACAGATTATACTTCCAGAGATACCATAGTAGAAAACATTTAAAACTAATGATTTTTCAGATATATATATATATATACACACACACACATACATGAATGTACTTGTCAGATATATGAACACATTACATATTTCAGTGATTATAAAGAACATAATATTTTTTCTATATAAATTTAAATGATAATGTCAGATAGAATAAGAATAGTGTCCCAAATGATGGCTTCTGGAAATCTTATAAATAAAGTAATATTTTTGAAACTTCCATTTTTGTGTGTGTATGTGTGTGTGTGCATAATTCCTAATATAAAATACATAATTTTGATGGGGTTTCATTGCATTATCTTTATTGAAGTTTTTTCCAAATTCCTAAAGTAGTTTAAATTATTTAATTTGATGAATGAGCACACTAAAAACAGTCATTATCTCTAAAATGCTGGTCCACTGCACTGCAACTGCCTTAATATCCACATTATGGATTAAACCAGACAGGGATTAATGATATCACTGCATCATATGGCAAATAATGATACTATCATATTATCAAATAATAATTAATGATATTACATTTATAAGTTCTCAAATAAGATGGCAGCTTTATGTCAGTTGACTTATTATCTAAGGGTAGGAGACTTTGATTTTTCTCTTGGAGCCATGTCTCAAGTATCCTCATTATGGTTTGGTGAAAATCTCCACTTGGAGAAATGTAGGTACACTTGTCCATTAATCAATTTCTAGTTCTCTCTTGAGCATATATATTGTGCTTAACATTATAGTGGGCACCTTAGGTTAGTACTCAAACATGGTAAAATAGTTTCTGCCTTGGGGACCTTTCAGTTTAGCTGGTGAGCTATGGCTAAGGAATGCACATGGAAAAAATCCTCACAGAGCAGATTGGACTCCTCCTTTTTGGGTGATCACCACCTGCAGTGTTTTAGTCTAAGGACTTTACGTGAATTAATCTGTACACTATTCAAAATAGATCCATTTAGGAAGTCATTAATTGCTATGTGACACTATCTCTTCGTCAGTACAACTAATATCATATGAGGGACCATACAGTAGTTTAAAAGCAGTCTCCTACTTCAGTAGGTTGGAAGGCCCTACTCCAGAATTTAATGAGAGGGCAAAAGAACCAATGATGTCTTTAGGTATAGAGAAGGATTTTTGAAGTTAGTCAAACTAAATCTGGGGTTTTTAAAACCTTGTACTATGTCAGAAAGGAAAAAAATAATTTGGTTTTCTATTCAAATCTATAATTGATCTCTATGGTCCAACACTTCTTAAGAAGTGTTGAAAGTAGTAGTGTGGCATTGAAGGTACGCCTTCCCCTTGGATAGAAGGGAGAAGGGAGAAAGGAGGGAGGAAGAGGGGGAGAGAATGTTAGATTATATATCCTATTCTACCCTCTGTACCAAGCAGAGATACTCTGAGTGTGCTCTTGGGCAGGCAAACATAGATATAAGAAGCAAGTCCTGAGGGTAGAGTTTGGCATTACAAAATATTGTGACTGAACCATTAGCCCTGTGACTTTGAGGAAGCCCCTTCACTTCTCTGAGCTCTAGTTTCTTCATCTATATGACAGAGATAAGATATATTTAATGTGTTTGTTATACCAATAAAACAAGAAAGTAGCTAATACAATGTCTCACATGTAGTAGTCATTAAATACCTGTTAGTTTTCTTTCTCTTACTCTCTCAGATGTAGTTCTTTCTCTTTTCACTTTTATTTGCATTAACATAGTATTAAATAACCTAGAGAGAAGCTTTTTCATGTTCATACCCAAAACTCACAAGTGAGAAAGAAAAGAGTTAACTGTGTAAACCAGATCATATATTAACTATATTCAATCTTCCTTCGCTGAGTTTCACCAAGTACCACCACTTTGCTAGATAAGGTTTCATTTATCATCTCTAGCATATTATTAATATATCCTATTTTCTCCTATTTGAAGTAGTTGGCATAACCTTTCCCATCCCCACTATCTCACTTCAGAGTCTGCTAGAGAATGCTCCCTACCCTCAAAGCAGCTTCCATGTGAGCACAGATTCAGTAATGTGTGTGTTATTATAGCTTTTGTTACCAGACGTATTGGTGCCTGACGATATTCAATTAGATAATTTTTTTCCTAACATCTGCTGCCTGAGAAAATTTTGTTTTAAATATTAGTAATCTTTATTTTCTTTATTTAAAAGGCCAGATGACCATCCAAAAGAAATGTTCCTTGGTATTCTGCAGGCCTGCCTAATTCCTAAATGCACCCTTTATGAGTTTTGTAAAATGAGACATTTTCTTTCTGTACTTGTACATTGCCCTTTTCTGGAACTATTTCCCCAACAATTGCTATGGTTTGTCTCTCAAGCCAGAGGAAAGAAAAGGGTTTTATAATGAAAATGCTGACAGGTTCTTAGCTACAGCAGTATGAGTGGGGATGCTATGATCTCATTTATTGTAGAAACCGGATGCCTGTTTTGGCTAACGGGAGAACAAGCATCTTCTAGAGCTCTGGGGTTTTAAATTTTTTTTTTTTTTTTTTGAGACGGAGTCTTGCTCTGTCGCCCAGGCTGGAGTGCAGTGGCCGGATCTCAGCTCACTGCAAGCTCCGCCTCCCGGGTTTACGCCATTCTCCTGCCTCAGCCTCCCGAGTAGCTGGGACTACAGGCGCCGCCACCTCGCCTGGCTAATTTTTTGTATTTTTCGGTAGAGACGGGGTTTCACTGTGTTAGCCAGGATGGTCTGGATCTCCTGACCTCGTGATCCGCCCGTCTCGGCCTCCCAAAGTGCTGGGATTACAGGCTTGAGCCACCACCGCACCCGGTCTTAAATTTTCATCTTGAAAAGTTTGCAAAGAAAAAACAGTGTAGCTATAGATAAATAGGAAACCCAGAATATGCAAACTGCACCTTTGTTCTTCTAATAGAAGTACTAAATTGAATTTCAAAAAGGTTCTTAGATGAAAGTGGTCATAAAGTTTAAGAGACTAAAAATGGGGATTGTGTATTTGCTTGCTGTGTACAGAACTTATCTCTTTGTAATGATTATATCTGGCAATTTAGAAAGTACTCTCAATCTTGATCTTACTCATATTTTAAAATAATGTTTATTGTTATTATATAGAAAGGCTTTGTAAACTAGTTATCTTTTATCCCCCAATACAACATCTCTGTGAGGTAGATATTTTTATAGACAAGAACACTAAGTCACCTTAAGGTGAAAATTCTCTTTACTAGGAAGGTTGAAGCATCAGGCCGAAGACCATTTCCCCATAATATTGTTCAGATGATCAAAGAACTATTTGGGGGCTAGACTAGATGGCCCCAAATTAAAGTTCCTTTCATATTAATGCTTAAATTTGGCTATACCTTGCCCAATATGACCAAGCCCAAAGTCATGGCACTTGGGTTTAAGCCCAGGTTTCTGACTCTGAGTCCCGGGGAAGTCTCTATTTTTCTTATTTGTCCCTCTTTGAGCATTTTTCAGGGACTGACCATGCTTCCAAAGCATTAAACCAATGTATTTCTGGGATGCTACAAAGAGCAAAGGGAGAAGCTGGTGCTTGCCCCACAATTTTCATTTATATATTTGTATGATCAAAATGAGTCCATGTTACCTAGTCGAATCTTGAAAGCCAGAGTATACATAGTACAGAGGGCTCAGCTAATGCATACTCTCAGGTAAAATTCCATCTGTGCAATGAAGACTGACAAATATTTCAGATAACAAGGGCAGAAGTAGAGCTGAGTGACTTCAGGATATTTGTCTCTTCTTTCCTCTGGCTTTTAACCTCTTTCATCCAGCTCCTAGCTTGGGAATACAGCCTGTTGTACTCTTATAATGGATAAGAGTATGTAATTAGGCCAGTTGAAGTCACTTCTGGCTTTCTCTTTTATTCTTTTACATTCCACTTCAGAAGTCCAGGACCTGGATATTACCTTGATACTTCCAGTTAAATCAGTTTCATGTGCACCTCCATTAGCAGTCATTTACACTTTTAGTGTCAAGCCAGGAAACTCAGCAAGAATGTGCAGGTGCCCAAAACCCTGCTACTTCTACAGAGGAGATTTGTGGAGTCAAATATGTCTGAATGAAAAAAATGTATCTGAATGAAAAAGATAGCTTAGGTGGTAAATGTTCTGGGTTCTGGGGAGACAGATACAAATCACTTATAGATTTGATCTCAGATTAAACAGAATTCTACTAATATTCAAACTCTAGGTGTTTGCTTGTGGAGCTGTATTTGCTAGGCCTGGACAATTTTTGGATGTTGCCAGACCCTTATTCATGTTTTTTGCTCCATTCTTTGGACTCAGGAAGATAACTTTTAAATTTTTCTGACCAGAAAGGATAGTCTGAAATGTATTATTTTTCACTATCACAGCTAAGTGTTCTGCAATTTTGAATAAGCATTTGGCATTGGTGTACAAGTCTCCCTTAAATATAACTTTACAGAAGAGGTCTATCTGGAAAACTCTAGACTACCTTTACAGTTGTTAGATTAACTTTTTGTCTTCACATTTAATTGACAGTGTTTTACTTTACTTAGTTTTTCTCTGAAGCAGTTTTGGAAAACTGTATAGCAACTTCAATGCCAGTGTAATGAAATTTGTAGCAAAGTAAGAGATAATGAATAGACTTAAATAGATTTATAGAAGTCCCTCCCTTCCTCCCTCCCTCCTTTCCTTCCTTTCTTCTTTCCTTCCTTCCTTCCTTTCTCTTTCTTTCCTCCTCTCTCTGTTTTCTTGTTTATTTGCTCATTTTACTAGTTATAAGTCAAGACTACTTTCTTGCTTTCTGTCTGGAGAAGCCGGTTTTCCAAAGTAAGTTTCATCAGTACCAGGGTATTAATGTTCAGGACCTGATGTTGTATTTCACAGATGATGGTTTTGAAGATCCTTATTACCTATCACAGACTCAGTTCCATTTCATCTAATTCTATGTGGAATTGTGTTAAATCAAGATGTTTCAATGTATCACTCAGAAAATATTAATGAGATCATTTATACAGTATGTCTAAAATTGCTTAGTTTCAAATGAGTAATCCTGACTTATTGAACAGTTTGAAACCTTTCCTTGTATATAATCTGGCTGCCCAGAGCCCCCCAAGGCACTCTCTGTATAGTTGCTTTTGGCTCTGAATTGTGTTGGCACCTTGTGCTATTATTTAATCGTTGCATATAAATATTCTACTTATTGCCAACAAGAACATTCATGTGTTTAGCAAATACAGTATTGATCCTTTTCTACACTTGCCTAATGCCTTATAATGGTATGGACTTTATCCAAGGAGGGAGGCCATCAAGGAAATATTAATAGTATTCCTTCAGGACTCAATTTGTATCATCTCCTCATGGAAGATCTCCCTGGACTTTGTATCATCTCTGCTCACGTGGTGTCACGGACTTCTTTCCTTCACATTGAACTCAATTGTCACAAGGCTGTAAATAGCATGAGGTGTCAGAGTCCGGGACGTAACATCCAGAACACCTAGCTAGTGCTATAGTGCTTACAACATAAGCTCAATTTATTATGTTTGTTGAATGAATGCTTTATATGATCTATTGTTTAATTATTTAGGCAATTGAGATCTGGTGTTAATTTCAAAGAAGGACCTGTTGAATAATGACACCCATCATACTTCATTCTTAGGGTATTTTTATCTGCATATAATTTCTACTGAACTCCATGACAGCAGAGGGAAAATGAAGTATTTGATAAATATATATTGAATGAACAAATAAATGAATCCCTTGGTCACCAAGACTGAGACCTAGAAGTTGGTTGATAAGTACTTGGTGAAGAATGAATGGATGCATGAAGGTCTGTAAACATAATTCCCATAGTAGCCTTTATTTTTTGAGTTAATTTAAATCCATCTTAAAACAATCGATAGTTTTGTACCAGCTGGAAAGGATATGTTTTGCTTTTATTGCTTATAAAATAAGCAACTTTTGTCTCTCCGACTTAGAATCCATGTATGGTCCAATGTCTTCAATAGAATTGAATGATTTGCAATAGAACTGGTAAGAAGAGTTGGTCCTGTATTTTGTAGGATGAGGCCTGGTTCCAGTGCTGCCACAGGAACCTGTCAGCCATGGTGCTCTGGTCTTCTGGCTTTGTTAGACATGTAGGCATGAACTAGTCTAGGGAAAGGAGAAATCTGGAAAATTCCCCTATGTGTAGGCAGCTTCTCAGCACCATTGTCTTCTCCATCCCAACTACACTAGAATTCCCAGTCCCTGTGTAAGCCTTTCTGAAGTAAGTCATTTATTTTCCATTTCTTAGTTAAACTACTTTGAATGATTTATTCCCTTTAAAAAATCATTCTGGCCAACTAGGCAAAACTGCTAAAGACTGTTGCTAAGAGCAACCAGCTAAAAAGTTTGTTCTTAAATTAACTAGCAAGCCACCTCAAATCCTTTTCTAGAAATGAGTGTGTGCACATGTGTGCAGGCTCATGTGCCTACTTAAATTTTAAAAAAAAAAAAAATATATATATATATACACATATATAATATATATATGAATTAACTACTTACTACCTGTAGATTCAACTTAAACCAGGGTTCCTGTCTAGAAGAACAAATTAAGAAGTGGGAAATGACAGTGCTTTGTGAAAGTAACACAATTAATGAATTAATTACTTAGGAAAAACTCTGGTCAATAATGATTAAGCCATTTGAATAGCAAAATTATTCATATTTTCATATTTTTAAGCCATTATATTGGTGTGAATTTGAGGCTACATGTAGAAAATCTAGGTTGTGTACTCCATGAGGGACAGGGCTATCTCTTATTTATGTATCACTTTACCTCTAATTTTCAGTATGATACCTCACACATAGTAGGTGCTTATTAATATTTGTTGTATACATGAAGGAATGACTGTGTAGATGGTAGTCCAATTTTACTAATGAGAAATTAGCTGCCCAGAGTAATAAATAATGTTCCATAGGTTTATAGAGCTAAATGGGCTAAACTGCTCTTCAAACTCAAGTCTGCCAAACTCTGAAAACTGTACTCTGAAGTGAAATGTTGTTTCTTCTTTTAAATACTTTACAGAAGAACAAAACTTTGCAGAACTCAGATTTAGACTCCTAATAATTTAAGAATCAGCATCTGTGAACATAGAGTATCCTAGAGGTAGGGATGTGAGTTTACAAATTCAACATAACTGGATTAAAAACTCCTACCATTTATTAGCAGTAGGGACATGGGAAAGATACTTAAACCTCCTGAAGACTTGTCTTCAAGTGCAAAATGAAAACACTAGTGGCATGTTCAAACACGTATTGTAAGAATTAAATGAGATTATAAATTAAATATACAGGCAATTAATATGATATATGCTAAGAAGTACTGGCTGCTATTATTACTGTTATTTAAAGCAGAGGAAAAAACAATATAGTAATGTGCTATTCTGGGGAATGTATTATCCTAACATATATATATATAAATACACACACACACACACACACATACACACACACACACATATGTACATGCATATATACATCTCATCACTGCATACTTTTAGCATTATTTTCTAAGCTAAGAAGGCACTAAAAATATTATCCAGGAGCTCTTATGGGCATTTCTAGTCTAAAAAATGTATTTTTAATCTTCTTATTTAACACTTTCACTGAGAATATCTTCAAAATTGAAGATTTGGCTAGTTGGCTTATGTTAATTGTTATTAAATTTACCTACCAAAATTTGTTTTTTCTCTTAACTCAAGCTCTTGAGACCCAAGTGACTAATCATGTGTTAATGTTTTGAGAAAACTATAGTGTAGTGTGGGGCATTTTGTGGAATTGAGCTTTATTTGTTTACCTCATAGAGGGAGCATTGGTGGTGGGCAACTGTGTGATCCTTGCAAACATGAATGGTAAATATTTGTTTTCGTCATTTGTTGAATCACTTTTTTTCAGCACCCACTGCTTATCTTGGTAGAAATCATCATCTTCAGTATCCTATGGCTTTGTTCAAATCTAATCTGAGGAAAGAAAAGTTGATCATTTAGAGCAAGTCAGGGTCTCAGGGTTTTCTTCAGAGAAATTTAGTAAACCCTACTACAGTAGACACAATGGAAACCATGATTCATGTGTACGGTAGCACCTAACAGTCTTCCTTGTAAAGATAGCACATTCATTTTTTAAAAAGAAGGATGACTCAATTAATCTAAGCATAGGAACACTTCATTCATCTTGCATAATAAAGAGAGTGTGGGTTCTGCTTAAGCATATTTTTCTCTCTAATAAGGTAAACCCGTTTTAAGTGTATAAAACATTTTTTATTTTTACGAATTTTTGGTGAAACTTTTTAGAAGTGTGAACTCCCTGTTTCAATAATACTATAAGGACCAAATGACATCAGGCAAGAAAGCTCTGTTGGAAAAATTTGATTCTCTCAATACATAATTATTAATTCATTTACTTTTTTATCTCAATAAGTAATTATTAATTCATTTGCTTTTTAACAAGTATTTATAGATCTTTGCATGTGCCAGACACTGTGTGAGGTTCTGAGAAGCCTCACACAGTGTCTGATGAAGACAACAGATGTAGTCCCTCCTTCGTGGAGTTTATAGTATAGTGGAAGAGACGGAAGACTTAAATATGTATACAATAACATCTACAAAGAAGGGAACGACATGATAGGCGATCATATATATAAGGCCTGATTTAAACTGTGAAGTCATTAAAGGTTTCAATGCAGAAGTAATGCTTGTAAAGGATGAGTTAGAATTAGAAAGGTTACAAAGAATGTCTGAAGGTGTTAGGATGAGAAGTGCTTTGAGACAGAGCAAACGAAAATATTTGAGAGTATAATCAAGGCTTAGTGACTGATTAATGGGTAAGGAAGGTGAAAACAAGAGAAGAGTCAAAAGACATTTTACATTTTAAGCCCAGAGTTCTGAAAGAATTATGTTCTGTCAACAGAACTAGGGAAATTAGAAGTAAGTGAGGAATTTGATTTTATGTCCATTTGCACAGTAAGTTTGGAGTGATAGTGAACCATTCACATGGTTGATGAACCCGCCCAGCTGAAATACAGCACTAAGGAAATTAGAGTGAAGCTGTAGCTACAGATTTGAGAGTCAACCACTGTCACTGCTGTCAGAATGCAGAATATGTAGCCAGAACCAGAAGGTCAAAAATCCCAACTTTGAGAGGTGCAGGGTAAAAGGAGTATAGCAAAGAAGACCAAGAGGTTTAGTACTACAGGAATAAAGCAAGGCAAGTATCCCAAGAATCGGGGAGCTAACGTTATTGATGATTTATTTATTCATTCATTTAGCAAATATATGTATTCAATACTAGTACAATTTTGTGCTAGGCCTGTGGAAATGAACAAAGCAGATATACAGCCCAGTAGAGGAGAGTAATTATTGAGAAAAACATGGGATTTGGTAATTCCATTAGAGTTTATAGGATGAAAGCAAAATTGTGGATGGTTCGGGGGAGACAAAAAGGAGGAAACATAGAGACCGTAGCTGAATATGACTTGAGAAAATCTTTAGAGAAATAAAGAAGAAAAATAAGGTGTGATCTGGATAGATCTGTAAAGGCAAATGAAGGCATTGTTCAGGGCTTTAAGTAGAGCCACAGAAAGAAGACAATGAGAACACTGCAAGTTGGGCATGAAAGAAGCTGCCAAATATTAGGAATTACAAAACTTGGATATCAGAATCAGTTCTGCTATGAGTACATCTTTTCTATTTTCAGGGCCTCAGTTTACTTTTCAGTAAAAAGAAAAATAAAATGTGCCTGGGTTGGGGGAGCTCAAACACTTCCAAATTCCCTTTCAATTGTAACATTCTGAAAGTCTGAAAATCTAGGGTATTGGCTTAAAGTCACAAGTCCCACAAGAAGCGTCCAGGGTGAGAATGGGAGTACAGGACCTATCATGCATTCAATATCTGTTTTGAGCTAGGGGATATGCTACATGCATTTTCTCTCAAAATAATTCCTAGAAGTAAAGGAAAACTTGAATGAAGAAAGGCAGAGGTACGTACACTACCGTGTCATAGTTCTCATGTTAAAGAATAGAAGTCTGAGATTATAGAGATTAAGTGATGTATCCAAAGTCACCAGCCAATGCATAGAAGAGCTGAGATTCAAATTCAGGTAGACATGAAAATGAGAAGAAATAGTCTTCTCTCTTGCTGAAATTGTGCAACTTTAAGATACCAGAAAAAAAAAAATGTATTGGAAGTAAGAGAAATGGCTTGAGAACAGGTGCCTGTGAACAAGAGAAAAAGTCTAGGTCAACTGTGATTGGGAGTGGATCCAAGAGGAAGACAGGATGGTCTCATTGATGTGGCTATGCCTAGACCTAGAGTGTTCACCCAGCCCTGTGACTGGTCTTGTCTATGGCTTTCTGTTCTACATCCTGAAAGCCAGAATGGAAAGCAGAGACTGGAGACAATCCAGGATCAAGGACTGGTACATATGTCTTGGTGGAAGTTTAAGTGGGAGACTGGGGAATGATAGCAGGATGTCCTTCAGTGGCTGTCTGCAAGCTCAAAGTTGGGCAAGAAGTCACAGTAGCCAGAAACCAACTGATAGTGAGGATGTCTTTGCCTTTCCTTGTTCAAGTTACGTTGTGTGTCTTCTATAATAATTAAAAGTGCAAATAAATGGAGGAGGATGTTAAAATAAGTCAGACCAAGCTTGAAATCCAGACAACACTCCTACTCACTGAGTGATTTTGAGCAAGCCATCAAACCTCTCTCTTGGTTTTCTCCTCTGAAATGTAGGGCTATTTAGGCCAATCTTCCAAATATTATCTGAGATGAAGGAATAATGTAGCTTTTTAAATATAACGTTACCAAACCATGCCATTCTTGATGTTATGTTTGAATAAGATCTGATTTTGTAGAAATTTTTATTTCCTTGATATTTTGGTTAGCTATACTTGATCAGTTATTTTCTCACAGAATAACTTTATTCTCCAACTTCAAAATCTTATCTTATAAAAAGGCTTCTCAAAATGTCTCAATACACGTTAATTTTTACATGCCCGTGAAACTGAAGACTACTTTTGTTGCTTGCTATTTTTGTTCGTTTGTGTTTTTGCACTTAGTGTTCATTTATGTATTCTGAGGTTGGCTGCACTGGACACTCCTATTTGATTTCAGTGTACTCCAAATTATCTTGAGTAATTATTTTCTCTTGATCTTATAATTTATAAAATAAATATTATTGTTTTATACTGTACAAATAATGTCTTTAATGAACATTGTAAGGTTTCAACCAAGTTTTTCTTGCTGGGTTAGGAATTAATAGCGAAGAAAGTAAAGGAGGCCGGGTGCGGTGGCTCACACCTGTAATCACAGCACTTTGGGAGGCCGAGACGGGCGGATCACGAGGTCAGGAGATCCAGACCATCCTGGCTAACATTGTGAAACCCCGTCTCTACTAAAAATACAAAAAAAAAAAAAAAAAATTAGCTGGTCGTGGTGGCGGATGCCTGTAATCCCAGCTACACGGGAGGCTGAGGCAGGATAATGGCGTGAACCTGGGGGGCCGAGCTTGCAGTGAGCCAAGATCGTGCCGCTGCACTCCAGTCTGGGCGACAGAGTGAGACTCCGTCTCAAAAAAAAAAAAAAGGAAGACAAGTAGCATTTATTATCTACCTATTATATATAAGAGCTAACCTAAGTTTTTAACAAACCATATATATCTAATGCTCATATTGGCATATTAGGTAGTTATTAGCCCATTACACAGATGAAGAAATAGTCTCAGATGAGTTTATTTTCTTCATGTCATACTGCTAGGAATTGGTACAGCCCACATTTGACCCAAAGTTGTTGAGACTCAAGGTCATGCACTTCCCCAAACGTAGCCTATTTTTACTGCTTTCATGAGTGCATGAGATTTGCCTTCTTGAATTCTGGAAGCTATCCCGTATGAAGCTCTTTTTCCAATTATCTCAAAACAAAAAGAGGTAGAAAAGAGTCCTTTAGAGTTGCATATACCAAACAAGAAAGAAAGCAGAGTAAGTACCCAGCCCATTAGGAAAAGGAAGCCGACGAAGATAGTCAGAATGGAAGAGTTAGAAAGCAAGTTTTTTAAGTACTTTCCCTATACCAGATTCTAAGCAAGATATCAGAACTCTAGGTTAGGGCCAAATCAGGTGAGAATTCTTTTAGAATATTAGCATAAGAACTCCAACAGTCATTTCTTACTTTGCTTGAATCAGTCTAGGAGTAGTCAGTCTTCAGCACTTTTTGGTGACAGAATGCTCTTCCCC
Source organism: Trachypithecus francoisi (assembly GCF_009764315.1). Taxonomy (NCBI): domain Eukaryota; kingdom Metazoa; phylum Chordata; class Mammalia; order Primates; family Cercopithecidae; genus Trachypithecus; species Trachypithecus francoisi. The sequence continues at coordinate 74,534,888 of NW_022681473.1, read as the reverse complement.
TTACCATACAGCTCATCCTGTTGTTGGACAAGTCTGAGGGCTTATTTAGAAGGGCCTTATTTTATCAATAATAGTTAAATTAAAGCCAACAGTTACTATATTTTGTCTGGGCATCAGACACTTTAATGACATTATTTCTAATCTTTACCCTAGCTCTTCAAGTTAAGTAAATTTCTATACCACAAACATTTGGAGAAAATCAAGGGCATACCCAAATGCTTACATTACAGTTAGTAAGAATCAAATCCAGGTCTCTTGGACTCTTCCTTATACAAAGCTGCCTGAGTACAAATTCTATCCATTTACACTTTTCTAAGAAGAAAGCCAGAATATAAAAGTGTAGCTGAGGTCTGAAGAGACTTGGGGATTTTGAATACTGGGCAAAGACATGGGAAGGAAATGGAGCTCGAGAGTCGGGCACAGAGGGTAGTGACAAGCAAGTAGACAATTGTAGTGGATCACAGACTTTGGGATTTTATTCACTTGGGATTTTATTCACCAGAAGATGACTGAAAAGTCTGAGTTTTAAAAATAGCAATGCAGTGAAGATTGATGACTATTTCAAACTATACATATGAAGAGATGAAATTTTATTTTTAACATTTGAATAACAACATATTTTCAGAACTACCTAAAATGTTCCATAAGAATTCAACAGTGATGAATTGTGGCAGAAAAAAAATCCAACAGGGTATTCAGTTGACCTTTTATAAATTAACTGTGTCTTCATCTTTAAAGCAATGTATATGTAAAAGGCTTCTTATATATGTCATTAATTTCAGGTATCTTATTTCTTAGAAGAATGTTTAATTTTTTCAGATACACATCTTTGGATATATGCTATAAAAGAACAATTAAACTTAGAATGAAGTGTATACACTTATTACATATGAGAAAGTAGACTCTGAAGTAAATTAGATTTTATAAATTGTATATTTTACAATTACTTATACCAAAAACGTCAATTGTATTTTATCATTTAAATCATAGACATTCGAATTTTGTTCTGCCACTTATTTCTGCTTAGCAATTGGACAAAAAGATTAATCTTTCTGGACCTTAGTTTCTTCATTTGTTGACTCAATTTAATATCTCTTGTATTGTGCTGTTGTAAGAATGAAATGAAATAATACTTGTAAAGTACCTAGCTCAATGTTGACAGGCAGCCTGAAATCAGAAACAGAGAAAGTGAGATAATTTTGTATGTGAAAGACAAACATTATGAATTTAAAAGTTCAGATCAGATGGCTGCATCTCACTATTTTGCTTTCTGCCTTCATACTGCCTTTATATCACCGATTTAGTGACTTATCAGAAAAGGCCCTATCCAAGAACTATCGTGGAGTTTTTGTTAAGCAGGTCAAATCCCCAGACACATTTAGAATAATTAAGAATTTCAAGTGAAATATGCTTAATGTTATACTGATGCATTCTTCTTTGATGATAGACATTAAATAAAATATCTAATTGAACTGAATAATTGAATTTTAAAAGCAATTTGGTGATAGAAATTAGCTGAACAAATTATCTGTGTTTTTATCAAAAGATGTCATGACTAAACACGTTACTTTTTATTGTGGAAAACAAATATACCTTGTGCTTTTGAATGATGCTAGGTCCATCCAACATAATCGACGTGTGCTTGATTATTATGTACTTATTATCATGAAAATACTTTGAAAAGAAAAACTGTGAAAACCTGTCCATGGTATACATTTTTGAGCCAGTGATTGTGCTTGATTATTCACTCTTCTTCAGAAATGATTTTGGAAAAATAAAGACTCAAGACGTTGGTTCTTTAACTGTAAAATAGAGACAATGATAGTACCCACTCATGGGATTGTTGTGATAATTAAGTGAGATAATACATGGCAAGGGTCTGGTACACTTCATGGCTCAGTGTGTAAGCATTAGAAATGTATTTCAAATCTATATAATTGCACTGGAAAGATTATGTGAAGACAATTTTATTGTGTGTTTTTCTTAAAAAAAAATAGTTTTTGAAAAGTAACTATTACCTGATTGTGTTTCATGAATCTGAATAATTATAGGTGAATTTGATTAAAACCAAGTTCTCCTGAATTAAGTTGTTTTGTATTCAAGATGTGTGTATCCTTAGGAAGAGATTGGGATACTAATTAGGCTAGGATTAATAGGTTTTTGCCATAAGATGTTGGCTTGTCGTAGTAGATTCTTTGTGATTATACTGCCTCAGGGAATCTAGGTGTAGTCACACAATCACAGAAAACAGTACTGTCTTTCTTTTCCGGCAATAGTTCCTTAAGGTTTTTGAAACAAAACCTTAGCAACTGATTAAGTTTCTTGTGTTTTCCTTGCTGTTCCTGTGATGCTTCTGTTTGCCCTATAAACACAGGCAGGGGAAGAAATAATTTTTATCTCTCCAGATACCCAAGGTAAACATTTGGAAGTTATTGTTAACTCCTCTATTTCCCTTAGCCCCAAAGTCTACTGAGGTACCTAGTTCTCCTGAGTCAATCTCTTTAATATTTTTGAACCCTTTAATGTGGGCAAGTTATTTAACATTTTAAGCCTCAGTTCCTTATATGTAAAATTGTTATAATAATAATGCCCATGCCACTTAGAAATGTTGAGGATTAAGGTAACGTTTATAGATTTACCTACCAATGTGACATTTGTAAGAGGTCTCAAATTTAGGCTCCTTAACATTCTTTCTCACTTAAGAACCTCCATATGTATCCTTCACATTATTTCTCCATATGTATCTTTGAGATTATTTCCTCCTTAATATTATTTCTCACTTCTTCCTCAGTATGTCTACATGGTAGACATAAGAAACTGACTGTTTGCCTAACAAGTGACACTCTCTCTTGTTTTCGCTTCCTTGACTGTGTTCACTGTTTTTTTCTCTTGCTTTTGCTTCCTTGACTTTGTGTTCACTTTTTTTTTTTGCGTGGTTTGTCACCACTCACCTCCTTGCTCCTTGACTTCTTGCTTCCATGGCATATACTGCTCACCTTTCAGACTTAGCTGAAGGGGAATTTCTGGTTGGAAGATCCTCTAAACACCACATCGGCAGGAAAGTCAAGGTCAAGAAACTACATTCTGGAGTTTTACTGCCTTAATTGAATTCCTTACTCGATGTGTGATCTTGGGCAAAATACTCAACTTCTCTAAGCCTCAATTTTATCCGTAGATTTGGGTGATTTTAATAGGGCATATTTAATGAGGTATATGAAAATTAAATTAGACAACATACATAAGTGCTTAGCACAGTGCACTGCAAGTAATAAGGGATCAAAACTATGATTCAATAATTATAATAAGTAGCATAGAGTTCATTGTTCTGACAGAGCACTCATTGCCCTATGTTGTCTTGCGTATTTCCATGTCTTTTTACCTACCAGACCATTTATTCCTCCCAGACCTTCTACGTATTCATTTTTGTTTTGTTCTACTCATTCAATTTTGTTTTCTCTCCATATTACTTTGGAATTAGCCCGTGAAAGACAATTGCTACATGTTCATTGAAGGAAAAATGGGTGAATATTTCCATTGGTAGTGGTCTTACTTGAAAACTGGTAGGATTTTCTTTTTCCATTTTTAGCAGTATTTATGGAGCAGACAGCCTAGTATAGGGAAAAGCATTCCATTTCAATAAACAGCACCCACTAAGTTACAGTCTCCTTAAGGATAAGGTCAGTCTTGTATGAGTCTCTGTACCTCCAGAACACCTACATGTAGTACTCAGTATATGTTAATCATTAAGTAATAATATATGTGTTGATCTCTCTTAATAAACTGTAAGTAGATTTTAAGCAGATATGTATTCTTTCTGTTCAATAGTACTAATCACATAATATGTGTGTAATAAATTTTAAGTACTTTGTTGTAATTATAGCCCAATTTATAAAGATTATATTTAAAATGCTATTACAAAACCATGCCATGCAAAATGTTCAAATCTCATTCCATGCTTTCTGACAAGGCTATTATAATTTTCTACATTACCAGCTATTTTAGTAACTTTATTTCTTTTAGTGATGACTTCAGTTCTGTCTGTAGTTTTTAAAAAGTGCATGCTACATTTAATTTGGGGGCCATATGTTAAATGCTTTTAATGTGGTATTCCCAAAGTTGAGTGTTTAGGATTATTATGATTCAGAGATGCTTCCAATGTTGTGTTTGCTGTTACATAAGCCACACAAAGCAATGCAAGTTGAACAGAGTAGTTTGAAGCTAAAAAGTTCAAGGATTAAATCTTACCTCTGCCAGCAGTGCATCTTGGACATGTTACTTAACCTCTATGAATTCACTTTTCGCTGCTGTAATATGAGCCTGATAAAGCCTAGGCCTATTCTGCAGAACTGTGCAAAGGGCACTAGTAGATGTATTATGCTTGGAACACAATAGCAGCTTTGCACAGATGGCTATTGTGATTTTAAGCAAAGCAGGGGGGACCATTTTACCGAAGCACAGTTTTTTTTTGTTTTTTTTTTTAATCTTATAGAAGCTTTGACCATGAAAAAGAAATTCATCCATGGGCATCAGTGCACTAGAAGGTGCCACAAAGCCCAGAAGCAATGAGTTGAACAATTTAGCCATTTTCTACATGTTAACTGTTAATAGGTTGCATACGGAAGACAATTTGGACTATACAAAATGTTCTTGGAAACCATTCCTAACTTAACAATAGCTAAATCCATCTGCTCTCCTGGAGTTTCATTTGTATCACCCCCACTCTGTATTATAAACCCATATTTAGACTTAACTGATTCTGGATTAATATCTAATTTGTTGTCTAAAAATAGAAAAAGAAGAGGATCTGATAAGGAGATCAAAATCAGGTTACATGACCATGGATATTCACTCTTTTTTTTTTTTTTTTTTTGTCTCATCCAAAGGTTTTAGAGGAAAGATTTTTGAAATTATGGCATATTCTCTGATAAAACAAAGTAGGCCAGTAAAAAAGTTTGTAGGATTCCTGTCATAGGTCGACAGAGAGAAGAAATAAGGCTAGTAGGCTAGTATTGTCACTCTATTACTATGCCTTAGTTTACTAATCAAAAAAGAAAAAAATTACCTACATCAGAATAATGAGGATATTATATGAATTCAATGAGATGGGTAAGGTGGAAATGCTTAGGAAATAAAAATATTGTATGTTTACAGTGTAGTTTTCTTACAAGTATTAGTTGCAAAGCTGTATTCTCAAATTACTAAGATTGTAAAACTGATTCATTCAAGTGCTCACATGAACATTTTCTTTTACATATGCAATGTTGTGTTTCTATGGTGTTTTGTGTTCTCCCATGGAAACATAACAACAGCTCTCTTAAGGAGAATAATTTTCTTGATGAGAAGACACAGTGGCTGGGTGACCTCAGTCTTAAGAACCAGATCAAGGCTTCCTTCCCTTCTCTACCTGCTAATTTTCTTCCTTTCTTTTTTTTTTTTTTTTGAGACGGAGTCTCGCTCTGTCGCCCGGGCTGGAGTGCAGTGGCCAGATCTCAGCTCACTGCAAGCTCCGCCTCCCGGGTTCACGCCATTCTCCTGCCTCAGCCTCCCGAGTAGCTGGGACTACAGGCGCCCGCCACCTCGCCCGGCTAGTTTTTTTAGTATTTTTTAGTAGAGACGGGGTTTCACTGTGTTAGCCAGGATGGTCTCGATCTCCTGACCTCGTGATCCACCCATCTCGGCCTCCCAAAGTGCTGGGATTACAGGCTTGAGCCACCGCGCCCGGCAATTTTCTTCCTTTCTTTCTGCAATACTTTTTTGGCTCCTATGATGTTATAGGCAATGTGACAATTATTAATAACATGCTGCAGAGATGAATAAGGGATCATGTTCTCTTTTTTTTTTTTTTTTCTTTTTCTTTTTTGAGGCGGAGTCTCGCTCTGTCGCCCGGACTGGAGTGCAGTGGCCAGATCTCAGCTCACTGCAAGCTCCGCCTCCCGGGTTCCCGCCATTCTCCTGCCTCAGCCTCCCGAGTAGCTGGGACTACAGGCGCCCGCCACCTCGCCCAGCTAGTTTTTGTATTTTTAGTAGAGACGGGGTTTCACCGTGTTAGCCAGGATGGTCTCGATCTCCTGACCTCGTGATCCGCCCGTCTCGGCCTCCCAAAGTGCTGGGATTACAGGCTTGAGCCACCGCGCCCGGCCAAGGGATCGTGTTCTCTTAGTAGGCCTGTGGTCTATTTGAAACTTCTACTTAAAGCAATTACATATATGGTATGGCGAAAGCATCTGTCATGGGACCATGAGCAAAAGAGCCATAGAGAAGAGTTCATCTGAATTTCCAGTTTGAGAAGGTCTTAGAGCAAAAGACCTGAACATAATCTTGAAGAATGAGTTACAGTTTTCCAGATGAGTAGTAGTCAAGAACACTTCAGGTGGAAGGGACTGTATATTAAAAGCAGACTTCTGAAACTGTGTGACTCATTGAAAAATACTACGAGGACCCATATGGTTCAAGTACAGTGTTCATGAAGGAGAGCCCTGGGAAAGGAACACAGAGAAGTGGATGGGAGTCAGAGTGTATAAGGCACATGGAACAATTGGGGCCTATAGGCAGTATAAAACAATGGAGTTGTTTTACTGTGAGAGTACCTAAGCTTGTTTTTAGAAATAATCTTAATACTTTTTTCCCTGCAGCACGTGGAACATAAATATGCTGTTATGGAGAGGCACTGGTGGCAGGAGAGTACTATAAAAATATGGCAAGGCAAATAACAGTTCAGAGTAAGTTTCAGGTTATAGAATTCTCTCTTAGGCCTTGGTTTAGCCATAAGGGCTTAAGTTTTGCCTTCATGCCATGTCATTACATGACAACACTTCAGGATATCCTGGTGACCTGAGTCAGCAACAGAAAAAATCCCAGCTGCTAGCGTGGCTATATCTAAATATTAATTACAGAAACAACCAAGAAAAGTAGTCCTTGTGCTATGCTATATTAAAAGGGAAATTGTATCTAAATGTGATAGGCCTACAAACATACAAGATATGTTGTCTTACTTTCCATATCAATTAACAGCTATAGTGTACTGCCTAACAAGTCATTTTGAAGAGTGACTAAGTGAATACTTACGAGACATTTTTAGCAATTTTGATTTGCAGATCATTTGAGAAAGTAATGAAAGCGATGAACGTTTCCCAGGAAAATAGAGGTATTGATATAGTGGTTAAGAGCATAGAGAGTGAGTCAAACAGTTTGGGTTAATTTTACATTTTGGACACTTATTAAGAATGTGGCTTTCAGCAAGTTAACTTTGCTGTCTCAAATTCCCTTTGAGTTTTAGTGAAAATTAAATATGGTAATTCATGTAAACTGTTTAGCTTAGTACCTGGCAAATGATAAGTCTTCAATAAATGTTAACTATTATAATTGTTATTATTACTATTATTATTGTATATCATATGGCACAAAATTTCAGGTGATTTGAGCTACTCTAAATCTAACATAGTGGCCAATGAAGCCTGGTTAAGAACCATAATGATTGTGAAAGCTCTTTGCATAGTGTTTTACACTTCAATGGTTCTTAATAAATGTTCAATTTGAATTTAAATTACCCATAATAAATGCTTCATTTATATGCTTAATTATTTGTTTATTTAACCATACAATTGACCTGGGCCATAAAGTGGTGGTTTTATGCAAATATGTTTACAAGCAGAACTTTTCAACTTAAATGAAATCTAGAGGAATGTACCTGGTATAAACTGGGAGAAAATCAAAACAGATATATTTGTTTTTTGTAATTTGAGGATCTGTTTTTATAGGCAACAAAGTGGATAGTTCTGCATTTCTAGCTCCCCAGAGGGTTATAATGGACAGATGCATATTGCCAGAATTTTCAAAAGAGTTTATTTAATGACCAATTAGGACTAAGTATGAAGATAATTATAATTTTATAGCTTGGAAAGGTAATATGCTTAGCATTACATGCTAAATTTAAAGCTTGTTTTAAAGAGCAGGAGGTAGGAAAGGAAGGTTTGTTCTTTTTGGATAACTAAATGAGTCCTGAGTTTGGGGAATTTTAAGTAGGCTCACATTCATTAATTCATCTGTTGCGTGCCTACGCATGCTGCGTGCTGAACATGATGCTAATCACTGAGGCTAAAAGAAAAGTTTCTGGTCTGGTGGTAGAAAAGAACATGCAATAAGTACTAATAGAAGTCTATATAAAGTACTGAATGTGCAGAGAGGAAACCAAAAGGAACTGAAAAGCAGAAATATGGAGATGGCATGTTCAGGGAATGTTAGGAATTTACTTTGCTAATATTATAGAATACCAGAGAAAGAGGAAGGTATGGGAAATTAGTCTGGAAAGGAAGGCAAGAGTGAAGTATTGAATGATTTTTGCATGGCATGCTAAGTTGATTGCATTTTCAAAAATAGTAAATATTTCAATCAGTGTTGACCATTAGTAATAACTACCCAAAACTAACTTGTAAGAACTAGAGTGCTGTACATCTAAAGATAACATGTATATACATGTAATTCTAATGTTGTGGGTTGCCATTATAGTTGAACCAGAAAAAAAAAGCTAAACTGAATTAATAAAAATATAGACTAGATTATTTTTATATGTCCAAATTATTTTACGTGAGAAAAATGATTATGTTTTTGATGAATACTGATACCCAAAGGCCTACTTTAATGAATATGTAAGAATGATTTGCAGTTATCAACTGATGTGTGTGTAAGTGTATATAAAAATATTTTAACATAGTTTTTTTTAAGTTACTAAAATTTTTTTCTACTGATTTTTCATGTGTTTAACATACTCATATTTTTATAGGTAGTTTAAGGTAGAATTTGAGTCAGTAAAAAAATGTATATCTTGTCTAAGTCATTGCCTGTTCTAAACACGTACAAATGTTTTCTGAACACAGAGAAGACACAGACATAATTTAGGTATAGATCACTACCTCCAGAAGCCTAGTGGAGGAGATGATATGTTCCTACTAAAAATAATTAAAGATAGTAAGTCGTATTATAAAAGTGTGGGAGTTCAAAATTTGGAGAAATTACTTTCAACTGGAGAATATCGTGGAGAACTTAAAAAAGGAAGTGGCATTTGAGGTGGACCCAAATGAGATGACTAAAATTTATACACTTGGAAAAATGTTAAAGATGAAAGGGCAAAACCTTATGTTAAAAAGAACACAGATATAAGAAACTGTTGTGTGGACTATCAATGACATTTTATCTTACAGTAGTGAGCCATTTCTTTATGTCAGTGTTATAAGAAATCTTATACGGAGGGAAAGAATCAAAGTATCATATGTGCCACAGTTACAATGGCACTTATCAGTTCCATTTATTTTGATTGCCCCTGAGTACAGTAGTTAAATGCAAGGTCCTTGGAATCAGATAAACCTAGGTTGGAATTACCAGTTCTGCCTGTTATTAAGTATGTGATTTGGAGTAAATCATGTAAACTCTCTGAAATACAGCTTCCTTAAATGAATATGAGTGGGATGATAATACCTAACTCACATAATTGGTATAAGGATTAAATGAGATGATGAATATTAAGTACCTGTTACTACTGTGACTGACACATAATAATTACTCAATAAATAACTGCCATTAAGTGACACATATATCTTGGGGAAAATTCTTTTCTTTAAAAGGAATTAGAATTTTTAATTTCTTTCCCACACTCTACATTGTTTTCAATGAGAGAAGGGATAAGGGATAGAGGGATGACCATAGTGACTTTTCTTTTCTTCTTTTTTTTTCCAATCTAAGTATGTTTAAATACATTTATTCCAATTGACAAATAATTGTATTTGTGGAGCACAATGTGATATTTTGATCTAGATATACATTGTAGAATTAAGTTCCATGCTATATTTTAAATAACATATCCATCCATCATCTCACCAGCTTATCTTTTTTTGTATTAAGAGCATTAAAAATCTGTTATTTTTGCAATTTTGATATATATATATATAGTATTGTTAATTAGACTACCATGTAGTACAATAAATATCTAAACCTGATTACTCCATTCTAACCAAGACTTTGTACCCTTTGATCAATATTTCTCCTTTTCCTATCTCTTTTTCCCCCCACCCCCAACTGCATCCCTGCTACCTCAGCCTCTGGTAACTGCCTTTCTATTCTTTGTTGTGTCAACTTTTTTAGATTCCACGTATAAGTGAGATCATACAGTATTTGCCTTTCTCTGCCTGGCTTATTTTACTTAGCATAATGTCCTCCAGGTTCACCCATGTTGTTGCAAATGACAGAATTTGTCTTTTTCAAAAGTGAATAGGCTGGGTGTGGTGGGTCAGCCTGCAATCCCAACAGTTTGGGAGGCTGAAGCGGGTGGATTACTTGGGGTCAAGAGTTGGAGGCCAGTCTGGCCAACATGGCAAAACCCCATCTCTACAAAAAAATATAAAAATTATCTGGGCATGGTGGCGGGCACCTGTAATCCCATTTACTCGGGAGGCTGTGGCAGGAAAATCACTCTACCCAGGAGATAGAGGTTGCAGTGAGCCAAGATCGCACCATTGCACTTCAGCCTAGGTGACAGAGTGAGACTCTGTCTTTAAATAAATAAATAAATATAAATAAATAAATAAATTGTGTATAGTATCCCATTGTGTATATATACTGCATTTGTTTTATCCATTCATCCATTAATGAACACTTAGGTTGCTTCCATATCTTGGCTATTGTGAATAATGGTGAAATGAGCATGAGACTGCATGTATCCTTCCACACACTGATTTTAAGAAATGTAAGAGGAGTGTGAAAGAAGGAATAAAAGCACTTCAAAGTCCCTGATCTTTGTTTACTTCTTATTCTCTTTAACACACGGCATTTTTACAAACACCTAATCCACAAAATATGTTTTTTAACTATTAATTATTTCCATGGCTCTATTCAAATTTGAACTTTTTTGTCTCTTTTTCTTCTCTTTATCTTAATTATGTGCATGATCTGCATGCGTGTGTGTGTGTGTCTGTGGGTGTGTGTTAGCTTAACTATTTATTTCTGCTATTTCCTATTGACCTATATGGTAGTACCAAAATTTTGGACACCTAGTTCCCTGCTTTATTCTCTTTTGGCTTAATGACGAGAAAAATCACGTATAACTGATTGTACCTAGAGAATTGTCAAACCTCTTTTTAATTTCTATAGTATAAGTAGGACAATGGGTAAAATAGAATTAATTACAAGAAAGATGATGTCAATGGTACTCATACTGAAGTACTTAACTATTTAAATGCATAACAATTACCTATAAACTTATTCGTTCTTATCTTTAACACCAGTAAAGTGAGTCATAGCCTCATTATCCCTGGCTCACTAGCTGCTAAAGTTAAATATTCTATTGAGGAGGAGGGATGATTGTACATTATAACTTATGTGCTATTTTTTTCAAAACTTAATTGTTTCTCAATGGACACATTCATTAATACATTCAAAGTATCCAAATAGAGTCTTGCTTTATTACATTCCATTCTGAATATTGGTCCCACTTAATAGACAAAGAATGGACTAGAATGGACAAAAACCAAGATGTTAGGCATTTTACCTCCAGATATACTAGTAGATGTCACTAGTATTTTATACATATTAGGAAGTTAAGAACAATATACAGCTTTTCTTCAGATAAAACTATGTAGCCATTTTCTCATTTCATAGTTATTTACATTTTTGAATGTTGAAAAAACAAGATAATAATGAAAGCTTCCATTTGGTTTAGTAACTACTACATGTCAGCAACTGTGCTAGCGTTTACGTACATAGTCTCCAGTCTGCTTGACAGCACTGTAAGGGAAAGCCTATTCCACATTCTAAAGAGTGGGTAATTCAAATTCAGGATCAGTTGATTTCTATTTAGCTAACTAAGTATATGCAGAAGTTGTTCAGAGAAAATAAACTGTCACTTTTGCTTTTGAGGATTTCATAGTCCTCCACCAGGAACAGGGTAGAGGTGAGAGAGACTCCTAGAAGTGTGCAGTGAGTATACCGTAGAGATGTAGAGACATAGATGATAGAGATTGGAAGGGTCACATTTGAGCTGATCTTGTCTGAGGGCCTTTTTCCCAGTGAAATGGAGTAGGACGGACGTTATAGGCAGAGAGAGTCAGATTTATGCTTATTATATTTTAAGTGTATAGTATACACCTTGACACTTCCCCACAATATTTATTTAACATTTGCTACTTTAGCTCAATGCTTCTCTTCTTAAGGGCAAGAACTGTGTTTTATTTATCTTCATATCTCCAATGCCTAAAACAGGACTTGGAAAGGAACAAGGGCTCAATACCTATGTAAATCAGTGAATGAAAGGAATAAAATTTTTACATGTAAGTGTATTTTTTTCATAACTGAATCACATACCTTTGATGCCAAGCCTTCTAAAAGGTAACCACTCTTTACAAGAAAATATATTTATTGAGATATACTTTCTTTTTCTTAATTTTAATATAGCGATTTTATTTTATATATAGTTTGGCTGTAAGAGTTGTGGGCAGTGGTGAGACCTAACACTACTGTATGGTAAAGTTCAAGAGACTATCAATAGCTATTTTCTACTATGTCAAGAGGCCTTTACATTAGGCTCTTCTCATGTTTATGGTGCTTAATAGGTTTTGCAACACAAATTTCTTCTATGCTTTATAATGTTTCTTGTTCTCATGCTGTTTCCTACTGCTCAGTGATGTCTCTATTTAGCTAAGTCATCTGAAAACTGAGGACCATATCTGAGTTTTTCTGCTCTTCCTCTGCTCTCACAAATACACAAAATACGTCCGTGGGCATGGTGTTCAGTTGCACCTGACAGGGACAAATGCTGCTTCTATGAAGTTCAGCACTTATATGCAGTACTGTGAAACCCACCTGGTATTTTATTTGCATCTGAAATCCTTCCATCCTCAGTTTTCAATTTGTGGAAGAAAAGTGCAGCAAACACTATTTTCCTGATTAGATATTTGTTTCATTCAATAACTAGCATCATTTTGTCAATTATTTTTTGACATTTGACGTGTATATGTATGAGTTGAAGAAAATTAATGGTAACTATAGTTATGATCCTCAAGAAATTTACTCAAATAAAACCTGATATGTAGGAAAGAAGGTGATGTTAGTCATTTAAAAATATTTCAAAAGTGCAGAGTGACCTTGTACATTTTGAATACCTGGAGGCTATTGTGCAAATGAGTCATAAGAGTGAAATAGAGTTTATTTAAGAAGGCAAGTAGGTTTAAATAAATTCATAGCATAGACTGGAGGAAAGGGAGGTGTTTTTAATAAGAGTAAATGATACTAATTGAGGTACCCATGGAGGAATTAGAAAATTTTACATAGGAAAATATGTTGAGAGATAGGTGATTACAATTAAGGTATTCTATAAAGGCAATAAAGAACTGAGTTCGGAGAAATAATAACCAGGATTGTTTGGACATTATGCAGTAAGGATTCATACTCATTCATATTCTCATTTAATCTCCACAACAACCCTGTAAAATGAGTTATGTCATTGTGTTTTACAGATGAGGAAACGAAGACTGAGTCCCAGGCAATGTTACTTATTCCAGCAGTAGTAGTTAGAATTTGGACCAAGGATGTCTGATTCTTATTTAACATTTCACACAATGTTTTGTGGAAGGCAAAGAAAAATGAAATAGAGCATGTAACAGTTAGTTAGGGTCCAACCGGGAAAACAGAAGTCCTTCTAAGTATTTGAAATAAAAGACACATCATAAAGTGAATAACTTGCACAATCCATGAAAGAGCCTAGAAACAAACAGAAGATGACAAGGCGATCTAGAGATTAACCACAGCAGGAAAACACTCCCACCCCTGAACTGAAGGATTGAAGGAAGGAACTTAGGGCCAGAATCAACCACAGGAAGCTGGAACCACTGCAGGCCTGTTCAGCAGAATAGGAGCCAAGGAGGAGGTGCCACTGCTGCTAGAATTATCACAGGAAGCAGAAACATGGAGAAAAATGCCTTGGCTTTCCTCTTTTTTCTGCGCCACCCCCCAACCCCAAGTCTCTTTCTTGAATGCAACAAAGTAAGGAGTGTGGTTTCTTTATAAGTGTTAGGCAGTCACTACCGACTGTTAGAATTCTTATGGATGAAAGTTTTAAGGCTATTATATTTTACATGGTGTATAGCATTAAAAAAAAAAAAAAAAAAGCCCTCAAGGCCAGTTGAAAGAATTTGGTTACAAGGTGAAATGAAACGTAGTTCAATTGCCTAATCACTTAGTTTTTCTGGATTTTAATGCCATGTAAATTTAGGATTGGAGAGAACCATGAGATGTCATTGAGTAGTATTTAATATAAGAACAGAGTAGTTTAGAAGTCCTGAAATATGAGAAACAAAACCAAATCCAGGTTTTTGTTTAGATTCTGGAGAATTTGTTATTTTAGATTTCCAGACACGAAGCATTGTGGAAAGGTTGCCTTCTGCATGCCACAAATAGATGTTAACAAGGAAGTTGTGTATTAAAAAATGATTCAGAAAAAACCATGCTGGGTTTTTGGACAAAGGCCTTTAACTCAAGAGACATGGATTTGACAGTCTCTTCTGGAGAACCGCATTCTCAGGCAGCATTTCGTGTCTGACCTTAGGCAAACAGGCAGAGGTACAGTGAGGAGGTTGACTGAGTGCCTATCCATATGCTGTCTGGCTCGAGCCAAATGTCCTGTTTATGAAAGTGATTGACTCACTAGGTACTGCTCTTAAAGGAAGATCTCTGTTCAGTGCTTTAGATTTTGTAAATGAGTGAAGAGGCTTGAAGCATCAGAACTGCTGCTGGCCTAAAGAATACAGAAAATACAGAACGAAAGATGATTTTGAAATATATTTTCATTTTTGGAAATTCTGCTATGTTTTTGATGTTCTCATGCTGTGACTCATATATTTGGAACAGTCCTCTGACAGATAAATAAATCTCTAGCTCAAGCTCGTTAGAACAGGAGTGAGCTGCAGGAAAAGAATGGGTAACATATGTATGAGAAGACTAGAAGGAATTGATTACCTATTGGATCTGGGAGATAGGCTGTACTTGATCAGCGTGCTCTTGCTCTGTGAAACGACTGCAGTGGCAGTGGAACTTTTTGCCCAATAATCTTGGGATCATGTCTAGATTCTGTATATAGGACTGACTATGGTTCTTATTAATGCTTCCAGGCAGGACACTCATTCACTCATCAAAGATTTGTTGAGTATTTCCTGTGTGCCAGGAACTTATGGAAATATGGAAAGGCCAGCTTTCTAGGAACTCACAGGATATTGGAGCTCCTAAAACTGAAGTTGGATGGTACGGTGGATAGGTTGTCAGAAAACTGGAGTTATAATCCTGGCTCTGCTTCAAACCAGCTCTGTAACCTTGGACAACTGAATTCTTTTCTCTGGACCTTAGTTTCTGTGTCTCTCAAATAGGGATGCCTGGATGCTTGTAAATCCCTTAAGAGGTTGTTGTGAGAATATAACCAGATACTGCCTAAGTAAAAATCAAGAAGAGATAAAATGCAAATAATAAAAAGAGCGCTACTCACCTTGATAATGTCAAAATCTTATATGTTCTTCCTCTAGAATCATTCACTGAAATTCTCAAAGCCAAACACTATATTCCACTTAATTCTGTATCTGGGAACACATTATAATTACACTAAGTAGAAGCAATAAAAGTAACTAGGAGTTATTAGATTGCAGTAATAATTCACGTTAAACAAAAAATATGATTATGTGCCAGGCCTTGCACATAGCGTTTTATTTGGTATCATGGAAATTTTACAACAATTCTGAGAGGTGGGTATTGTTATTCCCACTTTACAGAAGAGAAAATAGGCTCAGAGAAGGTACTTTAAGGATCGGTCAAAGGTCACATGGCTTTGTAAGTGACTGAGTTGAGATTTGAAACCAGATCTGACCCACATGTTCAGGTTACCTTCAGTGTACCACATACAAACTGAACTCTAGAGAAGTGTACCCGTAGAGTTGATGCTGCTTTCATTGTCAGCCCATCAACCAACATGTTCTATGACATACTGTTTAACAGGCCCTGGACACCCTGTGTATTAGTGAATGGAGTGGAGAGGCTTAGAAAACTCAATTCAATTTTCTGGAGTGTGAACAAGAAAAAGAAAGTTGTATAAAGGAAGTCAAGACACTGGCTACAGAGATGATGGTGCAAGGGGAGCAAGCTGGGTGCAGATGATACCAAGAATAAAATTAGCACTCAAGGAAAGACAAAAAGAAAAACACACCTTCTAAATGCCACAGGGGAATTATCTCCTACTACTCAGCTTGTCATTTCAGATCTTTCAATACTTAATTTTTGAGTCCTTGATATTGTAGCCAAAGTAGAAAATAAATACACATTGCACCTATCCTGTGCCTGATGCCTGCCTGATTAAATATCTGAGATGTAATAAAACCAACTTTTCCAGGACATTTTTTATTCATGAGCAATCTCAACATGAAACAAATTGCTTAGGGGATTGAAAAGCTATAGTCATGCATCTAAATCAGATGTTTTCTATTTGACGTTTGTAAATTCAAGATGCTTTGTTCTTGATTTTGTTGGGATAGATGTTTTCTGAAACCTGACTCTAAAAATAAGTCAACATTTATAACTGGGATGTTTTGCACTGTGGAAAACAAAGTCAAGAGCTTTCTTATTCGCATTAAGGGCCTCTTCCTTTCTTCTGGGTTCAGCAATAGGATATTGTGGAGCTTTGTTTCACAGTGAAATTGCTTCTCAAAACCCATCCTTCCACCTAAACACCCTGTCTCCCGGCTTAATTGGTGCTTTCAGTGCACCTGCAGATAATGGCATGGTGCTGCGACTTCAGCCCATTTCCTACCAGCTGCATGTGCTCATCTGCGAGTCTCAAAATCCTTCAGTGGTTGTGTCATTTGGAGGCTAATGAACTTTGCGTAGAAGGCTTTTAGTTAATCTCTGTTTCTTGGAAACTTGTATTTTCAGCAACTTTTATGGCAAGGGCAGTTGTTTCTTCTGAAAACTTATAGTACTTGGTTTTGTAATTCTCATGTTGAAGTCAAACATTTGGACGATGACTGTTAAAACTTTTCTACCAATGCTTGTTTCTAAAGCAATGAAGAATTTACAGGTACATAGAGGCAAAATTCCCTGCAATACCTGGCAGGGAATCTGTGTTTAAGAAACATTAACCCACAGGCATAGGAGAGTAAGTGTGGAGAATGGAGATAGTGCTAAGAAAACAAAGGAGAACCTAAAATTCATTTGAATTCTCCTAGTTGGTCACAACACATATTAAACTTGATTATTTAACATGTCTTTCTTTTCAGTCACCATGCCACATGGGCTCATTTCTGCTTCTTGTGTTCACAAAATCTTTCTTCTTCCAGAAATGCCCTTCCTTTCCTTTTTCTTAGATAACTTACACTCATCATTCAGACCAGTATATTTAAGTTATGTAAATGTTACTCAAATATACTCAAAGACTCCACCACAAATTCTCTAAACTAATTTGTTCTTCAGTAGCTATTTATGTCTGCATTCTGATAAAGAGAAAACTGAGGTTCAGAAATTTGGCCTGTTTATTTAAGATCACACCAGTGATTATTGGAATCCATGTTCATAGGATTCTGAAGCCCATACCCTCTTCTCACTACTCCTTTGACCTACAAGAAGAAGGGTGTGAGATCAGAGCAATAGAGGCAATAGAGCAGCTGGTGGTTTGACAGCTGTGCCACCAAGTCACTGAGTAAAGGCTTCCTAGAGTCCTCTGTGTGAGATTAGATTAATCCTAAAACTGAGCTGGGGCTGAGTTTGTGCGGCCTCATCTCAAGGCCCCAGTTATGGGGATTGAGAGACCTGTGGGTCAAGGAGGTTGGCTTTTTCCTCCAATGGCAGAACTTTGAAAGATCTTCACCCAGAGTTGTTAGCCTTGAGCTCTATTCAGCAACCACATCTGAATGTTAGTACTAACCACAGGAGGCAAGTCATGGAGGAGTACCAGGCTGCCCAGTCTCCAGGATACCTCTCTAGGACACTTTCCTTTCCAGCTACCACAGAAAGCCTGTGTTGAGAGAGAAACAAAATATTCCTTGCCTTTGCATTTTGTGTGGTAGTGTTTCAAAGCTCTTTTCCATGATAATTTCATTTAACCCTAACAACAGTTCCTTGAAGTCTCCAGACCAGGTATCATTATCCTCATTGTTCTTACAGCTTTCAAACAGAGTCACTGAGTTACTCAGTATCACATAGGCAGAAAGCGAGTGTACTGGGACTATGCTATAATTTTGTTTGTTTGATTCCTTCAAATCTCATGTTGAAATTTGATTACCAATGTTGGAGGTGGGGCTTAATGGGAGGTGTTTGAGTAATGGAGGTGGATCACTCATGAATAAATTAATGTCCTCCATGGGATGGGTGGCAGGGTAAGTGGATTCTCATGTTGTTACTTCCTATAAGAACTGGTTGTTAAAAAGAGCCTAGCACCTCCCTCCCTTCTATCTTGCTTCCTCTATCACCATGTGATCTCTGTATATGCCAGCTCCCCTTCACCTTCTGCTATGAGTATAAGCAGCCTGAAGCCCTCACTAGAAGTAGATACTATAATAGCAATATTTCTTAAATGTTCTGCATCAAAGTCAGGCCTAAAAGTCAGCAAGGAAAAGAGGGCTTTTTTTTGTTTTGTTTTGTTTTTTTCAATAATGTTCAATTTTTCCACATAGGTTCTTGCTTTTTCTGGCAAGTGAGCAGCAACAATCACTGAGTCTGAACCTCAGCAGGGGCGTGACTTTAATTGCCCTTACTAGCCAGGAGTTCAAGACAGTGAAATGGAGTGATTACTGACTGCAGATGGATTGTCTCATCTGCAGATTCCCACCTGCAGAGATCCAAGCATTAATTGAAAGCATTTAAAAGTGACGGTTGGAAGAGCCAGCATGTTCTCTTCTTTGTGTTCTGAAGTTGTATTCTGCCATTAAGAGACCTTGGAACCACGCATTGTGAGAATAAAGCTGCATGTTCAAGTACTCAAACTAGTACCCCCCACTCCCTAATGTATATTACACATTTAAAATTACAAACCAACAGTGCCTCAACCAGCTAGATGGATCTGGCTTAGTAGATTTGTGGGCTTCTTCAAGTACCTAAGCTTTCTGAACTTCAGGTTGTCCATCTTTAAATTGTCTACTTTATAGATAAATAAAAATGAAATAAGATAAATCACTTAGCATAGAGATGAGCACATATTCTTTGATAACACTTATACTCTCATATTGGGGGAAGGAAGGATTGTGAAGTGATTAGTTTGAAGTGGTCTTCAGGACAGTAAGTCACTGCTTTCCTATATGATTATTGAATACATTGCTCAAATTGACTTTTATATTTAAAGAAAATAGAGGTTTAGCAACTATGTGAAATAAATAGAAATGAATTCATTTCAATGAAGTCATATAAATTGACATGCAGTACTGTTCTAATAGATATTTATGGATCTTGTTGGCCACTCCATCCCAGTGTCCTGACTAATGCCTGGCACATAGATGATGCTTGATAAATGTTTGTTGAATAAATTAATGAGTGATATATTGTTATATGATCCAAAGCATTGATTAGAAGGTGAAAGAATCTAATTTTCTCTGTGTATTCAACTTGGGTTCTAGAATTTAAAAATTTAGAAACTAAGAATTGTGTATAAAACTGCTAGAAGACAACAGACCTGAAAAGACAACATTACTTGCAAAGACAACGTTAACATTTCCTTTTATTCTCAAATCAGCAATAGAAGCTATGGCATTTGCTTCTGCTCTATGGAGAGGCTACCTTTGTCCAATGACACACAGCTAAGAAGTAGAAGAGCAAAAATTTGAATCTAAATATGTCTGGCTGCAAAGCAAATGTTTATTTCAAGCACATCAGATTAGCTAAATTTTTAGATAAATATTTGGGAAAGGTTTTAAGTGAATAAATGCCAAACTCTCACACCCCAGTAGAAATGATTTCCTGGATTTCAAGATTAATTTGAATAATAGAATAGTATCCTTTCTGAGAGGACCAGCATGTAAGGATAGGTAGATTCACCCTGGCACTATGAGGAAGTGAAGAGGCAGGGTGTTGGTTAGTCCAAGGGACAGTAATTGATTTGAAGAGAGATGGTCCTTATCTTTGTACTGATACTAGAGCAATAGATGAATTGCCATAGTCCTTTTGTAGCCTAGATTTTTGTTCAACAAGAAGCAGAGTTGTGACAGGGTAAAAGGGATAGATGGAACTGGTGAAAACAGCTTTAAGAAACAGCTTTGAAGATGATTGGAGTGTTCTGCCTAGAAGAAGTCTGTTGAGGAGGAGGAAGGAGGTTGACTATGGTTTGAACAGAGGCAAAGACCATATGCTGGAAGAGAGAGAGACCAAGGGACACTGAAAGATGTCACTAACATGTATAAAGCAGTGAAGAGTTGGAAATGGCTCTAACATTGCTTATTTGGAAACCTGATAACCTAGTATTACTGGATGACCAAACTATGCTCATGCAGAGCACTACCTGTTGGCTCAATATGAGAGCTAAATTGTAAGTTCCATTAATACAGAAAGTGTGACTGTAATAGTCATCTGTATATACTCTCTGATATTAAATATTGTTACATGAATAAATTGTCCCAAACCCAGTATTTCTTCTTTTTCATAAGAGTCTGGGGTCTGGATCCAGACTGAATTCAAATCCTAGTTCTACAACTTACTGTATTTATAACTGCATCTCAGTTTCCTCATCTATAAAATAAGGATCACAGTCACACTAGTTCATAGGCGAAGTGTGAAGACTAAATAACTTTAATATATAAGAAGCATTTAGAGCAGACTTTGGCATATAGTAAACTCTCAATAAATCATACCTATTACAGGCAACATATTTTTTCTTTCTTCTTTATCCCCAATCCTGTATCACTGATCATAACTCTTGAGATTCTTCCTGTAGTAACCCTTCTTCACATGAAAATTCATATTCTTTCCTGCCCTCTTATTTCTTTCTTGGTTTATTTGATTTTCATTCATTATCTCAGGAAAATCTTAGTGTAGCTCTCCCTTTCGTTTTGAAACCTAAAACTTTGGGAAAGAAAAAGCGACTTTCCAAACATTTTTGTAAAACCCAACTGGAATCTGTCATCAATTGTAAACTTTCCTGAAAATCTCCATATGTTGACATCGAACTTTCACGTTTCCATTGAAATGTGAAATATTTCATTATATTTTGTTTGCAGACATCAATCATTATATTCTGCAGATATCTATTATATTTTCTCTGCTCCAGCATCAGCACTTGAGACAAAATATTTTTTATTCAGCCACATTGTTCTTTTTTCTCTTTTATTTAGCAACTATTATTGGAGTCATTGCTGTTATTTTGTAATATTTTTTATTTCAAATACATTGTGTTTAAGCTATGCTTAAGATGGATACATTGCTGTGGGCTATCCCATGAACTTAACAGCCATTTGTAACATGATTTCTGTGAGAATAAATGTTATTTATCCTAAACGCTGACTCAAATAGGAACTTTTATGTAGAATCATACTTTTCATAGCCATACATTATCTTGTTTAGCACTCCAAACTTATGCAATAAGTATTATTAAAATCTGAGATTTAGAAATTTAAATAAATTACCTAAGTCACATGGCTAAGAGGACAGGAAAAGGAACTAGACTCAATTTCTGTTCATTTCTAGTTCAAAAGATGTTCTACTACACTACCTCCTTCTACCACACATACAATATATTTAATCAGGGTATAAATATGTATTTACAAATGAGAAGCTGGCTAGCTGTTGAGCAATGATGATGATAGAAGCTACAAACTTTTCAGTGATCATTATATGCCAGGCATCATTTCAAGTGTGTGATCTTAGTTAAGCTTCATATAGTCATGTGATGTTGTTCTTATCCTCATTCATCAGTATAGAAAATGAAGCTCCTAGAATGAAAGAATTTGTCAAAATTTACATTACAGTTAAGTGGCAGGACTTGACTGTAAATTCAGATCTGTTTGGCCCCATATTCCATGCTTTTATTCACCTCCATATCCTACTTCCTTAATGGCTGGATGAGATCCATACGTTCTCTCCCTAGTGTGCTAACCCTGTGTTAACTCAAAGGTGTATTAGACTGAAAACAGACAGGGACTGCTGTTGCTTTTGATGATAAGCAAAACATCCAGTGAAAAAAGTTAAAGCTAAACAGAAAAGATGTGTGTGTCATTAGTTTACATATGATTCACAAACCCTTGGGAACAGATGGCATTGTCCATAGTCTGAGAGAAAGAAAGAGAAAAGCAGCTATGGAGGCCTAGGTTAGCTCTCACCATCTGGTTATAGGTGGAGGAAGAAGTGATTGGATGAGAGAAGCTGCTTTTCCATAGAGTCTTTTAATGAATCCTCAGGGACACAATTTGTTACAAGTGAGCTTCTGAAACTTATTAATTGCCTTGATACTTAATGGCATTCTGCAGACTTGGACTTCCTTCAGTCTCTGAAGAATTTTACTTTGTATGAATATTAGATTAATATTGTTCTATATGCAATTTATTCAGCATTTTGAGTTAGTAGACATTACTATTATTCTTGAGACAGGGTCTCACTCTTTCTCCCAGGTTGGAGTGCACTAGGGCTGCCATGGTTCACTGCAATGGAAAACTCCTAGACTAAACCCTCCTGCCTAAGCCAACTGAATAGCTAGAACTATGAGTGCATGCTACTGCACCGAGTTAATTTTGTTTATTATTATTATTGCTGTTGTTATTATTATTTCTTTTTTTGCAGAGATCAGCTATGTTGATCAAGCTGGTCTCTAGCTCCTAGCCTCAAGTGATCTTCCTACCTCAACCTCCCAAACTGCTAGGATTCCAGGCATATTTTGTGGTTGAACTTTTATAGTGCTTCGTAAAAATATGATCTGTGTCAAATTAGAATGATTCTGTGCAGGGGTATTCTTATAAGGAAGGTTTTGTAAGTAGTTCTCATTTCTAGGTAATAAGAGATTGTCGTTCCAGTATGGTCACTAGGGAAATACAGTTTTTTTCACTAGTATTTCTTATAATGATGTCTTCACTGATTTACAAGGAGTCACAGGATTTAGGTAATAACGCTCAAAATCCTTTATAATCAGCAGGAATTTTCCAGACTATGAAGTTTTATAAGTGAAGCTACTGGAATATCCTGAAATGCACTTATCTTGGGGATGCTCTAAATGACTGATGCAAATCAAAAGGAAGTTAGGCAGATTCATTGTCCCACCTTCATACAATCTACTTTAATGAGTGCCTTAACCAAGATTATTGATTTCCATCCCCGAAAATTTAGTCAGGCACCTACATTTTTCTTCTTTGTATTGTCAAGCTATTCACACATCTCTTTCAATGGATGTCTGTTACTCTTGGCATAAAACCCCAAATTCTTTTTATGATCTCTGGGGCCCTTCATGACCTGTCCCAGTCTCACCTCTCCATCATTATCGCCAGTCACCAACCATGCCCCATGCTTTTGCAAAGGCCCCTTTCTGCTGCAGTCTTTCCCCACTTGTTCCATCTGCCTGGAACATCTTTTCCTGCTTTTCCCCCATCCTAATTTACTCCTACACTTCAAGTATCAGGCCTTTTATTACAATCTGTCATGAAAGTCTATATTTCTTTGAGCACATATTAGAGTATAATTAATGATTTGCTAATCAGTATATTATATTTATGGCTCTCACCTCTACTAGAATGTAAAGACAAGAGCCACTTCTGTTGTTTATGCCTGTATTTTCTACAAGTAGTATAGAATCAGGTACACTGTTGGTTCATATAAAGTATTTTATGAATTAGTTAATATTTCAAGGCACCTAGAAGAATGTCTGGCAGGAAGTGCTCTATATGTATAAACCACTTTAAATGTTATTACCATTGGCATTTTTCTTACTTTCCCTTTATTAGTAGATGTTGATTAAAGGGTGTGTGATAAAGGACCTCAGATCCCAATCATAGCTATGCCATACGATCTTTGGAAAGACATCTAATCTTTCTGGGCTTCAGTTTTCTTACCCTTACAGACACTTCTTAAGAACTTTTATTTTTAAAATCCTTAGAAACATAGGTTCTCTTTAAAGCCAAAGCAAAAGGGAAAAAGAAAGAGCTCACTAATTATAAAGTTAATGTTTTCCTTCAGGTTTCCAGACTTTCTATCTGAAATATTCTCCACATCCAGGATGGCCTTCATTTCTTATACACAAACAGCCAACCCATCATCAAATTATTTTCGTATATATATATATTATTTATTGTGCTCAATAAATAACTCTCATCTTTATTCTGGAAACTGTATCAATTGAGAAGCAAGTCAGCAGGAGAATTATAGTACCATGCTTGTTACTAGTAAAGGTCAGACTGCAATATTTTGCTCTTTTATGAGATTCAAATAGATCTACTGCCTTTCTGCTATGTAGATACTACTCTACCTGGACAGAGAAACAACCCACTCAAGGGCCAGTATGGGTCCCCAGAGGAGGCACACATATCCAGGAAACTACCTCCCGCTGATTTAAGTGGAGAAGGGAGAAGAAAGAGGCCAGAGTCTCTGTGCATAAGTCCTTTGGCAACTAGTTACTCTCAGTTGGGAAACCTGGACAAATGGCCATCATCCAGAACCTAGTACTTCAATCCTCCTTGGTGTAAAGGGGTAAGAAGTGAGACAATGGGCTAGGATTGTATAGCTACCAAAAAGGAAGGCTAAAGTATCATCCCATCTAATGTCAGTTATCTAGTGAATTTCAACTAAGGTATAGGCAGTTTCTAGATATAAGCATTGTGAACATGTGTCAGGCAATGGGTGCTATGAGAACCAGAAGATGCATTCATTGGATGGAGGTAAACTAGAGCAAACAAAACATAGCCCACGAGCCACTAGGGTTTATGAGCTGTAACAAGCAATCTTGGTTTCTCTGGGGTTTTAAGGCTGAATTCTACTTGTGGAATTTTACACTTCATCTTATTTGTTAAAAACATATTCAAATCCCTGAGAAAGGTTTTTGCATGGAGAGCCTTCCCAGAGCCTCTGACATTATTCCCTAACAGTAAAGGCAACTCCTCAGGAGAGAAGCGGCTGTGCTTCTTAGAGTCACTGCTGTACTTATGGTTTTTCTTTCCTACTTTATTTTAGGTTTTTATCTCAAGAGGCTAATTTTCATGATGAGTTTTGTTAAAGCAGTGGAACCCAGGTGGTGTTTTCTGAGGCAGTTGCCATAATACCAGAAGTCTTTTGAGAGTCTATGTATATGTATTGATGTATCTATGTACCTACATATACATATACATATATTTACAGTGATTCAGGTATACATACATAAATATAGTACTGTATATGTGTGTCTCTTAATTCAGGAGGACTTAGCCAATAGGCCTGCCATGACTTCAGCCTCAGAGCAAGCAAGGAGAGGAGAAGGGAGACAATGGTAGCAGGGACTAGGCCAGCTGTAGGACTAGCTTCTGAGGCAGAAGGTCAGCTTCCCAACTGGCAGCGTTCAAAAGGGCACAATGAATTTGATAGTGTCGCCCAAGAAGATCTATTCTAGGAGGTAGTGGTTGGTCAAGGATTACAAATAGCACTAATATTAAAATTAAGATAGTCTGTTTATTCATCTGTTAAGAACAAGAATCCAAACACGTGCTAAAAATCAAAACAGCTGAATCAACACCCTGGATAGAGGGGGCTGCAGGGTTGGACTGAATCACAGAGTCCCTACCTGGCTTGCCAGGTTTATTTCAGGCCTGCAGTTGTAGCTTGATGCAAATAAAGAAAGAGAGGCAGATGCTGTATACTGGGTTTATGCAATAGGAGTCAATGAAAAATTCTCTGTTAGGGAAACTCCATAAATCCAGGATTTTCCCAGAATATAAAGTCAGTGACAGGACAATTAATTTCAACTGTCTTGTGGGAAAAAGTCATTAACATATGGGAAGGCTTACTCAGGATTGACTCAGGAGCTGGGAGAGATGGAGGCTGAAGTAATAGATTTTAGAGATTAAAAATAAGCCCATGTAAGGAAGGTGAAGACATGAAGACACACATATGCATGTGAACATACACAAAAGTAGTATGTACATATTAATGAACAATAATCACATATATGGTCGTGCTGCTTAACTCCTGACTATTGTTCCTATAGTCAAAAACTAAAAGGAGGTCAATGAGAGGTTATAAATAAATTTGTATTATTCCTAGTAATCTTGTATACTCAACCAAAGTGATAGAACATGTCACAGTGGTCAATAGATGCCATGATGATTGAAGTTCAGTTTTGTTTTGTGTAAAATATTGTCCAGAGATAACCAGTTCTATAATTTAATAAGGAGCTAAGGTTTGAATGGGACATTGAAGAGGTGTATGGGTTTCCAGTTAGCAGAATAGAGCATCACTAATTTAGGAAGCAGGATAAACTACTACAGTGCCTGTTACTTAGTAAGGCTCAAAAAATACTTATTGAA
Source organism: Trachypithecus francoisi (assembly GCF_009764315.1). NCBI lineage: Eukaryota > Metazoa > Chordata > Mammalia > Primates > Cercopithecidae > Trachypithecus > Trachypithecus francoisi. Next base: position 74,508,420 of record NW_022681473.1, on the reverse strand, counting down.
TTCATTATACTCTGCTCATTCATGTAGTATCACAATGATGATGACTACTCAAGGAAGTAAAAAGTCTTCTCTTGGTTATATATTGGATTTGAGATTTTTAATCAAGTAGACTCTGGAAGGAGCTGTTACCAATTACAAAGCAACCTGGAGTCACACATATTTCCTTAGTAGAATTTACTGTTGAATACAGTAGCACCATGAACACATAATTGTCTTCATGAAAAATAATTCAGACAGATGGACAAATTTAGAAGGACACTTGTCACTATGTTGCTTTCACTACTGTGCCCAATTCTATTTTTGTCTTTCAGTTCTAGAAAAGTTTTTTCTAAGAGTTACCCCTACATTATGTGAGTTTTGTGCCATTATTCTGCACCTCTTATAAACTGATGATTCAGGGTCTGGGCCTAAGGCCAAAGTTAATTAAGTCTGAAAGCATATGAAAGCTGTTACTCCTGTTCAGAAGAGAGCAAGCCAGCATTTGTATTTGTTTGCTGTCCCTGTGCCGAAGCGCTCTAGTTGTTGTGAATAAGTTGCAGGTAGCATGACTTTCAGTAGTTGACAGGTGTAGAATAATAGATGAGGAAGTCCCTACAAGTTATCTTTTTAAATATCTTGCAGACTCTGATGTTAAGGAGATACATTTAATTTGAAATGCACCTAATTCATTAATTTTTAATCATCTTGATTCAAGTTTTCTTTTAATTCTTCCACAGAAAATTCTTATTTTTGTCACAGTCTTCACTACATGAGTGATACATTCTTTTTAGAATCTAGGGCTTTTGGATGTTTTGTTTGTAGACTTTTTTTTTTTTTTAACTTTCCACCGAATCCAGATAATCCAGATAATAATGTCACACATATGCTATATGGTAGGCACTTATTTGTAATCTCTGTCAGCCCCTTTCCCACCCTTTATATATCAGTCCCATTTTGGTAGAAGGAAACAGCTTATTTTTGGCAAAGCCAGAATTCAAATCCAGGTCTGTATCCAAAGTCTATACTCTTTCTTAATCTACATCATGCTACCTCTCTAAATTGGTTGGAAACTGGATTCTGTTGCTTATAATTTAAACCTCAAAGAAGTAGCCTAGCAATATTTATTTCTCTCTTATATAAAATAAATGTAGAGGAGGGCAGCTCCATGATTGTCAGGCTCCTCCTTCCTCCCTGTCTATTATCCTAGCTTGTGCATTCCATGTCCAGGTGATACTGTTTGGATCTGTGTCCCTGCCCAAATGTCATGTCAAATTGTAATTCTAATGTTGGAGGTGGGGCCTGGTGAGAGGTGAGTGGGTCATGGGGGTCAATTTCCCCCTTGGTGCTATTTTCATGACAGTGAGTGAGTTCTCGTGAGGTCTGGTTATTTGAAAGTATGTGGCACCTACCCCCCAACACACCATGTCTTGCTCTTGCCATGTAACATAACTATTCCTGCTTTGCCTTCTGCCATGAGTAAAAGCTCCCTGAGGCCTTCCAAGATGCTGATGCTGCCATGCTTCCTGCATAGCCTGTGGAACCATCAGCCAGTTAAACCTTTTATCCTTGTAAATTACCAAGTCTTAGGTATTTCTTCATAGCAGTGCAAGAACTGAGTAATACAGTAGGATCACATCATGGCCCAAGAGAACTGCTAAAACTTTAACTATCAGACCTGTATTTCTGGTAGCAGGGAAGAATGAGAGGGAAAGGCAAAAGGAATGCTTCAGGTATCTGTCTTCATTTTAAGGAGCTTTTCTAGACGTCCTGTCCATCAATTTTCACTTACCTATTTTATCACTTCTTCATGTTTATAACTCTAGCAGCAGAATAGTTTCTAGAACAATGAATGGATGGATGGAAATGAGTGAATATTAGACTTAAACTTATTGTAAGTCTCAGGCATGCTTAAGACAACTTCTCTATTAAACATATCTTAGGTTTCTAGACTGTCTGTATATGCTTTTTAAAAAATTTATCTACCAGATCTCTCTGTACCTGTGTCCTTTGACGTTCTCTTTGCCTGAGATATGCTCCTACATACCTTACCTTCTCAATACATAGAGATGTCATGTGGCTCATTCCAACTCATCATTTAGGTTTAGGCAGACTTGGATCTCTCTTGGAGAAGCTTTCTGTTCTTCTGAAGGACAGAAATAGACTAGACACCCACTTTGGGTGACTAGCATCCTCCAATTAGTCTTACTAAAGTTTTTTTTTTACACTATTAGTTATGTTGCCATGAGTTTACTTAAGGTTGGAACTATGATTTGTTCACCATTATATCACCAACATTTGGAGCCGGGTCTAGAATACAGTTAGTGCACAATAAATGTTTGCTTAAAAATGAGGACTGTTGAAATGAGGTTCTGGATAGCTGACAGACTTGTGCAAGGTCACAGAGCTAGATACTTATATAGTCTTAAGTCTCTGCCTTTGAAGCTTACCTTCCATCCAGGGAACACAGAGATGCAAATACAAGAGGAAAACAAAACAAAACAAAACCCCCAAAACCAAAAAATCTCATTTCACAAATTTGCTGGGAGCCAGCTGTCCTTTACTTAGTTCTCATAATCACTTTTCAGTCTGTTCTGAGTAGTGACTGACTCAGATGAATTTTCAGAAGCCAAGATTAAACCACGAGAAGTCCATGCCAGTCATTAAAAGTTGTGAAACTTGCCAGACTTCCTGCAAAAGAATTTCTAATTATTCTAGAATTTTCTGCACAAGTCACTTTTATTTTGTCTCTTTTTCTCTGCTGAGAACACATGCACATGGGCAATAGCCAACACAAGAGTCATTCTATTTAACAGAAACAGGAATTTTCCGCAGTGTTTATTTTACAGCAGGTTCCCAGAGCAGAAGGCTGTACAACTAATCTCCTCCCCCTACTATCATCGTGCTCTTCCAGGTGCATGACATTTATAGAGTTGTAAAGGCTTCAGAGGAACTGCTGCTCTGGGGTCAAGAGTAATACTGTAAGGCCAGGTACAATGGCTCACACTTGTAATTCCAGCACTTTGGTAGGCCTAGATGAGATGATCACCTGATCCCAGGAATTCAAGACCAGTTTAGGCAACATAGTGAGACCCTGTCTCTACAAAAAATTTAAAAAAATAAGCTGGGTATGGTGGCATGTACCTATAGTCACAGCTACTCAGAAGGCTGAGATAGGAGGATTGCTTGATCAAGGGAGGTCAAGGCAGGCTGCAGTGAGCTGTGATCTCACCACTGTACTCCAATCTAGGTGACAGAGTGAGATCTTGTCTCAAAACAACAACAGTAACAACAAAACTATTGAACTCGGTAAATCCCAGAAGTGTGGAGAGAGGGTGTGATGTAACCCTTGTCTTCTTACCCCACAGGGCATACACTATGTTTTTAAAGACTTGCTGGCAAGAGATTGTAAATTCGTAATTTTGTTCTTATGGTAATGAATTCAAAACACGAAACTAATAAGTATAAAAAGGTATCAACTCTGATGTTAATAAGAATACTTTGTTCATAGGAATTTTTAAGATAAAATACAAGTATCAAAACAAATGGTGCTTTGGACTATAAGTCCACAGCAATACTAGGGGCAGGAGTGATATGATGGAGAGAACAGGGGCTTTGGATCAGGCAGACCTAAGTTCAAATCTTGGCTTTACCCACTCAGTAATTGTGTGACATTAAACTCTTGGAAGCTGCTTTCTTATCTGTAAATGGAGATGTATTGTGATTAGTGACAATTTATGTAAAACAACACATGTTCAATCAATAGTGGTTTGTATTGTTTGAAATATTATATTATGCCACCAGAGGCAATAGACACAGAATTGGACATTGTAGTGAGCCTGTTGTGAAATCGCCACCACGTGTGTGTTCTGTAGCCTGTAGTGGACACACTAGCACCCCATCATAAGCACCCTGCTCTTTGATCTCCCACAGCCCTGGGCAGAGGCAGTATATCACTGAAGTTACTCTTTTTCCTCATGTTTTACATCAAAATAATGTATAAATAGAGTGCTTTCTTGCTTTAAATATGAAAAAATAGTTTGCCTACTTCATGTTCTGAAAAACAAATTTGAAGGAGAGAGAGAGAGCCTGCCCTTTGAGAGTTCACAACCCTCACTGAGAATATGGACATTTTGTTAATGAGAAATACAGTGAGTGGTGAAGAAGACAGGGAAGGCTCAGGGTGGTGTAAATGCGATCAGGAGGAAGGCAGGGGTATTCTTATAAGGAAGGTTTTGTAAGTAGTTCTCATTTCTAGGTAATAAGAGATTGTCGTTCCAGTATGGTCACTAGGGAAATACAGTTTTTTTCACTAGTATTTCTTATAATGATGTCTAAGCCATGTTATTTCTCTTTAGATCTCATTTAAGAGGAAGTCTTAATTTCTTTGGATGGTGTGCAGGACCTCTGAAATCTAGTCCTTATATATACATTTTGCCATCATGCCCATTCACCTTATTCTCCAGTCCGAAGAACCTTTTAGAGTTCTTTCTACAACAGGTCCTGTTTAGTTGTACCTCAGTCCCTTTCTATGTGCTGGTCTCTCTTCAAGGAAGTCTCTTGTGTTACCTTTCTTTGTTAGTTCAATGCTGCTCTTTCTTCGAGTCCCCAGAGTTTCAGAATCCTCCACCGATTCTCTGGCAGCAGACAAGGGAAAGGAGAGGTCATGGAGGATCTCCAAGGAGGGACTTAGGAGTCCAAGCCTAAAAATGAAGTGTATCGCCTCTTCTGACAGTCCATTTGATCAAAATATTGCCAGGTGGCCCTAAATGACTACAAGAAAGGCTGTGAAATGTAGTCAAGCTGTGTGTTTAGCAGGAGGAAAAAGGGGTTTGGTGAATCTTTACTGTGTTATTTGAAAGCATATTGTTCTTCCCTGCATATCTAATATCTTACACCACAGATGCTAACACTTTGTCTAAAGAAGTGAAGGACTTTAGGAATGCATTAGTAAATAATTAAATATATGATGAGTAGAATACCAGAGGTGATGGTAGTGCATTCACTTTGGAAATCAATTTATGTTAACAAAATATAGACAGTCTGGTATTTGGAGAGCACAGCCAATGCTTGTCATTCTCCTACTTTGGCATATGTCTTTATGACTGGTAAATGTTTTCCTCAGGATCCAGACACCTCCATCCTTGTCTCCAGCCGTACTCCCCCTTGTTTCAGCTTCCTTGACATTTCTCAAACACACCAAGCATACTGATGCTTCTACATCAGGGTCTCTACCCTAGATTCCCTGGTTTGAAATACCAGGCCCCAACTACCCCTCTATTCCCCCACAACCACCAAGCACATGCTTGCCTTTTGCCTCACTTAGGTCTTACCTCCAGTGTCATCTTCTCGATGAGCCCTTCCCTGGCCAGCCTAACTTCCTGTCCCATATCCTGTGTTATTTTTCCCCATCACATTTCTCAAGACCAAAATACACTATATACTCCCCCAATTTGAAGATATACCTGTTAGAACAAGGAATAGTGCAATTTTGTTTGCTTATATTTTTCTGTCACTGGCACCTGGAACAGTGCCTGGCACATTGTGGATGCTCAAATATTTTTTGAATGAATGATAACAGTTTGTTTTTGAACAGTGTTTTGTGTCTTCTTCACATGAAAATAACAGACATTAATTTAAAAATTGAATGTAAAAATATTTTCAAATTTTTTGACAATTGGATGTAGAAATGGAGAAGGAAAAAAGATGATAAAAATTGTTAGTACGTGGAGGTGGTGACTTGACTCTGATTCAGAGATAAAATATTATTGCTCTAGAAAGACACACTAGAAACCATGAGGGATGTTTTGAAAGTGTTTGTGTTTTTTCTTAGAATATTGATTTTTATGCCATCCAAACATTCAATAGATGTAGCTTGAAGGAATCAGCTGCAGAGCTCAGTAAACCTATAATGAGTACTTAAACCATTTCAATTTAGTTTTATCAGAAAGGACATTCAGTGAAGGAGGCATTCTGATCACAGCAATTCTCTTCACAGAAATGATATTTGGGAAGCTGGTCACCTTCTATTTGATAATCCAAAGATACATTTGGAATGCAGAGAACATTTGACAAAACGCATCTTTAAACTCAATTGTTTAAAGAAGAAACAAAAGCTATAAATACACTATGGGATAGAAATAGCCAGAAGAATCCACTCAGCAACTTTTTTACTAAAGTGACCCTAGAATGTAGGGTGCAGATAATGGCATTATAGAAGTATAGACTCAGAAAGGACCCGTGGGTGAGGAAAATGGGGTCTGGAGATAGGGCCACAAATATTTATCAAGAGTACCCTCTGTTGGGCACTCTAGAAAGCACTTCATTTGAAATGGGTGTTGCTATCTTTATCTGGCACTTCATACTCAGAATGGTTAACTTGCATACTCTCCTATAGCAGGTGTGTCACAGAGTTGGGATCACACTGAAATCTATCTCACTCAGAGTCCTTATTATTTCTAGTCTTCCTTCTCAGATCTAAAGGTTACCCTCAGAAGTTGCTCAATTATTAAATAATATATCCAGAATAATGACTCAAGTATTTTGATTCCTCAGTATGTGCTCTGTCCACCAGAGTTAACTTTTTTGGGTTGGGACCAAGGATAAATTTTTGCAATGGAATCTAGTTACTAAAAATCTCTTTAATCTGGCCAGGTGTGGTGGCTCACACTTGTAATCCTAGCACTTTAGGGGGCTGAGGTGGGTGGATCACTTGAGGCCAGGAGTTCAAAACCAGCCTGGCCAACATGGTGAAAAGCCGTCTCTACTAAAAGTATTTAAAAATTAGCTAGTCGTGGTGGTGGGTTCCTGTATTTCCAGCTACTCAGGGAGCAGAGGCAGGAGAATCACTTGAACCCAGGAGGCGGAGGTTGCAGTGAACTGAGATCGCACTACTGTACTCCAGCCTGGGTGTCAGAGCAGGACTGTGTCTCAAAAAAAAAAAAAAAAAAAAAAAACTTTAATCAATATTCTATCCTCTCATATTTCCTCTCAATTTTTTTATTTTAAAGACTTTGTCTAAGAGTGGTACATGAATTCATATTTTACCTTTAGTGTGTTTTTAATATTTGTGATTATATTATCTATATTTGAATATTAGCCATGTTTGTATCTCCATAATAATGGTATTTTGTCTCTAAGCTTTATTTCTTCAGTCATGAAATAGCGATAATTATAATTACCTCAAAAAGCTTTCTGAGTTTGTGATATTATGTAAATATAAATATATGTATGTATAAATGTGTTTATATTTGTAATTATACACATATATACTTATTTGTACAAATATATGTGTATACACACATCCAAATGCATATGGAGCTAGTTGTCTAGTGAGTACTTTTTTGATATCAAATTGTTTTGCTGATGATAAGAGGGTCCCTAAATATTTGATTCCTATAAAAGTTAGACTTCTCCAGAGAAACGGAACCAATATGGGGTGTGTATATACATACACATATATAGATGTATACATATATAGATATATGCATAAAGAGATTTATTATAATGAATTGGAATACATGATTAGAGAGAGGCTGTCAAGTCTAAAATCTATAGAGTCAATGTCTCAGTTCCAGTCTGAAGACCAGAAGCTGCTGTAGAAGTAAGAAGAGCTGATGTTCCAGTTTGAAGGCTGTTAGGTAGGAGAATTCTCTTTTACTTTGAGAAGAGTCAGCCTTTTGTTCTTTTCAGCCCTTTAACTGATTGGATGAGTGTCACCCACATTGTGGAGGCCAATCTGCTTTACTCAGTCTATTAATTTAATTTAAATGTTAATCTCATCCCAAAGCACCCTTAAGGAAACACCCAGGATAATACTTGACCAAAAATCTGATTGAGCAGCAAATAAATGTGAACAGGAAGGAACAGATTTGGAGAACTATGTGTTAGCCGAATTCCTAGTGATGCCTGTAGGGGAGGGGAGGGGAGAGCAATACATGCTAGAGAAATTGTTCTACAGGTGAAGGCGATGTAATGTACTAACTTCCTATTTTATAGTTTATAATGTGAACTCAGTGACAAAATAAAACTGTAGACTAATAGAATGCTTACCTATTCCCACATCTTCTTTTACTTGGGCTTAAGGAACAAATTGAATTGGTCACTAGATCTCTTATATTCAATCATCAGACTTTTTCTGATCATTGACTAGGTATCAAGCACATTGGCTCTAGAAATTTAAAAATAAGTAAAATATTTTCCTCTCCCTGGAAGAGTTCAACATCTAGAAAGGAAGACAAGCACAAGAAAAAGTAATAACACCGTTACAACAAAACTATTTATAAGATGTTATGCCATTACAGAAGAAAGAAACAACTCTCTTCAAGAAGTGGGGTGGGGTGAATAAGAAGCAATTAGACTCACAGAAATTTACTCTCTGAGATGGGTCATGGAGGATGAATAGGAGTTTTCTAAGTGAGAATGGACTGAAAGGGAATTCCAGAAGGAGGATTAGCATGTGGAAAGGCATGGAGGTATGAAAGAGATTTGGGCCGGGCGCGGTGGCTCACGCCTGTAATCCCAGCACTTTGGGAGGCCGAGGCGGGCGGATCACAAGGTCAGGAGATCGAGACCACAGTGAAACCCCGTCTCTACTAAAAATACAAAAAATTAGCCGGGCGCGGTGGCGGGCGCCTATAGTCCCAGCTACTCAGGAGGCTGAGGCAGGAGAATGGCGTGAACCCAGGAGGCGGAGCTTGCAGTGAGCTGAGATCCGGCCACTGTACTCCAGCCTGGGCGGCAGAGCGAGACTCCGTCTCAAAAAAAAAAAAAAAAAAAAAAAAAAAAAAAAAAAAAAAGAAAGAGATTTGAATATTTGGGGAATGTCAAAATATGACTGATATGTATATACATATATATATATACACATATGTATATATATGTAGAAAGGCAGTATAGCATAAGATCGTAGCCTCTGAAGCCAGAGTGCCTAAGTTCCAAACCTGGCTTGGCTACTTACTATGTAATATTGTGCAAATTATTTAACTTTCTTTGCTTCTATTCCCTCATCTGTAAAATGGGATTAAATAATTTAACACATATAAAACACTTAAGACAGCGTATGACACATTGTAAAGCTCCATCAATGCTATTATATATCATCATTATCAATGTGTTGGTCAGCTGTGATAACAAACATGCTTAAAATTTCAGCACTTACAAATCTTTATTTTTTTGCTTATGTTACTTACAGGTTTGTGTTACCACTATAGCTAGTCTCTAGCTAAGGGCCGGCTCCTCTTCCTTGTCTTCCCATTCTATAGAAGAATCTCTAGCTGAGATTCTCATGGCAGCATATAAAAGCAAGATTAGTGGCAGAAACTCATGGTACTTCTCCCAGTTTCACTAAAAAGATAACATATGTCATACTCACTCATATTCCACTGACCAAAGCATATAACATGGCCAAACCCCAAATCAGTGGGGCAGGAATGTATGATTTCCTAAAGGAAAGGACAATGGAGGGGCATTAATAATTATAAACCGAAATACAATCTACCACAATCATCAAATATCAGCATCCTCATATTATTCTGCGTAGGGTGCTGGTAAAGAAAGGGAAGAAGTATGATAGAATATAAGGCTGGCTAGGGGAACATAGAGCTAGAGCATCTCTGAAAATCAATCCTCATTTTCTGGATATATTTGAAGCTTTTTGGCCCACAGTGCCCTACTTCCCATCTCTCCTGCTTGGTTTTCTGCTTTTCCTTCTATGAGCCAATTACCTGACCTCCAGGCATAAGTTTGAAAAGCTGGGGCTTTTGCCACATGTTACAATATGTGGTAATTTGGATTTGAATTATAAATAGGAAAAACGAGTTTATGTTACCTCTGTAATTGATGCCCTGACCTCCTGTTTCAAAGCACTATAAACATTTGTCAAAGCCTCCTGTTAATTATAAGTGTAGTTGCTAACTTAGAGTCAGTTGTCATTTTCATTATATTCCATGACTTTGTAATTAAGTCACTTGAAATAGATGGAATTTGTAATTGTAGTGGGCAAATTATTTCGGACTTTTTTTTTTTTTTTTTTTGAGAGCCAAGGAGGAGGCTTGGAATTTGAAACTTTTTTTTAAAAAAGGGAACTATATGTACACAAATGTCATTTACAGCTAATATTTAACGTTGAATTATGATTATTTTTCATTAGTTTATCCACAGAGCAAAAAAGATCATTTGAAAAATGTTAAGATGATATTTCATGGAAATGTGCCTGGCACTTTTCTTCACTCAGAAGGAAGCCTCTTAAGGTATAAAATAGTCTTTTTTGTTCTGCCTGTAACTACTTTGAGATTAAAAAGCTGAATTTTGATTGTCAGGAATTATAGTCCAAATAGGCCTAGGACTTCAAAACAGGTGTCATTTAGTCATGGCTTGGCTGCTGGGGCACCAGATCTGGAGACAAGACAGTTGCAAGGCCCTTTGATTTGAGTAGGGGAAGGGAGGGAAACTAGCAGGAGTGGAATTGGCTGCAGTAAAAGATTATCGTCCTGTGTCAGCCCATGATTAAAAGTTAGATATGGTAACTTGGATCTAAGGATGACAGAACCTCAGGGTCCAGATATAAGGGGCCTACAAACAGGTTTAGGCATGAATAGTATTTGACTATATAATTTGTCGTTCAAACCCATTTATTTTTTGAGGGTGAAAGGTAATATGTAAGTGCGCCAAGTAAATAGTCATAAATTAAGACAGTCCTAGAGAAACTAGAGTCATTCTAGGGATAGAAAGAGTAAGAGATACAGTAAATAAATATTCTGTATTCTTGCCCTATTCATTCATGCATTTTTCAACAAATATTTGATGAGCTCTGTGTATACTCTGGAGACACACAGATTCATAAGACAAGGTACCTGCCTTTTAGGATATCCTGTCAAATAGACTGTTAGAATAGATTCTAATTTGTTTGAGGTAACCACCAGAGTTCATTCTTGGAGCCTAGGACAGCAATCTTTGATCCAGCCTTAGGTCAGGGAAGGGAGCGACAAAGAGGAGGTGGTGAGTGCCCTCAAGTTGGGGAACTATCTATCTCATAACATCTCTAGATCATGCAGAATATATATATATATATATATATATATATATATATCCATCCTGTAAAGGCATAATTATGAATAAACATTATGTCTTGGTATATTTTTCTGTATGGAGAAAGTGTAATACAGAATAAGTTAAATAGGTAATATCTGAGGTGATCTTCAAAATGGAGAAGAAGGTAAAGATTGGGAGAAGGACATACTAAGGAAAACATATTTTCCAGTAATAAACAGAGGAAATTATTTACCTCTTAAAGTGGTCTTGTTGGCTAGGAAATTGGAAGAGGGTGATGTTATGCTGTAACCTGGTAGGGCTTTTCCTCTCAGGGCTTAATTTTAACTGAGCAGGCTGGCTCAGAAAATGCTCTGATTTGTTAACAATAAAAATAAACCTATAGTTCCACCTTTTCTCAGTTCTCAGGTTTAATCGCTGACTGGAAGGCTCTGACCAGGACCTTCAAACTAAGAAGTGATTGCTTTTTTTTTTTTGAGACAGAATCTTGTTCTGTTGACCAGGCTGGAGTGCAGTGGCTTAATCTCAGCTCACCACAACTTCCGCCTCCCAGGTTCAAGAGATTCTCCTGTCTCAGCCTCCCTAGTAGCTGGGATTACAGGTGTGTGCCACCACGCCTGACTAATTTTTCTATTTTTAGTAGAGATGGAGTTTCACTGTGTTGTTGGGGCTGGTCTCGAACTCCTGACCTTAGGTGATCCACCCTCCTTGGCCTCCCAAAGTGCTAGGATTATTGTCGTGAGCCACCATGTCTGGCCTGTGACTGCTTTTAAAGAGAGATTACGGCCAGGCATGGTGGTTCACACCTGTAATCCCAGGACTTTGGGAGACTGAGGCAGGCTGATCACCTGAGGTCCGGAGTGGGAGACCAGCCTGACCAACATGGAGAAACCCCTGTCTAGTAAAAATACAACATTAGTTGGGTGTGGTGGTGCATGCCTGTAATTCCAGCTACGTGGGAGACTGAGGCAGGAGAATTGTTTGAACCTGGGAGGCAGAGGTTGCGGTGAGCAGAGCTTGTACCACTGCACTCCAGCCTAGGCAACAAGAGTGAACTCCATCTAAAAAAAAAAAAAAAAAAAAATACACAGATTTACAAAGAAACTGATTCTAAGTACTGATGATCTGATACTGACATCTGAATGAATGGCTATGAAACCAGGATGATGTGAGGAGCTGGCCCTCTACTTCCATATTATCATGTCACATGTGTTTCCACTTGTGGTTCCCTAGTACAGGCTGACCCTTTCTTAACTAGAGAAATTACAGAGAAAAAAATTAAAGCCAAAACATGCATAGGGGAGGAGTACATGCATTTTGTCCAGGTAAGATTTTACTCCCTTCTTGTTACCCTTAATTCAGTATGTCTTGTGCTTCTTTAAGGAAACTTGAGACAAGATAGATAACCTGGTTCTCAGTTAAATTGTATTGTTACATTTGAGACTTTGTAATGCATTCTACAAGGCAATTACTTCTGATGCTTTCAGCCTTCATTGTTATTCAAGTGCCTTTAAGCCAAGAAATCATCTCACAACACCTCCAGACCATGCAGTTAAAAACAAAAAAACAAAAAACAAACAAACAAAAAAAACTACATGCAAAGGCATAATTACAAATAAACATTATGTCTTGGCATTTTTTTCTGTATGAAGAAATTTCAGATGACTTTACCTGTAGAGTGGGAGCATATATGGTAACAAAGTAGTAAAATTTTATTTTATGATATATCTGAAGATCATAAAAAAATTTTGCAAACTAACTTTAATTAATCATCACTGCTTGAATTGAATTAGATCCTCCCACTGCCACACTAAACTGTAATGTATTCTTTATAAAAATGTGCAACTTGAAGTTGAGTCCTTCAGGCCAGAGAGTTTATTTATAACATGCGATGAAACATTTTATGGCATCAATTTCATTTAAATCGTAGATTCGGGAAGTCACAGAAAGAAACAGGCCCACTCAGTCACCTTGCCTTTATCAGAAGGAGTGAGATCTCCATTTGCAGTATGCTTCCTATTGCTTGGGTCAATGTGTATATTTACATATCTCTTCATATTCAATACTGTTGATGAAATGGCTTTCATATGAAAATGCATAAATCAAAAGGCTGGTGTGGGATGTAGATTTTCCTTCTTTTACAGCATGTTCCATCATAGTCTAGTTCAAACTGAGGATTATTTTCTTTAGGCCTGGACAAAAGCATTCCTCTCCTGCCCTGCCTCAGATCCTAATGTTTCTACTCTGGGTCAAGTTGGTCTGCCCATCATATTTACTTCCTTAAAAGAGCTATCAGACCAGTCCTCAGAAGGTTATAGAGATAAGACACACCATTATGATGATGCAGATGCCAAAAATAGCACAAACCATAGTATAGTACATGTTTTGCCAGAGCAAATGGAATGTCAGGGTGCCCAGTAAAATATCAGAGGTGTCAATGTCAAATCCAGGATCCTGGGAGTTAAGAGGAATGCTGTGTAATGAAGAATTTAACATTATCCAAAGAGAAGTCTGACCTTTACCCTCAGTTCCTGGGAAGTGATCTCCAGGTTCTTAGAATATGATGTCTGGTAGGAATGTCTTTGTTTGCCTGGGGCTTTTGCCATTGGATAGTCTAACACTGTGATTTTTAATGGGGATTTTGGATCATGTGGTATCAATTCTGTCTCCAGATGGACGGGAGACTAAATTTCAGCTATGCAAACAGTATGTGATGGAGCCCCAGTAAAAACTCTGAGCACTAGGGCTCAAGTGAGCTTTTGGTAATATTTTGTGCATATTGTCAGACATCAATGCCAGGAGAGTAATGTGTTCATGACTTCATGAGTAGAAGACAGAAGCCCCATGTTTGGCACCTTTTCTGGACCTTGCCCAGTGGACACCTTTCTTGGGTGATTTTAATGTCTATTTTTTTCCTTTAATAAACTACAGTCATGAATATAACAGCTTTCACTGAATTCTATGAGTCTTTCTAGTGAATGATAAAAGTTGAATGTAACCTTGGGAATCACCCAAACTTGCAATTGATATCAGAAGAGAGGGTGGTCTTGTACGAACTGTTGGCCCTCACATACCTCATAGTTGATTTAGCATCTTAGAGAGACATTATTGAAAATCAACATCCAAATGATAATTTCCAGGGCAAGAAATTGGGAAAAAGAGTGAAGGATAGTCATTCAGTAACTTATTTTATTTCACACTTTTTATTCTTAGGATCTGTGATATCTGCGTGTAAGTTGTGTGTTTCTTGCTCTAAATAATCATAAAAGTACTGCCATGCCCCAAAGAGGTAATAGAGCTTCTAGCATCTCTAGATATCTGGAAAACATCAAAAGATTTTTGCATCCAGAAGTTTATTGGTAGTTAAGAGATATATTGAGAGGATGACATTCCAATCTAGACCTAGAGCAAGATGAAAGGAGTCTTGAAAAGGCATTATAGGAGACCTAATGGGAATTGAGGTGCACAATAGAGAGCCCACACTTTAGACAGGACTTCAAATTTTAAAAAGTGTTGGAAAAAAAAAAGACAAAGCTCTACCCAGAAGATATACAATTAGATTGAGGCTACCTACAAGTTGGACTTGATATTTTTGTCAGTTAGAATTAAATTTGTCTGTGAGTGAGAGAATACTTGAAACAAAAATAAAGAAGTTCCTTTCTTTCTCATTGTCTTAGCTTATTCAGGCTGTGATAAGAGAATACTATAGACTAAGTGGCTTATACACCACAGAAATTTATTTCTCACAGTTATGCTAGCTTGGAAGTCCAAGATCAAGGTGCCCACAGATTTGATGTTTAGTGAGGGCTCAGTTCCTGATTCATAGATCGCCATCTTGATATAATCTCACATTCTGGAAGAGGTTAGGGAGCTGTGTTAGTCCAGTGTACATTGCTATAAAGAAATACCTGAGGCTGGGTAATTTATAAATAAAAGAGGGCTACTTGGCTTATAGTTCAGCAGGCTGTACAAACATGGCACCAGCATGTGTTGGCTTATGGTGAGGCCTTAGAAAGCTTTTATTTGTGTTGGAAGACAAAAGGGGAGCAGGTATGTCACATGGCCAGAGAGAGAGCAAGAGATAGGTGAGGAAGTGTTGACTCTTTTAAACAACCAGCTCTTGTATGAACTAATAGAGTGAGAACTAACTCATTACCATGGGGAGGGCACCAAACCATTCATGATGAATCTGCCTCCATGACTGTAACACCTTCCACCAGGCCCTACCTTTAGCATTGGGGATAACATTTAAGCATGAGATTTAGAGGGGACAAGCATTCAAACCGTATCAGTGAGCCCTCTACAGTTTCTTGTATAAGGGCATAAATCCCATTCATAAGGATTCCAGCCTCATGACCTAATCACTGCTCAAACGCCCCACCTTCTAACACTATCACACTAGGAGTTAGATTTCAGTGTATGAATTTGGTGGAGATACAAACATTTCATCTATATCACTCACTTAAATGAACCTAGAAAGAAGGATTCTAATCAAAGTTGATAACTCCATAATCATCAGGGACTCAGGATCCTTCTATCTAGTCACTCAAACCACCCTCAACATAAATAGTTCATCTCCCATCCAAGATGGTAGTTCAAAATTAAATCATCATGTATACATTTTAGCCTATAGAAAGTAAGAGGGAAAGAAGAAGGGAGAAAGAAGCAGCAGTAAATAAGCCACCCACTGCATTCCCCATTTTGGAATAGTTCCTACACAGCACATGTTTACTTAAATTATATTATCCAGAAATAAGTCAGATTGCTATACCAAAGCTTCCAAGAAGGCAGAGAAATGTGATCTTTATTACGCATGGTTATATACCCAACTAAAAGGTTGGGGGGTGGAGCAGTCCTCTAAGGAAGAAGGAATGAATGTTTATTGGAGGTTAATTAGCAGCCTTTGGTGCAATGCTAGATCAGTTAACAACTACATTAAATTTTGACTGGAAACAATATTGGAAGCAGATCCTGCAGTTGGGTGTGGCCTAATGGTACTGGTCCATGGTCTGTTAAGAATTAAGCCACACAGCAGGAGGAGATCAGCAGGTGAGTGAGCGTTACTGCCTGAGCTCTACCTCCTGTCAGATTAGCAACAGCATTAGATTCTCATAGGAGCAGGAAACCTGTTGTGAACTGTGCATCTGAGGGGTCTAGGTTGTGTGCTTCTTATGAGAATCTAATGCCTGATGTTCTGAGGTGGAACAGTTTCATCCTGAATCTGTCTCCCCACCCCTCTCATTCATGAAAAAAAAAAAAAAAATGTATTCCGCAACACAGGTTCCTGGTGCCAAAATGGTTGAGTATTGTTGGTCCAATGTGTAGGCCATAGAGCGGGTCTCATAAAAAGAATGCTCTAGGGGCAGGGAGCCAGGCTTGCCAGTGCCACAGCTATGGTTCTTTGCTCTTTTCCGTGTCTGCTTACAGCATTTCTGTCTGTAGTCATTCCATCAAAGCCCCTATTTGCTATTGCTTATCTCACACATTTTTAGTGGAGTTCAGTAAGCTGCAGTGCTCTAAAGGATCACTGTTATGAACTTTTTGGCAATTAGATTAAAATAGGTTTGTTTTTATTATTACTATGATTATCATTGTTATTACAGGTCCATTGGGAGACAGATTAGCCTGTTAAATCAGTCATATCAGGTTTTTGATGTCTGCTTTAGCTTTACTAGCTGTGTGATCCTAGGAAAGATTCTTAATCCTTCTGGCCTTCAGTTTTGTCATATAGTAAATGGGGACAATAATGACTACTTGAAGTATCGTTGTTAAGATTACAGATAAAGATAACACCTGGCACAGAGTTGTTGCTCAATAAACAGCAATTATTACAAACAAAACTATTAGCGTGAACTGATCCTGACACAATAAACAGAAATATGAACTTGTTGGGGGTAGAGAATTAAAATAGTTCAAATACCTACTATGCTCCAGGTATTTTCAATACATTTTTTTTTTCCATTCCCTATTATAATTTTTTGAGGGAGATTATTTTATGTCCCATTAACAGATGAAGTTACCAGGGTTCTAATTATTTAGAGATTTTTTTCCTAAGGTGACTTCATTAGAGAGTGCTAGGATAGAGATTTGAACTATGATCTCTCTGTTTCCATTATGGTCTAGGTTGTTTAAATTCAACTATCCTATTTCACAATTAAGGAAATGGGATAGAGTAAAGAGACTTTTTCATGATCCCAAACATAGGAGCAGAATATTAGATTTCTGACATCTAGTCCAGAGTATTTTTCTTTTCTCCCTGCTACTATATTTAACTTGTATTTCTCTTCCACTACGTTTGGCTATACTCTTAGTATGATAAATTTTTTCTAAAATTTCAGTATATTGTATTGTTTTGCTGATTCACATTTTTAATATACTGAGTAGCCTTTTTAGCAAACAGACCTATGTTTTATATGGCAATTTTTGTTTCCTTGGCTCAAGTGAGTCGAATGGATGTCTTTGCAGAGAAGTGAACAGATGTTGGATATATTTCTGAATACTTCAGAAAGATTGGACTGGTTATACACATGGAAAAGTTTCTTTGCTACTGATGATAACTTGGAACTGAATGCATCATGATTCCAACCTGTCGATGCATGCCATATGAAACAACAGTCCTCTCTCTAGTAGGACTGGGTTTCTTTCCATGCAGAGGCTTTGTGCTATGAGGTTTGTTGTTAATGGTGTCTGTGTGGTTCCTTTGTCTTTCTTGTATGTTATGAAAATTGACCTAAGGTAACACATCTTTTCTTTGTCTCTGTTACTAAGTCATGAATAAATTAGTCTTGCTTTCTACTCTGAGGCCCAGATCAATATTCTACTGGAACGTTGATTGTTTTAGTGAATGGAAATGAACTGGCAGAATGCCATTCAGAACGTTTGAGCACAGGCTAATGAAACATTTGCCTGGGCGGATGAAAAGGCCCCCTGATAGAAATTAAGAGTAACATTTGCATAGTTTCCTGCTATTTACAAGCACTTGCACATACGTCTAATTCTCCCAACCACTCTATGAAAAAAAAAAACAACAAAGTACAGTTTGGTCATTATTTTACAGATGAGGATAAAGAGGTTTAGAGAGATTTTGAATTGTCCATGGTCACAGAATGATGAGACAAAGCCAAGAGTCACATCCAGATCTTCTGACTTTAAATTCTGATGTTCTTTCTTCTGGTGAGCTCCATCTCTCCAAATCTGGGCCTTTCTTCTGAATATTTATTTTCTCTGTAACTTAGTGGGTTTTTTTTGTTTTTTGTTTTTTGTTTTTTGCTTAAGAAATAGCATGCAGTAGCCCATTAAGTTTATTTTCTCTGTTCTCTAGTAAATCACTCAGGATAACAGAAAAATGTAACTCTTGGCTCGAAGGAGATTGAGGATTATTTGTGCCATTGGACAACCCCAAGCAGGCTGCTCAACATTAAAGCATATGGAGTCAAAGTATGTTTACATTCTCTTGAGGTTTTTGCCACTCTTTGTAGAAACTGAGTAACTGGATTATAGGTCAGTGTTCTGCTTATGTTTCTAGTTTTTGTAAAATATGAAATGAGAGGAGATTGGAATGGGATGGGAGGAAATAGAATGGTTAAATTACCCTGCAAACCTATTGATAATGGGTACAACACACAGGGCAGATCAGAGTCTTTCATATATCAAAGATAGACAGCTGTCCAGCATTTTCCTTTTTCTAGGGGAAAAAAAAATGTTTATCTACACATTACAAATGGAACTTCAATTAAGAGAAACAGAAATTCAGAAATGCTATAAAATCTTTAGATACGTTTCTATCTCAAGGAGGCTTCTGTTTAAATAAATCAGGGTAGAAAAAAGTGAGTTTATTACCAAAGCTCCAGTCTTTAAGGAGACAGATGATCTGCTAAGGACAAAAGATGGAGAGGAAGAGAGTGATAGGAAGTCTGCTGAAACCAGAGCTACATCGGGGTCCCAAGAGAGGAGTGTCTGCAAACTCTTGCCTCTGAACTTCATGCCAGCACACACTACTAAAGTAAGGGAATGAATGTGATGAAGCAAAGGGTTGGTGTGAGGTAGCTTTGGATCCAACAAATATTTTCTTTGTGCCATGTATAAAAGTAAGTAAGTTCCAGGCCCTGATATTGGACATACCAGCCAGTTAGAGAGAGAAGCGAATAAATATTAAAATTCAAAACAGCACTGATTTGTTTTTCTAAGACCACCAGAGCAGGCACAAAAGAACCAGCGAGTAGGCAAGGGTAGGAGCAAAACTGCAAATTTATTTTTGGTCACCTAGCTTCAGGGAAGAAGGTGGGTAGCGAGAGGTCTGTCGGCCTCCGGCAAAGGAGGCCAAGAGAGTCGCCTGGTGGAGCTCTCCGGCGGAGTTCCTAATGCAGTCCTAACAGGAGTGGGGGTCTGGGAAGTCCACTCGGCGGGCTCCTGGAACGGCTTTTCTGGGAGTTGGAGGGCAATAGGCGGGGCACGGGCGTGTCGGGAAGCGTTCCGCAGGTGCGACCAGGTAAATCTTGGTCTTTTCGGATTGACATCACCTGGCGCATGCCCGGTCAGTCTGCACCTTCCCCGGCGCCGGCTGCATTTTCGCGCGCATGGGAAAAGTTGGTGATGAAGAACCCGGAAGTGCGCCATCTTGCCTCCGTTTGTCCAAACAAGCACGTCCTTTAATACAGTTGGAATAATGATATAAATGATAGGACTTACTAAATGGTGACTATAGGCAAGATTTATTATGTACCATTCATTATTTGATTATATCCTACCAATGACCCTGTGAGGAAGCTGCCATTTTATTCCCAGTTACAGATAAGAAAGTAGGGATCAAAGATTGGCATAGTTAGCAGGTAAAAAATTGTCCCTCCCCCCAGGAAAGTGATCCATGGTAGACTGCAATTCTTTGAGAAAACATTTATGAATATCCAGTTATGCTTTAGATGATATAGGGCATTTAAAGGTAAGTAATCCATAGCCCCTGCCCTCACAGAGTTTGTAATAAGTGAGAAGAAATTAGACAAATGTGATAATCTTCAAGATTCATTGAGAGATGGGATGAGGTGAGTGTCACAAAAAACTTCACTTCTAGGAGGATATAGGGGTTACAAAGAAGCTCCATGGGTGAATTGCTTATGATAGCAATGGAGAAGAAAGCTTTTGGATCTTCAGAAGAGAGGGTCCTCAGGTTCATGGTGTGACTTGTGGATACTGTATAATGTATTACTAGAGTTATAAGACATCACTTCATATTCTATTAAGAAAGCATTCAGTCTTATATACTTGGTCATCTACAAATAGAAAAGCTGAGTTATAACCAACACTGAGTTTGCATGAGGAACCTACGGCTAAAGATCTTTTCTGTAGGAATGTCTTAGAATTCTGGAATGATGGAGATGCCAAATGCCTCTCCCAGGAAAGGCTAGAAGAGACAATAAGCTACTAATTCCTCCATCCTCTTCCTCACCCTGCCCCACCTGTTATTGCATGAAAGAGCCAAGAGAATGCCTGACACTGAGAGGAGCAGGAGACATTTTCCTGAGACCCAAGTGGAAATATTTGCTCTAATATCCCATAAGTTAGGAGGAAACATATACTGGTAGAATTATAACTTAGGGAGCAGGATCATCACTCTTGAATGCTTCTAATGTGTCTGCTCCTGTCATGATAGTGCAAGAGAAATACGCAAACGGGAGCTGACACATGTGAGACCAGTTCAAGTTGATCATGTAAGAGACTATCTAAACAAGTGAGGATGTTTAACTAAAGGATAAATGATGTTGAGGTAACAGGGGAGTCATTAGTGGAGGCAGGCATATGGAAACTCATTACTTACTGGTTTCAAATAACTGACTATCTTAGGAGACTTTGGTCTTGCTCTATTGATTGCAGGGATTTCAAGGTAGGCATTAGGTGGAAGTTACTAGGAAGCTCATTTCAGTTTAATGTAACTTAGATCTTTTTGAAAGAGCCTTCAGTTAGAATTGAAACTGCTCTGAATTTCTTTCTACATCTGTCAAGTCTGGAATCATGTCTACTTTAATTATTAAAAATCTAATATTGGTCAAGGTACGATGGCTCACACTTATAATCCCAGCACTTTGGGAGGCCAAGGCAGGAAGATCACTTGGGGTCAGAAGTGGGAGACCAGTCTGGCCAATATGGTGAAATCCTGTCTCTACTAAAAATACAAAAATTATCTAGGCATGATGATGCATGCCTGTAATCCCATCTACTCAGGAGGCTGAGGCAGGAATCTCTTGAACCCGGGAGACAGAGGTTGCAGTGAGTTGAGATCACGCCACTGCACTCTAGCCTGGGCAACAGAGCCAGACTCTGTCTAAAAAAAACAAAAAACAAAAAAAAACCCCTCCAATATTGGATTCTGTTATACCTCACCATTGTCCTGCACTATCCTGTGAAGCACACTGACTTTAGATTTGGAGTGCCTAGATTTATATCCA
This sequence comes from Trachypithecus francoisi, assembly GCF_009764315.1. Lineage (NCBI taxonomy): Eukaryota > Metazoa > Chordata > Mammalia > Primates > Cercopithecidae > Trachypithecus > Trachypithecus francoisi. Next base: position 74,486,956 of record NW_022681473.1, on the reverse strand, counting down.
GGTTCTTCCTCTTGCTAACGCTGTGCATTGGGTGAGTCACTTAATAACTTAAGCTTTAGTTTTCTCATCTGTAAGATGGATCTAACAATAATAGTTAAAAGGTTTAAATGAAATAATACCTATAGCAGTTGAACCTGGTCCCTGGTATTCAGTAAGTACTAAAAATGATAATTAATTTTATTTTTCTTGGCATGTCTATTTTTATATGCTAATGTCCAAATCAATAAACTTATCCCAGACCTATCTTCTTGACTTTAGATTTTATCCCAAAGCTATTGAAGAAATCTTTCCTTACACATTCCATAAACAGTTTGATTTCAAATGTCAAAAGCTGATTTCATTGTCTTCTTCTTTAAACACGATCCTGCTCCTGTTTTGTCTGTGACAGTGAATGCTACAGTGATCCAATCGATCTCTCAAGACAGAAGGGTGTGCATTACCCTAAATTTCCTCCCATAGCCCATACACCTAATCAATAATCAAGCATTGATATAAATCTATCTCTTAAGTAACGCTTGCATATCTTCCATTCCTCTACTATTATCTCTCATTGGACTATTACAAAACTCAAGAAAAAGAAACTGACATACACACACAGGTACACACACACACACAAATGTCTAACTTGGTTTTGCATTAAAGCTATGACAAACTCTGGAAAGAAGGGACACATTTACAATATTTGCTCTTCCAGGAACACAGAACATTCTTCATGTATTCAAATGTTTCATGTTGCTTGCTTAGGTTTTATAGCTTTTCATAATCATCCATCTATCATTCTTCCAGACAAGCCTATTTTTTTCCTCTTTTCCCTCTAAAACTCTACTGCTGTATTATCCAGTCTTTACTCGTATATTTACAGGAATATTCTTCATCTCCCAATGTACCTCCTCCACCTTCCAATAATTCTGACCACTTCATTATTACTGGCATTAAAACCTGTATATTGGTACTTATGACTCTTTGGGGTCTTAAGAATATATGAAAAAGTTTGATGCTGAACTGGATCACAGAGTTTTCACCTTTCATGGTGCCTACTAGTGTTATGGAAGCAAAGTTACAGATGTCTCTAGTCCAGTCTCCAAGGTTACATTTTTCCATAGCTTATACAAGTCACAAAAATCCCTTTTCCCATTAAAACATTTCCCAATGCCTCATTAGTTACAAATGCCATCATATCAACGTAATAATTCACAAGCCATGGTCTATTTTCCAATACCAACGGCTTCACCTGATTTTGGATTCCAACAACATGTGACCATCTCAAGCAGTGTGAAATTCCCCAGGAGACAGAAGATGAGTGACCTTTGCTCCCTTCATGGCTTTGAAAGCTTATATTTTTATTTGTCTCAAGACATATAGCATCTTCCTGTGAACTCAAAGTTTTCTGGATCTGGACTTTACTGAATATCTTAGTATCAACAGTATCACTGAGTTCTCCCCCATTAGCATAATTAATTGGTCCAGAAGTACACAAATACTACATAACAACAGGAAAAGGCTAAGATTTTCTAAGACAATATGGAGTGCAGTTTAACTCTTATAGTTGCAACAATAAGTATGATGAAATCACTTGGGAAGAACTTACAGATGAAAAGAAAAGGAGTGAGCCTGAGAATACCCAGTGTTTAAAGGGGAGATGGAGGGAGAGGATGCTCTAAAGAAGATGGAGGAAGAGCAGGCAGAGTTAGAGTTAGAGATCAACTGGAAGGTAACGGTATCATGAAAAAGAATATATTGATGAAGGAGTCAACAAAGTCAAATAGCTCAGAAAGGTCAAGTAAGATAATGTTTGCTTTCAGAAAAAAAAAAAAAAGGTACAGTGTCTTTGGAGGGCATTTTGATAGTATCCATCACTTTTTAAAAAGCACAGATCCTTGAGACTTAGAAATTCCATTTCCAGAGATTTACCATGAAAACCATACTTCAATAAATGCACAAAAATTATATATATAGGAAAGTTTATTGTAAGTTTTCTGTTATGGTAAAATCTATTATAGCATAGTTACACAATAAAATATAGTTCAGCTCTTGACTACTGCAATCAGTATATACTTATTGGGAGAGCCTCTGAAGCATACTATTGAAAAAGTAACAACATAAGAGACTATGAATAGCAGTTTAATAAGAGGTTAAGCAAGAAGGGGCATAGCTCTCTGGCTTCAAAATCAAGATCTGCTACTTACCAGATATAGGATACTGCGAAGTTTCTTAATCCCACTGTGCCTGTCACTTCATCAGTGTAAACAAAATAAACAAGATTCTCGTACCTTCTCACTATTTGCTCTGTATGACTACTCCAGTTGGCTCAAGCTTTTTTGAGCCTTTTAACTGTAAATAATGATCTCCATTCAGTAATTAAGATGTCCAATTTCTCAATAATAGTCTCAATTCAGTAACAAAAATGTCTAGTCTCAGGCCAAAACTCCCACATCTCCAATACCTATAACAAAAGAGAGAGAAGATTCTTTTCATTTGGTAATTAGGAAGTCATTGGTGACTTCCACATGGGTGGTTTCAGTGGAGTAATGAGGGAGGAGAGTTCAATTGTAGTTGGTGAAAGGAGAATAAGAGGTAAAGAATGGATTAAAGAAATGTTGGCAGACTTTTGCAGCAGCTTCAGAGGAAAAAGTTAAAATAGAGGAAAGAGATACATTTCTGAGGAGATGGAATGAATAGATGCAATTTTTAGCTCATGGGGTACATTAGTTTTGAAATAGAGGCTACTAGAGTACACATCACCTGGAAGCTGAAAGGGTCCTTTCTTGGTACCTTGTATTTACTCTCTGAAGGAGAGAGATGATATTATGGACTCAAAGAATGTAGTGGAATTTGGAATAGTCTCTGAAGGAACATGAGAAAAGGGAACTCCCTAGAGTCATCTCTAGGATTTCTGAGCAACTTTAAGAGCAGGTCTGAGTTTGGAGATACACTTCTGGAAGGGCAGAATTGGTGTGGCTCTGTGATTTTCCCTGGAATCCTTCCTTAGAACTAGGATTGCAGGCATAAAGCAGCCTTCAGGGCCATGCCACAGGCAGTCTCAGAGGAATCAAAGCACAAAATGGGCCAAAGACAAGATCTGGCCACCTCACTATTTTGCTGCAGGCCAGTTCCAGTAGACAGCAAACTTATCAAATAAAGAGTTACACAAAATGCATTTTTGCATAACTTCCCCCTTAAAAATGCAGTACCTTGATTTTCCTGTTTAAAAACATTTTACAAAACACACAAATCATAGCCACTATGAGTAGCTGTATGCATTAGCGCCTAATTCATCAATACCCTGAAATCAAACATTTGGGTTTATTTAATACATGAATTTCTCTCCACCCTATTCATTACACAGCCTTTCTCCTTCACTGCTAATATCTACCTCATGCGGCTTTATTCTGTAGGATGCTGAGTTGGTCCCATTATATAAAAATGAATATTTTCTGCTGAGTATCACAATTCATTTTAATGGTCTGTTACCACCTTTTTGAAAATGGGATATTTGTACATGGTGACACTATAAGGAAACTGTTACTAGGGAATTAGTGGTATTAAGGATTCATCAGAGAATCCTTAATGGTCACATTTAAGAGCTCTAAGGTTTGTGGAACTTTTGAGTGCATGTCAGTACTCAAGATCCAGGAAGAAAACAAAGAACAAAACCTGCAAAGAAAAATGGCCCCAATTCAAAGCTTATGTAGTTTAAGTACTTGGAAGCTTCATACCTGAATCATTGGAGGAGATATCAAAGAAAGCCCTATATGTCATTTGTAAATATTCACATTTTATTCATTTTGTTGCTTTAGAAAAAAACGTAGGAAATCATACTCAGAAATGAGGCAGCGTGGCACTGTCTTTGTGTTGTTATAAAGGAATACTTGAGTCTGAATGATTTATAAAGAAAAAATTTTTATTTGGCTCATGGTTCTGCAGGCTGTACAAGAAGCATGACAGGAGCATCTGCTTCTGGTGAGGGCTTGAGGTTGTGTGTGTGTGTGATATATATATACACACACAGACACACACATATGTATATATAGAGAGAGAGAGCGAGTGCGAGCGAGCGAGACGGGGCGGGGGTTGAGGGAGGTATGCCAAGCTCTTTTCAATAACCAGTTCTAGCAAGAACTAAGAATGAGAACTCACTAATTACCAAAAGGAAGGCACCAAGCAGTGCATGAGCGATCCACCCCAATGCTCCAAACACCTCCCACCAGCCCCCACCTCCAACATTGGGTATCAAATTTCAACATGAGATGCAGAGGAGACAAATATCCAAACGATAAGAGGGTACAATAGAGAAAAATGAAATAAAATGAAAGTCAAGAAGCTACAGTCTTCCCCTTAGATTTCAATTTCTCACACAAATTTTATCTACTTGTGTCTCTGTATTAAATTGGGAAGCACTAGCATTCATTCTGAATCCATTTAACTATGACACAAACACCCTAGAATGGATGTGCCCTTTGCACTAGTGACAAAATAGGCCTTTGGTAATCAAGCTATCAGAACCAACCTGTTTCTTCTTCTATGAAGGGGGTGAATAATGCGTCTCCAAGGTCCTTTTAGGTATTAACACGCATATTATTCTAAGTGGCCTCTATTCTCAAGTGCTTATAATCAAAAGTGCCAAATAAGATGACTTGGGTATAAGAGCACAGGTTTTGTAGGCAGTAAGATCTTGTTCATAATCTAGTTCCTGTTTTTACTAGCTATGTTACCTTGGGTAAGTTACCTAAGGTTTCTAGGCCTCATTTTCTTCATCTGTAAAAGAGGCTAATAATTCCTACTTTATGGAATTAGTGTGAGAATGAATTGGAGTATGCTAAGTACTAAGCACCATAACTATCACATGGTAAAGTCCCAGTAAATGGTATATATGATTAATATTAATGAATACTCATACAACTAAAGAGGGGCATGTAGTATTTGCTGCACATGGAAATCATTTCAGTGTACATTCACACCAAATTTCGGTAATAAATGCTAGAAAGCCTAATAGGAGCCTCTTTAGCCCCCAAATACTGTTCACATCTCTATGACAGAAGTTACTGAACCGACTGTGTCACAGATGAGATGTGAGCTCTCATCTGCAAGTCATCTACGAACATCTCATCTGCAAGAACATCTACGAACGAACATATGAGTACATAATGCATCCTCAAGGAGTTTATGATCTAATGGCTACCTGACTATCTATAGGTGTTTAATAAAGATATTTTAAATAAATGCAGAAATGAGTGAATAGGCTAATGGAATTAATCTTGGAAAATTTACACAGGACAAAATTTCGATCATCAGACTTAATTTTGAAAACATTTCTACCGCACTGGTCTGTTGAAATACCTAGACAACAATAATCGTAGTCTGATGTGCCTAGGATTTGATGCATGCTTGCTTTTGTTGTTTATATTTCATTGAATACATTATGACCCAATGTTAATTATCACTTGTTTTATAAGAAATATTAATTTGATGATGATTATAGCTATAAGTCTAGAGAAGGCATCATTATCATCATTTATTTATGTATATGTATACAAAGATGTCTGAGAAAACCTTCTCTCCCACTATTTCTTCAACTGGCATAATTGTACATGCCTTTCTAAGTGCAGTTAAAATGTACCTCCTCTATGAAGTTTTTCTTAATTCATTCTTTATACTTTTATAGCTCTTATGCCATTAGTACCTAAAATATTTATTATATATGTCTTCCCCAATAGATTTAGATAATATGTTATATACTGTATATGTTATAAATGCCTCTAGCATTTATAAATTTGTATTATGTTTGTTTCATATTTACCTGTCTTACTCTCTCAATACCTACACACACAAGTCACATATAAAGATATACGCTTTAAGCCCTTCAATGACAGAGAATATGCCTGGGTTATAACTTGTACTACTAATGTGTGAAGAGAGGATGTCCCATCATTAGACATCTGCTGGATAACATTTTGCATTTCAGGGTCCAGCGCAGCACTTATCATATGTGCATGCAGTAAAGGTTTGATGATTCCAATGAAATGAAACCCTCAGTATATATTACTCAGCAGGGACTGACTAAAAACTTCATATTAATATTTGTTCTTTTCCTTTTTTTAAGTGTAAAATCTTGTGTTCTGAGGTTGTTATTTTTTGAACCAAAGTTGACCTTCCAGGCCATTGGTTTCTAGAATAGGGTTTTTTTTCTTTTTACATGATGAAGCTTTGGATTCTGGTTGTTTTTGTCAGACTGAAACATCCAAGTAATTCATGCTGTGCCTGTCTTCTGGGTGATGAGAAGTCTGCAGAAGTTATGCTGGCCCCCTGCCTGGCTCTGACAAAGATGTCAAGTAAATGCCAAAGAATTAAGGTCCAAAAAAGTTGTCAAGAAGTTACTTTCTTCTGTTTACCCTCATACATTTTCTTAATTGCCAGCTTCTATAAACAACTGGCATCTTTTATTTTGTACCTGATTCAAATTCTTTGAAAAGTCCTTCTTTTCATTTACAGCCACGGAGGTGGTCAAATCCTGTAGTGTCAAGTACTCCATATTGATTCATTTGAATTTAAATAACCTGTATTTAGGGGAACGGGATTATTTTCTTCCATCTACTGTGTGCATAGATTACTTGAAGCCACATAGTTTCTTATTAGCCACTGCAAACCAGTGCTAGAGAATACACCTGCACCCCCACCTTGAAAATTTTTAAGAGTCCACAGCTTTGCTTTTTATGGAAAACTAAAAACAAACAGAAAAATCCAAAACAAAGCATTAGATGTTTCAGAGCTGACCCACTTCTCAGAAGTTTTCAGGAAGATGTCTCACACCATCATCATTGTGGAAGAAATGTGACCAATTATTGTGTCGCTCTTTTCACTGAGTTAGCCTGAATGTTGTGAACCGGGTTTCCTATGTCCATCCAGTTGTGGAGATGCCTCACTGGAAATATGTTCTACTGGAGTGCATGCAATTAATAATATCAAGCATGGGAAATATTAACCTGTGGTGCTCACCACTCTATGCAAAAACATTATTAAAGTTAATTATGGATGGTCACTTAATAGCTTATCCTTGTATCCGATGAGAACCTTTCCCAAACTCTCAGAAGAAGTGAGCTACAATCTGCTCCTCAGGCTTTGGGCAAAAATAACTAACTTTCTTTTAGGCCCCATTATATATCAGATATTGATAGTTACTTGACATATCTTATTTAACTCTTAGAAAAGGTACCTATTATAACCCCGTATCTTACTGATAATAATTTGAGGTTCAGAGACGTTCAATAGTTTGTCCAAGAGCACATAGCTAGTAGTTGGACTATGAAGAATGTGAACAAAGCCTGTGTCCCTCCATAGCTAGTTCCCTCTCTGGTATCCCTGACTGCTTCCTCTTCATCCAGTTTTGAAAGCAGGAGTGCCTGGAGGGTAAGGTCATGGTTTTGAAACTCGTAGGTAAATTTTCCATGCTAAGATATTAACTTTCTTAATGCAACTCTGCAGGTGTACAGATAATTGAGAATGTGCTGCAGTATGATTTTTCTATAAATGAGAGCTATGTGTTTCTTTAGCACTGCAGGTTCCAAATTCAAGAGAATTTGTGTGTCTTAAAACAATGGCAGAGGATGAGGCAGAGGCCTTTGACTTAGTCATCCAAATCTCCTGTGTTAGCCACACAATGCTCAGGCACCCACATACAAGAATTATTTTTTTCCCACTCTCCCCATTTTCTTTTCTTGGTATGCTTAAAAAATTACGTCATTCCAATAAGACATCTTACATGTGTTTATAGTGCCTTGCACACTATAATTTCAAGATGCTCTTTTGAAAGAAAACTTTACCAGGTAGCGAAGAAAGATAATCTCATTGCTGGAGGAAGTGAAGAAATAATTTCACCCTAGGAGACGCTCACACAGATGTGAGCCTCTCATTCTTCTGAACTGGGTTGAGCTTCATTACACGTGAAGCAGTGGGATAGGTTTAGAGCACGTCGATGGACCTTCAAGAAGACCCATCTCAGCCCCCAGGAAAACTCAGGAATGATTTCCGGATTCTTAGTATACTGCCTCTACACGTATAGATGGCCAGGTATTGGGGAAGCAAAAAATAAACATTTAGAAACAGGCAGGGTTGGGTTTAAATTCCCTATCTACCGCTTACCAGCTCTGTATCTCTGGGCAAGATACTGACTTCTTTACTCATCATTAAAATGAGAATGATTTGAACTTCTTTACTCATCAATAAAATGAGAATGATACAGCAACACTTATGTGGGTGATTATAAGGATTAGAGGTGACATATGTAAACTACCTGGCACAATGATTTAACACATGGTAAAACTAACACCTTGTTGCTCCTATGGTTATTTTCCTTGTCATATTTTAAAAACATCAGATGGCCGGGTGCGGTGGCTCAAGCTTGTAATCCCAGCACTTTGGGAGGCCGAGACGGGTGGATCACGAGGTCAGGAGATCGAGACCATCCTGGCTAACACCGTGAAACCCCGTCTCTACTAAAAAATACAAAAAAAACTAGCCGGGCGAGGTGGTGGGCGCCTGTAGTCCCAGCTACTCGGAGGCTGAGGCAGGAGAATGGCGTAAACCCGGGAGGCGGAGCTTGCAGTGAGCTGAGATCCGGCCACTGCACTCCAGCCTGGGCGATAGAGTGAGACTCTGTCTCAAAAAAAAAAAAAAAAAAAAATCAGACATTGCTTTATGAGAAGCAGACTTGTATGCCCATTGGCTGCAGAGGCATTTCTGCTGTTCTGCCAAGTAGCGAAAGAAAAGTTAAAAGCCCCATACACCTCTTCTTCTGTACAGAAGTCTTGGCCTAAGACAAAACAAACAAAAAACCCAAAGCAATTAGTGGTCTAAACTGTTATCAAGGTATGGGTGAAATCTCTGCTTTGTAAGAGATAAGATTCTCCTATTTTAAGAGAACCATCCTTCCAGATTTGAGGGAATAATAATTATATAGAACATTTTACAGTGTAGAAGGTGATTTTACTAACCTGCATTATGATTTTTCTGCAAAGGAAATCTATTTGGTCCCTTCGTATTGCTGGTGAGGAAACTGGGGTAACACCTGGGAAATAAAAGAGCTCGGTCATCAGATTCTACATCCTATGCTCGGAAGCTGCTTATTTGTAATGGTTATAACTGCTCTCTCTGTTTCTAAGGGAAGAAGTTACAAAAACTGCATTACTTGTTTGTGGTCCACAGAGATTTCCTTTAGAAAGTTATATCTTCATGAAATTCATTAAAAGGGCCCAATTCCTGAGTAGGCCTTCCTGGACAGACTGATTTGGCAGTCCAATCACCTCCCATCCTGCCCCCCACACCCAAGTAACTAGCACAGCCTCAAAAGTGCCTACTGTGTACCCAGAGACACAGAGAATCTACCTTAAAATGTGTTAACAGGTATAAAAATGGTGATGGAAAATAAGTCAATTTAACTCTGGCCAGAGCTTGAATAGAGTGGAATTAAGTTTAGAATGAAAGATATTTCACTGTCTTTAACCACCAGCTTAGACTGGAGAAGAAAAAAAAAAAGTACTGGAGAGGAAAAAATTACTGTAGCATTATTTTAAGTACTCTTTTTTATGCAGGTAATTTTTCTTGATTCTTTTAAAATAGCTAAATCAATTTGCAGGTGCTCTCTGGGGTTTCTTGATAGAAAAATAAAAGACCTTGTCTTTTCTTTGTGTCATTTCTCAGGGCTACTACAAAATTGTGCACACTGACTGTTCAATGCACATTATATTGAAAAAGGAAAACACTTAGTCTCCCTCTCTGCTTCATTCCAACTAGGAGGTAAAACTGTCCACGTAGAATGGGGAAGCTCTAGCCCTGGTTTACAGGTAGCGCAGCAGGCAGGTGCATGTCTTCTCTTCTGCTTCCTTTACGGTGGATTCTATCTTACAATCAAGACTACAAGGAGATAGGAATTAAGTAAGCAACAGGAAGGCAAGCATTCTTATTATTTCCCATTATATGCCCAGAACTTAATGTGGTGCTTGGTACATTAGGAGCTATTTAATTTGTAATTTCTTTGATCTATGAGTGATTGCAGAAATTTGAGGTGTATCTCTATCACTTTAAAAGTTCTCATTATCACAAAATATATTTATCTGTATTTGATTTATACTCCATACAAATTTATTCCTATGCAATTTAGGTAGGAAAAGTTTTGTATATACGAGGCTGCAGGAGTTGGCTTTAGTTTACTATAAGTATTATTTTTCAGGACTTTGCTATGTTACTTGGATGAATGTGGTTACTGTAAGTTTGAAAGTCATTGAGGAAATTTTATTGGTAATTTAGGAGTAAGGTTTGATAATTCAAGCTCGTGTAGAAACTTATAAAGGAGTCAACCTGTCTTTTTTAATACACACACACACACACACACACATATACATATGTCACACACACTATATATATGTATATATATGTATACATATGTATGTGTGTGTGTGTGTATATAAAACATATCCACTCATGCACAGTTTCATTATTTGACAAAAATGGACATTTCTACTTCTAATAGCAACTGGCATTTATTCAACAAACTCATATATAATTTATTACATGCAGGTCATGTTCTAAGAATTTTACAAATATTGAACTAATATATAATCTTCATAACCTCATAAGTTAGGTACTGTTATTATGCACAGCAAGAGTAAGTTCTTGCCTGAGGTAATCCACGCGTGAAAGTAGAATCGAGTCAGAGTTCTTAACTGGGTAGTCTGGCCTTGGAGCCGTTTAAATTATGCTGCCTCACTGAAGCAAAGCATCCAGGGAGGGGTAGGTCAAACCCAGGCTAGTGTACAGGAAAACATCAAGTTTGGAACACCCCAGAGTTGCTGACTCTCCTGGAAACATGCAGTTTGTCTCATCATTAGGCTTTGAGCTTGTTTTAAGGATGGATTCATAAGGAAGGGGAATGTTTGAGAAGTCCATCTCCAGAGGTCAAAGTGAAGGGCAACTGAGAAGGACATCTCTGAAGGAAGTCAATAGTAGCTAATAATAGCTACCATTTATTGAGTGCTTGCTGTGGGTTAGGCAATTTCCTAAAGACTTTATGTGAATTAACTTATGTCATCTTCAACATAACCCTCTTTAAAAAAGGCATTATTAACCACCATCAAAGTGAACAGGCAACCTACAGAATGGGAGAAAATTTTTGCAATCTACTCATCTGACAAAGGGCTAATATCCGGAACCTACAAAGAACTCAATCAAATTTACAAGAAAAAAAAAAAAAAAACATCAAAAAGTGGGCAAAGGATATGAACAGACACTTCTCAAAAGAAGACATTCATACAGCCAACAGACACATGAAAAAATACTCATCATCACTGGCCATAGAGAAATGCAAATCAAAACCACAATGAGATACCATCTCACACCAGGTAGAATGGCAGTCATTAAAAAATCGGGAAACAACAGGTGCTGGAGAGGATGTGGAGAAATAGGAACACTTTTACACTGTTGGTGAGACTGTAAACAAGTTTAACCATTGTGAAAAACAGTGTGATGATTCCTCAAGTATCTAGAACTAGAAATACCTTTTGACCCAGCCATCCCATTGCTGGGGATATATCCAAAGGATTATAAGTCATGCTGCTATAAAGACACATGCACACGTATGCTAATTGCAGCACTATTCACAATAGCAAAGACTTGGAATCAACCCAAATGTCCATCAGTGACAGACTGGATTAAGAAAATGTGGCACATATACACCATGGAATACTATGCAGCCATAAAAAAGGATGAGCTTGTGTCCTTTGTAGGGACATGGATGCAGCTGGAAACCATCATTCTCAGTAAACTATCGCAAGAACAGAAAACCAAATATCGCTTGTTCTCACTCATAGGTGGGAATTGAGCAATGAGATCACTTGGACTCGGCAAGGGGAGCATCACACACTAGGTCCTATTGTGGGGAGGGGGTAGGGGAGAGGGATAGCGTTAGGAGATATACCTAATGTAAATGACGAGTTAATGGGTGCAGCACACCAACATGGCACATGTATACATATGTAACAAACCTGCACGTTGTGCACATGTACCCTAGAACTTAAAGTATAATAATTTTAAAAAGGCATTATTGATATATTCACTTTATATATGGTGAAGCTGAGACAGAGAGAGTTTGGGTAATTTGCTGAAGGATATGCAGGTGAGAGGCAGAAGCTGGGTTTGAAATTCAGAAAGCGTGGATTCAAGGTCTGTCCTTGTAACTGCTAGACTATTATGATCTTAAGGAAAAGAGACCATCGACTGTGTGTGACTCTAACACCTGGTTCCCCAGATCAGTTTCCCCAGAGGGAAAAGGGATCAGAATAAAATAAAATAAAAAATGTATTTATTTTTTAAATGTAAAAAAAATTTCCAAATCTCTCTCTATATATATGCATTTTTTTTTCTTTATTTTGAGATAGTTTTGCTCTGTCGTCCAGGCTGGAATCCGGTGGCCTGATCTCGGCTCACTGCGACCTCCGCCTCTTGGGTTCAAATGATTTCCCTGCCTCAGCCTTCTGAGGAGCTGGGATTACAGGCATGCACCACCACACTTGGCTAATTTTTGCATTTTTAGTAGAGACGGGGTTTCACTATGTTGGTCAGGCTTGTTTTGAACTCCTGACCTCGTGATCCACCTGCCTTGGCCTTCCAAAATGCTTGGATTGCAGGCGTGAGCTACCATGCCTGGCCATCAATAGGTGTTTTATTGCATCATTTATATATCACAAATAGGTCTTAGGAATCATCGAGCATCTTGTTTCTGTAGCTGGACAACTCTTAGATCTTACTCATCATCTTGCAGAACTTTTCCTTTTTCAGAGACGTAGATACCATCCAAAAGTTTTCTTATATTTTTGTTTTTAACTGTTGTGGCTTGCTGAATCAAAGCAGCTGAATTTGAAATAAGCTCAATGTTGTTTCCTTCAAAGATTAATTCATTGTTCTGGGCTTGAGATACCAAACAAGCAACATTTGGCCTTATCCAAACCCTGAGGATTTATTTTTCATCCAAGAAATTTCAGATGTCAACAAGAGACCCATTATCCTGGATAACAACATTGATGGGGAAGAGAGCATGCACAGACCTCATCTTGTAATGGAAGCCCACTGTAACACCCTTGATCATGTTCTATGCATGACTACAAAGAGTACAGACAGTAGCCAGGTCTTTTCTATTTCTTCATTTGTCAACTGGAGCCTCTTGTTCTTTCCAAGGAGACTGAGTTCTACATTAATATGACAGAAGTCCCTTCACAGGGTTCCTCTGGGGCCCTTCACAATGACTGTGTGTCCCTTTAGAGTAATGTTGACGTTTTCTGGAGTGTTGACAGTCTAATTGCTGAGAAAGTCTTCATTCTTGCCATAGCTGTGGCAAAGAGCAGAAGTAAAAATTTTAGAATTGAAATAGCTCATAGGCTTATTATCTTCTGGAAATTAATAGAATGGGGAGATGAGGAGAAGCTATTGTCAGTCTGGAGGGATGAGGAAGCCTACTCAGACAGATGTGCTGAGCAGCCTGAGAGTGGGAAGCACACTGAGAATAGGAAGGAATTGGATATATCGAGAAGAAAGGGAACTGAGAAAGCAGATCTGACCCTGGGAGGGAGCATTGGCATTGAGCAACCTAAGGCCCATGTGTGACTTTCTTTGCTAATTTGGGAAGAGCCACTAATAATGTTTGAAATTAGGACTCCAGAGGCAGTACCAAGTAGCAGGCAGATGTTAGCCAATAAGTTCAGGAGCATTGGGTTTTAGTCTTAGTAATTAGCCTTATGACCTCATCAATGCCCTGGAAGTAAATGGTCTAATGTTCCCTCATACAATGTACAAGGCTTGAAGTCAAGCAAACCTTTATAATAAGTACTAAAACTGTCAGTGTTATAAGATGGCAACAGCTATTATTTGTTTATGCTTTATTTATGGATGCCTTAATGATTCTTTGGTTTTACAAAAAGAAAATAATCAAAAGGTCACTTTTAGGCAAACACACACACATACACACACACACACACACACACACACACACACACACAGAGATATCTGGAATATGCTGCAGTTGTATTGCCATTTCAGAACATGAAAGATATGTTCAGTACAAAACATTCAATAAAATAAAAAGTATGGCTAGTTGAACAATTTCAAAAAATAACACTCAGATTATATTAGAGCAAAATGTCAAAAATAAGCAACTCTTTCCAAATGCTAGAGTCTGGGATCCTATTATCGTAATATTGGTTTATTGAGTGAGGAAACTTAAATAAATGAGAAGGAACTCATAACATACTTGATAAAATAAAATAACTAAATTAAAAAATTAAAGAGCGCTAAAGACATAAGCTGAGTATATTCATGCAGACGTGATGTGAAATCACACTGAGTGCTGTCAGATTTGATCAGTGGTCCTCAGGTTGGGTATCCCAGAATTTCCAATAGAGGTTCTTGAATTATATTCAGTGTTTCAGTATAGATATGCTGGTAATGATAGCCAACAAGCTAATGAAGGTATGAAGTGTTATACTGGAATTCTATTAATGCAGTATCAATGGCATGTTGACCAAAACTCTAATTTGCTAAACACACACACACACACACCCACACACACACAAAATATGAAATCAAACTAATAATTTCTGAAGATAATACAGAAGTTCTGTGTTAATTCCCATGATGAGTTATGGAGTCTTTGGAATATTTGATTTCCTCTGTTCCTTCTACTTCAGACTGTGGTTCTATTATTAAATCTATAATGAAACAAAAAGTATGGCTAGTTGAATAATTTCAAAAACTAACACTTATTTAACTTTCTAATGGATAAAGTATGTACATTAAAGCCAGACAGACAAAGAAGTTCACATTATAGCTCCATCATTTTGTTGCTTTTAATCTTAAATGATTATACATCTTAACTACTTTGGGTCTGAACTTCTTCCCTTGCAAAAAATGGGACTGTCACCTATTTTGTTAGGTTGCCATTGGCTGTAAATGAGATAACATAGGACAGTATTTGGCACATAGTAAACACACACTAAATACTGATATTATTTCTCTTTCCCATCTTGTCTGTGGTACTATTAATCACCGAATTTTAGTGAAAGTTATCTATTTCTATTTCCTCTTCACCTTCCATTTGGTGCCAAGGACACATTTGGACCACACAGGAGGTTAAGCAAAGATTACAATTGATGTTCTTCCTTATGTTCTGTCCATTTTTATTACTCTTGTTGAAATTGCTTATTTGCAATTTGGCCAGATTTCAAGACAATGGATTGAACAACACATCTAATATTGGGTCAAAAGGAAAGTAGAGGTTGGAGCTGCTAAATCAAAGATGAAATCAGCCAACCAATCAAACAAGTTTTCATTCCAGCTCTCTAAGGCAAACATAAGGTAGAGAAGCCAGATAGAAAGTAACATAGTTAAGAAAGTCACTGAAGTCATTAGCAGAGGCTAAATGAGCTTCATATTGGCACGTTGTAAATGTTTAACTTTTTCTAAGCCTCACAAAAACTTGAGAGTTCTGCTAGAAAATCTTGTAAGAATCAGATTTGTACCTCTTACTTGTTCCAGAGTGCATGTTTTGAAGAGACTACATTACACTGTAAACCAAAAGCTCCACACTAAGAACCATCTCAGGCCATAGACCTCGGATTTATACCAGAGTTCAATCACAGACCACAAAACAAAATGAGCTGAAGTGTCTAGAGAGTAGTGCCTGGCACTTTTGCCTTTGGCATTGCTTTGCTCTGAATCTGAACTTTCGCAGACAAGAACAAATGAAGTCATCTTTCTCCCTCTCTTGTTTCCCTTCAATCCCAAGCAGGTGCAGTTTGGGGTTATAGTTTGTCCTGCTATTTAACCACCTGCCTTTTCAGAGGTCCATGACAATTCAATTCAGTTCTTTCAGGCATTTATCAAGCTGCTTCTCTAGGTTAGAACCTATGGGTGATGCTGAAAATTCATCTTAGTCAAAGTCATGGCCACTGCTTTCAAGTTATTCATTGTCTAGCAGCAGAGCTAGGTAATTAAACATTCAGTTCAATATGAATAATGCTGTGATAGAGATATAAATCATGTGGTAGGTTCACAGAAAAGAGTGATCACTTAGCCTGGGGGTGTTAGGAAACTTTTCATAATCATTGCTATAATCTTTGTAAGGGAAACTCCTTGTAAGCTTCTCGAGGTGGACTTCTCTGACTCTCCTTGTAGCCTGTCCTCTGGCCTTAAAAGCCAACTGGACATTGCTTCCTTTGGACACTTACCACACTTCACATAATGTTCTGTTAACCTGTCCATTAAAGTGGGCATCCCAGCCAGGCACAGTGGCTCACATCTGTAATCCCAGCACTTTGGGAGGCCAAGATGGGCAGATCATCTGAGGTCAGGAGTTCAAGACCAGCCTGGTCAACATGACGAAGCCCTGTCTCTACTAAAAATACAAAAAAATTAAAATAAAATTAAAAAATAAAAAATAAAATAAATACATATAAAAAGAAGAAGAACATTAGCCGGGCGTGGTGGCTGGCACCTGTAATCCCAGCTATTAAGGAGGCTGAAGTAGGAGAATTGCTTGAATCTGGGAGGGGGAGGTTGTGGTGTGCCAAAACTGCGCCACTGCACTCCAGCCTGGGTGACAAGAGCAAAACACCCTCCAAAAAAAAAAAAAATAAAAGTGGGCATCCCTTGAGATCAGAGATATTAAGTTTTAAATTTTTTTCTCCAAGTACCTTATAATAGCAAAAAGCATTATATTATTTTCTTAAGAAATGTTAATAGAATAAATAAATATGACATTTGAATTAAGACTTACATAACGAGTAGAAGTGTGTCAGGTGTGCATTTCAGAATAGGAAAATGATGTTTCCTCTGCCTAGAATAATAAAAATCATCATTTTTATGTGTCTGTTTTTTACCCAAAATGACTATAAGAATTTTACAAAAATTATCTCTAAACATCATAATAATCCTGCAAGGTAGATTTTACTCTCCACAACTCACAGAAATGGAAACCCAGACCACTAGTAGTTGAATAACTTGGCCAAGGAGGCACAGCTGGTAGGTAGCAGAATCAGAATTTGAATCCTAGTCTTCTTAACTTCAATGTCATAGTAATACTACTGTGCAATACTTCTTAATCTGTATAAGGAGCATATAAATCCTAGGCATTAGAATTTTAGGGGGGACTGTGGCTATTTCTAGGCCAAATGAATCTCTGAAGGCTCAAAAGATGTATTTCAGACTTTGATTTTTACACACACACATGCACATACATACTTCTGTGACTATATATTTGTTTCACTCATATTCTATAAGAAAAAAAACTTAATCTGCATTGTCCAGATTAGCAAAGGGTAGAAAGGGAAATTTATACATGTACCCTAACTTCAGAAACACCAACATAGTTCCTCCCAAACAATGTCTCATTGGTTTTCTCAAACCATGGTAAACTACCAAGTTCTACATTTTGTCCTTGGCTTTTCACTGTTTCTCATTTATCCTTTAATTAAGGAATAAACTACTTATTGTTAAATGCCATAGTACACATTTTTGTGTGAAGAATGTATGAAGAAGCATTTGGCAGTATGGTGTTGTGGCTAAGAGCATAGATGTTAGAGGCAGACTTCAAATCCTAGCCATACCACTTAGTATGTGATCGTGGTGGGAGGAGGCTACTTTACTTCTCTCAGCTTTACTTTCCTTATCTGTAAAATGAAGAAGATGACAGAGTCCTTGAGGGAATTAAGTGAAATTATGTGTGTGACGGCTTAGTATAGTGCCTGGAAATATAGGTGCTTTGTTTTTTATATTTGTTTCTATCTTCATAGTTAACGTCCTAAGCAAAATAATGAGAGAAATGCATAGCTGAATGGAAAGAAAATACATATACAAGTATTATATAATAATAATTATACTTGTATATTTATAGTTCAAATAATCTATTTAACACATATGTATTAGGTATTTATTACAAGGAAGATGCTCGAAGTTCTAAATGCTTTAGCTTTCCACGCATGCCTGTATATTTTTCATGTTCCTTTTAAAGCATCTACTGGGCAATAAATTAAGACCACAGTAGGCATCAGGCTTTTAGGTTAAAAGCCAAGAGTGGTAATGGGCATCAGTATTGGCCCCAAAGAAGGGTGGGTAAGGAATATAGAAGGGCTGTCCATCAAGCCTTTATCAGAAAGGCAGCATTCGACTTCCTGCCAACAGATGCCCAGTGGGCCTGATCACATGGGCACACGCAAGCTGTGGCTTTTGAGGGCAAATATGCTGATCTTCTGTCTGAAATTCCCACTGCCTGGGAAGAGCTAAAGGAAAGTTTGCTATTATTGTTTTGCTTTTCTCTGAAGAACTTCATAGGAAAACTGAAGCTTTGTTTTCTTCAAAGGATCACTTGCTCTTTGCAGAGGCCCCTGTTGGCATCCTCTCCTCTAGTGGGTTGAATTATTGTGCCTTTCTGAGGAACTTCTGGATTGCCCCTGTAATCTTCATCTATTGTGTCTCCATTTCCTTGTTGGCCTTGAGGATGTCCAGTATTTCCCCAATTTGTGCTCCAGTGCTACTTCGTTAAAAGGCTTGTTCAAGCAGATTGAGAGGAAACTGTAGCTCTTAATGCTTGTAGGACACAGCCTCCTTCAAGTTCGTTATCATGGTTTGTGGCTCATTCTGCAGAACCCCAAAAGCATACAGGGAAGGAGAGTGACATTTATTCGTTCGCTTAGTCAGAAGGATAACTTTGAATAAATTAAATGTAACAAAGTTTAATTGAGAAAGAACAATTTACAAATCGAGCAGTCCCTCGAACCAGAATAGGTTCAGGGAGACTCTGGGCAGCTATATGGTCAGAGATTTATGGACAGAAAAATGAAGGTGACATATAGAAAATGAAAGTAAGATACAGAAACAGCTGCATTGTTTACAACTTGGCATTTGCCTTATTTGAACACAGTTTGAATAGTTGTCTGTCTGTGACTGGCTGAAACTGATTGATAAAAGAGTAGGTTATACTCTGTTTACACATCCAGTTAAGTTACAGTCCACAATATATGAAGAAATCTTTAGTATGAACTTAAAATAAGTAGATAGTTTAGGCTAAACTTAACTATCATGTATTTTTGAATACTTTATGTGTGTCAGGGTCTCTACCAGCTCAGAATGTCAAAATGAATGAGACCTTTGAACTATAAAGGAGATCAAAGATCATGTAAAAGGAAGAAACTGAGAACCAGGGAGATGAAGGGGCTGATTGTGGGCAATACAGATGGTTACAAACAAAGTTGGATCTCACATCCAGGTTTCTCAACCCAAATAGCCTGACATACTCTTCACATATGTTTTAATGCCTAAGTTGCAGATGCCTCAAGTGCAAATAGAGCAGCTGTACAGAGCATTTTTGGTATGTATATATGTATGTATGTATGTATGTGTGTATTTTTTTTTCTTTAAAGAATATGGCTAAATGTGCCAATAATTCCGGTCTCCTCATTATCCTGCTTCAGTTATTGCAGTGAGACAGCAAGCTGCCTGTGAGTACTTGCTTATTATTATTATTATTTTCTTGTTACAGCTGCCTTTGTTATTTCACTCAGTCCAAATTTTACTAAGAACCCAACAATGAGAGCAGGCCAGTGTGTGTGATTTGTTCAGTCCCTGCATCATAAGGATGGTCCTAAACTTGTATGTTTCTAGGAAACAAGCCTGGCCCGTAGTCAACATTCATCAACAACAATGACAGTGTATTGAGCAACTGCCGTGTGACAGGCTCTGTATCAATATTTAATGAAGAATGAGACACAGAGCCTACCTTCAAGGAACATTTTTTTTGACAAATAGTCATAATACACAGTAAGAAATGCTATGATAAAAATAAACAATGTTGTGGGAGACCAGAGGACAGATTCCTGTTGTCCAGGGAGAGGGGAAGAGGAGGCGGTCAAGAAATGTTTCTTGGAGTAAGTGGTGCACGAGTTGATTCTTAATGAATGAGTAGGGTATATTTAGTGCCCAGAAATCTGTGTTGCAGGAGGTATGGGTGGGTGAGAAGAGGAGCATATCCCAGAAAGAGGAAACAGGTTAGAAAAAAGCACAGAGAAGTCATGGTAATGGCTGGTAGTTAAGTGTGGCTGAAACAAAATCTCCAGGGAGAAAAAGTGAGAGTTTCAGATGTTGTTGGGAAAGGTAGGAAAGTACCAGATCAAGAAAAGTTTTGAATAATAAGCTGAGGAGTCTGAACTTTGTTCTAAAAATAAGAGCAACTGAAGAGTTTCAAACAGGGAAATAATTGATTGGAGAAAGTCCAGAATGATTATAAATAGCCCTGACTTTCTCTAAATGGCTACACTGTTAATATACATGGATCATAAACATCATTTTATTGGAATTATTCTGAGTACCCAGCCTTTCTTCTTTTCATCTCAGGAGCAGAGACCTATTTGATGCTGAGGAGTTTACTCAATAAATAAAAGCTATGGAATTGCTCAAAGTCATTCATAGCTACCGACTTATGAAGAAGGCATACATTTAATGTGTCCTTTTATTTGTGAATAGCAAAGATCCATATTACCCAAAGACAGGAGCTTGCTTGCAGTAAAGCTAAAGGATGTAAAAATTTTGGAGTGTTGCTTTTTCTGATACAAGAAACTTTAAAATATAATCCTATTTCCAGTAGCAACCAAAAAGTCTAAGGGCAAACCCCAAGCTGCAAAGCCTGAAGCTTCAGTTATTAAATAGTTTTAACATTTACCTTCAGGGATGGCTTAACCGTATTAGAAGAATGATCTGAAATTTGCTTGAATCATCTGTCTGCACTGCTAGACATGATTCACTTAGTGGAAGTTGGAACTCTTCAAACTTAAACCTGACTTTACTAAAGGCTGTCAGCTTACTATGGTAAATGTTCCTTTTAGTTCCATTTGTAAAATGGTATCAAATTTACATGTTCCAGTGTACCTCTTCCTTTTCAGTCAGAGTTTCACTCTAGTCTCAAAGGGAGCACTCTTCTTTTTCTAGGTCAACTGACCTTAACACTAAAAGAGTGAATAAAGATTCTTATTTCCAGTAATTTTTTTTCTTCAAACATGATAAAATAACCTGCGATTTTAAATATATTATTTTGGAGGGTTAGAGCTACCTCGGTAGAATGATCAATGAAGATTTGTCTGCTTCTCTCTTGGAAAAAAAAAAAATGCAAGACTGACAGGATTTCTGGAGTCTGCTGTTCTTGTTGACAAGTGCTAAGCTTTTGATAGAATAACCTCTGAGTTCTATATTTGAAGTCTGGTATACATGTTTCAACACAGAAAACTTCCATTTGGCAGTTTGGTATTCAGGTCTGCTAGTGGGCAAGGCCTTAGGCAAAACTGCTTAGTATAAATAACATCTTCTTCTCACTGGTTCAGGCAAAGCCAGGGGTGTGGCAGTGAGGAAAAGCGAGTGAAATGACATTTATTGAATACATATGATGTTAGTGACTTCTCATCCTTTTATTTAGTTCTCATCATAATCCCAAGAAGCATCAGTTGTTATAAAAATTTTACCAAAGAAAAAACTATGACAGAGAAGTAAACAACTTGACCAAAATTATATAGCTAAGAAGTGGTAGAACCAAAATTTGTGCCTAGGTCTGTCTCCTAAGTCCATCATTTTTTCTACTATTTCATGTTACCTGAAATAGCACCAGCTGGTACCCATGTTCCTTGCCACCCATTTTAAAACTTTCTTTTCAGTGAAGATATTTATTTTGTTGTATTGTTATTGTAGTCTTTTTATGTGTATGTATTGGGCAGGGGGGTAGTAGTGAAGTATGGCCTATTGTAATATCGTCTTGGTGCTGAGATCCTATGACACTTTGAAGTTCCGGGTTTCCTTGGTTCACTACACCTTCATCTCATTTGATCACAGCAACATTTCTGTAAGGACATTTTATTGTTGTGACAGTTTGACAGAAAACATAGGATTAGTAATGCTGTATTTCTGTTATGTGTCTTAAGATGAATTTTTGTCTAAATTTTAAATCATTTTCTCTATAGCACACTGTTTATTTTTCCCAAAATAATGTGATAGTGTCAGGAAATGTTATTATCCTATTACCAGTCTTCTTAATTATCATTTATGCCCATTCTCTTAGTTATTCATTCATTCATTAGGTAAACATTTCTTAATGGATTGGATTTTTTTTAATAGGCTAATTACTGGTCTAAGCCTGAGAGAAATAAAAATAGAGAAGATAGAGTCTCTGTTCCATAAGGAACACACATAATCTAGTGAATTATTTGCAATGTGCTCCCTGCCATTACTTTTGGTAGCCTTGTTTACCATTAAAACACCCATTTTTCTACATTGATACTCCATGGGGATGGCTCACAGTAGAAACAAAACATTTTTTGTGTGTGAGAAATGCATTGATGCATTTAAGAATCACCCAGACCAAGTTCACAGAATTGGCATCATATTTCCTGAAACAAACAGACAAACCAAACAAATGCTAAGGTGATACTTCTGACTGGCTGCTATGCTATGTCAGGAAAAACAGGAACAGTGAGTCCAGGGTGAAGTGAACAGTGAGGCTGACTGCTAGAGTTCCAGAGCTTTCTTCACTCCCTGCTTCCTTACAAGGAATCGCTGGAACATAAAGAGTTATGCCATCAGAATAATATTGAGGTGAATTTTTAATGAAAGAAAATTGTTATAATGTATTATTCAGATAGAAAAAGCAGATTAGAAACTATGTACAGTGTCATCTTATTCTTAAGACAATAAATATATGTGTCAATGTGCATTAAAAAGTCTAGCATACTATCAGTGGCTCTATTTAATAGATAAGATCATGCATTTATTTTTAATTTTTTTATTGTTAAGTTCTCACAATCAAGAGTTACTGCTTTTGTCATAGAACAAGTGACATTTAAACTCTTATGATGTTTAAAAATGCTAGGAAAATGAAGGCCTTGCAGTGAAGAGCACCGCAAATTCTAAAGCAAAAGAGAGTTGGATTGAAAATCAGATCAAAGGATGAAAGAGTCATAGTAGCAAAAAAGAGCTACCCCAAACCTAACCTCAGGATCAAAAGAGGGCTGGAGAAATGTTCCAAATGGTTTCTACAAGATTCTGTTGCCCCTTCTGAGTAATTTACTCAGACATAGGCTCCTGCTGTCTTTCCCCTACCCTAAGGGCTATTAGGAAACCACTGGATCTGCTCAGGCTGAATAGATGATGGTCTTGGGTGGCATTAAGGATTTCTTGATGGGTCAGTAAGGGAAAGGGTTGAGGAATATCACTCATTACTTGAGCCTGAAATCCTTCTTAGGTAGACCAAGGCAAGGGACAGGTAAAGCAAACATGATATATCTGGAATGTGTCTCTATTGTACCTCAGTGGTTCTAAGAGTCAACAACTGCCTGGAGAGGGGCCTCACCCTCACAGTAACTATGAATATTTTGGAGGTGTTTTATATTTATTTTAAGATTCCGTCTCCTGTAAACTTTGTGAGAAAAAGGTAGAGGAACTTATTCTCCATTTTCCCTTTCTCTTATTCTTCTTTCCTCCCTCTTTTCCTCTACTTTTCCTTTTCTCCCCCTTAACAGCTATCTCTATAACTTTCTCTCCCTCTCTTCATTTGTCTGCCTTTTCCTTCTTCCGTTTCTCAGTCATATCCCCTTGCCTGAGCTTTTGAGTATGTATGTGAGCACCTAATTTGCCAAGTTCTGTTAGGTAATGGGCACACAAATGAATAAGATGGGCCCAGTATCTCTCCTGAAAAAACAGAGAATGACAGAGGGATTGTTAGAATACTTGCTAAATATTATAACCTAAGGAAGAACTTGAAATCTTCAAAGTTTTCACATGAAGAGTAGAAACTTTTCCTAGGCACTTCTGCCTGTGTGATCAAATGAACTCTGCAGTTGAATCTTTCATTCGGCTTCTAGGAGCTGTCAGCTTCAAGAGCTTGGAGATGCTGCTAGTCTCCAGTGACAGCTCCCCAGCATTCCCACAGCTACTCTCTAAAGCAGGTTGGTTTTTACAATTACATGTGAATAAAAACAACAAAAAAAAGGAACAAAGGGGAGTATTTTTCAGTGTCAAATAATTTTATATTGATCTTATATTTATTTTTACCTTTGAACTCTGAACAGACACTTCTTGTTTTCTTTATTGTTTTTACAAAAAGATGTATGTGGGAAGGGGTTTCAGAATTTGCTTATAAAGGTCAGAAAATCCTAACTAAGTAAATCAGCTATTATATCTCAGAGATTAGGAGATTGAGACAAAGAGCAAAGGTGGCACTATAATTAACAGGCAGTTGCAGGAAAGGAAGGATTCATGCTGTGCAATATGTAATTTGGAAACCAAATGTTCTTGTCAGAGAGACCTGGCCTTGTGCAGAAAGCTATGGGGGCTGTTCTAGACAAATGAACTGACAAAACCTGCTTAGTGTGCTGTAGAATACTGGTCATCTGTTCTCTTTTTCAATCTCGGTCACAGCCAGACTATTCATTATTTCACTCAATTATGCATTTAACAATTATTGATCACCAACTATTCATTGAACACTTTGCTAAACATAGAAACACAAAGATGAATAATTTAAAAATCTTTGCCCTCAGGTTGGTTTCTGTTTTATAAAGAAGTTAAACATAAAACTGATATCTTTCTCTCAATCCACCAAGTAACTTCTGAGACAGAAACTCACATAGGTTGTCATGAAAGTAGAGAGGCTCTTCAAAATTCATGCAAGTTTCAAGAAAGCTTCTGAGAAAGACTTGAAGTATATCAGGGTGGAAGCCATTTCTAAGCAGAAGATGTAACACGTGCAAAGATGTGAAGATAAGCAAAAATGCATCAGGAAACTTTATATAGTTCTTACAATAAAAGTGCACGATAGAGTCAATATTGGTATTTAAAGAACAAGAAATATTCCAGAATAATTTGGAGTATAGTTAAGTTATTAACTTCCTTACTGGAAGAATTTTGAATCAACAATTTGATTAAGGGTCAGTTTGATTAAGGAACATACAATCAATTTACACAAACATCTAAATCTCTCAAGGGCAGAGATTGTAAACCTTTTTATTTTTATTTTTGCACTGCCAGCATGCAATATAGTGCTTGACATATAGTAGGTGCTCAATAAATGTAAAACTTGGAATAACCTTGGCAATGTTGAATAATTGATTTTAAAGGAGAAGGATAGAGAGAAAGAAGGAATATTGGGCTCCTAATCTATGCCTGGTGCTGTGTTAAGTATTTTACAGGTGTTATGCTAATTAATATTCACAATAACCTCCTCAGGGGATATATATGTGTGTGTGTGTGTGTGTGTGTGTGTGTGTGTGTGTATATATATACACACACACACATCTCTTGTCATTTTTCAGAAGAGACATTTTAACTTTTGGGAGATCTAGTAATTTACCATTGTCACTGATACAGTTTGAATATGTGTCCCTGCCAAAACTCATGTTGAATTGTAATCCCCTATGTTGGATGTGGGGCCTGTGGGAGGTGTTTAGGTCATGGTGATGCATTCTCATGGCTTGGTACTGCCCTTGCGATAGTGAGTGAGTTCTCATGAGATCTGGTTAAGTGTGTGGTACCTCCTCTCACCTCTTTCTCTTGCTACTATTTTCACCATGTGAAGTGCCTGCTCCTGTTTCACCTTCTGCCATGAGGAAAATCTCCCTGAGGCCTCCCCAGAAGTCAAGCAAATGCTGGCTCTTGCAGTCTGAAGAACTTTGAGCTAATTAAACTTTTTTTCTTTATAAATTACCCAGTCTCAGATATTTATGACAATGCAAGAATGGTCTAATACAGTTACATAGCTAACATCTGGTGAGAGGCAAGATTCAAACTCAGGTCTGTCTTTCTCCACCGCCTGTGTTTCTACTTTTGGGTACAAACCTTTGCTGAAATTTCTGCTGCAGTACTCTGGGGGAGAATGCTACAAAATTTGTTCATTTATAATAACAGAATAATATGGAATTTCACAGTTAGGTACTAATTTAATTTTTGTACTATATGTTGTAAATTCTGTAAGAGTTCAGAAATGAAATTGGAAATTAGAGATTTTTCTGTGTTTTGTGGGTTCAAGAAGCCTTATATACAATTTACTACCAGCAAATGATACAGGATACAACATATATAAATCACAACTGAGACTGTTGAATAAATGATTGTGCATAACCTTGTGTTTAAAATGAATGTTTCTGACATTACCAATGTTAGGTTGCTAATATACTGTGTTCAGATGCTGCTCCTGTACATGTTCCTCTTGCATAGCTCCTCTCTGCTAGTGCAGAGCTGACTTTGTGTTTCCCTACCTTCAGCCTTGTTGCTGATTTTATAAACAGTGCCTTTTTCATTTTAATTAATAAGGACTGGATCTTTACTTTCTTTTTATTCCTCTGAATTTCAGGCCAAAATATGTTTTAGCATCACATATCAAGAAGCTCTGCCACCTTCAGACCTCTGAGTCATGGGTAGTGACTGGCTCCACCAGCTTTCTTCCCTAAGTCCCACATGCTTCCCAATGTACACATTTGCTGGATGAATCAATGATGTGGAGGAGGATTCCAGATACATAGACCTTCCCACTGCCTGTACAAGTTACCCATGGCTTCCCTCCCACCCCAGCTTTCAAAAGTTAGAAGTGTTGTGTCTTGAAGCAAAGAGGAATCATGCTCAGGACCTTGTTGCCAGGGGTACCAGAGATAAGGTTCTTCACAGAAAATGGTCTGCTTCTGACTCCACACAATGTAAATTTGGAAACCACTGATAATTTATACATATGTTCTTTTAATATCTCCTAGTACTGTTGAGAGAAGACCATATTATTTAATGCAGGGGCAACACACCTGCCTTATGTTGTCTTCATAGTTGACCCTCAATAAGTAATAGCAGACACTATCGTAATTATTATGATAAAAATGATAAAGACAATGGTGATGAAGACAAAGAAAAATACATTCTATGCTTGGCACCTAATTGTTTATCCCTGACCTAAGGATCCCACTAAATTTCACATTTAAAATTTAAGAGAAAAGAGAAAATATTGGATTAGAAGACTACACCTGTGGTTGTTCTCTTATAATCTAAATGACTAGCCTTTCCAAACAACATGATTTTCTTTCACATGTTAAACTATAGTCTGGCCCATCATGAGAAAGATACAAGGTTCAAGAATCAAAAAATTAGTCAAAATTTCGAATAACCTCAGACTTCAAATTTTCAACATACCGATATTTTTAGGAAAATGTCTGTCACTTGGGTCTTGAATAAGGGTAATGTAGGCCAACTTTGTTTCCATCTGAAATTTCAATATTTTTATCATTTTCCTCCAATAGAGATGAGGTCTGGCTTTTAGTTAGGAAACCTATTTCATGGATCATAAGATTGTGTTCTCAGAGTACCTAGAAGTTACAAGCAGATGCTCCCAGAAGAAACCCCAGACTTGATCTGATTTCTAGGTGACACATATAGAGTAACCTTGAGTAGGGAAATAACGTAATTATCCCAGTCTTGATGGGAACTAGTCATAAGTAATGCGGAAGCAGCTTGTTCAGGAAAAAATGGAGCAGCCATTTGGTAATCCAGCCCAACTACGGTTTCCAGTTTCTAGTGCAGTTGTCAGTAACAAGTAATCTGTGGTAGAGAGTAATCTGTGATGAACAGTGTCCTAGGAACATGCACTGGCTTCAGGGGGAGTAATATGAAATTTTAGATGTTTCATTCTTCAAATTTTTCAGGACTTTTGACTTGAATAAAAGGTTGACTCTCTTCTGAGAGGTAACTATTATTTGATAATTTTGTCATGCTAGTCTTAAGATGAGGGAGTGGTGTGGGTTAAAGCGGGGAGTGCTTGCACTATTTGACCTGTGATGTTCACTGAAAATGCTGAGGAGCAATAAAAGGAGGAATGTCTTGAGGAAGAGCTTGATGAGTAAATCTTTAGTCCTTAATTTCTGTCTCTATTAAATGGGAATGATAGTGAAGCTCTTGGAGGATTTTTGTTAAGGTTAATAATAATGATTTGGTAGACCTCATACAGTACCTGAGCAATAAATGCTTAATGTATGGGAACTCCTAGTAGGAGTTATAACTACAGTAGCCATTCTGACCATTGTTCTAATAATGATCATAAAAATAACATAATCATGTTATGATTACATAGCAATCAATTGTAAGATGTTTACAAGGTTTTAGTGTGTTAAAGTTTTATATGTATCAATTTAGTTACTGAAATAACTTCTTGAGGAAAAGTGTTGCTATCCCATTTTAGGATTACTTGTAAATATAGTGGTGGTATTAGTGACAGTGGCAGTAATAACATTAGGAGTATTATGATGGCACTAATGCCTCAGATCCTCTGTAGAAATAGTCATGGTATAAAAGAAAAGCAGGAAAATACACTGCTGAACTTTCTCAAGTTCTTGAAAAATAAAAACAAAACAAATCAGGAAAGTTTTTAGAACCTACATGTCACCTCCTGATTTCTTCCCCCCATCAATACTCAAGTAGAAGAATCCAACACATGGATGTCTGACCATATCCTACATTATTCCAAGATTATCTGTTATGGTTCATTATTCTAGTTAGCATCTCAATAAATAATCCCTGAGTACATATTATGTGTGAGCATTTAGTAAGATATTGAAGATACACAAATAAATGTACTGCAAGCACTGGACTACTTTAGGACCTAGCAGAGAATAATGTTAAGATAATAAATGAATTACAGTATAATATGTGTTGCAATACTGAGGTAATTGCACAACACATAAAGAGAAAGCATGTTCTCATTATGGTGGGAAAGCCATATGTACACTATGGTGGTAGGGAAGAAGCCAGTGTCTATTTTAGATTGGAATCATTTGAATTAGGTACGTTGACATTGCATTTGTTTATTAAATACTATGTGTATGCATTGTATTAAAAACAAGTAATTGAGGTTGTAACTATTAAAATGTATGTAGTTAATATTTCTCAAGAATTCAAATGCAGAAGAATGAGGTACAGAGTTTAGACTATGAGATCTGGAGTAAGAAGATCCATGATTAACACTAAGTCATTGAACCTCTCTAATCCTTCCCTCATCTGTAAAACTGTGTAATATAATAATATTTCTCTGCCATACTTTCAACGATATAAGTGATCCATGAGCTATAAAGTGTTATACAAGCTAGAAAGTGCTATGTAAGCACTGATTATTACTATACATAGCTGGAAAGATCTGGGAAGGTTTCATGGAAAGAATTTTCCTTGAGTGGAGTTTAATGAGTAGAATTTTGATAGGGAGGAAGCAAGTTTGTGTCGGAGAGATCAGAAAACCTCCTAGTTCCCTCTTGAAAAAAGGTGGGGTCATTACTTTGATTATCCTCCACATGGTGGAGGGAATGGCATAAGTAAATACATGTAGGTAGGAAAACTCAGGACAAAGTTATTAATAGTTGGGATATATCCAGTCATCAGTAGGGAGTCATTCAATGATAAGCACAAGAGCAGCATAATCAAAAGGGTGGTGTTTGGGGTAGTACTCTTCATACAATTGATAGAATCCCCTGGAAAGCAGAGAGACTGAGTGCAAAGTTAAGAGGCTAGAGTTAATAAGGGCCTGCACTAGCTTGGAAGCTATGGAACTAAAAAGGAGGAAGTTGATATAAGGGATACCACAATGGTAAAATTTCCAGAGACTGGTTTATCTCTCAAGCTTCTCTATACCACCATAGCCAGCATAGATTTAAAAGAGCTTTGAGGAACTATCACAGTGGCTGATACCCTCCATCTCTGGCAAAACTGACCTAGAATATACATGGCATTCAAAGCTTTCCATGTTTAGGTCTCGATTCACCATTTTGATCCTTCAATTCTAAGCTATAGCCATAGTAAATTTTCCTCATTCTTTGACCATGTCTAATGTTTTCTTTATGCCATTTCTTCTGCCTGGAATATTAGTTCCAACCCACATAGAATGCTCTCATCCTTCAATCACAAGCTCAATAGTCACCTTTGCTATGAAGCCTCCCTAGTTCTCCCCTCCACTTCTGCGAAACACCTAACACGTGTTGCTGGTCCCATTGATTCTCAAAATCAGTGTGTGCAAAAGTTGATACTATTCAGTAAACAGGACTGATGTACGAAGTTTTCAGTCTACTGTGGGATTAGACTCTTATGAAGGAATCTGACTTTTGGATTTCATATCCAAGAATGTTTGTAGTCGGTCTGATTACACTCATAATACCCAATATCAGTAAATCTGTGCTGCTGTGAGAGCATGTTGTATAGCATTCTATACAGCCATATGCTCCTATCAAGAAAGACTATTTCTGGTGGTGAACTGGAAGTATACTAATTTATCTATGAACGTTGTGAGAAGAAAACTTATTCAGGATAAAGGTACTTCCAAAATATAATATTTTTTCTCTGACATAAAGGAAGACACTTTCTATGCCCTTAATCATGCTAGGTTTTCCAAAGATTGCTTTCGTAGCAAAATCTAAATACAAAGCAGCCTATTCTCTGTGGGCAAACTATTAAATCATAAACTATATCAAACAATGCCTCCTTTGATGTGTAAAGTGGGAAAGTGGGGTCTGTACTTTTTCACTTACTTATTGACCCTTAAGGAGTCCAATAACAGCTTCAAAATGCTGTACTATTAATGTACAATTTCAACAAGCAACTTCCTATTTATAGGTTACTCTGCTGGATATGTAGAAGTTTTCCAGCCTAGTGTGCTAACAGTTTTCAGCTTGGCAGTGTTCTGAGCAAATAAATCCCTCCTGCCACCCTTCCCCCAAGCATCTTATAGCCACACACTGTCACCCCTGCACTATTCCCATGACACAGTTATTACTGATACTGGTCTTAAAAGCCCCAGCAGCCCACTTGGATGCTTTGTGCAGGTAATTGCAAATACCCATTAGTAGGAACTGACCAATCAATTAGTGAGTCAGCCAGCAGCCCCTGCTTTTAGTTCTCTTCCAAATAGCTCGTACATTTATTTCTTTCCAAGATCTTATTGGTGACCTCTTAGCAAGTTTCTCTATGTGCCTAAATTAATTCTGACTTCCTATAAATATTTGATTCAATTAGTGAGTGAACAAATGAGGCATACATGGGAGGCTCATTTATTTTTCAGGCCAAAACACGAATCTATAATATGGTGATGTCGCTCATTGGGGAAATCCATCTATTCCTTCTCCATACTCACAGCTAGTGCTTATCTTTTTAAAAACACCATAATCTTCAGCATGACAATAATCTCCTAATTAACCCCCAGGTTCCAGACTTCCTCTACTCCAATTCATTCTTCTCACAGTAGCCAGAGTAATTTTTCTACATTTAAAATTTTTATAAAGAAACTTCGATAGTTTTTACTCTGTTATATTTAATAACTAAAATATATGTGTGGAAATGATATAGTATAATAATAAAACTGACACCATGAGCCCCTCCTCCAAGTTAAGAATTAGAATAATGCTATTACCTTTGAGGGTACGTTTTACCATTCCCTAATTCTATTTATGTGCTTTCATCGTCTGCAATTTGCTTTTCTCATTTATTAATGTTTTTAAAAGTCATCCCCATTCTTGCATGTAGTAGTATATTGTTAATTTCTACTCTGTGCAATATTTCTGGGATAATATTGATTCATTTATCCATGCTCTTGCTAACAGATGTTTCAATTCTGTCCAATTTTTGCTACTGCAAACAATGCAGCAACATTTATTTTTGCACATATTCATTGATATCAGCACACAAGAGTTTACTTAGGATTGAAATTACTAGGTCATGCGGTTTTCACCTATTTAACTTGACAAGATCACGTCAAATTGTTTTCCAAAGTAGTTGTAGATTCATCTGCCTACTAGAAGTGTTTAGGAGTTTGCATTGTTCATATCATCAACACAAAATTTTATCAGACTTATGAAATACAAAATATCATTGAATTCTTTCTTTATCAGAATGAAGAATACTATTGAGATTTTAAAAATGTGTTTATTCAGCATTCATGTGTCTGCTTCTGCAAAATAATGGTTTATTGCTCTGTGCTTACATCTATATTGTATTATCTTTTTCTTATTGGCTTTTAAGAGTTCTTTGTATCTTCAGGATACTATCCACTATTGATCATAGATGTTGCAGATATCTTCTCCCACTTTGTAAATTAAGTTATTCATTTTAATATGGTCAAAATTATTTTTTCTTTATAGTTGACACGTTTTCTGTGTTATTTAAGCAATATTTTCCTATCCCAAGATCATAAAGATATAAAACTAATATTTTTATATTAAAGTATTTAATCAGTCTGGTGTTGATTCTTTTGTATTCTTATTTTCCAAATAACTAAATATTTCTCATAGCAATACGTATTAAATAACACTTCTTTCTTCTTCCCCCTTACTTATCTGCAATGCTCACTTTGTCCTATATCATATTTCCATACTATGTAAGCCTGTTTCTATGTTCTCTATTCTGTTTCATGGTCATCTTGTTTATCTCTGTGCCAAATCAATACTATATTAATTTAAAATTCTTTATAATAAATTATTATTATATTAAGTAAAAATTTAAATTATTATTAAAATGGGTCTACTAGATCAAATTCTTCCATTTTATTTTTCTTCAGAAGTGTCTTTGTTTAGGTTTTATTCTTTCATGTATGTTTTAGATGAACTTGGAAACTTTTGCAAAAATTCTTATTGGGATTATTATTGGAATTTCTTGGAACTTATAAGTTAATTTGGGAAGATTGATTTCTTATAATATTGAATTTTTCTATTTATAAATATAGACTATATTTGCATTTATTTAGATCTTTAATGTCTTTCAATAAAAATTTATAACTTCTTAAATATTTCACATTGAAAAAAATCATTAATTTTGAAAAACTTTTGAGAAACTTTTTATCAGGTCTCTTCATTTTTGTTGTTGTTATTGTTGATAAAGAATAGTATCTCTTTACTCCTGTATGTATTGAGAGGATCATTATTTTTCTCCCCTATTCTGTTAATGTGATTACATTGATTGAGGTGTGCTAGTTCAAGCAACTTTGTATCCCTAGTGTTGCCATTTTCTCTTTTTTCATTCTTTTATTCTTACTATTATTTTTGTTTTAATTTTATTATTCTGCTATTATTATTAACTCTACTTTTGGGGGTTTAACCTGTTGTAAAATAAATGTTTCAGATGGATGTAACATTGACCTCTGCCATTTTCTTTTATGTTAACAATTTAAATTACAATACATTTATACATTTATTTCAATATATTTTAGGTGCTTTGGTATTACATAATATATGATATGCAGTATTTTAAATTAACATTCCAACCCACCTATTTACAAAGATTTATTTGTTTGAGCCAGGTTATTTAGAATTTTAAAAAATTTCCCAAAGAATTCTTTCTTGTGTTATTAATTTCTAATTTAATAACATAATATCTAGAAAACTTGTTATGGTAACTATTCTCTGAAATTTATTTTAATTTGGAATGTCATGAATATTTTATCAATATTCTTTGTTTGCCTAAGGAAAATGTGTGTTCTGTAATTATTGGATGCAAGTTTATAATTATATTCATTAGGTAAGTTTATTAATTCTATTTTTCAAATCTTCTATACCTTTACAAAATTTTTACCTACATCATCTATCAATGTGTCAAAGAGGTCTGTTTACAATCTCCTTCTTGGATAGTGGATTTGTTGATGTTTTCAAATATTTTCTTTATTATTTATTTAAACATTACTCATGGCTATTTTAAATTATATGTCTGATAATCTTAATATCTAAAGTCCTTATAAGTCTACATCTGTTGTTGTTTCTACACTTTCTCTTCATCCTTTCTCCTTGATGGTGATCTCATATTTTTGCTGGACTTAAATAGTGGGAATTTTCAGGGTCAACATGGAGATGTTTTCTTCCAGAGAAGATTAGACTTGGTTTTTGATTGGAACCAAAAGACTCTTCTGAGTTGGAATCACTTTGGTCTCTTTTAAGAGTCCTGCTTAACTTTAGATTCTCAAATTTTCTGATCTCAGACCCAAAAGAACTATTTTTCCTCATGGCATGCTAGCTTTCATATTGCTACAGCCCACTTTTCTGGTTTTAGTTGATAGAATTTTGTGTGTCATTTGGTTTGTTCTTGCTTATTTTTCTCACATTCTTACATGGCTGAGATTCATTAAAAGGATGATGGTTAGAATTTATTAAAAACATTGATGTATTATAGCAGGAGTACCCACCAGAGTGAGGGCCTTGTGTTCTGTAATGATGGAAGTGGTAACTTTTTAATATAGATTTTGATCGTGTTGCTTCCCTGCTTCAAAATCCTCCTGTAGCCCCCAGAATTAAGTACAATCCCTTTAGCAAAAGCATCAAGACCCCAGGTTCAACCTCTTTGGACTTCTCCAATCTCCTTCCCTTCTACTTACTCATATGAACCTATATGCTCCTCCCCAAATAGTTACAATTCCCTGAATATGACACACTTTTTAAAGACTCTTTCTGCTGCTTCAGATGCTTTTTACTATTTATCTACCAGGATACTTCAGCCTTTAAGTTTCAGTGCACAAATCACTTCCTTTTTTAAGTGTTTTCTAACCCCCAAGACTAGTGTAAGTGCCCTTCTTTCAAATGCCCATAACTACCTACACATACCTATTTTAGCCTTTACAACACTGATTTTACCTATTTTTGAAATTACATTCTTAGGGCAAAGGCTGCTTTCGTTTATTCCTTGATTTCCAGTGCATAATACTTGGGGTGACCATATGAATTAGGTTTCCAGTTGTGTTAGGTTTCCTGACGAGTCTTGGTGTTTACCTCCCTTCTTCCCAGTGTATCCATTAGTAGGGCTCACTTTTATTTTCAAAAGTGCCCATTGTTAATGATGAATTATATGGCCATCCTAATAGTCTAATGTTTGTTGAATGAATGAAAACATTAAAAAAAAAAGGGAAGCAACAGATGCTGGAGAGGATGTGGAGCAATTGGAATGCTTTTACACTTTTGGTGGGAGTGTAAATTTGTTCAACCATTGTGGAAGACAGTGTGGCGATTCCTCAAGGATCTAGAACCAGAAATACCATTTAACCCAGTAATCCCATTACTGGGAAGACAGTGTGGCGATTCCTCAAGGATCTTGAACCAGAAATACTATTTGACCCAGCAATCCCATTACTGGGTATATACCCAAAGGATTATAAATCATTCTACTGTAAAGACACATGCAAACGTATGCTTATTGTGGCACTGTTTACAATAGCAAAGACATGGAACCAGCCCAAATGCCCATCAATGATAGATTGGATAAAGAAAATGTGGCACGTATACACCATGGAATACTATGCAGCCATATAAAAGGATGAGTTCATGTCTTTTGCAGAGACATGGATGAAGCTGGCAATCATCATTCTCAGGAAACTAACAAAGAACAGAAAACCAAACACTGCATGTTCTCACTCATAAGTGGGAACAATAAGAACACATGGACACAGGGAGGGGAACATCACATACCAGGGCCTGTTTGGGGGTGGGGAGCTAGGAA
The DNA here is from genome assembly GCF_009764315.1 of Trachypithecus francoisi. NCBI lineage: Eukaryota > Metazoa > Chordata > Mammalia > Primates > Cercopithecidae > Trachypithecus > Trachypithecus francoisi. The sequence goes on along the minus strand of NW_022681473.1, from coordinate 74,451,409 downwards.
AGGGATAGCATTAGGAGAAATACCTAATGTAGTTGACAGGTTGGTGGGTGCAACAGACCACCATGACATGTGTATACCTATGTAACAAACCTGCATGTTCTGTACATGTACCCCAGAACTTAAAGTATAATTTAAAAAAAAAAAAAGGAAGAAAGGAGGAAGAACTGGAATGAGGATATCTGATTCACATTTCTAGCAATGCTTCTTCACAAAAATTATTTAACTTTCCTGTGCTTTAGTTTACCCATTGGAAAAATGAGGGAAATGTTATCTGTCCACTTTAAAATGAAACTAACAGTAATAAAACTTCAGATACCTTAAATTTATATTGCGTTTTGAGATGTGTTAAGCACCTTCTCAAAAGTGATTTCATTTGTCTTCATAATGACCGTGCAAAGGTAGGCAATTTTAGTGTTATTACCATCATTTTTCATTGGATGAGATGCTAATTCTCAGAGCCTAAGTGGTTTACCAAAGATTATACAGCCAACAAGTAGTAGTAAACTATATTGTGGGTTTTCTGATTTAAAATTTAGTACTCTTTTCATTTTAGTACATCATCACTGTGAGATTTTATGAGAGGTTTCAATTAAATTATTCTACTGGACAGTGCTTTGTGAATTATAGAAAGCCACCAAACTGTATGGTCATGCAACCAATAGTGCTAAAATTCACCCTCATCATTATTTTAAAATCATCATCCTAACAATACTTCAGACAATACCCCCGCCTATTCAATTATTTCATTTCAAGTACTTTGTTTACTGAAATAATATCTCATTGTACATAAAACAAATTTCAAAATTCAGTCCCACGAACTTTATAGTTTATTAAATTGGAAAGTAAATGCTCAAACTCATTGGGTTATCTGTAACTGCAAAGACCAGATTTTCTCAAGTGAAAATTGGAACCTAAGCTCTTCCTTCCTACAACTGCCCCATGTTTTTACCTTGCTGATTCTTTCTTGTGCTTCTTATCTCAACACATGTAACCTTCTTAGATTGGTCTTCTCTGATCCCCTTTTCCATTCCAGTCTGAAATAGATCAATCCTGTTCTTACTTTTCATAGTACTTTTTGTCCTATGTAATAAGATCTTCATTTGCTTACTTATGTCTCTCTTGATCACTGAATGGCAAATTCCATAAGAACATGAACCTCATCACTATAAATATTTTTCTTTATCATTTATACCCAGAATTGAAGTCTGGCATATGTTGAATGGCTATTGTTGAATGATAAATGACTGAATGGAAATATTACATGGGGTACTGGAATGAATTTTTTTTTTTTTTTTTTTACTGATGTGATCCTGAAATTTTCTCTGTGAGTAGGGATTTTAAAAATTTAATAACCCCACATAATTTGGAGACGAAATATCATAGGGCCCTTTTTAATCAGGTCACCAGCCTCTATTTTGTGGTTTTTGATATATAGCGATATTTTAGATGGAAACAGAGAGCAGCTCTGTCCCTTTATGACCCCTAAAAACATAAATGATACTGGAAGAGTATATGCTATGACAGCCAGCCTGGATACAACACTTGTATAGCTAAGGACTGTGTCCAGGGAAAGATCATTGTTAACTTACTATTCTGAATGACAAATTCAGTTAACAAATAATGCCTTATTGAAAGACTGTATTGTTTACCTAAAATTGAGAGGAATCATTAGCTACCTAGAGAAATAAAAACCACATTGCATACCTTTAACATTTCAGGTGACCAAGAGCAGTAATTAGTAATTAGTGTTAGATGGTTCCAGTAACTCTGTCTGCGTCCATGTCTGTATTTATTGAGGGTATACTATGTGTGCAATGCTTGTGTTAGATATTGATCAATGTTACTTTTGCAAATCAAATTAATGTCATGTTTAATGTGGCTATTAGACTCATCCAATAAAAATAAACCTACATTTATTTTTCATTGGTTCCTCCACCCCAGAATTACAATTATGACACATAATACTTTTCATAATTTTCACATAACTGTCATTCACAACAATTAGAAGTGACAGAATAAATGGGGGGAATATTCCATTGAATTTGTATCATCTTTATGAATTTGGTGCCTGCTTGAGTGCTTGGCTGAGAAATTAAGTGTGGCTTTCACTTAAGGGTTCTATCAGCTATATTTATTTCTTTCTTACTGGATTAACTCATGAAAAATGAAGAACTATGGCAGGGCTCATATAGCTACTTTGAAAGTCCTGTAACAGCAGATGTAGATTATAGCACAATTGATGTAACTGCTATAGCTGCTGTAGCTGAATTGATTGTCCAGATGGTCAAAGTGTCAAGACAAAATGATAGTAATCATGACACATCTTGTGTTATATAGCATTCTTCATCTTATAAAAGTCTACCACTCACATAATCTCAAGATGACTTTGTTATCATAACAGCTTTTTTAAATACACAGGGGGATATTTTAAAGATCAACAAACAGGTAAAAAAAATGTATATATATTTGTCATTCACTATGTAGCACCTACTTGTCTAACTCCAAGACAACTAGTCTCCCTGACTACAGTTCACTTCACTGACAGAAAGATTGTTCTAAATGCAAATTTAATCTGCTTTCTTTATTATGTAAAACCTATTTCTCTCTGTTGGTATTAGTGAAAATTCAAACACTATAACATTTGTCTATAGGCACATCATGATCTAGCTTCTCCTTACCTCTCTGACCTTGATTTTAATTGTCCCTTCCACAAGTGTGTCAGGTTTTTACATGTTTTCTTTTGCCTACATGGTTTCTTCTGTTGGCTTATACTGCAGTGTCAGCTCAGACATTACCTCTTTCATAAAGATGCCACTGACATTCTCCACCTCTTCCTAAAGATAATCATTTTCCCAATCTTCCCAGCCTCTATTATTTTATATCAACACAGCACTTATTGGTTTATAGCTTGCTTCTACTTACTGGACTTACTGTCCATTTATTTTCCTATCACCTGGAAGAGTTCAAGGCCCATAATATGCAATCAAAAGATATTTGTTGAAAAAGTTAATAAATGATTGAATAATATACAGTGCTAGTTATCTTACTTCACTGAAATTGTTGTTACATATTCACAGTTGTTTACTGTTGATCAAATGTGTTCATATCTCTTATTCCATCTGATTACAGAAATAACATAAGATCCATAGGCAAGGTCCCATTTTACAAATATGAAAGAGAGGATCAGTAAAAGTATTATAAATGACTGCCTCCAAGTTGGTAACCATATGATGTCACTTCAACCTAAGAATGTACTTTCTGATGTGAGTTCTCTAAGTGTGATCATTAGCTGCTCTTATGCAAGGAATCTCCATTGTTAGGTTTAATGACTTGAGGTAGCAAGTTTTAGAGTAGTAGGATCTGAAAGAGATTGAAGCATTCTAAAGAAGGATAAAAAACTTTTAATTTGTATGCTTCTCAGCTCATCATTTTGTCTTGGCAATTAGGCATTGTATCTGTGGTATTTAGTAAAAGCAGTGAAACAACTACGGCAATAGTAGTTGATAATTAGTGAGTGGTCACTGTGTGCAGGGCACCATGATAACTGTTACGTGTGTTTTCTCAATTAACCAGCAAAATAAATTATTCTAATAGATACCGTTTTCTTCACTTTACAGTTGAAGAAACCAAATCTCAATACCTTGTCCAAGCTGAGTAGCTAGGACATGGAAGAGTCAGCAATTCTCTCCTCTGAAGGGAATTGGCTTTATCTGTTAGCCTAGTCTGAAATTTTTGTGGGAAATTGCCATTAACAGAGTGTCTCCTTGATGACTTAGATCACAGAGACTCTTTTCCTAATATAGTTGTGATAAACTGTTATCTGGTGTTTTTAAAATATCTCATGGTATTATTTAATATAAAATATCCATATTTCCTTCCTGATTTGGTTTTCCTGAACATCCTGTGAAGTCTTAGTTCCTCAAGAGAGAGCAGTTGTCCTGATAGTGTTGCTAGGAGGATTCCAAAATAGATCAAGCCAGTCCCCAGCGTCTTGCAGTGTTCTCGATCAGCCCAACTGCCTCATGGAGCACCACAGTACAGAGTTGTTCAACAGAAGCTTGATCATTTATATTTGCATTTAGAAATTCATGAGGTTCCAACTGTATACCCCATTTTATAAAGATATATGAGCTGCTATCCCTGATTAAGAATTTACATATTGGAATAAGCAAAATCTTTTTTGTGAAGTGGACCTGGACTCAAATCACAGCCACACCACTTACTAGCTCTGGTGTATTGGGCAAATGATGTAATCATTCTGAGTCCAGATTGTGTCATCTGTGAAAATTGAACCAATAAAAATTATCTTATGAAGTTGTAAAGACAAAATGGAATGTGTGTATGTGTATATACATAGCAGTTGCTTAACAAATATTATCACTCCTTTTTATTTAAAAAAAGTTAAAAAGAACATAACCATATTATAAAATATTTATGAACTAAGAAAAGGAAATAATATTACCTTTAGTCTTACCACACAAATTAAACTACCACTCTAGCTTTAGTGTATTTTCTTATTTTCATTTTCATATGAATATGTTTAAATCTTTCCTTTATATAATACTTAGTATCACACCACAAGCACTTTCCACATTGCTAGTCATCATGGACATTATCTACTAAACAACTTAGTCATTCCACTCCTAGGTATTTACTGAAGAGAAATGAATGCATATGTCTACATAAGTCAATGATGATTTCTCCCTAAATGTTCATAGCATTTTATTTGTAATAGCAAAATGGTGGAAATACCCAAATATACATCAATAGATTCTCCTGAAAAAAAAAAAATTGTGACACTTCCATACATTGAAATACTATTCAGCAACAGAAAGAAATAAACTATTGACACATGCAACACAGAGGTCAATCTCAAAATAAGTATATCAAATGAGAAAAACCAGGCTAAAAAAGAGTACATACTATATACTTCCCTCAATATGAAATTCTAGAAAACTAATATTAATCTGTAGTGACAGAAAGCTTGCTTGAGGATGAGAAAAGTTGTAAAGGGAAAGAGTACAAAGGAAACTTTTGAGAGCAATGGATATGTTCATTATCTTAATTAAACTAATGGTTTCACAGATGTTTGCATGGCTCAAAACTTCTAAATTGTACACTTTAAATAGGTTGTTGTTAGTCAATTATTCTTCAAAACAGTTGTAAAAAATAAAAACGATGTATCTTTTTGAAAAAAAACTCACTGTAAGGGTTCCATTGCATCATTATTTTTACAACTCTTCCCATTGCTGTATATTTAGATGCTTCAGATATTTTACTAGCATAAACAACATTGCAATGAACATCTGTGACATAATAGTATTATATAGTCTGCTTTCTCTTTGGAGTCTACTAATGGTGAAAATATCTTTCTTTGGGCAAGAAGGGCACAGAAAAATCTTTGTAGTCACTCCTCATTTAAGTTTCTTAAGAGGTGGAGTTATATGTATAGCTGAATCATCAGCTATTTAAAAAAATGATTTTAATTACTGGTTTCTTGGCATCACCACTTGGGCCACTGATAAAAATAGTAGCATAGAGGCACTTGGGTGACAATTAGAGTTGTAAAGGAAAGAGTCTCAGGCAGGAGACCAATAATGATAGAATTTTAAGCTTCTTCAAGCATCTGACCCCATCAGGCTTCCAGGGACTTCATGAACTGTCCCTGTTCAGCTGTATATGTTATTAATCATATTATTCAATAGTTAGCAACCCTGGTCGCCCAGTCACTACTCAGCACTTCCTTTTCCTCTTAGCAAATGGCTTTTTCTCTATTGTAGATGTAGAAACTGGCATATGGACCTTTGTCTGCTGTCTTTAACATTCATCATTTATTCACACAATAAAATAAACATTTGCTGACCTCAAACTATATGCCAAAACTTTGATTGGTACTAAGGACAAAACTATTAATAACACATGGTCCTCAGCCTCAAAAATTTGACAGTACTATTTGAGAAACCAGTAAGTAAACAGTAAATTTGAATAGGGAGTGTTTAGCTCAATTAGAGGCATAAACCATTGGGAAACATATCATGTATTTGTGTGTGTGTGTGTGTGTGTGTGTGTCATATAACAGATGATGGATACACATATCTCAGACTAATGTGTTAAGGTAGACTTTCTAGAGTAGGAGGCACCTGAGTTGATAAATAAAGAAGAAAGATCCAGGTGAAGAAACTTCTCAGGAGAGGGAGGGGAATATTTCAGGCAGAGGAAACAGCATGTATGAATTCCAGAGGGAGAAAAGGTACAAAAGTAATCTGTGGCTATGTATGACTGGGATGCTGGTCTGGGAATGAATGACTTGTGCTACACAGTCAAGCTGCTACCCTTGGGTTGGGCCACCTCTCCCAGAAAAGATGAATAGGCTGAAACTATAAAAGTGGGATTGGCAAGGCCAGGGAAGCAAAGGTGAGGAGGACAAGGATACCGTCATCAGTTCCTGGAGGCCAGGCCAGGGGAGGGACTTGCCATTGACCTGGTGGTTCAGGCCTCCACCATTGGCTTACCCCTTGTTCCCTTTATTCATCAGTAGTGGAGTAGATTTTGTGTCTGTCAGTGTAGGACCTACCAATCCACCTGACTTTTCTTCCAAGATAATTCTGGTTTAGGTCACTATCTGGAACCTTTTATGACCTAGTGATATGACTATATTGATGAAATTGTCATGTTTTTTAAAAACGTTTGCTTTATTTAAAGGACTCATAGGAAGTATTAAGGGCAAAAAATCCTGCTAAAAACATTAAAAGAATATTTGTTACCTGGTTGCAAAAGTAATATATGCTCACTACAGAATAATAATAATTAGTATTTTATGATATTAATATGCTTATAGAAAAGTTATAAAATATAAAAATATAAGGAATAAAACAAATATTACTGGTAGTATTTAGAGGTGGCATCATGAAAAGCTTTTTCCTTCAGTATCATCCACATATCTCATTTTATGTATTCCATCAGTGCTCCACTGATAAATATTGGATTACTTCCAGCTGTTTGCTATTATAAATATTGCTACAGTTAAAATCCTTACATATATATCTTAGCATACAAGTATTAGTATGCCATAAGATAAATTTATAAATGTGGAATTGTTGAGTTAAAGGCAAAAAAGCATAATTCTAAAGGATTGCATAGAATAACCTATTCCAGAGCATATATTTAATTACCATACCCCCTATTGCTGAACATTTAGATTGTCTCCAAATTATATTCTTATAGATAATTTAAAATATTCTTAAATACTGAGATTGCTTTGGGCCTAACCTTTAAATTCTGCCAGTCCATGAGTCATTTTATGTTGACAAAAGATGCTGGAGTTTGGCTGATTCGCTCAACATCCTCTCCTAGTATATCCAATCACAAAAAAGGGAAGGCAGGGAATCTGATAATCCTATTTGATTACCAAATTATCAGTAATCAAAGGTTTCATTTTCCATATTTTTATACATATTGACTCATAATTTTCATCCCACCTATGGCAGAGGTGTGTTAATCATCTGCAGTTGGAGAAACTGAGGCCTATTGTAATGAAGTGCCTTTCCCAAGGTTTCCATTGGCTTGGGTTGATCTTAACTGAAGTTCATCAGATAGCACAGTGTATATTTTTCCAACCACATATGTCTTCTCACAAAAATCTGTGAGAATTATGGTGCTTCTTTTGTGATTCAGAGACAAGATAGTATCTCTCTTTTTAATAAACAATAACACTTAACAACTATTGACTATTATTACTACTTCTCAAGTAATGTTTTTAGCACTTTATAGGTATTAACTCATTTAGTCCTCCAAACCCACTGAGATAGGGTCTATTATTGTATCCAATATATAGACAAGAAAACCGAAGCACAGAGAGGTTAACTAATTTACCCATGAACACTTACTTAGCTCTTGAGATCAGAATGCAGGATTCAAGCCAAGCAGTTTGCTCTGGAGTCAGCATTCTAAACCACTCCAATGCATTGCCTCCCAGAGGCACTTTGTGCCAGAAACCAAATGATAGATGTTGTCTTACTATATGTAATAACATCACGTAGCATTAAGAGGGAGTGTAGGGATCAAGAACACAGATTCTGGAGCCAAACTGCCTCTGTTTCAATTCAGGTTCTGCCACTTACTAAATTTGTGGCCCTGTGCCACTTACTAGATGTGTGGTCCTGTTTCCATTTGAATTTCTTTATTTAAAAAGTGGAGAGAATAATAGTAAGTACCTCATAAGGTTATTATGGGAATAAACATTTACATAGCACTTGAAACAGTGCTTGGCATATACTTATCACTATTTAAGTTTTTGTTTAAGTGTTTGTAGTTTGATTTGTCGTCTGATTTCTGTCTCACAAAGCATACTCTAGAAAACCGTTATCTCAGTGTCAACCTGAAGTGACCAGACACATCCACAGTGTCTGGCTTTGTCAAGTGGCCCTACTCACCATGGATGCCATGGCAAAAAAACTGGGCCCTGTGGCTTCATAGTATTTTATATTTCTGTGAGATCTGTTTTAAAGGGAAGAATCGGCCTTGCCAACTTTCCAAATTTAGCCATAACTGGGTCACCTAAAAAAGTAGTGCAGTGTTCCCTCAAGTAACCTTTTGCTTATGTTAATTTTATATGAAGTGTTTCTCACCGAATCTTAGCACGTTGTGAATTTCATGAGTCACTGCTTCAGCAGATAAGTGTGTGAAGAGTGCCTTTTCAGAACCATTGCTGGAGGTCGTGCAGCTTGTTTCTTTCCTAGGTCAAGTCTGTATCTCTAGGGACTGTGGTCAAAACAAACACACAAACAAAGAAGAAACAGGATCAGATATAAATGTGTTATTTTTGTCTTTTGTGTTGTAAAACCTTCAAGAAGGAATTTTGCCTTGAATGAGTTGGGCCACATGTCTAATACTGCTCACTGGCCAGTGCCAGGGCCTTTGCTAGGTGCTCTGAGTATAGAGAGGAATTGGATCCTGGTCTTGCCTTTAAAGTCAAAAGTCAGCATAGTCTCCTGTTGCTCACTGCCTCTGGAGAGATGCTTATAAGGAATTGTCTTCAATTTGTGGTTAGAGGTTGCTTTTCTCGAGCCTGTCTTGACACAGGAATCATTATCTGACACAAGGCCTTCCCCTTAGGTCACCAAACCAAAGAAAAGGTTTTCAGAGAGCCTGATTGTTAGAGTCATGTGTTATGTCTGCAGTAAAGAACTATTCTTATCTCAGAGGATGAAGGATGTTGGGGTGAGGGGAGGCCACTAACACTTTTAGAGCACTTACCAGAGGCCACATACCATATTAGAGATTAGGTGACCTTACTTCAACCTTGAATTAACTCTGTGGGGTGATTGTCTCTTTCATTAGATGTGGGGATCAATACTTACTAGATAAATGAGAATAACTTGATTAAAGTCAGAGATAGGAGGAGGTAAATTCTCCTCCTAATTCAAATTCAGAATTTGAATTTAGATCTGTCTTGCTCTAGAGTCCATGCACTTCCCATTGTGGGAATTATATTCATTTTAAAAAAGGAGTAAACTGGATTTAGAATGTTTGAAATCTTTACCCGAGTCTTTATTTAATAAGTTAAGGAGCCAGAGTATGAAATTTTTAAAGTCCACTGGCCTCACTTTCCTGCAGAAATGACATTTACTGTTCTGCTCCCCCGCCAAAAAAATCTTACATCTTTTCTTATGAGGACATCATTATAGCCTGTTCTAGTTTAGCTTAAGCAAGGTTGTGCATCAAGAAGTTGAGGGTTTTATGTGGCTTTCTCAACTTTACAGGGTAGAAGAAAGGACTTTGGAGCCTCGTGGAAATAAGTTCTATCTGTATACTTGCCTCTGACTCTCAAATGGAGAGAATACCTTGTTTAGGAGTTGGCATAAAATATATAATAGCTATTGTAAATAACTTGAATTATAGTTGTGGCTCAATAAATTTTAAAGCCCTTTCTATTTTAGAGTAAGACGTCTGAGTGACTCACTATCTCAGTGAAAAGGGCTCATCTGAAGATACTAAGCACATAGTGTGTCTGGCTGTTTTAGATGCTTGAATAACACTAAAAAAAATAAAATAAAATAAAATAAAATAAGCTCTATGGCCCCCTACTCTTGATGACCTTGGATCCTGGATATGGAGAAATACTTAAAAAGTAGAAATTATTTAGAAACATATTAAATACTTTCAAATATGACACTTGTAGTAAATAAAACAGAATTCAGAGAAAGTAGCGACTGATACACGTGAGGGTCCAGGGAAGATTTTCTAGGGGAAAAGGGTTTGAACAGGTCTTGGGGCAGAATTGATACTATACCACCAGGTAGAAAGAGGAGCTTAATGCATCAATGTCTCCTATGAACTTTCCCTTCCCCTTTTTATTTTCTTGTTTCTATAGCAAAAGCATAGAGACCATTTTCCTTTTCCTTCCCACTCCCCCTTTCATAATGCTAGTTCACTTGTTTTCCTTGAATATAGAAACAGAGGCATTTATCTTCTTGTCAGCTGTCCAAAAGGAATTTAGACAGTTTCACGTGTGTGTCACAATTGCCATTTAATCTATCAATTAATTTTTTTAAATTTTATTTTGCAGCTTTGCAATTGTACTTATTTTAAAGAAAGATGAAAGTAAAGCTATTTAAAGTAATATCATACATGCTTAATATAGAAAATTTAGAAAGCACAGGAAAGCATACAGAAAAATATTTAGAATGGGTCCACTATACAAAGACAATTGTAATTTATATTTTGGAGTATTTCTGTGTGTGTATGTTTTCTTTATTTTACATAACAGTGACACACATTATATACATTTCTGTACTCTCTGTTTATAAATTGTTATGTACGCATAAAATGCCATGAATATGCCATGGTTTATTTATCCATATCCCTAATATTGTGCATTTAAATTATGTATACTTGCCACTGTTAAAGGTAAAATCCTGTTGAAAATGTTAAATGCTTTCATTTTTTTTTTAAATGCACTCTGAGGTGTGGAATACATAGAATTAACTTTTTGTAAAATCAATTATTTCTTTTAGAAGTATTTGAGTAGCTACTGTCTTCCAGCTACCATGCTAAAGGAGGCTTTGTATAGCTAAAAATCTACTAGGAAAACAAAGAAAAGTAGAATGTGATTAGTACCTTAAGGGGAGAACAAGAAATGCACTGAAGAAATTCAAAAAAAGAGGTCAGTTATGACTAGAATAATGGGAATGGTTTCCTGGAGACAGGCAGAATTTGATCTAAGGCTTGAATGATGGGATTGTAAATTCCTCAGCATGATCACAGCTGCAGATGTGGGAAAGAAAAGTATAATGAAAGATCAGTGAGTAGACCTATCTGATGAGAACTTAGGAGCCATGTAAGGAAATTTCAGACCAGAAACCTAGAAAGGTACATTTTAGGCAGAGAGTCATGAATGTCAAATTAAGAAGTCCAAACACCTTTTTAATAGACAGGAGTTCTGGGATTTTTTGCAGAGGATTACATGGTATTACAGATTGTTCCTGGTAAATGGGTGCAACAGACAGTGAAGAGTTCTAGGATTTTTTTTTTTTTTTTTTTTTTTTTTTTTGCAGAGGATTACGTAGCATTACAGATTGTCCCTCATAAATGGGTTCTTATACGCAAAGATGTTGAATAGTGCTAGCAGTGGAATGTGAATTAAAGCAATGTGGCATTTCACCTGTTAGATTAATAAATATTTTAAAAGATTGAAAATTAGTACTGACAAATATATAGAAAAATAACTATCATCACTGATGTAAATTGTGCTTAATTATGAAACTATGACTTGGTATAGAACATATACCAAGTCCTGGGAAACGATAGGCAGAATACATCAGTATTTACTAAGTGCATACCCTGTACTTGGGAATTCTTCTAAAAATGCATGCTAAGGTAACAATTGAGAAATACTCAAGAATGATCATATGTAACAATCTGTAGTAGTATATTGTCTAGTACTGTTACATTGGCATCAATGGAAATGCCCATTAATTGGAATATTTTAAATAATTTATGGCACTAACCTTGAACAAAATGATTATAATTATGGTTTTCCAAAATGATGAATTACATTTTTATGTACTAGCCTTGAATAATGTTTATCATATGTTATAAAACAAACCAAAACAGATACTAAACAGTAACTTCTATCTCATTCATGTGAAATCAAATATTTATATTATTAATTTAGGTAAAAACTGTCAAGAAGAATATATACCAAATAGTTAACACTAATTATCACTTGTGAGTAGAAATTTTTTTAAAGTTCCCTTTTACTTTAAATCTATCGACCTTTCTTAAAGGAACATATTATTTGTTAAAATGTATTTTGAAGAACTATTTAGAAGAGATTATCACAAACCATTATTGGGCTACAGCTTTGAGTGTAAACCATAATGACTACAAAGGCAAAGATGAAAATCAGTGTCCTCTGAGAGACCTTTTAATATCATCCGGTGTCGACCTTGTCATTTCCCATGACATCCTATTTTCAGTCCATTGTAGCACTTAGCAATACATTTTACTTTCTGGATTTTTTGTAAAATTATCTTTCTGAGATTAAGGACCTTGCTTATTTTGTTCCATGCCATCTCTAGCACTTAGAACACTGCCTGAATGACAGTAGCCTCACATAAATTAGGCGGATGAAATGAATGCCAGTAGGATAACTATTGCAATAGTTGCCTTTAACATAAAGTTCAAATACCTTAATTTGACTTATAAAGCCCCACATAATTTAATTTCTGCTACCTTCTCTAGCTTCATTATCTTATCATTACTTTCCCTACCCTACTCCCCACTGCCCCAGGATTTGTACATGCTCAACTTTCTTCAATTACCTTAATATATTCTTCTCTCTCATCTCATGAGTTTTGTACTTGTTATTCTTACTTCTGGAAAATTAACTGATCTCTTCTTTTTCTTATTCCTGTTGATTTGTCTGGTATCAGAATATTTTAAGCAGTATTACTGCTCAAGGTCACAGTCTCAGGAGTTAAATGTTAAATTAGTTATGCAATCTTAGTCAAGTTATTTTTGCTTAGATACACTATCTTTATTTGTAAAGTAGGACTAATAGTACCTATCTCATAACAATTTAAGGATAAATTAGTAGCAGCTTATTACATATTAGGATGATGATGATGGTGATCCCTTGTGTGGTCATTGTGGTGATAGTGATATCATTTCTTTAAGAAAATTTCCTTATTCCAGCATGTGATAGGTGCCATTTTTCCATGTCAAAAACTAATTATTGTGTATTATTGAACATTTGTTTGTTTTTAGATCCTACTAGAATATAAGCTCCATGGGAGCAGAGGCTGAAGCCATTGAGTTCATCAGAGTACCCACAATACCTAGCACAGTGTCTGGCAGAGAGTACATGCTCAATAAATGTTTATAAAATGACTTAATTGGATAATCTTGTCATCAGTCAATACACGGGATAAGATACATTGTCAGAACTGAGAAGATAGATCTTGGTAACAAAGAAGAATGAGAAAGAATGAGAGTCAAAGATGACTCAGGTTCAGAGATTGAGAACTAGGAAAATGAAGCCATTAAGAGAGAGGAATAAGGATGAGTAACTAGTTTTGAACATATTGTTGACCCCTAAGAATTGTCTTTTGCTTTTTTTCTTCCACAGTTATCCTAAATGGCTCTTAGATTGATTGCATCCTTCCACATCTAAAACTTTTATGTTAGAGGTGATGCAGATGTATATCTGCTTCTACAGATGAGCAAATTGAGATCTAGAGGCAAATGGCTTGCTCTAGGTCATATTCAAGTAGAGGAAAAGTCACATTTCAATAGAAAAATATAATTTTATTTGAATTATTCATTTTTTCATTTAGAAATATATATATGGAATGTCTGCTATGTTCAGACCATCATGATCCGGGTGCATAGAGATATAAATAACCTGGCCACTGCCCTTTAATAGCTTAATATTTATTGGTAGAGACAGTTATATAAACGAGTTCAGGACAGACTAATAAGCCTTCTAAAGCATTCATAATGTCCTCTGGGAGAACCATGAACAGAGATATTAATTCTCAGTGGAAGACTAAAAGAAGGTGCTCGATTGGTGTTACATTTGACCTAGGCTTGTATGCTAGCTATTCATTTTTCAGTATTTTATTCTATTATATTGCCTTCAAAGATAAGCTGGGCTTTGATTCTAAATTAGAATTTTCTAATTTAACCAATGCAATCAGAAAAGAACATTATCTAATTCATGTCTATCATTTAGTTTGAGTTTTAGTTTCTTTTAAATTGCTTTACACTTTTTCTTTTTTTCATTTAATTTAACTCAGCAACAGTAATTCTGTTGTGAAGAAACACTGAATGAATTAATGTTTGAGGTGACAATTGTCAGTAGACTTTTAAGATCTTCTGCAGAGCTGATAACATATTAAGGAAGCTGACTTTTTAAAGCAAAATCAAAAGTAGACTCCAAATGAGAATATTCCAGAGCCCCAAGGTGATCACTGTATTTCTCTCACTGCATCTTTAAAGGGACATAAAAACAAAATCAAATTATACTTGCTTTTTGGTGATAATAGGAAAATAGGTTGTTTTAATATATGTAGATGAGATCACTGGTATGTGGTTTACAGAACTAAATTGAGATTGAAAATATAATCATAGGGTTTATGAATTGAAAGGAAAGCTTAATGGAAATCTAGTACAAGCTTTTGTTTGTCTCTTTCTCATTTAGAAACTGATAGAAAGATTGAATGAATTATTTAATATCACAAAGTTTTCATTATTTAATATAATGACTTTATATCTTTCTGTTAATACCTTTATGAAATTGGGCAAGTCAGTTAAATTCCCTATTTTTTTTTTTTTTCACCAGTTGAATGGGGAAATGTAGAAAATAATAGGTATTTATTAGAGCTGTTTAGAGAATAAACTGAGATACTGCGTGCAAATTATTGGTTTTATTGCAACTGTTTTATCTTGTCCTACCCTACTTCTTCATCTCTAGGAAAATATTAAGATTTGATCCCAATATAAGCAGCTGGCCCCCTCTATTTTTCCCACTGCTGTTTTCCCAGTGTCCAGCACACAGTCTGACATCTAATAAGCACTCAATATTTCTTCATTGAATGAATGTCTGAATCTGACTTTCCTGATGCTTTTATATTATCTGATGGACCCCTGAAAATATTTGAATTCTAGACCTCTGGAATTTTTGCTACTCTTTTAGCAAAAGGATAAACTGAGATCCCAAATGTTAAATAATTGGTTTGTGATCACAAAGATGAACACTCAGGTGTATTCATCTGGGACTTAGGTTTTTAAACCACAAATTCAGTCTATTTTCTACCACAGACCTTTGGCAATATTAATAAATAATATGTTCTCCCAATATTCTATCTATAGTCATGATCATTCAAGAAAATTTGTAAACTACAATTGTGTAAAAACTGAAATATATTTTTTTTAAATTTACTTACACAAACATTGTCAAAATGTAGGTATATTTTCTTTGGGTCTTTCATTTAACATCATCATGCATAATTATTTTGTCACTATATATTCTTTAAAAACATTTTAGTGGGTGATTAGGATTCAATTCTACAGAGATACCAAATCTTGTCATTTTGTATTGTTGGATATTTAGGTAATTTCCAGTTTCTCACTGTCATAAGTCATGCTCTCTTCAACATACTGATGCAAAATTGTCTGTCTTGTCTTTTGAGTATAGAATAAATTATTGGAGATGAAATGATTGTTGGAATAAAGGCTAGGTCCATTTTTAAAGCTCTTAAATGATACATGGTAGCCCTTCATGGTAGCACTGTCCAGAAAATTTACTAATTTTTCTCACAATTGTAGTTTCCATGGGTATTTTTCCTAATGCTTCTTAATTACATGTTGCTGCCTATCTTTATTATCAGAAAAAATGCGTCAGTATTGAAGAACAATATTCTGTGTGTATGTGTGTGTTTCAAAACAATTCTTTCAGGGGAAAATGCATCACTACAGCTTCCAGAATAACCTGTCAACACCAAATATAATTTCTCCTTATCCTTGTTTGATAATATGTGCTGATTACCTGTGTACAATATCTACATAAAAATAGCAGAGTAAAGGTAGCTTCAGCATAGCTAGATCACTACCTTTATACACATAATCCAAACACAATGAAGTAAGCAAAGTTCATATTTTAATTAGTCAAATATAAATATTCTCTACTGTAACCTTTTATTTTTACCTTGTGTTAAGCCATTTTTCCTTTGAGCATTTGAACTTCTATAGCGATTATCTAAATATCCCTTGAACACCTACCATGTACCAGTTTTGGGGGATAAATTGTAAAAGGCAATTATTTCCTTCTTTTTTCATTTTTAAATTAATAATGATAATCCATAATTTCATTTCACAGATTTCTTTGGTATACAAAGTTTACTGTTTTATCTGAGAAATACCCAAGAATTCCAGCCTATGAAAGGAATAAAGTTCTGGTTTTGGTAAGCAGTGAGGTCTTGACACTAAATACTGCTGTTATATTTATACATGATAAATTCCCTTTTTAAATTCCTGAAGAACAATTTTGAAAAAATAAGCAAGATGTCTTAAAAGAGCATTATATTTGAAGACAGATAGATTCTAGTCATATCCTCATAACCAGTTTGTGTTATAGAACAAGTTACTTAGTCTCAATAATCCTGGATTTAGTAATCTGTTGAATATTTCTGCTGTCCCCACAGTATTGTGGAGAGAATAGGGGAGGGGTGCAATCTGTCATATAAGTGATTAAAAAACTACCAATACAAGTTAATAAATGTTTAGGGTTTAGTTTGAAATGTATTTTCTTTTTTTTTTTTATTATTATACTTTAAGTTCTAGGGTACATGTGCATAACGTGCAGGTTTGTTACATATGTATACTTATGCCATGTTGGTGTGCTGCACCCATCAACTCGTCAGCACCCATCAATTCATCATTTATATCATGTATAACTCCCCAATGCAATCCCTCCCTCCTCCCCCCTCCCCATGATAGGCCCCAGTGTGTGATGTTCCCCTTCCCCAGTCCAAGTGATCTCATTGTTCAGTTCCCACCTATGAGTGAGAACATGCGGTGTTTGGTTTTCTCTTCTTGTGATAGTTTGCTAAGAATGATGGTTTCCAGCTGCATCCATGTCCCTACAAAGGACGCAAACTCATCCTTTTTGATGGCTGCATAGTATTCCATGGTGTATATGTGCCACATTTTCTTAATCCAGTCTGTCACAGATGGACATTTGGGTTGATTCCAAGTCTTTGCTATTGTGAATAGTGCCGCCATAAACATACGTGTGCATGTGTCTTTGTAGTAGAGTAATTTATAATCCTTTAGGGATATACCCAGTAGTGGGATGGCTGGGTCATATGGTACATCTAGTTCTAGATCCTTGAGGAATTGCCATACTGTTTTCCATAATGGTTGAACTAGTTTACAATCCCACCAACAGTGTAAAAGTGTTCCTATTTCTCCACATCCTCTCCAACACCTGTTGTTTCCTGACTTCTTAATGATTACCATTCTGACTGGTGTGAGATGGTATCTCATTGTGGTTTTGATTTGCATTTCTCTGATGGCGAGTGATGATGAGCATTTTTTCATGTGTCTGTTGGCTGTATGGATGTCTTCTTTTGAGAAATGTCTGTTCATATCCTTTGCCCACTTTTTGATGGGGTTGTTTGTTTTTTTCTTGTATATTTGTTTGAGTTCTTTGTAGATTCTGGATATTAGCCCTTTGTCAGATGAGTAGGTTGCAAAAATTTTCTCCCATTCTGTAGGTTGCCTGTTCACTCTGATGGTAGTTTCTTTTGCTGTGCAAAAGCTCTTTAGTTTAATGAGATCCCATTTGTCAATTTTTGCTTTTGCTGCCGTTGCTTTTGGTGTTTTAGACATGAAGTCCTTGCCCATGCCTATGTCCTGAATGGTACTACCTAGATTTTCTTCTAGGGTTTTTATGGTATTAGGTCTAACATTTAAGTCTCTAATTCATCTTGAATTAATCTTCGTATAAGGGGTAAGGAAAGGATCCAGTTTCAGCTTTCTACTTATGGCTAGCCAATTTTCCCAGCACCATTTATTAAATTGGGAATCCTTTCCGCATTTCTTGTTTCTCTCAGGTTTGTCAAAGATCAGATGGCTGTAGAAGTGTGGTATTATTTCCGAGGACTCTGTTCTGTTCCATTGGTCTATATCTCTGTTTTGGTACCAGTACCATGCTGTTTTGGTTACTGTAGCCTTGTAGTATAGTTTGAAGCCCGGTAGCGTGACGCCTCCAGCTTTGTCCTTCTGACTTAGGATTGTCTTGGCAATGCGGGCTCTTTTTTGGTTCCATATGAACTTTACAGCAGTTTTTTCCAATTCTGTGAAGAAAGTCATTGGTAGCTTGATGGGGATGGCATTGAATCTATAAATAACCTTGGGCAGTATGGCCATTTTCACGATATTGATTCTTCCTATCCATGAGCATGGTATGTTCTTCCATTTGTTTGTGTCCTCTTTGATTTCACTGAGCAGTGGTTTGTAGTTCTCCTTGAAGAGGTCCTTTACATCTCTTGTAAGCTGGATTCCTAGGTATTTTATTCTCTTTGAAGCAATTGTGAATGGAAGTTCATTCCTGATTTGGCTCTCTGCTTTTCTGTTACTGGTGTATAAGAATGCTTGTGATTTTTGCACATTAATTTTGTATCCTGAGACTTTGCTGAAGTAGCTTATCAGCTTAAGGAGATTTTGGGCTGAGACAGTGGGGTTTTCTAAATATACAATCATGTCATCTGCAAACAGGGACAATTTGACTTCTTCTTTTCCTAACTGGATACCCTTGATTTCTTTCTCTTGCCTGATTGCCCTAGCCAGAACTTCCAACACTATGTTGAATAGGAGTGGTGAGAGAGGGCATCCTGTCTTGTGCCAGTTTTCAAAGGGAATTTTTCCAGTTTTTGCCCATTCATTATGATATTAGCTGTGGGTTTGTCATAAATAGCTCTTATTATTTTGAGGTACGTTCCATCAATACCGAATTTATTGAGCGTTTTCAGCATAAAGGGCTGTTGAATTTTGTCAAAAGCCTTTTCTGCATCTATTGAGATAATCATGTGGTTCTTGTCTTTGGTTCTGTTTATATGCTGGATTACGTTTATTGATTTGCGAATGTTGAACCAGCCTTGCATCCCAGGGATGAAACCCACTTGATCATGGTGGATAAGCTTTTTGATGTGCTGCTGAATCCGGTTTGCCAGTATTTTATTGAGGATTTTTGCATCGATGTTCATCAGGGATATTGGTCTAAAATTCTCTTTTTTTGTTGTGTCTCTGCCAGGCTTTGGTATCAGGATGATGTTGGCCTCATAAAATGAGTTAGGGAGGATTCCCTCTTTTTCTATTGATTGGAATAGTTTCAGAAGGAATGGTACCAGCTCCTCCTTGTACCTCTGGTAGAATTCAGCTGTGAATCCATCTGGTCCTGGACTTCTTTTCGTGGGTAGGCTATTAATTGTTGCCTCAATTTCAGAGCCTGCTATTGGTCTATTCAGGGATTCAAATTCTTCCTGCTTTAGTCTTGGGAGAGTGTAATGTCCAGGAAATTATCCATTTCTTCTAGATTTTCTAGTTGATTTGCATAGAGGCATTTATAGTATTCTCTGATGGTTGTTTGTATTTCTGTGGGGTCCGTGGTGATATCCCCTTTATCATTTTTTATTGCATCTATTTGATTCCTCTCTCTTTTCTTCTTTATTAGTCTTGCTAGCGGTCTGTCAATTTTGTTGGTCTTGTCAAAAAACCAACTCCTGGATTCATTGATTTTTTGGAGGGTTTTTGTGTCTCTATCTCCTTCAGTTCTGCTCTGATCTTAGTTATTTCTTGCCTTCTGCTAGCTTTTGAATGTGTTTGCTCTTGCCACTCTAGTTCTTTTAATCGTGATGTTAGAGTGTCAATTTTAGATCTTTCCTGCTTTCTCTTGTGGGCATTTAGTGTTATAAATTTCCCTCTACACACTGCTTTAAATGTGTCCCAGAGATTCTGGTATGTTGTATCTTTGTTCTCATTGGTTTCAAAGAACATCTTTATTTCTGCTTTCATTTCGTTATGTACCCAGTAGTCATTCAGGAGCAGGTTGTTCAGTTTCCATGTAGTTGAGCGCTTTTGATTGAGTTTCTTAGTCCTGAGTTCTAGTTTGATTGCACTGTGGTCTGAGAGACAGTTTGTTATAATTTCTGTTCTTGTACATTTGCTGAGGAGTGCTTTACTTCCAATTATGTGGTCAATTTTGGAATAAGTGCGATGTGGTGCTGAGAAGAATGTATATTCTGTTGATTTGGGGTGGAGAGTTCTATAGATGTCTATTAGGTCCACTTGGTGCAGAGATGAGTTCAATTCCTGATATCCTTGTTAACTTTCTGTCTCGTTGATCTGTCTAATGTTGACAGTGGAGTGTTGAAGTCTCCCATTATTATTGTATGGGAGTCTACGTCTCTTTGTAGGTCTCTAAGGACTTGCTTTATGAATCTGGGTGCTCCTGTATTGGGTGCATATATATTTAGGAGAGTTAGCTCTTCCTGTTGAATTGATCCCTTTACCATTATGTAATGGCCTTTTTTGTCTCTTTTGATCTTTGATGGTTTCAAGTCTGTTTTATCAGAGACTAGGATTGCAACCCCTGCTTTTTTTTGTTCTCCATTTGCTTGGTAGATCTTCCTCCATCCCTTTATTTTGAGCCTATGTGTGTCTCTGCATGTGAGATGGGTCTCCCGAATACAGCAGACTGATGGGTCTTGACTCTTTATCCAGTTTGCCAGTCTGTGTCTTTTAATTGGAGCATTTAGTCCATTTACATTTAAGGTTAATATTGTTATGTGTGAACTTGATCCTGCCATTATGATATTAACTGGTTATTTTGCTCGTTAGTTGATGCAGTTTCTTCCTAGCCTCGATGGTCTTTACATTTTGGCATGTTTTTGCAATGGCTGGTACCGGTTGTTCCTTTCCATGTTTAGGGCTTCCTTCAGGGTCTCTTGTAAGGCAGGCCTGGTGGTGACAAAATCTCTAAGCATTTGCTTATCTGTAAAGGATTTTATTTCTCCTTCACTGATGAAACTTAGTTTGGCTGGATATGAAATTCTGGGTTGAAAATTCTTTTCTTTAAGAACGTTAAATTTGGCCCCCACTCTCTTCTGGCTTGTAGAGTTTCTGCCGAGAGATCTGCTGTTAGTCTGATGGGCTTCCCTTTGTGGGTAACCCGACCTTTCTCTGTGGCTGCCCTTAAGATTTTTTCCTTCATGTCAACTTTGGTGAATCTGGCAATTATGTGTCTTGGAGTTGCTCTTCTGGAGGAGTATCTTTGTGGCGTTCTCTGTATTTCCTGAATTTGAATGTTGGCCTGCCCTACTAGGTTGGGGAAGTTGTCCTGGATGATATCCTGAAGAGTGTTTTCTAACTTGGTTCCATTTGCCCCCTCACTTTCAGGCACCCCAATCAGACGTAGATTTGGTCTTTTTACATAATCCCATAGTTCTTGCAGGCTTTGTTCATTTCTTTTTCTTCTTTTTTCTTTAGGTTTCTCTTCTCACTTCATTTCATTCTTTTGATCCTCAATCGCTGATACTCTTTCTTCCAGTTGATCGAGTCGGTTACTGAAGCTTGTGCATTTGTCACGTATTTCTCGTGTCATGGTTTTCATCTCTGTCATTTCGTTTATGATCTTCTCTGCATTAATTAGTCTAGCTGTCAATTCTTCCACTCTTTTTTCAAGATTTTTAGTTTCTTTGCACTGGGTACGTAATTCCTCCTTTAGCTCTGAGAAGTTTGATGGACTGAAGCCTTCTTCTCTCATCTCGTCAATGTCATTCTCTTACCAGCTTTGATCTGTTGCTGGCGATGGGCTGCGCTCCTTTGCAGGGGGAGATGCGCTCTTATTTTTTGAATTTCCAGCTTTTCTGCCCTGCTTCTTCCCCATCTTTGTGGTTTTATCTGTCTCTGGTCTTTGATGATGGTGACGTACTGATGGGGTTTTGGTATAGGTGTCCTTCCTGTTTGATAGTTTTCTGTCTGACAGTCCGAAGGACTGTCTGTTGGTCTGTTGGAGATTGCTTGAGGTCCACTCCAGATCCTGTTTGACTGGGTATCAGCAGCAGAGGTTGCCGAAGATAGAATATTGCTGAACAGCGAGTGTACCTGTCTGATTCTTCCTTTGGAAGTTTCCTCTCAGGGGTGACTCCACCCTGTGAGGTGTGGGGTGTCAGACTGCCCCTAGTGGGGGATGTCTCCCAGCTAGGCTACTCAGGGGTCAGGGACCCACCTGCGCAGGCAGTCTGTCCGTTCTCGGATCTCAACCTCCGCATTGGGAGATCCACCGCTCTCCCCAAATCTGTCAGACAGAGTCATTCTCGTCTGCACCAGCCCCCACTGCTTCCCCTATTGGACTTCAGCTGTGGGCTGTCCCCAGAGGTGGAGTCTACAGAAACAGGCAGGCTTCCTTGAGCTGCTGTGAGCTCCACCCAGTTCGAGCTTCCCAGCGGCTTTGTTTACCTACTTAAGCCTCAGCAATGGCGGGCGCCCCTCCCCCAGCCTTGCTGCTGCCTTGCGGATAGATCGCCACAGACTGCTGAGTTAGCAATGAGGGAGGCTCCGTGGGCGTGGGACCCTCCCGGCCAGGTGTGGGATATATTCTCCTGGTGTGCCTGTTTCCTTAAAGCGCAGTATTGGGGTGGGAGTTACCCGATTTTCCAGGTGTTGTGTGTCTCAGTTCCCCTGGCTAGGAAAACGGATTTCCTTCCCCTTTGCGCTTCCAGGCGAGGCGATGCCTCGCCCTGCTTCAGCTCTCGCTGGTCAGGCTGCAGCAGCTGACCAGCACCGATTGTCCGGCACTCCCTAGTGAGATGACCCCAGTACCTCAGTTGAAAATGCAGAAATCACCGGTCTTCTGTGTCGCTCGCGCTGGGAGTTGGAGACTGGAGCTGTTCCTATTCGGCCATCTTGCTCCACCCTTGAAATGTATTTTCTTCAATGATGGTATGATGGCTAGGGACTCAGAAATGCCCTATTTTTGCCCTGACACTCATATTCCTCCCTGTGACATTTCTTTCTTTTCTATTTTCTTTTCTTTTTTTTTTTTTTTTTTTACAAGGTCTCACTCTGTGGCCCAGGCTGGAATGCAGTGGCTCCATCAGGATTCACTGCAGCCTCAGCCTCCCAGGGCTCAGGGGATCTTCCCACCTCAGCCTCCCAAGTAGCTGGGACTATAGGTATGCACCACTACACCTGGCTAATTTTTGTATTATTTGTAGAGATGGGGTTTTTCCATGTTACCTTGACTGGTCTTAAACTCCTGGGTTCAAGAGATCTGCCTGCCTCTGCCTCCTAAAGTGTTGGGATTATAGGTGTGAGCCACTGCTTGCTTCCCTTGGAATTTCTAATTAAGGAATGTATACATAAGGCATAGAAGCTAAATTGGCCTCAGAGTACCACTTTATACCTGAATACTAAATGCTCCCAAAACACAGCTCTGGTAAAAGCTAAGAAATCCATATGGCTTAAGCCTGTAGGTGTAAAATAGGCATCCTATTCCCTTCTTCATGAACTAAGATGTATGAATACACCATTCAAATTTAGACAAAAAATATTTAAAATAGAAAAAGTAAGTCCTAGATGAGTCTATCCAGAGGGGCACTTTCTGCCCAGTTCTTCACAAAAGGAAGGCACTAAAGCAAGAAAGAAGAGAATGACCTCACATGCCTGGAGAAAGCTGATTCTACCGAGATGGGTCTATACTGTGAAAGCAGAAGTAGAAGAGAGAGCGCCACCTGTGGATGCTGACTTATGACACAGTTTTCATAGTGCCTCATAAAACAAGGCTCAGTTAATGTCCTGAGATCTGATTTATTAGATGATGATAATGATTATTATTATTTGAATGGAGTCTTGCTTTGTCACCCAGGGTTCAGTGCAATGGCATGATCTTGGCTCACTGCAACCTCTGCCTCTCGGGTTCAAGCGATTCTCCTGCCTCAGTCTCCTGAGTAGCTGGAATTACAGACATGCACCACTATGCCTGGCTAATTTTTGTATTTTTAGTAGAGACGGGGTTTCACCGTGTTAGCCAGGCTGTTCTCAAATTCCTGACCTCAGTTGATCTGCCCACCTTTGCCTACCAAAGTGCTGCAATTACAGGCATGAGACACCGTGCCTGGCCCAGATTTGTTTTATTTTTAGAGGCATGGTCTTACTCTGCCACCCAGGCTGAAGTGCAGTGGTGTGATCATGGCTTATTGCAGCCTCCAGGGCCTCCAAAGTCCAGGCAATCCTCTCGCCTCAGCCTCCCAAGTAGCTGGGACCACATGCATGTACCACAATGCTCGGCAAAGTTTTTTTGTTTGTTTGTTTTTTGTTTTGTTTTTTTGTTTTGTTTTGTTTTTCTTTTTTCAAAGATGGATCTCCCTGTGTTTTCCAGGCTACTCTCAAACTTACTGGGCTCAAGCAATCCTCTGCCTTGGCCTCCTAGAGTGCTGGGATTACAGGAATGAGTCACTGTGCCTGGCCTGTTATGATTTTAATAAATAAACCAAGTAAAATATTATCAGAGAAGGTGGAATTCCTTTCATAAACCGATATTTTCAATACAGTTTAGATAAGCCTGGTACCTGGGAAGAAATTCTTAGAATTTAGTGGTGAATAGGATTAGATAAAATATAAAATAGCTGAGTTGGATTAGGGAAATAAGCATCATAATACCAGTGTTTCAACCTTAGAAGCAAAATGAAGCCACCTTGGGGACTTCAGAAACTGTTGGTTTCTTAATCCAACTCTCAAAGAATCTGATTTAATTGATCCATATTGCAGCCTGGGCATCAAAGGTTGCCCAAATTTATAATTTGTAAGGACAGAGGAGCACTGAATTTGGAATTAAGGAACGTGTAATCTACACCTAGAACCTGTAAGTACTAGTTGGTGGTTTCTGAGCAAAGGACTTAGTCCTTCTGTGCTGCAGTAAAATGAGAGTTTGGATGAAATGATCTCTCTGGCAGCAGCGAGGCCCAGCACAAAACACATCCTATGAATTTAGGTACACTGCTCCCCAAACCCTATCTTAGCTGGTTACTCTGCAACTTTGGACATCTTAATAAGCTTTCTGAGCTTTAGTCTCATTATTTGTGAAAATGCACAGTAATAGTTATTTTATTGGAATTTTTATTAATATTAAAAGAAAAACATAGATTGATTAAGCACTATTCTCATGGTATCATTTAATTTGTTCTCTTTTCAGCTGTCCTTGTTTCTGTAATTTGCTAATTAGGAGTAGAGGCCTGATTACATTAAATGGACTTTGTTGTTGTTATTGTTTCAAATGGCAAGAATACTTCATAGATGGTGCTCTGTACTTCCTGTTGAAGGCAAATGATGCCTTCTTGTCCTACTTTTACTGATAAATGGATTCAGATGGTATCAGTGCAATCTACCCATTATAAAGTTCAAAGCAAACTTTTGGAGATAGATTTTCTTTATTTACATCTAGTAACTTCTGCTCCAATGGTTCATGGTTGCCACTGCCATATCATCTTAGCCTTCCTCTTGAAAAACATCCACGGCTGGGCGCGGTGGCTCAAGCCTGTAATCCCAGCACTTTGGGAGGCCGAGACGGGCGGATCATGAGGTCAAGAGATCGAGACCATCCTGGCTAACACGGTGAAACCCCGTCTCTACTAAAAACTACAAAAAACTAGCCGGGTGAGGTGGCGGTGCCTGTAGTCCCAGCTACCCGGGAGGCTGAGGCAGGAGAATGGCGTGAACCCGGGAGGCGGAGCTTGCAGTGAGCTGAGATCCAGCCACAGCACTCCAGCCTGGGTGACAGAGCGAGACTCCGTCTCAAAAAAAAAAAAAAAAAAAAAAAAGGCATCCACACCTTACAAATAATATGAAAACCAGAGACAGGAAGAATGTATGTATCTTTTCATCTTCCTCTACTCATTATGATTTCACCCATCATTGACATCATTGCTCTCGTTTTAAAAAGACATTTTGACATAATTTTTGGATTCTAGCATTTGTAGAAACAGAGTGCTTTTGAGAACAGTATCAACTTTTCAGAAAAAAAATGTTTGTCTAATAATGATAGTGGTCATAAGGAGGAGAAATACAAGTACTTCCCCTATCATTATCCCTCCTTGTAATTAATGCTTACTTTGCTGTCTTTGCAGTTAGACTCTAAAGCTCCATAAGCATAAGAGATTCATTCTTTTTCTTTTTTCTTTTTTTGAGACAGAGTCTCGATCTGTCATCCAGGCTGGAGTGCAGTGGCGCAATCTCAGCTTACTGCAATCTCCGCCTCTTGGGTTCAAGTGATTCTCCTGCCTCAGCCTCCCAAGTAGCTAGGATTACAGGCATGTGCAACCATGCCCTACTAATTTTGTACTTTTAGTAAAGATAGGGTTTCCCCATTTTGGCCAGGCTAGTCTCGAACTCCTGACCTCAGGTGATCCGCCCCCACTTAGCTTCCCAAATTGCTGGGATTACAGGTGTGAGTCACTGTGTCTGCCTACAATAGATTCATTCTGTCATTATCATCGCTGAATCCTCTATGCCTAGCATAGTGCCTGATACATAACTTAGTAAGTCTTTTAGAAATAGTATTTTGATATAAGGATTTGGAAAGTGATGTATTTTGTACAATTAAGTTAACAGTTCAGACCTCAGTTTCATTCTCATTGAGAATATGTAATCCCAAAATCAAAAAGTAATTTAGAGATCATCTAGTTCATCCACAATACTTTCTGTGGCAAACACATGATGGTCTCTTAGCTTCTGCCAGAGCACCACCGACAAATGACTACATACACCCTCTCAAATGCTGCAGAGTCCATCTAGAGATAGTGCTAATTGTTAGAAATGCCTTCCTTAACTTGAGCTGATATTTGCCACTGAAATTCCATTCTTTCTTCAGAAATTTCAACAGAATAGGCTGGGTGCAGTAGCTCACACCTGTAATCCCAGCACTTTGGGAGACCAAGGTGAACAGATAGCCTTAGGTCAGTAGTTCAAGACCAGCCTGGCCAACATGGTAAAACCCTGTCTCTACTGAAAAAAAAAATAGAAAAGAAAGAAAGAAAGAAAGAAAGAAAGAAAGAAAGAAAGAAAGAAAGAAAAAGAAAGAAAGAAAGAAGAAAGAAAGAAAGAAAGAAAGAAAGAAAGAGAGAAAGAGAGAAAAGAAAGAAAGAATTAGCCAGACCTGGTGACACACACCTGTAATCCCAGCTACTTATGAGGCTGAGGCAGAAGAATTGCTTGTACCTGGGAGGCAGAGGTTTCAGTGAGCCGAGATTGCACCATTGCACTCCAACCTGGGCGACAAGAGCAAAACTCCGTCAAGAGAAAGGAAGAGAGAGAGAGAGACAGAGAGAGAGGAGAAGGAAAGAAATTTCAACAGAGTAAGTCTGATAATTGTTTCAGCTGATGAGAGAAGTTTGTAGGTTGCCTAACAAATGTTTTCTTTTTTCCTTAAAATTAGCTAATGCTAGGTGTTAATGTCGAAAAAATATATATTTTCCCCTATGTGATTTAGTCACATTCTTCAGAGTGGCTCCTATTTTTTCCATATTAATATTCCTTTAACTCTTACCTTTAAGATGCAATATTTTTATTAGATTTGTTTTGTTTCTCTATGCTGTAGGTTTCTCTATGCTGTAGAGTTCAAATCTTTTAAAATTCAAATTATTTCTTTAAAGTGAAAAAAATCAGAGCAGCAAATGCTTATACCTCCTGCGTTAAAACCAGTCTTCAATCTGTGACTTTAAAATCAAGAAAGCATCTGGAGTATTTGGATGATTTTGCGATATTTCTTCTTTTATGCTTTTATTTATGGTTAAAGGAATCATAGTAAGCTTTCTTCACCCAACCTTAAATAAAGCTTGAAACAACTTCAGGAAGAAATGAAATAGTAATAAACTGTGAAAGCTTCACTACCTTAAGAGTAAGATTGTGTTTTCTCTTTGCAAAATCTGTCTGTGCAGAGCCAGGAAGTTCCTGGTGTTTGTAGACTCTCCCACTGGATCTCACATAAGGTTCAGTTGCTTGAATGTTTATTTCAATATGCAACAAATAAGCTTTTTTTTTTTTTTTTTTTTTTTTTTTTTTTTTTTTTAAGAGAAAGGAACTTTATCTTTTCTTGAGGTAGCTCTGGATATGACTAACTCTTTCATTAAGGTACTATTGCCACGCCAGGTGCAGTGGCTCATGGCTGTAATCTCAGCACTTTGGAAGGCCAAAGTGGGTGGATCACTTGAGCCCAAGAGGTTGAGACAATCCTGGGCAACATAGCGAAACCCTATCTCTCAAAATCTCAAAATAATGCAAAAATTAGCCCAGTATGGTGGCACGCACCTTTAGTCCCATTTCTCTGGAGGCAGAGGTAGGAGGACTGCATGAGTCTGGGTGGTGGAGGTCACAGTGAATAGAGATCACACCACTGTGCTTCAGAAGTAGAGCTTTTTCTATCATAACTATATGTTCAAGATAGGTATGAGACCCCCAAAATAAATCTAAAATGAGTGTCATCTTAAATCTCCATATTACAAAGTGCTGCTGTAATTTTTTCAATGACCTACATTTTGTGATCTACTTTTTGCATGAAGGGTCATCTACATTATCCCAAATAACTTTCATAGCAGCAGTTGATATAAATGCTGAGTTTATATTTTGGAAAGGTGCCCAAATCCTGAGATGGGAGGTTTGCTTTAAACCAGTAATGATCACATGATGTTTCATGCTCTGTTACTAAATAATACTTTATACTCAGTTGTATCCATGGAAACCTGCAACAGTTCCATAATTGCAATAGGATCTAAACTAGTCCCTCTGTGGCAGGTCTCCAGTTTATCACTCACACTGCTGTCAAAGTGATTTTTCTGCAAGACAAATATACCATGTCTTTTCCTATTTTATACCTCATAAATCCCAAACTGTTTGTTGTGCATGTCATTTAAAGTTTACATACAAACACACACACACACACACATATGTACACACACATATATATACACACACACACATACATATATGGCCTAGTCTAATTTTCCAGCCTCATGTTCTACCAGTCTCACTCATATTTCAGCCACAATGTTTTTGGACTGCTATTTTGTTCTTTCATGTTGTTTTCTCATGCTTTCTTCTGTCTTTCATATTCTTTTTCTTCCTAGTAAATTCTCCACTCACTTTTGAAAAAACAATTTAAATTTCATTTTTTGTGTGAGGACTTGGCTGGCATTCCAAATGGAATAGTCATCTCTGTGTGTCTAGATGAGACACATAGAAGATGCTCAATAAATGTTGAGGCATGCATAAATGTTACATTAGAATGCCAGTCCTTGTTCTCTTGTCTTCTGGACTCTGTGAGGTCATCAATGGAGAAGAGAGGCTTGAGAAAAGAAAACCCACCCACAGTTTAACTCTGCATTTCTTAACAGGCCTAAAAAAATCAGATCATTGCTTGTTATGGCATCTTCAATTCCTCCCTCCCATGTGTTTCATTCTTTTCATTCTACAAATGTGACCAATTATTTCCTATTCTAAAGATATAAAGTATTCTCTCAACCATTCTTTCCCTCCTCTATGCTACATGATTACTTGCACTGCCATTCTCATGTAATTTCTTGAAATTAAAAAGCATTGTATTGGCATTTATTGGGAAAACTGATGATGATGTTAGATGGGAAAAGTAGTGTTCTGAAGTCAAATAAATTTAGAACATATTCAATTAGGTAGCGTTAAACAGGTTTCTTTGCTGAATAATTGCTCAGTCTTCAATATGCTAATGCTATCAAAGATGGGGCATGTTTCCTAACAAAATTGGCTGTAGAGAGAATCTCTTTTTTTCTTTTTCTTTTTTAATTATAATACTTTCAGTTCTGGGATATATGTGCAGAACCTGCAGGTTTGTTACATAGATATACACATGCCATGGTGGTTTCCTGTACCCATCAACCCATCATCTACATTAGCAATTTCTCCTACTGCTATCCCTCCCCTAGCCCCCAACCCCCGACAGGCCCTGGTGTGTGATGTTCCCTTCCCTGTGTCCATGTGTTCTCGTTGTTCAATTCCCACTTATGAATGAGAAGATGTGGTGTTTTGGTTTTCTATTCCTGTATTAGTTTGCTGAGAATGATGGTTTCCAGCTTCATCCATGTCCCTGCAAAGGGCGTAAACTCATCCTTTTCTATGGCTGCATAGTATTCCATGGTGTATATGTGCCACGTTTTCTTTCTCCAGTCTATCATTGATTGGCATTTGGGTTGGTTCCAAGTCTTTGCTGTTGTGAACAGTGCTGCAGTATACATACATGTGCCTGTGTCTTTATAGCAGAATGATTTATAATGCTTTGGGTATATACCCAGTAATGGGATTGCTGGGTCAAATTGTATTTCTGGTTCTAGATCCTTGAGGAATCACCACTCTGTCTTCCACAATGCTTGAACTAATTTACAGTCCTACCAATAGTGTAAAAGCGTTCCTATTTCTCCACATCCTCTCCAGCATCTGTTGTTTCCTTTTTTTTTTTTTTAATTATAATACTTTCAGTTCTGGGATATATGTGCAGAACCTGCAGGTTTGTTACATAGATATACACATGCCATGGTGGTTTCCTGTACCCATCAACCCATCATCTACATTAGCAATTTCTCCTACTGCTATCCCTCCCCTAGCCCCCAACCCCCGACAGGCCCTGGTGTGTGATGTTCCCTTCCCTGTGTCCATGTGTTCTCGTTGTTCAATTCCCACTTATGAATGAGAAGATGTGGTGTTTTGGTTTTCTATTCCTGTATTAGTTTGCTGAGAATGATGGTTTCCAGCTTCATCCATGTCCCTGCAAAGGGCGTAAACTCATCCTTTTCTATGGCTGCATAGTATTCCATGGTGTATATGTGCCACGTTTTCTTTCTCCAGTCTATCATTGATTGGCATTTGGGTTGGTTCCAAGTCTTTGCTGTTGTGAACAGTGCTGCAGTATACATACATGTGCCTGTGTCTTTATAGCAGAATGATTTATAATGCTTTGGGTATATACCCAGTAATGGGATTGCTGGGTCAAATTGTATTTCTGGTTCTAGATCCTTGAGGAATCACCACTCTGTCTTCCACAATGCTTGAACTAATTTACAGTCCTACCAATAGTGTAAAAGCGTTCCTATTTCTCCACATCCTCTCCAGCATCTGTTGTTTCCTTTTTTTTTTTTTTTGAGATGGAGTCTTGCTCTGCTACCCAGGCTGGAGTGCAGTGGCACGATCTTGGCTCACTGTAACCTCTACCTCCCATGTTCAAATGATTATCCTGCCTCACCCTCCCAAGGAGCTAGGACTACAGGTATCCACGATCAGCCCAGCTATTATTATTATTTTTATTATTGCATTTTTAGTAGAGAAAGGGTTTCACCGTGTTAGTCAGGATGGTCTTGATCTCCTGACCTCGTGATCCGCCCGCCTTGGCCTCCCAAAGTGCTGGTATTACAGGCATGAGCCACTGCGCCCGGCCTGTTTCCTGACTTTTTAATGATCGCTATTCTAACTGACATGAGATGGTATCTCATTGTGGTTTTGATTTGCATTTCTCTAATGACCGGTGATGATGAGCTTTCTTTCATATGTTTGTCAGCCACATACATGTCTTCTTTTGAGAAGTGTCTGTTCATATTCTTTGCCCACTTTTTGATGGGGTTGTTTTTTTCTTGTAAATTTATATAAGTTCCTTGTAGATTCTGGATATTAGCCCTTTGTCAGATGGGTAGATTGCAAAGATTTTCTCCCATTCTTTAGGTTGCCTGTTCACTCTGATGATAGTTTCTTTTGCTGTGCAGAAGCTCTTTAGTTTAATTAGATCCCAT
Source organism: Trachypithecus francoisi (assembly GCF_009764315.1). Lineage (NCBI taxonomy): Eukaryota > Metazoa > Chordata > Mammalia > Primates > Cercopithecidae > Trachypithecus > Trachypithecus francoisi. Next base: position 74,419,544 of record NW_022681473.1, on the reverse strand, counting down.
TTGTCAATTTTGGTTTTTGTTGTCATTGCTTTTGGTGTTTTAGTCATGAAGTCTTTGCCCATGCCTATGTCCTGAATGGTATTGCCTAGACTCTCAAGAGACTAGCATACTGCTGGTCTAACACTTGTTTCTTTCTGCTTTCTCATTGCTCATACTTTAATTTAGTGAGTTCTGGCTTATTGCCCACATCATATACCTTAAACTATACTCTTAAATGTCCCCGTAAGTAATTGAAGCCTTAAATTAATGGATCTCAAGTCTTGATTACACTTGGCAACCCACCGGTGAGCTCTGAAATTCCTGCTGCCTTGGCTGGGTGCCATGGTTCACTCCTGTAATCTCAGCACTTTGGGAGGCAGAGGTGGGGGCAGATTGTTTGAGCCCAGGAGTTCAAGACCAGCCTGGGCAACATGGCAAGACCCCATCTCTACAAAAAATACAAAAATCAGCCTGGCATGGTGACTCGTGCCTGTGGTTCCAGCTACTCAGGAGGCTGAGGTGGGAGGATAGCTTGAACCCAGGAATCAGAGGTTGCAGTGAGTCAAGATCATGCCATGCACTTCAGCCTGGGTGACACAGCACGACTGTCTCCCAAAAAATAAAATTTAAAAATAATAAAATCCCTGCTGCTTGGGTCCTACCCCCACAGAGATTCTGATTTGATTGTGGACGCAAACTGGGTATCAGGAGTTGTAAATGCTTCCCAGGTAATTCTAAGTGTAGCAAAGTTGGGAATCATCGCCTGGTGCCTCAAGCTATTAGTTCTTTCTTTTATTATTATTATTTTTAAATTTTTTTGAGATGGAGTCTTGCTCTGTTGCCTAGGCTGGAGTGCAGCAGTGTGATCTTAACTCACTGCAACCTCCACCTCCCGGGTTCAAGAGATTCTCCTTCCTCAGCTTCCCCAGTAGCTGGGATTACAGGCATTTGCCACCAGCAAATATTTGCATTTTTAGTAGAAGCAGGGTTTTCTCATGTTGACAAGGATGGTCTCAAACTCCTGACCTCAAGTGATCCTCTCACCTCTGCCTCCCAAAGTCCTGGGATTACAGGGGTGAGCCACTGCACCTGACTGTTCTTTCTTTTCTCTAAGTACTGAGGAAAAAAACAAAAACAAAACAAAATAAAACAAAAAACAAGGCATGGTCTTTTGCATTTTCCCTGATCAATCTTATATAGTAGAGAAAGACACACACACACACACACACACACACACACACACAGCAGTGTTTATAACAAAACTTTGGGGTAGAGGCGGGACTATGAGCATGACAACAGCATGGAGTATGACAGTATGGTTGTTAAGGTAATTGCAGCAATACATCAGAGCTACTAATAGGAGGGAGCAGAGGATGAAAGATAACATTGGAGCAGGGCCTTCATACTGGACATTTTTATGTGGCACTAAATAAGGTGGACTCTATTGTGAGAGAAATAAGTAAGTATAGCAGTCTTTGAACCAGAGAGCTGCATAATCCAGTTTGCATTTTTGATTTGTCCCATCATTTTCTTCCCAATTTGCACCTCTTAGGAACAGGTCCAGATCTCATAGATGTGCCCCATCACCTATCATTGGCTTTAAATTTCTGTTATTATTTGGTTAATTGGTATATCAATATCGTCTTTCAAAAGTTTGCATAATCTATGAGAGGTGAACTTCTGCATTATTCATAGCTATATAGACCAGAGCATCCGTTGTGTAGAGAGAGATACAGCATCTATTGAGTAAATGCAACAGCAATATGAAGGTAAGGAACACCTTCATATGTTAGACTATAGCACTTTACCAGTGACTTAAATCACAGTGTTTGGAATTAGATCTTTATTTTCTATTTTCTCCCTACAAGCCATTATCTCTCACCCCAAGAAGATAGAAAGTTAATATTTACAAGATGTCATTACAATTTTGTTACTCTAGATACTGTCAGATTAATTAATAATTGTGTGTTTATTGAGTGCCTGCCTATTCTATTACAAAGCATGAAGGCACTGTCAGGAATTTTAAAAGCTAAAGTTATGTCTCCTAATCTCAGAGCTTATTTACTTGGGAGGAAAAATGTGTCAAGCATAACCAACAGTTTAAGAACACTAAGAAAAAAATGTGCTAAGTATCCGAATATTTTGGAGAAGAATGGGATCTCTTGGGGCTTGCTGGGCAGCAATAATTGTGGCAAGTTTTCTGCCATTAACACATTTAAATGGTAATTCAGGAGCTGATCCCAAATGGACACTGTTCATTGCACACTAATTACTATTTGCCCTGCAGTGATTGTTATGTGTGACAGCAAGTGTAAATGCAAACCTAGATGCTTACCATTGCCCTTCCAACAGGGGAGGACATTGACTGATTATGCAAGTTGACATGTCATGTTGTTTCCTGTTTTCTCAGATAATATTTAAAGGTGAACATTTCCAAAGTGCATATCCATGCTTAGTAGAACTTTGACTCTATACAAATATTAAACGTAGGTGGTATGCTTCAGTTAGAAAAGACCGAAACATTTGCCTTGCACATGTGTATGGAAGTATGAGGAAATACCTCCAGTGAAATGTATTGTAAGAAATGAGTTTTAAAATAAATTCCATCTTGGTAATTTATTTCCATGTATATTTGGTCATTTGGGACAATTGTCTAATACCCATTGAGCTCTTCCAGTATGAAAAATCTTGTGCCATAGCCTGAGGTGACAGAGATGATTATGACATGACCCCTATTCTCAAAATTTCTGGTAAACAGAGGGACAGGTAAATATATAATTATAGAACATATTGATGCGTGTTTTAATAGAAGAATGTGTAATTGATAAGACTCTCAAGACAAAAGATTAGGTTTGCATTAAGTATCACATCTTTTTTTAATTTCATTTTTTATGTTTTAACTCTCAACATTCTCTAGAAATCTAGACTTCTAGTTATAAGGGATTTGTTCTCCTCCTCCCACTCCTAGTACTGTGAAAAGTTGTGAGCATTTTTCACAGTACTGACTTTTCACAGGACTGAGCTTCTAGAGTGACTGATCAATACCATACGCTGATGTTCATGGAGACAGAAGTACATTGTTTAAAACTCCATGGTCTCATGCCTTCTTGCTTTTCTGATACACTTAAGGTGTAGAAATCATTAGCGAAGCTGAGAATCCCATTCTCTAGGTTTCTACTTCTCCATAGGCAATTCCCAAATATTTCTCCAGATTTGCTATCCCTGTAGACCCACAGACCTTTATTTTCATCTCAAGCTCCTACAGTCTCCCCTACTCACTTTCCAGCATCCTAAAGACACTATCTCTTTCTTCTTTACCTTCTACCCGTCAGCCACAACCTCTCCACTCCCTCTCCAAAGTCAGGATACCTAGAATACTACTTTGAAAGTGTTACCAGACCCCACCACTTACCAGAAGTTATTCTTTGGGTTGGGGGTTTCCTCATTATTGTCCCTTCTGTGATCGCCAGAAAGGGGTCCCGATCCAGACCCCAAGAGAGGGTTCTTGGATCTCAGGCAAGAAAGAATTCAGGGCGAGTCTGTAGAGTAAAGTGAAAGCAAGTTTATTAAGAAAGTAAAGGAATAAAAGAATGGCTGCTTCACAGATAAAGCAGCCCCAAAGGCTGCTGGTTGCCCATGTTTTTATGTTTGTGTGTGTGTGTGTGTGTGTTTGTTTTGTTTTGTTTTGTTTTGTTTGTTTGTTTGTTTTTAATATGCTAGACAAAGGTTACCATCTTGGTTTGCAACCTGTCTTATCAGCAAAGTCTTTATGACCTGTATCTTGTGCCAATCTCCTATCTTATCCTGTGACTTAGAATGCTTTAACTTACTGGGAATGCAGCCCAGCAGATCTTAACCTCATTTTACCCAGCCCATATTCAAAATGGAGTTGCTCTGGTTCAAATGCCTCTGACAAAAGGGCTTCAGAGTCTGTAAACTTAGGTTGAGTGTGTCCTGAGCCTTGTCAGAATCCAGAGGCAAGGGATAAATCATAGCTACCTGTTTGGAATTGGTGAGTAAGAAAAAATTCAATAATGTAAACCCAAATTCTAATTATCTTGCCACCATCATAGAAACACTAAGAATACAAAAGAATGATGATTCATTGTGCAAATGAGGTGGTTGGGGGTGGGGCTAAAAAGAAGATGATGTGTGAGTAGGTTTTGGAAGATTAGTAGGAGTTGTTAGAGGGTTATTCTAAACACGGGAGACAGCATGGATTGAGGAGTGAAACTGCATCTTCTTATTCTCTGTATCGCCAGTGTTTGGCACACAGTAGGTGATCAGTAAATGTTAGTTGAATGAAGAGGCAGAATAGTGAGGCATATTTAGGGAATGTCAATAAATTTGGTGAGCCTGGAACAGTGTGTGTGGGAGGAATGAAGAGGAATAATGCTGGGGTCATGGCATTCACAAAGCACATAGCCATCTAGGTCATCCTAAAACATTTGGGCTTGTTAAGCAGAGGAATGATGCTATCATAATAGGAAGTAAGAACAGAGTTAAATAGCAAAGACTGTGTAATATAATGAGCAAGATTTTCTTGGAGTTCTTTAGATTCATAGGAGTGAAAGCCAAATTCTAGGAGTATTTTGCCGATCACTGCAGGAGTGAATCTGACAGAGGAATAAACCTGCCCACTCAGTGATGTTGGGAGCTTGGAGCAAGTCTGCTATCAGATGCACTGGAGACCTTTAAATGCCAGAACTGCATTTTTAAAAACTAGAAAAACACATCTAAATCTTGTCAAGAATAAATATATTATTTTGTTTGTGAAAATAAACGTTCATGAGAAAAAAAGTAAAGTTATGACAGAAAAACATTTATATGGTAGGCTACATACATCATGAAGCTTGATTTACTGTTTTAATAGTAAAAAATGATAATAAATACATAAAATTTACTGACTTGTCAGTTTTCAAACTTCATGACTTATACATTGTTAAATGTTTGATATAATGTGACTTCTAGAGGATATATGAAGTGGTATGTTCCTATAAATGTTGGCTCAGGGGTCATGGGAATGTGTAACAGAGATATCAGCTATAATGATGGAATGAGAGAAATCTTGGGTACCTTCTTTTCATCAGAAATTCTCCCAGAAAATACCTAGAAGGGAAAGAAATGAACATAATCAGTGGCAGAAAGACTCAGATCCTTTCTCAGTTAAAGCCAGAACACATAAGCCAAAGAAAATAAATTTGGGATTTTCTGACTCTGTAACTCAAGTTCCTTCTGCTACTTTCTAATCACAATAGCTGAAAGGGATTTGTCCTCTCAAATTGCACAGACAAAAAGTTGTCACCTGGATATGTACTTCTTACACTCTGCCATAAAAACAGTGACCTGAACTAGACCAGGGAGCGGTGAGCAATAAGATATTAGGAAGTTAAAGTTCCCTGGAAGAAAATGATTCAAGTGTCTGCAAAAAAGCGATTGAGTTTTCTGACTTTACAGATAAGCTTTGAAAACCCATCAAGGTGGGAAACCAAATATAAGATTACTGTATTATCACAGGAGTAATCAGATTTCAAGTCTTTGTACTTTTTTGGAGGATGGGGATGGCAAAGCATTAGTTAAGATAGTAATAAACCTTACATTTTATTAAAATATGAATGTATGATAAAATTTAAGAAGTAATCATTGAAATATTAGAATACTGTATAAATGTCAAATGGTAGAGGAATAAAATGTAAATATATAAAAAATTTTAATCAAAAAAGGCAATAAAGAAAATGAAGCAAAAGTATATGACAAAACAAAAAAAAATTCAAATATAACAATACTCATACAAATATAAATAGATTAAATTTGCCAGTTAAAAGACAAAAATTGACATTTAAATGATTTTTAAAATCCACCTAATATGCCATTGGATGAGACACAAGCCTACACTTAATCTTAGCCAAAAGGCTGAGAAGCGATGATACATGAGCCTAAAATATAAAGACTCAAAAAGTTTGAAAGTTAACAAATGGAACAAATATGTACTAGGCAAATGCTAATAAAATAAAGCTGAGGTAGCTTATAAATCTCAGGCAAAATCAACTTCAAGACAAAATAGACTATTAGAGTTAAAGAAGATCATGATATAATGATAACATGCTTATTTCATAAATATAGATTATAAATTTGTGTGCACTTAATAAAATATCCTTAGTGTATATAAACAGCACTCATAGAGAAAGTAATAAATCCACCATCACAATGGACAATTAATTACAAAATACTTCTTTTTTTTTTTTTTTTTTTTGAGTCAGAGTCTCACTCTGTCACCAGGCTGTAGTGCAGTGGCACGATCTTGGCTCACTGCAACCTCTACCTCCCAGGTTCAAGTGATTCTGCTGCCTCAGCCACCCAAGTAGCTGGGATTACAGGCATGCACTATCATGCCCAGCTAGTTTTTATATTTTTAGTAGAGACAGGGTTTCACCATGTTGCCCGGCTGGTCTCAAACTCTTGGCCTCAAGTGATTCACTCACCTCTGCCTCCCAAAGTGTTAGGATTACAGGTGTAAGCCCACAACGTCAAGCTTATAAGATACTTTTTAATGTCGAGAGATAAAAAATTACTAATGTTGCAGAAGATTTAAACAATGCACTACTATTTCTAATTGTATAGAGGACCATCTCCATGTAAAATACAAATGAAACAACAGCAACAAAATAAATTACATAGGAGTTAGTCAAACTAAATAAATGCAAAAAAGGATGTATAAACATTTATTGAAATTTACCAAAGAAGACTTAAATACAATGGTGTGCTATGGTCATGGATATAAATATTCAATAGAATAAAGATATTCCTTCCAAATTGATCTTTAGATTCAATGCAATTCCTGCAAAAATCTTAACAGGACTTTTTGAGGAGCTGGACAACCTGATGAAAATGTACATGAAAAGAGCAAAGGGTAAGGAATACCCATGATACTCCCAAGAAGAGTCAGGTGGGGGTACCTGGCCTAGCAGACATCAATTATACTAAAACAATTCTGATGACAGTGTGGTTTCAGGATTAAATAAGCGTATCGACTAAACAAACAAAAGGACCTTGAAACAGAAAGTAAGTTCACCAGTTCTAGAGCTAATTTACTAACCTATTCATGCCTCAATTTCCTTATTATTAAAAAAGTAATCCTAATAGTACCTACCTCATATATGAGGATTTAATGAGTTAATTAAATAGTTCTGGGACAATTATATATAATATGAAAAATCAAATTCCTATCTCACAGACATAAAAATGAACAAACTTTTGATTAAATACATAAATAAAAAAGGCAAAATATTAAACATTTTAACAAATATATAGCATAATATTATGACTCTGTCATTAGGAAGCGTATCTTAAAAAAATCATGAACCCATAATTGAAAGATGTTGAACTCAATTACATTAAAGGAATGCTGGGCCAGGTACAGTGGCTCAGGCTTGTAATCCCAGCACTTTGGGAGGCCAAGGCAGGAAGATTACTTGAGGCCAGGAGTTTGAGACTAGTTTGAACAACATAGCAGGTACCCAGCTCTGCAAAAACATAAAAATTAGCCAGGCCTGGTGACACCAACCTGTAGTCCCAGTTACTTGGGAGCCTGAGACTGGAGGATCACTTGATCCAAGATATTTGAGAATATATTGAGCTATGAATATATGAAGAACTCTTGTAGGTCAATAAAAATAAATATAAATAATACAACAGAAAAATGGTCAGCAGACATCGTCAAACATTTCAAAAGAAAAGGTAAACAGATAGTGAATACATACACAGTATAACAAAATGCCAGCCCACACATATAAGAAAGGAATCCAAATTAAGCCCGATATCATTTTATACTCAATTACAAAGGTATGAAATTAGGAAGCCTGATACTGTAAAATGCTATTGGCGTTGTTTATTTTATACTACTGGTGTGTGTAAGCATTTTAGAAAACAAATTGACATTATTTTATAAAGCTGAACGTTATGACTTAGCAATTTTACTCCTAGATACATATACCATAGAAAAATTATTGTAAATGTCCATTGCCCATAGTAGCTTTGTTTTTAAAAGGAAAAAGTAAAACACGATGTGAACACAATACAAATTTATATCAACAAGAGAATAAAAATATAATTTATGGAATATCCACGTAATAGAATAATATATAGCATTAAAAATAAACATGAATGAATCTTTGAAACATAAAATCGAATGGAATCATAATGTTGAGCAAGTCAAGAAAAATGATATATAGTATGATAACACTTTTATGAAGGTCAAAAACAAGCACATTTGAACAATATATTAATATTTTGGGGTGGATTTGTATATGTATACTAAAACTATACAATGAAAAAAGGAATGCTAAGAAATTTAGGAGAGTTGTTAAATCATAAGAGATACAGAGATATAAGAATGAAGCAGAACCCATACAAGAATATTTATCATTCAGATTTTAAAGTTGATATTAATTTCATTACTGTGCTTCAAGACTTTCCCTTACATTGCATGTATTCTTTTGCATACATCAAACTTATAGTCAAAAAACATAACATTAGGGTATGTTAAGGTAGAAAGTTTTTCTGTTCGACTTAATCCTTAAAACAAAAATGGACCTTGTAAGAATTTGTCTTTTCATTTCACTGTAGTTGCCTGAAAATGGACTTGAGTTTTACTGTAAAGAGATGACAGACATGAAATGCAGCTCTTTCAAACAAAGCATTTGTTCATAGTGGCATATCTTCTGCATCTGTGATAGCAGATGCTTTTAAAAGCAACAAGGAGAGGGAGCAGTGGTGGGTGGAATTAGAACCAAATGCTTATATTCATATGCTGCCATGTGAAGCAGATCAGCCATGCTGCTTTCAGATACACTTAAGAACAATCTTATCTTAGTTGGAATTGAAAGATCTGGGACCACTGAACTGTCATTGATAGGATCTGCCACCACTCTGAGTATTTCAATGATGAAATGAAGCATAAAAATGACAAAATCATCAGGTTAGAACAGACCTCAAAAGGAAGCTTGAAGTTCTCATTACTTTCTTTTATTGGGTCAAGCATAAGCAAAACCATGAAACTGACATTTCTTACTTTTGACAGCATCTGATATTAGGCAGCTCCTTTAGGAAAGATGAAAGAGAATCAGGAAGACACCTGACCCTTAGCTGCACTACTTACTGCAACACCTGTACTAACCCGCAAGGGTAAGATTGTGTTGAATTTAAATCCGACTTTCTGCCATTCCCATTCAAGCCTCTTTTTGTTCATCTTGACCTTATTTGAACAGGACATCTAGTCTCATAATTTATGAAATAGCCTTTTCTATAGTAGGAAGGTTGTAAAGTCACCCCTCAGTTCTTTGCTGCTGTGATTCATTGCTAGACATATAGCTAGAGCTACAGATGTTAATATATATGAATAAACACAATTTTATATCTGTAACTGGCCCATAATTTATTGCCACCATGTAATTATGGTTATACTTCCTTAATTATAGTATTATTATTATTATGTTGGAAAACATTGACTCTTTTAACTTAAAATACATGTATAGATGTATTATATATATGTATGTAGTTGTATGTATATATTACATATGTATTTATATGTATATGTATGAATATATTATATATGTATTTTGACTTAAAATACGTATACATGCATATATAATATATATAAGTTAAAATATATATACAATAAGAGTTTTCCCTAAAAATATATATATAGTCCTAACGCTATAGTAGTTAGGACTTTTTAGTAGTAAATACATGTATATTTTACATATATAGTAGTAAATACATATATATTTTAAGTTAAAAAATATGTATTTATTTGTCACCTTCAAGATTAGTATAATTTTTATCCCTGCAATTCAAGTCCCTGATAAACTTAATGAATCTTTCTAAAGTATAATTTTCATTACCTTACATTTCTACTCAAGAACTTATCCTGGTTTTCAAGTATTTATTCAATAAAATTCAACTTCTCAGATAGAATTCAAAGCTATAGTTCGTCTCACCTAACTTTATCTTGCTAGCCTTTCTTTCTTATCTGACAGGCCTGAGTTTAATTCATAGTCCTACCACTTTCTATTAAATTCCAGTTACTTTAACTGAGAGTTCTAATTTCTTTGTGAATATGAGCACTAAATCAATGTTGATATTTTTAAAACAGTCTTCCCTTAAAAGATGGCTGGATTAGCTTTTTTTCTCCCCCTCCTCCTCCTCCTCCTCCTTCTTCTTTCTTCTTTCTTCTTCTTTTTTGAGACCAAGTCTGACTATGTCACCAGGCTAGAGTGCAGTGGTGCAATCTCGGCTTATCGCAACCTCTGCCTCCCGGGTTCAAGCGATTCTCCTGCTTCAGCCTCCCGAGTAGCTAGGACTACAGGCGCATGCCAGCATGCCCGGCTAATTTGTGTACTTTTAGTAGAGATGGAGTTTTACCATGTTAGCCAGGATGGTCTTGATCTCTTGACCTTGTGATCCACCCACCTCGGCCTCCCAAAGTGCTGGAATTACGGATGTTAAATTAACTTTTAAAAATAATTAATACTGAGATTTTTCTTGAAATTCAGCATAGATTTTGCATGAGAGACATTACAAAGTTGGAATAGTAATGTCTATCATATTTTTAAAGTTAAATTAAATTTGAGAAATAGCTTAGCAGAGTTGCCCCATAGTTTGTGCCCAATAATTTCTTTAAAATGACTCTTATCCTCTTTCCATGTTCCTTTAGGGAAAAGGAAAATGTATATGTATAGTCCTAATGCTGGAGGAATAATCACAAGAATGGTTGATAGAGGAAATAAATATAGTATATGATGATGAGATTTTCATTTGTTAAGAAAGACCTAACTGGAATGAGGAAAATCAGAGAGAGAAAAACTGACTCCAGCAGACTTCCAAAGATGGAGTGTCTTTTGTATTCGTATCATAATTTATATCATAGGCCAATAAAGGAAAGTTCCAAACTGAAAAAAGACTACTGAACTTCTCATAATTATTGTTTGCTAACGTGGTTCTTCAATTCATCAAATATTTGTAAAAGGAAATAAAATAATGAGTTCCACCATAAAAAAAAAAGGGAGAGCAGCTGTTTAACCACAAATACTGGAGTCATTTTGTGTAAAGACAGAATGGCTTTTTCGTGCTTCTCTCAAAGAGAAGATCTTTCATTAACTGGTGTTAGCACTTCTGAAAATACCCTCTCTACTACTGAAACTCTATTAGTTGAACACAGTATTCTGAGTATTCTTTACAGTTAGGCTACCTGATGGTAAAAGGAATTTTTATACTTTATCGTATGTATTTTGCAGACAGCAGGTAACAACTGAATATAAAAGAAGCATCTGACCCCTTAGCAGGCAACTCCTAAAGTGAATTGAAGTGAATGATTTATCTTGCATAGGGTAAGGATGAAATTGAAACCCAAATACTATATTCATGCCAAAGGAACTATAATGTCCAAATAGCTTGCTGTTCCTTTCCACATTTTAGTGTTTCAACGGGGATTCTTTCAGTCTTTCAAAATATGAGGAGACAGAGCTGAATTAGAGTATAGCAGCAGCTTGCTGCCTTTTACTCGCAGCTAGAAGGTGTGTTGAATCCTTATAGGTTGACCTCTTGAATGGGCTGCTCACTGGGACCCAAATCACACAGAGCCTGTGAACTGCTTTAATATAGTCTTGTTTAAATGTTTCCACCAGAGGACCAAAGACAGAGGAGGGCGAACACATGTTTCAAGAGTTCTGTAAGAGGTAATGTAGTGTGAGATTAAGACTGTAAGTACAAGTGAAAGAGTTAGCAATTTGTTTGGAGACTGGTTTTATCTTAAAAATCCATGCAAATTTTACAGTCCAGACCTTAGATTATTTATATTTGTTTTAATACACATTTTTTTCTCCATATCTTAAGCATTATTTATGATCCAGGAAAATGTCTGAGGCTTGATGAAACCCACAGCATATTACTGCAAACCCTTGGTATATTGCATTTGGAAATACACACTTTAATCGATTACTGAGGATTGAAGGTGCTCATACTATTTCCTCATTTAAACCAGTAGCCCAGTTCCTCCCATGAGTTCTAGAAGTCTGCCAACAAGACATATTCTACAGGATCTCAAACTTCACATGCACAAAACTTGTTCATCATCTTTTCCCTCCTTCTTTTATACTCACTTTCATGGTGAGTGGCACCTTCCAGGCACTCAGCTGCTCAAACCAGAAATTTGGGAGTTATCCCAGACATCGCATTCTCCATCAGCACCCACATTCCACCAGCCACCAAGTACTGTCAAGTATGCCTCCATCTGTTATTCTCTGTCTGCATTAACATTGCTTTAATTTAGCCCTTTATCATCCCTTGCCTAAATTATTCTTATAGGCATCACTTAACTGGTCTGTTCTTCTACCTACTTCCTGAATACTTTCCTAGTTTATGGCTGCCCAATACTTTATGATATAGTCCAGACTCCTCAGCATATCATAACTTTTATCATAAGCAACTTATCCATATCCCACAGACTCACCTTGCCAATCTCCCCAATTCTTATCATATTATAGTAACATATACTTAATATCTTCACACTGGTCATTCTTTCTCATGCTTCTGGGCCCTTGCACATATATTCTATTCTTGGAATGTTCTCCCTCCCCTCTTTTCAATGCATTATCAATTACTACTAATCTTTCGTTATAGCTTAGCAATGGAACTATTGAAAGTTTTTCTTTCTTCTTCAGCAAAAACCACAGTAGTTTTTATACTGCTTCTCACAGGAAGCCATAAACTTTTGGCACTGTGTGTTATTGAGTTTTAAATAAAAGTGCAATTGGTTAAGGTCTTATTGAAAAACTGTATTTTTACAAAAGAAAAATCATGGGACACTTTTTATACTACCAAAGGTTAGGATTAGTTGTGTAGAAAAGAAAGACGCACAAACACACACACACACACTAATAATGCAAGGTGTGTTAGTTCATTTTCACACTGCTGATAAAGATATACCCAAAACTTTGAACAAAAAGAGGTTTAATTGGACTTACAGTTCCAAATGGCTGAGGATGCCTCAGAATCATGGCAAGAGGTGAAAGGCACTTCTTAAATGGCAGTGGCAAGAGAAAAATGGGAAAGAAGCAAAAGTGGAAATCCCTGATAAACCCATCAGATATCTTGAGACTTATTCACTATCACAAGAATAGCATGGGAAAGACAGGCCCCCATGATTCCATTACCTCCCTCTGGGTCCCTCCCACAACATATAGGAATTCTGGGAGATATAATTCAAGTTGAGATTTGGGTGGAGTCACAGCCAAGCCATATCATTCCACCCCTGGCCCCTCCAAATCTCATGTCCTCACATTCCAAAACCAGTCATGCCTTCCCAGCAGTCCCCCAAAGTCTTAACTCATTTCAACATTAACCCAAAAGTCCACAGTCCAAAGTCTCATGTGAGACAAGGCAAGTCCCTTCTGCCTATGAGCCTGTAAAGTCAAAAGCAAGCTAGTTACTTCCTAGATACAATGGCGGTACAGGTATTGGGTAAATACAGCCATTCCAAATGGGATAAATTGGCTAAAACAAAGGGATTACAGGGCCCATGCAAGTCCAAAATCCAGTGGGGCAGTCAAACTTTAAAACTCCAAAGTCTCCTTTGACTCCAGGTCTCACATCCAGGTCACACTGATGCAAGAGGTGGGTTCCCATGGTCTTGGGAAGTTCCACCTCTGTGACTTTGCAGGGTACGTCCTCTGTCCTGGCTGCTTCCACAGCTGGCATTGAGTGTCTGAGGCTTTTTCAGGTACACAGTGCAAGCTGTCAATGGATCTTCCATTCTGGGGTCTGGAGGATGGTGGCCCTCTTTTCACAGCTATACTAGGCAGTGCCCCAGTAGGGATTTTGTATGGGGGCTCTGACCCCACATCTCCCTTTCATATCACCATGGCAGAGGTACTCTGAGGACCCCACCCATGCAGCAAATTTTTGCCTGGGCATCCAGGCATTTCCATACATCTTCTGAAATCTACGTAGAGGTTCTGAAACTTCAATTCTTGAAATCTGTGCACTCACAGGCTCAACATCACATGAAAGCTGCCAAGAGTTGGGGCTTCCACCCTCTGAAGACACAGCCTGTGTTCTACATTGGTCCCTTTCAACCACAGCTGGAGTGGATGGGACACAGGGCACCAAGTCCCTAGACTGCACACAGCACGGGGACCTTGGGCCTGGCCCACAAAACCACTTTTTCCTCCTGGGCCTCTGGGCCTGTAATGGGAGGGGCTGCTGTGAAGGTCTCTGATATGGCCTGGGGACATTTTCCCTGTGGTCTTGGGGATTAACATTTGGCTCCTGAATAGTTATGCAAATTTCTGCAGCCAGCTTGAATTTTTCCTCAAAAAAAATGATTTTTGTTTTCTACTGTATCATCAGGCTGCAAATTTTCTGAACTTTTATGCTCCGTTTCACATGGAATGCTTTTAACAGCACCCAAGTCACCTTTTGAGTGCTTTGCTGCTTAAATTTTTTTTCCCATCAGATACCCTAAATCATCACTCTTAAGTTCAAAGTTCCACAAATCTTAGGGCAGAAGCAAAATGCTGCCAGTCTCTGCTAAAACATAACAGCAGTTACCTTTACTCCAGTTCCAAACAAGTTCCTCGTCTCCATCGAGACCACCTCAGCCTGGACCGTATTGTCTATATATCTATCAGCATTTTGGGCAAAGCCATTTAACAAGTCTGTAGGAAGTTCTTTACCGTATTTTCCTATCTTCTTCTGAGCCCTCCGAAGTGTTCTAACCTCTGCCTGTTCCTCAGTTCCAAAGTCGCTTACACATTTTGGGGTATATTTTCAGCAACATCCCACTTCTGTTACCAATTTACCATATTAGTTCATTTTCACACTTCTGATAAAGACATACCCCAGACTGGGAACATAAAGAGGTTTAATTGGACATACCATTCCACATGGCTGGGAAGGCCTCAGAATCATGATGAGAGGTGAAAGGCACTTCTTACGTGTCAGCAGCAAGAGAAAAATGAGAAAGAAGCAAAAGCCAAAACCCCTGATAAACCCATCAGATTTCTTGAGACTTATTCACTATCACAAGAATAGCATGGGAAAGACAGGCCCCCATGATTCCATTACCTCCATCTGGGTCCCTCCCACAACACACAGGAATTCTGGGAGATACAATTCAAGTTGAGATTTGGATGGAGACACAGCCAAACCATATCACAAAGTATATATGAAAACTAATAAGAAGATATGGGTCATAAGTATATCAATGATAGTAAGCAGCTCTAACAGTTTTTAATATTGTAGGGAAATCTACAAGAATTAAGATTCTAAAAAGCCACACAGATTATTTGTGTCATTTGCAGAAATAAATGATCTGATAAATAAATTATCTAATTTAGCCAAAAATTATCAATTCAACCTTTATCCTCATTACTGGCATACCTCACCCATCCCAAAGAGTTTATGCCTTTTTTCATTTTTGTGCATTTGGTGTTCCCTCTGCCTGAATTGTCTTTTGATGTTAACAGGACCTTATTAAGTGACTCCAATGTGTTGCACTCTGAGTTTGGTGCTTACCTAGACACTTTATTTCAATAACTTACCCTCTTTCTCTGTCTAGAAAATCCTTCAAGGCTCAGCTTGATCATCATCTCCTCAGTGAAGCATTTTCTGATTCCTAGAAGCATAATTAATCAGTTTCACTTCTGCAGGCTTTCAGGACTTCATAAACATCTGCTTCTGCTAAAAACAGATTATAAATATAATTCATTCATTCTTTTTAGAGAAAGATAGATAAATAGATATAGATAGGTAGAAAGATAGATAAACACCTATTATGTGGCAGGCATTAATTCCATATTAGTAAATAAAATAGATTATTTATGCATTTGGGGAGGCAGACAGTAAATGATAACCATATTGAAAAAATGAATTGTATTATATGGCAGAATGATATATGTTGTTAATTAAAGGATTGGAAAGCTTACAGGAAAGGTGCTAATAAGTTTAAATAAAGTGACTAGAGGAGACCTCTTTGAAAAAGGGACATCTGAAACAAAGACTTAAAGCAAGGGGAGTAAGCCACATGGAAAAGAGCTTTTCAGGAAGAAGAAACAGCCAGGTTCAAAGTCTTAGGCAAGGAGTGTGTCTTGCTCTGCCTTTGAGATTCTAATTAGGTTAGAGTGAAGCTTGAGCATTGGGATATATATATTTTTTAATTTCCCAGTGATTCCACTGTTTAGCTAGAGTTGAGAAATACTATACTAGATGTGGATTGGCCGAAATAATCTCAAGTCTCAAGAAGCCTACAGTTTGTGAGAGAGAGGCACATAAACACATGTGAGAGAGAGGCACATAAAACATGAATATGTAGTATAGAACAACAAAGTGACTATAGTCAATAATAATTCAATTGTACATTTTACAATAATGAAAAGAGTACAATTGGATTGTTTGTAACATAAAGGATAAATACTTGAGATGTTAGATACTCCATTTACTATGATGTGATTATTATGCATTGCATGCCTGTATCAAAAATATCTCATGTACCCCATAAATATATATACTATGTACCCACAAAAATTTTTAAAGATATATTTAACATGAAAAGTGCTATGAGGGAACGTTGTACAGAATCAACTGGGAGGACTCATTCCACTTTACCCAGTCTGGGAATGGAAGGATAATACCAAGCTGCCTGGAAGAATCCATGTTAGAACTAAGTTTGATAAATAGGAGGTAACTAAGAAAAGAACAGTTGAGGGAGGGGAGGAGAACGTGTGAGTGCTCCATGGGGGGTGTGGGGGAGGCATGCACAATCAGGAGGAAGTATAAGTAATTTAATATTAGTAAAATGGAGAGTTACAGAAGATTAAGCTAGAAATGTGGAGAGGGGTAGGATCTCAGAGAGGCTCGTAAGGACTGCTAAGGAGCTCAGATTTTTATCCTGAATGTATGGGACACTGAAGGTGTTTACAAAGCCAGTGATAAGATCTAGTTAGCTCAGTTAGATAATTTTAGTGGCAGTGAGAGAAAATGGATTTTAAAGGAACCCAGCTTAGAGCAGGGCAGCCAATCATAGGAGTATATCAGTACTTTAGCAGAAAGCTGACGATGCTTCTAGTCAGGGAGGTTTTATAGAGACAGAGTCAGTGTGAGAAGGGGTGATCTCAAAGACATATTGACAGAGTGTAGTTGGATAAACTTGCAGTTAGTTGACTGGGTAGATGCTGGTTAAGGGTGGCAAAACAAACAATGGGAAAAGTCAGATAATGCCCAGGTCTCTGGCTTGGGCAAGTGGGGAGATGGTCGTTCCAGTCACTGAGATAGGCAACAAAGAAGCAAGAGCACCTTTCAAGAAAGAATGGTAAGATATTCCATAATTGAGGTGCCAAGAGCACACTGAGGTGATGACCAACGGGCAGAAAATGTGGAATGCTATGGACCTCTGGATCTTTCACTGTGATAGCAGGCATAGTAAAGTATGTGCTAACCTGAATTTTCTTCTAGATGGATTTATGAGTGTTAACATATGTCTAAGATCATTATAGACAACATTCAAAGTGCGGGCAAAGATTTTAAGGAGCTTTAGCTTGGTTCTTTAATTTTCTATAAAATATAAAAGTATAATTGGTATCAAGATCCCAAATAGTGGAATTTAGAACAAGTATAGCTTAAGCCTTGTTCAAAAAGGAAGAATGTGTTGGTTTAGCATTACTGTTTAAGAAGTTTAGGGTTTTTTTTTTTTCTCTGCTTAAGAGAAATATTAGTTTAGGGGAATAATACAGGCCCTGTAACATTATTTTCAAGATATAAACTCTGTAACAGTACGAGTATAGAGACCTTCCTCTTCTCTTTGCTGGGGAAAAGCAGTTTGGGGAATGATACCTGCCTTTTCCTGAATCTCATTCTGTTTGTGTCTCTGTCGGACACTGTTTCACCCAATCAACCACCCAGGAGAGTGGGAACACTGAGTCATGGAAGGAAGATGAATAGAAATGTAAGACATCTGGGGTCTCAGTTCTCTCACTCCTGACTTGCTGTATGATTCTGAACAAGTTTTGCCCCTCCCTAGTCCTCACTTCCTTTCTGTGAAATGAAGTTGGTTGAATAGTTAAGTACCTTTCAGGCTAACATATTCTATGAATCTCTGAACACAGCTGTCTTTAAGAAGTCTTCATAGTTCTTCTCAGTTATTCATAAGTTTTATGCCTGACTCAGAGTTTGCCAGTCTGGAGCATGAAGATGAATGATCGTTATGGATGAACATTTTTACTATGAAGAAATGCTAGGAGAAATGGGCAGTGTCATAATAACACCCAGAGTCATGGGCAGCTTTTCCTCCCCATGACATCTGGTTTTCCTCTGATTTAATAGAAGCTGAATATTTGCTTTTATTTTAAATATATTTTTCCTATTCCAAGAGAATGCTTGTATTTCCAATAGCATTTAGTTCTTTACCTGAATGGTGGTATATGAGAAAGACTATCATAAATGTATGTGGTTTAAAGTAGGATATTTTAAAATCTAATGTAGTAGATTACAAAAATGATTACAATTCTTTATTGTACTTTCTATTAAGAGGTGGTATCTAAAATCTATCTCTAGAAAATGGCCTGGCTAATGACTTGCTTTGGCCAATGGAATGCAGCAGAAGTGATGTTGTAGTAGCATGAACCTACACTTCAAGAAGTCTGCTTCTTCTCTCCTTCTTGGGACAGAGACATTAGATTTTAAAATATGTGGATTTAAATTTAGAATCCACTTAATGCCTCAGAGTCTCAGTTCTCTCCATGCAAAATGAGAATGGAAGTATTTACCTCAAAGAGTTGTTTTAAGTACCTAATCAAACTGACAAGAAGCAAAAGAGCTATCCAGAGTTGTGCCTGATACATAAAGAGTATGCAGTAAGTGAAAGTGGTTATTAGTAAACCCCAAATGTTCCCATTTAAAAAACTCAGCCATGGTTTGCCATGTCTTTCATGCTTGTTTTCTATGTGTTCCCTAAAGTTATGAGCATGTTTGAAAATCAAACTTTCCATCCATCTCATATCCACACCACTCACTCTGTTGTTCCAGATCTATACTATTAACTATAACTAGAATTTGGCAGCTTTTTATATCTACATGTCACCACTCCTGAAACTGTGTAGAAAAAAAAAGTGTGCTGCTGCTTCATAGAGAAAAGGCATTAACAATGTACAGAAAGGAGACAGTACACACTGGCATTTGACATTTGGTGAGCCGGAGGAGGGGAGGGTGCCATGTCGAAACACCAAGAAGTAGACATAGTAGAGACCAAGCATGGTGTTTGTCTCTTCATAAATAGTAGTTCATTGTAACGGTTCTGTTGGGATGCTGCAATGTGAAATGAAGGTAATATAGTCTTAGGTGTCTTCTGAATACAAGAGAAGGAAAAGATGAAGGAGGAGGAAGAAGAAGAAGCACGGATGTGGAAGGAGAAAGAAAAGAAAGAAATAAAATGAGATAGGGATGGAGAAAGGGATGGAAATGAAGATGAAGGAAAAAGAGGAGATGGAAAAAAAAGAAAAGGAAGAGGAAGAAAAGGAGGTAAGGGAGTGAGAGGAAGAAAACAACTATTCAAAATAAGAAACAGCATACCTCTTAGCTTAAACTCTGTGTTGATGACAAAACAGGGTATCTCCTTTCTTTTTATTTACTCCTTTTATAGAATAGGTATGTGTGGCCAGTAGGAACACAGAGCTGGGGTATTTTGGATATTCATAAATGTGCGTAGCCTCATCTCACTATTAAACAGAAGTGCTAACTGTTCTCTAATTTTAGCAAATACTTTTAAATGTCAAAAGACAGATTTTCCTCCAACCCCCTTTCCTAGTCCTCAAGCTTTGAGTCACAAAGATAACTTCGCTCTCTGAAGAAATTGGCAGAAATGAATAGAATAAAATGCAAAGGAAATTTTTTTGACAAATTAATTTTAAGACACAGTTCTAGTCCAGCATCTATGTAGCTAAGTAGGCACCAAAATATATTTTCTAAACTGAGATGATCAAGGGGAATGGAAAGGAGAAAGGAAGATATCCTTAGAGACAAGAGTAATGGAAATCAAGGAACTGTCTTCTGTCATGGGGTTCAGGGCAGATCTAGGCTCTAGAAATTGACAAGGGGTGGATTTTAGGTCTTTCCTAAGGTGGAAGGCATAATCAGTGATGGGATGTGATTCTAACTATGTTGTTCTTATACGGTACGGACTGTGTACCAGATGGTACTACGCAGCACCTACTATGTGCCAGGCACTGAAAATAATAACTGATGAATGCACACTATCCTATCTTTCAGGCAGCTCACAATTTAGAGAGGAGAGACAGACACCATAACAAAAAATTATAATTAGGTGAGATCAGATATAAGTCAAAAGTGTGCACTGAGTGCTGTAGGTGAACAAGGGTGAGATACCTAACCTGTGAAAGGAAGACAGGAGGACCTGCCTGTAGGAGATAACACCTGAACCGAGTCCTGAACAAGAATAAGCCAGATAAAGAAGTGGGCAGAGGACAACATAATCAATGCCAAGGAGACACGAAACTGCACGTTGATAGGGGAGGGTCTTATGAGTAACTGAATATATTTAGAGACTGAGAGTTATGTAGGGACTAGTTCTGGAAGGCACTATATGCCATAACATAGAATCCCTCTTTGTTCTACAAATACAGATTAACAGGTCCCTAGCTCATTTTTTGGTTATTAATTATTTGAAACTTCATCCTTTCCAACATTCAGAATTGCACCCAGTTATTCACCACCCCACCTCACCCAACTGAGCTGAGAACACAGACGTCAACACAGGTGATTAACTGGAATTATGCATTGCTACCAACTGTCAGGAAACCAAAATAGAGGTAGCTTAAGTAAAGTGGATGTTCATTTATATCTCACAGCAAAGCCCAGGTGTCCAGTCAAGGGCTAAAATGCTTCACAGTGTTAGTGACTCAGTCTTCTTCTATCTTTTTGTTCCCCCATAATTGGCCTCAATCTTAAGTGAGTATGGTAGGACAAAAAGAAATTGCCCAAAGGACACATGAATAACAACATTTAAGATTTGTTTTAAATACTAATTGAGCAATATGACCTCTCTTCTCAGAACCATCATTCCATGCTATACACTGATCTTTTCTTCCTCTTGATCAAGTCTGCTGTTGAAACTTTATAATGAATTTTTCAGTTTAGTCATTATATTCTTCATCTTTAGGATTTCTATCTGGTTCTTTTTTACTATTTCTATTTATTTGTCAAACTTCTCACTTTTAATGTATTGTTTTCCAAATTTTATTAAATTTTCTATCCATATAATCTTATTGTTCACTGAACTTTGAGTATTAATCTGAATTCTTTGTCAGTCATTTATGTATCTCCATTTCTTTTGGTTCTGATCCTGGAACTGTATTAGTTTCTTTTTGAGGTGTCATGATTCCCTGATTTTTCATAATCCTTTTGTTCTTGTATGTTGTCCATGCATTTGAGGATACAGCCCCTGCTATGGCCTTTCCAGGGGTTCTTTGGCAGGGCTAGACCTTCACTCTTTAGCTTGTGATTCTGGAAGGACCAGCTCATGATGACCCCAGACCGAGTTTATTGTGAGTTTTCCTGTTGGCCTTTGCTCTGATATTGGCAGGGCTGCTGGCTGACCTCTGTTGTTCAGTGAGACCACTGGCTGGGCACTGCTGTCGGGCAAAGCTTCTGGTTGGGTACTGCTATTACTTCTGGTCAGGCTGGTAATAGGATGTATTCTCCGGCTGGGCAATTTTGTTCTTTGAGATTTGCAGTTTAGCAGGGCTGCAGGCTAGGCTGTAAGGTTAAGGGGAGATACTGTTCAAGGTAGGTGGGACAATAGGTTATGCTCCTTAGAATTTTACAGTTAAAGTTGCCTCCCTGTCAGGTGGAGCCATGGGATAGGCTTTTGGTTGAATTGAGTAGCTATTTTTCCTCCTGGGTCAAACTTGTCTAGCTTTTTCTTCTTTGAAATGCATAGAAATGGAAATCTCTCTGCCTGGGTAAGGTTGTTGGCTGAGTGACTTCCCGGGTTAAGCCAATCTAGCACCTTTGCTTCTCTGCAGTGCACAAAGATGGGAGTCTCTTGGCCTGGGCAGGTTTGTTGGGGTAGGCTCTAAGGCTGGGCATAGATACTAGCCATCTAGGTACAGAAGTTAGATTGAGCATCCCAACATGTTTCTGAAGGTGACCAGTTCAGCGTTACAGGTTGGCTGCCTTTATTTATTTATGTATCTATTTATTTATTTAGAGACGGTGTCTTGCTCTGTCTCCCAGGCTAGAATACAGTGGCATGATCTTGGCTCACTGCAACCTCCACCTCCAGGGTTCAAGCGGTTCTCATGCCTCAGCCTCCCAAGTAGCTGGGATTACAGGCATGCTTCTATGTCTGGCTAATTTTTGTATTTTTAGTAGAGATGGGGTTTTGCCATGTAGACCAGGATGGTCTCGAACTCCTGACCTCATGTGATCCGTCTGCCTTGACCTCCCAAAGTGCTGGGATTACAGGTGTGAACCACTATGCTCAGCCAGAGATTGGTTGGTGTTTCTGGTCTGGTGTCACAGGAACACAGAAGTACCACCAAGATTCACGCACTGGTTACTTATCACGTATGGTTTCTTTCTTTGTTTCCACCTGACTACAGGTGGTCTAGCCATGCCATTTTCTCTAGTGTTTCCTATGAGGTAAAACCAAAGTGGGCTTCCTGAGAACCATCTTGGAATGCTAGGGATGGTATATGACTGCCTCCAGTTCTCTTTTGCCCATGAAGAAACTGGGCCCAGGAAGATATTCTCTGAATTTGTGCTGACTTGGGGGAGTGGGAGGAGCAGCACAGTTAGATTAAGGCCAGTCTTCTTACCCTTCTTAGATTTTCATTCAGTTCTGTAGAGCTACACAGGTGTTTCAGGCTTGTTTTCATGTATTGAGATTTTCAAAAGGATGATCTTGTCTGTGGATAGTTGCTTGCTGAACTTTCTGTAAGGAGGAGTAGAGCCTAAAACTTCCTATTCTGACATCTTTCTGACATAATTATTGACCATTTCCTGAGGACTTGTGTGATACCAATGGCTAGGGAATTATAAAAATGATTAAGTAACAGCCACTACTTTCAAGAAGTTTGTACTTTAACAGTATGGCAGATATATATATATACAACTAATTTTAATAGTTTGTCAAGTGCTATTCAACCCTAAGGAAGTGAAAAGAAGATGTGTTATTTCAACCTAATTTTTGGAAAAGGTATTAAAGAGGAGGTTATACTTTAACTCAGCCTGAAAGATGATTGAGGATCCATCAAGGGATCACATATAAATTACAAATGTGTGATAATTTCTTTATTGTCACACAGAACTTAATATTTGTTCCAAATCCTGGTTAAGCAATATAACCTCTTCTTCCCTACACACAATTGATTTGTCATCCAGTAGCATACTTTCCAGCTTGCTTTCTTATTGCCTACAGTAATTTGAATTTTCAGATATGCAAAAGAAACCTTTGTCATCCTTTAGGCATTATAATAATAATCATCCATAAACCAGATATTCAATACCTTCCTTTTAGCATTTCTTCCATTCTTCGTTTCTATTCTTTCAATAACGCCTGTGTGACTAAGTTAAAGGCTAGCATTTATACCCCACAGCAAGACTTTCACCCTGTTTTGTTGTTGGAGGTGAAGCTGGTTTTTCAGCTGTAGTAAGCATACCCCTGGAAATGTGTCACTGCTTCTCTCCCCTCACCAGCAAGTATTTTCTATGTTTTTCATCACAAAGTTGTTATATGTTTCAAGCTTTGAGCAACATCTGAGTTTCCACCAGCTGTGTTTTGCATTGTCCTCATTTTGTATAATTAAGAAAAACAGGAAGCCAATCACTTAAGTAAAGCTGACCCTCTTCATTCTGCAGACCCGAGAAAGGACTGCATCAGGGTTTTTTTTTTAGTACAGTTTTTAAAAAATTTACCCTGCAATCCACTTCAAAGTGGAACAAGGTTAGAGGAACTGTGGCAGTATGATGGCCTTCCTCTTGACTACAAACAGCTGTGCTTTTCTGAAACTACACAGTCCAGTTTCAACACACTTCTCTTATATAATCAGTTATCAATTCAGTTAGTCACACTGTGACAGAGGATTTCCTCTGATTTTTTTTTTTTTACAGTAACTCAAATCTTAGGAAGTCAGGGAGCCTTTTAACCTTAGTGCTTAAATCTTCTATATATTCAACTTTTTACCTATAGGTCCTGACCATACAGTTAGACAGACAAAGCTGTGTTGCAAGTCACCAGGTAGATGAGAGAGAGGGCCAATTGTATTCACTGGGCATTATCTGCTCTTCTTAGGAAATGCAAACATTTTTGACCCCAATTTGTGTAGATACTTGTGAAGGAGTTTCTGCTATTTGATTTTACTAAAAGTTAAAACCAATAGTATATATCTGGGAAAGAGCTTCTGATTCTACTTGCCTAGAGTTTCATTTTTTTTATGACATAAGATAAAAATAATTACTTCAGGCATGGTGTCTCGTGCCTGTAATTCTAGCACTTTGGGAGGCCGAGGCAGGTGGATCACTTGAGATCAGGAGTTCAAAACCAGCCTGACCAATATGGTGAAACCCCATCTCTAGTAAAATTAATTCAAAAAAAAAATTAGCTGGGCATGGTTGAATGCGACTTTAGTCCCAGCTACTCCAGAGGCTGAGGCAGGAGAATTTCTTTTTTATTTATTTATTTATTTATTTATTTATTTATTTATTTATTTATTATACTTTAAGATCTAGGGTACATGTGCATAACGTGCAGGTTTGTTACATATGTATACTTGTGCCATGTTGGTGTGCTGCACCCATCAACTCGTCAGCACCCATCAATTCATCATTTATATCATGTATAACTCCCCAATAAAATCCCTCCCCCCTCCCCCCTCCCTATGATAGGCCCCAGTGTGTGATGTTCCCCTTCCCGAGTCCAAGTGATCTCATTGTTCAGTTCCCACCTATGAGTGAGAACATGCGGTGTTTGGTTTTCTCTTCTTGTGATAGTTTGCTAAGAATGATGGTTTCCAGCTGCATCCATGTCCCTACAAAGGACACAAACTCATCCTTTTTTATGGCTGCATAGTATTCCATGGTGTATATGTGCCACATTTTCTTAATCCAGTCTGTCACAGATGGACATTTGGGTTGATTCCAAGTCTTTGCTATTGTGAATAGTGCCGCAATAAACATACGTGTGCATCTGTCTTTGTAGTAGAATAATTTATAATCCTTTGGGTATATAGCCAGTAATGGGATGGCTGGGTCATATGGTACATCTAGTTCTAGATCCTTGAGGAATCGCCATACTGTTTTCCATAATGGTTGAACTAGTTTACAATCCCACCAACAGTGTAAAAGTGTTCCTATTTCTCCACATCCTCTCCAACACCTGTTGTTTCCTGACTTTTTAATGATTGCCATTCTAACTGGTGTGAGATGGTATCTCATTGTGGTTTCGATTTGCATTTCTCTGATGGCGAGTGATGATGAGCATTTTTTCATGTGTCTGTTGGCTGTATGGATGTCTTCTTTTGAGAAATGTCTGTTCATATCCTTTGCCCACTTTTTGATGGGGTTGTTTGTTTTTTTCTTGTATATTTGTTTGAGTTCTTTGTAGATTCTGGATATTAGCCCTTTGTCAGATGAGTAGACTGCAAAAATTTTCTCCCTTTCTGTAGGTTGCCTGTTAACTCTGATGGTAGTTTCTTTTGCTGTGCAGAAGCTCTTTGGTTTAATGAGATCCCATTTGTCAATTTTTGCTTTTGCTGCCGTTGCTTTTGGTGTTTTAGACATGAAGTCCTTGCCCATGCCTATGTCCTGAATGGTACTACCTAGGTTTTCTTCTAGGGTTTTTATGGTATTAGGTCTAACATTTAAGTCTCTAATCCATCTTGAATTAATCTTCGTGTAAGGAGTAAGGAAAGGATCCAGTTTCAGCTTTCTACTTATGGCTAGCCAATTTTCCCAGCACCATTTATTAAATAGGGAATCCTTTCCCCATTTCTTGTTTCTCTCAGGGTTGTCAAAGATCAGATATCTGTAGATGTGTGGTATTATTTCTGAGGACTCTGTTCTGTTCCATTGGTCTATATCTCTGTTGTGGTACCAGTACCATGCTGTTTTGGTTACTGTAGCCTCGTAGTATAGTTTGAAGTCAGGTAGCGTGACGCCTCCAGCTTTGTCCTTCTGACTTAGGATTGTCTTGGCAATGCGGGCTCTTTTTTGGTTCCATATGAACTTTACAGCAGTTTTTTCCAATTCTGTGAAGAAAGTCATTGGTAGCTTGATGGGGATGGCATTGAATCTATAAATAACCTTGGGCAGTATGGCCATTTTCACGATATTGATTCTTCCTATCCATGAGCATGGTATGTTCTTCCATTTGTTTGTGTCCTCTTTGATTTCACTGAGCAGTGGTTTGTAGTTCTCCTTGAAGAGGTCCTTGACATCCCTTGTAAGTTGGATTCCTAGGTATTTTATTCTCTTTGAAGCAATTGTGAATGGAAGTTCATTCCTGATTTGGCACTCTGTTTGTCTGTTACTGGTGTATAAGAATGCTTGTGATTTTTGCACATTAATTTTGTATCCTGAGACTTTGCTGAAGTTGCTTATCAGCTTAAGGAGATTTTGGGCTGAGACAATGGGGTTTTCTAAATATACAATCATGTCATCTGCAAACAGGGACAATTTGACTTCTTCTTTTCCTAACTGGATACCCTTGATTTCTTTCTCTTGCCTGATTGCCCTAGCCAGAACTTCCAAGACCATGTTGAATAGGAGTGTTGAGAGAGGGCATCCCTGTCTTGTGCCAGTTCTCAAAGGGAATTTTTCCAGTTTTTGCCCATTCAGTATGATATTAGCTGTGGGTTTGTCATAAATAGCTCTTACTATTTTGAGGTACGTTCCATCAATACCGAATTTATTGAGCGTTTTTAGCATGAAGGGCTGTTGAATTTTGTCAAAAGTCTTTTCTGCATCTATTGAGATAATCATGTGGTTCTTGTCTTTGGTTCTGTTTATATGCTGGATTACATTTATTGATTTGCGAATGTTGAACCAGCCTTTCATCCCAGGGATGAAGCCCACTTGATCATGGTGGATAAGCTTTTTGATGTGCTGCTGAATCCGGTTTGTCAGTATTTTATTGAGAATTTTTGCATCGATGTTCATCAGGATATTGGTCTAAAATTGTCTTTTTTTGTGGTTCTCTGCCAGGCTTTGGTATCAGGATGATGTTGGCCTCATAAAATGAGTTAGGGAGGATTCCCTCTTTTTCTATTGATTGGAATAGTTTCAGAAGGAATGGTACCAGCTCCTCCTTGTACCTCTGGTAGAATTCAGCTGTGAATCCATCTGGTCCTGGACTTTTTTTGGTTGGTAGGCTATTAATTGTTGCCTCAATTTCAGAGCCTGCTATTGGTCTACTCAGAGATTCAGCTTCTTCCTGGTTTAGTCTTGGAAGAGTGTAAGTGTCCAGGAAATTATCCATTTCTTCTAGATTTTCTAGTTGATTTGCATAGAGGTGTTTATAGTATTCTCTGATGGTAGTTTGTGTTTCTGTGGGGTCGGTGGTGATATCCCCTTTATCATTTTTTATGCGTCTATTTGATTCCTCTCTCTTTTCTTCTTTATTAGTCTTGCTAGCGGTCTGTCAATTTTGTTGGTCATTTCAAAAAACCAACTTCTGGATTCATTGATTTTTTTGGAGGGTTGTTTGTGTCTCTATCTCCTTCAGTTCTGCTCTGATCTTAGTTATTTCTTGCCTTCTGCTAGCTTTTGAATGTGTTTGCTCTTGCCTCTCTAGTTCTTTTAATTGTGATGTTAGAGTGTCAATTTTAGATCTTTCCTGCTTTCTCTTGTGGGCATTTAGTGCTATAAATTTCCCTCTACACACTGCTTCAAATGTGTCCCAGAGATTCTGGTATGTTGTATCTTTGTTCTCATTGGTTTCAAAGAACATCTTTATTTCTGCTTCATTTCATTATGTACCCAGTAGTCATCCAGGAGCAGGTTGTTCAGTTTCCATGTAGTTGAGCGGTTTTGATTGAGTTTCTTAGTCCTGAGTTCTAGTTTGATTGCACTGTGGTCTGAGAGACAGTTTGTTATAATTTCTGTTCTTGTACATTTGCTAAGGAGTGCTTTACTTCCAATTATGTGGTCAATTTTGGAATAAGTGCGATGTGGTGCTGAGAAGAATGTATATTCTGTTGATTTGGGGTGGAGAGTTCTATAGATGTCTATTAGGTCCACTTGGTGCAGAGATGAGTTCAATTCCTGGATATCCTTGTTAACTTTCTGTCTCGTTGATCTGTCTAATGTTGACAGTGGAGTGTTGAAGTCTCCCATTATTATTGTATGGGAGTCTAAGTCTCTTTGTAAGTCTCTAAGGACTTGCTTTATGAATCTGGGTGCTCCTGTATTGGGTGCATATATCTTTAGGAGAGTTAGCTCTTCCTGTTGAATTGATCCCTTTACCATTCTGTAATGGCCTTCTTTGTCTCTTTTGATCTTTGATGGTTTAAAGTCTGTTTAATCAGAGACTAGGATTGCAACCCCTGCTTTTTTTTGTTCTCCATTTGCTTGGTAGATCTTCCTCCATCCCTTTATTTTGAGCCTATGTATGTCTCTGCATGTGAGATGGGTCTCCTGAATACAGCAGACTGATGGGTCTTGACTCTTGATCCAGTTTGCCAGTCTGTGTCTTTTAATTGGAGCATTTAGTCTGTTTACATTTATGGTTAATATTGTTATGTGTGAACTTTATCCTGCCATTATGATATTAACTGGTTATTTTGCTCGTTAGTTGATGCAGTTTCTTCCTAGCCTCGATGGTCTTTACATTTTGGCATGTTTTTGCAATGGCTGGTACCGGTTGTTCCTTTCCATGTTTAGTGCTTCCTTCAGGGTCTCTTGTAAGGCAGGCCTGGTGGTGACAAAATCTCTAAGCATTTGCTTATCTGTAAAGGATTTTATTTCTCCTTCACTTATGCAACTTAGTTTGGCTGGATATGAAATTCTGGGTTTAAAATTCTTTTCTTTAAGAATGTTGAATATTGGACCCCACTCTCTTCTGGCTTGTAGAGTTTCTGCCGAGAGATCTGCTGTTAGTCTGATGGGCTTCCCTTTGTGGGTAACCCGACCTTTCTCTGTGGCTGCCCTTAAGATTTTTTCCTTCATTTCAACTTTGGTGAATCTGGCAATTATGTGTCTTGGAGTTGCTCTTCTGGAGGAGTATCTTTGGGGCGTTCTCTGTATTTCCTGAATTTGAATGTTGGCCTGCCCTACTAGGTTGGGGAATTTGTCCTGGATGATATCCTGAAGAGTGTTTTCTAACTTGGTTCCATTTGCCCCCTCACTTTCAGGCACCCCAATCAGACGTAGATTTGGTCTTTTTACATAATCCCATAGTTCTTGCAGGCTTTGTTCATTTCTTTTTCTTCTTTTTTCTTTAGGTTTCTCTTCTCGCTTCATTTCATTCATTTGATCCTCAATCGCTGATACTCTTTCTTCCAGTTGATCGAGTCGGTTACTGAAGCTTGTGCATTTGTCACGTATTTCTCGTGTCATGGTTTTCATCTCTGTCATTTCGTTTATGACCTTCTCTGCATTAATTAGTCTAGCTGTCAATTCTTCCACTCTTTTTTCAAGATTTTTAGTTTCTTTGCACTGGGTACGTAATTCCTCCTTTAGCTCTGAGAAGTTTGATGGACTGAAGCCTTCTTCTCTCATCTCGTCAAAGTCGTTCTCTGACCAGCTTTGATCCGTTGCTGCCAATGGGCTGCGCTCCTTTGCAGGGGAGATGCACTCTTATTTTTTGAATTTCCAGCTTTTCTGCCCTGCTTTTTCCCCATCTTTGTGGTTTTATCTGTCTCTGGTCTTTGATGATGGTGACGTACTGATGGGGTTTTGGTATAGTTGTCCTTCCTGTTTGATAGTTTTCCTTCTGACAGCCAGGACCCTCAGCTGTAGGTCTGTTGGAGATTGCTTGAGGTCCACTCCAGACCCTGTTTGACTGGGTATCAGCAGCAGAGGTTGCAGAAGATAGAATATTGCTGAGCAGCGAGTGTACCTGTCTGATTCTTACTTTGGAAGTTTCCTCTCAGGGGTGTACTCCACCCTGTGAGGTGTGGGGTGTCAGACTGCCCCTAGTGGGGGATGTCTCCCAGTTAGGCTACTCAGGGGTCAGGGACCAACTTGAGCAGGCAGTCTTTCTGTTCTCAGATCTCAACCTCCATGTTGGGAGATCCACTGCTCTCTTCAAAGCTGTCAGACAGAGTCGTTTGCGTCTGCAGAGGTTCTGCTGCTTTTTTGTTGTTGTTTTTTAGCTGTGCCCTGTCCCCAGAGGTGGAGTCTACAGAGACAGGCAGGTTTCCTTGAGCTGCTGTGAGCTCCACCCAGTTCGAGCTTCCCAGCGGCTTTGTTTACCTACTTAAGCCTCAGCAATGGCGGGCGCCCCTCCTCCAGCCTCGCTGCTGTCTTGCAGTTAGATCGCAGGCTGCTCTGTTAGCAATGAGGGAGGCTCCGTGGGCGTGGGACCCTCCCGGCCAGGTGTGGGATATATTCTCCTGGTGTGCCTGTTTCCTTAAAGCGCAGTATTGGGGTGGGAGTTACCCGATTTTCCAGGTGTTGTGTGTCTCAGTTCCCCTGGCTAGGAAAAGGGAATCCCTTCCCCCTTGCGCTTCCCAGGCGAGGTGATGCCTCGCCCTGCTTCAGCTCTCGCTGGTCGGGCTGCAGCAGCTGACCAGCACTGATTGTCCGGCACTCCCTAGTGAGATGACCCCAGTACCTCAGTTGAAAATGCAGAAATCACCTGTCTTCTGTGTCACTCGCGCTGGGAGTTGGAGACTGGAGCAGTTCCTATTCGGCCATCTTGGGAGAATTTCTTTAACTCAGGAGGCAGAGGTTTCAGTGAGCCGAGTTCATGCCACTGCACTACAGCCTGGGCAACAGAGCAAGAGTCTGTCTCAAAAAAAAAAAAAAAAAATTACTTCATCATGCTAAATTTAACATAGAAATGGTAGTTACGTTGGTGTCAACAATACTCTATTGAATGATATATTTATTGCATATGTCACATTTGATGATCATTATAGTCAGTATGGGAGATATAGAGATATTTAAAATATAGTTCCTACCTTCAAGGATTTCATAGGCTTGTAGGGAAAGCTCACATGAATACAACTAAATGTAATCCATAGCAATGTGTTAAATGATCTGTGTCCTATTCTCATAAGCACCCATTTTGTGATCAGACCCACCTCCTATATAAATTTGAGGTACAGCATCAAAGCCTGTCAAGGGAACCTTACAATCTGACACTTGTGTATGAGTAATAATCAATCATTCATTCAACAATTATGTATTGAGCATATACTATGTTCTTTGTATTGTGCTGTTTTTCTATGGGTTGGAAACCTTCATTCAGGGGCATCTGTAGTGCTCTGTATGACTCGCAGAGTTTTCTAACATTTATTAGACACTATTATGTTCTAGTTACTTTAATTTTCAAAGTTCCATGAGGTGTAAAATTTTGTACCTATGTGCAAATGGAAACGGACTCAGTAAAATTAAGTAATCTTTACAGTGTTATACAGCAAATAACTGATATATTTAAACCCAAATCCCTATAATCATGATGATTCCCTATTCTACTACTTTTGACAGCCCATGCTTCCAACTAATAGAGACATTTTACAGGTAATTTGAACGCACAGTATTGACTGAGACCTATTTTCTGTGTCAGAAGCCTCTATTGACATCTGTGTATATGGACAAGCTGGTCACTTACATGTTCTTTTAATTCCACCCAATATAAATTAAAATATTTTAATTTTATTTTGGAGTTTGAATGGAATGCTTTACAGTATAGTGAGGAATATATCAGGAAGGAGTAATATCAGGAAGAATTTAAAATGTAGTGAAACACAGAAATGGTGATAAAAGAAGTTAGAGAATTTACCTGTAGGTGTCTTTAAAAGTAGAATGTAATTTTTATGTCTCACACAGTCATGTGGACTAGATTATCTGTTGAGACCATTTCAACTTATAAAGTCATCATGTTGCACTGTGATATTATCACTAAATTGGACAGAATGTGCAAACACAGGAGTGAAGTTTGGCAACTGTAGTTCAGGTAGCTGACACCAGGTGGCAGCAGCGAGGCACTCACATCTTTTTAAGAAAATCACTGTATCATACTCAGGAGACACCTTAGGTAATATTTAACCCAAACCATTTCACAGTTTGGCAACTCGAGACCCAGAGCCATGATTCAGCATAGTTCTGTAAGAATATCTTTTTATTAAAGAAAAACCGTATGTAAATATTAGATGACATTATATGCAGAATAAAAAAGAAATGGAGGTGCTATTTTGGGCAATATTTAAAAACAAGCGATATTTTATGCTTATTCAATAATTATATTTCTTACTATTCTTTCCTAAGCAACCCCCCTGCCCTGCAGTCTCATCCAATAAAGGAATAGTACATTCTTGGATGGGATCTTTCAGGGGTTTAAAGCCTTCCTTCAGTGTAGTGTCTCCAGGGATACTGTAAAGTCAGTTCCCTGAGGTTGACTCTGATCCAAATCTCCACAGTTCAGTGCTGACAGGGACTTTAGACAGCTTCTTGATCACTCTTCTCAGTATTTTTTCCTCTGTGACAGGCATAAAGAGACAACTCATGCCTATAAGCATACCCAAGCTTTTATAAAAACCCCCAAAAATACTGCATAGAAGAGCATTTGCAACCACCTGTTATTGTCACAGCTTCAGTTAGGGTCACTTGCAATGGGCCTAACCTAGATAAAATAGGCTGTGCTTTACTGAAGTTGCATTAACTGAAGTCTGACTTTTTTTTTTCCTCTAAAGCAAACACACAGACTATAAATGAGTGAGACTGGAGTTGTCTCCTTTTAAAACTGCTCTCCTTTATTTTTTTAAGTAAATGGTTTCCAATCATTATATAATTAATATCAGTATCTGAAATGATTCTCACAGATGAACATGACCTTTCAGTGTATCCGCACAGCACAACAGAGAGCCACTTTTCTAGCCTAGTTCTCTAAACACATTTCAGATGAGAAATTTTTCTACCAGAGGAGGTCACATAGCTACTAAAATGTTACATAGCTACTTTAGAGCCTCACAGAGCCAGGACCAAGATCCGAGTGTTGTTGTAATGATTCTGGTGTACATTTAACTGATTTACTTAAACTTTATTGAACTGAAAGCCAGCTATGCATGAGTGTAAGAACAAGACTGATTTTACGGTCTGCCTTTTCACTGCTTTAACCTAAAACAGATAGCATCTGAACCTCACCTGGCAGCTGTGCCATTTTGCCCTGTGCTCTGACACATTTTGGCTCTTTCAGTGAGCTCCCACTGCTGCTGCTTGCAGTCAAAATTCCAGGTTCTGAAAAAAACATGATTTCTTCCAGCCCTGGGGATTGCTGTCAAAAGGTCACCCAGTCATTACGTCTCACTAATTATGTTAGAAGGAGGCCTCAAAAATGTCAGGCTTTTTGAAAAAAAGAAACATCAACATTTATGGTGAACATAAGAAAACATACATCACAATAGTACTATGCATAGCGTTCCTTGAAAATGTGGATGTGTTGTGGGTGTAGAACCACTCATTCATTTACTCACCATCATGTTTTGAGATAGCTCAATGTCAGATGTGGTTGAAAAGTCCGCAGGTGCCAACTGGATTCTTCCTTCATTTGTATATTCAACATATATGTATTTATAGCCTTTTACATGCTAGCAACAGTGCTAGGCACAAGGAATGCAACTCAATATGAATGAATTTTAGTAGAAATGTTGCTTAAGATAAACTTACATAAATGGAATTGAAATGTGGTTTTATAAAAGTTGGTAATCACAGCACTTTGGGAAGCTGAGGTGAGAGGATCACTTGAGACCAGCAGTTTGAGAACAGCCTGAACAACATGCCAAGACCCCATTTCTACGAAAAATAAATTAAAAATCAGCCAGGTACAGTGGCACATGCCTACAGTCCCAGCTGTTTGGAGGGTTGAGGCAGGAGGGTCACTTGAGTGCAGTCGGTTGAGGCTGCAGCAGGGAGCCATGTTTGTACCACTGCACTCCAGCCTGGACGATACAGCAAGAACTTGTCTCAAAAACAAAAAAAAAAAAAAAAAAAAAAAAAGAGAAAAGAAAGAAAAAAGAAAAAGAGGTAAAGAGTTGGATATTTATTTATTCCAAGAAATACATTTTAAAGATTCTTTGCATTGTTACTGTAACACAAGACACGTCTACTATTGGAGGAATCAAAAAATATAAGACAAAACTGCTGTTAAAAATTTAGTTTTAAGAAAGGACTCATAAATCTCATAGATCGTTATTTAAACAAATGGCACAAACAATTCCAAAATACAGGGTATAATATTCAAGCTAACTATGATAAGCATTGAGTGATAAAATATAAAGGGAGAGGGCACTTGCAGATGAGGCAAACCCAGAAGGCTTCATGTAGGAGCTGGAAATTTGAATTGGACTCTCCTTTTGAATCCAAATGCAAAGAAGGAAATGAGTGCTCCCAATTTTTTTTCTTTTTTAAAAAATTTACATTTTATATTATCTTAGAAGCTAGTATTGGGTAGAGACATAGGTAGTCATAGAAAATGCTGGTTTTAGCCAAGGAGTTAGGAACTTAAATGGTAGTCATTATTTAGTCTATGACAGCCGTCAGGTCTGAATAGTATTTCTCAAAGACAGGGACTGAACAAAATGATATCTTGGAGTTCCTTCTAGATCAAGGATCATGGATTCTATTACACATTTCTTGATGTTGTAAACATGTAACTTTATAAAAGTATATTCTGTCACATTACTTTTTGATTTTTTAAAATTTTTAAAATTCTTATGGGTATATAAGGGGTATATATGGATTACAGGAAATGTCACATTTTGATAAGTATAAATCAAGATTGAGAAAGCACTGCAAGGCAAAACTATCTAGGTGAATTCTATTTGCTTGAAACCCAGTTACAATTTTGTTTGACATATATAGTGTTCATCAATACTTAGGAAGTAAAAAAAGAAGTCAATTTTAAATCTTCAAATTAATATGTATTGTGTACAAGGTTCATGGTCTTAGATACTTATTAACTAACAATTTGCCTTTCAAATATTTTCTTAGCATTTCAAATGAAATGCTATCCTTATTTTCCCATATGTGTTGCATTCTTGCTATAGATTATAAAAACAAATTTCTTTCACTCAACAATGATTTAATAAATATTTATTGAGGACTTATAAATGTCAAACACTGAGCTTGCTGGATGCAGGAGGTATAAAAGTAAATGCAATACAGTTAAAACATAGTCTCCTACTCAAGAAGATTACTGTCTGGTGGGCAAGTCAGACTTACAAGTAGATCAGTTACACTTCTAAATATAGAGTTTAAAACAAGAGCTTTGGAAAGCACAGAAGAGAGAACATTGGCTGCTAGAAGGGAGGTTTCACAGAAAGGTATCATTTAATATGAGTCTTATAGGTAACATTTAATCTGAGTCTTGGAAGATGAGGTGGCAAAATGGTATAACTCGGGCTATGGCTTGATGACATCTGCCATCATGGAATCTGTAGGATCAGGTGTTCTCATCTGTGACAGAAGTGTATTTTATTTTTACAGGATAGTTACAAAAATTGGAAATAATGCAAAACACATAGCATAATGATCAGAAGAGTATAGATGCTCAGTAAAGCACATTTATCATTTGCATTATCACCTAAATCTATTGAACTATATGTCCTGCTACTCACTGTACAAACTCTAAATGCCCAATATGCTGTTTCACAGCTAATATTATGGCTATAATTAAGTAGTCAGTAGTCACTTATGCATTTAATATTTGCCCCCCAAACCAGACTAAACACCTTAAGAAAAGGGAATGAAATTATTTCATTGATTATGTATTCCTAGTATCTACTAGAGTGCCTAGCTGATGACAAACACCCAATACATATTTGTTGAAGGAGTTATTTAAAAATGCAGTATCAAGTCATATTGTAAAAATGCATTATCAAGTCATGTTGGGAGTACTCTAACTCCCAAAAATCAATTTATTAGTTTTCCTTCATGGCAAAGGGTGGCACTCAGACCTCTTGAAATAATACCTACTCCATCTGGAACTCAATTCAGCATACCCTTCATTTTCATGCCTCAACTCTCCATTATGCTCATACTTAACCTAAAACTCATAGTAGCCTGTGGATGGCCAGATAAAATAATTTTATGATTTTCTGGTGATTTTAACCCAAAACGTAGCTTACATTTGTCTCATTTTACCTTTCTACAGCCCAGAATATTTTAGAAGAAGACCCCTCTCCTCTCTCAATAAATCTACCATGTCTTATAGAAAGTTTATTAGAGGAGCACATTCAGATTCCCTGAGAATTCATTACTTTCCAAAGCTGTGATGAAGCATTATTCTGAATAAAATTAAGTTCTACTTCTTCCAATTAACAGCAGATGATAAAAGTGCCTGCCAGTTCTGTTGCCTTTCAGTTGGATGTTTTTCTCTTGCTTGGTCATTTGTAAAATGTGAGCCCTCCTAATGGGGACTGAGTTATTCACTTGAATTAATGAGTTTCAGCTGAATTAATAGTGCCTAGCACACTGTAGGTATTCAATAATAGTCAACAGTAATTTGTAAGCTGACTTAAGTTGCTTCATTTGGGAACATTGGCTAAAATCAATATAATGTAGCTTTCCTATGAAATTTGACTTAAAGGAAAGATCAAATTCTCAAATTTGGGATCCAGACTATAGACAGTCCTGTAGCTAGCATTAACTGAAAGAATCAAAAAAGATTATGCAAAACCTGTTGGGCTGAATTTCTTCCTGTGATTTCCCAAAAAGTACACAAGATACTCCAGCATACCTATATGTATTTTTGAGCCTTAGATTATTCCTCCTAGAGGAGTATCTGGCACAGAGTAGGTCTTCATCAAAATAATAGGTAAGAACAAGTGGGATAACATGTCACATGCCACATGTTAGAGCATAGCCCATTTTCTTGTATCTCATAGTCACTCAGTAACTATTGATTTAGTCAATTTAAAATTAAAATAGAATTAAGATCTAGCACAAACTAACTTAGAGAGGAAACCTTTTAGATCTAAACCCAAGAAGATAAAATACAAAAAAATTTATTGATCAGGAAATAGTTTTATTTAGAGGACCAAAGAGACAAAGTTAGCAAGTTCAGATTACAGTGCAGCATATGGTGCCTAATGCCTAATAACACATATTTGCCTGTTGAAGCTTTTAATTAGAAGGGATTATAATTCCACTGAGATTCTCATAGCTCTGGATGGAGAGCTTTTTTAAAAAAATAAATATTATATGCTGGTTAATCTTTGTGGAAAATCAGTAATATGTTTGCTGAAAAAAAATTTGATGTGTCAACTGAATTATGGAAACTTCTCGTGCTAACAGTGAAACCTAATGGTTTATTTAATTACATTAATTAAGTGAATTACTTTATTATATCAGTATGTTATACTAATTTACATATGCACACGTTGTCTGTGTGTCTAATTGTTCTCTGAGTTATGCCATCTCCCTAGGTTCTGTTGGCTTACCTCTTCATGGCAGAAGCTGTATCTTCTGTGTCTTGTTAGCAACCAATTCATGTTTGTTTACTTTTAAATGATTTTTGTTACAATGACAACAGTAATAATAGGTAAAAGTTCAAACAATATAAGTACTGTGTTGGGTACTCTAAATACTGATAGAAAATAAACATCACTCAAAATTAAATATTTGCCTTCATACAATATCTATTTATCCATTCATTTATTCAGCAAGCTAGTCAACATCCATTGAGCTGCCATGCGAGGAACAGTCACTGACAGAGTCAAATAAAAATCTGTCACGACTCCCTGATGGTAACAAACTTTTGAGAAGAAAAAAGATAAAAATGTCATAATAAAATGTGACAGCTCTGATGATGGTATAAAAAATGTTTTGAGGGGCTTAGGAGAATCATAGCTAACTGCTGGAGAAGACCCTGAAGTCTTTGGAAGAGTGCTCTTGAAGCTGAGACTCAAATTTGCATTTCAATTGAATAGGTGCAAAAAATAAAATAAAATAAAAATAAAGAAGATAAGGAATCAATAGCCTTCACAAAGTCATGGAAATGTGAACTATGAGGTATACACATCTGAATGGAATTGACATAGTTGGACTATGCCCTGAGAGCCGGAATGTTTAGGGAGAGGAAGAAATATTGGTGTGTGTGTTGGGAGTTGGGGAGTAGTATGTATTTGAAGTATAAAGAAAGTAAAGGAAAGTGAAGTTAGAAGTGTAGATTCAAGGCAGTTTGTAGAGGGTCTTGGATGGCAGGATTAGGAGCCTAGAATGTATACTGTGATTAAAAGATGCCAAAAGGATGCTAGCAGAGCCCTGATAGATTTTGAGTTTTATTTAAGAAAAAAAAAAAAAAAAAAAAGTTTTTGCTTGTTTCCTTATACAAGGGGAAACATACTACAAAGATGCTATAATTTTTAGGAAAGAAGCATGTGTGCTATGTCGATAAGAATTCACTACTGGGGAATAAGTTCTTGCTTTATAAACTGTCTTTATAAACTTGCTTTATACGCTGGAGCAGGGAAAACATTAGTACTGAAAGGCATTATCAAGAATATATTAGAGTAAGAATAGCTGGGAAGGGTTTGTTGTTGTCAGTCGCCTTGGATTTGTGGTGACGGCAGGACCGGCATGGCAGTTGCTGCTCAGAGCACCTGACCTCCAAGAAGCATAAGTACGCCTCCTCTTCTAGTATAATTTTAGTGATTTTTTTTGCTTTTGTTTATATTTATATAAAGTATAATATTGATATAAAAAAAAAAAAAAAAAAAAAAGAATAGTCAAGTTCACCCAGCCCTGAGTTGAGCTTTAGATTTAAGGATGCTTAGCTTGCCACCTTGTGGCTGACAGTGAATCCTGCACGCAGGGGATGTAATCTGGGAAATAAACCAACTCCAAACCAGTTAGTGAAGTTTTTTTATTTGTTCAAGTTCATCACAAACATTAGAGATAATAATAAGAAGAATGACACTTAGAATAAATATTAATGGATATTAGAGTCAA
This sequence comes from Trachypithecus francoisi, assembly GCF_009764315.1. Classification (NCBI taxonomy): domain Eukaryota; kingdom Metazoa; phylum Chordata; class Mammalia; order Primates; family Cercopithecidae; genus Trachypithecus; species Trachypithecus francoisi. The sequence continues at coordinate 74,380,385 of NW_022681473.1, read as the reverse complement.
AAATCTTGGAATGATCCTTGACTCCTTTATCTTTCTCATCCTTCACGTACAATGTATCTGTAAATCCTGTTGATTAGATTTTCCAAATCTGATATATAGTCTCATTATAAGTATTTGTCTTGAAAATTCCAGGTTTTACTGAGAATATGGAAAAATCATGTTCTCATATATTTCTGATAGTATGTAAATTGGTATATTTCTGACAAAAATACGATTACTTTGTAGTAAGATCATTCGAGAAATCACGGAACAGTTATCTAGTAAAATTGAAGATGCATATACTCTAAGACCCAGAACTCCTCTACTCTCCTAGATATATATGTTCTAACAAGAGTTTTACGTATGTACACCAAGAAACATATGCAAGGGTTTTTTTTTTTTTAGCAGCATTGTTAATTTTGTAATTCCAGAAAGGAAAATAATAGAAAAAGCCCAAATATCTCTCAGAAAAAAAAAAAGGTACATTGTGATATACTAAATAATGACATACTGTAAAAAATTTTTAAAAATCTAGTCCTGCACACATCAACATAAATTTCTCAATGAAATGTTGTAGAAAAATAGCCACAATTTGATACTGCTTGTATAAAGTTCCCAAACAGACATAAACTAAGCATTTTTAAGGAACACTGTATCAGTAAAGATCATACCAGAGAAACAGAACCAGTCGGTGTATATATATTAATATGTGTATGTAAAAACAAATTTATTTTAAGGAATTGGCTTTTGTCATTGTGGGAACTAAAATCAATAGGGCAGGGCAGCAGGCTAGAAACTCTTCAATAGGCACTAAAGCAGAAATCCACAGGTCAAATCTATTCTTTCTCATGGAAATCCTAGTTTTGCTTCTAAGACCTTTCAACTGGTCAGATGAGGCCCACCCAGATTATCAATGATAACTTCCTTTACTTAAAGTCAACTGATTGTAGATGTTAACCACAACTATAAAATTCCTTCATAGCAACACCTAAATTAAATAACTGCATACTATAATTTAGCCAAGTTGACACATAAAACTAACCACTACAATTACAAGTCTATGTAGTAAGACCATCGGGGAAAACAGGGAATTATACAGATAAAATTCCACAATTACCTCAGGGGAGAGGCAGACAGATATGACCAGGGATGGATACCCAGGGACCTCCATTCTTTTGGTAATACTTTTTAAAGATGCATGGCAGTTATGAGGAAGCTTGTTACATTATTCTTTACAGATTGTATATCTGGTATAAATTAGTTTTTACATGGAGTTCATTATTCTTAGCAAACTAACATAGGAACAGAAAACCCAATACTGCATGTTCTCAATTATAACTGGGAGCTAAATGACAAGAACACATGAATGATTCCATAATGAGTTTTAAATGCAATTTTTAACCACAATACAAAATAATTGTTTACTACAGGTGTGGGAGTACTACCTGTGTAATCTGGGAAACTGAGGCTCTTCACTCCATCCTCTAACCCAAGCTTGTCCAATCTGCAGCCTGTGGGCCACATGTGACCCAGGACAGCTTTGAATGTGAGCCAACATAAATTCAAAAACTTTTTAATAACATCGTGGGACTGTTTTGCAATTTATTTATTTATTTTTAGCTCATCAGCTATCAGTGTGTTTTATGTGTGGCCCAAGACAATTCTTCTTCCATTGTGGCCCAGGGAAGCCAGAAGATTGGAGATTGGATACTCTTGCTTTAACCATTTAGGGTTATTGCTATGAACCAAAACAGAAATATGAGTCAGGAAGAAAGACTGAAACATAGTGTTAGGTCAGATGCTCAAGTTTATAAAATATAACTGGGGGTGCACTTTTGATGAGAGACTATCACAGAGTATCTTATACCCACTGTCCACGAGGCCCCAGTCTCAAAGCTGGATATGGTTGCTTAAAGTCCACCTGCTACCTGACCATGTCCTATCTCCTATCAGGCAAAAGATGGGCCCAGGTGGGAGTGAACTTAGTCACCAAGTGTTATAAAATTCATTTTTTGTTACTTCTTATCTCCTCTGAGAAAAGATGTTGGAGGGTTGAAAGATTAAAACACAGGGACATTTAAAATGTTGTGTGGGTGGGCAAAAGAAAACTTGGAGTTTATGACCCTTAGATGCTTCCTACTGTAGGAAATGCAGGTGGGCAGGGACTGAGCTGATTGGCCTGCAGACTCTGCCACTTGCCTGTCTCAGGCACCAGCACAGGTTCTCCAAATGCCTCCTAACTGGTCTCCCCAACTTTTGCCCTCTCCCTTTGAATGCATTCTCCTTTGACAGCTAGAGTAAACTTTTAAAAAATTGTAGCAAAAAATCCATAAAATTTTACTCTGTGTTAACCATTTTAAAGTGTACAGTTTAGTAGTGTTAACTGTATTCACTTTGTTGTATGAAAGATCCCCAGAACTTTTTCCTATTGTAAATCTGAAACTTTTTATCCTTTAAACAACTCCCTATTTCTCCCTCTCTCTAGTCCCTGATAACTACCATTTTACTTTCTGTTTCTATGAAGATCACCACTGTAGGCACTTCATATAAATGGAATCATACAGCATTTGTCTTTTTGTTACCAATCTATTTCACTTAGCATAATGTCCTTCAGATCGGTCCATATTGTAGCTTGTGACTAAATGTCCTTTCTTTTTTAAGGCTGAATAACATTTTATTGTGTGTGTATGTGCCTGTGTGTATATGTATATGTGTATATAGATGTTTTTAACCACATTTTGTTCATTCATTTATTCATCAACAAACATTTGGATTGCTTCCACCTCTTAGCTATCATGAATAGTAGTACTATGAACATGGGTGTGTAAATATCTTTTCAAGACCTTGCTTTTGATTATTTGGGATATATACCCAGAAGTGGATTTGCTAGATAATATGGTAGTTCTATTTTTATATTTTTGAAGAAACTCCATACTGCTTTTTATTTCAGTTACATCCTCTTACAATTTCACTAAGAGTTCAGGAGTGAGCTTTTGAAAATATAAATCAAATCATATCACTTTCCTGCTGAAATTCTTTGTTGACTTCCCATTTTTCTCAGGATGGGGACCTAAATCCTTCCCAAGGCTAAGAAGGCCCTGGATTACCTCTCCTGCCTCATGTTTGCTTCACTCACCCCTCTTCAGAAAGCTGTGTCAATTCCTTGAACCTACCATACTCTTTTTGAACGCAAAGATTCTCATGGTTGTTCTTCCTTTCATTTGAAAGGCATCTTACCCAGCTCTTCACATGGGAAATATGCTCATTCCTCTGACTTCAGTTACTATGTCATTGTTTCAGAAAGCGTCCCTGGCATTCTCGAATGAATATGGTTTCTTCTTGTGCTCTCTTGGAGCATCTTATTTCCTTGACATTATTTCCTTCATTATTACTCTTATTATTGAGACAGAATTTCACTCTTGTTGCCCAGGCTGGAGTGTAATGACTCAATCCCAGCTCACCGCAACCTCCCCCTCCCGGGTTCAAGTGATTCTCCTGCCTCAGCCTCCCAAGTAGCTGAGATTACAGGCATGCACCACCATGCCTGGCTAATTTTGTATATTTAGTAGAGACGGGGTTTCTCCATGTTGGTCAGGCTGGTCTTGAACTCCCAACCTCAGGTGATCCGCCCACCCCGGCCTCTCAAAGTGCTGGGATTAGAGGCGTGCGCCACCGCACCCGGCCCATTTCCTTTATTTTTTAATTATGTTAGTCACCACCACTAGAAGGAAAGCTCCACAAGAGAAATAATATTGTCTATCTTGCTTGTTCACTATTGAATCCCTGCAGCTAGTGCACCTAATAAAACTGGTAGTTGTTCTGCCCTCAAGGTTGAGCAAGTCCTATCCACATTAAGTAAAGAGTAATGATTTTTAGGGTTAAAAACAGCCCTATTTGGGAAGCTTCACTGTGACTGTTAATTTTGCATATCCAGGTAAAACCAATGGTTTAGATACAAGGATGAAGAAGAAAATAAAACACATAGAACTACAAATGAAGCCATGAACTGAATGGACCAAGATATGCCCAAGCAGAGACCAGACGTTGCTCATAGGTTTTAGGGAATTTTAGTTGAATTCAATTTAGAATTGGACTTTCTGTTATGAATAGAGAATGTGCACTAACTGTTCTCTATCAGCCTGGCCAAGTCTCTAGAAATGAAAGTCTAAGCTTTATGACAGTGCAGTCATTCAAATCTAATCCTCGTGGATGATGCTTTATCATTTATATTTCAAATTTTAATTGAATATTCCTCCCAAGCACTCATTCTTCAAGGTTTCCTGAAACCTTAGTTTCATATTGCCAATTTTAAGGAGAAATTATCAAACATATCTGTATTGTAGCATGTAAATGGTCCACTATACATTTTAATTTTAATCTAACACAACTGTTTAAGACTGTACTAACCTTCTCAAGGAAAGAAATGTAAGAAACTGCCTTCAAGCATCCTAACATCTCAAGAGAGGAAGTTAACCTTTATCATCCCTCCTCTGTGAGTTCTAGTCTGCTGTTTCTTTGACAGTATTGTTGCTGTCTCTTGGATTCATACCTTTCCATTCTTTAAGAGTAGACTGCAATATATTATTCTCCAAGAAACTGCTCCTTTACATTGCCAAAGCTAGGTTAAATGACCTCTGGGGAGCATGTGAATACTACATTTTAATACGATATTGCATTGATTCTAAGATGCACTTTTTAATATTAGTGTCTCTGAAATCTGTATGCATCTTAACTATGACATTTTAGATTGATAATATTTGTCAGTCTTATCTACTGAAAACAGAGCTCACTGGTCATTGTGTTTTCTCTAAATATTGCCAGTGTCTATTACAGTGCATCAGTGACTCATTTTAAGTGCTCAGTGAAAGGAGGGAAGAATAAAAAGATTACAAACTCAGTGGATAATTTTATTGTAAGAACAATACAAAGTGACAAAGGTAAACCACATTTTGAGGGGGAATAAGATTAGGAAAGACTGTGGAAAATGTGACATATGAAAAGAATCTTAAAAAGAGCAAGATATTTCCCACCTGTGATTTGGGAAGCATTGTTTCAAAACAGAAGGAAAAGCATGGGACAGGAAGGTGAGAAAAGATTAGAAAGATGAGGTGGCTCCAGAAAAGAGCTGCTGAGCTAGTTTGAAAGGAATGTCAATGAGTGTAGAAAAGTAGTAAGAGATAGTACTTTAGCAAGAGATTGAGAATGTTGTGAATTTCCCATCAAAGTGCCTGTATTTTATTCTGGAGCATGAGCAAAGGGTTTTAAAGGGGTGAGTGATATAGCCAAACTTGTGTTTAAGGAAGATATATCTGAGGGTGATTAGTTAAAAGAATTGGTTGTTTGAGAGTATACAGATAAGGAAACCAGTTACTAGGTGGTTACTATTCACTTAACAAACATTTATTAGGACCCATTGAATACCTCGCACAGGTGCTACAGCCGTAAACAAGATTCAATCCTTGCATTCAAAGATCTTAGAATGTATAAAAAGTAAACAGTCAAATAAACAGACAAAAATGATTGATTAAGTAAATGTCCTATGGGTGCATAGGTAGTGAGGTATAGATGACTGATGGAGGAAATGAATAAATTATGGAGACTCCTGGAAAGATTGTCACCTTAACTGAACTTTGATGTTAAAGACATGACAAAAGGCATCTGGAAGGCAACAAGTACAAAATCTTGGAGGTGATCCATTCCTCTTACTCTGAGCTGCAGATAATGTGGACTGGTGAAATTCTAGATTTTGGGGAATAGAATGGGAAAAGATGAAGAGGCAGAGAAAGGAAACTTGGTGTTTTGGGGTAGAAAGAGGCAAGAGATATGTTTGGAAAGAGGAATAGAAGGCAAGTGGAATATTCTAGGGTGAAGAAACTAGAGTGTGATGGGGGAATGGACAATGGAGATAAACAAATAAAAACAACAAATATATCTGCTGATTTAGAGTCTGTTAAACTTGTATTAGAGCCATTCACTTGGTAAAATGTACTAAACCTCTTCTATGTGCTGTGGGTCTACTGAGATACCTACAGCTGTAGTATCACTGCTTTCATCAGGGAGCTCTCAGTCTAACGTAAACCATCCTGACCTTCACTCTGATATTAGGAGTTATATTCTGCCAATTTAGTTAGATGGACCCCACTCTGGAAGACATGAGAGGGGAAAGATTCTGAAGGATCATCTTCATCTGTGTAATTTTGTATTTGGGTGACCAGGGAAATGGCAGTATCATTAACTAGGTTATTTCTATTTATACTTTCTCCCAATTGCATTCTATGGCCCAGCAAGGATAAAGGGAAGCCTACAGACCTTAGTTTTTAAACCAAAGGACCAAAGTGTCTACCATACTCAGAAGAAACAACTGATTCAGAGAGTAAGAAATGCACGATACCTGAGAGACAATATAGTGTGTGAATTAAAGGTGGGATTACAAGGATGATGAGGTATAAATCTCATTCCATCCACTGGTTGTGTGAACAAGTTACTTATTTAATTTCTCTCTCCCTGTATTTTCTCATCTGTTAAATGAGGGAAATAAAACAGTAACTACTCCATAAGTTTGTTATAAGGATTAAATAAATCAATGCTTCTAAAACATTAATACATATGCACGTCATATCATAGGCAGTAATCTGAAAGATGACACTGTCAGTTCCCAGCAGGGCAGGAAGACAAGAAAATTAGAAAACTTTCTTGGTTTTCTTGATTTGGGGCTTACATCTTAAGAGTGTAATAAGCACAAAACAATATTCTACAATTGCACATTCAGTTGCATATTAAGCACCTAGATCAAGTATAAATACGCTTTTATTATTTTGAAAAAGGCATTTTATTATATACTATCTTATTTGGAGAATATTTAAACCATCATAAGCAAGCATGGATTATAAAGCAACCTTATTTGTTGAAACATTAATATTTTTATTACAGTGTCTGATTGTGAAATAAACCTCTTTGATTGGAACCCACTAGTAATAGGGCCACACTTTCTGCCTTATTTTTCAACTGTGCCATGTTCCAATGACGTTGACACCAGCTCATTATGAGGTGCTCTGAAACAAAGGCAGCTGGATAGATCAAGCCCATTTGCGCCACCACCAGAGACAATTCATAGTGGTTGCCCACCTGGACCACTGAAAGGACAGCTGTTCATAACTGCTTCTTGGTACAGGAAGCATGTTGAGGAAAAAGGGAGCAGAAAGATCTAGATAACCTAACGCAACTAAAATTTAATGTCTACAGAGTCATACATTTTTACTTTTTTAAACTACTATATTTCTAGCACTTAAAATTTAGTGATTAGCATATAACATGCTAGATAAACATTCTTTTGGATGAATGAATAATGATGCTTCCTACTAGGAAGGAATTTTAGTCTCTATAGTGTCACAGAGGACGTGCATACCAACAGACCACCCAGGAAGTCCCAGGACCAGGAACAAAGTCTTCTGGAGATCATCCAGGAGATATTCTAGGTTCCAGTGGGTTAGTGATCTCATCCTTGGAAGTCAAATATAATGGGAGGGCTAGGCAAGTGCCAATTTCACAGTCAGGTTCTGAAGTCCAAAAACTCACATGATTAGGAAGAGTAGCTTCAATGAGCAGTGAAGGCAATGTCAGCACCTGTGTCTGAGGCATTTTTTTCTCTGCCTGCTGGACAGAAATGATCATCATAGGAAGAAGAGATCAAGGGTACGAGCATTGGCCTAGCTAGAGGCCTGAGTAGAATGGATAAGATGGCCTCACCTACAGAAAGGCACTGGATCTAGAGAAGTGGCAGCAAGGCCTTAGCAGCTCATTTTACCTCCTTCAGAAGGTTTGTGCTGTTCTGTAGGGATGCTACAATTCTTGTAGTAGCATGGTGGAAGCCTGCTCCCTGTAATGGTGATAAGGCTGAATTGAGCATATACATGCACGTGTGTATGTATGTGTGTGTGTGTGTGTGTGTGTGTGTGTGTGTATAGACTCTTTTTACAATACTTGGAAAGATGACTACATGACACTGGTAGAGAAATAGGAAGGCTGGGTGTGGTGGCTCATGCCTGTAATCCCAACACTTTGGGAATTTGAAGCAGGTAGATCATCTGAGGCCACAAGTTTGAGACCAGCCTGACCAACGTAGAGAAACACTGTCTCCACTAAAAATACAAAAAAAATTAGCCAGATGTGGTGGCACAAGCCTGTAATCCCAGATACTTAGGAGGCTGAGGTGGAGAATCACTTGAGCCCAGGAGGCGGAGGTTGCAGTGAGCCAAGATCATGCCACTGCACTCCACCCTGGGTGACAGAGCGAGACTCCGTCTCAAGAAAAAAACAAACAAAAAAAGAGAAATAGGAAGAATCTTATATTTCCTAAGCACCTACTAAGAGGTAGGTCCTTGCCCAAAGCGTTTATGTATATTATCTCATGAATTTCCTATAGTGACACTGTCATACATTATGAGTCCAATTTTATAAATGAAGAGCCTGAGTTTCAGAGAGCCTTCATACTTCCCTAAAGTCACATTGCTGGTTAGTGCAGGAACAGGATTTAAACCCAGGAACTGAGCCGCAGGGAATTTGCATCGCTTGAGGAAGGATTTTGCTGAAATGAACATTTCCTCTTTTCTGAGCACCAGACACACTGAGCAAAACATGTTTCTAGCTTTTGGTAGTGAATGATTCTCACTCATAGATGCTGTAGCAGTTGCACAGCTGGTGGATTGAGTCAGACAGGGACTGCCCACAAGATCGTACAGTGTTCAATTGAATCCAGTGGCAGTTATCCTTGGAAAATTACTCAGACATGTTTGAAGTTTTGCTTCAAAAGGATAAACTACTGTCGAGTTTGCTCCCAAATCACTGCTTTGATTTCTTGGTACCAAAGCAATTTGACTTAAAGCCTGGTCCCCCCAGCAAATTTATTCCCGGCTCCTCCCTCTTTCATTTGTCAGCTGGAAACCCCTTCCCTTGCATCCTTCAGCCAGTTCTCAAAATTAACTCAACTGAACATGGATAAACCCTTTCCAGGACTAGAGAATTTTTCCTTACCACAAAACTTACAGCACACTGAACCTTCTCCACTACAACAAAGCAAATACTTGATCATGTTTTACATATTATAATTCTTTTTATTCCTCAAAGAAATATATATAGCTCCAAAAAATGAAATTGATAATCACCAGAAATAACCATGGTCAACATATTATTATATTCTTTCAGATCTCTTCCCTGCCTTGCATACACTTTAATCTATTTCACTGGACTTATTTGAGGTTGGTATACTCAAATATGAGTCCAACTGCTGACCTGGGGTTTAGATGGGCTCGTGTAAGAATACTTAGTATGGTCTTATTTGTGTGTTATGCTTCTATAGCTGCTCTGACTCAGTGCTGGCAGAGGAGAAGGAAGAAGGGAACTCAGTTCTTCTCTGCATGTTACCATTTTTCTTTCTGTTAACTCTTTTACTCCAGGAAACCACCAGCTAATACTCTTTGTCAGGTATGTCATACCTAAAGCTGGAACAATTCTCCCTGCTAAATGAAAACTTTCAAAGGAACTCACTTTATTATCTGTGCTATACAACATAAACCAATTTTTGATTTTATTGTTGAAAATCTTACAGCGTACTATTCAATAACCATCTCTCCTACAGAATAGCACCAGGTTTCTTGAGTATGCACTACTTCTAGGATGTGCTAGTCATGGTAGAGTACACAGGAGTCTAAGGAGCTTACATCTCTACTGGGGTAGTTCCGTTTAGTAACATTTATGAAGCATCTACTGGGTCTCACGCAGAATATTTGCCACTGGTACAATAATGAATTGTGAACTCTTCCCATTCTAATGAGAATGGCAGAGACATACATGCTTTGAGAGAAAGAGGGATTCTCAGGGAGTCAGACATGGGAGCACAGAAGAAGACTGCTTAGCCAAATTTGGGTGTCTGGGGAAAGCATCTGGGAAAATATCATTTATCAACTAAGTTTTGAAGGTTGAGCAGTACGTGAAAAACAGTTGGGAAAGTTATGAGAGGTAGAGAAGACATCAAGAGCAAAGGGCAAGGATGAGCTGTGTCTTCCTTATTCACTGTTATATCTCTAGCACATGGTACAATGCCTACCATAGAATTGGTACTCAGTAAATTCTTGTTGAATAAAAAAGTGCAAAGACAAGGTTTTCACGCATTTAAGATGGCATAAAGAAAGACTAAAGTGTACTTTGTGAGACCAGGAGGGCCATGAGATTAGATGCACTGTCTATGTGTTATGGAGTAGTGGGAAAAGTTGCAGTTAGAGACTTTGAAAAATTCAAAACAGTAAAAGGCAATTTTTTTCCTTCAGTTTTTTCTATTCCTCTGATTTTTTATAATCAAATAACATATCTAATGTTCCAGCAAAACAATCATAACTTATACTAAGTGACTATTTAATAGATTACAGACACTCACTCTTCTAAGTGGCTTCCATGCATCATCTCACTTGGCTTTCTAAAAAATTTTGTGAGGTAGTTACTATTCCAATTTTGCAGATAAGAGTATCATGTGTCAGAGGGTTTACTACGTTGACCAAGGTCATGTGGTAATCAAAGTAGGAATTGAGGCAGGCGGTCTCGCCAGAATCTGTACTTTTAGGCACTATTCTGAACTGAGGTTCTAGAAAGTTATTCTACTGAGATACATTTGTCACCTTACTCCTTTTGGCCTCAAGATGCCACAGAGGAAGCATCACCAAAGTCTATCTTCCTACTACAATCATGTCTAAGTTAGAGTCTCTGAAAGAGCCCGAATAACTGTGGAAGGTCTTCATTGGAGGGTTGAGGTCTGAGGAGCCATTGTGAGCAAATGGGGAGCACTCATGGACTGTGTCGTAATGAGCGATCCTAACACCAAGCGCTCCAGGGCCTTTGGGTTTGTCACGTATGCCATTGTGGAGGAGGTGGATACAGCCCTAAACACAAGGCTACATAAGGTGGATGACAGAGTCGTGGAACAAAGACGGTTGTCTCAAGAGGAGAGTCTCAAAGACTAGTTGCCTACTTAACTGTGAAAAAGATATTTGTTGATGGCTGTATCAGTCCATTCTTGCACTGCTATCAAGAAATACCCGAGACTGGGTAATTTTTAAGGAAAAGAGGTTTAATTGGCTCATGGTTCTTGCAGGCTGTGCCAGAAGCATGATGCTGGCCTCTGTTGGGCTTCTGTGGAGGCCTCAGGAAACTTTCAATCATGGCAGAAGGAGAATGGGAAGCAGACTTGTCTTACATGGCCAGAGCAGGAGGAAGAGAGAGGGCCGGGGAGGTGCTTCGCACTTTCAAACAATCAGATCTCTTGAGAACTCTGTTATGAGACAGCACCAGGGAGATGATGCTAAATTATTAAAAATCACCCCCATGATGCAATCACTTCCCACCAGGTCCCACCTCCAGCACTACATTTCAACTTGAGATTTGGGTGGGAACACAGATCCAAACCATATGAGCGGCACTAAAGAAGACACTGAAGAACATCACCTAAGAGGCAGGCATTGTGGCTCACTCCCACAATCCCAGCACTTTGGGAGGCCGAGGCAGATGGATCACTTGAGATCAGAAGTTCAAGACCAACCTGGCCAACATGGCGAAACCCCGTCTCTACTAAAAATAAGAAAATTAGCTGGGCTTGGTGGTGGATGCCTGTAATCCCATCTACTCAGGAGGCTGAGGTGGAAGGATCACTTGAACTCAGGAGGCAGAGGTTGCAGTGAGCAGAGATTGCACTACTGTACTCCAGCCTGGGCTACAGAGCAAGACTCCTTCTCAAAAATAAATAAATAAATAAATAAATAAATAAATATCACCTAAGACATTACTTTGAAGAATGTGAGAAAATTGAAGTGACCGAAATCACGAATGACTGAGGCAGTGGCAAGCAAAGGGATTTTGCTTTTGTAACCCTTAAGGACCATGACTCTATAAATAAGATTGAAACACCATATTGTGAATGGCCATACTGTGAATGGCCACAACTGTGAAGTTAGGAAACTTCAAAGAGTGTTCAGAAACTTCATCCCTGTCAAAGCAAGAGAGGCCAGTGCTTCATTGAGCCAAAGAAGCCAAAGTAGTTCTGGACACTTTGGTAGTGGTTGTGGAGGTGGTTTTGGCATGAACTATGATTGTGGAGGAAACTTCAGTGGTCATGGTAGCTTTGGTGGCAGCCATGGTGGTTGTGGATATGGTGGCAGTGGGATGGCTATAATGGATTTGTAAATGATCGAAGCAGTTTTAGAGGTGAAGGAAGCTACAATGATTTTTGCAGTTACAACAATCAGTCTTCAAATTTTGGACCCATGAGGAGAGAAAGCTTAGGAGGCAGAAGCTCCAACCCCTATGGTGATGAAGGACAATCCTTTGCCAAACCATGAAACCAGGGAGGCTCTAGTGGTTCCAGTAGCAGCATTAGCTATGGCAGTGGCAAAAAAATTTAATTACTGCAAAGAAACAAAGCTTAGATGAGAGAGAGAAGTGACAGCGAAGCTACAAGTTACAACAGATTTGTGAACTCAGCCATGCACAGTGGTGGCAGCACCTAGTTGCTACAAAGAAAACATGTTTTACACAATACTCATGTGTATGGACAAAAAATTCAAGGACTGTATTTGTGACTAATTGTATAACAGGTCATTTTTGTTTCTGTTCTGTGGAAAGTGAGGAGCATTCCACCAAAGAGTTTTTTGCTACGTGAAAAATTCACTTTTAGTGACCACTTTTTTTGTTGCTGCTGCTGTTGTTGTTATGACAAATCTGCAGAGTGCAAAGGTCTTGACACTCCAAGCAAAGAGGAGCATTACATTTGCCAAGCAGCCACTGTGTGCCAGGAGTATAGCATCTCATTCAATCTTCATGTTTTTATGAGATATATACTGTAATTCCTGGTTTATAACTTCAGTCCACCAAAGCTCAGATGTATCCAACAACCTGACAGATGTCTCCCAGATAGCAAGTAGTATAACCAATATTTGAAATCATGTTTCTAATGCCAGAATTTGTGCACTTTCCACTATATGAGGCTGCCTCTTGGAATCAGAGGAGTATGTTGGTTTGAAACACAACTTTACTATTTATTTAGCACTTTAGAAACTCTCTGATCCTCTGTTTTCTCATTTGGAAATCAGAATGATGATACCTTTTTAATCTGTCCAATTCTTGAGAGAATTAATTGAGACAGTGTTGCTGAAAGTGTTTATAAAGAGCATCCTGAATGTGTGGCATCTTGCAAAATTTCACTTTGCAATTCCATACTCATTATTTTCCCAGATCATAGGTCTGTGGTTCCATTCTGACTTAGAGAGCTTGAGGTGTGTTTAATTCTACAGTTACCTCTCCTGTGTGAGCCTAGCCTTCCCTAGATCCTGGGCCTAGCTCATTTTAGGGGAGAAACTGCATTTCTACCAGGCTACATTTCCAGTATCTTCAGTTAACAGATGGAGGTTAGCACTGAGCTAGAGTAAGTTCTCCCATAGTTATTTAAATCATCAGTTCCTTAAAAAGGATCTTAAGATTCATTAAATATTCATGAAGCATCCTTCCTGGCAGCTCGTCCATAGTAGGTAATTGCACAGAGTTTAAAATATCTGACGTTGCTTGGAAGCACACAAAGCTCTGTCAGCTGCAAGCAGACAGCTGATTTGTAATTTAATTAACATCCTGGCTTGTCCTGTTCTTTGTGGAAACAAAAAGCAGGAAAGTATTTCCTTCACTTGTGAGTTTTGTTTAAAAAAATTCAAATGGAGCACCTGGGAGAGCTTTTCATTTCTCACATCAGTGCTGTTACTTATATCCTGCTCTAAACTCTGGAAAAATCCCTCTTTCAAAGGTTCTTTGGGCAAGCCATATTGCTGAATATGGGTCATTTTTTTTAAAGGGTGTTTATTTTGAAGATAGATCTGGCTGCAAAGTACTTACTTATTCAACAAACATTTATCAAGTACCTACTATGTGGCAGGCACTAAAGGTCAGCAGTAAACCAAACAGGTGGGGCCTTTGACCCCATGGGGAGGGGGGCGGGGATGGTTAGTTCAATGGAGGAGACAAACATCCAGCAAATCATCACAGAAATAAATGTAAAATAAAAATATGCCAAGCTTTATGAAGAATAAGGGCAGGGTACCCTGAAAGCCTATGAAGTAGGGAGCAGTGTGCGGTGTGCAGAGGTGGGGAGAGAACTTCCTAATCTGGGAAGTCAGGAGGTCACCTTGAGGAAGTGAAGGTGAAAATTATGTACAGTCTCTCTTGCCTTTCCTCCTCCCATTTTTCTCCTATCTGAAACAACCTACCTCCACCCCTAGATTTGCAACCTATATGTAACCATTCGGAAAGAATGCATTGGAATAGTAGAAAGAATGGACGGGAGAAATAAAACTGTGCTCCAGTCAAGATATCATTCAGAGAATTCATTTCAAATGAAAGAAATGGATATAAATACTGATCTGATCATTGCACTGAACATTCTTTTATCTTCTCTTATTTTCTTTTTTTACCCATGTTTTCCCTCCAGAGAGGAAGGCAGTGAGTAGGAGTGAGGACACAGTAGTTGTATAAAAGTGATGAGACAAAGGAAATACATAGGCTAAGGCATCATGGAGAAAGGAAGAAGGTGGGAAAAAGGATCTGCTGGCTACAGACTGCAGAAATCTTATTAAAGGAAATCCCTAAAAGTAAATATCAAAGTGTTTAAACAAATCATTGTCCTCAAAATAGGAAGGTGGCTGGCAGGGCCTACATGGGAATACTCAATTACGGAACTTAAATTTCTACAGCCTTGAGATGAAATGAAAACCCTTTGTTTTCACGTGGTTTATTTTTGAGCTCATTTTCTTTGTCCCTTTGGTTTTCTCTCTTTTCTGAGATTCACTCACCTCTTCCTTAGGGATCCCTTTGAAATTCTGTTGTTGCTATTATTATTATTATTATTATTATTATTATTATTACTGACTTCATGCTTCTAGAATGTGTGCTTCCTTTCAGCCAAAGCACATTTTTTAAGTTAAGAGGCTTTCTTCCAGAAACAGCACTCAATAAGTCAACATAGGCCTATTGGACACACACTATATAGCATTCTAGCCTGACCACTCTGCAGGATACAAAGATACATGTCAGGGTTCTTACCCTCAAGGAACTTGGATTACAGAGGGACAGGTAAAACGACGCAGAGAACATGGTTTGTCAGTGTAGTTAACAGAGGCAGTGAAAATAACAAGTTTTTTAACGTCAGACTTTGTGTAAGGAACTGTAATTATTACTTAATTTTATACTTGCTTCATAATGCTACTATTAGCCTTAAGTGGGATAATTTCTGTGACATTCTTAGCAAAGCGTTCATGGATAGTATTCACTATTAGGTGTGATAATATGCCATCTATTCATGTGCACATAAACATGTTCTGGCTCTCCAGCTTTTGATTTGTTCCCTGCCCCCGCCTCCCCACCACCCCCCCCCCATCAGTACAGTGCCAATTCCTGCTACAAGGGGGAAGTAGAACACTTTTTATGCAGCAACAGAGACAAACTCAGATTTTTATTTATGAGACCTTGAAAGATTTCCAATTTCTGGATCAGTTATCATGCACTGTGCCAGCAAAATGCCATCTTCCAAATTGCACCAGAGAACCTCCAGTGACAGATCAGGCACATGTAGGATTCTGTGTTTAAATTCTGGGAAACTCGGTATGGTTTGTTCTGACTCACACAAGCATCAGCAGAATGTACTGAGCAGAGCCTGGTCAGACTTCCTTAGCTTTTTTCTATCTGTGTAGGGGGGACTGTGATAGAAAAAGAGTGAGTATGATGGCATGCAAGCTCAGCTAGGAGGGCTTTCTGATTATGCAGATCAGGTTATTGCTCAGATAATTACAGTTTATTGCAGTTAAACTTACATTTACTGGTCTCTTTCTAAGTGTCATTTGTCGGGTAGACATTGGAGATTCAGAGATGAACATGACTCTACCTCTGCTCTTGAGGCACTTGTGGGCTACTAGGGGAGATAGACACATGGACAGGTCATTACAGTATAAAGTTCTTACTCTTTGACAAAATCCTGTGCAGAAGACTATGGGAACATAAAGGAGGAGACAGAGATTTCCAACCTTTGAAGTCAGAGAATGCTTCTGAGGAGGCAACACTAAATCTGATAATCAAGGACCTAAAAAATTTACCTGATGAAGGAATCTGGAGTTGGGGGCAGGGTCAAACTTCAGAAGGGGGACGAGGATAGAATTCCAGAAGTCAGAGGCAAAATGAACTAACATAGGGAGACATAAGTAGTATACCGGGCATCCCTGTCTTGAGCACTTATCCTGCCTCTACTCCGCTTACAGCTGAAACAGGAAATATAATCTGTTTATAAAGTTTCTTTTATTTATTATTATTATTATTATTATTATTATACTTTAAGTTCTAGGGTACATGTGCACAACATACAGATTTGTTACATATGTATACATGTGCCATGCTGGTGTGCTGCACTCATTAACTTGTCATTTACATTAGGTATGTCTCCTAATGCTATCGCTCCCCCATCCCCCTACCCCATGACAGGCCCCAGTGTTTAGTGTTCCCCACCCTGTGTCCAAATTTTCTCATTGTTCAATTTCCACCTATGAGTAAGAACTTGCGGTGTTTGGTTTTCTGTCCTTGCGACAGTTTGCTCAGAATGATGGTTTCCAGCTGCATCCATGTCCCTACAAAGGACATAAACTCATCCTTTTTTCATGGCTACATAGTATTCCATGGTGTGTATGTACCACATTTTCTTAATCCAGTCTATCATTGATGGACATTTGGGTTGGTTCCACGTCTTTGCTCTCGTGAATAGTGCCTCAATAAACATACCTGTGCATGTGTCTTTACAGCAGCATGATTTATAATCCTTGGGGTATATACCCAGTAATGGGATGGCTGGGGGGGTCAAATGGTATTTGTAGTTCTAGATCCTTGAGAAATCGCCACACTGTCTTCCACAATGGTTGAACTAGTTTAGAGTCCCACCAACAGTGTAAAAGTGTTCCTATTTCTCCACATCCTCTCCAGCACCTGTTGTTTCCTGACTTTTTAATGATTGCCATTCTGACTGGTGTGAGATAGTATCTCATTGTGGTTTTGATTTGCATTTCTCTGATGGCCAGTGATGCTGAGCATTTTTTCATGTGTCCATTGACTGCATAAATGTCTTCTTTTGAGAAGTGTCTGTTCATATCCTTTGCCCACTTATTGATGGGTTGTTTGATTTTTCCTTGTAAATTTGTTTAAGTTCTTTGTAGATTCTGGATATTAGCCCTTTGTCAGATGGGTAGATTGCAAAAATTTTCTCCCATTCTGTAGGTTGCCTGTTCACTCTGATGGTAGTTTCTTTTGCTGTGCAGAAGCTCTTTAGTTTAATTAGATCCCATTTGTCAGTTTTGGCTTTTGTTGTCACTGCTTTTGGTGTTTTAGTCATGAAGTCCTTGCCCATGCCTATGTCCTGAATGGTATTGTCTAGGTTTTCTTCTAGGGATTTTATGGTTTTAGGTCTAACATTTAAGTCTTTAATCCATCTTGAATTAATTTTTGTATAAGGTGTAAGGAAGGAATCCAGTTTCAGCTTTCTACATATGGCTAGCCATTTTTCCCAGCACCATTTATTAAATAGGAAATCCTTTCCCCATTTCTTGTTCTTGTCAGGTTTGTCAAAGATCAGATGGTTGTAGATGTGTGATATTATTTTTGAGGGCTCTGTTCTGTTACATCGGTCTATATCTCTGTTATAGATAGTAGTCAAGTAGCATGATGCCTCCAGCTTTGTTCTTTTGACTTAGGATTGTCTTGGCAATGTGGGCTCTTTTTTGGTTCCAAGTGAACTTTAACCCACCTTCCATGCTCATGGATATAAAGAATCAATATTGTGAAAATGGCCAAACTGCGCAAGGTAATTTATAGATTCAATGCCATCCCCATCAAGCTACCAATGACTTTCTTCACAGAATTGCAAAGTTTATTTTACTGAAGTCCCCTTCAACAGACCAAGCTGAGGAGAGAAAAAGAAGAAAGCACAGATTGCAATACAGAGGCCTTCTGCCCATGGCCCTCATTTTGTTGGCACTACAGAAATCCTCAAAGGTGCCCAGAATGGCATTACTACCTACCAGACAAGCCTTGGAATGAAAAGTGACTCAGAATTACGCAGAATGTTAGGGCTTATTCTTATGTCAGGGTGTAAGAATATTTCCTAAAAGTTTTATTACCTGAAGATAAAGTTGGCCTCTAAAGATATTTGAGTCCTAACTAACTTAGAAGATTAAGTGCTCTTTCTCTAGAGTGAAATTAACATGTATTTGAAACCTGGTTTGCTACTTACCAGGTATGTAAGCTTGGAAAAAATACCGAATTATCTGAGTCTAAGATAAAGAGAATCACACTTATCTCTAATATGGTGATGATGGATATAAAACATTTAATATAGCTCCAGGCACATTAACTGCAGCTGGTATTATTATTGGTTGTAATATTACATTAGTGTTAAGATTAGCATTAATGTTGGTGTTAATATTAATCCTAGTATCATAGATCAGTACTTTTGTTCAGCCGAAGGAAATAAAGATTTGAATACAAGCAGAGAAATTCTGCTATATCATATCAGAGTGATTCCTTTGGAAGCTTGAGTTTCAGTTAAAGATGGGACTTTCTCATCAGTTCTTGTCATTTCTTGCTTAGTCATAGGCTGAAGACTCAAAGAAAAATAAAACGGGGCAATATCTGGTTGGCACTGGGCAGAGTATTATTTAGGTCTAGATTCTCTTGGATGACTCCCTGTTGTCTACAGTGGACACCAATTTGCCTTCCAGCTGCCTCCTGCCACACTGTACCTTACATCCCAAGCTTCATCCAAGTCTTATATCAGCTCACTAGAAGCAGATCTAAGATGGGATTTCATGTGTGCAGGATTTATGGAGGGCAGTTCCAAGGAAAAAAAAAAATAGGGAGTAAAGGAAGCACAAAGGGACTCTGCAGAAATGTAAGTCCAAGTGCAGTCTAAATTTAAGCTAATCTCACTGGATAATTTGTAGTGTAATTCACACCACAGGATTTGTCTCACTATGAGGTATATGATTTGGGGTTCAAATATGACTGCTGTGGACATCAAAGAGAGGAGGCTTCAATCACCCAAGGGTAATGTTCCTGAGAAGTATACAGATATGAGCCTTCAACAGGTAAAAAAGATTTCCATGGATTTGGATGGGGACACAATAGCATCTGCTACAATCCACTTTAAGACCACACTGTTCCCTCAGACATCATCCCCTCTTATCACATGTCTCCTCTACACATGTTGTGCCTTTGGTTGGAATATCTTTTACCTCTTTATGATATTCCAGATCCTGTTTCAAACTGGGAAGGTACAGACAGACAACCACAAATGCTTACCCATTTCTGCTCCCAAAGAACTAATTTTATCATGACGTATGGTAGCGTATCTGTGCATAAGTATAACTCAGTAATTTATGGTCTTCTTGAGGTCAAGAGTTGCTCTTTTCAGTTCATGTTCTCAGCATATACTGAAATGAATGATGAGGAGAAAGATATATGGTACTTAATAGTCTGATGTCCTTTGAGATTGTGTCAAGCAAATGATATGATTGTCCTTTTTACTTGAACCTGAGATCACAGCATTTTATAATGAAAAAGGTTTCATCCAGTAGCCAAAATAGTATTGTGGCTTAAGCAACTGATACCTATTTCATTCATTTGTGTAACAGTCCCTCATAACTGTATTCAACAACCACTTATTGAGCATAGGTGTTGTGTATTTGGCTAAAGACTGGAGATGCTGGAGATGTGAGAATAAACAATACCAGTGTGGTCCCAGTCCTTATAAGATTTCACAGTTCAATGGAAAAACACAGAAAATATACAACCATATAGCATGATAAGAGTTGTAATTGGAGACTATACGGAGTTATGGGAACATGCACACAAAGAAGAAGGTCTGGAGATCCGTTGCACAACAAAGTGAATATAAGTAACATTACTGAACCGTACACTTAAAAATGGTTAAAATGGTCAAAATTTACGTGTATTTTACCACAAATTTTAAGAGAAGCTTAAAAATGAGAAGCAACGGTTTGTTCATATTTATTTTACAACTATTGGAGTGAGAATGTTGAGAAAAAAGGTAATTCAGAGCCGGGTATGGTGGCTCACACCTATAATCCTTGAACTTTGGGAGGCTGAGGTGGACGGATCACTTGCTGTCAGGAGTTTGAGACCAGCCTGGCCAAGATGGTGAAAGCCCAGCTCTACTAAAATTTAAAAAAGTAGCCAGGCATGGTGGTGCCCACCTATAGTCCCAGCTACTTGGGAGGCTGAGGCAGGAGAATTTCTTGAACCCAGGAGGCAGAGGTTGCAATGAGCTGAGATCACGCCATTGTACTCCAGCCTGGGGTGACAAGAGCTGGAGTCCATCTCACAAAAAAAAAAAAAAAAAAAAAAAGTAATTCAGAAGTAATGGGGGTTCAGCCTATATAGTAGGGTTATGGCAGGGTAAGAAAGCTTGTATTCCATCCTGTGGGCAGTGTGAGCCATTGGAAGATTTCAAGAAGGACTTTATCAGCATGTGATTCAGAAAGTCCCCTGGATCAGTGTAGAGAATGCATGGGAAAGGGGCAACCCCACAGAGATGCTAGCCAATTCAGAGGTTGTTTATATAGCCCAGCTGAGAGCTTATTCAATCCTGAACATGGACAGTGTTGGTGAGGGTGTGGGAAGAATAAGGAGAAAGTAGACTCTAAATCAGGCAGACTCAGTAACTTATTAAATTGGCAGATGGCAGCAGGCAAAAGACAGGATGGAGTCTGATTGACTCCTACTTTTCTGGCTCAGATGACAACATAGATGGTAGTGCCTTTATGAGAGAATCGAAAATGGGGAGCAGACGGGGGAGTCAATGGGTTCAAAGCCAGAGAAACTAAAATGGGCATATGTGTGACATTATTCCACTCACAATGAGCATTACTGATCAAAAGTGAATGCTCCATTTGATCCATGTTTCTGAGGCAGATTACATTGCCAAATTATTCATAGGGTTAGTTAAACAAAAGCATGGTATTTGCAGTTCACAGAAATGTTCTAACCTCATTGTGTCATGCATTCTCAGTGATTTTTTTCTGCCAAGCTGCCAATTTGGTTTTCAGACGTGGACTTCATCTTCTTATGGGGGTACAGGAGAGTGATGATAATTGAAAGAGGATTCAGATTGCAATGATCTGGATAGGGTCTTGGCGCTGATGCCCATCGGTTAAGGTGACTCTTGACAAGTACCTTAACTTCTTGGAGTGTTAGTTTTCTCATGGGTGAAACGGCCAAGAATGATTGCAATGGAACAAGTATGTGAGAGTCCTTTGGAAACTGCAATTATGACACTGTTACTTTTGTTGAGACAAATGTTACTTGGGACATTGAAGAAAGCCTACCCTGCCCCAGAAAGTATAAGTATTGATAATCTGCTTCTGAGGAAGAGTGAACAACAGACTGAATTATCATCCCTGGAATGTTTCTTGTTACTTTTATATTATGAATCAGTCTGAGAGCTGATGTCCAAGAAATTTATATATATATATATATATGAGATAAAATTAACCATTAATGACAAAAACAATGGGACACTGGGAAGAGGTTAGACATCACAATTAGCCTGTTATGGTGTTATGACAATGTTTAGATCCCTGCTCCCAATATCCCTGTATTAGGCACAAACAACATAGGCAAAGTACAGCAAACGAACACTTCATTATCTGAATTAGGGGCCAGATGTAGAGAGTTCCCTTTCATCTTTCCCAGGTAGGACAACAGCCTTAGAATGATGGAACTCTAAAGGGATAGATCCAAGGGAAAAGGGGTACAAACTAATAAGAGACAAAGAAATAGGATGGAGACCCAGGCTAAGGCTGAAAATGGAGGTAGACCCCAAGAAGAGGGCTGAGCTCCCTTAGAGCGTTCCTTATCCTGAACCTTGTTTTTCTCTCTGCCAACTTCCTTATATCTGCTTGCAAGACTCAGACAATGATCTTTACAGTTACAGTCATGTATAAGCAAGAAGGTTAAGAAAAGAGGAAAAGGGAATAAGAGAGAAAGAAGTATTTACCTCTGTCCCCTCAGGGAGCCATTGGAATATAGGCAGATGCCTTTCCTTGATTTTTAAAATTCTTTAAAAGCTAGCTCTGCTTCTAAAAATTGTGGTCTTTTGTCCCAGAATCTGACTAACCCGAATCAATACTCCTTCTCCTAGGGAGTGAAGTAAAGAAAGATAAGATTGTCTTCTCTTTGAGTCTAACACAAACAATGTGGATGACAATTTTTTTTCCTCATTTCCAAAGGAACTTAAATCACTCACAAATTCTGAAAGAAAATTAAGTTTTCTGAATGGGATATATCGGAATTCTATTTTCTTCTTGCCTAGCACTTTTTTTTTTTTTCTTCTCCATCCATGACCTAGAATTTTTAACACATACTTAGCTACTTTGGTCAAGAGGGTTACCTCCTCACTTACTTAAGTAAAGTAAATGTTCTGTCTCATTTGTTATCACCCTTCTGTAACTCACAAACAAAGAGAGTATATTGTTGGGCAGAAACAAGTCCTGGGCATTGGTCAATATTCGTGGTTAACTCGTTTTGCTTGCATTTGATCTGGTCTATGGTGACCGCCAGAAGAGTCTACAGCAAAGCCCATTTGGTGAAGTCAAAAGTAGGTGCACACTCTGTCCTATTGATGAAGTTAGAATATGAAGTTCAGTCTATTTCCTTCACAAACACTGATATATACGTATTTTTCCTTTCTTTTCTTTTCTTTTCTCCTAGAAGTATCGATATCAAGATGAGGACGCTCCACATGATCATTCCTTACCTCGACTAACCCATGAAGTAAGAGGCCCAGAACTCGTGCATGTATCAGAAAAGAACCTCTCTCAAATAGAAAATGTCCATGGATACGTCTTGCAGTCTCATATTTCTCCTCTGAAGGTCAGTTATACTGCCCTTCCGACTTTATAGTTGGTGGCAGTGGTTGGTCTTAATTGCTAATGGAGATGTTTGCTGGCCTGATTAAATGAGGCTCTTTTAAAAAGCGATAGAGGACACGGGTTGCCAAAGGGCCTTTCTTGTGCATTGGAGGCTCACCTTGTATTTTTGGGACATATTTTTATTGCAATTGTTTGAATATCTGGAAAAATCATTTTAGTTGCTGAGAATGGTAAAGAAAGTGCAAAGATTGAAACACTGAAAGGGAAAATAAGCTAACCACATATTTTTAAAACCCAAGTACATCAAGGTTTTGCTCAAATGCTCTCTGTTCGTCAGTATTCGTGGTCCAACAAAGGGAGCAAATATAACATGATCATATCTAACGATTCCCTTACTGTCTAAACTATAAAGGAAAATGTGTGAGTTGTCTAATCAATGCCTCTATTGTATCCTAGAGAAAATTGTTTACTAGACTTATTTCAATTTGGTGTCATACTTTTACCAATACTTTCTACTTTTTAAAATTTAATTTTAAACAATTGCTTGGTAAATTATATTTTGACAAGAAGGTATAATTAAATGAGAAAAAAATACTTTTCTATGCCCCTTGGCTGCAAATTAGCAAATTACTCTGCTTTTTTTTTTTTTTTTTCTTTTTGGCTGAACTGGCACTACTGGATTTTGTGTTTTGGATAAAAAGCTTTTAAGTGTTTATCAAAGTTTAAAAAGAAAAATCAAAATTCGGCTGAAATAAAAGAGAATTCAAATGGAAAAATTAAAAACACCTACCAATTAATTCCTTAGTAATTATTGCTAAACAAAAATTTATTTCATCACCTAGAACATTCATTTTGCCAGCACTTCTACATGGCTGTGCTACAATAAAAAGTATAGACATAAAGTGTCTTCCATGTTCTCTGGATTTTATTATACCTGCCAAAACATCTAAGAGAGGTTAACTTATGCTTAACCTTATGTTTCGAATTTTGAAACATTTCAAACATATTCGTATGCTAAATTGTATTATCAAATAAATTAGCTATAGCTATTACCAATACATAAAAAATATTGGATCAATTGTCAAATTCCAGTAAATATTACATAATAAGTAAAAATATATTAATATTAATATTCTGCTTCTGGGATTCATTGTGTAAATCTCCAGAATTTCTTTGCAAGTGCTTGGATGACTGGTGAAAATGAGTGTGTTTAACCTGGAGAAGAAAAGATTAAGAATTGGGGGACATGGGACTTAACCTTTTTTACCTCAAGAGCTGTCATCTGAAAAACATGACATCAATGTCGTGCAGAAGGCAGAAGCAGATCCACTGTGCATAAGTGACAGTAATGTATATTATATGTGGGATCATCTTAACACCACAGCTCCTGATATTTATAGCTACTCAAAAAAATTATAGACTACTTCATGAGACAGAAGTTCCCTATCCCTAGAAATCTTTCAGCAATGGATAATGGCTTGTCAGAGGTTTTGTAGAAAAGACTCCTTCCGTACAAGGGTAAACAAAAGTGCCGCTAAGGTCCTGTTTAGGAATCAGAATTCTGTGTTCAGTATAGAATCATTCTGATTCCTAGAGTTCGACAGTACTCTTTAATCTTTTCAAACAGTTGCTGATCGCTATTCTGTGTACCGACCACTGTAAATTGAGAAAGGGCAGGGCTGAGAGACTGAACTGCATTGAGGGTACTTACATTTGTTTTATTCTTTCAAACTGGTTGAAAAACTCCCTATAAGAACCCCCATAGGTCAGGCACAGTGGTCCGCGCCTGTAGTCTCAGAATTTTGGGAAGCCAAGGTGGGAGGACCGCTAATCCCAGAACTTCAAGACCAGCCTGGGTAACAAGGCAAGACCTTGTCTCTGCAAAAATTTTAACAAATTAGCCAAGCGAGGTGACCTGCAAGTGTAGTTGCAGGTATGCAGGAGTCTGAGGTGAGAGGATCCTTTGAACCCAGGAAGTTGAGGCTGGAGTAAGCCATGATCACACACACTGCACTATAGCCTGGGCAACAAAGTGAGACCCTGTTCATGCCACAACCTCCAACACACACATACACAAATTTCGCCACCTTTCTCCCTTCCCAACTTTTCCTCCTTAATCAACTCTAGAGCATACCTCCCAAAGGACTTTAGGCTAGGTAAGAAGGATAATCAAGGCTAGCATTTTATATCCTTCTACTAGAATCGATACTATGGTGATTGTTAGTATTATATTTAAGTCAACTAATAATGATAGATGAAATATTTAAAGTAAGTGCATCTTTTGTCTTATCAGTAGGATTATGCCTGAAAGTAGTGAAATTCCTTGTGTTACTTCTGGGATTCAAAAATGGAATAGGGAGAGTCCAAATTTTATAATTGGTGTTATTGTGATTATGAGGGATGCTAGTCTGGTTACAGTAAAAAAAAAGAAAAAAAAAATGAACAGAACAATGAAAGCATCATGGGAGCTTTGTTTTGTATATTAAGTCTTCAGCATATACATGATAATATAATTATCTGAACATCTGCAGTTTTGGTGATTGTACCATCATATATTATGCTACTCGCTGTCTTATTTGGAAAATGTATATCAGAGTTGAGGGGACAGTATGCTTTTTCTAAATCTCAGATCTCATATAAACAAAGGAAGTTTTCCTGTTTTTCCTTTATCCTTTGCCTAGAATAGGAATCTCAGTCTCAGAATTAACTGTATTCGACTTCAATGGGTTTCTGTTAGCCTAGATTTTCTGTTATATTTATGTCACTTCTAACTAATTTCCTAGCCTTTTATTGAGGGCACCTCATGTCAGTTTTAAGAACAGCCACCTATGAATAGCAAGACCCTGGGATGAAACACTGCGGTCCTAATAGGTTTTTCTCCTTTTTGGAACCACCGGTTCTGTGGTATGGCCCCAAAGTGTTGTGAAGAGGAGGGAAAGGGAAGCTGGCCAAGAATTTCTACACTCAGGCTGTGAGGTAGCTATTTTGGGACCAGGATTTTTTCATCATGACCTTCTCGAGATGTTGTTTATACTAAACAAGATGTGTTTGAGTATTTATTTATTTGTTTGTTTGTTTATTTGTTTATTTATTTTTAAACTTGTATTTTAGGTACAGTGGTACATGTGCAGGTTTGTTATATAGGTAAACTGCATGTCACAGAGGTTTGGTGTGCAGATTATTTCATCACCAGGTAATAAGCATAGTATCAAATAGGTAGTTTTTCAAACCTCACCCTCCTCCCACCCACCGTTTTCAAGTAGGTCTCAGTGTCTGTTGTTCCCTTCTTTGTGTCCATATGTACTCAATGTTTAGGTCCCACTTGTAAGTGAGAATACGTAGCATTTGGTTTTCTGCTCCTGTGTTAGTATGCTTAGGATAATGGCTTTCAGCTCCATCTATGTTGCTGCAAAGAACATGATCTCATTCTTTTTCTTTTACTTTCTTTTTCTTCTTCTTCTTCTTCTTTTTTTTTTTTTTTTTTTTTTTTTGTTTAAAATGGAGTCTCGCTCTGTCGCCCAGGCTGGAGTGCAATGGCACAATCTTGGCTCACCGCAACCTCCACCTCCCGGGTTCGAGCGATTCTCTGCCTCAGTCTCCTGAGTAGCTGGGACTACAGATCTCCTGACCTCATGATCCGCCAGCCTCGGCCTCCCAAAGTTTTTATGGCTGTGCAGTATTTTGCGGTGTATACGTTCCACATTTTCTTTTCCCAGCTACTGTTGATAGGCATTTAGGTTGATTCCTTGCCTTTGCTATTGTGAATAGTGCTGCAACGAACATACATTTGTGTGTGTCTTAACGGAGGAGCAATTTATATTCCTTTGAGTATATACCCAATAATGAGATTGCTTGGTCGAATGACAATTCTATTTTAAGTTCTTTGAGAAATTGTCAAACTGCTTTCCGCAATACTTGGAATAATTACATTCCTAGCAGCACTGTATAAGCATTCCCTTTTCTCTGCAACCTCACCAATATCTGTTATTTTTTGACTTTTTATAAAAGCCATTCTGACTGATGTAAGATGGTATCTCCTTGTGGTTTTAATTTCCATTACTCGAATGATTAGTGATGTTGAACATTTTTTCATATGCTTGTTGGCTGCATATATATCTCTTCTGAAAAGTGTCTGCTCATGTCCTTTTCCCACTTTTTTTATAGGATTATTTTTTGGCTTGTTAATGGATTCTGAATATTAGACCTTTATTGGATGCAAACTTTGCAAAAATTTTCTCCCATTCTGTAGGTTGTCTGTTTACTCTGTTGATAGTTTCTTTTGTTGTGCAGAAGCTCTTAAGTATAATTAGATCCCATTTGTCAAATTTTGTTTTTGTCACAATTGTTTTAGACATCTTCATCATGAAATCTTCACCAGGTTCTTTCCAGAATAATATTTCCTAGGTTATCTTCCCGGATGTTTATAGTTTTAGGTTTTGTATTTAAGTCTTTAATCCATCTTGAGTTGATTTTTTGTATGTGGTATAAGGAAGGGGTTCAGTTTCCATCTTCTGTATATGGCTAGCCAGTTGTCCCAGCACCATCTATTGACTAGGGAGTCCTTTCCCCATTGCCTGTTTTTGCCCACTTTATTGAAGATCAGATAGTTGGTGATGTGCAGAACTATTGCTGGGCTCTTTATTCTGTTCAATTGGTTTATGTGTCTGTTTTTCTACCTGTAGTATGCTATTTTTGTTACTGTAGCCTTGTAGTATAGTTTGAAGTCCAATAATGTGATACTTATAGCTTTGATCTTTTTGCTTAATATTGCCTTGGCTCTTTGGGCTCTGTTTTGGTTCTATGTGAATTTTAATAGTTGTTTTCTAATTCTGTGAAGAATGTCATTGGTATTTGATAGGAATAGCACTGACTGTGTAAATTGCTTTCAGGTGCATGGCCATTTTAACTATGTTGATTCTTCCTGTCCATGAGCATAGAATGTTTTTCAATTTGCTTGAATCATCTCTGATTTCCTTGAGCAATTTTTTTGTCATCCTCATTGTAGAGATCTTTCACCTCCATGGTTAGCTGTATTCATAGGTATTTTATTCTTTTTGTGGCTATTGTAAATGAGATTGGTTTCTCGATTTCTCTTTCAGCTTGGATGTTGTTGGTAGATAGGAATGCTACTGATTTTTGTATACTGGTTTTATATCCTGAAACTTTGCTGAAGTTGTTTATCAGATCATGGAGCTTTTGGGTAAAGGCTAAGGGGTTTTCTAGGCATAGCATCATATCATCTGCAAACAGGAATAGTTTGACCTCTTCTCTTCCTGTTTAGATACCTTTTACCTCTTTCTCTTGCCTGATTGCTTCAGCTAGGATTTCCAGGACTTTGTTGTAAAGGAATGGTGATAGAGGGCACCCTTGTCTTGTTCTGGTTTTCAAGGAGAATGCTTCCAACTTTTGTCCATTCAGTATGATCTGGGATTTTATAGCTCAAGATATGCTTTTAGATTGTCTTAGTAAAGACACCCTGTGTATCTCTCCTTCATCACCAGTAGTAATAGGAATAAATGTGTAAGATTTTTCTAGGGGGAAAAAAAAGTCCGTTTTAAGGTTGGCCAATTTTGTGATGTAAATATTCCCAGCATTGCTGATTTCAGGATATTGACCTAAAGCTACTTTTTAAATATTTGGCAAGGGAGGCACATGAGATTCTCATGAGCTAGTATGAGTGAGCTCCAGCACAGCACTGTGAATATCAGATTCAAGCACTTGCATTTTTATAGCAACAAGATACATTTACTAATCAAGTTGTTACATTATCACAGTTCAACTGTTGAAAAACTTACCATGATTAAAATCTAATGGGTTATTTTCTCATAAAGGAAGCCTGTTAGATTCAGGGAACTGCTAAAAAGGTACAAGGTCTCCATTAGAACTGTCATATTTTCTTTTTTTTTTTTTTTGAGGCGGAGTCTCGCTCTGTCACCGGGACTGGAGTGCAGTGGCCGGATCTCAGCTCACTGCAAGCTCCGCCTCCCGGGTTCACACCATTCTCCTGCCTCAGCCTCCCGAGTAGCTGGGACTACAGGCGCCTGCCACCTCGCCCGGCTAGATTTTGTATTTTTAGTAGAGACGGGGTTTCACCGTGTTAGCCAGGATGGTCTCGATCTCCTGACCTCGTGATCCGCCCGTCTCGGCCTCCCAAAGTGCTGGGATTACAGGCTTGAGCCACCGCGCCCGGCCGAACTGTCATATTTTCAACTTCTTTGCCTTCTTTTATCTGTCTAGTATTCTTGGGTCAAGCACTAAAAGGAAGAAAAGGAGGCAAAACACATAATCAGATGCTTGCCCCAGAATCCTACTGAGAAAACAATGTGACTCTAGTATTAAAGGAGAATTTACATATGGCATGCCTAAACAGAGTGTGAAATTGCTGGATAATAGTTTAAATGTCACATTGAGTGGGCTCTGAATCATTAGCTGAGTAATCTTACTGTCACAGGTTTGAGTATCATTTTCTCCATCGTCGTGTATCACTTGAAGCCCTGGTTCTAAAATTCATCTGTCTTTGGTGCATACCAGCTGCCTAAGTGATAGATGGGCTTTCTAAGCCTGTTTTCATTAGAGTGCCTTGGCCAGTGTGAAGTGTGGGGTTGAAAGGAGACATGCAATTTAGTGGTGAATTCAAGGGAATTTGTTTTCCTTTCCTCAAGGTGTGGGGATGTGTTCTCTTCAGATGTTACCTAGAATCTTTCATAAAAGAAGTTGGCCTATAATAAACCACAAGAATTTTCTTTTCAGGTTAGGTCTTTTCACTTCAGGTCAGTTCAATAAATATTAATTGAGTGCCTACTATAGCACTAAGTGACGGGGAAACAAAGAGCAGTGAAACATGATTTTCAGTATCTGGATTATTATCTTGGGGGACTTGATTTATAATTATTTGTTACTTATTATTATTCCAAAACTGAAATTTGAATTCCTCAAACTTAAAACCCTGGGGCCCCAAGCACCTACCAGAGTACTGTAGGAGTATTTATTAGCGAGAGAGAGAGAGAAAAAAACGGAGGGAGTTAACTGCTGTCCTCTTCTTCCTTACCTAATCATCATTTATATAACATCAAAAATTCTAAACTGGATGTGTCTTAAAATCAATGGCATCTTGCAATTAAACTTGGCTGTATTTCCTAGGGTGTATTAAAAAAGAAGAAGTGTGTCTTGCAGTCAAAACCAGCTTAGATTCTTAGGTTTAATGACTAATTACAAAGAAGATTAAAGCTTCCTTTTACAAATTGGTGTGAATTACTTTAATCAGATAAATATAATTGTGTGTTCTTGAATTTTCACAGAGACTAGAATAAACAGTTCTGGGAGACTTTGCTGGAAATTAGGAGTATGTGAGGTTTGGGTAAACTTCAGTACCCTGGGACAACTGGGCACTTGTTGAGTATTAGATAAGAAGACATTTGGGAATCTATAGGCAATGCACATTTGAGAAATTATAGAAGAGCTGAAGCATGAGGAAGCCAATAAAAAAACTATAGACAAAGGATAACAATGTGTATTTTTTATACTGTTTTCTTACTAGAATTGCCAGAGCACAATCATAGGAAAGTATGTTTTAGCCAAAAGTACAGTAAAAACCCTCTTCCTATATAAAGCCTTTTCTGTTAACTCTTGGCCAACCCCAACTAGGCATAAGATCCTATGACACAAGGATTTAGTGCATCCCACATAGTCATCATTTAAAAATATACCTGATTCTATTGTTCTAAAAATTATTTGTTGAACTATACAGTAGTCCCCACTTATCTGTGGGGGATACATTTTAAGACCCCCCCCCCATGGATGCATGAAACTGCAGATAGTGCCAAATCCTATTTATACTATGTTTTTTCCTATGTTTCTATATGTATGTCATCATGTACATATGATAAAATTTAATTTATAAATTAGGCTCAGTAAGAGATTAACAACAACTGATTTTGAAGTATTTATGTTATACCCAGGTAGAAGTGTTAAACAGTCAGTTAATAAAATAAAATTATAACAATATACTTTAATAAAAGTTATGTGAATGTGCCCTCCCTCTGACTCTCAAAATGTCTTGTGTGTACTGACCTGTTTTCAGGCCATAGTTGACCTCTGGTAGCTGAAACTGCATGAAAAGTGCAACCAAAGATCAGGGAGGACTACTATATAATGTTTTTTCCTCTAGGTTTGCCATTTTTCTTGCTCTTAGTAAATGTGTAAGCTCTCATGACCTGGACTGCACCTTATTTTTGTTTTGCTTTGTTTTGTTTTTCATTTTACTCCCTTATTGGAATCTAAAATGAAACTAGACTAGCATCTCCCAAAGCATGTTGGGTGGAATTTGGTCAGCATTATTAAAATAAAGGTATGAATGAATGCTTAAACACATTTGAGGAGTTAAATCCATTAACTTATTGAAGGATTTCTCAGAGTCTTTACTATAATAATATGAAATATAAACATCTAAGATGGAAATATGATTAGTACAAAGTATTTCCCAAACATATTTTGTCATAGAATTATTTCTTTAGTATAAAATTATGTTTTGGTTAGGCACATATACTACTTTTGGAGTGTACAATAAAGAAAGTAGCAAAGAAAGATCTCTCAAGACCTAGAAAAACTGTTTTATTTTTTGGAGCTGGAGAGGTTAAGATGGGTGTTGTCAGAGAAAAAAAATTATACAGGAGATCATTTTTTACTTGAAGGAAGTGTGAAGTAAGGTAGAAGAGTCAAGGTTACCCTATTCTCTAGCAGTTGTGTAACAATATGGAAAAGTTCTGAGAATTGCCAAGTAGTTGACTAGGATACTGACATACAATGTAAGAATTAAGGAAAGGGGCATAGAGTGGGCCCAAACATCCCATAAAGCAAGAGAGATGGGCATGAACATGTAATGAAGGACCTTATGTAGAGACTGGACTTCACTTTGTAGGTAATGAGGGGTGACTACAGAATTTTTAAAAAAGAGAGTAACATGACCTGATTTGCAAATTAGACCATTATTCCTGTCATGTGGTACAGTGGAAGGAAAAATTGGAAAGGTATGACATCAGATTCAAGGGCATCAGGTAAAATGTAAAAGATAGATAAACTTTGATACAAAGCAGAGGTATTGGGATTGAAGGGAAAGAAAGATTAGAAGGTTTATTTAGAAAGAGATATCATCAGGACACTGAGACCTATTACATATAGAAGGTAGAAGAGAGAGAGAAATAGAAGATAATTTACCATTTTTAAAATTTGACCCCTGAGTAGAGGATGTATCATGAAATGAAACCAAGAATGCCAGAGGAAGAGCAGATTTTAGAACGCCAGGGGAGGGAGTGGGATAATTTCTGAGTTTATGTTGGAATAATTGATTTTGAAGTATTTATGTTACACCCAGGTAGCAGTGTTTAACAGTTTCAACAGTCAGTTTGAAATAAAAATCTGATCTAGAAAATGGAAACTTTGAAGTTTTCAGTGTAGTTGGAGTTGTGAAAATGGATAGGATTGCTCAGGAGACGGAAGGAGAACACAAAGGACTGAAACACAGGTGCCACCAACACCAGATATGGGCTTTGGGGAGAAAGAGGTACCTACTGAGGATAACATGAGGTAGTGAGAAATTTACCACAACATTTAGCCCTTAGTAGCATGGAGCTTCTATTTTCATAACTAAGTTATGAACTTCTACTAAAAGGGAGTCACGTCTTTTAAATACAGAAATTTGTAGCTCCTTTACAATGCCTAAGATTGTGTTAACCAAACAGCAGATGTTTTAAAATACTTATTTGATTAATTAAAAAAAAAAAAAAACCTTATGAGTTACATTTGACCCCAATAGTCATGAGGCCCTGACCACCAACTGAAAATAATGTGCTTATTTTTCCTTTCTAGACATTATGTTTTTAGTAATATGACTAATTAGAAAACTATTCTGATTCTTGATATTTTAAGCAATAATCTTCAAAAATGTAAAATCCTTTCATTTCTATCTCTTGCCACTAGATGGTGGAAGTAGCTGAGATGATCATCCTGGAAGCATCTAGTCTTGAGGAAGAAACAGATTTGTGAAGCTAAATTGAGAAACTCTTAGTTAATAAAACCATAAGGGTTTGGCAGAGATTTGTGACTTGTGCACAATGCATTGTGTTCTAGGACTAGTCTGTGGTGAGAGGAAATGGTTGAGTAAAATATGGCCTTGACAGATGCATACTGAATGTAGGCACAAAATCTCCTGATCGAAATTCTATGCAAATAAAGCATTTCTTTCCTCAATTATCTTTAATTGAAAAGGGTACAAACAGCATACCCACATAATTCTGGCTATTTAGGCCAGATATTGAAAAGTGGGAAGAAAGGAGTGTTAGGCATAGGACTGAACCAGTATCTCAAAATGTAAAAATTCTTTCTAGAACCAAAGTCATCAAGGGTTAAGGCAAGTTTGTCCAACCTGCGGTAATGGGCCACATGTGATCAGGATAGCTTTGAATGGCCCCAACACAAATTCATAAACTTTCTTAAAACATTATGAGATATTTTTTGCAGGTTTTTTTTTTTTTTTTAAGCTCATCAGCTATCATTAGAGTTAGTGTATTTTATGTGTGGCCCAAGACAATTCTTCTTCTTCCAATGTGGCCCAGGGAAGCCAAAAGACTGGACACCCGTGGAAGGGGTTCTCTCCATGGGTTTTGAAAGATGAGTTTGTGAGGTGAAATTCAAATTTTCTACTTCTTTTATCTACACAGTATTAATAACAATAATAATAATGAATTCTTTTCTAAGAAATATTAGGTTATTAAAATTATAAGTTTTAACAATAAATGTTTATAGAAAATTCTAGGTAAGTGTTATTAGTGATTATTTGTAGCTGCAGATATTTCTAGAGTTAACTCAGTTACACAGAAATTTTTCTCAAAACTAAGATTTCACTATTGCCAAAACTTTCTGTAACAATTAGAAATAATGTACTAACATTCACAGAGGCTGCTCACCAATATGAGGCACCTATTATTACTGTGGTTAAAGATGATAATGTTAGTGGTACCCTAAAATGATACATAATTTCTACATCCCTCCTATATTTCTAAACAGTCTGGAATTGTAACCTTTTGGTGAGCATATTTTCAATTCTTTTTTCTTAGCAAAGATAATTGGAAATTTTTCCAAACTCTGCAAAAATTAATTCTGACACACATAGTGCTGTTGAATTTTTAACTCTTTCTCAGCTAATCCAGAAAAGTAATAGCATATAGTGGAAAGCAGATGGGCTTTAGAATCAGACTTACCTGTGTTTACATTGTGGCTCAGTTGCTTTCTAGCTGTGTCTGTTAGCAAATCTATTAACTTCTAACCTCTTGGAAACAATAGTATGGAATTCACATTCCATGCTGTAAGGATTACTTGAGATAATACATGGAAAGTCTGTAGTACTCAGCGCCTTGTAGTTGCTCAGTAAATGGTAATTATTTCACATTAAAAAAAATAGAAAATACATATGCATTTAAGAACAAATCTAAATTTAAGATTAGTTAACTCTTTGAGCTCTCAGTAATGATTGGAAATTGTTATATCCTCATCCTTGATGTCCTTCAGAGAATGGTTTTACACTATAGAATATTCCCATCTCAGCTAAGTAAGGGTGTGTTATTCAAATTATTATCTCTTCTGCAAAAGTGAATGTCATGTTGGTTAGCTCAAATTGTAGCAAATGAATTGGGGACATTTTGAGTGGTCCAAACAAGAATTTACTAAAGCAGAAAGCTTTCTTTTAAGGCTAGTTATGGGAGCTATTAGAACATATGCACAATCTTTAAAGATAATCAGGATGTGCAAGAATCATTTAGTGGACAGAAGCTATATAACAAAGCACTTATTTAACCTTATTTAATAAGTATAAAAAATCATCCAGAAGGCAATTTTTAAATGCCTCTATAGGTATATGCAAAGGAAACTTATATAATCTTATATAAGACAGAATGTTGTATAAGAAAACATGGTAGAGAAAGTTGAATTGATTTCCTCCAACTCAGAGAGGAATTGCCAGTGTCTAGCAATCAGATTTAATCCTAATGCAGCTCCCAGGATATATTCTCCCAGTCTAGCTGACTCACCAAAGTCACTCTGAAGGCAGATGATTTGTTCCTTCTGAATTGGCAGAACATTGAGTATGTTAGAGTTTGTGGCCAATTTTGGGTCACAGGTAAGTTCATTTAAAATGCATTCAAGAGGCACTTACTGAAGTTCCTTTACATGGAACAGAACAACTCCCCACCTCCCACCGGGATCTTAATGCCCATTAAGCAATAGGGCACATACAGAAGTAATGGGATACTTACAAATGTTAGCTTGAAATTATGGTAATTGAAGGTGTTCCAGAGATTTTGTTTTCAGGACTGGTGCTCTAGAGATTTTCTAGTTTCACCTCTTCATATTACCTGTAAAGAAATTCTTTCTTTCTTTCTTCTCTTTCTTTCTTCTCCTTCTTCTCCTTCTTTCCTTCTTTTCTTTTCTTTTCTTTTCTTTTCTTTTCTTTTCTTTTCTTTTCTTTTTTTTCTTTCAACAGAGTCTCACTCTGTCACCCAGGCTGGAGTGCAGTGGCGGGATCTCTGCTCACTGCAGTCTCTGCCTCCTGGGTTCCAGTGATTCACCTGCTTCAGCTTCCCAAGTAGCTGGGATTACAGGTGTGTGCCACCACACCCAACTCATTTTTGTATTTTTAGTAGAGACGGGGTTTTACCATGTTGGCCAGGCTGGTCTTGAACTCCTGACCTCAGGTGATCTGCCCGCCTTGGCCTCTGAAAGTGCTGGGATTGCAGGCTTGAGCCACCACACCCGGCCCAAAGAAATTTAATTTAAAAAGTTGTTTCTGATGGTAGTTTATTTTCTCAGTGGACTATAAGACATATTACCTGCTTTTAATTATAAACAAGCAATATAAAACTACTTGAAATATCATTTCAAAAAGTACGTTTTATTTCTCTTATGAACAATATAAGCAATGCTGCCACCACTCATTCAACATATTTATATGAATTAGAAAATGGAGCCCCTTCTCAGACAAGATGATACCTTGTTTTTTTTTTTTTTTTTTTTTTTTTTTTTTTTTTTTTGAGACGGAGTCTTGCTCTGTCGCCGGGGCTGGAGTGCAGTGGCCGGATCTCAGCTCACTGCAAGCTCCGCCTCCCGGGTTCACGCCATTCTCCTGCCTCAGCCTCCCGAGTAGCTGGGACTACAGACGCCCGCCACCTCGCCCGGCTAGTTTTTTGTATTTTTTAGTAGAGACGGGGTTTCACAGTGTTCGCCAGGATGGTCTCGATCTCCTGACCTCGTGATCCGCCCGCCTCGGCCTCCCAAAGTGCTGGGATTACAGGCTTGAGCCACCGCGCCCGGCCGATACCTTGTTTTAATTTTAGATAATGTGCTGCACAGATCCAGGCAAGAGGCTTTTAAGTTCAGCAATAAATTCCTTAAATAATCAGATAACCCGGTATCCAATAGCAAGCCTCATAGAATCACTGGACTTACATCCCAGCAGAGGCATTAGGAATAACAGTCTAACCACTTAATTTTACAAATAAAGAAACTAAGAATCACAGCTGTTATGCGACTTTCCCAAGGCAGCCACCTAGCTAACACTATAGCTGAGACAGGAATCCGGGTCTTGGATTCCTAGACCTGAGTTTATGTCTCTGTTTCCCAAGAAAAGTAAACAACAGGTGTTCTTGACTCAGCAGGTCACAGATGTTCACTTATTTCAATTTCTAGGGGATGTTATTGAAAATTGTTATCACTGAGTTATTATTTGTTTATGCCATCTTTCAGCTTTAGGAAAGCGCCAAATCTAGGTTGTTGACACTAGACCAACCCCTCTCTTCATCCCAAATCTCTCCGACTAAACTGTGTACATCAGATTGATTCGGTAAAAGTAAGCCTCATCATTATTTAACTCTTATGTCCATTTGTGTACTTGTGCAAATTCTGATGAGATAGTGTTGTAAAAACAAAATGTAAATGATTCATATATCAAAGACTAATCTACATTGTAGCAATGCTATTATTTCTGCTATTATTTCTCTATGGGATGCTTTCCCAGAGCTGCAGGGCAATGTGTGGGATAAGAGCTAGGCATGGCATCAGAAATGTGCCATTTGAGAATTCACTGAATGCTCCTAAACCTAATTTCCACATTTATATACTGATGATAATAGAAGCACATTGTGGGCAGTAATTAAGATTAAGGAGGTTATTTGTTGGCTTGAATTTTACTATCTGTGCTTAAAGGACCCCTTCCTCCACACTCGAGTTACTGTGTGGCTACCTCCACCTCGACTTCTGTTTTTCTAGTCCCCATTTTCCATTCCATCCTCTTTTTCTCATTCCCACCTTTTAGAATGGTCAATGGAAAAGTAAGAGAAACATATGATAAAGAAAAAGGAGCTGGGTGATGAGGGTCAGGTGGTGGGTGGGGGCACAGGGGAGAATGTCAACATACAGTCAGTTCAAGGAGTTGTCAGTGTGTGGGACTTCCAAAAAACCAATGTAATTTTAGGCTACATTAATGGAATTGCATGCCAAGAACAAAGAGATGACAATTCTACACTATGCTAGAATGTATTGTTAGGATCTGAGGACCATATTTCAGAGAGAATGGCAGCAGATTGGGCTGCTTTCAGAGAGGGGTATATAAGCTGGCAAGGCTATTAAAACCATATCAAATGGGAACATCAAAGGCCATGAGTGATGTGGTCCTTGGAGAATAGACTCAGCTCACAATGACATGGTAGTTCATCTTTAAAATGTTTAAAACAAAGAACTTGTCCATACAATTTTTGTAGACATCAAGACCTTTAGAGTAAACAATGAAAGAAAAACAGAGTTTATGTAAGTTAAAAAATTTTTGTTTTAAATAACATGGTCCAAAGAGAGAATGACCTGCCTCATAAGGTAGCGAACTTCATGTCATTGGAGGTATTCAAGCAAAAGATAAAAAAATCTTCAATGAGATATTGTAGAGATGATACAGGAAAGAGAATGTTGAATAGTGTTTTCAACCTTTTTTCCACCCATAAGTTACTTTGAGAAATTGATTTGAAAAACTATGAGCCCTTTCCCTAGATAAAAACTATACCCACAAAACTATACCCACAAAAATATTGCATAAATCTTCAGAAATGATATGAATTACTTGAAGGGCATCTATGGACTTCCTATGGAGCATAGACTTAAGGTTAGGAATTTCTGGATGGAATGAATTTCGTTTTCTTTCACCTCTGAGAAACTATGATTCCTATTTTTCTGTCTCACAGTTACTGCCTGGGTAAGGAATGCTTGTCCTTGAGAATAAATCTTTTGTAAATTTCAGAAAAAATAGGAGGAGGCCTCCCAATCTACTGTGTCTGCGAGGCCTGCCCAATTCCACAGCAGCCCTCAGAAGCAAAGATCAACAGGTTCCCCTAGATGAGAAGGATTTTAGGGTACATTTGCTTCAGGAGGGTTCTCTAAATGCAGAACTGCTTCTGATTCCATTCTCTTCAGTATTTTTGATATATTCTTATAAGGCAGTTTTCTGTTGATTATTTAGTGCCATAAGCTTTTACCACCTATTTAAGCCAAGAGCAATAATATCTTGTCTGTCTGAATTTGGGTTTTAACTGTCATAAGACTGTTTCCTTTATGCTTGATGGAAGTTGCATTCTAGCAAAGAACTGTTTTCAAATTACACCATCAACTTGCTAAAATGATGATACACTTTCCATAGAATTCTAGCACAGAGAATTTCCAACATGTGGCTAGACTCCTCATAGAAATATCAGTCATAAAATGTGTACTGGGTATTTATTTTTTCATCAGGGTCACAGAAATGCACATGAATTGAATTCTTCTTCTTTTCTCTGTACCATTAAGATACTGACAGGTTCAGAATTGCTGGGTTTGAAATTTTAAGAATAGCTAACTCATAATATTTCACTTTCTGCTCCAGGGCAGGGTGAGCTGCTTATAAATCAGCCTGCAAATATGATGAATTGGATGTCTCCAACTCAATTAGCTTAATGTGGGTAGGAGGATTTCCAGGCTTTATGGCCTCTGTTTTACTAATCTACTGAGCAGACTGTTATATAAAATGTGTCTGAGTATTAATGTCTGAACCTCAGAGAAACATGGTTGGTATTTTTCACTTCAGCATCCAATATCATTCTGTATTTCATAGCTTTGATTTGGATCCAGAGCTACAGAGTGATGGTTCTTAACATGATTTATATTGTTGCAAGCCTTACCTTGTTATCTTTATGCTTTCTGACCAAGTTTAAAAAGTAGCCTAATAAAATTGCTGCTGTCACTGGATGATTTAATTGGGGGGAAGAATCTCAGCAATTTAAGGAGAACTGCAAAACTGGAGCTATTCCTCTGTCAAATAAATGATCAAATGAAATGGGCCTCAGCAAGGCAGATGCTGACAGTTTTGAGAGCTTCTGAGGCACTCATCATACTTCTGTTGTGAGATTTGTTGGAGGAGTTGATAAGGAAGTTTGTTTGCTTTTTGTTTTCTTAAGGTGAATATATTGGGGCCCTGGGAAACGTTATATTAAAGAGAACATTTTGGATGTAAATATATTTTGTTCCTAGGTATATCATTTGGCATTTTCTTTATATTAACTGTCTATGAGCGGTCATTAGCTAAATTATTTTCTATGTATTTTCTTCTTCCCTCTTCCCTCTTTTAGTTTCTTTGTCAATCCCAGCTCTGCCTTACACATTATTTTTCTCTCTTTTTTGATAGATAAAATTTTATGTACTGACCATGCACAACATAATGAAGTACATATAAATTATGGACTAAGTTTATTTAGAAAACAAATTTGTTTTCTAGCTAATTAATGTATGCACTACTTCATGTAGTTATTTTGTGGTGAGAATATTCATCCACTCTCTTAGCATTTTTCAAGAATAAATATATTGTTAATATGCTGTACAATAGATCTCTTGAAATTATTTATTCTAAGTAAAATTTTGTATCCTTTGACAACATTTCCACAACTCCTCCTCCCACCAACCACCTCAACTCCTGGTAACCACCATTCTACTCTCTACTTCTATGAAATCAAATTTTTAGATTTCACATAGGAGTAAAATCATGCTATAATTGTCTTTCTGTGCCTGGCTTATTTCACTTAACCAAATGTCTTTCAGGTTCATCCATGTTGTGTCAAATGACAGTATTTTCTTCTTCTTCTTGGCAAAATAGCATTTCATTATGTACATATACCACATTTTCTTTATCCATTCGTCCATTGATGAACATTTAGGTTGATTCCATATTTTGGCTGTTTTGAATAAGGCTGCAACATACATATGAGTGCAAATGTGTCTTCAACATACTGACTTTATTTACTCTGGTTATATACCCAATAGTTGAATTACTGAATTATATGATACAGTTCTATTTTCAAATTTTTGAAGAAGCTCTATACTCTTTTTCGTAATAGTTGCATTAATTTTTATTCCCATCAACAGTGTGTAAGTGCTCCCTTTTTCCTACATCCTTGCCAGCATTTATTATCTTTTTGATAATAGCCATTCTAATAAGTGTGAGATGATATCTCATTGTTTTTTACTTGCATTTCCCTGATGATTAGTGATGTTGAAAATACTTTCATATTCTTCTTGGCCATGTGTATGTCTTCTCTTCAGAAATGTCTATTCAGATCATCTGCCCATTTTCTGATTTGGTTGTTTTCTTTCTGTTGAGTTATTTGAGTTTCTTATATATTTTGGTATTAATTCCTTAACAGATGTATAGTTTGAAAGTATTTTCTCTCATTCGTGTAGGTTACCTCTTTCTTGATTATTTCCTTTGCTGTGCTGAAGCTTTTTAGTTTGATGCAGTCCCATTTTTCTAATTTTTGTTTTTTTTTTTCCTGTTCTTGTAGGACCATATCCCCAAATTATTGCTCAAACCAATGTTGTGAATCTTTTCCCCTAGGTTTTCTTCTAGTAGTTTCATAGTTTTAAGTCATGATCACAGTGATAAGAGCATGATCAAGACCAGCTGATCATGGCAAATACACTTTTTTAATGTACTGTTGAATTTATATTGCTAATACTATGCTGAGGATTATTGCATCTATGTTCATCAGGAATATTGTTCTGTAGTTTCTTTTTTTATATATCGTGTTCTTGTTTGTCTTTGGTATCAGGATAATGCTGTCCTCATGAAATGAATTTTGGAAGTATTCTCTCCTCTTCAAATTTTTTAAAGTGTTTGAGAAAAATTGGTATTAATTATTCAATAAATATGTAATATAATTCAACAGTAAAGCCATCAGATTCTGGACTTTCTTTAATGGAAGATTATTACTGATTCAATCTCCTTGTTTTTGATCTATTCAGGTTTTCTCTTTCTTCATGGTTCAGTCATGGTAGGTTGTATATGGGTAAGAATTTATCCATTCCTTCTAGGTTATCCAACTTGTCCATATATAATTGTTCATAATAGTCTCCTATGATCCTTGTATTTATATTGTGTCAGTTATAATATCTTCTTTTTCATGTTTGACTTTATCTGAGTCTTCTGTGTTTTTATTATAGTTAGTCTAGATAAAAGTTTGTCAATTTTATGTATTTTTTTCAAAAAACAATTCTTAGTTTTACTGCTCATTTCCAGTGTTTCTCTAGACTCTGTTTTATTTATTTCTACTCTAATCTTTCTATTTCCATCCTTCTATTAACTTTGGGCTTAGTTTTTTCTTGTTTTCTTGTTCATTGAGGTGTATTATTTGAGATCTTTTTTCTTTTTGATCTAGACATTTGTTGCTATAAACTTGCCTCTTAAAAACAATTTTGCAGTATTCTGTAGGTTTTTGTGTATTGCACTCTCATTTTCATTTGTCTCAACAAATATTTTAATTTTTCTTTTAATTTTTAAATTCAGTCATTGGCTGTTTAAGAACACATTTGTTTAATTTTCATGTATTTATGAATTTTCCAAAGTTTGTTCCATTATTGATTTCTAGTTTCATACCATTGTTGTTGGAAAATACACTTGATATGATTTTAGTCTTTTAAAATCTTTTATGATTTGTTCTGTACCCTCACACATGATCTCTTTTGGAAAATGCTCTATGTGGACTTAAAAAAGATGCGTAACCTGCAGCTGTTAGAGAAAATGTTCTGTATATGTCTGTTAGGTCCATTTGATCTAGAGTATAGTTTAAGTTCAATGTTTCCATGTTGATTTTCTGTCTGAATAATCTCTCCATTGTTCAAAGTGGGGTATTAAAGTCTCCTACTATTATTAATTTTATTCTGTCTCTCCATTCAGATCTATCCATATTTATGTTATATGTTTAGGTGCTTGGATTTTGGATGAATAGGTATTTATAATTGATTATGTTGTATGTTCTTGCTGAATTGAACCCTTTATCATTATATAATAACCTTCATCTCTTTTTATGATTTTTTTTTTACTTAAAGTCTATTTTATCAGATATATGTAATTCTTGCTTTCTTTTGATTTTCATATGCATAAAATATCTTTTTCCAGCGCTTTACTTTTAGTCTATGTGTGTTCTTACAACTACTTAAAGTGGGACTTTGTAGGCTGCATATAGTTGGGGTGTGTTTGTGTGTGTGTGTGTATTTAAATTCATTCAGCCAATCTATGTAATTTGGTTGGATAATTTAATCCATTTATATTTAAGTAATAACTTGTAGATAAGGACCCCTTACTACCATTGTATGAATTATTTTCCTGTTGTTTTGTAGGTATTTGGTTCCTTTCTTCCTCTCTCGTTGTCTTGCTTTGTGGCTAAGTGATTTCTGCTAGTGGTATGTTTTGACTCCTTATTTTTGAATATCTTTGTGTGTCTATCATATGTTTTTGCTTTCTAATTACCATGAGGCTTATTTTAAAATGTTACAGTTATAACAGGTCTTTAGTTGTTTTTTTTTCTTTCTTTTTTTTTTTTTTTTAGTTTTTCTGGGAACATAGTAGGTGTATATATTTATAAGGTACATGAGACATTTTGGTACAGGCATGCAATGTGTAATAATCACATCATGGAAAATTGAGTATTTATCCCTTCAAGGATTTATCCTTTGTGTTACAAACAATTGAATTATGCTCTTTTTGTTATTTAAAAATGTACAATTAAATTATCATTAATTCTAGTCTATTCTTACTCACTCTTTCTAACTATACGATTTTGGTATACATTAAACATCCCCACCTCTTCTCCTCACCACCACCCCTGCCCCAACTACCATTCTCAGGCTTTGATAATCATTCTTCTACTCCGTAAATCCATGAGTTCAATTGTTTTGATTTTTAGATCCCACAAATAAGTGAGAACATGTGATGTTTATCTGTCTGTGCCTGGCTTATTTCAGTTAAGATAATGACCTCCAGTTCCATCCATGTTGTTGCAAATGACAGCATCACATTTTTTAATGAGTTCATTGTATATATGTACTACATTTTCTTTATCCATCTATGTATTGATGGACACTTAGGTTGCTTCCAAATCTTAGCTATTGTAAACAGTACTGCAACAACATGAGAGTGCAGATATTTCTTTGATATAATGAGTTCCTTTCTTTTAGGTACATACTCAGCAGTGGGATTGCTAGATCATATGGTAGCTCTATTTTTAGTTTTTAAAGGACCTTCCAAACTCTTCTCCATAGTGGTTGTACTAATTTACATTCCCAACAGCAGGCTACAAGGGTTTCATTTTCTCCACATCTCCACCAGCATTTGTTATTGCCTGACTTTTGGATAAAAGCCATTTTAACTTGAGTGAGATAATATCTCATTGTAGTTTTGACTTGCATTTCTCTGATGATCAGTGATGTTGAGCATGTTTTCATAGGCCTGTTTGTCATGTGTACGACTTCTTTTGAGAACTGTCTATTCGGATATTTTGCTAATTTTTAAATCAGATTTTTAGATTTTTTTCCTATAGAGTTGTTTGAGCTCCCTATATATTATGGCTATAAATCCCTTGTCAGATGGGTAATTGGCAAATAATTTCTCCCACTTTGTGGCTTGTCTCTTCACTTTTTAAATTGTTTCCTTTGCTGTGTTGCTTTTTAACTAGATATGATTCCCATTTGTACATTTTTACTTTGGTTGTCTGTGCTTGTGGGGTATTAATCAAGATTTTTTTTTTTTTTTTTTTTTTTGCCTGGACCAATGTCCTGGATGGTTTTCTCAATGTTTTCTTTTGATACTTTCATAGTTTGAGGTCTTAGATTTAAGTCTTTGATCCATTTTGATTTGATTTTTTGTATGAAGCAAGAGATGGGTCAAGTTTCATTCTTCTGCATATGGATATCCAGTTTTCCCAACACCTTTACTGAAGAGACTCTTTTCCTCAATGTATGTCCTTGGCAGCTTTGTCAAAAATGAGTTCACTGTACATGTGTGGATTTGTTTCTGGGTTCTCTATTCTGTTTCATTGGTCTATTTCTCTGTTTTTATGTCAATACCATGCCTTTCTGGTTACAATAGCCCTGTAGTATAATTTGAAGTCAGGTAATATGATTCCTCCAGTCTTTTTTTTTTTTTTTTTTTTTTCTTTATACTCAGGATAACTTTGGCTATTCTGGGTCTTTTATGATTCTGTTTAAATTTTAGGATTGTCTTTTTTCTATTTCTGTGAAGAATGTCATTGATATTTTTATAGGAATTTCATTGAATTTGTAGATTGCTTTGGGTAGTATGGACATTTTAACAATATTGGTTCTTCTAATCCATAAACATGGAATATTTTTCATTTTTTGTGTCCTCTTCAATTTCTTTTTTTTTTTTTTTTTTTTTTTTTTTTTGAGACGGAGTCTCGCGCT
Source organism: Trachypithecus francoisi (assembly GCF_009764315.1). Lineage (NCBI taxonomy): Eukaryota > Metazoa > Chordata > Mammalia > Primates > Cercopithecidae > Trachypithecus > Trachypithecus francoisi. The sequence continues at coordinate 74,335,590 of NW_022681473.1, read as the reverse complement.
GTCACCCAGGCTGGAGTGCTGTGGCCGGATCTCAGCTCACTGCAAGCTCCGCCTCCCGGGTTCACGCCATTCTCCTGCCTCAGCCTCCCGAGTAGCTGGGACTACAGGCGCCGCCACCTCGCCCGGCTAGTTTTTTGTAGTTTTTAGTAGAGACGGGGTTTCACCGTGTTAGTCAGGATGGTCTCGATCTCCTGACCTCGTGATCCGCCCGTCTCGGCCTCCCAAAGTGCTAGGATTACAGGCTTGAGCCACCGCGCCCGGCCTCAATTTCTTTTAATTTATTTATTTTGTTATTATTTTACTTTAAGTTCTGGGATACCTATGCAGAATATGCAGTTTTGTGCAGGTATACATGTGCCATGGTGGTTTGCTGCACCTATCAACCTGTAATCTAGGTTTTAAGCTCCACATGCATTAGGTGTTTGTCCTAATCCTCTCCTTCTCCTAGCCCCCCAACCCTGACAGGCCCCAGTGTGTGTTGTTCTCTTCCCTGTGTCCATGTGTTCTCATCATTCAACTCCTACTATTGAGTAAGAACATGAGGTGTTTGGTTTTCTGTTCTTGTGTTAGTTTGCTGAGAATGATGACTTCCAGTTTTATCCATGTCCCTGCAATGGACATGATTTCATTCCTTTTTATGGCTGTATAGTATTCTATAGTGTATATATGCCACATTTTCTTTATCCAATCTGTCATTGATGGGCATTTGGGTTAGTTCCAACTCTTTGCTATTGTAAATAGTACCATAATAAACATATGTGTGCATCTGTCTTTATAGTAGAATGATATATAATCCTTTGGGTATATACCCTGTAATGGGATTGCTGTGTCAAATGGTATTTCTGGTTCTGAATCCTTGAGAAATCACCACACTGTCTTCCACAATTGTTGAACTAATTTACACTACCATCAACAGTGTAAAAGTGTTCCTATTTCTCTACATCCTCACCAGCATCATTTGTTTCCTGACTTTTTAATAATCACCATTCTGACTGATATGAGATGTCTCATTGTGATTTTGATTTGCATTTCTCTAGTGACCAGTGATTATGAGCTTTTTTTCAAGTTTTTTGGTCACATAAATGTCTTCTTTTGAGAAATGTCTGTTCATATCCTTTGCCCACTTTTTGATGGGGTTGTTTTTTCTTGTAAATTTCTTGAAGTTCCTTGTAGATTCTGGATATTAGACCTTTGTCAAAGCTGTCAAAAATATGAAAAAATAAAATCAAAAATGAATTTCATTTACAATAGTCACAAATAAAAATTAAATATGTAGAAATTAAATATGTAGGAATTAGCCAAAGATGTGAAAGTTCCCTATAAAGAAAATTTTAAAACACCTGTGGAGAAGTAGGAATGCTTTTACGCAGTTGATGGGAATGTAAATTAGTACCGACTTGGTACGTAGGGTTAAAGATAAAGTCCTCTTTAATTTTCACCCTACTTTTCTTAAACAGAAGGAGTCTCACCATAGCTACCACAGCTGGGAATGTTCTGGGTCATCCCTAAAGCCAGCAGGCCTCAGAGCCCAAGTCCCATGGCATATTCCCTGGGTATAACTGTCAGTTATTCAGAGCCCGAGGCCTATTTAGTCAGCAGGTGATAAATCCTGACAGGACTGGATTCTTACCTTCAAGGAAATGGGTTCCCTTTTGACCCAGGATATGTCTATAAATGCTGCCCAGGAGCTAGAGACTGGAATAGGCGCTTTATGACTCTGCCCAGTGCCCTATCCTACTGTGACTGAGCTGGTATGCAATATATAAGACAAAGTCCTCTTTACTCTTCATTCTCCTCTCCTTAAGTAGAAAAAAGGAGTCACTTTCATGGCTGCAAGCTATACTGCCTGAGGTTGGGGAGTGGATGGCACAAGCACTCCTTTGGGTATACTAGCTACTGTCTCCCTAGGTCACATGCCACCCTAGTCTACTACCTCTAAGCCAAGCCTAGCACCAGGAGTTGCCTAGGAATTTCAGTCCTTGTTTCCTAGACTTCCTTTCAAGTTTATGTAAGACCCCAGAGCACTTCAGCTCATAGTGATGAGGCTTGCTGAGAAACATAAGTGATTTAAACATCATCATTACAATAATAGACTATTCTAAATTTGATCATATGTTTACTTTTACCAGTGCATTTCATACTTTTAGAAGTTTTGTGTTACTAATAAGCAATATTTTCTTTCAACTTGAGGAACTCTCTTTAGATCTCTCTTTTAAGACAGATCTGGTGGTGATGAACTTCAGCTTTTTTTTTTGTCTGGGAAAGTCTTTATCTTACCTTGATTTCTGAAGGACAACTTTGCTAGTTACAGTATTCTTGGTTGTCTTTCTTTTTACTCAGCACTTTGATATATTGTCTGATTTTCTCCTGGCCTATAAAGTTTCTACTGAGAAGTCTTCTGCTAGCTGCACTGAAACTCCTTTATATGTTATTTGTGTATTTCCTCTTTTGCTTTCAGGATCCTGTCTTTTTTATGTTTTACAAAATTTGATTATAATATATCTTGTGGTAGTTATTTGAATTTTATCTGATTGATGACCTTTGACCTTCTTCTAACTGGACATTTACAGCTTTTACCATATTTGGAAGATTTTCTGTCACTATTTCTTTATATCCTCTTATTTCCTCCTTAAACTCATATGACTCAATTATGCTGTCCCGTGAATCTCATAAGTTTTCTTCATTTCTTTAGATTCTTTTTCTCCTGTGAATGTGTATTATCAAATAACCTGTCTTTGAGTTCACACATTTTTCTACTTGATCAATTCTGCTGTTGACGCTTTCTATTGTATTTTATTTTTCATTTTGTGCTTTGTATTTTTTGGGTTCAGATTTTCTGTTTGGTTTTTTTCATCCCTCTAATAAATTTCTCATTCTGAGAACTTTTGTTTTTCCTATTTTGTTGAATTGTTTATGTGTAGTTTCTTGATTTTTGTTTTGCTTTTTAGAAACAATTATTGGAATTCTTTGTCAGGAAATTCATACATCTCCATTTATTTAGGGCTAGTTACTAGCATGTTATTTTGTCCATTTGGTGATGTCATGTTTTTCTGATTGTTCTTGTTTCTTATTGTTTGGGGGTATCTGTACCTCTGAAGAAGCAGGTACTTAATCCTGTCTTTTCAGACTGGCTGTATCTGGGAAAACCCTGAAGTAGGTGCAGCACTGGAGTGCACCAGACCCTATGACAGTTGTGGCTATCATAGCACTGGGGCACATGAAAAGCTCAGACCACTGAGGGCTGCCTGCTTCTGAGGGCTGCTCAGAGCCCAGGACTGCTGAAGTTGACCCATCAGTGATGTGGGCCAGCCAGGCAAGTCTGAAGGTTGGGAATGTGTGGGCTCATCTGCCACCAGGGTAAGCCTAGCATGGGGTCATGGAGATATGTCCTCTGTTGGATTTTATTGTGTCAGGTCCAGGGGGCTAAGGTAATGTCCTGTGCCCACTTCCCTTTCTTTTCCCCAAGCAGACAATATTGCTCTCCATGCTTTGCAGCGTAGAGTTCGGGGGGAGGTGACACAGCTAATGTAAAACTACCCTTCTTAGTCTCTTCAATGCTTATTTTCTTCTTATTGTACTATAGCCATATACTATGATCTGCCATCTGGTTTTCTTAGCTCTTGTAAAGGTATTTTCATGTGTGAATAATTGTTCAAATTGATGTGTCTGGAGTGGGACAATCACTGGCAAGTTCTGCTCTGCTATTTTGCTCTGCCCCTCTGGACTGCACATTAATTGTTAAGGAAAATTACTTTGAAATAAATCTTGCATGATTCTGTCCAAGCTTTTTTACAACTCATTTTTTGGCACCTGGGGCAAGTCACTGGTCTCTCTAGTCTTTGCTTTTTCACCTATTAAATGAAAATACCAGTAACTACTTTATGGAGTTGAAATAAAAACTAAGTGATATTGGGCACTATGTGACCATGTTCATGGTAAATTAAGATTAAGCCTAGCTGTTAAACATGGATTGATCATCAACTCTGGGCCAGGTATTGTGATAGGAACTGCACAATGAGTACAATGATGAATGGCACTGGGACATAATCCAAATACCTTGCATTCACATGTGATGTTCTGTGGCTTACAGGGTGCTCTCATATGCCTCTTTCATTAACAGAATAACCCTATGAAATAGGTAGCTAATTATTATGACTTAAACCCCTCAGAGAGAGAAACAGACCATATGCAACTAAGCTATTCACTTAAGGCCACATAGTTAATAATTATTTTGCACTTTCATAGGTCAAACATATTGTGCTTCATTATATTCTGCACTTTGCAAGGCCCTAGAAATCCAAAGATGGTTGAGAAACAACTCTTGCTCAAAAGGAGTTTCAAATCAGTTGCAGAATAAATACAAATAAGAAAGTGGAAGCACACAGGACAGAGTTATAGTACCCTTTTAATTTCCTCAGATTCTCTCAAATCTGTTTTTTTAAGGTACTGCCACTTTACGGTTCTATTTTGCCTGAAGTGCTCTCTATGTTGCTAGAAGTTCTTGCTAAATATTTACATTGTTTACTCAGAAATCTGTAGACAGACAGAGATTTGCATGCAGAAAAGCTGAAGAAAACTTAGCATGCCACAAAAGGTGCTCAGGTGTCCGTATTGGGAGGGCAAAAGTTGTTATGTTTTTATGGCTTTACTGAGAAATGCCTATTGCTTTTGGAAATGCCATGTGGTCTGTTGCTCATATGTAAAAAGGAGGAGAAATAATCCTAAATTTTACTCACCTTGACTGAGCAAAAACAAAGTAGCATTGTAGACTTGTAGGCTTTGAAGAATTCGAAACTAAGTTTAAGTCACAGCTCTGTCATTTGCTAGGTATGTGACCTCAAGCATGTTACCTAATTGCTCTTAGTCAACAAATCCACCCTACCTCAAAGTGTTATGGTGAGGATTAATACAGTTTGTACCAAATTTTACCAAATCAGGTATATTTTTTTTAAATCTAAATTTTTAAGCCCTTTTAGTTTTATTGAATCAGAAGCTCCAAGCAGAGTCCTGAGAACCTGCATTTTGACATATATGCCAAATGAATTTTATCATCAAGCAAGTCTTGAAAACCCTGAGGCAGAGTATATAAAGAACCAGCCAGTTATCTAGCACTCAGGAGCACCGTTAGACTCCTCAGTGGTTACTTTATCATTTAGATTGTTTTTGATGTTAGCATTCAAATAAACAGTGGATTATTTAGGCTGTAATATTGTTGATAATTAGCATAGTACTCAGCACTTAAGTGGTGATTAATATAATTTATTAAATTGAATCACTTAATGGAAATTTTTGTGGGACCTAAGTATAGGCATTATTTCAGATGCTGTAGGTCAAAATGTACATGAACTCCGATATAACCTGAAGTATAAATATTATCATTAATTTTCAGTAGTTCCTAAAGAAGATATTCATTCAATTTGTGGTCCAAAGAAAAATTGCCATTTGAACTGAATTAAGAGTAAGCAGGGTTATCAAAGATTGTGTTCATTTTTATTATTCATACATGCATTTGTATCATTTGTTTAGTCCCACATTAAATTGAAGTAAGAATAGAATAACATTTTATTGTAGCTTAGGAATAAAATATTATAAAAGACAAAATTAGATAAAAAAATTTCCATACTTGATGTCAAGAAACTTGATGTAAGCTAAGCACTATAATCCTCTCTTTAAGTGTTATCATTTTCCCAGCACTCTCATCAAACTCATTTTATATGTTATTATTATCTATTTTTCTCACCCAGAGAAAACCTTCTCAGAAACAGATATATTTTCTCCTTCTGGAGTCTAGTTGATACTTCCTTATCCCTGAAATTCCGAACATTAGGGAAAGATATGTTCCATGTAAGAAGTTATCCTGGTAGGGGGTCTCCTCTTTTGGCTTTGGAGCCCTTCTCCCTCTGTCTCTGTATGGGGAAGCATCTTCCTTCTCCTTTCTCCCTTCTTTCTGACCTATTAAACTCTGGTTCTCCACTCCTTAAAACCAAAAAAAAAAAAAAAAAAAAAAAACTTATCCTGGTAAATTAATAATAATTTACTCAATATAATTCCCATTATGTAAGGCTATAGAGAATAAAAGATGAATAAAACATTGTCTTCCTTCAATGAATGACTGCTAAATATCATAATTAATTGTAAATAACACAACCAGTTAGCATTTAAAAAATACTAAATATGTGCCAAGTTGTATTATATATTACACACATTTGGATACTATTCCTCACAACAATTCTACAAGGTTAGTACTATTGTTATACCCATTTTACAAATGAAAAAACAGATCCTCAAGCTATATTACTTATTTAAAGTCATACAAGGTTAGTAGTACAATGATGTTGTTCTATTGTATTCTGTCTTGTTTTGAGTTATTATATCTATTTAGTGTAATCTGGAGCCAAACCCTTAGGAATTTCTGGCACTTTCATTTATTGCTAGCATAATTGAGCAAGATTATTATTTCTAAACTCACTTTTACTTGTATAAAATGTGGTTAATATGATCTTGAGAATCCTTGGGTAATAAATGACATATGTTAGGAATAAAAATGTAAAATCATCTAGCTCAGTAACTGGCACATAGTAGTTACTCATCAAATGTTATATTTTCCTTTCCAATTTTGATAGTATAATAACTAATACTTCTTTTGACTTCCTGGCAACTTTACCTTATTCTAATTTACTGTTTTGAGTTATTTTCTGATTAACATAATAATAATAATAATAATAATAATAATAATAAATGAACACATTACTTTCTGATTATTTTTAAGATTTCATTTTTATTCTTGGCTGTCTGCAGTTTAACTAAAAGCTACCTAGGAGTGAATTTATTTTTGTTTTTGTTGCTTAGAATTTGGTGTGCTTCTTCATATATAAGGATTAGTTTCTTAATTTTTAAATTTTTCAACCATTGAAGATTTTAATAATGTCTCTTTCCCATTCTCAATTATCTCCTTCTGATTAGATGTAAATTGGGCTTCTTGTTCTATATCGGAAATCACAATATTTTTTATATATTTCATCATATTTTCTTTTTATTTTGTATTCTGCCCAATTTTTAATTTACCAATTCTCTTTCAGATGTGAAGAAAAATCTGCTTCTCAACCCACTATTTTTTCAAGTTAAACATATAAATTTTTTACTTACTGTCAAATTATTCCATTTTTATTTTCAAATTCTTTATAATTTAGTCTTTCTATTTGTTGTGTGGGCTGACTCTTCCTCCTGGTGGAGCACTTTTTCATGTAGTTTATAACTTCTTATTGTGAGTTCAATTTTGATAGAAACTGTTTTATCAGTGGTAATTTCACTTGCCATGGTTTGGAGAAATAGCACTAGGGAAGAATTGCATAATTGCTTCAGCTGAACACTCCAAAGGTTTCACTTGTCCAGAAAAATAGTTTTTTACATTAATTTATCAGCATAAGAGATCTCATACTACATGGGAACAGTAAGTTTGAAATACATATTCACAGGAGAAATTTGCTTGAGGATTGAAATTTCCTTGAAAGACTTTAAATTTAAAGTAGAGGCCATCTTATTTGTTGCTTCTTAGGACAAGGTTACAGGTTTTCTAATTCCTTTTATCTAAAGGATACCTTTTCCAGAATTCAGATTTTATGCAAGGTCACAGTTTCAAATCTATGATATCTGTTATCCTCAGGTGAGCATTAAAACTCCAGTTTTGAGTTATTATGGCTTATATAGTTCATATATATTTGCACTGGCTTATAAGTTGATTGATGTGGCTTCAGGTGTCTGCTACATTTCTTTCACCCAGAGATGTCCAATTCTTGTGTTTGAGCTCAGCTATATACTAAAAATATTTATTTCCACATTTTGTGCTGAATTTTTATAAATCGGTAGTAGGAGGGTCAGTCATTTATAGAAGTCCATATAGTCCATATTCCTGTGTTCAGTCAACAATAACCATTTACTGAGCATTTACTTCATAAAGGCACTTAAGGTACAATGATGAATAAAACAGAACAACTTCCTGTCTTAACAAAGTTTACATTTGAGTGGGAGTAGACAGACAATAAACAAATAAAGAAATAATACAAGTGTCAGATGATGGTAAGTGCTATTAAATAAATAAATATAAAAGCAGTATAATGGCCAAGCACGGTGTCTCATGCTTGTAATTCCAGCACTTTTGGAGGCTGAGGCTAGCGAATCACCTGAGGTCAGGAGTCCGAGACCAGCCTGGCCAACATGGTGAAACCCCATCTCTACTAATACAAAAATTAGCCAGGCATGGTAGGGGGCACCTGTAGTCCCAGCTACTCTGGAAGCTGAGGCAGGACAATCGCTTGAACCTGGGAGACAGAGGATGCAGTGAACTGAGATCGTACCACTGCACTCCAGCCTGGCAACAGCAAGACTTTGTCTTAAAAAAAAAAAAAAAAAAAAAAGAACAGAGTCCTCAGAAATAATACCACACATCTACAGCCATCTGATCTTTGACAAACCTGAGAGAAACAAGAAATGGGGAAAGGATTCCCTATTTAATAAATGGTGCTGGGAAAATTGGCTAGCCATAAGTAGAAAGCTGAAACTGGATCCTTTCCTTACCCCTTATACGAAAATTAATTCAAGATGGATTAGAGACTTAAATGTTAGACCTAATACCATAAAAACCCTAGAAGAAAATCTAGGTAGTACCATTCAGGACATAGGCATGGGCAAGGACTTCATGTCTAAAACACCAAAAGCAACGGCAGCAAAAGCAAAAATTGACACATGGGATCTAATTAAACTAAAGAGCTTTTGCACAGCTAAAGAAACTACCATCAGAGTGAACAGGCAACCTACAGAATGGGAAAAAATTTTTGCAACCTACTCATCTGACAAAGGGCTAATATCCAGAATCTACAAAGAACTCAAACAAATATACAAGAAAAAAACAAACAACCCCATCAAAAAGTGGGCAAAGGATATGAACAGACATTTCTCAAAAGAAGACATCCATACAGCCAACAGACACATGAAAAAATGCTCATCATCACTGGCCATCAGAGAAATGCAAATCAAAACCACAATGAGATACCATCTCACACCAGTTAGAATGGCAATCATTAAGAAGTCAGGAAACAACAGGTGTTGGAGAGGATGTGGAGAAATAGGAACACTTTTACACTGTTGGTGGGATTGTAAACTAGTTCAACCATTATGGAAAACAGTATGGCGATTCCTCAAGGATCTAGAACTAGATGTACCATATGACCCAGCCATCCCACTACTGGGTATATACCCAAAGGATTATAAATTACTCTACTACAAAGACACATGCACACGTATGTTTATTGCGGCACTATTCACAATAGCAAAGACTTGGAATCAACCCAAATGTCCATCTGTGACAGACTGGATTAAGAAAATGTGGCACATATACACCATGGAATACTATGCAGCCATAAAAAAGGATGAGTTTGCATCCTTTGTAGGGACATGGATGCAGCTCGAAACCATCATTCTTAGCAAACTATCACAAGAAGAGAAAACCAAACACCGCATGTTCTCACTCATAGGTGGGAACTGAACAATGAGATCACTTGGACTCGGGAAGGGGAACATCACACACTGGGGCCTATCATGGGGAGGGGGGAGGAGGGAGGGATTGCATTGGGGAGTTATACATGATATAAAAGTCATGCACATGTACCCTAGAACTTAAAGTATAATAAAAAAAAAAAAAGGAGAGTGGAAAAAAAAAAAAAAAAAAAAAAAGGACAGATTAAATTATTTCAAGTATTTATCATAAAAAAAAATAAAATAAAATAAAATAAAATAAAATAAAATAAAAAAGTAAAGAAAAAAAGAAAAGATAGCATTTGAGCAAAGACCTAAGAAAAAGTGTTAATCACGAACAATATGTTGGAGAGAGAATATACCAATGAAAGACAACAGCTAGTAAAAATACCTTGAGGCCAAACTCTGCATATTATGTTTAAGAAAGAGCAAAAAAGGTCAGTGTGGCATATGAGGAAGACAAACTAGTAGGAAGTGAGGTTAGAAAGGTACTGGGGAAGTTAAAATAGGTGGAGCAGGCAGCGCATGTTTGTATCATAAGACAAAGTAAGGACTGGTGGTTTCATTCAGAATGAGATGAGAACCCAGTGGAGAACTTTGATCAGGGGAGGAAAATTATGTGATTTATATTTTGAAAAGTATCATTTTGACTGCTATTTAAAAAGTAGACTATGTCTCTATCAAAGAAATCAAATATTGTGACCTTGTTTGCTAAGCATAAACTAGAGCAGAAAAAGAACCACTTATTAAAGTTTCACATTTTTAGATATGAGATTATTTTAAAGGATGCAACAATCTTTAACAAACTCTAGCAAACTGAATCCAGCAGCACATCAAAAAGTTAACACATCATGATAAAGCAGGCTTTATTCCTGGGATTCAAGGCTGGTTCAACATATGCAAGTCAATAAATGTATTCACCACATAAATGGAATTAAATGCAAAAAGCTTATGATCATCTCAATAGACACAGAAAAAGCTTTGAATAAAATCCAACATACCTTCATGATGAAAAACTCTTAACGGACTAGGCATCAAAGGAATATAACTCAAAATAATAAGATTCATGTATGATAAACCTGCAGGCTACATTATACTGAATGGGCAAAAGCTGGAAGCATTTCCCTTGTGATTTGGAACAAGACAAGAATGCCCAGTTTTTTTTTATTAACATCTAGTACTCAGTTTTACAAAAGCAAGGGCTCAATTTTATCTGTATATGCAGAAGTCATCATGTTTAAAGTACCACTTCATGTTAAACTGTTTAATAAGACTTTAAATCTCAGTAAATCTCATCACTTCTCTTCAAAGCCTTCCCAGATTCCCACAAATATTAATTAGCTACTCTCCTGACACTTTGGTCACACATTATTTATTTATATTTTAGCATTTACCATGTTGAACTGTGACTGCTAGTTTGTGACTCTTTTGACTGTTTCCACCTTTAAACTGTGAACTCCTTGAAGGTAGGAACTATATCTGATTTATTTCTATATCTGTAATAGCACTGTACCTGACACATAAGAGAGGCTCTATGAATATTCATTGAAGATCTGAGTGAATAAGTATGTAGAAACTTGCTGCCAACTAATTAATCTGCAGTGAGAAATAGAGGCGCTAAGCAAGAAGACAATTTTATTGGCAAATTAGTTTATCTTTTCAGTAGAAATATCTACTTTGGAAACTAAGCTATAATAAAAGGATTATAGAATGAGCAGAAAATTAGAACAAAGGAAGTAGAATGACCTTAGCCAACTAATACCTTTAAGCCATGGTTGCCCCATGGTTGTCTGTCCCCACTGAAGATAGACTGGCTGAGGACGCAGAGTCATTTCCAGTAGTCTGCTGGCTTATCTGTTCTGGGCAGTTCTTGAGGTTCCAACAAATTCTTATATTTTCCTCCTCTTTTTTTTTTTTTTCAGATACTACACATATAAATATTATTCGCTTTATAATACTCACCACTCTTTTATTGGTTTTGTATTGTTACTTTAAAAAGTTACCACAAGCTTCATGGTATAAAGCAAAACAAATTTATTATCTTACAGTTTGGGATGTCAGAGTCCAAAATGGCTCTTGCTGAACTAAAATCAAGGTATCTGAAGGGCTATGTTCTGTCTGGTCTGAAGCCTCCAGGGAAGAATCAGTTTCTTTGCCTTTTCCAGCTTCTAGAAGAAGTTTCTAGAATATTCCTTGGCTTATGGCCTCTTTGTCCATCTTTAAAACCAGAAGCATAGTATCTTTAAATTTCTCTCTGAAGCATAGTATCCTTGAATTTCTCTCTGAAGCATAGTATCCTTGAATTTCTCTCTGACTCTCCTTCTGTCCTCTCATATCTTTTACTGACTCTTTTAAGAACTGAACCTCTGTCATAACATTAGACGAAACTGTAATCCAGCGTAAACTCTCCATCTCAAGGTCCTTAATTTTATCACATCTGCAAAGCCACTTCTGTCATATAAGGTGACATAATTACAGGTTTCAGGAATTTATAAGCTTCAGGAATGTGGACATTTTTTGGGGAACTTTCTTCGGCCTACTACAACCCAGAAAGTTAAGCTAAGGTGTATGAGATTGAACTATAAAATGTATCTTATGTTTTTTTTTTTGTTTTTCATTCTAATCTTGAAAATATACCCAAGAGATTTGTTGTTCCCCATATCTCCTTGATAAATGCAAACTGTATTCTAAGGTGTCTGAAGATGTCACTTTTTTTTGCTATTGCTACTATTAAATAATGGTAATGATTACCATTTTTATTGCTGAACATATGAATTCTAGCCTGGAATATCTTATCACATTTAATTCCTTCAATAATTCTATAAGGCAGATGTTGGCATCCTTATTTTGCAAACTAGGAATCTGATGTTGTTGAGAGACATGTAAACACTTGCTCAAAGCCATTTAACCAGTAAATTATAGAACTAGAATTAAAATTAAGTGTCTCTGATTCAATACTTGCAGTGATTTTTACTAGGTCTGTAGTCTCAAATGTATTACTTAACCTTATTAAGTCTCTGATTGCCTAACTACAAAAATGGAGAAAGCACTTATCTCTTAGGATTCTTGTGAAGACAAATGAGATGTTACATTTAATATATGTAAGTACTTGATGCAATAACTAGTATACAGTATATGCTCACAGAAGACTACTTTTAATTTAAAAGCTAAAATTTACATTTCACTTCTTATGATACCTTATACCAAATTTGTGGGAAGGGTCACTTACCCTTGTTCCATTGCGACAGAACTACTGATTGTTTGAAATAAATAGGATACATTTTAATACTACTATATCATCAGAGTCATAACTGAGGTACAGAAAGGTTAAGTATCATTTAAAAAGACACCAATGAAGCCAGTTCTCCTGAATCAAAATTCAGTGCTCCTATCCATTGGCAATTTGAACTAATTTGACATAAGAGAATATAAAAAACTGAATGGAAAACACACTATTCATAATATTACATACCAATAAGAGCAAATTTTTGTGTCATATATAATTGTATGCATGTTTCTATTGGGGGAAGGGTATATTTGAACTTATTTGCAAATAGATGATTCAGTCAAAGAGCAGTCAAGGTTTAGAGTCAATCTATAGATGTTGCTGCTAAAACATGGAGTCAACACATTGACTTTTTATCAGGTAAAGGTCAAACTGTCAGCTTCCATTATCTATATATAATCTTCTGGGTCATTACATGTATTTCTAACAAGCACTAGTGCCACATGAAGGTTTCAATGTTAAAAATGGCTTTTTAAGAAGGTTAGTTTAAAATGCCTAGAAAAAAATTACACAATTTCTTACTTTACTTATTAATCAACTTTGGGTTTTAGGGAAAAAACTCTGAAGATGAAGAAGAATGTTGGCAATTAGGTCAGCACAATCTCAGGTTTTATCTTTGAAGTAGGGCTTAAATTGTATTTTTGATAAATAAGTAATGAGGTTTCACATGCTGAACTAAAATATCTAGTCGTAACAGTGTTTGATAATAAAAGGGATGTCATTAATAATTGAGAATTAGTAATACCCAGAATGGGGTCTAATAAGCCAAACACTTAGTAGTTAGGTAGGATTTGGCATTATGAATACAAATAATCATGTCTGTGATTTATCTAATGGAAGTTAATGTTTAAGTAAGTTGTTGAAACATTTCACCCCTTTTCAGAAGAAGATAGTAGAAAGACAGAGGCTTAAATGTCAAAAAAACGAGTTTAAAACGGGCTTTAGTGTACATCTGTGAGCTTTAGTTTTCTTAGGTGTAAAATTAGAGTAATATTACTTCTTCATAGTTACTAAATGAGATAACACATGTGGTTTGGTCCATAGTAAGTGCTCAGCAAATGGTAGCAGCTATCTTTGTTATTGTTTTCACCAATAATATTAAAGCCATGTTTGGAAAAATATCTACATACATATTTCAGTGATGGACATGACAGAGTTTCAAAGTCACACTCCCAATTCATCAGAGTGCATTGTAGGGAAAATAACATAGAAATCTCTTTGCAGAGTGCTTGTGAAGCTAAGAAGGAATAAACATTGAGAAGCCACAAAATGTAAAGTCGTCACTCAAATCTGTTATGAAGACAGGAATGATACAGTGATGCTTACAGGATAATAGTTCGCTTTCTTCACTGAGGTCTATTTCTTGGTAGGTCTGGATTTTTATTAAAGTTCTAAGACAAATGCATATACTGTTGAACTTGCTGACTCAGACTTTTCTTAAGGACCATCTATCATTTTAACTTACCAGGCAGTCTAGCCCTGGAGCTGGAACATGTGGCAAGAACAGATTACTTTGTTGGAAATGAGGGTAGCTTGGCCACAAAGGTCTCTCAACTCACCTGTTCCTATGAAAATGTCTGTGACACACTCTAAGGAAAGCCAAGAAACTTGGACCTAAGAAACATGCAGCAGACTGCCCCTGCACTGGAGGATGGAGGGGTTCCAGTTAGCAGGCTGTGTTACAAACAGTTTAATTTTGACATTAAATTCACTGGCTTCAAATAATCTTCACTCATTTGTTCTGATCTTTAGGCACTAACCTTTCCCCAAAATGTAATCCAGAGACATTTATTATGTGTCTACTCTGCCAAGCTCACTATTAGGTCTTTTACACATAGTAACAATTTGGTCCACAGAAAATCCTATAAAATAGTATTGGTTATTCATACATGAATAAAGCAGTTTTCTTATCTTTGAGCATTTTCTCTGTCTACCAGAAGAGACCAATGCAAAGGTTTATTACATAAGAAATTGTATTACCTCTTGCTCTCACTTTTCCAACAGAATACAGCTCTGTTCTATACCACTAACATTTACTGCTATCCTTCAAATCATTAATAGAAACACACTTCCAGGAACATTTTTAGAATATATTACAGGAGAATCTCTTCAGTCCCACTTAGCATAGTCAGTTTTTGTTAGTTCTCTATCTTTTTTTTTTTTTTTTTTTTCCTTTCTGACTATTCTAATTAGGCACTTATGCCTGACCTTCCTCTCCATGGAGAATTTCCTCTGGAAATGTGAGCAATGATGCATTTACTTTACTGTCCAAATTTTTATTAGTTTTGATTTTGTTTTCTTTTTCTCCCCTTGCATATTTGCCTACTTCTATGCCTTCCATTTTTAAAAGTAAGATCCTTAAAGGGCTGGATAATCTGTAAACCTACATAGTGAAATAAGTAAACACTCCCTAGAAAGTGTTCAGAGAATTTTAAGAAAATAATCTGGGCTGTCGTGCCATGGTTCACGCCTGTAATTCCAGCACTTTAGGAGGCTGAGGTGGGAGGATCATGTCAGGCCAGGAGTTTGAGATTAGCCTGGCCAACATGGTGAAACACTATCTCTACTGAAAAATATAGAAAATTAACCAGGTGTGGTGGCGGGCTCCTGTAGTCCCAGCTACTTGGGAAGCTGAATAATGAGAATTTCTTGAGCCTGGGAGATGGAAGCTGTAGTGAGCCCAGATTGAGCCGCTGCACTTAGCCTGGGTGACAGAATGAGACTCTGTATCGAAAGAAAGAAAGAAAAAGAAAGAAAAAAGGAAAGAAAAGGAAAGGAAGGGAATCTGAAATGGAGTAATTGAATATCCGCATTTTACAGATGAAACTGCAAAGTGAGATGTACAGCCCAAGGTTCACAGCATTGCTTGGGGGCAAAAGCAGGATATGAAACTAGAAGTCTTCTGGGCATCAGTATATTTAAAACTTAAAAAAAATCTTCTACCCTTATTTTCATGGTGTTTCTACTGTATCATTTATTTTCCTTTAACAAATTACTCTTTTGGTGACTTGATCAGATCATTATATCGTACCATTGAAGATAATTTTAGAACTAAAATGTAATTTAGAGAACATTAATCCGTGTTTTTCATTATAGAGAATGATCTCCCTTATAAATTTGCATTGTACTGGAAAGTTTACAATAAGCTGCATATAACTGACTGCTTCTCACAAAATCTCAATGAAGTAGGCAAAGTATATGTATTCTAATTCCATAATGGGTAATTAATGTTTTTTTTGACTGAGTCTTGGCTCTGTCACCAAGCAGAGTGCATTAGCATGATCTCTGCTCACTCCACCCTCCGTCTTCCCAGGTTCAAGTGATTTTCCTGCCTCAGCCTCTCAAGTGTCTAGGACTACAGGCATGCACCATTATGCCTGGCTAATGTTTGTATTTTTAGTAGAGACAGGTTTTCACCATGTTGGCCAGGCTAGTCTCGAACTACTGACCTCAGGTGATCCACCTGCCTCGGCCTCCAAAAGTGCTGGGATTACAGGCATGAGTCACTGCACCTGGACCACTATTTCTTATGTAAACATTTCAGCATCTACTTAGGAAATAAGTGACCGTTTTGAATACTTTGAAGTTTTTCATAATTAAAAACTTAAAATATAAATTTTATATTTGGAGGCTTATACTCCCCATATTGTAGTAGTTGGGTGGGAAGAAGTATAAGAGTTGAAAAATCCACATTCTGCTATTACTACCTTCTGTTTGACAACCTATTATGGGTCAAACAACAAAGGAAACTGAGTTCAGGGGATGGGGTACATACACTTGCCAAAAAGCATATTGTGTGAAGTGAGATGAACCAAATTCAACAGATAATCGACTTTTTTTTTCATATAAGTGAGAATTACTGTAAGGTCCTTGACAATATATTTGTGAATTGCTGTATAAAATATCATCTGGATAAGGAAATAAGAAATTTTGAACTGTTTTAGGGTGAGTTTCTCTCTGCCTAGAAAAATTGGTTAGCATGAGATATGATCTCAATAATTCTACTACATTGTGTTGGGATCCATTACTTTTTAAATTGTCTATCTGGTTTCTGATCCCAGTGTACCTTGGATCTTGAGGTTTGAGGGCATTGATGCCTTCATATATCTTCTGCTTTTTTGTCTCCAATTCAAATCAGGGACACTTCCTAGATGCTCTAGAGCTCTGAAATGCAGGTGTCCTAGCCTGCCTTAGGCAAAGTGAGTTTAGGTGACCAAAGCTAGATTACACTTCCTAGCCAGATTATAGAGAATGCAAGGATGAGAAAATGCTGTAAATAGATAGATGTTAAGCAGTTTCTTCTATCAAGACCTCAGGTGCTTTACTTGCCCGTGGTTGAACCTAGTTTTATAATGTTTTCATTGACTCTTTAAGCTATCAAATTCTCCAGCTATAGATTTATTTTTTCCTTAATTTAGTCAAAGCCATTTTTTTTTCTTGCAACCAAATAACCTTGGCTGAGACATCATCTCTGTATGAATAGAGTCTATTGCATGCCTGGGTGACAACTGTCATTTATCCCTTCCAGCTATCTAATCAGGAGAGAACTGAGCTCAGAGGAGAATGTTCTTCCTCCGACATGTTTTTTATAACCACCCTGTCTAATGGTACCTTTCCAAATCACTCTATCATGTAACCATGTTTATTTTATTTTCTTTATCACAACCTGATATTACTTTGTTTATTTTGACTTGTGTCTTTCCTTCCTGAATGTATTCTCCTTGAGAGCAGGGATCTTGTCTATTTTTTTCATCTCTGTATCTCCAGAAAAAAAAATTACAATGCTGGACATGTAGATAATCATAATTATTTTAAATAAATGAATAGATAAATGAATGAGTGAATGGATAATCTTGCCTACAATCAGACAACTTCTGAGAGGCAGAGAATGGATTTAGACAGAAGTAACTGACTCTACTGTCTACAATCTTACCTCCTACGCCAGACAGGCAGATATAGTTTAAAATTAAGTAGTTAATCTATGTGTGAGCATGTATGCATGTGTGCATGTGTGTGAGGGGTGGGGGAAGGAATATATATAGAGAGAAACAGAGAGAGACAGAAAGAGATAACAGTGAAAAAAATG
This sequence comes from Trachypithecus francoisi, assembly GCF_009764315.1. Classification (NCBI taxonomy): domain Eukaryota; kingdom Metazoa; phylum Chordata; class Mammalia; order Primates; family Cercopithecidae; genus Trachypithecus; species Trachypithecus francoisi. The sequence goes on along the minus strand of NW_022681473.1, from coordinate 74,317,687 downwards.
AAAGTATCTGCTTTGATCTGCTAACCTGGCAAATGTTTATATTTAGTGTCAAGCTAAGACTTTCAAGTAAAGTAAAAACTGTTAATCTTTGCATTATATTTGAGCCAGTAAAGCATTTTCATCCAAGATATCCATTAAGATGGCAAGTATCTTTTAGTTTAGTAAAGCAGTTTTGGTAGTGTTATGAATCTGTAGATTATGCAGAGTCTCCCACTTGTAATATATATAACACAAACCTTATGTGTTAACACCTCTTTAGAGTAAAGGTCATGGGATAGGGTTGTAAAAAGTGTGAAGTTTCAGAGTCCTGTGCAAATTTGAGCTACAAATTGTGACTGCCATGTTGTTTATTAGCTCTTCAATCTGAAATCTGCCATTATCAGGGATTATGTTAGGCACTTAATATCTCATCTAATCCTTGCAACAGCCCTGTGAAGCAGACATTATGATTCAGTTTCATAGAAGATAAAACTGAGTTTCAAAAACTTTAAGTAAATTATCTATGTAGTGTCACAGAGCTGGAATTTCACATCAGATTTGATATTCCCTGCTTCAACCTCTTAACCACTTAATTATGTTTGGAAGATGTTAAAATTATTGCAAAAGAACATCATTTATATTTAAACAAATTACTAAGAATTAAATAATAAGTAAGAATCCATGCCTGTGGTGGAAGCAGCCTGGGTCTAAAAAGCATAAAATGTAGGTTCTAGGTGCGGCATTTACACTATGTGTCGATGTGACTTTAAGCAACTCATCCTGCAGTGTATTGGACAAAAGCACTGTAGCTGGTCCTCACACCTCACATACCTGAGTCCAACCCCAGCCTCAGTATTTACTTTCTCTGTTACCTTATACAAATCAGTTTATTTGTAACTGATTTTGTTACAAATCAGCTTTTTGATATTATAAAGAAAATAATACCTGACATGAGGGGATTAAGAAAGATAATGTATAAGAAAGTATTTTGAAAACTCTGGAATGCTTCAAGAATGCCAGGAATTAAGATTTTTAGGCAATGACTGCCTCAGCACTTCATAGATACCATTTTTTAAAGTAGGGTTTCTTTTGGCACAAGATTACTGTTTTGCTGTTTCAGCCAAAACTTCTATTTACACCCAGTGTTTTTGTTTTGTTTTGTTTTTATTTTTTTTGATTTTGAGTTGTAGTTTTAGCATATTATTTAGGTGATTGCGATTGGTGATTTGTATCTGTGGTTGTTTCCTTAAGAGAACCTTAGAATGTGGTGGTAATTTTGTTGTTGTTGGTGAGGGTGGTGGTGATATCTCGGTTAGAAGATGGGTTCCATTAGGATGGGGATTGCGACTTATTCATCTGCTTCCCCTGAACCAACATGCCTCGCCTGGCATCCAGTCAGCTCCCTGTCATTGGGTTGACTGAATAAATAAGTACCTATTACCTAGTGTCTTTGCATCTCAGCTTCTTAATCATCATGGATTAAAATAGAAACACAATGTAGACATTTCTGATAATTTAGCCCAAACCTAGGAAATGTTGACTATCGTGCCAAAATACTTTATAAACTACTCATTGTTGCCTATCACTAGTCACCTCTTTTAGTTTTTGTGCCAGAAAAACACTACATGGATAGGTAGGCAGTGACTATCCCAGTTTCCATTCCAATGAGCAAGTCTACCTTTGGAAACAATCTGTGGAAAGCTGTCATGTAGAAAATTATTGCCCTTTCATGTGTACTTTGTAGTCATTTGCTTTCTTACTATAAGTGCCTGGGTTCTGTCCTCTAGTGTATCGTGTATTTTGATTGCCAGTTGGTTACAAGCCATAGCTCAATCAGTGGATACCTTCCTTGAAACCTATGTGGCTGCCTACTGTCAGATCAAGGTAATGTGGATCTGTGCCAGGCTTGAAAAGAACTGACATTCAGTGGAGGTATAATGGCATTTGAATGTCATTGATAAAAGATGATTAGTTATTTTAATTTCCATGGAGGTTGACATACTTCATTATGCAAAATAATAAACATGTTTTACATGAATTCCATGGATCCTGAACTCATGACATGAGAATTCTAATTTGTATTATGTGAGCCATGCAGAGGACAAATAAGCTTATAATTTTGCTTGAATTAACATTTCAGAGGTTTCTGCAAGGGTCTCTTTGGAGGTAACAGTATGTTCCCATGAGAGTCTAATGGCCTTATGAATCTCTAATCCTCATCCCCTATCCCTCTTTGAAGAAAGATTGTCTTTCTGATTGGATAGTGGGATATATACTCACATTTAGGATGCTTCAAGTAGAGTCCCAACTCTGGGACTGTAGGGGCCATAGGGTACAGTTGTAGTAGGAATAATCTAATACTGGGAGAGCTCAGAAGCAGCTCCAGCTCTCCTACTTATTAGCTGAGTAACTTCAGGCAAATTATTTAATGTCTTAACACCTTCAGATTTCATATAATAAAATTGAATATCTAAATTCTGCTGTAATCCCATAACAATTTATTTTGTATCTCTCTTATGGGAAGAGGGAGGAAAAGACACTAATATTAATTGAACATCTTCTATGTGCAAACCTTGTGGTAAACATTTTCCATTTTTGTTATTTAATCTACATGACAGAGTTAAATGCCATTATCTATTTGTTTAATTAGTGAGGACAGTGGGAGTCAGAGTTTAAGTTCTTATGCAAGACCAGAGAATTGGTCAGATAATGAAGGGAAAAGGGAAACCTAAATTCCTGACTACCTCTTAACCTATTATTCTCTGTAATTTTCTGATTCTGGCATATTTCATTTTCTACATATTAAGTAAATAGAATGAAGTATATTCCTTCATTCAAAAACTGTCAGTTTTTTACCATGTCCAGATACTGCTCTGAAAATTTAAAATAGAGTGTGAGGCAAATTAAAGTCACATTTCACATGGGGCTTCCTTTTTATTCCGGCAAACTGTGAACCGTGAGCAAACAAAATAAGATAACATAAATAAAAATGCTTTGGAAATCATGTAATACTAAATAAACTTTAAGGATTTTTTTATGTATATAAAAGTTTTCCCCTGGATTGGCTTTGGACATTTTTCAGTAAAAAGTCTCTTACTTTCCCCTTATATTACAATAATGCAGTTGCTGAATAAAAATGTTCATGTTGGAAAAAGCAACAATCAGTTCAACAATCTTGCCTCCATTAATCAGATTCTAAGGAATTTAGTACAGTGCCTGGCATGACATATGCACACCATAAAAGTTACGATCATTGATTTCTAAGGTTAAGGCCATCTATCTGTAGTCCATTCGTGTAGTAGGCACAAAATGTAACAACCAATAGCAGTGTTTGGGAACTAAGCACTCTAACTGAGGTGCTTTGTCTCTCTGAAGACACACAGAGCTCACCCCAAGCTATATGATAACACATTTCTTAGAATGCAGTAGTCACTGTTCATCAGCAAGTTCTGAACCTCATTCAAAGCAGGGTTCTTTCCTGGCAATTAAGTAAACATGAAACTGGATGAAAAGATCATTAACTTTGAGGTTCAGGATGTTGGTACATTCTGAACTTTGATGCCCTCATCCATCCAGGAACTTTCAGTGAATCTATTTCCTATGATGAACCAGAATATTCTCTCTACCTACACAGAGCTGCTCAGTTCAGCTTAGCTCACTCCAGCTTAGATGCCTGGTGGTACTCAAGAAGACAGAGGATATAATGACCTTCTTGGTCCCATCTTTTACCTGAGTCCCACCTGGAAACTCAGCCCTGCTCTGGACCTGAAAGCCACCACAAGTGGGGAGAATTTGAGAAGCATTCATTCTGTGGTTCAGTGGAATCAATATTAGATCATTCATGTTCCTCTGACACTGTGCCCGTTAACTGCCCTTCATTTCTTCTTCACACATATGTGGATTATATGCTATGTACCACATTTGCTTCAGTGAGCAAGGCTGAGTCTATGACTTCACAGAGCTTGGAGAATAGTAGGGAGGCCACACAATTAGTGGTCATTTCTGCCCAGTGTGCCTATGGTTAGTGTTAATGTAGGGTTAAGCATAAGGTATTATGGAAGCACAGAGAAGAGAACCATATCCAGTTTGAGGGCAAACAGAGTTTTCCTGAAATAGGTGTTAACTGAGGTGACATCATTTACTCTTTTGTTTATTCAACAAATATTTATTAAAGGCATAGCAGTGGCTGTTCAGGTAACTAATGACATGGTGATAAAATGAAGAAGACCCAGACGTTTTTCTTATGAAGGGGAGACATTCATATAAAATGTTATAAATTTGAAGGTAGTTTTGAATGTCATGAAGGGAAATAAGGCAAAAAAAGAGAAATAATGGTTTATACTTGTGCTCTGAATAGTATGACACATTTATGTCAGGGCAGTCGGATCAGACTTCCCTAACTGATATATTGAGCTGAGACTTGAGGAAAATGAGACAGCGGGTTAATCAAATATCTAGGCACAGGAACCCAAAAGCACAAGGACTTTGAGGCAGTAGTAATTCCTGTGTCAGAGAAACAGCAAGAAAGACCAAGATGAGAGCAAGTAGTAGGAAATGAGGTCACAGATGGTTTTAGGGACAGATTATATAAGAATGATGGTAATTCAAATGAAAAATGTTAGAAATTTTGAGCAAATGAGTGACACAACTGGTTTATGTTTAAATGGGTGTGTGTATGTGGGTGAGCATGTGTGTAGGTGTGAGCATGTGTGTATGCTTCTGTCTCTATGTCATTTTCAATGGTGTTTGAAGCACAGGAAAGTCATAAAAGAAAAATGTGAAATGCTAAATAATTTGGGAATGCTTCTCAGGACAATGCAAAGTCACTGATGCATTTTTAAAAGGAGAAAGGACTGAAAATTGGTAAAATTGGGGCAGGGACGCTTCTTTTGGAAGATGTTGCAGCAAGTCAACTTGGCTCCCAGGTATTTTCAGGGATTCCTCTGTATACCGCATCCAGCACTTAGATCCCGTGACTTTGCATAGCTCTTGCTTCTTCTAGTCATGCTTTAGGGTCTGCTACTCACTGCCTAGTATAGCTGAAGCTCAGCCCTGGCTATAATAAATGATTTCTTCTGGTCCTAGTCCCTGAAACCATGTTTATTTACCAGTCATTACTACTTCCTGACCCCTTGGAATTTTGCTCATATGGATCACCAGCCCAGCTAAGGACTACCTGACATAGTCCTGACTTTATCTTCTCCATCTGCCTGGGTCAGTTTTCATGAACATGCTCCACTCTGTTGGGAGTAGCCCAAGGCCCTGGATCTCTGGCCAGTCTCTGAGCAGCTACTCTAAGGGGAAGAAAGTCTTAGATTTTAGCATTCTACTTTCAGGTAAAAAGTGTGTCCTAGACAAAGGTAGTATTTCTTTTTACCCTCATGTTGAGAGCACTTTTCACCTTCTTTCTTCTCTTCCCCCAGTCAGCAGGTGCACAGTGGTTCAAACCAAAGTCGTGGGCTGCACATTCTTTCCAATTAAGAGCTAGGAAACATATGTATTATCTTTGCTTTTTCTTCACTGCACACAAGAAATGTTTGCCTTTTGTAAAGGGACCCTGCAAAGAGATTGGAGGCAGAATATGCAGAGAAGTTGTCAGTCTTGAATGATGGGTATTGAAAGATATAAGAGAGAGATAATTTTGAGCATGTAAGTCTTCTCTGTCTTTCACATGCCCTGACACTGGTCCCTACTGCCTACCTTGTCTGCTTTTAAAACACTTTACTTACATCAACTGAATCCATTCATGGATCTATCTATATTATACTATGACAAAGCTCTTAAAAATTCCTCATTAATTCTACCTGGGGTCAAGATACTTACCTCAGCAAAAATGAACCTTTCAACTGCATGTTCCTGATAAAAATAATGAAGAGATGTGAAATATCACCAGTTTTTTTAACATCCATTTTTTGAGAGCCTACTATATGCCAGCCATTGTTCTAAGCACTTTGTATACATTATCAGGGACCTATAAAAGTAGAGATTATGATCCTCATTTTGCAATTGAAAGCCTCATCGTGTCCTAAATGAGCCTACGTAATCTTGCTCACCAGGCCACTTCAGACCTCTGTGAGTGGTGGAGTTGGGATTTGAATCAAGCTTGAGTGACTCCAGTGCCTGCTCACTGTTTATGTAGAGATGAACACCTTGAGAGGTCATTATTCTGACTACTACAGTATCCAAGGACCTGACCAATGTGTGATGCATAAAAATGCTCCCAAAATAGGAGCTATTATTATGACTCAGGCAGGGGCTGACTGGAGAAGATGGGAAGGGGGTGGAATGGGTGGGGGGAGTTTATGGGTGACTTGGAGGAGAGTTGCCAAACACACCAATTACAAAACCCACCACTACTTATATTTAGATAAGCAGAGACTGATCATTGTCTTTGTTCTGCTTAGCAAAACTAATTTCACTGCTTGGTGATGGCAAATTACTTTCAAGCAGGCGGTAAAATTTATCAAGAATCTGAGCCTCTGCCAAAAGCAAAGCTCCTCAATGAGTCAGTAGTAATCAGCTGGATGGTATTTGAATCTGACCTGATAAATCCACCATCACACCATGTCCCCAAACTGGTGGACATTTCAGGTAGAAAAGGAAATGTGACTGTAAATCATGTCTTGTCATCTCATCTTATCTCACATCGTCCATCATTATTCTCCTACACTCTTCTTTCCCATACCCAATGGCCGTTTCATTTTAAGATCATAGAAAAAGTGTTCTTTTTGTCAGAAACATAAGGAACCTGACCATTAGGAATATGACATAACTCTATAAGCATGCCTTAAAAAAGTTGGTATCTCCTGGGAATTTTACATATATATATATATATATATATATATATATATATATATATATGTGTATATGTGTGTGTGTGTGTGTGTGTGTGTGTGTGTGTGTATTCATTCCTTTGGTCTGATGGTTAAAACTATCTATTGGAACTTAAGTGTAAAATCACAAGACTCTCCATTTAAAACAGTACTTCTCAACCTAAAGTTTCCAAGCCTGCTACACTTGTTGAATCCAGTAATCATAAAGATGACATGAAAATAATGATGGTGATTGTGGTAAGGATGATGATGAGGATGACAAAAACAGCAACTAAAACTTACTAAATATGCTAGGTATTGCACTACACATTTTACAGTCATTATTCTACTTTTCACACTGCTTCTGTGGGTTATACGTGACTATTTTCTTCATTATACAGCTGAGGAACCTGAGGTTTAGAGAAGCTAAATATATTGTGTAAGGTCTCACAGACATTAGGTGATAGAATCGGTATTCAAGCTCTAATTTACCTGCTACAAAGCCTGAGTCCTTAATTATGCTACTTTCAATATATCAGAAAACCTAATCCAGTAGAACATTGACTCTACAAAAGCCTGTGCATTCTAAATAAAGAAAGCTGGAGTTATATCACCCAGTCTACTGACAGTGGTTTGCTTAGGCTGATTAGAAGCTTGTCTTGATTATTCCAGATATACTTGAATGTAGTTAAAAAATCAAATCATCACTGATTATATGCAGTTAGCTTGGCAGAAAAAATCTTCAGAACATAGATTCTATGGGGTAAAATAATTTAAAAACGCTTTTATTCATACTAGAACAGTTGGTGCCTCTCTTCTTAAGTGTAACATATTCCAGCCTGAAAAGTCTTAAATTTATATCTCTCATGTATAAAATTAAATCAAGACCCTATTTCATAAATTCTGTTGGGTCATAATTTTTTTACTTCATGTTTACTTAAAATGTCTTTTTAAAAGCCTCTAGAATATAACAATCCTTGTTATTTTTAGCAGCAATCTCTACAATGCAATGGGAAAGTAACACACTTTCCTTTTATAGGAGATAAAGTCAAAAGATTGAAATGTGAATGTGGATCTTGGGAAAGGAGCTTAATTACCAGACTATACCACCAGGGAAAGTGTATTAGGTAAAACACATGTTTGACATTCACAGTGTGAATGTTTTACAGAGGATTGTAGCAAGAAAAAAGATTTCTGTAATTTTTAAAAACCATGGAACTTGACTGCAAGTGGAAGTTGGAAATGTGTTTAGAACTTTGAGGCAGGCACTATCAGCTATGAGCAAAATTTCCACTTGCTTTGACCATGTGAAATGGTCTAGAGAATACTTCTTACAATTGGTTTCTTAATGGCAGCTGTGTTCACAGTAATAGAAACCCAGTTAGAATAAGCAGGGATGTGGTCATACGATTATCTTCCTTCTCTGTCCTAGACAATGTCTCCATCTTGATAAACATATGTATTAGTCTGTTTGCATGATGCTGATAAAGACATACCCAAGACTGGGCAATTTACAAAAGGAAGAGGTTTAATTAGACTTACAGTTCCATATGGCTGGGGAGGCCCCACAATCATGGCAGAAAGCAAGGAGGAGCAAGTCACATCTTACATGGATGGCGGCAGGCAAATAGAGTTTGTGCAGGAAAACTCCCCCTTATAAAAACCATCAGATGTCATGAGACTTAGTCACTGTCATGAGAACAGCATGAGAAAGACCTGCCCCATGATTCAATTACCTCAGGTCCCTCCCACAATATGTGGGAATTCAAGATGAGATTTGGGTGGGGACACAGCCAAACCATATCACCATACCTGGCTTCAGATTTTCCCTGACTTTGGCAATGTGCTCTGGCATTCTACCTCTTCCTATTATTTAGGTTTTATGCTGAGGAGTGGTTCTGGCATCCTGCTTGATTTCATGCTCTAGCTCTACCACTAACTCTGAGATGACCTAGGTAAATGCCTTAATCTCTTTAGCCTCAATTTAACAATATCTCATATGAAGATAATGCACTGGAGAGCTAGTGAGAATTAAATATGGTAACACACATATGCACATACACACACACACAAAACCATTCAGATCTGTTAGAATGGATTTTTTTAGTTGTCATTATTCCTACTCTCCAGAACTCTAGAAAATAGAGGATGTCAAAAGAATAAAACTAGGCACCATTGCTTTTACCAAAACACATTTAGATCTAATTATTAAATCTGCGGAGTTTCTTTTTGCTCAGGTGTGTGTGTGTGTGTGTGTGTGTGTGTGTGTGTGTATTTCTGCTATTCCTATTGACCAACAGCTAGTTGTTATTCTGCTTGTTTCTGTCAAAACATCAATAGCATATTCCAGGGACCAAAAATTAAATCTCCACTGAGAGTCATCAAGATCTATGATTACACTGATGTCAGTAAGTTACTAAACCAGGCCTCAGTTCTCCTGAGCTTTTCACTTAAGGATATTGCTCAATCAGCCCTGCCAGCTGTCCAGACCTTGACACCTTTACAATAGTGGAATTTAGAAGCTGGGAATTTCATCTTTTCTACTGAATCCAAGCTAAAACCTTTCTGGTTTAAAGGAACTTGTAAAACCATACCTCCAACTGTATAAAAGCAGTTCCATTTACGGAACCTGAAACTATGAACCAGATGTCTTAGGCACTTTAGTAATACAATCTGACTTAATCCTCACAACAGTTCTGTAAGATAGCTGCTATTATTTCCATTTTACAGATGAGGTAACTGAGGGCTAAAGAACTTTCCTTTCCCAGCATCAAAGATCTGTTAGATAATAGAGCTGGGAATGAGCTTGTGTTCTTATTAACCACTGAATATCCTGATTTCTCAATATTTGTTAATGATTACCATTTAAATAATCATTCTTAATAGCATTCATTCAAATACTTCTGAAAATATCTTCCTTTTTTTCCATTTTTCTTTTTCTACTTCCTCTTCCTTTCTTTTAAACTTTTTCTGTCCTCTTTTTTCTTCCCTATTTATCCTCCACCATATTGTCTTCTTTCTTATAGTCCTCAGGCAAAAATAATTCCAAGACATCGTAGAATCTATGGAATTTTATATAGAAAAGATACTTTGGATATGGATGATTAGGAAGGGTTTCATGGAGGAATTAAATTTTGAGGTGAACATTAAAGGTCATGTTGCATTTGGATGCATGGAAAAGTCCATGTAAATCAATCCAGAAAGAAGGAATGATATGAATACAAGCATCATACTGGCATATAATGTGAGATTCTGGAGCTAGCATTTTGCTTTCATTGAAATGAAGGCCAACTGACATAAATTATTAGGAGCTAGGTTGTATAATAAAATGGAGATAGGTTGAGGAGAACCTGGTGTATCAATGTGAAGGGGTTAACCTTTACTTTGTAGACTATGGAGAGCCACAGGATATTTTTGAGCATAGGAGTTACACTATCAGAGAACTGTCCTTGAAGAAAAATGATCTTCTGGCAGCACATAAAGTGAATTTAAGCAAAAGGAAATTTGAATTAAAATGGTAGTTTGGCTTTTGTAAAACTTGGTTTCTGCTACAACTGAAGAATGACATTCACATTCATACAAGATCAATGATATAACTTAGGGAAGGTATATCCCTCATTTTAATAGCTGGAACTCCACCCATTTATCTATTTTCAATATGCCTATAGATAGGGAGGCAAGTGAGTTTGAATCCAGTTATTATGGGAATAAATTTTGATTTTCTCAATTTACTTTTTGACTACATTAAATCCAAATTTCGCTTTTATCAATAGTAACAGATTTCTTGAAATCCATCTCATTACCCTTTACATGATACTAGAATGTCAAAGTTTCATGCAAAAAAAGTCACTGAGGCCGGGCGCGGTGGCTCAAGCCTGTAATCCCAGCACTTTGGGAGGCCGAGACGGGCGGATCACGAGGTCAGGAGATCGAGACCATCCTGGCTAACACGGTGAAACCCCGTCTCTACTAAAAATACAAAAAACTAGCCGGGCGAGGTGGTGGGCGCCTGTGGTCCCAGCTACTCGGGAGGCTGAGGCAGGAGAATGGCGTGAACCCGGGAGGCGGAGCTTGCAGTGAGCTGAGATCCGGCCACTGCACTCCAGACCGGGCGACAGAGCAAGACTCCGTCTCAAAAAAAAAAAAAAAAAAAAAAGTCACTGATATTCATTAGAATCATGGTAGTGGAAAACAAAAGAGAATATGGGTGTTGAGAGAAATTATAGAAATAAAATTGAAAAGACATGGCAGCATATTATATTTGGAACAAGAAAGGAAGATTCAGAAATTCCAGTTGGAGTAACTGAGTGAATGGTGCTCCCAGCGAGAAGTCAGGGAAAGAAAACTGGGAGAGTTTTCAGGGAAGTTGAGTTCAGATTTGATAAAAGATATGTTATGTCAGTTAGACATATACTCCACCTAGTATCATTCTTATAAAAAGGAGTACGTGTGGCAAGTATATACCAAGGATTTAAATAAACTTGTACTTCTTCACCCTAAGGGACTGTGTGTTCCTTTCACCGGAAGCAGGGAGTGGAGTGTTTAGTGGGAGATATTTAAGAAACACATTTTAAAATAGGAGTAGTAGATGGTTTAGGAAGAAAAATAAGTGATGATGGTCAAAAAGCAGTTAGTGTACAAATAAAGTTGCCTATACCTAAAATGTAGAAGAAAGATGAAGCACCGTTTTCCTTGGAAACATAAATACTCAGTGCTGAGACTAAAGACAGATAATAGTTAATAAAAGGGAAAAATACTTCAGTGCAGTTTGTTTTATACTATCGTAAACTTTGAAGAGTCTTTATCCATTAAGTCCCGAACACAAAGCCATGCAGGGGATGAATCTGTATTATAGAAAGAAAAAAAAGAGAGAGACAGAACAACTAATTTGAGTCCTCTCTTCAATCTATTAGGTTTACAATATTACATGAAATTATTTAGTATTCCTGAGCCTTAAGCACTGATATTATTATTGAACACTTGAGCAGTTGTGGTGAGTTAGATCTCATCTTTGAATATTCCAGTGAATATACCTTCCCTGGATACTCTGAAGAGAGGCAGCACATCTTTATGCCCTGGGTGACATTTAGTTTATTGGATCAATTCTACAAATACTCAACATGTATTTAGGTGTAAAGTCACAGACCTTTAAAAGTTACAGATAAACTACAATATTTGTTAGTTTTACCAGCCTTTTTGGAAATCTGCAGTCATCTTCACCTCCTATAGGAATCTAGTCCCTTTAAGATTTCTTAGTGTGAAAGGCCTCTTTCACATAGCCACCACTCCTTTGGATTCTAGTCCACATTCTAGCTCAGAAGCAGTGAGGTGGTGATGGGGAAGCAGAGTAAGCGGTCTTGCAAGTGTCCTTAACTATGGAAAATGCAGGGTGCTGGTCACACATAGGAGAGCAGTTTAAATAGAAATACATACAAGTCTCAGGGCTAAGGAAGAGGATCCTTCTGTTGGATGAGTCATAGCTTGGAAAACCTATACCCTACAGCAAAGAGGCTAACTTGGCTCAGTTGGCAAAGCTCCCACGCAGCAAGATAACTTTGACCATGGCCATCAACTAAGGCCTTCCCCAATTCCAACAAGATCTGGAGATCATCTTACCATCCTTACCCCAACTTTATTCTCCTACCACCTCCCAGGATTCTTTTTCAGTGAAGTCACTAGGCACTTGGGGCCTCCTCTTTCTCTATTGTCTTTCCACGTCTATTGGTATAACAAAACTCTTTTTCCTCTGATCTTCCTTTTGACTTTCAGCAGGTTGTTTTCTAATTCTAAAAACTAAAGGCTGCCTCTTTCTCCCAATTTAAGTTTCCTTTGGGTGTTATCAACACCTAAAGCAGGAGTGTGAGTGGCAGTGCTGGAAGTTTCTTTCAGTAAAGTGAGAGAAACAGAACACAAAGGTTAAAGATAGTGTGCCTTGATAGCTAGAGCTTTACAATATTTTTTTACTGTGTCATTCAAATTTATCTCTAATTTGATCCAATTCTACGTCTTCAGCCATACGTTCCATGAATACTTTGTCTCCAATAAAATGGGATTATCTTCCTGAAATATATTATGTGCTTTTTCCTTCCATATTTGTTCATGTGGAATGTACTCCCCCTTTCCCCAAGTGGTTCTTCACCTTTGTCTTCACCTGTTGAAATCCTCTTATTTGTTTTTCAATGCCATTTTAGTGGTACCTCCTTGGTGAAGCCTTTCTCAGGTTTCCCAGCTGTGTCCCTTGCTCAATCTCCATGGTTTTTCTTAAGTATCCTCTGGCCCAGCTTCAGTATAGTCATCTCTGTATTTCTCTTAACATTCTTGCTAGCTTGTGATCATCCTGAAGGCTGGAGTAGCATGTTACTGTGTCTTACAGAACTTACAGTATCTTTCACAATACCTTTATTTAGAAATGATTTAATTAAAAAGTTTACAGAAAATATCTAAGTTATTAGGACATTCTGAAGTGATAAACTTCATATCATTTTAGAACTTTGGCAACAAAAATACATCTGACTCTTTCCCATTGGTGACTATCAGCTCTATACCCAGAGAGATTTTCTGTTACTCTATTCTTCTTGAGAGTTTTATGCCAATAAATATTAATTTTTATGAAACTATATTCATATTGGCTAAATTTTATCAAGCATTTTATTTGTGCCTAGGCACTGTGCTAAATATTTTTACATAAATGATCATTTAAAAACATTGAGCTTATGGTTTATCTTGAATTACAAGGTGAGTTTAATTGTCATCGGTACTCATATATTTAGAACCAAGTAAACAAATTATAACTTTCAGATAAACACAGACTCTGAAAATAAAGACCAAATAATTGTTGATTAATCATTCTGTACCTTTTTGCATAGTTTTTCTTATGTTTTTTGGTTGCCTAAGCAACTAGGTAAATTAGGTTAAGTATGACAGCTAGATACTTCTTCTGAAAACTAAGTTTCTACGTAAGTTTTCCTATTACACTCGCTTCCAATTTTGGGTAGTAGATGTCCTATAATTATTTTTGTTGGCCTTCAGGTCAGAGTAAGAAGAATCTATATTCTCCTTCTAGAATGTCTTATACATGAATTATATCTTCAGTTTATCAAGAGGCACATTGTATTGCTAGCAACTTACTCAGAGCCAGAGTCTTGAATATCTTTATATGTTCAATGTTTAACGCAGGGACTGACCCATAGTAAGTATCAAATAACAATTGAGCTATTGAATGTGTGTATAATTAGGAAGTTGTTTGACTCCCTTGTCTTGGGGTAGCTGACTTTTTAAGCCAATGATGAGGGAATTTATTAGTGGCTGATGCATACATTACTCCAAGGACATTCACAGGACTCTTTCCTGCATTTGCTGAAAAGACTTTTCACCTTCTTTTCTGTTTCTGAGAGTAAAAAGTGTCAATTGAGGCAGATTTTCACTCCTATTTCCAATAGAAGGAAATCATCTTGTTACTCACATAAACACGTAAATAATTAATATGTGGTTCACATCACCCTGCAATTTTGGGACTTAAACTTGTACTACTAGGAAGAACCTAAACAGAAAGCAGAATCAGTAAGATCATTTGGCCTAGGTGGTCAGCTCAAAGAGGCCTCCAACTTTGGTTAATTTAATCAGAGGAGAAAAATGATGATTGATTCTAGCCAAGTCTAACCAAAACCTAACCCACTCTGTGTTAAATCTGTTTGGGACAGATGATCTGATGGATCATAATCTTCAAATATTAAAGCTGCTTGAGCCTTGCTAAAGGTCTCTTAGAGGGCCTACTCACAGATAATACTTTTATCACTCAACCCTTTATTGAGATCTACCTCATTTATAGGGATAGGGAAGGCATGGCAAAGACAATGAGGCTATCCCAATCTGCCACTCCACAATACTAGGTCCCCTTATAGGTGACAGGGGTATATAATTAGTTCTGGCCAATAGATTATGGAAAAAGGCATATGTGTCTCTCCCAGATCAAAGCATAGAAATATCAGGTTGTCTTCCCTCTACCATTCTCTTTTCCTGACACAGGGATCAAGGAGGCCTCCTGTTTTAGACGGTATAGCTACAAAATGTGGAGTCTGTTAGTCTAGATCCTTGAATGACTATATAGATCAGAGTGCCCTAACCTGCAATAAGTGAGAACTAGTCTTTGTATTTTTAAGCTACTGAGATTTCAGGTTTGCTGCATTCTTACAACAAACCTAGCCTATCCAGATTAACACAAAATAACAAAAGAAACAGGAAGAGAATTAACATTTAATGAATACTCATTATATACCTACACTACAGTAGGACCTTCATATGGTCTGCTGTTTGTTGTCGATGTATTTATTTCTCACAAAACCTTTATCAAGGTTGGAGGAACCAGATGGTACCGAAAACACAGGCAAATGATGTGGAATCTATATTCACAATTGCTTTGATCCTGTCTCTTCTGTAGTACCATATCTGTCTTAAAGCAGAAATATTATAGACCTGTCTTCTGAGAGCCATACATATTGGCTACTTATTTAAGAAAGATTATATTCATTAGTTCAATGACCCCAGAGTCAGGGGAAACCATTTTGGAATGAGTTAAGCAAATTTGTGTCAAATGCATATTCAATTATCATCCTTTAGAGTTATTTGGGGGTTTCTTATAAATTATTGCACATGACTCACTTTGGCTCTGTAGGAATTGCTATTTAGTCTCATTATTGGGTATTGTTTGTTATTGCTAATGAATTAAAATCAAAAATAGAAATATTATGTATTCAAAGTATATCAAATTAAGTGTCATAGAGAAGGGGTAAACAGGGACATGTTTACCAAATCATTGCATACAGGAGGCTCTTTTAGCTGATTTAGGAACATCCAATTAAATCATTTAGAGTGTGTAGAGACCTCTGGACCTAGAATACCTGAGTTGAAATTCTGGCTCCAAGTTAGCTGTGTAATCAATTACTTAAGCGAGTCACAGGTTTATCATCTCTAAATTGAGGATGGATTAAATTTACCTTACATGGCTTTTATGAAAATTATGAAACTGTATTTGTATAAAAGCATTTGTGGTCTGGTGTATAGTAGATGTATAATAAAGTGTTAGAGACTCAGTTTACCCTTTAAAATGTATAGAATATAAGACGCCAGTAGGTTATTCAAATTTAAAACATCAATGACTGCTGTTAACTCTTCTAATAAACAGATGTGTACATGGGTTAGATGTGGTCAGAAAAAGCCACATGACTTGAAAGATTCTTCAAATGGGAGAGTTTCCTTTGTGAACTCATGAGGCTCCAGGATCAAGCTTTTTATTTTGCAAGTTCAAAAACTTAATTTGCCAACATCCCAGAGCCAATTGAAATTGGGGATACTGCTTCATAATAGTAAAGCTTACAAGACACTGCTGGAGATGAATAGATACTTACTAGAGTTTATTAATTTTAATGCAAAAATTTTCCTAAGCTGACTAAGTGTCCATCTACTCCAACCAGTTCATTATCCCTTAGTACAGAAATTATAAAGGGAGCCAAATGATAACCCTAAGCTTGCCTGTGTCTGAGTAGGCTAGCTTAATCCAGTTCAGATAACCACAAAATCTAGTATCCTTAAATTCTAACATAGATTTATCTCTGAAACGTTGTGTCCACAGTGAGTGGTGAGTATCTGGCTCGAAGACATCTTCACATAGGAACTCAAGATGATAGAGGGTGTACTTCATGAAATTGCTCCAGCAAGGGGAAAGGAATGATTAAGGATTTTGCACTAGCTTTTACAATCATCCACCAAGAAGTGACATACGTTGCTTAAACTCACATTCATTGGCTAAAGTAAATATTTATTTGTTATACCTAAATTGCTGTACCTAAGTTTAAGGAGATGAGGTGCAGCATCTCTTGTACCCCACAGTAGAGAGGAAGTGGATATTGGTGAATATACCTGGTAACCATACTTGGTCTGAAGTCTAATGACCTCATGGTCTGACCCCTGCTGTCCCTCTACCCACATAAAGTATGTAATTGCCAGATGCCTATACCCTCATAAAGATCCATTGGTAAGGTCAATAGAATAGAGGGAATAAAACTATGACATACACTGCCAAACACTGCCTCAGAGACTCTTTGCCTCTGGCAAGAGTTGGTTGTCTCACTGGCTGACCAACTCTCCATTGCATAGGTATATTCTTTCCTTAGATCCATTAATGAGCTCAATTAGGAGGCATTCAGGTCTTGTTGACCTGGGAGCTTTTCTACCTCTTTCAGATGATTGACATAATTCTGAAGGTAATATTATTTTCTTCATTTTGCAATTCAGAAGTACCAACCTGTTTTTCCTCCCCTCCATCCACCCTCTTCCTACAGATTTAAAAAGGTTTTTAGATAAACTCGTAACAATACATTATTTCAATTAATAGCGTTTGGAGGACCTCAGGTCCTCTTCTTACTTAATGTGTGATTTTTTCATGCTATTAATTGTGTCAGAACGGCAGTGCAAAAAGTAATTTTAGCTTCCTCATTTGTCCAGCATTAAGTTTCTTTCTGCTTACAGAGACTAATTGTAAGAAGGGTTAAGTTTTTGTTTTTTGTTTTTTGGGTTTTTTTGAGGCGGAGTCTGGCTCTGTTGCGCAGGCTGGAGTGCAATGGCACAATCTAGGCTCACTGCAAGCCCACCCCCTGGGCTCAAGGGATTCTTTCGCCTTAGCCTCCCAAGTAGCTGGGATTACAGGCACCTGCCATCATGCCTGGCTAATTTTTGTATTTTTGTAGAGACAGGGTTTCACTAGGTTGGCCAGGCTGGTCTTGAATTCCTGACCTCAGGTGATGCACCTGCCTCGGCCTCCCAAAGTGTTGGGATTACAGGTGTGAGCCACCGTGCCCAGGCAGTTTAATTGTAATTTAATCATCACATGCAGACGTCCTTCTTTATGTATTCCTTAATGAGTAATGACCATTTGTTTCCAGGTCATATAAGTCCAAAGAATTGAGTGACTTTTACATTGAACACTTTTGTCTCTGTAAGTTTACTATATATTCTCTGGCCTAATGTTTGAACAGTTCTCTATTTGACAATCATAGTCAACATTTTTCTCTTCTACTAAAATATTTTGGCAAATATTTTCCCCAAATCAGAAAAGGAATTTACTCATTTAATTTTTTGTTACCTATTGTTCATTCATTCCATGCATCTTCATTTATTCAGACATTCAGCAGACTTAAAACACGTATTTTCACTTACTAAGTCACAGATTTTGGGAGGCAGACTAGGAATAAGATAATTATTTCTGCTCTCAAAAGACTTCACCTTTGGGGAAAAATAGAAAGACATGGGCCCAAATAATGTGAAGCAGTGTGCTGTTGTTTGGAACTACCGAAAGTCAGGGTTTTACCATACTTAGGCATTTTATTAGATTTATTCTTCAACATTTACAAAGTACTTTCTCAATAATGACCTTGTATAACCCTCTAAACAGTTCTGTGGGAGATCGTGTTACCGCCCTTTTACAGATGAGGCAATACAAAGTTAAGGAGCTTGCTCAAGGTTTTATTATTATTAACTGATATAATCAATGTTTTCCAAAATGTTCTCATACTATAGGCCTACTTTAAGTCCTACACCTGCAACATTTTTGATCATAGATCTCTGACTAGTTGTTTTCCCTGGATCCTTTGACACTAACAAGTTATGAGAATACCAAGACATTCTTGGTGAAAGATTACTTCCATGAGGCTATATTATAGAAATAAAGAACCAGTATTTGTTTGGCAAGCAGCTGCTTTAAAGCATTCTTATCTGGGTTACCTATGCATTTATTCTTTTTTGTTTATTTAATAGCTTTTAAAAAAGAAGATTCTTATTTTGTTTTGTTGCAATTCTCTTTTCAGAAGAATAGATAGCTTGTGTTACCTGCAGAAATGTATTTATCTATATTTTGTTGCTCAGCTTAAATAGAAAAGATTAGAAGTATGCTGGAAATAGATATCTTTTTTTTTTTAATTCTTGAACATTCTTTCCATTTTATTTATTTTTTTAATTATACTTTAAGTTCTAGGGAACATGTGCAAATATATATCTTTTATAAATAAAGGTAAAGAAAAATAGATAATTTAATGCAATGTAATAGAAAAGTTTGCTGAGGTAAAGATATCAGAGAAAGGGAGCTGGATATGCACATAAAACTTCAGGGACAGACCTAGGTGAGTTTGTTAAAGTTCCTGTCTGATCTTGAGTTTTATAGAAACAATTCAATGCATTTGGGTGGAGCATTCATGTTACTACACACTGAGGCAAGAAAGTAGAAGTATGACATTTTACTGGCTCTCAGTTGTTGCAGTTTCATGGGGGAAAGAGAAACATAAGCAATTTTGATAGAACACAGAAAATGCTATGCTTCAATTATTGGGTGTTTGGGAGCAGAGGTCACAAAGCTAGAGACAAAGCCAGAGTTGGAAGGGTGGATTGAGGTTTAGGGATAGTTTGGAGAAAAATGAGAGAAGGCTTTTTAGTAGAAGCCACTTCTGAAGACATTGTGGGTAAAAATGATGTTGACTACCATCCATTGGGTAATTATATGTGTGCTACTACGTATGGCCCTTCACACAAATTACCTCATGTAATTCTCTGCAGTGTTCTGTGAGATAGGTACTACTATTTTCCCATTTTACAGGTGAAAAGGCCAAGCAAGACAAGAGGGGAAATGGTAACATTTACCTCAGATAGCCAAAGAACTCTGGGCAAGAGGCCTCTGGGTAAAAGAAGGCTCAGCAGAAGAGATGTAATGATGCAGAGTTGAAGGATAATCAGAGATAAAGCCAAAAATAGGGCAAGAGAAACATGATATGGTGTTTGAAAATAATCTGTTAAGGAAGAAAATAGCAAATGAAAAAAAAAAGACAACTAGAAACCACAGGAATAGTAAATATCCATATGATAGACAAAATATTAATAATAGCAGGTACTGTTTATTGAGTGCTAACAATATCCTAGGCCTTGTTCTATATATTTTCCTATATTATCTCTTGTGAGTCTCAAAATAATTCTAGAGGGAGTTATCATTATCCTTATTTGTAAATGAGATTACTGGGCCAGGCGCCGTGGTTCACACCTGTAATCCCAGCACTTTGGGATGCCGAGGCGGGTGCATCACCTGAGTTAAGGAGTTCGAGATCAGCCTGACCAACATTGTGAAACCTTGTCTCTACTAAAAATACAAAAATTAGCCAGGCATGATGACGTGTGCCTGTAGTCCCAGCTACTCAGGAGGCTAAGGTAGGAGAATCGCTTAACCCGGGAGGCAAGATCACGCCATTGCACTCCAGCCTGAGCAACAGAGTGAGACACCATCTCAAAAAAAAAAACCTCCCCCCCGCAAAAAAAAAAAAAACAAAAACAAACAAGCAAACAACAGCAACAACAAACAAAAAAAACAAATACTGATGGGCCAGAGAAACTAGATAAATATTTCAGTCTCACAGCAGGAAGAAGACCTGGATTTTGAGCTCAGATATTCTGACTCTAAAACCCAGGCATTTCATCATTAGCACAGTGCATAGCTTTTTTAAAAAAATTATTATTATTATTATTATTTTTGGTACAACTTATGTTTTAGTTATATCTTTCTGAAACTAGATTCCATTTTCTGTGAAGGCATTATCTATGGGGCCAGTTCTTCTTATCTGATTTGGGAAGTATATTTTCTTCTAAATAAAGATAGCTAATCTCATTCACTACCTGTTTCACTGATGCAGCTCTCAAGGATTAAACAGTCTTATCCCTAAAACATGGGGGATTACTGCAGCTCCATACACACTGACAACTCTCATGAGCCTCAGAAAGTCACTCACTCTTTTGCCTTTGTAGATAAGGCAAAACAGTATAATGATGGCTAATGATTCATGGGTAAAGGAAACAACTTAAAGATTTTTGAGTTCTCATGATTAAAAGACATTAAAATAATAGATTTCCATGTTGTTATCAAGTTGCTAAGCAGTGTAATGAAGGCCTATTTAAAATCACTGTCATTCTGCACAGCATGCCCATGAAATAATATGATGAGAATAATGTAAGCAAAACATTTCTTGAGAGTCTGAGTTCTTTGTGAAATATACATATTTAAGAAACAAGGGAAATAAAGTTCTAAGATACTAGTAAAGGAATGAGAAAAGGAGGACACATTTTAACAGCAAACTAATGTTTGCTATTTTTGTCCCTTAAGTGCCAATATCTTGCTTCTCCCTGAGATAAAAAATTGCTTCTCTTTATGGCAATTATGGAACAACATTTCAGTTTATTATATTTTTAGTAGCTTGAATCATCATAATGTAGTTTCCTTTAAACTAAGTCTTCCTATCTATTATAGTGAAGTTCCCAGTAATTTGTAAATTTTAAATTTTTCATTACATCAATTAAAAATCTAGTTTTTTCCTAATGCCTATCTTTGGTTAACATATGTTCCTACTGTTCCTTTTGTGTGTATTCTACTTTTCTATTATAATATATACCTATCTACTTAATCCTAGTTTAAATTAGTAAGGGATTATATTTCAAAAATAATTTAAGGACAAATCATCTACTGTTAGATTAAGAATTTATTGCTGGAAGGAAACATATTGCCTTAAAATTTTATTTTTAGACCTTGGTAGGCCTCAAAATATATATTAGAGGAATAAGCAAATTAATTGATTAGAAATAAATATGATTTTATTGAATTATATCTGAATAAGAATAAGATGGAATGAAGGAAAGAAAAAGTCTAACTCGGAAAAGATATATTAGATAGAGCCTGCGTGTCACCATCTGAGGACTCATTTTGACTTCTCTTGACTCAAACCTAAGAGAAATAGTTTGTACCAGTTAAGGGTATTTATCTAATTTTGCTGGTAGTGAAACAAATTACTGCATAAATGAAAGAATCATTTCCAATAAAAATTCAAGTTTTATAGTGTTCCTAAAATATTGATGAAGGGCAAAGAGTACTGGGTGTTTAAATGATGTGTGAGGCTTAGAAATATATGTCATCATTAAATAAGTCACTTTTCTTCTCTTATGAGCAAACAGTACACTGAAGATTTTCCAGCAGGATTGTCATTTTATATACCATGGTTCTTATTTCTTAGAATTATAATAGACTAAAAGAGTAGTATTTTACCAGGTTGCAAATAATGTAACACCTATGCCTATTAAAACTCTTCATTTATGTGGCAAAGCACCTAAGCCAGTTCTTCTGATTTTATTGTTATGCAAATAAGATGCCTTACACAAATCATCTTTTATACGTCAAAGATCCAAGTTTTGGGATTCAGGAAATCCGAGTTCAGCTTAAGCCTAAATTTTTACTAGCTGACAGGCCTTAATCCCTTTTGACACTTCGTGTTGAAAAAAATATACGTAATTATATAACTGTGTTTTAAAGACCATTTTTTCTAGTCCTGGCATTAACTCTGGTTCTGTAAGATTTTGAATAGATCATTTGCTCTATAAGGTTTCCTTCTGTTATTAAAATTAGATTATTATCTTCTGATTCAGAAGTTCTACTCTTGATTTATCCTAAGGTAAACTATGAAGAGATTTATGCATAAGGATGTTAATATGTAGTATTATTTACACTAGAAAAAATGTAAACAACCTGCATTCCTACCAATAGGGAATTGGTTTAATTATAGTATAATCGTGCATTAGAATTATATGCTGCCAATGAAATTGATAGATTTTAATTAACATGGATTATCATATGTCATAGAAGAAGGCTACGAAGAAAATGTATAGCATGATTTTATTTTTTAAAACTAAATATATTTGAGCAATGTGGATAGAAAAATAATTGTTTATTGTGTACTATGTTTCAAAAACTATTGTAAACACCTTATAAATATCATCTCTTTTATATAAGACTCTAACAGGCATTGCTATTGTGTTTTTTATATTAAACAAACTGAGCCACTGTGATGTGCTGCCTCCTAAGAAATTTGTAATAATGAACAATGCAATGTTAACAGTGTGCATCTATTAACCTCTTTTATTAAGTACATAGAGGTTTAGAGAGGCTAAGGGCATGAGCTCTTTTCCTATCTTTGCATTTACTAGCTGTGTGACTTTGAAGTTTCTTGACCTGTCTGTGCCTCAGATTCCTCATTTATAAGATAGGGCTAATAATAGTTTATACAGTTTCTGTGATAACTAAATAAATGAATACATGTAATACACATAAACTGTGCCTGAAACATGATAAAAATATATATATTTTTTTAATGTTAACTGCTACTAATACTGCCACCTGGCTAAAAAGGGGTAGAATCAGAATGTGAAACTTGTTTAACTTCAGCAAATACTTTCATCTATCCTCTGATTCTCCTATGCTTGTATCTCTATTTAACATGGCAATGTTCATATTCTCCCAAGATTACAAATGAGTTAATTCACTTTTAAGTTCTCCTCACTGAAGGGTTAGAAAATATTATTTGAATAGGCTCTCATGTAGAATAAAACAAGCAAAACAAAATAGGCGTATGTATTTGTGCTCTAATCCCTGGAGATTTTTCAGTACTTTATTCTGAGTTATTTGCAGGGCTTTCTCATTCTGAGATTGTTTTCTTAATGGTTTTCGAGAGGAAGTTGCCATCATTATTTATTTATTTTTTTTCTTGAAACCGAGTTTTGCTCTTGTTGCCCAGGCTGAAGTGCAATAGCACGATCTTGGCTCACTGCAATCTCTGCCTCCCGGGTTCAAGCGGTTCTCCTGTCTCAGCCTCCTGAGTAGCTGGGATTACGGGCGTGTGCCACCATGCCTGGCTAATTTTTATATTTTTAGTAGAGACAGGGCTTCTCCATGTTGGACAGGCTGTTCTCAAACTCCAGGCCTCAGGTGATCCACCCACTTCAGCCTCCCAAAGTGCTGGGATTATAGACACGAGTCACTCCCCCCAGCCCAAAGTTGCCATTATTTAAAGGAAAAGACAGAGATATTGGGCAGTAAAAGTTGTGATTCTACTCAGACTATAGAAGCCTACGTTGTTTTTTTATTGGGCTTCTTTTATTCATTCAACAAATATTTATTGAGTGTCCACTGTGTTTCAGGCACAATTTTAGTGTCTGTCTGCTAGTGTTTCCTGTGGTCTGCCTAAAGATTACTGTATTTGTTATCTATTCTGCATAGAGTACTAGTATTTCCCCAAATCTTAGTGTATTAAAACAAACATTTATTAGCTCTCATGTTTCTGTGGCCAGGCATTCAAATAAGACACAGCAGGGATGATATATCTGTGCTCTGAATGTCTGAGCCCTCAGTGGGAAGACACAAAGAGGTTGGAATCATCTGCTGGTTCATTCATTCAAATGCTTGGCAGTTGGTGCTGGCTATCTGCTGATTTCCTTACTAGGACTGTAGTCTGGAGCAGCTACACATGGCTTCTCCATGTGACCTGGACTTCTCACAACATAAAGGTTGAATTCCAAAGGCAAGCCTCCTGGGAGACAGCCAAACAGAATTCATATCCATCTTATGACCTAGCCTCAGAAATCACATAGCATCACTCTTGCTTTATTTTTCTTGAACAATTAACATGTATAAATTGCTTGTTATTGGTGTTTGATATGGTTGAATGTCATAGCTTTTCAGTATTAATGAACTCAAATTTTCTGAGCTTGGATTTTGTCATAGCTTTTCAGTATTAATGGACTCTAATTTTCTGAGCTTGGATTTCTTAATCTCTATTTTTTCTGAGCTTGGATTTTGTTTTCCATAAATAAGTAAAGAATGCAGTTGAAATGATGATTAAAAGAGAACAATTATGAAATACTTGTTTTGAAAAAATGCAGTCTATTTTGTAAGTATTTGTTTGTTTATTATAGATTTAAAACCTTTTCCTGTAACTTGTACTCTAAAGAAATAATTTCCATTCACGTCAAATGATGGTCAGCACACAAGCCATTTGGGGAGATCTTAGAGTCAGATAGAAGTGAGTTGTACTGCTGCTCTTTTATTCACTATGTGATTTTGAACAAGTTTCCTAACTTTTCTGAACAATAGGATACTCATGTATAAAATAAAGAAATACATATGTTCTTAGAGATTAGATAATAACTTGAATTTTAGTTCTTGTTATTTGAAGTACAGGGTGCATAAAGAATTACATAACCCATATAATAAGCAGTTGTTACACTGCAGAGGACTGGGGAGCATCAGTGTAGGGATGTATACAATCTGACTTAAACAGAATCATTGATAACTCATACGGCACATTTTTGCAAAATGGAAAAATATAACCTCCCCTAGGAGGTCACAGTACCATGCCACGGCATGCAGCTTGGGCACCAGAGTGTGAACTGCATTTCTGTCTTCACTTATCCCAAGGTGAGTTCCTTTGGGCACACAAGAGCTTGCACAACCAGACATTGTGGCCTAGTGCATTCCTAGCTCTTTATAATTTTACACTAGTTGTTGTGGTAGAAGTCTTTATAACCAGAGTTAAATGCAGTGATGCTCTCTAAACAGGCTCTCAAAAAAGTGGGGTGGGGGCTGATTTGTAGCATGATATCCACGGTGTGAATACTCCCACAAACTACCAACATTTTAACAACTAGATTACAAAACAATTGTCTCTCACTTGTCTATAGGAGACTACTTCAACACGCCCACTGGCAAAGAGTGAAATTTGAACAAGTGCCAGAAAACAGCCCTGGGACCCCTTAATCCCCTTTAGACACAAATCACCCTTAGAGGAGTCCCCATAATAAAATGCAAAGCCTTCCAGAGATATGGTCAGTGTCATAGTAGGTATTTTGCTTTTTTTCTTTCTAAACTATGTCTATTTGACTGGAAAAAATATTAGTATTTCTCCACAAATGCTTATTGATACCTTATGGAAGACATTTTAGAATATCACATGTCAGAAAAGGAAAATGTGTTGTAATATTTTTTTAATGAGATACACTGCTACAACATGGTTTTGGAGAAGGAAAGACAGGAAATGTCACATGTCTTATCTTGGACAGAGAAGCCAGGCTGTGCCAGCCAAGAATAAAATAACCTATTGGTTATAACTCATTGGAGCTCAACATGTGCTGTCAACTCATACTTTTATATTTTTGGTAACATCTAGCAGATTTTATGGTCACAACAAATGTTATTTTTAAATTTCAGAAACGGTGAATTATAACAAAAGACTTGGCTATTGGATTGTTTTTCATTTCCTCTCAGTTTTGGTTTTGAGAGTCCGTATCTTATCACAAAGGAGGTAAGAGTTAGACAAAAGCATTTTTCAATAATGACAAGTGTTTGGTTAGAAGTTAGTATGACCTCTCTTTGATTCTATTATGTTCACTTGAAATTGACAAATATAAAAAGGCCATGGCCCCGCTCTTCAATAAGATTATGATTTAAAAATTGGACTTAAACAATTTACTGTGGCATAAGGTCATAGTAGTAAAATAACAGTGCTACTACTACTGGGTAGTAGTAGCAGCAATAACAGCAACTAAGAGAAAAACCCATATTTGTATTCAGAATCTGCTACCAATTGGCTGTGTTAATTTGTACAAATTTATTTTATTATCTGAACCTGTTGCCTATTTATAGAATGGGAATCCTATCTCGCATGATAAAGAGAATATATTGCCTATAGGAGTTGGCTTCAACACAGTCATTGGCAAAGAGTGAAATTCAAGCAAGTGCCAGAAAACAGCCCTGGGGCCTCTTAATTCCCCTTACACACAAATCATCCTTAGAGGAGTCACAATAATAAAACAGAAAGGCTTCCAGAGAAATGCAAAGTGTCATAGTAGGTACAATTTTTAATAATAGCATCATCAAATCATTGTTGTGAGGATTAAGTTAGATAGCATTAAAATTATTTAATGAAAATTTATCTTTTGTTTGTAAACTGGGTCACATACTGATTGCAGCAATGAAGGAACACATACATGTTTGTTCCTTTCTTCCCCATCCTGGCACTCCTTGTAATAAGGAAAGAGCTGTGGATATTCATTGTAAGAGGAGATCCCACTTGATGCAAGGGATCAGATATGGGATTGTGAGAACAGTGATGTTGAGAGAAACAAATAAGAATGAAAGAGGAGGTTTTCAGAGTCATACCCCACATGGAAGCTATGAATTGAACAACTGCATGCTCACTGTGGCAGGATATGGTATAAATATGAGAATGAACTACTTTTACCACTTCTCTGAGAAACACAGCTGAAAATCCATAGCTCACCAATAGTGAATAACATAAATTAGTTTTACCTAGATATAAAGATGAACACTTTGATTAAACTTTGGAGAAATAATTGCTTTTAAGGCATGAATATTGAGGATGCTTAGTATAACAATCAATTCAAAAACTTATGTTAATTCCATGTTTCCAAGTATCAACACATTCCTTCTTTTACCCTGACTTAAAGTATTTAGTGCCATTTCTACAAAATATACTTACTTTTTAGAGAGTTTCTTTTGAAAGTGTTTTCAAAAGCAAATCTGACTGGATGTGCTAGCTAGCTATATTTTTTTCAATTACCTCTGGAGAAAATGGCTTTAGAATACTTCTAATGGAGCTAATTCTTGGTATTTTCTGCTCACCTGATATTACCCAGTAAAAGTGATGTCATTCTTCTATGCAATGCCCATTTATTGTATAGTTTCTGTCAATGACATCAAGATAGTAGTTTAGAGCAAACACTTAGTCTCTGTTAGGATAATCTGCCTTCACCAGGAACAATGGCTTAAGAAGAGACACCTGCACACTTCCCTCTGAGAAACTTCATGTCATTCTGCAGAACCATCTTTTTATATCAGGAGGTAAAAATGCTGTTAGATTCACCTAGGCAATTTGTGTGAGAGTTAGGCTTTAGTGGCCTCAAAATGAGGGCCCTACGTGCAATCCTAGGGGACAAGGATTCACCAGAGCCACATTCTTAGAGAAAAACCCCCTTCATTGAAGGGTGTCAGTCAACTCCTGCAGAACAAGCATTGAACCAGAAATTAGAAAAGAAAATTTAAAGCTTTGGTACTACCAAAAACGACGTGAATGAACTTTAGACAAGTCATATGACAACTCTCCATATCTATCTCCCATTTGTAAATTAAGGAGATTAGACTAGATACACTCTAAGTTCCTTCTAGCTTTGGCATTACTGCCACTCTATGTTGGGCAAATTTTCTGGTTTACTTGAAATATTTTACATGTTGTAACGTTTATTCTTGTGTTGCAAGAATGAGGTTTAGTGACAGCTCATTGTATAACTATAATGATAAATATTTTTATTTGTGAAAAAATTAAGTGATAATCTCTCAAATTAGCAGGATTTGAGGATAAATATTTTTCAGAAGTACATATATATATCTATAAATATTTATCAGAAATATATTTTCAGTTACTGTTATGGTCATATTCTCACAACCTGACCTTGATTAGGTATACCCCAAATATCTTGTCAACACCTAGTTTTTGATCCTCAATAAATAGAAGTAGACCAAGAGTTTGAGATGGTCTTAAGTCTGAACTTTAGGTGAACATCTAAATAAGATCCTTGAAGTTAAATACGTTTTGCCAATAATTCAGATTTAATTGGTTTTATTGAACTAAAACTTTTAAATTAGTCTTATTTGTTAAAAGGATTACACAAACAAAACTTACCCTGTTTAGTCTGGGTTTATAGTCTTATAAAGTCTGTGCCAAAACCTGACATATTACACATTTAGAAGAAGCAAATATTAAACTTACCTATCCAGACACAAGTGTATGCTGATGTTTCTGAAGACATTTTAATATTTATTTCACCAATGATTTTTAAAAAGTTTTATGTCCTAAAGATTCATGTGAACTTGGAAAGCATTTTGACTTAATTTTTGAGTGCTCATTTATGTATAAGCCAATAGATAGCATGCTAGACATGATACATAATATATGTATATATACATAAACATATTTAAACATGTATATGTGCACACCAAGATCCAATTGCTTTTACACTGGGATTGTAGCCATAAGAAATAGCAATACAAACTCATCATTTTAGAAAAGATAGTTGATTCTAAATATTTTTGATGAAACTGGGACCTGCCGACATGGCTACACTTGGTTTGCCCCAATAGGTAGTTCAAGGAAAGCTGGGGACTGGAATTTGGATAAAGTCATTTTCATGATAGTTGTGATTTTTAAAACCTCTTTTATCTTTCTTTTTTTTTTCTTTAGTTTTAAATGAGTTTCTAATGTTACTATTTTAGCCAGAACTGGTTGAACTGTATAAGAAAAAGTAAATCTTTTAAGTAACTTTGGAACAGTGAGTTTTATCTTAACACCAGTAGCTTGGTAACAGTAGATTCAAAGCATGAGGAGAAAGGAGGAAGATAGCTTTACAAGAAAGTAGGGAATAAGGATAGAAAGAGAGAGGGAGTTGAGGAAGGGAGGACAGACCAGAACAAAGAGAAACCAGTTTCCAAAACAAAGTCATGATGAAGGAGTTCCTTACTGTGACAACCTAACTGAGAGCTCAGATTTCAAACTGACTGTTCACCCCTTCCCTTTCCTCCTCATTTAAAATTGCTGCTACGGAATCCTCTTACACTACTTTTTCCCTTTTCCTTTCCTCAAACAACTCTTGCTCTCCAAATGGGAGAATATTCCAGAACCAAAGGCTGTCAGATTTCAGCCATAACTGACCAGACCATAACAGGGAGAACTCAGGAGCCAATGGCTATTAGATTTCAGCCAAATAAATAGAAAGTAAAAGACTAAGAGTTGTTAGAGAAGGATAGAGGGGACTACAGAAGAAGGAAAGGAAAAGGGGAAAAGTAGGGTAAGGAGATTCCATAGCAGCTATTATAAATAAGGAGGAAGGGGAAGGAGTGAACAGCATTGCTTAAGGGGTGCCTTCGTAATCTCTGAGCTGTCAGAGAACTCACTAGGTAGCAGAGACACCA
The DNA here is from genome assembly GCF_009764315.1 of Trachypithecus francoisi. Taxonomy (NCBI): domain Eukaryota; kingdom Metazoa; phylum Chordata; class Mammalia; order Primates; family Cercopithecidae; genus Trachypithecus; species Trachypithecus francoisi. The sequence continues at coordinate 74,288,008 of NW_022681473.1, read as the reverse complement.
CAGAAAGTGTTCAGGGGGCTACTTGTCTACTACTATGGAGAATTGTCCATTAAGTCAGGGGTCTGGGTACCCCAGTTCCATCTGGGTTGCCAGAATGTTACTAACCGATTGGTTCTTGGCCCTCAGTAAAGAGAAATAGACCAAGAGTTTGAGATGGTCTTGAGAAAGGCAGTTTATTGGGGATTTTAGCTCAATCCAAAAGGGAAACACAATGTAAAAGTCAGCACAATGTATAAGAAAAGTAGGGAGGGGTCCCTCTCCTGCTTTCACTGTCTTAGTGCCAGGAATGCCCATCTTTGTCCTGAAAATACATATATTAATAAATTCTAAATTGTTTATCTAATTGTCTGTTCTTAGAAACTTTGCCCAGTACTTACAGAATAAAATACAAAATCGTCAACATACCACAAAATATTCTTTCCAATTTGCCCTCTATAAAGTTACTCATCTACTTTTTTTTTTTATCACTTCTTTGTACACACTCGAGCCATCTCAAACTTCCTTTATCATTCAGTCTGCAAGTATTTATTTGTGCATATATTTACTTCTGCCAGGGAGAATGGTCCTTACCATTTATACAGTTGTGTCTCTTACATAGATACATTGCATACTTACTTTTACTGGAATGATGTTCTTTGATTTCTTGCTTTCCAACTTTTACTGAGCCTCAAATATAAATTTATTGAAGTCTTCCCTGACTCCAAACTCCTCCCCAAGTACTTATCTCAGTGAATGACAATTATTAGTTGACATGCCGTTCTTCCCCATTAGACTATGAACCCCTAGACAACAGGAACAATGACTTATTTATTTCTAGATCTTTAGCACCTAACATGGCTGAAATAGGATAAAGTTCTTATGAACATCTGGTAAACTAAATGAGCAAATGAAAGCCACTTAAATGAAATCCACTCTATCCTCACCTCTTCTTTGAAACCCATCTTGGCTTATCCTCACCAATTCTATCACCTTCTTTTCTAGTATTTCCATTTTCCTTTTATCTTTACTGATTTAGATTCAACTATGTTTACCAACACTTGTGCTTTATACAGTCATGTGCCACATAACAACATTCCAGTCAACAATGATTGACCACATACATGACAATTGTCCTATAAGATTATATTGCAGTTTTACTATACCTTGTCTAGATATGTTTAGACACACAAATACTTACCATTGTGTTACAATTGCCTACAGTATTCAGTAGAGTAACATGCTGTACAGATTTAAAGCCTAGAAAAAATAGGCTATATTATATAGTCTAGATGTGTATTGGCCTATAACATCTAGGTTTATGTAAGTACATTCCAATGTTCGTATAACCATGAAATCACCTAACAACACATTTCTCAGAATGTATCTCTGTTGTATAGCAACCCATGACTCGATTTCATTTTATTTTTATTAGGCCACATTTCCTGTATTTTTTGTCTTTCTATAGAGTTCTACCCATGTGACTATTTAATAAAGCTGCAAATATTTCAGTACGAATGTTATTTGTTGTGTGTTCATGCCTCTCTATATTATCTATTTTGTCTATAATTAGATAGGAAGATACGTTAAAAAATCATTTTGCTAGAGCAATCTAGCAGACGTGCTGGATAAATATTTAATGATAGTAATGTTGATTTACTGAAATATACAGAATGAGAACAAAGAAGTTGCCACCATTATGTGATGCAAATATCCACTGCAAGGATTTGTTGCCACTGAACTAGCTTTCCTACCATGTCTTACTTTTTGCTGAGGCTTTAAAGGTTTAAATGATTTCCTGAATTTTAACTTTAATTCCAAGACCATACAAATAAGACTGTGGGCTTTCCTGTGCCATCAGCCTAATGCTTTAAGGATAGGAATAGATTGTTTCTGATCTTTGAATCAGTCCCTAGGTCTAAAGGAATTTTCTGTGGCATTTCGTATAGTGACTTATAATCAACTTTCTCTATTCCTTCAGTGTGTTCTTTCTCAAATTCATTCCTCTTCCTAATCCTTGCCAGATTAATCTTCCTAAACCTATTCATTTTTTAACTATACCAGAATAAAACCTTCCAATTTTAGGTCTATTGAAGATAGACTGATATCTAGAAATAGTTATACCATGATATGATAAATATTATTAGAGATTAGTCATTATTTAATTAGTCCTTGACTGTTGTCTAGTAATATGCTAAGTACTGGGATAGACTGGTTTGGTCCCTGTCTGAGTGTTTGGGAAGATTCACAAAGGAAATGTCACTTCACTTGGTGCTTGAAGGTGAACTAGGAATTCACTGCCTGATTCTAATTTCCTACTAATTCCTTACATTAGTCAATGAGTCTCTCTGCTCTAGAGCAAAATTGAATAGTTATGAAAGGCTAAATGGCAAGGATTAATATGTTTAAAGCAAAATGGAATAACAAAGGAGAAACTGGAACTTGGTTTGTATATTAAACTCTAAAATTGTATATATTTCACAAATATTCTAGTACCTACTTGGTAAATTTGATTTTTTACCTAAGTAAATTTGGGAAACATGGTGCTTTAAAGAAAGAGCTAAGCTCTAAAGCACGTCTTGGTTAAATCCCATGATAAGGACCAAGTTATGGACAAAATTGGAAGTGTTAAAAGGCACTCATCTTAAACACTAACAGCAGTTCTGGCTGCAGTGGGAGTAAGGGAGTTAAAGGCAAAGATATAAGAATGTGGTAATTGGAGTCTTCAATTGGTGTGTTAAATCAGTGCAGCATGGATATATATGTGGGAGGTTTGGTGTGTGGAGGGAACATGCACAGGGAGGATTATTGTTGTTTTTCACTTGGCTGAGTTTGAATGGAAGGACTAGAACAGAGAGTGGGAAAATATGCATTCCTCTCTTCCTCTGGGAAATTCAGAACTAGCCAACAAGATCCAATTAACACACATGGAAGTCAGGGGACCATTTTATGGCAATCCAACCTACTTAATCACATGTGCACTAAACTCAAAGTTGTCCACTCAACCCAATAAGGCATACTCAATCTCCTCCTTATGTCAATTGATTTCTGTGTTATAAACCGTGGTATTAAAGATGAAAAGAGTAAAATAACATTTATGGAGAATCTACTCACCATCAGGTATTGTGCACTTTGTTTTTTAGGTTATTCATATTTAATTCCATTACAAAACTCCAAAGGTATTGTTTTTAATTTGTATTTTTCCAGCATTTTATCATAGTAATTTTCAAACTGAATGGAATGGTTGAAAGAATAATACAATAAATGTTCATATTTCCTGGATTCAATAATTGTTAGCAGTATGCCAAATACGTGTTACGTATCACCCTATTGAATTAAAAGTCTTTTGATATATCTTTCCCTATCTAAGTAGATAACCAGATTATCTTCACAGAACAATTTGAAAGTAAGTTGCAGACATAGTAATTTTAATATTCATCTTCTATAAAACTATAATGGCGTTACCACACAAAAGATGATTAACAGTTACTTTCTAACATTATTTAATATCCAGTCTCTATGCAAATTCCCCTACTATTCACCCAAATTATGTATGTCAATTATTTTAATAAAGCAAAATTCAATTATTGTTTGTACATTCATTTGGTTATTATTTCTTTGGGGTGTTTTAATGTAAAAGGGTCTCCCCAGCTTTCTCCCATGCCACTGGCCTTTTCTCCCAACTTTTATTTTGAATAATTAAAAACATATAGAAAAGTTTTTTTAAAAGTCTTTATATCCTTCACCTTACTCACCAATTATTAGCATTTTGCCACATTTACTCTCTCTAGCTTGCTCCTTCTATCATTTCTTCTACATGTCATTTTTTTTATAAAGAAGTTTTCTTTCATTATCTTAAAATGTTATTTCTATGACTTGCTGCTTTTCTCTTAATTAGCAAATTTAGAATAAGAAGTTGGTGTAAAAATCAACTCTAATAATGACAAATGATTCTCAGTGTTTTAAAAAGCATTATCATTCTTTTTGATACCCAAATTGTTATCAAATTTGCCTAGGGGAACTCCTTCAAATTGACTTTCTTATTCTGGAACTTTTGCTGCCCAAAAGACAGAGTCAGCCATTTCACGAAGATGTCCTAGCTCCTTTTAATATAAAATGATAAATGGACACCAAGATCTTTGTGCTAGATACGCTCATTGCTTTTGGTATATCACTGATTCCTAGGCCTTTTATTGAGCAGAGATAGGAAATGTATATATAGTCATGTGTAGATATTGATATTTCCAATTCAAATCTAATATTGCATAATGTTTCCTTAAAATTTTTTGCTTTTATATTTGTAACTCCTTTGTGTTACACTAAAATTTTTGTTTTCTTAGTATTTTTACTTATTCACTTTATCCTAACAAATACTGTCACAAATAACATTGTGGATGCACTGTTTTGTATGTACAGAGGTATGGCTATAGAGTTGAATCCCATAAATGGGATTTCTGAATTATAGGAAACATGCATATGTACTTTTGTTAGATATTGCCAAAAGTACTCTCATAGGGGTTCTACTACTTAGTACCCCCATTAGAAATACGTGAGAATTCCTGCTGCTGCTTGCCAACAGAGTGTGTTAGCAAATTAGAATTTTTACTAACTTGATAGCATGAAAGAGTATCTCAGTGGAATTTTATTTCTCTTATCAGTGATGCTGAACATCTTTTCATATGTTTGAGAGACATTTGTCTTTCTGTTTTTCTGTATGTAGTCGTTTGTGTCTTCTGCTCATTGTTCTCTTGGGCTTTTAGTGGTTTTTTTTCAGATTTCTGGAGGCTCTTTCTACATTAAAGTGATTAGATCTTTGTGTTTGTGATGTAAGCTGCAAATATATTTTACTTTGTTATTCATCTCTAGGGGAAAAATGTCCTTTTAAAATATTGAGCACATATTTTTGCATCATAGTTACAAAAGCTTTCTTTTCTCCTAGGTTATTAAAAAATTAGTCATAATCGTGTTTTCCTCTTTTCTTCTAGTACTTGTACATTTTCCTTTATTTAACATCCAATTCTATGAAGCATTCGGTGATTATTTTAGTGTATGGTGTGAGGTACTGATCTAATTTTATCTTTTTTGAAATTGCTATACATTTGTCTCAATATTATTTATTTAAAAATCCATCTTTTTATAACTGATTTGAGATGTCAACTTTATCATACACTAAATTCCATATATATTTGTATCTTTTTCTCAAACTTATTTCTGTATTTAATCTGAGTAATGTGGCAACATCAAATTATTTTAATTATAGATAATAATAGCCTCCTCTTAAAAAGTGAAGAGATAAAAGCTTAATAAGATAAATGTTTTGCTAAAACTCAATTTATTAATAAAATGTCAAAGCTAGGATTTGATCTATGGCCACCCTGTCTTGTTAGGATTTAAATATACATTTAGGCAAAATATTTATCTCAGTCAAATAAGTCTATCTGCTATTTATGTCAGAGAGGTACTCTGAGTAAGTGGTGGTTTGGGGTAGCTTAAACTATAAAAACTAAGAACACAGAGTAGTTTTGTAGCACAAAAATTATTATTTTGTTAAAAGTGTTATTTCCTAATATATGAATTATCCTATGTGCTATAATTCCAAAAACTCTTGAAGAACCCTTTTCAGAAGTGGGATTTCATATGCGTAAATATTATTAGAGTATAAATGGCAAACTTTAAACTGATTTAAGCCATAGTGAAGCTTGGAGATGGGGAAAGTCTCTGTCATTGTCTCTGTGGCCCACTCTCATTGTCTCTCATGGTGCATGTAACATGAGAATCTCTATGATGAGTATGCATTCTTTTACAAATATGAAGATCAACTAGTAAGTAGATATGAGGCAAATAAATGCCACTTGCCTAATGTTAAGCAGTTTAAAATAAAAACAAAAACCCACTGGCAGAAGCCATCTGGTCCTGGCAACTTTCCCGGTTAAACACTTTTAATTGCTTCTGTGATCTTGGTGGGCTGGCATGCCATGGTTTCCAGGGATTTAGGAGAATTGACCTTTATGAAGTAATCACAGTTTCTTGTACAAAAGAACTCTGAGTTACCAAAGCAGGCAGCATGTCCTGCTGTGGAGCCATGATAATGGAAGTGAATCAAGGGTGTGATGGTTTATTATTTGAATTAAATTTACTGTGATAGTCTACATAGTATGACTTAATATTCTACATACTATGACTTTCCAAGGGCCAACACTGTTCAACCTGGAATGTTCTGTCAGCTTTGGCAATGAATCATAAATATGTCATGACCTATAAGGGATATTTGTTTGTTTATAGTCAGGGTCATTCACGTGGCTCTGAGGTCCCTTCTCTATGCATTGTCTTGAGATTTTTGCTTAAGAGTTGGGAGAATTTATTCCCAACGTAACACTAATTACTATATACTTGTATGAAGATATGTGTATATCTGTATATATGTGTACATTTGTCTCTTATTCATATATATTTATGTTGAATTTCATTCAGAAGAAGCTTGCTCAAGTCCACTATAAGTTTTTTATCTTAATTTAATATTAATATAGTTAACATTTATTGAGCAATTATTATGTGCTAAGAACTATGATCAGTACATTTCGCCTCTTGTTGTATGCAAACTCATAATTTTTGCTCTGAAGATAAAAAAGCTAAACTGTACACTACTGAAAAAAATTACCTAAAGTCAAAACAGATAGTTAATGATAGAACCATTTAAGCCAGGCCTTGAATGTGATGCCAAAGTCCGAACTCTGAAGAGATAGAGATATAGGGATATTAATTCTCTGTGCTCTCTCACATAACTAGATTCTTACAAAGCTTGGGTTAGTATTCATGTTTACTATCTAGCAAACCATGACACTGAGAAGCCATTAGTAACTAGGCAAGAAGCTTAATTCTGAAGCTGAATGTACCCAGCATCATTTGTTGCCTCCTCTTTATTCCTATAGTTTTTTGTTCATACCTCAGTTGTAGTAGCTGCCATTGTACATATTATTCCTTGTTGACATGCTTGTGTACCTGAGTGACGACAATATGCAAAACTTGAGACTAGGATCCTGTACTATTCGTATATGTTCCCAGAGTACCCAGCACAACCCTTAATACATAGTAGCTTCTCAATAATGTCTGTCAAATCAGTGAATTTAGTTCCTAATACAAATTATCTCTGTACTGCCAACTCATTGCAAGGGTAACCATTTTTGAATATTTTAGAGTAAAATTACATTGAAATTTTGCATATTTGATATATGTTGCTATATACATAACTGCTAATTCATTTATCAAAGGTGAACTTCAGTTTATGCCCAAAGTGGAGGGCAAGAGGACATAAATTACATTCCCTCTTCTCCCTTACTCTCTCACAGTCTACTAAAGAAAAGAGTATAATAGGTCGATCAAGTCTGGTATTGTATGCCTTTTATTTTTAGAGGCAGTGATAATATTGAAAACTGAAGGGTGTGTTCAAGATTAGGGATTTTCTTCCAGGTACAACATGCATCATTCATACATTCCTTGTTGCATCCAGCATTCATTGTACATCAAACATGATAGGCCCTGAGGATACAGAGATGAATTGGGCATAGTCCCTTCCCTCAGTGAATGCATAGTCAATTTGGTCATCATAATTACGTAATTAAAGTACAGTGCACCCAGATAGTAGGGGGCAGTTTCATCTACAAAGAAATAATAGTCCATCGATACTGCCTCATCCTCCCCTACTCTTGTCGCAAGCGGTGTTGAGCTCAGGCACTGTCTACCAGTTGTGGTTTCCAGACAACAAGAGTATGAGGAGTGCAGTCCTTAGCACAGAGGGCTCAGATATGACCAACCTACATGAGGCCTTTTCTTGAGATAGCATCACTTTCTCTTTTCTCCTTTCCCCTACTCTTCAAACTTCTCTGATATTCCTGAGGAGGGTGGACCCTACTCAGACCCTCTCATTCCTGACTTATTTTTATTCAGAGCAGCTGGGTTCTCAGAGGATGCATCCCATGAGGAATACTGTAATAAACAAGGCTCTGTCTGAGGAAAAGACAACGCCTGGTAACAGAGAAAAGAATTAAGCACTGGAAAGCAGGAAAGCAAAGTCTGTGAACTGGCTCTGCTCCTTGGTATGACATTGAGCAAGGGGCTGAACCTCTCTCAGATCCAGATTTCTTTTTATTCCTAAGTCAAAGGTGCTGGCTCAGAGATTTCTTTTCTGCTCTAATATTGCATCTCTTTGAAGACTGCCTTGTAACCAATAGAATTGGAATTTTATATAATAAATACTCCCTTCCAAGCACTTGACAGTTCCAAAAGCTAGCTCTTACATTGTTAAAAATTTGGTAAAACTCAAAAATCATTCTTCGTTGCAAAAAGATCAGGTGTGTGATATTTGTAGTGGCCTATTAAACTCTTTGTATGTTCTGAAACCTTTCCTTAAAAGACTGGGACCAGTTGTTAAGTTGGCCACTAATAGTTTTGCTCAGCTGAAGTCTAACTGAAGTTAGACATGTTATTGAATTATTGTATTTTCAACCCTCATGAGTGATGATGTAGTCATTTCCTGTTCACCATTAAAAAACAAAGAGAGAGAGAGAGAGTAATAAGCCACTCCTAATTGTCTTTTCATTTCTTTGGAACTAAACTGGCATCCCTCTTAATATTTTACTCTGAGTGTGAAAATGTGATAAATTGTGACTTTATAGCCCTGTGCAACATGAAAGATTTGTTTCTTAATATAGGTTCATTTCCCAGTTGTTGGACAAGTATTTTAGTAGTAGAGGCTGAGCAATGTTTCTTCTACCAAGAAACCTAGATTTATATACATGCTTAAAAGCACAGTGGTCACTGTATTTATCAATTAATTTTAGTTATTTTATATGTTTATTTGCATTATTAGTTAGTTGTGGGAAAAAAAGGTTTTTTTTAAAAAAGTTAGCATATATAGTCATCAAATAGAATGTCTAAGGATAAAAGAGATATAGGACCTCTTGCATGAACTTCCAGGAAGATTGTAAATTGTTTGATTTGCAGTTAGAGTCCCTGACTCCTTGGGAACCATTTTGATAAATGGGAACTTTTCCTCTTTGATGGATAAGAAGGTTTTGTAAGAAGCTGAAATTATTAATTACAAATTATAAAATTATAATAGTTATATACTCAATAAGGACCTGTGGGATCATTTAGTTCAGTCTTTTCATTTCACAGATGAGAAAACTGAGTCATAGAGAAGTTAAGAATCTACTTAACATTGATGACATTTGGCCAAGGATCTTGATCCCCTGTCTTTCTGATGTCGTTTCCTATCATCTGAACTGATTTTTTTTTTTTTTTTAAGGACTACAGAGACTCATTCACTCATTTGTTTATCCAGGCATTTACTGAATGACTACTATGTGGCAAGTGTTGGGCCAGGTGTTAGAAACACAGTACATAAAATGTAGTTGCTGCCCTCCCAGGACTAATCGCTCTATCTACTACAAAAACAAACAAACAAACAACAACAACAACAAAAAACTATAAACTGGCACCTTTCTCCATTCTGAAAAAAAAAAAAATAATCACTATACATTGATTCAATACAGTTGTGCTGAAGCCCTGCCAGTTAACTTTTAATCTTATGTTCTTCACTCTTTACTTCTAAATTCTTACCCAAAGCCTGTCCTGAACATTTAGCAAGTCTTCAATGAAGTCCTGAAAATATTGATCCAATTATTTTATATAAATTTTTAAAAAACATTTTTGTATTACTGCCTATACATGATTGATTGACAGGTTAATTAACTTTTCCCTATTTCTGGTCATTTATTTAAAATTATCTGAAAGCATAATTTAAAATAAAATTTTAAAAAGAACATATTTTTCACACCAAACTCTTACAGTTAATCTAGTCATAAAACATATAGAAAAGACACAGCAGAGAGGTAAAAATAATACCCATGGAAACAGACTAACCTGGATTTGTGTTCTGAGTTAATTGTTCCATGTGTGGCATTGACCATCTTATCTTAAATTCTAAGCCTTCATTTTCTTATGTATAAAATAGTGATAATATATGCCTTGAAAAGTTTGTAGAATGCTAAAATGAGAGTGTGTATGTGGCACATGATATAGGCTTGGAAGAAGGTGAGCTTGACAAGTAATAGCAATAACTCCTACTTAACCTTTAGGGATTAAAAATCATATTGTTACAATTTTGTTATCTTTTTTCATAGTCTTCCTAATGCAGTTTCACTAAATTAAGACAGTTTGTGAACTACCAGAAGTATAGCTTAAGAAATTTTCAGGGGTCATTTCGTGTATTTTCCTGCCTTTAGGTCAACTGATTACAGTATATCACACATACGCAAAAGCTGCTTCTTGAAAAATGTTTCAGTGAGTCTCCTGTAGGGTAGTACAGCGCAGTAATTTCTTCACTTAGAATGTGGATTTAGGCAAACTGCTTTACTTGATCAGCTTCACATTTTTCATTTAAATGAGCTAAGAGCTCCACAAGGGCAAGAACCTCACCTGTCTTGCTCCTCATTGTACCATCAGCACTAGAGAAGTGGTTAGTACATAATACATACTTCATAAAATTTATTGAATAAATGAATTAGGCTACTCTGAGAGTTAAATAAAATTACACACACACACACATGCATGCACATGCAGTCATATTTAATAAATGACTGACCCAAATTCATGTATTAATGTTTGATGTAATAGTGTTAAAAAGGTTGTAATTCATGGATGTAATAATGAACTGATTGTAATGATAATTTTTCTAATAGAAAAGCTAAGGACAGGGCACCACCAAGAAAGTGAATTTGAGCATGAGAGAGATGTATGATACCTGAGCTAACTTTGTGTATAGTACAAATTTTAGATCTTCATTCTTGGAATGCTGTATCTAGAACATCCTCCAAATATGATTGGTTCTTTGTTCATTTGTTTGCTTGATGAAGCAATATTAACTTCACTTGATGAAGTAATATTACCCAGATGTCACAAATGACAAGAACAAAAATAATTCTATGGCCTACCCTCATTCATAAAGATGAATGGATCCTAAAAAAAAATGCATTCTATACAACCTAATAGTCAATTGATGAATCATCTATTATGAATAAGTAGAGTTTAATCCCTGGAAAGCAAGATGTTTTAATTAGAAATCGATTACCATAAAACATAGAATCTAAAGATCAAAAAATAAAAAAGTATCATTCTAAAACATGTTAATGCTCTTTGATAAAATTCAAAACTCATCCTGACAAAATTTCTCAGAAAACCTAAAATAGAAGGACACTATTTGACATTGTGTAGAAAAGTTATTCCAAGCTAACAATCTATGTCATACTTATTGTTGAAAGAAGAAAAGAATCTCCATTGAAGTTGGAAAAAGTAAGAATAGTTGTCATACCTATTATGCTTTAGCATTACTTGAAATTTCTGACAACTGAATTATAAGGTGAAATAGAATAAGGTACATATCAGAGAGAAGGTTAAATTACTGTATTTTTGTCCAAAACTCAAGAGTTGGGTCAAATAGAGGTATTAAAAAATGTATACTTCTTCTAACCACTTCAAAAAATGGAAAATATAATTTTAAATTAGATTTATAACACTAACAGAAAACACAACCTACTTGGAAATAACTCTAATATATGTATGCAGGATATAGATGAATAAAAGTACAAAATCTTACCAACTCTTGTGAAATGTCATTCAACTTAATGGCAAAATTATGGGGCAGCCCATATTCCAGAATTTAAAATATAAAAATTGAAAACAAGTTAAAATTTTCTAGTATTTATTTTTCAGAAACTATCATGTACGCCATAAGTACATACACCTAAAATTTTCTAATACTTGATATGATTTATTGATGGCCAAATAATAAATTATTTTAACTAATGAAAGGATTATAATATTTACTTGGATAATAAATAGAGAAGTGATATTATTTGTCAAAATATATAACAGTAAATGGGCTATTGGTCCTACTATAAATTAATTAACATTACAAAGCTGCAACAATTAAAATGGTATACTGCTGATGCAAGAACTGGCTGACAGACCAATAGAATGGCTATGTGTGGAATAGAGCTTAGTATGTATGGTAATGTCATATGTGATGAAGGAAGAAATGCAAATCAAAGAGTAAATTGATAGATTATTCAAAACATAGCGTTCATAAAATTGACAATTTGCTGAAAAGTTATTAGATCTATGTCATATTAGCATAAAAAGAGTAGTTAAGACTGCAGGCTTAGGGACTGCTGGAGTTAAAACTCTGGCTCCATCATATACTAATTGTATAACCTTGGATATGTAATTCAATCTCTCTGAACTTTAGTTTCCTCACATGAAAAATAGGGGTTGTTATTACCTCATAAGGTGTCTATGAGGACTAAATAGGAGATAATTCATGTAGAGAATTTCATGTATTGCTTGACAAAGCATTCACTCAATAAATATTACCAATAATTTTTATAATTAAATACCAACTTAATTACAGAGATATTGATAGGCTAATGTAAAAATAAAATCACGAAAAGTTCATACTTAACTGATCTTGGCTTTGAAGGACATTCTAATCATAAATGCAATAGAAGAATTCGCAAAGAATGAATAGATTTGACTACATAAGAACTTCAAAATACTATGTTTAAGATAGAAAAAGTAGAAAAGCCACAAATAAAAAAAATTATTATATTTAAACTCTGAAGAGTTCTTAACAGATCAATTCAAAAATCACCAACATCCTAAACAATTCACAAAAGTTACAACAAATTCAAATAAATTAATAACATATTCTAACAACATTTAAGACATTATAAATAAAATGTCAATGGGTACTGATTTTAAGTTATTAATTAGGCCAAGATTAGGAAAATAATATGACAATATTCCAGGTGACAAGACTGGAGGAAGATGATCACTTGAATACTTCTGAACAGGATTTACTTCATTTTAATATTTTGGAAGGCAATTTGGCAACACTTAGCAGAAGTCTCAAAAATATTTTTACCATTTCAGTCATTAATTATTATTCTAGGAATGATAATCAGGAAACCAAGTCAGCGTTTTGTATACTTATTTTATCACAGTATTGTTTATAACATTTGGCACGTTCATGAGATGGAATATTATTTAGCCACAGGAAATCGTATCTCTGAAGCAGATAGTTGGTGGTACAATTTCTTACACTAACGGATTAGGAAAATTATAATTAGTAGCTATACCAGTCTCTACATTTATATCTACATCTGTGTCTATATCTGTACCTGTATACAGAAAGCAATATACCAATTTACTATCATTTACATAGATAACAGGCTTGCAGATGAATTTTATTTTTATGTTGTCTATGTTCAGATTTTCTATAATAATCAGCAACAGTTATAAAATTAGAAAAAATAAGACAAATATTAAAATATAGATGTATTCTATGTATTGCTTCATTTTTAGAAGATAATAGTTTACATGCAATGAAAAATTGGTATTTGTGAGATTTGTTGTATTTAATCAATTTTGCATGAATTTAATTATAAATATAACCTTTGGAAAATTAACAATAGACTTTCTCTTTAGTTTGTTTGAAAAACTTGAGAGAGGAGAATAAAACTGAGGTTATGAAATTGCTTTCAGGAACAGCTGGAAACATCATTCAGGGTTGCACTCTGTTTAATGTTCAGTGCCTTTTCACAGGGAAATAAGAGAAATATGAGTCTTGGCATATGTTATTTTCTGCATGAAAGCTTACTAAAATCCCTGGTGTATTTCAATTGCAGGAATAATAGGCAATAGCTTTTTTCTTTTTGTCTCTGCCATACAGTTTGGCATTTGATTATATTTAGTTTAGCACTTTGTAATATACTGTCTTTGTAATTTCTCCCTCTATGAACTCTCAAAACGTTTTGTATTTTTACTGAATTTTAGCACATTTTATTCCATATATTGAGTTGTTATTCCATTAAGCAAGTTTTTTTTTTTTTTTTTTTTTTTTTTTTTTTTTTAGTATATCTAATCTCTTACCAGATTGTCAACTCCCTGAAGTCAGGAACTATGTCTTATTCATTTCTATACCTCCTGCATCTAGTCCAGAATGCCTTGCATATGGAGATAGTATTTTTTATATGAATGAATAAATGATAACTATTTGATACATTATCTTTGAACTGTTTCAAGTTTTATGTTTTCTGTTCTCAAAAGGATTAGAAGCTTTAAGAGGTCACATACAGTTTTTGTACCTAATACCTGTTAATAAACTCAGAATTATTGTCTACTTAGTTAAATTGCTTAACCTCTTGTTTTGCAAAGTAAGTTTGGATAAAATTGTCTGAATATAGCTTACTAGCGTAACTCCTGGCTAACCTTAAACTAAAAACAATAATTTATCTTAAAATGTCGCTTTTGCTTTTTTTAAATACTAACTTATAACAAGTGGTTGTTACTTAAAACCACATCACTTCCTCTTACCACTCCCAAATATTTGATGAGCACCTGCAATATGTCAGGCATACTTCTATCTAATGAGCAAAAAAGGCTAAAATTTCTCCCTTCATTGAATTTGCATTCTAGTGAGGGTGCCAAGAGAAGAAACAAAATAAGTAAGTGAAATACGCTGTTAGAAGCTGATAAGTGCAATGTTTAAAAATAAGAAGAGCACATCTAAAGGAACAGATTCATTGAAAATGTGTCACTTTAGTAGAGACTTGAAGGAGTGACCATATGAATATTTGGGAAAGAGAATTTCAGGAGTAGGTTAGAGCAAAGAATGAGACCTGAGAAGATAATGTATGTGTATTTTTTAAAGCACAAGGACCAAAGCAGTGACCAGTTAGGAGATCTGTAGCAAAAGGATAAAGTTAGTTCCCGACTTCTCAAAGTTGTGATGAGGTATTAACTTCCTTTAAAGCACTTAGCACAATGCCTTGCACATATGAAATAATTAATTACTGTTATTTATCATTATTATGGGAATTATATGAAATAGGCTCCTAGAACATTTCTAGAAAAAGCAACACAAGTCTTTTTAGGGTGAAAACTAGGGCATTCTTCCGCCATATGTCTGGGCCAAACATATCTGATTCTGATGCATAACTTCCTTGCATAGCTACTTGTCATGATTCATATCATGGATAACTACTTATCTGTGCTTCTAAATATATTTATTAAAAATTTGGTCCATGCAGCTTCAGTGAATGAGCTGAGGGAATTTAAGTTGCCCTATCAAAATGCCTGAATATATTCACCATAAGATTGTCACCAGGCTTTTCATGTAAAGCGACATGAAGGCCCTCCTGCTCAGAACCCAGTGTTCCATACTTGCTTGATGAGGGTTATGCTCATTTTCATAGATGTTAGGTCTTACACACAACCTTAATGTGAGCCAAGTTCTTTTAATGGATGTGCTGGAAAGATCTCAGTGCTGTGGAGTCAAGAATGCAATTTGAGCGGTGCCGACAGGAAACAAATTGATCTTTTGGCCTATGTTCCTGAATCTGAAGCAGCCCTTCCCCATCAGAGAAGACTTTCTTACATGATACAGTTGAATTCCCAAATGTTCCTGGATGTGGAGTCCTAATTTAGATTTGCTGTTAAGTCCTTGAATATATTTTCAAATAGTGGCTATGTCCTTTTAAATGCCCAGTGAAAAATAGAATAAAAGTCTAGTGTGTGTTGCATGCATGATCTTTAGTGATACTTTCTTTGTATTTTTTTTTTAACTACTTGGCTTCTTTTTCACTTCCACTTTTTTTTCCTTTAATTTCTATTTTTTTTTAAATGCATTTGGGCAAAGAGAGGGAGTATAACACAGTCCCAGCATCTCTTAGAATAGTTTGCTTGCCAAAGATTGCTGAGATTAATCATTTAGGAGATAGACTTGGTAGCTTTGTTTCCTAAGCAAGCAACAGAAAATAGAGTAGAAAATCAATTTTGGAAATTAAAATTAAGTACACTGCTTAAGTCTGTTTCTACACCAAAACCAAACTAAATAAAATGGAAAAGAAAAATGGAATTGGGTTTTCTGAAATTCTTTATTAATCTATTTGCAATGTAGGCCAGACAGAAACGTATACCCAAAATACATTACTAATACTTGCATTATTACTAAATGTTAAATGGTGTCAGAAATGGACAGGTGTGAAATTTCACTAGGAAAATTGCTGTAGGTGCAGAATAGAAGAACAGAAGTTAGGTTGAAATAGAATAAAAAAGGAAATAGAAATGTTTGCTAAATTATTCTAGTTTCCCACTGTTTTCTTTCTTATTTTATATTTTTCTTTATTATGAAGTCATTTTTTATTCCACCTTTTTAAGAAAGCAAAACATTTTCAGGTTTTAGATGCTAAGTGTCCTTATTGAAGAATAATTGGCATACAATTGCACATATTTAAAGTGTGCAATCTGATAGATCTTGACATATATCTACACCTGTAAAATCATCACCACAGACAAGAAAATGAATACATCCATCATCCCCTAAAGTTCCCTTTTGCTCTTGTGTAAACCCTCCCTTCTCTCATCCTGTTATTGATCAACCACTTATAAGTTTTCTGTCACTATAAATTTGTTTGCATTTTCTAGTACTTTATATACATGGAATCATGCAAAATGTGCTTTTTTATTTGGCTTATTTTACTCAGCTGGATGATTTGGAGATTCATCCATGCTTTTGCTCATGTAAATAATATGATTCTTTTTATTGCTGAGTAGTATTTCATTTTATAAATATAATACAATTTATTTATTCTCTGTTAATGAACATTGGTTTTTTATTCCAGTTTTGGGATGTTGAAAATACAGGTATTATAAAAGCTGGGTATAATTTTGAATGAACATATGCTTTTATTTCTCTTGCTTAAATGCCTTGGAGTGGACTTGCTGGTTCATATTTCTGGCATATGTTTAGCTTTTTTAGAAACTCCCAAACATTTCTGAAGTGGTTGCAGTATTTAACATTCCCAAAGTGATTGTTCTATTCTACATTTACATTTTTAAAAAGTATCAGAGGCTGGACAATTTCCTGAGTTCCATGGGTAGTAAGAACATATATATTTTTTCTCGGAGGACAGTCATTTCTTTCATGAGAATAGCTCCTAAATTTTTGCCTTCTTCTTCCTCCTTCCTGTGTGCCTTATCATCTTCCTCTGGAGATTCAACTTTTCAATTCATACTGCTAATTAGCTAATTATCTTCTTTAGTAATCTTTTTATGAGATTATGCAGATGGGACACGGATAAACGTACCCTAACTCAGTCCTCCTGAATTATTTTTTCCCTGAGGCAACCTCAGGTAGAACTATCTCCTTATATGATCTAGCCTATCATGAATAAAACCTTTATTTGACTTTCTTCAATTCCTCTGTGGCAGAATAGAACTTTGCAAAGACTTCACCAAATACCAAAGAAAACAACAAAGGAAATGAGTACAGAAAATAAGAAGAATGACCTCTGATCCTCAACATAGCCAGCACGTTCACAGAGGCTACAGACCCTCCTCCAGGGAAAACAGAGACCATATGATAGGCATCCTGCCCCTACTTGTGGTTAAGAGCAGAGGTTCTGAGTTAGATTTTGGCTTGCATGTGGAATGTGCTATTGTTGGTTGAGTGACCTCCAACAGGGTACTTAATTTCTCTTAGTTTACTTATGTACAGAATGGGAACAAAAATAGGAGTTACCATACTGAATTATTTGAAGATTAAATAAGATAAGTAGGTAAGTACTTGATTCATATTTTAGAACTTGATAAATGTTAGATTTGGTAGTCATCTTAACCACATGAAGCACAATGTCTACAATATAAATCTGAAATACTTGTTGGAACCTTAACTCCAACAAACTTTTGGGCCCTATCTGGTCTTATAATTATTGATCCTATCATCTTTTATCTGGTTCTCATCTCTCTTCTAGCCTTACTACCTTTTCTATCAAGCTTAAACTCTATGAAAATTCTTTATAACTAGTTCCATTACATAGACCCTTAAATTTCTTGTCCCTCTTTCAGTTTATTGATTTCACAGGATTTACAGATCAGTAAGAAAATATATATTTTTTCTCGGAGGACAGTCATTTCTTTCATGAGAATAGCTCCTAAATTTTTGCCTTCTTCTTCCTCCTTCCTGTGTGCCTTATCATCTTCCTCTGGAGATTCAACTTTTCAATTCATACTGCTAATTAGCTAATTATCTTCTTTAGTAATCTTTTTATGAGATTATGCAGATGGGACACGGATAAACGTACCCTAACTCAGTCCTCCTGAATTATTTTTTCCCTGAGGCAACCTCAGGTAGAACTATCTCCTTATATGATCTAGCCTATCATGAATAAAACCTTTATTTGACTTTCTTCAATTCCTCTGTGGCAGAATAGAACTTTGCAAAGACTTCACCAAATACCAAAGAAAACAACAAAGGAAATGAGTACAGAAAATAAGAAGAATGACCTCTGATCCTCAACATAGCCAGCACGTTCACAGAGGCTACAGACCCTCCTCCAGGGAAAACAGAGACCATATGATAGGCATCCTGCCCCTACTTGTGGTTAAGAGCAGAGGTTCTGAGTTAGATTTTGGCTTGCATGTGGAATGTGCTATTGTTGGTTGAGTGACCTCCAACAGGGTACTTAATTTCTCTTAGTTTACTTATGTACAGAATGGGAACAAAAATAGGAGTTACCATACTGAATTATTTGAAGATTAAATAAGATAAGTAGGTAAGTACTTGATTCATATTTTAGAACTTGATAAATGTTAGATTTGGTAGTCATCTTAACCACATGAAGCACAATGTCTACAATATAAATCTGAAATACTTGTTGGAACCTTAACTCCAACAAACTTTTGGGCCCTATCTGGTCTTATAATTATTGATCCTATCATCTTTTATCTGGTTCTCATCTCTCTTCTAGCCTTACTACCTTTTCTATCAAGCTTAAACTCTATGAAAATTCTTTATAACTAGTTCCATTACATAGACCCTTAAATTTCTTGTCCCTCTTTCAGTTTATTGATTTCACAGGATTTACAGATCAGTAAGAAAATAATATATTAAATAGATAAGTGTAAACAATGAAATGCTCACAACTTGATCTTTAAGCTTTTTCTC
The DNA here is from genome assembly GCF_009764315.1 of Trachypithecus francoisi. Taxonomy (NCBI): domain Eukaryota; kingdom Metazoa; phylum Chordata; class Mammalia; order Primates; family Cercopithecidae; genus Trachypithecus; species Trachypithecus francoisi. The sequence continues at coordinate 74,268,969 of NW_022681473.1, read as the reverse complement.
TACTTCAGCCAGTGATCAAGGCTTTACATACTATTTCTATGCTGATATCTTCTTCAAACTCTGGACTTATATATCTAGCAACTTACTTGATGTCTTCACTCAGACCTCTAAATGATATCTCCAAGTTAACATGTCCAGAACCTAACTTCTTTTTAAAAATTTACTTTTTTGAAAATAAATAATAGATGTACATATTTTGGGGATATGTGTGATAATTTGATACATTCATATATTTTATTAATTTTTATTTACTTACTTGGAGATAGGATCTTGCCACATTGCTGAGGCTGAACTCAAACTCCTGAGCTCATGCCCCAACCTGAGTAGCTGGAATTATAGGTGCACACCACCATACCAGCTTGTCAGAACCTAACTTCTTATGTTTCTTACAAAACCTGCTCTATCCACAGCCTTTCTTTGAGCTGGTGATGAGGTCACCTTTCTAGTTTATCAGGCCAAAATGTTTGGAGTCATCTGGGCCGCTCCTCTTTTTCTCTCAGGCTACATTCAGTGTAGCATACAATCTGTTGGATCTACCTTCAAACTATGTCCAGAACCCAACCACTTTTTAAAAATTTTCATATTGATTAGTTTTTCCAAGTTACTATTCCTTTTGAATTTGATAACTGTAATAATTCTTAACTATTCTCCCTGCTCCCAGCCTTGACCCCCGCTAGAGTCAAAATTTTTAAGAAGTAGCAGGAGTAATCCTATTAAAACATTAGTCATATCATGGTATTACTCAGATTGCTTCCTGTCTCATTCATAGCAAAAGCCAAATTGTCCACAGTAGCTTATGAGGCTCACAAGATCTGCTTTCCACACTTCTTGCTTCACCTACCTGTGCAGCTCTCCAACCTTATTTTGTACCGTCTTCCTCCTCATTCTGCTCATTCTGTTTTAGCTATACTGTTCTCCTTACTGTTGTCAAATGGTAGCCCTAGTCGTCATCATTGTCATCCTCCTTCTCCTCCTCCTCTTCCTCTTCCTTGTCTCCTCCTCCTCCTCCTCCCTCTCCTTGTTCTTCCTTCTTCTTCTTCTTTCTTTTCTTTTCTTTCTTTTTTTTTTTTTTGTTAACCTTTCAGTTTATGTAATACAGGAACAATTGCCATTTTGCTTGAAGATGAAAATGACCATTCACCATATTTCACAGAAACTTCTGTGAGTTACCTCTATTCATTCATCTAGATTCATCTACTTTTTCAAAAAAAAAAAAAAAAAAACATATCTAGAATGTGATAGCTCTGTGAAATCAAACAGTCCCTTCTTAAGGCCTTCACATATTCTTTCCCCAGATATCTTTCTGGCTTGCTCTCACTTCCTTAGGATTTTTACTCAAAAGTTAAATTTTACTGAGGTTTACCTTAATCAACCTATCAGAAAAAGTTAACCATTCCCAACACTTTTTATTCCATTATTTATCTGCTTTATTTTTCTCTTTTAGCATGTATCACTATTGAATAGACTACATTTTTCTGTTTATCTTTTGTACTATCTCTTTTCTACAGTAAAATGTAAGCTCCATGAGGTAGGGATTGTTGTCTGTTTTGTTCATTATTTTGGCTCCATTGCTTATAAACAGGCTGGTGCATCGTAACACTCAAATTAGTATTTGTTGAATAAATACATGAGTGGAGGAGGGATTACTTTATCACATTGCTTATTAGACATATATACTCCCGAGTTTTCCAGGGGCATTAAAATCTGAATATATCTGAAACTTAGTATATCATGACCGCTTTCAATTTTTACATGAATGTGGATGTCCCCCTAGGCACAATATAAGCCCCCAGAAGCAAACAATGAATTAGAAAAAATAAAATAATTGACAACACTTCTCCATTTCAAAAACAAGAAAAAAATAATTATTTACTTTAGAAGAGTTTACAAAGAAAATATGGAAGCCTTAAATGGAAATTGTGGAGCATGAAAAACAATCAGCACTTTCAACAAATGAGGGAATTACATTTCTAAGACATTAATTTAATGAAAGTTTCAGATGGAGCCTATAATATTAGAAGGTAAAAGGATTGAAGAGACAAAGGAAGAAATACAAACATTTACAATGAAAGAAGAGGCCATGCTAATGAAAATTTTTCCTTTGTCTTACAGATACCTTGAAGTTCCCTGGGCTCAACTCTTTAGCTGCTTGACTCCTTTTTTCTCAGCCTATAAAGCAGCAGTCAAATTTTACAGATTTTTTAAAAATAATTTCAAATTTTATTATAGATTAAAGGGTACATGTGCAGGTTTGTTATGTGGTTATATTGCATGATGCTGAGGTTTGGGTTACAGATCAATTATACAAATTCTGTTCCCTCAGTTATTTCTTCTTTCAAGTATGAATTAAATAAATCTTTCTTTAGAACACTTATTATGCACCAGGCATGTTGTTAGGCACAGAGGCTACAATGATGAACAAACAGGCATGGTCTCTACTTTCATGGAATGCACTACAAGGAAAGCATGAAAAATAGATGTATTAAATAGATTATTGTCAACATGATAAACATTGTGAAAAGGAGTGTATTTTACTAAGAGAATGGGCCAGGGATCTGAACTCACTCTAGGACATTAAGAAATAATGTTTCTTTTATTCCTCTTTGCCTTTATTTCTACCATCATTCCCCTAATTAAGGCCCCCATTATTTCTACCACCTTCATCATTCTCTCTGATCTCTAACTCTGACCATGTTTGTCATGATTAAACATTTATTGACATTGTCTAATTATAGGTATAGCATTTTCTGCCTTATTTTCCTTTATTCCTCAAACACATCTCATGTTTTCCAACTTTCTTGCTTTTGTTCCTGCTGTTTCTTCTGGGGAGAAAAAAAATACTTCTTGTTCTGATCTGATTTCTAAGTACTAACTCAAATTTTCTTTCTCGCAGTAAGCCTGTCTTCACCAATCCAACTCATGGGCTAATGTTATCTGAACTCATAGAACTTGCTGCTTTTTATTTTTTTATCATAAGCTACCACATGACATTTCTTGTACTGTTACGCTATGTCTTAAAGATAAAGAAGTTGAGAGTCAGACAAGGTTTGAAAATTTAGAAGCAAGTGAGGAGCAAACCAGGATTCAAAGCTTAACTCCTCGAGGCAAATGACCTTGAATAAGTTAATCAATTCCTCTGAAATTTAGTTTCCTAAATTTGTGAAAAGAAGTTGATATTATCTGACTCAGGTATTTTTTGTGAGGATTAAATTAGTTGAGAGTATTTCCTGAAGTATGATATACTTAAGATGGTACATGGCAAACATTTTTAAAAACATACTTATACTTTAATTTTAATGTAATTACTTAAAAAATTGTAACTTCCGTATAAACCATCATCTTTTCAATTAGACCCTAAAATTTCTTTTTATTTTACTTCTTAATGTAATGAATATGATTTTATATTGATTGTGTTATTTATATGGTTATTTTTTATGAAAAAGGATTTTTTTATTCTGATGGCAACAAGTTCCCTTTTAAAATAAATTTATTTAAATAAAAAGTGAGTCAAGTTAAATTTAAAAATAACCTAAGTAAACAAAAATAAAGACAGTATGTAAGTATTTTTAAAAGGGATGATGTTAGATCAATACTAAGAAAATGCATGTTAAGTACTTTAGTGGACAAGATTCTTCGTGTGTCTTAAAGTTAAGGCACTTTTAACTTCATATAAAGATGCTTAATGTAAAAATAGCTGACATATAGACCACAACTAGCAAATCAGTCTCCCTTTTTCTTTCTAGTTAGCCATGAAGCATATAACAAGATAATGCTATTCCACCTTTTTTAAAACTTTATATATTTTTTAAGCTGGAGAGAGGCTGCAGTTAATATCACGAATATTTTCAGCGACACTATCTGTAATTGATATTGGCATTGAAGATTTCAGCAGCTGCTGTTTCTGTTTTACGTAGGTGGCAGAATGGAAAATGAAATGATTTGTATGTTTTCATTAGTGGGTCTCATTTTTAAGGAAATAAAAAGGGATTTTATTTATTACTGTATACATTGGTTTTATGTATTGTATTTTGCAAAAGATCACCTGTTCCTATGAAAGAGTAGGAATTACAAAGTAAAAAAATGTGACAGCTTTTAGGTCCCTGTATCAATAAGTGTCAGTGATTTACCCTTAGAAATGGTGTTTTTTGAAGCACTTTGAACCCTTGTTACAATTACTTGTCTCTTACAATATGAAGATGAGTATAAAGTAAAAATGCAAATAGAGGGTAATAACGAATGCTAGGTAGGCCTCTATATAGTGCCTTCCTTTCTTCTCCTAGGAGTGTGAAGCTGTTGAATTCAAGTGATATGCTTCATTCATTTGTTCATTCATTAAGCAAACAACTATTAAATTATTCAAAAGATAGTTATTATTACCTATCATGTGCAGAGGACTATATAGGTCTCTGAGGATACAAAAATAAATAAGATATGTTACTTTTCTTGAATGTTTCATAGGCATTCAGAGGGAAACATAAACTCAAAGTAATTACAAATAAATAGAACTAAATCCGAGTTATGTACAAAGTACAATAAGGGACATAGAAGAGAGTTACTGGCTCTGTCTGGTGGTTATCAGGAAAAGTTTTCACAGACATTTATTTAGCCACATCTCAGAAAATGTGTCAAGATTTGTCACATATAAAATGATAAGGAGCAGAAAGTAAGGTGGATAGATAGGGCTGCAGATAGCAGAAACAGTATGTTCAAGGGTACAAATGTATACAGCATCTCAGGGAAACAGAAAATAATTTTGTGAAGATCCAAAGGGATGGTATGGTAAGAATACAACTTCATCAAAAATGGCCACTGGATTTAAGAGATTATTGTGTTCCCGATTAATTATTGCTCATAATTGTCATGGACTAATATATTATTTGAGCTCATAAGGAATTGATTATGTAGTTCAATACCCAGAGATGTGACAACTGGTGGAAATGAAATTAAAACTAAGACTATTGCTTCCAAAACTAGCACTTCACCTCCATGACTTATGAAAATAATTCTGTTATAGAGATGGCTGGAATACCAGGCCGACTAATTGAATTTTACTTAGTAAGAAAGTTCCCACTCCAAAGCACTCAGGTTAGGTGAGTGGTGTTTAAATGTCTGCGTCTTTTGCATGCTTTGGAAGAGCATGTGAATTTGAAGATACTGAATTGCGTTCTCAGTTACTAAATTATTAAATTAAACATCTTTAGCACTGTGTAGCTGTTTCAAAAAAATATGGCCTTATTTGTACATTGTTGTTTGTGCTCACAAGTCAAAGTTCTAATGTTCCATTAGATACTCATTCCTTCTTGACTGCTGGCTTGATATTTTTCTACATTGCTCCTCACCCATATCTACCTAGCTCCACATTCCTTTTGATAGTTACTGCCATATCAAACTATTCCTCTGCTGTAAGAAAATTTAACACATGGGTGGTAAATCACAGCATGTTAATTCAGATCTACTATATAACTTCAGGACCCATTTAAGTTTTTCTTACAAGAGGTCCTGCAAGCCTTCTTTTGAGGCTCTGGGAAGAGTCTCTAAATACATATATACATACATACATGCATGCATACATACATACATACATGCATACATACATATACATACATACTAAAAAAAGGAAAAGAAAAAGAAAAAACTATTCATAAGGCTCAAGAAGATATTTATTTGTCTCAGGAAGGAGACATATGGGACACTGAAAAACTATGAAATATTTTTACAAGTTTGTCACTGATTTGTTTTCTTCACTAATGGCATAAAAGGGGAGAAAAGACTGAAGCAGAAAGAAGGTAGACTTTCTACACAGGATTATTAAACAGAAGTATAAAGAGCTTTTATAAATCATTCTTCTCTGCTTCTTTTCATAATACTGAGCATGTATTGTCTGTCTAGACTATCATGATTTTTGTCTTCCTTAAAGATTAGTATATGAATAAAATTTTGCAGTATTTTTTATTGCACTCATGCTATGTGCCAGAACTACTCCAAATAGTGTATATGTATTATCTCATTTGCTCCTATTATCAATACTGTGACATAGTTTCCATTATTACCCCCATTTTATAAAGTTAGCATAACTTCTCCAGGGTCAAAATAATGATGATGATAGTCTCTCTTACAGCTAAGTTTAGCTAATTAACTATCATAATATGGTGACTTTTGACTAACATATTACTTAGGTGATTTCCCCAAATCTCTTGCATGAAACACTTAACAATAAATCTTATACATGTTGTTACCACACATGCTTCACATGCTTATTAAACTCTAAAGCCTCATTTGCAGGCTAGTTAAATGATCTAGTTTGATTTTGGGTTAATTTAGAGGGATGCCACTTGGACTTGTTTGTGTTTGTGTATAATGATGGCCAGAGCAGTGAGATCCTGAACTGACTATGGTATCCCAGGAGTATATGGGACTCAATAAAGGCATTTAGGGTGAGACTGTAGGGTTTTGATGGCCATTCAGGGCAGGACACTTGACGTTAGGATCACCAAAGGAAGGGATATGAAACTGAGACTGTTGCATAAAACTGAAAACAAAAGGATTCTCATTTATGAAAGGACTTTTAAAAAACTGTATTCACCAGCCCAGGTTAGCAACAAGGAAGTATGTTTCTATTACGAGTGGAAAAAGAAAAAAAAAAAGAAAGAAAGAAAAAAAGTACATTTAAACCCAACCCTATTTTGTGGGGAGAGTATCTCCAAGACAAAAAAAAAAAAAAAATTGATATGAAACTGCTCTTGGGCTAGTGAATTCTCTGGACAACTAGAAGAGGAAGGTGCAAACTTATTCTGTAGCAATAGTTGCACAACTGAAGGTCGCAGGGACTCCCACAGGAACTTCAATCTTCCTAAAGATAATCTCAGAATAAAAATGTACAATAGGATGCAGAAACTACTCACTATGAGTGACACCAGTGAGATTAGATGTTCAGGAAAATTAGGGAATAAAAATGTCAGATAAAGACTACAAATTAAGCATATATTAAATTAAAAACAGGATAAAGAAAGAAATAAAAATCATACTAAAAAACAGAACATGATAGACTTAAAAATATATAGAGAATGTCTAAAAATAAAAAAAGTATAAACAATTGATTAAAAGTAGATACTCTATAGGTAGGTAAAAAAAAAAAACTATAAATTAAAATTTAAGGTAAAAATAGAAATTAGAAAATAGTAGTTAGATCTGAGGACATACCCTGAAAGCAGCACAGAGGAGGAAGGAGAAAAAAATATGAGATGTATGAAGCAGTAGTACGAGTAGAATAAAATGGTTCAGAAAAAACATAACAGAATTTTAGAGAATAATGAGAGTGAGGGAAAATAAGTATTAGAAGAGTTAATGACTGAGACTTATTTTATAAATAATCAGATTAAAGAAACATAATGAGTTCCATGTACATTTTTTAATAAAGAAAATATAGTAAAACTGAAGCTCAAGAAAGGGAAAAAAAATTCCTTATGCAAACCATATTAAGAAAGACATATTTCTTGTAACAGGTAACAATTAGATTGACAGCAGTCATCTTATTATAAAAATTGATGACAGAAGATAGTGCAGGTTAATATCTTCAAAGCTCTGAGGGAAAATCATTGTCGATTTACAAATCTCTTTCTAGACTCTCATTCAAAGTCTAGTCTACTATCATTCAGTTCAGGGAAAATATAAATGATTGGGTATGTTTAAACGTCATAGATTTTTGCAGAAAGACTATTAAAATATGTTTATCTGTAAGAAGAAAATTTAATCCAGAAAAAGGGGTTAGGATTCTAAAAAAGAAGTTAACTGATAGTTATTGTGAGTAAACTATAATTATAACAAAAAATAATAATGGTGATAATGATAATGACTGATTTGGTGGGGAATGGAACTACTATAGCAAGATAAAACTAAAATAGTATACAATAGGCTGAGTGCAGTGGCTCACGCCTGTAATCCCAGCACTTTGGGAAGCCAAGGCAGGCAGATTACCTGAGGTCAGAAGTTCGAGATCAGTCTGGCCAATATAGTGAAACCCCATCTCTACCAAAAATACAAAAATTGGCTGGGCATGGTGGCGGGTGCCTGTAATCCAGCTACTCAGGAGGCTGAAGCAGGAGAATTTCTTCAACCTGGGAGGAGAAGGTTGCCATGAGCTGAAATTGCCATTGCACTCCAGCCTGGGTGACAAGAGTGAAACTCTGTCTCAAAATAAAAAAAAAAAAAAGTATACAATAAAATGTGACATTTTGGGGTACTATAGAAGTGCTCAATTGTACAAATCTATAAAAATTAACTTGAAAAATTAAATCAAGTGAAAAGGATGAATCACCTTTCAAATATCAGTATTTACTATAAAGCATAATAATGTAGTACTGGCATAGGTAAACAAAAATAGGACAATTTTTAAAAAGCCAAGAAGCAATTACATGCAGATACATATTATCTAGATATGTAACTCAGGGACATTAGAAATCAGTAAGGAAAAGGAAAAGCATTATTATATACCAGCTAACTAAGTAAGCAAGTAACTAAATAAGTAAATAAATGAATAAAACTGGACATACATATGGGAAAATATAGATTCCTACCTTCCACCATAAATTACTATTTGTAATTGTTATTTTAGTGTTTCATTTTATCTTATCACCTTTTAAGTTCTGGGGTACATGTGCAGGATGTGCAGGTTTGTTACACAGGGAAACGTGAGCCACAGTGGTTTGCTGCGCAGATCATCAACCCATCACCTAGTATAAGCCCAGCACCAATGAGCTGTTCTTCCTGATGCTCTCCCTTTCCCTGCCCACACTCGATAGGCCCCAGTGTGTGTTGTTCAGTCTGCCCCAACCATGTGTCCATGTGTTCTCATCATTCAGCTCCCACTTATAAGTGAGAACATGCAGTGTTGCATTTTCTGTTCCTGTGCTAGTTTGCTGATGATAAAGGCTTTCAGCTCCATTCATGTCCCTGAAAAGGACATGATCTTTTTCCTTTCACTGTAAATTAAAAATAAAAAACAAAAACCTTGCAGACTTATTGATGAAAAGCAAAACATTTAAATTGCTTAGAAAGAAATAAAATATTTATAAACTTGGAATAGAGAAAAAATTGATAAAAATGTAAACATAAAAGAAAACGGGGGCGGAGCAAGATGTCCGAATAGGAACAGCTCCAGTCTCCAGCTCCCAGTATGAGCGACACAGAAGACGGATGATTTCTGCATTTTCAGCTGAGGTACCTGGTTCATCTCACTAGGGAGTGCTGGACAATCGGTGCTGGTCAGCTGGTGCAGACCAACCAGCCAGAGCTGAAGTAGGGCGAGGCATCCCCTCACATGGGAAGTGCAAGGGGGAAGGGAATCCCTTTTCCTAGCCAAGGGAAACTGAGACACACAACACCTGGAAAATCGGGTAGCTCCCACCCTAATACTCCACTTTACCAAGGGTCTTAGCAAATGGCACACCAGGAGATTATATCCCACACCTGGCTGGGAGGGCCCCACGCGCACGGAGCCTCCCTCATTGCTAGCACAGCAGTCTGAGATCTAACTGCAAGGCAGCAGTGAGGCTGGGGAAGGGGTGCTCGCCATTGCTGAGGCTTAAATAGGTAAACAAAGCCCCCAGGAAGCTCTAACTGGGTGCCACCCACTGCAGCTCAAGGAGTCCTGCCAGTCTCTGTAGACTCCACCTCTGGGGACAGGGCATAGCAAAACACAGAAGCAGAAACCTCGGCAGATGTAAATGACCCTGTCTGACAGCTCTGAAGAGAGCAGTGGATCTCCCAACACAGAGGTTGAGATCTGAGAACCGACAGACTGCCTAATCAAGTGGGTCCCTGACCCCTGAGTAGTGTAACTGGGGGACATCCTCCATGGGGTGCAGACTGACACCCTGCACCTCGTATGGTGGGGTACACCCCTAAGACAAAGCTTCCAGAGCAAGAATCAGAGAAGAACATTTGCTGTTCAGCAATATTCTATCTTCTGCAGCCTCTGCTGCTGATACCCAGGCAAAAAGGGTCTGGAGTGGACCTCAAGCAATCTCCAACAGACCTACAGCTGAGGGTCCTGACTGTTAAAAGGAAAACTAACAAACAGAAAGGACACCCACACCAAAACCCCATCAGTACATCACCAACATCAAAGACCAAAGGCAGATAAACCACAAAGATGGGGAAAAAGCAGGGCAGAAAAGCTGGAAATTCAAAAAATCAGAGCGCATCTCCCCCTCCAAAGGAACTCAGCTCATCGCCAGGAATGGAACAAAGCTGGATGGAGATCTCTCAGCAGAAACTCTACAAGCTGGAAGAGAGTGGGGGGCAATATTCAACATTCTTAAATAAACGAATTTTCAACCCAGAATTTCATATCCAGCCAAACTAAGTTTCATAAGTGAAGGAGAAATAAAATCCCTTGTAGACAGGCAAATGCTTAGAGGCCTGCCCTACAAGAGATCCTGAAGGAAGCACTAAACATGGAAAGGAACAACCACTACCAGCCATTGCAAAAACATGCCAAACTGTAAAGACCACCGATGCTAGGAAGAGACCACATCAACTAACGAGCAAAATAACCAAACCAGCTAATATCACAATGACAGGATCAAGTTCACACATAACAATGTTAACCTTAAATGTAAGTGGACTAAATGGTCCAATTAAAAGAAACAGACTGGCAAATTGGATAAAGAGTCAAGACCCATCAGTTTGCTGTATTCAGGAGACCTATCTCACATGCAGAGACACACATAGGCTCAAAATAAAGGGATGGAGGAAGATCTACCAAGCAAATGGAGAACAAAAAAAGCAGGAGTTGCAATACTAGTCTCTGATAAAAAAGACTTGAAATCATCAAAGATCAAAAGAGACAAAGAAGGCCATTACATATTGGTAAAGGGATCAATTCAACAGGAAGAGCTAACTATCCTAAATATATATGCACCGAATACAGGAGCACTCAAATTCATAAAGCAAGTCCTTAGAGACTTACAAAGAGACTTAGACTCCCATACAATAATAATGGGAGACTTCAACACCCCACTGTCAACATTAGACAGATCAATGAGACAGAAAGTTAACAAGGATATCCAGGAATTGAACTCAGCTCTGCACCAAATGGACCTAATAGACATCTACAGAACTCTCCACCCCAAATCAACAGAATATACGTTCTTCTCAGCACCATATCACATTTATTCCAGAATCGACCACATAGTTGAAAGTAAAGCACTCCTCAGCAAATGTCCAAGAACGGAAATTATAACAAACTGTCTCTCAGAGCACAGTGCAATCAAACTAGAAATCAGGACTAAGAAACTCAATCAAAACCGCTCAACTACATGGAAACTGAACAACCTGCTCTTGAATGACTACTGGGTTCATAACGAATTGAAGGCAGAAATAAAGATGTTCTTTGAAACCAATGAGAACAAAAATACAACATACCAGAATCTCTGGGACACATTTGAAGCAGTGTGTAGAGGGAAATTTATAGCACTAAATGCCCACAAGAGAAAGTTGGAAAGATCTAAAATTGACACTCTAACATCACAATTAAAAGAACTAGAGAAGCAAGAGCAAACACATTCAAAAGCTAGCAGAAGGCAAGAAATAACTAAGATCAGAGCAGAACTGAAGGAGATAGAGACACAAAAAACGCTCCAAGAAATCAGTGAATCCAGGAGCTGGTTTTTTGAAAAGATCAGCAAAATTGACAGACCACTAGCAAGACTAATAAAGCAGAAAAGAGAGAAGAATCAAATAGATGCAAGAAAAAATGATAAAGGGGATATCACCACAGACCCCACAGAAATACAAACTACCATCAGAGAATACTATAAACACCTCTATGCAAATAAACTAGAAAATCTAGAAGAAATGGATAATTTCCTGGACACTAACACTCTCCCAAGACTAAACCAGGAAGAAGTTGAATCCCTGAATAGACCAATAGCAGGCTCTGAAATTGAGGCATTAATTAATAGCCTACCAACCAAAAAAAGTTCAGGACCAGACGGATTTACAGCCGAATTCTACCGGAGTTACAAGGAGGAGCTGGTATCATTCCTTCTGAAACTATTCCAATCAATAGAAAAAGAGGGAATCCTCCCTAACTCATTTTATGAGGCCAACATCATCCTGATGCCAAAGCCTGGCAGAGACACAACAAAAAAGAGAATTTTAGACCAATATCCCTGATGAACAATGATGCAAAAATCCTCAATAAAATACTGGCAAACTGAATCCAGCAGCACATCAAAAAACTTATCCACCATAATCAAGTGGGATTCATCCTTGCGATGCAAGGCTGGTTCAACATACGCAAATCAATAAACATAATCCAGCATATAAACGGAACCAAAGACAAACCCACATGATTATCTCAATAGATGCAGAAAAGGCCTTTGACAAAATTCAACAGCCCTTCATGCTAAAATCTCTCAATAAATTCAGTATTGATGGAACGTATCTCCAAATAATAGCTATTTATGACAAACCCATAGCTAATATCATACTGAATGGGCAAAAACTGGAAACATTCCCTTTGAAAACTGGCACAAGACAGGGATGCCCTCTCTCACCACTCCTATTCAACATAGTGTTGGAAGTTCTGGCTAGGGCAATCAGGCAAGAGAAAGAAATAAAGTGTGTTCAGTTAGGAAAAGAAGACTTCAAATTACCCCTGTTTGCTGATGACATGATTGAATATTTAGAAAACACCATCGTCTCAGCCCAAAATCTCCTTAAGCTGATAAGCAACTTCAGCAAAGTCTCAGGATACAAAATTAATGTGCAAAAATAACAAGTATTCTTATACAGCAGTAACAAACAGAGAGCCAAATCATGAATGAACTTCCATTCACAATTGCTTCAAAGAGAATAAAATATCTAGGAATCCAACTTACAAGGGATGTAAAGGACCTCTTCAAGGAGAGCTACAAACCACTGCCCAGTGAAATAAAAGAGGACACAAACAAATGGAAGAACATACCATGAACACACTCATGGATAGGAAGAATCAATATCGTGAAAATGGCCATACTGCCCAAGGTAATTTATAGATTCAATGCCATCCCCATGAAGCTACTAATGACTTTCTTCACAGAATTGGAAAAAAAACTGCTTTAAAGTTCATATGAAACCAAAAAAGAGCTCGCATTGCCAAGACAATCCTAAGTCAAAAAGACAAAGCTGAAGGCATCATGCTACCTGACTTCAAACTATACTACAAGGCTACAGTAACCAAAACAGCATGGTACTGGTACCACAACAGAGATATAGACCAATGGAACAGAACAGAGCCCTCAGAAATAACACCACACATCTACATCCACCTGATCTGTGACAAACCTGAGAGAAACAAGAAATGGGGAAAGGATTCCCTATTTAATAAATGGTGCTGGGAAAATTGGCTAGCCATAAGTAGAAAGCTGAAACTGGATCTTTTCTTTACTCCTTATATGAAAATTAATTCAAGATGATTAGAGACTTAAATGTTAGACCTAATACCATAAAATCCCTAGAAGAAAACCTAGGTAATACCATTCAGGACATAGGCATGGGTAAGGACTTCATGTCTAAAACACCAAAAGCAATGGCAACAGAAGCCAAAATTGACAAATGGAATCTTATTAAACTAAAGAGCTTCTGCACAGCAAAAGAAACTATCATCAGAGTGAACAGGCAACCTACAGAATGGGAGAAAAGTTTTGCAATCTACTCATCTGACAAAGGGCTAATATCCAGAACCTACAAAGAACTCAAACAAATTTACAAGAAAAAAACAAACAACCCCATCAAAAAGTGGGCAAAGGATATGAACAGACATTTCTCAAAAGAAGACATTCCTACAGCCAACAGACACATGAAAAAATGATCGTCATCACTGTCCATCAGATAAATGCAAATCAAAACAACAATGATATACCATCTCACACCAGTTAGAATGGCAATCATTAAAAAGTCAGGAATCAATGGGTGCTGGAGAGGATGTGGAGAAATAGGAACACTTTTACACTGTTGGTGGAATTGTAAACTAGTTCAACCATTGTGGGAAACAGTATGGCGATTCCTCAAGGACCTAGAACTAGAAATACCATACGACCCAGCCATCCCATTACTGGGTATATACCCAAAGGATTATAAATCATGCTGCTATAAAGACACATGCACATGTATGTTTATTGTGGCACTATTCAGAATAGCAAAGACTTGGAATCAACCCAAATGTCCATCAGTGACAGACTGGATTAAGAAAATGTGGCACATACACACCATGGAATACTATGTAGCCATTAAAAAGGATGAGTTTGTGTCCTTTGTAGGGACATGGATGCTGCTGGAAACCATTATTCTCAGCAAACTATCACAAGAACAGAAAACCAAACACCGCATGTTCTCACTCATAAGTAGGAATTGAGCAATGAGATCACTTGGACTTGGGAAGGGGAACATCACACACTGGGGCCTATTATGGGGAGGGGGGAGGGGGGAGGGATGGCATTGGGAGTTACACCTGACGTAAATGACGAGTTGATGGGTGCTGCCGAGTTGATGGGTGCAGCACACCAACATTGTACAAGTGTACATGTGTAATAAACCTGCACGTTGTGCACATGTTCCCTAGAACTTAAAGTATAATAATAAAAATTTAAAAATTTAAAAAAAGAAAACACCGAAAAACTTCAATCATTTTCATTTTTATGAATGATCTGTATGGCAAAACATGAATAAAACTAAGACAAGTCAGAGATTGGAAACAGATATATTCAAAACCCATAATAAAAGATTATTGTCCAGGATACATCAAGTACTTCACAAGTCAATAAGAAAAAAAAAAAAGAAAAAACCCTATTTTAAAATGGGAAAGGGGTATGAACAGAAGGAAGTTCAAATGACCAATAAATGTATGAAAACGTCTTAAGTCTCACCAATAATCAAGAAAATGCACATCAAGGATACAAAGAGTTAACATTATATATTATGTTTGGGAAACATGAATGTCTGATTACACTGTGTTATATACAATATTGAACTCTTATAAACTACTAATGTAAACTATTTAAATTACTAATAATGGCAATTGGAAAACAATTTGTAATGAATTAACATTAAAGCTGCGCATATTCTATGATCTACTAATTACATTTTGAAAGACCTGCTCTAAAGAAACTTATATGTGCTTAAAGAGTTACACGAGTGTTTATTGAAAATTATTTTGTAATGAATTTGAGGAGATAGAGTGAAGAGATTTTACCTATATTATGAGGAACTTATTTCTTAAAAAATTTATCTGGATCAAATATGACAAAATATTAACATTTATTAAATCTAGATGGTAGGTAAATGTTACATTAGGTTCTTTACATTTCTGATGCCAAATATGATTAAACATATGAAATAAGAGGCACATTATATATTAAAATGTTGAAGAATGAGTTTTGATTATTTTAAGAGGAGAAAAAGATATAGGCTTTGTTCATTTATAATTAGAGTTAGTGGGTTTATTATTTGGAATCTTTTTTCACACTTATCTACAACTGGCTATTTCTTCAGTGCAGAAATATTTCCATCTGCAGCCGGGCCAGTTTGTAGCATTGACTGTGATAGATATATATATAAGTTAATAGTGATAATTTTTTCCTATTGTCCATAGTGATAAAATATGCAGAGAGATTTAGCTATTCTTTTGCTTTTTAATATACATTAGCACTAATTATTGCACTTTTTCCAGCTCACATTTATTAGTGAGTTTATATCATATAAAAACTGAAAATCAGTAATTTTATCCCTGAGCATCATACATTTGTAACAAGGCCATTCTTCACTGAAATATCTTTCTTTCTTTCTTCCTTTTTTTTTTTTTTTTTTTAATTATACTTTAAGTTCTGGGATACATGTGCAGAATGTGCAAGTTTGTTACATAGGTATACACGTGCCATGGTGGTTTGCTGCACCCATCAACCTGTCATCTACATTAGGTATTTCTCCTAATGCTCTTCCTCCCCTAGCCTTCCTCACCCCCTGACAGGTGTCAGTGTGTGATGTTCCCCTCCCTGGGTCCATGTGTTCTCGTTGTTCACCTCCTACTTATAAGTGAGAACATGCGGTATTTGGTTTTCTGTTCCTGTGTTACTTTGCTGAAAATGATGGCTTCCAGCTTCATCCATGTCCCTGCAAAGGACACGAATTCATCCTTTTTATGGATGTATAGTATTCCATGGTGTATAAAGGACCCCTTCAAGGAGAACAACAAACTACTACTCAGGGAAATAAGAGAGAACACAAACAAATGGAAAAACATTCCATGGTCATCGACAGGAAGAATCAATATCATGAAAATGGCCATACTGCAAACAAAGTAATTTATAGATTCAATGCTATCCCCATCAAGCTACCATTGACTTTCTTCACAGAATCAGAAAAAAGCTACTTTAAATTTCATATAAAACGAAAAAAGAACCTGTATAGCCTAGAAATTCCTAAGCAAAAAGTACAAAGCTGGAGGCATCACATTACCTGATATGAGACTATACTACAAGACTACAGTAACCAAAACAGCATGATACTGGTACCAAAATAGATATATAGACCAATGGGACAGAACACAGGCCTCAGAAATAACACTGCACATCTACAACCTTTGGATCTTTGACAAATCTGGCAAAAACAAGCAATGGGGAAAGGATCCCCTATTTAATAAATGGTGTTGGGAAAACTGACTAGTCGTATACAGAAAACTGAAATCGGACCCTTTTCTTACTCCTGAAATTTATTTCTTGATACATATGTGTCCCCAACTATATAGGGCTCTTTAAGAAAAGGATTGTATTTTATTTATTTACAGGCCCCTAAGTTTTGACACATGGTAATATTCAATACATTTTTGTGGAAAAACACTGTTTATCTTTTCATTCACACAAGTACTAATGAGAATACGTTATGTAGATGAGTCACGTGAAACGCATATACTTAGAGCAAAATATAGCTGTTTTAATGTTTCCCTTTCTACTACTTTGTAAAGAAGTAACTAATATCAAGACCTTGGCATTCCTCTGAATTGAAGTTAAATATTATGTATATATTCTTTACCAAAATATTCTATGTAGTATATATTCCACATTTGCTGTTTAATAATCAGCTAATCACTTTGAGAACCCAAGCCAGGAGGATCACTTGAGGCCAGAAGTTCAAGACCAGCCTGGGCAACATAGCAAGACCTCATTTCTACAAAGAGAAAAAATCTAAAAATTGCCAAGCGTGATGGTTTGTGCCTACAGTCCTACCTACCCTGGAGGCTGTGGGAGGAAGATTACTTGAGCCCAGGAGTTCAAGGCTCTAATGAGCTATGATCGTACCACCGTACTCCAGCCTGGGTGACAGAACAAGGTCCTGTCTCAAAATAGTAATAATAATAATAATTTACTAACATCAGACATTAGCCAAAGGACTATCAAGTATGCATATCAAATATGCAAACAAACCAATCAAAATCTTGGTGCAATTAATTTTTTACATTAACTTATTTATGGCTCAATGGGTATTTTGTTTGGTATATATTCAACACTGAAACTAAATAGCTTTTCAGGCCACCAGATAATAATTCCTTGGGTTGAATTTTGACTCTGTTTTTAAAAACAGTTATCTCTGATATAAATAGATGATTTTTAGAAGAGAATCATTCATGTGCTAGGCAGAAAATGTATGATACTTAATGGCTTGATTTAAACATTGTATTTACCTTGAGAATTCAGAAGAGGCTCACATAGTGTGTGTGTTGAGGCATGAACCCAAAGCTGCTTAAATGGATCAATGTTGCATCTCAAACTCAGCTGCACTGGTAGGTTTCTGTCATAGGAGAAGCTTTAAAAATAAAATTATAAAGGAAAAGGTCTGTCCTGGTACTGATTATATACAGATGGAAAATGACTGAGAATTTTGTTTTCCTTTACAGCAGAGCTGCAAATGTTATTTATCTCAATCAGCAGAGCAATGGTTAGAGACTAGTAGGATTAGCTGTAGGAAGCTGCCACCTTTACAGCAGACACATCTGCCCACAGAGAGCCAGGGAAGATGGTTGTAAAATATGGCAATGACTTCATTCAGTTGACATTATATCCATCTTTCAAGCAACGTTTGCTACTGAAAATTTTATGGCTATTCTTCTATTGAGTCTTCCAGTCCTTCCCAGTTTGTGGATTTTTCTATTTTGTCATAGACGCACTTGACAAGTATATTTTGAATATCTATGGTTTGCTGAGCATTTGCATAACATGAGCATGAGTCCCAACTGTCTATTTAAGAAACAATAGTTATTATTGTCATAAGTTATCTCTTAGCTGGCAGGGCCAATTTATTTTATAAGGATCTTGTTCTGTAAAAAAAATGTATAAAGTCTCTTGGTCAGGTGTGTGAAAAAGGTCACTAAAGGTTCAACATAAAGGCAAAGCCAATAAACAAACTGATCAAACATCAAAGATCTCTCCAAGTCTTAGTTTTAGTGATCCACGATGTCTTAAATCATGAAGAGAATGCAAAAATTACAGAAAGAGATAAAAAATTATGATCTGTCAGTTCCATCAGAGTAAATTAACACCCTTTGATTCTCTCTACGATATCAGTGGTTTGAAAGTTCAAGGCATTTTGTCTCACCTCTTTATAGTCTGATTCTATCTGAGGTGTTAAAAACAAAATTTTCTCATCATTAACTTAGGGACAATTGTTTATCTTCGTTCTTTTTATCTACTTTAGTCTTTTATTTGAATACACTTTTAACTACAACATGGCTTGGACCAACTTGTGTGCAGAAGTAATAAATACCTTCACATGACAGCAATATTAGAGTAAGCTATGGTCCTGCTGAGTATCTCTTTGAAAACTAAGCAGGAGTTACCATGTATATTTATTCGTTGGATTTCTGTGGCACTTTTCCTCCAAAGAGTACAGGGTATGATATGGAGAAATTTGCACAAGAGTTGCCTTAGAGTGTCAAAAGGAAATTGAGGGAAAGGAGTGCTTGTAGGAGCATAAAGCAAAAGAAATAGCTAATGGAAAAACCAAACCCTGGTTGGCAGCAAGGCATGTTAAAGGAGGTAGAAGAAGCTGGGCTACCCCACGGATACCACTGTTGACATTTTAGAACACTGAATGATTTCACCACAGCCTGTGTATCTGGTGAGCACTTGAGATTTCTGTTTAATGTTATTTGAAGACCCACAAGAATGATCATAGACTCACAGGGCAGGAAAGGAACTTAAAAAATATCTGCCCAATTCTCTTAATTTACAGATGAGGCACATCGAACTCAGAGAGAACAAATAAATAAATTAGAAGAAAAGTCAGGATCAGAAACAAGATTATTCATTCCTTCAATAATCATAGATTAAATGTGTTGTGCTAAGCACTGTTCTAGGCACAAGGGTTACCTTAGTGAGTAACATGAACATGGGTTCTAACTACCAATGTCCTATCTTACACTGTCTTCTTCTACCTCCAATTGCCTATGAGGGTATTCAACATCCTTTACAATATACTTTTTGTTGTTGATTCCACAGATCAAACTCTCTTAAGGAATAGACCTCAAGTGACTTTGTTAAGAGAAGGAAGTTCTTTTCCAAGTGTCTGCAAGTGTGTGATATTTCTTTGATTCTTCAGTGCTCATCGGGTGCTTCTGTCAGATCAGCTTGAAAACATTTACTATATTGAGTCTAGTTTATGTGCTACTGGAAGGCAGGCTTTCCTTGCCATCATGAGCAGTTTATTTGTGTCCTCTGGTAGGACTGGCAAAGGGCTAAAACATTATCTCTCATTGGAGGAAACAGTTGTCTGTTAGCATTGACTTTACCTTAAAAGTTCCTCACATAATAGTCTAAACGCTAACGTAATGGAAGTACTTAATGTTAGAATCAAATGTGAAAATTCTTCAAAGGAGCATGTTTTAAAAGCTGCCATAAATCTACCTCCCCAAAGGTGATATTTCAGTCATCTACTGAACACTGGATGTCACTACAAGAAAACCTGGGGTTTAAAAAAAAAAAAAAAAAAAAAAAACAAGAGTAGATTGCTCTTTTTAGTTTAACGCTCAATTTAAACCCCTGTCCATCCTCAAGTACCTATGCCAAAAAACCATCCTGTAACAGGGGCCTCAGTTCTTTTACAGATAAAACTAATGACTTATAAAACTATGGACCTTTACTCAGACATTTGGGAGAACACTTCATCCTGCTCATTTAGCGCTTTGTCCCAGGCCAGTCTCTAAAGAAATAAAGTGTTTACCTTGTAAGTTGTGGATAAGGCTGTTTTGTGGGCAGAGAAGTTATATTCCTTGGACCAAATGGAGCTGGGGAGGAGACAAGAGAAGGATGCTTGTGTTTCCAGTCACAAGACTAAGAGTCCTGATAGTCCTCTTAGTCCTCTTGAAGGATATGAGTGGGATTGGGTTCCAGGGACACCTGTTTGTGCCTGCAGGGCTAGGTTCATGGTGGTTCTGCCTCTCCCCTTGCCTGGCAGCTCTCTTCCCCATGCCTGGCAGTTCCTGTATTGGCTGATTTACCTGCGAGGCTGTATGTGGATCTGTCTTTACGTGGTCACTGCCGCCAGCACGTACTGTCAAGATAGAGGGAAGCCAAAGCGAGGACTGTAACTGCCCAAGCCTAGAGCGGGAGGTGAGCTGCCTCCGGACTTGACTGCAGCTTCCCTGCCTCCTGACACACATGGAGTTTGGTGGCGACGGTGCCGGTGCCGAAGAACTGCAGACAAATACTTAGCCAACTGGATGTGTGTGATCTGGCTACAAAGGCAGCGCCTGCCTCACCCGGACCTCCTGCTGGCAGGATGTAAATATACCTGCAGACTGGCCAAACAGGACTGCCTTTTCTCCCCCAACCCCTCCCTCCTCCCACCCTCTCCCTCAGCTAACCAGCATGAGAGGAACTGAGAAAGCAACAGCCTGCAAGTGACAGCTCCAGCCTGATTCTGTTCGTCTCTGAGCCGAGGTGGGAAGTTGATTGTGCGGCAGCTTCATTGTGAATTCCTTCCATTGGCATCGCTATGTTTGCCTCTATCTGGTATGCTAAGAAGCTGGGTCGCAGGTTCGTGCACAATGCCAGGAAGGCGAAATCAGAGAAGGTATGGAAAGAGTGGGGTTGAAAATTACCTTTCCGATTTGCCAGTTGCCTGCTCTGGATCATTGGTCTGAGTACAGACGCAGTCTTTATTTGCTTGGGGTGAGAACCTGCCTCTCACTGTGAATGTGGTCCGTGCCACTTTGAAAAGGGGTAACACTTAGAGCCTGGCTTGCTTGGAAGGGAAGCCTTAAGGGTTAAGCAAGATCATTGGCTATTCAAAATACATGGTGAAATCATCAATTGATAGAGTGTATTCACAGAGACTTAAGATTCCTTTAAATTACATAGGATGAAAGCAATTGAGCAGCTGCAATTTTGCTTGTTCAGAGAGCTCTCTAGTAAACTTGTTGCTATACTGCATTATTTTTATTATTGTGATCTTTGGTTCCGAAGTGGGCATTATAAATACCTGAGCTTTTCTAAAGTACATGTGTTACAGTGTGTGTCCTAGGAGCATATGTCTGGGACTCTCAGTAACGTTGACCAGACTCTACGGGGGTGCTTGGTATCTTTTCACTAAGCCATCATTTCAAAAGTGTTCACAGTAAGCACGAATTATATTTATAATCAGGTAGTTGTGGCCATTTAAAGAATAGATTTGCATTTCTTGTGTTCAGCATGACCAATCATTTCCAGAGAATCTCTGTGTAGACTTACCTAATTAGTTATATTTCCCTGAGAAATTAAAATGGCCTATAAGTCCTAAGGTATATTACATGCTTGGAGATAACAAGATGATAGCTTACATCTCTAATTTCTCCAGTGCTTTCTGGGGCACTGTCCAAACTGTCATATTTAGGGAATCAATATCCCATGTGATAGGCATTGGGGAAACTTCCAAAGGTAACAAAATCTTGTGAAACAGATTTGTCATATTCCTCTGAGGATATGATCTTCAGCCTAGTCTCGTTACTGCTTTATGTAAACTCATGAGACTGACCCAGAGATGGCTCTCCTGGCCTGTGGCACAGTCCTTTCTTTCACCTAGAAAGATGCCTGCACTATAACTTGCTATTCATTCCTTCAGAGTGGAAATGATAAAATGAACAATAATCCAGTGATGAACCAATATATGATTTTTTCTTTAGCTTGAGAAGAGAAAATATCATTGGAGTTCTGACTTTAGTGCTGTAGCCTCTTAGAATGTCCAGATCTGACAATTATAGAACGTGACTGACTTGTTATCTAATAACACTTTTGGTGGAGGAGAGTGAGGGGAGGATTGGGATAGAATTGGTCTCTTCTCCATTCTATATAGCCCAGATAAAAAGATTACAAGCCTACCTATTGTATATCAACTAATATCATATATATTGAACAGTGGGCTTTTGAGGTTGTGTTTTGTTTTGACTTTCAAGTAATTTTGAAGGAAAGAGACTTGCAAGTGGGTCTTTTATTGGAACAAATGTTTTAGAAAAGTCCTTTCTTCCTATAAAAATTATAGGCTGTATGGATGAGAGAACTGTCAGAGACCACAAATGGCTCTGAAAGCCACTGGGAGATAATGTCTTATGCCAAATTAGTATGCAAAGAAAGTTGAATCTCCCAGAAGCACTTATTTCAAGCTTGGGCCCAAATGTGGGAAATAGCATCTCTATGAAATTCAGTGTATAGAACCTAAAAAGACATTGATACAACAAAGTAATCTGAGCTTCTGCTTCTTAAGAAGCTAGTAAGGGGCTTTCAATCTGCCCCATCCATTTCTGTGATGGCTAATGTTTAAAACAAGCCAGAAGAAACCAAATGTGATTGTAAGGGTTCAAATTATTTAATTATCTTACTCAGAGAGTAAGATACATTTAAATCAGGAAATCTACATTAGAGAACTGAAGGTTTGCTCTCTGAGTGATAAAGACCAAAGGAAAAATCAACTCTACTGCCTTTGTGCTAGCAAGAGAGCTAGGAGGAGTTAATTTTGAACACTAGGTCATGATAAGCAACATGAAATAACATCTTGGCATTTTTTAATGGAATTTGTATTCACAGAGTTCCTGAAATAAATTAAAAGATGTGTTGCCTCGAAAAATGCAGGCACTCAGTCGATGCTTGGTGAATGGAAATAGTTCATTTATTTTGTATACCTAATTTTATAACGTAGCTTATTTAAACCTACAATTTTAAATTAATTTTTTTCTAAGGGTTCAGTATGTACTTTAGCTGAGAAGACAGTTAACAAATAATACAACAAGCTGAATTAATTTACATAATGTATTCCTATAACATCAGAGATCATATAGTTTCTAAACAGTGGGACATATAAAGTGTTACTAACAATATGTTGTCATGGTTTATCAAGAGATGAAAGAAGATGTATAAAATAAGATTATTATTGAATTTTATTTAGAAAATGACCTGTATACTTAATTGTGAAAGATCATGTTTTAGCATTTGGGGAGATATATCTTTACAATGGACAATGATTGTGATTTTTAGTAACCTCTGTAAATTTTGAGCTTTTCTTTTTCTTCTTTTTTTCTTTTTTTCTTCAGTAGGTAACAGTTTATTTCTTCCTACTCTAATAAAACAACCTGAACTCACTATAGCCCTTCACTTCTATTTTAACACTGAGAAGTATTTTCCTCAAGGTTGGGGTTAATTGAAAAGCTCTTAATTATTAGGAACGTGCAAGATTTAATGCCATCCTAAACACTCAGTGTGACTTATTACTAGTTGTCTGGTCTACTGTTTTGCCTCAGTTAATGTCAATAGAATTCAGTAGCATCACAAAATGACCATCATAATGCTCACAACAATAATAATATTAAAGATAATAATCTCCATACACCATATACATTAGCTTCTTTATACATAAAATTTAATCTAATTACCACAACAGCCCTATTAAATAGAAATTTTTTTTCCTGAATCCTAGAGAGAAGAGTAACTAGCCCAAGGTCACAGGACTAGCGATAAGTATCAGTGTTGGGACTTGCACCAAGTCAGCCCAAGGTACTCCAAAACTGACTCCTTGTATCTCTAGCGCTTTCCTCCTTCCACTCATCATTCTTCTGGATCCACTAATCTGTCTTGTCTGAATAAGGTTACTCATCTTTTCTTATCTTGTCCCTCTCTTTTATATTAGAATTTCAAAGTGATAATGTTTACAGAATCAAAGTTACTGATTGTGTAACTCAACCTTTTTATTTCAGATAAGACTATACATAAACTATATTGAATAAACAGTTTTCTTTAATGTTGTTAAAGATTTTACATTCTTTGTCCTCTATCATTGGTTAAGTGTAGCAAACTTGTTTTGTCACCTATTATTCTTTTTTTTTTTTTGAGATGAAGTCTCACTGTAGTTCATACTGGAGTGCAGTGGCACAATCACTGCTTACTGCAGCCTCAACCTCCCCAGATTCAGGTGATCCTCCCACCTCAGCCTTCTGGGTAGCTGGGACCACATGCATGTGCCACTACACCCAGTTAATTTTTGTATTTTTTTGTAGAGATGAGGTTTCCCCATGTTCCCCAAAGTGGTCTCGAATTCCTGAGCTCAAGTGATCCACCCACCTAGGCCTCCCAAAGTGCTGGGATTACAGGCATGAGCCACTATGCCAGGACATCTATTATACTATTTGAATAGCTTTTAATTGTCATATCATTATAACCTTAACATTGACATTTGTACTCATTGCTTATTCCTATATAATTCAAAAATGTCTTTACTCAAAAAGGACCTAAATGATTGGCAATTATATATGTGCTCTCTTTTTGAAAAAAGTCAAAGGTGTTAGGTGATTCACGTTGACATTTTTCTTAAAAAGCTACATAAGAGATTCTTTGTTATTCCTTCATTAAAAAGTTCATTTGTACCAACAGATTCTGTGAATGAATTTATTTTAAAAGTGATAATGTGAAATCCAGATTGCTTGGCTGGGATAGAATACCTCCATTCAAATAATTATTCCTTTCTTCTTTGTTTTGACCCTGTGAAATTAATTCAGAAGTTAGTATCTTACTTCTATGCCTGTTGTCACATTTCAACTTAAATCGTTTAATTAGGCAATCTCTAGACTGTCTTACTCTAAAAGGCCAGTTGAAGAATCTTTAAGATAAATTGGAAGTGCAATGTCTGGTTACATAGTAATATACAAGAGTATTAAAATACCCAAACTTGTGAACCTTTACTTCCCCATCAGCAATACAGTGCTTATTTCGTTTGTTTTTGTTTTGATTTTTATGTTTCTTTATCTTTTAAGTGCACATTATGAAAAGTACTTTCATGATGCATATAGGAAAGACTAGCGTCAATATTTGTAATTTTAACAGACACACCTGTAGATGAGCTTGGCAGTTTATGACCTATGAGTGATGTAACCGAGCCCACATATCCTGACATTAGGCCATATTCACCTTGGAAAACTATTTTTGAATTTTTTTGACAGGGCCTCACTCTATGGCCCAGACTGCAGTGCAGTGATGTGATCTCAGCTCACTGAAACCTCTGCCTCCTGGGTTCAAGCAGTTCTCATGCCTCAGCCTTCCAAGTAGCTGGGACTGTAGGCGTGTGCCACCACAATTGGCTAATTTTTTGCGTTTTTAGTAGAGATGGGCTTTTACCATGTTTCCCAGGCTGGTCTTGAACTCCTGGGCTCAAGCAACCCATCTCAGCCTCCCACAGTGCTGGGATTATAGGCGTGAGTCCCCATGCCTGGCTCACCTTGGAAAACTTTTTAAAAACCAGCATACTAGTTCTACTCTCCCCCTTGTCTAAACCAAGCACATTAATTCAACATAAACTAAGATGAAGGGTAAACTAGTAATGCATTTGCTGACAGTAGGACCAAGGAAAGAGAATTATGTCCTGGTGATCTTAGTAGAATATAAAGAGCATCAGGCTTCGGGTAAGGATTTAGAGGGAGGGGATTAAATTAGCCTTGCTCTTTGCTCTCCAGTCTGAAGTGAATCATTTGGCTTCTCTGGCCTCAGTTTTCTCATCTGTCAAATAGAAGTAACATTTATGCTTCAGTAGATCTGCAGTGTCCTCAAGACAGTGTTCAAATATCAATATAATCTACGAAACCCATCATGATATGGCCTCTGCTTTCCTCTCTGTCATCATACCTTGTCCCTCTTCTATGAGCACTTTAAATCCAGAATTCTGAACTACCTTCAAATCCCTAAATGGCCCATGCTCTCTCTAGCTTCCAGGATTTTGCTTAATCTGTTTGGCTAACTAGCTAATCATTGCCTGGCTATACCCATCACTAATTCCGCTCTAGCCTTAGGTGACATCACCATCACTAGGAAACTTTCCTTAGCCTCTACAAGCCCAGGATGGATCTATCATCAGCTCCCACAGCAACTTGTACATTTGTTGTAATTATCTTCATTTTTCTGCAATCCTCAGTAGATTTGAAATGAATGATTTCTCAATCTTATTCAACATATTTCTAGGGTCTAAAAGAATGCCTTACACATAGTTTTCTTTCATATGCTATTTAATTTATTTGAGGTTGTCATCAATTATGAGATGTATCATTATTTCATCTATTACTAAAAAAAGATTGCCAATGAAACCGTAACACATCATGAATTGCAAGATGCATCTTGATTTCACAGGTGGTAAAATGTGTAAAAGTGTTTATTCTTAGAATTAATAATGTATGACATAATGGTGAAGAATGAATGAATTTACTTTGAGGATAAAATGAGTTAATATACATAAAGTGTTTAAAATATTATACTTGCTATCAAATTACTTGTATTTGGTAATATTAATAGTCTTCATAGAGAAGTATTTTATGTAACACTGAGATATATCATATATTTTGACTTGTGCCAATCAGACTCAACAAGTATTATGTGCGCTATTCTGAATTTAGGAAGGTAAATGATAAAGGAAAAAAGGAAAATTAATATTATGAAATGGATTAAAAGATATAATCAAACTGGAACCATTTAGATTGCAGAAGAGAAAGCTTAAGAAGCCTTCCAGACTCCCACTATATATTTACATGTCTAAACAACAATGGTTAATATTTATTGAATTTGTTCTATGAGCTGAGAACTGTGAATATGAAGACCCAGTGAGATTATTACTACTAGTTTTTAGAGAGAAAACATATCACCAGTAGGTGACTACGATTAGACACCCTGTGTGATTCTAGACCTCAGGCTCCTCACTGGTAAATAATACTCTGCTTCTGTATGTTTGCGTATACTATATATTGTGTGTATATATATGTTCTTTGTAATACATATTATACTATATTTATAAAATCATGTAGGTTTACAATGAGTTAGATACTAAGTTTATTTTTCCCATGAAAAATAATTTTTGAAAATATATTTAAATGCAAAATCTGAAATTTATCTCAGGCATAACAAGTGTCCTGATATTGAAGATTGACCAGTCCTCACTGATCATATTATTTCTATTTTTGCCTCGTAGTAGATTGAAGAGTGGTAGGACCTGGAGAAGATGAACAGATTGTCCTCTTAGATCCCTTTCTTAGAGGCTTGTGAGTCTCTCAAAGCTCCTCAGTTGTGAGCAGCAGCATGACTCAGCGCCAGTGTCCGCCTAGCTGCGGTGACAGAGAGGACAGGTGTTTGTCCACACTAAATGCAGCCCTGCAGTTCTCCTCTGTCACCTGGAAGGTGAATCAAGCAGCAAAATGGACAGTAACACCTGTTCTGAGGTCCCTTAACTACTGCCCACCCTGGCAGAGCACAAAGCACAACTTTTATTAGGTCAGGAAAAGTAGACAGAAAAGGCAGGATCAGAGAAATGGCCAAAGTGAAGGAAGGCAAGAGTAGGCTGGAGAGCAAGATAGTTGGTCACAAAACCACTGTAAAATTGTGACTATTTGTAGTAATGACTATTAAGCAGTTTACTCGAGCATTATTGCATGCACTTTACATGTACAATCTCACCTAATTCTTACTACAGCCTTCTGAAATACTCTTATTGGCTGCAATTCCTTGTTTTTTTTGTTTTTTTGTTTTTTCTTCTTTTGAGATGGAGTCTCCCTCTGTTACCAGGCTGGAGTGAAGTAGCGCGATCTCAGCTCACTACAACCTCTGACTCCCTGGTTCAAGCGATTCTCCTGCCTCAGCCTCCTGAGTAGCTGGGATTACAGGCACACACCACCACGATCAGCTAATTTTTTTTGTATTTTTAGTAGAGATGGGGTTTCACCATGTTGGCCAGGATGACCTCGATCTCCTGACCTTGTGATCTGCCCACCTTGGACTCCCAAAGTGCTGGGATTACAGGCGTGAGCCACTGTACCTGGCTATTAGCTGCATTTCATAGATGAACTGAGGTATAAGGTGTTATGGGATTTGCCAAAGGTCACAAGCGGTGGAACCAGCATTCAGGAACAGGTTTGCTGAATCTAAAGCCTGTGACCCTAGCCCCACTCATATTTTATGCTCTTCTTTAAACCTACCTTGAGTTGGATGGACCTCTGATATGGAGAAGAGAGAAGCTGGAAATGAGAACTGACTTCTCAGTTGTGGTCCTTCAGAAACCAGATATCCAGATAGCTTTATTTCAGTGTAGTTTACAAAACTTTAATTGCATTTTTTTCTTAATATAACTTTAGAATGATATTCCTCTACCTGATATTGTTGAGTGATATTACATTGGGAAATGAAGATGAAAGGAGACATTCTCCCACACAGCAAAATTAGTTTAAGCATGATTATCATTGTAAAGATAAATTTGATAATCAGATAATCTATGTCTTATTTGCACATGTATTGCAGGAATGAGGCTACTAGAGAAGCCATCTCACTTTAAATAATGCCTCATAGTATTTGCTTATGTCTGAGGTAGTCTTATTTCCTCAAATATCTTATTAAATCTTTAATTATTAAACAATTATAAATTCTGTCCTATTTGGTCTGGACACCTAGCATCTACAAGGTCCTAAATGAACCCTGGTTGGATGATTCACTTAGATGGGACACTCTCAGCTGTATTCAGTATAGGAATTAAGACTGGATTAGAGGTCAGTAGGCCTGGGTGTTAACTGGCTCTGCCCCACAACCTATACCACCTTGGCTAAGTGTCCAAGCTTTCCTAGGCCTGAGTTCATCTGCAAGCAGATTCCTTCCAACTGAAACGTTCTTTGATTCTAATTCTGATTTTCTGTATGACTGCAGAATTCTTAAAGGGAAAGATTTGTACTCATTTGTCTTTGTATTCCCAGCACCTAGCAAAATGCCTAGCACTAGATAAAACATAACATTATGCCAAATGACTATATACAGAAGGCCTGGGACTTCCTGGACCATTAGTAAAAAGAATATAATGGACACTCTGCCCACTTTCAAAGTGAGAGCAAGATGAAAAATGCTCAGGGGCTCTTCTTTTTTAAATGCCTTTTTCTTTGAAGAAAGAGGAATTATGAGGCATTTTATAGCATTGTGTCTGAGGCTTTGGTAGTCTTCCTTTCTCACCCTCCATGCCACTAACACTGAAGTAAAACAAACAGTAACTAACATAAAGCCAGAGTCCTCTTCAGTCACCAACAATGACGTAAAACTAAAATTTTCCGGCTGCCTTATCCCACATGCCACATCAGTACAAGTTTATAGTTGAGGATTCAATGTTTATTGTTTGAACACTCTCAATCTTACAGTTCCAGTTATTTAGAGAATCTTAATTCCACCTGCTACAGACTGAATTGTGACCTCCCCAGATTCAAATGTTGAAGCTCTAGTCCCCAGTGTGACTGTGTTTGGAAATAGGACTTCTAGGAGATAATTAAGGTTAAATGAGGCCATAATGGTGGGGTCTTAATCTGAAAGGCTTGGCGGCATTGTAAGTAGAAGAGACAGTTTTATTCGATTTGTCTCCACTATGTGAGGACACAGAGAAAAGGCAGCTGTCTGCAAGCCAGAGAAAGAGAGCTCACTGGAAACCATACAATGATAGAACCTTGATCTTACACTTCCCAGTCTCCATAACGGTGATAAAATAAATTTCTTTTGTTTAAGCCACCTAATATCTAGTATTTTGTTATGGCAGCCCAAGCTAAGACACCACCTCCCACCATTGTAGATATATATGATGATGTCTAATAAGGAGTGGTTTTCTAGTGCCCAAGGCCAGCCTATCATCACCGGGTAGAAATAGTGTGATTTTTTATTCAAAGTATGTAAGTTCTAATAAACACATGGATTCAGCAGAGTTAACATCACTCAGTCTTTTGAAGGAGCTATGAGAGTTTATTTAAAATGGTAATATATTTTTTAAAAAGGAGAAGTAGAGGATAAGAGGAATTAATGAAATGCTTTTGGAGCATCGCTTTGGTTGTCTTTATAGTTGTCTAACCTACAGAGTAGGAGAAATGAATGCAAACTATTCACCCAACAAACTTGATAAAACAAAGAATACATTTAACTCACAAAATACTTTTCTTCTCTTCCACACCTACTTGTTACATTAGGTCACTCTGATTTACAAACAGAATTGATTGATTTTCCCTACCATACCATCCACTATTCCTCACAAGTTAGTCTTGGAGAAAGTTTCTACTATCAGAAGGGCTGGTCACTTTTCACCAGGATTTGCAGCAAGAAATGACAAGATGAGTACCGTTAGAGGTATTGAGGTCCGTGTATTCCTGTGCTTGTTAGCAGTGCAGATCTATGTGATTTGACAGACATTTTGGTGATTCCCTAGCATGGGAATGGTAAAAATGTATTTTCCGTGGAAAGGAAAAAAGGTATATTAGGGTTAGGAGAGTTGAGGGAG
This sequence comes from Trachypithecus francoisi, assembly GCF_009764315.1. Lineage (NCBI taxonomy): Eukaryota > Metazoa > Chordata > Mammalia > Primates > Cercopithecidae > Trachypithecus > Trachypithecus francoisi. The sequence goes on along the minus strand of NW_022681473.1, from coordinate 74,238,153 downwards.
GGACAGTGTTTGGGAAAGTTTAAGAAGAATGAGAAAAATAAGTATTTTTCTGGTTCCTTTCCTATTTGGACGTTATCCTGGCATAGGACTGACTTTCCTATATTTTTTTCCCTAAGATTCCTGTATAAGTTCTTTGTCATCTTCATTGACTTCTATCCTTTACCCATTTTGTGAATCCTCTTATTGGCACACCACCCAAGAACAGTAAGGCAGTGAAAGTTACAGACCTGGCTTCAAGACTGACTGGGTGACCTTGAGCAAATGACTACACCTCTTTGATTATTAGTGCTCTCATGTATTAAAAATGGTGATAACCACCTTTTCATGGGTTTTTGATTCAATTAAAACTGCACGTCAAGAATCTACCTATTGTAAAAACTTTTTCTTCCCTACCTCCTTTCTTTCCTTCTCCCTTCTCTTCTTTCCTTCCTTCATTCCTTTTTTCCTTTCTTCCTTCCTACCATTCATTTAAATATTCTGCCTAGTTCTAGAAAGAATGAAAGATAGTTCTGCTTTACCTCTTCATCAATGATGCCTCTTACTCTACTATCCCCTTGGGCTTCAGAATGAACTTTCTCTGTCACCCTGGTTTTATAAAATGAGGAGGTGTGTAATTATATCTCTGTCTCTGGCTAGAGGCAGAAAATGACTAAGAAGAACATCTTTCTTTAACAAGTTAGAATTGTTAGTATAATGACTCTGAGAGAGTTCTAAGTTTTTATTTCCTTTTAAATAATTTTCTAGATCTTCCTTATAAAATATTGTCCCCCACTCCCAGCCTTCCCCATACCTTCTCTCTTTCAAAATATACCACTCAACTTTTAAGAGAGGGATTCCCTCTTTTGTGAATGCCAATTAAGACATATCACTTCTCCTTTGAAAGGAAGTATTATGTGCTGAATGACTCAAGATGCTTATCTTCAAGCTGATAAATACATCACCTGACCTTTGTTGCTTTATTTCAAGTCTTGGGGAAAAGAAGAGTCCCATGTAATGTTACATTGAAGTTCAAAACTAGAAAGGACCTTACTTTCATAGATAATGATAGTAACGTTAATGGACATTTATTGTGCCTTTACTATGGGCCAGTCACTACTCTATGATTTTACATAAATATAGCAATCTTCACAATGGCCCTATATGCAAAGTACTATTATATCCACATTTTTACAGATGAGGCAAAGAAAGGTCAATTAATACGTCCAAAGACGCACAGTTACCATGTCCTAATGCCAAGATTTCAACCCAAGGTATCTGGACCTGAGTCCACATTCTTAACCATGATGCTACAATAAATTCTCACACTTTTCAAATGAGTAAGTTGAGTCCCCAGGTAATATGAGGTTTGGGAATTTTTTTGTCTAGTATCTCCCAATATTGATGGCCAAGTTTTGGAGATTTGAACCTAGATATTTGCAATTCTAAACTTCGACCTCATTGGCTCCATGCACCACTAAGATGTGTGCCCCTACATTTATTTCTCATGATCAAATATTGGGGAGTTTCAAGCACTACCATTAATGTCTTTAGTAAACAGTACCTGCTAAGTTCTTCTTTCATTTAACCAAAAGTATTATTGGTTATATTCATATTTTTGAGTGGTGGTATTGATAATCTTTCATGAACTTTTCAGTTATATAATTGATGTGACTTTACCGTAACTTCAGTGCCCTGCTTCCATGAAAAGAAAAAAAAAAAAAAGTCACCCAACAGAATGGCATTTGGAAAACAATTCCACACCAGTGGTTGCATTAATTGCTACTTTGAATGTTCCTGCTGTGAATTGAATGGAGTCACTTTGGATCTATTTCTTAGAAATAACCATGTTTATTACCTCTGCTCTAGGATGCAGTTTTGAGATCTTCAGAGGCAAATATCTTCACTAACCACTTTCTCTTTTCCGTTTTCTTTCCATAAGTAATCCTTTTCACTGTTATGACCATTTTTAATGTTCTCAGATTTATTTTATGAAGGATAGGGGATGTTGTAGGATGATTTTGTCTCTTGTTATCTCAGCATATAGCATTCTGTTAACTTCCCAAGTGTAACATTTTGAGTATCATGTTTAATTCAAATATCCATTATTTTATTCAAGTTGGGTTTTTTCTTTATGTATGTGTAGAATTTACAAAGGCTTTATGAAAATGACTTTTGTAATACACAAGTAAGAATTTCCTTTAGCATTACTCATTTCTTTAGTGAGTGTTTTGAAAAAAGCAGGATAAAATGTAGTATGATGAATAATGCTTGTTAGCAGTTATCAGCTACACTATGCCTTTTAGAAAACAAATTCCAATACAATTCAGATTAAATAATGCTTTCCGTACTCCAGTTTCTTAAAGTCACCTATCTAGTTGTCCTGAACAATTTGAAAGTCATATCTTCGCTATGTTTCTGGGTTGACCCCTAGACTGACCCCAGAAAAATAAAATTCATGTAAATAAATTATCTGCAGCCTTTGAAGTCAATTAACAATTCAACAAATACTCATTTGTCCCTTGGTATTAAAAAATACTTATTTGCACAGTACTATTAATAATACTGTGCTGGGACTTACAATGATGCATGGATACAAAAATGATCCAGCTATGGTCCCTATCCTAGGGAAGTTTAGGTATAGATTGGAAAAAAAAAAAGAAGCATACACAATTAAAGGCAAACACTTAGGAAACTCTGTACTGCTTGAACAGTTTAACAATATGCACGTTTTTCCCTGTTATTTATTCTGTCTTGCCCAGACCCTCTTTGCTTATTTGCTGAGTCGTTAAGATTCTTGAGCTCTGTGATCATGCCTGATTGCAAACCACCTGGTATATCACTCATTCACTGAGCCCTGTTCTCCAAGATTATAATAAAACACACGTGCTTTGATTACATTCTTAGAAATGTAATTTGATTACATTCTTAGAAAGCACATGTGAATGTCCATCGTGTCCTACCCCAAAAAATGCCTTAAAGAAACTGTTCTTATTTTTAATACTTCTATTAAAATATATTGATACATAAAAGTAGAGTGTTTAAGAACATGGTTTCTAGATCCAGATTTCCTTATTTCAAATCCCAGCACTGCCATTTACTAGCTGTGGAACTTTGAGCACACTTAAACCTCGTGTGCTTCCTCATCTATAAAACTGCCTATGAGACAGGCACTATTATGAGGATTGAGTAAATATTTTTGAATAACAGGTATTACCTAAGTGTTTTTTTAATGAACATAATGTGACAAGTCATTAAAAAAGATATTATGTGGTGCATACAATTCTTTGGAGCTTCTCAGCTAATTGGCCAACTCTTTCATTTTCTGCCTCTAATCTTGACCTGTAGTAGGACTATTTTGAACAACTTTGTAATCACACGCTCCACAATATCAACATGGATGGGCAAGCACATTTCTGCCCTAATATAGCAACCTTGAGTTTCAGTGTCACTGAGCAGTACTTTTGGAAGGTGTCTCTGATTTAAGCAGTTGATCTTACCAGAGATACTAGGATTACTGTCATTTGATTATTGAGTCATTAACTTGAAAAGCATCTATCCAAGAGTGTCTGCTTTGATATCTACCCAAGAGAGCATCATCTGTGGAGATAGGGCAATGGCCTCTAATTAGTATGATAAACTTCTGTCTTCCTAAAGCACTAGTTCTGCTTTCGGATATAAGTCAATGTCCAGCATCACTATTTGTTGCTCAATTATATAGATACTTCAATGTGTTTTTCTGCATTTACGGACTGTTTAATGTTTAATGTACATTGAAAGAAAAGAAGATGGCTTACTATTGCATTTATGATTAACATTGTATGTTCTTGAATGTGTATTGCCTATGTATGTTTCCATGTCACACCTATTTATAATTTATGTAATTGAATCACTGGTTGAGCAAACAGCATGTCTTTCTGAACTGTTTTTTAAAAAGAAACTGGACACTAACTTTGAGTAATTAGGAGATAATCTAAACAATCTATAAATGAATTCATTTAAGAGATACCTCACAGTATGCTGGGAAGCTGGGATGTGATAGTGAACATGGCCTATTCAGTACCCAACATTCAATAGTGTATGAGGAAGACAATAAAGGAGCAATTGCAACATAGTGTGATGAATATGATATGTTCAGGGATTTTATACGTTTCCGTTATTGATTGAGTAAATACTTTATAAGTCTGTGAAGAAGTCCATCTTAGATGATAAAAAGATAAAGTAGGTTGGTTGGGATTTTGTTTTTTAACCCATCAGTTACAGTAGACAAGTGCCAGGCATGACATGGACACAATTGAATTTAAGGCAAACTATTAAATATCTTAGTGTACTAAGTGAGACAAAATATAATTTAGTTATCAAACCTGAATATATTCTTTTTTATTGTGATAAAATATAAATATATAAAATTTGCCATTTTAATCATATTTAAGCGAAGAATTATGGGCATTAAATACATTTGCAATGTTGTACAACCATCACCACTATCCATTTCTAGAATTTTCATCATACCAAATGAAAACTCTACACCCTTCTGAATATTAACATTAATGAAAAAATGTTCAGACCTTCCCCATTTAACCTTGCCATAAAATGTGCTGACCAATTTACAATAGTTCCATCTACCCTTTACAGTTATTCTGAGAATGTTTCAGAAATACTTACAAATCCTTCAACTTCCATTATTACTTTGATAATATTTTATAACAAAAAAGCAGGAGAAGTGACTTTGGATAGGTCTGGAGTCATGATGTTAAGCATTTTGTTTCAAGTAATGCAATTTAATTTCAACTAAGTACCTTTAGCTTTACTAAGATTAGTAATTAAATATTTAGCTGTGTCGTAAATTAGCTATGCCATGTGGTCATTGGAAAGTAGGTACTCCATTTACTGAAACATAAATGTTTTACAAGGTATTGTAATATAACTAGTAAATTAACAATGACAATTTAGGTTTCAGCTAATTAAATTCTTCCTTAGCATTTACTAATTTGAGGGTCTAAACTAAAACAACTTTAACTATGATAACTGTTGTGATGATTTAGCTGTGCCAAACATGAATAAAATTGGGAAAATTGAATGTGTGTAATGAGTTATAAAGATAAAAAGTTAGTTTCCAACTGTCTTTATAAATTTTGATTGGCAAATCTAAACCAGAATTAAATATGCATTAAGGAGAGAGACTTTATGGTCAACTTCATACCCTTATTCAGGTGGAAAATTTTTAAAGAAGATAGACACCATTGCTATATCTTAAAATCAAATAAATTTTGAAGAGCATCACCAATGTGCCCAGAACTGCAGTAGGCTATTAAAACATCACAATTGAGTTCCCTGAGGCTCAGTTTTGTTGTTATTGTTTTTTTTCTAATCTGTAAAATAGGGATACTAGAGGTAAATCATGAGCATAACAGTGCTGTATACAGTAAGTGCTCCGGAGTCAATTCATTTATTCATTCACTAAAATAAATAGTAATTAGAATGAATGATAGATGCATAATGTATTCTCATTTAAGTATCTAAAAACAAAAGAGACATAATTTGCCCAAGTACCTTCCTCAGCTCCAAAGAGTTCAAGCTAGTGAGGGAGAGAGATGTTTGAGTGGACGACCATATAGCATGACAATTCAAGTGTAGTTTTCAAAGTTGTGCATTATAGAGGTGTGTAGACTCAACACAATTTGGAGACACAACAGGAGAAGTAGACAGAAAGGAGTGGAGCCACAGGAAGCCTCAGAGAGGGGAAGATGCTCAAAAATACTTAACATAAGTAGTTTGGCAGGCAGGTTTGGTGAGGGATTCATTCTGAGCAGACAAAAAGGACAAAGCACAGATTCCTCAAAGAGCATGGCTTTTTCATGAAGCAGCAACAGAGTCATCTTGGCCTGAGCAGAGCAAGTACACAGGGGAATGGGAAGATGTGACTTTGCATAGGTAAGCTGGGGCCAGATGGTAAAAGGTTTGGTTTGTTATCTAAATAGTACGAATTATTTGATGGAGGATGGAATAACAGTGTCACTGATGAGTTTTAAGGTGAGAGAGAGGTTGATATGATCAGATTCAGGTTTTAGAAAAACTTATCTGGTAGCAGAATGTGGAGAGTGTATTAGAGATGAGCAAGAGTACAGACAGGGAGACGCTTTAGATATTTAAAGTATTCTCAAACTTTAGTGTGCATAGAAATCACCTGGAGGTCTTGATGAAACACACATTGATGCACTCTACCCAGAGAGTTTCAAATTCAGAAGGTCTGGAATGGGGAAGAATTTGCATTCTTAAATTTACAGGTCCTGCTGCTGCTCTGGGATCCTGTTTTGACAACAGCGGACATAAATATACCATAAAAGGCTGTCTTAATCAGTTTGGGCTGTTGTAACAAAACACCATAAACTGGGTAGCTTCAACAATATTTATTTCTTCACAATTCTGGAAACTGGAAAGTCTTAGATCAAGGTACAAACAGATTCCATATGTGGTGAGAGCTCGCTTCCTAGTTCATAGATAGCTGTCTTCTCACTATAACCTTACGAGTTTGAAGGGGAAGGGAATGTTCTGGCTACTCACTTATAAGAGTACCAACCCCATTCATGAGGCTCCACCCTAAGGACTTCAAGAAATCCACCTCCTAATACCACTGCATTGAGGATTGGATTTCTACAGATAAATATCAGAAAACGAGCACTGGTCACTGTCCTGAGGCAGTGAAATACTAGTGGCAAATGAAATCTCATTCTAAAGGTCTGACGGATTGGAAGTACCCTCGTGATACATTTTTGCCTGCTGAAATTTTGCTTGAGTAATATAATGCTTTAGGCTTTTGTTGATGCTGTTAGGTGACATAAAGTAAACCAGCTGTTTTCTACTAGGGTCAGAGTGAGTAAAAGTGACATGTGGTTCTCAGTGACTGTTAATGCAGCAAATAGCCTTAGGAATATCCGAATTCAAAGTCCATTGTTTTCCATTCAGATTGGGGGAAGAAAGGGACTCGCCTCTTCACAGAGCTGGTTATCTAAGCAGGCTGGTGTCTAATATAAAATGCGGCTCCTGCAGTCTTGCATATTTCCTCTGCTTTCAACTATACTATGGTCAAAGGAGAACCTGGCTGAATACTTATTTCACTGTTTCAGTTTTTTAAAATTATTTTTATTTTTATTTTTTTAAGTAACCGTATACTTTACTAAGAAGGCTTACATGATCATTTTCTTTTGGTTGAACAAGATTTTTCTCCCGGTTTTGTTTATTCCGTGTGTTTGTTTTTAAGGCAAACATGCTCTCTCTAATTACCTTTCATTATAATGAAGGTTTCTCTTTCCCGTAGCCCCAGTGTTGTTCTAGTGAAATGGATTTCATCTGCTGAGTGTAGGAAAAGGTTTTAATCGACATAGTTAACACTGGTGTGGTTATCTCAGATTTAAAAAGAGGCATTTGATTCTTCCAGAATGTGAGGGTATTGCCTGATAAAGCCAAGCACGCAGTGTGTAATAATGAAGGTAGTTTGGGAATTTTGTACTCTTAATTAGGAGCAAAATGAGGTAGTCTTTTGTCCGCAGGAGGCTCAGGACACAGGCTTGAAATTCCAAAGAATATAATGGGATTACCTCACACTTGAGATGGTACTCTCACTAAAGGGGGCACAGAGCCTTCCCTGCAAATCTGCACTGGTCTGGGGGTAGGGATCTTGTAGAGGGATATTTTGAGGATATAATTTATTGTCCAGTTTGGAGGACTTTTTTTCCTTTCTGTGTGTCTGTCCAGAAATAGAGAAATGATCGTAAAAGTATTGGCATCTCTCAAACGTGTTGTTAATGGAAGGGATTTTGAGGGTTGTTTTGTACATGAGACAGTATGTTCACGATATTCTAAATGATGTCCAGAATAAATATATTTTACTACTGTAAGGACTTGGTGTGATTGCCTAATATTGCAGCTCATAAATGTTTATGAAGGTAAAATGCTATTATATTAGTTTGTGTTATTTCTCCCAGGTATAAGGATAGATATGGAGGAGATATTATTGAATACAAAGAGTGTTTTGCAAGCATGTATAGAACTTTGAATGGATTTTAATTTCAAAGTAAGCACAAGTTTGAGTTAATTAAGCACCAGAGATCTTACATGAGCCCACCAAATTGAGTAATATATAATATCTCTCTGCATGTCTCCCTATTCCTCCCCTCTTTTTTCTCCCTCTTGCCTTCTCTTTTCTGTATTTTTCATATATTCACAAAACTTTGAGTTTTGTTTACCAAGCAATGTGTAAAGTATTAAGTATACCGGGACAGACAAGAGAGAACATTTGCCCTTAAGGAGTTTACATTTTAATGTAAGAGGCAGGCAAGCAATTTGTATCTCCAAGTCAAATCAGAAGTTTTGAATATACTAAAGAGGGAATACATCATTCCGGTCTAAAAATAGAGAATATTCCAAGGAATATATGGAAAATTAACTGATTATAAGGAAGAAAAAGGATTTTGATAGGCAGAAGAGGGTAGGACAGCATTCCAGGGTGAGAAAACAGGGAAAGCAAGGAGATAAGAGCATTTTAGGGAAACTAGGTGTATTTATTCTAGGTTGAGAATAGGGTATAGAGGAGAGAACAAAGAGTTGCATCTGGAAAGGAAGGATAGGACCAGATTGGGAAAGCCTTGCATGTTGTGGTGAGGAGGTGGCAGCACCTAATTCCATAAAAGAAGGTAGACATGGTATAACTAATTCAAAAACCATTGGACAAGAAAATACAGGGCCATAATGGCTAAAAGCATAGACTCCACCAGGATTTCAAACTCAGGACTTTGTTTATTATTTAATTTTGAGTAGTTATTTTGTGACTCTCTACTTCATTTCTTTCATCTCTAAAAATAATGATACCTCATTCATGGTTTTGTTATAAGGACTAAATTAAATGGTGTATATAAAGTTCTTCATATATCATCCAACTATTATTCTGGACTAGTATTGTTGCTCTTCTTTTTATCCTCTTTTCCACTGTCACTTCACATTGGGACTTTTAAGCCCCTATGTGTTCATAGAACTAAACTAGAAAATAACATTTTATTCTGGATCTTGTAAGTCTTACTATGTGCTAGGATGTATGGGAAGTATTAGCAACACAGAGATGAATAAGAATCCAACATACAAATAAGAAATTGTGCTACAATATGTGGTAGCACCATATGCAAACTCCTTTTAAAGTGCTTTTGGAATGTGAACCAATCACTACACTCTAAATGGTTATAGTCCAAGAACAAACTCACATTATCTTAAGATATAGTCATAAGAAACTTAGACATTGAGTTTGGTTCTTTATTCAGTATATTAATAGACAACAAGGAATTCATTTATATTACATGTAAAACAAATATATAATTTAGGGTTTAGAGATACCCTAAGAGTATAATTGGGTTAAGGGATAGGAAGTTCATTCCCAGGTGTTATAGTGTACAAAAAGAAGTTCAAGTTTATAGGTTTTATCCAGAAAGATTTCCTGAATAAAGTGAGATTCTAATGCTGTTTAAAAGCCAGAAAAATAATACATAAAAAAAAGTCTTCCTGAATAATGTCATTGTTCTGAAGAAGGCAGAGGCATCCAGTGAGAAGTGAAGAGCTGAGAATAGGCTGTGAGATGGCATCTTAAATAACTAAATGGGCAAGGTGGGCAGAGAAGATGGACATGGGTCGGGGTGGGGTATGTGTTTGTGGCACCCTAGCAAATGGCTGTAGACTCAGAAGAATTTATCAAGAGCCTTGGATTTTCAAACTGACCTGGAAGGCAGATAGATGAATGTACTGGGGAGAAAGGAAACTACTGATGAGGGAGTATGTATGATTTAAAGAAAGCTGTGATATTTGGGAAAGGGATGAACTTTAGTACAAGGAGCAAAGGGAAGGAAATTCACATGTATTGAGCACTTACTATGTACCAGGCATAATGCTAGATACTTTCCATGTCTTGTCTCATTTCAAGCTCACATTAATTCTGTAGACAGATACTATTGCCACTATTTTATAGGAGGGGAAATTTAATTTCATTTAAAATGACTTTCATAGATCATATAGTAAGTGTGAATTAAGAAATCCAAGCAAAGTATTCATGATCAGAAAGTCCAAATTCAGTGTTCCCACCAAATCACAGCATATCTCCATCCATCCATTTATTCAGTAACTAATCTCAGAGCCCTTACTGTATGCTGGACACTATCTTGCTGTCTTTACATTCTTGCTGTTCACCAACTAGCTGCCTAATCATGGAATCTGCATTTCTGTGACTGTTTTCTCAAATATTAAATAGGCTTTTGTGTGGCTACTTAATCAGTATTTGTCTAATCCAAGTTCATATTTCAATAATTATAAGTAATTGCAATCCATTCTTTTCCATTCCCCAAGAAAACACAAAATTCAATATTTGGCATCATTTTATTAGTTTCTTTCCATTATTTCTGCTATTTACCATAATGGTTATGAAGATGATATTGGTATAATGATGCTGATAATAACAACAACCTTTTTATTGGCACATATACTGTGTCTGGCCTTATGTTAATGTAATGCTTTATATTATCTCATTTAATCTTCAGCAAAAGTGCATGAGTTGGAACAATTTGACTGTTTTATGTATATGGAAACTCAAGCTTCAGGAGCTTAAATGACTTTGCTAAAATCACACAGATAAGTGACAGACCAGGATCTTAAATCTCAAAATGTCTTATCACAAACCACATATTTTTAATCATTAGGTGATATTGCCTTCTTATCTAGCAGAATATGTTCTTTTGTCAGAGTAGTCAGTAATTCAGAACATCCTTGCTCCCAGTTTGTCTAAATTAGTGAACTTTCTTTCTAATTAATGCTCTGTGGAGTTGGTTAATGTTGTTTTAAATGACTATGCTTGAAGAAGATAGTTTTATTTTGCTTAAGTGGGAAATAAGGAAAAAATCAGCTTTGCTGTACATCCATAGACATCCCAGCACACATCTCCTGAAACACTGATTTTCTTGGACAGAAAATGTGACATTCAATTTCTTTTTGGTTGGAGAAATTCTTAAGAAGCATTGAATGTTAGTTTCTCTCTCTCTCTCTAAGTTACTCAGGAGTAATATTGTGGACTGTATTTTTGACAGATATTGTGAAAAAATTAAAATATAACAAAAGAGTATGAATATAGGATCATGAGGGGATGTTGGTATCAAGTATGGAGCAAAAAATGGAGAAGGGGGTTTTATTAATATTTTGATGTTCTAGGTTCTACACATCTACAATTTGAGATTAAGATGAAAGGAGAAAGAACTGGAAAGAAACCAATGATTACTTTGCAAAAACCCAAAATAGTAATTAAAATTGTTAGAGAAGGAGGAAACAAATAACAGCAATAACAGCTAATATTTATTCATGGATTATGATATGCGGCACCCTAGGCAAAGCATTTAACGTGTGATTAACTTATTTGATCCTCTCAATACATATACGAAGTAGGTGCTATTATAACTGCTGTATAGATGAGAAAGTGAGTTTTGGAGCAACAAAATGACCTGTAAAAGGTTACACAAGCAGTGGAGCCAGAAGTCCATTTCTGTCTGGTCCAAGTGTTTTGCCCACTGATTACCATCTTGACTATCAAAAAAATTGGTCAAACCTGAGCGTCTGGGAAGAAGCCCCATGTGTTTCACTGGCCCTGGCCACACCTATGACAAATCTCTACTTTGAAATTATGAATCCTAATTCGTAGAATTATGACAATATGCATTCATTGATAATGAAAGAACTTGGCCTTTGGAGTCTGGCAGTTGTTTCATCTAGCTGCATAATCTTCACAAAAATTCTCTTCTGAGGCATACTACCATAAAATCGGGGGGAAATGAAGATTATATAAGATGAATAGAAAACTTTTATGTAGTGCCTTGTACTTAATTAATGTTCATAATGGTTCACAAAATATGATAATAATATCATGTGTTTAATGCAATAGTTGGTTCCCAGAAAGAATGCTTAATAAATGATGTCTGTGGATTTTGCATTGTGATTCTGATCACCCTGCGATTTTGTGAAAATTGGCAGGTGCATGCAATGACATCCATAGTTCTTCTACCCATAGAGAAAGGTCATCTGTTCTTGCTAATAAGAATCACATTTCCAGAACAAGTTCTGATATGTGACAATATCACAGTAAAGCTTCTTAGAATAACATCTTTATTAAATAAAAGCTGTTTGCCTTTAGGGGAATAATAGTGCACATTGCATAATCCTCTGCTTTGCATATTGAAATTTGGCTGCCAGACCTTGCTAGAGGAATTCAGGAAGTGTCTTAAAGCAGAGAATGACCTTCACATTTTTATAAAATAAATGATTAATGTGGGGACAATTAATTCCACCCTTACTCTGTTCCCCAAACAGCTTTATCCATCCTGAAAAAGGCCTTTCACTTTCAAGGATAAATGATACATATTTTAAATACAATTATGAACAATCAGGTATGTAATTTATATTGTTATGCATGATAAAATACATAACTAAATATCATTCCATAATTAATTAAGGCATTAAAATCTGGAAGTGGCAAGAAGCTATTTTGCAGCAGCATCCTGAGTTGGGAGATTGTTTGTAAATAGTCTCATAATATTAGGACTGTTTTATTTCTGTTTTATTTTCTCCAAGTGTCATTAGATAGATCAGTCTTGATTATATACTGCCTTTGAATATGTGCTTTAAACAGAGTGACCAAAGGATACCCATGTAAACTGTTCAGATAAAATCTAGGGAGGAGAAAGTTCAGTCCAAATATAATGCTGACCCATTTCAAAACAAACTGGAATGGAATTTACTATGTATATTATTAAGGTGGTTCAAGTTTGTCCCTCAGGCAATTTGTGGATTGAATCCCTATAGTACAAAAATAGGAAATAAGCCATTTCTTTTATGGTTATGCAGCACTAGTAAAAATAGTAAGTTCAGATTCACCTACCTGCTTGTAGATCTTGTCTTCTATGATAAGCAAGTAGTTTATTGCAGTTCAGGGTAGTCAGACTATCCTGAATACTTTATTAGTAATGATGATTATAATAAAATGATAACAGTAAACATTTGCCAGATACTATGTTCATTATTTAGATATACTCACTTATTTAATCTTCACAATAGTCCTAAAAGGTTAATATTGTTATTCTTGTATTACAGGTGAGGAAACTGAGCAATTAAGTGACCTAGAATGTATACAATAGCATGATCTATCTTATAGATTAAAAGATGAAAAATTGAAGAACACAGTAGAAATTGCATATAATTGTTTTCTGCATATATAAGAGGTGGGTGTTTTCTCAAACTGGCTTGGGTTTTGCCTTTGAAGTTTGTGTTGCTATTATGATAAAAAGAACTCAGCACGTAATAACTGTTCTATACCCTTGAATGAAATTCAAGGTTCCCAGCCAGCTCTCAGCTAGTTTCCTCCTGGAGGAGTCAGAATGTCTGAATTTGTAATTATAGTGAAGAAGAAAAAAATCTGCATTACCATATCTGTCAGGGAGAAGGATGGATAAGCGTGGAGGAAAGGTTCACTGAGCTGCCCTCATCAGGGATAATCATATTCCTTATTTTCAAGTAATGCCCCATTTGATAGCTGATGTCAGCAGGTGATTGAGTGTGTTCTGAGAACCTGTGACTGAACCCTGCAGGGATTTTACTAAGTTTGAAAGGCCCTCAAAGCAAAAAGCAATCTGGGAAGAGGTAGGTTGGAGATTTGACTGTATCTATTTCATATTCCCATGACTGCTTCATGTGTCTTGCAGGTGAGTTTACAGTGAGAACACATCACATTTCTGGATCTCTTTGGTATCTACCCTTGTGCTACCATAAAATTACTGTCTCTGTATTTTAACTTCTCAAGGCTGCCTGGTGTTCTTCAAATGCAACAGCAACTCAAGTATCTCCTGCCTTAGTTTATGCCTCCTCTTTCCTTGGGAAGATCATTAATTATTTCTTGAAATCAAAGTCAAATACCACCTTTAAATTAGTAGTTCAATTTATTCCATGCTTTCTGCTGTTCTTTCATATCAGCAGATTCAGATGGAGACATGATGGTTTTATCATGAGACATACAGATACAGAGAGATAGAGGACTGGAATAGACCTAGGTGGGCTCTGGATGTGAGAATGGATCCAGGCTGAGACATATGACAGCAAAAAATAGATCCAGTGAATGAGACAGTGACTTCTGAGCCTATGAGCCTGACTAGGTCATTCATTCATCATTATCCAGTGTCAGGCATTATATCAGTAGGATTGAAAGACTTATTTCTAGACTTCAAATTGTCTATACCAGAAGGAATGCATACTAAGAAATATATTATAATTTGGATAATAGTAGGTGTCATTGTTACCAAGATGAATCAAAGGGTTTTCCATTGGGTTTTCAGATAATAACTGGAGGAATCTTAGAGAAGTATAAACTCCAGGAAGTTATCTTAGAGGTTTCTGGTAAATCTCAGATGCTGGGCTATGGCCTGCAGTCCTTGGAACAGAGGCCACTAGAGTCAGCCAAGGCAAAACTCTATTCTGGGAACTCGAATGTAGCAGAATGAGGGAAAATTAAAGCTCAAAACCATGGAGCCTTAAGGCAGGTGCTTAGCTTGGCACCAGAGCAAACTGGGAACAGCCAGTAAGGAAGAGTGGCTGGTGCTCAGCTCCCTCATGTAGGGCATGTGACAGTTTACAATGCCTTTTGTTTTATGTGCATATTGGCTGTATCTATCTTTTTGTACCCTAACTCTGTCACTTAGTAGTTGTGTTACTTTGTGCAAATCTCTTAACCTCACCAAGCCTAGATTGCTTCATCTAAAATGGAGATTAATATTAATTACGTCTTCGGGTTGTTTTTAGTAAGTGAACAAACATTTAATTCATTATACAGTGTAACATGCATAGTAGGAATTAATTTTTGCTGATATCATCATCACATTCTCATAATCATCACCACCATCACTATTGCCATTATCAATATTACCATCTGTTATGGGGCAGACTTTAGCTGAGCCCACCTATAGGGTGCTAAACATTGCAGATGTAGGAGCTTGGGTTCGCACACTCCTCCCTTATGGCATTTCCATCTATATGTCAATAGTGTAGAACCTGCACTCCTCTATCAGACTGTAAAATCAAGTACATAGTATTTTGCACAATCAGGGTATGTTGAACAAAAGAATAACTCAGAGAGAAAATAAATCTAAAATGTCCCCAAAATCTATAGCAAGAAATAAAGTCAGTCTATGGTTTGTTCATTTTTATTTTCTAGGATTTATAAGCTTAAGTAAAGGAAATAGTAAGCAATAACTATGGCATAATAATGATACTTGAAATGCAGTACTATATGTTGTGTAATACTATAATACTATAGTCATTTTGTTTAGGACTACTGGAAGTGATCTTATGTTCTCTGTACCTTACAAAATGAAAATGTGTTTCATTCTATTTAACAGCAATTGAACCCTAGCTTACTACCATCCACCTCTTATTTATTTCTCCTACATTCATTCAAGTGTGAATTTAGGCAAAAAAAAAGTACCACAGATGTCTTCTAAATTGTCTAAAATAGTAACAGAGTCATTGCCTATTTTCTCATTATAGTTAATTAAATCAGTGTACAACTAAGATTTATGTGGTCCATTGATTTCAATTTTACTTGTCATGAATGTTGCTGCCCATTTGTGGTAGTTTTCTAGCTCTAGTAATCACAAGTAGGAAGTCACCTGCCTACCTTGTTATTTTCTGAAAAGATAATATATGTCCACAGTGCCAGCAAATTTGTATTCATAAACATCAGCATATAAGGAGCTGTTGTGTCAGGAACACTGAAAATGTGGTAAATATTAATTTCTAGAATGCTGTTTTGTCAAGGATTTTTAGAATCAGCATTTCATGTATTTATCTTGCCCTTGGAGTCTTCTAAATGACAGAAGTAAAATTCTGCAGTCTTTAGCAGGGTGTATGTTTTTCCACAGGGTGAAATTCTACCTCTGATTCCTGAAAAGCTGTGTTCTGCCTTTTCACTGCATAGCTCTGGTTTGTTTAGATGTATGGAGCAGAGTATGTGGTTTTTATTTGGTTTTGTTTTTAGAAATTAGCAGTCACTGTTTTTAAAGCACAACAAACAGGAAAATGATATTCTACATAAAAGACAATAAGTAACAATATTCTAAGAACATTAACATAAGATGCATAAGCTCTTAAAAATTTTTAAAGATGGCTGGGCGTGGTGGCTCATGCCCGTAATCCCAGCAGTTTGGGAGGCTGAAGCAGGTGAATCACCTGAGATCAGCAGATTGAGACCAGGCTGGCCAATGTGGTGAAAGCCCGTCTCTACTAAAAATACAAAAATTAGCCGGGCATGGTGGCAGGCACCTGTAATTCCAGCTGCTTGGGAGGCTGAGGTAGGAGAATCGCTTGAACCTGGAAGGCGGAGGTTGCAGTGAGCCGAGATCACACCATTGCACTCCAGCTGGGTGACAAGAGCGAAACTCCGTCTCAAAAAAAAAAAAAAAAAAGTTTATGTGGTTTTTAAAAAATGATTGTTTATACAGTAAAGTCATTGATAGGTGTTTTCTATATATTTTTCCTTTTTTTTTTTTTTTTTTGAATAAACCATGAAAGAAGCTGTCTAAATTGATGACTTTCCAGTCACAAGGCCTTCACTTCTCATACAAGCCCCTCTATTGGTCCTGGAAGAAATTGTGTTATATTTCAAATATCTCTGGATATTTGAAAATGAAGATTAAAATGCTCATGGGCAGTAGGGTTGAAGCCATCAGCTTGACAGTGTGAGTCCTAAGTTTTAATCCTTGATCTATCGTGCCTAACCAGATATGTGACTTGGAGTGAGTCATTTAATCCCTCTGAGCCACTTGGCATAAGTCATTTAACCTCTCTGAGCCTCACCTTCTCCTTTGTAATGTAGAGATAACAATACCTACTTCACATGTTTGTGGTTAAGATTACCAGAAGCAACATATGAGAATGTTCAGCCATCAGGGTTCAGTCAGTGGTTAGCTCTTCTTGCCTAGGAGTTACCTTCCAGTTCTAGCTTTGTCATTCATGTGCTGTATGATATTTCTATTTATTTTTTCTCTAAAAGGATGACATTACATTGAATAGCCTCCTGAGTCAACATGAGTTCGAAAAGTCACAATTCTAATCTCCATATCAAGAAAGGAGAGATTAGAAGCTGCTTGTATGGTCTGTGCTCTATCTTTGCCTCTCTGGCCTTCCTGGTGAAGGGAGGGAGGAATTGTGCTACATTTATAACATGCAAATGAACCATTTTCAGATAATCAGAAAAAATATATCTATAATTGCACTAAAACTAAATTAAACATATTGATCTGGAATGATTCAGAAAGCAATTTGGAGACATTGTAACCATGTCTCCAAATTGGTAGGTGGTAGGAAGAGAAAAAAACTTAAATTGGGATCCTTTCCTCCCTACTCACTAACTAATGGAGAAGCAATCAATTTACATAAACCTTATTGTCTTTATCTTTAAAATGGAACAAAGATTTTTAACTTATTGTAAGGATTAAGTGTGGTACATGTAGAAAGTATTGTATTTAATGTGTGTAGCATGTTGTATGTATTTAAGGAATGTTAATTTTCTTTTTTATTATCATATTACCTTCCCTATAACTGGCTTTCATCATTTCTCTGCTGACAATACCACTCCTACTCGACAAAAGCCTTCAAACAAAGAGCCACGCAGAAGTTTAGGATCTCACTCTTGCTACTGATTAGGGTTGCAGGTTATTGGTAGGGAGATCCTGTGGAGGAGAGAGAACCTCTGGTATAAAGGGCCCTTCTAAGTCCTGAAGTGCATATGATTCATCCTAATTGCTAAATGGCTGGTCTGTTAATCATGTACTCTGCTTAGTACTCTGGTTCGCAGAGCAGAATAGAGAAGCACCCAGGACAGAATCATGGTGATATAAAAGAGGAGAGCTTTCTTGGGGCGAGGGGCGGGCAGGAAGTACAAGGAATTCAATGTTGCTAGAACATAATGTGCAAGGAAAGAAAGAGCAGGAGATGAGACTTGAGCAGTAAACAGCGGCCAGATCATTGAAGGCCTTTGTAAATGGTGAGTCATCGGAGGATTTCAAACTTTAGAGTGACGTGATCAGATTAGCAGCAAGATCATTCTGTCAGCAGTGTGGAGGATGAATGGAAGGAAGGTGAGACTGTAGATGCAAGATGAGCAAGGGTCTTGCTGTAGACATCTACAGAGAAAGAGGCGACCCTGAACTAAGACAGCAACACAAGGGAAAATGCTGAGTTGTAAAATATTTTAGGTCTTGAAATTGAAAGACTTGGTGACTGCCTGGATATAAGTGGTGAAAAATCAGTGACCTCCAGGGTGACCCTCAAGATTTTATCATGGCTCATTAGGTCAGGTCTACCTGTGCAATTGCAGATGTGCTTGCTTTCATGAAGCTCTTGCTAGTCCAACTTGGTAGGAAAAAGTTACTTCTGCAATAATTTCATTGCATTTTTATCTATAGCATTTCTTCCTTGAATTATAATTATTTGCGCACACAACTATAGCCCCCGATTGACTTTAAGCTCATCAAGATGAAGACCTTGTTCAATACAACCCTGAGTCCCAAGCAAGGGGCTGGTTAATTGTCTTAAATAACATGTGCAAGTTGTCATTTCACTAGACAAACATATTGGGCATATATTCCATTTCTTCTTCTTGGCCACAGATTACACTATTTTTTTATAAAGACATTGGTCTCAGGTATGTCACCTTTGGAATACCACTTCTGCCCCATTGGTTGATTCATTAATAACTAATTTCTGATTTTTTCCCCTTCTTTTAATTGGTTAATTTCTTTGAATCCCCAGGTCATCTTTTCTGAGCTCATTGGCACCCTGAATAAAAATTTTAAAATATTATTCTCTCTGGGATAAACTAAAGCTGTTGTCTCCTCCTGGTTCTTCACATACATCTATGTCCTTGAAAAAGGATAATCTAGTAGGATCTGTTTAACTTGTAAAGGTGCTGGCTATAGGTTAATACCCTCATTTCTTCAAGATAGCTACAGGTGATTCTATAATCCTTGTTTTGCAGTACGCTTTAATTTGTAAAAAGTAGGTCTACAGTGATGATAGAATATAGTGAAAGGACAGTTCTTGACTGTGACACAGGAAGCCTGGGCTCTAGATGTCATTTTACTGCATGCTATCTGTGCAGCCTTAAAAAAGTCACTTTACCTTCTGAATTTCAGTGCCTTATCTGTGAAATGAGAGTGTTAGACTAGCATTGCAAATAAATATCCCCTGTATCCAAATGCTATAAGATAGGTTAAAGTAAACTGGACAAATCCAGTGACATCCTCAAGACCCTATTTTTTTATTGAAGTATCACCAGTACTATCAGAGCAGGGTAGGAATGGAGGTAGGTCCAGGATCTAAAAATAGAAAGAAACAGTAAAAACAACATAACCTGACCTAGGTCCAGAGGTTTTTGGGAAGCAGGCCAGGGAAACAGGCAAAGAGTGAAATCCAAAAGCTATGGCCTTAGAGAGCAGGTGGTCATCCAAACAGTCAGATGGCATGGAGGATGGGAGAGATAGTGACCACAGTAGGCAGGCAGTGAAAGGCAATGAAAGAACCCAGGAGCATGTAATGCTCAGAAGTCAGAATCATGGAAGTCTGTCAGGGATTAGCAGGGTCCTGGCCACCTGCCTGGGTTCATAGGCAGGGCAGAGATTAAAAAGGGAGAAATGGGAGGAGTGGGGGAAAGAAAAGCAAGATAGACTTCCAGGTTTGGAGAGCCTGACATATTAGGCATGTCTCCAAAAGAGAGATTCAGGCAGAGAAGAGCAGGACAGAAGGCGAGTTATCAGAACTGGGGCACCAGGTGGGGGCTGAGGTGCAGAATCCTAGTTATGATAACTGGGACAAAAGGTCAGGGCTTGAATAATGGAAGGTAGGTTAATGCTGAGGCCTCAAGTTTTAGAATTTGGGCCACTTTAAGGTTTCTTCTAATTCACAGCTTTTAGGAAGCAATGATTTCTCCTATCTGTGAGCTGCCCATCTTCGACAACTGACTGTCTCCTTTTCCTCTCTCACCTTACCCCTCTTCTCTCTCTGTCCTTGTCAATTTCATTGAGGGTTGACCACATTCAAAATATGAATTAATAAGGAATGTACTCTGGAAGCATACTGAAAAACAGGGAAATTGATAATCACAAATCAATGGAATAAATGTGGCAGAGAGATATGTGAAAAATACAGAGAGAATGGAGGAGCAAGAATTCTGCTCCCTCCAGAAATGAAAAAGGCAGGCCAGGAGGAATTATTTGAACAGAGCCTTAAAAGGAAGGTAGGTTGGATGTGGTGGCTCATTCCCAGCACTTTGGGAAGCCAACGTGAGTGGATTCCTTTAGCCCAAGAGTTCAAAACCAGCCTGGCCAATATGGTGAAACCCCATCTCTACAAATAAAATAAAATAAAATAAAATACAAAAAATACAAAAATTAACATTGTATGATGGCATACACCTGTACTTGCAGTTACTTGGGAGGCTGAGGCAGGAGGACCATTTGAGCCCAGGAGGTTAAGGCTGCAGTGAGCCCTGTTTACGCCACTGCCCTCCAGCCTGGCCAACAGAGGGAGACGCTGTCTCAAATAAACAAACAAACAAAAACAAGAAAAACAACAACAAAAAAGGTCAGGTAGCAGTTTGCTAGGTAGACAGGCAGGGCAATGACAGACAGAGAAGAGAGACCTATGTTTGTAGGTAGATATGGAGTTAAGGAATGGGCATATTCAAGTAATAAGGGGTTAAGTGTGGTGACAACTAGGGCAGTAGGAGGAGTTTTAAGAGATCAATGAAAAAAATAATTTGGGAATTTTCAGATTTCAGGTAGCACTAGAGTTGCTTGTAAAGAAAATGACACTCTTGGCAGAAAAGAAGGGAAGATGGGAGTATCGAGTGAATAATAACAGTGTTACCAAGAAGGGGGCCATTGCTCATGGTCTTGGCAAGACATGGCAGAGATGGAACCAAGGTTATGGCAATAGTGATGAGCAGGGACAGTCAGATTTAAGGCAAAGAAGAAGGGATCCTCAAATATGTAACTGAACTAAGTTACAAGCAATTCCCAGGAGACAAGGGCAGATAACTAGAAAATTGTGAATTGAGTCTTTATATATCACCTTCTTAGTGAGACCTTCCTGTGTACCTGTTCAATAACATTCCCACCACATTCCTAGTCCCATCCTTTAGCTTTGTTTTCCCTTAGTACTTTCCAGTCTCTATTATTTCACATATTTCATTCATCTTGTTTATTGTCTGTCTCTTTCCACTAGAAGGTAGCTCTGAGGGGCAAAGATTTTGTCTTTTAAGATCATTGTTTTATCCTTTTATGCCTTTCACTTAGAACATTTCCTGGCATTCAATAGGTTAGATAGTAAATATGGAATGTATGAAATCAAAGCACCAGCAGTCATGTACCAAAACTTATAGCAAGGCAAGACTTCCAATCATACAATATTCTATATGAAAGGAATTGTAGAGACCAAACTGTCCCCTTCATTGTGCAGAAGATAGAAGTGACTTGCCCAAGATCACACATAGAGCATGCCAGGCAGAGATAATAGGAAGTAAAGAGTATATGAATGTATGGTGCTTGGTCTTCCAGGGCCTCTTTGACATCGAGGAAAGGAAATAATGATGAAAATATTAAGGTTGGCTGTGGAAAGAATGCTACAGCTGCAAGGCAGTCCTTGTATTACTAAACTGAAAATTGCTAACATAAAACAGATAAATATTTTGGTATCTTTTTGTAACTGAAAGATAATGAAATAATTGTTTTTTTCCTTCAAGCACTGTTTTCATTCATTTTGTCTTTTGCCTATCCCTATTAATGAATTATTCTCCCTCCTCTTCCTTATTATAAAAATAAAGAGGATATTCATGTCCTTTGAACCTGGGTGTTAGATATTGACATTGTCCCTTTTCCCTAATATGATAGTGTTTGTTTCCTTCCTTCTTTGTCCCTCAGTAAACATCAACATTCAATAAACACTAGGCTATTGGTCTATAAAATGTAAGTGATGTTAGGTTATTTTTCATATCTAGAAATGTTAAAATATTCTAAAAGGCACGAGGATTTGGAAATTACATGAAAAGTTAGACCTGATGTTTTACTAGTCTGTTTATTTCTACATTCTTTCCTTCCTTAATTTTTCTCTTATTCAACACATATTTCCTTTGCACATACTAATTATAGAGGGTTGAGTTGTTGCAGGTACAAAAGTAAATCAGGGAGTTTAAAGCATGGTGAGAAAGATAGGAAGTAAGGCAAACACAAAACTTTAAGTCATCCTGTACATAGATATCTGATGTATATTCTACTTATATTTAAATTACTGGACACATTTACCTAATAGCTACTATAGATGTAGGCACTGTGTTCGGCAATGTGGGTCCAATAAGAAATAAGACAAGCAGAGTTTCCATCCTTCCACACCAGCTGAGAAAACAAACATGACTGTGGCATGTACTACAATGAAAACCTAGGTGGGAGTGCTAACTTTGTCTAGGAATTGAGGAAAGCTTTCTCAAAGAGGTGATATTTGAGTTGAGTTTTGAAGGCTGAGTAGAAATGAACTAGGTAGGAAAAGGTGGAGATGGGGAGGAGGTATCTAGACAGAGGAAACAGCATGTAAAAAGGCCTTAAGACAAAAAAGGGCATGTCTTATTAAAAGATGAATGCATGAGAAGATGAGAGCAGCAAAGAGAACATGAGACGATAGTGGCATACAAAGATATATCATGCAGAATGCTATAGGCCAGCAAGGATAAACATCAAGGCTTTTGCTCTTCCCCAGAGCAATGGGAAATCAATAAGGGTTATAAACACAGTAAAGCAATAATACAGTTTGAAATTTGGAGACTGGATTGGAATATGACAAAAGTAGATGGAGTGTAAAAAAGAAAGGATAAGAGTGATATAAAAATATTAGATAAAAATGCAGAAGAGGAAGATTATCTTCTGTTAAAAATGTTGGAAAAGGACTAATGGAAGAGGTGGCTTTGGGCTTGACTTTGAAAAGAAGGTAGGATTCCAGTAGGTAAGAATAGGAACTGTGAGTTGTCAATATTATTTTCAACAGAAGACCAACATTTAGGAGATCAGGGAGATGTGAAAGCAAAGGTGATATATGGGGAACAGCAAGTCAGTAATTCTGGCTAAAGTATGGGACGGACACCTGAAGCAAATGAGTGAGAAATAGATTGAAGAGTAGAAGTTAGAGTTGAAGGGTTTGGACATTGCACTATGTGAATTTTATTGGGTAAGCTAGTAGGAGTCATTGAAGGATTTTGAGCCCACAAGTGCATGCTTATAGCTGTTTTTTAAGGGAGGAACATATAACAGTGATTGAAAAGAATAGAGGTTGGAGGGAATGAGAAAGGTTGGTAGTCTAGCACAAAAGATTTGGCTGGAGCCAATCATGGCTTGAATGAGGGTGGTGGCAGTGGGAATGTAAAGGATACAAAAGACATAGAGGTAAAATGAACAGTAATAGGCAATTGATTGACTGTCAGGGAACCTGGGGACAGTTTAAAGATTTCACAGCGTTGTCAATACTTCATTTTATTTGGTCTTTGGTACAAACCTTTGAGGTAGGGTATGAATTTGGTGCTCTGGAATACAGACTGATAACCACATGATATCTTGCCTACATGCTATGAATAGTTTTGTCACTATCGCAGTTTTTGAGTGACTCCAAAATGGACTGTATTTTAAATGTTAACCTACTAACAATTATCTCCATGTTCTATTAGCAATCAACTGAACCATCTGTTCCTACTGATAGAGGATATCTTCTAGAAAATGAACTTGAGAATGGTGAAATATCAGATACTTAAAAAAACACAGTCTGAGAACACTTTATACCACTATATACTATAGCCAGAGAGAGAAAGAGCAAGAGCGAGAGCAAGCGAGAGAGAGAGAGAGTTGGAGTAGGGGAATGGAATTCTTCCTTTTCTGTTATATAAAGCTTATGCTATTAATACAACATGTAAGATACATAATGAATTCTATGAGTTTTTTTTTTTTTTTTTGGAGACAGAATCACACTCTGTTTCCCAGGCTGGAGTGCAGTGGCGCGATCTTGGCTCACTGCAAGCTCCACCTCCCGGGTTCACACCATTCTCCTGCCTCAGCCTCCAGAGTAGCTGGGACTACAGGCGCCCACCACCACACCGGGCTAATTTCTTGTATTTTTAGTTGAGACGGGCGGGGTTTCACTGTGTGAGCCAGGATGATCTCGGTCTGCTGACCTCGTGGTCCGCCTGCCTCGGCCTCCCAAAGTGCTGGGACTACAGGCGTGAGCCACCATACCCAACTGAGTTATTTTTTTTATTGCCAAACGTTTTACATTTTTTTTTTTTGTTTTGACATGAAGGACTAACCATGAAATGATGTGAATGGAAAGGCAGTGCCAGTAGTGAAAAAAGCCCTGGATTTGGACCACAAGGAGCAAAATTTGAATTTATCTCTGTTATTTATCAGCAGTATAATCTATGTTGCCACTTAATATCTCTCAGCCTTAAATTTCCCATCAAACCTAGAGACAAATCCTGACTCCAAACCTTAATCATGCAATGACCTTGAACTTGTTCTTTAGCAATAACTGCCCTCACTGTGGTAGAGGATTGAGAGGGATAAATAATATAGATAAATTTTATTCCTGTTAAAATACTAGCCTACTGGTTAGGCTAACATAATGCCTCTTAGTTCTTCTGCCTACATAAAGTTTTTATTTAATTATTCCTTCTTCCCCACAGTTTCAAAATTCCTTCTGATGGAAAACATTTTCAGGTATTTAGTTTTTGATTAAGCCATTGGATTAGAGAGAGGCATGGCTTATCTAAAAACTCCCATGTACTAAGAAAAAACAAGGCTCCATTTCACTTTTGACATTAAAAACATAATTTTCAAAATGTATAGGTCACTCCTTAGAAAAGTACAATTTATGTTCTTGAAATTCATATCAGTGCCTATACTTTATGAAAGTTCATCTGCTTCAAACATGCCAAACATGCAAATAAAAGCTGCTAAAAAGATGACTCAGTTGTCTTCAAAAGTGTATCTGTAGTTAGAGTGTAGTAACGTTATTTAGGGTCACCACCCAAAATAACCCTCTTGCTGGGCCCAGTGTACTTTTATCTTCTGCCAGAAGTGAGCTCCACAGATGTTTACGTTGAGTACTAAAATATTAATTAAATGTACTAAAGAAATCCTCAGTGAAGCTTCTTTGACAATAGGGCCAAAGCAGAGTCATTTATTTAATGGGTATTTATAGAGCACTCTGCTAACCACTGGGTGAACAGAAGTAAGCAATATAGAAACAGCCCTTATCCTCACTGAAGAAACAGTCCAGGGGTTGGGGGTGGAGAGAAGACAGTAAACAAATGATTACAAAAATAAGTATATAATAATAAGTCATGAAAAGTGTGTAAGAATACTTTTCCATGCAAGAAAAGTATCGGGTGTTTTGAGGGCATATGGTAAGAGAATCTGCAAGGTTCTGCTCTTGAAGAACTTACAGTCTTCTTTAATATACTGTGCATCCTCTATGGGGGAAGCTGATCTATGTAGGTCTTTGTGATTTTACCTGATAAATAACTTGCTTTCTGTCTGACATTAGGAAAGCTATTTAATCTCTTCAGGGTTCAATTTTCTCAACCATAAATTGAATCAGAAATACTAACCCAATAGGGTTATTATGAAGATTAAGTGAAGGAATCAACCATGTGTTTGATACATGTTATGTACTCAATGAATGTTAACTATGTTGGCAGAAAGGAGGAGGAGGAAGAGGAGGAGGTTGGTGATGGTGATGATGACGATGCTGCTGCTGTGTTATTGTAGTAGACAGGGTAGAGGGAAAGTTAGTCATTCAGAATGAGAATTCTGTACTCTTGACACTAAGACTAATATCTGTTATTTAGAAAAAAATACACACACACAACTATAATCAAAATATTATGGAAAAATCCCTAAACATACAAAAAAACAAGCAATGCCTAAATCTTCTGTCTCTCTCTCTCTCTCTCTCTCTGTCTCTCTCTCTCTCTCTATATATATATATATATATAGCAGTGGTGCTATCTCGGCTCACTGCAAGCTCCACCTCCTGGGTTCACGCCATTCTCCTGCCTCAGGCTCCTGAGTAGCTGGGACTACAGGCACCCGCCACCCCGCCCGGCTAATTTTTTGTGTGTGTTTTTAGTAGAGATGGGGTTTCACCATGTTAGCTAGGATGGTCTCGATCTCCTGACCTCGTGATTCACCTGCCTCAGCCTCCCAAAGTGCTGGGATTACAGGTGTGAGCCACCGTGCCCGGCGTCTATATATATATATATTTTTTACTGTGTGCTAATATAATCCAATAATTTTAACAAGAAAGGGAAAGGGTGAGGAATCACTTGAAAAGAAGAAACTTAGTTTCCAAGTCTAGTCTGCACTTTTGATGATAAGGCAATTGTGATATTCAAGTGTTTGGGTAATTATCAAAAAAGAATTTGGTAAGGAGGGTTTTTCTGTTAGAGTTGGCATAGGAGCTTTAAGAAGACATGTTAGAGAGACAAACAAATTAGCATTGAATCCCTGAAATAAGCAAGAAATTGGCAAAGTGAAAAGAGAACTAGATTTGAGCCAGCAGTCTTTACTTCCAGTCTTGGCTTTGCCTCACCAGTAAGCTGTGTGGTCTAGTTAATCTTAATGCACCTCTGTTTCTTCTTTTGTAAGATAGGAATGACACCTAACTTATTCAGCCAGTAAATAACATGTTTATTTTATGAAATATGCCTACTTTGGGTAGACCTAATATATCAAGGGATGGTGAGTATTGAATGAGATCATACATATGAATGCTCTTTTGAAATTATAAAGCACTAAACAAAGCTAAAATTATTGGTCATAATCTCACTCTCGTAACTGGGGGCTTATATTTTTACATTTAAATTTCTTGCCTTTCCAAGCCATTTATAAGATCCTTGAATGTGGGAAAGATGCCATTTTTGTTTTAGTGTCCTCCCAGTAAGTAAACACAGCAGAATTTTCAAACATGTATTGATTGAGCTATTGAGAATCTACCATAGTTGAAGAAATCAGACTTGCCTTGATAGGCAAGGAACAAAATGTTTCTAGCAGTTAATATACTGACAAACAGGGTAGGTAGCATCAGTAGACATGCATACAACCAAATGTAGAGGGCCAGAACTGCTCAACAAAGGTTTTGGGTTTATGGATGAGACCAAAATTCAAGCATAGGCAAGCCCCTTGAATTTTTGTAGAACCAGAAAACAAAACAAAACAAAAAGTCCAGTCACTTATGTTAATGAAACAAACTTTTATTGATTATCAAAATGCTATCATGGGTTAGGTGCAGTGGTTCACACCTGTAATCCCAGTACTTTGGGAGGCTGAGGCGGGTGGATCACCTGTGGTAAGGAATTTGAGACCAGCCTGGCCAACATGGTGAAACCCCATCTCTACTGAAAATACAAAAATAGCCAGGTGTGGTGGTAGTCCCAGCTACTCAGGAGGCTGAGGCAGGAGAATCGCTTGAACTCGGGAGGCAGAGGTTGTAGTGAGCCAAGATCACACCACTCTACTCCAGTCTGGGTGACAGAGAGAGATTCCTTCTTAAATAAATAAATAAATATTTTTTAGTTCCATCATGGCTCCTATCCTCTAGAAGCCACCATTTAGTAGAGGAGGAGAGAAACAAGCACATAATGCAATTTGAGACACTCTGAATGAAAGTGTCTACAAAGGGCTATGTGATTTAAAAGGAACCCCCTGAAGAGGCCAGACATAGCTTCTCAGGAGGGGTAAAGCTGACATATAGAAGAAGGAACACCAGCAGGGTAGTGAAGAAGATACAGAGGGAAAGTCATTCCAGGCATTTTCAGTCTCTATTTTCATATGATGATCTGTCTTAAGAAGGCTCTGATATTTGTTTAGACTAAGAGGTGTGTGTACCTCATGAAAGACACAATTAAGCTCATAATTAATTGTTAATGACTCCTTCATTTTTTTGAACACCAACTGTAATTTTTTCTTATCTATACTATGCATACTAAAAAGTGAAAATATGAAACTGGAACTGAGAAAGTGTCATAGAGTTCTGAAAATGAATTCACTGTAGGATCCTAAATAGAAAATTAGGCCGGGCGCGGTGGCTCAAGCCTGTAATCCCAGCACTTTGGGAGGCCGAGACGGGCAGATCACGAGGTCAGGAGATCGAGACCATCCTGGCTAACACAGTGAAACCCCGTCTCTACTAAAAAAATACAAAAACTAGCCGGGCGAGGTGGCGGGCGCCTGTAGTCCCAGCTACTCGGGAGGCTGAGGCAGGAGAATGGCGTAAACCCGGGAGGCGGAGCTTGCAGTGAGCTGAGATCCGGCCACTGCACTCCAGTCCGGGCGACAGAGCGAGACTCCGCCTCAAAAAAAAAAAAAAAAAAAAAAAAAAAAAGAAAATTAAAATCAGCTCTTTACTCCTTTACTGAGAGTGTTTTGGGTCCACAGTAATTCTGGGTATAGAATGCATATTGTGCTTCATAAATAGGGCTGAACCAGAATATTGCAACTGATATTACAACACAGATCCTATGATAGCTTATTTTTACACAGTAAGGATTGTGTAAACCCATCACCAACTCTTGTTTTCACTGGAGTGTGAATGGTGTGTGTGGTTTATTTTATTTACATTTGCTGTCCATCTAAAATACCTGGGGATATCACCTATACTACTGCATTGTTTAATATATTCTTAACATGAACAGAGGTTTTAATCAATAAGGAAATGAGTATTGCAAATGCATTTATTGCAAATCCTATATTAAGGCTGAGGGGTGGGTCTTAAAAAATACTCAAAAGGTACCCAGTTTTCAGGGTACCAGTGGATAAAGAACAGTAGTCCTTTCTGCCTTCCTAGTCATCATTAATTTTGATGATTACTTCCAAAACCTTAGATACCAGTATGACCTCTACTCTATTCTTTATAGTACCACTAATATCTGTCTTCTCTTTCTCCTGTTTCTTGACAATTTTGCTTTCTGGTTTCCTCCTTGTTCTTGCAGTACCTCTGAAGCTGTCCATACACTCCCTTTTTAAGAGCTTTCAAACATAACACTTGGCCAGCACTCCCTCTGCAGGTGATCTGATGAATCCATTACAATTATCTTGTCATAATCATATTTGTTTTTCAGTTCTTGTTATATGTTGCCAAAGCGCTGTATATCAACTGGTTAAAAGAATTGTAGCAAAAGTACAAGGAAACCTTTCAGATCTAAGCTGCTTTAAATAACAATATCACTTAGATTCCCGCAGTCCAATCTGTTCTTAGAGAGAATCCATTGTTACAAAAATAAAGCAGTGTGAAGAAAGAGTTCATGTATAATTGATTTTTGCATCAAAACAAATTATGGTTCATGTGTTCCTGATGAAAACATTGTTAATTTCCACAGACTGACAAAAGCCTTTTCTCCTAAACTAGACCAGTAGTTATTACAACGTATACAATCTAGGAATAAGCCTGAATCCTTAAAAGTAGAGAAGAAACTGGAAATGTCAGCATGACATTAGTGTCTCTTATGAATATATTTTCTCATGGTTAAAAGGCAGTATGTGAGGCAATGCAAGCTAACTGTGGTAACACAACAAACATCAGTGACAGTGCGATAAAGACCTATAGTTCTCGCATCAATATTCAACTGAGTTGGCGATAGGGCTGTTGACCACATAGTCATGCAGAAACCTCTACTCCTTCCATTTTTGTCACTGCCACTTTCATCAATTGACTTCTAAGATTGCCAAAAAATAGAGGGCATGGAGAATTGCACAAGTGAGACCGGGACATGGCCCGTGTCATCTCTGCTCAGATTCCATTGGCCAGAACACAATGAATGGTGCCAAAATAACTGCAAACAAGGCTGAGAAAATTCATCATCTGTGGGTCCAGGAAAACAATAAAACAATTTGGCGAGCATATAGCATTGTCTCACATAGAAGTTTATAATTTAGAATGAACTGATAATTGTATTAGTCAGTATAATTCTCATTTCCTTTTTCTGATTTTTAAAACATTTCTCCCTCAAGAAATTTAAAGAGAGGCAGAGTGTATAATACCTGAAAGCAAGGGTTTTGTAGTCATATCAGTCCTAGTTCAAATTTGTCTTTACTCTTGCTAGCCATTTATCCTCCTTAAGGTCTTTTTCCTGTTTTCCTTATCTTCAAATTTTTTCATTCATTAGTTAGGAATCAAGGTACTTAACAGGAAAGCATCAATAATGATAGAAGTGAGATAATGCATACTGCATAGGAAGTATTCAATAAATGATGACTATTATGAATAAATACAGCATAAAGGACATTCATGCATGTGACATTTACTATTAAACCTTTTCCACCCCCTTAAATTTAGGATCTTTGGGTCCCAAACCCTTAAGCTATTCTCAGAATAGATGTTGTGCAGTCACAAAATAAAAGAGTTGAACGAGAAGAGGAGTATCTCTGGTTGTGGGAATCAAAAGAACTTTACAGATCGTTTTGCGGGGGTGAGGATTCTTAGCTGCCCAGTCCGCTGGAATGCAATGCCTATTTTCCCAATGGCATTAAGGATGACTCACAAGAAAGCTTGTTTTCACCAAGTCTCTCATCTCATCTGTACCAGGAAAGAGGCCGAGTTGTGCCTCTTAGGCAGGAGGGCTTAGTGAAGTTTTTCTCTCCCTAATTTCTGTGAAATGTGCTTTCTCTTTGACGCATGCACACAAATCACAAACACCTGCAAAACATGTAAAAGATTGAGGCTTGGGTTTGAATGAATTTGTCACGATTAAATGCAAGAGTTCTCATTCAGTGCCCATGCTGGAAAAAAAAAAAAAAAAATTGTGTTGTGCTGTCTGGTACAGAAAGTTTCTTATGGAGAAACAAAAACAATTCCACCATGTATTCTTTTTTTTTTTTTTAAGTATCTTTTATGAAAACTTCCTTTGAAGAGATCATTAAGGACTTTTACTGGTAGTGTCTCCCATTTTTTGCAATGAAAATTAACTATAAAGCTATGTAGCCCATATAAACCCAGTAGAGTTCTTTGAATATATAGAATATCTTCAAAGTCCTTCCTAGAAACTCTTCATTTAGCTGAGATTTGATTTATGGGAAAAGTGGAGCTATAAGTAAATATATATATATATATATATTTAATTTTAAATTACAAGTGTGAAAAGCAATAAGTAAGTAAGTTCTAACATCACATGGTAGAATGTCAGTGGCCTAAAAGAACACTCAGAACTCCTAATTTCCAGGTCAAAATACTCAGAGCAGGCTATCTTTTATTAGACTTCTTATTGTTTGATGCCTCGTAATGTTTCTATAAACATAATAGGGGAAAATATGTGAAAGATTAGTCTAGCCCATTGCCCTTGGGCAGCTGAATTATTAAACCTTTCAAAACAAGGACTTCTGTTTCTGACAATACAGTGAACTATGTTTCTTGGATCAACCATCCTTTTGACCACAGCTAAAAATGTTGGATACGATATATTTTAAAACAAACAAAATTTTTATTTATTTATTTGAAAATGACAAGTAACATTGTATGCTTTTATCATGGACAACATGGTATTTTGAGGTATATATACACTGTGGAATGATTAAATCTAGTTTAATTAAAAAATGAATTTCTTCAAAGTACCAGACAATTAACAAGATAATTAAGCATTATCAGGCAGAAACCTGCAGCCTGGGCAACATGGCAAAACCCTGCCTTTACAAAAAATACAAAAATTAGAAAGGTGTGGTGGTGTGCATCTGCAGTCCCAGCTACTCAAGAGGCTGAGGTGGGAGGATTGTTTAAGCTTTGGAAGTCAAGATTGCAGTGAGCCGAGATCACAACACTGTGCTCCAGCCTGGGTGACAGAGTGAGACCCTGTCTCCATAAAGGAAAAAAAAAAAAAAAAAAAAAGAAGAAAGAAACCTAAGTGAAGACAGGAGTCCAGAGGGTTTATGTTGCACTAAAGTCACTTCTGCCCTGACAGCATTTGCAACCAAATCAATTTAAGCTTTGAAATCAACCTACAAAGACTTCATATTGGAATTGTGGGATATGCATTATAAAACACTTATTGTTTAAAATAATTAAAGACAAACTTGAATAAACAGTACAGGAAATTGTAAAAACTGTCCAGGCGACTTGAAAAAAACAAATAAAGAGAACTTTAATAAAATAAATAAATTGAAATTTAAAACAAGTTGAGAAGTAAAACAGCAAATTAGTCAAAGCTGAAGAAAGTGAATCAACTAGTCCAGAAAATTTATCCAGAATTCACAGGGGCAAAAAGATGGAATTATGAGAAGCGAGGGGACATTGAGCTAGGTGAGGACTGGTGAGTATCCAACAGGCATTACAGAAGGAGAGGACATACAGCATTGGCAGAGGCAATATTTGAAAAGGTAACTCCAGGTGCAGTGACTCACACTTGTAATCTCAGCACTTTGGGAGGCCGAGGTGGATGGATCACAAGGTCAGGAGTTTGAGACCAGCCTGACCAACAGGATGAAACTCCATCTCTCCTGAAAATACGAATATTAGCTGGGCGTGCTGGCGCACACCTGTAATCCCAGTTACTTAGGAGGCTGAGGCAGGAGAATAGCTTGAACCCAGGCGGCAGAGGTAAGCTGAGATCACGCCATTGCACTCCAGCCTGGGTGACAGAGCAAGACTCCATCTCAAGGAGAGGGAAAAAAAAGTAAACCAGAAGTTTCTGGAATTGATAAAATGCACAAATACAGAGATCCAAGGAGAAACATGAATTCTAAACAGATTTTTTTTAAAGTCTGCACCCAGACATAGCATGGTGAAAATCAGAAAGAGCCGTCTTAATAGCAGAGTGGTAGGGTGGCTGAGGGGGAGGGACACAGAGAGAGCAGTCAGTGTATATCTCAACATATATTGAGAAAATAACTCTCATGCTATAACTTTTGTCTTTTAAAATGAAGGCTAACTAAAAATATTTTCAGAGAAATAAAAACTGAAAGACTTTGGCGCCAGCAAACCTTCTCTAAAGAATGTTCTAGGTTGGGCACAGTGGCTCAAGCCTGTAATACCAGCACTTTGGGAGGCCAAGGCAGGTGTATCACGAGGTCAGGAGATCAAGACCATCCTGGCTAACACGGTGAAACCCCATCTCTACTAAAAATACAGGAAATTAGCCGGGCTTAGTGGCGGGCACCTGTAGTCCCAGCTACTCGGGAGGCTGAGGCAGGAGAGTGGCGTGAAGCCGGGAGGCGGAGATTGTAGTGAGCCGAGATCATGCCACTGTACTCCAGCCTGGGCGATAGAGCGACACTCCATCTCAAAAAAAAAAAAAAAAAAAAAAAAGAATGTTCTAAAAAAGTGCCACATAGACAGAAGGAAAGTGATCCTAGAGTGCCATGTGCCATGTATCTGAATCAATCTAAATGAACAAATGAACATGTATTTTATAAAAGAATAACAATGCTTTGTGTGATTGAAAAACTGAGACCGGTTGCAGTGGCTCACGCCTGTAATCCCAGCACTTTGGGAGGCCAAGGCGGGTGGATCGCTTGAGGTCAGGAGTTCAAGACTGGCCTGGCCAACATAGTGAAACCCTGTCTCTACTAAAAATGGCTGAGTGTGGTGATGCCGCCTGTAATCCCAGCTACTCGGGAGGCTGAGGCAGGAGAATTGCTTGAACCCAGAAAGTGGAGGTTGCAGTGAACCGATATCATCATTGCCACTGCACTCCAGCCTGGGTGACTAAATGAGACTCTGTCTCAAAAAAAAAAAAAAAAAAAAAAAAAAAAAAAAAACTGAACAGAGTAAAAATATGATGACAGTAATGTATTAATGGTGTGTATACATTAATAATAAATAGAGTAAAATTATTAACTAGGTTTAGAATTTGATAAGTAAACACGTTATAATTTCAAGGGTGACCACTTTTAAAAAGGGAAACAAAAATAAATTATGTGATTTTTAAAAATAATCTAAAAGAAGAAAAAGAATAAAAGAAATACAAAACAGGTTGGGCAAATTAAGAGCAAAAATAAGGTAGCTAGAATGCCAAATATGTAGCTCTTTGTATTAAATGTTAATGAAACGACTGCTACACAAAACTAGATAGCTGAGTCTCACAATATAATGGTGAGAGAAATAGGCAAGTCGCATTTTGTGTGATTCTGTTTCTATATAGTTCAAAATAGGTAAACTGTACTACACTGTCAAAGAATGAAGGGTGGCAAAATCTATAAAGAAAAGCAAGAACATAACTATTGCAAAAGTCAGAGTAGTGCTTAGCCATAGACAGAAAGGATTTAGAGTGATACTTCATAATTATTTTTTAAACTGCACATATTTTATATACTCTTCTATATATGTTTTATGTACATATATCTTCTAATAAGAATGTTTTCAAAAGATAAACTCATATATAAATAAATAAATGATGCCATATGCATCTTTGCTAAACAAGTTTTTCTTCATGTTTTGTGAAATTTCTTTAAACCAAACGCTCAGAATGGAGATCAATGGTGAAAGATATTGATATATTTAGCCTCCTTAACTACAGTGATTCAAAGTCGATCCCATCTGATTTCTAGGCCATTTTCTTAGTGAGTACACATTATATCTCACATATTATTAAGTTATTTACCAAAAATTTAATGTCACCTTTTGCCACCAGAAATGCATGAGTACCAATGGCTTTTTATTTGCATCCATACTTTATTTAAAAATATTCATTTTGGGGCCGGGCGCGGTGGCTCAAGCCTGTAATCCCAGCACTTTGGGAGGCCGAGACGGGCGGATCACGAGGTCAGGAGATCGAGACCATCCTGGCTAATACGGTGAAACCCTGTCTCTTCTTAAAAATACAAAAAACTAGCCGGGCGACGGGGCGGGCGCCTGTAGTCCCACCTACTCGGGAGGCTGAGGCAGGAGAATGGCGTAAACCCGGGAGGCGGAGCTTGTAGTGAGCTGAGATCCGGCCACTGCACTCCAGCCTGGGTGGCAGAGCAAGACTCCGTCTCAAAAAAAAAAAAAAAAAAAAAAAAAAAAAAATTCATTTTGAAGTAAATTTAATAGGCAGTTCTATTGTATATTTCCAACTATATTTATGCTATATTAAAATAGTTTATCATTACAAAGAAGTCCAGCCGAAGGGTGAAGAACGTGGCTCCTGATCTCAAACTGCCCAAATTAGAATCCTAGCTCTGTCTACAGTAGCTACAAAAACTTGGACAAGATATTTTGCCTAAGATATTTTACCTGTCTGTATTTTCTTCTCTGTTAAATGACGACAATAATAGAATCTACCCAATGGGGTTGTTGAAAGTATTACATGTAAACTGCCAAAAACAATGTCTGATACATAGTAAGTATTCAATACATACTTGCAAATACTTTCTTATTATTACAAGAATAGACCAAAATGGATTTGACCTCAGTGAAAAATCACATTTCTTGAACATTGTAAATATGATTAGTAAAATATGATTTGGCCAACCTACAAGACAAATATTAACCTACGCCTCTAAGACCATTGGCATATGAATGTCATGGATGTCATTTTTGCTTTGAGGGGTTCTAGTATTTAATACTGACCTTATGAAAAGAGTATGAATCAAAGAGAGGGATGGTGAATGTTTGCAGTCATCAATTTAATTCAAAACTGAAATATTGTACTACATCTCTGGCTTGTAGTAATCATTTAGAACATAGTAGTGTGCGAAGCACTGCATGCTAGCAGGGAAAACAAAAAGCAAACAACTAAATATTGGAAGAAGAATGGCACAATGGGAGCAAATGAACAGGAGACCCAGGTCTCATTTAACGTGCAAAGGAAAGCTTCCCTGGAAAAATTCATATTTAGCACTTAATGGTGTACAAATCTCTGACAGACACATTATGTCATAATTGATTCTTCACAAAGACTCCATTGGGTAGATACCAACTCCCTATTGTACAGATAAGAAAGCTGAGATTCAGAGAGGATGACTGGATAAGTGAAGCTGTTTCTTCATTTCCAGTGACCCACTGGGATCCCCATGGAATGGAAAACTAATGCAGGTTGTGCTTGTGGTTCTCTTTGTACCCCCTTAGCAGGCAAAATTTAAAATCCACTGTGAGCCAAATTCTAGCATACTAAACTGCAAACAGCTGCTTTGGCTTTTTCTTTCTTTCTTTCTTTCTTTTTTCTTTCTTTTTTTTTTTTTTTTAACATTAACAGAAAATCCTAAGCTAAATTTAAATTTGGTTTGTAGGAAGAAACAATTCAAGGGAAAATAATCAGCATCTAGTTTTGTTTGCTTTCCATTAAGAAGTCTCAGAATACAATCAGCTGTAGTGATATTATTAAATGCTCAAAAAGTATTCAGACAAATTCATATCTCTGCTAGCATTCCACTCTTAGCTTGTCTTAGAGCTTGTTAACTTTCAATTATGCTTGAATTCATTGCTCATTAGGTTATGGTAAAATATCTATTGTTTGATAGTTAATATTGAAATGTAATATAAAGACTGGTTGTTGGAAAGATGAAATATCAAAACCATTTGTTTGGGCTGGGTTATTGGTTAAAATAGAACTAGGCTGTCTCAAAGGATCGTCTACCTAATCCAACCCCTTCCCCAAATGAGTAAACATTGTCACTGGTTTCTTAGGTATCCTTTCAGACATTCTTTATCATCCAATCAAATATTTCACTTTTTTATATAAAAGATAACATACATACTTGTCTGCATTTTAATTTTTTGTCACTTAATGATATATCGTCAAGATCTTCCCATATCAGCACTTGTTTTTAGAGCTTTCCCTGTATGAATATAGCATAACTTATTAAGTAGTTTCCTACTGATGAGTATTTGGGTTTCTAATAATGTCCTCTTACAACTAAACCTAGTGACATTAACACTCACTGAATATAGATGTATCCCTAAATTTTCAACCTCATGTGTAGGTAGGATGGGGACACGTGTCTCAGTTAATTAATGGGATAGGAAGAGAATTAACATAAGCCATTTCTGGCCTGACTCTTAGAACTGTTGTCTGCAACTCTCCAACATTCTCTCCATCTGTCAGACCCCTTAGTAATCACATGTTTCAGATGGCATCATTACAAGAGGAAGGAGTGCTGCTGCCCCACCAGCATCTGACTTCCATGAGTGACAGATAATCTGTCCACGTGGTAAGCCCCTGAGATTTTATGGTTACCGTGGCATCACCTATTGTTTTCTGACTAATACAAGTCTACTACTTCATATGTACACAAATATATTTATGAAATAAATTCCCCACTGTGGAACTTTAGCTTTAACTTCTCTTTCTCACCGTCTCTAAGACCAGGTGATTATCAGACTCTGTAATTTATCCCAGTGCTCCTCATTTCGACCCAGGCTTCACATTCTATAGATGCTGCTCCGGTTTAGAACATTCCTGTTTACCACCTGCGGTCTCCTTGCCATTCAAAACTCATACAGTTTTTCCTGACCTCTCCCCTACAAACCCTTCAAAGGTTGCCAACAGTTTACAGGATTAGCTCTAGATTTGTCT
The DNA here is from genome assembly GCF_009764315.1 of Trachypithecus francoisi. Taxonomy (NCBI): domain Eukaryota; kingdom Metazoa; phylum Chordata; class Mammalia; order Primates; family Cercopithecidae; genus Trachypithecus; species Trachypithecus francoisi. The sequence goes on along the minus strand of NW_022681473.1, from coordinate 74,200,544 downwards.
AACCTGGCATTCAAGCCTAACCACACTAACATATAAAAGTAGATAGTATAGTACAGTGTCTGGCATGGAGTCAGTACTCAATGAATGGTGGTGGTCATTACATTTTATAGCCCCTTCCTACAACAAAATAGTGCCTTTTGTATAGTTGGTATTTAATAAATAATTACCAGTAGACTCTGTTATCAGGGGAACTCATAATTCACTAAGTTATGTTACCATAGTATTCCTTGATATTTTTGTTTCACAGCTTAGTTTTAAGGTTTAATCTTCTAGAGTGTTGATTAATTAGAGAATTGGATGTAAAGGCTGTAGAAAAGTAGCTCATATAATTTTTGGTAAAATGTTTAGGGAAGCATTCCTTTGTAACTGGGATGGATTGTGCAATAGTACATATGGCATCCGAAGATGATTATACCACTTAAGGCAATATTGAAAACAGTGTATCAAACTGAATATTCATATTGAACATCTATACCTACATGATACTGCTAAGTCATAATCAAGTTGGAATAGCTGTTTTTAGTATTTTTGAACCATCACATTCCAAGAGATAATTATTTACATATTGCTACCTCATGAATTCGAAGTGAGCCCATACATAATCCAAAGTGTTTAAAAATGTTCATGAGTTGAATTTGATGTTCCTGCCAGAGCTAGCTGCATTTCTTACTGTAGGAATTATGAGGTAGAATTTTATTTCTGTTGACAAAGGCTAGATGTTTACCAGTTCAAAAGAGACAAATATTAATATAATCTTGGTTAGGTTTCACATTGATTTAATTGATTTAAATTTTAAAAGTGTGAAATTATTCTGGAGGATAAATCCAATTGTCTTGGAAACTTTGAAGCGATGAAATGAAAACAAGATATTGTCATGCTTCACATGCAAAGGCTATAAATATAAATCAACTCTAAATTTCTGTCAATTTTATTCCAGTGTAAACAAAACATTAAGGCCCAAAAATAAAATTAAGCATACAATTAATATAAAACAATACATACCATGTAATATATTTTTATTCACATTACAGGTAGAAAAATATCTGAATTCAGCATTTTGGTATTAACTTGGGACAGGTTATTATGGAGTTTTAACTGAAGAACAGAAGTTGAAAAACATCAGAGCCCTCCCCTCTTCCCTTGCTCACTAGTAGTTTCACATTTATATGTGCTTTACAAGGCTGTGCAAAGTACCCAAGTCTTGAAATCTCATTTATTTTGGTTACAAACTTTAAGTAACACAATAAAATAATGAATATAATGAAATATCATTTATATTGGGCTTTGCTGAGGAAACCTCAAAAATATTAGCAGGTTCTCATCAAATTAATCCTCCTAGTAACATTAGCTCTAGGGATTAGCTACAGATATGATGCTCTCTAATACTTTGCAGAAAATAAAATGCAGGAAGGGAGTTGACATAAAGGCTTTTAGAAGCAACAACCCAGTCTATATGAAAGCCTGCAAATTAAAGTATATCCTTTAGTGGAGGAAAGCAAACTCAATCTCTAAGCTAAATATTCAGGGAGAAAACTGGATACTCTGAGAGTCTCAGAGTGACATCCAAGAATTTCAATGTAGTCAGTGAACAAAGGAATACAAATTTAAGCAGAGCAAGAGTTACATTATTTTGTATGATCATAAATAATTATTTCCTTAATAGCAAAGACAAACGGCATCCGCATGTTTCTACTTCCAATTCCTGACATCCACTGTTTCTTCTTTAACTATTCTCTTCTTCCTCCTTTCTTTTTTTATCACATTTATCACATGCTTCTCTCTTTTGAGATTTTCTCCCATTTGCTGTTTCATCTCATAGCCAGGGATGGGCTTCTCTAAACCATGACGTTTCTAGAAACACAGGGTATTGAAATAATTGTAATCTAAAATGTTTAAATTTGAAATTTGAATAAATTAGGAATCTATAAGTTAAAACAAAATAGCTGCCCTTTTTTCTACTGCACACTTCCAGAAAACAGCCCACCCAACCAAACCCCTTACATCATCACAAAACACACACAACAAAAAATGGCAAACCAAAGAACAGTGGGAGATTCTTGTTATGAGACCACTCTTTTCATGTTCCCCCTACAGGCAATTTGGAAAATTATTAGAGATGCAAGAGATTTTATTTTATTTTTTTTGGATAAATTCTTTGAGATTGATGATATTAAAGATTTAGTTTAGATCATGCAATAGGATGTGTAGCCTCTTGGTATTTAATGACATGGCCATCGGAACTCTACTTATGGTACTTCCTCCAATAATAAATTCTCTGTTATTATTGGAATTCTGTGTTTCTGTAGGATAAGTCGAAAATATGTTTGTCAGTGAGACTGTTTGTTATTATATGTCCCCAGTGTATGGTTGCACCTATAATGGTGCAGTGTAGGACCACAACAAGACAGAAAACTGATAGAAAAGGGGGAGCATTAACTCTAAGAAACAAATGAGCCTTTTTTGTTGGAAGAAATCACCTCCACACTGAAGATTTCCCCCCTGGAATTGGCTTTGGGGAGTATGTGCATGGTCTTTGACAAGACAACAAAGTCCCAGTCACACATATTAGCCAACCCTTCTCATGACATTGACACTTCATCAGAGTGTAGAAGCAGAAAAATCTGAAGAACTGTTTTTGTAGCTTTATTTACTTTCAGGTAACACATATCCTGTGGTCTTCTGAGTAAACTTGAAAAGATACTTGAAATATACATAAGGCAAAGGGATATTATAGATATAAAATCATAATCTAACATACAAATTATGTTGATAAACATACATTGATAAATGTAATTCTAACATTTGAACTTTGTGGCATTTGGGGACTGTACACTTCTTGGAACAGGAGTGTTGTCTTTCATTTAGCTTTTGCATGTCTCACCACACCTAGCAAAGGGCCTACTATTGAGCAGTTATGTTTCGACATGTTTCTGTATTAAAGATGCCTCAGGGGCTAGGCAGCAAAGCTGAACACTGATCATAGTTGGCTATTGTGTGTGTGTGTGTGAGGAGATTGTAATCATTTTCTGTATAACTATTTCTTAATTATAATTATAATTATAAATTCTATATAACCAAGTTTTAGATGGAAAGTCATCACTAAGGTATTGTCAGGATCAGAATGCTTTTAAGGAGATTTTAATTGTAGTTCTGGGGATTTTTATTTTGATACATATATTGGTGGTGCTTAACAAAAAATATTTCTTACATTTGTAGTTTTTAAATTCTTATACTAAATGTTTTTTAAGATAGTGGAGGTATATAGGCAAAGTTGTTCACTAGATTTAGAGTTTGCATGACAAAATGACTCATTTGTTAAAAATCCTAGCAAAGCTTGGAGTTTGGGAAATTATTATATTCTTAAAAACCTCACTTACTGATTTTCATATTTACCCTCCTTGCCTAAAGAAATTAATTATCTGAAATTTCAGAAGTATTTTAAATGAAAGAATCTAAATAAACTAAGTCAAATAAAAGGCAATACCTTCACTAATTCAGTTTGTATATGTTTTCAACCTTAATTGAATTCTTCAGTAAAAACAAAAATATAGAAAGCATTTCAGACTCAAATCATGTATGTGTTATAGAAAAATAATGGAACAGTAGAAATTAGAAGGGAAAGTTCATATAGAAAACAGTCAACAAAAAGAGGTTACGAATCCAGAACCAAAATGAAACTGTTAAAATCTTTTAACTTGAAAGAAATTTTAGAGTGCAAGTAGTGATGTGATAATTGATAACATGGCTTTCATTATTTTACTCCCCCTTCAGTTTCTGTATTATGGTTATATTATTTATTCAATTAGTAACCTATACTAGAGCTAGTAATTACTGTGCTAAGTTCTTATCTCAGCTAGTTATTGATTGTATTATATTGCTTAATGTCACCTACCTTCTCTGTATTTCAGCTCACTTGAATGTTCTGTGGCTGATTTGATATTTTGCAGTTTAAAAAGTTGATTGTTGCTCAGTCAACTTGGTTCCACTTAATCATGTGAATAAAATTAGTATCTGAATATATTCGTTCTACTTAATCATTTTCCTGTGAGTTCAGTTAGCTGAATATAAACACATAAACTATGCAATATAATCACCTTCATATAAGAAATACAAAGAAATTACAGTTGTAGTTGTGAAACAGGGACAACAATCATACTTGCTTCATAAGATAGTCTGGAGAATTAAATAAGTAAATACGTATAAGGTGATTACGACAGTGCCTACCCTCTTGTAAGCTTTTGATACATGTTATTGGTTTCTAATCTTTCATCCACCTTCCCCTTTTCTCTTCAGGTAAAAACTCTGGACCTCATTTATACTTATATTAGAAACAGAAAAGAGTGAATGTTTTAAATAATTTGTTAATTCAATCAACTAATCAATTTGGACAAAGTAATTGATCTTCCTGGGTAACTGACATGCACTTTAAGATAGTGAGAGATTCATTCATGATTCCTAACTCTCTTTATATTTGCAGACATGAAGTAGTAGCCAAACAAATCTGCCCTGGTGCCCTAGAGTCAGCTGCTTCCAGGTATTCTTATGGCACCTTCCCCACGCCTCACTCCACTCAAGTTGGTAGGGTTAATGTTCAATTTTATTGTCTAAAATTATCAGAGACATGAACACCACTGTTTGAACAAATGTCAGAAATTGAAGATAACTTTTAAAAGAATAAGACATTTTTAAGGCTGTTGTTAATTCACCAAATATTTAATGAGCTCAACTATGTAGTGAATGATAGAGCAATGCTTTCACAATTCTGAGGAAATCTTCATTAACCTAGAATTCGCTCTTAACTTAGAACCTAGTGAAAGTTCTAATCAAGTTGAAAAATAAAGATATTTTTAATGATGTGAGTGCTTAGAAAGTGTGCCTTGGGAGGCCGAGACGGGTGGATCACGAGGTCAGGAGATCGAGACCATCCTGGCTAACACGGTGAAACCCCGTCTCTACTAAAAAAATACAAAAAATTAGCCGGGCGAGATGGCGGGCGCCTGTAGTCCCAGCTACTCGGGAGGCTGAGGCAGGAGAATGGCGTAAACCCGGGAGGCGGAGCTTGCAGTGAGCCGAGATCGCGCCACTGCACTCCAGCCTGGGTGACAGAGCGAGACTCCGTCTCAAAAAAAAAAAAAAAAAAAGAAAGTGTGCCTTTCCCACACTCTTAACATTAGCGATTCCATCAGATTATACTCAATGAGGGAGTAAGCCCAGAAACAGGAAGCCACAGATGTCAGAAACAGTGGAGTCAACTCAGAAGAGCAAGGAAGAGGTAGTGGTGGGGAGTCCCAAAATGACATGAGTACAAATGGCCTGGAGATTAACCAGTTTAAATAAAAGAGGGAGGTTCTAAAGGAACCTTAGCAAAGCAGTGACTTCACAGAGTAAACGATATAATCAAGAGTCTGTAAATAACTAAAAATATGACAATAAAGGCAAATAGTGTAGGAAAAACTCTAGGAAAGCTTGTGAAGTACTATTTTTTCAGGCCTACAAAGCAAACTATGCAAGACAATACAAATATAAAACAAATTTTGATGCATTTTAAAATGCATGGTTTGTGAAGGAAAAAAATCTATTTGACCTTGATGTGAGAAACATTCTCTCATGAGTGATCCAAGGTTCATGACATTGGATTTGCAAAGAGAAAAACGTCAACATATTACCTGACCTGGCACTAATAGTATTTACAAAATAATTCCAATACGATGGCCATTTATTGATTTTCAACTTTTAGAAATAATGTATAACAAAATATAGAAAACATTGTTATGGTTGTATGACAAAAGATAAATATCAACAATCTTAAAATTATAGAAGTAAATGTTTAGCTGACAGAAGAAGGGATGTGGAAGGAAGAATGATGACTAATATTGACATCCTACAGAGTGTGGAGTTCAGGAAGGCTATCAAATATTGAAATAAGTGAGAGATTTTAAAGAAATTACAGAGTTAACAGAAGGACTCAAATAATGTTATAAATATCAAACATAACAAAAGAAAATAGTAGGAGAGTAGTGTAAGTAACTAAATCTTCATTTTTCATGTATGAAAATCAACAGATACTAAAGTTGACAAATCAAAAATTAAAAGTATACTCATATAAGCATTCAGAGATACCCTAAAAAATAATTTAAAGTAGGGACAATTCCCAGAGGAGTATTAAGAGTTAAAAAAATTGGCTGGGCTGGGAGATTCTAAGCTTTTCTAGATAGTTTGTATGGAAATACAAATACATATATACATGTATTACTTTAAAAGTAATAAAAATAGATGTAAAAAATCCCTAAATTGGTTAAAGAAACATGCTATTCTGAGTCCTTTACTTACGAACTCTTGTGATTTGTCTCCTCCACAGTTAACTTCTTAGGGGTAAGCATTGGTTACCTTTGGGGTTACTTATAGAATTAAAATGTTATTCAATGATAACAAATAACTGTGTCTTGATTGAGCTTCTATAGCAACTCTTCTAAATAGGAAACAAAATTATGGGTGCATACAGGTCTGTTTATTGTTCATTTAACATTTATTGAGCAATTACTATTTGCAAGTCTTAATTGTAGGCTCTTATTGAACTCAAAGTATACAATTCTTTCAGTTTAATAAGTAGGCATATTAGGTAGATTATTTGATCAGTATCATTCAAATGTCTATTATGAGCCAGGCACTATTCTAGGCCCTGGAGATACAATGTTTGCTACAACAGGGTCCTGGTTCTCTAGAATTGGTGTCTCCTATTAATAATTCCTCAAAGGAGGCACCACCTTCTGCATAATATTTATTTGGTCGATTATGATGTGACAGTACTCTAAATATCTGTGGAAAGATAAAGAAACTTGTAGTATGTTTTAGTTCAGATACTATCAAAGAGTTCATGAGCTCTGGAGAAAACTACATTTCAGAGGAAGATGAATGAGTTTAATGGAAGTATGTTACATATTAGAAATCTCTAAAGCCTGAGGTCAAAGCATGAGAACAGGTTCTTTACCCTGTTCATAGAACTGAAATAATATTCATCTGGGGCTGTGACTTGTAGCAATGTCAAGAAATAAATAAAGACAAGAGTATGCATCTTTGATTTTTAAAAAACTCTTTAAAGAAATAAAATAATTTGTACTGCTTTAGATGATTTAGAGATCTAAATGGGAGTGTCAGATTTGCGAATTTGTACCAGTTTAAGTGTGGAAGGGTAAGTGTTACACAAATGATTGGAGAAGTCAATGATCAGGTTGAGCTGTGATAATTTTGAGGTCAGAGGCAAATTGGGAGTTACACCAACAAAGAGGTTTTTTTAAAATACACATGATTTTATATCTTGTCATCTCATTTTTTCAAGAGCCTCCAAATATACATCTCAGTTTCTCCATCCAACCCCTGCACCTGGCACATGGAAACAGATGGAGGAATTCAAAATCTCAATTAAAGCTGCCTTTGAATGTATCATGAACTCCTGCTGTGAAGTCTTGTGAATTAGCAACACAGTACCAACACTCTGCCACCTTGTGGCTTCTGGAGTCATTGCAGCACATATGGATCAAAATCAGCACCCGGTTCTCAAAGCTTTTACTGGAACAACATGTCTTAGGTTTTTTGGGCAGATACTTTATTTAAAGGAATATGTAGGGTTCGTAAGAATACATTTTAGAGTTATCTTTCTAATGTATATATATTTAATATAATCATCATGTAATTGGCTATAATTCATTAGCCTGACTGAAAATAATGTTTTCCAAATTGCAGTTTTAAGGATTATAAAATCTTTGAACTAAAAGGAATCTCAAAGGTCATGCAGTTCAATATTTGAGTTCCTTTTATTGTCATTCTAATAAGAGGGCCTGAAATGTGAGCTTAAACATCTCTAGGGCAGCTTGTTTAATTTTGCAAAGCTTACTATCCCAACTATCTTCGACAACATTTATTCGAAGATTTATACATTCAACTAATGTTGTTTGGATAAAGCTCAAATTTTTCCATACAAACCATGAAAAATTATGTAAGAGACTTTTAAAATTGCATTTTCCATATTTACTAGTTCAGCACCAAGTATATAATAGGCCCTCACTAAATAATGGCCCTATTTGGTTTTCCTGTATTTACATTTTTAAGATGTAGGCTTATGGATTATTAACATTAAAATAGCTCTATGTTCAGTGACAAAATGCTTTCAATAAATATGCTCCTAGTTTTACACATTTACTTTTGTTCTTTTTACAAATTATTTTCTTATCGCAAAAAGAAGCGTCATTGAGAGCTTCCTATACTAGATGCTAGAGATAGAAAATTAAAAAGACACAGTGACTGCTCTTGAAATTTTTTATCTGTTGGGAAACAATTTATTTGAGTATAAAAACTTCAGCTGCTTAATGGAGGTATGTGAAAAATGCAGTAGGAGCCCAGTGAAAAGCATCTTGGGCTGTTAATGCATTCACTTTCTATGCTGTGTAACACATTTCCACAAACAGACACTTAAAACATGTTTACTATTTCACAGTTTCCATTGGTCCAGTCCAAGCTAGGCATAGCACAGCAGGACTCTCTGCTTCACTGTCTCATTGGCTGGAATCCAGGGCTGCAGTCTTATAAGAGGCTCAACCAAGGAAAGATTTAATTCCAGCTTGCTTGGATTGTTAACAGAATATATTTCCTGTGGGAGTATGACTGCGAGCCTCAGCTTCTTATCGGCTGTTGACTGGGAGATGCCTTAGCTACTAGAGTTTGCCCACAGTACCCTGCCATGCAGCCCTCTCCATAGGCAGTTCACAACATGGCTGTTGTTTCTTTAAGGCCAACATGAGAGTCTCTCTCCAATCTTCTGAGGCAGTATGTCTTATATAACGTAAGGTAAACATGGGAATGATATCCCATCTATTTTGCCATTTAATATAACCTAATAAAGAGGGTGACATCCCATCACCTTTGCTATATTATATTATTTAGATACCAGTTACCACTTCAACTCAAGGTGAAGGTACTAGGTAAATGGATGGGCAGTAGGGAACAGGGAAATAAATATTAGGCGTCATCTTAGGTTGGGGTGTGTCAGAGATGAAGAAAACCTAACCATGTATCAGGAAAAGCTTCTCAGGGGAATGGATGCTGTGCTAACACATGATATGTCTCAGTAGATAATAGGAAAATGAGCCATGCTAAGACAACAGCTTTGCTGAAATGTAGACAAGTGAAGGAATATTGAGAAGGTAGGTCGGGGTCAGATCACAAAGGGCCTTCTTTTGTGAATTAAGGAGTATGCCAAAAGCTAAGGGAGAAATGGATGAATACCAGGCAGGAAGCACCATGGTCAGAGTTTCATGGTACAAATGCCATTCTGGCCGCAATGTGGAGGACAGATGGAGGGGGGTTAAGATGAAAGGAAGGGAAATAAATGAGATGCTATCTATAGTCCTAGAGTCATATGGAAGACTGAATTCAAGCAGTAGAGTAGCATCTGGATATGGAAACATTTTAGGAGGTACAACTGATATGGTATCAATTATATAGCATTAGTGGTAGGAGAGAGATTGAGTATTTTTGTGTATTTAAAGCCAGTAGACTTCTTTCAGGTGATACACGAGTTTTAATTTTTAATGATGCCATAACTAAAGAGCACTGAGATTTCTGTAAATGTGCTAAATTCCTTATAGAAAGCCAAATTGGTCTTTAAGGACAAATGGTTATGATTAAACAAAACTTCTAAGACAAATACTCTCATCTACAGCCTGGCATAGGGCTTGTGATAGATAACTGATCCCTACTTTGAATTCGTAGAGAAAGGCCAGGAGCCCCAACATATTTTATCATTTAATGTCTCATTTGACAGAAGCCTCTTGATTATTTTCTACTTCAGTCCAATTTTAAAATGATAGTATAATCTTGGGTAATTTTTTCATCAGCAATAAGTAAAGATTTCATGCTGTAATAAGACTGCGGAGGCAGTTGGAAAGGTGTTCCCACTGGCAGAAACTGGCCTGGTACCTATTTGATCATCTGTACAAAGAAGGTACTAGTTTGATGAGAGCTGTCTGGTTGTTTTACCTATTTCTCTAAACACTGAGAAAAAAACTAGATTGAGGAGAAAAAACTAGTACCATTGTAGACATTAATCCAGTGACGAAGAACTAGATTAGGGAGGGGTAAACTGATTTCTAGCAGAAAAACGGGTTTGTGGGAGCTTGCTTATTTCCTTCCGTGTCAGGACTGCTTCTAGCCAAACACGTTAGGGTGGGTATTTATTGTCTTTCTGTCTGCCCAACATTCATTTTTCTTTTCCTCACTGTACTCCATTTTCCTCTTGGGAATCACCTGTCTCCCACTGATGGTAATTTTGATATGACTGTAAATCCAGACAGGTTCCCCATGCTCCAGAAGCTGAAGGAATCCCAGAGGCTGAAACCTATCCCTTCTGGCAGATGCTTCCCTCTCACAGGAGGCAGATAGACAATCTAAGTTCAGTTGAAGTTTAATCATTCTAGCAGCAGCTGCTTTTTCCATATTTGGTTCTTTTATCTAAAGCTTTCCCACATTCCTTCTGATAAAGACTCTTTCTGATTTAGTTAATCAGAGTTTGTTGTTTATAATCACAGAAAATGATACACTGGTTCATTAGCATTTTAGGAGGGAGAAGGAAATAGTTTATTGAACTTCTGTCAGCTGTCATTCTGTTAGATGTTTTACATATTTTGTCATTACTAAATTGACACGAAGCATAAATTTGTCTTCATATTAATGAACTGAATTATTAATACATTTTCTAATATTAAACCCAGTTTACATTCTGAAATAAAGTCAACTTGCTATGATGAATTTATATTATAAAATGCAGAATATGTATATAGCTAGATTTAGTATGGTAAAATTTTAATAAGTAGTTTTGCAACTATGAGTACAATGAGATTGCCTAATTTTAGTATCAACATTATACTATTCTGAAATTGAATTGGTGAGCGTACCTCTTTTCCTCATTCTACAGAAATGTTTCTTTAAGTTTGAAATTTTTCACCTCTTGGTTAAGTGAAAGAACTTATCTATAAAACTATCTGGGTCTAGTATTTCCTTATAAGAATATTTTTAAACTTTTTATTCACTGTTTTAATATTTATACAATTATTCAGGTTTTCTTTTTATTCTTGAGCAAAGTTTAATAAGTTATGATTGTCAAGAAATTTTTCAATTTTTTTAATTTTCAAATTTGATGGAGAAAAGCTTTGTAAAGTATTATCTTATCCTTTCAAATTTTCTGTTACATATATAGATATGTCTGCCTTTCCATTACTAATATTATTTTTACATTCCCCAATACTTACCTTTTGCATAACTTCAAGGGACACTGTTAACATTGTAGTGTTCCATATCAATCAAATTCCCTGGATCGCAGTCCATTAATATATTCAAAAATACACCATTTTGTAGCATATGATATTAAATGTAACTCCTGGAATTATGCAAAATTATGTTCCCGGTACTTTTCTTTTTCTTGAGAGATCTTTCCAGAACTTTAAAAACTGTATTTGTTATGAAAACACTAAATTGGGCTTTGCTGATTTTCTCTATTATATTTATTTTCTACTTTTTAAATATTTGTTCTGTTTTATACAATCTTCTTCCCAACTTTTTTTTTTTTTTTTCCCTAACTTCTTACTTTGGATACTTTGCTTATTGGTTTTCATACTTTTTTTTTTCTTTTCTAATATAAATACTTAAGGTTATACATTTTCTTTTGTCAATCATTTTAGCAACATTCCACATATTTTAATATTTAGTATTATTGCTGTTTAGTTTTCTTCTTTAACTCCTGTGTTATTTAGAAATGGACTTTTAAAATTTAAAAATTTATGTTTTCAAAGCTATTTCTTTATTCCTGATTTCTCATTATTTTGTGGTCTACAACATTGCTTCTATGGCACAGACTCTTGACATTTGTTGAGGCTTGAACTATGGCCTAGGATAGGGTAAATTTTTGTAAATGTTCCATGTGTATTTGAAAAGAAAGTGCATTCTCTAGCTGATTAGTACGGCATTTATGTCAATTAGATCAAGACTTCCACTTATGCTACTCAAAATATTACTTTCTGTTTCTTCTAGTATCTCAGACCTTTCCTCTTTTATTACTTACAGGCTTCCTTGAGCATCTATTTTGAAATTTCAGTTAGGGTCATAAAATGTGCATTGTTTGTCCAAAAATGTTTTTATTTTATTATTTTTCTTAAGAAATATTTATTTTTTCATGGCAACAAAATTCTAGTTTTTTTTTTTTTTTTTTTTTTTTTTTTGGTATACCTTGAAAATGTAACTCTACTCTCTTACGGATTCCATCTTACTCCATATTTAGTTGTGTTACTTTAGGTAATTTACCTTTCCTTTTATGTTGATTTTAAAGTCTGTTCTGTATGTTTGGTGTTCTGCAGCTTTACTATAGTGAGTCTAGGTTTGGTTTCTTTTGGTAAATGCTGTTGGGGCTTATTGTGCTACCTAAATCAATGGACTTGCATATTTAAGTTATAGAAAATTCTTAGCAAACTTTTTTTTTCCCAATAATATATCTTTTCCTATTTTCCATTACTGAAACTCTCATTAAAAGTGTACTGGAAAGATGCTTTCAATAATGTTACAGTTTATACTCAGATGCGGAGGGAAACAGTGCCTGAACCTCAGTCCATATTATCCTTGTCTCTATGTGCATTTGTTTAATAATTTTACCTCTTTTCTAATTATCTCAAAAGTATTTTTTTGAGATACCTGTGGTTCTACATCTTGAATCATTTTGTTCCATCCTCCACTCTTCTTAATTTCATCTCATTTCTCATCTTTTTATCCTCTATGGTGTCTTCCAGAGAAATTTCCTGAGATCTAGTTTTCACTCCCTGGTGCTCTATTCAGGTGTGTCTAACTTGCTGTTTAATTCCTTAAAGGTTATTTTCAATAGCTACTTTTTTAATTTCTGCAAATTTTATTTGGTTCTTTGTTCACATCAGCTTTCTGTTTTTAGTAGTCTTTTGTCCTTAATTATGCCTTTCATTTTCTCCTTTATGTCTTTGAACTATGAAAACATATTGTATATTATTTATCCTATACTTTGAATTGTTTGAGCACTTTACTCTGTTATTTTCTTTTGCTGATTCTCAATCATGATGATTCGCTTTTTTGAAAATTTTGTGGCTGGATTTATTTTTTTCCATTTATTTAGATTTTATGTCTTCTGGGGATTTATCTGTGGGAATTCTTTGAGACCGAATTGAAGGTGAGTTTCTAAAGAAATAATGTGTATTTGTTTCTTCCAGACACCTGGACATCACTTTACACTCTTTTTTGTTGTTGTTGTTATTGTTTATTTGTATCTGTTTTTGTTTTTGTTTTTGTTTTTGAGATGGAGTCTTCCTCTGTCGTCAGGCTGGAGTGACGTGGTGCGATCTCGGTTCACTGCAACCTCCATCTCTTGGGTTCAAACGATTCTTCTTCCTCAGCCTCCTGAGTATCTGGGAATACGGTGTGCGCCGCCGTGCCCAGCTAATTATTTTTCTTTTTTCTTTTTCTTTTCTTTTCTTTCTTCCTTTTTTTTTTTTTTTGCATTTTTTGTATTTTTTAGTAGAGATAGGGTTTCACCATGTTGGACAAGATGGTCTCGATCTCTTGACCTCGTAATCCGCCCGCCTCAGCCACTCAAACTGCTGCGATTACAAGCGTGAGCCACCGCACCTGGCCTGAACTCTTACATTGGTGCTTTTTAGACCACACAGTGTGAATTTGAGTTCCAAATCTTAAAAAAAGGCAAAGTTGTGATTACAGATTTTCAGGCGAGATTTCCCTCCCATTCAGTGTCAGATCCAAGATTGATAAATATCCTCATCATCTTTTTTCTGTTTATATTAGTCTGCTCAGGCTGCTATGACTAAATATTACAGACTGAATGGCTTAAATAATATAAATGTATTTTCTCACAATTCTGGAGAATGTGAAATTCAAGATGAAGATGCCAGCAAATTAGGTTGCTGGTGAGGACCCTCTTCCTGACTTGTATATGGCTGCCTTCTCACTATGTCCGCATATGACCTTTCCTTGATGTGTGCATACAGTGCATCCAGAGAAGGAAAAGACAGCGAGCAAGAGAAGGAGCAAACCAGCCCCCAGGTATCTCTTCTTATAGAGACACTAATCCTAATAAATCACAGCTCTACCCTTATGACCTCATTTCCTCATTTAATCCTAATATCTTTTATTTTATTTTATTTTATTTTTATTTTTTAATTTTTTTGAGATGGAGTCTTGTCTCGCTCTGTCGCCCAGGCTGGAGTGCAGTGGCCAGATCTTGGCTCACTGCAAGCTCCGCCTCCCGGGTTTACGCCATTCTCCTGCCTCATTCTCCAGAGTAGCTGGGACTACAGGCGCCCGTCACCTCGCCCGGCTAGTTTTTTGTTTTATATTTTTTAGTAGAGACGGGGTTTCACCGTGTTAGCCAGGATGGTCTCGATCTCCTGACCTCGTGATCCACCCGTCTCGGCCTCCCAAAGTGCTGGGATTACAGGCTTGAGCCACCGCGCCCGGCCCCTAATTTCTTTCTTAGGGTCCCCATCTCCAAATACAACCACAGTCAGTGTTACGGCTTCAATATATGAATTTGGAGGCAGAAGAACATAAACATTCAGTCTATAGCAGTGGAACAGATATTTTCCTAGTAGGCCCTTTCACTGATAGAATGAGGATTTGGGCTTTCAGCTCTCTGCAGGAATCTTTATTCTGACTCTTCAACTTATGTGAGCCCTGGGCTAAGTCTCTTGTTCCTATAAGATCATTTAGATTAACTATTTAGGTGATTGTGAATGGCAGATGTCCCCAGTGAAGCTGGTGGCTTCAGTATTTAGTTCCACCTCTGGATTTATTTTTGGTTTCACAAGATTTCCCACACATTCTGTTCAAATTAGGTAAATATTAAAATATGTATGTTTTAAATATTTCACCTTGTATTTTGAACCTTTTTATCATAAATATTCTCAGACTTTTGTGATATAGAATTCAATAAAATAGTAGAGGAGATGTAATGTACCCTCATATACCAATCAACTAGATTCTATAATCATCATTTTGTCAAACTTGCTTAAACTTGTCTTTTTCTTTTTGTTTTTAATATTTTAAAGTTCTAATATCAACTACTACATTTTACAACATAATGTATATAACCATACCAATAGATATTTTCTATATAATCACCTAGAACAGTATCAATTTATCTTTACTATCATCTGATACATTTGAATATAAGTCAAATTCCCCTTATTATTTCAAAAATGTCATTTTATGGTTGGTTTGTTTAAATTTGGGCCCAAACCAGGTCTACATTTTGCCTTTCGTGGTGGTGGTGCTTTTTTTTCAAATTCCCTTTAATCTAGAATAGGTCTTTCCTTTTTTTAAATTTAATGATACCAATGACTCTTGAAAAGTAAGAGAGTTGCCTTATAGAATTGTTTTCTTTTGTTGTATAAAATGTTTTTCTATTCTTCATATTTTCTACAAATTAAAAAATAAGTATAAAGACTGGATTATATTTGGATTCAACTTCTTTAGCATAGACACTTCATAGGTGGTGCATGTGACTGTATTACATTAAATCAGAAAATATGTATCTCTGGTAATCATAAGTTTAGTGATGTTGAAATTGATCATTGGTACAGGTTTTGTCAGCCTGACCCTTGCATTACAAATTTCCCCATTAATCTTTTCACCTAATATATTTTACTATCTATTGATGATTGTTGCCTTTTAATGTTTTCTCAACATAATTTTCCATTTGGTGATTTTCTAATTCTGTCATTTATCTACATTTATCAGATGAAAATTTTCTGAAAGAATTTTCCTCACAAACGAAGTTTTTTAGATGACTCTGATGCTTAGTTTGTGTAGGAGAGGATAAACGTCTAATTCTTTCTTTTTAATTGCCAATTTTCATGGTAAATGGTTGTCACTCTAGCTACCTCTTGTGCTGAAACGAGTTTTTTTGTTTTTTTTTTAATTTTCTACTAGGTTTTTGGCTTTTATAATGTGAAACCTCTAGCCGTTTTTGTAAAGAGAAGGATTATAAATCAAAAATAAAAATCAAGAAGACTAACCACATCACTATACTTGGGTTTAGTATTTCCTGGGTTCAGGAAAAGTTTTTAGACATGGCTTTTTCTAGAATGTAAGTACCTTCCATATGGACACAAGAGTAGATCTTAATTTGATAAGGATTCAAAATTGAATTTCTCAGTCCTTTAAACTCTAATCTGTCTTTAGTGATGTCATCATTTTTAAGTTCCTGTTTCTCCTTTAAGGTGAATGTGATCCTATATTTCTAGAATGATTTTCCTAAAATTTATTTTTAATATTTCATCCCTCCACCTCCCTGCCTTCATCCTTAGAATCTGAGTTGGGATAAATAACAAGCCTATCCTCAATCTCCTTTACATAGCAAAACACTAATATGGATAATAAGACATTTGTCAAATAGTGATTTGTGTTTTTAAGTCATGCTAATAATAAAAATTAAGAATTAAAAAGAGGGAAGGGGGCGGAGCAAGATGGCCGAATAGGAACAGCTCCAGTCTCCAACTCCTGGCGCGAGCGACACAGAAGACCGGTGATTTCTGCATTTTCAACTGAGGTACTGGGGTCATCTCACTGGGGAGTGCCAGACAATCGGTGCTGGTCAGCTGCTGCAGCCCGACCAGCGAGAGCTGAAGCAGGGCGAGGCATTGCCACACCTGGGAAGCGCAAGGGGGAAGGGAACCCCTTTTCCTAGCCAGGCGAAATGAGACACACAACACCTGGAAAATCGGGTAATTCCCACCCCAATACTGCGCTTTAAACAAACGGGCACAACAGGAGATTATACCCACACCTGGCCGGGAGGGTCCCACACCCACGGAGCCTCCCTCATTGACAGCAAAGCAGTCTGTGATCTAACTGCAAGGCAGCAGTGAGGCTGGGGGAGGGGCGCCCGCCATTGCTGAGGGTTAAGTAGGTAAACAAAGCCACTGGGAAGCTCGAACTGGGTGGAGGTCACAGCAGCTCAAGGAAACCTGCCTGTCTCTGTAGAGACTCCACCTCTGGGGACAGGGCACAGCTAAAAAAGAATGGGGGAAGCAGCAGAGGCCTGTGCAGACGCGATCCACTCTGTCTGACAGCTTTGAAGAGAGCAGTGGATCTCCCAACATGGAGGTTGAGATCTGAGAACGGACAGACTGCCTGCTCAAGTGGTTCCCTGACCCCTGAGTAGCCTAACTGGGAGACATCCCCCACTAGGGGCGGTCTGACACCCCACACCTCACAGGGTGGAGTACACCCCTGAGAGGAAGCTTCCAAAGTAAGAATCAGACAGGTACACTCGCTGTTCAGCAATATTCCATCTTCTGCAACCTCTGCTGCTGATACCCAGGCAAATAGGGTCTGGAGTGGACCTCAAGCAATCTCCAACAGACCTACAACTGAGGGTCCTGACTATTAGAAGGAAAACTATCAAACAGAAAGAACACCTATACCAAAACCCCATCAATACGTCACCATCATCAAAGACCAGAGGCAGATAAAACCACAAAGATGGGGAAGAAGCAGGGCAGAAAAGCTGGAAATTCAAAAAATAAGAGCACAACTCCCCCTGCAAAGGAGCGCAGCTCATCGCCAGCAACAAATCAAAGCTGGTCAGAGAATGACTTTGACGAGATGAGAGAAGAAGTCTTCAGTCCATCAAACTTCTCAGAGCTAAAGGAGGAATTACCTACCCAGTGCAAAGAAACTAAAAATCTTGAAAAAAGAGTGGAAGAATTGATAGCTAGAATAATTAATGCAGAGAAGGTCATAAATGAAATGACAGAGATGAAAACCATGACACGAGAAATACGTGACAAATGCACAAGCTTCAGTAACCGACTCGATCAACTGGAAGAAAGGGTATCAGCGATTGAGGATCAAGTGAATGAAATGAAGCGAGAAGAGAAACCAAAAGAAAAAAGAAGAAAAAGAAATGAACAAAGCATGCAAGAAGTATGGGATTATGTAAAAAGACCAAATCTACGTCTGATTGGGGTGCCTGAAAGTGAGGGGGAAAATGGAACCAAGTTGGAAAACACTCTTCAGGATATCATCCAGGACAACTTCCCCAACCTAGTAGGGCAGGCCAACATTCAAATTCAGGAAATACAGAGAACACCACAAAGATACTCCTCCAGAAGAGCAACTCCAAGACACATAATTGCCAGATTCACCAAAGCTGAAATGAAGGAAAAAATCTTAAGGGCAGCCAGAGAGGAAGGTCGGGTTACCCACAAAGGGAAGCCCATCAGACTAACAGCAGATCTCTCGGCAGAAACTCTACAAGCCAGAAGAGAGTGGGGGCCAATACTCAACATTCTTAAAGAAAAGAATGTTAAACCCAGAATTTCATATCCAGCCAAACTAAGTTTCATCACTGAAGGAGAAATAAAATCCTTTACAGATAAGCAAATGCTTAGAGATTTTGTCACCACCAGGCCTGCCTTACAAGAGACCCTGAAGGAAGCACTAAACATGGAAAGGAGCAACTGGTACCAGCCATTGCAAAAACATGCCAAAATGTAAAGACCATCGATGCTAGGAAGAAACTGCATCAACTAACGAGCAAAATAACCAGTTAATATCATAATGGCAGGATCAAGTTCACACATAACAATATTAACCTTAAATGTAAATGGACTAAATGCTCCAATTAAAAGACACAGACTGGCAAACTGGATAAAGAGTCAAGACCCATCAGTCTGCTGTATTCGGGAGACCCATCTCACATGCAGAGACATACATAGGCTCAAAATAAAGGGATGGAGGAAGATCTACCAAGCAAATGGAGAACAAAAAAAAGAAGGGGTTGCAATCCTAGTCTCTGATAAAACAGACTTTAAACCATCAAAGATCAAAAGAGACAAAGAAGGCCATTACATAATGGTAAAGGGATCAATTCAACAAGAAGAGCTAACTCCTAAATATATATGCACCCAATACAGGAGCACCCAGATTCATAAAGCAAGTCCTTAGAGACTTACAAAGAGACTTAGACTCCCATACAATAATAATGGGAGACTTCAACACCCCACTGTCAACGTTAGACAGATCAACGAGACAGAAGTTAACAAGGATATCCAGGAATTGAACTCATCTCTGCACCAAGCGGACCTAATAGACATCTATAGAACTCTCCACCCCAAATCAACAGAATATACATTCTTCTCAGCACCACATCACACTTATTCCAAAATTGACCACATGATTGGAAGTAAAGCACTCCTTAGCAAATGTAAAAGAACAGAAATTATAACAAACTGTCTCTCAGACCACAGTGCAATCAAACTAGAACTCAGGACTAAGAAACTCAATCAAAATCGCTCAACTACATGGAAACTGAACAACCTGCTCCTGAATGACTACTGGGTACATAAAGAAATGAAGGCAGAAATAAAGATGTTCTTTCAAACCAATGAGAACAAAAATACAACATACCAGAATCTCTGGGACACATTTGAAGCAGTGTGTAGAGGGAAATTTATAGCACTAAATGCCCACAAGAGAAAGCAGGAAAGATCTAAAATTGACACTCTAACATCACAATTAAAAGAACTGGAGAAGCAAGAGCAAACACATTCAAAAGCTAGCAGAAGGCAAGAAATAACTAAGATCAGAGCAGAACTGAAGGACATAGAGACACAAAAAACCCTCCAAAAAATCAATGAATCCAGGAGTTGGTTTTTTGAAAAAATCAACAAAATTGACAGACGGCTAGCAAGACTAATAAAGAATAAAAGAGAGAAGAATCAAATAGACTCAATAAAAAATGATAAAGGGGATATCACCACGGACCCCACAGAAATACAAACTACCATCAGAGAATACTATAAACACCTCTACGCAAATAAACTAGAAAATCTAGAAGAAATGGATAATTTCCTGGACACTTACACTCTTCCAAGACTAAACCAGGAAGAAGTTGAATCTCTGAATAGACCAATAGCAGGCTCTGAAATTGAGGCAATAATTAATAGCCTACCAACCAAAAAAAGTCCAGGACCAGATGGAATCACAGCTGAATTCTGCCAGAGGTACAAAGAGGAGCTGATACCATTCCTTCTGAAACTATTCCAATCAATTGAAAAAGAGGGAATCCTCCCTAACTCATTTTATGAGGACAATATCATCCTGATACCAAAGCCTGGCAGAGACACAACAAAAAAAGAGAATTTTAGACCAATATCCCTGATGAACATCCATGCAAAAATCCTCAATAAAACACTGGCAAACCGGATTCAGCAGCACATCAAAAAGCTTATCCACCATAATCAAGTGGGCTTCATCCCTGGGACGCAAGGCTGGTTTAACATTCGCAAATCAATAAAAATAATCCAGCATATAAACAGAACTAAAGACAAGAACCACATGATTATCTCAATAGATGCAGAAAAGGCCTTTGACAAAATCCAACAGCCCTTCATGCTAAAAACGCTCAATAAATTCGGTATTGATGGAAAGTACCTCAAAATAATAAGAGCTATTTATGACAAACCCACAGCCAATATCATACTGAATGGGCAAAAACTGGAAAAATTCCCTTTGAAAACTGGCAAAAGACAGGGATGCCCTCTCTCACCAGTCCTGTTCAACATAGTGTTGGAAGTTCTGGCTGGGGCAATCAGGCAAGAGAAAGAAATAAAGGGTACCCAGTTAGGAAAAGAAGAAGTCAAATTGTCCCTGTTTGCAGATGACATGATTGTAGAAAACCCCATCGTCTCAGCCCAAAATCTCCTTAAGCTGATAAGCAACTTCAGCAAAGTCTCAGGATACAAAATCAATGTGCAAAAATCACAAGCATTCTTATATACCAGTAACAGACAAACAGAGAGCCAAATCATGAATGAACTTCCATTCACAATTGCTTCAAAGAGAATCAAATACCTAGGAATCCAACTTACAAGGGATGTAAAGGACCTCTTCAAGGAGAACTACAAACCACTGCTCAGTGAAATCAAAGAGGACACAAACAAATGGAAGAACATACCATGCTCATGGATAGGAAGAATCAATATCGTGAAAATGGCCATATTGCCCAAGGTTATTTATAGATTCAATGCCATCCCCATCAAGCTACCAATGAGTTTCTTCACAGAACTGGAAAAAACGGCTTTAAAGTTCATATGGAACCAAAAAAGAGCCCGCATTGCCAAGACAATCCTAAGCCAAAAGAACAAAGCTGGAGGCATCACGCTACCTGACTTCAAACTATACTACAAGGCTACAGTAACCAAAACAGCATGGTACTGGTACCAAAACAGAGATATAGACCAATGGAACAGAACAGAGTCCTCAGAAATAATACCACACATCTCTACAGCCATCTGATCTTTGACAAACCTGAGAGAAACAAGAAATGGGGAAAGGACTCCCTATTTAATAAATGGTCCTGGGAAAATTGGCTAGCCATAAGTAGAAAGCTGAAACTGGATCCTTTCCTTACTCCTTATATGAAAATTAATTCAAGATGGATTAGAGACTTAAATGTTAGACCTAATACCATAAAAACCCTAGAAGAAAACCTAGGTAGTACCATTCAGGACATAGGCACGGGCAAGGACTTCATGTCCAAAACACCAAAAGCAACGGCAGCAAAAGCCAAAATTGACAAATGGGATATGATTAAACTAAAGAGCTTCTGCACAGCAAAAGAAACTACCATCAGAGTGAACAGGCAACCTACAGAATGGGAGAAAAGTTTTGCAATCTACTCATCTGACAAAGGGCTGATATCCAGAACCTACAAAGAACTCAAACAAATTTACAAGAAAAAAACAAACAACCCCATCAAAAAGTGGGCAAAGGATATGAACAGACATTTCTCAAAAGAAGACATTCATGCAGCCAACAGACACATGAAAAAATGCTCATCATCACTGGCCATCAGAGAAATGCAAATCAAAACCACAATGAGATACCATCTCACACCAGTTAGAATGGCAATCATTAAAAAGTCAGGAAACAACAGGTGCTGGAGAGGATGCGGAGAAATAGGAACACTTTTACACTGTTGGTGGGATTGTAAACTAGTTCAACCATTATGGAAAACAGTATGGCGATTCCTCAAGGATCTAGAACTAGATGTTCCATATGACCCAGCCATCCCACTACTGCATATATACCCAAAGGATTATAAATCATGCTGCTATAAAGACACATGCACACGTATGTTTATTGCGGCACTATTCACAATAGCAAAGACTTGGAATCAACCCAAATGTCCATCAGTGACAGACTGGATTAAGAAAATGTGGCACATATACACCATGGAATATTATGCAGCCATAAAAAAGGATGCGTTTGCATCCTTTGTAGGGACGTGGATGCAGCTGGAAACCATCATTCTTAGCAAACTATCACAAGAACAGAAAACCAAACACTGCACGTTCTCACTCATAGGTGGGAACTGAACAATGAGATCACTTGGACTTGGGAAGGGGAACATCACACATCGGGGCCTATCATGGTGGGGGAGGGGGAAGGGATTGCATTGGGAGTTATACCTGATATAAATGACGAATTGATGGGTGCTGATGTGTTGATGGGTGCAGCACACCAACGTGGCACAAGTATACATATGTAACAAACCTGCACGTTATGCACATGTACCCTAGAACTTAAAGTATAATAATAAAAAAAAAGAATTAAAAAGAGAGCGAGAGAGAATTAAAGCTCTATAGAAGTGAATTTCTTAGCTGCCAAATAAAAGATTGATGATAGTTTAAGCAAACTTATAATTGATACTTTGTGAACACATTGATTAACATGGCTATTTCTCTTCCTGACCTTATATTTTATCAATATTTTATTATGTGGAAAAAATGAAAACATCAACGTAGTACAATAAGCTTATTTAAAAGGCAAATGGGTCAAGTTTGTATGAAATGGCAATTATGAAAATAATCACAAACAAGTCATTAAACAGGATTTAATCAATACGTTATACCAAAAGAAAGGCTCTGCATTAATGTGCTCAACAACGAAAGAGGGCATATTCTGCTTACAAAGTATGTATGATAATCTAAGAGAAATCTGTATAACATAATGGGAAAGCAAATGTATAAATGACAAAGCAGAGGTAGAGATGTTGTTTTAAGTAGCAAGGATCTAGCCTCAGTAACAATCATTATTAAAATGATTAAAGACACCTAAGTCTTTAATTAAAAAAAAAAAATACTCCAGTTGCTCTTCCAAAGGTAACCTGTAGGTTAATACTAAAAAGGATAAAGTCATATGATCAAAATGTTAATATTCAATCAATCTTTAGACAAAAAGATATCCACAGTTACAAAACCCTGATTTTAAATGTTTTATTAAATAAGTTTTCATTGTACATTTACAGAAGATAAATTAAGGTATAAAACACTAAATTTAAAGTCTTTATTATAAAATGAGATTAACACGGTGTGTCATGTCATCAGACTCAGCAGCATTGTCAGTTGGTAAGTTTTATATATATTGTTTTCAAAGAACTAGTTGGTGAACAAAAATAGCGCAATAATTATAGCAGTTAATTCACGCATTCATTCACTCAGAAATCATATGTCTTATATCCTGTGCCAGATATAGTTCCAAGCACTAATTAAACAAAGATTAATAAGGCAAGAACCCTTCATTTAAAGAACTCACAGTCTCTTTGGAGAACTTTTAACATGGTCAGTTCATAACAGTCCACTATGAAAAGTGTTATGATGAGAATATGGAAGATGTGTTGTGGGTAATTTGAAAATAATGGGAATTCTTGCTTTGGAGATGGCTCTTTAAAGAGAAAGTTTCTCAATGGTGATGGCATTGAATCTATAAATTACCTTGTGCAGTATGGCCATTTTCATGATATTGATTCTTCCTATCCAAGAGCATGGAATGTTCTTGCATTTGTTTGTGTCCTCTTTTATTTCGTTGAGCAGTGGTTTGTAGTTCTCCTTGAAGAGGTCCTTCACATACCTTGTAAGTTGGATTCCTAGGTATTTTATTCTCTTTGAAGCAATTGTGAATGAGAGTTCACTCATGATTTGGCTCTCTGTCTGTTACTGGTGTATAAGAATGCTTGTGATTTTTGCACATTGATTATGTATCCTGAGACTTTGCTGAAGTTGCTTATCCTCTTAAGGAGATTTTGGGCTGAGACAATGGGGTTTTCTAAATATACAATCATGTCATCTGCAAACAGGAGCAATTTGACTTCCTATTTTCTAATTCAATACCCTTTATTTCTTTCTCCTGCCTGATTGCCCTGGTCAGAACTTCCAACACTGTGTTGAATAGGAGTGGTGAGAGAGGGCATCCCTGTCTTGTGCCAGTTTTTAAGGGGAATGCTTGCAGTTTTTGCCCATTCAGTATGATATAGGTTGTGGGTTTGGCATAAATAGCTCTGATTATTTTGAGATACATCCCATCAATATAGAATTTATTGAGAGATTTTAGCATGAAGGGCTGTTGAATTTTGTCAAAGGCCTTTTCTGCATCTATTCAGATAATCATGTGTTTTTTGTCTTTGGTCCTGTTTATATGCTGGATTACGTTTACTGATTTGTGTATGTTGAACCAGCCTTGCATCCCAGGGATGAAGCCCACTTGATCATGGTGGATAAGCTTTCGGATGTGCTGCTGGATTTGGTTTGCCAGTATTTTATTGAGGATTTTTGCATGGATGTTCATCAGGGATATTGGTCTAAAATTCTCTTTTTTTTGTTGTATTTCTGCCAGGCTTTGGTATCAGCATGTTGTTGGCCTCATGAAATGAGTTATGGAGGATTCCCTCTTTTTCTATTGATTGGAATAGTTTCAGAAGAAATAGTACCAGCTCCTCCTGTATCTCTGGTAGAATTCAGCTGTGAATCCATCTGGTCCTGGACTTTTTTTGGTTGGTAGGCTATTAATTATTGCCTCAATTTCAGAGCCTGCTATTGGTCTATTCAGGGATTCAACTTCTTCCTGGTTTAGTCTTGGGAGAGTGTATGTGTCCAGCAGTTTATCCATTTCTTCTAGGTTTTCTAGTTTATTTGCATAGAGGTGTTTATAGTATTCTCTGATGGTAGTTTGTATTTCTGTGGGGTCTGTGGTGATATCCCCTTTATCATTTTTTATTGCATCTATTTGATTCTTCTCTCTTTTCTTCTTTATTAGTCTCGCTAGTGGTCTATCAATTTTGTTGATCTTTTCAAAAAGCCAGCTTCTGGATTCATTGATTTTTTGAAAGGTTTTTTTATGTCTCTATGTCCTTCAGTTCTGCTCTGATCTTAGTTATTTCTTGCCTTCTGCTAACTTTTGAATGTGTTTTTTCTTGCTTCTCTAGTTCTTTTAATTGTGATGTTAGGGTGTCAATATTAGATCTTTCCAGCTTTCTCCTGTGGGCATTTAGTGCTATAAATTTCCCTCTACACACTGCTTTAAATGTGTCCCAGAGATTCTGGTATGTTGTATGACTTTCTTCATGGAATTGGAAAAAAGTACTTTAAAGTTCATATGGAACTAAAAAAGAGTCCTCATTGCCAAGACAATCCTTAGCAAAAAGAACAAAGCTGGAGGCATCACACTACCTGACTTCAAACTATACTACAAGGCTATAGTAACCAAAACAGCATGGTACTGGTACCAAAACAGAGATATAGACCAATGGAACAGAACAGAGCCCTCAGAAATAATACCACGCATCTATAACCATCTAATCTTTGACAAACCTGACAAAAACAAGAAATGGGGAAAGGATTCCCTATTTAATAAATGGTGCTGGGAAAAATGGCTAGCCATATGTAGAAAGCTGAAACTGGATTCCTTCCTTACACCTTATACAAAAATTAATTCAAGATGGATTAGAGACTTAAATGTTAGACCTAAAATCACAAAAACTCTGGAAGAAAATCTAGACAATACCTTTTGGGACATAGGCATGGTCAAGGACTTCATGTCTAAAACACCAAAAGCAACAAAAGCCAAAAGCAACAAAAGCCAAAATTGACAAATGGGATCTAATTAAACTACGGAGCTTCTACACAGCAAAAGAAACTACCATCACAGTGAACAGACAGCCTACAGAATGGGAGAAAATTTTTGCAATCTACTCATCTGACAAAGGGCTAATATCCAGAACCTACAAACAAATTTACAAGAAAAAAACAACCCCATCAACAAGTGGGCAAAAGCTATGAACAGACACTTCTCAAAAGAAGACATTTATGTAGCCAACAGACACATGAAAAAATGCTCATCATTACTGTCCATCAGAGAAATGCAAATCAAAACCACAATGAGATACCATCTCACACCAGTTAGAATGGCAATCATTAAAAAGTCAGGAGACAACAGGTGCTGGAGAGGATGTGGAGAAATAGGAACACTTTTACACTGTTGGTGGGACTGTAAACTAGTTCAACCATTGTAGAAGACAGTGTGGCGATTCCTCAAGGACTAGAAATACCATTTGACCCAGCCATCCCATTCCTGGGTATACACCCAAAGGATTATAAATCACGCTGCCATAAAGACACATGCACTCGCATGTTTATTGCGGCACTATTTGCAATAGCAAAGACTTGGAACCAACCCAAACTACTATCAAAACAAACTGGATTAAGAAAATATGGCACATATACACCATGGAATACTACGCAACCATAAAAAAGGATGAGTTTATGTCCTTTGTAGGGACATAGATGCAGCTGGAAACCATCATTCTCAGCAAACTAACACAAGAACAGAAAACCAAACACCACATATTCTCACTTATAGGTGGGAATTGAAGCATGAGAACACTTGGACACAGGAAAAGAAACATGACACACTGGAGCCTGTTTTAAGTGGGGGGAGGGGCAGGGATAGCGTTAAGAGATATACCTAATGTAAATGACGAGATAATGGGTGCAGCACACCAATATGGCACATATATACATATGTAACAAGCCTGCACGTTGTGTACATGTACCCTAGAACTTAAAGTATAATTAATAAATAAATAAATAAATAAAGAGAGCATTTCTTGAGGCAGTAACTTTAAATTTGGGTGTTGAATAAATCTACCAGCTGGAGAAATTGGGGAATAGTCTGTTAAAATCTGAGACTCAAGCACATTTGTAGAGACAGGAAATTATAAAATACACATTGTATTCAGGGTGCAATATACAGTCCTCTGTGATTGGAGTAGGGGGTACATGAGAAAGGACAGTAGATGAGAATCCGTATGGTGTTTGGTGAAGATGGGAAAGACTAAGTGTCATGAGAAGAAGCTTGGACTTTTAGACTCTAGTGTTTATGTGTCCAGCAATGATTTTGATATAGTTGTGTGTAGTTACAAGTTCTTCAGTTTGAGGGGGAAGAGTGAAGCTGTGAAGGGGCTGTAGGCAGGTAAATGAGTTTGGAAGGTATTGCCAGAGTTGATGAGATATGAGTCAAGCTAGTGGTAGTAAGAATGCCCAACAAAGTGACAATTTCAGGAATTCCTTAGAACAAGGGTGTCCAAACTTTTGGTCTCCCTGGGTCACACTGGAAGAAGAATTGTCTTGGACCACACATAAAATACACTAACATTAATGACAGCTGATGGCGTAAAAAAAATCACACATTAAAAAATCTCATAATGTTTTAAGAAAGTTTACAAATTTGTGTTAGACTGCGTTCGAAGCCGTCCTGGACTGCATGTAGCCTGTAGGCTGCGATTTGAACAAGCTTGCTTTAGAACATAAAATCAGTTAAAGCAGAGAGACAGTTGAACATTATGGGTTATGGTGAGAAATAATCAAGAATTATCCTGAAGTGTTCAAATTGGGTGGATTACAGTGGCATTGAGTTAGGAGAAGAGTTGGAGAAACCGATTTGGGGAAAAAGTTCCCTGAGTTTGATTTCAGTCATGTGGAGGCTTAAAACCCAGGAAGGACTATCAGGAATGGTCCTAGATATATCCTTTTCCCCATAAAACAAATAATTTCAGAAGGGGCACAGCAAGCAAGCAATTTGGGATTTGACTCAGTTTGGTGGATTTTCATTAAAGCAAATAATTTTTCTGCTTGTGAAAAAAGCAGGAGGAACTTTGCAACACAGAGCAAATGTGTTCATGTAAAGCATCAAGAAGCTCAAAATAACTTTTCATATAAATTTTTACAAAGCAGAAAGGGGAAAATTGTCATCTTTATGTTTATGTTTTAGATCTATTTTGTGAGATTAGATCCAGGGTTACCTTTGATCTCTATTATTAGAAATTTAGTGAAAAGTATACATATTTTGTTCAAACTTTAGAGAAAAACAAAAGTTAGGAGAAATTTGGGGGATTTTAAGAACATCTTAAAATTAATCAACAACTTCGAGAAACTAAAAGTTTAAAATAAGGATCTTTTGATGTTTCAACAATGTGGTAATTCAATGATTATTTACTTTCTGACAGTATTTGATAAGCAAGTTTCCTCCTTCACTAGTCATTGTTTCAGTTTTTCCCCACAAGCACCCTAATTTTGTTTCTTTCTTTTTTTTTTTTTTTTTTTTGAGACAGTGTCTTGCTCTGTCACCCAGGCTGGAGTGCAATGGTGCAATCTTGGCTCACTGCAACCTCCACTTCCCAGGTTCAAGCGATTCTCCTGCCTCAGACTCCCGAGTAGCTGGGATTACAAGCACATGCCATCATCCCTGTCTAATTTTTCTATTTTTAGTAGAGACGGGCTTTCATTATGTTGGCCAGGCTGGTCTCGAACTCCTGAGCTCAGGTGATCTACCTGCCTTGGCCTCCCAAAGTGCTGGGATTACAGGCGTGTGCCACCCCGCCAGGCCTGGTATTTTTTTTTTTTTTTTGACTGTTTCTTAATTGGAAAAAACAAAGTTTAGAGAAATTAAATAACATTGTTAAAATCATTCAAATAGTCGTCTGGAGTTTGAACGTTGGCCTTGCATGCGTTTCCTCCATAAACTGAAAAAAAGTTCACATTGAGGACTCAGTTGCTTCCATTTCATTCCTCTCTTCTGTTTCCTCTCTGTCTCTCTTTCCTTCAGTTATTTTTCTAAAGTATCCACCCAAGTACAATCTGTAGTTATTAGTTAAAGTCATTATTCACATATACCAGTAACTCTTGTGGTTTCATCTTTTGCTATAGTTTTAGGTATTTGGTAAGGTTATTGTCTCTCTCAGCAAGCATTTTATAAATGAATGTGAATGTCTTAGTGCTACCAAACTACTGAATCACCAACTTAGATGGGAACTAGTGCACTAAATCTTGGGAATAAATGACAGTAATAGCATTCAACATTGTTTGCCTTTAGTTAAGCCAGTGGAAGCTGAACACAGAAAATACTTTTTACATGTTAATAAGGAATAGATTCCTGAGATGCGCTACTAACAGAACTTGATTTGTGTATTTGTGACTTTTTAGATAAATGTATATTTATAACACTATTAAGCAGAATAGCCTTAAATCAAAAACATAAAATGTGGTTTGACTAGTAGCATCTGGAAAGAATCAATTCCTTTGCCTATAATGTTTCTAAGCAACCACAAATTGAAGCAATGCAAAGATAGTTCATGGGAAGTTAAAGCTATAATTTTTAGATTTCCATAATTTTGGATCTGCTGTAGGGCAAAAACACTGAAAGCTAATTTACACATTCTGTTTTTATTTATTAAATACAAATTTTGTGTGATACCAAATCATCACAGCTTTTTATAAGCAAATGGGCCTTTTCAGGAGGTCCAATTTAAGTCTTTCTTTGTTATGTATAATTAGAATCTGCATATGCAGTCCAGCATAATTATTTTGTGAAATAAAAAGCAGCACTGAAATTGTGATGTTAATATTATAAAGCTGTGAATTTATTAACATACTTCAGATGCTTTCTGAATTTTAAAAATTCTAATTGGATTGGATTCCATCATTACCAAACAATACTTTAATGCACCTATGTACCATATAAATCTAAATGTAAGTCACAAGTTTTTTCCTGTTTGGTATGTCTCCATTTGCATTTTTCAGATTAATTTGAATGTAAATATACTTTACACAAATTACCTCTTAAAATCCTTGAAAGTAAATGCCAAAGGTCTGACACCTAACAAGAAGACCTGAATATACAAACTTTTTTAAAAATCACATACTAAAATACAGCCATATTAGAATTTTATGATTTTTCAAAATGACTGCCTTTTTCCATGAAGTAGGTTATCTTTTTAATAAAGTAAAATTAGAGACCAGCTAAGAGGAAATGAAATAAATATTCCTTATATACCATGCAGGAGATATTATTTTCTCATAGAAATTTAAAGTACGTTTACAAAAGTTTTCTAAAAGTAGAAAATTTTCATAGATTGTATCAGGACTTTTATGTGAATTAAGCAGTTGAGCTCACCATGAGAAGTCTAGGAATAATGTTTAATCCGTTTTGGGAGGGATGAGGTTTGGTAGGCCATGTTTAATCTTACATTTTAAAATGTTAACTGATATTAGTATATCAATTCTTACCAATAGAATAAGCAAATTTGCTATGCTGGTAGAAAAGATTTTGTGACCAGGCGTGGTGACTCACAGCTGTAATTCCAGCAGTTTGGGAGGCCAAGGTGAGTAGATCTTTTGAGCCCAGGAGTTTGAGGCCAGCCTGGGCAAAAGGGCAAAACCCCATCTTTACAAAAAATTAACCAGGCTTGGTGGCACACACCTGTAACTCCAGCTACTTGGGAGGTTGAGGTGGTGCGAGGAGGATCCCCTGAGCCTGGGAGGTTGAGGCTACAGTAAGACATGGTTGCGCCACTGTTGTACTCTAGCCTGGGTGACAGAGTGAGATCCTTTCCCAAAAAAAAACAAAAAAGGATTTTGTATACTACATGCATTTTTTTTTTCTTTTGGTTTCTAAAGAGATCTGTGTTATCTGACTTCTTATTTATAAATAGTGAAATACTGCCATATTAAAATCGCAAATTGTTTTTTCTTTTTAGTAAAGTAAACCAAAGGCTGAAAAAGAACCAGTAGAAACTAATTATTCACACCTCACTGACCTTTTTAGATCTAAAGCCACAAAAAGACTTTGGTCCTTTGGACATAAGTAGGCAACTGGATTTATAAAGAAGCCAGAATGGAAAGTGTGAAGAATGACTGAGAATGTGGTGGGCACATTTCTCCAACATATAACCTTTGATAAAATAAACCCCTAGATGTTCTCCTCCCACCAGCTGCCCACACACGTATGATTATAGCAGTCTTTATTAGCACGTGCTAACTATCAACATTCAGTATTTTGCTCTGAGCTTTGGTTCCTTTCAGTCTGGCTCAGGAACCTACTCCCTATACTTTCAATTCACTGATAATTTCTTGAACACCTGTAATGAACGTATAATGTAGAGACCTAATAGGTGGTAAAGAGTCAGACACTGCTTTCCAGAAATAGTACTCTTGTGGGAGAGAATACATACATATATTACTAATGCTAATAAAAGAAGAAACCTGTCTTGTGTTTCTCATAGTGGTAAAAAGAAGGATTTGATGCTTTCTGAGGTCCTACTGTACACAACACACTGTGGTAGGCACCTTACTTCCAGCATCACAGTCAACTCTCCCAAAAATACCGTGTGGATAAGTGATTTCTAAAATCATTTAATTAGCTGCTAGTGTGCTAGAACTTAGACCTAGTCTATCTCTCTCTCTGACCCCAAACTTCCTACTATTACCATGCCACTTCCTTTATTTCAAATTGGGGAAATCTAGGAGATTCCTTGGAGAGGGTGGATTTTAAAGGTGTAATTACATAGTTTATTTTTCCACTTTTAAATGAATAATATTTCAAATTTTCATAAGGATTTTAAGTACCTAATAAAGTTGAAAAAATTGCAACTTCCCCCATACCACTTTTAGGTGAGAGGCAGTTCAGATCTGTGTAATTGTTAAATAATAAAGTCTGTGAATGGATTGTGTATGTCAAACATCTGTAATATGCCTATGAGGAAGAGCATTATTGCCAAGAAAGAAGGGATATCCTCTTCCTTGTAAGATATTACATTCTCCTCTCAAGAAGAAGAGATAAATATCCTCTCTCTTCAGCATTATCATAATTATTTATATTTTTCATTTGTGGTGTTTTAGGGAAAACATTCAAAAGCTGGTTGTATTGTTTATCATCTGAGGGACCTAGAACAAGTGAAACAGCTTCTGTGAATGTCAGTTTCCGCATCAGTAAGATGAAGGGATGTTTACCCTGTGTATTGTTGTGAATATCAAATGTATCTGCATGCTCCTGGCACATGGTCAGCACTCAATACATGTTTCATGTCCTTTCTTTTTTATTATTATTATACTTTACTTTCTAGCGTACATGTACACAAGGTGCAGGTTTGTTACATATGTATACATGTGTCATGTTGGTGTGCTGCACCCACTAACTTGTCATTTACATTAGGTATATCTCCTAATGCTATCCCTCCCCCACCCCACCCCCCAGACTGTGTTCCCTGTTAGTGTGTCTGACCCAGCGGTTTCTCAGTAAAGAGTTTTATACAGCAGTTTCAACCAGCAATCTTTATGTCACATTACAAAATTTCAGAAGGGCATATTTTTAATGCTCCAACCATGTCTGTGGCATGAAGCCTTTTATTGAATAGAGAGCCAAGTGCCAAGTTACTTCAGGGACCAACTTTCAGAAAAGTAAAAGTAAATGAAGCTATTCCTTGTGTGTATGTCTGCCCCGCCCTCCATCCCACACCCCTGCAAGAAAAGCTTTGTATGACGTTGAATAAGTTAGCCTCTCTAAGCCTCAGTTTCCTCATCTGAAAAGTAGAAATGATCACATCTCTCTCAAACTCTTGTCATGAGATCTAATAAATGAAATATTTTAATGCATGAGAAATATTAACATTTTCTCTCCCTTCCTGTTGAAGTCATGAATAATTTATAGGAAGTTATACTTTTTTTTTGAGAGACAGAGTAGCACAGTGGTTTAAAAAAATGAGTTCCAAAGCATAACAAACCTAAGTTCCAAACCAACTGTGGTGGCTGGGATAAGGAGTCCGGAGCTCTCTCTTTTTTTTTCATTTCCACGTTAATAATACCTAAACTCACAGATTTGTGTATTTAAATAAACTTATCTAAGTTACATAAGGTAATGTATAAGACACTGCCATATTGCAGTATAAAAATGTAAATTTTGGAGCAATCAAATTGAAAATTTCAAATTATACTGTTGGATAATGGGATGGATACATGATTTAACAAGGCAAAGCCATTATGTTGTGTTGCCTCATATGTGGAGAAGTAATTAACTTCAATTTCACAACAAAATATTTCGAGTAGCTAATAGTTATGCAGTTTATTGGACTCTGGGAATAAAAATGATTGATAATATAGAAATTATATACAAATACACTTTTTCTATCTGTTACTTGATGAATATTTACTGGGTTTCAAACACATAAAATTTAAAAAAACACAATATTTATTGAGTACTTATTATAAAGCAGAACTCTGCTAAGCTTTCATGCATTATCTCGTTTAATCTCACATCATTTTTAATGAGGTATACCTTGTTTTCACATTTAATAGATAATAAGACAGAATCAAAAAAGGTAAATAACTCACCTAGTGTTATATTGCCACTAATAAATACAACCAGGATGCATCTAAAGCCCAAATGCCTAATAACTAACTCAGACCACATGTTAACACCAATTACATGATCTTCCTTTATAATTGTACCATTTTCTCTGAATGAGCAATTTGCTTTAAGTAGAGGACATGTTTACTTGATATAGTAGATGGTTTGAGCACATGCTATTTTTAGTGACCATTTATCTTGAAACCTCAAATCCTTACCTTGGAAGAATGTCTGTATAGAAAGCCATGAAGAATAGGCAAACATAGAATACATTGTTTTTATTAGTAATTTTAAGAAGATGAAAGAATTATAAGAATGTTAGAAAGTTGTGATACGCTGGGAAAAAAAGCTAAAATAAGATATTTTGAAAAAGTAGATTGAGCATATTAAAACAACATATATTACAGGTTGTGAATGAATACAATTGACCAAACCTTCTGTCCCATTGAAAACTGATAACAGCTGATAGTGATAACATTAAGCACTTTTATAGTTTAGAATTGTTTTCAAAGTCACTGGCTGCATAGAATGTGACAATACAATAAAAACACAAAACAGCATTGGAGATCTTGGATATAGAAAGTAAATTACCTGTCATTGTCTGAGATCTTGTCTTTTCTATTCGCATTAACCAGAAAATGTAGGTACAGGGTAAGTATAAATAAAGAGATGTGTGCATCTATTACAGGCTCTGATCAAAGCTTTCTAGAGTGGTGATAAGTGTATCGTTTAAGGAATAGATTACATAGTGTCTTAGTCCATTTTCTATCGCTATAACTGAGTATCTGAGATGGGGTAATTTATAAAGAAAAGAAATTTATTTGTTAAAATCCTGGAGGCTGAGAAGTCCAAGATCAGGTGGTTGCATCTGGTCAGCTTCTGGTGAGGTCCACTTGCTGTGTCATAGCATAGACGAAGGCATCACAGGGCAAGAGGGGTACACTGGGAGACAAACTCCCTTTTTTAACAGACTCTTCTTGTGATAAATAATCCATTCCCATGATAACCAATTAATTCACTAATGCATTAACCTATGTATGATCCAATCATCTCTTAAAGGCCTCAGCTCTTAGCACTGTTACATCAGGGATTAAGTTTCAATATGAATTTCAGAGGAAACAAACATTCAAACCCTAGCACACAGCCATCGAGACTTCAAACAATCATCCTGCTTGAATGGGACTCGACAACTATAGTTCATGGGCCAAGTCTGTCCCAATGCTGGTTTTTGTAAATAAAGTTTCGTTGGAACACAGCCATGCAATTTATTTCTGTATCATCTGTGGCTGCTTTCACGCTACAGTGGCAGAATTGAGTAGTTATTGCAAAGTTCACATGGCTTGCAAAGCCTGAAATATTTACTATTTTGTCCTCTTCTGTTGAAAAACTTTGCTGGTCCTCAACTTAGAAGATTATTTGAATTCTGATTTTCAGGTGAGGTAGATAAATTACCCATAAAACAAACACTTGCAAGACATGTGAAGTCTTCTAAATTAAAATCCTGATTTTTAAAAAAGCAGCTGTCATAACTTTTCTTATGAACCTATTAATTTGGAGGAATTACTTCACCAGGGATTTCTTAGAGTTACCATTAGACTGCTTTATGAAGGCATTTACTCTTTCAACGGGTCATTTTTAGTAGATTCTGAGTACTAGTACTGAACTGGGCATGAGAACTACAGGTTGAATCAGATAGAACCTATATCCTTACAGAATTTCAATTCATGTGGTATTTATACTGTATCTTTATATTTAAGTTTAGTTTCT
Source organism: Trachypithecus francoisi (assembly GCF_009764315.1). Lineage (NCBI taxonomy): Eukaryota > Metazoa > Chordata > Mammalia > Primates > Cercopithecidae > Trachypithecus > Trachypithecus francoisi. The sequence continues at coordinate 74,165,177 of NW_022681473.1, read as the reverse complement.
AGTTTGCTTTTTTATTCAATCTATCAATCTCCACCTTTTAATTGAAGAGTTTACTTACATTTGATATAATTTATAATATGCTAAAATTTAAATACATTATCTTGTTATTTGCTTTCTACTGCTAAACTCTGTTCTTTTCTCTCATTTTCCCTGATTGCTTTTGAGTTGAGCCTTTTTGTGATTCCATTTTCGATCAACTATTTGTTTATTACCTATATTTCTTTTAATTGTATGTTGTTTCACTAGGGTTTATACAATTTGTCACAGTCTATCTTTAAACAATATTTTATCACTTAACATATAATGTGAGAAACTCACAATAATATACTTTTAACTCTGCACATACCTCTTGTGCACAATTTTATTTCTCTATATAAGTCATATACTAGATTATTACTATTTTTGCTTTAAATAGTCATTTATATCTTAAAGAGATTAAAAATGAAACAAAAATATAAGTACCTGGATACTCATCATTTCTGATGTTCTTCATTTCTTTGTTGTAGGTATAAATTCTCTGTATAGATATAAGTTTCCTCTGTTGTTATTTTTCTTTGCCCGCAGATCTTCCTTTGACCTTTATTGTGGTACAGATTTGCTGGCAATGAATATTGTAAGATTGTGTCCTTTTTAAATGATATTTTTGCAGGTTATAGAATTCTAGATTGACAGGCCTTTCAATACTTTAAAGACATCATTTCATCTACTGCCATATGATGTGAATAGTTATTCATGAGGAGGAGTTGCTGTCATCCTTTGTTCTTCTGTATGGAAAGTAAGCTTTTACTTTTCTGGCTGCTTTTGAAATTTTTCACTTTATCTTTGGTTTTCAGCAATTTGATCATGGTGTATGGTTTTCTTTATGTTCATTCTGACTGGGGCTTTTGAGCTTCTTAGATCTGTGGATTTATAGTTATCAAATGTGGAAAACTATTGGTCATTATTTCTTTAAATAGTGTTTTTTTTCCCTCCCACTCTCTAGGACTCCACTTGGTATCATTCAGCATATCATTGGCACTCTGTTCATTTTGTTCTAGTCTTTTAAAATATCTGTGTTTTAATCAGTTTCCATCGCTATTTCTTCGAGTTAACTGGTTTTCTTCTTCTGCAGCATCTTAATCTGTGGTTGATCCCATCTAGTGTGTTTTTCATTTTGAGTATCTTTTTTTTATCATTATATGTTTCATTTGATTCATTAAAAATCTTCCATTTCTCTCCTCATACTCTTCATCCTGTTTATGTTTTTCTACACATTTTTACATATATAAAGCACATTTTAAAAATTAGCTTCTTAAACATTCTTACCTATTTTATTATCTCTGTCATTTCTCTAATAATTGATTTTTTCCTAATTACGGGTAATAATCAGGAACTGACTACATAATCCACACTTGTACCTCTCTATCTCTCTGTCTTTTCATGATATTCCTTCTTATCCTTCAACCCTGGTATTCTGCCCACAAATTCTACCTGCCATGGCTACCCAAAACTCCAATTTCTGTCTTCAATGCATTGGAGAAACTAGATTCTGTTTGGGTCGCATATTTCTTTCTCTTTCCTAAAAGCTGCCTCGAGGCAGTAAGCTGGGGCAATTGTGGGCTCACCTTACTTATTTCCTTTCTCTCATGGATGATAGGGACATCAAATGACTGAAAATTGTGGAATCATATATTTTTTCTTGTTTTCCAGTTATTTGTAGTTGGTGGGCAATTTCCCTAGAAGCTAATTCAGGAGGATTTGACATTTTAGTTGATCCTTGAAAGTATAAGTAGGAATTTGACCCTCAAGTCTTATTTAAAAATTTATTTGAATTTAGCCAGTTTTCTTTTCTATTCATTTGATTGTCTACTTCAAACCTTTACATTTCAAGCCTCCTACCCATATAATCACACTTTTCTTTACAATTGGATTTCTTTTAAAAATTGAGATAGGCCGGGCGCGGTGGCTCAAGCCTGTAATCCCAGCACTTTGGGAGGCCGAGACGGGCAGATCACGAGGTCAGGAGATCGAGACCATCCTGGCTAACACGGTGAAACCACGTCTCTACTAAAAAATACAAAAAACTAGCCGGGCGAGGTGGCGGGCGCCTGTAGTCAGCTACTCGGGAGGCTGAGGCAGGAGAATGGCGTAAACCCGGGAGGCGGAGCTTGCAGTGAGCTGAGATCCGGCCACTGTACTCCAGCCTGGGCGACAGAGAGAGACTCCGTCTCAAAAAAATAAAATAAAATAAAATAAAATAAAATAAAATAAAATAAAATAAATTGAGATAATTTGGCTATAAGGCATGTTCTCTCTCATCTTCTTATATTTTCCTAGTATTTGTCTCCCTTCAGAGGCATATTTATTTCATTTTCTTTCGTTGAAAAGATGCCTGTTCACCTGCACCATTGATTGCATCCCATTAATAGTTTTGGGGTGATGGGATAAAAGTACACATTTAGAAACTGGAATAGATTGCATTACTAAACTACCAATTGCATTTTCTTTGAATAGGAGTTTTAGAGGCTAATTTTTTCTCTAGTGTTAAGAATTAACTCATCAAATACATCAGGAAATTCACTGCAAAATATAAATTAACAGAATTCGGTGAACTGAATTGCATAGATTTAGAACCAAGTGTATTACTGTAGAGAAAGCATAATAGGATAATCTGTTATCTTAATAGATTAATAATAGGATAATCTCTTATCTTGGTGTAGGGAGCCATAGGAAGCTCTAATATGCTTAAGAAGAAAAGATGACATTTTATCCCTCACTCATCGATAGGAAGGTCTAAATAAATTAGAGTAGAAGCCCAAAGTGTAATAAGCACGATTCTTGACATCTCTTTAGGAAGAATCATTTGTAAGGAACCTTGGAGATTTCCTAAAATATGATAATTGTTTCTCCTTACTTTCATATACTCTCTGAAAGTCATTGAACTTTTATTTCACTTGGAAAAACTGAATTCCAGACACCCTCGACAATAATTTTCAGACCGCGTAAGCTTTGCTAATAACAGCAAATATGTCTGGAAATGTATCAACTCTTTTATACTTTCAGGACAACATTAATGAATTTTAAGCCAAGCAATTCCTCAATAATTCTGCAGTGAACCAAACGAGTTAATTCATCTAGCAGAGATGAGATGTTAAGATTAAGGGTAATTCTGCTTCAATGAGATTTGTTAAGAAATACAGCACAACCAGGGAGTTAACAGATTAGAACAACAGCATATTGATTCATTTTTTCAGTTTTACCATTTCTTTAGAATATATTTGTTCCTCAATCCAACTTGGAGAAAATTTGTAATTCTCCAGAAAAAGAATATGTTTAAAGGTTCATTCAATCTAGGGAAATATATTATTGTATGGAAAACTGAATCATTTTCTTGGCCATTGAGGTGAAATTTTGGGGTCAGATACACCTGGGTTTAAGTTCTCATTCTTCAACCTGTTGTTATATATACTCATATGCTCATGTCTCCACACCAACCTGACATGCTGTATCTCTCCCCCATGAGACTGACAAGCTGTAAAGAACAATGTAAGAGAAATGATCTGGGTTGAAATCTCAGCTTTTTTATTTTCCAGTTGCATGGCCTTGGATAAGTTGCTTAATTCATAGATTCCTCAATTCCTTTATGTATGTAGAAATGAGATTTAGAGGATAATAACATGTGATAGGTTGTTGTTGGGATGACATGAGTTATTATACAGCAGAATGATTATTACTTTTTTGTTTTAATGGTATTACATATAAGTCATTCAGTTAGAAAACTGAGTATGTCCTATTTGTGGGTGCTGGAACAGAACATTTCCTGACACTAGGCCTCACTGCTTCACTGTGTCCCAGCGGTCATTTAATATGTGTGTGTGGTAATAGCCAGGTCTTTGTTCTGGATGGTTAATAGAGTTATTTTTCCAAATAACCTAGAGAGAAGTTACCACCTCAGAGTTATCACTAGTTTCCCCAGGGCTTAATTTCAGAGGTGTTAGAGTTGAAAACAGGGAATCATTTTTATCTACTTATTACCTGGCACAAAAAAAGAAAATGAAGGCATGGAAATTGGTTTCATATGCCAATGAAAGTAGGTTTGCTTTTAGTCTCAGCTGAAAAAAAAAAAAAAATACTGGGACTTGCTATTTGATGAAGACAGAACTTATAAGAACAGGTGCCCTTACTGAGCTCAGCATCATCTGATAGTGGCTTCAAACAATGCCAAGTCTTAATGAGGGCTGCATTTAATAAAGTACCACAGTCAGCTTTTATCAAGGCCACTACAAAGGAGATAGCTGCAGAAATGATTTAGAAAGTGTACATGAATATGTGTGTGTGTGCCTGTACACAGGTATGTGTTCAAATGATGGTTGAAATGTTGAGTACCTCCTGAATGAGCAATGAGATACTATATGGGGCAGATTTTTGTTGATTGGAAAGCACAGTGAAAATATGAGTAATTGTCATTGCTGGTATTATAATAGGATTATAAAAGTATGTGTAGAATTTTTTTTATTTCATTTTTGTCTGTTTCCAAGTAGGTATATATACCAAGGTTTTAATTCTAGGTTTGGCCAACTTCTAGAAGATTATTACAATAACCCTCCTGTACATTAAGAAATTTGAGACTCTTACCTACTACATGTTTCATTTAATGCCTTCATTTAAAAAAAGGTTTAAAAATAATTTGTTTTTATTTGCCTTGGATAATAAATATTTTTTTCTTACTTTTACTAGTAATAATTTGAAAAATAATGCTTATATTTAGAAAAGAAACAACAGGTAGTCAGGAATAGTGGGTCTTTCTTGTTACTGTGTTAAATTCAGTTTCTAATTTATTCATGTTATTACCATATTTGTTCACAGACCTCTCATTCTGCTCCCTCTACTTTTAGCAGTACACTTTATTTATTCTTTCAACAAGTCATTCCTGAGCACCTGCTTTATGTGCTAGATAGACCCTGGGGACACACTGCCATTGCTCTTAGATATAAAACACATAATCACCCAACCATATAAAGTTAAACTGTGATAGGTTCTATCAAGGAGAGGAAAATGCTGCAGTGAAAACATGTAATAGGTCAATCTGACCCAGTCAGCAAGGTTCCTGAAGGCTTTCCTGAGGAGAGGAAGACATACATGGGCTTGGAGTCAAAACATCTGTGTGCCTTTTGATACATTATGTTTCCAAGGCTCATGGTGTTTTCTGTAAAATAGGAACAGTAATGCATATCTCACATGTTGATGTGTGGATTAAATGAGACAACAGGAATTGCCTCCTATGTCTTTTATCCCTCTATAGTTTGCTATCTACATGCAGCCAGAGCTATCTTTTAAAAAAGACATCCAGACTGTGCTGTGCCTCTGTTCATAGCCGTTTGGTGACTTTCTCTCAGTCTCAGGTAAAATCTGATTCCTCTGGAGACCCATGAGACTCCAAATCAATTACTTTTTGCTCAACTCTCCTACCTCACCTCTTACTCCACCTACATTCTTTGCTCACCCATTTCTCATCGCTGCAACTCTCTTACTCATTCTTGATCACATCAAGCCAAGCTGATTTCCACCCAATGGCTTTGAACTTTCTGGCAATTTATCTTCTCTCTCTGGAATAGTCCCCTCCAAATATTCATATGACTCATTCTTGCACTTCATTTATGTCACTTGCTGAAATGTCATCTTTTTAAAAGTACTTTTCCAGGTCCCTTTATCTAAATTACCTCTTTCTACGTTCATTCTCTACCCTGGCATCATCTGATCCTCTTTCCCTTTATCCACCTTTCAGCATTCTTTATAGAAGTTATTGATAATAATAATTAGAATAAGAAAAGATCAAAAGTACTATTTATTAATAATATTTACTACTTTCCAGACTCTAAGCTCTTTATATATTTTAACTCATTTAATCATTATTGTAAATCAGTAGGATAATTACTATTAATCTCATTTTACAGGTAAGAGAATAAGACACAGAGCAGTTATGTAACTTACTCAAAGTCACACAGCTAGCAAGTGGTCATGCAAGCATTTAGGGCCAGATAGTCTTGTTTCTAAATGCCATACTTTTAACAACAATGTTCTGCTGCCTCTTAGCTTAGGATTGTCTTATACAGGTTTTTGTTTGTTTGTTTGTTTGTTCTCAGTTTTCTTGCTAGCATATAAGCTTCATAATTCAGATTGTATCCACAGGGCTTAGAACAATGCCTCACATATGGTGGATACTCAGTAAATGTTTGTGAACGAATGGTACTGCATCAAAGCATTTTGTTCAATGCCCAGAAAAAGCTGGTCTTTATTACGTACATTTGTGGCAATTACATTTTCCTGCTATAGAAATGGATAGAGTGGACTGCTTTCCCCACCACAAACAAAAGCAAACAAAAACTGAGTCTGAAGCATTTATCTTAGGTGCTTTAACCCTTTGCTTTTAATGTCCCATACCCTTTGATGTGTGAAACTTCTCCATCTTTCTGCTTTTGTCCCTACTTTCAGGTCCTCAATGCTCCCTTAATCCTTCTCTTTGGAAATGATGTGAAATTTTCACATGAAATATTGACAACCTAGTTTTCACTTAGTGATAATTCAACAGGATTCTATCTGATCTAACTCTGGTATAACATTCAGTAAATATTTATTGAACAGTGACACTTTTGGACACTACGCAATATGCTGGGAAAATGAGGTACAAGTCATGTTCTGTCCCTTCAGGATACCCTAACCCTTCTAATCTATCCTTTGGCATGATTTTTATATAATGTCTCATTTACTTCAGATCTTTAGTGGCTTTGAGAGGAAGGTCCTTTGTGATCTTTTTAAAAAATTTTTGATTCTTCTTCTTACCTCTTCCCATGCTCTCATTGTACTAATGACTCTCTAAAGCTATAACCATAGTTCTTAGTCCATTTGGGCTGCCATAACAAAATACCATAAATTGGGAAGCTTATAACAGCAAAAGTTTATTTCTCACAGTTCTGGAGGCTGGGGAATCCAAGAGCTAGCTACCAGCTGATTTGGCATCAGGGGAAGGTCTGCCTTGAGGTTCAAAGATGGCACCTTCTTGCTGTGTCTTCACTTGGCAGTAGGGGAAATGCAGTTCCCCAGGGCCTCTTTTATAATGTCACTAATTCCATTGATGAGAGCTCTACCTTCATGATCCAGTCACCTCCCAAAAGTCCCTCCTCCTAATATCATCATCTTGGTGGTTAGGAGTTCAACATATAAATTTTGCAGGGATACAAATATTAAATCTACAGCAATAGTGGATGTCCGTTTTGCTTTCATATATTCTCTTTCCCCCCTTTCTATACTCCTGTCATATCTTCATCACTTGGCTCATCTACTTGTCCTTCAAATCCTAGTGCAAGTAGCAACACCTCTAAGAAGCATTCACAGGTTCTCTATTGCCAGAACATCCTACTCATGCTTATGTCATCTTATATGATCCTACTTTCTGGGGTAGGAGAACAATACATTGTGAACTGAAGTAGAGCTTATGCATTTACCACTCATTCCCATAAGACATTACCTTGTTCAGGACAGAAGTCATGCTTGCTATATAGTAAATGTCCAAACATTGGTTATTAAAAGGAGGCAAAGAAGATAATGTCCTTTTTTAAATGTCCCATACCCTCTGATGTTGTGAAACTTCTCCATCTTTCTGTTTTTGTCCCTACTTTCAGGTCCTCAATTCTCCCTTAATACTTCTCTTTGGAAATGATATGAACTTTTCACATGAAGTATTGACAACCTAGTCAAACCCCATTTCACTCAAATTGATGTAGTGAGCCTAATTGTACAATAACCAGCTTCACAACTCTTCAGGGAGCTGACTCTGAGTTGCAGAAGTGGGTGGTGTGATGTAACGTGGTAGGTCTAGGGTTTGACAGCTGGTTCTAAGGTCTAGAGCTTAATTCTCTGCTTCTGTACTTCTAAAGGCAACACTTCTAAGGAGTCGGTGAGAGCCATTTTCTACAGTTTATCTACTTTAATAAGAAATATTCATATTTTTAGCAAATAGCATTTTTCTCATCCCTGACAACAAAGTTATTCTGCCAGGAGGAAAATGTTTTGAGAAAAGAGGTGCAATTTCATTCTCAAAATTAGGAAATTAAAGGTAAACATAGGAGGAGAAAAGGAGACCATATGCAGACAAGTATAATTTTTTAGTTTAAATTTACTAATGCAAATTTATTGCTAAAACATTGTATGTAAGCAGTCTAATACCTTTTATAATTTACACAATTAACAAATATCTACTCAATACTTATAATGCATTGAGTACTCGACTTTAACGCAGAGTTGACTACTGAAATCTTCCACTTTGGCACATTTTTAAACATTGGATTATTTTTGATGTTACGATATTTCACTCAGATACCAAAGAAGGAAATAGTTACTTTAAAATACTGTATTGTGGAATTGGAATAATGATTAAATCAACACCTTCATTAATTCAGATTTTTTGAGAAATTACATTGTGTTAGGTGCTAATGCAGTAAGAAACAAACCAGGCACATCCTCTGTCCTACTAGAGGTTATATGAGCATTTAATTATTTGGTTATGATTTTGCTAAGTGCTGTGGAGGAGAGGAATGAGAGTGGGTGGATCTTATACCAGCTATCTGACCAATCAGGGATGTTGAGGAAGATCTAAAGGAAATTAAACCTGAGTGAGAATGTTAATGATTAGTAGAAGTTGGTTAGGTAAAATAAATGATGAAGTTGTGGGAAAATGCTGTTACGAACAGAGGAATCAGCCTTTGCATTCTGAGACAAGACAGAACACAGTCAGGGTGACAGAGAGCCAAGAAGACAAGATAAAAATGATGACAAAAACACTCCAAACATGACCTTGAGGACAGCATTAAGAATCTGAAATGATATTTAAATAGCAATTATCAGCATTTCAAAGTTATTAAGATATTTTAGAATACTATGACTGTTTAATAAAAGGAGACAAAATAGTAAAAAAGCCATAATTGTAACTTGAATTAAGGTGATCTCATTAGAGACGGGGAGGTGTGGATGAATTCAGAAAATATTTTGGAGATAGACACAACAGGACTTGGTGACTGATGCACGTGTGGAAATGAGGGAGAGGAATGTCAAGAGTGACTATCAGGTGTATAGTTTGTGCAGCTGAGTGAATGGCAGGGTCATTCACCAAGGGAGGGAACACTGCAGGAAGAGTCCAAGTTTAGGTGGAAGAAAGTGAGTTCAGTCTGGGGCATTTGAAGTATGATGTTTCTCTGAGTCTTTCAAATTGTCTTGCTAAACAAATCCTAAAACTGTCTCTTGGATTTAAGTATTGTGGAGATCTTTGGTAGCCTTAAGGTAAGTGGTAAAAAACAGTTGGCAGTAAGTTGAGAAGCAAGTGAGAGGTGATAAAATGGAGAGAGTAGAGAAGACTCTTTGTGAGAGGTTTGTTTGCAAATAGGAGGGAGACACAGTGATATCTGGAGAGAAAATATATTGAAAGTGGGACAGATATTTGAGCATATTTAAGTGCCCATGAAAAAATATCTAGTGTAATGGGAGAATTTGAAGATTCTGAAGACAGAAGAGAAATATGTGTTATAAGGAAGAGAGTAGGATCCAGAGAACAGAAGAAAGGGGTAAAACTGTTCTATGTGTTCTCTTTAGTCATCCCTGAGATTTAGAAACTTGAGACAAAAATAAAAATAATTTGTGAGCACCGACTGTCTGCCATTCAGTTTTACAAGTCCTGCCTTTCTCTTTCATAAAGTTCCACATAGTCTGTTTTAATAAACAGTTGCCAGGTGGCATATTACCCCTTCCCAGAATTTAGGGGAATATTACCACAAAGTTATTTTAAGACATTAAAAATATCTTAGTGCTTTGGCCTAACCACTACTTACGCCAATGAATTGAGCCAGCAGATAAGCAACAATGTGTATATTACAAAATGGCAGCTCCTTCACTTAACACCCACAAATCTCCCGCAGGAATCTTTTTTTGTGGCTCACCCTAGCTGGAAACATACAGGAAACAAAATTCTGGGAAATGTAGTTCAGCCTAGCCAAGTTGATATATTACAAAATTACAAAAACAACTTCATCATTTCACTTGGTTTCACTATGCATTTTATTCTTTCTATCGTTCCCCTCTCTTCACACATAGTCACTTAATAGTGTGTCAAGGGCTTAATATATAATACCTCATTTAATCTCGACAGCAACCTTGTGGTGTGTGTATTATTACCCCTATTTATAAGGAAACTCCTTGTCTTTCCCAAGTTTCCTGAGCCAGAATGTGGTAGAGCTATAATGGAAATCAAGGTTTTAGGACTTCTAGTTTGGCACTTTTTCAGCTAGTAGGAGAAAAACACATCTACTTCATACCATGCGGTGGAGCAGCAGTGGGAGAAGGTCTTCTTTTGGTTGGTGGGAACCCATCTTCATTTTTCCTTAGACTGCATTACCTCATTTATTTAAAAAGATTCTATGAATCAATAAACCTTTCCAAAGGCAAGGTCCATGGGAAAATATAATGTGGTTTAGGCACACAGATGGATACTATCTACCTCAAGAAATTTGTTTAAGGTGCCATCTGAATTTAGCAATCCTAATATTTCAGCCCAGGAAACTTCTTGACCAAGAGCTGTCATTCTTGAGAACTATGACAGTATTTTAATTACTATATGGATTTATATATGGGGCACAGTGTATCCATTCTACTTCTCCTCTGTTGTTACAGTCTGTTCTAATTAGTGTTTCAACCTAAATCTGCTGAGGCAAGGTCCTTTTAAGTCTTCACCTCATGCCAAGAATTGGAATCGCCACTTTCCTAAGATTACTGGCAAATTAATATTTCTGCTGACTACTAATTTCTCAAAATTGCAATTTCTTTAAAAGGACAATAAAGGGACCAGACTTATGAAGTATCCACTATGTTCCAGGTGCTCAATTAAAATACTGTATATCAATAAATCAAATGCTATATGTCAAAGACCCATGAAGAATGTACTATTGATATTTTTTAAGGTAAAAGAAATAAAGTTCAGAGAGATTAATTAACTTCCAAGGTAGCTGGGTTCCGAGCTTTATTTATTTATTTACATAAAGTTTATGTGAGTATGTATGCATATTTGTCTCTTATTTGAGGAGGATTTTAATTTGTTTTATAAATACGAATATAATGCATGAAGAAAAATAAGAATAAAATTAGGGGAAATAATCAGAAATATGAAAGGACCTGGGTTTAAAAACAGATGAAGTCAGGGGAACACCATTTGTATAATATATGCCACAGGGATCCCCTGTAGTTACTAAAAGTCAATTAAAATTTTAATTCTGGGTTAATTTTAGAATCAAATGAAAGAAGAAACCATGATAAGTGTTATTATTTACAATTCCTGTAATATTTGAAATAAACATTTTTTTCGTCTGGAGAAACATATTTTTCCTGAAATTTAAAGTACAGAAAAATATTTCCTGTTTTTCCCCACATCCAAAGTTCTATATAACAGACTGTACAGTGCGCTCTAAAAAATAAAATACTTTAATACAGGTAGATAGGCTGATGACAAACCATGACTCTCTAAAAAGCAATTTTTTGCATTGAAAAGGGGAGGGATGGGAATAGGAAAACATTGATTTGGTCTGATAGATTGCTTTCTGATGGCCTAGATTAATTCAAAGATAGATTTTAGAGTATCTAAAAGCCTAGATGAAGAACAAATTATTTAGTAAATTCTATTAATACCACTTGTTCAGCCAAATTTTAATAAGTACGAAGAGTGAAATGGAATAATAGATTATACCTGTAGTGCAAAACATGGCAGGTTCACTAGGAATCATCCCAACGAGGGATAACAACATTAGGAAACATTTATTGAATGATTGCTATATGTTAATTATATAACTAACTATATGCTAAATGTATCATCTCATTCCATTCTCTCCAGTTTCTTAGGAGAGTTCAATAACCCGATGTTGACAATGACATGAATGGAAGACCACTCCATGTCTTCATGGTGGTTAACAGAAGGAACATCTGTGGTCAGGCGTAGGTTCTCAAGATGCCCTCCTAGATATACTCTCTAACATAGATGTGGATGAGTAAGGCCTCAAAGCTCTGTGCTGTAGAACAGTGGTTAAATATATATTGTAATACTTACTCCTTTGCATATCTGATAAAATATATGGATCCTATTTCTGGAAAAATGCAAATGAACACAAACATTTTAAATGTAATTTCAAGAGGTTCATGAAGCCCCTCGGGCATTCCTGTTAACCTCTTCAAGTTAAAAACCTGTTGAAAAGTATAGTCCTTGTCATTTTAGTCTGGATTTTTTTAAGCCAGAATAATCAAAGATTCATCTTGGATATAAATATATGTGTGTGTGTGTGTGTGTGTGTGTGTGTGTATGTGTGTGTGTATATATCTAAAGGCAAAGTCTCACTATGTTGCCCAGGCTGGTCTTAAACTCCTAGTCTCAGAGTCACCACATTGGTATATATTTGTTGATAAATATTTCTTCTACAACAATTAGTAGGGTATTTTGTTAGTTAAGACTGCTCAGAATTTATGAAGATAAAAGTATGCCAACTACCTTTGAAGGATGCCTATATTTATAGTCACGATAGCACATGGGTCATGTCAAACCTGCTGTACGTGATTGTGTAAAGAACAAGAGTTTCACATCCAAGGGTGTATCATTCACAATGTAGATATCATAGCTTTGTATATTTCTCATGACAGATTTTAAGCAGTGATTTTTTTTACTAATAAAATCTGATTATTCAGAGGCTTTTCCAAAGGGTTGAAGTAAAATGTAGAGCAAAGGATGCCATTTTCAAATTTCATTTAAAAAAAGTCTTTACGGGAAATAATACCCTAGACCTTACAAAGTTGCAGACCTTTATCTGATTGCTAAAGTTCAAGTCAAAACTCAAAAAAGAAGATGGGGGCAAGGGGTGCCCATAGTACATCCTGCTTTAGACACCATGCCTTTGGGAACTATTTTCTGACCCGTCAATATTCTGTCCCCAGCACCCCTACTTCTGGCTTTAATAATGAGATGAAAATCATGTTTATAATAATTTGGGTCAATATTGAGATCACGCACTTAGCCCACCACATGAGGAATGACTAAAGCAACTTGAGGTTGTCAAACAGTTAAAATCAGGAGGTAACCTCATTGAGAAACTTTTCCAAAAAGTGTTTTTCCATGTGTATTACTGTTAGACTTCTGAAACAAAGTACCCCAAATTGGTGACTTATGTAATGGAAATGTATTGTCTCAGTTTTAGAGGCTAGGGAAGTTCAACATTAAGGTGTTGGCAAGGTTGGTTTCTGAGGATCATGAGGAAGCTCTGTTCCATGCCTCTCTCCTAACTTTTGGTGGTTTGCTTACAATAGTTGGCATTCCTTGGCTTTTAGATATATCATCTTAATCTCTGTTTTTTTGTCTTCATATGATGATATCCCTGTGTGTGTACAAATTTTCCCTTCTTTTAAGGAAGGCAGTTATTTTGGATTAGGGCTCACTCTAATGACCTCTTATTAAACTGACTACATTTACAAAACTCTCTTTCCAAATAAGGTCACAGTCACAGGTAGTAGGAGGTAAAACTTCAATATATCATTTTGGAGGACACAATTCAACCCATATACACCACGTGTGCCATAAAAGTGGAAAACATTCATTATTAGAATCCCCTGTAATAGCTTAACTACATACATTAAAATATTAAGGGTTTGAGAAATTCTGTAGCAAGCAAACCTAAGTAATTTATTCTAGAGTTCCCTGAATATTACTCTTCCTAGCATACCTATAAACATCCCATGGAATAACTTTCTTCTTGGGTAGAAGAAAAACATAGACTTCAAAGAAAATGTGTAGAATTTAGAGTGAGATCTAGAATAAAATTTGAATTCTATCATTTCCTAACAGCCTGACCTTTGGCAAATTACTTAACGTCCTTGAGTTTTATTTTTCTTCTTTAGTAAATGAATGTAATTATTTCTACTTAATAAGTTTATTAAATAGTACTAAAACAGAAAATAATTTACTTATGCTAAATAAATTATTTACCTTAGGTACACGGCTTGGCATATGGCTCAAATATTATAAATAATGAAAAGAATAAGTAATAATAAGAGAGACACTATCTGATATTTGTTGAGGACTTCCCACATGTCACATGCTTTCCCTAGTGCTCTCACCTGTGTTATCTCTTTTAATCTTCATAACAAGCCTGTGTATATTATTGTTGTTCCAATTTTCAGATGAACATACTTCATTTTAGAGATATAATTACTCACCTAAGATCACAAATTGTCAGAATGAGGATTTAAACCCAGATATTTTTGGCTGTAAAGACTCATAAACCCTTATGCAATCTGTATCAGATAGTGATAATCTAGGCTACAGGCAGCAATGTGCCTAAGGGTGACAAATAAACATTATTTTTCCCACATATTACGAACTTTGGAGGTAAGCTGCCATTATATCAGGGCTGACATCCCTGTAAACCTCTTGGCCATTTTGTTGTTGCAAAATGGGCTCTACATCTCTGAACATCATGTACTATTTCAGCATAGGGTGCTTGGAGTGGGTTGCAGGGAGGCATCGATAATGTCTGTTTTATTTGTCATGACCACAGAAGCTTTTCCAGATTTTTCCTCCATGTCACAGAATTCTACTTTTAGCTCATTTGCCAGAATTCAAACATATGACCACATATTGCTGCAAGAAAGACTAGAAATAAAAAACATTTAGCTTTTCCAGAACCTATAGTGGAGATAGTCAAGGGAGAGGGTTGAGATTGACTTCTTTTCCCTCTAGAGGGTAAACCAAATATCAATGGGCAGAATTAACCAGGAGGAAACTATTGGCTTAACAAAAATTATAAGTAGAACTGGTCAGCAATGGAAAATCCAAGTAAATGGCTTACATTGTGGGCATAATAGAAATCTCGATATAGAATGTATTACATATCTTAATATTTTCAAGGGGTCACACATATAAGAGGTCATTTGCTGTAGCCTCCACCCCAACCCAATGCATTTATTTATTTAGCAGTACCCTAACCAATTACTGCCAAGATTCTGTCTGTGCACAGCTGGGTGACACTTTCCATATCATTCAAAACACATTAACAGTTATCTACCAGAGAAGTGATTGGCCCCCACGTTGAGATGATGTTTTTATTAGATGGCCATACGTGACCTTTCTAGCCCTGAGATGAACCACAACATAGCCATTTACCATAATTATTTTTTAATATTATCTGCAATTATTTAGTGAAATGACTATCCTATACACATTGAACATTAGGGAAAGAGGTCTTGAAAGGCATTTCATAATGCAACATAATTATTTTACAGATAAAGACAGTGAAACCCAAAATTTCAATAGTAGAATCAACATGAAAATTGCAGTCTCTTGGAAGGCCAAGGCTGGTGGACCACAAGGTTAGGAGATTGAGACCATCCTGGCCTACATAGTGAAACCCTGCCTCTACTAAAAATACAAAAATTAGCTGGGCATGGTGGCACGTGCCTGTAATCCCAGCTACTCGGGAGGCTGAGGCAGGAGAATTGCTTGAACTAGGGAGGCGGAGGTTGCAGGGAGCCAAGATCGTGCCACTGCACTCCAGCCTGCCGACATAGCAAGATTACGTTTCAAAACTAAAAAGAAAACTGCAGCCTCCAGGTTACCATCAGTAAGACAAATGGAAAGAGCACTTGGAATACTTGAATTAGTTTTAGATCTAGGTTCAAATCCCAGCTTAATCACATGCTAGCTGAGTGACCTTCAGCAAGTTAATTTCTCAAGATTTCTGCTTACCACTTTTTTTCCTAGCTAACTTTCATAAATATGTACTGATACCTGCTATATATTAGGCATCTATAAGATTCAAGATGCAAAATTAATTAAGACACTATGCTAAGTTTGGAGGAACTTATAGGCTAGAGTGAAGGGAAAACCTACAAATAAATAAACAAATGAAATACTCTCTAATACAGGAGTAAATGCGAGTTAGCCACAGAAAGGAATAGTCAGATCTATTTGAGAGTATCAAAGAATACTTTGCGCTATATGACTTAACTGAGAACCTTGAAGGAAAGAGTGTTGAAATTGACCTTGATAATTAGTTTCAGAAAAAAAATGTCAAGGCTACAAAATAATATGTAAACATATAGTAGTTTTTTATTTATAAAAATAAAATACTATAGGTTTCTGATGACTGCTTTGATAAATAGAAGAGATAACACCTTCAGAAATACTATTTTCTTTACTGCTTCTTAACCCACTGCCTTTTCCTTTATACCAAAGGGTAGCAAACTTTTAAAATAAAGGGTCAAATTGTAAATATTTTTGGCTTTGCAGACCAGTCTCTGATACAACTATTCAATTCTGCTGATGTAGCTGAGAAGCAATTATCAACAATAAATAAACAACTGACCTGCTGTGTTCTAATAAATCTTTATTTGCAAAAACACGAAGTGAGGAGAATTTGGCCCACAAGTTGCAATTTGCTAACGCTTGTTCTATACCACGAAGTCTCACAGGTAATCCAACTCTGTTATTACAAAGTACCAGAGAAGGATTTTGAAACCTCAGGTTAAAAGAAAAAAAAAGAAAAAAAGAAAGGAAACGAAACATAGATTATGACACCATCTTCACTTTAACATGTGATTCACACTGTAGGAGATAAGAATCTTCATGTGACTCTTACACCACCACTATCAGTCCAATTAAAAATAAAGAAGGTTTTTATTATAACTCTGTAGCCTGTTGCACAATCTAATAGGGTAGAAAATTATTAGTAGTTTGGGAGTTTAGAAGTAGGGTCAATATCCTAAAAAGCTTAAATATCATAACTTGAAAAACAGTCTTGAATATGCTTTGTAAGGGCTTAGTATTTACTCATGTACAGGACTTTTGCTTTACTCCAAAATGTTACTTTCACATTCTGCAAATATACTGGTTTCAAAATTTCCAAATCCATGTTTCACATACAAATTGCTGCAGTTATTTTCCAAGGTCAGCATAAAATTTGTTCCTGCTGGCCCACATTTGGAAAGATGATCTATGGGAAAACAAATGATCTGGCTGACATTTCTTTTCTTTCTTTTCTCTTATTTTCATGAGTTTGCATTTACAGTACTTCTCTCAAGGTAATTTCTAATGCAATTGGACCCTCAGCCAAAGTGAGCTCTGATTACAGATCTCAAATTTTATATACATAGCATTAAGATTGCATTGCAAGGGATTAAAAAGTAATATAATGAAGCTTGAATCTCTCTTTTTCTTCACTTCAGCTTTTATTAAAGCTACAAAAGAAATATCATGTATTTTACCCTCTATAATCCAAATAGTCCTCAACCTGGCCTTCCATACAGTAGAAGAAATAATGATGGAAATGCAAAATGCAGTAAAAATGTGAAATTACCTTTCTGATGAGGGTTAAGCTATCAAGTAATTTTTAGCTCTGAAATTTTGGTAGCTTGAGTAATAACCTGGATATCTATATTCTTCAAACAGGGAACATTAGTTGGAAAAGAGTCATGGGTGGATAGGTAGGGAGGACTTTGGACAGATAAGTTACTGTGATTAAGTTAGAAGAAGGAAGTCTTTCATTTTCAGGTAGATGAGAGTTTGAAATTGACAAATCTGTTCCCTTTAATAGGTGGAAAAGATAAGTTTCTCAATGTCTGGTTGCACCTCACTGAGCTTTCAGCCATCTCCATCAAGAAGTAAATATGAGAGCTCTGAGTTGGTTCCACTTTCTCCAGTTTTCTTCCATTAGAAGAGGTGTAGGTTTAAGGGTAGTCATGAGAGTTAACAACAATAATAGTAGATAACAGTAGAAAATAGTGAGCCCTGAGTACACTACTCTAAAACCTTTACATCTATGAATTTATTGAACCTTTTCAAAAGCCCTCAAAATAGGAACTGTTATCACCCCAGTGTTAGATATCAGCAAAAATTAATACAGACATTTTACACACAAGGTCATATAGCTAGTAAACAGTGGAGGCAAGTTGTGGACTCAGTCTGGCTCCAGCATCTGTTGGCTTGGTCACTTTACCTCCTCCCTTTTCAAAGAGGCTTCAAACTGGACTCTGTGTTGGTATTTGTTTCCCAGACTGGCATTGATGTCTTTATTTCTTCATTTTTCCCTGTCTTTAAATAAATATTTGATAAGCTATATTCTTTGGAACATAAAGTAGGGATCTTTCAATTCTGTCCTCACTCTGCATGAACGTGAGCACATCACTCAACAGGTGGCATTATTTTCTTTCTTCAAAAGGACATGACTAGATAACTAGACATAAAGAATAATTATGCTGATTTCTCATGAAAAAACATAAATAGTTGGTATTCAATACTTCATGTGGAAGGAATAATATTTAAAGATAATTTTTTATTGATGAATATCTATATTAGGAAAAATGTAAATTTTAGGCTATGTTAAATAAATTCAATTAGGTAGATTTAAGAAGAGTGACAACAATAATACCTTCACCTTAAATTTTTCTGTATCTTACCATGCTTTAAAGTATTGCCCTAACCTATACCAATCACCCTAGAAATTAGGTAACAAAATAATTACTATTGCCATTTTTTGAAGCACAAAATCAGATATAAAAGCATTTCCTGCCCATCCCTGTTGAACACTTCTCCAAATGCTCAATGTGTGTTAAACGTCTGATGTTTCCACTAGATTTCAAGCTCCACAAAGACAAGAAATGCTTCCCCTTTCTTCAGTTACATCCCTAGTTTCTGGCAGAGTTCTTGACAAATAGCAGATATTTAACAAATACATTCAACCAGTGAATGACAAGAGAAGGCTAGAGACATGAGACATGGCTTTGATGAAAACAGCTGACAGCATAATTCAGGGCTTTTCCTTTAGATTGGGGATATATTACAAACTTTATAATAAATACAATGTGTAATATGTAATTATAATAGCAATCATAAATAATTAAGCTTGAAACTTTTACACGTTGGTCCTGGGCAAGAATTTAGTGTGATAAGCATTTGTTCATTCTAACTTTTGTCCCAGCTCTCTCTTCTCTTCCTGGTGAATATCTATTGATTCATCAAATCCCTGAATGGGTTATCATCTCTGCAAAGCTTTCTCTTCTTCAGACAGTTATTTCCTCTGTACCCATGTTCCCACATTACTTGCCACTAAGCTTTCCCATTGTTTTTGTTGCACTGTATTGTCATTATTTTTTGGTAAGACTGCCTTCTTCACTAGACTGAAAAGATCCTACAGGGTAGGGCGTTGTGTCATCCCTGGTGCCTGGCACACTGCATGTGTTATCAGGAAAGGATCTGAAGCATCAAATTCAGCTGGAATGAGCACACATTCCAAATTCACAGGATTACCTGATTGAGCTTTTTGTATGGCTTTGTTATTAGCATGTTGATATTATCAGTGTTGGTGTCAAGTCATATTTCATTATTTTAGACCCAATAAATATGTTTGGCATTGATGTTTCCAAACTCTTTCTTTTCCTTGAGCCTGTTCCCTACGTATGTGTTGAGTTTAAAAGGTGTTTACTAAAAAAAAAGTTATAAGCTAATCATAATACCTATGGTTTGGGGTAATGTATTGTGCTAAATGCTTTATGTACATGTCCACATTTAATAAACCTAATAGGTAGATATTATCCATAATAAACCTAATAGGTAGATATTATACTATTGACCTCAAGGCAGTAAAGGCTTTACCTTGGACCAAATGATTATTGTGCCATTTCAACAGATATCCAAAAGACAGTTTGGATATCTATACTCTCCACTCTACCTCTGATTCACAAATTATTAAAAATACAACACCGAAGTACCTTATGACCCAGCCATCCCATTACTGGTTATATACCCAAAGGATTATAAATCATGCTGCTATAAAGACACATGCACACGTATGTTCATTTTGGCACTATTCACAATAGCAAAGACTTGGAATTAACCCAAATGTCCATCAGCGACAGACTGGATTAAGAAAATGTGGCACATATACACCATGGAATACTATGCAGCCATAAAAAAGGATGAGTTTGTGTCCTTTGTAGGGACATGGATGCAGTTGGAAACCATCATTCTCAGCAATCTATCACAAGAACAGAAAATCAAACACCGCATATTCTCACTCATAGGTGGGAACTGAACAATGAGATCACTTGGACTTGGGAAGAGGAACATCACACACTGGGGTCTATTATGGGGAGGTGGGGGGGAGGGATTGCACTGGGAGTTATGCCTGATGTATAACCATCAAAAATGACTGGTTGATGGGTGCTGACGAGTTGATGGGTGCAGCACACCAACATGGCACAAGTATACATATGTAACAAACCTGCATATTATGCACATGGACTCTAGAACTTAAAGTATAATAATAATAATAAAAATGTATATGTAACACCCATATTCTGTCAAAAGAGGGGAAATAAATGGCAGTAGTTTAAAAAATAAGCTCAGCTTCAAACCATAGCTTCTTCCAACAGGGGCCCTAGATTATACCCCCGCTATATTAGTACTTACTTTTTCAATGTAGTGGGCATTCCTTTCTGGTGCTGGTAAACTGGAGAAACAAGTGGGTGGAATTCACATTTCTTGCCGATTGGGATCTAGAATCTGATAGTGATACTCAGAGCTCTTCAGGGTGCTGCCTCCAGAGTGAGCAGTCTCCTCGGTGAGCTTCAAATAACAGAACAGCCAGCCGACCCATCACAAATGCACCAGGCCTCTGATCCAAAGGTACTTATAGAAAAGTCCAGGTTAAAACATTGTATATGTTAGAATTTGGTAGAATGGATATGAACTAAGTAACTGAATTAAAGAATGTGAATCCTTTTCTTTGGATGCCAAACGTCATATCTCCTCCACTAAAATTGTTATTCCTTCAGAGTTACGGCATGTTACTTGTAAAAACTGCTAATTTGAAATTGTGCTTTGTTATAGTACATCTACACACAGGTTAGTAAGGCAGTCACTAGACATTATTAAAAAGCGGTACAGAAATTCTGTGGCTCTGTGCCTCCAGATTCTGCCTGATTGATACTTCACTACCAGTGCCCAAAGGCAAAACACAAGGCCATTCAAAAACTGTTTTTTACTTTATTCCTTACCTCTGGCAGTGGGTTTATCTAGGGCTGAGACGTCTTAAGGCAAAGTCATCCTTGGGCAGTATTGTTTTGTTAAGCAGTGATTCTCAACCCTTGTTGCATATGGGACTTAGTGGGGAATTTTAAAACCTACAGATACATGGGTATATCTCTGGAATAATTAAATCATAATCTCTGGTGAGGGAGTGTCATTTTATATGTTTTTAAACAGATTATCATGTGCAGCCAAGATTAAGACCCACCTGACTGACAGGAACTGGTTTATGTAAACTAAATGCCAACAAAAATAGGCATGCCTATTTATTTCAGTCTGTTACCTTGCCATTTCCACCATTTTTTTCTTTTATTAGGGCTAAGGCAATATGAATTTCACAACCACAACTACTACGACCACCAATTTGAATTTCACAACCACAACTACCGCCACTACCACCATTATCATATATTAGGCTCCAGTGATGCAACTAGGTATTAATATATATCTCAAGAGAAAACAACGCTTCAAGAATGGCATTATCAGAACCCCCAAAAATGAGGAAATTGAAATTCAGAGAAGTAATGAACTCACAGCTACCTTGCAATAGAATAGAGACCTCAAAGCCTGAATCCCCCACTTAGGCTCTTTAGCAGTTATAGGTTCCTTTGAGTTTGGGGACCTAGCTTAGAAGTTGTTGGATTTCCCTTAGCCTTAAACTACTCAGAAATATTTGAAGATACTCTTCAATTTTTTATTCATCTGGATAGAATATACTGTTCTTCCATGTACCCCTCCTTCAATCATGCTGATCCCACTGCTTATATCCTCAACCATTCCCTATCTCCCATCTCTCTCATGCAGCCATAATGCTTTCTACTTGATTCCAAGAGTGCCCCCTTTAACACTACCCCCCAAACTTTTGATTTTATTTCTGTAACTTTCAGTTTTGCACCTACCTCCTAACATATGCTAATTACCCTGAAGTTATCTCATGGCAAACATCAGTGATTTTGTTTCCCTGCTTGAAGCAAGAAGAGTGCAGACATTACAGTCAGATACCTGTTTCAGTTCTGATTCTACTGTTTACTGGCCAAGTGTCCTTGAGATATTACTCAAGATCTTTGAGCTTATGCCCTTAGTGGTAAAATTGATCTGTAAAATGGATCATAATACTTTTCTGGAGATATATGCATAAGTTTTCTAGTATATGGCCTGATTCATAGACTCTAGGTAAGTATGTAGTTCCTTTTTTCTCTCTTTCTGACCTCTTACACCTCTGTAAGAGAAGTTACACTTAACCATCACAATGATTGCTACTAAGATGTTGCATTGCCACTGACATTTGTCTAGTGATCACTTATTTCCCAAGAGGAGCTTTGAATTCAATTTTTAAAAATACAGTGCATACAGACCTAGGCGTTATGTGTCTATCCAGTAAAAAACTGGGGCAGTGTGGACAATAGAACTCAAGAGACTAAGGCAACTGGTGGGGTTGTGTGTTAAAAACAATTTTAGATTATTGGCTGAGAAATACTCCTAGTGTGCCTGCATTCTTCAATATTGCCTTCTTTAGATACTACCAATTAGCAAATAAATCAGACTCTCCTGCGAAATACTTCATTATTTTTCTCTGCATTTTCCCTGTGACCATATTTCTGACTGTGTTTACTTACTGGGTGACTTTCTGTAATTGGGTTCAAACAGTTCAGCAAACATCCAATCCCCATGCACACACAAGTCTAACCTCTAAGTAAGCAGTGTGGCTCTTAGATGAATGTATGGCCAGGAGATTTACTGATACTGAAGAAATTAAAGTCATCATGATTATTTTTCTATACTTTATTTTCTGGAGAGCAAAAAAGCAAAACTACTCACATGTTGCTAAAATCTAGCTTGTAATCTTCAGATCTAAGAAGTACATGTAGCAACAATGCTGTATGGGTGAAAATAAGACTCTTTTCTAAAGGGGATTATTTTAATGAGGGCTACTTCCCTGGGGAGATGCTGGAATTCCAGATTCCAGAATTCAGCTCTGCTTCCTGAGGGATGATCTTGATAGACTGAGGAAAGGACACCACAGAGTCCAGACTCCTTCTTAAAGTGGAAAAAGTTTTTATCATTGCATCAAAGGGAGGTGAGAGAGATGTTGACATAAGACATGTGCCAACATGGAAATGAAAGCAGGAGAGATCATCTTCTTAAAATTCTCTGCTCTAGGATTTTCTCAAAGATAAAGAGGAAAAATAGATGAACAAATACCAATAAGCATTTGTTGAATATCCACTGCATCAACTATGGAGAATAAAAAGTTGCAAGGAATTAACCTTTCTAGATCTCAGCTTTAACTGTAAGATGGAAATGATCAACAAGGTCTACTTCAAAATGTTATGTTGAGGATATGAAGAAATAATGGTTGTAATAGTTGCTGTCACATTAGTGCTTCATAAGTGTAGGCCCCCTTTGTCCTATTACTTTTGTTTTTAACACAGTTCCAGCAAGTTTTATAATCTAGATTACCAGCCCATAACCCTCTATCCCTTCAGCTCGATAGAAGTACAAAGAGAAGGCTAGGGAAATAAGTAATAGCTGAAACAGTGTTGTGATACAGAAGAGAAAAGAAACGCTAAAACCCTCTCTAATATGTAAATGTACATGCTCAAGATTAGAGCTCTTGAATATTTAATGTAAATGAAAATAAACCATTATAGTCTGTGCAAACATCACTGTAATATAATTTATTACAATAAGAGATGTTTGTTATGAGTGATCCTAGTGAACAAATCCACATTTATGACTAGTAAAATGATAACTATTACTACATATTAAGGATCATCATGTATTATTTAATTTTCATATGTGTACTTCAAAGTATGTATTATTACCACTTTGTTTTATTATTATTATTATTTTGAGATGGAGTCTTGCTCTGTCACCCAGGCTGGAGTGCAGTGGCGCCATCTTAGCTCACTGCAACCTCCGCCTCCAGGACTCAAGTGATTCTCCTGCCTCAGCCTCCCTTGTAGCTGGGATTACAGGCGCCTGCCACCATGCCCAGCTAATTTTTTTTGTATTTCACCATGTTAGCCAGGATTATCTTGATCTCCTGACCTCATAATATTACCACCTTAGCCTCCCAAAGTGCTGGGATTACAGGCATGAGCCACTGTGCCTGGCCTATTATTACCACTTTGTATGTGAAGAAACGGAGGCTCCTAGTTGTCAAGGAACTTTTTAAGGTTACAAAGGGATTAGCTAGGACAATTTTAAACTATTTGGAAAAATAATTTATTGGAAACTCCTCTTTTTTTATGTCCCAGAAAAAAAATAAGTTGTAAAATATTAAGCTAAGTTTTAGAACCAGTTAGGTATAATAAACATTTTCAGAGCAGAGAGTGAACAAGTTGCGTTCTTAGAGTTCATCAAGGAAATAGGCTTAGGGTTGGAATCTCAGTAGATGTTAAAGAAAAGAAAGAGCATGTTGGTTGGGTAAACCTCTGTGGACAATTGCACCAAGGTGGAGTTAGATTCATGTGGGTGCTGGCTTCGAACTGTACAGATTTGATACCTATCGCAAACTGTGCTTCCAAATAATGATTTGTGAATAAACGAATAAATCTCTTATTTTTATTTTGGTACCAAGCTGTATGCTAAGGATTGTGATACTTCACTAGACCTATACTTTCAATGAGTTTTATATTTTCGTATTTCCAAGTGTCTTAATAAAGTTCACTTCTCTTTCTGCTTGATCTTTCCATCTTCCATCCATGATGAACTGCCATATTGGTTTTGCTAAATTGCCAGCTCTCAGTGAAATCCATAGTCACTGTGCTATAATGATATTTTGTAAAGCACTGTTTCTTCCTTAATAGCGGTATGTTGGAGAGAAAATCTACTTCATTTCTAGGATCTTACTTCTGTTGTAGATCCTGCCTAATAAATTCTTCTTTAAGCCAGTGAACCAGGGTAATTGGCCCCAAGCCTCAGAGGCTACTAGCAAGGATAAGAAGATACAAGGAATATGGGAGTTTAAGGCACTATCAGAGATGGGAGACCTAGTCAGAGTTAGCAAAGTATATAGTCATTTAGACTATTTTTTTTCTACAAATTCTACTGAGAAGAGTATTTATTATGTGAAAAAAATTAACAATATATTAAATGTGAAAGCAGATTAAAAATAGGAAGTAGAATTTGATGGTACTTTCTGCAGAAAAAAGAATACATACACATAGAAAAAGTCTGGGAAGACAATAGAAAATATTAACAATTGTCATCTCTAACAGTGGACCCTATGAGTAATTTTTCTCTTTGTCTATCTGAATTTTCTAATTTTCCTACAATGAATATGATAATTACAACAATCCTAGTAATGACATCCAACTCTTTTTTTTTTTTTTTTTAGACGGAGTCTCGCTCTGTTGCCCAGGCTGGAGTGCAGTGGCGCTATTTCAGCTCACTGCAAGCTCTGCCTCCTGGGTTCATGCCATTTTTCTGCCTCAGCCTCCTGAGTAGCTGGAACTGCAGGTGCCCACCACCACGCCTGGCGAATTTTTTTTGTATTTTTTAGTAGAGACAGGGTTTCACCGTGTTAGCCAGGATGGTCTCGATCTCCTGACCTTGTGATCCTCCCGCCTCGGCCTCCCAAGACATCCAACTCTTATTGAGTGTACACTAGTGAGCTAAATACATAGGCTCCGCTCTGGGGTTGAACCACATGGGCTTGGATCCTGGGTTCTCTTTTATTAGCTGTGTTAAGAAGTAGGCTAGAAACCTCACATACATGATCTCACAACATCTCTATGGGGTAGATACTGCATATACCAGTAGCCCATAATGTAATTTTATACATTAAAAAACTGAAGCTTGTAGAGTTGAATAAACTTACCTATGTTCACATAGAATGTGTAAATACAAAGCACATCATAAAAGTGAAAGTTATCCTGATAATGTCAGACTCAATCATGTTAATTACAATAAAATCTCACGAATGAAATTCTGTCAAGATTATACATACAGATGTGCATATATGTGTGTAGTGTGTCTATAGGAGTGAGGTTAGAGGGAGAGAAGGCATC
Organism: Trachypithecus francoisi; assembly: GCF_009764315.1. NCBI lineage: Eukaryota > Metazoa > Chordata > Mammalia > Primates > Cercopithecidae > Trachypithecus > Trachypithecus francoisi. Next base: position 74,139,029 of record NW_022681473.1, on the reverse strand, counting down.
CCCTTGGATTGAGTTTGGAAATTGATAGGTATGAGGATAAGAGCAATAATATTCAATTTGTAGCTATTCCACTCAGCAAATTCATCAAGCTTATCTTTTTCTCCCCTGTTTTTGCTATAGTCAGTCACGTTCTGCATCCCTTCAACCCAAAAGAGATACATAGCCACAGGCCTACTTTAGAGTGGGAAGACTGGCTAAAGTTTTCCTAGACTTGGCTCCTGGTAAGCCATGCTGGCCATTTAATGTGGTTGCTGACTTGTGGCTTAGTACTAGAGATGATGGCCCACCAGAGGAAGAGAGCTTGTGAGAGCCAAGAAAATGGGTCAAACATAGGAAGCCAGGAAAGGAAGTTAATCCATGTGACTAGCATGAGGCTCTGTGATCTTGGTAAAGGGAATCTCTAAGTGAGGCCAAACTGTGAGTTGGAAGTAGGGGAGCAATACTTTATGCGTCAGTAGTCATTCCCTGAGTAGGTGTTCTTTTATGGCATGACAAGCAAACATGAAGTTCTGTGAGCGTTGAAAATGGTTGGAAGGAACAGAATTAAATCAAGTCCAAAAGACACTGGGCTTGCAGTAGAAGATTGGGGAACAGGGAGAGATGAAGCTAGAGAAATTAAATAGTTCTCCATTAGGAGGCTATAACAGCTATCCTCCAGTTGTGATAGCATATAACCAGATAATTTATTTAATCTGGTTTTACTTTTTAACATCTCATAATTTATGTTGGGGAATTTGAATTACCCAGTAGGCAAACTAAGGATGTACTCAGAGAAGTAGCAAAACATGGGCCTCCTAAAATGAGAAAAGTTCGTATTGGTAAATACATCAACATTTCGCAATCAGAAAAATCTTGAAAGAAGCTATTTGAATTGCTACATGAATATGAATGTTATGATGTGAATTAAAATAATAAAAATTAATGTTGAATTATATTGGTGGGGTTAGTATCTTTTCAGGGATTGGGTTATTAAATTTCTTAATCCAGCCCTGTAAATACCATAGACTGAAAGTCATTTTCATTATAATCATCATCAATATCACCCTAAAATTTGAGCCCTTGCAATGTACCAGATACGTATGGTGCTTACTTCATGACAATCATTACCTCATTTAATTCTTACAACTATCCTAAGAGGTAAACATCATTATCCTCATATCACAGATGAAGTTAGATGAGACTGACAGAGATTAAGTGACTTGCCTGAGGTCCCACAGCTGATTGATGATGCAGCTGAGATGCAAATCAATTTCTCCTTCCTCCGAGCTTTTGTGTATTCCATGAGTGAAAAAGGTCATATTGCTAGCAATGTAGATAGTAATGACATAAAACGCCCATGGGAACTGTTGGAAAAGCTAAATCATCTGCATACCTATGTTAGTTTACAAGGGTCACCTCGGTTTGGATGTCTGATCCAGAATTCCTTGGAGATGGTCAGTATTGTCAACCTACTTGCTCAAAAAATATTTTAGCAGTTCCCACTTGGGACATGACCTTACTATCCAAATCAGAGAGTTCTGTTTTGTTTTTAAGATTATCCTCCAGCACAATGTTGCTACTAGTGCCAGCAATGGTATAAACTTCTTTGTATTACTTTTGAAGCCATGTTAAAATGGTTGTCTACCTTTTCCTCCCTCCCTGCTTTCCTTCCTCTTCCTCCCTCCCTCCCTCCCTCCCTTCCTCCCTTCCTTTCTTCCTTCCTTCCTTCCATCTTTCTTTATTGCTTGCTTTCTTGCTTTATTCTTTTTTGCAGTAAAGGACTTTACTTAAAATATAAGGATTTGACTTAGTTCTGGATGGCATCAGTTTTTAAATAGTATTAAATCATATATGTTTGAGGCTGCAAATTTTAGCTATGTGCATTTTGGAATGCATTTCTTCCTGTAGAGCTGTATATATTACAGGTTGTAAATAAATTTAACATGTTCTGATTTTATTTGCCAAGTTGATCTAGAGTGGAACAGATTTTACTTTCATAGACATCAGCTTTCTCAGTCAAAATGTCACTTTCTCAAGGAACCCATCCCTAAAACCTCTCTTATATACCCCCATAGCCTCTAAAACTTCCCTTTTATTCATGCTATCAATATTGTAGTTAAATGATTTTCTCTGAAGTTATTTGTTCAGGGTAATTCCCATTAGTCTGAAATCACCATCAGGGCAGGGACAATATCTATCTGATACAGTGCTGTAAACTGAGGCCTTTTGAAGGCAAAGCACTGGATTACAGTAGGTATGCAATTAATATTTGTTGAACAAATGAATACACCCAAATTGTTTTTCTATATTTAGATCTTAGCTTTATAAACAGATAGGTTTCAACTATTTCCATAGTTTGCTACCTTTGAGAATTGAAAATATCAAAAAGTGACATTACCTCTCAAAGCTAATGGAGACCCTGAGAAAACTATGTAATATATCACTTGAAACTCAGAGAAGTGGTTAAACAAACACCTCTATATCTGCTAGTGGGTAAGGATGGCAATTAAGTAATTTGAAAGAATTAGCAAAATGCACAGGAGTATCCCCTAAAACCTCCAAACTTGCATGGTCCCTAATGTAGGCCAGACCTCAGAAATTCTAGGATTTATTTCTGGAAAAATATGAGCATTCTTTTCATAAAACTCAAATATTTAGCATTTTGATAATAGTTTTCCTTTATCCCAACTGCATTTGATTCCAAGAGACTGAAACATAAGATTGGCATACTCTTCAAAAAGAAGGTTTTTGAGAATAATTCTCATTTTGAATATTGATTTAATGAAGGTCCTAGAGTTTGCTGCTCTGATAAATTCTGCTTAATATTTGCATATTATGAGGATGTGCCCAGTCTACAGCATATGTGGGAGTGTCTCTCCCATCTATAGGCAGGCCCTATAGTTTGATAGCAGATACCTCACCCTCTGGCCTACCACCTCCAACACACCATGCTCACATATTCAACATAGTTTCATTTCCTCGAACCCTATCATTCTTTTAAAAAGTGTCATTGTATTTGTGACAATAATATTCTCAGGCACTTGTAAGCATTAAATAATTTGTCTAAGACCTTATATCCTTAGAATAAATTCCCAGTATGAGTGATATTAGGATTAAAGGAGATCTGAACACTTTGGAGTCATAGAACTGATTTTCAGAGAACCGAAATGTAAAACTGAACATAGATTTTATCATCACTATGGCTATTTTGTGTGTGTGTGTGTGTGTCCAGAGACAAAGCTATTTTATTGTGAACACTGTTCCTCTGTGGATTTCTTCATTCTCAGTTTAGGAGCTTGGCTTTAAGAAAAAAGTGTAAACAGTTTTTTACTTTTCTGTAATTTGAATGTACCTGGCAACTGCAAAAGTTATTGGGGACTAGAAGTGATTGCTTTAGATTACTTTTGAAAAGTCGCCAGCTCTTTTCTGATCCAGTAGAAGCATACAACAGAGATCAGTAATGTAACAAAAAAGAAAATGTGGATTGAATGCCAAATCAGTCATGGACCAAACCCAATGGTTGACATGGCCCTAGGTCATAAGAGTACATATTTTAGTCAGAACCTAATTTAAAGCAAAAGCAGTTGTGTTTTTACTTGTTAGGGAGCTATTTGGAATGCAGATGTTTAACAGCACAATTTCATTTTCAGAAACATTTCTCTTTGTTTGGTGCCATTAAAATTTAGCAGCATAATTTCCAAAAGACCTTTAATTGGACCAAGGCAGCAGAGGACTATCAGTCCTTTCAATTTATCCTTATTGCACTCTTTGTAAAGCAACAGGGACTTTGCATGTGAACAGCAAAAAGGCAATGGATAGGGAAAGTCATGAGGATGTCTGAAAAGTGGGCTAGAACATGAGTGGTAGGTATAAATGACATCCAGGTGTATAAAGCTCCTGCTCATCCACTCAACTGAATTCTAGTGGGTCTCAAAACAGTCTGTATTGTAGCTGTGTAATTGAGACTTACTAGTGAATACTCCCTCTTGGAAGGATTTGTTTCACCGTTCTTTAGTTTCTTTCCCACTTCGGATGACATTGATTTCTATCTTAAATGGCCTGGGTGCTTTCTGGAACTGAAAGGGGGCCTGCCTGCCATGGCACAGTAACCATACCAGTGGAGAAGGATATGGGCATTGCATCAAGGTCCTCTTTAGGTTGGGTTGACTTTAATTTGTTCCAAGTGGAATGAAATGCTGTTTCTGATGTGCTGCCTAAGTAATAGAAAAAGACCACCTAATAGATTGGATGCAAATAGGCAATAAGTTTCCCCATTAACCTATAGACTTCCTACACATTAGCTGTTCAGAGAAGGACAAGCAGCCAGGCGCGGCGGCTCACGCCTTTAATCTCAGCACTTTGGGAGGCCGAGGTTACAGTGAGCCAAGATTGTGCCACTGCACTCCTGCCTGGGCGACAGAACGAGACTCAGTCTCAGAAAAAAAAAAAAAAAAAGGCCGGGCTTGCTGGGTCACGCCTGTAATCCCAGCACTTTGGGGAGGCCGAAGCGGGTGGATTATGAGGTCAGGATCGAGACTATCCTGGCTAACACGGTGAATCCCCGTCTCTACTAAAAATACAAAAAATTAGGCGGGCATGGTGGCGGGCGCCTGTAGCCCCAGCTACTCCAGAGGCTGAGGCAGGAGAATGGCGTGAACCAGGGAGATGGAGCTTACAGTGAGCCAAGATGGCACCACTGCACTCCAGCCTGGGCGATAGAAGGAGACTCCATCTCAAAAAAAAAAAAAAAAAAAGGCAAGCAATACTGTTGTCTTCAAGTGGAAGTTGTAGATAAGAGAGGAAAAAATATCAGATAATTGATTTTCAGCTTTTCTTTACTAACGGATGATTACTTAGGAAATTGCACATAAAGTGATGCATACCCTTTGCTGTACAAATTACACCAAAGGAACATATTCTGAGGATGAAATAAATGACCTTTCTGCAGAAAAGAAAATATTTTATTGTTAGTTGTGTGCTAATAGATTTGCACCAGGTGAATCCTCTCAGCTGTGTTTTTCAGTGGCAGTTCCTGGGCTCCAACTGGGATGTCTTGGACCCAACACCAATTTTTCAGAAACCAATACACAGGTAGTTTGCAATTTATGTTTTATTGGCTTATGAGTGAGATCTAAAATAAAGAAGATTTCTTTGAAAGATCTCACAGAAGGCACTTTGGTACTTAAGTGTATAATACCACATTTCATTTAGCCCAGCAGGCCTAAATAAATACTCACTATCAGATGGTGAAAAACTCCACCCCGATGTAATTGACAACTGCATTTCTGTTTGGCCTTCTCACCAACATGGGCATTTTATAAAGTTAGAATTTGTTTCCCACCACCACGCACCCCGCCACCCCACCTCCTCCACCAAGTTTGACTCAGAGATTAATATTTAAAGTACTTACATCACCAAAGGAAAGGTAGAAGATTCGTTTGTATAACTTTTATTTTTTTATTTTTTGTTTTTTAATTTTTTTGAGAGAAATAACATGGTGAAGTGGGAAGCATCAGGATTTGGACTCTGACTGACTTAAATTTGAATTGCAACTTTGCTATTTAATAGCTGCATGACCTTGAGCAATTACGTAGTTTCTCTGAATCTCAATTTCTTTATCCCAGAAATGGGAATAATAACATTGCCTTTCAGGACTATTACAAAAATTAGTTCTAATTCTGTAAGTTTCTTGGCACATTAATAGTAGATGATCAATAAGTGGTAGCTGCAGCTACTATGATTGAGGCTGTTCTACAGCCAGAAGGAAAGGAGTATACATAAATTCAAACCTCTTGCTTGTGGCTGCAAGAAACTGCAGATGCTTCTGGACTTGTATGAGAAAATATAATTAAGGCAAAAACTTTATTTTCATTTAAGCCTCTCAAGTTTAGAAAACCATTTCCATCAGATCCCTCAAAATCCCGATCAGTCCTTTCCTTAGGATCTATAAATAAGAACAGAGAAGGCAAGTGCAAATTTTATGCTGACACCAAACTTAAAAACCTATGTTCTAGGTTCACTAAATGTACTTCATCTTTTGCCCAGTTTTTGATGGCAAAGGGAGTGACAAGATGTCATATATTTATACCTAGAAATGAAATAAGGGGAATGTACTGAGTAGGAAAACAGGATGAAATAGTGTAAAAATTTGGGACTGAACACTGAGCTTTGAATTCTGGTTTCAACAACATCACTTACCAGCTGTTTGACCTCAGACACATTATTTCATGGTAGTGGACCTTAGTTTTTCCCCCTGCCCTGACTACCATACGGGGCTATTGTGAAGATGTAGAGAAACGAAGGTTATAACAGTATTTTCAAAAAACCAAAGTCTTACACAAAAATGAGATGTCATTTTGCACAGGTTTTCCTGTATGGCTCCAGTGTTGTATGGACCTTAATTTATTCCTGATGTCACTCCTACTGATGCTGTGACCATGGGAAAACTACAGAATCTTTCTAAACCTAATTCCATATCTTAAATTGTCATCTCAATGTTTATTATATACAGTTACTGGGGTAAAATGAGTACATATGCTTGAGACACTTTGTAAGTAAGCATTATAGTGTAGATAATGTTGGTGATGGTGGTGATCTTATTTAGCAACTAGCCCAGAAGTAGAATGCCTTGCCCAAAATATAATTTGAGAAAATAAGTTTAGGACCAATATGGATTCCTGACATTCAGTTTAAATAAACTGACCTTTATTGAGTCTCTGCTCATAAGCACTACAGAATTTTTAAATGTCAGTCTCTGGAAATTACAATTGAAATAGGGAGAGGGATGACAATAGACAGACAGGTAAATGCAGGTAATGTGCTAAGTACTTTATAGAAATCCGCTTATGTTATTTTCACAACAATTCTGTGAGATTGGTGTGAAAACTTACTTTATAAATGAGAAAACAGAGGCACAGAGAGATTAAGTGACTTGCCCATGTTCATAGCTAATAATGGTCAGAGTTGGGTTGGGAATCCAGAAGTTTTACTCTGAAGCTCATACCTTGTCCATTATGACCAGGAAAAAAAAGGTGCGTAAATGTTGTACAAAACTTTATCACATTATGCACAAACATAGAAAACAGTGTTTCAGAGGAGAAACAAATTCCATTAGCCTTCAAATATTTATGCGACAATGAAAATGTTCTGAGCCCTTAAATGGGCACTTGTGACTTGTCCAAAATGAGACAACTACTCAATGGAGGAGTTGGAACTAAAGCGTGTATCTTAGTCTATTTTCACATTGCTATAAAGAACTGCCTAAGACTGGGTAATTTATAAAGGAAATAAACTTAATTGACTTACAGTTCTGTATGGCTAGGGAGGTCTCCGTAAACTTATAATCATGGCAGAAGGGGTAGCAAGCACGCCCTTCTTCACATGGCAGCAGGAGAGAGGAATGCTGAGCAAAATGGGAAACCCCCTTATAAAACTGTCAGATCTCATGAGAACTCACTCACTATCACAAGGACAGTATGAAAGTAACTGCCCCCATGATTCAGTTACCTCCCACCAGGTCCCTCCCACAACATGTGGGGATTATGGGAACAACAATTCAAGATGAGATTTGGGTGGAGACATACATAGCCAAACCATATCAGCGTCTTTCCTAAACCAAAGTCCCACATTTTCCAAGTTCAATTCAAGTATTTACTGAGAAATAATAATTATATTGTGAAATAATGGGAAAGAGGATGAGTTTACAAATAAAGTGTAGTTCTTGCCCTTGAGGAGCTTACAGTCTAGTAATAGGAAGGACAATTGTGCCCACATGTAATTATATAACTCACCTTAATGGAACAAGTTCGATAGCAAGGGATATCCTGCATGTTGTTTCTGTACATCTCAATTTAATCACTCAGCACACTTGTTTATTCAAAGTCTTTCTGCCCTGCAAAATGTTCACTACATCATCCTTAGCATAGTTCCTGATACAAACTAGGCACTCACTAAACAGATATTGAATAAAATGAACAAATACAAAAGCAAAATTATATAAGCACAGAAGAGAAGATGGTTAATTAAATGTGAATTGGAAATGTACTGGCTAAAGCACAGCCAACTAGGCTAAACTTTACCAAAATGTTAGGTCTCTAAGGAAAAGAGATCATTTAGATGAAAGAGGACCTGTAATTTACATTAATCCATACCCTGCCTTTACTCCAATTTGTAGATGAATTACACTGGCAAGTCAGACTCTGGTTTATTTTTAACCCAGACTTTTTTTTTTAACCGTTTGATAAATTTGAAAAATATCTATTACAAGTTATTCATTAGAAAAATAAGAACTTGCAAAATTTAAACTGAAGAGAAACTGATTCCATTTTATGATTGCTTCACAAATTCTGGGCATGACAGCTCTAAAAGCCAGGCACTCTACTTCAAGGAGGCCTCAGTGGTGTGTCCAAGACTGTGCGGTAGTAAAAGAAATGTCCATTTATATTTACTTCATTTTGGTTTTGTGTATTAAACCCTACCATGTGTTTTCATTATCTTTTTAAAGAGATTTATTTCCTCCGTTTGTGACCATTCCCTCCTTCCTTTCCTTTCTTCTTCTTGCCCTTCCTTCCTTCCTTCCTTCCTTCCTTCCTTCCTTCTTTTTTTCCTCTTCACTTTCCCCTCTTTCTTTTTTCACTTATGACTCATTACCATACTGTTATTTTTACCCATATCATTATTCATACATTTTCTCCTTCATAAAACTTATTGCAGTGGGCAAGGGATAGCACATGCCTATGCCCTTTCTAGGGCCTTCACACTCTCCTACATTACCTTTTCTGCTTTTGGCGACCAGGAAAGAATCAGTAGAGGATTTAGAATGGGAAGAGTGGGGGAAACAGACACTTGGAAACAACATACCCAGGATGTTACATGTATTACCATCCCAAAAGCCATCCCACCGTTTAAATCAATACAGTTGAATAAGTTAACTTTCAAGATGATTAAGGCTTGAACAAGAGCATATTTATGCCTCATTCACAAAGCCCAGGGTTTGGTACTACAGTTACTGTGTTAAGAACTAAAGAAGTTAGAAGACAAAAGTATAAAAATAACTATAACTAAAAAATATGTTAATGGAAACATAATATTAAAAAAAACATAAAGTGTGCATGTGGGGGAAAGAGTAAAAGAGTAGAGTATTTGTATGCAATTGAAGTTAAGTTATTATCAGCTTAAAATAGATTATTATAACTGTAAGATGTCTTATGTAAACTCCACGGTAACCACAAAACTATAACAATAGAAGATATGCAAAAGAAAATGAGAAAGAAATCAAAAGCAACAAGAGAGAAAAAGACAGACAAAAAAGATACAAAACAGAAAACTATTAACAAAATGGCAATAAGTCCTTCCTTATCAATACATATAATTACTTTAAATGTAAATAGATTAAACTTTCCAATCAAAAGATAGAATAGCTAAGTGATTTTAAAAATACGATTCTCGGCTGGGCACAGTATCTCACAACTGTAATCCCAGCACTTTGGGAGGCTGAGGCGGGTGGATCACATGAAGTCAGGAGTTCGAGACCAGCCTCGCCAACATGGTGAAACCTGCCTCTACTTAAAATACAAAAATTAGCTGGGCATGGTGGTATGTGCCTGTAATCCCTGCTACCCAGGAGACAGAGGTTGAAGAGAGCCAAGATTGCACCACTGCACTCTAGCCTGGGTGACAGAGCAAGACTCCATCTCAAAAAAAACCAACCGAACAAACAAAAAACAACGAAAAGAAAAAGATTCTCATTATATTTTGTCTATAAGACTTACGTTAACTTAATGACATACATTGGCTGGAAGTCTGAAAGTGAAAGGATAGAAAAATATAATCCAAGAAAATGGTAATAAATTGTAGGTAAAAAATGTCAAAAAATATACAAAGAAGGACATTATATAATGATAGAAGACTCAATTCAAGAAAACATAACAGTGTTAAATATATATTCACCTAACATTAGAGCACCCACATATATAAAACAGACATTGACAGAATTAAAGAAAAATAAAGAGCAAGTCAATATTATTAGGGGATTGTAATACTCTTCTTTCAATAATGGACAGAGTATCCAGACAGAAGATTGATAAGGAAACAAGATTTGAATGGCATTATAGATGAAATAGACCTAACATATACAGAACATGCCAGCTAACAGCAGGAGAATACACATTATTCTGAAGCACGCATGGAACATTTTCCAGGATAGATGACATATTAGGTCTCAAAACTAGTCTTAACAACTTTAAGAAGATGGAAATCATGCCAAATATATTTTCCAACTACAATCAAATAAAACTAGAAATTAATGGCTAAAGAGAAACTGGAAAATTTACACATGAGGAAATTAAACAACTCACTCTTAACCAATAGGTCAAAGAAGAAATCAAAAGGGAAATTAGAAAATGTCTTCAGACAAATGAAAATAAAAGCACGACATACCAAAACTTATGGGATACTGTAAAAATAGTACTAAAAGGAAAGTTTGTATGAATATACAGTTACATTTAAAAGGAAGAAAGATCTCAAATAAACAACCTAATTCTACATTTCAAGAGACTGGAAAAAGGAAGACAAACTAAGCACAAAGTTAGCAGAAGGAAGAAAATAATTAGAGAAAAAAATAAAGAACAAAATTAAAAGAAAAAATCAATGAAACTAAGAATTACATATTTTAAAACATCAACAAAATTGGTAAAGCTTTAGCTAGATTAACCAATTAAAAAAAGAAGACTCAAATAGTTAAAATTTGTTAAAATGAAAGAAGTTATGTTACTACTGGTTATATGGAAATAAAAAGTACTATAAGAGTACTGGGAACACTTGTATGAAAAGTTAGATAACCTAGATGAAATGAACAAATTTCTAGAAATATATAACCTTCCAAAACTGAATTGTAAGTTAAAAATTTATATAGACCTATAAACAATAAGCAGATTAAATTAGTAATCAAAAGCTTCCCTACAAAGGAAAGCCCAGGACCAGATTGCTTCACTGGTAAATTCTATCAAACACTTAAAGAGGAATTAATGGCAGTCTTTCTCAAACTCTTCCAAAATATTGAAGAGGAAGGAACAATTCAAAACTCATTTTATGAGGCCAGCATTACCCTGATGCTAAAACTAGGAAAAAAAAAAATCACAGAAATACTACTACACACCAATATTGTCAACGAATATAGATGCGAAAATTCTCAACAAAATAATAGCAAATGAAATTTAACGGCACATTGAAAAGATCATATACCATGGCCAAGTGGAATTTATTTCTGAAATGCAAGAATGGTTCAACATATGACATTTAATCAATTGGTTAATTCACATTAAAAGAATGAAGGATGCAAATAATGAAATTATATCAATAGATGCAGAAAAAGCAGTTGACAAAATTGACACCTTTATTTCATTTAGAAAAACGTAAGTGGAAGTTGAACAATGAGAACACATGGACACAGAAAGAGGAACATCATACACTGGGGCCTGTTGCGGGGTGGAGGGATGGGGAAGGGATAGCGTTAGGAGAAATACCTAATGTCAATGACAAGTTGATGGGTGCAGCAAACCAACATGGCACATATATACCTATGTAACAAACCTTCATGTTGTGTACATGTACCCTAGAACTTAAAGTATAATAATTAAATTTTTAAAAAATCTCATCAAATTAGGAATATAAGAAAATTACCTTACAATATAAAAATCATATATAAAAAGTCCTAATCTAAACACCATACTCAATGGTGAAAAACTGAAAGCTTTTCCTCTAAAATTAGGAACAAAGATGTTCACTCTCACCATTCTATTCAACATAGTACTGGAAGTAATAGCCAGAGTAAGTAGGCAAGAAAAAAAAAAAGAAACCTAAATTGGAAAGAAAGAAGTAAAATTATATTTGTTCACAGATAATATAATCTTATATGTAGAAAATTCTGAAGATTGTACACACAAAACATCTGGAACTTAATTTAAAAATTCAACAAAGTTATAGGATGCAAAATCAATGTACAAAAATTAGTTGTGTTTCTATACACTAATAGTAAAATATCTGAAAATAAATTAAGAGCAATCCCATTTACAATGCTATCAAGATGAATAAAATATTGAGGAACAAACTTAACAGATGAAAGATTTGTTCACTAAAAACTACCAAATATTGTTGAAAGGAATTAAAGACACAAATAAATGTAAAGATATCCTATGTTCATGGATTGAAAGATAATATTGTTGGCCGGGCGCGGTGGCTCAAGCCTGTAATCCCAGCACTTTGGGAGGCCGAGACGGGCGGATCACGAGGTCAGGAGATCGAGACCATCCTGGCGAACACTGTGAAACCCCGTCTCTACTAAAAAATACAAAAAACTAGCCGGGCAAGGTGGCGGGCGTCTGTAGTCCCAGCTACTCGGGAGGCTGAGGCAGGAGAATGGCGTGAACCCGGGAGGCGGAGCTTGCAGTGAGCTGACTCCGTCTCAAAAAAAAAAAAAAGATAATATTGTTAAAATGTCCATATTACTCAAAGTAAGTTACACATTCATTGTAACCACTATCAAAATCTCAATGGTATTTGTTATAGGAAAACAAAAAAATAAATAAAAATCATATGGAACCACAAAGGACCCCAAATAGCCAAAACAATCTTGAGAAGGAAGAATAAATCTGAAAACTTTATACCTCCTGATTTTAAAATATATTACAAAACTATGGTAATCAAGTCAGTATGGCACTAAACTGGACATACAAATTAATGAAATAGAATAGAGAGCCCAGAAATAAACCCACATAGATAAAAATCAAATGATCTTTTACAGAGATACCAAGCCTATACATGGGGAAAGAAGAGTCTCTTTTAACAAATAATGTTGGGAAACAGAATACTCATATGCAAAAGAATTAAATTATCTTATACCACCCACAAAAATCAACTCAAAATAAAGACCTGAAGGTAAGATCTAAAACGATAAAACTCCTGGATAAAAATATAAAGAAAAGGCTATACAACACTGGTCTTTACTGTTATTTCTTGGATATTACAACAAAACCACAGGAAACCAAAACAAAAATAGACAAGTGGTACTACCTCAGACTAAAACACTTCTACAGAGCAAAAGAAACAAGAGAGTGAAAAGGTAACCTACACAATGGGATAAAATATTTGCACAGTATATACTTGATGAGGGCTTGATATCCAAAATAGATAAGATACTCCTACAACTCAGTAGCCAAAAAACAAACAACCTGATTAAAAATGGGAAAGGACATGAATAGATATTTTTCCAAAGAAGTTAAACAAATAGCCATTTGGTATATGAAAAGATGCTCAACCTCACTAATCGTCTTGGAAATGTGAATTTCAATCACAATGAGATATCACCTCACACCGTCAGAATTGCCATTACCAAAAAGAAAAGAAAATAACAACAAAAAAATATTGTTGAGGATGTGGGGAAATTGGAAATCCTGTGCACTGTTTTGGGAGATGTAAAATGGTGCAGTTGCTATGGGAAACAGTATGCAGGTTCCTCAAAGAGTGAAAAATAGACCTTCCATATAATTCAACAATCCCACTTTTGAGTGTTTATTCAAAAGAATTGAAATCAAGATCTGGAAAATAGATTTGTACTCTCATGTTCATTGAGTATTATTCACAATAGCCAAGAGGTAGAAACAACCTAAATGTCCATTGATGAATGAAGGGGTAAACAAAATATAGTATATGCATACAACAGAATATTATTCAACCATAAAAAAAGAAGGAAATCCTATTATATGCTACAACAAGGGTAAATCCTAAAGACAATATACTAAGTGGAATAGGCCATAGAAGGACAAATATAGTATTATTCTGCTTATAAGAAATATCTGAACTAGTCAAACTCAAAGAAGTAGAAAGTGGAATGGTGGTTGTTAGGGGCTGGGGGAGGAGGAAATGGGATTTTGTTGTTCAATGGGTGTAGACTTTTAATCATGCATGGAGAAAAAGTGGTAGATATCTGTTTTACAACCTTGTGCTTATAGTTAAAAGCACTATATTGTACACTTAAAAATTTAAGAGGGTAGATCTTACGTTTTGTGTTTTTTTACCACAACTTAAAAAAAAGACTAAAGAAAATACTTGCTATGGATAATAATGCTGTTTAATATTTTTTAAATTTGTGACTTGATTGGGAGGGAAGTAGAGGAGATATTTCCATGCCTTTATATTCTTTGATGCACACTTTTATTATCTTCTGAAATTATCAGCTGGGTGTGGTGGCTCATGCCTGGAATCTCAGCACTTTGGGAGGCCATGGCGAGTAGATCACTTGAGATCAGGAGTTTGAGACCAGCCTGGCTAACATGGTGAAACCCCGTCTCTGCTACAAATACACAGACTAGCTGGGTGTGGTGGTGCATGCCTGTAATCCCAGCTACTCAGGATGCTGAGGTAAGAGAATTGCCGGAGCCTGGGGCGTGGAGGTTGCAGTGAGCTGAAATTGTGACACTGCACTCCAGCCTGGGCAACAGAGGAAGATTGTCAAAAAAAAAAAAAAAAAAAGTCTTGTGAAATTATTATGACTTTTGGCTTGGCTTATATTATTTTAAGATTAAAATGACTTTGGAGTTTAGGATTCTCTTTATGTTTTACCACTAACTGGCTTTTGACTTAGGAAACTGCTCCCTCTTTTGTACTATCTAGCTATAAAGGGAGAACTCTTGAAAAAGCTTGAGAGAAATGCACAGCTGTCAGGAAGTGCAGCTTTTACGAATTAATATCTTGCTAAAATAAACAGAAGCTGCTTCAGCTTCAGTGCTAAGACCACTAGCAAATTTCTTTGAAAAAATGAGTTCATACACTTACACCACTCAGCCACACTAAATGTTCCACTAAAGTGCTGACCATAGGAACACATTGCCATTTTGTTTTCAAAATCAAAATGCTTATTTATTGATTTTACACTGAGAAGTAGAACACAGACCAGAATACCTATATTGATGTGATCATTGAAAGATACTTTTGTCTTCTTCCACGTTTGACTTATTTCAATTAGTGTTAAACGCTTGGTGCTGAGTTCAGAGGATGCAGCTGCAAATAAGATAGCTCTCTCATTGCCCTACTAGGAACCACTTACATTCTGTTTGGGGAAAAGGGTACAAACTAAGTTATAGTGTAATTCTTGTTTTAAATACAATTTTGTTAAGTGTTGTAATAGAGAAGCACAGGTGCTAAATCAATGTTTAATGGAAAGATGACATGAGCTATCCTGGAAGGTGACCCAGTGTTCAGGGAATGCTTTCTTGAGGAGGTGATGATATGCAAGTTTAACTCCAGTGGACAGGGAAGACACCAGAATTTCTGAATAAAAGAGATCTGGATGGCAATCTGGTTGGAAGTAAAGACTAGAAGCTTTATTTTGGAGCTGTGTTGCATAGTAAGCCCACTTCTTTTTAGATTATACTGTATGTTTATTCAGGGTGGTTTTGGGGGAGTTGCCTCTTAATGCAGCCTACAGAAGGGTGAGTAGGAATTAATTATGTGAAAGTATGAAGTGGGGAAAAGAGCATCCTCCATGGCCACAAGGTAGGACTGAGTGCAAGTATTTAAGGTCTGTGTGGTTGGAGGACAGAGCAAGAGTGTGAGGAACAGACAAGACTGGTAAAAAGCCACATAGGCCAGATCACACAGGGCATGATTAAAGACCATCCAAACTACTTTAAACATTATACTATCTGTAAGGATAAAGAGTTACAGAAAATGACATTTAATTGACAGGTATCAAGCATAAAGGACCTAATCATAATTGCATTTTAGGAATTACTCTGGGTGCTGTGTGAGAATGAATTAGAGTAAGGGTGTATGCAAGAGACCGCTAAGAAATCTGTTTCGGCCGGGCGCGGTGGCTCAAGCCTGTAATCCCAGCACTTTGGGAGGCCGAGTCGGGTGGATCACGAGGTCAGGAGATCGAGACCATCCTGGCTAACACGGTGAAACCCCGTCTCTACTAAAAAATACAAAAAACTAGCCGGGCGAGGTGGTGGGCGCCTGTAGTCCCAGCTGCTCGGGAGGCTGAGGCAGGAGAATGGCGTGAACCCGGGAGGCGGAGCTTGCAGTGAGCCGAGATCCGGCCACAGCACTCCAGCCTGGGCGACAGAGCGAGACTCCGTCTCAAAAAAAAAAAAAAAAAAAAAAAGAAATCTGTTTCACCGGTTCTACACAGAAATGATGCTAGGTTAGACGTTACAGTGGTAATCATGGCGATTGAAAGAAATAGACAAATGTTAAAGAAATTTACACAGACAAGTATACAGATACTGTAGAGCATGACAATATGCCAAGGGGATCTGAAAAGCTTACAGAAGTGACATTAGTTTAATCTTGAAGAATGAGAACAAATTTCTGGTAGAAGTATAGTTTAGCACTTAGATTCAGTTGCAAAGATATGCAAATTTTAAATGGTTACCTTTTTACTAGTGTTTCTTTCAGAATCTTTAAGAAATGTTACATAATTAGTGTTCTGATTTCTGTAATTGTGTTACTAAGTACATTAGAATATAATAAATTTACATGTCCTGAAGACCATTTTATAATTTAGGCATAATTAATTCAGATTAACCTCTTCCTCATCAACACTCACCCAAATCCAACTATGCTAGTTACAATTCGGGATATTTTAAAAGTTTCTTCTACTTTCCATTAAATCATCTGGTTTGTTTAAATCTTTGCCTCAATTAAGCATGTTTTCTTCCACACTAAATTCCTGCTTGTTTTTGTCTCACAAAAGTTACGACTAAATTAGTTTAATTATTTTGGAAATAATTTTAGAGTCTAAAATACTGTATGTATTCCTGGTTTTCTTATTTTGAAGGAAATGTGGTTGGATCTGGAGATTGTCTAGGCCAAAGTTTATTAGATGTAGAAGAATGCTGATTTCTTAGCATTTATAAATCTCTAGTTTTTGCAATCATAGGAATAGACTGCACACACTTTTCAAAGCATTTTATGATTATTTGGCATATTACTTGTGGCTGATAAGGACGTCTGTTACCAGCCAATCTTTAACAAGCACTTAACTCTCCTTTTATAATTAATATTTTCACTTCCCATATGGATGGAATGCCTGATGGAAATTTTATCTGGAAAAAGATTCTCTATCATATTTTAGTGCAGTACAATTTATTTATCCATTTTTGCTATTTTTATTAAACAAATCAAGCTAGGATATTAGTCTTAAACCCTTGCTTTGAAACTAGTGATTGTTCTATGTAGTCAGTGCCAGGTCAAAGAGAGTTCAATAAGTTATATCTCATCTAGGCATTGCCCTGTGCACCATCTGCCCATGTTAAATCACAGTGATAAGTAGGATGTGTAACATTGCTAATTCTTGTTTGGCCAGAATTTCATGTCATCTCATGGTCATTACAATTGTCCAATTATAGTTGATCAAATTGGATTACTGTTAATTAGTGAGTCTGTCTTATAGTACAGAGGGCTAGTTGAACATATTTATCTGTTTAAGTGGGCTGTCCTCAGAAAGCCAAATGTCATGTTTGAAAAGAGAATTCTTGTTTGTCGGGAGGGAAAGATAGGAGTATGGAATTACTTTACATGCACTAAACTGAAGGAGTGATTTCAATGTAGTCTTTCAGTAAGCTTAATAAAAGTTTGCTTTAGTCTTAAAGATCTTTTAAGCAAAATAACATTAGTTATGCAATGGATGCTATTTATCTACAAAGAAATGACATGCTGAGGTTACTAAAACAGAAATTCTATGGCCCTTGTGATGGGAAGACATTGCTCATTCTGAACAACCCATTCATAACCGATTTAAGTCCCTGTGAAGATTTGTAATATCTTGAGTAGTGTCAAGCCAGAAAATTGTTTCTGCCTTGCTGCAAGCTGCACACACCATTACAAAATTGTGATGGATGCACGCTAATTTATGTCTATGTAGACTGATTCTTATATTTGAGAGGCAAATGGGTGAGAACAGGACATGTGTTCCCTGAAGATGCCAGTGGGCCTTTGTGCAATGATATCTGCCTAAAAAACTAGAGAAGCATCTGTGGTTAGATAAGATTGGAGAGAGCCAAACTTATCACTTTCTGACATTCTCATTTGAGAGTGATGGCATTGGTATATCACATCAAATCCTACTGTATAGTAATGCATCATGGTGACACCAGAAAAGCCTGAAGTTCTCTAGGGTTTTATTTGACCCAACAGTTCTTTCAGGCATAATCTATTAATCTAGAATAAAAAGCGGGGTGGGGGGGGGAGAAAGAGAGAGAGAGAGAGAGAGAGAGAGAATTTCTCCCTTTTCCTCACTGTCTTCAGGTATTGATTTTGACTTCTTGATCTTCTTTAAGAAGGAAAAAACTATTAATGCCTTTGCTATTTCTGCCCAACAGTTCAATTTTCATATATTTTTGACAAATTTCCTTAACAAGAATACCTCAATACCAGAACTAAAGTTAACTTTAAAGGAATAGTTTATGTTTCTGGAGCATTGCTGAATTAAATATTATTATTTTAAAAAAGGTGTATCAACTCCTTCATTTTTCTACTTTTTCCTTCCATTTATACTTCCACCCAACCATCCATTCATCCATCAAACATATGTATGTATTTATTGCCTGTTATGTGGTGGGCAGTATGAAGGGTGCTTAGAGAAAAATGGCCAATAACATGAACCAGAACCTGCCCTCTAAACTTACATATCTAGCCATTATTATTGGCCAAAGGTGTTTTGAATGCCTTCTGTGATGGGCACAGTGCCCCTTGTACAGAATTTGGAAAAGTACCCTTATATGGAGATACATGGAAAAAGAAGATCCTACTCCTTACTTGGAAGATTTTTAAGTCTAACAGTGATTTATCCAGGGAGTCTCAGGTTCAAATGTAGAACTTGCTATGATCTCAGCCCTTGCAATAAACACCTTGCCAGCTCAGGCAAAAATCAGGCCTATACTGACCCAGCACCTGGTCAATCCACTGAGAAGGTCGATTTGATGGCATCTGATGGTCTACAGATAAAGTAATTATTTCATAGGATTATACAGTCTTTGTTAGGTCCTGCATGGATGGTAACTGGCTGCACAATCAAACCAAAATTATTTCCTCAGGAATGTGTGATAAGGATAGACATTTTGAAAATGGATATGGAAAGTTTCAAACAGAATAAAAATTATTAATGTTGTGGCAATTAGCCTTTCACTTTACTGAAAATACTATGTATGGATTCAGCAAGCATGTTAAAATGTAAAACAAAAATCCTCTTTGGAAGGAAATTGCTTTAAGGTGAAAAAAATAGCTCATTTTTCAGTGAAAGAATTTGAAAATTCTGTCTTTGGAAACCAAAATACTGTATGGCAGAGTTGGATGTATCTTTCACTTTAAAACGCAGACTCTCTCTGTGGTGAATGTATTTGTTGTGGTAAAGTATTTGAAAGGAAACCCTCAGAATAATTTGGGGTAAGGAAAAATACTGTTTTAAAATCAGCCCAACCCATCAGTTTTAAACCTTGAAAACTGCATTACTTTGAATAAGAAAGAATTAATAATTGTATATAGCATAAATAATATGTTAGGATTATAATGCATAATCGTGATTTGAAACGAACTTCCAAATTTTAAGGGACTCTAGTATAATGCTGTGACCTCGACGATTTTTTCCAGATGAATTTATGTTCTTTAGAGTTAATATTGATAATCTGATATAGTTACTTCGTGATTGGGTCTGTGTCTTGGCAAATCTCTCTCTAGATAAGTGATTCCTGTAAATGTTGAAAATTCCTTTACAGGTTAACTTTCCCATCATTTTTTATTGCTTATGCTATAAAGTTTAAGCCTAGATGCATCCTTTCTGGAAAGAAGGGTCCTGCTAATCTCATAAGAATCTCATAATAAGTTCTCTTTCCTAAGGTTTGCATTTTGTGTGAGGATCAGCAAGGAAAGGGAAAAGCCAGAATGCCAAACTGCAAAGAGTTATTCTTTACTGTAGGGCTCTATCCAAAAAGGGTTTGTAACACAGTGTACAGTCTTGTAGCC
This sequence comes from Trachypithecus francoisi, assembly GCF_009764315.1. Taxonomy (NCBI): domain Eukaryota; kingdom Metazoa; phylum Chordata; class Mammalia; order Primates; family Cercopithecidae; genus Trachypithecus; species Trachypithecus francoisi. Next base: position 74,119,034 of record NW_022681473.1, on the reverse strand, counting down.
CAGCTGTGTGGAGCATTGATTGCTTCTGCCTAGAGCAGGGATACTGTCAAGTTGCTCTGTGAGTTGAGTCATCTATTGACAAAGAGCTACCAGCCCGCAGATAATGCTGTACGGAGCTGCTCTCGCTGCTCCCACTGCTCCCACGATGCACTTCTTATAGCAGCTGTCAAAGATACTGAGGGATCTACGGGGGAAAAAAAGACTTTTACAACTGCCTGGAAGAAAGGGGTGTGAGGGAGGAGACATTTCTGTGCAGAGCTGACCAAAGGAAAGAGTAGGCATCAGTGCAGTATGAATGCATACCTCACCAAGCAACACAGCTGCAGCCGGGGGTCCGATGGGATGGATGCCGGCAGGAGTGCACCCACCCTGATCAGGGATGCCCACTGCGCTTGTGGCTGGCAGAGGAACTCTCAGGGACTTGGGTACAGTTCTCAGACCATGCCCTCGTCAGGACCAGGGGGCCCAGCTTCAAACAGGACCGGGGGGTCCAGCTTCAACAGGACCTTGTGGGACAGTGTGCGGAAAAGCCCCCACAAGACGAGCACCAAGGGCAAAGGGACTTGTGGGGAGCATTGTACCTGCCCACATTGTTGGTTCAGCCCAGCACAGGTGAGCCTTTTCCTTATGACTTTCCCTTGAGTATCTGAAGAAAGTGAGAGCAAGTTGTTTAAGATTAGAATGGCTTGGAAACTTTGCAGAATACCATGGATATGCCTGTATATAAATATTAGGCCAAGAAAAACCTGTCATTTTCACACATGTTTGTGGGCTCATACTTCTGGGTGGCCTGTGAAAGTCTAGGGATGCTGTGTTCAGTTTATTTCACTGACTTTTCACCAAGTTCAATTTCTCTAGTCCTCAGGTTATATTATTTTGCATCATAGTCTTTTAGTAGCCCTTTTACTTCTTATCATTTTTAACTTTTGTTCAGTCCTGCCTATTTATTATTTTAAAGAATAGAGAGAAAACAAATTTTAACCAAACTTTCCATCTCTTTAAAGGCAAAAGAACATTTGTTTCTTTAGCTATAGAAAATAGTGATTTGAAGTATGCTATTCTAATTTTACTCTTATAATATTGTATGCCTTTTCAATTATGGAGAAGAAACATTATTTACACTAAATAATTAATTTTACAAAGAAAAGGAATAATTAAGAGCAAAATAGAGGATGATTAAACTTAGAATAAACAATGAAGCACTTCATTTATTCATAGAGAAGCAATAAGTTTATTTATATTAACATCTATAGCTCTTTTTCTTCTGTAATGCATTTCTAAAGCAGATGTGTAGATACCTTTCATTTGATTCCTAGGTTATTCTAGCTCCCAGACTACTATCATTTTATCAGAAATAAAATTGGCTCATTTTTTTCTCTCTTCATTCAAAGGAGAGAAGATAACTTCCTGCAAACGCTGTAAAATATAAATAAAATGTACCTGTAGTCACTGTCATAAACACAGAACAATGACTGTTCTTAAATATGTATTGAAAAGAAAAAAGCTATATTTGCAGAAAAATTCAATCTCAATTTCAATATGATTTTAACATAGTGGAGAAGTAGATATTGATCATGAATAAAATGTTTTGGTGGGAGGTGTAGAGAATATTTTAATTTTAATAATAGTTTGTAAAAAGTACTTCCAAGAATGTCATTTATCACTGGTCTTAACAATATAGTTACATATACATAGCCATATATATGGCTTTTGATTGAGTTACATGGAATTATAAGTTTTGCTTAGAAAGATAGCGCATCTCAGCCTCTTGTTTTAAATCAAAAATATATTATCATTTTATTATTAAACTGGTTTGGCTTAAAATGGAGCTTGACATTTAGAAATGCAGTTATTATTTAAAGTTAACATGAATTCCAAACTGAATAAAGAGTCTTAACAATTGTGAATACTCTATATACTCCTTAACAAATACATTCATTTAAATGTCTTTATCTTATATCTCTGTATTGGTTACATTAAATTCTCAAGGCTCACATAGGCTAGGAAGACAAGCCTATTTAATAGCATCTAGCATGTGGTTGTTGCACAGAGCAGAAAAAGCAAACTTGCTTTATTGTTGCAATTATTTTAATCCAAGATGTAATATACTTTTTATTTCATAAATGGTAATTTCCGAAACCCAAATCTCTAATACTAGGTTATAATAACCAAACTCTAAAAATGTTCATGCATTTTTCATCAACTGAGGGAAACTTTTTATTTCCTTAGTTTTTAACAATGCCTCCTACTTGCCTGAAACTTACAACCATTTAATGCTTTCAAGAATTGAAATAGACCGCATACTGATAATTAGAGATCCAGTGACATATAAAAAGGCAACAAATTGAGGTAGCCACCATCTCTCCTTATTCGTTTGCATAAACATTTCTATACATTTTCCCTCCCATTTGCAAGTACTGTATTATTGACTGGGACTAATAGTGATCCACAAATACTGGAGCTATGAAACCATTTCTTTTAGGACTTTCAATGTTTTAACACTCTTCACTTACCAGACCTTTCCGCCCTTTACCATTTCATTCCTATAAAAGTGCTATGCTAAATTGATTAATCTGGCTTCATCCCATGCTTGAAAACTTTCAAATACATTATGTTAAATAATGTCAATTGTCTCTACGCATATATATACACAGACTTTAATATATGTTTTAAAGTGTCTCACTGTAACTACTTGTTTATATTAACATATTTTATGTATATATAAGTATATATATGCATATATATGCACACATATAAAAATTAGAGTTCTATGTTATTCCAATTTTTCTGTCCTGCAGTATATCAGCTTGTTCTTCCAAAGAATGCTGCATTCTATCCATATAAAGTATTTTTTCATGTAAATTGTATTTCCTTCTAGTAGGTCCTCAAAACAACTGATATATGCATATTTATAGATCTGTTTCCATTGATATATGCATCCATAGCATACACCTAATATCTAAATTATATAGAGATGTGTAAGTACTATACATTTAGGTATATTATGACCAAAATAAGAACCTGTGTGTACCTATATATATATTCATGTGTCCACTAAAACTAAGGCTGTTTTTCGAATTTCGTGATACTACTTTTTACCCCTTAAATTAACTCGGAATGTCCTGTGAAATATTGTAAAACCTAAAACTGGAGGCTAATGATACTAAACATTAGAATCCTTGATAAAGCATAAAGAATTGTGCATGTTTTAAAATAGTCCAGGGACTCACATGTGGTACAGAACGTGCCTGAGGGTTGTTAAGCATCTGGGAGCTTGAATCTTGCCATCGTAGATATTTGCAGTATTACGTGGAAATCAGCAGTGTGATTTCCAGCTGCTATAATAGAGGGCCATGGTAATGACTTGAGTTCCTCCCAAGGCTCTTTTCCAAACTTCTGTTATTTGGGGTACTGTGTACTAACAGGACTCTGTCATTATGTTGTTCCTCAGCAGGTCTAAAAATCAGCTTCTGTTCCATCTCAAATAAGTTTTCATTCCATTTGGATCTGTAGAATTAATATAACCATAATCATAGGTAAGGAAATGGAAAATTATAGTGCCCAGAAGTGAGTTCCAAAATGTACATCTAGGATGTTAGTGACAGTCTTGGGAAGAAATATGTCCATCATTGTTTATGTGACATTTCTTCCCAATGCAGACTAATCTAGGGAGGCAGCACAGAGCTGTGGAGACTCAGACCAGAGTTTTGTGCATTTATCTGTCTCTCTCCTCTCTCTCTCTCTCTCTCTGACTATCATGTACTGAGTGTCTACTATGTACTATTCTGTCAGCCCTTGTGGATATAATATTATAGTACACAGCCTGGGTGTGGAGACTGACATCTATAATCCCAGCACTTGTGAGGCAGAGGCAGGTGAATCACTAGAGGCCAGAAGTTCAAGACCAGCCTGGCCAACATAGTGAAATGCTGTCCCTATTAAAAATGCAAAAATTAGCCAGGCATCGTGGTGCACACTCTAGTTCCAGCTACTCAGGAGGCTGAGGCACCAGAATTGCTTGAACTCAGGAGGTGGAGGTTACAGTGAGCCAAGATGGCGCCACTGCACTGCAGTCTGAGCTACAGAGTGAGACTTGGTCTCAAAAAAAAAAAAAAAAAAAGGTCAGGTCCGGTGGCTCACACCTGTAATCTTAGCACTTTGGGAGAGCAAGGCGGGAAGATCAGGAGGTCAAGAGATCTTGGCCAACATGGTGAATCCCCATCTCTACTAAAAATACAAAAAAAAAATTAGCCGTGAGTGGTGGCGGGTGCCTGTAGTCCCAGCTACTTGGGAGGCTGAGGCAAGAGAATTGCTTGAACCCGGGAGGTGGAGGTTGCGGTGAGCTGAGATTGCGCCATTGCACTTCAGCCTGGTGACAGAGCGAGACTCCATCTCAAAAATAATAACACTAATAATAATAATAAATAAAAAATAAAATTGTAAAGAAAGTAGGTATCTCTCCTACTACTGTGGAGCTTACAGCCTATAATGGCCTATAATTTAGCAAATGATATACCATGTATACTATGATATACAAATAATTATATCATCATAAGTCATAACTTAGAAGTTAAGCAAAATCTCAGAGAGTACTGCAGATACCACAATGAATGCACATTCAGGATACAGAGGAGTAAACAAAATCGAGATACTTGGAAAATGCTGCATTTCTTTAAGCTTTTAAGATTTTCTGGAGTTTTTTTGTTTGTTTGTTTGTTTTGTTTTTTGAGATGCAGTCTCGCACTGGTCCTGGAGTGCAGTGGTGCCACCTTGCTTCGCTTCAACCTCTGCCTTCCACATTCAAGTGATTCTCCTGCCTCAGTCTCCTCAGTAGCTGGGACTACAGGCACACACCACCACGTCTGGCTCCCTTTTTTTTTTCTTTTTGTGTTTTTATTAGAGATGGGGTTTCACCATATTGGCCAGTCTGGTCTCGAACTTCTGACCCATGATCTGCCTGCCTCAGCCTCCCAAAGTGTTGAGATTACAGGTGTGAGCCACTGTGCGTGGCCAAGATTTTCTGTTTTATAAAATGAGGATATAAATAACACCTACCTCAGCGGGTTGTGGTGATGAATGATTAACAAAATGTTAGCGTAGTGCTTTCATATGGCAGAGGCTCAATTAATATTTAAGAAATAAATGAATAAATAATAAGTCCACAGTAAATGTTGGCTTTTACTAACCTGTTTCTTGATACATTTTTTTGATTGGCTGGGAACAGAAGAGAAATGAATCAGTGAGGGCTTCATAGAGGTAGTGATACTTTGACGAATTGAATTAAAAATGTTGTATGTGTTTATTAAGCAGATAAAAAGAGATAAATTTTTGAGCAGAAATGAAAAATACAGAAAAGCATATAACACCTTGGTGCCTGTGCACTCAGTTCTATTTGCCCAGAACATTGAGCCCTGGAGAGCAGGTTCCTTAAAAGAGATGCCTGGAGAGGAGGGTGGGGCCTGGTCAGAGAGAGCTGGGTTGGCCTTGATGAGGACTTCATAAAGTTTGAGTGCCTGCTCTGCCACTCTCTATTTGTTATGCTTCATCATCAGTGAACTCTTTGAGCCTCAGTTTCTCTGTTTGTGAGACAGCTGGTTTTCTAGGTGAACACCCAGATCTCATCCAGTACTAATAGTATGTGACTGCGTCAACTGATACTTACTAATTATTGGGAGGAACTTTGGAAATGATTTATACTTAAAAGCCAGACAATCTCAAATTTGAATTACTAGCTCTGTGTGACCTTATTTGCTTAACCTCTCTAGGCCTCATTTTTCTCCTCCATAAAACTTGGGATAATAAATTCATGTTGCAGGGAAATGTTATAAGAATTGAAAATACTGTATATAAAAACCCCAGTATGGCACTTATAACGCAATTACTCAGTAAATGGTATTTGTTATTATTAATGATATCTAAAGTATGTTTTTTAACCTAAAGAACTTACTGTCTACCAAATTTGTCATTCGTATTGTGCTCTTTCATTCGAATTTATGGTTTTTTCACTGAATTTTTTGATGTCTTCCTTATAATGATGAAGGCTAGGCTAGGCAACTGTCCAGAAACTTTTGGCGTAGTACCACATGATGCTGATACTGAGGTGACATTATGTCCTTCAAGGTTCTCAGCAATTTATAACTGTGCACACTAGAAAAAAAAAATCATGGAAAATAAAATTGTGTTGATGAAGTAGCATTCCCATAAGCTTGTATTTAGAGGTAAGGAAATGCTGAAAGATTTCCTCAGCAAAACTCTGCAAGAACAACTGTGTTTGAAGCCAAGCTCTGTAAATCTTCCCTTACAGTTCCTTTGCAGCAACTCTAGAACCAGCAGTTTGCAGCAACTTGAGTGCAGAGGACTTTTTAGTCCAAGAAGTAGGGTTGCCCTAGGATAAAATCTTAGGCTCAGTTTATGCTCAACCAGAAAGATCTGACAGCTTGTTTTAACTCAGTGCCTGCTTTGACTTATTCCTTTTAGAAAGACAGTCCCTTGCCGAGGAAGAATAAGACTTTCTTGTCTCTGGGAAATACCAGCTGACCCCCAGGTAAGGGAAACAGAAGAGAGCAAGCGATAACACAGAAGGAATTAAAATTGTAGGCATTTCTGTGGTGGATGTGAAGCCATTTGGTCAACACTCCTGGCACCCATATCGCTGGATGCTGACATAAGCAGAGCATTCTCTCTAGGGCAGGGCAAAGAGAGGCCAAGCACACAGAATGGGAAAGAAAAGAACAAAAATGACAATATTCATTGCATACTCACCATGCTTACAATGTGTGAGACACTGTGCTAGGGTCTGTACATTAGTCATTTCCTTCAATTTTCCCAATAACACTAACAGAGTGATATTGATATCTCCATTTTGAAGATGTGGAAATGGAACCTAAGAGTAATGCTTGTGATCACACAACTGATAAAGGCAGAATGCATTTCAAATGTAGGTGTGTATGACTTCCTTATTCTCTCCACCACATCTTGCAAACATAAGACCTTTTGAAGTACCCTGGGAGGTAAAATACCCTATAGAGACCTCTGTAAATCTCTAATTTAACAGAAATTTCCTTAAGGCATTGGGATGTTCTATATGGTTGGGAGTACTGGAATTCCCTTGCAAAATCCTGGATTCCCCTAGCCTACTTTATTTTCTGATCTCAGGAACCCTGAGTTCTGTCCCTGAAGATCCCTTCCCTCCTTTATTATGGTTGAGAACTATGTAGATCTGAAGCAGCTGGAGTTGATTCCCACAGCACTTAACATCAGAATAAGATACTTGCTGTGTAACTTGTAAATTGGATTCAAGTTTGCAACATTTGTGGTATTTCGGAACCACCTATTGTAAATTTAATATAAATACAAAATAAAAGTGCAGACAGACACTGTCTCTAGTACAAGAGCATCATCTCACACTGCTGAGTGTGAATCTCGTACAAACGTTCTATCTCCCTGTGTATCTATCATGCCAAGAATCGAATCTCTGTTTGATACCACCTTCTTCATTGTCCATCCTCTTTTTCTGATATTATTTGATCTGTTACAAGTGTAGCCTCACCTGGTTTTATTCTCCTTCATTCTCTACTTTGTTCCATTCTTTTAGTTTCCTAAAGGCATCTAGATGTTTTGTAATTATATCAGAACTGTATGGAAACTTAGTAGTCACCTAGTACATTTTCCAAAGGAGAAACTGTACCCTAGAACAGTTAAGAGAATTGCTCAAGGTCATTTCAGTTTGTGGTAGAATTGGTCCATGTCCTTAAACTCGGAATTGAGTTTTCCTTTTACTGTTACAAGTTGCCCTCCCTCTCCTAGCCCTTCTGTGCTTATATGAAGAGTCATTATTGTCAGATAATTATGAGGCATGCAATTTATTGATAATTAAGTGTTGGGTATTATACAAAAAGTTACATAAACCTATTGTTTTTACTCAGAATTTAGACTAGTGATCCCCAAGGACAGATGGAGAGAGGAGAGCCCCTAGAAATTATTTTTTAATTTTTTTCCAACTTTGATTTTAGGCTCAGGGGGTGCATGTGCAGGTTTGTTACATGAATAAATTGTGTGTTCCTGGGGTTTGGTGTACAAATTACTTCATTACCCTGGTAGTAATATAATATTCAATAGGTAGCTTTTCAGTCCTCACCTTCTTCCCACCATCCACCCTCAAGTAAGCCTGGTGCCTATTTTTCCCCTTTGTGTTCAAGTGTACTCAATGTTTAGCTCCCACTTATAAGTAACAACATGTGATATTTGATTTTCTGTTCCTGCGTTAGTTTGCTTAGGATAATGACCTCCAGCTGCATCTATGTTGCTGCAAAGGACATAATTTCATTCTGTTTTATGGCTGCATAGTATTCTATGTTATCAATGTACACAATTTCTTGATCTCTTCTACTTTTGGTGGACACCTAGGTTGATTCCATGTCTTTGCTATTGTGAAAGTGCTGCAAAAAACATACACGTGCATGTGTCTTTATAGTAGAATAATTTATATTCCTTCGGGTATCTACTCAGTAATGGGTTTGTTGGGTTGAATGGTAGTTCTTTTTTAAGTTCTTTGAGAAATTTCCAATCTGTTTCCCAAAGTCGCTGAACTAATGTACATTCCCACTGAAGTGTATAAGCATTCCCTTTTCTCAACAAGCTCGCCAACATCTGTATTTTTTGACTTTTTAATAGCCATTCTGACTGGTGAGAAAGCACTTTAGAAGAGCAGAGAAGTACTTAAGTGTTGTTAAAGATCAGAAGTGATACCGGGATTTAGGGGAAGAGGGCCGGGGATGATAGACACCGTAATGTGCAGAGTGGTCCTGCCCCACAAATAATTGCCCCAGGTACTGCACAATTTTTTACATTCCACTAGATGTTCATGAAGATTAATGGAAAAAGTTTATTATTATCTAAGCCTAAAATCAAACTCAGTTTTACAAACGAGTATTTTTGCAAGGATTTAATAATTATTACATTTTCTGGGACTATAACTGTGCAAAAATCAAGGGACAATTGTACTTTGTTCTGTTAGCAATTTTGTCAGTTGTTCCCCATTTCGGAAGATCACATCCTTACAACATAGTGCTGATTTTAGTATTGACACACCTCTCCTGCGTCAATCTGCGTGTATAGATTTCATCCTCAAATATACAAGTAAAGAGATTTGAGACTCCTGTTAATAGATCTGGAACCAAATATTTTAATTTTTTGGTTCAAGTTTTATTTTGTTTTTAATTGACAAATCGTAATTATATATATTTAAGGGGCCCCATGTGATGTTTCAGTACATGTATACATTGTGAAATAATTAAATCAGAGTAATTAACATGTCACTCATCTCCAATGCTTATTATTTCTTTGTGGTCATGTGAAAAAAACATGTGAAATCTGTTATTGTAACTATTTTAAAATATACAAAATATTATCGTTAACCTTAGTCCCCAGTGGACAGAAAAGGAGTGATGTTGGTCAAAAGATCTAGAATCAAATATTTTAACTTGATAGAAACATAAAATACAGGGATCTCACCAAATTTCATTAATAAAGTTGTTTTTTAAATATTTTATTTGATTGCCATACTATACACTAATCTTTAAAGCAATTTAAAGCATAATGAGAAATCTATTTGCGCAAATTACCTGACATCATATGTCAGGTAATAAAATTGTATTTTAGAGTTTTCTGTTTTTTTAATATTACTCTGATATTATATCAAATCTCAAAGTCAACTTGTATCAAAACTCAACTTCCCTATAAGCCCTTAGGTTTCAGAGTCTGTATCTATCATTCCTCATTATCTATCAAAGGATAGAATTGTGGACTGCTAGAAATCAAACATATGCCTTCACATGAGAAGGAATTCCAAACACGAATAGGTAGGTGGGTAGGTAGGTAGGTAGGTAGGTAGATAGATAGATAGATAACTAGATAGATGACTCTCTTACTGGCATGCCCTATTTTGACATTAAACATATCAGTAAGACCCAGTTTATCTGCAAGAATATGATATATTTTTAACTTACTCCTACCATCTGCAATTTTCCTTGTTAAATTGTCTGTATTTCAACTACTAAAGTTATTTCCTCTGACATTTTATCAAATACAAATGATCTGCTATTACTTTTTCTAACACTAATTTTTAACCTAGAATTCATTCTATATCTGCTGTTTTATTTGCCTGTACCATTTGTAAAATATGGAATCTGGTCTCTTTATTCCATTTAAATCTAAATTTATTCTTTATAAATATATGCAAGCATTTCAATACATCATTACATTGTCTGGCATAGTAGGACTCACAGATTGCCATATTTTCATTCTTGTAACATCATTATTAAATTATGTTTTGGGGCCAAGACTTATCTGCATTTATGGCTGTGGAGAAGAGGAACTATGTGTTCAATGCCTGTATGTCTTGCAGGATAACCTGCAATATGTTTTCAACACATTAGTTTAATATAAAGTACTTTCTTTTTATTTCTTCTTTTACTTTGGTGAAGGCACTACATTTTAAAAAACATGTGTAGGCAGTTGTATCATCTATGAATTTTATTTCAGATGAAAAAGGAAGATATTACAAAGCATTTATTATAAAATGGAAAGGCTGAATCTGATAGAATTGAACTATTAGTTGAGATATTCAGTATTGTTTTGTGTACCATTATATCTGTGTGTTTAACTGGCCTTCCAACTAGTCCAGGGGTCACCAAACTACAGCTACAGGCTAAATCCAGTCTGATACTTCATTTTGTATAGCTCTTGAGCTAAGAATTATTTTTAATATTGAAGAAAATCAAAATAATATTTCAGACATGAAAATCATGAGTAATTCCAATTGTACTATCTATAAATAAATTTTACTAGAACACAGCCATGCTTATTTGTTTACATATTGTCTGTAGCTGTTTTTGTGCTGCAATGGCAGAGTTGAGTAGTTGTGATAGAAACTGTAAGGCCAGAAAGTCAGAAAAAATATTTATTGTGCAACCTCTTAAAGAAGCAAGTTTGCTAACCTCTGCGCTAGGCTGTCGGCTTTCCATTTCCCACTTGATGGAATGTCCCTTTCCGCCTAACAAAGCCCATCCATTTTTCAAAATCTGGATTAAGCACATCCTCTTCTTTAATCTTTTTATTTGAGCTCTCAAAATGGCTATTTAACATGGGATCCTGCAAAATTAGAGTATTGCCTTACATTGTGGTTAGTTTCCTTCTCAGTCTCCCTGATTAGAGAGTGTGAGATTCCTCATATGCCCAGCATGCAGCCTAATTCACAGTAGCCTAGCTGTTCAATCTTGTGGCCTCCTTGTGACAATTCATGTAGCATCATTATTAAATTATGATTTGGGGCCAAGACTTTTCTGCATTTATGGCTGAGGAGAAGAGGAACTATGTGTTAAATGCCTGTATGTCTTGCAGGATAACCTGCACAACTTATCACTTTTTACCATAGTTATGGATAAGTATTGATACTTTTCAGTATGTTTCTGCTCCATTAACCTGGATTTCCTTAGAGCATGACCTGTCTTATTTACCTGTTTCCCCAGTGCTTAGCGCATAACAGTAAGCGAATAAAGTGTTCTTGATTTCTGAATGAATATTAATACAGGGCCTTGCATATAAAGGCACTCAATCGGTTTTGAATTTATTATTATTACTAATTATGCAGGTGTCTTAAGATCAAGAATGACACCTTCTATTCCCACAGTAGCTCAACTTAATAACATCATATTCTTTTAAGTTTACACAGATTTACTGTTTTGTCTCCTTTGTTTATTTGTTTTGTTTTAGTTTAACTCAGATTCTTATTCAATTCTGTGGTGCTATTACAATATTGGAATCATTGTTTAGAAATTAGGTTCCATATTCAAGTGGGTCATACTATTTCAGTAATGGAAGGTAGAGTACTATAGTTAGAGAGGAAATTGGACAAAAATTTTGATCTTACACAGTATCATAATTTAACTTAGGAAGTCACTTGTTCTCTGTAAGGTTGAAATAATGTCACGGAATACATTTTATAATTAGTTTCTGTATTGTAGACTATTATTTCTGTATTGTAGACTACATGACCTTTTTCTTCATCATTTTCATTATTAAATATAAGTGCTTGGAGTACAGTAGTTAGCACCATTGCATAAAAAAATCTATGATTGAACACATTTGCACTTTATTCTGACAGGCTGCACTATTTAGTTAGCAGTCAATGTTGATTGTTACAGTTGTGGTTATTATAGTTAGTTATCCATGACATTCATTGTTCAAAGCTCAGTTTATATACTGGTTCTAAAGTTGATTATTTTTGCACACTGATCTTTCATTTCTCTAATCTATTTTATTCAATCTCTATAATACATGCTATCATACTTAATTACAATTTTTAAAATTATGTTTCCAACTTCAAGTTTTGTTTTGTTTTATTTTATTTTATTTTATTTTTTCAGACAGAGTCTCACTCTGTCACCCAGACTGGAGTGCAGTGGTGCAATCTCAGTTCTGCCCTCCCAGGTTCAAGCATTTCTCCTGCCTCAGCCTTGTGAGTACCTGGAACTACAGGTGCACGCCACCATGGCAGGTGTGTGTGTGATATATATATATATCCTTTTTTTTTTTTTTTTTTTTTTTTTTTTTTTTTTTTTTGGAACAGAGACAAGTTTTGACCATGTTGGCCAAACTGGTGTAGAACTCCTGACCTCAAGTGATCCACCTTCCTTGATCTCCCAAAGTGCTAGGATTTCAGGCATGAGCCACCATGCCTGGCCCAAGTTTTATTTTTAATAAAATAAAAACTAGTAGTTAATCATAAATCCTTTTAGTTTAAAACTGAGTATTTTAGCTACTTAAAAAACAATTTGTATTCTTCAGTTTTGGATTAAATAATAATACAAGCTTATGGTAAAAAATTATATAAATTAAATATTTTTAAAAATTAAAACTCACCTGTAATTGCACCTAGAGTTAACTACAGTTAATGTAGTAACAACTTTTTAGTCCTTTAGCTATCTCTGTATATGTATCGTCAGTGAAAGATACATACTTTTATTGACACGTGCTCACAGATCTAGCTAAACTTGAGTCTCATTTATATATGTCTATTAAGTGAGAAGTTAAGAATATAAAACCATACTGCTTTTTAAAAATTAACATCATATTGTAAACATTTTTCTAAGTTAGCAAAATATTTTTCTTGTTGACATCATTTTTTAAAATTATACTTTTGGGATACATGTGCAGAACGTGCAGGTTTGTTACATAGGTATACACGTGCCATGGTGGTTTGCTGCACCCATTAGCCCATCATCTACATTAGGTATTTCTCTTAATGCTATCCCTCCCCTAGCCCCTCAACTCCAGCAGGCCTCAGTGTGTGATGTTCACCTCCCTGTGTCCACATGTTCTCATTGTTCAACTCCCACTTATGAGTGAGAACATGTAGTGTTTGGTTTCCTGTTCCTATTTCAGTTTGCTGAGAATGATGGTTTCCAGCTTCATCCATGTCCCTGCAAAGGACGTGAACTCATCCTTTTTCATGGCTGCATAGTATGCCCTGGTGTATATGTGCCACATTTTCTTTATCCAGTCTATCATTGATGGGCATTTGGGATGGTTCCAAGTCTTTGCTATTGTGAATAGTGTTGCAATAAATATATGTGTGCATGTATCTTTATAGTAGAATGATCTATAATCCTTTGAGTATATACTCAGTAATGGGATTGCTGGGTCAAATGGTATTTCTGGTTCTAGATCTTTGAGGAATCTCCATACTGTCTTCCAAAATGGTTGTACTAATTTACACTCCCACCAAGAGTGTAACAATATTCCTATTTCTCCACATCCTCTCCAGCATGTTATTTCCTGACTTTTTTTTTGAAACAGAGTCTCACTGTGTCACCCAGGCTGGAGTGCAGTGGTATGATCTCGGCTCACTGCAAGCTCCGCCTCCCGGGTTCACGCCCTTCTCTTGCCTCAGCCTCCCCAGTAGCTGGGACTACAGGCGCTTGCCACCATGCCTGGCGAATTTTTTTTGTATTTTTAGTAGACACGGGGTTTCACCGTCTTAGCCAGGATGGTCTCGATTTCCTGATCTTGTGATCCGCCCACCTCAGCCTCCCAGAGTGCTGGAATTACTGGCCTGAGCCACCACGCGGGCCTGTTTCCTGATTTTTTAATGATCGCCATTCTAACTGGCATGAGATGGTATCTCATTGTTTTGATTTGCACTTCTCTAATGAGCAGTGATTATGAGCTTGTTTCATGTTTGTTGGCTGCTTGTTGACATCTTCTTTAATGACTGCCAAATATTATTTTTCTACCAAAACCCGTAATATTGGGCATGCAGGTTACCTTTTTTAAATATAAACAATAGTGAAGTAAACCTTGGTGTACTAGAACTTTTTACTACATTTCTTGTGAGGATATATTTTTAGAAAAAAAGCAACTATTGAGTCAAAGGGTGTGAATTTTTTAAGGTTCATAATATTTACATAGTCATTCAGTCAATACTCATTCAGCAATTCATTATTGAACAGTTAACACAAGACAAAACACTAGGTTAATCAATGGGGATATACTGGAAAATAAGAGAGACTGATTATTGACCCATGGAGCTTAGAATTAATTGCCAAATTGCATCTAAAATTATTTGCTTTATCAATTTATGATTCCCCCATTTGAAGAGTGTATGAACATGTCTTTCTGCCTCCATTCTTGATGTCTTTATCTCTGTAAAATCCTTTATTACTTTGGTAGGTTAAAAATTGCAGGACATTGCTATTGTAATTTGCTTTTATTTGGTAATGAGAATGAGTACCTTTCCTATGCTTGTATCCTATTATGGTGCTCTTATGATGTCTTCTATAATAGCTACCACAATAGATTACTATGCCCAGTTGGCAATTTAAAACATGCTTAATTTTTTTACCGGATGGATGGCAGGAAGGAAGGAAGGAAGGAAGGAAGGAAGGAAGGAAGGAAGGAAGGAAGGAAGGAAGGAAGAAAGGAAGGAAGGAAATAAATACAAATAGGAAAGTAGTTCCTGTTTAAAATTCCTAGTAAGATAAATTTCCACCTATTCTAAATATAGCAGGATCTGCTTAACCATCGTCGTGAATGATCTATGCACCTGTCTTTCTTGTCACTGAAACCCCTTTCCTTGTGTCTGTTCTCTGGAAGGAAAAAAGCTGAATTGAATATTCTTTTTTTTCACCCTGATATAGGTGAGCAAGATTGAATTGAATGACATATGAAAAAATAATTCATGCAACAGACAGAAGTAGACAGGCTATCTGCCTCTATCTGTAGACAATTTGCTGAAGAGGGCAATATGGACATTAAATTGACAGTAAGAGACCTTGAAGAGGAAAAATAATGTGATCAGATGGGAAAGGGAAATATCATGGAAATTTCCTATTTTAGTATGTTTACATAGGGATATGAATTTTATGAAATTTGAATATAGACATTTAAAGATAAGCTTGAGTCTACATGTCTTAAAATGTAGGCAGCCTCCACCTAAAATCAAAACCATTATATGGTTTTGATTGTATAACATTTTATCTGTTACAAACACATTATTCTTATACTGCTGATTCTAATATTTAGAATAAAACTTACAGATGCAGCAACTCTCTTGACTCTTCTCATCAAAGCTGGGCACCTTCTGGTTGTTCCATGGAAAAATGAAAACAGCATACCTGCAGCATGACAGCAGTCTGGTTTCTAGTAGAAGAAACATTATTTTCAAAGGACTGAATGGAATGATAACAGTTAAATAGGTTGAGGACTGTAAGTAGGTTGAGGAAAGAGATTCTTTTGAGTTTATGAAACAACCCAACATAATTGGGAGTTCCCTATGGACTTGTTTTTCCAATAACTGAATCAAACGCAAGTATAACAATTGACATTAAGATTCCTACCACTCTTTGCAGTTCTCTCAGAGCCTTCAGCTATTTTCATCATTCTTCTTCTTTCCTACTCTGCATTGCACTCAAACCTGTTTTACAATTCACTCAGTGTGCCAAGTCAGAAATCAGGAAGTCATCAGCAGATCCATTACATTTCTATTCCTAGGGCCCTCATGAATTAATCAATCTCTAATTGATATAGAATTATATCTCAGAGTGTTTCAAATATTTTCCCTTTTTACATTTCTGCTTTCCATGCTTGAGTTTTGATGTGTTATCATTCCCATAAACTGTTTGCAATAACTTGTAGCCTCCTAGATCTCTTCAATCCATTATGAATATTACTGCTAAATTTATCTTAACACTCGGTTCTATTTGTATCACTTACTGATTTAAATGATTTAACAACTTCAAATCATTTAATGAAGTGCTTCATTTTAAGTCTTCATTTTAAGTGTAATCTGACTTACAGTTATGTATGTATGGAAATGTTAATGAGTAGTCTATGTTGGATTAAACATGCTTTAAGCAGTTTTCTATTTTTTATCTTAGGATTTTTCAAAGCTCTTGGGGGTTTATATCTCCAAGAGACAGGTAAAATATGTGGAACATTTCTTAAATGTGCGTGATAGTGAAATCCCTTTCTCATGAATGTGTATTTATGAACGTCTCATGGAAAACAGATTGCCAACCACTAGTTTACAGAGTAAAATTGGATTCCCTAGCAGAGCATTCAAGGTTGTCTTCAATTTGGCCCCAATCTGCATTTCCTACTCCATCTCCAACCACTACTATTGTGTTCTAGTCACACCCAACTATTCACTGTTCTCTGATTCCCTGAAGCCACCATGCAGTCTCTAGCCAAATCTTTGCTCATGCTTTTCTCTCTCTGTAATGACTCTCCCTATTTCTCTGTTTGATAAAATCTTTCTCATCATTCAAGGATCATTTCTAATGTTATCTTATTTGAGGCTTTCATTTCTCTGTGCTCCCACAAAATGTATAAAATATGCCCACTTTACACCTAGCATTGTAGTTACTTACAGGTCTGTTTCAACCATCGTATTAGAAGCTTTGTGAGAAGACAAAATATACCTTATTATTTCTATAACTTTAGTGCCAGGATAGGACTTCAAAATGTTTATGAGTGATTGAAAGGATGGTATCTTTAAAAATTGGTAGAGATGGAACAGTATTATATTTGGCAAGGCAGGGTTGCAAGGGACTTCTTTAGGTAATACCGTGATTAGGTCTATGAACTTCACATTCTGTCCTTTTGAAAGCCCAGACAATCATTCTAAGTGTCCAGGGAGATTTGAGGCCAAGAAACTGACTCAGACTAGTTAAAATATACCTTATATCAAGGTATGCAAAACTCATTGATTTGCATGAAATATATAATTGTCACGTGAATGGAAACATCCGTGTTCATAAAATTCATTTGCTTATTCATTAGCAAACATATGTTGATAATAGATTGTATACCAAGAGTCCCTGTTCTAGGAACTTGAACATATAGCAATAAATACAACAGGCATTCTAGTAGAGAAATATGTAAAGTTAGCAAGTAGACAAATAAAATTACTTCAGATAGTGGTGTGCTATTAAAAATTAAATTATGGTAATGTGATATGGAGGATAGGTTGGAGAGATGCTTCTTTGGATAGACATTAAATTAAGGAAAGTATTAATGAGAAGACAATTGAGTTCCTACTTGAGAGATGAAAGGTGAAAAGGGGACAACCTTATGACAATTCTTGGGTGATGTTAAAAGACTAGCATACTTAAGGACTTCAGGGTTGGAAAAAGTTTGACAAGTTATTGTAATAGAAGAATGCTAGTGTGGAGAAGAAAAAGTGTCAGGAAGTCTGGGACTAGAGTTTAGAGGGTTAGGTAAGGCTGGGTCAGGTAGACTGGGGTCGTGGAGGGAAGTCTGCATTTTACTCAAAGTTCAAGAAAAAGCCATTGGACTCCTTTAAACAAAGACATAAGATAATGTAATGTACACAGTGAGAATGAGTTTGGGCGGAGAGGCAAGAATGGAAGGAGGGAGACTAGTTAGAATGATATTTTGCAGTACTTGTAACCGAGAGATAATGATGGCTGGACTCAGGTGGTAGCAGTGGGGATGGGGATCTGTTATAGAGACTAAGGATATATTTTGTATGTAGAGCAAAAAGGATGGATTAAATAGTGTGGATTCCTGAGGCAGAATATGACAGTGAGAAGATAAGAAAAATAAAAGAAGCCAGGAATAACTTCCAGGTATTATACATCTCTTCTTAGAGTCAAAACATCTTCAGAAAATTTTAATCGAACAGAAATGTTTGAACTCCAGCGTTCACACTCCTTCTCATCTAGTAAGTTCCTAGATTTCTAGACAATACTTGCCTCTCTCACTACCCTTGTTCTTTGCTTTTATTCTTAACCCTTAACCTCCTCCCAAACTTCTGTTTGATTCAGTTTTTCTTCAGACAGGCTAATATATTCGTCAATCATGCTGGTCTAGGTGTTTTTATTTTATTTTACTTTTTTTCATTTCTTTGAGGTTACCTCACATGGATGAATATTGATCTTGTGAAGTCAATTATAATTTACCAAATTTTCAGTTGGAAATTGGGAGGGTATCTTAATAAAGCCCTCAGATACTGACCACAGGCCATAGATCATCCCCATCTGAAATCTGCTATTGACCTTTTCCTCCGTCTTTAGCTCTTGACCCCTTTCTCTAATACTTTCATGAAAAGGTATTTGGAATATCTTACTTCAACACAGCAGATGACAAATATCCCAGATTTCTTTGGAAAGTTACTAGAAAGAATTTGGGGGGAATGCTGAGAAGGAAATCATCAATTGACCCTACTGAAAAAATATTTTAGCTTTCTCGAGTGTATCATTTCCTCTCTCTCTCCCTCTCTCTCTCTCAAGTTGAAATATGAAATCATAAGTACAGCTGGGCATGGTAATCCCAGTGACTCAGGAGGTAAGGTGAGAGGATTGCTTGAGGCCAGTAGTTGGAGACCAGCCTGAGCAACATAGTGGTACCCCATCTCTACAAAAAGTGAAATAACATAGCCAGGCATGGTGGTATACACCTGTAGTCCCAGCTACTCTAGAGGCTGAGGCAAGCAAACCCCTTGAGCCCAGGAGTTCGAGTGAGTCATGATTGTGCCACCACTGCACCCCAGCTTAGGTTACAGGCAAGACTCCAACTCAAAGAGAAAAAAAAATCATAAGTACATCTCTGGAACAAGTCTATTGGGTTCATTAAAAACTGCTCCAAACGTGAAGGAGAAACAGGGTAAGAGATTGAGAACATTTACACTGGAATCCTGTCTGTTTCTCACAATTAAGTTTCAAGTAACATATCACAGGCCTGTGTCTGTTGTTCATTCTAAATATTTTATTTCAATAGTTGATATTGATTATTTTAATTAAATTCTAAGAGGAATTTTGTAAAAAAAAAAAAAAGCCAAACAAACATTTTTCTAAAATTTATTCCTCCTTTAAACTTCAGTTTGATTTTAAGATAGTAGTAAACAAGTTGTGTTTTCAGGAATATGTTTCAGCCACTGGGAACAGATATTCCCTTTGCACATTCCAGACCGATTGACTAAACTGATGTAGAAATTGATAAACCACATTTTTTCATCATCTGAAAATGTCCTCTCATCCTGAGATATCTTTATCCAGAGTGGCAGTAGCTTGGTATAATATCCATTATCACATCACTAAAATTACTGTATCATAGAATACCATTATAATGGCCTTGACAGAGTGCATAGTCTTCTGAACAGATTCTTGTTTCAGTTCTATAAGCTGTGTATTGCAAGGGTCATGGTTTAATTCAAAGATCGGCAGAAATATTATATGGCAGATTGTGTCAAGTGATCTGACTCTCCCAATGTGAATTCATGTTTGAATTTCACATTTCAGAAGAAAACTAGTAAGTGTGTTGAAATGAAAGGTACAAAACTAGAAACCAGGATTCTAGTAGCTATACTACTCTGGACCCTGAATCACCCTAGTGAACTCTCAGAATCTTAGTGTCTACATCTCAACTATAAAATGAGGAAGTTCTTAGTGTCTACATCTCAACTATAAAATGAGGAAGTTCAAGTAGATTTTAAAAAATGATTCATGTTTCACTGTGTCAGCTCTGATTGATTCCTGGTGATTGTCTGGATTATGGTGCTCAGAAGAATGATGAGACTTCGTCAAGGCCCCCCAGAAGAGAATACAGTGAAAATTAGTATCGCCATGAATAAGAAAGAAAAAAGTGGCAGCCTGGATGCATAGTTTTTTTTTATAGCCCTGGCATTTGATAATGCCATGTGCTTTATGTGACTGCTTTATGTTACTATTATAATTCTACTAACAACTACCATCTATTAAGCATTTCTCGTATACTATTAATATTATTTTAACATAACCTCCAAAATAACATAGGGAGATAGGTCATCTTATCCTCATTTTATAGATGAGCAAGTAGACTTTTAGAAGCAAAGTAACTTACCTTAATTTATACCATGAGCAAGGAACTGATTTGTAATCGGAGCTCAGGTTCTGAGTCTAAAGAGTCACTGCTTTCACTGTGCTATACTAATTCTATGCAAGCCTGCATTTGTTGATGAAAATGATCAGAAAACTATACTTATTTAGGTAATTATAGAGCTCAAAAATTAATTATTACTGATGGGTTTTCTGCAAATTTAGTAGGTTTAACAATGGAGTAAAAACAATATAGTTTTCAAAATAATTCACTTACACCTCTGAAAGTTCTATTTGAAATTTATTTTACCTCTTAAGACTTCATCATATTTTATTGGGGTTCATGTGTCAAATTCTGAAATAAATACAATATTTTTGACCTCCTTTGAAATCTGGAAGACAATTGGGTATGATTTAGGCATACTCCACCCTTACCCCAAGCTCAGAGACCAATATGGCTGCTGCAGTTCTATCCAAAGGACTGATGGTTACCTACCTAACACAGAAGATAACATTCATTAAGTCCTTAATAAATTATTGCTGAATACAAAATATGGTGTTATATTCCTAAATTTTATCTCTTATAGAGAGCAAGATATGTTCTTTATGTTTATTTATTTATTTTTTGAGACAGAATCTCACTCTGTCGCCCAAGCTGGAATGCAGTGCCACGATCTCGGCTCACTGCAACCTCCACCTCCCAGGTTCAAGCAATTCTCCTGCCTCAGCCTCTGGAATAGCTGGGATTACAGGCATGCGCCACCACACCCGATTAATTTTTGTATATTTAGTAGAGATAGGGTTTCACCATGTTCGTCAGGCTGCTCTTGAACTCCTGACCTCATGTGATCCACCCACCTTGGCTTCCCAAAGTGCTGGGATTACAAGCCTGAGCCACTATACCAGGCCAAGAGATGTTCTTTAAAAAGCTAGCTCAATTTCCCCATTTTTACTTATGCATAATAACTTTAAGATATTACTTAATAACTTTAAGATAATAAACTCGTACAACTCAATAAATTAAAAACAGAGTGCTTATTTAGCAAGAAGGACCTAGGTTAGAATATGGCGAGTTAGGCCAACAGCTGCAATTTCCAGTCTTGCTCTGTGTCTTCTAGAACTTGCCTCCTGTTGTGTTACAGTGTTACATTACTAGGTGAATCGTGTACTGTATTATCTTTCATGAACATTTATACCCTAGTCTGTTATATGACTGCTATTACATGCAGATTCTTTTTCTGGTCGTGGTGATGCGTGGTCCAGGGAGGGAAGAAAAGGTGGCATTAGACAGGAAGTTCATGTCCCCATTTTGTTTTTTTTCTGCAGAACATCTAGTTATTGCATAATTGGGGAAATTTAACTTGCCTTTTAGACAATGTTTTTTTTTTAAATTAAGTGTGATTATTTCTGATGAGTTCTAGATTGTCCATATAATCATCTCTTCACTTCAGCAATGGCTTAGTTTAAGAGAATCATTCTTTTTGGAACTCTCATTATATGAAGTTTTTACCCATCTGAGCCTTTATGATATCTTCATTTTTATTTATTTATTTTTTGAGACAGAGTCTCACTGCTGTTGCCCAAGCTGGAGTACAATGGTGTGATCTTGACTCACTGCAACCTCTGCCTCCCAGGTTCCAGCAATTCTCCTTCCTCAGCCTCCCGAGTAGCTGATATTACAGGTGCCTGCCACCATGCACAGCTAATTTTTGTATTTTTAGTAGAGACGGGGTTTCACCATGTTGGCCAGGCTGGTCTCGAACTCCTGAGCTCAGGTGATCCATCCACCTCGGCCTCCCAAAGTGCTGGGATTACAGGTGTGAGCCACTGCGTCCGGCCTATGATATCTTTAAATTGTGACTGAAAAGTAAGGTATGATGACCGTTTGTCTTATGTTTCATGGAATCCAAAAAAACGTTGAGATAAAAAGTGAATCAATGACTAAATCTACTTGCAAAAATCTTGCCTGGACTATTAGAACTACCTTTTAACTGGCTTTTTG
Source organism: Trachypithecus francoisi (assembly GCF_009764315.1). Lineage (NCBI taxonomy): Eukaryota > Metazoa > Chordata > Mammalia > Primates > Cercopithecidae > Trachypithecus > Trachypithecus francoisi. Next base: position 74,096,657 of record NW_022681473.1, on the reverse strand, counting down.
CCTCCAATGTACCACAAAATCTATCCACCTAAAGCTGCCAGAATATTTCCAACACCCACCCACCCCCCTGCACCCCACCCCCACACACAGGCACTGCTTTGTCATTCTGCTTAAGATACTTCAGTGGCTCCACAATGCTTTCAGATGCAGTCCAAATTCCTTAGTGTGACAGAGAAACTGCTATAACCTACTCACTGACCAACTTTAAACCTTAAAGCAAGCTTGTCCAACCTACAGCCTGTTGGCCTAACACAAATTTGTAAACTTTCTGAAAACATTAAGAGGTTTTTGGCAAGTTTTTTTGTTTTTGTTTTTGTTTTGTTTTGTTTTTTAGCTCATGAGCTATTATTAGTTTTAGTGTATGTTATGTGTGGCCCAAGATAATAATTCTTTTTCCAATGTGGCCCAGGGAAACCAAAGATTGGACCGCCCTGCCTTTACACCTAGTTTATCTCCCTCCACACTTCCCAAGTACTTTATTCTTCTGAAAAATAAGAAGTACCACCTTTTGGATATACTATGTAATTTCTTGCATTTAAACTTTCATTCTCTATCAAGTTTGACAACGCTTAATACAGTCTTTTTTATCTTAAGGTCAAAACCAGATAAGATATAGGTTCCAGATTCTGACAGAGATTATAAAATCAGAACTACTTTTGATAAAAAAGCTAACTTGGAAGAATTGGCTATGGTAGACAGCCAAAGGGCTTGCTAACATCCCCCTGAACTCAATTTACCCTTCAAATTATCAGTTTCTCTTGCAGAGGCATAGCTTCTACTAGCTAAGCTTATCTTATAGTGAAAAGAGAATGCTAGGCTCTAGCAGGCAGGCTGACTCCCAAGAGGCAGGGGTGAGCTAAACTTTCCTAGTCCCATTTTTCAGACTTACCTAGCATGAAACTCCCATCTTCTGGGAATGGGGAGAGGTCCAGAGAATTAGCCTGGAGAAGTCTCTCCACTTGTAACTATAGGCATGAGGTGAGAATAACTTACCACATATGTCGTTACTCTGAGCCTGGAAAATCATTTCCTCTCTTCTCTTTCTGCCAAATTCCTGCCGCCCCTGCACATCCAGCTTCAGTGACATTTCTTTTTGTCTGTAGCTTTCTTTGGTCTACTTTTTCCCCACCTGCCCTAGACTTCCAACCAATATGGCCATGTTATTTTTCATCACACTCTATAGTCATTCCATCATGATGTCAATTTAGTGAAATGATTAGCTATTATAGTCTGTGAAATCCTTAAAGGCAGGGCAATATTATGTGTCACCAATACCTAAGACAAAGTTTAGAACCTGTAAGCATTTGATAAATAGAGGGGATGTTTTCCAAAATACCTAAAATAAACTAATTGAAGATAACCTACTTTGATGATTGCCTACTAAATGACATGAGCTGGGCTGGAAATTTATTCATATTAACTTATCTAACCCATACAACAACTGTGTGGGACTGAAGGTATTAGTTCCATTTTACAGATGAAGAAATAGGTTTATAAAAAAACTTTGCCTATCTAGCTAATTATTTGTGCTCCCAATATTTAATAGCAAATTGATTTGTTGTTTTTACATGAACCCTTGTGCCTCTCTGATCTTTGGGTCATCTGTCAGCTGAAATTACTTTTGTTTTTCTGCATGTAAATCAAATGGAGATAAAGGTCATTGCATGAGGAGAAAAATTCATGCTCTAATGAGTTTTCACTTTATTTAATAAGCTTATATAAAATAGATAAGGGAGAATATAAATTTAGAGATTAGGACTTCAATACTGACTTTTTCATATTTTCAATGAGGGACTATATGTTCCATATTGTTTATAATACATAATGTAAATTATACTACTCATTAATGACAACCCAAAAGGTAGGGTGCTGTCAGCCGAGATAGTTAGGATTTGCGCATTGCCCATTTAGTCTAACTTGGCAATATTCTTTCTTGTCTGCCTAACCTTATTAATTCTGTTTTATTTTAACCATTAACTTCTCACCTTGTACCTGATTAGATTTATTTCTTTTATATATCTAAGCTCACTTAGTTAGCCTTTAATTGTTTTGGTCAATGGTCAGTTGTATGTAATAAAAATTGCCTCATCTTTGTAATACACAGGGTAAATTATAAAAAAAATTGTGAGATTCCTAGATAATTTACTGAACTGGTTACTAACAAATTTAAAAAGTGCTAATTTTGAACCAATAGTAGCTAACATGTATTGAATGTATAATGTATGCCACCAAAGAACCCTTTTAATTGCTAGATGTGCATTTTTTTTCTAGAAATCTTCACAAAAATATATGGGTTAGTTACTTTTCTTCCCCATTTTTAGATGAGATAATAAAACTTCAGAGAGAGTTTAAGCAACTTACTCATAGCAACACTGAGTGAGTTTAGCATTAGAATTCAAACCTTGGATGACTCACATTAAAACCTTGCTTTTTAAAACAATGTACTACCAAAAGAACAGTTTCCACTTTCTGGGAACTGACCACTGTCTTTGGAGACAGACAAAATTGAATTTAATTCTATCTCTACAAATATCAAGCTTTAATACCCTAGTTATGTTACTCAGTATCTCTACCACTTCCTTCTCTCACCTCTTAGATGGGTACAATGCCCGTATCACAGAGTTACTTTATTAAAAGACCTCGTACATGAAGAATTTTGTGCTGTACCTGGTACTTGGTGAATATTCCAACTATGTTAAATCATTTTCCCTCACACACAAAACTCATTTCTGTGTTTCCAAAAATGTTTTCACATTTTTTATTTGAGTCTCAGAAGAACCCTGTGATAACAGGGATTATTATCCCTGTTTCACAGTAGAGCAGATAAAGGCTCAGAAAAACCAAGAGGCTTTCTTTTGGTCATACACACCTCATAAGCAACACAGCAAGGATTTCACATTTCTCACTTCTTTTCATTATAGCATGTATGCCTCTTGGAAAAACTAGTAAAGCAAAGGCAGAAAGCAGAGGATGTCAATGAAATCTAAAAGGTGCCTATATGAAAAAATTATTTTACAAAAACTTTTGCTCAGTCTTCTATCAATCCTGTCCCTGAGAAGCAATAATATAGAATGAAGTAAGGTTATATTCCATGAGAAATATTGTCTCCTTTGCTCAGTGAAGACCATGATCTGAGTTGACATCTAATAATATTTACTTATGCCAGCGCTATAGATACTCAGCCTTTACCTAGGACTGCTTTGTAATAGGCTAGAGGCTACTTTGGGTAATATCAGAATGAGCAAACTTAGTTGTTGGGAGTGATCTTGTTGGTCTTTGTTAATGAAATATGCAAGCCCCTTATGTAATGCTTTACTATATTATGGATCTGATTACTACTTTGAGGGGTCTCACCATCCAGAAAATGGCACTTTCAAACAAGGTTTCTTTCTCTGATCATCACACAGTATCCTGAAATACTTTGCACACATAGGCTGGAAGTAGAGATAGTCAAAGCAATCTGCTCATCATCTTGCAGTTTGCATTTAGTCTTTCAGAACTATCTCTCCCACTCTGTCTTGTTTACGAACAGAGTGAGACAGTCATGCCTGGGTGGATCATCTCCCATATTTGCCTAGGAATCCTCTCTTTCTCTACTGGGCTTCAGGAGGTTAGACTGTGGCTTTAAAAGTTTTCCCGGGGGGCGGAGCAAGATGGCCGAATAGGAACAGCTCCAGTCTCCAACTCCCAGCGCGAGTAACACAGAAGACCGGTGATTTCTGCATTTTCAACTGAGGTACTGGGGTCATCTCTCTAGGGAGTGCCGGACAATCGGTGCTGGTCAGCTGCTGCAGCCTGACCAGCGTGAGCTGAAGCAGGGCGAGGCATCGCCTCACCTGGAAGCGCAAGGGGGAAGGAAATCCGTTTTCCTAGCCAGGGGAACTGAGACACATAACACCTGGAAAATCGCGTAACTCCCACCCCAATACTGCGCTTTAAGGAAACAGGCACACCAGGAGAATATATCCCACACCTGGCCGGAGGGTCCCACGCCCACGGAGCCTCCCTCACTGCTAACACAGCCGTCTGCGGCGATCTATCCGCAAGGCAGCAGCGAGGCTGGGGGAGGGGCGCCCGCCATTGCTGAGGCTTAAGTAGGTAAACAAAGCCGCTGGGAAGCTCGAACTGGGTGGAGCTCACAGCAGCTCAAGGAAACCTGCCTGTCTCTGTAGACTCCACCTCTGGGGACAGCCCACAGCTGAGGTCCAATAGGGAAAGCAGCGGGGGCCGGTGCAGAGGCGAACGACTCTGTCTGACAGCTTTGGGGAGAGCCGTGGATTTCCCAACGCGGAGGTTGAGATCCGAGAACGGACAGACTGCCTGCTCAGGTGGGTCCCTGACCCCTGAGTAGCCTAGCTGGGAGACATCCCCCACTAGGGGCAGTCTGACACCCCACACCTCACAGGGTGGGGTCATCCCTGAGAGGAAACTTCCAAAGGAAGAATCAGACAGGTACACTCGCTGCTCAGCAATATTCTATCTTTGGCAACCTCTGCTGCTGATACCCAGGCAAACAGGGTCTGGAGTGGACCTCAAGCAATCTCCAACAGACCAACAGACAGTCCTTCTGACTGTCAGACGGAAAACTATCAAACAGGAAGGACACCTATACCAAAACCCCATCAGTACGTCACCATCATCAAAGACCAGAGACAGATAAAACCACAAAGATGGGGAAAAAGCAGGGCAGAAAAGCTGGAAATTCAAAAAATAAGAGCGCATCTCCCCCTGCAAAGGAGCGCAGCCCATCGCCAGCAACGGATCAAAGCTGGTCAGAGAATGACTTTGACGAGATGAGAGAAGAAGGCTTCAGTCCATCAAACTTCTCAGAGCTAAAGGAGGAATTACGTACCCAGCGCAAAGAAACTAAAAATCTTGAAAAAAAAGTGGAAGAATTGACAGCTAGACTAATTAATGCAGAGAAGATCATAAACGAAATGACAGAGATGAAAACCATGACACGAGAAATACGTGACAAATGCACAAGCTTCAGTAACCGACTCGATCAACTGGAAGAAAGAGTATCAGCGATTGAGGATCAAATGAATGAAATGAAGCGAGAAGAGAAACCAAAAGAAAAAAGAAGAAAAAGAAATGAACAAAGCCTGCAAGAAGTATGGGATTATGTAAAAAGACCAAATCTACGTCTGATTGGGGTGCCTGAAAGTGAGGGGGAAAATGGAACCAAGTTGGAAAACACTCTTCAGGATATCATCCAGGAGAACTTCCCCAACCTAGTAGGGCAGGCCAACATTCAAATTCAGGAAATACAGAGAACGCCACAAAGATACTCCTCCAGAAGAGCAACTCCAAGACACATAATTGCCAGATTCACCAAAGTTGAAATGAAGGAAAAAATCTTAAGGGCAGCCAGAGAGAAAGGTCGGGTTACCCACAAAGGGAAGCCCATCAGACTAACAGCAGATCTCTCGGCAGAAACTCTACAAGCCAGAAGAGAGTGGGGGCCAATATTCAACGTTCTTAAAGAAAAGAATTTTCAACCCAGAATTTCATATCCAGCCAAACTAAGTTTCATCAGTGAAGGAGAAATAAAATCCTTTACAGATAAGCAAATGCTTAGAGATTTTGTCACCACCAGGCCTGCCTTACAAGAGACCCTGAAGGAAGCCCTAAACATGGAAAGGAACAACCGGTACCAGCCATTGCAAAAACATGCCAAAATGTAAAGACCATCGAGGCTAGGAAGAAACTGCATCAACTAATGAGCAAAATAACCAGTTAATATCATAATGACAGGATCAAGTTCACACATAACAATATTAACCTTAAATGTAAATGGACTAAATGCTCCAATTAAAAGACACAGACTGGCAAACTGGATAAAGAGTCAAGACCCATCAGTCTGCTGTATTCAGGAGACCCATCTCACATGCAGAGACATACATAGGCTCAAAATAAAGGGATGGAGAAAGATCTACCAAGCAAATGGAGAACAAAAAAAAGCAGGGGTTGCAATCCTAGTCTCTGATAAAACAGACTTTAAACCATCAAAGATCAAAAGAGACAAAGAAGGCCATTACATAATGGTAAAGGGATCAATTCAACAGGAAGAGCTAACTCTCCTAAATATATATGCACCCAATACAGGAGCACCCAGATTCATAAAGCAAGTCCTTAGAGACCTACAAAGAGACTTAGACTCCCATACAATAATAATGGGAGATTTCAACACTCCACTGTCAACATTAGACAGATCAACGAGACAGAAAGTTAACAAGGATATCCAGGAATTGAACTCATCTCTGCACCAAGCGGACCTAATAGACATCTATAGAACTCTCCACCCCAAATCAACAGAATATACATTCTTCTCAGCACCACATCGCACTTATTCCAAAATTGACCACATAATTGGAAGTAAAGCACTCCTCAGCAAATGTACAAGAACAGAAATTATAACAAACTGTCTCTCAGACCACAGTGCAATCAAACTAGAACTCAGGACTAAGAAACTCAATCAAAACCGCTCAACTACATGGAAACTGAATAACCTGCTCCTGAATGACTACTGGGTACATAACGAAATGAAAGCAGAAATAAAGATGTTCTTTGAAACCAATGAGAACAAAGATACAACATACCAGAATCTCTGGGACACATTTAAAGCAGTGTGTAGAGGGAAATTTATAGCACTAAATGCCCACAAGAGAAAGCAGGAAAGATCTAAAATTGACACTTAACATCACAATTAAAAGAACTAGAGAGGCAAGAGCAAACACATTCAAAAGCTAGCAGAAGGCAAGAAATAACTAAGATCAGAGCAGAACTGAAGGAGATAGAGTCACAAAAAACCCTCCAAAAAATCAATGAATCCAGGAGTTGGTTTTTGAAAAGATCAACAAAATTGACAGACCGCTAGCAAGACTAATAAAGAAGAAAAGAGAGAGGAATCAAATAGACGCAATAAAAAATGATAAAGGGGATATCACCACCGACCCCACAGAAATACAAACAACCATCAGAGAATACTATAAATGCCTCTACGCAAATCGACTAGAAAATCTAGAAGAAATGGATAATTTCCTGGACACTTACACTCTCCCAAGACTGAACCAGGAAGAAGTTGAATCCCTGAATAGACCAATAACAGGCTCTGAAATTGAGGCAACAATTAATAGCCTACCCACGAAAAAAAGTCCAGGACCAGATGGATTCACAGCTGAATTCTACCAGAGGTACAAGGAGGAGCTGGTACCATTCCTTCTGAAACTATTCCAATCAATAGAAAAAGAGGGAATCCTCCCTAACTCATTTTATGAGGCCAACATCATCCTGATACCAAAGCCTGGCAGAGACACAACAAAAAAAGAGAATTTTAGACCAATATCCCTGATGAACATCGATGCAAAAATTCTCAATAAAATACTGGCAAACCGAATTCAGCAGCACATCAAAAAGCTTATCCACCATGATCAAGTGGGCTTCATCCCTGGGATGCAAGGCTGGTTCAACATTCGCAAATCAATAAACGTAATCCAGCATATAAACAGAACCAAAGACAAGAACCACATGATTATCTCAATAGATGCAGAAAAGGCTTTTGACAAAATTCAACAGCCCTTTATGCTAAAAACGCTCAATAAATTCGGTATTGATGGAACGTACCTCAAAATAATAAGAGCTATTTACGACAAACCCACAGCTAATATCATACTGAATGGGCAAAAACTGGAAAAATTCCCTTTGAAAACTGGCACAAGACAGGGATGCCCTCTCTCACCACTCCTATTCAACATAGTGTTGGAAGTTCTGGCTAGGGCAATCAGGCAAGAGAAAGAAATCAAGGGTATCCAGTTAGGAAAAGAAGAAGTCAAATTGTCCCTGTTTGCAGATGACATGATTGTATATTTAGAAAACCCCATCGTCTCAGCCCAAAATCTCCTTAAGCTGATAAGCAACTTCAGCAAAGTCTCAGGATACAAAATTAATGTGCAAAAATCACAAGCATTCTTATACACCAGTAACAGACAAGCAGAGAGCCAAGTCAGGAATGAACTTCCATTCACAATTGCTTCAAAGAGAATAAAATACCTAGGAATCCAGCTTACAAGGGATGTAAAGGACCTCTTCAAGGAGAACTACAAACCACTGCTCAGTGAAATCAAAGAGGACACAAACAAATGGAAGAACATACCATGCTCATGGATAGGAAGAATCAATATCGTGAAAATGGCCATACTGCCCAAGGTGATTTATAGATTCAATGCCATCCCCATCAAGCTACCAATGACTTTCTTCACAGAATTGGAAAAAACTGCTTTAAAGTTCATATGGAACCAAAAAGAGCCCGCATTGCCAAGACAATCCTAGGTCAAAAGGACAAAGCTGGAGGCGTCACGCTACCTGACTTCAAACTATACTACAAGGCTACAGTAACCAAAACAGCATGGTACTGGTACCACAACAGAGAAATAGACCAGTGGAACAGAACAGAGTCCTCAGAAATAATACCACACATCTACAGCCATCTGATCTTTGACAAACCTGACAAAAACAAGAAATGGGGAAAGGATTCCCTATTTAATAAATGGTGCTGGGAAAATTGGCTAGCCACAAGTAGAAAGCTGAAACTGGATCCTTTCCTTACCCCTTATACGAAAATTAATTCAAGATGGATTAGAGACTTAAATGTTAGACCTAATACCATAAAAACCCTAGAAGAAAATCTAGGTAGTACCATTCAGGACATAGGCATGGGCAAGGACTTCATGTCTAAAACACCAAAAGCAACGGCAGCAAAAGCCAAAATTGACAAATGGGATCTCATTAAACTAAAGAGCTTTTGCACAGCAAAAGAAACTACCATCAGAGTGAACAGGCAACCTACAGAATGGGAGAAAATTTTTGCAACCTACTCATCTGACAAGGGCTAATATCCAGAATCTACAAAGAACTCAAACAAATATACAAGAAAAAAACAAACAACCCCATCAAAAAGTGGGGAAAGGATATGAACAGACATTTCTCAAAAGAAGACATCCATACAGCCAACAGACACATGAAAAAATGCTCGTCATCACTCGCCATCAGAGAAATGCAAATCAAAACCACAATGAGATACCATCTCACACCAGTTAGAATGGCAATCATTAAGAAGTCAGGAAACAATAGATGTTGGAGAGGATGTGGAGAAATAGGAACACTTTTACACTGTTGGTGGGATTGTAAACTAGTTCAACCATTATGGAAAACAGTATGGCGATTCCTCAAGGATCTAGAACTAGATGTACCATATGACCCAGCCATCCCACTACTGGGTATATACCCAAAGGATTATAAATTACTCTACTACAAAGACACATGCACACGTATGTTTATTGCGGCACTATTCACAATAGCAAAGACTTGGAATCAACCCAAATGTCCATCTGTGACAGACTGGATTAAGAAAATGTGGCACATATACACCATGGAATACTATGCAGCCATCAAAAAGGATGAGTTTGCGTCCTTTGTAGGGACATGGATGCAGCTGGAAACCATCATTCTTAGCAAACTATCACAAGAAGAGAAAACCAAACACCGCATGTTCTCACTCATAGGTGGGAACTGAACAATGAGATCACTTGGACTCGGGAAGGGGAACATCACACACTGGGGCCTATCATGGGGAGGGGGGAGGAGGGAGGGATTGCATTGGGGAGTTATACATGATATAAACGTTATGCACATGTACCCTAGAACTTAAAGTATAATAAAAAATAAAAAAAAAAAAAAAAAAAAAAAAAAAAAAAAAAAAAAAAAAAAAAAAAGTTTTCCCGTGAATCAGAATATTAGGGTAAAGGCTCACTTATTTAGAAGAACTTGCTTCTAGCCCTATCTCTAGACCTATCTCTAAATCTAAAAGAATTACCTTTACTCATACTAGAGAGTGAGTCATGTCTCATTTCCCCCATGAGTTAAGATGCAGAGGCCATTTTTCGCTCTGTAGTTCAAAGGCTTAAATTGCAATTATTTTTTGATCCCCCACTGTCAGTGCTACAATGAAGTTTTTCTGTATTAAAAAACATAGGTCAACGAAGGCCAAGGTTTGGCTGATTCTTGTAATTTTTCTAATTTCCTCACAAAAGCTTGGGCCAATATGTTTTAATTCCAAGTTTGTGGCTTTACCACAGAAGCATTGTTTGTTAATGACTGTGCTTTGTTTCCCATTTTTGAAAGAGAAATTCTTTTGTTACATTTGAAAGAACTTAAACATGAGAAACTTAAGGATTAACTTTTTAATTAGATATAATGATTAGAAACTTTTCATCACCGCAGTTTTCCTTTCATTACAAAAGGGAAGTTGACAGTTTCTGTTCAATTAGTGTTCACTGAAATGTTTTTAAATGAAATTATTGCTGAGTAAAGGACTCCAAAAGAATACAACATGATTAAGGGCCTTGCTTTTTGACTTTTTAATGAAGATATTACTGATGAAAAAAGAATTCTTGCAAAGTTGACAAAACATATTTCTGTGCATGAGCAATATTTAAGTCTCAGTTCATTATAAAAGTAAATATCACAAAAGCTTCTCCCTACTATAAATGTTTGTGATCCCTACGTTAACTGACTTTTAATTATGTCAACATTGTTCAGTGAAACAAAGTTTGCAAGACCTATTTTGGTAGAATCCATTATCTGTGACTATGGTGCTGGCCTTTCAGCTTTGGATGAGTTTACATATCACTGCCTGACTTCATAGTATAATTTCAAATGTTTTATTTAGTTTCATTTAGGGATTTTTCTATTGATACATTAACATTCTCTATGCAATTTCATTTGGGGGTGAATAGACCTAGATCTCATGAGCACTGGAGATCAATGCTTTTAATGACTCTGAGATTTAGTTACACATCTTATTCTATCTTAGAACTACCTGGTTCTTGCAAATAAATTCTAACTGAACTCCCTGAATCTAAATACTTACCTCTTAAGTCTTTTAACAAATAACTGCAAAATATCTTTTCAGTCATAGGTATTCTTCATAACTTCTTATTGCCTAAAGTATCAAATAGAAATCTGTTATCACCCTCATCTTGGAGGCCTTCTATACTTTTCCCTTCCTGATAGCATTAATAAAATAATAATACTATTGACAGTAGTTAACATGTATTTATTAATCTTTATTTAGTACTTTCTTATACTCTAAGAAATATTTAAGTGTAAGTATTCATTTAGTCCTTACAATAATACTAGGAGACTAATATTATTATTAATTATTATTCACAATTTATTAGAGAGAAAACTAAAGCTTGGTGATATTAACTAAATTTTCCAAATGTACATTGTAAATAATTAATGGATTGTTAATTATTTAATATCATATGATATCAATTTAGTGAAATGGTTAACTAGCCAGACTCATCTACTTTCCCTCAGAAGTATTTTTAATTAATTATTATTGTTCCATTTCCTACAAATTTTACTAGAATCAAGGGCTGTCTCTCTTCCCTTTCCATACTATTTTTTTAATCCAAACTCCATTTCTTTGATTTTTTATTTAATGCATGACCCTTGCCTGCACTAGTAATCCAAGTTCACCTATTGGCTCTCACCTGATCACAGTTGTCTCATTACAGATGGTGGAAGCCTCAAAGTCATTATTAATGACACCTTCTCCTTCTATATGAAATAGACAAATAAAGTATTTGTGTGTGTGTGTGTGTGTGTGTGTGTGTGTCTAAGAGAGAGAAAAATACGGAGGGAGAGAAGGAGAGGGGTTGAAGTAAGGAAGAGAGTAAAAAGGAGGAAAGAGAGATGGAGGGAGGGACAGGTAAAGAAAGAGAGAGATAGAAACAGAGACTTATGCAACACTGACTAAAACACGCAGCTGCTACCCAGTGAAGATACATTGATTAAAGCAGGGAATAGGGAGAACAGATTCCCAGGCAGCTTTACCCTGAAGTCATTTTAATATCCTAAAAGTGTTAAGACAAGTACTGAGTCTGTGAAAATTCTATGGTTTGAAAAGAGAAGAAGATTATTCCTAAGAAGTCCAAAGCTTTAGCCCTGGCCCCCCAACACTATCTAATTGCATAATCACAGCCACAGTCCAACTAGTCTAGATCTCAGTTTCATATCTGTAAAATGGATATATCCATCCCAACCTCATAGGATTGTTGTAAGAATCAAATGTGGTACTTTCATGATGATGAAGATGCATTGGTGGTTAGGCCCTAAAGGTGCTTGTGAATTAGTGAGATGATAAAATCTGGGATATGGACAGAGCTTAATAAAACACCAAATACTTTTATGTACACAGAAATAGAAATATGTATATGTAAAGAAGACAGATAATAGGTAGCAATTATTATTTGGTACTTATTTTATGCTGGATGCATGAATTGACTCATTTAATCTCCCACAACAATTATATGACATAAACACCATTATCAAACCCACTTTACATATGAGGAAACTGAGGCCCAAAGTGTAGAGTAATCTGATCAAGATCAGACATTTAAAAAGCATCGGGCCGGGCGCGGTGGCTCAAGCCTGTAATCCCAGCACTTTGGGAGGCCGAGACGGGCGGATCACGAGGTCAGGAGATCGAGACCATCCTGGCTAACACGGTGAAACCCCGTCTCTACTAAAAAAATACAAAAAACTAGCCGGGCGCGGTGGCGGGCGCCTGTAGTCCCAGCTACTCCGGAGGCTGAGGCAGGAGAATGGCGTGAACCCGGGAGGCGGAGCTTGCAGTGAGCTGAGATCCGGCCACTGCACTCCAGCCTGGGCGACAGAGCGAGACTCCGTCTCAAAAAAAAAAAAAAAAAAAAAGCATCGAAAGTAGGATTCTAACCTGGAAAGTTGGCCTCCAGATCTTGTACTCTTAACTCTCCTGTCTGTCTCTGCAGAGAGATAGGAAAGCTTAGGCGTCAACCCTTTGGTAACAGTAAAGGGATTCTGATATTACAAAGCCCACCAACACAGCCCCTCTCCATGGCTCAGGGGCATCTCTGAGTCAAATTTACCTCTCAACAGCATGCCCTTTCCTCACTCAGACACTTGTTGACCATTGTGGCCCTTAAGCTATTCAAAAATAGTTTATTTGAGGGAAAAAATTGAGCATGCCATATAGATCTTGTTATTCAAAACCTTGGAACATAGAGGCGCATTAGCATGCTGTAAGTACCATTTAAGAGAATTTTCATTTTCAATCGAGATTTTTCTGCTTGGCCATACTTAAGCAGCATGAAAGTAAAGGATAATTTTAGCCAAGCATCTTTAAAAGTTATTCCATATTCTGGTTAGCAATATTGCAATGGCTTCGTTAAGATTAGAGTATCTTAACCTGTCCTGTGATTAGTTTTCTTCAGTCTGTTTACTAGAGTAGACCACAAGGCTGAGCTAAGTGTATGATAAAAGCAAATTTGCTCAAGAGAGCTATTGACTTTTTTTACCCCCTTGCACTCCTATTACAACATGAGAAGCCCTAACCACCTCAATATGCTGTGAGTTTTTAAAAGCAGCAGAGTGGAGCATCACTGGAAGCCACTGCAAGGTCTGAGCTTTTCAGCCCTTGATATAGAGCTAGGTGTATATTACTGTGGACTACAAGGACAACACATAATAAAGCACTTGGAAGAGAAAGCAGATGAAGTAATCTGAGAAGGTTAAAAACGTGGTAATGGCAGTAAAAGGATACATGCTGGTAAGAGGAATTGAGAGTGATAAAGCCTAGGTTAATGGATTCCTGGGTCTACCATTTATTGATGATGTGATTCAGGGGCCTCTCATTGAACCATTCAGTGTATCTTCTACCTCAATTTAGAAATAGGGTTGCTAATTCTGGCTGTGCATATTCCCATAGGGTTTGTATGAGAATGAAATTCATTCATTTATCCAACGAATATTTATTGAGTACCTACTCATGCTGGACACTATATATAGATGATACATTGTAAGCAGAACTAGTTTTCATCCATAATGAAGTAATTCAGTTATGTAATGTAAACATCACACAAAAGTCACAAAAGAGGCTTACAGACTGGGTTCCATGAAAAGTTATAACAGGATGTCCTGAGTAAGACATAGGGCAGTGGTGCTCAACTGGCATAGTTTTTTTTTTTTCCCTTGGGGGGCCATAGGTCATGTCTGGAGACCTATTTAGTTTTCACATCTGGGGGAAGGAAGGATTACTAGCATCTAACAAATAGAGGACAGGGATCTGGTAAGCCTCCTACAATGCACAGTGAAGCTAAGATTTAAATGATAAGTGGGAGAGAATTCTGAAGAACAGGTGGGAGAAGATTTGAGGCAGAAGAATTGGCATTTGCATAGGAACCAACATGAGAATGGGATTTATTATATCCTAAATAATGGAAGAGGGCCTGTGGAGCTAGGTCACAGAGAAGGGGGAGATGGCACAAGCTGACCCTGGTGACAGACAGGACCAAATTATTCCATCAGAGGGTCTTGATGAAGTGGATGTGAAGCCTCCTGAGATTTGACTTGAGAAATGGAGTGGGCAGAGCTGGGATTTACTGGATGAGGAAATTGAAAGAGAAGCAGATTTGAGGAGGGAAGAAGGAAGATGAAAGCTTAGCTTTTGGAGCTGTTAAATCTGAGAGATCTGTGAGATACCTGAGCGGAGATGACCAGCAAGCAACAGGATATTCAATTTAGGAGAGAAATCTGAGCCAAAAATAAACAAGAGAGCCACTGACATAATAACGTTTAAACGTGTAAATAGGGAGAAGGTGAAAAGTAACAGAGAAGTCCTAGTTGTAAATGTGTTTTGTCAATGAAAACATGCTCTGCAAATATAAAGAATTCCTTTCATCAGCATCAAATAAAACATTTTTTATGTCCATCTATTTATTTAAGAAACCTTTGGTGCCCTTTGTTATATGCCAGGCAATGCACTAGAGGCTGAGAACAAACTGATGAATATGATTAACACCTGGCCTCAAAAAGAGTCAAGAAAGCAAGTAGGGCAAGAGGCATATTAAATTCTTAATACTGCCCTACAATTGAGTTCAAGTAACTTTCCTCCTGTCAAGAAAGTCCAGTGGAGAATGGCTGAGGGCTCTAGACAGGAAAGAAGATAGTGAAGACACACTTCATCTGCCTCACGGTTCTATCCAGGTTAGCCCTGGCTTGACTCTGGTCTGAAGTTTAACATGCTGAAGTTAACATGCACAGTTCTGCAGAACTGTGTTCAAACAAGACCTGGGGTCCTACCTACTTCAGTCAGCTTCTCTCAGGTCGCTTGCTTTCTCTCTCTTACAATACTGGGCATATTATTCCAGAGACTGCAGTGTGTGCAAAATGTCACTGTAATACGATGGCTTGCATCTCTTAAGCAGGTTTGAGGCATGACTGAATGATTGAATATGTAGCACAATTTTATATTATATGGACTTCAGTACACCACAGGTCATATAATTCCCCCTATAAAATATGGCATTTGCCATTTTGCCATGGCACAGTCATGTGAGTCTTGCCCATCAAGGTGTCACTCTCTCAAATAGGAAAAAATGGATCAGAGGCCAGGATTGATTTTTTTTTTTAAGACAATTGCACTCTTGTTGCCCAGGCTGGAGTTCAATGGTGGGATCTCGGCTCACAGCAACCTCTGCCTCCTGGGTTCCAGTGATTCTCCTGCCTCAACCTCCGGGGTAGCTGGAATTACAAGCATGCACCACCACACCAGACTAATTTTGTTATTTTTAGTAGAGATCAGGTTTCTCCACGTTGGTCCGGCTGGTCTCAGACCTCAGGTGATCCATTTGACTTGACCTCCCAAAGTGCTGGGATTACAGGTGTGAGCCACCGCACCTGGCCCGTTTTTGTTTTGTTTTGTTTTGTTTTTGTTTTTGTTTTTGTTTTGAGTCATGGCTGAATTCACTGTAGATGTTTGTAAATACAGAAAATCCTGGTAAATATACTAACATATATTTTTGAAATTTTAATTAGTATTTATCTATTTTAGCCCCCATTAATAGTAATAATATCAAGCAAACCCTGAAAGAGTCCTATATTCTAGGTACTGTGCTGGAGCTGGCTGTACATTGGCTTCTGCTCTCTGAGCTTACAGTTTAGTGGAGGAGGAAGAAAATTAAAAAGTAAATACTATGAAGGAAAAGGAGGCAAATAGGGTTCAGGGAGGAAGAAAACTAGGAGGTTACATCCTTTAGACTAGGGTGTAATGGCGGTTAGGAAAGGTGAATCTACAATTATATAATTACTGATCACTGGTCAAACGTATATTGGACTAAGAACCAAAAGATGTGAATCTAATCTTGATCTATTAATTCTTACTTGTTAAATAAATCAGTAAAGTTAAATTAATTTCATAAACACTAATAATAGTGCTTACTGTGTGCCAGGCTCTGCTCTAAAGTTTTATCAATATTAACTCATTTAATCCTCAACAATCCTATGAGATAAGTACTGTTATCTCACAGGCTCTGTTTTACAGACACTGTGGAACTTGGCCATGGTCACAGGGTAGTTAGTGGTTAAGCCAGTTACTTTAGCCTCTGTGAACCTATTTCTCTATCTGTATATTACGAATAAGACCTTCATGGGGATGCCATGTGGGAGAGTAGCTTTTTAAGCAGTAAAATGATAGATATGAATTGTTACAATTTTACTGTCAATGATAATGTCAATATTACAATGATATAAGCTCTGAACTTTAAATACTATGGGGAAACCAGAAATTTTAGGATAGAGGACCTCACCCTCCAGAGAGTTTACTCTATTACAGGAGTGAGATTACCAGCATATATGACAATACATACTTCAAAATTATGTGAAGTAGTTCTGCTAAATTTAAGGCCATACCTGTAAGTGCTGAGTTGTGAGGAAAATGGGATTGTTGATGATTAAAATGTATCTATAGATCATTGAATTATGGCTCTAAAAGAACTTGAGAGATAGTTGCATCTAATCCTTTCATTTTGAAATTGAGTCACTGAAGTTTGTCAAAGCAAAATGACTGAACCAAGATCTTACAGCTAAATTAGAGCAAGAACTAGAACTAGAAGTAAGGTCCTGGATGTTAAAGTCTTGGTCTTTTCTTCTGATTAAACTTATCCCTGTCCTCTGCTTCCCTTCCTGCTGGAAGGTCATTGCTTTCTAAGCTTATTTATCTTCCCCAACCCCTCTCCAAGGAGACAGATTGAACTGCAAGATTACAACATTAAGTGATGAGTGTTTATCACTTATGATAAGCCCCAGGAGTATGAGACTTTCTGATGGTTTCTCTAGAAACTTAAAAAAATTTAAATAGCTTCAATGAGGTACAGTTTGATGAGTTTTCACATATGAAACCATCAATTCAAGATAATAAGGATATCTATCATCCTCTGCAAATTTCTTTATGCCTTTTTTTAATCCATCCAGACTTTTGTAATCCCTCCCTCCAACTACCTTACCCTACCTGCTCTACCTCCCCATTCCCAGTCAACTATTACTCTCCTTTCTGTCTTTATATATTAAATCGCATTTTCTAGAATTCTATATAAGTGAGATCATATAGTATGTACTTTTTTTCTTTGTCCTCTTTCACTCAACGTGATTATTTAAAGATTAATCCATGTTTTTGCATATATCAATAGTTCATTCTTTTTTATTGCTGAACACTATTCTGTTGCATGCAAATATCACAATTGTTTAATCTATTCATCTGTTGATGTTATTTCAAGCTTTTGGCTATTACAAATAAAGCTGCTATGAATATTTGTATGAAAGTCTTTGAATAGACATGTGCTTTTATTTATCCTCAGTAAATGCCTAGGAGTAGAATCATTAAATCCCAGGGTAGGTACATGTTTAACTTAAGAAAAAAATACTGACCTGTTTCCAAAGGGGTTGTACCATTTTTTATATTATCACCGGCAGTGTATGAGAGTTCCAGTCTTCCACATCATCAACAACACTTGATATGGTCAGTCTTTTTAAATATTAACTATTTAATAGGTATGTGGTAGTGTATTACTGGGGTTTTAATTTTCATTTCTCTAACAATTCATGATATTGATTATCTTTTCAGATGCTTATTTGATACCTGTATCTTCACTAGTGAAGTGTCTGCTCAAATCTTTGGCTCATTTTGGGGGGATTTTTTTCTTATTGAATTTTAAGAGTTATTTGTTTATTTTAGAAACAAGTCCTATATGAGATGTATAATTTGTAAATATCTCCTTTCATTCTTTGGCTTGTCTTTTTTATTTTATTAACAATACTTTTTAAAGCACAGAAAATTTTAATTTTTTTTTTTTTTTTTTTGAGACGGAGTCTGGCTCTGTCTCCCAGGCTGGAGTGCAGTGGCCGGATCTCAGCTCACTGCAAGCTCCGCCCCCCGGGTTTATGCCATTCTCCTGCCTCAGCCTCCCGAGTAGCTGGGACTACAGGCGCCCGCCACCTCGCCCAGCTAGTTTTTTTTTTTTTGTATTTTTAGTAGAGACGGGGTTTCACCATGTTAGCCAGGATGGTCTCGATCTCCTGACCTCGTGATCCGCCCGTCTCGGCCTCCCAAAGTGCTGGGATTACAGGCTTGAGCCAGAAAATTTTAATTTTAATGACGTCTGATTTATCAGTTTGTTCATTTACAGATTTAGCTTTTTGTATTCTACCTAACCCAAGGTCATAAAGATCTTCTCTCATGTTTTCCTTTAGATGCTTCATTTAGGTTTTGCATCTAAGTATATAATCCACTTTGAGTTAATATGTAACAAGAGGTGTGAATCAAAGTTTACTCTTTCACATATGGATAACCAATTGTTCCTGCATCATTTATTGAAAATATTATCTTTCCTTCATTAAGTTGCCTTTGTACCTTCATTAAAAATCAGTTGTCTATAGATGTATGGTTCAACCCTGGTAGTCACTATTCTGTTCCATTTATCTATTTGCCTATCTTTATGCCAGTGCCACACTGTCTTGACTACATTAGCTTTATAACAATTCTAGAAATCAGATGTTTTCTTTCTTCAATTTCATTTTTAAGTTATTTTGGCTACTATATATTTTTTGATTTTCTATATGATTTTAGAGTATGCTCGTTAATTTCTCTAAATAAACACCCACTGGGATTCTGATTGGGATTGCATTGACTCTATAAATCAGTTTTCAGAGCATGAAATCTTAACAATATTGCATCTTCTTTTTTCTTTTTGTAGTTTTCAGTGTACATGTCTTGCACACTTTAAAAATCAGTTTTATATAATCCTAGCAATTTGGGAGTTTGAGGCAGGCAGACCACCTGAGGTCAGGAGTTTGAGACCAGCCTGGCCAACAGCAAAACCCTGTCACTACAAAAAATACAAAAATTAGCTGGACGTGATGGTGTGCGCCTATAGTTCCAGCTATTCAGTAGGCTGAGGCACAAGAATTGCTTGAACCTGGGAGGGAGGGTTGCTTGGGTGATAGAGCGTGACTCTGTCTCAAAAAAAAAAAGAAAAACAAAAGAAAAGAAAAAGAAAAAATCAGGTTTATCCCGAAGTAGTTAATATTTCAAAAATTTATCATAAATTGCATTATTTTTTATTTTAATTTCTATGTATTTATTGCTAGTATGTAGAGATACAATTGATCTTTGAATATTAATCTTGTGTTCTGCAACCTTATTACATTTCCTAAGGGTTCTACTAGCATTTCTTTAGAATTCATGAGATTTTCCACACATAATTATGTCATGTATAATAAAAGTATTTTCATTTCTTTGTTTCCAAACTGTATTTATTTTTCTTGCCTTCTTACACAGTTTGGAACCTCTTAGACAATGTTGAATATAAGTGGTGAGAAGGGACATACTTGTCTTGTCCTGAGAGTTTTTAGTTAAAAACAGAGATACTGGATTTTGTAAAATGCTATCTCTGTGCCTACTAAGACAATTGTAAGTTGTTAGTTTGTTTTGTTTCTTTATAAAAAGTTAATAAATTCTCCTAATGCTATCCCTCCCCTAGCCCCCCACCTGCCAACAGGCCCCAGTGTGTGATGTTCCCCTCCCTGTGTCCATTCGTTCTCATTATTCAGCTCCCACTTATGAGGGAGAACATGTGGTGCTTGGTTTTCTGTTCTTGTGTTAGTTTGCTGAGAATGATGGTTTCCAGTTTCATTCATGTCCCTGCAAAGGACATGAACTCGTCCTTTTATCTGGCTGCATAATATTCCATGGTGTATATGTGCCACAATTTCTTTATTCAGTCTATCACTGATGGACATTTGGGTTGGTTCCACATCTTTGTTATTATGAACAGTGCCACAATAAACACACACATGTGCATGTGTCTTTATAGTAGAATGACTTACAATCCTTTGGGTATATACCCAGTAATGGGATTGCTGGGTCAAATGGTATTTCTAGTTCTAGATCCTTGAGGTATCACCACACTGTCTTCCACAATGGTTGAATTAATTTACACTCCCACCAACAGTGTAAAAGTGTTCCTATTTCTCCACATTCTCTCTGGCATCTGTTGTTTCCTGACTTTTTAATATTGCCATTCTAACTGTCTTCAGAGGGTATCTGATTGTGGTTTAGATTTGCATTTCTCTAATAGCCAATGATATGACCTTTTTTTCCTATGTTTGTTGGCTGCATAAATGTCTTCTTTTGAGAAGTGTATATTCATATCCTTCACCCACTTTTTGATGGGATTGTTTGTTTTTTTCTTGTAAATTTGTTTAAATTCTTTGTAGGTTCTGGATATTAGTCCTTTGTCAGATGGATAGATTGCAAAAATTTTCTCCCATTCTGTAGGTTGCCTGTTCACTCTGATGGTAGTTTCTTTTGCTGTGCAGAAGCTCTTTAGTTTAATTAGATCCCATTTGTCTCTTTTGGCTTTTGTTGCCATTGCTTCTGGTGTTTTAGTGACGGATTGATGGGTATAGCAATCCACCATGGCACATGTATATCTATGTAACAAACCTGCATGTTCTGCACATGTACCCAGATCTTAAAGTATAATTAAATAAATAAATAAAATAATGTTTATAGTTTCATAATTACAATTTGTGAAAATAGTTAACGTTGAGCTGTTCCACATATGAATAAATTCATTATTTAATTTTCAGGAAAAAAAACTTAATACATTTCATTGGTTGATTTGTAAATGTTAAACCAATTTTGTACTCCCAGTGTTAAGCTTACTTGGTCATGATGCATTATCTTTTTTATACATTGTTGGATTAAATTTGCTAAAATTTTTTTTAGAATTTTTGCATCTATATTCATGAGGGTTTATTGATATTAGCTTTTCTTGTAATATCTTCATCTGGTTTGAGATTAGGGTAATGCTAGCCTCAAGAAAAAAATGATCTGGAAAGTATTTGTTCCTCTTGAGTTCTTTGAAAAATTTTGTATAGAATTGTTATTATTTCTTTCTTTAAAATATTTAGAGAAATTTATCAGTGAAGCCATCTGTGCCGGAGTTCTCTTTGTGGGATGATTTTAATTACAAATATCTTTAATATTTTATAAAGTGACTATGTAGAGTACTTATTTCTTCTTGGTTAGTTTGCATCTTTCAAGGAATTTGTCCATTTCATCTAAGGTATCAAATTTTGGGGGGAAAAACTTGTTTATAAGATTTTCTCACCCAGGTACAGTGGCTCATGTTTTATAATCCTAGCACTTTGGGACACTGAGGCTGGAGGATTGCTTGAAGCCAGGAGTTCAGGACCAGCCTGGGAAACAAAGTGAGACCCTGTCTCAAAAAAAAAAAAAAAAAAAAAAAAACTTAGCCAGTCGTGTGGTCCCAGCTACTCAGGAGGTTGAGGCCAGAGGACTGCCTGAAGCCAGGATTTCGTGTCTTCAGTGAGCCATGATCATAACATTGCACTGTCTGTAAGAATTAATACATAAATACATACATACATACATACACAAAGATTTCCTTATTAGCTCTTTCATGTTTGTAGGATTGGCAGGGATGTCATCTTCCTCCATCTTGATTTTGAAAATTTGTTTCTCCTCACTAGTCTTGCTAGAGTGTTATCAATTTTATTGATATTCTCAAAGAACTAGCTTTTGTTTTCATTGATTTTCCTCTATCCTCTGTGCTGATATTTTTTATTTCCTTTCATCTGCATACTTCGGATTTAATTTGATATATTTTTTTCTGGTTGCGAAAGATGGAAGCTGAAGTCAGTAATTTGACACTAAATTCTTTCAAATATAAGCATGTAGTGATATGTATGTTTCCTTAATTACTGCTTTAAGGGAATCCAACAAATTCAATATATTGTAGTTTATGTTCATTCAGTTCAAAATGTATTCTCATTTTTAGTTTTTTTTCTTTAACCAATGAGCTATTTAGAATTGTGTCATTTATTTTCTTAATATTTTGAGAGTTTCCAGAGATAGTTCTGTTATTGATTTTCAACTTAATCCTATTATGGCCGAGATTATATTTCCCATGACATGAATCTTTTTAAATTTATGAAAATTTGATTTCAAGTTCAAAATATGTTCTATCTTGGCAAATACTATTTGAGCACTTCAAAATGTGTGTATTTTGCTGTTGTTGAATAAAATATTCCATAAAGGTTTATTAACTCAAATTGATGCCTAGTATTATACAAGTCTACTTGTATATCTTTACAAATTTTCTCTTTGTTCTATTAACTATTTAGAGAAAGCTGTTGATATCTCCAGTTATAATTGTGGATTTTTCTGTTTCTACTTGCTGCCTTGATCTTCCCAGCAAACCAATTCTGTCTTCTCAACTCAGCAAGTCCACTGGCCAAAACTGGATTCCTCCTCTCTGGAATATCAGAGCCCACCTTGTTTGTTTCTTTTCTCTCTGCATCCATTGTTTTTTGTTGTCTCATGTGCATTCTTGAAACCCATTCTTTCCTATATTGTGTACTTTTTTTGTTGTTGTCACTTTAGGTGGGAATGCAAACCCAGGCCCTGTTACTCTATTTTTACTGGAAGTGCAATTGTCATGAAGTTACATTTAAACCATTCACCAGCAGAAAGCACTCAATGTATGGCAATCCCACCATACAAAAGTACCGTAAGGTATTCTGAGGTCTGCAGTATAAGTTAGAGCATCGTGACATATTTAGATGTGATAGACGTGTAGCCTAGTGACTGAGTGTTTAACGGAAAAAATGGTAGCAATTACTTATCAAGCATTGTGCTAACAGGAAGAAAATACATATGCTCCACTTGTGGGCAGAGACAGTTGCACACTGAGTGGTAGTGGAAAAGAAACAGAGGATTGACATAATGTTACATTTATCTTTGTGTTCTCTATTTCTGGCACAGTTCTTGGCACATAGTAGCGCTCAATAAATGTTTGCTAAACTGAGTCAAATTGAACTAAGTAAAATATTTGAAAAACATTTGATTTATAGTGGAACCCACTTGAACTTAGAAAGTCAGAAGTTTAGAACTTATGAAAGTGAGCAGGAATGCAAAACACATAATATATGCTTAATGAAAAGTAATAATTCAGTAATATAACCTAAATGATTGAACCACCTAGGGCCTCTGAACATATATCAATGTGCCTATTTCAAACAGTGAGGAATAAACACATAGAACTTATCACCTCAAGAGGTTTAAGAAGATTTTCACTGAATTTATGAACATGAATTATCTGTGAGTTGGTTAAAGGTAATATTGGTTAGCATCAAGAATAGCAAGCTATTAGTTTTCAATCAAGAATACGCTCAAATTTGTTCTAAATCTGAATTTTAAGCTGGATAGTCATTGATTTACAATTTTTTTCTTGTTGTCACGTTTCTTCCAAAACAATAATCAATGAAGCCTTTCCCACCCTGTACCTTTGCTGTACCTTTCCTTTCTCAGAATTTCCCCTATATCTCTCTGGCCAAATACTACCCTAACAAAAAGCTCTAGCAAAGTGCTAAGTCTTCCATGATGCTGCCCTAATTTCCACCATGGATATAATCTCTTCTTTTTCTTTGCTTTCTAAATAGTTTATGCTCCCTCTTTTATGGCACTTACACATTTTTTTTTTTAATTATACTTCAAGTTCTAGGGTACATGTGCACAACGTGCAGGTTTGTTACATATGTATACTTGCGTCATGTTGGTGTGCTGCACCCATCAACTCATCAGCACCCATCAATTCATCATTTATATCATGTATAACTCCCTAATGCAATCCCTCCCCCCTCCCCCTTCCCCATGATAGGCCCCGGTGTGTGATGTTCCCCTTCCCGAGTCCAAGTGATCTCATTGTTCAGTTCCCACCTATGAGTGAGAACATGCGGTGTTTGGTTTTCTCTTCTTGTGATAGTTTGCTAAGAATGATGGTTTCCAGCTGCATCCATGTCCCTACAAAGGATGCAAACTCATCCTTTTTTATGGCTGCATAATATTCCATGGTGTATATGTGCCACATTTTCTTAATCCAGTCTGTCACAGATGGACATTTGGGTTGATTCCAAGTCTTTGCTATTGTGAATAGTGCCGCAATAAACATATGTGTGCATGTGTCTTTGTAGTAGAATAATTTATAATCCTTTGGGTATATACTCAGTAGTGGGATGGCTGGGTCATATGGTACATCTAGTTCTAGATCCTTGAGGAATTGCCATACTGTTTTCCATAATGGTTGAACTAGTTTACAATCCCACCAACAGTGTAAAAGTGTTCCTATTTCTCCACATCCTCTCCAACACCTGTTGTTTCCTGATTTTTTAATGATTGCCGTTCTAACTGGTGTGAGATGGTATCTCATTGTGGTTTTGATTTGCATTTCTCTAATGGCGAGTGATAATGAGCATTTTTTCATGGGCACTTACACTTTTTTAAACTTGGCTTTTTGTTATTTGTTTTGATTTGCCATCCCTTCTATTAGACTCTCCTTAAAGGTAGAGGCAACATCTGATGTATCCTTTTGTCCAAAGTACTATCAAAAATTATAGCATGGCTGGGCGCGGTGGCTCATGCCTGTAATCCCAGCACTTTGGTAGGCCAAGGCAGGCAGATCACGAGGTCAGGAGATCAAGACCATCCTGGCTAACATGGTGAAACCATGTCTCTACTAAAAATACAAAACAATTAGCCGGGCGTGGTGGTGGGAGCCTGTGGTCCCAGCTACTCGGGAGGCTGAGGCAGGAGAATGGCCTGAATCTGGGAGGCGGAGCTTGCAGTGAGCAGAGATAGTGCCACTGCACTCCATCCCGGGAGACAGAGCAAGACTCTGTTTCAAGAAAAAAAAAAAAAAAATATATATATATATATATATATAACACATGGGAGATGACTGATATGTTTGTTGGATACATGAATAAATGAATGAATGCAAGATTCAAAGGGCACTTTTTAAAACAGTGTTTCCACACACAAAGACTACGAATTCTTTACCTTTTTTTTCCCCAAAAAAGCTAAAGAGAAGAGAATTTTTAGGAGATGCTCTCTAAAGGAAAGAAAAAGGAACCTGATAAACAGGAGGTAGGAAAAGCCTAGAAGACCTAGCAAGTGGGGTCTGGACTAATGATAAACATTTGCTTAAGAATTTCGGAGAGGATTGACTGGGATTTTGGAAGGTAACTTAAAAGACAACTTTTTATTTTCCTGTTGTTTCCTGAGAAATTCAGAACACTTGCTAGTGAAGGAATATTTTCTGAAAGTTGTGGGCTGACTGGTCGACAATGCATGGAGAAGAAGCATGTGGTTGGGGCAGATGGGAGACTATAAGGGCAGGAATGAAGGCAGAGGAGGGACTGTGGGTGTGAGCTGAACAGAAGAACACCATGAATGAGAAAAAGAGAAATTGGTTGAATTGATATTGAAAAACAAACTGTCTAATGGCAATAGCCTTATGGTGTGTACTCATGAAGTATTAAGGAAAAACAATTTCCCTACAAATTAGGTAAAATTTACAAATTCGGTAAAGATTTTGAAAGATCAGTTCTACTTTTCATTCCTTCAGTTCAAAATTGAAAAGTAATGAAGGTAAGAGGAAAACTTCCCTGGTGTCAGCCTTTGAGACTTTAACACTACAAGGGCATTAGTATGAACCAATCCACCATCATCAGGGTACAAATGCAGGAAAACTAGGTAACCCAAATCGTGCTGCTCTTCCAAAAATAATACAGGGAAAATATTTCGTGTATGTTATCAAACTGTTTTCTAAATTTGTACCTTGTTTGGTCTTCCTTGGATTTTCTAGGTCAATTAAATGCATAATTTATTATGCTGTGAATTTCTCTCCTTTTGCCTCTTACCTCTTCAAATGCTTGAGTAAATATCACCATTGTTGACTGTGAAACCAGTCCTTAGAGTACAGATTCTTTTGGAACTTCCAAGGGCTCTGAGAATCACTTTCCAAGATGCCTTACCTCCTAGCTCAGCAATCCTACAGAGACATTAGGTACTGGTGGAGCCTCACCTCCCTGTGTGGGTACTGTCCTTGGTGAAGAGAATTGAGAATATGTCCCTAAATTCTGTTCATATTTTATTTCATGCTTATATGAGTCTTTTTTGTTGTCAAAAGTGCACACGCATATTTCTTTGGAATTAACACATTCCAGCCTACTCTCATTTCCCGAGAACATTTAAAGACACGATTCTCCTTTTATTATCTATGTAAATTTTAACTAGACTAAGGAATAAAAGTGACTTTTCTTCAATACATAGGCAACATAAAGTTCTTCTAATTACTCTTACATTTTAAGATACCTCCTGGCTTGTCTTTAGAGATAATCCCAGATAAACAACTTGTAGCGCCATTAAGGCAGTAATACTCTGTAGGTGAAGAATATGTCACATCTAACTCTTAACTAAACTGAGAGGAGAGTTGGACCTATTAAATGACACTGTGAGTATGCATGTATATAGTTGTATTTCTCACACAGCAGACAAGTGCAGACATCTGTATATGTACATAGACATATGTATATAACCTACTCCCTTCAATGTTACTACTTTTCACAAGCTACTTAAATTCTGCCTCCATGACCTGCCACCCAAATCTTCTGGTAGGAATATTTTTTCACATCTCTCTTCTTCCTACTTCTTTCCCCCCACACACTTATGGTATGTGCCGTTTCACCAGACCCGTGTGAAGACAGGAGAACACTGATGGGATTGCTTTTCACAAGTGTGGGAATGAAAATTCTTCCCAATGAAAACATCTGTCTCTGTTCAAGTCATGCCCAGTTATCCCCCAAAAGAAATGTTCTGATTAACTTTTTTTTTTAAGTCTTAAGATAGCAGTTTGTGTAGCAGATCTAATTAAGAAGTTTATGTAACAGATCTGCAGGGTTTTTTTTTTTTTTTTTTTTTCCCTCTTCAACTGGGTTCTATGAGCTCAGTTTGAGTGTTACCAGCTTTCGCTATGCAACGGCCAAGTGCTTCTCGGGCTGAGAATTACCAGCTTTTGTGGGATACTATTGCTTCTTTAAAACAATGTGAACAAGCTATGCAACATGCATTTATTCCGGTAAGGAAAATTTTCTTTTATTTTCCTAGGGATTCTTTTATTTATTTTTCCTTTTTCTCCTGTTATATCTATAAAGAAATGTATGTATTCTGTACATTTGACGACCATGGTTATTTTCTCTATAGTTCTCGTTCAGGCTAAATATATGGTTTTTCTCTGTATGAATTCCTAATTCTTAATATGTCCAAACATTAATCAGTGAGAAAGAATAAACAGTGGTCCATTCAAACTCATCCCACTGAAGACAGTAGTTTCTAATAGTGGCATGTACTAAAGAAAGGAAACAATATTAATATTCCATATATTAATGTTTGAAACAAACTGCAATGTTTATTTCCCCATTGGTTCCCCCAGAGCTACTTGAATATCTTTTGCGGTTAGGTTTGAGATATAGATCAAGAAACCAAAATTGCTATTCTTTACTCCAAGTAAAACCCACCAAAAAAGTTATCTTGAAAAGTATAATTGCTTCTTTAGTAAAGTAGTGATGCAATATTTAGATTTTGTAAAAATGTCCGACAGAAGTTGTGTATAGCTATATAAAGTGAATTAGTGAATCAGTGTCATTGTGTTTTATTTTGGAGAAATAATGTTTGTGCTTATAATTTAACCAGAGGAATAAGGCTGGCTACATTTGATAGGCTGAGATAAGGTAAATAGAACTACCAAGAAGAATATTAAAATATATTATTTTCATTAGTCTACTTTGAAGAATTGAGATCACCAATTAGCTACGAGAGAAGATTCTTAAAAAATAATCTCTGCTAAAATTTATTTGGTACTCTCTCAAGAAAAGCATTATTTCTGACAGAACTCAAGAGCTATGCTTCTTTCAATAGTTGGAATAAATCTTCCTTGAAGTTCACATTATTTTCAAGTGACTCAGGTTAGATGCCATCATATTTTTCTCTGTAACTTGGAAATCACCTAAATGTCACAAACACTTGGCTATATTTGAAGCTCTTCTAATTGAACCACTATATTTTACTCGGATCACAGTAAGTTGATCTTGACTATTAAAGACATAAAGCTCATATAATTTTTGTAAGAAGACTAAAAAACTAATAGTGGGAAACTCTCTAAATCATATTGCTATAAGGATCCTGCTTTGAACTAGAATCTAGAAAGTATAGTTTGCTTCTCCTATCTTTATGACACTTCTCTTCCTTTTTTTTTTTTTTTTTTTGTTGTTGTTGTTGCTGTTGTTGTTATTATCAAAGTGTGATATTCCTTGTGAAGCTCAAGTATTTCCTCTCTCACGAAGCCATCCCTGGCCATGCTGGGTTAACTTCCCCCTTCTTGATTTCTTGTGTGCACCTCTGATTTATCACCTAACATTTTATTCTTAAGCGTTTTCCTCTTAGTCTCTCTAATTATATTGTAACTTTTGGGATAAATGTGAATAGGAAAGTAAGTTGAAGAAAGGAACTAACATTTATTAGTTTGTGTTCTTGTTGTCTTGTCTTGAACTCCTTAAATACAGAAGTGCATCTATTCCCAGTGTCTAGCACAGCGCCTGGCACATAAAGAGTGCTTGGTGAGCATGTGAGGAATGAGGAATGACTAAATCAACCAACAAGAGTCTCCAATTTCCAATTAATGC
Source organism: Trachypithecus francoisi (assembly GCF_009764315.1). NCBI lineage: Eukaryota > Metazoa > Chordata > Mammalia > Primates > Cercopithecidae > Trachypithecus > Trachypithecus francoisi. The sequence continues at coordinate 74,067,671 of NW_022681473.1, read as the reverse complement.
TTGACATTTTTCATTATTAGCTTTGTCTTTACTGATCTCATAGAATTATTTCTACTAAAGCCCATCTGGAGAAAACTCAGAAACCTTGACTATAGCATTGTAGTGGTGTAGTGGTAGGGGCAGGGATGTGTTAATACATGGAATAGACCCCTATGGGTCCAGTTAACCTTGGATTCAATTCCCATAATTCATGGGCTGCTCTTTCGTTGATTCCAGTATATGTTTCCAGTTTTCCCTACTTCACACATGCATAAAATCATGCCCAAATTATCATTCAGGTTTGCTTTATTTTTGACTGCTCTAAATCTTTTCAGAACATATTGGGAATTTGACAGTATCTCAAGCATCTTCCAAGTCTTTATTAAATATATGATTATATCATCACAATTTCATGAGAGCTTCTTTTAGAAAATATCATCATTATTAAAAATATTATCAGTTAAGAATAACTCTTTATAAACTCACTCTCAATTTATTTATTTGTCAGCAGAAAAAGTACTCTATTTATTCCCTGCTTTATGCACTTTTTAACTCAATGATATATATTTCAGGTACACACATGTATTTACACTTGTATGGAATCATTAGATACACTTCATTGTTTACAGTGTCCTAATAAATCCTAAAGTATACATACCCTATCAAGCTGAGTCTATTATATTAAATAAATGACAAACATATGGCTCAAGTAATTGCCTCCTTTAAAATAAACCTTGTTCTCTTTTAAATCAAATACTTGAAAATGAACAATGTGTATAAAGTATAGTCACATATTGATGTCGTTGATCTGAGGAGAACTGACCTGAAAAAGTCATAAGCAAGTAAATGCTCTTCTGTGCATCTACTGTGAGCGTGGATTCCTAACACATCATTATAATGCAGAGCCACCTAGATGGTCTGGATCATCTCACTCACACACCATAAGCTATGGATCACAACTGGTTTTTCAGTCAGTGTAGTTCTGTGAACTAACAATAAACCTGATATAAAATCTCAAGTCATTACATAATCTGCCCCCAGGGAACCTCCCATATAAAATTCATATTGGTGAAAGGAACCTTAAAGCAACTGATACCTGGATACTGCTGCACAAAACATCTTCAGAGAAGAAGGAAACCAAACTACGAAGTCCCTCAAAGTTTCAGGATTTGATTTCATGTATTAGATCCTGCTCTAGAGTGATAAGATGGAAATAAAATCTGGAGTCTCAAGCAAGTTCATCTGCTGGATCCAAGAGCCACAAGTGCAAAACAGCAGCACAGAACTTTTCTTATCTTTTAGCCTAAGTGTCTGGAGAATGTAAGCTCCTAAATATTTACTAAATGCATGAATTATAAAAAGATCTCATGAAGTATTTTAAATTGGTTCCATCATTGGGGGCATAAGGGCATTCTTCTAGGCAGTCAGTATTTTTGGATATTAGGCAAATCAAAGACTTTGCAGTTTTATTCCAATGAGTAGATATGCTTATTAAAAAAAAGCCTCATAATTAGTAGTTCTTTTCATAGAGACTGGCCTGTGTTTTTACTCATTTGTTAGTTCAGTTAGTTCACTCACATTTTCTGGAGCCCCTACTATGTGTCAGATACCATTCTAGACAGGACAAGTGCCCAAAAGTAAACTTAAAACTTATTTGTGACATCATCACTTTGTAAGAGAGATAGTATTACCTAATGGTGCCCTAATATCTCTTGCTGCAATGTACAAATTTGGTTTTCCTTATACTGCTAGTAATCATATCCGGATTTGATAAAAACATTCACACAGGGATCAGTGGGTCATAAGTACAATTCTTATGCTCATCTTGCTGCTAGACTTGGGGCTTCTGTCAGTCAAAAAGCAGTTGCAATACTATTCATTCATTCACTCATCTCAGAAAAACTTATTCTGACCCTAATATGAAGGTTATGCAGCTGATTAAGCATTGGGAGAGATGTAAATATGTATAAATCAGGAGAACCCCTGATTGGAATTCTGCCCCCAAGAATTTCCAAATTGATTTGCAAATCACTGTAATACCATATGCAAAATGTAGAGTACCCTAAGTGTCTATGAATTATCACAAGAATTCAGAGAAGGGGCAAGCTTCATGGAAGGCTATCTCAGCTAGGTTTGAAGGTTAAACAGAATGTTGACATTCAGTAATGATGGAAGAAGAGGACATTCCAAGTGGAGGAAACAGAAAAGGCACTTGTTAATTGTGTAAACACAGTCCATTTTTCCATGTGTTCATCCATTCAACCAATGCTTATTAAATGCCTTTTATGTGTCAGAAATTGTGATATGCCTGGAACATCTAATAATAAATAGGACATGGTCAAATCTTGCCCTGGGAGCATTTACCTTCTAGTGGTGGGGACAGACATTAAATAAACAATTACACATATATCTCTATTATATACTTGAATGCTATCTTAGGCAAGTTGTTTATAGTGTTTCTCACAATTGCAATTCAATTTTGCATGTATACGTACACAGATACCCATCAATTATCAGAAAATGTAGCAACAGTAGACACTTTTTCCGTCACTACAAACAAAAGAAATAAAACATCCTCCCAAATGTGCTATAGTTTTTAAATACAATTCATTTATCCAGCAAATAATGAACACATCCTGCTTGCCACACCCTGGACTAGGTACTCGCAGTTTAAAAAGTAATAGTTAATATTTACTGAGCACTAATTTCATATCATGCACTCTTCCAAGCATTTTACATGTATTATCTCAATTCTGTCAACAACTTCTGATGTAGGTACTATCATCTCCATTTTACAAAGCGTAAAAAAGAGATGAAGTCACGTAGTTAATAAATGGAATGATTGGTCCTTGAACTCAGTGATCCAACCTCAGAGCCCATTTTCTTAATCAACTCACTAGAGTAAGAAGAAAACGCTAAAACTAAGACAACTGTATTGCAGTGTGATTAGGAGCAGCAATTAAAAGATGTATAAACCATGGTAAATGCAGCAAGGAAGGAGTGATCCATCTGCTTGGGATGGAAAGAAAAGATAAGGAAGGCTGGACAAAGGAGAAAAGTCTTGAGACAGTTTCGAAATAGGGGTTTACAAGATGAGGGAGGTGAGAGGTTAGAAACAACTGGAACAAAGGCACTAAGGCATGAAGAGCAGTATGAAATGAGAATAGGTTACTAACTTTCTCCAACTTGTGATCTGACACTTTGAGCATTACAGAAGAAGCAAGGCCAGAACAACCAGGATGAGAGCTGGGTCATATTTAAGATCAGGAATTATACAGGTAAATCATAAAAACAACACTAAATAATTCAGGCCCACAGACAAAGGCACTGGAGCCTCAGAAGAGAACCTCAAGTTAAGAAAGAAATGATTTTCAGAAATCTGGCTTAATTATCCCGCTACCTGTGGCCTGACCTACAGGTTGACAATGGTGCCTAGAATTGAGGATATATCCATGGAGAAGCAGAGAATGTTTGTGCACGGATGTGAAAGATTGAAAGAAATGTAGAAAAAGAAAAGCAGATGAGAAACAATGTGGTCTCAAAGAAAGAGATTGAGAGAAATGAGGTAAGAGAGGCTGGACTGTGACTTTCTGGGTCCCCCAAAACTCCCAATTCTTAGTTCCAGTTTACCAGGCGGTCTGCCCTGCTGTGCTTCTTGTCCTTTTAGCCTGACAACAACTTCCAAATTTTGCGTAAGCCATTGCAAGTGGGTTTCTATTCTCTCAGCCACAGAACTTTAAGATGGGGTCAGTTAGTGACTAGTGGTAAAGGGCTAGGATACAGTGCTACTAGAAGAGGTGGGACAGAATTGAAGAGAAGATAAACAAATCAGCTGAGGACACTGGTCTTCAAAGTGAGATTGTATCCTTCAGGACTTAACTCCTATCCCCTTCCACAAGCCTTCCCTTGTGCCTAATAACTAAAAGGCATGCCTTCTCCCTCCTTACTTCAACCCTGATTAACACCCCTCTGAGGAAAAATAAGAATAGGGAAACTTCGTACCAACTGCTTTAATCTATACTTTTGTATGCAGTCATCACAATACCAACATGAAATGACCCATTGTTATTATCTACATTTTAGAGGATCAGTGGGGTTAAGTACCTTGTTTAAAATCATGTGGCCAGTAAGACAAGCAGAGAACTTAGATCTTGTAAACATAATCCCACCTGCCTTTTTTTTCATGCCTGTCATGGGACTTTGTCCCTATTTCTCTCGTGCATTTTTTTCTGCTTTGGATTATAAGCATTTGGGAGGTTTCTTTTATTTCCACACGGCACTATGAATTCTTTGCAGGGCAAGACTATGCACTTCTCTTCCTACTTTCTGCAGTGCCAAGTGTGGTGTCTTAAGTATGTTTGCTAAGTAAATCTGCATAGATGGAATGATGAATACTTAAGAAGGGAGAATTTAGGCAACAATGAAATGATAATGAGGAAATTATCCTTCTTGCCTCAAATAAGTTCTTAAACTCTGTCTCCTGAGCCCCAGCATCACATCCACTGACTCTGCCTCTCTGGTCCCTGGATGTATAGTTTGAACCATCATATGTTGAGGTCAGTTCTAAATAGGATTTGTTCAGTGATGACTTTCAGTCCCAGTTCATGGTGTTCCAAGTGTGTTTTGTCCTTTCTGGATTCTAAATATTACTTAATCCTCAACATCCTCATTCATTATAACTCATCATCCGCAATCATGCTAGATTCATTTCCCTATTTCTTTCCTCTTAACCTCACTTTGCGTTTGTTTAGTAATACCCCAATTTTTAGTCCATTTCCTTTTGAAGAATATGAACAAGTCTATTAATGGAATTTCTATTAGTATAGGAATAAAGATGACAATCTATGGAGATGTTCAATTTAAGGCAAAGCAGGGAACTACACCAGAAGCGACCTGGATAATTACAACAGCTTGGGACTGCAAGAACATTTGCAGATTGCTGGTAAAGTGGAATGAAATTGTCACTTTGGGTTTTTAACAAAAAAGCAAGAGCCTTCTATCTTTATATCTTCCTCACTTGTGAAGTTTGCATTTTCTTTGACTACTGGTCTTGTGATGTCTGTGCATATACATCTGGAGGCCACGAAAAACTAACACCAGGTGCAGGGTGCCTTCTTTGTATTCCAGTATTGCTTGTTATAAAATGTTTTGATGACTCATTAAAATGAAATATTAGCACTGATATATGTTATTATACAATAGAGTAAAACTTATATTCTGCCACTTCCACTTTCCATACCCATCCCGGGAATTGCAAAAATAGAACCCCAAGCTTATTTGTTACAGAACAGAAAAATAGACAGCTGTTCAGAGTTAATAATGGCAGTCCTCTTCCATGTAGCAAACCAAAATTTAAAAATATACACACATTAAAACCTGAAAAGCTTTAATGAGCTAATACTAGATATGTTATATTTTTTGAAGCTTCATTTAGTTATTTTTATTTAGCAAGAAGATGCTTAGGAGCAATGGGATTTCTCATTTTCATCATGTAGAGTTGAAAAAATTATACCAATGTTTTACACTTGATGCTGCTGCTGCTAAGACTACCTCTACTACTATGACCTATCTTCCTTATATTTATTTATTGTGTTACAATTTTCAAAGTAGTATAAACTAGATTACTTCTCGTTACAACTTTCACAATTACAAGTTTTCTTGTCTTCATAGTAGTTATATGAAAATTAAAGCTTAGAAAGTTGAAATGGCCAGGATCAGCAATGGTTAAACAGTAAGACATAATGTAGTAGGACTGAATTCTGAGTTCAGTTTTTATTCTGATTCAGAGTTTCAGCTACTTGAAGGATCCTTCTTCCACCATTTGCTATCTTGGATAAATTGCTCGAATTATCTGAGCCTAAGTTTCATCCAATGTAAAATTAGAAATTATATATCACTTTCTAGCATTGTTTGAAATCTAATAAAATAATGTGAATTAAATTCTTAACACAGTGCCTGACCAAAAAATGTGCCCAGTAAAGGTCGTTATTACTGTTGCTGCAAATTTTTAAATGTTATCCCAAATATATACATTTACAAATTGCATAATGTCCTCATATATGACTACATTTGCTTCTTGAAGAACCACATGATATTGACTAAATAATAATTTTTAACATCTAAACATGAATAGAAAGTTTCAGAGAGATTAAATTAATCAGCTAAGATCATTGTAGAAGTGAGGACGAAGGTCTTAAATCCCAGACAGATAATCCAAGTTCTAAACTCTTTTATTACTACTTTTATGATATTCAAAATTAGGCTAGTATTAAAATCAGGAATCATACAATTTTCATTACAGTTGCATATAACCTTAGAAATAATTCAGAGAGTTAAGTGACTTGACTAAGTTCTACAGGGTCACAGCCAGTCCTAGAAGATTCTTCTGCTAAATCCAAGTGCAGGACTAGAAGGTGCTCATCCTATAACATAAAAGCATAAGGTACAAAAGTTCTTATCCAGTATGAGTGGGTGAGGAGGAGTCATGAGATGATTGCAAATATATTTATAAGGAAGTTACCATCTCCTTTCTAGTTGGTTAGGGAAAACCTTTATAAAACAAATGAAGGTTCCAGAGTACCTGGGATTACAATTCCAGTGTATAAAGGAGTCTGAGAGCACAGAAGAGAGAGTCCCAGCCTGGGAATCATCATTTCACTCTCCAACTTGTAGCAGAGTTTCCACATACCAGAAAACAACTTGCTCCCAGTCCTCCTCCTCCTTTTTTCATTCTTTTCTCTTGTTATTTCCCCATCTCTCCTCTAGCCCACAGCAACAGATAATATTCCTCCTCTTTATATTAAACACACAGTTGTAGCATTATGCCAGGCCTACTAGGAGGTAAAGCGAACAAGCAGTATCCTTGCTTTATAGAGTAATTGAAAGTAAGAAAGTCACCGGAAAACTGAGAAAGTATGAGTAACGTAGACACTGCCACTGTGGGAAGCTAGAACAGCTGTGGGGCTAGGAACTGGTTGGCATTTTAGATCCAGAGATTTGTAGGCTCTTGGCTTGTAGAACAAAGACTTCATTGCCTAGTTGATGACAATATACAAACACATCTGCAGAATATATTCTTTGGCATCAGCAAATGCCAGCAGTATTTAGTGAACCTCTATTTTTCTAGTCCCCATTCATGTCTTCTTTTTATGTTATTTTTCTCCATGTTTTTCCTCATTGGAAATGATTCCAAATTGAACATTAATTTTGATGAAAAATGGGTTGAGGGGAGATTCTTAGACTTACAGATGTTATCAGAATTTAAAATAAGGGAAAATGAAACTAAAATATTCTCTATCCTGTTATCTTGTAATGTGCACCCAAGTGCCATTGTTTAGAAACAAGTCTTGGAATATCCTCCAGGCCCACCATAAACATGAGCACATTACAGATTACTAATGGATAACACTAAACTAACTCATACTTCATCTTTGCCTCTCTCCCTAACATTTCCTCCCACACAAAAGAACCATTCTAGATATAAAATATTTTAAGACTTTCTCTATGGCTTCACCTGTTATGTTTCAAACCTTAGTGTATGATCTAGTGTCAAATTATGGTGAGTAGGGGAAAAATGAAGGCAGAACAATTTTTTTTCTGGAGTTATAGCTTATATAAAATGGATAAAGGCAAGAATGGAAGATAGAGCTTGGTAATAATTCTCAGCTTCACTTCAAATCTTTTTTACTCTTTATATAGAAGAGAACTCCTTGCTGCTGATTACATGGTTCTTAGGCCAGTAAATTAACCTGTTTACAAGAAAAACAAAACATGAACTATGAACACAGAGCAAGAGGACCATATATAGATTTTTGAGGTGCCTTGTCTAGGGCATACAGGACATTATCCTTCAGCCAAGTCATTAGAAACCAATTTATATAATTGTTCCTTATCAAATTTAACTTTTGTCTTTTATTTCTGCATGCTTTTCTTAATGTTCTATCTTCTAGTTTTCTATGTCTGAGTAGTAAAAACAGATCATTTCCCAGAATGAAGGGTTATACAGCATCCCTGCTTTCTTTACAATATTTCCTAGTAGGATGAACTTTACAAGGAGTAAAATCAGATCCTTGATGAGAAATGGACTATTAGAGGCCATTTCACTTTTTATTCCTTAAAAAATAAAAATAAATGGGGAGACTCAGTAAACTGCTGAATTACTGAACTTACTGGGTCTAAAACTAAGATCTCCTGACTCCCTAGTTCTGCCATCTTTATATTCGGAACATAATTCCTTGACAGGAGTGTGGTTATTTCCAGGAAGACAGAGTGCCTGATTTTTTATAGCCATGTAGGAACCACCTTGATTGTCAGGTTGATTCCATTACAAATGACTCAAAACTTTATGTTTCTATTAAAAATATAAATACTATGCAGCCATGAAAAGGAATGAATAAACAGCATTTGCAGCGACCTGGATGAGACTGGAGACTATTATTCTAAGTGAAGCTACTCAGGAATGAAAAACTAAACGTTGTATATTCTCACTGATATGTGGGAGCTAAGCTATGAGGACGCAAAGGCATAAGAATGATGCAATGGGCTTTGGGGATTTTAGGGGAAGAGTGAAAGGGGGGCAAGGGATAGAAGACTACAAATATGGTGCAGTCTATACTGCTCGGGTGATGGGTGCACCAAAATCTCACAAATCACCACTAAATAACTTACTCACGTAATCAAATACCACCTGTACCCCAATAACTTATGAAAAAAAGATGGTTATGGAGTAAATGATGAAAATTGCATTCCTTTGTAATATAAGACATGAGGCTTTGAATAAATGTCTAGTTTTGGGTAAATCTTTGGGGATATGTTCCCACATTTTGTGTGGAAAGTTTGAGAAATGCTGTAGATGTCGTTTTGCTTTGTCATGATTTTTGGGTTCTTAGTTTTTTCCCCCAAATCCCATGCTTCCTCCCACCTAACTTCTCCTGAAACTTACAGTGGAATAATAAGTTAGAGGAAGTAACACTACCAGCAGCTACCGTCCTTGTTCCACTCAGGGTAGTGGTAAGACAATAATATGGATTTGGAGTCAAGAGGAGTGAGCCTTGGCTCCAGCTGGTTATTAGTCTGGTGATCTTGGGTAAGTTGTGTTACAGGTCCTTGCCTCACTTTCCTTATTATAATCATAATTGGAATATGTACTTCATAGGGTTGCAATGCGAAATAGGGAAGAATAAGCACAAAGTAGCAGTGTATAGTTAGCATAGACAAGTCTTTCTGCTTATATTTTCCTTAATTTTTGTGCTCTGCAGTGAATAGCATGGTCTGGAGTGCATGACAGGTTCCAGATGCTGACACAGGGACACCATAAGGCAGTGTGGTACAAGAACTCGTCACCAGAGGGCAGCATGCAGTTACCCCTTTCTACCCGTTTTATCTAACTCTGTTGCCTCAAGAGTTTCTCACGAATTGTAACTCCTATTGCTGTGACTCTAGTCCAATAAGTCTAAAAATCAATTAACAATTACTGTTTGAGTGTTTGAGTGTGGTGGAGTGGCTGGTGAAGAAGTAGAGAGGAGGACCCTGACCTCAAAATGATTACAATTTCTGCAAGGAGGCTTGAATATCACACATGAACCAATTAGCTATCAACATGTATAAAAATAGAAATAAATGTTAATTAAGAATGTCAGGGTTTAGTTCTTTCACATAACTTATTTCCTTTAATATTTAAAATGCAGTGTGATCTGAAGTAATACAAATAACGAGTGCTTTAAAATGTGGGGAATAGGATGTATAAACTGAGTCCTGGAGTGATATGGGTAAAGTGTCATGGAGCATCTGGAACTTTAGATTTTTCTTGCAGGATGGAAATAATTTGGTTAGAGAGATAAGATTGAGGACTGCAACTGATTTAGGATGTAGGAAAATGAAGAAATGAAAACAAAGACATTGTGGTAGACATGAGCAAGGTATGTGCTTGGAGTAGTAAGGATCCTTGCCTGGTGGAGGAAAAGAGAGAAGAAGGATGGAAACTAAATAGCAATAATTTAGTGATCCCCTATTGTGTAAAAAATCATTATCCATGTACTACGGAAGAAATAAGCCCTACCTTAACCTAAAGAACCAGGTTATTGACAGCTTGCTCCAAATTCTGGCACCTAAATCTGGATAATACAACTGTACTGCTAAGATTATAACTCTTGAGTAGCTTAGCAACAAGGAGCAGATGGTATCCACACGGATCTTTCCAGGAATAGCACCACATGGAGTGAATCAGTGAATTAAGTAGGTATGGTTATTATGGCATGGGGCACATTGACTAAACCACATTTGAGATTTAAGCTAATGACTCCATTTTTTGTGGGATCTTCAGAAATAATGTGCATAAATAAAGCAGTTAGATTTGTAAAGGCTCGGTGTGAATCAGTGGGGTTTGAGGCATTATGGCCTAATGCTGAAAAGCAAAGGGCTTAGAATCAGAACACCTGGGTTTGAATCTCAGTTTTACTTCCTTCTAGCCATCTGACATTTTGAGACATTCACAGAATCATTCTGTGCCTCTATTTACTTATCTATAGACAAGGGAAAATTCCATCAATCCTTCTGGGGTTCTGTAAGGGGTAAACAATAAAACACAAGTAAAAAGCTTACCATATTTGCTTGCTACACAATAGATAGTTGGTTAATCAATGTTAATTCCCTTTCCTTTCACTATAGAAATTAAATGATTGAATGTGTGTGATATACTTTATATAGCATGACATTGGTGGTCGATATAATTGCCAATTTGAGTTTCAGTGTTGATCTGTAGATACAGTTTTAGTCAATAATTTAGTTTAGCCTTTTATACTAAGTGTAAACAGATATATGGCGAGCATGCAGGATGGAGATCTGAAGAATCTTCATAGTAACAGTTCAAGCAATCCCCATTTCTTCATCAAAATAGGATTGATTCTAGAAAAAACTTATAAAGTAAAGAAAACTCTCTTCGGTATGGGGCACATTGACTGAACCACATTTGAGATTTGAGCTAATGGCTCAATTTTTTGTGTGGGATCTACTGGTCTCTACTTCTGTGCTTCATTCTCCAGGATGCCCCATCATTTCTGCACTAGGAAAAAAGGGAAGACCAACTCAGCCTATCTGAGGTCTTTAGGATATTCATAGGATATTCATTTATTTTCTGCAAAATACTTTACTACTTTGTATTTTAAAGGAGGATCAAACAGAGATGGTAACTCTCCAGTCCAAGGGGATAAAAAATGTAAATGATGAGTTTTCAAGGATAAGTAAGACAAATTGTGTTGACTAGAACAGACTTTGCTTATCAAATCTTAATAGAATACAGAAGCAAATGTATTGCAATGGTTAGGATTTATCCACTTTGGAGCCAGGCTACCATTGTCTGACTCTTGGTCCTGCTATTACCAGCTGAATGACCTTGGGCAAGTTACTTAACGTTATTAGTTTTCTTATCTGAAAGTGAGGGTAATCTTATTATTAAGAGTTCAGGCAAGCAGAGTCAAATTGATTTCAAACCAAAACATGAATCTTCCATCCTGTTACCTTGTTTTCTGAGCTACTCTGGTGTTAAGCTAGGTAGGTAACCATCCAGGCATTTTATTAAATGCTAGGGAAAGGGACCACAATCTTAGCTTCCTCCAAAGTTGCTTCCTTTAGACATCCTGCCACAGTCTGCAGGATGAACTAGCCAAGCCCTCAGGCACTCACATAGTTTATTCAGCACTGTTCTTGCCTCAATAAGACTAGTGGTCTTATGTCTTATGTCTCTGTAGAGCAGGTGACAAGCCAAAGCCACTGGATGGTATTAGTAGTGATAACTTAGAGCTAGGCTGGATTGAACTGCACCCACCTAGTTGTCTTGTAGAGAAGGAACTTAAAAGGAGAAGAAAATCTAGGAAAGCAAAAAATAATCTCAGTAATAAGTATAATAACCTAAGAAACTTTTTTTTTTTTTTGAGACAGAGTCTCCCCAGGCTGGCATGCAGTGGCACAATCTCAGCTCACTGCCACCTCCACCTCTGGGGGTTCCAGCCATTCTCCTGCCTCAGGCTCCCAAGTAGCTGGGTTACAGGTACCCGCCCCCATGCCCGGCTAATTTTTGTATCTTTAGTAGAGACAGGGTTTCACCATGTTGGCCAGGCTGGTCTCAAATTCCTGACTTCAAGTGATCTGTCCAGCTTGGCATCCCAAAACGCTGGGATTACAGGCATGATCCACCATTCCTGGCCTATACATGCATTCTTTATTCAGCTAAATTCTTGAGAAATAGGTTAACTGGAAAATAGCACTGTTCCATTTTTTAAGTGGGGGTTTGCAAGATATTAAGGGACCCAAATACCTCTGATAATTGGGGAATTGAATCTGAGTCAGAATAGTGATAAATTTCTCTTCAGACTGCAAAAGAGAAACTAGCAACTTTCCAGGCAGAAAATAATTGCGTTTTCAGTTTGGTAGCCTAGAAAAACTCAGGCAAAAAAAATCAGATGTTGGCGTTACCCTTATAGACTCTGGGGTTAGAAAGACATGGGTTTAAAAACTGCTCATGCCACCTCTTAGATTTGTGACTTTAGGCAAGTGACTTGGTCAATTGGGATCGTCTTTTCTTCCTTTCTTCTGTCTTTCATTCCTTCCTTCTTTCTTTTTAATGGGAACAATAATGTTTTCTTAGAACACTGTAAAAATTAAATGCATTCAAATGTCTTCAAGTACTTATAGCATTCCTGAAACATAATAATCACCTTATATATGCTTAATACTTTATGATTGTTATTCTTGTTATTCTCAGTTTTGATACTATGTAATTGTGAGATCTGGGTTACGTCATATTCTTTGTCTTCATTTTCATATTTTTAGAATGTAAGAGTGTAATTAAATGTTCCTTAAGATCTCAGCTTTAAAAGCTCTATGATTCTAGAATATATTTGTTCTTCCTATTTTATTCTTCCTCTCTCACACAACCATCGATGTGTCTTTAATCAGTCAATTACCAATTTATTTGAGGCTTACTCAAAGAATGCCTGAATCAGTCAGTCTGGGTATGCTGGGGCTGTTGGCCTTTTCCTAGGCAGGCCTCCTACAGGTCTCTTCTCATGACACACTGGGCCTCAGCAACTGCACCTGAGGAAGGAGGGGAAGGTTCTTGGGCCAGCCAAGATAAAAGCATGTGAAATACATTTAGATTTGAACTGGCTTGTAACTTGTTGATCAACAGTAAAAACTAGGATCTGGCCAGGTGTGGTGGCTCACACCTATAATCCCAGCATCTGGGGAGACCGAGGCAGGTGGATCACTTGAGTCCAAGAGTTTGAGAAAAGCCTGGGCAATATAGCAAAACCCTGTCTCTACAAAAATTACAAAAATCAGCCAGGCATGGTGGTACATGCCTGTAGTCCCGACTACTTGGGAGGCTGAAGTGGGAGGATGGCTTGAGCTTGGGAGGCAGAGGTTGTAGTAAGCCAAGATGGCACCACTGCACACCAGCCTGGGTGAAAAGGTAAGACCCTATCTGGAAAAAAAAAAAAAAAAAAAAAATAGAATCCAGACATAACTGGTGAAATCTGTTTTTATTCTAAGTGGCAGCAGAATATGGCTCTGGAGGCAGATTGCTTGGGTTTGAAGATTTACCAGCTATTTACCAGCTGTGTGACTTTGAGAAAGTTATTTAACTTCTGTTTCCTCACTTCTACTTTGAGAATAATAGTGCTTGTCTCATAGAATTGTGTGAGGATTAAATAAGTTAATTTACATAAAGTATTTGCTATATAAGTGCATATTCTTATTATCTGTCCCAGTATTAATATATCAAAGGATTTAGACGTGGCAGGGTCATAATAATACAAACCTTCAAGTCATGATAATTATAGGTTCCAAGTAAATCCTCCAAATAGGAGTAGGGTCCTGCCAGCACCTAGAGATGTGGAACTCTAGCCTAAAAGATTGTGGAAAAGGAGAGGAAAGACAGGGTTTCAGTTCCAATGGAGAACTAAAATGTGATTCAGGAAATGAAGGTGGAAGTCACTTCCCCAACCACGCCACATTTTTCTTTCCAGAGTAAGTCAACATAATAGAGGGTTACGGGGAAAAGTCTAATACACACTACAGTTATCCTGGGTTCAACACTCAGCATATCTAATCCAGTACTTAATGTTAGATGTCTTACTTCAAAGTTGATGGGGTGTGTGGGTAGTAACCTCAATATTCTACTTCCCTAGCCAGGATTAGGGTATGATCTGATTGGGGCTTATCCTGATGCAATCTTCTTTGTGAATTGTGAAGCAAAAAGTCTGCTAGCATGCTATCTAGTAGCTGCCAGTCTAAAACAGCTAATATTTACTTAGAGGTTCTGGGATCTCCAACTCTCATAATGAAATCACACACACACACACACACACACGCCCACACACAGGACTCATTTTCAAACTTTCAGTGGCTTCCATTTTGTTTCAAAATGTCATGCCATACCATACATAAAAGTCATTTATGGGGCCTGTGTCCCTCTAAATAGACAAGAAATCTTACCCACTCAGTAATTCTGTCCTGTAAGGCTGATAAGATAAGTCAAAGGTATCCAAAAGCAGCTCATATGTTATTCTTGCCGTATTTTACCGCCTATTTAAATTGGTATAATGACAATCACCTGCCTTCCATTTGCATGTCCCAGGTCAGTTGAAATCCCTGCGTAGTTCCTAGTACCATGAGTGTTGCTGTTCATTTTTTGCTGATCTAGTTCTCTCCTTTTCTATCTTACTTCTTAAAAGTCTAGGTATTAGATTAAGTCTTTTGACCTTCCCACTGATTAGCCTACACTTCTTGGAGTTAAGCTTCATGAGAGTGTTTCTTGGCTGACTAGCTACTGTATATTTCCTTCCAATACCTTGCTTGAGGAGGCTTCTTCACCATAGTTGGCTTCATGACCACCTGCCCACATATGTCAGAGGCATTTCCCATATCTGACACTTAACACATATCAAGAGGTAACCACGCTAGTCAAAATCAATGAACTCCTTTGTAAAGTTGCATTCATTTTGTCAGATTCTTTTTATTTAGAGTCTCTTGGAAGCAAGCCAAAAAAGTGTATCTATTACTAGTATAAACAAAATTGTTCATGTAATATGAGAACATTTGTATTCACATGGAGCCCAAGGATAGGAAAATGGCTGACATTTATTAATAACTTGATCTAATAGTTTAAATTATATCAGTATTCCTTCTGCTTACTTCTTGCTTCTCTGTAATTAGCTGTACTAGTCCCTTTTGCTGAAAACTGGCTTTCTCTGCATGGAAGAGAATGTCATATAAAAGGCAAACAACATAAAAAAAGGCTTCATAGTTTGGTTTACTCAAGAAATAGTTTTTTTTATTTTTCTTCCTCCCTTATAGTTTCAAAAATCTTGCCTAGATGTATATAAAGACGTCTTGAAGTTTCTGATTAAAAGAAGATTTTGTTCTAGATTTTTCATAAATATCTTTTCAGTTAATGGAAATAAGTATATTAAAGAAGGACACTAGAATCTGCTGAGCCACCAGTTTGATTTTGGCATCCAATTAAAGAGGATATCAAAAGGAAGAAAGAGAGTATATGGCCAGATGCGGTGACTCATGCCTGTACTCCCAGCACTTTGAGGGCCGAGGCGGGTGGATCACATGAGGTCAGGAGTTTCAGACCAGCCTGGCCAACATGGCAAAACCACATCTCTACTGAAAATACAAAAATTAGCCGAGCCTGGTGGCGGGCACCTGTAATTCCAGCTACTTGGGAGGCTGAGACAGGAGAATCACTTGAACCTGGAAGGCGAAGGTTGCAGTGAGCTGAATTTGTACCACTACACTCCAGCCTGGGTGACAGAGAGAGACCCCATCTCAAAAAAAAAAAAAGACAGTGTATATGGCAGCGCAGTGTGAAGTGTGGAGAAAATACTTGGTGGGAACTATCAAAGCAACTGGATAGTTGGTTTTTAAGACTCAGAAACAAACTAGATCAAACTAGTCATAGCCTCTCTTGACTGTAAAAGTGAACAAAGAATCAGGGGCCAGATGAGCTAAAGGAAGGTTTGGAATTACCAACTGGTGAGAAGAGCACATTCATGGGCCATGTTTGGAATTCAGCTACACTCTGTGTAGTCTGGGGTAGGCTGTGAAGGTCCTGAAGCAGGGCAGTGGGAGAGTCTTCAGAGAGCCTGGTGTAGCAGCACAGTGGGGGTATGTCATTCAGAAGAACCTACTGTGGCATCTCTTTGGCAGTCACACCAGGGCGTTACCAATGTCAGATGTATGTGATATATGTTTATTTTGATACAACCTTGTTTGTTCATGCATTTTTAATGACTTTTAGAGAGATAGGTATTAACTGTGTCTTCTGGATCCTTTTGGCACCAAGAAGGAAAAATAAACTTTCCATATAACATAGATTCCACATAACATAGATCTTGTCCTTCAAGTTCTTGTCCTCTACTTCAAGTGGAGTCCATTCACAGACTCCATATCCTAGAGTTATGAAATTATTATTATTTTATTAAAGCTGAATTTAGTAAAGTAATAGTGACTAAACAAAGAAAGAAAGTGATACTGGATATTGGAAAAGTAGTCACAGTCTTGTTGATATCATGAGATTTTGGGGTTCTGGTTACCTTAGAAGTGCTTTACAAAGCTCGCAAAGATATATTACTTTCCTTTATACCCACTTCTATACTTTATCACTACATTTAGTCAATAAATTCTAAGTATTTCTCAATATTCTTTGAGCTCCTTCTGTATACCCAAGTGCTGTGGAGAATTCTAGAAAAGTATACAATACTTGTCAATTTTTAGACATGTAGTCTTCTTGGAAGGACCAAATTTACATTAAAAAATGAAAAATAGCAACATAAGCATACAAAAGTTTTAAATGGCATTACATAGGAAATGGACTTATGTATAAAATTTATTCCCATAACACATTATTATAATCTATAAGAAAGAAAAGCAAAGATGGGATGAAAGCCTCAAATCAAATTAATACATATTTATTAATCAAAACTACACTAGAAAATATGGGGAAATGCAGGAATTGCATGTGATATTCAGAGAGTTTTCAGTCTAGTCTTGGATATGAGGCACACTTTCGTGAGTCATGGAAACCAAACAGAAAGCATAGGAGAGATGTCATCAAAACTAAAAACCTTTTAAAAATACATAATAAGGCTTCACCAGACTTTGTTCAACATCTAACCTGCAGTATCCTTAGGCATCTTTTGCCTTCAGGATGGTCTTTGCTTTGTCTAATTCTTGTATGGTACTCTCGTTTAGAGCTCACATATCACTGCAAACTCATGATAGAACCACCTAGATCCTGGGATTATGAAGCAGCTTAGTGGGGAAAAATGAATTTTGAGGTCAGAAAAAAATAATATTCAAATGTTAAATCTCATTTTCACCGAGCCTCATTTTCCTCATATATAACATAGAAATAGTGATAATAATGCCTCCTCAATATGGTTTTATGGAGATTAAATGAAGATGTATATGCTTATGTATATATTTAATAAATGCTAATACATACTTAATAATCAGTAATTATTGTTATTATTGCCTTTGACATGAGCTGTTTTAGAACCACAATCTAAACAGGCATCTTATTAGTGCAATTGCAGCCACTAACATAGCATTGAGATCTCTGCAGTGTAAACAGTTTACAAGCCATTCAATAATATATCTTTACAGTAGTCTATCTTAAGAGACACTTACTACTAATAATATTTAACATTAATTCTGAAATTTACAGTTTACAAAGCACTTTCAACTATATCACCTCATTTGATCTTCAACCATTTTGGAAAGTTGTTACTACTATTTCCAATCTACAGGGAAGGAAAATTAGTCAGAGAGGGTTAGTGGACTTGCCCTAAGATCACACTACTAGGAAGTCACTAAACCCCCAAATCATACAATCAGAAAGTTGCTAAACCAACCTTGAGCCCATGTCTTCTGACTGCAAACCTCGTACCTTTTTCTCTTCTCTACATGCCTCTTATTATTTTTTTTTAGTAAGATCCAGCGAAAAATGTCTTTCTTCAGAGTCTTTATTTACCCACAAGATACATCCCACTGAGAATCATGAAAATATTATGACTAACTAGTTGATCCATTATACAGATATGTATGCCAAGGTTATGTTTTCCACGCCCAGTGTTTTTGGTAAAGACATGAATTTTGTTTTGTAAAACCTGCTGGATTGCTATTTGTTTTATCATTTGATTAGGATACCACAGAACAGATTGGCATTAAAAAGCTGTTAACTCTATTAACTCCAGAGGGCACAGCTAATGAAATATCCCAAAATTTGAGCACTTTCCAAAACCACCATGTCGTATAGAAGAACTCTGTATTAATCAGGATGAAAGTATGTCTTTTATCTGAATGAAATCTGTAATTTGAGACAAAGATTAAAGATCCTTTGGGGGAGAAAGCAAAAGTTGCTGTGAAAATTCTAGAAACTAAAAAGTAAAGATAGCTCTACTCAATATTCATGAAGTTAGATTGGCGATGCAAATAGAGGTTGCAATCTCTTATTTTCTAATGATTTGGCTTGCAGCACTCCTGTATCAGTTTTACGCAGATTCCTGCTAAACTTTAAAGAGAATTACTGCAAATCGTACCGGTTTTTTTTTTTTTTTAAAGAAAGTTGAACCTATCCAATATGATTTTCTCTCATATATGACTGTTAATGTTCTATTTAGGGACTTCTAAGGTTTATGATTAGAGATACATAAATAATAAAATACAGCAGGGCATGGTGGCTCACGCCTGTAATCCCAGCACTTTGGGAGGCCGAGGCGGGTGAAGTACGAGGTCAGGAGTTCGAGACCAGCCTGGTCAATACGGTGAAACCCCGTCTCGACTAAAAGTACAAAAGTTACCCGAGTGTAGTGGTGCATGCCTGTAGTCCTAGCTACTCAGGAGGATGAGATAGAAGAATTGCTTGAACCTGGGAGGCAGAGGTCGCAGTGAGCCGAGATCGCACCACTGCACACTCCAGCATGGGTGACAGAGGAAGAATTCGTCTCAAAAAAAAAAAGAAAAAAGAAAATACAGGATACAGCATATATAATATGTAAACATAGATGTTGATAAGTGAAGCCTTTTTCTATTGAATATAGCATACTCTCAAAAGGCAGTTTGAAGAGAATAACTATGAATATTGGTTTAGGTTTAATTTTGCTTCCTTGAGAGAGAAATCAAATTCCTTTAGCAAAGTCATTTCATAAAGAAATGATACAGGTCGAGTGAGATAGCTCATGCCTGTAATCTGAGCACTTTGGGAGTCCAGGGCAGGTAGATCACAAGGTCAGGAAATCAAGACCATCCTGGTCAACATGGGAAACCCCATCTCTACTAAAAATACAAAAGTTAGCCGGCTGTGGCAGTGCGTGCCTATAATCCCAGCTATTTGGAAGGCTGAGGCAGGAGAATTGCTTGAACCCAGGAGGTGGAGACTGCAGTGAGCCGAGATCATGCCACTGCACTCTAGTCTGGGTGACAGAGCCAGAGCAAGACTCTTATCTCAAAAAAAAAAAAAAAAGGAAAAAAAAAGAAAGAAAATACAAGTTTTAACTCTCACCTAATTTATTAGAAATTCTTGCCTTACACATAGCATAAATTCTCACCTCCTACACTGTTTTGTAGAATGTAAGAGAAAATGAATATAAATTCTATGAGTGCTTACTTTATTTCTTTATGTGGTAAATATAACAAATATTTGAGGTGGGGGAAGGTACAGGAAATCTTAGCCATTTTATTATCCCACTAACACTTGACACAGTGCCTGTACAGGTCCTCAAGAAATGCCTGCTGATCTCTTTGTTAAATAAGTTAAGCTAAATAATCTGTCTCAGAATACATTATTCATTATTTAATTTTTTTTTCTATTTCTTTTTTCAGGCCAGTCCTGCTCCTATAATTGTCAACACAGATACTTTGGACACAATTCCTTATGTAAGTAACTTTTTCATTAATACCTTCTTTTAAAACTGTGGTAGAACTTAATTGGCTGAATTTAAATACAATTGATATTTAGTTTCACCCAAACTAAATAATCTTATGGAATGACATGTAGTTTTGTAAATTTTCTTTTAATAATTTCTAAATCTTGTCTTAGTAATCAAGTATTTCCCTCTTTCATTCATGTTTTGTAAAATACAAGGGCCCATTATGAAAAAAAAAATAGACAACGCTGTTCAAATAGTGTTAGTTTGCTAAGTGGCTCACTGAAAAGAGACTGAATTGCTCATAGACACGAGCAAACTTCTTTGGGTTTCTTATGAAAGGAATATTGAAGTCAATTTCTATGACAGAGTCTGGAACCTAGAGTAAGTAATCAATAAATATTTTTATGGATTTTTTTGGTCTTCTAATAAGAAGTGGACAAAAGTTTTGTGAGGATAGAGCCTACCTATATATAATGAAAGTTATGGTTTTATAAAAGCATGGAACATGAGATAATAGGATCAAGCAAATCAATGAAGCCTAGGATTCTGTACCTGTAACACAACCACTATGATGGCGAAAGTTCTTGAAGACAGAGTCTGGCTAGGCAGGGAAGATTGAAGACCAGCTATAGGCCACAATGTGGGTGAGTGGTTGACATTATGGAGGTCCAACAAGGCTTTGTGAGTGGGCTGTAGCTGACGAGTGGAGGATAGTGATCAAAGAAGATGGGACAGCCACAGATGCATGCTAGACAGGGGTATGAGGCTGAGAAGAAGGGCTGCCGGGGTAATGGACAAGAACAAACAGATTCCTTCCCTTTGATTAAATGAGTAAAGCACATAAAGCACTTAGAACAGTACCTAGCACAAAGTAAGTGCTTGGTAAGTACTGGCTCTTCGCAGTTTTAGCCCACAGCCTCAAATCCCTTCAATGACCAACCAAATCACAGAAACAAATGGAGCAGTCAGAGTAGGGACAGTGGGGAATAGAAAGCACATGGCCATTTAAAAAGAGCAACTGCCACTTGGAACCTACTGGTGCCAGATCATTTTACAAAATAAGATGGAAATTTGTACATGTTTGCAATTTCTAAATACAGGCAACTAATTTTCAAAAGTGCAAACACTGTGTCTGCCAAACAAAGTGTGTCTAGTCCATAGGCTGCCTTTTGAGAGATGTTACCTCAAAGGAACTGGCAGTCCTGAGCAGGTTCTGCAATCCGGGACTCAGTCACAGGGGAGCAGAATGTCAGAACTGGAGTACAAGGTTGGGACTTGATGATAAGAATGAGGAACTAAAACTGGGACACAGGGTCAGGCCAAGAATAACAGCAAGTTTGACTTAATGCTGAATCACCTGAACTACTGAACTAGGGCTTCTTAAATCTTTCTGCACAAGAATAGTTTGGGACCAGACCGGAAACAAGGTTAAGCTTACTGGAAGGAACCAAGAGGCCCCAACACTGGAAAGTAAAGGGCTCTATAGAAGGAAACAAAGCAATGTCTTAAAGGCACCTACATCCACTATTCTCTCACTCCTCATACCTTGCTTTACTTACCAAACATCTCTAACAGGGTATGCCTAACACTGTTGTAGACACTTAACAAATTTTAACTCATTTAATCCTCATAACAATCCTTTGAGGTAGGTACTATTAATTTCTCCATTTTACAGATGGGGATAATGAGTCATAAAGAGGTCAAGTAACTGGTTCAAGGACTCACAGTAAAAAGCAGAGTTGAGTCAATCCAGATAGCCTGACTGTAGAGTTAGAAATGTTACTTAACTTCTAACATACTGCTACCTATGTTTCTTTCTTCCCTCCCTTGTTTTCTGCCTGTCAGCTTGGGAATACAGCTTCCTTACTTACTCCCCTGATACAAGCAGGTTTGGATGAGAGATAACTTGTCACAGAAGCTTCAATACATTCAGGATAGGAATCCATATATATATGAAAGAATCTTATGTCCCAAAAAATCTCTTCACTGTAACCATTGTCAAAGCATGTGAGCAGTGCCCTCAAGAAGTAGGCCTGGAGCACAGAGTTAATTTTGTAAAAAAGACCACTTTCTTGTGGTGGATCTATATTATTTCAAAGCCTCCTGTTAGGGTTCTGGTGGCGTAACTGCCAGATGCCCTCATGTGGAAATAATTTATCAATAAGATCTAAGGGTCTTGTGTAGACATGTTCAATTGGTATCCCAATTGATTAGCTAGTAAAATCAGTCATAAATAACAAATTCATCAAATTATTCCCATTCTTCCAAATATCAGGTTTGTATCTGACTTTGACTCCTTCAAAAATTATTTTTAATCAACTTTTTTTGTTGTTATTGTTGAGTCAGTCTTGCTCTGTCACCCAGGCTGGAGTGCAAATGGCCTGATCTTGGCTCACTGCAACCTCCACCTCCCGGGTTCAAATGACTCTCTTGACTCAGCCTCCCGAGTAGCTGGGACTACAGGAGTACACCACCATGCCCTGCTAATTTTTTTTTTTTTCTTTTTTGTATTTTTTAGTAGAGACAGGTTTTTGCCATGTTGGACAGGCTGATCTTGAACTTCTGATCTCAGTGATCTGCCAGCCTCGGCCTCCCAAAGTGCTGAGATTATAGGTGTGACCTACTGTGCCTGGCCTAATCAACTTTTTCATACTTAATGGAACCCACTTTGTGCTTCCTTAAGGGTAACGATCTTTATAGTGGTTTGTGAGCAGCTTGATATGATGAAAATGTCCCAATTATCATGGTAGTATGTTCTTAAGTAATGTATTTAATCTCTATGCACCTAAATTAACCTATAATTTAATTTAGGACTTATAATACCTGCCTCAGAGATTTTCTTAGCTTCTGGTTGATAGCAGCTAAAGTATTTATCATTTTTTTGAAAAAAATAAACACTTATGAGGTAAAACATGCTAAATTCTAGGAGAATGGTAAATATGAACACCTTCCCTGATGTAGAAAAAACACGAATACATTATGTATTGAAAATGGCAGATTTAGCGCATACTCATTAATGTGGATAAGCTTTGGTTCTTGGCAGAGTCCCAACTCTCCCCTTTGTTCCTGACTCACTGGGTAACCTTGAACAAATTACTGTTCCTTTCACAGTCTATTTTCTCATTCCCCAGTGTTCTATACTTTGTTTTCCTCTTTTCTTCCTCATGTTCTAGTTGTTCACATAATTTCAGCTCTATTTAATGAAAAAACTATTTCAGAGTTCCCTAGGGCATTTTAGGCATGTTGCATAAGAACTTTTCCCTCTTAAAAATATTATCAGAATGCCAAGCTGTAACATATATTAAAGTCCTTCTAAAAAATAATTTCATTGCAAGTAAATGTATTAATTTTACTGATTAGCAAATTTGATTTTTGACAGAAATGTTTTCTGTGGAAATGGTTCCTTGGCACAAATGCAAATGACAATTGAATAGCTGCAGGAAATTTCTAGGGTCAAAGGGATTTTTTATGTAAGTGTCAAACAAAAGTACAAAATATATTTAAAGAGACTTCTTTTTTTTTTTTTTTTTTTTTGGGACGGAGTCTTGCTCTGTCGCCCAGGCTGGACTGCAGTGGCCGGATGTCAGCTCACTGCAAGCTCCGCCTCCCGGGTTTACGCCATTCTCCTGCCTCAGCCTCCGGAGTAGCTGGGACTACAGGCGCCCGCCACCTCGCCCGGCTAGATTTTTGTATTGTTTAGTAGAGACGGGGTTTCACCGTGTTAGCCAGGATGGTCTCGATTTCCTGACCTCGTGATCCGCCCGTCTCGGCCTCCCAAAGCCACTGCGCCCGGCCTTAAAGAGACTTCTTTGTATTACGGAAGATGAGTTGAAAGACATTAGAGCTTGCATTTATGAAGGGGTCACTGAGGTTCTTACATGAAAATGCCTTAAGTAAGCTCTGTCTTATATGAGGTCATGATATATTAGGGTTGGGTATAACCTTAAATGTGGCATAGTCTAGCTTCTCATGCAAAGCAGGAATCCCTATGTGAAAATTAAAATCACCCAAGCAGAAACAAGGAGAGAGAGAAAAATTATTTATCCATTTCAATAGTCTCTAGTTTCTATTTTTTGCTCAATATTTTTACTCTTCCCCATTACATGTTGAATATTGTTTCATGCCAGGTACTGAAAATATTTGTTCTTAGGGAGCTCAGAGTAATTAGAGCCTGCTTGTGAATCCAGCTCCCTGAAGGTTGACTCAATCAAATAATAATGCTTTACTCTCTGGTACTCTGCAACCAACTGACATCGCACTCTCCTCTCCTTTCAGTAGACACTCTAGAGTTCAATATTGAACAGCACCCTGACAAATAGTATTCTTTATGCTTTAGAAAATAAAATTAATCAGAGAGATTCCAGAATCCTTTTTTATTTTGCTCTACCCTTCTCTAATATTCATTTTGTATTTTGGTAATATTCTGACCTCTTTTATACAAATGCACTGTTGAGAGAGGTATACTTGAGAATCATGCATTTTAAATCTGTTAAATAACTTGGAGTTCAATCAACACACACTTTTCATTTTAAACATATAGATTTTCTATCTCAACTAGTAAATGGTAGTGCTTGATCTACCATTTACTATTACCTCATGTAGTTGCCAATTTTTGGTGTGTAACCACAATCAAAAAAATCAGTGGCAATAAGCATTTTTTTCTTCTCTATTTATCAGTTAGCTAGGACAGTTGCTTCAGGCTGCAGAACACAATATTCTCACCTTATCCAT
Organism: Trachypithecus francoisi; assembly: GCF_009764315.1. NCBI lineage: Eukaryota > Metazoa > Chordata > Mammalia > Primates > Cercopithecidae > Trachypithecus > Trachypithecus francoisi. The sequence goes on along the minus strand of NW_022681473.1, from coordinate 74,043,027 downwards.
TGTATCAGGAGACTTGATACATTCCAAGTCTCCTGATGGATGCCTGAAGCTGCAGATAATGCCAAACCCTATATACATGAATTTTCCATCTTAACTATCAGGCACTGTGGCCATAACTTTTGCAGTTTGGGGTACAACAGCAAAACTATCATGATTCTATTTTTCCTTCTTCACAAGTTCATGGATGAAAGATTCATTTTTACTGTAGATCTTAGCAACTTCAGCATACAGTATTTTCTCTTCATTTTTTTCTTGAGTCAGGAATTTTCATGTTTTCCCTTGAGAAAGCTTTTTAGGGCTTCTCTTAAGCATATCTGAATTGTCAGCATCACTATTCTTGTGCTTTGGGGCCATTATTAAGTAAAATAAGAGTTACTTGAACACAAGAACAACCATACCAGGATAGTCAGTTTGATCACCCAGACAGCTACTAAGTGAATAAAGAGCAGGTAACATCTGCAGCGCAGATACCCTAAACAAAGAAATGACTCACATCCTAGAAGAGATGGAGTGGGACAGTGAGAGATTTCATCACACTACTCAGAACAGCAAGCAAGTTGGAACTTATGAATTGTTTATTTCTGGAATTTTCCATTTAATATTTTCAGACAATGGTTGACTGTGGATAACTGAAACTGCAGAAAGCAAGACCACAAATAAGGATAGGGGCGGCAGGGCGGGTCCTGTACCAGGTTGGCTGAGGCATCTCTGCTTCAGAAGTTTCATTCTGGGAACCAGGAGGTGGGACAGTGGTTATCCAGAGTATGTTATTCATATTGTAATAGTCAAAGGACAAGAAATCAAGTCCATGACACAAACACAGGTAAAGCTTCTGCTCACCTTACATCCACCAACACCCAATTGGCCAGAATAAGTCATGTTGCCAAGCTTGAAGTAGGGCAAGAGTGAGTATTTGCTAAACAATAAACTAGTACATCAGGGCCTTAAATAAAGGGCTAAGAATCTGTGTATGTCCCTTAATGAGAAAAATAAAAATAAAAACAAAGCAGATATAAAAGAAAAAATCTTGTACTTTGTATTGGTAGGTCGATGGCACTAAACAAAGTATCAGAGGGACCTGGTTCAGCTGATAGGGAGAGTGAGTGTGTAGATTATTGTGTGTTGTCTAAGGGAAAATATTGAGAAGTAAAAGAAACATCTAGCAAGTATTGGCAGTACAATGACTTTACTTTCCTATAAGACACTTCGTTGTCTGAAACTTTGTTTCTAGAGATAGAAATAATAGTGGAGACAAGGCAGAAGTTTCAGGTCTCTTGCTTTGAAAACCCTCCTAGGAAGTAAGGGAGAGAGAAAAGTAGAAGACAAAGAGAAAACAAAGAAGAGTGAGGTTACAAAGAATATGAGTGGTTCGTTAGTAGTATCACCCATTGGATTTGGCTGCCAAGAAAGTTATTTATGTAAAAGTTATTTGAGGACATTTATAATATCTTTATAATATTAGCAACATTTTTATAGAGTGCTTTCAATGTGAAAAGGCCATTGGATGCAAACAAAACTGTGGTTCTCGGGCCAAGCACAAGAGAGTGAACTAAAGGGAAAAAATGACCCCAAAATGGCTGAACACATGAGTGTCAGTGAAAAGAAAAAGGATATTGTGGGTTCAGGGACATAGAGACACAACTGAATTAGCAATGAGCTTCATTCAGGAGCCCGAGTATGGGTTTGTGTCTAAGAGATGTTTTAAGCAACATTTTAAATGACACTGCTGATTGATTCCAGCATCAGGATGCTGAGGACAAGGACTCTCTGAGGAGGAAGTTGCCAGGTCAGGCAACTCATATGTCCTGAATTTCATCCAGGTGGAGCACAGAGCAGTAGCATAATATGAGGTTGGGTTGAGTTTGATTGTGAAGGCCTTTTTTGCTGGATATAGACTTTGGACTTTAACATGTAGGCATTGCTGGTAGTATTATCTTATCATATATTTAGGAAATTATGACATCTGATTTTATCACTCTATTTCTAGGTCTTAATTTTTATCTGCTATATAGTAGGTACCCTAAAATATATGTTGAATAAACCCAAAGACTTAATAGTGATCACCTAAGAACAACTGACACAGGCTGCTCTTGAGCCTTTTCTACATTTTCCTATATCCTTACCTTCCTTCACCCTGTTCAATTAGTCCACAATGCCTTTTCCTCCATTCCCATCTTTTAGATCTCAATAAACTGCCACCACCATCAGGAAGCCCCCATCAATTCCTCCAGGTCATATTAATGTCTCCTTCCTCCTTGATTCCATGCTATTTCAATCATGAGAGATTGTTATTTTAGTAGAAAGAGAATGGACTCTGGACTCTTTTGATTCAACCATATACCAACTGGATAACTGAGGAAATTAACTTCTCTGACCTTTTTCCCTCAGCTGTAAGGAGAGACAATAATAACCATCTTGCATAATGTATTCTTTAGGAGACAGGTTCAGTTATATATAACAGAGACCAAAATAACCATGTGTTTGCAAGATAGGAATGTGTTTCTTTCATATATGACAGTCCCTAGGTTAGCTGCCCAGAGCTAGAATGTCTATTCTGCTCCACAAGGTTTTAAAGGACCCAAGTACCTTTTATTTTCTTTTTTACCACACTTGAGGGTTGCCCTTGCACACATAGTCCACCATGATGACATGCTAAATAGCAGATTAAAAGAAGTACAGAGATACACATTGTTCATCCCTTTAAAGCCATGTCTGAAGAGTTGTAAACATGATTTTTCCCTCATACCTCAAAGATTAGGCACAAAGCCACTCCTAGATGCAAAGGGAGACTGAGCCATATAACCTTTATTCGGAGATGCCCTGGGCTCAGATAAAAGTGAGGGATCCCATTATTATGGAAGGAAAGGGTAATGAATATTGGGGAGAAGCAGCAGTTTCTACCACACAACACGTTAGTAGTATTCTTCAATGTCTGGAGCTTCTGCCCAGGGGATGCTGAAGCTGATCCATGAAGTGCTAGAAGACAATATGAGAACTTGCCTTTATAGTTTTTCATCATTTCTAATTTCAACATTTTATATATAAAACACTTGTATTGTTACAATTGTGTAAGTATACTATATCTGTACAGACTAGCACATATGGGGGAGCATGCTTGCAAACATTTTATTGATAGGAACATTAAAAAATTTTCAGAAACCACTGGCTGTAAGCATTAGAGATATTATTTAGACATTGCTTGACTCATAATAGATGTTTAACAAATGATGGCCATAGGCCATTGTTACAGTCCTGAATTAGTATTTACCATATTCCTCCCTATTTATTAATAGTTCTTAGTACTTGATATTAGCCAGATAGAATTGTGCTTTACTTATCTTTAAATTCCAGGCTGGGCATGGTGACTCATGCCTGTAATCCCAGCACTTTGGGAGGCCAAGGCGGAAGGATCACCTGAGGTCAGGGAGTTTGAGAGCAGCCTGACCAAAATGGTGAAACTCTGTCTCTACTAAAAATACAAAAATTAGCTGGCCGTGGTGATGCCTTCTTGTAATCTCAGCTACTCGGGAGGCTGATGCACTAGAATCGCCTGAACCCAGAAGGCTGAGATTGCAGTGAGCCGAGATCACACACCTACACTCTAGCCTGGTTGACAGAGTGAGATTTGGTCTCAAATAGTAATAATAATAATAATAATAATAAATTCCATAAATAGCCATAGTCCATGCATGTAGTGGGATTTCAATAAAAGTTATTTTCACTGTTACACTGAATTTTATTATTTGAATTTGACTGTTTTGATAGAGTGAATTTTTATTTGAGAAAGTAATTCATCAGGTAAATATGTGTTTTAATTTAATCTACATGATCATGTGGATCAATGTGCATGTGACCACCTAAACGTGGGGTGCCCAATTTATTGGCTCTTCGTAGTTTAACTTGCTCATAGATAAGCGCCCCTTTCAAAGTGTGGTCCTTTACATATCCTTTTTTCTTTCTCAAATATACATTTGAAAGAAAATGTAGAAAGACATATATGATGACAGAGAAGACTGTGGATAGTTGAGTGAAAAGAAAGAGGAAGAGTGACAGTTGAGTAAAAATCAAGGAGAGGAAATGAGAAAGGAGTAATAAAGAGAAATGGCCTAACATTTTTATATTACTTTCCTCAATTGTAAGTGTTATATTTGGATTGAGCTAAAAACTCTACTTCCAAAAAAAAAAAAGCAAATACTAAAACATTTTTCTGGGGCCTCAGGAACTTTATGTGATGCTTAGGGTAATTTATAATCTCATCTCTCCCTTGTTAAATCTTGCTTGGCCTTTTTCTTTTTTTTTTTTTTTTCTTTGTTGAGACAGAGTCTCATTCTGTTGCCTAGGCTGGAGTGCAGTGGTACCTTCAGAGCTCACTGTAGCCTGGACCTCCTGGGCTCAAACAATCCTCCTACCTCAGCCTCACAAGTAGCTGGGACTATAGGCGCCTGCCACCACACCCGGGTAATTTTTGTATTTTTCATAGAGATAGAGTTTTGTCATGTTGCCCAGGCTGGTCTCGAATTTCCAGGCTCAAGCAATCCACCCACCTCGGCCTCCCAAAGTATTGGAATGACAGGTGTAAGCCTCCATGCCTGGCCTTGCTGTGCTTTTAAGTGGACTTTTTGAAACTAATATTTTTTTAGGGGCCAGTTCTTGAGGGATAACTATAGGTATTTTTCTCCATGAAATCAGACAGCTACCTTGCAGCTACCTTGTTTCAGTGACTAACTTACCTCTAGTGTCTTTCTTTTCCTTTCTTTCTTTTTTTTAAGACAGAGTCTTGCCCTGTGCCCTGGGCTGGAGTGCAGTGGCGCGATCTCGGCTCACTGCAACCTCTGCCTCCTGGGTTCAAGCGATTCTCTTGCCTCAGGCTCCCGAGTAGCTGGGATTACAGGTGCCCACCACCATGCTGGCTAATTTTTTCTCTTTCTTTTTACTAGAGACAGGTTTCACTATGTCGGCCAGGCTGGTCTCGAATGCCTGACCTCGTGATCCACCTGCTTCAGCCTCTCAAAGTGCTGGGACTACAGACTTGAGCCACCATGCCTGGCTGTATCTTTCCTTTTCTAAGTGTATCATATCTAGCTCTAAATTACTTCCCCTTAGTTGTCACTTGGAAATTCCAAGTTTGTTTAAATACATGAAGAGCTGGATGAACTTCAATGAACTTTACTTTTGGTGACAAAGTGTAGTTGCCTCTTCATGAACAGCGTTAATGGAAATGCATTTTGATTATCCTAATTTCTACCAAGTGCCCTAAATGATGTTTTGCCCAGGAGTATTTTATTTTAGAAACTCAGGAGCATAAAACTCAAACATTACCAATCTAATGAGGTGTCACATGAAGAAAACGTAGTAATGAAATAACAACTTCAGATAGGTCAAATGGCATGCTGAGAGGAGTAAATAAACAATAGCCCATTATAATCAGTATCTCTTTAAAGATAATCTTAGGAAATTTTCATGGTATTCTTGTTTTTAAAGCAAATTGCTAATACTTTTGCTGATCCCTTAAAGCTGTGGCTCTCAACCTTGCCCCCACATTGTAATTGCTTCCCGCTTCAAAAATACCAATGCTGGGCTGGGTGCAGTGGCTCATGCCTGTAATCTCAGGGCTTTGGGAGGCCGAGGTGGGCAGATCACGAGGTCAGGAGATCGAGACCATCCTGTGTAACACGGGGAAACCCTGTCTCTACTAAAAATACAAAAAATTAACCGGGGGTCGTGGCACGTGCCTGTAGTCCCAGCGACTCAGGAGGCTGAGGCAGGGGAATCGCTTGAACCCAGGAGGCAGAGGTTGCAGTGAGCCGAGATCACACCCCTGCACTCCAGCCTGGGTGACAGATTTAACTCTGTCTCAAAAAAACAAAAACAAAAACAAAAAAATACTGATGCCTCAAACTCAGGAATAAAGATTCCTGTTTAATGGGTCTGAGTCTGGGTATAAGAATTGGGATGTTAAAAAATCTCCCCAAGTGGTAAATAACTAAATAAGTTAAAGCATCTAGTTCTTCTAACCTTCTAACCTACTGTGATTCTGGGAAGGCCTTCCAACAGAAATGGGTGGTTGGGTTAGAGTGCTTATTATATAGGCAATAAACTGAGCTGCCACCTGTTAACTTGGTAGCAAACACAGTTACTGCTAACAAAGCTAGCTATCTATTCAAGGCACATGCCCTCAGGTTCAGACATGATCAAGTTAACGAAACACCCCTCCAAGGGTTATTTTGCTGACACATGTCACCATTTATGAGTTGTAATTGAGTTTATTAAAAAGGGAGTCATGGCCTGTGCTTTAGCAATTTGGCCTAAGGGCCCCCAAAAATACTGAGAGAAGAAATTTGCAAGCCAAACTACAGCTGAAAACTAGACTGGGGTTGACCTTGAGGTAGTTCATTGTAGAACCTGAGACTCAATGTAGTTACAAAAAAATCAAATATCAAGGCCAGGCGCAGTGGCTCACGCCTGTAATCCCAGTACTTTGGGAGGCCCAGGCGGGCGGATCACACGGTCAGGAGATCGAGACCACGGTGAAACCCTGTCTCTACTAAAACTACAAAAAATTAGCCGGGCGTGGTGGCGGGCACCTGTAGTCCCAGCTACTCGGGAGGCTGAGGCAGGAGAATGGCATGAACCCAGGAGGCGGAGCTTGCAGTGAGCTGAGATCGCGCCACTGCACTCCAGCCTAATGGACAGAGCGAGACTCCGTCTCAAAAAAAAAAAAAAAAAAAAAATCAAATATCAAAACCCTGCCCAAGTCCACCAGAAGCTTTCTCTGACAACCCACCTCACTGATATTTCCCTGTCTTTGAATGTCTATTGCATGTACTTCAAGAAGGACAATGGCCAAAAGTTTATTTAACTCAAGTTTATTTGATGGCAGTATGATTTGATAAATTTATGCTTTGATAGTGAAATTATCTGGCTTCTTTGAAATGGAATATTTTGTTGGTATGGCCAAGGGTACAGACTTGGCATCTAAGAGAACTGACTCTGTCTTTGGTGAACTTGAGGAAATTACCTAAGCTCTCTGAGCCTTAGTTTCCTTTTTCTTTTTTTTAATAAAATGGAGAAAGGTAGAAATATCTCATAGTACTGATATGAAAATGATCTGAACAGTGTCATTGTAGGAATAAAAATAGCTGTCACTGAACCATACTCTAGGCACTATTAAAATTTTGTACAAATGTTAATTTATTCATTCCTCACAATAACCAATAACCATACAAAGTATAGTATTGTTATCTCTATAGGTAAGAAATTTTAGGCAAAAAGATTAATAACTTATCCAAGATCACACAGCAGATACAGATTATTCTTGTAATAAGAACAGCATTATACCACCCTGCCTCTCAGTAGTTGTAATAAAAGTTAATTTGCTAAGTTACTTAACAGACTGAAGGAGACACTTGAAAGCAGCTAAGGTCAAGCACAGTGTTGTTAAACACTTCGTTAATAAAAGGTTGAAGATCTACAAAGAGAAAGACACTGTTCCAGATTGTGGTTGACAGAGGAAATTTGCCAGTATACATGTTCCTGTGGAAGTTTAAAGTTAAACTGGGAAGATTTTTTTTTTTTTTTTTTAAGACAGGTTCTCCCTCTGTCACCTAGACTAGAGTACAATGGCACCATCGTGTCTCACTGCAACCTCAAGCTCCTGGGCTCAAGTGATCCTTCTGCCTTAGACACCCAAGGTGCTGAGAAGAGATCTTTAAAATGCAGTTAGTGTCAACAAAAAGGGTTAAACTCTGTAGAGTATTTGAAGAGATTTATTCTGAGTCAAATATGAAAAATATGGCCTTTGATACAGCTCCAGGAGACCCTGAGAACATGTGCCCAAGATGGTCAGGCTACAGTTTGGTTGTATGCATTTTATGGAGACATAAGATATCAATCAATACATTTAAGATGTACATTGGTTCAGTCCAAAAAAGTGGAACAACTCGAAGAAAGTGGGGGGCGGGCTTTCAGTTGGTAGGTGGATTCAAAGATTTTCTGATTGGCATTGTTGAAAGAGTTTATCTAAAGGCCTGGAATGAATAGAAGAGTGCCTAGGTTAAGGTAAGAGATTGTGGAGACCAACCTTCTTATTATGCAGGTGAAGCTTCCGGGCCACAAGCTTCACAGCAAACAATAGATTGTAAATGTTTCTTATCAGACTTTAAAAGGTGCCAGACTGTTCTTTCTTGGATCATGAAAAAGGTCTGGAAAGGGGAGGGGATTTTCTTCAGAATGTAGATTTTCCCCACAAGAGAAAGCTTGGCATTGCTATTTCAAATAAATATACTTGGGGGTAAGATGCTTTTATTTCTTTCAGGGCCTGCTATCTGTCATGTTGGTATTTTATTACTCTAAATAATCAGCTTTGTCAATCTTCTGTTATAATGTTAATGCTGGTCAGCTGTGCCTGAATTCCAACCGGAGGAGGAGGAGTTAATGAAGCATGTCCAACCACCCATTCCCATCATGGCCTGAATTCGTGTTTTGGGTTTACTTTAGAATGCACTTGGCTTGGAGGAGGGGTCCATTCAGTTGATTGGGGGGCTCAGAATTTTATTTTTGGTTTACATTAGTGATGTCACTATGTCTAATAAATAATAAATAGAAATTGAGAGTGATCTGGGATACATGGGGTGAAAGTCCTGAACCAACACACTTTTGTTAGCAGTGGTGAATCCATACGATTCTGCAGCAACCTCAATTCTTGCTTTCTCAGAAGAAAGAATTCATCTGATGGGCAGAAGGCAGAAGGAAGGACCAAGGCAAGTTTTAGAGCAGGAGTGAAAGTTTACTAAAAAGCTTTAGAATGGGAACGAAAGGAAATACACTTGGAGGCTGGCCAAGTGGGCAATTTGAGAGATCAGGTGCACAGCTTGATCTTTTGACTTGGGGTTTGATACATTGTTGGCATACTTTCATGGTCTTGCATCTCTTCTCCCATGATTCTCCTCTCGGGTGGGGTGTCCACATGTGCAGTGGCCTGTCAGCACTTGGGAGGGAAGCAGATGCTGCATGTGAGGCATTCTTCCCTTACCAGCCCAATATCCCTAGAAGGTCATATGCCAGTTAAACTGTCATTTTGCCTCTTAATGTGCGTGGTTGAGTCCACTCTCCCAGCTCCTAAGATCTTGTCAGGAAGCTGCTGGTGATTAGCAGTGTCAGGTTTTTTCTATTTATTGGGAAACTGCCTTTCCCTGACACTGACGGCCTTGTTGTTTGGAGTAACAACTAAGGTTCATTGTCTCACAGATGACAAGGATGCAGACACACAGAAAGTGAGATTGAGAGTGGAAGTTTAATAGGCGAAAGAAAGAGAATAGCTCTTTCCTGCAGAAAGGGGTTCCAGAAAAGTGGGTTGCTGGATCTGTGGTGAAGTGCAGGGGGTTTTATAGATGAGCTGGTGAGAAGACAGTGTCTGATTTACATAGGGTGCACAAACTGGTTAGACCAGGTATGGCATTTGCACGGGGAATGAATTTTTGGTAGCCCCCACCCTAATCTTTTATCATGCAGGTGGGTTCTCTGCCTGAGCTATGCCATGTTGTCCTATTCTTTGTTCCTGTACATGTATTAACAGAGAAAGGGAAGATGGAGCATCCATGTTGGACATACCTGGCCCCCAGCTAGCTCTTTTCTATTGGCACAGCTGCCAGCATTCCCCTGTGCAAGCGTCCAGCTTGCTTATTTATGTTTTCAGCTTGATTTTTCAGGCTGCTCTTTATTAGGAGAAAAATAATTTCTTGGGCTGCTTTTTGTTAGAAGGGAAGCTCTGCCAAGGACTTTTTGCCCTCACTGTCTGCCTGAACAATTTCTTTCTACTGCCTGTATCACTGACTGTGACTAATTATTATTTTAGAGAAGCAGTTAACAACCACCTGACCATCACCTGATGGTTACCTGACATTTCTAGTGGTAGGGGTTGTAGCTAGGGAGGAGGTCTCTCCTGCCCTGCTCATGTCTGACTAGCTACCTACTATAACACTTTCATCCATGTTACTTTAATTAATTCTCAAAATTGTGGAGGAAGCTATCGTTTTTTAGCTAAGGAAACTGAAAGGCGCTTTGAGATTGTGAAGTTCCCAAGTTTCCATCATTCTGCAATGGCAAACCGGACTTGTAAACAGGCCCTCTGACTCCTCCCATCTAAATGCTTATTTTCTCTTGGGCAGGTCTTTATGGGCATTTCTGGAGCTAAACTTCCTCATCATTCATCAGATGGGGGAGTTCTCCTATGTTATGGCTTTGGTTTCTTCAATATTTTATTCTTATTTATAAACTGTTTTAGTTCAGACTAGTGTAACAGAATACTGAAGACTGGGTGGCTTAAATAACTAACATTTATTTCTGATCATGCTGACTGGGAAGTCTGAGATCAGGGTGCCAGCATGGGTTGGTTCTGGTGAGGCCTGTCTTGCTGGTTTACAGATAGTCATCCTTCTGCTGTGTCCTCACATAGAGAAGAGCAGAGAGTGGGAAGCAAGCTCTCTCCTTTATCTTTTTCTAAGAACTCTAATCCCATCATGAGGACTCCACCTCATAACCTAATGATCTCCCAATATCCCCATCTGAAAATTCTATTGGGAATTAGGATTTCAATGTATGAATTTTAGGGGAGTAAAATTTTAGGGGGATTCAGTCCATAGAAATCTCTGAATTTCAAACAACTCCAAGGTAATTTGATTAACTCATGTAATAAAAGTTCTTGAATTCCTACTTGTGCCAGGTATTGTTACCTAGGTTTACTGTAAGCAAGACAGAATTTCCTCATGGAAATTTTGGTAAAATTTTAGGGGGATTCAGTCCATTGAAATCTCTGAATTTTGAACAACTCCAAGGTAATTTGATTAACTCGTGTAATAAAAGTTCTTGAATGCCTACTTGTGCCAGGTATTGTTACCTAGGTTTGCTGTAACCAAGACATAATTACCACTCTTGTGGGAATTATGAGCTTACATTCTAATCAAAGTAGGTAACAAACAAAATGGAAGCTATAAAATAGTAAGTGCTCTGGAAAAAATGAAGCAAAGTACTTGGAGGGGTGGGAAGGGCAGTGGCTTCTTTACTAAGGGAGTATAGCAAAGATCTCTTGGATAAGGTGGTATTCAAATTGTAACCTGAATGCAAGAGAAATCCTACTGTGCACAGATCCTTTTGTTGTTTTTATTTTATATTGTTTTTCCTTATTTCACATAGTCTGGCTTTCATTTTTATGTTGTTTGTTTCTCTTCCTTCTTCCTTCATCCCCCATCTTGGTGGTAAATGATCTCACTACCAACTCAACTCACATTACATTTCTGGGAGTCACATGAAATCCCTTTTACTTTGTGTCCTGGTGTATATGTGATCACTAATCCTTACACAGTATGTTTGCTAAATGTATCTTGTCTCTGTCCTATCTTCTTCTTCATTGTCAAGACCCTTGGTCTAGGAGTCTTCACTACTCTCCTGGACTCCCTCATTTGCCTCTGAACTTGTCTCTCTCATTTTAATTTTCTTTCCTCCTGTCCACATAGCTCTCTGAGTTCTTATTCCAAAAAAACTACCTATGGTCCCATCTTTTAACTACCTGAAAATTTTCAGTGGTCTCATAAAATATAAACTCACTAGTATGATATTTCAGAGTTTTTACTGGAGCCTTGTCTTCCTCCATTCCTTTGACACAATAGTCCCTGTAATTCCACTACGCAGTTCTCCCAGTTTCCTGAATACACTGTATTTTTGGTGATTTCCATGAACACAATAGCCCTTCTTTAATGCCCTGTCTCTTCTTTTGTACCTGATAATCTCCTACCCATCCTTCAGTATCTACTTCAAATGCCAATCATTCTTGAAACCCTGCTGCATTTCTGTGGTTGTATCACTGAGAATTAGGATCAGTGGCATACAAGTCTCAAAATAAGAGTGGCAAAATCAATAAGAAAAAAATTATTTTCCCCCTTATGTAAATGAAGTTGTAAGCTAAACAACCCATGGCTTATAAGGTGCTCCATGGTTAAACTCTAGCATCACTCTATTTAACTCTTCTAATATCATAGCTTGAGGCTCCCTTTTTCTAGGTTACCTTATGGTCCAAATAGATGCTGTAGCGCCAACCATTGCATTATATTTTAGGAAGTAAGAAGGGACAATAAGAAGGTTGTGCTCTTCACCTTTAAGGACAATTCTAGAAGTTACCCAGAAGAATCAATTCATCCATTAGTCAAAGACAATCACATGTCTATACCTAGCTGAGAGATCCTAGTGTGTTTGATTTTTTAGCAGGGTAACAATTTCCAATGAGAAGAAAAGAATGTATATTCTGAGATAAATAATCTTTGTTATAGTCATTCTCTGAATAGTATTATTAGTATCCTTCATGAAGAAATTTATTCTTTTCATCCTTCAAGTTCTCATATTTCCACTATAACCAATACTTGCTATAGAGCACACTCATGTTATCTTTATGATTTAGACCTTGCCTTGTCTCCACTATTAATTTCCAGTGCACATCCTATCTAAGGTTTCCTGTTTGTCTCACTGTTTCACACTTTTGTGAAATTGCATAATTTTTTTTCTTTAACTGGAAAGCTCTTATTTCACTCCCACCTCTATTTTATGAGCTCTTTCCTTATTCATCCCCTACCCATATGGAGTTGATCATGTATTCAGTTTTGTGCTCACATATATTTCCCCTAAGTAGATCATAAGCTCCTTGAACATACTGTGTCTTATATATTTAAGAATTCCCAGCACTTAGAACCAGGAAAAAAAATCACAGTTAATGCATTCTTGAATAAATTGATAAAATGTACAGCTAAGGTACATATTCAGTTATTTATTTTATACTTTTACAAACATTTATTTATTACTGGCATAACAAATATCATGCAGCAAGCTAGATGCTGACATATAGCAGCAAACAGGATCAACGTTGCCCCTCCCTCATGGAGTTTAAATTCATGTTGAGGGAGAGAGATAATAAACAACAGGTAATTATAGTTGTGAGAGAGAATAATAAAAGAGCAGGAAGAAAACAAACTACTTATGATGCTCTGGGGCCCCTAGTAGGTTATATCTTAGTTATTTTGTAAACATATTTAGTTCTTCTTTGTGTTACATTCTTAATGAAAAAGGTAGATGAAGAAGTTTGCTGTTCTATCATGACAGGCTCATGTCTTTGTGTATGGCTACCACCAAGAAAATTGTAAATTACATTCTTTAACTTCATTGGCTTGAAAAATTGTAACTTGCAAAGCTTCACATGTGGAGATGTATGTGATTGTTGACATTAATGCCTTAAAATAAATTCTTGTGGTGAATTAAACATGATTAAAATTCTGGAATATTTATCTCTCTTGACTAGTTTAAATGTTCATAATGAGAAAACTTCACTTAATCATAAAAATCACTTATATTTATTGAGTGCTTACTCAGTACTGGGTACTGTTTTACATACTTTACGTGTATTAATTAATTTGATCCTCACAACAACCATTATGGTTAGATATTGATCTTATCCTCATTTGATGATTTAAAAAATGATACAAGAAAAAGTTAACTAATGTGGCCAAGTTCAAGTAGTTAGTAAGAGGAGGAGCCAGTACTCAAACCCAAGCAGTGAGTGTGCTCTAAATCCTTACTACTTGAGAGAGGGTTCTTCAAACCAGTGGCATAAGCATCACTTGGGAGCTTATGAAAATGTAGGATCTGAGGCCCAACCCAGACCTTCTGAATCTGCATTTTAACAAGATCCCTGCATTTTAACAAGATACCACATAAGTGCTCACTCAGAGAGTCTGCTTTCCATTTCTTTTATTCCATATCACAATGCTTCATCAATTCTGGGAATCTGCCTGCTTATTGAGATTTAATTAAAATATTAGTCAGAAATATTGACCCCGTTGACCTCTGTTTCTGTAAACCACTTGGATTATGTGGATCAACAGAAATATGGTGTCATCTCTTCATTAAAAGTAGTTAAACCATGATATTGGAAAAAATTTGGAAGCAGGAGGTTAGATGCCAAAGCAAAAAGAACATTTTAAATCCTCCATTGATTTTTTTTCTCTGTGTTTGCTCTTTTTTATTACAGGGATACCTGCCAGCATCATTTTTTTCTTTCTCTGGTTTATAACTTTTCCATTAAAAAGTAATTTGAAAGACAATATGGCCAAAGAATTTTATCTGGACCTTTCTTACAGCACTTTATCATTTTGTCTCTCAGCTATTTGAGTGCTTACTAGGATATAATTATACTTCCTAGCATCTATAGAGTACATATGATATAGCAGGAACTGTGCCAAGTGGTTTTTTCATTAGATAATTTATTTGATCCTCACCATAAGTTTTTAATGGAGATATGATTGTGGACCTCATTCTATGAATGAGAAAGCTGAGGCCCAGAATGTTTAAAACTATACTCAAGGCTCACAGCTTATATGCACTGAAGCTAAAGTTGAAGCCAGGCGACATCAATACAGAGCCCACCAGCTTTACCAATGTACTACACTGGCCTGCCATGATTTCATTACAAGCAGTGGGCTGAAATTAGCATAAGTAGTAGTAGGGTAGTCCTTTAAATTTTTTTCTGGATTCTAAAAGATAGTTATTATCTTACCTGTGTTTATGAATTTTGATTTTTGTCTCTCAAAATTATACTTTGTTAAAATGATAAATGCTTCCAGCATTTTAATGTTCAAACAACCTACTTTTCTTTCATGTATCATATTGCATCAGAATGTGCAGACTTAATTTAGAAATATGTGGGCTTCATTTCTTAAGATCACTTCACCAAACTCCAAGAACCACTTGGAATTCTTTTTCCCTGAATTGGCTGTCATGAACCACATATAAATTGACAATACATAGTTGGGAGTAACACTCTGATTACAGTCTTGTTCTCTATAGGTAATAACTAACAATTGAGCAGCTGCCAAGCAGCACCAGTTGAATAAGTGCCAATGAGATCCAAGATGAATGTATCAAGGACTAATGTGCTGAGAACAATTAGTCCCTAAATCCCTTTTAATCATAGTAAGTCTATGACCAATGCAGTTAAAACAGCAGTGATTGACTCTAACCAGAAAAAGCAATGGGAGGATTCCAGAAAATGTTTCCAAATAAGAAAGTTCAGTAGAGGCTGGAGATAGAGTAAGGAGGTGATGGATAGTTAAGGGCATTAGGGAAATAAGATAGTCCATTATGTCAGTGATGCAACCAGAAGATGAGGCAGAGTTTCAGAGGAAGCCAATCATGAAATAGTTTATGATACTGATTTAAATATACCCAACACCAGATAATACAACATTCCACCATAGATCCAAGACTTTGAGTCCAGATTTTGTGGTGTGAAAAAATATAATTTACTCAGTCAACATACCTTTTTTTTTTTTTTTTTTTTTTGAGACAGAGTCTCACTCTGTCACCCAGGCTGTAGTGTAGTGGTGTGATCTTGGCTCATTGCAACCTCTGCCTCCTGGGTTCAAGCAATTCTCCTGCCTCAGCCTCCCAAGTAGCTGGGACTATAGGCGCACACCACCATGCCTGGCTAATTTTTGTATGTTTAGTAGAGACGGGGTTTCATCATGTTGGCCAGGATGGTCTCGATCTCCTGACCTCATGATCCACCCACCTCGGCCTCCCAAAGTGCTAGGATTACAGGTGTGAGCCACCGCACCCAGCCAGTATACATATTTTTAAAAGCACCAACTCTGCCTGGCACAGGGCTAACTGTTGAAATACTGAGGTAAATGAGGTGGTTTCTGCCCTCAAGATGCTTATAGTTTAGTTTAGTATAAGATTATTGTGGACAAATAACTATATTCTTACAGATGCTGTGATTAAAGAAAATAAATGGCTCATTGGGGGCACAAACATAGGGGCGTTCAATCCTCTTTGCACTTTTCCATGATATACACTCAGGACCTCCTCTAAGGCCTGGTTTCCTTCATATCCATTGTGTGTCTCTCTTCCTAGGCCTCATTCCCTGTGGTCGCACAGAATTTCCTTTTGCAGTTGCTTGACCTTTTCTACCTGTATGCTTTTGCGCTGATTTTTGTCTATGTCTAATGTGTCTTTTTCTTTCATTTCACCTGTCAAAATTTGGTTTATTTTTGGAGTGGGATCTCCTGAAATGCCACCTCCTCTATGAAGCCTCACTCCTCCTCCTACCATGTATACCCTCTTCCTTGTTCCAAGGCACTTTATTTATTTATTTATTTATAAGATGGAGCCTCACTCTGTTGCCAGACTGGAGTGCAGGGACATGATCCTGGCTCAATGTAATCTCCACCTTCTCGGTTCAAGCCATTCTCCTGCCTCAGCCTCTGGAGTAGTTGGGATTACAGGCTCACACTACCACACCCAGCTAATTTTTGTATTTTTAGTAGAGACGGGGTTTCACCATGTTGGCCAGGATGGTCTCGGTCTCCTGACCTCATGTTCCACCTGCCTCGACCTCACAAAGTGCTGGGATTACAGACATGAGCCACCGCGCCCAGTCATTTCAAGGCACGTTAAACTTGACTCAGTTGTAGCACACATCACATCATATTTCCTTATATATCTGTAACTCCCTGAGGCAAACGCTGTTTCCTTATCTGCCCTAGGATTAAACAGACTTGTAGTAAATTGTTTTTATTTTTTGTTTTTTTTTGATAGATAAAAGGATTAAACAAATTGATTTAATGTCATTCTTGAACCTGATTACTTTCGGGGCACATAATATGAGCAGTCAGTTTATGAACTGTACAATGCATATGTTATTAGAAATAGTATTATTATTTGATCCTCCATTGACCTATTTGCAATTTAAAGTCCTGTTTTGTTTGACCTACCTTCACATTGTTAGGGATTTATGTGACATTTTGATCCCTGAATTAGGATGTGTGAGTCCAGTCGTGTGTAAACAATTAACTTTCTTAAAACGTTATGCTACTTTTAGGGGGTACCTGTTTAAGGTAGCTGTCAGACATGCTGGCAGACAGCTCTGAAGAGCTGAATTAACAGAGAATCTGTAATCTGCTATTACAAACAAATGAAAACCAAGAAGTAAAATTAAATAAATATCATCCCTAGTAACATTATAGCACAAAAAATATTTATGTTAGGGACTTAAAAAATGTCAGTGCCCTAGTTAAAAATTAGTTAGAAGTCTAACCAAATTTCAAATAAAAAATAAACAATAAACTGTCCAAAGAAAATGTTTATGCCTGGTGCAGCAGCTCACGCCTGTAATCCCAACACTTTGGGAGGCCAAGGCAGGCGGATCAGCTGGGGTCAGGAGTTTGACACCAGCCTGGCCAACATGGGGAAACTCCATCTCTACTAAAAATACAAAAATTAGCTGGACGTGGTGGCCTGTGCCTGTAATCCCAGCTACTTGGGAGGCTGAGTCAGGAGAATTGCTTGAACTCTGGAGGAGGAGATTACAGTGAGCTGAGATTGTGCCACTGCACTTCAGCCTGGGCACCAAAGTGAGCAAAGCAAGACTCCGTCTCAGGAAAAAAAAAGAGAAAATGTTTCATGTTACATATTTATTTAAGAAATATATTTTGGAGTACCTTCTCTATATAGAGTGTGATTAATAGTATGGAATGCATAAAGATGACAAATATAAAGACTTTTTGTCCTCTAAAGAACATACATTGGGGGAAAGGACATGATAGGGAGGAATGAGAGTTTCAATGTCCTATCACTGTTTTTATACTATCACGGTGACATCACTGATGGCAAGAGTCCGCTAAAGGAAACAACTGCCCTTGAATGATATTCTAGTGTAATAATCAATACTAGAATATTGTGAGCACCATTGAGCAGGTCATTCAGGACAATTAAAGATCCTGACACAAGATCTTCCTGGTTTTGGGAACAACTGTCTCCAGATACACAGAGCAGGACTTTAAGTTGGAAAAACTGTGACCAACTTCACTGAACCTAGCTTTCTCAGTTGTCAAATGAAGCTGAATAATCTGCTGTACAGTATGTACGTGTGATATGCATATTTGTCTACTTAGATAAATAAGAGAATGCATAGAAAGCATATCAGAAGCTCTCAAGTGCTATTCAAATATGTTATTAATAATCAATCCATTAATGTATTATGGAAATATTCACTGAGGGAATTTACTGTGTGCCAGACCTTAGGTGATAATACTGATGCAACAAAAAGGAATGAGATAGAGACTATAGCTTCAAGAAGGCCTTAGATTTGTAGATGATAAAGATAGGTAAACAGACCAACAAAACTTAGTATGGTAACTGTGAAAAGGGAGTAAGAAGTACACTGGGATGCAAACAAGGGAGTAATTAATATTGTTTGGGAGTTCAGGAAAGGCAAATCATCTTTGTAAGCTAAATTAAAAGACAAGAAATTGTCTTCAAAGGAGAGGGGACTTGGGGGAAGAGCAATCCATGGGGACAAGACAATCATATACAAAGAAAGATCAGATAAATGAAAAAGCATAGGTAATTCAGTAAACTGTTTTTAGTTTGGTGTAGCAGGAATAAGATCTGTAAGATTAGAAAC
This sequence comes from Trachypithecus francoisi, assembly GCF_009764315.1. Taxonomy (NCBI): domain Eukaryota; kingdom Metazoa; phylum Chordata; class Mammalia; order Primates; family Cercopithecidae; genus Trachypithecus; species Trachypithecus francoisi. Next base: position 74,024,525 of record NW_022681473.1, on the reverse strand, counting down.
AGGTAGAGGATGCGGAACAGGTGGCTGTTCCTGCAGCAGTAGAGTGCATGGTATAATAGTTAAGAGCATTGACTCAAGCCAAACTGTAGGGATTTGAATTTAGGTTCTGCAACCTGTGTGACTTTGAGCAGGGACTTAGCTTCTTTTTCGGTAAGATGGGGGTAATAATAATATCTATCACATAGGATTAAGAATGACATCAGTTAATTTGTGTAAAGCATTGAGGAAAGTGCCTGGCACATAATACAAAATATATGTCTTAGCTGTCATTATCATGATTTTCCCCAGCCAGTTCCTAGGAAATGATATACACAGCTGCATCACCATTTATCTTTTATTCTGACATTGTAGTTTACTATTTTATTCAATAATTCCTAAGAAAAATGTGAAGTAGACAATAAAAGATCAAACAAACAGCCTCTTAAGACCTTAGGAGCTTTGTCAGGCTGGTTAAGTGAGAGAAAAGCAGCATACGATTGATTGGACTCAACTGGGGCATCTGTCTGTTAGCTGGCTAAGCATCTCACTGATGTAACTTCACTCAACACCTGGACCTCTCAAGCATCTGGAAATGACCACTCTCAACTTCTTCTAGCATAGGTCAGAACTCTCTGCTGCATCCTTCCTCAAAGTCTTCATAACCTTGTAGCCAGTTATGTCTGGGGAGCAGTGGAGACAGACAATATGGGAGCAGTTAGGGGAAGGCAGGAAGTTGCATGGGTGGGGAAGCTCTCTGTCCTCCACCCTCTGCATCTTTCTGCCAAAAACCTGGAGGTCTAAACCCTCACCTTTGGGTGGAAAGGCAGTCCTCCATTAAAGTAGGCTTGGATCCTTAATGGGCTAATATAAGCATGTGTGCCACGGAAGGGGTGGAAGAGAGGATGGAGTTTTATGTTTGTACTTGATTAAAAGGTGCATAATTTTTGCCAGATGCAGTGGCTCCTGCCTGTAATCCCAGAACTTTGGGAGGCTGAGGGGACAGATAACCTGAGGTCAGGAGTTCGAGGCCAGCCTGGCCAACATGATGAAACCCCCATCTCTACTAAAAATACAAAAATTAGCTGGACGTGGTGACACGCACCTGTTGTCCCAGCTACCTGGGAGGCTGAGGCAGGAGAATCTCTTGAACTCGGGAGGCAGAGGTTGCAGTGAGCCAATATAGTGCCACTGCAACCCAGCCTGGGTGACAGAGTGAGACTCCGTCTCAAAAAAACAAAAAAAGTCACATAAAATTTTCCCAATTAATGATCTTATGAGAAAGACATGTGTGCCTCTGAGCCTAGGCACAAACAAGAGGTTGTGATGGGCTGACTGTGACCCACCACCAGGTAACATGACACTCTGGACACTGGACCTAGGGTAATAAAAGTGGATCTTAGTGGCTAGAAAACAGAAATATCTTACCAGCAATTAATTATTTTTAGAATATATATTGTTTAGAATTCCACACCCAGAAAAACACATTATTCTCTCTCAATCAATGCCTTATCAAGGGCAAAAGCGTTTTACTCAATTCCATGATGCTACTTGGTCTGTCTATTCTTAACTACTACCTCACTACTGGACAGTAAGTCCTGTTGAGAGCCCTATACAAGGAAGCCTGACAAATCCTGTTGACATCCCATTTCAGTATTGAATCATTCCTTATAAGTCCCGATTAGTGCTTATCTTAATATTATTTGAGAGCTGAACAATAATAGATTCTAGAACATTTTGGCCTGTCCAGGAACCTGACCCAGCTGTCCTCACACCACACTGGAGGAAGGTTTAACAACCAAAGGATGTGCTGCAAGTTTCTCTTATGCAAACATGATGAGTTTCACAAAATATACCCAAGTATTAAACTCATTAACGTCTTCATTATGCTACACATTAGCCAAGGATTTTATCACTTTTTTTGTTTATTTGCAGTTTTACCAAATTGGTGATCTGCTCTTAGTATCTTTCCCATTAATAGGATTTTTTAATAGTCATTTAATTAGTTTTAAACTTATCTCTCTGCATCCATCATTAAGCTCTAGAGTGAATTTTTATAAATTGATGAGAGTGGGGTAAGTGGAAGCTACACTGTGTGACTTTGTACACATCCATTGATCTCTCTGGGTGATCCTCAGGTTCTCAGGCTATAAGTGCAGAATACTGCTACTCATCTTCCAAACCGTGGTGACATGAAATTAGGTGATACATGTGCAAAGTATTTTGTAAAATTCACTGCTCAGAAAATATTTTAGATAGTAGTATTATTGTTGTTAAGTATCCAAGGAAGAGAAAATTGACATTTTATAGACCTTTCTTATGTCTTCCTTGTCATATGCCTTATTTATGAATTGTATTTGAATTCTGAATTATAGTCGTAGATGTAAAAAACTAAAAAGTAAAAAAGATATTATAGTACAGTATCTCTATTAAATGTCATCAGAAAGTAATATTTATATAAATACCAGAACTTGGCCGGGCGTGGTGGCATATGCCTGTAATCCTGGCACTTTGGGGGGCCAAGGCGGGTAGATCACCTGAGGCCAGGAATTCCAGAGATGCCTGACCAACATGGTGAAACCCCATCTCTACTAAATACAAAAAATTAGCCAGGTGTGGTGGCACATGCCTGTAATACCAGCTACTTGGCATGCTGAGGCAGGAGAATCACTTGAACCCAGGAGGTGGAGGTTGCAGTGAGCCGAGATCGCGCCATTGCACTCCAGCCTGGGCAACAAGAGTGAAACTCTGTTTAAAAAAAAAAAAAAAAAAAAGGCCGGGCGCGGTGGCTCAAGTCTGTAATTCCAGCACTTTGGAGGCCGAGACGGGCGGATCACAAGGTCAGGAGATCGAGACCATCCTGGCTAACACGGTGAAACCCCATCTCTACTAAAAACCATACAAAAAATTAGCTGGGCGAGGTGGCGGGCACCTGTAGTCCCAGCTACTGAGGAGGCTGAGGCAGGAGAATGGCGTAAACCCGGGAGGCGGAGCTTGCAGTGAGCTGGGATGGGGTCACTGCACTCCAGCCTGGGCGACAGAGCGAGACTCCGTCTCAAAAAAAAAAAAAAAAAAAAAAAAAACCCAGAACTTAAATTTTATCTGGAATACATTGCTATGTTAATTTTAATATAGCATTATTATGCTAATATTGTTACTATTAGTTCTTTAGTAATGTATTTAATAACAGAATATCTATAAATGCTTAGAAGTTATAAAAAATATTAAATATAATTGTATATATATATTTCAATGTTAATGTTATCTGAGCGCTAGATTTACCTATCATTCATTCACTCAGCAAGCACTTGCTAAGTTCTTTACATGAGACAAACGTGGCAGTATTCACTGTGGATAAGCAAAGAGAGTCCTGGCCTTCAAATTATAATGCTAACTCCAACTCCCAATTCCCTTAAAAGAAAATATTAGCTGATACTTTCTTTAAAAGTTGAACATTCTTCTTGACAATAGCAGGATCTGACATGAAAAGAAAATTTTCTTAAAATGCTGTACAGGAGACTTAAACAGGGCAGCCAGCTAGAAGGAAACTTTTGATAGAAAATGGCCTGGAGGAGACAAAGAAACTTTGCTACTCAGCACTTTACATAGATAGCATTAATCGAGAATGGCGGCGGCGGCTGCTGCTGCTGCTGCTGCTATTTCTTCTTCTTCTTCCTCTTCTTCTTCCTCCTCCTCCTCTTCTTCTTCTTCTTCTTCTTCTTCTTCTTCTTCTTCTTCTTCTTCTTCTTCTTCTTCTCTTCTTCTTCTTCTTCTTCTTCTTGTTCTTCTTCTTTATTATTATTATTATTATTATTATTAGAGACAGAATCTCACTCTATTGCCCAGGCTGGAGTGCAGTGGTGCCATCTCAGCTCACCACAATCTCCACCTCACAGGTTCAAGAGATTCTCCTGCCTCAGCCTCCTGAGTAGCTGGGACTACAGGCACATGCCACCATGCCTGGCTAATTTTTGTATTTTTTAATATAGACGGGGTTTCACTAAACCCATCATCTTGGCCAGGCTGGTCTCGAACTCCTGACCTCGTGATCCACCCACCTTGGCCTCCCAAAGTGCTGGGATTACAGGCCCACTGCACCCAGCCTAATATTAAATTTTAATGGTTACACAGATACAGGCATTTTGATTTGTTTCTTTCACCCAATCAGGATGCTTAAGCGCATGCATGTGACCAGGTGCAGTGCCTCATGCCTATAATCCCAAAACTTTGAGAGATTGAGGCAGGTGGATCACTTCAGCCCAGGAGTTCAAGAGCACCTTGGGTAACGTAGTGAGACTATGTCTCTACCAACAAAAGAGTTACAAAAAAAAAAAATCAGCTGGGCATGGTGGCATGCATCTGTAGTCCCAGCTAATTAGGAGGCTGAGGTGGGAGAATCACTTGAGCTCTGGAGGAGAAGACTGCACTGAGCCATGATTATACCACTCAATTTCAGTCTGGGTGACCCTGGTTTTTTTGGTTTTTTTTGTTTTGTTTTTTTAAAAAAAAAAAAAAAAACCCTGACACTTTTTTTAAGCTCTTATAAATTCTTAGTCATATAAATGGTTGGTATTCTTAATCCCCTAAACTCATTTGGTAGCTGTAATTTTCATACATAATTGGGGTTTTATTTCTCTTTCATTAGCAAACCTTCTTAAGTGTGTAATTGTTATCCATGTTAGAAGATTGATGTTATTCCCTCAGTACATAAAATTATAGATTAGCATTGCCCAAATTGTAGTTTTGTTTTATATATCCCTGTTTTAATTTTTAATTAAGTTTGCTAGCACCAGGAGTGAAACATAGAAACCAACAGAAGTAGGTTTTTCTGTATGTGTGTGATTTGTGATTCTGTCTTTAGAGTCACTAAGGTAATTAGAAAACCTATGGTAAATAGTAAATCTCGAGCTTCTGTGTGAAGCAGTGAGTATTATAGATACTTACTAAGCACCTACTATGTGCAGCTCCAGGTTCCGTGAGAGGAGTACATAAATCGGTAATCTGTGGTCTAGAAGCATAAGGAATTTTGTCTAGGAGATATAAGAGAAGTGCATAACCAGAGTTCAAGTTATAAAGTGATGGGTCTCAGTACAGAGCCTGATACTTAATGAATATTTGTGGAATGAATGTATGAACACATTAATATACAAATAAAGAGAGATACTAAGGAGAGTGGGAAGTCCATAGAGGGAACTATTATATTTAGCAGCTATGTCAGGGACATTTTCAGGGTAAAAATGAGACATTTGGTAGAGTGGTAAAACTTAGAAATGTAAGTATTCTTGACAGGTGGAACAATGTGAGGTTTTGCCTGTGCTTCTTCTTTGTTTCCCCATAATTGTTTTTTAATGTAAATTTGTTTAATATCAGTCAAAAATAAGAACCAAGTTACAGTATGTGTATATAACACAGAGGAGCAACTTTAAAACCAATACAATAAAATGAGTGAATGATTACAAATGAAGCCCAACTGTAAGCTGGCTGCAGGTCATATGGGTAACAAAGACAAGAGGGTGGCCATAAGTCTGAATATTCTGTGCAGGCCCACATATGTAAGCTTTGGGGAGAAAGACAGTGCTTGAACAACTTAGAGATTTCCCACTCCCTGAAAACACTCCCTCTAGGGTAAGAAAACATCTACCTAGATGGATCAGCAAATAGTTCAGTGAAAAAATATGGTTCAGTAAGCCTGGGGCAATGCACATTTCTTTTTCCTTAATAATTTGTTACAATTTCATGCATATTTACCATATCCCAAGAACTATATTAATTCTAAAAAATAATCTAAACTTAAAATGTTTATTTTACAGTTGAGGCCAAACTCAGACACATACTTTGTGGTTTTTCTAAAATTATGATGTTAGTAAGAATCAAGACTAATTTATTTAAAGATAGGTCTCTTCAATTCTCAAGTTCAACATCTCCCTATAACAATAGAGTACCTCTCACACATTGGTGAATGAGTACAAAGGATTTAGATGCAGAAACTTGACTTCAAGTTCTGGTTCTGTCACTACTTAAAGTTGTAACAATAACAAGTCAACTAGGGACAAAAAGTTCACTTAGGAAATCACTGTAATGCCTCAGGAAAGAGGAAATGCATATCTTAGTAGGATTGTGTCAGCTAGAATACAGAGGCTAGAATTAAATTCAGAAATTCTCTGAAGGTAGAGTCAGCGCATCTTGACAACCAATAAATCATGATATTTAAGGGATTGATTATGTAATGTATTTTCCCTGAAGTATGGTCCTTGAAACATCAACTCCAGGAGATAGAAGTTAAGGTACCAATAGCTGCCATAATAAACCCCATAATTTCAGTGCCTTAATACAATAGAAAAATATTTTTCTCTCACTTAACGGTCTAAATGGTTTATCAGCTTTGGCCCTATTGATAGATTGGATAATTTGTTGTCGTGAAGAGCTGTTCTGTGCACTGTAGAATGTTTAGCAGCATGCCTGGCCTCTACTCACTAAATGGCAGTAATGCCAACTCCTCAGTAATGATAACTAAAAATATTTACAGACATTGCCAAATGTTTCCTGAAGGACAAAATTACACCAGGTAGAAAATCGCTGGTTTAATATAGATATTCCTGATCACCGAGAACTTTCCTCCACACAGTGACCCAGGCTCCTTTCATTTTAAGGGTCTACCAAACTTCTTTCTACTAGCAGAGAAAGGAGAAAGAGATCACAGACAAGGGATACCCTTTTCTTAAAAGCCTGGCTTCAGGGGCTCATATGTCTTTTGCTCAAATTCCAGTGTCATGAACCTGTCACCCAGTAATATGTAGATACAAGAGGAGCCAGGAAATACACTCTTATTTGGAAGCTTGCTTCCCAGGTTTGTTCGTTCTCTCGTTCTCTCATTTTCTCATTCTCTCTCTCTCTCTCTCGTTCTCTCATTCTCTCTTTCTCTCTTTCTCTCTCTCTGCCTCTCCCTTTCTCCCTTCCTCACTTTCTCTCTCTCTCCCTTTCTCCCTTTCTCCCTTTCTCTCTTCCCTCCCTCCCTCCCTCCTCCCTCCCTCCCTTCCTTCCTTCCTTCCTTCCTCCCTTCCTTCCTTCCTTCCTTCCTTCTTCAGCAGAGTCTGCACTGTTACGCAGGCTGGAGTGCAGTGGCACGATCTCAGCTCACTGCAATTTCCACCTGCTGGGTTCAAACGATTCTCCTGCCTCAGCCTCGCAAATGGCTGGGATTACAGGTACACGCCACCACACCTGACTAATTTTGGTATTTTTATTAGAAGTGAGATGTCACCATGTTGGCCAGTCTGGTCTCTAACTCCTGACCTCGAGTGATCTGCCCACCTTGGCCTCCTAACATGCTGGGATTACAGGTGTGAGCCACTGCACCAGGTCACAGGTTCTACTTTCTACTATGGAAAAGAGAGCACAAAGTTTGTTGAACAGCTAGCCACCTCTGCCATTGACTGACTGAAAACATGTTTTCTAGCCAAATATTTTTGGAAACTCTTCAGATTAAATATCTCTCTTAAAGACTCACAATGAACATTAGCACTTTAAAGTTTCTGAGCAATCCAGCATGGAATATGTCTGTTAAGTTTTGTTGAAGTTAACACGCCTGAAATTTATTTGACCACATAATCCCTTTTCCCCAATTTTGTCGTTGATTTTTGTTTTTGAGATACTATTAGTGTGCTGTTGATGGCTGTATTAGTCCATTTTCATGATGCTGATACAAACATATGCGAGACTGGGCAATTTACAAAAGAAAGAGGTTTAATGGACTTACAAGTTCCATGTAGCTGGGGAGGTCTCACAATCATGGTGGAAGATGAAGGGCACATCTCCCTTGGCGGCAGACAAGAGAAGAGACCTTATGCAGGGAAATTCCTCTTTATAAAGCCATCAGATCTCATGAGACTTATTCACTATCATGAGAATAGCGCAGTAAAGACCTGCCCCCATTATTCAATTACTTCCCACCGGGTCCCTCCCACAACACGTGAGAATTGTGGAAGCTATAATTCAAGATAAGATTTGGGTGGAGATGCAGCCAAACCATATAAATGGTCATCATATTTCTGCCACTTTATTTCTGCCTTATTTCAGAGGTATTAGAACCTGGACCAGAGAATGGACAGAAATAAGGACAGAAGTTCATATTGATGGAGAATTTGAACATATTCATTGACCAGTTAGTTTTAGGAAACATTCTGCTAAGTCCTATCTATTGATTTGATATAAACTAATGACAATTAGTGGTTTTTAAATAAACTTTTTCCTTCCATTTGTTTATTTTTTAGGAGCTCAGTGTGAGCTTGCCACTTGTATACATACTGTCCCCTTCAGTTTTTAGTATATTTTCATGATTTAATAGTGACACCTGGTAAATTCAGAAAAACAAATACACTTTATTTATTATAATCTATTTATGTAGTATGGAAATCAGGAAATTCTTACTATATTTAATTAAGCTTCTTAGTACCTGAATTACTATGAGCAATATAACATTTCTTTGTTGCTAATGAGTTATATTATAGCCCACTATATGGTCTCTCCACCAATTGCTAGTATTTTTTTTTTTTTTTTTTTGAGGCGGAGTCTCGCTCTGTCGCCCGGACTGGAGTGCAGTGGCCGGATCTCAGCTCACTGCAAGCTCCGCCTCCCGGGTTTACGCCATTCTCCTGCCTCAGCATCCCGAGTAGCTGGGACTACAGGCGCCCGCCACCTCGCCCGGCTAGTTTTTTATTTTTTTTTTTTTTGTATTTTTAGTAGAGACGGGGTTTCACTGTGTTAGCCAGGATGGTCTCGATCTCCTGACCTCGTGATCCGCCCGTCTTGGCCTCCCAAAGTGCTGGGATTACAGGCTTGAGCTACCGCGCCCGGCCAATTGCTAGTATTAATCTTGATGTCTCCTTCATGCTTTCCATTGCACATCCACTGCTCCTTTTATTCTCCTTACTCTTAGCCCTATTTCCTACTCATTTTCATTTTCCCTCATCTCTAAATTGGACAAGTTTATTCTTTATACCTTTCTCTTTCTTATTCATCACTCATCCCAACACAAATCCATTGAAAGTATGTTTCTATTTTACAATATCCTGTTAGATAAAAAGAAAAACCTTACATATAAAACAAATATTAGGGTTAAAGATTCCTATTACAGTGTAGTAGGCAGATTTTTGGCCCCCATGATCTCTCCTGCTTGGTGTTATTCCTTTGGTTATATTACATTATGCAGTAAAAGGGAATTTGTAGACATAATTATGGTTGCTAATCAACTAAACTTAAAATAGGGAGATTATCAGATGATCCTGGATTTTCTAGGGGGATTCACTGTAATTACATGAGAGTTAATATAAGAAGAGAAACTCAGAAATATTCACAACATGAGAAAGACTGGCCCATCAATGCTTGCCTGAATAAGTAGGGGCCCAGAAAGAAAGCATGAGAAGGAAATTATTTCAACCAGTGAGCCTAGACCCAGAGCCTCATATTAGAAATACAACCCTGGGTGACACTTTGATGTAACCTAGGAGACTCAGTTGAGAATCCCATTATGTCATATCAGACTTCTGACCTACAGAAATGTGAGATAATTAATGGCTATTTTTTAAGCCACTAAATTACAGTAAGGTGTTATGAATCAATAGAAAACTAAAACTAAGAACAGGTCAGTTCTTCCCTTTCCAAAACCACTACTTCTGGAATTCATTAAGCAGTGAGCAATTGGAATACATTCAATTTATAAGCTGATTCTAAGACATTGTCCAATACATCATTTTTCTGGACTATTTATACACTAAAAATGACCTGTTCATGACCAGTGATGTTATTTTTTATCTTTTTATCCCAAAGTACGTCCTTATCTACCAACTTGCCTCAGAGATGTTTGTTTCTGATGCGGATGCTGGACCCTCTATTGATATCATCTAACATATGCTCACTAGTAACATCATTACTGCACCTCAATATCTGGTTTTCCTCTCTTTCATGGGCATGCAGATGGGATACTACATTTCCTAGCTCCTTTGAGGTTAGGCAGGATCTTATGTTTTGTTCTAGCCAATGGACTTTAAGCTGAACCAGCAAAAAGCCCCTTCTTGACCTCAAGCTCTTTGTTAACAGCTTGGAAACTGCACAACTTGTAGAAGATTTGTGTAAGGAAAAAAAAAGTCATTGATAGTATTAAGACACTGAAATGTAGGTGTTAATTTTGCTCAACAGTGTAACCTAGCCTATCCTGATTAATCCAGAAACAGATACAAGCTCTTCCCAGCAACAATATTTTACTAGGTTTCTGGATTATCCTTCATTATGTAGCATTCAGACCAAGACACTGCCTATGATCAGGTGGAAGTTTTCTAATTCAGCTCATGTTGTAGAGAAAATTCAGAGTGTGATTTTTGAAAAGGAAAACATATTTCGGACATATTTCGGACCTGTGTATCAACTAGAACAGACACATGCTTAATTCCCCCAGCAACATCTCTACTGTGATTCATATTCTTTTTTCTGTGTTTTTCTTTGAAGTTATTTTATTCTTTTGAAGTTCACCTTGAAGAACTGAGCAACTCTAAGACAGTCATTATTTCTTCACCATGACATGACTAATAGCTTCTGCCATAGGTGACAGTTCTTTGCAATCTTTAACTTCTCTTTCTATTCTTCAAGACTTGCATTGAAATTTATCTTCTTCAAATGGATATATTTGTACCTATTCTGACTTAATCACATTTCTGATATATGATCACTCTTTCAATAGATTACCTAAGTGCCTGAAAAGATCACTATCTTAAAATTCAGCCAAGATGATTTTATCTCTTTTTGCTGGAAAAATTCTAGACAGTTGGTTCATCTGCTTAACAAGAGGGTGTGGAAGTGGACTGTAAACTGAATATGTTAGTTGTGTTTCTCTCATGAAATTAAAACTAGGTGAGTTTTAATTTACAATCTGAGATTTCATTTGGTATATACTTTTTAAAAGCTGTACTGGGAGTGCAATCTGGCTAAATTTAATTTTATGTAATTTTCCAAGATTATTTCTTCATCTCAAGCTTCTGAGTTACAGAAGCATTGGTCTACAAAAACTGAGGTTGAACTCTTGAGAATTTGTTTATAAACACATATATATATTTATATACTCAGACATATATGTTTATACATGTGTAAACATATATAGAATATACCTGTATATATAAGCATGTTTACACATATATCAACACATTTATACATATATGTTAATATATAAACATATACATATGTATGTATACATAAGCATATATGTATATATGTATATGTGTATATATATGTGAAGACCCTAGTTTTGGCTCTGAATTGATAGCTGAACTTTCAGGTTAGTACTTGAAATATTCATTATCATCTTTCACTAATTCTACTAAGCTTGTGCTTTTTAAATCACTGTTTTATTTTGTTAAGGAAAGGAAAGAGTAAGTAGGATGGTGGTCCATTGGGTTATTTGCCCTCTGTGGGTGTGATCAGCAGAGCCTAACATATTAATAACCAATAATGAACAATTTTGATGTATAAAATGATATGGTTCTTGGTATAACACTTCATTCAAGCTAGTGCAATAACAAAAACCACAGTGTCTCTCAAACTTTGTTGTGTACAGGAATTATCTAGGGATCTTACATACTTTTTTTTTTTTTTTTTTTTTGAGACGGAGTCTTGCTCTGTCACCCATGCAGGAGCGCAGTGGCCCGGTATCGGCTCACTGCAAGCTCCAACTCACGGGTTCACGCCATTCTCCTGCCTCAGCCTCCCGAGTAGCTGGGACTACAGGCGCCCGCCACCAAGCCCGGCTAATTTTTTGTACTTTTAGTAGAGATGGGGTTTCACCGTGTTAGCCAGGATGGTGTCGATTTCCTGACCTCGTGATCCACCCACCTCGGCCTCCCAAAGTGCTGGGATTACAGGCATGAGCCACCGCGCCCAGCCTCTTACATACATTCTAATTCAGTAGGTCTTAATTCTGGAAATTTTACATTCTTAATAAACTCTTGGGTAATGCCAATGCTACTAGTTCATACTTTGGATCATACCTTGAGTAGCTTACCTCTAAAGCAGTCATTCATTAATTTATTCAATAGACATTTGTTGAGCCCCCAGTGTGCACTAGGCCTTTTAAGTTCAAAGACAGAACATTTCCTGCTCTTAAGGAGCTCACATCCTAGCAAAGTCAGGCTCATACACAGATAACTAATGAAAATGAGAAAAGTGATATGATAAGATGACTGTAAAGGGTATGGAAGGTCAGATGGGGGTGATTAATCCTCCTTGTGATTAGGGATCCTTCTTGTGCAAGGGAGTGGGGATGGCAATGGAAGATTTCCTCTGACCTAACTCTTAAGGACTAGGAGTTCTTTTCATTTTGAGGATTTATGTTTGCTGGAACAAGGCCTAGGGAATTGGTAAACTGTGTAAGCAGCTCCTCTTGCAAGTAAAGAATAGTAACAGTGTGGCTCACACAATGTGGCAACATGGATTTTCAAGCAGGAACGATCTACCTACCCCTTCTCATAAGAGTGAAAGTAAGGCTGGGCGCAGCGTCTCACGCCTGTAATCCCAGCACCTTAGGAGGCCGAGGTGGGCGGATCCTAGGTCAGGGGATCAAGACCATCCTGGCTAACACGGTGAAAACCCGTCTCTACTAAAAATACAAAAAATTAGCCGGGCGTGGTGGCATGCACCTGTAGTCCCAGCTACTCGGGAGGCTGCAGCAGGAGAATCACTTGAACCTGGGGGCCGAGGTTGCAGTGAGCTGAGATCGCACCACCACACTCCAGCCTGAGTAACAGAGCGAGACTCTGTCTCAAAAAATAATAATAATAATAAAATTTTTAAAAAGTGAAAGTTAAGTACAGTACTTGCATTCAGTCAAATGACTCCTTAGAAAAGCATCATTAGCCACTGGTTTTCAAGTCAATTTAAGAAAATTCAAAGGCCTATTTGATAGTTTCTAAATAGGTTTAAATAGAGAAATTCTTCCATCTACTGCCACTACTTCTTAAAATAAAATTAACAAAGCCAGATTTACCTTTAAGCAAATGAAACTTACAGGCCATTCATTTGTATGACTCTTTCCAATACCCCAAGAGGGATTGTAGCAATTGTGTTTTTGTGATTTTATATCATTTTTCTTAAAGAAGAGGTCCTCAAATTATATAAGATTCAAGCCCCACAAAACCTGGATCCAGCCCTGCAAGCATACCTTCTATTGTGAGAATAATTATGCTTTTAGTGTTTGTTTTAAGGAATATGCTCTGGTATCACTATAATTGGTAAATGGTGTTTAATCAATTTTCATACAGTTGAGCTCTGCAGGTAATAAACAACCCAAAGAAAGACAGTCTCCAGGGATGATAAAAATTATCTCTTAACTCATGAATATTCCATTTGCTCATTTTCTACAGATGGATTACTTCATTTGAAAGTAATAGAAAAACACAGAACAGCATGCCTGCTACAAGCAGTCCTTAGTGTAGATGTTTCATAATGAAACCAGCATCTTGGCATAACCGTTTATATGCAATGCACTGAGCCTTTCCGACTCACGCTTGAGGGAGGTTATATACAAATCTATTTATTTTCTTATATCAGAATAGAAGTATAGCATATATTCTAAGTTTGGAAATGTTGGAGCCATCTATTCTAATTTTGATAAATATATCTTATCTTCACAGAAAACAAATGTCTGAATATAATCAACCATTATTTTCCCTTTAACAAAAGGGATTTTTCTATTGAATTAAATCTGGTCCTAAAGACTGAGTTTCCTGGAGGTGATAAAACTAAATAAAATAGTTTTAAACACGGTTATAATACTAAGGAAAGTCTATTTTATCTTGAATTAAAATTTTGTCTCCCATTTTTTTTAGTATTGTTTTTGCCTAAAACAGTAGGGAAAATTTGGGAAGTGGGCATGCATTTATTATATTTACCCATAAGCTTTCCCTTTTTAAAACCTGTTACAAATTAAATTGGCTGGGTTTGGTGGTTCACACCTGTAATCCCAGCACTTTGTGAGGCTAAGTGGGCAGATCACTTGGGCCCAGGAGTTTGAGACCAGTCTGGGCAACATAGTGAGACCCAATCTGTCTTTTAAATAAATAATTATTCAAACTAATTTTGAAAGCTTCTCTTGTAGAGAATATGGCACTGGTCTCAATCTGAGCAGGGAAGGAGGTGAACTACAAGTATAATAGGATAATACTCAATTACCTAGGCTGAAGTAGGTTGTCATTTGCATTCATCTCTGCAATAATAGAAATGCCATGAGAGAGGAATACAGGAATCCAGAAAGTACTTTGGTATCACCAATATGAGAGGGCTTAATTGCAATCAGAAGAGTCCAAGAATACTATAATCACTTTTTACAACAGTTTATGCTCCAGTGAGAACTAACAGATGTCATATATTTCTGTTATATCTGTTTCTGCAGTTGTTTTGTTTCTTTTCATTCAATGATATACTTGAGCAACTTGATTCAAGAGTTCAAGTCAGAGCCTTTCTTTTCCTTACCTAAATGTTTAAGTGAAGTACAATTACATACAGCAAAATGCACAGATCTTAAAGGATACAGATTGCTGAGCTTTGATAAATGAATTCACTTGTGGCTGGGCGCAGTGGCTCAAGCCTGTAATCCCAGCACTTTGGGAGGCCGAGACGGGTGGATCACGAGGTCAGGAGATCGAGCCCATCCTGGCTAACACGGTGAAACCCCGTCTCTACTAAAAACTACAAAAAACTAGCCGGGCGAGGTGGCGGGAGCCTGTAGTCCCAGCTACACGGGAGGCTGAGGCAGGAGAATGGCGGAAACCCGGAAGGCGGAGCTTGCAGTGAGCTGAGATTGCGCCACTGCACTCCAGCCTGGGCGACAGAGCGAGACTCCGTCTCAAAAAAAATAACAATAAAAAATAAAAAATAAACAGAGTATCACAGAGGTCAACTGTCCTTCTCAATACATCCATGAGGTGGTATATAATATCTACTTGACATTTCTGGTGATGTTAACCTTTATCACTTGGCTAAAGTAGTGTTTCCACATTCTCTCAAGGGACAAAACTAGGTAATATCCATATGTATATTATTCTATGTATACACATCAATCTATAATTTTTAAATCTATTAATTTGGGTGCATATATGAGTCTATATTTAAACATGAGTTCATATTGATGTCTCTGTTCTGTTCTCTGTCATCCAGTTCTATTCTAACCTTCTATGTTGAATTACACTGATTGATTTTTAAATGTTAAGCCCACCTTGTATTCTTGGGAAAAATTCCCCTTGGTCCTGATGTATTATCCTATTTGTATGTTATTAGATTTGGTGTGCTACTATTTTGTTTAGAAATTTTGCATCTTTGTTCTTGGAGGATATTGATCTTTTGCTTCTCTCATTATGTTCTTATCAGGTTATATCAGACTAACCCTGGCCTCAAGAAAAGAGTTGGGGTGTTTTCCTTTCTTCTCTATTTTGTGGAAGAGTTTGTATAAGAATGGTGTTATTTCTTCTTTACATATTTGGTAGAATTTACCAGCAAGGCCATGTGGGCATGGAATTACTTTGTGGAAAGTTTTTAAACTTCAAATTCAATGTTTTCAACAGATGCAAGACTATTCAGGACTATACAAGACTATATAGGACTAAACGGTTTTCTGTACCTTCTTGAGTAAGCTTTGGTAGTTTGTGTCCATTGAAAAACCAGTCTATTTCATCTAAGTTGCAGAGTTTGTTGGCATAGAAATGTTGATAATACTGCCTTCATTTCTGTTTAATATATTTAAGATTCGTAATGATGTTCTCCCTTTATTCCTGATATTGGAATTGATGTCATCTGTCTTTAAAAAATCAGTCTTATTAGGTGTTTATCAACTTTATTGATTTTTATCAGAGTACTACCTGGTATTTGGTGACATCTTCTATTGTTTGCTTGTTTTCTGTTTCATTAATTTCTGTCCTTCATTATTTTCTTTTAGTAACTTTGAATATACCATCCTCATTTTTGTAGCTTTTTAAGATAGAAGCTTAGGTCATTGGTTTTTTATCTTTTTTGATTTCCACTACAAGCATTTAAGGCAATGAATTTCCTTCTTGGCACCACTTTAGCTGAGTCCAAAAAAATTTGTTATCTATTATGCTTTTATTATGCTGCAAATCAAAATATTTTTTATTTTCTTTATGATCTTTTATTTGACTCACAAATAATTAAGAAATGAGTTACTTTAATTTATTTTTGTTATTTTTTAATTTAAATCCATTATTGTCAGAGAATTTAGTCTATGTTTTCAATCCTTTGAAATTTATTGAGATTTCTTTTATGGCCCAGTGTAGTCTAACTTGATGAGTGTTTTATGTGTGCTTAAAAAGAATGTGTATTATGCGTATATTGAGTGTTCTATAATATATATTTTGGTCAATAGTATTATTTGAATCTTTTATATTCTTACTGTCTTTTTATTTACTTGTTATCTCAATTACTCAAAGAGGAATATTAAAGTCTCCAAATATATTTGTAGATTTGTCTATACTTCCCTTTAGTTTTGTAAGTTTTTGCTCCTTCTATTCTGAAGCTTTATGGTTAGGTATAAATAAAGATTGCTTTGTCTTTCTGCTGAATCTATCTTTTAGTCCTTATGAAATATCCCTCTTTTTCCTTTTTGTTCCTTGTTCTACAGTCTACATCATCTCCTTTAATAAAGCAGTTCACTATTATAATGATTTGTGTTAGCTTTATTTGTCATCCTCTTAATTTCAATCTATGTTTTTTTAATTTAAAGTACATTAGTGGCTGCTGGGTGTGGTGACTCATGCCTGTAATCCTAGCACTTTGGGAGGCCGAGGCAGGCATATCACCTGAGGTTGGGAGTTCGAGACCAACCTGGCCAATATGGTGAAATCCCATCTCTCCTAATAATACAAAAAGAATAGCCGAGTATGGTGGTGGGAGCCTGTAATCCCAGCTACTTGGGAGGCTGAGGCAGGACAATGGCTTGAACTCAGGAGGCAGAAGGTGCAGTGAACCACTCCAGCCCAGGTGACAGAATGAGACTCTATCTCAAAAGAATAATAACAAAATAAAATAAAATAAATTTAAAAAGTATATCAATGGCAAGCATTGCAGAGTGGTTTATTTTAAAAATGTTTATTCTGATATCTGCCTTTTAATTGAAATGCCTTTCATTTGCATTTAATGTAAACAATAATTATGATGTTTCATTTAAGTGCACCATTAGTAGCTTGTTACCTGTTTCCTCTATTTTTTTGTTTCTTTGATCTTCCTTTCCAGCCTTCTTTTGGAATAATCACATATTTTGTAGTATTTTATCTTCTTGTATTGAAAATTTTTCTTGTATTAATTTTTAGTAGTTGCACTGAAGATTACACTATCCATCTTTAACTTATTATAGTTTAGATAATCAATACCATGCCATGCCACATATAAGAAATTTATTGTACTGTATTTCTCTATTTCTATTTTTTGTGTTACTTTTACCTATGCTGTACATCTCCCCAAAATGTTATTTGCTTTAGAAATTAAATATCTTGGCTGGCATGATGACTCATGCCTGTAATCCCAGCACTTTGGGAGGCCAAGGTGGGCAGATGACCTGAGGTCGGGAGTTGGAGGCCAGGCTGACAAATATGGAGAAACCCCATCTCTACTAAAAGTACAGAATTCCCCAGGCATGGTGGTGGGAGCCTGTAATCCCAGCTATTCGGGAGGCTAAGGCAGGAGAATCACTTGAACCTGGGAGGCAGAGGTTGCAGGGAGCTGAGATAGCACCATTGCACTCCAGCCTGGGCAACAAGAACAAAACTCCGTCTCAAAACAAAACAAAACAAAACAAAGCAAAAAACAACAAAAACAACAACAAAAACTAAATATCTTTTTCCCTCAACTTTTATTTTAAGTTCAAGGGCACATATGCAGGATGTGCAGACTTGTTACATAGGTAGACGTGTGCCATGGTGGTTCGCTGCACAGGTCATCCCATCACCTAGGTATTAAGACCAGCCTCCATTAGCTATTCTTCCTGATGCACTCCCTCCTCTCACCCCTATCCTCTGACAAGCACCAGTGTGTGTTTTTCCCTTCCATGTGTTCATGTGTTCTCATCACTCAGTTCCCACTTGTAAGTGAGAACATGTAGTGTTTGGTTTCTGTTTCTGTGTTAGATTGCTGAAGTTAATGGCTTCTAGCTCCATCCATGTCCCTGCAAAGGACGTGATCTCATTCTTTATTTTTTTTATTTTTATTTTTATTTTTATTTTTGAGACAGAGTCTTGCTCTGTCGCCCAGGCTGGAATGCAGTGGTGCGATCTCGGCTCACTGCAAACTCCACCTCCCGGGTTCACGCCATTCTCCTGCCTCAGACTCCGGAGTAACTGGGACTACAGGTGCCCGTCACCACGCCTGGTTAATTTTTTGCATTTTTAGTAGAGATGGGGTTTAACTGTGTTAGCCAGGATGGTCTCGATCTCCTGACCTTGTGATGCGCCTGCCTCAGCCTTCCAAAGTGCTGGAATTACATGTGTGAGCCACTGCACCTGGCGGTTCTCATTCCTTTTTATGGCTGCATAGTATTCTATGGTGTTTATGAACCACATTTTCTTTATCCAGTCTATCGTTGATGGGCCTTTAGGTTGTTTCCATGCCTTTGCTATTGTAAACAGTGCTGCAGTGAACATACATGTGCATGTGTCTTTATGATAGAATTTTTTATATGTATTTTGGTATATACCTAGTAATTGGATTTTTGGGTCAAATAGTATTTTTGCCTCTAGGTCTTTGAGGATTCACCACAGTGTCTTCCACCAACAGTGTAAAAGCATTCCTTTTTCTCCATAACCTTGTGAGAAACTATTGTTTGTTGACTTTTAAGTAATAGCCATTCTGACTGGCATGAGATGGTATATCATTGTGGGTTTGATTTGCACTTCTATAATGATTGGTGATGTTGAGTTTTCTTTTCATATTTGTTGGCCACATGATGTCTTCTTTTGAGAAGTGTCTGTTCTTGTACTTCGCCCACTTTTTAATGTGTGTGTTTGTGTGTGTTTGTGTGTGTGTGTAATGTTTGAGTTCCTTGTAGATGCTGGATGTTAGACTTTTGTCATATGAATAGATTGCAAAAGTATTCTCCCATTCTATCAGTTGTCTGTTCACTCTGGTGATAGTTTCTTTTGCTGTGCAGAAGCTCTTTAGTTTAATTATATCCTATTTGTCAATTTTTGCTTTGGTTGCAATTGCTTTGGTGTCTTCATCAGGAAATCTTTGCCTGTGCCTATGTCCTGAATGATATTTCCTAGATTTTCTTCTAGGGTTTTTATAGTTTTGCGTTTTACATTTAAGTCTTTAATCCATCTTGAGTTAATTTTTGTATAAGGTTTAAGGAAGGGGTCCCATATCAATTTTCTGCATATGGCTGGCCAGTTCTCCCAGAACCATGTATTAAATAGGGAATCCTTTCCTCATTGCTTATTTTTGTCAGGTTTGTCAAAGATCAATGGTTGTAGGTGTGCAATCTTATTTCTGGGTTCTCTATGCTGTTCCATTGGTCTATGTGTCTGTCCTTGTACCAGTCTCATCCTCTTTAGGTTACGGCAGGCTTGTAGGACAGTTTGAAGTTGGGTAGTGTGATGCCTCCAGTTTTGTTGTTTCTGCTTGGATTGTCTTGGCTGTTTGGGCTCTTTTTTGGTTCCACATAGATTTTAAAATAGGCTGGGCATAGTGGCTCCTGCCTGTAATCACAGCACTTCGGGAGGCCGAGGTAGGCGAATCATGAGGTCAGGAGTTTGAGACCAGCCTGGTCAACAGAGTGAAACTTAGTCCCTACTAAAAATACAAAAATTAGTCGGGTGTGGTGGCATGCAGCTGTAGTCCCAGCTACTTGGGAGGCTGAGGCAGGAGAATCATTTGAACCCGGGAGGTGGAGGTTGCAGTGAGCCAAAACCCCACCATAGCACTATGCCTGGATGACAGAGAGAGACTCCATCTCGAAAAAAAAAGAAAATAGTTTCTTTTTCTAATTCTGTGAAGAATGTCAATGGTAGCTTAATGGGAATAGCATTAAATCTCTATGCACATAAACTAGAAAATCTAGAAGAAATTGATACATTCTTGGACACATACACCCTTTCAAGACCCACCCAGGAAGAAATTGTATCCTTGAATAGATCAATAATGCCTTCTGAAATTGAAGCAGTAATAAATAGCCTACCAATAAAAATTTTTTAAAGCCTGGTACCAGACATATTAACAGCTGAATTCTACCAGGGGTACAAGGAGGAGCTGATACCATTTTAACTGAAACTGTTCCAAAAAACTGAAAAGGAGGACTCCTCCCTACCTCATTCTATGAGGCCAGCATCATCCTGATACCAAAATGTGGCAGAGATACAACAACAAAAGAAAATATCAGGGCAATATGCTTGATGAACGTTGGTGCAAAAACCTCAATAAAGTACTAGCAAACCAAATCCAGCAGCACATCAAAAAGCTTATCCATTACAGTCAAATGGGCTTCATCCCTGGGACACAAGATTGGTTCACATACACAAACCAATAAATGTGATTCATCACATAAACAGAACTAAAGACAAAAACCACATGATTATCTCAATAGAGGTGAAAAAGGTGTTTGATAAAATTCAATGTCCCTTCACGTTAAAAACTCTCAATAAATTAGGTATTGAAGGAACATACCTCAAAATAATAAGAGCCATATATGAAAAATCCACAGTCAATATCATACTGAATGGGCAAAAGCTGGAAGCATTGCTACTGAAAACAGGCACAAGACAAGGATGCCCTCTCTCACCACTTCTATTCAACATGGTATTAGAAGTTCTGGCCAGGGAAATCAGGCAAGAGAAAGAAAGAAAAGGTATTCAAGTAGGAAGAGAAGAAGTCAAATCATCTTGTTTGCAAATGACGTGATCCTATATGTAGAAAACCTTATTGTCTCAGTCCTAAAGCTTCTTAAACTGATAAGCAACTTCAGCAAAGTCTAAGGATACCAAATTAGTGTGCAAAATTCACTAGCATTCCTTTGAACCGACAACAAGCAAGCAGAGGACCAAATCATGAATGAACTCCCATTCACAATTGCTACAAAAAGAATAAAGTACCTAGGAATACAGCTAACAAGGGAACTGAAAGACCTCTTCAAGGAGAACTACAAACCACTGCTCAAAGAAATCAGAGAGAATATAAACAAATGGAAAAAACTTTCTGTGTTCATGAATAGGAAGAATCAATATCGCGAAAATGGCCATACTGCCCAAAGCAAATTATAAAATCAAACATCTTTCAATGAAATTGGGAAGCATTATCAAAAGTCTTGGATATTTACCAAAATATTTTATCATTTATGTGACTTAATTTTTTTCTGTAAATCTGAAATTGCAACTGTCATTATTTTTCTTTCCCCTGAAATGTTCCTTCAGCGTTTTATTTGGCACAGACATGCTGGCAATTAATACTCTGATATGATCTATTGGAAAATTACTTATTGACTACATTTTTAAATAATATTTTTACTCATATTGAATACTAATTTGACTGTTTTTTCCTTCCCTTCGAGTACTCCAAAGACATCGCTGCTTTGTCTTGTGCATTTTTTTTTTCTAAGAAGTTTTCAGTCACTTTTATAATATCATTTTTATAATGGTCCCTTTGTATGTGATACATATTTTCCTTAGTAATCTTGGGATTTGCTCCCTTTTTAAAAATTTATAATATTTTGACTAGAATATTTCTAGGCATATTTTTCCATATATTTATCCTTTTTGTAATCCATTGGAATTCTTAGAACTGTGACTTTTTTCATCAAACTTGGAAAGTTTTAGAAAAAATAATTTCTCAGGTATTTTTGTCTTTCCCACTTTTTCTTTTCTGAGACTCCAACTGCATGAATGTTAGACCACTTGGTACTGTCAAACAGATAACTGACACTGTAGGTTTATTTTTCAGTATTTTTTCTCTCAGATTTTATCCTGAGTAATTTCTGTTGACCTATATTCCAACTGAGTAAATCCTTCTTCGGTAATTCATTCATTCTTCTTTTGAACCCTTTCAGTATATTGATAATTAATGTACTTTTCATATCTAGAATTTTGATTTTGTTCTTTATAAAATTATTTTCAGTTTACTGCTGAGATTCCTATTTGTTCTTCCATCTTTTCTTTATTATTATGTAAATGTTGAACATATTTGTATTAGTTACTTCAAAAATCTTTGTCTACTTGTTCCACTGTTTTGGTGATCTATGGATTGGTTTCTTTGGAATCCCATTTTCTTGCTTTTTTGCATGTATTGTATTTTACTATAGTAGACATGTTTTATGGGAAAACTTTTTTTTTCCCAAAGAGTGAGAACTCTGCCTACATTTGGTAACTAAAGGGAGGCAATAATAATTCAGAAATTATTAATATCGAGTTAATGTGTGACTGAGCCTCAACCTTAAGCAGATTATGTTCACTTTTGGTTATGTCTACTTCAATCTCACCGTAGTAGTTGCCTAGGAAATTGTCTTTTTGACTAGTTTATGAGCCTAGATTAAAAGTGTTCCAGTACTCTTAGGAATACATACTCTCTTAAGAATACATACATTCTTTGTTGCTTTTCAAGCCAATCTTCACTTCCCTTTTCTCAGTAAACTTGGGAAAGAATAAGGTAGGAAGACTTTTTATGATAAGCAAATTATAGTTGCACTTGAGAATTTTTCAAACCCATCTTTTCTGGCTGATCCTACTGTCACCCATAGTTCTATTGACCTCTTTTTAACAAAGTACGTTTCTTGATCATTGGCAGATCTCCTTTTCTGTTCCCTGCACCTGCACCATTTGTCCCTGAAAGCTTCTATAACTCATCACATTTCAGTAGTGCTACAAAATGTATCTTTTATACTATCCAGATTTTCTTGGTGTTACCATGAGTGCAAAGTAAACTATCTATGTTTCTTTACATTGTAAATCACAGGCAGTTTTCTATTTGAATTCCCTCTCTAAGTCCTTGTCTCCCCAGTAGTGATAAAGGGTTAGCACTCCATTTTATAATTTTTTATTTTACTCATATTCAGTTGTATACCATTTATTTGACTATTTGTAGATAATTGTCATGGTTTTATATTTTTTCTTAAGAATACAATTTACTTACAAAGTACAAATTTTATTTTGTTATTTTGACATCACATTACTTGGTAAATATAACATTGTAATAGTATTTATTTCCTTGTGCTTCCCCGCAACAAAAATAAACTTTCAGCTAAAGGCCATTTAGTATGTTTCCATTTTTTAAAAAGTAAAAATAAGAAAAATCGATTCTCCTTTCATAAGATATATGTCCCTAAAGCTATTGCTTCTTTTGAGAATTACTATAAGAAACAAAATTCCAATAAGTATAAGCTCTAACTTTGTTACTCCTATACTTTGTGGTGAAAGCATTATGGTATTATAGAAAGAGCATCAAGGGCTTTGGTTTCTGAAAAAAAGGGATTAATATACACTCTCTACCTCTTAGTATTAACAGCTGTGTGACCTTAGGCTGGTCATATTCTCATCTGTAAATTGGGGGTAATACTATTTACTTCACAGAGTGACTGTGAAGCTTAAATTAGTTTTCAAGGCAAAATATCTATACCTGTATTTATACAGAAGTTGTCCAAGAAGATACACAAACCCAGAAAAAGTATAGCTGACTTTCCTAGATCATTATGTGGAGTTTTGAGGGAAAAGAATCTTAATATTACATATTTTAAAAAATATTTTGAAAGATGAAGTATGAAATGATAATAAATTTGGGGTGGGGCTGGGGATGCCATCCCTCCAAATCCCACATCTCCATATGTAATTATTCTGTAGTCCCTAAGAAGTATTTTAGTGAAAATATCTGGGAAACTCTAGAATGACCTATAAAACACGACCAGAATTATTTGGCACACAGCATGTGCTAAGATTAACTGTTTATCTAGTTACTCAATTGAGTGAATACCTGGAACATAATATAGCTTTAGAATTTTTGTTAGTCACTAGTGTGCCACGCTTTGTTGTCAACATTTAGATTGTTTTCCCTTTCATATGAAAAATTTTATTAAAACTCCTAAACATCATTTTTAAGCCTAATAGTATTAAAATACCTTCTGCTTAAGTACCTTCCTTTTTAAAATGTTTAATTGTGTCTTGACTCTTTTGAGGCTTTTTTAGTGACTTGTATTTGGTTCTTTTTCCTGGGTGGCATGGAAAACATGATGTCATTCTTTCCATTGTCCTGGTCCTGGATTGAATAATAGAAGATCCTTAACTTCTGGAGAACAAATTTTGAAAATGGCAATACAAATTCATTGAGTTTTAACTATGCTATCACAATTTTATGCATGAATGATTTCTGTTTTATATTTTGATTAGATATGTAGATCACCTCACACATCATAGAGCCTTCCTTTTGAAAAATGGCATAATGTAAGAGTCATTAGGGACCCATTCAAAGGAAATGAATATATTAGGTATGTGGACCTAGAGATAATTTGGAAATCAACCTTCACTTCTCCTGTATATTTAATATACCTTGGGTCATAGCTTAGTATAAAATTACTCAACATATGGTTCAAACCTTCTATTTAAAAAATATATTGGAATGATCATTATTTTAATTTCTCTTTCTTCCTTTTTTTTTTTTTTTTTTTTTTTGAGAGACAGATTCTTGCTCTGTTGCCCAGGCTGAAGTGCAGTGTGGTAATCTTGGCTCACTGCAACCTCTACTTCCCAGGTTCAAGCGCGTCTCTTGCCTCAGACTCCCTTGTAGCTGGGATTAGAGGTGTGGGCCACCATGCCCTGCTAATTTTTGTATTTTCAGTAGAGACGGGGTTTCACCTTGTTGACCAGGCTGATCTCAACTCCTGAATTCAAATGATCCACCCACCTTGAACTCTCAAAGTGCTGGGATTACAGATGTGAGCCACTGCACCCGGCCATCATTATTTTATTTTATTATTTTTTTTGTTATTATTATACTTTAAGTTCTAGGGTACATGTGCATAACGTGCAGGTTTGTTACATATGTATACTTGTGCCATGTTGATGTGCTGCACCCATCAACTCGTCAGCACCCATCAACTCGTCATTTACATCAGGTATAACTCCCAATGCAATCCCTCCCCTCTCCCCCCTCCCCATGATAGGCCCCGGTGTGATGTTCCCCTTCCCGAGTCCAAGTGATCTCATTATTCAGTTCCCACCTATGAGTGAGAACGTGCGGTGTTTGGTTTTCTGTTCTTGCGATAGTTTGCTGAGAATGATGGTTTCCAGCTGCATCCATGTCCCTACAAAGGATACAAACACATCCTTTTTTATGGCTGCATAGTATTCCATGGTGTTTATGTGCCACATTTTCTTAATCCAGTCTGTCACTAATAGACATTTGGGTTGATTCCAAGTCTTTACTATTGTGAATAGTGCCACAATGAACATACGTGTGCATGTGTCTAATTTATAGCAGCATGATTTATAATCCTTTGGGTATATACCCAGTAATGGGATGACTGGGTCATATGGTACTTCTAGTTCTAGATCCTTGAGGAATCGCCATACTGTTTTCCATAATGGTTAAACTAGCTTGCAATCCCACCAACAGCGTAAAAGTGTTCCTATTTCTCCACATCCTCTCCAGCACCTGTTGTTTCCTGACTTTTTAATGATTGCCATTCTAACTGATGTGAGATGGTATCTCATTGTGGTTTTGATTTGCATTTCTCTGATGGCCAGTGATGATGAGCATTTTTTCATGTGTCTGTTGGCTGTATGCATGTCTTCTTTTGAGAAATGTCTGTTCATATCCTTTGCCCACTTTTTGATGGGGTTGTTTGTTTTTTTCTTGTAAATTTGTTTGAGTTCTTTGTAGTTTCTGGATATTAGCCCTTTGTAAGATGAGTAGATTGCAAAACTTTTCTCCCATTCTGTAGGTTGCCTGTTCACTCTGATGGTAGTTTCTTTTGCTGTGCTGAAGCTCTTTAGTTTAATTAGATCCCATTATTTTAATTTCTAACCTAGTTTCTTTAGGAAACACTCTATAAACATAAATAAATTTAAATGACAGAAATAACTACTTTCTTTTAATTTAAAGTAAATTATACTGGCACATGTACTGAAAGTCAATCTTCCTAAAATACCAGTTAGTTAAATTATTTAAAATTCTTCAAGTTTCCTGTTAGCAGCAAAAGAAAATTTTATTTCTGAAAACTGACTAGGAAATAATACTCTGCATCTCATTCTCTGTAGTGTACTCCATTATTCCTCAGTAGTATTTTTCTTTTTACAGTACAAACAGGCCTTATAATTGGCCTTCATACTTTTGAGAGTTGTTTTGGCCACTCAACACTTTCTCACACAGTTCTCCTTGCCTAGAATGTCCTGATTTCTTTTTCTCTTACCCCTATATCCATCTATGGTAGTCCAGTTCAATCTTTTCTGTCTCTTGAGTTCCTGTGACATTGATTATAAGTTGTTTCTTGTCTCTTGAGTCAGATAGCAAAGAGGACCATGTTTTATTACTCTTACCTTCCAAATAAGATATAAAAGTAACTTGACACTTATTTAATGCTGAGCTAAAGATTTTAAAAAGCACTCAAAAGAATGAAGTCTTTCTTGACATTGGGGTTAAATTTTTAAAAAATTACTGGGAATAAATATTTGATGGATTTTTACCTTTTCCCTGATTTCATTGATTTAATACATTTAATCTTCATAAAATCATTTTGTTTTGGTGTTGGTTTTGTGTTAAGCACTTGTTTTCTTTATTCCCTCATCCAACATGTATTCATTGTTTGTCGAATTGTGTGAGGGGTTCTATGTCCTGGAATTATAAATGCAAATATAGCAGGCATGATCCTTGTACTTATGGAGCTTAGTAATCTAATGAAAGAAAACAATATTAAATAAACAAACACGTAATTTATTATAATTATGTTAGCAGCTGCAAAGAAAAGTAGAGGGCATCATCAGAGCATATAACATAGGAACGTGGCTTATACTAGAGAGGTTGCTGCAGAAGTCTCATGAGGAAGTGACATATATGCAGACATGTATTTATTAAGAATTATCATAATTACTCTACATGGTATGGATTTTTATCCCAGTTGTCTAGATGAGGGCACTGAGGTTTAGAATTATTGAGGAACTAATGTAAGTGACAAGGTTAAAGTTTGAGCCCAGCACTGTGTAACTACAGGGCCTCTTTGCGCATAGCATCTTGCTTTCAGAAAGACTCAACTCCAAAGGGGAGGCAGAGAAATATTGGGTAGGCAGAGAAGAGTAGAGGGAAGACCGGGCACAGTGGCTCACACCTGTAATTCCAGCAGTTTGGGAGGCCGAGGCAGGCAGATCACAAGGTCAAGAGATCAAGACCATCCTGGCCAACATGGTGAAACTCCATCTGTACTAGAATAAAAAAAAAAATTATCCCAGCGTGGTGGTGAGTGCCTGTAGTCCCAGCTAATTGGGAGATTGAGTCAGGGGAATCGCTTGAACCCGGGAGGTGGAGATTGCAGTTAGCCGAGATCGTGCCACTGCACTCCAGCCTGGTGAGAGAGCAATACTCCATCTCAAAAAATACATATGAATAAATAAATAGAGAGTAGAGGGAAAGGACATAGAGAGTGAGAGAAGCGAAAAGAGAAACGGTAGAGTGTAGGAGGAAGAGAAACATTGCCTTAATTATGATCATCGAAAGGTTGATTGCCCATCCAGATTAAGTTGGTTTCAACCCTATGTAAGTTTTTCGTTTCCTTGCATGTGAAATAGGATGAAGAATTATATTGACTCTGGTTCTTCCAACTTTGAATCTGTGGTCCTTTGGCCATTAATCCATTCAACAAATATTTCCTGAGTATTCCTCTATATGTTGGTGATTCTCTGGTGAGGTAGGATTCCTATCTTGAGGAAGAGAAATGAATAACAACACCCCTTGCCCAAAGGTAGAGTAATTGGATCAGTGCTATCATAAAAATTTCAAAAGTTGTACAAGCTTCAATTAGGACACAGTGGAACAAAGGATGATATTTCTTATGAAACATCTACATTATTGTTTTTCTGACCATAATTTCAGCAAAACTGGTCACAATAGTTTAATTTGACCTGTAAAAGACTATAGGCTATTCCCTGTACAGCATAGGACCCAGAACAAACTATGATGTTTCTTTCTCAGGTAAAATTCTAATAAAATCAAATACGAGGTTTAATCAAAGAGTGGAGAATAATTTCAAAGTATTCCATAGAAGACAGAGAGAATTAGTTGCATTCACTTTGCTCTTAGGATGGATGGTTCACTGTGTAATAATGATGAGCACTTATTCATTATTTATTATATGCCAGCCATTCTTCTAAGCACTCTTTTCACATCTTGACTCATTTAACCCTCACTGTCGGGTCCGGAGTTCCTGTTTTAATCATCACCATACACTTCCCATCCAGGCGTCTTCTCTCTGTCCCGCTTATGTGTTAGTTTAATATCTTTGAATCTCAGGTCCAATCTAACACCAGGTGATGTGGCTGGGTTGTTTTCTCTTAAAATTGGCCTCCCTGAATCACTATTTAGATCCATGATTGTAGTCATGAATGTTCCCTTCCTAAGCTCCTGCCAGAGTTCGGGGCCAGGGATGTAGTCCTAATTTATTATTCTTCAATGATGACTGTCTAGGATTCCATTAATTATGTTGTCATATAGATATCCCAGTACCACTGTCCAAGACGTTAGGTGTTCAATAAATTCTATTTGATTAACTGACCTATCAACTACATGCACTGTTAGCCACTTCAGCAGATATAAAAATCACTATTCCATCAATATAAAATTCACTAATTTATTTTTAAAGCATACATTTAAATGAAGTAGTTTCTATTGTATAATTTATTATGATTTCAAGTAGGAATATTTCTTTCTTCCCCCAAACAATTTCTAAAGAGTTGGCAGAATCTAAAGAGGAATGTGTATTGTATTCATCATGATTAGGAGTGTTTATATTTGGGGTCCTCTGAGATGTCAATATAGTTTAATTCATAAGAAATATTTGATTTAAATTGCCTTTCTTCCTAATTTCTTTTTCTTTTTTCTTCTTCTTTTTTTTTTTTTTTTTTTTTGAGATGGAGTCTCGCCCTATCACCCAGGCTGGAGTGCAGTGGTGCGATCTCGGCTCACTGCAACCTCCACCTCCCAGGTTCAAGCAGTTCTCTTGTCTCAGCCTCCCAAGTTCAAGTGATTCTCCTGCCTCAGCCTCCCAAGTATCTGGGACTACAGGCGCATGCCACCATGCCCAGCTAATTTGTTTGTATTTTTAGTAGAGACAAGTTTCACTGTGTTTGTCAGGATGGTCTTGATCTCTTGACCTCATGATCCACCAGCCTCAGCCTCCCAAAGCGCTGGGATTACAGGCGTGAATCACTGCACCCGGACTTTCTTAGCCAATTTCTTCTGATCAAAAAATAAAATATCTCATTATAGAAAAGGCCCATATATTCTTTACATGCATGTACTTTTTTAAAGGACAGATATTAGATGCTGTTAACTTTACTCAGAATATGTTTTAGATGTTGTTGTTACTTAGCAAACCCCAAATTATCTTACCATTATGTGGAGGCCAACTTTCAGAAGTTATCTAGAAGGAAACTCATATACCCACCCACTCCTGCTTACTAAAAATATTTTCTCCTTATAATCTACCTTAGTTTTTACCTGGGGGTGTAGAATATATGTCCCCTTTTCCCTGTCTTCTGTATTACATTAGTTTTCCTACTTGTCCAGTGTGCAGCAGTAGTGTCTTAATGGAATACTTTGGATTAATGTGTCCTTTTAAATTTTCATTTATGTTCTAGCAAATCTGTATAGTGCTATTAGAATGACCCACTTTTATAACAAATGGGGCTAGTTGATAAGAGTAGCCCGGGGAAATTCCAAAATGTTACTCTGTGCTCAGCATATTTTTTTTTTTTTTAAGTTTCAGCAGCAGATTTAACAGAAGGTTCTATACACAAATTACTGTTTGTTCGTGAGTTGTTTGCCACAATGTTAAGCTTAACTCAATGCCCACAGTTCTCCCTACCACTCCACTTTCTCTACCCACTTTGTGGCTTCGAGTAACAGACTGTATGCAGTTGTCAATGATTATTTATTAACTGTTAATTGCCATCTGTTTCAGGATCCCTGAAACAATTATTTAATGTAAGCTGCTTTTTCCAGCTACGACTTTTCTTTAAGAAAGTGTCATAAATGGTGTGATAAGGTATTTCAGAAAGTTCTAATTTTGGATATTTGTATTAGTTCATTTGCAAACCAGGCTTTTCTAGTTCCCACGTGTATGGTCTTTTAACTTTGAGGAATTTTGGGCAAAGCTTCTTTAACAAATGAAATAATGTTCTACTGCAGTTTGTAATGTAGTTTTTGAAAGAGTAATAAAAATCATCTTGTCCACAAATCTGGCATTCTTTCCTTTTAAAAGGCAGCTATATACAAATTATTTTTCTTTCTGAGTGCCAGTTAAAATCATACACAGTAGACTCAGAAAGGAAAGACTAAGGTAGTCCATTTGAATAATTCTGTGTGGAGTCATATCTTGCAAAGTCACAGGAACAATAATTTTCCTTTGGTCTTAAAATTAAAATTTTTTAATTTAAATTTTAATTTAATTTAAATTAAATTTTTTAATTTAAATTTTAATTTAATTTAAATTAAAATTTTAATTTGAATGTTTTACACATTAAAAAAAAACACAGAGACCAAAACTCAGTTACCTAAGTATATAAATTCAGAAACTGAAATCCACATAAAAAAACCCCTGATTTTCTCCAGATTGCATATTTGGTAGGCAATAGAGTCAGGGCTAGGATCCAGGTCTTCAGATTCCTAGACCACAAACCAAACTGCAATTTAAATGAACAAAGTTTTAACTTCTTATCCATTTTTTTTGAACTGATGTTCTTTATTCTTCCCTTAAAGTTATATCAAAGTTTGGTCAGTATATATTTAATGAACGTGTTTATTTTGATATGTGCAATATGAATTGACCAGCATTCATTTTTTCTCTTTATCAATAAACTAGTATATCCAACTAGATTTTTAGGATAGCTGGTCCTATTTTTCTGAAATCTTGAGAGAAACTTACCAATTGACAAGGGAGTGAGGGAAGAGGAAGGAAGTGATTTTGATTGGAAGGAAATGTTGGCCAAAGGGTCACTTAACTACCCTTTCCTTTTAGCTCCAGAACATGGCAGATTGTGCATCTCCAAACAGGGAATGCCTGTGGGCCTCCAGAAGCAGCCCAGGCAGTTGCTATTCCCACTGAATGTATATATTAGCCAGTTTTCTTCTCTGAAAAAGGAATTTTCATGTTCTCAAAACATTAAAATGTCTGAAAATTGTGCAACTCTGAATTACTTCAGAAAACTTATGCATGCAACATGACTTACATAATAAGGAGAAGTTCCAAGAATTATGCTTCTTTGATTTGACTTTTCAACACATGGCATCATCACTAACAATTCTAGAGGGGGAAAAAAACCCAGTAATGCATGGTTTGACTTGGTTTCTGGTTCCAAATCCAACTTTATAACCTTGACGTACATTAAATCAGATGCAATTTGGAAACTACAAAATTTAAACTTTGTAACCTTTTCTAGTCATAGTAAAGTCCTTGTAGTACAAGGAGTGCATTAGATGCTTATATCTTTTTATTTCTGTTTTTATGTATGTTGAGTCACTTATCTGGAATTCTAAATAAACTTCTAGAGTATACTTTACTCTCTCCCCAATTCACTGTTGTATTGACTATTTAACTTTCCAGACTAAGCATTACCACTTGTGTAAGAGCTTTATCTGGCTTCTTCCTTTAATCCAAACAGAGCTGTATGCATCTTTTATGGACTCCCATACTACCATCTTTCTATCTTGACACTTACCTTACTCTGCTGCTTGTGCTTCACACTAGTCTCTGAGCTTTTTTTTTTTTTTCTTTAATTTTTAAGTTCTGGGGTACATGTGCAGGATGTGCAGGGTTATTACATAGGGAACCGTGTGCCATGGTGGTTTGTTGCGCAGATCATTCCATCACCTAGGTATTAAGCCCAGTGTCCATTAGCTATTCTTCCTGATGCCCCAATAGGCCCCTCTGACAGGCCCCAGTGTGTGTTGTTCCCCCATCATGTATCCATGTGTTCTTATCATTCAGCTCCCACTTATAAGTGAGAACATGGAGTTGTTTTTCTGTTCCTGCATTAATTTGTTGAGAATAATGGCCTCCAACTTCATCCATGTCCCTGCAAAGGACATGATCTCATTACTTTTTATGGCTCCATAGTATTCCATGGTGTATATGTGCCACATTTTCTTTATCCAGTCTATCATTGGTGGGAATTTAGGCTGATTCCTTGTCTTTGCTATTGTAAATAGTGTTGTAGTGAACACACATGTGCATGTATCTTTATAACAGAATGATTTATATTCCTTGGGTATATACCCAGTAATAAGATTGCTGGGCCAAATGATATTTCTGCCTCTAGGTCTTTGAAGGCTCCTCACACATTCACAGTGATTGAACTAATTTACACTCCCACTGATAGTGTAAAAGTGTTCCTTTTTCTCCACAACATTGCCAGCATCTGTTGTGTTTTGACTTTTTAATAATAGTCATTCTGATTGGTGTGAGATGGTATCTCATTGTGGTTTCGACTTGCATTTCTCTAATGATCAGTGATGTTGAGCTTTTTATTTATATGTTTATCGGCTGCATGTATGTCTTCTTGATTTCTGACTTAATTTCATTATTTACCCAAGATTCTTGAAAGTTGCTTAAGCAGTAAGGCAGTAGCATCAACCATCCATCCATTGTCCTAAAGTTAGAACTGACCATCTTTGAATCTGCAGTGTTCAATATTTCCAGAACCTGGTAGACCAAGACATATTTGAGTAGATGAATAAACAAGGAAATTTTATTAGTTAATGGGCTTCACTGCACAGCTTACTACTCTTTGGTGAAACTTTTCTGCTAGTGAAACAGAAATCAGTGACACTTCAAAAGGCTTTCAAAAAGAAGGCTATGGGTGATTATTGAGGGTATACTCAGGCAAACCTTGCTACAGACTGTCCCCCCCACCCCCCCACCCCGCTTTTTTAAAATAAATAATCACTGAGTCCAGACTTTTTGCTTAGTGGATGCTTCTTTAGGGATAATCTGGCAAAAGAATAAGCACGTCTTTGCCAAAGCATTCCCGTTGAAGAAGTGGGAGGAGCAAAAGAGAATATTTAGGGAGAGCTGTGGCTTTGGGTTTGCAATTTTGAAGCCAGTTTTTATAAGGAATAAGTCTTTATTTTTAACTCCAATATTAGCTCAGTGGGAAGAAATTTTCTTGCAATCTTGGGAAAATTCACTGAAGTTCCCAAAGATTCGAAGGGAGTGTGGAACCAGGAGTTAAAAAACAAGAATGCTTGCTCAGCTGCATACATTTATTAGCTGAACTTGGTCAATGTGCTTAAACTCTCTAAGCCTCAGTTTCTTCATATTTAAAATGGAGATAAAATCATTCTTAATTCATAGTAAGATAATGTATGTGAGAGCATCTGGAGATGCAATCATGAAAACTAATGCTTATTACTTAAAACTGTGACTGTAAATGAGAGGTTAAAAATAAATTCCAAATTGTTAGTTTCCTAAAATTCAGAGTTTTAGATAGACAAACATATTGAGTATTCAAATGCTTTTCCTTGCATATACCCCCATATAAACATATACACCTAAAGTGTATAACTATATTTTGAAGTCTAAGTGGCTCTCTCAAGGTTGCTAAAACTGTTTCGTGCTCTGGTAACTGGATCTTGGGTTATAAATGTTATTTTTCATAAGACCACTTTGCATATTTGGATAGAGGCAACTTTATAGGAATCTGCTTTCAAATGGATTTGAATGTTGACTGGAAACCAGCAGCAATAATTGTATCCTATTTGATATTGGGAAAAATTGAAAGCTGTGGGCATTCTGCACAGATTTCAGGCAGTAGTGGTTACATTTTAGAGTCTTTCTACAAATCTCTCCAAAAGAATACATGCCGTGTTGCCAAGGCAATTTCCCTTATGCTGAGCACTTCCTATTTTTCAGTCCTGTGTTTAAAGCCGTCAGATAAATTAGCCAGGTAATATTCCTGTTCTATTGATTAATGGTTTTACGTAGTCTGAAGGTCTTTACCACTAACTCTCATCCAGATGCCCATCATTGCCTTTAACAGACAAGAGGTGTAAAGCAGACTTTTTTTTTTTTTTTTCCGTAAAATCCTGTTCATATGAGCAGATTTTGCTGATGACAATACCAGGAATACTTAGCAACATTGAGGGAAAATTTTTCTTGGAGCTAGACATAAGAAAAAATTGGTTCTTGTGAATGTAAAATGCATTTTCTCTTTTGGTTCTAAGATGTCCAAATTCCAAAACAGCAATTGGGTGAAACAGTCCTTGGTAAGGTTTGATTTCTAACTCAAACAAGGGGGATGCTTCTTTTATTCCTTGTGATGACAAGGGAGAAAATCCACACAAGTATACAGCCTCTGAATTTTTATAAGCTCCTTGATTTCAAAGAAAATTGACAAACCACTTTCAAGAGCCTTTACAACTAAATATATGCTCTGGAAGTAGAAACCACATTTTATTTGCCTTCTTTTGTAAGTCTAGATATCTGGAAAAGTATCATCACAATAATGAATATAATAAAGATATACCAGCTTTGTTATTACCAATTTTTAGTAAGAAATAATGCTATCACTTTCTCATTTTATTTCAGCAGGAAATGTCTGCATCTCAATTTTAATTTATATTTATATATACTTATATATTTATATAAAGATATAATTTTTAATTTATTTTATACTTAAAAGTTATCCTTGGGAATTTTGGCAAACTCATTAAACATCAGTGTCAAGTGAACTTAATTAATGCCCTTAGCACTTATCATACTTCTTTCTGGTTACAAGATTAAAAGCCAGTTGAGATGGACAACTGTGAGAGGTACATAAATCTTTTTAGAAAGATATTTTTAGCAATTATGCTTACAGCTTTGCTACCAGCAGGTAATTTTTAGCTACCATTCACTTACCTAAGCTTATTTATTTCTGGTTCAAAAATAATTTTCCAGCCTTAATGCAATGTTTAACGTAATACTACTACTTTAATGAAGCTGATAATGTTGGCAAATCGATTATATAAATATACTGTTTAAAAAATCCATTATCTTTCATTCTGATTATATTTGGCGCCTATAACGCGAACTGGCAATCTAGACAGAAGGAGTGTTCAGAGACGCATCATATGCTAACTTATCTAATATTCGTAGAACTCTGTGGGGTATTAGAGGTTGTTCATAATGCCCCTAGGATTTTGCCCAGTCTGTAAGATTTAGGTCTGACAAACTCCAATCTAACAAATATTTATTGAATACCTATTATATGGTATTACTATTAATAATAATTATTTTCTTTCTCAGATGAATTGGCTGTATTATAATGTTCTTTGTCTTTAGTAAGACGTTTTTTGTCCTAAATTCTACTTTGTCTGATATCAGTACAGCTGCTCCAGCTCTCTTAGGTTTACATTTGCATTCATTTTTAATGAAAAAGGAATAGATTTTCAGAAACCTGTGGGACAGCACACCAATATATGTATAATGGAATTACAGAGAAATAAAAACAAAAGAAATTGATAGAAAAATTATTTGAAAATATAAAGGCCCCAGACTTCCAAAAACTGATGAAAAACATTCATTTACACACTTGAAAAACTCAACAAACTTTAAGCAGGATAAACGCAAAGTGATCCACAACTACACATGTAGTATTCAAATGCTCAAAAGTGAAAGGCAAAGATAAAATCTTAGAAACAGCAAGAGAAAACCTACTTATCACAGAGAAGGTAACTACATAAGGTTAACATTTGACTTATAATTAGAAACAATAATGGCCACAGGCAATTGGAATAACATATCTAAAATGCTAAAAGAACTGATAACCAAGAATTCTGGATCCAGAAAAACAATCCTTTAAAATTAAAAGGGAAATAAAGACAATCCCAAGTAAACAAAAGACTGAATTTGTTTTTAGCAATCTTGACTTAGAAGCATTTCCATTGATATATTTCCAAGTTTACTTATGCTTTTTCTTGTCAACTCAAATCTACTGTTGAGCTGCTCTAGTGAATTTTTTTAATTAATAAAATTTTTAAGAGCAGTTTTAGGTTCATAGCATAACTAAATGGAAAGTACAAAGGGTTACCATATACTTCCTCCCCACCTAACACACACACAGGCCCTCCTCACACCTGCATTGACATCCCCAACTGAGTGGTAAATTTGTTACAACTGATGAACCTATATTGACACATCATTATCACTCAAAGTCCATAGTTAACAGTATAGTTCACCTTTGTTGTTGAAAATTTTATGAGTTAGAAAGTATGAGTTAGTATTTTTTCTGCTTCTCTCTTCTGGAAGAGATTGTAGAGAATTGGTGTAATTTATTCATTAAATGATTGTTAGGATTCACCTGTGAACCCATCTGGGCCTGATGCTTTCTGTTTGGGAAGGTTATTATTGATTCCATTTCTTCAATAGATATAAGCCTATTCAGATTATCTATTTTATATTCTTTGAGTTGTGATACATTGTGTCTTTCAAGAAAACAGTTCGTTTCACCTTGATTATAAAATTTGTCTGCATAAAGTTATTCAGTATATTCTCTTATTATCCTTTTAATGACCATGAAATCGGTAGTGATGTTTCCTGTTTCTTTTCTAATATTAGCAATTTTCTCATCTTTTTTTCTTAGCCTAGCTAGAGGCTTATCGATTTTACTGATCTTTTCAAAAAGTAGCCAAGATTTTGTTGATTTCCCATATTGATTTTCTGTTTTCAATTTTCTTGATCTTCTCTAACTTTTACTTCTTTTTTTCCTGCTTACTTTGGATTTAATTTGCCCTTCCTTTTCTAGTTTTCTAAAGTAGAAACTTAGATTATTGATTTTAGATGTTTCTTCATTTATATACATTCAATGCTATGAATTTCCCTCTAAACACTGCTTCTACTGAAGCTTATGAATTTTAATACATTGTATTTTCTATTCTTTTCTTTTCTTTTTTTTCTTTTTTGAGACAGGGTCTCATTTTGTCACCCAGGCAGGAGTGCAGTGGCGTGATCAAGGCTCACTGTAGCCTTGACCTCCTGGGAAAATGATCCTCCTTCCTCAGCCTTTCAAGTAGCTGGGACCACAGGCATGAGCCACCATGACTGCCTTTTTTTTTTTTTTCCTTTTATCTTTTTTTTTAAGAGATAGGATCTCCCTATGTTACCCAGGCTGGATAAAACATCATGTATTCAATTTCATTTAGTTCAAAATACTTTCCAATTTCTCTTCAGATTTCTTCTTTTACCCATGTGTTGTTTAATCTCCAAGTATTTCATAATTTTCCAGCTCTCTTCCCATTATTGATTTCTAGTCTAATTATATTGTGGTGTAAGAGCAGACATTGTATCATTTCTATTCTTTTAAACTTGTTAAGGTTTGTTTTATGGCTTGGAATTTGGTCTATCCTGGTGACTGTTTCATGTGAGTTTGAGAAGAACGTGTAATTTGCTGTCATTGAATGAAGTAGTCTATGGATGTGCATTATATCAGTTGTTTGATGGTTCCATGGAGTTCAAATATATCCTTACTGATTTTATGCCTGCTAGACCCATCCATTTTTGATGGAGGGGTGTTCAAGTCTCTGGCTATAATAGTGGATTCATTTATTTCTCCTTGCTATTCTATAGGATTTTACCCCCATGTATTTTGGTACTCTGTTGTTCAGCCCATACATATTAAGGATTGTTACATCTTCTCCAAGTATTGACTACTTTATTGTTATATAATGCCTCTATTTATCTCTGATAATTTTTGTTACTTTGATATCTGCTCTGCCTGGAATTAATATAGCTACTCCCTCTTTCTTTTGATTAGTGTTATTATGATATATCTTTCTCCATTCATTTACTTTTTATCTATAGTTCTCTTTACATTTGAGGTGTTTTTCTTGTAGACAACATACAGTCATGTCTTGCTTTTTAATATAGTCTACTTTGAAAACTTGGCTATTGAATTGATGTATTTATACCATTGATATTTAAAGTGATTATTGATGTATTTACTACTTGGATTAATATCTGCCATATCTGTTACCATTTTCTAATTATTGTCTTGTTCTTTCATCCTAATTTTGTCTTCCACACTTTTTCTGCCTTTTTTGGTTTTAAGTAGCATTTTGTATTATTTATTTTCTTTGTTAATATATCAATTATACTTCTTCTTTTACTTTTTTGATGGTTGTCATAGAATTTGCACTACACATTTACAACCAATCCAAGTTCACTTTCAAATAACCCTCCACCACTGCACAAATAGTATAAGTATCTTATAACAAAGTATTCCCAATTCCTCCACACAGTTTCTTGTATTATTCATTTCACTTATATATATATAATCATATATATATGTAATATGATTATATATATGATCCTTGATTTTCTGAAGTTTGAATGTTATATGCCTAGATGGAATTTATTGGGAGTAGGAGGATTTTCTGTTTGATTGTATGTTTGTTTGTTTTGGCATTTATTCTGCTTGGTGTTCTCCGAGGTCCCTGGATCTGTGATTTGTTGTCTGACATTAATTTGGCTGAAATCCTCAGTCATTTTGCTTCAAATATTGCTTCTGTTTCTTTCTCTGTTTTGTCTCCTTCCGGAATTTCTATTATGCGTATGTTACACCTTTGTAGATGTCTCACATTTCTTAAATATTCTCTACTGCTCATTTTATTTTGTTTTGTGTCGTGTCTTTTTTTCTCTTTTTTTCAATTTTGGAAGTTTGTATTATTGTATCCTCAAACTAAGGGATTCTTTTCTCAGCCATGTAAGGTCTACTATAAGAGCCTATCAAAAGCATTCTTAATTTCTTTACTATTTTACCTCCAGCATTCCATTTTTATTCTTTCCTAGAATTTGTCTCTCCGCTTACATTATTCATCTGTCCTTGCATGTTGTCTAGTTTTTCATTAAAGCCTTTAGTATACTAATCATAATTCAAACATTTCCACCATATTTGACTCTGGTTATGATATTTGTTGAGTCCCTTCACACTGTATTTTTTTAATTTTTAGTATGCCTTGTCATTTTTTGTTTAAAATGACGTAATGAACTAAGTAAAAGTGCTGCTTTGAATAGATCTTTGGTAATGTAGTGTTAAGGTATTGGGGAGGAAAGCATGCTTTATTCCTGTGATTAGGTTTCAGCATTTTGGTGATTTTGTCTAAGGATTGTAAATTTCACCAGTGCTTCTCTGTTGTCCTCCTTACCCCCAATTTTAGGTGAGACAGGATGGCTAGAGGGTCTGGACTTGGGTATTTCCCTTTCCCCAGTTATGTTAGGCCCTGATAAAACCCGGATAGGTTAGGCTCTGGTAAAGTAGTTTCTCCTGAGGGAAGCCCTTATTAAGAGGCACTGAATGCTCTAACTTCAAAATGATCCCTTTTCCTCTTCCCTGCCAGAAGCACTAGTAGATTTTCTTCTAATATTCAATATGAAGGCCTCGTAGAGCTTTTCGCGGTAAAACTCAGAAAAGTGTGGCAGCCCTATGACTGGTCCCCCTGGAGTTTATGACTCTCAGAGTTGTTCACATTGAGCCTCTAGCAATTCATCAATTATAGTTTAGGTTTTTCTACCCTGGCACTGGTTCCCAAAGAGGTAGCTGCCCATTGGTTTTTGCTCTGATAATTGGTGATTCTTTGTGTCTACCTATCTCTAATTTTGGGGGCAGTAATTTGCCTTGTAACTTAACTTCTCTGATGGATCTAACAATAGTTGTTGATTTGTCAGTTTGTTTAGCTTTTTATTTGTTGTTACAACAGAATGGCAACTTCTAAGCTGTTTATGTAGTAGGCCATCAGTCCCCAACACTAGCAAATTTATTATTTCAGTTTTTGACTCCAAAATTTTCATGAGATTTTATTTTATAATTTCCATGTCTTTGTTAATATTTTCCATTTGATGTGTCATTGTTGTCATACTTTCCTTTAATTTTTTAAAATGGCTCTTTTAGTTCTTTGCACATATTTATGGCTGCTTTGATGTTTTTGTTAGCTAATTCCAACATCTAGAATGCCTGAGAAATAGCTTCTATTTATTGCCTACTTTCTTATTTATGGATCATCATGCTTTCCTTTTTTTGCATGTCTCCTATATTTTTTTAAAAACCCTAAGATATAAGACAAAAGCAATTAGAGATTCTGATTTGCCCCTTCTCTCTTACCGGCTCCAGATTTTGGGGGTTTTTATATTTTAGTTTAGTCACATGCTAGATCTGTAGAGTCTGTTTCCCCTGCAATATATAGCTACTGATGTCTCTGATGAGTCTGTCTGTTGTTGTTGTTGTTGTTGTTGTTGTTGATGTCTGGCATTATAGCAGTGCCTTTAGATCAATGTAGCTAGATGGTGAGCCAGTGATTGGCGAGAGGTTTTGCTGAAACACCTTGAGCCAGTAAGTCTTCCATCCTTCACCAATGGATCTGTGAGTGGGCCAGGGAATGTGTTTACATTCAAGCAGCTTACAACTTGGTCTGAGATTTTATTTTCGAATAGGCCTTCCTTTTCCTATCTCCTGCGTATTTGTGCAAGGTCTCACATTCAGACAGGGATGTGTTGATTGCTAGGACCTTCTGTAGTCCCCTGAGGATATGCATGACCTTTCATATGCACTCAAACTTCCAGTCTGCCATGAAAATATAGGAGCTCTCAAAGCCTAACATAACTCTCTAAGTACCCAAATTGTTCTGTTAATTTCTGGCTACTGTAGACAGCATGTTGACTGCACCAGCCAGTATTGCAACCTTAGACTACTTCCATTTTTGCTTTCTCTGATGTTTGCCACTGAAATCACTATTGTTTTCAACAACTATGTGTGGGATTTTCCCACATTCTGCTCCAAATGAAGTTGGTCCCCTCTGACAGTAAAGCTGCTGGTTTTCATAGCATTTTCTGCTGGTAGAACTACTGTACCCACAGAATTTTGTGGGATGGGGAGAGATGGGGCAAGGTGCAGCCCCAGATTGGAACAACAGAGAATCTCACCATTGTTAACTAACATTCGGCAGTTGTTTTTTTTTTTAATCAATCATTTTTAATCAATCATTTTGCTGTATGTCCTTAGTCAGTTTTCAAAGTGCAGAAATGGCTATTGTTGACAATTTCCACCCAGTTTTAAAGTTGTTCTTTGGGGACAGGATTTGCTGAGCTCCCTATTCCACCATTCTGTAATAATAATGAACAGTGTAATAACATTTATCATGTGCTAGACTACTGTTCCAAGTATTTTACTAATTTATTTAATTTACACTAATTTACTAATTCATTTAATTTACACTAATTTACTAATTCATTTAACCTTCACAACCCTTGATACTCGTTTTAACCCCACTTACAGATGAGAAAACTGAGGCAGATATATCACAGCTCTTAACTGGCAGTGTCAAACGTAGGAAATGTTTCTAGAGTATGAGCAGTTGAGAACTGTGCTTTGCTTCTTATTTCATTTATAATCCCTAACAACCTTATTGAAGTAAGCATAACTAGTATCGTAGTTTATTGAGAAGGAACTCAGGCTATGTAACTTTTCTAAAGTCACAAAGATTAATAAGATGCCAATTTAGGATTAGCTTACATGTCTGACTGAATCCGAAGCTTGAGCTGATATTTAACACAGCATGATAATATAATCAGAGCAAAAAGAATCTACAGAAGTAGTCTGTAAACACAGAGAAACAGCATTAGCAGAGCCTGG
The DNA here is from genome assembly GCF_009764315.1 of Trachypithecus francoisi. NCBI lineage: Eukaryota > Metazoa > Chordata > Mammalia > Primates > Cercopithecidae > Trachypithecus > Trachypithecus francoisi. Next base: position 73,982,670 of record NW_022681473.1, on the reverse strand, counting down.
CCTATCTATGTGTGTGCATTCATGTGTGTATGAGAGTGTATAGGAGGACTAGAGAAAGAAAGGCAGGGTTTGTGGTGGTATTAGATGGAAGGAGAGGAGAATCATGGAAGATATTCTTTAAGGAATTATACATGGAAAACTTGGCAAACAAAATGATCCTAAGCAGAGGATCATGAAGAAAAAAAAGAGTATAATGAAAATATAATTTTCTTCCATCTCTTCTCCCTGCCCTACCAACTGCTTTCAATCCTTGGTGCTTTTTGCTGAAAATTTGTTCTCTGATTAACATTTGTTTACTATATTAAAGGTGTATCTGTAGTTTAGTTAATAGAATGCAAGTGAAAATTTTTCTGGTACCCTTTTGAGTCTTCCTGTTCCAAGAAGATACAAAAAAAGAAAATAAAAGAAAAGAGAGAGAGTGAACAAGCAAGCAAGCAGTGGTGAGCTATGCTTAAGCATGCACTGTTATAAACTTATCCTATCAGCGTCCTAGTTGACGCTGTGACCGAATACTTAAAGGTCAAGAAAGAAAGGTGTCCAGAGATAGAGAAATTCTATCTCTGGGACTTCTAGAGATAGAATTGGTGCATACAACTCAGAGTCCAGAACGCCTTAATCTGACTAGCTATTATAATAATCACAACTTCAGTATGCGTGACCCCTTTCAAACTCCTGGATCAAGTCTGAGAAACACTAATAGATATGTAGAAACTTCTACATTTTTCTTTGAAAAACATGTTGCTAGGCCGGGCGCGGTGGCTCAAGCCTGTAATCCCAGCACTTTGGGAGGCCGAGACGGGCGGATCACGAGGTCAGGAGATCGAGACCATGCTGGCTAACACGGTGAAACCCCGTCCCTACTAAAAACTACAAAAAACTAGCCGGGCGACGTGACGGCGCCTGTAGTCCCAGCTACCCGGGAGGCTGAGGCAGGAGAATGGCGTGAACCCGGCAGGCGGAGCTTGCAGTGAGCTGAGATCCGGCCACAGCACTCCAGCCTGGGTGACAGAGCGAGACTCTGTCTCAAAAAAAAAAAAAAGAAAAACATATTGCTTATACTTTTTTGTCACTTTAGACTTCTAAGTTAATTGAATCTAACAGAGAAAAACAGGGTAAGTCAAGTCTTCTGTATGAATATTGAACACAACTTCCCCGTGCATATATGTATGTGTATATGTGTATATATACATATATATGCACTAAACAATAAAGCTTATATGTTATATATGAAATATGCTTATCTATAATTATATGTAAATATTATATAAGCTTTACTGCTTAGCATATAGTAAATCTTCAGAAATATTAACTACAATTATTTAAGCTTTTTTCTAGGTCTGCTATTGGCATATTTAATTTCTGCCTCTTCACCTTTCTTAAAAGAGAACAATGCGGCATGTATGTACATGTCTGCTAGGGGAAGGGGGATAGTAAGTGGAGGAAACTGATGGCTATTGCTTGCAGGAAATTTTTTAAAACATCACAATATATACAGTCATTATAAGAGCAAACTATCACAAGAAGAGAAAACCAAACACCGCATGTTCTCACTCATAGGTGGGAACTGAACAATGAGATCACTTGGACTCGGGAAGGGGAACATCACACACTGGGGCCTATCATGGGGAGGGGGGAGGAGGGAGGGATTGCATTGGGGAGTTATACATGATATAAACGTCATGCACATGTACCCTAGAACTTAAAGTATAATAAAAAAAAAATAAAATAAAAAAAAGAATCCAATGCAATGATGTATGTGAAAATAGTATGAAAATTAATAATACTGTTATTAGCATAGTCTAAAAATGTTAGATATAAACAACTTTAAACCTTACAATTTCTATATTATCAGCTGGGTTGGACATGGGGTAGGGGACAAAACCTAAAGCAGTCCTTGTCATGGTCCTAAAGTACTTTGAAAAAGGTGAAATAAAAATAAAGCAGGAGAATGCTTTCCCTTAGTAGCTGATCTGGAAATATTGGTGTGACCTTTGTTGTTACAAGCAGCCTGGAGCATTTTTCCAAAATCACAGAACTTCAGATGAAGGAGCAGGGCGATGTGGCTCTATAGCTCTTTTTCCAAGGTTGTGAAGATAGTGATGTGCTTTTTAAATAGGATGAAAAGAGATTATATGAGATAGCAAAGAAGGTGGGGGTAGTCACTCAATAATTTGTTGATTGATGAATTGATCTTGAAAGCTGCTGAAAGGGTGACCTATATTTAGATGAAAAGGGATACAGCTCATTGTTAGCAGGATTTGAAGTAAAATGATTAGAGAGAAATTAAGGCAGTTTACTCCTTTGGAAAGTGACTGGTAAGATTTTTGAATAAAAGGGATTTTAAAGATATACAGCAAGTAAAAATCTCTCAGTATAAGAGTCAATCCATTTATTTCTTCAATAGCAAATTTATAATGCGGCTACTATGGGCAAACATAAGTTCAATTACAACAGGTGTCATAAAAGAAGCACAAATCTAAAAGATAGTGCCCTATCTGTGCAAGAGGACAGTATGTCAGGGAAGAGAAATGACAATACAAGAAGCTGGCAAGAGGAAGACCACAAGTATAGTAAGAGAGGTGCTCTGCTATGTATGACCAGAAAGAAAAATTAGTGTTTTAATAACTGGATTCAGACACTAGATATTTCCATTTCTTTCGCCATCCTTATAGGCACTCGTTTGCTAATTTTGTTCAACAAACTTATATTGAGCATATAGTTTCCGTCACTAAGTAATGATGAGGATGAACAAGATTCTCCTAGTTTCATGTTGCTTATGAATGCATAACCTTGAAAAAATTGTTTAACTTCGAAACTACTTCTTTAATAGTAAAATCAACATTAGAATGCTAAGCTCTCAAAATTGTTATAATTATTAGATGAACTTAAGGTAGTGTCTGGCATGTAGTACATATTTAACAAAATGCAGTAGTAGCAATAGTAGCAGCAGTAGTAATAGTTATCATTTTTATTATTATTAACATTTTTCTGGAGATAACAGAGTTATGATTTCCAAGGTATCGATAAGAAAAATATTTTTGATTTAATGGACAAGACAGTCTTTGGTTGGTAAAAATGGAAGCTTCCCACACCCCCAGTAGAATTCAGCTCCATAAAGGCAGAGGCCTTGTTTTGTTTACCACTATAGCCCTAGGACCTAACCTAACACATGGGAAATTTTAGGAATTCAAAAATATTTTTCTGCATTAATTAGAATTGTAATAAACATAGATTGAATTAAGGTATTTAAGGCAGCGTATGTGGCATTAGTAAAGATACCAAAGGGAAGAGGTGTTCAGCACAATTGCTTGGCTAGAAAATGTTTTTGAAGATGAGAAACAGGGTATTTAGCTAGAAAGGTAGGTTGGGGACAGCTGGTGGATGGTATGAAATGTTCTCTGGGGGTTAAAAAATCATTGCAGCTACTTGAGCGGCAAAATTCCATGATGAAACATTTTAGGAAAATAAACCTCAAAGGATATGAAGAATAGATTGATGTTGAAAATCAATAGGGGAATAAATATTTTTAGGAAGTTATACCAATGTTCTTAAAAAAGTGATAATTTGGACATGAAATGGGATGATGGGAATTGATAACAAATGTAGAGAATATATATGACAAAAAAAGAATCTCCTTAACAGAGATATAAAGTAGATTGATAGACTGAAGGAAATTATGGTTACAATTAGGCAAGAGGATCAGTTCTGTTTTAGATGTTTTGAGACCAGGGCAATACTTAAGTATTTACTCAGAAAAAAAAAGCAGGGGAGGGTAAAGTGACAACTCAGGTAGATTATAAAAACAACAAGGGACAGAGCTTGGCAAATATTCATATCTGGCACGAGTAAAATAAATGATCATCACTACTGTGGAGAGAGCAGTGGAGAGGAAACTAGCAAGGACAGAACCTGTGATGGAAGGGAAGGAAAGTTGCAAGTGGTGGGTGGTCACTCCAGTGCCAAATACTGTATGAAAGCCAGGGCAAATGAAGACTGGGAAAGATCATTGTATTTAAATGTGAAAAGACTTCTGTTGATTATTTTGGGTTCAACTTTTGTGTAATAGTAGAACATAAACAAAAACTGCAGAGGACTGAGGAGAGAGAGGGGATGAAGTGGAGAACATTGATATTTTCCCTCATGATACAGTCATATTATACCCAAGTAAAAGAAAATATTCTTGATTATCTGGATAGATCACCGTATTTGTAAAATCTCGTCTTTTGGCTTAGCACTCAGTTTTTATTTCCCTAAATATTTTGGCTACGTGCTTTGAGTTCTTGATCCTTTTGGACACTTGCTGGCAAATGACCACATGATTTGCATAGACAGGTGGTGAGGTGAGAGAGGAGATTTGTTGGGAAAAAAAACCTTGTGTATCATGATGCCTTACAACCATTGATCAATTGTGTTCTTAACGCCATTTACTGTTCTCAGAGAGCATGTACAAACTCATGAAATATTTAAACCCAAAGAACAAAACAGCCTACATCAGGCTGGAGCCAAGTGAATGCATTAAAACCACCTGTTATTCTCCATCCTGCACATGGTGCAAAACAAGGGAGCAAAGCTGAGAGAAAATGGGCTCCTTCCAAATCAGAGGCAAATCCAGTTTTGCATGTGCTAAGTAACTATATTTGTTCCTTTGTTACAAAAGCCTTTAATCAAGATAATTTTGTATATAGAAAATAATTATTTTATACATATAAGAACCTTAAGCGATTTTTCTTAATTTCTTCTGACAGAAATACTGATAAAAATTTATTACACTTTTATAGCTAAAAAGTTGCTAATTATAAAAAAAAATCTGTGCTTCCTAATTAAAATTTAAAAAACATAATAGTTATTAAGTCTATGGTTATTTTTCTAGACCCAAAGTTGTGTGTGTGTTATAAATACTTCATAACAAAGGCAGATAACTTTTTTTTAAAAGAAAGTTATTTAAGGGCCTTGCACAGTGGCTCACACCTGTAATCCCAGCAGTTTGGGAGGCCAAGGCGGTTGGATCACCTAAGGTAGGAGTTCAAGACCAGCCTGGCCAACATGGCAAAACCTCGTCTCTACTAGAAATACAAAAATTAGCTGGATGTGATGGCAGGTGTCTGTAATCCCAGCTACTTGGGAGGCTGAGGCAGGAGAATTGGTTGAACTCGGGAGGTGGAGGTTGCAGTGAGCCGAGATTGCACCACTGTACTCCAGCCTGGGCAACAGAGCAAGACTCCACCTTCAAAAACAAACAAACAAACAAACAAACAAAAGAATGGAACAAATTGTAGTATACTGATTTAATTTTTTTATGTGGTAGAAGCTATAATGTAGCATTCACTGAGCTCAGAAGTTTTTTTAATTAAGATTAGAAATTTTAACTTAAAATTAGAGTTTACTGGTAGAACAAATTCAGATGAATAATAGGAATAGTGGTCTTACCAAACTCAGAATCTTAACTAAGAATATCAATAATTGTTTTTATAGCTTGTGAGTGTTTATTTAAAAGAAAGGAATAATGAACTATGATGAGTTTTTTATAATACTGCATATTTTAAACCAGTCTCATTATAACTTCATAGTATTCATAAAATAACTAGATGTATACCTTACATTAAAACAGGTTCTCAACAAAGCTTAAGCAGAAAATCTTTTGCTTACTACTAAGTGTTTAAATAAGTAATTTTGACACTTACACAAATGTGTGTAATTCCTAACAAAGATGGATTCTAACAGCTTGTAAGTGCAGAACTGTTATGGAATCCAGGTCTTTTAGATTCCAGAATCTAAGCTTTTAATTTCTGTGTAATAATGTCTCATAACTTGAAAAGAGGGCCTGTTTTTGGTGACTATCTTTAGTGAAGATAGTCTAGGAGAAGGGACATTAGTTAAAGAAAGTGATGGACAATCTAGTTGTATTAATGCAAGCCTCGGGCTTTTGTAATGTGTCTTGTCCTATTTAGAGCTTACATTCTGGTGGAATGACTTTTACTTTTTCAGAACTCAACTGATTTTCATATATTCAGCAGAGAAAATTTGACCTAGCAATCCCAATACTGGACATCTACCCAAAGCAAAATAAATCATCATATCAAAAAGATACCTGCACTCATATATTTATTGCAGCTCTATTCACAATAGCAAAGATGTGGAATTAACCTCAGTGTCCATCAGTGGATGATTGGATAAAGAAAATTTGGTACATGTATACAATGGAATACTATTCAGCCATAAAAAAGAATGAAATCATGTCTTTTGCAGCAGTAAGGACAGAACTGGAGGCCATTATCTTAAGTGAAATAACTCAGAAATAGAGTCAAAATACCACATATTCTCACTTATAAGTGGGAGCTATATAATGTGTGGAATAATAAACATTGGAGACTTTGGAAGGATGAGAAGGTGGGAATGGAATGAGAGATAAGAAATTACCCAATAGATACAATGTACCTTAGGTGATCCTTACACTAAAAGCCCAGACTTCACCACTAAGCAATATATCCATGTAACAAAACTGCACTTGTACCCCTTAAATTTATACAAATTTTTAAACTGTAGTGAAATATGATAAAAAGATGGGAATAAAGAACATCAGTCTCCTCAAGTTTTTTCTTTTGGATTGAAGTATAGCAAAACATTCTTATCATTTTTTCCTTTTTAGAGAGAAACAGCTACTTATTCTTTCCCCCTAGAAACTTGAGATCTCTGAGGAGTAGAAATGGAAAACATGCTAATGGTAATGTCCTTGAGTGGAGCCAAGATGGAAAGTGATACTACTATTTAGTTTCCTCCCTGTTGAGGCCTTTTATAGATTAAAGAGAAGAGATAAGACAGAGATATTCAGAGGTCAGAGAGATATCACCTGGCAAAACTATGGGTTGCCAGCTAGGATCTTTAGAATAAAGAGTAATAGAAAAATTGCAATAACTATTGGTCAGGTGCAGTAGATGGGAAGAAAAGCCCTGTTGCTAGAAGGTCGGAGCTGGGAGGGACCTCAGAGGTTATCTGTCTGCATGAGAAAATTAAAGCATCATGACAAGCCCAAGGTTACACCTAGCATGTGAAATCACAGACTCAAAAGTACAATGCAAGCATTTGGACTCTAAGGCCAGTGTTCGTCCCAGTACAACATTCTGAAGATGTGGTTAATATTGCTGCCTCTGCTTTGATAGGCCTACACATTCTCATGAACACCTGCCTATGAATACACTCAGCTCATCCCATCTCCTCTATGAAAACGTTTCTGACTCACTGCCAGTAAAATCACCTATTACCTCCTTTATGCCACCTCTGCAGCTGCTGCAGTCTATAGATATCTACCATAGCACTGATGTCGCTTTGTTACATGTTTCCATTCTCTTGTCTCTATCTGCTAGACTGAGTTATTTGAGGGCAGGAGCCATATTTCACCCATCTTTGTATCTCCAGTGCTTATCATTATACCTAGTACATGGTAGGTACTAAGTAGTAAGGTATTCAATTGATGTTTTAATTTATTCAGTATTTAAGTTGGAAATTATTTTAAAAATTTGCAAAAATTTCCTGAGATGGGAGGATAAATTCAAGCTGCCTTTTCATGGGAAAGGGCAGCTGTTGTTAGGGGCTGCCCATACTTATGTAAAGATACAGTTTAAACACAACTCAAGTTTTGGAGTTCAAAGGTGACTTGAGTCTAAAGATTTTTTTGGAGACCTACTATGAACAAGGCATGGTTCTAGAAGGTACAAGGGTAAAAAAAGGATAATATACAACCTGTGCTCTCATGAAGATGAGGATGTAGGAAATGCCATGAGAATAGCCTCAAGAAAGTGAGTGCCAATAGCTGAGCAACATAATGATCAATACTGGGCAAGGGAATATTTTTTTTAAATGAAGAGTGAGTTTACAGAAGATTGGGAGAAAGTTTAGTTGAGATAATTTTTTTTTTTTTTTGGAGACTCTGTTGCCCAGGCTGAAGTGCAGTGGTGTTAATTCAGCTCACTGCAACCTCTGCCTCCTGGCTTCAAGCAATTCTCGTGCCTCAGCCTCCAGAGTAGCTGGGACTACAGGTGTGAGCCACGACGCTCAGCTAATTTTTGTATTTTTAGTAGAGACGGAGTTTTATCATGTTGGCTATGCTGATCACAAACTCCTGACTTCAGGTGATCCACCTGCCTCGGTCTCCCAAAGTGCTGAGATTATAGGGTTGAGCCACCACGGACGGCCAAAATAATATTTTGAGCGAAGGCCACATTTACATAATTTGAGAACAAAATCTAAGGTGATTCCAACACACAAGGGAGTGCATCTTAGATTGATTGGTTCAAGAGAAAGATGTTTGAGTTAGGAAAGGCTTTTAGTGGATTTTATAGAAAAAGACAAATTTGTTTGCTTAAGTTACGTATTACTGAAGAAATTAGCAAACATTCAGTATTTGATAAAATAAATTTTGTGACCCTTATAGATTTGTATCCAGAACTAATAATAATAGCTCTCATTATTGAAGACCTGCTTTGTGCCAGACAGTTAACATGTGTAATGTTATTTATTCCTACCAATAATTTTATGAAGTAGGAACCAAGAAGACAATTGTTTGGGATTTTAGCTAAAATTTCTTTAATCACTTAAGATGTGTGATAATTCATATACATTACCTAATTTAATACTTGCAATAACCATAGGAGAATGAACTATTGTTTGTACCATTCTGCACATAAAGAAATTGAGGTTTTAAGAGATTAAGGAAGTTGCCCAAACTCACACTCATCAAAAATGTTGGAAAGGGGATTCAAATCTGTGTCTTTTCTTACTCTGGAAGCCATGTGTTTACCTACCAAGTATCATACTGTGTATAGGGTCAAGTGTAAAGAGCAGTAATGCATCATGACATATTTACTATAACAGATACTCCAAAAGAAGGGAAGGATGAATATTGGCAAGGTACTAAAAAAGAGGAATGCAAATGAGTGTCTGTGTGTGTGTGTTGATTTGCTGCGGCATTTGATGATGGTGTGACCCTGTAATTCAGGGCTTCTAAGAGGAGCCAGTCTCAGAGATGAGGAAAAATAAACAAGGAATGGTAAAAGGCCTGGGCCCAGTAGCCATGGCATCCCCATTAGCAACCAAAGTCTTCTTTGAGTGGATCAGGTTTAAGCCATCTAAAAATCTCATGTATTGATTCATTGATTCATCTACTTACGCACTACATAGTCATCATTGCTAGCCACTGTAATATATGTTGCGTCTGTGGATGAAGCAAAGTGGCATTGCCCCACCTTACTCTGGAAGTGACAAGAGGCCATAAGAACTGGCAGTCCCAGTTTGCATGATCATCACTTTCCTTCCAAAGTTCAATTGTAGTGCTAGATGCTAAAACAATAATAATCTGAGGTATACCTTGTTTACTATATCATGATTACTTATAATAAGGAGAATTAGTACATCACCTATCATATTCTCTACTACTGACTTAATCTATGTAAACGACAAATAGTACATAGATCTGCACATACCTTGCATGTGGCAATAGTGGCACTGCAGATATAGTCTACCTCTATATTTTAAATATTAGATATCACACTTGTATGAGAACTTAATATATTTGTGTTTTGGTGCCTCTTTAAAGGTTGTGTGTTTCTTTAGAATATGGCTATATCTTAAAATATTTTCTCAGTATCTGTCACCGTTCTTGGCACTTTATGCATGCTTAATAATTGCTCTTTGAGTAGAATTGTGTTTAGTTTAAAAAAGTGAATGCTTTGATATCCTTGTTTCAGCACTTGTTGTAATATGTAACATAGGGATATATGAAAATTTATTTATCTTGGGCCAGGTGTGGTGGCTCACACCTGTAATCCCAGCACTTTGGGTGGCCAAGGTGGGCAGATCATCTGAGGTCAGGAGTTTGAGACCAGCCTGGTCAACATGGTGAAACCTCATCCTTACTAAATATACAAAATTAGCTGGGCATGGTGGTGCATGCCTGTAATCCCAGCTACTTGGGAGGCTGAGGCAGAAGAATCACTTAAACCTGGGATGCGGAGGTTGCAGTGAGCCAAGATCGCACCACTGTACCCCAGCCTGGTTGACAAGACTGACACTCCGTCTCAAAAAAACAAAAAATTTATTCATTTTGGCGTTTAGTATATCCTTAGCCTTAATGAAACTACAAAAGTGGCAAAGAACAAACAAAAAAAATCAGAGAAATTATTATTTAAGATTCCAATGAAACAATATTAAAATATGGATAGTTCACATTTGTTATTTATGGAGAACTCTTTTCAGGAGATAAAAATATATCTCAAAATCAAATTATAGCATCATCCAGGCAGGCGGTTACTATGTCACTAAAGTAGAAAAAAAAAGGCAGTAAAATTGCCTAAAAGCTGTTGGAGAAAAACGAATATTTAATGCATTCAACATTCATTAAATTAGAGCTTTAATTACCAAGTTTAAATTTGAGTGGGCTGTGGGTCACTCTCTTTACTTAACTGTCATATGATTCTAGGAAGGCTACATGCCCAGAACAGTACAGGCCAATGTGTGATATTAGTTTGATTTTCCGGCCGCCAGAGAAATCTACCAGCTGTCACCACAGAACTATAAAGTTCAGAAAAATCAAGTATCTTAAACATACACCACACACACACACACGTTTTTCAAACACTCAAAAGTTTAATCTATTTGTCTGACTCTCCAAGTCTATGAAAATGTCAATCCTTTTATTTTTCTAGTTCTCAAAGTGGAGAGGAGGCTGTGACAGTTAGGGCTAGAACTGGAATAACAGAACCCCCAACTGTGAAGTTCTCCGGGCCCCAAACTATCAGTAGCATAAAACATGACCAAGGTACTTAAATATTACTGTAAGTGTTACTGTACAAGAAAAAAATGGATTCAGCAGAACTCTTTCCAGGAAAAGAACTTCATGAATTGAAAATCATATGTCGATAACCTAATTGGGAATACAATGAGACACCAAGGAAAGTTCAAACAGCAATTGATTGTTTGCAAACCACCCAAGAGATGATGGGAGTCATTTACAACAGTTTCGGTTTTGCTGAGTGAGGATACACAAGATTATGGTTAGGGGTGAATTACTGTAGATACCTCTTGGTGTTTCATCACTCAGTAAGCAACCACTCTGAAGAGTTTATTTAGAAATAAAGTCAAAATAAGTATGTAAATACTTATTTAATACTGTACTGGTATACTGGTTTGAAAAGGCACTAAATTTTCACAAATTAAGATGGAGGTATTCTTTTTGGGGTTTTTTCTTCCTTTTTCTTTTTTTAGACAGAGTCTCATTCTGTCACTAGGCTAGAGCACAGTGGCACGATCTAGGCTCACTGCAACCTCTGCCTCCCAGGTTCAAGCCATTCCCCTGCCTCAGGTGCACGTCACCATGCCCGGATAATTTTTTGTATTTTAGTAGAGACAGGGTTTCACCATGTTGACCAGGATGTTATCGATCTCCTGACCTCGTGATCTGCCTGCTTCTGCCTCCCAAAGTACTGGAATTATAGGCATGAGCCACTGCACCAGGCCCTATGGGGGTATTGTTAAGTTCTTTTGTTCTGTCTCATTCTTTCCCTCAAGATATTTGCCATTTCTTGTCTTAGGAGTCCTTTGGCAGAACATAGACCACACTCTCCTTGTAATGAGAGAGCAGAGATTAGGGCCTTTCCAATGTCTTTTCTGAACTCCCTCACTGGCTTCTATGATTCCATGCTTTAAATGCTCCTCAGGTAAAGGTTGAAATGATGCCTCACCTACGCTAAAAACCCTTCATGCTTCTATTAAGTTCACCAAAGCTTGTGGTTAGACATGGGATGCTTTGTTGTTGTTGTTGTTGTTGTTTGTTTGTTTTGTTTTTGAGTCGGAGTCTCGCTCTTTCACCCAGGCTGGAGTGTAGTGGTGCGATCTCGGCTGGCTCACTGTAACCTCTGCCTCCCAGGTTCAAGCAATTCTTCTGCCTCAGCCTCCAGTGTAACTGCAAGTACAGGCACGCGCCACTATGCCCAGCTAATTTTTGTATTTTTACTAGAGACGGGGTTTCACCATATTGGCCAGGCTGATCTCGAACTCCTGACTTTGTGATCTGCCCACCTTGGCCTCCCAAAGTGCTGGGATTACAGGTGTGAGCCACTTGGCTGGGATGCTTTGTTTTAAAAGCAAAGTTACATTCCAACCTTGATGGCATCTTCCCTCCTTATGAAAAGAACCTCGATACTGTTTAATTAGACAAATGATATTATTTTCTTTAGTTGAAAATGAAAGACCCATGAGGTAAACATAAGCCTGCAATAGTTTATGTAGCTGACTGGGGAACTTTGGAATACCAATTAGGCTATGCATATATAGTATTTCTAAAACTCTAAGAGTCAGCATTTATGATCCTAGAAATGTTAAGCATAGGTTTTGATAGGCCACAACTATGCAATGGATGCCACTAAAATATTCCTGTCTTTTAAGCACTTCCTAACAGAATTTCTTTGACTCTGAACCTTTAGACATTTATTATTAGAGGCGTGTTTTTCTCTCTTGGAAGTTGTTTTTTCTTCCCGGTTTGCAGCACTTTAATAATGCACTTTAGTAATTCACTCTACAGAAGCACTGAAGCAAAGAAAAGCCTCATGGAGCCATACTGAGGGAATGAAAACATATCTCGTTAATTCAGCTTTCCCCTTTTGTCCTCTTCCTATTGATCAAAGAAAATTATTTTAAAAATAATTCATTTGGAAACATACATATACAAGGAGTTTGAAATCTGTGTGTGTGTGTGTGTGTGTGTGTGTGTGTGTGTTTTATTTTTGCATATACAAAACAAAACCCTCTAGAAAACTACTGAAGCTTTCTGACATCATCAAGTTCTTTTCTGTGAGTCATTAAGTTGCTGAAGCCTAGAAAATCAAATTTAGTTTAGGGCTGCTTGATAATGTAGTAAAACAGTAAATTGTGATTCACCAATTAGTTCATGTAATTAGAAAATCAAAAACAAGCTCTGAGTGGGTGGTGGACACACCTAAGTAAAGTCCATTATCATTGTCATTCTATGTGTTCACTGATTATAATTGTAATAACACCTTTAGGTGATGATACTATGTTCAAATATTTTTGTGAAAGAGAATCCACAAATATCTGTGTTTATAAATTACACAAGTAAATTAATTACTTAGTTCAGTCACTCATTCATTCACTATCTTTTCCTTCATTATTTTCTTTCCAGGCTCTGTGTTAGGTCTATCTGGGCCTTGCTTGCATAGAATTCTCATTCCCTGGTACTGTGTGTAAATTCTTCAAAGATAGAAAAGTAAATGTAAGTTAGAATCCTACAAAAAGGATGGCTTTATAGTAAAATGTAGTCTTTCTGGCTGATTCCTAAATTCCAATGATGTTGTCAGGACACGTATCAGAAATAAGAAACAACCAATTTGAGAATTTTCTTGCTTAGAGGTTTTGCCTGGTTGAGAAGAATTATATGATAGATAAAAATGAGAAAGGAATAGTTTTTAGATTATTTTAAACCAACGTTTCCTATGGCCTCTGTGCACATTTGTGGAAATCTAAGGTGTCTGGCTGTATTTAAAATGTATTTCTCTCTGTAAATTCAAATCAATACAAGGGTTGGTTGGATGGTTGAAACAATTTGTCACTAAGCACTTCAAAATGTGTCTTACTTTGCTCTTTTCTTAATGCTACTGAGGTACATAGGTATGGTTATATGGTCCAGGGCTTTCCAATAAAGATAATAAAAGGATGATGGGGATGAATTACCTGAGCTTGAGCCACTAAAGAAAAGGTATTTCTCGGATGATGCAGTCATTTTCATGCTATTTTACTGTTCAAAAATGGAACAATGTTGCTCTGCCATTATCAGTGATTTTTAAGGTCATATTTTAGTGTTCAAACAATATTTTTTAAAAAACAAGAAAATTATTTTCCTCGTAATTGTATCATTGCCCCTAGATGATTTGTTCTTTGTAAGCTCACAATACATATTTTGTATTATTACACCTCACTACAAAAAAAAAAATCACAGAATTCTAAGGGAAACAATAATCTTTGATTATTTTTTGTAGCATCTCAGTCATATATTTTAGAATAGCTGGAATTATATTTCACTTGAATGAAAATGCACAATCAGAAATATCAAGAAAATGTGGTTATTTATAGTTAGAACGAAAATTTAACTCCCAAGCATTATTTAAAATGCAGCTGTCTCCTCCTCAACATATATTTAATAGTTCTCTTCTTATTTTCTCCCTATTTATAGGTCAATGGAACAGAAATTGAATATGAATTTGAAGAAATTACACTGGAGAGGGTAAGAAAATTTTTTTTTAAATCCAGAGCCCTAATCTTGCATTCACATTCTGTTCTACATCTTAATGAGTTGTCTTGTGAAATTATACAATTGTGTTTTATAACCTGGAAGTTTCTCACAGGACTCACAATGAGAATATTAATGAAATGCTCACAGTAGAAAGCATTGAGACAGCAGACCAAATAACAGAATGTTCAGTATGTAAATTTCATTGCCAGGATTTGGAGAAATGAATGGGAAAGAGAAATGTTTGATGAGCTTGTACAGCACTTTGTTCGTAATGGTTTTATTATTAGTGTTTTGGCTATACATTATTTAGATATGTTACAAGACGTTTGCATTTGTGTGATATCGATACTATCATCATAACTATAGTTACCATGCGTTTCTTATTTAGTTAAAAAAAAGTGGTGCATTTTAAAACTATTCCCATAGGAAAAAACACAACAACCCCATAGAGCTCTGCAAATACACTGGTAGCGCCCTGGCAAAGTCCTTTGACAAATTAAGGAAACTGTGCAATGCGACCCTAATATATTTAGATATTTTGCAGAACGATAAGAGAAAGGCCAAAGACCATGTAGAAAAAAGTGACCAAAACGCATTAACAGGACATTCATTAAAAAAGAAAAAGCCAATAAACAAATGAAAACCTGTTCAACCTCATTAAGAACAAAGGAAGACAATGAGAGCAAACAGGTTTTGCCCGTCCAATTGGCAAAAACTTAAAAGGAATGTGAATATTCAATGCTAGTGAGAGGTTCTGAAGATTAGTACAACCCTACAAGAGCAATTTGGAAACATAGATTAAAAGTCTTTAAAATGAGTATATTTTTTGACCCAGAAATTGTACTTACAGGAATGGACAAATGCACAAAGAATGTGCATATTGACATGGTTTATAATAGTAAGGATTGAAAAACATAGATGTTAAACAATAAAAAAGAATAACATGTTTATTATATATTCATATAATAGAAATTATATTAAAATATATTGAAATAGTACTTTAGAAAATATTTAATTACAAGGATAGAAGATCTACCTAGATTATATTATTAAATCAAAAATTAAGTTTTAAAATGATATTTAAAATATAAATCAATAAACACAGAGCTATGTAATATAATATATACACATAAATACACTCATAAAGCCTGGAAGGATGTACACCAAATGTTATACATTTTGGTGACTAACTCCTGTTAAGGATTTTGGGGTAATTTTTAGTTTCTCCTTCTTGCTTATATTTATTTCATAAACCTACTATGATAAACACATACCACATTTAGTATAAGAAAAAAAATGTAATTATTTTCACTAAGCTATCATTCAAGCATAAATTAAGATTCTAGACCTGCACTTTTTATCCTTTTTATCTCCTTTTTAGTTTACTAATTATTCACTTTCCTGAGTCAGAGCATTTCTCATCTTCAGGCTGATTTTTATCAAGTGCGAGTGCTTTTAAACAAACATTTACATTGAAACTTAAGTGTTTGACAGATGGGTTCTTTAAAACTTCCATTATGAACTTGATAAAATTTTAATGGTATCCTAACTGGAGAATAGTGAGGCTTATGGAAAGTCAGCTCAAATGAGACAAAAAAAAACACACACACACACATTTCTCCTAAATCATTAAGTGTCTCTCCAAGACAAGCTATATGATTTATGGAATGCAGTACAACATGAAAATGTGGGGCCTTTCTAAACATAGGACTCAGTGCAACTGAACAGGTCTCATGCCCACGAAGATGAGCCTTCTCCTTTTTCCTCATCCAGTGTACATCACCATCTTGAATAGAACACTGTTTCATTGCCCTGGTATTAGAGGTTAAAAAGTAAAAGCTAACATTGGTATGACAGAGAACATTCAGTAGGAGTCAGACAACTGTGGGTTCTAGTCTGGATTCTGATCTTACTCGTTTCCTGATCTTCAGCTTGTCAGTTTACCTTGCTGACTTACTGCCTTGGGGTACGTGACCATACTCTGAACTTTGTTACTGCCATTAACAGCCCCCTCTCCAAAGCCTGTATCAGGCAATATCTTTCTGAACACTTCCTCCCTTCTGTTCATATCATTTATTCTAGTACCTTCTCATTGAAACTTCTTTAGCCCCATTGGAACCTCAGATCATTGATTTCACCATTTCTATCCAGCTTTCACCTTTCTTTATGCCCTCTCCTCCCTCACCACCTAGCGTGTATTACCTGGTCCCTCACTCTAATTCTCCCTCTCATGCACGTTTTTTTCCTCTTCTCTAGCTTTCTGTGCTCATCCAGCAAAACCCCAGTCCAGGTTAGCTTACCCTGGTTAAGCCAACACTTTCCTCTTCACTCCATGCCACTGCCTCAGCAACTGGATATGGCTAGAGAAACACTCACTCATCTCACTTTAAATTTTTAACCACTGATTTTAAGTGAACTCTCAAGGCTTCCTAGCAATTCTTACACACTTCTTCAGAAAAAATCACTTTCTCATACTCTGGGACAACAATTTCACACCTTATCATATCTCCTCAAATCTCAAGCGCTCCCTTCTCTCATCCTCTCTTTCAGCTGTTGACCTGCCTTAATATATTTTTGAGAAAATCC
The DNA here is from genome assembly GCF_009764315.1 of Trachypithecus francoisi. Lineage (NCBI taxonomy): Eukaryota > Metazoa > Chordata > Mammalia > Primates > Cercopithecidae > Trachypithecus > Trachypithecus francoisi. Next base: position 73,965,788 of record NW_022681473.1, on the reverse strand, counting down.
AAGTAATCAAATGAAAACCACACTTTCCTACCACCAGGTCTGCTAGTATATTCTCCCATGGCAATGAAGGAAATTTCCGATGGCATTCTAAGACCAACTTTTTACTTGTTACCTAGACTCCATTACCACTTATCTGTTGAATGATTTTCCTTCTGCAGTTATCTCCTCTCTCTTCTGCAATATCAAGCCCTATCTTGCTTTTTACTGAGTAACTTTAACACAGACACAGTATAATATCTTTCACCTTAGAAAAAATAAGTAACCATCCACTAACCCTATGTTTTCCTTCCACTATTACCTCATTATTCTATTTGGCTTTACCAAAAATCTAGGAAAATTGTTTATTTTCATTAGCTCCCCTTTATTACCTCATTTTCTTATTTTAACCTGTTTCATGTTCTTATCCCCACAACAGTCATAAATCCATTTATATCAAAGTCATAACTGGTTCCATCTTGCTAAATGGAAGCATCAGTTCTCAGACATAACTGACTTCTTAGCAGGATTTGATGCTTCCCCCTTCCTTAAAGATGTCAATATTTTAACTTCCAGGACAAAGCACTCCCCTGTTCTTTTACCCCCTCAATGGCTGCCCTTTCTCAGCCTCCTTGCTGACTCCTCCTCTAAAGGTTTCAGCACTCCAGATACCCAGTGTACAGACCTCTTCTCCATCTTTTCTTCATTCCCTAGATGGCCTCATCCAGGCTCATGCCCTTAGATACCAACTGTCAACTGATGACTCCCAATTCTGAAGCCATGACATCTCCCTGAATGTGAACTTCGAATGTGTATGGCTAACTGTACAGTTGGCATCCCTGCTGCTTGATTATTAAGAAAGCCCCTTCCCTGCAGTCCCTCTTCTCAGGGCCAAAGTAACTGCTACCCTAATATCCTTCATCTTGACTAATTGGTTCTATCATTTCCCATGTTATTTATGCCAGAAAAATAATCTAAAAGTCTTGCTCAATTATTCTTTATCCTCAGAATTCATGAGTAAGTCCTGCTTGTGCTACCGTGAAGATTTATTACAAAATCAGTTAAATCTTACCACCTGCTCTGCTGAATCCTAATCCAAACCAATTTCATCCCATGCCTCAACCACCATAATAGCTTCCACTTTTGCCCTGCTATTCTCCTCCAAGTAACCCGAGTTATCTTTTTTCAAAATATTAATATAAGCCAGACCATACAATTTATATTCTTAAGACACTCCAAAGGTGATAATTAGCTTCATTATCATTACATACAAGGCATTCTGTAATGTGACACCTGCTCCTCTCTCCAATATTATGTGCTCACCACCAACTCTTCATAAATTTCACTCTAGCCACAATGACCTTGACATTTCTCAAACAAGTTAAGCTTTTCCTAACTCAAGGCCTGTATGTATGTTATTCTAGCTGCCTGGAAAATTGTCCTTTATATCTTTACATAGTTTATTCTTTTTATTATTTAAATATCTGCTCAAATATCATCACTTCAGAAAAATCTTCCCTGTTCACTGTAATTAAATTAGTACCATTTCCATCATTCTTTTTTCCCATTTTATTATTACTTAATTACACTCATCAGTATCTGAATTTTATATTATTTATTTATAGTCTATTTTGTTAACATCTGTCCCTTCCTGTAAATATATGCAGTACATAAAGTCATTTTATATACAAGTTTTCTAGAACAGCATCTGAAATTTAGTATATACTCAGGGAGTGGTTGGCATCTAAATGAAGTAGGCCTCGCTCTATTACTGGAAGGACAGTAACATAGACGCACATGGATTGATTTGAATTCAGGTTTGAATTCTGGCTCTAGCACTTTCTGGTCAAATAACCTTGAACTACATACTTAACCTCTCTGTACCTCAGTTGCCACATCTGAAAATGAGGCTAAACTGTTTATAATTACCCCGTAGGGCCATTGTGATGAATACATGCGTTAATGTAAAGGTCTAGAGCAGCATATATAGTTATTCCTAATATTTTCTTTGGTTAACATGGTAGTTCTCACAAGAATTATTTATAAATATAATTGAGGAAGTTATTAAAGACATAGCATTCCACTCTCAGCGAACAACTTAATGTAACAAGAACTTCTTTTGTTTCTGCTTTTCTTTTTCTTTGTTAGACGTCAAATATCCAATGATAAATAAGTTATGGTATTTGCTGTGTGCATTTACAGCTTACACTTTTTCTATGTTTAACCCCTGTAACATTTAATTTAAGTATTAATCACATTTAGTAACACTCCTATGAGGTAGATGTTGCTAACTCCATTTTACATATTAGTATACTGAGGCTCAAAGATTAAATCACTTGCCAAAAATCATAGTTTTATAAGAGACGGAGTTGGGATTCCCCCCTATGTCCAACAGATACTAGAACCTGAGCTTATTACCACTGAATTAGACTGCTGTCAAAATTAAGCTTGAATATCATTTTTTCCAAAAAGATTTTCTTGGCTTTCCCTTTTGGGCAATATGCCTCTTTGAAAACAACAACAACAGGTGGGGGGACAGTAGCTCAGGACTGTAATCCCAGCACTTTGGGAGGTAAAGGGACTGGATCACAAGATCAGGAGATCAAGACCATCCTGACTAACACGGTGAAACCCCATCTCTATGAAAAATACAAAAATTTAGCCAGACGTAGTGGCAGGCGTCTGCAGTCCCAGCTACTCGAGAGGCTGAGGCAGGAGAATGGCGTGAACCTGGGAGGTGGAGCTTGCAGCGAGCCGAGATCACACCACTGCACTCCAGCCTGGGTGACAGAGCAAGACTCTGTCTCAAAACAAAACAACAGCACATGAATAGAGGACTTATCACACTAGATGACGAATAAAATCTGTTTCTTCCACTGGCCTATGAATTCTATGATGAAAGAAATTTTCTCGTAATGTTCTTTATGTTATCATGGTGACATAAAAAGAAAAGAAAAAGCCCTTGGGAATTTGTAAACAAGTTGGTGACTCCTCATGTACAGTAGCATTGTTTAATGCATTAATCACTTGACACACAGAGTGAACTTTATGAATATCTTTTGTACATTTATTTGTCAAGCACTTGCTAAACACAGGTACAGGGTACAGTCCTTGTCTCATAGAATTTTGCAGCCTGGTCGAGGACATAGAAGTAAATGGGCAAAAACTATGAAGATGAGTAGATTGCTCTCAATATGTGGTCGGCATGAAGTAATTTCCTGAGGCATCATAACTGAACTGGTTCATGCAAAGTGAGAAGGAACGAGCCATGTAAAAGGGAATGGAAGCCAGACATAGTAGCTCATGCTTGAGGTCCCAACTACTCAGGAGACTGAGTCAGCAGGATCATTAGAACCCAGTAGTTTGAAACTGCAAAAAACTATGATTGTGTCACTGCACTCCAGTCTGGGCAATAGAATGAGACCCTGTCTTTAAAAAATAATTAAAAAAAAAAAAAAAGTAGTGGAGGAAGGCCTCTTAGATAGGGAGTAGCAGGTGTAAATGTTAACGGGCCCATGGAAAACTAACATGCTCAATAAAAATTCACAAATATTATACAAATATATTCATTTATGTCTAAATACACACATGCTTGGGTGGTACCTCTGTATTTAATAATTACATTTGCATATATTTCAAATATGCTTAAAATATACACTGATAATTGCAAATACGTAAACTTTGCAGTTCAGTTAAGAAATTTATTATCAAAATTATTTAATTAAACTATAAGATTTTAATACAGTTGACTATATAAAAACTGAAATTCTATCAAATATCTACTCGAACCCTGCCTGTTTTTTATTCCTGTCACTATTATTAAAAATAGCTAAAGAGACCTAGAAAAAATGAGGAATTTAGAAACTCAAAAGCTTTATATTATTTGAAGTAACAGATCCTTAATTCTATTTGAAATTAGGAATTTTCATAAAGATCAACAATGTGAGATGAAAGAATTTGGTCTAAATAAATCAGACATCTAATGATTTTCTAGTTATTCTGATATCTGGAGAACCGGAGAGGCCACTATTAGACAACTTTAATGGGTCTCTTCTTACCTGGCCGTTCACTAACACTGTTTTTAAAGTTCCCACGTTACGTACCTTATATCCTAAACTTGTTTCTTCTACAGGAATTTGCATGATGCAATAAATAAGTCATTTTTCTTTGTCCTGTAAGTGGTTTTGCTTTGGCATAGGTGGAATAATGACTAACAAAAGTCAGTAATGTACATTTCAGGAAATGGTTCCGATTTTTAAATTTTTTTACTAGTTGCAAAAAGAATCTCTAACTTGTCAGACGAAACATTCAAGTCGTACCACACGGCCATCATTCTGCAGCTGTTGGGAAAGCACTCCAAATGTTTTTTCTTCAGTGAGGGTGGGAGGAATATGAGAGTCAAAGAAGGTAGCTGATAGTCATTTTAGCATCTTTGCAAAACTGTAATCATGCATGCTGCTTAGGGTTATAGAAGCATCATAAATCCATTATCCATGCTCGGTCAACTAACTACTCTTGATACAAATCATGTTGGGGGTATGTAAGCTATTAATTTCATACATGGAAAATGGATAAATTACTCATAGTACGCAAAGACATGGACTGTACTTAGCTGCATTTGCTAATGTCATAAGAATCCAGGGTGTCAGGAAGGCTTGAGATATCAAAGGTGCCTATGGCTGAGCGGCTCAGATTGTAATAGTAAAGGAATTTGTGGAATTATACTCTAGGCATCTTTGAATTCTCCCTTCTCTTTTGCATTTTCCCATCCTACAAAACATTAATTACATTTTTCTATCATTCCCAATATACTTTAGAATTATTTCCTCCTCCATCAACATTGGCAGAATTTAGCCATTAATTATTTGTCTTAAATAGCATACCTGCATCCTTTCCCAAATCCTATGTATATGCAATATTGCAGCCAAAGCGATGTCTTTAAAACATGAAAATGGTTATGTCATTTTCATCCTAAAATTTCTCCAAAGGCTCTTTATTGTCTTTAGGATAAGGTTTAAACTCTTTGGTATGTTATTTAAGGTACCCATGGATGCCCTCTTCATCTTGCCAGCCTAATTTCTCTCTCTGAGCCCTAGTTCATATTTTGAAGTGCAGTCATTCTGAACTACTTGCAGTTACAGAAAGACATTTATATAATATGTGTGAATTTTAATCAGAGTTTTATTGGTTTTGATTAAAGGTATTACAATAATTTGGGAATAAAAATAAGCTTATAAAAACAGTGGAGGCTGGAACTTGACTACAAGTGGCCCCATACCCAACACATCTGCCCACTAATCTGCACCTAGCATTGCGTGTGTATCTCCAGGGGCAGACCCTTTAGATCACCAGGCTTTGGAGTTTGCAGCCAGCACTGTTAGGGTCAGCCTGAAGTAACATAGGGGACTAGATGACTGACTAGATATAGCTGAGAGCACCTCTTTCACTGAAATAAACCAAAATATTGAGTAAATCATCACACTTCAAATAGATCTTTTGAAAGAAAATATTGAAAGTTTATAGAGAAGTGACATAGAAACCAAAGTAGAAGAGAGAGGAAGCTGGGAACCCTGCACAGAGTTCACAAGCTCCAGAGCCAGTTCCTGGCCCTGAATAGGACCTAAAGAAGGGTGTACATTGCTGGTGAAACCCAATGCAGAAATCTAGTCACAAATGAAGAGCCTCAACCCTCTAAAAGCATCCAGAAATGAAGCCAATCAACTATACGCAATATATACCACAATTCAACTCTAAAAAAATAAAGAATATAAAAACAGGTCAGGTGCAGTGGCTCATACCTGTAATCCCAGCACTTTGGGAGGCCAAGGTGGGTGGATCACTTGAGGTCAGTATTTTGAGACAAGCCTGGCTGACATGGTGAAATCCCATCTGTATTAAAAATACAAAAATTAGCTGGGCATGTTGGTGTGTGCCTGTAATCCCAGCTACTTGGGAGACTGAGGCATGAGAATCACTTAAACCCAGGAGGAGGTGGAGGCTGCAGTGAGCTGACATCGTACCACTGCACTACAGCCTGGGTGACAGAGCAAGACTCTGTCTCAAAAAAATAAAAATAAACTCCAAAAGCCTGTCCAAGTGATAGCAATGTCAGATAAAGGAATGCAGCCATCTCCAATGAGAAAGAATCAGTGCATAAACTCTGGCACTTCAAAACTTCAGAATGTCTCCTTACTTCCAAATAATTGCAACAGCTTCCCAACCATAGTTCCTAATGAGATTGAAATGGCTGAAATGGCAGACATAGAATTCAGAACCTGGATGACAAGGAAACATAACAAGATTCAAGAGAAATCTAAGGAAGCCAGTAAAACTATCCAAGAGTTGAGAGATGACAGAGCCATTTTAAGAGAGAATCAAACTAAAGTTCTGGAACTGAAAAAGTCACTACAGGAATTTCATAGTATAGTTGCAAGCATTAGCAACGTAATAGACCAAGCTGAGGAAAGAATCTCAAGCTCAAAGACTGGTCTTTTGAATCAATGTAGTCAGACAAAAATAAAGAAAAAATATTTTTTAACTGAGCAAAACCTCCAAGAAATACGGGATTATGTAAGGAGAACTAAACTACAATCCATGCTGGTATTCCCAAGAGAGAAGGAGAAAGAGTAAACAACTTGGAAAATGTATTTGAGGATATAATTCATGAACACGTCCCCAATTTCACTAGAGAGGTTGACAGGCAAATTCAAGAAATACAGAAAACCCCTGCAAGATACTATACAAGATGACCATCCCCAAGAAACATAGTCATCAGATTCTCCAAGATTAACATGAAAGAAAAAAAGTCTTACAGGCACCTAGAAAAAAGGGTCAGGTCACTTATAAAGGAAATTTCATCAAGCTAACAGCAGACTTCTCAGCAGAAACCTTATAAACCAGAAGAGATTGGGGGTCTATTTTCAGCATCCTCAGAGAAAAGACATTCCAACCAAGAATTTCATATGCAGCCAAACTAAGTTTCATACACAAAGGAGAAATACAATCCTTTCCAGACAAGCATAAGGGAATTTGTTACCACCAGACCAGCCATACAAGATGTCCTTGAGGGAGTTCTAAACAGAAATCAAATAATGATACCTGCTACCACAGTAACACACTTAAGTGCATAGCCATAGACCCTGTAGGGCAACTATACAATCAAGTCTACAAAACAACTAACAATAGGATGACAAGATCAAAACATCGTATATCTATAGTAACCTTGAATATAAATGGCCTAAACGCTCCACTTAAAATGCACAAAGTGGCAAGCTGGATTAAAAAAACAGACCCAAGTGTCTTCAAGAGACCTATCTAACATATAATGACAACCACACGCTCAAGGTAAAAGAATGGAGAAAGACCTATCATGCAAATAGAAAACAAAAAAAGAGTGGAGGACACTATTCTTATTTCAGGAAAAAAAAAAAAGATTTTAAAATAACAACAAGTCAAAACTGACAAAGAAGGGCATTATATGACAATGAAGAGTTCAATTCAAAGAGGACTTAACTATCCTAAATATATACATACCCAACATTGGAGCACCCAGATTTGTAAAACAGGTACTTTCAGGTCTATGAAAATACTTAGCCACATAATAATAGTGGGAGACTTCAACATTCCACTGACCGTATTAGATAGATTATCAATGCAGAAAACTAAGAAAGGAATAATGAACTTAAACTAGACACTTCACTAATTGGACCTAATAAACATCTACAGAATATTCTATCCAACAATGATAGAATATACATTCATCTTGTTTATACATGGAACATATCCTAAGATCTACATGCTTTATTTGTAAAGTAAGACTCAATAAATGCAAAGAAATAAAAATCATACCAAACATACTGTCAGACCACAGTGCAATAAAAATAGAAATCAAAACCAAGAAGATCTCTCAAACCACACAATTACATAGGAATTAAACAACTTACACCTGAATGACTCTTGGGTGAATAATAACATTAAGGCAGAAATAACAAATTCTTTGAAATTAATGAAAACAGAGATGTGACTTACTAAAATCTCCAATATTCAGTGAAAGCAGTGTTAAGAGAAAAGTTTATAGCATTAAATGCCTGCATTAAGAAGTTAGAAAGATCTCACATTAACAATGTAACATTACACCTAGAGAATCTAGAAAAACAAGAACAAACTAGCCTCAAAGCTAGCAGAAGAAAAGAAATAACTAAAATCAGAGCAGAAGTGAATAAAATCAAGATGCAAAAATATATATAAAAGATCAGCAAAACTGATAGTTGTTTCTTTAAAAGGATAAACAAGATTTATAGACCACTAGCCAGAATAACAGAAATAAAGAGAAGACTCAAATAAGCACAATCAGAAATGACAAAGATAACATTACAACTGATCTCACAGAAATACAAAAGATCCTCAGAGACTATTGTGATCACCTCTATGCACACAAGCTAGAAAATCTAGAGAATATGGATAAATTCCTGGAAACATACAACCTCCTAAGATTGAACCAAGAAGAAGTTGAAACCCTACGTAACCCAATAATTAGTTCTGAAACTGAATAAGGGGGAAAAAAAAAAAGCTAACTGTTCCAAAAAAATCTAGGAACAGGGACCCCTCCCTAACCTATTCTACGAAGCCAATATCATTCTGATAACCAAATTTGGCAGATACACAGCATAAAAGAAAACTTCAAGCCAATATCCCTTATATGAACATAGATACAAAATTTCTCAACAGAATACTAGCAAATTTCTGAACAAAATACTAGCAAACAAAGCACATCCAAAAGGTAATTCACTACAATCAAGTAGGCTTTATTTCTGGGATGTGAGGTTGGCTCCATATATGCAAATCAATAAATATGATTCATTGCATAAACAGAATTAAAAACAAAATTCATATGATTATCTCAATAGATTTAGAAAATGCTTTGGATAAAATTCAGCATCCTTTGTGATAAAAAATCTCAACCAACTAGGCATCAAAGAAACATACCTCAAAATAATAAAAGCCATCTATGAAAGTCCTATAGTCAACATATGACGTGGGCAAAGCTGGATGCATTCCCATTGAGAACTGGAATAAGACAAGGATGCCCACTCTCACCACTCTTGCAACATGGTACTTGAAGTCCTAGCCAAAAGAATCAAGCAAGAGAAAGAAATAAAAGGCATCCAATAGGACAAGAAGTCAAACTGTCTCTCTTTACTGAGAGAATAGAAAACTATGTATACTGTATATTCTACGAGAGTATAAAATACTATGATTCTCTACCTAGCAAAACCCTAAATACTCCACCAAAAGGCTCCTAGAACTGATGAAGCACTTCAGTAAAGTTTCAGAATATAAAATCAATGTACGAAAGTCAGTAGCACTTATATACAACAATAACATTAAAGCCGAGAGCCAAATAACAATGCAATCATATTTACAGTAGCCACAAAAGGATTTAAAAACCTAGGAATCCATCTAACCAAAAAGGGGAAAGATCTCTGCAAGGAGAACTGAAACACTGCTGAAAGAAATCAGAGATGACACAAACAAATGCAAAACCATTCCATCCTCATGGAGTGTAAGAATCAGTACCGTTGAAATGGTCATACTGACCAAAGTGGTTTACAAATTCAATACCATTCTTATCACATTACCAACATTATTTTTCACAGAATAAGAAAACACGAATCTAAAATCCATATGTGGCCAGATGCAGTGGCTCATGCCTGTAACCCCAGCAGTTTGGAAGGCCAAGGTGTGTGGATCACAAGGTTAGGAGTTTGAGACCAGCCTGACTAACATAGCGAAACCCCATCTCTACTAAACATACAAAATTAGCTGGGCGTGGTGGCATGCACCTGTAATCCCAGCTACTCAGGAGCCTGAGGCAGGGGAATCACTTGAACCCAGGAGGTGGAGGTTGCAGTGAGCCGAGATTGCATCATTGCACTCCAACTTGGGTGGCGGAGTGAGACTCCATCTTAAATAAATAAGTAAATAAAATTCATATGCAACCAAAATAGATGCTGAATAGCCTAAGGAATCCTAAGCAAAAAGAACAGAGCTGGAGGCATCACATTACCTGACTTCAACTACACTACAAGGCTACTGAAACCAAACAGCATAGTACTGGTTCAAAAATAGACACATAGACCAATGAAACAGCATAGAGAACCCAGAAGTAAAGCCACACACTTAAAGCCATCTGATATTTGACAAAGTCCACAAAAACAAGCAATAGGGAAAGGGTTCTTTATTCAATTAATGGTGCTGGGATAACTGGCTATTCATATGTAGAAGAATGAAACTGGACCTTTTATCATATACAAAATTTAACTTAAGATGGATTAAGACTTAAATATAAGACCTCAAACTATAAAAATCCTAAAGGAAAACCCAGGAAATACCCTTCTCGACATTGGTATTGGCAAATAATTTATGGCAAAGTCCTCAAAAGGAATTTCAACAAAAACAAAAATTGACAAATGAGACCTAATTAAACTAAAGAGCTTCTACACATCAAGAGAAACTATCAAGGGAATAATAACCAATTTACAGAATGGGAGAAAATAATCTGCAAACTATACATTGACAAAGGTCTAATATACAGAATCTACAGGGAATTTAAACAAACAAACAGGCCAAAAAACAAATAACTCCACTTCTCTCAAGAGAAGACATACAAGTAGCCAAAAAAAATATGAAAGATTGCTCATCATCACTAATCATCAGAGAAATGCAAATCAAAACCACAGTGAGATACCACCTCATAGCAGTTAGAAAGACTTTTGTTAATAGGTCAAAAAATAATAGATGTTGGTGGGGATGTGGTGAAAAGGGAATGCTTTTACACTGTAGATGGGAATGTAAATTACTTCTGCCATTGTGAAAAGCAGTTTGGAGATTTCTCAAAGAACTAAGAGTTGAACTACCTTTTCACCCAGCAATCCCATTACTAGGTATCTACCCAAAGAATAATAAATCATTCTACCAAAAAGACACATGCATATATTTATCACAGCACTATTCACAATAACAAAGACATGGAATCAACCCAGGTACCCATTAGTGGTGGATTGGGTAAAGAAAATGTACATACATTCACATGGAATACTACACAGCCATTAAAAAAAAATCATATCCTTTGTGGCAACATGGATGCAGCTGGAGGCCATCATCCTGAGCAAACTAATGCAGAAACAGAAAGCCAAGTACTGCGTGTTCTCCCTTATAAGTGAGTACTAAACATTGGATACACATGGACATAAACATGGGAACAATAGATACTGGGGAATATCAGAGGGGATAGGGAGGGAGGGAGGGTAGCAAGGGCTGAAACACATCCTAGTTAGGACCATGCTCACTTCCTGGATTACAGGTTTGACTGTACTCCAAACTTCAGTGTCACACAATAACAAACCTGCGCATGTACCCCTGGAATCTACAATAAAAGCTGGAAAAAAATTATAATTTGCAAAATTCCAAGGAAAAATCAGAAATATCAAATTTAGAAGATTTTTCTATAATAAAACAAAAAGTAAATAAAAATAAAAATGGTGGAAAGAAGCACAATCTTTGAACTCAGACCTTGTTTAGAATCTAGAATCAGCCACTTTCTGAATGACCATGCGTTACTTAACCTATTAAAGCCTCAGTTTTCTCTGTAATGAATGGGATACTGCTATCTACTTCATAGCATTGTGGTAAAAAAAAAAAAAATAGCAATAACATATGAATGCCTAAAAGAGTTCCTGGAACTAGATACTAGATTATTAATATTGTTGGCTATTATAACATTTATACACAAGCATTTGTCTACCCCCTCTTTCTAAACATGACATTGTTGGTATAACTTTAGGCTATGATTATTTGACTATGTCAAAAGGCAAATATATGCTTCTGCTTTGTGTGCGTGTGTATGTGTATGCACATATGTGACTATATTTGTGGTTAATGGTAAGCTTTTTAAGTGATCTCTGAAATGTGTGTATGCCCAATTATTAATATATTTTTAAGTATGTTAAGTATATAAGTAGAATCTGCCCTTGACTTACAACGATAATTTTTTTCTAGAATAACCTAGCACCCTTTGCAACGTTTTTTTTTTTCCTTTGTTAACTCATGAGAACTTAGTTTCAGGCTAGATAAGAAATTGCAGTGTTTTATTTTCAATAGTTTGAGACTGTGTGTTTTTTTTTTTTTTTTTTTTTATACTTTAAGTTCTAGGGTACATGTGCATAACGTGCAGGTTTGTTACATATGTATGCTTGTGCCGTGTTGGTGTGCTGCACCCATCAACTCGTCAGCACCCATCAATTCGTCATTTATATCAGGTATAACTCCCAATGCAATCCCTCCCCCCTACCCCCTCCCCATGATGGGCCCCGATGTGTGATGTTCCCCTTCCCGAGTCCAAGTGATCTCATTGTTCAGTTCCCACCTATGAGTGAGAACATGCGGTGTTTGGTTTTCTATTCTTGTGATAGTTTGCTAAGAATGATGGTTTCCAGCTGCATCCATGTGCCTACAAAGGACGCAAACTCATCCTTTTTTATGGCTGCATAGTATTCCATGGTGTATATGTGCCACATTTTCTTAATCCAGTCTGTCACAGATGGACATTTGGGTTGATTCCAAGTCTTTGCTATTGTGAATAGTGCCGCAATAAACATACGTGTGCATGTGTCTTTATAGCAGCATGATTTATAATCCTTTGGGTATATACCCAGTAATGGGATGGCTGGGTCATATGGTACATCTAGTTCTAGATCCTTGAGGAATCGCCACACTGTTTTCCATAACGGCTGAACTAGTTTACAATCCCACCAACAGTGTAAAAGTGTTCCTATTTCTCCACATCCTCTCTAGCACCTGTTTTTTCCTGACTTTTTAATGATTGCCATTCTAACTGGTGTGAGATGGTATCTCATTGTGGTTTTGATTTGCATTTCTCTGATGGCCAGTGATGATGAGCATTTTTTCATGGGTCTGTTGGCTGTATGAATGTCTTCTTTTGAGAAATGTCTGTTCATATCCTTTGCCCACTTTTTGATGGCGTTGTTTGTTTTTTTCTTGTAAATTTGTTTGAGTTCTTTGTAGGTTCTGGATATTAGCCCTTTGTCAGATGAGTAGGTTGCAAAAATTTTCTCCCATTCTGTAGGTTGCCTGTTCACTCTGATGGTAGTTTCTTTTGCTGTGCAGAAGCTCTTTAGTTTAATGAGATTCCATTTGTCAATTTTGGCTTTTGCTGCTGTTAATAGTTTGAGACTGTGATATTTTGCTCTGATACCTTCTTATTTTCATGATTCTCTATTTCTTATCTCTGCATATAAAATACTAAACAGCTAGTGTTTTGTCTGTGCATTAAAACCACCTCTTCTTTTTAAAGAACATTCTCCTCCTTTTAGGGAACTGCCCTTCTCCTCTTTCCAACCCCACGATTCTGAGAAAGAATGCAGTCATAGCACCCCTGGTCATACAGTTGATTGATCTACAGCTGCTCATTGGAATAACACGGTTAGCTAGTAAGAAATAATACTGATAATTAGACCAAATGAATCTCAACTAAACCCAGTGAATCTGAACCTCTGGGGCTGCAGCATGGAAAATCTTTAGTTTTAGAACTATTTGAGTGGTCACATGCACAGTTTAGAAGCTGGCACCTCAGCCAAATCAAGCCAAGCAGATTGTTTCTCAGGATTTTCCACAGTGAAGTATGGGGACAGAGAGGGTCCAGCATTCCCACTGTGTAGTAAAGTGTGAGGTAGAAGACAGAAAAGTGGCTACCATGTGGACTTTCTGCCATATGAAGTAATGTCATCTGAAATAATGAGCCTTCCTGCAGAGAAAGCTAGAGACTGGAGATGAGAGGGAAAGAAGGAGAGAGAGAAAACTGGCAACTTCCAATTCCCATGTTATAACTGTCCCAAGGACCCAATCAGAAACCACCACCCTCTTTCCTATGTATACATGAGCCTTCCCATAAATTCCTCTTATATCCAAGTACCTCAAATCAGGTATGTATACCTTGCCAAAAAGTGGGGCTTTATACAAATGTATCTTGAAGTTGTACTTCAGGCATCACTATTCTGAAGTTGCCAGATAGGTCATGTCCTAGGGTCATATTGCCACAGCCTGTTCTCAAAATAAATGTTGCATTGCTTAGATTCTTCACACTTTCTAAATTTTTTTTGTAATTTTCAGCTTTAATTTCTGTGGGTACATAGTAGGTGTATATATTTATGGGGTACATGAGATGTATTGATACAGGCATGCAGTGTGTAATATCATGTATCATGTAAAATGTAGTATCCATCCCTCAAGCATTTGTCCTTTGTGTTGCAAACAATCCAATTATACTTTTTTTGCTCTTTTAAAATGTACAATTGAATTATTATTTAGACCTTTTCTAAATCTAATCATGTCTTTCACCATGGAGGTAAGATGATAAAGCAAAGCTCTCCAGTAAAACAACATTGGCAGGTTGCTGTAAACCTTAATACCCCAAAGCTTACACATACAGTCTCCTTTAACTCATTACTGTGTCCTAACTTCCAAGAACGAAAGAGCAATTTTCTTAAAGTGGCAGGCAAAAAGAATAACAAGGAACAGGTCTGTGAATTTAGGTCACCACTGCCTAGAAACCTTTCTGATTTGGAAACCAGCAGGCTTTTGTGTGTGCAAAGTGCTTTTGCAGAGTTAACTATTTGAGTCAGGTGTCAGGGAAAAAAAAATGTGTGTGTTAGAAATACAGTTTACAGACATTTGGAGGGGCATTAATCTAACTTTTCTTTAGATGTAAGCATCAAAGTCTCAGGAATGAGAAGCACCTAGTAAACATACCTCAAAGGGCTGAGTTAGATGAATCGGCACAAAATGCATTTACTTGAAATTCAGCTGCTGACTCCAGCCTTCTCCATTTTTCTCTGTAAGTGCTCTGCTGAGTTATCTCCTTTCTCTCACCTCACAAACCCTCTGCCACCAGATTATTAACAAGTGCTCTCTTCCAGTTCATTAGTCCAAGTCTTACTGCCCTCACAGCATCTAAACTGACCAATATATTTTCTTCTGTGAATCACTTGTTACAATATTACCCCATCTTTCTTTGACATAGCCCCTGGTTATTACCAGCACATCTAATGCTAGGACAGTCATGTACCACATAACAACATTTTGATCAATGACAAACTGCCTATACAACAGTGGTCCCATAAGATTATAATACCCTATTTGTACTGTACCTTTTCTATGTTTGGATATACAAATATTTACTATTGTGTTGCAATTGTCTATAATATTCAGTATTAACATATTGATTGTACTGGTTTGTAGCCTAAGAGCAATGGTCTGTAACATATAGCCTAGGCTATACCATCTATGTTAGCTTAAGTACATTCTATGGTGTTCGCACAATGATGAAATTGCCTAACAATCTATTTCTCAGAACATATCTCTGTCATTAAGCAACACATGACTGGATAAGGGCACTTTTAAAACTAACAGCTTTTAGACAAAATCTGCAATGGAAAGACTTGCACAGAAATGACAAGACTCTACGCCCAAGTAGAATGTTCTAATCAAAGTAGATTTATTTCCATAATTTGTGAAAACAAGGTGTGGGTGGCTGAGCTTTGGCAAGAAAATGTCTAACTCAGGGGTATGAGTTTAGGATTCTGATGGAGTTACTGAATTCAGATGGAGTTACCGGATTCTGAGAATATTGGAAATAACAAAGATCCAGGGAATACACGAAGAGGTCTAACATCTGAATAATATCTGGATCACTAGATTATAGGTCTTGAGAAATGATAAAAGCTGGGAATTTTGCTATTTGCAACTGAACGAATCATAACAGCTTTGGCTCTATTTTTCTGTAGCTTAACTCTCAGGCTGGCAGACAATATAACCCCAGTCATTCCTAGTGCTTTCCCAACTACTTCAGCCATCTCCAGAATTGTCCCGCAGTTCTATGTCTTTACACAGTGACAAGACAGCCCACACATTGTTTGGTTTATCCTCACAAGTAACTGCTATGATAGGCATTGCCTTTCTCTGAATTGTTTCTTTCAATAGTGGACTTTTGTTGGTTATCTCCTCATGTTATTCTTCCTACCCCTTCCTAATTGTCCCTAGATTTTGGTTCAGACAAACCCTGTGCTTTGCTGGAAGCTGACATGACTCCGAATTGCAAGGGTGGGTTTTTATTGATGTAGGCCAATTGATACCCTGGCCTCCATTAGTGGTGGATATGCAACCCAATCCAGTACAATCAGAGCAAATTCCATGATTCTTACTTAGAATTTTGAGGCAGAAGCCCACCGTTCTCCATGAACACGAAGTAAGGAACTGTATATCTGAAATAGTAGCTTGAAGCTGTTTTGTGACTGTAGGGGTTTCCATCTTTAGAATGAAACCAGAATTTTAGATGGCAGAATAGATAAATTGGGGTAAGAAAACAGTCTTGGTGACATCTACAGACCATAAGTCAAACCATCTTTGAAACTCTCCTTCTGAATCTTTATTACAGAAATCTATTAATACACTTCATTAGCCAGTTTGCATTGGTGCTTTTGTCACATGAAAGTAAACAACAAAACCCTATGACATAGCAGGTCATGAAAATGTTTAGGAAACTGCATAGGGCCCCAACTTCTTCGACATGCTTTAAAATGTCCATCTCTGACAGATATTTTCTCCCCTTTCTCAGTCAACATAATCTTTCCCCACCCTACCCACCCCCGATTTTGGAAACCTCACTCTTGTTCTCTTCTTCATCAAGACTTTATGCTTTTGTAGAGAATTCCTGTTCTCCCTTGTACCTTCTCTCCAAACCCGTTAGTTTTCTGATGTGTTTATTAGGTTTTGAAAACAAAAGCAGGGAAATCTTTGCAGGCTACTTCTGAGTTCAACCCTGCTTCTCCCTGCTTCCTCCTATGATGAATATCTGCTTCAATGGGAAGAAAAGAAAAGGAAAAACACAGAAAGAAGTCATAAAAACACTAGTAGCTCAAAATAGAGCCTAGTTACACAGAGATGAACATTAGGAAAAACTGAGAGTTATTTCAAGCATTTGAGCAATTGTTAGAATTCATGAGTTTACAAGCTTATATTTTATCCATTTACCTTGATGTTGATGAGCCTGATGCATTTTAAACTCTCAGATTATCTATCCTTTGAAGAAAAGGAATGTATGTATTATTAAAACAGGCATTAAAACCTGTTTGGTGAATTACGTGGTTTTAAAATGTAAGATGTTCGGTCTATATAGACTTAAATTAAAAATGCACATATAGTCATTTAGAAAAATGTCACCTTGGATTTAACTCAATATTACTAATCAGATTTATTGACTCTAAAATTGCTCTTCAGTCTATTACCATTTTTACCGGACCAACTTCTTCTCATTATTCAAAACCCAGCTAATCTGTTATCTCCCCTGAAAAGTCTTGTCAAATATCCCCATTCAGAGTTAACTTGTCCCTTCTCTTCATTACTTCAAGGCTTTCTTCTTATCATGTGTTCACATGTGCCTACCTTTTATATACTGACTAAAAAATGAGTATCATGTTTTATTTGCCTTATATTCCAAGCACCTGGCACAAGGTAGATGCTCAATGTTGAAACTGAAATTCTACAAAGAATTTCACTGTATCAGTCAAGATAGATTACTCAAAAATCTCAATGACCTACCAGATTGCAAGTTTATATCTTATCCTATTTTAGTCTTCCAAGGACAGAGACTCACTGTATTAGAGTCTCCAGAGAAAAAGAACCAATAGGATATACCTATATCTATATCTATGAGGGGATTTAGTATGAGAATTGGCTTATGTAATTATGGAGGATGAGAATTAACACAATCTGCCATCTACAAGCCAGAGAATTAAGAAAGTCAGTGGTACAATTAACTCAGTCTGATGCCAAACACCTGAGAAGAGGGGACAACAAGGGGCAGTATCCATATAAAATTATAGAAACCAAAGTTCTGAAAACCTGGAGCTCTGATGTCCCAAGGTAGGAGGAGATAATGGTTGTCCCATCTCCAGAAGAGAGCAAATTTGTCCTTCCTCTCCTTTTTGTTCTATCTGGGACCTGAACAGATTGGATGACTCCCACCCACATTGGTGAGGGAGAACTTCTTTACTCAGTCTACTGATTCAAATGATAATCTATTCCAGAGCCGCCCTCACAGACACACCAGAAGCAATATTATTATCAGCCATTTGGGTATCCCTTAAGCCAGTCAAGATGACACATAGCATTAATCATCACACTGACCAAGACTTCATCTTGATGTGTTCATATTTGTAATCACAGTCTGGATTTTAAATTTATCTGTGGCAATGACACACAATGCTTTATTCTCATTTTACTGGCCAGAAAGCCAGTCACCTTTTTTTTTTTTTTTAGATGGAGTCTCACTCTGTCTCCAGGCTGGAGTACAGTGGAACAATCTTGGCTCACAGCAACCTCCGCCTCCTGGGTTCAAACAATTCTCCTGCCTCGGTCTCCAAAATAGCTGGGACTACAGGCATGTGCCACCACATGCAGCTAATTTTTGTATTTATAGTAGAGATGGGGTTTCACCATGTTGGCCAGGATGGTCTTGATCTCTTGACCTCATGATCCACCCACCTCAGCCTCCCAAAGTGCTGGGATTACAAGGGTGAGCCACCATACCCGACCAGCAAGTCACCAGATATATTTGAGGTGCAATAAAAATAACCAATATGAAAGTTAAATATACAAATTCCAGGTTGAAAACAACGGAATCAGTACTGTTCTTTTCTTAGAATCACTGAATTATGATTAGAAAACTAAAGTTTCCAGAGATTATTGACTTGCTTAAGATCACAAGACAATACAGGTGTTCCTTTCTTCTTGGATACATTTCCTCTTTAAAAGCTAGCTCCTACCTTCAAGAATTTCACATTCTATTGATTAAAAAAAAAAAAGTTGTTGATATCTTAATATACAAACCTATGAACTAAAACATGGCTCAATAAAACTAATGTTAGTAAGCAGGTTTATCACTACACAATGATGAGCCTCTAGTAGTTAAATAATTTTTTTGAGGATACACCTGCAGCCACTAATAGAATGTTAACTAACTTGGCTCCTGTTCACTTTGATTTTAGCTGAACCAAAGGAAAATCTGGAGTCCAGCAGTATAAGGCCCTAAAGGGCTAAATTTTTCCTTAGTTTATTTTTTTTCATTTGGCATTTCATCACTAGAATAATCAATTTAGTCTTCCAGCAAAAGACAAAGGATAAAAACTAGTTTTTCCTCTTGATAGCGTGTGTTTGTTTATGCATACATGTAACAGATATACAAATATGTATATACAAGTATAAACATATACGTACAAATATATGTATGCATACATGTATACATTTTCATCTATATACTTTTTAATAAGTATATTGTTTCATATATATTTATATACATTATATATTATATATTATATATGCATATATTTCTTTCATGTAATTGTATGCAGTTTTGCATGTCATTAGATAGTAAATGGATGGATAGGTAGGTAGATAGATAGATAGGAAAATAAATGGGAGAAAAGAAAGAATATTCTTTGTAGGTTGGGGCCAATGCTCAGTGCATCTGTTTCTAGTGCTGGTAGCAGTGGCAGTGCAACAATGAGCATAACAATCTCTATTGTTTATTGAAGTTTGGACCTTAAATGCTACTCATTCTACAATGGCTCTCTTATATCTTAACAATAAATATGTTACATAAGTTTTGAGCCTCTGTTTTATAGATAAGCAAACTGTGATTCAAAGAGGTTACACATTTGTCCAGGGTCACATAACAAGTCTATGGCAGAGCTGGTTAATCTGTCTTCAATCACTAAGATGCGAGCAGCAAACGTGGAAAATATGGAAGACTTTTTGGAGTAATATGTTCATTCTCTGACTAGCCATGATATAGTCACATTGCCTTCAAGACTTAAGCCTATCTATCAAAAGGAAAACTAAGCCAGATAACAAAGGTAAATATGGAGAGCTTGAAAGCAGCTGTGAGAAAAAGATAAAAACAGTAGGTAGATAGAAATACATTTATTTTTGTTTATGATTATGTCTTAATGTTCGGGAAATAAGCCATACTTCTCCCTGCTAATCTACTTAACTTATTCAAAGCTCAGTAACCTTGCCCTAACTCCAGGGAAAAACAATAATAGAAGTGATATCACATCCTGCGTGTTTAGCATTCTTGTAATTCATGAACAGGAATATGGTTAAATCAGTGTTCCAATTGTGTTGTAGACATTTTTCTCATAAAAACATATCTATATTTCCTGAAACTTAAAATCAATGAGGTGCTTAGGTCTATGCATGCAGCATTATTGTTTTACTTGTTTGACATAATGTATACATTATGATACACCTCATATTTCATATTACTTCACTATTTTCAAATTATTTTTTAGGTATTCATTTTATTCTCCAAAGTACCCTGTGAAACACGAAAAGGAAATATGATGCTCCTCATTTTGCAAATAAGAAAACAAACGCTCAGGAAGTGTTTACATGGGTTCCTGAGGGTTGCTCAATACATAGCAAAGGGCAGTCTGAAATTCACGTCTTTAACTTCCAGCTTCATTCCTTTCCCACTATCTCTTGTGATTGTGTTTTTTTAATATATAATTTTAATACCATACAATTTCAGTTAATCATCCTACTCAGGTGAAACTAACTGAAAATATCAAAATATGGTCATTAATTTCTCATCCAAACTAAGCTGAAATCAAAAGAAATACTTCTCTTATAACAATTGGATTTTAAATCACACCAAGTTATTTAAATTTACTTTCCTAAAATCAACAATTATAAATATTAAGTACTATGAAAGACATGTCTACATACCAAGTTTTTATCTTGTACCTCCAGTGAGAATTGTTTAGCCCTCTAAATTTGGAACATTACTATTTGAAAGCCTTTTCTTAAACTGGTTTGAATTTTCTTCTAGTAATTTCTGTGTATTTTTACAAATATGGCAAAGTGTTTTTGAGTGTGGCCTTTGTAGTCATTTAGCCTGAAATCAAACTGTAACTTTATTTAACACTTACCTGCTTTGTGAATGTGAGCCTCTCTGTGGCTCAGTATTCTCGTCTGTACAGCGGGGATAATAATAATACCTACCCCCAGGCCGGGCACGGTGGCTCAAGCCTGTAATCCCAGCACTTTGGGAGGCCGAGACGGGTGGATCACGAGGTCAGGAGATCGAGACCATCCTGGCTAACACGGTGAAACCCCGTCTCTACTAAAAAATACAAAAAACTAGCCGGGTGAGTTGGCAGGCGCCTGTAGTCCCAGCTACTCGGGAGGCTGAGGCAGGAGAATGGCGTAAACCCGGGAGGCGGAGGTTGCAGTGAGCTGAGATCCGGCCACTGCACTCCAGCCCAGGCGACAGAGCGAGACTCCGTCTCAAAAAAAAAAAAAAAAAAAAGTACCTACCTCCAAGATTCCTGTGAGGACTAAGTAAGTCCAAAAATAGAAAATAGAGTGCTTAGAATAGTACCTAAAACCCTAATATGTATTATAGAAGAATTTTTTTAACATTTATTATTATTATTACTACTAGTCTAATTGCTCTTCATGTTATAGGCCTTGAGAAACCAGCATCAACCTCTTCCCTTTAGTCTTCCCTTCTGAAGATTCATCCACCCCTACATTTCTTTAACTATTTCCTGTATGGTTTCCTCCATCTGGCAGTGCTCCTGATTATTATTCTCCCTGCTAAAATTTTATCTTATTTTATAAATATGCATTGAATTCCTACTGTGGTGTCTGGAATTCATGGGTTGTTTACTCAACAAGCATAAATTGAGCACCTCTGTGGCAGGTGTGTAAGATGCTATGAATAGGAAATGAATAAGACAGACTTTGCCCTCAGAGAGATTAAAGGTAGAAGTAGAGACAGACATGTGAATAAGATGATCAGGGCAAGCTATCATAAAGTGTCAACTAGACTTGACTCTTCTTGTTCTATGTAACTATTCCATGATACAAAACTGATAAAAAGAGAAAATAATCTTTCTTACTCACTTCGCTGTGGTAAAATGAAAACCCAGGCTTTTTCATTGGCTAGTTGTTAAAGTGATTTTTTTTTTTTTTTTTTTTTTTTTTGAGACAGAGTCTCACTCTGCCACACAGGTTGGGATGCAGTGGCGTGATCTCAGCTCACTGCAACTTCCACCTCCTGAGTTCAAGCAATTCTCCTGCCTCAGCCTCCCCAGTAGCTGGGATTACAGGCACGCACCACCATGCTAGGCTAATTTTTGTATTTTTAGTAGAGATGGGGTTTCACCATGTCAGCCAGGTTCGTCTTGAACTCCTGACATAAAGTGATCTGCCCACCCCAGTCTCCTGAAGTTCTGGGATTACAGGCGTGAACCTCCGTGCCTGGCCTAAAGTGAATGTTTCTTAGTCGTAGTATGTTTCTCTATTCCTGCATTCAATGATAAAATATCCAGGTGACAAAATATTTTGTGAGAACTATTTATTACTGCTTCAAAATTAAACTTGTTTCAGTGTTAATCATCTTTTCTTCAATCATATTACTTTAGGGACAGGCTGTCTTCAGCCTGTGTGGTTTGATAGATATGATGACATATGCTTTTCAAGGTGACTATCATGTTTGGTGGAACCTCAAGGATGCTCCTAGGTGAACTGATCAAATCCTTTGGCAACACTTTCAGATGCAGTTGAAATGCAGCACACTGCTCTGCCTGGACAACCTATGCATCACTCAGACTTGGCTGTTCTGAATAAGAAGGGAATTTTTTTCCCAAATGTTCTGGAAATCTGAACTTTGTTGTTAAATTCATCCATTGTATTACCTTACGCAATCCTCCTTGCAACAACTCTGAAGTAATTATTGTCATATCTATTTTGCATCCTGAGGTGTTGAGTTATTAAGTAACTAGTACAAGATTGCATAGCCAGGATGTGGGAGAGCTGAGGTTTGAACTGAGACTGATTCAAATTCAAAATTTCACAAAGAACCACTTGCTCTACGGTTTCAGTGTTTCTCTTTCTACTCATTATCAGGGCTGGCTGTATTGTTTCACATAGTGTTATAATTTTCACTTTGGAAAGCTTAGCATTTGAACAGCTGATGAGAGAATTCTTGCCTCTGGTTTCCAAGGGGATGTTTCTCACTTTGAACATAGAATCTGCATTTGTGATCAGTAGGGAAGGAAGAGTAATGACATTAAATGAAGGCAGCACTGACTGTGAAATCAGTTATCTTTTAAATCTCAAGGTTATTGAATTAATGAATTAGTCTTAGAAGGCTGTGTATCATTCTTAGAATCCTGAGAAAGGAAATTGAATATTAACCTAGTTCACATATAGAATGCACAATTTATAGCCACATGCAGACTGAACCATATCCTGGAAACATTCTTTCATTCTTTCAGATTATTTTATGTTGAGTGGCCCATATACAGCAGGTCTTTTCAGGGACTTGTCTTGTGTGATCAAAATAATAAAACATCTGTTGATAATAACCTTGAAGACAAATTGGTGCTTCCCAAATTTGTTTGAGTTGTGATATATCTCCTGTGATAATGAATACAAGATGTGCAGACAGCGTTTTAAACACACACACACAAACACACACACACACACACACATAAAATTTGGTCACATCACCTGAAAATTATGCCCTCCAGCATTGCCGAAACCTCATTCACAGAAAACTCAGATTCTTTGTGAATACATGGGGCTATTTTTTTCTGTTTAATGATAGAGTATGGTTGTGAGTTTTTAAAAGTCCAGAAAAGGAGATTAAATAACCATACTTAGACAGTTTCATATGAGGCATGTCAAAGCTACATAGTTTCAAAACCTCAAGAGAAAGTTGAACCTTCTAAACATTTAGAAGCCACCGCTGAATTGCCAGGCCCCAAGCCACCACAGAATTTTCTGGCTGTCTGGTAAGTTGCCACAACCTACACAGTTATAGCCAAAGACATACTGCATACCAGAAAATCTGTGATTCTCATCACAAGCTCCCCCTTTCCTGCCCTGGGACCACAAACTGGTTAGAAAGAGCCTGTGGAATACTTTGTAGTGTTTTTGTTTCTGCTGTGCCTCCTCCCTTCAGTGCTGCATTTGGCATGAGGTTCCCTTGAACAGGCCAGAATCCTTGGTAGAAATTCCAAAAGAAAAATGCAATGAGAAATTTTTACCTCCTACTTTGGATGAGTAGAGTAAGTGCAATAGATCTTTCAGCTCCCAGCAATTGAATCTCCTGTTTTATTGAGCATGAATGAGAGTACACTATGTTTTAACAAAGTACTATTATCTACTTCCCATGCCACGTAGAGCTCTCCAGAGACTTTGCCTTGACCATAAGCACAAATTAACTTTTAGCCAACTGCAAAGTTTCTGACCCACTGTTGACAGTCATATTTTCTTTGAAAATCTCAGTTCTAGCCAATCATGTCCTGTTCATCTTTTTGTCTCATGCACTTACTATTAACATGTTTGCATGTTGTCCTTTTTGAGTCTATGAAACTATATCCTTCACTTCTTTAGAATATTCACTAAATAGACAGAATAGATTTTAATATCTCATTTTCTTATAGCACAGATGTGATGATGATGTAATAACAGCTCCTAAATAGTGAGATATACTACTGAAGCCTCCATTATGTTATTTAAATTCCACATAAAACAAGCATTTTGCAATTTATCTTCATTTTCAAAATAGGAAAACAAAAGATTATAGTAAAGTAACTTAAATTTATAATCACATTTTTATTAAACGGTAGAGCCAGAATTCTTCCCTACTATTTTGATAACTTCTGTGAAAGTCCTGTTTCTTGCTGTGAACCTATGTGGTAGATGTTATTTAAACCATTATACAGATGAAGAAACTAAGGCTTAGTAAGTTGAGTAAATTACTCAATATTTAGTGTTTGTATGAAAAAGCCAGGGATAGAGAAAAATCATGCAACTATGGATATCTAGAACATTCTTTCTTCTTTTATATTCTCACCTTGGGATCACCATCTGATTAACCAGAAAACTTACTGTTTGCATCTAGTCAGCCACTAGGTCCTATAAATTCCACCTCTCAAATCACTCTAATTCCACCTGTTTTCCCCCAGACACACTACCCACTTCAAGCCACCATTATGTCTCATCAGGATTAGAGCAGCCACCTAACTAGTCTTTATGTGCCAGGCTTAAGTCTCCACAATGCATTACACACACTGCGCCCAGTGTGATCTTTGTTCAAATAAACCATAATACTCGTTATGCCCCCACTGACTTTTAGATAAATTCCAACCTTCTTGGAACAAAACAACCAAGCCTTACATGTTCGACCTCTCACTGAAGCTTCCAGCTCATTTCTTACCACTCCCTTCTTGCATGTGTACTCCAGCCACATGGCATGATGTGGAATTTTTCAAACTCATGTGCTTCTGTATTTCTCACTCTTCTTTTCTGCAAATGCCCTTCTCCATGCCCTACTCTCTTTGCCTGACTACTGCCTGCTCAAACTTCATATGTGAACTTGACATTATGTCCTTCTAGGATCCTTCCCTGACATACTCCCTAACTCTTGGACTTCTTTCCCCTCTATTGGTCTTCAAAAGTCTTCTGTCAAGACTTACTGACCCCTGTCCAGTGCTTGTTGATTTCCTTTGGTAACTGCTCAAAATAATAACAGCCCCATTTTTCTTGTCCTTTAAAAAAACATATATTTGATTAAATAGAAAAGAAAATAGTGTCCTAGTTACCTTCCCTGCCACAATTTTATAGCCATTTATGGGTACAAATTTTCAATCCAGATTCTACCTGGTCAGGGAATTAAATGTTGAGTCTCTGCTAGGTGAGCAACATTTATTCACTCAGTTTGTCAGTCAATAAGAATTTACTGATCACCTATCATGTGTTCTGTTCTGTTCTAGGCTTAGTACATATAGCAAAAAACAAAAATTCTTACTCTCAGAAAGCTTATATTTTAGTGGGGTAGACATTAAATGAACTGACCTAATACATAAAATAAGTAATATATTAGATAGTAATAAGTGCGATGGAATAGAGCAGATTTACTTTGACTTTAGTCACCCAAACAGAAAAAAAGCCACTTTATGTTTCCTCCTAAGATGGCAATTGCCATTCAACATGATCATTGCTCTTTACCCCTTGGCTTGTCTGGGTAGGTGCTGTAATGACTACCCTATATTGGCTGGACTTTGGGCACTGTCAGAAAAGGGAGAGGGTGGAATTAGTAGGTGTTTCCATTGTAGAAGTATCAGGATACTCCACAAATATATCAGTTGTACAAACATAAAAAGAGTCTCCCCTTTAAATTAGTTGAGGTGCACACGCAGATACACACACATACATACACACACAGCTAACAAAGGAGGCCTCTTGAGACAAGACTATATGTGATGTAATTCTATTTTTACCTGGGAAGGAGAAACCTTCAAATATTTGGTGGTGGGAGCTGGACCTAGTTCCCTGCTGTCTGGGTGACTTGGAATTAACCAGGTCAAAAGACCCTGTGTGTGTGCCCAGTTGGGTGTTCAGAAGATGAGAAGCTAAGCTTTAAATATGAATGTGATTTTGAGCATTGTCAAACCCTGAAATAAGATGCTGACTATACCCATCCATTGAGTTCCAATACATACCTAGGCTTTAATAAATAGCACTTCTCAACCCAAATTGAAATTACCTTTATTCTTTCATGTGAACCTAAGAAAATAGTCCAAGGAGGTAAACTGTATTGTTGCTGTGATATGATCGTTGCAAAATTAATCTGTTTATTCCTTCCTCCTCAGGAAGACTATTTCTACCTAAATTTCTGGTTGGATCAGAAGCTCTCTCTAGATGCTACCGTAACACCCAGGAAGATTTCACACTGTGTCATGATAGCCTATTTCCTAGGCAGTCACCCCATTCCTTCCCTGTGCTCTACTAGAGCTCCTTGAGGGCAGTATCTTTTGTAGCTGAATTCCCAGCATCTAACCGAGTACAAGCCCATAGTAAGAAATACTGGAAGGAAGAAAGGAAAAATGGGTATCTACCAAAGTAGGCAATCCATATCATGAATCAGAAAATGTTAGAGCTAGATAAGGTTGACAGCTAATTCAACACTATCATTTTTACAGATTTTGGCAAATAAAGAAATGGAATGTCACAGAGTTACAAGGACTTACCCAGGCTCAACACAGCTACCTAATTAGTTTAAAAGCCACATATCCTATATTATTCTTTGCCTGGTAATGAAATATATGAAATAGTTGAACAAAATATATCTTCTTTTACCTGGGCATAGGGGTGTACATCTATTGTCCCAGCTGTTAAACAGGCTGAGGTGAGAGGGTAGCTCCAGCCCAGAAGTTCAAGACTAGCCTGGGCAGCATAGCAAGACACTGTCTCAATTTTAAAAAAAAGAAGAAGAAGAAGTAGAAGAAGAAGAAGGAAAAAATTATTCTCTCTCAAGCAATCAAAACCAAAATGATTAATTTTATACTGAGGCAGTTTTAAATGGAAATGGACTACTTCCAGTTCAGCTACCAACTTTTTACACAATTTTTTGTGTGTGGTTTGGAACTAAAACAGAATGCTTTAAATAAAATAATCTTATAAATATTTAGTAGGTACAAACTTCCTATAGCCAAAACTGACCATTTTGAGATGATACTTCTACCAGTTTCTTTGTTTGTCATGATCCTAAGAAGTCATGCGACCTCAGTTATACCTCTAAATCTAAAAACATAAAGGATAAGAATAGACTATATTTCCTCCTCTGGTTGCCCTGAGATTCACCAGAATTCTGTTCTCTTGAAGATATTAGGCTTTGGGTTTCTTTTTTTCATTTTAAATATATTCTGATTCTTGTGGCCTCATCTTATCAGTATCTCAGAAGGAAAACATTTGAGGGAAAAGCATTCCTTCAAAGTTCCTGTCTGGTTGCCTATGCTACAGCATGCCAACCTCAACTTAACTGTTTAAACTTTCATTTATTTTTTACAACTATTCAATATATTTGCAATGACTTTTGGTCAAAGGCAATAATGTTCAGACCTACTTCTGTAAATATAGCTTTCATTTAAAGATATTCTGGTTGTTTGCTTGCTTCTAATAATTTGATTACTTTTCTCCATTTCCTATTTAAGACACATGGATATTTTCATGCCTTAAAAATCCAAGATTTAAAATAATGCTAATTCTGCTGAAGTGCTGTTTCATCCACTTCACTCTTAGTGATCCTTCAAGTCTTAGTTTAACCATTACCCCCTCAAAGAAACTGTGTTTGACCTTCCAATTCAAATTAGCTATCCCCTGTTATTGTTCTCCCAGTTAATACTTGTTATTTTATTCCTATTTGCTTATTTCTCATTTTAATATCTGCCTCTGTCATTAGATACTAAACTCTGAAATCAGGTAATCATCCTCATTTTGTCTACCAGTGAATATAATGTTTACTAGCACAGTGCTTTGTACATAGTAGGTTCTCAAAAAATTAACGGCTATATTAAAAAGAAAAATCATTAGTATTCAGTGATAGAGTTTTTTTAGTTTTTCTTATCTATCATTATCTTGGTGCTCACTTCTTTAAGTGATGTGTGTGTTCAGGAATCATTGCCAACTGAGAAGGTGAGGAGAATATAATAGGGAGTCCAATTATTTTATCATGCTTCTTGTATGTTTCTAAGCATCTCCACATTACCACCCCAACACATGGTGGAATTCTCAAACTACAAGCTTAAAGCTTATGGGTATCAGGTATCTTGCCAACACCCTGGTGAATCTACTTTGCCCCAGTGGTAATCCAATGTGAAACTGAACATTTTTTTTTAATCACTTAGAATAGGCTGGTCATATACTAAATTCTTTGATAATTACCTCCAGCTGTTTAAAAGCTTGGACTAAAGCTAAAGCCAGAACAAAAAACAGATCATACCCTGCTTTTGATGTACGTAAGCATCTAGAATGCAGAAAGGGTTGGAAACCTTCATGTGAGACATCATAATTATAATAAAGAGGTAATCCTGATATACAAATCAGAATAAATATCTTTCTTTTGTGCTTTTGTTTCTTTGTGTGTGTATGTGTTCAAACGTTTTGGAGTTTATGACAAAAAACAACAAGAAGTAGAAGAAGGGTCATATACACATACACATATGGCCAGAAACATAACGTCGTACATGATAAATACATCCAGTTTCATATGTCAATTTAAAAGATAAATAAGTAATTTTGAAAGATCACAAAAGAAAACCATTCTCTACAGGAAAATCAATACTGACGGGTGACTTTAAGTTTAGAAAAAATATCACTGTTTGGGTTTTTTGATGGTCCTTTTGTTTCCTGATTTCTTGCCCTTCAACCCAAATATTTCCCCCTACCTTTGCATATAAGGCCCATTGTGATTAAGACCGAGTCACCTTTCCGTCTGCATCTCCCATGACTCCCCCACCTTATACCTACTGCAGTACACTCAGATGTGGTTCATCATTACAATCCTAGTACCCTAATACTTGACTGAGAGTAAACACTAGACAAACATGAATGAATGAATGAATGAATGAATGAAATTTTATAGGATAAAAAAACACCAAAACCTTCTGCTCATGATAGGAAGACGAAAAAACAGATACTATTTATTTATGTATGTGTGTATGTGCATGTATATGTATGTATATATAAACATTCATACAAGTACACAACATACAAATACACTCAAAGGGCTCAGACCTACTTTAGAAGATGCTATGGTATATTTACCATTAAAACATTGGAACTTTATCATAGGCTTCAATAATCTAAGCTGACTCATTTACCACTTCACTGACCTCTGTCTTCCCTGTTTCTCTGGACAGCTGTTTCTCCATTCTTCAACATGCTCATGTTTCCTAAGCTGCCTCCTTCTGCCTGTATGTAAACTTCATCTTTTTCTTCTTTTAAAACCAGCTTTATCACTTATCTTTTCTATGATCCCTTTGTAGATGTTGTCAAAGGCATCGCAGGCTTTGGCTATCACAATTGGGAATGTGTGGTGTTGTACTTTACATATACTGGTCTATTTACGAAGTACATGTATGTGTTGGTTTTTCTGATTTAAATATCTTAATTGCATAATCTTGACCCTGTGTTTTGTAATATGTTTGCCTTTTTAATAATGACCTCTTCTTACTTTTTTTTGTTTTTTTGTTTTGTTCTCTTTATGAGTTTGTTTCTCAGGAAAAGTAGTTCCACTTTTAATGAGATACTTCTCTAAAAGCAAATTGAAGAGAATCAACTGGGGCTGTTTGCTTCTAAGTTTACAAGTGTAAATTTCATGCATCTTTACCCTGTAGTTTGGTTTTATCTCTTTTGGAGAGCAGTGGTTTATTTCTGCTGTTATGACCATTTAGGTCACAAGCTGGACCCAAATAGAGTACTAAAGAAACAGTAATACATGATTGTTGATTATTTTACCCTAGTAGCTGCTCAGAAATGATCATATATAGACTTTTATGTGTGTGTGTATGTCTGTATGTGTGTATACTTACATATACTTATATATATATGTGTGTGTGTGTGTATGTATACTTTTCCACTTGTACATGTTTGATGTTTGATAATTTCTTACAGTTGCAGAGCTGACAGATCACCCTGTGTAGCCACAATGCTCTGTATTTCTTTGTATCCTTGACAATGCCTAAAATAAATCTTTGCCTACTGTAGGTGTTGGCGAAGGTGTGATTTATTCTCTCGTTTCCAAGGGGATAAGCAAAGGTTTAACTTGTGTTTCTATGTAGAATAAAAACATTGCAATGATTTTTTAAGAATGTCATAGGTTGACTTACTTTGAAACATTTTATTAATTTTTGTAAACTTGTGTGTAGGACAGTTTCAGACTTGTACTCCCCCTTCTTGAGATTATAATTATGGTAGGCCAATCTGGGCCTGCTGTTTGTGTGTCCTGGCATATATTCATTATGTGCTGTCTCAAGAATACCTTTTTAATTGATAAAGTTAGGGAACAGCTTTATGAGCTAGAACTTTTGAGAAATTACTAAATACTTGGTATAGTACTAAATACTATGTACTTTCTTTAGTACTTATGAAAATATTAACTATTTAATATAGTATTTATATATTACTATATGGTGATAGTCTTATGAAAATTCTAAGTTTGAGATTGTGGAAAGACTAGGTTTCTAGAAATTTAGTCCTTTAGTGAGATGTAATTCATAGTTCACTCACTTTCATAAGTGCTTTTGGGAGCAAGGAGGAGTGCAGGGAAAATGTACTCACCCCATAATCATCAAAATGTAGATGTTATTCACTGTAAACCTTAGGGTTAAGGTTACCATTATCGCTTCAGTTTATCTCTAATAAAATGTAAAAATACTATAAATATTTTCATGGTAAATGAATTTAGTGGTGCATAATTTACCCTCTCATAAAAAGCAATTATATACTTCTTTTCTTACCATACATCCTTCTGCCTGCCATGGCTGTTTGGAGATAGGATGACAATCCATCTCACACAGTGTACTCTGTCTTTGGAATATATCATTTGAAAACGAAATTATGTGCAGCATTCAGCTTTGAGTAGTCCTGAGACATGTAGCCTGGGCATTGAAATCTGGGGGACATTTGGACAGTTTATATAGATAATGAGACTGCATAATTGACCTTGAGATCACCCTGGAAAATTCAAGTAACAGGCTAAGGTCTCTCACAAATACCTTCCTGAATACCCAGCCTTCTTCCTACTGCCATCCTCTTAAAGCTCCCCGAAAAGGACCGCAGGGAAACACTTCACCCTTTGGACATATGTCATCTAGTCTGTAAATACATCGTGGTTCGGTAGATGACTTCTTAGTCCTTCCTAGATTTCAAAGTTTTCTTCTGGGCCTGAAGGACGTTCTGTTATATTACATCTAACTATAATACTATCTCTTCAGTCATCCTGAAAACAATTGTAAAACAAAGCCTGTTTTGGTCCCTGAAACAACTTTTCTTCTGACCCATTTAGTGTACTGTTTCACTTCATTTTCATCTGCCAGCAGATTGAATGACTTTTGCTGGGTTCAGGGTCATTAAGCTGAAATAAAAAGACTGCTTTTAAGAAAACTAATTGACAACTTAGAAGTTTCTAGCAGAACTTGCCAAAAAAGGTGATTTATTTTATAAATTGTATGTTGAACTCTGAAGTTAGAGGAAGGAAGTACTTTTAAAACCATACATGTTTTTTCAACTTAAACTGCTACTGCTTGTGTTTTTTTTCCCCCTTATGATTTTTGGTTTACCAGCTGCACAGCCTCACTTGATTATATCAACCCAGTGTATATTGCCCCCTAAATGCCTGATTGATCCAATTAGCTGAAGACTAAAACTTCTTATACCATGATGCAACTAAGGGGTGTTGGGGGAATCTTGAATATATTAAAGTCAATCCCAATGCATACTGATGAAATTTAAAAGAAACCTGATAGAGAAAGAGCAAATGAGAACAGTTAGATTTACCACGTCATACATATATTATTCATATTTCTAGAAGGAAGAATTGTTTTTGTGACAAGTAGATTCCTAAGTGGTAAAGAGCTGTTTTGGGAAATCTGTAGGTAATACTAAATATGTAGAGAGAGAATAAAATTTAGGATTGTCTGAGAGATCAATAATATAAAAATACCTTATCACTTTTAAATCACTAAAATGCAACGAATTAACAAAATATTCCAATAAAGTATACATTAACAGTATTTAGCACAGTAAATCAGTGTGTTTTCATATGAGCAGACATGGGATACAATTAGTTAGACAAATTTCTCAGTGTATTGATAACAAAAGGCCTTCTTTAATCTGAGTCCCAACTACTGGTCTAACATCTCACACCTTCTTCCTACTTATCCAACTCTCTACCCCTATTAAATAGTTTATAGTCCATTCATTCCACACTTATTTATTAAGCATCTACTGTTGGCTGCTGTGGTTTTATACCCTGGGATATAACGATGAATAAGTAAAATGTTCCTGCCTACATTGAGCAAACATTGTAAAGAGGGAACACCTGTAATATAAATAAGCAAATAAAGCTTTTAGAATATGTTCGAAGATGTTAAGGGTTGGTATTGTTTGAATTATGTCCCTCCCAAAAGATGTTGAAGTCTTAATCTCCAGTATTTGTAAATATGATCTTATTTGAAAAGAGGGTCTTTGTAGATGGTGAAGTTAAGATGAGGTCATGAGAGTGGGCCCTAATCCAATAAGGACTGCTTCTTATAGAAAAGGGAACTTTAGGCACAGAGACAGATACGCACACAAGAAGAACACCATGTGAAGATCAAGACAGAAGACTGAGCATAGTAGCCCACACCTGTAATCCCAGGGCTTTTGAAGGTGGAGGCAGGAAGATAGTTTGAGCCCAGGAGTTGGAGCCAGCCTGGGCCACATAGTAAGACCTTGTCTCTATAGAAAAAAAAGAAAAGATAAATACAAAGATCAGAGTGATGCATCTGCCAAGCCAAGGAATACCAAAGATTACCAACAAATCACCAGAAGTTAGGAGATAGGCATGGAACAGATTCTTTCTCATAGCCCTCACAAGGAATCAACCTTGCCAGTACCTTGATTTCAGACTTCTAGCCTCCAGTCCTGTGAGACAGTAAAATTATTATTTGGAGCACTGGAAGATCACATAGAGCTTTAGCAGAAGAAGGATTAGAAAGGTTAATTCAGAGCTAAATGTGAAGGAAAACCTTATGCTCACTGGGGAGTATTGGAATGTATGTCCGAACTGGGTATACTGCTGAGTTCAATCCTAGTCCTAAACAACAAATTTCACCATTTGGGTTTCCTCTGAAAGCCATCAGTGTAGTGGTTTGACCCACCCTCTGAAGTCATGCAGACTTACCTTCTAACGTGTATCACAATGCATAACTTATAATCACAATATAGATAGTCCTTTCATAAACATCCTTGTCCTGTTTTATACAAAAATTGATTGTTTATTTTGGATAAATTCCGAAAACTATAATGACTAGCTTGAAGAATATGGCATTGGCACTTGCTAGATATTTTCAAGCTGCTCTCTAGATTGGTTTGTACCACTTGCTGCTCCCACAGAGTATACAAATACCTTGTTCCCTCACTGATATTCACTTATTAATATATGTTTATGGAAGTCCCATCATGTGCCCAACATTGTACAAGGAATTGTAAAAACAAAAGTTAACTAGACAGACATTCTACTGCCCCCAAAAATGTGTAGTTTAGTGGGTAAGAGACGAAAATAAATGAACAGATCAGTTTATAAAATAATTGTAAATTAAGTACTGCAAAGGAAATAAACATGGTCTAATTTTCATCTTTGCCAATTTGATAAACAAAATTGTTTCTTACTGTTTAAATTTGCATTTTATTACTAATGAGGTTGAATATAGTTTCATACATTTACAAATTGGATTGAATTATTTTTTTCTTTTCTGAATTATCAGTATATATACACCTCTTACTTGTTTTTTAGTTGGCATGTTTACATTTTTTCTTATTGGATTTTAAAATCTTTATATAAAACCCATCAATATTTTGTCTTTTATATTTTGTAGCAGATGATTTCCGATGTATACAAGTAGTTAACTCTGTTAGTATTTCCTTTAGAGTTTTCTTTCTTTGGTATTAAGCTTTAAAAGGCCAGACTCTCCTTGAAATAAGTTAGACATGTCTCTGCATTTTTTCTACTGTATTTTCCATCTACAATCTTCATAAATTTTCTTTTTGTTTCTTGATCTCTCCCATCAATATCTAAGTTTATTCAGTTATTTGCCAACATAAAAGAGTCCTTTTTTCCATCTGTCCAAGTAACTATACTAATTCTCCTGACCCTTCATAGCTGCAGTTCTCTTGCTGCCTCCATTTCTTCATCATCTTCTCACTCCACAAACCACCCTGCAATGGTTTCTGTGCCCCATGAGTTATACTCCAGTTCTTACTAAGGTTTCCAATGACCTCTATGTTATTTAATCAAATGGGATTTGACATATTCAGAGATGGCAAAGTAAAAATGCAATTTTTAACAACTTTCAGTAGCTGATTTTATCCTCTTTATTAAAAAAGGAAAGGGAGGAAAAATCTTGATTTTTGAATTAAAGGTATCTCAATCTCTTCCAATTTAAAGCTGTCTTTTTCAGATAAATTCATTATATTACTCCATAATCACACTGGTTTACTATTTAACAATCACACTAGAGAAACAATTAATTTCACTGTTCAAATTTCTTATCAGGACTATTTTTAAATATCAACAAATCTTCACTCTGCCTTAACCAAACAACTTGGAAGGATAAGAAATCTTATGTGTCCTCCATGGTGATAGGAACCTGTAGCTTGTGTTGTCCTCTGAGTCCCTGCTGCCTGCATGGCTATTTCTTTGTCTTTTCTGACCACTGGGTTTCTTACTGACAGCTGTGCCTGAAGCCTGCAGTGGGAGAACTTGTGGTCTAGGCTTTCGGCCTTGTGAGATCCCAGTACCCCTCTACAGCTGACTTGCCCCCATCTCAAAATTTGCTGACCCTAGAGATCCTCAACATCATAACTATATCTTCTAAATTATCGTGGCTTAGGTTATTTATCTAGAAGCCTCTGTTTGGAGGGTCACTTTATTCAGCATAATAATCTCACAGAAGGCCCACTGATTCTCAGCTGCTTACCTTTGAAGTACCACCAGAAGTACATGGCAACTTCTGTTATGGTCCATGCTACATAAAAGCTGTGGATAACCAAACACTTGTGTGTGTGAGGTTGGATTTGTAGTATTATAAGTACTATCTCAGCTTTAATCCCCCTTGGCTTGCGTACAATCACCTCCAACTCTACTATACTGGAATTTAGCATGTGAGCCTTGTCTGGCAGTTATATATGTATTTGACTAATAAAAAGTGAAAACAGTCCAGGCATGGTGGCTCATGCCTGTAATCTCAGCACTTTGGGAGGCTGAGATGGGCAGATCACCTGAGGTCGTGAGGTCAAGACCAGCCTGACCAACATGGAGAAACCCCATCTCTACTAAAAATACAAAATTAGCCAGGCATGGTGGCACATACCTATAATCCCAGCTACTCAGGTGGCTGAGGCAGGAGAATTGCTTGAATCCTGAGGCAAATGTTGCGATAAGCCAAGATCACGCCATTGCACTTCAGCCTGGGCAACAAGAGCAAAACTCTCTCTAAAAAAAAAAAAAAAAAAGTGAAAACAAATTATTTCTCAATAAATATGATTTCCTATCCCATTTATGCAAAAAAAAGTTGCACTATTTAAGTGCCATGTCTAAAGACAATAAATCTAGTTTGTTTGGCAGATTGAATCTTTCAAAATAGGATATCCATGAGAGATCAAATAATCAAAGAGGTCCCTGATTATGACAGTCTAGGACCTCTTTGACATGTACTCTGTGGGGCTGCTATTGTTAAGTTTATGGTGAAGAAAAAGAGAAAAAGGAAAGCAGAGAGATCCTTCACTAAACATTTATTAAACATTTATCATGGGCAGAAACCTTTATTCCACAATAAAGGTCCAGTGGCGAATAAAAATTATTTTCCACCCTACTAGAGAGATTAATTAGGTAAATATTCAACAAATATTGTGTTTCTTTATGTAGCAACTGATATGATAGAAGCGTGAGAATGAGGTTCTTTAGAATCACAGTGGAATTTCCAGATCTTACAACCTGTGAGGTAAGGGGAGTCTGCTCTTTTCCGTTGTCAGGTGGAAATAACAACTCATGGAGAGGTTTGTTTTATTAGAGGACATAGAGATCACATTTTATGTAACCTCTCCAGAGCATTCTTGGATGATGTAGCTTTTCTGGTTAAACCTATAACATAGGAACAAAACATGTGCTGGTAGTGGTCAGTACATTTCAAAGATGAATGCCTGAACCATGCCATCTGAACAGGCTTTGTGGCCTCAACAATAGCATATATCACCTGAAGTTCATGGTAAAGTATCCTTCACTCAAGTTTTTTGTTTTCGTTTTTGTCTTCTTGAAAGGAGAGCTCTTTTGAATGACAATTTGCTAAATTCAGTATTGTAAAATAGCTCTCAAACAGACTTTATTTTTATATGCATGAATCACAAAATAGAAAGTTGACAATTTCTTGCTTAGCTTTTTGTGAGAATACATTCTAAAAATAATTTTGTGAAACACATTTGTATACTAATCAAAGCACATGCCTCAACTTCAGAAAATTTCTCCTATGTTTCTGATGTGGTAAGTAGACCTGCTTATGGAGGATTTACAGTAGTTGCCAGGAAAAATATATTAAGATATAGAAAATTGTCTCTATGTACTTAGTTGCCTTTTGGGCCTCTATTTCATGCAAAAGAAATGCTTAAGTGATTGGTTAAATAACACATCTTTGAGGCTTGACTTTTCAGAGTATTTCTTCTGAAATAGGAGGCCAGCATCACACTGGAGACTCTGAATAGCAATTTACTACAGAGTTGGATTGAATGTAAGCAGGATTAGTACTGTACCCTGAGCACAGGGGCTTAGATACAAAACTCACTGAAAGGACTACATTTAAAGTGTCTTCATCTGCAAGAGAGGCCGTCTACTTTGATTCCAGGGTCCAGCTGTAGAGGATTCAGGGTTAATGGAGGATTAAAAGTAATGTTGTTTTATGACTCCAAGCACAGCATAGACAAAGTTTTGGCTTGACTTTTGCTTTATAGAGAGAATATGTGACCTTATACCAAGATCTGATAACCCAAGGCAGTATGGAATTATCAATATGAAAGAGGAGTAGTTTATTGCATGCCTACTGCAAAGTGCATTACAGATGCTTTGTACATTTTAACCATTTTTAATCCTCACAACAACTCTATGAAGTATTATTATGCCCTTTTGCAAATATTGAAACAGACTCAGAAAATAGTATCTTACCAATGAAACATATAATAAGAAACAGAGGAGAGTAGTATTGAGCACTGACTTTTAAACTCACTTTTTTTTTTCATTACAGAGAGTACCTAGCATAGTCCATGACCCATAGTCATATCTCTCTGCAGATATTAGGGTTTTTTTTTTCTCAATATTTTTCTTCTTCTTTCTTCTTTGTTCACCTTCCACTCTTCTTTTTTGTAACAAATTGCCTTTTATAAAAGTGCATAGACTTTCGAACTTTAGAATCATAATCCTTCCCCTCTCCTTAGGTAGAATAAATTGTTTTCTCCTCTTCACTAAACAAACATGAGGGATGTGTGTATGTGTGTGTGTCTGTGTGTGCTATATGTTTGGTCTCTCTCTTCCATGAGTGCCATGAGATTATAAAAGACCTTCAAGGGCAATTTAATTTGCTACCTCAAATTAAATGTAATTTACTGTCTCATTTTAAGCAATACATTCAAGCACTGCTTTAGTGAAAAGAACATTCGTTTATTCAGCTTACAAACACTTTTTAAGCCTCTAATATGTGCTGAAAATGAGTCAACATCTCCCAAAATACAGACCTACAACTTTTTGTTTGTTTGTTTGCCCTAGGAACATGGAAGTTCAAAAGTAAGTGTCAGGTGTGCAGTAGATTGAGAGTTGTGAACTCACATGCCACTTGACCTCATGCAAAATTTAGGAGCAAAAATCTTGGTGAAGACAGGCATCACTGGTCATCAGTTGACTAATCAGTCTCCAACTTTATAGGACATTGACATGTCCTCTCCCCAGGTCTTCTCTGAAAGCAATGAGTGTTTAATGAGAAAATCTGGGTTCAGGAATTATTATTATTATTAAATTTTTTTTTTTTTTTTGAGACAAAGTCTAGCTCTGTCACCCAGGCTGGAGTGAGTGACGTGATCTTGGTTCACTGCAATCTCCGCCTCCTGTATTCAAGAAATTTTCCTGCCCCAGCCTCCTGAGTAGCTGGGATTACAGGCATGAGCCATCACACCCAGCTAAATTTGTATTTTTAGTAGAGATGGGGTTTCACCATGTTGACCAGGCTGGTCTCGAACTCCCAGCCTCAGGTGATCTGCCCACCTTGGCCTCCCAAAGTGCTGGAATTACAGGCGTGAGCCATCACACCCAGCCCAGAATTATTTTGACCACTGGTTAGTTGTTTTAATTTGGGAAAGCCAAGTGACCTCTGAGTTTCTATAGCTTCACTTGGAAAATGGAGCTGATAAGTCCTACTGTATCTCTATCAGCATTATTCAAAGATAAAATTTGAAGAGTTATGCATGTTATTTTTTAAAATTAGCAAGGAAAAAAGTGAGACTAAACAAATATGAGTTGTCACATTTATTGTTGTTATCTGTGACAGTAACTCTAAAAAAGGAGGAGAAAATATTGTTCATAATATTGGCTACTGTATAATGTGAACCCATTGCTTAAGTGACCTATATATTCATTTTTGATGTATTCATTAGTTCTGTAATAAACATAGAGTACCTGCTATATGCTAGATAACCAGGGATACGTGTTATGAGCAAGATGGGAACATCATAATTCTGGAAGGAAAATATTACTAACCCCATTTTATAGAAGAGACAACTGCGACTCGAAGGGGTTAAATAACATATAACATTATAGCTGTGAATCCTTTCCATCTATAAAACTACTTTGGTTAATGAGAACTCAATAAAAGGAGGGCTGTGCCTGTTTTGTTCACCGTGTATATCCAGCATGTCACCTATTGCCAGGTGAAGAGAAGGTGTTCAATAAATATTTTTAAATAAATAAATGAGTGAATAAATGTGAATAAATGAATGAGTAAATGAATGAATGAATGAGCAAGAGTCCAGGTGGAGTACAGGAAAGACAAAAAAAAATAAGAGTAGTGTTGCAGCTTACAATCCACTGATTTTATGTGCATTTCTATATACATATTCTCCAACTGACCACTAAAACCGCATAATTAGTGACTGAATGTGAGGATGTAGTTATTCGAAGGAATACACACATAATATAAGTTTATACACTGTGCTTTTAAACACAGCTCAAAATTATACATTGGCACCTGGGTAGCATGACTATGTTAGCCTCTTTCTTATATACCTGTAGTTCTATTTTGATAGTTGCCATAATACAAATTTGCTGAGTGGTGCAAACTACTAAGTTACTGTAAACCACCCAATCTGGATTCTTTGATTAATTTTTAACGAAGGAAACCTATTTTATCTTTATAACCCAAATGGTTTAAGGCTCAGTGTCTGTCATCCAGTCTCTTTACCCACTCTATGGCAGAACTGTCATGTGAGTCTGTCTAGACCACTACTTAATTTATCTGGGCTTTTCCCCTCCTTTATTTTTGATGTGGAGATACTGCTACAACCTTTCTCAGAGTCATTGTGAAGAACAACTTTAAAAGAATGAATGCTAAATTACCACCGGTGTATCCCCTTTAATATAATTCAACCACTGTCTTTTTTAAAATTTTGTCCTGGGGCTAAAAGAAATAAATGGGGTAGATAAGACTAGCAGCTATCTTGAGTGATTCAGCGCCTACCCTTTTTCCATTTGGGTCTACTCAGTTTACCTATTTTCACGTTGCATACTGGTATGTAAATACCTTTTAACATAGTGAAATACCGAGACAATGAGCAAGGTTTTATAGTTGATAAATGGGGGATGGAATGTCAAATGAGCCTTATAGACATTAGGCACCCTTGAGAATTACCTACTTTTTTGAAGAGCAAAAGAGAATATCCACCACACCGAAAGACTGGCCAGTTCTTCCCTTTGCCTTTGGATGAATTGAAGTTGAAATGAGTTGAGGCATCAAGCCAATTCTCTTCCTAGTTCTTCCCTTCCAGCCATACCTCCAAATAGTCAGTTAATGGAAAGTATGCTGCCTACATCCTCCACACAAAGAAAATAAATGTTCCAGTACAAAGTCAGTAGGAGGCATTTCATATCAGAGGAATTTTTCCTTCATTTCATTGCATTTGTATTTGTTCAGAAACACACTCATACTTTTCAAGAAAGGGTCTCTTAGCTTCTAAGTTGGGCCTCATTATAGGTAACTAATAAGATGTTTTAAGCCAAATATAAGAAAATTCATATACTTTTTCTAAATACCTTTTTAAGAAGTGAAATTCTTAGAGGTTTGTTCTGTTTTGTGAAGCTTGATACATGTGCTTGTTTGAGTGTGGTTAAAAAGTAGGTAAAAATGGGGCACATCAAAAAATAAAAATGCTTTTTTCTACATAACTTCTTTAAGATTTCCCGCTTTAATTCTAACGATGACTATTAAGCAAACACAACCCTTATTTAATACACAAGTTCAGTCTTTTAAAATGTTATTTGTATGTGTGTGTGTGAATATATTACCTACATGAATATATGATACATATTTGTATATATGACATATATGAAATTCATATATATATGAATCCAGTTGTAACCAAAACCCTCATCTGCATATGGTCTTATCCACCCCTACTTTGCCGTGGTGGTTAAAATCTTTTGGACTCATCCTAGGATGAGAGAGCAATATATCCTCAGGCAGATGTACTACCATCCATTATTAAGTGCTGTGAAATAGCAGTATTTGGGTAATAAGGTTTTATCTCTAAAATGCTGTGTTGAGCTTTGCTACCAGCAATTTGTGCCCTGACCTTCTGAAGAAGCTGCCATTTTCAATGCAGCTTTAATATTTTTTTCTGAGGTTGTCACTTTTGCCATCTGGTAGATGTTTCTTCTGGGAGAGAAGGAGCTGCATTGCACAAAAACTTTGAAGGAAACATTATTGTATAATTTGCTTGAGGTCGAAGCCAGTACTCTGGAGGTTGGTCTATCATTTATTGTAATGTGGCAGATATTAGAGGACTTATAAACACGTTTTGCTTTTGAAGTATATTCACAAAGGATTGAAAGTGGCAGAATGTGGCAAGTCATATTTATACCTCAACAAGAATTATTAACCTGCCTAAAGTACAATGATAGACTGACATTTTTTGTGAGTTCTGCTTACCCTTGGACTTCAGTGTTGGAAGATACTTTAGGGAATCAAAGAAGTGACTGGAAAATATCTTTTTGGTGGCAGAATCATAAAAATAAAAGTTATTTCTACCACAAATTAGAAGAAAGTAAGTACCCCATCTCCCAGCTTCTGCTGCTGAAAGGATGAGTAAAGAACCAAAGAGATTGTTTATACTCGAGTTAAGTGCCTTCTAAAAGAAATATATACCTCTCTGCTGCACTTTAATTCAGTTTATTTACTTTACCTTCGATGTAGAAGTAAATTAGAATTGATGTTGAGAATTGAAAAGTTTTATATAGTTCCTAAGTCTTTCATCAAATATGAACTCGTTAGAGAAAACTGATTTAGGCTATACTTCACTCTAGTAGATGAGAGAAGACTCTGAGAGAGATATGAATTAGATTTCAAGGTCTATTTTCTCTCAAAGTCTGATCAGGCCGGGCGCGGTGGCTCAAGCCTGTAATCCCAGCACTTTGGGAGGCCGAGACGGGCGGATCACGAGGTCAGGAGATCGAGACCATCCTGGCTAACACGGTGAAACCCCGTCTCTACTAAAATATACAAAAAATTAGCCGGGCGAGATGGCGGGCGCCTGTAGTCCCAGCTACTCGGGAGGCTGAGGCGAGAGAATGGCGTAAACCCGGGAGGCGGAGCTTGCAGTGAGCTGAGATCCGGCCACTGCACTCCAGCCTGGGCGACAGAGCGAGACTCCGTCTCAAAAAAAAAAAAGAAAAAAAGTCTGATCAAATTTTGCCTGTAATTAGGGAATTAAGGAGAAACCATGGAGGCAAATTAGTTTCTCAGGCTTCCGTTGGGTAAACCATTACTCTAGTACACATTTGATGTAGCAGGAGGCTGAACAAATTTTTTCTTCTTCAAAAGGTGAAAGGCTTGATCTTTTGTAGTTGATAGAAGCATGAATAAACATAAATAAACATGGATATAAATATACTAATTAGAGGAATTATTAAGATAAAGTCAGCTGGATGGTGGTGGCTCATGCCTGTAATCCCAGCACTTTGGGAAACCGACGCAAGTGGATCACT
Organism: Trachypithecus francoisi; assembly: GCF_009764315.1. Lineage (NCBI taxonomy): Eukaryota > Metazoa > Chordata > Mammalia > Primates > Cercopithecidae > Trachypithecus > Trachypithecus francoisi. The sequence goes on along the minus strand of NW_022681473.1, from coordinate 73,922,827 downwards.
TGCAGTCAGGAGGTCGAGACCAGCCTGGCCAACATGGTGAAACCCCATCTCTACTAAAAATACAAAAAGTTAGCTGGGAGTGGTGGCCCTTGCCTGTAAGCTCTGCTACTCAGGAAACTGAGGCAGGAGAATCATTTGAACCAGGGAGACGGAAGTCACAGGGAGCCAAGATTGCACCATTGCACTCCAGCCTGGGCAACAAGAGCAAGACTCTGTCTCAAAAATAAATAAATAAATAAAGCCTATAAAATGCTTACCATAATAATATCAATAAAAATAAAGTTTACATTAATTTATTTATCCAACAAATACTTATTGCATATTTATTATATGCCAGCCATGGTTAAAGGTGCCCATAAATTACATTAACATATTTTTCTCTCGGTGAATACAATTTTTATAATATAAGTGATAAATGTCACAGCAGAAGTAAGTTCAATGTACTCTGGGTGTAACTGAACCCAACTGGCTATCTGAACGCAACCAGTGAGTCACACAAGCCCCACAGAGCAGATGATGCTTGAACCACGTTTGGATACATGAGGAAAGAAGGCATGGAAATGGAAATGGAATGATTGTCTTTGGGAAACTATAAGTAGGAGTTGGGAAGAGGAGTGAAGGGAGATGAGAAAAGCCCAGATTTAAGCTGAAAGACCCAAGTAGAAAACCAAGTCTTCCACTTAGTTCCTTTTCATTCATTTTAAATTATTTATTCATCTTACTATAATGAGGGAGCGCCTATGATATATACAGAATTTTCGGAATGACTAGGATAAATCAGAGACAACCAGAGGGTTAGGCTAAAAACTAAAGCAGGCTAGAAAATAAGGCAAATACACATATACTCCAAACACAAAGCCAAAGATCAAGTGCTTTAGGAGAAGTATAACCCACTGTGCTCTGGGACCTTAGAAGTGGGAGCAGTTGCTCTCATTTGTAAGGATTGGGGTGGTGTGAGATCAAGTGAGACTTCTTGGAGCAAATGACAATTAATTCAAGCCCTAAAGGAAGAATTTGAGTAAGAGGTGAGGGAAAGTATGAGAGCAAAGCTGCAAGGCTTATCAGGCCATATATTTACAAAGTAAAGTGAATAGTGGTGTTTGATTAGATGACGCTTAAGTGGAAAACTGCAGTGAGAAATGGGCGTTGGAAAGCAAAGTGCAGCATAATAACTAAGTGCCATAAATCTTATGCCTAATCAATTTAGACTTTATTCTCTAAGCAGTAGGGAGCCAATGCAGATTTCACTTGTCCCTCTGACATTCATTTGACACTTAACATATACTGACATTTAATGTCACTTTATGTTTATATATCCTGCTTCCTCACAAAATGGTACATTTTATGGTGTTAGGACTTTAGCTTTACTTGTCATACACATGTGATATGGTTTGGCTGTGTCCCCACCCAAATCTCATCTTGAACGGTAGTTCCCATAATTCCCACATGTCATGGGAGGGACCCAGTGGGAGGTAATTGAATCATGGGGGCAGGTTTCTCCCATGCCGTTCTCCTGATAGTGAATAAGTCTCACAAGAACTGATGGTTTTATAAAAGGGCAGTTCTGCACAGGCTCTCAGGCCTGCTGCCATGTAAGACCTTCGCCTTCCACCATGATCGTGAGGCCTCCCCAGCCATATGGAACTGTGAGTCCATTAAAAGTCTTTCCTTCATAAATTACCCAATCTCAGGTATGTCTTTATTAGCCACATGAGAATGGACTAATAAAATATGGAAAGTATTCAGATTGAGCAGGACAGGGATATCCTTTTCATTGAGTACCTTTTATGTGCCAAACAATATTGAATGCTTTTACACTTGAAAACATTATTCTTCACAAGAGTTTAACAATCACTGTTTTAAAATGAGGAATTTAAGAGAAGTTGAGAGGCTAGCCCAAAGTTACACACTTGACAAAGTCCAGAATCATCTTACCTTCCAAAAGGCCCCACTTGCCAATGCTGTTGCACTGGGCATTAAGTTTCCAACACACGAATTTGGAGGACATATTGAGTTCATAGCAGGAGTCAAATTCCAGTCTGTCAGCTCCAAAACTTATACACTTTTCACTGTATTACCATGCCTTATTGATTGAGTCACTCGTTTCTTAAACACGTATTTCTTGAAAGTTTATTATGTGTCTGGTGCTTTTCTAGAAATTGAGAATACAGTTAGTGGTGAACATGACAGAAAGCCTCCTGGAGCTTATACTTTAGTGAGGTACTCATACAATAAATAAATAAGCAGTTAAGCAAATAAGTGTAGATGGTGATAAAAGACATGAAGAAAATAATAGGGTGATAAGATAGGAAGTGCCCAAAGGTGGTAATGAGAAGAGTAGTTTGTTGCTATCAGGGCAGGCTCCTTTGAGGTGGTAACACTTGAGCTGGGATCTAATGAATAAGATGTAAAAGTCTTAGAGGTATATATAAGAGCAAGTACAAAGTCTCCAAGGCAGAAATAAAACCTGAAATGTTGGAGGACCATAAAAGGGGACATGATGATTGCAGTCTAGTAAGGGGGAAAAAGACAGACACAAAAAGTTAAAGAAGAGACAGGTGTTCATGACTTAAAATTTTTTTGTCCCCTACAAAACTAAAGGATTTAGATATTAACCGAAATACTCAGGGTTGCAAAGAAAGCAAATATACTCCTAAGGGGAATGGAGTGCACACAATCCAGCCTTTGCCTACTTCCGCCTTCCCTCTACCAGCATATACCTGTGATGGAACAGTGAACTCATTTGCTTCCAGAAAATATTTCTTTTTCCTGGGTCGAGGTTTTGTGGGCAGCACTCTGAAGTTAGAACTGTCTGAATACCAATGAATAGATTTTGAGCCCAGTAACAGTGGTGGGCCGAGGGGAGTTTGGATTATTGGGTCAAAGAATTGCTAATCTTAACATAGCATTGACATTTACACAGGATGTCTTTTAGTAAGGAAATAGACTCTACAAATAAAGTTGCCTAAAACAAAATGTTGGATCTTTGAAATCCTTACCACTGCCAATGGACCTTGCATTTATCAAATGGAATATAAAACTGTAGACTCAGCATAGCTTTAAGAAGCCTGTAACTAATAGCATACTTGGTACAAGAATGTGAAGTCAGCCCAGGTGAGGCGGCTCACTCCTGTAATTCCAGTATTTTGGGAAGCTGAGGTGGCCTAATGGCTTGAGCTCAGGAGTTTGAGATTAGGCTGGACAACACAGCAAAACCCTATCTCTACAAAAAATAAAAAATGGAAAAAAATAATTAGCCAGGCTTGGTGGTATGTGCCTATACTCCCATCTACTTGGGAAGCTGACATGAAAGAAGTTGTAGTGAGCAGAGATCGTGCCACTGCACTCCAGCCTGTCTCCAAAAAAAAAAAAAAAAAAAAAAAAGAATGTGAAGTCATACTAGGCATGAGGGAGTAGGAAACCTGGGTTCATGCTTTTAAAATCTCCATGCAACTGCGGAAAAACACATCATATTGAACAATCTTTTCTCTTTAGGAGTTGGTTCCTTATAGCATGTTCTGAGGTGATGAATAGTATTATTAATTTGATAAGCATTCAACTATGATAGATCCACCTCCATTCTCCCCTCCTCAAGCACTCTGCTGCCTCAGCTCCTTGAATTCACTTTCAAATTAAGAAAAATGGATCATAGTCGAGGGTGATTTCAAGAAATTTTAATACTGGCTAATACTATCTAAAGCCCTTGGTGTAAATAAGCTTACTAGTATTTACTGAGCCCTTCCAGTGTATCAAGCTAAATGCTTTATCAGAATTATGTAATAAAATATTTACAAAAACAGTTCTTAAACATTTTGGTCTCAGAATCCTTTTAACACTTAAAATTCTTGAAGAGTTCCTACAGTTTATGGGTATTCTGTCTACAATATTTGCCATATTAGAAATTAAAACTGAAAATTTTAAATGTAATTATTTATAAATAATAATAAACCCATTAAATATTAATGTAACTTTAAAAAATTAAAACTAGGTTTATTTTTTAAAGCCAAAAAGAGTAGTAAATAGAAGGGCATTGTTTTACATTTTCCAAATCTTTTAATGTCTGGCTTAATTTAATACAGCTGGATTCTCATATCTTTATAGGCCATTTTTTTCACTCTTCTGTGAATGGAGAAAGGCAGAATGTTTTCACAGCCTTTTCAGATAACTGTGGATATTCTTTGATACCACATTAAAACTTGACAAATGGTAGTTCTTTAAAGTTTAGCTTCTATGTGGAATCTGAAACTGTATCATTGAACTTTTTTTAACCATTACGCTAAAATTCATTCATCTATCTTGCACTTTAAATGAACCTTTTACTCATGTATTTGTATAATATGTATTGGTTAATTGAAAATTATTGATTTATTGATTCACCAAGCTGTGCAGATTCTCCAAATGTTGACACACTTCACTATATAATATCAAAAAATTGTATTTGTCAATATTATCACCCATTCTATCAGAAAAAAATGTTTAAGTCAGAAAGCTTGTCAGCTCATTGGTGGCGAATACAAAGTTTCCAAATTCTAATGTTTGTTTGAAAATTCAAATTTTGCTATTGACCACAAATATTGGCAATTTTTTTCCTTAAAACAACAATCTCGGAGGCCGAGACGGGCGGATCACGAGGTCAGGAGATCGAGACCATCCTGGCTAATACAGTGAAACCCCGTCTCTACTAAAAATACAAAAACTAGCCAGGCGAGGTGGCGGGCGCCTGTAGTCCCAGCTACTCGGGAGGCTGAGGCAGGAGAATGGCGGAAACCCAGAAGGCGGAGTTTGCAGTGAGCTGAGATCTGGCCACTGCACTCCAGTCCGGGCGACAGAGCGAGACTCCGCCTCAAAAAAAAAAAAAAAAAAAACAACAACAATCTCACTTTATTAGTTTTCAGGAATGTTTTGTGAAATACCCAAAACTGAATAACCAGTTTGTATATCAGTCATTCTTTTAAGTAAAACTGATGTTCAGTAAATATGTGGTTAGTTTAGCTTGCAACTGAAATAATTGCACAGTATTTTTATTTTCCTGTAGAAAACCACGTGCAATATACAACTAAAGTGTTTTATGTATATAGCTCACTGCATCACATAGAATATTATAAAGTTATGGACTCAAAGGTCAATATTTAAGAAAATTAATAATTTTAATGCCTCATCAAAGATATTCTTAAGTAAAATTAATTTTTTGTGTGAGTATATGGGAGTGAAGAACTCTATACTTACTAGCATACTTCGGCACCACTACGTAGTTTTGTACTAAGGCACCAACAGTTTTATCTGCCATTGCCTTTGTACCATCAGCACACAGGTGAACACAATGAAAAAGACAAATAACATATTATTATTATTTGATCTTGAAGATACTTTGAGTGCTACTAGTTTATAACCAATCCAAAAGGTATTACTATTCCTTTTGTTCTGGTGAAGAAGCAATAGTTCACAAAACTTAAGAGAATTGTTCAGGGTCACAAGCCAATAAATAGTAAAGCTAGAATCTGAACACAGCAGGAATGATTACAGAGCTTGTTTTCTTTATCCATTCCAAGGGAGTAGCACCTAATAGATGACAGCAAGTGTCCATTTCCATCCCTCTTGCCTAGTCAAGGTTGGTAAAGGAAAGGGTAAGTTTTAAAGCCTTGTTAAGTCAGAGGTACAGTTGGTTAATCACATGTTACTGTTTTAAAGGGAAGTTATTTTAAAGGAATACAAATTTATGGCTGTAGCAAATGAGAACCTACAGTGTTGCCAGAAAATACTAGAAGAAATAATAAGTGCACACCAACAGAAAAAAATCTCTAGTTATCTGCCAAAAAAAAAAAAAACTCATGGTTCAATAAAGAGTAAAAAGATATTATTTTATTCAACATTTAGAAGTTTTTTAAGATTTGGAATAGAAAAAAAAAACAGCAGGAACATCTAAACTGATTTGAGAGAAAATGAGAAAATTATACTTCTGGAATGAAAAGTGGTAGTCATAAAAGGGGGGGGGGGGGCGGTGCGGCGGGGAAGGCCGGGCGCAGTGGCTCATGTCTGTAATCCCAGCACTTTGGGAGGCCGAGGCAGAAGGATCAAGCGGTCAGGAGATAGAGACCATCCTGGATAGCACGGCTAAACCCCGTCTCTACTAAAAATACAAAAGTTAACTGGGCGTGGTAGCAGGTGCCTGTAGTCCCAGCTACTCAGGAGACTGAGGTAGGAGAATGGCATGAACCCGGGAGGCAGAGCTTGCAGTGAGCCGAGATAGCGCCACTACACTTCAGCCTGGGCGACAGAGCGAGACTCTGTCTCAAAAAGAAAAAAAAAAAAAAAAAGTGGTTAAAAAAAAAGTCATTCTCAGATGCTTGGAATTTGTCATATCCTGGTCAATAGAAAATGAAGAAATAGAGGCAGTGAAAATAGAAATAAAAGGATGAAAACAAGAGTTACTCAAGTGATAGAATCAATAAAAGTTGGTAAATGATGGATGAGAGAACCCAGGGAGAGAGGAGTCAATGGGAAATGGGAAATATTGTGCCGTACTCGTGCTATTCCCCATGTGTATGGCACATCTCCCCAACTAGACTGTAAGCTCTTCGAGAACAAGAACTGTACGTCTTTTATTTGGTTTGCAGAATTTGACACAATGTTGAGCAGATAGCAGATTCTCAAAGAAACAAATGCAGAATTAATTAGGTGATTCAAAGTTTAGCCTTCCTATGTTAAAACTTAAAGTAAACCCCTCACCTGACCCTTCCTTATTAGCTCAATCATACAAATGTTTTGGATTATTCTTCAATTTAGTTTAACTCATCAAACATTTACGGAGCATTTGCTGTCAATGGACATTAGATTCAGAGAGAGAAATATAATTGCAAATACAGTGGGGCCCCTGCCCTCCAGGTGCTGAGGATCTAGAGAAAGAGAGACACGATATGAATAGTGGTCCACTCACGTTGTGAATGAAGTTTTACGGAAGCCCAGAAGGAAGGGTCATCACATCTGCCTGAAGCAGTTGGAGAAAACATCAGAGATAGCAGTTGAGGTGGAGTTTGATATTTGAATAGAAATTCAACAGCAAAGAAAATAAGAATTACAGAATAGAAAATAGTTCAGTTCAATTCAGTTTATACAGGGATTTATTCAGCACTGTTCATATACAGGTGCTATGCAATTCTGACATGGAAAATGAATAACTAGGTTTTGATATTTTGCATTGATTCTCACAATAGAATAGGAAAAATAAATATATAAACAAGTACAAAACAATGTGCTGTGTGCAGTAATGAATTGTAAATCAGTTACAGAATTGTATAGAGGAGGAAAATGAAGGGGAAAGTGAGGAGTTACTCTGCGTCAAGCACTTTTCTTTACGTGTTCCATGGGATATATAAAGCTACACAGAAGAAAGTACAAGTTAGTTCACTGAATGGTGAGCAGTTTACAAAATGATGACGGTCAGACTATATCTCTGGCTTGCAGATGTGTTTTCTCGTCACAATGTTAGCCTATGGGGCAGTCATGAGGATGTGCTTCACAGCCTGCCAACTACAGGGAGCATAATTCACCTGGAACCCAGCTGCTAAGCTCTCAAATCTGAAATCTATTCTTGAGTTTGCCCCAACGGTTCCTCTGAGCCAGTGACCTAGTGCTGCACGGCTACTAAGGCGGGGCCTTTTCTGGGAGAAAAGGGGCTTCTCTGATGGACTCAGAGAAAAACAATGAAGGATACTTCCATCCTATCTTCCTTCTTTCTCTCCTCCTCTTTGGGATCGGAATTGCATGGTGATCTAATGGCTCTTCTAACCTTTCCTGGATGTTTCCCCATTTTCCCTCACAAGCATTTCCCCTCATAAAATTTTTACATTTAATCCTGTCTTGACATCTGCTTCTCAGAGGATTTGGACTAGCACAGCCTAATATATATTTATTGATATTCAATAATTTTCTAACATTTAAAAATTGAGATTTTACTTAAGGAAATTTGATTTCTGGCTTCTCTGGGGTGTGTGGAGGGTAAGACAATTATCCAATAAGAGGACCCCATTTCAGAGAGGCAGTAACCCATAAAAGCTGAGTGGCAGCTTATCCCTATAGATGAGATATGTTCTCAACCCACACTTCTATTTTGTTTCCAATATGAAGATCAGTTATCACTTACATTCTTGCTCTGTTGTTTTACCTCTCCTGGGATTCCTTCACCCTCCTATCTGTGTTTTCTGCCTTCATAGGCATTAGAGTTTGAGATTTGTTGTTTTGAGCACATCCTAGCATGTGAAGGAAGGAGTGAAGTGAGTCAGGTGTGGAAACCAGAAAACCAATGAGGAGAACTAAAGATGTTCTACACTAGACAGTGATGGTAGAAGGCAAGAGGAGCTGGATGGATTTGAGGGGTATTTCAGGGGTAGAGTCAACAAGATTTGAGTTTTAATAAAATATAGGGACTGATGGGGAGGCAGGAGTCAAGGATGACTATCAGATTTCTTGCTGTGGTAATAAGAATTGATGAGCATTCTTGTTTCTTTCTTATTTTCAACTGCACAAACCACTCTAAACAGATGTCTCTGCTTTAATACTTTTCAGAACGCAAGCAGAGATGTCATTAGGTTTGATGGGAATACAAAAGAGGGACTCACTCCATTATTACCAGCTTACACTGGAAAAATGATCAACAAATTAAGAAATTATGTTGAGAGTTAATGAGAATTACATATTTGCTGCCAGTGGCATTTCAGATACATAGTGTTACAGGACACAAGACTGATGTTACTTAGAAATTTTGTAGTTGGAGTATCATTGACAACATCTTAGATCAGATCTTAAGAATTCACAGCTTACATATTATATTTGATCCCATATTGCTCTCCTTGCTTTCTGACTCAATCCACCCAGCCTATTCTAAATTCAGCATTCTAAACACACAATGCCCTTGAATTAATCATGGCAAAGCATCACATTTGTCATATCGCTCCTTACTCAGATAATCCAGTTTCTCCAGGAAAGCCCATAATCCTAGGTCTGTCACTCAGAAAACTTTCTCATTACAGAGTTGTGGGAACCAAAGTAGATAACTTTGCTTAGAACTTTTTCCTGATATTCCTGCAATAACCCACCCTATTTTCTGACCAGCATCTTGACTTCCTTAAGTAGGCACTTGTAAGGTCTAGCACAGTATCTAATATATAGAAAGCACTAAATGAGTGTTACCTATTATTTTTTTCTGATGATGTCAGTATTTTTTTTTCATTCTCTCCATTAACACCAACATATTTCTCAAACTGAAAAAGACCCAAGCCTAAGCCTTGATTTACATATCCCAAACTGGCTTCCCCATCCTCACCACAGTCTTCTCATCTCATATACATCATCCCTGTCCAGCTATGTGTCACGTCATCTTTGATTCTTCTCTTTTCCACCCTTTCATGTTCCAGCCATCAGTAAGTCCTGTCATTTCTACCTTCCAATCATGCCTCAAATATTGCCATCCCCATTGCTATCAGCCTAGTTCAGATGCCATCAATTTCTGACCAGAGTTGCCTCTCTGTTCTCCCCTTCAGCACTCTCCAATGTTTGTACACAATAAAAAGTATAATCTTAAACTAGATCAGATAATGTAATGCCCCTGTTTTAAGCCTTTTATGACCCCAAAACCTACTGTGTCCCAAGCATATGACCCCCTGCTACCCTCTCTTACCTCATCTTGTCCTTCCTTTTCTTACCACTGCATAGCTATTCTGGTCCCATTTTAGTTTCTTGAACAAGTCAAGCTCTCTCTTTTCCTTAGGCTTTAGCACATCTTGTTCCTCTACCTAGAATACTTCACTGCCACACTACCTCACATCATACTCCTCTTCTCATTGTTCTCTCCTTCTACTCTAGGTCTTTCCTCAGTTTCACTGAAAAATGTTAGCCATTTTTTCTATCTTTACTATCTTTTTGTTTTTTAAATCTCCTGCTATCTTACTGGGAAACTTCAGTGTCAGCTACAAAATACCCTGGCTTGATCATCACTTCAATACTTGACCTTTACTCTTATAACTTGACCTTTACTATACTCATGTGACTAACACTGAGTGCTGCTTTATCTCTAAAATCTTGAACCCTGAAATCTGCCAATATCCACAGCCTGCTGCTCCCTCTTCCATCTCCTGCTCTCCATAAAGCTATCCATTGTATCTCCATCTTTTCACCCTATTCTGTTCTTCCAGTCAATGAGTATCCTCCTTGCATCTCATATTTTCCTATCCTTTCTAACATATTACTCATCACTTACAAAGTAAACCATATTTTTTCCCCAAGCCTCAGCCCTAAAGCAACCAAATCATCCCTTTCACTGTTCAAGATTACTAAGCTCTGTGGGAGAAAATCCCATAACACGCTGATGGCATCCCACCATGGTGCTGCTTAGCAGACTCCAGCTGATCCCTAAGTGTCTTTCTCTTGCCTCAAAGCTGCAGTTCCAACCACTTACAGCTTTACTTAAGTTCTCAACTTCATTCTAGACCTTTCCCTCTGATGTCTTGACTTCTAAATATAAGGAGTAAAGACATCTAATCAGTTAAGACTTCCTTCAGCCTCCTTTTCCTTTACCTTAAAATGACCTTTAATTTCTTCCACCTTAAAATAATACTATAACTTACCTGTAGGAACTCAGTTATTCTTATCTCAGAGAGTAAAGTATTCCTTCCCCTACCCATGGCTGAGTTATGCTGTGTCAAAAGCGAACTTATTTGTTCTAATGTTACACATGTTGTATAAGTGTAATATGTGTGTATGTGTCTGTGTGTGCATGTGTATACGTGCATATGCGCTCATTGCAAGATATATTTATAAGGAAAAATTAAAGATGGAGCTGCTCAAAATGACAAGAGAAAAATATCTACAATGCTGATAGTCACTGAGAACCACTATTAATAAATTAATGAGCATACTTCCAAACTTTTTAAATTCATGCATATTGTAAAGTGAGGTCAAAGTTTAAATCCTTAATTGTCTCCTACTTTATCTACAACTATTTTATAAAGATCTTTTCATGTCAGCAAATAAACTTATACAATACTATTTTATTTTGTGGCTAAACCACATGCAATTAAGTAGTACCTACAGGAGTACTCAAAGAGTCTGAACTCTGGGCCCCATTCTCACTCCTCCTTCAAGATTATGTTTCTTTATGTGCTCCCTTCTCTCCTGTACCTTCAATCTCCCTTTCCCAGGGGCTTCTTTCCTTTAGACTAAAGACATGCTTGAGTCCCCTCCCTGCCATCCTCCAAAATCTTTTCTCTGCTTTGTCTCCTTCTCTTTCGATACTGCCACATATCTTCCCTAAGGTTAAAAGTCTCTCTCTCTCTCTCTCTCTCTCTCTCGCTCTCTCTCACACACACACACACACACACACACAGATAATAATTTACTTTCTCTGTGTTTACTTTTCTTTGCTTCTCAGGAGTTCTTTGGTCTACAGTAATCTGGCATTCTCTTGTGGCCTATTTATTAAACTGCTTCCTTTATACCATCCCCCATCTTGTTAAAGCATTTTTATGTAAACATTTACCAAATGAAGCATTCTTCTGATGGCTTTTCTACCCAGCAGCTTCCAGAAAAATACAATTTAATAGAACAAACGATGGGGCATCCTAAATGTAATTCCTGGAGATTGTATAATTGTGAAAAAGGCTTTTCTTATTCCTGGACTAAGCACTTTGTTCCAGGACACATACATTATTAGATAGCATTTAAAAACTAAATAAAAAATTTGAGGAAAAAAATCTCTATTTAGCAATGGTAGTTAGAAATGTCTGCATTATTTTCTCGCCTTTACATCCTAGTGATAGACCTGGGGCTGTTCATCTTTAGATATTGTAACATGAGACAGAAAGTGGATGTGAGAAAGACTTAAAATAATTTTAACAAGTAATGTGTATGAAAAAGACACCTTTTTATTCTCTGTGCCACTCCAGATTTACTGTTCAAAGTGAAATGACTTCTGGGACAATTTGGAAGATTATTTGCCAACCAACAGACCTTTCTATCAAGTGACTTTTTCTCTTCTGGCATGTAGCCTACATAGTTCTTTATTTTAACTTCTTATTACCTGTTTCAATCTTTTTTGATATCTTTATTCTACCTAGTTATATTATTCGCTATTCTATTATCTTAATTGGCCAATGTTCAAGTGGTAGACTAGTAATTTTCAGAGTGCCTATCAGAAATTTACAGATTAGGGGCTGATGGATACTATATTTGAAAACAATAGGCCGGGCGCGGTGGCTCAAGCCTGTAATCCCAGCACTTTGGGAGGCCGAGACGGGCGGATCACGAGGTCAGGAGATCGAGACCATCCTGGCTAACACGGTGAAACCCCGTCTCTACTAAAAATACAAAAACTAGCCGGGCGAGGTGGCGGGCGCCTGTGGTCCCAGCTACTCGGGAGGTTGAGGCGGGAGAATGGCGTAAACCCGGGAGGCGGAGCTTGCAGTGAGCTGAGATCGCACCACTGCACTCCAGCCTGGGCGACAGAGCGAGACTCCATCTAAAAAAAAAAAAAAAAAAAAAAAATATATATATATATATATATAGTTTTATAGTATAAACTATATTAAGTTAAAATAAGTGTCTTTGCTGGAGCAAATATGCGAAGGTAAACTTGAATATTGATCATGGTTGACAAGTAGCAAAAGGAACAGATACGTGTTCCTAGGTTAAGGGAAGCATACAGGAATCTTGCGCGTGGTGAGAGGAATATACCATTTCAATATTATCAAATAGAACATGGGTATTAAAATGTTAAAAGAACATTGAGTCTTTTTTTATCTAGCTGTTTTTTATCTAAGGTTTCAATACTATAACCTAATCTTTCCCCTAAATTTAGTATTTCTGGCTAAGTTTTGTTTTAATGAAGAAAAGTAACATATATTATCAGTGTAGGTTAAAATGCATTAATCCATACTTGTTGCGTCAATAAGTAAGGCATGAATTAAAGAATACATTGTCTGACATCTGCTCTCCCTGACTGTCCTCAAACTTGTAAGGACCCTTTAAACAGTGCTGTGCATCAAACCAAAGTAATTGAACTAGCATTGCTTGATCATCACCCATGTGCTGTGCTCAGCACTCCACTGGTGCCTGTGTCATTTGTATTCATCTCATTATCTCCATTTGACAGATGACAAAACTAGACTCAAAGTCTAGTTTTGAAATTTATCCAATGCCACAAAGATATCAGTGGCAGAGCCAGTGTCCAAACCCAGGTTGAAACGACCCAGATCTATGTTTTTCCACTAAACCATACCACTTTCTTAGAAATGTTTTGAAATATTTTCACGATACTGATAGAAGTTTAAATCTTTTCCAAAAATCCAGTGAAGTGTTTCCTTATAACTAAAATTTATATTACTTCCCCATCATTGAATTAGTTTTTGAACTCAGAAGAGACAATGTGATATAATGGAAAGCAAATAGTAATTGAAGCCTGACAAATCTGCTTTTAAATCTGAATTCACTATTTACTTGCTTTAAGTCTTTAAGTAAGTTACTTCACTCCTCTCAGCCTCAGTTTTTTCTTTGTTTGTTTGCTTGTTGTTTATTTTTCAGTTTAATATATGAAAAGAGAATAATGCAATCTACCACATAGGAAATTATAAGAAGCATGGATTAGTGTTTAGCATAGAATAAACATGCAATAAATGTTAGTTCCCTTAATAATATTTTTAGTATTTTACTAGGGGCTTCATAATTTTTTTAAAATTCCCCTTCTTAGGTAGTTTAAATTATTTAAGCAATTTTATTATTATTAAATTATAGTTAATAATTTTCTTGTTAAAATTAAGTCATTTTAAATGTCTTCAGTGGCAATCATACTGTAGTTAAAATGTCACTCTTTTCTCACATTTATATAATCAACATTTTCCATTTTTATTAACAGCTCTGAAATTTTATTTTATTTTTTATTTTTAACTTTTAGATTCTGGGGGTTTATTAAAAAGTTATATCGCATGGTGCTGAGGTTTGGAGTATAATTGAACCTATCACCTAAAAAGTGAGCATAGTACGAGATAGGTAGTTTTTTGTTTTGTTTTTGTTTTTGTTTTTGTTTTTGTTTTTTGACGTTTTCTTTTTTATTAATTTTAAGTTTTGGGATACAGTTGCAGAATGTGCAGGTTTGTTACATAGGTATACATGTGCCATGGTGGTTGGCTGCACCTGTCAACCTGTCACCTAGGTTTTAAGCCCTGCACACATTAGGTTTTTTTTTTTTTTCTTTTTTTTTCTTTTTTTTTTTTTAATTATTATTATTATTGGCCAGGCGCGGTGGCTCAAGCCTGTAATCCCAGCACTTTGGGAGGCCGAGGCGGGCAGATCACGAGGTCAGGAGATCGAGACCATCCTGGCTAACCCGGTGAAACTCCGTCTCTACTAAAAAAATACAAAAAACTAGCCGGGCGAGGTGGCGGGCGCCTGTAGTCTCCGCTACTCAGGAGGCTGAGCCAGGAGAATGGCGTGAACCCAGGAGGCAGAGCTTGCAGTGAGCTGAGATCCAGCCACTGCACTCCAGCCTGGGCGACAGAGCGAGACTCCGTCTCAAAAAAAATATAATAAATAAACAAATAAATAATTATTATTATTACACTTTAAGTTCTAGGGTACATGTGCATAATGTGCAGGTTTGTTACATATATATACCTGTGCCATGTTGGTGTGCTGCACCCATCAACTCGTCAGCACCCATCAACTCGTCATTTACAACAGGTATAACTCCCAATGCAATCCCTCCCCCCTCCCCCCTCCCCATGATAGGTCGCAGTGTGTGATGTTCCCCTTCCTGAGTCCAAGTGATCTCATTGTTCAGTTCCCACCTATGAGTGAGAACATGCGGTGTTTGCTTTTCTGTTCTTGCTATAGTTTGCTAAGAATGATGGTTTCCAGCTGCATCCATGTCTCTACAAAGGACACAAACACATCCTGTTTTATGGCTGCATAGTATTCCATGGTGTATATGTGCCACATTTTCTTAATCCAGTCTGTCACTGGTAGACATTTGGGTTGATTCCAAGTCTTTGCTATTGTGAATAGTGCCGCAATAAACATGCGTGTGCATGTGTCTTTATAGCAGCATGATTTATAATCCTTTGGGTATATACCCAGTAATGGGATGGCTGGGTCGTATGGTACTTCTAGTTCTAGATCCTTGAGGAATCGCCACACTGTTTTCCATAATGGTTGAACCAGTTTACAATCCCACCAACAGTGTAAAAGTGTTCCTATTTCTCCACATCCTCTCCAGCACCTGTTGTTTCCTGACTTTTTAATGATTGCCATTCTAACTGGTGTGAGATGGTATCTCATTGTGGTTTTGATTTGCATTTCTCTGATGGCCAGTGATGATGAGCATTTTTTCATGTGTCTGTTGGCTGTATGCATGTCTTCTTTTGAGAAATGTCTGTTCATATCCTTTGCCCACTTTTTGATGGGGTTGTTTGTTTTTTTCTTGTAAATTTGATTGAGTTCTTTGTAGGTTCTGGATATTAGCCCTTTGTCAGATGAGTAGATTGCAAAACTTTTCTCCCATTCTGTAGGTTGCCTGTTCACTCTGATGGTAGTTTCTTTTGCTGTGCAGAAGCTCTTTAGTTTAATGAGATCCCATTTGTCAATTTTGGCTTTTGCTGCCGTTGCTTTTGGTGTTTTAGCCATGAAGTCCTTGCCCATGCCTATGTCCTGAATGGTTTTACCTAGGTTTTCTTCTAGGGTTTTTATGGTATTAGGTCTAACATTTAAGTCTCTAATCCATCTTGAATTAATTTTCATATAAGGAGTAAGGAAAGGATCCAGTTTCAGCTTTCTACTTATGGCTAGCCAATTTTCCCAGCACCATTTATTAACTAGGGAATCCTTTCCCCATTTCTTGTTTCTCTCAGGTTTGTCAAAGATCAGATGGCTGTAGATGTGTGGTATTATTTCTGAGGACTCTGTTCTGTTCCATTGGTCTATATCTCTGTTTTGGTACCAGTACCATGCTGTTTTGGTTACTGTAGCCTTGTAGTATAGTTTGAAGTCAGGTAGCATGATGCCTCCAGCTTTGTTCTTTTGACTTAGGATTGTGTTGGCAATGTGGGCTATTTTTTGGTTCCATATGAACTTTAAAGCAGTTTTTTCCAATTCTGTGCAGAAACTCATTGGTAGCTTGATGGGGATGGCATTGAATCTATAAATGACCTTGGGCAGTATGGCCATTTTCATGATATTGATTCTTCCTATCCATGAGCATGGTATGTTCTTCCATTTGTTTGTGTCCTCTTTTATTTCACTGAGTAGTGGTTTGTAGTTCTCCTTGAAGAGGTCCTTTACATCCCTTGTAAGTTGGATTCCTAGGTATTTTATTCTTTTTGAAGCAATTATGGATGGAAGTCCAGATAGGTAGTTTTTTAACCTTTTTCCCCTTCCCTCCTTTTTCCCTCTTGTATTTCTCAGGATCTATTGTCCCCATCTTTATGTTCATGTGTACCCGATGTTTAGCTCCCATTTATAAGTGAGAATATGCAGTGTTTGGTTTTCTGTTTCTGCATTAGTTAGGATAATGCCCTCCAGCTGCATCCATATTGCTGCAAAGGATACGATTTTATTCTTTTTTATGGCTGTGTAGTATTCCATGGTATATATGTACCATATTTTCTTTTAGTCCACCATTGATGGGCACCTGGGCTAATTCCATGTCTTTATTATTCGAAAGCACTACAATTTTAATGACTCCAAACTATCCCCACATTCAGATAAATGTACCACAATATTTTAACTATTTCTCCATTATATGGAAGTCAGTTTTCAGTTGTGTTTTTTTAACATTAGAAAAATAATACAGCAAGCCTTGAACACAAATCTTTTCATGTTTCTCTGATTATTTCTTTAAGATAAAATCCTAGATTCGAATGATCAGGTCAAACAGTATTTTAAAGTAGAAAAATTCTAAAAATCAAAAAAATTCCTTGTCAGTAGAACATTATATATAAATGAATGTGATTATAATATTACTACTTATTTTCCTCTTTTTTATTATATATAACCCCATTTTGAGAGTAATTTTCATTTGGGAAATAAACTTTTAATAAAAGTAGGACTTTCCTAGAGACATTGTATTTATCATATTTGTAAAATGTCTTTCCATTTTGTGGATTCTCTCTCTGAGAGGAGACGGTGTGCAGTACGTGAAACAAGAAGTCATTTGGCTAGAAAATGGGTTTGTGCTCATGGAGAAGGATCAGCAAATGTGAACAATTAGGAGAAAGAATGGTCCATGTCAGTGACATTCATCTGTCATGGAATCTGCCCAACTGCAAGGATACAGCAGCCCACCCAGAACCCTTTACAGGGTCTGCCCTTACCAGCGTGGCACCTCGAAGTTTCCATTGACTGCATCAGAGATCAACACTTGGTTAATTAGTCACAATTTTCAGCATCTAAGAGTGTCAACCAGGGGTCTGCCTGTTCACATGGAGAGATTGCTGCTCAGAGAAGAGAGGAGCTGAGATCTGTCCCTGCAGCTGGCAGGCTCTGGGACAATTGTCAGGGGATTGAAGTGATTCAGCCATAGAGAGCAGCAGGCCGCAATTTCACTGACAGTTTTACATCTGTCCCTCTCTCTGCTAAATGCTGCTGGCTGGTACTAAAGACTTAAAAGGGAAGGCTGGAAGAGAACAATAAAGGGAGGTGAAAGCTCTCTAAATCATTTCCTTAGCTGAATTAAGATGAATCTCTTGTAAAGAACCATGATGACTGGCCAGACCCAGCTGATAGACTAGTTTTAATTGAAACACAAAAGCTTTCAGGGATGCTTTGGGAAGAGAACCATAGTGCAAGTTATATTCTGTCTCTACCTACCTAGTTTCCATTGTGAATTTCCTAAATATATTCATTATTTTCCTCAGAGTGGGTCTGGGGACAGAGGAATGTATATTAGAAAATGCCAGAGCCACAGTTTCCTCCATATTGTAGTCAATTCAAAAGAAAAACAGTGGTTAAATGTTTCTAGGTTGCTGCCAAAGCTATTATTTCAAAGATATATTGATTCACAAAGTTTCGAGAATTTGACAGTGATATACTTCCCCCACTAAATGTCCCTAAAACATCCCCTTTTCTCTTTTGGCAAAAGCAGATTTCCTATATCTAGCCAGAGTCCCAAGAGAATTCTTTAAAATCATACAGTTTAACCTTTCAATAAATATCTGGGTCCCTCATGCCCAGTGACTAGCCAAATACCTCTTGAGTGAAGGACTCTCTATCCTTTACAGAGTAGTGCATCTCCAATCTGAACAGTTCTATTGTATCAGTCAGCCTTTAGCTGTACCACAGTTTGAATGCCTGAGCTTTCTGCTTTTTTATTTTTGTGATGACAGAGCAAATGGCTTCTACTTCCATATTATATTCCTTAACACATTGCAGATTTCTATTGTGTCCTTTTTGAGTCTTCCCGTTAGGGCACAAACATTCTCAGTAGGCTTGTTTTTCTGTTAATTCCTTCATCAAGTATTTATTGTCAATACTATGTGCTAGACAAGGCTCCAAAAAAACAAAGATGAATACTACACAGTTCCTGCCTTCTACAAGCCCAGCTTAGAGGAAAAATAGACTCAGAAACAGACAACTACAAAATAGCACAATGCATAACATAAGTAAGCATAAAAACCTACAAAAACACAGAAATGTGATCTATCTAAGGAAGGGTTGGGTGATAATTTAGTATTAACTTGAGCAAACACCGTCTGAGCCACATCTTCAAAAATGAGAAGAAATGAACTAGTCAAGGAGGAGATGTGAAGTTTCTGATAGAGAAAACAGCATACACAAACACCAAGAGATGAATTATAGTGAGGTCTGTGCAGTAAAGAACCCGCAGTTCACTTCAGTATTCCTGGGGGGTAAAGTGTGAAGCTGGAAATAAAGTTGACAAAGTTAAGAGTTAGATCACAAATATATTTCTCACATGACAGAGTTTTGAGTACCCTCTCCAAACACGTTGACAATATCAGGAGAAAGTGTTTGGGTATCACCCAATCCCTGCTTGCCTCCTTCCCTACTCTCCTTAATCAAGAAATTATTATCCCTGAGATGCTAACTATAGTGAGACCAATACACTCTAGTTGATGTGCTTAGAGCTTGACCCAAATTACATTGAAAATACTCATCCTCCCATTTTTTCTTTCCCAAACCTCTGAATCTTAGAGAACTGCCTCATTAAGTTCCCTAAACACTATCTCCATGGCTACATACTTGACAGTGCAGTTGAGGTTATACAGTACGTGAAATATACTGATCACTGGATGCCACAGTATCATTGCTTTTTTTGCTATGCTTTGAATATCCACGAAGGCAGAAACCATCTGGCCTTAACCTCTGCAGTCTTAATTTAGAGTCAGTTGCATAGGAAATGCTCAACCAATACTAACACAGTCATTTGGTGTCAATAAGTATTTAAAATCCAAAATGGTCCCTCGTATACTCTGCTCTTGTAAATTTCATGATGAAGGTACGTCTATCCAATTCTTCTTGCTTTCTTTGTTCCAACTTTATTGTCTGTTCCTTGGTGTGGTATACCCTTTCTCACCTAAGGGCTTTTACACAAGTTCTTCCCCCTATGTCAAAATGTTCTTCTCTATGTCACCAAGTCACTGTGTTTGGTTCTCTTAGCCACTCCTACACTCTGCATTTCCCCTTCATGTACCTTAAAAACTGACATATTTACTCCTGTAGCTCCAGGGCTTACTCTAGTGCCAGGTACAGAGGTGGTGTTTAATAACTTTTAAATAAATTCATGATTATATGACTGCTAATAAGTAATAACTGTTCAGTGAACACTAGACTTTTTCAAAGAGCAAACAGAATTAGAGAAGACATCAGAAGTATAAAGACATGGGATTTTAGTTGCCATAGCTGAATTATTCATTTCACCCTTTCAACATATGTAAGAAATATACAATTGCAAAAACAACCCTCTGGAACTCAGTTTTATTAATTCAGTCAATAAAAATTGCTAAACATTACCTTGACATTTGCAGTGGTATAGCTATCAAGTTATAGCTGATCTTGACATTGAACCTTTCTGACTAACCAAGTGCCCTGATTAATTTCTCTGAAATAACTACCAAATTTGTAGCCCTCATCTCTTTTTATCCCAGAGTGGAAATTAATCAAGTGATCATAAATTTAGTAAGCTATATTTGTTGTAAGAATATGTAGAGAAATGTAATATCCAGTGATAAGGGACTGGTTAAATAAGTGATATGTGACGTTGATGAAACATGACTAGCCATTTAAGATGAATAATTATAAAGACTGCCTAGCTACACAGAAAGGCCTTAAAATATAATGTGATTTGGAAAAAATTACCACACAACTGTGAAAACATATGTAGCTCTGGAGATGGGAGATGGGCATTAAAGGAGACTTTAGAAATAAGAAATAAATAATATGGTTTGTGGATTTGGGGGGACTTTTAATTATGCCTTACGTACAAATTTTAGAAAGATATACATATATATCCTTTAGATTTATATATATATCCATATATATATCCTTATATATATCTATCCATATATATCCTTATATATATATCTTTAGAAAGAGATAAAGAGATATATGTATATATGTATATGTATATACATATATATACACACACACACAGGATATCAGTTACTATAATCTACAGGAGTAAGTGTAAAGGCTTTATTAGGCTACAAACTACTCAGATTTACATGCTGCTACACTATTGCATGTCTTTTCTATTGTTATTGCAAATTAAAGTCTGTTTATTGTTCAAAAGTATCTCCCGCGCATTATGACTCTAGAAGAGGGCCCTGTCTTCTGAAGTGGAAGTTTTCTGTTACTTAGAAACACATTTATTTGACAGAGAAGTGATATTAGAACAACAATACCAGAAATAAGAAAATGAAACACCCAAGTTTACTCTTCTATTAAATCAAATTCTTTCATGTAACTTTTTTTTCCTTTTTCATATGAATGTATGATTTTTACAATTGACACTCTAATGATTCTTTATATTTTTTCATATTACACAATTTGTAAGTTTTTAATTCCTGCTTCATAAATGTGATTTTAATTGCTGCATAAAGGAAGCAATTTTTAAAAGCAAAAATATAATGCCTCTTGCATTCTTACAGTGCAGGAATAAACCTGAGTGTTTTTCCTGCCTTCCTTTTACTGCTAACCATGCACTTTATGGTTTAGCATACAAGACTGTTGTCACCTGATTTCCATTTGAATAGTAACATGATAATGCAGAGTGCAAGAGGAACTAGGTTTTAGGTGACAGACACGTCATTTAATATCTGCTTTTTGTTTCTACAGGGGAATTCTGGCCTGGGATTCAGTATTGCTGGGGGGACAGATAATCCCCACATTGGAGATGACCCTGGCATATTTATTACGAAGATTATACCAGGAGGTGCTGCAGCAGAGGATGGCAGACTCAGGTAAAGATCTGAAACATTAGAATGATTTTGAAAGTAAATCTGCTGCATTAATGAGACACGTTTGTACCTTTGAAGAATAATAATTCTACAAAAGTTCTGTACTTGAAAGATTTTTAAGGCAAGCTTCCTGAAATGACTTTGCAGATCTCTTGCTACTGATTGAATTTCAATAGTATTTGATTTGTGTTTGTTGGTGGCTACCACACTGAACACTGGGCCAGGCCCTGTGAGGAGGGGATGAAGATAAATCTTTTGTTTGGATGAGGCCTTCAGTCTAGTTGGAAAGAACATAGATATGAACTAATGGGCAAATAATATAATTATCAAAATGATACACTGTAAGTAACATTAGCAAGTAAAGCACTGTTATAGATATTGTATGTATTCTCAGATTCAGCAACCGTTTATAGGACTTTCTCTAGGCATTTAGAGAGGGAAAAATTGAGTCTAAAAAGAACATTCCCTGGGAAGATTTCCTCTGAGTCTTTAATGATAATTAAGATTTCACTAACCCTACAAATCTGAGTGGGAACACAGAGAACAGAACAAGTTGTCCCTCAGAAAAAAAAAAAAAAAAAGGGAAACCAGCTTGATTTGGGTGAAGAGCACAGAGTGACCTGACTCAGTGGCTCATGTCTATAATCCCAGTACTTTGGAAGGCCAAGACAGATGGATCACTTGAGGTCAGGGGTTCGAGACCAGCCTGGCCAGCATGGCAAAACCCCATCTCTATTAAAAATACAAAAAGTCGCTGGGCCTGGTGGTGGGTACCTGTAATCCCAGCTACTCTGGAGGCTGAGGCGGGAGAATGACTTGGACTTGATCCCAGTGAACTGAGATCATATCACTGCACTCCCGGCTGGGTGACAGAGTGAGACCATGTCTCAAAAAGCAAAAAAAAAAAAAAAAAAAAAAAAAAAGACACATGGTGAGTTTAGGTTGGTGGAGGGAGTGTAGCCAGGTACTTCTCAGTGATAGAGAGTAGTAGCTGCTTGAGCTGGGCTACTTTCTTTAAGGAACTTAATTGTGGGAAATAAGAGTTACCTTCATGGGGTAAATAACATAAAATGCTATGAGATCAAAATCTTAGCTAAAAGGCACTATAGATTGGAAAAATTAGAAGAGATTTTTCAGGAAGAATAACATGGCCTAATGTCATTTTAGCATCCCTACTAGGTTGTAAATCCCGTCAGGCCAAGCAGTTATATATATATAAGTGGCTCAATAAACTCTTGCTGAAGAAATGAATTTTTGGATAAGTAAATAAATAAAGTGTAGAAGAGGAAGAAGTGAAAATTAATGTGGGAGGTAAGATAGGAAGGATATAATAAATACAAAATATTTATGACAATTGTTAATGACTGTAAGGAAGAGTTTATTCAAGAGGAATCACTGCAATGGAGATTTTGCAGTAGGGGAGGGAGATTGGTCTTAACTCTGAATACAAAAAGCACAAGTGAAGATGTATAGCCAAAGAGCTATGGAGTGGAGGTGGCAGTTAGTGCATGGAAAATTACTGAGAGAAAACGTCAAGGGTAAGGGGAATTCTGGCTAAAGGGACTTGGCAGGATTCTTGTTGAAGGCAGGCCAAGCTGATAAATTATCAAGGATATGGGATAAGGAATTTGATCGGATACCAAGGAGGAGAAGTTTTTGATAAACTGACTCAGCAGTATTCTTGCTAAAACTGGGCTAACGAGACCAAATAAAAAGCCTAAAGTCAAGGCCTAATTGAGAGTAGGACCCAGAGAAGCCTGACTCAAATTTAATCAAGGACAGAGTCTTATTAAATAACACAAGTGAAGTCCTGTAGGTAAGAATGACTTTAGCTTGCATGGAGCCACATTGAGGACTGTGACTTATGGAGCAGAAATGTAAGCTTCATAGCACTTCTTCAGTCTGTTTTTTCATTAAGCATATAAGCTACTTTGCTGTTTTTCTTATGAATCAACCAAAAATACTTTTATTCCTTACCCAGTTTTTCTGATGTAGTGATTACTTTTGACAGCTGCATGTTTACAGCTTGAGGAAGAGAATCGCATTTTTTTTTCAGGCACATGTGCATCTTTTATCAACAAAAAAGATACTCCCACAGGAAATAAGCTTTTTGACAATCGAATTTTTAAGCTGAATTAACTAAATTCATTTCTGAATGAGGACATATCCCCACTAGAGTGAAAGGTTTGAAAAAGATGCTGTGTAATTCTATGAGTCATGGTGGGGATTCTGTTTGCTAACACTGGACCCTAAAGAAGCTCCATTTTTAAAGTTTAGAAATAGACTTGTTAGAGGATAATTTAGAAATGATCTCTAAATTATGATTATGGCGGGCCATAATCATAATTTTTAACCACTCTGTTTAACTACAAGAAGGGGAAAACCTCCACCCTTTAACCAAATTCTGGCTCTAAGCGTGAAATAGATTTTATGTTATATGTTTGCTCTACAATTAAGAATGAAAAGTGATGTCTCTGAGAGTGCCAGCATTCTTTGCCTGCAAACTTGGTGGCAGCCCCATGCCTACAGAGGTAAAGCAAAGTTCTGCTGTGCTAGAAACTTCATTCTTTCATAGTTGTAAAGAGAATAATGATAATGAAAGCTGACATTTCTTGAGATTTTATCATGTGCGGGACATTGTGCTAAGATAGATACAGAGCTGTCAGATGTAGACACACACACGTACACACACACACACAATCTCCTACTTCAGTAGCCATATAGGTAGGTACTATTATTGTGGCCATAATAATAAGGACTCAGAAAATTAAGGCTTAATGATTTTAAGGTCACCCAGCTAGCTTTGATCACATTAAAAATCCAGTTCTGAATGTCACTTAGGTACTCTCTAAACTCTCATGTGTTGGTAGAATTCCTACATCATGTGGTCTCTGCCTAAAAACTCCCAAAGGTAGTGTTTTCACAATGTTAAGAGGTAATTCTGGCCGGGCGCGGTGGCTCAAGCCTGTAATCCCAGCACTTTGGGAGGCCGAGACGGGCGGATCACGAGGTCAGGAGATCGAGACCATCCTGGCTAACATGGTGAAACCCCGTCTCTACTAAAAATACAAAAAACTAGCCGGGCGATGTGGCGGGCGCCTGTAGTCCCAGCTACTCGGGAGGCTGAGGCAGGAGAATGGCGTGAACCCGGGAGACGGAGCTTGCAGTGAGCTGAGATCCAGCCACTGCACTCCACCCTGGGCAGCAGAGCGAGACTCTGTCTCAAAAAAAAAAAAAAAAAAAAAAAAAAAAGAAAGAAAAAAAAAGAGGTAATTCTGAATATTACAGAGTTTGTTATTTTTCTATTGAGCCACAATTTCCCTTTTTTTTTTTTTTTTTGGCCTCTACCCATTGGTCCTTATTTTGGCTTCCTGGAGCCAGGGCCATGACCTGTGACTATGTGTATAAATATTGCCTACTAAGGTTGTACAGCAAACAACCTGCACAATTTTGTACAGTACTTCTAACTAGACCAACAAAATTCACCTTCTCCCCAATCCACATTACAGCCTTTGCCTATGTACAGACAGCTAATAAGTATAGGTTTTCAGTATTTGGCAGGTGGTCTAGTCCAAGGCATACGTTTTATAGAGGGGGATTCTGCAGCTCAGACAAGTGACTTATGCTGAAGCATAAATCATTTGGGCATCCTATTTCACTACAATCTGAATGTCCTGACTCAAATAATTAAGATTCTTAGGTAGTGCTAAGAGACAGTAACACCAAAGCCTGAACTAAACCTGTATTTTTTTCTCAGTGTGACGGGAACACTGAGGCTGGACCAACAAGCCGTGAGGAGTATGTTTTATCTCACCATTAGTCCTTAAGGACATGGAAGAAGGACATTGTAATTAGCTCTGGAAAGATGTGGGTTCTAACTTCTGTATAGAACACAATTGACCTTGGACAAGTTAAACTCACTTAATAGCTGCTTTCTTATTTTGTAAAGTGGTGACAATAATACCTACTTCACTGAGATGTTCTGAGGTGGGATAACCGAACTCCTTAGCAATGGCAGGCACATAATTGGTGCTCAATAAATTTTACCACCGTTTTCCCCTTTCTCCTTACCTTCTCTGTCTGTCCCTAAGCAGTTTTTCCTCTCCTCTTGCCTCTGTTTCTTTCTTTTCTTCTCTATCCTCTATCCTTATACCTTCTACCTTTCCTTCTGTAGTCTCCTTTCACCCTCTATGTTCTTCCCTAAGTTTCCTGTCCCTATCTTTTCACATGCTTTTTTTTTCTTAGTCATAACATGGAATTAAAGACCATTAAAAAAGTAGGTATGATGCAAAAAACGGTTCTATACTCCTGTTCTCAAGTTCATAATGTAAGTCGCTCAACCTGCTATGTTTCCTTTGCTTAAAAAAAAAAAAAATTCCTATAAATTAAACATAGTTTTCTTTTTTGTAAACAATTCCTTTGGTGTTTCCTTTGAGTTAGAGACACTTAAATTTCTTTAAAATGTACCTTTGCATTATAAATTGCTATGGCCTGAATATTTGTATCCTCCCAAAATTCATCTGATCCCCAATGTAATGATATCAGGAGGTGGGACCTTTGAGAGATGATTAGGTTCTGAAGGTGGAGTACTCATGCATGTCTTTGTAAGAGAGATCCTGACTTATATTAGTGCCCTCATAAAAGCTTCTTTGCCCCTTCCTTTATGTGAGGACATATCTAGAAGGTGTTATCTATGAACCAGGAAAAGGGCCCTCACTAGACATCAAATCTGACAGTGCCTTGGTTTATAGGCCATTTAGTTTATGATATTATATAAGAGCCCAACAGACTAAGATATAAATTATATTTTTGACAGTTAAATAACACTAACATTTACAGAGAAGCTAAGCTCCAGAGAAATAAGGTGATGGGTTTGCTCCAAGGAGAGTAGTAATCTGAGCTCTAAATTGGTGGATATGTAATAATCAGATCAATAATAATAATAATATTAATAAAGACCAACATAGTACTTACAATGTGCCAAATCATTTTCTGGCACATTAGGTCATTTAAAGTGTTAAATGACTCAATAAAACTCATACAATTATTTATTACTCATTTTTCAGATAAGAAAATTGAGGAACTGAGAGGTTAAGCAACTTCCCTAAGTTTGTACTATTAGTAAATATTGGAGCCAGAATTTGGAGCAGTTTGACTCCAGTGTCTGTGTTTTTATTTTATAAGCTATAATGCAGAAAAACAACAACAACAACAACACTTAAAAGACCCACTGTGGTAAGCATCATTCTAAATGCCACTCCTAGACATGTACAGTAACTCATGCCTGTAATCCCAGCACTTTGGGAGGCCGAGGCAGGTGGATCACTAGAGATCAAGAGTTCAAACCCAGCCTGGCCAACATGGTAAAACCCCGTCTCTACTAAAAATACAAAAATTAGCGGGGTGTTGTGGCAGGCATCTAATCCCAGCTACTCAGGAGGCTGAGGCAGGAGAATGGCTTGAGTTGGGGAGGTGGAGTTTGCAGTAAGCTGAGATTGCACCACTGTACTCCAGCCTGGGCAACAGAGCGAGACCCCATCTCAAAATAAATAAAAAATAAAAATAAAACTGCCACTCCCCAAGATTCTGTTCCATAATCCATAGAACCTGTGACTATAATGAGATGTCACTCCTATGATTTTTATATGGTATAATTTACCTTAAAATAGGGAGAGTATACATGTGAGCCTGGTCTAATTACATGAGCCCTTAAAATTGGAGACTTTTCTCAGGCTGGTGGCAGAAGTTAAAGAGATTTGAGATGTGTGAGGTACTTGACACATTGTTGCTGACTTGAAAATGATGGCGGCCATGAGGGAAAGAATAGGAATGGCCTCTAGGAGCAGAGAGAGACTCCCAGGCTAACAGCCAGCAATGAAGTAGGGACCTCAGTTCCACAATCTCAAGGAACTGAATTCTGACACAACCACATGAGCTCGGAAGAAGACCCTGAACCTTAAGATGAGAATGCAGCTCAGCTGACATCTTGATACAGCCTTGTGAGAACTTAAGCAGAGATTCTAGCCACACTGTGCTAGACTTATGACATACACAAATAATGAGCTAATAAACAGATATAGTTTCAAGTTGATAAGTTTGTGGTAATTTTCTTTCTTTCTTTCTTTCTTTTTTCTTTTTTTCTTTTTTTTTTAAATGGAGACTCGCTCTGTCGCCCAGGCTGGAGTGCAGTGGCGTAATCTCAGTTCACTGCAACCTCTGCCTTCTGGGTTCAAGCAATTCTTCTGCCTCAGCCTCCTGAGTAGCTGGGACTACAGGTCCCCGCCACCACACCTGGCCAATTTTTGTATTTTCAGTAGAATCAGAGTTTCACCACATTGGCCAGGCTGGTCTTGAACTCCTGACCTTGTGATCTGCCCACCTCGACCTCCCAAAGTGCTGGGATTATAGGTGTGAGCCACCGTGCCCAGCCAGTTTGTGGTAATTTTCTAGGAAACAAATCTAGGAGTCCTGGAATCATGAAAAAACTTCCTGTGTGTACGAAATCATAGCCAATATAAAGTGACAGTGCAGACTAAAGGCACAGATAAAGTGAAAAGTGACTTCCTCCCTAAGTAGATCAGACTTCAAATCGAGTTCCAGTCTTAGTTGTTGCTGCAGAAGAGAGATATAGGAGAAAGAACACAATATTTGGAGTCAAAGACCAAGGTTTCGGGTACTACTTGCTAGCTATGTGACTTTGTGCCCCTTTTTAAGCTCTCTGTTCTTCAGTTTCCTCACTGGTACACTGGAGACAGGAACATTTATCTCAAGAAGATATAGTAAGATTACATGAAATAGTCTTTGTAACAGAATGATGTGAAAGGCAAGGTCTGCAACACAACCCTGTATCTACAGAGCCAGCTATTTAGCAGAATGCTGAACCTGAGTCACAAGTCTGTGGCAGTCAGTGATGGACAGTATGGTGGGCAAAAATCTAAGATGCCACTCAATAACCTACATCCTTCTATAATCCTTTTCCTTTAAATGTGGAGAGGACCTGTGAATATGATCGGATTCAATTCCATGATTATGCTACTTTATATGGCAAAAGGGACTTCGCAGATGTAATTAAGTCCCCTAATCATTTGACTTTGATTTAATCAAAATGGAGATTATCCTGATTCAGACTGACCCATCTAATGAGACTTTTAAAAACAGAGAGATTCTCTTGCTGGCATGGATGAAGCAAACTTCCATGTTGTTAGAGAACCTATGGTGGGCCTGTGTAGTGAGGACCGGAAGGCATCCTTTAGGTACTAAGTACAGTCCCCAGCCTACAGCTGGCAAGATAGAAGACGTCAGACATATAGTCACAAGGAATTGATTTCTGCAGATTGCTACATGAGCTTATAAGAGAACCCCAAGCTCCCAAAAGGAATGCAATCCAGCTGACACATCAGTGCATGCAGCCTCGTGATACTCAAAGTAGAGGACTCCTCTGAGTCAAGTCTGAATTCCTGACCTACTGAAATTCCGAGATAATAAGTATATGTTGCCTTAAACTGATTAATTTGTGGCAAATTGTCATGTAACAATAAGAAACAAATATAGACATATAAATTCTGGACCCTAAAATTCCCTTAAACTGGGCTGCAGAGTAGCTTGCTGGTGCAGGTCTGCAGTAACACTGTCACACCCAAAACTTCAGAAACACTGATCAGGCCTCATGACTGAACTTGGGACTTTCTAATACCTAAAGGCAAGAGACCAAAAGCACAATCAATCAAAAGCAAGGGGGGGACCCAGGCTGGCAAAAGTGGGGAATCTAGTCCCTCGGGTGGAGGGACAGCAGAGATGGAGACTGAGACCTGTTTTACATCTAATGGCTGGAGATGTGAATCTGAGCTGGATTGAGGGAGATAGCTAGAAACTGCAGGGAAAATGTGAGATGAGGGCTAAGTCAAGAGGCAAGGCAAGAAGAGCTTATGGTGATTTAGATGAGTTTCTCTGGACAGTGACCATTTTCTGATAGAACTTGTTTTTAAATAGAGCTTTATGGGTATGTGTGTTTATGGCTATGATATTTGTCCTTTGAGTAATAAATATAAAATAAAGAAGAGTAGATAAAGACTAAGCAAAATACAGCACATTCGTTTTTACACTACACAACGCTAATCACTAGTAACATTTCTGTACATGTCTTTCTGATATTTTTTGCGTTTCAAACTTAGTTTAGATCATAGTCTATATGATATTTAGTATTTGTTTAACTTCACTTAACCTTAATTCAGAGACCTTTCCCTGTATCAATAAAAAAGCCTTTACAAATAATTTAATTGCTATAAAGTGGCATATTTAACCATTCACATTGTTAGGAATTTATTTTCAGTTTATCAACATTTTAAATATATGGGTATCTTTTGGAAAACATTATTAACCTTTTACCTCATTATTTCCTTAGGATATATTTCTACTAAGGAATTTCTGAACCTGATAGAATGAACATTTTAAAACCTTTTGATACGTGTTACCAAATTTATTTCCAAAAGTATTCTACCAAATTTTACTTTTACCAACAATGTTGGAGAGGTCCTACTTTGCAATATGTTGTCAGTGAATTTGTATTTTTAGTAGAGACGGGGTTTCACCATGTTGGCCAGGCTGGTCTTGAACTCCTGACCTCAGGCAATTTGCCCACCTTGGCCTCCCAAAGTGCTGGGATTACAGGCGTGAGCCACCGTGCCCAGCCAGCATTACCTATCCTTAAGCAATATTTGAAAAGAACATTAGGTTTTCTTTCAGAGCAAAATAGATATACATCCATGATTTGAAGATTTTTATTTCTTCACTTGTATTTGAATCATAAAAATGCCTCTGTGTAACTTGAAGTCCCAGAATTGCCAAGAACCAATATGTCATCCTGGGGAAGAGCTATCACATGACAGCCTCCACTTGGCAATGCAGCAATGACATTTTACACAAGAGTGCATTTATTAAAGGCATCCACAGCACAAAAGCAGCATGTAGAAACAGGCAGAAAAGATGGCTGCTTGCCAATTTCCTGACAAGTGACACAATTTAATCTCTTAGCCTTCAGCATAATCATTTCTACTCCCAGAAAAGATTTAGAAAATAAAAAGTTTTTTTTCTTTAAATCCATTGCTTCATGCATTACTTCTATGTCTGTTTACAGGTAAGGTTGTCTTTGTTCTCACAAAAGTCAAGATAACATACATGTTTATTTCAAACAAAAATAATGATTATACTGAGGTTTGACTGTACTGGCAAAGTTGGAAGGTCAAGGACCAATGTTTCAAGAATGCAGTTCTTGTGTATAAACCACAACATTGTCCTTTTGGCTGTCCTTTGACAATTCATTCTTTTGCTTTTTCATTAATGTATATCCACTAACTCACTGATGATTTTAAAATAAGAACATGGTGAGAAAGACAGAAGGCGAGGGGAGAAAAAGGAAACACAGAGAGGGAAGGAAAAGAAGGAAGAAAAATGATTGTTAATCATCAGGAGATGAAGGCTTAGAAATGGAAAAGAGAAAGCTCAACTTTACTTGTTTTTTTGTTTGCTTGTTTTTGTTTTCTGTGCAAATGAGAAACACTAAACAGAGGAAAGGGAGTAACTTCCAGGCATCACAGTCTGACACTTACTCCCAAGACCCACTTACCGATTGTTTAAGGAAATAAAAGATTTCTAGGAAGTGGAAATAGCGTAAGAGATTGCTAAATTCTTAGAGTACCTCTCCATATTGAATTTTCATGAGTTTGGGTGATTGCAAATAAAAAAAGCACACAAGTCTTGACATCCAACCTGTCAATTTCCTCTGTATCCCAACTGATTGTTGCACTAAATGACTATGATCATCGTAAATGTTTTATTCAAAGGCAGAGACTTTTAGTGCCTCCAAATCCAAGTAAACTGTTATTTCATCATTATTTTGGGGTCAAAGCAGAATACAAGCCCAGCTGTTGCTCTGAACAGGAAGACTTTCATGAGAAGGGAGACTTTATTACCTAGTATAAATGATACCGGCGCTCTCTTGAGAAAGATGTATGATGCAAATCTCAATGGACTTATTCTTGTGGATTATTTTTTCCATCTCTCCCAACAAAAATGAAAAGCATTGAAGGGTAACAACCCTCTCTTTTGATTTTCTCTATCCATAACATCAACCCTATTGTATTTATAGAGTACTTGGACAAGAAGAAAATCACCTAGCAAGTGGTTCAGTGGTGATTGCCAATCAACAAGTCCCCAACAATTTAGTATTATATTACAGAAGAAAGTTTCTATACAAGAAGAATAATTTCAGCTGCATAGCTGGAAGAACATCAGGCACCCACAAGCAGTCTTTCACAGCTGGAAAGGCATCTCCAGCAGTTTTCCTATTTCTGTCAGCTGCCATATATTCCAAAAACTGAAATCCACCTATGAGTTGACTGAAATATTAATAACTTTGTGGCAAACATGACTTGTTGGATTTCGGGGTTTTTTATTTTTGTTTTGTTTTGTTTTCTGTAGCAAATTGTATCAAGACTTCTGGATATATACCTGCATAAGAATGTAATTGCCCCCCATCTCACACTGTAGACAAATATTAATTAAATGGTATCATAGACCTACATGTAAGAGCTAGAACTATAAAAGTCTTAGAAGAAAATGTAGGAGGAAGTCTTTATGATCTTGGCTTAGGAAGTGGTTTCTTTATATGACACAAAAAGCATGAGCAACAAAGAAAAAATAGATAAATTAGAATTCATCAATTAAAAACTTTAGTGCTTTCAAAGGGCACTATCAAGAAGTTAAAAGATAACCCACATAATGAGAGAAAATGCTTGCAAATAATATATCTGATAAACGACTTGTGTCCAGAATGTATAATAAAACTCCTACAACTCAACAATAAGAAGACAAATAACCCAATTTAAAAATAATCAAGGATTTCATATTAGTTTTCTATTGCTGCTATAACACATTACCACAAACTTAGTAACTAAATGCGAGCTTATTATCTTATAGTTCTGGAGGTCAGAAGTCTAAAATCAGACTCACTGAGATAAACTTGGAATGTTGACAGGGCAACCACAGAGATTCTATGGGATAATTTGTTTCTTTTCCTTTTCCCAACTTCTAAAGGCCATCTGAATCACTTGGCTCATAACCCTTTTCTCCATCCTGAAAGAGCATTGGTCCAACCTTTACTTCCATCACGCTATTTCTTCATTGACTATGACTCGACTACCTCTTCTTTATAAGGACTCCTATGATTATATTGGACGCACCAGGATAATCCAAGAAAGTCACGTCATCTCAAGATCCTCAACTGAATTACATCTGAAAGGTCTTTTGTGCCACATAAAGTAACATATTTGCAGGTTCCAGGCATTGGGGCATAAATTTATTGAGGTGAGGGGCTTATTTGGCCTACCACAAATTTGAATATATATTTCTTCAAATAAGATATGCAAATGGCCAATGAGCACATAAAAAGATGTCCATCATCATTATTCATTGGTGAATGAACAGCAAATCAAAAGTACAGGAAGATACCACTTTATACCCTCAAGGATGGCTATGATAATAAAGATGGACAGTACAAGTGTTGGCAAGGATGTAGAGAATCAGAGCCCTCAGCGTGCCTGGTGGGATTGTAAAATGGTGCAGCCACTTTAGAAAACAGTCTGGGGGCCGGGCGTGGTGGCTCAAGCCTGTAATCCCAGCACTTTGGGAGGCCAAGACGGGCGGATCACGAGGTCAAGAGATCGAGACAATCCTGGCTAACACGCTGAAACCCCGTCTCTACTAAAATACAAAAAACTGGCCAGGCGAGGTGGCGGACGCCTGTAGTCCCAGCTACTCGGGAGGCTGAGGCAGGAGAATGACGTGAACCCGGGAGGTGGAGCTTGCAGTGAGCTGAGATCTGGCCACTGCACTCCAGCCTGGGCGGCAGAGCAAGACTCCATCTAAAAAAAAAAAAAAAAAGAAAAAGAAAACAGTCTGGCATATACCCAAGAGAATTGAAAACATATGTCCACACAAAAACTTGTACACTAAGGTTCATAGCACCATTATTTATAATAGCCAAAAACTAGAAACAACCCAAATGTCCATTGATGGGTGAATGGATAAATTGTGTTATATTCAAAAATGGAATGTTACTAGCTCCAAAAAGGAATAAAGTACTGATAGATGGCACAATATTAATGAAACTTGAAAACATGCTAAGTGAAAGAAGCCAGACAAAAAAGGCTGCATATTATACAATTTTATTTACAAGGAATTTCTAGATTAGGGAAATCCATGCAAATAGAAGGTAGATTAGTGGTTGCCAGGGGCTAGTAATGGATATAAGATTTCTTTTGGGAGTGATGAAAATATTCTAGGCTGGGCACTGTGACTTATGTCTGTAGTCCCAGCACCTTGGGAGGCTAATGCAGGCAGATTGCTTTAGCACAGAAGTTCGAGGCCAGTCTCTACAACGTGGTGAAACTCCATCTCTGCAAAAAATACAAAAATTAGCCAGGTGTGGCAGTGCATGCCTGTTGCTTCAGCTACTTGGGAGGCTAAGGTGGGAGAATCGCTTGAGCCCAGGAGGTCAGGGCTGCAGTGAGCCATGATTACACTACTACACTCCAGCCAGGGTGACAGAGCAAGACCAAGAAAAGAAAGAGGAGAGAGAGAGAGAGAGAGAGAGAGAGAGAGAAGGAAGGAAGGAAGGAAGGAAGGAAGGAAGGAAGGAAGGAAGGAAGGGAGGGAGGGAGGGAGGGAAGGAAAAAGAAAAGAAAAGAAAGAGAGGGAGAGAAAGAAAGAGAAAGAAAGAAAATGTTTAAAATTACATAGCACAGACAATTGGACAACTCTGTGACTGTACTAAAAAAAAACACTGAATTATGCACTTTAAAAGGGCAAATTTTAAAGTATGTGAATTATATCTCAATAAAGATATTACTTTAAAAGTGCCCTGTAATTCTTTTTGGGCATAAATATTCCCATTTACAAATCTAAGAGATTTTTTTCTTAGTTTCTGCAAGCTCACAACTTCTTCATATTGTTGTTCATTTAAAGATAA
This sequence comes from Trachypithecus francoisi, assembly GCF_009764315.1. Lineage (NCBI taxonomy): Eukaryota > Metazoa > Chordata > Mammalia > Primates > Cercopithecidae > Trachypithecus > Trachypithecus francoisi. The sequence goes on along the minus strand of NW_022681473.1, from coordinate 73,888,351 downwards.
AATTTATTTAAAGCTTTTGAATTTATTTACTAAGTTCTTGAATCTGTTAAAGAAGATCTTTAGTTTGTTCTTAAATCTAGCCAAGTAGAGGGTACCATTGGTTTGGGGCTCCATGTTTATATGGTGTAAGCAATCTTTAAACAAGCAAATATCACAAGGTGCTCCCATTTTCTAAACAGATATTTGACTTTGTATTCCAGCTGCTAAAATATCAACATTGTATAAAAATTATCTGATAAATAACATTTCTATTTTCAGTCAAAAACAAATTATTGATATGCTTTACAATTTAGGGGATTAATTCAGATTGTGTTTTATAAGGTCCAATTTTCCAAATATCATCAAGAAAAAAAAAAGAATGATGTATTGATTCCTCACAAAGGAACAATAGGATTGCTAAGATATAGATGTGATGGTTCATATCACTTAAGATTGGCTTTACGGGATTCTAAATATTCTGATTTAAGCGTAGCCACTGCTTTGTGTATAGGATATAATTTCTGGAATTATTTGTAGGTTTAGACCTAAACTTCCAGCTCAGACTAAAAGTTAGCAAGATGTACTGCTCTAGTGAAGGCAAGAGACATGGGAATCTCTGCCACTAACTAGCTATGAGTCCTTGGAAAGGTTAATAAACCTTCTTAACTTTAGCATCTCTCTATAAAATGAATATTATACAGGATCTTGGGGAATTTTCCATTTTAAAATCACATTCTAATTACCGGACATTTGTTGACAGCCTGAGAAGTTCAGAATGTCATTATCATGGGCAGGAAATCAATGCTTTGTTTCAATTAAACTCATAGCTCTGAGAAGATCCACTGCTCATTAGAATCAGATACCAAAGAGCTAATTGCAGCTTTAAGTGGTGATAAGGCATTTGTTTTTATTTATTTCCAATAGTCTATCCAGAGACATGTTGTCATTCTAACATTCTGAAACCATATTTTATATTGATTTTAGCAAATAGCTCTTTGGGCTCTAGACAAAAGAAACTGGTTTGAGGGAGGTAGAAAAATATGTTTAAATTATTTGCTGGAATTGAATTCAATGGTAATCTTAGTTATTTTTGGGAATTGGTTTTTCTGAGCAGTTTATAAATTGTGTCATTATTTAGAAAGGACAAATAATGTGATAAGCTTTGCACAAGCATCAAGCCACTTCAAATTAGATTAACAATTAAATGCCCAAATCATAAAGATATTAGAGCTACTGTCACAGAACATCAGAGCTGGGCAGTAGTTAAATTGGTAGAAACAGATTTTATTCAGGAACCGTTGAAGTAGAGGAAAAGAGATCTCACTATAAACATAAGCTCAATTTCAGATACAATATGAACAAACGGGGATTCATAGCCAAGGAGCAGGGTGGAGATCAGTGGATAGAAAATTACTAGGAGGAAACATCAGGAGTAAAGGGGATTCTTGATCAATGGAACTTACTGAAAGTGGGTCAGAGAAAGTGATCAGATATCATTTGTGAGGGATTCTCTTTAAACTGTATTCCAGAAAGTATACAATCATTATGTATCAATAGAATAAATTAACAAAAAAGGCAAGTTAACAGAAATCCTGCTAAAACTGAGAAGTACAAACCTGAGAAGGACGGACACTGAAGCTCAAGGTCAAAGTCCAGATGGGAAGAGAGCTTAGAGGAGTCTGACTAAAGTTTGGTTTAGGACAGAATCTTTGTCACTACTTAATATTCACTGAACTTATAAAATGGTAAGCACCCAGCCCACCCTGACATTTTCAGAAACTGTGGCAACAGAAGAACAAAATCTTGCACATCTTCTGAGAGAAGTTTCTCCTCATACCACCCAGTCTGAGCCAGGCAACCTTTATTCACAAAATACCCTTCCCTCTCCCTCACCACGATCCCTGCTTCCATTCCAAAGGAACACATTACACTTTGGTTTTCCAGAGGAAACTGAAGCTGGAAAATGAAGTTAGAATATAAACTTTTTAAAATTCTCAAATTTCTATACCAGGAAATTCCTGCACAGGGAGAGCACTCCCCAACCCCAGTTTACGCATTCCATTTTCTAGTCCCAGCTCCTTCTTACCTTATGAGAAGCCTGAGTGCATGCCTACAACACTAGAACTTTTACACCCAAAATCCACCTACTTTTTTCTTCAAATAGTTGCCCTTTGGTCACTTTTGAGCCTAGGGTTTTCATAAAGTTGTCACTATCAACCCTTAGAAGTATGAACTGGGGAGAAAGTTTCACATATCTACTGGAGTGGGATGTAGCCCTCTGGTCAAGGAATTCCTGATTATGTCTGTTGGGATGAATGAAAGTAAAGCCTAAGTGGGGTCTTTCCTCTCTGGGGTCTTCTGGACTTTCCATGAAGCAATCACTTGTGAGCATAAATCTCTTACATGCTAACTGTATTTAGTTTTAAGGCACAGTAAAAATAAAATAAACAGATATTCTCTTAATTCATTTTCTGTTACTATAACAGGATACCACAGACTGGGTAATTTATAAAGAAACGAAGTTTCTTAGGCTCATTGTTCTGGAGACTGGCAAGTCCAAGAGCATGGTACCAGCATCTGACAAAGGCTATCCCATGGTGAAAGGGCAGGGCAGAAGCAGGATCAAGTACACAATACAGAGAGAGATACTCTAGGTCAGACTTGCTTTATAACAACCTTCTTTCTAAATAACTAACCAGCTCTCAAGATAATATTAATCCGTTTATGAGGACTCTGCCCTAATGACCCAATCACCTGTTATTAGGCCTGACCTCCCAACACTGTTGCAATGGGAATTAAATTTCCAACACATGAGATGCACAAAGCCCTGCCTGCATCTCATGTCATAGTATTAAAAATTAAAAGCACAAGTACATCAAAGTGACACCCATATTCTTTTAGTTCTTCAGAAAATGACTGATCAGTGTGGATTGGTGTTTTAGTCACTACACAAACCCATCTAAAAAGAAGGTGATAAAGATTAAATAATTTTGTTTTTCAAGATAATGTATTTCTCTGATTATAAAGTCATAGATGTTTCTCATAAAAAATTGGAAAAATACAGACATTTCAAAGTAAATTAGAATCACTTATAATCTTATCTCCAAAAGCCTCTATTTATTACACTCCTTCATATTCAGTGCATATTTTCAAATGGTTGAACTTTTATCCTGCCTTTTTCATTTAATACCATAACACAGGCATTGTACTTTAAAAATACTTTGTAAATTTGGGCTTGTAGAGTTTCTGCCAGAATTTACAAACTATTTTTAAAATACAATGCCTGTGTTATGGTATTAAATGAAAAAGGCAGGATAAAAGTTCAAGACATTTATGCACCCAACAAACAAATGAAAAAATGATCATCACCACTGGTCATCGGAGAGATGCAAATCAAAACTACAATGAGGGGGCCGGGCGCGGTGGCTCACTGTAATTACAGTGCTGTAATCCCAGCACTTTGGGAGGCCGAGGCAGGCGGATCACGAGGTCAGGAGATGGAGACCATCCTGGCTAACACAGTGAAACCCCATCTCTACTAAAAATACAAAAAATTAGTCTGGCGTGGTGGCAGGCACCTGTAGTCCCAGCTACTCGGGAGGCTGAGGCAGGAGAATGGCGTGAACCCAGGAGGCGGAGCTTGCAGTGAGCCGAGATGGCACCACTGCACTCCAGTCTGGGCAACAGAGCGAGACTCCATCTCAAAATAAAAACAAACAAACAAACAAACAAAAACACAATAAGATACCATCTCACACCATTTAGAAGGGCGATCATCAAAAAGTCAGGAAACAACAGGTGCTAGAGAGGATGTGGAGAAATAGGAACACTTTTACACTGTTCATGGGAGTGTAAACTAGTTCAACTATTGTGGAAGACAGTGTGGCGATTCCTTAAGGAACTAGAACCAGAAATACCATTTGACCCAGAGATCCCATTACTAGGTATATACCCAAAGGATTATAAATCATGCTACTATAAAGACACATGAACACGTATGTTTATTGCAGCACTATTCACAATATCAAAGACTTGGAACCAACCCAAATGTCCATCAATGATAGACTGGATTAAGAAAATGTGGCACATATACACCATGGAATACTATGCAACAATATAAAAGGATGAGTTCATGTCCTTTGTAGGGACATGGATGAAGCTGGAAACCATCATTCTGAGCAAACAATCGCAAGGACAGGAAACCAAACACCACGTGTTCTCACTCATAGGAGGGAACTGAACAAAGAGAGCACTTGGACACAGGGTGGGGAACATCACACACCAGGGCCTGTCATGGGTGGAGGGATGGGGGAGGGATAGCATTAGGAGAAATGCCTAATGTAAATGATGAGTTAATGGGTGCAGCAAATCAACGTGGCTCATGTATACCTATGTATCAAAACTGCATGTTGTGCACATGTACCACAGAACTTAAAGTATAATAAAAAAAAAAAAAAGAAAAAATGCTTTGTAAACATTAGTTTAAATAGTTGCATAATTTCATGTCGTATTGATGTAACATTAACTTTTATCATGTTTTGGGCATTTAAGTTGTTTGTTGCATTGTAATGAACGTCTTTGTAGAAAGGATTTAAAAATCAGACAGATTAGAGAATATTAGGACAACCATTCCCAGATTTGTTGTTACTTACATATTTCTGGGTTTGAAATTAACTGGCTCCAGTATTCCTTGTTACTTTTTTTTTGCTTTTTAAATTATAGACCTGAAGTATTTTTTAACATTATGTCTGATTGAATTAATAATAATAGTTTTTATTTATTAAAACCAGCTTCTGGAGAGGTTATAACACTCACTATCAGTATTATTCTAACATGTTGAGCTAAGACAATGTATAAGTCATCCTTTGCACAGTGACCTAGAATTGGTCTGTGACGACTCATGTTATCTGAATTCGGCCCAAATCATTTTTGATTATGCAAATGTGCCTGTTATTTGGAACACAGACATCAGAGCCACAATGTACAATCCACAATATACTGCTAATAACTAAAGTGTTGGTATAATTTTCCTTCTTCTCCTATCCTTCATTAACTCTTTTAAATATTATAGTCTGATTTAGTAGTAAATTAACAGAGGAATGTAGACCATTAAAAAAAAAAAAAGAAGCATTGCTTTTTTTTTTCTGAGACAGAGTTTCGCTCTTGTCATGCAGGTTGGAGTGCAATGATGCGATCTTGGCTCACTGCAACTTCCACCTCCTGGGTTCAAGAGAGTCTCCTGCCTCAGCCTCCCTGGTAGCTGGGATTACAGGTGTCCGCCACCACGCCCAGCTAGTTTTTGTATTTTTAGTAGAGATAGGGTTTCACCTTGTTGGCCAGGTTGGTCTGAAACTCCATACCTCAGGTGATCCACCCACCTCAGCCTCCCAAAGGGCTGGGATTATAGGCATGAGCCACCGTGCCCAGCCCAAAGCAATGCTTTCTTTCAGAAAACAATGAATTGAAAAACGAATTATTAACTGTTTCCCCTCTTTATGTCCATGTTGAATAAAATTATTAAAGCACAATTTATTTGATAGTCATTAGTCCAGGTATATATAATAATATACATCATCATAATAATGATGTAACATATATTTTAGAGCTTCATTGAAAAGCATCCCTTAATGATTGATTGATTGTGCCTTATGTGAGAATATGCTTTATGTGCCATAAACTCATCACCTCTACATTCTCACTTCTCTAACATTCAGAGTGCAGCATCAAACTTGCAAACCTGACTTAGAAAAGAATATGAGCTATGTCACTCTTTTGTATGTGGGGAGTGAGAGAAGGTAGTTTCAGGGTTTTTGTTGTGGTGAGATAGATCTTGAGTAAGCTGATTCACTGTCATTGGGAAATTAAGTGATATAATAAGCATAAGGGATAAAGCAAGTGTTTATTAAACTGACAGAGAATCTTTTATTTTATTCCCAAACTGTTGTTATTTATTGGCCCTATAAATATTTCTCGAGTATTCTGCCGTGCATCAGACACTTAGAGCCGGGAACAGAGAAGGGAACAAGAAAATCAGGTTCTTTGCCATCATGAACCTCTCAGCCCAACACAGTAATCAACCTAAGTTGAGAGCTGAAATGAGTTCTATGTGTGTAAAGGACATAGTGCTGTGAAATGTTGTAATAGCATGACCTAATCTAGCCTAAGATACTTAGGGAAAGCCTTGCAGAGAGGTAATATTTAAGCTGAGACATAAAAGGTAACTGTTACACAAGTGAATGGAGCTAGAGGAGTCTTCAGGCAGAGAATGCATGCCCAAAGGCCTGAGGAGGAATAGGGAAAATCATTGTGACTAGAGGTGGTGAGAGAGCACAGACTGGCACAAGGTGAAGGTGGAGAGGTGGCCATGAGAAATCAGGGAGCGAGAGCCTTGGGTGCCATAGTAAGTAATTTATTCTTTATCCTTTTGAAAGCAACACGAAACCTTGAATGTTTCAATGTGGGAAATGACAAAACTAAATTGTTCTCTATAAAAAATCACTCTGCCATGGAACCTGGCTTAGCTGATAAGAGTTCCTGCAGTTATAACAGTCTAAGAAGCTACTGTATGTCCAGACATTGTGGCTCATGCCTGTAATCCCAACACTTTGGGATGCTGAGGTGGGTGGATCACCTGAGGTCAGGAGTTCAAGACCAGTCTGGCCAACATGGAGAAACCCTGTCTACTGAAAATACAAAAATTAGCTGGGCATGGTGGCAGGTGCCTGTAATCCAAGCTACTTGGGAGGCTGAGGCATGAGAATTACTGGAACCCAGGAGGCAGAGGTTGCAGTGAGCTGAGATTGTACCACTGCACTCTAGCCTGGGTGACAGAGCAAGACGCCATCTCAAAAACAAAAACAAAAAACCAAACAAAAAATAGAAGCTATTATAGTAATTCAGGTAATGAAGGATTGTAACTTGAACTAAGATATTGGCAAAAAGACTGAGAGAAATAGACATATTTTGAAATATACTTAGGGGTAATCTTTATAAATCTCAATGATTAATTGGAATGAGATGTAAAGGGAAGTGGTATTCCTTCAAATAAATCATCTGTGTCCTCTCCGTCCTGGGCCCCATATCAGGTGCTGAGTATGCAATACCCTTGTTTTCAAAGAGTTCACCATCTAATAATTCTATTAGAGAATTATTAAATAATTACTTTGACCATGACAATTGGAAAGGAACAATGGAGAGGTAAAGTTGGAAAATATGTTGAATAGTTCCATTTTGGACAATGTTAAGTTTAAGATGCCTACAACGAAAGCAAATGGAGATATCAAATAGGCAGTTGAACATGGATATGGAACTCTGAGAGATCTGACTGGGAATGTCATTGGGAATCTTTAAAACCAAGTGAATTAAGAGATTGCCTTGAAAAAATATGGAATAAAAAGAAAAGAGAAGCTAAGACTTAGTCCTGAGATATTTCAAACTTTTAATGTAGGTTAGAGCAGAGGTTTCTAAATTGAATAATGCATTCCTCTAGGAGTACATAGGTGGATTTATGTCACTTAATATCCACATCTTCAATTTGACCTGCCCAAGAAGAAGCCTGCAGCTTTATGATGGTTCTTCCTTTTCACTTTTCCATTTAATTGCTATTTTCACATTTGAAAAAAAAAACAAATAAAAGTGTGTGTCTTAACTATCCTAAATTCTGCTATGATTCATTGTCCCAGGTATAAAGAAACAATCTAAAACATTGTTGCCTGGCATGAGAAAGTCAGTGACTCTAATGATTGGGTAATTAATCCTTTTGTTAAATCATGTGGTTTCCAATTCTTTGCTTTTAATAAAATTGAAAAGCAACAGTCAACAGATAGGTTATTAAAGTAATTTTGATGATAGATCACAGAATTCAGAGCATATAACTTGGAAGGAATTCAGTTTTCTTCTGAATCCCATCTACCTGTTTATGTGAACAAAATTTCTGAGCACTTACATATATAGAAATGAAAAAAGGAATTCTGAATCTTGTCTTAGTCTATCTTGAACTCATATTCATCTACGGAAACATGGACTGATTTTGAAAAATACTTCTTGATGCATTAAGAAAAGAATCCTCAATACAATTGCATTTTTATTGTTTTAGGTTTACATATTGAATTTCATAATTTATTTTAGTGATTTTGATAAATTGCATAACACTAATGCTCGGGTGATCGATAGAAAATATTCTAACATAGTGATATATTGAAGTAGACTTCCAGTGGTAGAAGTAGAATGGAAACATAAGTTCAAGGAGAAAGAAAAGTGCAATTTTTTTACTGCTCAAGACGATACTGTTTATTAATATTTTAAATTGTGAGCATGGACTTCAAATCAGTATGTATTTATATTCCACAGGATACATTTGAAATAGTGATGTCATTGTGAAAAAAATAAAATTTTACAATTCACAGTAGGTCAGAAATGATATCCTTTGCTACTATTTAAATTTATAACAATTGTCAGCCTAAAACATGCAAAATAGAGCATAGTTGTTTTTGTTTTCCTTTTGTTTTAAGTATGAGGAGTAATACGTTGGGGAAGAATTAAAATAGAGATGTACGAAAGGAACGGCCAGCATGGTCAGAAGGAAAGCAGGCGAGGCACAGAATGCAGAAGAGTGTTTCAAGGAAGGAGTGAGCCGCTGGGCTTCCCATTGTTGTGAGACGGACCAAAATGAGGACTAAAGAGAGCACATTAGATTTGGCAAAATCGAGGTTACTGGTGAACTTAATAGGACCACTTTCTGTTTTTCTTGGTAGGGGCTTTGAGAGGAAACTCAGACTAGAATGAGATAAAGAGAGTTTCGGAAGGAAGAAGTAGAGAATAGAGACTGTGTATAAACAGATCTTCTGATAAGCTTGATTGGTAAAGAGGAAGGAGATAGGACAGTAGCCAAGGGGAGATGCCAGGTCAAGACAACATTTTAAAAACTACGAGATACTAGAACATGTTTGAATATTCAGAGATTACTTAAGTAGAGACTGGGTTTGAAGATGCAGACTACAGAGAGATTAAATTACCCGGTGAGATCTTTAAAAAGATATGAATTGATGGACTTCTGGTATCAGAGGGAACACTTGCTCCACTGTAATAGGAATAGAAAGGAGACCATGGATTTGCATGTAGTAAAGTATAGAAATCTGGCATAATAATTCGAGAGACTTCACATCACATGGCCTTGTTTTTCTCTCAGAATTATTAGCAAACATATTTTCTGGAAGCTATGCAGGAAAGGAGAACACTGGAGTTTATCTTTTTAGAAAGAGGGACAGCAAGCTGAGCAGGGTGAAGGGTGCTGTTACATTTGGAGATCATGAATTTATAGTGACTTCCCTCATTTGAGGATTTTCTCCACTAACTTCTGGAAGAGGCCGTGAAGAAGGTGAAGGGTTGGGTTCAGTCAGGGTTGGGGTTTTGCCAGACAACTGCAACAGAAGGACCAGTAACAATAGCATAAATAAGAGTTATAAATGGGAAGTGAAGAAGACCAGAAGCGATTAGACTAACACATAATTTTTATTTCTGTTATCTGCTGTGCATTTGAGCAAGTTACTTAACTTGTCAAATCCTCAGGTTTTTTTCACTTGAAAATGTAGTGATAATCTGCATGGCATATGTCTTGATTTTAACAATGAAACAGAAGATATTGTTGAAGTGTTTTGTACATAATGAACTGCTAGATAGACAGAAGTTATTACCAGAGCCTCCTGCAGCTGTTATCACAGGTGTCCTAGGAAGATGTGTGATTTCATGTTTGGCTTTCTGTCTGATCTCCTTTCTCTTCTGGAGAAGCTTCTCTCTTCTGCTTCCCTCATGCCTATGGCCTCTTTTCATATGTTCCGTCATGTAATTGCCCCTCATAGACTCCCCTAGTCTACCATGCTTCAAACTGAAGTCATACAGCCTACATAAAGTTATAAATCAAATATGAATGACTGACACCAGTGGGTTTCTTTGTGTTTCAAAAGGAAAAAATGATTAATTCAAATGAAACTAGGTTTCTGGAAAGCAAGCATATATTTGTGAGCAAAGGGGCCCTTCTTGTTGCCCTTAATCCTTTATGCCACCATCCCCAGGCTCTGAGTTTTACCTCCACAAATGAGAACAAGTGTAACAGACTGAGCATACCATTTGCAAATACCAGTTCACCCATTAAGTCAGGGAGCTCCAGCTCTTGTTTTATGAAATCATAAAATGTCACCAATAATCTCAAAATATGTCATGAGTTTTTCATCACAAATTAATTTGAATTTATTTCATGAAATATGATTTAGCCTAGGAAGAGATGAGGAGTATAAGTACTATGAAATCACATAAATAGTAATAGCTGATTACTGTAGCTCAGGAAAGGTCAGAAAACAGCATCACTAATCATCTACCCTAGAAAATTAGCACCTCCAGGCAATCTAGCATTATCTGTTGCGTAGAGAATTTCTCACAACCTTTGGCAGTACTAAATAATTCCAATAATTATAGGTATAAATTTAAAAAGTTCTTGAAGCTAGAGCTATCAGAATTCAAATTTGGGCAGCAAAATTGTATATATTTTATTATTGACCCATCCAATCTGAGCTAGGGAGAACTATTATTCATTTACTCATTCCTTCATTGAATAATTCATTTTTTATTCAACTCTTTGCTTAGTGCCTGTGAGGAGCTCAGCACTGTCCTAGGCACTAATGATAAAATGGTCAACAAGACAGACAAGGCTCCTGCTCTAAGAAAGTTGGGTAGAAGATAAACGAACATACAAATATATTTTCTGTCTATTGGGCAGAAAATAAACGACTATACAAAATATCATACAGTAATAAATGCTATGCAGAAAATGAAGCTGAGTGATATAGCGATGAATGCCTGGTGTTGACTTTAGATTAAATCATCAAGTTAGGCCTTTCTGAGAGGGTGATATTTAAGGTAAGATCTTAATGACAAATAGGAACTAGCCAAAAAGATGAGGGAAAAGACTTTAAAGCTGGGGAAACAATAAGTACAAGTACCCAAAGGCAGGAGTGAGCTAGGTATGTAGGGCACAGTGGTAGAAGATGCTAGGAGAAAGAGCTGGGGGACAGTAGTAGAAGATGAGAGCACAAGAATAAATGGGAGCTCAAACTTTGCAAGGCAGGTAAGGGGTTTGGGTTTTAATTTAAATTACATAGGAAGAGCTTGGAGGTCTTAAGTAAGGGATGATTTATACCATCTGATTTAAATTTTAAAATTAGAAACTGGTTTTTGTCTAGAGAATATATTAAAGAAAACAGGAGTGGAACCCGTGAGCCAAGATGTTTGGGTAGAAGTGGTTGGTAGTGGCTTGGGCAAAGGTGGTAGTCATAGAGATGGAGAGAAGTTGATGGACTGGGATAGATATTGGAGCTAGAAGCTACTGATCTTGTTAATGGATTGGATGTAGAGGGTGAAGGAAATAAAAGATAACAAAAAACTGAATGGATGATGGTGTCTTTTGTGAGGAGTTGAGGTGGCCACTGGTGATGGAAAATTAGAGGCAAGATTTCTTCTCTCATAGGGCTTATATCCTAGTGGAGGGAAATATAATAAATAAGAAAAAAATGAATTTAAGTAATACAAGTATCTCATTTGTTGTTGAACTCTACAAATGCTGAAAATTACTTCCCTATAACAGGCAATGGAATTTGATATTCTCTATAACAACGTGAGATTTCATATTTACACGAATTTTTAAAGATGCTGAATGTTTTATCTTAAATATTTTATATATCTCAGAAACTGCTGCAATTACATACGTTGAAATTATATGTATTTGCCCTGTGTAGTATACGTTGGTTGGCTTTTAAGATGCTCCACACTTCCTGGAGGTTGGGTGGGGGGCTTATGACACACCTGTTGTTGTCATGGTAAATGAAGAACAATTCAAAATAAGAAGCAACGTTACAGTTTGCCACTTGGTATACTTGAGTTCAGGCTTATGGTTTAATTTTCCTGTTTCTATGAAATTAAGCTTTGAGAATTAAAATAATCATAAGAATAATAAACAAAGACTTTAATTTAAAGCCTAACCTCTAACGTTTAAGAGATGTGCTTAAGTAGAACTAGCTTTGTGTGTAAGTGATACAAGCTTCTGCCCTTGGTGTGAATTTGTAAATCCCCACTTCTTCATCCCCTAGATCAAGGGCCAGTATCTTTTTCATTGGCCACTGTGTCCTCAGTGCCTATACAATACCTGGTACTCTGTGGCAGGTCTTCAATGTATGTTGGTTGAATGTATGTGTGTGTGGATTGCATATATCTCTCAACTTATATTTGAGGTTTCTTATTGGTGATCAATTGTGTTTGTTTAGGCCTTGCCCTATCACTTTAGTTCTTTTTTATTTTTCTGAATGCTAAAATGCCTATGAATGATAGCCTGTTTCTTAGGGTGATTAAATTTGAATTCATTCTTTTTATACCAGGAGGAATGAGATGAGATGAGAAGACAGCATTCTTATGGGACAAGGTCACTGGAAAGGATGAGGAAAAGGTGTGGATACTGGCAGCAAAGATGCCATTGACTAACTTCCCCACCTCTAAAATTCATTCATTCTATTTGCCAAACATATATTCTGTGCCGACTGTGTTCTACCCTGCGATGCACTAAAAATACAAAAGTGAATGACAGATGATTTTATCCCTCAAGTCATAACCATAAATCAAAACTCATGATTTATAAGTGAAGATAGACATGTAAACAAAACGTTTTCTTCCTTTCCTCACTACCCACATCCAATCCATCAGCACATCTATTAGATTCTAATGAGCCCTCCATGTCTGTCCCCTTCTCTTTATCCTGACTGCCACTGGCTTAGTGCAGGCTATTATATCTTTTATCAGGGTTATATAGTAGTCTCTAACAACAATTCTTGCTTTCTTCTACCCTAACTCCAACCTACCAAATCTAATCAAGTCCACATCTCCACATTGTACCTGGAGAATTATTCTAAAACATTATTCTAGCTATAAGCAGTACAATAACTTTCCAATGATTTTAAGTTCAAGTCCAAATTATTTAACATGAAGTACCAAGACCTTCAAGACTTGATCTGTGCTCCTTACCTTCAGGCGCTAAACTGTGCCTGAAACACTTCTTCGTCTCTTTATTCACCCGGCTAACTTCTACTTGGCCTTCAGGTCTCAGCTGCCTCAGTTGCTCCAAGTTTTCCTTCACCCCCCAAAACCAAATAAGGTTCTCTTGCTATGTACTCCTGCATTACCCTATGTTTCTCTTGCCATAGCACTTATATTGAATTTTAATAGCATTTTTCCTATCTCTCTTGCTGAACTGTAAAGCTACTTCAGGATGTGCATTTGTCTTTAAAGGTACTTAACAGACAACCGAGGTCTGAAGGTGGCTAATTCAGGCAGAGAAAGAGGCCTGAACAATGAACTTGCATAATGTTTGAAGAAACTATTGATATAGCAAGAGACAGGGCTGGGGAAGTGAATAGCAATCAGATTGTTAAAAGACTTGGGTGGTATGTGAAGGTACTTGGGCTTTATCCAAAAAGGCAGGTGGATTCGATTTATGTTCCACAGAACCCTGTGATCAGTGCTACCAATAGCTCATAAGAAGCCTGTATGTGAATTGGAAAACTCATAAGAAGCCTTCATGTGCATTAGATACTCCCTTCAGCAGAGACAGCTCAGTGCCAAGGCACTTGGCTTAGAGAAAGGGTTTTGCCTGGATTTCTTTCTGCACTCACTAGCCTCTGTTCAGTCATATATAGCACGCTGACTGGATTCCTCAGAGCCCTCTGAAGGGTCACGAATGAGGCAGCAGGCCGGGCTTTGATTCTCTTTTCCTCTCTGCTGCAGAAATCACAAAAATTCTGCCTCTATTTGTTATATATAAATAATAATACATTGTGTGACTTCTAAGTAAGATTTCATTTTAATAAAGGGCTTCTTTGTTTGGATTTTTTAAATGTAGACAATGGAGAGCAATTGAGGACCATTAAATATGAGATAAAACATTCAGGCTTATATTTCAATAACACCATTGTGGCAATAAGTTGGAAGATGGAATAGAGGAGAAAAAGCTGGAGGCAAGAAGACTAGTTACAACTTTTTTCCCCAGAATCTAGGTGATTGACAATAAGGGCTAGAATTAGGTAGAATAAATGAGAGTAAAAGAAAAGGATATACTCAGGAGGCTGAGGCAGGAGTATACTTGAGCCCAGGAGTTCAAGGCTGCGCTGAGCTATGATCCTGCCACTGAACTTCAACCTGGGCCACAGAGCAAGAACCCCATCTTTAAAAATAAAAAGGGTTAGGCCAGGCGTGGTAGCTTGCACCTGTAATCTCAGCACTTTGGGAGGCTGAGGCGGGTGAATCACTTGAGCTCAGGAGTTTGTGACCAGCCTGGGCAACATGGCAAAACCCCATCTCTACAAAAAATACAAAAAAAAAAAAAAAACAAGTCAGTGTGATGGTGTACGCCTGTAGTTGCAACCACTTGGGAGGCTGAGGTAGGAGGCAGCTTGAGCCTGGAAGGCAGAAGTTTCAGTGAGTTGTGATTGTGCCACTGCACTACAGCCAGGGCGACAGAACGAGACCCTTCTCAAAATAAATAAATAAACAAACAAACAAACACAAAGTAATTAAGTAAAAATGAAAAACTTTTAAAGAAAAATATGTTAAAAATGTGATAGATTGGATGTGTAGCTAAAAGAGAAGGAAAACTCCCTTTCTGGTGATGGAATTATTTGTCTTGATAGAGAATTAAAAATGAAGTAAAGGGTTGTCTGTGGGGAAGAGATAAGATTAATTTCAGACTCTGCTCCATTTGAGATGTACTATCAACTTCCAAGTAAAGATAGGTGCCAGGCTGGGTCGACCTTGAATTTAGGTTTATAGAACACCAGAACTAGAAGAGAATTTTAAGATCACTGTACTCAAACACATAGAGAAAAAAAAAAAAATTGACTTCAACTGGAAAGTGGCAGAAACCCAGGATTAGAATTCATATCTAGCTTATAACCCAGTGTTCTTCCCACCGTGCCATGCTCCTTGTTGTTCTCAACTTTTCACTGAAATGTACATCAATATAATGCCAAATTGAATTTGAATGAGAAAATGTACAATTATGAATTCCACATATGTTGATCTACATGTATTTCTGGGATTGGAGCAGATTTGAGTAGCGGAAAATCAGGTGTCAAATCCGATTCTATGGGGGTAACAAATAAATCTACAGCTTTTTGATGAGAATCTGCCATGTATTCGCAATTAGGACATTATGTACAATAAAGCCTTGAATGATTTGGAAACATTTCATGAGGCTATGGAGTGTGAACTTGCCTTTGAATGAGGCTAGCTTTGGTTGAACATTTGAGAGACAGAAAGCAACATAAAATAAAATATAGTGGCCTGACTGGAGCAGGCAGTGAGAGGTGTAAAAAGGAGGTTGGTTTAGAAGTCATACAATGAAGCTGATTTTTTGTTATATGACAACTGTGTACCAGACATTGGTAATATAAAGACTAAACACAGTTTTAATTTTATATGTGTTACAAATCTCTCTATGAATTTAGAGGGGAAATGAAATGATAAAAGTGTTGCTTTAGGAAGTTGAACCTGGTTTTGTGTGTTTGCATGAAATGTAGAGGGGTTAATTAGCCTGGCATCAGGAAAACTAGCTAGGAAGCTACTGCAGTAATCCAGGTGGTAGCTACCAGCACCTGGTCTCTTGAAAGTTGACAGGCAGTCCTGTCAGTGGACACAGTATTGAACTGAACAGTCCCATGACCCTCTCACTTTGGAATTTCTATTCAATGTCTCTTTTTCATGTTGTACGCATTAAGTAGCCTAGCTTGAAATTTGTTAACTGGCCTCTATGCTTTTCCAGGAAAGTGCCAAAAGACCAATCACTGATGCAGAAATAGCAATTTCTGTCCCCATTGTGGAAAGCTGTGATGCTTCCCAGATGACAGCTGCAGAGAATCCTGCAAGCATTTTATATAAGGGAAATGAAGTGGCAAATAGAGAGAGGAAAAACAGTACATTCACTGTAGGAGATGGCTTCTATGGATCATAAACCCGAGTTACTCTCATTCAGAATTAGAGATGAGAGCAGAAGCCCTATTTTTAAAATGTGGAATGAAGTAGCTATCAGTTGGTCTTAGCTGAAGGAAGGGAGTCAGTAAAAGAGTTTCAGATAGAAAATGAGTGCTGGAAAATGGTTTGCATGTCCACAGCCTTACACGTTATGGCAGCTGTGGTCTTCTGGTCCAGGTTCCCTTAGAGACTTTGTTCCAAATAATGAAAAGCTGCAAATTGTGGGGTTGGGTTTGGAGTCAGAGCTCAGAACTTTTATCACATACTCAGTTGGGTCTACATAAGATTGAGTATTTCTGTTTATTTTGGAATAAATCATACATGAGCCAAGTAGAATGACCCTTCAAAACCTAGAGCAGTGGTTTTTGAAGTATGGTCTCAGTCCAGTATTACCAGGATCACCTAGGAACGTGTCAGAAATGTGAATCTTCTCTCCTGCTCTAGACCTACCGAATCAGCACCTCCGAGGGGGAAGCTCAGTGGTAATCTATGGTGTAACAAGCCCTGCCCAAAGCGTGAGAAACGTTGATCTAGATTTTGTTACTTGGCTTTACTCTACTGGTTTACAGTATGGTCCTGTACCCAACTGATGGTGGGCAACTGGGATCCATCCCTAAATAAGTCACAAAATCATTTTAACAAACCAGAGAAGTGTAGATGGTATAGGGCATGAACTTTGAGATTTCCTAGACATCATTTCCCTGTCATTACAAACCTCTTTCAGCTTTAGTTTCTACTGTGAAATGAAGGCAACAATATCTACTTTTCAGTGTTTCTATTTACATTAAAGACGATATAACATAGTATATAATACATACTTTTCCCACTATGTGCCAGGCATTATGCTATTCAAATAAAACAAATAAACTCAGTATAATGAGTGCTTTTATAAATACTGTGTTTTTATAAATTTGAATTCCTAGTTAACTTTGAATTTCAATGGAACATACTTATACTAAAATGTATTTGTTTATCTAAATAATAATTACTAATGTTTATCTGAAATTGAAATTCAACTGATTGTCCTGTATTTTTATTTGCTAGGTCTGGCAACTCTATTACTTTTTTTTACTAACACCTAGTAGAGGAACACTGAAGCAACTAACTGGGCCAAAGATGGCATCCTAGAAGATGAGATAAGCTTGAATTAAGTTGTAAAAGTGAAATAGGAATGAGCTAAGGGAGACAACACATGTAAAGTGCTGGCCACAAAGTCTGCCTATATTAATCAGAAATATTGGTTGGCAAATAAAAGACCCACCAGCTTACTTAATCAAAAGAGAGAATTAGAAGGACATTTGAAGTATCTTCTCAAACTGGACAGTTAAGCACTGGGAAGAATAGCCATGGACTGAGACACTGTCAGGCATTAGAGGAATTCCATCTTCTGTCCGAAGCCCTTACTTCTTCCTATAGATCTACTTTATTCCCCATCTTTTTGCAGATAGTCTTTTGAAATTTTACAGTCAACATGGAAGAATATGACCTCTAATATTAAGCTCTCAAGTTTCTATTTATTCTGTTCACATAGAATCTCTGAATCTCATGGTTTCATTTCCACATTCCCAAAAGCAGGGACTGGCCAGACTTGACAAGTGAACCAGGTTAAGCTGTAAATGCTTGTCACTCCTCCTACAACCATGTGGATGTTTGTTGGGAAAAAAAAGTCTAGTAGATATTACTACATTGGCACATATCAGACGCCTCTAAAACATTCCTCTTCCTTTCTTGGAAAAATGCTAAATTATGCTGATTTTTGTTCTTTTCCTTTTTAGTTTTAATAAACTAATAGCACCTAATGAGGTCAATGAAATATATAGATCATTAGGGTGAGAAGTTTCAACAAGGAAGAACCTTAACTGGTGATGGACTTTAAAGATCCCCAGTAACACTTCCGTATGATTCATAAAAGGAAGAGTAAGGTAACGGGCAGGCATAATGAAGTATATATATGATGGCAGGCCATCATGATTTGAAGTCATTTGAGTGAGTCTGTGTATGTGTGTGAGTGTGGTGGGGAGTGTATTATTTTCTCCTTCTCTCTGTGAGCATAAACTACTTGTCTGTTCTTAATAAGGTTTTAGCTTCTCTTTATTTGTTCATAACCTACTTTTAATGACTTCAGGAATAGAAGAAAAACAAGACCCTTTTCATTACTTCTGTTTTCATTATAATTGACATAAAATGTGTGGAGTTACTCCTTCTAAATAGATTCTGAGATTTTTGTTTTGTTTTGTTTTGTTTTGTTTTGTGTGGAGATGGTGTCTCACTCTGTTGCCCAGTATGGAGTGTTGTGCGGTGGCGTGGTCTTGGCTCACAGCAACCTCCACCTCCCATGTTCAAGCAATTTCCTGCCTCAGTCTCCCGAGTAGCTGGGATTACAGGTGACTGCCACCATGCCTGGCTAATTTTTTATGTTTTTAGTGGAGATGGGGTTTCACCATGTTGGCCTGGTTGGTCTCGAAAACCTGACCTCATGATACTCCCACCTTGGCCTCTCAGAGCCCTGGGATTACGGGGGGTAAAAATTTTTTAAGTGATTGATTGTTATCTTTAAGTGCATGCAGCCTAATTCCCTAGCCAGTGGTTTTTAAAAATCTGATCATGCATTTTTACACTTCATGCAACACATTAAACATTGATCAGGTTTCTTCGTGGTGTGGCCCTTTGGTTTGGAATTAATTCGTTTACTTGAAGAAAGAATACTACTGATAGAAACAGTAAAGTGCAAGGTAATTAGGGGACATTCTTCAATAACTAATAGCTAATGCAAAGTTGTTTCAGACCCTGTGACCTAACATCTACCTTTTTTTACTTTTTACTTTTTTTTTTTTTTTTTTTTTGACATGGAGTTTTGCTCTTTTTGCCCAGGCTGGAGTACAGTGGTGCAATCTCAGCTCACTGCAACCTCTGCCACCCAGGTTCAAGTGATTCTCCCGTCTCAGTCTCCTTAGTAGCTGGGATTACAGGCACCTGCCACCATGCCTGGCTAATTTTTTGTATTTTTAGCAGAGACAGGATTTCATTATGTTGGCCAGGCTGGCCGCGAACTCCTGACCTCAGGTGATCCACCTGCCTCAGTCTCCCAAAGTGCTGGGATTATAGGAGTAAGCCATGGCGCCCGGCCCCAAACACCTACTTTTGAATAAAAACTTAAGGAGGTCTGAGTGCAGTTAGTTGTGGTTGAGTTAAGTGTGCTGATCAGAATCTTTAACCAAGGCTTCCATAAAAGCTAAAGTTTGTATATCAAAACAACGATAAGTTTTACTGTGGGCAAGGGAAGGGAAATATGAAAAGAAAATTACATTGTACTTCATCAAACAAGACTTATTTAAAGCCCTAATGCTTAGGTGAATATGCATTTATTATTTTTTTCTTTTTTTAAACTTTTATTTTAGTTTCAGGGATACATGTGCGTGGTTGTTATATAGGTGAATTGCATGTCATAGGGGTTTGGTGTACAGCTTATTCTGAAACCTGTAATAAGCATAGCACCTGATAGTTAGGTTTTCAATGTTCACCTTCATGCCAACTTCAACTCTCAAGTAGGATCCAGTATCTGTTGCTCCCCTCTTTGTGTCCATATGTACTCCAAGTTTAGCTCCTACTTATATAAGTGAGAACGTGAAGTATTTGGCTTTCTGTTCTTGTGTTAGTTTGCTTAGGATAATGGCCTGCAAATCCATCTGTGTTGCTGTAAAGGACATGACCTCATTATTTTTATGGCTGTATAGTATTCCATTGTGTATATGCACCACATTTTTAAAAATCCAGTCTGCTGTTGATGGGCATTTAGATTGAGTCTATGTCTTTGCTATTGTGAATAGTGCTGTGTTGAACATATGTGTGCATATATCTTAATGGTAGAATAATTTATATTCCTTTGGATATAATACTCAATAATGGGATTGCTAGGTTGAATGGTAATTTTGTTTTAAGTTCTTGAGAAATCCTCAAACTCCTTTCCACAAGGACTGAACTAATTTACATTCCCACCAACACTGTATAAGCATTCCCTTTTCTTCACAACATTGCCAGCATCTGTTTTTTTTCTTTTTTTTTTTTTTTTTTGCCTTTTTAATAATAGTCATTCAGGTTGGTGTGAGATGTTACCCCATTGTGGT
This sequence comes from Trachypithecus francoisi, assembly GCF_009764315.1. Lineage (NCBI taxonomy): Eukaryota > Metazoa > Chordata > Mammalia > Primates > Cercopithecidae > Trachypithecus > Trachypithecus francoisi. Next base: position 73,868,186 of record NW_022681473.1, on the reverse strand, counting down.
TTTGATTTGCATTTCTCTAATGATTAGTAATGTTGAGCATTTTTTCTTATGCTTGCTGGCCATGTCTGTGTCTTCTTTTGAAAAGTGTCTGTTCATGTTCTTTATGCGCTTTTTAATGGTGTTGTTTGTTTTTTGCTTGTAAATTTAAGTTCCTTATAGATTCTGGATATGAGAACTTTGTTGAATGAATAGCTTGCAAATATTTTCTCCCATTCAGCAGGTAGTCTGTTTATTCTGTTGGTAGTTTCTTTTGCTGTGCAGAAACTCTTTACTTTAATTAGGTCCCATTAGTCAATTTTTGGTTTTGTTGTAATTGCTTTTGGCATCTTCATCATGAAATCTTTGCCAGGTCCTCTGTCCAAAATAATATTTCCTAGGTTATCTTCCAGGGCTTTTATATTTTTAGGTTTTACATTTAAGTCTTTAATCCATCTTCAGATTATTTTTACAGATGGTTCAAGGAAGGGATCCAATTGCAATCTTCTGCATATGACTAGTTATTTCAGCACCATTTATTGAATAAAGAGTCCTTTGCCCATTGCTTGTTCTTGTCAATGTTGTTGAAAATCAGATGGCTGTAGATGTGCAGCATTGTTTCTAGGCTCCCTATTCTGTTCCAGTGGTCTATGTGTCTGTTTTTGTACCGGTACCTTGCTGTAAAAGCTCTATTTTTATATTTTTCTTCCTGAAAATCCCATTCATCTCTTCTCTTCCTCCCTTTCTTATACAAAATTTTAAAAACACTTTCAGCATCTTGACCATAGCTCTTTCTTTCTCCCCCTTTAGTATTTTTTCTTCACTGTAGTCCCTTTATATATTCTCTTATGCAAATGTTTCTTGTCTCTTTTTCATAATGATAGCTAACATTTTGTATGCTTACTGTTTTTCAGGCACTACGCTATGTATTTCACATGCATTCTCTCAATAACAATAACAATCAATCAATAACAATCTCGTTATCCCTATTTTCAGATGAAGAAACTGAGGCTTTGAGATATCAAGTGACTTGTCTGTAGTCACAGAGCTCCCAAGTTTCAGAGCTGTGGTGAAATCCCAAATCTATCTGGCTGTGACCAAGCCTCCCAAGCCCAGGTTGTTAGGTTCTCTGCTGTGATATATGTCCAACTGAAAAAAAAACATAAAAGTAGAAATGTGCTTTTTAAAGCACTCATAATCTCCATACCCACAAAGGACTCAAATTAAAACTTCTCTATCTTTCCTTCCAGTGTGTTTTATGTATAATATATGGAAATTTTTAAAATTTTTAACACTTACTATGACTTGGTGATCATTTTAAATGAGTTAACATACTTAAAAATGTGTAAAATCACAAATCTTATTTCAATGGCAGAAAATATTTAAGTACTTTGACAGAGTAGATATTACTTGTTACTTTAAATTATATTGTCAAAGTGGAACAAATAATTCAGTAAGTATTATTTTACTTTTCAGTGATGCTATGCCATGTTAGAAAATACTTGATTTGGTGAAAATGTAGATGTGACTCTGTGAATACGGGCTAATGATAGACTATCCTTTTTGTTTCTAAAATATTTTTGGCAAGGAATGCACCAAAATTTCTAAAGGAAATTCTAGAAAGAATATTAAAATTAATCTGTTGATATTGCAGACAATTCTGGTTTACAAGGTGAAATTGCTGCAGATGAATACTGTAGACTTATGTGTGTAACATCAAGTACTAAGAGTGAAACTGTCAACTTAATTAGATTGGTAGAGTGAGATTGGGGAGTAAGTCTGTATATGTAAACAACATTTTGATTTTTGGAGATGGGGTATCGCTTTTGTTGCCCAGGCTGGTCTTGAACTCATGACTTCATAAACCAATGTCCCTCAGAAGCATGATAAAGCCTGCATTTGTTACTGTGACAAAGTATCCTTGACTTTGAAAGCTAATTATGTACTTGTGTGCTTCAAAATGAATACAGGTGGAGGCTTTACTCACAAAGTTTATTTACTGATAAAGAGAGCAAATTAATTTTAAATAGCTATGACCCTCTAGCCAAAATCTATTTCAAGTTTCTGGGAGGAAGGGAAGTTGTGTGCCCTAGTTTGGTCTGACATACTTTCCTCTCTATTTTGAGAATTTGAATGTAAACTACCGCACCTCCCCTACAAACACCACCATTAAAAAAAAATAAACAATCAACTCTGAGTATCTGAGTATCTTTGTATCAGTAGAAGCTCTAGAAAAAGTAAAAACAGGTTGAAATTATGTCCCTGTTTTCACCAGCACTTTGACCTTGTCAGTAAAATTCCACTGTCTATAAAATGGGGATCCATACTTTATAAAGTGTTTAAGTAAGAACAAATAAGTGAAATGACTGGTTGATATTGCACATAGTATTTCCTTTAAAAATTTAAATTTCTATTCTGTTCACATTTAAACAAATACTTGAGCACATCTTTGATCCACTCGATAGCAAGAACTTGATATGTTACAATGTACACATCTCCACACATCAGCTATGGGTACTCTCCTGCATAGTACTATACAGTACAGTTACTGCTCTCACTGACTCTGGACATGCTCTCTCTCTTTTTATGGGATGCTGAAGTCCAGAAAGATAAAGTGGCCTCACTATGGTCCCACAGATGATAAAGAACTGGGACTCAAATCCAGGCCACCTGACTGCTAGTCCTAAAGCTGCCTACTTGATCCACACATTCAGGAATGAACATCTGATTTAGGCTATGATTTTGTCACACCAGTAATTGACAATTAAGGATCCCACTGTATATAAAAGGAAAAAAAATAGAGCTTGAATAGATACAGACTCCAGAAATTTTTTTAATGTCAGCCACTCCCTTCTATGAAAAGCAGTGTTTTAAGATATAATTAGTATTCTGAGCATAGGGTGATGGTAAACATTATGTTTTGCATTATCATGAGATGGCAAAATTACCCACTCTCAAAGGACCAGCTGCTGCAGGGCAGCTGGCACCCAGGATGCCTACATTCTCAAAACTATTTTAATTGGTAGTTTCCCTTTTTTTTTCTTTTTTGTCAATCAGAGAGGAAATGTATGTGTAAATCTATTAAAGCCATAGCATCTATTATGGTGAAATGACATTGCTGAATCTTAGGAAGTGAAGTATTCCATCTCAAGATTTTGAGACTGCTCTGTGTTCTTACTGAGGCAAGGGTTCCCATAACTAAATAGGTATAAAAAAGTTATGAACAAAAACAGATACAAAATTCTTCCCACATTTTTCATCTAATATTACCATGGTAGTCATCATTTTGCATTGATATACACGACATACATGAAACTATTCATCACATTAGATGTATATGGTCCTAAGAGGAAAAAACTCAAATTTTGAAATAGGAAGACCTGAAATCAAATCCAGTCTCTGCTCAAATTGCTGACAGCTTTAAACAGAGGACTTAATCACTTGGAAGTCTTCTCATTTCTATAATGTAGATAATAGGTTTTATTCCACAAACTTATAGGAAGGATCCAATGGTTGAGAATATTATAAATAAACAAATATTGCACTGCTATCAATAACAAACATTTATTAGGTGTTCATTACATAACGGGGTATGTCCTAAGTGCTTATATGTGCTTTATCTCACTTAATCTTCCCCAAAAGCCTTCCTGATAGATATTACTATTATATCCAATTTACAGATGAGAATATGATCAGGCTTAGAGAGGCTAAGGAAATCAACTATGGTTACAAACTTAGAAAATGGAGGACCCAATCATTGAACTTAGTCTTATTCTTTCACTCATAAAACAAATAATTGCTAAGGAAAGATCCCCTGAACAAAACTGGACATGGCTTGGAAGAAGGAATCGGGGAATGGCAGTTGAGTAAGCAAACCAGCCATGTTCACTGTACTGTGGCCACTGTGTAGTGAATGGATTGAAAGGTAACAAGAGAGAATCCAAGAAGGCTAGGCAGGCGTTTGTGGAGGTGATTCATGTGAGAGATGATGTTGACTTCAACCAGGGTGGTAGCAATGAAGATGAAGAAACTAGATGGATTGAGGCTATACTTGCAGGTAGAATTGACTTAGTGGTGGTGGGGGAAAAGAAGCATCAAGCAAGGGAAGCCTCTCATTTTTGACTCTGAGCAATGTGGTGATCTGAGATTGGGGACACTAGAAAGGATATGCAGAATGAGGGAAAGAAATTTTTGTAGTCTCAAGCCCTGTGCTCTTAACTGTTATTAATGTTATCACTAATTATTATCATGAAAATAAAATATATCTGGAGTCGATGGCCACATAACTTTAAATTACCTGGAATGGTTTATGGAAATGTCAAATTATTCCTTTCCATGTGAAAATGAAAAAAAAAAGAGGGAAGTTTGATGTAGAATTTGTTGCGGTTCTTAGTTTTCAAAGTAAGCACCTAGGAACAGGATTGTCTGAGGTTCTCCTTGAACTTTGTAAATCTGAACTTCAGTATTTATAATATTATAAGATGAATTGAGGTGGAGAGGAGGGTGAAGAAACACTGGAAGATAATTTGCCAGAAAGCTAACAGGCTAATTTAATTTAATTTATTATTATTATTATTTTCTTTTTTTGAGATGGAGTCTCGCTTTGTCTCCCAGGCTGGAGTATAATGGCATGATCTCGCTCACTGCAAGCTGCACCCTGGGGATTCAAGCAATTCTCCTTTCTCAGCCTCCCAAGTAGCTGGAACTACAGGCACACGCCACCATGTCCAGCTAATTTTTGTATTTTTAGTAGAGACGGGTTTCACCATATTCATCAGACTGGGCTGGTCTTGAACCCCTGACCTCAGGTGATCCAGCCACCTTGGCCTCCCAAAGTGCTGGGATTACAGGTGTGAACCACCACACCCGACCTAATAGGTTTATTTTAGATGATTGAGTCAAGTATATTTTTTCTTCTCTCTACATTTTTATATTTTTCAGGTGTTTGAAAATGATTACTTATTACTTTTATAACCAGTAAATTAAAAATTTGAGAAAATTAGTCTGTAGTTATATTTGTTATGTCTATATAGTTATATTTGTTATATCTATATAGATCATAGTAATAAGTTCTGAAAACCACTCAAATTGTGACTTTCAGTCAAACCAATTAAAATAATGATAACTTACAGAGGTCTTAAAATACTTGCCCTTCTAACTATGCCATATGTGAAGCAGTCCCAGTCAAAGTGGACTGGAGTTTAGGATGGGACCTGACCAGTAGTATAGTCAAAAGTGGCTGGGAAGAAGGCTAAGAGACTTGAGGAGTTTAACATTTTCTAGATTTCCTTCATTTGAAACATCCTTCCAAATGTAAATATTTTAAAATTTCTTAGATTCTTCATCTTCCCACTTCTTAAGGTCAGATCAACATAATAATATTCTTTAAGAAATCCTGCTAGCCACTTCTGAATCTTGACTCTTTTCCTTCTTTGCAGGGTCAATGATTGTATCTTGCGGGTGAATGAGGTTGATGTGTCGGAGGTTTCCCACAGTAAAGCGGTGGAAGCCCTCAAGGAAGCGGGGTCTATCGTTCGGCTGTATGTGCGTAGAAGACGACCTATTTTGGAGACTGTTGTGGAAATCAAACTGTTCAAAGGCCCTAAAGGTAATACAAATATAAATGACTCACAGATACTAGTGGCAAACCACCGGGCTAAAGTTTATGCCACAATACTCGTATGATGAACTCTTTAACCTCTGACATTCAGTGCTTACCAAGAGATTTAAAATGCTGTAATAGTGGTTACAAAGGGTAAAGGAAACCAGTACTCTAAATATGAACTCAGATAAGAAGGAAAGGATAGATTTATGTAGAAACGTCCTTATAAACAAAAATAATAACAGTCATCTATATTTTTCTATAAATGCTGAATCTTACTGGATGATGATAAGTTGGCTAGCATATTAATACTAATTTTTCAGATACAAATGGTAAATCATTTAGCAAAACAGTAATAAAAATAATTAAAATAATCTATACTAATATAACAATTTTTTAATAATGTTGTTGTGATATGTTTAAAGTTTGATTATATTATTGTGTGTTGTACCCAATGTTACATGACATTTTATGCTTGCAATAGCCAAAATAAGTTAAAATGTATTTTTTTTTTTGAAATGTACACGTACCTCTTGAGATTATTATAGTTACTCTGTGGAGTTGCATAAACAGATGAATTGCCACACTAATTTTTGTTTGTTTTTTTTTGTTTTGTTTTGTTTTGAGGTAGGGTCTCACTCTGTTGCCCAGGCTAGAGTGCAGTGACAGGATCATGACTCATTGAAGCCTCAAGTTCCTGGGCTCAAGTGATCCTCCCATCTCAGCCTCCCAAATAGCTGGGACTACAGGCACGCACTAGTGCATGTGGTTATTATTATTATTATTATTGGTAGAGACAGAGCCTTGCTTTGTTGCCCGGGCTGCTCTTAAACTCCTGGCCATAAGTAATCCTGCTTTGGCCTCCCAAAGTGCTGGGATTACAGGTGGGAGCCACTGTATCTGGCCCATACTAATTTTTAAGAATAATCCTTTGAGCTCTGTTCTTCAGAATGATGACATTAAGTAGTAACTTAATAGTATTTAATATTTTGGAAAAGATCTAATAATTAGCTTAACATTATTTAAATATTTTAAATGATTATGACCAAATAATCACTGTACTCTTTGAGTAAATCATTTCTCATTTCTTTAAAATCGATTTAATCTCTAATGCTATCTGACATTGAAGAAATAAGCCTACCACCTCTTCTAGGAGGCAGTAGTGGGTGGTATCTAAGATCTCAGGACTGAGTTTAAAAGCCTGGTTCAACTACTTGCTAGCAGAGTCATCTTAGTTGGGCCAACTCCCTCCTTATTAAATGAGGATCACAATGGTAGCATCAATCCATAGGATTTATGAGGATTAAGCATTTAACCAATAGCTGGCACGTGGTAAGCAATAGAGCCTGGTGGTTAAGATGCAGACTTTACAGCCCAAAGTGTCTAGATTAGTACCTTGACTCTGCAGCTCACTAGCTGTTTGGCCTTGAGCAAATTGCTTAACCTCTCTGGATCCTATTTTCTCATCTACAAAGTGCAAATAAGAATAGTACTTGCTCCTAGAGATGTTGTGAGGATTAGATTAGTTGATTCACAAAAAGTATTTCGAATAAGACCTGGCACACACTAACTAACCAACAAACATTAGCAATATATGCATGTTATCTGTACTATTATTTACTACGTATGGTTTTAAACTTTGTAACAATTGTTTGGTAATGTAATGAAAATATTCAGAGATTCCTCATGGGTTAAATTCAAATGCGTTAAAATCATAGAACTAAATCTGGGAACAAAGAAAAAAAGTGAAGCATTTTCATACCACAGTCTCTAGTGGTATGAAAGAATTTCAACCCTCACATTTACTAAAAGCATATTGCAAGGAGCTTTAAAGCCAAACAAAATGTTCATACACATTATTTCTATTAAAAATATATATTATATGTAGCTATTTCTATAATTCAATTAACTATAATTATTCAGCATAGCCCTAAGACAAATACTAATTTTAACCACTCAGCAAAGTAACATCACACATTTATAGATCTTCTGCTAGCTGAGCAACTGTTTGACCTCCAGCTGCTCAGCAGAGCACTTAAAGGCTATAGATGACTAAAACTTAATTTTATCAAGAACACATATTTTGGATTTTTATTTTTGACACTAGGCTCCAGCTGGTTTACTTCAGTCTGAACTGCTTTCTTCCTTGAGCCTGGAGTGGGGCAGTAATTGCTGTGGGACCTGGAGTGGGGAAATGGGGAGAAGTGAGCATCAATCAACTGGGTATACCTAGGCAATAACCCAGTTAAAGTATACAGTGTATGGGAGATGGGGTTACAAGTGAACTTGGTCTATTGAGATGAGGAGATTGAGATAACTGTTAGAAATAACTTCAATTGATCTTTGACTAATAAGAGTTTTAAGTGTGCTAAAAATCTATACTGGACAGTTACAAGAAATTACTGGAGAAAAGCTTACGAGCTCGCCAAACAAGGATTTCAGTGTAGATTTTGTGTTTCTCGAACTTAAAGGAACAAATGACAGAGTTTGAATGGAAAGGCCTGCTGTTGTTCCACATCTCATTGTTGCTGTTTACATTCCTTTCTGGAGCCTTCATCTTCCTAAGTTTTTTAGCAGGTATATGTTGAACACTTCTGTTTCATGATTGAGACAGAATCAGAGGCCATGGATACTGACAACTGATTTGTCTGTTTTTTTTTCTGTCTTTTTCCATGACTCTTATCTACTGCCTCATCTTGATTTATAAGCAAAACCTGGAAAACCTACAAAAATAAGTGTTGTGGTTTATCTAGAAAAATATGAAAAATATTGCTGTTATTTTTGGTGAAGAAAATCAATTTTGTATAGTTTATTTCAATCTAAATAAAATGTGAATTTTGTTTGAAAAAAAAAAAAAAAGAAATAACTTTACATCCCTAAAAACCAGGTTCTTGTGAAAGGTCAGTTGGGCCTGTTGGGGTTATGCTGAGTCAGCCATACTTCTTTCTACTGTCGCTGTCCAGAGGTCACGGATGGGGATTTGTTTCTCTATATAAAGCTTATTGATTTACAGAAAAACTATTTTAGTCTTGTTTAAATTCCTCATCCGTCTCCCGGTACCATAAACACAGAAAGTGCTGAATCAGAGTAAGTTGAACACTTAAATTGGATTTTACAGTAACTCTGATGATACCTCATGGTCTTAACTTCACTTGGCACCTTATAATTCTTCATTTTTGAATTACAATATGTGTAAAGGGAATACCTACCAATGTTTAACTCATACAATGGAAACTCTTATGCACCCTGGAGTGAAGATAAATGAGATGTAGTCTCTGTCCTCAGAAAGTTTAAATGGGAGAGATGCATGTGAAGTCAACTACCTTTAATGCAAGACAAAATGAACTCAGTTCTATGATGGAGCCTCAGCCATGATTTCATTGGAACAAAGTGGAAGATATGATTCATTATAACTAGGAGAGACAAAATGGTCCAGAAAATCTAAAATTTTCAGCAAACTAACACAGGAACAGAAAACCAAACACCACATGGTCTCAGTCGTGGAAGCTGAACAATGAGAACACATGGACACAGGGAGGGAACATCACACACCAGGGCCTGTTGGGGGGCTGGGGGGAAGGGGAGGGAGAGCATTAGGACAAATACTTAATGCATTTGGGGCTTAAAACCTAGATGACGGGTTGATAGGTGCAGCAAACCACCATGGTACATGTATACCTATGTAACAAACCTGCACATTCTGTACATGTATCCCAGAACTTAAAGTAAAAGAAAAAAAAAAAAAAAAAACAACTTGACATGTGCACAGTTTATCTGCCCTTTCTTGAGCACATGGGTACAATATAGTAAGCATCAAAAATCTAGCCAACTGAGCTAACTGGATTGAATTATGTATATATAATACAGAGTTATCTAGATATACATTAATGTAGTCCTTCAATGATTCAACAAATACGTATTGTTTACTATGCACCTGGCACAGATCCAGACAATAGAGATTCACAAAGAAAATTCATATAGTTCTTGCTCTCAAGGAGATTATAGCCTGGTGGGGAAAACACCTATAATATAAATTGGGAAAAGTACTAGGAATAAATTTAAAAGATTTTTAAGGGGGTACCAATTAAACAGTGGGTCAAAGGAGACTTCTATCAGCAAGTGCCACTTAAGCTAAGCCTTGAAATATAAAATAAAATAGACATTTAGCCAGGTAAAGAGTGGGAGAGAGCATCCCAGATGGAAGCAGAGGCATGTGAGTATGATGGCTATAGTGTAGAAAAAGATCTTGATAACTTCTAGGAGTCTAATAATATGAACATTAATTACATGAAATGATACAGCCAAAATGAGCAAGGGCCAGATCATACTTAGCTTTGTTGGCCATATTTGAAGATTTGTGTTTATATTGAAATGCAATGGGAAATTACTGTGATATTTTAAGCATGAGTGACACATGATAAAATATGTAATTTTTAGAAGGTGATTCTGACTGCTATGAAGCAAATGAATTGAAGAGGGCACAAGTGAGAGCAGAGATCAGTTAGGGGTTACTTGGAGGAAAGAGAAAAAGGTGAACGGATTTGAACTATCTTGATGCTATTTATTGGTAAAATAGATGGTGGTGTTTCAAGGATGAGGTCCATTTTTTTAGGTGGGGTGCCATTTGTGAGGTGGGGAAGATTATGAAGGAATCTCTGCGGAGAGAGGTAACCTCTGATGCATCTGAAAAGGAAATCTCAAGGAAGCAGACCTGGAGAAGATATTTCTAAAAACCCTGCCAAATTAATATACTGATTTTTCACTGTATTTTGTGAAATATCTGGGTTTGGGAAAATATTTTTAAATTGACTTTTTTACTTTTTATTAATCTTTAATATAAAAAATTATGAATATGGCTACTTCAGCTATTTTAAAGAGTTAATGCATTTAACAAATCTATTTTATAGATTTTATAGATTATTAATACCCAGAATGTTTTTAGTTTGGGGATTGTGTTTGTTTTTGCACAGAACAGAGGATAAACAGATTTATTCCTTTCTATGCTATAGGTAAAACATTAAGAGATTCTGTGAAACAGTGATTTGTAGCAAATTAAATTTACAGTTTTTCAATTTCATACTCTGTATTGATTCCATCTATTGCAAAAATTACTAATTTGAGATAACCTTTGATGTATGTGACTTTGTCTTTATAGCAGAGCTAATCTTCCCAACGCTCAGATGGAATCAGTCATCTGATTGGTGATTTATAGCCATATATTTCAGTAATGGATATTTGAGTAATACTCATTCTGACTTAGAATGTCTTTTCTCAAAATAGGTAAAAACTTTGCTAACATCACAGTTATAGATTTGGTCATTGCAAGCACCTGGGGTGTCTGCATGTGGGCAATCAATTGAGAAAAAAATAGGTAATTATATGTAGGAAGAAATTACTAGGCAAAGCCATTTAGGCTTGCCAAGCAACCAAAACTCAAGCAAAGGAGGAAAATCTAAAGTGTGTATGTGGGTTTCCAGGAAATAGATTTACTATAGAAGGCTTCCTAGTGACTTTCCCAAGAACACATTAAATCATAACTTCCAAGGAGCTATTAATATATAATTAAAGAAGTACAAAACTGTTTGTTTCTATGGCCTGAGTCAAAGAAGCCTGAAGCTATAGGAGAAATTAGATGACTTCTTTTAAGATGCTCTTGTTGCTTAGGAATCATATAGGTGACTTAAGGCTAAGTTCTAAAACCAAAAATGTGAAAGCCATAGTTTTATTAATTGATATACAAAGGTAGTCTTTCTTGTGACTTTATTTTAGCCACCTTACTCATTAATAAAAGCTGAAAGAGTGATTAAGTCTAGGTAGTGATGAATTTTAGCAATTCTCCTCCATTATTTTTTAAAATGTTTTTAAACTCTGTTTTGATTTCTCTATAGATATATACTTTTTGCCATTACAGAGCCCTGTATCAGTGTAAAATGAGAATGTAGTAAAGATTGTAAGTTTATGTTTTATGCAGGAAAAATGGTAACTATGAAATGCACAAACTGTAGACGTCACTATACCAATGAACATTTATAATGTTCATAATTCAGTCATTAAAGAAAACATATGTGTAATGAAGAAGTTCCTGTATATCTTCAAGCAGCCGTGAGCCTAGAACAAATATATGAACCACTTTATGACTCACTTTCCTCACCTGCAAAATGGTTATACTCTAAATATGTAATTCACAGAGTTATTTTCAGGATAAGAACTGTAAATTCTTAATAAACACTTATAATATTTTTACTCTTATCATAATTGGCAGAAAGGGAAATAAAGAAAAGCAGCAAAGAACTCATTAATACAAGGGACTAAAGGATTAGATTGTATTTAATATAATATTGAATATAAAATACTATGAGAGGTTCTTTTTTTTCCTTCAACTTTTAATTTAAATTCAGAAGTACATGTGCAAGATGTGCAAGTTTGTTACATAGGTAAACGTGTGCCATGGTGGTTGGCTACACAGGTCATCCCATCACCTAGGTATTAAGCCCAGCATCCAATAGCTATTCTTCCTAATACCTGATGCTCTCCCTTCCTCCTGCTCTCCCTCCAGTGTGTGTTGCTGGCCCCAGTGTGTGTTGTTTCCTTCCCCGTGTCCGTGTATTCTCATTGCTCAGCTCCCACGTATAAGTGGGAACGTGCTGTGTTTGGTTTTCTGTTCCTGCATTAGTTTGCTGATGATAATGGCTTCCAATGCCATCCATGTCCCTGCAAAGGACATGATCTCATTCCTTTTTTATGGCTGTGTAGTATTCCATGGTGTATATGTACCACATGTCTTTATCCAGTCTATCATTGATGGGCGTTTAGGTTCATTCCATGTCTTTGCTATTGTGAATAGTGCTGCAATGAACAGACACCTGCATGTATCTTTATAATAGAATGATTTATATTTCTTTGGGTATATACCCAGTAGTGGCTTTGCTGAGTCAAATGGTACTTCCGTCTTTAGGTCTTTGAGGACTGTCTTCCACAACGGCGAAACTGATTTATGTTCTCACCAACAATGTAAAAGCATTCCATTTCCACACTGTCTTCCACAATGTTTAACCTAATTTACACTCCCACTAACAGTGTAAAAGCATTACATTTTCTCCACAACCTTGCCAGCATCTGTTGGTTTTTGTTGTTTGTTGTTTTGTTTTTGTTTTTGTTTTTGTTTTTACTTTGTTTTAATAGCCATTCTGGCTGGTGTGAGATGGTATCTCGTTGTGGTTTTAATTTGCATTTCTCTGATGATCAGTGATGTTGAGTTTTTTTTCGTATGTTTGTTGGCTGCATATATGTCTTTTGAGAAGGGTCTTTTCGTGTTCTTTGCCCACTTTTTAATGTGGTTGTTTTTTTCTTGTAAATTTGTTTAATTTCTTTGTAGATTCTGGATATTAGACCTTTGTCAGATGGATACATTGAAAAAATTGGGGGGAGTTCCTTTAAAAGCACTAGAATATTTGTTGAGTTAATGAATTGACTATTTATTAAAAGTTTTTAATATTTTAGCAATTCCAGGTAGAACCAATATGTATTTGGCTTATGTATGCATGTATGTATATATATATGTAAATGTATTGCTGCTATGTAATGCACATATATGTTATGTGCAGCTGTATTTTTTCTTTAGCTCTATATAAATTTGTTTCTAACAGGTCTGAGTTATGATGTGTCATATAACTCTATGCTTTATGAAAATGCACATATATGTTTAGGTTTTTTTCTTTGGTTTTCCTAGTTTGGGCATCTGTGTCAGTATATGCCATGTGCAGAAATAGCTCCAAGTATATTAAAACCTAGCCTTATGATGTCTCCTTAGCACCAGTTTCCATCACTCGTCCCTCACCCATGTGACTTACTCCTGCTTTTTACATCTCCATTTATACAAGTGCTTGTCTTAGTCACCCACAGTAAAAGGCCTTGGATGTCCTTTTTTTCCTTTTGGTTCTGTCTTCTTTGCTGCTTTGTTAAATCAGGCATCATACCTTTTGGAAGCCACTTACAACATAATTAATCCTCTCTTTAAAATCTATACTGCTATTATTATGATGTTCCTATAGTCTTGATATCTTATCTGGTCTACTATAATAGGCTTCATTGCTGGTCCCTCCCTTCCATACCAACACATATCTTCTATACCAGTCTTCCAAAAATTCAGAACTGTTCTTGATTCTCCCCCGGTAAAAAAAAAAAAAAAAAAAAAGGCTCCAGTAGATTTTCAATGCCAGTAAGTAGCATTTTATGCACTCTATGATCTCTTTCTCCTCCAGCCACAACATTTGGTTTCAGTCTTCTCTTCTTTATTGTCCCTTTCACATATCTCCTGATGCAGGTGAGCTGCCCTGTGTAGCATTTCTTAAACATATGCCATACTTTCCTGACTCTAAGCCTTTGTTCATTTCAGTCCCACCTTTAAATATCTTCTCTTACTATTATGACCAGTATCTGCTGACATCATATCCATCCCCCAAGGGCCAGTTAAGTGTTAACTTCTCCACAAAGCTATCACTAATTGACCCCATCAGAGGCAATCTTTCATTTCTAAGAACTTCTGATGTGCTTTATTTCTTCTTTTTTTGTTCATTCTTTTGTCGGGTCAAGTAACCCATAGGGCATGAAAGGGATGGATATCAACAACCCAAATTAAGGAGATAAAGAAACTGCTAATTCTAAGACCTAAGTCATTAATGTAATGATGTCTACCTTGGCCAATACTAAATTTGAAGCATTAAGTGACACTTAGAAGGAAAGTACAAGCTCCTATCTGTGACCCAATTCTGAGTAGTAAATGGAGGAATTGGGGCAGAGATGAGTGGGAAGCACAAGACAGATCATAACCATCAAAGCAGTGTGGCAAGGGAAAAAGGAATGGCTCAGATGGAAGCTGACAATTTTACAACTGCGAAGAGTCCTTATGAGTGAAGTCTATGTTTTGGCACCTTACCTTTTTTCACTCCTTACAGTAATTGTCTGTACAAGAAATTGGAGGCATTTAGGGGCACATTGTTTACCAATCCACTTAATCAAAAAACAATTTTTTAATTATTGATTATTTTTATTTAATAGCTTATATGGCAAATTTTGTGTCCAGCTTGTCTAAATATCAACTTGACTTGCATCTGATATTATTGACAGAGAATTTATTAAATATCTAACTTAAATGAATTTTACCAGCTTTTCTATTTATCATACTCATTTTCTTTATCAGATCTGTTCTTGCTCCTTCGTCTGCTCCTGTTTTTTTTTTTTTTTCTTTCTGATGCCAACATGGCCAAAGTGAACTATCCAGTCTTGATGTGAGGAAGTCATCTGAAAATTTCCAGAAATTCGTCATTTGGCTAATTGATAGGCCTAGAGCTGTCAGTATTGAGCATGTAAGTGTTCAATGAACACTGAATGAGTTAAAATTTTAATTGAAAATAAAATGCACTGTTCTTCACACTTAGTACAGAGACTGCCTGCACTGAAATTCTTCTTTTTTCTCCAATCTGTCCATGGATAGCTTTGTCAATAGTTTGGTTTTTTACTTTAACAAGTTGGATTTTCTATCTTGTAACCATAATAACTTGGGGATGTTTAGGTTAGCAATGTTTTTAGTTATCTGAAATTCAGCTGTTCGTGACCAAGCATCTTACCAGATCACTGGTAGAAACTAAAAACACAGTTTGTACAACTGGTTTGATTACTGGCACCCAACCATTTACGTATCAGGGGACATCATGCATTTTCTTATTTCTTGCCATGGAGTAAATTACTATGTTTATTCATTTTCTAATGCATGTGCAAAAATGTCTCTGAATACAGGAAACAGTTTACTTTTTATTCGGGTTCATGTCCTGGGGTCAAGTTGCTAGTGGTAGGTGGACCTGTTTTGGGTGAAAGGCCATGCTGAACAATGGTTTGTTCAGTAAGCACAAATAGCTAATTTAACTATTTGGCATGAGGTCTCAAAACACTACATTTTCCTTTTAGTGGTAATTTTTTTTTAATCCTTTTGAATTACCACAATTGTTCCCTTGGGTGCACAAGGAGATTTACTTGAGTGTATATATAGTACAACCTTCTATTGGAATAAAATATATGGAATAAGAAAAAAAGTGGTGAACTGTTTGTGTTAAACCAGGGAAGCAGTCTTCTTAGAAATAAATTGTAGTTAAATTACCACTCTCCTGTCCACCAACGAACACATTTTTTATTACTATTATTCTTAAATGAAGAACATCATATTTGATAAATTCACCTTGTTCCCAGGTACTTTTCTGTAGAATTTCTTGTGCATGCACATTGTTAATTTCTGATTATTTCTGTATATAAGACATATATGCTTGTGAATTGGGAGGCTCTTTCTCTAAGCTAATATTTGGTCAATATTCATAATGATGTCTGTAAACAAGCTCTCTCCTGAGATTGTGTAGCAAATCATTTATCATGAAAGAATAAACTACAGATATTGCCACTTTAATTCCCACTGTTCTGTATAATACAACATTATGAGAGAATTCATCACTTGATTACATTTGCTAAATCTTTATGGAAATTAATGAATGATGCCACTCCTGTCATGTGCCCTTTGGGGATAACATGGCCACTGTTTCTTTTCAGTTTTCTTATTCGCTGTTTAAAGCTGTTCTATAATTTTTTAACAGAATTTTGAAGTCAAAATTATTTTTACAATGACAATTTCAGATTTAAATAATTGCACTGTACTAAATGTACTTTTGGGTTTTCAACATTTGAAATTTCATCATTCACACAACAAACCCTGTGAAGAGCTGTGAATATTTACTGAAGGTAAATATTTACCTACGTGGAATTGTTTGTAAGCTTTAAAAAAAAAAATGTTGCTGTGGTAAATACAACTATAAAACTTTAAATTCATGGCCAGCAGCAAAGCAATTTGATGAAAAGAGTGTGGGATTTGGAGCTAGGACCTAAGTTGAAATCCTTGCTTAACTTAAATAAGCATTAGAGATATTGGGTATGTATCAGCATCTAATTAAATTTTAAGTATTCTTCTTTTTGTTTGCTTTTTTAAAAGGAAATATGTGCAGAAAATAATCATCTATTCACTCAATAAATATTTTATTTCAGAAACATATTGGGTCAGGAAGTTGTAAATGCTGAATTAAAGGAATGAGAATAAATAAAGAAGTTTTGGCTTTTTTCCCAAGTATCTTCTTAGAAGACTGGCATTTTCGGCCGGGCGCGGTGGCTCAAGCCTGTAATCCCAGCACTTTGGGAGGCCGAGACGGGCGGATCACGAGGTCAGGAGATCGAGACCATCCTGACTAACACGGTGAAACCCCGTCTCTACTAAAAAATACAAAAAACTAGCCGGGCGAGGTGGTGGGCACCTGTAGTCCCAGCTACTCGGGAGGCTGAGGCAGGAGAATGGCGTAAACCCGGGAGGCGGAGCTTGCAGTGAGCTGAGATCCGGCCACTGCACTCCAGCCTGGGCGACAGAGCGAGACTCCATCTCAAAAAAAAAAAAAAAAAAAAAGAAGACTGGCATTTACCTAGACTGAAATAATGCAGTCCTCCTCTGCTGACTGATACCGACTTCATTAAATTCTTCATTATCCCTAACTAAACCCATTTTGGTTCCTCAACTCATGGACCAATGTCCATTAAATTTTTCTCCTTCTATGGAACACTGAGATCCAATACATTAAAACTTGTGGTACTTTTTATTCATGGACCATGACTCCTAATGTCACTAAGCTGTCAGTCAAAATCCTGTACTACATAGACTTTGTCTCCAAACATAACTCAATTGTAGATAGATATTTTGGGTACTTTATCCTATATAGAAAACTTACTAGGAAAGATAAAATGAAATCTATTTTAATATCTGTAAAGAACACCAACTTAAGCATTTTTAAAAATGAACGATTCTATGGGTTATTTAGTTATGAGATCCCACTGAGTTCACTGAAAATTGAAAAATTGCGAAATAAAGGTTGATATTAGGCAAGGTTGAGAATTATTAGTCAAGGCTGAAGAAATAGCAGCTAAGAAAAAGGAAGAGTAAAAATGACGCAGGAAACAAACTAGACACATTTCTGGAAGAGTCAGTGCTTTATCGTGGTGAAAGAAGGTATATACATATAATTTGTTCAGTATAAGCCATTAGTCACATGAAGCAAGAGTTCAATAGTTACTTCCCAGGAACCTAAAAATAGTCATTGAGTTTTTAGTAGTAGTAGAGTCAAATGAAAATTTTATTCTTCATAGTTCCATTTATTTGAATCAACTGAATGTGGTAGCAATTTTTTTAATTATAATAATTTTGATGTGCAAGAATTCTAAGATGTCAAATATTCTGATCTCTCTCAATACACATATTTACTCATATATTTTCACTCATTACATTTAGTAGCAAAAAGCACACAATTACTTTTGCACCAAGCTAATATTTAACAAAGCATTAATTGAACATGCTCTGAAGACAAGACTAAAAATTGGGTATAGAAACATGGTGTGCCCTCGCCGGGCGCGGTGGCTCAAGCCTGTAATCCCAGCACTTTGGGAGGCCGAGGCGGGTGGATCACGAGGTCAGGAGATCGAGACCCTTCTGGCTAACACGGTGAAACCCCGTCTCTACTAAAAATACAAAAAAAAAACTAGCCGGGCGAGGTGGCGGGCGCCTGTAGTCCCAGCTACTCGGAGGCTGAGGCGGGAGAATGGCCGGAACCCGGGAGGCGGAGCTTGCAGTGAGCCGAGATCGCGCCACTGCACTCCAGCCTGGGCGACACAGCAAGACTCTGTCTCAAAAAAAAAAAAAAAAGAAACATGGTGTGCCCTCAAAGGAAATAGTGGTCACAGTATAGTGTGTAAAAGGTGACAATACTATAAATATATGCCCAGGCTTTTTCTAGGAAACTTTGAACAAGGCCTCAGTTTCTGCTTTAATACTCTGGAGAGAAAGTTTTCCAATCCTAGTGGTAGCTGTTCACTTGGGAGTGAAGGTGAACAAATTGGATTATCAGAAACAAGATGGAATTTGGCAAGTGCATATGTTACCCAGCACATATAGATATAAAAGTGAATACCACAGGTATAAGGAAAGGTTGGTTATAAAAATAACGGAAAGATAAATATAAAGATAATATCTTTAGGGAAAGTTTTCCATGAAACACAATGTGTATACTACTAAAGAACTCTTTTCCAGATTATGAGAACAGGTTATTTTCTCCTTCGGTAACTTACAAAATTACTAAAACTTAGGGAAAGTTAGCAACCAAAACCATTAGAAAATTTTGCCTACAGTGATAAAAGAAGCAGTGAAGTACAACTTAATGCAATACACTTAAAAACCTGTGACTAAAAGAAGGAAATTGTAGCAGAAAGGCTTAGAGAGGCTCAGATGCTACCCAACTCCCATTCCCCTCCTGAAACTGTACTGGTGATTGACAAAATCCTAAGACTTCTCAGTGATACCATTAAATCCAGAGAAGAGCACACTGAGCTAACAGGCTTATCTTTTTCAAAGAGTAGTTGAAACTTGTGATTGAGAGAGTCTAAAGTGGGTAAAGTGAGTTATGCTGATATTTTCTGGTGGAAATAAAGGTTCTCTAGCCACACCCCGAATTAGAGAAATTTCTCCAATTAGATGCAGCTTGGTATAAGACATTTAACAAAATCTCAAAAGTTAGCAGAATGTGGGTCTTACAAGAAAAATGACACACTTGCCTGTAGCCTCTACTGAGATCTCTTCCAACTCCCTTGCCAGCTATTGCTCAGGCACAGAATGTGATCAGAACACAAAATAGCCAGACCTCCACTCCCAGTGTAACTTGGGTGGGAAAACAAACTGATTCTAGGCGCAAAGGACAAAGGTAAACCAGTCACATGCATTATATCAGAGCAAACAGAAATTGAACTGCCCAATCATGAGCAGGATGAAAAAATTTAATAACTCTGTAAGAATACCACAATCAAAACCAGAAAGAAGCCTATTATTGTAATCTAATCTATTAAGCACTTGCTATGTATTAGGCAGTGTTCTGTTTTATGCATATATATTATACTACTTTTAAGAAACCCTATAGGTACTGTTATTATATGTGCAGATATGGAGGTTTAGTAACTTGCCTAAAATAATACAAATGATGACAGAGCCAGGACACAAATCACTGGTGTCTGGCTACAGAGCTCATGCTATTAACCCTGTGTGATCTTGGTCCTCATAACCTGTAAAAGAAAAAAAAAAAAAAGAAGAAGAAACGGAGGAAGAAAGGAAGGGAGTTATGGAAAGAGACAAAGAGTTTAACCTATAAATCAAGGACAGAAGGGAATTGTTCGCACACATACCTCAGAACCTAAAATAAAAGTATTTTAAAAATTCAAAAAAGGTATCACTCTTTCCTAAAATATGTCCTTCATCAAAACTGTTATTTATATCATGTTAGATGTAAATCTGATTATGAATTGAAAAGAAGAAAAAATATATTTATGATGATAAACCAAAGGAAATAATCAAAAAATTATTTTAAACAATAAAGTAATTCAGTAAGATGGCCAAGTTTAAAATCAGAATATAGAAATCAATAGTATATAAATATATGTCCATATATAAGCAGTAATCAATTAAAAAATATAATGGCAGAAAATATATCATTTACCACCATAGCAAAAAATATCTTACGAACAAACTTTGTAAAGCCCAGCGTGCATTAGCTATTTTTCCTGATGCTCTCCCTCCCTGCACCTCACCCCCAATAGGCGCCAGCGTGTGTTGTTTTTCCCCATGTGTCCATGTGTTTTCAATGTTCAGCTCCTACTTATAAGTGAGAACATGTGGTGTTTGGTTTTCTGATCCTGCTTTAGTTTGCTGAGGATAATGGCTTCCAATTCCGTCCATGCCCCTCTAAAGGACATGATCTCCTTCCTTTTTATGGTTGCATAGTACTCCATGACACATGTTTACCTGTGTAACAAACCTGCACATCCTGCACATGTACCTCAGAACTTAAAAAGAAGAGAATAAACTTCTTGATAAACATTTAAGATCTATATAAAGGTAACTTTCAAATGCTACCAAGAGACATGTAATAAGGGAATACCATAATGTGCCATTGGAAAAGAAGATGCAACATCAAAAAAATTCAATTTTTACTTTTATACTAAAAATTTTAAATAAAAATATCAACAAAAAATGTTATGCAAGAAAATGATTTTTAAATTTGTATGAAAAATTAATGAGCAAGAATAGCAAGGAAAATGTATAAAAAGAACAATAAAGAGAGATCCAGGCTTACCATTTATTAGGACATCATACAAAGTTATAATAATTAAAATTAAAATTAAGATATATCAAAGTTAAAGCCTATAGATTCTGGAAATAGACAAGACACATAAAGGAATTTAGTATATAATAAAGGTGGCAATTTGAATGAGTAGGAAAAATAGATTGTTCAATAAGTTATATTGGGAAAACAGGACTTCTATCTTTAAAAAACAGTTGTGTCCTTTTGCATAACCTACATCTGTATTAGTCCATTTTCATGCTGCTGATAAAGAGATACCTGAGACTGGGCATTTTACAAAAGAAAGTGGTTATTGGACTTACAGTTTCATGTGGCGGGGAAGGTTAAAGGTGCATCTCACATGGTAGCAGACAAGAGAAGAGAGCTTGTACAGGGAAACTCCCATTTTTAAAACCATCAGATCTCATGAGACTCATTCACTAGCACAAGAACAGCACAGGAAAGACCCGTCCCCATAATTCAATCACCGCCCGCCAGTTTCCTCCCATAATACATGGGAATTGTGGGAATTACAATTCAAGATGAAATTTGGATAGGGACACAGCCAAACCGTATCAACATCCAAAAACATTTCTATACTTAACTACAAATGTTTATTTTTAAAAATGAAAGCATACAACTATAAAGGAAATTGAGTAAATTGACCCATATTAAAATTAGGAACTTCTATTCATTAAATGATATCCTTAAAAGAGTAAAACAGGAAGACATAGAGTGGAGAAAATATTCCCAGTAAATCTATCATGCATTTGTATAATGTTCAGTCTTATTCATAATAAAACAATTTCAAATTAAAAGTAAAAGATGCCATTTTTTAATCAAATTTCCTACATTCAAAAATTGTGACAATGCACTGTTAGGAGGTGTGGTAAGAGGCTCTTTCTGAGAGCTGAAAGAGGCTGGTGGAGTATAAATTGTTCCATATTCTTGGAGAGCAATACCAAAATATATTTATTATAACTGCTTAAACCCTTTGGCATAGTGATTCTACTTGTAGGAATTTATCCTATACATGTACCTGCCTATGTGTGAAATGGCAATGTTAATTGCAACAGTGTTTCCACTGAATGAATGAATGCACTTAAGGTACTGAATGAATAAAATGAATGTACTGAAATTGAACAATTGTATATTGTTAAATCATCTACACATTGTGGGCAGTATGAGTAATGTTATATCATTTGTCTTAAAAAACAAATAAATAATATGCTTATTGATATGTTTTGGCTGTGTTCCCACTCAAATCTCATCTTGTAGTTCCCATAAGGCCCATGTGTCATGGGGGCAGGGAAGCTTGTCGGAGGTAATTGAATCATGGGGGAAGTTACCTCCATGTTGTTCTAGTGATATTGAATGAGTTCTTACAAGATCTAATGGTTTTATTTTTTTTATTTTTTTTATTTTTTTTGAGACGGAGTCTCGCTCTGCCGCCCAGGCTGGAGTGCAGTGGCCGGATCTCAGCTCACTGCAAGCTCCGCCTCCCGGGTTCACGCCATTCTCCTGCCTCAGCCTCCCGAGTAGCTGGGACTACAGGCGCCCGCCACGTCACCCGGCTAGTTTTTTTTGTATTTTTTTAGTAGAGACGGGGTTTCACCATGTTAGCCAGGATGGTCTCGATCTCCTGACCTCGTGATCCGCCCGTCTCGGCCTCCCAAAGTGCTGGGATTATAGGCTTGAGCCACCGCGCCCGGCCAATCTAATGGTTTTATAAGGAACTTTTCCCTTTGACTCATCACTTCTCATTCCTAACATCATGTGAAGAAGGACGTGTTTGCTTCCTCTTCTGCCATGATTGTAAGTTTCCTGAGGCCTCCCAGGCCATGCTGAACTGTGAGTCAATTTATTTTTTTCATTTATAAATTGCCCAGTCTTGGGTATGTCTTTATTGGTAGTGTGAGAACAGACTAATACACTTATATATACATAGAATATGGATAATATCTGCAATGTCTTAAAAAGTAACTGACAACAGTATTGCCCCAGAGAGGGAAACTATGTGGGAAGAAAATTTAGTTTTTCTGTTTATTCTTTATACCTTTCGGATTTTTCTACCAAGTACATATATTACATTATTTTTAATAAGCAAATAATGTATTTAAAAAAACACAAAGTTTTTATAATAACCATTCTAACTGGTGTTAGATGGTATCTAATTGTGGTTTTGATTTGCATTTCTGTAATGATCAGTGATGTTGAGCTTTTTTTCATGTAATTGTTGGCTGCATGTATTTCTAATTTTGAGAAGTGTCTATTCATGTCCTTTGCCCACGTTTATATGGGGTTGTTTTTTTCTTGTAAATTTGTTTAACTTCCTTATAAATGTTGGGTATTAGACCTTTGTTAGATGAATATGTGCAAAAAATTTTCTCTCATTCTGTAGATTGTCTGTTCACTCTGTTTATAGTTTATTTTGCTGTGGAGAAGCCATAGAGGGGAATAACCACACTGGGGCCTAGTGGAAGGTGGAGCCGGGGATGAGGGAGAGGATCAGGAAAAATAACTAATGGGCACTACGCTTAATACCTGGGTGATGAAATAATCTGTACAACAAACCCCTATGACACAAATTTACATATGTAACAAACTTGCACTTGTACTCCTGAACTTAAAATAAAAGTTAAACAAAAGAAAAAAAAAAGAAAACAAAGTTTAAAAATGGAAAGGTGTGCAAAAATATGCAAAGAGAAGTAGTCTCAGCAAGAAAAAGTGATTACTTTTTGCCCATACAAATAAAAATACTATGTACCATGAAATTATAACCAGTTAATAGAAATATTAACATCAACATTTATGAAACTAAAAATGTTAAAAATGCATGGATAAATGGGAAAAACTACCACTTAATATACGTTTTGACAGATGTTTGGCTTGGAAGAGAAAGAATAAGTGGATTCATTTCAAATAATTCAACAAACATATAATTTAGTATCTACCACCATAGGCCAGGAAATGTGCTAAAGACAGGGAATACATAAATGATTAAGACTTTTCTCTCTCCTTCAGTGTCCATGATATATTATTAGAGCCTTTAAAGAATATCCTTTAATCAGAACTGCCTTGAAATATAGCTTTGTACGTTTAAGTCTATATGTTATATAAACAGTCTGAACAGATTCACATTAACCAAAGTGAATCAAAACGATTATTTTTCCTGTATACCAAACCTATTCTCTAACTAAAATAAACTAGACTTTATTTTATGAATCTTGTCTTTAGAAATTTCAACTAGTTTCTTCTTTGATGCTTTATTCTTTCCTACCTGGGTGATGAAATAATCTGTACAACAAACCCCCACGACACAAATTACATATGTAACAAACTTGCACTTGTTCTCCTGAACTTAAAATAAAAGTTAAACAAAAGAAAAAAAAAGAAACCAAAGTTTAAAAATGGAAAGGTGTGCAAAGATATGCAAAGAGAAGATATCTATCAAGGTGTTCTTGCTTTGATTTTCTGATGAATTGAAGCAATGTGTGGAGAAAATTTTTTAAAAAGAGAGACATTAGAACAAAAGGTGCATAATTTTCAGAAGTATCTTTCTTCAGGCTTAAATTCAGACTAGAATTGATATTTTTATTTGTTTAATAGGAAGCTAACATTTCAGACTCCACATTTGCATTCACTAATAAAATATCATCTTGGCCGGGCGCGATGGCTCAAGCCTGTAATCCCAGCACTTTGGGAGGCCGAGGCGGGCGGATCACGAGGTCAGGAGATCGAGACCATCCTGGCTAACATGGTGAAACCCTGTCTCTACTAAAAAAATACAAAAAACTAGCCGGGCGAGGCGGCGGGCGCCTGTAGTCCCAGCTACTCGGGAGGCTGAGGCAGGAGAATGGCGTAAACCCGGGAGGCGGAGCTTGCAGTGAGCTGAGATCCGGCCACTGCACTCCAGCCTGGGCAACAGAGCGAGACTCCGTCTCAAAAAAAAAAAAAAAAAAAAAGATAATCTTTTAGGTCTATTATCTATCACATGGATTTCTTCACTGCTGTAAATAGTGAAAACAGTGTATTCACTTGCTTATCTGTCGTACACATTTCTACCCTAAATTGTTACTGGCAATAAGAATTTCAGATGGCCCCAGCAAGACTGATAATGATCTTTTTCCTGATGACTCCATTAGATCAGACTTCAGAAGCATTATACTTCACATGAATCCTTGGAAGCCAAATATGAAAGTTGAATGTTTGGCAACACACCAACCTAGCTGATGAAATTGGATTGCTCCCTTCTAAATATTTACTTCAGCACTTTGAAATTAATCTGTATTCATTCACAGAAGGCATTGTGACCCACTCAATGAGGAGTCATGCCTAGTTACTTCTCCTATTAGCTTAGTTGGTACAGTTCCTCATTATTGTAATTTACAAGTTTTAAAACTTTTAACTGGGGAACTTTTTCTTACAACTTTTCTTAAGAAAACTCTTGCAATTTAAGTAACCTTAAAAAATAAAAATTATCTGGGCTTTCATCAACGTAATTCCTCAGTAAGAAAACATAATTGTGAGAAATGGTATCATGGAAAATGTAATAGTTGATTGTGAAAGCTTCAGTTTTGCTGCCATTTGTATTCATGATGCCTTTGAGTTAAAAATGTTAGTAATGGAATGGAGATGGGACGTCTGTTAGAGTGAAACATTTGATTCATTAGTCAATTGAAAATAAAAAAAATATTTTGGAGCTTCTGGCTTGTTTTTCCTTGTTTCTCAAGTCCTAGCAACAACATTTCATTTTCATGAAGGATATCAGGTATTCTGGGAAGAAGCTAGTTTGGTTTTCCAATAATGTGCTCCCAAGATGTATCTGTGATGATATACAAGTAGACAAGTTTAGATAAGGAAATTACAGAGGTTCTCAAATGTTTTTGTTCTTTAACCTCTAAAGCCCAGAGTTCCCGAAGATTCAGTGTTGGTACCTCCTTATCTCTCTATCAACCTCTTCTCCTAGGTCGTCTCATCAGGATCTGTACTTCAGGTTTCATAAGTTCCATCCCTATGCTTATGTTTTTTCTCTGTGCTTATATTTAATATCATCTTTGATGTGATAAATATCTAATAGACATTTTAAGATTAACATATACAAAACGCAACTCTTAATTTTATTTTCCAAAACCAAAATTTTCTGGTTTTGGCTCATCAAATGATATCCAATTGTGTAGGCCAAAATAGAAGAATCATCCCTGATTTCTCTTTCTGACTCACACTCACATCCAGTTCATTTGCAAATCCTGTTAGTCTATCCTCACCAACTCTGCTCTTGCTGCTGTAATCCAAATCATATAGCTTCTTGGTCAGACTACTGCAGTAGTATTCAAACTGGTCCCTGTTCCCACTTTGCACCCTCTACAGTCTATTAACACAACAGCTTGAGTAATTTTTTAAAAACATAAATTAGAGTATATCAACCCCAGCTGCAAACTATCTGCTAGCTTCCCTTCCCACTTAATCAAAATCCATAGCCCTAACATAGTTTGCCAGCCCCTGACTACCTCTTTGGCTTCATCTTTCATCAATTTCACCTTGCCCATGCATCTTCAGTAACACTAGATTTCTTACAACTGTTCCAAAGTTCTAAGTATGTTCCTGCCTACAGCTTTTGTACTTGGCTATTATTTGTGCCTGTAACACACTTTTCATGTGGATTTTTTTCTCACTTTATTCAGGGCTTTATTTTTCCTCATAGTATGTATCACAACCAAACATTGCATTATAAATATATGTATTTGCGTACACTAGAATATAAGCTCTAGGAGAGTAGAAAACTTTGTTTTGCTCACTGCTATGCCCCCAAGCATCAACAACTTAATCAAAGCAGCTGTCTCACAGAGTAAGTACTCAATAAGTAATAGAAAAGAATTCTGTCATTCCAGAGGTAGGGAGAGTAGGTGTTACTGGGCAGCAGATTTTGGCTTAGGGAACATAAAAACTTGAGAAAAATGAACACTACCTCATTCTAGAGGATGGGGCTTTGTAATGTAGTGAGTTCTCTATTACTAGAAGGGTTCAAGCAGAGGCTGGAAAGGTCTTGTTCTAGAGGGAAGCTCCATTTGGGTCATCTCTTAAGCTGTGTTCACCTATGTTGGAAAAGAAAAGGCAGAGAAAGAAAAGCTTGCATTGATTGGTTGGATAATAGAAGCATGAGGTAATTTATTCACAGAATTTATTCACAGATATAATCATTTAAGGTCAGTCTATAAAAAAATTCCTCAGAAAAAGATACCAGGTGGCTTCTCACTTCATCCGCTCTCAATTCTAGGATACCAGACAGGCTTGTTACTGTATTTATAAGGAGACTTTCTGATTTACAGAGGGCAACAGGCCCCTGATTCTCTTGCTGCACTCTGGCTACTTGCTGTCTCCTATCAGATGATGGATATAGTCCACTGGATGCAAATTTACTCTGTTCCTGCATTTCAACCTTTAGATGAAGGAGCTTCCCAGAACCACATTGCTCATCCATGCTAAATCATATAAGGCAAGACTGACCTCTGCCTAGGTTTTTAATCTATAAATGATTCAGTGAAAGTTTATTATAGTATGAAATATTATGTGGGATATTCAAGGAAAAGCTTCAAAATTATTGAAAAAGTTTACATATGCATACCTCAGAGATATTGCAGGCTCATTCTAACCACTACAATAACGTGAATACCATAATAAAGCAAGTCACATAATTTATTTTTGTTCTCAGTGAACGTAACAGTTATGTTTACACAATACTGTAGTCTATTGACTATGCAACAGTACTACATTCAAAAACACTTTAATTTAAAAAATACTCTATAACTAAAAAATGCTAATGATCATCTGAACCTTCAGTGAGTCAATCATCTTTTTCTGGCAGAAGATCTTGCCTCAATGTTGATGACTGCTGACTGATCAGGGTGGTGACTGCTGAAAAAGATGGAGTGGCTATGGCAAATTTTAAAACTAAGACATTGAAGTTTTCCACAGTAATTGACTCTTCCTTTCAGGAAATATTTCTCTGTAGCATGTGATACTGTTTGGTAGCATTTGACCCACATTAGAACTTCTTTCAAAATTGGAGTCAGTCCTCTCAAACCCTGCTGCTGCTTCATCAACTAAGTTTAGGCAATATTCTAAATCCTTTGTTGTCATTTCAACAATATTCACATCTTCACCAAAGGAGTAGATTCCATCTCAAGAAACCACTTTCTTTGTTTGTTCCTAAGAAACAACTCTTCATTTGTTAGTTTTATTATGAGATTGTAGCAATTCAGTCACACCTTCAGGCTCCATTTACAATTCTAGTTCTTTGGCTGTTTCCACTACATCTGCAGTTACTTCTCCACCAAAGTCTTGAATTCTTCAAAGTCATCTATGAGAGTTGGAATCAACTTTTTTCAAGCTCCTGCTTTTGTTGAGACTTTAACCACCTCCCATGAATCACGAATCACCCTAATGGCATCCAGAAGATTGTCAATTTACTTTACTCAAATGCATCAGAGGAATCACAATTTATGGCAGCTATAACTTTATAAAAGTATTTCTTAAATGATAAGACTTTTAAAAATTAAAATCACCCCTTGATCCCTGGGCCGTAGAATGGATATTGTGTTAGTGGACATGAAAACATTAATGTTTTTGCACATCTGCATAAGAGCTCTTGGGTGACTAGGTGCATTGTCAATGAGCAATAATATTTTGAAAGGAATCTTTTTTTCTGACCAGTGGATCTCAACAGTAGGCTTAAAATATACAGTAAACCGTGCTATAAACAGACATGATATCATCCAGGCTTTGCAGTTTCATTTATAGAGTACAGGCAAAGTAGATTTAGCATAATTCTTAAGGGCTCCAGGATTTGGGGACTGGTAAATAAGCATTGGCTTCCACTTAAAGTCACCAGCTCCATAAGCCCTTACCAAGAGAGTCAACCTGTTCTTTGAAGTCTTGGAGCCAAGCATTGACTTCTCCCTAGCTACCAAAGTCCTAAATGTCATCTTCTTCCAATACAAGGCTGTTTTGTCTACATTGAAAATCTGTTGTTTAATATAATTGCCTTCATCAATAATCTTAGATAGATTTTCTGGATAACTTGCTGCAACTTCTCTACCTCAGCACTTCCTGCTTCACCTTGCACTTTCATGTTATGGAAATGGCTTCTTTCCCTAAACTTCACAAATCAACCTCTGCTACCTTCGAACTTGTCTTCTACAGTTTTCTCACCTCTTTCAGTCTTCACAAACTTGAAGAGATTTAGGGCCTTGCTCTGGATTAGGCTTTAGCTTAGGAGACTGGTATGGCTAGTTTGATCTTTACTCAGGCCACTAAAACTTTCTCCATATCAGTGATAAGGCTCTTTTGCTTTCTTATCATTCATGACTTGAATGGAGTCACACTTTTAATTTCCTTCAAGAACTCTTCCTTTGTATTTATAATTTCACTGTTTGGCATAGGAGTTCTAGCTTTCTACCTACCTCAGCCTTCACCTTGCCTTCCTCACTAAGCATAATCATTTCTAGATTTTGATTTAAAGGATGTGTGTGTGATTACTCCTTTCACTTGAACATTTGGAAGCCATTTAAGGGTTATTATTTAGCCTCGGAGTGTTGGGGAATAGGGTAAGCCCAAGAAGAGGGAACGAGAAGATGTAAGGACATATTTGGTGAGTAAGGACATACACATTTATCAGTTAAATTCATCATCGTATATGGGCATATTCTGTGGCACTCCAAAACTATTATGATAGTAACATAAATGACCACTGATCACATGTTACTATATCAGATATAATAATAATTAAAAATTTTGAAATATTATGAGAATTACCAAAAGAAAATGTGACACACAGACATGAAGTGAACACATACTGTTGGAAAAATGGTGCCAATAGACATGCTTTATGCAGGGTTACCACAAACTTTCAATTTGTAAATAATGTGATATCTGTGAAGTATACTAAAGAGAAGGGCAATAAAATGAGATAGGCCTGTACTATGTTTTCGAAAGAATATTTCATTGGAAGAGGGAGCAGAGAAATCATATATATGAAGCACCTATTGTATAACAAATGTTTAGATCACTGCCATTCATTAACTTTCAATGCTATGTGAAGCCTTGTGAATACATTCATACCTAGTTCACCGAATAAACTGAACTTAGTAAGGTAAAAGCAGAAACCAACTTCATTTTTTTCTCTCTGCCTTCTCACAAACCCCTCTAGGAATTAGTTCACCTCTCCTTTTGATACAATCTCAGGCAGATCATTTATAATATAATCTACTTTATTCTAATAGTCTCATAAATTTAACACAGTCAAGTGCAAAATAAAAAGTATGAACTCTTATTTGACTTAAAATGTATCCTCTTCCCCAACCCTATCCTGCCTCATGCCAAAAAATCTACAGCAGAGAAGGGAATAAGATTTACTTCTTTTTTCAACCTATTTGCTTGTGGTTTTTTTGTTTTGTTTTGTTTTGTTTTTTATCTTTCTGGAATAGAGCAGAGATGAGAGAGCAATCATGGGAAAAGTACTTAGTTTTATGAGTAGTATAATTATAATTTAGTTTCAATACCCTTCTGATGATAGATGTATAATCTGCAGGTCTTTATCCTTCCTGGGGCTTTTCTGGGTTCATCTGAGTTCCTCCTGCTGGCAAACTCAAGACTATGGTTTTCTGGATAGAACTGAGCTGTCCTCCTGCTGACAAAACTTTGGTTTTCTAGATAGAAGCAAGGCTTCCTTTGGATAACCACATTTAACTCTCTCTTGTCCCTGAGCTTCCACTGGTCCACCCTTCTATTGAAGTTCAGGCATTCATCTTGAGTAGAGTCTCTTTAATGAGCATCCCTTGCCAGTTTCCCTCCTTTCAACTCATATCTAATTCATGGGAAACATACATTTTCCCTGTTGTCTGAAGAATTTCAGCTCCTCTTCACTGCGGCTCCCAGTCTTCCTTCTGTTTTCAGGTGGAAGAGCTCTAGCCACAGTCTATCACATATTTTTTCAGGAGGAGGCAATTATCTGGATTTATGACCCTTGCAATCTGGGAGACATATCATGAATTCTGAGTCAACCCATTGAACCCCTTTCTCTAAACTTGGGTTGAGGAGAAAGCATCCCTCTTTCTTCCCCTATAAGAGAGTAGAGACAAAAATATTGTTAATTCAATGTTTTCCAAATGAATTTTCTTTTTTAGTTTCTTCAACTTCACTTTCCATAAAGGCATGTGTTGGAGGCCAAGGAAGGGCATTGATCAACTAAGACTGACAAAAAAAGTTTGAGATCTTCTTTTCAACTCATATATCATAGCTATTTATAGCTCTATGCTTTTGAATATAGGAAAATTGGGGGAGTTTTTCAAAAACTCTAAACAGTAGGAAACGTTATATTTAAGATGCCATTTTATGTTAGTTTGTTCCTCCAAACAATCCTATGTGGATTGAGGATTTTCCTCAATTATCAATAATGTAATAATAGTGTTTACCTGTTGTTTTATTATGATTTTATTTGATAATCGAAGAAAATTAGTCCCGGAAAAGTTAAGTTACTACAAGTTCGTACAATTTATATTGGTGAGTGAAAAATACATCATCTCTGTCCTCAAAACACTTATTTATTTGGGGGAGACAGAAGGTAAAATAATATATAAGGAAACAAATGTGTGAGAGAGACAAATAAAGATACAGATATACAGATATAGATATATGTGTATGTATCTGTATATGTATTACTTATAAATTAGGAAATGCTGTTAGGATAAAAGCAGGTCATAATGATAACTGAAATGAACAGAGGTCAAGGAAGGCCTTTTCAGAAGGTGATCATTAAACTGAGTCATTATGTATGTTTCCTTAAGTATGTTGTTTCCTTATGAAATATAGGAAGAGATCACTTCATGCAGAAATACCAATGGGTGCAAAAGCCCCAAAGTAGAAAAGAGCATGGTCAGAACAGAGCACAGGCCTAAACCTAGTCAAGTGTGAAAGAAGTTGCAAGAGACATAGTTGGACAGATAGGTGGGCCAGAAGACAGGCAAGAGTCCTAGGACCTGCCACTTAGAGTTGTGTGGACTTTATTATTATCATTGCTTCTCAAATATGCAATATGTATTTTTACTGTATGATTCATATCGCTTGTTTCCCTTTCATTAGTAAAGCTCATCCGTTCCAACTAACACTCAATGATTTATCTCTCTCAGAAGAGGAGTGCACTCCCTTCCTTCCCATGTCCTATTGTAGCATATTACCTTAAATTTTCACTTGCTTTTGAGATTTATTTTTTCTCATCTCTACAAAGAGTGTGCATTTCATTAGGACAAGGAAATGTGACTGTCATGTCCTTTGCTTCTGTATGGTAAGCATTCAACTAGTAATTGAACATTGATCTTATTTACATTAAGATTTGGATAGAAGTAGGGTATTAATCTGAGTGTAAAGAAGAGATTATACTATCTTTTTTATTGGTGGTCAGTGTTCTGAAGCATTTTATTTTATTTCTGGCAGGCTCCACAATTCCAACAGGAAAACAGTAACTGATTGAGCTTCTAGTTTTTAATCCTGAAAAGAAAATGTTAATTTGAAAAGAAACATAGGTATAAATGGCAAATATACTGCAGTACAATTGTGTAGAGTTAGAAAAGGTGCCATATCCTGACTTTTAGATTTACTTGCTTTATAACAGTAGTTACTTAAAGTTTATTTATTTGTTCATTTAATCATTTAGAGCTTATTATATAACAGATTTTTGCAAGAAAATAGAGCTATAAAGAAAATTTTTTAAAAATTTCCAAAATGTTCTTCAAGAGGCTCACACCCTACTGGGAAAGTAGACATGTAAATAGTTAGATCATTTTGAGTACTAATCAAGAAGAGTGTCATAGAAGAGACATAAAAGAAGGAGAGGTTATAGCTACCTGGGAGAAAAGGAAGGTTGAACTGAGGCTTGAAAGACTGGTGGAGATTTTCCAGGGACAAGAAATAGTTTGGAGAAGGGCACTTCAGCCAAAGGAATTTGCATGAAGCAAAGACCTTAATAGGCAGGAGGCCATGGTAAGGAGTAAGAATGGGCACATTTAAATCATGTGGGTTCAAGAGAGAATTCATCTATAATTGGTCTAATGATGAAACTCAGCAAACCTTTTTATCATGTGTGTTTGCATCTATTGGGTTCTCTGAAGATTGTAAAAAAATAAGCCTACCACTCACTCATCTTCAAAAATATTATTTCATGATTAAAGGATCAGTGTTACTGGGTTTCACTTTGAGATGAATGTGATAGAGACCAGATTGAGTTTTGTGTTACTGTTGTTTCCTTTCTTGTGATTAACCATGAGTAAGCCAAATAGTCAAAGTTCATGTTAATAACCTAGTTCTCATCACTTTGAGAGGATTATTAATTCATGAATATGGGATCACATGAAGGACAGATATTATCAGTACACACAAATCATGACTCTATATTTGTTCGACTCTGTATGTCATGTTCAGAGTTTTGTTTGACTCTGTACATTATTATCATAGTTAATATTTGAAATGAAGAAGAGAGCCTTTTTGTTGCTGTTACTGTTAAAGTGTAGTTTTACAATGAGGTCTTCTCTTTTTATTTGCTCTCTCTAGAATACAGTGATAAGTGGTTTTTTTTTGTTGGTTTTTGTTTTTTGTTCTTTGTTTTTTTAATCTGAACAAGTAAACAGAACTAATAAGAAAATACATTGGTTATACTTTTCCACTTGGGAATGAATTACAGAATCAGAGTGTTGTCACTGGTAGATTATTTTCAGTCAATTGTCCTTCTGTACATTCTTATTTCTATTTTTAGAAACAAAAATATACAAATATTTTATTGAAAAATGCTCTGGAATTTTAAATAGATCTACATTATTTTACAAATCTTTGTGTTATGGAAGGAATATCACTCTGAACTGCCATGAAGGAGTAAAATTTTAAACACCATTCTTGAGTCTGCTCAGAGATCTCCAACTTTTGCTGAATGAATATGCAGAGTTAGATATTGGCCAACTGATAAAGATGAGGGTGAGAGTTAATAACTGAATGGTAATATTAATCATTTATCCCAAAAGGTGTTTCTTCCCATGTATGTTCATTATTTACTTTTTGTAAGCAATATGTTTATCACACTTTCATGTTTAAAGTTGATTTATTCATTATTCATTTAATTGTCTAGAGCTTATTATATGGTAATAATGGTAGCTATTTTGCAAGAAGAGCTATAAAGAAAATTTTTTTTAAATTTTTCTCAAGTTTTCTTCAAGATGCTTCATGTTTTGATCATTGTATATTCATTATGAAAAAAGATTGCTCTTACCTTTGTCTTCACTATCAATTAACAAAACAATGATAAGCACAAGTATGATACGTGTCCCAAGTAAACAGCATATATGCACAAATCAAACATGAGTTAGTAGTTGCCAAAACTTTACTGTAGGAGTGGAAACTCTGCTTTTTTTTTTCTAATAAAATCTTAACCAAATCATATGTCCGTTTAAAGCAAAGTTTCTTTAATTGAAGCAGAAGTGAGAGACCTGAAGCCCTACTTAGCTACAACCCTGTGCCCTTGGGGTCAATAGTTAATTTTGAGTAGTAATTCTATCCCACCATCTCCAATACCTTTGTTACCCATAGTGGCCATCCCTGTAACCGGGGAACCTCCTAGCACCCCAATTTATTTTAGACCCACCCTAAACCCATTGGCACTTGATTTGAAGAGTGATATAAAAGAAGCCTAAGGGTCTAAAAAATATGATAATGTAATAATAAGGAATATCATAGAAATGATAATTCTACGAAGTGCTTTTTGAGCTTTTTCTTAATGCCAAAGTTGTACACAACTCTTTCATGCCCAATTTACACACGCAAAAATTAAAAGATTTAACAATTTTCCCAAGTTCACAGATTTTAAAAATAGTGGATTTTGGGATTTGAACTTAAGCCTGTTGGAATCCAAAGTCTATGTTCCATTAGATGGATTATTTTTGGTTAAATTTCTTCCTCATTAGCCCTCTGGGAATATGGCGGGGGGTGGGGCAGTGTTAAGTGTGTTCATTTATTCATTGAGTCAATAAACAAACTTATTTTTAGTTAGACACTATATCTAAAGATATATAACTATAAGTGTGGAACTATAAAGGTGATTAGACAGAACATTATGTGTCTTTACACTACTTATATATAATGCTATCTTCTTTACCAATAATTTATAGACTTAAGTATTTTGCTTATTTCTCTGATCCTTCATTCTCTGTAACGGTTGGATAATAAACTATGCAAGTCCTGGCCGGGCGCAGTGGCTCAAGCCTGTAATCACAGCACTTTGGGAGGCCGAGACGGGCGGATCACGAGGTCAGGAGATCGAGACCATCCTGGCTAACACGGTGAAACCCCGTCTCTACTAAAAAATGCAAAAAAAATAACTAGCCGGGCGAGGTGGCGGGCGCCTGTAGTCCCAGCTACTCGGGAGGCTGAGGCAGGAGAATGGCGTAAACCCGGGAGGCGGAGCTTGCAGTGAGCCGAGATCCGGCCACTTCACTCCAGCCTGGGCGACAGAGCGAGACTCCGTCTCAAAAAATAATAATAAAATAAAAAAATAAATAAACTATGCAAGTCCTAAAGTCTCAGCTCTATGATTTTACAACTCTAATCATTATAAAGCCAGAATATTGTATTATACTAACTACCTTTCCCCTAAAGGAGTCCAGTATGGTCCTAATTCCATGACTAGGGTGGTTTCTGCTAAACAGACAGGTCTTTTCCAAACCAGGCACTACTCCTTTAAATGCACATTATTTGTATCACTTCAGTGGGAAGTAAAAGCCTTTACTCCTCCTTAGCTTTTTGTACTGTATTAAAACTGCAAGATCAACCTCAGCAGAGTTCATTCCTTATGCCTTACAACAACTCTGCCTTGGTGCCTCTACTATTTTCCTCCCTCCATATTATAACTTCTCTTGCTAGGACTCTTCACGTCAGCATACCATCATACATCTATGTAGCTCATCCCTCAAATCAGCCTTCTCATTTTAGTTTCTCCTGGAAATACTTTTTTTTAATTTTAAGAAGTAGAAAAAGAAAACTAATTTTAACTATTTTGTTTTATTTTGTTTTCTTTCCTGTCTAATCCAACCCACTCCTCTTTTGTCTTTGAAACATGTTGTCAATATAAGAATGCTTACACACTTTGGCTTTGGTCCTTTCTTTCTTTGTCTGGATGCTGTTTGACTCATAAATGCTGGCAAAAGCAGGAGACACAAGACAAAATATCTATTTCACATTATGGTATATGGTAAAAAATCAACTGCTTTGTAGTACCTTGAGCAGAAAAGTCAGTTATAAATACTTTAATAAAATATGATGTTTGTTATTTTTAGGTTTCAAGCCAGCAGAGTTGTAAACTGGCATGTGACTAGAGAAAAAGGTTTCTATTCACTTTTCTAGAAAAATATTCACAATGAGATTTTAAAAGTTTTCAATTAAAATAAATCATGATACCATGATAAAACATTTATTAGTGAGTATTTCTATATATTCAAAGAACTATATTTAAGTATTCTGAATTTCCCTTTGTATTATGAGGAGCTGATATGGTTTGGCTGTGTCCCCATCCAGATCTCATCTTGAATTCCCAAGTATTGTGGGAGGGACCCGGTGGGTGGTAATTGAATCATGGGGGCAGGTCTTTCCTGTGCTGTTGTGATAGTGAATAGGTCTCGAGAGATCTAATGGTTTAACAAGGGGGAGTTTCCCTCAACAAGCTCTCCCATCCATGTAAGATGTGACTTGCTCCTCCTTGCATTCCACCATGATTGTAAAGCCTCCCCAGCCATGTAGAACTGAGTCCATTAAACCATTTTCCTGTATAAATTTTTTTAAAAAATTGCAACCACCCACTGACCCACCATCCATCTTACAACAAAAAGGTCATGTGAATGACAAACAGATCCACTGAATAGTCTTTTTTATTTCAACAGAGAACTGGGTTAAACTTTATTTTTTATTGTAAATTGGCAACTTATAGTTGTATAAATTTATGGCATACAAAGTGATATTATAACTTATTAATATGATGTGGAAAAATTAAGCTAGTTAACATATCCATCACCTCAAATATTTAACATGTCTTGTGGTGAGAACATGTGAAATTTAGATTTTGAAATGTACAATAGTCTATTATTAACTATATTCACCAGGCTGTGCAATAGAACTCAAAATATATATATATATATATATATATTCCTCCTGTCTGAGATTTTGTACTCTTTGACCATCATCTCCTCATTCTTCTCACCTCCAACCTCTGTAACCACCATTCTACTCTCTGCTTCAATGAGTTCAATTGTTTTCAATTCTACATATAAATGAGAGTACAGACTGTTTATCTTTCTGTGCTGGACTTATTTTGCTTAACATTGTGTTCTCCAATTCCATCTATGTTGTCATGAATGACAAAATTTTCTCCTTTTTAAAGGGTGAATCATACTCCATTATTTATATAAACCACATTTTCTTTATCAGTTTATCTCTTAATGAACACTTAGGTTGATTCTATAACTTGGCTATCATTGTTTCAGTGAACATGAGGTTGCAGATATCTCTTTGACTAACTTCAAAATATTTTGTGTAAATATACAGAAGTGAGACTGCTGGATCATATGGTAATTCTGTTTTTAGTTTTATTTACTTGCCTGTGATGCTGCTAGGCTGCAAGGCTGTTATTTCTTCTATTGGCCCTCAATCTGCTCTAAAGATGATAAAGAACTTTAGTTAGATATGTGTTTCTGAGATTATTAACTATAGGTCAGAGAGTTTGATGCTTTTTTTACCAAATGAGAGAGTTAGGAATGCAGTGCTTTCTCGTGCCTTCAGATCTCTAGACTTCTCTTTGCAGGAAAGCATGTATAGCTGACCCTTAAACAATGTGGGGTTGGGGTGCAGATACCTGCACAATTGAAAATCCACATATCACTTTTGATTCCCCCAAAACTTAACTATGGATAGCCTACTGGTATTCATTGACAGGAAGCCTTGCCAGTAACATAGTCAATTAACACCTATTTTGTATGTCATATGTATTATATACTATGTTCCTATAATGAAGTAGATAAAAGAACATATTATTAAGAAAATCATAAATAAGAAAATTTATGACATATCTAACTTTATCTTAAGTTTTTGCAATATTTCTAGGCTATGAAATTCATCTTGGGGTTTTTCCAATTGTCACAAATCTCCAAAAAGTTTTCCAATATATTTATTGAGAAACCATCTGCATATAAGTGCACCTATACAGTTTGAACCCATGTTGTTGAATGGTCAACTGTACTATTATATAGAAGTTTAAAGCATGGGCTATGGAGCCAAGTAAATCTAGGTTCAAACCCTGGCTTTTCTACTTGCTACTTTACTGAACTCAGGTGATGTCTTTAAATATTATCAAGCTTTTATAAAATAGAGATAATAGAAACAACATTATCTATAGGTTTGTTATGAAGATTAATTGACCCAGTTATTGCTCAATGTTTGTCTTTATTGCTGTTGTTACCAAATAGCATGACTTCGACCTTTGATTATGGTAGCTAAGAAATCGTTACCAGTCAATATCATTTAAGAAAATGTTCAGGAATCAGCTTATTGAATACTAAATTTAGGAAGCTGTCTTTTGTTTGGTGATCTGTTATTTCAAAACAGTTTACTTAATTTTTGGCAGACTCTTTATAATTTTAATAGTAAAGTAACTCATTGAATCTTCTAGTTTTTATCCCCACTCACCAAAGACCATGGATATCTTCAGGTTGGATTGATAGTTGTCTCACACGTGCATGTGAAGAGACCACCAAACAGGCTTTGTGTGAGCAACCTGGCTGTTTATTTCACCTGGGTGCAGGCGGGCTGAGTCAGAAAAATGGGTCAGCAAAGGGTGGTAGGATTATCATTGGTTCTTATAGGTTTGAGGATAGGCGGTGAAGTTAAGAGCAATGTTTTGGGGGCAGGGGGTGAAGCTCACCAAGTACATTCTCAAGGGTGGGGAGAATTACAAAGAAACTACTTAAGGGTGGGGTAGATTATAAAGAACCTTCTTAAGGGTGGGGGAGATTACAAAGTACAGTTAGGGTGGGGAAGAAACAAATCACAATGGTGGAATGTCATCAGTTAAGCTGTTTTCACTTCTGTGGATCTTCAGTTGCTTCAGGCCATCTGGGTGTATATGTGCAGATCACTGGGGATATGATGGCTTAGCTTGGGCTCAGAGGCCTGACAATAGTATTTTTAAAAGGAGAAAAATAAAGAAAAATCACCATTGTTGTTACATCCTACTGCTTACATTTATTATCTGCTTTAATTCTCAAAACAACACAAGATTAAGAAGCTGCCTTTTCAAATAACAGCTCTTGCTACCACATCATTGTTTCCCCTCCTTAAATCCTGGATTATAACAGGAGAGATTTATTGCTCCATGAGGAATTCCATTAACATTTTGGCCACCATCTTTGAAAACCTGCTTGTTTAGTATACTTTAACCCCAGATGTATTTTTTAAAAGCACGTTGAGCAGTCTACTTCCCACTACCCACACTCCCCACAAAAAAAAACATGTTTCTGATATTTCTTCTTCCATTTTTCTACTTTTTCATTTTCTAAAATATTATTTCAAAAAGAACCATTCTTTCGGTGTTAAAAGATATGCTTTTGCTCAAAAGTCAGGTAATGCAAAATGATTTCTGCTTCACTAACATTTCTTTGTTTTTTTTTCCGAGAAGAGAAGGAAGAAGAGGTTTTTCCTCCTGCTAGCAGCTGAGTCCTTTTGTTTGGCTGGCCCAGTGAGGTTTTTGTTTCTGTGGAAGAAAGTCCTGTTATTTCTCAAAAGCTTTTGTGAGCAACACTTCCTCCTGTGTTTCTGCTCACCCAGCACATTTTGCAGGAGTTAATGTCAAAAAGACTAAGTGTTGTTGAGTTTGGTTGTGTTTTATGATGATGTTGTTCTCCCTACAAATCTTTTATGAACAGAGACTTAATTCTGTTGCTGGAGAGTGGATGTGTTGGCCATTTTGGTTTTGTTTGTTTGATTTTGGTGTTTTGGGGTCAGAGAAAAGATGCCCTGAATATTTTTAAGAAGCTTTTCCTGTGAGTCCTGCTGTTTCTGACAAATTCCTGGAATCTGACAGAAGGGTGTCTGTGGCTATAATGGTAGTTAACACTTGAAAGTATTTTTCAACTGTAATTGTGCCTGCATTGAAGGTTACTTCTTTCCTGATGTGTTCAGTAAGAAGTGGTTGTTTTGGCCAAGCAGGATGGCTCACATTTGTAATCCCAGCACTTTGGGAAGCCGAGGCAGGCACATCATCTCAGGTCGGGGGCTCAAGACCAGCCTGACAAACATGGAGAAACCCCATCTCTACTCAAAAAAAAGAATTAGCCGGGTGTGGTGGCACGTGCCTGTAGTCCCAGCTACTCGGTAGGCTGAGGCAGGAGAATTGCTTGAACCCAGTAGGCGGAGGTTATGGTGATCCAATTGCACTCCAGCCTGGGCAACAAGAACGAAACTCCATCTCAAAAAAAATTTTTTTTAAATACAAAGAAGTGGTTGTTTTTCTCAATAACAATGAGAAAAACAGTGAAATATACACTCAGGTTTAAAAAATTACCTAATCTGTAACTTATTTCCCCAATTTGATGTTACCAGATGTCCAATGTATCTAGACGACAGTGATTTCTTTCTCTACCTGGAATTCCACCGACAGGTACTGTCATGGACTCATACTTCCTAAGCAGTTGCTGCTGACAAGCATATGAGAGAAGTATCCTATTATTAGCAGTTGCTTAAGGACCAGACTGGAAGAAGTTCTAAGACCTGTCAGCTCCTTCTCTTGCGAACTACTGTAGCAGCACAACCAGGATCAGCTCTTTTGTCAAGAATAGGTTGAAACATGAACTTTTGGGGAAAAAGGGCTTATAACAGATTGTAAATCATTTTTTTTTTTCTTTCTCAGCTTGGTGAAGTTGAAATAGTACAGGTTTGGTTGTCAGATTAAGTTCAGTTGCTGGATATGATTCTTATTTGTACACGTCCATTAACATAGAAATTCTGAGTCTCAGTTACTTTTTCTGTACGATGAGAATAACAATAATACCAATGTTAATGTGTGGCTTTCTGGTTTAAGTAATGCAACAGTATATAAAGGGGTTAGAAAATAGATACTGAGCACCTAGTAGATATTCCACAAATGGCAGCTCTTATTATATGTGGTCCAGAGTTAAATACTCATCTCTACAGTCCCTCCTTCTGTTTCTGTAACTTTCTATACCCTTTCTATATTGTTTGCTGATTTAGGACATCAGTCTGCCCAAGGCCTACTGATTTAGGAAGAAAGTGTGTGGGCCCAGCTCTCTTAGTGTCAGGGTCACTTGAAGTAGTATCCATAGCAAAAAGTCACCCTCTAATTGCCCCGGTAATTGACTCTAGCACTTTAAGGCTTTGAACATTTTATAACCAACAGAGCTTCCCACACAATCTTTTAATGGCAGTTGTTCTAATTTATGGGCTTTGTATGCTGTCCTGAGAGAGCTGAATGGAAGACATTATTGTGAAGGGGCAATGCAGATAGCAATACAAATGTCCTTGCCCACAAGGCATGAAAGACAAACACTGAAAATGAAAAAAGGAAAAATAACCAAGCACACTTGCAGAAATAACTCTTATGACTTCAAAACATTAAAAATAAAACTGCTTTCCTGTGTGTCTGTCCTTGACAGTGATTTCATCTTTTTAGCTGCCTTTTAACTTGTTTTATTTACAGCTGCAAAGGATACAAGCCACTGAATGAAGAGTACATTTTCTCTTTCTCACATTCAAATATTATAAGTGTATAATAATATTAATTAAACATATAGTGGACTCATTTTTGTTTATATACCTGTTTGTATGTATGTATGTAAGTATGCAGTGAGAATGTGAA
The DNA here is from genome assembly GCF_009764315.1 of Trachypithecus francoisi. Classification (NCBI taxonomy): domain Eukaryota; kingdom Metazoa; phylum Chordata; class Mammalia; order Primates; family Cercopithecidae; genus Trachypithecus; species Trachypithecus francoisi. Next base: position 73,826,416 of record NW_022681473.1, on the reverse strand, counting down.
TATATACTGCATGTATATGAATATACACACGTATCATCTATATCTAGATATCTTTCATAACATACATATATTCCTTTTCTGTTTCAGTGCAAGTCTTCCTCATGTATTTACTCATAGACGTAGAGAATACCTAAATATTAACAACTTCAATATATGCCTGGATTTATAACCTTGATGTACAAAATTCTCTGCCTTCTCAAATCCCCCTTTCCTTTAATATCCCAATTTAGAGTTCAAGGCCCCCGCCTGTGAAAACTCCAGCCCCTTCCTCAGCATTTCTCACAATTGTCTCCTGACCACCTCTAGTCCTGAAGTTCCTTAGCCATCCCCCACAGGCAAGTTCTCCCTGTGCTTTTCCCTGTAGTCCAGAATCTGCCATCTTGTTGCTCTGGCAAGCTCCCTCTCTGTGTTAGTTTGCTACAGCTTCCATAACAAAGTACCACAAATTAAATGGCTTCAACAACAAACTTTTTGTCTTATACTTCTGGAGGGTAGAAGTCTGAGATGGAGATATTAGCAAGGTTGTTTCCTTCTGAAAACTGTGAGGAAGAATCTGTTCCATGACTCTCTCCCAGCTTCCAATAGTTTGCCGGAAATTTTTGGCATTCCATGGCTTAAGGATGAATCACTCTTTTTTTTCCTTTGGTCTTCATGTGGCATTCTCCCTGTATGCATATCTGTTTCTGTGTCCAAATTTTCCATTTATTAAAACAAACACAGTTTCATTGGATTAGGGATCACTCTAATAACTTCATGTTAACATAATCATCAGCAAACACCCTATTTCTAAATAAAATCACAGATACTGGAGATTAGAACTTCACCGTCTTTTGGGAGAATAAGATTAAATCCACAACTCTCCCTCTCTCAAAAAATCCTCCTTACATCTTTTCCCTATGCATCTACCAGGGAAACATTCAACATTCATGATCTGTTATTTTGTAGAGAAATGTACCTTTCTTTATTTCACCCTTCTAGTTCATTCTTGGGGCCTATTTTGACAGCATTAAAAATGTCAATATAAACTTGGACTTATAACCTTGATGTCACAAAACTCTGCCTTCTAGAGTCACCCTTTCTTTTAATATCCTAGTTAAGAGATGAAGCTCCTGGAAATATGTAGAATTTTCTTTACTAAAAAACACAAATACATGCACACATAGAGAATACTGAATGGCATATTGTGTATGCATTTTTTAACCATTTTATTCATTAAAACACAGATACAGAAAAGCTTACAAAATGCATATTGTTTAATGTATTATTTTATATAATTATTATGAGACAAAAACCCTGTAACCACCACCTAGAGCAAAAATAGAACTTTGTCAGCCACGAGAACACTTCTACGTGCCTATTATAATCACAGTTCTTTCTCTCCTTCTGAAAGTAACCACTAATCTGACTTTTAAAGTAATCCTTCCTTTATGTTGTTATCATCTATTCCTATATATTTTATGCTGGATGCTCTATTACTATATGTTTTCCTGGATGCTCTATTTTAGTCTTGCCCATTTTTTAGCTTAATATGTTTTTTCAGTCTTCTTTAATCTGTTGAATTCTACTCTATATTTTATTTACCTTATAGTTTATCTGCTGAAGAAGTTAGGCCATTAGACCTATATAGTTTGCCAAGTCTACTCGTCTCTGATGTATACCAATAATATAGGTCAATATGTCTCTCTCTACTCTTTCAAAAAAGAAAATAAATGGCAGCTGGATCCAGAGGTATAATCAGACTCATGCATGATCCCTTTGCTAGAGTGTAGGTAATGACATGCCCTTTTGTAATAAAGAAGTAGTATTTATTTTCACTCTTTTTTACATTAGCAGCCATTAGTGTTCAATTCTTAAGGTGATAATATTTCTATCAATTTTATTTCTATTTATTATCTGGAATAATTTTGCAAAGAGCCATTTACCCTCTTTTATTATAGTTGTAGAGCTTATATAAGAAAACATTGTAAGTGATTGATTCTTTTTTGCTACTTACCCAGTTCTCAAGATAATGAGTTGTTTCCTTGTCATCCTGAAAGGTACAATTAGTTGTATTATTATGACTATTATTAAAAGTATTATTTTCAACTAATGAATTTAAACATAACTGAAACAAACAAAAAAAGGATTAAGGAAAAGTAAACAGAGCCACAGTGACCTGTACAATAATACCTATCAGTTTAGTATATCAGTAACTGGATCCCCACTAAGAGAGGAAAGAGATAATGACCAGAAAAAAAGAAAAGAAAAAAATTAGCTAAACTTTTCTCAAGTTTAATCAAAAACATTAACATACAGATCCAAGAAGTTTCAAACAGGATAAATACAAACAAATAAAGCAAACTACTACCACAGTGGATTTAGAGACACTGCAGAAAACCAGTGATAAAAGTAATAAGAGAAAACAAGTGCATTATAAAATGGAGAACCAGATAAGAATTATTCCTGACTTCTCATCAGAAACGATAGAGGCCAGCAGCCAGTTGAATGACATTTTTAAAGGACTGAAAGATAATATGGAAAGTTCAAGTGCTTAGAACAGTACCTGGCACATAGTAGGTACTAACTACTTTTTAGGTGTTGTACTTATGAGCTTTATTTTCAAAGTTCTTCTTTAAGATTGTAGAGACCACTGAGTGAATATGGTATCCTTTTCTTAGTACCTAAAAGGACAATTTAATGATCTGCTTTCTAAAAGAAAATGTAATTTTTGTGTGAAACACCAGGCCTCCAGGTGTCATGGTAGCTATTTCATGGCTATTATTCCAAAAGAACTAATTAAATAAATGAAATTAAAATATCTGCATGAAATTTGCAGCTCTCTTTATTCAAGCACATATTTAGAAACTTCACTTTGATTAGGTAAATAATTTGTGAGACATTTTTCAAATATTTGATCTCAGAGTAACAATTTTAAAATGGAAAAATAAATAGATTTTCATTTAAAAGCATAATAAAGAATTCCTTTCCAATTGTGACTGATTTAATTTATATATAACATTGGTTTCAAAATCCTCTATGAGTACATTTTCATTCTATCTTCTCTTTATTTGTTTATAATCTGTGAATTTGTAGGCAGAAGACTATATTATGTAATGCATTGTTCAAATAGAATAATATTTGAAAAGGCTATGATTATTTACACAATTTTAAAAATACTCCTCTTTGAAATTCATTGACTAGTTGTTCTCTTTGCTCTTCCCAGTCTGCAATAATAATTCTCTACAATGCTGAACTGACATACTTGTTTCCTCAAACTGCCACTCTCTCTCTCTCTCTCTCTGTCTGCTTTTTTTACTTGAAGTCTTTGCATATGGTGTATTCTCTGTGTAGTACTCTCCCCAATGCCGCAATGGATTGGCTCCTACTCTTCCTTCAGAATTCAACAGAAAAAGTTACTTCTATTGGGGAATACTCTCCTCTATGTTCTGAAAGTATGGTGTGTTTATTCTCATCACTCTGTTTATTTAGGCAACATAGATACTGCAACCTTGACTCAGAGTCTATGTAAATCTTGGTTCTACTAGATTCTTGCTGTATGACCTTAAGAATGTTTTACTTGATCTCTTGTCTTTTGTTACCTCATCAACAAAATAAGAATAATAATTGTACCTATCTTATAAGGTGATATGGCAACCTAAAAAAGGTTAACAATGGAGTGAAATAGAGAACCCAGAAATAAGACCATGCACCTACAACCTGATCATCAACAAACCTGACAAAAACAAGCAATGGGAAACAAACCTGACAAAAACAAGCAATGGGAAAATGATTTTTTATTTAATAAATGATGCTGGGAGACCTGGCTAGCCATAGTCAGAAAATTGAAACTGGACCCCTTCCTTACACCATATACAAAAATCAACTCAAGATGGATTAAAGACTTAAATATAAAACCCAAAAAAATAAAAGCCCTCAAAGACAACCTAGGAAATACCATTCAAGACATAGGCATGAGGAAAGATTTTATGATGAAGACAACAAAAGCAACTGCAACAAATGAAAAATTGACATATGGGATATAAGAAACTATCAACAGGGTAAACAGACAACCTATAGAATAGGAGAAAAATTTTCCAATCTATCTATCTAACAAAGATATTCAGTATCTGTAAGGAACTTGAACAAATTTACAAGAAAAAAACAACCCCATTAAAAAGTGGACAAAGGACTTGAGCAGACATTTCTCGAAGGAAGACACAGGTATGGACAACAAACATATAAAAAAAGCTCAACATCACCGATCATTAGAGAAATGCAAATAAAAACCACAATGAGATACCATCTCACACCATTCAGAATGGCTATTACTAAAAAGTCAAAAAAAAAAAAAAAAAAAAACAGCTGTTGATGAGGCTGTGGAGAAAAAGGAATGCTTTTACACTGTTGGTGAGAGTGTAAATTAGTTCAACCATTATGGAAGACAGTGTGAGGATTCCTCAAAGACCTAGGGCCAAAAAAAATTCAACCTAGCAATCCCATTACTGAATATATACCCAAAGGAATATAAATCATTCTATTATAAAGATACATGCACATGTAAGTTCATTGCAGCACTATTCACAATAGCAAAGACATGGAATCAGCCTAAATACTGACCAATGATAGACTGGATAAAGAAAATGTGGCACCTATACACCATGGAATACTATGCAGCCATAAAGAGGAATGAGATCATGTCCTTTGCAGGGACATGGATGGAGCTAGAGGTCATTATTTTCAGCAAACTAACACAAGAACAGAAAACCAAATACCACATGTTCTCACTTATAACTTGGAGCTGACTGATAAGAACACATGAACACATGAGGAGAAACAACACACACTGGGACCTGTTGGAGAGTGGGGAGTGGAAAAAGGGAGAGCATCAGGAAGAACAGCTAATAGATGCTGGGATTAATACCTGGGTGATGGGATGATCTATACAGCAAACCACCATGACACACCTTTACCTATGTAACAAATCTGCACATGCTGCACATGTACCCCTGAACTTAAAATAAAAGTTGGAAATTTAAAAAAAAAATTAAAAAGGTTAATACACACAAGTCTTAGAAAAGTGCCTGACAATGGTAATGCTAAGTCAGTGAGTGCTAATAGAGCTTTCATACGTAATCATCTTTCTACTTGGCACATGCCTCTTTATATTTAGTGATCAATTAATAATTATGATGTGAATGAATTAAGCCATAGTAGCTTCTGCTTATAAATTGTTTGTAAAATCAATCTAATTAATATTTATTGAGTACTGAGAATATGTCTTGACACTTATTTATTGAATAAGTGAATGATTAAATGTAGAAAATGTAATATTGAATGCTATTCTACAAAAGTAAAGGTGAAAAACTCAATGTGAAGTGGTTTCTTTGCTAACAATTTTTTGGAAGAAATTAATGAGTATCTACACCAAATTACATATGTATTCAAATGGGTAAACAGTGGAAGGGGAGTTTCCAGAACAAGAAGTAACATTCTCGAGGGTGGAGATATGCTGTGTAAATGTTGGCCTTTTTTTATCTCAAAACAAATTAAATAGAAAAAAAAAGTCTGTATCAGGATTAGTATGTAGGCAGGTGTACCTATGCAAGAAATATGGTTGATTTTACATTGGATTTGAAAGAGAAAGTACATTGTAAAATCATGCCTTTCATAACAGCAGATTGGAATGCCATCTTCCCAATTTATTAGCTGTGGGAATGCAAACATGTTATTGAACTTTTCTAAGACTCATAACATGTTAAGTTGTAGTAATAGTTAGCCCAAGGATTAAATAAAACTATTCCTGCAAAGCTTTCAGACAGTGTGCCTGGCACATGGTATGTAGTCAATAGGAACAAGACCCGTTGACCAGATTGGTCAGATACAGAGATTCTTTAAACATTTTATTTTCATTTAAAACATTAATGTATATTGAATTGCCTATTTTTATTTAAAATGGTCCCCATAGGTCTCAACCATTTTTTATGAAGAAAATTTACGGATAATAAAAGACATTGGGAAAGTAATGTAAGTGTCCAAATACTTCTGGACTTTGTTTCTTCTCAACCTTTTATAATTATCTTGCCCACATTAACTTAATAGCATGTTTTAAACATTTGGTGTTTCACAAGCCTTTCCAAATCATTCACCTCACATTTTATAGAAACATTAAGATGAGTATTTTATCAATTCACAAAATATTTAATCAAATTACGTAATTACAGCAACAACAAGTGACATAATTAACAAGTAAAAGGGAGATAAATGGGTTTGGTAAAAAACTCAGATGAATTTTGATAAATACACAACTCTACTAGGTATGTAGAGAATTCTATTTGGTAAGTGTACAACTCTACTTGCTTGAAGAGCACTGTGAAGATATACTCAAGAACAGCTTTCTAACCATGTACAGTTAGCATCCCCAGGTCCAGTCAAGACAGTTATGAGTTTTGGTTAATTAAGCAAGTTTTTAACTGAAGTAGGGGAGCTTTTTTCTTTTCTTTTCTTTTGTTTTTTTGAGACGTAGTCCCATTCTGTCACCCAGGCTGGAGTTCAGTGGTGCAATCTCAGCTCACTGCAACCTCCGCCTCCCCGGGTCAAGCAATTCTCCTGCCTCAGCCTCCCAAGTAGCTGGAATTACAGGCGTGCACCACTATACCCAGCTAACTTTTGTATTTTTAGTAGAGACGGGGTTTTACCACATTGACCAGGCTAATCTCAAGCTCCTGACCTCATGATCCACCCACCTCGGCCTTCCAAAGTGCTGGGATTACAGGCGTGAGCCACCATGCCCGGCTGGAGACTTCCATTATATAATACTACTATTGCTGCTATTAAAAAGGTCAAATCAGTTCTGTTAACTGAAATATCACTTCAATAACATTCTGCAATCACTCTGATATCTATGTTCACATAGGAATTTAGACATATTTCATAAATATAGCACTTCTCACTGATGCTACAGTTATTTATTTTTCCATTCTAGACTATGAGCTCCTCAATATTAGATACTTGTTCTCTTCTTGAAGCTTGTCCCTAGCCCATAGTAAGTACTAGGAGATGGGTAGTATGAACTCTAGAAGCTTAGTCCCATGAGAAAAAGTAGAAGAAACTAGGTCTGCTTCACTTAGAACAAAGAAGATAAGGTAGCTGTAAGAGCTGGCTTCAAAACCTCTGCTTTCCAAGTAACTGAGCCAGACTTTTAGCTCAGGTTCTGCAATTAAGCAGCTTTGTAACTCTGAGAAATTACTTCATTTCTGGAGGTCTTAGTTTAATCCCTGAAAAATTAGAGAAGTAAGACAGATGATCTGGGGAATCCCTTCTAAAGGTAGTTGTTCTACATATTTAAAGGGACATCATTTGTGGGGACAGACAACCCAGCTTATTCTCTTTTCCTTTAAAAGACAGATCTGAGACCTGTGGATAGAAGTAATAACATCATAACCAATTAATTAATATAGGGAAAAAAGAAATGTTAACAGTTCCACCTTGGTTACAGTGTATTTAAGTAAAGGCTAGATGACCATATGCATGGACCTGGAGTGGGATTCAATTAGATTAACCCCAAGATCCCTTCCAATTATAAGATTCTTTGACTATTAAGTCAAAGGACCAAATGAAGCAAGAGCACTCAACTTCCTTTTTATTTAACTTTTCTGACTGATCCTGCTTTACTACTCTTTATTCACATGTGCTATTTTACTGGGAGTAATCTTAAATTTACTTTTCTCCCCTTCAACCTAACCACAGACTCTGTTTTGAAACCCTGAATATTTTGACAGTAAAACAGAAACAAGCCACAATCTCATAGTCTCCCTGGTAGACTGAAGAGAATCCCAACTGCATTTGCCAACTATATTCTAAAGCTTTCAATAGTAATGCCTACATGCAATATATAAATGCCACAAAATGTCACCATCGAATGAACCAACAGTGGTCAAGGTCAGTGGATGTTGGAAGTCTCACCAAGTTTTCCAAAGGCTATTAGAGTAAACAGGAAGTCAAGAGTAACTTGACTCCCTGCTTCTGTCCTACTCTGAATTTCTTGCCAAAAATCAGGGTCTGTATTTCTTCTGTCTTGCAAATAGTATACAATGATCTAGAGTATATAAGGACACTTGCAAAAGCCTGAGACCAGAGAAACAATAACTAAAATGTTTCATGACAGCTACTACTGTGTTGTGGAAATTGTTTATTCTTAGACGTAAGTTGATCAACTTCAAAATATAGCATTAGCAGATTTTGTTAGTCCTGAAAAGCAAGTGAACTATCCATTTAAAAGCTAGGAAATCTGTTTTGTTATTTTCTATATATGTAAGTCTCACAGAAAATATCCCATTTTGGATTTTAATCAGGATAAAAAATAAGCTTCATCTAGCATATTATTGCTCCAAAATCCAGTTAATTGAAACATTTTATAGAAAATACAATCCACATTATATTTTAATAGCTTTGAATTGAAACACATGTAATATTTTAATTTTAAAAATTAAAAAATAAATGTGCTCTGGACATATATTTCTTTAATTGATGACCAGAAAACATTAGCATTAATGGGTGGTAGTGTTTTTCAGTGCCAAGGTTTTGACTCTCTTGTATTCATAGAGTATGGTCCAAATGCTATATTTGGCCACATTCATTGTTTCATTTCCTAATGGGCAAAGCTGTCACTGAAGGACTAAGCTTTTTTCTTACCCTCAGAAATGTAGATCCAGATTATTTTTATTATTAGATGCAGAGCTTTGATTTAGCCCTGGAAAGTACCCTGAATTATAACTGACTTAAAGAAATAGAAATGCTAACTGACAATAATGGGTCTTCTCAAAATGTGTAACATTTAGAAGAGTAAAGCTGTTTTTTGTTGTTATTTATTTATTTATTTTTTAGAGATGGGGCCTTGCTCTGTCACCCAAGCTGGAATATCGTGGTACTGTCATGACTCACTGCAGCTTTTACCTCCCAGCCTCAAGTGATCCTCCAACTTCAGCCTCCAGAGTAGCTGCAGCCACAGGCACATGCCACCACACTGGCTGGTTGTTGTATTTTTTACAGAGACAGGGTATTACTATGTTACCCAGGCTGGTCTCAACTCTTGGGCTCAAATAATCCTCCTGCCTCAGCCTCCCAAAGTGCTAGGATTATGAACATAAGCTGCCATGCCCAGCCAAGCTGTCTTTATTTAATTGGTTTATTGTATCCTTTAAATACACATTTAAAGTAATAGTATCAAAATCAACATTTTTAAGTTCACTCAACCTGTTTTTTTTTTGTTTGTTTGTTTGTTTTGTTATAGTGGCCAAAAAAAATTTTCCATGCTTCTGAAGGTAAATAAAATAATTTTAAAAACTTATAAGACAAGAACAAGGAGAAAATTACGTAATTTGTGATTAGAAGTAATTTGAAATACAGGAAAGTAATTACTTAGAAATTAAAGATGATTTTTAATTTGGTTCAGTGCAAAGATTTGATAATGCAAGAGTTGTATACCAAATTTACACATTAAAATTAATTGATCGAATTGAGACTTCAGCAACCACTGTCTAGTGCAAAGACACAAGCACATAATTAATGATAATAATGCTGAAGAGTTTACATCACGCCAGGTAGGTATTTTGATTGCTCTCATTTTGCTATTGATATCAAATTAAAAACTAAAGAATTCCTTTTAAAAATTATGCTGTCATACTTCAGTTGGTACAATATTTGAGAAAGGAACTAGAACTTTTCATAGCACATCAACTTTTGGTTTTATTAAAATGCACACATCAGCCAGATGCAGTAGCTTTTGCTTGTAATCCCATCCCCTTGGGAGATGGAGGCAGGAGGATTACTTGAGCCCAAGAGTTCAAGACCAGCCTGGGCAACATAGCAAGACCCTGTCATTACAAAAAATAAAACTAAGTAAAAATAATGGCTGGGGGTAGTTGCATGCACCTGGAGTACCACTGACTTGGAAGACTGAGGCAGGAAGATTGCTTGAGCTCAGGAGTTCAAGATTACAGGGAGCTATGATTGTGCCACTGCACTCCAGCAGTAAGATCCAGTCTCTTAAAAAAAAAAAAAAAAAAGATAATACAATAAAAATGCTTGGGTCATTCATTTTATCATACAAAATAAATGTCAGTGGTCATGATCATTTATGTCATTCTCAGAAATCTTTATATAGATCTAAAATTTAACAACATATGTTACAGTTAAAGATGAGTTCTAGCTGATGCCAGTGTGAAAAATACTAGTATTTTCATACTATTTAGATTTTTTTTCTTAAGGTATCTTTTAAATTCATTTTTATTGTTTCTACTACTAAGATTAGTGTGTATTTGTAGAGTGCTTTAGAGTTTGTGATACCAGAACACAATGCACAGACTGGGAGGCTGAATGGAACAATAAGCTTAAGAAGAAAGGCTTTGCTGCCAGACAGTCTTGGATTCACGTCTTGGCCCACAGGTTGTTAAATCACTGACCTTAAGGAAACTACTTAACATCTTTAATCTTTGTTTTCTTGTTTGTAAAATGTTATAATACCTGCCTCATTGGTTTTATTTTAATGGGATGAAATGAGATAAGGCATAATGAATGAAATGTCATTTCCTTTGTACCTAGTATATAGTAAATAATAAAAACAACTATCATTATTGTCCCTCATTTAATATTGTTATATCATTTAATATTTATTTTCTACAGAGAATAACCTTTAAAACTCCACACTGCGCAGTATCAAACTAGACAGAAGTATTAACTTGGTCACCCACCCAAGGACCCTTCACTTTAGTTGCTCTCTGCTCACCCTTGTAGGAATCAAATAAAAACTCACTCTTGATAAAAACAAATGGGCAGCTTAGATTTCCTTGTTAAATTCACCCCTCAAGTTATACAACCTCGTTATTGAAGAACAGATGAGAAAAAAAAAATTATACCACATAAAGAATAGGAAGCACACAATATGCTCATTTTAGTATGTGAGCTTTAGGAGCTTGAGTTAGCATCCTTATGGATATATTTCTACACTTTCGCCTCTAGAATCATTTCCTGTAGGTTTGGGGATGGGTTTTGTGGGGTCGAGGGTGGTGTGTGTTTGCTTTGCATCTTGAATGCCAAAATATCATGGCAAATGTGAGAGAAATTTATATCTTAACATTTCAAATCTTCCAGGCATATTCCAACTTAAAGTTCCTGGATCAGGACCAAAATGGCATTCTACTAGTCCTATACATGAAGTAAAATATAAGAAACCATAGTTAAAAGCTATAGGAATAAAAAATCTAAGATGCTGATACAATAAAGGAAACAACAGCAACCTTGTTTTGTTTATTTAGCCTGTTAACAAATATTTATTGAGAGTCTAATATTTTCTAGGTACGGAGCAACAAGAAGAGAAGTAATTTGAGTAGTACATGCTTGATTCCCACTCTAGGTCAAAAAACAAATCAAAACAAAACAAAAAACAGGAAAAAACCTGTAGATAAAGACAGATACCAGATATAACTGCACAAAAGAGAGAGTGATCCACCTAACGACAACTGGGTCATCCCAGGAACTCTTATTTGAATGGTCCCCTATTCCTCCTAGATCTATTACTGTATTACTCCTTGTTTTACCTCTACCCAAAGGATCAAATTTATTTTAGATGTTGTTTTGCCTCTACCCAGTGTGCAAATTTATTTTTGATATGTATGAATTCTCCTGACTTCACTTGTCAGAGCTTTTTTTCTTCTTTTTATTTTTCTCCTTCTCTCTCCCTTATCAAAATATCTGTTGTGGATATTTTTGTATGTCTAACTCTCTAGTCTTCTCCAATATGCTTATTAAAAGTATTTGATGATCTTTTGGAGAGGGAGGAATGTTCTGGAACCGTTCTTAAACCAAATTTCCATCTGTCAACAGCTGTCTGAATAGAGATACATACCAAAATTACCAAACCTCCATCTCCAAAACATGTGAGCTAACTATATCAATCATTGAGATAACTTCATACATTCTGTTACATTTGGAATTGTGCTGTAAAAGCCAAACATTGCATATTAATTAAATTGTACTTATGTTTATATGAAACTGATAGAGACTCTTAAAGAATTCACAATTTAAGCATAAGGTAGAGTAACTGGAGGGAGTTCACTAAGAAGATGATACAAGGGTATAGGATTAGAACCCAGGTCTATAATTTGTCTCATTTTACTTCATAGGATTAACCAATTATGATGATAAATGGCAGTATTTTAGGAAAGTTTGAGAAATAAAAGAGAATAGATTGAGTAGCCATGATATGACATAGTTTTGTGTGTCTAATAACTCATTTTATGTTCTAGTATTTTGCTTTAGATATTAATAATACCTAAAATTTAAATAAATGTAAATGGTTTAAAGTGCATGATATATTACATTTGTCTCTCATTACAATCTTGAAAGAAAATGCAATGGGAATAGATATCCTTTCAATACTGGAACTTATACTATGTAGTTCCTTCTCATACATTATCATAATTAATTCTCACTGTGATATTATGAGGTAACTATTAGCCTCCTAATACCATTCTCCTGATAAAACTGATTCTCAGAGAAGCTAAAGAGCATATTACAAGGTCATACAGCTTTTAAATGGTAGAACCAGGGATTACACCAGTGATCTTTCTCCTATTCCATATGGTGGTCGTGTCATATATTATCTCTTTACATATTAGAAAACAGATCCATTAAAAGTGACTTTTTCCAATAGTTCATTTATTATTTTAGCATGCAAAATATTGTATGTCTTTTAAGCAGTCATTAAAGATGTTCAATTATGAATTTATATGTGTAAATTAAACTAAGTTGGGCAAAAGTATAAGATTAAATAAAGCCAAAAGGTACATGCTATAAGCTTTGTACAATTGGATATGCAAGATAGATTGTTGTAAAGGTTAATGGATTTGATATAAAAGATATTTAGTTGCAATTAAACAGATTTTATGGCAAAGTAAAGATATCTTAACTCAACTGCTGTGTAATTGAAAATATTAACACTTGTCACAGTATAACAAGGAAGCGTCTGTTACCCAGTGGTTTCAGACACCTTCTTTGGCATGTCTGAAACCAAACAATAAATCCTGGAAATATTGTTTAGCTACTTCATAAATCTGAACCATAATGAGTAAACCCTTTGTTGTTTCATAGTGAGCAAGATGTCCTTGAAAAAAGAAATGTTTGTATAATTGTTTCAATTACATAACTTCCACTCTTTCCTAGGATCCAAGCTGAGTCCAGATTTTCCAATTATCTCTTTTACAAAGAGCCCTATAAGGGTGATCAAGTGAGGTAGTAAAGTTAGCTTCTACTGATAATGCCCATTTGACAATTTTGGTGAATTAAAATGTTTATAAATTTTTCAATTTGATGTTAGTCTTTTAGTTTCTTAGCAGATTGCAGATACCTATTGTATTATATTTTATTTTTCAAAATTTGGTTTTGTGAAGAAGATATGACAAACAGTCAGTGTTGGGGGAGCAAGGAAAAGCTCAAGCTAAATCATGAGCAGAGAGAAAATTGAGGGAAAAAAGTCTCCTAGAGTGAGTTTTAATGAGTGATTACTGAATATAGTAAAGAAAAAAGGCAAACTTGAAAAGGAATAAATGATGCTTTATTATATAAAAGAGAACATATTCCCAATGACACAGAATATAATTTGTTGTATTTTTATTGATATATAGTATTTTACATATTTATGGGGTACATATGATATTTTGTTACATGCGTAGAATATGTAATGATCAAAGCAGGGTATCTGAGGCGTCCATCACTTTAAGTATTTATCATTTCTATGTGTTGGGAACAATTCAAGTCCTCTCTTCTAGCTACTTTGAAATGTACAATACACTGTTTTTAACTATAGTCACTCTGCTGTTGAATAGAACTTATACCTCTTATCTAAGTGTATTTGCACCCATTAACTTAACGTCTCTTCTCCCCACAAACCTTTTCCAGCTTCTAGTATCTGCCAACTTTTTTAGCTCCCACATGTAAGTGAGGACATGCAATAATTGTCATTCTGTACCTGCTTATTTCACTTTATATAATGACCACTAGTTCTATCAATGTTACTACAAATGACATCTTCTTCTTTTCTACAACCAAATAATATTCTGTCGTGTATAGATAACACATTTTCTTTATCCATTCATTCATTGATGGACACTTAGATTGATTTCATGTCTTTGCTATTGTGAATAGAGTTGCAATAAACATGTCAGTACTGGTGTCTCTTTGATATATTCATGTATTTTCCCTTGTATAAATACCCGGTAATGAGACTGCTGGATTGTATAGTAGTTCCATTTTTAGTTTTATGAGAAATCACCATACTGTTGTCCATAGTGGCAAATGACGGCAGTATTTCACATTCCCACTGACAGTGTATGAGCTCCCTTTTTCTCCATGTTCTTGTCAGCGTCTGTTATTTTTTGTCTTTTTAATAATAAACATTCTGCCTGGAATAAGATGATATCTCATTGTGGTTTTGATTTGCATTTCTCTAATGATTAATGATATTGAACATTTTTTTATTTCAATGTCATCTTCTGAGAAATATCTATTAATGTCTTTTGCCCATTTTTAATGGGATTATTTTTGTTGTTGACTTGTTTGAGTTCTTTGTATGTTCTGGATATTAGTCGTTTGTCAGATTAATAGTTTGCAACCATTTTCTCCCATTCAATTTGTTGTTTCTTCCCTCTGATAATTGTCTTCTCTATTGTGCAGAAGTTTAATATAGTCTGATTTGTCTATTCTTGTTTTAGTTGTCCATGGTCTTAAGTTCTTAGCCATAAAATCTTTGCCTAGATTAGTGTCATGAGGTGTTTTCCCTTTATTTTCTTCTGTGAGTTTTATAGTTTCAGGCCTTCCATTTAAGGCTTTAATCCATCTTGAGTTGATTTTTGTTCAGATAGGGTTCCAGTTTCAGTCTTTTGCATGTGGATATCCAATATTCCTAGGATCACTTATTGAAAAGGATGTCCTTTCCCCAGTACATGTTCTTAGCAATTTTGTCAAATGTCAGTAGGCTGTAAATAAGAGGATGTATTTCTGTCTTCTCTATTCTGTTCCATTGGTCTAAGTGTCTATTTTTATACCAATACCATGCCTTATAATGTATTTCTAAGTCAGGTTGTGTGATGCCTCCAGCTTTGTTTTTTGTTTGCTTATTTTTGTGTTTTGTTTTGTTGTTTTTGGTTTTGGGGGTTTTTTGGTTGGGGGATTTTTGTTTGTTTTTTTCTCAGGATTGCTTCAGCTATTCTGGCTCTTTTTTATTCTATACAAATTTTAGAATTCTTTTTCTCATTTCTGTGAAAAAACTGACTTTGGTGTTTTTATAGGGATTGTATTGAATCTGTAGATTGCTTTGGGAAGTTATCTCATTTTAATGATGTTAATTCTTTCAACTCATGAGCATGAAATATCTTTCCATTTGTTTATGTCCTCTTTAATTTCTTTCATCAGTGTTTTGTAGTTTTCCTCGTAGAGATCTTTCACTTCCTTGGTTAAATCTGTTCCTAGATATTTGGTTTCTGTAACCATTGTAAATGAAATTGCTTTCTTAATTTGTTTTTTGACTATTTCATTATTGGTGTACAGAAATGCTACTGCTTTTTTTATATTGATTTTGTATCCTCTAACTTTACTGAATTTATTAGCTCTAAGAGTTTTTTGGTGGAGTATTTTTTGAGCATTCTTATCTTGTTCCAGTTATTAGAGAGAAACTTTCAACTTTTATCCATTCAGTATGATATTAGCTGTGTGTTAGTCATATATGGCCTTTATTATTGTGAAGTATATTTTTTCTATGCCTAGCTTATTGAAAATTTTTATTATAAAGTGATGTTCAATTTTTCAAATACTTTTCCTGCATCTGATGAGATGATCATATGATTCTTGTGCTTCCTTCTGTTGATGTGATGTATTATGTTTGTTGATTTGCATATGTAAAACCATTCTTGCATCCCTTGGTATAAATCCCATTTTGTAATGGTATATTATCTTTTTGATGTGCTGTTGAATTCAGTTTGCTAGTATTTTGTTGAGGATTTTTTGAAGATGTGTTCATCAGGGAATTTATGTATAATTTTCTTATTTTGTTGTGACCTCAGGTTTTGGTATCAGGGTAATACTGGTCATAGAATGAGTTAGGGAGAATTTCTTTCAGTTCAATTTTTTTGGAGTAGTTAGAGAAAATTGATATTACTTCTTTATATGTGTGGTGGAATTTAGCAGTGAATCCATCTGATCCTGCACTTTATTTTATTGGGAGACTTTTATTACTATTTCAGCCTTACTACTTAATATTGATCTGATCAGGTTTTCTATATCTTCCTGACTAAACCTTGGTAGGTTGTAGGTTTCCAGGAATTTATCCATTTCCTCTACTTTTTCCAGTTATTTGTCAAACAGTTGTTCCTAATAGTCTCTGATGATCTTGTATTTCTGTGGAATTAATATAGTAAGGCTTTGTGTCCCCACCCAAATCTCATATTGAATTGTAATCCACATAATCCCCATAATCCCCATGTGTCAAGGGAGAGACCATGTGGAGGTAACTGAATCATGGGGGTGGTTTCCCCCATACTATTCTTGTGACAGTAAGTCCTCATGAAATCTGATGGCTTTATAAGAGGCTCTTCCCCTTCCCTTGGCACTTCTTCCTGCCACATTGTGAAGAAGGTGCCTTGCTTCCAGTTCACCTACTGCCATAATTGTAAGTTTGTTGAGGCCTCCCCAGCCATGCTGAATTGTGAGACAATTAAACCTCTTTCCATTTTAAATTACCCAGTCCCAAACAGTTCTTTATAGCAGTATGAAAATGGACTAATACAAGTAAATGGTACCAGGAGTGGGGTGCTGCTATAAAGATACCCAAAAATGTAGAAGCAGCTTTGGAAGTGAGTAACAGGCAGAGGTTGGAAGAGTTTGGAGGACTCAGAAGAAAACAGGAAGATGTGAGAAAGTTTGGAACTTCCTAGGGACTTGGTGAATGGCTTTGACCAAAATACTGATAATGATGTGGACAATGAAGTACAGGCTGAGGTGGTCTCCGATGGAGATGAGGAACTTGTTGAGAACCAGAATAAAGGTGACTCTTGCTGTGCTTTAGCAAAGAGACTGGAGGCATTTTGCCCTGCCCTAGAAATTAGTGGAAGTTTAAACTTAAGAGAGATGATTTAGGGTATCTGGTGAAAGAAATTTCTAAGCAGCAAAGTGTTCAAGTTCTGACTTGAGTGCTCTTAAAAGCATTCAGTTTTATGAATTCACAAAGAGATAGTTCAGAACTGGAACTTAAGTTTAAAAGGGAAACAGAGCATAAAAGTTTGAAAGCTTTGCAACCTGACAATGCAGTAGAAAAGAGAAACCAATTTTCTGGAAAGAAATTCAGGCCAGCTGCATGAATTTGCATAATGAACAAGGAGCCAAATGTTAATCACCAAGACAATTGGAAAAATGTCTCCAAGGCATGTTGGACATCCTCACGGCAGACCCTCCCATCACAGACCTGGAGGCCTAGGAGAGAAAAAAATGGTTTTGTGGGCAAGGACCAGGGTCTTGCTGCTTTGTGAAGTCTCTGGACTTGGTGCCCTGCATTCCAGTCATGGGTTAAAGAGGCCAACGTACAGCTCAGACCATTGCTTCAGAGAATGCAAGCCCCAAGGCTTGGCAGCTTACATGTGGTGTTGGGTCTGTGGGTACACAGATGTCAAGAATTGAGGTTTGGGAACCTCCACCTCAGTTTCAGAGGTTGTATGAAAATGCCTGGATGTCCAGGCAGAAGTTTGCTGTGGCGGAGGAGCCCTCATGGAGACCCTCTGCTAGGGCAGTACGGAAGGGAAATATGGGGTGGGTACCCCCACACAGAGTCCCCACTGGGGCACTGCCTAGCTGAGCTGTGAGAAGAGGGCCCCTATCCTCCAGACCTAGAATGGTAGATCCACTAACAGCTTGCATGATGCACCTGGAAAAACTGCAGACACTCAACACCAGCCTATGAAAGCAGCCAGGAGTGGGGGCTATAGTCTGCAAAGCCACAGGGGCAGAGCTGCCAAAGACCATGGAAATCCACCTCTTACATCAGTGTGATATGGATATAAGACATGGAGTCAAAGGAGCTATTTTGGAGCATTAAGATTTGATTGCTCTGGTGGATTTTGGACTTGCATGGGGCCTGTAGCCCCTTTGATGTAGCCAACTTCTCACAGTTGGAATGGGAGCATTTACCCAATGCATGTACCCCCACTGTATCAAGGAAGTAACTAACTTGATTTTGATTTTACAGGCTCATAAGTGGAAAGAACTTGCCTTGTCTCAGATAAAACTTTGGACTTGGACTTTTGGGTTAATGCTGGAATGAATTAAGTCTTTGGGGGACTGTTGGGAAGACAAGATTAGTTTTGAAATATGAAAGGGACATGAGATTTGGGGGGTGCAGGGGCAGAATGATATGGTTAGGCTTTGTGTCATCACCCAAATCTCATTTTGAATTGTAATCCACATAATACCCACATAATTTCCACATAATATCCAAATAATCTCATTTTGAATTATAATCCCATAATTCCCACGTGTCAAGGGAGAGACCAGGTAGAGATAGTTGAATCATAGGCATGGTTTCCCCCATGCAGTTCTCATGATAATGAGTGAGTTCTCACAAAATCTGACAGTTTTAAAAGGGGCTCTTCCCCCTTTGGTTGGCACTTCTCCTTCCTGCTGCCTTGTGTTGCTTTCCCTTTGCTTTCTGCTATGATTGTAAGTTTCCTGAGGCCTCTCCAGCCAGGCTGAACTGTTAGTCAATTAAACCTCTTTCCTTTATAAATTACCCAGTTGTGGGTAGTTATTTATAGCAGTATGAAAACAGACTAATGCATGTATCAATTGTAATGTCTCATCTTTCTTTTCTGATTTTGTTTATTTGAGTGTTCTTTGTTATTTTAGGTAGTAGCTTATCAATTTTCTCTTTTTAAAAAACCAGTGTGTCATTTTGTTGATCCTGTATATTGTTTTTTCAGACTATTTTGTTTAGTTCTACTCTTATCTTTATTATTTCTCTCTTTCTGTTAATTTGGGGTTGGGTTTGTTCTTGCTTTTCTAATTGTTTGAGTTGCATTGTTAGATTGTTTATGATGTTTATTGCTATAAACTTCCCTCTTAGTACTGCTTTTGCTGTATGTTACAGATTTTGGTATGTTGTATTTTCATATTCAATTGTTTTAAGAACTTTTTTTGATTTTCATCTTAATTTCTTTGTTGACCCAATGATTGTTTAAGAACATGAATATGTTGTTTAATTTCCACATACTTGTATAGTTTCCAAAGTTGCTCTTGTTTTTAATTTATAGTTTTATTCCATGTGGTCTGAGAATATACTCGATAGGATTTTGATTTTTAAGTTGTTGAGACTTGTTTTGTAACCTAACATATCTTCTATCCTGGATAACGTTTCATGTGCTGATAAGAACAATGTATTCTGCAGCCATTAGATAAAATATTCTACAAATGTATGTTAGGTCAATTTTATCTAAAGTCAACTTTAATGTTTGTTAATTTTCTGTGTAGATGATCTGCCTAATGCCGAGAGTGGGATATTGAAGTACCCCACTATTATTGTATTAGAATCTATCTTTCTCTTCAGAACTAGTAATATTTGTATTATGAATCTGGGTGCTCCAGTGCTGGGTGTGTATATATTTAGAACTGTTGCATACTCTTGCTGCATTGATTCCCTACTATCATATAATTTTCTTACTTCTCTTTTCTACTTTTTTTTTTTTTTTTAACTTGAAGTCTGTTTTATCCAATATAAGGATAGCTGCTCTTACTCACTTTTGGTTTCTGTTATTATGGAGTATCTTTTTTCATCCCTTTATTTTGTGTCTTTATGTGTTTTTATAGGTAAAGTGTGTTTCTTACAGGCAGCATATAGTTGGATCGTGTTTTTGTAACCATTCGGCCAGTCTATATCTTTTCAGTAACGAATTTAATCTGTTTACATTGAAGGTTAATATTGATATGTGAGGTTTCGTTCCTGTCATATTGTTAATTGTTTTTTGGTTGTTCTGTATATTCTTTGTTACTTTATTTTTCTTTTATTGTTTTCCATTTTGGTTTGATAGCTTTCTGTCTTGATACTATTTTGAGTTCTTTCTCTTTTTAATTTGTATGTATGCTTTACCAGTGAGTTTTATACATTTGTATATTTTCATAATGGCAGATGTGTCCTTTTCCTTCCAGGTTTAGGACCCCCTTGAGCATTCTTATAGAGCTGGTCTAGTGGTGTTGAATTTCCTGTTTTTGTTTCTTTGTAAAAGACTTTATTTTTTCTTAATTTATTAAAGATAATTTTTCTGTACATAGTATCATTGGCTGGCAGTTTTTCTTTTGAAATTTTTAATATATCATTCCATTTCCTCCTGCCCTGTATGGTTTCTACTGAGAAACCAATTTTAGTCTAGTGGAGATTCCCTTATAGGTGACTAGACACTTTTGATGCTTTCAGAATTCTTTGTCTTTGACTTTAGACAGTTTGACTGTAATGTGCCATGGAGAAGACCTGTTGTGGATTGTATCTGTAAGAATATCTCAGAGCCTCCTGTATATGGATGTCTAATTCTCTTGCTAGACTTAGGAAGTTTTCATGCAATATTATGTTAAATAGTTTTTCTAACCCTTTCATCCTTTCTCCATCTTCTGAGACCCTGATTATTTGAATATTTGGTCCCTTTATGGTGTTCCATGTATCATGAAGGCTTTGTTCATTCTCTTTTGTTCTTTTTTCTTTATTTGTCTCACTGGTTTATTTCAAAAGACCATTCTTCAAGTTCTAAGATTCTTCCTCATCTAATCTACTGTTGAAGCTTTCACATGTATTTTCTATTATATTCAATGAATTTGTCAGTTTCAGAATTTCTGTTTGGTTCTTTTTTATGAAATCTATCTCTTTGATAAATTTGTCATTCCTATCCTGAATTGTTTTTCTGATTTCTTTGTATTGGTTTTCATAATTCTCTTCTATATCACTGAAATTCTTCAGAATTAATAGTATGAATTCTTTTATTGGATTACTTGGTTTTTTTTTTGTTTGTTTTTTGTTTTTTTGCTTGGGATCTGTTACTAGAGAATTATTGTGTTTCTTTGACACTGTCATATTGAGTTTTCTTTTTAATGTTTCTGGTGTCACTACATTGATATCTGTGTGATCTGGTATAAGTCACTTCTTCCTATTTTTTGAATTTGCTTTTGTAGGGGATACTTTTTTCCTGAAGATGTATCTATGGTGTGGGTGATGTAGGGCACTTTGTCTTTGATTCTTGGTGTGTGCAATAGTGTAGTCTTTGTATGATTTTTCTTTTGGCTATACACAGCATTATTTGCATCTGTGATTTCCTTGGTGGCATATGATGCAGTTATAAGTGGAGGATATGGTGAAGTTCTACTGGAAACCAGGATGCCAAGCAGGCCAATCTTTGGGCCCCAGTGGTGGCAGCAGTGAGCTTAGCATGTCTGTTCTTGAGCCCCAGTATAGTGTATGGTTACGTTAATGATAGGGGGTCTAGGTGGGCCAATTCTTGGGCCTCCAGTTGACCTATTCAGTGCCAATAGTGGTAGGAGTGAGCCAGGCAGGTGGGCAGGTTATTAGGCCCCTGGGAACTTGGCATAACATGGACAATGGCAGTGATAGTGGTAGGACAACCCTCTAGATCCTGAATGGTGTACACTGGCATTGGCAATGGCTGTGATGGGATGGGCTAGCCAATCTACAGGCCCACAGGTGGTACATGCAGGTAAATGCTAGCTGAGGGGTAAGTGGCTGGGTGGGTAGACCCAATCTCAAGCACGTGGGAGAATTTTTCAGGTATCAATCTCTTTCTTTTTTCTTTCTTTTTTTCTTTTCTTTTCTTTTCTTTTTTTTTTTTTTTTTTTTTTTTTTTTTTTTTTTTTGAGATGGAGTCTCATTCTGTCGCCCAGGCTGGAGTGCAGTAGTGGTGGGATCTCAGCTCACTGCAACCTCTGCCTCCTGGGTTCAAGCGAATCTTCGTGCCTTAGCCTCCTGAGTAGCTGGGATTAGAGGTGCATACCACCACACTCGGCTAATTTTTTTTGTTTTTTTAGTAGAGACAGAGTTTCATCATGTTGGCCAAGCTGGTCTTGAATTCCTGACCTCAAGTGATCCACCCGCCATGGCCTCCCAAAGCCTGAAATCTAACTTTTGGCAAGTACTTCAATGTTCTCAGTATCTAAAATTGTCACCCCTTCTTTCCTGATAAACAATTTGGGCTTCCTGTTTGTATGAGGGACTATTTGGCATTTTTTTTTTTTTTTTTTTTTTTTTTTTGAGATGGAGTCTTGATCTGTCACCCAGGCTGGAATGCAGTGGCACCATCTCAGCTCACTGCAATTTCTGCCTCGTGGGTTCAAGCAATTCTCATCCCTCAGACTCCTGAGAAGCTGGGACTACAAGCGTGCACCACCATGCCCAGCTACATTTTTGTATTTTTAGTAGCGATGATATTTCATCATATTGGCCAGGTTGGTCTCCTGAACCCAAGTGATCCACCTACCTCAGCCTCCCAAAATGCTAGGATTACAGGTGTGAGCCACTGCACCCATCCTTATTTGGCATACTCTTTACAGTTCTTATCAGGCCAAGTTAAAGGCTGACTACATTTTCCATCATGAAGAAAGAAGTAGAAATAAGGCATGAGTTGATGTGCATTGTTGGATTTAGAATGATTTTTTGACAGCTCTTTTTGTGAAGTTTGTGGAAAGAAAAATGTGTTAGGCACTTAAAAGTGCCCATGATGGTCACTTGAAATGTGTAGTAATAGAATGCCCGAATTGAGCATGAAAGGCTTTTAAATATATAGTCAGAAATAAGGCAGTAAGTTTGATAATAGTTTTTTGCCTCTTTGAGTATTTTTATTTTTTAATTTTTTTACTTCTAATTTTTGTGGGTACCTAGTAGTTATATATATTTAAGGGGTACATGATATATTTTGATATAGGCATGCAATGTGAAGTAAACATGTCATGGAGAGTGGGGTATCTATATTCTCAAGCATTTATCCATTGAGTTGCAAACAATCCAATTACACTCTTTTTGTTATTTTTAAATATTAAGTTATTATTGACTTTATTCGCCCTGTTGGGCTATAAAATAGTAGATCTTATTCGTTCTTTCTATTTATTTGTACATACTAACCATCCCTACTTCCCCTGCCAAACTCCCTACTACACTTCTCAGCCTCTAGTAACCATCCTTTACTTTCTATTATATGTCCATGAGTTCAATTGATTTGATTTTTAGATCCTACAACTAAGTGAGAACATGAGATGTTTGTCTTTCTGTGTCTTGCTTATTTCACTTAACATAATGATCTCCAGTTCCACCCATATTGTTGCAAATGACTAGATCTCATTCTTTTTGTGGCTGAATAGTTCTCCATTGTGTATATGTACCACATTTTCTGTATCCATTCATCTGTTGATGGACACTTAGTTTGCTTCAAAATCTTACCTATTGTAAACAGTGCTGCAATAAACATGAGAGTGCAGATATCACTTCAGTATACTGATTTGCTTTCTTTTGGTAGCCAAAAGTGGGGTTGTTGAATCATATAGTGGCTCAATTTTTAGTTTTCTGAGGAATGTCCGAACTGTTCTCCATAGTGGTTGTACTAACATACATCTCACCAACAGTGTACAAAGGTTCCCTTTTTCCCACATCCTAGCCAGTATTTGTCATTACCTTTCTTTTGGATATAGGCCATTTTAACTGGGGTGAGATGATATTCCATTGTAACTTTAATATGTTTTCTCTGATGATTAATGATGTTGAGCACCTTTCATACATCTGTTTGCCATCTGTATGTCTTCCTTTGAGAAATGTCCATTCAGATCTTTTGCCCATCTTTTCATTCGATTATTGAGTTTTTTCTTATAGAGTTGTTTGAGTTCCCTACATATTCTTGTTACTAATCCCTTGTCAGATGGGTAGTTTACAAATATTTTCTCCCATTCTCTGTGTTGTTTCTTCACTGTGTTGATTGTTTCCTCTACTATCAAAAGCCTTTTAACTTGATGTGATCCCGTTAGTCCATTAACTGCTTTGGTTGTATGGGCCTGTGGGGTATTGTTCAAGAAATTTTTGCCCAAACCCAATGTCCTGGAAATTTTCCCCAATGTTTTGTTATAGTAGTTTCATGGTTTCAGGTCTTAGATTTAAGTCTTTAATCCATTTTGATTTGATTTTTGTATATGGCAATACTTAGGGGTCTAGTTTCATTCTTCTGCATATGGATATCCAGTTTTCCCAGCACCATTTATTGAAGATACTATTTTTTCCCCATTGTATGTTCTTGACACCTTTGTCAAAAATGAGTTGATTGTAGATGTATAGATTTGTTTCTGGATTCTCTATTCTGTTACCTTTTTCTATGTGTCTGTTTTTATGCCAGTATCATGCTGTTTTTGTTGCTATAGCTCTGTAGCATAATTTGAAGTCAGGAAATGTGATTCTTCCAGTTTTGTTCTTTTTTTCTTAGGATAGCTTGATGTATTTTTAAAACAACAGCAAGCATTAATAAGGAAAATGGAGAGAGACCAAATGTGATCAAGTCATTTTCATGGTTAAAATTTTTCAAAGTCTCCCTCCTCATTGCCACTAATATAAGGTCTAAACTTTTTAACATGGCAGTCTCATGAGCCTCTATTTCTACATGTAGACTTGCTCTTGACTGTCATTATCTCCTGGAAGTTCAGAAGTTTTGGATGATACAACCTGTCTTTCTTCATTTTTTTTCAATGTACTAACATATGCTGTTTATTTATAATTCTTTCCACCTTGGTCTGTGAACTCCTTGACAACAGGAACTGTGTTCTGTTCATATTTATCTTTCCCAGTGCCAGTGTTATGAGTTGAATTGTGTCCCTAAAAAAGATGTTGATGTCTTAACCCTCAGTTCCTATGGATGTGACCTTATTTGGAAATAAGGTCTTTGCTAATGGTCAAGTTAAGATAAGGTCATAAGGGTAGACTCTGTTGCAATACGGCAAGTGTCTTTATAAAAAAAAAGGACACAGAGACAGACATGCACATAGGGAGAATTCATGTGAAGATAAAGACTGAGATCAGGATGATGCATCTATAAGATAAGCGATGCCAAATATTGCCAGCAAATCACCAGAATCCAGAAGAGGGGTATGGAATAGACTTACTCTTATAGCTTCCAGGAGGACTCAACCCTGCTAATGCCTTGATCTTGTCTTCTAGCCTGCAGAACTTTTAGACAGTAAATTTCTGTTAGTTACGACACTTACTTTTTAGTACTTTGTTGTTGCAGCCCTAGAAAACTAAGATAGCCTGGAATTGGGTGTTGTTTTAATGAATGAATGAAGTAGCTCACTACATTATTTTACCCCTGATCCCTTTCTTGCATGGTTTGATAAAGTATACTTATGGAAAAAAGATGCAGTGATATTTATTTAGCTCAATAATTCATTTTAAAAACTAGTTTTGAAGCTGGGTACAGTGGTGCATACCTATAGTACCAGTTACTTGGGAGGCTGAGGTTGGGGGAATCCCTTCACCTCAGAAGTTTAAGTCCAGCCTGGACAACATAGTATAGACCCCTGTCTTTTAAAATAAAAATAAAAAATTAGTTTTCAAGTATCTACTTTGTTCATAAAACCCCTGGGCATACAAAATAAAAGGGTCATTTCCCTCTCTACCTTCAAAGTGGTAACTATCCAACGTGGAGGAATGAGGCATTCCTACAACAAATTTGTGCATATCACAGCAGTTATTTATGGCAGCTACCTATTGTGGTTAGTTGGTGTTCATTAGCTGTTAAATGTTCTAAATATCAATGCTTCATATAAATAATTACATTCTAATTTTATGTAGAAAATGATGTATCATTAAAAGTGAGATAAAGGCAGATAAATCATTACATGTGGTCAGTGGAGAAAGAGTACTTTTAAGTTAAAGGAGTGGCGATTAGGAGGAAGAACTTTTCAGAGATGTTACTGAATACAGCCTTTGTGAAT
This sequence comes from Trachypithecus francoisi, assembly GCF_009764315.1. Taxonomy (NCBI): domain Eukaryota; kingdom Metazoa; phylum Chordata; class Mammalia; order Primates; family Cercopithecidae; genus Trachypithecus; species Trachypithecus francoisi. The sequence goes on along the minus strand of NW_022681473.1, from coordinate 73,800,385 downwards.
GGAAATTTTTCAAGATCCACCCAGTTACCCTTCAGATCTTTCAGCTTGCTTTCTCCAGCAACAGCCCCCTGCCAGTGGGACATCCCCATCAAACGTCAACATGTGAGATGATTTTTACTTCTTTTAAGTAAGCTATGTAACTTTTGTGGCTTTGTGTGCTGGACTTGGTATACTTCCAAGACAGTATAGACAGTATTCAGAGGTCAGTTTTTAATAACTTTGGTTTGCATGGCAGCAAGAATTAACTTGGAAAAACTGCACAGACAGATGTGGTTGATAGCTAGAGGCAGTGCCTATAACTTTGGTTATATTTTAATGATAGAAGCTTGGGGAATATTCCATTTCAAGTACAATGAAGTAGTCCATAAGCAAGTAGGACGGCAGCTAGTCACATTCTATCATACAGCCCCGAAAGCAGTCAACTTGTTGTTTGGCTATTTGATCTTTAAGGATGAAAACAATTTGGTCAATGATAGTTCTTTGAGTTAAGAAATATGACTGTGGATTGTCGAGGGCGGAGCAAGATGGCCGAATAGGAACAGCTCCAGTCTCCAACTCCCAGCGCGAGTGACACAGAAGACCGGTGATTTCTGCATTTTCAACTGAGGTACCGGGGTCATCTCACTAGGGAGTGCCGGACAATCGGTGCTGGTCAGCTGCTGCAGCCAGACCAGCGAGAGCTGAAGCAAGGCGAGGCATCGCCTCACCTGGGAAGCGCAAGGGGGAAGGGAATCCTTTTTCCTAGCCAGGGGAACTGAGACACACAACACCTGGAAAATCGGGTAACTCCCACCCCAATACTGCGCTTTCAGCAAACGGGCACACCAGGAGAATATATCCCACACCTGGCCGGGAGGGTCCCACCCCCATGGAGCCTCCCTCATTGCTAGCACAGCAGTCTGAGATCTAACTGCAAGGCAGCAGCGAGGCTGGGGGAGGGGCGCCCACAATTGCTGAGGCTTAAGTAGGTAAACAAAGCTGCTGGGAAGCTCAAACTGGGTGGAGCTCACAGCAGCTCAAGGAAACCTGCCTGTCTCTGTAGACTCCACCTCTGGGGACAGGGCACAGTTAACAACAACAACAGCAAAAGCAGCAGAAACCTCTGCAGAGGCAAACAACTCTGTCTGACAGCTTTGAAGAGAGCAGTGGATCTCCCAACACGGAGGTTGAGATCTGAGAAGGGACAGATTGCCTCCTCAAGTGGGTACCTGACCACTGAGAAGCCTAACTGGGAGATATCCCCCACTAGGGGCAGGCTGACACCCCACACCTCACAGGGTGGAGTTCACCCCTGAGAGGAAGCTTCCAAAGGAAGAATCAGACAGGTACACTCGCTGTTCAGCAATATTCTATCTTCTGCAACCTCTGCTGCTGATACCCAGGCAAACAGGGTCTGGAGTGGACCTCAAGCAATCTCCAACAGACCTACAGCTGAGGGTCCTGACTGTCAGAAGGAAAACTATCAAACAGGAAGGACACCTATACCAAAACCCCATCAGTACGTCACCATCATCAAAGACAAGAGGCAGATAAAACCACAAAGATGGGGAAAAAGCAGGGCAGAAAAGCTGGAAATTCAAAAAATAAGAGCGCCATCTCCCCATGCAAAGGAGCGCAGCCCATCACCAGCAAAGGATCGAAGCTGGTCAGAGAATGACTTTGACAGGATGAGAGAAGAAGCCTTCAGTCCATCAAACTTCTCAAAGCTAAAGGAGGAATTACGTACCCAGCGCAAAGAAACTAAAAATCTTGAAAAAAGACTGGAAGAATTGACAGCTAGACTAATTAATGCAGAGAAGGTCATAAACGAAATGACAGAGATGAAAACCGTGACACGAGAAATACATGACAAATGCACAAGCTTCAGTAACCAACTCGATCAACTGGAAGAAAGAGTATCAGCGATTGAGGATCAAATGAATGAAATGAAGCGAGGAGAGAAACCAAAAGAAAAAAGAAGAAAAAGAAATGAACAAAGCCTGCAAGAAGTATGGGATTATGTAAAAAGACCAAATCTACGTCTGATTGGGGTGCCTGAAAGTGAGGGGGAAAATGGAACCAAGTTGGAAAATACTCTTCAGGATATCATCCAGGAGAATTTCCCCAACCTAGTAGGGCAGGCCAACATTCGAATTCAGGAAATACAGAGAATGCCACAAAGATACTCCTCCAGAAGAGCAACTCCAAGACACATAATTGCCAGATTCACCAAAGTTGAAATGAAGGAAAGAATCTTAAGGGCAGCCAGAGAGAAAGGTCGGGGTACCCACAAAGGGAAGCCCATCAGACTAACAGCAGATCTCTCGGCAGAAACTCTACAAGCCAGAAGAGAGTGGGGGCCAATATTCAACATTCTTAAAGAAAAGAATTTTCAACCCAGAATTTCATATCCAGCCAAACTAAGTTGCATAAGTGAAGGAGAAATAAAATCCTTTACAGATAAGCAAATGCTTAGAGATTTTGTCACCACCAGGCCTGCCTTACAAGAGACCCTGAAGGAAGCACTAAACATGGAAAGGAACAACCGGTACCAGCCATTGCAAAAATATGCCAAAATGGAAAGACCATCGATGCTAGGAAGAAACTGCATCAACTAACGAGGAAAATAACCAGTTGATATCATAATGGCAGGATCAAGTTCACACATAACAATATTAACCTTAAATGTAAATGGACTAAATGGTCCAATTAAAAGACACAGACTGGCAAACTGGATCAAGAGTCAAGACCCATCAGTCTGCTGTATTCAGGAGACCCATCTCACATGCAGAGACATACATAGGCTCAAAATAAAGGGATGGAGGAAGATCTACCAAGCAAATGGAGAACAAAAAAAGCAGGGGTTGCAATCCTAGTCTCTGATAAAACAGACTTTAAACCATCAAAGATCAAAAGAGACAAAGAAGGCCATTACATAATGGTAAAGGGATCAATTCAACAAGAAGAGCTAACTCTCCTAAATATATATGCACCCAATACAGGAGCACCCAGATTCATAAAGCAAGTCCTTAGAGACTTACAAAGAGACTTAGACTCCCATACAATAATAATGGGAGACTTCAACACTCCACTGTCAACATTAGACAGATCAACGAGACAGAAAGTTAACAAGGATATCCAGGAATTGAACTCATCTCTGCACCAAGCAGACCTAATAGACATCTATAGAACTTTCCGACCCAAATCAACAGAATATACATTCTTCTCAGCACCACATCGCACTTATTCCAAAATTGACCACATAATTGGAAGTAAAGCACTCCTCAGCAAATGTAAAAGAACAGAAATTATAACAAACTGTCTCTCAGACCACAGTGCAATTAAACTAGAACTCAGGACTAAGAAACTCAATCAAAACTGCTCAAGTACACGGAAACTGAAGAACCTGCTCCTGAATGACTACTGGGTACATAAAAAAATGAAGGCAGAAATAAAGATGTTCTTTGAAACCAATGAGAACAAAGATACAACATACCAGAATCTCTGGGACACATTTAAAGCAGTGTGTAGAGGGAAATTTATAGCACTAAATGCCCACAAGAGAAAGCTGGAAAGATCTAAAATTGACACTTTAACATCACAATTAAAAGAACTAGAGAGGCAAGAGCAACCACATTCAAAAGCTAGCAGAAGGCAAGAAATAACTAAGATCAGAGCAGAACTGAAGGAGATAGAGACACAAAAAACCCTCCAAAAAATCGATGAATCCAGGAGTTGGTTTTTTGAAAAGATCAACAAAATAGACAGACCGCTAGCAAGACTAATAAAGAAGAAAAGAGAGAAGAATCTAATAGATGCAATAAAAAATGATAAAGTGGATATCACCACCGACCCCACAGAAATACAAACCACCATCAGAGAATACTATAAACACCTCTACGCAAATAAACTAGAAAATCTAGAAGAAATGGATAATTTCCTGGACACTTACACTCTTCCAAGACTAAACCAGGAAGAAGTTGAATCCGTAAATAGACCAATAGCAGGCTCTGAAATTGAGGCAATAATTAACAGCCTACCAACCAAAAAAAGTCCAGGACCAGATGGATTCACAGCTGAATTCTACCAGAGGTACAAGGAGGAGCTGGTACCATTCCTTCTGAAACTATTTCAATCAATAGAAAAAGAGGGAATCCTCCCTAACTCATTTTATGAGGCCAACATCATCCTCATAAGAAAGCCTGGCAGAAATACAACAAAAAAAGAGAATTTTAGATCAATATCTCTGATGAACATCGATGCAAAAATCCTCAATAAAATACTGGCAAACTGGATTCAGCAGCACATCAAAAAGCTTATCCACCATGATCAAGTGGGCTTCATCCCTGGGATGCAAGGCTGGTTCAACATTTGCAAATCAATAAATGTAATCCAGCATATAAACAGAACCAAATACAAGAACCACATGATTATCTCAATAGATGCAGAAAAGGCTTTTGACAAAATTCAACAGCCCTTCATGCTAAAAACGCTCAATAAATTCGGTATTGATGGAACGTACCTCAAAATAATAAGAGCTATTTATGACAAACCCACAGCTAATATCATACTGAATGGGCAAAAACTGGAAGAATTCCCTTTAAAAACTGGCACAAGACAGGGATGCCCTCTCTCACCACTCCTATTCAACATAGTGTTGGAAGTTCTGGATAGAGCAATCAGGCAAGAGAAAGAAATCAAGGGTATTCAGTTAGGAAAAGAAGAAGTCAAATTGTCCCTGTTTGCCGATGACATGATTGTATATTTAGAAAACCCCATTGTCTCAGCCCAAAATCTCCTTAAGCTGATAAGCAACTTCAGCAAAGTCTCAGGATACAAAATCAATGTACAAAAATCACAAGCATTCTTATACACCAGTAACAGACAAACAGAGAGCCAAATCCTGAATGAACTTCCATTCACAATTGCTTCAAAGAGAATAAAATACCTAGGAATCCAACTTACAAGGGATGTAAAGGACCTCTTCAAGGAGAACTACAAACCACTGCTCAGTGAAATCAAAGAGGACACAAACAAATGGAAGAACATACCATGCTCATGGATAGGAAGAATCAATATCGTGAAAATGGCCATACTGCCCAAGGTTATTTATAGATTCAATGCCATCCCCATCAAGCTACCAATGAGTTTCTGCACAGAATTGGAAAAAACTGCTTTAAAGTTCATGTGGAACCAAAAAAGAGCCCGCATTGCCAAGACAATCCTAAGTCAAAAGGACAAAGCTGGAGGTGTCACGCTACCTGACTTCAAACTATACTACAAGGCTACAGTAACCAAAACAGCATGGTACTGGTACCACAACAGAGATATAGACCAATGGAACAGAACAGAGTCCTCAGAAATAATACCACACATCTACAGCCATCTGATCTTTGACAAACCTGAGAGAAACAAGAAATGGGGAAAGGATTCCCTAGTTAATAAATGGTGCTGGGAAAACTGGCTAGCCATAAGTAGAAAGCTGAAACTGGATCCTTTCCTTACTCCTTATACGAAGATTAATTCAAGAAGGATTAGAGACTTAAATGTTAGATCTAATACCATAAAAACCCTAGAAGAAAACCTAGGTAATACCATTCAGGACATAGGCATGGGTAAGGACTTCATGACTAAAACACCAAAAGCAATGGCAGCAAAAGCCAAAATTGACAAATGGGATCTAATTAAACTAAAGAGCTTCTGCACAGCAAAAGAAACTACCATCAGAGTGAACAGGCAACCTACAGAATGGGAGAAAATTTTTGCAATCTACTCATCTGACAAAGGGCTAATATCCAGAATCTACAAAGAACTCAAACAAATATACAAGAAAAAAACAAACAACCTCATCAAAAAGTGGGCAAAGGATATGAACAGACATTTCTCAAAAGAAGACATTCGTACATCCAACAGACACATGAAAAAATGCTCATCATCACTCGCCATCAGAGAAATGCAAATCAAAACCACAATGAGATACCATCTCACACCAATTAGAATGGCAATCATTAAAAAGTCAGGAAACAACAGGTGTTGGAGAGGATGTGGAGAAATAGGAACACTTTTACACTGTTGGTGGGATTGTAAACTAGTTCAACCATTATGGAAAACAGTATGGAGATTCCTCAAGGATCTAGAACTAGAGGTACCATATGATCCAGCCATCCCACTACTGCATATATACCCAAAGGATTATAAATCATGCTGCTATAAAGACACATGCACACGTATGTTTCTTGCGGCACTATTCACAATAGCAAAGACTTGAAATCAACCCAAATGTCCATCAGTGACAGACTGGATTAAGAAAATGTGGCACAGGCCGGGCGCGGTGGCTCAAGCCTGTAATCCCAGCACTTTGGGAGGCCGAGACGGGTGGATCACGAGGTCAGCAGATCGAGACCATCCTGGCTAACATGGTGAAACCCCGTCTCTACTAAAAAATACAAAAAACTAGCCGGGCGAGATGGCGGGCGCCTGTAGTCCCAGCTACTTGGGAGGCTGAGGCAGGAGAATGGCGTGAACCCGGGAGGCGGAGCTTGCAGTGAGCTGAGATCCGGCCACTGCACTCCAGCCTGGGTGGCAGAGCGAGACTCCGCCTCAAAAAAAAAAAAAAAAAAAAAAGAAAATGTGGCACATATACACCATGGAATACATGCAGCCATAAAAAAGGATGAGTTTGCGTCCTTTGTAGGCACATGGATGCAGCTGGAAACCATCATTCTTAGCAAACTATCACAAGAACAGAAAACCAAATACCACATGTTCTCACTCATAGGTGGGAATTGAACAATGAGATCACTTGGACACAGGAAGGGGAGCATCACACACCGGGGCCTATCATGGGGGGAGGGGGAGGGATTGCACTGGGAGTTATACCTGATATAAATGATGAATTGATGGATGCTGAAGAGTTGATGGGTGCAGCACACCAACATGGCACAAGTATACATATGTAACAAACCTGCACATTATGCACATGTACCTAGAACTTAAAGTATAATGAAATAAAAAAAAACAAGAAAACATTGTCAATTAAATTTTCAAAATTAAAAAAAAAAGAAATATAACTGTGTCTGTCATTGATCATTTTTAGTGTTCCTTTAGAGAAGAGACTGACATACTCTTCATTAATTCTTCACCACCTAATATGGTAGTTGGCACATTTAAAAAGTATCAACATGCACTTTTTTCCCTTTGAGCTAAAGCAATCAACTAAAGCATACATAGCTTTCTTAATGTGGGATGCTTGACATTTGAAAGTATACCTATGAGATGTGACCATTTGGTCTTTGAACAATTCAATCATTAATTCTTTCTGCAAATATTTATTGAACAGTTACTATATGTCAGCACTGTGCTAGCATAGTCTATTTTGTGCAACCTCTGCTTTCTAGGATCATATAATTTTGTTAAAAAGGAAAAATCAGTGCACATAAGAGATTAATCTGTAAGGTGATTCAATCTAACTGCCTGTTTTCCATGCTTTTATCCCGAGTTCTGCGAATTATTGGAGAAAAAAACCTAGAACAGTGCTATTATTAATCCAGTCTCCAAATCCTCACTAGACAATCAACACAGCTCTTTGCTATTTTATGCAATTCTCTAAGCTATTAAATCGTCCTTTTCCCTAATAGCTATTCCAAAACATCTACACTTTCTTTATTCTCTGACCTTACTACTTCCCTCATTCTTGGTTGATGATTATCCTTTCTTGTTACCAGAGTAAACGGAAGATGAGGACTTCTTTAGGGTTCTGTAATTAACCTACAGTCTTAGCGTTCATCTCTACCATCCTTTCCTCCTCTTCTCATTCAGTGGAGGGAGTGATCTCTTATCCTCATTTATTTACTTATTGGATATTTGGATAGGCTGAATGTACATCAATGGATACTACAGACATGGTTCTTTTCCTCGTGGAGACTGCACTCCACCTAAAACTACTTATTACTTTCACCTAAACCTTTTTCAGTTTCTCTACTAAGCCATGGTATCTCTCAATGCTGGGTCTTCGAGTATGTTTCCCTCTGCAGGGATGATCTCTCCCCAGTCAGTTATTTTCTTGGTTCATTGTTATCTTCCAGGTCTCAGATTGCATATAATGTCCTGCAGTTATCCTTCTCTGACACTACCCCCTCTAGCCCAAGGTAGGCTGCCCACCTATATGCTCCCATAGCCACTATTCCTCTCAAAGAAGCACTTACCACACTGCATTTTCATGGTTTTTATACTTGTCCTACTCTGTAGTAGAAAATAAGCTGCATGAGGATAGAAACATAGATCTCTAATTCACTGATGTAATAACAATATTTAGGCTGCTACACATAAGTAAGTGTTTAATGAGTTAAATAGAGGAAGAAGGGCTGGCATAGAAAGTTAGTTCTACTGGAGTACAACTTAGAAATTGGAGAGTTTGTTCCATGCTTCTTCCCTAGCTTTTAGTGGTTGCTTACAGTCTTTGGTGTCCCTTCGCTTATAGATTCATCATTCTAATCTCTGTGTCACTTACCACATAAATTCCTCCCTGTGTATTTTTTGTTTCTGTGTCCAAATTTCCTCTTCTTATAAGGGCACCAATCATTGGACCCTAATCCTACCCTGATCCAGTATAACCTCATCTTCGTAAGTTACATCTGCAAAGAACCTCTTTCCAAATAAGGTTAATTACATTCACAGGTACCAGGAGTTAGAACTTCAGCACATCTTTTTGGGGGACATAAGTCAACCTATAACAGATGTCATGTGAGTAGATTGTGGTGTATGGGGCCAGATGGATGGGATTAAGGATGGTTTGTAATATAGAAATAGAGGTAGCACTATAGATCAGTGTCTAAAATCTTCAGTTATTATGGTAAGGAGGTTGTGGCAAGTTGAAGAGATCTTTTCAGGACAAGACAGAGGAATGGCCAAATCCATAAAAGAAGAAAAGCATTGAGGCTGAGGAACTGAATATTCTAGAGAGAGAAAGGGAGTGGAAAAAAAAGGAAGAAGTAAAGCCCTAAATTGGAGGGGAAGTTTTCAGTTTACAAAAGAAAAATAATGTTTCTTCCTTTGAGCAAAGGGAAAGCAGAAAGGATAGGTATACAAATGTGAATTTTTCGAATAAAATAGGCATTAAAGCAATGTGATAAAGGTATGAGTGGGTATTACAAGATACGTAGTAGGAGAAAAAGTTTTGGGCTGTGGCTATATTAAGTTAATTGGGTGATCTGTGAGCAATTCTTCAAGCATGATTGAAGATGCTCTTTGTCAGTGCCTTAGAAATTTTAAACAGAATCACTTCTTTCAACCTCAAATTTTGTCTTTGGAATCCAGAGAGAATCCAAAGAGTAAGAAGATAAAGCTTTGGCTTTTAATTAACCATATTGGCAGTGGCCAGTATGATTAACTACTCTCTCAAATTAAAATAAAAGATGCTTTTTTTTTTTTTTGGTATTTGTTAAAGCAAAGTTTTCTTTCTAAAAAGGAAGAGATGTCAAGTAGTGTGTTATCAGTATAGACCAGTTCCTACAGGGAATGGGTTTTTTGTTGTTGTTGTTTAGCTGAAATGTATGCACATTCATAAGTTAAGTTGCCTGTGAGTGTGGGCAACTCAGACAGGGCCAGCCAGGGTTCAAGATACATTCTGTGTTTCCTTTAATAAAACCATGTAGACAGAATGTGTAGAAAACTACTAGTGCTTTCTGTAAAGCAGTAAACACCTTATCTAGCAGATCCTAAATAAACTCTGACAGGACCACTATGCTTAATAATTTTGAATTGTTTAGCGACACCCCAGAGCCCTCTCCTAAGAAAGTCACATGAAATAAAGTTGAACCAACTCATTGAATGATTATAAGACATCATGGGGCTTAGTTCTCTACACCCACAAAGAATATTCGGGTACATTGTAATCATATGACTTTTCAAAGCATTTGAGTCTTTATTCTGAGCTTCAGCACAGTATCAGTCTCTGCTACCAAGTTTCTGCTTCAGGCCCCACCTCTCACTGACACCTCCTCCTCAGCGTAGGCGGGCAGCAAGGGAAAAGAGTGAACTGTGATCCGTTCATGGTGTTCTCTTTTTACAGGATGGGAAAAAGATTTTGTGTGGAAAAACTTTCAGTTAAAGACTTTAATCAGGTTCAGACTTTCCTGTGCTTATGCCTGCATTTCTTATGTTTGACATGAGGAATCACTGTTTGGAGATATGCAAGAAAATTGAAAAGATGAACCCAGCTTTGTATAATTGATGTAATCCTGAAATTCTGTATGTGCATCAAGTGATTGCCAAACAGGTCATTTTTAATTACTTGAGCAATTAGGTGTTTAAATTTGGCAAGCCTTTTTCTTTTACTAGAGTACTGAAATATTCACTGATTTTACTTCCTTTTGTGAAATGATTACTTACATTTTTCTGTGTCAGCTTTGTTTATGACCCACATGCGGTAATGTTTAGTCTTATTCTTAATAGCCCAACATTCCACAGTAGGTGGTGTTATAATCAGCATTTTGGGGTGAGAACTACCAACTCTTTTCACTGACTTTGTTTTATAATCGACTACTTTGTCATCATGTGATGGTCCAGAGCTATTTCTTTATCATGGACACTTCTTTTCAAAATGGTAACCAATTCTTTAGTTGTTACAAAACTATCACTTCTCCAAAATCAGTGTTTTGGCTATTTTCAGTTTCCTTACACAAATCTTCATCCGATTTGAGTCAGGAACTCATTGTATTCATTTCAGTAGGGACTACTCTGGCTTACTGTATCATAAGTACATGTTTTGATTGCCAGGCATTTTGCTTCAATTTTCAGCCCAGTAAAGTGGGACTTTATTAGCCCTGTGTGACGTAAATCAGGACGGTTGACTCTTTAGTCATTTATCCAGCCTGGAATCCGAAGATATGTTGGTTTTAAATGTGCATTTCCTTTTATCAGTTCTAACTTCACCTATCAAGACCCAGTCCAAATGCTAAAACTTCTGTTAATTATTCTCCTTCTCCTCTAAGAAGTAAGTCATGCTCCCCTCACATAATGCTAGTAGCAGTATAGAACTCATCCAAATCAGTTAGATTATGCCAAAGTGTTAGTGTCTTGTTTTCCCAACAACTTGACAGTTTATTGAGAGCACTTTATTTATCAAGCATCTATTATTGTCAGTCACCATAGAATATAGATATACTTACTCCTTTATTACAAAGAAATGGAAACTCAAATTTGCACAGTTATAAGACGAAAGAATCAGAAAGTGAAGCTGCCTCTGCTGTTGTCCCATTGCCTGCTCAGTGCTTACCATAAACCCTGAAAGGTTGAGGATGGAGAGCTCATCAAAGTTTACCTGAGGCAATGTGATGCCTTATACAGTTATTGACTGCACCTACCATGGCTCACTGTTTCTGCCCTTTGCTCATTCAAAGCCACTAATTTCATCTTTAAGGGGGGACTTTCTGAGAGACATGGGACTTTCCTTGTCCTCTTATATTCATTAGTTCATTCATTCTTTCACTTAATACATATTTAAGAGGCAAGTATGTACCTGCTTTTGTTATACTTGCATAGTACAAAATAGACCAAAAAACTGTCATCACAGAGCTTACGTTTTCATCAAGGAGACAGAACATAAAAAACATAGAAACAAAATATGTAGATGATTTATATAGTATATTACAAGGTAATACGTGCTAAGGGAAAACGAAAACTAGAGCAGGGTAAGGAAAAAATATATACAGTCAGGGGACAGCATTAAATAGGGAGCTTAGGTTCCAGCTCCTATAGAAACTGATACTTGAACAAAGCTCTGAAAGAAGTGTATTCCACGTAGCAGAACAGCTGTAGCAAAGACCCTAAGTTGACAGTCTATGACTATGTCTGAATGGTCTAGAAATATCAAGGCTGTAGGAATACAGCTAACAAGAGAAGTGAAGAACCTCTTTGAGAACTACAAACCATTGCTCAAGGAAATCAGAGATGACACAAACAAATGGGAAAACATTCCATCGTCATGGATAGGAAGAATCAGTATCATGAAAATGGCCATACTGCCCAAAGTAATTTATATATTCAATGCTATTCCCATCAAACTATCATTCACATTCTTCACAAAATTAGAATAAACTGTTTTAAAATTCTTATGGAACCAAAAAAGAACCTGAATAGCCAAGACAATCCTAAGCAAAAAGAACAAAGCTGAAGGCATCCATAGCTAGCCATATGCAGAAAATTGAAGCTGGACCCCTTCCTTATACCTTGTACAAAAATTAACTCAAGATGAATTTAAGACATAAGTATAAAAGCCAAAACTGTAATAAACCTAGAAGAAAATCTAAGAAATACCATTCAGAACATAGGCACAGGCAAGAGTTGATAACGAAAATGCCAAAAGTAATTGCAACGAAAGCAAAAATTGACAAACAGGATCTAATTAAAGAGCTTCTGCACAGCAAAACAAACTATCATCAGAGTTCCAGTCAACCTACAGAATGGAAGAAACATTTTATAATCTAGTCATCTGACAAAGGTCTAATATCTAGAGTCTACAAGGAGCTTAAACAAATTTACAAGAAAAAAAAGACAACACCATTAAAAAGCGCGTAAAGAACATAAACACACTTCTCAAAAGAAGACACCCATGCTGCCAACAAACATGAAAAAAGACTCAACATCACTAATCATTAGAGAAATGCAAATCAAGACCACGATGAGATATCATCTCACACCAGTGAGATAGCTATTATTAAAAAGTCAAAAACAAAAACAAACAAACAAAAAAAACAGATACTGGTGAGGTTGTGGAGAAAAAGGAATGTTTTCACACTGTTGATGGGAGTATAAATTCGTTCAACTATTGTGGAAGAGAGTGTGGCAATTCCTCAAAACCTAGAGGAAAAAAATTCAACCTACCAATCCCATCACTGGGTATATATCCAAAGGAATATAAATCATTCTATTATAAAGATAAATACACATGTATTTTCGTTGCAACACTATTCCTAATAGCAAAGACATGGAATCAGCCTAAATGCCAATCAATGATAGACTGGATATAGAAAATGTGGTTCATATATACCATGGAATACTATGTAGCCATAAAAAGGAATGAGATCATGTCCTGTATAAGGACATGAATGGAGCTGGAAGCCATTATCCTCAGCAAACTAACACAGGAACAGAAAACCAAACACCACATGTTCTCACTTGTAAGTGGGAGCTGAATGATGAGAACACATGGACACATGGGGGAAATAACACACACTGGGGCTTGTCAGGGGGAGGGAAGCGGGAAGGGAGAGCATCAGGAAGAGGAGCTAATGGATGCTGGGCTTAATATCACATTGATGGGTTGATCTTTGCAGCAAACTACCATGGCACACACTTACCAATGTGACAAATCTGGACATATTGCACACGTACCCCAGAACTTAAAATAAAAGTTAAAGGGGAAAAAAAAAAAAAAAGAAATATCAATGATGTAAGTATGTTTTGAATGGAATGAAGGAGGGAAAAATTAGCTACTGAAGGGAAGAGATGTGAAATTAGTAACAGGGATGGGGGACAGGGGCATTAGTCATGGCATGCCTTAGCCTGTCTAGGTCTTATAAGGTAGACAGCCTGCCCCTGCTTTAACAGAGTCTATGCAAGAAACACCCAGGTAATTTGTGTTTGGTCTTATTGCTCAGTGGTCCTAGCCCACATTTGTCTTCATAGAATAGCTATCCAAAAATTAATTGCATTATTTGGGCTTAGAACATTGCTTCAGACATGTTTCAACTACATTCACCCATATGAACTCACTTTTGGGTCATTATTATTATAGCGTTTCTGGTCAATGGATAAAAAACATACAGTTAGATAAAAGAAATAGATCTTTCTAGTGTTCAGTAGTGCAATAGGGTGGCTGCAGTTAATAATAATGTATTATATATTTCAAAATAACTAACAGCAGAATTAAAATGTTCCTAACTCTAAGAAATAATAAATGTTTAAGGTGATGGATATCCCAATTATCCTGATTTGATCATTACACACTGTATACTTGTATCAAATTATCATGTGTACCTTATTTACATATATTATGTATCCATAACAACTAAAAATTAAAAATGGAAAAAAATTCTTTACATTTACTTTGGCCATGCTCTATAGCAGCTGGTAATACAATGAACAGTATGTACTCAGGAGATGCTTATTGAAAGAATGGATGTGTGAATGAATCAATGAATGAGGATAGATGCAGTCTTATAGCACAGATGGATATTTCCACCTGTAAATAAACATATATTCTCAATGTAGACATAAACTACAGATTTATCTATCGTCTTGAATATTTAGAATATGGTTAATTATTAAATAAATTTTAATTGTTTTTAAACACATGCATGTTACATCAAAGTAAGGGAAATTGGAAAAATTACTAGTTGTGTACATTCAGAAACATGCTCTGGCTCTGAGAGGGACATTTACTAAAAATACTTTGCTTCACCTTGAACAGAGTCACTAGTTAAAAAGAAGTACATAGGCCGGGCGCGGTGGCTCAAGCCTGTAATCCCAGCACTTTGGGAGGCCGAGACGGGAGGATCACGAGGTCAGGAGATCGAGACCATCCTGGCTAACAGGGTGAAACCCCGTCTCTACTAAAAATACAAAAACTAGCCGGGCGAGGTGGCGGGCGCCTGTAGTCCCAGCTACTCGGGAGGCTGAGGCAGGAGAATGGCGTAAACCCGGGAGGCGGAGCTTGCAGTGAGCTGAGATCCGGCCACTGCACTCCAGTCGGGCGACAGAGCGAGACTCCGCCTCAAAAAAAAAAAAAAATAAAAAAAAAAAATAAAAAGAAGTACATAGGCCGGGCGCGGTGGCTCAAGCCTGTAATCCCAGCACTTTGGGAGGCCGAGACGGGCGGATCACGAGGTCAGGAGATCGAGACCATCCTGGCTAACACGGTGAAACCCCGTCTCTACTAAAAATACAAAAACTAGCCGGGCGAGGTGGCGGGCGCCTGTAGTCCCAGCTACTCGGGAGGCTGAGGCAGGAGAATGGCGTAAACCCGGGAGGCGGAGCTTGCAGTGAGCTGAGATCCGGCCACTGCACTCCAGTCCGGGCGACAGAGCGAGACTCCGCCTCAAAAAAAAAAAAAATAAAAATAAAAAATAAAAAGAAGTACATAAACCTAATCTGAAGAAAAAATGTTACTCAATTTTTATCTATCTATCTATCTATCTACCTACCTACCTACCTATCTATAGTATCCATAGTGATTTCATTGTCTTTGCGCAGTATTCAACTTCAAATGTCAACTACATACTTGCTGTCTTTGTTGGACTTAACCGTCTTTATGGTGCTAATTTATTTCTGTAGCTCTTCTGTAGCTAAGACCGTGGCATTTACTGCTGGCATCATGGATGTAAACTGGAGTCTCTGAATTTGTTTTAACCTTCTCCTTTCAGAGTTTGGAATAACCTCTGTACTTTTATAAATGTGGTAGATTGATCTTAGTATGTGGCTAAGAAACTTTTGTAAATATATTTTTTTAGACTTCCCTATATTCATATATAATAAAGTAACAGTTTTGGGAAACATGAGCTGATATGTATTTTAAATTTTATAGGAAAAGCCAATATGGGGTATTTTACTCTTTGGTTATAATTTGCTTAATAAACAAATTGTAAATCTGAGGCAAACAAATATATTCATGGTTCCATGGGGTGGCAAAGCATCAATAAAAATAATTACCCACATCACAAGGAAATTAGATAACACTTGCTTTAATTGCCCTATCAATTTAAATCAATTTTGCATTTATTTTTAACAACTATTATGGTTAATTTAACAATCTTTGCATTTCAAATATAATTCCAGAGATGTTGCTTTATAATTTACTATGCCATCATTTTCCAATTAACTATTTTTGCTGTCTTAAGGGCATATAACTTTACCCAATATTTATTCAATAAAAGTATAGTGAAGTAGAGTTAATTTTTTAAGTATTTTTTATAATTGTTTTTATAAAATGTCAGATATTTTAATGATAGCTTTATTATTTTACTAGATGTGTGGTTTTTTTTAAAAAAGTCTTAAGCCAAGTAAGCTATAGAAATTATGTCTTTAGTCAAAAGACCTTTGATCAATATCTATCTTCTTGAGTAATTTGCATGTTAATTATCTTATGATTGTAAAATGCAATGAAAATGTATGCGGCAAGTATGGTACTGAATGAGCATTCAAACATATTCTGAAACGGATTTTTAAAATCCTTGTACCTGGCCAGGTGCGGTGGCTCACGCCTGTAATCCCAGCACTTTGGGAGGCGGAGGCGACCAGATCACGAGGTTAGGAGATCGAGACCATCCTGGCTAACACGGTGAAACCCCGTCTCTACTAAAAATACAAAAAAAAGTAGCCAGGCGTGGTGGTGTTCGCCTGTTGTCCCAGCTGCTGGGGAGGCTGAGGCAGGAGAATGGCGTGAACCCTGGAGGCGGAGCTTGCAGTGAGCCGAGATTGCGCCACTGCACTCCAGCCTGGGCAACAGAGCAAGACTGTCTCAAAAAATAAATTAATTTATTTATTAATCAATTTTTTAGCATTCTTTTTATTCTTTATTTTCTAATAGAATATTTTTAAAGAAGTTTTTTTATTTTTTAGACTGTATACTGGAATAATTCACTTTTTTGTGTGACTAGCCTCATAATCAATCAGTTAATAACAATAAATGCTAGAAAATATAAAATATGACAAGGTGGCAAGAGAAGAAAACATGAAAAGCAAGCATCTAGCTTCTTTTTCTTATCTTCTCTCTGAAATTATTATATATATTTAAACAGTGTAACTTATTCATGGTTCTTGTCTCAGAATTTGTGCAATTTTTGAACAATTCTATTTTTCATCTTGAAATATCAAGAGTATCCAGGTCTCTGCCCAAATGATTGGTAGTACTTCTGTTCTCTATGCTAGAGTAACAACAGCAATGAAGATGAGCCCATAGACCAACAATGAGCAGGACTAAATTTGTCTTTTTCCTGGCTCACCTAGGACTCCTCCACATCCTTCACCTGATTCCTGCTCTAACCAGTTACCCCTATAAACAGGATAGCTGAGGAAAGCGGTTAGGAATACAGTCTGGAAATAGAACAAAACTACTTACATGGGGTTGACTTCAAAATCTGCCTCATTTGCATTAATCAACAACCCTTCAAATGTTTAAATAACAAACTAGATTGAAATACAATTTTTAGTGTTATTTATTGCTGTTACAATAAGTTGAAGATTCATTTTTAAAAACTGTTAAAATGTGGCTAACTGCATTTTCTAAAAACAACTACAACAACAAAACAAGGCTTTCCATTTTCTGTTCCTTTCTTATAGGTTTAGGCTTCAGTATTGCAGGAGGTGTGGGGAACCAACACATTCCTGGAGACAACAGCATTTATGTAACTAAAATTATAGATGGAGGAGCTGCACAAAAAGATGGAAGGTTGCAAGTAGGAGATAGACTACTGATGGTGAGTGTGACTCCAGCAAAACTGTGTGTGTATTTATAAAGCTCTTGTTTTCCAGTGTAAGACTGTCTTTGTTCAGGCTGCCATCACAAAATACCACAGGGTGGGTGACTTAAAATGGCAGAAATTTATTTTCTCACAATTCTGGAGACTACATAGTCCAAGGTTCCAACCAATTAGGTTTTTGGTGAGGGCTCTCTTCCTGACTTGCAGGTGGCCACCTTCTCACTGTGTCCTCACATGGCCTTCCCTAGGTATTTGTGCAGAGAGAGTTCTCTCTCTCTTTCTCTTCTTATAAGACCACCTCTTATAAGGCCCAGTCCTATTGGATTCCAGCACCATCTTTAACTCATTTAACCTTAATTATCTCCTATAGAACCTATCCTCAAATAGTCATGGGGGGGTTAGGGCTTCAGCATATGAATTTGTGAGGGGTCTACAATTTAGACCTTGGACAAAAATTGAAAAGAAGAGACAGCAGATTTATGAGTAAGAGATCTCAAAAGTATATGTACAATGTATCTATTTTGTTGACATTTTCAAAACAAATTTAAATTTTCATTAATTTTCTTAGATACACATGGCATCGAGATTATCTGTTGTCCTTCCAATATAATGAGTCTCCTATTAGGGAGAGCAACTGCTATTTATAGACTGCTGGAGAGGTAGGGTTTGCATAACAACAGAAACAGCACCTGGCTTACTGATAAGCGTATATCCATGATCCTTTGTGCAACCAGAATAGACACAGCACCTGACTTCCAAGAATTTATAATCTGAGTTCTGCTACATGTGTAAATGGATCTCTTCCTTTCCTCCCCCTTAGGGTTATAGCTATTTCATTTGCCAGCTTCTCACATGCTTCAGGAGTCCTAGGCAGTGATTGACATTGACACACAGCCAGTCTTTCTGAACCATGGAGTTATACGATAACCTAAAGCAAAATTAAGGCAATTATAAGCAACAAAGCATTTGGGACTGTGTTAATAAAACTGCCTTATGTCCATTTACTGTTGTATGCCAAAATCTACAGGATAATAATCGAATATTGAAAATTAATAGTAGGTAGCTCTCAAGTAAGATTAGCGTATCTGTCTAGTCACATGTCTACCCTTGTAAAACAGGACTTCTAATCTATGTCTGCAAGGAGCCATTATCTCCAACAATTTTGTGAGAAGTCTCTGGGGAGGATCAGCCCCCAATCTCAGCAGCAGATTAATTTTTATGACCTGTGCAAGTTTTGGAGTTGAACCTCCAAATTTTATATTTATTGTGCCTACTTCCCTCGGCTTTAGAGAGCTATGTTTAATCCCAGTGGTCTAATTTCATAGTTGCCAATGACCTTTGTGTTCAATAAGCTTTGTGTTAGATAAGATCTTTGTAATAATCTTGTTAGCTAACATTGACCTGGCATTTACTAAGTTCCATGTTCTTTTATAAAGGGCTTTTTTGTAATGTAACGTATTTCTAACAGCAACACATTTTATATAAGCAAAAAAGAACTGAGATGTAGACAGGTTTTCTGACTTGCCCATGATCATATGTTTAATAATGGACAAAACTGGGTTTCAAATTGAGGCAATCTGGCTAGGACCACTCATTACCACCAAGCTATACTGCCTCTTGTGCAACATGTTTTCAGTAGTTTCCTTAAATTTGTCATTCAGTTCTTTCCTTTCTTCCTTTATTCATTATTGTCATTCATTAATTACTTTCTTAACAAGTATGTGCTGTCCACCTACTGTGTCCCAGGCAGTAGCCCCTATTCAGGAAGGAACTCTGTCATGAGAAAACTGGATGGGCAAAAAATATACCATTAATGACTTCAGTCAAAGTTAAATTTAAGAGTTTTGGGCTGCTTTACCACCTGAAGCCACTACCACTTTCATTCTCAAGAAATTCTGAATTTTGTTTTGTTCGTTTGCTTGTTTGTTTTTGATGTAAAAGTTTGTTCTTATGATATTGTTCTATCTTCTGGACAAGTAAGGTTGTTATTAGGGTACAAGACCTGAACAACTTCTCTCTGGAATATAAACTTTATTGCTTGAAATGTTGTCTTGGGAATAGAATAAATTGTGATAACCATATTCTACATAGTGCTACATAGAAAAATGAAGAGGACCATTTCATTCTCAAGTAATGACTGTCTTAGATAGTTACTGGTTTGACCTTTGACTCATCGTTCCATAAGAGTTTGATTGTAGGCAGATCTTCTGGTATTTTTTCATTTACTGCTATTGTACAATCATGGTAAATGCTATGTGCTTATTTCTTGAAGTTCTGTTTAGGTTTTTTTGTTTGTTTGTTTTATTTCCAAATTAAAAAAAAAAAAACTTGCTCCAAATAATTCTGTCAAAGGATTTTCCAGGCACTACACTATTTTTTATTACCATTTTGTTGATATTCATTGTAGATACAATGATTTCAAAAATAGCTGTGACATAATCCTAAACTGTTTTGAGTTTTAAAGCATAGTTTTGTTTTGTTTTTTTAAAGAACCTTCAACAGTAATAGGTCTCTCCTCTCTTATGTAAGGAAGACATAATTAGTACTTCCAAGTTGAAACTGGAAATGAAAGAAAATGATTCATTTTATACTTTGCAAGCAAAATAACCCTGAAAAGGAGAATAAAGACAAAATCACTGAAGCCACCCTACAAAAACAATTATCTTGCTTCAACCCAAAAATATTTATTAATGCTCTCTTTCTGTCATTCCTTTCCACCTCCTCTTCCCTTTACTACCCTACATTCATATTCTTTGTATCTTCCCCCTCTTCTACTCTCCTCCCACAAAGGAAGTACAAATGATTTAGATTCTATGATGTACCAGCTGTACCATACGCTGCATATTTTTCTCTAAATATGCTATTCTTTCTAAAGCAATTTGCACCACTTCCTTCTGTCACTTCTTAGGAAAAATTCCACCATATATTATTCACTCGGAGTTCTGTAAGTAAACTGGTCTAAAATAAAACTCCATTAATTTCTTTAGATTTTCATGGCTGAATACTCACAATTCAGGAAGTCTCCTAGCAACTGCCCTCTACTGAGAGCACAGTCATTTTTTAAAGAGTTAGTAATAACAATAACTCTTCTAGTTTCTCAAGCAAAATAGCTATAATGTTGGGCACCACCTGAATCATACCATCTATATTGGGTACTTTTTCTCCCTGAAATTCTTATATCTCCGAATTTAACATATCTATCTTAAAGGCCATCTTTTATCAACTCTTGCTTGGTACATCAGAAAAGCAAGCATGTGAAGCAGTCTCTGACCTCCCATAGAACCCCCTTTAAGGGTGTAATACCTCCCAAAAGCTATTTATTAGGTAATAAGTATCATTAAAATGTTTTCCTTAAAATTCTGTTAAAATATATTTTTCTATGTATGTCCCCCTTTATTCATAGCTCTGTCCCTTGAAAACAAGAAGGTGAAGACTAATTCCTCTTCCACATATGTTTGAAAGAGCTATGTCTTTCCACTTTTCCACTTCTTAGTTTTTTAGGATGCTTTAGACCTTTTCTCTCCCTTCCAGTAAATTTTATCACACATTCATTTATCTTCTGTAAATAGATTACACTTATTACAAAATTTCTTTAGATTCCTTACAATCTTATTTCCCACTTTAAAAATTCCACGTAATAGTATAGCATCTGACCTTTGCAAATATTCTACTTTAAGAAACAGTTATTCTGTCTGTCACCTTTGCAATAAGCCTCTTGGTATTTTAAATAAGATGACTATAATGTCAGACCACTCTGATGTTTGATGGGTCAACCCAAATACATGGTATATGTTCTTTTTAGCAAAACTATATTTTTGAAAATTTCCTTGGCTACTTAGAATTTATTGTTCTCTAGAATTTGTTTTGTTTTTTAAATGGTAAAGTGAGAGTGACATCAGATTTTGTGGATTGTACCAGTGGTTTAGTTTTGTCGTCTCAGACAAAATAGATTCTCTTGGCCTTGAAATTCAGTGGTAGTCAGAGTTTAACAGCATAACAGATTTTTAAATTATTTCATATATTTTCACATATTGGCTTTATTAAGCCCTTCCAAGGTGATATATGTAGCCCAATATATTAGAAAAGTGTTAACTTCTTCCCCCTTTTCAACATAAACCAGAAATGTTGAATCTAGGATAATTCGATTGTCTTCTCTGCAGGGATAGCATTAGTTATTAGTTGTTAAAGCCCCTCGGCACATTGTAATTTAAGGTTTAAAATCTTAGCCTCTTCTTTCCATAAACCCTGCTTGACATTTAAAGAAAAAAATTGTCAGTGAGAGAACTTTTATACCTTTTACAGAGAATTAGTTCTTGTGTTTTCTTTCCTTAAAGGGAAGTAGTAAGTGACAGGAAAAGTAACAGAGACATTGAAGTCAAGTGGAAAGACCTTGGACTCAGATGAGAAAGCTGGATTTCAGTCACAGGCACCTAGCACTGATTTTACCTAATCTGTCTTGGGCAAGTCACATCCATCTTTGGTCTTCTATTTTGGCCTCTATACCATAGTAGCATTATATTAGATTGGTATTTCCAAAAGTATGCTTTAAAATATTGTTCTCTTTTCTGTGTCACATGAATAGACTCTGTGACCAAATACATTTGCTAAATTCTGCAACTTGTATCCCAATCCTCTTGTAGATTCTCAATGGATTTTAGCATATTAAAAATTCTATGAAGTCCTGCCATCAAGTAAGCGATTTGATTTTGATTAACATATCTGTTTTATCATGGAATCTTCTTCTTAGAGTAATACTTAACAAAACACCTAAAACTAGTGTTTAGTGGAATATACTCGGGATGTGCTATGTGTGAGCATCTCTTATTTTTATTTGAAAATAAGTATCCTAAAGTAAAGACATCAAATACTTTTAGGAAATATGAGTAGAAACAATACAAGTTTCTGAATGAGTATTAGTTGTGATGACTGAAATTATTGCTGTTTTTGGTAAATTTACAAAATTGCCTGATTTCATCCAAGTATCAATAAGAAAATCAAATTGAAGACATTGCGAATATGTAGAAATTATCTGAATAATGAATGGGATGTTAAAGCACATTCATTGGTTATACCAATCTTAGATATCTTAGAACCAAGACCTGTAACTCTCTGAGCATGTCTCTTTCCTACCAACAACACATTGCTTTCATCTTGAAAAGATCTTTTGCCTACAACACCTCATTTATTCTTTTTTTTTTTTTTTTTTTTTTTTTTGAGACAGAGTCTTGCTCTGTCACCCAGGCTGGAGTGCAGTGGCCAGATCTCAGCTCACTGCATGCTCTGCCTCCCAGGTTTACGCCCTTCTCCTGCCTCAGCCTCCCAAGTAGCTGGGACTACAGGCGCCCGCCACCTCACCTGGCTAGTTTTTTGTATTTTTTAGTAGAGACGGGGTTTCACCGTGTTAGCCAGGATAGTCTCGATCTCCTGACCTCGTGATCCGCCCGTCTCGGCCTCCCAAAGTGCTGGGATTACAGGCTTGAGCCACCGCGCCCGGCCCACCTCATTTATTCTTAACCACCATCTTTGAGAGGTAGTTAGGACAGTCATTACTGTTATTCTTATTTTTCAGAAGAGAAAGTTAGAACTCAGAGATGACAAAGGGATTTCCAACATGACATAACTAGTAAATTGTAAAATTGGATTCATACATAGATTGTGATGTCCTAAAGTTAAATTCCTTTCACTGGTTTTGTCAACATCTCTGATTCTTGATTTTGGCTTATATGTTTGAATCTCAAGGTAAGCTCTTGAACACTGTGAATACCCAATCCTCAGTCAGCCCTGAATAATCAAATCAGGATTTCTGGGGTAGGGACCATGCTTCATTTTATTTCTTTTGTTTAGGTTTCCCAAATGATTTTAATGTGCAGCTAGATTAAGAACCACCATCCTACCTTGATCTAACCACACCCTAACCCATTCTGCTGCTACCACTGCATCTCCTAAGGACAACTTTGGTGGTAGTGCTCATTCTATCAAGCCAGTAGAGTATAATTTAGCAATTTCCTGCAATTGGCTAAAGAAAATTTAGAACAGTTCACTCTCAAAATTCTGTCCCCTGAGGTTAGACTCACTTCTGAAACAGCGAGATAAAACCTGGACAACTGTTTCTTGAACTCTCTTCTAATTTATCTCAAATGTAATAAGTTATAATACAATGTAATTGCAATGACATATTTTATTTAAGGGTTAGAACCTCCTATGGCATTCTTTTTTATTTTGCTTATACTCAGTGTAATAGCCCTCTTTATAGAATTTGCTCTATAAGTATCATATGTTGCTGTCATTTTAAAATTATCTTAATAGCACACTCCATCAGTAAAACACAAGAGGTTGCCACTAATATATTTCTCTCCTCTAAATTACATATATATCACTATGCTAATATATTGTTCACATTTTAAAACATATGAAAATGGAAAAAGAAATATAAATATCAATGTGATTAATATTAATAGAAATGTGAATGTTTTCCTCTTGTACCCAGTGGATTGCCCTAGGGTTCATATCATACTGTCCATTTTGGTGACCTCTGCTAGAGAAGAAATTTGAGTAAATCAAAATAACCATTCTTGCTTTCCCTCTCTCTTTATATGGAGTAAAAGGTTAAGAAATGAATTAATGATTAATGAAGGAAGAATAAAATCACAGTGATGGAGCTTTTACTGTGTACCTTATAAACTAATATGATCTGGTGCTAACATTCTGTACCAGCTTTTCATCCTCATATCCTGTGCCTGGAACAGAGCAAGTATCCAATAAATGTGTATTGTTGCTTGAATGACCTTCATTCTTATTGCTTTCCTCTCTGACTCAACACAAATATAAAATAGAATGCAACACAAATGCTTCATTCTTTCTATAAAATAGGGAATTTTGATTGCTTTTCCTTTGGTGTTCTGCAATAATTTTTTTAAAACTTAGCTTACTACTTCAACACTTATTAAGTGCCAAGTATTTATATTGCATCAGCTAGGGGAATAGAGATGAATATGATCTAATCAGTTGCCCTTGAGAAGGTCATTCTTGGAGGTGGGAAGTGGCACTATAGGAATAACTGTTTCACAATGTGGGGAGTGATGATTTCCACATAAAGAGCCCTGAACAGTAGTAAGATCAACAAAGCATGATGTCTGATTATGGCTGTTTGATTTCTATTTGTATGCTACTTTATATCATACAGAGTCTTTTCAACTTCATGGTATCATTCTTTTCTCATAAACACAAATCAACAAATAAATAAGTATAATTCCCATTTTACATGGAAGAAAATGAATTCTTAGTAAATATGTTAACTGACTTAAATTCATGAAACTAGGAAATAAACCAGATCCGATCTGATTCTACATTCGAAATTACTCTCACTGTATCAAGTTGCCTTCGTTTCTAGAAACAGCAAGATTTAACATGTGACTATTATTTCTAGTAAATTTAAGTCTATTCACTGGGCTTGAGAAATTAACTTTCTTTTTTCCCATTCTGATTTTCATTACTCATGAGAAGATGCTAGGTGTGTCCCATAATGAGACCACTGTACTTAGCTTCTGTTCTTTCTTAAAGTTTTTGTTCTTTCTCATTTAGAGTTAATTTGGCTCTAACTATAGCATACATAATTCATTTCTGAAAAGATGAAAAACAAGAAAATATTGATTATCCAAAGACAATCATTACTAACATGCCTTTTATTTATTAATAGTTATTATTTTGAATACCTTTTATTATAATAGTTAATTTCAGAGTACTATGGAGATTTTAATCCTTGGTTTATGCATATTTATGTTCATAGTATTGGCATTACTACATTGGATTGGTCTGCTTTGTAATTTATCTTACAACCTAATGATCAGCCACTTTGTTTCCTTTTTAAAAGTCAACTTTAGAATTTTCTTACCAATGATTCTGGAGTTCCACATTTCCTTGTACTATGTCTTAGGTAACCTTAATGTCTGTAATCACCTCCCAGTTCATCCCACCATACTGATATTCCTGCAAGAACATGGAAAGGTCAGTATCTCTCCATCTCTATATTGCCCATTCCTCTTTATTATATTCTCATGCCCCCACACCTCCCACCTTAGTATTATCACATTTATGTTTGCTTACACACATTCAAATTCCCACAAAACTTGCCATGCCTCCTTGCAAGTCTCTTGGCACCTCTTTCTTCAGCTGGTTTGCCTTCCTTTGTCTGCATCATGTTCAAATTCAGTGCTCCCTCTTCTGTTTGAGAGAATGAGTCGTATCACCTCCAGCCTCTCTTTCTTGGCTTCAGTCCACTTTCCTATTAGCAAACACACAGCCAGGCTGCACATATGTCCCCCTCTGTGTGTTGCACCCCACAGAGAGCACTTCAATCAAACTCACATGATTTTTTTCCTTGAAACCAGGCCAGTTGCTCAGTGTTCACCATTATAGGCAGCTACTTGATGCAAATGAAAAAAAAAGAATAAAAAAAACAATGACAAACAATGACAAGAGCAACTAGCCAATCAGTGTAATGTCCCTTCTCACTGCACACAATCGGCTCCAGCTGTAGGCCCTTTATCTTGAGAGTTCATAGGATAATGCACACACATAATTAACCCAAACAAACTCACTTTTGTGGAAAACATTTTGAAGACTTCAGCACAAAAGAGCACTTTTTGGTCCAAATCCGGTACTATTCTGAATTTTTAAAAAGACCACACAGAAGCTTCATCAGCAGCACCCTAATTAAACTCATCAGTTCACAGATGTTTATAAGAAAATGATCAGCGAAAATTTTCACCAAGAAATCCTGTTTACAGATGATGACAATAGTATTAGTGATAAGAGCTAACATCAAAAAATGTATTGTGCCTGTCACTTTATATAGGCCAACACATTTAAATCAATAGTCTTTTGAAGCAGTAACTGCTATCATTCCTGTTTTACAGATGTCAAAACTAAAGCTTACAAGGTTAAACAAGTCTCCCCATATCACACAGCTAGGAAGCACCAGGGTCCAGGTTTCAGTATGCATGACTCAAAAGCATGTGCTTTTAATCACTACATTCTGTTGCCAATATCATAATACCACCTGTTCTGTGACTGAAATCTATGTAAATTTTTCAGTATTTCAGTCACCAAATAGAAACTGAGTGAACTACCACTATTTTAAACTACTATTATTATTCTCCCCAATATCCTCTTGCCCCATTTCTCACCACTACCTTTCCCTCAACTTCTGCTTTATGGTCTAAATATTTTCCTAGTGGTCAGAAGACTCTGTTAGCAAAGTCACTCTATGAAAATGCTGTTGAAGGAAATATTTTCCTAGTGGTCAGAAGACTCTGTTAGCAAAGTCACTCTATGAAAATGCTGTTGAAGGAAATATTTTCTGGATCATTTCACTGCCCACCTTAAAAATGGCAAAATGTGCAATTTAATAAGCATTGACCACATTTCTCTTTCACTGATAATCTAATGAGCTGTGTACTTTCTGTACTCTGGGGAGAGAGAAAATAAGCCCTTGTCAGAAACAGAGCTTTGGTCTGTTATAAGTGTCACTTATAATCTAATCCAGTTAGTTTCTAGCCTTTGGTTTTTGTTTTTAATTATTATTGACTTCTCATTTCCCCTGTGTTATGGCACCAGATGCTGTTTCTTTTCTGTTCTCTCAGTAGAGATGTTTCTGTGGGCCACAGTCACCGTATTAAAAGCTGCCTTAGGCAATCTTTTTTGTTTTTTTTTTTTTGTTTGTTTGTTTTTAGAGGAAACAACCACTTTCATATACATTTTAAACTGTAGACCATCACAAGTAAATGTTCATCATCGGCCAGGTACGGTGGCTCACGCCTGTAATCCCAGCACTTTGGGAGGCCGAGGTGGGTGGATCACCTGAGGTCAGGAGTTTGAGACCAGCCTGGCCAACATGGTGAAACTCTGTCTCTACTAAAAATACAAAATTAGGTGTGGGAGTGGTGGCTCATGCCTGTAATCCCAGCTACTCAGGAGGCTGAGGCAGGAGAATTGCTTGAACCCGGGAGGCAGAGGTTGTAGTGACTGTGCCATTGCACTCCAGCTTGGGCAATAAGAGCAAAACTCCATCTCAAAAAAATAAAAAGAATAAAAAATAAGTCATTATCTAGGCACAAGTGGTAACTGCCCTAAAATAAGTGATTAATCAAATGTGTAAGAAGGTTTTAAAGAGACAGTGAGATCAGTGAGATATATTAAGCTGCTTTCCATTTTACTTATTTATTTTTTGACTGGTCAGTGTATTAAGATGATGCAATATACTATAACCACTGGATTAAGTGGGAAATGTAATGATTCCTCAAGCTTTTATAATATTTTGGAATTTATTCTACTTTTACATGTAAACTCGAAAAGAAACCTTGTTCTCCTAAAGGGAGAAAGAACAGATAATATGAGCCCTAGCTTTTAACAAATCAACATACAAATGTAATCTCATTTTCATCTCTCTTTTTTTTTTTTTTTTTTTTTTTTTTTTTTTTTTTGAGACGGAGTCTCGCTTTGTCGCCCAGGCTGGAGTGCAGTGGCACGATCTCGGCTCACTGCCAGCTCCGCCTCCCGGGTTCATGCCATTCTCCTGCCTCAGCCTCCGAGTAGCTGGGACTACAGGCGTGCACCACCACGCCCGGCTAATTTTTTTGTATTTTTAGTAGAGACGGGGTTTCACCGTGTTAGCCAGGATGGTCTCGATCTCCTGACCTCGTGATCCGCCCGCCTCGGCCTCCCAAAGTGCTGGGATTACAGGCGTGAGCCACCGCGCCCGGCCATTTTCATCTCTTAAGGAGGCTTCTGATCCAACTGATGGCTTTGACAACTGGAGGTAGTGTGACCTCTTTGTTGCAAGTTAATCTCTTTAAACAACAGTTTTTCTCATCCGTAAAATTTCCCTGATTAATAGTGTCTACCTCCTGGAGCTATTCTGATGATAAGTTATATGATTCATTTCAAAATATATGATATAGTACTCCTAAAATATATGACATGTAGGTATTAAATAAACATTAGTTCTTATTATTATCATTTTGTTATTTCTGTATTATTAAGGGCTGCCATTATCAACTGTGTTCTCCATACCTGAAGTTCCTCTACATTCTCCCTCTCTGCATGAGTCTATTCTTCCATCCATTCATTCCACAAACAATTGTGTATTATTAGAATGTGGGTTTCATGAAAGCAAGGACCTTGTCTATCTGGAAGAAGTAGTAAAACTGAGTGGTTAACAGTATGGTTTCTGGAGCCAAACTATCTAGCTTTCAATTCTGCCTCTGACACTTACCAGATCAATGACTTGGGGAAAGTTTCTTAACCTCTTGGAAACATACTTTTCTCATCTATAAAATAAGGTAATTATAATAGCTGCCTCATAAGTTATTGTGAAGGTTTGATTGTGTTAATATATGTAAAATACTTTGAAATAGTGTGCCTGGCATGTAATATGGGCTATATAAGTGTTTGCTATGATTATTGATTATCATTTATATTATTTACCATATAAATATCTCTATTATCTGGCACAGAGCCCAACAAATAACAGGTATGCAGGAAACATTTGATCAGTGAATAAACAAATGCCAGACACTGAAATGAAAAAAGAAATAAGGGAATGTCTCTTATCTAGAAGAGAAATGTGAGAGGTGCTGGAGAAGCTTATGGCTTAATGGAGAACTCACAGTCAGCATTCAAACACATCAGTCAGGTTCATTTCTCTCCAGTTCCACAGTCCCTGACCTGGGCTACATCACCAAGGATTAACTAGCACATGGAACTTATATAGCAACATGGAGCAAAATAATAAAGATTATGAATAGTAATGCTGCGAAATATGGTATAGCTAAAGTGCTAGATAGTATAGATAATATGTACTATAGGAATTCAGTCCAATGCTTCTGGCACATTTAATTTTACATTATGCCATTGGAAAGTAATTAAACAATTTTGTCATTAAGGAAATAGTAGCCACATAAATCCAAACTTATATGGTCAACTAATTTTTGACAAAGTAAATACAAGAACATGATGAAGAAAGGCTAGTCTTTTCAATGAATGATACTGGGAAAATGGAATCTCCACATGCAAAAGAATGAAATTGGACTCTAATGCCATATACAAAAATCAGTTCAATTTGGCTGAAAGACCTAAATGTAAAATCTAAAAGCATAAAATTTCTAGAAAAGAACATAAGGGAACAGTTTCCTTGACCTTGGCATTGGCAGTGTTGTTTTGGATATCACATTAAAAGCTCAGGCTACAAAAGCAAAAATAAATAGGACTACATTAACCTCAAAATCTTCTGCAAAGCAAAGGAAACAACAAAATGAAACAAAATGAGGGAAAAATCAGAAACCATGTATCTGATGATAGGTTAATAACCAAAATTTATAAAGAACTGATACAACTCAATAGTAGAAAAACAATTAACAGAATTTTAAAAATGAACAAAGGACATGAATAGTTATTTCTCCAAAGAAGATACAAAAATGTCCAACAGGTATACAAAAAGGTGCCTAATAACACTAATCATCAAGGAAATGCAAATCTAAACTGCCATGAGATATCACTTCACAGCTGTTAGGATGGCTGTTATCAAAAAGATGAGAATAACAACTGTTGGTGAGGATGTGGAGAAAAAGGAGCACTTGTACACTATTGACTGGGATGTAGACTGGTATAGCCATTACGGAAAGCAGTATGCAGGCTCCTAAATAAATTAAAAATAGATTTACCGTGTGACCCAGCAATCTCTGGTCTTGTTGTATACCCAAAGAAGATGAAATCACCACCTTGTAAAGATATCTGCACTCCCATGTTCAATGCAGCATTATTTACAATAGCCAAGATATGACAACGACCTACATGTCTGTCAGTGGATGAAAGGATAAAGAAAATGTGGTATATATGCACAATGAAATATTCAGCCTTAAAAAATGGGAGATCCTGCCATTTACCACAATATGGATAGACTTGGAGGACATTACGCTAAATGAAGTAAGCCAGAACAGAAGGAACAATATTGCGTGATCTCTCTTATATGTGGAATCTTAAAAAATAAGAGTCAAATATACAGATATAGAGGATAAAACAGTGGTTGCAGGGGGAGGTGGGAAAGGGGGAGATATAGGTGAAAGGATAAAAAGTAGCAGTTATGTAGGATGAACAAGTCTAGAGGTCTAATGTGCAACATAAAGACTATAGTTAATAAAATTGTATAAAATTGTATTATATTAGGAATTCTGTGCAATAAGTAGATTTTAGCTGCTCTTGTCATACAAAATTGTAACTGTGATGATAGATATGTTAATTTGCTTCCCTATAGTAACCATTTTATTATCTATATATGTGGCATAACGTCATGCTGTGAACCTGAAATATACACAATAAATTTTTTTTAATAGTAGCCAGAGAAGAATAACCAAGGTATTTGAAATACTTGGTGAATTAATGTTTATTCTAATTTCCTCAAAGTTTAAGTCTTTTTAGAGAGATAATCTTAAAATCATTTCAGCGAAGTGGTGCAGAGACCCACTGTAATGGCACTGCCATGAAGTCAGAATTGGATTTGTATCACAGGCTTTTCCGTGCAATAGAAAGAGGCATTTCTGTTAACGCAATGACAGTAGGGTACCCTTGAACTTGCTCACCTGAAAAGACCTGTGTTCCAAATAGACTCATATTAAATGACATTCTGATGAGAATGATTTGAAAGTAAAAAAAATCAAGGTTTGGCAAAGCTATAGGGAAATGAGGGCTCTCATACAGTGCTGGTATGAGGGCAAATTGGTTCATCTTTCCAGAGGGAAAGAGGTACTTTCACACTAGATATCAAAAGCCCTGATAATGTTCATATAGTTTGGTCCAGTAGTTTCACTTGTATGGGTAAATCTATATCAAAGAAATGATCAGAGTTCTGCACAAATATAGAAAAAGAATTATTAGAACATTATTTATAGTTGTAAAAAATTAGGAGCAAACTAAGCATGCACTAGTAAGAGACTTGTTAGATCATTATACTGCAGTCATGCAACATAATGCTCAGCAGAAAACAAAAGTCATGTTGTTAAACTACATTGCTGTTGCAAACAATTAGTCCCTCTAGTTTTAAAAAGCACGTTCCAAAACAATGTGTATAATAAAGTCAAAATTGTTTAAGGAAATATATCTAAGTAGGGAGATTATGAATGATTTTTATTTTCTTCTTTTTTTAAGTTTTCTTCCACGAATATGTGTTACTTTTGTATCATAGAAATTATAGCATAACAAAAAAGGCCTTTGACTCCTTATTTTCCTTTCCACAAATACTATTCTGAATTCCATTATAGTATATCACTTCCTCATTTAAAAAAGACAGAAGCAACTTTCTTTTATAGCATCAATGATTGTACTTATCTGCTTTGACTAATGCATTTAATTCATCTGTTCTGTCAAAGATACCAGACAGTAATTATCACAATTTATAATTCCAGGAATCTTCTTGCCTGAATATTTTTCTTCTGCTGCATAGATTTAACTCTATTGTTGATTTTTTTTCCCCTTTTCAGGTAAACAACTACAGTTTAGAAGAAGTAACACATGAAGAGGCAGTAGCAATACTGAAGAACACATCAGAGGTAGTTTATTTAAAAGTTGGCAAACCCACTACCATTTATATGACTGATCCTTATGGTCCACCTGATATTACTCACTGTAAGTACCATTGTCATCTTCAAATAGCATACCAGACTTGCACAACTGGAATTCTATAAAACTATTGACAAAGTGTTCTGCTTGTACCTTCCCTCTTGGTTAACTTCTGGAAATACTTCAGAGGGAGTATCCTAAGCTCCGCTCCTATGTTGCCTTGCAGGCCCTTACCTACTGTTTGAAGGTGGGATATCCTAACGAGTTGGCATGCCCACCGTTATGGAAAGGCTTAATATTGAGGACAGTGTGATTATAGTAGTCTATGGGCAACACATTTTGAAAGGCTATTTCTCAAGCTCCTAAAGCATGATCACTGTCACGCCATCATATTCTTTCTTCCAACTTCATATCTCTGTAGTAGTAGACTAGAAAAGAGAGACTGGCAAATAGACCAGAGGTAGCTCTATGATTCTTCCTGAAAAAGGGGATCTTGCAATTGAATGGTGAAATCAAGATCGTCAATCACCATCATCATAGCTTTTACTTTACTTAAATTTGTTATATTGGCAAGAAAGCTGGAAAAAATTATCAATCACTATGGCAATAGAGGTGAGCTGGAAGTGAGACTTCTGGGGCAACAACTAACAACTAATGAGACACTATGCTGGAGTCCTCAAAAAGTCCACTGTAGCCTAAGCCTCATGTGTTCTCCTCTTCTTAATAGGTCAACATGAATCTTAACTAAGTTTCTGTCTTTGAAGACTAGATTTAGAAGCAATTTACTTTGTTATGTAAATGTAAGGGACATTTGTGTCAACAGTAGTAAGCTTGCTCATTCTGAAATGTTGAAAGTCCATTTGTGAGACTGGAAACTTGGAACGTCTTCAGAACTGGCCATTAATTAGTACTATGGTCTCAAGCAAATTGTTTAACTTATCTCAGATTTACATGTTTCTCTTGAGAGAAATGTTAAGTGTTGAATAATTTTGTTTCCGGCCCATTGCATTAGCTATTGCTTTTCTTAATGATGATTCTGAAACAACTTACCTCCAAAATACGTATGTTTTCAAGCCGGCAGTAAATTGAGATCAGTCTTACCTTAGAATATGAAAGAGTTTTAGCTTTCAGAGCTTTTCAAAGTGGACAAATGTTGCAAAATCAGCCCTGATAGTCTGTGAGCCACTTCATAGAGGGCATATAAGGTTAATGCCAAAGAGACAAAAGGGAGAAAACCAAACTACCTAATAAACCTAAGAAATATGTACTGAGTAATTTCAGTATGTACAAGACACATTCTAAGGTAATATGTATGATACAGAGGAGATAGAATCATGGCCTTCAAAGAGCTTTGCTGGGAGGAAGGCTAACTCAGATATATAAATAGAAGCAATATTTGGCAGAATAAGAGGTATGTATATGCCATGGGAGAGGTAAATATAAATGTTAAATGTTATTTGGGAACTCAAAGAAAAGAGATATATCATTTGTCTTTGGAACATGAGAAAAATCTTTTTGCATAGGATGGCATTTCAGTTGCATCTTCAGAATAAGATTTCAACATCTGAGATGGGTTAGGTATGAGACACAAATTATGGGTAGATGGTACAGATGTCAGGAAGTACAGGCTATTGTTGAGGACAATAGGATATGTGTTGGGGGGATATTAAAAGTGATTGATCTTGCAAGAATGGCAAAGAGGTGAGTTTATACTATATTAAATATATAACAACAACGGAGAACATTTAAGTAAAAGAATAGTGTGGTCAAGCTGAATTTCAGGAAGGTTTACCTCATCTCAACATATAAAATGGATTTGAGGAGAGAGAAAGAAGCAAGAGACCCAGTTAGGAGGTGTTTTCAGTCACCTAAAAGGGAGAAACATTAGGAAGGAGGAATAAAAAGGAAAGGCCAGAGTTCTTGGCCTTTGTGGGATGGGAATAGAGTATATTTTGGGAGAAAGTCTCATAAGAGAATCTGCTCCTTAGGAGGCTTTTGTTCTCAATGATTGGACATTAATTATGTGAAAACAATGTGAGCTCTGCAATTAGAAAGCTAACATTTTATTTCAATAGAAAATTAATCATTGTTCTGAAAATATGTGTGCTGGATCTCTTCTCCTGTTCTTCTCTTCTCCAAATTATACTAACTGGCATTACAGACTTAACTATTATTAAGTCTTTCCTATCCTAAAGGTTACCATGTGCTTGTATATATTAAATGCAAATAAACTGCAACTCCTCCCTCTTGGAGGACAAGAAAATCCTTGGCATGCAGCAAAGCCTTTCTGTTTTTAATACATTTTTCTGAAGTATAGCATGACACATTGAATCACCCACATAACAGGTTTCTTTTCTCTTTTTCCCCCACCTCTTAGCTTATTCTCCACCAATGGAAAACCATCTACTCTCTGGCAACAATGGCACTTTAGAATATAAAACCTCCCTGCCACCCATCTCTCCAGGAAGGTACTCACCAATTCCAAAGCACATGCTTGTTGACGACGACTACACCAGGTCAGATATGCCTGTTGGTTAATTGAATTTGCTCTTATTACCAGAAATAAATCACATTTGCCTAACATGTCAGGTGTTGTTTTGGATGCTAACTAAAGCTTCTGGGTTCCATTCAACCTTATTGTAGTTTTGCCTCAAGTGCATTGTGTGTCATTGTCCTCTGATAAGCAGCAAAGTCACAAAATACTTGTGAATAAATAGTAAGATACACTTATACATCACTTTGCTATTTATTAAGACTTTCTATATCTGATCTCATTTAAGCTTTGCAGCCATACTGTAAGATAAGTATTAATACTTGAGAAGAGAAGATAGTGCTGAGGTTCAAAAGGAAGGAAGTAGCATGCCAATATTATATATTTGGTTACTGGAATTCAATGGGTAAATTAATAATAAAGAAATGTAAATGTAAAAACTTTTTTCTTTAGCTGGTCATTATATTTGGCAAAAGAATACAAAGATGATTAAGGAACAAAAATTTCCCCCAAACTCCCTCCAGAGTGACCTGTCCTGGGGTACCCAAGGTGACAACCTGGCATAAACCTTTCATAACTTCTTCATGTTCTTACAAACATATACAAATGTATTTTCAGATATACGTGGAGCCTGACATTATTTTTATGAAATAAGTTTATATTTTATACATTGTTCCACAACTTTTCTCTATAAATAATCGTTTTATCAAAATTGAGATTATATGTACATGTGTATGCTTAATTTCTATATGTGTTTATATGTAAAGAATGATAGATGGATTATTTTGGTTTTTTACCCTGTCTGTCTAACTGAAGTCATTTGTCAGTCTTTCAAAAAGTAGAGACTTTCTGCCAGTTAGCTTTCCTCACTGGTATATGTGCATGCTTTGATATTTCCATTCTTCGTATATCTTTTTAAATGATTAA
The DNA here is from genome assembly GCF_009764315.1 of Trachypithecus francoisi. Classification (NCBI taxonomy): domain Eukaryota; kingdom Metazoa; phylum Chordata; class Mammalia; order Primates; family Cercopithecidae; genus Trachypithecus; species Trachypithecus francoisi. The sequence goes on along the minus strand of NW_022681473.1, from coordinate 73,764,901 downwards.
GCATTTTCCATTTATTTTGCAAGATCAGGTTTGCCGAAGTAGCTCTTTATATCTTTAGCCAAGGAATGGAATGTTTGGATGCTGATAATGTGCATCCGTGGTGTAAATCAAGTACACGCTTCTTCCTGTGCTGAAATGTCTGATCTCTATGCTCTTAATTAAAATGAGGGCTGCAGCAAAGATAACCCTCGTGGCTCTCTAAGGAATTCTGTAAATACAGGCACCTTTATCCACCAGAGTGATGATCTCTTTGCTCTCATCCTATTACTAATATTTGATATGATTTTAACTTAAAAATGTCATTTTGTGTTACTAGGCCCTATGGAGCCTAGTGAATTAACATTTATTCAAGCCCCTTCATAATCCAGACCCTTGCTAGCTGTTTTTATACACTATCCATTTAATCCTCCCAAAAGCACACAGAAAAAGGCTTTCACCTCCATTTTAGAGATGTAGAACATGAAGTTAAAAGAGGTTATGGAACTTGCTTATGGTCACATAGCTTTTATTAATAAGTAGAAAAACTGAGTGCCCTAACAGCTTTCAAATCCTAAGAGAAAACATTTTAATTTTCTAAAATTAAAAATGAAAACCAAGTCATATAAAACTATGTTCATCATAGAAATAGGTGGCTAGAAAGGGACCTCAGAGTTTTGATGAGCTCTAAAAACAACTAGACCATAGTTGAAACCTACCTCTACAACTGACTAACTGTGTGACCAGGGGCAAGTCATTTAACCTCTGCAAGCTTCAGTTTTCTCATCTGTACAAGGGAATAGGAAGTGAGCCTATCTCAATAGGTTGTTGTAATGATTAAGTCACCTAATGAATGCAAAGAACTTAGAACAGTGTCTGGCACTTTATAAGTACTCAATGAATGTTATCTATTTACAGTAACTATACTTACTATAATCTTAATCCGCTTGAGATGTCAATGAAATATTTTTACAGTACACACGAGATATGTCTCAATATCTTAGATCCTGCCCCTGCCTCCTCCCCTGTTCCCCTAGAAGAGAGTCTCACTAATATTTCCCTACAAAATCAGAATGGTTGGTGCCTGGCAAACTGTTAAAGTAAATTATATTAGTTCACACACATAAACATACAAATACACACCCCTCCATCACTCTCTTACCACTGTTGGTGTTCTCTCATAGGTGCTCCCTACTGTAGGCATTGCCATGGGTCTCAGAGGTATTTGCTCAGAGGCAGATTCACTTTCTCATTCATAAATATTAATTGAGTACTTCCTATAAAACACTGGGCACTGCACTAGAGATGCACAATTGAATAAGAAAGAGCATCTAACAACTATCCAATTGGGGCAAAAATATGTGTAAATCAATGGATTCCCCAATGCCTATTCCCTAATTTATGCAGAACCCCTCCATGAAGTTTTCCACAAAGCCTAATTTATTAATTTTTTTCAAAATCTTGAGATTATATATTTGGTCATCAAAATGCCCTTTCTTTTGTAAAAGAATTGTGGCAATTATTTATTATGCTTTTACTTAGAAGATAAAAATTGGCAACTTTTTGTTCGTCTTAATTGTTAAAATGTTAAATATCTGTAAAATTCCAAAGTATGAGACTACTAGTAGAAGCAAACAAGCAAAACTAGGGTCAGTTCTCTAAAGTGCCCTTATGTAGCACTAGCAGAGTTCCCTAACACCACAAGAGACACTTAGGAAATATTGCTAAATGAATATGAGTTTTACATGAATGCCATAGGACTAACCTATGGCATCAAAGAAAGTTTTAAAGAGGAAATGAGAGAGAGCGTGCCTAAGATGGCCAAATACGGACAGCTCCAGCCTCCGGCTCCCAGCGTGAGTGACACAGAAGATGGGTGATTTCTGCATTTTCAACTGAGGTACTGGGTTCATCTCACTGGGGAGTGCCAGACAATCAGTGCTGGTCAGCTGGTGCAGCCTGACCAGCGAGAGCTGAAGCAGGGCGAGGCATTGCCTCACCTGGGAAGTGCAAGGGGGAAGGGAATCCCTTTTCCTAGCCAAGGGAAACTGAGACACACAACACCTGGAAAATCGGGTAACTCCCACCCTAATACTGCGCTTTACCAAGGGTCTTAGCAAACGGCACACCAGTAGATTATATCCCACACCTGGCCCAGAGGGTCCCACACCCATGGAGCCTCCCTCATTGCTAGCACAGCAGTCTGAGATCTAACTGCAAGGCAGCAGCGAGGCTGGGGGAGGGGCGCCCACCATCACTGAGGCTTAAGTGGGTAAACAAAGTCGCCAGGAAGCTCGAATTGGGTGGATCCCACTGCAGCTCAAGGAGGCCAGCCTGCCTCTGTAGACTCCTCCTCTGGAGACAGGGCATAGCTAAACAAAAAGCAGCAGAAACCTCAGCAGAGGTAAATGCCCCTGCCTGATAGCTTTGAAGAGAGCAGTGGATCTCCCAGCACAGAGGTTGAGATCTGAGAACAGACAGACTGCCTGCTCAAGTGGGTCCCTGACCCCTGAGTAGCCTAACTGGGAGACATCCCCCACTATGTGCAGACTGACACCTCACACCTCATACAGTGGGGTACACCCCTGAGACAAAGCTTCCAGAGCAAAAATCAGACAGCAGCAATATTGTTCAGCAATATTCTATCTTCTGCAGCCTCCACTGCTGATACCCAGGGAAACAAGGTCTAGAGTGGACCTGAAGCAAACTTGAGCAGACCTACAGCTGAGGGTCCTGACTGTTAGAAGGAAAACTAACAAACAGGAAGGATACCCACACCAAAACCCCATCAGTATATCACCATCATCAAAGACCAAAGGCAGATAAAACCACAAAGATGAGGAAAAAGCAGAGCAGAAAAGCTGTAAATTCAAAAAATCAGAGTGCATCTCCCCCTCCAAAGGAATGCAGCTCATCGCCAGCAACGGAACAAAGCTGGATGGAGAACGACTTTGACAAGCTGAGAGAAGAAGGCTTCAGTTAACCAAACTTCTCAGAGCTAAAAGAGGAACTACGTAACCAGTGCAAAGAAACTAAAAACCTTGAAAAAAGAATTGATGAATGGATAACTAGAATAATCAATACAGAGAAGACCATAAAAGAACTGATAGAGATGAAAACCAAGACACAAGAAATATGTGACAAATGCACAAGCTTCAGTAACCAACTCAATCAACTGGAAGAAAATCAGTGATTGAAGATCAAATAAATGAAATGAAGCGAGAAGAGAAGTGTGGCCAAAAAAAGAGTAAAAAGAAATGAACAAAGCCTCCAAGAAGTATGGGATTATGTGAAAAGACCAAATCTATGTCTGATTGGTGTGCCTGAAAGTGACGGGGAAAATGGAACAAAGTTGTAAAACACTCTACAGGCTATCATCCAGGAGAACTTCCCCAACCTAGTAAGGCATGCCAACATCCAAATTCAGGAAATTCAGAGAATGCCACAAAGATACTCCTGAAGAAGAGCAATGCCAAGACACATAATTGTCAGATTCACCAAAGTTGAAATTAAGGAAAAAATCTTAAGGGCAGCCAGAGAGAAAGGTCGGGTTACACACAAACGGAAGCCCATTAGACTAACAGCAGATCTCTTGGCAGAAACTCTACAAGCCAGGAGAGAGTGGGGGCCAATATTCAACATTCTTAAAGAAAAGAATTTTAAACCCAGAATTTCATACCCAGCCAAACTAAGTTTCGTAAGTGAAGGAGAAATAAAATCCTTTACAGACAAGCAAATGCTGAGAGATTTTGTCACCACCAGGCCTGCCCTACAAGAGATACTGAAGGAAGCACTAAACATGGAAAGGAACAACAGGTACCAGCCATTGCAAAAACATGTCAAAATATAAAGTCCATCAATGCTAGGAAGAAACTGCATCAACTAGCGAGCAAAATAACCAGCTAATATCATAATGACAGGATCAAGTTCACACATAACAATATTAACCTTAAATGTAAATGGACTAAATGGTCCAATTAAAAGACACAGACTGGCAAACTGGATAAAGAGTCAAGACCCATCAGTCTGCTGTATTCAGGAGACCCATCTCACATGCAGAGACACACATAGACTCAAAATAAACGGATAGAGGAAGATCTACCAAGCAAATGGAGAACAAAAAAAAAGCAGGGGTTGCAATCCTAGTCTCTGATAAAACAGACTTGAAACCATCAAAGATCAAAAGAGACAAAGAAGGCCATTACATAATGGTAAAGGGATCAATTCATCAGGAAGAGCTAACTCTCCTAAATATATATGCACCCAATACAGGAGCACCCAGATTCATAAAGCAAGTCCTTAGAGACTTACAAAGAGACTTAGACTCCCATACAATAATAATGGGAGATTTTAACACCCCACTGTCAGCATTAGACAGATCAACAAGACAGAAAGATAACAAGGATATCCAGGAATTGAACTCAACTCTGCACGAAGCAGACCTAATAGACATCTACAGAACTCTCCACCCCAAATCAAGAGAATATACATTCTTCTCAGCACCATATCACACTTATTCCAAAATCGACCACATAGTTGGAAGTAAAGCACTCCTTAGCAAATGTACAAGAACAGAAATTGTAACAAACTGTCTCTCAGACCACAGTGCAATTAAACTAGAACTCAGGACTAAGAAACTCAATCAAAACCGCGCAACTACATGGAAACTGAAGAACCTGCTCCTGAATGACTATTGGGTACATAAATGAAATGAAGGCAGAAATAAAGATGTTCTTTGAAACCAGTGAGAACAAAGATACAACATACCAGAATCTCTGGGACACATTTAAAGCAGTGTGTAGAGGGAAATTTATAGCACTAAATGCCCACAAGAGAAAGCAGGAAAGATCTAAAATTGACATCCTAACATCACAATTAAAAGAACTAGAGAAGCAAGAGCAAACACATTCAAAAGCTAGCAAAAGGCAAGAAATAACTAAGATCAGAACAGAACTGAAGGAGATAGAGACACAAAAAACCCTCCAAAAAATCAATGAATCCAGGAGTTGGTTTTTTGAAAAGATCAACAAAATTGACAGACCACTAGCAAGACTAATAAAGAAGAAAAGAGAGAAGAATCAAATAGACGCAATAAAAAATGATAAAGGGGATATCACCACCAACCCCACAGAAATACAAACTACCATCAGAGAATACTGTAAACACCTCTATGCAAATAAACTGGAAAACCTAAAAGAAATGGATAATTTCCTGGACACTTACAATCTCCCAAGACTAAACCAGGAAGAAGTTGAATCCCTGAATAGACCAATAGCAGGCTCTGAAATTGACACAATAATTAATAGCCTACCAACTAAAAAAATCCAGGACCAGACGGATTCACAGCCGAATTCTACCAGAGGTACAAGGAGGAGCTGGTACCATTCCTTCTGAAACTATTCCAATCAATAGAAAAAGAGGGAATTCCCCCTAACTCATTTTACAAGGCCAATATCATCCTGATACCAAAACTTGACAGAGATACAACAAAAAAAGAGAATTTTAGACCAATATCCCTGATGAACATCAATGCAGAATCCTCAATAAAATACTGGCAAACTAAATCCAGCAGCACATCAAAAAGCTTAGCCACCATGATCAAGTGGGCTTCATCCTTGGGATGCAAGGCTGGTTCAACATACGCAATTCAATAAACGTAATCTAGCATATAAACAGAACCAAGGCAAAACCACAGGATTATCTCAGTAGATGCAGAAAAGGCTTTCAACAAAATTCAACAGCCCTTCATGCTAAAAACTCTCAATAAATTTGGTATTTATAAAACATATCTCAAAATAATAAAAGCTATTTATGACAAACCCACAGCCAATATCATACTGAATGGGCAAAAACTGGCAGCATTCCCTTTGAAATCTGGCACAAGACAGGGATGCTCTCTCTCTCACCACTCCTATTCAACATAGTGTTGGAAGTTCTGGCTAGGGCAATCAGGCAAGAAAAAGAAATAAAGGGTATTCAGTTAGGAAAAGATGAAGTCAAATTGTCCCTGTTTGCAGATGACATGATTGTATATTTAGAAAACCCCATCATCTCAGCCCAAAATCTCCTTAAGCTGATAAGCAACTTCAGCAAAGTCTCAGGATACAAAATCAATGTGCAAAAATCACAAGCGTTCTTATACACCAGCAACAGACAAACAGAGAGCCAAATCATGAATGAACTCCAATTCACAATAGCTTCGAAGAGAATAAAATAACTAGGAATCCAATTTACAAGGGATGTAAAGGACCTCTTCAAGGAGAACTACAAACCACTGCTCAGTGAAATAAAAGAGGACACAAACAAATGGAAGAACATACCATGCTCATGGATAGGAAGAATCAATATTGTGAAAATGGCCACACTGCTCAAGGTAATTTATAGATTCAATGCCATCCCCATCAAGCTACTAATGAGTTTCTTCACAGAATTGGGAAAACTGCTTTAAAGTTCATATGGAACCAGAAAAGAGCCTGCATTGCCAAGACAATCCTAAGCCAAAACAACAAAGCTGGAGGCATCATGCTACCTCACTTCAAACTATGCTACAAGGTTACAGTAACCAAAACAGCATGGTACTGGTACCAAAACAGAGATGTAGACCAATGGAACAGAACAGAGCCCTTAGAAATAATACCACACATCTACAGCCATCTGATCTTTGACAAACCTGAGAAAAACAAGAAATGGGGAAAGGATTCCCTATTTAATAAATGGTGCTGGGAAAATTGGCTAGCCATAAGTAGAAAGCTGAAACTGGATCCTTTCCTTACTCCTTATACGAAGATTAATTCAAGATGGATTAGAGACTTAAATGTTAGACCTAATACCATAAAAACCCTAGAAGAAAACCTAGGTAATACCATTCAGGACATAGGCATGGGCAAGGACTTCATGTCTAAAACACCAAAAGCAATGGCAACAAAAGCCAAAATTGACAAATGGGATCTAATTAAACTAAAGAGCTTTTGCACAGCAAAAGAAACTACCATCAGAGTGAACAGGCAACCTACAGAATGGGAGAAAATTTTTGCAATCTACTCATCTGACAAAGGGCTAATATCCAGAACCTATAAGGAACTCAATCAAATTTACAAGAAAAAAACAAACAACCCCATCATAAAGTGGGCAAAGGATATGAACAGACACTTCTCAAAAGAAGACATTCATACAGCCAACAGACACATGAAAAAATGCTCATCATCACTCGTCATCAGAGAAATGCAAATCAAAACCACAATGAGATACCATCTCATACCAGTTAGAATGTCAGTCATTAAAAAAATCAAGAAACAGGTGCTAGAGAGGATGTGGAGAAATAGGAACACTTATACACTGTTGGTGGGACTGTAAACTAGTTCAACCATTGTGGAAAACAGTGTGGTGATTCCTCAAGGATCTAGAACTAGAAATACCATTTGACCCAGCCATCCCATTACTGGGTATGTACCCAAAGGATTATAAATCATGCTGCTATAAAGACACATGCACACGTATGTTTATTGCGGCACTATTCACAATAGCAAGAACTTGGAATCAACCCAAATATCCATCAATGACAGACTGGATTAAGAAAATGTGGCACATATACACCATGGAATACTATGCAGCCATAAGAAAGGATGAGTTTGTGTCCTTTGTAGGGACATGGATGCAGCTAGAAACCATCATTCTCAGCAAACGACCGCAAGAACAGAAAACCATACTCCGCATGTTCTCACTCATAGGTGGGAACTGAACAATGAGATCACTTGGACACAGGAAGGGGAGCATCACACACTGGGCCCTATTGTGGGGAGGGGGGAGGGGGGAAGGATAGCATTAGGATAGATACCTAATGTAAATGACGAGTTAATGGGTGCAGCATACCAACATCGCACATGTATACATATGTAACCAACCTGCAAGTTGTGCACATGTACCCTAGAACTTAAAGTATGATTAAAAAAAAAAAAAAACTCTGCTAGAAACTGTTTTAAATGACTCATAGATAAGATTTTTGTGAACTAGTGATATTTATCCCCTTTGTGAAATTCAAAGTATACCTATATTTAACCCCAAAAGAAAGACTTGTATCTTTCATGAGTACTTTTAAGTAAATGTCCATGTTAACAGTCAAAAAAAAAAAAAAAGAAGAAGAAGAAATGACTCTAATTAGCACTTGAAAACTGTGTAGGCATTGGTCAGAGAGTCAAGAGATGGCGAAGGGCATTTGTGGTAGGGGGAGAGATTGTGCAGACTCACAGAATAAATAGAAATAGAATAAAATGAAAGCAAAATTAGAACTTGAAATATAAGACTCACAAAGGAAAATGGTACCTACGTTTGCATCATCTTTATATTCCTATTCCTTCTCTCCTATGCAACCTAGTTGTAAGATTAACAATACATAAAGTAATAAAAACAAAAGGATCATTACTATACACCATTAACAGTAAGTGCTGTAATATATATTTTTGTTCCTATATTATTTATATGATATTCTTATTCTTGATTTTTACAGATTAAAAAATTCTCAGAGAGGTTAAGTAATTCCCTCATAGCATACAGCAATCAAATAGAATCAAAATTTGAATTCACGTCTGTCTGTTTTCAAAGGCCCCATCCCTGCATCCCTGGTTGGTAGTACTCATCCTACCACTTACTACCTAGATAACTCTGAACAATTCAGTTCATCTCCTTGAGTCTTGATTTTCTCATCCATAGATTCGCTATAAAGGATCTTCTAATTTCCTCATGGAATTGTGAAATTTTAATATGTTAACATGTACGAATGTGATCATTTTTAGAAAGCTCTATAAATTCTTATTCTAAGTTCATTTAGCTGCTTATGTTTGAGACCTACTTTGTATTTTCCTAAAATAGTAAATCAAGAAAATAAATCTCTAATAATGGAACTTGGGCCAGTAGGGAAACATGTCTGTGAAATAGGAACTTACCCATAACCTATAAAATCACATCAAATTGGAAACCTTTTGTTCCGTGTATTCATATCTTAATCTGTTGTGATAAATGTTTCTCTATTTTCCTGATTTATAGTCACATTTATTATGAATGTATAGTAAGGATTTTAAAGCAATTTTGATTCAAATAATACTACAATAACCTAGGTAGATTTTTAAATCTATTTCTATTAAAGAAATGTACACCTGCATAAACTGAGAAGTTTTATTTTTCCATGAATTAATTTAGAAGAAAATGTACAAATAAAAAACTTTTGGATACAATTTCTTAGCGGCATGCTCACTGAGTCCCTATAAATCAGCATTCATTGTGATGTAGATATCCAGTTTTCAATTTTTGGAAAACAAAGCTATTCCAATGACACTGAGATTGTTTTTGGCTCAGGCATTATAGACTGTCAGAGTAGAAAAGGCCATAAATAAAAATAGAGTCTGATTTCCCTTTTTTGGATGGGCTGGGGACACAGGGTCCAGAGTGATTTGTTGGCTTTCCCTGGTCCTGTATTTGTAAGTAGTACAATCAGATTTAGAGCCCCTGTATATGTGCACTCTTTTTTTGGCTGGAGTAAGAAAGTAGCAATTATGAAAAACTATATTCAATCAAGGATTACCTGGTAACAGTGTCTATTTTGTACATTACCTGTAACTATGAGTTCTATCTTTACTGGGTCAAGTTTTCCCTAGTTACTCAGAAGAGGGGCAAACCACACATCATTACTGTCTGGCTGAATATACTTAGGATATGCAAACAGTATTAATATGAAACAAAAAATATTGGTAATGCAAAGTAAAACTGCTCTTTCAAGATGTAGGGACCTAATTTCCCAAGTTATGAATGTGATAAATATTGTTATAAAACCCAGGGACCTAAATTGTAACTGTAAAAGATATATTTCTCAGTGTTAGAAATTAAGTTCAACTAGCTGTGAACTTGGTGTGTCTTCCTGGCTGCCTCTACATATTGGTCCCTCACATCATTTAGTTCATTAAAAAGCATAATATAAATAAAGTCTCAATAAAGATTTCTTGTCTACAGAGACTTTACAAGAGCTGCCCCAAACTAACTTTAATATTTACCAGTTTGACTCCATCACTTACTGAACAGACATAATCTCATCAGTCTGGAGTCCATGTCTAGTCTATTGTCTGAATTATAGAACACTAGCTTACTAGCCAGGTCATCTAATGTATATTCAAGTTGCCTTTTCTCCTTCATTCATTCAGTTATTTGCTCATTCAGTGAATATTCAGCTTCTACCCATGTCAAGCATGTTTATTAGCAACAAAATCACAATGGTGAACAAACTGGTCAAGGTGCTTGCCTTCATGAAATTTACATTTTAGTATATTGAATAAGAGATGTATAAATAAATGCATTAAGTCCAGTTAGTGCTAAGTGATATAAAGAAAATAAAACAGGATAATGTGATGAGCAATGAGCAGTGATTGGGGAAGAGAACAATGTGAAGTAGGATAATCAGGGAGTGCCTCTCTCAGGAGATAGCATATGGACTGAGACCTGAATAAAAAGTAGAAAATGGTGATTAAAGATCAGAGAAATAGCATTCCAAGAAGAGGGAATAGCAAAGCCAAAGTCACTGAGGCAGGAATAAGTTTAGTGTATTCCAGCAATGTAAAGAAGTCCAGTTTGGCTAGACAGAGATGAGGTAATGGGAGCAGGCAGAAAATTAGGTTAGATAAGGAAGCAGGAAGTAGAAGATGTAGGACTTCACAGGTAATGAGAAAGTGTAGGTCTAGTTTTAAGTGCATTGAGAATTCATTGAAGAGTACTAATCAGGAAAATTAAATGATCTGATTTAAAAAAAAATACAGAAGAAGAAGTTCTGGCTGCTGTGTGGAGAGACCACTGAAAAAAAGAGGGAAAAGATTATGGCACCTAGGACTGGAGTGAGGGGTAGCAATGGAAGAGAAGAGGAATAGAGAAATCTGAGCTATATCTCAGAGCAAGGTTTAATAGCCCATGTTCCACGTGAAGAGCAGACCTGGCTTAGTCAGACTGTTTTGACTACTGACCATTTTTGTAGTTTTTAATCACCCATGGAGTAGTCTTTCAGGAACAGCATAAGTATTTGCCACTGTTATTTGTTTCTTTTTGTTTTGTTTTTCTTATCTCTTATTGTTTAACTTTGTGGATCAGAACTGGTTAGAAGCCAGACCACTGTTTGTAACATGTTTCTACTTACATGCCCTTAACATAGAAAATAAACTTGTTCTCCTCAGACTCTGAGGTAGAACATGAAGATTTCTGCCCAAGCATAAAACACATAAAATCTTGTATCGTCCATCACAAAAGCTTGCAGAATATTATTTGCTTCAGAGTAAAAATATTCTTGTTACAATCTACATTGTTTTTCTTCCAAATCTTAAAATGAAATTGACACACCAGAAAGGTTTTCTGAAGATATTTGTAATCCCTGGCAAATACCACAAACTCCAAGGTACATTTAAGTACCCAAGTTTGAGAAACACTGAGCTAAGTTACACAAATTTGCCAATTGTTAATTGTGTTTTATATAAACTGTCCCTTAACAATGACTCAAGGTTTATGGTACCCATTAGGAGCGCGCTCTCAAAGGATCAGACAACACCTCATCAGAGTACAGTACAAGCATATTCTAGCTTCTCTTCTTTTTAGTTTACATTTAATGACTTAAAACCATTCCTGAAAGAACTAGAAGTTTCTTCTTATACAGGAAAGAAATCTTTTCCTATATGCTTTTGATGCAGGATTTCTCTTGGCCCCTTCACTGGACTCGTGGCAGGGGCACCCTGTCTGCTTGGCCCACCGTGCTCAGCCCCTTGTGGGAGGGAGCATGTGAGTGAGTGTGGGATCCAGCTGGCTGCTCCAGGCACCGGCACAGGAGCAAGCTCCATGTGGGGCCCATGGCCAGATCAGGCATGTCTCCTGGAGGGGAGCGTGGTGGCATCCAGGTGAGGGTGCCCGTAATCCTGAAACCCTAGAGGGGGTATCACAATACTCTTTTAGTTCTGCCATTTGCAGACAGCAGTATGTTAGCAGCTCAGCTGGCCCCTTGCCTCATGGCATGGGGTGGCTGCCCTCCTCCGGTGATGGCAAAGGGCCAGTGTGACAGCCTTTCTGGGGACCTGCACTCAGTGGTCACAAGCTCTTGTCCAGCATCCGTGAAGAATGAGGTCACACAGATGATTAAATGATAGTGAAGGTGGAGAATTTGATTGAGTGATGAAAATGTCTCAGCAGGGAGGGGAGTTAGAGAGGGGACAGGAAGAGCAGGTCTTCTTCCCCAAAGTCAGGCTGTAGTCAGGGTTCTCTGGAGGAACAGAAATAATAGGATGGATGCATAAGAGGAGATGTATACATAAGGCGAGTGTATCAAGGAGTATTGACTCACATGATCACAGGGTGAGGTCCCACAATAGGCCATCTGCAAGCTGAGAGGCAAGGAAGCCAGTCCAAGTCCCAAAATCTCAAAAGTAGGGAAGCCAACAGTGCAGCTTTCACTCTGTGGTCAAAGGTCCAAGAGTTCCAAAGCTGAAGAACTTGGAGTTGTTGTTTCAGGGTAGAAAGCACCCAGCACAAGAGAAAGATGTAGGCTGGAAGACTAAGCCAGTCTAGTCTTTCCATGTTCCTCTACCTCCTCTGCCTGCTTTTATCCTACCTGCACTGGCAGCTGATTAGATGGTATCCACTCCAACGGAGGGAGGGTCTGCATCTCCCAGTTCACTAACTGAGTCTGAGGTCTTTATATGCATAGGATGAGGGCAGGACAGGCCATAGGTAGTTTTGGAAAAGGCAACATTTGATTGGTAAAAAGCCATTATTCAGAAAGAACCAATTGGGAGGGAGTGGGCGAACAGGAATAGAAGTTATCACTTTGGGCCATGGTTTTCAGGCTGTTATTTTTGCTTGAAGGTGGGGTTTCACTGGTTACCCACCCCTATCTGCCTAGGCATTTGGCTGCCTCCTGTCACTATCACTTTTAGTCAAGTATGGTGGAAAACAGCTAGAGTACCCTAAGCAGGCAACTGCCCTGCTTTAGAATTATAGTAGAGTAACTGAGTGATTAGGTGTGTGGGTCCTGAAGTTACCCTGCTTAATTTTGAATCACACCATTTCCTAGCTGTGTGACCTTCAGTCAGTTATGCAATCCCCTTTGCCTCAGTTTTGTCATTTATAAAAGGGGCAAAATAATATTTTCTACCTCATAGGTTTGTTGTGACAATAAACTGAGTTAGTACATGTAACATGCTTGGGAAAAATAAGCACCTGAAAATTGTTAGCTGTTATTAATACTATTGAAAAACAAGGATTTTAAGATGAACTATGATACAAATAAACCCCTTTTTGGTAAATATCATCCAATTATTTATGGAACTGTAGCCAACAATATTACACAGCTGCTCAAACATGTAATCTACGTGTATAGATTTTTCAACTTATTTATCTTGTAGAACACATTAGAATATTTTATTACAGAGAGTCATATAGTCTGACTGCTTTATTGAGAATCTTAATTTTTATGACTACAATGAATATCTAATACCAGCTGCAATGAAAATCTAATACAGAATTCAGTGGAACCAAATATGGTATAAACTAGTCTATCAGTTTTCCTTCTGGCTAAAATATGATTTTTTGATGGATAATTTGCTGATTTCTCCCTTTTAAAAAATTTATAGTGACTCTCAATAGCTAACTCTAGGTAGCTTTTCCCTTAAAAAGTTCTGCAAAACATGACATCAGACTCCTTACAGACTTTACAAAGTTCATTATAAAACTTAACCAAATTAAAGATTCATGAGCAAATGTCTCTGAGATTCTGAGATTTTGTTTTGCTCTGTGTTGCATTTCTGATTTCTCCAACATAGAGACTGGTACTATAATGTAGTTTTGAAGCAAAGTATAGAAATGAAAGAGGAGAGTGAGACAAAACTAGTGAGACAGATAGACCATTATGTGGAAGCCTCAAGGAGAGTTTTCTCTTTATTAATGTAAATAAACAATTTACATTAATAAAGAGAAAACTTTTAACCACATACCACTTAAGTTTACTTACATACACCATGAAGAATGATTCATAGAACTATCCTACTAGAAGTAGGAAGCAGAGAGAGTGGGTATGCTAATGGGGAATCTGACAAATCTTAATTCAAGGGGGACATCTAACTACACATTAGAAAACACGTTAAGCTGCTGTTTGCTTTCAAGGCAATAAATATTAGCAAAAATGCAACAGTAATGAGAAATTTAAGACTGTCTCCTATAGATATTTATCATTTCCTGTGTTATTCATGAGTTAGCCAGACATAAACACACAACACTATGCCCTATAATTTTATAGAAATGGTTATTGCATATATATAGCTATTGTTGCTATACATGTAAAATTTGAATAGTTATTTAGTCAATGCCGCTTTACATTTTTAATCGAGTAAGTTCATCCTTGCTTTCATTCTTTAGTTCATTGATGCAAAAAAGGATTGATGATAGGCAGTGGAGAATTTTGGAGGGACTGCTGTAGAAACCATCAACCACCAGTTGGTCCGTATCCTCTTACAAGTTAACCACTGTCATGAACACAATGTGCAGCTTACTTCTGTCCATAATCTGTATGACATTGAAAGAGGGTGTATATTGTGACTCAAGAAAGTAGACATGGTCTCTTCTTCTAGGAGTTTATTTTCATATTCATACATCCATAAGGTGACAATATAGGACAAGAAGATACCTGATTCTTAATTGCCCACAGATGTATACTTTAGCAATTGTCCATGACAGCTTTGCAATGCCTGGGTGATTTCCTGCCATCTCATTTATCAGTGGTCCCCAACCTTTTTGGCACCAGGGACCACTTTCGTGGAAGACAGTTTTTCCATGGACAGGTGGCAGGGGCGAGATGGGTTTCCAGATAAAACTGTTTCACTATTCCACCTCAGATCATCAGGCATTCAATTCTCATAAAGAGCATGCAACCCAAATCCTTCACATGTGCAGCTCACAACAGGTTTCGCTCCTTTGAGAATCTAATGCCAGGGGCTGATCTGACAGAAGGGGAAGCTCAGGCAGTGAAGTTCACAGCTTACCTCCTGCTGCGTGGCCAGTTCCTAACAGGCCATAGACCTGACCGATAGTGGGGGTTGAGGACTCCTGTCCTATATCATTAGCTGCTGTGGATGAGGTTACTATGTTAATATTAGTAATGATCATTAGTAATGATCTGAACAAAACATAGGAAAATTGTGAGATACAATCATTGGATTCCAAAGACATTCTTACTATGCTATCAATTTATAAATTTCATAAGTTTTGGGTTATGTCATTCACTTTTTGCTTCTAGGTAATTGTGTTAATATAGATAATGGGGCAAACTATAACTGCATAAAAACACATCTTGAAAATACTGCTTTATATATTTTTCCAGATATTTTATCCATCTTTATATCCATTTGCTTTTTATTACCTACTAATCTGCCCTCCTTGATTTTTTCTTTCAATGTTTTATTTTTGTCTAATTTCCTTTTCTCTAATTGTAAAAGTAATATGTTTTTGTAGAAAAACCGTAAAATAAACAAAAATATTAAGAAAAACTACTAACATTACTATTTTTCCTACCACAGGGAGATAATCACTTGAAATATTTTCCTTTGAGTTTTTTCCTTGTCTGTACGTTTGTTTATATAATTTTGACTATACTATGTACAATGAGAGAGTTTTTGCTTTTTTTTTGCTTTAATATTGTATCTTGAGAATTTTCTAATGTTCTTAGTATTCAAAAACATGTTTAGTAGCTGTATAATAGCCTATCATATAACTGAACCATAATTTATATAATTACTTTCCTATTAATGGACATTTATTTTTAGAATTTTCTTATTGTGTTTTTACAATCTTTCTGCCTTCATCTCTTGATTATATATTTATTTAACATAAATGCCAAATTCCTACTGCCTAATCAGCATCTCACTTGGTTGTCTTATAAACGTTGCATATTTAATATGTCCAAACACAAACTCTTGCTTTTTACTCCCAGCCTGCCCTTCCATTGTCTTACTCTCCTTTTTTTGAGACAGGGTCTCACTCTTTCCCCCATGCTGGAGTTCAGTGGCTTGATCTCAGTTCACTGCAGCCTCAATCTCCCAAGGCTCAAGCAATTCTTCTACCTCAGCCTCCTGAGTAGTTGGACAGCAGGCACATGCCACCACGCTGGGGTAATTTTTGTATTTTTTGTAGAGACAGGGGTTCACCATGTTGGGAAGGCTGGTCTCCAACTCCTGAGCTCAAGTGATCCCCCTACCTTGGCCTCCCAAAGTGCTGGGATTACAGGCGTGAGCTACCACACCCAGCCTGTCTTCCTCTTCTTAGCAAATGATTGTTCTATGGGAGCTATTGCTCGGGTCACAGACCTTGGAGTTTGCCTTCTCTTTTTTTACCCCTTTCATATTGTATATGCAGTCCATCAACAAATTCTGTAGGTTTTATCTTCAAAATACATCCACAATGTGCCACATGCCACTACCAGCATACTAGTCAATTCATATCATCTATCATTTGACTATTGTAGTAGCCCCCTAAACAGCTTCCATTTCTGCCTCTGTTAACTCATGCTGCACCATACATGACTCTTTTAAATTCAGATCACATCATCCGGGTTGAAATCTAAAGCCCTTATTTATGAGACTATGATTTGACTCCAGCTAGCTGCTCTGACCTCATCTCCTACCACTCCCTTCATTGATACTCAGACTTCCTTGTTACTTAATCACAGTAGGCATACTTTGCTTCAGGAAGTTTGTGCTTGCCACTCCTTCTGCCTTGAATGTTTTTCCCTTCCATGTCCACATGGTTTGCATTTCTTTCTTCAGCTCTCTGGTCAAAAGCCATTTTATCAGAGAGGCCATCTCAGACACAATAAATATTTGCCAGTGTTTGGTATCTTCAAAACGACAGCCAAGTGGACACTGTGGAGGGGGGCAGGCAAGTAAAACCAAAATTATAATAGAGGTGAAGCATACTGTGTTGGAGAGCAGGACTGAAAGCTATGTGGAGCTAAGGAAAGGCATCTAATGCAGACTGATGAGTCAGGAACAGCTTCTTCCAGGGGGTGACTGAGACTGGAAAAGAACAATAGGAATTAGCCACTAGTATCTATGACTTTCTTGTGACAGCTTCAGTAGGGTCCAGGGTGTAAGGGGAGACAATGTTGTAAAAGTCACATGCAAGGATACTTAAGCAGGAGTCCTGTTTATTCTGCGGTCCAAGCCATTTGCTTGTTTTTGTTTGTTTGGTTTTTGAGACAGGATTTTACTCTCGTTGCCCAGGCTGGAGTGCAATGGCACGATCTCAGCTCACTGCAACCTCATCTCCCACATTCAAGTGATTCTACTGCCTCAGCCTCCTAAGTAGCTAGGATTACAGGCATGTGCCACCAAGCCAAGCTAATTTTGTATTTTTAGTAAAGGCAGGGTTTCACCATGTTGGTCAGGCTGGTCTCGAACTCCTGGCCTAAAGTGATCCACCCACCTCAGCCTCCCAAAGTCCTGGGATTACAGGCATAAGTCACTGCACCTGGCCATTTGCTTGTACTTTTTTTACAAACAATATTCAGAGCCAGAACATCCTCAGTTACGAGCAGATATTATTTAAATACTTCTTAGAATTCTTAAGAATTTTGGTAATAGTAATAACTGATATTTGTGTAATAACTTTCAGTTTACAAAGTGCTTTTATATACATTGGTTAATTTGCCTAGTAATTCCAGGAGACAGCTATAATTACACCCTTTTACACCTCAGGTAACTGATTTTGACTAACCCAAGGCTGACTCAGCTGGTAAGTGATGGAAGTTACAAGAGATTAAACATTATATAAAATGTACTGTCCATACAGAAAATAAGAGGTAAATACCTTAGGCTTAACATCTGGGAACTGTTCTCCAAATTATAATTTTTAAAACTCATAATGATTAATCCCAGTTGTTTTTTTTTTTTTTTTTTTTTGAGACGGAGTCTCGCTCTGTCGCCCAGGCTGGAGTGCAGTGGCCGGATCTCAGCTCACTGCAAGCTCCGCCTCCTGGGTTTACGCCATTCTCTCGCCTCAGCCTCCCGAGTAGCTGTGACTACAGGCGCCCGCCATCTCGCCCGGCTAATTTTTTTTTTTTTTTTTTTGTATTTTTTTAGTAGAGACCGGGTTTCACTGTGTTAGCCAGGATGGTCTCCATCTCCTGACCTCGTGATCCGCCCGTCTCGGCCTCCCAAAGTGCTGGGATTACAGGCTTGAGCCACCGCGCCCGGCCAATCCCAGTTGTTTTTAAAGGTCCGTTATTGAAGGCACTACCCATAATTTTGTGTAATTCTTTTTTTCTTTTTTTTCAATTCTAGTATTTCTACCAAGATATTTATCTCTTTAGAGGCAGGAAGGTAAGTGGAAGGAAGTAGCATGACTTTTGGAACTGGATAAGTCTAGGCACATATCAAGGGGGAAACATGGAGGTATTAGTCAAAAGATACAAAGTTTCAGTTATGCAAGATGAGTAAATGCTACAAATCTAGTACACAGCATGTTGACTATGGTTAATAATACTATACGGTATTCTAGAAATTTGCTAAAGATTAATTAAAGGTTCTACCATTAAATGACTTTATGACCTTGGACTATTTATCCCTTGGTTTCTTCACCTGTAATTAAGAGATAATAACTTAGTTGGTAGGATAGTGTTGAAGAACAGAGATAGCATATAGAAATCAAATAATTGGCATTTAAAGTATGTTAAATTGCTTCCTCCTTCCCCTTCCTCATAGGAGCAACAATTCTTATTTTTTATTATTGATAATCTAAAAAGACATGAATCCAAGAAAGTAGGGGTAGGGAAGGGAAAAGATCATTAGATTTAAAACCTATTTGTGTAGTTATTGTCATGCGCGTCCATGTGAAGAGACCACCAAACAGGCTTTGTGTGAGCAATAAGGCTTTTTAATCACCTGGGTGCAGGCGGGCTGAGTCCGAAAAGAGAGTCAGCAAAGGGAGATAAGATAAGGGTGGGGCCGTTTTGTAGGATTTGGATAGATAAAGGAAAATTACAGTCAAAGGGGGGTTGTTCTCTGGCGGGCAGGAGTGGGGGTCAGAAGGTGCTCAGTGGGGGAGCTTTTTGAGCCAGGATGAGCCAGGAAAAGCAATTTCACAAGATAATATCGTCGCTTAAGGCAAGGACTGGCCATTTTCACTTCTTTTGTGGTGGAATGTCATCGGGTTAAGGCGAGGCAGGGCATTTGCACTTCTTTTGTGATTCTTCAGTTACTTCAGGCCATCTGGGCGTATACATGCAAGTCACAGGGGATGCGATGGCTTGGCTTGGGCTCAGAGGCCTGATAGTTATCACATACAACATGATTATTGAATCTTAAAGAGCTAGGGGAAAGGAGCACCATTTATTGAGATACGCTTGGTGCTGGATATCTTTCATATATTATCACATTTAATCTATAATCTCAGCTAGTTTACTTGGTTTCTACAGTGCTTCTAAACCCATTAGAGAAAAAGAATGTTTCATACTCTCTTGTAAATTATTTCTAATCAACACTGGAGACCACGTGGACAACAATATTAGAAAAAATGTAAAAATTCGTTTTGAATTAATGGTAATAATTATTGTCATTTATTGAATTTCTGCCATATATATGCCAGTCTATGCTAAGTGTTTTCCATAAAATATCTCAATCTTTGAGATTGGTATTATTATTTTCACTTTATGCATAAGGAAGTGGAAGCAAGAAAGATTAGTGAAAAAGATAAATACTTGTCTAGCCTAACAATGTGTTAGACACTCTATATATATAAACTCATTAACCTTCCCATCATTCCATGAGGTAAATCCTATTTTTATTCCCATTTTACAGATGAAATCTAGGCACAGACCAGTTAAGTACTTGCCTGCATAGTTAGTAATGAGCAAAACTAGTGTTTATAAAGATAGGCAACTGGCCTCCAAAATCCGTATATTTGTGCTATTAACATGCAGTTGGTATATAACAAGATCAAAAATCAGACCAACTTGAGTCTGGCTTTTGTTTTTTTTTTTTTTTTTCTGGTACTATATAGGTAGCATTATTAACTTTAAGATTTCTAGAATTTTCTCTCTGCTTCAAGCTAGTCTTGGTTTTTCTTTTACTCAGAAAGGTAGAACTAAAGTTTTATGTGGTTGCCTCCTCCCAGAAACACAACCTGTTCAGAAAGCAATCAACTTCCATGGAGTGCCAGGTGGGGAGTCAGTCCTTAATGCCTGTCATTCTGCCATTACATCAGACCCCATGTGGCTGCCTTAATGAGCATTTGCTGAAAGAACTTAGTTGTGGTTGTGAGGGTGTCTCCCTGCATGTAAACGTTTAAATATCCACCCCCATCCTAGGTTTTCTTTAAAAAAATTGGATTGACCTTGAAGGAGAACAATCTGAGTCCTTTCTCATGTATGCTGCTTCCTAATGGGAATGTTATTAACTGATCCATTGGAGCCTGAGATTTTTTTTGTTTTGTTTTGCTTTAATCTTTTTCTAAAGTGTCATTTACCACCTTGAGATGGGAGATGAAGGCAAAATGAAATAGCTGAAATAAATGTGACAGTCAAAGATTTCAAAGCCACTTTTGTGAAGTCTTGCTCTGAATTTATAATAGTATTAGTAAATGGTCATAGCTATCTAGTACTGCACAGATACTTTCCTGTTTCTCATTTTAATTCCTATGACTTTATACAAAATGGACAGAGAGATGCCGTTATATCTATTTTACAGACTTGGAACCTGAGATGATAGATTCCATGATTTCCCCTTTGACAATTAGAAAGTAAGTGACAAACTCAGAAGCCAGAAGCCAGAAAGAGGGTAATATCTTGCTTAAGAGAACAGCTATTAGACTCAAAAGACTCTGGGCTCACCATTTACTAGCTATTTGACTTTGGATGAGTTATGTAACTTCTTTGTGCCTTAGTTTCCCCATCCATGCCTATGCCATGGGTTATTCTCAGGATTAAATAAGTTAATCCATGTAAAACACTTCAAACAGAGCCTGGCACAAAATGAGCTGCATTCAGGGTGGCCATTAATATTATTAACATTGACTTTTAGTTCAGGACACCATAGTGATTATAGGACCGGCCACCACTGTGATGATAGTTGAGCCAGCTGGGAGTGGTAGAGTGAGGTTAAGAAGTGAATGCAGGGGAAACATTCTTCCAGCTAGCCTAATAAAGCATACATTTACACTATACTTATCCCTGTATTAACAATAGATTTTGTGACATTATTCAATGATGTTTTCTCTATATTTCAATGCCATTTAAAAACATATATTGATGTTAATTAAGAAGAATCTGTCAAAAACTAGGCCTAATTATAAAAGTCATGCAAAAAGAAAAGTCTATATGTTAAAGAAACTGATTACTCATTACAAAACTTAAAAAAAAATCTAGAATGTTGAGTAAACACAAATATTTGCATTCCCCAAATATTCAGATTTCCTATTCAGGCATCATAAACTTTAAAAAGTAAATGCAGTGGTTATTTTTGCATACCATCATTATTTGAGCACAAAAATTAAATATATGCATAGCAACATCTATCACGATGCTTTCCAGTTCCTAGGAGTGGCATTAATTCCATAGCTTCACTGCATAATATTAGCTTGGATCATATACTGTTGAAGTTTCATACAGAGTATACATCTAAATCTATATAATGTTGAGAGTAGCTCTAATAAGGTTATACTGAATTTAAATTTGTGACTACTAAGGGAAGCTATGTAGGAGTTGCAAATGAGTGTGGCTTTCATAGTGAGAATGTGGTCTGCCTGACTAAAGCAAGGTAGGGCCATCCCCAGAACCATTGTTTTCTGCAGCTTAGACAGAAATATTTGTTTAAATTCTGCTTACAAAACTTTTTAAAGAATTATGTGTGTGTGCACATGTGTGTACTCACCAATGAAATAATGAAAGGTACTATTTTTTATCTTCCCTTAAAAAAAGAACTTAATATTTACATTCTACAAATATTAACATTTATCCACGGAATATAATCAAGTCAAAATAAGTTAGAGCAATAATTTGTATTCTGTAGTACTGAAAGAGTTAATGTCATTCAAAAATGTGACTATTTCAGACCTTTTTCAAAAAGAGCAGGTCTAATTGTAGTTCTCAACTCTGATAGCCCATTAGTCACCTGTGAAATCTCTTTAAAAAACAAAGTCCTTAGCCCCATGCCAGATCTACCAAATCTGGATGTCCAGGGTGGAAGTGGGACATGAATATCAAAAACACAACTAACATATCCACAGGTGATTCTGATGCACAGGTAGATTTGGGAATCACTGGCTTAAATTCATTGTGTATTTGACCTCAGAAAATCGTATTACCAGAAGTTGGCTGGGCGTGGTGACTTGAGCCTGTAATCCCAGCACTTTGGGAGTACGAGGCGGGTAGATCACCTGAGGTCTGGAGTTCAAGACCAGCCTGGCCAACATAGTGAAGCCACATCTGTACTAAAAATACAGAAATTAGCCAGCAGTGTTGGTGGGCACCTGTAATCTCAGCCACTTGGGAGGCTGAGGGAGGAGAATCGCCAGAATCTGGAAGTCAGAGGTTGTAGTGAGCCTTGATTGCGCCATTGCACTCTAGCCTGGGTGACAGAGTGAAACTCTGCCAAAAGAAAGAGAGGAGAGGAGAGGAGGGGAGGGGAGGGGAGGGGAGGGAGAAAATCATGTTACCAGAAGTAAAAGCAAAACGTAGCACATTAGAACACACACTCACACACACACACACACACACACACAGAGGCATTTCTCTCATAGGGCAAATTTTCATTAAAATAGCGGATGACCCTAGACCACTGAGACTACTAGTGACAATGTGTAAAGAAAATCATTGATCCTGAGCAAGAGTTACCAATCACAGAATTTGTATGGCAGTGTTTAGATTTTATAACTAAATGTATCAGCTATTTAAAAACACTTGTAGCAGGTATGCACTTTACAAATACATTTCGATAGAACATTATTTTATTTTCTTTAAATCCAAATGTATAATAGAATAATAGGCTCTGTCTTGCCTGCCTTTTCTCTCAGAGCTCACCCTGAGCATCAACCCTTTAGGAGCTCAGATTTTTGAGGAACGAAAACCTGGAAGAGAGAAGTTTTTGGGAAAATTATGCTTTTCTTTCTGTATTACAGATCTCTAGTGAGGCAAGGGAATATAAAGGTCTGGTTATATGCTTCAGACTTGGGAAGAAAAAATAGGAAGCTCAAAACACACATTAATATTTCAATTATCCTACTCCCTCCTATTTATTTATTTTTGAGTCAGAGTCTCGTTGTTGCCCAGACTGTAGCGCAGTGATGAAATCTTGGGTCACTGCAACCTCTGCCTCCCGAGTTCAAGCGATTCTCAAGCCTCAGCCTCCTGAGTGGCTGGGTTTATAGGCACGCACCACTATGTGCCACCACTATGCAAAAGCTATATATAATATCTACTGTGAAGGTTTATTGTTGTAAAGATTAAAGGTGATGGTATATGTGACCATATAGTGACTGAGAAATTTGGGTACCCTCCATTCTTGCAATAATCTAGTATTCAACCATTTCCCTCCTCTACTTCACCATCTAAAAGCCCAATTCCAGATTTCAGGCAAATCACATAGATTTTATAGAATATTTCCTAAGGAGACAAAAGGGAAGATTATGGGGTGACTTTGCTCCAAATTCTATGTTCTGTATACCTCCCTGCTGCACGGAAGTATTCTGAGCTGACCTCAAGATTCTGTGGAGCCCATTGGCTCTTTGATATTTTGACCATTACTTTTCACTGTGCCTGGCTTTTACTACAACTCTCCAGCAGTTTTTTTGCCTGATATCTATCTAAGCTGTTATTGGAATGTATTGTCTTAAAATTTCTCTCATCTGTTGAATCTGTTACGGGTTGGTTAGATATAATAGACGGAAGGTTTGGCTCTATTGCTAGTCTTTTTAAAAAACTCTTCCATCTAGTTCTGTTATTCCCTGTGTCTTCATTCCAGTAGTTCACTTAACAGCACCTCTGACTTCTGTTGGCTGTACTGGGCCAGTCAGGATCAGTAATAAAGCACAGTTTTCTCTGGATCCTCACGATAGGCAATTAATGTTGTCTTTGTTGGGCTTCATGACTAGGCACCTGTCCCTCAGTTTAATTCGTGATCTTACTCAACCTGCTTGAAAGACTTTGGCCAACAGTGTACAAGAAAATAGCTCTTATTTATTTACTCTTGAAAAGGTTTTGGTGGAACAGGCGGTGTTTGGTTATATGAATACGTTCTTTAGTGGTGATTTCTGAGACTTTAAAAGAGCATAAATGGGAAAGCCCTATGTATGGTTGCCTTAAGAACGTGTTGTGACAGTGAAGGAAGAGTGTCTATTTCCCTGCCATAATGTTTAGTCATTTTAAGCTTTACTTTGTCAAATACATACACACATCTCTAAGACGAAGTAATGGCTAAGGGAAGAATTTATGTCTAGAGCAGATTTTTATCTTCCACATCACCTAGATTAGTATCTGGTACATAAATATAGTTGTTTCCTGTGTGTGTACCATATGGCAGGTGATTTGTGAAGGCTTTGCATATATTATCTCATTTAAGCAGTTCTATAAGGTAGGTCTTAAAAAGCCATTTCCAGATAAGGCAGCCAAGATTCAGGCAATAGAGGTACTTCCCTGTAGTCACACAGATAGGTGGAAGAACAGTATTTGAACCCAGATCTTCTAGTCCAAATCTTGTGCTCTTTCCACCATGTTCATAGCCTCCCAATGTGTTTTCTAAGAGCAGTAAATATGTTGAGTGAATAGATGCACCAGTAAAAGAAGACTACACTTGCTGTAAGTTTGCTTTAATTTTGTGTCATCTTTTCCATAAAATGGCTTTAGCGAGCACATAATTTCCCCAAAGTAGACTAAACTTTAAGTAGAATCTTGTTGGTAACAGAATATATTTGCATAACTGAAGACATTTGAGATTGACAAATTTAAATAGCAAATGTGGTGATACCAGTTAAGCCATCTTGTTAGTCATAACCAATTATTTATAATGAGCTTTCACTACTCTCATAATGCCGTGTTAGTTAGTACCTAGGCACTACATAGAAATAAAAGTTGCTCATTAATAAGGAAGCGGTACTAATTTGAAAAAATATGTATTTTCTGTTTCTGTGGGTATTTGGGGCTGAATTGAAAAGTACCCAATACAGATCCCTAACAGTCCTCCCCTGGAGTTAAGAGAAAAAATAGTTTTTTCCTCCTGCTTTTTTGAGTTATAATTGACAAATTTTTATATATTTAAGGTGTACAACTTGATGTTTTGTCGTGTATACATTGTGTATTTGTCCATTTTCAGGCTGCTGGTAAAGTCATACATAAGACTGGGCAATTTACAAAAGAAAGAGGTTTAATGGACTTACAGTTCCACATGGCCAGGGAAGCCTTACAATCATGGCAGAAGGCAAAGAGAGAGAACTTGTGCAGGGAAACTGCCCCTTATAAAACTTTCAGATCTCATGAGACTTATTCATTATCATGAGAACAACATGGAAAAGAACTGCCCCCATGATTCAGTTACCTCTCACAGGGTCCCTCCCACAACACACGGGAATTTAAGATGGGATTTGGCTGGGGACACAGCCAAACCATATCACATTGTGAAATGATTACCACTATCAACCTAACTAACATATTCATTACCTCACATAGTTACCATTTTTGTGTATGTAGTGATAACATTCAAGATCTACCCCCTTACAGGGTACAAAAAATATTTTTAAAAAATAAATTTAAAATACAAAAAAATATATTTAAGGAAATCAAAAGTACCCATAATCCTGCCATTCAGATAAAGCACTATTAACATGTTGGTAACTTTTCCATATTAACCTACAGATGTACAGATATGCCTCTTACAAAATTGGCATCAAACTATATATACAGATTTATAACTATTGCTCAGCTTGTATCATGAATAATTCTTAATGTCATTTAAAAGTCATTTAGAAAACATGAAATAGTGGGAGAAAATAAAAATTTTATGTAAACATATTATTCATAAGTGATATTGAACAAATTCCCTGCCATATGCTTCTAGATTCTTTTTAATCTCATTCTCTACTCAATAAAATTAGGATCATACTTAATATTTTTTATTATTCACAAAAACTGAATCAAACCGTTTATCTATGATTTTAACCAGCTTTTTTCACTTAATAATATGTTGTGTCTATCTTTATATGTCATCAAATTTACTTACATAGGAATGTTTTTAATGCCTACATTAAAACTATATTCAATGCTAATGATTTTTTTTCACTTAATAATGTCTTGTGGCTATCTTTATATGTCATCAAATTTACTTACACAGGAATGTTTTTAATGCCCACATTAAAACTATATTCAACACTAATGAACATAGGTTTTCCAGTGGTTTGCTTCTCCAAATGCTGTGACAATGACAATTCTGTGAACACCTATTGTACTGAGTTTTGTAGAACAGATTTCTGGAAGTAAGATTTCTGAACTGTAGGTTCAGCAGTTTATACTACTACCACTAGTGTGTGGAGAGTGTTTTTGCAGCCATTAAAAAAAGGATAGCCAGTGCCATGTGTACTGACACAGAAAAATGTCTAATATCCAACGTGAAATTTAAAAATAAAAGCAGTGGCATAATATGTATAATATGACCAACTTTTATTTTGAAATTATCTAGCTGCATTCTTATGTATAGATTTGAGTATAGATGTGAATATGGGGATAGATATAAATAGAGACATCTTGTTGAGCACTGAAAATACAAAATTAAGCACATATATTGATTTAAAAGCACATAGCAGACAGGGCATGGTGGCTCACACCTGTAATCCCAACACTTTAGGAGGCTGAGGAGGGCAGATCACCTGAGGTCAAGAGTTCAAGACGAGACTGGCCAACATGGTGAAACTGTGTCTCTACTAAAAACACAAAAATTAGCCAGGCATGGTGGCACGTGCCTGTAATCTCAGCTTCTTGAGAGGCTGAGATGGGAGAATCGCTTGAACCCAGGAGGCAGAGGTTGCAGTGAGCTGAGATTGTGACCCTGCACTCCAACCTGGGTGACAGAGCAAGAATCTGTCTCAAAATATAATAATAATTAATTAAATAAATTTTAAAAATAAATTAAAGAACATAGCAAACTAAAGAGGGAGTCAGAGTAAACAAGTAAATTTTATTACAGAATAAATGTATATGCTGGAAGGCAGGTTACTAGCAATGTAGGGAAACTTGCAAGGTGATGGGGCTGGCAGGTTGCCAAGTAAGGATGTCCAGTTAAATGTGAATTTGAACAATAATCAACAATGAATAGGTTTCAGTATAAATGTGCCTTATGCAATAGTCATGTATTTATACTAAAAAATTATTTGTTATGTTTCCAAAATAGAAATGTAACTGGACATCCTATATTTTTATTAGCTAAATCTTTCAACCCTAGACGTGGCCAGAAATATGGTTTTGTCATCATAAGAGGAAATTATCTGTCATGAATGAATTCACATCCACAGACATGACAAGAGAGAGATGTATAAACCAGATGGCCTACAGCTGGATTTCCTATTTAAATATCTATAGTAGTCAAAATATTTACTGATTGTCTTCAAGACACTGTGCTATTCAGGCATCATTTAACCTAATACTCATAAGGCCCTAAGAGACAAGCACTATTCCTGGGTGTTAGGGGAGGAAACTGAGGCATAGAGGTAAACAACCTGCCCAAGATCACATGACTTAAAGGAATGGGGCCAGACATGAAACTAGATAGTCAGACTCACAGTTCGTTTTATCTGTTCTATTCTCTATTGCCTTTAAAATAGGAACTATAATTGCTAATATGACCAAGAAATATATTCAGATCACTGAGGGCAAGTATATGCTAGAGAAAGAGTTTAAAACAATGACAACAAAACACTTAGTGGTTGAACCCAGACAATCTGGGTTCAAAGTCAAGCCCTACCACTCACAAGTCAGGTGTGTGAGGAGGGGCAAGTTAATGCCAACCTTTGCAGATAATAGTATTACATATGTCTTAGGTTTCATGGGAGGATTACATGACATCGGATATATATAGCATATGTAGCACAGGGCCAGCCTCATAGTAAGTTCCCAAGATATATGTGAGTTGTTATTATTATTTAAAATATATCGAAGTACAAAACCAAGTGGCAATTGTGAAGAAATACTGTATGGGAGTTAAGAAGAGAGAAAAATCTGTAATCAAGTGTACTCAGAAGACTTTATGGAGAAAGTAGGAGTTAGACTCTGATGGAAACCAGGGACTTTCTAATGTTTAGGGTTGGAAGAAAGTACCAATATATGTAAATTTTAATAGGATGGAACCATCAACTCAAGGGGATTTATGACCTCAGTCTTTGTCTTGGTCCGAAATCCCAATAAAAGTGCTTCTTAGCAAAGAGCCTTCTCTAAAGAGAGCAAGGCAGTACTATAGCAATCTCTTGTTCTTATGCATGTCTTATCCTTCCCTCATGGCCACCAAACAATCTTCATAACTTGTTTACAGTAACAGGCACAGAAGACTAAATGGAAACAGCCGCATGAAACAGAGGAAAATGTACCTCTTTCAAGGAATGTGAAAGAAACCCATTTAAGTGATTTGGTTAAAGCCACCTTATCCTTCCTGTTCAAAAGTAGAGAATTATATCTGAACATTATTTTGCCTTCTAGGGAGCTGTTGTTATATGCAATCTCAGCATCCATTCAGTCAAAGGTATAAGAGTTTTCCCCCCTGTAGAGTTTGTCTTAGTAATGTAAAATTGGCCTACAAAAGTATATAGATGAATACATATTTTGAATTCTACTTTAGAAAATGTGATTTTGCTAAATATATTCAGAAATTCTTGTGGGGGTGTGAATTTTAAAACTCAAAGCTTTATCAGGTTTGGCAACTTTAGGTGTTACCAATGTCAATCATCCTTGAGCCTCTGAGGAAAGAAAAGAATTATTTTAGAGGTGGAGTATTTATTCTGTAATATTATATTTTAACAGCTTGATAAAAAGAAAGAAATTGTAAGTGATATTAAGCTTCAAACCTTCTCTTTGGGGGCCTTTGTAATGTTCCTCACACTTTCCTTTGTCTTTTGTTATTTCCAAATTTTTCTCAAAAAGGAATGGCCTTGCTTTTTTTCTCTACACTGTTGTTTCATAGTACTGGCTAAGAATATGAAGATGTGGGGAGTATACTCAACAGACCAAACCTGAAAATACCAATGGGATACACAGCTTGAACAATTGTGCCCTGCCCACAGGTCTGCTGAAAAAGCAAACCAAACTCATAAGGACCAGGTCACTCATCCGCTAGCGAGAGCTGAATAGACAGGGAGTGTGCTTGGCTCAAAGGATGCCAATCCAGAGGCTAACCAATAACCAATAAGGTGATTTATTCAAAGAGGTGTACTAAGTCCAGCAAATACTCTGTTAGGAATGTTTAATTGAAAAGCAGTCCAATCGAGGCAATGATCAGTGAAAGGGGAAGCTAGTGATTTACGATGAAAAGGAGGCCTGATAGTCCATTTTGAGTCTAATGCCAGCTGATGTCATTACAGAACAGAAACTGAGGGAAAGACGAAGCTATCAGGTATAAAGTATCTCATTTATAAATTAGAGTTAAAGTGGTGATTTGAGACACAAGGAACAAGTAGCACAAAAGAAACAGCGTTATCTTGAAGGGAATGTTGTAAAGGTCCAGCTCGTTAGATCTCACTCTTACACATTTCTCACGCAGCTTTTTCTGGGTTTCCATGGACGTGTGTCCTGTTACCTAAAGTAATTTAAATAAGTCTCTGTTCCTGCAATCAGATTTCCTTACAATCAAAATATTTGTTCAATAAACAAAGGGATCATTTTTTAAATTGTTTTACTATATACCTTGTACCTCTCTCTCTTACTAGGTATATAGTACCTGCCACAAAGTAGGTTTTTGGTAAATATTTGTGGAATGAATGAATGAATGAATGTACAAATGAATAGCCAAAATGATTGCACTCTTTTAATTCCATCTAGTAGGAGGAACATTATCTTCCATAACTTCTTATCAACTATGGATGTTAAAATTGTACTCAAGACCTGCCTAACTTTTCAATTTTGTCATCTACTCAAACCTTTAAAAAACTCCCTAAATGGGACATGTTTGCAGATTCCTCTTTAAATCTGCATGTGCTGTTACCACTTTCCAGAAAGCCCTCTTTCACTCCTTTCACTCTCTTTCACCCTTTTCACCCTCTTTCACTCTTTCACTCTCTTTCAAACCTGCACTAGAATTCCTACTCCCCACAGTGATTACTTTCCTGTATTCTTAGCTCAGTCTCTCTCTGAAATGGTAAGAGAATTAGGTGCTTTCACTCCCTGCTGTCCCCACATCCACATATACAATTTTGTATTCCACTTTATTCAACATTATAAAATAAAGCATTTTCCTGTCTCATTAAAATGTTTTATGAATATTAGGCCGGGCGCGGTGGCTCAAGCCTGTAATCCCAGCACTTTGGGAGGCCGAGACGGGCGGATCACGAGGTCAGGAGATCCAGACCATCCTGGCTAACACGGTGAAACTCCGTCTCTACTAAAAAAATACAAAAAACTAGCCAGGCGAAGTGGCGGACGCCTGTAGTCACAGCTACTCGGGAGGCTGAGGCAGGAGAATGGCGTGAACCCGGGAGGCGGAGCTTGCAGTGAGCTGAGATCCGGCCACTGCACTCCAGCCTGGGCGACAGAGCGAGACTCCGTCTCAAAAAAAAAAAAAAAAGTTTTATGAATATTAACTTTAATGATTAAACAATAAACCATCATGTGAATATATCTTATATTCCATACCCTTCTGTTGCTGAACATTTTGATTGTTTTGTTTTATTCTGTTTTGCTCTTATAACAAACCACAATGACTTTCCTCTATAGAAACCTTTGGACATATTTTTTATTTTCTTCTTCAGATAGCACACTAGAGTAGAATTGCTGAACCAAAAGACAGGATTACTTCTAAAACTCCTGAAATTTATTGCCAAATTGCTTTCTTGAAATGTTTTAAGGAGGTTTTACACTCCGTAGCACCAGCAATATAGTGTCTATTTCAACATACCACAACTAAATTGTGATTCGTCAATTTCAAGATCCTTTATTTTTTAAATAGGTAAAGGAAATGTATCATTTAATTTGTGTTATCTTTATTCCTAGTGTGGTTAAATATTTATATGTGTGCTTGTATTTCTCATTTGTATTTTCTCTTGTGATCGGATTCTAATTGTCTTTGTTTTCTACTAAAATGTTATTGTATTTCTTATTGAGTTGTAGGAGCATCTTTAAAATATTGATAAACATAATTGAGCAAATGTTTTCCCCAGATGATTGCTTATTTATGAGTTTTTGCTTCAGTGGTTTCAAATTTTTTATGTAGTCAAGTCTCTCATCTTTTATGTGATTTCTTCCATTTATTTCATGCTTAATTTTTTTTCCATGAAGATTCTTGGTTAACTATTAACCTGACTTTTTGTAGATCTATATTTATCCTATGAGATCAATTAAATTTTTTTTAATCGATACAAAGTCTTTAAAAGCAGGCTTACAAAAGTGTAAGAGTTTAAACACTAGTATAGGACATATTGAACCTTCCTCAAATAATTCAAATCCATGTCTCAAAGGCCTTGATCTGGCCATAATATTGACCCTGTCACTCTTTGCCAATATTTGTTTAAACAACTTTCAGAAAGCCACAAAAATAGTACTATAACTGGACACCCTCACCCAATACCAAAAACAGAGATCACTCTCCCTTTTGTTACAATCACCACTGTCAAGGTCATTAATGTTCAACTTCTTATTCCAATGAAACACTCCATAACCCATTTACAACCCACTGCCATGAGAGAGCCCAATTTTGTTGAAACCCAAGCGTTTTTTAAGGAAATAAGTCATCTGAATATTCAAAACAACTTTAAATGATGCAGCTCTTACTCTGCCCTTTCTCTCCTCAATCTTCCAATAAACTCCTCAATAAACACAGTAAAATATAACTGAAAGTGATGTTTACATAGAAAAAATAGTGAGCCAACCCTAATTTCTACTTTTAAACATAAGTATTTGCAGACTGTGGTACCTAAACTATTATTAATAACAAATTACTTATGACCCAGCAATCTGATGTGACAGCACAGCTGTGAACCATACAGAAAAGCAAACCGTTATAAAGATCCAGGTACAAATCGGGCGTTAGAGTTCGGGCTGCTATATTGTTAAGGGCAGTGAAAATAATTGAGAAGTTCAGAGAAAGTGATCATCAACCTCCAGGGCTATTAAAGAGGATCAATTACCTTTTAAATATACAGAGCAAAAGTGAATCTTTAGAAGGTGCCTATGCAGTACCTTTTGTGAGACTGAAAGCTATCGATTGTTACTTCCTTTGTTCAACCCTCTTGTAGAGAATTCACATTACCTGAAAGTGCTATTGTGTGAACTGACTGATTCTAAGTGAGTGGGTGACGAATATTATTTGTATGAATTCTCACAAAGGGGAGCAACATTTTCTGAGGTTGTGCATCCTTGTGAGCTCAAGTGTCTAAGAGTGATCATCAAGATAATAATAATGGCTCCCTTTTGGTGAGCTCTGAGTGAGTGCCATGGACTGAGCTAAGTGCTTTATGCACATTCTTCCTATTTCTCACAGTCATCCTTAGGCTGATATTACTATTCCCACTTTCCAGATGAGGATGTTAAGAAACAGCAGAAGGTCATGCAAGGTAGAATTTGGAAGAGCCAGATCTAAACCTAGTTCGATTTGCTTGTACTTAACATGGTGCTCATAATAATTTAGATCTATGCCTAATTTTGCAATTTATAATTTTTCTGATATACAGAAAAAAACTTTTAAAATATTATTTTAGGTCTATAAATGAGAAAGCTAAGATTTCCAAGAGTTAAGTAAGTGTGGTGCAAATCGGCATCTACTCCAGCTTCCCTAGTGGAAATTCTTGAGTGCTCAGTTCAATGGTGCTTGGAATTAGGGGGGCGAATAGGTTCTTACAAATCACCTAGATCAATCCCTCCCCTAGATGTCTCTATATCATATTTTAAGGCCCATATAACATCTTAATCAAGTGACTAATACTTTTCTGCTTAAAGTTCAGTATAAGAGAAGTCAGCCTCTTTCTTAATCATTTTTATAATGTCATTTCACATGTTGAGCCACATAGTTCACAACCTGATCCTAATACTCTTTTAACCCCTAATTACGTTTAGGGCTTCCCAAAATCCTACCCTTAAGAGTTATTAGCCCAGCCCTGGAATTCAATCATCTTATACTTTTCCAAATTGTTGGCCCAATAAACAGTGTATTATTTATAAAGAGGAGCATGAGGCAACCTTTTAAAGTTACAATCCTTTTTCCTCCAATTATGTCTGGCAATATATTAGATACTTAGGCATCTGAGCCCTTGACATCCCAGCTGCTATAATTAATGCAGTTTGGTTCTATATTCTGCAAATACAGGGCATGCAGTGGGATGACCACCTCCCATTAGGGCAACCAAAGAAGACCATAGCAGGATAACCTTTGGAGAATCTGAAAGGTCTGCAGATTTAGCTATATTAGTCTATATGATAAAGAAATTTATGCTCAAAATCATATACATATATGACCCAAATCCATCTTTTTGTAATTTTAGATGCCCCCTTTTAGTTCTGGCTCAGGAAAAGAGAATAAAAGGTACTGATCACTTTTGTTTTTCACAGTTCCTTTCATTTTCTATGACAGTACTTCAGTAATACATTCTTGCATTCACGAAAGTAATGAGGAAACAAAGATACAGGAGATTTGGTCCTGATCCTCCAGGATCTAATATTCTAGAGAAGTAGAGAGCATTGTGAATGAATAAAGACAGTACAATGAGGTGAGGTCCCTGCCTGAGACAGCCTGAAGGCTTTGAGAGCCCTTTGGTAGGGAGTTAGAAAATTCAATGAAGTGTAAGTCACTCTCACTGTTATCTCTAAGAGAAGAGAGTCATATTCCTTTGACCTTGTCGCTTCAGGTGCTACACAGATGAAGACTATCTACAATCACAGTCATTATTATCACTGTCTTAAACATTTATTATCTCTGATACAGGGCCGGGACTGTAGTGAGGTGAGTGAGGTACTCACGTTGGATGCAAAATTTAAGGGAACACCAAGAAACAGCAATTAAGACAAAAATACTTTAATGAAATATTTTAGAAAATAAAATTAATGCAAAAGAATTTATAATGAACAAAATATCAAACTTTTAAAGATAGAATTAGTCTGGTATTAGTCTCAGGTACTATGAAATTACATAGAGGCCCAAGATTTTGTCTGTTGGCTTTGGAAGGTATAGTCTAGTTGAGGTGATGTGAAAGAGATGTGAAAATAAACAAGGTGCCTGTTTTATTTTCACTGTACTGATTGCAAACATGAGATCAGATCTAACTTCCAATAAGGAGACATGGTGGGAGATTGGTAGTTGATTGACAACTAATGTCATATGGGAATCATCAAAGAAATTCAATAGCATGAGCTCTCATAACCCAGTTGAAAGAATGAACCCAGACAGTTATTCTAGACTCAAGGTACCTCTAGACATTTTTAGCAACAAAATTTGATAGAGCTTCACTCCGGTGCTCTATAATTAGTGGACACAGCTACAGCTACCTTCTCCATGTTTGCATCCTTTCCTTATTCTGTTAACTGATAAATTATTCTCCTTTATTCACATTATTCACCTTCTACAGGAGAATCCAAATGGTCTAGGCCTTTTCTTTCTTTCTTTCTTTTTTTTTCTTTTTGAGTCCCACCATACAGATCATGGTTGCAAGGTGAGGGGCCCAATCCTGATCCAATGGTCTAAACTGCTTTGGTTAGGGAGGATACTGAATTTGGTAGTGGCAAGTTGTCCAAATGGGAAGGAGCAGTTATAGGCAAGGTAGTTTTCCTAAGAATAAGGTATAGATGAAGCACCTCCCTCCAACATACACTAGTATTGTGGATTAGCAATTTAAAATGACAAGGAAATAGAACAAATAGCAAGTGCTAATGGAGTTCAGAGAAAAGAGAGATCACCAAGGGCCAGTGTGTGCTAATTATATACTATAAGAACCTGCAATTATAAATCCATAGATATGCAAATAAATGCTGATGGCTCAGCAGATGAGCAACAAGGTCATTATCTATGGCTCTTTATGAATGGACAGCAAGATAAATGATTTGTTTATAAATTCACTTAGATATTATACCAGTATGTTCGAATGCTTTTCCCTCCTTCTGGGGGCATCCACAGTTAGACCTCTTGGATTGGATTTCCATATTCACTACCTTCTGACCTAGGCCATTCTGGCAGTTCCAAGCAGGCCCTTTCAATTATGACTAGCTGATTCACGCTGCCAAAAGTCATTTCCCCTTGGCACTTCCTTAACTAACTAAACGGGAAGTGATAGTGGCATCTGTTCTGCCACCCAGATCCGTGATGGTTTATAAAATGGCATTTCTTGTTTGTCTGATGGGGAGAGGTCACACAGAATATAACTGCAGGGAAAGACTAAGAATGCTGACTCCCAGTATTAGGCCTTCTGGAACTCAGGGCTGAGAAGTCTGTGAGGAGCCCACTGTGCCCACTGGAGTGACTCTCACAGGAACTGTAGGCAGGCATTGCAGTGGCTAAACTCAAACACACAAGAAACCTATCCCTTTGAGGGCAGATGAACCATGCACACATGCTTTAATTAAGTACTTAAAGCCAGTCAGTTCATGATGATGTTGGGATTCTGGTTTTTCTGGTATAACCTGTGAGAATTTATAACGGCCTAAAAAATTTAGAGTAACTTATGGCTCCCTTGAAAGAATCAGAAGGTTTTTAAAAATTTCCCTCAGCAAAGAATGGTAAAAAAAAAAAAAAAAAATTCATTTAATGAAACATTTACCAAATACCTACTATGTGCCATTTCTGTGTTCAGATTGTAGCCTGTGTTGTACTTTTTGTATACTGCACTGTGCTCTAGTACATAATATACATACTGTATGATAGAATATATGACAGAATCCTAGCACTGTAATAACACCATTAGACAGAAATCTTCAAACATGAACCCCATTTTTATGCCACTTGAAAGGAGATTTTCACTGATATTTTTAACGTTGTTGTTTGATTGCAAGAGAACTTTGTCAATATTGCAAGAAGACTTTGTCAAATTTTCAAGTGGTTTGTTATGTTTTGGTATCTTTTCATCTACCCATCTTCTGAGATATTAAGTGTTCTCATAATCAACAAAAGAAACTGTATTTAATATCTCTATTCTTTAGCCAGTGAATGTACAAAATAACAAGTAAATAAATAGGGAAGAAATAGAGGTGAAACAAAGGTAAAATGTACCTGCAATATCAGTAACTGTTTCTTTGTGTTGATAAGACTTTGAAAAGTGAAGAATTAAGCTTAGCAAGTATTGGTCCACTATGAAACCATCTGAAGGTGACTGAAAGCAAAAAAAATAAGAGCCTTCTTCTAAAATCCAAGGTATTAAAGCCTGCTCCAAACACCAAATCTACTAAATATGTGAATCAAATGATAATATTATATTCATAAAATGGTTCCAAAAAGATTCAAATAAAAGTTTCAAGAGTTCAACCCTGGACAAAATACAGGACCTCATTTTCATTGGCTTGAATTTATTATAATTTTCAGAAAGTAAAATATTTTCTCTTTATTCAGTTGAATACAATGTAACCAGGAATTTCTAAAAGATCTCCATTAGCCAGTTTTGATTGTGAAAATTTGACTCAAAATATGGTGCTACTGAAGTAAAAGGACTAGGAGAAAATTAGAAACATCATTTTCTTAGTCTGTAGAGTCAACATCAGACTGAGAAAATTGGATCAGCTCTCCCAGGCAGAAACAACGTTACTGAGATGACATTATCATGAGAATGTTTCATGATCTAAAAGAAGTCACTGAATCCTTTCTTCTAAGGTTCTGTGCTGGCAGTTTAGATCAGCTGCCATTTTATGTATAATAATATTTTCAAATTAAGATGCAGAGATTTCTCCAAATAGTCATAGGCCCAATTTACAGAAAATAGCATTGTTTACATTTCCTATGTATACAGAAGATATTAGATGGACTCCAAACATAATTAAATACATTAGCATTTGTAATAGGCCTTATTTATACTTATTTCTTTGTATTAGATGTGCAGTCTTAAATTTTGTAGGAGTATGTCTGTTAAGATTAGGTCCCATTTATATAAGAAAAAAAAATGATCCTACCTTGAACAACACAGTTTATCTTTATCCACAGAGAAGAAATTCAAAGGTAGCTAGTCCAGAGTTGGTATAGTGCCACTCCATATCATCAGTGACACAAGTGCTGTCTTTATATTCCATTATGTGTATTTTTTGGCTTTATCCTCAAGTTTGCTTCATGGTCTTAGATGACCAGTGAAGCTCCACCCATCATGTCTGGGTTCCGGGTGAGTAAAGGGAGGAAATGTGAGAGAACAAAATTTCAAGAATTCCAGCTAAATGAGCTTCCTTATAAGCAGCTATTCCAGTTCACCGAACGCTTCAGAGCACTCAAATCACATAGGACTGAACATTTTCATGGGGCCATATTTACCCACAAAAAAGTCTGAGGAATAAAGTCTTTATTATAAGAAAAGTTACAAGTAGAAAAATTGAGTTTCTTCTAATAACAAATAAAAAAAAGTGGTGTTTTTACTTTTGCATATGGTAAAATGCTACTGGTTGCACACATGTTCCTTGTATATACTAACCATGCGTATCTTTCTCTTCCTCTTGTACCACCAGGCCTCCGGAACCTGTTTACAGCACTGTGAACAAACTATGTGATAAGCCTGCTTCTCCCAGGCACTATTCCCCTGTTGAGTGTGACAAAAGCTTCCTTCTCTCAGCTCCCTATTCCCACTACCACCTAGGCCTGCTCCCTGACTCTGAGATGACCAGGTACTGCATGCGCTTCCTCACTTCATCTTCTCGAATTGCATGTGCTTCCACAAGGATGAATGGGTAGAATCCGCCTCTGCTCACTTCTCTTGCACTAAACATCTTCCCCAAGTTGGAGAGATGTTCTGCTGTTCCCTTGGTGCAATGGGAGAAATTAAGAACGTTGCCTTTTTGTTTTGTTTTGTTCCCTGGAGTGATCCCAGAGCACTTAGACATGATCACATGATGCTCCACATATTCCTGGTTCCTATACATTTTAATAAGGTATTAATTATATTTTTCTAGAAGAATTAATTTTGGAAATTAACACCATTTCATTCATACAGAAGGATGAGGCCGGGCACAGTGGCTCAAGCCTGTAATCCCAGCACTTTGGGAGGCCGAGACAGGTGGATCACGAGGTCAGGAGATCGAGACCATCCTGGCTAACATGGTGAAACCCTGTCTCTACTAAAAAATACAATAAACTAGCCAGGCGAGGTGGGGGGCACCTGTAGTCCCAGCTACTCGGGAGGCTGAGGCAGGAGAATGGCGTGAACCTGGGAGGCGGAGCTTGCAGTGAGCTGAGATCTGGCCACTGCATTCCAGCCTGGGTGACAGAGCCAGACTCCGTCTCAAAAAAAAAAAAAAAGAAGGATGAAAGGGAACATTTGTTGAATATTTTTAAATAATATTTAATAAGTGCTACTCTGCTCTAGGCATAATGTGGCCTAAGAAATATGTACTATTATCACCATTTAATATTTTAGCTAAAATATTAGATTAATATCACCATTTAACTGAGTCCTTAAGGTATTAAGCAACTTGTCCAAAACTACAGAATCACTTGGTTCCATCTTACCACACAGAGCATAAAATTAATGTTTATATTATGTTATCATGCTAGGTGTATACATATATATATATTCTCGTATTTACTGCTCCCAGCCTATTTAAAGAAATAGATGTTCAGAGAGGTTAAAGGCATTGCCCTCAGTATGATCTTGCCAATAAATGTGGAGTCCAAATTTGACCTTAGAATGTTTTGAGTCTTTCAATAACTTTGTAAAGAAATTAGTCTAAGTCTGAAAGTTGAACACAATTCTGTGTTAGTGTTCCAAAGCATATATATGAAAATAACAAAAAAGACCTCATCTTTTCATAGTAGCCTGAGTTGGAGAGAGAGGAAAGCAAGAAAAATAGAATTCAGTGTTCCACAAGGTAGTTCCAAGTCAGTCTAAACAGAGATCCCAATTGTAACGTTTCTACGCAGAATGGGGTGTCTATATAATGTTTTCAGACAGGAATATCTTCATAATATTGTTAGGGCTGAGAAAATACAGACTTTAGAATGATTCAGAGTGAAGATGGATATATCAAGATGGTCTGCTAAGAACATCATCTTTATTTTTTGATATTTTGAAAGAATAAGTTTAGAAGTCAATTACTGTTCTATCTAGGAGAGTTGAATAATAAATTTTAACTTACATCTAACATTTCCAGAAATAAATGAGAAAACACATTTTTAACTATGTAAATCAGCTAGGTCATTTTTATTAATTTGCAATAATTAAAGTCTAATAATATTTCAGAATACTTTATAAATATTAAATCCACCTATATTTTTAACAAATCATTAAAACTATTTCTTGATACAGTGAACTATGCCATTTTAAAGCTAAAAGGTCAAAGTCACCATAGCCCAAAGGAAATGAGAAGAGTCACATATCTGTAATGACTTGCTAGTAATTATGTACCTATACTCAGCTACATAAGGGTAGCTCACATTTATTGAGCTCTTCTGTGCCAGGCATTTTGTTAAGTACTTCTTATGAATTATGTATTTTAATCTTCATAATAACTTTATGAGGTAGATGTTATAATTATATTTGTTTTGCAAATGAGCAATTGAGACTTGATAAGTTGC
The DNA here is from genome assembly GCF_009764315.1 of Trachypithecus francoisi. Classification (NCBI taxonomy): domain Eukaryota; kingdom Metazoa; phylum Chordata; class Mammalia; order Primates; family Cercopithecidae; genus Trachypithecus; species Trachypithecus francoisi. Next base: position 73,725,008 of record NW_022681473.1, on the reverse strand, counting down.
CTGACTTGCCCAAGATCATCCACTAGTGACAGAACTGGGATTCAAACCCAGATGATAACTGACCTGGCAGACCATTAGCCATTTTTGCTCACTGGAAAAAAATTTCCACCCATTTCTCTTTTTCTGTCCTTTCTCTATCATTACCCTGACTTCTCATATACCTTCCCTTCTTCTGGCTCTGTGTCAGTAAACATTTTTTTTCTTTTTATCCTGTGTTCCTTTTTTATTAATGTAAAAGTTACATTGGTTTCCTTCCACTCCACTGGGGATTTTGAAGCATCGCTCCTGAAAAATTCACCAATAAGTAGCCGATAAGAGTTTACCTCTATGTGAATCTACCAGATATGATTCTTTTCAGCTCGCTTTCTGTCATCTGCATCATGAATACAATAGAGTTATTTATTTTTCAAATAAAAACATTATAATACAATGTTGAATTTTTTTTTCAAATGACACACCCTGTCTAATTCTGATATGCACCAAGCCCCAACCCCCATCCATCATTCCCCTTTTTGGGAATTCTATTTTCAATTTATTCTATTTTGGTCCCCTTTCTTCTCCTTTTTTCTTTTTCCATTATCTTATTCTTTATCTTATCTTTGTAGAAAAACAGTCATAAAAACACAAAAACACACAGACAGCTATTTTAGTGGCCTTATCACTAGCAGTGCATTGATACCAAGAATCTTAATTTCACCCCACTTTGCTCCTCCTCCATACTTCCTCAGCTTAGTAAATGGCACATACATCTACCATATTGTTTAAGCCAAAAACTTGAGAGTCATCCTTACTACCTTGTTTTCCCTCATATCCACCATTCAATTCATCTTCAAGTCCTGTTGATTCTACCTCCAAAATATCTCAGGTTTATTCACTTTCCTTTACTACTATTTCCACCACTTTATTCCAAGACCCCATCATCTCCCACCTATAGTAGCTTCTTAATTGTTCTCACCATTTCCACTGTTGACCTCCAGGCTTATTCTCAATGCAACCAAAGTGATCTGTAAAAATACAGATCAGATCTCCTTTTGCATTAGGATGCAATGTGAAGTCATTAACATAGCATCTGGGCTCTGCATGACCTAGCCCCTGCCTGCCTTTTGGATAGCTCATTTCACTCTTCCCTTTGCCAACCACACTATTCATGTTGGCCTTCTTTTTATTCACAAAATGCACTAAATCTCTTCTAGTCTCAAGCGTTTCACATACGCTTTTCCCTGGAATTGAAAAGCTCTTTTTACACTTTGCCTGATTAACTTCTGGTCATCTTAGATCCAAGCTTAAATTGCACGTCTTCAGAGAAGCTCTCTGAAACAGAAAATCAGGCCCCCTATTATGTATTTTCTTTCTATTTTTCATAAGACTCAAGCAATTTATAATTGTACATTTATTTATGTGATTTTCAAACTAAATGCCTGTATCACCCTCTACACTGTAAGCTCAATGAGTAGAATTGTGTTTATTTTGTGCACTGCTATATTCCTAACACTTAGTACAGTATCTGGCTAGCAGGAGCTCAGGATTATTGGATGAATATATAAACATGGAAATAAAATCTGCAAACAAGCAAACTGATACCTGTTTGAGAACAAGTCATAGCTCAAGCTGTGCTTTACCTAGTTCTTAGTAGGCACATAAAACTACTCCATGAATGAATGAATTCATGTATAGAAACAAATAATAACTAGAACTCACTTTGTGTTGTACTTTCACCATAAACTATGTCTATGGTGATTGTCTACATTATAAATCCATTAGGCACCCGTCAATTCTTCATGAAAACTCCGTAATTCATTTCAGATATTATTTATTTTTCCAATGGGAAATACCTTTCCAAGCCACTGTATCTTGAAATGTAGCCAATAATTCAGGGGCAAAGTAAAAATATTCTGGTTCCGTTTTTGACACCATCACCTGTGTGCTGTTCTCTGTGTTCTTGAATAACATATAGACCCTCAGAAGTAGATGAGAACTTAGAATTAGATAGACAAACCCTTATCCAACTCTAGTAATGTTGTGGAACCCAATCTACTATTTCACAGGTCTATGTCTTATTACCACTCATGGTTAAATAAAAATATTCTAGGATCTTTTGCCCTAAAAAAGATTTTACAAAAATGTATATATTAATTTATTTAGCTAATACTTATCAAGGATCAACAACAACGTTCAAGATGCTACTATAATAGGACAACCTTTTACAAAGGTGCAAGCTGAAAAAGACAGCCAAAAATGTTGAAGAAATGCCTGATTTTTAGGATGCAGTAGTTAATGATGTCTATTTTGTTCAGAGCTTTTGAAAAATTCCTGAAGTCTATTCCAGAAACATGCACATATTGATACAGCAATTATGGCTTCAGATTAGAATACGCACTAGCTCTGGGAAAGTTAGCATGTGAAACCATCCTTACATTTACATTAGTTTAACTCCTAATCCACATTTAGAAGAATAAAGGTGAGTCAGCAAAAGCAACCTGAGTCAGTCTCCTGTATTTTCTGAGCTTCAGTGGGAATACCCAAGATCTCAGTTCTTTGAATTAATAGCAAACATTTAGGGATGAATTAATTGTACACACAATTTACTTCTGTAAGACCATTTAAAAGGAAACAGAGAAGTTGTTAGTTTTTCTTAGGAAAGCACTTTAAATTACTTGGCACGGTGCCTATGGCTGCAGATTATGTTTGGAGGAATTGACTTTTTAATGCTTGCAGAAACAAGAAATGTGCAGAGCCTGAAATCAAACTAAAATTTGAAAAATAAATGGGATTTCTGTGGGACTCCTGCTTATCTAGTACATCTCTTTTTCTTTGAAAAACAAGTAATTTTTGATGTTGTAATTGGTTTTTCTACTTAGGGAGAATAAGTTATTCAGCTTTTGATATTTCTAGGGCAAGGAGAATAGTATTCTTGGCTGCTTTTTCAATATTTATGGCATATGTTTATTTGTCCTTTTACATAAACGGTCCTAATTATTGCTATTTTGCAGTTGATAACAGAGGCTGAAATAAACCAGATGAAGGCTAATTAAAATATACTGGCAGGTTTTGCATGGGAAATGAACTGTGAAGCACTATATCATCATGAAACATCTTCACTCACTGAAGGATATATATTCATGGGACTTCAGCTAGGTACCAGGCATCATCCTTAATGTTAGGGATTCAAAGGTGAAAAAAACATGGTCTCTCCCCTTAAGTATCTCACAGGCATATAAATGAAGAATTACTTACTATGTGATATATATCTGCTAAAAGGCCTCAGTTTCTCAAATGCACCTAATCTCTAGGTAGCTGTTAAAATAACAAATTTAGAGAAATTAAATGTAACAGAGTTTATCTGAGCAAAGAACAATTCATGAATCAGGCAGCACTGAGAACCAGAAGAGGTTTAGAGAGCTCCACTGAGCAGTTTGAGAAGCAACCTTTTACAGCCTGTACACAGAAGCAAAGTAGAGAAATCACCTGATGGGCTACAGCTAGGCATCTGCTTTATTTGGGCATGGTGTGATGAGTTGGCTGCCTGAAATTGGCTGACACCCAGCTGCTTGTGACTCTCTGAAACTCTACTGTGTATAACACTTCTAAGTTAGGTTTCAGATTGTTATGTGGAAACTCAGAGTGTGGAGACAGCCTTAACCTAAGGGTGTCCTGCATATTTAATTGAGCATAACTAAAATCAGATTATTACAAGTGATAGTGTTGGAAGCAAATATGACCTTCGACTGTCCCTTCTGCAGAGGCATTAACATACACAAAGAAATGGCCCCATCTACTCCTAGCCATCAATTTCTAATCATTTATAAGAAGCATTACCTATAGAAAATGCACATTCATCTTCCCATAGGTCCATCTGCAAGTCTAATGTCTAACTATTCTCTGCTGGGCTCAGAGAATCCACATTTATAATTTACCACCTTTGTAGAAATCATAATGTTGGCAGCCTCAAGCCATTCTGAGTTTGGGGATGCAGAGCGAGATCTTTATTTTGTAAGACCTCAGTCATATGCCAGAGTTATGGTGAGCCCCTGAATAGTACCTCAGGCTGAGGTGAGAATGATTTTTTATTTTTATTAAAGAACTGTTATAAAAGACTGTTTCCATTCATAGCTTAATAGTGAGTCCAGTGAAATGTGAAGGGAAATGAATGGTAGAGTTGGCAGTATGGGAGAAGGGCTATGCAAGCCTGCCTGTATTTTTATAGAGATCTACGTATTTTACAACATGCCATTTTGTTTTCATCAAGGCTTCAAAATTTACTTCTCAGAGAAGAGAAAATAAACCTTCCATTATAACCCTTTAATTCAGTTCTGTAGATTATCAGCACATATAAAGTTATAGGATCCCTTAAATGGGTTTTTAAAGTCAGCAGGTATGTGTGTTCCAAATTGAATACTAAAACTTATCTTTGGCAAGCTTTCTTTCCTTGCAGAGTGGCAAAAAATTTACTGGGCCTTTAATGTTTTAACTGTTTCAAAGTCTGTAAATACAAAATCAAATATAAATTCCAAAACTAATCTGTAATAGAAGCACATGCAAGTCTCTAAAGGTAAACATAGGAGGAATTACCTAACTCTGCCCTTGTTTTTCTGGGCATTATCATGAAGACACTGAGTTTATCAGTAGGATTACGAAAGAAACGTGTTCCAAGTAAAAGAAATAGGAAAAAGTTAAGCATCGTTGTATATAAAGGCACACAATGCCTTCTGGGACTACCAGACTACCTGTGTGGCTGAGGGCTATTGGGTGGGTGATAAGGTTGGAGAAAGAGGCAGCTATGTATCATAGAAGACCTTACTTACCAAGCTGAGGATTTTGTACTTTATCCTATAGGCAGTGGGGAGCTGTTGAAGAGTTTTAAAGCTGAGCAAAGAGACAATCTGCTTTGCATTTTTAAAAAGATCACTCTGCCACCTGTGTCGGAAAAGTTTGAATGCAGGGAAACTAGTTAGTATTATATTATAGAGCAGGGTAAATAATGAAGAACTGAACTGAGACTATCGAGATAGGGAGGTACAAATGGATTCAGAATTATTTATTAAATAGAACAGGTGGTACTTGGTGACTGACTCAGGGGAAGAATTTTCTAGCTTGGGATATTCACTGGAGGGTGATTCTTTGCTCCTGTTGGACAGAATGAGCACTGTTGTCCACAGTAAATACACTTAAACATAAAACTCTTTAGAAAACAATTGGGAAGGGAGGCAAAATATGTCAGGTCCCTTGTTTGAGGTAGTGGCAATATGAGGTCACAGAGGAGCTAAGGATTGTGCCCAAACTATCTAGGTCTGAAGCCTTCCATTTGGCCATACTAATCACGTGCATTTTAGCTAAACATATTACCACCCTCAGAGCCTCAATTCCCTCATCAGAAAGTGAGAAGAATAATTGTATCTGTTCTATTTCCCTCATAGGATTGTTGTGATGATCAAGGGAAATTGAGCAAATGAATTTTCATCCAGGCACTAGCCACATTAGTCATTATTAATTGTTCCCATATGTGTATTCTATTTTAAAGCCTTGAACTCATGTATATTTATTTCTATTGCTATCACAAATCAGGTAGAAAATGTTTATCGGCTCAGGCAAATCACCTGAGGTCATAAGAAAGCTGTTTGGGCTGAGACCTTCTATCATTCTTAGCAGCCATCCTTCTTGTCATCATAATCAATGTCACATATTTTTCCTTTTATTATTACATTTATAGACTCCCTGTAAAAGGCGGCATGTGTCTAATCCCATATGTGATTGTGTACTTGTATGAGATACTTTTCTTTTTTATCTACTCATGTAGTGCTATTTTTTCCTTACATGTTTCTTCTCAGGAATGTGGACAAAATAACAGCCACTTTATGGTGCACAGATTAGTAGCCAGGCACTTTACATAGGTACTTTATTGTTTCTAATAATCTCAACAATTTTGCAAAGTGTGTGTTTTGATCTAGCAATTGGAGGAATCTGGGCTGTACCCAAGGCATTCTCACATCCAAGCTCATCTTCTCACAGAGCCTTAATCACGTTCACTCTGTACACTGTAGCTTCTCACTCCGTCTCCCACTTCCCGCATCCACTCTGCCATGAATCTGTAGACTCTGAAAGGAAATTTGAGCCTTGTTCACATGATTCAATCTGGGAAACAGCACCATTAGAAACAGAAAGAAGATGCTTACAAACCATTGACCTTCTTATGCCCTTAAAAAGCTGATATAATCTTAAAGAATGCTTTATTTCACTTTTAATTAAAACCAAGAGAGTCAGCCCTCTAGGAATGACTCACAAGGCGTAGCCCCTTTCTAAGTTTATGTAGTAGCTTATTTTTCCAAGGCTGTCACTGCCTTTTTGAAGTAGGTGATCACTAAACCCAATATGAATTAAGGAAAATAAGAAGAATTAATTGACTCCCAGAGTGACAGAGGCCACTCTTGCTACATTTGGTTTTATAGCCTATTTCCCTGCAATGCAATCTATGAAAGGGTTTACATGGGGAGAAATACCCCTTGATTTTAAATTAATGCATTATCTCAATAGACAGTTTCTTAAATTTACAGCATTCACTGTTGTCCCTCACTGTTTTTTGGTACTAGGGAGCAGATGTTCTTTCATTAAGAATTCAAGAATTGTTTTAAAAGCACAGTTAAAATTTTGTAGTGTAAAGGACAACAGAAAACAGGGAACTCACCCTGTTTTAAAAGCTCTTATTTACTCTGCACAACAACCCAGGTAGGTAGAGTCAGGAGGCTTCATGAGGGTTAAATACCTTGAGATGACAGAGCTGGGAAGTGAAACCAGATTGGATATGTTCAAATAACTCTGTGATAAAACAATCTAAATTTAATTGATTAGCTTTAAAAAATTAAAAGTGAGATAATATCTCTATCTGAGATGATGTAAATATTTTCTATTAGTTTTAGTATGCCTGTTTGTGTTTTGGGAGCAATCTTCGTATTTACTTTAGTAACCATCAAATTATTGGGTGGCAATAAGAAAACAGAATAAGCACAACTTCAAAAGCATTCTTTTGTGAAGGAAACTACCTATGAGAAAATGCTATGCAAAAATCACCTAGCCAACAAATTGTAGGACTCAGAATCGAGACAGTGACGTTAAACCATAACACCCATTGCACAGATATTAATTAAAACCACTGATGTGTATTGAGTGCCTTTAGGTGCTATGCACTATTTCAGAAATTTTATATGTACAAACTCATTTTAACCTATAACGACTTATGGAGTAGCTATGATCATCCCAATTTTATATTAATATTACAGTACATGGTTTGAGAAACAAATGGAAACAATGAGATGAGATAGTTGGAAATGAGGTTATCAGAACTTACACTTAGAATATTAATTTTATTAGAGCAGAAGTTTTGTTTTATTTATTGTTTTGTTCTGCATGCCAAAAATGGTACCTGGCATGTAGTAGTAATAGTGACAATGACAATACAGATATGATGATGATGATGGCAACTATGAGGATAATGATTACAACAATCACTATTTATCATCTTATTGCCTACCCAGCAGCACTTTATACAAGTTAACTCATTAATCTCCACGGGAACCCAGGGAGGTATGTATCATTATTATCCCATTTTGCAGGTAATGAAACAGTTAACTAAACTTTCTAAGGTCACACAGGTAGAATCTGAACCTAACTAGGCTGGTACCAGAATCTGTATTTTAAATGTGCTTAATAAATATTCACTGAATATTACAGTAGTAATTCTTCAAGTATTGAATTCTGCTTCAGAGAAAAGTATACCCCATTGAACAATAGTCAAATCTCTTTAGTAGATAGGTGATATATCAACAGATGACTGACTGATATGATATGAAGATAGATAGATAGAGAGATAGATAGATAGGCTGGCAATGAATATATGGTTAAGAAACTAGACTCTAGACACAAAATATTAGGGTTTGAATTTTGCCTCCACAACTTTCTAGCTATGTAAACTTGAGCAAGGGACTTTTCTGTAAGGTAGCAATTATTATATTATCAGTCTCATGGGGTACCTATAAGGATTTCAAGAGGTTTTAAATAAAGTGCTGAAAACAGTACCTGATAAATATGAAGAGTTCCATAAATGTTAGCTATCATTATATTTGTATATGTGAGATAATGTATTATGACCCCCCAGATAGATACCTCAGGCTGAGGTGAAAATGAATTTTTTTCAGACTGTTATAAAAGACTGTTTCCATTCATAGCTTAATAGTAAGTCCACTGAATTGTGAAGGGAGATGAATGGTAGGGTTGGCCATATCGGGGAAGGGCTGTGCAAGCCTGCCTTTATTTATATAAATATCTAAATATTTTAGAATGCAGAATTTTATTTTAATTAAGAGATTAAAATCTACCTCTCAGAGAAGAGAAAATAAACCTTCCATATCAACCCTTTAATTTGGTTTTGTAGACCCCCAGCTCATAAGAGGTTTAAAGGATCTCTGGAAGAGGGTTTTTAAAGTCAGTAGTTATGTGTGTTCCAAATTGAATACTAAAACTTAAGATAACTCTATTCCAGACAAAATGAATACCTTAGAGGGTAAAGAGGAATTTTATGGCTTGCGTTTAAAAGGAGAGGGTATGCTGGGCCACTGCGAAGCAGCCAAAGCCTTTGTCCAACTTTTACAAAGGCTCCCCTTCTTCTGGCTGGAGGACACACTGTGCCAGGGCCTGTGGCATGGCTAACAGCATTCAGACTAGATTTCAGTCCTAGCTCATCCCTGTGACCAAGTGTTCTTTTGAGCAACCTACCTAACAGAATAAATTGACCCAAATGAAGATGGATATCAGGATACGAAATGAGAATTTTATTTCTCTATGTTATTTAGATCTCCTTCAAATTCATCTAATTCATGCTCTGTTTTCTTTCCTATGCCTCTGGCATAATTGCAAAGATATTATTCCATCAGTCTTATGGGAAAAAAATAACTAGATGCTAACCTAAATTCAGAGATGGATGGGTACAAAGATTGGACTAAACAATTTAGTCTGACCTCTATATTTTCCAGATGAGGAAACTGTCACTCAGACCCCAAATAGGCATTAAATTCGTATTATAGGGTTAGCACTTCTGAGGATATGTAATCCAGATGTGGCTGACCCCTGTTCTTAGAAGATTTAGGAACCACTGGACCTAGAGAGTTTCTTTTGTGGATATAGTCAACAGCCACCTGTAATGTGAAAAAAGAAAATAAAGAAAATAAAAGATCTAGCAATTTATTATGGATAGCGTATTTCAAATACATATGAATTTTAATCAGCTTCTGCCTTATTTATTTTGGATCCAGCCTGATTTTTTTCCATAGCTATATATAGATCTGTATTTATTGAATGCTGGGTATTCAGAGACTCTACATGGGAAACCTGAAGGTCAGACAGTAGCCCAGTTTTCCTTTCTATCTGACCACTTACTTGATAAGTTCTTACTATTCTCACTATCAGTGGAATAGTACAGAGCCTGTGCTACCTGTAGACCCTAAGCTATACTGGACATGAGGAAAGCAGCTGTGAAATATAAAACAGAGCCTCTACCAGATTTCTACCATTATAATTGCGAGAGTTCTGTGATTATTCTTTCTCTCCTTATAGGGCCTGTTGGTGAATCATGAGATGTCCTAGGCAACCATTTCCACACTTTTACAATACAATGCTTTCCTTATTGTTTTCCCATAGAAATCTCCTCATTTACAAGAACTTCCTTACTCTTCTCACCTTTATCACTGTCCCAACTGCTTTGAGTGATGTTATGTTAGATATTCATCTCCTTTCCCACTCTTGTCCATACTGGAGCTCCATGTTGAGGCTAGACTTCTAGGAACTGGACAGTGTCTGATAGAGGCAAGATGAGAACCCTTCAATTTCTTTTACAAAGACTTTTTTTTAACCTTGATTTTTCCACCTTGGGTTGTGACTTCACAGAGGCGAGTCTCATGTTACAGCACTGAGATCCCCACTCTACTCTTTGACAGTTGCCATGTGGGACCCGTGGTCAGCTGGGGCCTCTTCCCTCAGGCAGGGACTTTATTTCACTTTCTATCTTCCACAGTAGCTCTGTTCCTGTGCTGGCCAGGTTCCCTGCCCTGATTTTCATACTGGAACCTTTTCCTCTGGGATTCTTGTGACCCATTAAAAACAGCCTCTAATTCAGGCACTTTTCCCAGCAGAGAAACAAAAAAGACAGACATGGACTTTTTTGTTGTTGTTGAGCAGCATTAACAGTTTCAGGAGCAACAAACCTTTCTTAGAAGATGATCTACCTTTTAAAACCCTGAAGTTAAAGAATTACCACAGGAAGAATGGGGATGGCAACTGTAGGAAATCAGGATAGGTGTGAGTGAAGTCCTTGGCCACCAAGGCCTCAGGCAGCTGCCAGTGTCCAACAGGTCAAGAGCACCTATGAACCTCTGATCAAAGACCTTCTGCTGTAAATCATAGCTCCACAATGCTAGTTGTCTCTCCTGAGTTCTGACCTATACATATACTGTTGGTTTCTTCTTTCCATTCTCTGTAAAAGGCCCCCTAATGTATCTCATGTTCTTGCTTTAGCCCACAGTGAGACCTCTTCCGTGGAATGCCATGGAGTCCTCTCTCTTTCTCTAGGTCAACAAGTAGAAATTCACACGTCCTCAAGACCCAAGTTCTTTCTAACAACACATCTGCTTTCTCACATTATTACTGTCTTTAGACCCTAACTTTCTGCTTGGTAGGTTCAAAATCAACTACTAAGGGACTTGCAAACAATCCTTGATTTTTCTTCTTGCACTTTCATCCCGTAATGCCTAGGGGACTAATGAACTTCAAGAACAGCCAAAATTGAATTGTAGATTTTCCTCTAGTAATAACTGTGTAACTCTAATAATAACTATGATAGCAGAGTATCTTTATTATTATTATTATTATTATACTTTAAGTTCTAGGGTACATGTGCACAACGTGCAGATTTGTTGCATATGTATACATGTGCCATGTTGGTGTGATGCACCCATTAACTAGTCATTTACATTAAGTATATCTCCTAATGCTATCCCTCCCCACTCTCCCCACCCCATGACAGGCCCCGGTGTGTGATAATCCCCTTCCTGTGTCCAAGTGTTCTCATTGTTCAATTCCCACCTATGAGTGAGAACATACAGTGTTTAGTTTTCTGTTCTTGCAGTAGTTTGCTGAGAATGATGATTTCCAACTTCATCCGTGTCGCTACAAATGACATGAACTCATCCTTTTTTATGGCTGCATAGTATTCCATGATGTATATGTGAAACATTTTCTTAATCCAATCTGTCATTGATAGACATTTGGGTTGGTTCCAAGTCTTTGCTATTGTGAATAGTGCCGCAATAAACATATGTGTGCATGTGTCATTATAGCAGCATGATTTATAAACCTTTGGGTATATACCCAGTAATGAGATGGCTGGGTCAAATGGTATTTCTAGTTCTAGATCCTTGAGGAATCGCCACACTGTCTTCCATAATAGTTGAACTAGTTTACATTCCCACCAACAGTGTAAAAGTGTTCCTATGTCTCCACATCCTCTCCAGCACCTGGTGTTTCCTGACTTTTTAATGATCACCATTCTAACTGGTGTGAGATGGTATCTCATTGTGGTTTTGATTTGCATTTCTCTGATGGCAAGTGGTGATGAGCATCTTCATGTGTCTGTTGGCTGCATAAATGTCTTCTTTTGAGAAGTGTCTCGTCATATCCTTCACCCACTTTTTGATGGGGTTGTTTGGTTTTTTCCCTGAAAATTTGTTTAAGTTCTTTGTAGGTTCTGGATATTAGCTAGATATTAGCTCTTTGTCAGATGGGTAGATTGCAAAAATTTTCTCCCATTCTGTAGGTTGCCTGTTCACTCTGATGATAGTTTATTTTGCTGTGCAGAAGCTCTTTAGTTTAATTAGATCCCATTTGTCAATTTTGGCTTTTGTTGCCATTGCTTTTGGTGTTTTAGACATGAAGTCCTTGCCCATGCCTATGTCCTTAATGTTATGCCTAGGTTTTCTTTTAGGGTTTTTATGGTTTTAGGTCTAACATTTAAGTCTCTAATCCATCTTGAATTAATTTTTGCATAAGGTGTAAGGAAGGGATCCAGTTTCAGCTTTCGACATATGGCTAGCCAGTTTTCCCACCACCATTTTTTAAATAGGGAAACCTTTCCCCATTTCTTGTTTTTGTCAGGTTTGTCAAAGATCAGATGGTTGTAGACATGTGGTATTATTTCTGAGGGCTCTGTTCTATTCCATTGGTCTATATCTCTGTTTTGGTACCAGTACCATGCTGTTTTGGTTACTGTAGCCTTGTAGCATAGTTTGAAGTCAAGTAGCATGATGACTCCAGCTTTGTTCTTTTGGCTTAGGATTGTCTTGGCAATGCGGGCTCTTTTTTGGTTCCATATGAACTTTAAAGTAGTTGTTTCCAATTCTGTGAAGAAAGTCATTGGTAGTTTAATAGGGATGTCATTGAATCTATAAATTACCTTGGACAGTATGGCCATTTTCATGATATTGATTCTTCCTATCCATGAGCATGGAATGTTCTTCCATTTGTTTGTGTCCTCTTTTATTTCATTGAGCAGTGGTTTGTAGTTCTCCTTGAAGAGGTCCTTCACATCCCTTGTAAGTTGAATTCCTAGGTATTTAATTTTCTTTGAAGCAATTGTGAATGGGAGTTCACTCGTGATTTGGCTCTCTGTCTGTCATTTGTGTATAAGAATGCTTGTGATGTTTGCACATTGATTTTGTATCCTGAGACTTTGCTGAAGTTGCTTATCAGCTTAAGGAGATTTGGGGCTGAGACGATTGGGGTTTTCTAAATATACATTAATATCATCTGCAAACAGTGCAAACAGGGACAATTTGACTTCCTCTTTTCCTAATTGAATACCCTTTATTTATTTCTCCTGCCTGATTGCCCTGGCCAGAATTTCCAACACTATGTTGAATAGGAGTGGTGAGAGAGGGCATCCCTGTCTTGTGCCAGTTTTCAAAGGGAATGCTTCCAGTTGTTGCCTATTCAGTATGATATTGGCTGTGGGTTTGTCATAAATAGTTCTTATTATTTTGAGATACGTTCCATCAATACCGAATTTATTGAGAGTTTTTAGCATGAAGCACTGTTGAATTTTGTTAAAGGCCTTTTCTACATCTATTGAGATAATCATGTGGTTTTTGTCTTTGGTTCTGAAAACAGAGTATCTTTCTGTCATCTGTTTAGAGGTAGGAACCATGCTGTATGTTATTATGTGACCCATGAGCACATAGTAGACATTCAGTGGAATGACAAGTGGTGAGTATTCCCCTACGACTGTGATTTATAGTCTTGGAACTCAAAGGAAGAGTTCCCATTTAGTGGAAACTCTTCTTCAGGCTCAAGGATATGTGTGGAAGAACTGGCAGAGAGAAGTCCTTCCAGCAGGATCAGATTTCATCCTTGTTCTCTTGGGGGAAGGTGATGCACATAGTTTCCCCGGGATTTTTTGATTTCAGAGTTAGGCCACAGAAACTGATTTTCATCAATCCATCTATTATGTACTATAACAGTGTCTGCTTTTTGTTAAAGTATTTTTCATGTGTACTAAACATGTATCAATACCAGATGCTCTGGAGAAGTTTCATCATATGCAGATGCCTCTATCATATCTTAGAGAGGTTAGGTCATTGTAATGTGCATGACGATTAGACTTTCAAAAGTGGAATCAAGGTACATCAAAAGCAAAATTCTCGGTAACTCTGAATGACCCTGTAAAAGGTAATAAAACAAAAATCAATTCAGCAAACTTAGAAGATTAAAAAGAAACAAATTAAGACCTACAAAAGGACTTTACTTTCAACACCAGTCACTCTGAAAGTTTGTTTAGCATGCTAAGCAAATGTCAGTGGTTGGCAAGGTGAGGGTAATTGTCATTGCCTTTCTCTGAAGTTCCTTCTACCAATGATAAATAAAAAGAAAGGGAAAGAAAAACACGTTGCAAATAAGCCTAAAGCTAATAGTGCATCCTCAGGGCCCTTAGTATTATTAAATCATATAATGCTTGACCAGAAAGAATTAGAAAACTTTGTACCCAAACACTTAAAAAATGGAGAAAATAACTCCAGTAAAATCAAGAGACTCACCCAAGATCATACTGTCACACCAGTAGTCTATGACGGATATAGTAGCTGGGTCAGAGACTTCAGGTGGTAGTACTTTTTCTCATACACCAGCCTGTAATTTCAGCTAAACACAGTCTGCCAAAATGTTTCATGTTAAAAAAGATGGCCTACCATAGAGCAAGACTGGAAGGAAATAAAACTTACCTCAGGGTAACAGTGTTTACCTCAGGGAAGTAAAACTGGGATGGGGAAAGAAATTATCCTTTATACAATTTTAAATTGTTTTGTCTATAAGCATGTTTAAATTTTGTTATTAAAAACTAAATTTAGGCTGGGTGCAGTGGCTCAGGTCTGTAATCCCAGCACTTTGGGAGGCCGAGGTGGACAGATCACTTGAGGCCAGGAGTCTAAGACCAGCCTGGCCAACATAACGAAACCCCATCTCTACTAAAAATACAAAAATTAGCCAGACGTACTATCATGATCCTGGAATCCCAGCTACTCGGGAGGTTGAGACAGGAGAGTCGCTTGAACCTGAGAGGCAGAGGTTGCAGTGAGCCAAGATCACACCACTGCACTCCAGCCTGGGTGACAGAGCGAAATTTTTGTTTCAAAAAAAAAAAACTAAATTTAAAAATCTCCCAATAAGCTCACAATTTCAGTCATAAGTATGCACTCAAGAGAAATGAAAACATGCATCCATACAAAGCCTGTATACAAAGGTTCATAGCAGCATTGTTCATAATAGCCAAAATACGGAAGCAACCCAAATGCCCATCAGTTGATTAATGGATAAATAGTATGTGGTATGTCTTTATAATTGAATGGAATGTTATTTAACCAGAAAAAAGAATGAACTACTGATATATGTTACACATGGATAAACCATGAAAAGATTATGCCAAGTAAAAGAAGCCAGTTGCAAAGAGTCACACCTTGCATGATTCCTTTTCTGTGAGATGTCAACAACAAATAAACCTGTAGAGTCAGAAAACGGATTAGTGATTGCCTAGGGCTAGAGGGAGAGGCGATGGGAATTAGGAGATGCTGGGATTTCTTTGGGAGATTATGCAAATGTTTTAAAAGTTGACTGTAATGATGGTAGCAAATGTACTAAATTCTGTAAATATACTGTAAATTCTGTAAATATACTAAAAACCACTGAACAATGCACTTTAAGTAGGTGACTTTACTGTAGGTAAATTATATCTCAATAAAGCTTACTTAAAATTCTTACTTAAAAGTTAAATAATTTATATAGCAACAGTGACATTAATACTATGTCCTTATAGCATCCGATATTCAGATAAAAATAATAAAAAATAATTTTAAAAAGTTTTAATCTGTCTATGAAAGATTCAAATAAATTATTCAGAAGATTCGGAGGTTTTCAGATTTTTACATTTTTAACATGGCTATAGTTCTCATTTACTAACTACTTTTTGTTTGGTGTTCTGCAAAAATAATCACTAATCCTAACAACAAATGTATACAGTAGGTATTTTTATTTCTATTTCACTGATAAAGATGATACCTAGCAGATCTGAGATTTCAACCTAGCTGTGTTTGCTTTTGCTATACTACAATCATCATTTCCATTACATAAAAATAATCCTTAATGCTCTCCTTCCCAGCCAGAAGAGTTGTCTACACTATATCCACTTTCTTATAACCCATTTACTCCTCAGAAAGCCGGAGCTCAAGTTCTGCCCCCAGCCCTCCAGTGAATTCATTTGCACCAAGGTCACCAAGATTCTCTGTTTCTAAATCCACTGGAAACTTTTCAGTCCCTATCCAATCTTATTTTTCTCTACACTTGCTCTGTTGCTTGTTACTTCGTGAAACTTTTTCTAAAACTTACACAATCCTGTTTCCAGGCTCACAGTTGTGCTTGCACCTCAGACTTTTTCTTTTCTGTCTCATTAGACATCTCCTTTCCTCCTCGTCCTTTATGTGTCTGTTTCACCCAGTGATTCCTTCCTTCTCTTCCTACTCTGCACACTCACCTGAGTGGAACACATCCACACCCACAGATCTGATTTTAAACTGTGTGCCTACATCTCTCATTTCTATATCTACAATCAGATCTTGGCTCCAGACATACATACCTACTGGATGTCGATCCTCAAATGCTCTGAAGCACATCAAAAAGTATGTTCATTACACTTACCATTCAGATCGTTGTCTCCTGTTAAATCCACTGTCTAATAACCATCAGCAGTGTGGGGTAGCATTTAAGGGCATGTGCTTGAGTTCAGATCCTGGCTCTACTCACTAGCTGTGTCATCTCTTTATGCTTTAGTTTCCTTATCCATAAAATGAGAATTTTTTAAAAAGTATTCATCTCATAGGATAATAATGAAGGTTAATGAGTTTATACATGAAAAGCATTTGGCCCATGGTAAGCTAAGTACTTCTGTGGAAAAGAGATCAGAGATCAAGTTAAGGCAAATCAGCAGGAGGAATCTAGAAAAACATCTTGATGTTATAACGATCTCTGCGTCTTGGTCCATTTGCATTGCTGTAAAGGAGCACCTGTAGCCAGATAATTTATAAGAAAAGAGGTTTTATTTGGCTTTCAGTACTGCAGGCTGTACAAGAATCATGATGTCAGCATCTGCTTCTAGCAGAGGGGAGCCAGCATCACATGGTGAGAGGAAGAGAGAAAGAAAGAAGGGAGATGCCAGATTCTTTTTAACAGCCAGATCTTGCAGGAACTAACAGTGAAAACTCACTCAATCTCCCAAAAATGGCCCCAAGCCATCATGAGAGATCTGCTCCCACAACCAAAACACCTCTCCCAGGCCCCACCTCCAACACTGAGGGATGAAATTTCAACATGAGACTCGGAAAGGACAAATATCCAAACTATAACACCAAGCATCCTATCCATATATCTTTAATACTTCTTGAGTGATTTTTCTGCAATCTTTCCATATTATCTCCAGTCTAGATCCAGCTAGAATCATTGCTTATCTGAAGTATTTACCAACTGGTTTTCGCCTCAGTCTCTATGCACCTGCAATTCATTATCCACACTGTAGCCCATGTGGAGCCTTCTGCATTGCAAATCTTGTTGTCATTGACCTGATTAATCTTCCACTCCCATCACCTGTCTTTCAATCATATCAGTTCTTCTTTCAGTTCACAGGAAAAAAAAAAAAAAAGTCTCTCTTTCTTTGAGGTCCTTATTTATGCTTCCATTTTGAAACTCCTCCTCCCTCTCTTAATGGGCACACGTTCCATTCACCCGGCCACCTCATTGCCAGCTCCCACAAAGAGGTCTGTTCACATGAGTAACTGTTAATAAGCCCAAGAAATGTGTTTTCGGTGGTGCCACCAGAAACCCCTCCCTGAAGTTCTCAGCCTAGGTGAAGGGACTTCCTCCATCCTTCCAAAGTTATAGAAATTAGCCTACATTACTATTATTAATTACTTGATTTCCATGTCTGCCTTATCAACTAGACTGTGAGACTCTTGCGTTCAAGGACTCTGTTTTAATTATTTTCTCTATCCCTAGTGCCAGCAATGTGCCTGGAAAGTATTAAGTTACTGGTTTTTTAAGCAATAAAAAAAATTTAAATCATTATTCATTTATTTACTCCCATAAGAGCCCTATATTTGGTGATCCTATAAAATGTTCTGTTCTTTCAACTGAGAATACAAAGATAAATTAGACTTAGCTCTTTCCTGAAGAGACTCCCAATCTAACAGAGACCACAGCAGACAGGAAAACAATTAGCATTCTGTACAAAGGTGCTATAATTGAGGGCATATGCTGACAGGGTATCAAGAATGGAGTATGTTAATTTATTAACATGATTAAAATGAGAGAGAAGTTAAGGGATATTTACACACACACAGAGATTGATACTGAGAAGTCTGTGGGATATTAACTAATGGGGTCAGGTGACTACATTCAATTTGAATTGAACTAGAGATAGAAACCTCTCTTGGACATAATTATAGCCCTCACTGCCTTATTCTTCCCACTATTTAAATTGCCTCCTTAAGCTCTTACCCAACCTTTGACAAAGCCACAGGCATACTATAAAATATTCTATCTGTGTAATTCCAGCACTTATGGATGTTCTGTCAGTGTTTTCCCAAATTCAAGTCCATAATGTTGAGCTGGTTCATGGCCAAATTTCGGCTGGCTTGGGGCAAAAAGAAAGAAAAGAAGAACTTTGCAATGTACACATACAAATATCAGTATTGGGATGCCCATTGTCCTTCCTTGGGAAGAATCCTTCCTGAGATTGCAATCTCCCTTTTAGTGTTAGAAATATTTTATGAAATTCTGGTGATGGTAGATAGTAGATATTATGTTCACAGTCTTCATTTACAAAACTAAAAGGTGGATTTGTCTTCAGGATTTTTCATTAAAATCATTCCTGTCACTATGTGTTCTTGCTGCAGCCCCCAGTCACCCTCTTGAAATCAGCTAGCATTCTCTTCACAGTGCCATTTTTTGTACACTCAAGCACGACCTTTGGTAGACACTGTGTTTGAACATCTGATTGGTTTTGACTGTGAGCCCTCTGTTTTCAAAAGCCCTTGGATCTAGGTTTTGCAACCTGTAGTCCAGACACATTGGGGACCCAAACAAGACATCTTAAATATAGTAACCCAGTAATAAGTTGGACGATTACTAGACATACAAGTCATCATCAATCATGTTACTTTAATGTTACTTTTTGGTTTGTATGATGTCACTGGCAATTTTTCATATGTCTCCATTTGACAAAGAAAAATTCACATAATTTTGATGATATTTTCATTTTTTCTTTGTTTCCTTTTTTTCTATAGCTGGGTTGTATGACAGCCTTCATATGTTGATAGCCCCTCAGCAAATGAGAGTGCATAAGTGCAAATATGATTGCCATTTTGCTCTTGTGTTTTATTTGTTGCTGTTTCAATAATTCTTTTTATCCCATTGCTCTAAACTGCTTATGTTATAACCTTTGGGGTAGGAATTAACAAGTTATCTGTATAGCTTTCAAAACACCAAAATAAGGAAACACTTTTTGTAATTGCACTCTCAAAAAAAAAAAAAAAAAAATTGGTTTTCTTTTAGTAACAGGCATAAAGAATGTCATTGTATTCCCTAAGGTTTTTTTTCCTCTAATTGATTCCTCACTATTTTAGTTGATTCACTGTACAATGCTAGCTTTATTAGAGAACATTTTTTTGTAGCTCTGATCCTACTAAATAGAAAAATAAAGTGATTTAATAACTCCATATTATTAAATGTTATGAGGCTAACATTGAAATGGAGTTGAGAATTACAGAGGCAACAGAAGCCAGCAGTAACACATGAGATGGACAATTTTGCTGTAAAACCAGCATTCTTAAATGTCAGTCATTAACACTGTGTATACAGAGGAACTGATCTGTACTACAAAGGAAAAATCCCACACATTAAAAAATAATGAAGGAAAAAAAAACCTTAGTTCACAGAAACACTCAATCTATGACAAGTTACATGAGGAGTAGAAAATTATAGGTTTAGGCTGTTAATTTTGCTAATATGAAACTGTACCCTGAAGGAAAAAATACCTATGTTAAAAGCAATATAGAATGATAATTATTTTTGATTATATGCAAACCTACACCTTTGCCTTGGATTATCATTAATTGACTTCTCAATTCAGGCAGTTCTCTCTATTGTCAGCTTCATTCCCCCGCTCCTTCATCTCTCTGCCTCTGCCCTTGCTATTCCTCTATACTGAACTGCTTTTCCCATCCTTCTTTGGTTTTCATAATTATATCAATATAAGAAAATCTAGCTCAAGTATTTATTATTTCCATGACTTTTTTCCTGAACACTTCTACCTTTGTGAGTGCCTATCTTCTTTGGAGTCATATCATGTTTTGCCTACTGTGGGTCAAACCATTATTGCTTGGTTAAAGATTACTTTCTGTTATTGGCAAATCATTCATTTCTGTCGTCTTGTCTCATTAACTATATTAATGTAAACCTCTTGAATATAGAGGCCCTTGATGTCAATTTGTTGGTATCCCCATAAAAGTAGAATAGTGCCAAACAGTGGGTTCTCAAATGTTCAGTGTGTCATCTTTAATAATCATCACGACAATGATAGCTGTCAGGGGATGAAGAGCAACTGAAATGTCTTCTCAAAGTACCTGTATGAAAACCACATTTTTCTCTAAGTTAAAATAGCTGTATTTTTTCCTTGAATAATCTTTTAAGTTTTTAAATTGTCAATAATTGTACATATTCATGGAGTACAGTGATGTTTCTATATATATAATATATAGTGATCAGGTTAGCATATCCATCATCTCAAACGTTTATAATATCCTTGTGTTAGGAGCATTTAATATTTCCTTCTAGCTATTTGAAACTATATATTATTGTTAAATGCAGTCATTCTACAGTGCTATAGGACATTAAATTGAAATAACAAAGAAAACAAGTTCTCCACAGTGCTTCCAGGACCTGTTCATTTGATGTTCATGTTTCACAGGACCTTGACTTCTTTAGTAGAAGAAAAGTTAAACCTTAATGAAAACACTGACTGACCATTAATCAAATATTTTCTTAGTTCCAAAAGTTGTCAGCTTTGAGGTCATTTTATGTCAATTTGACGACTCTAAAACTCTTCTCACTTAAAACCAGACTTCTTGTGTCACAGCACAGTGTATCCACACTTTTGCAATGCACATTAACTTCTCAAATAGTCTATTAGAGCACTCAGCAGCTGCAATTCTCCTACAGGTTTGACACCTTTTCAGTCCAACTTTTCAATGTAGTCTACACTCCACTTCACTTGGTTGATTTACTCTGCTGGGTTTATTACTGAACTGTTCATTTAATTTAATGACTAACAAAAGACTCAGATAAAATTCTTTGTCCTGTTTTTAGAGCCTAGCATAATTAGACACATCTCCCACATCTTCAGATAGCAAATATAATTAGAATCTCCAGTGGATCACTTTCTAGGGCAGGAACAGGACATGGAGACATTAAGGCTGCTTCCCTGTAACGGAGGAAGACTCTTCCCAGGCTTTCTTTGTATTGACCTGTATCAAATGTTTCAGGCGAAGATTGGACTAGAAGATAAGCCTGTGATGTATTCAAACCCTTGAGCAATATTATCTCCAGGGATCAAAGTCCTTTTCCCTCAACCAGTAATCATTTGATGAAGCATAACAATTAATGACCCTTGGAGTTTCTCAGTTGGTCCTGCATAAGTCTCTCCTTTTTCAGATATTTAATATCTCCCCATTTCATTTCATCATAAATTTAAAATTTGAAATGGACATCAATAATTTTGAAAAGTTAAATATTTACTTATTTTATAACAATCCATAGTTTCTCTGCCTTCTCACTTTTTACTGCCGCATTATATGACCTTATGACTTTTCCCAAACGGACTCTGCTTTCTTGCTATTCACCAGAGTGGATGTAAGTGAGGCCTTCGACAGTGGCTTCCATTGTCAGTTGCAGTGCTACCAGTCTGGCATGGTATGATACTCAGTTTACCACCAGGAATTTTTATACTCATTTCTCTGATGAATTACTATTTGTAAGAACGTTGCAGCTGGATGGAATCAAAGAGTGTTAGCACTCAAAGGAGTCTCAGACATTATTTTTTTCAGTACTCTTCATTACACAAATGGGAAAACAGTCTCACAAAAGGGAAAATGGCCTGCCCAAGGTTATGTAGCAACTTAGTAATAAATGCCCTACCAGACCAAAGGTCTTGTTGCTTTCACTCCAATTGCTGTTATAGCACTCTACACTGAAATCTCTTGAATAGTGTATGGCATAAAACCTTGTATTTCCTTTCATTCTTTCAGGGTGATACTCACTGAGGCAAGGATGCAAAGTTGCCTATGAGGGCTGGGCATGGCAGCTCATGCCTGTGATCCTGCACTCTGGGAGGCTGAGACGGGAGAATTGCTTGAGCCAGGAGCTCAAGAATAGCCTGGGCACATAGCAAGATCTCATCTCTACGAAAAAAAAAAAAGTTTTAAATAGGCAGGCGTGCTGGCACAGGCCTGTAGTCCTAGCTACTGGGGAGGTCAAGGTGGGAGAATCACTTGAGCCTAGGAGCTTGAGGTTATAGTGAGCTATGATTGGACCACTCTGCTACAACCTGGGTGACAGTAAGACCCTGTCTCTTTAAAAAAAAAAAAAAAATGCTGCATATTGAGTCACTTCCTTTGGCCAGTGGTCTACTCTAACAGTCATGTGCAATAATCTTTAATTCAACAAATACTTATTGAGCAAATAAGTGTTTACCCTGCTAGGAATGGCTCAGTTAGACAATTGCGGGAAGGTAAAAAAGGATACTACATTTGACCTCTAAGACAAATGCTAAGGGTGGGTGTGAGGCAGATGAAAAATATACTCTGTTTTTGTATATGTGTATGTGTATGTACATGCATGCGAATGCTCGTGTGTGAGCTTGCATACATGCTCGTGCGTATGGAGAGAGAGAGAGAAAGAGAAAAGAGACAGTCATAATCAATACAGGGTGCTTCAGGAGGTGGTGAGAAGAGAAAGATCTCAAGTGTTCAGAGGAAGGTTAATATAGTGGGAAGACAAAGATGGTCCCCAAGGCTGAAAAAAAAAAAAGAAGGTGAAATGACTTGAATAAAGGAATAGAGATGAGAAGGCATCTATGAACTCATTCACTTATTCACACATGTAGTGACCATTCATTAAACGCTTATTCTTTGCCAGATGGCAGTAAGTATAGGGATACTTAGATGAAAAAAAATGTTTTCTGATCTCAGGGGATACACACTCTAGATCAAACTTCTAACACTTTATTGTGCATGAGAAGCAACATTTCCGATGAGCTCTCAGGAGATGCTAATGTTGCAGGTACTTGATTTGCACTTTAAAGACCAATAAACTTGCTTATAAAATGTTGATTATGATGTAACGTGACAGTTGCCATAATGGAGACAAGCTACTTGGGAAGCTGAAGAGGGATGGTCACTTGAGCTTAGGCAAGGGTGCCTTGGGAACGGAGAGTGGAGGTGCTGGTGGCAGTTGTCTAGATGGGCTTGAAGGGGTGTGCAAAGCAGCAGCAGACAGGGCTGAAACCATAAACTAGAACTGTATATAAAATGAAGGACCTTATATACCAGGGTAGAAAGGAACTTAGCTTGCTTTTGAACTTCTTGCCACATTTCCTGAGTGTGAGTTTTCTTCCTTTACCAGTAATGTCAGAAAGAATTAATAATTATAATATTAATAATAAGAATTGACCATTATTGAGCATGGTGATGGGCCAGCGCTGTGCTAAACCTGTTACATACATGAGCTCATTTGATCTCACAAACATCCTATCAAGTAAGTCATTATCCTTCCCATCATATTATGCTGTTATTATCCTCTTTTTCAGAATTAAAAAACAAAAATAGTGAAGCTTAGAAAGGGTATCTGGATATTTGAAAATAACTCTTGTTCACTCCAGGGCTGCTATCATCCTAATTTACTCAGTGCGAACCAAAGGAAAGTCACATGATCGTGTAGTCTCAATTCTATTCTCTATTATTTTTGTATTTTCTATATACTTCTGCTGTCATACTATATAGTAATTTGTTTACCTGTCCATATTCCTCATTATGCTGTTTTATTCCTATTGTATTCCCCAATGTTTGGGATACAGTAGGTGTTTGATGATTAACTGTATTCTAATTCTCCTAGAATGTGATCCTTCTATTTTCTTTCATGCCTTCTTTCTCAAGATGTTTCTCCCACATTAAATGTTCTCTCATTTCTTCTTTCTCAAGCAGTTTCTCCCATATTAAGTGTTCACTGTTTAAAACAGTCTTCACATCAACAGCTTCAGTGTGAGATCTTCAAATGCCGTCTCCTACATGGAGCCTTTTCTGATTCTTCCTCTGCAGACCTTGGAAGAAACTGGCTCTTCCTTCTTAGCAATTTCATAGTATTTTTCTGGTACCTCTGTTATTGTACTTTTATCTTATATTAGGCATATATAGTAATTTCTGTGCTTATTTTATGTCACTGTTAAACTTGAAAGTCCCTTGCAGAAGGAGTAAGCCCTGATAATGTGGTTATTAAGTGGTTAACTTTTGGAGCCATACTGACAAGGGATATTTTTAGGCTTTTTTTGTTTGTTTGGTTGGTTTTTGTATTGTTTGTTGGTTTCCAGTATCTTTGCTCATTGACCCAATCACCTTGGTGAAGCTTCTTAACCTCAATGAGATTCATGTGTAAAGTGTGGGAATAACGTTTACCTCAAATGTTATCTGGAGAATTAAGTGGCACATATGAAGTGTTTGCATTGCCTACGTAGTAAGCACTTGATACATGGATGATATTGTTGGTGTCATTTGTGTTCTACCCACATTACACTACTCTCTCCAAAAGTAGAAGCTAATAATATTTTGGAATAGATGGATGAATGAATGAGTGATCAACTTTCTTATGAGGCTTACCTCCTCTACCATATTGTAAACAGTTCTATTATACCTCCGTGCTCCCCTATCTTCCAAACTATGTACGTATGTCTTTATTAAATATCAAAATCTTGGCCAGGTGCAGTGGCTCATGCTAGTAATCCCAGCACTTTGGGAGACCGAGGTGTGTGTGTGTGTGTGTGTGTGTGTGTGTGAGAGAGAGAGAGAGAGAGAGAGAGACATCTAATATAGCAATCTTCCAACTGGCAAGCTGGAAACTTAAATTTACTCCTAACAAAACACAACTGTTCACACAACTATTTCCAACTTTTATTTTGTGAGCTTTTACAGTGCAAAACTATATAATTGTACTAAAATTATTTCTTTAAAGGGAAAATTTGCATATCAAAATTTATTTGGCCCACTCTATCACACAGCTGCATAACAGTATGTTGATAATGTACAAATGGCTTATGGCAAAGATGAATTAGACCATTAAGATATAAAAAACAACAACCCATCAAAAGATGATAATGAAAGTTCAATGGGGCATTTAGGGCATTTAGTGAGTAGAAGTGCTTAACAATAAATTAGGCAAAATGTTTCAAATTAGTTGATTCTCAATGAGTGGTCCATAAAACATACATGTAAGCAAGAATGACCACGGTAAACATATCTGCTTATCCACTACACTGGTTATCATCTGTTTTGCTAAAAGCTTTGGAGAACAAAGTAGACCTCATCCTTTTGTGTGGGTCTCTGTAATATGGAAGACATACCATATATAACCCATCACAGGATTCCTCAGTTAGTTGTACAATTTACATAAATTGTGATAAGTGCTACAAAGGAAAAGACCAGAGTTCCTTGAATAAATGAGACTAGAGGGAAGGTCAAAGGACGGTTTTTGTAAGGAAGTTCCATTTAATAGAGCCCCAGAGGAAGGATAAGAATCAGATCAAAAGTGAGAGAAATTACTTAACAGATGGACTAATATGTATTGTGACCCTTATTTTTCCAAACCACTGAGCCTTTGCCTCAGTTTCCTCACCTATTAAGTGATGATATCAATTACATCTACCCAATAGGATCAATGTGAGGATTATATGACGTGTAATATGCTTAGTACAATGTTTGCTACTCATTAAATATTAGCCATTATTATTGTTGTTTTAAGGTATTATTATTACTAGCAATTTTATCTAAATGCATGGGATGACACTGAAAGCAGATTAAGCTGGTGTAAGCAAGGGAATTAATGTCAAGAACAGTGAAGGACCTCAGATTTTTTACTTTATTTTCAGTCTAGTAAGTAAGCCACCTGCACTGTACTGCATACTGACAGAAGATTCTTCACTCCTGAATCAGAGACTTTATTACTTATAATAATAGTTGTAGCCAGAATAAAAGCATTTTCAGCAGCTCCCTGAGCTCCAGTGCCTACAGTGCAACACAAAGAAGTCCAGGTGATGCCTGCACATGCAAGGGGTTGTGTTACAGGAAAAGAACCCCAAGCGTAGGAAGCTTGAATCATTTATTATGAACAGTAATCCTGCCTGATCTTTACTATGGAGAAATACATTATTGTTATTGTGATGGATGGTTAAAAAAGTAAACAAAAGTACTAGTTCCAGAGATACTGTTTCTATCTTTCAAGGCTGCATACTATACAAATATCTTTGAAAACATAACCCAGAGCAAAGACAGTCAGTGCTTCTGCTAGCAACATGTGCAGAAATGCAAGAGGCTCATAAATAATTGTCTCCCAAGAATTATATAATCAGACTGGTTGTTTTATAAGATCATTATTTAAGCTGTTAAATTTATACGTATTCATAAAATTTTACGTATTTTACTTCATTTTTTCATCATAAACATTTTTTCAAATTGCCACATTGTGTTAATAACACTAATTTTTATAATTAGACAACATAGTAGTCCTCAATTTGTCCATAATTTTGCATATCAATCATGGTCTAAAAATATTAAATGGAAAATTTCAGAAATAAACAATTTATATGTTTTAAATTATGTGCCATTCTGTGAAGCATGATAAAATCTCTCACTGTCCTGCCCAGGACCCAAATAATCCCTTAGTCCAGGTATCCATGCTGTATACACTACCCACACTTTAGTCACATAGGAGCCATCTCAGTGACCAGATCAACTGTTGCAGTATTGCAGTGCTTGTGTTCAAATAACCCTTATTTTACTTAATAACGCCCCCAAAGCACGAGAGTAGTGATGTGGGCATATTGTAATCATTGTTATATTTTATTATTAGTTACTGTTGTTAATATCTTACTGTGTCTTAATTTATAAATTAAGTTTTATCATAGGTATGTAGGCATAGGAGAAAACACAGTATTTATAGCATTCAGTACCACCTGCAGTTTCAGGCATCCAATCTTGGCACATATCCACTGAAGATAAGAGGAGACTACTGCATATCAATAATATAATCCACAATAATTTATTTAGGTATTCTTCTATGACAGGAGGTTTCGTTTGCTTCTAATTTCTGGAAATCACCAGTGAACACTTATTTTAAGATGTGAATTGGTTGAAAATGTAAAGCAACTACGTTCATTGTGGAAATAACAGTACAAATAACCTAGAAAGAATTGCTTGATGTTGCCAATTTGCCTAAGCCCCCAGTTTCCAATAAGGGATGGTGTTAATAAAGGAATATTTTTAGCCTGGTTGCAAAGGTTTACAATATATTTGAATAAAATACTCACAGTAAACATACAACAATTCTACTTCTACCAGAAACATTTTCTGAGACTGAGAATCAATGAATACTATTTATAAAACCATAAGAACTTCATTCTATGAAATTCTATCCAGAGAGAAGGTCAGCAGCAACAGAATACTATATCAGGTGAAGCTCTGTACATATCTACCTTCAAATATTCTTCATATAAAATGGGTCTGATGGATTTTTTCCTACTCATTTCAAAAATTAATTTTTAGATTAGTATTCATATTTGTTACCTATTAGAGAGTAATCTTTATATTTTTAACAATTAGGAAGTTTACTATATAGCATTAGTTGGAATACTAGATCATCACATTCAAAGCTCATATTTACTACTAAGGGAACTCATTGAAAAGATAAACAAATTGTCCATAATTATAAGATTAAATCGATACCTGTTATTGAGCATCTTCTGTATTAAAGAGGCTGTGGTTGCCTGATAACACATTTCTCATCCAGAAATGCCTACCCATGAAACTGGGTAAAGTGGAGATACGACTCATTGTATGGGTGGTGCTATGATCATAGAAGAGTGACAATGGAAAAAAATAAATATGTGTGAATTATCCTGACTGAGAACATAAGAAAAATCTCAAGGAAGCTGAGCATTTGAGTCCCCACATCTCAGGGACATAACTCATCTTGTCCACTATGCATTTAGAGATTTAAGACTCTTCAGTATCACTTCCAATTCCCCAGACCCTGCTTTTTTATCCTCAGGGACAGGAAACTCAGTATCTTCCATTGTCCAATCTGTCTTCCGATATTCTTGGGAATTAGGAAGGGTTCCCTTGGGATGGATGTCTGCCTTCCTATTACCTATTAGTTATAGTGCTACCTTCTGGGACCACACAGTGGAAGTCCACTGCCCATTTCAGATGAGGGGGTTGCACATGTTTATGATTTGCTTAGAGCTTTCCCTTCTCTAGGTTAAACATTTCCAGTGCCTTCTGTTGATTCTCATTTCATTTAGCATGATTTAAAAGCACTTACCATTCTGATCTTCAGATTGAAGAGAAAATGTTTCTGAATCCAAAATAGTACCCCTTGTGGAGGCTGGTTGGCGAATAAGAGTGTAACTATTCCCTCCCTTGTTCTTTACACTACTTTTGTTAATGTAGCAGTTTTTATACCCATATAACAATCTTGATTCATTCAATCTTGATTCAAATGAACCCTCTAAACTTTTATTTTCCAATGAAGGCTAGTAATTTGTGGTGGGTACTACAGAATCAAGTACAGCAAGAAATAGGAAATAGGGGAGGGACATTCCAGGACAAGGGGAGCCATATATAAATGCCTAGTGGCGTGAAAGAACAAGAGATGTTTGAGAAAGGCTGAGTAGCCCAGAGTGATTACATTATAGAATATGTAGAGAGACATAAGGCTAAATGGTGGATCATGAAAGCCTTTCGAATTACATTTGTAAATTAGTGTTTTGCAAGATTACTTTGATAAAATTTTAAAGGATGAATTCAAGAAAAGAAATACCTTGAAGAGTAGAAAAGTAGTTAATGATGAAAGTAATAATAGTAACAATATTTAGTGATTGAGTACCTACTATATCTTCCATAATATATACTACATATATTGTGTTTGATGTCACACAAAAAAATCATGAAGGCTTATTTTTCTCACTTTGTGGATGAGAAAATTAAGACTTAGTTAAATGGTCTTCAAGGTAACCAAGATATTCAGTGTTGGACCCTGGATCAAATCCAGGTCTTCTGACTTTGTCTTTTCTACACTATGACAACAGCAGATGGAAACTGTATTAGTCGTTTTCACATGGGGTGAAAAAGAGACATACCCAAGACCGGGCAATTTACAAAAGAAAGGTGTATTGGACTTACAGTTCCACACGGCTAGGAAACCCTCACAATCATGGCAGAAGGTGAAAGACACATCTTACATAGTGGCAGACAAGAGAAGAGAGAGCTTGTACAAGGAAACTTATGTTTTTAAAACCATCAGATCTCCTGAGACTTCTCCATTATCACAAGAATAGCACAGGAAAGACTCACCCCCATGACTCAATTCTCTTCCACTGGGTACCTCCCACAACACGTAGGAATTCTGGGAGATACAAAATGAGATTTGGCTAGGGACACAGAGTCAAACCATATCATTCTGCCCCTATCCGCTCCAAAATCTCATGTCTTCCCATTTCAAAACCAATCATGCCTTCCCAACAACCCTCAAATTCTTAACTCACTTCAGCATTAACTCAAAATTCCACAGTCTAAAGTCTCATTTGAGACAAGGCAAGTCCCTTCTACCTATGAGCCTGTAAAATCAAAAGCAAGTTAGTTACTTCATAGATACAATGGGCCTACAGTCATTGGGTAAATACAGCTATTCCAAATGAGAGACATTGGCCAAAACCAAGGGGCTACAGGCCCTATGCAAGTTTGAAATCCAGTGGGGCAGTCAAATTGTAAAGCTCCAAAATGATCTCCTTTGACTCCATGTCTCACATCCAGGTCATGCTGATGCAAGAGGTGGGTTCCCAAGGTCTTGAGAAGCTCCGCCCCTATGACTTTGCAGGGTACAGCCTCCTTCCCGGCTGCCTTCATGGGTGGGCTTGAGTGTCTGCCATTTTTCCAGGCACACAGTGCAAGCTGTCAGTGACTCTCCCATTCTGGGGTCTAGAGGACAGTTGTTCTCTTCTCACAGCTCCACTAGGTGGTGCCCCAGGGTGGGAGCTCCAACCCCACACTTCCCTTCCACACTACCCTAGTACAAGTTCTCCATGAGGACCCCACCCCTACAGCAAACTTCTGCCTGGGCATCCAGGTATTTCCATATATCCTCTGAAATCTAGGTGGAGGTTCCAAATCCTCATTTCTTGACCTCTGTGCACTCACAGGCTCAACACCACATGGAAGCTGCCAAGGCTTGGGGCTTGCATCCTTGGAAGCCACAGCCCAAGCTCTATGTTGGCCCCTTTTAGCCATGGCTAGAGTGGCTGGGACACAGGGCACCAAGTCCCTAGGCTGTACACACCAGAGGTAGCCTGGGCCCAGCCCACAAAACCACTTTTTCCCCATGACCTCTGTGTCTGTGATGGGAGGGGCTGCCATCAAGACCTCTGACATGCCCTGGAGACATTTTCCCCATTTTCTTGGGAATTAACATTCAGCTCCTCATTACTTATGCAAATTTCTGCAGATGGCTTGAATTTCTCCTCAGAAAATGGAATTTTCTTTTCTATCTCATTATCAGGCTGCAAATTTTCCAAACTTTTATGCTCTGCTTCCCTTATAAAACTGAATATCTTTAACAGCACCCAAGCCACCTGTTGAATGCTTTGCTGCTTAGAAATTTATTCTGCCAGATACCCTAAATCATCTCTCTCAAGTTCAAAGTTCCACAAATCTCTAGGGCAGGGGAAAAATGCTGCCTGTATCTTTGCTAAAACATACCAAGAGTCACCTTTGCTCCATTTCCCAACAAGTTTCTCATTTCCATCTGAGACCACTTCAGCTTGGACTTTCTTGTCCATATCACTATCAGCATTTTTGTCAAAGCCGTTCAACAAGAATCTAGGGAGTTCCAAACTTTCCCACATTTCCCTATCTTCTTCTGAGCCCTCCAAACTGTTCCAGCCTCTGCCTGTTATCAAGTTCCAAAGTTGCTTCTACATTTTCGGGTATCTTTTCAGCAATGCCACATTCTACTCCTACCAATTTACTGTATTAGTTAATTTTCATGCTGCTGATAAAGACATACCAGAGACTAAGAAATCTGCAAAAGAAAGAGACTTATTGGACTTACATTTCCACATGGCTGGGAAGACCTCACAATCACGGCAGGAGGTGAAAGGCATGTCTCACATGGCAGCAGACAAGAGAGAGCTTGTGCAGGGAAACTCCCATTTTTGAAACCGTCAGATCTCATGAGACTTACTCACTGTCATTAGGAAAACATGGGAAAGACCTGCCCCCATGATTCATTTATCTCCCACCAGGTCCCTCCCACAACATATGGGAGTTATGGGAGCTACAAGGTGAGATTTGGGTAGGGACACAGAGCTAACCCATATCATAGACCAATGTGAAAATGTTCTAAAAGTAGAACCAACATCACTTCACACCTCCAGAAATGAGGGAAAGGAATAAATCCTACATGACTGAGCCTTTTGGCCTGTGAGATCCAGAGGATAGGATGATGTCTGGAGACAGAGATCCAAGTGCAATACTGAAAAGTCTCTTTTCAGGAAGTGAGACTGGTGACTCTACCTAAGACTACAAAGTTTCAGAGAAAAATCTCAGGCATTAATGGATATGCCCTTGATGGGGCCAATTTCCCCAGCACAGATTTAGCAATAAAAGTAAGTCATATATTCAAAGATGATTATCTTTGGCATTTCTTTATCCAAAGATTTAACTTAAAAATATCCTCATTCACTGTATATAAAAAGTAATCCACAGACAGTATAAATTCAGCCATCTGACAATTGCTAATGGGAGCTGTGCTGTTTAATCCTCACCTATCAGAAGAGAAATGTTCTCTCATGTATTTATGATACTTGGTAGGGTTGTTAAAATAAAATTTAGACAATATTATCCATATTATGTCATAGTCATATTTTTTCTAAATTATACAGGGATATGAAAATAAGTAGATAAGTGGAGTTTGATGAAATAGTAAAATTAATAGGACATTGTTATTAGTCTATAAGTATTTGAAAGACGTTAACATCAGAGAAAGACAAGATTTATTTAGCTAAGACAGAAGAGGATACCTTGTATTACAAGTACGTAGGAGTAATTGGAGAAGGATAGAAGTAGTTGGAGCAATTAGATCAGACAGATGTTAAGCTGATTATTGGAAAAAATACTCTTGCCAATGAGAATTATTTTTTAAAATAATATCTCATAGAAAGTAATAATAGAAAAATGAAAAGAGAAAAGAATAAAAAATAGACCTTCAATTTATTTGATCAATGCTAGCATAAACTAATGAAAGTATTTAAAAGAAACAGTCTCCATTATGAATAGTGTTATTAGTAAATGAAGAAAATGTCATTATGGCTTTTCTACCCTTTGAGTCTATATAAAAGCAAATTTATAATTTACAATTTTAGACCCAAAATATTAACTAGAGCTCCCTAGCATGAGAAAATCAGTCATTATAGTTTTCTTGAGGTAATAGAAACTTATATTTACCTGAAAGTAAAAGAGACGTTTTTATATTTACGTATCCAATATATAGGTATAGACATACAAAATATGTGCATTTAGATGTATTTGTGCAAATGTTTGTAAATATATATTTAGCTTATAATTTATGATTCAAAAATTCTCACATTTAAACATAGATCTCTATTATTTATTCTAATTCCTAAAGGATACTTTTATCTGCAAATTTTGAGGGCAGTCAGTCAATTCCCCAAAGTCCCCAAGGCCCTTTGTATGGGCAACATTTACAGTAGATTAAAGCACAGGCTTTGGACTTTAACAGACTGAGGGGCAATCCTATCTCTTACTAGTTTTTGTGGCTAGAGGAGACAAAGTATTTTACCTTTCCAAGCCTCAGTTTCTTCATCTGCAAAATGGGGATTTTACAACCATCAGGAGGATTAAATAAGACAATGTATATAAAGCAATTAACAAAACACATTCAATATAGTGATTTCTAAATAACTGTTATGTATTCTCATTATTATTTTAGTTTTTATTTCTATCAATTCCCACCATGACAAGGTAAGTTGAATGAGGACAGGGTTTGTTTGTTTGTTTTGTTTTTCATTTTATTCACTCCTTTATCTCTGGGTCCTAGAGAGTACTTGTACATAGAACATTCAGTAAATATTTGTGGAATAAATCAATGGGTGATTGATTTAATGAGTAATTCAGACTCCACTTTATCAAGCTGCCCTCTATAGTAACAAATAGTATTTTAGTATTCAAGTAAACTTTAGAGGGTTATTTAGAGAGCACAGATTCAAAGAAATTTATGTTTCAAGAAATTTAACTTTTAAAATACCAGAGTTTTTATAGAATGCACAATTTGTGTCCTGGTAGTTTTACTGAAGTATCAGTTTAGGTTCAAATTGGTGGTTAAAGACACTGGAAAACAAAGTATCCGCTTACGGATAGTTTGTGTTCTTCCTTTTGAATCAATACTTTTCTGTTTTGTTTGTTTTTTCATTGCCTGTTTCTTAATATTTTCATGCCACAAAGATTCAAATCCAAGAGTTGTAAGTCAGCTGTGGCCCAAATCAGAGTAACTGACCAAAGCCAGTTAACAGCTAAAATCACATCCACATTGTTGGATGTTTCCACCACATTGAACTTAGCTCTGCTGGCCAGCAGTGGCTCTCTACTTCTCTGGTTTCAAAGTTGGAGAGGAAAGCGTGACTAAACATGAATGTTATTATCAGTATTATTGAATAATTCATGTTATTGAATAACATGAGTGTTATTATCAGGTGACCAGCATCTATTAAAAGTGATGCTTTCTGCTAGTGTGGAATCAGATGAAAACTTTTATAAAGAACCTAGAAATTTAGAGCTTAAAAAATACAATACTGCTTAATGACACATGATTTTAAAAAATCTTTTTTTTTTTTTGAGACGGAGTCTCGCTCTGTCGCCCGGACTGGAGTGCAGTGGCCGGATCTCAGCTCACTGCAAGCTCCGCCTCCCGGGTTTACGCCATTCTCCTGCCTCAGCCTCCGGAGTAGCTGGGACTACAGGCGCCCGCCACCTCGCCTGGCTAGGTTTTTTGTATCTTTTAGTAGAGACGGGGTTTCACCGTGTTAGCCAGGATGGTCTCGATCTCCTGACCTTGTGATCCGCCCGTCTCGGCCTCCCAAAGTGCTGGGATTACATGCTTGAGCCACCGCGCCCGGCCTTAAAAAATCTTGTACTGTAGTTTCAAGCTTTATGTTTTGCCCTAAACTTATTTATTATAAATAATTTCACATCGTATATTTACATACAATAAACTTCACCCATTTCTGGTGTATAATTCAATAATGCTTAGTAACTACCCAGTGTTATATCCATCACCATAAATTAGTGTTAAACCACTTTCATGCCCCTAGTAAGATCCCTCATGCCCATTTACAATTAATCTCCATTCCCACCCCAGCCCCGGACAACCACTAAACTATTTTCTCTGTAAAGTTGTCTTTTCTTGATTAACCTCTGTATTTTTAATATTCACTAATTAATAAAAAACTATCAGTCATAGGAGAATGTAGTCAGAGTTGTGCTTGTTTATGAGGTCAAGCTATTTTCTTTGTTTTGTTTCGCAAAAGAAAATATGACTGGTCCATCTTTCACAAAATTAACTTAAAAATGACACTTGACTGTAGTAACAGTGAGCATCTTTATGTAGGCAGACTAAGATTCTGTAATTTCATGCTCAGCTGCGTTGATGGCTTTCAGCCTTGTTTAAGCAGACCAGCTATGGACAGCAGTAAACCCTGTAACATCCTGCCATGGCTAATTGCTTAAATCTTCTATCTCTGTAACTTTTATGGCTGCTATTTCAACTAGATATCTTCAATAAGACATAAGTTTATTGGAGCAGAGCAGAATCTATTTATTGTCGTTTTCATATTTTAACTTTCATCACATATTTTATTCCAAAATTAAGACTCACCACTATGTTCTCAAGTGGCAATAAATGGATTCCTCCTTATTTATATTGTCCTTCTTTGTGAATTTGTGGTATAATAGAGGGTATATATTAATTTCCCCCACCCCTTGCCAAGTGCACTGTTTACATAGAGAGTCCCTGGTATATTCACTTGACTTCATTAAATGCAATTACAAATGGTTTGTCTTGATAAAAGTGAGTATTTTTGCTTGGGGACTCAGTGGAAATTGTATAACTAGCATTCCAGTGTTCAGTTCAATAGATGGGAACTGTGCTAGATATGGGGTTGGGAGTACAATGGTTAATGTGTTATGGTTGCTGCCTTCAGGGAGTTCACAGCCTAGCTGGGGAAAAAGACATTTTTAAAATAGTGCTTTACTACTATGTGGGAAATGCCTTGATGAAGATATGCCTGGATGCTGTGGAAACAAAGCTTAGAGCTTACAAATTCTTTTCCTGAATCTGAGTGTGCATGAGATAAGTCCTCAAGAATGAATAGCAGCAGGTTGGGTAAAGAGCAATAGCAGGGACTGTGGCTCTTGAAATCATCTTAGTGCTGCCTTTGGAGTATTGCCTGCTTATCAAGTGTCATGTTTAAAGGGCCCTGTGTGAATAAAATGGCTGAGGTTTTCCCAAAATAAAAGATGTTTGGAAATGGCTGTAGTTATGAAGTTTCACTCACCTAATGAATGTTTCCACTACTGTGTTAAAAAAGACAGTAGGGGCTGGCCGCGGTGGCTCACGCCTATAATCCCAGCACTTTGGGAAACCGAGGCGGGTGGGTCACCTGAGGTTGGGAGTTCAAGACCAGCCTGACCAACATGGAGAAACCCCGTCTCTACTAAAATTACAAAAATTAGCCGGGCGTGGCGGGACATGTCTGTAATCCCAGCTACTAGGGAGGCTGAGGCAGGAGAATCACTTGAACCCGGGGGGTGGAGGTTGCAGTGAGCTGAGATCTTACCATTGCTCTCCAGCCTGGCACCCTGGGCAACAAGAGCAAAACTCCATCTCCAAACAAAAAAAAAATAGTTCTTAGAAATATGATGTTTCCTGATACACATGTATATGTATTATTTATAACTTGTCTTATTCCTAAAATGTTCCTATTAAAGTATTTAGAAACTTTGAGGCCCAGAAGAAAAATTTTAAAACTGCAAGTGGATTTCATATGGTTTTTAATTGCTGAATGATAATCCATTGTGTCATTTGCAACAACATGGGTGGAACTGTAGGTAATTATTTTAAATAAAATAAGCCAGGCACAGAAAGGCAAGTATTGCATGTTTTCACTCATAAGTGGGAGCTAAAACAGTGGATCTCAGGAAGGCAGAGAGTAGAATGTGGTTATTAGAGACTGGGAAGAGAAGGGGCTGGGAGAAATGAGAAATTTATTAAAGGTAAAAAAATATAGCTAGATGGAAGAAATAAGTTCTGTATTCCATAGTACAGTAAGGAAATTACAGCTACCAATAATTTGTTGTACATTTAAAAATAGGTAGAAGAGAAGATTCGTCAACACAAAGAAAATATAAATGGTTGAGGCAATGGATATCCCAGTTACCCTGATTTGATTATTACACATTGTATATAGGTGTTAAAATAGCACACGTACCCAAAAATATGTACAACCATTATCTATCAATTTTAACTTCATTTAATTCAGAGGGAAAACTTTCTCAAACTTTTAGGGCAAACAAATAAAATCTTTAAAAAATTTTTGTTTCCTTGGGGCTCTGTAAACTACTAGGCTAGGGTGAAATCTCCTTTGTTCTAATAGTGTTCAGTCTATTTTTGCTTCTCTTTCTTTTCTTTCTTCCTTTTTGTTTTTGGTTAACTGATCACTATCACTTACTTACATATCTCTCTATATAAACTGTAAGATTCTTAATAACAGGAACTGGGCTTGCTTCCTATTTGTGACTCTTATACTACCTAGCACAGTGCTTAATTTCAGTAGGTACAGAAATGTCCTATAACGGAATGTGGGTGGTTACAAGAGATCAACAAGGAGAATAATTTAACAAATATGAGGTAGACGACTGAGTAGGATGAATTCTGGAATACATTGGTTGTTGCCTGGCACATATGTGGTGCTCAGTAAATATTGGCTGAATAAGGGTAATTAAAGATATGCCTTGATAAAGTTTGGAGGTGGGAGAAAGGATTTGGAGCAATTACAAGCCAATGGTATATTCAGTATAAGATGTGACATGAAGTTGAGTAACCTAATAATTTCCAGCAGGGTGTTTAACTGGATGCTTCCTATTAAATGTAGTCAACACATTTTTCTAAGATATTTCAAAGAACCAAGGCAGGGGGGAAATGGAATTACTTCTGCAAGATACACAGCAGGCAGTAGTAATATGAAAACAATGATTTTTAACTTGAATCATGGCATTAAAGAATTTTCAATAAGTTTACTTGATTCCAACTCGTGGAAGCAATACTCTCAATTGGAAAAGAAGTCAACAAATACAAAATTGAACAAACAAACAGATAATTTCCATGAGTAATAGGTGATGTGGAGAAATGTAGGAGGCTATGTAATACCTGGGATGGTAATGAAACACCTTTAGGTAGAAGACCAGCAAAGGCATCTCAGGGAAGTAATCTTTCATTTGAGATCTGAATGAAAAGGAGGTGTCCAGGAGAAGACCTAGGGGTAAAGCAATCCATGAACGCAGATGCACTTAGAGAGGACTAGTGAGAATATCTCAGAGGCAGGAAGAAGGCCAGTATGGCTGTGTTAGGGAGTGATGGACAGAGTGGGGAGCAATGAGCAACAAAAGACAGACAGTGGCAGAGGATTTTACATCCCTCAAAGGGACTGTGTATTTTATTCTAACTGCAGTGGAAAAGTCTTTGAGAGGTTTTTTTCTGTAAGTGGGGCAACTTATGACCTGATGTTATGCTTGAAAACAATCTTGGTCAGTGAGAAGTAACTGCAGGACAAGAGAAAAACCAGTTGGGATGCTGTTTCAATCATCTACTAAGAGAAGGTATTGTTTCCATTAAGGTAGTAGCACTGAAGAGGTGGCATGTATTTCTGTGAAAGAAGTAAAACAACTTGTTAATGGATTGGGTTTGGAGTATGATGGAAAATAAATCATTGAAAATGCCTAGATTTTTTGACTGAACTCTGTTAGCAGTATCTCTGTTTACAGAAAGGAAGATTGTAGGCCAAACTGACATGGGAGGGAATGAACTGGAATGACCAAATGAATGTCCTTTCCCCCAAGTTAGATTATATATGCTTGAAGATCATGGTCTTTATTTTAGGCCTTATTTTTTCCTTTGTTATACCAGGCATAATTCCTTGAATATACAAGGTGGTAACAAATGGGTATTTGTCAATTGGGAAGGTGAGATATGGAGAATGGATGTCTGAATCTTCTACTAAGTTAACAAACTATGATAAAACTTTTGGCCTCTAGAGGTGGTTTTTTTTTTTTTTTTTTTTTTAATTCTTTGCAAATCTTAAGAAATGTGAAGAGTAAGAAAGTTGTCATAGATTTAAAAATTGTTACCCTTATGCCTTTTCAAATCTTCTCACTTGCATCCTCACAGTTGTAACTTGCATACAATATAGTTGCTCATAAGTAGTCATTTTTCATTAATGGGAAATTCATTAAAAGCTTCATTTGGAAGCTTTTCATTGAGATCCAAAGACAAAACATTTTAATGTTTAGATACTTTCCTTATATTGATATTTTACATTTAATATTTGCCTTATATTGGTAATCTAATGGCTATGAATGCTAAATATTATCAAGCTGTACACAGCTACAAATGTTTACAAAAATTGCTTTGTGTCAGAAAATTAATACCAGAGGAAAGCGCTCACTTATTTAAGTGGAAAGAGTTTGTTGCCAGTGACTAGTTTCACTTCACTGGATCAAATTTAAAACTGTAGAAAGCATTGCACTTTATCATGTTGGGGTCTTAATTTCCAGCTCGCTTTTTCTTCTTTTCAATACTAGAGCTCTGGTAATAAGCAGAAGATTAGGTGAACAAATGACCACATGGTTACTTGGAACATATTCAACTGAAAAGAATACCAGAGAAAGAGGTGACTCTTACCTTCAGAGTATAAATAGTAGAGCAGAGGGAACCGAACAATTGACCTTTTATTCTGTTACCTATTAGTACAATGAGGGTGATGACTCTGCAGTGACCATTGTAAGGAATTACTCTGCCATGACCATTGTAAGGAAGATTAAGATTGTAGATGTCAAGTGAAACATCTCCTCTTTCATTACAGTTGAGGCTTTTCCTTGAGGCTAATACAAACAGACTAACAGATCCCATGAAGTCAAACATCCTACATTTACTTGGATGTCTGTATGAAAAATCAATAAGGAAAATAGATTGTAGAATAAACAATTCTTTATTGAAAATAGAACCCAGCAAAATAATAAGAGGTGTTCTGCATTTCTTAACCTTGGAACCCACACTGGGTTGCCATGGGAAATGTGGCATTCCCCTGTCAGGGTAAAGGGTTCTATTTGCTCTACAGAAAGGCTCTGTAAGGACTGGTCTCTGGAAATGCTAGAACAAAAAGGCTTGGAATTCATGCCCGTCTTCTTCAGAACTGCTTTCTCTCCACAGATCCTTGGCTGTCTCTAACCCCTTTCCAGCTGTTTTATAAGCCTGAGAATCATGAAGAGCTTATTCTAAACTACAAAAGTGGCTATGTTTTAATTTAGCTTAAAAGTACTCATGACCTCTTCTTTGCCTACAGAATATGTTACAAGCTCCAAAGAGCAGTACTCCCTGTTTCATGTTTAAGGGCTTTAAGGTCTTCAGCAACTGTTGACCAAACTCTTCCCATTAAAACTATCCCTTTGCTCCCATTTTTGGCTGACATGACTTCTTATTCTCTTCTTTTTCCTCATGTGTCCTTCCACTCACTCCTTCTTAGTCTTTTTTTGTGTTTGTCTTCTGCTACTCATCCTATAATGTTTCCTATCACTAAGTCTTCATTTTAGCTTTCAGTCCTTTCCATCACAACCTTTCTAGGACTATCCATGACTTCAAATGAACCTATACAATATTGACTCCAAAATGTACCATTTTAGACCAGAACTGTCTACTGAGATTAAACTCTAATATCTATTTAATAAGGTATCTCTACCTTGATGGCACACATATTCCCTTAAACTCACCAGATACAATAATGAAATAATCATATTTCCCTCAAACCTATTATTATTCTTATACTCCTTTCTCAGTATAAAGCACCACTGCTGACCAGTCACCCCAACTAGAAGGATGGAAGTTGTCCTGGATTCCTCGCTCACACACCACATGCAATTGCCATATCTTGCAGATTCCATTCTTAGCTCTAGCCATATTTTCCTTCCTTCAACCCACTGGTTATTTCAGGTTCAGGTCTGTATTTAGAGACACCTATACCCAAATCACTCTGCCTTCCTGGGAAGTAATTTCAATTTACTATTATCCATACTTCATACTTTACAATTTTTTTTTTTACATACATTGCTTTATTTTCCCCATCAGAGAAAACTGTGAAAAAATACGTTATCTACATTATATGATGACAGGACTAGAGATTTAAATTTTCAGTTTTGAAATTGTCAAGAACCTCATTAAGAAAAGTGAGAAATTCCTAACCCAAGTCCATTGGTTCCCAAGACCATGCTCCTTCCCCATCACAGCGCTGTCTCCCATCTACACCCAATAAAGTAGGAGAGGACAGTAAGAACTGAAAAGAAATGGAAGGAAAAATCAAAACAAGGAAAATGAAGTGACTTATCTAGGGCCATTGAGCTCATTATGAGCACAGGGGAAAGCCCACATTTCTGACATCCAGATCTCTGCCCTTTTTTCCAAAAAAAAACCTCTGCCTTTTCAATGTTGTTAAAGAATAAAAATCAGAGTGTGTTATTCTGAAAAATTTCTTTCCTATGTGAAATGAAAAGATATCCAGGGCAATTTGAATTAGATGCCTAAAATCCCAGCTGGCATATGAAAATCTTCCCATTTCTCATTCTCCACTTGGTGCTTTTGTAGTACCTATTTTTATATAAAATTTCTAACTAAAATTTGCTTTCCTTTTTGAAGTAGCTACATTTATGGAACTATCTAATACTTGATTTTAGCTATTATAAATTCAGTTTTTCATTTTCTTTTTGAAGAATGGTCTGTGGGGAAAGGGTTTTTTTATACATGTTTATACATTACTAAGTGCCTTATTGCTTTCTGAGATGCAGCTTGTGTAATACAGAAGCCGAGAAGAATGATGTATAGCCAGCCACCCAAAACAAAATGAGTAAAGGCAGGAATATGCCCACTATATTAAAACACTATATTTTACTCCTGGTGTTTCAGGCTTTGAGGCCAGTCATAATCCATTTGAGTCAGTCCACTGGGCAAAATGCTGAGATTTCTCATTATTGCTTCCAGCAAAGGGTTTTTCATGGAGATTAGTTCAGCATTTGAAGTGCACTCTCAAATTCTCTCAACTACCTAACAGTGATGAGTGTGATTTTTAGAATGGCCAGTGTTTGGGCTGCCATGTTCATCACTTAACTGTTGTCACAGAGAAGAATATGGGGTCATAGTGGCACAGGTTAGAGAAAACCAAGGGCTGAGAATTGTATCTGTCTTCTGATCTCACCTTAAACACATTCTGGCTGTGCAACTTAACATAAGTGTCCTTTACAAGAAGACTCTAAATTCTCTCTTGCTATTCTTTAAAGATAAGGAAAGAACTAATATCTAGTTGATAATCCTGTTAGACATTCATACAATAGAACTTTTCCTACCCTACACATCCAGAACCAGTTATTGACTTGTTAGTCAAAAGTTTGGATTTAAATAGTTCATTTATTTTAAAAACTGCCTATCTTAATTACTTCACCTTAACTTTTAAAAATATAATTGCATAGTGGCATAACAAAATGAGTGTTTTATTGGTATTTAAAAGAAAAAAAAATGGTATTTCTCCCAATAAACCATATCCAGTTTATTTTTTGAGTCACCATGTCATTACTGACTGTTGAGTGAAGCCTATTTAACATAAAGTAGAAAAGCACATTTTGAGTATCTTTGGCTATGGAATGAAAAATTGGGGGCTCTAAATTTGAGTTAGTATTTTTCTTCATGCTTATATCCATCTGTTTGTCCCAGCATGCTTGATTTCTTAATTGTCCATAATTTTAATTTTAAACAAATTATCATTAGTACAATCTTACACTTTGCATTTCTGTAAGTCATCAGAACTTTTAATTTGAGAACAGTTAACATACTGTATTCCTTCATCTATTTTTTATATGTGAGGGTCAAGATTTTTTCCAGCATTTTCAACCTCTGGCCACAGTTTTGATGGTGTTCTTTCCAATGTCTAAATTGTTCTTTAATTGATTTAAAATATTTGGCATACCAAATTGACTTGTAAGGCCAGAAACCTCGGACCCATTTTTTTTTTCTGAAGTTCTATTTCATTTTTCCTACATAAATCACATGTTAATCCATCATTCATACTTTCCATGGTGGATTTCTTTAAATTTAGTTGAGAATCAAAAGTGAACTAAGTAAAAAATTCTTTATTTTATAATTATTTTTTGATCTTATCTCTCTCAGACCTAATTTGACAGCAATATTTTTAACTATTAATAAGTACTTTTTTTTAGATTTTCAAGATCAGCAAACTTACTCTTGATAGAGATAAGGCTTTTTACATACACATATTTCATTTTTGCCACATTTAATTATGTAATTATAAAAACAAATGCAATAAGAATAAACAGATTTAAGAACAGTTACAATTGATTCTTTGTT
Source organism: Trachypithecus francoisi (assembly GCF_009764315.1). Classification (NCBI taxonomy): domain Eukaryota; kingdom Metazoa; phylum Chordata; class Mammalia; order Primates; family Cercopithecidae; genus Trachypithecus; species Trachypithecus francoisi. The sequence continues at coordinate 73,682,312 of NW_022681473.1, read as the reverse complement.
AGTATGCAAATCACCTGAAAGGAATGGAAATTTATGGGACATAAGCATTCTGCTTGCTGTGGACATTGGTCTGCCTGTCACTGAGAGAGTGGAGAAGATTGGTTAGTCTATTAAAAGGATGCTGATAAAGAGAACTCAACAGTGTAACTTGTGGACTAGCTATTAAACTGGAGAAAGATCTGTGCTGATTTGCACAATGCACAGTCTTTATGCCTTATTATAATCAATGACTTAAATAAAAATGTGAATTTTGATGATATAAAGCTAGATGAAAGTGAAATTTTATAATGGCTAACACATCTTAAATGTCCAATAAACACTTATTGAATTAAATTGATGACTAAATGTTAGCTTAACAAACTTAAAAACTAGATCAAAATCAAAACCATTAAATTTGACATGTGATAAATATATTGGTTCCCAAAATCTGATGTGTAAGTACATGATAGGTTTGATTTTAAATCATTTGAGATCACAAATATATGAGACGTTCAGTGGACTCTAAACTTAGCATAAAATTCAGCAAATTGTAAAAGTCCACATTATCTTGGGCTGCTATGACAGAAGTACGGGATCCAGATGGAGGAAAGTCAGCATCTCATGGCACTCTTCCCTGATCTGAACACATCTGGAACTATGAGTTCATTTCTATGTTCTGCAGTTTAAATATTAGATTGGTGCAAAAGTAATCGCAGTTTTTATCATTTTGTAAAACAGCAAAAACCACTATTACTTTTGCACCAACTTAATAGATATCAGAAGAAAAATGTGAGAGCATACAAGGAAAGATAACTAAGAACCTTGAAACTAGCTCATGAAGAAAGAGTCAAAAGTGTTAGGAATGTTTATTTGTAAGGGTTGAAGATGCAAGGAGTGTCTCAGTCATCCAGTGGCTACTGTGGACAGATGGGTATCACACCAAGAGAAGGAAGAATTTTTTAATAATTGTGGATGCCCACTGTAGATCATATTACACACATGTGTAACCAGCTCATCAAGCTAATCTTGTACAAAATCAAACTCAATTATATTTTTCTAGCCACTTATGCACTTCCCTTGATACACATGCACTTCTGTTAATAGAGTCATGATCCTTTCAGTCAGTGATAGAACTCTCCATTCATTCTTCCTCACCTCCCCCAATCCTAACACCAGAGTCTGTCTGTTTTTGAAGGCTTGCTTAAAAGTCACAGAAGAGACCACAACTCTTCCTAAACCCTGGGAAGAACAGGGCCTTTTCTATGTAGGATAATTTAACTTTGGGGAGGGGAAATGCCTACCCAGCCAGATCACTGGAATCAAAGCGTCTTCTCCTTAGCTCCTTATTAATTCCTGGATATTCTACCTCTAAATGTGTTAAATACATTCCCTTTTCTTAATTTTTACTGCGTTATTCAGGTTATGTGTGTATTAATTTTCTTCACCCTGATGGTTTACTGTTAGTCTCCCTGACTATAGATTTCCTCTACTTTCTTTCGTTATTCAGAATATTTTCAGGTTTGGTTTTCTGAATCACAGTTATCACCATCTTGACCCTCTTATTCCCCCCACTTAATAACCTTGGAGAGCTCACCATTACCAACAGATGTAAGACCAGACCTTGGCAAGGTATTCATTGCCCCTCATTGCCCGTCCCCAGCCAGCTTCCTGACCTTACCCCTGGCCACTCTGCTCTGGCCAAGCCAAGACACTCAAGTTTCCAGAGCACACGACATATTTTTGACCCTTCATGATCTTCATCATGCTCTTCTAGATTCTCAAAATGTCTTGTTTTCCTTTGTCATACTTTAAAATACGTATATATTCTTCCAAACATAGCTTAGATAGTTTGCCAATTAAATATGCCTGAGGATTTATTGAAAAATGCTATCCATGTTATTTGGACATGGGCTAAATGATTTATTTGCTTTCACCATTCTCTTTATTATCAGATATTTATTGAGTACTACAATATTGAGGAATGAATCATCCCAAGCACCTAACACAATCCCTGGTGTATAATAAGTTTCCAATTAACATTAATTGGGTATAACTGCAACATATAAATAATTATACAAGACACTTCATGTTAAGTGTCAGTGAAACAACAGGAGGACTATCCAGTTTCATGTGGGAAGATGATGATGTTTTGATTATGTTAAATTTGAGGTATTGATTGGATATCCAAGACATACTCGTCTTTTTAAGAATAGTGACAATTTAATGCATGCACTACATTAAGAGAGAAGGAAAGTAGACAGAAAAAGACAAGAAAGAAATATTAAGGTAGATTAAATAAATGATTGATACAAATATGTAAGAGAGAGATGAAGAGTTGAATATGACATGGATAAATGCAAGTTCATTAGAAATGAAAAAATAGACAATATTGAATATCCATAAGGAGATACGTTAATGACTAACGTGACTTTACAAGTCACATTAAGTAACTTTATGTTATCAATTAATAAAGTACACAAAAAATCTTTTGTGCTGTCCATTAAAATAGCATAGTTTTAATATTACAACATGTTGGAAAAACCATTCATCCTGCCTCTCATTGCCTCAGAGAAAGAGAAAATGTAAAAGCCATTTGTTACCACCAGCTAGGACCTTTGTGTTCCATGTATAATGGAACTATTTCAATTCAGATGCTCAAAAATTTCTTAATTAAGCACAGCAATAGGAATGCATCTTTCAGCACCATTCAAATTTCATTTCTTAGGCAACAGTTTGGAGTCTCTTACTTGGAAAACTCAGAGAGTTCTTGGAAAGGAAACTCTATTGTGCTCTTGCTCAATTTTATTTAATGACAGCATGATTTGGACAGGCAATAGGGCTGATACCTCTCTTTGGCTCTTAAGAAGGTTTAGTAATATTTATCTCTACAGTTGCCTGATTTAGTACCTCAGCCAAGCTACCTAACTAGGAAATTGGTGCCACAGGTTTTCTACCAGATGACAGGGGACTTCTTCTCCAGCATTCATGTTGTAGCATGATGCTGAATCTCCCTCATGCTCTTTCTACCCACTCACTATTCATTGTCACTTAAATCTTGATAAATGTTCAGGACTTACTAATGAGGTGGTGTGGATGTGACAGAGAAGTTCCTTTATTAAGTGATCTTCATAAAAATGATCTTCAAAAGCCACTGACATGGAAGTTGAGCATACATAGTAAAAGTAATGGGTGGTATTTTATACCAAAGAAAAAAAGAACTTGTCAGTGTTACCCAGTGGGAGTTCAGTATTTTCTAACAGAGTGTTTCAGGTGCTCTATATAGACCAGTCACAGAGCTTTGATTTCAACTTTTTATAAGACAATATGGTTTGTCTCAGAGGAGCAAGCACTTTGGAGCTGGCAAATCTGGGTTCTACTTGTGCCATCTACTAGCTGGGAGATCTGGGCCTTAATTTAATTTCTCTTGAAAATGGGGATGAAACCCAATTCTTGATGCTCTTGCAAAATTTCAAAGTGAGAAGTCATGGGGGCCTTACAGATAGATGGAATTCAATCCATGGTATTCATCATTCAAAAAGACATTGATGGAGGGTCTTTTGTGTGTCAACCCCGGGTTGAGAATGTATAGATGAAGAAACCCAATACCTTGCTCTGAAAGCACACATGACTTTATAGGAGAAATAGGCATGTGAATAAATCTAAGTGATTCATAGCTCTGGGTGCTGTTATGGATATGTAGGAAAATGAGATGGTAGCACAGAGCAGCATGTTTTAGCTGTGAGTTCCTCCCTTGGTTCTTTCTACAGCAATTCTCAGAATTCCATCTGACTGGCCTCTCTTCCTGAGGAGGTGAAAGAGACGGGAAGTGGTTACCTGTAATTTCTTAGCGATGGTAACTCTACACCACATTGTTTATGCAGCCAATAATGTGGAAAGTATATAACCTACTTGGTCCAAAGGGGAAAATGTTTGGTGTTCTTTAAAATACCAGTTGTAATCACCATCAGGTAGGTCCAAACATCCACTGCAAGTATCCCTCCTGCAAGTATGGCTTGGACATTACTATTATATTTGGGAATAACAAAAATTCATTGTGTCCACAGATCTTGACTGTATTTATATTAGTTCACTGTATTTGTCTTAGAAGAGAGTAAAAGAATAATTACATTTTAGAAAAGACTCTGTTCCAAATTTACAGGCTAGGAGAAACTGGCTAACCTTGCATGTGCAATATAAAAGGAGTCAAATTCTCTGAGCACCTCATGGTTCCATTTGCATTTACTTTGTCACTAAAACTTTCAAGAGGATGTTATTGGAATACAGTAGAATAGCAAAGTAATTAGTTATAAGGTAATTATAAGTGAAGTGAGATTACTGAATTTTTTTGTTTTAATTTTGTGGGCTGAGCTAATGGTGAGAAAGCTATCAGAAATTACAGTTACTTATTAATCTTGGTTAGTGACCAAAGATCATTGATCTTTGCCTAAGAACTGTTGGTACTTTCTAGACCAGTGGAAAACAAATGGTAAAGGAAAGGATTAGACATTTTGCACAAAAGATATATAATTAGCCAATAAGCATATGGAAAAAAATGGTCATTCTCACTAATAGACAAAGAAATGCTCATTACAAATTTGAAGCATCATTTTTCATCTATTAAATTGTTAGAGTGTTTTAAAAGTTATAATGTCCGTGCTTGCAAGACTGTGGGGAAACTGGTACAGATACACATTTTTAGAAGCAATAAAATGGTACAGAGCTTTTGAAAAGTAATTAATAACATAAATCAAGAAACTAATAAGTGTTTCCATTTTGGGAAATGCATATAAAAGAAATTGTAGAATAAGAAAAAAGTAATTGATACCAACATGTTCATTGCAGCACTGTTTATATTAAAACAATAAACATCACCCAAATATCCAACTATCAAAGATGGCTAAGTAATTATGTCTTCATAGGAAGTAACGTTATGTAACACCAAAATAATGACAGAGACCCTATGAGAAATGCTTCAATTGTAATGTTAGGAAAAGCAGAGGATATGAAGTTACATATGTTTCTGTATATATGTACAACTATGTGAAATACATGTGGACATGTAGAGAGTCAGTAAGATAGAATGGAAAGTACACACACTTGGCAGTAAGATAAGCTTTAGTTTGGACTCTGGCTCCACATTTGTAAGCTGTTGATTTCTGAAAATTATTTTAAGTTCTATGTGTTTTGTTTTCTTGTATATGGGAATACTTATGTCTACCTTATAGGACTCCTATAAGAACTACATTAGATAACTCAGTAAAATGTGAAAGAAGGTAATAGGACTATAGATGAATATTTTTTAATTTCTCATTTTTATTTCCAGTAATTTTATATTATTTTTGTAATAAAAAATGCTTTATTTTATTTTATATGTTGTAAATGTATGATATTTTTATAATAGAAAATATATTTTAATTTGATATTTATCACTAAAGTTATATACAGAAATATACACCTTGTGGCACTGACTGTGTGACTAACTGAAGTGGTCTAAATACAGTAATTATTCTTATTTGGTACTAAACATCTCAAAGTATACCCTCTACTAAATCGTATTGGTTTATTTATTTAATGAATGCTTATATAGCTTTACCATGTGATAGTCATTGTTCTAAATACTGTATTCATTTAATTCTTATAATAACCCTGTGAGTAAAGTGCTGTTACTATCCTAGTCTTATGAGAAGCTGACATACAGAGAGATTTAAGTAATTTATACAAGGTTACATTGGTATATGTGGTTGAGCCAGGCAGTCTGGCTACATAGTCCAAGTCCTGAATGCTATGATGCTTTTCAACTAGTCAATTGAAAACATGATCAATGAATATCTTGGCACTGCGAGGGATACCAGGAAACACAATCTTTAACTTGAAGAAGCACAGTCTTTAACTTGAATATCATTCTCTAGGTTTCAGCTATGGTCTCAAAATTCTGTACCCTTAACCTTAGACAAATATTATCTACTTATCGCAGAAAATCACCTCTTCCCACCTATGGTGACCTACATTCTGAATGAAAGACTCTGCAGCCTATAGCTTGATTCTCTGTGGCAATGTCAGCATTTGCCATGTTTGTACTGAGAAATCCTAGACTCAGGTTTCTTTTATACATATATGTATATATACACTTGTTCATATATTATAGGCATATGTAACTAGTATTTCAACCAAAATATTTAACCTAATACTATAAACTAAAATTACACATTCAATAGAGTTGGCTGTTGAATTATTATTATTGTGCCTATCTCAGATGAAAGATTATCTTGCCGTCTCTTTCTAAAGAATATTCTAGGCCGGGCACGGTGGCTCACGCCTGTTATCCCAGCACTTTGGGAGGCCGAGGAGGGTAGATCACAAGGTCAGGAGTTCAAGATCAGCCTGGCCAACATAGTGGAACCCCATCTCTACCAAAACTGCAAAAATTAGCCGGGCTTGGTGACATGCACCTGTGGTTCTGGTGACTCGGGAGGCTGAGGCAGAAGAATCGCTTGAACCAGGGAGGTGGAGGTTGCAGTAAGCTGAGATCGTGTCACTACACTCCAGCCTGGGTGACAGGGCGAGACTCCGTCTCAAAAAAAAAAAAAAAGAATATTCTAAGATTACGAGATGAATTCTTAAAAATGTGAAAACTTGTTATAAGAATTTAAAATGACTCTAAAATCAAACAGTCTCAATGCCATTTCAAGCATAGGAAGTTACCATGTGATTCTGAACAACTTTCTCATCCTCTCTGTATCTCAATTTCTTTATCTGTTGAATGGGACATACCTCCTAAATTTATGAGAAATAAAAGACATAAAAGTTTAAAAACAGGAAAGTGTTTAAGACCTCAATAAATGATAGATATTATCATTTTATTTCTATTGTTTATCTACAAAATTAGTCTTTTCTTGTTACAGGTAATCAAAATCTAGAACTACATTAAATTTGAAGATTGATATGCAGCTGGAAGTCTCATTTTTCAAGTTTTGTGTTCACCAAATAGCTCAATTGTTACTAATTTTACAACTAAGTGTTGCAAATTTGAACTAATAAATACATCTATACTAATTAAATACAACTTCTCTGATTTACAGATTAGGTTCTGTGTAAAACTTTGTTGGAAAAAATTATTCTGCAGCTTAAAAAAATACATTGCATCATAAATAAATGTATGTTTTATGCTCTATATTATCTCATTCCAAAGGCAAAAAATTACCTTTTTCAAATATGTTTGTTCATTTTAATGTTTACCTATCATTAAAAGCTTACTTTTGAGTAATACATATTAAAATCAAATTATAAAAAAATTAACTCTTATCTGGTAGAGTACTATATTTTGGTGGAGGGTTCTACTTATCAACAAATATTTAATCTCTACTGTATTTCTTTCAAGATTGGTTCTTGACAATAGGACTGATTAAAATGTTCAAAAACATTTCAAATAAATGATGTGCATTTCTTCTGTCTTTTCTTGCAGTCATTCCCAACATAGCACCACAACTCGTCAGCCTTCAGTGACTCTCCAACGGGCCATCTCCCTGGAAGGGTAAGATAATAATAAAGAACCTCTTAAACTGTGCAACCTTGGAATATAAAGTTTTCCTTTCTCTCCCTGTCTCTGTTTCTCTTTCTCTTTCCCTCCCTCGCTCCCTCCCTCCCTTTTTTCCTTCCTTCCTCCCTTCTATCCTTCCTTCTCCCCTTCCTTCCTTCCTTTCCTTCCTTCCTTTCCTTCCTTTTTTCCTTCCTTCCTTCTTTCCTTCCTTCCTTTTTTCCTTCCTTCCTTCCTTTTCCTTTCTTTCTTTCCTTCTTTCTCTCTTTTCTTTCTTTCTTTTGTCCTCTCTCTTTCTTTCTTTCCTTCCCTCCCTCCTCACTCTTTTCTCTCTCTCTCTCTCACACACTCTCTCTCTTTTTTCTTTTAATCAGCAAATATCTAGGAAACTCACATTATGTGCCAAGCACTGTGCAAGGTACTAGGTTCAATAAGTCAAATAAGATTTCTTCTTTCCCTCCAGAGGGCTTCATTGTCTAGTACAAATGATAGAAATACAAACACATATTTGTGATACAGTGTAAGCATTACACTCTATAGGAGATATGCGTAAGGGATTAATGGAGAATCCAGGAGGGATACCTAACTGTAAATGGGCATCAAAAGAGAACTGGGGAGCAGGTCAGGTTGGTTCCTAAAAAGATGTAACTCTTGAGCTGAGGACTGAAGCGTACATGGATATTTGCCCAACAGTACAAATTCATAAATATTCCTCCAAGGGAAGAAAAAAAAAACATTTACTGAGTGCTAATTAGGTGCCAGGCTCTATTTATTTATCTACCAATCACCTGTTGTATTAGTCCATTTTCACACTGCTGATAAAGACATACCCAAGCCTGAGCAACTTACAAAAGAAAGAGGTTTAATGGAGTTGCATTTCCATGTGGGCTAGGGAGGCCTCACAATCATGGTGGATGGCAGAAGGCACTTCTTACATGGCAGCAAGAAAGAGAATGAGAGCCGAGCAAAACAGGTTTCCCCTAATAAAACCATCAGATCTCGTGAGACTTATTCACCATCATGAAAACAGTATGGGAGAAACCGCCCCATGACTCAGTTGTCTCCCACCAGGTCCCTCCCACAACACATGGGAATTATAGGAGTACAATTCAAGATGAGATTTACGTGGGGACACAGAGCCAAACCATATCACCTGTCTTACCTGATTTTATTTCTAAAGTAGTCCTAGAAGATAGGTATCTTTTTTTTCTGAATCTTGATTCTCAGAGAGGTTAAGTAACTTTCCCAAGTGTACTTGTACAGAAAGTGGCATAGCCTGGACTTGAAATCAAGCCTGACTCCACTGTGTGGCTCTGTCCCCTATAATGTGGTATGAAAGACTTTATTGAGGTGGAGAGCACAGGTTGTACAATTCATAAACCACATTCAGGCTAAGTTAGACATCGTGTAGAATTTCCTAAGTGTGAAAAAAAAAAAAAATGAAGAACTAGAATAACTGTATCCTTAAAAATCATTAAATAGAATCAATAACCTGCTGTTAGGGATGGTACTGGAGGTCCATGTGCATACTATGTAGCTGAGGTGTTGTTTGCAGTAGAGGTAAGGGTGTGGGGACTAATTTGACCACTGTCTCTACCTTACTTTATTATTCCTTTTGAAGACTTCTCTTGGCAGGGCTCAGGGTGGCTGTCATTTCACATTTTGGCCATCAGCACAAAGTAGACTTCCTCCAGCTGTGATAAATAATGGCATTTTCTTCTAAGGCTATCTCCAAACTTTTGTTTTCTTTCTTTTTATTAGCAAAAGCTTATTAGCAATTTGACCAAAGCATTTTTTTCAATTTCCACTGTTTTCCACTTTAGTTAAAGGAACTCTGTAATTGATATAATCACCATTTCTTCTTCTCTGATGAGGCCAAAAATGTAAACGTGTTACCCTAACTTCAAAATACCAGAGTGATTCCTTTTATAAAAAAATAGCAAACTGTATAAACTTCATAGTGATCTATTGTCCCAACTAGCATATTTGCCTTATATCTAGTGAATAACACAATATATTCTATTCTCTGTAAGAATGGAAGAAAACTTACTCTAGAGTCGAAGAATTTGGTTTGAATCCTCGCCTCTGCCATATGCTGTTGATCAAGGACCTCCACCTCTCTAAGCATGGGTTTCCTCAACAATAAAAGGGAAAATAGTATCAAACTCACCTTTTTTTGGGGGGGGGGGATGGAGTCTCTCTCTGTCACCCAGATTGAAGTGAAGTGGAGTGATCTCGGCTCAGTGCAACCTCCACTTTCCGGGTTCAAGCGATTCTCTGGCCTCAGCCCCCCAAATAGCTGGGACTACAAGCACATACCACCACACCTGGCTACTTTTTGTATTTTTAGTAGAGATGGGGTTTCACCACATTTGCCAGGCTGGTCTCAAACACCTGACCTTGTGATCCGCCCTCCTCGACCTCCCAGTGCTGGGGTTACAGGTGTGAGCCACCATACCTAGCCCAAACTCACCAATTTTAAAAAATAAAAGTGGCAGGTACATATTGGACCCTCAATAAGTACTAGTTAAATATACATTTAGTCTAGGTGTTCTGAAAAGGACAAAATTTATTTTTATAGGCTAGATTAGTTTGAAGACTTACTTTGAACACTTGCTTTTAAATACGTTTATGTGTATTTGTTTCTGTAAAACACTTCTGGATATAAAATAAAATATTTGAGATAGAAATAACTTTGCATTACTGAAATATTTAGAAGGCAAAAGTTCAGTAATCCTCTACAAAGTCCAGAACAGAAAAATGTGTGCTATACATACCCAGCTGGTTGTCAGATGAAGAGATAATGTGGCACATAATCACTGTGACTGAACACATAGTGGGAAAGTTATTTTTCATCTTATATAGGCCAATGGGTCTTTAGCAGGTTTCCCATTAAAGTGTTATACTGCTGAGTGTAGGCAATCAACTGAAATTGCAAATTCCATTATTTCAAAACTCTCCTTCCTAATGCTTTTGTGAAAAGCAACTACATAGGATATTTTTTAAACGAATGTAGTTTAAAAGGCCATATGTTTATATAGTTTTCACCCCAGTTGCTATTTACTTGACATAAAATAAGTGGAGATATTTCAGATTTCCAGTTAATTTGATCCATTGAGACAACAAAACTGTCTAATTGAGTCCTCTACCATAGAGTCACTGCTGCTTTTAAATTGATATCTGAATCATCTATAACTATACCAGACAAAATGAGGAAGAATAATACTCCCATTAGCAGAATAAGTTCTGTGTTTCAGTTTGAAATTGACAGACACGGCCCACACCTTAATCTCCTCTTCCTCCTGAGACCCTAAAGGAAACTAATGTGATAATAATATTTTTTTAAAAAGGACCATCTCATAGTGATCAAGGAAATAGAAGGGAACATCAAAGGCCAAATGGGTTCATTACATTTCTTTGCAACAGAAAGCTGATGGAAGGGTATTGATTGGCGAAAAACAAAGTAATCTCAGCCTTTGATCACCTGTGGAAGCAGAGCTGTACAACTCCAGGGGGCACCTTTTACATTGCATTCTATTAGAATGGCATTTCATGGGGTTATGTTTCCCAGGATGCCACCCACAAGAAGCCCTACCACAGTGCAGTAGCACTATGTGAAGGGGCCTACAGCTCAGCAGAGAGCAGATCTGCCTAGCCAAACCCGGAAAACTCAGAGACGTTAGGGTAGTGACAACAGATGGGATGGAAAGCAGAGTCTGAGAATAGGAATAGGAATGAAGAGTCCTCCCGTTAGTGTGCACACCTCTGCATACAAAAAAGAAAAAAGACGTTTCTTCTCGGAAGAAATTGAATCACTCTTCTGTAGCACTTAGATGAGCTAGTTTAAGAGTTGGCGCCCATAGTCGAGCCCTTCACAGTGTGCTAGTCTGGGGCACAGTTTCGTGTTTTCTCGCTTAACTTCAAACGTTTCTGTTAAAAAGCCTAATCAACCTAAGTGCCTATCAACGAATGACTGGATGAATGAAATGTGGTATATATACACAATGGAATACTATTCAGCCATAAAAATAATGAAATCATGTCATTTTCAGCAACATGCATGGAACTGGAGGCCATTATCTTAAGTGAAACAGTTCAGAAACAGATGAGTGCCACATGTTCTCACTTATAAATGGGAGCTAAATAATATATACACATGGACATAGAGTGTGAAATGATAGACGTTGGAGACTCAATAGAGTGAAATACTGGGAGGAGGTTGGACGATGAGAAATTACTTGGTGGGTAAAATGTACATTATTCTGATGATGGATACACTAAAAGCACAGGCTTCACCATTGTGGAATATGGCCATGTAACAAAATTGCACTGTATCTCTTAAATGTATACAAATTTTTTAAAAGCTGAAATGGTTAAAAGCATTTGCCTCTGGAAAGGAAGGGAGAATTCTCAGGGGAGGTGGCACAAATTGAATTTTGAGGGATGTGTCTGCAGCAAGGTAGAGGTTAAAAAATGGAAAAGAAAATCATGTGCAAAAACCTAGATGGATTTTCTTAACACTGCTAAGACTAAAAAGTATCTTCAGCTAAAACCTAGATGCATTTTCTTAACACTGCTAAGACTAAAAAGTATCTTCAGCTACTCAGAAAGCTTTCTTTCATCTAGGAGAAGGCACTTTATGTTACCTTACAAGATCATTTAGTGGCATACTTAACGGCAGAATTTTCTAGTAAAAATTCTAGTAGCATAGTAGTATTTTCACATTGGCAAAATAGCTGCCCTGGAAGGTGTTGGCCACCCTTTATAAGTAGCACTTAACAGGAAACTAAATGACCATCTTCAGTGAAATTCTTCAAGGCATCCTTTATGGAATAAATAGTTGGTCTAACTAACCGCACCAAAAATCTCTCCCAAATCCAGAAGCATATGAGTGTCAAACAAACAACAACAAAAAAAGTAGTTTTACTTACAAACAGATCTAAGGGAACCCATCCTTTCAAGTTAACTGGTTTGTAATGATGCTGCTATTGTACTTTCTCACCAGGACAGGCCTAACTCCATAGGATAGCCATGTGCCACTGTTTGGCACAAGAGACACCCTTCCCACATTTTAAGACTGCTCTAGGCTCATGAAACCATGGTCCCACTGGGGCTGGGGAGACTCTCTTTTTCTAAGCCTGAGCTCAGGTAACCTTTCCAAGGAACATCTGGAAGCAGGACCTCTAATGGAATTATTCCCTCTCTTGTTCTCTGCTCCTTTTGCCTGGATGGGAAAAGCTCTTGTTTTATAGCTAATGTGCTTCAAATTTCCCAGGATGATGCTGACCTAAAAGACTCAGTCTTTTTCCTCCAAGTACTCAGATATTTGGTTCCAAAATATATGGTCATGGCAGAATGTGATCTGAAAATCAACAGGTCATCTTTGAATCAGGACATAGAACCCAGATCTACCATTTCTTACTGTGTGATTTTGGCAAGATGTCTGTTATCTCATATACGAAGTGATCAGGTTGAATTAAATAAACAAGGTATTAGATGCCTTCCAAATCTAACATTTCGGAGACAAAATTTTGGCTTATGGACTTCTAGGAATATTCCTAGATATGGAGCATAAACTTTTAAGGGACTATTGGGCTCTGGGTAGCTGGTTCTTTGAGCTAGTTGGCTTGAGTTATCTCTATCCACATACACAGACACCCATCTATACCTCAGGATTTGTAATCAGCATGAATGCTCAACTTCCTTCAGCACACCCTGACCTTCAAAAGTAGTGCTAAGTAGTGTTGGGGGCAGGGAGGGGTTGACATGCTGATTAATATACTGAATTATAATAGTATTTTTTGAAACTTGGAAGAGATTTTTTTTTTTTCAGGCTATTAGTTGCTAGGGTCACTGGTCAAAAACCTGAGCCTTTGCTTATCACAGATATTTAAGTGACTCTATCACTTAGACTTATTTTTGTCTATTTTTAGAATGTATTAAAATAATATATATTATTGTATGTGTATGTTTATGTGTGTATATATGTATATGTGTATATATACACATATATGTATATATACACATATATGTATATGTGTATTTATATGTATGTGTCATTCTCTTTATTTTGCTTTCCTGCCAGCTGAAGAGTTTATTTAAAAAGAATATGGGAAAAGTAAGGGGATGAGCACCCATTTGATTTTTAGAAATGATCAGAAGAAATCAAACTGCTCCCCCCAGAAAAATTTCTGTTTGTGATTTATAGTCCAATAAAGACAGACCTGCCTCCTAATAAGAAAGTTCTGGGTGAGAAAGCTCTGGTTGAGAGTCCCAACTTTATTAATGCTGCCAGGTCACCTGCTAAAAACATCTTAGCTGTTTGGAAGGATTCAAAAAGTTTACAGGCCCTCCTTCCGTCCCTGGGTGGTGGAGGTAGATCTTCAGAGTTTAAAAACCAGGGGATTCATTAGGAATCTATCAGAGCAGCAAATTCCTCCAGGTCATCGCTATCCCCCATAGGTTAAGCATCACGTGCTTCCTTTTCATTTTTCCTTGTGTCCCTGGAATTTGCACCTCTCCTCCTGCTTGAGCTTTCAGCTCCTTTTCCTTAGCCTCATTTCAAATGGTGAACAGATTTTTTTTTTCCATTCCCTTGCTCCATAAGACATCCTTTCTGGGCTTTATAATCTTTTTCCTCACATGTGTAGAGCTTAAAATATAAAAGGTGTCATCACAGCAAACTTTAAGGAGTCTCCCAAATTTACCAGTGTTGAAAAAATGCTGAGACTGTGGAGAGCTAGGAAAGATTTAAGGGCTATGAAGACATGAGTTCTAATTCTCTCACAGGTACTGGATTTCTGTTGCCATTTGCTTTTCAAATTACAACTGTATAAAAATAAATTAATACATAAACAAACCATTGATTCTTGTTTAGAACAGACAGAAGTTTCCAAATGTGGAATTTCAAGGACTAGTAAAATAGCAAAACTATTTTGCAAGATGACATAGAAAATCTAGATTTGTATTTTTCCAGGTAAAGACTTGTATAGACATTATCCACTATCATTATTGTTCCATAAAAGAAAGCCTTCCTTAAAATGAAGAAACAAAAAAACATAGATCGAAGAATACAGAGTACTCTATCATTAAAGCAGGCATTGCAAACCCATAGACTCTAAAGTTCAAAAATAATATTGTTTCTATATTTAAGGGCTAAAATATAACATTAAATATTGTATATTTTATTTTAATTTAATAGTAACTGATATGTGTTGTGTTTTATGTGGCTCTCATTTTGCTCTGATAACAATTATAGGCACATTTAACCCTCTTTATGGATGAAGACACTAAAGCTTGGAGAAGTTAAGTAGCAGAACTGAGATTTGAGACCACATTTTTAAGTCACTACCCTCTCATACCTCCCCAAACTTGCATGTGTTTTGTTATTACAAGCTGGCCAACCTGGAGGCCTAAGTAAGACATTAAAATACAAAGTAGAGCTCAGTTTGATTTCTGAAGTTTTGGAGTTTTTTGTTAACCAGAATCATTGTCAAAAATCTAGTTTCAAATAAAAATGTTAATAAATGAGGAATAAACTTGTATCGTGATTCTACTTGCCTTGAAATGTACTGAATTAGAAGAAATGGAAGAATAATATCTCCAAACTATATGCTTCTGGTTTGTCCAGCAGGACTAGGAAGAAGCTCAGAAGTCACAGGTCGGGAGTCTGGTTATGAGAATTCTTGGGTTGCCCTGTTCAGTGGCCTCACATACTGAGGGCTGTTCAGTGCCAGTAGTATTGACCTTGTAGGGCTGCCACAGAATCCACTGGGCAATTGAAGTTAGGGATGTTTATTTTTTAAATACTTCCTATTTTCTGGACGTAGATGAGTTCCAACATGATTACTTATCATATTGTGCATATCTTCCTTGAAAACTTTTTAAAGTTTTACTAAATGGGCTTAAAAATGGTCTCAAAGTAATTGTGAATAAACTTTCTCCTCATTGTTATATAATTAAACATACCCAAAACAGTGTGCTACAGAACATCCAACTAGAAAAGTGCCCCTCTTCATCAGTACTCATAGTTATTAATGCTAATAATAATATGCTCACCCATGACACTGACTGAGATGTCACTAAAGAGCTAGTTAATATGTTGAATTAACCAACGAAGAGTAAAAAAGCACCCAGTCATAAGTCTGTTATGAAAATGAAAACTAGAACCATTATTCCATGACAAGATTTAGTTGCTTAAACTATCAAAAAGATTTTATCAGTCCCAAACTTTCTAATTGTAGCCCCAGCACCAACCTCTTCTTTATATTTGCATCACTACCTCTCTTTGAATACTGTCCTTTTTTAACTTGATTCTGTTTACGATGATGCCAACCAATAAATTCAATTAGGAATATAATGATGAGCAAAGCAGACATTGACTCTGCCCTCAGTCTGTGGGAGAAAATAAGACATTAATTGAATAATCACACAAATAAATATGAATCTGTTACTGTGTCAAGCTCTGTGGGGAAAAAAAAAAGAGGTAGGGGGGACTACGATGCCCTGTGTACCTATAATAGGGCATCTGACTTTGTCAGGGTGGTCAGGGAAGTCATGGAAGGCTCTCATCTGAATGACGACTAGACCTTGACTAGGCAAAGAAAGGGTCATCAATGGCTGCACAATGATTACAAATCTGTCTGAGTGTATGACTGAGCAGAGCACAGATGAGAACAACATGAACTCAGTAGAGCTTTCCATTTAGAAATTTATAATAAGGAGGCTGACTCATGGTTGACTCGCTGTCTCCTCCTAAGAGGCTGTCTGATGGAGTCTTCCAGTTGCTTATCAGTGTTCTGTGGTCTTGACAAAGACGTGATTTTCTAAATCGCTGTCCAGTTCTGCTGTTCCTTCAGTTTTATGTTTATGTGTTTGTTTGCTTATTTATCTGCCTATGTGCCAGAGTTATGAGATCTTCCATTGCCACTGCTGCATCTTTCCTTCTCCTCTACCAGCTCTTCCCTTGGTCCTTTTTATTTTCTGTCTTTTCTCCCTTTCCCCTGCCTTCTCTACAGAAACTTCCTCCTCCTCCTTTCTCTTAGTCTTAATTTGCCATTCATTTTCTTCTTTTTCTCTTTTATTCTTCTCCCTTTTTTGCTGTTCACCATGAAGGTACCAGGATTATGTTCACATAGTGCATTATAATTTACAAGGCATCTCATGGACATTATGCCATTTGATCCTAATAACAGCTTTGTAAGGTGGCTGGGTAAGAGTTATTTATCCTGTCTACAGATGTGACAGAAGACCAGTGACTTCTCCAAGGTCATGTGTCTGGGAAGAGAAGGATTCTTGACTGCAACCTAAATGGCTATCTCCTGCACTACCAGACCATCCTGCCTCAACAGAAATGTCACATATGTTTCAATCACATCTTTTAGTCTGACTGACAAAAGTCCTTTTCCGCCTTGTCTTTATCATTCATGAAAATAAGTCTAGACAAAAGTCATGGTCAGAGGGGTTTTCTGGTGGCTCATCCATCACAGGAGTTGAAATAGCCTTAGTGTTATCTGATGAATATTTGCCGGACATTAAATTTGACCTTGGATTGAACTGCTTATAAAGAATGATTTTCATTCTATTGCTACCTTGTCTGGCTGTGACGTGGAAGGTGGCATGGCTAACAAGAACCAAAAACAAAGAGGATTGCTTCAGGTATCATTTGTCAGCCTTCATTAGATTACTCATCTTGAGACATCTATCTTTATATATACAAATGAAATCTGCTGTTTTTCCCAGCATATATTTCAATCCCTCAGAGACCCTTAAATTCCATTAGGATTTCTGTTTACTTCCTTCTTCTGGCCAATTATAAGAGAGTTTAAAGGAAGAGCACATCTGTATCCTGTGCCACAGACCAGATGCCCCTTTATTGCCAGAAAAACAGCGAGCAATGTTTATCCTTTATTTAATCTCTCTGCTGACTTTCAGTGCTGGTAAATGTTTATTCCACTGAAGTATGCTTTTAAGATGTCAGTCAGCAACCTTTATTGACCAATGGATCACATTTGGTAAAGATTCCTGCTTATTACATAGAGAATTAGACTGCTCAAGGAGGATTTTGCAGGGGACAAGCACCATTCATCCATTCATTCAGTCATTGATTTGATAGATTAACTTCTTATATATTTGTTCAACTAAGCATTTACTGAATGTCTAGTATGTACCAAGCACTCTGGTGAGATATTTGAGAAAATCAAGAAGAAACAGGCCCAAGCCTTGCCCTTGAAGAACTCACAGACTAATAGGGTGACAGAATGTTGAAAATTGCAGTAATTCACTGTGATTATATCTTTGTAATTACAGAACAAAAGAACAAGCAGCTGATTTGGGGGAAGCTAGTAGTGCCGTTCAGATGAAATTTCAGTAGTTTTTATCAGGTGATTACCAAACCTGAAGGGTAAATGAATACCCTCTTTAGACTAAAGAAGGTCCATGCTTACATGAGCTGATATCAAGAGTTGGGGATTTTTTTCTTCTAAGCACAGGTCTGTAAGAGCTATATTGAAGTATAGAACAGAGCCATGTTCTTCACAGCCTATTCAGTTTTGCAAAGGAGAATTCTCCTGTGGTCAAGCATTAATTATGAACATTGATGGGAAACTGCATTTCAATATCAATGTTGTATGATAATAAAATGTGTGAGCATCCCTTCTCTTACAGTGCTTTCACTGCATCTCTGAAGTCCTTACTTGTCCTCCAGTCTCTCTCCTTGGTATAGCTGCCTGGTGTAATTTAAAGAAGATGGCCTTTTGGCATATCTGTAACTTCATTTAAATTCTGGTTCCAGCAATTACTAGCTTTATCACCTTGAGCTGTTACTAAACCTTTCTGAGTCTCTCTTTCTTTAATCTAAAAGTAGAGATTAATATCTGCTTCCTAGGATTGTTTTGACAGTTTGTTTTTTTAAGTCTGTAAATGGCCAGCATACTACTTAACAAATGGTAGGTACAAGTAGGGATTTGTTCCCTCTCTGATCTCTCTTCCTGTATCCCATCTGACCTTTTTCTTTCTTGTGTACTAGAACCCATTTCTTCCTTTTCCATGCCAGGAATCAATTGACAAAGTCTCCATTCATTGTCCATTTAACAAAACATTTCCTGTGCACCTCTCACACACTCTCAGGAGATACAATCAGTAATGTAGAAGACAGAACACAGCACGTGGTAAAGAAACAAAGAGGAGTAAATACGCCTATTTAGAAAAAGACATCAAGAGTTCAAACACTTTCTACACCCCCTAAAATTGATTTCTTCAGAGCAGAGTTTCAGGAATAGTAGTAGATATAAAAAGAATATTTAAGGGTAAAATGTCACCACACCTAACCTCCTTATTTATACACAAAAGAGTAAGTCCAGAGCCCATGCACATATGTGCTATCTCAAATATGTGAACACACATAGATTCCTTCCACATATCTGGGGTCTCCAGTGATTGCTGTTTCATTCAAAAGATTTATTGGACACTGGTACATACACAACACCAGTGTCTCTTCTTGATTGCCTGTATAATAGATCATATCTCTGCCACACAATTTAATGGCTGTAGTTTTCTCTTTTTTCCATGTTGAAGAGGTTCTCTCCTCTACTGGGTACAAAAGTCCTTCAGGGCAGGTACTAGATCCTACCCTATCGTGTAATTATTGGGCACTCTCCCACACACAGACCATATTCAACAAGTGATGGCTTGTTAAAGTTCCTCCTTCTACTGTGACCTGAGGAATAAGGGGAATTATATTCCCTAAGTGACCAATTTTCTCCACTTCTAGCCAATTTCTTCACTAGGGAAGATAAGCCAAGTAGTCATCACTTTCTCTATCTCTGTACTTGTACAGAGTTGTAAAGGTTTTGTAGACAGTAATATTGTGAATGCTGCTAATGCTGCTGCCACCAGTTTTTTTTTTTTTTTTTTTTGAGTGGGGGATTACCCGTCACCTCAAATATTTATCCATTATTTTTGTTACAAACAATCCAGTTATACACTTCAATTATTTTTAAGTGTATAGTAAAATATTGTTTACCATAATCAACCTGTTCTACTATTAATACTAGATTTTATTCATTCTTTATAAATTTATAAATATATTTTTATACCCATTAACCATCTCATTATTTCCCCCACCGCTGTCCTTCCCAGCCTCTGGTAGCCATCATTCTATTATATCCTTAAGTTCAGTTGTTTTACTATTTTTAGCTCCCACAAATAAGTGGGAACATCCAAAGTTTGTCTTTCTGTGTCTGTCTTATTTCACTTAACATAATGACCTCCAATTCCATTCATGTTGCTGTCAGTGACAGGATCTCATTCTTTCTTATGGCTGGATAGTAGTATATTGTGTATTTGTACCACATTTTCTTTATCCATTCTCATTTGTTGATAGACACTTACATTTCTTCCAAATCTTGGCTATTGTGAATAGTGCTACAATCACCATGGGAGTACAGATATCTCTTTGATATACTGATTTCCTTTCTTTTTGGATATATACCTAGTAGTGGGATTCCTGAATCATGTAGTAGTTCTATTTATAGTTTTTAAAAATGTTTTCAATTTTTAATTTCTGTGGGAGCAAAGTAAGTGTATATATTTATGAGGTACATGAGATGTTTTGATACAAGCATGCAATGTGAAATAAGCACATGATGGATAATGGGATATCTGTCCCCTCAAGCATTTATCCTTTTAGTTACAAACAATCCAATTATACTCTTTAAGTTATTTTAAAATGTACAATTATTATTGACTTTACTCACCCTGTTGTGCTATCAAACAGTAGGTCCTATTCATTCTTTCTAGTTATTTTAGTCCCATTAACCATCCCACCTTCCCCCAACCTACCTCCCACCACTACCTTTCCAGCCTCTGGTAACTATGCTTCTACTCTTAATCTCCATGAGTTCAATTGTTTTGAATTTTAGATTCCATGAATAAGTGAGAAAATATGACGTTGACCTTTCTGTGCCTGGCTTATTTCACTTAACATAATGATCTCCAGTTTTATCCATGTTGTTGCAAATGACTGGATTCTCATTCTTTTTGTGGCTCCATTGTGTATACATGCCACATTTTCTTTATCATTCATCTGTTGATGAACACTTAGGTTGCTTCCAAATCTTGGCTATTATAAACAGCGCTGCAACAAACATAGGAGTGCAGATATCTCTTTGATATGCTGATTTCCTTTCTTTTGGGTATATACCTAGCAGTGGGAGTGCTGGATCATATGATAGCTCAATTTTTAGTTTTTTGAGGAACACCCAAAGTGTTCTCCATAGTGATTGTACTAATTTACATTCCCACGAACAATGTAAAAGGGTTCCCTTTTCTCTACATCCTCACCATTATTTGAAACTCCCTGTCATTTTGATATAAGCCATTTTAACTGGGGTGAAATGATATCTCATTGTAGTTTTGGTTTGCTCTGATGCTCAGTGATGTTAAGCACCTTTTCATATACATGTTACTGATTTCATTGTTAATTCATCTCATATATTAGTGAATTTTTATAAGTCCATTTTCACACTGCTGATAAAGACATACCTGAGACTGCAAAGAAAAGGAGGTTTAACAGATGGGAAAGCCTTACAGTCATGGTGGAAGGCAAGGAGTAGCAAGTCACACCTTACATGGAAGGTGCCAAAGAGAGAGCTTGTGCAGGGAAACTCCTGTTTTTAAAACCATCAGATCTCGTGAGACTTATTCACTATCACAATAACAGCACGGGAAACACCGATCCCCATGATTCAATTATCTCCCACAGGGTCCTTCCCACAGTGTGTGGGAATTCAAGATGAGATTTAGGTGAGGACACAGCCAATCCATATTATTCCACCCCTGACCCCTTCCAAATCTCATGTCCTCACATTTCAAAATCAATCATGCTTCCCAACAGTCCCCCAACATCTTAACTCATTTCAGCCTTAACTCAAAAGTCCAAAGTCCCAAGTATCATCTGAGATAAGGCAAGTCCCTTCCACCTATAAAGCAAGTAAAATCAAAAGCACTGTAGTTACTTCCTAGATACAATGGGAGTTCTGGCTTTGGGTAAATACAGCCATTCCCAATGGGAGAAATTGTCCAAAACAAAGGGACTATAGGCCTCATGTAAGTCAAAACTCCAGTGGGGCAGTGAAATGTTAAAGCTCCAAAATGATCTCCTTTGACTCCGTCTCACATCCAGGTCATGCTGATGCAAGAGGTGGGTTCCCATGGTCTTGGGCAGGTCCACTCCCATGGCTTTGCAGGGTATACCCTCCCTCCCAGCTGCTTTCATGGGCTAGTGTTGAGTGTCTGCAGTTTCTTCAGGTGTATAATGCAAACTGTTGGTGGGTCTATCATTCTGGGGTCTGGAGGATAGTGATCTCTTCTCACAGCTCCACTAGGTGGTGCCTCAGTATGGACTCTGTGTGGGGGCACTCCAACCCCACATTTCCCTTCAACACTGCCCTAGCAGAGATTCTCCATGAGGACTGTACCCTTGCAGCAAACTTCTCCTGGGCATCTAGGCATTTCCTTACATCTTCTGAAATCTAGGCAGAGGTTCCTAAACCTCAATTCTTGACTTCTGTGCCCTCACAGACTCAACACCACATGGAAGTTGCCAAGACAAGGCTTGCACCCTCTGAAGCTAAGGCCCAAGCTCTATGTTGGCCCCTTTTAGTCATGGCTGGAGTGGCTTGACTGCAGGGCAACAAGTGGCTAGTCTGCACATGGAAGAGGGACCCTGGGCCTGACCCACAATACCATTTTTCCCTCCTAAACCTCCAGTCCTGTGATGGGAGGGGCTGCCATAAAGGTCCAGGTTTCTGAGATGCCCTGGAGACATTTTCCACATTTTCTTGGTTATTAACATTTGGCTCCTTGTTAATTATGCAAATTTCTACACCTGGCTTAAATTTATCCTCAGAAAATGGGATTTTCTTTTCTATCCCATTGTCAAGCTGCAAATTTTCCAAACTTTTACCTTGTTTCCCTTTTAAAATTGAATGCCTTTAACAGCACCCAAGTCACCTCTTGAATGTTTTGCTGCTTAGAAATTTATTCTGCCAGATACCCTAAATCTTTGCTCTCAAATACAGTTTCACAAATCTGTAGGGCAGAGGAAAAATGCCTCCAGTCTCTTTGCGAAAACATAACAAGAGTTACCTTTGCTCCAGGTCCCAACAAGTTCCTCATTTCATCTGAGACCACCTCAGCGTGGATTTCATTGTCCATATCATTATCAGCATTTTGGTTAAAACCATTCAACAAGTCTCTAGGGAGTCCCAAACTTTCCCACATTTTCCTGTCTTCTCCTGAGCCCTCCAAACTGATCCAGCCTCTACTTGTTACCCAGTTCCAAAGTCACTTCCCCATTTTCAGGTATCTTCTCAGCAGTGTCCCACTCCCAATACCAATTTACTGTATTAGTTCATTTTCATGCAACTGATAAAGACATACTCAAGACTGGGAAGAAAAAGAGTTTTAATGGATTTACAGTTCCACATGGCTGGTGAGGCCTCACAACCATGGCAGAAGGCAAGGAGAAGCAAGGCACATCTTAGATGGATGGCAGCAGGCAAAGACACAGCTTGGGCAGGGAAATTCCCATTTTGATGAGATTTGACTGGGGACACAGCCAAACCATATCAGAGTTGAAATCACTACAAAGCTATAGGAGTACAAGATCATCATTTTTGTTCATGTGTGTTTGTATATTCCAATATGTCAATGCTAGCAAATAATTTGGGCATAAGAAAAAACTATAAGCCATATTAGTATCTTTCACCCTTGGCTTCTAAGAGAACTGTGGCTATCAAAGATCAAGCCTTGTGTTTGATACTGCATGGGGTTTTTGCAGAAAAAAATATCATTATCATTATCTGGCCTTGTGTGTCTGCAAAACACACATCACTATGGAGAGCTACTTTATAATAACGTCCTAGTTTCAATTTACTCAAGGGCCATATCCATCGTGGGGGTAAAAAGGATATAATAATGTCCACCTCCTTGTGAGAAAATGATCTAAGGGTCAGAGACAGGCAGAAGATTTCCCAAGGCCACAACAAATTCAAGACCAGAAGTCAGGGCTCCTAATTTTCTGACCAGGAACTCCATTTTATCTAGAGGATAGTGAAGGTAAACTAGAGTCTTTATTCCTCTGTTTTTTGCTTTTTCAATTCCTCATGACTTTTGACTTATTTTTCCAGAAGAAGGGATCATTATGGGGAAACTAGAATGCTTTTAGGGGAGAAATAATGGGAAGAGGTATAAAATGCCAGAAAGCACCTTTTGCAGTATGGTTTTGACCCCCCTGACATACCCATGAAACCATTTTTCTTGTGTGACAGCAAGAATTCCTTCCATGTAATTTTCAGCAGCAAATAGGGCTTGGGAAGAGTCCTAAGTTGGCCTTACTTAGATCCAAACTCATACTCAGCAAAACAGACACAGTGTATATTTTGGGTGCCCTAGCTTCATTCTGCTAGATCAAATGTCTTCATCTCTTAACCACCCTCCTTTGTTTTTGGTCCCCAGTGCTGCAATCTTCCTTTTATCAAAATCAGTTCTTAGGATCAACTAGTTTGCCCTGAAATTTAGATGTCTTTTAGGTTTTCATTCCATAGTGATTCATTGATCATATTCTTTGTGCCAACTATTTTACCAGGTATTTAGGACATAGGAGCAAAGGGAACTTGTATTCATTAAGCACTTTTTAATAGATTTTATTTTCCAGAGCAGCTGAGGGTTCATAGCAAATAAAAAACAGAAAATGTAGAAAGTTCTCATGTGTGTCCTGCCCTCACACATGCATAGCCTCACCTGTTATTAACAATCCTCCACCAGAGAAGTACATTTGTTAGAATTGATGATGCTACATTAATACATCATTATCATCCAGGGTCCATAGCTTACATTAGTGTTCACTTTTAGTGTTGCATATTCTAAGGGTTTGGACAAATGTATAATAACATGTATCCACAATTATAGTGTCATACAAAATAGTTTCCCTGCCCTAAAAATTCTCTGAACTTGGAGATTCTGATGATTATGTATCTTGGGGATGATCTTCTTGTTAAGTATCTTACCGGGATTCTCAGAGATGACACGAACAAATGAAAAAAAATTCCATGTTCATGGATAGGAAGAATCAATATCATTAAAACAGCCATACTTCCCAACACAATTTATAGATTCAATGCTATTCCTGTTAAACTACCATGAGATTCTTCACAGAACTAGAAAAAAAAACTGTTTTAAAATCATATGGAACCAAAAAGGATCCTGAATAGCCAAAACAATCATAAGCAAAAAGAACAAAGCTGTAGACATCACACTAGCTGACTTCAAACTATATTACAGGGCTACATGAACCAAAACTGCATGGCACAAAAACAGACACATAGACCAATGGAACAGAATAGAGAACCCAGAAATAAGACCACAGATCTGCAACTATCTGATCTTTGACAAACCTGACAAAAATAAGCAGTGGTGAAAAGATTCCCTATTCCATAAATGGTGCTGGGAAAACTGACTAGCCATATACAGAAAATTAAAACTGTGCCCCTTTCTTACACTAGATACAAAAATGAATCAAGATGGATTAAAGACTTAAATGTAAAACCCAAAACTGTAAAAACCCTGAAAGACAACCTAGGTAATACCATTCAGGATATAGGCACAGGCGAAAAATTTCTTTTTTTAAAATTTCTATTTTTTTTATACTTTAAGTTCTAGGGTACATGTGCACAATGTGCAGGTTTGTTACATATGTATACATGTGCGATGTTGGTGTGCTGCACCCATTAACTCATCGTTTACATTAGGTATACCTCCTAATGCTATCCCTCCTCCCTCCCCCAACCCCACAACAGGCCCCGGTATGTGATGTTCCCCATCCTGTGTCCACATGCTCTCATTGTTCAATTCCCACCTATGAGTGAGAACATGTGGTGTTTGGTTTTCTGGCCTTGCAATAGTTTGCTCAGAATGATGGTTTCCAGCTTCATACATGTCCCTACAAAGGACGTGAACTCATCCTTTTTTATGGCTGCATAGTATTCCATGGTGTGTATGTGCCACATTTTCTTAATCCAGTTTATCATTGATGGACATCTGGGTTGGTTCCAAGTCTTTGCTATTGTGAATAATGCCGCAGTAAACATATGTGTGCATGTGTCTTTATAGCAGCATGATTTATAATCCTTTGGGTATATACTCAGTAATGGGGTGGCCGGGTCAAATGGCATTTCTAGTTTGAGATCCTTGAGGAATTGCCACACTGTCTTCCACAATGGTTGAACTAGTTTACAGTCCCACCAACAGTGTAAAAATATTCCTATGTCTCCACATCCTCTCCAGCACCTGTTGTTTCCTGACTTTTTAATGATTGCCATTCTAACTGGTGTGAGATGGTATCTCATTGTGGTTTTGATTTGCATTTCTCTGATGGTGAGTGATGATGAGCCTTTTTTCATGTGTCTGTTGGCTGCATAAATGTCTTCTTTTGAGAAGTGTCTCTTCATATCCTTCACTCACTTTTTGATGGGGTTGTTTGATTCTTTCTTGTAAATTTGTTTGAGTTCTTTGTAGATTCTGGATATGAGTCCTTTGTCAGATGGGTAGATTGCAAAAATTTTCTCCCATTCTGTAGGTTGCCTGTTCACTCTGATGGTGGTTTCTTTTGCTGTGCAGAAGCTCTTTAGTTGAATTAGATCCCATTTCTCAATTTTGGCTTTTGTTGTCATTGCTTTTGGTGTTTTAGACATGAAGTCCTTGCCCATGCCTATGTCCTAAACTGTATGGCACAGGCAAAGATTTCATGATGAAGATGCCAAAAGCAATTACAACAAAAGCAAAAATTGGTAAATGAGATTTAACTAAACTAAAGAGTTTCCATACAGCAAAAGAAACTATCAACAGAATAAACAGACTACCTACAAGAATGGAAGAAAATATTTCCAAACTATGCATCTGAGAAAGATCTAATATCCTTTAAGAAACATAAACAAATGTACCGAAAAAGACAAACAACCCAATTAAAAAGTGTGCAAAGGACATGAACAGACAGCTTACAGAAGATGACATATGAAAATACAGTTCGACATCACTGATCATTAGAGAAATGCAAATCAAAACCACAATGAGATACCATCTCATGGCAATCAGAATGGCTATTATCTAAAGTCAAAAAACAACAGATGTTGGCAAGGTTGTGGAGAAAAAGGACTGCTGTTACACTGTTGGTGGGAGTGAAAATTAGTTCATTGTGGAAGGCATTGTGACAATTCCTCAGAGACCTAGAGGCAGAAATACCATTTGACCTAGCAATCTCATTACTGGTTATATATCCAAGGAATATAAATTGTTCTATTATAAAGACACATGCAAGCATATGTTCATTGCAGCACTATTCACCAATAGCAAAGACGTGGAATTAACCTAAATGCCCATCAATGATAGATTGGATAAAGAAAGAAAATGTGGTACATATACACCACGAATTATATGCAGCCATTAAAAAAAAAAAAAAAAAAAAAAAAGGAGATCATGTCCTTTGCAAAGATATGGATGGAGCTGGAAGCCATTATCCTTAGCAAAATAATGCAGGAACAGAAAACCAAATACTGCATGTTCTCACTTATAAGTGAAAGCTAAATGATGAGAACACATGAACACATAGGAGGGAACAACACACACTGGGGCCTGACAGAAGATAGAGGGTGGGAGGAGGGAGAGGATCAGGAAAAATAACTAATAGGTACTAGACTTAACACCTGGGCAATGACATAGTCTGTACAACAGTGCCCTATGTACAATAAACAAGTTCATCTATGTAACAAACCTGCATATGTATCCCTGAACCTTTGTTTGTTTGTTTGTTTGTTTTTGCTTTTTTGGGGGGTGGGGGATGGAGTCTCGCTCTATCACCCAGGTGGAGTGCAGTGGCACGATCTTGGCTCACTGCAACCTCCGCCTCCCAGGTTCAAGTGATTCTCCTGCCTCAGTCTCCTGATGTATCCATAAACTTAAAAGTTTTTAAAAGATTATATCTGCTTTACCAATTCATCCCTTCCTCCTCTATCCCCCATCAACTGCTGATTTTATTAGTGTCTTCATAGTTTCCCTTTTTCCAGAGTGTCAGATAGTTAGAATAATGCAGTATGTAGCCTTTTCAGATTGGCTTCTTTTGCTTATATGCATTTAAGTTTCCTCCATGTACTTCTGTGGCTTGGTAGTTCATTTCTTTTTGGTGACGAATAATATTCCATTTTCCAGATGTACCACAGTGCATTTATCCATTCACCTACCAAAGGACATCTTGGCTGCTTCCAACTTTTGGCAGTTATTAATAAAGCTGCTAGAACTATTCACATAGTTCTGCAGATGAAGGTTTTTGTGTGGACATATGTTTTCAGCTTCTTTGGAGAAATACCAAGGAGCACAATTGCTGGATCATATAGTAAGAGTATGTTTAGTTGTGTAAGAAACCACCAAACTATCTTCCAAAGTCACTATACCATTTTGCATTCTGACCAGCAATGAATGAGTGCAGGTATACATCCTTGCCAGCATTTGTTTTTGTCAGTATTCTGGATTTTGTCCATTTCAATAGATGTGTAGCGATATCTCATTATTGTTTTAATTTGCGTTTCTCTGATGATGTATGATAGGAGGCATCTTTTCATGTGCTTATTTGTCATCTGTTTATCTTCTTTGGTGAGATATCTAAGGTTCTGTGGCCCATTTTTAGTTGGGTTGTTTGTCAGTTTTAGGAGATTTTGTTTGTTTGTTGAGTTTTAGGAGTTCCTTGTATATTTTTAATAATAGCTCTTTTTCTGACATGTCTTTTGTAATTATTGTCTCTCGATATTTGGCTTCTTATTTAATTCTCTTGATTTTTGTCTTTCACAGAGCAAACTATTTTTATTTTAATAAAATTTTTAAAAGTCCAGCTTATCAATTCTTCCTTTCATGGATCATGCCTTTGGTGTTGTATCTAAAGAGTCATCTCAAAACCCAAGGTCATCTAGATTTTCTCCTACAATATCTCCAAGGAGTTTATAGTTTTGTGTTTTGCGTTTTGGTTTGTGATAAATTTTGAGTTGATTTTTGTTCAGGATATAATATCTATGTCTACCTATTATTTCTGCTTTGCATGTGGATGCCCAGTTGTTCTATCACCATGTTCATCTCCTCTTTCACCAATACCATACTGTCTTGATTACTATAACTTTATAGAAAATTTTGAAGTTAGGTAGTGTTATCCTCCAAATTTGTTTTTTATTTCAATATTTGTTTGCTATTTGGGGTCTTTTTCCTCTCCACGTAAACTCTAGAATCAGTTCACAAAATAACTTGCTGGGATTTTGATTGGGATTGCACTAAATCTACAAGTTAAGCTGGAAAGAACATGTTGACAATATTGAGTGTTCCTAGCTCTCCATTTACATGGACTATCTCTTCCATTTATTTAGTTCTTTGATTTCTTGCATCAGAGTCTTGCACTTTTTTTCATATAGATCTTGCACATATTTTGTTAGCTTTATAACTAAGTATGTTATTTTGGGGGGTGCTAATATAAATGGCACTATGTAATTTCAGTTTTCACCTTTTCATCATTAGCATATAGGAAATTAATTGGCTTCTGTGTACTAACCTTTTATTCTACAACCTTACTATAATTGCTTATTAGTTCCAGGAGTTTTTTGTCAGTTATCTTGGATTTTATACAAAGAGTATTGTGTTATCTGTGAACAAAGATAGTTTTATTTTTTCCTTCCTAATATGTAGACTTTTAATTTCCTTTTCTTGTCTGATTGTATTAGCTAGAACTTGCAGTATGATGTTGAAAGGCAGTGGTGAAAGGGAACATCCTTGCCTTGTTTCTGATCTTAGTGGGAAAACTTCAAGTTTTTTTGTTGTTGTTGTTGTTGTTTTGTTTTGTTTTTCCATTAGGCATGATATTAACTGTAGGGATTTTGTAGATATTCTTTAAGAAGTTGAGGAGTTCCCCTATTCCTAGTTTACTGAAAGTTTTTATTTTCGATGGGTATTGGTAGATATTTTTTAGATATCAGACACTAACTCACAAAGTAAATAAAATACTCTAGAATCTCAGAGTCAAGTGAAAAAAGCAAGTATGCAAATAAATTATTATTGTACAAGATTATACCTTTAGTATTCTGGCTTATAATTGCCAGTTTACTCTTCTAATAAGCCTCTATATGGTGAACTTCTTGGGAGCAGAAACCGTCTGCTTTGTGGTAATAATCCTAGCCACAGTGGAGCCCTCCAGGAGTATAGTAGGCCTTCAATGGATACTTGTTAAATGGATAAAAAGATAGAGTATGATAATTAAGATAATCACCATATGAATTTGGTACCATAGAATCCTAGAGGGGCTAGTGTTAGGGAGAGCTAAAGAGAGCAAATGGTCAACTATTCCTGAGGAATGAGGAGAAGTTTCCTAAGTATATAAAAGAGAAGAAGCCAAATGCGGGCAGAAAGGCCTATACGTGGAAAGACCAAGATGAGGGAACGAGTCTGTTTAAAGAAAAGCTAGGAATTCAGAGAAAATCAAGGAGATTTTATGTGATTGGAATTTAGAGTATTTTTGAGGGTGTGTCAGGAGACAAGGCTAGACATATTTGTTTAGGGGAAAACATTTTGATGATTCTTCTAAAAATCACTTCCCATTCTTGTCAGTGTCCAAAGTTGGCTTTCAGATTTTACTGTGGCTAAAGGAAATAGGTAATGAATAACTTGAAGGATGCCATGTTCAGGAAGAGTTTGGCTAACCTCTGCTCTAAGGGCAGGAGTCTGGGTAGAAAGGGAAAGTAGGTCAGTAAGATCAATGAAAATTCTCAATTGGAAAAGCAAGGATGGGAAGCAATGCTCTTCCTCTTTTTTCCTGATAAAGAGAAGAAGGAATTAGCAAATTCATCAGGGCTGAACTAATTGTTATGTAAAGCTTTCCCTGGAATTAGCAAAAAAACAGAACTTGTAGCTGGTAAAAGCAACAGAAACATTTATACAGGACAACACCTGTGATATCCCCAGAGAAGAGAACAGTTAATATTTCTTCTAAAGGAAAGAATTTTTAAGAGTTCAACTATAGCTAAAGGTCAGTAAGATGTTTCTATTTCCTTACATATTATTTTTGAAAATGAATTTCAGTAATAGTAATTAATGATGCATTCATGGTAGTCTTTTGTCTTTTTTTTCCACAGTAATTCTTAGATATCTTAACTACATGAAAACTTCTGAAATTCCATTAATGAGGTTATGGAAGGCTTTGCCATTTGCATACAAGGCTTTCTGCCCAGGCCCCTGGTAACAGCTCCCAAAACTACACTAGCATGATTATCGTTTTACTTCAAATCCATTTTCTGAAGTGACAGGTCACAGGGATTCAATCGGCCTCAGTGACTCCTTTTGCCTCCCTAGGCAGGTGATGTTCATGTCGGTTTGTGCATTGGCTCAGGTAGCCCCTACCAGAGCATATTAGCTTCCAAGGTGTCAGGTAACAAACTGCTCAAACTGAGTGTTTAAAACAACAGAAATTTATTGTCTCTCAGTTCTGGAGGCTAGAGTCCAAGATCAAGGTGTTAGCAGGACCCGGTCCCTCTGAAACCTGTAGGAGACTCTCCTTGCCTCTTCCTAGCTTCTGGAGTTTTGCCAGCAACCTCAAGTGTTGCTTGGTTTGCAGCTGCACCACTCCAACATTGGCCTCCATTTTCTTGTGGCATTCTCCTGGTGTATCTCTGTCTTCACATGCCTTTTTTTTTTTTTTTTTTTTTTTTGAGGTGGAGTCTTGCTCTGTCACCCAGGCTGGAGTGCAGTGGCATGATCTCAGCTCACTGCAATCTCCACCTACCAGGTTCCAGCAATTCTCTGCCTCAGCCTCCTGAGTAGCTGGGATTACAGACGCCTGCCACCACACCCGGCTAATTTTTGTTTTTTTTAGTAGAGATGGGGTTTTACCATCTTCATCAGGTTGGTCTTGTGCTCCTGACCTCGTGATCCACCCGCCTCGACCTCCCAAACTGCTAGGATTACAGGCATGAGTCACCACAACCGGCCTTTTTTTTTTTTTCTTTTGAGACCAAGTTTCACTCTTGTTGCTCAAACTGGAGTGCAATGGCTCCATCTCAGCTCACTGCAACCTCTGCCCCCTGAGTTCAAGCAATTCTCCTGCCTCAGCCTCCTGAGTAGCTGGGATTACAGGTGTCTGCCACCACACCCAGCTAATTTTTAGTAGAGAAGAGGTTTCATCATGTTGGCCAGGCTGGTTTCAAACTCCTGACCTCAGGTGTTTCACCCTCTTCGGACTCCCAAAGTGCTGCAATTACAGGTGTGAGCCGCCCCACCCAGCCCTGGCTGTCTTCTTATAAGGAGACCAGTCAGATTGAATAAGGGACTCATTCTACTCCAGTGTGACCTCTTCTTAACATCTGACATCTACAATAATCCTTTCCTAACATGTCACATTCTGGGGTATTGGGAGTTAGGACTTCAAAATTTCTTTAGGGTTGGAGACACAATTCAACACATAACACAGAGTGTAAACTTTACAGGGACAGGGAGGTCTTGTATAGCTTTGTATGTGCAAGGCTCGGCCAGGGTCTAGCCCAGTAACTGCTGGCAAAACCTTGGTTAAATGAATGAAGAAAGTATATGCAAATATTCTGCTCTGTTCTTCTGAGTATTAAGAATTGAATCTCTGTTTGCCCTGTCTAAGAACTTCCTCCTGATCTGGCCTCTGCCTTCATGTCTCCACTGTACCCCTTCTAGAATGGTACATTCTAGTCCAGTGAAAATATTTGCTTTCCTTCAAACACCTCATATTCCCTCACTTCCTTCATTTATATTTTTCTTTATTCATTAATTGTTATCCCACTCCCCATCTCTCTATCAGTGCTCTCCTACCTACTATAAACACCGGGCTGGCCACAGTGGCTCATGCCTGTAATCCCAGCACTTTGGGAGGCAGAGATGGGTAGATCATGAGGTCAGGAAATCAAGACCATCCTGATTAATACGGTGAAACCCCATCTCTACTAAAAATACAAAACATTAGCTGGAAGTGGTGGCATGTGCCTATAATCCCAGCTTCTTGGGAGACTGAGGCAGGAGAATCGCTTGAACCTGGGAGGCGTAGGTTGCAGTGAGCCAGGATCGTACCACTGCACTCCAGCCTGGGCGACAAAGCAAGACTCCGTCTCAAGGTAAAAAAAAAAAAAAACTTATCCCAAATGTTATGGATGAATGAATGTTATTATAATTGGTTATTTTTACTTACTTCCCTCCCAGTCCCCCTAGGATGAGAGCCCATGAAGTCAGGAACTAAGTTGTATTTATAGTTATATTTCCAGCACCAATCACAGCACCAGAAGTGTATTTACCTTGAAACCCTAGGCCCTTCAATTACATGGACCTCTTCAAGCTCTTGTACCTTGTGTTAGACACTTTGCTGGGTACTGGAGACACAAAGGCCGGGGGAACGAGAGTTCATATACAGTAAGCACATTTGAGATATCAGGCACTAGCATTCTGGGTAAATAAGAAATTCATGTTACAAGTGTAATATTTTATGCTTTTTAAAAAATAAAATAAAATTTTTTAAAAAGGGAGCTCCAGATTGTAAAACTTCCAGACCGTATAAAACCTGCATCTGCCCTTGCAAAGCACTTGCTATGCTGAGAGAAGTAATTCACAAAGCAAATAATTCTGGCCATGTTTTCCTGTGTAATTTAAGTGTGATCTCCTTCAGCAAACCTTCCATAGACCCCCCTCCATCCAGAAATTATTTCTCTCTATCCCAGGCCCTCACAGCACTTTTTATGTATCTCTTTTATTACTTATATTTTGTTTCAAATATCTCTCTCTCTATATTTATGTCTTATTTCTTCCACTAGATTTGAAATTCTATGAGGGCCAAGTCAGTCATAATGATCTTCATCTATAACACAATACTTGGCAAATGGCGTGTGCTTGATAAATATTTGAATGACTATTAAGAGCTTCCAACATGTTATTTATTAATATAGTCCAGGCATTTGCATTTATTATCCCATTTAATCCTCACAAAAACCACAATGTAAGTACCACCATTATTCTCATTTTGTGATATAAAAACTGAGATTCAGGCCGGGCGCGGTGGCTCAAGCCTGTAATCCCAGCACTTTGGGAGGCCGAGACGGGCAGATCACGAGGTCAGGAGATCGAGACCATCCTGACTAACACGGTGAAACCCCGTCTCTACTAAAAAATACAAAAAACTAGCTGGGCGAGGTGGCGGGTGCCTGTAGTCCCAGCTACTCAGGAGGCTGAGGCAGGAGAATGGCATAAACCCAGGAGGCGGAGCTTGCAGTGAGCTGAGATCTGGCCACTGCACTCCAGCCTGGGCAACAGAGCCAGACTCTGTCTCAAAAACAAAAAAACAAAAAAAAAAAAAACTGAGGTTCAACAAGATGAAGTAAATTGACCAAAGTCTTGTTGTAGCTAATAAATGACAAATCTCGGTTTTAAACTTAGATGTGTGTCTGGAACCAAAGCCAAGTAATTACTGCAGAACTAAATCATTCTTCAGAAAATTGAATAGATATATTTCTTGTGCATAAAGAATTCCCAGCGAGTGGAGGAGAGATACATATATCTGTATCTATTTTTAAGTGATAGTACTATAATGCCCCAAGTAAAATGCTCTGGGAACACCACCTAGGAGATGGCTAAATGTGCCTGTGGAATTGTTGAAGGATAAACTGGCTCATCTGGGGATGGGCATTCCAGACAGAGGAAGAACACACAAATGGCACAGGAGAGTCTGGCCATGAGGGCCACAGAGGAATTTATGCATAATTGATAGGTATAGTGCTAGAAGAAATGTATTGAAAGCTGAGATTGAAAAAGTCCATGGAGCCCAAATTAATAGTTACTTCATATTGTAAGGAGAATCCTAGTTAGGAATCCCTGGCAGAGATGTCATGGGCCCGAACTAAGGCAACAATACTAATATGATGTGAGAGGCATTTCTGAGTTAAAGATGACTGCATTTGTTGGATGATTGGAAGTACCAGATGAGCAGTAGAGAAGAAAATGCAGAAGTTTCTGATTTATAAGATTGGGCAGACACCATTAACCCAGATAAGGAACAAAAGGGAGAAAAAAAGATTCAGGGAGAAAATAATGATTTCATTCTGGAGGAATTGAATAGAAATGTGGAGTAGAGAAGACTGATCCGGGCCAGAGATATGAATTAGTGGATTATCAGTCTAGAAAAGGATAAGACCACCTATTCATTAATTTATTTAAAAAATATCAAGGCCCTAATCTGTACCAGGGACTAGACTAGATGCTAGAGGCCCAAGGGGGTTGTAGTTCTCATAGAGATTGCGTTATAGTGGGAGATGGGCGACAAACAAACAAACACAATTAATTTACTGTAAGATAAGTATCCTTACAAGAGGCCGTGATTTTAAAAAAGAAAAAAAGGAGTGGGGGATTAGTTTAGATGGAGTGGTCACAGAGCACAGTTTAAACTGAGACCTAGAGAGACAAAGGAGCCCTCCGAGAAAGAGCTAGAGGAAAGGAAAAAGAGGAGAATTCAGTGTCTCAGTCACACCAGCCACACTTCAAGTGCTTACTAACACATATGACTGGTAACTACAATATTGGGCAAACAGATACATAGAACATTTCCCAAAATTTCAATTATGGAAACATAGAGAGGAACGTTTATAATGTCAAAAGCTGAAGAGAGGCCAAGTTGGAGAGGACCTAACAATAGAGCTGTTTCTGTTCTCTCCACTTTCTTGAAGGTGAGTACTAAATATTTATTAAATCATCAAGTGGAATTGTGGTTTTAGAAATGGGAATGCCCCACTTCTGATTTTCATTAAGCAAGCATGTGTAATGCTGGAGCTGGAAGGGATCGTGGTGATTCTGGTTTGCCTTTCTCACCCCTCCTCTAGTTATACAATATGGAAACTAGTTCAGAGAGGCTGTTTTCAAGGACACTCAGGGGTTAATATTGGAGTCAGGACTAGAAAATAGGCCTCAGTCTAAAGTTTTTTTCTACAATTATATGGATGTATCCATATCAGAGTTAAGAGAAAACATGAAATACTTGAACCCAATTATTTCACTTTAATTTAAGCCATTTTCCCCATATCACACTAATTGTAGAGGGTTTGAACATTTGATAATTAATTGGAGTTTCATAATACCATAATGTTCCAACTCAAAAGACATTTTAAAAAATCATTCATAAAATGTACTTTGCCTTTAGGAAGAATAGGCAGAGTTTTTTCCTCTAATCCTATTTTTGAATATTAGTTTTGCTAATGCCCCAGCTTCGTAATAGTTTCAGACATTATTTCACCAGTCATGAGAGCTTGAGAACAACTGACACAACTATGAAAAATAACTCTATACAATAGATATTTACTTTTTTACTTTTATTTAGTTTAACAAGATTGCTAAAATTATTCCTGTTATAATTATCAAAAGAAATTCCTTTTATAATTAACTTACCTTTAAAAATTCAAAATGCAACAGGGAACAAAAGCAAATTATTGTCATTATGGATAGTACATATAACTTAAAATAAGTTGGCAATGAAAACGTTATGAAATAAAAGAAAAAGAGGGGTAATCCTTTTTTTTTTTTTTTTTTGCTTTGGAGATAAAATAATGATTAGAAGGTATGGTTATGAAAAGTGAGAACGTATGTAGAGCAACATAAAATTGGTTCTTTGTTTATTTTCTCAAGAAATTTAGACAAAAACAAATTGAGGTGAAACTTGGTTATTAGATTATCATATTTGATATGTGGATAAGAAAGTACTCCAAATATTTTTAAATCAAACTAATTGATCTGTAGTTAATTTATGTTGCGAGAAGAAAAATTTTTAATTTATCTGTTTGATTCCATTTACCAAGGATGTTATATGTAGTCTCAGATGTGTACCTAATTCTAAGATTTACTCCAGAGAAGAGAAGGAAGAGAGAACTCAGACAAGCCAGGCATGGTGGCTCATGCCTGTAATCCCAGCACTTTGGGAGGCTGAGGCGGGCGGATCACCTGAGGTCAGGAGTTCAAGACCAGCCTGACCAACATGGAGAAACCCTGTCTCTACTAAAAAAAAAAACAAAAATTAGCCGGGCATGGTGGCACATGCCTGTAATCCCAGCTACTAGAGAGGCTGAGGCAGGAGATTCGCTTGAACCTGGGAGGTGGAGGTTGCGGTGAGCCGAGATCGTGCCATTGCACTCCAGCCTGGGCAACAAGAGCAAAACTCCATCTCAAAAAAAAAAAAAAAAGAACTCAGATCTTAGCAGTTAAATCCAAGATCTGCCATTACAGCCTCAATCAAAGCCCCTCACTTTGCTGCAGAAGTGTCTTTAGAGACCTTTAGAATTATTAATTAACCTCATTGCAGGCAATCTTGGGTTGTAGAAACAGAACAATGTAACATAAACACTTAAGGCTTACAAATAGAAGTTACTGCATTACAAAATCTCCCCTGGGTGCACAAACATTCAATGCCTTCACATTATCCAAGTATAAGTCTGACTTCCTTAGGTTGACATCCATGTTCCTTCCCAGTCTGCCTCAGTCTTCTACTTTTCCTTGAGGCCAATCCTGCACATTATTCAAACTGGGATACTCCCTGTTCTCCAAATACATCTTGCATATCTCTGCTCTGACCCTAGGTTCATGCTATGTACTGAAATACCCTCTACTTTCCTTTCCACTTTCCTAATTTCTACCCATCTGTCAAGGTCTAGTTCAGATTGTACATTCTATATGACTTAATATCTATTCTTTAACACAGAGATCTTTCATCCACAATACTCACTTGGTACTTAACATGTGGCTTTACAATATTGATTTATTACTTTATTTGTGACTATTTACCTTTCAAAGGTCATAACTTTCTATAGGGAAAGGAAATGAGTTAGCATTTACTGAGAACTTGCTGTGTGATTCTAGTATTTTTATGTTATTTCATTTCTTTCACAATGCCAGAAAATAGATATTATTTTTCACAATTAATAGCTAAAAAAGCGAAACATCAAGAAACTACACCAAGGTTACTCAAATATTTATTGATAGGATTATGATTCAAGCCTAGATCTATCTAGCTCCAATGCCCATTGTCTTTCCCAATATCACAGTACCCCATACCATCCTCCGCTAGTGGGGTTGTTTTATCCCACACAGTACCAACCACAGGATATTCAGCATATACTCTGTATCAGTGTGGTTATTATTTTGCTGAAGTCAATCTGGTCTATATTGCATATTTAATGCATAGATCCCCCTGATGATGACAGATTTCTTTCTATTATTTTAATAATATGTCTTCAAATAGCAGTTCAACAAAACCCCCTATCTTTGTGTATCTGTATGATGCCCAATAATCTGTTTGACTGATTATTTGGCTAACAGACCAAATTAACTATTTAAATATGAGGCACACATTATACTGCATCCTTTTGAGGAGCTAATTCATTTAGATATAAGAAGGTTGTAATCAACCAGCAGCTTTGAAGCCTTCTGTTGTCTTCCATGTGACCACCTTTGGTATGCTCCTCTCTTCACAATTTTACTAATACATGTCTTCTCATTCTACTAAAAAAGTCTTTTAGATCTCCTCAAGGATCTCCTCTTTTAATAATATTGTTCACATGAACACAACTGCATTTACAGAGGAATGAAGGAAAAAGGATTCCGGAAGACTAGCTGTAGACTTCCCATATGATTTCCAAGGGTAACAGATCCTTTTTGGGTTGTCGTGGTACTAGATCTGGGCCTTCCATTTACAGTCTCTGAAACTCAATTTTTGTCAGTGTATCCAGGAGTAATCAAGCTTATATGTTGTGATACCATGTTTTTAATATACAATGCAAAATGTAACTACTCAAGATACCAGAATGTGCTAAGTAGCACATTGCTCCCAATAGGAAAAACACTAGGAGAACTTATATTTTAATGAGCCGGAGGCTTGGTGAGCCTGGACTCTGAGAGGGAAATTAGCTACCCAAGTGACCCTAATGACTACTGTCATAGAGCTAGGATGGCCAGATGAGCCCATCTCATATGTTACCCCTACCACCAGGACAGCGCATTTAAGGTAGCCACCTGCAGCTGGAGCTGGAGAGCACCTCGATCTCACAGTACTGGAGACCTATTGCCAAGATCTTTCTTTTACCACTCAGGTGAACTCTCCCTCCTTTATTCTCCCAATGTATTCAGTTTTATTAATTCTGTTTGCAAGTGTAACTTCTTCCACATTCAAACACGCCTCAAGTAGTTCCCCAGGCCCCCTTTTTTTAATTTTCTTTTCTTTTTTTTTTTTTTGAGACAGACTCTCACTCTGTTGCCCAGGCTAAAGTGCAGTGATGCTATCTTGGTTTACGGCAACTTCCGCCTCCCAGGTTCAAGCAATTCTCATGCCTCAGCCACCCAAGTAGCTGGGATTACAGGCATGCACCACTGTGCCCAGCTAATTTTTTTTTTTTTTTTTTTTTTTAGTAGAGATGGAGTTTCACCATGTTAGCCAGGCTGGTCTCCAACTTCTGGCCCCTAGTGATCCACCCACTTCGGCCTCCCAAAGTACTGGGATTACTACAGGCGTGAGCCACCACGCCTGGCCCCCAGGCCCTTTTTTTATTGCTGTGAGCCAAAATCAGGGTAGATATGTATCCTGGACATTGTTGAGGTGCTAATATTTTTGTGCTTTATCCTTTTGTTTGGGGTGTAGCCTCACAGGGTCCTAATTTTGCTCAGGTGTCTCTGATCTAATCCCACCACTGCACTCACACACTCCTATTCATGCAGCCAGCAAATCTAGACACTAACACACTAGCTCATCACTCTTCAGTCTGCTGCTATTCTCAGTACTTGCTTTCTTCTGAGCTTGCATTTCTGCTTCATTTTCAGCCTCTGAAGATTTCTTTTACTTGCAAGCTTAGCCAAGCATTTAAAAGTATTTTATAACTATTTTATACAGAATTTTTAGCTGCTTTGTAATGAAAGGGGTTTTCAGAATATCTAATCTGCCAAATTACTGGAAATAGCATCTCAATATTTAAGTTTCTTTAAAATTTATTAGTTTTCTAGATGCCTTTAGTTCATTGTCTTATCGGAATTTCAACACTTCCCCATGAGACAAACATTATTCCCTCCATTACCCAAGCAAGGAACCCGACCTGTAAGGGACAATCCTGGCTTCCCACAGATCCCAAGAGAGCTAGAACTAGAACTCAGTATCGTTTTTCCCAACCTCTCACTTTTTTTTTTTTCTTTCATGAAACAATATTTTTGTTTGTATATCTCTTATATACTCAGTCTGTACCAGTTCCCAAAATTACACAAAACAAGGACCTAAATGTCCTTTGTCTTTCAGGATCATACAGATCCACAGTATAGATGGATGGGTAAATAAATTAATTTCAGGACAGTAAAGGCAGTGATAGTGGTGTGATCAATGAAAGGACAATGTGGTTTCAAAAAAGTCAATTCTTCTGGAGGTGAGGGTAGAGGGGACAGCAGAGAGGAGATGGTACCTGGCCTCAGTCTTAAAGGCCAAGTAGGACTTCCTTAGATAGATGAGAATACCAGGAAAGGCAGGCATCCTTCTAGCCAAAGGAAACAGCCTGGGCAAAGACAAGGAGGAATAACATGGAATGAGAAGCTGTGGTTGACAACTTTGTAAGGCTGAAACATGAAGTACAAGGGGGTACAGTGAAGTTAGGTGGTGGAGCGGTAGGTGAGGTCAAAGCTTTGAATGCCTATGTAGAAGTTTAGACCTCATCCTAAAAGGTATACAGATCCTTAGAAGGCTTTTGAGCAAGAGAGAAACATGGTTAGGTATGTTCTTTAGAAAGATTAATGAAAACATATTTATACCCTAATTCCCACTACCCAATATAGCTTCTCACCATGGAGGCTGTAGGAGTTGACTGGAGTAACTTCCCAAGCCCCCAGATGCTTAGAGTTCAAGGAATAGCCCATGAATGGCCATGAGAAAGCCTTCAGTTTAAGTAGTAATTTTCCTTTTTTTTTTTTTTTTTTTGAGACAGAGTCTCACTTTGTCACTAGGCTGGAGTACAGTGGCACAATCTCAGCTCACTGCAACTTCTGCCTCCTAGGTTCACGTGATTCTCCTGTCACAGCCTCCTGAGTAGCTAGGACTACTACAGGCACACTCTACCACACCCAGTTAATTTTCGTATTTTTAGTAGAGATGGGGTTTCACCATGTTGGCCAGGATGGTCTCAATCTCTTGACCTCATGATATGCCCGCCTCGGCCTCCCAAAGTGCTGGTATTACAGGCGTGAGCCACCATGCCCTACCTTAATTTTCCTTTTTGAATCATGAACCCTCTTAAACTATCTGGTGTAAAGAGAGAAAGACAGCCCACAGCACCTGAAAACATCCTGACTAGTTTAGAGCACCGTCTGAGACTCCAGCTAAACAAGATTATGCTGCTGATGATCTATCACAGCTTGGAGCAGGTCAGGCTGACATTTCTCCATTCATTTAGCATCCAAAGGTTTTATAATTATAAAGACGTTTTACATCACATTAAGAGAAAAATAAAAACTGCGTAAGTGAGTATAGCACATTTCATCTAAGTGATGATGATTAAAGAATAATACCTTTTAAGAAGAAGGCTGGCCACTCCTTACTCTTGGATACTTTAGCTTGTTGCTCACATGTTTCTGTCATTGCACTTGTCCACTTCCTAGGCTTCTATAAGCGTTTGTTTACATGTGGCTCCTCCTACCCTAGGCTCTTTAAACTTTGTATTCACAGTGCCTAACACAGCATAGGTACTCCATAGATGATTGTCTATTGGAAGTTGGATGGATATATATAAGATATATATTTTTAAGTGGCTATCTAACTTTGTTTTTTAAAATGCTGATATTGTGAGTGACCAAATTCTGTCTTCTGTACATTCCATATTTAAAATATAATATGAAATTAGCTGACAGTGAGCACCTATTATGTACCAGGTACTGGAGACAAAAAGCAAATGCCAACACACATCTGTTTTGTATAAGTCCCTGCCCTGAAGTTGCTCACTCTAGCTGGAAAGGGAGTCAAATAAACCAATCCAGTGGAATAAGCATTATGATAGATACATGAAAAGATTGCTAGGGGAGGCACCTAACTCAGCCTAGAGTAGACAGATTAAGGAGGGTATCAGGGAAAATTTTCATAAGATTACAATCCCTGAGCTAATTTCAGAATGAGAAATGAGAGATAGAATTTTGTTCCACTGTCAGTATATAATGATGTATAATAATGATTAGTAATAGAGCCCTTGGCAATATGAATTCTGGATGATGAATAACATAGAAAATCAAAGTCCCCAAATCATTTCAGTATAAAAAGTGTTTGAGTTATTTATAAATTGTGTTTGTTTATTCAATCATCAAGTGTTGACTGAACACTCTTCTATGTGTATTAGGGATACCTAGAAATGTAAACTATGATACCTCACCTCCAGGATATTATGATCTCATTGGGGGCCACAATACTGTCACACACAAAACAATTCATAGAAATGTGGGCCATTGCATTAATCAGACCCAGAGTCATTAGCCTCGGCAGTATACATGCAAAAGCAGCTGTGCCTCAAAATGTTTCACAATGGTTCATGAAGATGATGGGTCTTGGGCAGGTATAATATAAAAGGAAAAAAAGACAAAAGAGGAACAGTAAGATAAAAGGGTATTACAGAATGGGAGAAATTGAAAACTGAAGAAAAGAGATGGGCTAAATGTGGAATATTAAATGACCATGAGTCAAGTACCATTCTGAGCACAATGCAAGTGAAAAACATGAAGCCGATGTCAAATGCACCATCAAACTTCTAACAAGGCAGTCTCACACTGGCAGTTCATACCTGGATCCATAACAAACATGTTTAGTTTGACATGCACCGTGCTTTTACCTTTTTTAACCTTTCTCATCTTTGAATTCTGGGAAATTTATATAAATATCTAGATTCTTGGCTTATCTTTAAAAATTAGAGAATCTATCAAGATTACTTGACATTCCTGCTTGGAGTAATTGTCCAGAGTTGAACAGCAGCAGCCCCCCTTTAGATGAAATGTGTCTTCCAGTTTGCTATGTTTCCTTCTCATCCTGCTTTGCCCATTTGTGTTTTGTGATCTGTATCTGTGGAATTTAGATTTCGACATCCCTGGTTAAAATCTAGGAAGAGGGAAAGACATTCACATAATTAGTTATAATATGAAATGGAGACCTAAATCACTGTGGGATTTTATTCATGCATTTAATACCTATTTTCTGAGTTTCTGCTACCTGCTGGGCATCTTACTATTACTGGGGAAATGCTGGTGCCTGGGTTCTAGGAGTTCACATTTTCTTGAG
Source organism: Trachypithecus francoisi (assembly GCF_009764315.1). Classification (NCBI taxonomy): domain Eukaryota; kingdom Metazoa; phylum Chordata; class Mammalia; order Primates; family Cercopithecidae; genus Trachypithecus; species Trachypithecus francoisi. Next base: position 73,639,395 of record NW_022681473.1, on the reverse strand, counting down.
AAGAATGTACGAGCAATTAGGACACACTGTAAAACATGCTGCAATAGAGGCATGTGTGGAAGACACAGTGTGGACCCAAGGAACAAGTCATCATATGTACCTGGGGATTCAGAGAAGTGATGATTGAACTGAGTTTTAAGGTGGCCTGAGCCAAATCGTAGAGGTATGAAGCAACAGGTCAAACTCAGGGAAGCACAGGGAGTTTGATGTGGTTGGAAGCTAGGGTGGCTGGAGACATTTAAGCAGGGTAGTAAGATGATCTGATTTGTATTTTAGGGAGGAGAATGTATTTGGAAGATTGAAACTAGGATCAAGGAGACTTCAAGTTGGGGAGGTTATCCTAAACGTCAAAACCTGAATTAGAGGAGATGAAGGGGTTGGAGTAGATACCATGACATTCAGAGAGAGAAGAGTGCAAGGCAGCGCGGAATGAGGTATTGAACCATGTGGTTCAAATGATAAGAGCTAAGGGCAGTTAAAGTGAATCTTTGAGTGTCAATGCTTTTGGAAACTATATTCTGTAATATAATAAATATATTGTAATCCCTTTTTTAAATTAAGAATCCTCCTCTGGCTTATATATACGTTAATATATACTACTATACTTTAAATATACTTGAATTTTAGCTTAGTCTTTCAAACTTTTCATTGTTTAAGTTCCCTCTCCATCGAATGGATGAAACACTTAACTTATAGCAAAGAGACTAGCTCTGATGCTTCTGGCTGTGTGAATGTAGACAAGCTGATTTACCTAAGCATCGACAAAATAGGACTTGTAATACTTTAAAGGGCTTTGATCCTCTAACAGGAAAAATATATGTGAAAATGCTTTAAAATCTACAGATTGCTGTAATAGGTTGTTAGTATAAGAAATTTAAATTAGAAAAAATAAATCCTTTGAAGTTGTGCTTAGGACATTAGTTACATTCCATTTTTCAAATTTATTTTTTGTCATTTCTCTTCACTATTAAAATAAGTATCATAATTAACTATAATATAAAATTCTTTTTTAAAAAAAGGCATTTAAATCTTCTGAGTTGCAAAAATTCCAGATAATTTGGTTTAAAAGATTTGTTCTGATAGTTTGAAATAAATGGGGTCCAGATAAATAAAATCTACTGTCATGCAAACATTATATGTTTTCTGTTTTTATAGACAGGAAGCAGTATACCAAAGTGCAAGGGTCACTAACAAAATGCCCCCAGATGGGTAACATAAATGGGTGATGGGCAATGATATTTCATAATGACCTTTGAAAGCTGTCTTATTCCTGCATACAGTCACATTGAGTATTAAACATGTAAGGATAATCTTTACTTCCATAGGAATCTTACTCTCTCCCATTTTTATTAAAATATGATTCCCTCCATAAATCTTTCATTTTCCCATTTTTGATAGGAGTATGAGTACAAGAAATATTTTTAATTTTATAAGAAGTGCAAATGTGGTACAATGCCAGCTTTTTTTTTTGTCTGGGAACATGAGAAAGAGGTTAGGACTGTGGCAAACTGGTGAACGAATGACCATTCTGAAGAAGCCCATTCTCTAAACCAAGTGTTACCTCACAACAAAACTGGGAGCTAGTGTTGATGGAATGTCAGACTTTTTTCACGTGAAGCCACAAATTCATATTTTATGCAAATTTTCCTAATTTTAAACTTGGGCAACTAATTCAAACATTTGTAAATACTGTAAGTCAAATTCAGCCTTTGACTTGCTGGTTTGCAATCTCTGGTATATACCATATTCTAGATTTTGGGATTGTGAGACACAAAATCTATGTCCTTAATCCTGCCTTTGATATTTACTAAACTCAGTTAAAAGCTTAGGCAAGTAGTCTCATTTCACTAATCTGAAAATTTGCCCTAATGATTTCTTCTTCAGGTTATTTCTTTTACTCACAATTTTATTATAAACATTTTTCAAACATAAGGAAAAGTTTAAAAATTTTACAATGAACATCCATGTACTTGCCACCTAGATTCTACTATTAACATTTTCCTTTACTTGCTTTATCACATGCGTGCCCATCTATCCAATCATCAATCTATTTTGCTTTCTGTGTCTGTTTCAAAGTAGTTGCAAAATCAGTATACCTTTCATTTTTTTGAGGAATAAATCAAATGATTCACGTAAAGCATCAAGCACAATATCTAGCACAGGGACAAATGTCAGAGTCCTAATCACTCTCTTCCCTCCATCTATATGTACTATGTAGAGCTCCAGTGTTGTTGGATCCACGAAGAATGTCTATACATATGTTTATTCTCGAGCAAGGGGAAGATTTTGTCAATAACCTTTTCATCAAAATTCTGTTGGCCTCTACCTTTAAAATGTTTCCCCATTTCTCTCTAATCCACCCTCTTATTTAAAAAGCAAAGCAAAACAAAAAACCTTGAGTAGAAAAACACTAATGTAGGAAGACTTTAGAGTTGGAAGGGAGGCAACAGCCTGTCTAGGAAAGGAAGGATACTGTAGTGAGTTCCCAGGACTGTTTCTTTCTTCTTTTTTTCTTTTGTTTGCTATGTATTTGGATGGTGCACTGGAGAAACTGCAGCCTGGAACTGCCAATAAGTACAGACAAAAACAGCCCCAAGTGAAACCTGCTCCCTATAGATAATGACTGGAAAAAACAGGTAGACTAACAGAACAGGAAAACTTTTGATAATACTGACCTACTCTAGCCAAACACCAAAGAAAAAAACTGTCCCCTCAACCCTGCAGTGTCAGTAGTGCTGTGTAGAGAGCTAGATTTCTGGCTCTACCAGGGGCAGCCAGGAGAGGCAACTCTAAGATGGCCTTCCACTTCCTCCACTAGGCTATTGTTGGTAGACAGATCAAGAACTGAATTTCCATCCCCATCTGGGCATCAAATAGGCAGAACAAGGGGGTATGAGGTGGTGCTAGTCGATTCTCCACTTTCTAGTGGGGAGCTGAACTTGTGCCCTTATCCAGCAGCAACAGGCTGGAATGAGGTGGCATTAGCTGGCATTCCATTCCCCTACTCCTAATATTGATGGGGACCAGCAAGAAGCTTAACTTCTACCCCTGCACAGTGGCAATGAAGTAGAAGGAGAAAGAGGAAATCAGTACTAGTTGGAAAACCACTCTGCCTACTAGGGTAACATCAGCAGGGCCCTGTGTGGAGCTAAACTTCTACCCTCATGCAGAGGTAAGGAGGCAGAATAAGGTGGTTCAAGGCAGTGCTAGTCAGCACCCCATCTTCTCTGCCGGATTGGTGTTAGTGGATCCAAGCGGGGAGCTGAACTTCTACTCCCACCTAGTGGCAATGAGGTAGAATGAGGGGAATGCTCTGTGTTTCCCTCCCTGCTGTTTCTGTGATCAAGGGGGAGCTGAACTCCCATGCCCACCCAGCTGCAAGAGGAGTCTGTTTTACATCAAAGGAATCATTTACAAATGTAAGTCAGGTCAAGTCATTTTTCTCACAGGCTTCCCATTTCTCTCAGAGTAAAAGTCAAAGCTTTTAAAATGATCTACAGGGCCCTACAGGATTAATGTACTATGGTCTCTCTGAGAGTGGTAGGCAAAGTTCTAAGAGGGACTCGTGGTATCTACCTCCTAGTGTTATTCCCACAATTAAGTTCTTATATAAGAAAAAGGGGGGCCGGGCGCGGTGGCTCAAGCCTGTAATCCCAGCACTTTGGGAGGCCGAGACGGGCGGATCACAAGGTCAGGAGATGGAGACCATCCTGGCTAACACGGTGAAACCCCGTCTCTACTAAAAAATACAAAAAACTAGCCGGGCGAGGTGGCGGGCGCCTGTAGTCCCAGCTACTCAGGAGGCTGAGGTGGGAGAATGGTGTAAACCCAGGAGGCGGAGCTTGCAGTGAGCTGATATCCGGCCACTGCACTCCAGCCTGGGCGACAGAGCGAGACTCCGTCTCAAAAAAAAAAAGAAAAAGGGATTATGCGGCCGGGCGCGGTGGTTCAAGCCTGTAATCCCAGCACTTTGGGAGGACGAGGCAGGCAGATCACGAGGTCAGGAGATTGAGACCATCCTGGCTAACACGGTAAAACCCCATCTCTACTAAAAAAAAAAAAAAAAAAAAATTAGCCACGTGTGGTGGCTGGCGCCTGTAGTCCCAGCTACTTGGGAGACTGAGGCAGGAGAATGGTGTGAACCCGGGAGGCGGAGCTTGCAGTGAGCCGAGATTGTGCCACTGCACTCCAGCCTGGGTGACAGGGTGAGACTCCGTCTCAAAAAAAAAAAAAAAAAGAAAAAAGAAGAAAAGGGATTTTGCAAATGTAATTAAGGTTACTAATCAGCTAAGATAGGAACATTATCTGGATAGGCCTGGCCTAATCACATAAACCCCTAAAAAGCAAAGAGTTATTCAGCTAGCTGGAGAAGAGGAAGTCAGAGCTTCCAAATCTTAAGAAGATTCAATGTGCCAATGTGCCATTACTTGCTTGAAGATAGAGCCATGGGATGAGGAATGTGGATGGCTTATAGGAGCTGAGAGAGGCCCCAGTTGATGGCCAGCAAGGAAATGGGTACCTTATTCCTTATGATGGTTAATTTCGTGTGTCACCTTGACTGTGTCACTGAGTGTCCAGCTATTTGGTTAAACATTTGCCTCGGTATGTCTGTGAGGGTGTTTCTGGATGAGATGAACATGCAAATCAACAGACTGGGTAAGGCAGATTGTTTTCCCCAAAGTGTGTGATCCTCATCTAATCCACTGAAGGCCTGAATAGAATAAGAAAGCAATGAGAGGGTGAATTTGCTTCTTCTTCCTGGCTATCTTCAAGCTGGGACATCAGTCTTCATCTGCCTTCAGGCTTAGCTTCAGCCTGCAACTACTTAATATATATCACTGGTTCTCCTGGGTCTCCAATTTGGCAGCCACAAATCTTGAGGCCTTATCAGGCTCCATAAGTATATAAGTCAATTCCTTATTATGTATGTGTATATAATATAGATGTATGTATGTGTGTGCGTGTGTGTGCAATCTCATGTTGACTTTCTCTGAAGAACCCTGACTAATACAATCCTACAACCACAAGAAACTGAATTCTGCCAGCAACCTACATACATCTGGAAGCAGGTTTTTCCACAGAAATTTGCAATGAAGCTCAGCCTGGCTGGCACCTTGACTTCCGCATAGGTAGACAACACAGTCAAGTCCACCCAGACTTCTGACCTACATAACTGAAAGAGAATAATGCGTGTGGTTTTAACCTGCTAGATCTGTGGTCACTTGTTACTCAGCAATAGAAAACTAATACAGTAACTTCATTGTTTACCATTCTCCTTTCCTCATTTACTCAGTTTAGCCACAATGGCCTCCTAGTTCTTGGACAATACCAGGCACCCTTCCATATTAGGATCTCTGTTTGTCTATTCCTTTCCTCTGGCCAGAATATTCTTTCTTTTTATAGTGACATGACCAGTTTCCTCACCTCTTCAATTTTTTCTAAAATGTCACCTTCTCAATGCATCCTGTCCAGGCCCTCCTCGCCACAACCTATCCCTCCTACGCTGTTCTGCCTTTTTTCTCTCCAAAATACTTATTGCCTTATAACATACTATATAATTGATTTATTTATTGCATCTATCATTTATTAGTCTACCTTCATTAGATTGTAAGCCTACAAGTACAGGGATATTTGTTTTGCTTGCAAACATTCTGAGCACCTGAAACACCCTCCTGGCACAGTAAGTGTTGACAAAGTATTTGTAGAATGAAATGAGTTAACTATATGTCACTTTACCTCTGACTTAATGCATTGTTACATAATTTATTACTTACAGTTCAAGTTATGATGTGCACTTTACACTCTTCCTCATAATAAGGCATATATACATAATGCATCATTTTATGCATGGAAATGTGATAGCAAGTAACAAATTATTTGTGTAGTCATTAGTATAAAATATATTGGATGGCTCTTTCTCGTTCTTACATCATTAAGAGCTGGAAAATAGAAGATGAACTGAGATGTTTGAGAGAGGAGAGTGGGTGATACAAGTGACAACTTGGTAAACCTAAGGCTTGCAAAACACTTTCTCAAACTACTGATATAGAAAATTGAACTAAATGCCCTTTAAGACTTTTTACATTCTATAATTCCGTGTTATTCTGACCTCTACACAATCTCAGCTAACTATTGGTTCAAGATTTGATCTCTGACCTTTTTGTTGATGATCCTCAAATCTGTATTTATAGTCCTCTCTGAAGACCCAAATTCTATTCTTTGTCTCCAGCTGCTTCAGAACATCTCCACCTGGATATCCCACTATTTTCTGGAACTGAGTATGTCAAAATCATACACATTCTCATGACCCTGGATTCCACTCATCTCTCCTTTTGCTAGTTACTTAGATGCTCTCTCTCCTCTTTTTCCAGTGTCTGAGTCATCTCTGAACCTACTGCTTCTCCCTTCAAATTTCCTCTCTCATGTTGCCCTTTTTAAAATTCTCATTGCTGTCACCCTTGTTCAGGCTGTGACTTCCTCGCAGCTGGATTACTAGACAACATCCTAAATGGTTTTCCCACCTCCCATCATATCTATGCTTTCCTCTCCGTCAGCCCTCCATAGGACCATCTGTTAATTTTCCTAAAATGAATTTAAGTATTCTTAATGTCTCAGAATCTTCCAATGAGTCCCCATGGCCTACACAGTAAATTTTAATTAACAATCAAACAAACAACAAACCTACAACCTGGCACATAAGATCTTTCCTGATCTGGGAATTCAACCTAGTCTCTTGTTCCCAAAAATCCCTCCCTCCTTTTGTGTACATCCGTCATACTGAGTATTACTGTGTTGCTCAATACAAAAACAGATGTTTTAGATAAAAGAAAAGTAGAAGTAAAGGTAGTTTAAGAAATTTTTTTAGAATGAAGGAATGATTTTTGCATAGTATTTTGGTGGTTGTTACAGTGGGGAACTCAAATATCTGTCCTGACATTAGCCTCTTTCTTGATGTGCAAATGTTATCTTAGTTTGAGAAACAATTTTATAGGTAGTGCATCGCTGATATCATATGAAAGTAAAAGCAACCTAAATCTTAAATGGATCAGCCTCTGAGCTGTGTTCTCTTTCTGCAGAGAGCCTCGCAAGGTGGTCCTGCACAAAGGCTCCACTGGCCTGGGCTTCAACATTGTCGGTGGGGAAGATGGAGAAGGTATTTTTGTATCCTTCATTCTGGCTGGTGGACCAGCAGACCTAAGTGGGGAGCTCCAGAGAGGAGACCAGATCCTATCGGTGAGTATGTTTCTTTAATCTTTATTCCCTCCATATCTGATGCCATCAATGAAAAAGCCTTAACTTTCAATTATGATACCAAAAGCACCTTAATTACAAAGGAAAATGGATGAGAGCATCATGACTTCTGGTGCATGTCACAGTTTTGTTTGTTTTTGTTTTTGTTTCCTTTGAGACAGAGTCTTGCTCATTCTATTGCCCAGGCTGGAGTGCAGTGGTGCAATCTCAGCTCACTGCAACCTCTGCCTCCCAGGTTCAAGTGATTCTCCTGCCTCAGCCTCCCAAGTAGCTGGCATCACAGGCATGCACCACTGTGCCTGGCTAGTTTTTATATTTTCAGTAGAGATGGGGGTTCACTATGTTGGCCAGAGTGGTCTCAAACTCCTGACCTCAGGTGATCTACCCACCTCAGCCTCCCAAAGTGCTGGGATTACAGGCATGAGCCGTCACGCGTGGTCTACATGTCACAGTTTAAATGGTGTTCAGGTGCTTGATGCTTGTTGCACTTACTTCCCTCAAATAAAGGTGAAGGTGCTAATATTTTCTTCTTGATGTTCTGAGACACATTTGCATCCAACAGAATGTTGAGAAGCATGCCTTTTTAAAAATGATGTATTACTTCTTTTATTTTAAAAAACAGACTTTTCCCCCAAACTCATAATCATACTCTAAACACTGTACATTTATAATGTGTATAGTTTGGTGCAAATGTAAAAAAAAAAAATGCATAAGATAATGCTATATAGAGTTTGCTGATGGTACGGAGTTGTAGCAGCGGCACCACTCAACTAAATTCAAGAATTATCAGCAACAATATATTAAGCATCTTTTTTTTTTGCTTTTTTATTAATTTTAATTTTATTAATGTTTCTTATATGGGCATATCACGTGATGCTGAGGTTGGCGTACAATTGATCCCATTACCCAGATAGTGAGCCTAGTACCCAGTAGTTTTTCAATCATTTCCCTTTTCCTTCCCTCCCCACTCTAGGAGTCCCCAGTATCTATTGTTGCTAACTTTATGTCCATGAGTATCCAATGTTTAGCTCCCACTTATAAGTAAGAACGTGTGGTATTTGGCTTTCTGTTCCTATGTTAATTTGCTTAGGATAATAGCCTCCAGTGGCATCCACATTGGTGCAAAGGGCATTATTTTGTAAGTAATTTTCAAGGCTACTTTATTGAGATGAGATTGACATAGAAAAAGTTGTACAAACTTAATGACGAATTTGGAGATGTGTATGCACATATGAAACCATCACACAATCTATGCCATAACACATCCATCACTCCAAAAGTTTTCTCCTGTTCTCTTCTATTTTTATTATTGTTTTCCTTTTGTGATAAGAACAATTAACATAAGATCTACCCTCTTATCAAATGTTTAAGCAGGCAGTATTGGTGACTATAGGCACTACATTGTTCAAGGGACCTCTAATTTATCTTGCATAACTATTATTTATTCTTCTCACAATCACTCTGAAAGGTACTGCCCCGTGTTCAAATGAAGATAAACGTCAAGCTAGTCAAAGTTTACCTAACTACAGAGAGTCAGAGCTGGGATTTAAATATTCCATTTTAATGCCCATTACACCTACCATATCCCTTCCCTCGCTCTTTTCATTCTTCCATTCCATTGCCACTTTCTCCCTCCCTTCTAATTTTCCTTTCCTCTTCCTGTCTTTCCCTATTTGCTTTAATTTATTCAAATATTTATTGACTGTCTCCTTCTACTATGTCAAGCTTCCTCCTTAGTATGCGAGGGCAAATCCATTGTGAGCGTTCCTGCCTATATTTTAATTTTACTAATCACGAAAACAAAAATGGAGGGTTACATAAGGAGCCAGTACTTATGGCTGATATTATGGTTCATAGTTCATAACTAAACAAAGCACTTAGTTTGTGGTTTTCATTGTACATTTAGAAAAATGTGTTTTCGTTTTATGGCTGTGATTTATAAATAAAATCTTATAATTGACCTTATATTTGTCAGCCACCATTCCAACCCTTCAAAAAATGGGATAATCTCTCTCTCTCTCTCTCTCTCTCTCACATACACACACACACACACAAACACACAAACACACACACATACTTTACCTAAATAACATCATACCGTCTGTTGACTTTAGTAAGGTGTCTGGCAGTTTGCATGAATGGCATGAATGGCCTTGTCGTATGTGTCATTGCGGTCCTCTCACATATGAAGGTCTCTGGCCACTCATTAGTTCTGTGGAAGGATGTTGAGTATGGGAGAGACAGTGTAAGGTCCCTCATCAGGACCTTGTTCTGTCATCCAAGAACTGAGCATCATTCCTTAAACTACTTCCCTTACCTACTTCTTCAATACTTTCATGATATATAAGATATAACTGGCAGCTATCAAACCTTATTGTCCATGTACGTTTACATGTCTGTCTTTCTGTACTAGGTAGTAAGGTCTCTCAAAGCAAATACTCTATCTTATATGATTTTATGTCCTTAATATTTAGCACAATGCCTGGCACATAGCAGTCTCTCAAAAAAAAAAAAGTGTTTATTGAACGAAAAAGTGTTGAATAAATATGGTGGCACATTAAGAAGTCATTATAGCCTGAAAGATTGACTCTAAAATTCTACCTAAAGCATACTAACATATCTTCATCATCCTGGCTTACATTCTCTATACTGGGGTACCACTTTGTCATTTCATTACAATCAGCATTCATATCATCGTTAAATGTTCCCAGATGCAAAGCACTGTCACATGCATTAATTCTAGAGATCCTCTAAGGCATTCTAAGTGGCAGGATAGGTTGTTATTATTACTGCCATTTTCCAAATCAGGAGAAAAGAGATTCAGAGAGGCTAAATGATCTGTCTATGTCTCCAGCTACTGACTATAAAGCTGAACTCCAAGTCAGTGTTCTCTCTCCTCTCAGCACAGTCTCTTTTCAAAATTTTGTCAACAATCTCTATGGCACATCTTCCTGGTGCACACCACACTCTGTGCACATCACATTCAGGAACACATAAAACAATAAAGAACTAATACTTACATAGTACTTTTGAGTCAGTCACTATCATAAATAATTTAGTCTTCTAACAACACTATGCCTTATTATGTTCACTTTAAGGATAAAGAAATTGAGCCACAGGGATGACATTAGACTCTCTAACTCTAGGCCGGGCGCGGTGGCTCAAGCCTGTAATCCCAGCACTTTGGGAGGCCGAGACGGGCGGATCACAAGGTCAGGAGATCGAGACCATCCTGGCTAACACGGTGAAACCCCGTCTCTACTAAAAATACAAAAAACTAGCCGGGCGAGGTGGCAGGCGCCTGTAGTCCCAGCTACTCGGGAGGCTGAGGCAGGAGAATGGCGTGAACCCGGGAGGCGGAGCTTGCAGTGAGCTGAGATCTGGCCACTGCACTCCAGCCCGGGCGACAGAGCAAGACTCCATCTCAAAAATAAATAAATAAATAAATAAATAGACTCTCTAACTCTGTTTAAATAAAAAAAATCCACCAAGCCCCAGGCTTTATTTGTTTTAACCTCCATACATGTGAGAGAAAAAAATGAGCTAGTAATACTCTATGGCTTGACAAAGAAAACTCCCAAGTATTTCTGCTTCAAAAATAGATTTATCCATTTAAATATTATTACCAGGACCACATAGTAAATAAGGTAGCCAATCAGAATTATAGTCTTCTTAGATATTATAATTCACAGGATATAACCATCTTTGAAGTTCACACAGCATATCCATTTTTATGTATAACATTTGCAAATACATTTGATGAGGAAAATATCTGCTTTTTTCAGTTGAGAAAGAAGAGGGAACATTTCTCCTTAGTATATCAAAATGTATTTCACCTATAGCTAGCTAGAAATTGGCTAGTTTCAAGGCTCACTATTGGAATTTCATTGCTTAACATTGAGAGAAAAGAATAAACAGTCTTGAGAAGCTCAAGCATTACATTGTGGAAAGCAAAATGGCACAAAAGAATTACTAATGATGGAATATGGAAGATAAAATATTTTCATCTATAACTTACACTGGACATACAGGGGCAAGCTACCTTCCTGGAAAATACAAAGCAAAAACTCTAAATAACAATCTAGAGCTGGCTGGGCACGGTGGCTCATGCCTATAATCCCAGCACTTTGTGATGCTGAGGCAGGCAGATTACCTGAGGTCAGGAGTTCAAGACCAGCCTGGCCAACATGGTGAAACCCTGTCTTTAGTAAAAATTTAAAAATTACCCAGGTGTGGTGGTGCACACCTGTAGTCCCAGCTACTTGGGAGGCTGAGGCAGGAGAATTGGTTGAACCCAGGTGGCAAAGGCTGCAGTGAGCCAAGATTGCACCACTGCCCTCCAGCCTGGGTGATGGAGTGAGACTCTGTCAAAAAAAAAAAAAAAAAAACCTAAATAAAATTCAATACATATTAATAGGTCATGTAAAATTAATTTGCAAATAAGTCATGTTAACAACAATGTAGTAATTTCAGAGAAAGGAAGTAGAATCCCCAGGGAAGGGATCTGGGGGGATATGTCTTTGGTCTCAAATGTTCTTCATAGGTAAGAGACTTGCATAATAGACAATTAACTTTCTCGACATTCCTACTCTCACACACAGACTATAGGATCTTCCTAGGTAATTTAGTTATTAATGGTTTACTATGTGCCAGATATTGTATATGTATGTATATGTATATAAACACATATAAATACACATACATATACACACACACACTGAAGAAAGAGAAGAGACAGTAACACTTAAAATACAGCATGTCATCATATATGTATTCAATAAATGTTGCTATTACTATGAACAATTCTGCTTTAAGACGGTATCTGTTGTTTTTTAAAAAGGTTCAGCTACCCATGTATAAGGAAGGCCTCTTTTGGATAGTTTGGGCTGTTCCTTCTTTGGGACAGGGATTGAACTAGATTGGCATTTCCCAAAGTGTGTTTCACAGAACACTGAAACAGCAGGATTGTAATAGGTTGCTACTGTAATAGGTTCCTTTGTACAGAGACTTCTTCAATGAAGAACTTCTAAAAACCATGTTTACCTGTGTCCATTGGAAATCTCCTAGAGCAGATAAAGCCTGTGGTTTTCACAAATATTTTGACCACAAAACCCTTACATAAGGAATATCTTATAGGACACCAGTAGCAGGAAATGCTTGAGTAGATTTGTTATTATTATTTGTGACGGAGTCTGGTTGTGTTGCACAGGCTGGAGTGCAGTGGTGCGATCTCGGCTCACTGCAACCTCCACCTCCTGGGTTCAAGCGATTCTCCTGCCTCAGCCTCCCGAGTAGCTGAGATTACAGGCTCCCGCCACCGCGCCCGGCTAATTTTTGTAATTCCCATAATTGACTGTTTCCTACATTCTTGCCTATACAGAAAAGGGAAGTGGCCTTCTACTATGTTTTAAGGTTATGGGTGCCATCTAGTGTTTATGCATTGTCAAAACACATTACTTAGCAACCTGAAGATGGAGGATCCTGAAGCTCCATTGTAGGGAATTTTTTCCAGGCCTACCGCTTATCTCCACCAGAATTCCAAAATTAAAGTACTGAAGATGCTCAAAGACAAAGAGATCGTCACCTTGGGCTACAACCTATACATGTCTTATAAGTGATCTTTTCTAATTTCTCTTGTATGTATTCTATTTCTCAGGGATTTGTTGCAGAATGGAATTCAGTAATTGAACCATATTCTTGATGTATTCATGGAGGATAATTTAGGGCATTCAGCATGCAGTCACATTAACTAGTGTAGTAGCCTCCTCAGGCATTCTTTCTGCAGAAGGAAAGATAGAAATGTTTCCCTTATTATTTGTTTCAGTGATTTGTTAGGAAAAAATGTGGAACAGAGCACAGAGAAGCAATACCCCTAGAAAGAGATTATTTCCTGTCTCTCCAAGCAATTGTAGTTTATTCATTCCTCAGGCATCCAAAAATGATCGCCCCAGCTGACTTGCTCACTCCAAAGCTCATTCTTGATGGACTTTAAGTATTTAACAAACTGTGTTTCAAGATACATGATTAGGAATATGTGTTGCCAGAAGTGAAATGCTGCAGCTGTTGAAGTGAAGGTATATTAGGTAACTGAATTTCCAAATTAGAATTTAAATTGCATTGTTGATTTAGAAAGAGTGAAAATGAATCACAGCTCACATGGGTATTTCAAAATTGTTCAGGTTATCTTCGTGCTTAGAAATGTGCAGAGGGGAAGGACTTGATTTGCCAGGACTCTATTTTCAAATTTAATTAAATGGAATGTGAGCACTACACACACTATTCACCATCTTTGGGTACTGATAAGGTCACCTTATACTGTAACCTCAAATAACATTTCTAAATCTGTTCTGGTGTTGTGGCTTCCCCCTCCCCCATGCCATCCCCAGTAAAGATGTCCCAAATTATTTCTTTGATTTCCTGAAGTGGTCCTCATATGAACCTACAAACCTCATCCCTTCAAGGTTTGCCATACCTGCCATACCTGCCATGCTCTTCCTCTCTGGCTCTGGCTCCCAGTCCCATGGAGGAACCTTGCTTTCCTAGTTTTCAGTACTGATGTTTTCTGCCTAAGAAACTCTGTCTCCCTCTGTGCGTTCCTGAAACAAGCACTCTCTGAAATACTAAAAAGGATCTGGGGCCTATGCAATGTTAGGGACAAGTCTCCTCTCCACAACTCAGTGCTATTATTTCACCTTGTCCTCAAAGGTGAAACAGCCTAAATCAGAAATCTTATAAAAGCTTTCACCTAAGCAACACCTTCAGCTTCTTTTCGCTCATCTTCTGGAGTCACCCAAACTCTAGCAAAACCACTACCCTCCCCTCAGGAACAAGTATCAGTAAGGTTTCAGAATTTTTCAAGGTACTGTGTCAGCCAGCGCATTCTGTTAAACTTTGAAGTGAAATCCAACTAAGTGGAGTTGATGCTGTTTTTGAGGAGGTAAAAACTTATTGCCCTAAATCTGACCAGTTAAATTTAGAGTTCTGGTCCAGAAACCATGTGGAAGTTACCTCTCCACACCAGCATGCTTGTTCCAGGCATTTGCTCTCTCTCTCTAACCCACTGCCACTAGACATGTTGACTCTTCAGTCATTTCCGGCTTTTGCCTCTCTTAATTGTGGAGCCCATTTAGACTTCTCCCTACCTTACTGGATCTTTCTTCTTGCACAACTGAGAACCCACTTGCTCCCCTGATCACAAGACCACCTCAAATGAAAACAGAAGTGGCCTGTGAAGAGGCTCCAGGGGAGTTACTCTTGCTCAGCCTTGGCTTCAGAGCCCCACTACCCAGGCTGACTCCTGGCCCAGCCACCGGAGCATGGGGATTCAGCAGGGCCTGACTCTGGGCAGAGTCCTTTATTCCTGATGATTGCCTAGTGCATGTAAACATCACCCATCACGTACAGACTTCCAGCCTGTGGAAAGAGCAAACAGGACAAAAAGCGTATCTAATCATATCCTTTTCCTGCTCTCTTTAAAGCCTTTCAGTGGTGTCCTGCTGTTCTTAAAGCCTAAAATTTTTAACATAGCCCATAAAGTTTTGCAGGGTCTGGCCCCTGCCTGCCTGGACAGCCTGCCCCATCCACAATACTTCCCCTACTCTCACTGATGCCTCAGCCACCCTGGATTTTTCTTTACCCATGGTCAGGGATGCTATTCAAAATTTTCACACCTTGGCATAACCCTGGCACCAGTCCACACAATGAATGGCCATAGTGCCACAGATGCCGGACAGCAGGGCGGTGGGGACTTCTAGGGAGCCAGAGTTGTGGGTCACTCAGGAGAGCTCAGGACAGCAGTTATTTACTAACAAGCCACACACAAAATGTGTTTCACTGTTGTACCGAATGAAAGAGCCATATCACTGAGTGGGGATGGAGCAGTAGCCCTGTCCCCTCTGTGCTGAGCTCCCTCCTACCTCCAACCTGTTCGCTGAATTTCCTCTGAAAAGGAACTTGGAGTAGACAAGGAAAAACCCTCCCTTATCTAAAAGGGACCAGAGAACTCATCAATTGCCCCAAGTGTCACTTAAACAGTATCCCCATTGTCTGACATAGAATCTGGCTGTGTAATAGATGTTAAAGAAAAACAGTAAATAGGCCGCGCACGGTGGCTCACGCCTGTAATCTCAGCATTCTGGGAAGCCGAGGTGGGCGGATCACCTGAGGTCGGGAGTATGAGATCAGCCTGACCAACATGGAGAAACCCTGTCTCTACTAAAAATACAAAATTAGCCGCACGTGGTGGCGCAGGCCTGTAACCCCAGCTACTCGGGAGGCTGAGGCGGGAGAATCGCTTGAACCCGGGAGAGCGAGTTTGCGGTGAGCTGAAATCATGCCATTGCACTCCAACCTGAGCAACAAGAGTGAAACTCTGTCTCAAATATATATATATATATGTATATATATGTGTGTATATATGTATATATATGTGTATATATGTATATATATGTATATATATGTGTATATGTATATATGTGTATATATGTATGTATTTTCTTTTTAAAGAAAAACAATAAATAAAATTTGTGGGCACTCAGTAAACTGTGTAGGGAAACAAAATTAACATTGCTGCTTTCCAGTTACATTCCTTAAGTCCTGCTTATTCAATGTGTCATAAACACACTATATGTCACAACTTAGCAAGGTGCAGTGAAAATAGTACCTTAGGAACCATGTACTTAACATCAGACTTGTAACACCTAACTCACAAGATGACTACTCAAAGGAGTTAATTGTAAGCAGCTTTCAAAACTCTGAAACTTAACTCAGTGCTCCAGTAAAACACCAGCTTTTCTCACAGTGGTACTTCCAAAACTCTGTATAATAGCATATGTGTGAAATGCTCCATTAAAAAGGTTCATAATTCAATGAAAGATCTGAGAAGTCCTGCAGCAAATTTTTTAAATGCTGATAAAGTGTGGTTTTTTGTTTGTTTGTTTATTGGTTGGTTGGTTGGTTTTTTGGTTTTGGTTTGTTTTTGTTTGTTTTTTTGAGACAGAGTCTTGCTCTGTCGCCAAGGCTGGGGTGCAGTGGCACGATCTCGGCTCACTGCAAGCTCCGCCTCCCTGCAAGCTCTGCCTCCCGGGTTCACGCCCATTCTCCTGCCTCAGCCTCCGGTGTAGCTGGGACTACAGTCGCCCACCACCCCTCCCGGCCAATTTTTTCTATTTTTAGTAGAGACGGGGTTTCACCGTGTTAGCCAGGTTGGTCTCTATCTCCTGACCTCGTGATCCGCCGGCCTTGGCCTCCCAAAGTGTTGGAATTACAGGCGTGAGCCACCACGCCCGGCCCATAAATAATTTTTTAACATTATTTAGCAAAATAACTTTTTTAGTCTTTGGGTATAAATTACTATCAAGTGAAACATATTTTTTGAAAATTCTGTCATAATCTCCAGAAAACCTCTTGTAAGTATTTTATTTGACAGAAGTAGTATTTTCACCTTATACCTTAAAATCCTGTTTGCAGAGCTCAGAGACATTCACAAAGTACCAAAAGCTACTAGACACGAAGGATACAACGTGAAAAAAGCATGGTCTCCTCAGTGAACATGTAGCCTCATGAAGGGAGACAGACAAATAAATAGGTTATTTCCAGTATAACATGGAAATGCTGATGGTAACTTCCAGGGACCACATGAGCATATAGAGGAGACCATCCTTAGCTCAGGATGGGAAAGTAAGAAGGATTCTGGAGGGGAAACTTCCCAAAGAAGAGGGGCCTGAGAAACCAAAACCAGTAATTAGAGATAAAATGCCTAACATTTATTGAATATATGCTCAGCACCAAGCATTTTGCTGGATACTGCACTATGATTTCACTGAATTGTCCCAACAACCTTGTTGGATTGAGGGCTCAGAGAAATTAAATAATTTGTCCAAGATCACACAGATAATCAGTAATGATGGTGGTATTTGGAACACTGTTGCTTCTGATTTCAAAGCTATGCTCTTTCTGCGATGTAGGCCTTCACAAGAGAATTGAATTCAGCAGCTTGCTTATGTCTGAGGCAGTACATACTCAAAGTCTAGTTAATGAAGAAAGCATAAATGCCTAAAAAAAGAGCATTTAAAAGGAGACATATGAGTCACCACAGGAAGCCATTGTATACGAAGGCTGTGAGATTAAGGTACTTAGAAGCAATGTTCAGATCCTTAGAAGCGTCCCTTGAGGACGAAACTGTGTTTTATTCATCTCTTCACCTTTGTTGATTAACTTAGAACCCAGCTACTGAGCAAATGTTTAATGAATGAATGAATGAATGACTCATTTTTGCCCACCTCTCTGAAGGCAGTTGGGAATCCTAGGGCCCCTCTCAGTTGTATTCATCTGGAACTCTGGCCAATTAATCCCTTCTGTTCTGAAGATTCAGAATACATTAAAACTTTTACCTTTCTGGTCAATGGAATGTATTTCCAATTCGGACACATCATTTCCTGATTGACTAAAAGGAATTCCCATAGATCAGAAAAATGTTAATTAAATATTCTATTACATATTAAATGCTAAATAATTGATGATCGTTTAAAATATGTTTATGTCAGATTCTCTTCTTCTAAATAGATATTTAGGTAGCGAAGACTTCCTATACAAATTTCAAAGGTTGGATTAACACCTGTTCCAATGTCTTCTCTATGTAAACATTTAAAATGTGGTGTAATAGCTGATCACAGATAAAGGGGAAATCAAATCATTGGCTTGATCATCACTCCTCCTTTAAAATTTGAAATCTCTTTCGAGTCAAAAAGTGGACTGATGTTTAGTCTAGTTCATTTTGGCCTCAGAGTAACCTATTTTATTAGCTAATCTCTAATAACCCTTAGATTTGCATTACCAGATATGTGTATAAAGTCCCGCACTGTGATTATCTCATTTGATCCACAAAGGGTCCCTTCAGGAAAGGTAGGAAAATGATCATGCTGCTGTTTTATTCAAGAAGAAACTGAAAGGTTCAACAGTTTTGTAACTCAAAGCCTATTTGACTCTAGGAATAGACTTCCTTCTTTCATGAGAAGCTTCCTTATCTGTAACACTAACTACTCTAGGAATGTGCCTGATGGGAACTTGGCTGGTGAAATTATCTCCTGGAGGTCTTGACTCCAGACAACAGACATCAGCTCTGGGTAACTTACATGAAAAAATAATTTATTGGAGAAATAACAGATAGTCTAGATAACAGGAAGCCTGAGGAACCAGGCTCAGAGGCCAGGGAGGAAATCCTCCTAAAAAGCAACCTACTAAGGATGCTGGACTGTCACCACTGGCCACTTATGGCCAAACCACACTGCTGAGAAAAGTCTCTATTTCTCCTTGCACCTTACATGTTAGTGTGGGGATGCTAAATTCTCAACTGGAACATCTGCTTGACCTGCCCTGTTGTAGCTGCCGAGGGGCGGGAAAAGGGAATAGCTGCCCCCTCCAGCTTCTCTAATGGGGGTAAGGCTGTGCCTCCTTCCTGTCTTGAATTGTCCCCAAAAAGAAGCATATCTGAACACTGGGTAGATAAATGATAAATGACCATTAGTGATTATTTGGCTCACTGAGCTCTATTTGAGGAATGTTTTAGGTCTAGGATCTTAAGGATCGTAAGTGCTTCTTAAACAATAGAAATTATTTCGGAGAGAAGCCTCTAATGGGAGGAGCCTAGGCCTAAGAGAATAAAAGGAGAGGAATTGATGACAGAAAGGATGAGAGACATATTGTGCACTTCCTACCTAGTAAGAACTTCACATAGTTTGTTTACTATTATCTTGCAGGTCAAAGTTCTGAGACTCTTGAGATGTTAAATAATTTGGTTAAGACCAGACTGTAGTAAAAGGACTGGACTCTAGGTCTGCCCAACTTCAAAGTCAGTATTTTTTTCATCTTTTACACAATTCCATAGATTCTATGAACTTTGATCATGTTACTCCTCCGCTTAATATCTTTCCACAAGTTCCTGCTGCCTTTCCAGCCAAATTCCCTCCTTTAATGACAAGTACAGTTATCTCCTTTGAGTTTGCTCTAGAGAGGAATGCAATATAATGGGAACTAGAGGGTAGCGTTTGTTTTTTGTAACAGTGTTTATATGTTGATGGAAATGATTCAATAGAGAGAATGAAATTGGTGATTTATTTACCAATTCGTATAAATGTATATGAAGTGGAAGAAGTGGAAAATACTTTGTATGGCTGTGACTCTTATTTGTTAATTATTTGATTTATTGAATATCTCTTATTGATTTATTTTGTTTATTGCTGTATTCCAAGAGTTTTGAAAAGTACTTGGCATTTTATAAGTGTTCAATAATGAAAGCATGTCTGTCAAATATTATTCTATATCTATAGGAAATAGAGAGGTAAATCAGACATTGATCTCACCTTCAGGGACTGATAGCTTAGTGGAGACATAAGATATGAACGTGGTCATAATGCATGGCAGATTGATAAAAAGAAACAACTACTTTGACTTATTCTTCGCAGGCTGACATTATTTAAAATCCATAAGAAGTTTCTTAATTCCAAGTATCATCTTATCTTCTTCATCATCACCATCACCACTTCTGACACCATTCACTTCACTACATGCAATGACTGCTCTCAACAACTGACATATGTGGAGAGTCGATGAGTGTCCTATAACAGCAAATTGCTCATACATGAGCTGCTTCTCTCTTTCTACCACCCCAAATTCCCAAGGGCAGCGTTGGCCCTTTCTCTGCCTACTAACTTCTGCTCAGGTTCTGAACAACTGCAGAGCTTGAAGCAGCAGATATCATAAGTCATGAGATGTGAACTTCCCAGCTAGTATGGAGGTCAGTAAGGATAAACGTTATGTCTGGATCATCATCGCATCCCAGAACCTAACCCAGTGCTAGGCACACAGAGGTGTTCATAGGTGATTAATAAATTAGAGCATGAACGAACTTCAAGAAGTCTTCGCTAAGGGGAAAGGAAAGCTTTTGGAGATTTTGTTGTAAGTTTATTCCCTGAAATTCTCAGATGATTCTTTTTTAAGTTGTCTGTGACATCTATGAGCCAACTTATTGCCTTGTTTTCCAGTTTAAGTGTCGGTTGATTGGAAGAGAGAAATCCTGGATGAATAACTTACCAGAGAATAACTAAATGTGGATCAGTAGATAGGATCCCAGGGGTAGCATTTTTCACTGGAAAAAGCTGTTCCTATACTACATATTTGCTGTGCTTTTGAAATGTCAGGGCTCAGTTGCTTAACAGTGAATCAGTAAAAAGAAAATATTCCCTTCCTCAGTTGTCAGGCCCACATTATTTTCTGCCCCAGAAAGAACTATCTCCAGGGAATCTTTCCATTCATTGGAAACATCCACTGTCTTGCCCTGAAAGTCATAAAAAATGAGACAAATCTGTCTGAAAGCAGGTACCAAGGTCTGGACTTTTCGATCTGAACCATAGTTTACATATAAAATGTTACATATAAAATGCTTAGGTATTATCATTCTAATAATGTAGCTGATAGCAGTGATAATAATTGACTGTTTCTGAATAGTACTTTTGATTTATGGAGCAATTTAAAATTTTTATTCTTATGGCAACCTTAGGCAGGGGATGGTATTATTATAATAACAACTTTTTATGAAGAAACCAAGCCTCAGAGATGCTTAGTAGAGAATACAAAGTGATAATATTAAATGGAAACCTGACTATTTAGCTGCTTATACGTTTTTTCAGTTATTTTCATAAACTGTGGCCTATGAACCTTTTATTCCCATAAGACAATAAAGAACACATAGTGACTGGGATTATTTCCTAAAAATCCACAAGATGGCAGTAAAATATTTTGCATTGAACTGGAGACACTAGTGGAATGTGACATTTTGCCGAGTTTTCGTACTAGTGATTGTATTTGATCACAGTATTAAAACTGGTTATCATAATGATAGCTTTTTAAAATATAACTCAATGAATTTAAGTTGAATTCAAACCTGAAAGTAACATTTGTGGTTTTGTTGATTTTTTTTTTTTTTTTTTTTTTTTTTTGGTGAGGGTTCTATTTTTCAACGTAAGAAACCACTAGGAATCAGCCAGGAACTGAAAGAGCCAAGATTTCTTGAGAAAGCTTAAAATGAGTAATGTTACTCCTTCTTGAACGTTGGACTGACCTATAATTCTCCTGCTTGAAAGAGAGAAATAGAGGGATCAGCAAAGGCCAATAGTTAATCTTCCTTATAATTTCATTTCTTGTAATTTGTCTATGTTCAGAATCTATCCTGGAGGGAAACTTTCCTGATGGACCAATGCTGCTATAAAACAAATTCCAGAAACATTTATTGCCTATATCTCTCGGGTTTTGTGTGCAACATAAACTATACTAAGCTATGGGTGGTTTTTCATGTACTTTTATTATTCTACTCCCAGATTTATGATAGAATTCAGAAGAATGAAGACTACATTTTTCTTTTCTTTTTCTTTTTTTCTTTTTGAGACAGAGTCTTGCTCTGTCTCCCAGGCTGGAGTGCAATGGCATGATCTTAGATCACTGCACCCTCAGCCTCCCAGGTTCAAGTGATTCTCCTGCCTCAGCCTCCCAAGTAGCTGGCATTACAGGCATGCACCAGTATTCCTGGCTAGTTTTTGTATTTTTAGTAGAGATGGGGGTTCACTATGTTGGTCAGGCTGGTCTCAAATTCCTGACCTCAGGTGATTCACCTGCCCCAGCCTCCCAAAGTGCTGGGATTACAGGTGTGAGCCACCACACCTGGCCTACATTTTTCTTTCATTTGGCGGGTGGTCTGCCTCCATGCTGAGCGGGTACTCCCTTTGTTGATGGGGCTCATGATTATCATCAAGGACACATGGGCCTGAGTCAGTAGACTTGAGAATTGAGAACATCAGAGAAAATCCCACTGTTTCTGTATCTAACATAAAGGCAAGCAAGTGTTCCTTAGCATCTCCTTTGTGTGTAGCAGACAGGACTCATGCCTCGAAAAGATGGCAGTGGATTTGCATAAACACATAAAAACCTAAAAGTGGACATCAGGTATCCCTAGTTTTAAAGTCCTTCAGGCACTCTCTTATGCTACCCAAATTTCTCTTTCCCCTTTTCCTGACTTTTCTTCTCTAATGTCTTTTTACCTTCATATTCATAGTCATTTCTTATGACAAAGAGTGCAACCTTAATTTTTGCTTACTTGTCAGAGAGTCTCTTTTCACCTTGGGTGGCTCATCATCTTTTCCCTGAAGGAAAAAAATATCTCTTTCATTCCCTTACTAACATAGATTTAAACCTCCTGTTAGGAAGTAAAATATTCCACTCCGTTCCTCTATTTATTCATTTATCCTCTCATCCCTGTCTACAACAAACTTGACAGGGGTTTCCGTGTTTATGTTACCTTGCTGGGTGGAATGTAGCGATGACTAAGCCATGTGTCATGTCCTTGGGATGCTTGTAGTCTAAGAGAAGAAATGAGCAGGTCCACCCTGAATTATACCATAAGAAAAGTACGGTGAGGCAAGGGAGTTCCATAGAAAAGGCAAAACCTCACCAGGTATTCTGAGGAGGACTCGTGTTTTCCTTAGTAATGGAAAGACCTTCCCAGATCTTCACTGCAAGTCTAAGATTTTCATCAGGCCACCATTTTTTCATCAGGCCACAAGGGAAGAACATGAAGTCCGATGCAGAAGTTTTGAAAAGCAGGGGTGCTCAAGAATTATCAACAGCTCAGGCCAACAAGACACCAGATGCTGGAGACTATTGGGCCTCTAAATAAACAGGATGAGGAGTTTAAGCACCGGGCTAGGCTAGGAAAAGCAAACAGCTTCCGGGAGCAATAGTTCAGTTACTCAGGGCAACCTGAACAAACTCCTGATCCTCTCACTCCTCTGTAAAGTGAAAAGACAGAGACTCAGGATCTTTAAAGGCCCTTCCAGCTCCAATATGGTTGGGATATATGTGTTTGAGAGAACTTTCTGTGATAAAAAGGATGCACTGAAGGGTTTTTTAACAATTAATTTATGATTAGTTATGACTAAACATAGGTTATGAATAAAGACTTCCCTTTATTTTATTTATTTTTTAATTAGAGACAGGGTTTTGCTGCTGCTAGATTGTGCAATATCACAATCATAGCTCACTAAACCTTTGAGCTCCTGGGCTCACACAGTCCTCTCACATCAACCTCCCAAATAGCTATGAACATGCATCACCATGCCCAGCTAATTTTAAAAATATTTTTAAAATACAGGGTCTCACCATGTTGCCCAGGCTGGTCTTCAACTCTTGGCCTCAAGCAATCCTCCCACCTCAGCCTCCCAAGGCACTGGGATCACAGGTGTGAACCACCTCATCCAGCCTAAGACTTCTCTTTAAATACTAAAAGTTTTAAAATCAGAAATTGAAATTGAAGACATGCATTCATGTTTTTTTCAGAGTCCATTGGTTATAATTTAACCATCCAAATAAAGTCTAAATTCCTCAATATAGCTTCCTCTTAATTTGTCCAGCCATATCTCTAAAAGTCAATCTTTTCTCCATCATGTAACTATATCTGACATTGTATCCTCTCCTGAAAACTTTCTCCACCCCACCCTCTTCAAAATAACTCTTCTATTCATCCTTCAAATCTTAGATTGTTATATTCTCTAAATGCTGTCTCTCGCCATTCCCACTCCACCTCCCAACACAAACAGAAACACCTCCAAGTTAGGTACCCCTCTTAATGTGCTCCATGTATCCCATACTCTTCTATGACGGCACTTACCATGCTAACTTTTAAAGACATGTTTAATACTCCATTTTCCTCACTACATTGTAAGCCAGGACAATGTCTGTCTTGTGTACCTGACATATAATATATCTCATAAATATATAATGAATGAATAAAGCTAGATTAGTATTTTAAGTCAGTAGATTCTGAGTAAAGATCTAGTAAAATAAATGCATAACCAACAACGCATGGGCAGTATATACCTATATTGCACAGGACACAATGTTAAGCACTCTCTGATTATTATAGGCTGATTATTTAAAGGTTGCCAGCTCACAGGAATGCGTGTAACCTAACAAAATTTGAAGAGTATTTATGATATTGTGTCTGACATCTCAAAAATCAAAATGTAAAACAAACAAACAAAATGTAGTTATATCTTTTGTATAGCAACCACTAGAGGGCAATGAAAGTAAACATGGACATCCTTTTGGGTTAAGGAATTGTAAAATGTTTTCTGATTGAAATCTGGGCAGATAATCTTATGTTTGGGATAGTTATAGGACCTGTAGGCTGTGGTTTCTGTGATTATGGGTTTAGTAGTTATAATTACCTTTCTAGTGTAGAATTAAAACCTAGATCATCTGTGATAATAACATCACCTTACATTGCATGCATTATCTCATATGAACCTCCTATGGCACTGCCAGGGAATATACTGTTTTCCCATTTTCCAATGAAAAAATCTTAGGTTCAGAGGCATTAAGCTACTAAGTAGCCATAAGATAGCAAAATATTGACATAAACCCTATAAATACTTATTAACTACTTACATTTACCAGGCATACAAAATTCTCTGCTAAGGCAGACAGTCTGGGAAAATACAGGTTCCAAAATTAATTGTACCAGTTTAGAATGGAGACATATGGCAGCAGCGCCTTAAAAGAAGATCTTGTGGTTTTAGGTAGCCATCTGATGATGCTGCCAATAGGCTAATAGGCTGGAGCCTATTTACAGAAATGTAGTCCTGGAATGTGGGAGGCAGACATCCTTCTGTGTCCACACTGGTTAGACTCTATCTAAGCTATATGTTCCACTCTAGTTGCTGCATTTTAATAAAGATATCAAGAAGCCACAGACTAGGATTAAGGTTCCTGGACATGATATATTAGAGGGTGAAGGGGAAATTGAAATGTCCCAAAGAGAGAGAAAGAGAAGGAATTAGACACAGTAATGCATAAGCTATGGGCTCAGGAGCCAGAGTGGGTCTGACTTGGCATACCTACTAAAAATAGGAAATGAATAATTCCAGAGATCTGGGCTGGCCTCTTATCCATGTCAGATATTGAAGAGAATACATGTTTGTATTCTCCAGGATCCACACGGAGCTAAAGAAGAAGCCTTTTTACTGCTTTAATCTGAGCAGACATCAGAAGCACTTTCCAGAGGCCCCCATGAGGTCTGTGTACAGGGAGCTGAGCATAGCCTTGCTTGGTAGCTGTAATAGCTGAAGTAAAGTGAAAGGGATTGAACATTCAAGCAGCTTCTTTCTGCTTGCCCCAGCAAGCTCAACCTGCAGTTTGCCTGCCACTTTCTTCCATTCTCTTCTCCATCCACCTCTTGTGTGTGTATCCCTGATATACTGCAGGAGTGTATCAGGAGTCCGGCAGTCTAGCTGAAGCGTAGGCACTATGGGAATAAATTTTCTTGGCCCCAGGAATCTGTGTCACCAACAGAGAACGCGTATCACAGTGTCAGCTGGCCCTTAACCAACCTTCCCACCTCTGGTTACATGATGATAACTATCCAGAATGAATTTATTGAGAATTTTGCTTCAGAGGAGGTTATTAACCATAGTAAGGTCTCCATTATAAGAAATGGATCAGTTAGCATGGCCCATGGGATCACCATGTTATTAAAAGACTTGACGGATTAACTTGCCTTTGTAGGTGTTGATAATGGTGAATTGAAGGGTGTGAGACAATGGATCTTAGACAAGGCAGTCTTTTCTTGAAACTGCCAAATAGTGTTTCTAGCAAAGATTATCTCATCTCTGCAAACTCCAACCTAGTGATTATCACATCAGGTGCATGCCAGGAAAAAGGTGAAACACTTTAATTTAGTCAGTCTAAATGTGGCCATCTTTAAATTAATGATTTCTAATATTACCCAATATAGTCCTGCTGCAAACTGATAGTTTCCAGTCCAGTGGATATCTTAAGTTATGTAGCTTGGAAGTTGAATACATTTTCCAAAACCCATATTATTGGACATGGCTATAATCTGGACACTGCCCATTTCCATTTCTTGACTGTGCAAATGCTTGGAATCCACTCTGGAAGCTGCCATGGGTGGATCTTTGGAGAGCATAGGGACTCAAATGTTCCTGTGTGGAGTGCAGTGAACATTACTGGTATCACTCTGAAGGATCTGAACTCAGATAAAGGAATTAATCAAAATCTGGAGCAAGGGGAAAAATGTCCACAAAGAAGTGATTGCCAGTGCCTATGAAATTATGAAAATGAAAGGTTATACTTCTTGGGCCATTGGCCCATCTGTAACTGATTGAACGGAAAGTATTTTAGGGAATCCTAGGAGAGTACATTCAGTTTCCACATAATTACAGGCCTCTGTGGAATGAATGAAGTATTCCTCAGTGTTCCTTGTATCTAAGAGAGAATGGTCTTGCAGACCTTACACAGGTAAAGCTGACCCTTGAAGAGGTGGCCCATTTGTAAAGGAACACTTTACAAACACTTTGGGAATTCAGAAGAAGCTCAAGCTTTAAAGTTGTGTAAAGCTGTCATTCTGAAATTATTAAAGAAGAGAAATAGTAGTTATGGGATTATATATAAACCTTTTGAATAAACTTAAATTCCTAAAAATTGGAAACAGGGAAGGGGGTAGAGTGACTCCCCTGTTTATTTAGCCTCTATCTCTTTTATTATTAGCATCCAGATGCTGAATGATACTTATTTCTTACAATTCCTAAGCGATTGCATCAAAGAAGGTGTTTTTGATACCTCTGGTGTGCCAGTACTTGCTTTGTATGTATATGCAGTTGCCATTTGGTCCAAAAGAATGTATGATCTCAGTGTTTATTGTATCATAGAAATCCTAATTCTTTTAAGTACATTCTAATATTTTTTGGTCTGATGGGCTTATATTATACTCATCTATATACTCTTTTTAGAAGTTGTTACTTTCTCTACAATGTAAAAATAAAAGTACATATAAAGAAAAAAGTGAGTCTGAATCCTGACTCTGTTGTTTGTAATTGTGAATTTCAGCAATTTATTTAACTTCTCTGTGCTTCAGTTTTCTTATCAATAAAATGATGACTGTGTCTACTTATAGGGCTGTTATGAGGAGAAATTGATAATACATGTGGTGTTTAGTGTAACATTTGGCACATGGAAGGACTTGATAAATGTTGCCTATTTTTTTTTGTTGCTGCTGCTGCTGTTGTTTTTGTTGATAAAGCACTTGCAAGATCATTCTGCAGAAATGAAGGTAGGCTTTTTTGTGTTGCCCTAGAAAATGCTATTAGAACCAAAAGAGGCATCATCTAAAAGCAAGAGTTCGTAACAGGCTTAGTTTCAAATACTGTTTCTACCATATATCACCTAACTGATCTTGAACATGTCACTCAACCTTACCCAGTCTCTATTTTCTGATGTTACTGAGCACTTAATATGTCTGCTCACTGTGCAAAGCACTATGGGTAGAGTGAAAAGACCTTGTGTCACTGCATTGTAATTACTCAAGCAGGAACCAGCTGACCATCTGCCGGCATTTAGAGGGCTTGGGAGAAAGCATTCCTGCAAAGGATGGAATTTTTTATTAAATCTACAAGGATCCTATAAAGAATCTTTCTTTCTGCTCTTGAAAATGTTGGAAATGAAATTTGTTCTCACTTTCAAATTGTCTTCATCTGATACAGCACAAGGCTGGTCCTCAAATGGGCTTGCATTCAAAAGTATTTCCCTTGAAATAGTACCTGCCTTTTGAGGGTAACTGGATTCCTTTATTTCTCAAAGGTTAAGAAGATGAAAAGTATGGCTTTGGAACCAGCAAGAGGCTTGAACCCTGCTTTACCATCAATTAGATGTGCAAACTTTGGACAAGTACTTAGCTTCCCCAAACTCAGTCTTCTCATTTATAAAATGGAGCTAATGACTCCTGCTTCAAAGGATTGTTATGAGGGTTAAATGTGCCAAGGGGTGTAGGGCACCATCATGGTGCCTGACACAGAGCAAGTGGTCCTGCCTTCTTTGACAGTGCCACCAACAGTCCCAGTGCTCAAGGCTCTAAGAATGAGCCTCAATTCTAAGAGGAATGGGCACTGGCCTTTTGGTCATCATCCCATCTCCTCAACTCTGTAACATTGTGCAGCTCCTGTCAGATAAAAGCTGACCTAACGTACATTTCCCACAACTCTAGTCCCTCCTCACACTCTATGGTACCTAGGGGTCTAGTGTCCTCATGCTTTTTCTTGTCTGTCCTTCAATGAAAGAAATCAGATGAAGGAGTTCACACTGAGGTTGAATGTTAGGAAATAGGCAAAGCATTATTTCAACTAACTATATCGAGATTTTCACAGTATATCTACCAAGCTTGAGACCAAAACAGTGAATCTCAAATGGTGGAATTATAGGATTTCCAGTAAACCTTCTGAGGAAAGAATTTCAGAAACGTCATGAGTGCTTCATAGGATTATTCATTTATACATCTCAAAGATGGCTACATAAGGCTGTGAACTTCTTAATGCCAAATCCAAGTCTTATTTTTATTGATCTCAGTACATGACATGATACAGCCCATGGCACATTGTAGGTGTTCAAAAAATGTGGACTAGATGGTCTTGAGGCCGTATCAGATGGACAAATATATTTCTTAGCCCATCTATTACTGTTAAAGTTATGTAGTTTTCACACTTGGGATGGGAGAGTTGGAAGACATAGAAGTATTTTGCTTTAGTGTTAAGGATAGAGGAAATAACAGTTCCTCTAGAAATGCCCTGTAATGCCCCGTAACTGGGGAGAATTTCATAGAAGTAGGATTTGAATTGAGCTTCCCAAGGCAAGGGTGGCAGCATGACATGTGGCTACCAAGAAGAGTGTTCACAGGCAAGTAGACAGATGGAAGTTCAAAAGCTACTAGTAAAGGGTGTTGCTGACAAGTTCTAGGTAGAAACTAGCTTGTTTTGAAAACCTGTACGCCAGCGGTTGTCTTCATTTTAGTTTCCTTTGAACACTTTAAACACTTCTCCCACATTTTTCTCTCACACTTCTACAAACTCGCAGTCCTCTGTCTCTGCCACATATACAGCAGGGGAAAAAATGAGGCTCTCTTTCTCTTTCTCTCTGTTATACTAGTTTCCTCTAATCTTTTGCTCAGTAATATATCACAGAAAAACTTTCAGCTCATTAACTGACAACTTTAATGTTGTTCTTTTAGAATAGTCAAAGATTTACTCTTTTCCCTGATAGCCAACAATACATATGGCTTTAATGTCCCTTTTCGCATTTCCTGAGGCTGAAATTTTCACAACATTTAATTCAAATTTAAACTTGCTAAAATTATTTTGGAAAAAGAACCAGGAAGATTTATTTTAACATTATTTTTCTTAATCAAAACAGCAAATGTCATGAATTGTACACACTAAACGTACTTTTTAGTGAGGAAATACTCATCTAGAAAAAAATTGAAATTGCACATGCTATTTACATTAAAAAGTAGAAATTAAAATTTTCTCTTAGTGGTGTTAAAAATGGTATTAGGGTGAACCATATGGAATTGCCATTTTTGTAGGTCAAGTTGAATATTGTCAATTTTGTGTGGTTCAACCTAATACACACTCTTGCATAGAGGTTACAGCCGTAGATTATACTAAGAAAAGAGTCTTCAAAGAATTTAGTCCAGAAAAAATTGAATTTATTGGTTTGCTGATTTGAAAGGGGTGCTTAAACAAAGCAGAAGTATTGTTCAGTTTCCCATAGTAAAAGCAAAAGCTATCATTCATTGAGTGGGTTTTCATTTGCATCACCTTATTCAGTTCTCAATATAACTCTGCAACCATTTTGAAGTAGATATTCCTATCATCACTTCATAGATGTGCAGAGTCAAAATTCCAAACCTGAGTCTGCTGGACAAAACCCACACTCTTTCCCTTCTATTACACTACCTCAGAGACTTAATACAAAAGATAAACCACTTCTCCAAAATACAATACCAATTAGCGTCAGGACTTGGAATTATGGGTACATATTGAGTTCTTTGCATAGAAAGCTTGACTTTCTACAGTTAGGCCTTTGAGATAAAATTCTGTAAAGTAGGAGGTCATCTTATATATACTGAGCTCCTCAAGAACAGAGGCTGTGTGTAAATAATCTTTGAATCTGTGGGACATGGCACAGAACCTATTGTAAATCATAAACAAACATAGTAAATCACAAGTAAATGTTTCTAGAATAAATGAGTAAACAGAAGAATAACTTTTCCATGGGAAAAGACACAATAGGTTCATAGCTCTTTGCAGAATCAAACGTTTTACAGTATTTGGTATTTTAAAACAACAAGATAGGATCACAGAATCATAACTCTGAATGGAATATCAGAGTCCCTCTTGCATAATATTTGTTTATTTGTTGTTTGTTTAATAAATGAAGGAACTAAAGCACAAAATTCCAAAGCTAAATGGTGACAGAAGCCAGAGGCAAATCCACCTATCCCTGGATTTGTCTTCCTTTAAGGGACATAAACGTGCTAAGGTATTATCTACTCATCAATAATTACCAAAATTATTTATATTTTTATACACAGCATATATACATACACATACACATAAATAATTGCAGCACAATTTACTTTCTTTGGGGAAATACTTGTTTTTATTGCACACAGCATTTGATAAATAACAACATTAGCCAGGAACTTCTAAGTGTCAGAAAGAAGGCAGCTAAATACAAGTTGTTTTGGTTGAAAATCACACCCATTCACTAATCCTCAGGTGGACTTGTGCTCAGGAAGAATAATTTACATTGTCAAACACTCACAAGCCCAAAAAAAGAGAAAAGAAGGGTGAATTTGTATGCATACAACAGATACCTTCACACTCATTATCCTGGAAAATACATTGTAGATGATCATTTTGTTGGTGAGTGATTTATGCTTTCTATGCATAGTTATTTGCTTCGTCTCCTATTCATCCAAAAATCCATACTTTTTCCTGGTTTACCTGACTTTCTCATTATGCATAATTTTGAAGAGAAGCAATATGTAGCAATGACGCAGTCTGTGCAAATGGGTGGCATGCATGCATCTGTCTTCTAATATAACAGTCACGGTTTTCACATCTCCAAATGTGAATTTTCCCCTTAGTGCTTCTTCAACCCATATTTTGTATCTTAGGGCTATACCAAAATTGAAACATTTCTGTACTTATTTCATACTTTTAAGAGGGAACAAAATATTGGCAAAGGATGGGTAAGATATGGAGGTTACAAGGCAGGTGATATAAACCTTGAGCTACGCACATACCCAAAAGCCCAAAATTGAGCTATTGTTGACTGACTGGTTCTAGGCAAGGACTAAGGGTCAAATCAGGAGCAAATATAGAATCTAGAACATTCAGTTTATAATGATGATATTTAGAAGGGGGTTGAACATTCAGTTGATTCTTTGATATGCAGCAGGTCTCTATATTAGACAGGAACGAGTGGATTTTAAAGAAGATCCGGAGACCTATAAATCCTGAAGAGCTTCTCCAGAAGCCCTACATAGAAAAACTCTAACTTGAGGCTTGTCCTTGACTTAGAGTCCCAGAACATTAAGTATAAGCAACACAGCCTAAGATAGCATTTCAAAATGCTAGCACAGATAATTTTGCTATTTTAGCTTTCAGGAGCAAGCTCCTCTGGCTTGCCTGTATTTGACAACTAACCCAGTGTTTTAGTTGTATTGACAGTGGAACAAGAAAGATTTATTTTTATAAGCCTAATTATGAGACTCTCACAGCACGTCACTTTGGACTTCTAAAGGGTAACACAATTCCAGAAATTTTGGTGGTAAACAGTCAGTCATAGGCTGTCTTCCCAATAAAGCAGGATAAATCAACCAGGGAAGAGAAGAGAGGATGCAGCAGGAAAGTAGAGGCAGATCACTCAGAGGGAGGTGGTAAGAAAAAGCAAATGAGACCAGCTGCAGGAGGAGGAAATAGATGCAGCCCAGCTGCAGAGGAAAGGTAAGGAAGGGAGAAGTGAAGGGAATCTAGTCACAGACGCAGAGAGACAGATCAGGAGAGGATCACAGAGGTGAGACCCTGCAGGGGAGAATGGAAGGAAAAGGGGAGGGCATAATAGAGAGGATAAAACACTGAGAATCAAGGCACCATACCTTTGCAGAGCAGTGTGCAATGTATAGTGTACAGTGTACAGTGCAGTGTACGTGGCAACTTTTCCAGGTGGTCGGAGTTTAACAAAAGAGTAAACAATGCAATAGGAAACTGCATGCAGTTCAAACTTGGAAAGGGAAAAGACGGAGGATGATGATTTTAAAGAATGCAGAATTATATGTCTGGTTTCATGGAACTTCCCATGCCAAGAGCAGCAAGGGCTAGTCATATATATTTTATTCTGATGCTGGCAACTCTTAGTACAGTGAATGAAGTTTGAGAGTTCCAGGTCCCCTGTTTCAGGCAGCCTCCAGTGCTTCTTCCACTTCTGGATGACTGCTGGCTTTGTGCTTACTGACTTAATGCCTCTTGGTCTCACAAGATGTGGCAGAGCCCACCACTGATCAGAGCCTGCAGCCAGCCTCTCACAGAACTGACCCCAGTATAGGCTGAAGCATAGTTCAAGGAAGGAGCTGGGTGAGGAGACACTGAATTTGGCCACAGGGATATTAAAAGGATTTGACGTTAAAATCCTCTGGGGGATTGTTGTGTTCTCTGTAATACCCAAAGTGGCAGAGCTGTTGAGGAAAGCTGGTCCCTGCACTGATCAAGCTCACCCTGAAGAAACAGGGAAACAGCCCCTGAAGATGAGACTACAGTATGCCTGGAGGGGGCTGTTTACTGAGATGGAAAAGCAAAGTGAACCATTGTGATGACAGGCACTAGCAGGAGCTGAGGCTGCTGTGAGAAGGCATGTGATATTATGGGGAAGGGAATGTGTATGCGTGGGGGGCAGAAATAGATTTGGAAGCACATAGCAACATTGGTGTCTGTCAGAGACAGAAGTGTTACCTGCATCCCTAAGGCTGGAGACAGCAGGTATTGTAAGAGAAGAGGGAAGATTAAGTAGGGGAGAAAGGACACAGGACACAGTGTGTGCGCCACACAGACCGTATCTCTTATCTTAGCTCTGCTACTTTCGAAGCATCTAATCTTTCTGTGCCTCAGTTTCCCCATCTTAAAGTTGACCTCAGCAAAGTTCTTGGGAGGATTAACAATAACCAGCCTAATACAATACCTTTTTGTTCAGTATTCAGTAACTAGTATTATCTTTATTAGTGATCTCCTTCCAAACTTAAATTGTTGGTCACAGTTTGAAAGTCAATTGACTAGATTTCTTCCCTCTTTATTCCCTCTCTCCTTTTCTTTTCTGTTCTCCTTTCTGATTCGCTTTTCCCCTCCTTCCTATTATTTGCTGAGCATTTACTTTGTGATAGGAACTGAACAATGGCAGTGGAACTTTATTTCTTGATGTTTTTATCTACTGAAGGGATTGTGACTTTGCAGCTCCATTCACATCTGAAGCTCTGGCAACTAACCATGGAAACTCACACCTTGCTGGAGAGTTGTTTTCTGCAGGGAGCAGCATTCTGTGTGCTAAACTGGGAGGCTGGAAAGCGGGTATTGGTTAGTAATTAGAAAAGATTTAAATTACTGAAAATACCTCCCTGCCTGTGTAAATGGAAAATTTTTCTGATGCTTACAATATCCACTTGGGACTGATAGTGAAAGATTCAGCACAGCCTTGACTGCTTTTATGAAGTCTTGATATATGCTTGAGAGAACAAAGGAAAGTGATGACGGAGAGGTAATTCCAGAGGATGGTCACTCTGTCTCACTCCTGATTGTATGGAGTTTATCTTTTCAGGAGAGTTTTGAAATGATTCTGTTGCTGCTTCTAGTTCTCCCAAATGTCTAGAAGCACGTTATGAAATCAGTAATGCTTAGAGTTAAGGCTCTGTTTATGTGATCTGCCTAACACAACAGTCAACATTCAAGATGGCAGCTCCAGTGTAGAGAACTCTACCCTTTAAGGTGGCAAAGTTGGTTGCCACCTTCCAGGGTCCTGCCTGTCTGTTATATTATTCTCCTCGCTTTACTTTCTTTTCTAGTTTACATTGTTTTCACTGTTAGACACTAAAATTGGCCATGAAATCCTTGGCAAGCTGATTAATAATTCCTCTTTAGAGGAACAGGAGTCTTTGTGAACCTTAAGGCTTCTTCAGAGTTGAGGAAAAGATTCATCAAGCACATAAAGCTGTAGTCACCCTCAATAATAATTTATGAGGACAGCAATTTGTGCCACATCCTGGGAAAACAAGAAGACTAAAACAGTGTCTGACACTGCCTTCTTGGAGCTTATAGTCTAGTTAGTGATATTTATTCATTAAAAAGATAAATAGAAAAAGAAAGCAAATCACAACACATCATGTGTTATTATAGGATCATTCTTTAAAACAATGACTACATATGGAGGTAAACATGAATGTTTTACACTCACTGGCAGGAACCAGGCACTATCCTAGACGTTGGGAATGTAACTGGGGATATGTAAATATGTGTACTGAAAGTGTATAGAGTTCATTTGCCTAGTTTATTATCAGTGGTTACCTGAAGGTTACGATAGAAGGATGTTCACAGTTTACTTGCTGTTCTTTTGTATTGTTTTAGTTGTTTAAAATGAGCTTGCATTACTTCTCACCTTAAAAATAGTAATGCAAGAGTAAAGGAGGACCAAAATTCATGTAATGCTGCCAGGTTGTGGGGCTGATGGCTGAGTAAGTGTCACAGACCATCATGATTACAGGAGATCTGGGAAGGTAGAACCTGACCTGGACAAGAGAGAAGGCCAAGACTTCAAAGAATCCAGGAAAACAGGAAGTAAAACAAGGAGGAGGAAGTTAGGCCCAAGAGAACATTAGAATAGGGATGGACATGAAGCTTCTGGCAGCAGCAGAGGGTTTGCTTAGGAGAGGAAGTGTGTAATGTAGGACACTGAACTCTAGCATTCTCATCTGGACTCTACTACAAATACACTGAGTGACCTTGGAAAATAACTTCATTTCCTGCACCTCACTCTTTCCACCAATGATATGGGAGGACTAGACAGAATCCACTCTAATGCTCCCTCATATCAGAGAAGTCTCTGGTCTTAAAAAGACTAGAGAGGGTTATGGTAAAAGCTGCATTGTGAAAGGGCTTAAATATACGGCTAAGAAATTTGCACATAATTTACAAGCAGTTAGGAACACAGATGAACCTGAGCATCTGTGACATCTATAAAATGTGAAAGGCGGTACTTAGAGAAAAGTAGAATGGTTGTGATATACAAGATGATCATCAAGGTATTGAGAGTAGATGAAAGGAAGGGGGAGGATGGGAGAGAGACAAAGACTGGAGGAAAAGCAAACATCAATTAGAAGTCTACCACATGGTGATAAGTTATAATATCATGCTATATCAAAAAATATGTCAAAAAGAACAATATTATATATCAAAAACATTATGATATATAAAAAATTATAAAGTCATGATATATCAAAAATAAATCCAGAATGATAGAGGAAATATATATATATATATATATATATATATATATATATAAAGGAGAAGCTCTCCTGCACAGAAGAATACCAGCTAACAATTTTAGATGAAATAAGGAATTAGACAATAAGCATTTTTAACCCGCAACAAAATAACTATTTCAAGAAAGCATAATCTATAGATGCTAAAAAAAATTAGGAGTTAAAGTTTACTGGAAAAAAGATATTTACACGGTCTCAAATAAACCACCTTATAGATTGTTATTTGCAAAATAGAAAGGTGCCTTTTGAATAAAGGGATCTGGTGGTCCATATATTTTGAGCCTCCTACTATGACAGAGTAAGAAACACACAGCATTACACATTGGATTTTGCTAAAAATGTTTTACCTGATTCTGATTGGGAAGAGATAATCAGACAAATTCAAAATGCAGAACACTATATAAGCATTTGACTGAATTTTTTTTTTTAAAAAAAGAGTAAATTTTATTTAAATAAAAATGTAGGTAATGTTCTAGACTAATAATGACTAAAGACATAATAACAACCAAATGCAATGCATAAAACTTGATCAAATCCTAGAGTTAAGAAAAAAATCGGTAAAAGACATTTGGAAAATAACTGAGGAAATTTGAATAGGTACAATATATTAAATGGTATAAAATATTAGTTTTGTTGGTTCTCTTTGGAGTAATAATGGCATTGTGGTTATACAGAAAATATCTTTACACTGAGAAGATGCCTTGCTGATATGTTAGGCTGAAAGTGGAATAATGTCTGCAACATATTTCAAATGGTTCAGAAAAAGTATGTGTGTGTGTGTGTGTGTGTGTGTGTGTGTGTCTTCTGATAGGCAGATAGGTAGGTAAGTGGAGAGAGGCCGAAGGAGGAAGAGGGAGAACAAATGTACCAAAATGTTAAGAACTGTTGAATCTTTATGAGTTTTTATTATAATGTTCTTCAAGTTTTCTATAATTTGAAATTTTTCAAAATAAACAGGAAACAGTCTGTTTCAATAGTTTAGATCAATGCTTAGAACCAGCATAGTAAATTAGAAAGGAAAAAACAAAAGCAAAAGATATTTTGAAGAGAAATAGTTTAATAAATATTATTTCTCATTCATAGTGGTGAATACAAGTTGATTTTCAAGCATCTCTGTTTATTCAGATCTCCTGCTCTTGATTTGGCTGATTGCAGTTGGGAAGATTTTGACTTCCCAAAAATATTTGACTGATTGCAATTGGGAAGATTTGACTAAAGTAATTGAGAAGAGGGGACTTAAGAGTTCTTGACACAGTTTGCCTAAACTCACAAAACCTGTTTCTTGGGAGCTTTTAGGCAATGAGATGATTAACTTATTTTTAGGTGAGGAATAAGTCAAAGAAATACTAAGATGTAATTATGGGCAACAGCCAGATGCCAAGATACACATAAGCCCAAACACAAAAGAATGTCATTATCTTGAGGAGCTATGATGAAAAAAACATCAGGTGAGTCCCGCATGCAGCAGCCAGAGTTTGAGTTTTGCAGTAACAGATTTCGACAGAGATTAATTCCATTAGTATCCTATTCCTGCTCAAGCCTTTCAGATGCTTTAGGAGTGCACTGTTTGACAAATATGTCTCTGGAGACAGCATTATTCCTTCCTTTAAAATTGATTCCAAAGCTCGTGAACAAGATTAACTGTGTATGAGGAAAAAAGGAAACAAGAACCCTTTTCACCTACATTACAATCTCACTCAGATTAGTTTATGTAAACTAAACTAAATTAGTGAATATTATAGGATATGTAGAAATGAACATCCTTATTGCTTTCAAATCTGTATACTATTTAGACAAATTCCTAGTTAATAACTTTGACCCAGAACTTAGCCAACTGAACTTGTTTAAACAAAATAATAAGGTTCACTGGGAATTAGGGTATTTATGTGGAAAATGGTATTGATTCAGTATTTCTTTTTGCAGGTGTTATTGCACTTTTGGAAGGACATTTTTTCACTGTGCCTGATTGTGCCACAGTTTGCAAAACATTTAACACACATGCGCCTTCTACAATT
The DNA here is from genome assembly GCF_009764315.1 of Trachypithecus francoisi. Taxonomy (NCBI): domain Eukaryota; kingdom Metazoa; phylum Chordata; class Mammalia; order Primates; family Cercopithecidae; genus Trachypithecus; species Trachypithecus francoisi. The sequence continues at coordinate 73,601,649 of NW_022681473.1, read as the reverse complement.
AATGTCAATGCTGACTCCTGACTTGGACATTTTAACAACAAAAAATACCATCCCCCCTCACAAATAGACACATTTTCATACCCAGTTGAGAACTACTGTTAGATTCTAAGTCACTTAGGGCTGAACCATTGCTTTCTTCACCAATCCATCTTCCAAAAATAGCACAATGACTGGCACAAAGAAGGCATTCAGTTAATATTTATTGAATGGATTAATGCAATGTTTGAAAATTTGAATACTCTAGGACTCATGTTTTCTATAAATATTACTGTATTTTTAATTTACCTACATAGCCCCTTTTGTCTTTTATTGCTAAGGTAACACAAACCTCAAATTCAGTTGTTAAAACTTTTTTGTATGACTTTTAAAATTGTTATGGTACCACATGTGTACTTAAAAATATTCACATACTGTTAACGGCTATAAAATGAAATGTAACTCATTCTCTCCTCTTCAGCATTTCTCCCCTCCCCACAGTGATACCATAGCCCCTTAAAGCCTCTGTTATCAATTCATTGTGTAACATTGGAGGCATTCTCTATAAGATCATTCATCCTTTTCTTTTTTGAAACAAATGGAGTTATATATACATATATATACTTGCTTTTCTTTAATTTAGCAATAGATCATGACTTTTTTTAGTTTCAAAATATTAGACATGTATGCTATTGCTTTTAATGACTGCATAGTATTCCATTATATGAATAGTTCATTATCTAATCAATTTATTATTGATAGTGTTTTAACAGTAGATTAGTGATATTTTAATATCTGAGGCCCAGAAATCATAAAAAAAACAAGTTGAAAAAAAGAATAACAGAGCACTTTCAGTTAGTCCACTGATTCAAAAGGGAGAACATGTTGAGCAAATTCAGAAGGCTTTTTTCTTACCACCATCCACCAGAGAAAGGATCTCAGCTTCAAATTTAACCCTAACCAAAGGGAATCCGTCAGTCTAGCAGCACACACACATCTCATCTCAGGATAGAACATTTGGTGGGTGAGGTGAGAAGCCACAAAGCAGATCTTGAAGGGTAGAAATTTAGCCTTCCAGCCCAGAGTCTGATGCTGCCTGAACAGTTTAAAGGCTTGGATGATGTGGAGGTGGTTGTTTAACAATGTTTGCAAGGACATTTAAGGCATATTGGGTGCTTCAAGGAACATATTGGTTGCTCTACAATATATTTTTTTAATTAGCCAGGCATAGTGGTGCATGTCATGTCACTGTACTCTAACCTGAGAGACAGAGTAAGACCCTGTCTCAAAAAAAGAAAAAAAAAAGTCTTGGGCCTCACCCTCAAAGATACTGAATCAGTGAGTTCAGTTTCATTAACTTTTCTCCCCCTAGAGGAAAAATGCCTTCTGAAAAGGACTGGCTCATAACAAGTGCACAATAACTGGTTGTCAAATAAATTTTAATGATTTAAATAAAGCTATGTGATTTAATAGTTATAATCATTCATTAGTTTAAGGAATATTGTTGAACATCTACATAGCATACTCAGCACTAAAAGTATGGAGTTAAGGCCGGGTGCGGTGGCTCAAGCCTGTAATCCCAGCACTTTGGGAGGCCGAGACGGGCGGATCACGAGGTCAGGAGATCTAGACCATCCTGGCTAATACGGTGAAACCCCGTCTCTACTAAAAAAATACAAAAAACTAGCCGGGCGCGGTGGCGGGCGCCTGTAGTCCCAGCTACTCGGGAGGCTGAGGCAGGAGAATGGCGGGAACCCGGGAGGCGGAGCTTGCAGTGAGCTGAGATCGGCCACTGCACTCCAGCCTGGGCGACAGAGCGAGACTCCATCTCAAAAAAAAAAAAAAAAAAAAGTATAGAGTTAAAAGAGACAGTCAAGGTCCCTACTTATGGGAAGCTTCTCTTGGGGTGGGTGAGATAATAAATAGAATAACAAGTGGGTCTAAATTCTGTAAGAAAGTAAAACTGGGTGAGTTAGAGATAGGCTGGGAGGCTACTTTAAATGTGATTGTCAGCAAAGAGCTCTTTGAGGAATTGACATTTGAGCTGACACTTATGAAAATAAGTTGTCAAAGATGAGAAAAGCTAGGTAAGAGCACTCCAGTCAGAGGGACCACTGGCACAAATTCTGTAAGACTGGAGAAAACTTGGACTGATGCAAAACAGAATGAAGGCCCTTGTGGCCAGCAAACAGTAAAGTAGGCAGCGTGGAATAAGATGGAATAAGACGGATAGGCAGAGTCCAAGGAAAGGAGTTTGAATTTCATTCAAAGCCTAACAAGGAGCCAAAAGAAAGATTTTAGCAGAAGAGAGGCATGATCAGATATACAGTTTGAGATCATTCTAGCTGCTGAGTCAAAAAGGGATAAAGGAGGGTTGGAGGAGTGGGCCACAAAGAGAATGGAGGGACCATCAAGGCTACTGTAGTATTCCCAGGGAAAATGATAGTTTGGCCTAGAGGGATGGGGTGGAGTTAGAGAAAAGTGGAATTGGAATATGTCTATGAACTAAGGGATTGCATGGTGAGGTGGAAGGGGAAGAAATGAATGGAGGTTCTTGATTCAGTGGTTTGAGAGGAGATTGGTAGTAGTACTGTTTGCTGCAAATGAGAAAACTCTCGAGAAACATGTTTGGGAGAAATTTTGAGTTTATTCTGAGTACGATGAGTTTGAAAAGTCTTACACATCTATCTGCAGATGACAAGTAAGCAGAAAGATTTACAAGTCTAGACTTAAGGTAAAAATCAGAGCTTGGAGATAGTAGTATCACCTTGTATTTGTATAATATTTTTATAAGGTTTCAACTATTTCTTGTTTATATATTCTTACAAAGATAGTTAACTTTTTACTTGAAATGCATAAATTCTAGATGTTACTGTCTTTCAGCCTTTAGTAAGCTGGGCTTGGATAGCCAAATTACACTTTATTATTTTCATTTAAAGATTCCAAAATAATCATCCCTCTAGAAATGACCTGGTAAGCCAAAACATTTTTAAAGGTCTAAGTTTTTTTTTTAACTATAAGCCTGTTTTTGCATCAGGAAGTCAAATTTAAAGGGAAGTTAATGTTTAACTGCTAAGATACATAAATATTCAACATCAGTTTTTCACTTTGCCTCTGCTCCAGGATTCTAGTCTTGAGCTGTAATGCATATACTGTCAGAAATATTACCGCTCTCCACAAAGTACAACAGCCTCCAGGAGGAGAAGGGAAGTTAATTAGAAATTTCCATTTCAAATACAATTTATAGTGCATTCACTCTGAAACATGCTGGAGGGTGTTTGAAAAGTTTAATGCATAATGATCTATTTGTCTCAAGTTGTCAACAAAATACATATGGAGCATAGAATGTATTTGTTTGTTAAGCACTAGCAGGGACCTCTGAGATTTAGTGTGAGACTCTCTTTCTAGATAAAGAAACTGAGGCCCAGAGAGATGAAGGCACTTCTCAAAGTCAAATAAGCTAACAGCATGACCGGAACTCAGGACTCGTAACTCCTAGGATTGTGCTTTTTTGATTTAGTACCTACAACCCTAGCACTTTTCCCTGGTCAAATGAGCCTGCACTGAGATAATTTTATAGTCTCCCAAGTCATCCTCTTTGTGTATGTCAGGAGAGGGTTCAACAATAGCTAATAGTTAGATGCCCTTATTAGATGCCAGGCACTGTTCTAAGTGCTTTACGTGTATTGACTAATCTAACCTTATAGCAACTCTGTGACATGGTACTCTTATTATCCCCATCTTGTATATCAAGCTTCTTCTACATCTGGGTCTAATTTGACCATGGTACTGACCATAGGAATATGAAATCTAAAATGATTTTGAACATTGGACACTTCTCTAAGCTTCAGGTAGATATTTTCCAACTGTCTGCAAAACTGTAGATATCCAACAGACATAGCAAAGTCAACATGTCTAAAACAAAATACATTATCCTCTCACCCAAACCCACTCTCCATTCTGTGTTCCCATCTTGATTGATGGTATCATCACACCTCCAATCATCCTAAAGCTTTTTGACACCTTCCTTATCTCCCATTTTCAATCTGCTCAATACTGTAAATATTATTTAAACACTATTTGGCTTCCAGAAGTATTTGAGGAGAATAGCTGCATAGAACCTTCCTCTGTTTTTCTCTCTCATATCTGCGCTGCATCTCCCATCCTCAATTCCACCCTCATTTGCCTAATTTGGGCCTCAATTATCTGTATCATTGGTAATACTTCAATAGTCTCCCATCTGGTTATCTGCTGGGATAGTTCCTTTCTTGAACTCACTTAGTTCATTAACCCCAGTTTCTCACTGTTGCCAGAGTTGTTCTCCCATAAACACGGGTCCTATTGTGTTAAATGCTTCTGTAAAACCCTTCCATAGCCACTTATTGACAAAACTTCTTGCCCTGGCATTCAAGGTCTACTTCTGCTGGCAGCATTTTTTCTTTCTCCCTTTCTATGTTCTATGTCAGCCATCAGACTGCTCACAAATGAACATCAAATGTGATATTTATAGTTTCCCTGTTACCCGCATAAGTATGTGATAAGATCATTTAATACATGTGAATGTGTTTGTTCTATTTGTTTGTTTATATATCACCTTGTTCAGTAACATATGTGAGGTGGGAAAACAGTTTATTAACTCTAAAATACTTTTGAGATGTTATTCTTAAGCCATAGAAATAATTAAATTTACAACACAAGGGACCCTAAAGATGGTGCAGCCCAGCACCTTCACTTTTCAAAGCAGCTCAGTAGCTGGTTTGAATAAGTTGATGGCAGAGTTGGCAACAAAACTTACGTTTTTGCTTCATTGCATCTCATCACTTCAGGAAAAATGGAAATAGATTTTTTTCCCTCTTGAGAAAGAATGGGAGCCCTCTACGTGTATTTAATACACTCATACATCTGTTCATCTTACTATCCATAGTCTCTCTGAATAAAGTAGAGATCGTTTGGATCCTACCCCAGTTTCTTCTCTGCTGCCCCCTGCCACCTTCCACCCAGACCCCCAAGTGTGAAATTATTGGCTTGAAACAGTCCCCTATGTTCTGTACCTGACTCATTTTAATTGAAATGTGGTGCCAATTATCTAGCCTTTTCCCATTTGGTTACCCCTTTGTGTTTTTTTCGCAGTTAATAATTCTGTTAAATTTGTAGTTCTTAGCTAGTTTTATTCTAAGACAGTCTTCTCTCAAACGTATTCTTTGGTTTTATTATTGCTGATAAAAGCCAGTTAAAAGTCCTGGTTACATGGATAATGGATATGCTATAATACAGATAGCAACTATTTAGTAAGTACCTACCATGTACCAAGTATTATTTTAAGCATTTTATTTGCTTAAACTCTAACAATCCTGATAACAGCCTAACAAAAGAAGGGTTCACATCTTTTGGTGCATATGAGGAAATAAGTTCAAAGAGATTAAGGAATTTACCCAAAGTCATAGAGCTGGTAAGGGAAGGGACCAAGATTTGAATCCTGGCCTTCCCAGGTCTGAATCCAGTATTCTTCCATGACACTGCTTTCAGAGCAGGCAGATGACATGAGCTGTGATGGAAAACTTTGGCAGCCATGAGCATTTGCTCTGCCTTCTGAGCAGCATCTCCAAGGGGGTCCATCCAACCTCAGATTCTTGTAACCAGGCTGGCCATAAGCACATGCTTCCTGCACATTCTCTTCCTGTACATTCTCTCTACCTGTAAGCACTCCTGGGGCACAAGAGTGATGTTAAAATAATATTTCTCAATTTTAAGCTGAGGAATGACTCCTCATTATGGTCAAATATACTAATGGCTTATCATGCCCTGGATCACCAGATCCTTGAGAGGCTATGTCATGGTTAAGAATGAAGATGCTTAAACCGCACTGCCTGGGTTTCATTCCTGACTTTGCCATATGTTAGCAATGTACCCTTGGACAAGTTACTTAATCTGTGCCTCAGTTACTACCTCTGTAAAATGGGGTTTGTTGTGTGTTCTTACTTCACACAGTTATTATGAGGGCTAAGGGAATTTCTGTATATGAAATGCTTACAACAGTGACTGGCACATATTAAGTGTTATATACATGTCAGCCACCATCATCACCATCATCATCATCTTCTTTTTCTTCATCACTTCTTTCTCACATTTGTTCCTCCAGTATCTGCCCTTCAGTAACAACTGTTTCCTGTTCTTCAGATGTGCAGGCCCTCTCTCACCTCCAGCCCTCCAGGTGTGCCTCCCTCTCTGCCTGGAATACTCTTGCCACTAGTCTCCTCACCCTACTCTCCCCATTTGTGAGAACCTCCACCCATCCTCACCTTGCTAACATTCACGACCTCATCTCAATGTCACTGTCTCCAGGAAACCTTATTCCTCTTCATCCCTTGGTAGGAATGCCTCCTCTGTACCCCATAGAATTCTGACCTTTTCTTGTGCTAGCACTTACCGCCCAGTATTTAATCATGTGTTTAGCTGTCACTGTCCTCCACTGAACAGCACATTGCTTAACAAAGGCTATGTGTCACTCTAGTTCATTCTTCCCTTAAATTGGAAAGTGAAATAACTAAGTGGATACTTTTTTAAAAACAAATTTATTTCAATACTGTGTTTATCTCTAGGCACTATAGAAGGCACACATTAAAAGATAGTACAGTGAGTCATAGGGTGAGTATCCATATTGCCATAATAGATCTCACATTCACTTACCTGAGTCTCTAATGAGATATTACATGATATCAAGATGCTGGAAATAACACCCATAAGAGATAACAAAAAATGGAATTTAGAAACCAGGGAACGAGAGTTCCCTGACATTGGAGGTATGTAAGCAGAAGCAAATGGTCACTTGGTGAGAATGATATGAAGAGATGGGGAAGGGAGTGGGATCACTTCCTCGAAAAGTGAAAAATGTATTCACACATTAGGATCATATAGAAGAAGAAATATTGTTTTCTGAGCCATCAGAGGGCAGAACTGAAACTAAGAGGTGGAAATAAAGATTCAACACAAAGAACTGTTTTGTTTTTTGTTTGTTTGTTTTAATCACTGTAGCTCACCCAAATACAATGGATTTTCCTGAAAGACAGTGAGTTCTTCATTAGTGTTGATGCAGGGTCACATGGAGGTTAGATGATCATTTGCCTGGGATAATGCGAGAATATATTATTCACTCACCCACTTGCTTATTCACTCACTCTCCTCTTTTGTTCTTGTGCACCTATTATTTGCCTGACCCTATGCCAGGACCACAAGTTCCAGTAAGCAGAGATCTGACTTTCAAGGAGCTTATAAATAGATACATTACATAACTCAGTTTGAATTGAGTCTTTAAGAACTAGAAGTTTTCCAGATGAGGAAAGAGTGAGAAGCTATGTTCTAGATATGGAAAATAGCATGTGCATAGATGCAGAAATGGCTGAATCAGAGAAATTTTAAAAGGTCAACATAGTGAGGGACAAGGGTATAAGAATGTGTTTGAATCAGCCTAACGATATACCCTGGGGTTGAAGAAGATCACAAGACTTCCTCTATTTTTGAAATCCTCTGATTCTGATATCATTCATTCGATAGTACTAAGAAACAGACAAATATTTCCAGAGAATCATCATTTATTCAGGGAACACCTGGAGCCCCAGGCCAAGGCCCCTAGTGGCAGAAGTAGCAAATATAATGATCATCTTTTAAAAACAAAAAGAAAAAATGATTGACCTTGGGGATGGTAAACCACTCATCTTCACATTAGAATCTGAAAAACAACAGCAGCAACACAACTAGAAGTCAACTAAAAGTGCCCAAATTTCTATTCATTACCAACATTATTGTGCAAAGGATGCCAAAACATATGGAATATCAATTTTTTTTTTTTTTTTTTTTTTTTGAGACAGAGTCTCGCTCTGTCACCCAGGCTGGAGTGCAGTGGCATGATCTCAGCTCACTGCAAGCTCCACCTTCCGGGTTCATGCCATTCTCCTGCCTCAGCCTCCCAAGTAGCTGGTACTACCGGTGACTGCCACCATGCCTGGCTAATTTTTTTTTTTGTATTTTTAGTAGAGACCGGGTTTCACTGTGTTAGCCAGGATGGTCTCGATCTCCTGACCTTGATCCACCCGCCTTGGCCTCCCAAAGTGCTGGGATTACAGGTGTGAGCACCATGCCCGGCCGGAATATAAATATTTTAATGATCCAATGCAAGTCATATACATAAAGAGGTAGCAATAAATGAAATTGTTCTAGCTTGACAATGCCTTTTACCTTAGCCCTACATGATCTAATCATTATAAGTTGGGCCATAATTTCTAGATCAGGTTGCTTTTGGACCACTGCAGAGCAGAGTGGCAAAACACACAATCATTTGCTGCCAGTCTCAGGGAGCTTGATTTATGCCCTTGAAAGACAGGTTTCAGAATTAGAATCTTGTAGGCATAGACCCTTGGAATTAGACAGGATACTAAATTACAGTGTAAATTGGTAATTAAGAACTCAGGAGTATTACACTATTTTAAATCCTTAGCCTCTTTCCACCACATAAATTTGAGTAAGTCAGTGAGTCTCTGAGCCTAGTTTTCTTATCAGTAAAATGGCAAAAATAATCCCACCCTCCTGAGGATTAAGTGAGATAATATATAAATATCTCTTATGTACATATCTGATGCTCAATTAATGTTAACAATTATTATTATTAATCTCAACAATAATTAGTGGCACCCAATCTTTGAGAATGTATGCTTCCAGAAAAGAATTTTTCTTGGAGAGAAGAGGACTCTAAATAGAACTCTGAGAATCCATGTATCCAGATGAAAAAGTTCAAACTGAAGCAAAATAATAATAATAAATATATGAGGTTGTGTCACACTTGGTATTTTAAAATGTCATATCAATGATGTAAACTGTGAATACTTTTAAAAATGTTATTTGTGCAAGGTTTGCTGATAAAAACTCAAACCTCGGGGAAAGAAATAAGAATCAAAGTGATCTTGAAAAATTTGAATGACTGGAGAAGAACATGTTTGCTAAAACCAGGGAAGAAATCAACAGGAACAAGGGCACTATGATATCGTTCGGGATAACAGCAGCAGCACACCTCTTCAAAAATGCAGAGGCCCATGTAAATTTGGGCCTAAAATGAACAAGATTGTATTATTGGTCCAGTGAAAAAGAAACAAACTCACAGAGCACATCTGCTAAACTGGAAGGAACTCTGGGGCTTGGCAAGAGGTGCTCTTGGCTGGTCCTATCTCTATGCTAACTTCAGTATGACTTTGGGCCACTCCCTTCTTTTACGGGGTTCATCTCTAATGTATAAGTGCTAGATAAACAAGTTTCTAAGGCTTTTCTAGTCCTAAAATGTTGTGTTCCTCTTTTTTAAAAAAGCATGAAATAACTAATATATTGCACTCTGTGTTAGTTAATTTCCATTAGATTTATTTCATCACTTATAATCACAGCTCTTTGAAGAAATGCTAAAACAATAATAATAGATACTATCTGCTGAATGCCTGTTTGTACCTGCAACAGCCCTGATAGGTAGGTAGGTAGGTATACTCATTTTATTGAAAAGAAAGCTAAGGTTCAAAGAAGTTAAGTGACTTCCCCAAGTTACCTAGGTAACCTAGGTAGACTTGAGATTTAACCTGTTTTGTCTAACTGCAAATTTTTGTTCCTTCCCATTTTTCCAAGTACTTTCCTTAATGCACTGAAAAAAAATTCAGAGGATGACTAGAATGATGAAACATGTAGGAATCTTACGCTGTAAAGGAAACGTCCAAGAAATTGTGGCTGTTCACTTGGTTCAGATCAAACATCAAAGTATATTCCAATTGATTAAGGATTAAATGGCTAAAGATTAAACTATAGTTTGTTATGGGAAAACATGGGTAATTTGTTAAATATATTGGTGAAAAGAAGATATAATCTAAAACTCAAGAGCCAAAAAAGAAAAGGAAAGTAAATAGACTTCACTAAATATTTAAAAACTCACTCTATGATAGGAAGTAATGTACAAAAGAAAAGTCAAAATACAACAGTACAAATAACAAACTAAGAATATTTGCAATAGTTACCTAAGAAGGAGCAATAACATTCTTCATTTGCAGATAATGTTTTGAAAGAGCAAACTGCCTAAACAACAAAAACAAAATAAATAAAAAGGGGTTTTATGTAAAAATAAGTTCAAATATCCAATAAACATATAAGAAGATGCTTAACCCTATAATTTAAGAAACGCAAAATTTAAAAATAAATTTGTTTACCTATCAGAATGGAAAGTCAAATGTTGAAGTATATGTAACTATTACAAGAGTGTGAGGAAGTTGAAAATCATATATTATTTGTGGGCATGTAAATTAATACTACACTTTTACAGGCAGTCTGGCGATACCTATCAAAATTTCACATTCATACCCTTTACTCAACAACTTACTGTTAGATGATATTTATTACCTCATTGTTTATAATAGCAAAATAGTGAAGCTACCTAGCTATCAGCCATGCTACTGGTAAAACAAATTGTTTTTCATTAAATAATAGAACACTCATAGCTATTAAAATGAATGAGATTAATGGGAAGAAATATGTAAATTAGAAAGCTCACTAAGGTATATTAGTAAGTGGAAAAAATCAAGGTGTAGAACATGATCTTATTTGTATAAAATTTTAAATTATCTATTTTATAAACTGGCTTATATTCATAACAAAAATAATTAGTAGTATATACAAGAAGCCATTAACATGGTTACCTTTGTAGCGAATAATAGGAGGTAGGGGAGCCTTTTATTTGTATATCTTTTCATTGTGCCTTACTCATGATATATGGGCATGATGTGTGTATATTAATTTTATTTTTCATATCAATACATTATCTGGGCAATTGGATTATGGCCTGTTTTTGTTTTCTCATTAGTTTCTATATGTTTGATGAATAAATAATTATTTTGAAAATGTACAATAGCAAATTTAAAAAAACAAGTAATGCATATACCCTTTCACCAAGAAGTCTTTCCAGGGAATTTATCCTTCAGAAACACTTTTATAAGTGTTTATAGTAGCAGAAAAACTGGGAACAACCTTAACCACATCAAGAGGGATCTCACTGAAAAGTGCTGGCACATCCGTAACATAGAATACTAGGCTTTCATTAAAAAGGTAGAATGAGCCGGGCGCGGTGGCTCAAACCTGTAATCCCAGCACTTTGGGAGGCCGAGACGGGCGGATCACGAGGTCAGGAGATTGAGACCATCCTGGCTAACCTGGTGATATCCCGTCTCTACTAAAAAATACAAAAAAATTAGCCGGGCGAGGTGGCGGGCGCCTGTAGTCCCAGCTACTCGGGAGGCTGAGGCAGGAGAATGGCGTAAACCCGGGAGGCGGAGCTTGCAGTGAGCTGAGATCTGGCCACTGCACTCCAGCCTGGGCGACAGAGTGAGACTCCATTTCAAAAAAAAAAAAAAAAGGTAGAATGATATGAGCTGATATGATAATGAAAGATGTCCAAGATACATTGCTCAATGAAAAGCAAAACAAAAGCTGTCAAATTATATATGATATGACCTATTCAGTTAAATGAAAAGGCAATAATCTATTAAAATATGTATGTAAGGAGAGCAAGAGAAATAGAGATAAAGTCATGTGCTTGCATGTGCATACAGTGAATCTTTAAAAAGTACACACAAGCTGGAGGAGGAGGAGGAAGGAGGCGGGAGGAGGAGTTGCTGGAGGAAAGGCCAGCGCAGCCGTCGCACCGGTCCTGGGCAAGGAAGTGGAGACCGGCCGCCTTCAGAGACGGGCTCTTCCTATGTTGCCCAAGCGGGTCTTGAGCTCCTGGGCTCAAGTGATCTGCCCACCTCGACCTCCCAAAGTGCTAGGATTACAGGCGTAAGCCACCACGCCTGGCCGACCATCTCATTCCATCATGCCAGAAGTGAATCCCCTCCATTTTGATCCTTTGGATTAGGTAACTAGTTGTAATGAAGAAAATTAGTCTTAAAACCTTCTGGAAATCTTTTAACTTGAATAAAAGTAAAAAAATAAACTGATTCATGGTAGTACAACAACCATCGCTAGCCAGTGACTTTGGAAAGATAATTCCTTATTTGGTAGCTGCTATGGTAAAGATACAGCCAGCTGCGATATCAACAGGGAAGATGAAAAAGGCGGGAAAAAAATAGATCAAAAAGCAAAAGCTTGATGGATAGGTTAAAAAGGCGGCTTTCTGCCAAACAGAAGCCAAAAGGCAAGGTGGGCACACCCTCTGGGAGCTCTGCAGATAAGGACACCTTCTCCTCCTGCTCAGCACCGATAATCTTTAAAGACATGAGAGCTCAGAGGCCGATAAGGCCACCTGCCTCCACAGCCATCACTGCAGTCCCATGCCGTGGCCTCTTCAGCCCACAAACTCTGAGGCGACGTGCATCAAGATGGAGGTGAGAGTCAAGACCACTCTTCCAGCCCGAGTCCACCCCTGAATGGCGTCCGGAAGGATTTCCATGACCTTCAGTCTGAGACCGCGTGCCAGGAACAAGCCAATTCACTGAAAAGCTTGGCTTCTCAGAACAGGACCTGTATCTTCCCCTGGATGAATATGTGCCTGTCGTTACTGGACTTCTGCCTCAGGACTACGTTCAGTATACTGTGCCTTTAGATGAGGGGATGTGTCCTTTGGAAGGATCACGTAGCTATTGTCTGGACAGTTCTTCTGCCATGGAAGTCTCTGTGGTTCCTCCTCAAGTGGAAGGGCGCTCTTTCCCTGAAGATGAGAGTCAGGTAGACCAGGACCTAGTTGTTGCCCCAGAGATCTTTGTGGATCAGTCCATAAATGGGTTGTTGACTGGCACTACGGGAGTCATGTTGCAGAGCCCAAGTGGGTCACGATGATGTCCCTCCATTCTCACCATTGCTACCTTCAGTGCAGAATAATCAAATCCAAAGGAACTTCAGTGAACTTACTGGCACAGAAGCCCATGTAGCTGAAAGTATGCTCTGTCATCTGAATTTTGATCTTAACTCTGCTCCTGGTGTTGCAAGAGTTTATGTCTCAGTGGAAAACAGTGGTCCCATGGTAGTGACAAGTCTCACAGAGGAGCTGAAAAAACTTGCAAAACAAGGATGGTACTGGGGACCAATCACATGTTGGGAGGCAGAAGGGAAGCTAGCAAGTGTGCCAGATGGTTCTTTCCTTGATCAGGACAGTTCTGAAGAGTGTTATCTTTTAAGCTTGAGCTTTCGCTCCCATGGTAAAACACTTCACACTAGAATTGAGCACTCAAATGTAGGTTTAGCTTTTATGAACAGCCAGATGTGGAAGGGCATACATCCATAGATGATCTAATTGAGCATTCCATCAAGGACTCTGAAAATGGAGCTTTTTGTTATTCAAGACCTCAACTGCCTGGATCTGCAACTTACCTTGTCAGACTGGCCAAGTCAGTGTCTTGGTTCATGCAGGTGCACTTGTTGCAATACCTGTGTCGTTTTGTTACATGTCAGTATACCAGAATAGACTTAAATCAGAAACTGCCTTTGCCAAACAAAATGAAGGATTATTTACAGGAGAAGCACTACTGAAAGACTGAGAACCCTACGTCTTGCACTTTGGGAATAAGAAAAAGAGATCGAAGTACAGTTTACAAACTTTCCTTGCCATCAAAATCTTTTGCTGCCATAACTATTTCAGTTTTATGTGTAAGAGTCATCAGTGGTGGTTCACGCCGTAATCCCAGTACTTTGGGAGGCCAAGGCAGGTGGATCATGAGGTCAAAAGATTGAGACCATCCTGGCCAACATGGTGAAACCCCGTCTCTACTAAAAATACAAAAATTAATTGGGCGTGGTGGCGCGTGTAGTCCCAGCTACTTGGGAGATTGAGGCAGGAGAATTGCTTGAACTCAGGAGGCGGAGGCTGCAGTGAGACGAGATTATGCCACTGCACTCCAACCTGGGCAACAGAGCCAGACTTTTTCTCAAAAAAAGAAAGTCATCAGTTTGTTTAGGGGTGAGAAGTGTCAGCAAGGTGTCTTGGATTTATTTTGGTTCTCTAAAAAGAGAAGTCTTGAAGTTTTAGAAGTGTGAATTATCTTTCATCAATGTGCAGAGTAATCACAATGTGAATTATCAAATTCTCCTCAATGCCCCCCCGCCCCGCCCAGTCCTTTGCTGCTATCCACTGTGATTTTTATGCATTACACAGAATGGAAATTGCTATGTCTTTTTAACAACACTTTTTTCTAAATTATTTCTTAGGTTGTGCTAATTTTGTTGGTTGTGAAAAGTTGAGCTTTTCTGTTGCCTTCATTTTCATCTTATAGTTTGCCTATTTTAATAAACGGCGTTACATTAAAAAATTGTAAAGAAATGTTTACCTCCAATTTAAAAATTGTTGCCTTTTCTGTCATTAAACTCGGGTACAAATTGCCATAACATGAAAACCTATGGAACTAGAATTATGATTGAAGAAATATTAGATGATCATAAAAGAAAAAAGTATACACTAAAGTGGTTACCTCTGGAAACGGAGATGGTGAGGGGACTTTTACCTCTTCCTTTTAGACATTTCTGAAACAGAATGCATTTGCCATGATCATGTATTATTCTTTTATAAAAAGTTAACCTTAACTGTTTGACAAGAGAATAAATTATTTGGCATGTGAAGTTTGTGGAATTCAGCCTCCTGTAGGTAGTAGCCTGGATCAAATTGCCTTTCCTGTCTCTTCTGGCCGGCAGAGTCATACTTCTGACTCATCAATAGCCTAGACAGTCTCTGAAATGACTGTATCTACCAAGGAATAGACCTGGAATTTTATAGTTTAAGGGGACTTTAGACTCAAAAAGCCTAACAGTCCCTTCCCTCCTAGAGAAGAGAAAAATTGAGGCTCCGAGAAGTAGTATGGCAGTCAGTCAGAAGAGAGTGGCACAACCAGATCAGGCCTAGCTCAGTGGACTCGCCAATGTTACCATGTAATCAATGCTTTCTGTAAGGAGTTCACCACACTAGAAAGCCAGGGATGAGGCAAGGAAAATTACCAAAGAGAATAAGGAGACGTTAACAAAGTTATTATGTGAGGATGAGGATGTGCAATTTAAGCATATAGATGTCCCAGACCTGATGGGGAAACAAAGTAGTAACCCCCATCTACCACCCAATGTCATTATCAAATAGGATTGATGAAAAATAAAATACAATTATATATTTTGAATGTATATAAGCTAATTAGTTCTTTTATTCTTCTTTCATAGCCCATGTCAACCTGCCCCATGAACAAAAGGAAGCAGAATTCTGCTATCATCTGCAAAAAGCTAGTTTTTTGTAGGTTAGAAAACCATACCTACTGTGTGTTCATCAGAAAAACTTATTGGGGGTTTATCTTGTCTCCCTTTGTGCTCCAGTCATTGTCCCTCTTCTGGGGCAGACGGAGGACTCTGTCGTTGGAGAGCACTTATTAATTACATTGCATTGACTTAGACTGAATTGATTCAAGAAAAATTTTAGCATTTGCTTCTTATTAAATTTGACTTAAGAATGATTTTCACCCTGGCAGAGTTTGGAGCTTTTAAGATGTTCTGTTTCTCTTTCGGTATAGGACCTAAAATGGGAGTTAGCAATAGCTAAATAAACTCCAGGCACTCTTTATTTCATTTTTGTCAGAATTCGTTCTGGAATTGTATATGAGAAATAGGACAGTCAAGTATATTTTAAAACAAGGCTTAGGGCTGTCTCACCAGGCTCAGGATGACAAGGCTAGGCAACTGACCAAAGAGAGGGATTTTGCAGCCAGCTGGCCCCATTTTATACCATGTCCCCAGAATCTCATCTGAATGCTTTAATCTTTCAACGTATATTTGTCTATTACATTATATGTGTCTCTATCATCCTGTTTTCCCTCTAATGTTGAAGGCTCATATTTATCCCTATTTACCCTAGAAATCTAGGAAGCTCACAGAGGCATATTAAATGCATACACTAGAACATGGATAAATAAAAATGTTCCCAACCTGGTCAGACCATGGCACAAACACCACAAGATGAAATTTAATGTCTCTCCTAACTAAAAGTGATTAAGACCATGAAAGTCCATAAACACCTGAGTAGGATACGAGGAGTTTCTGAGGCATGTGATATAATGTTAGACAGCATGGTTTGGGGGAAACTTTTTTCTTCTATCAGAATAATATGCCTTATGAAATACTAAGATTCTCTGGCTTCCTTTCTTTCAGGTGAATGGCATTGACCTCCGTGGTGCATCCCACGAACAGGCAGCTGCTGCACTAAAGGGGGCTGGACAGACAGTGACGATTATAGCACAATATCAACCTGAAGGTCAGTCAGAACTCAAACTAATACTGTTCTGATATGTCTCTGTGTGGATCTGTACCCTCATTACTAATCATTTATATGAACTAGAATCACCATCATTGGTGTTTTGTAAACCTACCTATAGAGAAAAATTGATGTTTCATGTCCAAAGAACATGAACCATGGCTTTGTTACCTCTAATCTTCCAGGAAAATATCAGGCAGTTAGAAAGGCCTATGAAATATGAATTCAAATAAATAGCAACCAACGTCAGCTTTATTTCATTTATATTCTTATCTGGTACACACTTTCGGTCACCAATGGATGCTGTAAAAACAGTTAAGACTTAAGAAGCAAAGGGGAGAGATTTCATCTACAGAAATAGACCAGTAGACCATGTTCTCTCCTCATGGCATTCACTTAATTCTCATTGACACTAACATGGCTTTTGGAGGTTCCTGATTGGGATTTTCTTTACCTTTACTCCTACAATATCCCTTGTTTGAAATAAATCACTGTAAACCGTGAAACTCGGTGTGATCATATAAATTGGATTAGCCAACTTAAACTTGATGAGATATCCTAAATTGGATTATCCATGCCCTGCTCTTTGGTTTATTTAAACGTCTGTTTCTGTGTTTAAAATGAGGCTCAATGAGACAACTGGGATGTTACTTATTGTATGGTTGATTTCTTAGAACATGCATATATAGGTTGCTCCTTTGGAAATGAAACGTACTTAATGTAAGCACACAATTATGGGTCAGATCTTGTTATTAAAAAAAATAAGAGGAATATGGCTACTGTCTTCAAGAAATGAAGTGCATTGCTTTTGGTCCACATGGCTAGCAAAGAGGAGTGTTAAACAGCTGAACATGAGACTACAAGATGTCTTCAAGGAAGAGCCTCTGTGCATATGAGTGTTAGGAGCTCCTTTTCAAGTGATGATTTGTTAGCATCAATGGGTCTATTGTTGTTTGGAAGCCTGAGGTTTGTGTCTTGCCTGTGACAGCTTAGATCTTATTAATGTTGGCCAATCACATGCTCTGCCCATGAATAAAGAAAAGATTTTCTTCCATGCATGTTTTGACATGTTACTTTCAGTTGTGCCTGGCTTGAGAATTAGAATTTGCAATTAATTTATTCCAAATTTTAATAAATGTTTTCTTCTATGTGGCCTAGGCCAGATATGGCTAGAGAGTGGGGAAGAGAGGATTTGCTGTGGTCACAGATGGATAATGACAACACCAAGGAAACATTCTCTTCTCAGATAGTTTTGAAAAGTCTTTCTATTTGTTAAATATTAGTAGACTTGCATTTTAGTAGGGATAAATGCTTTAAAAAGTATCCATTATAGGCCGGGCACAGTGGTTCACACCTGTAATCCCAGCACTTTGGGAGGTCAAGGCGGGCAGATCACAAGGTCAGGAGATCAGGACCATCCTGGCTAACACGGTGAGACTCCATCTCTACTAAAAATACAAACAATTAGCCGGGCATGGTGGCGAGCACCTGTAGTCCCAGCAACTTGGGAGGCTGAGGCAGGAAAATGGTGTGAACCTAGGAGGTGGAGCTTGCAGTGAGCCAAGATTGTGCTACTGCACTCCAGACTGGGCCACAGAGCAAGACTTTGTCTCAAAAAAAAAAAAAAAAAAAAAATATATATATATATATATATATATATGTATGTATATATACACACACACACATACACACACACATCCATTATAAAACTGAAAATTAAAAGATATGTGCTAGCCATATGATTGGCTATTTGATTAACAAATTCTACTTCATATAGAGTAAGAACTTTTTCATTAGAATGTTCCATTTTCTTAATAGCTGTTTTTTTTCAGTCTCAAACTGTATGCCCTTCACCATTACCTGACATGTAGCGTAAATATCCCTGTTTTCCTGTTTCTGAAAAATCTCATCTCAAACAATTCTGCAGATGATAAGATGGTTAGAACCATGGATACAGCAATTAGAAGCTCTTGATAATGATTTCAAGCTTTAAAGTTTACAGAAAAGGACAAACATGTCCCTGTTCTATCAATGTAAATCTTCCTCTTTCTACTGGAGCCTCCTTACATCTTGGTTTCCTTTAAGCAATAGGTTTAATGTGGATATTATTCTGTAGTTTATCAAGATACTTGTTCAAAGCATGTCCTATAAATCATATAAATTGATTTTTAAAGTATTTGTAAAGAAACTTGCAAATAACAACAAGCTTTTTGCAAAATGCCAAAGTATAGATTGGATTCACAGAATGACTTCTCTGTTTTAATAGCCTAACTGTATACTAATTTGTCGCAGTTTTTTTGTGTGTGTGTTTTTTTTTTATTATTATACTTTAAGTTCTAGGGTACATGTGCATAACGTGCAGGTTTGTTACATATGTATACTTGTGCCATGTTGGTGTGCTGCACCCATCAACTCGTCAGCACCCATCAATTCGTCATTTATATCAGGTATAACTCCCAATGCAATCCCTCCCCCCTCCCCCCTCCCCATGATAGGCCCCAATGTGTGATGTTCCCCTTCCCGAGTCCAAGTGATCTCGCAGTTTTAAATTAGTTGGAAATGTGGTAATGGCAACATCAAGCAATCAGATTTTTTTCTTCTCCTATCCAAACTTTATGTGTAACTGAGCCTTGATTTAACTGCAGTTTTCAATGAAAAATTAATCAAATTGCTGTTTAGAGACATTTAAATTGTATAACAGTTTTAGGAAATATTAAACAATTTACCTTTAAAATAATAAATGAAATGAAGAGTGCATCATGAGATTCCATTAGGAAATTCTCAGCAGGTCTCCTTTATCTGCACCCATTTTGTGAGTCATTCAACCCTCAAGACAGTGCTGAGAGAAGATTTTATTGACATTTTTTTTAGTATGGTCAAGAATTAGGCTTTCAGTAAATACACTGTTCAGTCATAATCAAATGCTTTATCAAAAATTTCCTAAATGTATTTCTCAGTATTATCAGATGCTCAGAAAAATCTGCCCCTAACCCCAAGTAATAAGGATAGTCTTTATCTTCAAGGATTTTTAAAATCTTATTGGGGAAAAGAGATTTTTATACATTTAATAGAGTATAGTTCCTGGTAACATATGATCAAATTGAATGATCCTAACAGCAGCGTTTCTAAGAATTATGGAATGTCAGAGAAAGGATAAGCCTGAAGGGGTCAGGACAGTGCAAGAGTACACCACGGAAATGTGGAAATGGAGCCAGACCTTGAAAAATGGGTGAAATTTCTATTCAGGAGTGGAAGGAGAAAGAATATCTTGCTAAACTACAAAATTGTGAGTTCCATGCATTGCAGACACCATACCTATATTTTGTTCACTGATAGCTCTATCTCTGGTGTCATACTTGGTATCTCTTAAAGAGTTGCTGAACTAATGGATACAAGCCTACCATTCCTCAGTACTTGAGTTATCACTTGAAGGAAATTAAAGGTTGAAGGGATTCTTCATTTTCACTACTTGCGCTTTTCATTTTTGCTTCAAAGACGTAAAGGAATTGCTAAAGAAATGTGTATTGCAAAGTATAAAACTATTTCCAACTGTGCTCCTCGTACTGCTTAGCATATTTTTGTGATAATTATAAATAATTTATAAAATGTATAATTATCATAATGTAGCAATAAATGTCCTATTTGGCAAGTTTCACTTCACAAAATGAGATCACAATTATACTCACTTCTGCTTAAAATGAGCTTGTCTCCAGTTGTCCATATTACTCTATCCATCCTCAATCTTATTCAATGTCTGGTTTATGGTAGTAGAATTAACACCAGTTTGAAGAGTCATATATGATGTTTTTTTCTGGTGGTGTGATTGTGATTCATTTTTGCCATCTTTTAAAATTCAATTTTATCATGCACTTACTTTGAAATTAACATGTATTACATTCATAAGAAGAGGAAAATAATGAAATTGTTGTTTTTCTTTCTTTCAAGAGGATTACATATGTTATACTTCAATAATAATTCCATTTAAGCACTATGCAAAGTTAATTATTGTAAACTTTTAATTACCTATACCCAGTTAGTGAAGTTACTGTAATGCCACTTTGCACAAGGAAATATAATGCCTTATACACATGTGCACCCATAGGTACCCCTTCCCTTTCCTTACCCTTCCTAGACACCTTCCCCTTTGATTTCAGAATTATCTTTCTAAGAGATATGACACCAAGATGCCTGTGCACAAACTCCTTGCCCTTCACAATATATTCCCAGCCAACTTCCATGCTCCATTCCACACTCACCCCTCCACCACCCACAGTATCAGCCTTTTTCATTGTCCCCCTGCTACACAGGACTGCTCTCTGCTCTTACACTTGCTCCTGAACTGTGCCTTTGCTCTGTGGATTCCTCTACCCAGAACTGCCTTCCTCCCTTTCCACCTGCAGGATTCCTACTGATCTTGAGAGCCCTCAGATGTCAATTCTACTGCCAAGCCGTCTTTAATCTGCTTAGTCAGCATTTATTGATTCTTTATCTGAATTCCCCAAAACTGTATGTAAACACCTGGTGTACCCATTATCACAGTTTGCACACCTCTCCACTCGAGTGAGCTCCTAGACAGCAGAGACCCTTCTGTCACTGATTTTCTGTCTTGTGTTAATCCATGCAATATGAATTTGACTATAGTTTATTAATGAGTTACTGAATGGGTCTGCTCTTAATTTAAATGCAATATAATGTTTTCAGTGTGTTGACATATATTAATAGTAGGTGCTTAAGAAATGTTTGCTGAGTAAATATTGAAGGAATGACATGGAGTTTTTACATTAGATGTAGAGATGGTAACTGAATCCCTGGTTTGGACATTTGGTGTTGACACAGTTTTTAGATGGTACCTTTTTGTTTTCAGTTACAAAACCTTTAGCAACCCTAGTAGAGAAACTCCCTTTCCCCTGCATTGCAGAAAATCTACAGCTGTTGTTTTTGTAATATAGCACAAAGACAAGATGATTAAAGCACTAACATTTTTTTTCAAGTTCTGAAACTCAACTTTGACACCATTGATGAATAAAAAGGGCATTGATTACAACCTAATTATACATTTTTCAAAAAGATAACACAACATTTCCCCAAGTTAGATCAGGGCAAATCTGATCTGTATTTGCTGCCTTCTTTCTAATAATATCTACATTTATTGTGAGATAACTGATTAGGTTTGAAATAATAAGCCACCAGACATTCACTTGGAGAACTAGGTAGGCATTAGCTAGTATTGGATAAAGCTCACAATGGAGTTGATGAAGAGCCAAGTGGTCCCTATGAGAACCACAAATTCCTTTACCTTTAATATGACCTCTCAGGACATTGTTGGAGAGACTGCAAGGGTTTCAGAATGGCCTACAGGTAGAAAAGAAGTCGTGGATGGTATAGTCCTTACCAGTGATCAGGAACTTTGGTAGACAGTGAAGGGACCTGATTTCATCCACCCTTTATTCTTTAATAAGGTACTTGAGTTAAAAGAAAATCCCAAAGAGCAGAGTTGATAATTGCCTGGAGACTCATAAGTGTAGTCTGGTTTATGGAATTGTGGCAGAGTGACTACATGGTTCATTTATTCTTTTATATATTCATTCAATCAATAGGTATTTTTTTCTGGATACTTATTATGCCTCAATCCATGTTATAAGGAAATAACAAAGCAGTGAGCCAAAAAAGGCCCTCTCAAGTAAATGTAAAATGTGTCAGATGGTGATGAGCAGTATAAAGAAAGAAGAAGCAGGAGAAAGATAATAGTGACAGAGAAATATGTAGTGGGCAAGGAAAGCCATGCTAATGAGGTGATGTTTGAACAAAGACCTACAAGAAATGAGGGAGTAATCTATGCAGGCATCTGAAGGAAGAAATGAATATTCTAGAGTTTTGTTCTACCAAATGTTGTCTACAGACCAAAAGCACAGATATTAAATGAGAGCCTTCTTAGAATTTTAAGATCTCGGGTCTTAACCCAACTCTACTGAATCAGAATCTGCATTTTATCAAGATTCCCCAGGTAACTTGTACGCACATTGGAGTTTGTGAGGCATTGCCCTAACACACTTGGAGACCTGCAAAAATTGTCACTTGTCACTGTTAGGTTGGACTCCCTCTACCTAGAGAACTGGGTAAAGTCACATGAGGCTGTACCACTAGATTTGATTTCTGGCATGTGTAACCCAACGATTGGTCATGGCTCAGTGGTTTTAGTAGGGATAGGTCAAACAGCAGGACATCTAAGAATTTCATGTGCCATTCAACTCTACTTTGTCTAACCAGGCCATCTAAATACCAATGTCAAGCAAATTCATAAGTCTTGCTAGAACTCCTCAGCTAGTGAAACAATGAACCTATTCAGGCTTCATTGCCTTTAGTTATGTCCTCTTCAGCAAGTGAGTTTAGAAGCAGTGAGCTGGGATGAAGTAACATTGATTCCGATCCTCACAGAGGCCTCTGTGAACCAAGGGAGTCATTAAGGTTTCACTATTAAATTTGAATAGCTTACTTCACTTTAATGCAAAAACTCATGTAAATAATCTATTTAACTCCTTTTAAATTGTGAGGCTAATTCAGAAGGAAAACTATTTCTTCTTTTCAGCAATAAGTGAAACTCTGATGTTATTTGCGGTAACCGCTGTCACAGAGCTTAAACCACAGTTGGACACCATGGTGCATTTCTCTATGGGGTGAAAGATACAATGAAAGCTTGAGACGAATATACAGTTTATCCCCTGAAAAATATAGACACCTTCTGTACCTGAAGGTTCTCAGAAATGAAAGTACATACACCATCCAAGAAGCATACTTACAATGCAAGACATATTTCTTTCTTTAAATCAGCATCTATGTAGGCTTATGCATATGAATGAGCAGCTGTGGCATGTTGAAACACTTTCCCAACTCACGTAACTGCATCGCAAATACCCAGGAAAGATTTTTAAAGTCCAGCTGTGGATCTTGATCAGAAATTGCATCAGAGTCATCAGAGAACATTTAAGATAAGCTTTCAGAACAGAAAGTACCGTACATGACTTGGAGTAGACAAGACCAGTTTTCTGGTGCAAATTCCAGCTCAGGTGAGATAGAAGCATAAGTTTCATTACTTGAAAGTTTTGTCACTAACATTACGTCTTTTCTTTGCATTTTTAATACGTAAGGAGAAATGAATGCACAACCTATTAAACTTGATAGATTCTATGTAGTTTAACTAGAATCACTAAGAAATAGAAATTAAAAGTTTTAGGAATCCTTAAATATCATCTTGTCAAGTTTACTCATTTCACAGATGGAGGAACTAAAGTTCGGCATCTAGATAGGAAAGCCATTTAATATTTTAAAATTGGTACAGCTGTTAAAGCTGAGGCTAGCTGAGCAGTTAGTAATTTCCTTGATTTTTAAAATTTACTATAGTAGCTCATGATGGGGAGTGGCTTTAATAGCCCAAGGAATGGAATCCAATGAGATTATTATAATCAAATGGACATAAAGGGGTCAAAAACTTTCTGAGGGAGCCTCACCACTTTGTCATGCATACTGTATCACTTTCATTTCTAGCATGTTACTGTTGTTAATTGTTATTGTTCCTGTATCACAACTGAATGATGTATACATGACAGCATTAGTATAAGTGTAGGCAACTATTGTTAATTTTTAAAATAGCCACAGATCTGGAAATAGTTATTTTTTCAACAAATAGTTCAAATATATTACAATTTTTCTTTTTTCAATCCTAACTTATTTGTGCATACCCTTTATCCAGCCAGTCAGCAGCTGCTTATCCATTCATTTATCTGTTATCAATGAGCTTATCTTTATAGCTTTAGTGATACTCTTTATTGCCAAATATTAAATTTCACCTTATATGTTACATTAATTCTGTTCTCATTAATCTAGTTATATTCTAATTTTTACTGAAATATTAGGAAAGAAACTTAAATAAAACTTTACATGACTCTAGATTTTTATTGCTTAGACATTTCTTTCTCCACAACTCTCTCCCACACACGTACACATTCTACTAACAGCAAAATGCATCTGCCCGCAACTAGACATTTCCCAGGAAGTCTCTTCACTCATTGCATCCTTTTAATAGCCTTCTCCTAGTTGCCTTTGTTTCCTCTCCAACCTCCATCTAACACATAGCATCGTAGAATATGACCAAAAAGATGATTCCTGAACAGTCTGCAGATTCATTCAGGAAAGGTCCTTTCCAGATTCCTTAATCATTAATCATGCTGCACCCCTCTCTCCATGCCCCAAAGTCAGTTTTTGACCTAGAGTAATATAATGAGGACAAACACTTCCTAACTCCTAACTCAGAAAACTCTTTTCATCTTATTATCTATCCTGGGAATGCTACATCTTTAACTCATATCAAAGGGGTTAAAAATATTTACAAAGCTGATTATAGATTAATAATAGATATAGCCTCCTCTCATTGTATGATTACAGTTCCCATCCCCATAACAACTTTCATTCCATAATAAGTGTATTTGTCTTTGACAGTTTTATTTTGTGATTTTATATTATTTGAGGGGTGTCTTAACATTTAGTGACATAAATCAGTCACTCATTAATGCTGGAAAAAGCCAAAGAAATCCTTGTGCTAGAGACATTTTGACAAGGAGACCTCTTAGATTTACACCAATCATTAGCAACACCCAGATCAAATGCATGGAAATAAAGAGTTTTAATACTACTCTTGACTCTACAATTTATAAAATGAACACAGGTCTTCACTAGATAATCCTTCAATTTGATAAGGAATTTCAGGATGTTAGAGAACTGTAAAAGAATGTTCCACAGAGATATGTAAAGAGGACTATAAAGCAAGACAGCTTTAAAACTTTCTGACTTCACTCTGTATTCTGGGTGCCCAGTGTAGTTTACCCTCACATCTCTTTGAATAGCTATTTGTCAGTCCTCAAATTTAATAATGAGTAATGAGGCACTTTTCTCATCCTGTCCCTCACTCTGCAACTTTATTGAGCATGCCTAAGTCATATCACTTTTCTGAACATGGATTCCATTGTTCATTAATTAAAGTGATTTGAGAGATTAGTTTTAAGACCCTTTCCAGCTGATGTTCTATGAAGTTTAGTTTATTGTGTCTTCTAATTAAAACATGCCATCGAATAACAATTATTACAAGCAGGTAATTTCTAAATGTTTCCTTTTCCCCCATACATTTTAAACACACAGAAATTATCTTTCACCCACTCAGAAGAAGGGGAAAGATCTGTATCTGTGTATTTTCTATCTCCATGTACCATGGGATTTGAAACATTCAATAATGATTTTAAGTTTAATTCAAGTAGAAGCATTTATTGTTTGTTGGGGGTTTGAAGATTAACAACTTACTGTTCATGATCTTTTTGTTTATAGAACCATTGTGGCCTAAATCTTATCAGTTTAATACATTAAATTGTAATTGCTAAGCTTGCAAATAGATTTTTTGAGGTTGAAGAAAATTAATATAAAAAAATCAATTTCAGGACATTAAAGATACAGAAAGCTGAAATAGTGGAGATGTCTTGAACTGTCAGAATCACAAGTAGTGGCAGCTTTAGGCCCAAGAAATAGAAAGTATACATCTTTCATGTGCTTTTTAGATTTCTAATTCACATAGAATTCCTGATAGACTCATTATCTAAGTCTTTAAAAGACAAACATTCCAAATTGCACTTTGTTTCAAGATAATCTCTTATTCTCTTCTCAGCTTCTTCACATTTATCATGTTCCCATTGCTAAAAGTAATTTACTTTATTAATAAAGAATTGCTGGCACATTGGTAAAATTAAGCAGTGGCAAGACAACATTCATTCATTCAATCTTTATTTGGCTAATATTTATTAAATTATTCCAGTGTCTTGCACTCTGGAGATACAATGGTGAGCAAGATAGACATGGCCCCTTCCTTCCCTAATGGACCTACAGTCAGCCAAGTAAAATCACATTAATGAATTATACAAAGTGAATGCTCAAGATAAAGAAGAGAACTTGGATCCAAAATCTTAAAGTCTAGGTACTCAAATGTACTCAGAGAATACTAAACCAGAACAAACAAAGACAAACAAAAGCTCTGACCTAGAGTAGAGCGTCAAGAAGGCATTCCACGGGAATGATACTTTCTTTAATCTGAAGGGTGAGTAGGCATTGTCAAAGCATAGCAGAAAAAGGAGTTGTGAGGAAGACTATTTCAGGAGGGAAAGATGTGTGAAGGATATCTGAAGGAGAGAAGATGGTGCAATGGAGGGACTAAAAAGCAAACCAGAGAATGTGGGAGAAACTCTGGAGGAGGCAGAAGAGAGAAGCAGAGACAGATCACATAGGACTGTGTAAAGCACTCAGTATTTCCCCTGAAAACAATGAAAGGACCTTTGAAAGGTTTTAGGCCTGAGACTGGCAAGATCAGATTTGCTGTTCACAAAGATGGCTCTGGCTGCTGAATAGAGAGTAGGCCAGAAAGCACTGAAGAGGCTGGGGTAGGACCAGTTGAAAGGCATGGGTCTAGGTGAGAGATGGTGCTGGTTGGATAAGTGTGGTGGCAGAGCAGCAGTTCAAGGATGCAGTGAGTTATGATCACATCACAGCAGTCCAGCTTGTGGGACAGAGCAAGACCCTGTCTCCAAAAAAGGTAAAATAAAAAATAAAGAGTGGTGGCAGAATAGTAGAGAGAAGTAGATAGATGCAGGTAGCAATGTAGGTGATAAAGCCAATAGACATAAATATTGGCCTATAAATACATAAATTCATCCATTTCGTGAAAACATGGAAAGCATGATTTACTAATTAAAAAACTAACAAACCCTTCACAGAAAAGCATGTTTTATTCATCTTTATATTCCTTTTTATTCCTTAGTACACTGTCTGGCCAATAGTGGGCATTTAAGTGTAGACCAAATTGAAAAAAAAAAAAAAAGAATAATGACAATGAGCTTATTTTATAGAAACTCTGTTTTAAAAAAACGTGTAGCTAAAGCAGAGTAAAATATAGATGAGAGAAAAAGAAAGATGGAGAGAGAATGGGACATGTTTACAAGAAAAAGAATAATTAAAACTCGCATGTATGAAGCACTCACTACATGCCTGACACCTTTCTAAAATCTCTGCATGTGTTAACTCATTTGAACTTTGCAAAAACTTATGATATAGGTTGTATTTCCTTACTCGTTTTACAGATGAGGAAACTGAGACACAGAAAGCATAAGTGGTTTTCCCAAGGTTAAACAACTATACAGTAGAGTAAAAAACAAAGTTTCAGTCTCAGGCAGAAAGACTCCAGAACAACCCATGCACCATCCTGTTTCTCATAAAAGGAAGAAAATATAAACAGATTCATGCTGTGATAAAAGGGTTGAAGAGGAAACAAATAAAATGGTTTGGAATGGGTGTGGAGAAACCAAAAGAAAAAGATGCCAGGAGAGGGACATGGAGGGACAAAATTTGTCAGACAAAGAAATAGAGTTAGGAGGGTTCATGCTGGTGGAGTTAGAGAGTTTAGCACTCAGTTATACATGAGAACAGAGTCCGACAGTAGCAGCTTGGAGTAGGGCCTGCATTAGGAGCAGATGCAGGCTAGGAGAGTATGTTGTCTTTCTCTTTTTAAAATTGTTGTTCTTTTGGGGAATGCGGGAGTCTTGGGCTTGGCTCTAGGAATCGTTTGGCTTCAGGACTAGTTTGGTCCCAAGCTGTCATAAAGGCAAGCAGAGGGCTCACCACTTACTAGCTGTGAGACCTCAAGTGAGTGACAACCTCTCTGTGCCAGAGAGTCTTCATCAAGAAAGTAGGAGTAATAATCATATTTACCTTCCAGAGTTGCTGGAAGAATTAGTGAAAATGGATGTAGAATGTTCAGAATGGAGTAGGCCATCGGTAAATGAGAGCTAGTATAATGAACTTCAACACATATTTGAGTGAGCATTGTGCTCCCCTTTGCTCTCATCAGCCCTTTGCACCATACTTAGAACCATCCCTGAAAGGGTCAAAGAGCTTCACAGAGTTTGGGAAGCAGCAGTAGTTAAGAATTCCTTACTTCCTGCTGATGGGCCTGAAATATAGAAAGAAAAAAAAAAGAATTCCTACTGTGAAATCGGATAGATATGTTCAAATTCCAGCTCCACCATTAACAGCTCTGTAGCCTTGGAAAATTACTTCACTTCTTGGAATCTCATCCTTTATCTGTAAAATGATGATTCACACCTATCTCACAGGATGACTCTGGTGATTAAATGAAGTACATATAAAATGCCTGGCACTGTCC
This sequence comes from Trachypithecus francoisi, assembly GCF_009764315.1. Taxonomy (NCBI): domain Eukaryota; kingdom Metazoa; phylum Chordata; class Mammalia; order Primates; family Cercopithecidae; genus Trachypithecus; species Trachypithecus francoisi. Next base: position 73,573,135 of record NW_022681473.1, on the reverse strand, counting down.
TGACAGATAGTATGTCCTCTATAAGTGATAACTGCCGTTATTGTCACAATTCTCAGAAACACCAGAAACTCTATAATGTGGCTATTATGTGGAGAGAGAGATAATAAGACCCAGAGGGGGAAAGGAACTTGAGAAAACCCCTGGGAGACTGTGGATGCAGGCATTTACGGGATGTCTTCAGTATCAAAACTGATGTGGAGATAACGCCCTGTGTGGAAGTTTCAAATAAACTGTCCTCTGAAGAGTCCTGAGCTCTAGCAGAGGGATGGCAGGAGCAGGGATGGGGAGTGTAGGAGGAGACAACCTGACCTCTGGCCCCAATCCCAGAGCAACCTTTATTTGTTTTTCATGTTTGGTCTTGGATACATGAAGCAAGGATCCTACCACCAAAAAACACTATTTTTTTTTTTTATTATTTGAGACAGAGTCTCGTTCTGTTGCCCCGGCTGACGAGCAATGGCATGATCTTGGCTCACTGCACGCTCTGCCTCCCGGGTTCACGCCATTCTCCTGCCTCAGTCTCCTGAGTAGCCGGGGCTACAGGCACCCACCACCATGCCCAGCTAATTTTTTTGTATTTTTTTAGTAGAGATGGGGTTTCACCGTGTTAGCTGGGATGGTCTCAATCTCCTGACCTAGTGATCCACCTGCCTCGGCCTCCCAAAGTGCTGGGATTACAGGCGCGAGCCACCACGTCTGGCCCAAAAAACAGTTTAAAAGCTGTTTATCAGAAGGCAAGAAATGCTCTTCAGATTAAGGTATTTGTGTGCTTAGGACGAAAAAAGCTGTAAGCTCAGTTATTTTTCCACTAGAATGTAAACTCCATGAGAGCATCACATTTTGTCTGTCTTGCTCACGGCCGTATCCGAAGTGCCTAGAGAAGCACCCAGCACAGAGTGGGCACTCAATACATATTTGTGGAATGAACAAATGCACCAAACAAATGACCATACCTTGCAGTTTCTCTTTGAACTGTGGGTAGCAAAGTAAATTTATCCCCATTGAAATGCCTGTTGGGAGTTGTGTTAGTTAACTGGAGCTCCCAAATATTCATCTTCAATGCTGAAAAAATAGCCATTCTATGAGAGCAGATTTTCTTTGCTTCTAAGAATGATTCTGACACTTCTGCTGACAAGATTAACTAAAGACAAATACACACTCAGTTTTACTTTGGTTGTTTTGTGCAAGAAAGCAAAAGATTAAGCAAATAAATAAACGTATTTCCTAATGAACTTAATAGTGGCTTTGAGAATTTGAAAATAGAGTCTTGGAAACATTAAATGAAATATAAAATATTAACTAGCACAAGTACAAGACTTCACAGTTTACAAAGGGCTCTCACGTATGTTTCTCGTTGAATCTACAGAACAACTCCAAGAGGTAAATAGACTGGTAGTATTATCATCTTTCTAATTTCATAGATAAGAGAAGTAAAGCTCAGTGAAGTTAAGTGACTTGCTCAAGGTCACACAACTAGTAAATACTATGAGTCGAACTTGCACCCAGATGCTCTGAGTCCATTTCTTGTGCTCTTTCTTCAGCATCATACTCTAATTAATTTTATTATCCAAATAATAACTAGCTGGAGCATAGAATTATCAGGCTTTCCATAAGTTTGCTAAACATATTTTGAGAAAACGTATTTGCCTGTTTGATGAGTGAATGCTTGGTGGTATATTAACTTTATTTTTAATACTAACATAATACATGTGTTCAAAAATCAAAATAATATTAAAATGTGTACACTGAGAAGTCACATATCCTCTTCATCTCTATTGACCCCAATTTCCTCTTGCCCCATTAGTAGCCAGTTAAATTAATGAGAAACTTATATAATAAAATCTGAAACTAAGACCATAGAGGAATACAGGTAAATCTTATTGGTATTATTTTAAAGAAGAAAAAAATGCTTGACAGGAGAATGTGTAATGGCCTGGGGAGTTAAGGAATGAAACATTGTGATTTCTTAGTTGGCTTATCACTGACACCTGCTCTTCACACCTAAAGATATTTTCCCAAATCAGAAATAATTTTATAGCATTAGATCTTCCTTCCTTTGTTCCTCCCTCCCTCCCTCCTTCCTTTTTCTTTCTTTCTTTCTTTCCTTCTTTCTTTCTTTCTTTCTTTCTTTCCTCTTTCTCTTTCTCTCTTTTTTCTTTTGTTTCTTTCTCCTTCTTTATTTCTCTTTCCTTCTTTCCTTCCTTCCCTCCTTCCCTCCCTCCCTCCTTCTTTCTTTCTTCTCTTCCCCTTCCTCCCTCCCTCCCTCCCTCCTTCCCTCTCTTTCTTTTCTTTTCTTTTCTTTTCTTTTCTTTCTTTTCTTTTTTTTTTTTTTGAGACTGAGTCTTGCTCTGTCGCCCGGGCTGGAGTGCAGTGGCCGGATCTCAGCTCACTGCAAGCTCCGCCTCCCAGGTTTACGCCATTCTGCTGCCTCAGCTTCCGGTGTAGCTGGGACTACAGGCGCCCGCCACCTCGCCCAGCTAGTTTTTTGTATTTTTTGTTAGAGACGGGGTTTCACCGTGTTAGCCAGGATGGTCTGCATCTCCTGACCTCGTGATCCGCCTGTCTCAGCCTCCCAAAGTGCTGGGATTACAGGCTTGAGCCACCGCGCCCGGCCTTTCCCTTCCCTTCCCTCCCCTCCCCTCCCCTGCCCTCCCCTGCCCTGCCCTGCCCTGCCCTTCCCGACAGGGTCTTGCCTGTCACGCAGGCTAGAATGCAGTGGTGTAATCTTGGCTCACTGCAACTTCTTCCTCCCAGGCTCAAGGGATCCTCCCACCTCAGCCTCCCAGGTAGCTGTGACCACAGGTACACACCACCACACCCAGCCATTTTTTTTCTAATTTTGGTAGCAACGGGGGTTCACTGTGTTGCCCAGGCTGGTCTCAAACTCCTGAGCTCAAGCGATCTGCCACACTCAGCCTCCCAAAGTGCTAGGATTACAGGCAGGAGCCACCACACCTGGCCTAGATTTTTCTTTCAATATGACTATCATAATAACCAATGTGTGGTAGAGTGCCAAGGGATCACAAGTTACAAAAGAAATCTCCATGCAATTGTACTTCATTAACTGGTGTGATTTTCTAGAAAAAAAAATTGGAACACAGTAATCTTTAAAGAGGTTACTGGCATCTAAAGGGATATGAAATCAAGGTTGAAACCACCCCATTCCCTTGGAAATATGTGCAAAAATTAACCAGTCTCGTATCATAGGCATCTTCATATAAAGATATTTATAATCCTTCTTTATTATGCAATCAATAGTCAATGCATAAATACTTCTGTTGAAAGTCACTGAGAAGAACTGATTTTATAAATGATTGATTTCTTAGTAATAGAAATAATCATATCCCATTTTATCCAAATTTTTAATATACTCATGTACCACATAATGACTTAACAATGGATCATATATACAACAGTGGTCTTATAAGATTATAATACCACATGTTTATAGTGCCTTTTATATGTTTAGATACACAAATACTTACTGTTGTGTTACAGTTGCCTAGAGTATTCAGTACAGTAACATGCTGTAGATATTTGTAGCCCAGGAGCAAGAGGCCATACCACACAGCCTAGATATCTGTTAGGTTATACTATCTAGGTTCATGTAAGTGCACTCTGAGATGTTCCCACGACACGCAATCACCAAAAGACATAATCACCATTGTTAAACAACACATTGCTGTATTTTTATTTTCTTTTAAATATTTGAATTCCCTTTTAAAGATTTGAATTTGAAAAAGAAAAAGAAATATTTGAATTTCTTAAAAATAGGCATTATTCATTGTGGGAAATTTTCCCAGTAGGAAAAGAAAGAGTAGTAGAGTTTTAGAGACAATTCCCCACTGTTGTACACTTAGTAATGAACAGCAGCAACACAAAGAGCATTCTAAAAGAAACACAATTATCTACAAAATTGCAGACAAATAGTTGCTTTAGGTAACTATTAGTGAGAAACAATGAAAGTATTGTGTCTACACAATCATTATCAAAACAAAGCTGAAACAAACTCCAAAGAAATAAAGATATGATGATTATTGGGAGGGGTGTGGGAGGCAGAAGGACGGGCTGAGAAAATTGCTGAGGAAAATCAAATGTTTTCAACTTGGATAGTTCTATTTCTCATTAGGAACGCATTTTTCGCTCCTTCTAATAGATTCAAGAGAAAACGTTTTTAATAGTCTGCTGACATATGGATGTTTAATTTTCTTATTGAAAGCAAAAAAAGTGGATTTTCTTATTAATCTCTTAGTGGTTCATTTTGTGATTGTTGATGTTGAAATATTAAGGATATATTATTGTAATTTTTCCTCTAAGCCGTTAAAATTTTCTCACAATTTGTATTTTCCATCTTTGACTTTCTTAACTATAAACCAAAAATAAAAAATAAAATTTTACAGAAAGCCTGAGAGTACAGAACAAGCTATAAAGAAAATCAAATATAATATCTGGCTTTAAAGCATAATGTATATTATTTTATAAAACAAGAGCTGGTCTTTAGAAGAACAAAAAAAAAAAACTAAATGCACTTATCGAGCATTTACTATATGTCAGGCAGTTTTCTTAGGCACCTTTCATCTAAATTTATACATCCAAATGTATGTCTTCTCTTATCCTCTCCCCAGCTATACTGCTCCTTGAATGTTTACTCAAATGACACCAAATTGCTCGTCACTCACCCGACAAGCCTTAATGTTTCATTCTCTGGGGCTTAGTAATTATATTCTGCCCCAAATTCCCTTTTTCCTTTGCCTACTCAACACACCTTTACTTTTTTTTTAATTAAAAAACTTTTTAATTGGTTTACAAAGGAGGCTACAGACTACATTGAAATTAATCTTTCTACGAAAGGCAAAAAAAAAAAAAAAAACGAACACCAAGAGACAAAAGGTAGGAGGAAAGACAAGAAAGGAAGATACAAAAGGAGCTGGAAGAAACTTACTTAGGGACAAGATTAGCATCATACATACCTAAGAGCTGGGGGGTGAGGGGAAAGAGCAGGATGAGAGAGCATTTGAAAGCATTTACCCACACAGCCCTGGTGATAATTGGATTGGAATCAACAACAAACACAGCATGAGATTATCAAGAGGTTTTAAAAGGCAACAGTGGTGTGGACGGGTTATTGCCAGTGTTAAGAGAGAAATAAACTTGGGTTTTTGGGCACCAGAGATGGGAGCACGACCCCTCCCTTCCAGAAGATGACAGACTTAGGAAGTGGAAGCAGGCCCTGGGGCAGCTACCACTGGGACACACCTTTACTTTCAAAGAACAAGCTAGGCTGGGCACGGTGGCTCATGCCTGTAATCCCAGCAATTTGGGAGGCCGAGATGGGAGAATCACCTGAGGTCAGGAGTTCAAGACCAGCCTGGCCAACATGGTGAAACCCCGTCTCTACTAAAAAATACAAAACTTAGCTGGGCGTAGTGGCGGGCGCCTGTAATCCCAGCTACTTAGGAGGCTAAGGCAGGAGAATAGCTTGAACCTGGAAGGGTAAGGTTGCAGTGAGTCGAGATTACACCATTGCACTCCAGCCTGGGCGACAAGAATGAAACTCCTTCCCCCCTCCAAAAAAAGAACAAGCTAGAGACATTCTCTTTTAGGAAGCCTTCCCTAACCATACCCTCCATCCCCAGTAGAGGAACACTGCTTCCTCTGTGCTACCTCAGCATCTTGTGTTGTTGCCTTTCTCCCTCAGGCTTGTCTTCATGTAAACAAGCATCTGACCTCGCCAGAGACTATGAGCTTCGTGGGGGAAAGGAGTGACTCTAGTAGGAAGTCAATAAGTGTTTGATGAATGATTAAATCAATTGATCAATAAAAATTTGAGTGCCAGTAATATTTTTAAGCCTAAGCATCGTGAAAATGGGTTGGTTCATGTGAAGAAGCTGATGCGAGTCCTTAAAATAATAAAAATAAATGGTAAACAGTTCAACAAAGCCAAAGGACAGCTTTTGCTCTACACCATCATGAAGGTCCACTTATGAAGGAATGAACTGGGTTCAAGGATTCAGAAAAAAATTACAAGTGAATGTAGAAAGAACAAGTAGTAACTAATTATAATACTTATTATCTTTATGGAGTGCCCAGTATGTCTAAATATTTATGTATGTTGTGCCATTTAATTCTCACAAAGCACTGTAAACATTGTTATTCCCATTTTGTGAATGACGGAATAAAATCCCAGGGAAGTTACACAGAATTTGCCACAACAGAGGCAAAATTCTGACAATGGTCTGCCTGACTCTGGTGTCCATTTGAAATACCACGTCTCCAAGAGCGGCCCACAGCCAGATCTTAACTGCCAATCTCTGGGACTTCACCTATTCCTCACTTCTTTAGAAGGAGAAAAAGGCCGTGTTCATTTAACTAGTATAGGCTACGTTCATGGATTTTAAAGCACTTTGCCTTCACAGCCTCATTAAACTTATATGCGTAGCCTCAGGATCTGCTGAGCCACGTTGTGCTGCTAAGCCCTGGGGCTTTAGAATGACTTGCTCTAAGAGAGCACTTTTCTTAAATCCGGCAAGTCGTTGCTTAATAAAACATTCACCAACTATCTGAGCAATTGAGGGAAGAGGGTAGTGATTATGGTTTAAAACTGAATATAAAAGGAAGCAGATTACCACTGAAGTGAGAATTTCTGAATGTCATTTGGTCTAAATGGAACTGTGATTAGGAAAAGAAAAGAGACATCTGAAAAGGTCATGAAAAGAAAAATAATAGCAATTTTGAATTTCAACTTAATAGGTGAAATCTGAGGGATCACAAATGGAAATACTTTCTAAAGCACCCTACTCTAAAGCATCTAATGTAGAAGGTACGAATGCAACAGGAAACTGCACGCAACCTTTAAGGAGCAAGATATTTGGCTCATAATTAATAAATTATATTTAAATAAAGTTAGATCAAATGTATATAAAAGATGTTGCTGAGGTTATAATCAGTCTGATTTTAGGCAGCAGCAAAATTTTTCTTTTGTAAAAGAAAAAAATCAGAAAAGAAAAAGGCTAAGAAGGATGAGTTTATTGTCAGTAAATGTGTATTATCTCTCTAGTCATAAATATGAGATTATAGATATAATGGGCTTAATTAATGAGCCACTGGAAATTAAATATTCAGAAAAAATAAAACTTACTTCTTATGAAGAGAGACAAAGATGTTTGAGAACAGAGCAGAAGTCAAATGCAGTGCTTCTGCTACTTGGCTAGCTGCATGACCTTGTGACAGTTATTTAGCCTCTCCAGTCTTCAGATTTCTCATCTGTGAAAAGGGACTAACACATACTTCATAGCATAATTTTGATGGACAAGTTATAATCATAATTTCCCCCGATAGAAAGTATCCAGTATTAATTACTAAAACAATGAAAGTTAATGTTGCAAAGTGCCTACTGTGTACCAGTCAGCATTCTATGTATCCCACGTATTAATTAGTGTAATCCCTAAAACAAGCCTATCAGATAGGGGCTATGATTATTTCCTTTTCAGAGATGAAGAACCAAGGCACAGAAAGGCTCAATAACTTGCCCAAGATCACACGGCAAAGTATTAGTGCTGAGATTCAAATTCTAGTCTGGCTGTAGCCTCCCTGCTCTTGACCATCAGAGCCTACTACGTTTTTATTGTTAAATGATAGCTTGTTTTAGTTTCTTCACAGCATATGTCACCACATATAATTACCTTATTTATTTGCCATGGTCTTCCTTCTCCCAGTTGAAAATAATCTCCATGAGAACAAGAACCTAATTGAATTATAATTGTAATCCCAGGTGATGGGATAAATTCTCTGATCAAAGAATTATTACTACCATGTTACCTATGTAACAAATCTGCACAGTTTGCACATGTATCCCAGAACTTTTTGAGGGGAAAAAATATAATAAAATTTTATCCTAAAAAAAGAACACTACAGAATAATTAATCTCAAAATGTCCATATCCCAATGCCTAAAACCTGTGATTATGTCACCTTACATGGCATATAGGACTTTTCAGATGTGATGAAATTAAGGATCTTGAGATGAGAAGTCAATCCTGGGTTATCTGGATGTGCCCAATCTAATCACAAGGGCCTTTTGATAAAAAAAAAAAAAAGAAAAGAAAAAAGAGAGGCAGGAGAGTCAGAGAAGAAGATGTTATGACAGAATAAGAGACCAGAGTGACAGCCGAAGAAAGACTAGATGGGGCATCGCTGGCTTTGACGACAGATTCTTCCCTGGACCTCTAGGAGGAATGCAGTGCTGTGGACAGATGATTTATTCCAGTGAAACCTATTTTTGTCTTCTAAACTCCAAACTCTCAGATAAATATATGTTGCTGTGAGTTACTAAGAAAAAATGATAATAATTGTATTTACTATTGGTAAATAAGAATGTTAAGAAACCATAAAAGATGATGAGAGAATCAAGTGAAAAAATGAAAGAAAATATATGTAAGAAGTTAAGATTCTAAGAGACAATAGCAAACAAAAGCATTGCTAATAATGACTCAGAAGCTCCCAAAATTAACAGGCAGTTTGTTTAGAAAAGATAGCCTTGGCAAAATACATGGCACATATATTTTCCCTCAATTGTTAATAATATAATGAAAGACATACAATCTCATTTTTCTTCATTTTTCAAATTTATAAGAAGGAGGAACATAGTGAAATCAGCATTGCCATGGAACACAAAGAAGAATACCAAAGACAAATAGGTTTAACTCATAACTCATTATTAAAAAAAAAAAAAAAAGGCAGGCCAGACATGGTAGCTCACACCTGTAATCCCAGCACTTTGGGAGGCTGAGGTGGGCGGATCATGAGGTCAGGAGATCAAGACCATCCTGGCTAACATGGTGAAACCCCATCTCTACCAAAAATACAAAAATTAGCCAGGTGTGGTGGCACATGCCTATAGTCCCAGCTACTTGGGGAGCTGAGGCAGGAGAATCGCTTGAACTCAGGAGGCTGAGGTTGCAGTGATTCGAGATCATGTCACTGCACTCCAGCCTAGGCAACAGAGCGAGACTCCATCTCAAAAACAAAACAAAAAAAAGCATTCAGTGGAATCTCCCAAGATTAGTCTTAATATCCATATTGCTTCTAAGAAGAAAATATGATAATAGCATTTGTCAATATCCAAGTAACCAAGCAAAACACAATGTCAAGGAAATAAAATGCACATTGCATGCTGTCCAGTGTGCTCTCAAAATTTCATGTGGATCTACTTTTTATTTATTATCTACATCTACATTCCAACAAACATACACTATCACTATTGAGTATATTTGGGTAGCAATTCTAATACCTTTACTTTCCATTGGTACACAAAGGCAACAGTTTTTCATCTCTCTTCAGTTGGAGAAACTCAATTGTACATATATTGTACCTTCTATGTTCCCAGCCCTTTTCTAGGCACTAGGAACAAAGACACAGCTCTCAGTCTCAAAGGCTGAAAAAGCAAGCTCTACTTGTCTGTCTGAGACATCTGTCTACATCTTGGATTCTAATGCTGCATTAAACATCTAACCTCTGTTAAAACTGAAAGTATGTTGTTGGTATCATAGGCCCAAATCCAGCCTGTGGTGTACAAATGGACACTTGTGATTTCTGTTAAACACCAACCCCAAATCAAAAGCCATTTTCTTTCTGGATATTAAAGAACAATGCAAAAGCCAGAATTTTGATTTAGAATATATTTATAGTATGCCATTTTAAAAGGTAAATATTTCTCCTTTTCAAGACAGAAACTAAGATATCAGGATTATTTTCAGGACAAATCTGCTGCCTCTAAGTATTTTGATTAATTCCTCTAGCAGTAATTTCTTAAAGTATTTGTTTTTAATTCTGTATCCCATCAAGATGTTAACTTTCCACTAAGAGTTTTAGAGAAAATGTGAGCTTAAAAAATTGTTTTAACACACTGATAAAATAATTCATTTGACATATAGCTATGAGCAGTTCCCCAGGACTTTCTTTAGGCTATATTTTACAATGCCAGGACAAAAAAAGAACAAAGAAAGTCAAACATTACTTTTTTCTAACCTGGGAATTGAGTGTACAGGGGAGATGTCATTTTAATACTATAACAACATGTAATTTTGAGTAAAGTTTTTAATTGTATTTCTAAAAACCTGGATCATATCCAAGTCAAATTTAGAGAGTGTGCCGGCCATCTCTGCCTGCCCATACCTACAGAGCAGGCCTATCAGCCTAACATTCTGCAACCTGAGAGCCAAGTTTGTCTCTCCTCAAGTCTGGGACAGACCACAGACATCTGGCTTCAAAGGCCATAGTATTGTAATGACTAAAATAGAGAACACCTCCTGAGGGAAGAAAGAGGCGCTGAAATGAAGTGATCAAAGAACAGACTCTGGAACCAGACTCCTGTGTTCAAACCCTAAATCTGTCACTTACTAGCTGTGAGACACTGGGAAAGGTACTTAACCTCTTGGTGCATCAGTCTCTTTATTAGTAAAATTGAGATAATAATGGTAGCTATGTTATAAGATAATTTTGAAGATTAAATAGATTAATATTTATAAAGCTCTTACAATAGTGACTCAAAGATAATAAATCCCAAATGTTGACAGGCAGAGAGATAGAGTGACTCCCATCCAACCTCACCACCACAGCAAGGTCAGTGATATTTGCCTTCTCCCTTCCCTGCACATCCCTTTGGGGCAACTGGCCTTTGTGATTTCCATTTCTTTTCAGCACCACTCATTCAAATTGCTTTAATCTGATTTTGCTTGGCTAAATATATTCATTCATTAAACAGCCATATATTGAATATCTATGATACATCAGTACTTTCTAGTTTCAAAAGCTGGCAGTGGTAGCGTAGGAATCTTCCCCCTCCTGCTGCCCCACAATCATTACTCCCTCCACAATCACTCCCACTGTGATTTTCTCAGCTCTGCATCTGTCTCAAGGGATCTGGTAGTCAATGCTTATGTGCTTCCAGCCATGCGATAGGACTGCTGTGATTTTACATAAGCTGGTAATGAGGTATACTCCGATGCATTAAGAAATGGCTTCTCTTTCCTAAATAACCCAGCTATAGTTAGAATCCACCAAACAGTTTTCAGAGGCTCTTGTTCAAACAAATGGCCAGCATGGGCTTACCTGAAAGATAAGTTCTGAAAGATCGTGAACTGGTCTGAATTAGGTGCAATGCCTGTTCTGTAAATAGAACCACTTTACAAGAATATGAGATCTGGCACAAAATAGACAATCAATTTTTTTTAATGAGTTAATAATATGAGAGGACCAGTGAGAGAAGAAGAACAGACAATATTGTAGGAACCATTGAGCCTGACTAGAGAGAAATTTCAAAATAAAGAGTGGGATATGGGTCCTGGGGTAATTAACTTTGAGTCTAAAATGCAGCTAATGTGGGATGCAACATTATATGTTACATTCCATTTTAAAAACCTGCCTATGTTAACTGTAAGGTGCAATCAACTGTAAGATGCAGCCTTATTTCAGGTATATAAAAATGTGAAAAAAGTTGCCTTTTACAATTGATGAAATACGGTGATCATTCACATTTTCCTTGCAACTCACATGGTGAACAGTCACATGTGGCATAAGTGAAATTGGCTGTGGGTTTCTCTATGCATTTATTATAAGTTCACTCCTTTCATTCCTAATGAAGAGAGCAATTTGCAATGCAAGCAAAAGTAAGAATGAAGCTATAATAGAAACAATTTTGATTTACATTAATTTATTAAAAATCAGTTCTATGAGAATGCATGGACACAAAGAAAAGAATGAAAGACACTGGGGCCTACTTGATGTTGGAGGGTGGGAGGAGGGAGAGGATTTAAAAAAAAAAAATCTATTGAGTATTGTTCTTATTACCTGGGTGACTAAATAATCTGGACACCAAACCCCCACAACACACAGTTTACCTATATAGCAATCCTGCACATATATGCCTAAACCTAAAATAAAAGTTGAAAAAACTTCTTCATTTCAGTTCTTTGTGCATAATTACTAAAACATGACATAACAGTGTGTAATGGATCATAGGGAGAACTGATGTCCCAAGCTAGCAAAAGGGTAGTATGGCAGCCCTTTATAGGGAACTTTGCCTTGTGGACAGGGAGGTTGCTGCTCAAAAAGCCAACCTGGCAGATGGGAACAGAAAATAACAAAACCAAACAAACAACTACTTTCTTTAAACTATATCACAGACTCTGACTCAGATGTTCAAAGCTTCTAAGAAGCTGTCATATAAGAATTTGATACTTGGCCAGGCGCGGTGGCTCACGTCTGTAATCCCAGCACTTTGGGAGGCCGAGGCAGGCAGATCGCGAGGTCAGGAGATCGAGAGCATCCTGGCTAACATGGTGAAACCCCGTCTCTACTGAAAACACAAAAAAATTAGCTGGGTGTGGCGACGTGCGCCTGTAGTCCCAGCTGCTGGGGAGGCTGAGGCCATGAACCCAGGTCATGAACCCAGGAGGCGGAGCTTGCAGTGAGCCGAGATCACGCCACTGCAGTCCAGCCTGGGTGACAGAGCAAGACTCCGTCTCAAAAATAATAATAATAATAATACTTAATCTTAACACTTAGGTTTGCCATCGTCCTTATCATGAAAAGTACTACAATTCCCAAACTCATGGCACAAACATATGTTGACAAAATCTCTATACAAAATGTGAGATGTAGTCAACAAAATCTTTGGAACAAAATGTGAGGTGATGCTAGAACATGGTGTCAATTGTGCCCTAACTTAATTGGAAAGCCGTTGAAACTTGAATAGAATGGTCCACCAGCAGTATGGTCTTCCCTGCTCTGTCACGTAGCATCGGAAAGGATCAGATGCTTGTTAAGAACATCTTTAAACTGTGTTGTTTATGCTTTTGTTTTTGAGTCAGCAATCGCTGACAGATTCTAGAAACTAGCAGGAATAAAGAATCAGACATTTAATTTGGCAGGGCAGTCTTGTACTTAAGATAAAGGGATCTGGATTTGTGATGCCTTCTTCAAAATATTAATTTCTCTTTTGAAACCAAATGTTATTTAGTTTCAATATCTTATTTAAAATGCATTTTTACTTACATATCATCTTCTTTGAGCCCTTAAATAGCCTGGGAGTTAGATCATGGACTTTGAGCTTCTCAAGGATTAGAGCAGTGTTCTCACAGTTTCTTGGTACTTGCCCAGCATCTGGTAATTATAACTCCCTGCGAGATTCCAGGGAAAATTTCAAGCCAAGTAAGAACTGGAAGGGAAAGACTTCCACATCCAAATAAAATACATTTTAATTAAGTAAGATTTGTTGAGTAACTATGCTGTTCTGGGATCTGTGCTAGGTAGTGAGTTTATGAGGATGAATGATACAGCTCCTGGCCTCCATGTTTCCCATCTACTAGGGGACACACAACAGCACATTTGTCAAGGGTGAGCCAATAGGGGGAAGCACAGGGGGATTAGAGAGGCCTACGCAGCCATTTGCATTCAATCGGAAGGAGTCTAGGAGCAGTTAGTTAGTCAAGGACCTGAGATATGATGTTGGGGGCAATGGGAACTAGGAGTCCAATTCAGACAGAAATACATGCATACAAATGCAATTCAGACAGAAATAAACAACAGGTACAAAGCTTCAGAGGAGAATGAACAGGTGCATTTGTTTCAGAGACTATCATTATTCAATATAATTGTAAGTTGCAAATTGTAATTGTAAATTAAGGCATAAACTTGGGATTGGCCAAATATCAGACCAGCAAGGAACCACTAATAGACTCAAAGTGAATAATTTGTGGATAATTAGGCCGGGCGCGGTGGCTCAAGCCTGTAATCCCAGCACTTTGGGAGGCCGAGACGGGCGGATCGCGAGGTCAGGAGATCGAGACCATCCTGGCTAACACGGTGAAACCCCGTCTCTACTAAAAATACAAAAACTAGCTGGGCAAGGTGGCGGGCGCCTGTAGTCCCAGCTACTCGGGAGGCTGAGGCAGGAGAATGGCGTAAACCCGGGAGGTGGAGCTTGCAGTGAGCTGAGATCCGGCCACTGCACTCCAGCCTGGGCGACAGAGCGAGACTCCGCCTCAAAAAAAAAAAAAAAAAAAAAATTTGTGGATAATTTAACATAGGAGTTATTTACCAAAAAGTGGGCCAGATGTCCTGGAGAGGTACTACAGGACTATTAAGTATGGGATTGTTACCCCTCCTAGACGGGGTCTCCTTGTAGCAATTATCCGACTCCAGAGATTCTCCTGAGGAGACTGCAGTGAGGAATCCAGCAAATAAGTGCCCATTCTCACTGTCATTCTGCCTCTCATCTACTGCTAGTGTTCTCCCTTTGCCAAACCCAACCAGAAGCCATATGTGGTCCATGCTTATCAGCTTCCCAGGCACAGATCAGAGTGAAGAAGGATGGAGAGCTAAGAAGCCAACAAAGAAAATCTATACAGCATAAATCTTAAGATAAAAATTTGGCTAAACCTTGAAAGGTCTTGTATCTTCTGCTCATTGTCTTATACCTTAAGACAATGAAGTACATTCAAAGGGTGTTAAATAAGGGAATATTTTTATAGAGACAACCCACAGTGTACTTGATGTAGGCAGAAAGGTAGGGCAAGACTAGAGAAACAAAGAGGAGTTAATAAGCTGCTACAGTTATCTAGGCAAGATTGTGGTGCTGAACTGGGAAGATGTCAGTGGAAATGGAAAGAAGGGACTGGATTTGTGACTGATCTATTTGGAGACAGGTTTTTGTTGTTGTTGTTGTTTTTCTGTTGTTGTTTTTAGAATAGATGGAGATGGTGGGCCAGGCGTGGTGGCTCATACCTGTAATCCCAGCACTTTGGGAGGCTGAGTTGGGCAGATCACCTGAGGTCAGGAGTTTGAGACCATCCTGGCCAACATGGTGAAACCCCATCTCTATTAAAAATAAAAATTAGCTGGGTGTGGTGGTGGGCACCTGTAATACAAAAAAAAAAAAAAAAAAAAAGTAGAGGGAGATAGATTAGAGAAGAAAGTGAGCAGGCATTGAATTGGAAGTCTAGAAATGAGAAAGAATATGTGTTTAGGACTTGGTCTCAGCTTTCGCAATATGCAGCTAAGTGACCCAGTTCTTTCAGACTCTTTTGAGCCTCAATTTTGTTATCTGCCAATAATGGGAATATAAGCTGGACTTCTTAAATTCTTAAATTTAGTGTTCTGTTCTTTTACATTCATTATGAGCCTGGAGACAATTTCTGCCCACCAGGTAAAGCGCTTTTAATGAACTGAGCATGTCAAGGGAACTTCAGGAATTCACAAGAAGAGTCTGAGGATACTGCTCAGCTGATGGTCTTTTGGATGTTGAGTTTGTTTATTAAGCAATTCAACTGTCAGTGCCTTAGATTTAAATGTAAGTGAATAGAAGGCCATCCATGAAGGGAAAGTTAGTATGTTCTCTCTGCCTTCCAAATATCACAACCCATATTTAATATTATTCATTTTGAAATGATTTAATAAAACATCTTCGGGAGCTTCAAGACTCCTTTTTGAATGTCCTACTTGTGAGTTTTGAAATCTGGGACAGAGCTGAGCTAAGCTGAGCTGGTAATTATTATCAGTGTTCTAATTATTAATTTGAGTTCTGGATGTCTTTTATCGAACCTATAGGACTTTTCCTAGTGAAGAACAGGAATTTGGCAGTCTATCTTAGCTACTAGTATAAATTTTTTTGCAGAAATCTTTCTCCATTTAAAACCACTATGAGTACAAAGCCCTCCTAGGTCTCATCTAACATTCTGTGATTTTGTGTCAACAGGAACCTCTCTCACAGAGGGAAATCACTTCTCAAAGAAACAGGTAGAGTGGTATGACAGCAGCATGAGTGTAATTTGTTGAACAATGAATCCAGGGAGGAACTACTCTAAATTAAAGCCCTACAATGAAAAAAAAAATCAATAAAAACAGCTGGAAAGCAAAGACATTTGCTAAAGCCTTCAAGGTCACAGTTGTGCTAATTAAAAGAAAGCCTAAGGTGGTCAAGCAAATTTTGAAAAGAGCTTTTAGATGCCCCCATCTGAACTGCTGTTCCCTTGCTGTTCACCGCAGGTACTTTTTCTCTCCAACCACAATTCTGTGCTCATGCATGTGCTTTGGTTGGGAATGTGCCCTCTGCCATTTGGCTATCCCTGTCTTACCTCTTATTTTCCAATCAGCTCATACAACCTGCCCTTCCAGGACAGCTCAAGTCTTCCTCTGTAAAGCTTCCAGTTGCTATCTTTCTATCTTCTGAACCATTATTGTACTTTATCTATACAGACACTTATGACTTTTTACCCATTATTGTACTTTATCTATATAGACACTTATGACTTTTTATGTTGTGTCATAGTAATTTATGTACTTCTTATTCTCTCCTTTAAATCAGAATCTTTCTGACTCATTCTGGTGTCTGAAATATATTAGATACTCAATGTACATCTCTTGATTGATTGAATGAATGAAGCCATCAATTACCACTTTTCACTCAATCAGTGAAAATAAATAACATGTCCTTTGAAGTATACATTCTATGTGGCCTTGGAAAGCATCTCTTTTATAGTTTCTTCTTCATCAAAAGTTCAGTCGTCATATCCATAAAAAATATTATATTACGAAATGGTAAATATCCTAAGAAATTACATAAATGATACAATTGCAAGCTATATTATGAGTAAAGAGGAGGGTGATATAATCAAAACAAGAATGATCAGCCTAGAAAATAAGATTGAAATTATGGTATTTAATTATTTTTAAGTTACTTTTATTACCTCCTTACTATATGTCAAGCACTGGACTAAGCAGATTGCATGCATTTTTTCATTTAATCTCAAAGCAGGCCTGTGAGATAGTTACTTGTATTCTGTTTATGGTACACATTAGGAAACTGAGACTTGGCAAAACTAAGTAGTCTACTCTAGATTACCCAGTCATTAAGTAGCAGTGCTGGGTTTCATGTACAACTCATATATAACTTCATTTATGCTATACTATGTATGCAATGAAGTCTCATGGATTTGGATAAATGTGACTAGAGAATAGAAGCTGCCTATTCTCCTGTAGGCTGCAAAGATATGGAAAGGGAACATGGCTGGTAAGCTAAAGGATCAAGGGATCCAGTCCCCTGATGGACTGGGTTATGGGGAGTAGGTGGAGAAGGGTGCATAGTTCTGTGGGGTAATCAGATGTGATGTGGAAAGACGTGTGGAGCTTGAAAAGGGACAGCATTAAATGACAGACCAAGAAGGCTGAACTAGATCCTGATGGAAATGAATAGGAGACTAACTAATAGAAGTGGCAGGTTTGGAAGATTAGTCCAGCAGAGGCACACAGAGTTTTTGGGTAATAGAGTGACTTCTTAGGTTACATAATTTTTTATTACAACCTTCAGAGTCTTTCTCCCAAGAAAAGAAGAGACATTTACAGTCAGCAAAAATTTTATTTGAACTTAGGTCTCTGTATCATTACTTCCATATAACCATTTTCTAGCCTAAATTCTATAATAATTATGTCCTTAACTTATAGGTGGTGGACACAGATGTTAGCTTTCTCCTTTGCATTAACCAAGTCAATAGGGGCAACAGACATGGTGATCAGTACTCAGTGCGGTTGTTCTGGTACCAGCTTTTCTACAGGTGGCTATAGGAAGTAAGTGGGAAAGAAAATAGGCAAATAAAAAAGTAGAAAAAGAAGAGAAGGGGGTTATATTAAAGGAACTTTAGGCATCAAAGTCTGATGAGGAAAGGGAATGTGCATGTATGAGTGTGCATATATGTGTGTGAAGTCAGAGAAGGTTTCTAAGAAGCCCTAAACCCCTCTTCATCAAGCCATCTCCTTTAAACAACCCTAAGATCAACAGACGGCATCAGGACCCCTGTTTCTCATCAACACAAATTATCTAAGGTTTCCTTACCTTTGCCTCCAGTCTCTGAAAGGCGTCATCTATTCATCACGGCCTCTATTTAAAGACAGTTTGCTTTATAACACATTGGGTTGTCCCTACCATTATGCATTGAGTGGTGGTCTTGGATCCCACCTCTGGGTCCCAGCTCACCTCTTTAACACTTTCAGTGCTGCTTTAGGCCACAAAGTACTTCTTTATTAAGTGATGACTTTCTAGCTTTGAAAAGTTTCAGAATGTAAACAATGCAGTCTCCATTCAGTAGAACCCAATTCAAATTGTTTGAAATATATAAATTCACTGATATTCAGTCAGTAAGAACCAAAGCAATATCAAAAAGCAGAAGAGCTCTAGCTCTGGAGTCAGACTGACGTCTGAATTCCAACTCTGTCACTTTGCTGACCTTGGGAAGGTTGTTTAGCCTTTCTGAGCCTCATTTTTCTTCATAGTGAAAATGGGGATCATATAAATTTCTCAAAAGTAAGAGACGTAAACAAAATAATGCAGACAGAAACTCCTAGTAGAGAACCGTATACAAACTAAGCACTCCGTGAATAGGACAGATGATAATATTTATCCTCATAGGCATATTTGCCACATATGCATATTGTATATGTTTGTTTAATATAGAATATATAATGTATATTTCTATATTAGTGCTTTATGTATCTGTAATAGCTAAGACATAGTGTGACACATAGTATATGATCAATAAATATTTGCTTAACAAAGCTGAAAGGCTAACTATAATGGGTTTTTCTCATACAAATGTTGAATTTTATGTTAATAACAAACTCCAAGACTCCCTAAGACTGCTAACTCTACGTAACAATCCCCAGTAACAGATGACAAAGATGGAAATTTTTCTATTTGTTTATATAGTTTTTTAAAACTGGGTTGGATTACTTTTATCAAATGCTTTCTCTGGTATAAGATACTGTTCTGTTTTACATGTATTACCACATTCAATTCTCACAACAATCCTATGAGGTTATTATCTCGTTCTTTCAGATGAGGAATCTGAGAAATAAAGATGTAAAGTGGTCTGTAGAGGCTCACAGCTTGTAGAAGGAAGACCCAGGACTCCAACCAGGAAGTCTGGCTGTAGAGCCAGGACTTGAAACTACTACCCTGTCTCTTCACGTGTTCTTATTGTTGTTTTGTTTGTTTGCTTTTAGCATAAAAGCTATGAAAATTAGCAATATATCTCAGTCTTTTAAAGCACAGTAAAAATGAATGCGCTTGGCAATCTTATATCTTTACCAATTATATAATTACACTAAGTTAATAGCTATTTGCCATCTTTAGCACACAAAACATTACATAAGTTCACACTTGAGAATGAAACCTGTGGCCCAGGTGGTTCTAAAAGCAGGTAATGCATTCTGGATTTCACTCCTGTGAAATAATTATAAATTATTTCATAAATTAATTCAATTAAATAATTATATAATTCAAAAATATTCTAATTCTGAGGGTGTGGTGCCTCTCCATAATAATGCCTGAGACTATTCTTTTGGTTCTAGAGCTTATAAAGTAAAGGATTAGTTAAGAAGAATTAAATATAATGAGGAATAAACAACCCAATTTAATCTTTTGCTGAAGCAAAAAGTATATACAGTAGGCCATTTTCAAAATTAATTTGCAACTATTTGAGTGTAACTCATAAGGCCCATAGCTTGTAGTGATTTGTAATTTTGTTAAAGGCACGTATGGGAATAAACCCTTAACTAGTAAGAGAGTCTGCCAACCACCTAAAGCCAAATTTCGAGATATCTGTATTCTCTTCTCAACCTTAATTGGATACTAACCCCCATAGTCACTTCCTGTTCCTCAATGTCTCCCCCTTTCCTTTTTCTCCTAGAAGCTGAATTTCAAATGGTCTAAAAATTGACCCCTGAGGGTTGTATGGTTAACCATTTCATGTCCACTTGCATATTTATTATAATAGCTTAGATTCTTGGCCAGTAAATAAACACTATAGATCATAATGTGTGTCCATTACTCTATCTAATCAATGACTACGGAATTTTTAGGGCTGTGGAAATCAAAACAATGTTTTTTGAGTCTGGGAAAGTAATAAAATATTCATATATTTACCCTTTGTTAATGAACTTAAATATACTGTCTAGATGCTTACAGTGTATTATATTAAAAATACTATATGTATATGTACATTCGTATGAGACTATTACATTGAAATGAAAACACAGTCATATTTAGTTTTTGCTGCTTGCTTGTGGACATCAGCCACAGATTTACTTGAGTTCTGATAAACATATCACAAACTCTTGATATCAGAGTAGACCTAATTTTGAATAGCTTAAAGCCATTTATAGTCATTCAAGTGTATAATGTGTGCTGGAAATGTAATTTTTAAAATATTAACTTGTATTCTTTTTCATTATAGTTACATTTATTTTTATTTCTTCATTTTTAAAACCTACATTTAAAAAAATATTATTTTATTTACACAACCTTCTTTGAAATAAGGTAAAAGTAGATAAGATCTTGTAACACATCAATTTACCTTTTGAATGTTAATGATAGGCAACATTCATTTGAATTTTCTCACAACAAATAAATCTGACATTTAAACTATGCTGGTATTTAGAAGCTAGAATCATATTCTAGTACTTACCTAAAATAGTATTATATTTTCCTGGAGGCAAGTTAGTTCTTTTTTTCCTTGCTTAAATGAAAGCTATTATAGCAATTAGAATAAATAATTATAAATTAAATTATCATCCTGAGCCGTATCTTTGCCAATATTGTTTCTCTAACTAACTCACGTCACTCTCTTTGCTTTCTAAGGACTTCTTTTTCACGTGGCAAATTGTTTCCTCCTGTATCTTGTGTTTCAGTGAAATCTTTGTATGTCTTACATGACAAGCTTCAGCATTCATAAGTAAGGCTCTTAACCTTTGGTTCTCCTGAATCTCGAATCATTAAGTCACAGGCCAGAAAGGCAGGCACCAAAGTGAGGAACGTAAAGTGATCATGTGGAATAGACCCCTATTTTATTTACCATCAGTGAGGATAGGTGACCTCTACCTTCTTAATGCAAATGATAAATGTTACTTTTGCAAATTACTCACTTTAATTAGCATAATGAACTGCTTCTCCATAATGGGAATCCTAAATATAGGAGATTTCAACATAATAAATTAAATACAATTAGGCAAGACAGAAGTCAAATTCTTTATTTGCAATTCTAATCCTTTTATTGAATATACTTGACATTTAATGCAAAATAAGAACTCCACTGCCTTCCAAGGATTTATACAATAGTAGATACTCATTAAAAAGTTAGTGTTAGAAACTCTGCCCCTCCCCCAAGAAATATAGGTCACAATTGATTTTAACAGGTTTTTTTTTTTTTTTTTTTTTGGCAGGGGTCAAGTATTTTTCTAAGATATTCTACTGGTAGGAAACTAAGATCGTTATTTGGATAATTCAGGATAAATTTCCCCCAATTGCAAACCCAGTATTTTTAACTAAATAAGCTCCATGTTTAGGGCAAAAGCATTTTTTATGTGCACTGGGGAATTGGGGATGGGGCAGAGGCAGGATTTGGTTGAATTGTTGTATTACTGCCTTTTTTCTCTATTTCACTTGGCATGTAATTCATAATTTAAAGCTATGAAATAGACACTATAGATATATAAATTAAATTTATATATATAAATATAGATATAATTTATTTATATATATATTGATGACTGGTGCAGGACTTAAATAAACTTTATTTTTAATTTTACTTGAGTATGAATTTTGCATTTCTCCTGAAAACTCCCTAAATAAACATCTACTATGCTATATGGTATAGAGGAAAACAATCTGGTCAAAGAGTTATGAGTTGATAGATCTGAGTTTTTGGTTTTGGTGTTTTGTTTTGTTTTGTTTTGTTTTGTTTCTGAGAGAGAGAGCCTTGCTGTGTCACCCAGGCTGGAGTGCAGTGGCACCATCTTGGCTCACTGCAACCTCTGCCTCCCAGGCTCAAGAGATGCTCTTGCCTCAGCCTCCAGAGTAGCTGGAATTACAGGTGCCTGCCACCATGCCTAGCTAATTTTGGTATTTTTAGTAGAGATGGAGTTTCTCCATGTTGGCCAGGCTGGTCTCAAACTCCTAACCTCAAGTGATCCACCCGCCTCAGCCTCCCAAAGTGCTGGGATCACAGGTGTGAGCTACCATGCCCGGCCATGAGATCTGAGTTTTATTCCTTATTCTATTGCTAAATAACCTTGATGAAAATATTTACCCTTTTTGAGTCTCAGTTAGTACTACCTAAAAATCATACTACATTTCCTTTGTAAATTCACTCTCCCTTCAAGGACTACTTTTTCTTTTTCCTCTTACCTTAAACTTTCAGCAACCCTCTCCTCATTCTCACTGTCAGCTGCTGAGCTTCCTGTCTACTTTTCTGAAACAGCTTTATTTAATCAAGAGAGAATCATCTGCCCATCTATCTGCATCTGTAATTTCTTTCCTGGAACTGTAGATGAATTTCCCATGTTTCTGGCCAATGCCTACGTCTTTCTCATATTCCAGGTGACATTAATTCAGCAATTCTTCCTCTTTCTGTTTGGCATTATCAACATTTCTCTCTATTGAATCAATCCCTGAGGAGAAAACTCACACGGCTATTTCTCCCATGTTAAAACAATTAAACAGTCTTGCTTTATAACAAAGCTCATTGGAAACATGTGCTTTATGTCTCCAATTGCTCTTCTTCCATTCTCGTTTGAACCCACTCTATCAGTCGCTCATCCCCACCACTCACCAAAATTTTTGTTCTCAGTGTTGCAAATGATCTCCATTGTCACTTCTCAATTTTCAATTTTCATCTTATTTCTCTGTCAGCAGCATTTGTCATAAGTGACCACTCCTTTCTCCTAGAAGTACTTGATTCACTTGGTTTATGTGATTCATACTTGGATGATTTTCCTCCTGGTTTCTCCATGTCAATTCTGTGTGTTTTGGATTGGCAAGGGGAGGAGGTTCACCTTCATATTTTCAGACCTCTAATTTGGAGTGTCCCTTGGCTTATTCCTCTTTTTTTTTTTGTTTTGTTTTGTTTTGTTTTGTTTTGTTTTGTTTTTTTGAGACAGAGTTTCACTCTGTCGCCCAGGCTGGAGTGCAGTGGCGCGATCTCAGCTCACTGCAACTCCGCCTCCTGGCTTCATTCCACTCTCCTGCCTCAGCCTCCTGAGTAGCTGGGACTACAGGCACCCACCACCATGCCAA
Organism: Trachypithecus francoisi; assembly: GCF_009764315.1. Lineage (NCBI taxonomy): Eukaryota > Metazoa > Chordata > Mammalia > Primates > Cercopithecidae > Trachypithecus > Trachypithecus francoisi. Next base: position 73,550,014 of record NW_022681473.1, on the reverse strand, counting down.
GCTAATTTTTTCTATTTTTAGTAGAGACAGGGCTTCACTGTGTTAGCCAGGATGGTCTTGATCTGCAGACCTTGTGATCTGCCTGCCTTGGCTGGGATTACAGGCATGAGCCACCACGCCCGGGTAAGTCCTCTCTTTTTTATCTCTACCTACTCCCTTGTTGATCTCATGCAGTGTCATAATTTTAAATCCCAGCTCTATACTAATAATTCCCATTGCTATCTGAAATCTGGACACTGGAACAACTCTCCGAAGAACTCCATATTGGTGTTCTACTTCCCATTTGGCTTCTCTACTTAAATGTCCAGTAAGTATCTTAAACATAGCGTGTCCAAGATTGGCCTTTTGATCTTCTACTTCCTACAACCAAAATCTTCTACAATCTTTCCTACCTCAGTGACAATCCCATTTTTCCAGTTGCTCAGGCCAAAAAACTTGATGTCATCCTTAACTTCTCTCTTTCTCTCATCTTCACATCTGATCCATAAGCAAATTTGATCAGCTACACCATAGATTTATATCCAGGGCTTGACTATTTCTTAGCATCCTCATTTTTCTATCTTAGTCCACATGACTATCATTCATTACCTGGGTTAATACGACTGACTCCTAATGGTTGCCTTGACTGTGTTCTTTCTCCCTTCAATCTGTTGTCAACACAAATGTAAGTTAGATTATCTTATTCTTCTACTCTAAACTTCTCCTATCCCACCCAGAGTAAAAGCCAAAGTCCTTAATATTGACCTCTAAGCTCCTATATATTTCTCCCCCATTTCCCATTTACTCTCTGAGTTTGTTTCTAGCTACTCTTCCTCTGCTGTTTCTGCTCTGTTCCTGCTGGCTTCCTTGTGTTCCTCTAACACACTGTACACACTTCCAGCTCAGGTTCTTGCTGTTCTCTAGCCAAGAATGTTATTTCTGAAAGTATCTGCATAACTACCTTTCTTCAAACTTTATTAAAAACTTAGCTTCCCCATGAGAACTTTTCTGCCTCCACAGTGTACATATATTTTATATCCCACTTCTATGCTTTGTATTCTGACTTTTTACATTGAACAATATCAATATATATTTCACTTATCTAACATATCTGTCTGTCTCTCTCATTAGAAGAGAAGTTCAGTGAGGACAGAGTTTATCTTGTTTTGCTCACTGTTGAACCTCTAGTGACTAGTAAAATACCTGGCACATGGAGAGTGGTCAATAAATGTTTGTTAAATGCATAAAGAAATAAATGAACTCTGTCTATTCCATATCTGGACTGTAAGATAGGAGGTCTATAACTCTGGGATATAATAAGTCCTAAAGGTACCTTTTGAATTATTATTGAAAAAATAAATCATATTTAGTGTGTTCTTTATTTTTTATTCTATATGTTTTTATCAGTGCTGGAAATTTAACTTTTTTTTTTTTTTTTTTTTTGAGACGGAGTCTCGCTCTGTCACCCAGGCTGGAGTGCAGTGGCCGGATCTCAGCAAGCTCCGCCTCCCGGGTTCACGCCATTCTCCTGCCTCAGCCTCCGGAGTAGCTGGGACTACAGGCGCCCACCACCTCGCCGGCTAGTTTTTTTTCATTTTTTAGTAGAGACGGGATTTCACCGTGTTAGCCAGGATGGTCTTGATCTCCTGACCTCGTGATCCGCCTGTCTCGGCCTCCCAAGGTGCTGGGATTACAGACTTGAGCCACCGCGCCCGGCCGAAATTTAACTTTTATGGAACTCTCAGTTTTCTCTTGAGAAGACTGAAGTACATCAGCAGTTTTCATAGACACACATATGTATTTCATATATCTATAATGTCATGGAACCATTTGTTCAAATGACACATTATTTGAAGTGTCTATATGTAGAGCAGATGAAAGTAGAGATGAATGTAGGGTACAGCAAGGAATAGAGCCTCTCTCTATTGCTTCTATGGCACCTCAGAGTAGAGTTTAAAGGTAACTGAACTGCATAATTATCTACTCAAAAAGACCTATTATTCTACATTTGGTAATTCTTATCTCAATATTTGATTAACCAGAAGAGTCTGCTCTTTAACTATATTGGATTTCAGTGCAATTCAGGTATTCAGAATATTAAGAAAACACTGCTCATACTTGTCAATACTATTATATATGGTCATTACCCTCAGTCACAGAATAATGACTGAACTCCCAGAGGGATTTCCCATGAAGAACACTAGAAAAAGCCGTATTCTTTATTCCTACATGACTTTTAGCCTTAAATCCTAGGGCCAGTGAGCTGCTTCATATGGGAATCTTGGGGATTCCTCCTGATACTTTAACTTAAGAACTAGAGTAAAGACAAGCTTGAGCATTTTTTCTTCTGGCCTCTTTTGGTCCTTGTTCATGATTTTACCTGATCACTAATCAGAATTCCCCCTCCCTAAGAGTGAAAGGTAACATGTGTCGAATTAGTTCATAATAACCTGATGCTGAAGAATTATGTTTATTCAATGGTACAGGTGGCTGTAATTAGGGCAGTCTTTTTGATTAGTAACAGCATAATTCTTAGTAGGAAGCAAAGAAAATGCTTCACTTATTTTATCTTATGAGGTCAGGCTTTATGGCTATTCTCTCTTTGAAACAAAATTTCAGTGTTTACAAACATACCCATAGGAGACAATTTGAAGGTATCTGCCAATTTCCCCCAGTGTAGGTCCCTACATACGTATTCCTAAGAAGTGATCTTACTTTGCTGTGCATAGTTAGATGTGAACCAAAAGGAACTCATCAGACTCCCTTAGGATTTGAAATTGCATCTTAGAGATGCATTTCTCTCTGTTAGTGCTTAAAATCAAAGATGGCATACAGCTGGGGTGAGGGCTGAAAATAGAGCTGCTGGGTGGGGGTTCTGTGTGCAGAGAAAGTGGGTTGGCAGAGAGAAGGAAGAGGGAAACTGACACAGGAAGAAACCAGAGGAGACTGTATAACCGAGAGAAAGACAAATGGCACAGATCATTACTGAAAAACTCCCTTTATTCCTAGACTTTGTGGTTGCTGTTTCTAGACTGTTTCAAAGCCAAAATTTGCATCTTTTTCTTGGGTTCCTAGAAATGACCCCTGTATCCTGACAAGGAAATTCTCATTTTAGCTTGAGCAGTTTGAATGGACATCTCTTTTATGCAATAAAATTATTTCTGAAGGAGAAGCTATCAGGACGAACATCTTCAAAAAGAAAGACAAAAAAGTTGCCTCCTTGGCAACTGTGACCTGATTCTATGACTCTCCATGCTAATCATCACTGCCATCTCTCATCTGTGTTGTGCTGCTAGAATTCCAATGTGGTACCTGCACAAGTCTAGAAGGACCTATTGCCTATGATGGTCAACCCACAGAATCCATATGGGGAGCCATGACCGCTAATGAACGTCATACTGCAGCTGACTCAGTCAGTCAAAACTGATATAATTGACCAAAATCTACATAGATTTTTTCCCATAAAATGTTAGAGTATGAAAAAATGTTTTAGAGATAAATTGATCTTTTAAAAGAGTACAGAAAATATTATCTTTCATTTATTTCATTTCAAATGGCAAAAAAAAAGCTTGTAAAATTGCTACTTCTGCTTTTCTGGGAAATGGAGGGGAACAAAGTAGTAGACATTTCATTTTGGAGCTAAAATGAAAAATTATCATACATTTCTATTTTCTACCATCAATATAAATAGTGCACATAAAATATACCCTTAAACTGTATGCTAATGGAGAAAGATGAGAGTTCCTTTTCTAAATGCAAGCAGGCATTACTGTGAATCAGTTTAAACATTGTCTTCTTAGTGAAGCCTTCCCTGACCCTTCTACCTCAGGCAGAGTCATGTTTCCTTCTGAGCTAAATGGCATTTTGGACATGTCCCTGTGATTGTCATGTACTCACTGTAATCACTGTTTATCTCTCTTCTTCACTCAACAGTGAGCATTTTGAGTAGGAAGTGGGGCCATTAAACAGGAGGGCTAATAAAGTAGAAAAAGCGGGTTTATTAGAGTAAGAGTAGAGTCAGGGAAAGGGAAAGCTTGGTTTTTATTTAAACCTAGGTTGAACTTGAGGTGTCTCTGAAAGTTGCAGATTGAAGTGTCCCGTTTATTATATACATTCTGAGAACAGAATACAGGTCTAATCCACAGTTAGAGATCTGGAACTAATCAAGGTGTGGTTGATAGTTAGAACTGTAGTAATCAAGGATATTGTCCTCGGAGAACATATCAAGTGAAAAGGGAAGAAAGCTAAGAACACAGTCATCATGAATATGTATCAAGAGTAGATCATATTTCCTAACGTGGTAATTTTCAAACCTTGACAGAGTAAATACCAAATCTATCTAAAGGAAAGCAGCATTTTATATGTTAAAGATGGGGATTCTCAAGCCAGATTGCCTGTTAAATCCCAACAGTACCACTTACTTGTTGTGTGATCATGGGTTATTAATTTCTGTAAGTGCCTCAATCTTCTCCACAGCACAGTGGAGCTAATAACAATACCTATGTCGTGTGATTATTACAAGGAGTTAATACTTAATATATGCTATATAGAAAGCTCTCTATGAGTGTGTGTAAACTAAAATTCAAATAAGGAAGGAAAAGAATCCTTGAGTAAAGTCAGGTTGGCTTAAAATTTTTGTTTATATTACTTAAATATATATATATATGTAAACACAAACTTCATATGAAACATCTATACTTGCAGCACTAATACAACCATAAAAACTAAATATGCTTATAAAATAAATACAAAGAAAATTCAAAACCGAGTGTGGTGGCTCACGCCTGTAATCTCAGCACTTTGGAAGGTCAAGATGGGTGAATCGTTTGAGCCCAGGATGGATCGCTTGAGGGTGGATAGCTGGAGCCCAGCAACATGGCGAAACCCCATCTCTACAAAAAAATACAAGTAAGTAGCAAGGCGTGGTGGCATCCACCTGTAGTCCCAGCTACTGGAAAGGCTGAGGGGAGGATGACTTGAACCTGGGAGACGGTTGCAGTGAGCCAAGATTGTGCCACTGCACTTCAGCCTGAGTGACAGAGCCAGACCCTGTCAAAAGAGAGAGAAAGAGAGAGAGAGAGAGAGAGAGAGAGAAAGAGAGAGAGAGAAAAGAAGGAAGGAAGGAAGGAAGGAAGGAAGGAAGGAAGGAAGGAAGGAAGGAAGGAAGATTTTAAAGCAAATTAAAATCAAACTTACAATATTAATTTAATGTAATTGCTTATGTTATTTTACCAAAACTACATAACGGTTCTCCATATGAAGTATGATACTGGCTGCAGGTAATTTTGAGTTTAATATACTTCTACTTTCATGTGCCATGTTATGACTCACTCCATCCTCCCACTACTCCTCATTTGTATAATATTCCAAGATACTGTTTAAGGTTATTATATGTCCATCCATTTTCTTTTCTTCTTGGCTCAAGAAAATTAAATCAGTACCCTTTGGTATTGATGCATTCATATATACAAAGGTAAGAGATAAGAAATCTCAGGGTACTGCTTGGTTTTAGGACAGGCATCCAGATTATCTAAAATGTGTTTATATTGTTGTTCAAGATAATCATGAAAATGCAAACAGATGCTTAATCTTCTTGTGAAGAACTTATGGGCCTTAGAAATATATCACCTAATTCCAATCTAAGAAATAAAGTTATAAGGAGCTGCTTTGAAAGAAAAACTGAAGGGAAAATGATATTACAACTTTTGTTGTTGTTGTTGTGTTGTTGTTGTTTTTAGGCAGAGTCTTTGCTCTGACGCCCAGGCTGGAATGCAGTGGCATGATCTTGGCTCACTGCAACCTCTGCCTCCTGGGTTCAAGCAGTTCTCCTATCTTGGCCTCCTGAGTAGCTGGGACTACAGGCACATGCCACCATGCCAGGCTAATTTTTATATTTTTAGTAGAGACGGGATTTCACCATATTGGCCAGGCTGGTCTAGAACTCCTGACCTTGTGATCCATCTGCCTCAGCCTCTCAAAGTACTGGGATTACAGGCATGAGCCACCGTGCTCAGCTACAAGCTTTTAAGAAAGCAAAGACTTGAGTATATTTAATTGTTGAGGGGGAGGAGCTAGGACAGAGGAAGGAGTTGGAGATAAAATGAAAGAGTAAAGGAATAATTGAGAGAGTAAAATCTTGAAAGAGACAGGGAGGTTTTGAAATCAAAAACAGAGGTGGAAGGATTAGAGTAGAACAGGAGAAAGCTAAATCCAATACAATTTTATAAATTTAGTTCAGGGGTAGTGTTGCATAGTTTTCTAATTTTTTTCAAACTTTGGCCACTTCTTGCTGTATAAAGAACACAACCAACAAAATTTGTTTTCACAGCATTTGGCCAGGTTTTTGTTTTACAGAATGCATCACAAATACTGAGAATATATGAGGGGTTTAAATCCTGTAAAAAGAACTTCAGGATGAGTAGATGAGTTGATCATGATGCATGGGAACCAATCACGAGTGTCAGTATCCAGAGTTTGAGAACTGAGATTCGTATTTTTGGTTGCTTTCACTAATTGCTGATGACAGATATGAGTATTGCAGCATCCTAAGAAGAAAGCTGGCATGGAGCCACCGTGGATTAAACTGCTAAGTATGGAATGTGAATTATTTTTCCCCTCAATATAAAAGGTTCTGGAAATTAATCATTTTACTTCATAACAAAATCTGATGACTACAGGGCAGGTCTGGGCAGCTAACTTAACATAGTTTTAGCTTCTGTGTAGGTAGAATAAAAAAATTCCTGAAACCCTTGTTTATACTAAAGTCTTGTGCCAAACAGGTGTCCCAGACTCCCAGAGGTGGTGAATCATAAACATTCATGAGGCATTTTCTGTGTCAGTATTTTCAGCTATGAAATTGAAGTGGTAACAGATCCAAAGATTAAAAGGCTGCTCAGGATTTCCAGAATTCTAAAAGCAGATGATCTCTGGGTCAGGATTAAATCATCTGTTTTCTAGAACATACTATAAATCACTCTCTGGTATGTGGTTAGGGAAATTGTATATATGTAAGTGTAGGTCCTTGTTTAATAACAAAGGGTGGTGATGTTGACTTTCATATTTAGTATAGGAAATGAGTTCACAGATTTACCAAAAAGCAATGCCTTATAATTTATATTCCTATGGTACAGTACTGGTTTGTATCTCTGGCCTGTATAGGACCACAGGTCACCATATGATTTAATCAGATGCATATGAGAAATAGAAACTATCCTATGAGTTTAAGAAGAAAGAAATTTAATTCAGGGAATTAAGTGTTTGTAGTATTACTGAAGAATTGAAGGAGTGGGAATTAGGAGGCAGCTGCTGGATCAAAGTCAAGAACACATTGCAATACTTGAAATCTAGAGAGAAGGGGAAAAGGATTAGAAAGCAAGCAGTTATATTCTCCACTACCACAGAACTGCCTCTTAACATTCAATTCTGGATAAACTTGGTTGACAGTAGAAAGATAACAGGAAGATGGCCTCTCTCTTACTTCAGCTTTCACGTCCAGTTAGGGCATCTAACTGTGGAAACCCAATTTGCACTGTGAAACCTAGCTGCAAGGGAGTCTGGGAAATGTAGTTTTTCATTTTCCAGCATCTGTAGTCAGGAAATCCCATAGAAAGAAGTAGGAATAGATGCTGAAGACCCATTGACATACCCAGTACGTAATAAATATAGCTAATCTTTATTGAACATTCACTGTTTTCTAGGCACTTTACCTGTTTTCATTCATGTAATCCCCATAGCAACCCTCTGAGGTACATACTATTTTTTGTCTACAATTTATAGATAAGAAAACTGAAGCACTGAGAAGATAAAGTAGTCTGCCCATGGCTGGGAGCAGTCACTTACGCCTGTAATCCCAGCATGTTGGGAGGCTGAGGCAGGCAGATTGCTTGAGCTCAGGAGTTCAAGACAAGCCTGGGCAACATAGTGAAACCCCATGTCTACAGAAAATGCAAAAATTAGCTGAGTGTGTTGGCATGCACCTGTAGTCTCAGCTACTTGGGGGACTGAGGTGGGAGGATCCCTTGAACCCAGGAAGTCAAAATTGTAGCAAACTATGTTTGCGTCACTATACTCCAACCTGGGTGACAAAGTGAGACCCTGTCATTTAAAAAAAAAAAAAGCCTGCCCACTGTTATGTACATTGTAAGTGGAAGAGAGAGAGACAAAGAGACAGAGATATAAAGTAGGGTGCTTAGGGCATGGAAAAAGAAGACAATGGATTGAAGAGATATTTCTGCAGTAAAACTGACAGGATTTCAGGACCTCTTAGATGCAAGGGCTAGGAAAAGGGAAGAGATAAGGGTGCTAGAAGTTACTGGTTTAGAAGACTATGGAGGGTGATCCCATTAGCAGAGATGAATAAAACCACCTCTTCCACTCAGTCAAGCTTGCTTTTAAAACATGAATTTTACAGCCAAATGTAGGACCTACCTATGATCTGGCCTAAGAAGATTACTCTAGTCTTGGTTGGATAGATCCATTTCTTTTTAGTCATTATTAATGCAGCCAAAGATAGAATTATTGAGTAACATTAAGTTGATGGTTACAGAAACCCACAAAGTCATATTTTACTTTATTTGTGTTCATATCTTGTCTTTCTCTCTAGACTATATGGTACTTTAAAGCAGCAATAGAGCTGTCTTCCTTTACTTCTAACTTCTGGGTGTCTAATGCCATAAATATATGTTAAATTTAATTGAATTTTATGGTCCAATGGTAGATTAGGGCCAGACAATGATGAAACTTTAATCCTAAGACAGAAAAATTCTAATTCTAATTCTATTGTAAAAATGACAATATCGACCAGGATGAAAGGTATTTTGGGAAAGTTCCAAATGTAGTATGTGCCCAGTAAATACTACTGCTTGATTAGCATCAGGAGTATCATACAGAAAGTAAGTACACACTGTTAAAACTAGAAGGAATCTAGAGTTGAGGATTCCCCTTCAAAAGAGGAAATAAAGAGCCAGAGAAAGAGAGTGACTGTGAAAGATCACACAGCCAGAAGGTGCAGAGTTAGGTGCAAAGTCAAGGCCTCCTGACTCTTGGCAGCATTCTTTCTGCTAACACAAATGTTAGAAGTCTGTGACTATGGAAAATTAACTTCCCCTGCTAATAAGTCTTTTTTCCATAGGTTTTTTCCTTAGAGTACTATTTATTTTTCTCTTTGAACGTTTTAAAATAACTGTATATATTTAAGGTACACAACATTATGTTTTGATATACATGGTTATCATGAAATTATTAATTACTGCAGTCAATCAAATTAACATAGCCATCATCTAACATAGTTATGTCTGTGTGTGTGTGTGTGGTGTGTGTGTGTGTGTGTTAAAAGTTTGGTAAAATTTACTCTCTTAGCAAATTTCCATTATACAGTACAATATTTTCCTAAAATTTAAAACCCATTTGTTTATTCAGAAAATGTTTGTGAAGTTTCTAGTGTTCTAGCTGGTCTGAGGCACTGAGATACAGAGATAAAAATGCACATACTCCTTGTGCCCAAGAAATCACCAATCTTCTGGGAGACAGCATTCTCAGTCTTTTGGTTAAGCATCCAAAGTACAGTGTGAGTTTGGAGGGAAGAGTTGTAGTGTGTCTGTCTAGAATGTCAGGGAAAGGTTCTCAGCCTCCGAAGTAGCTGGCTGGGACTACAGGCTCCCACCACCATGCCCAGCTAATTTTTTGCATTTTTTTTTTTTTTTTTAGTAGAGACGGCGTTTCACCGTGTTAACCAGGGTGGTCTCGATCTCCTGACCTCATGATCCACCCGCCTCAGCCTCCCAAAGTACTGGGATTAAAGGCGTGAGCCTCTGAGCCCAGCCAGTATGGCCATTTTTATAATATTGATTCTTCCAATCCATGAGCATGAAATATTTTTTCATTTATTTGTGTTGCCTTTGATTTCTTTCAGAGGTGTTTTATAATTTTCCTGCTAGAGATATTTCCCCTCCTTGATTAGCTGTATTGTTAGGTATTCCATTTTCTTTGTGGCTATTGTATGTGGGATTGTGTTTGTGATATTACTTTTAGCCATGATGCTGTTTGTATATATAAATGCTACAGATTTTTTATATTAATTTTGTATCCTGAAACTTTACTAAAGTCATTTATCAGTACTAGGAGCGTTTTGGTAGAGTCTCTAGGATTTTCTCAGTATAAAATCATATTATCAGCAAAGAGAGATAGTTTTATTTCTTCTTTTCCTATTTGGGTACCTTTTATTTCTTTCTCTTGCCTGATTGCCCTGGCTAGAACTTCCAGTACTATGTTGAATAGGAGTGGTGAGAGTGGGCATCCTCGTCTTGTTCTGGTTCTCAAGTGGAATGGTACAAGATTTTGCACATTCAGTATGATATTGACTGTGGGTTTGTCATAAATGGCTCTTATTATGTTGAGGTTGTGTTCCTTCAATGCCTAGTCTGTTGAGGGTCTTTATCAACGAAGGGAAGTTGAATTTTATCAAAAGCTTTTTCTGCATCTATTAAGATGATCATATGTTTTTGCTTTTGATTCTGTTTATGTGGTGAATCACATTGATTTGTGTGTGTTGAACAAACCTTGCATCCCAGGGAAAAGCATACTTGATCATGGTGAATTAACTTTTTGATGTTTTGATAGATTCAATTTGCTAGTTATTTTGTCGAGGATTTTTGTGCAGGACAAAAATTCTGTCCCCTTGTGTTTTAGTGTGCAGAGAGGTAAAACACAAGTCATTTGGGGCACGGCAAAAGCATACAGCAGTGAAAATTTTTCCAAACTCTTTTCTTCACAGTGCTCCCTCCATGGTACAAGTGCTTTCAAAAAGCAGTTACTTTTTCACTCATTGCTAATATATCATCTTTACTTTGTACCAGGAGGGACAGAGAAAGTATATTTATTTTTACTGCTTTCATAAAATTTGTATTGATAGCATACAGACAGGAAAGTGCACAAATCAGAAGTATACAGATTATGCTAATACATAGTGAAGATACCTATGTGATCACCACTCAGATGAGGAGAGAAAACAATACTTCTCCCAATGATGACTGTATGCCTCCTTCTGAAGAGTAACTGCTATTCTAACTCCTAATATCTTTGATTAGTTTTTATACAGTTGGCACTTTAAATAAATATAGTCATATAGTATATAATCGTTTGTTTCTGGTTTCTTACACTCAGCTTGATGCTTGTGAAGATCATCCATGACATTGGGTATACGTGTAGTTCATTCATTTTTAGTGCTGTATAGTATTCCAGTGTATAAAATATCACAATTCACATATCCATTCTACTGTTAATTGACATTTAGGCTGTTTCTGTATTTAACTATTATTAATAATGCTGCACTGAGTATTTTTGTGCGTGTCCTTTGGAACAAAGGTGTATATATAGGAGCATAATTGCTGGAATGTAGGGTATGTGTTAGTTTAGCTTTAGGAGCAACTGCTTAATAGTTTTCCAATGTGAAGGTGAATTTACTTCCACGTTAGTTTTTCTTTCGCATTGTGCTCTGTGATCTCTTTGGGCTCTGTACAAAAAGGGATAGAATTCTGTCATCAGCTATCACTAAACTTGTCATCACCTTCCTCATTCCTCTAAAATTTGCTCTCCTCAGAGGTTCTCCATCCACCCAAATGCTCGGGCATCATATCCTAATTACCAAGTGTGGCCAAGCCTACTTCCTACATACCTCTCATGTTCACCATCTCCTCTCCAGCTGCACTGTGACGAGTCCATGAGAATCTAAGGAACTCAACACTGTGGTGGACCCTGAGGTCCCTAGCCAGCCTACTACCTTCTGTCTACCTTTCAGAGTCTTCCTATGTTTGTTTTCTAAATAACATGTAAGATTTTTAGCTGTAATTAGAGGGAGGAATAGGGAAAAATAAGCCTACTTTATCTTCTGGGAAATCTCATTTTGATTTAATTTGCATTTCTCTGATGAATAATGAGGTTGAGGTTGAACTCTTTTTTATATATTTTTCAACTATATGAATATCTTCTACTGTGAATTGCCTGATCACATCTCTTGGTCATTTTTTCTATTGAGTTATCTTTCTTTTTCCTTACTGATTAATATCACAAAAGTATTATATTATTTAAGGCTCCAGTGAATTTTTTTATATGTCTTGAGAATGGTTAATATTCTTTTTAATTATCTGCTAAGTAACATGTTTCTGTTAACAATTTATCCATAGAAATGATTCTCAGAATTTAGAGGCTTATGAAACATAAAAATGCTTAATTTATTATTAATACCTCTTTTTAAGTACTTTGGCACCATTGAAGTTCTGCATAGTACAAAAGATTCTTACAGTCACTTTTCAGATTATTACAAAATACTGCAAAGATTCTGTGATTCAAATTGTCTTAACCCACCAATGGTGGGTCCAGTTAAGATAATTTGAATCATAGAATTCAAATGGGGGCATAGTGAAGCCCTTCAGCTTTGTGAATGTCTCTCTTTCCTCAAGATGCCTACAATCCTTAAACAAAAGAGAGAAGAACTAATACAAGGAGAAAGCAATAATATAAATAATAAAATAATATAAATCATCATGTACCCTCACTGAGCTCTACTTATCCCCCAGCACTTTGGACTTCACTGTCACCAGCAGTAGGTAACACTTGAAAGATGTTGAGCAGGATTTGTGTGTTAAAAGTTCACCTTGATGGTAGAAGATGGATAGGAATAAAGCAAGACAGTTACTTTCATGGTCCAGATGGGAGATAACAAGGACCCATCATCGTGCAGCTGTGATGGGAGAAGAGCTGGTGAACATGAGAGGTGTGTAGGAAGTCGGCTTGACAACACTTGGTAATTAGGATATGATGCCTAGGATTTCGGTGGATGGAGAATCTCTGAGGAGAGCAAATTTTAGAGAAATGAGGAAGATTATGACAACTTTAATGATAGTTGGTGACTTAGAATTCTGTCCCATATTGTACAGAGCACAGCTTCTCCGTCTGACTGTATCTCCTGCTGTTTTGAGGCAGAGGAAATTGGAACTAAATTCAAATTATTTTGAAGCTTTTCTGCCGAATGTATTTATCAAATCACATCCCACTCAGCTGAGTGTGCTAGGCAGGTACATTTCATTTGGACAATAATGCCAGTGGTTTGCTAGTGACTAGTGTGTGTCTTTGGGGAACAGCCCCCAAAGAGAAGCCTGCCCCTCTTTTTCAAGTTTCATAAGAACTCTTTTTCTAGTTTCATAAGAACTAGAAAAAAATCTTGGCTGTGTACTGCACATCATATTACCTCCAGAAGCCTAAGTTGGTAAATTTCAGCATTTTTGTGGACAGTGAGGAGTTGCTGACGTGGGTTTGGGTAAACATTGTAATGGTGGCTGGTTGGACATAAAGAGCAGCTGTTTATAATTTGTGATGGTGCGTATTTAACTCCCCCTGGAAAACACAGGCCCTCGGAATCTGAACTTGTTCTAAACCTCCTTTTCTCACAGAAGGATCAGGAGGAAGAGAATTGGCATCACCACTAACCCTGTTTCATAAGCTATCCAATGCCATCCTCTCGTCTCTCAATTATTTCCCTCTGGAGTTCCTCTCCGAATATGGATCTGAGAGGAGAGGGAGGAGAGAAAGGGGGCACAGGTATTAAAGAGAAGAAGAAGAAAAGAAGATTATGTAAGGCAGCATCACCAAAAGAATAAGCAGAGAAGACAGGAAAATTGCAAGTACAGAAGAAAACCTCAGGAACCAGTTCAACTAACCCTTTTAGAGGGCTACTATGTGTTCAACACTAGGATACAGAAGGTATAACTAGAACCATTAGGAAGAAACTACAGGGAATTAGATTTCAGTCTAAAGTAAAGAAAAATTTTCTCATCTATAGAATTGTTCAAAACCAAAAAGAATTGTCCTGTACTATAGTGAGATTCTGTGACTGAAAGTATGAAAACAGTGGCTTGTTTCATAGGACACCATTATATCAAATGCAAGTTGATCTCCAGAGGGCCCTTTTAAATAGAAGATTCTCTGAGCATGGTTTTTGTGTAGACTAGACCTGCTGTCAATGATCCTGGCCTTTCATGTTTAAGGAATTGAGAGTAGAGATACTAGCCTAATCTTTTCTCCTACTCTCCTCTGTCTATACCACCAATACAGAAAAGTGGAACAAATATGCGTGAGGTTCAGTATGTTTGAGAGAGAGCAGAAGCTTCCAGGGATGAGTCAGCATGAATCCTCAAAGGAGTATTGTGAGAAGTCAGGAGACAAAAGAGCAAGACCTCTCCAAGTTTCCTTGACCCATTGCTTAATCAGTTCTATTGACATATTTGAGAATGCCCTTATATAAAAGACCCAGAGCTTAAAGAATGCTGAATTTAGTTTCTAGAAATTTTCTTTACACAACATTAGTAGACAATCTTCTTTGTAAATTAAATGGTTTTCTTCTTTATTCACTTGACTACAGAAATAATCATAGCAAATAGTTATGGAGAATTCACCAAGTACCAGTCACTGTTTAAAATGTTTTATACAGATTAATGTACATAATCCTCATAACAACCTTATGAGGTCATGCTATGGACTGAATTGTGTCCTCTGTAAATTCATATGTTGAAGCCCTAACCATCAGTGTGATGGTATTTGGAGCCTTTAGGAGATTATGTTTAGATGAGGTCATAATGGTAGGGCCCACAGGATGGAATTAGTGCCCTTATAAGAAAAAACACCAGAAAGCATGTTCTCTTTCTCTTTCTGCCATGTGAAGACACAGTGAGAAGGCAGCCACGTGTAAGCCAGGAAGAGAGCCCTCACCAGAACCCAACCATATTGTTACCCTGATCTTGGACTTCCAGCTTCCAAAACTGTGAGGAAAATCAATTACTGTTGTTTAAGCCACCCAGTCTATGGTATTTTTTTATGGCAGCCCAAGCCAATTAGTATAGGTCAGTACCATTATTATTCCCTTTTTTGCATGAAACTGCTGGATAGATAGCTTAAGTGTCATGCCCAAGACAGTCACACTGGCAACTGGAAAAAGTGGGATTCAAATCCAGGCTGGCTGCATCCAGAGCCTTTGGTCTTTACCACAGTGATTTACTGCCAACTTGTAATATATGTATACTTACTGTTTCCAAAGTCTTTTCATATACTGGTTTACTCATTCTTTACAACTCTGCAATGTACCTAGAGCAGACATGACAGTCCTACCCTTACAGATGAGAAAATTGATGCTCTGACAGATATGGTGCCATGGCCAAGCAGAAAACTCTGATTCTAGGGACTATTGGGGGAACCATCCCTCAATATTTCAACATAGGTTCTTTCTATTTTCCGTAAGTGTCAGTCGGACTGAGAAATAAAGAGAAATAGTATGAATAGAGGAATTTTACAGCTGTGCCTCTGGGGTGACATCACATATCAGTAGGACCGTGATGCCCGTCTGAGCCACAAAACCAGCAGGTTTTTATTAAGGACTTTAAAAGGAGAGGGAGTGTACAAACAGGGAATAGGTCACAAAGATCACATGCTTCAAAGGGCAATAAAGATCACAAGGCAAAGGCAAAATTAGAATTACTGATGAGGGTCTATGTCCTGCTGTGTACGTACTGTCTTGATAAACATCTTAACAGAAAACACAGTTTAAGAGCAGAGAACCAGTCTGACAAAAATTTACCAGGCTAGAATTTCCCAATCCTAGTAAGCCTGAGAGTACTGCAGAAGACCAGGGCGTATCTCAGTCCTTATCTCAACCACATAAGACAGACACTCCCAGAGCGGCCATTTATAGACCTGCCCCCGAGGAATGCATTCCTTCCCCAGGGTATTCCTTGCTGGGAAAAAAATTCAGCGATATCTCTCTTACTTGCATGTCCGTTTATAGGCTCTCTGCAAGAAGAAAATATGGCTCTATTCTGCCTGACCCCACAGGCAGTCACACCTTATTTATCTTGTTCCCTGAAAATCGCTGTTATTCTGTTCTTTTTCAAGGTGCACTGATTTCATATTGTTCAAACACACATGTTTTACAATCAATTTGTACAGTAGTGGTCCTGAGGTGATGTACATTCTTAGCTTACGAAGATAACAGGATTAAGAGATTAAAGACAGGCAGAAGAAATTATAAGAGTGTTATTAGGGAAGTGATAAATGTCCATGAAATCTTCACAATTTATGTTCAGAGATTGCAGTAAAGACAGGCATAAGAAATTATAAAAGTATTAATTTTGGGAACTGATGAATGTCCATGAAATCTTCACAATTTATGTTCTTCTGCTGTGGTTCCAGCCAGTCCTTCCATTTGGGGCCCCTGACTTCCCACAACAAGGGACCAAGAGAAAAAAATACTATATTAAAGACAACTAGTCATCTTCTAAATTGAGATTGCATAAATGTCATGTGACTAGAAACCATGAGTGTTGACTCTTGCCACTAGACTATAAATTCCATGAGGGCATTTGCCACTAGAGTATAAATTCCATTCATTGTGTGTCTTTATTAATTATTGTATCACCTAGAACAATACCTTATATGAAAAAAGTAGTCAATAAAATTATTGAATGTTAAATGAATGGATCAAAATATGGTTTGAAATGCCAAGATCAAAGCAGTGCTGATGCTGAGTGGAAGAATCTTTTATTCTTAATCACAAGTTTAACTATTAATGTGTTTATTGTTTCTTTTCTTTTCTTTTCTTTTCTTTTTTTTTGAAACAGAGTCTTGCTCTGTTGCCCAGGCTGGAGTGCAGTGGTGCAATCTCGGCTCACTGCAAGCTCCACCTCCTGGGTTCATGCCATTGTCCTTCCTCAGCCCCCCAAGTAGCTGGGACTACAGGTGGCTGCCACCACGCCTGACTAATTTTTTTATTTTTAGTAGAGATGGGGTTTCACTGTGTCAGCCAGGATGGTCTTGATTTCCTGACCTTGTTATCTGCCCTCCTTGGCCTCCCAAAGTGCTGGGATTGCAGGCATGAGCCACCACACCCAGCCTATTTATTGTTTCTTAATCATTCATTTAACAATTATCTAGAGTTAGCTATGGACCAAGCATATAGTTCTATTTGCTATCCTTTTCCAATCTGTGTTTACAATACTATGGACTTTGATATGCCTTGCCACTGAATATATTTGAGATGTGTTTTAAGTAGAAACATGTCTTTTAGATTCAGGAGAAAGGGAGAAAAAGTATAGCTCCAAGAAAGCATGAAAATTTATGCCATTAATTAAAGCATAATTTAAAAAAATAGAACCAATCAATATGAAAGTTTATTTTTCAACATACTTTCTTATCTTTTTTTGTTTGATTAATTGCTTTTCTCCTCCACTCACTCTTTCTTTTTGAGAATGCTTGTTTTCAGTAGGACATTGTGAGAATGTAGTGAAAAAGTAATTCTAAAAATAATTCGTCTGATAAAAGAGTTGTAAAACTGGAACTTTATTCCAGTTCCAGACCTAAAATCTGAGAGGTAAATAATCTTTTCCAACATCAGTGTAGCATCTGTCTTCTAAACCCTTTTGTTCTAAGTCCCATTCCAAAGAGGCACAGCTTCCATGGTATGATTTGTTTGCTTTTATCCAAACAGATGTGGTTTTTTGGGCTCTGCAGTGTGGCCTATGGCTTAATTACAAAATGAGATTTTGTATACATAGTTTATTTCACCTAATAAAATGATGCTTATAGATGAAATATTTTGCTTTTCACATTGTGTAGATATCTTGGAATTGTACCACCCACAGTGTCCCAAATTCTGTCATGCACAGATGCTCAGTAAATTGAACATTACCATCTATAGATAAGTAATTAGCCAGCATCAGGTTTCATTGGAATCACTTTGCTGCACTCTGATTCACCCTTAAATTGTTGTCTTCACTATGCATTATAAGCTAATCAAAGCTGTTCTTCAAGTCTGGATGCTTTGTTCTTCTTCTTCTTCTTATTCTTTAGGGCAATACTCTAGAGAAGAAACAGACACTTTAGAGAGCAACTACATTTTCAAAAATAGATGAAATTAAAACAGAGCAACAAATCATAAACACAGTTGATTTCTGTTGCTAGGATGTTTTGGCCTCTGTTTTATTTATTAACCAGTGCTGTCAGCAGAGAAAAATAGTACCTTTGAGATAACCATTGTAAACAATAAAGCCAAATGTCTGTCAAATAAATAGCCAATCTTGCCAAGAAAAGACATTGCAAAATCTCTGTATCTTTCTCTCTTTTTTTGTACCTAAAAAATGCCTTTCAGAACAGGTGCATAAAGTTGCACTAACTTGGTCAGGACATCTGGCTAATTAGTATATATGTTGAGTTCTAGTAATAATAATATTAAAAGCAAACACTTGTGTAATACCTTTTCTCCTATGAGGGCACTGAGAGACAGAGAAGCTAAGTAATCTAATCTGCCCAGGGACACATGACCCATCAGTTTAAGACTTGGGTCTTGAACCTGGGCGGTTTGGTTCAAGTCTTAACAAATATACTATCATGCTCCTCATGTGAAAAGCAAAACCTCAGAGTGGCATAGGCAGGAGTTATTAAAATAAAATGATTTAGGTTGAACTATATGAAAAATGTCAATATTTGATGGTTTTTGACCTAACAGATCTGTAGTTTTATATTGTGCAATCTAATTGCAACTAAAGCAACTAAGCACACATTTATGAGGCCTCTGCTCTGGGTCAGGCCCTGTTTTCTGGATGTTGCTGGAGTTAGTATGATTTGGTGGTGGAGAGTGAATCTGGAGACTGGAATTTTCCAAGTGCCATTGCTAATTTTGATTAGTCAGTTCATTTCCCTGGACCTGTCTTTTCATCTGTTAAATAAACAGATCTCAAACTTTTCAGACGGCAGTTCACTTAGAAAGGGTAAACCATCTTATGTCTCATTCATTCCAATCACTCTCAGTTTCCAGTGGCAAGCAAAACCACTGGTTAGAAAGAATGTGACTATAAAAGCAAAATGTAGGTGTGGGAAGAATTATATTTGCATATGCTTTAGTAGATGCAATTTATCTTTCAGTGTCCATATGTCTTAAAGCCTGATTATTACAAAATATTAGGCCAAAAATATAGTCAGAGTACAAATTATGTGTCGTTAAGAGTTAACAAAGTTATTCACAACAAATAGAAGGGATAATGGTAAACCTAAATTAAATTTATAATTAAAAGTAGGAATAGTAGGATTTAACACCTATGACAAATTAAAGAAAACACTGAGGATACAGTGGCTTTTTTAAAAGCACCTTGACCCCAAACTGGGAGAATTCTACCTCTCTGCCTGTGCAGTAGAAGCTGTGTGACTTAGCCTTCCTGGTATAATACCAAATCAAATCCTTAATCAATTCTAGTAAAACACTAATTTAAATACCAAATCAATAATCCTTAACAATTCACTCAGTGCTGGTTACATTTTAAAATACATACCTATGAAATTACAAGTGATTTACCTTAAAAAGCCAAAGAAAAACTTATGTGGCATGATTTTGATGCCCTCACCTTCCATCCTCACCCTCTCTAATCAGCCAATATTGATATAAAACGTTAAAAAAATTATATTTAAAACACAGAACACACATACACAAAGCCACCATTTATGTCAATGCAGTTTGAGCCCTACACAAAGGTGACAAGACAAACAGGTGAGTAGAGGCTAATACCTATAACAAGTTCTGCATACTCTGTGTGGGGTGCCTTGTATGTGTGTGGTATATGACAAATAAGTATAAAATATTAATGTATATATATAATGATATGTAGGCACACATAATTAAACAATTGGCATAAATGTTTTATGAAATAATACTCTTACTGTGTGCATTATCCTCTGAAGTTTCTGGGTTTTTTTTTTTTTTTTTTTTTTTGAGACAGAGTCTCCCTCTGTTGCCCAGGCTAGAGTGCAGTGTCTCGGCTCACTGCAAACTCCACCTCCCAGGTTCACGTCATTCTCCTGCCTCAGCCTCCCAAGTAGCTGGGACTACAGGCACCCACCACCACGCCCAGCTAATTTTTTGTATTTTTAGTAGAGATGGGGTTTCACCATGTTAGCCAGGATGGTCTCGATCTCCTGACCTCGTGATCCACCCACCTTGGCCTCCCAACATGCTGGGATTACAGGCATGAGCCACCGCGCCCGGCCTCTGTTTTATTTTTTAAAGAAAACTACGGGCTGGGTACAGTGGCTTATGCTTGTAATCCCGGCACTTTGGGAGGCCAAGGCGGGAAGATCACATGGGGTCATGAGTTCAAGACAAGCCTAGCCAACATGGTGAAACCCTATCTCTACCAAAATACAAAAAATAGCATGGCATTGTAGCCTGTGCCTGTAGTCTCAGCTACTAGGGAGGCTGAGGAACAAGAATCGCTTGAACCTGTGAGGCAGAGGTTGCAGGGAGCCAAGATAGTGCCACTGTACTCCAGCCTGGGTGACAGAGCAAGGCTCCATCTGAAAGAAAGCAAGAAAGGGAAGGAAGGACGGAAGGAAGGAAGGAAGGAAGGGAGGGAGGGAGGGAGGGAGGGAGGGAAATTAGTGATCATAAATTGATTTGATTTCACAATTCACTTATACTTTTGAAGAATGTTACTCAGATATACCAGATATGTTCGCTTTGACCTCTATGAATAGTGTGGGCAACAAATGATTGGGTAAAGAAAATGTGATATATATAGAGAGATGTAGATATATCTCTGTCTATAGATAAATATAAATATAGAATATTATTTAGCCATAAAAAAATGAAATCATGTCTTTTGCAACAATATGGTTGGAACTGGAAGCCATTGTGTTAAGTGAAATAACTTAGAAAGTCAGCTACCACATGTTCTCACTGATAAGCAGGAGCTAAATAATGTGTGCATGTGGACATAGAGAGTGGAATAGTAGACACTGGAGACTTGGGAGGGTGGGAGAGAGATGAGGGATGAGAAATTACTTAATGGGTACAATATTCACTATTGGGTGATGGTTACACTAAAAGCCCAGACTTCTCCACTTCACAATATATCCATATAACAAACTGCACATGTATCCTCCTAAATCCATTTAAAGCAACAACAACAGAGAAACAAATGAACAAAGGCACATTTGAAAATTTCTTAGATGAAGGGATTTGAAGTCGTTGGCTAGAACTGGGCATAGTTAGCCTGGGCTAGTTAGAGAGAAGTGATGATTGTAGAGAGGAGGAAGAAGCCAGAAGAGTAAGTCTCAGTCCTCCAATATTTGAGCAGCTACTGAAGTAATAAGACATTCGAGGGATTAAGCATTTCTTCCTATGGCTCCCAGAGATGGATTTTCACTCATGCAGCCACCTGAGCATTATTAAACACCAGCTACTTGCCAGCTTCTGTGCTAGAAACTGAAAACTAAATACCAAATACATTAGTTAATCTTTATGCAAATAAACCGTGCTTTTTCAGTGATGTGATAGGTAAACATGCCTGATATGAGATACAATATTGAGAGATTTTGTTAAGTTCTAGTGAGTGGTTTTATTAGTGACTCACAGAGCTCCTTGTTTACCCGAGTTGCCATTTGAGTCAATTTCTTTTTTCTTTCTTTTTTCTTTTTTTTTTTTGAGATGGAGTCTCCCTCCATTGCCCAGGCTGGAGTGCAGTGGCATGATCTCAGCTCACTGCAACCTCTGCCTCCCAGGTTCAAGCAATTCTCCTGCCTCAGCCTCCCGAGTAGCTGAGATTACAAGCACCCACCACCATGCCCCGTAATTTTTGTATTTTTAGTAGAGATGGGGTTTCACCATGTTGGCCAGGCTTGTCTCAAACTCCTGACCTCAAGTGATCTGCCTCCTCAGCCTCCAAAAGTGCTGGGATTACAGGCGTAAGCCATCACACCCAGCCATTGAGTCAATTTCTAAATACTTCTGAGTGTTCACTACTGTGCAGAAAGTGGTTCAGTTATGGAGAAGTAGATGTCCTCCGAAGGTGAGCTACGAGCTTTCTACCTCAGCGAAAATGTTTCTCAGTGCTTCCTTCCCCTCTTCCTCTCCCCAACTGGAGCATGAAACTATGAAAGAGCTTCCATCTGAACTTCAAAGGAGCCATTTTAGAATTCTAGCTTTAGACATTTTTTCTTGAGAAAAATCATTAAGCTTGCCTTTTATTTTAGATTATTTAATTTGCAGGAAAGCACACGTGATAATGAATACATAAATCTTCTCAAATACCCACAAAGCCTGCATAATGAATTCTTGGTTTTATTCCCTTTGGGCTCTCACCAATTTCTTTTAAATTCCAAAATAAATCCATTAGAGGTTGTGATCACTATCACTTCACTGCATGGAAAATTCACTGTTAAAGCTTATTTAGGGTTATCTGTAAATTTATTATCAATATGTTGAAGTTATACAAAGACATATTTTGGTTCCATATAAAACTAAATTTCTAAGCATAATAGCTACCTTGGTAGGTATTAAGCTCCCCAACATGAGAGACATTTACAACTAGTTGAAGGTCGCCTGGCATCTGGTTGGAGTAAGGGGAGAATGTTACCCAAAATTACCCTTTAGCACCCTACCGACTGTGAGATTGTATGTTTTAATTAAATAATTAATTTAATTATTTCTCCAACCCACAACTGAGTTTTTTCCCTAAAACAGCTTCCTATACATGCTTTCTGGAATCACATCCAAAAACACAAAATGGCTTTCTTCTTAAATGAACATGTTTTTAACGTACTAATTAGATCAAAATTAATCAGTAAGTACATTTCAGTCAGTCTCTTCTGACAGCATAGCCATGGCTCAGCAAAATCAAATTATTAGTAATAATAATTATGAATAATACCAAATAATAACAAAGCACTAATACCATTGACAGTTGTTCCTAAGTTGCTAACATTTATTTAAATGACTATTGTGTGGCAAATGCTGTACTAAGTGCTTTAAAGGCACTAATTTAATGATAACCCTTTCTGGTGGTATAGCATTTCTTCTCATTTAACAGATAAGAAAACTGAGGCAGGCAGCCGGAATGGCAATTATCAAAAAGCCAAGAAACAATAGATGCTGGCAAGGCTGTGGAGAAATAGGAATGCTTTTACACTGTTGGTGGGAATGTCAATTAGTTCAACCATTGTGGAAGACAGTGTGGTGATTTCTCAAGGATCTAGAACCAGAAATATCATTTGACCCAGCAATCCCATTACTGAGTATATACCCGAAGGAATATAAATTATTCTACTGTAAAGACATATGCACACATGTGTTTACTGCATCACTATTTCCAATAGC
This sequence comes from Trachypithecus francoisi, assembly GCF_009764315.1. NCBI lineage: Eukaryota > Metazoa > Chordata > Mammalia > Primates > Cercopithecidae > Trachypithecus > Trachypithecus francoisi. Next base: position 73,526,853 of record NW_022681473.1, on the reverse strand, counting down.
AAAGACATGGGACCAACCCAAATGCCTATCGATGATAGACTGGATAAAGAAAATATAGTACATACACACCACGGAATATTATGCACCCATAAAAAATGAATGAAATCATGTCCTTTGCAGGGACATGGATGAAGCTGGAAGCCACCATCCTCAGCAAACTAACACAGGAACAGAAAATTAAACACCACATGTTCTCACTCATAAGTGGGACCTGAACAATGAGAACACAGGGACACAGGAAGGGGAACAACACACACCAGGGCCAGTCAGGGTTTGGGGGCAGAGGGGAGGGAGAGCATTAGGACAAATAGCTAATGCACGAGGGGCTTAAAACCTAGATAATGGGTTGCTAGGTACAGCAAAACAACATGGCACAGGTACACCTATGTAACACACCTTCACATTCTGCACTTGTATCTCTGAACTTAAAAAAGAAAAAAGAAAGAAAACTGAGGTAGGGAAATTACATAACGAAGAGGAGCACTTGGAAGTGGCAGAACCAGGACTTAAGGCCGATGCGTATACTAACTCAAAGAATACACTTATAACCACTAGCCTAGATATAAAATGAGCTTTATTTAGATGTTTCTGACCCTTGCTAATTTCTGTTTCATCATCTAAAATTTAGGGACCTAATAAGGCCCCCTCATTGAAAATAATCATGCTGACAAAGGAAGAATGACTCCTATAGGTTCTTAGTTGGAACAGACCCCTAGTTTCATATGCACATGGGAGACAACCAGGGAATGAGTAATTCTCAGAGAAGTGGCTTTGAATTTCAGCTTATGTAACATCTTCAACAAGAAACAGCAAATTTTTCAAGAAATGACAAGATGAAGGAAAAGGACTTTAAGTCTCTTCAGGCACAGTGAGCAATTTGTAGGAAGGCAAATAAATGGCAGATAAAGGGTAGTTAGTAAAGCTTGTTAATGTAGATTCTCCTGGTACCATCACCAGGCTGATGAGGGTCCAAAGTTGCGTTCAGTGGTTAACCTTTGTTCTCCCTGGTAGAAAAGCAGGGATGTGGGGAGGATACCTTTTTCATTGTAAATCTATGTGCTGCTTTTAGGAAAATGGAGGGCAGAGAGTTTTCCCACATCTGCTTCCTCTTGATTATCTTTAGTTCAGTAATTCTTTATATTTGGGGGAGGCATATTCTGGTCTCCCACAATCATATACATCATAGCTTAAGTATCTGTTCTTAAAATTTGAAATATTGTATAAATTTTCACCAATAGGAAATGGTTAAGTAATTTATAATGTATGTACTCAGTGAAATTTTAAGGAGTCATTAAAATGCTTCTGACAAAGAGGTATTAACAGGAAAATGCGTGCAATTACAGTAAATGAAACAGTAAAGTGCACATTTTTTTGATGTAGTGTGACCTCAACATTGTAAAAAAATAAAAAATAAAAAAACACCTAGAAGGAAATGACCAACATACTCACAATGATTAACCCTGAGTAGTAATATCTATTTTGTTCTAATATCTTTTCTTTAAAAACCTCTTGTGTTTTTCCTTAGTGAACTCAAATTGTTTCTACAATTTAAAAAATAAGTTTGTTTTGTTTTGTTTTATTTTTGGTTCTATAAAGCGGTTAACTTTTCTGATATAAGTTACTTGGTTTCTGATCTGACATTATTGTGTATAAAGTATCATGCTCGCTCTTCTTAAATGAAGATATATTTTAATGGTAATATGTTCGTTTAGCAATAAATGAATCTGTATAGAAATGGGCAACTCAGATTCACTGTAAAACATTCAATTATTAAGATACACAAAGACTGCCAATTCAACTTTGCCCAGACTGGAATCTAATGTCTAGAATCTCCACTGAATTGACTGCCGCCTTCATCAATTCACCAAATTGACTGCTGCAGAATTTTATCTGCAGCCCTATGCAAACTATGATTCTGTATTTTTCATCTCACAGAGAATGGTGAAGACTGGTCCAGCTGGTTTGAAGAACTTAAGGCAAAGTGATGTGATTTATAGTCCATTTTGGCAGGTCCTCCACATGTGTACCATCTCCAGGCTCAGGGTTTAAGTGCCCAGCTGAGGAAGAGTAATTCCTGCATTAGTAGGCTTGATTAACCTGAGGAAGTTTGGAGTACTTCGTTTTCAGGAAGACTTGGGCTGTCCCACCCAGAGATTGTATGGCTTGAAATATGCTTTTGAAAAACTCTACCTTTGTTTTTCATTCAGTAACTGTCACAAGTACCACAGGAAACTTCTGCCTAATAAGGTCCACTTCCCTTCCTTAGCTTTAGATTTGAATGAAAGATATCCACCCCACCATTCAATGTTGTATTTAGAGTCATTCACAGAATAACTTATAATATTTTCCTTAGTGGCAACGAATGTCCAAACATCAGTATTTAAGCCTTCTAACTTTGCGTATTAAGCAGTTCATAAATAAGAAATATACACTTTACAGACTTACACACGTCTTTCCTGGGTGCAACTTTTTCTTACCTAGCATTGTCTAAAGTAATTTGTTAAGATATCTTCACAGTAGCATATCTTGGAAGTTACCTAGTGGAAGTAACAATGCATATAATCATGCCTGCATTATAGAAGGAAACAATAATAATAATAATAACAAACAGGGCAACAATATTCTACCAACCTTAATTTATTCCTCAGCAAGACAACTGTGTCCCACTGTTTTGCAAACACTGGCTAAGTGCTGTTAAATCTCTGTTCAGTTGTAAGTTAAAGCGCAGGGACCAAATGGATTCCCAGGAACTGAACCTATTTCAAGGAGGAAGGCCCTGTGATTCAGGTCTAAGACAAGAGTGTTGCCAGCACGGCATTCCTGAAAGCAGGGGGAAAATGACTCCTTGCCCCAGAACTGCTTAGATGTGTCCAGGGATTTGTGCAAAGTCCTTTCTGAGTTATTCAAACCAGGCCATCAGAAATGCTATGCTAGGTCATACCAGTGAAACCTTCAGCCAAGCAAGGATCCAAAACATTGCAGGTGGTGTGAGAAATGCTGGAATAAGAGGCATATAGGAGATGCTTTGGGAATAGTGGGTTGGTCATTATCTCAGTCTGTGAGGTTTGGAAGGATTCCCAGAGGCAGCAGTGTTTGAGTGTGTTTTAGAAGAATGAATAGAGTGAGTGTACAACAAAGAAGAAAGAGCTGTCTATACAAAGTCACCAAGTTTTCTAGGAAGAAGATGGTGAGAAGAGAGGCTGATAGGGAAGCAAAATTGTGAAGGTGTTATGTGCTTTACTAAAAACACGGGCTTTGCGCTCTAGTTGATGGGGAGTCAGCAATGGATTTGAACAGAGAAGAGACAAGATCAGGTGAGCATTTTAGAAAGAGTCCTCTGACTGCTGGTGTGGCTAATGCACTATGGGAATGTGACATAAGAGGGAAGGAACAAGTTTGGAGAGAGCAGCATTCATGACAGTGGCAGTGGCAACAGAGGGACATACAGAGTAGAGAGACATTTTGGAGGTAAAATTAATGGGATTTGGTGCCTAATTAGATGTGGAGTTTTGAGGCTGAAGATTCTAGTTCATATCACTAGAATTGTGATACCACTAACCAAAGACTTGATGCCCTGTAAAATCCATGAATTTGACTGAACTTTCCAATCTATAGTATGACTTCAGCTGTGTAATAGTTCTGTGGTCTCTGAAATTTGAACTAAACTTTTAACTTTACAGAGAACTTCTTTTTGTTTGATCTCACTAAACATATAGTTTGACAGATGAAAAAGCCAAGTGGAAATGATTTGACTAAAATCACCAAAGTGGATTTGTCTGAGGTTGGACTAGAACCAAGTCTCCATGTTCCCTAGTCTTAAACTTTAAATCAAATAACAAATCTGATAGCTTTGCACTCCATCCACTCCACCCATTTTATATTTTACATGGAATATATTAGGATTGGAAAGACTTTTGAATAGAATGGGAAGCAGGGAGCTTTGGAAAAGTCACAAAGAAATCCTGGGAACTTTTGGGAAGGAAGAGGTGGCCAGCAGAAGGCAAAGGGGAGCCAAGTGATAGTGACTCTTCTAGGCTTTCCAGATGTCAATGTTTGTATTACTCACAGTCCAAGGGCATCCTGTTGCACCTGACTGATTCCACTGAGTTTTCCCTATAAACCTCTCCCCTGTGCACCACATTAGCCTTGGGTGATGGGGAGTGGAAGGTGGAGAGGGACCAGCTGATAATGACTGTGAACAACAATCACTGTGGCCTCCACATAGGACAGATCCTGGAACCCTGGGTCCTTCAAGTCTCCTGTCTGTTTAGGAGGTCCCTTATGACTTACTTATAGGCATCACCCTCAAAATCGGTCCCTAGACAATCTCAACCAGGGAATGAGTGGATTGTTGATCGTGTTGAATAAAATTATCTATGTAGACTATGTAGAGGCTATGAAAATAAGCTTGTTCAGTTTGAAAAATGATAGGAGCTGCTCTTATACTGTTAAAACAACACAGAATCTCAACCTCAGTGAGCAGAGGAACTGGAGAGTCCTGATCCCTGAAAACCAGAAGTTCTCTACTAGAAGTAGTAGAATCATTTTGCAATGGTGGGAGAATCATTTTCAATTATTTTTTATCCATGATGGCGGCTGGAAAGAGGTAAGACACCTGTCTTAGATGCCATAGACATTTATGGGCAGGAAGAGAGTGTCCAGCTGAATGGGTCATTACTGTCTTTCTAGGAGCCAAAAGGGGCATGCTATCAGGATGCCTGCAGAGAAACGGAGACTCTTCATGATACTCCTCAATGAACTGTTTTTGTTTGTTTGTTTGTTTGTTTTCAGGCAGATCTGATGTCTCACAGGGTCTGCAATAACTGACTTGCTGTCAAGATTAGCTTCCACTTGTGGCTGACCTGTTTGACAATGGTCAAATACGTATGTTTAACAGAGAGATGGTCTACAGGTCTACAGTTGTGCAGCCCTTATCTTTTTGGGAGATTTGATGGAATACCTACCTTCCTGCCTGGCTCAGTGACTCATCTGATTTCCCATATCCCCTTGTAACTTAGACCTATGATTGGCAGACTCAATAACCAATCATAAAATAAATGAGCAAAATACTGCTTTGAAAGAAAGTTCTTTTTAAAAAACTTTTCTCCTAATATTTTTGTGTGGGGAGGGAAGGAAATTCATATAGAAAAATACAATCCCAAGCCTGTAGGTGTGGTTTAAACAGACCTTGTTTAGTTTTATGATTTAACCTAAAACTCCGGAGACTTCCACAGCTTTCAATCCCATCGAGGGAAGCCCTTTGTCAAGATTAGTTAGAAATGTTAGTGTTAACCCCATTTTATCCTTAAAAACACTTTTAAAATGTTTTCAGTCTCCAGGCAATGAGCAGATCCAACCCTTCAGTGTTGTTTTCCTAGTGATCATTTGTTTCTGTTGAATATATTCACAACTGACTTAAAAAAAAAAATTACACTTAGATGACTCTGCATCTCAGGTGAGCTTGATTGACTCCTATTTGAGTTTTTTTTTTTTTTCTCCCACAGGGTTTTTTAGCCTGTGCATTGCTCTTTAAGTGTTATAAAATGAAATAACAGGGGGAAAAAAAATGAGTGGGTGGTTACCATGGTGACCACCACAGCTGATTTGGGTAGCCGTAGATAGCCCTGGGAAATAGTGCCTTGTTAAACTGAACTGCAATGATAATCAGTATTGAGAGGGAAAGTGAAAATGTCTGAGCTCCACTTAATCAAATGGCCAACCATTAAAACATAAATATCAATATCTGTGCCTTGGCTTGAAATGCATATATAGTACAAATCGAAATAAAAGTCCTTAAGCGTACCTGGAAAATGGTTTTAGGAAGGAATCTACATTATCCTGATTTCCAAGTTTTAGCTATTCATCCTAAAATATTAAGAAAAGCTTTAACTAACAAAGTCTTGGTGTTGGCATTAGAAGTTTTCCTGGTTCAAATTAAATGAAGACAAAGATTAACTTCTCAGATTGAGAGGACCTTATTTCTTGACTTGGTTTTGCCATGCAAAAAGGTGAAATTAGTGAAAGTCCGCCTCCATAAACCTTCCCTTTTTGAATCTTCTTCCCACCTAAGGGACGATTTAAGCAGGCATTTCCTGCCTAAGGGGAGCCAGCAGATTCCATCCTGCAGCTGAAGAATTAACACTACGCTGTGAAAAACTTTGTTTACTCTCTTCTACATTTTAAAAGGAGATACCAGACTAACACTTCAGAGTTGGAATTTAAAACACCAGCAGCTAGCTGGGAGATAGGATCGAATTTGGAGATAAGAATTCTTCCTGGCGTCCTTCAGCAGCCTCCCCAGGCAGGTTTTCACCTCCTCTACTTTTCCAGGACTAAGCCTTTTTAACTGAGAAGAGAAAGAAAAAGAGGTGAGCGAGATAGCCAACATCTGGAAAGTGATTGGTTACAGCGTTTAAAAGGGAGAAAATAATCCCATCTTTTAAATTGGGCTTTTTTGTGTTGCAAAGCATCTCAAACTAGCTCTGCTACTAGCCTGGGAAGGTGGCCCTACCTGCTTCACTCCTAACAGGCTTTGGCCACCACTCAAGAGCGTCAGGAGGTGTGTGCTGGCCGGGCGGAGTTTATACACGAGGCAGCTCAACCAGGAGGAGGGAACAGAGCTGAATTTGGGAAGCAGCTGCCTGCTATGCTGAAAACCCCTGGAAACTTGCTAAAGAGCTGTGGTGAGAATCATGCTGCTTTTCTCAGACCCGTTTCTCTTGGCAGACCATGTTGGGGAGGTGTGGCCAGTAAAACGAAAAGAGGGCAGCAGATTCTCCTCCCTTTCGTTCCTAGAACAGCCTTTCCCTGCCATTTGTTAGTAGCCTCTGCTTGCAGGCATTTTCTACAGTGGCTCTGTTTTCATGTCTGTTGCTATCTATGTTCTGGGAGAAAAACAATCAGTGAATTTTTCTCTTCCTTCACCTAAATGCAACCTCAAAATCACACTCTGAGTTTGATTTACCACCAGCCTCTTCAGTAAGACTATCTCATGTGAACTGCTAGACTCTTGATATTCTCTCTCTCTCTCTCTCTCTCTCTCTCTCACACACACACACACACACACACACACACACACACACGCAGAGAGAGAGATTGATTAAGGAATGTGAAATATTTGCCTTAGATTTAAATTGGTTCCAGCAATACCTGGATCCACATTGATTTCAGATTAGATATTTAATGTATGGAAGTCCTGTTCAAATAGAAACCAGAAAGCCTGCTTCAGGAGAGCCTAGTTCTAATCCAGGGAGGCAGGCTTATGTGTGTGAAAAAACCAGACAGACTTGAATGTTGAATTCTGCTTTCACCAATCATAAACTGTACAACCTTGGGAAACCATTTTGTTTTACACATTCAGTTTTCTTATCTGTGAAATGGGGATTACATTCTGGTGGTTGTTTAAACATTAGTAGTAGTATATGGAAAGCTAGATTCTAACATCCTCCAGGGGGCATGGTTACCTTATTTTGGGCCACATAGTTAAGTAACTGGAAAGGGTAATTTTTAACAATCATAGTTTCATAGTTAAGAATGTCAACTCAGATTATTCTGCCTGAATTCAAATCCCAGCTCTCTCGTGGTTAGCTGAATAACATAAGCCTGTAAAATGATAATGGTAGTAGTAACTATTTTATAATTTCTGAGGATCATGCTTCTTATTTTTATTTATGTATTTATTTTTTTGAGATGGGATCTCACTCTTCCACCCAGGCTGGAGTGTAGTGGCGCGATCTTGGCTCACTGCAATCTCCGCCTCCCAGGTTCAAGTGATTCTTTCACCTCAGCCTCCTGAGTAACTGGGACTACAGGCACATGCCACCATGCCTGGCTAATTTTTGTATTTTTTGGTAGAGACGAGGTTTCACCATGCTGGCCAGGCTGGTCTCAAACTCCTGACCTCAGGTGATCTGCCTGCCTTGGCTTCCCAAAGTGCTGAGATTACAGGTGTGAGCCACCATGTCTGGCCCCTCAAGATAATGCTGCTTGTGTAAAACCCTCAGCATTGCACCCAGCACAAACTAATACTCAGTGTCGGCTGTTGTTATTATGATGCAGAAATCTGACTGTGGAGCTAGGCAGTTGGACTCCCTGGACTAAATTCACCTCATTTGTTGTTTTTAATTTAATTTAATTATTTATTTATTTATTTATTTTGAGAGAGAGTTTCGCTCTGTTGCCCAGGCTGGAGTGCAGTGGTACGATGTCAGCTCACTGCAACCTCCACTTCCTGGGTTCAAGCAATTCTTCTGCCTCAGCCTCCTGAGTACCTGGGATTACAGGTGCCCGCCCCCATGCCCACCTAATATTTGTATTTTAGTAGAGATGGAGTTTCACCATTGTTGGCCAGGCTGGTCTCGAACTTCTAACCTCAAATGATCTGCCCTCCTCGGCCTCCCAAAGTGCTGGAATTGCAGGTGTGAGTCACCACCGCTGGCCATTTTGTTGTTTTTTAAATGAGAAATTGGACAAGATGAATCCTAAGGAACCTTCTGCCTCTTAATAGCTTTGTTCCTAATTGCATCCGCATGCATATAACACAGCCACACATCTTCCTTGGTAGGGGCCATAAATAAAAATTTTTTAAATGTTTTATGATGGAAAAATACTGCAATATAATATATATTCTGGACTTAAAAATCATTACCTGCTCATAAAGCCAGATGTGTCATTTCATATGCTGCTATAACTGTATTTCCTTTAGCACATATATTGTCCCAGCCCCTGATGCTTCTTTGCATTTCTGTGACTTTAGGGACTAAGAGACTAGAATTCAAACATTTTGTACTGATTTTAAGGAAGTTTATTCACCTAAGTTGGCTGAGGGTGGCACTTGTTAGCATTTCAAGTTTCTGTATTACTTTTGAGAAGGAACTTGAACCTGTGTCTCTGCATTCTGTTGGCAATTAATATGTATCTGGCATTACAGCTGAGCAGTTGGCAGCCAGTTTAAAAGCCAGCCCAGAGTCACTCCCCACCCTGCCTCTGGAGGTGAGGAGGTAAACTTGCTGGACTGGAGAGATTTGCATTTTCCTCAGACTTGGAACTCACCCCCATCAGTACTTCCTTTGCTACTTTCTCCATATCCCCTACCAAATTTACTTCCCACAACTCCTCTACAGCCTTTGTGAGTGCCTTGAGATAGGCTGGCACCCTCGTTAAACATAGAACAATCACAGATTTTTAGAATTAATTGTTGCTGTAAGACCACCATGAGGGTAGGGACCATGTCTTATGCTTGGCACTTAAAACAGGAAAATTCTTACTTTGCATGGTAGTGGGAGACCATAAGGATGAAACCATAATGATCTATGAGAAAAACTATAATTGACCCATAAACTTTCCAGTTTTTTGTCAAAATGTTAAAAATTATCTTTTTGTTAGATATATAGGGAAATAAAAAATAGTAAAATAACATTTTCTTAGTATGCTATTCTTCAAAATATTAGAAACAGTGAAATTTTAATTATTCCTTTGTAAAAAAAAAAAAGAGTCGTTTGAATAGTACTTGCCTTTTTCTTCTTGTCAGTCGTATAACTTGTGATACAGAGCAAGTATTTTTTGTATGCCTTGGCAAATTGGCACACTTTTTTCTAATCATTTTGCAACCTTTTATCCTTTGCATTTTGTGTTTTGAAATACCTACAAGAGTTCTTTCATGTGAAGTTTTTTGCCAGTATCATATTCTCTGGGACATTTTCATCCTTTATATCTTCTTCTTTATTTATGTTCATAAGTTTACCTTCACTAAGTTCCTCTGGCTTCATTTGTGGAATTTCTCAATGAGTGTTGAGGTCGACATTCCCATGGTCAGCTATATCTTCTATAATTCCTTGTCACATCTAAATTTCACTTACAGCATTATAACTTTTTGTTTTGTTACTGTGCTTTCCTCATTGCTGACAAAGTCCCTCTTTGAATTATCCATTTTTATAAAATGTCATATGGATTTATCACTGGAGAAAAGGAGGCAAAACAAGTATGCTTTACTGTGTGTGTTGTGAAGTGAATAGCAGGTGCTCAGTGACCAGTCACTGACAGACCTTGAGAGAATTGACATGAGTCACTGATGATGATGCGCATGTGTTATTGTGTAGAAATTTGTGCATTGAAGAGCTAGTAACAAGTTTGTGCCTTATGCAATCACTCATAGTTAATATATTATGGTAGCTAAAGTTTGAATTGTGTTGTTGGGGGATTGGAACTACTCCATTAAATCATGATAATGAAAATTCATGCATGTTGGAACCATGCAAATGAAAAATGTCTGTAGTTACTCAATAGTAAGGGTCTGTTAAATGAATTAATTAACTTGTACATTCACACTGATCTGGTTTGCAGTCTTATAGTGTCCTTATACGTGTCCTTACAACTTAGCCAGCTGCTATCCCCCTTCTCTTCTGGCCTGTATAAGATGTCCAAAATAGCTGGTTAAAACATGTCTATTAAAATCTCACTTTGAACAAGTCATTAAATTCTGAGCCTGATACTTCATGTGCTAAAGGCCCAGATTCTTTCTCATCAAAATTTTCCCTTCCTCAGTACCCAGCTCCCCACCTCTGAAAACAATTAATCAGATTAGTTGATTCACTCACAGATACTCAAAGAGCTCTCAGGCTCCCAGGGTAGGTTGGTTTTTCCCCCGCGGTGAAAGGAATCAGCACGTGGCAGAGTTCTCTCAAATGCCGCCTTCACAAGGGCTTTTCAGACCTGGTGAGTAGCAGGAGAGAGGGTTCTTGAGTTAGAGAACAGTCTTCCCTGGACCTACTCTCACTGTTCTAAAATCTGGTAATTAAAAGAATAATAATAATAAAGTTAGGGAAGGCTGAAGAAGGAGTCAAAGATAATCCTAAACTTTACTTACTCTTTCATTTCAATGTGTTTATTTTCAAGATGGACTGTGATTTCTGGAGACATGGAAGTATTTACAGTGTGGTGGTTACCAGCATTAGCTTTGTCAGATATGGGTTCAGGGAGGGATCCATCATTTCTTAGCTCTGTGAGCGTTCCCAAGTGACTTTATATAGTCTTTACTGAGCCTATGAAGCTTTTAGAACCTCATTTCTCCATCTGTAGGTTGTAATTATTATTTCCCTGGGCTTTTGGGAATCTTGAAAAAGGTAAAGAACACAATACACTCGGAGTACCTTTTGTAGTGGAAAACTTTGAGAAACAGAAATGATTTTAGCTTCTCAGGCATAACTTACATAACTTAGGTGAGCTTTATTTATTTATTTATTTATTTATTTATTTATTTGAGACAGAGTCTCACTCTATCACCCAGGCTGGAGTGCAGTGGCGTGATTTTGGCTCACTGCAACTCCGCCTCCTGGGTTCAAGCGATTCTTGTGTCTCAGCCTCCCAAGTAGCAGGAACTACAGGCACGAGCCACCGTGCTCAGCTAATTTTTTATATTTTTAGTAGAGACAGGATTTTGTCATTTTGACCAGGTTGGTCTTGAGCTCCTGACCTCAGGTGATCCGCCCTCCTCAGCCTCCCAAAGTGCTGGGATTACAGGCGTGAGCCACTGCACCCGCCTGAAACTCATTCTTTTTGCTAAGATTTTCTGGTTCACAGTATACAAGAGTTCTGGATGTGGAGATAGTGTGTAATATACAGATTCACCTTGATGGAAGTTATCCAGTCTGTTTGTTGGGAACCAAGGCTAAGACTGGTGTTTTCCCCCTGTCTTCTTATTGACTGTCATTGATGATTAATAACCTGTATTATATTCTTTATAGAGTCAGTCCCCCAAATTCTTTTGGAACACCTCCTGCTATATAGTTTTGATACTTTCCCCTGCCAAACTTCTTGTTGTAATTTGCTCCCACTGTTGGAGGTAGGGCCTAATGTGGGTGTTTGGGTCCCAGAGGCAGATCCCTCATGAATAGATTAATGCCCTCCCTGGCTGTCACTGAGTAAATTCCTACAGAGCTGGTTGCCAAAAAGGGCCTGGAACCTACTTCCACCTTACCTTCTTTCTCACTGTTGGACTTCTGCATATTCCTGCTAACCTTCCCCTTCTGCCAGGAGTGGAAGCACCCTGAGGCCTTCACCAGAAGCAGATGCTGGTGCCATGTTTCTTGTACAGCCTGCAGAATTGTGAGCCAAAATAATCTCTTTATAAAGTACCCAGCCTCAGAATTGTTTTTATTTTTATAACAGCACAGATGGACTAAGACATCTCCTTTGAGTGTGCTCAAAGATATGTTCAAAGCTCTCAAGATCAAAACACTCAAGTCACATAGTGGCAGGGCCCCTCTTCCATTTCTGCTAATAGTGATGTCTCCCCTGGAATAAGCAGCTTGCTTCATGGGCTTCTCAGTCCTCTAACACTGTATCCATTACAATGTGTCCCCACTGCCATATGCGTACACCTATAGACTTTTCCAGAAAGACACCAAATAAGAGTCACTGTTATGCCTGACTGCTCTGTGGGCCATGGCTCTCAGTTCTGGATATGCAGGGTGTTTTTAAACTGTAGCTCCTCTCAGGGATTCTCACTCAGTAGGTCTGAAGTAGAGTTGAGGAACCTGCATTAAAAAAATGTTTCCCAGGTGAGGAATGGACAGGGTTGAGAACTGCTGCTCTAGTGCCTACAGGTGCCAGAATCTGAAATCAAAACTAGTCCCATCTGCAGTTGTCTGGACAAGAATGTGACTTTCACTTGCCTGGTGACTGGACTGGGCTAGAAGATGCAAGCTGGCCTTACAGTATATTAGAACCCAGTTGCTCCTCATTCTTTTTACCGCAGGGCAACATTTTCTTCAATATTGTCTTCTTAGAGAGTAATCCCACTCATCTTGACTTAACTTTTTATAATAGCTGCCTAATTGGGCTCCCCAACTTCACCTCCCTCTCAGCCTCTCAGTCCATTTTCCACCCTGCCAATATACTTACCTCGCTAAAATAAGAAACCCATTTTCCACCCTGCCAATATACTTACCTCGCTAAAATAAGAAGCCCATTGTCACTTCCTCAATCTTCCAGCCACCAAGAAGTGCCGCTGATTGTTTCTAGAAGATGGGATATTTCTTTTTTTTCTTTCCTTTTTTTTTTTTCTTTTTTTGAGACGGAGTTTCGCTCTTATTGCCCAGGCTAGAGTGCAGTGGCATGATCTCAGCTCACTGCAACCTCCACTTCCCAGATTCAAGCAATTCTCCTGCCTCAGCCTCCCAAGTAGCTGGAATTACAGGTGCCTACCGCCATGCCTGGCTATTTTTCTTTTTTCTTTCTTTTTTTTTTTTTTTTAGTAGAGATGGTGTTTCGCTATGTTGGCCAGGCTTGTCTCGAACTCCTGACCTCTGGTGATCCGCCCTTCTTAGCCTCCCAAAGTGCTGGGATTACAGGTGTGAGCCACCATGCCTGGCTAACATGGGTTTTTTTTTTTTTTTTTTTTTGAGACAGAGTCTCGCTCTGTCACCCAGGCTGGAGTGCAGTGGCCAGATCTCAGCTCACTGCAAGCTCCGCCTCCCAGGTTCACACCATTCTCCTGCCTCAGCCTCCCGAGTAGCTGGGACTACAGGCGCCGCCACCTCGCCCGGCTAGCTTTTTGTATTTTTAGTAGAGACGGGGTTTCACCGTGTTAGCCAGGATGGTCTCGATCTCCTGACCTCGTGATCTGCCCGTCTCGGCCTCCCAAAGTGCTGGGATTACAGGCTTGAGCCGCCGCACCCGGCCAACATGGGATATTTTTAAACACCTGCATACACACTGCTTCCCTGCTGGAACACCCTTCTTTTCAATTCATAGTAATAATATTACTCTCATACATAACAAAACAGTTATTTATTTTAAAACGTAATCTTTGCTGGATCCTATGCTAAGCGCTTTACATATATCTAACAAACTTTTTTTTTTTTTTTTAAGACAGAGTCTCGCTTTGTCACCCAGGCTGGTGTACAGTGGCACAATCTCGGCTCACTGCAATCTCCGCCTCCCAGGTTCAAGCGATTCTCCTGCCTCAGCCTCCTGAGTAGCTGGACTATCATGCCTGGCTAATTTTTGGTATTTTTAGTAGAGACAGGGTTTCACCATGTTGGCCAGGCTGGTCTTGAACTCCTGACCTCAGGTGATCTGCCTGTCTTGGCCTCCCAAAGTGTTGGGATTACAGGCATGAGCCACTGCACCCAGCCTTAATAAACTCTTAATGACCTTAGAAGCCTAGTTCTAAGACCTGCTCTGAGAAGCCGTCTCTACTCCCAATTGCCCACGGCAGAGAGAGTTCCCCTTCCTCGGTGCCCCTGTAGAATTTAAACTATTGCATTTTAATTTACTGTTTATGATCAATCTGTTCTCCCAAAAGCATGTGCTGCCCTCATCTTTGTCCCCCTGAGCATAATGGACGCCCCAGAGGGAGTGTGGAGCAGGTTTGAGGGTAAAGCCATCTTTACTCCCAAAGATAGACCTGAACAGGGATTGTTCCTTTACTATTGGGTCAGTAGCCCTGAGTGTCATTGTTTGTAAATCATTTGGACACAGAAAAGATAAATCCCAAAGGCTCTGCCTTTAAACACAATAATGTAACCTAGCACCTGGCTCCTAAGGCATTTCAAACCACAGTCTGCAAGGCCACCTTTCTTTCTGTGTCAGCAGACCGTGCCTCCTAGCACACCGCCACATCATTGGGTTCACTCTGTTTCTTACCAGAGAGGGGCTGGCTAGCATTGCATCATCTATTTGTAGGATATTTCACCAACAAAAGGCAGTCAAACAGGTCATTAGTTTTTCTGTGCTTTTTTCCTCCTGTGTGTTTACAGACAGACACTATAATCAACTGTCATGACAGCTATAATCAATTAGCCTATGGGCTGTTTTTCTCCATGTAGACTAATTGAACTGTTTGTTTTTATTTTTGTTATCGCCTCTCTACCCATTTCCCAACTGTTACTACTGGACCACGTGACTAAGCCCCTACAAAACCTTGAGCTACTCCTCTTTTCTCTATTTGCCACTTTTAGGATGTGACAGTAATTCATTAATCTCCAGACATATTTGTATCTGCATTAATATCTAGGAGTCCTTATTTATTTGAAAAATATTGTTAAATGGGTTCCCTACTGTTAAAGTGAAAAGCAAACATTTAAGTCATCTAGATTAGATGAATTAAGATTTAAATTTAAAATTGCAGAGGGTTGCTTTTTAATTTGTATTGGTGGTCATTTTTTAGGGAGCTAAGTATGTGCAAATCATGTTCTCTGTAGCTTCGAAGGAAAAATTAAGGACTGTTTCCTAGTTAGTGAGAGGTACACTGTACTTTCTTGAAAAAACAGGAGCTCTAATTTACTGAAGAAGTTTGAGTATAACATTAGTACAATCAGGAGTGGGGAGGTGGAAGGTACTACAAAAGATGTAAGTACCTTTTAAAGCTGAGATTTCAGTAAATCACAAGAGAGGAATGCTTTCATGACAGTAAGCCTAAGAGCATGATTTGTAGAGCATTTGTAAGAGCTGGGCAAAGTAACATTTTTTGCATACCAACACAATTCCCGGTCCTAAGCTAAAAACAGAAAGAAAACTAAAATCTAGTCACTGCCTACAAGGAGCTTAAAGTCTAGTAAAAGAAAGACTTATAAAAAACCAAATACATTAAAGTGTTGAAGATTATGTGAGAAAAGTCTGTATGATGGGCCAAAAGGAAAGAAGTAGAATCGAGAAAAAAAAAAATCTCTTTTCCAAAACATTCTATTATGTGATCAAAAGGAAATCTTCCCTTGACCTCTCTATCTTTGGGTTTCTTTCTGCAAAATGGGTATCATCTTTGACAGTGACCTAATACTTTTTTGGGATACATTTTGAAGAGCATTTGGAGAGGACTTACAACAGTTTGTATATCCCCAAGCATAGATAAATCCCCATGTTAAAACACAGTGAATCTAAAGCAACACCATTGAGCTATAAATTTTTATCACTAGTTCTATAAAACTTACTAAGGGACCCTGAAGTTCTTGTAGAAATGAAAAACGAGCAACTAATGTTAATTCCACTGGTTAGGTAGGAAAAGCCAGGGCCTGAGGGTAAGACACCTGGCCAAGAACCCCAGGACTGGCTGCCAGGGCTGCTGACTCCCTCCCATTCTCTAGCCTCTGTGCTTGAAGCTGTAACTTAATGGTTTCAAGTATGAAATAGATTTATTGATGTGTGGTTTTCTTCTGCAGAAAATCAAAATAAACCAAAAAGAAAGAACAAAACAAAACAAACAAACAAAAAACACTGTGCTTCCCTGACCTTTGGAGATAGGATTCTCATGGAGTTTTAAATGTACTAAGCAGATCTTTATTGTGCACCTGTTATGTTATGTGCCAGGCATGGTGCTAGACATTGGAGGACAAATCAAACATGATCTCCATCCTCACAAAGCTTAGAATCTAGTTTGGGCATAATCAAAATGCAATATAATCAATGTAATCAATACTATGGGGGTCTTATAGGCTCCTAGGTGAGGAATCCTTAACTCAGCCTAATGACATGAACAGAAAAGGCCTCCTGGAAGAAGAAATGTCAAAGCTGAGGTGTGAAATATTGAGAAGTCAGCCCTGAAGAGTGGAAAGGAGAAGGAACAGTAAGTAGAAAGGTAGGACAGCGAGAGGGAGCTCTCAGCTTGTCCTAGGAAGTGAAAGTGGTTCAATAGGCAGGAGCTTAGATGAGTATCTGGTCGGGCCTGGATTGTTTGGGAGGGCCCCCAATCGGAGAAGGATCATGGAACAATCCTTATGCCCAGTTGGTGTTTGATGTTTAGTCTGAAGGTAGTAAAACCAGTTAAGTGGTTTTAAGCAGAAAAGGACTAAGATCAATTTTTCCATTAGAAAAAAATCACATCTCTCTGCCATGAACAAAGGACAGTAATTAAGACGCCAAGGGTGGGGATCATTTGCCGCAAACCTGGAGATGTCAGGTATAGGCCTCAGATGGCTGCTCTCTTGCCTCTTCAGTGTGGAAAACTCTAAGATTATACTCATAGTCGTTCCCAGGTTTTGAATGCAAGGAATCCCTTTTTAACTGAGAATAGTGGTACTTTTAGATTCTGTTGATAAAGATAATGGTGAACGATAGAATGATACATCAAATTAAACAAATTAATTATTCACAGTGCATTCTATATATATTTAATATCTAGTAGGACATATATGGAGAAGATATTCTTGATTCAGCATATGGAATGTTTGGTGCCTGGTGGATTGAGGATTCTTTCCTAGAACACCAATGATTCCTGTGAGTTTTTGATCCTCATACTTGGGACCAGAGGGAAGGAGTTAAAATTATAGTTATCAGTTTCATGTCCTTGCAAAGGACCCTTTTTTTATGGCTGCATAGTATTCCACGGTATATATGTGCCACATTTTATTTATCCAGTCTATCACTGATGGGCATTTGGGTTGGTCCCAAGACTTTGCTATTGTGAATAGTGCTGCAATAAACATACGTGTGTATGTGTCTTTATAGTAGAATGATTTATAATCCTTTGGATATATACCCAGTAATGGGATTGCTGGGTCAAATGACATTTCTTATTCTAGATCCTTGAAAAATTGCCACACTGTCTTCCACAATGGTTGAACTAATTTACACTCCCAACATGGCACATGCATACCTATGTAACAAACCTGCACATTGTTCACGTGTACCCCAGAATTTAAAGTATAATAATAATAAAACAAACTATAGTTATCAGTAGTGAGTTAACTGATCCTCTCAAAGGGCTCCTGTAATGATAACTGTTACTATGGAGCTTACTGCATCCAGCAGCTTTAGAAATGCTACTCATTTTTCAAATGAGGAAGCACATGTTAATGTTAGAGAGGTTAAGTGGCCTGTTATGGCTTCTCTGACTGACATTCCCTTCAGTACATCCTGAGATTCAAATGAACTGAATGTTTGAATTCCAGCTCTACTATTGATCTATGTGATCTTAGACAGATAACTTAATCTCT
This sequence comes from Trachypithecus francoisi, assembly GCF_009764315.1. Taxonomy (NCBI): domain Eukaryota; kingdom Metazoa; phylum Chordata; class Mammalia; order Primates; family Cercopithecidae; genus Trachypithecus; species Trachypithecus francoisi. Next base: position 73,508,923 of record NW_022681473.1, on the reverse strand, counting down.
AATAGTATCACTTTTCTTATCTATGAAATGGGTACACTATCTACCACATGGAGTCAGATCATTATTAAAGTAGATAATGCACATTAAAAAGCTTGATAACCCTCAATTAAGTGTCTCCCCACCATGCCTTCTTTTCCTCTTTTTCTTTATCTTTTCTCCCCATTTCCTCTGCATTTGCCTATATTTTACTCTCTTCTCTTCTTCCTCAATTGTTTCCCCTTTAGAACTACTCCTTTTCTCTCTTTCTTACTCTTCACATAATATTAAACTGACATTTTAAAGTTTATTTTAGTTACATTTGTAGTTTCTATTCTTAACTTAAACAGCAACCAACTGTTTCTGTTTTGCTAAGAACAAAACAGTTGCTTTGGAATCAAGTTGTTTTATGTATGTGACCCTTGGTGGAAAAACATGTCCCACGTGCACAACATTGACCCAATAGTGTATTTTCAGACCCACTCTGGCAACTTTACTTACTTCACACTTTTGATACTCTAGAGATGAATCATCCACCTAATTCTCTGCTGAAAAGACATCTGTGTTCCTAGCCAATGCTCTCTTCATCCTTGCACATTCTCAAGTACTCTGGCAAATACTGTATGCCTCAGTCAGAAAACAGTGAAGTCAGGTCTCCTGAAATACTGCCAGCAGTTGATGAAGCAGGTGCAGAATTGCAGATGGCGCAATTGCCACAGTGCAGTAGTGTGAAGAGAATTTTCTAAAGTACTTTTTGGAATTTATTCGTCTCTCATTTTAAAAGCATATTTTCCATTGCATATTAAAATCTACAATAAAAGCTTAATGAACCAAACTGGAATAATTTATATTCTGAAAATATATTCCTTATGTCACTCTTTCCCTGAGTTTCTAAGTAGCCCAACTCTGTCCTATAGCTTTCAAGGCCTTCCGTGATCTGGATCTGGTTTTCATCATCATTTCATTCTTCCCTCCTGCTGCTCACTTAGGAACATGAACCCTACATTTAAATATTTTCTTTAGCCTTCTCCTGAAAAATACTTTCTCTTGCCGTCCTCCAAGTATTTGTGTTTTTGATGCTCTTCTACTCTGGAAATCCCTCTTTTATGCAAACCTCACCCATTCTTCAAATCTCAGTTCAAGTTTTTCCTTTTTTGACTACTCCAAGTTAAAACAACCTTCTGAATTCCTTTAACGAGGTAGTGTAACTTATGCGGAAAATTTTGGAATCTAGAGCTGGAATGCCTAGGTTCAAATGCATTCAGTGATGAGATCTTTTTACCTTCTTCAGACAATGTATTTATTAGTAAGAAGACAGATAAGATTTTAAGGGTTTTAAAAAGGTTAAAGGAGAAAAACATGTGAAAGCATTTGGTAACTAGTATGATAATCTGCCTAGTGTATACATTTATCTTTTCCTTTTTATATATTAACTCAGTTTGCGATTAAACAAATATTTAGTAAAAAATAAATTTCTTTTTCTTTTCTTTTTTCTTCAACTTTTAAGTTCAGGGATACATGTGCAGGATGTGCAGGTTTATTACATAGGTAAACTTGTGCCATGGTGATTTGCTGCACAGATCATCCCTTCACCTAGGTATTAAGCCCAGCATCCATTAGCTGTTCGGCCTGATGCTCTCCCTCCCCCATCCCCACTGACAGCCCCCAGTGTGTGTTTGTTCCCACTGTGTGTCCGTGTATTCTCATCATTCAGCTCCCGCTTATAAGTGAGGACATTCAGTGTTCAGTTTTCTGTTCCTGTGTTAGTTTGCTAAGGATAATGGCATCCAACGACATCCATGTCCCTGCAAAGGACATAATCTTGATCCTTTTCTTTTCTTTCTTTTTTATTTTTTTATTTTTATTATTACTTTTTTTTTTTTTTTTTTGAGATGGAGTTGTAGAGTTGTGCTCTTTTGCCCAGGCTGGAGTGAAGTAGCACGATCTTAGGTCACTGCAACCTTTGCCCCCTAGGTTCAAGTACTTCTCCCAACTCAACCTCCCAAGTAGCTGGGATTACAGGCATGTGACACCACACCCGGCTAATTTGTTGTATTGTTAGTAGAGAGGGGGTTTCACCATGTTGGTCAGGCTGGTCTCGAACTCCTGACCTCAGGTGATCCGCCTGCCTCGGCCTCCCAAAGTGCTAGGATTACAGGTGTGAGCCACAACGCCTGCCAATCTTGATCCTTTTTATGACTGCATGGTATTCCGTGGTGTATATGTACCACATTTTATTTAGCCAGTCTATCATTGATGGGCATTTAGGTTGATTCCATGTCTTTGCTATTGTGAATAGTGCTGCAGTGAACATAGATGTGCATGTATCTTTATAATAGAATGACTTATATTCCTTTGGATGTATACCCAGTAATAGGATTGCTGGGCCAAATGTTATTTCTGCCTCTAGGTCTTTGAGGAATCACTACACTGTCTTCCACAATGGTTGGACTTATTTACACTCCCACCAACAGTGTAAATGCAACTTTTTTCCTGCAACCTCACCAAGATCTGTTTGTTGTTGTTATTGTTGTTGTTTTTGACTTTTTGACTTTTTAATAACAGCCATTCTGACTGGCATGAGATAGTATCTCATTGTGGTTTTGATTTGCATTTCTCTAATAATTTGATGTTGAGCTTGGTAAAAAAAAAAAAAAAAAAAACTCTTAAAAAGAATATGTACATGCTTCACCAAGGTCTAAAATGATTATAGCAAGCTCTCAGGTGACCTGGTGCTCCTGCTTTGGCCCATGGAGCATGCTTTGATTAGCAAGGCTCCCTGTAAACTCTAATAAAAAGGCAGGCAATGGCAACACCCACACGCTTAGACTGGAGTCTAGACATGATATTTGCACAGTGGCCTTCATCTTAGTGTTCAATTATGTTTTTCTTCCTATAACTTTTCTTACAACTGTGAAAGCTCGCTAGCTGGGTAGTTATCGTGGTCACACATAGATATTAGTCAGCCTGAGGTGCCAAGTGCATTACTTCAGAATAAATATAAAACTCACCAGGAAACTTGCAGGGTTCCCACAGGGTGAACTTGATCTGCACTGAGGCACCTGCTGTATGACGACAGTCCAATGACTCACTTGACGTCAAGTCACAGATGGACGTCATCCCATTACCCAAGAAGACCTCCTTTTGCAGCAAATGATAGCACAGAGGCATCCAAGCAAGGGGAAATGCTGGGAAGCTAGTTATCCGTCTAAGTAACCTTCAGCAATAGAGTGCCTCTACTGAGCAGAGTGGTCATAGCATCTATACACCCTGTCCCATGTGATGGTCCCTTTAAACAGCTTATCAGTGACATTTTGGCCTTTGCTGAGTTGTCATCTTCTTTATCTAGTTCTCTATGTGTGCACAAGGCAAGAAGGAATGTGTATCTGATTTTGAATTGCATTCTTTGAATGCACAGTTCAATAAGGGAGTTGGTGACTGTTGAGGCTATGGTTTTATAGTCAGGCTCTGGTTATGTGGAACCTTAGGTATGTCATCTAACCAAGTATCAGGCTTTACACTTGTCAAAGGGGCTGTGAGAACAAATGAGATAGTCCATGTTAAGAGTTTAACACAGTCCTTGTGTACAGTTAGTGCTCCATGAAAATTGGTTACATTTATTAGTATTACAAATGATTGTTATTAGCATATTTATATTACTATAATACTTAATAATATTACATTTACCTTTTTTATTCTGGAGTATATTTATATGAACCCATTCCACCTGCCCTCAGCTTCTTGTCGCTACTAGAAAAATACATAGGATTTGGAGTCAGAAAATTTATTTCCATTGTGTTTACAAGACTAAATCCTAAATGTCTCTCATGTCCTACCAACTACATGAATGTCCTTGTACCAGTTTCAAGCTTTGGTTATGCCATCCACATCTGCAAATAGAAACATGTTATATGAACTATATATTGTTGTTAATTAGTCTCTGATTATCCTCTTTGGTCTTTCTAACACCTCTGCTTTGTGTTCTTAAGAATTGTCCATCTTAGCACTCACTATCTTACACTGAAAGTATCTGCTTCTTGTGTCTTCTTCTTGAGTGAATGAAAAGTATCTGGCCGGGCAAGGTGGCTCATGCCTATAATTCCAGCATTTGGGAGGCCGATCGGGGGTGGATCACTTGAAGTCAGAAGTTCGAGACAAACCTGGCCAACATAGTGAAACCCTGTTTCTACCAAAAATAAAAAAATTAGCCAGGCATGGTGGCAGGTACCTGTAGTCCAAGCTACTTGGGAGGCTGAGGCAGGAGAATTGCTTGAATCCAGGAGGCAGAGGTTGCAGTGAGCCGAGATGGTGCCACTACACTCCAGCCTGGGCAACAGAATAACACTCAGTCTCAAAAAAACAAAAACAAAAAAACAAAAGGTACCTTATGTACTTGGCTGGGCTTCATTCCATCCACATTTCACATGTGTTAAATGAAATAGTTCAGGACAGTGTACCCACCTCATATTTCTCTCTCCTTTGTTTTCATATGCTCCCAGGAACCCTATTTTCATGTTACATTTTCCCCTTTGCTTTTTCTAAAATCTTTCACAAAATGCTCACCGACAACAGTGAAATAGACCTATCCAGTGGAGTGTGGACAGCAAGAGGGTAAAGCTAGAGAGGGTTGGGAAAAGAAGACCTAACCTGATTTTTAGAAGCTGTATCTGCCCTTTTAATGATCACCTACTTATGCTTAGAACCTTCTTTCTCCTGCCTTCTTTTGCTAAGTAACCAGGAAGGTCAAGTGCCATTGTTACTTTCCAAATAACTTGGTGGAGATCACTTCCAGATATACCAAGTTCTGCTTCTGAAGACCTGTATCAACAGTTAATTTGGAGAGTCAAGGTTCACCTTCTGAAACAGAAGCCAAGGTGGTTATGTAACCTGAAGTTCTTTGTTGAAAACAAAACCTACAGATGCTCAGAAAGCTAAATTAAACTTCTGACTTGCTGCTCAGCCACTAAGCATCACAGGCAGCCTAGAGAATATTATCAACACTAGGGTGGTAAATGTAATGATTGTAATGAAACACTGTGTTCACCTTCCAGCCAGTGTGATTCTAAAAGTCTGCCCAGATTAGTTGGCCAGAAAGCAAACTACGGTGGAGTCGAACTTTACAATATGGTTCATTTGTATATATATACACATATGTATACACACACACATATATACATATGTACATACACACACACACACACACACAGAGTATAAAATTTTGTCCTAGGCACTCTGATTTGAGACTTTTATTTTTTTCCTCTCAAAAAGATTATTTCTTGATAAATTGCATGATTAAGAAGGGGGCCTGAATGAATATTATTGGCAGCTACCCCAGGACTCACATTTGTCTCTTGCCTTTTAGAGGGGAAGAGAACAAGCAGCGATTGAGTACATACCACATACAGGGGACTCATAATTTGTTCCCCTAATAAATCATCAAGTAAAGTCAGGGAAATGGGCACCAGCAGCCTCATACTAGAGATTATGAAAAATGGATTTACACAGGAAATAATTTGTCCAAGATCACTCAACTAGTAAATAAGTGGCAGAGCAGGAATGCAAACCAAGTCTTCCTCTCATGATCCAAAGAGAATACCCACTATGCCCACACAACCTTGGGCATTGATCTTCTATCCCCCAGTTTCTTCCTTAGTATCTGGGTTCCATATCCCATTAAAAAAATGGTCCCAAAATAGATCCTTCAGTCTGCAAAATCTAAATGTAGATTGTAATTAAATAGTATTAGCTAATTAGGTACTTTAAGAAAAATACAGTAGTTTATGGAAATACACAGCTCTGTAATTCAGAAAAAAAAAATGGCAACATATTGCAATTTTTGACCATAAAACACAAGTAATATGAAATTGAGGAGGTATATAAAGCTAAGTATTGAAAGACATTTGTAATCATATTGTCTTGAGAATGATTCCCACATTTCTGGCCTTGTTTTATGGCTTCACACCTTCCATAGGTTACATAGCTGTTTCTCCTCTTTGTTTACGGTCAGATCTTGGGCTACTAATACTTTCTCCCTGTCAGGTGTTAAATAGCAACCTATATTATATTTTTCTATTTTCAACATTTGTGCTGGTGATTCATGCCAAAAGCAAACATGGCTCGTTTTTTATTTAACATTCAACAAATATTTATTGAGCATCACTGTGTACAGGTACTGTTTCCTAGGTACTTTGTGTTCTAGAGATTTTCCCATATGTGCCACTGTGCACATTCTAAATGTTTCGGATCTAGTTTAGGAACTTCAAATATAACTTAAACACAGAATAAATTTCCAACAATTATCATAATATCTAATATTTATTGCAAGATTGCCATGTGCCAAGTATTAATGATAAGAGCTTTTACATAAATTTCATGTAATCATCACCACAACCTTATGATGGAATACAATTAGTATCATGCTTTTTTGCAAATGAGGAAGCTCTAGATTTAAAAGATTATTACATAGTTTGCTCAAGATCATATAACTAGTTAAAGTATCAAAGGTGGGACTCTAATTCAGACCCATATGACACAAACTTCACATTTTTAACCCTATGTGTTCTGCCTTCTGGAAAATTTTATTATGTTAGGGCAAGCAAACATTGAACTGTGTGTGCTGGGTGCTGGGATATAAAGATGATTAAGACAGAGTTCCTGCTCTCAAGAACCATGAGTGCACTGAGGGGGAACAGACACTCAACCAATCTCAAAAGCATTGTGCACTCGTTTGTGTTTTTGTTGTTGCTGTTGTTATTGTTCTTGTTGAGACTGAGTCTCACTCTGTTGCCCAGGCTGAAGTGCAGTGGTGCGACCTCGGCTCACTGCAACCTCTGCCTCCCAGGTTCAAACGATTCTCTTGCCTCAGCCTCCTGAGTAGCTGGGAGTATAGGCGTGCACCACCAAGCCCCACTAATTTTTTGTATTTTTAGTAGAGATGGGTTTTCACCATGTTAGCCAGGCTGGTCTTGAACTCCTGACCTCAGGTGATCTGCCCACCTCTGCCTCCCAAAGTGCTGGGATTACAGGCGTAAGCCACTGAGCCCAGCCAAACAGTGTGCACTTGTTATATGTCATGCACCGCACGGTACTGGATATAATTCAGGAATAAGGCACAATCTCTGCCTTCAAGGAACTCTGGTCAGAGACAGATATAGAAATAGGAACTCCTAAGGGCAACTGATTTCTACTTCTGTTTTCCTATATAGGAGAAGTTTGGATGCTTATAGGCACTGGGGAGTCAGTGTTGTTCTAGGGCTCTGCAGCCAGTCCTTCAGCCTCATCTTTTGTTCTCCATTTATTGATGACCTCAGGCACACCACTTAGTTCTAGAAAGCTATTTTCTCATATTTGAAACAGAGATAAAAGTATGTATAAATAGAGATAAAAGTATGACCTACTTTGTGGAGTTGTTTTCAAGAATTAAGTGATAAAATGTATAGAAAGTATCTATACTTGCTTTATGATAAATGTTAATTACTTTTGTTATCATGACCTCATATAGGTTAGAAGAATCTTAAAGGTGTTGTCACCTCTTGCACTTAGTCTTGCATTTTTTCTGCCAGACTAACTCAAGGCATTGCTGTAGCAACCAGCTTCATACAGGTGTAACTGACACCACCTTGCCTTAGCTGCCACACCTATCTCTGCTTTCTACCCAAGAGCCCACTCACCACTCTGGCATGCACAAAACTGGAAGTGCAAAGGAGTTGGCATCACATGTGGCAACTCTGGACGATTGGAGAGGAAGGGAACTGGTGGGTAGAGGCTCTCCTCCATCCCTTGGGTAGATAGTTCCGAATTGCATTGTGTATGCTCCTCAGAAGGTCCTGGTGGGAGTTTCTCCCTGGTTCCTCATCCCTCTTCCCAGGATCACTGCTCAAAATGAACTCTCACATGTGAGCCTCTGAATATATTACTGCAAACCTTTGATTCAGGCTCTGCTTTCCTGGGGATTATGGAAGTCCAGTTGGAGAGGATGAGAATCGTAGGAGTTGGGGGATATTACATATTTGAATTCCCCCTGTAATATCTTTGCCAAGTGGTCATTCAGCCACTGCCTTAACATGTCCTATGAAAGGAATGTGCTGTCTCCAATACCATGTACAGGCACCTCGATATCCCTGGCACCTAGAACAATACCTGACATAGAATGGGAGCTTAATGAATATTGCAAAATAAATTTTTAAGTAAAACTTTTGTTGGTTTTAAAATGGTGTTTGTTTGTTTGTTTGTTTGTTTGTTTGTTTTTGACGGAGTCTTGCTCTGTCACCGAGGCTGGAGTGCAGTGGCGCCATCTCGGCTCACTGCAACCTCCACCTACTGGGTTCAAGTGATTCTCCTGCCTCAGCCTCCCAAGTAGCTGGGACTACAGTCGTGCACCACCATGCCTGGCCAATTTTTGTGTTTTTAGTAGAAATGGAGTTTCACCATGTTGGCCGGGATGGTCTTGATCTCCTGACCTCATGATCCGCCAGCCTTGGCCTCCCAAAGTGCTGGGATTACAGGCATGAGTCACCACACTCGGCCTGGTTTTAAAATGTTTAATTGTTAAGTTGAAACTTTTGTTGGTGTGCACGATGACTGCAAATCTATTGTCTTTTGCCTTCCAAGCATTAGATCTACTTTTCCAAGAGCCAAACAAAATAAGCCTTCATATGCTTTTGAGTCTATGTGGTTTTTTCACAAAGAGAATTCATTGCTAGGGAATCTGTAAATCTTTTATGGCATTCTTTAAAAAATAAAGTAATGGAATTAAGTAGAAACTTTAAATGTTTCTACTTTATTTAATTGATATAGGATTATTTTCTTGGATTTATGTTGTGTTTTTTAAATGTTAACAACATGGAAAGTAAAGTGGATTTGAATTTAAAGGGTTGGAAGTTTATTTATTTATTAAGAACTACTTGATGTTTTATTATCACAATAAAAGATCTTCATAATGATAGTTTTGACTCATCAGTTTAAAAACTTATATCTAGTATATTACTCTGGAGGTGAGGCAAGTATATAATAATGATGTTTTAAAAAGCAAAGTAATCTGCAAAAGTAATCAATTTAACTCTCTCTATTTGAAGTCTTAATCTTCAGCTATATGGACAGTTCAAATATTCAGAAAGATACTTCTTTGAGGATTCCAGAGCATAAACGTTTACTTGATAACAACATACAAGTTGATTTTTAGGCAATCACATGTCTTAATTCCAAAATAATTTTTTTACGTTGAAGATTTAGTCTGGAGAAAAGAAGTTTAGAACTCTTTTAATAAGTGAAAATATGCAGAGGAAACAGAGCTGCAGCTAGTTCCCCCCTGCATTCAGAAAGTACAAAGGGCAAGTACAAGTTAGGTGTGTCACGTTCCTGTTCATGTTTGTGCTTTATTTTTTCAGTAAATTCATTAAGGCATTTATTGATTTTTATAATTTCAACTTTTATTTTAGATTCAAGAGGCACATTTGTGCAACTTTGTTACATGGGTGTGTTGCGTGATGCTGAGGTTTGGAATACAAATGGTTCTGTCACCCAGGTAGTGAGCATAATACCCAGAAGTTTAGACTGAATCACTTAATATTTCAGTGAATTTAAGGTTATATTCAGTTTTTGTCCTGCTGAGTTATATCTTCTTAATATTTTATTTTATTTTATTTTATTTTATTTTATTTTATTTTATTTTTGAGATGGAGTCTCACTCTGTTGCCCAGACTGGAGTGCAGTGGCGTGATCTCGGCTCACTGCCACCTCCACCTTCTGGGTTCAAGTGATTCTCCTGCCTCAGCCTCCCAAGCAACTGAATTACAGGCCTGTGCTACCATGTCCTGCTATTTATTTTTTATTTTTTATTTTTTTTTTGTATTTTTTGGTAGAGGTGGGGTTTCACCATGTTGGCCAGGCTGGTCTCAAAATCAGATAATCCACCTGCTTCGGCCTCCCAAAGTGCTAAGATTACAGGCATGAGCCACATCGCCCAGTCAAATTATATCTCTTTAAAAAAAAAAAAGAAGGAAAAAACAAAAACTATTTTTTCAATTATAATGGTATGACGTGTTTATTGTTGAAACTGCAAAATATAGAAGCATGTTTAAAAAAAATCAATAGGCTGGGCGCAGTGGCTCAAGCCTGTAATCCCAGCACTTTGGGAGGCCGAGACGGGTGGATCACGAGGTCAGGAGATCGAGACCATCCTGGCTAACACGGTGAAACCTCGTCTCTACTAAAAAAAAATACAAAAACCTAGCCGGGCGAGGTGGCGGGCGCCTGTAGTCCCAGCTACTCGAGAGGCTGAGGCAGGAGAATGGCGTAAACCTGGGAGGCAGAGCTTGCAGTGAGCTGAGATCCGGCCACTGTACTCCAGCCTGGGTGACAGAGTGAGACTCCGTCTAAAAAAAAAAAAAAACACAATAGAAGGACTAAGCCATAATTTCTACTATCCAGAGGCAACCACTGGTTTCCCTTTTTATCTCATTTTAGTTCCATTTCTGTTTATGAAATACATAAGGGAGGTTATATTATATGTACAACTTACTACCCTGGTTCATTTTAGTTACATTATAGCATAAGCATTTAATAATGTCATCTAAAATATGTTACATACGTTTTTCATGCAGACAAAGTTTTTCATGTTTTCAGATGCATTCTTTTTTTATACTTCCACAGCCTGCCAAGCTTTTACTTAGAAAGTTAAATATCTTAAAAGGATATTTTATTGGGATTTTTTAAAATTATAAAAAATAAATAAGATAATAAAAAATAACTATTGATTTTGTTGTAGGTCCTTGCCATTTATTTTCAGCATCCTATAAAATTGTAATTGTGTTGTATATGGTAGTTATGGTAGTTGATACCTCCTTTTTCCTTTAACAATGTTTTGTGGGCACTTCTTCATGTCCATACTTTTTTTTTCTTTTGTAAAAGTAAGTTTTAAAAGAGATCTAAGTTTCCGTAATAGGGATGTGGCACTATTAACTTAGCCTATTTGCCATTATTAAACTTTTAGGTTGTTTCTGATTTTTTACTACTGTCATGATGAGTATTAGGTTAGTTTGTTATGGGTTATTTATATGATCTTTCAGAGCTCATATCTAAAAACCAAAGCTTTTCAAGATAATTGGCATGGAAAAGAATTATTTGAAATGTAAAGAAAACTTTTGTTTTTGTTGTAATTTTGGGGGGTTTTTTTGAGACTGAGTTTCACTCTTGTTAGCTAGGCTGGAGTGCAACGGCGCAATCTCGGCTCACTGCAACCTCCGCCTCCCTGGTTCAAGCAACTCTTCTGTCTCAACCTTATGAGTAGCTGGGATTACAGGCATGCACCCCCACACCCGGCTAATGTTGTATTTTTAGTAGAGACGGGGTTTCTCCATGTTGGTCAGGCTGGTCTCGAATTCCTAACCTCAGGTGATCCACCTGCCTCAGCCTCCCAAGGTGCTGGGATTACAGGCATGAGACACCAAGCCCTGCCGTTTGTTGAAATTTTTATGTGTACTATTCCATTAATGCTTGGCATTAAACATTACAATTCAAGAACCTAGGTTAATAAAGTCCCATTTTGTTTCTTTATCACTGTTTTTTTCATCAGTGGGTTTACAGGATCCAGATTATAGAATCTGTGTGATGTGTTAAGAGAGATTCCCTCTATATGCCATTGTAGGTGACCTTTATTATAAACATATTTGTGAGCTACAGAGGAAATGGGCTTTAACCAGTTAAAGATACTGGGTTAAAAGGCAAGAGCATGTGGCTTTCCTGGGGCTATGTGAGAGTTCAGTCTTGTCTGTGAAATGCTGGAACAGCACAGATGTACCATAGAGGATAATGTATTTTCCCCACTAGGGACTGGATTGATGCATCATTATATTATCATTTACAGCGCTTTTCGGAAGAACTGCAATTCCTTACCAACAGAGTATATTTGCTCTCTTCCCATCATCTCCTTAACTAATAAAATTTGTATGGACTGCAGAAAAATTGCTGTATTTAGCAAGTTTCACTATTAGCATCTCTTTCTGCTCCAACTCTAGAGACCTTAAGTAACTTGAAACTTTTAAAAGAAAGTGCTTTGGTTAGCCTTTATTTGTCCATGAAGCTCAGGCTAGCTAGGGAGAATTTTCATGAGCACCAGAGAGAAAGAGAGATCAGTGTCTTTGACCACAATTTCAATCAACACACAGGAATTAGAGCTTTCTCTGGGCCCAGCCCCAGTCAGAACATGGCACAACTGAGCAGTGCAAGGTGCCCTAGCTTTCTCTGCCTCCAAACAAACCTGGCTTTCTTCTTTCCCAACAGACTCATTTCTTTCTCCCAAGGCTGCCATGTAAATCACCTACTTTACCTTCATGGGCAATAATGACAGCTACCATTTGTAGAACTTTGTCAGTCTTGATAACAGATACTTAGCATTAATTACCACATTTGCTTCTCTCAACACCCCATGAGATAAGTCACATTCTACCTTTTTGTAGATCAGGAAATTGAAATTTATAAAGGTAAAATATTGTCCAAATTCACACCGCTGTTAAGTAGCAGAAGATGTTTGAAACTGTGGGTGTCTATATCCTAGTCATTTCACCACACCCCCTTAAAAAGCACTTTTTAAATCAGTACTGACATTGTTAATCCTTTTGTACAGAAGTGAACTACCTGTTTAAGAGAAGATGTGTTGGGGGGAAAAAAAGTGAGCATTAAGGGGAATTTGCTGAGATATCCTGATCCCAAGCCAACACTGAGTTTGCAAAGGGGGTAAGTCCCTGGCAAGATCAGGCAAGATATTCTTTCAGTAGGTATCTTATACAGCTGACAAAGAAAGTACAAAATCATCTTTCTACTATAATAACGTGGAATAGCCTCAGGATGTTTCCCTGGCAGGGCAATGCTGACTATCTCTCAGCTTCAAATTAAGTAAGTTGATTTGTTAAACACCAAATTACAGAAACTTCCTTGTATACTCAGCCTTATGTAATGTGGCCCCTAGGCCTCTCCAGGCTTACCTATCAAGCTGGCTCACTTGTTCTCTGGGACCCAGCCATACTAGACTTCTTTTCCCTCCCTACCACTACTGGTTATCCCAGTGTCTGTGCCCTTTCTGTTGTTTTGTCCTGAATGCCTTGTATATACACACATTTCAAGCCTTTTCAAGCCTTTCATTAAGTATCATCTTCTCTATGATACCCCTTCCTCATCAACCTCTTCCTTTGTATGTCCCAGTATAACTGACATTGACTTCTTTCACAGCGTCCCTAATTCCATGTAGTCTTCTTTGTTCATCTTCGCTTACTGAGCTGAGAGCTTTCTGTGTACAAGGACTATGTCTTATTCTTCCTCGATTTCCTTTCTTTAACCCAAAGATTGACCTGAAGTGGCCGCTAAAGGATGGTTTAATGGATGGATGAATGAATAAAAAGATAGATGTTAATGATCAGGGATAATATTTACTGATACCTACTATGCTCCAAGCACTGTTCTAAGAAAGATATATTTAAGTTCTTGAAAACATTATCTCTTTTGATCGTCATCACATCCCTATAAGGTAGGGATTATATTTATCCTAATTTTATCGATGGGAAATTGAAGTTCAGCAAAGTGAAGTAACTTGCCAAAGTTACTCAACTAATGAGAGACAGAGTTTGTGTTCAGATCTTTCTACTTTCAGAGCTGAAATTTTTAACCACCATAAATAACAATATGGCAGCTACCCAAAGGGGATGCCTCATCACCATCTCCCAGACTCCTGCCTGCTTGCTCCTTTTATAGAATCTACTTAAAGAAGTGTCTAACAAAGCCAAGACATCCTGTTGTGTGCTATTTCCCCAACAAGTACCCAAAATGGTGCTTTTCTGTGTTATAAATGCTGTGTTTTAATTTTAAAGAAACCGAAAGAATTAGAGTCTTTATTTTGTCAGCCACTTAGCATAACCCTAAGTCAAGCAGGCACTACTAGAGCAATTGTTTGGGTTACAATATCTGAACACTTGTGATTCATTGTAATTTCCTACCTTTTGTATCTGATTATTAAATTTTCCTTTTCAATGCAGATGGAGCAAAAACATGTAGATTATTAATTTTGTGACTATATAAAGGGTTTTATTCAGAGACAGTTTTATTTTATTATTTTCATTCCATTGTGGCATTTCCAATTAATCCCCCAAGATGTATTATTTAAGGACATTGAAGAAATTTTTTAGGAACACAGTGAAAGAAAATAACTTTTCATTGGCATCTGTTCATCTTTTCTCATTTTGTTCTAAGACATTCTTGTTTTTAAATCATTTCTAACTCTCAGAGTCATGGATCGATCTGGTGTGTATTGGATTTTGATTCTCTACTTTTTTGTAGTCTTTCATCCACTGTGTTCAGGTTCCTGAGTAAAAGCTCCATCTTTATTTCTAAGTGGGCTTTTTCTCTCAAATATCTGGGAATAGTGCTGCATGACCTAGGAAGATACCAGAAGGTCATCATAGCCTCTTTGCTCCTTAAGTCTCAATGACAGCCCCAGCAGCCAGCGTCCTACAACTTGTCTCCACTTCTCTTTGGCCCTTGAGCAGAAAGTTATGGCCAAGGAAGGGCTCCTTCCCACTCTTTCTCAAAAGGAGAGGATAATCTTCACTGATGTGTGTTAATGCTTACTGTGTGTCAAGCCCCATGGTTAAGCTCTTTCGATACATTATTTTATTTACTCCTCAAAACAATCTTATAAGGCATGTACCAATTGCTATCCTAATTTTATTATTTAAATTAATTTAAACATTTAATTTTTATAAGGTATTTATTGAAAACTTTTGTTCCTCTCCTGCCCTCATTCATCTCACAAAGCTAATCACTATTTTTAGGTTTTTGTGTCTTTCTGGAGTTTTCTTTACAAATGCAGCAAACTATATTTGTGTGTGTGTGTGTGTGTGTGTGTGTGTGTGCGTGCTTGTGGGGGGATAGATAAATCAGATAGATACAAATATACATACATACATAGAAAGACAGATGTATATACGCATACATACATACATACATGGAAAGATATAGATAAATAGATAGATAGATAGATAAATTTTTAGCCCCATTCTTATATACCAAAGGAGCATTCTATAAACAGTATTCTATATTATTATTTTTTTTTTTAAATATTGTTATTTTTTTTTGAGACAGTCTCGCTCTGTCATCCAGGCTGGAGTGCAGTGGCATGATCTCAGCTCACTGCAGGCTCCACCTCCCAGGTTCACTCCATTCTCCTGCCTCAGCCTCCCAAGTAGCTGAGACTACAGGCGCCCGCCACCATGCCCAGCTATTTTTTTTTTTTTTTTGTATTTTTAGTAGATATGGGGCTTCATCGTGCTAAGCAGGATGGTCTCGATTTCCTGACCTTGAGATCTGCCCACCTCAGCCTCCCAAAGTGCTGGGATTACAGGCATGAGCCACCGCGCCCGGCCATTATTATTATTTTTCACTTAATACTGTGTCTTGGAGATCCTTATGTATCATCAGTACATAGAAAGTTTCTCCATTCTTTCTTGCAAGTGCAGAGTAGCCCAATGTAAATTGTGCCATAGTTTTATTACCTCAATTTTAAAGATGAAACCAGTTCCAGGAGCTAAATAACTTTCACTTGGAGCAGAGCAGGTTGATGTGCTTTGTTTTCTTCTTTGCATCTTTTTTTACCCATTTGATATATTTGGGGCATCTATCCTTATGCTCCTATCTGCCTTTATTGGGGCCCTTTAGATGTCTTCGCTAGACAGACATTTGGAAGCAGTTATTTGTAATTAGCTTTGGAAACCTAGGGCAAGATCACAGGTCCCAAAGTTTCTGATGTTTGCATATATTCAAAACTATTTTTTTCCTGCCCCTGCTGGACTTCTACCTGCAGTCCACTTCTAACATATCAAAGACACAGCTCTCTCTAGAATGCAGTAAAGGCTACTGATATTTTTGGCTATCATTTAGCAGCCCTCTGCCTCTCTAATCACCTGATCCCACCTGGCTGGTTCTGAATAAATGGTTCTGGTTCTTGGCTGCAGACCCTGACTTTACAACCACACTTCTGGAAGGTAACATAAGATGTGGAAGAGATAACATAGGATGAGGAAAAGATAATTTAGGATAGGCTTTCAGAGCTTGCCACATGGCAAAAACTCACTAAAGATATTATTATCCTCTCATGAAATTCTTTCAAAATCATGTAAACTATAGTACAATTATTATCCCTGTTTTACAGATGTGTATACTGAGGATCAGAAAGTTTTTGTTTTGCCAGAGCTTACAGTCCTTAAATGACAGAGATGATATTTGCATTGAGGTCGTTCCAAGCTAGGTTTCTCTATATTATGTCATCAAATAGAATTCAAAAGAAACCCATGTTACCAAATGTCACATGGAAGTACATATTTGGTATTGTACATACAGTTCAGGTTCACTCACAAAATATTTTTACTATGAGAAAAGATTCATGATTGGCATAAGATGCTGCTCTGTTCTTCTGCACATTATAATTATATGAAAATGAAACACCCACTGCCATTTCTGCAAACCTATCATCTATATATTTCATTTCAGTCTCAAAAATGTTTGAAACAGGGTTTTTAGCCAATTT
Organism: Trachypithecus francoisi; assembly: GCF_009764315.1. Lineage (NCBI taxonomy): Eukaryota > Metazoa > Chordata > Mammalia > Primates > Cercopithecidae > Trachypithecus > Trachypithecus francoisi. Next base: position 73,492,377 of record NW_022681473.1, on the reverse strand, counting down.
TGGAATGAACATTTCCCTTTCAGCAAACATAATTATAATAGTAATAGTCACCATACTTGTTACATATCAGGCACTGTACTAAGCTGTTTACCTCTATTGTCTCATGTACTCCCCATCACAACCCTGTGACATTAGGCATCATAGTCTTCATTTACAGATAGCATTGATGCTTAAGTGAGACTCAATGACTTATCCAAGTTTGTAGCAGCTAGTACGTGGCAGAGACTGGATGACAATCAAGCCAGTCTTTAATCAAAAGCTCCTATGTGAAATCACTGTGTTTTATCAAGTTGGCCCGTAACAAGGTTCAGAGTCCATGAGCCAAACCTATTGCAAGTCTTTTAGAATCACTTCTTACTGGCCAAAGATTTTAAAGTAAATGTCATAATTCTTACCAGCTGGTATCTCAATATTCTGAGCCTCTCTGTTCTTGAAAAAATATCACAATGTGGTGTGTGTTCTTTTTAAATCCCACCTGCATTGTTAGCACCTTTAATTTTTTTCAAGCTCTTTACATACCTTATATGCCAAGTCAGCAATTTTTCTTGGCCAGGTTGCTAGTAGAATCCCCCTGCCATGCCCCAAATACATTATTTTTCTTTCTAAGCAACACCATTCCCAAGTTTGATCTTTCTAGATTACATGTTTAGAAACAGATCAGCTTGTTATATATAAGGGGTTGGAGGGTGATTTCTCTTAAAGAGAGTTCCAAAAGCTGAAGAACTTACTCTGGCTTAAAGAACCAAGTGTGGTCAACCAAATGCCTCTTAAAGCAAATTAGGTACTATCTGCTTCCCAAGACTTTGGGAGTGGAGACCTGCTGCTTAGAAACCTTGTTTGAATTAGTATTACAACAAGCCAGTGGCCTGTGGTTTGATTAATTACTCATGACTTGTTACATAAAAGTACTCTTTCCTAAGTGTATTCTTTGGATAATTAGATGTCATGTATTTGTTATTTTAGAGTCAACTTCATTTTCTTTCTGTAAGTAGCAAATTTAATATTGTTCACTTCAGTTGATCATTTATTGAGCACCTACCATATGCTAAGCACTGTTCAAGGCACTTTGAATTGTTGGGTAGAAAAAGTAGAACCAAACTTCTACTTTCTCTTCCCCACAATCCAAAATGTTATAAACACTGACTCATTTCTTTGCGGGTAAAGAGCATGTCTTGTTGTTCGTACATTGAACACCTAGTATAGGACCTCACCCATGGAAAAATCTTTGTTTAGAGTAAAGTGAATGATCTCTTCTTTCATCTGCTTTCCTGAAGGTGACTCTTAGCAGCCTTGAACCACAGAAAGGGAAATTATATTTCTGTTTAGGATGGCAAAAATTAAAAATGGATTTTTGACTTGGTACATATTCTCTTTTGTCTTGGGCTCCCATAGTGATTTGCAGCTCTCCAATAGCAATATCACTTTTCTTCCATTTGTGGCTATGAAGTCCTTCATGTCAGGGACCATGTCCGATTTCTCTCTTTCCTTACTATGACAGACACAATACTCTGCACATAGGCACTTACTCAATATTTGTTGAATTGAATCAATCATAGGCTGCCTCATTTCCCTCTCAGAAGGTAGAGACCACATCTTGGTCATTTCTATTTCTATCGTGTCTATAGTGTATTATGATGTACATTTTGTACTTAATATATGATCAGTAAATGCTTATGGACTTCAAATCTCCTCATTCCCTTGGTTGGATTTTTTTTTACTACCATTTTGCTTTTTCATATCAAGATGCCCAAAACTGTGACTCAAGGAATGAATGCCTTTACTGACTGACTGACTGACTGGCTTATCTAATGAGTAAATAATAATAATCAAGTACATATATAAAGTGCATTCTCATATAGCCACCAAATGTCCCCCTCTCACCTGCCACATTGGGAAACAGGGTCCAGAAAAGAAAGGGCTTGTCTAAGGTCACTTTAAGAGATTGTGCCAAAGCTAGGACTAGAATCTAGATTTCATTACCTCCAGCCCAGATTTTCTCCTTCCTAATATTAGTTCTCCCTCCTTTTCTTTACATCCCCACTGCTGCCATCTAAGATCAGGCCCTATCCCTCTTACCTGGACTGCTGCCATTGCCTCCTAACTGTTCTCTATGCTCCTATCCTCAACACCTCCAGTCCATCCTCCACATGGTTGCCAAGGTGATCTTCTAAAGTGCAAATCAGATCATGTTCACTCTGCTGTTTAAAGTCTTACAGAGGCTCCCATGGCCTATGCGATGGAGTCCCCTGAACCACATGACAGAGAATGATCCACCCCCTGACTCCCAGGCCTGTCTCTTATTTCTCTCCTCAGAGTCTGTTTTCCAGCTGGGTTCAAACGTCTACAACATAACCTTCAGGGTGCTTCACACCACAGTGGAGCCTGTCCCCATTCCTCGTGTGCTCTCTGCCCGGACCATCAACCTCTTCTCCTTGGTTAACAGCTTCTTAGGTCTTATAAGTAGACAGACAGGGGATTTTTTTTTTTTTTTTTTGAGACGGAGTCTCACTCTGTCACCCAGGCTGGAGTGCAATGGCACCATCTCGGCTCACTGCAACCTCCACCTCCTAGGTTTAAGTGATTCTCCTGCCTCAGCCTCCCAAGTAGCTGGAATTACAGGCACCCACCACCATACCCAGCTAATTTTGGTATTTTTAGTAGAGACGGGGTTTCAACATCTTAGTCAGACAGGCCTCGAACTCCTGACCTCAGGTGATCCACCCACCTCGGCATCCTAAAGTGCTGAGATTAGAGGCGTGAGCCACCGCAGCCAGGACTCTTACTGAATCACAAACTCTATCCTCTTTCCCTCCCCACACATACCTTCTCCCTCATTAGAGGTGATTGCTAAGCACCTCATATATTTTCTTCTATCTTAATAGTGGTAACATGTCTTTCACTTTCACTTAGTTTGTGAATCCTTGGAGTTCTGTGAACGTCTTAAGGGCAGGGGCTGGGCTAGTCATGTTTGTATTCCCAGAACCTGGCACTAGGTCAGGCATATAATAGATGCTCCATTACACTGCTGCTGACTCTCTGGAATAAATATAGCTTCCATAACCCTTCACAGTGAATTAACTCAACTTATGGTTTTCTTTAAATTAAGCCTCACATGGAATGATAGTTGAATTATGTAAGACCTAAAGGAAAGAGAATGTATTTAAAGAAAACCAGCACTTGAAAATGCCTTACTTTTATAGGTGGTGAACAAATATTTCATAGCAACCATGGGATAATGTATCAGCATATTGTTAATGCAAAGTAGACAGGGGGCCACTGAATGTGTCTCTGAAGCTCTTTGCCACTGCTTCCCCACTGCTTCTCTCTTTAGCCCCCAGTTTACTGAAAGAAGTCAGTGTAGTTACCTATTCCGTGAAGAGAACTTGTGCCACATTCCAATCTTTCATCATGGAGTAGATTTTCAGCTACATTTCCAGTTCAGTTGTTAAACCCATTCCTGCCTGATTTGCCAATTGCAGAAGTGTTCATTTGTTTATTTATTTATGATGCGAGTCCCTTGGGTTCAAAAATCTCTTCAAAATGCTACTGCTCCATCTGGTTTAAATAGAGCATACTAAGAAGAAATGAGAGAAACAATGGGACCGTGAGGTTGAGGGGAAAAAGGAACAGTCTGGCAAACAGGAAGCAGAAGGAAATTAAGATTCTTTTTTCTTTCTTTATGACTTTGTGCTGGGGGGAGGGAAGCTATTTTCAGCAAGAAGACATGGTTGCTATCTGGAAGTTCACATTTCTATCTGCAATGATCTGATACTCAAAATCTGTGAGGTCTGAGTCCATGAATGACTGTGAATCATGTTCAGGCAGGCTAGTCTCCAGAGCCCGGGACAATGGCCTTTGTTCTTCCCTTTTCTTATCTGTTTCATTATTCTCTTGGGCATTTAATATGCTGAACACAGGCAGCCTTGTAGGATGTTCTTTCTATTCAAGGGTAGGTATTTTGGCTTTGGACATTCTAGATTCTCCAGCAGAAGAGCCATTTACCTTGCTAATGCTTTTTGTTTGTTTGAAGTCCTTGAAGGGCATGGTGGTAAGAAATGTAGTCTTTTGGCATCCCTGAATTCCTAGAGTCCCAGCTCTGTTGTTTACTACCTGTGTCATCCTGGGGACACTGCTTTGCTTAACCTCTGAGCCTCAGTTTCAATAGCTCTTAAGTGGGGCCAATAATAATACTTATGTATTAAACTTGTCAAGAAGATTAAACAAGCTATGTAAGAAGGTTTCACAGTAAACACTCAGGAATCAATAGCTATTTTTATAAGATCTGCCTGTACTTCACTTTACATGCCCATTGGGTTTTACAGCACTCCTCTGTGAGAAAGATACAGAAGGCGTTTGTGGCCCAATTTGACACAATTGCACGAGGAAGGGGCTCACAAACCCGAGAATCCCTGCTCCCAGTGATTGGTCCCTTTCCGATCTGTCACCTTTGGCTTGTGGTTGCATATCCTCTGTTCACCTTTTCTAAAGAATGACTCAGAGCCTTTCCTTCTGACAGCAAACCCTCTGAAACAGAGACAATAGCAGTCAAATACTTTGGCATTATTCACCCGGAGAGCTAAAAGCTGTCTCTGCCTTCCACATTTAGAGTGTAGAATACTGCTTTAAAAAGCACTAAGCAAGGACAAAATAATGTGATTGGGTCACATCTTTAATTTGTATTACTTTCCCTTTTATCAAAAGGGAAGAGGACAGGGTATGGTGTCCTCCACAAAGGAGGGCAGGAGAGAAGGGTGGAGCAGCAGGCACAGAGCTGCCTTCGCTGTTTCCACACCCTACTACTGTGCATGGCTTGATTGCATGTTGCCTGCTGTTCGTTTGGCCCTTCCTGAAGGGACTGGAGGGCAAAACAAGGACTCTGCTTCCCCAAAGTTGGGGAAGGTAATTAGAAGCTGCATACTACACTCAAACTGTCCAGTGACTATTCAACAGTACTAAAATAATGCTCAAATTCACCAGACAGCTTTTCCTGTGTGCACTCATGCCCCCAGACCCAGCATGGTCAGCCAATCTACAGTGAATTTATTTCAGGCATATGACAAGGGCTGACACTTCTCCTCAATTTGGTACTGTAAAAACTAACAATAACATGTTAGTTATAATAATACCAGTAGCTGTTATAATCAAAACTCAAAATAAATGAAGGTTTAAACAATTAGAAGCGTATTTACTTTCTCAGAAAGCTTTAAGCTGGTCTTCTTGGCTAATGGGCAACTCTCCCCTGGTCAGTGATTCAGGAACTTTAGCTTTTCCACACTATGGCTCCTTCATCTTCAACATGTAGCTCTGAAGCCAAATGATTCATTGCATCAAGCTAGTAGAAGGGAAACAACATGAAGGCTTGTGAGGGGAATAATTTTATGGGCCAGGCTTGTTCCCTTACATTGGCCAGAACTCACATTCCCTTGGCCCGAACTCAGACACATGGCCACACCTAATTTTTAGGGTAGAGTCTAGTTTTGTGCTCTGGGAGAGAGAAAATGAGTTTAGCTTACCAGATAATCTCTGCCTCAAAACAATAATGACAAAAATTAACATTTATAAAGCATTTATTTTGTGCCAGGCACTGTGCTAAGCCCTTTACCTACATCATTTTAAAATTCATATACCATATTATTCACTTGTTTAAAGTATACAATTCGATGGGTTTTAGTATATTCACAGAGTTGTACAACCATCACCATAATCAATTTTAGAGCATTTTCATCATCTCCAAAAGAAACCCCATAACTATTAGCAGCTCCTCGTTTCCTCCCACCCCCTACCTCCAGCCCTAGGCACCATCAATCTATTTTCCATCCATATGGATTTGCTTATTCTAGGCATTTCATATAAACAGAAGACCTACATTCTTTTATATGACCTTTACCATGATCCTAAAAGTTAGGCATGTTATTACTTCCATTTTACAGATAAATTTACAGAGAATCAAGCTGTTTAAATGATTTTCCAATAACTTTAAGCCCTGCTCATCACTGAACTCCATTATGCTATACTGCATCCCAATTATAAAGAATAATCATGCCATGATTTGTGGCAGGGAAGGGGTGTTTGTTTGCTTATTTTTAATCACTATTATGGCAACAAACTGATGTCTTTATAACAGACTCCTTTACTGAAATGACAGGTACTTAGGTGTCAGAAAGCTTCGGGTTTGAAGCTCAGATCTACCACTTACTGGATACATACAAAATATACACTGCTTAGTTCCTCTTGAGTCCCAGCATCTTTAATCTGTAAAATGGGAATAACAAATTTCTGTTTGCTGGGAGGAGTCAAAAGGAGATTAATATATATGAAAGCTCTTCTTACAACTTTACATAGTCCATGTCCTGCCAGTGTGGTTGTCCTTGCTTAGAAGTGAAGTTATAGCTATAATTGGGCAGCCACAGAAATTATGTTCACATGTCTGGGTCTTCTGGATACCATCCAGGAAAAAATTATTGTAACTTGCACTTTTCGGTATCCACATTAGAACCCAGGAGTGGCCAAGACCCTGGGAGAATCTGCTACAATGAGAACGAGAAGAAAGGGAACATATTCTCCAGGACAGAAAAGCATATGCAGAGTATCTTCTATCGGCTTCTGATCTCCACTGGGCAGAGCAGCTTATTACAGGCACCTAGAAAGAACCAGCTGAGCCAGTGTAAGTTTGAAGTTCCTTGGGAAAGAAGATAGGTTGGCTGAGTTTCTGTAGGCGAAGAGCCAGTAATGAGGTTTCCAACATTCCATCACATGTCCTTTTCATCACTTTCAGCTCAGCCAGAGACAGCAGAGCCTCATACGCAGGGGCCAAGTGTGTACTTGAGAGACTTGAAGAGGTAGAATGAAAAGTATTGTGAATGAATGAATTGTACTTTTGTTCCATTGACCTGTTCCCCACCCTACCCTGTCCTTAGCAATAAATATATTAAAAGCTAGATAGGAGAGTACAGAGAAGACAGTGGAGCCAGAAGGGAAGTTATATTACATGTGACTAGTTAAGGTACATAGCCAGAAAAGACCATAAGAGAAAACGGTCCTGAACTCTAGGTGAAATCAAGTGCATATTTCAGCCTTAACAAATTATCCTAAAAACCTCTGATTCTGCCATTTCCTAAGTGCATGGACAAGTGACAACCTCTCTGAACCTACATTTCCAGATAAGATTGTTATTGGAACCATGATTTATAGCCATGCAAGCTGCAACGTGCACATGTCCAGTAGACTCCAATTATATACACAAGGGGCCAGCAAATTTGTTTTGTCAGGGGCCAGATACCAAGCATTTTATATTTTATAGGTCATACAATCTTTACTGAAATAGTCAACTCTGCCATTGTAGTGCAAAAGCAGTCATAGACAATACATAAATACGTAAATGGATGTGGCTGTGATTCAGTAAAACTATTTATGGTCATGAAATTCATGAAATTTGAATTTCATGTGATTTTCATATAAAAGTTTCTTTTCTGATTTTTCTTTCAACAAACTGAAAATGTGAAAGACATTCTTAGCTTACAGACTATATAAAAATGGACAGTGGGACAGATTTGCCCACAGGCCATGGTTTGCAGACACCCCCCCACCCCCACCCACAGCATGGACCAAAATGTTTGATATCCTCTACAGAGGTGCAGTATGGCGTCCAGATTATTGTAAAGAGCAAATAAGTACTTGTAAAGGCATTAATGTAGTTCCTGCCCCTTATAAGTATTCAGCAAATGGTTATTATTACAATTAGCTCTTTCAAAAATAATGAATATTAACTCTGTATTTGCCAGTGACCTTTGCGGGGGAAAGCCATTATGTTTTGGTTGTTTAACATTTCTACCATATTAAACTTGTACTGTAATTAAAATATATATTAAAAATAAAAACTAAAAAACTGGTTTGGACAGATAGTGGCACTAGTAGGCCACAGAGTTTTTTGGGTTTTTTCTAATGTTCTGGTGTTGCTTCTTCAATTCCTAGATATTTCTTTAGTACTTGGTCTGTGCTTCTGGGTGCTCCATAAGTGAATGACATTAGATCTTTTCTCTCTAGGAGATCTTGGTATTCTTCAAAGTGATTATACGTACCCCAGTGGTAGCCAAGACCTTCTCTTTTTATTAATTCTTCATCACAGCCTTTAAATTTCTGTTTTGTTATATGTTTTATAGTGTGCCACATTGTGCCACAGTAATATGGTTACACAATAATTTATAAATATGTAAATATTAAGATAATGGGTGAGTACACAAAATGATTTTAAAAGATGGTGTCAGCAAGCAAAGTTTTGAAACCACTGGTTTAGGAAGTAAACAGATAAATATATCCCAATGGGAAACCAGAGTTGGCATGAGTGATGAAGGCTCTTATTCACAATGACACAAGTGTTTTCAGGACATGAACTGACATTTAGTCTGGTGTCTTATTTTGACATTTAATGTAAGTACATTGTGTGAGAAACAAGATAGTTTACATTTTTTTATTTCATAAGAACACAACAGCTGTATGAACTAGATAATATTATCCTCATTTTATAGATGAGGAACCAAAGTTTAATTCAGAGAAGTTAAGCAACTTGTAAAGGTCAGCTTGAATGAATCAGGACAGTCTAACTATAATGCATGACATTTTCCACTTTAGCCTTCATTGCATTGAAGAAGTTCACTTAAAAAAAATGATTAGTCTCTGGTATTTCTACTCTCAAGTTAGTCTTTTTTCCATCACATGTACTTATGTTATTAAGTGCTAAATGGATAAAACTTCACTCCTCCAGAGTTCCGTGGTTAACCCCCTACCATCTCTTTGCATATGCTTCTTACTCTGATTGGAACACTTGTTGTTTGGATATCTCGATATCTCCTACTCATCCATTAAGACCCAGCTTAAGGCTCATCCCCTCCTTCCAGAAGCCTTCATGACCTCAGTCCCCAGACTGAGTTATTAGATGCCATTCCGCTCAGCCTCTATAGCACCTTAATGAAAGTCCTTATAAAAATATGCTATGCAGAGCTTTGGGGTTGTCCCTGGTCATGTCTTGGTTCCTGAACCTCACAACCCGGCAATGGCGACGTCTCTTTTGCCTAAAAGACAGTGTCCAGTGCTCCAGCCTAGAGGTCTAAGGGGACCGCCACCCACGCTGCCACCATGCCAAACTTCTCTGGCAATTGGAAAATCATTCGATCGGAAAACTTCGAGGATTTGCTCAAAGTGCTGGGGGTGAATGTGATGCTGAGGAAGATTGCTGTGGCTGCAGCGTCCGAGCCAGTAGTGGAGATCAAACAGGAGGGAGACACTTTCTACATCAAAACCTCCACCACCGTGCGCACCACAGAGATTAACTTCAAGGTTGGGGAGGAGTTAGAGGAGCAGACTGTGGATGGGAGGCCCTGTAAGAGCCTGGTGAAATGGGAGAGTGAGAATAAAATGTTCTGTGAGCAAAAGCTCCTGAAGGGAGAAGGCCCCAAGACCTTGTGGACCAGAGAAATGACCAATGATAGGGAGCTGATCCTGATCATGAGGACTGATGATGTTGTGTGCACCAGGATCTACGTCCGAGAGTGAGTGGCCATGGGTAGAACGGCATCCGGACCTGCCGCTGGCCAGGCTCACTGCCCTGCTTCACTGCCCCCTCCCTCCCACTCCCTTCTAGGATAGTGCTCCCCTTACCCCAGTCACTTCCAGGGGTCACTGGGATGCCTCTTGCAGGATCTTGCTTTCCTTGACCTCTTCTCTCCTCCCACACACCAACAAAGAGGAATGGCTTGCAAGAGCCCAAATCACCCATTCCGGGTTCACTCCCTGCCTCCCCAAGTCAGCAGTCCTAGCCCCAAACCAGGCCAAAGCAGGGTCTCTCTAAAGGGGACCTGAGGGCCTGAGCAGGAAAGACTGGCCCTCTGGCTTCTACCCTTTGTCCCTGTAGCCTATACAGTTTAGAATATTTATTTGTTAATTTTATTAAAATGTTTTTAAAAATATATGCTATGTAGCTGTGTAGTTAGCTATTATCTATTAAATTGATTACTCCCTGGACTGAGAGCCTAAGGAGAGGGAGAATATGACCTTGATTACATTGTTCTTCTGGCATTCATATAATGTAGGCATACATTCAATAATGTAGTGCCTGGGACATCGTAAGCCCTCCATATGTACTCACAGACTGAAGGAATCTCTTCTTTACTGATTTGAAGTCTGAGATAACTTTGGCAAAGGAATAGATTGAAATGGTCTTAACTAAGGTTTCTCAGGATAGGACTAATTGGTGGTCCCCAAATTAGATTATAGGGGATCAGATAATGGATAAGCAAAGAAGGCAAACTCTTATATGTATGAACGCTTTTGCCTTCTGAGTTTTCTCAGAAATTGAAGAAGGTACACACACTCATACCAATCAAATTTATATTAATGATGTATATGACATCAATATATATTAATTTCTATATATACTTATGTTTATATGTATGCACGCATACTCTTGAACATGAATTCATAAAAATAGACTGCCACAATTTCTATAAACTTCATGGATCACTGAATGTTCAACAAGAGGGTGAAGTTTATTAACACTCTCCAGACTGGCCCATCTTGCAAAGTCATCCAGTTGCTGTAAATCTCCTTTAGTCCTAAAGTCGTTTCCCTTCTGGATGCATAAATCTACTTCTTTCTTTGAAGGGAACTAGCATTTACTGAAAGCTTTTGTGGTGTTCTAGATACTTAACAGAAGTGATCTTATTTAATCCTCAGACATTTGTATAAGCCCACAAATCCTGAACCCAAAAGAAAATGGATCAAGTCAAAAGCAACTCAAGAATTTTACTGAAAACTAGGAAATCTATCATAAAAAGGAAGGGGACAAGACTAAGGAAGTTTCTGAATTAATGAATATTGTTAAATTCAAACAAATTCGTTGCATGGGATTATATCAGATTAATTTCATGGTAATTAATTGAGATTGTGACCATTAACACGGACACTTTGTTTATGAGCAGGGACCTCTACAATTGATTGAGAGCAAAGTTTCTTCTCTCTACCAAGTGTGTCACTGTTTGTGAAGAGCTTCCTTTTTTTTGTGTGTGTGTGTGACAGGGCCTTGCTCTGTCATCCAGGCAACACAAGTGCAGTGATGTGATCATACCTTGCTGCAGTGTCAGTGTGGCTCTCCTAGGGTCAAGTGATCCTCCTCCCTCAACCTGCTGAGTAGCTGGGACTTCAGATGTATGCCATCATGACCAGCTGATATTTCCTGTTTGTTTGTTTTAGTATAGATGGGGCCTCACAGTGTTGCCCAGGCTGAGGACTTGTTTCATAAAGGGAACAGCATTGGAACATTTGTTTTCAGACTTTTATGTTTAATAAACCAGAAACATTTCAGAACAAACTTCTATAGGCCACAGAATTGCCCACTTTTTATGTTGTCAATAAAATGCAAGACATTAAAAAACAAAACAAAAATGTATGAAAAAAAATCCAACTACTATTTATTCTCACCATTGTTTCAGAAATAAAAAGAACAATACCAAAACAATAGGAAGAAAAAATAAATAGCAGGAAGGCAATAATTCTATAATAAAAGAAGGCCATTTTAGCTCGATGAAAAATCACTGCATCCTACTTACTTTTCTCATTCTGCTCTGGACCAACAAGGGCCAGGGACCAGTGTCTAAGAACCACCGCCACTGTGCACAGACTTTGAAGCCATACAGATCTGGGGTTAAAGCTCAGCCCTACCAGTTTCTAGCTGTGAAACCTGAGGCAGGTTACTCAACTTTTCTCAGCTGCGATTTCCTCATGTACTAAATGAGGATAATATCTGACTGACTATATTCATTTATATTCATTTTCTAAGGCTGCTGTAACAAAGTACCATAAACTGGGTGGCTTAGAACAAGAGGAATGTATTGTTTCAACATTCTGGAGACCAGAAGTCTGAAATCAAGGTGTTATTTTGGCCATTCTTCCTGCGAAGGCACTAGGGAAATATCTGGTCTAGGACTCTTCTCTGCCTTCTGGTAGTTTCTTGGTTTGTGGCAGCATGACTCCCATCTCCACAAGACATTCTCCCTGTGTACACCTCTGTGCTCAAATTTCCTTTTATGAGGACATCAGCCATATTGAACTAGATTGAAGTAGTGTCCCACCATATTCCAGTGTGACCTCATCTTAAGTAATATCATCTGCAACAATTGTATTTCCAAGTAAGGTCACATTCTGAGGTACTGGGGGCAAGGACTTCAACATATGAATTTTGGGGTGACCATAACATTGACTAACCTCTGGAATTGAGGATAGGCTGAATATATTAGAAAGTACCAATAAAGCATCAGAAAGAAAAATAAGGGAGGGTTGTTTGTTTTTTAAAAAAATTTATAATTGAGAAATTTATAATGTAGGGACAGTAAGAAATTTGTGTAAGGATATAGGACTAAGAAGTAGTGAAGATAAGACTTCAAATACATTCATTTAATAAACACATATTACATATAACATTCATTTAACGTGTACATATTATGTGGCAAGCCCTGTTCTAGTGCTGGAGATTCAACCAAGGACAAAAAAGACAAGGAACCTGGCCTCATGGAGCTTACATTCTAGTTGGGGAGAGGAGCAAAAATAAAGAAATAAACAAATAAATATAACATATTTCATATATACATTTAATATATAATATTTAGTATATAATGTTTAAACAGAGATAAGTACTATAAATTTTTTAGAAGTCTAATAAGAGGGAGAGATAAATGGAGGAATAGAGGATGCTGTTCTATACAGGGTGTCAGAGAAATCTTCTCCTCCAAGGAGACACTTGAGCAGATGGAATACTGGTTGCAGTGAAAGGAGCAAATTCCAAGTGAAAAGGGAGCTGCTAAAGGGAGCTGAGCAAGGAGTGTTGGTGTCTGAACCTTGTTTTAAAAACATGGCTGGCTGCTTTGTGGAGGAAGGGTGGCAGCAAGGCAAGAATGGAACCAAAGAAACCAGTGAAGAGGTGGTTGCAGAAATCCATGTGAGAAATGATAGTGGTATAGATTAGGGAGTTGAGGGTGGAGATGAAAAAAAGACCGAGGGTACATTTTGAAGACAGAATTGACAGGATTTGATGATGAATAAGGCGTGGGGTGTAAGTTAAAAAGGAGAGCCAAGAATGACTCCCAGATTTTTGGCCAGAGCAACTAGGTCAATGATTGTGCCATTTATTTAAATGGTGCATACTGGGAGTAGAGCAGATTCAGGAGAGGAAACCAAGAGTTTAGTTTTGAGCATTTTAAATATGAGAAGCCTATTATTAAACAATCAAGTAGTGATGCTTAGATGTGGTATGTAGCTGGATATAAGAATCTGGAGCATAGAGCACAGATTGAGACTGGAGATCTACATGTGGTAGCCTTTGATCTACAGATGGCATTTGAGTCTTGATACTGGACTGCTAGCCTTGGGAGTGAGTATAAAAAAGAAGTCTAATGACGAACTTGGGGACACTCATATTTAAAATTTCAGAAAGCAGAGAAGGGCCTAGCAAAGGAGACTTAGAAGGATAGATTAGTGAAGTAGGAGAAAAACCAAGGGGGTCTTGGAAACCAAACAGAGACAATGATTGATTCAGGGAAGTTGTAACTGATTCTGCCAAATGCTGGGAGAGGTTGAATAAACTGAAGACTGTGCACTGGATATTGATTTTGTGAGTGACAATGTTTTCATTTACCTTGATAAGAACAATTTTAGTGGGAAGCCTGATTGAAGTCAGTAAAGGAGAGAATGGGATGTGAGGAAGTGAAAACAGACACCAATGTTTTATGTTATCTGTTGCCGCAAATGCTTAGAAGCAGTGGATGTGATAGTTAAGAGAACAGGTGCTATAGTCTTAGACCTCAGCTATTATTCCTACTGTGCCATCTGTTAGTAAGTCACCTAACCTTTCTAGCCAGAGTCCTCACCTATACAGTAGAGATAATAATACAGACCATTTCAAAAAGTTGTTGTCAAGGTTAAATGAGAAATGTGCGTAAAGTTTTGTGTATCGTCAACCCATAGTAAGTGTTCAATAAATATTAGCACCATCCCTAATTTAAGCAAAATATTGGTATAGCTTCAAGACTCTACATAGTTCATTATGTCTGAGAGTAATTGTTGGTTGAGGTGGTAATTATGAAAGAATATGCATAAAATTATGATTATCTGTGACAGGGGAGCAGAGAAATGCTGCAATATAAGAGTTATAATGACTCATATATATTAATTTTTCATGGGATGATGATGGAATAGCCAGGTAGCAGGAGGAACTGGATAGAGAAGAAATGGCTCCTGAGGGTATTTTGGGGGCTAAATGTAGGTGGAAGGCACAGAGAAGACTTGGAGACTAGACCAAGCCATTTCAGATAATATGTGGATAACCTACTTTAGATGTATAGGAAGTAACCATTGATCTTGTAGCAGTAGTTATCACTTGTTCTTTGTTTACATCTGGCTTTTCTTACCAGTTTAGAAAAGAACGTGTCTTCCTCCACCCCTTAGCTCCAATTATATTTCTTACCTCTGCTCCTATAGTACCTACTATTAAGTATGGTCAGGAAAGAGGGCATCTCATCCATGCATATTCCAGACCCTCTAGTCAGATGCTCAGAGGAAAAACTAAACAAGGAGAGAACAGACTGTATGTGAGCAAATCAAGTTGGCCACAGAGTTATTTTCTGGAAACATGGAGCTAAGAAAATCTCTCATGTCTAAACCTGCATATCCTGCAACATGACAGCATCGCCTTGTCTCACAGAGGGTTACTTCTGATGTCTCTCACGGAATGCTGACTGCATACTTGAAGATAACAGTTTCTGATAGGGAGGAGCTCATGTGATAGAGACCTCACCAGTGGCCGAATACTAGGCTATATTGACTTACAGTAGGAGTTAGCAGTGGAACGTTCAAGACAGAGATACCTGTCTTCCTGCTTGGCACACTGACTTAGTGGCTGTAAGTGTATGGTTACATGCAAAAGCTCATTGTTTTTATGGGTTTTGTGGTGGGAGCTTGTTTGAAAAGGGTAAGGGAAGCCAAGATGGTCTCACAGTGGATAGCAGACATGTTGTAAATTTGCTTTCTTGGGCTGACGAGTTTATTTGAGTAATGGTGGAAGTAAAGCAGAGAGAAGCTAGTGGGCTGGGCTGGCAGCCCAGCACAGAGCCCTGGGCCCTTCATTCTCTGATAGAAAGCCCATCTCTGGTAGAGAGATGTTAGGTCTCTTTAGGACTTTTCCCCCTTCACTGGCTGGCAGGTTAGAAGACTCCTTAGCACAGTAAAATTCACATCTTAAAAGGTCGTTTAGGGAGAAGGTGTGGCAGAAATTCATTTTGTCAAAGGAAATACGGTAGGAATGAGAACCATTTGAGGGTACATACTATAAACTAGGCACTGTATGATTTTCTTGATATTCTCCACTTAGTCTTGTGATGTAGGTTTTAATATACCCATTTTACAGATAAAATAATCCATGTTATAGTAAATTAGTGGCAAAGACAGTTAAACACAATTCTGTTGAATTCCAAAACTTACTATCTTTTTATCCTTTCTACTAAAGGCCATAGTAAATCAATCTGCTCTCATTGTTCATCTGCCTCTAGCAGTTTAGTGTAAAACACTGCTTGGGGCCATATAATATATGAGTCTGGGCTGTGAAACTAAGTTGCCTGGAGTCCATTAGAGCTCTGCCACTTAACAGATGTATGATCTTGCGTGGATTAGTTAACCTGCCTGAATCTCAGCTTCTGTCTGAGATATGTTGCTCATGATAGTACTTACCTCACAGGGACATTTTGAAGATTAAGTGAGTCAATACATGCTAAGCATTTAGAATACTGCATGGCACCTAAAATGTGTTCAATAGTTATTAGCTATTATTATCCAAAACATGTTTTCCAGTGCTGTTTTCAATGAACCTAAAAGGGTTATACTGACCTTTTCAGGGAGGAAATAAAAAGCTCAGGCACTGCTCCCCATGAAGCCAGCCTGTTAATGATTTTTGGTCAACAGTACTGTTTATGATTTCCAGTCTTCTCATTTGCTGGGCTTTCGTGCTCCAGAGGCAGCATAGTAGAATAGAAAGGCACTGTACTTTGCCATCAGAAGACCTGGGTTTGGGTTCAAGTTCAAATCACACTTTGTGTGACCTGGGCACTTTATCTTTCTTGCCAGGGGTTCCTTATCTGCACAGTAAGGAGGTTGGACTCCCTAATCTCTAGGACTCCTTGCATTCCCTAAATTCAGTGAATACCAAACAAAGTCACTTAGCCTCTCTGATCTCCGGTGCTCATCTGTACTGTAGCACTCCTGATACCTTCTTTAGTCACTGAGAGATGCAGTGAGAGTGAAAGTGTTTGGTAGACTGTGACAGGCTATGCAAATATAGGAGTTGATCCTTAGTATTATGAGCATTAACCCTGAGTAATACGCCTTGCTGTATGTGCATTGGTGCAGGGGCTTTTTCCACATTTTGTTGTCTTTGCCTACCCCTCACTGAGTTGGGTGGATCCACCTTAACAAGGTGTAGGGGAACACAAGCAGAGAATGGGGGTGCAGTACTGATGGTGGGAAAGCATCTTATTGGTTAATAGTGGTACATCCCAAACACCAATTACTGTCACTGCTTCTAAGGCTGATATATTTATCAGGATGAGTTACAAGGAAATATATGTACCCAGTGAGCGAGAATGCTGCATGGTCACCCCCTGTGATGTAAAATATGAGAATCTAGGAGGGGCTGTTTTATAATTCATCAGGTTCCGCTAGTGAGTTCTGTCGGAGTCTTAGTTATAAAGGCAAGTGTGAACCGGACAGCAGACAGGAGAACCTGGCACCAAGGAGACGGAGAAGCTGCCTTTGGTGCCTCCTGCCTCCTCCCTGCTTTGTTCCAATAATTTTGTGCTCGGTAAGTTCCCTGGCTTTGCAGCTAATCGTTGTTGTTGAATAAGCTTGGCAAACCTACCCGTAGTTTGGAATATACACTTGCTGTCAGAAGTGTGTGTCAGTGCTTGGGCTCCTGACAAATTCCACAATTTCCTTTTAACGAGCAAAATAGCTTAAAAGATGAAAGAAAACCCGATGAATCAATTATTCACCTTGATCCTTGGAAGACTGCTTTCTTTGGTTGCTAAAGTTTCTCAGGTTTCATTCTATCAGTTTCATTTGTTGGGTGAGCTTTGAAAAGAACAAGTCTCTTTGTCATGAAATTGTTTTTCTTAGCTGCCAAAAGGAGGTATGTACAGGGTGGTTTGTCCATCCCCACCCCCCTAATTCACTCTCCTCAGCAATCGGCAAATCTTAAAACAGACCGTTTGCCTGGTAACCAGCTCCAACCGAGCTGAACCTGTGCAAGGCAAGATTCAAATTGCAATCTTTTGTGTGAACAGAACTGAGGGGCTGTGAATAATTGGCATTGTGGCGATTATTGTGAAACTCAGTATGGTGGTAGTCCTGTGTTTTGCCGGGATGGGATCAGAATCCAATGAGATTTGCATTTGGCATGCCTGTTGATGATGTGGGAGAGGGAGTGAAAGAAAAGACTCGATCGTTATGGAAAGAGCTGTACGATGTACCCGCAGGACGGACAAATGCAGAAGGCATGACTGTTGTATTTGCATGACTTGTGGCTGGCTGTTTTCTCTAGTTTCATTGTCACCATTAACATTTACCTGAAGCTGCATTTCTGTCTCATCTGGGTGTGCTGCGGGTCCTCGCTCCAGGTCCTAGCTTCAGGCAGGATGTGTGCTAACTCCTGGTCAGCTAACTATAGGAAGTCATTTCCTCTTCAGAAGGAAAGAGAAGTGAACGCTGTACCTTCTTAGACTCTCTGCTGTGTTGTTTTGCCTCTGTCCAAATCTCATGGAAACCAACAGCTTGACGTACTTTTTTTGCAATAGCAGATTTAACTGTGGTGTCATATGGCATATTATATATGGAGAGGAGTAACAAGGACATTTTTTTCAAATGTTTCAAGTGTGTCTGGCTTGTTGACATTCGCTTTATTTCACTGGCAAGTAGCTACTGTCTTCTAAACCCATAACTGTTTGTCCAAAGTGTTTACCTGCACACTATTGTAATTTCTCTTTATATGTAGAATCTGTAGATTTAACAAATGTCCTCTTTAACCTCAAAGAAAGCAACTCATTTTAGCATCTCTTTGAAAAAAAAAGTATGCATTTTTTTCACCAAAGACTTAGGTTACTCTTTGCTTTATTTTTTGCATAAATATTTTGGTTATCGGCACCAGCACACTTCCAATGAAGTTATTTCTCCTTTCTTAGTATACTTTCTGAATATACCAAAAACTTGGCAGATTTGGAATATGGAATATATATTTTTTCAGGAACACTTTTTTTGTACATGCTTCTTTTGTCCATAAATAGCTTTTCCATATTTTCCATTTCTCTGAATAAGTTCTGCTTAAAGAGCAGAGGAGTGATGTATTGTGGTTGGCACTTAGGGGTGTGTAACCTGAGACTTGGTTTCTAATCCACAAGCGGCTGCCCCACAAGGGGTCTGTAAAATGTCTTATGTTTGGCTCAAAGCGTATGGATAGAGCAATAATGATTAAGATAGGAAATTCAGCAAATCATCGCAGATACAAATGAACATCTGTGTTTGATGCTCCAGCCAGCCCATGACATTTTGTAAAGCTTAGGTCACACAGCTGAAGGGTCCTAAAAGTGTTAATATATCTTAATGCCAAGAACAATGTGGTTGTATTTGTTGTAAAGTACCTTTGAGCTGTGCTGTACATTAAATTTTTAAAAATTACATGCCAGACTCCATGGTTTATTTTACAGCAGTATCTGGGTTTTGATTCAGTGTGGTTTTATGGAAGAATAAACCTATGTACCAGTCTCAAAAACTGAACTTCTTCTCATTTGGCAGTGGTTTTTCCATTTTCTCCACCAACCCATGATAAACTCTATGTATAGCAACAAAAGAAAATTTAATATGAGTTATCCCCAATTAAATTTACAGCAAGACAAATATAAACTGTGACAAGAACCCTCTTACAGGGCACATACACACAAAACCATGTCTCTCAAAACAGGATTAAAAGCTAAACAGGCAAATGTTAATTTTGCCTACGTGATACATATAATTTCCTTTGCGAGGGTAGAGAAGGTGGCAAAAAGGACATGTTGAAAAGTGCTGTTCAAAGACCTGGCTCAGCAAGGTGTAAATGGAAAGGGCAAGGGTTTTGTGTCCCCAACCAAGTATTATTGTCTGCACTTCACGCTCTTTCTCTGTAAAATGGAGGAGGGGAAAATTAGGAGAATTAACCAAATTGATGACATAGGTAAAGCCAATAGTATACTGTTTAGCACAAAGCAATGTCCAATGAAAGGTAGTCATTGTTGTAAATTGTATTTTGTCAAATATATTAACTCATTTTGATAGATGTTGATTTTGTAAGAAATTTGCATGGTAAACAGGAAGATTATATAATTTTTCTGATTAACAAGATATACTTCTTATAACTAGATCATTTTGTGTTTTTGTTTTTATTTTGGAAACCTAGTAAAGACAGGGTTATTACCTTTCTGTTCACTTTTAACTAATTCCTAGAATAGTATCCAAAGTTTTTACATAATTATTTAAAGAATACATTTTCTTTCCAATAGAGAACATGGAAATAAACTGGTGCCAAATAACACATCATAGCTTTGTACGTTATTTGCCAAATAACAACTAGGCCATAATTCCAGCCCTGACATTGTTTTAAAATACCTGACAATACTAGTAAATATAGTTTATGATGTCCCAGGCACTATGCTAACAGTTTTACATGCGTTTTCTCATTTAATTTTCATCACTACCCTACCAGGTAGATCCTATTTTGCTTACCGTTATCAAATGAGGAACTGTTAAAGAAAATTTTGTTTAAATATACTACTAATGTAAATTGGCATATAGCAGTGCTAGGATTTAAACCCACGCCTGTCTGATTTCCGGATCCACATGGTGACCAACATGTTGGAAGCATGCAATAGAGTTTGCCCAGCTCTTCACACTTCCATTTTGGGATCTTGGCCCCATATCTGCTTTGATTCCTCTCCTCATATGTTTAATCCCTCTCAGAGTTTAGGGAATATTTTAAAAATGAAGTTGGGGATTTCCTTGCTCCCACTTTTGGTCTATGCCAGTTAAGATCACATTTTCCTGAGCCATCTCTCCTATTCTTACCGAAGTATAAAATTTGGTATAAAAAAATGAAACATAAAAAGGTCGTAAATGTACCAAATTCAAGGCAAGCTCTGAAAGTTACCCTAAATCAGTACCACCCTTTGAACTGAGCAAATTTCCCTGTATCTCTGGCTTTAGAGAAGGCTGTAGGCCAAGAGGATGGGCTCTCTTAGATTTTGCTCTCTCCCCCTTCTGGATCACATTCAGGGTAAATAGGACTCAATAATTTTTTCCCCAAACATTCTTAAGCTCACTTTCAAGAGGTGTATGATGTGCCTCCCCAACCCCCTGCCCCCAAGTCTGAGGGGAAACCAAGAGTCTTCTATTTGCATGAGGGTAGGAAATAGGGCAAGGGATGGATGCTGTTAATCATTGCTTGCACTGATGAGCTGTGATGTCCACACATCTGCATGAAAGGTCTTTTGTGGTGCAGGAAGAAACTATGAAAAAGAAGAAGGATGGCCGGGCGCGGTGGCTCAAGCCTGTAATCCCAGCACTTTGGGAGGCCGAGACGGGCGGATCACGAGGTCAGGAGATCGAGACCATCCTGGCTGACACGGTGAAACCTCGTCTCTACTAAAAAAATACAAAAAAACTAGCCGGGCGAGGTGGCGGGCGCCTGTAGTCCCAGCTACTCGGGAGGCTGAGGCAGGAGAATGGCGTAAACCCGGGAGGTGGAGCTTGCAGTGAGCTGAGATCCGGCCACTGCACTCCAGCCCGGGCGACAGAGCGAGACTCCGCCTCAAAAAAAAAAAAAAAAAGAAAAAGAAAAAGAAGAAGGGCTAGCCCAGGACTGGGAGCCTCTGCTTATGTTCTTGTTGTGGGTCCCAAAAATATGAGTCAGCCCTACCTTGAGTTGCAGAAGATTTACTTATATTTCAGAGTAGTAAACTAAAATTCCAGTGGGTTGGTTTTGTGGGGATTTTGTCTGTTTTGCTTTTGACTTTTTTCCTCGATTAACCCAAAAGAAATCCTTTGAAGAAGGAAATGGTCAAAACTGTGACGATCTCAGCTTCAAGGAAAGACGTTGGCTTTTCTAGTTCAGAGTCATAGTCTTACTTTGGAAAACAATTTTAGGATTGGCTGGATTAAAACTGTCTGCCATGTGTCTTTTAGGGCACTTGAAAACAGTTGCTTGGAGAGACCCTAGCTAATTTCAGGTGTCCTTTCCTTATCTCTAGTTTTAAATTGCAATTGTAACACTTAGGGCAGAGGACTAATAGAAGGCTGCCTGAATGATCCAAGTGGAACCCTGCCTCACAGGGGAGGTTCCCCCTGTAGGAAGAATCAAATCAAAGCGGAGATGACTATCAATGACTTTGTGTAGCCTTATGCCATTACTACAGCCCCTTCTGTTTAGTACATCATTCTCCGAATAGTTCCTTTTCATCTTATGTCATGTTGGAGACAAAGACACTCCTGAGGAGAATTAACAGCCAGGAGTTCTAAGCAACAAATCTTTGTGATTATTAAGAACTTTGAGGTTTGGGGGATTTTGTTTTTGTTTTTTAATGAAATGAAAGCTATTATGCAATTAACGTGAATGATTTTTTCCTTTTATTTTTGTTTCTTTAGTATTATTTTCACAAAGTAGTTTTCTAGGTGGGAAGACAGAATGCATTGTTGGAAGTATTCCCTACTATTAAACCTTGCAACTTTGCATTCCTTAGCTATAAAACAAGTATAGCAATTCCTGTCTCACAGGGCAGTTGGTAAGATGTAAATGAGATAACTTTATTTCCCAGTATTAGCTATGCTTTCATCCATATGAAAGTATCTGACACAGTAAATACTTAATGCATAGTATGCCTACATTAAGTGTTCACCCAATCTGAAAATACAGTGGTTAAATTAATGACTCTGTGAAGACTAATGGGTGCCGTATTTATTTTGCCTAGAAGAGTTGGTAGTAGAGATGGTGCAAAGAGATAACAAACAAACAAAAGCAAGACAAAGCATGCCTTTGGTGGTAGTATCTCCATTTTATTTTTAGTTTCTTCTTTATGTTTTATTTATCATTTGAACTTTTAATAAACATGAATCATTCACATAATTATAAGAAAAGGGAAAACACACTTTTAGGAAATTAGAGGAGAAAATAGCTGTTAGTATATTGGGAACATCTAACTCTGAAAGAGTTATATTTTTATATTTGATAAAAAAAAATGCAAAATACTTGGGAAAGCCATGTGTTCTGGTCAGAATAATCCAGATTACCTTGCTTTGTTAGGTTATTTTCTAGTTCATTTGTCTATTATTAGTTATTTATTAAGCATGGACCATATGCCAAGTGTTCTGCTGGGTGATGAGATAACAAATATGAAATACTTTAATCCTTCAACTCAAGGAATTTATAATCCAAGAGACATGGATAAATGAGCCCATAGTTGCAAGTGTGATTCCTTCTCAGCCATGACAGTAACAGATAAGGCTGCTTTCCATTGTAAGTAGTGTCAGGCTTGCAAAACAAAGTAGTTTTCTAGGAGGAAAGGCAGAATGCATTGTTGGAAGTATTCGCCACTACTAAACCTTGCAACCTTGCTTTCCTTCACTATAAAGCAGGTATAGCAATTCCTGTCTCACAAGGTGGTTGGGAAGATGTAAATGAGATAACTTTATTTCCCGGTATAAGCTATGCTCTCATCCATATGAAAGTATCTGGTGGCCGGGCGCGGTGGCTCAAGCCTGTAATCCCAGCACTTTGGGAGGCCGAGACGGGCGGATCACGAGGTCAGGAGATCGAGACCATCCTGGCTAACACGGTGAAACCCCGTCTCTACTAAAAATACAAAAAAAAAAAAAACTAGCCGGGCGAGGTGGCGGGCGCCTGTAGTCCCAGCTACTCAGGAGGCTGAGGCAGGAGAATGGCGTAAACCTGGGAGACGGAGCTTGCAGTGAGCTGAGATCCGGCCACTGCACTCCAGTCCGGGCGACAGAGCGAGACTCTGCCTCAAAAAAAAAAAAAAAAAAAGAAAGTATCTGGCACAGTAAATACTTAACACATAGTATGCCTACATTAAGTGCTCACCCAATCTGAAAATACAGCAGTTAAACTGATAACTCAAACTGACTTGCTCAACAAAGGGAATATATACTCATATTGGTGATTGTAACTTAAAAGTACATCAGTAAAGTCAGCTTCAAGAGGTCTGATCCTGTAGCTCAGCTCACAATGTTGTCAAGAAATCCCTTTTGGTCCTGCCACACTGCCTGTCTTTGTGTTAGCTTCATACCAAGACTAATTGCCCTCATGGCCCCAGGACAGTTGCCAGTGGCTCCTAAACAACTTGTTTTCATAGTCACATCCGGCTAGAAAGAGATCCTGGCAATGATTGCTAGAATTCACTTTGAAGAGACTGGCTTCTATCCACCCCTGAACATGAGACCAAATCTCCAGCCCCATTCTAAAGCTTAAATAGGATAAAGACAGTCTCCCCAGGACATTATGAGTCCTTAACTGAAATTTGGCAGCTGTTGCTGTTAGGATGGGATGGTGGTGGGGAAGGATGCTGGAAAAGAATCCAGCAGCCATCTATAACTTGTGAAATGTACAATACATAATGTACAAATGTCTACTAGAGTTAGTACATAACATAATGGAATGAAGGCGAAGCATTTGATGGTGCATGTCCCTAAATTGGTTTCCAGGAAGAGTAGGAGTTTGCTAGGGGAGAAGAAAGAAGGAAAGGCTTTGAGGTAGAGAAAAATGGTCTTTGCCACAAAAGCTAATGAAGTAATTGTTCAACTCACTGCCTATCTTTACACTGGCACTACTGCGGAAATCACCAGACAGTCAGAAGCCATGTGCCCAGTAGAATAACGAACAGAAAACCTAGAGTATCAGTCTCACCAAAATTTGTTGTTAAATAATGACCATTGAGTTCTAAGCTAAACCACAGTCAAATGTTCTGATTCTTTACAATGTGGATACAGATTTGGAGTCAATCAATGTGAACTTTAAAATGTATGTTACCAGGCTCAAGAATTATAGTATTTTGAACAACATCATCATCTTCTTCTCCTTTTTACTTCTAATTAAACCTGCTCAGAGAAGATTAATGACTTATACAATAACTCAAGTGTATTTGGATTTTGATATCATGATGTTTGTGATGCTAAAAAATATGATAAGACAAATAAGAATATATTTTGGTACGTATGTTTGCTATATCACTTTGGAAATGAGCCAAAGAGTAAAATATTTGTTAACAAAATATCAATGCTTCAAAGAAAAATTAGACTTCACTCTGATTTCTGGATAATTCAAAGTTTATATAATTCATAAGTTCTTCAGCCTTTGGCAGTAATCATCATTTCTTTCTACTGAGGAAGTAGAATACTTCCTTCATTAAGATTGTACTTAATGGGCTTGGTAATAGTTTTCCACTAAAATTCCTGACTCCAAATTTAATTAACTACACTTTGGATTGTTTTTCCACTTTTACAGCATAGAAGAGGAGGTGACAAAACCGTTATTTACTTTCTATCACAAGTGTGCTCATACAGTTCACAATTTTCTGTCATCCAAATGCAGTGATTAAACATTCTTATTTCACTCATGAAGCTTGTCTCAGTGCTGTCAGTCCACCTACCTGGTGGGTATGCTCCTAAAATATTCATTTGTTTATCTAGCTTCATTCCAAAGAACAGAAAATAATAGCAACAAACAGAATCGAAGTATATTTCCTCTTGCCCCTTGCTTCTGGTGTATAAAATCTGTTCAGAAAATCTGTATCCAGGCATGGGTAAGTGCTCCCAGCCCAGCTGTGTCAGTGAAGAGCCCAAGACTTCTGTTTTAACTCAGAAAACATGCTTGAGTCAGAGAAGGGTGCAATGACCAGGTAGGAAATGCTTCCCAGGGCACTGGCTTCTTCCTCTTCAGATTAGACAGTTCTCCAGTGCAGAGAAAGAAGCAACTAAAAATAGTGGAAGGGTGACAGATCATGTTTATTTAAAAGCACATATGTCACATAAGCATTAAAAGGTACCATTATTACCATGGCATAACTTCACTTCCCCATAGCACAAACCAGATAAAATCTTCTTTGTCTTGTTTTGTGGCTTCCTTGTACAAACAGAGAAACTGTTCCTTAGATGAATTTCTTACCTTGTCAGTAAGTGTGTTGAGTTCCTGACAAATAGAGGATGCCAAAGAAGTATCAAAAATGCCAACGCTAATATTCCGGCTGCAGGCAGTGCTTCTGCTTCTTAAAATATTGAAATATATTCTTGTGAGTAAATAGCTTCTTCCCTGGGCTCTTTAAGTGCTCCTCTCCAAGCTGCTTCAAACTGGAACCCCTGAATCCCTTCCCTAGGACTCTCACACATCTCCATGCTTGAGCAACTAAAGCATTAATACCTGGCACAGCTAGCTATAAATATTTTGACATCACTTCTATGTAACACTCATCTTATTTTTAAAGAACTTATGGCTACAATTAGGGAGAATAACATTTAGACACAGGAACAATGTGTAACTAAGTATTGAGATGTTTAAGACGGCCCTTTATGCGTTTTTAAAAAGTGGGTAAAGGAGATATTTGAGGTTGTCTGGAAAGACAGGTCAGGGATTTGGATAGGGCAGAGGTAAAGGAGTAAAAGACAATGGCAGAATGTACAATTTTAAAAATTCATTTACTTAACAAATAATAACAAAATTCTCCATTTGTTTATTGCTGCTGTGTGCAAATCACTGAATACATGTTACCTCATTTACTTCTCACAGTAGCATTATAAAAATAGAGGAGAAAATGATGCTTGGTCACATAGTTGGAACGTAGCAGGACAGCACCTGTGATACCCACCATTTCCCACGATGTGCAAGACACTGTATTAGGTGCTTGAATATGAAGATATATCTTTCTACTTGTATGGGCCAATAACAAACCCAAGGAAATACTGGCAGCCCCTTAATTGAATAAAAAAGTGCTAGTGGGTCTTCCACCATCAACAGCATCATTTTAAAATATTACAGGATAATGCATTATTGTCTTGCTTGCTTCAGTTGCCCCACTAGCAGCATAAAGAGCAAAATGTGAGCCATAGGGTGCTAGCTAAACTCATTATAATGTGATTATCTGATCTTCCAACATTAGTCTTCTCATGACCTTTTCATAACATAGGACATTAGAAAAAACAATAAAACACACAGTCAAAATGATTAGCCTATTGACAAAGTGTTGCTTTCCATCTTTAAATGGAAACTGAAAGAGGGAGCCTATTAATGATTTCATGGCAAATATCCCTTTTTTTGAAAACTCCCCAGTTATGCCTTGCACAACAATGAGCATATGTTTGTCATGACTAAAAATTATTTGGAAAAATATATGTTTTTAGGCCAAAACGTAGGCATCATAGGCATTGCCTCGTTTCTTACTAAAATACCTCACAGAGAGATTTGTTTTGTTTTGTTTTGTTTTGTTGTGTTTTGTTTGATGAAGTCTTGCTCTGTCGCCCAGGCTGGAGTGCAGTGGCACGCGGCTCACTGCAACCTCCACCTCCTGGGTTCAAGCGATTCTCCTGCCTCAGCCTCCCAAGTAACTGGGATTACAGGTGTGTGCCACCACACCCAACTAATTTTTTTTGTATTTTTAGTAGAGACGGGTTTCACCATGTTGGTCAGGCTGGTCTCGCACTCCTAACCTCATGATGCACCCACCTCAGCCTCCCAAGGTGCTGCGATTACAGGTGTGAGCCACCACACCCGGCCTGAGAGTTTCTTGAAGGCAGGGATTTGATGTCATTCATTCCTATATGCCTAGCATCTCACATGATGCCTCAGCACAAACACACCAAAAATACTGGTTGATAAATGCCAGTTGATACATTCTTCAAAGGAGGATGGAGACAACATGAGAGAAAAGGTGGGGAAGAATTTCTGAAGCTGAGCTAGAAGATGATACAGGAATTTGCTAGGTTTATAGAGAAGAGTATTGTTAGGAGTACACTGAGCAATATTCCCAAAATAAGTAAGTATGCTCACAGAGTTTGCATGTTTAAGAAAATCAAGGAGGCTGGGCACGGTGGCTCCTACCTGTAATCCCAGCACTTTGGGAGGCCAAGGCGGGCAGATCACCTGAGGTCGGGAGTTTGAGACCAGCCTGACCAACATGGAGAAACTCTGTATCTACTAAAAATACAAAATTAGCCAGGTGTGGTGCCTGTAATCCCAGCCACTTGGGAGGCTGAGGCAGGAGAATGGCTTGAACCCGGGATTCGGAGGTTGCGGTGAGCCAAGATAGCGCCATAGCAGTAGCCTGGGCAACAAGAGTGAAATTCCATCAAAAAGAAAAAGAAAGAAAGAAGGGGAAGAAAGGGAAGGAAGAAAAATCAAGGAAAGCCTCAATGTTTCTACAACATTTTTTTCTCCTGGTGTCCCATTTCTCTAAATTTCCTTCCTTACTCCCCTCCCCTTTATTTGTCTAACCCTCCACTCATTCTTTAAAATTCAGGCCTCTTCAATAAATAATTGGCAAAGAAAAAAGAGACATAGGGGAAACACTTAAAAGTAACAAATTGTAAGCAATGAACATTTGTGTATTTCAATGCAAACAAAACGTAAATGGTAAAACAAATCATGATGATGAGACAGTTAGAGATCTGGACACCAATTACATATGTGGTGACAAGTTATTGGTAATATTTGAGATGTGATAATTGTATTGTGCTTATATTAAAAACAAGCACCTTATCTTTTAGAACTACACACTGACATATGCATGGATGAAATTATTTGCCTCAAAATAATATAGGAGAGGGAAAGTGAGTAGGGATATTGATGAAACAAAAAATAAATAAGCATTATTTGTTTATTGATTGATTAATTGTCCTCCTGAAAAATGTTTTTCTTCCCTTCCTCCCCACCAGTTGGATCTTTCTTGCTATATCTCAAATACTCCCGGCTTATTTCTGTAACTACATTTATCTTATTATATTATAATTATCTGTTTTGGTGGATCTTATCACCAGAGGGAGCTCATTAGTAAGGACAGATTTTTCTTTGTCCTTCCATTGACTGCTAATAGGAGGGGCTCAATAGTATTGGATAGAAGGATGAAAAGATAAATGAATGGATACAGACTCTACATAAGGATGTGTGATTCAAGCGGTGTGGGTTCCCCTTGATTTCCCCTACATTCATCTAATTCTTAAGAAATAAATCTCAATTTATGTTTTATACACTAAACAGCATTTGCTCACAACAGAAAGCCATAAATGCAGCAGTCTAATTAAAACTAGATAATTCACATATTTTCATTTAATATTAACAGAATACCATGTTGCAGGGCCATGTTCTTAATTAGGATAAGATAGCACTGTACCAAACCCATTTAGTTGTCATAGTGATAAGGACGATATAAAGGAAAACATTTTCCTTGTGTTTAAAATTTTTAAAAATTAAATTAGGGTTATTTGAATCTACTTTTTAAATGTAACATTTACAAGGAAATGTACATATACACAGAAATACATGCATCTATGTATGTATTCATGAAGATGGACTACACGTTCCATGAGACACAGCAGCCTAGAATGTTTCTTATAGAAACAAAAGTTTGCCTCCTTTTTATTTTGAAGGAAAATATTTTCATCACATCACTTCATAGTAGTATACTATAATTGGAAATATCAATTTACTTAGATTCCTTTCTACTGTTAACATGTACACACCCAAAAATTTGCTTGAGAAATAATTTGGGAATATATCTGTCCTTCAGAGTTCTTAGTTACCCACCCAGGAGCAATGCAATTAGATAAATGTATTAAAACATGCATGATGTTACCAAGAGAACCTGTTTAGCAGACCAGATGGAACTGCTGGGTTTTTTTAAAAAAGAAATGTCTTCGTCTATGACAACACAATGAATTTTCTTACATCTTCAAATTTCATGAATATGTGCTTGTGAGTGAGCCCAAAGGTGTTTGTTTTCTTCTGTGGTAGAGATAAAATTCCTGGTATTAAATTGCAAATAAGAACAACGTATACCAAAACCTATCATGGTGACCAAGAAGTATGGAGACTTGATATATAGAGTCACCAGTGATGGGTGCTTTTATTTCTGTATGTCCAGAACCTAGCCTTGGCCTAAAAACTGTGGGTGCTCGGTAAATGTTTGTTGACCTTTTTTCCTGCTTTCACCTTCTCCTGGGAACCTTGTCACCTACCACCACAAGTATCCACTTTATTTGTAACATGTAGAAGAAGCCCAGAAATGATAAAAGCACATTAACTGGAGAAGATTCTATAGAGTTTGGCAAGACTCTTGAGAAATGCAGAGGTGAACTAGACATCTGTTTACCCCTAATCCTCACAGAACTCACTGGAATATTTATGATGCCTGTCCTCGGCTGGATAAGCTGATTGAGTTAGGTAGATGTGATATTGAACCCAACACAGTATACATCACTGCCCTGAGAGCTAAGAGACCAAAGAATTTAAAGCATAGCTATAAGATTAAAATTATTTTCAGGTAATCATCTTTTCACCATTTGGGTCAAGATTTAGTTTTGAACTATCTTTCCCTCTTAAATTGATAGCTCTTCCTTTGGCTTGCCCTAACAAGGAACTGCATAACTGCAAGTATTTGCTCTTTCATTTATTGAATTATCTGGAAAGTATTCATTTAGTGCCTGCTTTATGTTTAGCGCTATTCTGGGTGCAGAGAAATACATGATGGCTTTTCATGTTTGTTTGTCTTAAATTTTTTCCTTTGTTTTCAAGATTGGAAAGGTTGTCTGTTCCTCTTTATTTCAGGGCATAAACACCCTTGTGGTGCCTTCAAAGTGGGGTCAAAATATAGCAATCAACATGAAAATAGTTAAACTTGAAAATCATAGGCCACTATATTAAGGGTACAAATTATGCTTCGTTTTTAATTAAGTGGACCTAAGTTTGAAGCATCAAGGGATCCTTCTGTTTATAAGTGGGTTGTATTCTTGTGTGAGCCTTAATTGTGTGTCGCATATCTATAATATATGTATACATTGGCATAGAAATGTACATGTGCACAGAAATACATACATCTATATATGTATTTATGAAGAGTATACCTTGCAGCCTAGAATGTTTCTTTATAGACTTTTCAGCAGAAACATACTCAGTATCAACTTGCTTTTATATATGGCCTTCTGAATTGAAAAGTTATTGCTAGAGGTGAGAATCTTATTTTGCAGTAAATTAATAGGAATGAGTAATTTGGAAGAGTGTGAGTAGGGAGAGGGGGTTCATGAGGAGAGGGACCAGGTCTGTTTTACATACTACTATATTCCTAAGACCTAACATAACACTCTGCCTGGCACACAGTAGTAGGGTTCAGTGAATAAACAGATCAATTAATGCAAGCTCAGGATTGGGAAAATATTTCAATAGAGCATTTTGATGGGCCAGGAAACTCTTTGGCCATAAAATAAAGAAGAAACTTTTGCTCCCTGGAGATTTCATTAAACTCAGCAAACATGTATTGCCTTCTAAGTTTTACCAGGGACTAGTAATTTGGTGCTGAGCTAATAACAGTTCCTGAGCTTTAGAAGCTCACAGTCTAGCATAAAAACATATATATACACACACATACATACATATACATGTATGTATATATACATATGCACACACATATGTGTGTGTATATATATAGTTTTTCTTCTATTTTATTGTAATTTAAATTACAATTATAGCATATGAGTACAATTATATTAGTGTTAAAAAAGTACAGAGGTAACCCAGAGAAAGGGGTGTTTACCTCTACTTAGTAGGGCTAGGAAAAACTTCTCTGAATGTCTCTGCAGTATTTTAAAGAACCAAGGCTATCCCAAGTAGAATGAGCAGCCTATACAAAAGTATGGAGCTATGAAACAGCAAGACGTGTCCCGGGACTGATAGCTTTTTGTTCTTAAGCTGTAAAATGTGTTGTCTGTCTAGAGAAGAGTCTTAGATCAGCCTGGAGAGGAAGAATTGAAAATAGATTTTCTTGGCAAATTGACAACTGGATGTTTTTATGTATCAATCTGAAAGTCCTCCATTCTACCTTGTTTCTACATAAATCTGACCCTGCTTCAATATCCACCACGTCTGTGATGCCAGACATAGCCATTGCTTCCATGAACATCAGCTTGAGCACCATCATTTTGTTTGGTTGGTTTCTTTCTTTGTTTTTGTTTCTGCCTTTTTTTTTTTTTTCTTCATTTCCCCAGAAAATTGTAAAGTGACTGGCAGCCAGGAGCCATCATTTCCCTCTTCCTTTAATTTCTTTACATGATTAGTAGCAAGACCTAGACCAACTAGAAGGAAGTTAGCCACCTCTGGAGAGAACATCACTAATTTCCTTAGCATGACTTGCTGAATTGAAAAGGAGTTTGAACAAGCTGGCTGCATTTTTGGACCAACTACCATGCTGAGACCTTTATATTCAGGTAATGAGTATTTGTGAAGCTCACATAAAATTCCTCTTTAAGACTAGAAAACAAAAGTTCAATCGAAACCTTGGGATCGACAGAAATAAAAACAGAATTGTTTACAAGTGAATGAGAAAATCTATTAACATCATGCCAGCTGCATATTCACAACCCTCCAGGAATGCATGTCAATCTGAATGTCATATCCTTAGACAGCTATAATAAGCGTAGGTAGGACAGAGTTTGCTTATCACTATTAAATGGTAATAAGTCCATTTCAAAGGGCAAATGAATGAAAAATGCACTTGAAAACTTATTGGATACACTAAGAAAAGGTTATCTAAACTTCATTGTAGACAGAAGACAAAAGCATATTTTAAGAAATTCTTCCTTAAAATAAATCTCCTTTATTCATATTTTTATATATTCATTGTCTTGGCTTAAGTCTATGAATAGATGCAACTTTAATTACTCAAAGGCAAACACGCCTAAGGAAAGATAAAGTGTTGACCATACATCACAGTTTGCCCAGGCCAGTTCCAGTGTATGCCTGGGTTTGGAAGAAGATCACAGACTGTTGGCAAATGGGGCTGGAATGAGAGTATAGTGTTGTTTAAGGTCTGTTGGAGAGGGAATGAAAGGGACTTCATTCTTTCTCTATATTTAGAGGTTGGATGAGAACTAGCACAGAAGGCCAAAGCCCAGGCTTTGAATTTTGCCCTCTTCACTTACCAGCAATGTGACTTTGGGCAAGCCATGGGACCTCTCTTGGGTATCAGTTCTTTTCAGCTCATGGTGGAGTCTTGTGCTTGGTAGAAGGGTCACTTTATTAGATAGTTACAATTAAGCTGTTTCAAGAGGTAACCAAGTAGGGAACAAAAGTCTGGAAATCTTACTGGATAAAATGAGTTAAAGCAGTGGTCCCTAACCTTTTTGGCACCAGGAGCTGGTTTTGTGGAAGACAATTTTTCCATGGATGGGGTGGGTAAGGGGAATGGTTTTGGGATTAAACTATTCCATCTCAGATCATCAGTCATCAGACATTAGATTCTCACAAGAAGAGGCAACCTAGATCCCTCACTTGTGTAGTTCACAATAGGCTTTGCACTCCTGTGAGAATCTAATGCAACCATGGATCTGACAGGAGGTAGGGCTCAGGCGGCAATGCTCACTCACCCACCACTCACCTCCTGCTGTGCGGCCCAGTTCCTAACAGGCTGTGGACCCCTACCAGTCCGCGGACCAGGGGTTGGGGACCTCTGAGTTAAAGAAACCATGGCTGCCTAGCTTCAAGGGATAAGAACAACAAATACAATAACTTTCAAATACAAGAGAGCCTTCAAGGAGATAAGAGATTATAAATTTTATAACTACAGAGGGCAGAAGTAGATCTCATGGTGGGGGAATTAAAATATTTCAGTTCTGTATTAAAAACTATTGAATAATGAGATCTATCTAGCAAATGAGAGGGGCTAATCTTGAAAATAATGCTAGTGAAGACAGGAAGCAGAGAACTTGACATTCATGTTTGTAAAAAAAAAAAAAAAATCATGGGGGAGATAGTGGGTCAAGTTGGAAGGGGCCTGAGGAAAACCCCCATGGAATGTGATAGCCCTTTATTTATCTTCCAATTCCCATGCACCCTTGTATGTGTCACTTCTGTGTCTTTTTGACTCCTAACTGTTACCGCTGACAGAGAACTCCAATCTCATGCTCCTATCGTAATGCATTCCCCATTCTCTAAAAAAAAAAAACCTCAAGAATCTCCACAGTGGTCGTAGAAATTATTCATTTTTCCTTAGACAAGTTGCCTAGTGGTTGACAAGGGGCATGTCTGATCTGCCTTTCTTTTCTCTAGGACATACGGAATGGTTTGAATATTTATTATTGTAGTGAAAGCAACATTTAAAAAGATAAAAGAAAGTGGTAAGCTCTATAGTCTTGAAATTCTCTGTGATCTCTCTTCCTTTGAGCTTGCTTAACCCCTGAATCACAATATCTGTTGAATCCCTCAGGTCATCCCTGCAGAGAGAGAGAGTACATAAAAGATAATCTAATATTTAGAAAGTATAACCCCCATTTGTACTCTATATTGCTGTATTCTGTGACACTATGTCATAGTTGACTGTTTGCTGGTTTAACTCTTATAGCATAATGTAAAGCCCTTATGACCAGATGATGTGCCTTATTCACTGTTGTATCTCCATTGCCTAGCACACTACTTGACATAAGAAGGCAACCCATGCATAGTTGAAGAATGAAGACAGCCCTTTCTTCTCTCCTAGAACTAACTCTACCAGCCTCTTCCATGCAAGATTCTCCCTCATAGCCCAGTTCTATTTTACAGTAGCTTGGCCCCTCTTTCTAAGGCTTCTTAAGTCTTCTTTTTTTCAAGCTGAGTACCAGTCATCTCTCACAGGCACACACTTCATTTTTCCACACATCTAAGGTTTCAAGGCATTCTATTGATTTTCTTCCCTAACAGTACTTTAATATTGGTTGGTTAATCAAGTGCCAGATTCCTGTTTATTGAGCACTTGCTATAGTCAAACACTCTTCTAGATACTGAGAAGTGTTCAGTCATGCAAAAAAACGTGGTCTCTGTCCTCAAACTCTAGTTGAGTCTTAAGATATATAAGTAGAATGAAAAAACTCATAGTGTCTTCCAGGACTCAGTTAAATGCTAAATAAATGTTAGTGCTGGCTTGATGAGCTTTCAGAAAAGGACCTTTCCAGAATGAGAGATTTGGAATCTTTAGGAAGCACATAGACGTCAGTTAGCTTTTCAAAGGTAAAATGAATCTGGATCATAAGTTAGACACACAGACATTTTAAGGAAGGATGATGCACTCTTCAACGTTATACTTTTTAACTCAACAAATATTCATTGAGCATCTGCTGTATCCCAAGCACCAAGCTAGAGACTAGTACTGTGAGTTTTCTGAAGTCAAGTGTGGTTTGGTTTTCCTTCATTTAATTCCAAACCATCCATGACCTGATTCATTCCTGCAGTTTTAACTACTACCTCCCAGCGTGCAAAAGCCACCCAACTCTACCTGTCCACCCCCAGATTCTTTCAGTAAGTCTAATCTTGACTTTCCTTTAAAAAAAAAAAAAGTGAGGTGTGACGATTCTGGTCTACCCACTCTCTGCCAGCCATTCCCACTCCCCTCCACCCAAATGCATCAGACACCGTGAAGCTTACAAAATATGCAGACATCTAATTCCTTGCAACTACATAACCTCTCTAGTAAAAAACATGCTTTTAAGTATCCTTCCACCCCACTGCTGCCTATTTGGGACTGGAGAGCCTTGTTGGCTAATGTGGACCAGCCTGCAGGATAACAGTCTATGTGTCAACAGACTCTTTCTTGGTGTTAGTGAAGACAGTACTATTTTCATTCACTGAATCCATAACATGGGCCAGATGCTATGCTAGATGCTTTCTGTCTACAATAGCTTATCCTTACGGTAAGCTCTGTAAGAGAGCTATCATCTCCACCATTATATAAATGAAAAAACTGAGGTCACAGAAACAGCTTGCCCAAGATTTCAGATCTAGTAAGTAGCAGGAATCAGGATGAAAACCCAGATCAGTTTGGTTTCAAATTGGACATTCTTTTTAATACATTACAATGAAGGCAGATTAATAGTTTTCAGTGCCTCAATCTTATTTGGAATGTAGGGATGGATTAATTCTTATTTCTATCTGCCTCAGAATTACAATGCCCTTGACAACTGATGTTTCCAAGGAAAATCAACAGCCTTATGTCAGTACCTAGGAACCTCTGAGGTATTCTTACTATGCTGAACTATGGGAGGCATCTAGACATTAAGGTTAATAGTATTACCAACCCACAGATGGCTTATGGCCCAGGTGACCCCTGAGTCAGAGCATACAATCTGCAAATGTATGTCTGGCGGAACAAAATCAGTGAACTTTCATTCATTTATTCATTCAGTTAATACTTGGCAAGCTTCTACTATGTGCCACACATACATTATATCTGCAGTGATACTGCAGATACAATGTATGTTTTTAACAGGGTGTCTTGCCAGGCCTAATATATATTTAATAAACCACTTGTCTTGGGAATGAATGTCCTTTGCCTATGTATAGAGAGGTTTTCAACTGCAATGGTACTCTGGCAGGAGGAACAGTGCAAACAACTCTTAACCTCTGAGATAAGATTTTGACAGCAACGTGGTATATTATACCCACTGAGAGCAGTCCCTGAATGGAAAAAGCAAAAGCACATTGGGAATTGGACAGTCCACGGCTCTACTCTCAGATCTGACATTTAATACTTTGCTGTATAATTTTAAATTATTTTGTCTCTGGGAGCCTCAATTCCACAACTGCAAGGCAGGGATGATAATAATGTCCAACGAATGGGTAGTTTACTCAATTATTTAACATATATTTATTGAATATTAAATCAGTCAAGAAAATAGATAGCACCTTCATTATCTTAAGAAGAAAGCAGTGTAATTCAGGGTAGTAATGTGCTTAGAAACTGTTTGAAGACTGATAGTTAGGGATGGGAGCAGCTACCACCAAATCAGGTAACCTCAGGGAGCCATTTCCTGAGCCACAGTTTCTTCCAGCCGTGAAGCTAGAGACCAACAGTGGACTGTAGAGTCTGAGGAAACTGTAAGATACTGGAGCAGTGCTGACAGTCGCAAAATCCTGTGATGCTGTGCCAGTCTGCTACTTCCCTTTAACGTCCTGGAGCTTACGGAAGTTACTCTGGTTGAGAGAATGTAAACTGGAATTCTACTGACAAAAGGTTCTGAGCATATAGTTCTCAGGCTTCCTGCTCTTGTGATATAGTGGGAAGCATGGGGGTGGCAGAGTTAAGGAACAATGCAGAGGACCAGTAGCAAGAGCCAGAACAAGCATCTCCTATATGTCAGGAACGGTTCTTAGAATACAGAGGTAAATCGAAGAGACAAATATTCTCATGTGGCTCACATTTAATTGTGGGAGATTCAATGAGTTAATGTATTGATGCATTCCACAGAGCACAAAATATAGCAGATTTCTTAGAAGTAATTATTCCCTTTTTTAAAGTTCTATATATTGGTCCAAGAGAATATAACACTCTGCCTCCTCTCCATGAGATTTCTGACAAGGTAGATAATTCTAAGATTAGAGAGGGAAAGAGCTGGGGGTCGTGTTTTGGAGCCAGATAGTGAGGTTTCAATACAGTGCTTGCTTTTTGCAGATAGAGCCACTTTCAATCTGTATTGACTTTGAAAGACATTTGGACCTGCCTCAAAGCATGTATTCTTTCCATAGATAATTCAGGCCATCTTTGAGTCTAACGTGAAAGCTGTTTTGAGCACTGCAGATGCCCTTGTCCTTATTCCAAGCTGTGGGCTACAGTGGGTAGACATGAACTTTGGAGTCAAACAAATCTGGCTGTCCTAGTAGAGTCATAAGTGGCAAAGTACTTTCTTTCTGCTGCTGTTTCCTTACCAAAAAAATTGGTAGGCATTAAGGCTAATAGTATTACCAACCCACAGATGGCTTATGGCCCGGGTGACTCCTGAGCCAGAGCATACAATCTGCAAATGAATGTCTGGCAGAACAAAACCAGTGAACTTTCATTCATTCATTCAGTTAATACCTGGCAAGCTTCTACTATGTGCCACACATACATTATATCTGCAATGACCATCTTAGAAGACATTTTTCAATACATGTGTATATTAAACTCACTCCAAGTATATTAAAATTCAAATGTCCTGTAGAGATACAAACACTGCCTTTTCACAGTAGGCATGAGAATGAGAGATGAACATGTCAGGGCATGTGTAAATGTTGTCATTTACATGAATGATTCATTTACTCTGTCCTGATGCTTTGTCAGTCACCTTCATATCTGCCCCCAATAGGAGGTCACTATGTCTTGATTTCTGTCTTGAATCAGAAGTGTAAGGTGTAGCGGATTTACTGAACCCCAGCATTGAGGCACTCTTGCAGTGCCCTTCAGAGTCTGGGGTAAAAGCTGTCTTGAGCACTGCAGTTGCCCTTGTCCTTATTAAGCTGTGGGTCACAGCCGGTGGACGTGAACTTTAGCGTCATACAAATCTGGCTCTCCTATTAGAGTCATAAGTGGCAAAGTACTTTCTTTCTGCTGTTGTTTTCTAACAAAAAAAAATAATATTATAAAATCTAACTTGCTGTAGTATCATGAGGATTGAATGAGACAAAAATATATATTATCTGGCACATAGTAGGTGCTCCACAAATGTTAATTTCTTTACCCACTAATAATATATTGTTGTAGATATTTCCTTCGTTGTTATTTCAATTTATTTTTTATTTTATCTGAAAAATGATAGGAATAGTAGATGCTTACGGTCTTTTACATGGGCATCCTATGGAGAGTTTGTCTCCATAACAACTATATAAATAGTTATTATGAATAGTTATATGAATAATAATTGTATTCTCATCTAATAGATCCTGAATTTAAGCACGAGAGAGGTTGGATAACTCACCCAAGATCATTGCACTAATTCGGAGTTATAGGTGGGATTTAAATGTAAATGCTTTTACACCAGAGCCAGTACATCCCCCACAGAACAAGGTTGTCTCCCACTAACCTCGTGCAAAGCAAAAGAGGTATATTTGGTGTTTGAATTTTCTGTTACTACAAGCAGAGCAAAGGGCATCATGCAAAGAACATGATGACTGGAATCTTAAAAATACATCTTTGTTGTAGAGTAATATCAGTCTGCAGGGTTGTTGTTCACAAAACTTAGTATAATCTCCGACACTAAGCAGGTGCTTGATATAGGGTTGTGGATATTCTTATTATGGGGGAGTCATAAGAAGTGTACATATGGGGAGAGATGGGATGAGGGACAGAGGGAGGGAGACCAAGATGGGAGGAGGGAAAGAGGTCAAATAGTACAATTTTATCACCTTTCTGTTTATCTTTCCATCATTTCTTTCCATCAGCCACCCCCTTATGTACCTCAAGTCTTTCTCCTCCTGTCTGTACTGCCTTTATGATTTTTACTTATGTCACCTTAAATGTTAGTATGTGACTTTATCTATAGTCACATGAGCAGTGTTACCAAGGTGAAGTATTATATCATATGTGCTTCTTGTAGAAAATGACTATAGGTAAGTGTCCTAAACATTGTTAAAGAAACATGGGACCATCTATAAAAATATATGCACATACCACCCCTGGAGATAGCAGCTACTGGACTCAGGCTGATGGTGGCCACGCAGGAATGGGGGTTCAGTGGCATCAAACTTTTCACTTTTTGGGTAGCCACCAATGTGGATTTTGTTGTAAAATTTAAAATTTTTAAACGTTAACCCTTGGTTCATATTTCTGAAAACACTGTGAAATAAAAGGGAACATAATTGTTGGTCACATGGTTGGCAGTCAGCTGATTTATGACCTCTTCCATAGCATCTCTGCCACAGAATCTGAACCATGTTATTACATGTTATTGTTTCTGTGTCTTCTTCCCACTGGGCTAAGAGCTCCTAAGGACTAGGTTATGTCTTATTTTTCAACAGTAAGAGACACAGTAGATGTTCAAAACACACACACACACACAAAACAAAACAAAACAAAACAAAACACAAAAACACTTATCCTTTTGCACACTTTCTTTCTCTAAAAGTATGACCCTCTATTTGCCCTCCAGAACAATCTTTTAGTGTCTTAGTCTTCTCGGCTATACAACATTTATTTGTAAAGTTTGAGTCATCAGAAGTTAGTGCTTGAGCAGACATTCCAGTCTGGGACAGAACCTCCAATTTAGGATTCAGCAAATAATAGCTTTGAAATAGGCACTCTGAGGGCCACAAAAGGAAAAGAATGGCATGACCCCTTAAACACTTTATAATCAAATGAGCTGTATTTTAGAAATGATTACATAACAATACAATTTAGTATAAGATCAATGCAATATAATACAATACAGTTTAGTATGGGATTACACATGCAAATGGGAATTCAGGAAGAGTGTTTTCTTGTAGTGTGTGGATTAAAGGACAGGCTCTGGAGCCAGACTGTCTCCTACAAAATCCCAACTCAGCTGCTTACTTAGCCTTTCTGCTTTCCAGCTTCCTTGTCTATATCATGAGGGTAATCCCTACACCACCAGGGTTGCACACAAAGAAAGACAGAGAGCCCCATTGACATGCCAGACTGGATGAGTAAGAGTGTAAGAAAAATCCAAACCTATTGGCCTGCCAGGCGAGTAGCCTTATAGGACCAGGGGGAAATAATCACCCAAATTTTCCAGAATTTAGCTCAAAGATTCAGGAGTAAAGAAGGGTAAAGGAGTAAGCAAAAAGAGATGGAGCGCAATTGTATTATTTATTTATGGGCAGAGAGGATTATTTGGCCTCTTGCAGATGCTCTGGTTTGGGTGTGGTCCAAGAATCCTCTCTCTCTCCCTCAATCTCTCTCTCTCTCTCTGTTTTATTAACTATTAACTGGTCCCTGTGTGTCTCAGTTTATTCATCTGTAAAATGGGATAATAGTACCTACCTTATAGACTTATTAAATGAGTTAACACAGGTAAAGTTCTTAGAACATTTGATGACAAAAGTAAATGCTTAAAACGTGTTGGCCATCATAATGACTGTTACCTCACAATCATTATTGTGTTCCTTATGTGTATTATGAACTATGACAGGCACTGAGATACGGAAGTACAGAATATTATGGGCAGCTAAGGCAATACAAGACAGTAAGTGAGAGTACCATATCTGGACAGGAGGACTGGTTTCCGATCTGGGATTCTTCATTTAGTTTTCACCTATGTAACCTGCAGCAAGTCTCTACTTCTATAAACTGGGTGATGCTAATACACACCACAGGATTGTTGGGAGAACAACTGCGATAAATTGCTACCTATGGCATTCAGTATAGCTCCTGGTACATTGTAAATGCTCAATACTAGAAAGAGTGAAGAAAGCCCTAGAGAAGTGGTAAAACTTCTTTAAGGTGCTTAAAATGCAGACAACTGAAGAGTATATGCAATTCCAGGGCTTTCCAAACGATAAGCTGGTTTTCCAAGTTCTTTGTTTTATTGCTCAAGCAATGTTTTCAAGTAGCAGAGCAAATTGTGAATAGGAATGTGGGTCATGCTGGGCAAAAGTGGATTTTACTAAGTTAAAAGCACTTATTGTTTCAAGCATGAAAATTCATTGCAAATCATTTCGCTTTTAAAAAAACAAAAGTCAAATGGTGTCAGTTACAATTGCAAAATATACTTTAGTTACTAAGAATAACTGTTTATTATCATTATCATTCTTTGAAGCAGAGAACAGACTTAATCTTTGATCTCTTTGCTGACAGTTAGATATAATTAACATAATTAAGGTTTGGACTGATCATTTTTGGCAAGAATTTTTCTTCTCTCATCTATCTGTTGAAGATTTAGATTATTACAGTAAAGAAGCACTTATCTGAAATAATAAAGTCTCTATATATTTGTCTCCATCCTTCTTAAGAAAACAGGAACATAAAAATATAATTTTTCAGAAAGCCCATTAGATATAGAAAGTATCTAGTTTAAAATCTCTTAGGATTTCACTATAAACAAATAAGAATCAAGAAACATTATGAGGCTGTGCTAAAATTAAAAGATAGTAATAGAAATAGCCAATATTGTGGGGGTACTTCCTGCTAAGTGTTTCCCAGAATTTAGCTCTGGTATACCCATAACCACACAGCCAAGGCTGGTTTGGCTATTATCCTTATTCCACAGTGGTTAAGTAACTTGCCCAGAGTCACACAGCCGAGCCATGTCTTCCTTCCTCTGCAGCCATGTCTTCTTTGGTATGTGTGTTCATGAAAGAAATCTGAGTTTATTTTTTTATAGGCAACTATTGGTATTCTCTTGGCCTGATGACTTTGGTAGCAAGAAGAAGATTGTTAAGAATAGATACTATAATAAAGCATGGACTACTGGTAAACAATGGTATAACCAAGACAAAGTTTACTGATAACATTTACCAAGTAAGTAGATAACTGATACCTTTGGTTTACCATGGTGTGAGCTTGGGGAAAATGTTAGTGCCAGAAGTGGGATGAGAACCAAGGTCTCTTAGCTCCTAGGCTATGTACCAACTAATGGATACCAGCCTTTCATCTAAGCAGTGTTATGGCCTCACTCATGTGATTTTTCACCTCACTCCTGGTGGTGGAGTTAGTGAGCTAGGGGAATCAATTCAAGAGGTCTGTTTTGTTAAGCCATCCAATTGACTCATTGTGCCAGGCACTAGGTGTGTTTAATACATTTTCATTGGAGTTGTAGCAGCAGGAAATTACAGACAGAATAAGACAAGTTTTAATCTAGATGTTATAATAAAGAGATATGGAAACACTGATAAGAAACACTGATAAGAGAGCAACTCTTGCTGACTGAAGCTTTATGGAATGTTGACTAGAGGAGATGGCATTTGCACTGGGTCTTGGATGACTGAGTAGGGCCTTGTAGGGAGAAGACCTGAAAGTGTGAAAATCATGAGTCTTGGAGGTCCTACCTTTTAGTAGGGGTGGAGGGCAGCAAGTGGTAGAAAGGGAGATGTTGGCCTCTGCATCAGTGAGTGCTAAGCAAAGGGGTTGGCAACCTAAGCATCATCATCCAGTGTTGGTGTTATGTGCTCTTGATTTTAGTTTCACATATTAATATTTTAATTCATTAGTGATGCCTAAAGTGAAACAAAATGTAGATTAGCAGATTGCATTGGGATCAATGTGTGCCATTAGGAATCAATAGAGGGAGAGAGAGGAAATGACTTTTCTTGAAGAATGAATTGGTCATATACTTGAAGAAAGGTAAGAATAAATACATTTCCATTGTGGAAGGAATTCTGACTTGAGGAACAACAAGTTC
Organism: Trachypithecus francoisi; assembly: GCF_009764315.1. Classification (NCBI taxonomy): domain Eukaryota; kingdom Metazoa; phylum Chordata; class Mammalia; order Primates; family Cercopithecidae; genus Trachypithecus; species Trachypithecus francoisi. Next base: position 73,449,921 of record NW_022681473.1, on the reverse strand, counting down.
TCTGTATCCTTCCTCTACTCATTCCTCCCTCCGGCTTCCCCAAGTGTTCTACTAGGGAAGAAAAGTAGGCAGAGGAATGAATGTCAGGCTCAGGAGGAGAAGTTCTGAGTGCTACCAGGCATTCTGTCTCATCTGCAGAGGCTGACAGAGCTGGAGAGGAATCTGACCAGGACCCACGTTGGAGAGGAAATTATGGGTGGAAAGGCCCTGAGGCTCTAAAAGAGTCCTTGTTGCCTGCAGGGATTCAACCAGGCCTGGCATTATAGTACCCTGTAGTCACTTTCATTTAAGCAGATTGACATTTTTCGGAAAGTGATGTTTCATTGGAATGAGATTTTGTTGGAAATGGATTCAGTGATGACTCTTAATGAGTGTCACCCTGCTGACTGTTCAGGGTTGTGTTCTGCTTGCCATCTGTTAACATTTCTGAGTTCTCTGCAAAACTAGCAAGTGCTGCAAGATGTTCCCTGACCTGCGCAATCTCAGACATGTTATGGCCAGATGAGCAGGGTGCTGACCAGGGTGCCTTTGTGGCATAGCCTTTCCTAGAAGGCTCAAGTTGCACCTGCAGAATTCCCACTGCACTGTTTAGACATCTTTGAGGAGATGTCAGGACTTGGATTAGCACAACTTCCCCAGAGCACTATGATGCCAACAGCTTACTGCTGAAACAGTAAAACAGTATGTGATAGCAATTCAGGGAAAAGAAATACATATTGTGGGCAGTGGAATAGGTCCTTTTGGATATGAATTTGGAGAATGAAACTTTGGCAATAAGAATGGGAGAGGGGTTGGTAGGCCATGGTATATGGATGTGGGGAGCTGTTTCCGGAGCTCTCAGTTGGCCTAAATACCCTCAATTAAAATTTCTCTTTTCTTTAAAGGAATGCAATGTAAATGATAATATCAAATATCTTCAGACTTTCCTCAGAATTTATATTATTGCTTCTTTTAAATCTACACAAGCATGTACATATACACATAAACTCCCAAGGTTATAGGGAAGGTGCTACTGAGGTCTGAGCAGGGAATGGGATTAATCCATCTGCTCCCAAGCATGTCCCAGCTGACCCAATATAAGCACTCTAACAAGTGCTGTCCCTGAAATTTAGCCTTTTCTGAACAGAAAAGTCTGAGTAATATTACAGTGAAGCCAGTAACCATGTCTATATCATAATGCTCATAATCTCCACAATGAGTCCAATGAATATTCTTCAAAAAGCTGATTAGGACACCTCCATGTTCATGTTTATTGTCTTTCATTCTTTTCTTCTTATACTATTTTCTTCATTTATTCAATAAATATCTATTTATCTAGGGCTGATTATATGCTAGGCACTGAACCAGGTGCTAAGATTATGTTTTTAAACTGTCATGCCCTAGTCTTTAGTAATGAGTCACAGAGAGGCCACTCATTACAATGCAACTGGAGAGTAAATGCCAAGATGGAGAGAAGCACTGGATGGATGTGTGGGAGCACAAGGGGTACCTCATTTATGAAGCATCTACCTCATGCCACTGGGCATGAAGACAACCATTCATTCTCACATGAACTGGAATCTTACAACACCCTGCTATAGAATGGACAGTTATTTGTGATAGTTGTTTCTCTTGTCCTGCACCTGGACCAATCCCCAAGACATCTTATCCATGCCCCCATCTCTAGATGTCCCCAAGAAGACCACACAGCCAAATTCTGAGACTAAGATCTTATCTTCTAATGAATATGTTAATTGTTACTAGCATGTAGTAACCTCATTCGACAATATCCTAAGAAAATGCTGCCATGCATTATATAAAATTACTCTATTTCTATAGACATTTTTAAGTCGCTCACACAAGACTCTCTGCTGGGGTATTAGATGTTAGAGCAATAGCTAGGATGTGTCTCCTATCCTTCTAGAGTGGGTCCTTCAGGAGAAAGAGTACACACATAGAACCAAAATACATCAAAATGCCTGAATGTCATAACGGAGTGCTTTGTAAGTATACAAAAAATGAAGTGGCTTCTTTTGGACCTGAGGACCCAGGAGGAGAAATGGTAATTGTTCTGAGTCATGAAGATTGTTTAGAATGTCCAGAGAGAAGAAGCATCATTGTAAGGGGAAGAAAAAATAAAACTAAAAGAACTATGAATGGGAAAGTACAAGGTATGCTTGTACGAAAACACTTGGTGCACTTGGAATGTTATCACGAAGGCTGTCAGGAGGAGATAAAATAGGAAAGCGGAGGGCAGATCAAATTGGCCTCGAATGCCTGGCTAAATCATTCAAGGCATGTTCTCAGATACTATTCTAATCCTAATATAGCTCCATGACAGAGTCCAAATCATCCTTTAACTTGGTTGGTGAAAGTTTTATCTTGAATGGGGGCAAAGAACCAGATTGGGTGAGAAGTGGCGATAGCATGGAAAAAACACAATCACTGCTTTAGGAACTTCCAGACTGGTGGGCAGCCAGTCTTATCCACAGAATAGAATAAATTCAGCACTTCAAAATTTAATATTCACTAATTAAAAAAAAAAAAGTCAGCCAGGTGTGATGGCTCATGCCTGTGATCCCAGCACTTTGGGAGGTAGAGTCAGGCGGATCACTTGAGGTCAGGATTTTGAGACCAGCATGGCCAACATGTTGAAACCCCATCTCTACTAAAAATAAAAAAAATTAGCCAGGCGTGGTGATGCATGCCCATAATCCCAGCTGTTCTGGAGGCTGACACAGGAGAATCTCTTGAACCTGGGAGGCAGAGGTTGCAATGAGCCAAGATCGTGCCACTGCACTCCAGCCTGGGCAACAGAGCAAGATTCCATCTAAAAATAAAGAATAAAAATAAAAAAATCTAACTTCCACCTCTTAATGTGATTTATTTTTGTGCTCCTTGGACACGTGTGGTCACTTTATTGACCGATAAAATGTATGTATTTCTTGGGGGAAATGACCCCAGAGAAATTCTTCCTGTGATGGAAAGGAAGTGATTAATACTTTACTGGACTTTATGCATGGATATGACATGTACAGTCATAGTTATAAATCTAGGAATTCTCAGGAGCCAAGGTGTAGCCTGCTTGTATTTACAGACGAAATAAATTTAATTTGGGACCAAGAAAAAATGCATACAGATAGTAACATGCATAGAAAAGAGATTTATGCTGTTTAAGAGAATTATATATGGACACAGGAGGCAGAGAGGAGGGATTGTTGCCTGCATTTGAAACATGGTCTATTTGTGAATTGTGTCTTCTATCTCTGGAGGAAAAGAGAACAGCAAGGGAGATTCACTCCAAATCCACTTTTGTCAGCCCCATGGCAAGTTTCTTCAGTTTGTAGTTGTTACATTTAGATATGATGCAGCCCCCATGGATGTTAAATTATCATGATAATTGGGCCTATGATAGAAAAATCGTTGTCTTCTCTTTGTTGTTCAGGTAATTTTTCATATTGACAGCCATTTTGTGTACATGAATGAAGTTGCGTACAACACTATGAAGTTATTAGATCAGGGTTCCACCTCTGCCAGCAACGTTTTCTAGCTGTGTGACTGGGCATATTTCATAACTAGTGTGAGCCTTAGTTTTCACATATGTACGGTGGAATAAGACTATCTTCCACACAGAGCTTTTGAAAGAATTAAAAGAGAGCATATATAAAAGCTAGAAGGTGTGAGCTAGTAATGTACAACTTGGTGGTATATGAAACTCAACAAAAAGGGTCTGAATAAGGAAACCCAAAATATAACTTATTAGTCTTATCAAAGGAAGATCAGCTGGGAGGAAGTGACAGCCACACTTATGATATGACACTATACACAGAAGGGCTGCCCTCAGGTATCATTAATTTTGAATCATACCACAATGACATGAAGACAACACACTTAAAAAACACACATCTAGGCCAGGCACAGTGGCTCATGCTTGTAATCCCAGCACTGTGGAAGGCCAAGGCAGGCAGATCACTTGAAGTCACGAGTTTGAAACTAGCCTGGCCAACATGGTGAAACCCTGTCTCTACTAAAGAATAACAAAAATTAGCCAGGTGTGGTGGTGCACGCCTGTAATTCCAGCTACTTGGGAGGCTTTGGTGGGAGAATTGCTTGAACCGAGGATGCAGAGGTTGCAGTGAGCCAAGATTGCACCACTGCACTCCAGCCTGGGCCACAGAGGGAGACTCCATCTCAAAAAAACAAAGACAAACCACACCTCTACATTTCAAATATGCACATGAGCACCTACTCATCTTAATCATCTCTCAAAGTGAATAATTAGCTTTCAAAGGTTGTTCCTCTGCCCGTTTTCAAGAGCAAGCAGAGAAAAAACAAAACAAGTGCAGGCTATTGCCAGATAGATACACTCCTGCATGATCTGCAGTCACTGCTTTGTGGCTCCAAGCTGAGGTCCAGTTGCGCAGTGAAGACTCCACACCAAAAAAAAACAAAAACAAAAACAAAAACAAAACAACATCACATATGAAAGCTTTTAGCATTGGGGGCAAGCAATGATGATTCTACATTCTAATTTATACTGAGAAAAGAACATACATTTTTCTCTTTTCTGCTGTGAATTCAATTCTCCAACAGAGCCAAATTTGATTAGACCAACGCAGGCTGAATTTTAATGTGTAGATTTCAGGTGGTTTATTTCTTACTTTCTGCAAAGGTGCTGATATTACATAAGATTTCACCAGGGCTTATTCTAGCCAGAAGACATGTCCTTAGACAGCCATTGCGACCTTGGTAGCTCTGAGCCAGGTGGGGAGCAAATCTTCCACATGCTCTAATCCTCCAAGTGTGTTTTGGAAACAGGATTTACATGTCTCCCTACTAGATGCTCTTTACTTAGAACCAAACAGCATTACAAAGTAGACTTCCTAGGCCATTGTCTTTCTGGTTAGTAATTTAACTAGAATAAATTGAATGCTCTGGATATTTTCTTCCTCCTCCTCCAACTCCTCTTCTTCCTTCTTCATCATCGTTGTCAACATCATCAGGCATTGATAATAGAGCAAATCTATGAAAGAGTTATGCTAAACACTAAGTTGTCCTAAATTAGCTCAGAAGGTCTTGCCAAACCCTGAATACAAAAAAGGGCAGGAGCAAGTTTGTTGCAAACTAATTTTCAACTTATTATGAGGAGAATGGGCATTTATTATGAGGAGAATGGACAGTCTCGCTCTGTCACGCAGGCTAGACCCTTACTTTGTACAGCTTCTTTACATGTGTCATCTTATTGATCTTCACAATGGTCTTGTAATTGTAGTTGGCATTATTTCCAACTCAGAAAGGTTAAGTAATTTGCCCCTGGTCACCCCAGCAGTAAGTATGTACTTAGTCTCTGACATTCCTTCTGAGATTTTTTTTAACCTAAACTCAGTGTTCTTATTCAATTCAATTGATATTTATTGAGTACCTATTATGTACTAGGTACTTACTTGTACTAAGAGCTGAGTATGCACAATTATGTAAGACATAATGTCTTCCTCCATAAAGTTTTAGGCTGGCAGGGGAAACAGGTATAATAAACATAAAAGATACAATTTTCATAAATGCAAAAATGAATATATATATGAGGTATAGCGTAAGTAAGATAAAGAGGGGCATGATTAATTTCACTTAAAGCAGCAAAATCATAAAAGACTTACTATCAAATTTTAAACAAAGAGAAGGAGTATGCCATGCAGATAAGAATAAAGGCTGCATGTTGCAAACAGGCCATTTACCTGTTTAAATAGAAACTATCTTCAGCCAAGGGCATCTGGAATAGAAAGTCTTTCAGTCTTGAAAGGGAATCTGAGGCACTATGATATCTGAAGCAAAGAAATTTTATACATTTCCTTAAATGATTATTTTATAGTAAGCTAGAATTTGTGTATGAATTTTGCTAACAGCCTAGATTTGGAATTTTTAAAGCAAGAGGAATATGTTCACATTCAGCTGGCATGTTTACATAAAAAGACTTTTTTTTCATATCTGGGAACATTGTATTAGTTTCCTATTGCTACTATAACAAATTACTACAAATTTAGTGGCTTATTACAGCACAGTTCTATTCTCTTACAGTTTTGGAGGCCAGAAGTCTGAAATCGGTTTCACTAGGCTAAAGTCAAGGTGTGAGCAGGGCTAGTCCCCTGTGAAGAATCTATAAGAAATCTATTTCTTTGCGTTTTCTAGCTTCTGGAGGCCACCTGTGCTTCTTGGCTTGTGACCCCCTTCCTCCAGCCCTCCAACCTCTTGTTTTCATTATCTCACCTTCTATTTCCTCCTTTGACCTTGCCTGCCTCTTACATGGACCTGTGTGATTATATTTAGGACACACTCATATAATCCAGGAAAATCTCCCCATCTCAAAACTCTTAATCACACCTTCAAAGCCCCTTTCAGCATAGTAAGTAACATTCACAAGTTCTTGGGATTAGGATATGGATATACTTGGGGGCTATCATTCAACCTACTGCACATGGGCCTTACAGTCAAAACTTCTTGCACTGGCATTACTTATTGGGTGCATTTTGTCTGGTGATTGTTAGAATATCTGTGCTAATTTACACTTGTCCAGGTCTGCCTCCTTTTATAATATCAAGATAACTAGGGGCAAATAATGTTTTCTCTAGCAAACCCCTAATATGTTTGAATAAAGTCAAAAAACTTTCTCTTTCTATTCAGATTAAAGGAAGCCAAAGCAAGAGCACATTGAGAAACCTTCATACCTGTGCTAATGGAGACTTGAACATTAAGGAAACTCTATAGAAATCATGGAGGGAAAACAGACATTCTTGAAATGCCACCTGAAACAGAGGGGAAAGAAATTCCCTTTATGCCTCCCTTCCTCCTCCCCTCCAATCTCCTGTTAGTGTCTCCCATAGGCTGAACCTAGTCAGAAGTCATTTTCCCAGGGAGCAAATTCCAAGTTAAATTCTGAATTACATGCAAATTCCATGTAATTTGCATGAAGTCAGCCCTTATGATATAAAACAGAGCAGGGGAAGTAAGGGAATTAGATATGAAAGAAAATGATCAGCACACAAACTGGATCTTGGGAAAACCAGGGTTGAAGTTCTTACTGAGTTTGTCCTGGTTATTCCTGCCTCAGCCCCTTCAATTTTGCCTAAATATCCAGACATTCTTTGCATAGAAAGAATTTCCTCACTTCACTGGTTCTTTACAACCTGAGTCATTAGTGATGGCACTATTCATTGTGTATGATTTCAAGATCACTTTCCTGACCAGGCCTTGGAATTTCTTAGCCATTCCCCCTTTCAGCACCAGGAGGGAATAGGAGCTGGGAGAAGATGGGGGCTAGTGGGGCATATTGTATTTACCAGTCACTGGGCTTGATCACAGAACTGAAAATAGAATGCCCAGCAGGAAAAATTCCTCACGTCACAGTGGATTTTGATCAAATATTAACTATCCTGAGTATATTTTAAAATTTGTACTGCAGTTCCTATACTTAGAGGCCAATGCTTTAAACTCCCCACTCAACCCTATTTTCATTGAGCATTCCTTCTCCCCCGACCCCTTGTTGTGCCTGGCCTCTAATCCACGCTTTTACCAGGCCCAGGAGACCATACTAACTGGATTTTAATTTCATAATAATCTTTAGCAACACATTGAGTTCAATTCATTATAGCCCTAAGTAGAAATGCAAATGAAATAGAGCTCCCTATCTCTGGCCTTGAGAAGCTGCCATTGCTGCTTCTTTTTAACTTTTAAAAGGTATAAAGGAAGTTTCAAAGAAATGTACAGAGAACTCCTGTGCATCTTCCACCCTGCTTCTTCCCAATGTTGACATAATGCATAGCTATGGTGCAATGTTGAAACCAGGAAATGTCTACATCCACAGAGAAGCAGCTTCATTTTGTAAGTTTAAGAAGCTTTCTCAGGGCTGGGGATGGTGGTGGTAGGCAATAATGTAGTAATAATATTATGCAATATATTCACACAATGCTTTTGTATGTTTTAAAGCTCTTTTATCCCTTCCCATGAATGTAGGGGTCCTATTAGCAAGTTCCACATTCAGCCAAGGGATGCTGACATCTCAGTTTTACTTGGTAATTCAAAAGCCAGAGATTTTATTATAAGGAGCTGCTTCCCATTTTCTCATAGAAGGACATCTATGTTATCCCATCAAAAGATGACTTAGTCCCCCTTGTCCTGTACTTTCTGTTGATTGAAAGAAATTTCTCCTCTTCAGAGGCAGAAGAGTCATAATCCTTGCCTCTGTGTAGCTGCTCTCCTTTCTCTGATATGCCTTCCTTCATCCCTACACCTAGTCTTCTAGACTACCCAATGCTTCCTCATCCTCTAAGATTGGGTCTAAGTGTTACCTCTTCTTAAGCACCATCCTCTTTATACTTCCTCTCTGTACTGTGTATACCAACACAGCTCTTCGTTCATGCCTTAACAAACTTACTGTCTGTTTTCTTATCTGTGTCCCCTAATCAACAGGGAGTCCTTTGATGGTAGGAATTATATGTTTAAACCTTAATTTCTATCCCCAGAACTTGTTGCAAATGGATTAATAGACAGATTCATGGCATAATTCTGTGTCGATCTGGAAAGGCAGGAAAGCTTTAATGAAAACTGAATAAAAGGTATAAAAATAAATTCTAGTTTATCTTCTCTTGAGGTCTTCTGTACTTTTTTGCAGATGTCACAAGGTTTGGGGACATAGAACATGTGATGATGACAGAGCTGGGTCCATATGAACTTTTCAAATAGACTGATGGCAAGAAAGCAGCCAGATTAAATTAAATAGAATTAAATATAAATTTTGAGTTCCTTGTTAAATGTGATAATTTAAACACCTGCCTATATTTTTGTTCCCGTCCAAAACTCCACTAAAGTAACAATTAAGGAAATTAAATAGGTAAAAAAATCTAAGATCCAAAAAGTAGTTTGTCAAGGCAACACATGTAAGACATATGAACAAAACTTTGGAAGATGGAATGCTGATGATTGACTGGAAAATGACACATCAGAGCTGAGAAGGCAGAAACCCAAGTACTTACAGGAATATGAAGCTAATGAGATGTGCAGAATCCAGGAAGGACTCAGGTATTAAAGGCCTTGGGTATATCTGAAGGCATGGATGTGAGGAAGTCCCGAAAACACAAAGATTAGTTAGAAGTTTTGAAAGGAGCAGCTAGAGCTTCAAATTCTCTCTTCGACCTGCCAATCATTCCCACCCAGTCAATGTTTCCTCTTTGGAAAGACTGAACCAGATTGGACCTGAGGCATCAGACATGGATGATGGTGGGGGTAAAATGCTGCACAGAGAACACAGATATAAAAGAAGGTACTTAGTGAATTATGAGACATACCCCCACCCTGACACTTGTCTAAGCCCCTCTCCTCCCTTCACTCCCAGAACCTAGTAACCAGGCTTTTAACCTGAAATAAATGATATTAAGAGACTCTGGGGAAACTGACTTGGCATAGAGATTTATAGGTCCTGATATTTGAGTGTCTCCAAAATGAACACATCACCTGTTTACCACTATTCAACAGTACTTGCCTGCACAGAGAGCTTCCAATCAGCATTTTAGTGCCTCATTATTAATTTGGACTTATAAGCAAGGATCACCAGACACTTGAGGATATCCTTAAAACAAAACAGAATAACAAAGAATCCTGAGAATCAAGAGATAATACAAAGAATAGAGGGAAACATCAAAATACCTCCTATTAATATACTTAAGAAGATGAGACACACATTAATTGAGAACAGGAGCTTTTAAAAAGGAACATTTAGGGAAGAAAGAGCTTTTGGACATTTAAATGTATTAGATCACACCTGGAATATCATGTTCAGTTCTAGGAGGACTCTCTCCTACCCCCATCATAGGAGGGGCATTGACAAAGTAGAGGTTGCCCCGAGGAAGTCAGAACCTGGATGTATTCATTCATGCACATACCTGTGCACATGGCAAACATTTGTCATTTGCCTTCATGAGCCAACCTTCGCTCTAGGAGCAAAGGAACCAGAAAAGAGCCAGAGGAGGCTGAGTGCTCAGGAGTTGGGAAAGGATGGAGACAGATGATACAAAATAAAGTACAGTGGTGAGCAGAGTGTGAGAGAAGAGGAGAGACCAGCAGAAGTGTCTGCAGAAAGCCGTAAGGGGAGCAGCTGAAGGATGTGAAGGGGAGAAAGTGTGTTACCAAAAGAACAGAAGAAATTAGAGCTTTTCCTTCCTTCTTTCCCTCCCTCCTTCCTCCTTCCCTCCCTCCCTCCTTTCCTCCCTCCCTCCTTCCCTCCTTTCCTTCCTTCCTCTTTCTCTCTCACTCTGTTTCATATATGAAAGCCTCCTAAATAGAGGGAGAGAATTTGTTCTACATAGGAGATAAAAAAGGATTCAGGTAATGACTGAAAATGGGAAACAAACTAAGCTGTTTGGGCAAGGAATATTAAATTCCTACTCAAGACTGGCTTTTGTCTGAAAGGTGTTCTTTTCACATCCTCTTGCGTCCAGATAAATCCAAAATGTGCCAAATAGAAACCTGTTGTTTCTGCTGTAGTTCTCCACTGAACCGAGCTAGCTTGATAAGTTCTTGTGTATCTGTTGGTTTATTCTAAAACCGATCAAACGTAAGTAGATTGTATCAAAGAGGATAATTTCTTAAATTGATTTATAGAAACCAGCTCCATTTTGGTTAAAATAAATAGGAAAGTTGTTGGAATGCGATGATTCCTGGCTCTTGATTTAAAGCATGAATACCATTCTCGAGCAAGTCCCACAAAATTCAGGCACAGACTAAAGGAGATAGAGAATAAATTTTCCAGCAAATAACAGTGGAAAAAAACTTACCCCGTAATTGTGCTATAACAACCCCCAGAATCGGGCTTCAGTCATCCTGCATCTTCCAAATTTTTAGCCTTTTGTTGTACAAACTGCAAATAATTGACACCAGGCTCTGAGTCAGCTTTCTGATCCTCACCCTCATGGTTCAAATTGGAGTCTAATTATAGGATCTCCTCCTACACCTCCATAAGCAGCATGCTTGGGATTTCTTCTTAAATTATTAATCAGAGGAAAGATAAATTTGCCTGTCTTAGTTATACAGGGATGAATTGTCTCCTAGTTGATTTTTATTTATTTATGCATAAAGGTCTATTTTTAATGGTTGCTTACTTTTATTATTTCCTAATTTTTCCCTGAGTCTGGAGGATAGAATGGTCAGATTAGTATATGTTTCATACAACCCTATCTGTCACTGCAGCACAGCTCTCATCTATAAATATTCCTTAGGCTCTGGTGTATAAATTGCTTCAATTGTTAAAGATGTATCTTCCCATGTTCCCAGTAACCGGAATTCAGAAAGCCTAGGTCATAATGATATCCCTTTAAACCCAGTGTGTCCCAACATGGACTCAGTGTCATTTTATTTTCTGCCTCTCAGTGGAAGCTCCTTTCTGTTCTCAGTCAGTTGCCCAAGCTGGAAACTTGAGGGAACCTTGGACACTTCCACTCTTTCTCATGGGCTATACTGAATTAATCAGCAAAGACCCTTATTTACACTCACCAAATGTATGTCCCTTCTCCATTCCCATCTTCTTCACCATTTCTCACGCAACCATTGAAACAGATGCCTAAATGACCTCCAGGTTTTCTATCCACTATCCAGGCTTTCCATCATAATACTGGGAACTAAATGACAAGTATCATATATCCCTTAAAAAACACTCAATGATTTTGTAATATCTTTGTTTTAGAGGTCAAATTTTTGGCAAATAGTACTGTGCAATGAATGGTATGGGGTTATATTTTGGCCTCACTTAAGTGACAATTCCAAATTCATGTACAACCAGGGACTTCTTCACTTTCTCGTACATCCTTTGCCAAAAATTAGGGGAACAATTTTTTAGAAAAAAAGTACTGAAATAAGCAAAAGAAATTTCTTTTCTGAGTCATGGAAGTAGCTAAACTGAGCATGAAATTGTTACCATAAATTGCACTGAGGAATTTCTATTCAGTTCCTGTTTAGGAGTTTGGGGGCTGTGGGTAATTTCCCATTATGTGATTTTTCTGGCTGCATACCACAAAATACTTGCAATATTAATATGATAAATAGGAACACATTTAGCATCTCAAAGAGTAAAAGGTAATCTTCAGATTGAAGGAGAATCTAGCTAGGTGATTTTAGGATTCAGAAATGGATAATTATGTTGAGAACAAAGTTATGAATATAAACAATTCTCTCAATCCATCTCTCTGCCAATTCTTCCTTTCACTTCAATTGAAAACTGAAAATTATTTTAGTGGGAGAGCTATAGAGGAGTAGAACATATTTAACGATTTCTCCACATTTTGAAATGGCTGGTTCACTTTCTTATCAGGAAGAGGGAGAGATGGCCACATTAGCAGCCTCACTCCATCAGTTAGACATATGTCAGGTACCTGCAATGTGCCTCACAGACACTAAGTAAGTACTTACAGATAAATAGTTGTATATATGCTGAGTGCTGCAAAAGAAAATTATCTGTTGTATTTGAAGGAAAGACCTGCCATATCTCAAAATGATATCTTGAGAACCTTTCATTTGAGGAGGTTATTGGGGAAATCAAACAAAGCCTTTTCATTTTGATCATGCCAAATCACCTGTAGAATTCACTATAGACATATATCTATAGTCATATCAGAAATTGGCTGCTAAATGGTTACTTAGGGTAACCAAACAAGTCTGAGACAGCCATGGACCTGTTCATGTCAGGAACAAAACAGAGAAAAGTAGTCACTTGTAAAAGAAAGTCTGGAATCAATGTAGCGAAATAAAAAGAAAAAAACACTGAATGAAACTAGGACTAGAAGATTTGAGTTTGAGTCCCAGTTCTGCTGTGTGGCCTTGGATAAATTGACTAGCCTCCTTGAGCCTCCATATTCCCTTAGTGGTCTTCCCAATGTGGCTCTACTTACCTAGGAATAGTGGTGTATTAGTTTGTTTTCATGCTGCTGATGAAGCAGCAAGTCACATTTTACATGGATGGCGTCAGGCAAAGAGGAAACTTAAATGTTATTTTAGCTCCTGGCTCCATGATTTTTTTTTTTTTTTTTTTTTTTTTTTTTTTTTTTTTTTTTGAGACGGAGTCTCCTCTGTCGCCCAGGCTGGAGTGCAGTGGCCGGATCTCGGCTCACTGCAAGCTCCGCCTCCCGGGTTTAGGCCATTCTCCTGCCTCAGCCTCCCGAGTAGCTGGGACTACAGGCGCCCGCCACCTCGCCCGGCTAGTTTTTTGTATTTTTTTTAGTAGAGACGGGGTTTCACTGTGTTAGCCAGGATGGTCTCGATCTCCTGACCTCGTGATCCGCCCGTCTCGGCCTCCCAAAGTGCTGGGATTACAGGCTCGAGCCACCGCGCCCGGCCGGCTCCATGATTTTTATACAAAAGAACAAGACAAATTCTGCAAAGATTTAATATTTGAGTTTGCCAAGAAAGATTTTCTTATCTGGTGGATGCAGTCTTAGGTACTATGCCTTAAATTAAAAGGCGCAGTTCCTAGTTCCTTCTGATGCACCATTAGCTATAAATCACACCAATTAAACTACAGCCTGTGCCAGAGTCCCCGCTCTGGCACTTTCACTCAACCTGCCAATAAAATCTTGAGAGGGCCGGGCACGGTGGCTCAAGCCTGTAATCCCAGCACTTTGGGAGGCCGAGACGGGTGGATCACGAGGTCAGGAGCTCGAGACCCTCCTGGCCTACACGGTGAAACCCCGTCTCTACTAAAAAATACAAAAAACTAGCCGGACGAGGTGGCGGGCGCCTGTAGTCCCAGCTACTCGGGAGGCTGAGGCAGGAGAATGGCGTAAACCCGGGAGGCGGAGCTTGCAGTGAGCCGAGATCGCGCCACTGCACTCCAGCCTGGGCGACAGAGCAAGACTCCGTCTCAAAAAAAAAAAAAAAATCTTGAGAGAATCACCATTGGCAGCTAGGCCCTAGTAATATCTGAAGTTTCCATTTTGCCCCACAGAGTTTCACATTTACTCTTTCATGCATGATGTCCTTTGTGGCTTTATTTTTACAGCTAAGACAGAAATCTAATTCCACTTTTGAGATAAATCTCAGACAGAGGAAGTAGTCACGTAGGCAGGTTGGGATACTTTTAAAGACTGCATTGCTATGAATTACTTTTGTCACCACTTTCTATTTATACTGTACAATTCAGTTTACCAAACATTTTTATGTTTTATGTTTCTTCATTTGATCTTCACAGCAATCTTGTAATGTAAGCAGGAAATCAGTGATGTCTCCATTTTGTAGACAGGGAATATAAAGCTTCAAGAGAGCCTCATGGTTTTTTGTTGTTGTTGTTCATTTATTGAGCACCTAGTCTGTTCCTAACAATGGACTATGCCATTTACAACTGCTGTTGTGTTTACCTTTCAAAAAATCTGATCAGGTAACTACTGTTTTTCTATTGTACGTATGAGAAAACTGAGTATTCTCTAAATTGAGTGTCTCATGCAAAATCCACACTAAAAATCAATAATAAACTTATGATTCAAACATGAATCAGATTTATCTCAGAGCCTTAAAAAATAATAATACATCAGTTACTCCTATCACCAAAAGAAAACAGACTTTGCCAACTTCAGAAAACTTCTGTGCTGACTCCATTTTGTAATAATCCTGATAATCAAAGAAAATCTGCCTTTATTAATCTATAAAATAAAGCTTGCATGAAGCCAAATTGAAATTTGATGCATGTAATTTTCAGAGTTATATACATATTATATGAAATAGCTAGTTAGGGATTCAGATTGCCCTTTGCCCATAAAACTTACTTTATTTCACACATTAAAGAATTCCTGAGTGTTTGGCTGAAACCTCTTTAAAGTTTCTCCATCCAAGCTGCAAGAGATTGTTCTAGTCAAAACAAATGATCCCAATTCTATCTGAAAACACAGAAGGGGTGGGGAGGAATGGAGAAAGACATACCTTAATTCAGTGTATTATTAAAAATTATTCTAAAAGGCTGATCTATTTAGTATTAGATCTGGTAAACGAAATGATCATTTTTGTTTATCAGAACTCTTCATTTAACTTATCCAATTCAGCAAGCATTTATATTAGCATTTATTAGCTGATAACTGTGTGCCACACTCTGTGCCGAGTGTTAGGGATACAGAAAAGAAACTTGATAACATCTTTGCCCTCATGGTATCCATAACTGAGTTATTAATGGTCAATACCAAAGAGGTACAAGAGATAAGTGCATACATGCTCTTCCTTTGTGGAGTGCAGAAAAGATAGACTCTTGCTATTGTCTAGAATTTCTGGTTACAGTTGGATTCTGATGAATTTAGTTCATAATCTATTTATCTCTCTCTGTCTCTGTATCTCTCTGTATGTCTCTCTGTCTCTCTGTCTCTCTCTCTCTCACACACACACACACACACACACACACACACACTTGGATTGGTAAGCCAAACATCTGTAAATCTTTAGCAATGGAAAATTCCATGTCACCACTTCAACACAGAGGCAGTTTGCCAACTTGAGAGATGAGTTAAGTCAGGAGTTGAAGTAAAAGCTAGTAAAATCCTTAGGCTGTAGCCCGGAGAGATCCACCCCAAATCCTTCCAGTCACCAGAGCTCAGTGCTCTTGATGGAGGTGGGCATTCCAATGCATATCTGGGAGGGAAGCCAGCCTCCTCAAATAGTTCCTAATGGTGTCCTTCCTGACAGGATGACTTGAAAAGCAGCCAGGATGAGAAAAGCTCTATGTGTATCTCTGAAGCCTAAAGTAATGTGACTGGGCCCCTTCTGTGCATATCTGGTTCTGAAATCCCAGGAAAACTAGACAAAGAAGAGGTAATGAAATGGCAACCATCTAATATTTTCTGAGCTCCAAATAATTAAAATTATTTTTGTATCATCAAATGAAAGAATCTTGACAAAGCATTTCTTCTTGAAATTAAACAGTGTTCTATGGCTAATCCTCTTATGTGTGACTATTTGGTTAAAAGTCCAGTGGAAAGAGAGCAGTAGTATATTTGTTTGGGATTTTCTAGTTTTAAACATTCTGAATTATCATATTTCATTGATTATAAGACTCACATCTTCCCCTCTCCACAAAATTCATTTCAGCTTGTGAAATCAGAAGAGTCTTGTGTCCACCCTCTCCAAAAAAAGATGCTATTATTAATTGATGGTGCTTTTTAAAATCAATACTGCTTAAAAGGATGAAAATAAATTATATTCTCTTAGATATTCAGAACAACAAGGTATAGGGGTAGGGATGATTTCTCCATTTTACAAATGAGAAAACAGTATCTCTGAGTGAGTATGGTATTTTCTTAACATCTCTCAGAGCCAGGACTCAAATCCAGAAACTCTGATTCCAAGGTACTGCTTTAAACCCCAAGTTGCTCTTCTCACTCTGTAAGTAACCAGATAGTTCCCAAAGATTTAACCTGTCCCAATTTGTCCATTTTAACATGGAACTGACTGTATTAGCGTCTTTCCATGATAGAAGGGTTTCTTGATATCCTGTTACCATCTAAAAAGAACATGATACTCCTCAAATGGAGCAGATATTTAAACATCAAATGTTCTTTTTGTATTCACAAGAAGAAACTAGAAAATTACAAGCAACTATGCACTAGCCTGTGAGCCTCTTGAGGAAAAAAATCTGTTCGGTGGATTCAGTATCCCTAGCAATTAGGATTGTGCAAGGCATATAATAAACCCTGAAGAAATATTTACTGAATAAATGAAAGAAGGATGTTTCCACCAAAGAAATGGAAACATTTATAATTGCTCACAGCATCTCATCCCTGGAGCAGTGATTAGAAGCTCTGCTAAGAATAGATGTAAATCATTCCTGCTTCATTCTTACCATGTGCCCTTCCTGAGCCTCAGTGACAATGAGGGTCACATCCAGGTAAACAATATTGTGACCCCCAACAGACTACACACCATTGACATTTACCCTAGCCCTATTGGAAGTTATCCTAAAGCTCAAATTTCCTTTATTATAAGACACCAAGAGCTTCTAGTTCAGATGTGTCTATTTAAAGCATCGTTTATATACAGCAGGTGTTCTCTTCAAACTAATTCTCCTGTTGTGTGGAAATGGATAACTCAGCAGGAAAGTAGTCTCTGTTGCTTGGATGTGCAGAGTCCTATTTACAGCCCAGTGATCTTACCAGTTGTTGTTAAAGCTGCACATGTTTATAATGAACAAATAGAAAGAGGGTGCCACCGTCACTGTTAGTACCACTAAGAACTGCATATGTCTTTGTCCTAACAGAAGTTGCCAAAGTAATAACAGCAACACCTATCTTATATTTTCAAATCACTTCAGTCAAATCTCATTCTGAGTCTCACAACCACTTTGTGAGGTGAACCTCACAATTTGTAGATGAACAAACTGAGGTTCAGTAACTTCCCAAGGCCTCATTAGTAATAAATGACAAGATTAAGACTAAAAGCTGGCCTTCTAACATAGAGTTTCTAACCCTGTTTCCTCTGTTCATGGTTTCCTCTTGTCTGGCAATCATGAGACACCTGGATGAGGTCGTGACTGATCCTGTGGCATGCTGCCCACCAGCTCACTTGGGAAAGGGGGAGGGCAGGCCATGGCCTCATGCTATTGCCTAACCCACTGAGTGTGTTGTTTTCTTATCTCAGAACCAAGGTAAGCCACCTGAGTCTTGAAGACATGAGCAGTTGGGCAGTTTTAATCAATGCAGACTAATCCTATTGCATTAAACAACACCAGCCTTCTTATAGGAGACAATGCCTCCTTTTCTGTGTGAATGGTAGCTTTGCATTCTGAGTCGCCTTATTGACCCTTAACAAATTGCAAACAAGTGTATGGCAGAGCCCCCCTCACTGTGTAGTTCACACCTATGACCTTGCTCCATCCAAGTGTCCATCAGTAGCTCAAAGCCTTGAGACAATACTGATGAATGAAGTCAGTGATATTCCTGAAAACAGCAGCAGCTTTGGAATTGGATATTATTCTCCTGGACTCCAAGTCAACTTATGAGAGTACGCTGAGTGGTTGCCTAGCAGATGAGAAGTTCCATCTGATGGCAAGTGTCCCAAAGTATGGCCATCTGTGGCTCATTCCTATTTGACCTGGTGAAGACATAAATTCATAACAGGTAGAGGGAGGCTCTAACAGGGGTCTCTAGGAGCAGACACAGGTTTCCATTTTACTCAGTACAGAAAGGGGTTATAATTTTCACAAGTGATGAACAAGAATAGGTGGTGAATTACACACAGAATAGAAGGAATTGACAGTCATTACCAAGCACCAATCTTTTAGATCCATCAGCTCTCTCATAATCTTCTCAACAGATCTTGAGGTAGGTCCAATTCTTATTCCTATTTTACTTGAGAAAAATTAAGCACAGGAAGGTTAATAACTTTCATAGTAATATATAGCTATTAAGTAGCACAACCAGGATTTTGACTCCATCTGCATAACCCAAATCTTGTACACTTTTTACTATTATCATCCATCTTGTCCAAGTGAAAACAAATGCCAGAGCCCCAAAATAAATGCACCTAGTCAGGAACAATGGCTTTACATACCCAAAAATGTGGAGGAAAAAAATGGGTTATCATACACAGAGGTGGGGAAAGAACTAGCTGGAGGTAATATTTCATGAAGCTCCTCTAAAACATTTGCTTAGGAGTTGGGTTTCAGTGTTTTGCTTCTTGTTACAGAAGAAAATCCCCCCCAAAACATAAAATAACTTGGAATTTAAAAAGCATTTACCAGTCACCTATTTCATGCAAAGCAAGGCAGAAGAAAGTGCTGCATTTTTAATATTGTTCTATACCTCAGCATGATCATGCTTAATTTTCCTGTCCATGTCCTATTCTGGAAGCAAATTCTTTCAGGTTCTGACTTGTTCAAAACTGTGAAAGTCCTGTCTACACAGAAGGTAGAATGATATACCCTGAGGTTTGGGAATAGAGATGAGTGAGGCATCCCAAGTCTCCAAGTAGCCTATAGTTTGATAGAGGGAAGGCCAGCATGCACCTGACTAACACAATAGATGAAGGGAAGGAAGAGCAAGATGTCAAGAGGGGAAGGGTAGATAATTGAGGAGGCCTTACATTCTAAACAATTGTGGTATTATAACCGATGTTGTGATATCATGGAAACAAAATGGCTTCATGGAGATCCAGGGTTGAATCCTAGCTCCATGTCCAATGTTACCTAGTAGCTCTGGGACTTTAGTGAAGTTAGTTAACCTCTCTGAACCTCTGTTTCCTCATCTGTAAAATAATATATCTACCTCAGAACTTTCTTAGGAAAAATAATATATTTTTTAAAGTATGTGGTACAGATCCTAGCTCATTGCAGGTGCTTAGTAAAAATGAATTCCACTTTGGATGATATAAAGATTGAAGCATTTGAAAATTTCATTCGAATGTTCTCCTGAGGCTTGGAATCAAGACAATGTTATGAATTTGACTGAAAAATGTTCCAAAGGGACAGGCATAGATATGAGTAAAATATTTGAGGAAGAGACAGAGAATTAATATTTAATGGATATGGTAGTGTTAGGTTTTTCTGTTTTAACTTGTTGAGAAATACAATTTCAGTACTTCTATAAAACATAAAGACTTATATTTCACAATTTGCATAGCAGGTTTCGTGTTTACTTCTGGAGCATTTCTAACTATAAACTTGTTTATCTCCAAGAAATTGGAGACAGAGCTCTGCTGCCACAGACACACCATTTATATTTATAAACCCAGATCTTACTAGTTTTACTATGATGAAATTTCTTGGGTGTATGTTTAGTTTTCAAAGAAAAGTAGCAAAGAGACAGATAAGCCCCTCTGATATAGGATTTAGATTAAGATGACTGTCAAAATAGGAAAGATGAAAACAAGGTAGATTCCAATTAAGGCAAATGCAGTATAAATCATTCATATTGGGGAATTTTAACACCATAGAATGTCACGCAGTCGAAACATTTGGAAAGCATGGCAGAAAATATTTTGGGTATCTAAAAAGCTATACAGTAAGGCAAATATAATTTATTATTAAGGCAAGTATCCTATTGTGTTATATAAAATGTGGCAGCCTACAAGAGCCTAACGAAGTGTTGATTGTATATAGACAAAGTGTCAGAGAATTGTTTCCAATGTATGACATGATTGAGATGGAGGGATTTCCTAGAGAACAATAAAAATAGCAGAAGAATTTGGAAGTGGTAGTGATTTGACAGAAATAAAGCCTTGGAATTAGAATATTTAGTCTTGAAAAAAGTAGTACTAGGGGAGATGCATGTTCATCTTTCTTACTGCAAAAACATAAAAATGAAAATGTACAATTTCAGTACCTGGAGCCATTTTGTAACTGAATTCATCCAGGTATTCTACTCACTGCCTCATTTATTTTTTATTTACCAAAAAAAAAGTTTATTGAGCATCTCAGGCACTATGTTAGGAAAAGGAAGCTCCAAGGAGAATGAAAAATATTTCCTGCCCTCAGAGGGCTCAGTCTAATGGAAGATGAACAACTGTACAAATAACTGCAAGTTGATGTGATGAATACAATAAAGTGGCAAAGTGATTAAATGAGGGTTGAGACTTGCACAGAGTTAGATGTTTAAGAAGGGACAGCTGGAAGTTGGGATCTCCTGCCTTTATCATGGGTAATAAAGTCTTCAAAGTTACAAAAGAGAGTGTCCTATCTCTCTAGATGGGAGATTTAGTGGTACTCAGAAGTGACATGTGGTATTTATCAAGTGGCAATGTAAAGCATGGATCAGAAAAAGTTAAGAGTTCCTGATCTATGTTCCAGACAAGGCTGTTTTCTTCTCTGGAAAATGCTATTAGAGACTGTAAGATTTTTGTGCAAAGCTTTGACCAGTAGTTCCACTTCTGGTGCCCTACTAACCTGCTGTCAACATGCACTCATACACCAAGATCCCTGTTTATGATAGCAAAAAATTGGACAAGCCTAAATATCTAATGATAAGGGAGTTGTTAAATACAGTCTAAACTATGGAATAGAGTATTAAGAGTATTAAGAAAAATGATATTTATGCACATGGTAGAAGGCAGGAAAATATCCAAATTGCACTATTAAAAAAGGAGAAAAAGTCATAATACAATAAATAGTTATGGTCTCATTTGTGTGGGTATGTGTGTATATACACACACAGCTACCCACAAACACACACATACATATCCAGCACACAACCATACATGTCCCACTAGGGTAAGCTGTAGGGAAAGAGAGCAGTGAGAGAGAAGGTAGGGGAAGGCAGAAGAGACAAGAGCGTCTCTCAATTTTTATCCTGTGTTTTTCTATATACTTCAAAATTTTCAACATCTATAGACTTCATTTTGTAATTTAAAAAAGAAATGAGATAATGCCCATAAAGCATTGAACATATTGTCTGCCATGTGGCCAGCAATAAATGTTAATTGACTCTTCTAAGGTGACAAGAAA
This sequence comes from Trachypithecus francoisi, assembly GCF_009764315.1. Taxonomy (NCBI): domain Eukaryota; kingdom Metazoa; phylum Chordata; class Mammalia; order Primates; family Cercopithecidae; genus Trachypithecus; species Trachypithecus francoisi. The sequence continues at coordinate 73,428,500 of NW_022681473.1, read as the reverse complement.
ATACGACTTGCCCAAAATGATTTAAATCTGCATACAGTATCATATCTTTATTTTTTAAATTTTAAATAAAGACAGGGTCTCTCTTTGTCACCCAAGCTGGAGTGCAGTGGTGAGATCATAAGTCACTGAAACCTTGAAATCCTGGACTCAAGTGATTCTCCTGCCTCAGTCTCCCAAATAGCTGGGACTATATGTGTGTGTCACCACGTCTGGCCTGCATACAGTATCATATTGATGTTTATAAATAAATGTTTTCTCTCACTAGAAAATGAAATAAATTTTCTTAAATTATAGTCAATAGGTTTTTACCTTAAATATGTTGTTAAATATGTGTTCTGCTTATTTAATCATTTAGGACTTAATTATTCAAAGCTAAGCATGAGCAGGAAGCCTTCCAAATCTGGATAATACCAGACTTTGCTTATGTACCAGAAATTTCCAGCCAACTATTATGGCTTTGTCTGTTGTGTATTAAACTTTAAAAATATTTAATATTCAGAGTTTATTTTCCTGTTATCTATTTATTACTGAAAACGAAGGTCAAATCTTTTAGAAAAGCTATCCCTACAGTACTCAATACATATTCAGTAAGCCGAAATGAAATTACATTTTGTAGAACTTTTTCTTATAAAGAATTTGAAACACTCTGTAAGTAGATCATCTTTTATTATATTCATTCATCCTTGTTTTATTAAAGCTGTGAATAAATTGAATTGAAAATCAAATTGTTTTCTGAAATGTACTGATGTACTCTATTAAAATTCTTCATGGTGAGTTTCTTTGTAATTAAAAGAACCATTTATAATTTCAATTAACATTTTTAAGTTTATTCGTGGGTAAGTTAAGCCTGCTGAATTTTCTAAAGCAAGACATTGTTTTGCCAAGGAAATGATAGAAGTTTCTAGGTTGTGATAAAAAAATATTGAAACATCAAAAGACTTTTCTTTTTACATGTTCATTGTGTTAATAAGTACCTTAGAACCTATTCTTTCTTTATTTTTATTGAGTTGACATGCCAAAAATACTTTTTCTGTGAAACAATAGCAAAGGTATAATATATAGATTTCTTTGATTTTTGTATACCCATAATTTTTAATGTTTGAAAAGTTCTAAAATTTGGCATGTGGGCAAAGTTACGGGACAAAATTGAAGTATGATCACAGTGGTCAACTTCTAGCAGACCCCCATCCCCTAACAAAACCTAGTTAAATTAAATGACATTTCTTACACAATTCATCACCAAACTCTTGATTGTCTGGTCTATCAGGCTGAGAGTAACTAAAGACTCTCCTCAATACCCCATTGAGTTGGGATTCCCGTGGAATTTTTTGTTTGTTTGTTTGTTTTTTGCTTTTTGTTTTTGAGATAATTATAGATTTACATGCAGCTGTAAGAAATAACTTTACTTAGTTTCTCCCAGTAGTAACATTTTGCAAAACTATTGCATATTATGACAACTAGGATATTCACATTGACACAATTCATCAATATTATTCAGATTTTCCCCAGTTGTGTGTGTGTGTGTGTGTGTGTGTGTGTGTGTGTGTTAGTTCTGTGTAATTTTATCACGTGCAGTTGCCAATATCCACCACTACAGGCAAGATAGAGAACATTTCCATCACCGCAAGGATACTTTACGTTGCCTTTTTATAACCACATCTACCTCCATCCCTCCCTATGATCCCCCATCCTCCCTCTCCCACCCCCAATGGACTTTTTACAAGTTGGTAATTTGATGGTGGTGTGTTTTCTAGGTACCTTTTGGGAAATAACTGATTTATCATTTTCCTCTTGTAAATGTCTGTGAATAAATAATAGTAAACAGGCATACCCTTGAATTGTGCGTCTCCCCATTGTTTGGCAAAGGAACCAACAACGTGGGTGAGGGGCTGCCTGAGCTGTGCAACATTTCTAACTCTTGAAGGCACAGAGCCAAATTTGCTACCTTTGTTTCATTCCCAGATTACGCTCGATTTGAGGCCAAAATCCATGACCTACGAGAGCAGATGATGAACCACAGCATGAGCTCCGGGTCCGGGTCCCTGCGAACCAATCAGAAACGCTCCCTCTACGTCAGGTAAGCAATGGAGTATTTCTCTATCTGCACTTTGTGAGCAATTCAACTTGAGAAAACAAAGGCAACACCATGTAGCAACAGAACATATGTTCTAATTAACCCATGTTCATCAGTACACTACTGAAACATCTTATGTTTAACCATTTGGAATAAATGTCTGAAATGTTATTAGATTAAATTAGTTAAAGGTGCCTGCTTTTATCAAGTTATTCTTTGGCAATGTTATGATCCAGGATAAAGTGCTCAGCATAGGTTGCAATAAAAATAATGAGAAGAAACATTTTCATTTCTAATAAATCTTAAATGGCATATGTGGACCAAACCCTTGGACATTTGCTTACCGTCAATGTGAAAAGAAAATATTCCTGTATTATCTCCTAACCTGCCTGGTATTGACTGCATTAACTTTAGTGCATAAATTTAAAATCCACGGCATTCTTCTAAAGAGTTGTGTACAATTTTTGGCAGAAAGACTTCCTTCTGTGCCATCTCGTTATCAATTGTTTCTCAGACCGTAAAAGTTACTTGTTCCTTGTCTGACAAACTCATTAATTTACCAGAAAATCGTAAATGATTGATTGAATGTGAAATGCTTTTCTGTCTTTCATCCTAGTAGCTACCTCTTGAGTTAAGATCCATCAACACTCAACTATAACATGTTCCTCTTCTAAGACAAGCTTCCTGTATTACTTCCAAATTTCATCAGTGCTGACTGTACTTTTAAAAATATATAAGTACTAAGAGGCAAAAGGAAGAAAGTGATGCCTAATTAATGGTCAACATGAATCTATGTACCATATGGAAGAACCGTGCCCATTCTTATTGTATTCTCCACTCCCCACTCTGGCCCAGAATCCAATCTGACTCCAACCTGAGGTCATATTCTTCTTACCTGAAATTTTAGGCATGAGGTATATGTTATAGATACTAATTTACATACTTGAGTTGAACTTTTGCTGTTGGTTCCACTTTGGCTCTAAAGTTAAGTTTTGTATGTATTTGTTATTCACAGCAGGGCTAAGAAGGGAGTGGGATTCTGGAAGGCACAGGTTCTCATAGGGCTTAATTTCCTGACTGAACCAATAAGCCTAGAGTCCCTTCTTATTCCAGGGAAGCCCAGAGATTAAGGAAAACAAGTTATTAACCCTTCAAATTTGGCCAACTCCATTTCAAAATATTATTTTGATACCCTTAATTGTAATCTGTGACTGTTCAGAAGCACCCTAGAGCATGTCTTGTAGTGACATCACAAATATGATGGAAAGTTAACAGTTCCATTTGTGATTCTTCTCTTTTGTATTGTATTGTTTGTCTACATGCTACAAAATATTTTTAAATTTTGAAATGTTTTAGTCCTTGGTAGCAAGTGGAAAAAGTCAGCTGGGTTAATAGGATAGAACTAAATCAGTTAGTGTAACTGAAATGCTTATATACAATAAAGCTCGAAGGGAAAATTACCAAGTATCTTATTAGAGACAGAATGCATAAATTGTTAAGATAGTAGAAGAAATTTGCTGAAATATATTGCTAATAGCTAGTAAGTTGTGGAAGATTAAGAAAATTAAATGAAGTGATATGATATTATATAAAATTAATACACTTATTTGAAAGAGTAGTAATTAGATTTAAATCTTTATTCTCTAAAATCATAAATAAAAGTATAACATACAGAAGAGACAAAGACTTAGAGTAACAAAAGTAATAGTTGGAGATTGTATTGAAGGGAGGAACCTCCTTTTAATGAGACTCAGAAATACTTGACACTTCATAAGAAATTCCCCAAATGAAATCTCTATAATATACAAATATGGTATTTGGTTTCCAAATGTTCAATTATTACTACTTATTTTGTATCTAGAGGGCTGACTTTAGTATCTAAATGACTCTAAGAGACACAGAATTAGAAGAAATATGGGCCGTGCCTATAGTTGTATCAGCGAATCAGAAAGAAAGAACTTACAAGAGCCCCCTGGCCTATTCTCATGAAAAGAGATAAAACAGACCAAAAAAAAAAAAAAAGAAAAGCAAGAAGCAAGGCCTAAATGAAATTCTTACCAAAAAGGATCCAACAAGTTTGTACCTTTGTACTTTTTTTAATACTAGTTTTGGTGACAGGATTTGCTTTGTCTAGAGTGCTTGTATAGGACCATGGTCAGTTGTGTTTATTTTAGAAAGTCAACTACTTGCTCTCTCAGAATAAATTACTAGCAGGGTTTCTCTGATTATATAAATATAAGTGGATGAGCATGGCTCACATCTGAGAATAACGTCCTGAAAATGGTATTATTCTCCTCACTTTGCTTAGCTTTGTGTAATTCTAGGGCTAGAAGGAACCTTAGTTATCATTGGGCCCTCTGCTTAATTTACAGAAGAGGAAACTGAGGCCTGAGGAGAACAGAGACAGAGACTTGCCTGGGATCCCACAGCTATCTGTGGCAGAATCAGCTCTCCTACCCACAGTCCCATACATCTCCCCACATCACTCTGCCTCCCTAAGGGCTTAGTTTATGCAGTGTCAGCTGTTGAATATACTTTAGCTGTGATTCCCAATCTGCTTCTGTCAGCACAGTGCTGGACTCTTTGATTAAGGAATAAGGAGAGGTGAAGTTCTAACATAAATGTCTTTGGGGTTTTTGTTCAGGATAAACCATTCTGTAGGAACATGGGATTTCTTTGGTATTATTTATAGTTTTCTATGAAGCCAAAACCTAAATCAGAAAGCAAGCGCTTTCTTTGTTCTATGAGAAACAATGTAGCTGACTTAGTAAAATATGTGCTTGCACCAAAAAACCATTCTTCCCCTTGGATTTACCTCCCATATCCTACACACACACACACACACACACACACACACACACACATGCTCACACATATGCTCCCAACTCTCGCCCTGGTCCTGGTGGTGTCAGAGAGAATGTACCTTCCTGGGGTCTTGCAGAAGCTGCCTTCATTTCCCCACTAGAAATGATCTTCCCAGGTGGTGGCAATTTGTTTACCTGAAATTTTGAAGGGAGTGGTAACCAGCACTACCTGAGCCAGGCAGTATTTTAAACATGAGCCAACTCTCTCTATTTTCTAATCTAATTATAGTTTTTTTCTTTAATCTTTTGTGTGAAGTGCTTGAAGTACTTTAGTGGTGCTGTGCAAGTGGAATTGATTATTGCTAATGTTAACTGTTCATGTTCTATGGGAATGATTTGGGTATGTTTGATTTAATATGCTACTTGTATTGTGTATTTCCTGCATTGTGAAACATATAGTGGTAGAACACTGTGAAACATGTAGTTAATTTAAAAATAAAGTTACAAATATGAATAAAATGTTTTTCAAAATGCCGCACAAGTACATTATCAATGCTTCAAACATAGATGCATTTAGGCTCCTGAACTACTGGAATATGAATTTTATTGCATGTATTTTGAGGCTCTTGTTGTGGGCAGAGACGGCAGGCAACTGCCTTGGAAGAGTGAGTTTATGAGCTCATGAAGATCTCCCTCCCTCCCAAATATCCCTTTCCCTTCTTACCTATTAGCTGATAAAAGCTGGTATAATAAAGAACTAACAAGGCTTTTCCTGCTAGTAACAGGGATGCGTCTTTTGTATAAATGCTACTAGGAGAAGCCAAAGATATGGGGGTTTAAATTTATACAAAAGTGCAAATTTCTAAAGAACAATCCTTTGTTTTGATAAAAGGAAAGTTAGAGTACCCAGGAGGGCAAGGAAAAAAAGCAAATCATTCCACCAAGGGGAAGGAGAAAAAGGTCACAGGAAATAATGTAAAAGAAAAACTCAGCCCTGTTCACTTGTTAATAAACGATAATCGATTTTGAGAGTTTAAGCAAATAACCTCTGAGTTTTGAATGTGGATTTAAGAAACAGTTGCCGTGATTTATTCAGGTCTTCATCAAACATTTTTGAGTGTGTATTATGTGCCAGGACCTATAATGGACACTGAGGACACAGCAGTAACAGTCATGTTTCCTGTCTGCAAGAAACTTACGTGTGCTGGGGAAGAGAGATGAAGGGAAGATAATTAAATGCAATGTGATATGAAAAGATCTGTTAGTTCTAGAAAGGCCTGGAATCTTGATTGCTTCCATGGAAGCATATCCGAATAATTCTTGAAGCTCTTATATGAGGTAACCGAGAGCCTTTCAAATATTTAGATGCAAAGTAAGAAGTACATTCTTTATCCTGACCCAGTAAATACATGCACACATAAAACAGAAAAGTTTTGTTAAATAGTAATAACACCTTTTGTATACAGTGTACTTTGTTATTTTCCATTCTATTTGTTTCTCTCCTTTTTAAAAAACGGAGATCATAGCTCATTAACTTGATTTAATAACTCACTAATGGGCCTTGATTTATGGCTTACAGATGGAGTAAACAGGAGGGAATATTCCAGGCATATGACATAGTACACAGACAAACAAAAGAGAGTGTCTTCACTACCTTATATTAAACATATCGAGGATCCTTAGACCCTTGATGTTGTAACCAACTTGGAAGGCAGTTATCCCTGCCACAGATGAGGAAGTAGAAATAGAGGGAAGTATTTGTCAGACACTTTCTATGGGTCAACCATTATTCTATTATTTTACATGTATTATCCCATAGAATTCTCCCAAAAACCCTATGATTCAGGGGATATTGCCTCCATTTTATAGATGAAGAAACTGAAACTCGGAGAAGTTAAATGATTCCCCCCAAGATCACACAGCTAGACAACATGAGCATGGACATTCAGATCCTATTTGTGAGACATTGGAGAGCAACATTTAAGCACACAGTTGCTAGAGTCTGCCAGATAGAAAAACATGTGAATCATAGTTCTGCCACATCCTAGCTCTATGACCACAGACAAATCAGTCTCTCTGGGCTTTCTTTATCTGTGAAGATGAGTATAGTAATAGGATACTATAAAGTGGTTGTGAGGATTAAATAAAATAGTGAATTTAGATATCTGGCACATGGGAAGTAGTTGATAAATGTTGGTAATATTCATCATTTATTATGAAGCCACCTTTTCCCTGTCAGACGGAGAGACCACAGAATTGGTTGCAACTAAGACGCTGTTTTCTCAGCAGTGAGATAAGCCTTTCTTATCCCATTGCTTGCCTTCAGCAAAGGAAGAAGGACAGACTTTCTGATGACTTCTAAATTTTTGCTCCTCTAGACCCCATGAAGCCTGAAGGGGATGGTCAGCATTCCATAGCTCCAGAATGCTCAGCTCTGTCAATTCATCAGCATTTCTCACCCAAACAAGGCTCTACACAGAGGCAGAATCTGAAAAGAATTCAGTAGAAGCCACATGATAGAAAAACTCACTGTATATACAGTAGGCCATTCCAAGTCTTCATATATGTTATCGGTCTTCCTAACCACATGATTTCTTCTATTTCCCCTAGGCATTCTTCACCCCTTTCCAGCCCCCTGCTCATAGTTTTGTTCTGAATTTCGAAGTCTTATTTCTTTTACAGTGGTTCTAAGTCTGTATGTTACTCAAAGTTGCTACTACCTGAGATAGTGTTTGCCTCAAAGGCTATGTAATATGACAAATGCACTCAGGTTAGCCTCTTGCCCCTTGTTTAACTTAAGGCATTCATACATTGATTCCTTCATGCCTTGATTCTTTCATTCAATAAATGTGGTATTTGTACTTACTTGCTATGTACCAGTCTGTAGTAGATGTTAAGGGCACAATGATGAATAAGACCACAGAACTCCTTTCCTCAAGTTTCTCACAGTCTAGATCTATAGGCAATCCAAATAGTATGCAGACCATTATGGTAACTCACTTCCTGATACCCCATGTGTTATGTGCCTTGCAATTATCCTATTTTGATTTTTACAACATGCCTATAAGACTTCCTGAAGTGAAATTTGCCCAGAAGACCACTAATATTTGAAACTCACCTGTTAACATAGTGACTGCTCTGGTCCTTGTTAAACTTTTGTGATAAAATGTTTTGAAATGAATCAATATTATTCAATACTGGACCTGCAAATCCCAGTAATGTCTTGATGTTTCATAGCTCTAGTACTTTATGCCACAGTGCTTGGCATAAAGAATTCTCCTTAGGAAACATTTGTTAAATGAATTAATTCCAAGACTATCTTTCCTATACAAATGTGAGAGAAAATATTAAAATATAAGCCAAGGTATTTGAACAATCCTGTGGAAATCCAATACCAGCTTGGCGGACACCAAGTGCATCAAGTCTGGTTTTATCCTCAGGATGCAGACTCTACCTGCTGCTACTGGGATCTCCAGAAAATATCTGGTGCTGCAAGGCCTTTCAGGCTCTTTCATTTGTTTGCTAAACTCTGACAAACTCTTTAAATTGGGACCTAATTTAATAATGGATTTAGACGAGCACGCACAGCCTATACCCTCTTAGTCAGAAAACTTGTGATGAGGGAAGGGCCCAGGGTGAACCTCATTCTCGACACAATTAGTCTTTCTATTCCTGGGAACTAAGGTTATATCAAGGGCACTCTCAAGAAAACACATTCCATCCTGGACACTTTGCCTTTGAGCTTTTATTCTGGGTGAAGGGTGTTCCCACCTGGTTGATTTTGGTGGGAGGGAAAAGCTACATCATCATGTAAGGCACTCTGGTCATTTATTTTTTTCTATAGTAGCAGACATATCTTTTCACTCTATTTTCTGCCCCATTTAACTGCAGGTTAGTAGCCTGGGGATGATAAAGGAGAGTGTGGAATGGCAGGATTCTTCACTCCAGTGGTATAAACTGCTTCCAGCTTCACTTGGTGATGGATTTCTTGAAAACATGTAAGGCAAAGCCATAAAGTCTATGGACTGTGTTATGAGTCACATTTTTGTCTTCTTCCCCTCCAATCTTGGACCCAACATGTTAGCTGTTTCCCAGAGAACGTGCCACAGTCAGCTGTGTGCACCCCCCTGCCCAGTACTTGGCACAGGGCTAGCTGACAGTGGTATTTTTATTGCACACGTTCATTTCCTCATAATTCTTATTTAACAACATCATTAGTCATTCACTTAGAAACATATTGACTATCATATGTTGTAGCAGAATAGGAAATAGAAACTTCTTGAATTCAGAATTACTTTTCTCTCTTAAAATCTTAGTAGGGGCAAAGGTAACTGGGAGGGGAACATAAGAAGGTACCTGAAGCAGTTTAACAGGATGAAGCAGAAAGTCTGGACAGAGTCTAGACTTACAAGAGCAGTGGTTAAATTCATATTGATGATATAACTTCTGTTTTATACTTTGTACTGATTTCCTCCAAGTAGACCTGGCTTCTCATCCAGAATTCATAATTTATCATTATGAATAATGATAGTTGTGCATAGCTGATTGTTTGCTAAAACTTGAGTGTGGCTTTTATAAAATGGACATAGTACCTAGTTCACAGGCTTATTAGGATGAAGTTAAACTGAATGTATGAAGGAGGCTGCTATATGGGACTTGTTAGGCAAAGGCGAGTTCCTTTCATTGTTTCAAGTACTTAGAGCCTGCCTCCTAAACTGGTGCCTTCTTTAAAGCAGGATAGATTTTGATTCTTCATTTGTATTTTCAGACCCATTAGCATCATGCTTACTCTTTCAGGTATTTGCATTTTTAATTGTATCCTTAATTGTAGAATAAAAGGCTTTGTCTTTAGGCAGCTAATTTTATGCCAGAAATAGAAAGAAGGAGGAGTCATTGTGGACTTGGGAGTTTCTTCTTTCCCCTGCAATCATAGGCTACCTGATTTTAAAAGGTTTTTAATTTTTATATTTCTATAGGAAGAGGGACAAAAGTATCCTGGGTAACTCTTCCATTGACCATCTTGTTTTCCTCCATTCTTCCACTTCAAGATCTGGAATCCAGATCTCATTACTGTTAATGGTTGACCTGTCATTAACTGATTCATCCAGAAAACCTCTTCTGAGCCATAAACATCTACCTCATACTCTACTAGACTCTGGAAATAAAAAGATTAATACAACTTCTTTTCTGCCATTAAGGAGCCCCACAGATCATTCCTACAACCTAGATTCTGCTTACCTCTCTACTAATCCCATGGCAATCATATTTCCAGAAATCTCTCATCTCCACAGGAAGTACTTCACCTCATAACCTCATAATTTCTAGAACAAACCAGATAGCTCTATCTAAAAAGGGGAGAACAGAACAGTAAAAGGTAAGACACAGAATGCTCACAGGAGGATAGGTGAGAAGGGAGGGCATGAAAAAATTGAGGGAGCTCCCTTCTTCCCCTTGCCCAACTGCCAATCATGTAGGTTAGGTTGTTTCAAGGGAACAAGGCATAAAAGACATAAATCACTTGTCCTTTAGTCTCAATGTTTGAACAGTGTCTGACACTTCTTTAAATTAACTTCAAATACTTGTGGAATGAACTTTTTGATTAGCAGTTAAAGATGATGATTAAACAGAAAACGGTATTAAGAGAGCCACCAATGACTGGTGGAGTCAAGCACATGCTCCTCTGTTTTCCTGTGCACCACATAAACAGCTCTCCTCCAGTCTTCACGTGCTCTTTCCTGTACGTGGACTCACCTGCCCCCTCCATTGGACTGTGAGTATCTCAAAGATGGAGATTTCATCTGCTTAAAGTCTGCATCTGTACAATCTGGCATATAGAATCAATTAAAATGAATGGATTACAGATGTCACTAAATTGGAGCGAGTTTAACTCTATTTAACATTTTACCTAATGACGTCATGGCTTGCAAATGGTTTACTGACTAGGCTCCTTGCCCCTTGTTAATCAAATTAATATGCAACCCTATTCGGTAATCATCTCAGATGAAATTTTCAAAAATTATTTAACAAAAGTCACTATTCCTATATAAAATAAAATAGACTTTAAACCAACAACAGTAAAAAAAAAAAAAAAAAAAAAGGATAAAGAAGGATAGTACACAATGATAAAGAGTTCACTTCAAGAAGAAGACTCAACTATACTAAATATATACACACCCAACATTGGTGCACCCAGACTCATAAAACCTTCTAGACCTATGAAAAGACTTAGTCACGCAATAATAGTTGGAGACTTCAACACCTCATTGACAGCGTTAGACCATAGATACAGAAAAACTAACAAAGAAATTCTGGACTTAAATTTGACTTAAATTTAATTCTAGACTTCAATGTAACTGAACTAGTTGGACCTCTACAGAATACTCCAGAATGTACAGGATGTACATTCTTCTGATATGCATATGGAACATATTATAAGATTAACCACAAGCTCAGCCATAAAGTGATTCTCAATAAATTCCAAAAAATCGAGATCATACCAACCACACTTTCAGATCACAGTGAAATAAAAGTAGTAATTACTACCAGGAAGATCTCTCAAAACTACACTATTACATGGAAATTAAACAACTTGCTCCTGAATGGCTTTTGGGTAAACAGCAAAATTAAGGCAGAAATAAAAAAAAAAATCTTTGAAATAAATGAAATCAGAAATACAATATACAAAAATCTCTGGGATGCAGCAAAAGCAGTGTTAAGAAGGAAGTTTATAGCACTAAATGCCTACATCAAAAACTTAGAAAGATCTCAAATTAATGATCTAACATTACATCTAGAGGAACTAGAAAAACAAGAACAAACCCCCCAAAGCCAGCAGATTAAAAGAAATAACTAAAATCAGAGAAGAAGTGAACAAAATTGAGATTCCAAAATCCATATGAAGAATCAACAAAACCAAAAGTTGTTTCTTTGAACCAATAAACAAGATCAGTGGACCACTAGCTAGTTAACAAAGAAAAAAAAGAGAAGATCCAAATAAGCATAATCAGAAATGACATAGGTGACATTACAACTGATCCCACAGAAATACAAAAGATCTTCAGAGACTTTTATGAATGCTTCTATGCACACAAACTGGAAAGTTAGAGGAAATGAATAAAGTCCTCAAAACACACAACCTCTAAGATTGAATCAGAAAAAATTGAAACCCTGAACAGAATGATATTGAGTTCTTAAATTGAATCAGTAATTTAAAACCTAGCAACCAAAAAAAGCCCTGGACCAGATGGATTCACAGCCAAATTCTATCAGATGTGCAAAGAACAGCTGATACCAATTCTTCTGAAACTATTCCAAAAAATTGAGGAGGGACTCTTCCCTATCTTATTTGACAAAGCCATTATCAGCCTGATACTAAAACCTGGCAAAGATACAGCAAAAAAAAAAAAAAAAAAAGAAAGAAAGAAAAAAAGAAAAAAAGAAAGCAAAGAAAAGAAAGGAATTGAAAAGGAAAGAAAGAAAAATCACAGGACTGTATCCCTAGTGAACATAGACCAACAGTCCTCAACAAAATCCTAGCAAATCAAATCCAGCAGAACATCAAAAAGTTAACTCACCACCATCAAGTAGGCTTCATTCCTGGGATGCCAGGTTGGTTCAATATATGCAAATCAATAAATGTGATTCACCACATAAACAGAATTAAAAACAAAAACCAAATCATCATCTCAATAGACATGGAAAAACTTTAAAGTTCAACATTCCTTTATGATAAAAACCCTCAACAAACTAGGCATAGAAGAAACATACCTCAAAATAATAAATGTCATCTATGACAAACCCACAGCCAACATCATAGTGAACAGGCAAAAGCTGGAAGCATTCCTCTTAAGGACAGGAAAAAGACAGGGAAGCCCATTCTTACCACTCCTATTCAACATAGTACTGGAAGGCCTAGCCAGAGTAATCAGCCACGAGAAAGAAATAAAAGACATCCAAATAGGAAAAGAAGAAGCCAATTTATCTCTGCACTGAAAATGATTCTATACCTCGAAAACCCTAAAGACTCCACCAAAAGGCTCTTGGAACTGATAAATGGTTTCAATAAAGTTTCAGAATACAAAATCAATATACAAAAATTAGTAACATTTCTGTAGTAGCACCAATAACCTTTAAAATGAGAGCCAAATAAAGAATGCAATTCCACTTGTAACAGCCACAAAAAAGAGTTAAAAACCTAGAAATACATCTAACCAAGGAGGTGAAAGATTTCTACAAGGAGAACTACAAAACACTGTAAAAGAAGTTATAGATGACACAAATTTTAAAACACTCCAATCTCGTGAATTGGAAGAATCAATATTGTTAAAATGGCCATACTGCCCAAAGCAATCTACAGATTCAACACTGTTACCATCAAACTACCAATGTCATTTTTCACAGACTTAGAAAATACACTCTAAAATTTATATGGAAACAAAAAAGAGCCTGAATAGCCAAACCAATTCTAAACAAAAAGAACAAAGCTGGAGGCATCACATTTTGCAACTTCAAACTATACGATAAAGCTACAGTAACTAAAATGGCATGGTACTGGAACAAAAACAGATGTGTAGAACAATGGAACAGCAAAGCAAACCCAGATAAAGCCACACATCTACAGCCATCTGATCTCCAACAAAGTTGACAAAAGTAAGCAATGGAGAAAAGACTGTCTATTCAATAAATGGTGCTAGATGGTGGTAGCCAGCCATATGCAGAATGAAAGTGGACCCTTACCTCACACCATATGCAAAAACTAACTCAAGATGAATGAAATAATTATTTATTTATTTATTTTTGAGACAGTGTCTCACTTTGTCACCCCGCTGGAGTGCAGTGGCGTGATCTCAGCTCACTGCAACCTCCTGGGTTCAAGCGATTCTCTCACGTCATCTTCCTGAATAGCTGGGAATACAGATTCATCCTACCACACATGACTAATTTTTGTATTTTGTAGTAGACACAGGGTTTCACCATGTTGGACAGACAGGTCACGAACCCCTGACCTCAACTAATCCACCCACCTCAGCCTCCCAAAGTGCTGAGATTATAGGCATGAGCCACTGTAGCTGGCTGGATTAGAGATTTAAATGCAAGACCTCAAACTATGAGAATCCTAGAAGAAAACCTAGGGAATGCCATTCTGGACATTGGTCTTTGGAAAGAATTTAGGACTAAATTCTCAAAAACAATTGTAACAAAAACAAAAATTGACAAGTGGCACCTAATTAAACTAAAAAACTTCTGCACAGCAAAAGAAACTATCAACAGAGTAAACAGACCACCTACTAAATGGGAGAAAATATTTGCAAACTATGCATCTGACAAAGGTCTAATATCCTGATTCTATGAGGAATTTAAGTAATTCAACAAGCAAAAAACAAATAACCCCATTAAAAAGTGGGCAAAAATCATGAACAGACACTTCTCAAAAGAAGACATACACGTGGTCAACAAACATGTGAAAAATGCTCATTATCACGAATCCTCAGAAAAATGCAAATCAAAACTGCAATGATATACCATCTCACACCAGCCAGAATGGCTATAATTTAAAAAATTTTAAAATAACAGATGCTGGCAAGGCTGTGGAGAGGCAGACTTATTATGTGCCAGACAGTTTGCTAATCACCTTATGTAGATTATTTTAATTCTCACAAAACTCTGTATGACAGGTTTTATTATTATCTCCATTTCAGAGAAGAAAAAATTGAGATCAGATTTCAGTTTTACTCCCAAGAGACTAAACTGGGACTAGGACTTAAGCATGCTATTCTATTCCCCCTACCTATTGTTTCATATGGCTTTATTAGACAGTTTTCACATATTTAATTTTATGTGATACAGTATGTCTGTACATAGGTTTTGTTTTATTTATTTATGTATTTATTTATTTATTTTTGAGACAGGGTCTTGCTCTGTCACCCAAGCTGGAGTGAGTGGCACAATCATGGCTCACTGCAGCCTCAACCTCCTAGGTTCAAATAATCCTCCTACCTCCCTCCCAAGTAGCTGGGACTACAGGTGTGTGTCACCATGCCTGCTAATGTTTATTTTTTGTAGAGACAGGGTTTCCCTATTTTGCCCTGACTGGTCTCAAACTCCTGGGCTCAAATGATCCTCTCACTTTGGCCTCCCAAAGTGCTGGGATTACAAGTGTAAGCCAGTGTGTCCAGCCTGTAAGTAGGTATTATTTTTCCCATAGTTTTCAAATAAAGAATCTGAGATTCAGAATATTAAGCTGTATACTCTTTTCTCTAAGCATAAAATAGCACCAAGTCCTTGACTCAATCTTATCCTCTCTTTAAGAATGTGTAAACACAACTCATATATATATGTGTGTATATATATACATACACATATATGTATATTTCTAGTGTTTGCTTTGTGTTTTATTTACTGTCACGTTGCATATGACATGAGTTTTAATAGAACTACTTATACATTTTATTAAATGTCGAATAGACAGTTGAGTATTATATGGTCACCTTAGACCTGTATTCTAGTTTGAAGATGCCCAGAGCATATGGATTTGTGATTAAACTGAGAGAATCCCTAAGGAGTTGTGATCATACAATTGTATGAGCTAGGTCCCTGTCTCTCTTCTTCCAGGATAGATTCTACAGCCAGCATAGCTATCTACCTGTAAATTCCCACATTAAAGAGCACAGTTGAAGTACCTATCACACAATGCCTCACCCAGGACCTGCTACATAATGTGCAGGGGCCCAGTGCAAAATGAAAATGCTCAATTCTTGTTCACAAATTAATAGCAAAGCCGGGCATGGTGGCTCACACCTGTAATCCCAGCACTTTGGGAGGCCAGGGCAGGCAGATAACTTGATGTCAAGAGTTCAAGACCAGCCTGGGCAACATGGTGAAACCCCATCTCTACCAAAATCAAAACAAAACAACACAAAAATTAGCTTGGCATGGTGGTGGGTGCCTGTAATCCCAGCTACTCCAGAGGCTAAGGCAGGAGAATCGCTAGACCCATGGAGGTGGAGG
Source organism: Trachypithecus francoisi (assembly GCF_009764315.1). Classification (NCBI taxonomy): domain Eukaryota; kingdom Metazoa; phylum Chordata; class Mammalia; order Primates; family Cercopithecidae; genus Trachypithecus; species Trachypithecus francoisi. The sequence continues at coordinate 73,412,615 of NW_022681473.1, read as the reverse complement.
TTGCAGTGAGCTGAGATCATGCCACTGAACTCCAGCCTGGGTGACAGAGCAAGACTCTGTCTCAATCAATCAATCAATCAATACAAATAAAAAATTAGTAGCAAGAAAGTGAGAGCAGAGCATAATGCCAGGTGTGGGACAGTGGAACACAGGTCTCATACCCATGAAGCCATTCCTGTTGACCCCCAACTTAGGACATTTCATTCAAAACTGAAAGCATGATTATTTTCCTTAATATGTAGTATAGTAGAGATAAGAAACACAAAATCAGCACTGGGAACATTTTCAAGGATCCAGGCTTTATCCTTTTTCTAAAAGAGTGTTTTATACAAATTAAGCACATGCCTGCTTTTATGATATGTAGAAACATTTTCTTCCAGTCCGCTTCCTGCTTGAGAAACTTTACATTCCCACTTGTCCTGAACTGTTAAGGGTCCACTTTGAGTCATCTGTCTTCACTAAAGCAAATCTTTCAAAAGCTAAGTGGCATCATTTCACATTTATTTAGCACCTGCAGCACACTTTAGTCTTCTTGTTCTGCAAAAGTTTCTGCCCCTTGGCCCTTCTCTTTAGGCCTAAATTTTAAAGAAAATGCATAAAAGTGCCTCAGAGGACTTTGAAAAACAGTGGGACCAGTTGGATGCTTGTGTGTTTCTCATATGTCATTGCCAAAATTGAGAGGCTGCAAGATTTGTAAATTCCCCTGGCTGGCAACATTACAATTAAAAAAAAAAAATCATAGAGTTGATATGGAATTGACAACTACATTGTACCAAGTAAGAATTCTAAAAATAATAAACAAAAAGGCAAATTATAATATATATTTGAATTGGTTTCTCTTTAATATTGCCATCATTTCCTAGAAGAAAGGGCATTTTAATGCCAAAAGAAACATATGAACATAATCTGAGCATCAGAAAAAGTCCTCCAAATAGTATAAATTTGTAGTTTTAAAACCTCACTGTATAGATCTCTGCATTTTTTCTATCCATATAATCTTACCTTATAGCTAAAAAAATTAAAGCAAGCATCGTGATGACTAAGTTGTTTAATTCTTAATCTTGAGTATTTTGGATCTGAACCATTCTAAGATCCTTAGGAATGCATTTTTTTTAACTTTGTCCTTTTCTTGACAAAGAAAGACATCTTTCAGATTTTTTCTTTGTGTTCCTATGCTTTCTTCATCTTTTATGCCATTTTCTCAATAAATAAGAAGCCCAGATCCATCTTCTGTGATAAGCTGATGTTTTTCAGTTATATTACTTATTAAAAGATACTTATTAAAAGATAAAAAGGAATCTTTCATCATCAAAATTATTTTTCATTTTTAAAGTTGTCATTTTTCCTACATTTTAAAAACAGACCCACTTTTTGACAGCTTTATTGAGATATAATTGATATGCAAAAAGTTACACATGTTTTATATATACAATTTTATGTGTTTAAAAAAACAGGTTTTTTTTAAAGGTATCATCACATTATAGAATCTTTCATTGTATTTTATAACATTGTATATTCTACATTGTTTCAAACCAGATTGCTTACCTCACGTACTTTTTCCCCTTAATTGTCTTAAAATGTAGACATGTTCTTTAAAACTCAGGATTCCATACTTTTATTTATTAAGAAATCATACAATTATCTGATTCCACAGGTAAAATAATGAGAAAATGTGGTGTGAACTGAGTAGAAGTTTGCAACAAACAGTGTATTTAATGGCTTCTAATGCCCTCTAACGTGAAAATCTAATTCTCATTTAAATTAACTTTGTAGCTCTTACTCTAGACAAATCTCTTTACCAGTTCCAGTGGCTTCCTTGGAGCCAATTTCATCTTTCTTTTTCCTGTTAATGAGGGTTCCTAGCCAATCATCAGGAAGGGGTCTCTGCTTGTGTTTCTGGTTGCTGTAAATCCAGATGAGTGGGGAGTTTCTCACCTAAAAGACCTATGCTGAATGAATACCCTTGCTGGCTTTTCATAAGATAACTTTTCCCTATTCCTAAAATTCTGTGTTCCTGCCCCTTTCCTCATAAATGGGGGCCCCCATGATACTTCCACCTCCACAACACGCTCAAATCCTCTTATGCGCCCTTGATTACATCATAGATTCAGGTATCCTTAGGATGAGGAGCTGGCAGTGAACATTCAATTCTCATAGTATCTATGAGAGAGCATCATTACTATCCCACTTTACAGTTTATGAAACCAAGGTTAGAGAGCTTATGTTATCCCCCAAATTTACACAGCAAAGAAGGACAACATGATAAAAACTCAGTTCTATCCTATGCCAAATACCTGCTCTTAACCTTAATTTCCATGGCTTCCAGAAATACCTCATTTTCTTAGATGCACTTGATTTCATATATGTTCTCTCATTCCTATAGGTACTTAAAATTGTTAAAGCAAGTTCTATAAGTTTTGGGAAATACAGTCATCTAATATATGGTGCAACTCCCTCAGTAATAAATGAGGACCTTAAAGATGAACAATGAGTAGATCTTTGATATGAAGTTATACTAGTTCAGATGCAAACTATGGGATGCATTCGTTGACGATGCATCCTTAGCAGAGGCATGAGGTTTCCTGCTACGGAATGCTACACAGAGGATAAGAGGATTGCAGAATCTTCTAACTGCCTTAGAGCAAGTATGATGGAATGGATATGGGTTTCAGTTTTTCTTCAGTGACTATTAATTATAAAATACTACATAGGATGCTGTCAGGGGTAAAAAGATGAATCAGACATGTCTTCAAGCATCCAGCTAAAGTTAGTTGCAGAAAAAAAAAAAAAAAAAACAGAAGAAAATAATAAGCTATTATTGTGAACACAAATTCTGCTCCAGGATCAGACACATATGCAGAGGATAGGAAATAGGGGAGATTTGAGAAGCTAACTATGATGGAGTCTCTTGTAGTAGGTTCCAAAAGTAAAACTGTATTTTTTTGTTGTTGTTATCTTTGGCAGTATATTTCTCCTCCGTAAGAAGTATACACTACCAGCCGGGCACAGTGGCTCAAGCCTGTAATCCCAGCACTTTGGGAGGCCGAGGCGGGTGGATCACGAGGTCAGGAGATCGAGACCATCCTGGCTAACACGGTGAAACCCTGTCTCTACTAAATATACAAAAAATTAGCTGGGCGAGGTGGCGGGCGCCTGTAGTCCCAGCTACTCGGGAGGCTGAGGCAGGAGAATGGCATGAACCCAGGAGGCGGAGCTTGTAGTGAGCCGAGATTGCACCACTGCACTCCAGCCTGGGCAACAGAGTGAGACTCCATCTCAAAAAAAAAAAAAAAAAAAAAAGAAGTATACACTACCATAGAATGACATGTTAAGTCCTCTAGAATTCTAACTCAGTCAGCCATGCATATATGAGTTCACAGCAGAGTAGGGTAGGCCAAAAGCTTGGGTTCTGGAGTCAGAAATACCTGGACTTAAATTCTGGCTTGATCACTTATCACCTTTCTTGTGACCTTAGTAACTTACTTCTTCTCCCTCTAGGCCTCCACTTTTTCCATAAAATGAGTATAATAGAAACACTCATTTAAAGTTTATGAGGAATAATGTTTGTAAATCTCCTAGCATCTTATACAAACTCTTTGAGAAATTAGAAAAGATAGGGTACTTGCTAGCTTTTTACAATGTTAACATCACCATGATACCAAAACATAACAAGGTCATTGTAAGAAAGGAAATTTATACTCCAATCTCTCTCATAAGCATCAAATTAAAAATATAAAATAAAATATTAGCAAAATAAATCTAGTGATATATAGAAAGAATAATATTTCATGACCTGCTGGAATTTATTAAAGAAATGAAAGACCACTTTAACATTAGAAAATCACAACATTAACAGAATAAAAGATAAGATTCAGATGATCATCTAAATATTATAGGAAAATCATTCAATAAGATTCAAAACTCATCTGTGAACAAAAGTTCTTAGAAAACTTGAAAAATAATGGGCTTCCTAAATCTAATAAAAGGAAAACATCATACTTTTTTTTGAGACAGAGTCTCACTCCATCACATAGTCTGGAATGCAGTGCCGAGATCTTGGCTCACTGCAACCTGTGCCTCCCCTATTCAAGTGATTCTCATGCCTCAGCCTCATGAGTATCTGGGACTATAGGCATGCACCACCATGCTTGGCTAATTTTTGTATTTCAGTAGAGACGGAGTTTCACCATGTTGGTGAGGCTGGTCTCTAATTCCTGGCCACAAGTGATCCTCCCAAAGTGCTGGGATTACAGGTGTAAGCCAGGGAGCCAGCCTAAACACCATACTTAATAATGAAATTTTGGAAGCTTTTTCCCTGGAAGCAAGTGTGAGGCACCTTCTATCACTACTCTACCCTTCTATCACCACTGCTATTAAATGGAGGTACAAGAAAAAGTAAGATGATTGGAAGGAAAACAATTGAATGATCCTTATTTTCTGGTAACATAATTGTGTATGTTTAAAATTCAAAGTAACTAGATAGACTGCTATAATTAAAAAGTAACTTTAGCAGTTTTACTAAATAACAAGGTTAATATCAATCAGTTGTATTTCCATATAATGATACTAAACAATAAGAAAACTAAACTTAACAAATCATTTACAATAGGAGTGAAAAACATTAAAGTCATAGGAATAGAACTAACAAAAGAGCACCGCTATACAAAAAAGCCACAAATGTTATTAAAAGAAGTTGCATAAATGTGGGGTATATCTTATTCATGAATACGAAGATGCAATGTGGCAAAGATTTCAGTTCTCCCAAACTGATATATTGATTCACTGCAATTCCTATCAACACCTCAAAAGATATTTTTTATTTGTTTGTTGGTGATGGTGGTAGATTTGACAAAGTGATTCTAATATTAATATGGAAATGTAAAAGACCAACAATAGGCAAAACATAGAAAAATGAACTCAGAGAATTTACATTATATGATGTTAAGATTTATTATGAGGTTACACAATTACAGGCAGTATGAAATTGGTGCAAGTATAGACAAGTAGACCAATGGAATAAAATAGAATGCAGAAACAATAACACACACATACAACCTCTTGATTTTATGACAAAAGCAAAATTGCTTTGAAGTGGAAAAGAATGATCTCTTTAGTAAATGATACTGCATCAATTGGATATCCATTTTTTTAAAAAATGGCTCTTGACCCGACCTCACACTACACACAAAAATCTTTCTACATGGATTATAGATAAAAATATAAAAAGTAAAACAACAGAAGTCTAGAAGATAATATTGCAAAGTAGCTTCATATGTGTGTGATAGGCAAAGATTAAGTCTTAAACAGGCACAAAACATACTAATCATAAAGGAAAATATCAATAAACTACATTAAAATGCAAACTTCTGTTCATCTAAAGACACCGTGAAGAGAATGGGTCAAGACAGGGCACAGGAAATGATGTTTGTAATCCAGACATCTGGAAAAGAAATTTATCTTCAGAATACGTAAAGAGCAGCTACAAGTCACTGAGAAAAAAAATAATTTTTTTAATGGACGAAAGAACAGGCATTTCTTAAAAGAGGGTATGTAAAATGGTCAATTCACATGAAATGGTGGTACTCCCAGAATGGCTTAAATTAAAGACTGTTCATACCAAGTATTTGTGAACATGTAGAGAGTCTCAAACATTGCTCATGGGAAGTAAACCAGCATATTGGAAGTATCTATCAGAGCCGAACATATACCCTATGATCTCTCCTTAGGTATATATCCAATGGTAATGAGTACATGTGTTCAACAAAAATATATACAAGAAAGTGCATGGCAGCATTGTTTGTACTAGCCTAAACCTGGGAATATCCAAATGTCCATCAACAATAGAATAGGTAAATAAATTGTGGTATATTTGAACAAAAGAATATATGCAACAATGAAAATCAATAACTGCTACATATAACAGCAGATAGGAATCTTGCAAATATAATATTGAGTGCAAGAAGCCAGACACACACACACACACACACACACACACAACTATATGCATATTAGTTTTCTAGGCTGCTCTAGAAACAAATCACTACAAACTTAATGGCTTAAAAAAAAATTTATCGGCCGGGCGCGGTGGCTCAAGCCTGTAATCCCAGCACTTTGGGAGGCCGAGACGGGCGGATCACGAGGTCAGGAGATCGAGACCATCCTGGCTAACACTGTGAAACCCTGTCTCTACTAAAAAAATACAAAAAATTAGCCGGGCGAGATGGCGGGCGCCTGTAGTCCCAGCTACTCGGGAGGCTGAGGCGAGAGAATGGCGTAAACCCAGGAAGCGGAGCTTGCAGTGAGCTGAGATCCGGCCACTGCACTCCAGCCTGGGCGACAGAGCGAGACTCCGTCTCAAAAAAAAAAAAAAAAAAATTTATCATCTTACAGTTTTGTAGGTCAGAAGTCCACTATGCATCTCACCAGATTAAAATCAAGGTATCAGCAGGCTGTGTTTCATTCTGGAAGTTCTAGGGTAGAATCCAATTCCAGTTTATTTGAATTGTTGGCTGAATTCAATTCCATGCAGTTGTAAGACCAAAGTCCCTGTTATCTTGTTCCTGTCAGCCTAGGACCATCCCCATCTAGAGGCTGTTGCATTCCATGGCTCGTGGCCCCCTTCTTCCATCTTCAAAATCAACAATTGCAAGTTGAGTGTTTCTCATGTTGTATCTCTCTGACCCACCTACAAAAGATACTCTGCTTTTAAGGATTGATGTGATTAGATTGAATCCACGAAGGATAATCCAGGATAATCCCCACATTTCAAGTTTCTTAACCTTAATATATCTGCAAAGTCTCTTTTGTAATATAAGGGAACATATTACAGATTCCAGGGATTAGGGATGGGGGGGTGTTATTCTGCCCACTTATGATTTATATAACATTCAAGAACAGGCAAAATGAACCCATGATGATAGAAGCTGAGAGCGATTATGACCTTTGGGTCATGTTGCTAGAATAGGAATAATAGTATTCATTTTAATAAAGCGTTGTTGCAAGTATTATAGCCAACAGTAACATCAATTCCCTTGTAAAGTGCCTGTCACAACATAACCCTGTTATTTGTCATTTCCTGTTTCCTTTCCTTCTCCCAACTCCACTGTCATCATTTCACTTGTAATAATGCTGCAGTCAGGACTTTGATGCAGAATAAGATATTCTAAAGACTTGCAAACCCTCTGTAATGGTGCTTCCTAAACTTGCCTGGTAATGTATTCCTCAGAAATGAGGATTTAAGCAAGAACCCCAGGTGCTACTTAGGTAAAAGCAAGTTTGGGCAACACTGCTTTTAGAAATTTGCTTATATGAAACGCTGTTGAAAACACAAAGAAATGCTGAATGGTCTGCCCTAGCTCCATCCAAAATACTACTTGCTACCCTTTTTAAGCCACCCAAAGCAAATCAGTTGTGCTATGCCATTGAAAAACAAGTACTTCTTAAAATATTGGACTAATCAGATAGGTTTCTAGAACTTAATGTTTTGTTGGAAGTCTCAGTCTGTAGTTCTGAGGATCTAGCACAGAACCCAGACAGAAAGTTGCATAAATATATGTTAAGTTCACTGAAATTAAAGACAGCATCTGGTTGGTTTGTTGTTGTTGTTGTTGAGACAGGGTCTTGCTCTGTTGCCCAGGCTGGAGTACAGTGGAGTGATCATGGCTCACTGCAGCGTCAACCTCCCCAGACTCAGGTGATCTTCCCACCTCACCCTCCCTACTAGCTGAAACTACAGGTACACACCACCAGGCTTGGCTAATTTTTGTATTTTTTGTAGAGATGGAGTTTGGCCATGTTGCCCAGGCTGGTTTCAAATTCCTGGGTGCAAGCACACCACCCACCTCCACCTCCCAAAGTGCCGAGATTTTAGGCATGATCTACCACGCTCAGCTTGTTTTATTGTTTTTTTTTTTTTTCTGTCAAAGCAGTTGCCCATGAGCATGACTTCTTGAATGTGCTAAGAAAGAAGTCTGGTAAAAATTGAGTCTCTGCAACATGCATTTCACATACTCTACTTCTAACTTCTTCATTCATTCGTTTTACAAACAACTATTGATATCCCATATTGCAGACAGTTAGACACGTCCAAGGAATATAAGGATAAAAGTACTCAATCCTTGCTTTAGGGTACTCCCAGTGTAGTGGAGGGACCAATAATAAAGGAACCTCCAACTCCACCTCCCCACCCTAAACTGAATTTAGAATTTACATTGATCAAAAGCGGGGAGCCACTGCCATTGTAAATCAGGTCTCAGCCTCTTTCCCGCTTTATCCAGCTCACACTGGCTTTCTTTCCAGGAAGGGGCCAAAAATCGACTTGTTTACTAGCTGCCTCTGCTTTATCTCATTGTGTCTCAACCTTAGCTCCAGGTAAGAAACACCTGTAGAGCTCTTAAAAACCCTGATGTCTCGCCCCAGCCCAGACCTACTCTAAATCAGAGTCTCTGGGAGTGGGTCCCCAGGCATTAGTGTTTTTAAAGCTTTGCTAGCATCCCAGTATGCAGCAAAGTTCAGAACCACTATTTTATCTTTTCTTTCTTTTTTTGGTTTCTTTTCTTTTGAAAACATTTTCTTTACTTCCTCAGCTCGTGTTTAAGCTGAAAACAATCATTTCTTTAAAGTCTCATATTTCTTGCATGGAAGTCTAGTGCAAACCTGCAGCTAGCTAATGGGAAGGCCAGTTCCTAAAATGACTTTCAATTTTAATCATATTTAACATTAGGTGACTCAGAATTTGGAGACCAACCTTGAACCTGATGCTACAATTTGCTAACACATAGCAAAAATAGAACCCCCTGGTTCAAAAATAAATAACTTTGCAAAACAGATTGAAAAGGTTGGTAAGATTTCTTGAAAATCAGAGTTCTCACATTTATATTTTGATTTCCAGTGATGAAATGAACTGATTAGAAATTCTTAATTTTCATAAGGTTCCTTTGAAAATGTTCAGAGTGCAGGCGAGCGCCAAAGAACATATTAATAGTTTGAATGTGTGCGTATGTGTGTGTGTACATGTGTATATAGCAAAATGACTGGGCTTGCAGTAAATTGAGGTACATCTAGGTTTACCCAATCCTTATTTCTGGTTCTTACTGCTCCCCTCTTCCTGACTCCATAGTACACAGCTCCTCACTCCCCTTGCTCCCTGCCTCCATAGTTTGACCCTAACCCTAACTTTTCCCCTCTGTGCTCTTGTTTACTCATGCCACTCCCCTGACTTAGGCTTAGCCTATCCCAGGCCTCCGCAATAGGTTGGCATGGAAACATTAGAGGAGCCTGCCTGGTGGGAGGGATGTTCTGTTTCCAAGTGAAAATGGAAAAGATTCAAGTGTGATTCGCGTCCAGCCATTTTAACCCTTGAATTTCTCCATCTGTTTAAAACATACCCATGGCTCCTGATCAGCAAATAGGTAAAGAAGACTATTTTAACTTGGACTCTGCCTACCTCTGCACCCTCCTCCGCTGCTTCCCCTAAAAGCCCTGGGACGGAGCCTCAGGAAGCACTTTGTTCCTTCATTTCTCCTTTCCTTTGCACAGGCCCTTTCTCCAATCTGCATACTGTCTCTTTCTCCTTACCCATTCTGTTAATGGTTTTTCAAGACTCCATTCAGGCACCATGCCGCCCTAGAGGCTTTCACCTCTGCACCTACTCTCATAAGCACTTCCGTTATAATGGTTGTAGAAAACTCCAAGATTAAGGGACTGTTTTCCTCCCTAGGTGGTGAGTTTATTAAAGGAAAGGCATGCTACTGCGAGGAGTATGTTTCTCATACTCCTGGGGTGAGGTCTTTATTCATTACTAGAATTAAGATCTTGAACAAGTCACTTACCTTTTTGAGCCTCAGTTTTCTCATATCTGAAATGGAAATGATGGTACATAATATACCTACTGTTTATCAGATGCTGACTATGTTTTAGGCATTTTCTCATTTAATCTTATTTAATCCCTACACCAATTTGGTGAGAGATAAAACATTATTGACCTATTTTTACAATTAGGAAAATATGGCTCAGAGTTGAGAAGCCTGTCCTAAATCACACAGCTCTTAGGTGGCAAAGCCAATAGTCAAGTCAAGATCTAACTCTGTTACTGTGCTCTAGTGCCTATATATGCAAGTAAAGCACCTAGCCCTGTGCCTGCCCTTGGGGAGAGAGAAGGGACAGATAAACAAATGGATGGATGGAAGAATTAGTGATAAATTGCCTTGGAAAAAGTATGATTCTAAGCACTCCATGGGGATCCAAATGGAAAATTAAACTCCTTCCTCTGGTCTAAGCCTAATGTGCACCATTTCTCCAAGTGTGTGGTAAAGGTCAAGAATATAAGACTTCTATCACCCATGTTTACACCTGTGTGCTATTTCAAGTACATGCTTCCCTCCCACTCCAAACAGTTGGCCCCCATCAAAAGAAGCTTAAGGTAGATTGGCTCCTGGCTCCTGGAGAACTGAAAAGCAGAAAAAATGGTCTTTGAATAGCTATTAAATCACCTTGACAGCTGCCACCTGGCAACAAGCCCTCAGTGTCCCCTGTTCCCGTCCTTCAGTGCAGTGTCACAGCCCCTTACTGCTTCAGTGGACAAAGAAGAGAATAGTTCAGTGAGTCCCACTTAAGGAGACATAATTAACCTTTGGAGTTAATCATTCAGCACCATTCAGTGAATTTGTTTAATTTTCCTTTCTAACCGGTAATTTAGCAAAAGAAAAAGATGTGCTGTTATTGAAGTATTTCCATTTTTATGTACAGATAAGTGTAAAAGTCTTAATTAAAGGATCCTGGGTTAGAGCTGAGTGTATGTAAATAATGCCTGGAGTTTCAAAAGCAAAAAACAAAGCTTGTCAGTTTGTCTAGGACCAGTCATCACACGATGTTTGTTTTCTATAGCATGCTTCACTAATAGATTTGGTTACCAAGATTACTAATTTTTAAAATTACAGTTCTGAAATTAACAAACAGCATGGCCTCCTACAGAATCATAGAAGCAGTGAATTCATAGTATCTCCTTCTTTGTATCACATTGCCTCTCTCTGTCTCTCTCTCTCTTCCCCCTTCCGTCCTTCTCAATATACATGCATTAAACACATTTCCTTTTACATTCAAAAGGGCTATGCAATTGTTTTCCCATGCTAATACACATAATTTTTTTAACACCACAGACAATAACAGTTCTAGATCCAGTGCCAAAACTGTGATTCACTCCAGCTTGCAACATAGATTAGACAATTAGACTATTCTTTGTAAAATACTGACTTTTATTTTGGATCTAGTTATTTTTGAGGAAAATAAAAGACCATGAGTATTGATAAATAATGGTTTTGTGTTAATTTTTAAGCAACCTGTACTTGACAGCCAGAATAGTGATCCATTTAAAAGACTGGGTTCTTTGATAAAATGATGCATTTAAAGGCTAGGTTCTTTGATATAATGATGTGGGTTTTAATTTGTTTCTTCGATTTACCAGTTGTGTGATCTGGAAAATGCTGTTTTCTCTAAGTCTCAATTTTCTCCTCTTTCTATTGTGGATAACAAGAGTACCAACCTCATAATCATGTTGTACAAATAAAATCAGACACTGTTTATAATATGCTTAACGTAGTGTTCAGCCTATATGTAAAAGATGCTCAATAAATAGTAGTCATTATTTATTATTAATATTACCTTGTTACATAGTTGTAAGGATTACATGAGATGATGCATTAAATTGCTTGACACACTTCTAGGCAGATGGAATGTGCTTAATAAACATTACGTCCCTTATGGTTACCACAGATCTGTTGCCCTGTAACTGCTCCGTAGTTGGTTGCTACACTGCCAGTCCCTAACGTTCCCTTCTTTTCCCTCTTTGCTTTGTTTGCTTCAGTGCCCATGAAATAACAGGGTTCCACAGATGTTTAATTAGCTGCCTGTTTCCCTTTTGCTCTGTTTTCAATCATGTCTCACAAGTCAAAGCATTCCTTTTTCCCACATTGATTCAGATTCATGCGGCACCGTGGACCTAGCTGTGAGTTGTGGTGCCCCTCTTGTTAGCTGGGCAACCTTGCACAAATTACTTCCATTTCCGGCTTTTAGATGTTTTTCAGGTAAACCACATAGATAGGAAAAGGTAAACTCTGGGATCCCTTCCTGTCCGACATGCACTGACTCTCACACTCGGTTTTAGTCATGGTCTTGGGGACGCCACATAGTACAGGAACCCAGGTCTTAGAGACCTAGTATTTGTAGTAAATATAAACACTGGATATGAAAAAGGACATATCTTATCAGTAGCATTTCAATATTTTCCCTAGTGTGATATTTGAGGAGTGCTGAGACTGTGGGGTTACACTGTCAAAATTTTGTAGTATGAAAATAATTCTCAGCTTTGCCAAAAGGACAAGCATGTAGATCTAAGTACCAAGTATTTAAAACATGACCACATGTCCTACAAAGAGAGTGATATCCAACCTGTATCTCTGTGGCTGCCTTTGCCCCAGAAAGGCAAAATCTATTTTACATGAGGACATAATTCTGAATTAATAAGTAAAATTCAGTAGAAAACGATAGGATTCCAACATGGCTAGTTTAGAAGCAAACTTTTCCAGCAGGATTTTTTTTTTTCTTGCTTGGGAATAGAAAATAACACGAATTTCAAATTTCAGGTTATTTCAACTCCAAGTTTGGCAGAGAGAGTAAGGATGGGAGTGGGGAGAAGGGAGCATGCTTGCAAAGATCCCACACATGCCCTATAACTCCTAGGTTGTCGTCAATAATGGGAAATACATTTCCATTTTTGGGTTTAAAATCAATTGTTAGATAATTTCCTAAAATCAGATTCTCCTACTTTGTGTACATTGTGACTAAAACTTAAGCCAGCTTAATGGGAAATTTCAAAATTCTGTCATTTCCAGCTCTCAGGGCTCCTCCATCTGTCCTAATTGTGCTTGGAGCCAGAAAGGAGCACAGAACCAGATTTCTCATTAGCACTAAACCTGTTGGACCAAGAAGATGATAGCATATGAAGCCCTGCTGGGACAGGTTGGCTACAAGGCTGGAAATGGTTATCTCAGGGCTCTGAAGCCTGTATGTTGGTGTAGAAGGGCATGTCTGGGGTTAAAAGATTGCCTGGCTTAGGAAATTTTCTAAGTTTATTACAGTTTGTAGGCCATTTGTGCCCATGATGAAATAAGTTGAACCAAGGCAAGCACTCTTCTTTTTGCCATCTCCTTTTTGGTTTCATCTCTGATTTAACTCATCCTATGATTTGATGTAAATATTAGGTTGAGCCATATGAAATTCTCAAGGTTTCATATGGTTCAACCTAGTATTTTACTTTAAAAAGGGGCTTCTGTTTGAATGTACTGACTGCTTGCTATCACTTGGTTGGTTAGAAAGGTTCTTAGACAGCAGAGGGTTCAAAATGGTGGTTGTGTAATAGAACTCCACCAAAGTTTCTTGGATTTTAAATTATAATGATAGAGCTAAAAATAAAATAAAGCAGTTCATTCATTAGCCTACTGCCCCAACAAATAACATAATCAACTGTGCTTTTAGCTTTTATATTAGAACCAGCTGTAGTATCTGAAAGATCTCTCTCTCTGTGTGTGTGTGTGTGTGTGTGTGTGTGTGTGTGTCCTGATTTATTTATCTGAAGTATAATTATGGATTGCTCCTGATTTATGATGGCTTAACACAGGATTTTTCAACTTTTCAATGGTGCAAAAATGATACACATTTACCAGAAAATGTACTTTAAGTACTCATAAAACCACTCTGTTTTTTACTTTCAATACAGTATTCAACAAATTACATGAGATAATCAACACTTTACAGGTTGAGCATCCCAAATTTGAAAATTCAAAACCTGAAATGCTCCAAAATCCAAAACTTTTTGGGTGTTGACATCACAAGGGAAATGCTCATTGTGGAGTAATTTGAATTTCGGATTTTTTTTATTTGGGGTGTTCCATTAGTAAGTATATTTCAAAATCTGAAAAAAAAAAAAAATTGAAATCCAAAACATTTCTAGCCCCAAGCATTTCAGATGAAGAATACTCAACCTATACTATAAATCAAGCTTTATGTTAGATGATTTTACCCATTGCAGTCTAATTTAAGCACATTTAAGGTAGGCTAGGCTAAGCTATGATGTTTGGTAGGTTAGGTGTATTGAATGCATTTTTGACTTAATGATATTTTCAACTTACATTGGGTTTATTTGGACATAACCCATCAAAAATTGAGGAGTGTCTGTATATACAGTGAAATGCATGGATCAATGGATTTTAATAAAAGCATGTATGTGTAGTCACCACTCAGGTCAAGATACAGAACTTTTTAACACCCCATAAGACGTCCTCATGCCCCGTTTTAGTCAGTCCTAGACCTTGTCCCCTACCCTGAGAAATAGCTACTATTCTGAATTTTATACCATAGATTAGCTTGGCCTATTCTTAAACTCCATATAAATTTAGCCTTGCAGTCTTTGTTCTTTCATGTCTGGTTTCCTTGGCTCAACATGATATTTATAAGAGCCATCCATATTGTTTTGTATTTGAGTAGTCTGTTGCTTTTTATTACTTTATGTATTATTCCATTACATGAATATAATACAATTTGTTTATCCATTCTTCTGTTGGAGGATACTATTATTTCCAGTTTGTGCCTCTTATGAATAGAGTTGCTACAAACATTCTTGAAGAAATCTCTTTTAAAAGATGCATTCATTTGTTTTGGGTATATCCAAGAGTGAAATTGATGGGTTATAATCATATAATCAAATACTTTAAGTAAATTGCTAAATCATTTGCTAATAGTAGTTGTAGAAAATGTAGTGAGTGTCCGTGTGCCTTGCTAAGACTCTGTGGTAGATGGACGGGAGGAGTCCTATTACTAAAAGAGGGGGGACAATGGGTACTGGGGGACAATTAGCAGACCCCACCATAGTGCCCATGGACAATAGTTCATGAATACATTAACTGCGACGATTCTTTTCGTGAATTTTGAGAGTATGAGATTTAAACATGTTAAATCAAGTTTAGCCTACAGCTGCCTTCTTACATATTTTAAGTTTGGCCTAAAGGTTTCTCTGTACATCGTGAACTATAACAAGTGGAGGTGTAAACAGACCTCAGCCTATACTTGTGCCAATCACGGAGTTTTGGCCAATCAAATGCAGCCAACTATCCAAACCATGTTCAGATAAGGCAAACACCAACTGTAACCAATCCAGTTGTTACTGTACCTCACTTGTTTTCTGTATGTCACTTTCCTTTTTCTGTCTGTAAATTTTCTTCCACCATGTGGCTGCGCTGGAGTCTCTGAGCCCGCTGTGTCTCAGGAGGCTGCCAGATTTGCGAATCGTTCATTGCTCAATTAAACTCCTTTAAATTTAAATCAGATGAATTTTTTTTTTTTTTTTTTTTTTTTTTTTTTTTTTTTTTTTTGAGATGGAGTCTCGCTCTGTCACCCAGGCTGGAGTGCAGTGGTGGGATCTCGGCTCACTGCAAGCTCCGCCTCCCGGGCTCACCTCATTCTCCTGCCTCAGCCTGCTGAGTAGCTGGGACCACAAGTGCCCACCACCATACCCGGCTTGTATTTTTAGTAGAAATGGGGTTTCACTGTGTGAGCCAGGATGGTCTTGATCTCCTGATCTCGTGATCCGCCCGCCTCAGCCTTCTAAAGTGCTGGGATTACAGGCGTGAGCCACCGCGCCCGGCCTTTTATTTTCTTTTAACAAACACTAACTTATACTTTCAAGTAGCAGTAGCTCTATTCCTTTAAAGAGAGGTAAAATTCGTGGAGACCCTGACAACTGTATGGTCTGACATTCCTAAAGGGCAACAAAATTGTTTTCTCTGATTTCAAAGATGATGAGAAATGCTAGTGGAGATCTTAAAGTCTTTCAGTATCTCGGATGCATCTTTCACTTTGATAAGATTGTTTTTAGCTTCTGGCTGCACCCATCTAAGGTTTCTTCACTCTTAATAAAACAATAAATGCCTACAGATTTAGATACATAGATGCAGATTAGTTAATTGTTTTTTGTTCATTATGTTGTGTTTTTAAATTTCTTTACTGACTACAACTATAGTATATATACATATATTCTATAAATGTTAGCATATACTAGCATATATGCTAGTATGTATAGTAGTATATACTGACTAATATTTAACCTCTGGTTCTTAAGAGCTTAAATCCTCTGTGGATCTCAAGTTTGCATAAATCTTTTAAGTATGAAAAGATAATTTAAGTTTTTAAGTAACAGCTCTTCTCTTTCTTGAAAAGGACTTAAACACCAAAGAATCACTGATGACTCTGTGGAATGAGTCTTAAAAAGTAGCATAACAACTGGTAAAGTCACTCAACAAATGTGTGTCCCCTTCTCCTAGTATCTCACAGTCACAGATAAATAAATCACAGCGACAGTTTAGGGTGGTAAATGCTATGCATTATGAGATACTAATGTTTCTATTGGTACCTTTCATGGCTTAATAGCAGAAAAAATGCTGACTGCCATGAAATGGAAGAAGTATGCAGTTCTCACATTTATGGACAATGTTGGAACACTGCCAGTACCCTTGGGTGTATTGTTCTGTGTTCCAGTCACAAGCCTGGCTTTTGCAGTCCTTTAGAACATAGCTGGTAATATAGAAGGTAAGAACTGCAGGAAACAGTCAAGTGAAATCACCCAGCACCTAGAGCAGCTCCAGCTTTAACTGGCTGCATGAACTTGAATAAATTTTTAAACTCTTTGAGTCTCAGTTACCTCATATTTAAAGTGAATATAAAAACAGTTCTTATCCCATAAGGTTCTTATGAGGATTAACTAAGCTTATTCTGGTAAAGCTCTTCAGAATAATATGTGGCACTTAGTAAGCACATGTTGTTGCTGTTACCATTGTTGTCTCTTTTGGAGTTATTTCCCTGGTCCCACTGCTTTAGAAATCAGTTGCCCACATTTATGTTTATTTCTTTGCTTGCTTGCTTGCTTACGTGTTTTGTTTTTTACTCCACATTATTAAATACCGGTGCTGAGTGGGTCTTAAAAAGCTCATTTGCCCTGTTAGAAAACACAAAATTTTAACAAATTCAAGTTTAAAGACTGAAATGGCTTTTATTCATGAATCGGGCATCATCTCATCCAAAGACTTAGATAAGGCACTCTAATAAGCTGAGGGAAGGAGATTGGCTTTATAGGCAGAAAATGGCTCAAGAAAGCAGAAACGGGAAACAAAAATTGAATTGGGCATTTTAAAGCTGTCCTCCTCATAGGGTTAAATAAGAGGAAACTTCCTTATCCTGCTGGCTCAGTTAAACTGGGCCCCTTCTGATTGGTTGCTGTGAATCAATCAATCTCTCTCTTTTTCTCTCTCTCTCTCTCTTTGAAAACTGGTCCATTTCAAAGTTTGTTTATATGGCACCTAACATTAATGACTCTATTCTGATTTGTTCTGGCCTCTTGGGCCTAGTGCAAGAGCTTAGTCCAAACAATAGCGTCCCATAAATTTCATTTAACATCCTTTGAATTTAAAACAAAATTTTAAATTAGTTTTTGTCTTATAGATTTTCTATTTCTAAAGCAGTTTTAGGTTCATAGCAAAATTGAGAGGAAGGTACAGAGATTTCCATATACCCTGCCCCCACACATGTGTAGCCACCCACACCAGAGTGGCACATGTGTTACAGTTGATGAACCTGCATTGACACATCATTGTCACCCAAAGTCTACAGTTTTACATTAGCTTTTTCTCTTGTGTTGAACAATACATGGCTTTAGACAAATGTATAATGACATGTATCCATTATTATAGTATCATATGGAGTACTTTCACTACCCTAAAACACCCTGAAATTTGACAAAGTATATTTTTCAGTTCCCAGAAATACTTGCTTCAGAAAAAAGCAGGTGAAAAACCAATGGCAACAAAAGCCAAAACTGGCAAATGAGATCTAGTTAAACTGAAGAGCTTCTGCACAGCAGAAGAAACTACCATCAGAGTGAATAGGCAACCTACACAATGGGAGAAAATTTTTGCAATCTACCCATCTGACAAAGGGATAATATCCAGAATCTACAAAGAACTTAAACAAATTTACAAGAAAAAAACAAACAACCCCATCAAAAAGTGGGCAAAGGATATGAACAGACACTTCTCAAAAGAAGACATTTATGCAGCCAACAGACACATGAAAAAATGCTCATCATCACTGGCCATCAGAGAGATGCAAATCAAAACCACAATGAGATACCATCTCACACCAGTTAGAATGCCGATCATTAAAAAGTCAGGAAACAACAGGTGCTGGAGAGGATGTGGAAAAATAGGATCACTTTTACACTGTTGGTGGGAGTGTAAACTAGTTCAACCATTGTGGAAGACAGTATGGCGATTCCTCAAGGATCTAGAACTAGAAATACCATTTGACCCAGCCATCCCACTACTGGGTATATACTCAAAGGATTATAAATCATGCTGCTGTAAAGACACATGCACACGTATGTTTATTGCGGCACTATTCACAATAGCAAAGACTTGGAACCAACCCAAATGCCCATCAATGACAGACTGGATTAAGAAAATGTTTCACATATACGCCATGGAATACTATGCAGCCATAAAAATTGATGAGTTCATGTCCTTTGTAGGGACATGGATGCAGCTGGAAGCCATCATTCTCAGCAAACTATCACAAGAACAGAAAACCAAACACTGCATGTTCTCACTCATAGGTGGGAATTGAAGAATGAGAACACTTGGACACAGGAAGGGGAACATCACACACCAGGGCCTTTCACGGGGTGAGGAGGGGGGGAGGGATAGCATTAGGAGATATATCTAATGTAAATGACAAGTTAATGGGTGCAGCACAACAACATGGCACATGTATACATATGTAACCAACCTGCACGTTGTGCACATGTACCCTAGAACTTAAAGTATAATAATAAACAATATAGAGAGAGAGAGAAAAAAAAAGCATGTGAGGATATTCAGTTCCTCAAAAACCCAGTTGCTGAAAAATATGACTCCAAGAGAATTGTATTAAAGAAAAAAATATTCTCAGAAGTTTTATTCCAAGAACATACTTGAAATTCAGTCTTAACTTGGTAACATTTGCCTGTGCTGGCTGGGTGATAAACACACTTGAAATAGGTGGAATCTCTTATGAATAAAGGAAGCAGTTTGAAGCGTTGTCATTGTGAATATAGTAAACTGCTGAAGATAAATTTTTCTAGTATATTTGGAGTCTTGGCATGAAAGCCTTCATCATCACAGCACTGTCTTTTTGTTTTTAATTTAGTTTAGTTTAATTAGCTTTTCAAGCACTTTCTGCAAGCTTGAGCGAATATTCATGAATGTATTTCTGCTAAACTACAGTAATGAATTATTTATTTTGAAATCTGTCTATATTTTTAGCTACTCATACCAGCAGTTTAGAGAAATAAAAAACTTATTTCTGAAAAGTCAGATCTTATATCTGACTTTTCTCAGGTGAAATGTGACATGAATTGAAAGTAAAAGAGAACAGATATTTACAACACATATAGCTGGTAAAAGATCACTTCTAGAATACTATACATGGAGAACTATAAAGCAATCAGAAAGGTTCAAACAGCCATATAGAAAATGGGTAAGGACTTTTAAAACAAAGAGGAAAAAAAACACAAATTACTTATTAACATATGAAAACATGCTTAAAATCATTGATAGTCAAGGAATTGCAAATTAAACTGCAATAAAGCACCACTCACATTTACTAAACTGATAAAAATTATGAAGTCCAGTTGATTCCAAGTGGTAGAAAGGATATGAAACTGCCAGAATTCTCATCCACTGTGTCAACTGGAAGAACTACTTTGGAAAACAGTTTAACATTATTTAATACAATTAAAAATGTTACCCAGCAACTCATTTCTTTAAGCATGTACCTTAGGGAAAATTTGTATACAGGGATAGGAGACATGTCTAACAATATGTATACTAATACTGTTAGTAAAATCTAAAGATAACTTAATGTAAGCTGGATGTATGAGTTATATTTATACAAAGAATATAACTGTGAGAATGAATGAAGAACTGTTACATATATCAACATGGATGGGCCAAAAAAGATAGTTAGAGGATGATTTACCATAATTCCAGGAGAGTTACCTATGGAAGAAGAGTACTTAGGGAGGAAATTATATAAAAAATGGCATCCTGAGGGAATCTAAGTCACTGTTAATGTTGTTTGTCTTGGTGATAGGTGTATAATACTCATTTTATTTTTAAACAATTGTGCAGAGATTTTATATAATTTCTTGAATATGTGAACTGTCTCCCACTACCATCACTCATACACATTCATTCACACACACACATACACACACATGGTCACTGGTTTTTATCCCTAAAACAAAAAAAAAAGGCAGTAAAGTATGGGCCTAGAGTGAGTGTATGGATATAGAAAATAGAATCATGAAGGAAAATAATAAGAATGCTCTTTAAAATGTGATCATATTGCCTCAGTTTTTTCTATAAATAGGTGAGATTAAATTATAAATAAGTAAAATTGGAATAAACAATGGCAAAGTAATTTTGTCAGCAATATCACATCCTTGTCACCATTTCCTGAGCACTTACTATACTTAGGTTCTCTCTTCATTTTTGTTGTTCGTCACTATACCCCTATGAGGCAGGTAAGAATGTATTCAAATTTACAAAGAGATATGCTGTGAATCAAAACAGCTAAAAAATTTTTGCCCAGTTCTAAGACTGAAACGTGGCCAAGGAGCTGCCCTGAAATTCAGATTCCGTCTGCCAGGCCGAGGCACCATTCTCTCCATTCTGCCCCAATATCTTCCTTGGTTTAACTTTTTCCCCTGCGGGGAGGCAGTATTAGAGATGAATAGACTCTTAGTCAAAGTCTTAGGACAAATGATGTCCTTATTGGACTTCCAACCACCCTTTCTTTGTTGTAACTTTCCACAAGAATAAGAAGTTCACATTTTCACAATAATGGTGTGCCATCCACTGCCAGCATGGTGCTGTACTTTGCTGGAAAATAATGACTCAGATGACTAATCTGTATGAACGCACATGCATTTTGCAAAGTGTTGTGTCAAAGCACAGGTCAAATCAATTAAGTTTTTTGTAAGGACCCAATTTTCATACTGGAACAAGTTAAATAATTGACGGCAATGAAAAATGGTAGGGAGAGTTTGTAAGAAAATTAATTGAAATGAGAAAGCAGAAAGACTCGCTCATTTCCAGAAGTGATATTTGAAATCAGAAACATGTGGTTCATTCATTTCCTCAGTCCGTGATTTATTCCCACTGCAGCACATTACTCTCTTGGTCGCTTTGCCAAAGTGCTCAATCCTCCTCCTTCTTCCTGAGGAAGAGGGGTCTGTGGCAAAGTGCTTTGGGAGCTGGAGTCTGATTCACCAGGACACAGTCTGGCAGGTCTGTCTCTGCAAAGGCAGGGATAGTTCTGGTCTCAATAAGCAGAAAACACTAAGAGCTTGAAGAACCAGAAGCAAAGATCTGTGATCACAGCAAGTTGTTCTTTTCCTTAAGAACTTCAGTGATGGCTGATCCCTGTGCCTCACGCCTGTAATTCCAGCACTTTGGGAGGCCAAGGCCGGCAGATCATTTGAGCCCAGGAGTTCAAGATCAGACTAGGCAACGTGGTAAAACCCTATCTCTACCAAAAAAAAAGAGAAAGAAATACATACAAAAATTAGCTTGGCATGTTGGCATGTGCCTGTTGTCCCAGCTACTCGGGAGGCTAAGGTGGAAGAATTATTTAAGCCTGGGAGGCAGAGGTTGCATTGAGCCAAGATTGCACCACTGCACTGCAGCTTGGGCGACAGAGAGAGACCTTGTCAAAAAAAAAAAAGAACATCACATATTACTTTGCAGCTGTAATTCCCATATTTGTCTGATTATACAGATTGTCTGAGAAGCTAACAAGTGGTTCAGACAAAAAGAGAATTCTTGGCTCCATCTCCACACTTACCAACTTACCAAGTGAGAACATCACAGGGTAGCTACATACATCACAGGAATTCTACATACAAAACACCTTAGGGAATTAAACTAAGCTTGGAAACTACTGGCCCATATAGGATAATGCCCCCAAACTCTTCAGCATGGCATTGAGGACCCTTTGCAAAGTAATCTCAGTGTACCCCACTTCCCCTGATTATGAGGGGAAGAACTCTATTTCTCTTCCAATATAAAGCCATAGGACTTTGCATTCATTTCTTCAATAAACATTTATTGAGCATCTGCTCTGTGCCATATTTGACAGGTATTATAGATCATATCTTACTCTATCATTGCATGCTGTTAGTTGAGTTCATAACTTCTACACTAAGTAACAGCACAGCCTGGCTTATGCTAAATGACAACTGAAACTTCTACCAAGGATAGTAAATACCTATAGGCAATGCTTCCCTCAATCCCAGAACAGACATTGTTTATCGTTGTACTCAGCATTCTTCCCACTGAGTTCAGAGACAACTTCAGAAGCTTTCTCAACAGTCACTATCACACCATCTGCTTTGGCATGTGAGACAAAGTCTGTTTGCAGTCTCTGTTATAGATCATGTTTGACAAGACTGAACTAATACCCTTCCTCCCTCCTTTACTTTCACTAAGGTGACTGAACATGTGCTCAGGCTTTAGGAAAGGTAGGAGTTTTCAGAGGTAGTCATTGCTTCTAAGATTGGTGTGTGGGCAGTAATGCACCCCAGGGCAGAGGCCCCAGTCTGCACATCTCTCTGTACAGGAGGGTCGTGTATTTGCTATTGCTAGACTAAGAACATGGATGACTTTTGGCACACAGACACTACCCTCTCTCTCCTCCTGTCTGCCTTGATTGTTTGTAGCTACTATAGAAATCCACGGCATCAAACAAGTTTTCTAAAAGTCCCATTAAATACAGGCTGCCAAATTTTGTGATTCAGTTTTTTATATTCAGGAATGGAGATTAAGTTGTCATAGGAGAAAAGGAGATGTATAAAATTTATCAAGAGAAACATTGCATTATTGTCTTCACAGGCTGGTTCCAATAGGAACAGGAAAGAGTAAAATGGAGAGCTCAGCTGGATTCACATAGACCTGGAACTGAATGTCACACACACACACACACACACACACACACATACACACACCCTATAGCTAGCTGTGTGAACTCATCTTTGAAAAAAAATAGGATGTGTGTGTGAATAATCTATCATCAGCTTATTTTAACTGGCATAGGCATACCAGTTAATGCTTTGTTGACCATGCCTTTATGTTCTCAGTTTCTGGCCCAGAACCTGGGACATTAGGGAGGGTTTCAATAAATGTCAACCACATCACATCACATTATACTCAACTTATCTATAGGCAATTTATCTAACAATCTCAAGGATCCCAAACACTATTAAGAACTAATCAACAGCCAAAATAAATGTTACTAGGAATATAGATTTTCCAAGCTCATCAACTTAACTCCAAGATATCTCTACAGCCCCTCATGCCAAACCTATTTAACATTAGTTTAGTTATTCCAAACTACTAATACTGCTTTTCAACTCACTGTAGGTTACAGGTAGGGTCATGAGAGCAAGTAAGAGCATTATCAGAAGAAAATTAGCTGGGGTTGGCGGGGCTGGGGTGGGGGGGGCGGGTACGCGGGTGCGGTGACAGAGAGAGAGAACGAGCAAGTAGGACTCAAAAAGTTACTAACCAATAATTATAGAGTGCGTACCCCATGTTTGAGGCTTGATAAACGACATAGGATCTTGTCCTCAAGAAACATAACATCTAGTGGCAGTGGGAGCTACACAGGTAATTCCACAGTATTACGCTGTTATGAATAGCTCTGCGGGGCCCCATGGTGTCACAAAGGAAGGGGTAAGTGGTCACTCCTAGTCAGGGAATTGACAAAGGAAGGGCAAGATAGGTTTCCTAAAACCTAAGATGTTTTTCAAATCTTTCGAAGGATTGGTAAGTGTTTATTAGAAAACCAAGGATAGGGAGGGAGGCGATAAATAGTTTTCCAATCAGAGGGAACAGTTTTCCAATCAGAGGAAGCAGGATAAGCAAAAGCAAGGAGGTGTGAAATAGCCTAGTGCCCTCAGGAATGTACCATGAAGACTTGGTTCAGCATGACAGGAGCCCACTCACCTCGGGAGGGGTTAGGCAAGAGGGAAGGGGAAGTTGCAGAGGTGATAAGGTGAGCTCACAGAGGTATTTACATGCCTTCCATGCTGAATTTGGACTTAAGGCTGTAGTTCATAGAGAGCCATTGAAAGAATTTTCTGTTTGTTTTATTTACTAAGCAGGCATGTAAAGTACTCAGATGTGGTTTTAGTAAAACTACTCTTGCTAAGTGCCAAGGAAGTACTTGGGGATGCTGAGAATGGGAATAGGGGAACCTGTTTGGCTGCTGCAGCAATTCAAGCTAGAAATCATGAGGCCCTAAACTAAGGCCTAAGCGATGGGACTGGAGAATATGGGGCCGATGAAAACCAGCTGGAGGTAAGGCCGCAGGATTTAATTGTGTGGCAGATTTAGGGCAGGGGCAGACAGCTTTATACATCTCAGCAGCCTCGAAGATACCACTGCATGATACACAGTGCCAAAAATGGTATGTTGAATGACAATCATGAGACTTCAAAAGAATTTAAATTATGTTCGGTATACTCTGTTTGCTAAAGCAGTGAAGAGTAACATCTATTTTAGAGAACGTTGTGCCTGAATAATTCATTTACATTTAATGTATGACTCCCAAAGATCCTAATGATGAGCTTTAGTGTAAAGATCTCAAGTTTATGAAGTAGCTAGTATTAAAGGGTATCCATTGGTCTATTACCTCATTTAAGCCTCAAAATAACCCTGCTGGGAAAGTACTCTTAAATCCAAATGCAGATGAGCAACCCTAAAGCTGGGACAGAGCAAATCAATGTTTGAAGATCACACGGCCAGCAGTATTAGAACGATTTTGACTGAAAAATCCAGGCCCTTTCTACTACACTGTCATTAGCCTAAACTTTTCCAATAAGCAGCCATATTCTGACTGAAATGAGTAGCTATTAAATAGTAAAACTGAAATACGTGCTTGGAGTTTGTTGTCCCATCTTTCACTTTAAGATGGTGCTCAGGAGTTTCTGAAATGTTTTTGCTGGGAATGAGGAGATGATGATAACTTTTCTGAAAGAACAGCCAAAGAGAACAGACAGAGCATGTGTGGAGCTGAGAAAAGTATTCCAGTAACAGTTGATCTCATTTTTTTTCCCTTCTTGGAAATGCAGAATTAAACATGTGCCATCTTGCCCATGCAAAACACATATCCTCTGAAATGATTTTGAGATGTAAATTAATTCCCAGCCTGGAGCAAATAGCAAATCATCCAGGCAACCTAGTCCTGTAGACTAAAATAGGGAGCATCAGACCATGACTCTCTCTTGCCTGACTCTGGGATCCTAAACATGCCAGTTCATTGTTCTATGCCTCAGTCTCTTCAGATGCAAAAGGAAGATGATAATACTGGCCTTCTTAAGATGTTGTAAAGATAGGCAAGAGAATGTCAGTATTTTGAAAGGTCAAATATTCTTACAATTGTAGAGTTTATTTTTATTCTATAAGAAAGTTTTGGTTTTTGTGTTTGTTTGTTTGTTTTGAGACAAGGAGCTCACTCTTCCAGGCTGGAGTGCAGCTGTGCAGTCTCAGCTCACTGCAACCTCCGCCTCCCAGGCTCGAGTGATCCTCCCACCTCAGCCTCCTGAGTATCTAGGACTGTAGGCATACACCACCATGTCTGGCTAATCTTTTTTTTTTTTTTTTTTTTTGGTAGAGATGGGGTTTTGCCTCAGCCTCCTGAGTAGCTGTGATGACTACAGGCACACACCACCACGACTGGCTAATTTTATTTATTTATTTATTTATTTATTTATTGTATTTATTTATGGTAGAGGCAGGGTTTTGCCATATTGCGCTGGTCTGAAACTCTTGGACTAAAGAGATCCTGCCACCTTGGCCTTCCAAAGTACTTGGATTACAGGCATGAGCCACTGTGTCTGACCAAATTTTATTCTATGTTTCCTAGATTAAAACGTAGAAAATTTTATCTCATTCTATTTTCTTCACCAAATATTCTTTGAGCACATACCATGTGTGAGTACAGTGGAGGCACAGAGTCGAATTAGACATATATCCCACTCTCAGAGAGCTCATGATCCTGCTACTTAATTTTGATGACTCTTGATCTCATTCATGACACATGTTGATAATTCTCTCATTTATGTTATCTAATTGAATCTTTATCTTTTGAAGTAGGTATCTATCCATCCCTATTTTGTAGATATGACTGTTGAGCCTTGGCAGTGACTGAACTGGAACCAACCCCAGTTTTTCTGACTCCCTAAACTCAGGTCTCCTTTGATCATCACAGAATTGCTTCACTGTCTCAGTGAAGAAAACAAGTATGTTCATAATGAGCTCCAGTAAAAATCTGATGACAGTGAGGAATCTAAGGTAGGAACTAAAAGCTATGAGAACCAAGCAAAGAGAACAATTAATTTTAGATTAGGTCGATTCTCAGAATGTATTTTCATAAGAGGAAACATTTGAAATACATTAGGAAGAATAACCAGAAAAAAATAGAAAAAGAAAAAATGACCAGCAGAAGGAGCATGTACAAAGGTGTGGAGATGAACAGGTAAATGTTATGTTTGGGAACAGTGAACATGGTGGGATTAGAACATGAAAACTACAGATTGAATTTTTTTTAAAGATAGATTAGGTTCAGGTGAATGGAATCTTGAATATCATGTAAATAACTTGAGACTCTAAACAGTAAGGAGTTTGAGCAGAGGAGTGATATAGACATGTTGGTGATTTAGAAATTATCCCAATGGTGATGGGAAGGATGGATCATAGGTGGCTGAGACCAGAGGTTGGTAAACCAATTGGGGACTATTATAATAACATACACAAGGATAAAGAAGGACCTGGATTAAAGCAGAAGCAATGGGGATAAATGAAGAGGAGCAAAGCAACATTCTAAATTATATTCAATAATTATAGCAATGTTAGATTTGAAGGAAAGGGAGAAGTCAATGATGAGCCTGAGGTTTCTGGCTTGGGTGGTTGGATATATGGCTATGTCATTAATTAGGAAAGGAAATATAGGAGAAGAAGCCAGTGTTATGGGAGGAAAATTATTTTTTATTATGTCAACTTTAAGGGAGAGAGGAATGGACATCCTCCCCTCGTATCAGATCATCGAAGCTAACTTTGATGATTTGATGTGGTGACAGTCGTAGCCATGGTTTCCTTAAATCTTGAATTGTGGCCGGGCGCGGTGACTCACACCTGTAATCCCAGCACTTTCGGAGGCCTAGACGGGCGGATCACGAGGTCAGGAGATCGAGACTATCTTAGCTAACACGGTGAAACCCCGTCTCTACTAAAAATACAAAAATTAGCCAGGCGCCGTGGCGGGCGCCTGTAGTCCCAGCTACATGGGAGGCTGAGGCAGGAGAATCATTCTTTTTGTTCATTACGTTCTATAAATTGTTTGCAATGTGGTATTTTACATGTTAAAATGAACTTGCATTTCAGTTAAGTGGTGTCTCAAAAAGGCTAGAGAATCAAAGACTAAAAAAAAAGGAGTAATTCAGTTTGCTGAGGATCAGCCTGAGACCACACTAGTAACACCATTTTTAGTTCCCTACAAAGTAATTTGGTTGAGGAGAAGTCCTACAGCAAATCAGCCTGAATTGTTCAGGTTAATTGTGGTTACAGAGCCACTTGTGCAGTAACATTAATTACAATGAATATTTTAGCCATTAAAGCCTGAAATTAATTTGGTGCCTTAGATGGATTCTTAATGGTAAGAAAAATGAGGAGGATGCCCTGTTTATCTCATTTAATGCCTGGAACACAGTAAGTTATCAACAATTTGTCATCAGTTTCCTTATCTGCAAAATGCAAATGATAATAGTCCTTACACAACTGGATTTTGAGAATTGTAAGAGAAAAGACTTAATACATTATCTAGCATAAAAGCACTTAATGCTTTCATTAATAGTTGAAAAGCCAGTACAGCAATGCTTTATTTAATACACCAGAGCTGGGAGAAAACTCACCTCACATTTTATTTACATTTGAGAAATCAACAGGCCTAGAAAGAAGTGGTTTTTTCCCCCATAAATAGATTTATTGCTTGTAAAGATTTTTTGCTGAGATAATTTAAAGAACTTCTATAGTCAGAATGAACTTGTATCCCATATGCGTTGATAAAAGAATATGCCTAAATATCTGTATAATGTGAAAAGCTGAGAAACTCATTACCACCACTACATAAAGCCATTATGACTTCCATTAATTGCTGTGGTACAGAAAGTAGAAGATCTACCTTTTAGTTCAAACTCAGCTCAGCTCTATGGAGCCTAAGCCTATTCTATTTCTTTCCTAAAATCTGGACCATCTTTTAAAGTACAGACGGGTGGGAGCCCACTTGCTTTGGCTGAGAAATTCCATACAAACCTTCCAAGACCAAGTATTGCAAATCCCCTGGGAATGGACATTCCACAACCCCCGTGGCAGCTCAAGAATTAGAAGCAAAGCAAAGCCACCTCTTCTAGTCCAACCCTTCCTTCCCATCCAATTTATAAATCCTCTCCTAAGTATCCTTTATATATGGCTTCTCTTCAACAACCTCTATTCTTAGATAGTTTTCCTGGTATTTAATATAAACCTTGATTGCTTCAATATACGACAGTATAGCCTCTAATTGTATGCTTTTTGGACCAAATGAATGTTCTTTAAGCGTGTTGTCGGTTTAAACAAGATCATGCATCTGAAATGTATGTGTAAATTATAGTGTGCTGTATAAAATTACTCAAGACTGTATTAACAAAGCTAAGATAGACTATGATGCAACATAGTTCTTAACAATCCTTAAATTAGCTTCACATAAAAGTTTATTTCTTATCCATACTACATATCAATCAGGGCTTGAGGAAGGGCTCTGCTCCACACAGTCACTCAATACTCATAATGATGGAGGTGCCACAATCTTAGAGCTGCACCATTACAAATAAGTTCCTTGATAGCCAAGGTAGAAAAGAAAGGGTTGCATCCTGACACACTTGCTCATAGACCATCGACTGAAACATGCCACAAGGCCCTGCCTAAAGGGTTCAGGAAATACAGGGAACACATCAGTATTTGGCAAGCCATAATTGTCTCTTTCATAGTATTTCTATCTAGGCTAAGCAAATCTAAGGGCCTTGTATTTTTTTACTTCCCATTTTAACCTTTTATTTGCTATTATACTTATCTAGGTTTACTTTTGGTTTACGATATAAGAGCCAATTTTTTAAGTAGTCCCAATAAGGATTTATTCAATGCTCTATGGAGAAAAGGAATTATTGCATGCTGTTTAATCTGTCAAATGACAGCACTATTTTATCATTTTTTCCCAAGCAGTGAGAATACTGTGACTTGGAGAATATTACAGTTTTATCCTTATCAGGTAGGCAATTTTATGTTCATGTTTTTACAAATATCAACTTCATACTTGCCAGGACTGGATTTCCACATGATTTTTATAGAGATAAATGATCTCTATATAAATTCTATAGATACATAGATTGATTATAGAGAGAAACGATCTGTCTATATAAATTATAATTCACTGTCTCCTATTAAAAGTAGCACGTCTGCCTATAATCCATTTGCACTTTGGGAGACCAAGGAGGACAGATTACTTGAGCACAGGAGTTCGAGATAAGCCTGGGCAACATGGCAATATCTTGTCTCTATTAAAAAATATTTTAAAAATAGCTGGGCATGGTGGTTTGCACCTGTGGTCCCAGCTACTTGGGAGGCTGAGGTGGGAGGATCGCTTGAACTTGGAAGGTGAGGTTGTAGTGAGCTGAGTTTGCACCATTGTAATCTAGCCTGTGTGACAGAGCAAGACCCTGTCTCAAATTAAAAAAAAAAAAAAAAAAAAAATAGTAGCCAATTCAATGTTAGATGGGAGAGAATTAGAGCTGATGTGGCTGCTTATAGCTAAACATTAAAAGAGGATTTTTTAAAAAGACTCTAAGCAGCAGATGTGTTGTTTTCTTTTTTAATCCAAAGCATAACAACAATAGGAACTACATTCTGGAATGGCTGCTACGTGTTAGGCGCTTTACAAAGATCATTTCATGTTATCATCACAGCACATCATAGCCACATAACTAGAAGAAGAGGAGTCAGGATTTAAAGTCAGATTGTTTTTCTTTGAAAGCCTGATTTACTAGTCTCAAGGAAAACAGCTCCTGTGGCCATTGCCCTTCTACCAACTTTGATTTTCACAACCCTGGTGCGAACTCATGATAACAATACCTGCTGTGGGTTAGAGAAAACATTACGAGCCGGTAGTTAAGAGCACCAGCTTTGGTGCTAGATTGCCTGATTTTGTAAACTTGAGTCCTGGCTCTGAGATTTCTCAGCTGTGAAAACTTATACAAGTTGCTTTTCAACTTCTCAGTGCCTCTATATTCTCCCTCAAAAAATGTGAATAAAATAGTATCTACCCTATAGAGCTGCTATGCAGATTAAGTAGTTACTATAAGTAATACGCTTAGAACAGTATGTGGCACTCAATAAATACTGGCTATTAATTTTGAGTTCTGACCCTGTACCTCAGGGATATAGGTGAAAAGCAGGAATAAAATGATAGTTTTAAAGAACTTACTACACCGATACTTTATAGACACAATTATTTCATTCAACCTCACAACAACCTCATTAAATGGGTTATTCTCATAAGAGAAGTGAAAGCTGAGACACAGAGAATCAAGATAATTGACCCCAGTCACCTAGCTGGTAAGTGGCAAAAGCAGGAATTTATCCCACATCTGTCTGTGCTACAACAGAAAAAAAAAATGTTGAAGTATATTTACTGTTGCGTTTTTAATGGAACACAAAAAGATTCTCCCTATGTTGGCAAACATAGTGGGCACAGAATGACCCTTAAGTTTACTCCATACAAATGCCAAAAGGCTGGCAACGCTCTCTTTTTCTGGCTCCTGACCCAGGCAATGCCCATGTGCTGAGGGCTTGCTTGCATCCATCCAGATTCTCTAGCTGTCCTGAAGCACCTGTTTTTATCTGTTCCTCTACCTAATGCTCAGCACTTGCACACTGCCTTTGGCTAAATGTCATGCCCACTCTAAAAATCTTATTTCTTGAAGAGTCCTTTCTGGTTTCACTAGGAGAAGGTTGGCTTTAATTTGCCCTAGTTTCTCTCTTTGTCTCTTGACATTTTCTCATTTCTTCTATCTCTTCTCTTTTTTCCTCAGGCATTGTCAGGTTTCCCAAGCCCCATCTTCATGGCACATAACTATACCATGGTAATGAGATATCTTGTTCTCTTGTATTTCCAAGTCTTGAATGTTGACTTTTCTGTTTCTTCCAGTGTGCTCTGGTAGGAATACTCAAAGCTTCAGAATTTTTTAAACATGTCTAGTAATAAATGCTTAGAAATTCTCTTTGAGAAGGGAGAATGTCACCATTTTCACTTGCAAACTTCAGTAGAAAAATACTATTTGCGTAATGTTTTCAATCAGAAAAATATCCAAATGTTGGTTATGTGTTAATTCTTGTTTCAGTCCAAGTTTTAGTTACTCATCCTTGAGTCCGAAATTCCACATCACAAGGGATGATTATTAAATGAAATGAACAATAATAAATAGAAGGTATTTTGTACTACATCATAGGATGACACCAATATAACTAGCTGAGATGTATAGGGGGAAAATCACAGAAAGTTTAAATATGACTATATATCTAGGGGCACCTATAGACAAGCTACACAAGCTATCTCTTTATAAACAGGCCAAAAGTAGCCGAGAGGGTTGTGGGTTGTTGTGATGATATGGTACATTTCCTGGTCTTAGTCACTGGTTGTTAGTTATGCCCAGATCAATGTCTCCATCCTGTTGGGGAACTGATCTTAACCACTATTATTTTAAAAACTTATTTCAACATTTATATTATCATTTAAAGATTTTACTTGATTCTTTACTACAGCTGTTGTTATCACAGTGACAGTAGAAGAATCTTAATCATTTCCATATAATATTTTATGACTACAAAATATTATTTGTAATAACATTACAAATATTTGCAATAATGCTACCATTCTATCTTCAAACTCCACTGAGATAGGAAGGTCACTTTACAAATGAAAAATTTAAAGCACAGAAGCAGTTACACGATGTGCTTTTTATTTCAGTCCTAAAAAGTAGAGGAGTAATTTCACTATAAACTACTTGAAGGCAAAAACCATGTCTTATGCACATTTCATTTTTCACAACACCCAGTTCTGTGCCCAGCAAGTATAGTTGACTGAGTAAAGGAATGAATGATTTTTAACTTAGGGCTTGCCTAAATTACTGATTTTGACACTATAATCTGCTTTATGCCTCCATTCTCATCTTGTCCCCTTCTCCATTCTCATCCTTCTCCCATCAGCTGCTAGCCCAGGACAGGACACATTCTGTGGAATGGCAATGGCTCAGCATATTGCTCACAAATCCTCTATCTTTAGAGTTTCATTTCTATTATCTCTAACTTTTGCTTCCATTTACAGCCAGGATCTAAAACTATTTTATATGACACTCTATTATTCATCACACAATCCTCATTTCACTGAGAACATTATTCCAGTTTGATGGTTCCTCTTCAACCAAGTAATATTCCAGTATATGACCTGATTATTGACCAACTTCAGTAACTTCGTTCTCAGACCTAGCACATAGACCTTAAGTTATTCATTTTTGGTGCAGAGTATTCTGATTGAATTCATGACATTTAGAGTAATCCCTCACTTACGCCAGCAATATTGTTATATGGAACTGGGCTATCAGCTCCTTTACATTGTAACGAACATTACTGAACATATTTTCATAAGTGTATTGACAAAACGAACGTTTAAAACACTACAATGTGCTTAGCACTGTGTTAGGTGCTAGGAATAAATGAGTAATACAGTGTCTTCCACCACAGACCCTTAGTGACTCATTGTAACTCTGGTACTAGGATAAGTGACTCAGTACAGAAGTTTATAATAAGAAACAGAGACCTGGTTTGTTTTGTGTTTTGTTTCTCGGAAGCACATATAAGTATCTTGATGTTGTCCTTTACAAGTGTTCCACAAAATTAATTTGAATCAGAAGACTAAGCCTGGCTTTTCATTGGATACACTTTCTGACACTGAGTTAATTATAGAAAAAAAAATACAGATTTCTTTTTCATGATTCAGTGGAGCCTGAACAGTCAGCCAAAATTCTGTCATTCTTGGGCTAGATTAAGAAAAAGATGTGTCAAAACATCTGATACACTACAAACATATTTCTGTTGAATTTTGCATTTTGAATCTTATCTATTTTATTTCAGTATATAAAGTGTTCATTCATTACTTTATTAATGAAACATATCAACTGAACAACAATTAAATAATAGGTATTTTGCAAGGTGATGTGAGAGAATAGTCATAGGTTCTTGTTCTCAAGAAACTTGTTGTCCGCAAGAAAAATTGAGGCTGATCTTTGAAATCCCTACGGTAAAACTGTATCAGTTGACTCATTTAAGACCACTTTTAACCCAAAAAGGAAGCCCTGACATTTTGCAACTGCAAATTACCTTAGAGATAAACCACTCCAAATCTTCCATATTACAAATAAAGAAGCTGAGAGTCAGTTGTAGAATTAATGCCAGGCCCCAGAGAGTAAAAGGAAGAGGTAGGTCTAGAATCCATTTCTCAGATTCATAGTTGGTGTTCTTAGCCACCATGCCACACTGCCCCTAATAATGGACTCAACCAAAAGTACAGTGAAGGGCACTGCCCAGGCTTGCAGGTTTTCGGTAATATGTTCATGAGCATGTGTGAGGGGCAGTGCAAAGAGGGCAGGCTTCTCTGGGGGAGACCTGCTCTGTCTGACATGATTAAAGATTCCAGAGGAAATTTCTGACATTCCCTCGTTGAATATTTAGCATTCAAAGAATATGTTTTGTCTTTTGCTAAATAAAGGCTGAACAAATGGTAGTTGAACAGAATTAAGTATTTCTTCTTATTTAATTAGTGCACTTTTACTAAAATGAAACTCTCAAGTGAGAGATTATGCAAATTAGCTTCTGCACTGATCCAATAGCATTGGGGTGAAAAGAGCAAGAGGTTTAGAGCTAGACACCCCCAGGCTGGTACCCTG
The DNA here is from genome assembly GCF_009764315.1 of Trachypithecus francoisi. Lineage (NCBI taxonomy): Eukaryota > Metazoa > Chordata > Mammalia > Primates > Cercopithecidae > Trachypithecus > Trachypithecus francoisi. The sequence continues at coordinate 73,378,387 of NW_022681473.1, read as the reverse complement.
CTCTTATACATTTTATCTGTGAGATTTAGATAAGTCACTTTGCCGCTTTGAATCTTCATTTCTTCCTCTATTAAATGGAAATACTACGTATATCTCCTGCTGGGTTGTTATACAATTTAGCAATAATTATACTAATGCATCTCTGTGCCAATCTCTAAGCTAGATGTTTTCTATACATTATTTCTCCATAGCTGTACAGTATAAGTAAAGCATATAGTAGAATGCTTGTCACTGAAAGATATTTATATGCTTCCTGTTACTACTTATCTAATATTCCCTTGAAGAACTATCATTATTAATGCATTTTGTCTGAAAATCAGAATCTTATCTACTAAAGCCTATAACAGACTTATAAATCCCACAAATACAACCAATCCATTAATGATATTGCTGGGGAATGGGGATGGCCTATGCAAGAGTGACTAGTGCTAAGTATGAACCAATTTGTGATTTTGCTGATGAGCCAAGGGCATTCCTCCTTTCTTGTGAGGATAGTGACAATGTCTTAATTCATAATTGCATGCCCAGCATCAAACACTATGCCTGGGACATGATCGGCATTCAGTAAATGTACATAGACCTGAGGTGAAAGATGTCTTTTTGGTGATTGGATCCCCATCCTTGGATTGGAAAAGTCTAGAGTCTGACAGTAATATTCTGGTAACTTTGACCTGGACAGTCTTGGAACCAAAGCAATATTACCAGGGGCAGTAATTCCTGTGGTTACCAGGGCAAAGATTCCAAAGTTGGCCGGGTGAGGTGGCTCATGCCTATAATCCCAGCACTTTGGGAGGCCGAGGCGGGCGGATCATCTGAGGTCGGGAGTTCGAGACCAGCCTGGCCAACAGAGAGAAACCCCGTCTGTACTAAAAACACAAAATTAGCTGGGCGTGATGGCACATGCCTGTAATCCCAGCTACTCAGGAGGCTGAGTCAGGAGAATCAGTTGAATCTGGGAGGCAGAGGTTGTGTGAGCTGAGATTGAGCCATTGCACTCCAGCCTGGGTAGCAAGAGTGAAACTTCATCTCAAAAAACAAACAAACAAAACAAAAAAAAGAGTCCAAAGTCAGAATTCTAAATTCAAGAACATCAAAATGAAAAGTAGAAGGAAATATGGGAACCTAGTATGTAATTCTTCCTAAATTCAGTTTCACTTACTGTTCTGTTAGGATTTTTGTGTGATTCCGTGCTGGGACCAATAAAATGGAATGTTTCAAAAGAAACAGTAGGTATTTCCTCAAATCTCCTTTAGCTCTGATTAATGTATTCTTACTCTTTACATTGAGGCACACCCCAGATTCAATGTTATATCATTTCAAAACTTCCATATAGGATCTTTTTAATTTCCATTTAAATTCGGGACAAGGCTTACTGGGGAAAAACAAGAAGTTCCTCTCTAGAATCATACTTATTTTCACCTGTGATAAATCAAGTCAAAATTATCTGATAAATGAACACCATAATTCAATGTATGGCAGCTCTTATGTCTTCTTGCAAGGATTTTTTTTTTTTTTTTTTTTTTTAGCTGAAATAATGTTATTTCCTCTTGACATGTATTTTGGGGCAATTCTTTAACATAAAACAGAACATCTTGCTTATATAATTATTATTAAGCTCTCTTATTAACAGTGTAATTCTGTGTTCTTTTTCTTGAATCTGAGCCTTTCCAGAGAAGAATTCTTCTTTTTAAGGCAGCAGTTCCCAACTGGACTGTCTCAATACACTGGTTTATGTCCATTTTATTCCAGGTGATTTTAAAAAGACAATGTTTGACAAGCTTAAGCAAAATGGTAGTAATATGTCTCCATGGAACGGACAGAAGGGCAGGATCAGAGCTAGGTGCCACCAACACATACTGGGCATAGGAGTGCCATCAAGACTCCCTCCGCCTTCCAACTCACCCTCTTCATTTGGAGGTTTGAGATCTGTAACTGTGGACAAGTTTGTTCATGAATTAGCAAACTTGTCTCTCAAAGCTTCTAATTAGTACGTGTTGAACTTTCTGCTACAAGAGAAAGATTGCCAAAATGAAAGAAGGATGAGAAAGAAGGATGCAGGGAGGAAGGGAGAAAGGAAGGGAGGAATAAAGGAAGGAAAGGGGAGGTGAGGGAAGCGGAGGGGAGGGGAAGGGAGCAGAGGGGAGGGGAGGGGAGGGGAGCAGAGGGGAGGGGAGGGGAAGGGAGCAGAGGGGAGGGGAGGGGAAGGGAGCAGAGGGGAGGGGAGGGGAAGGGATCAGAGGGGAGGGGAGGGGAGCAGAGTGGGGGAGAATGGGGGAGGGAGGGAAGGCCAGTCTTTGCTTCTCCTGGCTGTATTAAGTGCTCTCTCACAGCAACCAGGGTGCAGGTTTATGTAAGAACACAGCAATTCATGTGAGAATTTTGATGTTGAAAGTTGGAGATAGGAGTGGGTAGTGGTACTAAGTAGACAAATATATCACCCAATGTAATATGTTACTATTAATGAAGTAAGTTTTGCAAATTACTTTCTTTATAAATTGGGTCAGATTTAAAGTAACTCTTTTATGGACAGCCCTTTCAATTGCTTGCATTCCAATATGTCTTTCCTGGGTAGGAGAGAAAGGAACCTTACAGCCATCTTGGCAGAACTTTATTGAACTAGCCCCTAATTTCACGTGGGCAGAATCCATATCTATCTTTGTTAGCCCTAGTGCCTAGCAGGGAGTAGTGCTCAATAAATGTTTGGTTTTTCCTATTAGCTGTGGCATTTATTGTTTTAGGGATTACAAATTATGATTTTTGTAGTAACTGTCTTTTAAATTTTAACCATGGGCATGTATTTTAATAAGGAAGGAACCAAAGTAGAGGAAAAATTGGAAGAGTCCAATTCCATTTACACTGTACATGAGTACAATGATGTTGCAAATATTTCTATTAGTAATGTCACAAAAAAGATCAAGAAATAAAATTATATGATGATACAAATGAAATTTGTAGGAATGATACTATTAAAATTAACAAACATTGAGAAGTTCTATGTATTGTGACTTTAAAAGTATGTAAGTTGTAGCTGTTTCTCCCTCAGTGGCACATACTGACCACATTTTTTATTTATTTATTTATTTATTTATTTATTTATTTATTTTGAGATGGAGTCTTGCTCTCTCGCCCAGGCTGGAGTGCAGTGGCGAGATCTCAGCTCACTACAACCTCTGTCTTCCGGGTTCAAGCCATTCTCCTGCCTCAGCCTCCGAGTAGCTGGGAACACAGGTGCATGCCACCATGCCTGGCTCATTTTTTGCATTTTTAGTAGAGATGGGATTTCACCATGTTAGCCAGGATGGTCTCGATCTCCTGACCTCATGATCCACCCACCTTGGCCTCCCAAAGTGCTGGGATTACAGGCGTGAGCCACCTTGCCTGGCCCAAAATTATTTTTTTAGCCATTTTATTGTTTCCTGTAAAATGGCCAGTTTTTTCAACATTTAAATGTCTACTTTCACTTTAGACATGCTTATTAAAGAGCTTTAAGGAATAATACCACAAGTAAAATAAACATCTAAAAAATCTGCACATAATTTGCATGATTTTTGTCTTTAGTTTTTGGTCAAAATCTAGATACAGTCATAGGAATATGGCGATATCCATTAGGCTGGTTTGGCCAGAAACAAAATTGCCATAGCTGTATAGTCTAAGGCATGGACCATGTGAGAAAGAGGTAGTTTTTAAACATCAAATAGCAAATGAGAACAGCTGAGAAAATAAAGCAAAATATGATATAATTGCATCAGCTTCTGGAGTGGAGTGATTTTCCTACTTGAAATTAATGTGTAGAATAAATGTGACATTTTATTTGCCAAGATATTTACTCTTTCAAAGTCCAAGTATCTTACATTAAGAATTTTGCTTACCACAACACATTGCTCCAGTTTTCTGATTGTGAAGAAAGTGTTTATTCCTGGAGTTTTGTGGAAGAGGGTAGTGGAAACCTCTTCCCTACCAGAGAGCTGTTATTGTTGAGGAAAGGAAAGAAGCCCAGAGCCACATATATCAGAGAAAAATCCAAACACATGTAAAGCAACAAGGAGGAAAACACAATAGGGAGGGAAGCAAATATTCTATACCAGGCAGGCCTTGAATGCTCAGTTCTATCACTCACTGTCTGTGTGGTCTGAGAACATTCTTTGTATGACTTGAATCCTTAAGACTTGTTTTATGACCCAGAATATAATAATCTTTGTTGGTAAACGTTACATATGCACTTGAAAAGAATATATTGTTGATGGGTAAAATATATATATATTATAATTATATCCTATTATATATATAAAATATATTCTATTATATATATCCTATTAGTTCTGTATATAAAAACAATTATATATATCCTATTAGAATTATTAAGATATATAATCTCCTATTAGAACTAATAAGATATATATATATATTCTATTAAGTATTAACTTACACTGTCACAAGGTCCCACAATAGGGTGTCTGCAAGCTGAGGAGCAAGGAGAGCCAGTCCAAGTCCCAAAACGGAAGAACTTGGAGTCCGATGTGCGAGGGCAGGAAGCATCCAGCATGGGAGAAAGACGTAGGCTGGGAGACTAGGTCAGTCTCTCCTTTTCATGTTTTTCTGCCTGCTTTATATTCACTGGCAGCTGATTAGATCGTGCCTACCAGATTAAGGGTGGATCTGCCTTCCCCAGCCCACTGACTCAAATGTTAATCTCCTTTGGCAACACCTTCAAAGACATACCCAGTATCAATACTTTGTATCCTTCAATCCAAGCAAGTTGACATTCAGTATTAACCATCACAGTGGACAATTGTTTTAAAGAAGTTTAAATAACAAGAAAAAGGTTTACATATTCATCTACATAGTTACCATTCCCAGGGTACTTCCTTTACGTATATCCAGACTTCCATGAGGTGTCATTTCACTTCTGCCTGGAGTCCTTCCTTCACTATTTCTTTCAGTGCACATCTGCTACTAAAGAATTCTTTCAGCATTTTATATTGGAAAAAAAATCTTTATTTTGCCTTTATCTTTGAAAGATATTTTATCTTGATATAGAATTTTAAGTTGACTCTTATAGTGCAGGTAACTTTAAAGATGTTGCCTTCACTGTTTTCTTACCTATCTTGTTTCTGATGTGAAGCCTCTTGTCATCCTTGTCTTCTTTGTTCTCTTTACATGAAGCATCCTTCTTTTCCCTGGCATGAATAAATTTTTTCTTTTTATTAGCGCTTCTAATCTGTTTGATTATGATGTGTCTTGGTATATTTCTCTTTATGTTTCTTGTGCTTCTGTGGTATTAAGCTTCTTGGATTAAAATATTCATAGTTTTCAATAAAATATGGAAAATTATTGGTCATGATTCCTTCAAATATTTTTCCTTTCCTTCTCATTCTTCCTACACTTTGGAAACTCCAATTAGATGTATATTAGGCTACTTGAGGGTGTCTCACAGTTCGTTGATACTCTTGTCATTCTTTATAATTATTTTTTCACGGTTAGTTTAGTTAGTTGGTTAGTAACTAACTTGGTTAGCTTCTATTGCTATGTATTTTATGTTCATTAATATTTTATGCGGTGTTTAATTTGCCTTTAACTCTATTCAGCATATTTTTTCATTTTCAACATTGTAGTTTTTATGCCTACAAGTTTAATTTGGATTTTTTTATATGTTTCATGTCCCTATTTAACTTGTTGACCATCTGCAATACAATTATAGAATTGTTTTAATGTTCTTTTCTGACACTTCTAACATTTGTGTCACTTATGGGTTGGTTTTGATTGGTTGCTTTTTTCTCCCCTTGTTGGTCATATTTTTCTACTTGTTTTCATACTTGGTAATCTTTGACTAAATGCCAGACATGGTGAATTTTACTTTATTGGTGCCAGATATTTTTGCATTTCTGTAAATAATGAAATGTATCATGGAACTGATCTTTTCAAGTTTTGCTGATCTTTGTTCAAGTTTTGCTTTTAAGTTTTTTTTTAGATGGGAGGGCAGCATTTAGGGGTAATTATGTTTTACTACTGAAGCAAGACTTTTCTGAATATACTACTTAATGCCCCATGAATTATGAAGTTTTCTAGTTTAGCTGATGAGAACCAGCACTAATCTCAGCCCTTTACAAATGCCAAGTCTTAATCCTACTCATCCTTCAAAATGGTTCTTTCTCTGGCCTCTTGTAGTTTCTTCATGCACACAGATGCCAGCCAGTACTCTGCTAAATACTCAAGAGTGATTCTCAACATATTTCCAGAATTTTCTTTCCATGCAGCTCTCTTCTCTCTGATACTCTTTTCTGCAAACTTTAGCCATGTTGGTCTCTTCAGATTCTCAGTTCCATGTCTTCAACTAAGAGAGTCTGCCAGGCTTCTCCTAGGTTCTTTCTCCCTGCTTGATGGCCTGGAGACTCTGTCAAGGCAGTAAGCTGGGGCAGTTACCTCATTTGTTTCCCATCTACTAAAGATTCTTGTCCTTCATTGTCTGATGTCTGGTGTCTGGGAAATCATTATTCCCTATAGTTTGTCTGATTTTATTTACTTTTGGTTGTTTGAAGCAGGAGGTTAAAGCTGATTTATCTCATTCCATCTTGCATAGAAATTGAAGTTCCTTCTTTCATCTTTAAAGATGAAAGCTGCTCACTACCTATCTCATATACCCTTGGAGATGCCATGTCTCTAGCTTATCAGATGTAATTTAGGTTCAGCCAATCAAATGTACTTAGGCAAGTCTTAGAATATGGAAATGAGTTAGAAATTGTACTTCCTTTTCATCTGCTACTTTTTTCTGGCATACACAGTGGTTGTAAGATGTATTGGGTTCTTCTGAGCTGTGCTATCAAAATCTCCATTCTTTAGTCAATAATTTCATAAGTGCCAAGTGGTTGTGCCTAGGGCATCTACTTTTTAGCTATGCTGACATAGGAACTGTATCATGTCCCCGGATCCAATCGTTTTAGGCAACATCCTGATCCCTGGAGCTTAGCTAAAGTGTGCGTTCTTGGAAACAACGGTTCTGATGGAAGGTTCTTGATTACTCACCTTCTAGTTATGGCAGAGGTAGCAGCTCATCCTGCAGATTTGGAATCACAAGAGTTTGGTTCAGTTCAGGATAGAGGGAACCTGTAATACTTTAATTGTTCTGCTTGTTCAGGTCAGAATGACAATGCATAGAGGCCATCAGAAAACAGGCACTTACAAAGGTGACTTGAGAAACGATCAGATCACAGCACATAAAAATTTTTAAAGGCTTTTTAAAAAAAATCAGAGAATGACTATGTTGTATATCCTTATATATTCATTTCCAACCTTAAAAAATACTGTCTTATATGCATTATTTGTATTTTTATAGTTTTATTTATCAAATATACTCGGGATAAGTTTAGTCCCTACACATATAAGAATATCTTTTATACTCTCCTGTATTATCTGTAAAGGAAATTTAAATTGATTGAAGTATGTCTACATCATCTTTAAAATCAATACATGCTGATATAACAGCTGTTTCTGCAAAACGGACACTGTCATTTGAGATTCACTTTTGGCTTCAAAGGACCCTGCATCTTTCTCCATCTCCAGTTTCATAACTGGGTGCCTGCAAAAGAATGTGGTGAGGGGAGAACTTCTCTAGGATTAATTACAGAGTTTAGAATAAGAAAATTAACATGTCTAACATGCTTATTATGTGCCAGGCTCTGAAAAAATGCTTTTATATATTACCCCATTTAATCATTACAACAACCACATGAGAAGGTTTTAACTATTTTACATGAGACTCAAAAGTTCACCAACTCAATATAGAATACAGCTAGAATTCAATCCAAATCTACCCATATCAAAAGCTTGCTCTTTCCAATATGTTATACTACTTCCAAGCACTGTTGTAAAGTTAATTGTGCCCCTCCGGGACTGAACCGTATATAGTTATCCTGTATTGGGGGACAAACTTATCTGTTGTTCATTCAAATGCACCCAGTGATACATAATCCCAGGGCTCAGTTTGCTTAGTATAAATAAAAGGTTCCTACATTTTAGCAAAAGGTGATGCTAAAATGAAAATAAATAATAAAATGCCCAATTATTGACAATTATCTACTCTTCTCAATAAAATGTTACGTTTATTAGGTTAGATTTTCTTTAGGCTTCCAAAGTTTATGTTTCTAGAAATGAAAGTAATGATTTTTATGTTTTTCTGGGACAGTGCAGTGTATTGTTAGTCTGTTCTATAAAAAGGTTGCATCATTCATCGGAATCATTTTAGTAGTAAATAGACTTTGATACGAGAAAGAAGAGAGTTCTGGACAGTCTCTGGATTGTATTTATACCAAATATGTAATTATATTCCTCTGCAAATGAACTCAGTACTAAGACACTTATAGCCACATCTCTTATATTAGTGATAATTTGAGCATTTATATGCCTAACTGATGACACAGAGATGACTAAGACCTGAATCTGACTTCAATTGGAGACTATAATCACCATTTTGGAATTGCTCTTTTGTAATCATTTTGATAGGCTAAATCACATGTTTCATGACTTCATAATTTATTTAGTCATAAATTGATTCTAATCATGTGAATCAGGCATATTTTTTACCCCTAAAGTAAATAAATAAAAAAGGTTTATTAATTAAGTTAGATCAACGTATCAATTAGTTGGGAAAAAGGAGTAAAAAAGCATATCATTTTCAAATCATAAAAAGCTACTAAAAAACTAAATGGCACATGAAACACTTAATCTGGCAGAATCATTCCAATTAACCAGAAAGCCCTAATGATGCTGTAAAATGATGGGGTGGGGGTAGTCTTTTGAAATTAGAAGAGTCAGGTTCAAGTCCTTAGTGTCACTATCATTATTTGGATGGTTATCAGGCAGAAGAGGGAGTGGACTTACTCTCTGTAACTAGAATTAAGGAATTCATTCAGAGTAAGAAAGGACTCTTATATAACCAAGAGACCCAGCCAACAAAGAGCTGAGTTGCCTTACTCAAGAGTGAGCTGCCTCTCCACCTCAGCAGATGCTCCCACAGAAGCTGCATAGCTGGCCATTTAAAAGCCTTTCCTTTAGTGGTTGAATGTGAGACTAGAGTTTTCCACAGACCTTCTGATTTTGAATGGCCTTACATCCTCACTGCTCATGTAGCTTTCTGGGGTTCTGTACTGAGTATTCAATTGCCTTGAGTATGGGGAGATAGGTCTACTACCTGCCTGTATCATCTTACTTTTTTCTTAGAAGCTCCTAGGTTTTATCTCTGACCCCGAAAGGTAAGAGATTTGATCCTGTTTTCTAGCTTTGTGACTTTCTGTCAATTTCCAACTTTCCTTTTCTCAAAATTTAACAGTTACACAGCTAGTCAGATTATGTCTCTTATCACTGACTCATACTCCTAAACTTCTCACCTGTATCTTAACTTCTCACATTCCCGTTTCCATTTGCCATACCCCACAAAGTCCTTAATAAGTGTCTGTAATAGATGACTTCAAACCCAAAGGGTGTGCTTTTCAAATATAAAACAAAAATATAAAATAATGAATTATAGTAAGTTGGAGTGAAGGTTATGAGATTCTTCATTTTAAACATTTTTAACATTTAAAAATGTTTATTGTATAAAATTAGGAGGATACAGAAAAATGTAAAGCCAAAGATAACCCACTCATAATTCCACCACTGCAAAGGAAACATTATTCTTTTAGTACATATGCTTTGTATCTTTATATATATGTAAAATGAAATTAGAATCACACCGCCATACAGTTATGTTTTATTTTACTTACTTAGCATTATATTGTGATCATTTCTCCATATTATTATGTATACTTTAGAAATGTGATTTTTTAAATGAGTACTTGATATCAATAAAAGATAAACATGAAATATGAAAATATTAAGATCAACACATCAGACAATGATGTTGACATTAGCCATTAAAATTACCTTTGATCCCATACCAATCTCTAGCATCTTTCTGACTATAATCAGCTTTCCATTTAGAATTTCTTACAGAGAGAATATGCAATGAACAGCTTCAGTCCGCTCATCAGTAATATTTCTCACTATATATAATAACCTATCATTGTGCTTATTAATGCACATGCCTCTCTTCGGCTGAATAACAGTACTTTTATCTGCATAGTCATTATTTAATTTAATCCTCACAAATTCCTTGTGAGTAAGCAGAGTGGGTGATGCAATCTCTGTTTTAATGAGGAAAAAGAGGATCAGAAAGTCACAAAATTGTTCAAGGTCATCTTGACAGCAATGGATAACCTTTGCTATAAAAAAAGGGTTTGAAAGTTCATAAGTGGGGAGGAGGGAGGGATTGCATTGGGGAGTTATACATGATATAAACGTTATGCACATGTACCCTAGAACTTAAAGTATAATAAAAAATAAAAAAAGAAAAAAAAAAGAAAGTTCATAAGTGAAGGAGGTAGAATTCAGGCCATATTTTTTTTCTATTTTTATATTCCAGTGTTCTTAATATATAATTCTTTGACCTCTTGCATAGTATCTTGATTTAATAAACATTTGCTAAATTGCTTGAGTTAAAGTAATTGAATAAACAAAACAAATTTATTTCAAAAAGAAAAAACCATAAATATTTATTCAAATATAGTAACTAGCTGGGCGCGGTGGCTCACGCCTGCAATCCCAACACTTTGGAAGGCTGAGGCAGATGGATCACCTGAAATCAGGAGTTCAAGACCAGCCTGACCAAGATGGTGAAACCCCGTCTCTATTAAAAATACAAAATTAGCTGGGTGTGGTGGCACATGCCTGTAATCCCAGCTACTTGGGAGCCTGAGACAGAAGAATTGCTTGAACCCAGGAGTTAGAGGTTGCAGTGAGCTGAGATTGCACCATTGCACTCCAGCCTGGGCAACAAGAGCAAAACTCCATTTCAATAAATAAATCAATAAATAACTATAGTAACTCATCTGTCATTTAACCTGACTGTAGATCCCCATATACTTTTCCTCCATTACTATTTACCTGAAGTTCTTCAGAATAAAATGATTAAGGAAATTGATCTAAACTATTAAGAAAAGTGTTTGATGAGAATATGTGTTTTCCTGAGTATTCTAAAAATAGCAATAACCAGTAATAGTAACAACAGTAATGATAATCCTTCACATTTGGATAGTCATTTGCAGTTCACAGGGTGCTTACATTATTTCTTTAAATTCATCACACAGATCCTGGGAACTAACAAGAATTTTCATCCTTATTCTGTATGTTAATGAACATCACAGGTCTCAGAGTTTTACCTGTGAACCTTGGTTGCAGAGTTTTGATGCCCCCCAGTAGACTCTTATAATCAGCATATGAGTTTGAGGGGGTATGTGTTTAAGGTGCTAGACTGATGGGACCCATAACTAGCGTGCTTGACAGTGATAGATATTTAGAATAATAGTAACAAGTGGATATGAAGTAGTTACCATGTCCCAGACACTGCTAAGTGCATGAAGTGACCAGCCATAGGTTTAACTTATTTTTTATAGCAAGGCAAATAAGCTTAGTTCATTCTCTCTTTTCATGGGGGAGTGTGATGGAAAGTCTGGCTCTCATTCAACATGTCCTCATGAAGCTAATGCCATGAAGCTGTCCTGTTTAAACGGATGTCCCAGTTCCGCTGCAGCTTGAAGAATTTTTCAGGTGGGATGAATTTTTCTGACTGGCTTGGCTGAGTCCCTCCACATGGCCCCTGCCATGGCAGAGATCGTCCTAATATCCTGCTTTGTTAACCAGCCCCCTGTCTAGGCAGTATTTTCATCTTTGTTGTGTGATGTGTCCTCTATTAACTCAAAATCCCCATTCTCCACTCTTCACTGCCTGACTTACGAGGATAACAGAAAATATCCCTGGGTTTGACTCTCTCTGCCCACTACATTGGCATCATATCCTGGAACAATCATTACATAACAGTCCTGGGTTTGCATCCCAGATCAGCTTCTTAGCCAGAGCCTTTTGTATAACCTAAAGCCACTTCACCACTCTGATCTTCAATTTTCTCATCTGTAAAATGAGGATTAAAATGTTGAAGAGAAAAAAGGAGATAATATATGTAAAGGACTTGACATATAGCAAAAAATTCAATAAGATGGCTGCTATTATTGAGATTTTTATTCTGATTCTTAAATCTGTACTCTTTCCATTTTTCTGTGCCATTCTGCCTGTCATATGCCCCCCTGACATGAGCTTACTGACATAATTGTCAGAAATAGCACTGTGATTTATAATGGCCTTCAGAGACTGTCTTAAGAATTTAGATGTACTTCATTGTTAAACGAATCAAATTCAGAATTGAAAAACAGAGCACAAAGCTTTCAATAGCAACCTACTTTTCTGTACTTGTAAAACAGATTTTTAAAATGAATTTATTAATGATATTTCTGGAATACTGGCATTCAAAGAAGGAAAAATCTGTACTTCAGATCTCTGAATGACTCTGATGGTCATACCTGAAACTGGGATGTTGTGAAAACCAACATTATTCCTTTGTGACAGTGATAAGTAATTTAACTCTTTCTGGGTTGATTTCTCATTAATAAATCGAGGAAACAGGAAAGTAAATGATTATGGAAGTAGGGCTTCAGCTTAAACATCTTAAGTCCTCTGATAGAGCAACACTGTGGATAGGTCAGCAGACAAGAAATAATAATGAATCACAGATGTGTATGCGATTTTACAAAGCTTTTTCCTTCCGTGATCTTTTCTGAAGTCATGACAACCTGGGTGGGGATGAGAGAGAGAATTATCCATTGGACATTTTTCAAGCTTCTTGGACTCCTGTATCATCTGTCACCACTGACCATTATCACATTATGAATCTTCCTCCTCCCCTGCACTCTGTGACATTTCCCTCTGGTTATCTTCATATGTCTGCCCACTCTCATCCACAGTTCCTTGGATGACTTTTCCCTCTTCCTCTAAAATGTTGTTATTCTCTTGGGTTTTACCTTCAGCTTTTTTCCTTACTTTAATCTCTAAGGGCACTCTCAGTTCACTAAATGATTTCCATTAGCTTTAATTTTGACCTAATTTGGTAGTTCCAGCCCAAATCTGTCTCCTGAGCTCCTGATATCCATCCCACTGTTACTGGACTTCTTAATTTGTATGTCCCCTGGGTACCTCATGCTCATCCTTTGCAAATCCCTCCTAGCCAAGTTTCTGTATCACTTTGTCTGGAGGAATGACAACACTTTCCATCCATTACCTTAGCCCAAATCCTCGGCATCATCCCTGATACTTCCCTTTCTCTTCCTATCCTCATTCAATAATTCACTTAACTCTGTTGATTCTGCCTCCTTAAAAGCTCTCAAATATTCATCCCCATGGCTACTACCTTAGCTCAGACACTCATCATTACTTGTATCCTCCTGCAACAGCATCCTAATAGTTTTTCTTGCTTTTGTTCTCTGCCACCTGCCAGGCCAATCATACCATAGTAAGAATGATCCTTGAAAATGCTTACTTGTCTGTGTCCTTACGTCTAGACACCTTATTTACACATATAAGATCCTACACCTTATTTACATATATATGCATATGAAGAGAAAGAGTCCATCATTTCCTGTAGCAGGATACACAAAACACTCTCTAATCTAGTCTTTACTGCTTCTCTTCAATTCTTCAGTTCTTGACATTCTCAACTCTATTGCTTCGTATGATCCTTATCTAGCCGTATCTACCTGGAATGAATTCCTTATGGTTTCTACATTTGTCAAAGTGGTCTCAGGTCTCTATACCTTGTAAAGCAACTCACTCTGCATGCAGCTGCCATCTTCACTATACTTATGACCCAGACAGACTGTGCTCCAGGTCCTGGAGGAGGTTTCCTCTGAGCTCTTTCTTCTTGGGTTAAGTCCTCTGTTGCAATCTATGCCTTTAGCACTAGTTGCTGAATTACAATTACCAAATTACTTTTCTCTTTCCCACTAGACTCTGCCTTACTTACCTTTTTTATGTCCAGCACCCCACCACCTAAAACAGTAAATACTTAGCACGTGGAAAATACTTAATGTTCTTTGGATAAAATAACATTTTATTGTTGGGAAAACCAAGACAGAGAAAGGCCAAAATCTTCCCATGAGTACATGGTATAGGCAAAACCAGGTTCCCAATCTTCCAATTCTTTCTCCAACTTTTTTATTCTATTGCTCTTTCTGTAAAACAGTAGCCTTAAACATAGACCAAAAAGGGGCTTTTATAAACAGTTTAGTTTTAAGTCCATGAAGCCTCTGCAAAGAAAACATGACTTGGCAAAGTCAAGAAAATATTCTGCTTAGATATGACTCATCCTTGTGCCACGCTTCTGAGGTTGAGAATGCTGAGCTTTGTCATCCCTGTTTACTCCAGGCTTGCAACGAGTCACCCAAAACTTAAGAATTAGATGGCTCCTTCCTGTTTATGTCTCTCTGTTTCCATTTCTAGGAGGTGATGATTTTCAATTGGATTAACTATTCCTGTGCAAAAATCATTACCCCTTGAGATGGACTCAGGATAGAGTAAATAGCTCATCCCAAGTATTATCACAGCACTAAAATAAGTGTATGTACTTTCTAGTGATGATAATAGCACTTACTAGTTTTTTAGGCACTGTTTTCAGAAATTTGCATAGAGTATTTTATTTACCCTCATATAAGCTTTACCATAAAATAAATTACAAATACCTACTGTGAGATGTTGTGCTGCTATGAGGCATTTAACAGATTGTTTTTGAATGAAAAAATGTTTCTAGCATTGTGGAGAGTGAGGATGCACACACACACACACACACACACACCGTGCCCTCTGCCCTTGGCTTTTATCTAATTGGGCAAATTGGTCTAATATATAAGCAACAATTAGAGACAAAGAGAATTATTTCTTTAACACTTTTGTGCTAGACACTATGTTAAATACTATATATAATTGTGTGGTAGGTGTATTTAAATCTTTACAGGAACCCTATGAGGTTTTCTAGGTGGTCGAGTGTAGACAAAGCCAGAATTTAAGTCTAGCCTGCCTGGCTCTTCCAATTCCATCACATGACATTTAAACCAAATGAGATCACAAAAGAATGCAGAGGGCAGGGGAGAAGGAATGAAATTGCTAGAAAAGACTTAGTGGGTCCAACATGAAAATGTGATTAGGAATGGATGGGCAGAAAGGAGGGAATTCAGGAGCTGAATTCGGGAATTCAGTGGGAGTGCAGTCTTCAGGACAGGCACCCACAGATAGAACAAAAGGCTACTGACCTATTAGGAAAATGGATCTCATTCCTCTGTGTCCAGTATCTGTCATCACTGGGCCTGTGGTTTTTCACCAGATGCTCCCGTGTAATAACTGAGCAGTTATCCTTCAACTTTTATACAATGACTAAAAGGTGAATTTTAAGCCACACATTTCTTGTGTATCCTTCCTCTGGGAAATTATATTTCTAGGAAAGTCATTTTGTACTAGAAATCAATATCTTAAATATCTTAGTGGGTGCAACCCACTGCCCTGAAAATGCCATTATTTATTAATCCAACCAGCAGGACTTCATTAAACAGAAGGGGTGATGTTGCTATTGCAGAAACTCTCTCATTGGCAAGTAAGGGCCTGCATTATGGCATACATAAAACAGGTATACTCTTCTGAACTGGGAACCAGACTACCTAAATTCAGTCCTGGCTTTGCACTAAGTACAGTTATTGAAATATTCTTGAATAAGTGTCTTTACCTTGCAGAACCATTCAATAGTTCTCCTACCTGTGAAATGTCCAAGTTGGAGTAACTCAGAGTATCCTAAGACGTCCTCTTCAAAATCATTTGTTACAGTGTTTGTGAAACAATTGCATATCATATACCCTTCTTGTAGATTGACAGTGCATTAATATCTCTGGTGGCCGTGTAGAAAACAAACCAATTCAACACTAATTAATCCAACATTTAAATAATTATTTGATAAAACATACTCTGGGAAAATTTTCACTGTGTACTCTGCACTGAATAGAAATTTCTGGCAGTTCTGAGAAAATTCAGTTTGCTTTCAGATATGATTTGTAGGTTGCCTCTATCATATTCTCAATTGAAGTTACTGACGTTTTAAAACTGCACAAGGACTTCATAAAGATACTATTATATTATCCTGACTGCCTTTTTCTCTTTCCCCAGTGTTCTGGTGCAAATTAAAGTGTTTTACATAACTCTAAAAGTAGTGAAGTAGGAAGAAGAGAAGATATATTGTTTTTACTTTGTTTGCTGAGTGAACAGTTTGAGTTGTGAGTTAAGGATGCAGATATCTACCCTTCTGGGAGCTTCAGATTGCAGTCTGAACTGATTCTTCAGCACAATCGTCATATTATAACCTCAGTACTCAGTAACAGAGTACTGAGGTGGCCTTTGGATTTGTAGTCTTAAAGTCAAATTATAGAAATATAATTATCTTATCATGAGGGATTGTACCAGGAACTATGCTAGTGAATGGCAATGTGACAGTCATTAAGATAGGTGCCTGCCCTCAAGGAGATCACAGCCCAGTGAGGGAAATAGATAAAGAACTAGACGATTATAATACAGTTATGTAAATTGTTTGAATTAGGTCATACATGAAGTGCAATGGCAACTTGGAATGAAGTTCTTTGTAAACTATGTCTAAAAGATATTTGCAAGTCCCCTTCTTTGATCCAATCAGTGCAGGAAAAAAAAAGAAATTCTTCTTGTGTTTTTTTGTGGCTGATTAACTTTTTGTCTCAACCAGCATAAGGATCATGATGATGATGAATGGGGAGGCATGATAAGACATTATGAGAGATGGAACAATTTTATTTAATCCTTGTTGCAAGACCATCAATCTTCTCTAAACAAGTAGATAACCCACTAATAATAAATGCAAACAAACATTCACTCATATAACTTTCTTAAAAGAATTTTATCAGTGGATAGAGGGCTAGATCCCTCAGTAAAACCCAGAAGCGTAGGTACCAGAATTTTTCCCTTTGCATCCCCATATGTTACCTACCAAAGCAGCAGAATTTCCCCTAAGGAATTTTGGGTTATTATGAACAGTTAAACAGAAAATGAAACTTAGATCCTGGATTGAAATGTGCAATTTACAGGTAGCAACCTTGTGAAGCAATGAGGGGATGTGTGTCTTAGGCAAGGCCACCAGCTAGTCAGGGACAGAGGCAAGACCAAGATCTAGGGCTCCTGACTCCCCATCCCAGTGCACTGTATCGTGCTCCTTTCAGTGGTATCTTAGGACACTTGTGAATATTTTTAATTTTCATCTAATGAATGTAACATTTTTCTAAAATAAGTAATTGGGTGGAAGTTTAAAAAGAATGCCTAACTAATACCTTACCTTGTCACAAGAGGACATTCATACACTTCAAATTTGTTATATCCAACATAAACATATCCGCCAATGATTTTATCATAGAAAACCAAAAAAAAACCACATGAAAAATTAGGATTATATTACTGATTTCCAATAATATATTGGAATAGGCCCATGATGAGCAATTGAAAAATTCTGGCCAACAGTCTAATTATCTGCTATTTGATAAAAAATAAATCAAAACAATGGATAATATCACTGTCAGTTTTCTCTCAGACAGATTTCAAGAACCCAAATGCTACAAAGACAGTGAAGTGCTTGAGACTAATGTGAAAGAGACATTGAAATAAGATGAACATTATTTAAACAGCAACCCTATACCATGCCAAACATTTGGTAAATAAATACAATCTCATTGAATCCTCATAATGACTCTGTAAGATAAGCTCTCATTTTTAATCAGATGGATCTTGGCTAATGCCTCTCTAGGCTTTAATTTTCTCATCTATAAAAGAAGGATTTTTTTAATCCTACTCCCTTGTAGGATTCTTGAGTTCTCCCTTGAGAACTCAAGATAATGCCTGTGAAGAACTTAGCAAAGGACCCAGCACCTAGTAGTTGCTATATAAAAGTAGCTTTTAACGTGATTGTACTCCTCAGTCCCATCATTAAGTTTTACAGAAAGTTGTGTTTTAGAATCTACTTCTGCAACTTTTAGAATGTAGAGAGCAGGTAAGGTGAAGCATGAACTTCCAACACCCTCACCTGTAGCTATGTTAACACTTCCAATGACTTTTCTTGATTAAGAAACCCTGTCAGAAGCATCCCAAAGTCCTGTGGATTTTATTTGCAAGACCCTTCACTCCTTTAGTAAGGGGATGATCAAAGAACAATTTTTTAGAAGTTTCAAAGTTAAAGCCAGTAGTAAAGAATTAGGGAAACAGAAACAGAAACAGAAACATTACTGCCAACTCCCCATGTGCAGAGAACAACCTACTAAGGAAATCTTAAGACCAGATGCAGATTGGTAAGGTGTTCCAGAAATGTAAAGAAGTGGAGTTTGCCATCCAGATTTGTTCCATATTAGTTTAACCTTGATTTCTAATTAGAATAAAAAGTAATGTGAAAGAACAACAACATTTTATAGAAAAAATCTGCTTCAACCTCACCAAGTTATATTTTCCTTAGCTATGTATTTTTTCAATATACTGAAAACACAGATTGTACTGATATGTACCTATTTGCTTAGAAACAATATAAATTCTATTGGCACAATAATAAAAATAAACCAGTAAAATCCAACCATTTTCCCTGTTCTTTAAATATTCTTCCTATTATTCAAATAAAAGCCTTAATAATGATTACCGATTATAGCCTTGTATTTCTATCTCAGACTTCTTTCTAGAGTCTCAATGAACTGAGTGCCTGTACTAGGATCATCACCATCTAACAACTTCCCAAGGTGGTCAGGGGTAAATGGTACCCCCCTGGGGCATCACAAGGTCAATTACGACATTTATGTGAATCAGAATGCTGCAAGGGGTGAGTCTCAGTGCACCACAGATGCTCCCTTAGTGTCATGTTCAATTAATGTAAAGCTTGTGATGATTCTAAGAGTTAAAGTGTCACTTTTAACTCTTAGAATCACAGTTTTATTATCTACAGAACAGGAATACTAAGGCCAGGCACAGTGACTCACACCTGTAATCCCAGCACTTTGGGAGGCTGAGGTAGGCAGATCACGAGGTCAAGAGAGCGAGACCATCCTGGCCAACATGGTGAAACCCCATCTCTACTCAAAGTACAAAAATTAGCTGGGTGTGGTGGCGGGCACCTGTAATTCTAGCTACTTGAGAGGCTGAAGCAGGAGAATTGCTTGAACCTGGGAGACAAAGCTTGCAGTAAGCTGAGATTGCACCGCTGCACTCCAGCCTGGCAACAGAGCAAGACTCTATCTCAAAAAAAAAAAAAAAAAAAGCCGGCGCGGTGGCTCAAGCCTGTAATCCCAGCACTTTGGGAGGCCGAGACGGGTGGATCACGAGGTCAGGAGATCGAGACCATCCTGGCTAACACGGTGAAACCCCGTCTCTACTAAAAAATACAAAAAACTAGCCGGGCGAGGTGGCGGGCGCCTGTAGTCCCAGCTAGTCGGAGGCTGAGGCAGGAAAATGGCATAAACCCGGGAGGCGGAGCTTGCAGTGAGCTGAGAACCGGCCACTGCACTCCAGCCCGGGCAACAGAGCGAGACTCCATCTCAAAAAAAAATAAAAAATAAAAATAAAAATACTAAGTCCAACCTTGCAGGATTATTGTGTATGTTAGAAAAATATTATGTTCCTACTGCCCTACCTGGTACTTATTAGTAATTCAGTAAATGATAGCTATTAGCTATTTATATTATCTTTGTAATCTACCTTCTCTTCATCATCTTCTTTAGGTCTCAGTGTAAATCAAAGGGAATAACATTGCTTATTCCAAAGGACTACCACAAAGACTAAATAACACAGGCGAAGGTGCTTTGTCAACAACTCTCAGCATTGTGTGTGATTCTTAAAAATAATAATTAACAAACAGACTGGAGCCTCTGGAAAACTCTTTCCAGTAAGCTACAGTACAAATAATAGAGTCTATGATCTTTAAGGAAAACCAAAATTACTCTTCACTTGCAGAACTTACAGAGACTCTTTCCTTGCAGTCTCCTTACAAATGACTGCCAGTGCCAGGATCTTTCAGGTCCATGGGATGCAGCACGCACAGGTAGAGCACAAGAGACAGGGAGCAGGCAATAAATAACTCACCACTAACCCCTCTGAGTCATGGATGGGTGGGTTTTGTCCTTCACATAGCCTCTGCTAGAACAAAGAAGGGGTATTCATTTATGGTGTCAGATGCAGGGTGATATGATTTGGCTCTGTGTGCCCACCCAAATCTCGTGTTAAATTGTAACCCCCAGTGTTGGAGGTGGGGCCTGGTAGGAGGTGATTGGATCATGTGGATGGTTTCTCGTGAATGGTTTAGCACAATGCTCTTGGTGCTGTTCTCATAGCGTTATCACAAGATCTGGTTATTTAAAAGTGTGTGGCACCTCCCCCAACCCCTTGCTCCTGCTCTGACCTTGTAAGATGAGCCTACTTCCCATTCTCCTTCTGCCATGGTTGTAAGTTTCCTGAGGTTTCCCTAGAAGTTGAGCAGATGCCAGCATCATGCTTTCTCTATCACCTGTGGAACTGTGAGCAAATTAATTCTCTTGTCTTAATAAATTACCCAGTCTCAGGTATTTTCTTATAGCAATGTAAGAATGGACTAATACACAGGGCAAAAAAAAAAAAAAAAAGATTTCCAGAGGACTTATTCTTAAGCATAGTTATAATCAAAGACCCTGTTTTATTGGTGGGAAATACATTTTTCCCATTCTTGACTTTCCCTTCCCTGTGGAAGAAAATCCCTGATAATTCTATGTCAGCAATGGAATGAATTAACAGATTGGAAAGTTAAGGTGCAAAAATTGGACATATATAACCTAATCTTCTGTCTTCGGAGTAGTCTGGATCACTCCAGTTTTTAGTGGTTCCATAATCAGCCCTTTGTTTCTTATTTTGAGAAACAGACATTTTAGACTGAATAGAATTTCCACCACCATCCCCAACCCACTCCTCCAACACAAACTCACATCAACATCTACCTTTAATCTAGCTTTGACTCTCAACTCTCTATGTTCTTGTACTTTTCCTCCAAATGTAGGCATTCTTCAAAATTCAGGCCAGCTGCAGTGAATCCCAGCTATTCCAGAGGCTGAGGCAGGAGAATTACTTGAACTCGGAAGGCAGCGATTGCAGTGAGCCGAGATCCTGCCACTGCTCTCCAGCCTGGGCAACAGTGAGACTCCATCTCAAAAAGGAAAAAAAAAAAAAACCAAAGTTCAGCCCCCATCCTTCCCCCTCTCTTTCATTATACTCTATTGAACATTTCTTCTAATTTCACCGTATATCAGTAATGATTAAGTTTGACTACATATAAAAAGCCCAAAAATACCAAAATAGCAGTGATTTATACAAGAAGTTACTTTCTTTCTCATGTAAGAAGCATCAGGGTAGGCTCTTCAGGGTGAGTATGGCAGCTCTACAGATTTACCAAGGACCTCCAGGTTCCTTCCAGTACCCTTATCTGCCATTCTTAGGGTGTGGTCTTTGTCTTTAGTGTTCAGTTTGGCTGTTGAAGTGCCAAACATCATTTCCTTTGCAAAAAGCAAATGGCTTGGAAGATAAATATGACCTCTTCTTTTGAAGAAGACTTTCTGGAAGTACCATATACCCCTACTGCTTACATTTCATGTGTCAGATTATAGTATCATGGATATAGCTAGATGCTAAGAAATATAGTCTTTTAGCTACATGGCAAAGTACCTGGTTAAAACTTGGAATTCTGTTAATTTGAGAGAGAAAGATAAATGGCCAAACATGGCTTCTGTGATCAACTATGGACCAATAACTTAAATCTGTCTCTAGCCCCAACCTGATCCTAAGTGTAAATTCTCATTTCCAACTGCCTGCTTGATTTCTCCACTGACACCATATCCAAAACAAAGTGCTTTCATTGAATCTCATGCCTAAAGGAATAAAAAGCTACTGTTTACCTCAAGGCAGTTGATACACACAACAGGAACAGTGAGATTATGTGAGTAATGCTCCCTTCACATGCAGAATGACAAATTTGAAAGCCCTGATCAGGTCTCCATCTACTTTTCCAGGCAGATTTCCCCGCTACACATCCAAGCAAACCCACTAGACTCCAGAGATTCTGGACAATACATAATTTCCTAAACCAAGTGCATTCTTTTGTAAGTTGATGCCTTTGTTCATTCTGTTTCCTCAACCTCCAGTGCTTTTATTTTCATCTTTCTTTGGCCAACTTGTATTCATTTCTAGGCTTGCAACAAATACTACCTATTCCATGAAGCCTTGTCTTGTTCCCCATGATTGGAATTAATATTACTTCTTCTTCAATTTATTCAGTGGCATGTCATTTATCATTCCCTTAGGCATCTTTTACAGTATGTCTTGCCCTGCATTTGTGCACATGACTATCTGCCATGCTAGATGAGAGTCTTGTTGATGGAGGGGGCCAGATTTTACTCATACACACACACACACACACACACACACACACACACACGGCATCTAGCACTGTTTTTTAGGGGAAGTAGGTAGTTAATTCATGTATGCTGGGCAAATGGAAGTTACTATGAAAGTAGAAGCTTTAATTAGTCAGTCAACCTCTGAGGGCTAATGATGTGATCCTCCTCTCTGGGAGAAAAGATGCCCTCCAGAGGCAGAAATACAGTGACAAGTCCAGACACGTAACACAAACAGATCTGGGTTCAATTCCTAACTTTCCCACTTACATGCTAGGTGAACTTGATGTCTGTGAACCTCACCTTTTTAAACTTGTAAGATAGGTAGAATGGTAACAAATTTACAGTCCTCTTATTATTCAGTGCCAATGTATATAAAGTGCCTATTGTAGTGGTTAACCAATAGCAGGCATTCAATAACTATTAGTTTTCTTCCTCACTTTCTACTCCTCTTGAATGCCATGCTAACAGATAGTAGATAGACTAGGGCATCTTTGCCTGAAAAAAATATATAACATGTATTTTCATGTTGTATGTCTATAAAGATTGACATAAGGCAATAAAATAAAAGTTTTTTAAATAAAAAATTGTTAAAATTTCTGACAGTTTTATCAGAACAACACTAAGGAATTATTTAAAGTGAATAGGAAGATGTATTAAATGTATTAGATTCTGAAAGCAAAAGTTGAGAGGAATGAGAGAGACAGAACAGCGAAGAAACATAAAATCCCAGTGGGAGATTTTGGACTAAGTAAGAGACTACAACTAAAGCCACTTTGCAGAAATTATGAACTATATGACTTTATCAAGAAATTACAGAAACTCACATGTCTGTGGATTATCAAACAAATTACTTCACTTGAATACATATTTCTCTGCCTATCTTATAGATTCCATATTCTCCTCCTGCTTGGAGTTGGTAACTCCATCTTCTCTAACTGATTAAATAAAATTGAAAAAACCCCTTGTGGATATTCCTTCCTGCCAGAATTGATCTAAATCTGTCCTAGGCAATAAGCCTCTTCCTTGACAAACAGTCTGCCTTGATTAACTTCACAACAAGTTAGTTCCCTTAGAACGCTCACCCATCTGTAAAACAGGAAATCCTCCTCCCCACCACCCCAGATTACCAGTCTGTAGGGCATTTCTTCAAAACCCAATACCTGCTTTCTTTTTGGCAAACTTGACAGGAATCAAGTATTCATTTTACTTAATTATTCCACTGCCAGTTGCCGTTATGCCTAAAACTCAAAGATGAAACACCTACAAGCAACATAAGCCTGTTTGCAGGTTTCATTTATCTATCATTTCTAACCTTTGATTCAAGACAGGAAGCACACTGGCCAAGTGTATTGCCATGATGTAGAGCCTAGAGGATTAATAATTCTTTGCAGTTTGTGTCAAATATCCCTGCTAAAATTGGAGGTAATGAGAAATTCCTAAAGACAGATGAGATCTCAACTTTAAAGGTATCACCCCAAACTTAGGTTATAGAACATTTTCCCTTTGCTCTGTGGTTAACTCCTAGTACCATCAAAAGCAGCCTGGGGTCTTGCAGAACAGGAACCTGTCATCTCATCACCTCATCATTCAGAGTAGACTGCCCTTGTTTTTCTCTACAGATTGTACATGCTTTTATTGTTGCATTTAACAAACCAAATAGAAAGAATTTGCTTACAGTACTTTTTTGCCTATTGGTGTCATAAATTGTGTGAAGGCAGAGATGCCATCTTGTTCATCTTTTACCTTCAGCACTGAACACACTATTTGGAGTTCTTAAGAAACACTTAAGAAATACTGGGGCCCAGGTGAGAAGAGAAAACAGAGAACAAGTAAAGGGACATAGGCCAATTCCAAGGTGGTCCCCAGACAACTATTACAGTCATGGATGTTGAGATTGTGGAATGGAAAAAGGCAGTCATGGCTTCATATTATGGGCTGATAATTAGAGTTCTGGATCTTGCTGGTTTGAAGCACCACTGGCCAGGGGTCACTTAGACAGTCTGAATGCCTTTTACCTCTGGTTCCTTGTCTAATCATCTTCCCTGCATCATCCCAGCTTGCCTTCCAGTGGATGCTGACTTTTGTAGCAATAATTAATATGGCTGAGTTTCTCTCATGCTTTCCTGCCCAATTTATACGCTTCTAGCAGAGCTGATTGGCCAACTTCAGGTTTCCCGATTACTTACTTATCAAAGCCCAGCTTTTGCTAACAAGCAAAAAACGGTATCGGGCTGGGTGCAGTGGCTCATGCCTGTAATCCCAGCACTTTGGGAGGCTGAGACAGGAGGATCACTTGAGTCCAAAAGTTCTAGACCAGCCTGGGCAACATGACAAAACCCCATCTCTACAAAAAAGAAAAAAATTAACTGGCAGTTGTGGTGCACACCTGTGGTCCCAGCTACACAGGAGGCTGAGATGGGAGGATCACTTGAACCCAGGAGGTAGAGATTGCAGTGAGTCAAGATCACACCACTGCACTCCAGCCTGGGTGACAGAGTGAAACCCCATTTCAAAAAAAAAGAAAGAAAGAAAGAAGGAAAGAAAGAAAGAAAGAAAGAAAGAGGACAAAACTGAAAATATGTATATATCAAATAGAAATCTCTCATTCTTTTTTTCTTCTCAGTAGAAATGTTTCCCCACCTGTCAAATTGCCCTCAGTCCATACACATGTTTCGCTGGATGTGGTGTTGATTTCCTCCTGGGAACTTTCTCTTGTTCTCTATGAATGTATCAAACTTCGAACAAGATTTCTCTTCTTCCAAGGAACCACCTTCTGCTTATTAATACAAACAGCCTCTGAGCAGAAAGAAGTCTCCTCAAAACATGTGCCATAAATAGCTATTGAATTCTGTTGAGTGGCTGTGGTTACTCCTGCGAGGACTAATCACAGTTCCATCCTGCAGAGTTCCTGTAATTAGACTTTGGGACACCCTGGTGTTACTCTGGTAATCTCAAGGAGATTTGTTAAATTTGTTAAAAATGCTCCAAGGAGAATTGCCATCAAGCTTTCATT
Organism: Trachypithecus francoisi; assembly: GCF_009764315.1. NCBI lineage: Eukaryota > Metazoa > Chordata > Mammalia > Primates > Cercopithecidae > Trachypithecus > Trachypithecus francoisi. The sequence goes on along the minus strand of NW_022681473.1, from coordinate 73,352,953 downwards.
TGGGAAACAAATAGATGTCTGTGAGATTAGAAATGGCTGTGAGATTGGAAACAGATTTAGAGGTGTCATGGTATCAATAAAAGAAGAGAAGATGTTCTTCATTTAGTGTTTGGGAACTAAGTACTAGATTGAAGAGTTTCAAGCTCTGATTTAAGTAGACCTAAAATTCTTCTTAGGGACCTGAGGGATGTTCTACATTTGGAGTGGAACAGAAACCAGAAATTCTGTTTCCCCTGTCTGCAATCAAATGTTTTATTTTTATATTTCTAGAAGCTTCCTTTTGAAGAAAAAAATGATTTATTCTGGTAATAAAATTTTGAAAACATTGCCCATAGATTTTGGTGAGAGAAACAGACAGACTGACAAACAGATAGATATTGGCCAAAGTAAATATCTGAGACCTCTGTCTGTCCATCCTATTGCCACCACTCTAACCAAACCATCATCATTTGGATTGCTACCTTTCACCACTGCCTGGGATCTCAGCATCCTGTCTTGCCCAATCTATGGTTCTCCAATCCATTCTCTGCCCTAAAGCCAGAAAGATCTGTTTTCAATGTAAACCTGATCATCTCACATCTGTTTAAAATCCCCAGTGGCTTCCCGTTACTCTAAAAAAAGAAAGTATCCTTCATAAGACCTACAGGATTCTCCATGACCTGGCTTCTCCTTCCCTCTGGTCTCATCTTGGACTGTCCCGGACATTGATCTTCTTTCAGGTTTGCTGCCTGCCGTTTCCCACTGCAGAGCCTCTGTCTGTGCAGCTCCCTCTGCCCACCCTGCTGCTCCTGCTGTGCTCAGATTAGACAGCAGCTCCTCTTGGAAGCCTTCCCAACCTGGTCCCTCCAGAATAGTTTCCATTTATCTCCACTGTATACTCTCATGGATTACTTGCCCATCTGCTTTTTATGATGTGTTGTACTGGTAATTATTTCTTCTACATCTGTTTTGTCTCTAAATTCCAAAAGTGCCTTGTTTCTCTTTTCACACTGTATCCCCAAATACCTAACATAATGGATGGCACATAATCAGCATTTATTGAATATTACTAAAGCCATGAGTGCGTGGTGTCAGGCATCTAAAAGTTACACTGTATTGACTATTTTCAGAGCAGTCCTACAGTCTCTGACTACTTTACCAACTGGAAAGAGAGTGCTGTGGAGTAGAGCAAGACCCATTGCCCAGTCAGTCCAGCCCACATGGAACATCTTCTGCTCCAAGCTCCCATAGTATTTATTGACAATAGAACCATTAGTCCCAGATCTGGCACTGAGGAAGGACCAGGTAAATATTGTTAAATAGATCAATATTAAAATAAATGCAAATTTGTACTAAATCATTACTGCATCCCATAAAAGTCGAGTTGAAACATAGGTTTCTGTGCTGATACATATTATTATTGCAATTTTTCATTTATCTATATACCAGCCTCCTGATATAGGAGTTTTACATATGTTACCTCGATGAATTCAAACAATATCTATTCAGGCAGGATTAGTCTAATTTACAGAGTAGGAAACAGAATTTAAGAACCTTGTCTATAGCCACAGAGCAAGTAAATAGCAAAACAAGTGTTCACAGGTCTTACAAACATTTTCCATTATCCTGTTGCCAAACATGTTGCCAGTGTTCAATAAATTAATGAATGGTTGTATGGATGACATACACTAGGTGCATGGAAAAATGTCCCAGCTTGAAAACTTAAGTGCTAAAGTTTAAAGACTATAGGCCCAGTGTGGTGGTTCACTCTTGTAATCCCAGCACTTTGGGAGACCAAGGCAGGAGGACTGCTTGAACCTAGGGCTTCATGACCAACCTAGGCCAACAAAGCAAGACCTAGCCTCTACAAAACATAAAAACATTAGCCAGGCATGGTTACTACTCAGCTACTCAGGAGGTTAAGGCAAAGATCCCTTGAGCCCCAGAGTTTAAGTTTGCAGTGAGCTATGATTGCGCCACTGCACCCCAACTTGGGTGACAGAGTGAGACTCCATCTCACCAAAAAAAAAAAAAAAAAAGAAAAAAGAAAAAAAAAAGACTGTGCTATTGGATACAATACTAATAATATTCACATAAACTATAAATACTAAAAGTATAAACATAATGTACTGGATCTCTTTAGGTTTTTCCCTCTAAATTTCTGAACTATTGGCAAATGCTGGGGACATATTCTACAGACATTTTATTCAATTAAATAGAGCTACTGAACAGAACCTTACAGTGTGAAAGTCAGACTGTAGCACAGCATTTGAGCTATCAGCACTTTTTGAACAGTCACTGAGGAAAGAGTGCTAAAAGTATTTGCAAAAATGTGTACAAGAAGAGAAGAGAATGATGGGGTGATTCTAAATGACTTACAATATGTAACAGCACAACAACAGCAGCAGCAAACACACACACAGAGACACGCACACAGAGACACACACAGTGCTTACTTCTTACTTCATTTCAAGTACTGATCTGAGGGTTTTTCATCGATAATTCATTAATCTTCACAACAACTTGTTAGATAGTTTCTACCATGTTTAATTGAATCTAGGTTGTCCTTGATTGTGAGATGTACCCTATGTGTTACCAAGAAAGGAAAAATTCTGCCAATTAAATTATGAGATGGCATTGATGGTGGAGAAACATCCTGATTTTAGACATAAAAATTTTTTAAAATCTTTCAGTTGATGAAATACAATATTTCAATCCCATTTTACAGATGGGGAAACTTCAAGAGACCAAACAAGATGAGGCAGTTTTCTGAAGTTCAGACAGTTTGTGTTCTGAATTTAGTTCAGTTCAATTTAGCCTGGTTTTGTGAGCACCTTTTCCTCTTTGCAAGAGATACAGAGGTAAGTAAGACTACCTAACTCTGATGAGTCAAGAAATCTAGAAGGAAAGATAGACCTGCAGATGAATCAACTGAAATGTAGCCTGCTAAGCACAAGAATAAGAGCACATACAAGGTTGCAATGTGGCACAGAGAGTGGAAGAAATAGCCCTATCTAGATAGATTCAGGAAAGATTCCCAGAGAAAGTCATGGTTTTCAAAGAATGAAAGTTGCAGAATTCTTTTATAATAATCAATACTTCTACTTTCATAACAATGTTAGAAAAAATTCTTGGCCAAGAATTTGATTTGCACTATATAAATTGTGGTCATTTGTGTCTGAAAGAAGAAAAGCTGTTCAGTGGTCCAGCTCATGTGCATGTTTCCAATGAGACTTAGGAAGTGGGAGAGGCTGAAGGAAGGAAGCTGAGCCCTCAAGAATATGGGATTACTATTATTACAGAGGAGGCTTCCATTAAGAAAATGGCTGAAAGATAAGGCTGCTCAGTAGGGAGGGGTGGGCAGGTGTGCTACCACCCCTCTGCTAGTAAATCGTGATGAATCATCTCTCCATTCACCAACTTCTTTATGAGCACCTGATGAGACTTCCTAGGAGCACTACAATCCCGGAGCAGCACCCTGCTCTAATTCCTAACACAGCACATATCAGACTCAACTGTATTTACAGCTTTGCACTGGTTGTTCCGTCCTAGAGCACTCTTCCCTCAGATGCCTGCATATCTAACTCCCTCACTTCCTTCAAGCCTTGCCTCGAACATCTCTTTTTCAGCCAGTCCTACCTTAAAAAAACACCCCATTTAAAAATGCAGCCTTCACTGCCACCATAGTCCTACTCTATCTCAGAATCCTGATCCCCCTTACCATGCTCTATTTTTAACTTTTTCCATAGCAGCAATCAACTCCTAACGTATCATACTATTTGCCTATTTATTATGTTTGTTGTTTTTTGCCCATCTCCTCTTACTAGAACACAAAATCCATGAAGGCAGGAATTTGTATCTGTTTTTATTCACTGATAGATCCCAAGCTCCTAGAACCATCATTGGCACATAGTAAATGCTTAAAAGTATTTGCTGAATGAAAATGAGTAAGTGAGTGGCCAAATCAATGTACCTTCTTACCCATATTCCCAACCAAACATCAAGCTGTGCAATTGTAGGAAGAAAGCCTTTGCTGAGTCCCAACAAACAATAGAGTGCCTGGCACATAGTAGACACTATGAAAATAATGTCACATTTAGTATTTAAATGAATATTATCTCATTTCCATATGTGGGAGTTTGATTACATTCTGAACTCAATGCTTTTGCCTGGGTGAGTAAGGAACCATATGTCCTCTCTATCTCTAGTCAACAGGTGATATTGGGAAACTTTATAGGCATATGAGATTTAGAAGGGTGAGTTCCCTAACATCAGGTCTTCTCCTTCTACCATACAGCCTATAGTTTCCATCCAGTTTTCAGAAAAATCATAGGCAAAATAACAAACTCAGTATTGGGGCAGGCAAAGTGATTGCCCAACTTTCTGATATTGTGGTGTATAATGGTACTAAGGATTTGGAGGAGTCATTTCAGATGCTCTTGAATGTCTCTCTCCCATTTTTCATATACTCATGAGTAAAATGAGCTTTATCCAGCACCTCCGCTGAGCTAGGGACCGTACTAGCTTTATCATTTGTCAGTCCATAAACACTTAAAAGAGTGCTACTGGTTAGCAGAGGTAGACTTAATTTGTTTATACTCCAGTGAGTAACACTAGAACCAGGGTATAGAATTTGTAGGGGAAAAAATTTAGATTTTTTAGACTCAATTAACAAATACTGAGTACCTACTGGATTCTAAAAGCTCTCATGTGTAATTCTCATAAGGACCCTGTTGGACAGGGATTCTTGCCCCTCATTTTGCATATACAGAAGCCCAGATACAAAGATATGAAGTAATTTGCTGAAACTCATACTGCAGCTTAAAATAGCGAGCTAATATTTGAATCCAGGACTATCTGAGTTTCCCATCTCATGATCTTTACATGAGTCATGCATATATAAACTTAAATGTTTTAATGATAATTGTGTATTAGCAATAATAAAATTCCATGCCAGGATATTTCTTCTTTTTCCCACCCCAAGTTTACTAACTAATAGCAGTAAGATATTGAAAGGTGAATATCAAAGCTTGATCTACGTTTTCAGCTCAAGTCAGAAATAAAAGACCGTAATCAGGGCTGTGTCAGTCTCTCTGAAATATCTCAGTTAACATATCTCAATTGCCTAATACACAGACCCAGAACATAAGAGCTCTTGAAAGTGTCATAAAACCTGGGCTGTTCATCCAAGCCATCTTCCTCTTACCCACATTTCATTTTTTGAGTAGCCAGCTGATGGCATTTGAGGGAAAGGAAAATGATTTTAAGATGATTAATCTTTGCAGCCTCACCCAACACTGAAACCTGAAATGCCATTCACTGTGGTCCAGTGAGTTCTGGCTCTGCACAAGTTCAGATTTGCCTCTGTTTCCCTCAGATAAGAGACTTATCAGTCAACACTGGAGGGTCAACCAATCTGATAGACTGCCAGGACAGCCTGAAAGAGAAGGTGGGCTCAAGTGGGCCCCGTCCCGGGAGACTCTGATGATGAGTTGTCCAAAATGATCGACATGCAAGCCTCCGGACATGTGAAATCTGCTCATACCACGTCTCTTGGGGAATCGGGAGCACTGAGGACTTAAGAGAGAGAAAGAGACAGTTGTTGCCCCTGGAAGTCATGCTTCTTCCTTGATTATAATCAAAAAGCTATAGCTGCAGGGAGGCCTAAGCTGTAAGGACCTCTGGTTGGTGTCTAATTAGTTCTATCTGCAGTCATGACAGTGATTGCCTGATTTTTTAGGAACAATAGAAATGGACATTTCCCAACACCCTCAAAACATAGAAGCAGTCTGTTGTAATAAGAAGAGTATCTTTAAAGAATACAAATCTGCTTTATAAGGTTGATTAAATGGTATAACCCATGTGATACAATCCATGAAACATAATAAATCTTCCCTTTGACAGAATGAGAATAATGCCTACATTTTGGAAGCTATCTTTTGGGTCACAGTTGAATACATCCTAGAGAAATGCAGTTGGTCTATTAATTATTATAGAAGCTGAAGCCCATAGAGGTTAAGTACCTTACTCACATAGCGAATTATGTTGAAGCCAGGACTAGAAATCTGCACTCCTCACTCCATCTAAGCTTCTTTTTACTTCCAGGGTGCCTCCTCTGTTATCAAAACACATATTCACTAAATGCATGAGTGGGCGAATGGTTGTTTTTAAGAAGATAATACAAATAGAAAAATGTTATTTTTATAAAATAAGAGCAACTAAAGTTTAGATCTCTCTGCTCCCAGCATCTTTTCCCATACCCCTCTAGTGAGAAAATGTTTTGAAGAAGTTTACTACATACGCATTTTTATGTCACATTTGAAAAATCACCATCCCTATTTCATCCCCCTTCCAGTACTTGTGGGACACTTGCTCATCTTTAGAGTAGAGAAGAGGTGAAAGAAAGGAACTTCTGTTTTGCCAGTTATTATGTGAAATGCTCTTCCTATATCATCTCACTGAATTTCTGCAAATATGTGAGATGTAGGAATGATAAACCTCATTTTATAGATAAAACTGAAGTTCAGATTACTCCACTTATTTTCTGAATGACAATCAGCTAGAAAGAGTGGACTGACTTAACCGTGTTTCTTCACTCCAACATCTATGCTTCTTGCACTGTTCATATGTGCTTGACAGTGTGAAAATGGCTCTTATGTGTCCAAGCCAGGCACAGTGGGATGGAGCAGAGAGCAGACTTTATTTTCTGTTGCTATTGTTCTTTCTCTTGCTGCATAGAAAGGGGAGGACCAGGTCTCCTCTAATCAAGCAGAGGCCTCAACTTCAAGAAATGAAGGAAATTGAGTCAAAGCACTCTGTTCCTTTGGTCTTAATGTTGTCAGAGAAACAAAGGCCTTCCTAGACCAAACAAGTTCACAGCACGAAAGGAGTAATTTGCTGATTCATTTGTTCATTTATAAATCCATCTGTGAAAATTCTGTGCTGAGGCTTGATCTGGGAGCCCCTGATGTTGTTTCTGATGTAGTAAAGGAGAGGAGACATATTTCCACTCAAGACTACAAGTTGTAGGCTTTCCAGAGAGGTAAAAGAGCAGAGTGATTTGCAATTTTAGAGAAGGAAAGGGCTGCTTCTTCTGTATCTCAGCTTCTTTATCCTAAAATCGGGAAAACTATATTTATCACATAAGGTTTTTGTGAGAATTAGAATTAAAACCTTAAGTTCTTAAGTTCTTTATCTACAAAGTAAAAATAATCATACCTATATCTCAAACTATTTACAGGGATTCAATGAGATGGAATTACATAAATGCACTTTGCACACAACCTGGCCAATAATAGGCACTCAGTGGGTTGTTGTTGTTGTTGTTGCTGAGTAGTTGTTTTATTCCAAAGAATCTTTGACAGAATCCTCAAACTGGTGGCCCTTGTCTTTTACCTGTCCTCTATTAAAGCTGCATGTTGTTTCTTGTCCTCTGTTTTAGCTTTACATTACTGCTATGACAAATTTGCTTCCTCCCTTTTCAAATCTTAGCAATGGCACTCAAGTCCTTTTCATGTTCCATCTCTATTCTGCCTTTCTCTTCTAGTTTTAAGGATTCATGTGATTAGATTGGGCCCACCCACATAATCTAGGATAATCTCCCCATCTGAAGACCCTTGACCTTAATCACATCCACAAATGGCCTTTGCCACATAAGGCTCTAGAGATTAAGGCTCTAGAAATTAAGGTTCTCTTTGGAGAACCATTATTCTTCCTACCATAGTCTGCACTCTGACCCCCAAAGATTCATCTTTTCATATAACTACAGAGTGTAATTCTACTAAGCTTCCCACCACTGTGTAACCAGGATCCCTTTCCTACAGTTTCCAATAACATGCTTCTCATTTCCATTTGAGCTATCACCCTCAGCATTCTCTAAGTCCAGATTTCTCTAAGAAGTTTTTAAAGCTTCACTGGAAATATCCTTAAAGTCTGTATTTCTGCAAATCTCTTCTTAGAATCAATCTAGGTTTTTTCCTATCATGTTCCTCAACATTCTTCTAGCCTCTGCCCATTTCCCAATTCAAAAGCCATTTCTACACTTTTAGGTATTTGTTACATGTACTTCTGGTACCAAAGTTGGTATTAGTTTTCTATTGCTGCCATAACAAATTATCACAGACCTAATGACTTAAAACAACACAAATTTATTATCTTACAGTTCTGTATGTCTGGTACAGATCTCACCAGAATAAAATAAACCTTTCAGCAGTCTGTAGCCCTTCTGGATGCTCAATAGGAGAATCATTTCCTGCTCATTCAGGTCATCATATGGTTGTAGGACTAAGGTGCCTGCTTCTTTTTTTTTTTTTTTTTTTTTTTTTTTGAGAGGGAGTCTCGCTCTGTCACCCAAGCTGGAGTGCAGTGGCTTGATCTCAGCTCACTGCAAGCTCCGCCTCCCAGGTTCATGCCATTCTCCTGCCTCAGCCTCCCATGTAGCTGGGACTGCAGGCGCCCACCACCACGCCTGGCTAGTTTTTTGTATTTTTTAATAGAGACGGGGTTTCACCATGTTAGCCAGAATAGTCTGGATCTCCTGACCTCGGTATCCACCCATCTCGGCCTCCCAAAGTGCTGGGATTACAGGCTTCAGCCACCATGCCCGGCCGTTTTTTTTTTTTTTTTTACTTGTACTTTAAGTTCTAGGGTACATGGGCACAAGGTGCTGGTTTGTTACATATGTATGCATGTGCCATGTTGGTGTGCTGCACCCATTAACTCATCATTTACATTAGGTATATCTCCTAATGCTATCCCTCCCTTACCCCCTCTCCCCACCTCACAACAGGCCCCCCAGTGTGTGATATTCTCCTTCCTGTGTCCAATTGTTCTCATTGTTCAGTTCTCACCTATGAGTGAGAACATGTGGTGTTTGGTTTTCTTTTCTTGCCATAGTTTGCTGAGAATGATGGTTTCCAGCTGCATCCATGTCCCTACAAAGGACTCATCCTTTTTTATGGCTGCATGGTATTCCATGGTGAATATGTGCCACATTTTCTTAATCCAGTCTGTCATTGATGAACATTTGGGCTGGTTCCAAGTCTTTGCTATTGTGAATAGTGCCACAATAAACATACGTGTGCATGTGTCTTTATAGCAGCATGATTTATAATCCTTTGGGTATATACCCAGTAATAGGATGGCTGACTCAAATAGTATTTCTAGTTCTAGATCCTTCAGGAATCACCACACTGTCTTCCACAATGGTTGAACTAGTTTACAGTCCCACTAACACTGTAAAAGTGTTCCTATTTTTCCACATCATCTCCAGCACCTGTTGTTTCCTGACTTTTTAATGATCGCCATTCTAACTGGTGTGAGATGGTATCTCATTGTGGTTTTGATTTGCATTTCTCTGATGGCGAGTGATGAAGAGCATTTTTTCATGTGTCTGTTGGCTGCATAAATGTCTTCTTTTGAGAAATGTCTGTTCATGTCCTTTGCCCACTTTTTGATGGGATTGTTTGTGTTTTTCTTGTAAATTTGTTTAAGTTTTTGTAGGTTCTGGATATTAGCCCTTTGTCAGATGAGTAGATGGCAAAAATTTTCTCCCATTCTGTAGGTTGCCTGTTCACTCTGATGGTAGTTTCTTTTGCTGTGCAGAAGCTCTTTAGTTTAATTAGATCCCATTTGTCCATTTTGGCTTTTGTTGCCATTACTTTTGATGTTTTAGACACGAAGTCCTTGCCCATGCCTATGTCCTGAATGGTATTGCCTAGGTTTTCTTCTAGGGTTTTTATGGTGTTAGGTCTAACGTTTAAGTCTCTAATCCATCTTGAATTAATTTTCATGTAAGGTGTAAGGAAGGCATCCAGTTTCAGCTTTCTACTTATGGCTAGCCAATTTTCCCAGCATCATTTTTAAAATAGGGAATCCTTTCCCTATTTCTTGTTTTTGTCAGGTTTGTCAAAGATCAGATGGTTGTAGATGTGTAGTATTATTTCTGAGAACTCTTTCCTGTTCCATTGGTCTGTATCTCTGTTTTGGTACCAGTACCATGCTGTTTTGGTGACTGTAGCCTTGTAGTATAGTTTAAAGTCAGGTAGTGTGATGCTTCCAGCTTTCTTCTTTTGGCTTAAGATTGTCTTGGTAATGCAGGGTCTTTTTTGGTTCCATATGAACTTTAAAGTAGTTTTTTCCAATTCTGTGAAGAAAGTAATTGGTAGCTTAATGGGAATGACATTGAATCTGTAAATTACCTTGGACAGTATGGCCATTTTCACGATATTGATTCTTCCTATCCATGAGCATGGAATGTTCTTCCATTTGTTTGTTTCCTCTTTTATTTCATTGAGCAATGGTTTGTAGTTCTCCTTGAGGAGGTCCTTCACATCCTTTGTAAGTTGGATTCCTAGGTATTTTATTCTCTTTGAAGCAATTGTGAATGGGAGTTCACTCATGATTTGGCTCTCTGTTTGTCTGTTACTGGTGTATAAGAATGCTTGTGATTTTTGCACATTGATTTTGTATCCTGAGACTATGCTGAAGTTATCAGCTTAAGGAGATTTTGGGCTGAGACAATGGGGTTTTCTAAATATACAATCATGTCATCTGCAAACAGGGACAATTGGACTTCCTCTTCTCCTAATTGAAGACCCTCTATTTCTTTCTCCTGACTGATTGCCCTGGCCAGAACTTCCAGCACTACGTTCAATAGAAGTGGTGAGAGAGAGCATCCCTGTCTTGTGGTAGTTTTCAAGTGGAATACTTCCAGTTTTTGCCCATTCAGTATGATATTGGCTGTGGGCTTGTCATAAATAGCTCTTATGATTTTGAGGTACGTTCCATCAATACCTAATTTATTGAGCGTCTTTAGCATGAAGGGCTGTTGAATTTTGTCAAAGGCCTTTTCTGCATCTATTGAGATAATCATGTGGTTCTTGTCTTTGGTTCTGTTTATATTATGGATTACGTTTACTGATTTGCATATGTTGAACCAGCCTTGAATCCCAGGGATGAAGCCCACTTGATCATGGTGGATAAGCTCTTTGATGTGCTGCTGGATCCGATTTGCCAGTATTTTATTGAGGATTTTTGCATCGATGTTCATCAGGGATATTGTTCTAAAATTCTCTTTTTTTGCTGTGTCTCTGCCAGGCTTTCTTATGAGGATGATGTTGGCCTCATAAAATGAGTTAGGGAGGATTCCCTCTTTTTCTATTGATTGGAATAGTTTCAGAAGGAATGGTAGCAGCTCCTCCTTGTACCTCTGGTAGCATTCGGCTGTGAATCCATCTGGTCCTGCACTTTTTTTGGTTGGTAGGCTATTAATTATTGTCTCTATTTCAGAGTCTGTTATTGGTCTATTCAGGGATTCCAACTTCTTCCTGGTTTAGTCTTGGGAGGGTGTATATGTCCAGGAATTTATCCATTCCTTCTCGGTTTTCTAGTTTATTTGCATAGAGGTGTTTATAGTATTCTCTGATGGTAGTTTGTATTTCTGTGGGGTCGGTGGTGATATCCCCTTTATCATTTTTTATTGCGTCTATTTGATTCTTCTCTCTTTTCTTCTTTATTAGTCTTGCTAGCGGTCTGTCAATTTTGTTGATCATTTCAAAAAACCAACTCCTGGATTCATTGATTTTTTTTGAAGGGTTTTTGTGTCTCTATCTCCTTCAGTTCTGCTCTGATCTTAGTTATTTCTTGCCTTCTGCTAGCTTTTGAATGTGTTTGCTCTTGCTTCTCTAGTTCTTTTAAATGTGATGTTAGAGTGTCAATTTTAGATCGTTCCTGCTTTCTCTTGTAGGCATTTAGTGCTATAAATTTCCCTCTACACACTGCTTTAAGTGTGTCCCAGAGATTCTGGTATGTTGTGTGTTTGTTCTCATTGGTTTCAAAGAACATCTTTATTTCTGCTTTCATTTCATTATGTACCCAGTAATCATTCAGGAGCAGGTTGTTCAGTTTCTATGTAGTGGAGCGGTTTTGATTGAGTTTCTTAATCCTGAGTTCTAGTTTGATTGCACTGTGGTCTGAGAGACAGTTTGTTATAATTTCTGTTCTTGTACATTTGCTGAGGAGTGCTTTACTTCCAAGTATGTGGTCAATTTTGGAATAAGTGTGATGTGGGGGGGTGGAGCAAGATGGCCGAATAGGAACAGCTCCAGTCTCCAACTCCCAGCACGAGCGACACAGAAGACCGGTGATTTCTGCATTTTCAACTGAGGTACTAGGTTCATGTCACTAGGGAGTGCCGGACAATCGGTGCTGGTAAGCTGCTGCAGCATGACCAGCGAGAGCTGAAGCATGGCGAGGCATTGCCTCACCTGGGAAGCGCAAGGGGGAAGGGAATCCCTTTTCCTAGCCAGGGGAACTGAGACACATAACACCTGGAAAATTGGGTAATTCCCACCCCAATACTGCGCTTTAAGCAAATGGGCACACCAGGAGATTATATTCCACACCTGGCCGGGAGGGTCCCACACCCATGGAGCCTCCCTCATTGCTAGCACAGCAGTCTGCAATCTAACTGCAAGGCAGCAGCGAGGCTGCGGAGGGGCGCCCACCATTGCTGAGGCTTAAGTAGGTAAACAAAGCTGCTGGGAAGCTCGAACTGGGTGGAGCTCACAGCAGCTCAAGGAAACCTGCCAGTCTCTGTAGACTCCACCTATGGGGACAGGGCACAGCTAAACAACAACAAAAGCAGCAGAAACCTCTGCAGATGCAAACGACTCTGTGCGACAGCTTTGAAGAAAGAAGTGGATCTCCCAACACGGAGGCTGAGATCTGAGAACGGACAGACTACCTGCTCAAGTGGGTCCCTGACCCCTGAGTAGCCTAATTGGGAGACATCCCCCACTAGGGGCAGACTGACACCCCACACCTCACACGGTGGAGTACACCCCTGAGAGGAAGCTTCCAAAGTAAGAAGCAGACAGGTACACTCACTGTTCAGCAATATTCTATCTTCTGCAACCTCTGCTGCTGATACCCAGGCAAACAGGGTCTGGAGTGGATCTCAAGCAATCTCCAACAGACCTACAGCTGAGGGTCCTGACTGTTAGAAGGAAAACTATCAAACAGGAAGGACACCTACACCAAAACCCCATCAGTACGTCACCATCATCAAAGTCCAGAGGCAGATAAAACCACAAAGATGGGGAAAAAGCAGGGCAGAAAAGCTGGAAATTCAAAAAATAAGAGCACATCTCCCCCTGCAAAGGAGCGCAGCTCATCGCCAGCAACAGCTCAAAGCTGGACAGTGAATGACTTTGATGAGGAGAGAAGAAGGCTTCAGTCCATCAAACTTCTCAGAGCTAAAGGAGGAATTACGTACCCAGCGCAAAGAAACTAAAAATCTTGAAAAAAGAGTGGAAGAATTGATAGCTAGAATAACTAATGCAGAGAAGGTCATAAACGAAATGACAGAGATGAAAACCATGACACGAGAAATACGTGACAAATGCACAAGCTTCAGTAGCCGACTCGATCAACTGGAAGAAAGAGTATCAGCGATTGAGGATCAAATGAATGAAATGAAGCGAGAAGAGAAACCAAAGGAAAAAAGAAGAAAAAGAAATGAACAAAGCCTGCAAGAAGTATGGGATTATGTAAAAAGACCAAATCTACGTCTGATTGGGGTGCCTGAAAGTGAGGGGGAAAATGGAACCAAGTTGGAAAACACTCTTCAGGATATCATCCAAGAGAACTTCCCCAACCTAGTAGGGCAGGCCAACATTCAAATTCAGGAAATACAGAGAACACCACAAAGACACTCCTCGAGAAGAGCAACTCCAAGACACATAATTGCCAGATTCACCAAAGTTGAAATGAAGGAAAAAATCTTAAGGGCAGCCAGAGAGAAAGGTCGGGTTACCCACAAAGGGAAGCCCATCAGACTAACAGCAGATCTCTCGGCAGAAACTCTACAAGCCAGAAGAGAGTGGGGGCCAATATTCAACATTCTTAAAGAAAAGAATTTTCAACCCAGAATTTCATATCCAGCCAAACTAAGTTTCATCAGTGAAGGAGAAATAAAATCCTTTACAGATAAGCAAATGCTTAGAGATTTTGTCACCACCAGGCCTGCCTTACAAGAGACCCTGAAGGAAGCACTAAACATGGAAAGGAGCAACCGGTACCAGCCATTGCAAAAACATGCCAAAATGTAAAGACCATTGAGGCCAGGAAGAAACTGCATCAACTAACGAGCAAAATAACCAGTTAATATCATAATGACAGGATCAAGTTCGCACGTAACAATATTAACCTTAAATTTAAATGGACTAAATGCTCCAATTAAAAGACACAGACTGGCAAACTGGATAAAGAGTCAAGACCCATCATTTGCTGTATTCAGGAGACCCATCTCACATGCAGAGACACACATAGGCTCAAAATAAAGGGATGGAGGAAGATCTACCAAGCAAATGGAGAACAAAAAAAAGCAGGGGTTGCAATACCAATCTCTGATAAAACAGACTTTAAACCATCAAAGATCAAAAGAGACAAAGAAGGCCATTACATAATGGTAAAGGGATCAATTCAACAGGAAGAGCTAACTATCCTAGATATATATGCACCCAATACAGGAGCACCCAGATTCATAAAGCAAGTCCTTAGAGACTTACAAAGAGACTTAGACTCCCATACAATAATAATGGGAGACTTCAACACCCCACTGTCAACATTAGACAGATCAACGAGACAGAAAGTTAACAAGGATATTCAGGAATTGAACTCATCTCTGCAGCAAGCCGACCTAATAGACATCTATAGAACTCTCCACCCCAAATCAGCAGAATATACATTCTTCTCGGCACCACATCACACTTATTCCAAAATTGACCACATACTTGGAAGTAAAGTACTCCTCAGCAAATGTACAAGAACAGAAATTATAACAAACTGTCTCTCAGACCACAGTGCAATCAAACTAGAACTCAGGACTAAGAAACTCAATCAAAACCGCTCCACTACATAGAAACTGAACAACCTGCTCCTCAATGACTACTGGGTACATAACGAAATGAAAGCAGAAATAAAGATGTTTTTGAAACCAATGAGAACAAAGATACAACATACCAGAATCTCTGGGACACATTTAAAGCAGTGTGTAGAGGGAAATTTATAGCACTAAATGCCCACAAGAGAAAGCTGGAAAGATCTAAATTGACACTCTAACATCACATTTAAAAGAACTAGAGAAGCAAGAGCAAACACATTCAAAAGCTAGCAGAAGGCAAGAAATAACTAAGATCAGAGCAGAACTGAAGGAGATAGAGACATAAAAAACCCTCCAAAAAATCAAGGAATCCAGGAGTTGGTTTTTTGAAAAGATCAACAAAATTGACAGACCGCTAGCAAGACTAATAAAGAAGAAAAGAGAGAAGAATCAAATAGACGCAATAAAAAATGATAAAGGGGATATCACCACCGACCCCACAGAAATACAAACTACCATCAGAGAATACTATAAACACCTCTATGCAAATAAACTAGAAAACCGAGAAGAAATGGATAAATTCCTGGACATATACACCCTCCCAAGACTAAACCAGGAAGAAGTTGGAATCCCTGAATAGACCAATAACAGACTCTGAAATAGAGACAATAATTAATAGCCTACCAACCAAAAAAAGTGCAGGACCAGATGGATTCACAGCCGAATGCTACCAGAGGTACAAGGAGGAGCTGCTACCATTCCTTCTGAAACTATTCCAATCAATAGAAAAAGAGGGAATCCTCCCTAACTCATTTTATGAGGCCAACATCGTCCTCATAAGAAAGCCTGGCAGAGACACAGCAAAAAAAGAGAATTTTAGACCAATATCCCTGATGAACATCGATGCAAAAATCCTCAATAAAATACTGGCAAACCGGATTCAGCAGCACATCAAAGAGCTTATCCACCATGATCAAGTGGGCTTCATCCCTGGGATTCAAGGCTGGTTCAACATATGCAAATCAATAAACGTAATCCATAATATAAACAGAACCAAAGACAAGAACCACATGATTATCTCAATAGATGCAGAAAAGGCCTTTGACAAAATTCAACAGCCCTTCATGCTAAAGACGCTCAATAAATTAGGTATTGATGGAACGTACCTCAAAATCATAAGAGCTATTTATGACAAGCCCACAGCCAATATCATACTGAATGGGAAAAAACTGGAAAAATTCCCTTTGAAAACTGGCACAAGACTGGGATGCCCTCTCTCACCACTCCTATTCAACATAGTGTTGGCAGTTCAGGCTAGGGCAATCAGGCAAGTGAAAGAAATCAAGGGTATTCAGCTAGGAAAAGAAGAAGTCAAATTGTCCCTGTTTGCAGATGACATGATTGTATATTTAGAAAACCCCATTATCTCAGCCCAAAATCTCCTTAAGCTGATAAGCAACTTCAGCATAGTCTCAGGATACAAAATTAATGTGCAAAAATCACAAGCATTCTTATACACCAATAACAGACAAACAGAGAGCCAAATCAGGAATCAACTTCCATTCACAATTGCTTCAAAGAGAATCAAATACCTAGGAATCCAACTTACAAGGGATGTAAAGGACCTCTTCAAGGAGAACTACAAACCACTGCTCAGTGAAATAAAAGAGGACACAAACAAATGGAAGAACATACCATGCTCATGGATAGGAAGAATCAGTATCATGAAAATGGCCATACTGCCCAAGGTTATTTATAGATTCAATGCCATCCCCATCAAGCTACCAATGAGTTTCTTCACATAATTGGAAAAAACTGCTTTAAAGTTCATATGGAACCAAAAAAGAGCACACATTGCCAAGACAATCCTAAGTCAAAAGAACAAAGCTGGAGGCATCACGCCACCTGACTTCAAACTATACTACAAGGCTACAGTCACCAAAACAGCATGGTACTGGTACCAAAACAGAGATACAGACCAATGGAACAGAACAGAGTCCTCAGAAATAATACCACACATCTACAGATATCTGATCTTTGACAAACCTGAGAGAAACAAGAAATGGGGAAAGGATTCCCTATTTAATAAATGGTGCTGGGAAAATTGGCTAGCCATAAGTAGAAAGCTGAAACTGGATCCTTTCCTTACTCCTTATACAAAAATTAATTCAAGATGGACTAGAGACTTAAATGTTAGACCTAATACTATAAAAACCCTAGAAGAGGCCGGGCGCGGTGGCTCAAGCCTGTAATCCCAGCACTGTGGGAGGCCGAGACGGGCGAATCACGAGGTCAGGAGATCGAGACCATCCTGGCGAACACGGTGAAACCCCGTCTCTACTAAAAAATACAAAAAACTAGCCGGGCGAGGTGGCGGGCGCCTGTAGTCCCAGCTACTCGGGAGGCTGAGGCAGGAAAATGGCGGAGAAGCTCGGGAGGCAGAGCTTGCAGTGAGCTGAGATCCGGCCACTGCACTCCAGCCCGGGCGACAGAGCAAGACTCCGTCTCAAAAAAAAAAATAAAAAATAAAAAATAAAAAAAAAAATAAAAATAAAAACCCTAGAAGAAAACCTAGGTAGTACCATTCAGGACATAGGCATGGGCAAGGACTTCATGTCTAAAACACCAAAAGCAACGGCAGCAAAGGCCAAAATTGACAAATGGGATATGATTAAACTAAAGAGCTTCTGCACAGCAAAAGAAACTACCATCAGAGTGAACAGGCAACCTACAGAATGGGAGAAAATTTTTGCAATCTACTCATCTGACAAAGGGCTAATATCCAGAATCTACAAAGAACTCAAACAAATTTACAAGAAAAAAACAAACAACCCCATCAAAAAGTGGGCAAAGGATATGAACAGACATTTCTCAAAAGAAGACATTCATATAGCCAACAAACACATGAAAAAATGCTCATCATCACTGGCCATCAGAGAAATGCAAATCAAAACCACAATGAGATACCATCTTACACCAGATAGAATGGCGATCATTAAAAAGTCAGGAAACAACAGGTGCTGGAGATGATGTGGAGAAATAGGAACACTTTTATACTGTTGGTGGGATTGTAAACTAGTTCAACCATTATGGAAAACAGTATGGCGATTCCTCAAGGATCTAGAACTAGATGTCCCATATGACCCAGCCATCCCATTACTGGGTATATACCCAAAGAATCATAAATCATGCTGCTATAAAGACACATGCACACGTATGTTTATTGCGGCACTATTCACAATAGCAAAGACTTGGAATCAACCCAAATGTCCATCAGTGACAGACTGGATTAAGAAAATGTGGCACATATACACCATGGAATACCATGCAGCCATAAAAAAGGATGAGTTTGTGTCCTTTGTAGGGACATGGATGCAGCTGGAAACCATCATTCTCAGCAAAGTATCACAAAAACAGAAAACCAAACACCGCATGTTCTCACTCATAGGTAGGAACTGAACAATGAGATCACTTGGACTCGGGAAGGGGAACATCACACACCGGGGCCTATCATGGGGAGGGGGGAGGGGAGAGGGATTGCATTGGGAGTTATACCTGATGTAAATGACGAGTTGATGGGTGCAGCACACCAACATGGCACAAGTATACATATGTAACAAACCTGCAAGTTATGCACATGTACCCTAGAACTTAAAGTATAATAATAATAATATAATAATAATAATAAAGTGTGATGTGGTGCTGGGAAGAATGTATATTCTGTTGATTTGGGGTGGAGATTTCTGTAGATGTCTATTAAGTCCACTTGGTGCAAAGCTGAGTTCAATTCCTGGGTATCATTGTTAACTTTCTGTCTCGTCGATCTGTCTAATGTTGACAGTGGGGTGTTAAAGTCTCCCATTATTATTGTGTGGGAGTCTAAGTCTCTTTGTAAGTCTCTAAGGACTTGCTTTATGAATCTGGGTGCTCCTGTATTGGGTGCATATATCTTTATGATAGTTAGCTCTTCTTGTTGAATTGATCCTTTTACCATCATGTAATGGCCTCTTTGTCTCTTTTGATCTTTGTTGGTTTAAAGTCTGTTTTATCAGAGATTAAGATTTGCAACCCCTGCCTTTTTTTGTTTTCCATTTGCTTGGTAGATCTCCCTCATCCCTTTATTTTGAGCCTATGTGTGTCTCTACACATGAGATGGGTCTCCTGAATACAGCACACTGATGCGTCTTGATTCTTTATCCAATTTGCCAGTCTGTGTCTTTTAATTAGAGCATTTAGCCCATTTACATTTATGGTTAACATTGTTATGTGTGAATTTGATCCTGTCATTATGACGTTAGCTGATTATTTTGCTTGTTAGTTGATGCAGTTTCTTCCTAGCATCGATGGTCTTTACATTTTGCCATATTTTTGCAGTGGCTGGTACCAGTTGTTTTTAGTGCTTCCTTCAGAAGCTCTGGTAGGGCAGGCCTAGTTGTGACAAAATCTCTCAACATTTGCTTGTCTGTAAAAAATTTTATTTCTCCTTCACTGATGAAACTTAGTTTGGCTGGATATGAAATTCTGGGTTGAAAATTCTTTTCTTTAAGAATGTTGAATATTGGCCCCCACTCTCTTCTGGCTTGTAGAGTTTCTGCCGAGAGATCTGCTGTTAGTCTGATGGACTTCCCTTTGTGGATAACCAGACCTTTCTCTCTGGCTGCCCTTAGCATTTTTTCCTTCATTTCAACTTTGGTGAGTCTGATAATTATGTGTCTTGGAGTTGTTCTTCTCGAGGAATATCTTTGTGGCATTCTCTGTATGTCTTGAATTTGAATGTTGGCCTGCCTTGCTAGGTTGGAGAAGTTCTCCTGGATAATACCCTGCAGAGTGTTTTCTACCTTGGTTCCATTCTCCCCGTCACTTTCAGGTAAACCAATCAGACATAGATTTGGTCTTTTCACCTAGTTCCATATTTCTTGGAGGCTTTTTTTGTTTCTTTTTACTCTTTTATCTCTAAACTTCTCTTCTCACTTTATTTCATTCATTTGATCTTTAATCACTGATACCCTTTCTTCCAGGTGATCGAATTGGTTTCTGAAGCTTGTGCATTTGTCTCATAGTTCTGGTACCATGGTTTTCAACTCTATCAGGTCATTTAAGGACTTGTCTATGTTGGTTATTCTAGTTAGCCATTCGTCTAATCACTTTTCAAGGTTTTCAAGTTCGATGGGTTCGAACTTCCTTCTTTAGCTCGGAGAGGTTTGATCGTGTGAAGCCTTCTTCTCTCAACTCGTCAAAGTCATTCTGCATCCAGCTTTGTTCTGTTGCTGGCAAGGAGCTGCATTCCTTTGGAGGGGGAGAGACACTCTGATTTTTAGAATTTTCAGCTTTTCTGTTCTGTTTTTTCCCCATCTTTGTGGTTTTATCTACCTTTGGTATTTGATGATGGTGACCTACAGATGGGGTTTTGATGTGGATGTTCTTTTTGTTGATGTTGACGCTTTTCCTTTCTCTTTGTTAGTTTTCCTTCTAACAGCCAGGACCCTCAGCTGCAGGTGTGTTGGAGTTTGCTAGAGGTCCACTCCAGACCCTGTTTGCCTGGGTATCAGCAGCCGAGGCTGCAGAAGAGTGAATATTACTCACAGCAAATGTTGCTGCCTGATCATTCCTCTGGAAGCTTCGTCTCAGAGGGGTGCCTGGCCGTGTGAAGTGTTAGTCTGCCCCTACTGGGGGTTGCCTCCCAGTTAGGCTACTCGTGGGTCAGGGTCCCACTTGAGGAGGCAGTCTTTCTGTTCTCAGATATCAAACTCCGTGCTGGGAGAGCCACTACTCTCTTCAAAGCTGTCAGACAGGGACATTTAAATCTGCAGAGGTTTCTGTTGCCTTTTGTTTGGCTATGCCCTGTCCCCAGAGGTGGGGTCTACAGAGAGGCAGGCAAGCTTCCCTGAGCTGCGGTGGGCTCCACCCAGTTCAAGCTTCCTGGCCCGCTTTGTGTACCTACTCAAGCCTCAGCAATGGCGGGTGCCCTCCCCCAGCTTCACTGCCGCCTTGTAGTTAGATCTCAGACTGCTGTGCTAGCAATGAGGGAGGCCCTGTGGGCGTGAGACCCACTGAGTCAGGCGCGGGATATAATCTCCTGGTGTGCCCTTTGCTAAGACCCTTGGAAAAGCCCAGTGTTAGGGTGGGAGTGACCCGGTTTTCCAGGTGCTGTGTGTCACGGTTTCCCTCAGCTGGGAAAGGGAATTCCCTTCCCCCTTGCACTTCCTGGGTGAGGCAATGCCTCGCCCTGCTTCAGCTCTCGCTCAGTGGGCTGCACCCTCTGTCCTACACCCACTGTCTGACACACCCCAGTGAGATGAACCCGGTACCTCAATTGGAAATGCAGAAATCACCTGTCTTCTGCTCACACTGGGAACTGTAGACTCGAGCTGTTCCTGTTTGGCCATCTTGGAACCACCTCTCATTGGTGCCTGTTTTCTTGATGGCTGTAACCTAATAACCATTTGCAGTTTATGAAGGCTACCATTTCCTTGGCTTGTGGTCCTCTTCCCCTAACTTTGAAGCCAGCAGTGGTGGGTCAAGTCCTTCCCAAGTCACATCTCTCTGATCTACTCTTTTTGTCTTCCTCTTCCACTTCTAAAGATTCATGCAATTTGATTGGGTCCACCCAGATAATCCTGGACAATCTCCCCCTCTCAAGATCCTTAACCTTAATCACATCTCCAAGTCCCTTTTACTATATAAGATAAAATATTCATAAACTCTGAGAATTAAAGTGTGGACATTTTGGGAGAGTGAGTTAAGGATATTATTTCTCCTACCATATCCTTGTTAACTGTGAAACACATCAAATAATTTTTCCTACTCTTAGTGATACTGTCTCTCCATCCTCATCATTCACTGCTATCCTAGCTTTAAAGTGGTACAGCCAAAACTAAATTCCCTGGTATACATAGTAAACACCAATACTTTTAAGGTCCATGATTGTTAAATATTACCTCAATCTAAGCCCAAGTGGAGAGTGTGAGTGTTTTGAGCTGGAAAGAGTTGCTTGCAAAAGAGCATAGAGGTTGGTATAGCAGGAAATTCATAGGTCTTAGAAGCAGACAGGATTTGAGTCTTGCCTCATCACTTGATAACCGGCATGACACTGAACATGTTGCTTAAATTATCCAAGTCTGTATTTCCTTTTCTATAATATAGGGCTAATATATGCATTGCAGGATAGCTGTGAGAACTGAATGTGTCCTCTATAAACTACTCATGCGTCTTTTTTGCAGGCTAGTCCATAGTATCACTATAAGTGTTACCATCAAATCATGAAATCCTTAGGTATAAGATCTAAGTACAACATTTCTTATCAGGAATTCCAAGAATTCTAAGATTAGGAACGTGAGCTTTTGAGTGAGACACATCTATCTATATTTTATTTTATTTTATTTTATTTATTTATTTATTTTTTTGAGATGGAGTTTCGCTCTGTCGCCCAGGCTGGAGTGCAGTGGCCGGATCTCAGCTCACTGCAAGCTCTGCCTCCCGGGTTTACGCCATTCTCCTGCCTCAGCCTCCAGAGTAGCTGGGACTACAGGCGCCCGCCACCTCGCCCGGCTAGTTTTTTGTATTTTTTAGTAGAGATGGGGTTTCACCGTGTTAGCCAGGATGGTGTCAATCTCCTGACCTCGTAAATCCTCCCGTCTCAGCCTCCCAAAGTGCTGGGATTACAGGCTTGAGCCACCACACCCGGCAACACATCTATCTATATTTTAATCCTTGTTCTGCTACTTACTATCTTATTTTCATTTCACCTCTTTATATCTCATTTTCTTTATGAGAATAAAAATGCTTACATGGCAGAATTGTTGTCAGAAATAATAACAAAGTGGAACTCATTTGTGTTGGATATTTTACATGTATCATCCCATTGTCATATCTCCACAGCACCCTTTTGCGTTAGTGCCATTACTATCTGCATTTCCTAAATGAGAGAACACCCATCTATGGTAAAGTGGTTATCTAAGAGGTTAGGTAACATGCCCAAATTATACAGCTAAGAATGGCAGAACTGGGACATAAACCCAGGTCTTCTCTGTCTTGGAAGCCTGGGATATAATCCATATGCTATGTTGCCTACCCAATAAATTGAGTGAGACAATGAATATAAAATGCTTACTGCATTGTGCAACACCTGAAAAGCACTATTTTAGTAGGGTACCCAGGTATCTCACAGCCATATTGCACAGTCATGAGGATGAGCAGCTGCTTCACTTTTCCTTTACTAGACTTCCCCAGTTGGCAAGGGGCCACCACACACTGAAATTCAGGAGGGGCAGGAGGGATAGGAGAGTTATTACATTATTCATGTCCAATTCTACTTGTCTAATGGACTTGTTAAAAGCACCCTGGATGGAAAGTGTGAGTCTTAATGGCATTTTATAAAAGTTGCTGTGATGAATTAGTACATAAAGCAAATTAAAAACAGCTTATCGCTTGTTAAATTAGGTGATGGGGCACTGTAGCATTTTTCCCAGATGTGAGGATCCATTAATATCCAAAGGAGCCAGAAGCTGCTGAAATGTGTCAGCTGCTTGGTTTTAGGGACCTGCCAAGTCTGAATAAATGTAATCCTAGAGGGGCAGATTGTCCAAGATCAATAGAGCTCGTGGAAAGAGCCTGTTGCTGAGCTCCTTAGGAAGGACACCTGCATCTAACAGCAGGAGTGGGAAAGTTCCCCTTAAGGACTCTCAGGAATAGAAGAGCACAGGCGAGTGAATGCCTGACCTAGTAGGAAACTCCAGGAATAGTCCCCACTCCCACTTCAAATGGGAATGCAGAGACGTGAGAGAAGAAGGGCTTTCGAAAGCCACCTGAAACATTTTCACACACCTGTATTGAGGATCTACTTTGGGTTCGGCACCCTACTAGGTCCTGAGGATACAGAGATATTTTAGATGTCTTTATGCATAGTCCAGAAAACAGCTTTTAAGTGGCACAATTGGCACACAGACCCCGTGATTCAAATTATAATATGTTTTTCAGAATAACAGTTATTATAATAATATCTTACATTTATTGAGCCCTCACTAGTGCCAGGCTAGGGTTACAATACTTTGCATATATTATTTCATTTAATCCTCACCATAACTCTTTTGAGACAGATGGTGTTATTATTTATGCCAGTTTTACAGTTAAGAAAAGCTGAGGCCCAGAGGGGTTAAGTAACTTGCCTAAGATCACATAGTTAAAAAATTGCAAACCTAGGCAGTCTGGCTCCAGAGCCTGCCTTCTTGGCTACTACTTGTCAGCCTTTCTGATGGTTTCTCTACCTCAACTTCCCATAGTTTACATCCAGAGGGAGCCTAGAGTCAGGCCAGCAGTTCAAGGACTTTGGGGATAAGAAATACTTGGACAAGGACTGAGCAGTAAGGGAGTTTCAGGAATTTAGGGAAGAAGTGGTTATCAGCCCTGAAGGGAAGACTAAAAGTCTTTGGCACTGCTAGACTGTGAACGTGGCCAGAGGTCAACAAGCGGGGAAATTCAGCCATGTAATAAAATGGCCAAGAAAACAGAATTTGGAGTCAGATACACCTCATTTTATATTCAACCTCCACCACGTGTGTTTGTGTGACCTGGGCCAGGCTCCTTAACTTCCTGAGCCTCCTTCCTTCATCTATAAACTGGGGATACTAATTGTTACCTTTAGGGTTGCTGTGACATCAAATAAGACAATGACTACAAAGTTCCAGACCACCTAATAAGGGCATAAGTAGTAGTAGCCATCATGGTTATCATCTTCAACACCTTATCATCACCACCTCCCAGGTTGAATGAGGCGGCAAGGTGAAGAGCGCTGAACTAGACTTGGATCTGGAGACCCAAGATCTGGTCCTAGGTTGCTGCCACTGAGCTGTATATATTCTGGAGTTAGTCAGTGGGCCCCAGTAGATCTGTCCCTCATCTTTTAACAACAACAAAAAAAAAAGTTGGGAGGATAGTACTATGTCTGTCATACCTTCTTCACAGCAACTGATTGAGTCACAACAAGGTAACTTGTGTGAAAATGCTTTGCAATCTATAGAGCATGTGTTGGGGTTCCCCAAGACAACTCTCAGGTTGATGACTCACTGGGATAGTTCACAGGACTCAGCATGATCATGCTCATGATTATGATTTATTACCGCAAAAAGATACCAAACAATGTCAGGTAAGGGAGCAGGAGCAGAGGACAAAGTCTGGAAAAAATTAGCTGCAAGTTTCCGAGAGTACTCTCTCAGTGGTGTCACACAGGAAGTGCCTAATTCTTCCAGCAACAAATTTCAACAACAGGTGCAAAATGTTGTCTACCAGGGAATCTTATTAGAGACTCAATGTCCAGGTTTACTGGGGGCTGGTCACGTAGGCAGCCTCTGCCTAGCACATACCATAATATCAGACTCCCAGAAAGAAAGCAGGTGTTCAGCATAAATGATATTGTTTGTACAAACAGTTTAGGCCCAGTAAGCCATTCTTATGAGAAAATGGTGGGAACTCTCCCAAAGTCTAACTTCCCAGATGTCAGCCAAGGGCCATCCTTACAAGCAAGAACAGCAGTCTCAGGCCTGCTACGTTAACTCCTTTTCGCACAGAGTAGAATCTAAAGAAAAGGTTTGTATTAGCATCTACCTAGAAGGAAAAAGGGAGATAATAATAAAAACATCAGTTCATGCTTACTATTTGTCATTGTGTGCCAGGTCCATTTGTCCATACTTTGTATGTATATTACCTTATGTAACATTTTACCTATACAGCAACTCAGTAATGGAGGTATTGTTATCATCATTGTCATCATTATCACTATGTTGTATATGAGGAAACTGAAGCCTAAAAGAGACTAAGTAACTTGCCCAGCTGACTAGCTGTAAGACTAGGACATAGTAGGAGCAGGACATGGACCCAGTAGTCCATATTCATAACCACACTGTACTACACTAGACTGCACATACTATAGGCTTAGTGCTGCATATGTGTTATTTCATTAAGGATCACAGTAATTCTAGGTGAGTGTTGTTATTAGACTAATTTTGCATCAAAAAACCTGTGGCTCAAGAATGTTAACTAATGTATGTCACATCACAGAATCAGAGAAGTGATAGCTTCAGGAGTGGGTGTTGGTCTTTCCACAGCTCCCCGTTCCTGACTGGGGCTTTGTCTGAGCCTTTGGCAGAGGTGGTCAAGGTGCAAATGTTTCATTCCAGGAGCTTGGACCAAGAAACCCTCTCCAAATTCCATCTTTGGGAGACAGTGTTAATGAAAGAAGGGACTATGTTGCAAGTAATTATACTTTTCCTGCTGTGTTTAAGAGCTCTAGATGCTGTCTTCAGCTCTTTCTTGTTGTCATGGCAGCAGATGTGACATTTCTTTGATGGGCAAAGAAAGAAGAAGAAAACCACACTTGGTCCTCAGTGTGGAAAAATCTAAAATAAAACAGATTTTTAGAAAAATCTGTTCCCCAGATCTTGCTAGTTTTGCATACATAGTAGTTATAC
The DNA here is from genome assembly GCF_009764315.1 of Trachypithecus francoisi. Classification (NCBI taxonomy): domain Eukaryota; kingdom Metazoa; phylum Chordata; class Mammalia; order Primates; family Cercopithecidae; genus Trachypithecus; species Trachypithecus francoisi. Next base: position 73,326,628 of record NW_022681473.1, on the reverse strand, counting down.
TCTAAGGAAATTCTTAGAATGAAATCAAAGGGGAATACACGGACAGGTAGTGAAATCTGCTTCTCTGGGAAAGTCATATGCTGTATGTGTGTGGTGGTGATTTTTGAAAATGGGATATACAGCAGGATGTGTACAATACAGGAGTGGTGGCAAATGTTCACCTTTTAAAGATGACAGCTAGTTTCTAAGGTCTTGTTCATCATTTTGATTCTGATTCCACCTCCTTCATGCTGCCACTCATACATATTACAGTGCATTGGCCTTAACAAATGCTTAGCAAATGCTTTTTAGTGAGGGCAGCATGATACAGAAAGCAAGAATTGTAATTCAGAGATAATTGCCATGATGAGGTAAGCTCGGCATTATATGGAAGCAGAAAGATTTGTTGTGCTGTTTATATGACTTTTATCTAGCCATACCCATACATATGCATACATTTTTTAATTTACTGCATTTTATGCATGTATTCAGGTGATTGCATTAACCTCTTCATCCAGTTGCAGTGGTGGTCCAATATTTCATTGAGTAGAGGGATCACCTACTCAATGGGTGGACATTTGTTACTGTTTTTTCCCATTACGAAAGAAACAGTTCTACAGGCTGATACATCTGAGATGATTTGTTTACAGTACAAAATGCTTCATTTAGAAGGATAGCCATATTTCTCTTTATTATTTTACTTTTTTAGTAATTTTAAAATTTGATTGTAATACGAGGGGAAAAAATCTCAATTAGGTAGTAAACTGCCTTCCTCATCTTCTATTATCACCTTCTAACATCTGATGGTCTCCAAGAAAAGAAGCAGATCTGTTTTGAGGATCTATAGGCTGCCCCTGTAACCTCCAAGAAGAAGCAAGAGCTAACTTTAGTGTGTTGCCCGAGCAGTGAGAGTGTGGACTGTGATCCAGGGAATCATCCCGGGAGTTGATACCACGTGATGATGGGTTCTCAGAGCAAGAGTGAACATTTGAAACCACAACTCCTAAATCTGTGCTGACAGAGATTCCTAACAGTGTCCTCTTTTGTCCTTTCCTCCAGAGCCATGTTTGACTACGACAAGAGCAAGGACAGTGGGCTTCCAAGTCAAGGACTTAGTTTTAAATATGGAGATATTCTCCACGTTATCAATGCCTCTGATGATGAGTGGTGGCAAGCCAGGAGAGTCATGCTGGAGGGAGACAGTGAGGAGATGGGGGTCATCCCCAGCAAACGGAGGTAAGAATGCCTTTTGTAGCAGAATATTTGCTTTTCAGCTATCCAGGGAGTGGAGATGAAGGAAGAAGAAGGTGGGAGAAATTGTTCACAAAATTAAATTTATTTAAATGGGATAGTCAATCCGCAGGAAAATTGTCAGTGGTGACAGGTGACATGAATTAAAAATCCTCTTTCTCCTATATTAGGGTTTTACCAAAATTGGTGACTGTGACAAGAAATAAAGGAAGAAAGAGAATCGGCTTACACTGTGTTCCTAAAACTTTCACCAGCGTGTGCATGTGCAAACTTGTGCCTATCAGCTTATATGCTGACTTACAAATTCAGCCCATTTATATCCAGAGGTTCAACATTTACCAATGAATTTTATAGAAAGGTCAAGTTGAAGGCAAATGAAGTAGGCAATTTACTAGGCTAAGGTCCTGGCTATGTAATATCACCAAATATTGGTGGAAAAAAATGGAAAACCTTCATCTCAAATTCAGATGCTTGGGATATGAGCTGTCAAACATCTGGTGAGGTCTAAGTACTGACTGGGTTTACAATTTCTTTTTTCTTTTTTTTTACTGTTTTCTTTATTCTTGTTCCCCACCTCACAACTTCCAATAGCTACCCAGATATTTAGTTCTGTGGAAGTGTTTCCTAAATCAAGAGTATCATGCTTTCTCTTCCAAGCGTTTCTTCAACTCTGCTTTTGAAAAGCAGAAATGTGCTTCAGAACAGCCAACTCCTTAATCTGTCCCAGCGGATCCATCACCAGACAGGAACTTTCCTTCTCACAAATGTCCCTTTGGCACCAAGATGTCCAAGAAACAGAAATTGGCTCTATCCCAGAGACTAGATATAGTACAAAATCAGTCAGGAATGATGCTTAATAAAAGCAGGCACTAACTTTTCTCAAGCTGCAGATTTCTCAAAGGGCTTTGATCCTCATCTCCAAACACCCAAAACGCCTCTGTAAAATATTCCCAGTGAAGCTGGATCTTTAAGTGCTGCTACACATCAAGTGATTGGGCTAGTAAAAACCACAGTGGGAAGATGGGACTTAAACCTCAGAATAACTCTGTGGGATATTTGTGCTCCCGAGACAGCTGATATTCTCTTCTCTCTGCCTGTGGTCATACAGCCTGGGGAAGAATGAGACATGGAAAAATAGGGCTCAGTGGTCCTCAGCTGTTCTCTTACCTTTAGCCAGGAGGAGTCACAGTGAAGGAGCTGAAATTCCAGGGAGCCTCTCCCTCCCCTATGCCAGTGCCTATAGCTCTCCCACCAGCAGAATTCTCTGGGTTTCTTTAAGCCTCTTGGCTCCTGGATAATTGCTTGACATTGCTTTGCCAGGGCATTCTGACTGTAGAATGGCTGTGTGTGTTTTCCGAAAGGTTATATGTTTAAACATTGACTCAGCACTGGCTTGTTTATATTCTGGGTCTCTCCATTTCCATTTACTTCAAATAAAAGAAAGTCAAGACAAAGTGCCTTTTGGTTTGCTTTGATTTAATTATTTTGAGCTGTCTGAAGAGCTGTTCTCTAGAAGAAGGAGCCATCTTGTTGAATTATGGCCCCAAAGATAGAAATGAGGTGGATGAAGGAAAGCTATGTGGGAATAGATGTCAACTCATTTTAAAGAAATCCTTTCATTAGTTGGAGCTGCCTAAAGATGGCATGGGCTATCTGGGAAGATAGATAAAGGAATTCAAACTTTGGATACAGGAGTTGAACTATACAATTTTCTGGTTCTTTCCAGCCCTGAGGTTCTATGATTCTAACCAATCTTATCAAGTCATTTGTTTGTTCAATTAGCGCATCATTTTTCTCCAGAAGAACATTCTCAATGCTATTCCTCCTGAAATAATTTTCCACCTGCTGGTAATCATTCTTGAATTAGCTATTTCTCTCTTATTTTGGAAGAGAACCATCTTAACAACCAGAGTATAGCTGACCTGGAAAATAAGTTTAATTAGTGACTGCAATGTTGATGTTTATTTACATTCTACTTTTTATGAAGGGTACAGTAGCTCACCTCATATATATAATATATATTATATAATATATATATTCATATAATTTATAGCTGTAAATAAATTTCTGCCAAATTTTCTTTTTAGGATTTTAATTATTTTCAAAATAGTTACTTTTATTGCTTTAAGTATTTGTAAAAGTAATACCTTTTATTGTAGAAAGGTGGGAACATCTAGAAAAACATAAAGAAAATAAAAATCACTTATAATTCTACCCCACAAAGAGTACTCATGTACTTATTGTAATGCAATTTAAAACCTACATTTATTAGGTTAATGTTATTTTTCAATCATTAATTTCTTTCTAGCCTGTTTCCTGAGTATAATTTACCTAGTAGCACTCATCTGGAAATTTTTTAAATCTCATAATGGATAATATCAGTGTTTGACTTTATGCCATTTACAAAAGTGTTTCTCTATTGATAATGTCATTTAATCATCCCAAATGAAACCATGAGATGAAAAGTATGAATATTATCACCTTCCCCCTCCTTTTTTCTGAAGATGGTGAATAAATTTTATTTAACAAAACATTCCTATTGCACACTAGACACTGTTGTAAGCCCTTTACAATTATTAATTTATTTAAACCTCATTCGAACCCTATGAGTAAGTTGCTATTATTATCCTTATTTTACAAATGAGGAGATTGAGGCACAGAGCGGTTCATTAATATGCCTGAAATTGCCCGTGTAGTAAGTGGTAGAACTGGAATTTGAATCCATGCTGCAGAATTGCACTTAAGACATATGCAATCTTGCCCCGCAAAGGTACAAAAATAGGAGCTGGCAAAATTCAATTCAGCAAGCATTGCTTGGGCAGCATCTGAGTGCCACGTACTGGAGCCCATCACTTGTGGCTCCACTGCCTGGAGCCCATCACTTGTGGGACCAACATGTAACTGTGGCACAGCTACTCTGTGATTAGGGCAATGCGAGCTATCTTGTAAAGGCCAGGAAAGTGAAACGGCAGCAGACAGAGAGTGAATTCCATCTGATAACAGCACTGATTATGTATTGCACCAGTTGTTTTCGAATATGTGATTTCAACTTAATCTTCACAAAAACCTCATAAGCAAACTGAGGATCAGAGAAGGCAAGTAACTTACCCAAAAATATACAGCCAGCCACTGACCAAACACCAGTCTCTTTGATAACAAAGCCAGATGGCTTTACACTACACCAGGAACACTACCCTAGGAGCATATGCCAAGTAAGGAAATAGAAAGTCAGGCAATTTAAGTAGCCTGCCAAAATTACAGTGGCAGCAGGGGGCTAAGCCTGGATTCAAACACATGCCTTTCTGATGTCTCTATGAGCAATTGCAAAGGTTTGGGGCTCTTCTTGGCCCTTCAGCGCTCAAGTCTGGTGGCCCACATTTCAGGGTCTCTTAAGAGGGGAAATTGGAAGTCCATGTCTTGCTCCCACCTGGCATAAAGGGACTGACTTTGGCAGCGAGCATCTGAAATAGGGTACCTGTATTACTTCCTTTTTACAGGTAAGGGAATTGGGACCAGTAATGAGAAGTGACACCATGGGCAGCATTATCATAATCATCTTAGTAGCAGCCTATTGTATAGTGAGTTCTTACTATAGATCAGACATTGTGCTAAACAATTTTCTTATATTATCTCATTTAGCATTCATTATAAATTTTTGAAGTCTGCGCTACTATTCTAATTGTATCAACACAAAATCTGAAATCCTAAGAGGTTGAGGACCACCCTAAGTTATGGACCTGGTAAGTTGGAAGAGGCAGATTTCAAACCCAGACTTGTGTGACTTTAATATCTGGACTCTTAGCATAGAATCACTTTTCTGAGATTACATCGTGTGTAAGAGGTGAAGCTGGATTTTGTTTCATGGTCTTTCGCCTGTTTTTTTTTTTTTTTTTTTTTTTTTTTTGAGACGGAGTACAATACAATCCCAGCTCACTGCAACCTCCACCTCCTGGGTTCAAGCTATTCTTCTGCCTCATCCTCCTGAGTAGCTGGGATTACAGGCACCCGCCACCATACCCAGCTAATTTTTGTACTTTTAGGAGAGACGAGATTTCACCATATTGACCAGGCTGGTCTCAAACTCTTGACCTCTGGTGATCCGCCCACCTCAGCCTCCCAAAATGCTGGAATTACAGGCATAAGCCACTGCTCCCAGCTGTCCCATGGTCTCTTAAGCCAAGTGTCTATTCATTGTTCCCCAGTGATGGGTCACTTGGGCTCTCAGATGGCACCTTATGGCTGGCATTACATAAGAGTTTGCTCACCTAGCCTTCCCAGCAAGCCTGTGGACACTAATGTGAGTGACATTCTAATTCTCCCTCCAACAGGGCCTGTGGAGCACAGGGAAAGGAACTCCCAGGGACAAATGATGTTCCCACTGTCCAGTGCTCCAAGCCTGACCCAATTATGGGTTTGGCCAGAACCTAAAAATACCAGATGGGAGAGAGGGAGAGGGAGACAGTTGGGCTTATTAAAGCATGGCCATTTGGTGCTCTCTGGAGATATGAAATGTCAGAATCGATTGCTCAAATTTTGCCATTCCATTTATGTTTTCAGTATTTTGGTCAGTGATGAGACTTGGGCAGGGAGGATTATTTCTGCTCAAACGATCTAATTAATTGCTTGAGTCTAAGTGTGAGTGGGAAAGTAAGGCAGTTGTCCTCATTGAGATTTGATCTGTCTCTTCAGGTGGTCCACAATTTCTTTAGGTGAAAGCCTTTGGACCTTAATATTTATTAGCCAAAGAAGTCTTACTCAGTAAAACAATAAGAGAAAATGATGCTAAACTTTTACCTAGATTGTTACCAAGAAAGTAAGTTGTGAAATGGCGAATCATTTTTTATGGGAAAACTGGTTGTTCAGCAATTCACTTAAACTCCCTGGCCTAATGGTTTTCACAATTAGGTAAAGAACTAGTAGTCCCCTTGAGAGTTCATTTATTTACTCATTCAACAAAGCCTCATTAAGCAACTACTACGTACCCAGCTCATGTCAGACCCTGGATTATAGATATTATAGGTGAAATCCTTAGCACAGTTTCTAACACTTAGTGTACATTCCAATAATAGCTGCTTTCCATTTTTCAAAATTTGAGTTTTGTTGCCAGAAAAAAAAAATACGTCACATTATTTAGAGCCCTATTTTCCAGACTTAAGTCTCATTTTAGCAGCAAACCATTCACATACATCCCAGAAAGAGCTAGAAGAGAGGAAAGGGCTGAGGCAGATGAGGAAGATAAGCCACAGACATAGCCTCCCTCTTAAGGAAAGAGGTTTGCAGAGAACCCCAAGGCAGTAATGCAAGCCTCTGTGATGGGAATGCACTACTAGGGTTGCTGGTGTGCTGAGGAGACGGATCAACTCAAATAGGGATTTAACTAAGCAGACTTCTGTGTTTAAAGTAAATTTATTCTGAATTTTGAGGTCAACCTCTTGTGGTATGCTACTAACTCAATGATTGTATGCTTAAATTTGGTTGGGGCTTATTTAATAATTAATAATATTCATAGCATTCAGGACATTAGGGAGATGGGGATGCAAGGGTACGTTGGTTATCATTTGTAAAAACCTCAGCCCAGACTTCAAAGGATATGTATGTGCCTTCAAACTGTGGAAGCTGCATCCAAAAATCTCACGTTTATTGAGAATTTGGATCATCCAGGTTTGGGAGGTACCTGAATGCTGTCTCCCAAATTGAGTGGCTATAGACAGACACTGAAATTAGCTGTTAGAGAATGTATGTTCAGGCTGTGTTTCTACCACTTTCTGATCTGGCAAGCTTCAAGTCTCAGTTTCTTCAATTATAAAATGAGATTGATAATACCTAAATCATTAGGTTGTGTGGGGACCAAATGAGATGATGTAAATGCAAAGGAACTTTATTAATAATTATACAGTACTGCTCCACTTATTAATGAAACTTTCAACCTAAATGGGAAACAAAGCTTTTCAACTTCCTTCATGAGTGACCCGGAAGTATATGACCTCCGTATGGCTTCAATTTTTTTTTTTTACTTTCTCTATTACCTGTTTGAAGATTAATAATAAACTATAGCAAATGGTAGGTGGGTGTATGTGTGTGTGTACATTTGTGTGTGTCTGTGTGTGTGTGTCTGGCTGACTTAATATTCTTTGCAAACTTTTTAAGATTTAAGGGATGAACCACTAAAATCTTCCTAATAGAGACATTTCTCAAGAAAATTGAAAAAGATAAACATGGAAATGGAGTTGAGCTGTAGGGTAGGGGACAATATTAGAATGCTCTGTCTAAGCAGTTCTGAGAGTTGAATACTGAGTTCCTCCTAACATTATGTATGTTTGGAACCTGTATGAGTTCTGTGGGTTTATGCAGAATTTATTTGCACACCCTGATCAAATAACCATGTATTCTCTGCATACTACAGTCATTTTGGCATCACTGAATGATGCCAAAGCATTGACTTTAGCCCAGTTAATGCAAAGAAGCCAGAATAAAGTTAGGACCCTAACAACAGTTTTAGAAGAATACAAAGAGACGAATGTAAATTACATTTGCACTCAGATTAAAATCGAGAAAAGGTAATGAAGTGATGAAGCTCAAAGGAGGCATTTTACCAGTGAGCATTTTCCACTTGGCAGCTTATCTTATCTAAAATCTATCTTGCTTTCTCCCCAACGGTTGTGCGTCTGGTGCAAGTAGAAACTCTTGGTGGAACACATTGTTTTACTTCTTATTTATTTATTTATTTATTTATATTTATTTTTGGGGGAGACAAAGTCTCGCTCTGTCGCCCAGGCTAGAGTGCAATGGCATGATCTAGGCTCACTGTAACCTCCACCTCCCGGGTTCAAGTGACTCTCCTGCCTCAGCCTCCCACATAGCTGGGATTACAGGTGTCCGCCAACACACCTGGCTAATTTTTTTTTTTTTTTTGTATTTTTAGTGGAGACAGGGTTTCACCATGTTGGCCAGGCTGGTCTCGAACTCCTGACCTCAGGTGATCCACACCTGCCTCAGCTTCCCAATGTGCTGGGATTACAGGTGTGAGCCACCGCACCCGGCCTCACATTGTTTTAACATATGACGTTAGATTTGAAAAATTTTGTTCAGCTGTTTCCACTCAGATATTCTACTCTCACACTGAAATAAATACATTCTGCAATTCCATTCTGTAACTATAGAAACCCTGATCTTCACTGTGTTTCAGCTGGGAACACAAAAGAGCTCTCAGTTAGAAAGGAGTATGCTGTTAATTATTGATCTATGAATAGCTTAGACTTTATAAACCATTACGTTTCTGTACGTTCAGGTTTTTTCTTTCTCTTTTCCCCCCACATCTTTGAATTTAAAGCTAGAAATATTTAAACAAGAAGTCATGTTAAAACAATGCAATGAATATTATTTTTGCTGGACAATTATTTATTGAGGACTTACTATAAAACACCATCAAGTGATAAGTGGGCTTGCACCTTAAGGTACATACAACCCTGTATATGCAGTGCAAATGTAAGTAAACGCAAGGAAATCAAGATGTAATGCTGACATGGAGACTGTTCCAGTCAGAAAGGAGCAATCATGTCTAACTGGAGGGGCTCAGAAGAATCAGGGAAATATTTAGATTATTTTCCTCTTTTTCAACCCTGGCCTTCAAACAGGAAAGAGTCCAACCAATTTTATTTTCCTAATATTTCTCAAGCCTTTCCCTCTTCTCCACCCCACTATCATTTCTCATTATTTCTTGCCTGGACTATGGCAACAGCTTTTAAATAGGCCCCCAACCTCCTCCTGCTCCTTCCCTCCTTCAGTCTATCTTCCACCTTGACCAAGGTTGTTTATTTAAAAACTGATCTGATTTTATCACTTTGCTGCTTCATATCCTCTAAGAACTTATGATGATTCCCAAGGAAAAAACTCAAGTCCAAAATGTGGATGGATACCCTTTAAAAGGAGTCTGTCACCTCGCTAGCCTCACTGCCCCATCCTATATATCCCCTATGTACCCTGTACTAGAATCTTTCTGCAATCTTGTAGCTCATTCATATCTTCAGGTTGAGGCATGTGTTGTTCCTGCTGTGAAAAATCCCCCTGAAATGTCCCTACTGACAAACTCTTTCTAATCCTTCAGTCTCAGATAAATTGACATTTCCTCCAAGAAGCCCACCCTAATGCTTTCTAGTCTTCCTTTGCACCCTCCCAGTGAGATATGTGCTCCCACATTGATATCAGCCATCTTGTTCTACAGCATTTTCTGTGTTTGTTTACACCACTGTTCTTGCCAAAAGAACATTGCTAAGAATTCATTGCAGTCATGCTTTTAGAATATTTTTTCTTTGTTCCCCAACTCCTTGCTTGATGCATGGTAGGCAGTGATTAAGTGTTTAATGAATAAATGAAGTAGCAGGAAAACAATGAATCTGCAGAGATGACAGAAGGACATTGGGGAAAAGGAAAGTTCAAGATTATATATAACATGTTTGGTTAAAAATTGAAGGTAAATACACTAGTGTTCTTAAGGGGAAGAGAAGGAAAAACAAAGAAGAAAAGGAGAGGGGAGAAAACGCTTGTTTAGTCTCCAATATAGGTGTTCATCTTTGTGGACTGAGATTTCTTGAAACAGATTTTGATTTAATTATTTAAGCATTTAAATAACAAATATTATTTTTTCTACCTCTCTGTTGCTTACAAATACCATGACGTGACTCTCAGTATATGTATTGGAGTAATTTCAAGGGATGTGTTAGAAACTTAGAGACTTTGTACCAAGATTTTTTATATGGAACAAAGGAAGAGAAATATTTTAGAACACATTTTATTTGAGCTGCAAGGATTGGAGGAAAAAATGTTCTTCACTTAATAAGGAACTTAGTCATAAATGCTTTGTCATGTGACAGACTCTTTATTCTCAATTTGCTTTAGGGTGGAAAGAAAGGAACGTGCCCGATTGAAGACAGTGAAGTTTAATGCCAAACCTGGAGTGATTGATTCGAAAGGGGTAGGTACAAAATGATGGAAACATCAAGTTCTCTCAGTTGCCATGGATTTAACTATAATTAACACATTTAGGCTTTCAGTGGCAAACAAATTATGAAGCTACCAGACAGTAGAGCACTGTTATAAGTGTATTGCTGAAGTTAATAATATCATTTCTGATGAAACGGATTTATGGTAAAGATATTTAAACACTGGGAGTAAAGCTGCAAGTGGTTAGCAGAAGCAATGTGTTGATGAAGGTGATGTAATGACTACAATGAAGAAGAACAAGATAGTTTAGGTAGTTTTTGTTTCTTTAAGTTTTTTCCTTTTACATTAATGTGCTAAAAGGATGGATTTTATAAAAAGTATCTGCTCATCAGAAAAAATATCTAGTCTGATTCACATTATGGAGCTAAGACAGTAGTCATAGAAACATGGATTATCTAATGAATACATGGATTGTTGTGACAGACATAGAAGAGAATTAATAACTAAAATTTAGCCATCAAAATTAGAATATTTAATGACATATACATATGTACATCTTTTTAAAATAATAGCTTTGTAAGATAAAATTTGCATACAATGTAATTCACCCACTTAAAAAATACAATCCAGTGGTTTTTAGTGTATTTAGAATTATGCAACCATCACCACAATCAATTTTAGAGCATTTCATCACTCCATAAAGAAAACCTATAGGCATTGACAGTCACCTCCCATTTCCCCATCCTCCCACCCCAACCCACCCCAACATAGGCAACCACTAATCTACTTTTTGTCCCTATGGATTTTCCTATCCTGACTATTTTATATAAGTGAAATTATACACCATGTGGTCTTTTGTGGCTTTTTTTTTTTTACTTACATTATGTTTTCAAGATGCATTTGTGTTGTAGAATGTGTAAGTACTTCATTTCTTCTTATTGCCAAATAATATTCCATTGTATGGATATGCCACATTTAATGTGTTCATTTATCAGTTCATGGATATTTCTATTGTTTCCAATTTGTAGTTGTTATGGATAATGCTGCTATGAAAATTTGTGTACAAACTTTTCTGTGACATGTTTTTATTTCCATTGGCTATATGCCTAGGAGTGAGATTGTTGGGTCATATAGTAACTCTATGCTTAACATTTTGAGGAACCAACAGGCTGTTTTCCAAAGTGGTTGCACCATTTTACATTTCCACAACAATGTATGAGGGTCCCAATTTCTCCACATCCTTGTTATTGTATGTCTTTCTAATTATAGCCATCTTAGTTGGTATGAAGTGTTATCTCATTGGGGTTTTGATTTCGTTTCCTTAATGACTGCTGATATTGAGCATATTTTCATGTGCTTATTGGCTATTTGTATATATTATTTGGAGAAATGTTTATTGAGATCCTTTGCCCATTTTTAAATTGGGTTGTCTTGTTATCGTTCAGTTGTAGAAGTTCTTTATATAGTTGGGTTATTAATCCTTAATGAGATACATGCTTTACAATATTTTCTCCCACTCTATGGGTTGTCTTTTCATTTTCTTGATAGTGTTCTTAGTACACAAAAGGATCTAATTTTGGTGAAGTCCAATGTGTGTATTTTTTCTTTTGTTATTTTTGCTTTTGGTGTCATATCTAAGAAACCATTGCCTAATGAAAGTCATAAAGATTTATATCATATTTTCTTCAATGAGTTTTATAATTTTAGCTCTTATATTTAGGTGTTTGATCCATGTTGAGTTAGTGTTTGTACGTTGTATGAGTTAGGGTTCTGATTTCATTCTTTTGTATATGAATTGTCTTCTTAATTTCATTTTTGGATTCTTCATTGCAAATGTACAGAAATATGATTATTTATATATATATATCAATCTTATATCCTGCAACCTTGCTAAAGCCACGGTTTTTTAGTGAATTCCTCAGGGTTCTCTATATACAACATATACATGCAAAAAGAGAGTGTTTTGCTTCTTTCCTTCAAATAAGGATGCCTTTTTTCCTTGCTTAATTGCACCATCTAGAACCTTCAGTATAATGTTAGAAATGGCAAGAGCAGACATTTTTGTCATGTTCCTGACATTAACAGAACTGCATTCGATCTTTCACCATGAATTATGATGTTAGCTGTGGCTTGTACACCTTTTTAAATCGATTCTTTGAAGAGATAATACTAGTATCTTATTGCTGTGTTGTAAAATAACTTCCCCCATCTTCTCTCTTCCTGTTTTCCTTTTCTTCATATCCTTTTCTTTGCTTTTGTATCCTAACAATTGTAGCTTGTGAATATCATACAGAATCACAAATTATGGTCAATTGCTGTCACCATGAAAAACAAGAAAAAGAAAAGCTGTCATTTCTCGGGGATTTTGAGGCCCGAATTATAGCACTGCCCTTTCTATTTCTAAGTAGAAGAATCATAAGGGAGCCCAGTCATTGACATAATAATTTGCTCTCCCGTAAAATATTCAAGTGAAATGGAAATTTATTGAAACATAGGATGTCATTATAAATAGAAGTGAGGGTATGTGACATTATGACATAAAGTCCTTTCAAACAAATACTACTTGTATACAAGAGGTAGAATTTTTTTCCATGATTCCTAGTGAGAAATTAAGGATAGACCTCCTATTTGTTTGAGATAGATAGATGATAGATAGATAGATAGATAATAGATAGATGATAGATAGATAGATAGATAGATAGATAGATAGATAGATAGAGTTGGATGCATGTGAGAGGATTTTTATTGAATACTTACCATGTGCCAGAAACAGGACTAGAACTTCAGAAAGACACAAAGTCTAACATAGGCCCTTTTCCCCAAGGAGGCCAGATGTCTTTTCAGTAAGGCTGAAACCTATATGATGTGCTTTTTAATCATACATGTTAAACATCATTAGGTATTTGCCAAAGAATAGATTGTAAATTATTAGAATTTGGCTATTGAAAGAAAGGAGTAATCATCTGGGAAGGGAAGCCCTGAATGGAAAACCAGGAGGGTCAATAACCTGGGTTCTGGTTTCAGCTCACTACTAAGTCACTATTGTTCTTTGGCCCTTATTACCAAAATAAAACCTTTGAACTACGTCAGGGATGTCAAACAAGTTTCATCTCCTAAGTACACTAATGGATTGATAGTTTATATCTAGAGTATTGTTTTGAAAAAGGATTCTGAGGCCATATATGATCTTAGAAGGAAAAAAGAGTGCCATGATTGAATCGTCTGTAGCACAACATTGGAAATTATTCTCTATTTGCAGTTGCTGGATTCGATGATTTTTTAGGGTGTCTTACATTAGTAACTCTCCATGAGATTTGCTCATGCACTAATGGGTAATAAATCAAAGTTTTCCAAATCCCTATTTGAAAATACATCAATAAAAAGACTTGTCCAGAAGTAGAAAGCAAAGGACCACTAACACGAGATAAAATGCACTGAGGAAAGGAGAGAACTATGTGGAGAGTTGGGAAAGCTCGGTCAGGAGATGCCACTCACTTTGAGTTAAAGGCAAGGACTACAGTAATAAGTCATTGATGCAGAAGCCTCATTCTCTGGGACCTTGGGATAAATTCAGCATAAAGTGAGGAGGAAAATTGTCTGGAATGATAAGGATAATAGGATGTTTTAAATAACCTTATCATTAGCTGGCATTTTCAGAGCATTGTGAAACGTCCTGAGGAGCCCAGAGTGAAAGCCAAGGTTACTCCCCTGGAGGAGCTTAGATTAAATTAGTGTCTGTGAAAGCAGGCTGTGACAAGAGCCTTATTAGTAGTATGTACACGAGCTATAAGAATTTAAATTAATATGGCCGGGCGCGGTGGCTCAAGCCTGTAATCCCAGCACTTTGGGAGGCCGTGACGGGCGGATCACGAGGTCAGGAGATCGAGACCATCCTGGCTAATACGGTGAAACCCTGTCTCTACTTAAAAATACAAAAAACTAGCCGGGCGACGAGGCGGGCGCCTGTAGTCCCAGCTACTCGGGAGGCTGAGGCAGGAGAATGGCATAAACCCGGGAGGCGGAGCTTGCAGTGAGCTGAGATCCGGCCACTGCACTCCAGCCTGGGTGGCAGAGCAAGACTCCGTCTCAAAAAAAAAAAAAAAAAGAATTTAAATTAATAGTCACAGGAATGACCAGAGAGCACTTTATAGATGAACTTGGACTTTAATGTGACTGTCAGTGCTTGAGTTACTTTTCCAGAACTCTTCATTGATTGCAATAACATTGAATGCTGCAAAACACCAGGCACTATGTTAGGTATCTTCTATTGTGGCCAAAAATATATATATATATATATATATATATGATCTTTCATCGCAACAGGCTCAAAAAGAGAAATATAAGCAGCCAAGCAATGATAATACAGCATCACTAATGTTTTCCATAAATTTAGGGAATCAACAGTCTTTATTTTAAAAATCAGGAGGCTGAGCCTCAGGAAGATTAACTAGCTTGCCTAAGATCACACAGTTAGTAGGTGCAAGCATCAGGTTGAGATCATTTTGACAACAGAAGCCTGCCTTTTCCATTACTCCACACTATACCTGATTTTCTTGAAGCCAGAGGAAGTACAGCATTACAAATATGCCTTAGGTAAAAGAGAAGGCTTCAAAGAGGCAATATTTGAACGAGATCTTAGATTTTCAGTAGGAGTTTGCCACATACATAGGAAAAAGCATGAACATGATAGTGGAAATTGCAGACATGTTAGAATAGGGTTAAGCAAGTCAAGGACAGCAGTGTGCAAAGGTTGTGATGGGAGTTGTAGCAAATAGGGTTGACAAAGAAGGTCAGAAAGGCCAGAAAGCTTGTATGGAAGGCCTGGCTATGAGGTTAGAAGCTTACTGGATTTTGAAAGTATACATGAAGAATCTGAGGTTCTTCATTTGAAAGTGCTCATCTGCTACAAATGAAATACCCAGGATTTCTATCCACTCTGTGTGCCTTTACAAAATCTATGTCTACACATGCAAAGAAAAGTGGGCTATTGTGTCAGTAGCCTAGATAAATCCAACCTATGCAGACCCCTAAACTTCAAACAGCCATCTATTTGGATAGGTCTCCCTAAGACCCATCTCAATGCCCCAGACAGCAATGCAATCAAGCTCCCCTGGGAATGTCTATTAAGTTCCTAATGAGTCTCTAGTCAAACCAGCCTCTGGTGAAAACTTAAGCATCCCTTAATTTCTTTTATTGTCCTTCTACCTTTTTTTAAAATCAATTTCATCATTAACCAGCCATTCTGTTACGTATTGAGAGGTTTAGGAAATTGTATAACCTTCAGAATCAAGCTGTTCTGCATTGAAAAATCAATGACTATTTAGCAATTTATGCAAAACTTCTTTTTTATGTATATGAAAAAAGGAAATATATGTAAGAGAGAGTATGAGAGAGTTATCAGTATCCTTACTATATGTCAGCAACGTGCAATGTGTAAGTGTCCCTTTTACACTGTAAACCCTTTCTAAAGTAAGGTATGGTATAAATAAGTAGTCCTATTTATCCTTGGACGGGACAGAACAGAGATGATAGTTGTTATTCAAAGTAATATGAGTACCTGTTATAAAAACCCAGACAGTTTACATACACCTCTCTTTCAAAAAAAAAAAAATTGAGACAAGGTCTCTCTCTGTTGCCCAGGCTGGTCTCAAACTCTTGGGCTCAAGCAATCCTCCTGCATTGGCCTCCCAAAGTGCTAGAATCCCACAATGCCCAGCATACATACATCTCTTAATCACCACAAGACTTCAAAGGAAATCATTTATTTCCTCTTTATAGACTTAAAGAAACTGAGGCTTAGAGTGGTGAAGAAATCTGAATACATGTCTGACTGATTCCAAAGTTCACAATCTGTTTACTATAGCATGCTTTCTTTTTTATTTACATTATGTAACACTTGTGCAATTTAAGAAAAATAAAGAAGTAAATTGAATTGGGTTTAGCTTTGTCAAAACCTAACTTGGGCATAAACTTAAATCCTGAGGAGAAGCTGGTTTTCCTAGACAATGCACATCTTTCTGAAGGAGAACATTCTAAAGTGAGCTCAGAGCTATACATTTTCTCACTGTGGCCTGCTAAAATAAAATGAGGGAACAAGTCTTGGTAAATGAGCTCATTCATTTATTTAATAAACCTTTATGAGATCCAATACAAGGCAGCTTGGTAAGTAATGTGGAGGTGTAAAGATGAATAAATCATGGTCACTGACCTGACAGAGCAGGTCTTCTGGGGGAGAGAATGAGTGTCTACAGGGAGGAAGTGATTAATACCAAAGGAGATGGGCAGAAAACATGTTTTCAGTGCAGAAAAGGAGATTCCAGCTTGAATTAGGGCGTGCTGAAGGATTAGGAAAATAGGGACTGGGGTTAGAAGATATAGAATAAGTATGAAATAAAACATGGTTCACTTTCATTACAAGGAATAATTTGTGAAGGAGAATGAAAGGACTCAGAACTGGAAAGTTAGACTCAAGTCAGTTCTGATGCCTAAAATTTTCCAAGAAACTTAGACTTTATCCTGTAAGCAACAAACAATTTTAAGGGTTGTGACCAATCAGACCAGGTGATTTTATCTGGGCTAATGCCCTGAAGGTACCTATATCATTGCCTACACATGCTGCATTATGAGGTCCTTTTAGGCAAAGATCTGAACCTGCTCACCTTTGTGCCCCAGCACCTACCACGATTTCTACCTAAAACATACTAGCTACTCAATGCATTCTTCTTAGAGCAAAGGGAATGGAATGTTCAGAAGTGCGTTTCTGAGAGATCAGTCTGGGAGCTGTGGGAAGGAAAGGTTGGAGGAGAGAGAGAGACTGACAGTAGGAGATGTTTGAGAAAGCTATTACAGTGTTCTGGGTGTACGATTCTGAAAACCTGAACTCAAAACAGTGGCAATAGGAAAGCAAAACAGGAAACCATTTCTAAAGAGATCAGAGAGGACTATCATCCTTGGACATTTGTCCCGATTGTTCCTAGTAATATTCTATTTCCTTTTCCAAAGCCTTACACTCCCTTTAAGAGGAGATGTTGATTATGAGAGAGGGGATGGGGCAGAAGCTACAGTGATAGGTTGATAGCAACTCCCAAAATCAAACTGCAGCTGGCATTGAAAAATCTCATTTCTATTTCTTAGATTCTTAGAACTTTCCATATGACCACTGACTTCATTTACAAATGAAGAAACTGAGACTCATTTCTCTGGGACACACAGAGAGCTGGTAGCAGAACTTGCTGTTGTGTCACTTATCAAAAAATCAGTATGACAGTCAATATTTTGTTAGCAAGATGAGAATTATATTTGCTTCACCAGAGTGAGTTATGGGGATTGATTTTGTCACGGCTTCAAAGTGACATTTTGTCAAAAGAAATGTCATTACTGCCCTCAAAAGAAAGCTCTTTAGTGGAGCCGGTCTTGGAATGGCCAGAGCCAGGCAAAGATCTTAAATGTCCAGACATGACCTAGAGATCCACCGAGGAGAGGTGGAAGGAGAGCCACACTGCTGCACTCCAGGGGGTATGAGGAAGGCAGGCTTTGCCCTCAAGGTGAATAAACTCAGAAGAGGCTGCTCTTTGATGTCTTTGTTATTAATTTTCTTATTCTGAGCCTTCTAACACCTGCCTCACTGGTCTTCCTGGCTCACCTTTCCTCTCGGATTCTTTCCCTATACTGCATGCAGTGTGGTTTTAACCAGTCTTATATTTTTATATATAAAGAACAAAGATAGGCATATGTCCAGGGAATTTTGCAGCTTCAATAGCCCAACGTGGGGACACTTTCTAACTTGTTATGTTTTCTTTTGAATGTGATAATCACATCTATCCAAACCTTGAGTTCCCATGTTCACTGAGAACCACCTGAGCCAGCACACAGATAATTGTCTGATCAAGATGTGCTAGTGGCTTTTCTGCAAATGGTTCTCAGAGGAAACCCCAGTCAAGTCTCCATGTCTGAGACATGTTAAGGCGTGTCCTATGTAAACCCTGAAAGCTGATGGAACTCGAGGAACATTTTGGGATGAAAAAGTTCATATTATTTTATGTATTCCTCATAGTCTGTTTATTTGTCTCAAGTTGCTGATGGGGAAACTGCTATTCTGTGGAATGGTATGGAGAATAAACTATATTCCTTATGTATTTTTGTGTACATGCGTTTCTGCCACTTGGGTTCAAAAAGCACTGCCATTGAAACTGTCAAGTTAATCTGCAACCTTATATACAAAACGTATTATAATTTATCATTGAAAAATCTATTCACTGTACATACATACACATACTCATGTTTATAATATATTTTGGTTTCTAAAAGAGATATCATTCAAAATGAGCCTTGAAGAATCAGTAAAATCTAATCAGGTGCAAAAAGATGAAGAGAGTGTTGTTGGCAGAAATCAGGAAATAGCCCGGTGTTCTCAGGGAAGCCAAGGAAGCTTAATGTTACTTAAGTGCAAAGCATAAGTACAGAGCTTCAAGTGTCCAGAGATAACGCAGAGAAGTTAGAAACCAGGTCATGAAGGTCCTCCATCTTGAGGGCAGTGAAAAGCCTTGGGAGGAATTTAGTTGAGGTTAGATTAGAGTTTAGCAGATCACTTTGCTGCAGTGTGAAATAAATTTCCAGACGGAGGCAGCCTCAGAGGGCAGGGGTCCATTTCAATAATTCAGGTAAGACATGCAAAAGACCTGACCCAGGACCACAGAGTAGCTGTGGAGAGAAGAAACCAGAAAATTTTCAGCAGGAAAAAAAAAAAAAAAGTATATCCTGCAGCATCTACATTAGAATAAGCTGAGGTGCTTATTAAAAATGGAGATGATCAGGCTCAACCCCTGTCCTGCAGGATCAGAATCTCTGGGGATGGGGGCAGGAACGCTGCATTTTAACAAGCTCCCCAGAGATTTTGTTAGGCATGCTACTAATTTGAGATGCACAGGCACAGTGAAAAGTTTGGAATCAGACACAAGAACTAACTCCTATCAATTATCATAACTTATCTAAGCCTAATCTATAAAAATAGAAATCATATTAAAAGATACAATATATGTAAAGTACTAAGAAATATTCATCTATCTTTTGCCCACCCCTACTCACAAGCACATACCTCTTAAATTCTCACCCTTATAAGGCTAGAATGAGCAACTTCTTAATAGTACTCTTTTCTTTAGATTCCAAATCTCCTTTTGCACAGAGGAAGAAGGCAGTTGCCAAAACTGCCCTTCGTGCATTTGCATAAGGTGTTTTTGACCTTGTGCTTGTTTAGTTGGGGAGAGAAGTTACCACTGGCTGACTCTAATGGGCAGGAAGATGGAGCTTGGCAGCAGGACTGATTTCTCAACCCCTCCCCCTGCCCCTGCCATTGGCTACAAATTCAGATGGTTTCTGAGTTCTCTGCTATCTTGTGTAGCTACCTATAGGAGTTTCTAGAAGAACACACTTGATCAGTGTTTATTGCTTTGGAGAACCATTGCATCTCATTTAGGATACCAGTTACTCCGAACATCTGTAGATTTGTTATTTTCTACATATTATTTTTATAACCATTGCTCATTTGCTCCTAACAGTAATCCTGTGAGGTAAATATAAATATGCCCATTTTGCAGATAAGAAAACTAAAGTTTTGAAAGGATAGATAAATTACCCAAGCTCCTACAGCTGGTAAGTGGCAGAGCTGGGCCCTGCATGACATATTGTTATTGTGCAAGCAAATCAAAATAATTTATTCTTTAGAGGATTTTTATATATGAACTAATTCCAGATGTTATTAGCATAGCTAATTCTATACATTCAAGTAGTGATGGTAAGACTAAAGTAATATAAATAGGAGTTGTATAATATGTGGTTATGTAATATAAATAACAAGTATAGTTTTATCAGATGAGAACACTGAGCTTTTGTTAAATCTTCTTTTCATCATTAATTCAAGGTAAGTGTTATTCAGAAAATTTAGCTCAACCCATTTCTACTTTGGGAATTATTAAAGAATAAATTCTGATTCACTATAGGACTTCCTTTCATCTGACTCTATAGTAATAGGCCTACAGTCATACCTTTGAGCTTGCAGGTTTCACTTTGCAAAAGTTTTTAACTATCTCAAAGCTAAAACATCAATGCTGAAAGATAAAGATGCAGAAGTGAATGTCCAGTCATCTGACTTCCTCACTATGGTAATTATAGCCAGACTCTTAGCAAGTAAAAATAGTATATCTTGCCTCTTAACTATACACTGTGTTTACATGTGGGTAAAAAGGTTTTATTTAAAAAATAATAGCTCATGTAATGTCTGAAAAGAGTTTCAGCAACAGCTTCCAATATGGTCTTAATATTTATAAAAATACCTAACTACCTTACCTTTTGATTAAAATCAGACTATCCTATTCTTAACTTTTCTGACTATATGACCTGGAGCAAATAGCTTCTCTTTCTGAAATGTGATTTTTCAACTATAATAATAAACTCTGGAGAATAGATAGCAAGTTCCTTGAAGGCCAGGACTATTGACTTACGTAGGGACTAAAATAGTTCATGGCACTTAACCAATAAGTATTGAATTAAATAATGTGAGAATAAAGAACGTGGTATATTAGGAGAAAAGTCATGTAAATTAGAAGGCGCAGCTCACTTTGTTTTTCTTTTTTTTTTTTTTTTTTTTTTTTTTTTTTTTGCTATAGCTTGTGAATGCAGAACCAAATAATTTACTGTTGCCTTTAGAGGAAGGTTCTCTTGATCTGAGTGTTACTTTTATTTCAATAAATAGGTTTTGAGTTTTCTGTATGCACTGGATACTGCTCTGGCCACTGGGTAGAGACATAGATGAATAAGACCCCACCTCTGCCATCCCAAGACTTTCTTTTTGGTACACACCACACACATACATATACACACAGCTATAGCATAAGGCAAAAAAATTTAGCAAAACATGAATGAGTCTTAAGGGGTATTCAAATAGGAGGAAGAGCCTACTCCATGTGAGAGCAATTAAGAAAGTGTTCCAAGTAAAGGTAGCATTTTAGCTAAGTCTCTCAGGAGTAAGTGCACTTTAACACTTAGAAAACAGCAGGAGCAAAAGTAAACGAATAGAGAGGGTATCTGGTGAGACCAGCGAGTATTCCATTCAATGGGTGCACACAGTGGGGCAGCGGTAAAGTTGTAAACATAGTTTGAGGCCCATTAACAGAGGGCATTAAGTATTCCTTTAAAATTTTTGAAGAGGCTGTTCTTTGGGTCCTGGGGAGCCCGTCAAGGTTATTGGATGGAGGAGTGACAGGCTGTGTTTGTGAATAAAGAGGTTGACTCTTGCTGGGCGGATGAATGGTGGGGACTTGGGAGTGACTGGAGTAGGGAGACACCTAGGGGAGGACGTTGGGATGACTCAGGGGAGAAATCAGAGAGGCTACATCCTAGGAATTGAAGGGAGCCCACAGATGGCAATGGCATGTAGGGGAGACTGTTAAAAATGTCACTCATGAACATGTGGGGGACCTTGAACAGAATGAGTTACCAGTTGGTAGAGAAGAGATAAAAGGCAAATGGTGCAAAGTAACTGCCCACTAGGAGGATAGTGGAAAGGAGAATAAACTTGGCAGAGCCCAGACTAGAAATTAAAATTGTATGTATGCTTTCAGATCTATCCTCTAGCAGGCATCTCCCCAACACCTCACCCCAATACATTTGCCTTACCTGGCAAATCAAGTCTGTAGCATTAAGTAACTGCTATGTGTTATCAGAAATCAATGGCAGTTTATGCATGATACTGAAATAACCACCAAATTAAAATGAAAACCAACCCAGGCCAGAATAAGTAAAATTGTCACTAAAATAAACTTCTTAAAATTGAAACTAATTTTAGATTGATTGCCAGGTTAAAACCAGAAAACTGGCTCTGATAAATCCACTTCTCCCCAAGGACTAAAATTCTTTGTGGATACTGGAAAATAAGTCCTTGTATTTGCAGAGCATTTTCGTACCTTATCCATTTGGTAAATAAAAAGGCAGGGTCAGAGGAAATAAGTGACCTCTCTGCAGTCACACAGTCAGACACTGTTCTTTAGAGGCCCATGAATATTTATTTAGTATACAGTTTCGTTTAATTTGTGAAGGTTTACAAGACATCTTTCATGTCCAGCACTGTACTAGGGCCTGGGGGAAAATAAGGACACCTGAGCCTTTGCCTTTGCTCTTGGCAAACATTAAATGGTCTGGAAAAGATTTGGATTTCCTTTGAAGTTGGCACTCTCGATACATGATCTGTTCTTCTTAGGCAGTCAACAAACTTAGTACTGCCATCCCAGCTATGCCACTGGCCATGTCATCTGAGACAAACCAATTACTCCTCTGTAAAGTGGGACATGTAAGAGGGGTAAACTTACCTCATTAAGAGGCAAGCTACACCAGAGTCATAGCATGAAGGCTCTTGAGTCAAATCAAAATTGTACCTCTCAAGAAAAACATCCATGTGTAGCCCACTCTATCTAGCTAGCTAGCTAGCTAGCTATCTACCTAGCTATCTAGCTAGCTAGCTAGCTACCTACCTATCTACCTACATACCTACCTACCTATCTATCCTCCTACCTACCTAGCTAGCTATCTTTCTATCTATGACAACACAGTAAGCATCACGAATCTGCCACCTAATGTGAAAGCATGAAACAATGAAAGGTATATCATGACTAAGAATTATTTGTCCCTTTCTGTGCACTTGAAGTCCCTGTAAGAGAAAAAGAGAAAAATAATTTCCATGACTCCAGGGCTATTAGTATATACCTAGGCAACAATGGGGAAGCTTTGAGAAACATCTTTTATATGTTAGTAGTGATCACCGTAATGCAGTTTCCATTCATTCACAGAGTTCTGAGAAATTTGAGTGACACAACTACAAAGTGAGAACTTTTCCAATGGCTGTCTCAAATTTATTACAAGCACTTGTCAGTATAAGTGAAAGCCTATCTCACTTGAAAAGAAGTAAAAAGTTTGCAGATATGCCATTTGCCTTTTGTGTTTTGACAACTTCATGAACATTTGTAAAGATTTTACTAACACTTCCTGTTTGAGCACTTTTGATGTGGTGGTTTTTCCTGGAAGACCCCAAGAAGCCACCATTTCGCTCTGTAATTGACTTGTGCTCACCTGCCCAAAGAATTAATACCATAATAAATTTGGGGCATGAGGTCAATGTGAATGACAAACCTGGTCACTCCTTATTCATGGAGAAGGATTCTGTGAACACCTCCCAAGTCTGCTGGCTCTAGGTGAAGTGGAGTCTAAGCCCAAATGACAGTCAGAAAAAGACACATATGAATCTATGATTGCTAATGAATGGAATGATTGCTTTGCTGCAGGTAAAAGCTCCCCATGACCCACCTCATCCCATGAGCTGCCTGAACTTCTGTCTTTATCCCCTTCTCAGTAATAGGCAAAGCTCACGTTTGGCAAATAAAGAATTGACTTTGATTAGTATTTTTTAAATGTGATAATAATACAACTGATGTTTTTTGAAGATTACATATAAGCCAGGTGTTTTTGCTAAATATAAGGATTTTTCTCATTAAATCTTCACAAGAATCCCATGAGGTGAAGAATATAGGGTCCCCGTTTAAAGAAAATAGTATTTCTGGGCACCCCTGCCCCCAAGTGTTGACTAAATCTTTTTATAATGATGTTACCTAAATACATAAAAAACCACAAAATTAGGGGCAAATACCTTATAGCTCTTATATCATCTATTGTGTTCAAATAAATTTACAAATTAAACACCATATATGTAACATTGGTATATTGTAACAACAAAATTCAAAATTACAGCGTTAGTGTGATTAGTGATACTTTAGTAAAACTAAATCTTCTTCCACAACGTAATCATGGTTGTGATTGCTGTGTGGAAATTTTGGAGTTGCACCTGCTGAGTGCTGGGAAAGAATCAGTTCTCTCACCACTGTTTCTCTACAGTACACCCCACTGCAGAACCACTGCAAAGGCCCCATCTGGGTCTTACTCCATACCATTTACCCAGCCCCTAGAACTGAGACTGGCACCTTGGAGTCACTGAATGAATAATTATGGACCTCAGTTATACTACGGACATCCTCTGTGGCTGCTCTCTCTGCGCTGTGTTTAAGTTCCTGACCCCACACTTGAGGGGTTTTCTTGCCTAGTTACACAGTGCTCAGCTGTACTCCCTTGGAACTGTCAGCAGATCCAAGCGGCCCCTCAATCCAGCCCCCTCCCACATTGAATTTGCTATTTTAAATCTATGAGCTGAGAAACCCCAGGAACAAGCTTCTTTTTTTATTTATCTTTAATTCTCATTTTTACCATTTTTAATTTCATCACACATCATAGTAAGTACAAATACACACACACACACACACACACACACACACACACATGCCTAAGACTTTGACAAGTAGATTTTGTTAACTGTGCAGCTCTGCTTCTTTGGGATTTATAATTCAGATACTTAAAGTTGCTGGTTAAATGATTAAAGAATGGTTTCTGAACTGCACGTGACTTCTATAGAAAAATTTGTATTGTTCATTTATTGCTTATTTCTTGAACAGGAGTAGATATTTAGAATTACTGTATGTAACTAAGGTGTTCCCCACACTCCAAGCCAGAACTGCCTCTCAAACGTCTTTCCCACCATTTCTCTGAGCTCCAGCCCTCCCCAAATCCTTCTCTTCATCAGTGTGGCTTCTCACCATTGCTCAGTCACACAGGATTGGGGGAGAGAAGAGGGAAGAAGGGGTGGCTTTGCACCTTCCCATTGGGCAGGCCCTTCCTCTGCCTGAACTGTGCTTTGCTAGTTCTCTACCTGACAATCTCCTACTCATTCTTTAATTCCCAGCTAAAATGGCGCCACTGAGCTGTCTCCAGCTGCCCCAGCCAGCTTCCCCTGGCTCCCTCCATGGTGCCCTCACAACCTGTTGTACAAATTTCCATCATCATCATAGCAATTATTGCACACTGTGAGCTCTTCCCTTTGTGTTACCTATGCTTACTATAGCCATGTGACTACATAAGGGACACACGTAGGGAAATAAGACTCAGCAACACATCCCATTCAACAAGAGGCAGCATAAGAAATGGTAAGTTTTTAAGCCAGGTGCAGTGGCTCTTGCCTGTAGTCCCAGCTACTTGGGAGGCTGAGGTGAGAGAATTGCTTGAGCCCAGGAGTTTGAGTCTAGCCTGGGCAGCATAATGAGACCCTGGCTCTTTAAAAAAAAAAAAAAAAAAAAAAAAGTGTACTTCTTTTACATTCCCTCTTCCCAGAGAGGGAAGCTTTTTCTAATTTATACAGGTACTTTTTGCTATTGGAGGGCTGAGTGTAATATTTGGCAAAAACAATCATTGCTTCTCTAATAATAATAAAAATACTTATCATTTATTAAACATTTACCATGCTAACCCCTTTCATGCCTGGTTCCATTTAACACTATAATAGCCTATGACGGAGGTAAAAGCACCCATTTCTCTGAAATCTTCACATAGTGGATACTGCTGTCAAATAAATTATCTTCTGCTAGGATGAGCTCCACTGACATGAGACTTGAGAATGAGTAGAGAGTAAAAATGTCATTTATTAGACACAATTTTCCAGGCACTGTGCTAAGCACTGCAAGTGCATTTACTCGTAAGTGGAATGCAATTGTTATGTGAATGGCATGTCCAATCAGGGTGCAAAAATTCCTCCCCAGGCAGAAGAAGCATTGAAGAAAAACAATAGCATGTTCTCTCTGGCTTTAAAGTGACAATTGGTTTACAGTAAGAGACTCATCCAGTGATCACTAGTGTCTAGTAAGAAATAAGAATGAACCTGCTGGGCTGTGAAGTCAGCATGGATAGGAAAGAGTGTGTGTGTGTGTGTATGTGTTTGGGCAAATGAGAGGAAGACAGAGAGGGTATTTTTTTCTCAAAACGTAGTATTGGGGGGCAGTTTGAGGTGTTTATTTCCTTGAAGTATGTTTATGTATCTTCATGGCTTCTATCTCTAAAATCTTAGAGGAATTTAAATCCCAGTCTAGTGGGGATATATACTTTTATCAGCTCGTATTCCAAGTTTAGCAAGCAATGTTTGATTTTTCTCTTCCAAAAAAAATGGATGGTTCAGAAACCTTTGAGCCACTCACATTCTCTCACATTGTAAATGTGTTTCACTCCTCTGACTGGCCCTGCTTGTCACAGAAAACACAATCTACGTGCATTGAGCATCTGAAAGGTACCTCAGGGAAATGTTTAGATGGGAGACACAGTGAGGGCTATACTGAAGAGCCTGAGACACAAAACAAGGGGCCTGTGTTCTCATCCCACCCCTCCACTCTCCTGCTGCACGACCAAACTCCCTAGTGAGAGTCCTAATCCTCGTGATGCATTCTGCTAAAATGAGGCTAGGAGTCTCAGCTGTAATGGATTTTCCTCTATTTGCAAGTTCCCCCTCCTTTCATTGAAGCAGGAAGTGAGAATTATTCAATCAGTCACAACATTATAATGAATGCTGTTTATGATTGCACTTGATTTATTGGTGTGCCCTCAATCATTCCTCGGACATGAATGCTATAAGTGACTTCTTATGCTCTGAGTCTGGAGTGACATCAGATGGTTGGGGGGTAAAGAGCACACTGTCAGCTCCTGAAACTGAGTCATCAGCCAAGAGGGTAAAGCTGAATACCTCTTC
Source organism: Trachypithecus francoisi (assembly GCF_009764315.1). Lineage (NCBI taxonomy): Eukaryota > Metazoa > Chordata > Mammalia > Primates > Cercopithecidae > Trachypithecus > Trachypithecus francoisi. The sequence goes on along the minus strand of NW_022681473.1, from coordinate 73,299,798 downwards.
TATCTGAAGGAGGGAGTAGGGGAAGGAATGAGGGGAAGTAGAAAGAAAGAACATCTTCCTAGTGTAGAATCTGAATGCTGTAAAGGACCATGAGGGTCATCTCACTTAACTCCCTGATGGACAGAAGAGGAAGCCGATGTTCAGGGAGCAAAAGTGACTTTCCTAAGCTCACATAGATAAGGAGGACCCAGGCCACGGCCAGGAATCTTGCCTGTGATTTGCACCATATTTATAGCTTAAATATTTGCCTATTGGCCTTCACTAGACATTAAGCCCCATAAGCAAAGTATCTTGTCTGTGTTAGTTCACAGCTGTATTCCAGCCCCTAGTGTGAGCCTCCAAACTACACGCTTAAGAAATAATTGATGAATGAAGAGATGCACCAAAACTTATGCCCAGATCTCACATCTCTCAGCCCTTTCAGCTTGTACTTTCTCCCAAGACATCTCTGATATACCTTGTGAGTTTTTAACAGTATATTAAGGGGGAGCTGTATCAAAAGTAGAAACTGTTCCAAATAAATCTATTCAACCTGGATGTTCTTTGTCTATAACCCATTACTTACAACATACACTAACTCACAAGGTATATTTCTTGATTCAGTCTTGAAATGTGAGCAAGGTTAATTTGACTTAGACAAAAGAAATGGCTTGAAAGATGGAGTACCATAAGAGATGGGGTACCATAAGTCTGAGAGATGGAGTACCGTGGAGTACCATGAGGAGTAGTCAAAAAGGAAAAAGCACTGTGAATTTTGCCTTCTGAAGTAGGCATGTAGCTACTGCATTTCTGAAAGTAACTTGTGGAGAGGAAGGAAAATATGCTCCGTAGGTGGAGAGATTTGGGTTCCAATTAGGACTTTCCTGTTCTAGATTTGTGACCTTGAACGAGTTACCACTGAGCCTCATTACAAGTGGTGATGACAATGTGAAGTAGGCATTATTATTAAATTCACGATGCAGATGAAGAAAATGAATCCTAAAAAATTAAATAACTAGTCCAAGGTCAGACGGCCAGTGATTTGAATCAAACTTATTAGCAAGGACTCTCAAAAAGAAAATGTGTCTAATAGAGAAGCAGTGTACCTGGCCCTGTCTGACCCCAGGATTGGGCTCTTGTCCCTGCCTTGTGCACTTTCCTCACTTAACAAATGCCTGGGAGCATGTAATCACACTGGCCTCACCCTGTAACATCACATGACTACATTTGAACAAACTATATTATGAAATAGTCATTGAGCTCTCCCTTCCTGCCTGTAATAGGTCACAGCATCTGTTCCCCTGCTAGAGACAACCAGCTATTAACCAATTCTTCCCTCAGCTAACATTGCTTAGGCAACTACTGTGTACTCAGCATCTGCTAAGCCCTGGAAGAATCCAAACCTAAAACAAAATAGTAGTGAAGTTTGGTCTTTGGAGTCCAAGACAGCTGAGTTTGAATCCCAGTTCTGCCATTTGCCAGCTGGACAAAATTATGTTATCTCTCTAAGCCTCAGTTTTCTCATTTGTATTGTAGATTTACATAGAAAGAAGTATTTGTGTTGTGTTTGTATGTATGCGTTTGCCTGTGTGTGTATATGTCATAGTATTGTAGGGAGGATTCCATGAGATAATTAGTGCAAAAAGTTTAAGAAGATATGTACTGACAATGGCACAGAAGAGAGCTCAATAAGTATTAGTTGCTATTATTATGATTAAGAATGTATATTCCGGCCGGGCACGGTGGCTCACGCCTGTAATCCCAGCACTTTAGGAGGCCAAGGCAGGTGGATCACGAGGTCAGGAGATCGAGACCATCCTGGCTAACATGGTGAAATTCCATATCTATCTACTTAAAAAAAAAAAAAAAAATTAGGCCAGGCATGGTGGTGGGCACCTGTAGTCCCAGCTACTCAGGAGGCTGAGGCAGAAGAATGGTGTGAACCCAGGAGGCAGAGTTTGCAGTGAGCCTAGATCGCACCACTGCACTCCAACCTGGGCGACAGAGTGAGACTCCATCTCAAAAAAAAAAAAAGAATGTATATTCTAACTGGGGAACAGACACAATTTGAGTTACCAAAGAACAGTTGTGATGGTTAATACTGAGTGTCAACTTGATTGGATGGAAGGATGCAAAGTATTGATCCTGGATGTGTCTGTGAGGATGTTGCCAAAAGAGATTAGCATTTGAGTCAGTGGGCTGGGAAAGGCAGACCTACCCTTAATCTGGGTGGATACCATTTAATCAACTGCCAGCATGGCTAGTATATAAAGCAGGCAGAAAAATGTGAAAAGACTAGAGTGGCCTAGCCTCCCAGCCTACAGCTTTCTCCCCTGCTGGATGCTTTCTGCCCTCAAACATTTGACTCCATGTTCTTTAGTTTTGGGACTCGGATTGACTGTCTTTGTTCCTCAGCTGGCCTTTTGTGGGACCTTGTGATCTTGTGAGTTAATACTTGATTAACTCATATATATATATATATATATATATATATATATATCACATCCCTGGAGGGATTATAGAAATATATATATATATAGGATATATACATATATATACACACACACACATATATCCTATTAGTTCTGTCCCTCTACAAAACCCTGACTAATACAGATTTTGGTACTAGGAGTGGTTTTAGAGGAGCAGAATATTAAGGATGGAGTTCTTTCATTGGTTTTGGACTTTCTGGAGTTGCTGCTTAGTATGATTAGACCCAAAAATGCTAAGGACTCTACTTCTAGTAGTATGGAGAACGCTGATAGTTCTTGGTATGAACTGTTTAATAGTCCTTGGTATGAACTGTTTAGAGAGTTATGCAAAATAAATGCATTTGACATTCCTGATTCACCACTCGTGAGAGGCAAGGAGTTTAGAGACTCTATACATAATACCTTTGACCATATGTGGAGAACCAAGGAACATAATGAAGCTGGTTGGTTGCCCCTAAGTTCAGTAGATGAAGTGATGAAAGAAAAGGATGAACTCAGGGATTCTAACTCCCAGCTTCAGAAGCAGATACTGAGCCTCAGATCTGCTAAGACTGCCCTGAGTGAGTCTCATCTCCCATGAAGAAAGCTGAAATTGTGGAAAAACGGGCCCAAGCTCTTGCCATGCGAGTGGCTGACCTGCAATGAAAGATGCATGCACAGTCACGCCAGGTGTCTATGGTTAAAGTGAGGGCATTGATTGGAAAACAATGGGACCCTGCAACTTACAATAGAAACATGTGAGAGAACCCTGATAAAGCTGAGGACACTAAATTTGTAAACTCTGATGAACCTTTTTTGCCAGAAGAAACAACTTCCCCATCACCAGTAGTGTCAATATCCCCTCCCGACCCATGCTGACATCAGCCTTTCTACTTTGTGTGAGGAGATAAACCCTGTGCTGCCTGAGGCAACTGTGATGGCCTCCCCTGAGGCAGTTGCCAGGCAAGATAATGTTGATTCTCCTCGGGAGCCACCCCCAACAGCCCTGTTTGCTTGTAGACCCTGTAACTAGACTAAACTTCTGGTGGGTCGCTAGAGGTGAGGTTGAGAGTGTGACCCATGAGGAGGTGCACTACACTCAAAAATCAATGCTTTGAGTATAAACATAAATCTGGAGAACAGGTATGGGAATGGATATTAAGGGTGTGAGATAATGGTGGAAGGAACATAGAGTTGGGTCAGGCTGAATTTATTGATTTGGGCCAACTAAGTAGGGACTCTGCATTTAATGTTGCAGCTCAGGGACTTAAAAAAGGCTCTAATAGCTTATTTGCTTGGTTAGCTGAAATATGGATTAGAAGATGGCCCACTGTGAGCAAGCTGGAAATGCCTGATCTCCCTTGGTTTAATGTAGTGAAAGGGATCCAAAGGCTTAGGGAGATTGGGATGGTGGAGTGGATTAGTCACTTTAGACCTACTCATCCAAGCTGGGAGAGTCCAGAAGATATACTTGATTAATGACTTGTGAAATAGATTTGTGAGGGCAGCATCTGCATCTTTGAAGAGCCCTGTAATCGCTCTTCTCTGTATGTCAGATCTAACAGTGGGAACCACAGTCACTCAACTATAAAATTTAAATACAATGGAAATAATTGGATCCCAAGGTTTCCAGGGCCAAGTGGCGGCACTTAGCTGTCAAAGGCAAGGTGGGCGCAGCTACCGTATGGACAGCAGAGGCAAAGCAGCAATCAGAATAGTCTGACTCGTGTAGAGTGCTGTCGTTGGCTAATTAATCACAGTGTTCCTAGAAATGAAATTGATAGGAAACCTACTGCATTCTGACTTTATTTGTTTGTATTTATGTATTTATTTATTGAGATGGAGTTTTGCTCTTATTGCCCAGTCTGAAGTACAGTGCTATAATCTCAGCTCACTGCAACCTCTGCCTCCCACGTTCAAGTGATCCTCCTTCCTCAGCCTCCTGAGTAGCTGGGATTACAGGCACCCACCACCACGCCTGACTAATTTTTTGTATTTTCACTAGAGATGGGGTTTCACCATGTTGGCCAGGCTGGTCAGGCTGGTCTCAAACTTCTGAACTCAGGTGATCCACCCGCCTCAGCCTCCCAAAGTGCTGGGATTACAGGCCCTCAATTTACATAAGCAGAAAACTTCTAGGTCGAATGGACAGAAGACTAATTTGAATTATAAAAACAGAGAATCATGGCCCCTCTATCAATTTCCAGACTTCAGCCAGTTGACAGACCCAGAACCCTGTGAATGAAGGGAAGGCTGGGTCCCCTTGAGGAAGGACTCCACTACACTACCCACAGTTTATTCAGTGAATCTTTCTCCTATCCTTCCCCAAGATCTCCAGGCTTTCACCAGGGTAACCGTGCACTGGGGAAAGGAAAATGATCAGACATTTTGAGGACTACTGGACACTGACTCTGAGCTGACATTGATTCCAGAGCACCCAAAACGGCATTGTGGCCCTCCATTTAAAGTAGGGGCTTATGGAGGTCAGGTAACTAATGGAGTTTTAGCTCAGGTTCGGCTTACAGTGGGTCCAGTGGGTCCCTGGACTCATCCTGTTGTCATTTTCCCAGTGCCAGAATGCGTAATTGTCATAGACATACTTAGCAGCTGGCAGAATCCCCACATTGGCTCCCTGACTGGTAGGGTGAGGGCTGTTATGGTGGGAATGACAAATGGAAGCCATTTGAGCTGCCTTTATGGAGAAAAATAGTAAATAAAAAACATATCGCATCCCTGGAGGGATTACGGAGATTAGTGCCACCATCAAGGACTTAAAAGATGCAGGGATAGTGATTCCCACCACATCCCCATTTAACTCTTTTATTTGGCCTGTGCAGAATGGATGGATCTTGGAGATGTGTGGATGGATCTTGGAGAATGACAGTGGATTAAAATAAGCTTAACCAAATGGTGACTCCAATTGCAGCTGCTGTACCAGATGTGGTTTCATTGCTTGAGCAAATTAACACATCTCCTGGTACCTGGTATGCAGCCATTCACTTGGCAAATATCATCGTCTCCATTCCTTTCCATAAGGCCCACCAGAAGTAATTTGCCTTCCGCTGGCAAAGCCAGCAATATACCTTTACTATTCTACCTCAGGGGTGTATCAACTCTCCGGCTCTGTGTCATATTCTGATTCGGAGAGACCTTGGTTGCTTTTTGCTTCTGTAAGATATCACACTGGTCCATTACATTGATGACATTATGCTGATTGGATCCAGTGAGCAAAAAGTAGCAAATACACTGCTCTTATTGGCAAGACATTTGCCTGCCAGAGGATGGGAAATAAATCTGACTAAAATTCAGGGGAACTTCTACTTCAGTAAAATTTCAAGGAGTCCCATGGTGGACCTGTGAAGATATTCCTTCTAAGGTGAAGGATAAGTTGCTGCATTTGGCCCCTCCTAAAACAAGGAAAGAGGCACAATGCCTAGTGAGCCTATTTGGATTTTGGAGGCAACACATTCCTCATTTGGGTGTGTTACTCTGGCTCATTTATTGAGTGATCTGAAAGACTGCCAGTTTTGAGTGGGGTCCAGAATAGGAGAAGGCTTTGCAATAGGTCCAGGCTGCTATGCAAGCTGCTCTACCACTTGGGCCATATGACCCAGAAGATCCAATGGTGCTTGAGGTGTCAGTGGCAAATAGGGATGCTGTTTGGAATCTTTGGCAGGCCCACATAGGTGAATCACAGTGGAGGCCTCTAGGATTTTGGAGCAAGGCCCTGCCATCTTCTGAAGATAACTACTCTCCTTTTGAGAGACAGCTCTTGGCCTGTTACTGGGCTTTAGTAGAAACTGAACGTTTGACTGTGGGTCATCAAGTCGCCATGTGACCTGAACCTCCTATCATGAACTGGGTACTTCCTGACCCATCTAGCCATAAAGCAGGTCCCGCACAGCAGCATTCCATCAGCAAATGGAAGTGGTAGATACGTGATTGGTCTCGAGTAGGTCCTGAAGGCACAAGTGAGTTACATGATGAAGTGCCTCAAATGTCCATGGTCTCCACTCCTGCCACCCTTCCTCCTCTCCCCTAGCCTGCACTGATGGCTTCATGGGGAGTTCCCTATGATCAGTTGACAGAGGAAGAGAAGACTGGATCCTGGTTCACAGATTGTTCTGCATGATATCCAGGCACCATCCAAAAGTGGACAGCTGCAGCACTACAGCTCCTTTCTAGGACATCCCTGAAAGACAGCGATGAAAGGAAATCTTCTCAGTGGGCAGAACTTAGAAAAGTGCACCTGGTTGTGCACTTTGCATGGAAGCAGAAATGGCCAGATGTGCAATTATATACTGGTGCATGGGCTGTGGCCAATTGTTTGGCTGGATGGTCAAGGACTTGGAAGAAGCATGATTGGAAAATTGGTGACAAAGAAATCTGGAGAAGGAGTATGTGGATGGACCTCTCTGAGTGGTCAAAAACCATGAAGATATTTGTATCCCATGTGAGTGCTCACCAAACGGTGACCTCAGCAGAGGAGGATTTTAATCATCAAGTGGATAGGATGACCTGCTCTGTGGACACCATTCAGCCTCTTTCCCCAGCCACCCCTGTCATCGCCCAATGGGCCCATGAACAGCGTGGCCATGGTGGCAGGGATGTAGGTTATGCATGGGCTCAGCAACATGGACTTCCACTCACCAGGGCTGTCCTGGCTACAGCCACTGCTGAGTGCACAGTTTGCCAGCAGCAGAGACTAACACTGAGCCCTCAATATGGCACCATTCCTCGGAGTGATCAGCCAGCTACCTGGTGGCAGGTTGACTATATTGCACCTCTTCCATCACAGAAAGGGCAGAGGTTTGTCCTCACTGGAATAGACACTTACTCCAGATGTGGGCTTGCCTATCCTGCACACAGTGCTTCTGCAAAAACTACCATCTGTGGATTCACGAAATGCATTATCCACGGTCATTGTACACACTTTGGTACGCACACCCCACACAGCGTTGCCGCTGACCAAGGCACTCACTTTACAGCTAGACAAGTGCAGCAGTGGGCTCATGCTCATGGAATTCTCTGGTCTTACTATGTTCCCCATCATCCTGAAGCAACCGGATTGATAGAATGGTGAAATGGCTTTGTAAGTCACAATTACAACTCCAACTAGGTGATAATACTTTGCAGGGCTGGGGCAGAGTTCTCCAGAAGGCTGTGAATGCTGTGAATCAGCTTCCAATACATGATACTGTTTCTCCCATAGCCAGGATTCATGGGTCCAGGAATCAAGGGGTGGAAGTGGAAATGGCACCACTCACCATCACCCCTAGTGATCCACTAGCAAATTTTTTGCTTCCTGTTCCCACAACATTACATTCTGCTGGCCTAGATAGTCTGCTGGCCTAGATAGTCTGCTGGCCTAGGTAGTCTTAGCTCCAGAGGGACGAACGCTGCCACCAGGAGACACAACAACAATTCCATTAAACAGGAAGTTAAGATTGCCACCTGGACACTTTGGGCCCCTCCCACTTTTAAGTCAACAGGCTAAAAAGGGAGTTACAGTGTTGCTTGGGGTGATTGACCCAGACTGTCAAGATTAAATCAGTATACTACTCCATAATGGAGGTAAGGAAGAGTATGCATGGAATACAGGAGATTCATTAGGGTGTCTCTTAGTATTACTATGCCCTGTGACTAAGGTCAATGGGAAACTACAATAACCCAATACAGGAAGGGATAGCCCAGGCCCTTCAGGAGTGAAGGTTTAGGTCACTCTACCAGGAGAAAAACCACAACCTGCTGAGGTGCTTGCTGAAGGCAAAGGGAATACTGAATGGGTAGTAGAAGAAGACAGTCATCAATACCAGCTATGACCACATGGCCAGCTGCAGAAACTAGGACTGTAATTGTCATAAGGATTTCCTCTTCCTTTTGTTAAAAACTTGTTTGTGCATGTATGCACTTGTACAAGAAAATATCTTCATTTTATTTCCTTTTTCCTTTATCATGTGACATAAGATTTATTGACTTCATATCAGCATAGAAGTATTGTTAACTTTAATAGTATTTGGGTTAGAGATTGGTGCATTTCCAGTTGTACAAAGGATAGTTATATTATGTTAGGTGTAATTATGACCTTATTATTATCTTTATTTGAAGATTAGATATAATCTCAGGAGATGTGTATGGGTTCAAGTTGACAAGGGGTGGACTTGTGATGGTTAATACTGAGTGTCAACTTGATTGGATGGAAGGATGCAAACTATTGATCCTGGATGTATCTGTGAGGGTGTTGCCAAAGGAGATTAACATTTGAATCAGTGGGCTGGGAAAGGCAGACCCACCTTTAATCTAGGTGGGCACCATCTAATCAGCTGTCAGCATGGCTAGAATATAAAGCAGGTAGAAAAATGTGAAAAGACTAGACTGGCCTAGCCTCCCAGACCACATCCTTCTCCCATGCTGGAGGCTTCCTACTCTTGAACATCGGACTCCAAGTTCTTCAGTTTGGGAACTTGGACTGGCTGTCTTTGCTCCTCAGCTTGCAGATGGCCTATTGTGAGACCTTGTGATCTTGTGAGTTAATACTTAACAAACTCCCCTATATATATGTGTGTGTGTGTGTGTGTGTGTGTGTGTGTGTGTGTGTACATATATATTCTATTAGTTCTATATATATGGGTGTGTGTGTGTGTGTGTGTGTATATATATATATATATATATCCTATTAGTTCTGTCCCTCCAGAGAATTCTGACTAATACAACAGTCAAGAGCTCTGCTTAATTCCTTTTGCTGGCAGAATACCTCCCTATCTTGCTCCCTATTCTACTTGGTGAATAATGATCTATTCTTTAATATTAAGCTCACATGTCCGCCCTTGCTTGCCTATCCTCCCCTCCATAGCAGAACTTATCCTGCCTTCCTCATGCCCCTTCAGTACTTTGCATGCACGGTCACATTGCGTTAGTAACTTAGAAATCTAGAAATCTGTCATTGAATTGTGAGGTTCTTTAGAGTTTATTGTAGTCCCAGTTCATAGCACAGTGCCTGGGTTATTCATGTGCTCAAAATGTATTTGGTACATGAATAAATGGATGTAACTATCTGGGACAGAGGATCCTACAGTAATTAGGAAAGCCTTCTAACAAGAGAAAGTTCATGAGAAATGAGTAACTTCAGAAGTACTGGGGAGACAGGAATGGAAACAGGAAAAGATGGGATCCTGTAACTTTAAATTGATGTAATCAATGCATGGATCTCAGTGAGAGTAATTTCCTTACACAGGTGGGTAAATCAGCTTATAGCTTTTGTGCTAGCCCCATGGAGTCACATAACCTTTAGGATAGGTAATGTAAGACCAGCCAGTAAAGACTAGTCTGAGAGATTACCAGAGGAGGAGAGGAGCCCTTAGGGAAGCTACAGAAGAAGTGGCATTCCTGGGAATGAAGAAATGAAATTGAGGAGGGACATGCTCCCTGCAAATGAACATATTACTTCATACCCATCAAAAGTATTCAGTGGTGTCATAGCCTTTGGGGATTGATCACTGAAATCTCATTGCTTGAACCACTTGAAAAAAATAAAGCAAGAGAGATTATATTTTAGAAATAAGGTATAAAATTTTATAGGAAGTAATTTGCCTGGAGAAATTCTCAGCAATAGTTATTGTAGCTATCCACTGAGAGCAGAGTAGAATGCACACTTGGAATCTTTGCAAGCAATCACAGAAAAGGTAGTATCATATAATAGATAAGAGCTCAACTCTGGAGCCAAACTGCTTGGGTATGAATCTTGGCTCATGACTCCTAGTTATGTAAACCTTTGAGCAAGTGACTCAACCTTTCTCTAGCTCAGTTTCCTTATGTGTAAGTTGTGAACACTGTTTGTAGCCACTTAATAGGAGTTGATATGTGGAAAGCACTTAGAATGATTAATCAATGTAAAGCACTTATAAAAGTATCCGCTGTTGCCGGGCGCGGTGGCTCAAGCCTGTAATCCCAGCACTTTGGGAGGCCGAGACGGGTGGATCACGAGGTCAGGAGATCGAGACCATCCTGGCTAACACGGTGAAACCCCGTCTCTACTAAAAAAAAAAATACAAAAACTATCTGGGCGAGGTGGCGGGCGTCTGTAGTCCCAGCTACTCGGGAGGCTGAGGCAGGAGAATGGCCTAAACCCGGGAGGCGGAGCTTGCAGTGAGCTGAGATCCGGCCACTGCACTCCAGTCCGGGAGACAGAGCGAGACTCCGCCTCAAAAAAAAAAAAAAGTATCCGCTGTATAAGTAAGCATTTAACAAATGTTCTTGACAAATGCTATTATTACTGACAAGTACCCTTTATCTATTTGGTTCCATACATTATTCTGGGGCACCTTGAAGAGTGCAAAAGAAAATTTTAAGATAAGATATTGCCCTTACAGGGTTAAGCTGAAGATGAAACAAAAAACTAGAATCAATAGAGCGATTAGAGAACCCTTAAGTTCCAACTGAATAACTGTGGTTAAAGGAAGGAGAGGATCAGGATAGTCAAAGAAGGGGCCTAATGTGGTGATACATACTTAGTGGGTGCTCAACTAAGTTCATTAAAGATAATCCAGATAGAATTTTCACTCACATTAGGATTTTATTAACTGTTATATCAATCTCTGGATTTGGGGGGAAACAGTCACAGAAACAAAATAATACCCTCAATTATCAATGCATTTAGAGAATGCTAAAATAGAAAAGGGTAAAAAGGAATTTATCTTTTAGCTTGACCTTGAATGAGGTTTCAGGATTTGAGAATGGTGGAGATGAAAGAAACCTCAGAGATCCTCATTGATCAGCTGGTCTACGCACCATCTTTTATATATGAAGAAGCAGGCCCAGAAATATGAATGACTTGTTCAAATTGCACTGGAGAACCAGTTCTCCTCATTCTCAGTCTGATTCTTGGCTCCCTGTGGACTTTGGTTGGCTTCACCGGATCCTGAAAGCCATTCTCCCTGCCCAACACTTATCAGTTAGTCAGACTTCCATCTATGGGCCCTAGAACTTTTCCTGCCAGTGCTTGCTGCTATAACCTACTGTGGCCCTTGTGGGCTGACAGCCATATCGTGCAGGATTAGTTAGCTCTCTAGGCATTGACAAGAACCTTTGAATTTTAGAAAATATCAAAAAAAAAAAAAAGAAAAACAGAAAAAATATATACAGAAATCAAGAAATTAGCAATGTGACCAACAACATATGTTCTGAGCCCCATTTCTCTAACATATGAAAATTTAAAAATAATGTCGGCCGGGCGCGGTGGCTCAAGCCTGTAATCCCAGCACTTTGGGAGGCCGAGACGGGCGGATCACGAGGTCAGGAGATCGAGACCATCCTGGCTAACACGGTGAAACCCCGTCTCTACTAAAAAGTGCAAAAAACTAGCCGGGCGAGGTGACGGACGCCTGTAGTCCCAGCTACTCAGGAGGCTGAGGCAGGAGAATGGCGTAAACCTGGGAGGCGGAGCTTGCAGTGAGCCGAGATCCGGCCACTGCACTCCAGCCTGGGCGACAGAGCAAGACTCCGTCTCAAAAAAAATAATAATAATAATAATAATAATGTCAACATGTACAACTGGTGAGAATATCTTTAAAGTGAGCAAAGTAGGGAATAAAGGTTTTTTATTTTTTACTTTGTTTTGTTTTGCTTTCTGACCCTTTGAGTTGTTGTGTAAGCCATAGTATTTTGAAAGTTAATGATGAAATGCTATACAATTTTAGGCATATGAAATAGTTCATTGGAGGCACAAAGCCTGGCAATTTCCTGTGGCATCTACCACACGAAATGATGCACAAATTGGCAAAGAAAATGACACACTTTCAGAATCTGTAATTATATTTTATTATCTCTTACACTAGTTCTAAACTTGAATATCTAAATGAAGACAAAATTTCTAAGGGCTCAGTGGAAGGCTTGACACATAGTGGGACATACAGACATTCAATAAATAAATCTATTAATTAATAAAGGAATAATGAATAATTATAAGTTAATTAGTAAATAAATAAATAAATAAATGAACGAGTAACCCCCTAGCTGATAGTAGCATAAAAGCTCCGTCAGCTTTAATGAACCTGAGGAAAGCTGTTTCAGTTTTTTCCAAAAACTGGACCTATGACCCAGTGACCATGCAAAGTTTAATGTTTGCAAGGCAGAATGGATGTTGGAAGAAATGTAGCTGTGGTGGATGATACAGTGCAACAGCATCATCTTTGGGATTTGATTCTCTGATACTTCACTCATACTCCCAATTTAAGGTCATGTTCATATCCATGCTGGCATACTTTGAATCCTAGCAAATAAATTAATACTTAATCTAGTCTGCCAAAGCCCTGTGTTCAGAATGATGGCACCTTGTTAGAAGGCTTGCCTAATTACTCTAGGATCCTCTGTCCTGGATAGTTACATCCATTTATTCATGCACCAAATATATACTGAACACATGCATAATCCTGTGCTAGGAACTGGGGCTACAATAAACTTAAGAACCTCACAATTCAATGACAGAGATTTCCAAGTTACTAAGGCAAGGTGAAAATGCATGCAAAGTACTGAAGGGGCATGAGGACGGCAGGATAAGTTCTGCTATGAAAGGGAGGATAGGCAAGCAAGAGGGGACATGTGAGCTTATATTAAAGAATAGATCATTATTCGCCAAGTAGAATAGGGAGCAAGATAGGGAGGTTATTCTACCACCAAAAGGAATTACACAGAGCTCTTGACTGTTGTATTAGTCAGGATATATATATATCCTATTAGTTTTTATAGCCTATGTATTTATCATATATATATGATAAATATGATATTAGTTCCTATATATATAGGAACTAATAGGAATATATATAATATAATATATATATATATGATATATAAGGGAGCTTATTAAGTATTAACTCACAAGATCCCAAGATACCCCAATAGGCAGTCTGCAAGCTGAGGAGTAAGGAGAGCCAGTCCGAGTCCCAAAACTGGAGAACTTGGAGTCTGATGTTTGAGGGCAGGAAGACTTCTTACATTATAAGGAGGTAATATGGAGAGTGTAGAGGGTGTTGAAAGGGAAAAAAAAGGCAATCATCATACATTCTATGGACCAGTTATTAATTAAGAATAAATGGTTGCTGGTGGAAATGTCAATTAGTACAGATTATTTGAAAGCAATTTGGCAGTTATGTCAAAACTTTCAAACTATTCATAATTTTTAACCCAATAATTTAACCTTTAGAAATATATCCCAAGATAATAATCCAAAATGCACTGAATGATATATTCATTGCAATATAGAGTACAAAGAAAATAGAAAACAACAAACAATATAGGAATGTTAAGCCACTGCAGTAATTTCACTTGAAATATTATTTTGTCATTATGTTTAGAAGACACCTTGGTTTGCAGTCTTCTTTACTTGTGATATCTTTCTCAGATTTCAGTATCTAGGTAATACTGGCCTCATAGAATAAGTTGGGAAATGTCTGCCCTTCTATCTTTTAGAAAACTTTGTGAGAATTGGCTTTCCTTCTTTTTTAAATGACGTTTAGTAGAATTCACCAGGAAAGCCATCTAGGCATGGGCTTCTGTGTGGCTAATTTTTTAAGTTACTGATTCAATCTCTTTACTTATTATAGATCTATTCAGCCTTTTAATTTTTTCTTGATTCAATTTTGGTAGTTTGTGTCTTTCTAGGAATTAGTCCATCTTATCTAAGTTAGCTGGTTTACTGGCATATAAATGTTCATAGTATTCCCTTTTAAATCTTATTTGTGTAAGGTCAGTAATAATATCTCTTCTTTTATTCCTAATGTTTGCAGTGTAAATCGTCTCTCTTTTTTTTCTTGGTCAGTCTAGCTAAGGTTTATCAATTTTATCAATCTTTTCAAAAAAGATTTTTCTTCCCCACTTTTGTTAATTTTTTTCAATTTTTAAAATTCTCTGTTTTAATAATTTCTGTTCTAATCTTTATTATTGCTTTTTTTCTCCTTGCTTTAGATTCATTTTGGTCTTACTTTTCCAGGTAGAAGATTAGATTATTCCTTTGGATCTTTTTTTAATATAGATATATATGGCTATAAGTTTTTCTTTTTTTTTTTTTTCTTTTTTTTTTTTTTTGAGACTGAGTCTTGCTCTGTCACCCAGGCTAGAGTGCAGTGGCGCGATCTTGGCTCACTGCAAGCTCCGCCTCCCGGGTTTATGCCATTCTCCTGCCTCAGCCTCCTGAGTAGCTGGGACTACAGGTGCCCGCCACCTCGCCCGGCTATTTTTTTGTATTTTTAGTAGAGATGGGATTTCACCGTGTTAGCCAGGATGGTCTCAATCTCCTGACCTCGTGATCCGCCCGCCTCGGCCTCCCAAAGTGCTGGGATTACAGGCTTGAGCCACCGCTCCCGGCGGGCTATAAGTTTTTCTCTAAGTACTGTGTTAGCTACATCCTATAAATTTTGGTATCTTGTGTCTTCATTCTCATTTATCTAAAAGTAGTTTCATTTTCTCTTGTGATTTCTTCTTTGATTCATTGGTTAGTTAGGAAAGTGTTGTTTAATTTACATACATTTGAGAATTTTCCAAATTCCTTTACGTTACTGAGTTTTAATTTCATTTCATTGTTATATGTTCATTAAAGCTGATGCTTCAAAGATTTTCTAATAATTGGGAAACTGTGTCTATTACTATTAAAATAATTGGCTTCTATTTATTGAACTATAGTGTCAGCAACTATGGTGAGTCCTATTTATATGTTATCACATTTAAATACCTACAACTGAGGCTCAGGGATTAAATAATATTTCTAAAGTCATACAGCCAAATTCCAACGTCTATGCCCATAACACTTCAGTATGTGAAATAGTAAACTTAAAAATCAGAATTTAAAATTATATAGAAAAGTATAATACAACTAAATTTAAACCGGATACATTTTTTAAAAACAAAGAAATAATAATACTCAGGGATATTTGTATCTCTGTAATAAGATTATAACTTTTTCCTCAATTCCCTTTGAATTTTTTCTAAAAAGGGAATGCTTCCATTTGTTAATGGAAAAAAAAAATTTTTAATAAATTAAGCTTTTAGTTAGGAAAGGGAATAAAGGTTAATTTGGAAAAAAGTTAGAAAAGAAAAATTAAATGATAGATTTTATTGGAGTTATGAATGCTACTAGAGATCTTTAAAACTTTTCCATTGTTGAATTGTGGACAATAGATAAAGCTGAAAATGTGATACTGTGAAAAAATGCATACAAGCAAATAGCTAAGCTACCTCATTTTTATTACTAGTAATAAAAGACAGCTAGAAGTAAATTAGATAATTGAGCATAAAAATTATGAGATTAAATTCATGAAGAAAACAAATCTGAGAGATAACTACAGAGAAATGCAATGAAAATAAACTACTTATCCACATAAGTAGTTTGGTTTTTTTTTTTTTTTTTTTTGAGATGGAGTCTCGCTGTGTTGCCCAGGCTGGAGTGCGATGGCGTGATCTCGGCTCACTGCAAGCTCCACCTCCTGGATTCAAGTAATTCTCCTGTCTCAGCCTCCCAAGTAGCTGGGACTACAGGCACATGCCACCACGCCCAGCTAATTGTTGTATTTTTCGGGGTTTTGACATATTGGTCAGGCTGGTCTCGAATTCCTGAGCTCAGGTGATCCACCTGCCTTGGCCTCCCAAAGTGCTGGTATTACAAGCGTGAGTCACCATGCCTGGCTGGTTGGTTCTTATTCTTCCATTACTTCTCCCACCTTTCACCAGATGTTCAGTTATTTTGTTGTGTTCGTTTTGTTTTGCTTTGCCTGAATTTTCTCTCCATACACATGATGGAAATCATTGCTCAACACTTTGGTTCCTGCATTCATTCAGTGAATATTGAGTACCTGTCATGCTATAAATCCCAGAGATACCAAAATGAAAGTAATATGTTACCTGCTGTTAGATCATAACATGATAGGAGGGAAATATATAAAAATAAGTGGCATTCACTGCGACAACATTGGGTAGAACACCTAAGCATAACCTTAAAAATGCTAAGTGTTCGTGAGACGGACAAAGAGAAAAGAGTTTCTAAAACCACGTTCTGAGACAAGATATAGAAGATTAATCTATATATATTTAGGAGAGTAGCATGGGCTCGAAATACAGTTTTGGGAGGTGTTGTGGTTACAACCATGATAATATATGGATTAGACATCCTTCCTAACTCTTCCACTGATTTGATTTCTACCAACATAGCTTAGTTTTGCCTGTTCTAGGACTTACTGTCATTGGAATTACCTATATGTATTCTTTTATGTCTGCCTTCTATAGTGCTTTTATGGTCCATCCATGTTGTTTCCTGCATCAATAGTTCAGTCCTTTTTATTGTCGAGTAGCATTTCATTGTATGACTATATCACAATATATTAATTTACCTGTTGATGGATATTAGGGCAGTTTCCAGTTTGAGGTAATTGTGAACAGTCTTGTAAAGACATCTTTTTGTGGACATATGTTTTTCTCTTAAGTAATTTTCTAGGAGTGAATTTCTGAGTCATAGATTAGTTATATGTTTACATTTACAAGAAGATACCAAACTATTTTTCAAAGTGACAGTATCATGCTGCATTCCCACCAATTTAAATGAGAGTTGCAAGGGCTCCACATCTTACTAACACTTAGTATTGTCAGTCTTTGATTTTAGCTACTCTAGTGGGTTATCAAGTGAACTTTGACTTTAATTTGCATGTCCCCGATGACTAATAATGTTTTTCATATGCTTTCTGATCACTTATATATGTCTTATGTTAAATATCCAGTCAAGTCTCTAGCTCATTTTTTATTGGTTTTTCTATTTATTGTTCAATTGTAGGACTTTAAGAATATTTTGAATAAAAACTGTCAGATATATATATTGCAAACATTGTTTCCCACTTTGTGACTTGTCTTTTCATTTTTTAAATGATCTCTTTTGAAGAACAGACATTTTTAACTTGGGCTGACATCCAATTTAGCAACTTTTAAATTTATCATTTGTGCTTTCTACATTCTATCCATAAATCTTTGCCTACCTCAAATGATAAATATATTGTACATTTTCTTCTAGAATTTTACAGTTTAAGCTTGTGTGTTTAGATCTGTAATCTATCCCTTAATAATTTTGGTGTTTCGTGTGAATTGAGTCAGTTTATTCTTTTCCAAGTTGCTCCACAGCATTTGTTGAAGCAGTTTTAGCTATGGGAAATCCAGGTGGGCATGAGTGAGAGGTTGGGCTTGTGGGAGTGAGGTTCAGGAAAGCAGCCTAAGCTGGAAATATTGCTTTGGGGAGAGCCATGGTTATTATAACTATGTTAATAAATAGGTACAACCATTTCTAACCTCACCAATCTTCCTCTTTAACAGCAGCAGACCCAGAATAATATAACATGTCATAGTAAGTATATGGTATGGGTAAAAACAGATATATAGAGTTCTATGACAACGTAGAGAAGGATACTAACTCCACTTCAAGTTGAGAAAATGAGATGACCCTTAAGCTGTTTTGAAGATAGAGTACTTCAGCAGGGTAGACATGAAGTGGAGTGGAAGGGCAGTCCAAAATTAGATTGTTTTTGTCAATTAGAATTCTGAAATAGATAAACAAAAGCATGGCAAGCACTCAGTGTATTCTCTGCTTGATATCTCAGATTTTTCTGATAATAGTGTGGCATTCTTTGGAGAATACATCTCTTTATACCTCCCCCACCCCAACAGACCACACCTCTACCATGGCGAAGTAATTTTTATATCCACAGAGACCCTGCCCACTGCCACCACTGTCATAATTAGATGACACAGAGCTGAACATCAAGTCCGTTCTGAGCACATCAGAGATCTTCCCTGAGATTTTTTAGCTTGAACGCAAAGAGTGCCAGAGTCAGTCACTGGTTTGGAAATTATAAGAAAGAGAGCTTAGGATTCAGTGGTAGCTGTGTTTGCTACCATGTAAAAGGGTCTGATCAGTAGGGAGAGAAAAGGAAAGCAAACATGCCATGAGATAGAGTGAGTGTCCTGATTGCATTTGAATCTTCTGTTCTAGTTCTTCATGTGGTCTAGCTGCATGTGGCCTATCTCGTTTGGTTGTTCTTCAATTCCTCAGATTTGATGAGATTTTCTGTATCCTTGCAATAAAATTCCTTTTCTGTAGGGCAGTACAGGGCTGCCACATAGTCTGTGCCCTGCTCAACTTCAGGAGACATCCTTTTCAAGCATAGGCACTTGTAGGCAGGGAGCTCCACCCAGAAGCCTTTAGAGTTCTTACCTCATCACTAAGGGCTAAAGACAGTGAACTGGATGTCTCTGCAATCTGGGGCAAGGTTGACAGGAATCATTTGTTTTAACTAGAAAATCCATACAAATTTGAGGACATTGTGTAAAAAAAATAAGAAATATGCAGTTCAACCTATAAAACAGCCATAAACATGGTTGTTGTTCCTTCATCTTGTGGGACGTAGAGTCAGTCAGTGTTTCTGAAATAGCCTCAGGTAAGTACCTAGGAGTCCAGCAGAGGGGTAATTTGGGAATAGAGCTAGGACAGCTCCTGGATTCTGGGATGGTGGTAGAGCTGGCATAAACTAAATCTGCGGTTTACAATAAATAATCTAGTGTGCCATTTAG
Source organism: Trachypithecus francoisi (assembly GCF_009764315.1). NCBI lineage: Eukaryota > Metazoa > Chordata > Mammalia > Primates > Cercopithecidae > Trachypithecus > Trachypithecus francoisi. Next base: position 73,280,755 of record NW_022681473.1, on the reverse strand, counting down.
TTGAGTGTTTCTGGTTAATACGAAACTTCTATTCAATACTGTTTTTAAAAATTATAGTTATCAGTACAATTCATTTTGGTTAGTCTATACATAAATAATTAGGACATAAAGTGAAACTCAAATAGCAGTTTTATTTGCTTCAGCTCTGAGTTCCTGTAATACCTGCCAGGGCAGCTTTATGATGTGACTAGTCTTTAATCCACAGCGGCCAGGTGGCAGGAGCCATGGTAGGCAGACCCTAATGAGGCAAGATCAGACCTCTTTAGTTCATTAAACCAGACAAGGATTTATGGTAGAAAGTCCTAGGAAGCATGGGGTTTGAGTGCACAGAAACATTCTGCTTTGATACCTTGACTTTATTGCTAAACACTGGAAAGCATCACATTCCCTTTAGATTGAATATTATTTGTTCAGCTTCTCTAGGTCATAGTTGACGGTTCTATTATTGTTGAAGTCCCTCCCTAAGAGCAGCTCCATACATGATAAATAATTGGTCAACTTGAAAATCCTCCCACTTTTTTACAAATAAGCCAGTTTCTGCATTGATCATTGATTTGTTTATTCACTAGCAGACCTTCTACCAGGTACTAGGTTAAGGAGATATTGAAAATAATCAGTAAATGAAATAAAAATAAGCCCTTTACTTAAGGAGCCAGTCTACACAGTTAAATAGAAGACAGTCAAGTAAAAGATAAAAAATAGAGAACAATAAATGCCAGAATGTGGGCAAACACAAAAGGAGTTGGAGCATGTATTCATTCAACAAATATTTATTGAGTATATACTATATGTACATGCTCTAAGGCACCAGAGAGATGGGAGTGGATGAAAACAGATTTCTTATTTTCAGGAAGTTTACATTTCCATGGGGAAAACAGACAATAAACAAATGTGTATGCAGGCAGATGGTGATAAATGTTAAAAAAAAAAAAAAAGGAAAAGAAAGAAGAAAGAAAAGAAAGAAGAAAGAAAGAAGAAAGAAAGAAAGAAAGAAAGAAAGAAAGAAAGAAAGAAAGAAAGAAAGAAAGAAAATAGTAATAGGGCCAGTGCAATTTTAGATAGGTCTGTCAGAAAAAGCCTCACTGATAAGGGATATGTGAGTAGAACTCTGAACGAGGTAAGGAATCAGCCTTCTAAGGGAAGAAGATTACAAGCAGAGGGAACAGCAAGAGCAAAGTCCCTGAATCAAGATTCAAGGAAATCTTGAATTTAAGGATTCAAGGAAAAGTAACAAGGCCCGTGTGGCAGGAGGACGGTGAGGCAAAGAAGGCACAGTGGCAGAAGAGATCAAAGTGGTAGCTAGAGCCAGATTATGGAGAGCCTTTCCAGCCATGTTGTACATTTTGGGTTTTGTGCTGAATGAGATGGGAAGCCACTGGAGGAACTCAAGCAGAATGACATGATCTGAATTACAATTTTAAAAGATCACCCTGGCTGTTGTAAGGAGAATAAAGAGCAGCAGGAATAGGTGGAAGCAGGGACACCAGCTGAGGTCAATATCATGCTCCAGGCAAGAGATGGTGGTGACTTGGACTGGGGTAGTAGTGGTGGAGATGGTGAGAGGTGGTCAGATTATGGGTGCATTTTAAAGCTGAAAACACAAGATTTATTAACCGATTGGAAGTGGGGTGTGAGAGAAAGAGAGGAGTCCCTACAAGTTTGCAGCCTGGGTAACTGGAAGAGTTAGAATTTCCTAAGTTGAAGAAGACTGAGGGAGGACCAAGGTTTTTGTTTGCTTGCTTGGTGTTTGTTTATTTGTTTGTTTGTTGAGGGTTTCCAGAGAAGACCATGTGTTTGGTTTGAAGGCTGTATGTAGTTGATATCTAAGTAAAGATAGTGAGTAAGCAATTAATTGGATATATGAGTCTGGAACTCTGGTAAAGTTTCAAGCTGGAGACAGGGAAAGCTCCAAGCTGGGAAGGGAGGGAAAGGAGACTCAAAAACTGAGTCCAAGTACCCCCAGTTCTTAGCAACCAGGAAGATCAAGAGGGATCAGCAAAACAGACTGAGGACAAATGGAATATGGGGTAGGATGGCAATGAAAATGTGGAGGTGTGCCAGAGTTCAAGGAAGCAAGCGTTTCAGGAAGAAAGATATGATGAACTATATCTAATGGGAAGATCAATAGAGTAAGATGAGACCTGAGAATCAACATTTGATTGGGCAACACGAAGTTCATTGGTGACCCTGAATAAAGCGGTTTAGATCAGTAGCCAGAAAACTTTTTCTGTAAAGGGCCAGAGAGTAAATATTTTAGGCTTTTCAGGCCATCTGATCTTTTTTGCAAATACTCAATTCTGCTGCTGTAGCACTAGTCATAGGTAGTACATATAGAATGAGCATGGTTATCCTCGAATAAAACCTTATTTGCAGAAACACATAGTGAGCTGGATTGGTTCATGGGCCACAGGTCACTGACCTCTGGTGTAGATGATGTTACAATATTTAAAGTGTGATTGAAGTAAGTTCAGAAGGGAAGAGAAGATGGGGTGACTTTGGAGGAGTTTTGCTGTAAAGAGAAGCAGAAAGATCTGAGTGTTGCAAGATGAGAGAGAAGAGAAGAGAAGGTCTCTATTTCCTTGGGAGAAATAAGTATGACTTCCCAGACAAAGTGATGCTGTAGATGTCTTGGGCCTCAAAGTTAAGGAAAACATCCTACTTACTATGCATTAGAGTGATCATAAAATCCAGCGTATAATTTCAGCTACCCCTTAGCTATACTTGGCTTGGTCTCTATGTCCTTTGCTTACGTGAGCTTTTTACTGGAATTGAGCCTCCCCAACTTAGACTGCTGACTGAGTGATGTGCTTTTATTTAGCATGACCAGTCTCAGAAATAACATAAATCGGGGAAAAATAAAACAGATTTCATCTGGGATTCCATTTCACAGAACTTAATTAGAATGATTGGCATCTCATGATTTTGATTTCTTCCTAAGCAAAAAATTCTAAATTGAATTTCATTTTTTGAGATCAAAAGAGGATTAGCTCCCACAATTTCATAAATAATGAACCCAGGGTCTCAGCCTTCACTAAGCTACAAGTGACAGTCATTGGGATCTGATTTTTCCTTACTTTTCTGATCTGCTTCTTTTTCTTATTTTTAGGTACAAGTAGCCCCAGTGCTTCATGCGAATTGGAATTTGTTTTTATTCCTGGTGTTAGATTTGAAGTAGTAACAAAAAAAAAAAGAAAAAACCTATAAAAAGGAAACATTTTTCCTGCTGTTAGCTACTTTTTAATAAGTATTTTTAAGGCATTGCATTAAGTGCTTTACAATTCAACTTTTTTCTTATGAAAATTTTTAAACATGTAAAAAGTAGAAAAAGTAGAATTATGAATATATTTTACCTATTACTAAGCTTCAATAATTACCAACTCATATTGGTATAATCCCCTGAATTATTTTGAGAGAAAGTTGTAGAAAATATGACTTTTTATTTTTCTGACTCAGGACTACACATTACATTCCGTTTGTCCTATTTCCTTATCTCCTTTAATCTAGAACGATTCCTTAGTTTTTATGGTTTTCATGACATTGACATATTTTGAGAGGATGTCTCTTACTTTTAATTTACCTAATTGTTTCTTCACGGTTAACTTTAACTAATGCCTTTTTGACGGAAATACTACAGAAGTGATGTTGTGTACTTCCCAGTGTTTTCCATCAGGAGGCCCATGGTGTCATGTTGTCCCACAATTTGGTGATGCTAATTTTGATCACTTGATTAAGGTGATATTTACCAGATTTTTCCACTATAAAGGTATCTTTTCCCCTCTTTTTAATAATTAAGTAATCTGGGAAGAGATAAATATCCTATTCCCCAACAAACTTTCAACCAATAGTTTAAGCATCCACAGATGATTCTTCCCTGAATAGACTGTTATTATGATGATTACAAAATGGTGATTTCCTGACTTTATCATTCCTTCTATAATTATTAGTCATACTCTAAAGAAGAGCTTTTCTTTTATCCCATTTTAATTACATAATTTATGTATTTTTGATAATCAGAGTGAACTCAGATTTTTTAATTGAATGTGTTATACTTTATTACTGTCATTATTCATTTTAATATTCAAATTACCCAGGTTTTGTTTGTGTCTTTTCACATGCTACCATTCATTCTAGGTTTTGTTTATTTGTTTTGTGTTTGGTGTTATGTTTATATTTAATACTTCTTACTTTCTTTGAGCCCCATGAAATGTTTCAGACTCACCTTATACTTTCTCTGCTTCAGCCTTGGAATCAGCCATTTCTCTAAAACATTCTAGATTCTTTCATGGAAAAGGGCATCCGGAAGACAAAATCTGAGTACTGAATGTGTATTTTGCTATTGGGGTATCATTACATCTAAGCTCCTTTAATGGACAGAGAAGAAATAAAACTTTTTAGAAAATCGTAAGTTTATATCTCATGCCTCTAATTGCTAGTCACCATCGTAAGATACTTCCTCTCCTTCCTCCAAACCATGTTGTTTTTTTTGTTTTTTTTTTTTTTGAGACGGAGTCTTGCTCTGCCGCCCAGGCTGGAGTGCAGTGGCTGGCTCTCAGCTCACTGCAAGCTCCGCCTCCCGGGTTCACGCCATTCTCCTGTCTCAGCCTCCCGAGTAGCTGGGACTACAGGCGCCCGCCTCGTCGCCCGGCTAGTTTTTTGTATTTTTCAGTAGAGACGGGGTTTCACCGTATTAGCCAGGATGGTCTCGATCTCCTGACCTCGTGATCCGCCCGTCTCGGCCTCCCAAAGTGCTGGGATTACAGGCTTGAGCCACCGCGCCCGGCCCAAACCATGTTTTAATCTCACCTTTCATTCACAGTGACAATCCTGGTTCCCAACAACATCCATGTGTTTACTCATTTGCTCAACCCTACAGCACACACCAAATGGTTTCAGAATTGTCATGCCTTTGTATCACAACCAGCAATAAACCTGTTAAGCGAAGTTCAAGGCTTCTTTACAGTTTTACCTGTACAGTATACTCAGGGGATACATAAGTACTACATCCCTCCCATATTATTTTGAAGCAATCCAATGCATCAGATTTTTTTAGCTCTTAATATTGCAATATGGCATGACCATAATGCCATTATTACACATAAAAATTGAATATTAGTGGATCAACAAGTATCCAGTGTTTTTTCAGGGCTCAAATTGGCTCATAAGTATCACAAATGGGTTTGGTGGTTGTTGTAATTGTTGCTTTGTTTTGTTTTATAATTTGTTTGTTTGAACCAAGATCAAAATAAAGTCTATACATTGTAACTGGCTGATCCTTCTCAAAGTCTCTTCTGATTTATATGTTTTCCTGCCATATTTTATTTGTTTCTTGCAATTTTATATCTATGAAATCAGATCGTTTGTCTTGTAGAGCTTCCCACACTTCAGATTTTGCTGATTGCATATTTATAGTATAAATTACCATGTTTCTCTGTCCTCTTTGTTGCTGTAAACTGGTAGTTGAATCCAGAGGTTTGGTTAGATTCTGATTCATTTGAGGGAGTTTTGTTTTGGGAGTAAATAGAGGTTTGCAAGACTACTTTGTAGTAATATTTTATTCTTTTATCAGAAGGCATGAAACATCTGACTGTCTCTTTGTGATTGTAGCTGCTACTGATACTCAATGCCTACATCCGTTAGTTCATTAGGTTTGCAAAAGTAATCTTTTTTTTTATTAGGCAATTATAGACACACATATATACATGCATTCACATAGACACATTTCTGTAAACAGATATATCTCAAGCCAACTCTTATCTTTCCCTTAACCCCTCTTTGTTACATTATTACTTGTTCTTTTACCTCACTTGTTTTCAAAGTTCTCTTTTTATGTGTGTGAAAATAAGATTTGTATAATACAAAGTAGTGATCCAAATATACAGTAACAACTTTCCCGGGGGAACATAATTATTTTAGAGGAGAAATGAGGAGAGTAAAATAGCATGTATAAAACAATAAGGAGGTCACAGAAAAGATGTATCTGAGCTCAGTATAAATTTAAACCTAAATTCTGCCCAGAGAACACTCATATCACTAAGATGACATTTTAGAACTATGAAACTTTTAAAGCTTGAGAAATAAGAACAGGAAGATGAGGAGAAAAACTAAAACATGTCCCTAGTTTTAAAGTTTTCTGGATGAGAAGGATAAAAATATGTCAAGATTCACTCATGTGTGTTTACAAACATGGGATTTGAGTAGGAAAATAATTTGAGATTTTTGTTTTGTTTCCTTTCATGAAGCATGTATTTCATCTTAAGCCGGTTCACCAACGCCATTACATCTCAGGGTCAGGCTGGGCAATTTCATGCCATCTGACCTAACAACTTGGAGACTTCTGAGTAATAGTGACTCCTAGTATGGGTGTTCTAATGTCTGTCACAACATGAAAGGTATTCATTTAACAGAGACAAAACAAAATCAGATAAACAAAAGACATGTGTATCTAACTGACTGCAAGGGTTGGAATGAGTGGTTTACTCTTATTCAATTAAAGATAAAAATTATTTACACCAAATAAAATTAGAAACCTGCTATGTTTCTTCTCAGTCCATGGTGTGAGGTTGGGAAGAGGGTCCTTTTTAAAAAGAAATGGCTTCATCGAGATATAATCCACATAGTATACAATTCACTCACAGTATACAACTCAATGTTTTCTAGTATATTCATAGAGTTATGCCACCATCACTTCAATCTAATTTTATAACATTTTATCTCCCCTAAAAGAAACCTCATACCCATTGGCTGCCACTTCCCAATCTCTGTGCCCACTATCCCCAGCCCTAAGCAACCAGTTTACCTTTGTTTCCACAGATTTGCCACTTAATGGGCAATTACCTTTTAATTGCCATTCGTGGCCTGTCACACTTAAATTCTTTCTTTTTTAACATCATCATAAAAAGAAAAATTGAAGAAAGGCCAAAAAAAAATGAATGAGTGTCACAAAAATTGTAACAGGATAACCAAAAGAGATGTTGTTGAATCCAATAGCATCTGATGATTTAAATAAATAATCTTCAAGCATTAAGCTATGGGAAGAACACACTTAAGAGAATCAAGCACTAATAATTTTCAATATAAACTTGAAGCAGGCTTAAGTTGCAGAAACTTGTCATGCTGTTAAAAACAGTGATATTTGCAAGCAGGAATATTTGCAAATTCAATTTCTGACTTCTCTGCTCACCAATTATGTGGTTCTGGGGCAAATAATAGAAGATTTATACACTTCAGATTCCTCTTCTGTAATATGGGAATAATGATGGTACTAACTTCATGAAGTTAGCATGGAGATTAATTCATGTAGAGCTTTTGGAACCAAATGTGGCACATAAGTGCCCAATAAATGTTAGTTATTGTTTTATCATCTTTATTAGTTAGAGCTCAACATTTTAGGTCAAATTCCAAAATGGAATTTTTAGATATGCCAACTTGCCCCATGCCACATTTGATTGGTATTTTCAAAGTCTCTATTTAAAGACATTTCTGCCATGAAAGCAATGGATCTAGATCTAAGATACTGTCATGTAGACAGACAAAGAATATCATTGATCAAGTATAATTAAGCATAGAACTGTAAATCAGTCATTAGTTGCTTCAGAACCATGTGTTCTATAAATAGTACAATTGCTAATTTATTATTCTCACCTAGCACTCGTGTAACAGATTTTCCTTTTCTATATTAAAAGAAAAAAATTACAGCGGCAAAAAAGCTTATATAATGGTATTACACATGTCTAATAAAAAATAAAGAATACTGTTAAAGCATTATAAACCACATATAATCTCTTATAGTTTAAATGTTTAGCTAAGATCCTAAACATATGACTTTTAAGTCTGTGACTGTGAACTGAAATTGTGACTTGTTTTTTCTGTCCACAAATGTAAGGAAATGTAACCACCAATAGTTTCATTACCTTCTCTTTAATTCCAATCTGAAATAGCTTTTGCTAATAAGACTGACACATTAGATATGTTTATTCTTAAAATATTGTTGTGTATTTTCTGTTCTTTTGAAAAGTGTGGTGCTTAGTAGTATTACGTCCCAATCAGATGATTCATGATACACAACATTTTCATACTTGGGAAATGTTAGCACATTATAGTCCTTGCTTTGAAACATAAAAGAATTAATCACAGATAACACATTTTCATATTCCTTTGACCCTTGAGACCATTTAAATGATGTGGCTTGCATGCAACCTCATTTTGGGCCCTCGTAGCCCTCTACGCTGTCCCTCTATGTCTGCATTTTCACCCCAGGCTTTACTCCTCTTGGCATTGTTTTGTATTTGCATGAAAATTTGTAATTTTTTTTTTGCATGACAAGTCATTGGTGATGTTGAAGTTAAATGTCCAGCATACCTTGCAATATCACATGCCATTAATTCTTACATGATTTTTTTCTTTTATTTTCAGTTACTGAAGTTTAAATATGCTTGAAATGTAAAAGTGGCATGAAACTGGAGTGATGCAAGAATATTTAGTATTCTTTTAAGGACTGTCATTTTTAACTGGGAAAATTTGGGGGCAGTTCTCAACCTTGTTTTTGGACACCAACCCTAAATTACAAATGATGATAAAACAATATTGAACATAGGTGCTGTCAGCAGAGTAATAAATTCTGAAGTGATACCTTTTTTTTCCCTCTGAGAATGTAATTTTAGTACTTGAATGTAAAGTATGTGTCCTCTAATTTCAGAAATTATTATTTGATTCACTATTTTTCATAAAACATTCTTAATGGGCATACAATTGAGCTCTATTACTTTGCTGAAAGTTTCTAATACCTAAAAAAGTAATGAGTTACTTACTGAGTGACAGCACCAACATTTTAGTACTTTAATGTTTCCTAAATGAACATGGTTACGAAAATGGATATTTGATATGGGAATGTATGAGTATACACAGAACATAAGTTATTTATACCATTTTGTCTAGCTTCAAATTCATAAGGGTACAGGACTAATTCCCACCAATGGGACAAAAGTGCACATCCAAGCAAGTTTCCTTTCCTTCTAAGTAGTCAACTTGCTGCTCTACATTTATTCCTAACAGCTGCCATTGCCAAAAATGTTTTTGAATACCTGTTTTCAAATTACCTTCAGAGTCTTTGGCACCTTCATTTCAATAGTGTTAACAAATCTTGATCCTTGGAGAGTGATTTTAATTTTTTCAGCGGCTAAAAGACCCTCAGAGCCAAATCAGCCAAGCAAGAATGGTAGTCAATCTGGTAAAACATATTTTTTAATGATATATAAATATGAAATTAGTAAAACCTGCATGACCAATAGCTTATAAAATGACTGTCAATGCATTTCCCAAAGAGAAACCCCACAAAGCATTTGCACAAGAACTGCAGCAGTGGAATTAATGGAATTTTCTTAAGGAATCTTCTAGGCAAGCACATGATATCCACTTGAATGAATAAATTCTAATACCTGTATCATATGATGTATCTATGTGTTATTTTTAATTCAGCCTCATTTAAGCTAATGGAATAGTTAAAAATTTTAAAGACAGTCATTCTTACTTTTGTTTACCTGATCAGAATCTAGTTGAGTCACTGCCATTTTTCCTTTGATAAGTTAATATCAAGTTAATACCCCTTTAGCAGCAATTTTAACCGATTTTGGTTGATTGCCTCCTGGCTGTCACCAACTAGCCCTGTGATATCAGTATAGGACACAACTCTGTGCCTCTGCCTCCCTATCTACAAAACGAGGACATGGGTCTAAATTATTGTTAAAAATATCTTTTGAATAAAAATGTTATATTCTAATGATTATATATTCATGTGTAAGGCTATAATTATCATATATCCTTAATCTACATACTTCTTTGTGCAGTTTTAATTAAAACTAAGAGAAGTAACTCAAATTCAAATTATTTTAAAAGACATCAAGACACTGAGAAGAAAACCAGTTTTTCCAATAAAGTGTTTTCTATATGATGGTGATAAGAAGACACTTGTATAGCACTTTATGTTTACCTTGTCTTTTGTGAGTCTCACAACCTAAGAGCTGCTATCATTGTCCTCATTTTGCAGATGAAGATATTGAGGTTCAGAGAGATTCAGTTACCTCTCTAAGGTGATGAACTAGCAAGAAACAGAGCCAGCACAAAAACATTCTGGGTCTTCTCCTTCTAATTTAAGACTTTCCCTCCATCACCATTTATCTGTAACCAGTCTTTTGCTTAGGAGACAATTTTTCCAAGGTGCCACTATTCAGAATTTATACTCCTTGAAAATACAATTGGCCTTTAGAACTCTCTGGCACCACTTTAGAATTATTCACTTGCGTCACTACAGCTCTCTGTGCTTTTACAAACTAGTTGTTTTGTCAGCATGAGTGTGACAACAATTAGACGTCCCCTGTTTTTGCCCCATGCCTTTTCTCCTTCACAGTCATTCAATGACAAGCGTAAAAAGAGCTTCATCTTTTCACGAAAATTCCCATTCTACAAGAACAAGGAGCAGAGTGAGCAGGAAACCAGTGATCCTGAACGTAAGTAGATTCTCAAAGATAATGTCACATGCAACATAAGAGAAATAAATTCACAGGCAACACGCAGGATGTAGGCTCTCCCACGCCACACACCTAGGCAAACAACACAGCAGGCAGGCAGGGCAGGTCTACTACTGTGACCGGTGTTTGACTACAGTCTGGATCCCTCCTTTCACATGACTCTTCTTTGCAGAAGGCATTGGACAGAAACTTGCCTAAACTGGGACTTGCACCCAACTGACATTTCTCTTTGACCAGGAATGGGTCTGGTTTGCCTTTTCTATCATGCAACTCTCTAAGTCTTGAGACAAATTATTTTCTGAGAAGAAATATTGGATTCCATTGACACATATGTTTTTTAGAATGTTAGGAACAATTAAATTATCTTTATCAATTACTAACATATTTGCTCACTCTTTCCCTCCTGCAAAACACTAAACACTTACTGGGCACTGAGCTTGTAATGGTGGATATCATTTAGAATTTGCTATGAAATTTGAAGAGGTTTATTCCTTAAGTGGGGCATTTTTGTGGCCACATGATTGACCATGGACCAAAAATGGACATTTGCTGAATTTTTTTCTTTCTTACAATCTTTTGTTTAAACCTTGAGTTGCTCTGCAAATCAGAAATTTCCTTCTTGAATCTCAGCTCAAGGAGTTTGGGGTGAAGTTGGTTTAAAAGAAGAGAGAATGGGATCCAGATTGTTAAGGCAGCACGGTCTGTCATGGTAGTATTCATTTCAACTCCACTGACTTCTTCCTTCCTCTTCCGTGGCTGTTCTTCCTCTCTCATTGCTCTCTCTGGGGACTTCCATGCAGGACATCCCCGGATTAGGTGACGACGGTTATGGAACAAAGACTCTGAGTAAGTTTCCAGGAATGGTCACTGTAACTTTTCTTTTCTTTTCCTTTCCTTTTGAGTTTGGCTTTTGTTCCTTTTCCTGAGGGCCTTTCACTCCTAGCATGCACAAGATACGAGTTTTATTTGTTACCTAGCTGTGAATGCTCCTACAAAGTAACTTCCGATCGTTTTGTTCTGCATGTCAGCATTTAAAAGCAAAGTGTATCAGGCACTCTAACTTCTGTTGCAGTTAACACCATCCCTTTCTGACCAAGTGATATTATCAACATGGTCCTGATGCCCACCATAGCATCACTTGCTCTGCGCTTAATACCTCCCAGAGAGCAAGAAACCATGTTGAAAGAAAGGGTGAGCTAAGTGTTCTAGAACAGCAAAATAGAAATGTACTTTATGTTCTTCCTTCTGCCTTTTCACATGGAAATATTTAATGACCTTGTCAAATCTCATAATTGGGTTGTACTTTGCTGTTAGTAAAGGAGCTGTTTTGTAGTCAAAAAGAACATGCATTCTCTAAAAGCAAATTTTAAGCTACTTGATCTTCCATGAGTATTTATTTGTTATTAACTCTGATTTTTTTTCTGACTTGCGGTGATCCTGCTTGAAATGTTTATATGATAAAGTTTGGATATGTAATAATATGCCTTTCTATCAGTGATTTATCAGCTATATTACAAAATCAGTTCTTCACTTTATAGCATAGAGTGAAAAATAAAATATATTAAACCTTTACATTTTCTAGTTGTTCATGTATTTAGTCTGTGTCTGATTTCACTAAGCAATTAAAAAAAATTATCCTGTCTCTTAATATACTACACTATGATTTTTCCTCTTTAATAACTAACCCCATTGCGTAGGCACCAATGAAATGAGAACAGAGTTTTGTGTCTTTTGCAACTGTATCACATGTTTAATTTTTTTGTTTTGTTTTGTTGTTTTAAATTAACAGCTATGGGCAGTATTTTTAGAAGCTGTTTATTTGTATAAAACAAAATTACATTGAACTGGACTTTGTTTTCAAGGGCTCTTTCTATAACCCTGAGTATTGATACTCCCTCATAATTCAAATTGTTCATTTGGAGAGTTTTTAAAAGATATTTATATTTTAAAAAATCTGATTAAGAGTACTGATCTTAAAGATGAAAACTTTATTTTTGAGTCACTATATGGAATATGATAGAAAATTTTTCTTGAATTTAGTGGCTGAAGTTTAAATATTGATTTCAGCATTGTCTGAACAGCATCAAGCACCACCAGAGAAAATTTGTAAATTTTCAATTTGAGAGGGAAAAGAAACATCTTAATATATTATTAATAATAAACATCACTAAAAAGTAATGGCTTTTGGAGTGTCAAAAATAGGATACCCTTTCAATCCAGAATATGCAAATGTCTGTTTGCTCTTTAAAAATTGAATAAATTTAAAAAGTAAAACTTGGCAACAACAACAAAAAACCCTGTCATCCCCAATTCAAGGCACTTGAGATAATAATCTACATAAAATACACTATTATTGGTTATGTGCCTTGACTTTCATTTTTGTAACAGAAAACGGATTTGCACAGGTTCATCCACACTTCTTTCCCTATTGCCTCTTTGCACTTGCAAAACGTGTGCCCAAATTAGTAATGCAGTTCTGATCATAGACCAACACAAAGAGAAATGATGTGTGCAAATTTAACCCATACTTTGGTTTTCATTAGTTTCATACTCTAAAACTACTCTATCCAATTGGCAAGAATGTATGATGTCAAAGCACTTTTTTATTGTTAGAGAATAATTTTATATATTATTTTTCTCTTTCTAAAAATGTATAACTATTGTCACTTTTTAAAAAACTGAAGTTATTTATAGTGAGCTTCAGAAATCGAATAGTCACATGTTCTTCATTTAATTAAAGTAATATACAAATAAGTTGATAAACTGATGAATGTGTCATCTATAACTTAACAAGCAGTATGGATGAAAGAAAATGATTTTGGAAATAAGAGCTCAAATTCTGGCACATAAGCAACACATCCCTGTTAAGTTAGGTGAACTATGTATGAAAAAACAATTTGGAGTATTGCTGTGCAAGCAAGTCATTCAGCATGAATTAAAAAAAAAAAAAAAAATTCATGCCAGAACCTGTACTGTGTATCAGGCCATTTATCTCCTGCCTGTTCCATGCCTCCAGAATTCAATAGCTATCCAAGCAAGAATCCTAAAATAAAAACAAGGAACTATTGAGTTGATTCATAAAATATTATTCAGTGACTCACATCTTCCTCAAAGATTTCAACTCACTCACTGAAGCAGAAAAGATCTTCAAGAATTCCTTTTCATCCTGAGAATGTGTTTAGGAACTATTTAAATAGAAATAAAATTCAAGGGATTCCAGGGATCAATTAGCAATTTGAATTGCAGCATTCCAGCAAAATGCTTAAAGGCTAAAATTGAGAAATAAAAAACTCTGCAAGAAAACAGTGCCCACACACCAGAAGCGCCTGAATTTATAGTCAAGAAAACATTCAGTCAAGACATACTCGTCACTGTCACATAAATCTTGAAAGTCAGAGGTATATGAATGGGTCATAGTATTTTTCTAATCGCCTAAGTTGACATTATGCATTTTTTGTAATTAAAGATACTTTCTTCATTTGCTAAAAAGAAGAAACAGCAATCAAGCAGCGGGTTCCTGTAAAATGGAGATAAAGTTTTCATCTTCTTTATCTTATCTGAGTTTTCTTAATGCAGCCTCCTCTGCGGCTTTTACTTGCCTTTCGCTCACATTTCTAAGTAGCCTTGCATGAGTGTATTCCTTTCAGTTCTGGCTGCTCTTCAATGCTTGGTATCTCTTTAATTTGCTGTGCTGTTCTTGCAGAACATGTTTCTTCTAATGCCAGCGATAGCGAAAGTAGCTACCGTAAGTTACTGCTTTGGTTTGCGGTCCTTTTCTTTGCAACTGCCCCATTGCCTGTGGTGGTCATTTCAGATTTCTGTTGTTGTTTTTCAATTGCTACCTTTTATCATCTGTATTCAAAGCAAATGGCTTGAAATGAAATCACTGGATGTGGAAAGATAAAAAAGACACTAGAGCCATCAGTGGACCCTTATGTGATTTGTGCAAGCAGCAGTGGTCTTGCTAATAAACAATTCCAACCCCAGTTGGTTGTGACTCAGTGATTCAATTCTCACAGAGAAGGTGTGTAAAAAGTTCAACGTGGTGGATTTTTACATTGTAATCCCCAAAATAATTGAAACTCTCAGCAGGAGGGTGGAAAAATCATCATGGTATTGTTTTCCTTCTTATTTTGCCATTTCCTTTCTGTTCTTGGCTCCCCTTTATAGGAAAAACATTTATAAATTAAGTGTTCCTTTAAAATCAGGTGTGAATCTTTTACATCACTTTCTCTTTGATTAATCATTTAAGGTAGAATACTATAACATTTCTGACTTTACTTTTTTGATAATTGGGGAACTGATGGAAGAGTTTCATCCTCTAATGTTGAAGGAACTTAATTTTTTTAATGTGACCAAGTTTTCTTAGATCAGAAAACTTAGCTGAAAAGGTAGGTAACTATTTAAAAGTTATTTCTGGTCTTTGTTTGGTCACCTCAAGCCATTTGCTTAGTGTATGAAAATATCCACCAAACACCAATCACATCCTTTTGATCAATCCTCATGGTTTCTTACCACCTACTTACTTACTGGTTTTTGGTGACTAACATAGGTTCATATTTTTACTGGGATTCTTACAATTTCTATAAGATTAATTTATATTCCTTAGTGAAATGGGTTACCCAAAAAGTAGGCCTAATACATGTGACCCACAGATACTAAGGCAGAAATTGGTATTGTCTTTTGTTTGAATGAGTATTGTATTAATTGAAAACTAGAATTGATTGAGGTTTTCCCCCTGATTATAGCATGGTACTTTACAAAACCATGCCTTTTTGAGGTGGAAGGCAAAATAGTGGTACAACACTTAATTTGGATTTTGAGAGAGGGGCGGCAAGTAGGAGAGGAAGCACAAAAAAGGAAAGATGGCAGATGGAGGTAGGCTTGGAGGAGGAGGATGATGTAGACAAAGGAATAAAATGAAAAAAAAATTGTGATGAGATACACTTGATTAATCAAACATTATTAGACTAAGAACCACCTAATTTTCTTACTGATGAAAGTCTTATTGATAGAAGAAATTCCATCAATTCTTGCTGATGGAAGAATTCAAAAGGTTCTTGTTGTCAACATGGTAACATGACAACATTTTTACATTCTTTATACTTTTATAATTTTATTATTATCCTAATTTCAGAAAAAAATTTGCCTCCCCCCTTTTTCATTTTATTTTAAACCAAGAAACTAGGCCAAGAAGAATTGACCAAAGCTTGTGTTAATAACACCTAAGCTGCCCTCAATTTAGTATGTAGAAAAATATAACTTATTTTTTGGGTTCCAGGAAGACCAATGACACTAGTTTCCTTGATGTTCAGTTTTCAATTTTCAAGTGTTGTGCTTCCATCCAGTAGACACAGGTGTAGAAAGACAAAGCATCATGCTTTATCTTTCAATTCTTTTAATGGAAAATATATACTATACAAGAACTACCTTTTCTTATAAAAATCACATTTTTATAGAGTATTTTATTTTTTATTTTATTTTATTTTTTTTTTGAGACGGAGTCTTGCTCTGTCGCCCAGGCTGGAGTGCAGTGGCCGGATCTCAGCTCACTGCAAGCTCCGCCTCCCGGGTTCCCACCATTCTCCTGCCTCAGCCTCCCGAGTAGCTGGGACTACAGGCGCCCACCACCTCGCCCGGCTAGTTTTTTGTATTTTTTAGTAGAGACGGGGTTTCACCGTGTTAGCCAGGATGGTCTCGATCTCCTGACCTTGTGATTCGCCCGTCTCGGCCTCCCAAAGTGCTGGGATTACAGGCTTGAGCCACCGCGCCCGGCCTATAGAGTATTTTAAAGGCTTCTCTTCTCTGTTTCAGAGGTGGGAATATTTTTCCCAGAATTATTAAGTTATAAAAACTGGCCCAAGACTTTCAACTCTTTGACAGATTTTTGGAGTGATGTTCCAAGATGACATCACTAATTATTTTTACTCTCAAATACTAGTTGCACATAATTATCGAATGAATAAAGGAAACACTTGCAGACATCTCAAATTATCTATGAGAAAAAAGAAGAGTTGGAACTGGATTCTATGACATTAGTAGGGCAAATATGGAATCTAATCATCTCAATTGGCTTGAGTCTCATCCAAGGTTATAAAAGGTCAGCCACTTAGTTTGGTTTCTTTACAAATGAACAAAAGTAAGAAGAGTCTTTATCACAGCTCAGAGGAGAAAAATGACATTTATTCCTCCAGAATAGAAATATGAAGAATTCCAGAGGAATGTTTATTTATTCATTTGGTACCTACTATACGTGAGGTCCCCTGATACCATTAGACCCATTGTGAATATCAACTAACTCTAGATCTCAGCACACATAATAGTGGGAGAGATATATAAATAAATGAAAAAGTGCACAAAATGTGACAGGTACTAAGATAGATGTCTGGTTCAAGAATAGTGGGAGCATAAGAGGTATTTTCAGAGAGGAAGCAGCTTTGAGCTGAGCTTTGGAAAGATGAGGAACTTACTAGCTAGACAAGATAAGGAAGGAACTTCCCAGAAAGAGCATTGCCACAACAAAAGACACAGAGGTTTGGAACAAATATATTTTCCAGAAAGTACCAACTTTGAAGTCAAAATAGGCTATGTTTTTCTAGTGAACTCCTGGCTTTTGCTGTAATTATGACTAAAAATAGTATAAACAAATACAAAAAAAAAAAAAAACCCTCTTTTCACCAATATCCAGGTGTTGTATTTCACTGTTATACTTTACTATTCCATATCCACTCTGGGGACAAAATGGCTAAATAATAATAATAATAATTCAGAGTTAGAAACAAAGACCTAGGCCATTGTGTTTCACAATCCAGAGTCCCCATTCACACTGTATCCTGGAGTTACACCTTATTGTGGCAACCTTACTTGAAAGTCTTATATGTTTCCTGAGGTATGCCACACACCCACAGATACACACAAACATCAATTTCTAGTAAATAGTTCAGATCTTTCTGCATCATCTCAAGCATTATAAAATAGGTTTTCCAACTATATTTAGCACCAGCTAAAATTGCCATTGATAAAATGGACATTGTCTAATTGTGCAAAACACCACCTCAAAACTATCTTAATTATGGACTAATTCTAGATTTCTGACAATAAAGTAGTAAAATTCAGCCTTGTATTTTTGGCTGTTCTGTATCACACCTTAAAATTGCCTTTGTATTAGGAGGTGGTAAATACTAGGCAAGTATAATGAGGACTATGCAAGCTTCTAAAGCTGAAGCCATGCCTTCCTCAAAGCTCAGTAAAGCTCTTTACAATCATCATGAATGTGTGCAAGCTGATAATTATCCTTCCAACCCATTAGTGCTCATCAGTTAAGTAGGATTTTCAAAACAAGGATCTTGAAGAACTGATCTGAGTGAAACTAAGGTGTTGAGATTAGGAGACCCAAAACTTCTCTACTGAAGTCAGTCAAAATGGTGCATATTCTTCACCTTACTCTATTGTTCTCAACTATTGCCCTTAGATGTCTTTACTCCTTTAGTCTTTTTAAAGCAGTTTTTCATTACATCTATTATCTCATTTAATTTCTGCAATAAAACTATTAGACATGTTTTACATTAATAGCCCCCTTTCCATATGAGGAAGCTGAAGCTCCAAGAGGCTGCCTACCTTATTAAAGTAGCAGCACTGCAAATCCAACCAAGACCTCTTAATTCTGAATCCCATTCATTTTTCACTCTTCCTTGTAGTTTGTAATTCAAGCCTCTTGACATTTTATGTAGTAACTTTCAACCATTTCATACTACCTATAAAGTTAATACAAACAGCAATATTTATATAACATTATGCACCAAGTCTGATTTTAAGGACTGTATGCATATGAAATTCATCTTCTGAACATTCTATAGAGACAATTTGCCATTAATTTACTGTATGACCTTAAAGAAATTACTCAAGGTCTTTGAGACTAAGTTCTCTCCTATGTAAAATGAGTAGCTTGAATTAGAACAGAAATGGCAAATAAATTTTAATCAAGGTTGAAACTCTAACCAATTGGCAATAGCTGCCTGAAGAGTTGTAATGAAAAGTATTCTAAGGCCATGTTGAGGCTCAGCAGTAATCCCGGCAATGATCAGTTTGTGATGGCTGTCAAGGTCATAGAGAGTAACGGTGTGTGGAACGCACTTGCCATCTATGAAGCACATGAACCCTAAGCCCTTTCTTAGCACTAACATTCTATGGCTCTAAGAACCTAATTAGTTCTTAAAAATCATCATATGCAGGCATTAAAAACTAAATTTCGTGCATTAAATGTATTGCCACTGGTCTTCTCTCCATCATTTCGCTTTTCTAGTTTCCAGGAATTCCTAAAGAACAGCAATTTGCTTTTGTCTAGCATGAAGGCATACTAGGGTCTCTCATTGTGACTGGCTTCCAGTTTAAACACATAGTGTTTTGTGGAGACTGTGACAAAACCCTCTGCCAGACATCCACACAGAGCTCTGTGCTGCTCTCCCACTTTCAGCCATGCAGTTGCCAGAACAAAACCAAGAAATAGTTTGTACCTTTTTTCAGCTGTTATTTCAAAGTGCCAACCCCTCCTGAGTAGAAAATAGAAAAACTCTTAAGGATGACTATTTTATGGGGATGACACAGCAGCAATAAAAAGAAGGAAAGAGAGAGACAGAGAGAGAGAGAGAACTTGTGTTTAGAGGCAGAACACCTGATGGCCTCTTAATAACCCTGACCTGGTTTCACCCCCTATCTCTCATTTCAATTTTTTGTTCATTTGTAAGCTTTACCTCAACACCCACCCACCCTGCCCCACAGAGAATTCTGCTTCTCTCACTGTTTCAAGACAATGCAATATACTCCACAAGAGTTGCAGAAGGTGTGATATTAAATCTTGACTCCACTAATTACTAGCTGGGGAATCAAGGCTCATTAACATCTCTGAGCCTCAGCTTCTTCATCTGTAAAATGGGGATCATCAGAGTACCCACCTCAAGCAATGGCTGTGAAAAATAAAAGCCAGTGAGTGTGAAAGACCCTCAGGGCCTGCAAATTGCCATAAAGACAGGATTTTTCTCTCCTTCATCACAGTGGCTTTTTCTCTTCTCCTTTGTCTCTTCCCCATTACCCATAGGGCTTTTCATTCTTGGACATGGAAGTAAAAATTAGTTTAAGATGCTGAATTCACAGCAATTATGTCATACCCACATCCAAGGGTTTCCCCACAGGCTTCCTGGGTATTACACAGTACCTGATTGCCACAAGGTCTTGAGAATTGGGGTGCCCTGGACATAAGGGATGCTGCCATTGCTGTCTACCAACACTACTGCTCTGAACCAGAACCAGTGCCTTTCATTAGAGAAGTAAACCAAGAAGCTATGGATAGACAGATAGAGAACTCTTGAACAAAATTAATCAAAGCTATGCTTTGTCCTAGTTTCCTGAATCACAATCATATATGCTGACATCAAATATCTTATTAAAGATTTGCCTTTAGAACATTCCATCAGAATGATTTGCAAAGCCATTGGGAAGAGATTTTTATGGGAACATGGTGTGCTCTATTTATTTAGAGAAAACCATGCTTTCCAAAATTAAATGACCCTATTGACAGAAACACAAAGTAGAACCTACCTTTGGCCTAATTGCTCATCCTGTTTCCCATGACTTAAATCAGAATGCAAATTTGTTGACATCTTTATGTCAAGCACTCAATGGGGCACTGGAGACATGGTGATGAGTGAAACTCAGTCTTTACCTTTATGAAGCTCCCAGCCTAATCATGAAGTCCAAGAGTTACCTGACATTTAAAGCTTTTGTTATCCCATGGTCAGGATTATTCCCTTGCACATTAATTGTTGAAGATGTCCCCCGTAAAGTTATAGTCTAATATTGCAATATTAGTCTACTATGCTTCTATCATTAAAACTATACTTTTTCCCCAAGAATTTATACACTTCTTTAATTGACCCACAGCATTTTCCTGATGAAATAATACTAAAATAAAACCTTGAATGCTTATACCCTCTACGTAGCTCAGGCTTTAAATAACTGGGGGTTAGTAATCAATCACCTTCACGTTTTTTGGCCTAGGCTCTGTACATTTCAGTAGTTTATTCAAAGGGAATCATTCTTTTCCTGAGTACAGAAAATAATGAATCTGACTCCTCACTGACCAAACCCCTGACCAATATGGGAGAGTCCCCTGAACACTTCTGGAGTGGCCATGGGTAGATACCACTTACGAGGAGCATCAAGGTCCATTCTCTGTATCCTTAGGAAGTAGCTTGGCGTGGTGGCGCCTTTCTGAGCCCAAGCCCTCCTTGAGGCTGTGGTAAGATATGACTTCAGCCTGGGGCCATTTCTCACACTTGAAAAAGTAAGACACTCCTACCCCCATCCCATTGCAGCTACCCAGCCTCCAAGGAAGTCATCTGACTTCACAGCTATACCCACATATTGCTTAATTTTCCCAAATCAGTCATTATCAAAACAGTCGATGATATTAACTCTTCTTATGAAATTACCTCTTCTTTCCCTGGTGCTGTGGCTATTGAAGGAAGAGAACCTGGCGTTGATAAACTATGAACGTGCTTCAGGGGTGGGCAGTGAGGATATACAGCAAAGGTGAATTGCCCTTTGGTTTCAGAAGTTACCTCATATTCCACTCCTGCTCCACTATCTCTTCTAGTAGACAGAAAGTTCTTTTCAACAGCCCTAACCCATTGCCGCTCCAAAGGTTAGTCAACGCAAATAAAAATGCAAACACTTCCGGGTTTGCAGCTGAAATTGAGCTAATCCTCTGAGCAATTAATTCATCAATTGTATAAAATAGATGATTGAAAAAATAAATACCCAAAACCAATTTAATTTCTATGGTTATTTGTTGACTTGAGGTCCACCCTGAATCAGAAGTCTTGTAACAAATGACATTGGAGGGACCGACATTTTACTACTGTGTCTTCCTTAGTTCTCTATCTGAAGTGTCAAGACATGGTTTAGCAGCAATTATAACCGATGATGTAGGACACTCCTCAATTTTTGATCTTCATTAATTGACCTACAACATTTTCCTGATGAATTAATATTAGAGTAAAACCCTGAGTGTCCTGATGAAGTTTTTATATCATAAATTAAACAAGAATATACTTGCTTTTGAACAGTGTGCTTCTTGGGGAAATAAAATAGAAGATGAAATAAAAGGTACAGCAATTCTGATTATGTAGCAGCCAACTGTTGAACTGGACCCTTTCCTTGAACTAAATGGCTTCCTTTTAAGTAGTAATGCTTGGTGTAGAGGCCATGGCATTCCATTCTCAATGCCAGACAGAAATCAGTCTCACAGGTCATTGCCCTGCAGCAAATAGCTAGCGACCAGTTATTACTTAGAGTTATGACTGTGAAAATCTGATACTAAAATAGTGCTAAAGAGTTTTGCGAGGATGAAGGGATTTTTGAATGGCTCAAGGAGAAAGAGCAAGGAAAATTAACTCTGAGCTGTGTCTGTTTCCTGTATTTCAGAGCAGGGCTTGTCTCTGTAATGTATGACTGATTGTTAGTTCACTGTGGTTTTCTTTTCTTCTCTTCTCAGGAGGACAAGAAGACCTCATTCTTTCCTATGAGCCTGTTACAAGGCAGGAAAGTAAGTTTCCCAGCACGCTTTCATTCCTGATTTCTGGGACATAAATAGGTGACATCATTGAAGGAGGGAAAGAGTGAAGGACTAAGGAGAATAAACTCTGCTTAATACTCCGTTGTCTTGAGACGGTACCCTTTTCTCTCTCTCTCCCCCCCCCCCCCCCCCCCCCCCCCCGTCTCTCTCACCCTATCACCAAACAAACAACTTCCCTGCTGAGTATGGGCAGTAACAGCTCCTAAGAGAAGGATGCAGCCCTCCAGATGAGTGGTCCTCAATGGGAAGGAGCACATTCAAATTACCTAAAGAGCACTAGCTGTGAGACTGGTGAATAAAGTCTCCTTAGAGACTGATGTCAGCTCAGTATTGAGAAGGCCTTTCTAGCAGATCTGCCTAAGATATAGGCTATCTGTAAGCTGCTGCTTTTTCCTGGAAGCATTCGTGCAGAGGCTAATTGCTATTGACAAGGATATTGCAGAGAGAATTCAAACATCAGATGGGGAGTTGTACCCCGTGAACTTTCAGGTTCCTTCTAATCCCAGATACAAGGAAATCTAGATACCATATCAAAGTATAGAGAGTATTTTGATCTGGGGAAAAGAAATCATGAAAACATAAGATGTTGTTACTACTAACAATTACTTTTTATAGTCATGTCTAAACAATAGCTGAACAGCTGGTTTGGATTCTTTCTTCTCCCACTCAGTTGACTAAATTCAGTTGTTTTGACATTATGTAGGCAGAGCCAGAGAGTAAGCAAAACTCCTCTAAATGTTTCTTTTCATCGACAGATACTGCAGTTGCCTTTCCCTGCTAGTAGATTCCAGAAAGTAGGCACTGCCAACCTCCTGAGTGTTAAACATCAATTTCCCTATGCAAGGCTGTATGAGTAATTTATCCAGTGAAGTAATGCCCTTAGCAGCTCTTACTGTCTGACAGTTAAGAATCACCCTTGCAGGACAGTTTTGCAGTTGTTTCCAAGTCTTTCTCTTTATCTCCATCTTCCTTTGCCATTCTGCAGTAAACTATACCCGGCCGGTGATTATCCTGGGGCCCATGAAGGATCGGATCAATGACGACTTGATATCTGAATTCCCTGATAAATTTGGCTCCTGTGTGCCTCGTAAGTGTCATTTTTCTTTCCTCTAGGGGGAAAAAAAAAAGAGCTTGGAGTCTTTATGAGATGGTAAAACGTAATTGCGTTCCTCCAGTAGTCTCTCCAGTAATTCAAATACCAACCATTTCCGATTAGCCGAGTGCCTTATTTAATTTCTTTGCCTAACACTTTTCTTTTATGCTGCTGTGTGTCATTCTGTATTTAACAAAAATAATAATGTTTTCTCTAAACTGATTGTAGCTCCTTAAAAGGCAGGAGCTTAAAAGGTGAATCTTTGTGGCCCCCCAGCTATTTAAAACAGCATAGAATTTATGATAGGCATCAGTATGTTTTTATAGATTGATTGAAATGCCACTGAAACATTATTTTTTATAGGACGGAAGAGATCGGAAACAAAGCCATATATTAAAATCCTCTCAGGATGACTTAGGGCCGTATGTCAATCCCAAAACCCAACAGGCTTTCCCATGTTGACAGTCCTAGGTTTAGGGAGGATGAAGACAAGAAGATGTGTAACACTTCAATTTGACCTCTAGGCCATTACAGACTTTAAACTACTTTCTTCTCATTATAGATATTCATCAGGCTTCCTGGGCCCTCTGATTGTAGCCTTATTAGATTCTAATGCTCTGCCTTCGCTCCTCCCAACCCCCTACCATACTTTCTCCACTCATTCAGCCCGTCTATACCCCGACTCTGTCACACAGAAATGCATGCAGACCTTCTATGTATGTAGACAGGTCCATCAGGAAATTTTAATTTATTAG
The DNA here is from genome assembly GCF_009764315.1 of Trachypithecus francoisi. NCBI lineage: Eukaryota > Metazoa > Chordata > Mammalia > Primates > Cercopithecidae > Trachypithecus > Trachypithecus francoisi. Next base: position 73,256,752 of record NW_022681473.1, on the reverse strand, counting down.
ATAATGGAGCTCTTACATCTGATACCAACAGATATTTCTCTTCCATTCTACATATTTTAACACTTAGGCTTTCAAGTGTCTCTAACATTCCAGTACTGCAAATTTTGCATGAGATACATAAGAATAGCAGGAATTGTATGTGTCCAGTACATGGCCAAAAGACTAGGATGATTGCTGTATCTCATGAAACAATTCCCAGCAAGGGCTCTGGGAAGAGATCCTGCCATAGAACATATCCTGAGAAAGTCTTCAGATAGGAAGGAGCAAATGAAACTCCAGGTCATTTACAACAGCTTCCAGCTTGCTCTTCCACTTTTGAGGGAAAGAAAACAGAAAGTACTTAAGCATTCTTTCCACTTTTCCTTTCACCTTATATATTCCTTCTCTTTTTTTAAATTAATAGAACCATTTTATGAGAGTCAATATGTGTTCATTGTACAAAACTTGGAAAATACTAAAAAGGAAGTTAAACAAGAAAATTAAAAGTACACAAAATCCCACACAATACCCAGAGATAACATCAGTGTAAATATTTTGTACATTTCCATCTATTCTTTCTTTATATGCATCCATTTTTCCCTGTGATTATTTTTTGCTTATTTAAAATTTTATATAACTATTTCAAATGAGTATTATATCACAATTAATCATTCTTTCTGAACAGTTTGGTTTTTTCCCATTTTTCACTATTATGAATTATAATGAAAATATCATTGTAATTGTGTTATAATTATTACTTATAAAATAATAGAATGAATATCTTTAAGGATGAATCTGTATCTGAAGTTTTGATCATTTTTATAAACATATTTCTAGGAAAAAAATAAGTAAGTCGAAGATTTAAAATATTTTAACAGCTTTTATTCATTTTGCTGGGTTGCTTTCCCCTTCTTTTCTTACCAAAAAATTTAGGTGAAATGGTTAGAGTTGCTGATTTTTAGTCCTGTGTTAACTGCAATTATCTTATTTTATATATGTTGAGGTCTGAATTTTATGTTCCTTTATAGAATATTAAGTTTTTGTTCTGGCAGGTGATAATTTACTGACACATCAGCCTCTTCCATTTGTGATATGATTTTCACTTTGTGAAGATGGATGTAGAGTAAGTCTAGAGTAACCTTTTAAAATGTGGCCTTTCTGGGATCTCCATGGGTTCTGACTGAACTCCGGTGTCTTCTAGCGGTGTGTAATGTCTAAACTGTCCATTTGAAAATGGCCTCTAGGCAGAGAGGTGGGGTGAATCCTCTCTCATATGTTTCTCTTTTCTCAAAGATTACAGCCCTGTACTTCCTGTTGTCTGATGCCTGAAAACAGTTATTTCATACATTTTGTCCAGTTTTTTAGTTGCTCATGGTGGGAGGGTAAGAGTAGTACCTGTTACTATGTCACAGTTCTTCATACTACATATTTCTACATATCAGTGTTGAGGATGTGGTGGAGAATATAGGTGTAAAGCAAGTTTATGGTATAAATGTACCTTACTTTTTTTATTTTTTGTTTTCTAAAGATACTACGAGGCCAAAGCGAGACTACGAGGTGGATGGCAGAGACTATCACTTTGTCATTTCCAGAGAACAAATGGAGAAAGATATCCAAGAGCACAAGTTTATAGAAGCTGGCCAGTACAATGACAATTTATATGGAACCAGTGTGCAGTCTGTGAGATTTGTAGCAGAAAGAGTATGTTCACCAATCTTCTTACACCTCCCCCTGAAGAAGGTTTCTAGGTTGCAAACTGCATTTTTTTGGTCATTACTCTTTCTTGATTGCAATTGTAAATTTTGATTAAATAATTTAAGACATCCAAGCAGAGAATCACCTCAGAGCAATGTCATTAATCTTTGTTCTAACTTCAATAAAGTGTTCTCACTGACTAGAAAAAGTAGGAACGGGGTTGGGGAGATATCTATAAACCTAAAGCAATTAACAGCTTGAAGTTCGTGAGGATTCGCTTTGTCTTTGACTCACTTTCTGAGGCCCCAATAAACAACCTAGATTTTATTAAGGCAGGTTTACTACTTTGGTTGTAAACTAAGGGGATAGCGTTCCTGAATTCTTTTGTTAGAGGAAGTTATTTTTTTCTCTCTCTCTCTGAAAACTTGGCATCCTCATGGTGGAAGAGAAGATAGATGAGAAGGGCTGCCCAGCCCGCTGCTCAAAGAAGTTCTAGCTTAGAGGAGGTGTAGATGCTGCAATTCTTTCCTTGCTGGTAACTTCACAGGCATGGAAAAGAGAAGAATGTTCAGGAGAGGATAGGATAGGAAGGCACCTGGGTGTGGCTATACAATCTGCCTACAGAGGGATCCTATCTCCTGTGAAAACAGAGAACCAATATCATAGGAGAAGATATTTGTTGGATTGATTTGATTTGCCATGACCTTTTCCAGTGTACTGCTAAAGAATTAAACAAGAAATTTTGATGTCTATCTAAGAATACACTAAGAAGTTGCATCTATTTTCTTTCCTTCCTCTCAAAAGTTCAGTTCTATCAACTATATAAATACTGGTTCTAGTCAAACTGTCCTGGATAATTGCACCTATTTTCCTCTTTGTTCATGTCGTTAACTTGAAATGTTCTGACCGGTGAATAATCATCCAGCATTTATACGTGTTGCATGACTGCTGCACTTCACAGATAGAAAACTTGAAGTCTATTACCTAAGTAATAACGGCTTGAACCATCTTAGTGGGTTTCTCGTATAAGAAGAGTTCAAGTATTCACTGGACTGTATTCATTTTCATGTGAACATTATAGATGAGATTTTAGCCCTTATTGTTGATTTAGGATTGTTCCTATCTGCATAAAGTACCTTTTTTTCTCTTCTTGCATAAAGTTATTCTAGCCTCAGGGTAATGAGGACATTTCTCTCCAGGAGGTAGAATATGATGTGGCAAATGTATCTGCATTTCCAGAAATGCTTTATAAAGTAGCTCCTTGCTCTGAGCACTCATTGCAGTGGAAGCCAAGTTAAATGAGGTGTGCTATAATGTAATAGCATTTTTATTTGTTAACCAACACAAAATTTACATACCTCATGCAAGCCTTTCTCTCTTGGCATTTAACCAGCATTTAATTTATTCATATATATATATGTATATATGTTATACATATATATTTTTTTTTTGTTTAGTTGGTTTTTTTTTTGAGATGGAGTTTCACTCTTATTGCCCAGGCTGGAATGCAATGGTGCAGTCTCGGCTCACTGCAACCTCCGCCTCCTGGGTTCAAGTGATTCTCCTGCCTCAGCCTCCTAAGTAGCTGGGATTACAGGTGCCCACCACCACGCCTGGCTAATTTTTTGTATTTTTAGTGGAGACAGGGTTTCACCATTTTGGTCAGGCTGGTCTTGAACTCCTGATCTCAGGTGATCCACCCGCCTCGGCCTCCCAAAGTACTAGGATTACAGGCATGAGCCACTGCGCCCAGCCAATATATTTAAGTTAACTAACCATTTTTGTGTCTGTCCTCCACTAGATTGAGCACATTGCAGACAGGATACATACAAGCGCTTTAAAAAATTCACATTATTCTCAATCTTCCACATTGAATGTTGGGCAGGGTGAGATAATGAAGTGTCTATTTTTTCCAACCAACAATTCTGTTAGTGCTCAAGGCTTGGGTTTGCATGCTCCTAGCACTAGATTATTCAGCAAGTTAGTTAGTGTGAGTCTTCTATAAAATGCAGCTGATAATACCTACCTCAGAGATTTGGGGATTTCTTCTTGACAATTGTCTTCAGAGATGGTTTTTAAACTTCGTAAGAATAGACTCAGTCACATAACATATGGCTGCATGTCATCTTTGTGTGTTACATCAGGTATTTAACTGAGAGAACACATGTAAAATGTCTAGTCCAGTGGCAGACACTTTGTAAGGGGCTAGTTAGTATTAGTTATTGTAAACACTCAATGATCAATTTTTATTTACTATATATCAATTTACTATGTATTGATTTTTATTATATATCAATTTACTGTGTATCAATTTTTATTTACTCTTTGCAGCGATCTTTTTCTGACTTTAGAAATCTAGCATCCCCTACCTTCCTCTAAAACCTACATACATTAGTTTCTTTTTGTTGGATTATGGCCATGTTTTCTATATTAACTTCATATTTTTCTTCTCTTTCTACCAGGGCAAACACTGTATACTTGATGTATCAGGAAATGCTATCAAGCGGTTACAAGTTGCCCAGCTCTATCCCATTGCCATCTTCATAAAACCCAGGTCTCTGGAACCTCTTATGTGAGTAGAGGGCATTGGAGGCCTTCATCCAACTAACTCCCTGTTCCATCTTATACTGCAAATTACTAACAGGACTTTGCTGGGAATTCTTACAAATGGGAAATGCCATTGTTGATTTTTCAGCATTCTCTTTTTTTAAAGATACATCAAAGCTTTTTAAACCACTAGAAACATAATGTCAGTGATTTCTTTTTTTTCACACCCCTCATTTTAACAATAATGGTAATTCCTTAAAACATCTTCAGTAATGTTTCCTGATTTTTATTGTTTTACTTCACAGGTTGTTTTGTTTGTTAGTTTTTGAGGTTTTGTTGTTGTTGTTGTTTTGAGGATAGCTTGGCTTGGTTTGGTTTTTTGGTTTGCTTTTGTTTTCCAAGTGATAGAAAGCAATCATTTTTTAATTGTCTCATACTTCTGAGGCAGGTCCATAAGTAAATCTTTTTAAATATGTAGATTTTTTATAGAGAGAGCAGACAACATTTGAGACTTTTTTCATTGGCATTTTCCTTGGTTCTATAATAGAATTCTAATGTTCCTTAATTAAAACTTTACATACGTAGAACATTGTTCTTAATAGAGTTTTCTTAGTGGCATGGCAGTAAAACATGTGTAACTTAAGCCAGTAGCTTCATACCTGTGCACTCAGGGTCTTTTCTTGTTTTTCTTGTTTTTTGTTTTTTGTGTTTTTTTCTCCAAAGGACTTGTGAAATAACTTCTTTCAAAAATCATTAAACAAAGTAGGCAGACATTCACGATCTGACTGTAAAGTCAGTATAGGCAACCCCCATTCACAAAGGTGAAGCTAAGAAGGGGCTACCAGCAGGGACCTGAAAATTGATCAGGCAAGATTTGGTTCTTTGCTTTGCCACTGATCAGTTAAGTAACCTTGGGCAAATTGTTTGACCTTTCTAAGATTTAGCTCCTCACCTCTAAACAAGGCACACTAATAACCTCATAGAGCTAGTATAAAGGTTAAATAACAAGATTGGGAGTTTAGTAAAGCTGTTCATATAGCCTTTGGCATACGGTAAGTACTCAATACATAATACCCATTATTATTATAAAAGATATAAAATTACTTCATTATAAAGGAATAGAACTATTTTATCATTATAGAACATACAAACAGCACCTCTTCCATGACAGTGCAAGAGATAATGCCAATGTGTCTGTCATAAGGGCCTTGATCAAATATTGCCTTCATCTAGGCCTCAAGACCATAGTGTTTGACAAAGTTCAGGAGTGAACCACAGAGTACTGGAAAACAATGTTTATGGAAAGACTGAAGAAATGGAAATTGTTTAATCCCAGCAGTAAAAGCAATTGCTTGCAGAGGATATTAACTAACTGTTCTGTGTCTCCTCTGAAGACAAAGAAGCCAAGCAAACTGCAGCAGCTGGAATGGCAGCCTGAGAGAATTAAGTTAAATACATAGTTGAGCTCTGGGGAAATTGCCAGAGATGTATCTTGAAAGCAGAATATAGTCCCATAAACAAAAAATGGACAAGGATTCTTACCAGGATAAAAAAAAAAGATTGGGAGGTCACTGACAGTACCTTCAGCCCCATGAATTTAGGTATTAAATTATAATATAAAGAGTTTTTCCCATGGCTGGCACATGGAAAAATATGTACTAATGATAAAATAATGATTCTTAATATTATCATCCCCAACAACACGTATTAAATTTTTCCTTATATAGGATACCGTGTTGGGCATAGAACAAAGTGAATTAAGCAAGTACAAATTTCATAATGTAAAATTGATCTATAATGTGTAAAGAGCCTCATAAATATAAGTAATGCTAACATTAATAAGAGAAGAGAAATAGTCCTCCTGGGAACAGCCATCTTAAAGGCCTGTTTCAGAAATAGAAAAATAAATCTTCATATTGTAAACACTTAGTGGGATAAATGGCTTCCCAGGGGAGTGAGGCCTGAGGGAACGACAGCAGTGGCACATTTGGTCCAGTGCGATATTCGGAGACAGTCCCATCTGGCACTCCATAGGAGAAGGTCTACTGCCTTCCACAACTATGAGATGACTTATTTTAGTTATGCCTTAGGGCACTGTCACAGCCACTTATCACCAAGGAAAGCTAAACATACTAAAGGCTGGATTTCACAATGAGGACAGTGAATCTGACATAATTTGCTGCAGCCATATTCATGAGTCTTAAGCGCAATGATGGTGACATTCAGACCAATGCAATCTAACTATTAAATGTTGGATGTTTACTTTACAGTTCACTCTTTTCCAAGGCTTTTACTCCAGGAGCAAAGCTGCCATGAATTGCCCATTCCCCAGGGAGGAGTGAATGCTAGGTCAGCCGGAACAAAAGCATGGCAGCTGTCACATTTACGCATTGATACATCATCACACACATTATTTCTCAAGTGCATCATCCACATCAAATCACAGAGCTTATTAGCACATACATAGCTGACTTTTCAGAGGAGCATAAAATCAAGGATGTGTAGGAAAGGGACGTTATTTTTATATTGTGCCACCATCTGACTTCTGTTCCCTTCCCACGCGGCAATGTCTCTTCACCCTGTCACTTCCGGTCTGCTTTTACCTTCCTGCTCCCATGATGCTCTGTGTTTACTTCTGTCTTCAACTATCTTATAATTATGTTTATTTATCTAGCTCCCCATTTGTTCATTCATTCATTCATTTACTCACTTATTCATTCAACAAATAAGTGTTGAGTCAGACTCCATGCCACATGCTGACAAACAAGCCATGGTCTTCACCCTCAAAGAATTACTGATCAGTCAAGGAGACAAAATAAATTCACAGGTTAGAGGATAAAAACCTAAACTAAGTTATTGCTATAATCAGTAAAAAGGTAATTCAGAGAAGATGGAATTCTTGGCAGTCAAGTCGAAGAAGATCCAGAACTACATGATTTCTTTTTTTGAGACAGGATATCGCCGTATTGCCCAAGCTGGAGTATAGTGGTGCCATCATGGCTCACTGCAGTCATGACCTCTTGGGTTCAAGCCGTGTTCCCTCCTCAGCCTCCCAAGTAGCTGGGACTAAAGGCATGTGCCACCATGCCCAGGTAATGTTTGTATTTTTTGCAGAGACAGGGTTTCAGCATGTTGCCCAAGCTGTTCTTGAACTCCTGAGCTCAAGTGATCCACCTGCCTCAGCCTCCCAAGGTGTTGGGATTATAGACATGAGCCACTGTGCCTGGCCCACATGATTTCTTGACATCTGGAGCAAATATCTTTCTCTGAAGGGCAGCCCTTGGTTTAGCCCAGCATCTTCTCCACCCACAAGTAACATCCATTCACAGCATGTAGGGCTGAGACTGTTTGGAAAAAAAATTATACATACTCCCCCTCAGGACAAGATGAGTTTAGCAACAAGAGTTCAGGAAATTCCCACTTCTTTGTATTTTAGACATTAATGTCTAACATCAATATTTTGTTTTTTTCAAATAAGCCTCTTTTGAAAGATATCAAGTCTTTGTATAGTAGGAAGTCTAACTAAAAATTGGTTTAAAAACCCGAAACCTTGAGTTCTTACCCCAGATTACTCTTTGTTAAACACACAGTCTTAAGCATGTCCCTTCTTGCCTCCGTTACTTGCTCTGGAAAGCAATTGACTAAGGCCAGATTTTCCAGACCCAGATCTCTGGCTTCTTAAGCAGCATGCAAGACAGTAATGATTTCAGAAATTCTACGTGCACCTGTGATGCATCCTGATCAGCCAAGCAGATTGTATTTGACTGGACTTCTTTTTTTAAATACCTGGAAGACCTGGAAAGATAAAGCTACCAGTAGTTAAGAATCAATAGATTAGGTTTTAGAGAGAATTCAAGAATTTTTCATTTCTCTCCCACCTTGATTTATCCTTGAGACTTTTAAAAAATTGTATATATAATAGTTGTACATATTTTTGGAGTATATGTCATATTTTAATACCTGTATACAATGTGTAATGATCAAATCAGGGTAATTGGAATATCCATCACTGGAAATGTTTTGGGAACATTACAGTTCTTCTCTTCTAGCTATTTTGAAATATTCCTCTAACTGCATTTTATACCCCTTAACTAGCTCCTCTTCATCTCCCCTCCTGCCTTCCCTTCCCAGTCTCTGATAACTACCATTCTACTCTCCCACATTTCAGAGAGTCTGAGATACACTAGAACAAACTCCAAGAAAGGGTGACCAGGAAAGTTCAGATTTAGAAATCACATCAAATGAGGGGATAGATGAAGCAACAGGACAGTTTATTCTGAAGAAGTAGAAGCCTCAAGACACACGTAAGCACTTTACTGAGATATCCTAGGGCCTACCATGGTAGATATTAGGTCCCTGCAGAACAGGGACCAGTGACTGCAAATCATAAGGAGACATATTTGGCTTTAATCCAATGTGGGAGCAAGAGACTGCCCTTTGAGAGAATGAGCTTTCTGGCCGGGAGTCCTTGTTGCTGAAATTATTCCAGCGCAGAGGAGTCCTGAATGAAGACTAAAAAGCTGTTGCTAACATTACACTATGCTTTCTGCAAGATTTATTTTTGCTATACATTTTAATATTTTAGGATTTGGAACATTCCCTTTATGTTCTAATACAAATCCTCATTTTCCCAGGGAGATGAATAAGCGTCTAACAGAGGAACAAGCCAAGAAAACCTATGATCGAGCAATTAAGCTAGAACAAGAATTTGGAGAATATTTTACAGGTAAGTTCACATTTACCCTGGTAGTATGAGAAAGGGGATAAATTGTCTGACATTTGGCATAGAGAGGGCTCTAGCCTGGTGTACTTGTGCCCTAAAACCTTCCGGTTGAGAATCCCTAATATCTGTTACATTCACAAGGAGTCTCCCTCTGCTTCACCCATTTTGACGCAAAGCCCTGGGTTCTCCTGAGAGTTCAGCTACGGTCAGCTCCCATGTTCCCACCAGCCCTACCCAAAACTATGGGCAACGGATGCCCCTGAGCTGTCTCCTACCATGAAAAGGATTTTAGGCACTGCTACCTCATTAACTATGTCCCTGATATCATCAGAAAACTTGAAAAACAAAATTTTAGGGCTCAAAATGGTCAGTGTCCAAAGCAGTTCCTCTTGAGAAGCCTGGAGGCCTCTGTCCCCTGCTCCATGAGCCGTCGTCAGTGTCCCCATCACCCAGCAGCAGCACGTGAACAAGATACTTGAAACTCTTCCTCATGTTTCAGTTCACTGTGTCATGTCTCAACCAAAAACGGTTTTTATTTTCTTTTTAAATGTTTCCTTGGAAACATGAAGTTAGGGGAATAGAGGTTTTTATTCTCCTGGATGGCCTGAGTTCTGAGTTCTCTGTTCCTATATGCTTTCATAGAACACTGAGTAATCAGACTTTGTGAAATTTGCCTTACACCTGGTTCCCAGTGTTTTAAAAACAAGAACTTTCGAGCTGGGCACAATGGCTCCCTCCTGTAATCCCAGCACTTTGGGAGGCAGAGGCAGGTGGATCGCCTGAGGTCAGGAGTTCAAGACCAGCCTGGCCAACATAGTGAAACCCCATTTCTACTAAAAATACAAAAATTAGCTGGGTGTGGTGGCGGATACCTGTAATCCCAGCTACTAGGGAGGCTGAGGCAGGAGAATCGCTTGAACCTGGGAGGCAGAGGTTGCAGTGAGCTGAGACTGTGCTACTACACTCCAGCCTGGATGACAAGAGTGAAATTCTATCTCAAAAAATAAAAAATAAATAAATAAATAAAACCCAAGAACTTTCTTCCTGGATTACCATATGTGAAGTTAGATGTCTTATTTTTTACTTCATTCAGAATATAGAAAGTGTCAATGTCTTAGCAGTTTGTAAATATCTTAAATCAGGTAATATTAAGTAATCTTTCTGTCAATAACCAAGAAATGAGCTATGTTTCATCCTAAAAGAACATCCACGTAGGAAAAACAATCAAAACAGTGTACATTTTGACAGTGGTTTATATTTGGTATACAATACAATAATTAATATATTCTGAGGATTATTTTTAAATATCTAAATCATCTTTCAGTAGTAATTTATTTTTAAGACGTAGTGTCATATGAATAATATTGATGTGTTTTGGAAATCTTTCTACAAGATAGTTTTGTTCAAATGAGACAACAAAATGTACTAAAATCTACTCTAAGTGACTTAGTGTTTTAGGAAATATACAACTGATCAGTTTGTTTATATTTCTTCCTATTTATGTTCCTTATAAATAGTGGCTTACGGTATTCTCAATATGAATAGCCCTGTATGGTAAAATCTCAATTTACCAGAGATTTGGGGAATGATTGGGTTTTCCTATTAAGGGCTTTGAAGGTTGGGAGGTTAACTAAACTTCCTTCTGAAATCTTTATTATTTCCTCGGTGTCTACAATATCTGAATTTCTGCTGCTGCCAAAGTAAGTAAATATAGAGACTGTGAGGCCAGTTTTCTTTTCTAACTAGGGAGCTCTCAGTCTGAAAATTGATCAATGCCTAGCTCAGTGCCTGGCTCAGAGTAGGCACCCATAAAATATTGGTTAAATAGATGAGTGATTCATTGTCCAGGACTACAGACAGACATGTAGAAAGTGCAAAGACTGTGATGCATTTGTTACTGATCCAGGATATCCATTGAAAGCATTTTTAAAAATCATGAATGTAACTTTGCTAATGTGAATTTTCTGCTTTTTCTTACTAATGAAAAATGATATGAAGCTTCCTGATGAGTTGTCTGCTACTGATTTGAGCCTCCAATGTGTGAGTGATGATTGTTCTTCACCATCCGGGAAATGATTTCTAATTCTGGATGTTTGCTTTTGTTATAGCTATTGTCCAAGGAGATACTTTAGAAGATATATATAACCAATGCAAGCTTGTTATTGAAGAGCAATCTGGGCCTTTCATCTGGATTCCCTCAAAGGAAAAGTTATAAATTAGCTACTGCGCCTCTGACAACGACAGAAGAGCATTTAGAAGAACAAAATATATATAACATACTACTTGGAGGCTTTTATGTTTTTGTTGCATTTATGTTTTTGCAGTCAATGTGAATTCTTATGAATGTACAACACAAACTGTATGAAGCCATGAAGGAAACAGAGGGGCCAAAGGGTGGGACAGAAAAGACATTGCAGTATGAAGGAAGGCTTTGGTTTGCTCAAAGTGCCAGGTGTAGGGATGAACCTCTGACGGGCTTTCTGCCCAAGAGATGAGAGCCTCCTCACCCCAGCTGATGTCCAGAGCTGATTTAGCTGCAGAGCTCTCTGTGTCTTTTGCTTTAAAGAAAAATTGCCAGCACTCGAACCTCACCAACCTTCCCATTACCCACATCTGTAATTGGTACACTTCGAATTTTATAACTATGCACATCTTTTGATTTCTTAACAAGCAAATGAAAGAAAGAAGGAAAAAAGAAAGGAGTCCCTTTGGAGACGACATACTATCAGGGAAGGATAAGTGTGTAGTTTTTTGACTGGCATCTGCAAAGACAAGCATTTCATAAAATTTGCAAGTGTATGGAGGACTAACCTCACTGACAGGAGGGAATTCCACCTGGAATTAGCTTTATGATTGTTGATTGCCTATTTTGCCATTTATAAACTGAAAGAAGGCACTAAAGATGAGAATAATTTATACAATAAAAATATATTAAATGTATAGAAACAAATTTCTATAGGTTAAAAAAGTTTTGTGAAATATTTTGTAAAGACTAATATTGAAAGACTAAATGTATGCAACATCAGCAGATGATCAAATTCAAGAACTGAAAGTTGCACTCTCCCTTTTGTTGCCAATGATCCATTAAGAGCATCTGAGTTCCTTTCAAGTCTGACAAAGACTTCTTCCTCACTCACCTACCTTCCACATTAATGATACTCTCTCATGGAGCACATCCCTCAATGAGTTGCCCTCATGGATATTTTTGGAAAATATTTGGTTAATGCATTTTTTTATGCTGATGGCTTTTCAGAGACAAACTTATGCAAATGATCTAAAGGGAAGTTTTTGCTTTTCTCTAGTTAAATAACCTGAGCCTGCCATGCAAATAGTTGAATAACTTTGTTCCTAGTTACTGACATACAATTCTTAAAGGACCATTTAGCATTTTGGCCAACAATGAGTAATTAGGATTAGTACTTTTTTGTTTTACAGAGTGAGAGTTTTGTAACATCCAGAGATGGTATTAGAGCCAACGGGAGATCTGTTCCTAGATGCACTATTTCTTTGAGGAAGAGAGAGAAGAGAAGTGTCTGGTTGGGGGTGAGGGGTGCAGACTTTTTTGTTTCTATGTACAGGGCAAAGTGATAGAGTCACAAGGAAAGACAAGTAATGACTTTGAGCTCAACCAATTGAACTGCCTTTCTTGGAGCTGCACCTGGACCAAGTTTATTTTTTAACAATTATAATAATGATGATTTAAAAAAAAGAAACCTCCCAAAGCCTATAAACTGAACTAGAAGAGTTAGTTTCCCACTTTAGAGTGGATGGCGACATCAGCATTGCTTTTGCCCATGGTATTTAGAGAGAGACTTTTCAGTGATAATAACCACTCTACTCTGGGTTCTGTGCATGCCCAGACTAAGCCCCATCGCCTTATTTCTGGGGTACATCCAGACCTGGCAGGGATTCTGCCACACTGTGCAGCAAACCAGCATGTAGGCTGGGTAGGAGAGCAAGAAATAGAGCCATCAGTGTGATGGGGCTTCTTCACAGTAAGAACATCGGAGCTTAGAATGAGAGTCTCTTTCCAAAAACAGGCATTGTTCATCTTAAACTAAACATCATTGTCTGCCTGGCTGCAGTCAGCAAAACAAACACAGAAATGCAAAATTATGCATCTTCCCATAGTCTTGAGGCTTCCTTTGCCAATGGAAGGGCTAGCAATGCATTTTCCCTCTCATGAAAGTTAAATTTCCAGAGACTTCCTTAGATTGCTCAAAATGTTAAAGATATGTCCATGTCTGCAATTCGCCAGTTTCAGGTCAAGGCCGACTTTCATCAATATTGCTCCCAGAAGTTTTCTGCCACCAGAATGCCATTCCTGATCCCAGCTCTATTTTTAGGCCACCATGATAACTTCTTTGGTTTCTCAACTGAGCATGCAACCATTTATTTAAAAGACCGTCATTAATGAGTAGATGTTTTTGCGGGTCGTGTGATGTGCTTTCCATTTACTAGTATTGCTGTGGCTGAGTACAATCAAATTGAACCACCAACCCTTGGTTTTGTAGTAATATAACTATTTATTTTCCTAGTGTAGATGCTTTCAGATTAGAATTGGCATTTGCACTGATTTTTTATGTAGATTTATATAATTATATAGATACATATATATTTGCTTGAAGAATCACCAAGCAAATTGGTGAGAGGGTCTTTTCCTATAGAATTTACACCTCCATTTGTTGTGTTGTCTTGCACTTCCCAATGTTGATGTCTCTATGGCTCCAATGAACTGGTGTATTTTGCAGCAAATCTGATGACTTGTATGGAAATGGCATGAAAGTTACCCAGATTACATCTGGTGCAAATGCACTCGGAGCCTGGGGCCAGACTGGTGCTAACACTGCAAACTTTGTCCAGAGCTCTCTCCAACCTGAAGGCTTGCTGGGGGTGCAATGTCACCTTCACACATGCTGGGCCCTTTCAGAAAAGTGCCAGATCGTGTAACTGGTGCTATTTTTCATGCTCTGGTACAATGTGTAGCACCACGGGGCTCTCAGCTTTACCAAAATCAAAATTCCATTTGTCAGCTAAGTGCAGAGGCATTTGTTTTTTGCTCTCCTCCCACAGAATTGTTGGCCATTTATTTGCAGGCCTTTTGCGGATTTCTTGGCCGTTTATTTACAGGCCTTTTCTCCCAGCCCCAAATTCTTGGGTTGGCTCTGTCTGCTTGAAGAGCCTGTCTTCACAAAGCCGCACTCAGGTGCCTCTGTGCGCTGTCTTAGATCCTACTGCCAGCCCTTCAGGACTCCGAGCCAGGAAAGAACTCTCCAACCTCTGGCTCATTCTTTTCCTTGCTCTCCTCCTTCTTCTATTTCTGACTAATTCCATCTCTCTCTCTCTCTCTCTTTTTTTTTTTTTTGTTCCTCTCCTTTTCCTATTCTTCCTTCCCACCATCTCTGAGTTGCTGACTTTCTCCTATAATCCTTCTCTATTCCCTTTCTCTTTCTGTCTACCTCTCCTTCAGTCTCTGTTTCTTTGCCCTTCTTATTCCTCTTCTGTCCTTTCTCCTCTCCTCGCATCTCTGATCATCTTCTCCCGCACATCCCTGTATTGATTTTTCTGTCCTCTAAAGGGCTCATGGCTGATTCAGACAGCAAGTCCGTGCACTGGACTAATGACACAAATACTTTAGGTCGCCGTTTCACCTACTCAGCCCAGAAAGCAAAGCTGAGCGTGAGGCCCTGACCTGGAGCCTGCTCCAGCCCGCCTCCCGGATCCAGCCTGCACCGTTGCCCTGGCAGCGATGATGCATGTGCTGTGGGCCCTGCCGGCGCCTGAGTGCCTCTGCCTGAACGCTGCTCCTAAGCGAGCCCACTCCCAGCACTACCGCATGGCTCTGAGGACACTTCCTTTCAATAAAGGCAGACTCTGGCCCCAATTATTCTGATAGCAAACCTCTTCCTCCTCATTGAAGCCATGCCATCACCTTGGTTTGGAGAGAGACATTTTTTCCCATTCATAAGCTTTCTTTTTCCCATTTTCATGTGAAGCCCCTTCTGCTTTTCAGCTGGTGATTGCTCTGGTGAGACTGAATGGACTTGCTGGTGAAATGAAATCTCTTCTTTCCTGTCTTGGTCCTGCCTAAATTCCTACAAATATATTTAAGCCAAGGACTCAGGCTAATTCCTAAGTTGATCACATTAATTTGTCACTCCTGGGGGGAAAAGATCAATTCCCTTGAAGCATGTGGAGTACCTCCTGTGACAGCTGACTTGCCAGGGGACTCCCTACAGCATTCTGTGATATACATTTTACTTCTGTGTATGTATGGTATATATGGTATGTATACCATGTACACACATGTTACATTGAGTATGAATGACTGTGGTTGGAAACCCACACACACACTCAAGTCTGTAAATATCCTTCCTCACTGAAACCTGTGCTTTGGAAATCATTTCTTGTACAGCTGTGCAGTTTCTTGTAACAGCTGAGGACAAAGCTAAGACAGGCGGACAATTTAGACAAAGATCATCTAAAGAGTACAGTATCTCCCTAGCAACTCATGAGGACAGACAACCAAGTGGCAAGGTTGACTCCCAATGGGATGGCAGACTTTTCTTCTCTCCTTTTTGAGTTTGTGTTTCCTAAGTGTTTCTTAACTTCTGAGTGCACCAGGCTGTACCCGTTAGATCCTTTCAATATGATAGTTTTGTGCTTCTCTCTGACAGGATGTTTCTCCATCGAGCCGTAGTGCAGGATGGGAGGGAGGTGGGAATACTCCTTGCCTGGGCTGGAGTTTACAGAGACACTGCACAGCTTACACTCCTGTTAAGTGTAAATATTCAACACTTCCATTCCATTTGTGTAAAAAATAAAGCACACACGATTATAAAATCAAGATGTATATTTCATACTCAGTGTGTCTGTGCATATTTATTGCGTTTCTAGTTGTCAGCGGTGGGTGGCCCCACTGTAAAAATGCCTGATAGTGTTTATAAACATGTCATGGTTTTATTATAAGATATAAACATTAAAACATTTTATACTTTATAGCAAATGATTTTCTCCCAAAGCATAATTTGTCTTATTTCATAAGGAATAGAATCATTCATGTCTATTTTTATCAATTTTTGTCTCTGATTCCAGAGCTAAAATGCAATGAGGATGGGTATGCCCTGAGTAGTACTGGCACTGCTGAGAGGAAGTGAAAAAGCTGTTTTTGCATATTCTTAAATATTTGGTTACCATCTTGCCTGCTTTTAATCAGGATTTTTCCAAAAGTGAACAATGTATTAAAAGATAGATTTTTAAAGATGCTCACAGCTATGTGAGGGGAAAAATCAATTTCCCAGTGTCAAACTGTGGGATTCCAGAAGATATTAAGAATACAGAAAAATAATTTTTTTCTTATCTGAAACATTATGCAAAGAAAGGCATAAACTGGGGAGGAGGTATCATTGTCTTATACACATTGTAGCTCCAAAGATTTGTCTGTATCAAAAATGTCAGGTTTGGGAATCTGGATCTGCCAGATAATGTTCTAAATTGTTCACCTCAGGTTAAATACATGCCTTGTTATATTGACATTCAGCCTTGTCATATTGACATTTAGCCAGGTTTGACAGCTGGAGAACCAAAACAAATTCTGCTCACGAGAGGGGTGAAATTTTGCATCAAAGCAATTGCTTTGGATTATGCTTTGTTTCATGATAAACTATCATGTAATTGAATTAGCCATTCGGGAAGCCAGACTAGTTGTTCATGCTGTCCTGGCCATCAGGAATCTGCCAGGTGTCCTAAAGCTGTCCTTGGTGCTGGGTAGTGAACAGAGACTCTCAGACATGGTATAAGAAGACATTGAGGCTGCAAGACCAGTGTGGACCTCAAATTTTGACAATTATGCAATTTTCAACATTTGCACAGTCTCGCCTGGTTTAATATTAACGGTGACACTGTACACAAAGACAGATTCACTTCAATAATGGATGTGTTCATAAGGAAAGAAGCCAAAAGAGCATTCAACTTTTCTGTGTCCTGTTTCATGTCTGCAAAACAGTTTTTAAATCATGATCATGCTAGAAGTCTCAAAGACTGTGGCCGACACATCTCTGAACCTAAGAGCGGCTAGTTATGAACCTGTGATCTCTGTAGATACTCTGAGGCCATACACGCAGTGACAGAATTTAAAAGCCTCACCAAGGCACAAAGCTAGGGAACATCTGTACAGGGAACCACAGTGAGACCCATCGTCTTTAAAGTTGTCAAGGGAGGATGTGTTCTATGAATAATAACCCCAATTTCTGTTCTCTGTCACCTTTCCCTTAGGGACATCTCAGAAGGCACCATGGCTATCATTAGACAGATCCCCTTCCCTCTCTAATGTTACAGCCAAAGCATCAAGTCCAGGCCTTGTCCCTAATGCCCCTGAGCACTCTTAGGACAAAGCTAGAAAACTTGGGTAAACTTCGCTAAAGCCTGGGGATAGCAAAAGGGAAATAAAGGATATTCTTATTTATGGTATGAGCTTAGTGCTCAGCCCCTGGCTTGCTGACATGAGAGACAGAGGCTACCTTTCCCCAGCCACCCAGGCATCCCTCAAGCATAGCTAGACCATTTGTCAGACCCTTCCCTCTGTTGCAGCACACCTGAGAGGCGCTGTATCCATGCTTGACTCAGCACCTGCTACGTTAGGTGCCTGCTGTCTCCATCACAGGCTGGAATACAAATGGAAGTGCCTCAGTGTGGCTTTGATTACTCCTTAATTGTAAACTTCAAAGGACAAATGATCTACAACATGCTTCACATCTCGGTATAAGGCATCAGTAGAACCTCACTGGTCTAAACGGTTCAAAGCCCAAAAAGCAAGGTCCATGAGAGACACTAGTTCTCTCCCACCCCTTTAAGGCCTGTCTTTCCAGTTCTGGGTCCCTGTCTTGTGTGGACGATTGAATTAGGTAACATCTCCTCTTCAAGACTTCGGAAGGATGAGCTGTGTGAATTTTGAGCAGCAGAAAACTAACATCCATACCATGAGCCAAACATACAGAACAGGTTTCATTCCATCAAAATATAATTGACTATTTCAATCTGAAAGAAGAGGAAAGGAAGAAAAATACCTTCTTTTCAGCAGGCATTAAAAATTTCAAATTCTTATAGCTCTACATAGCAAATTACAGTGAACAGTTTCTTAGTAACAGAATTAGTCTCTCAGAGAACAGTTGATTTCTCTAACAAAATTGTGAAACCAACAAGCTAAAAGGTTGGATCCTAATTGGATTGTTGGATTTTTGTGAGCCACACCTGTGTCTCTGATATTCTTAGTAACCTTTCAGCAGAAGTTATGCATGCACCATTCTCCGTCATCTGGCACTTCTGGTATGAATAACCCTTGTGGTGAGGAACTCTCTCCTCTTGGTTTCCCGACTGGTTTCTTATAACATCACTCATCCTAATTTACTTGAGCCAACAAATTGGGCATCCAGTCTGCAGTCCTTTTTCTCAACATTTGGAGAAGCACTCTTGACCATCTGAAATTCTTCAGAGTAAAAAGTTATAGAGGCTGGCCGGGCATGGTGACTCACACCTGTAATCCCAGCACTTTGGTAGGCCGAGGTGGATCACCTGAGATCAGGAGTTCAAGACCAGCCTGACCAGCATGGAGAAACCTTGTCTCTACTAAAAATACAAAATTAGCTGGGTGTGGTGCTACGTGGGAGGTTGAGGCAGGAGAATTGCTTGAACCCAGGAGGCGGAGGTTGTGGTGAGGTGAGATCGTGTCATTGCACTCCAGCCTGGGCAACAAGAGTAAAACCTGGTGTCAGAAAAAAACAAAAAAAGTTACAGAGGCTGGGTTCAAGACCAGCCTGGCCAACATGTAAAACCCCATCTCTACTAAAAATACAAAAATTAGCTAGGCGTGGTGGAGGGCACCTGTAATCCCAACTACCCAGGAGGCTGAGGCAGAAGAATCGCTTGAACCTGAGAGGCAGAGATTGCAGTGAACCCAGATCGTGCCACTGCACTCTAGCCTGTGTGACAGAGCAAGACGCCGTCTCAAACAAACAAAAAAAGGTTACAGAAAATGTGCCATATATGAAACTGGGTTCAATTAATTCATTAAAATTTGGGGTATTTACCCAACACTTTATGCAAAGAAAGACTGATATGCTTAATTAAAATTACCCCACAAGGAAAACAGTTCCAAAAAATTGGCTTTTTAAATTATTTATTTATCTAGTTATTATTCCTTATACATTTGGTCAGCAAACAATAAACACTTGCTTGGAGCCAGGCTCTATTAAGATGGTGAAGTAGAAAATGAAATAAACGCTCAGAGCACTCTCTGTCTTTTCAAGGAATGTGAGCCTAGTGGCAGAAACCTATTTTTAAAAGATAGTTAAAACACAGATGCTCTAAAACAGACCAGTGAGTACATAAAGACTCCGAACAAGCGACCTTCACATCCAGGAATCAGATGTGCGCCTGCTCATTTGCCCATTGCTCACACCCTGGGAAGAGCTTGTATGGCAAAACTAAGTCTCTTCTGTGGTGTTCCTCAATCTGTCAACCTCCTGATATCACTACCCAATCCCACTGGCCATTTGAATGGTCTACCAATACCAGTTGGGATCCCACCCCCCACCCCATCCCTGGGGGAGAGGTGAAGATGACAGGTTAGCACAGACTAACTTGCCAGGTGAACAAAGGGTGGTAGGCAAGGTAGGCAGAAGATATGGGGAGGTTAGTCGTTCAGAACCACCATTCCTAACAAGTGGCAAGAATGATCAGGAAGCAAGAAACAACTTGGGGAATTGGTCAGGATGAAGGACAATCCAGGTATTCATAGGAGAAACTAGAGCAACGGAGAGTTTCTGTTTTCTTTGCAGTACACAGACTATTTGATGCATCAAAGATCTACTTCAAAGTAAAATGGTGCAATGAGGCCTTCTTTTCTGATATAATTTCAAGCATTATGCACATACTTAGAATCATAAGCAGTGTTTTATTCCCTTGGAAGGGGTAGTTTCCTGATGGATGCTTCAATCAAAACATGCAATAAGAACTAAAGGGGAGGTTAAACTCAACTTTCAACTTTATGAGATAAATATGTTCCTATTTCATTAGCCCAGGAAACATCTTAAGAAGACTTAGAAAGAGGGGTGGTTGAAAGAGAAAAATTGATGTATTGAGCCTATAAATTGCCTTGATATTTTTCCGAATAACTTCTCAGTTGTTTAGGGTCAGACATGACCTTGACGTTGAAACCCATAGATAATCTCCAAATCCATTTTTAGTTAATCACCTTACTCCCTGAAACGTCCAGAGTTTCAGACAAAGGTCAACACTGTCAGAAATGTGGCTCAGCCCTTTCCTGGAGTGAGGGATCAATGCACAGGGATAACTTACTGACAGTAAAAGGAAATGAGACTGAATAGTACAACAACCCCCTGGGCTACCATCACTGAAATTATGCATTTCACCCAATAATCTGAAGCAAGTCCACAAGAAGAGACTTCTAGTGCAGTCCCTAATTGCTGGTTTGCCTGGCTCTCTTATCATATTATAGTGTGGTGAACAACGAAAGCATGTTCTGTGTGTCCTGGGACAGGAACCTTCTGGTTTGTAATTATGTTCCATTGGAAACAGAGCATCACAGAGCACGGGCAAGAGTTCGGCCTTGGTGCCAGCCTACCTGGGGAGCCTGCAGAGGGCTATGCCCACGTTCTATGTCCCCTTCCCCTTTGTTAACTGCTCACAGAGCTCTCTGCAGCACTAGAAACATCACCCAGTCCTATGTCTCCATGAATGGACACCTCAAAAGGTGTTCTGGGACCAGAGGCATTAGCATCACCTGGAGCTTGTTACAGTGCAGAATCTTAGGCCCTACCCAGATCTACCGAATCAGAATCTGCATTTTTCACAAGATTCCCCAGTGATTCCATGCGTGTTAAAATCTGTAATACATGATTTACAAAATTCAATCAACTATGAAGAAAAGAGATTGGAGACAAGTATTTATTGATAATCAAGAGAGCCACTAACTTCAATGATGAAAATAAAACGAAACAAAAAAGCAAATAGCAGAAAAGGAGGAAAAGGAATATCTCTGATAGTAAGCAAATAACTTGGTGGCATCATCTTTAAACTTAGAAACCCAGCCAATCTCTGTCAGTTCCAAGGTGGAGAGGGGAGTTGCAAAATTCCATAAAGTACTTAATCAATAGATTTAAACCCAAGACTGGTTATTTCCACTGCACAGACTGAGGAGGCAATCCTTGGCTTGCAATGTGAAGGATGACAAAGTGACAATACAATGTCATGAGTCACAGTACCGACCTAAGAGCAGACCTGGGTTCAAATCCTGACTATAGTCTTTACTAGTCATGTGATCTTGTATAAGGGGCTTAACATCTCCCAAAACAAATTTTCTCACTGAAACATGACACTAACAACAGCACCTGCCTCTCTCACATTCAGAGAGCCGTTGTGAGAAACTCATGGAAACTGGCCTTCTACACAGGAAGCACTCAGCTAGTCTCAGTTGTCATTATCATGGTTACTCACTGATATTCATGACAACCATTTGAAAGAGACAAGGCCATTTACTTCCCCATTTTATTTTATTTTGTTTTTGGAGACAGAATCTCCCTCTGTAGCCCAGGCTAGACTGCACTGGTGTGATCTTGGCTTACTGCAACCTCTACCTCCTGGGGTCAAGCGATTCTTCTGCCTCAGCCTCCCAAGTATCTGGGCTTACAGGCGCACACCACCATACCTGGCTAATTTTTGTATTTTTAGTAGAGACAGGGTTTCACCATGTTGGCCAAGCTGGTCTTGAACTCCTGATCTCAGGTGATCCACCCGCCTCAGCATCCCAAAGTGCTGGGATTACAGGCGTGAGCCACTGTACCTAGCTACTTTCCCATTTTAAAGGCGAATAAATCAGGGCCCAGGAAAGCAATGATGCCCTTACAAGTGCACAGCTGGAGGCAGAGCTGGCCTCATACTCAGGCTTCAGCTTGCCTAGTTCAGTGTTCTTTACTGCTAGCTGGACAGGCTTGGTGAAAGTGAACGAAGGCTCTGGTCTGGAGAGCAGTGACTACCAGCAAAGGGCCAGAAAGCGGGCGTGATGGACAAGTAGACAGCCATTTGCCTACCACCTGAGTCACCTACCCCGACACTCCATATTGAGAATGAGTTACTCTGCCAAAAGCCAACGATAGCATCTGGAAGGACTTCTTGGCAAGCATGAATGCAGGAATTTGCTTGTCAGATGACAGGAGGAACAGAAGGCTTTTAAGAGTGGATGGACTAGTCTCAAAGTAAAGCTACTTAAAAGCACTGTGTCAGCCTTATGTGACAATGGGGGAGGGGGAGAGAGAGGTGGAAGAAAAAGGAATGAAAAGAAGTTACCAAGAACGTTCTCTGTGCTGGGCACAGAACTTTGGGTGTATTATCTCATTTCACCATTGCCACTACTTTGTGATGTGGACATTATCAGCTCCACATAATAAACAGGCTTAGAGAGTTAAACTTATTTATCACATGAGAGATACAAAAAAATGATTCCCATTTATCAGTGATTTTTTCCCCACCATGCCATACTTTTAAATAAACTCACTATTTTAGAATAGTTTTAGATTTACATAAAGATAGCAACAATAGTACAGAGATTTCCCGTATACCCCAAATCCAGTTTCCTCTATTGTTAATATCTTATTACAATTAATAAACCAATGTTGGCATATCATTATTCAGTTTTTTTGGCATTTACATTTTTCCCTTCCAAGGTTCTAACCAGGGAACTATGTGATATTTTGTTGTTATGTCTTCTTAGGCTCCTCTTCATTGTGACACTTTCTCAGTTATTGATGACCTTGACAGTCTTAAGAAGTACCAGTCAGGTATTTCACAGAATGTCTCTCAACTGGAATTTACCTGCTGTTCTTCTCATGAATAGACTGAGGTTACAGGTTTGGGGAAGATAAGTGTCATTCTTACCACATCAAGGGTCCACGACTATTACTGTGGATGCTAACCTTGATCACTTGGCCCAGGTAGTGTTTTTCAAGTTTTTCTTCTGTAAAGTTACTCGTTTTCTCTCTGTTTCATACTGTACTCTTTGGAAAGAAGTCACTGTGTGAAGCCCACATTTAATGAGTAGAGAGTCATGCTTTTCATCCTTGAGTGCTGATATTTTTAGGCTTTGCGTCCCCACCTAAATCTCATCTTGAATTGTAATCCAAATAATCCCCACGTGTCAAGGGAGGGACCAGGTGGAGGTAATTGAATTATGGAGGCGGTTGCCCCATGCTGTTCTCGTGATAGCGAGTGGGTTCTCACGAGATCTGATGGTTTTATAGAGGGCTCTTCCCTCTTCACTTGGCGCTTCTTCCTGCCACCTTGTGAAAAAGGTGTCTTGCTTCCCCTTCGCCTTCCACCATGATTGAAAGATTACTGAGGCCTCCCGAGCTATACTAAACTGTGAGTCAATTAAACCTCTTTCCTTTATAAGTTACTCAGTCTTGGGCAGTTCTTTATAGCGGTAGTAAAGTGGACTAATACAAGTGCAAAGCAGCTACATGAATTATTTGAAAATTTTCTATATGGAAGACTTGTCCATTTGTCTGTATTTATTCAATAATTTGTTTCTATCAACAGGGATTCTTGGATATTTATCTGATAGCTTGTATTATAATCCAGAACTACTTTATTTTGCTATTCAAATTGTTTCAGCTTTGTCCATTGAGAGCTTTTTCAGTTACCTTAGATGCTCCTTTGACCTACTCCCACTATTGTGGATTTTTTTGAGCATTTTCTTAGTTTCTAGTACTACAAGAGGCTCAAGCTCATTTTGTATATTTCTTGCCCAGTCCTACCAATCCTAGAGTCAGCCATTTCTCCAAGGCTCTTTTATTGGAGAATGGTATTAAAAATTAAGATCTGGGGACTGGGTGTGTTCTTTGCTACTGGGACATCATTTCTTTTAGATCCTCTCAGCTGACAGAGTAAGGTAATGAATATGTGTATAGTAACTGGTGGATAATAGAAACATTTATATATGCAACCATCTGTATCTACATTAAGCTAAACATGAGTTTCTACTGATATCTCTAGTCTAATTCATCACCACCTGGAACAATCTAGCCTCTTCCTCTGGCTTGTGTGTAAACTCTTACTCCAACAATGAAAAACCTGATGCCAATCATTTTTCATCTCTTTATTTCTTTCTGACTTAGCAGATCCAGTATAGGACCCTCTGCTTAAGAAAGTCTTGAAGAGGCCAGGCACGCTAGTTCACGCTTGTAATCCCAGCACTTTGGGAGGCTGAGGCAGGTAGATCACGAGGTCAGGAGTTGAAGACCAGCCTGGCCAACATAGTGAAACCCCGTTTCTACTAAAAATACAAAAATTAACTGGGCATGGTGGAACACGCCTCTAATCCCAGCTACTTGGGAGGCTGAGGCAGGAGAATCACTTGAACCCAGGAGGCAAAGATTGCAGTGAGCCAAGATTGCACCACTGCACTCCAGCCTGGCAACAGAGCGAGACTGTCTCAAAAAAAAAAAAAAAAAGTCTTGAAGAGCCTTCAAGTCTCTCACATTCTGGCATTTAATGGTCTCTTGATTATCTCAGGCTCATGCTACTTTTTTCCACACTTGATGGTAAACATCTTCATTGTAATTCTTTAAGGGTTTCACACATCTGAGGCATGGAAAAATAATTAGTGAATAATTGATATAAAGGGAAACAAACCAATTTATGAGGGAGACAATGTTTGTAGTAAAAAAATCCAAAAGTGAAAATTCCTTTGTTTATGTAGCATTTTGAATTGTTACTAAGTCAGCTCACAGTTTGCCTCATAAAGTATCCTACTCATGTGTAGATCCGCTCAGTTAAATGCAGTGGTTTATCCAATAGCCTAGGATTGTCAAACCTCCCTTGCCTCCACGCCCCGTAGTCTCCACAGGTGACGCTTGGGTTCCAGGTGGTTTGCATCACTCCACAGCATCATGAGCTGTGGGGTTAGCTTCTGCTCATCAAATCTGACCTGAGCTCCTGCCTTCCTCCCACTGCCAAAGCACTGGTCCCATCTGTTTTTCTCTGTGCTCTGAATCAACTCCCTTTTGGATAATACTTGGAAAGACTTTAGCAAATAGACAAGATTAACTTATCTGCAGGCAAATTATGAATTGTGTATCATGCTGCTTGTATTGGTTAGGATTATTTAGTGAAAGGTAGAAAACACTCGAAAATGCTAACATAGACTTGCATGTACATTACATTACCTGTACTTCTCCAGTCAGCCAAGTTACCTAACTTTGCTGGCAGCAGGTGGAGAATGGGATGGGCAAAGGCAAAGTTGGATTGTTGAAGAAGAAACGTAAAGAAAGACAATAGCTGCTGAAAGCAAGGCAATAGGTCTGAAACTCTAAAAATTTTTATGTGCATTTAATGTATCAGCTTGATATAGAATTTTCCCTATAGTGTAGATAAGACAGTCATAAAACTAGAGGTAGGAGGCTGGGTGCAGTGGCTCATGCCTGTAATCCCAACACTTTGGGAGGCCAAGGCAGGTGGATCGCCTGAGGTCAGGAGTTCAAGACCAGCCTGGCCAACAGGGTGAAACCCAGTATCTACTAAAAATACAATAATTAGCTGGGCACAGTGGCACACACCTGTAATCCCAGCTACTCAGGAGACTGAGGCAAGAGAATAGTCAGAGGCAGGGGAAAAGGAATATACTGTGAAACAGAAGAAGTAAAAGAGAAGCCCATCCCTTATAGTCCAAGGTTATAGAAGGCAGAGGGTGGACAGAAGAAAGGAAACAAAGGTGGGGAGGTTGACAAACTGTGCTCCAGTTTCTCTCCGTGGGCTGAAACCCTGATAAGGGAGAACAATTAGGTCTGGGGGCTCCTGACCCATGCTCTATCCAGAACCCTGAGAGGAAGTGAGCTGAGATTGCTCCATTGCACACCAGCCTGGGTGACAGAGCGTGACTGTCTTTAAAAAAAAAAAAGTCTCATCTTGTGGACCATACTCCCTGGCATGCCCATAAGAACTTGGGGATTGGCCACAACAGAGTAAAACTCAGTGGTACAGCATGGTCAGAATGGGACAGCCAGAGCTCAGCTCTCCTGAGCTGCTTTTTCTATAAGATATGTTGGAACCCAGGAGTCCCCAGTGGGCCCTAAAAATGGAAACCAGAAGGTGGCTGAATCTGAGAGCCAGCATTCCAACCGCGGGACCACCTGTGGTGAGGGGTGACTTAGCAGAGAAGGCTGCTCCAAAGCCCCATCCCACCCCTAACCTGAAACCAATGGGGAACATGAGAGGCTCTGTGGAGAGTGAGGTTGGCAGCCAGGAAGCACTGCAGCCTCTGCCATGCCTAGAGAAACTGGGCTGCAAGCAACACCACTTTTGACTTCAGATACAAATGCCAGTAGGGCAAGCATCCCTCAAGTCAACAAGGGATGTTGTCATAGAAACAAAAGACACTGTCATGGCAACCAGAATGATCTCAGGACACCACATGAATCCAAAGGATTCTTTCCTTGCCACTACCAAGAGGACACTGTAAGCCACAACCTGGCCCCATTCACCCAGATGCTATCTTGGCAAGGACCAGAACTGCAGTCAAACCTGAGGGACAGAATGTTCACCTGAGGAGAATAAGCTTTGCTTCAAGGGAATGTCTAAAATTATTGCAAGGGACTAACTCTCTGATACTGCACCAAAATAAAATTATATATATATAATAATATATGTAATTTTTCACTCCAACCTCCATCTCCTGCCTCAGCCTCCCAAAAGTAGCTGGAATTACAGGCACCCACCATCATGCCCGGGTAATTTTTCTATTTTTAGTAGACACAGGGTTTCACCATGTTGGCCAGGCTGGTCTCGAACTCCTGACCTTCGGCGATCCACCCACCTCAGCCTCCCAAAGTACTGGGATTACAGGCGTGAGCCACTGCACCTGGCCAAAATTATATGTTATATGGCATCTCTGATCATAAACCAGCTAATTTAGTTAAGAAAATATATTTTTTGAGAGACTTCTGGGCAGCTCACAGAGTTGAAGGAAAAGCTGCAGTGAGAGCCTGGGGTGGGAGTGGGGGGAGAATGCTCCTTGATGGTATATCTGTGCAAAGAGAAAGAAAGAAGGGTATAGGACAAGGGGAAAGTATGAAGAAATGCATATAGTGGGAAAAATACAGGCGCTTTTAGGGACGTGCAAACAGCCAGGTATCCCTGGTATACAGAATGCTTAGGAAATGCTGAAGACTAGAAGCTGAAGAGACCAAGAAGAGAATGCCTAAATACAAGGCAAGATGTCACTTCATCCTGTAACCAATGAGGAGCTCCTCGGTGTCTTAAAAATCCTACTTGCGTTTTAGAATGCTCACTGTGGCAGCAGCATGAGGAATGAATTTGAGGAGGAAGAGACAGAAGTTTCTAGTCTGTGGGGAAAAGGACAAAGGATGAAAAGGGCAATGGAATGTGAGAGTTGCTGCAGGTATTTTCCTCAGGAAAGGAGCACTGGAAGTGTCCTACATCCTCTGCAGCAACTTGTCAAAGGCCAAGTCATCAACATATACCAGGATCTCTCTACTCTGGCCTTTTCAAGGGCCGCAGTTCTGCCATCATGCCCCTGGCCCACACCAACATGCAAACATACTCTGGTATCTCATCTATAAAAATATTTTTGATGCCCTAGTTTCCTTCCCAATCTATCTATTCTGTTTCCTTAACTGGGGCTTCTCTCCTCTAGGTCTTCTCATGGTTGCTTCATATTGTTCCTGGACCAAACCGGGCGTCAGGCTGCTTATTCTTACAGCCCAATAACAAGATGCAGATGAAATGGGAAAAGGGAGTTTATTTCTGTAACCAGGTACAGGAAGAAGGCCTGAAAAATGTTGCCAGACCAACTAAAAATTACAAAGCTTTCCAGAACTTATATACCTTCTAAGCTATATGTCTACATGTAAGTGTGTATTCATCTAAAGACACAAGTGATTAACTTCTAATCTATAACTTAGGTCTGAGTTCTGAAGATCTTCCTCTGGAAGTAAATTACTTAACTTTACTTAAATTTAAATTATTTAATCTAGATGGGTCCAGGTGCTGGGGGCAATCTTGTCTCCTACTAAATCATGGAGGTTTGGGGAGTTCCTTTAGATTCCCAATAAAACTTGTTTGTAGAGGTCTTGGGAGTTTCTTCAGACACCCAATAAAACTTGTTTAATCCTAATCGGCTCCTGTCAAGAATTCCTTCATTATCTCGCCATGCTTCAAGACCCAGGAGAGACCTAGGCAAAACTCTTGGTGGGCTTTTGTTACATTCCAGCCTTTGTATAAGGGCAGTGGCTCTTTCAGCTTGTAATATTTAACTTCACCACTCAGTCAGTGCTGAAACAGTTGTTAGAGGTTTGCCTGTTCAGCTGTTAGTGAGACCTGCCCTGCCGCCATATGGCCATCACGTCTGCCATCTAGGAAGCATGAAGGGAAGATGATAGCTGAGTCTGTCCCTTTAAGAGAGATTAGATAGAAACTCCAGCCAGTGAATTCTACTTACATCTCACTGGTTTCTCCAAATAGCAAGGGAGGCAGGGAAATAGTTTTCTAACTAAATATTCTGCTATCCCAAAACAGAGTAATAAGGAAGAAGGGGAGAATGGGTATTTGGGAAACAACGGGGAGTGCCTGCTGCACTTCCTATTACCTCACATGTCCTTCTAAGATACCTCCTCCATTTGTCTCTTGCTAATATGCTTTCTTAAAAGAGATATGAATGTGTACTACGTTCACTTCCTTACTTCCCATTCTTTCTTCCAGCAGTCTGGGTTCTACCCACACCACACCATGGTGCTAAATCCAATGGGCAGACCACTCACTGTTCCTCGTGCTCACCTTCTCTGTAGCATTCAAATACTTCTCTAAGAAACATTCTCCTTCCTCTCTTAGCTTCCTCAGCACCATGCTTTTGTTTTCCCCCACCCCGCTGGGCATCCCTCATTCTGCCACTAGCTCCTTCTTCTTCATTCAATCTTATTCAGGTCAAGACTCACTCCTGCCCTTCTCCTCTCTGATCTCATCCAGTGCCACAGCTTTAAACCGTGTCCGTATGCTAACAACCCCAGGTTCATATCTGTGGCCAAGACCTCAGATCTGGTCTCTAGTCTCAGGCATTTAGTCAACTACTTGGCTTCTTAAACTGGTTCTCTTGCAAACATAGCATGCACACACTGAAGCGCTCCCTGATCCCCACTGCAGACCTGCCCTTGCCCCCTCTCAGAAAATGGAATCTCTGCTTGCCCAGTTTCCAGACCAAAACCCAGAAAAATTAATTTTGACCCCTTTGTCTCCCTCACTTTTGATATCCAGTCCACGATCAAGTCCTGCCAGTTCAACTACAAATATTTTGTCAATTTATTCTCACTACCACCACCCCAGAACATGCCAGCATCAACTCTTGCCTGGACTATGCAACGTCTTCCTGTTTCCCTCCTCTCCACTCTTGCTTGCCTTCAATCCAATCTACAGAGGGAGCCGAAGTGATCTTTTAGTATTGTAAATTGGACCATGTTTTTCTGTACTCAGAATCCCACAATGCCTTCCTATTGCGTTTAGTAAAGTTGAAGCTTCTTATCTACATCCTACACGTTCCTTCCATTGCCTGCCTTAATCAGCTTTTCCCTCACTGTATACCGATCATTCTTGTATCAGATCCTGAAACACACTAAGTTCTTCACTGTGCTAGAAACCTAGAATTTGCTGTTTCCTCTGCCTGGAAGGTTCTCTTTGCTCCCCACATGACTAGCTATCCTGCACATAGTACCTTGCCTGCAACTCACTAGGCACTCTATCTATTTGCTAAATGAGTGATTGGAATAAAAAGATAAGCATGTAATATTACATTTAATCTATCTAAAACCTTTAGAAGTTATATACTTTTAATCCTCATTTTATAGATAAGAAAACTGAGGCTCAGAGAAATTCTCTAACTGCCCCAAGGATTCCCAAGAAGTAAGCAGAGAAACAGGACTTCAAAGCCAGGTCAGGCAGGTAGCAGAGCCTGTTCTTTTCTTCCACATGAGGCTGCTTCCACACACACACAGTCTCTGCAGAACATCAGCCACTCTGATGGGTCATCTGTGTGCTTTTGAGCTAACCAGAGAGTTAAGAAAATGCCAGTTGCTTAATATGAGACAAAAATTGAAAAGTCATCCCAGAGTTCATTATTTTCCCACAACTATTATAATTACAACTCATTAAAAATCTGATTCTGAAGGCAGGAAGAAATCATTTGCTCAGCAACAAGTCCAGAGTCCCTATTAATGCAGAAGAAGTCTTTAATAAGAAAATATGTTTCCATGAAGGATGGAGAAAATACTGAAATTGGTCCAGGTCCTTTGCAACTTCCTGGATACATTTTACATCTCTCAAAGACTGCAATTGTGTATAGTAGCCAGTTTAACCAAAAATATTTCCTGGTTGGCTAGCTAAATTTTTTTTCTCTTTCATATCGATTGATCTGAGTAGGAAGGTCGGGAAGGGTGAAGTTAGGCTACAAATCAAAAGTTGTAACCCTCCTTTTACTGCCATTTACACTTACTACCTACTTTATATTATTCTTGGCACTTCGATGAGCATTTTAACAACTCCAATAAGACTTGCTGTTAAGAAACCTTCTTAATTGTGTTTTACCCAGATTTCCTACACTTATATGACCATGGAATTCTTTATTCATTGTATGTGTAGATTGTCTCCAGGATTGGCCACCACCAGTTTCTCTTATCCCTGTATGCATGGGCCGATCCTCCCATCAACAGTCCATCTCCCCACCCCTTGAATCTAAGCTGGCCTTGTGATTTACTTTGTTCCACAGAACGTGGCAAGAGTGATGCTGTGTCTGTTCTGGACCTAGCCCTTATGAAGCCTGCCAGATTCTTGTTTTGCTCTCTTAGAAACTGGCTTATATGTAAGAAGTTTAGCTACACTATTGGATAAAGAAATCTACCTAGTCACCAGCCTCTCCAGCCACCTCAGCTGAGTGAGTGGAGCCTTCTTAGATGTTCTAACCCCAACCAATTTCCCAGCACAATACAACCAAGTAAGAGAATCCAGCCAAGACCACACAGAATAAAAAACAATATAGTTGAAGCCAAGCAACCTGCAGAATCTTTAAAAACAATAAATGGTTGATACTCTAAGCCACTAGGTTTTGAAGTGGGTTGTTACACAAGCATGGAAAACTAATACAATATAGCACAGATCTCATGTTGTTCCCAACAATTGTTTTTGGAAAATTCCTTTATTCTGTGAATAAAAAACTGAGGTCCAGGGAGCTCCATTTGGGAAGTGACTTTCCCAAGATCGCCTAGTTAGTTGAGGCAGAACCTAGCTCACCTGATGACCTGCCCAGGGTTCTGTCCACAACACTTGCTGCCACTGTCAATCAACAGAACTTTCCCAGAATGATTGTTCCTGATCTGACAGTTGGTTTAACTGAACATATTCACACCTATCTATCTATCTATTGATAGATATAGATTTTTTTTTTTTTTTTTTTTTTTTGAGACAGAGTCTCACTCTATTGGCCAGGCTGGAATATAACGGGCAATCTCAGCTCACTGCATCCTCCGCCTCCCAGAATCAAATGACTCTTCTGCCTCAGTCTTCTGAGTAGCGGAGCACCTGCCACCTAACCCAGCTAGTTTTTGTATTTTTAATAGAGATGGGGTTCCACCATGTTGGCCAGGCTGGTCTCAAACTCCTGACCTCAAGTGATCCACCCACCTCAGCCTCCCAAAGTGCTGGGATTACAGGCTTGAGCCACTACGCCCAACCTGAACATATTCAGGTTTTAAGTCATTTGAGACTCTTAGAACCATGAAGCCATCTAGTTCAATCTAGACTCATAATTGTAGTTTTTTTCCCATAATTATAGTTTTATTTACTTTTCTAATTCTTTTTGAGGATTCTCCCCTTATTCCTATGGTTTATGTAGAAGCTCCTTCCTCTCATAATAACAGTTAAATAACAGTAAAGAGCTCATCTTCTGGAATCAACTGCTCTGAGTTCAAGTCCCAGCTTCACTTACTGGTGTAGGCAAGTTCATTCAGCTCTCTGAGTCTCAACTTCCTCATCAACAAAATGAAGATACAAAAATGTCTGCCATATTTATTTATTAGTATTTTAATTTTGTTGTGTTGTTATTTTATCATTAGAAATTTTTCTTTTCTTTTTTTTTTTTGATAACCAAAGGCAAACTGTCAATCAGGATTTCTGATGCTCACAGGTAAACCAGTGTTACCACTGTGAGCTAAAATAATTATTGCTTAAAGACAAGAAGATTGATGTGTTGGCTCATCTGAGTGGACTTCTGTAAGTAAATGGTTAGTGTGTGCTGGGTTTGGGAAGATACTAGTGTAGGAGAGGAAAAAATTATTCTTTGTACACCCTCCTGAGTTCTCCATATGGGGCCCTGTAAATTGGACTGGCAAAAGACCAATTATTGAGAAAAACATACAAATTTATTTAATATAAGTTTTACATAACATGGGAGTCTTCACAAGGAAACAAAGATCTGAAGAAATGGTTATGCCTGAGTGTTTTTACAGTAAGTTTGGTGAAGAGTAGAAAGTGATTAAAAAGTATGAGCTAAGGGTAGTAAATTGGGAAAAACTTATTGAGGCCTGTTTGTTCATATTATTCTTGGCATGTTTGGAGATAAGGATGTTCCTTTCTTCCAGGTATAGGAAGGGCACCTCTCACATGAGAGTCTTATGACCTGCTTCAGGGGAGAAAACCTGCTGTAACTCAAATTCCTTCAGCTTAAAGTATTCAGTACATGAAGGCACCGTAGCCAATTCTGAACCTTTTTTCTAGAAAGGACTTGAGATCCCTTATTTTCAGCAACCCCTAGGGAAGTATTGACCCAAAGAACACCCCTTCCAGTTTGATGGCCTGAAATTAGTTTTCAGACATTCTCCTTCCTCTGTAAATCCCCTGCCAACAGGGCTATGGCCTCTAAGGAGCTACTGTGGGCCCACATTTCCTCCATGGGCTACACTCTCCAATGAGATGACCCCAATGTATGAATGACGGAAGGGCAGTCTGCAGGGCTATGGCTCAGTTCCCAGGAATAAAAGTGTGTGTTCTGTCTACCGTCTGGATCCCTCCAATGCTCTTTCTATCAGAGTTGATCTTTGAAGGATAGGTAAGCATCATCCAAGTAAAGGGGGTTTGTGAGAGAGCCAAGTAAAAAGAGGTTCCCAGAGAACCTCCGACCAACCTGCACACTGAGAGGAGTGCACACTGGGGCGGAACCTCTGGAAGTTCACACTGTTTGCAGCGGAGAGGAGCCTGGCCTCTTCTGTTCTGGGGTGGTCACCTGGGAATTCAATCTGTGAGATTCGTTGTTTTTTTTTTTTTTCCCTTTTCACCCAATAAATTCCATTTTTCCCACCCTTCTACATATCCATGAGCTTCATCCTTCCTGGTCGTGTGACAAGAACCCCATTTTTAGCTGAACTAAGGAGAAAGTCCTACAACATTTGGAGGACAGTAGTATCTCAAGGGTATAGGGTGAGCAAAGTCCCTGGTTGCTAAGTGTCCTATCAGAAAGCATGGTTAAAAAACAAACAAACAAAACTCCATTAAGAACTACAGCATTTCAGAATAACCTTTCTAAGTGAAAGTTCGCCCATCAACATCTCAATGACTGCATTTCTTCAGGAAGTAATAAACTTTTACTGGCATTGGGATTCAAATGTCAGAGTGAAGTACTCTCTGACATTTATAGTTTTAGGTTTGTTTTCCAAGTCTTTGTGTTTCGTGGTTAAGAGATGTTTTTCTGACTAAGCTTGATAATTCTTCCCCCCACCCCCCGCCTCCCCCCGCCCCCCGCCACACTTTCAACTAAATGAGAAACAACCTGATAATCTCCACAGTTTTGGTTCTTAACTTTTCATTATTATCACCCTAAACTCTATAAATAGTTTCAACCCACTATGCCTAAATCTCTATGTAAACGCCTACCTCCCTGCCTTTGCCAATGTGACATTCTCTGCCAGTTGTCTTCTTTCGAGCCTCTCCTCAATCTCCATTTGTCCTACCTGTCTTTCTTCCAAGTTGACTGAGCATTTTTCAACCACTCTTAAAACTTCTGTCTTATATTAGTGTCATGGTAAAGAATATCGGCTTTGGAATGAGTCTGTGTTTGTAGTTCAACTCCGGCATTTATTACCTGTACTACCTATGCTAAATTAATCTCTCTAAACCTCAGGTTCTTCATTTATAAAATATAATGTAACTGCCCATTGGATTCACCTTGCCTGCTGCCTACCCAGAGCCTATTTATCAAGAAGGGAATTGCAATGACGAAAGTAATTCATGCAGAGCAGACTGTGCGGGAAACCAGCTTTATTATTACTCATATCAGTTCCCAGAGCATTGGGGGATCAGAGTTTTTAAGGATAAGTTGGCAGGTATGGGCTAAGAAAGTGGAGTGCTGATTGGTCAGTTTGAAGATGAAATCATAGAGGGGGTCGAAGTGAGTTCTTCTTGCTGACTTCTGTTCCTGGGTAGCATGGCAGAATTGGTTGAGCCAGATTATTGACCTGGGTGGTGGTGTCTGCTGCGGGAATGCAGGGGCTGCAAAATCTCTCAAGCACTCATCTTAGGTTTTGCAACAGTGTTGTTATTCCTAGAAGCAATTTGGGGAGGTTCAGACTCTTACAGCTAGAGGCTGCACGGCCCCTGAGCCATAATCTCTAATTTTGTAGCTAACTTGTTAGTCTGACAAAGACAGACTGGTCCTCAGGCAAAAGGATTTTTTTGTATTTTTGTTTGTTTTTTGGGGGGGAAAGGACTATTAGCAATATTTTGTTTCAGAGTTTAAACTATAAACTAAATTCTTTCCCAAGGCCTAAGCCCAGGAATGAACAAAGACAGTTTAGAGGTTAGAAGGAAGATGGGGTTGGTGAAGTCTGATCTCTTCCACTGTTGTAATTTCCTCAGTTATGATTTTTGTAAAGGCAGTTTAAATAATAATAGCACTTGAGTCATAGAAGTCATTGTGTAGATTAAATTTAAAAATGATCATAGGCGTATTAGGGTCTCAACAGGAACTAGACCACACATTCATATTATAATTTGGGAGGGTTTGCAAAGATGAGGGCAGGAGGGGTGAGGAGTACATTGCAAGAGCTGATGGTTAAATTTTCAGAAATTTTTGCAAACAAGTTAAACATTACTAAAAATTAAATTTTTTAAACAGAATTAAATAAGTTATATTTTTAAAAAGTAATATTCAAAACATCATTTCCTATTTACTATATTACCTTCTATTATATATGTTCTTGGGAGTACTTCTATTATATCTCTATGGTAGGAACATGATATAACAGTATGCTACTGTGCATCTTTTCCCAACTTCACGCTCAATGACATGCCATTGGTACCTTGAAATCAGCCAAGGCAGGAGTATTTACACCACAGAAATTGGCAAATTCTACAACTCAGGGCTCCTTCTCCCAATCTTGCCCCCAGTCCACAAGGAGACCCAGTTATTAGGTTGGTGCAAAAGTAATTGAGGTTTTGCCATTGAAAGTAATGACAAAGTAATATTAAGTAATATTAAAACATTTACCAGCAGGAGCAAGTTTAGGAAAACCACAGGGATCTTGCAGTATCCCATGGCTATTAGCACCTCCGGGTCCAAAAAGATAAGAGGGAGCAGTTATCAGAATCTGGAAGAAAAAGGTTATGAAGAAAAATCACTTAGACAGGCACCGTAAACTTTTGGGTAAAGAAACATCACTAACCAGAAGTGACCCTGGAAAAAAGAGAACCATGGGAGTAAATCCGACTTCACTCTGCTCTCTGCTTCTAGGACTTCACTTTCCCACCTCCTTCCAAGTTCAAACCAAACAGATGTTAGAGGACAGAGAAGCCCATACAGGTCAGTTTCTGGAGCAGAGAGAAGAGTGGGAAGGGTTAGAGAGTAGGGCTTGAGGGACAGATGGAAGATATCTAGACTAACAAAATAGTGCTGTATCTGGCACATAGTAGGAGCTCATTAATATTTTCTATTATGGTTAGTTCAATAAAAATTTATTAAATATGCCGAATACCTTTCTCTCAAGAAGTCCACAGTCCAGTGCAGAGGTGTATAAATAAATAAATTCCACATCAGTGTACAAAGTACTATTATTAACGAAGAAAGATATGTCTGTCTTTCCCATTAGATGACAAATACCTATAAAGTAGAAACTATAAAAATATCAATTAGTATCTGCCTGTCAAATGAATGTATTTTTATTTTCCCTCAGTGTCCAGCACTGTTTCTTATAGAACCTTTAAAGACTTGCCTTTACGCTTCATTAAGTTGGACCAGAGCAGCCTTTAGTGCATGGTAATTTTTCCCTACTACCATGGCAAAAACCTTCATAGTACTTTGCTCAGTGTCCCATGAATTACGGTATTTTTCACTCAGACTCACAAGAAATGAAACTATTTCAAGCTCTGAGTGATCGCCAAGGATTTTTCCCTCTGTTCTTTCAGTAGTTCTTACCATGACCTCACTTAGTTTTATTAGTTCTTATACACATGTGCTGATCAGTATTCAGCTAAAGACTCAAGGGGGAAATCCTCTGTAGTTCTCTGGACAGGTCTGTCCTCTAGCTTTCTTGTGACCTTCCAACTAACCACTTTGGCTTCCCTGGATTTCCCAACTCCATCTGCTCATCTCAAAGTCTTCTGGTTCTGGCTTGGTTCTTCCTCCCTGCATTCTGCTTGGAAACTCTCCAGTCTGGGGCAATCACAAGGCTCATGTTATTTGTTTCCTCTTTCTCAGAGGAATCACTGTTGTATGTTTTCTGAGAAAACCATGTTTATTATATTTTATCAAGTCCCTACTACCTCTCTATTCCTGTAAAACGACCTTTACTGTTTATCTGCTTTCAGTCTTAACCTAATGCTGATTCTTTCAGCCTTAACCAAATGACAATGTCTCTAATTTCACACAGATCAAGGAACCCTCATGAATGGGATTAGTGCCCTTAGAAGAGGGGCCCCAGAGTGATCCCTTGACCCTTCTGCTATCTGACAACCATCCACAAGGAAATAGGTTCTCACTGTTATGCCCAGACCGTTTGTTCCCCGAAGAAGACCACCAGAGTCCAGAGTCAAAGCCAAGCGGCAAGGATCTTTAATGCAAGTTCGAACTTGGTCCCTCCGTTCTATAACATACAAGAGGGCCTCGAATGATGCATGTGCCCGCTTTTTATAACCCGATGCATACAGGATATGTAAGGTTACAGAGGTACAAAGGAATTCTTTTGGTTGCAGCATCACAACTGGTAATTTGGTTAATACAATTAACAGTTTCTATTTGTTCCCGTGCATTTAGTAAAACTACAAACGGTTGTGACCTTATCAGGGGCTCTCTAGGTGGTGTTTCTGAGATGTGTGGGGAGGGGGATGTATTTGCGTTGGGCTCAGGAAGTTGGGACAAAATAGAGGATTGTTTGTACTGGGCCCAGGACTAAGATATGTGGCAGACACTGGTAATTAGAGCAGGACAGAGACTTTCACAACGTTTGTCCTTACAATGTCTGGAGTCTATAGATAACCTTAATCGGTTAGGTCCGGGGTGGATCTTTAACTAGGCTCAGGGCGCCGCCCGGGCTGTTTGCCTATGGCCTTTATTTCTGCCTTTTAGTCTCTTCATTTGATCTCTTTCATCACCAGAAACCAAAACAGCCAACACCTTGATCTTGAACTACCTACCTCTAGAATTTTGAGAAAGAAGTTTCCGCTGTCTACAAGCTATCCAGTCTATTCTATTCTATTGTAGCAGCCCCCAATAGACTGAGGTCTATTTGATTCCTAGAGAGGGCTTGCTTTCTGGCTTGTAGACAACCATCCTCTTGTGCTCACAAGAACCAGCAACTGGGCATTCAACATAAAATGCCTCCAATGCTAGGTTATGAGTGCCCTGGCCATGTAAAACTCACCTTTTCCTCTAGCCCTCCCTGTGTACTGAGCCTGACCAGAAACACAGCTGCATTAGTGAAAGAAGGAAAGAAAGGAAGGAGAAGCAGCTCCTCTTCTATGACTTCTGAGCTGAAGTCAGGATATTAAAAAATGTTAAATTAGATGAGATTTTACAGCTTTGAAATAGAATGGGCAGGGCTTTTTAAACCAGGCAGCAACAAGGAGAACTTTGGGATATATTTAAACATGAGTTGTTGAAAAAAAATAAGTTATTCTTTACGTGTCAGGAGTCCAGCTTATTTAATAACCTGGCTACACGTGTGCCTCTCCTTATGAAGGATTGCTGAGATCTGTGGTAGAGTATGGCAATGGGAGCAGAATCTTTAGGATCAGACCAAACTATGTATTCTGCCCAAGCCAGCACCTGATAGATGGGTGGCATGAAAAAATACTGCATTGTTTTCTTATCTATATAATGGAAATAATAATCATCTCTACTCTACTTAATATGGTTATCGTAAGAGTAAAATTTAATAAGATATGAAAGCCAGCATTTAAACTGTACTATCTAAAACTCATAAGATTTATACTGATATTCAGGGTAACATTATTATACTAATGAAAATGGGAAACAACCAGAATTGTTTGAAAATAGAAGCATGAGTAACCATATTGTAGCATATCTTACAACTGAACGTTCATTTCTGTACACACCACATACACACACACACACCTTTTCTCTTCTGAATGCCCATTATGGTATGTATGCATTTGTCCCTTGACACCATTAATGAGTAGGATCCCCAGACAATAGAGAGTCATTCCATTCCCAGAGAGAGGAGACTTGCTGAATAAAATCAAAACATAGTTGCATTAGAGGCCTTTAAGACAACTCAACTTACTACTGTTGTCTAAAAATGAAATATGTCATGAATCATGGAGACTTGCAAATGCCCCCAAATTCTGATTTTATACCATTTCTCTTCTAGAAATCATCAAACCATATACCATGCTGGCACTGAAAACATCTGACTTTGATGTTTCACTTGGCCTGTTTTTAGTGTTTCTAAGAAGCAATCTGTCGGGTCAGTTCAGAGGGGTATAAATTCATTTTCTCATGACATAACCAGAAGCACTTTCTGCACCGTCAGTCAACACATCCCATTTCCCTGTCACCATCTGTTGCATTGCCTAGCCCAGACTGCTTTCATACCACAACCCTGTCAGCATTGGGCATACTCATCAGAGCTATAAATACAGATTCTGATTGTTACTGTTTGGGGAAGAAGTCTGCTCATGATAAGAAAGCCATGAAAGTGAGGTCATGGATCAAGCCATTATGAAGTCAGGGGTCTTATCTCCTAGCACTTTAGTAGCCAGCAAACACATCTGTTTCTGTAATCCAGCTAGTGGAGGATTAAGCTGTAAGTGTTGGAGACCCTACCCTAACAACGTTATCTTTCTCCCAGAGCCTGATACCTTTAAAGTAGCCAATCCCAAACCTCACCTGCTTTTGGACTCTACTCATTTCCTGACTGGTACTGGACTTCCCAGCCCCTCTTTATTTGCTAGTGTGACATTTGTAAAATTTAATGGTTCACTTCTAGGAAAATGTGAAGAAACACTGCCCATGCTACTCAAAGTGATGTCAAAAATAACTCAAGTCTCTTACTTGCATGTAATTTTTTTAAATCCCCCTTTATTCTCTCCTATCCACTGCCCTCCCCTCTTATAGCTGGTCCCTTTTATTTCCTTTAACACTTCCCCCCAGTTCTTCTGGGCCGCCTCAGCACACACCTCTTGGAATTCTGTTCCCTCTCCCCTCCCTTCCATGTTATTCATAAGAAAGGCTGGAAACTGGTATGGCAAGTAGACCTCTGCTCCAGGGCAGGGAAGATGATAAGTTGGGGGCTTTCCCACTTTAATCGATGCAGCTCATCCCACCAGCACCACAGAGTGATCAGAGCTCTGCTCCAGTGTAGCCAACAGGTAATGGCAGCAGCCATTTTGAAGAGCAGTCCCTAGTTCAGGAGGAACTATCAAACGAGAATGTTAATTAATGTTCTCCTTGGAGTTGCTGGTTGAGAGCTATGGTCTTATGTTGGCCATAAGGAGAGACTCCATCTCCCCATCCTTCTCTGGCTGTGATCCAGGAGGGCAGACAAAGGGTTGTGGGAGGAATGGGAGGCAGCAGAGGCTGATGTCAGGCCAGGACTTACCAGCAAAGCCTTGCAGGATGGCTCTTTCAGTGCTAACTTACTTTTAGCAGATTGTGTCCGTTGTGTTAAACCTAACAAATCTCTTTTGTTTTTTCTGTTTCCCATCTAAAGACAAAGAGGTTTTAATGTTATTTCTGAAAACCGTGAAGTAGTAGGACGAACACATCTAGTCAAAGATGAGACAGCATTTTTTTTTTTTTTTTTTTTGAAGCGGAGTCTTGCTCTGTCAGCCAGGCTGGAGTGCAGTGATGATGCGATCTCGGCTCCCTGCAACCTCTGCCTGCCGGGTTCAAGTAGCCCTCCAAATGGCTGAGACAAAATTGCCTACGCAGCCATTTACAATGGTGTCTTTGAAGAATATTGAATGCCGTGAGGGAAATGCTCACAAAAAATAAACAGGATACAAATTGCATGAAGTATTACAGCATAATTCTGCTTGCTTAATGAGAAAAGACATGTACCTGGAAAAAGATGTTAGCCATTGTTTATCTCTAGCACTGTATGATTTTTTTTTTTACTTTTATTTATTCCTTTATATATTTCCAAGGGTTTTATTGTTTTAAGCAAAAGTTTAAAAAATAAAACATACCCCCGAGAATGAGCAGCTCTCCAGTGGCCCACAGGTGCTCAAGGATATGTCCACTGAAGCTCCCTTGTGCCCTGCACTTCTCCCAGGCGTCCCAGCTCACCATCATGCCCACCCTCATCTCTGACCAGCACCTATTCCCAAGGACCTAACTTGGCCTACACCCTGAACTTCCGGGGAGACATAGATAAGGATGGTTGAGCAGCAGCTACACAGAGAGCAAGGAAAAGGGAAAGGAGAAAAGGGGGCTGCTGCACTCGTTTAGGTAGAAACTGACAGCAAGATGTTCTGGGTCACATCAACTTCTGTAGGAGGTAGAATAAAGCATCTGGAGAAACCTCTTAAGACATAAACTCAAGGGCATCACTGCATAAAGCTAAATTTGGCTGCTTCATTTCCATGGGAACAAATATAGTTCTAATCTTAATGCCTTTTTTTTTTTAATTAAGGGCAATTTGTGGGCAATATGATCATCTTCAATAAGCCTGTAAACGTTTGCAAAAATCAAGGCTGGTAGCCAAGAGACCTTTTTGAATGCACCCCAAAGTGGAGTCTGAGTCTTTAGTCTTGCAAGTCTAGAGCCCAATTTTGTCAGCTTACCAAATAGCTCCATCTCTCAGGTATGCACTCATCCAAATAAGCTCATAAGAAACTGATAACATAAATGCAAATTCATTCGCTGAAAATCAAAATTATGTTAAATATAGAAGTACCATATAATCCAGCAATTCCACTCTTAGCCTATGTCACTCAGTAGCCTATTTTCTGTATGTACCACATTTTTGGACAATAAAAAGAATGATACATTGTTCAACATAAATGAAACTTGAAAATTTTAGGCTAAGTAAAAGAAGCCAGACACATAAAGCGATACATTGTATGATTCCATTTATGTGAAATGTTCAGAATAGGCAAATTCATAGAGACAGAAAGTAGATCAGTGGTTGTTAGAGGTTTTGGGGGAGAAGGAGTTGGGAGAAACTAACCATTACAGGGTTTCTTTTCGGCACAATAGAAATTTTCTGGTATTAGATAATGGTGGTGGTTGTATAAACTTGTCAATAAGCTAATGAATTGTATACTTTATAAAGGGAAATTTTATGTTATGTAAAATTTTATATACATTTCATCTCAATTTTTTAAAACATTTAAAAGAATGGCTGCTTAGAAAGCAAACCCATCTGATCAGCTCACCCCCTAGAAATAAATCATAACCAGAATATTTGAAAAGCATGGATTGTGAGCAAGGGGGGATTTGTATGATTTTAGTGCATTGTAGTAATGATCTGTCCGTTGGTGTGGTCCTGCACACCACACAAGCAGAACCATCCATCTCTTGCTTCCTCTCTTGCCATGTGACATGCTGGCTCCCCTTTGTCTTCCACCATGATTGTAAGCTTCCTGAGGCCTCACAGGAAGCAGATGCTGGCACCATGCTTCCTGTATAGTCTGCAGAACTGTGAGCCAAAATAAACCTCTTTTCTTTATAAGTTACTCACACTCAGGTATTCCTTTATAGTAATGCAAACAGACTAACACAGATACAGAATGCTCTAGTGATGTGGCTGCAAAGGCAGTTTTCTTTCCGTAGTAGTGGATCTGTCTTTTCAATATAGTTGTGCTTCCAAACACAGGTCAGAGACCTAAGTAGAGGCATCAGCAGCCTCTAAGAGGCTAAGTCAAGGCCAGACGGATGTGATATTCCCCATTAGATGTTATTTCCCATTTTGTAAAACCCATCTTAATTTTTTTTCCTCTTTTAAAAACTTTAATACTTACAGAAATCATATCTGTCAATTTAGATGGCTGTCTTACACAGAACTTTCATATGAAGTTGGTTTGTATCATCTCTGCTTAATTCATCTTTCTCACACTTTCTCTGCACTCCCACCTTGCCACATCTTTCTATCTTCTCGAACTCGTCTGTGCCTCTCTCAGCAAAGGATGTTTGCAGAATTAACTGCAAACATTATATAGCATTTCAAGGCCCTTAATAGTTTCACTTCTTTTCTTACCAATTAAGGAAATAAATTTATTAAGCTATAAGAAAAAAATAGTTTTAAAAAAATCCTTCCCTTTTAAATAATAATGAAAACTTCTCAAGAGTCTTACTTAACATTGCCACCAGAGCCAATTGCAAGTAGAGCTGAAAAAATGTTCAACTGTGTCATTTTTCCCTCACCCACTTCTATGCCTTCATTTCCATCTTTTTTAGTTGTTGGTAAGTTAGAAAATTTTAGGTTGCCCTAAAGATTCTCACAGCCATTTTGAAGTAGTCAGGGTGCCATTTTAGGCTAGTTACGGAAAATTAAAACATCATACAGATCTTATAGTTTAATCCTTGCCTGTGTTAAAGTATTTTCTACAATCTTCTCAATTCAGAACCAACTTGTATCACTATAACAACTTATATCCTATAATAAGCAGAATCATTAGAGGAATGACAGAAGGAGAGGCTAGGTTGCTATTTGTCTTTGGGGGAGGAAAGGAATATCAGTAAAATATGTATCTCATTTCCTAATCTAGGTCCCACTAAGTTAGGTTCAGAAATTTTAGAACCATCTCTCCAATTCAACTCCCAGTTACTACCATGACACTTTATTATCAAATGTTCCTCTTTCAATCACCCAGCATCTCTGTGGCAAAGATCATACAAGTGATGAGGGTTTCTGGTTTTAATCAACACAGCCTTCCCTGCTACTCTTTACACACACTCTCATGACACCCCGAACATTTTGTATGTTCTACTTCATTGTATCCTAACATTCATTTGTTTTACTAAATTACCTCTCCTCCTAGACGGCAATATTCATGAGGGATGGAACCATGTCTTATTTATTGTTTTAGTTCTTTATTCCTAGAACAGAGGAGGAGTTCAGTAAATAACTATGACATGAAACAAAAGAATTACTGGATTTAGAAAGTGTAGATTCCAAGAACGTCAGAGGCAACTCAAGTTTAAAAATACTTGTAAACTGGCCACATCATTTGTAGAACATAGGCACAGAGTACCCGTGCAGTAACTGTATAACTGGCCCAAGCAATTCAAGGCCGTAACGCAGCAACTCCAGTCATTTTCTTCTAAACTTTCTTATTATTTAAAAAAAAAAAAAATCATAACTAAAGAAATTACCCAAAAAGTAGTATAATGAACATTGGTATACTAACCAGATAAGTAACAAAATGTTGACAGTTGTTAATATTTAGCCACATTTGCTTTATCTCTATAAAGATATGTAGGTGTTTTAAAATAACTATCATGCTTAATTAAAAAGACAGTCTGCATAGAAAGAACATCTATTAAAGTGTTGTTCCATTGCTCACGAGATGAAGATCCCTCACGGAGGCTTTCAAGGCCTTTATGATCTGAATTGTATTAGCTCCTCGTGTATCTGTTGCTGCTCCTCCACTTCATACACTTCTCCGGTAAGGCTGGACTGCTTTAAATTCTAGGATCAGCAACCAGTTTTCTCTCTCCTGCCTTTGGATCTTTGTGCATGCTATTCCATTTGCTTTGTATACTCTAATTCCATCTCTCTTTATTTGGCTAGTTCCGTCTTTG
This sequence comes from Trachypithecus francoisi, assembly GCF_009764315.1. Taxonomy (NCBI): domain Eukaryota; kingdom Metazoa; phylum Chordata; class Mammalia; order Primates; family Cercopithecidae; genus Trachypithecus; species Trachypithecus francoisi. Next base: position 73,212,485 of record NW_022681473.1, on the reverse strand, counting down.
GTTCTTAACTTAAATATCTTCTCCCTCCTCCAGAAAGTATTCCTGACACCCTCAGGCTGTTTAGGAGCACCCACAAGCTGCTTCCACTGTACCCTTATCAGAGCTTTTAAAACATGACACAATGCCCTCTCCCCCTACCTGACCTAGATGATAAGGACCATATGCCTTTATCTCTGCATCCTTCATACCATGCCAGGGCTTTCCACATAGTAAGTGTTCAATGAATATTTGTTGAAATGATAAATTCACGAAGAGGTCCTAGACTAGGTTGGCATTATAGGATCTGAGAAACTGGACGCCCTTGGCAAATTCCTTTTTTGGCCTTAGTTTTCTCATTTGTACTTGATGAACTTTATGGTTCTTTCTAGCCTTCAAACTGCATCAGTCTATAGTGTAGAAGGAATAGCTTCTAGAGCCATGAAATACCAAGCAGTTTCTATGGCAACCCCAAAGTTCTATTGGCTCAGACTTGCAGAATGTCAGCCTGAATGCATCGGACACTAGGAGATCCAAGAGGCCACCCAGAGGCACATTATATGACTGATCCTCTCCTCCTCTTAGCTGGCTCCTCTATCCCAGGCCTATTCCTGAGACTCCCAAAGATTTAACAAGTAGTTGCTATAGAAACAGCATTCCTCCTAGACATTTTTATCTCTGTGTACCAACTACTCCTGAATATGCAGGTTAACACCTGGTGAATCCAGGACAGGGTTCTAATAAAAGCTGACTTAATGTGTGGGGAGCCAGGAAATAACAGTAAGTATAACATATGGCATTTGTAGTGGGTTTCGCTTAATACACACTCATCTGATTCTCATGTCAACGGAGGGAAGTGATTACTAGTATCCCTATTTCATAGATGAGAAACTGAAACTCAGCTCAGAGAATTTAAGAGGCTTTCCTGTAGTTACAAAGTTAGAGTGTGATTGTTACAGAGGCAGTGATTCAAAGCCAAGTCTGATTTTAAAACCTGTGTTCTTAACCACTAGGAGTTACTGCCTCATAATTCAAGCAGATATCAGTAAGACCCTAGTGCTATAAGCTTGGAGAAAATGAGATTCCAGGAACTAATCAGGTATCAGGGCCTCACCATCATTCCAACTTCCCAAATCTGAAAGATACGTTATGACTGGCAGGAGCTGGTGCTAATGCCCTATTGGATAGGTAAGGCAGAACTGCAGGATGCACCAGGCACTAGCAGAATTCAAGGTCATAGTGTTCTTTTGTGGACAGCTGCACCCTCCCAAAGTCCTACCCTCTCATCTTTAGTTCATTTAATTGTCACAAAAGACCCATGAGAGGCAGGGCAAGGGTTATACCCATTTTTATTGATAACATTGGGGATCAAAAAGGTGACTTGCCTAAAGCTAAGTAGCAGTAAGTGGCTAAAGAGTTTATTCTAGATATTCTGACTGTAATTCAATGCCCCAAGCACTAAAATTTTAACCATCTCTAGTCACAGAAGGCATGGCTAGCATAGATGTTACATTAATAACGGCTACCCATTTATTGAGACCTAGGTGTCCAAGAGGCTGGAAAGTTAAGGGACTCTCCTAAGATTAAATGTTCTCTCCCATCCTCACAACAGCCCTGCGGAGTAGATATTACTGTTCCCATTTTGCAACAGTGCCTCATGCCTGTAACCCCAGCACTTTGGGAAGCCAAGGCGGGTGGATCACGAGGTCAGGAGTTCAAGACCAGCCTGGCCAATATGGTGAAACCCCATCTCTACTAAAAAATACACAAATTAGCCAGGTGTGGTGGCAAATGCCTGTAATCCCAGCTACTCAGGAGGCTGAGGCAGGAGAATCAATTGAACCCTGGAAGTGGAGGTTGCAGTGAGCCGAGATCATGCCATGGCACTCCAGCCTGGGTGACACAGCAAGACTCAGTCTTGGAAAAAAAAAAAAAAAAAAAAAGAAACTGAGTTCAGACAAGTTAAGGGACTTACCCAAAATGATATAGTAAGTAACTGACAGAAGCTGAATTTCAACTCAGACATGTCTGATTCTAAAGCCCAAGTGTTATTTTAGTTAATGTTTATAATATCCTCTACAAGAAACCTAGACCTGGAAAGAATAGCAACAATTTAGTTTCTCTTTACCTTGCTCACACCCTGATAGATTCCTCAGCTTAGTATGCTCTCACTTATCAAATCCAAACCCTCCCATCTGCATCAGCCTACTGGCTGCATGTGATGCAAAATAACAACAGCTTAGAGATTGGACATTGTTTTTCTTTGACCTAAGAAACTCCCAGTGGTAGGTAGCCCAGGGCTGGCATGGAAATTTCAGAATAATCAGAATCCCAGGCCCCAACTAGCTGTCTTCTCTGTCATCCTTATGGTGTGGACTTCATCAATTGAGATATCATCAATCCCATAGGATCACTGTAAGAAATGAAGGAGAAATAGAGTGACTAACATTTAATGAACACTTATTGTGCAAACGCAGTCACACCTAGCTGCCTCACCTAGCTGCAAGAGAGGCTGGCAAACACATTCAACAGGACCTTCTCTTACTGAGGAGGAAGGGAAGAATGGCTGACAGAGCAAGCAAATAACAGTGCTAATCACACCATTCTTCAAGGCCTAGCATTAGTTCCATCTCTCCCTTGAAGCCCTCCTGACAACAAAAGCTCAATGTGTGCTTGCTCTTCTCTGAACTCATATCACATTTATCAATATGACTTTTAGCATGTACTGTGTATTAGCTTCTGAATTATTTGTATATCAGATATTATGCCAGGCATGATAATAGGGAGCCAGATAGATATATCTGGATATGGATACATAGACATGAACATAAATAGATCTAGATGTAGGGGCAAATAAAAACAAGCTTTCCGATCAGTAGCACAGTGATTCTGAAGAAGTACAGACTCTGGAGTCAAAGAGATCCAAGTTCAAATCCTATCTTTACCCTTAATGTCTGTGCAAACTTGTGAATCAATTAACCTAAGCCTCCATTTCCTAATCTGTGAAGTGAAAGATCACAATTGTACCTCCCTGATAAGGCTCTTGTGATGGCTAAATAAGATAATACGTGTGAAGAACAGAACACTATTCTAGGAATATAGTAAGTGTTCATTAAATATTAGCCACTCTATTTCTCCTGCATTTCTTACAATAATCTTATGAGATAGATGATATTATCCCTACTTTAAAAACAAGAGAGTGAGGCTCAGGAAAGTTAAAAAATCTGCTTCAGGTAACAATGCTAGTGGTGGCCGGCCGGGCGCGGTGGCTCAAGCCTGTAATCCCAGCACTTTGGGAGGCCGAGACGGGCGGATCACGAGGTCAGGAGATCGAGACCATCCTGGCTAACACGGTGAAACTCCGTCTCTACTAAAAATACAAAAACTAGCCGGGCGAGATGGCGGGCGCCTGTAGTCCCAGCTACTGGGGAGGCTGAGGCAGGAGAATGGCGTAAACCGGGAGGCGGAGCTTGCAGTGAGCTGAGATCCGGCCACTGCACTCCAGTCTGGGCGACAGAGTGAGACTCTGCCTCAAAAAAAAAAAAAAAAAAAAAACAATGCTAGTGGTGGTAATACTGAGACATGAACCCAAATCAAACCTCAAATCCTCAGCTCTTAATTCAACACCTTGTCTACTGTCTCTTCTTACCCTTGCCATGTCTAATACTTAGTAGGCTTTCTGTAATTGTCTGCTGTAACAAATTCAAATGAATCAGCTGTCATTCTGTTTTTTGCTTTAAGGCCTTCTAAGCTGTTATCTCTACTGCACATTGAAATAATACAGAAAAGAAAATACTTTTAATTTTCAGGATAAGGATCAATTTCATATGAAATCCATATGGAGGGAAAATATGACTGAATTTTATGTAGAAAGAAATTAGCTTGGGGTGGCCTTTTTGACTAGCAGAAAAAAAATACAGAAAATTAGATGCATCTAAGTCAAACATTGAGCTGTTCTCCCTTGGAGATGAAATTTAGCCTTCCAGCTGCCTACTTCATTTGCTCCAGGTACAAAATAATTTGAGTCTCTTTCTTATTAAGAATCAAGACATTTTCTTTCTTTCTTTCTTTCTTTTTTTGAGACAGAGTCTCACTCTGTCACCCAGGCACCATCTCTGCTCACTGCAAGCTCCGCCTCCCGGATTCATGCCATTCTCCTGCCTCAGCCTCCTGAGTAGCTGGGTCTACAGGCGCCCGCCACCATGCCTGGCTAATTTATTGTATTTTTAGTAGAGACAGGGTTTCACTGTATTAGCCAGGATGGTCTCGATCTCCAGACCTTGTGATCCACCTGCCTCAGCCTCCCAAAGTGCTGGCATTACAGGTGTGAGCCACCGTGCCCAGCCAGACTCAAAATATTTTCATAAGCAATAACTCAATTTTGAGAGACAATTGTCCTTGGGACGGGAGGATTAGGTACATCCACATATATTTCTAAAAACCAAGTATGCTCAGTCCATTGTAACTGATAACAGGAGCAAGAGGGCACTTGTACTGCAGATGCTGAGCTGTGATAGACAACAGATTCAATTTCCTTTGCAATCCTCTAAGTTGGGTCCTTTACAGTGCTACAATGTGAAGAGTCTTGGGCTCAGCATCAAAACTGGGCTCTGGTTCCAGACTCGGCTATGCGACTTGCCCATTTTGTGTTTCAGTGTCAGCTTCAATAAAATGAAGGGAGTTGGACTATCTGACTGTTTAGATCTCTTCTAGCTGAAACAATATTTTCTAAATCTGAAATTCTGGGCATTTGCAAAGGATTACGTAAAGCTTATTAAATGTTACAGGTCTCATTATAATTTGTTTTATCTGCTGAATTTGATTATTTTGTAAGGCATCTTTTTTCTTTCACTTTTTTTCCTTCTTTGAGGGGGTGTTCTTAGAGTTCGCACTCTGTACAGAATATTACATGTTGTTGACATGCTGATTAATCTTTTTTAAAAAATTTAACATCTATATGGTGTTTTACACACTCCAAAGCAATTTCACTGTCATTATCTCACTCAGTATTCACAGTTAACCCCTGACTGGAACGATATTATTGATGCAATGGAAAATGAGTGGGTTTGGGAGTCAAAGATCCTGAGGCCAAATTCTATCCAGCTCAACCCTTGTAAGTTCAGGGAACTTGGGAAAATCACTTAACTTTGCTGAACCCTCCAATTTCTTCATCTTTATTTTATTTTTTTTTTTTATTATACTTTAAGTTCTAGGGTACATGTGCATAACATGCAGGTTTGTTACATATGTATACTTGTGCCATGTTGGTGTGCTGCACCCATCAACTCGTCAGCACCCATCAATTCATTGTTTATATCAGGTATAACTCCCAAGGCAATCCCTCCCCCCTCCCCCCTCCCCATGATAGGCCCCAGTGTGTGATGTTCCCCTTCCCGAGTCCAAGTGATCTCATTGTTCAGTTCCCACCTATGAGTGAGAACATGCAGTGTTTGGTTTTCTGTTCTTGTGATAGTTTGCTAAGAATGATGGTTTCCAGCTGCATCCATGTCCCTACAAAGGACGCAAACTCATCCTTTTTTATGGCTGCATAGTATTCCATGGTGTATATGTGCCACATTTTCTTAATCCAGTCTGCCACAGATGGACATTTGGGTTGATTCCAAGTCTTTGCTATTGTGAATAGTGCTGCAATAAACATACGTGTGCATGTGTCTTTATAGCAGCATGATTTATAATCCTTTGGGTATCAAAACCACAATGAGATACCATCCTCACACCAGTTAGAATGGCAATCATTAAAAAGTCAGGAAACAACAGGTGTTGGAGAGGCTGTGGAGAAATAGGAACACTTTTACACTGTTGGTGGGATTGTAAACTAGTTCAACCATTATGGAAAACAGTATGGCAATTCCTCAAGGATCTAGAACTAGATGTACCATATGACCCAGCCATCCCACTACTGGGTATATATCCTCATCTTTAAAACCGGGAAGATGGTAACAATAAAATGAGTTCTTAGGTAAAGCACTTAGCAGCCTAATAGCTCACCTTTTCCTTTAGCTTAGAAGGCAACTGGGAGGCTAGAAAGGTAAAAGACTCTCCCAGATTAACAGCTGCTTGGGACAATCAAACCAGAGGAAGATAAGAGGTGAATCAAATTTAATACACCCTCAAAAACTGCATTTTGGTGATACGGTTTGGCTGTGTCCCACCCACATCTCATCTTGAATTGTAGTTCCCATAATCCCCATGTGTTGTGGAAGGGACCCAATGGGAGGTCATTTAATCAAGGGGGCAGTTACCCTCATGCTGTTCTCATAATAGTGACTGAGTTCTTACAAGTTCTGATAGTTTCATAAGGAGCTTTTCCCCTTTTGTTCCTTCTCCTTTCTGCCGTCACATGAAGAAGGACGCGTTTGCTTGCCCTTCAGCCATGATTGTAAGTTTTCTGAGGCCTCCCCAGCCCTGCAGAACTGTGAGTCAATTAAAACTCTTTCCTTCATAAATTATCCAGTCTCGGGCAGTTCTTTATTGCAATAAGGGAATGGACTAATACATTTGGTTTTCTCATACTTTGATATGAAAGATAAGGAATGGGTGCATTTAATAACTGGAAAGGGACTGTGGAGAGTGCTAGTCTGTGTAGGGAGCTCCAGAATTCTGAAACTTTTGGGCAGCCCTATCATTCAACCTCTAGTGAGCACTGAATGAGCATGTACTGTTTGCAAAAAGATCTGCTAGACCTCCAGGAATAATTTTTTTTAAAAAATAAAATTTTAAAAAATGTAAAAAAATGGTGGGAGGGATCTGGAAGTTAGAGCAAGGCCCTGAAGGCACAAGATTTTTTTTTTTCTCTGTACCTTACTGAGGTGAGGTAGTCCATCAGGCTAATGGTGGATGCTGGGTAGGTTCTTATGGCATTTGTTTATTCAGAGACTATGTTGGATACGAGAGACACCAGTTCTTGTCCTCCTCAAGATGCTGATGGTCTAGAGGGGACAAGGCTCAAACAGATAAGAAGGGTGTTAACAAAACCATGAGATCTCTGGAGAAAAGCTGTATTTTCTTTCTTTCTTCTTTTTTTTTCTTTTCTTAGACAGGGTCTCTCACTCTGTTGCCCAGGCTGGAGTGCAGTGGCACGATCTCAGTTCACTGCAACCTCTGCCTCCTGGGTTCAAGCGATTCTCCTGACTCAGTCTCCCGAGTAGCTGGGATTATAGGCATGTACCACCATGCCTGGCTAATTTTTGTATTTTTGGTAGAGATGGGTTTTGCCATATTGGCCAGGCTGGTCTCAAACTCCTGACTTCAGGTGATCCACCCAGCTCAGCCTCCCAAAGTGCTGGGATTACAGGCATGAGCTACTGTGCTTGGCAGACAGTTTTATTTTCTGTAAAAAACAATCTGCAGATTGGGGAGATACAGCCTCAAGGGTCAAGTGAAAGCATGCTCAGAGGAGAGGTCATGAAGTAGGAGATTATAAAGGCAAAAACCTCAGAGTAGGGGAAGAGAGTCAAGGGAGTAGGAAACAGTATTGACTGGATGATCTTTAAGCCTAAAGTTACTAGTCTCTCTTAATTGACTTGCTGGTTTCAGGTGGCTGGTTGGTGCCAGGTGACCTGTTTGTAGTAATTTCCAACTGCATCTATCTCTGCACCAACATCAAAAACTGGTTTGGCTTGATTGTAGAAAACTGTATCTGTAAATATAGTTTCTACGCTTTTACAGTATCTTTCTGAGAACAGAGAGTATGTGACCACTTCCTCACCCACGAGGCCATGGCCACCTCATTCTGTTTTATCTTTGAGCATCTCAGCCACAGGAGTCTATTTTGTCTGTCACTAGGTGCATACTTTAACAAGGGAAAGTGCTTCTGTCTGGGAAGATCACATAGACTTCCCAAAGAAAGTGATATTGGCCGGGCGCGGTGGCTCAAGCCTGTAATCCCAGCACTTTGGGAGGCCGAGACGGGCGGATCACGAGGTCAGGAGATCGAGACCATCCTGGCTAACACGGTGAACCCCGTCTCTACTAAAATACGAAAAACTAGCGGGCGAGGTGGTGGGCGCCTGTGGTCCCAGCTACTCGGGAGGCTGAGGCAGGAGAATGGCGTAAACCCGGGAGGCGGAGCTTGCAGTGAGCTGAGATCCGGCCACTGCACTCCAGACCGGGCGACAGAGCAGACTCCGTCTCAAAAAAAAAAAAAAAAAAGAAAGTGATATTATAGCTGAATCTTCAAGGCTTAAGAGAAGTTTACCAGACTGACAAGAAGAGAAGTCTTCCCAGTTAGAGGTGAAACAAAGCCTAGAGTATTTAAGGAACTGCAAATAGTTAGAAATTTTTAGGGAAGCAGAAGAAGCAAGACTAGAGAGCCAGGTGGTCAGGGTAAGATCCTAAAAATGTTAAAAAGAATATTAAATTACATTACCCTATATGTAATAAGAAGTCAGTAAGGTTACAAAAGGGGATAATACGTCTACTGGGCCCCTCTGAGCGATCCTGCCGACCACCACTCAGAAATGGATTTGCGTGTGTAAGAGTTGGAGCAGGGTTTAGGAGGAACAACTGGAAGATTAAAGAAATGTCAATTAATTGAAAATTCTAGTCACCCGAATGGTACACAATTTTTAATTATTTTCCATAAAAATTTAGAGGGAAATCATGCACTTCACAAACACATTTCTATTTTGAAGCAGCTATGGTTTAGTAGGCTGAACTTGAAACCAGTTTATATTCTGGCTTTATCACTTATTATCTACATCACAATAGGAAAGTTCCTTAAATTCCCTGCCTTAATTCCATCATCTGTAAAACAGAAATAATGTATCCTGTCTGTAGGATTGTCATGAGATTAGGATAATGTACACAAGGGTTTCACATTCAGTAGTTAACCTTATATTGTATCAATGTTTTTATTTTAATTTGCCAAATTAAGAAGTCAACTCTCTGAACGTATTTAAATATGACTTAATTTAGAGGGTTCAATCTATAACAATTTGATTTGCACATGACATTCCAAAAACACATTTATTCCTTAAAATGAGACTTGATAGTATCTTCTTTGTAGTCTGTCTGTCCCTGAAGACAAGATTCTTAAAATGGTAGGTGGGAGAAAGAAGAAGGAAACTAGGCAGCAAACTGTTAAACCACTAAATTATATGTTTTATCCTATCATTTGAATCACATGGTGACACTTAACCTTTCTAGCTTTCCTTTGATTTTCCTCTTTATTGCTCCAGTCACCTCAGACAAACCAATTACATTTCATAAACCCTTTAAGGATTAAGTGTTCCCAGCACAGCCTCATTTAGAATTTCAAATGAGATGCTATCTTCTCAGAGCTTACTCAATCGTTCCTTGATCAACTCCTGTGATTTCCTAATGTCAGTCATTCAGCCAGCCTTATTAGGTAATTTCTATTCTTAGTGGGTAGTACAAAGAAGAGAAAAAGACAAATCATTCAGATGTGGAATTAACAGTCTGGGCTCTGTGCAAAGCCTCCTGCAAAAAGGGCTTTGTGTCCCTACAGTCGAATACCATCTTACAGGCTACAAATCACTTTGTAGTTTTTAAGGTGCTTTTAGAGACACTACAGTTTTTGATCCTCACGCTAACTCTCAATGTATGATAACCAGCATTTTACAAATGAGGAACTGTTGCTTACAAAAGGTTTGTGACCTACTTTAAAAAATTCAGAATTAGCAACAGGCAGGACTGGTACTTCAACCCAGGTCTCTCTGACTTTTTTTTTTTTTTTTGCAATGGAGTCTCGCTCTGTCACCCAGGCTGGAGTGCAGTGGCATGATCTCAGCTCACTGTAAGCTCTGCCTCCCGGGTTCACGCCGTTCTCCTGCCTCAGCCTCCCGAGTAGCTGGGACTACAGGTGCCCGCCACCACGCCTGGCTAATTTTTTTGTATTTTTAGTAGAGATGGGGTTTCACCGTGTTAGCCAGGATGGTCTCGATCTCCTGACCTCGTGATCTGCCCACCTTGGCCTCCCAAAGTGCTGGGATTACAGGCGTGAGCCACCACGCCCGGCCTCTCTGACTCTTAAGTCTGGTCTCCTAAAACACAGTGGCATGAAAAACTGAGCCTGAGAGACTTTAATGAAAAGTCAAAATACTGTAAATTTATTTAAAGACCTATTGTAACTGATGCAAATGTGTGAGCAACTTCTTCTCTGGTAGAAATGAAAGTAGACTTCCTGAGTTACTATAAAATACAAGTACAACTTAGAAATGTGTCCCTGTCCACTTAACAACAACAATGTATTTTAAAGGTTTAAAAACTGTATTTATTCAATACAAGTTTATTGAGGGCCCACAAGTATCCCACACCATTGTATGCACTGGGAATATGGCAACAAATAAAACTGGCAAAACTCTCACTTTAAGTGAGCTTATATTGAGAGGGGCAGATAAATAGAAAACAAAGAAACTGGTAACTGCTGTTAAGAAAAATTATGCAAGATAAAGGATTATAATATTGGAATGTTATGATTGTTAATGTTATGTGATAGTATTGGAATGCTATGATTGTTAATGTTATGTCAACTTGAATGTGCCACAGGATGCCCAGATTGCACATTATTTGGGGGTGTGTCTGTGAGGGTGTTCCCGATGATATAAGCATTTGAATCAGTGAACTCAGAAAAGTTGCACTCCCCATCCGGGTGAGCATCACCCAATCCATGGAAAGCCTGAAAAAAAAAAAAAAAAAAAACCCAGCAGAGGAAAGAGAAATGCACTCCCTTTGCTTCCTGCCTGCCTGCTTATATTGGGACATCAGTCTTCTCCTACCCTTAGACGGAGATTTACTCTGGTGCTCAGGATTTTAAACTTGGACTCAAATTACACACTGGCTTTCCTGGGTCTCCAGCTTGCAGATAGCGAATTGTGGAACTTATTAGCATATCTTTTACCCCATTCCTTTCTTTGAAAGTATTGTCAATGAAAAGAGTCGAACTCTGTAAAATATTTAAAGAGGCTTATACTGAGCCAAATATGAGTAACCAAGGTCCATGACACACCCCCAGGAAGTCCTGACAACATGTGCCCAAGGTGATTTGGTTGCAGCTTGATTGTGTATATTCTAGAAGGACAGAAGTTACAGGCAGACATCAATCAATACACATAAGGTATACATTGGTTCAGTCCTGGAGATGGAACAATTAGAAGTCAGGGCTTCCAGGTCATAGGTGGACTTAAAGATTTTGATTGGCAATTGGTTGCCAACAATAAAGAGTTGTTACTATCTAAAGACCTTTCTAAATCAATAGGAAAGAGTGTCTGAGTTAAGATAAGGGTTTGTGGAGACCAGGGTTTTTGTTATATAGGTGAAGTCTTATAGGCAGCTACCCTTAAAGGCAATAGATGGCAAATGTTTTCTATTCAGACCCTTAAAAGGTGCTAGACTCTCAGTTAACCTCTTCAGGATTAGAAAAAGACCTGGAAAAAGCAGGAGATTCTCTACAGAATGTAGATTTTCCCCACAGGAGACAGCTTTGCAGGGCCATTTCAAAATATGTCAAAAAAAATACGTTTTGGGGTAAAAGTCTTCCAGTTTTTTCACGGCCTACTATCTGCCATGTGATGCTACCCTAGAGGCAGGTTGGAATTTGGTAGCTTATTACTACAAAGAATCTATTTTGTCAGTCTTAAGATCTCTGTTTTGTGTGTGTGTGTTTTGTTTGTTTCTTTGAGACAGTCTTTCTGTGTTCCCCAGGCTGGAGTACAATGGCGCAATCTCGGCTCACTGCAATCTCTGCCTCCCAGGTTCAAGTGATTCTCCTGCCTCAGCCTCCCAAGTAGCTGGGACTACAGTGTCCACCACCATGCCTGGCTAATTTTTTCTTGTATTTTTAGTAGAGAGGGGGTTTCACTATGTTGGCCAGGCTGGTCTTGAACTCCTGACCTCATGATCCACCTGCCTTGGCCTCCCAAAGTGCTGGAATTACAGGTGTGAGCCACTGTGCCTGGCCAAGATCACTGTTTTAATGCGAATGCTAGTCAGTTGTACCTGGATTCCAAAGGGAGGAGGTGATAACAGGCATGTCCAAGCCCCAGTTCCTATCATGGCCTGAACTCGTTTTTCAGATTTACTTTGGAATGCCTTTAGCTGAGAGGCGGGTCCATTCAGTCAGTTGCAGGGCTTAGAATTTTATTTTTGGTTTACGCTATAAAAATTCAGAAAAGGGCACTCAAGTAACAACAAAACAAACATACATGTCCACTAGGAATGAACAAATATCTTTTTTTTTTTTTTTTTTGGAGACAGGGGGTCTCACTCTGTCACCCAGGCTGGAGTGTAGTGGCTCAGTCTTGACTCACTGCAACCTCCACCTGGGTTCAAGCAATTCTCATGCCTCAGCCTCCTAAGTAGGTGGGATTACAGGTGTACACCATCACACCCAGCTCATTTTTTTTGTATTTTTAGTAGAGACAGGGTTTCACCATGTTGGCCAGGATGGTCTCGAACTCCTGACCTCAAATGATCCACCTGCCTCGGCCTCCCAAAGTGCTGGGATTATAGGCATGAGCCACCGTGCCCAGCCATTTTTTTTAAATCAAAAATATTTCAGATAAAGTCATGTTTGTGCCAAGCACAGTGGCTCACGCCTGTAATCCCAACACTTAGGGAGGTAGAGGCAGGAGGATCACTTGAGGCCAGAAGTTCAAGACCAGCCTGGACAACAGAATGAGACCCCATTCTCTTTACTAAAAAGTCATTTTTGTTACCTTCTATACTATACCCATCCTCTAAAAAGAAATCATTATGAATTTGGTTTTAATCCTTCTAGTTTATAATTAATTATTTTACTAACAGGTGGAATCATATGAAGTTTCTGGTATTCAACCACTTCAGACTTAACAGAAACAACAATTCTACATAGCTCATCCTACTTCCTATATATGAATTCATAGTCACATCATGAACTACCATATTTCTATATATGTAAATGTTATACTGTATTTATTATTCTACAACTTACGTGTCACTTGACAGTTTGCTTTTGAGATCCATCTGTGTTGTTACATATACAACTAGTTTCTTTTAACAGCTGATCAGTACTTATTTAGATGTTTTCTTTTTAGTATATACTTAAGTTGTTTCCAATTTTTCACTATAACTATTTCTTCTATATGCATAGGAGTACAAAACTTAGTGTCTGGATTTGAACACCTGAATTGTAAATTACAGTAGTTGTATGCCTTCTCCATTGATTAAGAATCTCTAATGATTTAATTATCCTTCCTGGTGCAGAAAGGAAGACACCCTTGCAAATGGACAGTTTCTCTATGGATGTAAATTTATCTTACAAAAGGTTAACTTTTCAGAGCTTTTCCTATGTCTACAGTTTCTCAAAATAACCAGTTCAAAATAATTCTTATGCCAAAGAGGCATATCTGGAGCAATATATTCTGGTCTTCTATAGTCATATTTGGAGCAATGTGACCTGAACCCCATCATTAAACAGTTTCAGTATTTTCAGCTTGTCCTAATCTGCACCAGCAGTAAATAAGAGTTCACAGTTTCTCAGAACTTTACCAATACTCAGAATTGTCAGATTTTTAAATGTTTTTTTTAATTTGATGGATGTAAAACGGTCACCCTATTTCTTTTTTATTTTGCTGATCAGTAGTGTAAGACACAATGAATGTTTCCCTTCAAAGGTTCAGCCTATTAACTTCCTTGTCCTTTGTTCTCAAATTCAACTTTCTTGTTCTACATGCCTCCTTGGCCCTAGTTACTGTAAACAGCCTACCCCCTTCCCGTCAGCTCTAATCAATAACTCACATCTGTTCCCTTGGTTACCTGTACCCATTGTTCCCCTGAAACTGCACATCTCACCACTGTAACTCATGCCCCCCTTCCCTTCCATATTTAGAAAAATATTTGCAAGTAGCCAATCAGGTTAGCTCAGATAGTGTGGTCCGACCCCAGCCCATGGGGAAGTGACACAGAGGTAAGGACTAGGCATCAGAAATATAAACCCCCTGCTCTCATTTGTTCCCTGTGCTCTTGTGATCTTGACTGATGTGAGTGGCACCCTTCTGCAGAAGTAAATTGCCTTGCTGAGAAAACTTTTGCCTGAGTGCTGGTTTCACTTTGCAGCACTGAGCATTTATTCCTAGAGCATTTTTATATCCAACAGTAGTGAGGCTGAGATCATTTTATTTTTTCATGTTTGTTTTGTGTATTTCCTGTTTCTATCCTTTGCATCTTTGTAATAAAGCGTTTTGTTTTACTAATACATAGGAGTTATTTTTGACTCTTGTCATTTATATAGGTTGTAAATTGCAAATTTCTTCTCCCCTTCTCCTGTTTGTCTTTAACTGTTTGTCCTTTTTTCATGCAGAAGTTTTTAGTTTTGATAGTCTTATCTTTTCCATGTTGGAAGGAAAACTTCTTTCCTCTTCCAATTTAGGCCCACTGGTTGGGGGCCTGCAAATTAACTGACAATGGACAGAGATTAACAGGGGAAAAGACAGTTTATTTACACTGCAAGTGAGAGTTGCTCAATAATAAGTAATTCACTGAATAGCCAGAGACACAGTTTCTACCCCAGTTTAACAAAGTGGGTAGCAGGGGCCGTAGTTTAAGGCTTCAGTGGGAAAGTATGGAAAGCTCTGGCATTTTTATGATAATAGAAGTGGGCAGTCTGTCTCCATGGCAGTTTAATTCACAGGAAAAAATCCCTGCCACGAGGAGTTAATGACAGTTGGATTTGTGGGAGGCTCTGCTTTAGTCAGATAAGGCAAGTTCAGATAAGATTTCTTTCTGCAGCTCAAATGTTTTCACTTTAAAATAATCTTTATACCAACCTTGGGGGGTCTGAGTGGGTCCCCATATCATTATAAGTTACACTTTTTGTCTAAGAAATGTTTCCCTACCTGAAGTCTTAAAGATGTTTCTAAATTTTCTGCTAATAATTTTAGTAGTTTGAGCATGATATGCCTAAGTGTTTGGGTTTACTAAGCTTCTAAGAAGTCTGACTTTAAGTCAATGTTTTTCATCAAATTTGGGGGATTTTTGTCTATCATTTCTACAAGCTTTGTTTTTTTCTGCCCCATTCTCACTCTTTCAAATATTACAATTACACTTATGTTAATCACTTGGTATCATTCCACATGTCCCTGAAGCTGTGTTTATACTTTTTAATTAAATTAACTTTGTTTTGTGAACCCTGAATATCTAAGATAGATCTCAGTTAATTTAGAAAATTTATTTTGCCAAGGTTGAGGATGCACACCCATGACACAGTCTCAGGGGTGTCCAAGGTGATCAGAGCACAGTTTGGTTTTATACATTTTAGGAAGATATGAGACATCAATCAACATATGTAAGATGAACATTGGTTCAGTCCGGAAAGGTGGGACAACTCAAAGCAAAGGCGGGACAACCCGAAGCAGGGAGGGAGCTTCCAGGTCATAGGTAGATAAGAGACAAATGGTTGCATTATTTTGAGTTTCTGGCAAGCCTCTCCAAAGGAGGTAATCAGATATTCATTTATCTCAGTGAGCAGAGGGGTGACTTTGAATAGAACAGGAAGCAGGTTTGCCTTAAGCATTTCTACCTTGACTTTTTCCTTTAGCTTGGTAATTTTGGGGCCACAAGATTTATTTTTCTTTCACAGTTTTTAGGTATCACCAAGCTTCACTAAATTTTTAATTTCTTTTTTTTTTTTTTTTTTTTAGAGTGAAGGGGTCTTGCTAGCTTGCCCAGGCTGGAAGTTTTTCTTTCTCCAAGATAAATGACTAGGAGTATAATTACTGAGTTATGTGGTAGTTACATGTTTGATTTTATGAGAAATTGTCAAACTGTTTTTCAAAGTATCTGTATCATTTTAAATCCCCATCAGCAATGTGAGAGTTGTCTAGTTTCTCCATATCCTCATCATCCTCTGGTGATATTACCAAATTATTTTAGCCATTCTGATAGGTGAGCAATAATATCTCATTGTGATTTTAATATGCTTTTCCCCTAATGGCTAATGATGTTAAATATTCATATGTTTATTTGCTATCACTATATCCTCTTCAGTGAAATGTCTGTTCCTGTCTTTTGCACATTTTCTAATTGGATTGTTTGAGTTTTATATTGTCGAGTTTTGAGAGTTCTTCAAATAGTCTGGACACCAGTCCTTTGTTACATATGTGGTTTACAAATACTTTTTCCCAATTTGTAGTTAATCTTTTCATCTTTTAAGCAGGGTTTTCCCCAGAGCAAAAGTTTTAAATTTTGATGAGGTTCAATTTATCATTTTTTGCCCTTAATGAGCCATACTTTTTATCTAATTTAAGAACTTTTTGCCGAGCCACAGATTCTAAAGATTTTCTCCCTTTTTTCTCTAAAATCAGTATACTTTTATACGTTTTCTTTAAGTCCATCTTCCACTTAAGTTCATTTTTCCCTCCTATGGATATCCATTATCTAACATTTTGTTTGTTTTTTATTCTTAATAAATATTTTAAAACCTCAGATGTACAGAAAAATTGTCAAGATAGTACAGTGTTCCTAGACCCTACACCTAGTTTCTCCTTTTTTTTTTTTAAGACAGAGTCTCACTCTATCACCCAGGCTCTAATGCAGTGGTGTGATCCTCCGCCTCCTGGGTTCAAGCAATTCTCATGCCTTAGCCTCCTGAGTAGCTGGAATTACAGTCATACACCACCATGCCTAGTTAATTTTTTATTTGTAGTAGAGACAAGGTTTCACCATGTTGCACAGGCTGGTTTCAAACTCCTGAGCTCAAGCAATCCACCTGCCTCTTGGCCTCCCAAAGTACTGGGATTACAAGCATGAGCCACCACACCAGGACCTAGTTTCTCCTATTATTAACATCTTACATTAGTATGGTACATTTGTCACAATTACCCAATGTTGATACACTATTGTTAACTAAAGTTGATACTTTATTCAGGTTTCCTTAGCATTTTTTTAACCTGAAGTCTTTTTTCTGTTCCATGATCTCATCCAGGATAGCACATTACATTTGTTCTTGTATCTCCTTATACTCCTCTTGAATGTGACAGTTTTTCAGACTTTCCTTGTTTCTGATGACCTTTACAGTATTGAGGAGTACGGGTGAAGTATTTTGCAAAATGCCCCTCAGTTGGAATTTGTCTGAATTTTTTTTTTATCATTTGACTATAGTTCTGAGAGGCTTCTGGGAGGAAGACCACAGAAGTAAAATGTCATTTTTTTCACATCATATCAAAGATACATGATTTATCATTGTTGATATTGACCTTGATCACCTGGCTAAAGTAGTGTTTGTCATATTTCTCCACTGTAGTTATTCCCTCTACCCCTTTCCATATTGTACTGTTTGGAGTTGAGTCACTTAAGGAGTGGGGATTATGTTCCACTTTGTGTTTGTTTATTAGAGACAAGGTCTCACTCTGTTGCCCAAGCTGGAGTGCACTGGCATAAATGTGGCTTACTGTCACCTTGAACCCCTGGGCTCAAGCAATCAATTCTTCTGCTGAGACTACAGGTGTGCATTACCATGCTGTCTGTTCACTACCGTGGCTGTCTGTGCCTGGCTTATTCCACTTAGCATAGTGACTTCCAGCTCTATCCATGTCATTGCAAATGACAGGATCTCATTCTTTTTTTATGGCTGAACAGTACTGCATTGTGTATAAGTACCACATTGTCTTTATCCATTTATCTGTTGATGAACACTTAGGTTGCTTCCAAATCTTGGCTATTGTGAACAGTGCTGCAACAAATATGGGAGTGCAGATGACTCTTCAACTTACTGATTTCCTTTCTTTTGGGCATATACCCAGCAGTGGGATTATTAGATCATATCGTAGCTCTATTTGTAGTTTTCTGAGGAACCTCCAAACTGTTCTCTATAGTGGTTGCACTAATGTTCATTCCCTCCAACATTTTACAAGGATTCCCTTTTCTCCATATCCTTGTCAGCATTTGTTATTGCCTGTTTTGGATATAATCTGTTTTAACTAGGGTGAGATGATATCCCATTATGGTTTTGATTTGCATTTCTCTGATGATCAGTGATCATGAGCACCTTTTTATATATATCTGTTTGCCATTTGAATGTCTTCTTTTGAGAAATGTCTATTCAGATCTTTTGCCCATTTTTAAATCAGAGTATTGGAGTTTTTCCTATGGAGTTGTTTGAGCTCCTTACATATTCTTATTATTAATCCTTTGTCAGATGGGTAGTTTGCAAGTCTTTTTTTTCACTCTTTGGGTGCCTCTTCACTTTGTTGTTTGTTTCTTTGCTGAGCAGAAGCTTTTTAACTTGATGTGATCCCATTTATCCATTTTGCTTTGGTTGCCTGTGTCTGTGTCTATAGGGTATTGCTCAAGAAGCCTTTGCCTACTCCAATATCCTGGAGAGTTTCTCCAATGTTTTCTTTTAGTAGTTTCATAGTTTGAGGTCTATAGATTTAAGTCAGTAATCCATTTTGATTTAATTTTTTATATGGCAAGAGATGGGGGTCTCATTTTATTCTGGATATGGAGATCTAGTTTTCTGAGCATCATTTATCGAGGATGATTTTCTGAGCATCATTTATTGAGGAGATTCCCCAATGTATATTCTCGGAATCTTTGTAGAAAATGAGTTCACTGTAGATATATAGATGTATTTCTGGGTTCTCTATTGTATTCCACTAATCTATGTTTCTGTTTTTTGGCCAGTACCATGCTGTTTTGGTTACTATAGCTCTGTAGCATAACTTGAAGTCAGATAATGTGATTCCTTCAGTTTTGCTCTTTTTGCTTAGAATAGCTTTGGCTATTTGGGGTCTTTTGTGGTTCTGTATACATTTTAGGATTGTTTTTTCTACTTCTGTGAAGAATGTCCTTGGTATTTTGATAGAAATTGCATTAAATCTGTAGATTGCTTTAGGTAGTATGGACATTTTAACAATATTAATTGTTCCAACCTATGAACATAAATACCTTTCCTTTTTTGTGTCCACTTCAATGTCTTGCATCAATGTTTTATAGCTTTTATTGTAGAGACCTTTCACTTCTTTGGTTAAGTTAATTTCTGGGTGTCTTATTTGTAGCTATTGCAAATAGAGTTACTTTCTTGATTTCTTTTTCATATTGCTTGCATCTGTCATATAAAAATGCTACTGATTTTTGTTTGTTGATTTTTGTATCCCGCAACTTTACTGAATTTGTTTATTAGTTGTAATAGCTTTTTGATGGAGCCTTTAGGTTTTTACAAATATAAGATCATACTGTCTACAAACAAGAACAATTTGACTTCTTCTTTTCCAATTTGGATACCCTTTATTACTCTCTCTTGTCTGATTGCTCTAGCTAGAATGTCCAGTCTTATGTTAAATAACAGTGGTGACAGTGGGCATCCTTGTTATGTTCCAGATTTTACATGAAAGGCTTTCCATTTTTCCCCATTCAGTATCATACTAGCTGTGATTCTATCATATATGGCTTTTATTATGTTGAGGTATGTTATTTCTATATCTAGTCTTTTTGGTGTTTTTATAATGACGGGATGTTGAATTTATCAAATGCGCTTTCAGGATCAATTGTAATTACCATATGGTATTTGTCCTTCATTCTGTTGATAGGATATATCACATTGATTTTGCATATGTTGAACCATCCTTGCACCCCTGGGATAAATCCCACTTTTTAATGTATTGTTGAATTCAGTATGCTAGTTTGTGGTACTAGCAGTACTAAGCAGGACTGGCAGTACTAAGAGGGAAATTTATAGCTATATGTGTCTACATTTATAAAGAAGAAAAACTTCAAATAAGCAACCTAATGATACATCTTAAAGAACTAGAAAATCAGCCGGGTGCGGTAGCTCATGCAATCTCAGCACTTTGGGAGGCCAAGGCAGGTGGATCACCTGAGGTCAGGAGTTCGAGATCAGCCTGACCAACATGGAGAAACCCTGTCTCCACTAAAAATACAAAATTAGCTGGGCATGGTGGCATATGCCTGTAAGCCCAGCTACTTGGGAGGCTGAGGCAGGATAATCACTTGAATCTGGGAAGCAGAGGTTGCAGTGAGCCAAGATCATGCCACTGCACTGCAGCCTGAGCAACAGAGTGAGACTCTGCCTCAAAAAATTAATATTTCCAGAAAATAAATTTCTTGCACATATACTACACATGTGCCTTTTCCACATATACAAATGGGAATATATTATTCATATTGTTAAGCTGATTCGTTTTCCAGCTAATTCATCCTGGAGCCCTTCTCCAGCCAACCCATACGTACCTATTTTAATGGCTATTTTGCAATCTACTGTGTGATTGTACCATAATTAAGTCCATTGCTTTTGTACCTTTTCATTTTTCCCATTTTTAAAAACTATTAAAAGTAATACACTGGGCATGGTGGCTCACACCTGTAATTCCAGTGCTTTAGGAGGTAGAGGCAGGAGGATTGCTTGAGGCCAGGAATTCAAGACCAGCCTGGGCAATATAGCAAGACACTGTCTCCACAAAAAATAAGAAAAGATAATTTTAAGAGAAAAAGGTAGTGTTGTAGTCACTTTCATATGTGAATAAGTCTGTAGAAAGATTTCTAACAGTGAAACTGAGGCTTAAAGTATGTACATTTGAAGCTTTTATGGATATTAATAAATTTCTCTTTAAACTATTACAGTAATTTAGTTTTATTGTTAGTGTATGATAGTACCTATTGGTTTTTTTACCCTCATCCTCACTAACACTGGGTGTTATCAAACTTTAAAATTTTGCCCATCTCATAAGTGAACACCACAAAGAAATTTTCTAGAAATAACTCAAAGAGCCTTTCTTGGTTTCTGACCAAATGCCTTTATTTTCAGTGTATTTTCTTGAGCAGCTTCTCAAAACATTTTACCTTTAGATTTTTCTGGTTATTTTAATTCCACGAATTTTCACCTCTGAATCAACATGTAGTCCATTATACAGAGATACCAAAAAAAAAAAATTCAAAAGCAGGATTTTGACCCATTTTACTGGTAAACTCCCTCTTATCAGTGAGTTTGAGATACCTTAAGTTGTCATTTTCAGTGTGTGTTACTCACTACAGTGAGATTCAATGTCAGAAAAAAAAAATTCTGCTTTCAGAAACAGACAGGAAATGTGGGGTAGGCATTCATTCCTAGGACAGGAGATAACAAGGCAAAGCCTTCCAGATACTGGTGATGTTCCTTAAGGATTTTATATTTTCCCTTCAGAGTTTTTAAAAAGATAAGGTTTTAATATTGTATTCTACTTTTTCTTAGAGAAAAGACCTAAATCTCTAACAGCAAAAATATTTCTTATATTTGCATAACTCAAAATCCTTCCCATTACAAAATATATCAAGACTGGAAGACATAGAAAGGGTCAAGAAGAATAAAAACCGTGGAAAATCATGAAAAAAAATAAGAAAAATAGCTAACATTATTGAGAACACCTATTATTTCTCAAATGCTTTACACACATTATTTCTTTGAGTCTTCACAACATTTCATGAGCTAAATCTCCTTTTACATTTTTTAGTTAATCTTTTTGGCGATGGGGCCTCACTATGTTGCCTAGGCTGGTTTTGAACTCCTGGACTCAAGCTCTCCTCCTGCCTCAGCATCCCAAAGAGCTGGGATTACATGTGTGAGCCACTGCACTCAGCTCCTATGACAGAAGTTTTACTGTTCAGGTATTAGTTTGCTAGGGCTTCCATAACAGGGTACCATAGATTGGGTGGTTTAATCAACAGAAATTTATTGTCTCACTGTTCTAGAGATTAAAAGTCCAACATCAAGGTGTCAGCAGGGTTGGTGTATTTCCCCTTGGCTTATAGATGACTGCCTTTCTCCCTGTGTCTTCACATAGACTTCCCTCTGTACCTGCCTGTGCCCAATTTTCTTATAAGGACACCTATCATATCGGTAGGGCCCACGCTATTGACCTCGTTTTAGTTTAATTACTACTGTAAAGGCCCCAATCTCTAAATGTAGTCACATCTGAGGTCCTGGGGGTTAGGACTCCAACATTTGATTTGGAGGGGACAAATATAGCCCATTATAGTCCACATTTTGTAGATAAGAACATGGGGACTCAGAGAAGTTAAATTATGCCTCAAAAGTTATTCTGCTGGTAACTGTCAGGGCTGAGATTGGAATTCAGGACATCCTATCACCTTTCTTCAGAATTAAACTTTGTCTTCTAAAGGCAGTCATGAAGTGTAAAAAGAATAAAGGGTCTACAGTTCTAAAATGAGTTAATAAAAAGACAAGTGATTTCAAATATGAATATTATTTCATGACTATATCAGTCATAATTATTAGTTGCAAACAACAGAAAGGCCTATCTGGGTTAACTTAAGCAGAAAATAAATCTAGTAGAATATTGGAGAGCTGACAGACCTAATGGGGAAGTTAAGAAATAAGGATTGGAAAATAGAGCAGAACCAAAGAAAGCTAAACAGCCAGAACAATGACCAAATTATGCCCAGTCAAGTTGGCATAGGCACTGTGGCCACCAAACACTGCATACCTTTGATGCCCTTGTCTCAATAATCCAGGATGAATTCAGATCTGCTTCTTTTTATCACTTGCTTCAGACTCACAGTCCCAAGCTGAGGTATCTGCCTAGCCCATCCTAGGCCATACCTGTTCTCTGGCTGCCGGGGAGCTGGAAGCAGGAAAATCTACCATTTCAGCTTCTAGACTAGGTGTTAAAGATAGGAAGAGTCTTTGAATATGAGGCAGCATAAATGTAAACAGCATAAATGGGACTCAAACTACACAGTTTTGTAATGATCAAAATGGAACATAAACCAAATATTTATTATAAGCACTCCAAAAAAAAAAAGAGTACCAGGTTTGATGTTGGTAGATGACACCAACTACATTTCCAAAAATCAGAGCATAAATATATGAGCTATGAGCTTGAAGAGAGAGTGTGATATGAAGGCCAGCAGGCCTATATTTTTAGAAAGTATATTGAATTTATATTCCCATGTCTGTACACCTACCTGATCTAACACTCCAGAAATACATATTTTGGAAGACATGTATAACACCA
The DNA here is from genome assembly GCF_009764315.1 of Trachypithecus francoisi. Taxonomy (NCBI): domain Eukaryota; kingdom Metazoa; phylum Chordata; class Mammalia; order Primates; family Cercopithecidae; genus Trachypithecus; species Trachypithecus francoisi. The sequence continues at coordinate 73,189,521 of NW_022681473.1, read as the reverse complement.
TGAAAAGTGCAATCTCTCTTTAAAAACCAGAGATTCATTCACTGACAAGCATTTATTCAATACACATGCTAAGCACTAGAAATAAAACTGTCAGCATTATATAGTCTTTGCTTGGGGAGAGGTTACAGTCTGATGAGGGAGGTGACTATAATGTGAAGTGGAACATTCAAGTGTTACAGATGAGGTCCAAATGAAGGATTTGGGGACGTCACCAGAGGGAAAGGACTTGTGAGTGGCAGGGGCTGTATTGAAAAGGCAGTTTTTGAATGGGTTCTTTCACTCCGGTATATACATCAAGGCTATGGAAAGAGATAGGGCTTACCAATGCTATAGACTGAATATTTATGTCTTCCCAAAATTCACAGGTTGAAACCTAAGCCCCAGTATGAGGCTATTTGGATGTGAGGCCTTTAGGAAGTGATTAGGTCACAAGAATGGAGCCCTCATGAATGAGATTAGTGCCCTTATAAAGAGACCTCAGATAACTCTCTTGCCTCCTTCCACTGTATGAGGTTACAGTGAGAAGATGGCCATCTATGAGCAAGAAGAGAAACCCTCACCAGACACTGAATCTGCCAGCACATTGATCTTGGACTTCATAGCCTCCAGAACTGAGAGGAATAAATTTCTGTTGTTTCTAGGACACTTGGTCTGTAGTATTTTTGTTATACCAGCTGAAACAGAGTAAGACAACCTCTTTTACCACATGAAAATGTTCAGAATATTCCACCTCAGGGTTTTATGATATCTTGAACAGTGAATCATGGACAACTGTCAGTATTTTGAAGGAGGGAAACAGGTCTAACTCAAAATCTCACAAGAATCTAACACATAGTTTGTACTTGGAAAACATTTTTCCAACCAAATGGAACAAGAATATGCTCTTCCCAGCTTTGGAGCTCAATTTTCTTCACTATTAAATTGAAAATATAGACTAAACTAGGTGATTTCTGAGGTCCTTGCTGGTGCTATAATTCTATGACTCCAACTTGCATACCTTTTTAGAATATTCAATTGTAATGTCCAAGCCACTCAAATTTTTGCAAAGTAATTTATTATAAAACTGTGGATCCCAGCTGTTGAGATTTTGAGGGCAGCCAACTTCCCAGTCTGATGGGAACAGTCAATTCAGTTAAAATGCTTGCTTTTATGACCTCAGGCAGTTATAAATCTCATTGACTGATCTTTAGTGAATCAAAGGCACAGGTTCATCAATCTCTCTAATCACAGGAAAAGCAAATTATGGTAAACATGTGCCTTCAGATCATTTATGGAAAAGCACTTGGCAAGTATAATGTGCCACCAAAATGTGATTTACCACATTACTACTAATAGGTAGGATGCTATAGAAGAAATCTGGAATAATATAAAGCAAACTGTTATCAGTGTTTATAATCAAAAGGTGAGATTAAAAGACACTGTCTTAAATTGCATTTCCATCATGTTTGAATTTAAAACAACGAACTCATATTGTATATCAGGAAAGCCAGTTAAGGGAAAAGATAAGTCATGTGACTTATTCTGTATGTAGGATTATTCTGCAGTAATTGTAACAACGCTTTGTCCCTGGGCAGGGAGTTACTTGGTGTCCTGATGCTGCCATGTGGTAGCTGGGTGACAATAACCCAGCCACCTAACATCTCAAAGATTGTTCCCTTTTGTGTGAAATAGGGATAGAGTTGTCTACTTCCCAGAGCCAGATAGAGAACTTAAGAGGTGAATCTGGAAATACCATAGCCCAAATAAACTCAAGGAAGTATTATTATCTTACTGGATCTTTCCAGCAACCGTGTTACTTTTGGCTGGATGTCTTATTTTCCAATTTATGAATGACACAACAAAGAGCTAGGTAGGTTAAGTAAATGGTTTCAGACAATAAGTCCAGTTAGACCAGAGGTTTATTTTCCATTTGCATAGGAAATAAATGTTTTATGCATATGTTTGTTTGCCCAGGGTTAGGGTATTACTTGTGTATGATGTTCTTATATAATAATAATAATAATAATAATAATAAAAGAATACAACCCTCAAAGAAGAAAATCTCAGCTAACAAATCTACCATTAACAAAATAGTTTTCACCATCTTGGGCAGCAGTGAAGAAAGAGCCATGAATCCGTGTCCTATTGAAGCCTGCCAAATGTAATTTGCCTCAGCTTTATATATTTCTATAAAGCAATTGAACAGGAGGCAGAAAAGATGAAAGAAAAAAATAACTCATTTCAAACTAAAGCAAGCTATATTCTTTGCACTGTCTCTTCCCTTTACGCAAACCCCACTTCAGCTGCAGCCTGTAGAAATGCTGCTGAATACTCAACATATGGAGGCTGTGTCTCACATTTTGCAGTTGCTAAAATGATAAATAGTGCACAGGTTGTCACTGTGAATGGCAGATTCAAAGACCTGGGGCTCAGCTGTCTCCATCATTCAGAAAGGAATTGTTGAGAGTTATTTCTATATCAATCTAGGCAGGCCTGGCTGGCTCTGCCACCTGCCAGCTGTTTTACCTTGCATTTGACTTGTTTGAGCCTCTGTTTTCTCATTGGTAGAATAAATACATTGATATCTACTTCACAGAGTTGTTGTAAGAGTTAAATGAGATAAAATATATAGGATTAAATGAAATTAAGAGTAAAGTAAAATACTAGCAGGGAATTTGGCATATGATAGGCGCTCAAAAGCTGCTTGCTGCCTATGAGAAGAAGCATAGTAGTAAAAGGGCTAAGTGCCTGTACTCTGAAACAGGCAGCCTAGGTTTGAACCCTTGCTCTGCCGTTTACCAGTGTATACTTGACCAAATCATTTGTCCCTCTGCACTGCCACTATAGAAGTATGTATAATGATAGTTCCTAGAGTTGGTTCTGGGCAAGATGGCCAAATAAAAGCAGCTCCAGTCTGCAGCTCCCAGCAAGACCAACGCAGAAGGCAGGTGTCTGCATTTCCAACTGAGGTACTCTGTTCATCTCACTGGAACTGGTTAGACAGTGGGTGCAGCCCATGGAGGGCAAGAAGAAGCAGGGTAGGGTGTCGCCCCACCCAAGAAGTGCAAGGGGTCAGGGAACTCTCTCCCCTAGCCAAGGGAAGCCATGAGGAACTGTGCCATGAGGGATAGTGCTATCCAGCCAAGATATGATGCTTTTCCCATGGTTATTGCAAACCCGCAGACCAGGAGATTCCCTCGGGTGACTATGTCACCAGGACCCTGGGTTTCAAGCACAAAACTGGCTGGCCATTTGAGCAGATACTGACCTAGCTGCAGGAGTTTTTTTTTCATATGCTAGTGGTGCCTGGAACCTCAGCGAGACAGAACCGTTCACTCCCCTGGAAAGAAGGCTGAAGCCAGGGAGCCACCACCCCCATGCAACCCAGCAAGCTAAGATCCACTGGCTTGAAATTTTCGCTGCCATCACAGCAGTCTGAAGCCAACCTGGGACACTCAAGCTTGGTGGGAGTAGGGGAGACCGCCATTACTTAGGCTTGACTAGGCAGTTTTCCCATCACAGTGTAAACAAAGCCATTGGGAAGTTCAGACTGGGCAGAGTACACTGCAGCTCAGCAAAGCCACTGTAGCCAGACTGCCTTTCTAGATTCTTCCTCTCTAGGCAGGGCATCTCTGAAAGAAAGGCAGCAGCCTCGGTCAGGGGCTTACAGATAAAACTCCCATATCCCTGGGACAGAGCACCTGGGGGAAGGGGCAGCTGTGGGCACAACTTCAGCAGACTTAAACGTTCATGCCTGCTGGCTTTGAAGAGAGCAGCAGATCTCCCAGTACAGTGCTTGAGCTCTACTAAGGGACAGACTGCCTCCTTAAGTGGGTCCCTGACCCCTGTGCCTTCTCACTGGGAGACACCTCACACAGGAGAACACCAGCTGGCATCTGGTGGGTGCCCCTCCGGGACAAAGCTTCCAGAGGAAGGAGCAGGCAGCAATCTTTGCTGTTCTGCAGCCTCCACTGGTGTTACCCAGGCAAACAGAGTCTGGATTGGACTTCCAGCAAACTCCAGCAGACCTGCAGCAGAGGGGCCTGACTGTTAGAAGGAAAACTAACAAACAGAAAGTAATAACATCAACATCAACAAAAAGGAGGCCCACACAAATACCCCATCCAAGGGTACTCAGCATCAAAGATCAAAGGTAGATAAATCCACAAAGATGAGGAAAAAAAACCAGCTCAAAAATGCTGAAAATTCCAAAACCAAGAATGCCTCTTCTTCACCAAAGGACCACAACTCCTCACCAGCAAGGAAACAAAACTAGATGGAGAATGAGTCTGCCCTTTGTGGGTAACTCGACCTTTCTCTCTGACTGCCCTTAACATTTTTTCCTTCGTTTCACCTTTGGTGAATATGATGATTATGTGTATTGGGGTTGCTCTTGTTGAGGAGTAGCTTAGTGGTGTTCTCTGTATTTCTTGAATTTGAATGTTGGCCTGTCTTGCTAGGTTGGGGAAGTTCTCCTGGATAATATCCTGAAGGGTGTTTTCCAACTTGGTTACATTCTCCCTGTCACTTGCAGGTACACCAATCAAACATAGGTTTGGTCTTTTCACACAGTCCCATATTTCTTGGAGGCTTTGTTTGTTCCTTTTCATTCTCTTTTCTCTAATCTTGTCTTCATGCTTTATTTCATTAAGTTGATCTTCAATCTCTGATCTCCTTTCTTCTGCTTAATCAATTCAGCTATTGATACTTGTGTATGCTTCATGAAGTTCTCATGCTGTGTTTTCAGCTCCATCAGGTCATTTATGTTCTTATCTAAACTGGTTATTCCAGTTACCAGTTCTTGTAACCTTTTATCAAGGTTCTTGGCCTCCTTGCATTGGGTTAGAACATGCTCCTTTAGCTTGGAGGAGTTTGTTATTACCTACCTTCTGAAGCCTACTTCTGTCAATTTGTCAAGGCTATCAGACTAACAGCAGATCTCTCCAGAAACCCTGCAAACCAGAAGAGAGTAGGGGCCAATATTCAACACTTTTAAAGAAAATAATTTTCAATCCAGAATTTCATATCCAGCCAAACTAAGCTTGATAAACAAAGGAGAAATAAAAGCCTTTACAGACAAGCAAATGTTGAGGGATTTTTGTCACCAACAGGCCTGCCTTACAAGAGCTCCTGAGGGAAGCACTAAATATGGAAACGAAAAAATGGTACCAGCCACTGCAAAAATATACCAAAATATAAAGACCAAAGACACTATGAAGAAACTGCATCAACTAATGGGCAAAATAACCAGCTGGCATCACGATGACAGGACCAAATTCACACATAACAGTATTAATCTTAAATGTAAATGGGCTAAATGCGCCAATTTAAAAGACACAGACTGGCAAATTGGATACAGTCAAGACCCATTGGTGTGCTGTATTCAGGAGACCCATCTCACATGCAAAGACACACATAGGATCAAAATAAAGGGATGGAGGAATATTTACCAAGCAAATAAAAAGCAAAAAAAAAAAAAAGGGAGTTGCAATCCTAGTCTCTGAGAAAACAGATTTTAAACCAACAAAGATTAAAAAAAATAAAAAAAAAAAGAAGGACATTATATAAAGGTAAAAGGATCAATGCAACAAGAAGAGCTAACCTAAATATATATGTACCCAATACAGGAGCACCTAGATTCATAAAGCAAATTCTTAGAGACCTACAAAGAGACTTAGACTTTCACACAATAATGGTGGGAGACTTTAACACCCCACTGTCAATATTAGATCGAGACAAAAAATTAACAAGAATATTCAGGACTTGAACTCAGCTCTAGACCAAGCTGAGCTAACAGACATCTACAGAACTCTCCACCCCAAATCAATAGAATATACATTCTTCTCAGCACTGCATCACACTTATTCTAAAACTGACCACATAATTTGAAGTAAAACATTCTTCAGCAAATACAAAAGAACAGAAATCATAAGAGTCTCTGAGACCCCAGTGCAATCAAAGTAGAACTCAGGATTAAGAAACTCACTCAAAAACCACACAACTACATGGAAGCTCAACAACCTGCCTCTGAATGACGACTGGGTAAATAACAAAATGAAGGCAGAAATAAATAAGTTCTTTGAAACAATGAGAACGAAACCAGTAAGAACAAAGACACAACACAAAGAATCTCTGGGATACAGCTACAGCAGTGTCTAGATGGGGATTTATAGCACTAAATGCCCACAGGAGAAAGCGGGAAAGATCTAAAATTGACACAATTAAAAGAACTAGAAAAGAGAAAACAAATTCAAAAGCTAGCAGAAGACAAATACTTACGGTCAGAGTCGAACTGAAGGAGATAGAGACATGAACAACTCTTCAAAAAATCTATGAATCCAGGAGCTGGTTTTTTGAAAAGATTAACAAAATAGACTGCTATCCAGACTAACAAGAGAGAAGAATCAAATAGACACAAGAAAAAATGATAAAGGACACCAACATGGCACAAGTATACATATGTAACAAACCTGCACGTTATGCACATGTACCCTAGAACTTAAAGTTATAATTAAAAAAAAAAATTATAAAGGGGATATCACCACTGATCTCACAGAAATACAAACTACCATCAGAGAATACTATAAACACCTCTACACAAATAAAGTAGAAAATCTAGAAGAATTGGATAAATTCCTGGACACATACACCCTCCCAAGACGAAACCAGGAAGAAGTTGAATCCCTGGATAGACTAATAACAAGTTCTAAAATTGAGGCAGTAATTAACAGCCTACTAACCAAAAAGAAACCCAAGTCCAAACAGATTCACAGCCAAATTCTACCAGAGGTAGAAAGAGGGGCTGGTACCGTTCCTTCTGAAACTGTTCCAAACAATAGAAAAAGAATGACTCCTCCCTAACTCATTTTATGAGACCAGCATCATCCTGATACCAAAACCTGGCAGAGACACAACAAAAAAAGAAAATTTTGGGCCAATATCCCTGATGAATATAGATGCAAAAATCCTCAATAAAATACTGGCAAACCAAATCCAGCAGCACATCAAAAAGCTTATCCACCACAATCAAGTCGGCTTCATCCCTGGGATGCAAACCTGGTTCAACATATGCAAATCAATAAATGTAATCCGTAACATAAATAGAACCAATGACAAAAACCACATGATTGTCTCAATAGATGCAGAAAAGGGCATCAGTAAAATTCATCACCTCTTCATGGGTGTTGCCCAAGCTAGCCCTCCACCCATCATCATGCTACTGCCAGACTCCAGATGTCTAAGGCACTCCTTGGCGCCCACAAACTCTCTTCTAGTGCCTCATCTTCCTCTGGTTGCCCCTCGACTCCCCACTTCCCCAGTTTCCCTCATTACCCCAATACCTTCCACCCTCACCCTCAGAAAAATACTTCACGAGGTTTAGATAAGTCAATAATCAGAAATTTATAGCATTAAATTTTATAATAATGGAGAATATTTAATTAATGAAGTATCTGATTTTAGAATTATAAAAGGCACAACAAAGATTATTAGCAGATTTCTCAGCAGAAACCTCATAAGCTGGGAGAACATGGAATGACATAGTCAAAGTGCTGCAAGAGAAAAAACTGCTGGTCAAAAATACTATACTTACCAGAGTGATCCTTCAGAAGTGAAGGAGAAATAAAGTCCTTCCCATACAAGCACAAATTGAGGGAATTCATCATCACTAGACTGGCAAAGATCTTAAGCAACCAATAACATTGTACCACAAGGAGCTTAAAAAAAAAAAAAGGGAGTAAACCAAACCCAAAATTAGTAAAAAGAAGGAAATAATGATCAGAGCATAAATAAATGAAAGAGACTAAAAGAAATAGAAAAATCAACAAAATGAGCAGTTGTGTTTTTGAAAAGATAAAGTGAACAAGCCTTTATGTAGACTAAAATAGAAGACTCAAATAAATCAGATGAAAAAGGAAAGAATATAGCTGGGTGCAGTAGCTGACACCTGTAATCCCAGTACTTTGGGAGGCCGAGGTGGGCAGATCACCTGAGGTCAGGAGTTCAAGACCAGGCAGGCCAACATGGTGAAACTCTGTCTCTAGAAAAATCCAAAAATAAAATTAGCCAGGCATGATGGCAGGTCCCTGTAGTCACAGCTACTTGGGAGACTGAAGCAGGAGAACTGCTAGAACCCAGAAGGCGAAGGTTGTGGTGAGCTGAGATTATGCCATTGCACTCCGGCCTGGGCAACAAGAGCGAAACTCCATCTCAAAAAAAAAAAAAAAAAGAAACAATATAACTGATAACATAGAAATACAAAAAAATCACGAGAGACTATCGTGAAAAATTATACTCCAACAAACTGGATAACCTAGAAAAAAATAGATGAATTTCTGAACAAATACAACCTACCAAAATTGATTCATGAAAAACAGATAATTTTAACAGGCCATAATGAGTGAGAAAATTGCATCGGTAATAAAGTCTCGCATCAAAGAAAAGCCCAGGACCTGATAACTGCTTCTTCTCAAACTATTCCAGAAAACTGAGGAAGAAGGAATACTTCGAAACTCGTTTAACAAAGCCAGCATTACCCCAATACCAGAATCAGACAAAGACACAACAACAAAAAAAACTATGGGCCAATATCACCGATGAATATAGATGCAAAAATCTTCAACAAAAAACTAGCAAAGAGAATTTATCAGCACAATTTCAAAGATGATTCACTGTGATCAAGTGGGATGCATCCCAGGAATGCAAGGATGATTTAACATATGCAAAGCAGTAAATGTAATACACTACATTAACAGAAAGCAGGGCAAAAAAACATGATTATCTCAACAGATGCAGAAAAAGAATTTGACAAAATGCAACATCCTGTCATGATAAAAACTCTCGAGAAATTAGGTATAGAAGGTCTGTATCTCAACACAATAAAGGCCATAATTACAAACCCATAGCTAACATCATACCGAACAGAGAAAAGCTGAAAACTTTTCCTCTAAGATGCAGACCAAGATAAGAATGTTTCTTGTCTAAAAAAATCTAAACAATCTGAAAAAGTTAATCTCACAGAGGTAGTGAATAAAACGGTGGTTACCAGAGACTGGGGAGAGTAGGAAGGAGAGTGGGAAGGGGAGCGGTTGGTCAATGGGTACAAGATTACATTTAGAAAGGAAAAATAAGTTGGAGTATCTTATTGCACAGTATGGTGACTCTAGTCAACAACAAGGTAAGGTATTGTATATCTCAAAATAGGTAGAAAAGAGGATTTTGCATGTTCCCACCACAAAGAAATGATAAATATTTGAGAGGATGGATATGCTAACAATGCTGATTTGATCATTACACAAGGTATGCATGTATTGAAACATCGCATTTGACCCACAATATGTATAATTATGTTTCAATTAAAAATAAACATAACCAAAAAAAGCACACAGAATAAATAATTTACGTGGAAGCACTTTGTAGAATGCAGCAGAATGTATGAGGTAGTGATTATTATGTTAAGTGCAAGAACTGAAGTGAGAGTTAAATGATGAGAACACATGGGCACATAGAGGGCAGCAACACACACGGGGGCCTGTTGGAGGGTGAAGAGCAGGAGAGGGAGGATCAGGAAAAATAGCTAATGGGTACTAGGCTTAACACCTGGGTGACAGAACAATGTGTACAGCAAAGCCCCATGACACAAACGTACCTATATAAAAAACTTGCACATGTACCCCTGGAACTTAAAAGTTAAATTTTTAAAACTGAAAATAGAGAATGTCAAGAAAGTGATGTTCTATCTTTGTAAGTTTGGGATAATCGAAATCCACAGAGATAGAATAAATAAGGTTTCAAGATCCCTACAATCCTTATAGAGAAGCTGAGTTTTGCTTTCTTGACCAATGTCTATGCCAACATATATGTCTGGAAGAAAGAACTGGGCAAATTGAAGCTTTCTACAAACTTGGCAGGACTTGGGGTTAGCAGAAAATTGATTAAAAAGTTGGCCAACTGCAGCTACTTTTGATCCACAATGCCATGGATGGTCTTTGTTGAAGGGAAGCTATAGGTTGGAGGCCATTCTATAAATAAGAGTACGACTTCCAGAAACCTGAGGGGCTGAGGAGTAACAGTGTGGTGTCTACAAAGTCAGCCTCAGCCACCTTCACCCAGGGAGTATGAATGAATGTGACAAGTAGGTGGCCTGAGTGTTGGCAGAAATGACATGGCTACTTCCAGAAAGAAAACTACGTTAACCACCAAGAGTCACAGGGGAGTCCAGCTTTCAGAATTCTTCTCATGGCTCATTGCTGGGGCACAACTGACAGCACCAGCTAGCAGCTGCTAAAACCCATCTTTGTCTTCTTTGTCCCTGGAATCAACCTACGAAACTGCCTTTCAGAGGGAGTACATTAAGTACTGATGTTCACAGGCCTTGCATGCTGAGATTCCAAGTCTTATTGCTTAGATAGTATGGTTTTGGGAGCAATAGCTTCCACATAGATAGAATCCATGGCTATCTAAATCCAATACCACCCATAGATCTGAGCACCCAAAGGTCTGATATGGGCTCCATGATTTAGAGGGCCCCACTCTAGTTCTCCAACGTCCAAGCCCCTCCCCACAGGGTAAACAGCCCTCTGAATCCTGTTTTAGAAACCTCAGATTCCTGCATTCCCTGTCTTCCTGCCTTCAGGGTCTGCACAGGCCTGTTCCCAGGCCCATTCTCCAGAGGACTGCACAATCAGTGTGTGCTGCACTAGGCCTGAGGAGCGGCTAAGGGATGGATGTTTTCAGAGAGGAGAGAGTGGTAGAGCTTGGACATGCAGTAGGGACGCCATGCTCGTGTGTAAGAAGCCCCTCAAAGTGCTGAATGGAGCCAAGGGTGAGAAAGACAAGGATTGGCTTAGTGAGGGAATAGGGGGAAGAAGAATGGATAGATATCCATTGTTTATCCATTCATCAGTTGATGGATTTTTGGCTGTTTCCACCTTTGGTTATTATAAATAATGTTACTATGAGCACTTATGTACTGTTGCTTAGTGTTCCAGGGTCTCAATCACAGTTTATCTGTTGCTCTATTAGGGAAACATACATTTCTTTTGTCCTCATACTAAATAAAGTTTGCAATTGTAAATATGTCCTCTTGTGCACATTTGCAAAAAGTTTCTTTTGAGTAGCCACCTTTTAAAAATGAATTGTAGTATTTTTACTATAGTAAAATACATATAACATTTTAAAGTGTATAATCCAGTGAAATTACATGCGCTCATAACATTGTGCAATAATCACTATTTCAAGAATATTTTCTTCACTCCAAGGAAATCCTGTACCCATTAAGAAGTTGCTCCCTATCTCTCCTTCCCCCTGGTCCTGACAATCACTAATCTTTTTCTGTCTGCATAGATTTGCCTGTTTTGGTCATTTCACAGAAATGGAACCATATACCATGTAGTCTTTTGTGTCTGACTTATTTCACTTAGCATGTTTTCAAAGTTCATCCATGTTGTAGCATGTTACTTCTAATGTGGTATTAGTAGCTGTGGTGGACTGAATGTTTGTGTCCACCTGAAATTCATATGTTGAAATGCTAACCCTCAATGTGATGGTATTAGGAGGTGGGACCTTTGGGAGGTGATTAGATTTTGATGAATTTATGATGGGAGCCCCTGTGATGGGATTGGCACCCTTATAAGGAAAGAAGGGGACACCAGAGCTGCCTCTCTATAAAGATACAACATGAAAGAGGCTGTCTGCAAATCAGAAAGAGAGCCCTCACCAGGAACTGAATGGCAGGCACCTTGATCTTGGACTTCCTAGCCTCCAGAACTACGGGAAATAAATGTTGTTTAAGACACCCAGATTATGGTATTTTGTTGGAGCAACCAGAACTCACTATGGCACTAACTAATGAAGTATTTACACTCATTTCTTCTTTTCCTTCTCTCTTTTTTTCCAATTAATAAACTTTATTTTTTAGAGTAGTTTTAGGTTCATGGCAAAATTTATTAGAAAGTGCAGTGTTCCCACATACCTCCCTTCATTCCTTTGTGGCAGAATAACATTACGTTATATGGATGTATTATATTTTGTCCATTTATCAGTTGATTGACATTTGGGCTGTTTCCACTTTTGGCTATTATGAATGATACTGCTATGGGCATTCATGTACAAGTTTTTGTGTAGACATATGTTTTTATTTTTATTGAATATAAACCTAGGAACAGAATTGCTGGGTCATATGGTAATGCTATGTTTAACTTTTTGAGGAACAGCCAAACCGTTTTCCAAAGTGGTTGTACCATTTTACATTCCCATCAGCAGTGTATGAAAATTTCCATTTTTCTGCACCCTTGCTAACACCTGTTATTTTCTATTAAAAAATAACTATAGCCATCCTAGTGTGTGTGAAGTAACTCATTGTAATTTTCATTTTCATTTCCCTAATAGCTAATGATTCCAAGCATCTTTTCATGTGCTTATTGGTTATTTATATATGCTTTTTTGAGAAAAATTTAAGTTATTTGTCCATTTTTTCTTCAATATTTTTATTCTTTGCAAATACTTTATAGCAATAAACATATAGAAGAAAGTTACCCATCACCTTACTAACCCAATGCATAATAAATGTTTTTGTGTTTCCAAGTGTCTCATCTATACACATACTTAAATTCTATTTTAAAATCATGATAAAGTATATGTAACATAAAACTTACCATTTTGACTGTTTTTAAGTGTACAGTTCAGGGGAATTAAGTACATTCACATTGTTATACAACCATCACCATTATTCATCTCCAGATTTTTTTTCATCTTCCCAAACTGAAACTCTATCCATTAAAAACTGACTCCCCATTTCCCCCTCCCTATAGCCCTTGACCATTACCATTCTACTTTGTGTCTCTATGAATTTGACTTCTCTAGATACCTCATATAACTGGAATGATACAATATTTGTTCTTTTGTGACTGGCTTATTTCACTTAGCATCATGTCTTCAAGGTTCATCCATGTTGGATCAGGTGTCAGATATTCCTTCATTTTTAAGGCCATAAAATGTACCACATTTTATTAGCTAACAATAGTTCTATAATTCTACAAATTCTAAATTCTCTTGGGATTTTTTTGTGTAGACACATATATCATCTGTGGATACTGACAGCATTGTTTCTTCCTATCTTAATCTCCAAGCCACTCATGGCTCCAGATTTCCTGTTCTCCTTTTCCCCATATACAGATGGCAAAGTCAAATTGTGCTAACTAACCACAGCTTTGTTGCATCTGGAGCCTTCCCCACAAACCCAACAGCTGCTGTCCTCAGTGGGAGAATCCTGTTGTAGTTGTGCTTACATGGACAGAACCCTGCCTGGCCAGGCCCTCCCTAGGGATAGCTAGCTTTCATCTTTGGCCCCCTCTCTGCTCTCTGCACCTCAAGTTCATGCCAAACCCTGTGGCTCACTGTTCCAGGGACACATCCTGATTATTTCTACCTTTGCTCCTATGATCTCCCTGGCTAGAATGACCCCCATTCCACCTCCACCAGTTGAAATCCCAAGGTTTCCTTGCGTTATCTTAAATAACATATTCTCTCTAAAGGTTTATTCAAGTTTCCTCTTGCCTCCTTAAATCTGGATGTGATCTCTCAGAAAATGGCATAATGGAAAGGAATAGAATTACAAAAAGATGAGCTCAAATTCAATTCTATTGTGGTTCTAACCCATAATAGTGGGTTAGATCTGCCACGTTATGTGGCTCAGTTTCCTTATCTGTAGAATCAAACACTGATGCTTCCCCTAGAGGGTTTCCTTGAGGATGAATTGTATAACCCAGTCAAGGGACCTGATACTAAGTAAGTATTCAGTAATTACTGGCTCTTTACCTCCCGGTCTTCGCACTAGCATAATCACTTGCACCTTCCTGAGGCACTTGCCCCACCTGGCTTTGCATTATGGACCCATGTGTCCTGGTGTGATCCTCAATCCAAGTGTGAATGTTCTCTTTCTTTTGAAGGAAGAGAAAATAGGCCTCAGAGCCTGATGAAATTTGTTCTCATTATGGCAAACAGTTACCAGCTGTGTGACCTTAGTTTACTCATCTGGCAATGGGAACTTTCATGAGGTTTAAACTCGATAAAATAAGAGATTTGCTCACTGTTTGGTACATAGTGTTTGGACTATACACATTTGTTTACCTGATTTGAAATAAATAAAATTCAATAACCTACTCCTTTCAGAATCAAATATGTACTTTTATGAGCAGTACTGGACAAGGTGTCACATCATACACCCTTTTATCTGGGTCACTGCTGATGACCTCAGTGATGCAACATCTGTGGTGGAACTTGCCACATCTCCTAATACCTGACTTATCTCTGGCAACTGTAGAAAGTTAAGCAGTCAGTAGAATGGTTGGCAAATTATCTTCCTTCCAATAAATCCTGCCAGTCACCTTCTGAATGTGCATGCTCCACACCATGTGGAACACACTGCCGAAATTTCCTGGTTGTGGGTCTCTCCCCACAATCATGCTTCCTATAGACATTGCTAGACTTTTTAAAAGAAGGGTGATTGGGGCCAGAGGCTGGGCCTTTGCTGTCAGGGTGAAATGGGCATTTGCTGTCAGGACATGGAAATATTTTGTCTTTCCTTGACACCTATCATTTCCTGAATACCTTCCTCAAATCAAATCAAAGAAAAACACTCTGAAGGCTTCATATTTGTCTCCTAGAGATCGAGGCCCCCAGGACGGAGACCTGGCTCATGTCTTTAAAAATTCCAAATGGAAAAAGGTGGTTGGAGGGCAGCAGAGTAGAGAGAGTGAAGGTCTTGGACATCCAGGACCTTCCTTGGGCCAAAACATGAACCATAATTAGTCAGAATTTTAAAAAGTGGAGAAATCCACATTTACAGTAGGGGATTTTTATCATACCAATATCAGGAACTAATAGATTAAACAGTTTAAAATTAGTAAAAACTGAAATTTTGAATCACACAGTTTAAAGCTTTATCTAATACAGGATGACAATTTTTTTTCTGGGAAGGGCCAGATAGTAAATATTTTAGGTTTAGCGGGCTACATATGGTCTCTGTCACAACCACTCAACTCTGCCATGGTAGCCAAAAGCAGCCACAGGCAACATGTAAATGAATGGATGAGGCCGAGTTCAAATAAACTTTACAAAAGCAGGCTGCAGTCTGGTTTTGGCCCAAAAGCAATAATTTTCTGACCCTCTGACCTAATGGGTAGAGAGAAAGTTTTGTACCCAACAAATAAAAAATGTACATATTAATCAAATACCCATGCACCATTTAAAAAACTGACCATGTAAGAGGAGCAAAGAAAGCTTCATCAAATTTCAGAGTCAATAGCCTATGACCATTTCTCTAATCTCAGTATAATTAAATTAGAAATAACAAAGTATAAAACTATACTTTGGTTTTTTTTGTTTGTTTTGTTTTGTTTTTGAGACAGGGTCTCTCTCTGTTGCCCAGGCTGAAGTACAGTGGCACAATTATAGCTCACTGCAGCCTCGACCTCCCAGGTTCAAGCGATTCTCCCACCTCAGCCTCCTGACTAGCTGGGACTACAGGTATGTGCCATCATGCCCAGCTATATTTTTGTATTCTTGTAGAGATGGGGTTTTGCCATGTTGCCCAGGCTGATCTCAAACTCCTGGATTCAAGGGATCTGCCCACCTCAACCTGCCAAAATGCTGGGATTACAAGTGTGAGCCACCATGCCCAGCTAAAAATATACACTGAAACACACCTCTAAACAGCTATCATGCTATCTTATTTATTTGTTGTTGTATTTATTTTTAGTTGACAAATAATAATTGTGCATATCCATAGGGTACACAGTGATGTTTCGATACATGTATTGTGATCAGATCAGGGTAATTAGCATATCCATCATCTCAAACATGTATTATTTCTTTGTGTTGGGAATGCTCAGTATCCTCCTTCTAACTATTTGAAATTATATGTTATTGTCAACTGTAGTCATCCTTCAGTGGTATAGAACACTAGAACTTACACAACATCAAGTGCAGTAGTAAAAGATTTATGAAAATTTAAGTGCCTGTCAACAGAAGAATGGATAAAAAAGGAAAACTATGATATATGTGTCATACAACAGATTACTATGGAGTAGATAAAAATAACTGATAGAAATTTTAAAAATGAGAAAAGCAAGTTACAGAATTTTAAATATATTATTTATATAATTCCTGGATATGTGCAGATATTGTTTATGGATATTATGGAAGAGGATAATAAAAAGTGGCTTTTCATATTGATCCAATTGTGTGTTTGTGTCTCAAGCTGAAAACACCTATATGTGCTAAAGTGGCATGACAAATCATCCTCTCCAAGTCTGTGGCTTCTCTTTATTTTTTTTTTTCTTTTTTGAGACTGAGTCTGGCTCTGTTGTCAGGCTGGAGTGCAGAGGTGCAACCTCGGCTCACTGCAACCTCTGCCTCCTGGGTTTAAGCGATTTCCCTGCCTCACCTCCTAAGTAACTGGGGTTATAGGCACATACCACCACACCTGGCTAGTACAGATGGGGTTTCACCATGTTGGTCAGGCTGGTCTCAAACTCCTGACCTCAAGTGATCCACTGATCTCGGCCTCCCAAAGTGCTGAGATTACAGGTGTGAGCTGCTGCACCTGGACTGTGGCTTATCTTAACGGTTTGTTTTATTTTAATAGTACCTTTTAGAAATAATAATTTTAAAATTTTATGTTGCTGAATTTATCAGTGTTTCTTTTTGTATGTGAGTGTCTTGATGAAGAAATCCTTCCCTGCTCTGAGTTCATGAAAATATTCTCCTATGTATTCTACAGTATAGTTTACATAGGAGAACATATATACATATATGTATATATAACATAGTATATAATTATAGATATGAGAATAGATATAAATTTATATAATAAGCAAAACTGTATATGTAAAAAGGTATGTTTAGGTCTTTAATCAAAGCAGAATTGATTTCTATTTTGATCATTTTAATGTATCTATGGTGTTTTAGTTTTACAAAATGTGTATATGTATATATTTGCTTTTCTACAAGATTTTTAATTTTTTCATAGCCGTCTTTAGTCTACTATAGTACTTTGTTTTCTTTTTTAATGAAAGTTAATTTTTTAGTTTCTTTGAGGATTTTAAATATATTTAAGTTTCTGTAAAATTTAATCTTAAAAAAAAATTTATCTGGAATTTGTGTTTCCATTCCTGATTTTGTTGGCTGTTTTGTCAGTAGGTTTGTTATTTTGATTTACAGGTTAATTTTCTTTAAATGAGGATGTTTTGCTTTGTTTTTTGTTGTTGTTTGCCTCTTTATCCCCTTCTGTGCTTACTCTGACTTCCTTGTCCAGTAATTTTGCAATTTCTTCCAATTGGCACCCTGGAAATGCCAGTATAGAATAAGGCTTTATGGTGGAATCTTGATTCTCCTATTCCATACTGATATGTGGAATACCACAGATCTAGTCACTAGTGGTTCAGTTCTTGGATTAGGACTGGTCTATGTCCTCCCTCCTATTTATTTACTTTTTAATAAATATTTATTCGTTTAATAAATATTTTAAATATTTATTGTTAAATAAATAAATATTTATTTATGTTCTGTTGCCCAGGCTGGAGTGCAGTGGTGTGATCATGGCTTAGTGCAACCTCGAACTCCTGGGGCTCAAGGGATCCTCCTGTCTCAGTCTCCCAAGTAGCTAGGACTATAGGTGCATGCCATTACATCTGGCTTTTTTTTTTTTTTTTTTTTTTTGGTAGAGATGAGATGTCATTACATTGCCCAGGCTGATCTCGAACTGCCACCCTCAAGCTGTCTTCCTGTGTTGGCCTCCCAAAGTGTTGGGATTACAGGTGTGAGCCATTGTGCCCAGCCTTTGCTTTTATCTGTCATTGCTATGTGTTTGGAGGAGAGGGGTGTATCAAAGCATGAATTTTATGAATGTATGTACTAAATTTTCTTTGTTCTGTTATTTGACTGTCTCTTCCACCACACAAACATCCTCTCTCTTCTCTGAGACTCTTGATGATGGATATGAGAAATGTTTATTCTCTCATTTTTATTTTTCATTTGTTCTTTCAATCTTCTTATCTCTTGTACCATGTCATCTTTTTTTACCATCATGTTCCCAGTGCATAGCACCATGTACATATTAATCATAGTAGGAATACATCTCTGCATCTTGTTTGATCACATATTTGGTGAACAAATGAATTAATAAATAAACATGTATTGCATATATATTGTAAGCCGGACACTGTGCTAGACTTTGAGAATTCAGAGATGAGCCAGGCAAGGCATGGTGGCTCATGCATATAATCCCAGCACTTTGGGAAGCTGAGGCTGAAGGATCACTTGGGGCCAGGAGTTAGAGACCTGCCTGGGCAACATGGCAAGAACTTATCTCCATAAAAAATTTTAAAAAATTAGCTGGGCATGGTAGTGCATGTTTGCAGTCCTAGCTAAAGGGGAGGCTGAGATGGTAGGATTGCTTGAACCCAGGAGGTCAAGACTGCTGTGGGCCATGATTGTACCACTGCACTCCAGCTTGAGTGACAGAGAAAGACCCTGTCTCTAAAAAAAGAGAGAAGAGCCGGCCGCTGTCTTCACCCTTGTGAAACTGACAGGTTCAACAGGAGAGGTGTCATGCACACAGAGAAGTGACTTTAAAAGCTAAGAGAGTATGGCAGAAGTTGGGACTAAGTAGAGAGTAGGTATAAAGGGGGCATGCTCAGGTTCACCCTGGAGGGAGTGGGACTATCAGAAAATGGTAGGAGATGATGCTCAGGCTAAGCCTTGACAGGTAAGCAGTTACTATGAGGTAGACATAGTGGGAAGAGGCTTTCCTGAACCCCCAATTGAATTCAGGTCCTATTTTCTTGTTATATCTATTACTAAGGTAAATATATGTAATATATATATAGTTTATATATTTACCTTTAAATATAATATATATATATATACACATTTTTTTTTTAAATTGAGATGGAGTCTTTCTCTGTCGCCCAGGCTGGAGTGGAATGGCATGATCTCGGCTCACTGCAACCTGTGCCTCCCGGATTCAACCAATTCTGCCTCAGCCTCCCAAGTAGCTGGGATTACAGGTGCCCACCACCATGCCCAGCTAAGTTTAGTATATTTAGTAGAGACGAGTTTCACTATGTTGGCCAGACTGGTCTCGAATTCCTGACCTCAGGTGATCCACCCGCCTCGGCCTCCCAAAGTGCTAGGATTACAGGCGTGAGCTACCACACCCAGCCGGTAATTTAAATTTATATCAGTGATTACTTAAAGTCTGTCTCTCTTACTACATACTCCACAAGGCTAGGATCATCATCTTGTTTCAGCATTGCATCTCCAGTGCTTGACTTTTAGTAACTATGTAATAATATCTGTGAATGAATGAATGAGGAACTTCTAGGTGAAAAAGTAACAGGCAGAAACATAAGTGATAACAAATCTTGACAGGTTTGAGGAAGGCAAGCTGGTTACTAAGACTGTAGTGAATACAGGGAGGTAGGGTTGCTGTAACTGCAAAAAGCTCGTCAGAAACCACTCAATATGAAAGGTTGTATGGCCCTCTTATTTAGGATTTCAGATATACCCAGCTTATGCTGAAATTGGCTTTAGAGCAAATCATGTGACTCGTGATTTTGAAAATTAGTTTCTGAGGAAGTTTTGTTATGACATATTATATTTTAAATCTGCTTTTCTCTGTTATGTTGATTATATTCACTTACTAATTCTGCAAATACAATTGAGCATCTACTATGTACCAGTCAGACACTGGGGGTGACCCTCATTCATAGGAACATGATTCAATGTGGGTGACATTCTTAGGAACATGAAACAGGAAGTGATCCTGCCCTTAAAAGGGCCTACTCTCTAGTAAATGGCAATATAAGTAAAAAAGCAACTACTTGTCAAAAAATATTGTTCAATATGGCTGAAGCTTCTAGATCCAACTACCAGTTTTCAGGAAATGGAGAAGATGGAAGAACATAATACTCCACTATGGGGATTCCATCAGCAAAATGTAGACTCTGGGGAATTTATAGAATGAAAAACTCCGTTTCTTCAACAAAAGAATTGCAAGGAAAAACATTGATGGAAATGGAATCTGTAGAGTAAAAGAATCTCAAAGACATAGCAACCAACTGGAATGATGGGATTTATTTGGATTCCTGATTCAAACAAGCACAGTGCTAAAAAACATGACATTTATGAGATGTTTGGGAATGTGAACTTTGACAGGATATTTAATGATTAAGAAATTATTCCTGCTGGGCGCAGTGGCTCACGCCTGTAATTCCAGCACTTTGGGAGGCCGAGGCAGGCGGATCACAAGGTCAGGAGTTTGAGACAAGCCTGGCTAATATGGTGAAACCCCTTCTCTTCTGAAAATAGAAAAATTAGCTGGTCGTGGTGGCAGGCACCTGTAGTCACCGCTACTCAGGAGGCTGAGGCAGGAGAATCGCTTGAACCCAGGGGGCGGAGGTTGAAGTGAGCCGAGATCGTGTCACTGCACTCCAGTCTGGTGACAGAGTGAGACTGTCTCAAAAAAAAAAAAAAAAAACAGAAATTATTCCTAATTTTTTAGTCGTGATAATTATGTTAAAGAGTCCTTCTCTTTTTAATATACATAATGATATGTACACATGAAATAATGTGATGAAATGGTTTGATATTTGGGATTTGCTTTAAAATAATACGGTGGGGAGGGATATGGATGGGCATCAAAATGAAGCGAGATTGGCCATGAATTCGTAATTGTTGAATCTGAGTAATGGGTACATAGGAATTCATTACATTATTGTGTTTACATCTTTAGATGTCAGAGCCTTTTCATGATAAAAAAATTACAAAAAGACAAATTACAATATACCCTTTGAGTTCAGTAAGACTAGGGTATTATGGAAATACACAGAATGTTCATGTGACTCAGACCAGAAGGGACAGAAGACTTCCTGGAAGAGAAGTGTCTGAAGCTCTTCATGCCCAGTTCTCATGGACAACAGGTTTCTTCCTCCAGGGCTGGGAGATAGTTACAGTCTCATTCTCAGAGATAGTTGCAACCTTCTCCACAGCCCGTGGCCATGTGTAGCCCTAGCAGGCTTGGTGCTCTGTCTTTGGCTCACTCTTCTCCTATAGCCCCCCTTTAGACTCAAGATTACAGTGTCAGGCCAAGATATATTCGCCTCTTTGGCTTTGAGGCAGAGCAGACACACAGCAGCAGCCTCTTGGTTGGAAATAGATAGACCGGCTTTGGGTTTTAAAAATTTATTTTTTTTTTAGAGAGAACGCCTCATTGTGCTGCCTAGGCTGGATTCAAACTCAGGGTCAAAGCATCTTTCTGCCTCAGCTCCCCTAGTAGCTTTACACGCGTACGTACGTGTGTGTGTGTGTTTAAACAAGGAGATCCATAAGCCACCAGTTAGCTATACTAAACCTACAGAAACCAGACTCAAAGATGAACCTCAGAGATTATCCAGAACAACTCTCTTAATTTTTAAGGGTGGGATAATTGAGACCTGGACGCTTATAACACTTTGCCCAAGTGCCCTTACCTTCCTAGCAGTGGGATTTTGACAGAATGCAAGAGATTTGCCTTGTCTTGTTTCTCTCTGTTACATTTGTCTCTACGCCTCCCTCTCCAAAAAAACAGCTGCCTGATTTCATAATATGCATATTCTCATGTTAAAGGCTCTGAGAATAATTGTCATTCTATTTAACAGAACATTTCTTAAATTTGAGTACCCTCCCACGCCCACATGTTTGTTGAATACCTATTGTCCTTGAGAATTTGTGCTCTACAGAGGACACTTTGGGGGCTCCTAGTCTACACTTTGTTAGTCTCTCATTCCTCCATTTATCTATCCCTGATCTCCATTGCTGTGATAAGCAAAGAAGGAGTTGTAGCAGTTGGCAGTTGGGCCCCTTCCCCCAACAAGGAGCTCTTCTTTTATCTGTGTTTCCCATCTGCTCTTCCCTGCAGCAGAAGCTTTTCAGTGTGGATGTCTCAACTGGAATGGGAGCACATGGTTTGGGTAAATGTAATTAGTGTATTCCTAGGGAAATACAATGAGCTATGCAGAATCCAAGTGCTTTGCATGCATAGAGAAACGTCATAAAATATGTGCTCCAGTACTTTTCTCTTTATTGAAGAAAAAAAGCAGATGGGGATCATGGTAATTAAAATGTAGGATCAGTAAAAAAAAAAAAAGGGATAAACACACTTTCTGGTTTTGTATTCCTTCAGTCCCAAGCATTTGAAACTCCTTTCATAGGCCTGAATAGCTATAAAGAAATCTGCTGATCCCAATAAGAAAAACTACATGAGAGCCCCATAGCTATAATGCCTACCAAGGACCTCAGGGAGGGAGGCAGCAGGAAGATGGCACTATTTGCACTGTCTGGGAGAAAGCAGGTACTGACCTGGGCCAGGGTCCTTGTGTGGGCTGCAGCTTCTCCCAAAACACCAGTTCCCCAGATGGAAGATAACCTACAAGGGGCACATCTGAGAGCTTCGTGACCTTGGGAAGTCATCTTAACTCCTTGGATTTAGATTTCTACTTATAAACTTGAAATAAAGAATTTCAAAAATACTTTGTGGTTCTAACTTTTCTTGAATTGAGAAGGGCATTGGAGACAGGCTCGTAAAAACTAAATTTTATGTGTTGTGTCATATGGTTTTGTGTCCCCACGCAGATCTCATCTTGAATTATAATCCCCAGGTGTTGACGGAGGGATCAAGTGCAAGGCTATTGGATCATGGGGGCAGTTTCCCCCATGCTGTTCTTGTGATGCGAGTTCTCACAAGATCTGATGGTTTTATAAGTGGTTGATAGTTCCTCCTTCACACACTCTTTCTCACCCTGCTGCTTTGCGAAAAAGGTGACTGCTTCCCCTTTGCGATGATTATAAGTTTCCTGAGGCCTCCCCAGGCATGTGGAACTGTGAGTCAATTAAACCTCTTTCCTTTATGAATTACCCAGTCTCAGGGAAGTTCTTTATAGCAGTGTGAAAATGGACTAATACGGTATGTTATCTCGTTATTTTCTCCCATAGCAACTTGGGATGATAAGGGCCCATCATCCACAATTCCCTGATGAGGACAGGAAGGTTCATAGTCCTTAGCTGATTAGGATTAGGCAGCTATTAAGTGATCAAGTCTGAATTTGAACCCAGGTCTGTCTGAGTCACTAAATTATACTTTTTTCACTTCAGGAAATAATGTTTCCCTGGGTCCTAAAAATTAGGAAAATGGAAATGCCTGTGAACGTATTAAGCATCTACAGTTGCCAGCCCCCGTGCTAGGAGGTGGAAATACAGTGGGAGCCCTGATGTAGCTAACAGCCATGAGAGGCTTGAAGGTGTGATTGTTAAGGTTCTTCCTTGTGGCTAAAGAAGAAATACAAAAATACACTTTGATCTACCTTAAACTTATGCAGCCCTCTACAATTTCCAGGTTCTTCAAGTTCATTTTCTTATTGTGATCTTCACAATAAGTGAGAGAGGAAATAGTATAGACAGTATTAAACCCATTTTCCAGATAAGAAAATTGAGGCTTAGAAAAGTTGTAGCATGGCCAGGCGCAGTGGCTCAGACCTGTAATCCCAGCACTTTGGGAGGCCTAGGTGGGTGGATCACCTGAGGTTGGGAGTTCGGGACCAACCTGACCAACATGGTGAAACCCCTTCTGTACTAAAAATACAAAAATTAGTCAGGCATGGTGGTGTGTGCCTGTAATCCCAGCTACTCAGGAGACTGAGGCAGGAGAATTGCTTGAACCCAGGAGGAGGAGGTTATAGTGAGCTGAGATCTTGCCATTGTACTCCAGCCTGGGCAACAAGTGAGACTCCATCTCAAAAAAAAAAAAAAAGAAGTAGCAGAACATGAGCCTTCCTAGGCCACGTCCAGTGCTCTTCTATTATACAAGGCAGCCTTTTGCATTCAGTAGGAAATCATAATTACTGTTTAATTCAGCCAGTAGTTTTTTTGTTTGTTTAGCTGTTGTTTTATGTGGTGCCAAGTAGCTTTGGTGGCAGTTTTCATTTTTCTTTGGCCTTTGTAGGCATAGAAACATCTGCCTGAAATGTTCCTGGGCAGAGGCCCACTCTGTCTGTTTGCAGGCTTCTGAGCTGGTGCCTCACAACCCAGGCAGTGGTAATGGCCCCAACTGTCACTGCCTCTTAGCAAGGCCACATTGTATTGAATAAGACCTACCTCTAGCCCAGTTCAGCCTGCATCCACACACATGGTGTCCAAAATGGTCCCAGCTAGGGCTATAATTTCTGGATCCCTCATTCAACCCACCACTCTTTTCCAGGGCTGGGCACCACGCTTGAGGAGAGGCACACGTAAGTGGAAATGAATTAGGATGTATCCCAGAGTCCATGCTGCCTGAGAAGCAACTGAGGGGACTACAGAGGTTTTGAGAAGGAAACACGTAGATGGATGAGGGAGGAGGCAGTGAAAATAAATATTGATTTAGTATTGTGTGGCGGGCATTGTACTAGGGTCTGGAAATAGAGCAACATTCTTGCCCTCATGGAGCATATGCTAAGTAATAGAAATAATAACTTATGTTTTTCTGAGAGCTTATCTCAGCCAGATATTGGTCTGAGAGCCTCATATAAATAATCACATTTAATCTCCCCAATCCCCTATGAAGTAGCTATTATTACCATGCTCATTTTGGAGGTAACAAACACTGAGGCACACAGGTAAAGAACTTGATCCAGATCTTCTTTTTTCAGAGACAGTGTTTCTGTCACCCAGGCTGGAATGCAGGGGCATGCTCATAGCTCACTGCAGCCTCAAACTCCTGGGTTCAAGTGATCTTCCCACCTCTGCCTCCTGAATAGCTAGGACTGCAGATGCACATACCACCATGGTCCACTAGTTTTTTGTCTTGACCAGGCTGATCTGAAACCCCCAGGCTCAAACGATCCTGCTGCCTCAGCCTCCCAAAGTGCTGGGATTACAGGCATGAGCCCCCACACCTGGCCTTGCTCCACATATAATTACACAAGGCAGCTGGAGGCTGACCCTGTGCTTTCAGGCTGCAACATCTGTGTGCTGAGCCACCACCAAGCACGCTGCTTTTCTAGAGTCTAAGGAAGCAGCAATAGTGTGTAAAATCCTTGCACACACAGTCTGTTTGATCCTCACAATAGGTCTGCAAGGTATGTTTTAATGCCACGATTTTATAAGTGACAAATCTGTGGCTTGGAGAGATGAAGGGATTTGCCCAGCAGGTTAGTGTCCCACAGCCTGACCTGGAGCCCACCACAGGACCCAGACAGCGGGATCTCCTTTGTGCTGTAGTTTAAACACTCCCTGCAGTGATGACAAACTGCTTTAATAACTATAAAACAGCATTAAGGCAAAGAAAGTGGCTTTTCCTTTTGTTTTCTATAGTTAACTTTCAGGAATGAGGGCTGCCTGTATCTCAGAGATGGCATCCAGGATGCTTTGTGATCAGGTCATCTTCGGGAACAAGGTGCTCTTTCTTTCTTTCTTTTTTATTGAGACGGAGTCTCACTCTTCTCACCCAGGCTGGAATGCAGTGGCGCGATCTCGGCTCACTGCAACCTGTGCTTCCTGGGGTTCAAGCAATTCTCCTGCTTCAGCCTCCTGAGTAGCTGGGATTACAGGCATGTGCCACCATGCCCAGGTAATTTTTGAATTTTTAGTGGAGACAGGGTTTCACCATGTTGGCCAGGCTGGTCTCGAATTCCTGACCTCAGGTGATCTGCCCACCTTGGCCTCCCAAAGTGCTGGGATTACAGGCATGTGCCACCACGGCTGGCCTTCTTTCATTTCTTTATTTGCAATTTTATACTTGTGAATTATGTGCTGTGGAGAACTCAGCAGTGAAATTTCTGGAGGCATCAAGAACCATCTCAGCATTTCTGGTCAGGGGCACTCATGGATGCCTTTCCTTCTGTGTGCCCTGTGGAGTGCATGAATCTCAGAGACAACACATTTTTCTTCTCAGTTACTCACATGTCTTAGGGCAGGTTGTCCTACCTTGAAAACAACATTGGCTTTGACCAATCATATCCTTTTTTCTCACTCCACATTTTGGTAATTAGCCCTGAATATTATGGGATGGTGGTGGCAGGGTACAGATTTTGTAGCTTTTAGAGCTGGAGAAGGTGAGAGGCCATTTGGGCCAATTCCCTTGCTTTACAAGACAAGGAAACTGGGGAAACTGAGGAATTGGAGGGGGCTTGACTTGCTTATCTAGCAAGCAGTGGCTTTTTCTGCTATCTATACTTCTTAGCTCTCTTAGTCCAACTCCTTCTTTTAAGAGATAACTAAACAGCTATTAAAATGCATGTGACTTGGTCAAGGCCAACAAGTGGATGGTACAAATGAACTAGAAGCCAGGCCTTCTAGCTCCCACTGTCAGCAGTAAAAGGGAAATGGGGCAGGTAGTTTATCTGGAGGTGATCCCAAGAAGCACAAGTGAGGGCGTAGGGAGAGTGGTGGAGAAGGGAGAATGCCCCCAAAGGTGCTTTAGTGAGGAGGCTTCACAGGGACAACTGGGGCTCAGCCCCAAGGGGACCAAGGAACTGTGTTAAATTGCCTCATCTGGAGTCGCCATCCCACCCAAACTGCAAGAGCAGATATTTGTCCCAATAATGGGAAAACCATGTCCATAATCAGTGCTTTGGCCAGAAATAACTCATTTCCTCATCTGGAGTTGGAGAAACTGGAATATTTTTCCAGACTCTTGTTCCTCATTGGTTGAAGATGATTATTCCTGGCTGGTGTTTCTGGGCTGTCCTGTATGAGTGGAGCGAGCTTGGTGTCCTGGAGGAAGCCTGCAGGTGGAGAAGTAGAGAGGTGCAGATAGAAAGCTTAAGTGTTCTGCAAACTATGTATTGAAGCTGCTTGTGGACTCCAAAGTGGCCCAACGGTATGTGGGCTGGAGTCTTGTAGTGTCTGTTATGGAATGTGATTCAGATTGGAGCCAGGAGACAGTAGAAGCCTGCCCTTTCTGTGATGCACAGCACCAAATGCTTAGCATGAGTCAATTATCTTGGGGAAACAGATGAAGGGACTGAAGCATGCATCTGAGGTGATGAGGGGCAAAACAGAGAAAGTTGCACAGACCCAAGAGCTGGATCATGAGAGAAAAAGCCTCAGGAATTGCCCAATCCTGAGCAGAGACTCATATACTTCCATAGGGTAGGTGACTAGGTCTCTAAGGGGCAACTCAGTACACACACAGCCCTTCTGTGCCCACTCCAGGCATTGGAATGAGATGTGTTGGAACAGGCGAGGTTTTCTCCCACCAGAATAAGGACTCTAGATGCAGTCTCCTGACCCGGGCCTGGCAGCAAATCCCCTCTCCTCTGCCCAGATCCCACCTGCTCTTTGAAGTCTGTGAGCAGTTCCAGGTTTGGGCAAGCTCACTCACCATTTCCAGGTGTCAGCAGGGCACTTGAGGCTGCAGGAACTTTCCAGCTGAGATGCCCCTTCATGTCAAATGATTTTTTGCCACACTGAAAGACAGGCATTCATAGTGAAGTGTGTTAGGAAGGATGCAATGAGAGGGCTATTTCCGGCCAAAGCACTGATTATGGACATGGTTTTCCCATGACTGGGACAAATATCTGTTCATGCCGTTTGGGTGTGATGGTGAGAGAATAAACTTGATTCTCTCGTTTTCTTTTTTTTTTTTTTTCTAAATTGAAGTCAAGGAAAGGCTGCTAAGAGCCCAGAGGAGGAAGCTGGACAGAGGAACTCAGTCCCTTTGGGTTCATTGTGTCCCTCAGCTACCAGGGCCAAAAACAGTGACTGACACAACTGGGCTGGTGGATACTTGGCCTCTTTGCTCTTGGCACAGTGGACAGGAAGACAGATGCCATGCTGCCAGCTCTCCTAGTATTTTATCATCATTTCCTTCTCTGTCAGTGTCAGTATCCAAACAACTGAACTACTATCCAGAGAAGCAGAGAGAGGCTCTGTATGCTAAACAAGACACTGTGTTGGACTGGGAGGCAGGGGACCTGCCACTAACTGGCTCTCTGGGCCTCAGGGTCCTCATCCCCAAGCCAGGGAGAAAGATGAGAGGGTATATGTCTCCTCTTCCACATCAGAAGGTGATGCTTTCTCATTTTATTTTTATTTTTTCCCTGGGAAGGAAATCTGAGATTGAAGTTCTACTGTGAGCTAAGGTTTTGTTACTTACTTTGGCAGTTACTTTGCCCTCTCTGAGGTTGTTTTCTTATCTGTAAAGTGAGGATAATAAATAAAGCCTGCTGTTTCTAGCTCAGGAGGGTTTTGAGGGAAAATCAAGTGAGATGATGATTATAAAAACGCTCTATAAACTATATAATGTTTCATTAATTCATCCATCCATTCATTCATATGATTAACGAGCATCTATGCATGCGTTGGTTCCTGAGAACCAATCAGCACATGTATAGATGCAGTCCCTGGCCTTGAGGGGATCTCAGTTTTATGTAAACATAGACAAAAAGCACATAGATTACTGTGGCTTATACTAAAATAGCTATGAGAGCACAGAAGACCTGGCAGCTCTCAGGGGCAAGCTGACACACACCCCTAACAGGAGAGTAACACACATACCCAAGCTACAGCCATTTACAGAATTCATGCTCAGTATGTGTGTATCTGTCTCCTGGTTGAGGCCTGCACTTCCCTGGCTCTTATGTCACTACTTTTTCCCCCAATTCTCTCCTGTTTCTTGATATGTCTGTTTTTGGCCGTCCCTCCTTCCCAGGCCACAGGGACAGAGCAGGTGTGCTGTTCCTTCTTGGGCAAACATCCCATAGAGGGAGTGGGGCCAACTTTCCAGGTAGTACAGGCTGTTCTTATGTGCACACAGCCTCAGGGACAAGTCGGCCAAGCCTAGCATGCTTTTTTGCATATACATTGTTTATGAAGTCATAGCATGCCATGGAATAAAAGACCAGAAATCCTAACATTTCCCCTCTCCTCGTGAAGTGCAAAACTCCCTTATATCTACTAAGTATATAAGGAGCTGGGCACTGGCTCAGCGTCATGGCCACCAGCACTTTTTCCCAGATAGCAGGAAGCAAGCCTGCAGGAAATCAGAGGAACTGTGTCTGTAAGAACCTTTGAGCTTGTGGGAAAGGGCATATCAGTAGTGACCAATGGTGAGACTGCCCACTGATGACTAGTCTGAGGGGTGATCACTGCCCAGAAGAGAGAAGCCATCTAAGAAGCATTTCTTTCTCATCCTGTTCACTTCTGGAAGTGTTGCTATATCTCTTCTACTCATCTTTTCCCCGCGAAGACCCCAGAAGTATTCCTGTGCCTTTTGTTTTTGTACTAGAAACTCTCCTAACAAACCTTCATGTTACTGCCTAACCAGGTAAACTGGGGCTCTCTCTCTCGTCTGCAAATGTTCTGATTGATACCTGTGGGAGTTGAAGTTCTTGCAGCTAAGAGGCAACTCTGTTTGCATGTAGACTTTCACTCCCACTAATTGAGTTATTTTTACACATTCTTATTGCTTACCAAGAATTAGGTCTATTGGATCCTAAACTGTTTATTCCAATTGTAGTTACTGTTGTCGTGTAATTCAATATAATATTAGGTAAACTGATGAAATACAAAATAAAGCTTATTTTCACAAAAACTAAGTAGCATTTTTAAAACCTTCAATGAAAATGAGGAGTTTATAAAAATTGATATCAAAGGTATAGGTGAAACAACTGGACATGATATAATAAAATTTGGACCTGTTACTTTTGTCACATCCCATTGGCCAGAGCTTGTTTCCATGGCCATGTTTAGTTGCTTGCAGGCTGGAAAATGCCTAGGAGGTCTCATGCCCAGCTCAAATCTGGGTTTCCATGACTTCAAGAAAGACTGGGAGAAGAGATACTGGGGACATGTAGCACTCTATATAAAGGCACTTTTTTCTACGATTCACTGATTTGACCAAAAATTTTTTGACTAGTGGATTATTGGCCAAGACATCCTCAGATAAGAGGATTCTTACTATATAGCTACTTTCCCTGCACCCTCACCATACTCTTCTCTAGTTTAAGTCCTATTCAGCCTTTGTCCATTCATTGGCCTTTTAATCATTCATTTATTTACTCCACAGATATTTATTGTTGTACGAGGCACTGGACACTGAGGAAACAGGAACAGGCAAGGAAGACAGGCCTGAGGTATTTTGTTAGAGCAGTACAAGAGGACTAAGACGTCATCTATAAAATAAGAGGCTTAGATTTAATAACTGCCATGCTTG
Organism: Trachypithecus francoisi; assembly: GCF_009764315.1. Lineage (NCBI taxonomy): Eukaryota > Metazoa > Chordata > Mammalia > Primates > Cercopithecidae > Trachypithecus > Trachypithecus francoisi. The sequence continues at coordinate 73,159,313 of NW_022681473.1, read as the reverse complement.
TCACTATGCCATAAGTCAAAATGCTTACACTCCTATTACCAGCATCCTAGGGCAGAAGTTGCTGGGTTTTGAGTCATGGGACTTTGCAGCCATGGTCATTGCTAAAGACTGGATGTAAGAGAGGCTAGTGGCTTCAGAGTTGGTCTGGTCTGAGATCTGTGCTTTAGGGGAAGGGGGGCCTGAGTAACTACACCAATAAAATCCTTTCTGTCAAGGAATTTGAAGGCACTCAGTGAGACACAGAGGACAGAGAAGCTCAGAGTTAGGCAGAGAAGCCAGTGACAGAGCCATGTGACTGATACAGAAGTGAAGGAACAAGGAGTTGCTGGGAGAAATAAAAACCAAGGAATAAGGGGTGCTGTTGGATCATTAGAAGAGTTGTGGTACCCAGAGTGACCATGGCTGCGATAGGTCCCTCTGCTTCCTTATTTCCCACATGGCAGTTTAGGTAATGTATGAGCTCTCGGCAATTTATTTAACAAACATCTTCATAGTACCAGGTACAATTTTAGGCATTTTATAATTCTTATATAGGTACTATCTTTTATTTTATTTTACTTTATTATATTATTACTTTAAGTTCTAGGGTACATGTGCACAACATGCAGGTTTGTTATATATGTACACATGTGCCATGTTAGTGTGCTGCACCCGTTAACTCATCATTTACATTAGGTATATCTCCTAATGCTATCCCTCCCCTACCCCACCCTACGACAGACCCGAGTGTGTGATGTTCCCCACCCTGTGTCCAAGTGTTTTCATTGTTCAATTCCCACCGATGAGTGAGAATATGTGGTGTCTGGTTTTCTGTCCTTGTGATAGTTTGCTTAGAGTGACGGTTTCCAGCTCCATGCATGTCCCTACAAGGGTATGAACTCATCCTTTGTTATAGCTGCAGAGTATTCCATGGTGTATATGTGACACATTTTCTTAATCCAGTCTATTATAGATGGACATTTGGGTTGGTTCCAAGTCTTTGCTATTGTGAATAGTGCCTCAATAAACATACATGTGCACGTGTCTTTATAGAAGCATGATTTATAGTCTTTTGGGTATATACCCAGTAATGGGATGGCTGGGTCAAATGGTATTTCTAGTTCTAGATCCTTGAGGAATTGCCACACTGTCTTCCACAATGGTTGAACTAGTTTACAGTCCCACCAACAGTGTAAAAGTGTTCCTATTTCTCCATATCCTCTCCAGCACCTGTTATTTCCCGACTTTTTAATGATTGCCATTCTAACTGGTGAGAGATGGTATCTTATTGTGGTTTTGATTTGCATTTCTCTGATGGCGAGTGATGATGAGCATTTTTTCATGTGTCTGTTGTCTGCATAAATGTCTTCTTTTGAGAAGTGTCTGTTCATATCCTTTGCCCACGTTTTGATGGGGTAGTTTGATTTTTCCTTCTAAATATGTTTGAGTTTTTTGTAGGTTGTGGACATTAGCCCTTTGTCAGATGGATTTTGTAAAACTTTTCTCCCATTCTGTAGGTTGCCTGTTCATTCTGATGGTAGTTTCTTTTGCTGTGCAGCTCTTTAGTTTAATTAGATCTCATTTGTCCATTTTGGCTTCTGTTGCCATTGCTTTTGGTGTTTTAGTCATGAAGTCCTTGCCCACGCCTATGTCCTGAATGGTATTGCCTAGGTTTTCTTCTAGGGTTTTTATGGTTTTAGGTCTAACATTTAAGTCTTTCATCCATCTTGAATTAATTTTTGTATAAGGTGTAAGGAAGGGATCCAGTTTCAGCTTTCTACATATGGCTAGCCAACACCATTTATTAAATAGGGAATCCTTTCCCCATTTCTTGTTTTTCTCAGGTTTGTCAAAGATCAGATAGTTGTATACGTGTGGTATTTCTGAGGGCTCTGTTCTGTTCCATTGGTCTATATCTCTGTTTTGGTACCAATACCATGCTGTTTTGGTTACTGTAGCCTTGTAGTATAGTTTGATGTCAGCTAGCATGATGCCTCCAGCTTTGTTCTTTTTGCTTAGGACTGTCTTGGCAATGTGGGCTCTTTTCTGGTTCCATACAAACTTTAAAGCAGTTTTTTCCAATTCTGTGAAGAAAGACATTGGTAGCTTGATGGGGATGGCATTGAATCTATTAATAAACTTTGGGCAGTATGGCCATTTTCACGATATTGATTCTTCCTATCCATGAGCATGGAATGTTCTTCCATTTGTTTGTGTCCTCTTTTATTTCATTGAGCAGTGGCTTGTAGTTCTCCTTGAAGAGGTCCTTCACATGCCTTGTAAGTTGGATTCCTAGGTATTTTATTCTTTTTGAAGCAACTGTAAATGGGAGTTCACTGATGATTTGGCTCTCTGTTCTCTCTGTTTGTCTGTCATTGGTGTATAGGAATGCTTGTGATTTTTGCACATTGATTTTGTATCCTGAGACTGCTGAAGTTGCTTATCAGCTTAAGGAGATTTTGGGCTGAGACAATGGGGTTTTCTAAATATACAATCATGTCATCTGCAAACAGGGACAATTTGACTTCCTCTTTTCCTAATTGATTACCCTTTATTTCTGGCCTGCTTGCCCTGGCCAGAACTTCCAACACTATGTTGAATAGGAGTGGTGAAAGAGGGCATCCCTGTCTTGTGCCAGTTTTCAAAGGGAATGCTTCCAGTTTTTGCCCATTCAGTATAATATTAGCTATAGGTTTTTCATAAATAGCTCTTATTATTTTGACATATGTCCCATTAATACCTAGTTTATTGTGAATTTTTAGAATGAAGGCTGTTGAATTTTGTTGAAGGCCTTTTCTGTATCTATTGAGATAATCATGTGGTTTTTGTCTTTGGTTCTGTTTATATGATGGATTATGTTTACTGATTTGTGTATGTTGAACCAACCTTGCATCCCAGGAATGAAACTGACTTGATCATGGTGGATAAGCTTTTTGATGTGCTGCTGGATTCAGTTTGCCAGTATTTTATTGAAGATTTTTATATCAATGTTCATCGGGGATATTGGTCTAAAATTCTCTTTTTTTGTTGTTGTGTCTCTGCCAGTCTTTGGTATCAGGATGATGTTAGCCTCATAAAATGAGTTAGGGAGGATTCCCTCTTTTTCTATTGATTGGAATAGTTTCAGAAGGAATGGTATCAGCTCCTCCTTATACCTCTGGTAGAATTTGGCTGTGAATCTGTCTGGTCCTGGACTTTTTTTGGTTGGTAGGCTATTAATTATTGCCTCAATTTCAGAGTCTCCTATTGGTCTATTTAGGGATTCAGCTTCTTCCTGGTTTAATCTTGGGAGGGTGTATGTGTCCAGGAATTTATCCATTTCTTCTAGATTTTCTATTTTATTTGTGTAGAGGTGTTTATAGTATTCTCTGATGGTAGTTTGTATTTCTGTGGGGTTGGTGGTGATATCCTCTTTATCATTTTTTATTGCGTCTATTTGATTCTTCTCTCTTTATTAGTCTTGCTAGTGGTCTATCAATTTTGTTGATCATTTCAAAAAACCAGCTCCTAGATTCATTGATTTTTTGAAGGGTTTTTTGTGTCTCTATCTGCTTCAGTTCTGCTCTGATCTTAGTTATTTCTTGCCTTCTGCTAGCTTTTGAATGTGTTTGCTCTTGTTTCTCTAGTTCTTTTTAATTGTGATGTTAGGGTGTCAATTTTAGATTTTTCCTGCTTTCTCTTGTGGGCATTTAGTGCTATACATTTTGTCTATACACTGCTTTAAATGTGTCCCAGAGATTCTCGTATGTTGTATCTTTGTTCTCATTGGTTTCAAAGAACATCTTTATTTCTACCTTCATTTCGTTGTGTACCTTGTAGTCATTCAGAAGCAGGTTGTTCAGTTTCCATGTAGTGGAGCAGTTTTGAGTGAGTTTCTTAATCCTGAGTTCTAGTTTGATTGCACTGTGGTCTGAGAGACAGTTTGTTATAATTTCTATTCTTTTACATTTGCTGAAGAATGCTTTACTTCCAACTATGTGGTCAATTTTGGAATAAGTGTGATGTGGTGCTGAGAATGTGTATTCTGTTGATTTGGGGTGGAGAGTTCTGTAGATGTCTGTTAGGTCCACTTGGTACAGAGCTGAGTTCAATTCCTGGATATCCTTGTTAACTTTCTGTCTCGTTGATCTGTCTAATGTTGACAGTGGTGTGTTAAAGTCTCCCATTACTATTGTGTGGGAGTCTAAGTCTCTTTGTAGGTCTCTAAGGGCTTTATTAATCTGAGTGCTCCTGTATTGACTGCATATATATTTAGGATAGTTAGCTGCTCTTGTTGAATTGATCCCTTTACCATTATGTAATGGCCTTCTTTGTCTCTTTTGATCTTTGTTGGTTTAAAGTCTCTTTTATCAGGGACTAGGACTGCAACCCCTGCTTTTTATTTTTTTTGTTTTCCATTTGCTTGGTAGATCTTCCTCCATCCCTTTATTTTGAGGCTATGTGTGTCTCTGCATGTGAGATGGGTCTCCTGAATACAGCCCACTGATGGGTCTTGACTCTTTATGCAATTTGCCAGTCTGTGTCTTTTAATTGGAGCATTTAGCCCATTTACATTTAAGGTTAATATTGTTATGTGTGAATTTTATCCTGTCACTACGATCTTAGCTGGTTATTTTGCTCGTTAGTTGATGCAGTTTCTTCCTGGCATTGATGGTCTTTACAATTTGGCATGTTTTTGCCATGGCTGGTACCGGTTTTTCCTTTCCATGTATAGTGCTTCTTTTAGGAGCTCTTGTAAAGGCAGGTCTGGTGGTAACAAAATCTCTAAGCATTTGCTTGTCTGTAAAGGATTTTATTTCTCCTTCACTTATAAAACTTAGTTTGCCTGAATATGAAATTCTGGGTTTGAAATCCTTTAAGAATGTTGAATATAGGCCCCCACTCTCTAATGGCTTGTAGAGTTTCTCCCGAGAGATCTGCTGTTAGTCTGATGGGCTTCCCTTTGTGGGTAACCCGACCTTTCTTCCTGGCTGCACTTAACATTTTTCGCTTCATTTCAACTTTGTGAACCTGACAATTATGTGTCTTGGAGTTGCTCTTCTCAAGGAGTATCTTTGTGGCATTCTCTGTATATCCTGAATTTGAATGCTGGCCTGCCTTGCTGGGTTGGAGAAGTTCTCCTGAATAATATCCTGAAGAGTGTTTTCCAACTTGGTTCCATTCTCCCCATCATTTTCAGGTACACCAATCAGACATAGATTTGGTGTTTTCACATAATCCCATATTTCTTGAAAATTTTGTTCATCTTTTTAATCTTTTTTTCTCTAAACTTCTCTTCTCACTTCATTTCACTCATTTGATCTTCAATCACTGATACCCTTTCTTCCAGTTGATCGAATCAGTTACTGAAGCTTGTGCCTGCATCACGTGCCATGGTTTTTAGCTCCATCAGGTCATTTAAGGTCTTCTCTATGCTGTTAATTCTAGTTAGCCATTCATCTAATCTTTTTTCAAGGTTTTTAGCTTCCTTGCAATGGGCTCGAACCTCCTCCTTTAGCTCAGAGAAGTTTGTTATTACCGATCCTCTGAAGTCTTCTTTCAACTCATCAAAGTCATTCTCCATTCAGCTTTGTTCCATTGCTGGCGAGGAGCTGTGTTCCTTTGGAGGAGAAGAGGTGCTCTGATTTTTAGAATTTTCAGCTTTTCTGCTCTGGTTTCTCCCCATCTTTGTGGTTTTATCTACCTTTGGTCTTTGATGATGGTGATGTGCAGATGGGGTTGTGGTGTGGATGTCCTTTCTGTTTGTTAGTTTTCCTTCTAACAGTTAGGACCCTCAGCTGCAGGTCTGTTGCAGTTTGCTGGAGGTCCACTCTAGACCCTGTTCGTCTGGGTATCACCAGTGGAGGCTGCAGAACAGCAAATATCGCAGAACAGCAAATGTTGCTGCCTGATCCTTCCTCTGGAAGCTTCATCTCAGAGGGGCACCTGGCTGTATGAGGTGTTCTTCGGCCCCTACTGGGAGGTGTCTCCCACTTAGGCTACTTGGGGGTCAGGGACCCACTTGAGGAGGTAGTCTGTCCATTCTCAGATCTCAAACTCCATGCTGGGAGAACCACTACGCTCTTCAAAGCTGTCAGACAGGGTCATTTAAGTCTGCAGAAGTTTCAGCTGCCTTTTGTTCAGCTATGCCCTGCCCCCAGAGGTGGAGTCTACAGAGGCAGGCAGGCCTTCTTGAGCTGTGGTGGGCTCCACACAGTTCGAGCTTCCTGGCTGTTTGTTTACCTGCTCAAGCCTCAGCAATGGCGAACGCCCTTCCCCTGCCTCGCTGCCACCTTGGAGTTCAATCTCAGACAGGTGTGCTAGCAGTGAGCGAGGTTCCGTGGGCATGGGACCCTCTGAGCCAGGCACAGGATATAATCTCCTGGTGTGCCGTTTGCTAAGACTGTTGGAAAAGCACAGTATTAGGGTGGGAGTGTCCCAGTTTTCCAGGTATCATCTGTCACAGCTTCCCTTGGCTAGGAAAGGGAATTCCCTGACCCCTTGTGCTTTTTGGATGAGGCATTGCCTGCCCGGCTCCATGGGCTGTACCCACTGTCCAACAAGCCCCAGTGAGATGAACCCAGTACTTCAATTGGAAATGCAGAAATCACCCATCTTCTGCATCGCTCATTCTGGGAGCTGCAGGCTGCAGCTGTTCCTATCCGGCCATCTTGGAACTGGCTCTATTTTATTTCATTATACTTTAAGTTCTGGGATACATGTGCAGATGGGCCAGTTTGTTACATAGGTATACATATGCTATGGTGGTTTGCTGTACCTGTCATCTACATTAGGTATTTCTCCTAAGCTAGCCCTCCCTTTACCCTCCACCCCCCAACAGACCCTGGTGTGTGATGTTCCCTTCCCTGTGTCCATGCATTCTCATTGTTCAACTGCCACTTATGAGTGAGTACATGTGGTGTTTGGTTTTCTATTCTTGTGTTAGTTTGCTGAGAATGATGGTTTCCACCTTCATCTGTGTCCCTGCAAAGGACATGAACTCATTCTTTTTTATGGCTGCATAGTATTCCATGTATATATGCCACATTTTCTTTATCCAGTCTATCACTGATGGGCATTTGAGTTGGTTCCAAGTCTTTGCTATTGTAAGTAGTGCTGCAATAAACATATGTGTGCATGTGTCTTTATAGTAGAATGATTTATGATCCTTTGGGTATATACCCAGTAATGGGATTGCTGGGTCAAATGGTATTTCTGGTTCTAGATCCCTGAGGAATCACCACACTGTCTTCCACAATAGTTGAACTAATTTACACTCCCACCAATAGTATAAAAGCATTCCTATTTCTCCACATCCTCTCCAGCATCTGTTGTTTCCTGACTTTTTAATGATTGCCATTCTAACTGGCGTGAGATGGTATCTCATTGTGGTTTTGATTTGCATGTCTCTAACTTGTGATGATGAGCTTTTTTTCACATATTTTTTGGCCACATAAATGTCTTCTTTTGAGAAATGTCTGTTCATATCCTTTGCCCACCTTTTGATGGACTTGTTTTTTTGTTAAATTTGTTTAAGTTCCTTGTAGATTCTGGATATTAGCCCTTTGTCATATGGATAGATTGCAGAAATTTTCTCCCATTCTGTAGGTTGCCTGTTCACTCTGATGATAGTTTCTTTTGCTGTACAGAAGCTCCGTAGTTTCATTAGATCCCATTTGTTGATTTTGGCTTTTGCTGCCATTGCTTTTGGTATTTTAGTCATGAAGTCTTTGCCCATGCCTATGTCCTGAATGGTACTGCCTAGGTTTTCTTCTATGGTTTTTATGGTTTTAGGTCTTACTTTTAAGTCTTTAATCCATCTTGAGTTACTTTTTGTATAAGGTATAAGGAAGGGGTAAAGTTTCAGTTTTCTGCATATGGCCAGCCAGTTTTCCCAACACCATTTAATAGGTAGGGAATCCTTTCCCCATTGCTTGTTTTTGTTAGGTTTTTCAAAGATCAAATGGTTGTAGATGTGTGGTGTTATTTCTGAGGCCTCTGTTCTGTTCCATTGGCATATATACGTGTGTGTGTGTGTGGTGTGTGTGTGTGTGTGTGTGTGTGTGTTTTGGTACCAGTACCATGCTGTTTTGTTAACTCTAGCCTTGTAGTATAGTTTGAAGTCAGGTAACATGATGCCTCCAGCTTTGTTCTTTTTCCTTAGAATTGTCTTGGCTTTATGGGCTCTTTTTTTGTTCCATATGAAATTAAAGTATTTTTTTCTAATTCTGTGAAGAAGGTCAATGGTAGCTTGATGGGGATGGCACTGGATCTATAAATTACTTTGGGCAGGATGACCATTTTCACGATATTGATTCTTCCTATCCAAGAGCATGGAATGATTTTCCATTTGTTTGTGTCCTCTCTTATTTCCTTGAGCAGTGGTTTGTAGTTCTCCTTGAAGAAGTCCTTCACATCCCTTGTATGTTGGATTCCTAGGTATTTTATTCTCTTTGTAGCAATTGTGAATTGGAGTTCACTTAGGATTTGGCTCTCTGTTTATTGTGTTGTGTATAGGAATGCTTGTGATTTTTGCACATTGATTTTGTATCGAGACTTTGCTGAAGTTGCTTATCAGCTTAAGGAGATTTTGAGCTGAGACAAGGGGGTTTTCTAAATATACAGTCATGTCATCTGCAAACAGAAACCATTTGACTTCCTCTTATCCTATTTGAATACCCTTTATTTCTTTCTCTTGCCTGATGGCCCTGGCCAGAACTTCCAATACTATGTTGAGTAGGAGTGGTGAGAGAGGGCATCCTTGTCTTGAGCTGGTTTTCAAAGGGAGTGCTTCCAGTTTTTGCCCATTCTGTATGATATTGACTGTGGGTTTGTCATAATTAGCTCTTATTATTTTGAGATACATTCCATCAGTACCTAGTTTATTGAGAGTTTTTAGCATGAAGGGGTGTTGAATTTTGCTGAAGGCCTTTTCTGCATCTGTTGAGATAATCATGTGGTTTTAATCATTGGTTTTGTTTATGTAATGGATTATCTTTATTGATTTGCATATGTTGAATCAGCCTTGCATCCCAGGTAGGAACCCAACTTGATCATGGTGGATAAGCTTTTTGATGTGCTGCTGGATTTGATTTGCCAGTATTTTATTCAGGATTTTTGCATCGATGTTTATCAGGGATATTGGTCTGAAATTCTCTTTTTTTGTTGTTGTGTCTCTGCCAGGCTTTGGTATCAGGATGGTGCTCACCTCACAAAATGAGTAAGGGAGGATTCCCTCTTTTTTGTTGTTTGGAATAGTTTCAGAAGGAATGGTACCAGCTCCTCTTTGTACCTCTGGGAGAATTCAGCTGTGAATCCATCTGGTCCTGAACTTTTTTTGGTTGGTAGGCTATTAATTACTGCCTCAATTTCAGAACTTGTTATTGGTGTATTCAGGGATTTGACTTATTCCTGGTTTAGTTTTGGGAGGGTATATGTGTCCAGGAATTCATCCATTTCTTCTAGATTTTCTAGTTTATTTGTGTAGAGGTGCTTATAGTATTCTCTGATGGTAGTTTGTATTTCTGTGGGATTGATGGTGATATCCCCTTTTGTTTAGAGCAAGTCCCCCAAAATCTGGCCATAAACTGACCCCAAAACTGGCCATAAACAAAATCTCTGCAGCACTGTAACATGTTCGTAATGGCCCTAATGCTGATGCTGGAAGGTTATGGGTTTACCAGAATTAGGGCAAAGAATACCTGGCCTGCCCAGGGCAGAAAACTGCTTAAAGGCATTCTTAAGCCACAAACAATAGTATGAGTGATCTGTGCCTTAAGGACATGCTCCTGCTGCAGTTAACTAGCCCAACCTAGCCCTTTAATTCCGCCCATCCCTTCGTTTCCCATAAGGGATACTTTTAGTTAATTTAATATCTATAGAAACAATGCTAATGACTGGCTTGCTGTTAAAATAAATATGTGGGTGAATCTCTGTTCAGGGCTCTCAGCTCTGAAGGCTGTGAGACCCCTGATTTCTCACTTCACACCTCTGTATTTCTGTGTTTGTGTCTTTAATTCCTCTAGCACTGCTGGGTTAGGGTCTTCCTGACCGAGCTGGTTTCAGCACCCTTTATCATTTTTTATTGTATCTATTTGATTCTTCTCTCTTCTCTTCTTTATTAGTCTGGCTAATGGTCTATTTTGTTGATCTTTTCAAAAAACCAACTACTGGACTCATTGATTATTTGGATGGTTTTTCGTGTCTCTATCTCCTTCAGTTCTGCTCTTAGTTATTTCTTGTCTTCTGCTAGCTTTTAAATTTGTTTGCGGTTGCTTCTCTAGTTCTTTTAATTTTGATGTTAGTGTGTCTATTTCAGATCTTTCCTACTTTCTCTTTTGGTGTATTATACACTCATTTAGTGTATAAAATTCCCTCTGAACAATACTTTAGCTGCGTCCCAGAGATTCGGGTACATTGTGTCTTTGTTCTCATTGGTATCAAAGAACATCTTTATTTCCACCTTAATTTCAATATTTACCCAGTAGTCATTCAGTAGCAGGTTGTTCAGTTTCCATATAGTTGTGCAGTTTTGAGTGAGTTTCTTAATCCTGAGTTCTAATTTGATTGCACTGTGGTCTGAGAGACTGTTTGTTATAATTTTCATTCTTTTGCACTTGCTGAGGAGTGTTTTACTTTCAATTATGTGTTTTAGAATAAGTGTGATGAGGTGCTGAGAAGAATGCATAGTCTGTTGATTTGGGGTAGAGAGTTCTGTAGATGTCTATTAGGCCAGTTGGTGCAGAGCTGAGTTCAAGTCATGAATATCCTTGTTAATTTTCTGCTTCATTGATCTGTCTAATATTGACAGTGTGGTATTAAAGTCTCCCACTATTACTGTGTGGTAGTCTAAGTCTCTTTGTAGGTCTCTGAGAACTTGCTTTATGAATCTGGGTACTCCTGTATTAGGTGCATATATATTTAGGATAGTTAGCTTTTCTTGTTGCATTGATCCCTTTATCATTATGTAATGCCCTTCTTTGTCTTTTTGATCTCTTTTGGATTAAAGTCTGTTTTATCCGAGACTAGAATTGCAATCCCTCCTTTTTTTTTTTTTTTTTTTATTTGCTTGGTAAATATTCCTCCATCCCTTTATTTTGAGCTTATATGTGTCTTTGCATGTGAGATGGGTCTCCTGAATGCAGCACACCAATGGGTCTTGACTCTTAATCCCATTTGCTAGTCTGTGTTTTTAATTTTGGGGCATTTAGTACATTTACATTTAAGATTATAATTGCTGTGTGTTAATTTGATCCTGTCAATATGATGCCAGTTGGTTATTTTGCCCGTTAGTTGATGCAATTTCTTCCTAGCATTGATGGTCTCTACAATTTGGTATGTTTTCGCCATGGCTGGTACTGGTTGTTCCTTTCCATGTTTAGTGCTTCCTTCAGGAGCTCTTGTAAGGCAAGCCTGGTGGTGACAAAATCTCTCAGCATTTGCTTGTCTGTAAAGGATTTTATTTCTTCTTCGCTTATGAAACTTAGTTTGGCTGGATATGAAATTCTGGGTTGAAAATTCTTTTCTTTAAAAGTGTTGAATATTGGTTCCAACTCTCTTCTGGCTTGTAGGTTTCTGCAGAGAGATCTGCTGTTAGTCTGATGGACTTCCCTTTGTAGGTAACCTGACCTTTCTCTCTAGATGCCCTTAACACTTTTTCATTTGTTTCGGCCTTGGTGAATCTGACAATTATGTGTCTTGGGGTTGCTCTTCTTGAGGAGTATCTTTGTGGTATTCTCTGTATTTCCTGAATTTGAATGTTGACCTGCCTTGCTAAGTTGGTGAAGTTCTCCTGGATAATATCCTGAAGAGTGTTCTAACTTGGTTCCATTTTCCCCGTGACTTTCAGGTACACCAATCAAACATAGATTTGGTCTTTTCACATAGTCCCATATTTCTGGGAGGCTTTATTTGTTCTTTTTCCTTCTTTTTTCTCTAATCTTGTCTTCATGCTTTATTTCATTAAGCTGATCTTCAAGCTCTGATACCCTTTCTTCTGCTTAATCAATTCAGCTATTGATACTTGTGTATGCTTCCCGAAGTTCTCGTGCTGTGTTTTTCAAGCCTCAGCATGGCAGACACCTCTCCCTGCACCAAGCTCGACCATTCAAGGTTGACCGCAGAATGCTGTGCTGGCAGCAAGAATTTCAAGACAGTGGATCTTACCTTTCTGGGCTCTGTGGCGGTGGGACCTGCCAAGCCAGGCCACTTGGCTCCCTGGTTTCAGGCTCCTTTCCAGGGAAGTGAATGGTTCTGTCTTGCTGGCATTCCAGGTGCTACTGGGGTATGGAAAAAAAAAAAAAAAACTCCTGCAGCTAGCTCAGTGTCTGCCAAAATGTCTACCCTTTTGTGTTTGAAACCCAGGGCCCTGGTGGCGTAGGCCCTGGAGGAAATCTCCTGGTCTGTGGGTTGTGAAGAGCATGGGAAAAATGCAGTATCTGGGCCAGAGTGCACCATTCCTCATGGCACAGTCCCTCATGGCTTCCCTCGGGTAGGGGAGAGAATTCTCCAATCCCTTGAACTTCCTGGGTGTGGAGACACCCCACCTTGCTTTGGCTCATCCTCCATGGGTTGTACCCACTTTCTAACCAGTCTCAATGAGATAAACTGCATACCTCAGTTGGGAATGCAGAAATCAACCACCTTCTGCATCGATCTCACTGGGAGCTGCAGAACAGAGCTGTTCCTATTCAGCCATCTTGCTAGCAAATCCTAAATTATATTTTTCATAAGCTCTGGAAAATTGTCAGTCATTATTTCCTGAATGTTACCTATTTTTTGAAGCTCGTCATAAACCTACTAAGCTTTTCCTTCCATTCTTCCCATTTATTAATATTTCCACTGTATTTTCCATATCTTTCTCTTTCAGTGCTCATTTTCTCTGTGCTCATATATTAGACTCAGAGGATAATTTTAAAAGGTGTTTAAAGAGCCTATTTTACCCATGTGCTGAGTTTTTAAAATATTTTTAATTATAATATCTTTCATTTTTCAGGATCTAACCCACAACTTTTTGTTTTTATTTTTATAAACTCTACTTAGTACTTTTCAAATCTGTCTGTTCTTTTTGCCCAAACTTGTCTTTTTATTTTCTAAGGTTTTGATTTCTATTTTGTATTTGTTTAAGTATCTTTTAAAATACTTAGTTTCTCATATTGCTGTATGCTACACAATTCTTGGAGCTCTAATTCTGCTGTTTTTGAGTCTGTTGATTCTTGTTCATGTGTTTCCTTGTGGGTTTAAAAATTTGTGATCTTCAGAATGAGAAAAAAAAAAAACTATTCCAAAATTCCTTTGGAACTAAAAAAGAGCCTGAATAGTCAAAGCAATCTTAAGCAAAAAGAACAAAGCTGAAGACATCACACTACCCAACTTCAAACTATACTGCAAAGCTACAGTAGCTACAACAGCATGGTATTGGTATACAAACAGACACATGGAACAATGGAACAGGTTAGAGAACCCAGATATAAAGCCACACACCTACAACCATCTCATCTTTAACAAAGCCAACAATAACAAGCAATGTGGAAAAGACTTCCTATTCAGTAAATAGTGCTGAGATAACTGACTGGTCACATGTAGAAGATTGAAACTGGACCCTACCTTTCAAACGGTGATTTTTGATGTACAAAAATCAACTCAACATGGATTCAAGAGTTAAATATAAAATCTAAAAGTATAAAAACCTTAGAAGAAAACCTACTAAATGCCATTCTGGACATCAGCCTGGCAAAGACTTCATAACAAAGACTCCAAAAGCAACTGCAATAAAAACAAAAAGTGACAAGTGGGACTTAATTAAAGAGGTTCTGCACAGCAAAAGAAACTATTAAAAGAGTAAACAGACAACCTACAGAATGGAAGAAAATATTTGCAAACATTGCATCTGACAAAGGTGTAATATCCATAATCTATAAGGAACTTAAACAAAGAGGCAAAAAAAAAAAAAAATCAAAAAATGGGCAAAGGACTTACTTGAACATACACTTCTCAAAAGGAGACATACACAAGGCCAACAAGCATGTGAAAAAAATGTTCAACATACACTAATCATTATAGAAATGCAAGTTAAAACCACAATGAGATACCATCTCATGCCAGTCAGAATGGCTATTGCTAAAAAGTCAAAAAGTAACAGATGCTGGTGAGGTTACAGAGAAAAGGGAACACTTACACACTGCTATTGGGAATGTAAATTGGTTCAGCCACTGTGGAAAGCAGTCTGGAGATTTCTCAAAGAACTTAAAATAGAACTACCATTTGACCCAGGAATCCCATTACTGGGCATATATCAAAAGGAATAGAAAGCATTCTGTCATAATGATACATGCATGTGTATGTTCGTTGCTGCCCTATTCACTATAGTAAAAACATGAAATTAACCTAGATGCCCATCAATAGTTGACAGGATAAAGATAATATGGTACATATACACCCTGGAATACTACATAGTCATAAAAAAAAGAGCAAGATTATGTCCTTTGCAGTAACATGGATGGAGCTGGAAGACATTATCCTAAGTCAATTAATGCAGGAACAGAAAACCAAACACTGCATGTTCTCATTTATAGGTGAGAACTAAACACTGAATACACATGGACACAAAGAAGGGAACAATAGACACCAGGGCCTAATTGAAGGTGGAGGTTGGGAGGAGAGTGAGAATTGAAAAACTCCCTATCAAGTACTATGTTTATTACCTGAGTGACAAAGTTATCTGTATACCAAACCCCCCGCAACATTCAATTTAGCCATGTAAAAACCTACAGATGTACCCCTTTGAACCTAAAATAGAAGTTGGAAAGAAAAAATAAAATAAAATTTGTGATCTTAAATAATCTACAGCCAGACTTTGCCTATAAGAATCCTATACAGCTTGGGTGAGGGAGTGTTCCTCTGGGATGGGGTCATGGCAAAAGGACTCAGGAGCCAACTTGAAGAGGCTTCCATCTGCCAAGTATGTGAGAATTTGATAATCAAGAAGAATAATATCTATAATTGGTTCGAGTACATCATTTATGTTTAAAGCCATAAATATGATACTTTAAAAACATTTTTAGTCATTTATGAAGGATGTTGTTTCCTGCACATACTGTACCTAAAGGTAACACAAAATTGATAAGGGGGGGACGGAACAAGATGGCCGAATAGGAACAGCTTCAGTCTCCAGCTCCCAGTCCGAGCGACACAGAAGACAGGTGATTTCTGCATTTTCAACTGAGGTACTGGGTTCATCTCACTAGGGAGTGCCGGACAATCGGTGCTGGTCAGCTGCTGCAGCCTGACCAGCGAGAGCTGAAGCAGGGCAAGGCATCGCCTCACCTGGGAAGTGCAAGGGGGAAGGGAATCCCTTTTCCTAGCCAGGAGAACTGAAACACACAACACCTGGAAAATCGGGTAACTCCCACCCCAATACTGCGCTTTACCGAGGGTCTTAGCAAACGGGCACACAAGGAGATTATATCCCACACCTGGCCTAGAGGGTCCCACACCCACGGAGCCTCCCTCATTGCTAGCACAGCAGTCTGTGATCTAACGGCAAGGCAGCAGCGAGGCTGGGGGAGGGGCTCCCGCCATTGCTGAGGCTTAAGTAGGTAAACAAAGCCGCTGGGAAGCTCGAAATGGGTGGAGCTCATAGCAGCTCAAGGAGGCCTGCCTGTCTCTGTAGACTCCACCTCTGGGGACAGGGCACAGCTAAACAACAACAACAACAACAAAGCAGCAGAAACCTCTGCAGATGCAAACGACTCTGTCTGACAGCTTTGAAGAGAGCAGTGGATCTCCCAACACAGAGGTTGAGATCTGAGAACGGACAGACTGCCTGCTCAAGTGGGTCCCTGACCCCTGAGTAGCCTAACTGGGAGACATCCCCCACTAGGGGCAGACCAACACGCCACACCTCACACTATGGAGTACAGCCCTCAGAGGAAGCTTCCAAAGCAAGAATCAGACAGGTACACCCGCTGTTCAGCAATATTCTATCTTCTGCAGCCTCTGCTGCTGATACCCAGGCAAACAGGGTCTGGAGTGGACCTCAAGCAATCTCCAACAGACCTACAGCTGAGGGTCCTGACTGTTAGAAGGAAAACTAACAAACAGGAAGGATACCCACACCAAAACCCCATCAGTACGTCACCAGCATCAAAGACCAGAGGCAGATAAAACCACAAAGATGGGGAAAAAGCAGGGCAGAAAAGCTGGAAATTCAAAAAATAAGACTGCATCTCACCCTCCAAAGGAAAGCAGCTCATCGACAGCAACGGATTACAGCTGGATGGAGAATGACTTTGACGAGATGAGAGAAGAAGGCTTCAGTCCATCAAACTTCTCAGAGCTAAAGGAGGATTACGTACCCAGTGCAAAGAAACTAAAAATCTTGAAAAAAGAGTGGAAGAATTGATAACTAGAATAATTAATGCAGAGAAGGCCATAAACGAACTGACAGATGAAAACCATGACACGAGAAATACGTGACAAATGCACAAGCTTCAGTAACCAACTCGATCAACTGGAAGAAATAGTATAAGTGATTGAGGATCAAATGAATGAAATGAAGTGAGAAGAGAAATCTAAAGAAAAAAGAAGAAAAAGAAATGAACAAAGCCTGCAAGAAGTATGGGATTATGTAAAAAGACCAAATCTATGTCTGACTGGGGTGCCTGAAAGTGAGGGGGAAAATGGAACCAAGTTGGAAAACACTCTGCAGGATATCATCCAGGAGAACTTCCCCAACCTAGTAGGGCAGGCCAACATTCAAATTCAGGAAATACAGAGAATGCCACAAAGATACTCCTCCAGAAGAGCAACTCCAAGACACATAATTGCCAGATTCACCAAAGTTGAAATGAAGGAAAAAATCTTAAGGGCAGCCAGAGAGAAGGTGGGTTACCCACAAAGGGAAGCCCATCAGAATAACAGCAGATCTCTCGGCAGAAACTCTACAAGCCAGAAGAGAGTGGGGGCCAATATTCAACATTCTTAAAGAAAAGAATTTTCAACCCAGAATTTCATATCCAGCCAAACTAAGTTTCATAAGTGAAGGAGAAATAAAATCCTTTACAGATAAGCAAATGCTTAGAGATTTTGTCACCACCAGGCCTGCCTTACAAGAGACCCTGAAGGAAGCACTAAACATGGAAAGGAACAACCGGTACCAGCCATTGCAAAAACATGCCAAAATGTAAAGACCATCGAGGCTAGGAAGAAACTGCATCAACTAACGAGCAAAATAACCAGTTAATATCATAATGACAGGATCAAGTTCACACATAACAATATTAACCTTAAATGTAAATGGACTAAATGGTCCAATTAAAAACAGACTGGCAAACTGGATCAAGAGTCAAGACCCAGCAGTTTGCTGTATTCAGGAGATCCATCTCACATGCAGAGACACACATAGGCTCAAAATAAAGGGATGAAGGAAGATCTACCAAGCAAATGGAGAGCAAAAAAAAGCAGGGGTTGCAATACTAGTCTCTGATAAAACAGACTTTAAACCATCAAAGATCAAAAGAGATAAAGAAGGCCATTACATAATGGTAAAGGGATCAATTCAACAGGAAGAGCTAACTATCCTAAATATATATGCACCCAATACAGGAGCACCCAGATTCATAAAGCAAGTCCTTAGAGACTTACAAAGAGACTTAGACTCCCATACAATAATAATGGGAGACTTCAACACCCCACTGTCAACATTAGACAGATCAACAAGACAGAAAGTTAAAAAGGATATCCAGGAATTGAACTCATCTCTGCAGCAAGCAGACCTAATAGACATCTACAGAAATCTCCACCCCAAATCAACAGAATATACATTCTTCTCAGCACCACATCACACTTATTCCAAAATTGACCACATAATTGGAAGTAAAGCACTCCTCAGCAAATGTACAAGAACAGAAATTATAACAAGCTGTCTCTCAGACCACAGTGCAATTAAACTAGAACCCAGGACTAAGAAACTCAGTCAAAACCGGTCAACTACATGGAAACTGAATAACCTGCTCCTGAATGACTTCTGGGTACATAACAAAATGAAGGCAGAAATAAAGATGTTCTTTGAAACCACTGAGAACAATGATACAACATACCAGAATCTCTGGGACACATTTAAAGCAGTGTATAGAGGGAAATTTATAGCACTAAATGCCCACAGGAGAAAGCTGGAAAGATCTAAAATTGACACTCTAACATCACAATTAAAAGAACTAGAGAAGCAAGAGCAAACACATTCAAAAGCCAGCAGAAGGCAAGAAATAACTAAGATCAGAGCAGAACTGAAGGAGATAGAGACACAAAAAAACCCTTCAAAAAATCAATGAATCCAGGAATTGGTTTTCTGAAAAGATCAAAAAATTGATAGACCGCTAGCAAGACTAATAAAGAAGAAAAGAGACAAAAATCAAATAGACACAATAAAAAATGATAAAAGGGATATCACCACCAACCCCACAGAAATACAAACTACCATCAGAGAATACTATAAACAGCTCTGCGCAAATCAACTAGAAAATCTAGAAGAAATGGATAATTTCCTGGACACTTACACTCTCCCAAGACTAAACCAGAAGAAGCTGAATCCCTGAATAGACCAATAGCAGGCTCTGAAATTGAGGCAATAATTAATAGCCTACCAACCAAAAAAGTCCAGGACCAGATGGATTCACAGCTGAATTCTACCAGAGGTATGAGGAGGAGCTGGTACCATTCCTTCTGAAACTATTCCAATCAATAGAAGAAGAGCGAATCCTCCCTAACTCATTTTATGAGGCCAACATCATCCTGATACCAAAGACTGGCAGAGACACATACAAGAAAAAGAATTTTAGACCAATATCCCTGATGACCATCAATGCAAAAATCATCAATAAAATACTGGCAAACTGGATCCAGCAACACATCAAAAAGTTTATCCACCATGATCAAGTGGGCTTCATCCCTGGGATGCAAGACTGGTTCCACAAACACAAATCAATAAACATAATCCAGCATATAAACAGAACCAAAGACAAAAACCACATGATTATCTCAACAGATGCAGAAAAGGCCTTTGACAAAATTCAACAGCCCTTCATGCTAAAAACACTCAATAAATTCGGTATTGATGGAAATTATCTCAAAATAATAAGAGCTATTTATGACAAACCCACAGCCAATATCATACTGAATGGGCAAAAACTGGAAAAATTCCCTTTGAAAACTGGCACAAGACAGGGATGCCCTCTCTCACCACTCCTATTCAATATAGTGTTGGAAGTTCTGGCTAGGGCAATCAGGCAAGAGAAAGAAATCAAGGGTATTCAGTTAGGAAAAGAAGTCAAATTGTCCCTGTTTGCAGATGACATGATTGTATATTTAGAAAACCCCATTGTCTCAGCCCAAAATCTCCTTAAGCTGATAAGCAACTTTAGCAAAGTCTCAGGATACAAAATTAATGTGGAAAAATCACAAGCATTCTTATACACCAGTAACAAACAGAGAGCCAAATCATGAGTGAACTTCCATTCACAATTGCTTCAAAGGAATAAAATACCTAGGAATCCAACTTCCAAGGGATGTAAAGGACCTCTTCAAGGAGAACTACAAACCACTGCTCAGTGAAATAAAAGAGGACACAAACAAATGGAAGAACATACCATGCTCATGGATAGGAAGAATCAATATCATGAAAATGGCCATACTGCCCAAGGTAATTTATAGATTCAATGCCATCCCTATCAAGCTACCAATGAGTTTCTTCACAGAATTGGAAAAAACTGCTTTAAAGTTCATATGGAACCAAAAAAGAGCCCACATTGCCAAGACAATCCTAAGTCAAAAGAAGAAAGCTGGAGGCATCACGCTACCTGACTTCAAAGTATACTACAAGGCTACAGTAACCAAAACAGCATGGTACTGGTACCAAAACAGAGATATAGACCAATGGAACAAAATAGAGTCCTCAGAAATAATACCACACATCTACAGCCATCTGATCTTTGACAAACCTGAGAAAAACAAGAAATGGGGAAAGGATTCCCTATTTAATAAATGGTGCTGGGAAAATTGGCTAGCCATAAGTAGAAAGCTGAAACTGGATCCTTTCCTTACTCCTTATATGAAAATTAATTCAAGATTGATTAAAGACTTAAATGTTAGACCTAAAACCATAAAAACCCTAGAAGAAAACCTAGGTAATACTATTCAGGACATAGGCATGGGCAAGGACTTCATGTCTAAAACACCAAAAACAATGACAGCAAAAGCCAAAATTGACAAATGGGATCTAATCAAACTAAAGAGCTTCTGCACAGCAAAAGAAACTACCATCAGAGTGAACATGCAATCTACAGAATGGGAGAAAATTTTTGCAATCTACTTATCTGACAAAGGGCTAATACCCAGAACCTACAAAGAACTCAAACAAATTTACAAGAAAAAAACAAAACCCCATCAAAAAGTGGGCAAAGGATATGAACAGACATTTCTCAAAAAAAGACATGCATACAGCCAACAGACACATGAAAAAATGTGTCTGTTGCATTTCACTGGCCATCAGAGAAATGTAAATCAAAACCACAATGAGATACCATCTTACACCAGTTAGAATGGCAATCATTAAAAAGTCAGGAAACAACAGGTGCTGGAGAGGATGTGGAGAAATAGGAACACTTTTACACTGTTGGTGGGACTGTAAACTAGTTCAGTCATTGTGGAAGACAGTGTGGCGATTCCTCAAGGATCTAGAACTAGATGTACCATATGACCCAGCCATCCCATTACTGGGTATATACCCAAAGGATCATAAATCATGCTGCTATAAAGACACATGCACACGTATGTTTATTGTGGCACTATTCACAATAGCAAAGACTTGGAATCAACCCAAGTGTCCATCAATGACAGACTGGATTAAGAAAATGTGGCACATATACACCATGGAATGCTATGCAGCCATAAAAAAGGATGAGTTCGTGTTCTTTGTAGGGACATGGATGCAGCTGGAAACCATCATTCTCAGCAAACGATCACAAGAACAGAAAACCAAATACTGCATGTTCTCACTCATAGGTGGGAACTGAACAATGAGATCACTTGGACTCGGGAAGGGGAACATCACACACCGGGGCCTATCATGGGGAAGGGGGAGGGGAGAGGGAGGAGGGATTGCATTGGGAGTTATACCTGATGTAAATGACGAGTTGATGCGTGCTGACAAGTTGATGGGTGCAGCACACTAACATGGCACAAGTATATATATGTAACAAACCTGCACGTTATGCACATGTACCCTAGAACTTAAGGTATAATAATAATAAATAAAAATAAATAAATAAAAATACAAAAATTAAAAAAAATTGATAAGAGGTGTCTCTTTATAGAAGTATCCACTTAATAAATGAGGAAATGATACAATCAGAAATCACCATTTTGCAGCTTCAAATGATATAATAGATCTAGTCAATGATCATCAATGTTACAAAGAGAAAGATAAGCAAGACAAAATGTTCTTTCAAAGGACCTACAGAACTTCACTACAACCAATGTAACCCTTTAACACATAGTACTTAAGTGCCACCAAGTTTCAAGTCTTAAATGGGAAAATATGGTTTTAAACATTTAAACACATGGATGGACCATCACCTACTTTGTACTGAGTTGTCAATTATTTTGAAAAAGGAGCACTCCTTGAGATGAAACCACTTTCCTGTAACATGTAACTGTACAATTCAAATGTATCTCCTATACTCTGAAGGCCCAATTATTTGGGTGCACAGAAACCTCAGTGTGCTTCCTTTATGTGCTTCACAGGTAACAACCCATGCCTACCCATTGGGTAACCATCTGGTGTCCAGAGCCATTTGGATGACAACTTCCTGCTCTCATTGACTCTTCCCCTGGGCATATAAACTCAACCTTAAATGACCTCATATAAATAAACGGGTTGAGAAAGATGCTTTAGACACAGACATCTGCTCTTCCGCCTGCAAGTCTTAGTTGGGGCAGCAGCAGGATTGCAGCATCTAGACTTTCTGTAAACCCAAGAGTAATGAAACAATAGCACAATAGCAGTTTATTACTCATAGTCATGGGGGACACTCAGAGCCACAGATGGGAAGTAGCCAGGCCCTTGGTGAAAAAGAAAATCAGGCTTTTCCAGAGGAAAAAACCCTAGAAAAACACATTGCACATGTCTTCTCTCATTACTGATATAATGAAGTTTATCAATTTCCTTCAATTAATGATGTAAGGACCTAAGCATTTTAATTAAAGTCCTCATTTTGAATCCTCTGTGTCATTTGTTTGTGGTACATTTGGTTCCTGAGTCCTTATGTGGAGAGTTGGGGATGAAAGGTAAAGCGTTACCATTTGAATGGAAATCAAGCCTGAGAACTGATTACAGATCCAGGTGAAGTGAAAATGTAATAAACAGGCACTATCCTCTAAACAGGAAACTACTAATTAGATTTTTGAGCTTAGCATAAATGCCTCCTAAATTGCATGTTAATACAGAACCTCACTGTATATTGATTCGATTTTTCTGATGCAAAAAGTGTGCGCTGGTTGGATGTGTCCCTAGAGGCTTAATTGTGCTGGGTATCCTACAGCAATGGTTGTATTGAAATGTAAATAATAATGCCAAGAGCCATCATTTGTGTCTGCAGTGATTGGAAGCTGTTCATTCTAAAGTATTATTTTTACATTTCTCTTGTCTTTGGCCTTGGAAATATGTCAAAAATGTCCCAAATGCATTTTCAGGTCAAACAAATAAATCTATATTAATTAAACACAAATCAAGTCTGTAAGTTTAAGTTTCTGTATCAGTGTGATAATTCATTAATTAAGAAACCCCAGCCATCAAACAGTCTTCAGTGAGGATGTAGGGTCCACAAGCCTCAAGATTGGCATCAGATCACTGAAGGAACAAAGAGCATGACCTGCTATTGACAACTGCATTGTTTCAGGAAGGAAGTCAGGAAGGATCTGAAGAGAGATCAACAAGGATAAACCTAAAAGAAGATAAGGGAAAATAAATGCAAAGTGGGAGAATTATTTGCTTCGTAGAAGTGGAACAGGGGAAATTTATAGCATTTGAAAACAAAAACCTAACAAACATTTCATCTTGAAACAGCAGAACTCAGTTCACCACTGGAGTGAACTGAAGGCCAATCAGGCATACACTCAGTTCAGAGCTTGGGGAAAATATTTATATATAACTCTCCTTGAATTAGCTGTCAATCAGAGCAGTCTTCTGCCCAGGATATTCTGGGTTTGGAGAACAATAGCACCTGCCTGATTTGAATCTCCCCTACACTCCTCCTGACCCCACTCCACTCGACCTCCCCCCAAAAACAAAATTGACAATGAGAATGAATAAAACCATACCTGATTTGAGTCATCAGCATAACTAGAAAACAAAACATCACCACTTTCAAGTTATCTGTAAGTAAAAGATAATACAATTGTAATGGACTACCATGGTTTTTCGAGCATTGCAAACCTGTGAGGGGAAGGAGTGAAAGGGGAGATGTTTAAGAGATTTCATGAAAAAGAATAGGGAGGAGCAAAGAACTTGGATAACATGTAGACAGAAGCACTTCCAGAGAGTGCCAGTCCAACAACAAATGGCAAAATACTGAACATAGGCTGGGCCTTGATAGCGTATGGCACTAATTATAGATAAGGGGCTTGAAAATGTGTAAAACCCAAAGAAGGAAACAGTAGACACTAATAGGGTCTACTTGAGGAGGATAGAGGAGAGTGGGAGGAGGGAGAAGAGCAGAAAAGATAACTACTGGGTACTGGGCTTAATACCTGGGTGATGAAATAATATGTACAATAAACCCCAGGGACATGTGTTTACCTACGTAAAAACCTTCACATGTGCCCCCAAACCTAAAATGAAAGTTTTAAAAAAAATGTGTGAAACCAGATGAGGTAGCCCCAGGAAGGTTACTTTGTGGGGAGTATCAGGTACAAAGAAAATTGGTAGTATTAGTTGAATACAAGGCAATAAGAAGTAGATAAGGAAATAAAAGGAAAAAAAATAAGGATACTACAGAAACAACAGAAAAATAAGACATGCCAATCCTCCCCGCCACACTGCCACTGATGATAGTATTTTCCACAAAAGAGACTGCAGAGAAGAAGGCATAATTGACATAAGACGTAACAGAATGCTCTCAAACTAGGATGACTGTTCATGAAATGAATTGGCGTAGAGAGAAAGCAAACCACAACCACACAAAACTATTGAAAAAATCATAAAACACAACTCAAAGAATTAATCTGTTGAAAACTTTCTACAAAAACCAACCATAAAACTGAAGAAACCTGTAACACAAAACTCTAAGCTGTATTAAAGATACTCAAACAAGTATTTGGGAATATGGAAAACACCATGATTCAGAAATACAAAAATTAGGAGTAGATACAAACCTAAAAATAGAGGTGTGGAGGGAATGATATGACAGTTGATTAAACTAAGAATGGAAGTAGAAGAAAAAGATCAAATTATGTCATAAAAAAAGATATCAGAATCTGCCCCCCACCCATAGCTAGTAGGAGGAGCCTCTCAATGATCTCCATTCTTTTCATTTTTACCCTTCCTCCCCCAAGTTTCCAACTCCTTCCTTCTCTGCCCTCTGTGTTTATGAAAGTAAGTCCCATATCACTTTACTACTGTTACAGCCGTTTCATGAAATTGCTGAGTGTCCTCAACACTGGAGCTTCCTTATCATCAGAGTGGAGCACCTACAAAATAATCTACTCAGAACATAATTTTATAGTATTCTTAGGCTTAAAAAAAACTCATCCAAAGAATGTCAGTTTCATTTCTTCCACATTCTCCCCTACCCCTACCACCAACCAGGATTTTCAAAGGTTGATACCACAGGGGAGAAAAAGTAGTGTCTCTTCCTCGCCCATCACAAGGTTCATTGCTGACCCCCTATAACAAAGACAGATTAACAAGAGAAAAGGATAACAAATTTGTTTAATGAAAGTTTTAAGTGACAAGGAACCAATGACCCAGGGAAAACTATATTTTTATGGACAGTTGTACAAAAGTATGATTGGAGAATAAAAGTAAACTTAAAGAGAATCTAATAGTAATCAACTACGGAGAACTTAGCAAGGCCAGTTTGTTCAGATTCCTCTTTGAGTCTCTGTGTGACATTTATTTCCTCTGGGTATAGGAGAGACACCTGTTACATGAGGGTTTCAGGGGAGAAAGGTAGTAGAAGATCATAGAGTGACCTTTGTGTTTCTGCAGTTTTCTTAATTCCCTTCAATTTAAAATAGCCGACATTCCATACTTTGGGGTATCATAGTCTGAGCCCCAACAGTATCTTTTAAACTTGTTTTTTCTAAATAATTTAAAGTTTTCTTATAAAGTGTACACGTGCAGGTTTGTTACATGGGTATACTGCATGATGTTGAGGTTTGGGGTAAAAATGATTCTGTCACCCAGGTAGTGAGCATAGCACCCAATAGGTGGTTTTTCAGCTCAGTCCTTCCTCCCTTCCTCCCTTCCTTCCTCCCCATCTAGAAGTTCCCAGTGTCTTTTGTTTCCATCTTTATGTCTATGTGTATTCAATGTTTAGCTCCCATTTGTAAGTGAGAACATGTGCTCTTGCGTTAATTCACTTAGGATAATATCCTCCAGCTCCATCCATGTTGCTGCAAAGGAAATGATTCTGTTCTCTTCTGTGGCTGCATGGTATCCCATGGTGTATATGTACAACATTTCCTTATCTAGTTCATTGTTGATGACCACCTAGATTGATTCCATGTGTTTGCTATCATGAGTAGTGCTGCAATGGACATATGAGTGTATGTGTCTTTTTTTTATTATTATCATTATACTTTAAGTTCTAGGGTACATGTGCACAATGTGCAGGTTTGTTACATATGTATACGTGTGCCATGTTGGTGTGCTGCACCCATTAACTCATCATTTACATTAGGTATATCTCCTAACGCTATCCCTTCCTCCTCCCCGACCCCACAATAGGTCCCAGTGTGTGATGTTCCCCTTCCTGTGTCCAAGTGATCTCATTGTTCAATTCTCACCTATGAGTGAGAATATGTGGTGTTTGGTTTTCTGTTCTTGTGATAGTTTCCTGAGAATGATGGTTTCCAGCTGCATCCATGTCCCTACAAAGAACACGAACTCATCCTTTTTTATGGCTGCATAGTATTCCATGGTGTATATGTGCCACATTTTCTTAATCCAGTCTGTCACAGATGGACATTTGGGTTGATTCCAAGTCTTTGCTATTGTGACTAGTGCCGCAATAAACATCCATGTGCATGTGTCTATAGCAGCATGATTTATAATGCTTTGGGTATATACCCAGTAATGGGATGGCTGGGTCAAATGGTATTTCTAGTTCTAGATCTTTGAGGAATCGCCACACTGTTTTCCACAATGTTTGAAGTAGTTTACAGTCCCACCAACAGTGTAAAAGTGTTCCTATTTCTCCACATCCTCTCCAGCACCTGTTGTCTCCTGATTTTTTAATGATTGCCATTCTAACTGGTGTGAGATGGTATCTCATTGTGGTTTTGATTTACATTTCTCTGATGGCAAGTGATGAAGAGCATTTTTTCATGTGTCTGTTGGCTGCATGAATGTCTTCTTTTGAGAAATGTCTGTTCATGTCCTTTGCCCACTTTTTGATGGCATTGTTTGTTTTTTTCTTGTAAATTTGTTTGAGTTCTTTGTAGGTTCTGGGTATTAGCCCTTTGCCAGATGAGTAGATCTCAAAATTTTTCTCACATTCTGTAGGTTGCCTGTTCACTCTGATGGTAGTTTCTTTTGCTGTGCAGAAGCTCTTTAGTTTGATTAGATCCCATTTGTCAATTTTGGCTTTTGCTGTCATTGCTTTTGGTGTTTTGGACATGAAGTCCTTGCCCATGCCTATGTCCTGAATGGTATCACCTAGGTTTTCTTCTAGGGTTTTTATGGTATTAGGTTTAACATTTAAGTCTCTAATCCATCTTGAATTAATTTTCGTATAAGAAGTAAGGAAAGGATCCAGTTTCAGCTTTCTACTCATGGCTAGCCAATTTTCCCAGCACCATTTATTAAATAGGGAATCCTTTCCCTATTTCTTGTTTTTCTCAGGTTTGTCAAAGATCAGATGACTGTAGATGTGTGGTATTATTTCTGAGGGCTCTGTTCTGTTCCATTGTTCTGTATCTCTGTTTTGGTATCAGTACCATGCTGTTTTGGTTACTGTAGCCTTTTAGCATAGTTTGAAGTCAGGTAGCATGATGCCTCCAGCTTTGTTCTTTTGGCTTAGGATTGTCTTGGCAATGCGGGGTCCTTTTTGGTTCCATATGAACTTTAAAGCAGTTTTTTCCAATTCTGTGAAGAAACTCATTGGTAGCTTGATAGGGATGGCATTGAATCTATAAATTACCTTGGGCAGTATGGCCATTTTCATGATATTGATTCTTCCTATCCATGAGCATGGTATGTTCTTCCATTTGTTTGTGTCCTCTTTTATTTCACTGAGCAGTGGTTTGTAGTTCTCCTTGAAGAGGTCCTTCACATCCCTTGTAAGTTGGATTCCTAGGTATTTTATTCTTTTTGAAGCTATTGTGAATGGGCATTCATTCATGATTTGGCTCTCTGTTTGTCTGTTACTGGTGTATAAGAATGCTTGTCTCCAGCTTGGGAGGCAGAGTGAGACTCCGTCTCAAAAAAAAAAAAAAAAAAAAAAAAGAATGCTTGTGATTTTTGCACATTGATTTTGTATCCTGAGACTGCTGAAATTGCTTATCAGCTTAAGGAGATTTTGGGCTGAGACAATGGGGTTTTCTAAATATACAATCATGTCATCTGCAAACAGGGACAATTTGACTTTTTCTTTTCCTAACTGAATACCCTTGATTTCTTTCTCTTGCCTGATTGCCCTAGCCAGAACTTCCAACACTATATTGAATAGGAGTGGTGAGACAGGGAATCCCTGTCTTGTGCCAGTTTTCAAAGGGAATGCTTTTAGTTATTGCCCATTCAGTATGCTAATGGCTGTGGGTTTGTCATAAATAGCTCTTATTATTTTGAGATATGTTCCATCAATAGAGAATTTATTGAGAGTTTTTAGCATGAAGGACTGTTGAATTTTGTCAAAGGCCTTTTCTGCATCTATTGAGATAATCATGTAGTTTTTGTCTTTGGTTCTGTTTATATGCTGGATTACGTTTATTGATTTGCATATGTGGAACCAGCCTTGCATCCCAGGGATGAAGCCCACTTGATCATGGTGGATAAGGTTTTTGATGTGCTCCTGGATACGGTTTGCCAGTATTTTATTGAGGATTTTTGCATTGATGTTCATCAGGTATATTGGTCTAAAAATCTCTTTTTTTGTTGTGTCTCTGCCAGGCTTTGGTATCAGGATGATGTTAGCCTCATAAAATGAGTTAGGGAGGATTCCCTCTTCTATTGATTGGAATAGTTTAAGAAGGAATGGTCCCAGCTCCTCCTCGTACCTCTGGTAGAATTCAGCTGTGAATCCGTCTGGTCCTGAACTTTTTTTTGTTGGTAGGCTATTAATTATTGCCTCAATTTCAGAGCCTCCTATTGGTCTATTCAGGGATTCAACTTCTTCCTGGTTTAGTCTTGGGAGAGTGTAAGTGTCCAGGAAATTATCCATTTCTTCTGGGTTTTCTAGTTTATTTGTGTAGAGGTGTTTATAGTATTCTCTGATGGTAGTTTGTATTTCTGTGGGGTCAGTGGTGATATCCCCTTTATCATTTTTTATTGCATCTATTTGATTCTTCTCTCTTTTCTTATTAGTCTTGCTAGCAGTCTATCAATTTTGTTGATCTTTTCAAAAAACCAGCTCCTGGATTCACAGATTTTTTGGAGGGTTTTTTGTGTCTCTATCTGCTTCAGTTCTGCTCTGATCTTAGTTATTTCTTGCCTTCTGCTGGCTTTTGAATGTGTTTGCTCTTGCTTCTCTAGTTCTTTTAATTGTCATGTTAGGGTGTCAATTTTAGATCTTTCCTGCTTTCTCTTGTGGGCATTTAGTGCTATACATTTTGTCTACACACTGCTTTAAATGTGTCCCAGAGATTCTGGTACGTTGTATCTTTGTTCTCATTGGTTTCAAAGAACATCTTTATTTCTGCGTTCATTTTGTTATGTACCCAGTAGTCATTCAGGAGCAGGTTGTTCAGTTTCCATGTAGTGGAGCAGTTTTGAGTGAGTTTCTTAATCTTGAGTTCTAGTTTGATTGCACTGTGGTCTGAGAGACAGTTTGTTATAATTTCTGTTCTTGTACATTTGCTGAGGAGTGCTTTACTTCCAATTATGTGGTCAATATTGGAATAAGTGTGATGTGGTGCTGAGAAGAATGTATATTCTGTTGATTTGGGGTGGAGAGTTCTCTAGATGTCTATCAGGTCCACTTGGTGCAGAGCTGAGTTCAATTCCTGAATATCCTTGTTAACTTTCTGTCTCGTTGATCTGTCTAATGTTGACAGTGGGGTGTTAAAGTTTCCCATTATTACTGTATGGGAGTCTAAGTCTCTTTGTAAGTCTCTAAGGACTTGCTTTATGAATCTGGGTGCTCCTGTATTGGGTGCATATATATTTAGGATAGTTAGCTCTTCCTGTTGAATTGATCCCTTTACCATTATGTAATGGCCTTCTTTGTCTCTTTTGATCTTTGATGGTTTAAAGTCTGTTTTATCAGAGACTAGTATTGCAACCCCTGCTTTTTTGTTTGTTTGTTTTCCATTTGCTTGGTAGATCTTCCTGCATCCCTTTATTTTGAGCCTATGTGTGTGTCTGCATACGAGATGGGTGTCCTGAATACAGCAAACTGATGAGTCTTGACTCTTTATCCAGTTTGCCAGTCTGTGTCTTTTAATTGGAGCATTTAGTCCATTTACATTTAAGGTTAATATTGTTATGTGTGAACTTGATCCTATCATTATGATATTAGCTGGTTATTTTGCTCATTAGTTAATGCAGTTTCTTCCTAGCATCAATGGTCTTTACATTTTGGCATGTTTTGCAATGGCTGGTACCAGTTGTTCCTTTCCATGTTTAGTGCTTCCTTCAGTATCTCTTGTAGGGCAGACCTGGTGGTGACAAAATCTCTCAGCATTTGCTTGTCTGTAAAGGATTTTATTTCTCCTTCACTTATGAAACTTAGTTTGGCTGGATATGAAATTCTGGGTTGAAAATTCTTTTCTTTAACAATGTTGAATATTGGCCCCTACTCTCTTCTGGCTTGTAGAGTTTCTCCCGAGAGATCTGCTGTTAGTCTGATGGGCTTCCCTTTGTGGGTAACCCAACCTTTCTCTCTGGCTGCCCTTAACAATTTTTCCTTCATTTCAACTTTGGTGAATCTGACAGTTATGTGTTGGAGGTGCTCTTTTTGAGGAGTATCTTTGTAGTGTTCTTTGTATTTCCTGAATTTGAATGTTGCCCTGCCTTACTAGGTTGGGGAAGTTCTCCTGGATGATATCCTGCAGAGTGTTTTCCAACTTCATTCCATTTTCCCTGTCACTTTCAGGCACACCAATCAGATGCAGATTTGGTCGTTTCACATAATGCCATATTTCTTGGAGGCTTTGTTCATTTCTTTTTACTCTTCTTTCCCTACACTTCTCTTCTCACTTCATTTCATTCATTTGATCTTGAATCACTGATACTGTTTCTTCCAGTTGATCGAGTTGGTTACTGAAGCTTGTGCATTTGTCATGTAGTTCTCGTGTCATGGTTTTCATCTCTATCAGTTCTTTTATCGTCTTCTCTGCATTGATTCTTCTAGTTATCCATTCATCCATTCTTTTTTCAAGGTTTTTAGTTTCTCTAAGCTGGGTATGTAGTTCCTCCTTTAGTTCTGAGAAGTTTGATCAACTGAAGCCTTCTCTCAACTCGTAAAAGTCATTCTCCGTTCAGCTTTGTTCCATTCCTGGCCATCAGCTGCTTTCCTTTGGAGGGGGAGATGCACTATGATTTTTTGAATTTCCAGCTTTCCTGCACTGCTTTTTCCCCATCTTTTTGGTTTTATCTGCCTTTGGTCTTTGATGATGGTGATGTACTGATGGGGTTTTGGTGTGGGTGTCCTTTCTGTTTGTTAGTTTTCCTTCTAACAGTCAGGACCCTCAGCTGCAGGTCTGTTGGAGTTTGCCTAAGGTCCACTCCAGACCCTGTTTGCCTGGGTATCAGCAGCAGAGGCTGCAGAAGATAGCATATTGCTGAACAGCGAGTGTTGCTGTCTTCTTCTTGTTCTGGAAGCTTTGTCTCAGAGGTGTACCCAGCCATGTGAGGTGTGAGGTGTCGGTCTGCACCTAGTGGGGGATGTCTCCCAGTTAGGCTACTCAGGGGTCAGGGACCCACTTGAGCAGGCAGTCTGTCCATTCTCAGATCTCAGCCTCTGTGCTGGGAGAACCACTGCTCTCTTCAAAGCTGTCAGACAGGGACATTTACATCTGCAGCGGTTTCTGCTGCTTTTTATTTAGCTATGCCTGTCCCCAGAGTTGGAGTTTACAGAGGCAGGCAGGCCTCCTTGAGCTGTGGTGGGCTCCACCCAATTCGAGCTTCCTGGTGGCTTTGTTTACTTACTTAAGCCTCAGCAATGGCGGGCGCCCCTCCCCCAGCCTCGCTGCTGCCTTGCAGTTAGGCCTCAGACTGCTGTGCTAGCAATGAGGGAGGCTCCATGGGCGTGGGACCCTCTAGGCCAGGTGTGGGATATAATCTCCTGGTGTGCCATTTGCTAAGACTCTTGGTAAAGCACAATATTAGGGTGAGAGTTACCTGATTTTCCAGGTGTTGTGTGTCTCAGTTTCCCTTGGTTAGGAAAAGGAATTCCCTTCCCCCTTGCACTTCCCAGGTGAGGGGATGCCTCGCCTCGCTTCAGCTCTCGCTGGTCAGGCTGCACCCGCTGACCAGCACCGACTGTCTGACACGCCCCAGTGAGATGAACCCGGTACCTCAGTCGAAAATGCAGAAATCACCCATCTTCTGTGTCTCTCACACTGGGAGCTGGAGGTTGAAGCTGTTCCTGTTCGGCCATCTTGGGCGAACCCCCCTCCGATGTATGTGTCTTTTTGATAGAATGAATTATTTTCCTCTGGGTAGATACCAATAGTGAAACTGCACAGGTAGTAGGATAGAATGGCTGATGGAGATACCTATTAGATGAGCCTTAGTTCCCTGTGATCTGTTCCCAAAGGGATCCAGAAGTTATCATGTGGC
Source organism: Trachypithecus francoisi (assembly GCF_009764315.1). Lineage (NCBI taxonomy): Eukaryota > Metazoa > Chordata > Mammalia > Primates > Cercopithecidae > Trachypithecus > Trachypithecus francoisi. Next base: position 73,127,140 of record NW_022681473.1, on the reverse strand, counting down.
CATAGAGTTGCATAATAGTGCACAGTAGTTGAATGGTTGTTCTGTTTTAGTTCTTTGAGAAATCTCCAAACTGCTTTCCACAGTGGCTGAGCTAGTTTGCATTCCCACCAACAGTGTATAAGTATTCTCTTTTCTCCATAGCCTTATCAGCATCTGTTATTTTTTGACTTTTTAGTAATAGTCATTCTGGCTGGTGTGAGATGGCATCTCATTGTGGTTTTGATTTGCATTTCTCTGATGATTAGTGATGTTGCTATTTTTTCATATGTTTATTTGGCTGCTTATAGGTCTTTTGAGAAAAGTCTGTTAATGTCTTTTTCTCATGGGGTTGTTTGGTTTTTGCTTGTTGATTTGTTTAAGTTCCTATTAGGTTCTGGATATTAGACCTTTGTCAGATGCATAGTTTGTGAATATTTTTCCCAACAGTATTCTTTATCCTTCAATTCTTTAGTACAGTGCAGCTATTCACATAAATGAAGCCTGTCAAATAGAAAATCTCCTGGATGAGTGTTCAGAAATATTCACTGGTTTAACATAGACTTCTAGGTCTCTATAATATGATCCAACACTCCATATTCAGGTGAGCCTGAGGGGAGATTATTTAAGGAGCACTGTGTAAAACCACACACACCCAAGGCCCGAGATTTGTGATAACTGAAACTCAACCATTGGAGATTATTTTATGTTGATCACTATTATTATTTCACCTGAAGCCCTAGAAAAGGATATTCAAATAGAACTCCTTCAGTAAACATTGACTCTGAGATATCCAGCCCTTTCCTTAGCTTGTTTGTGAGCCCTGTTCTTCCTCTAAGCTCCCTCTGGGACTTTCTCCCACTGAAATTGAAGACTAATGTCTTGCTCACTGGGTTGGCCCCACCCTGGCTCTCACTGGAACTACTGGACCTCTGAGGTCTCTGCAGCTGTGTTGAGGTTGCCAGCGTTGGTAGCCGGCTCTGCCCTCTGCCTCAGCATCTCTTCATGGATGCTGGCCACACTCACTCAAGCTTATCTTATAGAAAAACTGGAGGACACCATATAGAAGGTGACTTGCATCTGAACTTTGCCTCCCTTCTTCTCTCTCACCTCTTCTACCCAGTACCAGAAGGTCTTTGAATGTCCTCTTACCTCCAAGAAGGGACACTCCTCACATTATGTTATAGCCTTCTCCCCTCATTTCAATCTCTTAGTCTAGTCCTGTTAGAGAAAACACTAGGGGAAAAGAAACAGAATTCATAAGAGGTAAAAATGCAACAGGAGTTACTTTGAAAATATTATCATCTTTGTCACACACATAAAATGTTAAGCAGTCCAAGAGGCTTGTGTTAAATACTTAAGTACTTAAGGTGTTACAGAAGTTCATATGAGTTCAAAAGAAGAGCAATCATCAAAGTTAACATAGTTCAAGAAGGCTTCATGAAGACGGTAGATTCAAGCTGGGTTTGGAGATTTTCATATTCCTCGTACATTCAGAAAAAACAAGAGCATTCTAGGAAGAGAAAACAAGGTGAGCAACAGCATGGCAGGTAGGAGGTGTCATGGCCCACCAGCTTGGATGGAGCAAAGGGGTTGCTTAGGGGAAGAGTGCAAGACAAGGTGAGGGCATCAATGGCCCAATTATGATCTTTGAATGCTAGACTAGGCACTGTCACAAGTGTTATCTTTTTCATCCTCACAAAAACCATGTGAGGTAGGCAATTCCTGTATCCCACTTTAAAGATGAGGACCTAGACACTCCAAGAGATTAACTGACTTAAGAGCAAACAGCCAGTTAGTTGCAAAACTCTCTGTCATCAAGTCTTAATCTTCACATAGATAAACTCGTACTGGATTGCCAATACTTTATCTTAACCCATGATGCCCTGATGAGAAGAGGTTGGTGGTAATGTACCAGAGTCATTTTTGACCTCACCAACACACACATGCACACATGCACACATATGTGGACATACACAGAGTTACTCCGAGATCAGCATAAACTCTGTGCAGTTTGAACTTCCATACATGTGTTGTAGGCATGATAGATGCCGTTTTCACTGAATGCTGAAGGCAAATTGAATTTTCTTCTTGACATCTTGACATTTTTGATTCGATGTAGTTTACCAAGCAAAGGCCTTTCCATATGCCACAGGCTCTGAAAACATGACTACACAAGGTATAATAATGTAATGTTGCTGATACAAGCTCCATTCGATTTACTTTGAAATGTCATTAAAAATTGCTTCTGTCAGAGTGCAGGCATTGGATCTGAGACAGGTTTCTAGGGGTGTTGCTGGAGTTGATGGGTGATTGTTGCCGTAGGCCACAGATGAAAGTCAAGCAAGACAAAGAAAGGGAAAGCCTTCAGACAGGAGGTAAATATAAGCATTTGGGGGAGCTAACAGGCATCCAAGTGGTGGGAAAGGAGCTCAAAAGGGTCCAACCTAAGACAAATCCTCCTTCCAGCCTCCACGCCATCTTATCACCTATCCTTATGATGGATAAGATTCTCAAAGCAATGTCCACCCTCTACCCAACATCTCCACTTGGAAAACTGATACAGATCTAGGTGTAGTTGAAATGTTAACACTCTACATTTCCCTTAACCTAATTACAGTTACTGCATCACAATTAGGTTAAGTGTGTTTTCTTTCAGTCCAAATCAATCTCTAGCCTAGAGGTATGGACGTTTTGAGTCACATTTCTATCATTTCATTCTCAGTGTCTATTTTTAGCTTTTTCTCCAAAACTTCTTTCAGAAAATGAGGCAGAATTATCTACTGACTCTGTATCTTAATGAACTACTGGTTCTTGCTTCTTTCTTTAAGGCCATTTTTTTAATATTATGTAATCATAGCCATAAGAATAAACCCTTGCTTCCAAGCACCAGTGGATTCAACACAATGAGCAAATGTACTAAATGTTGGTGCTTTTTAACAAATATTCAAAATGAGATTCAGCCCTGGAGTGCCACATAGAGAAGGCTATCCTAGTCATGGATGTTTACGGGAAGCCCACTCCTGTACTTGAAGCTCCCTCCAGCTCTCAAATTCTCTAAAGCAGGCCAGTTTCATCTGGGTTTGACATGAGTGTTGCCTCAGTGTTTGTTTGCCTTGTTTTCTGGATTCTAGTGCAGAAAGAGGCCCATTCCAGTCCTTGTCCCTAAGGAGAGCCTGTCCACTGGTGCATATACAGAAAGTCTGTTGTTGCTTTCTCTTCTGAGTATGTTCTTCCAATGACACACTCTGAATTTCTATTTTGTGCCACTTCCTCCTGTACAGATGATCCTTAAGAGCAATCTTCACACTGGATTAAAATGGTTTGTTTGCATGTCTGTTTTAAGAGACACTGAGGTACTTGAGAACAGGAACTGTATTAGAGTCTCCAGAGAAACAGAACCAACAAAATGTGTATTAAATGTGTGTGTATAGTGATTCATTTTAGGAACTGGCTCACACAATTGTAGAGACCTAATGAGTCCAGTATCTGATTGGGGAGGCTGGAAAGCTGGAGATTCAGAAAAGAGTTGCAGCTCAAATCCAAAGGATGCCTGCTGGCAGAACTCCCTCTTGCTAGAAAGGTCAGTCTTTTGTTCTATTCAGGCTTTCAGTTTATTGGATAGCGTTCACCCACATCATGAAAGGCAATCTACTTTACTGAAAGTCCACTGATTTAAATGTAAGTCTCATCAAAAAACACTCTCAGAGAAACATCCAGAATAATGTTTGACCAAACATCTGGGCACTGTGGTCCAGACAAGTTGATGCATAAAATTAACTATAAAAGGGACTTTGTCTCATTTGCCTTTAACATCCTCAGCACCCAGCAAAGCCTTAATATACAGGGTGTTTGTTGAATGAAATGATGTCCAATGAATGCATAGTGATGCAACCTTCTCAGCAACTTGAAACATCCAGTTCACTATAGCCCCAGACATTATCATTTTCTTTTGACTTTGTATAATTATTAAAAAAAAAAAAAACCCTTAAAGTGGTGGCAATGTCCTATTTAGAGATGGATGAATAGTCTTAACCTTTAGGCAAAAATGTTAAGAACAAATCCTGCAAAGAGAAAAAAACGCCTGTGTCCAGGAACGAGAAAGGGTATGCCATGCCCATCCCTAAAGCTAAGACCACGTGACATTTGCTTTTGTAGCTGGTCTCTTTCACTGGGCCTCTGAGTGGGAATGGAACTGCATTCAGCAAAGGCTCTTGAGCCATCTGAACTGCAGGTAGAGATTGTGATTGATGGAGTGTAGGATTTTGTCCAAGAAATTCAGAGGCTACTTCTCCACTTCCCCATCTCTTGGTCTGTATTTGACTCTTCAAATAGCCCCTGAAGCCAAGGTGAGTATGGAAGGGAGTTGGCAGTACCTGATTTATATTAACATTATACTTAAAAAGTAATAGAATGTCCTTTGAAAGGCCTCACTGTTATAACAGAGAGACACCTGAAGGCAATCTGTCTAATGAACAATAGAGGTAATTTCTACTAGAGTTGCTTGGGGATTTTGTTTATGTGATTTATTGTGGTAGTTTTTTAAAGGTATTGGTGAATTGAGCTTCTATCTTTGGACTAATTTTTGTGGTTGAAATAGAGATCTATAATTTTCAAGAAGGGAAAAGTATCTAAGCACTTATTAATTCATTCAAAACATATTTACTGAGGCTGGGTGCTAGGCCATGAAGATACCAAGATGAATAAGACCCAGTCCCAGCCTTCAGAGAGCCTCCTGGAGGGGGACAGGCATATATGGATGGTTTTAGTAACATTACTTGTAATAATGAAAAACTGGAAGTCAACTAAGTATCTCCATCAAAGACAGAATAGAAAAATAATCATTAAATAGGCCCACAGTTCCTAAACTCTGAAAGCTAAAAGTGATTTTATAACTCATTTGGCAGCAAAGCCCAACATGAGCTAACATGAGGTTATTTAGTGTCTTTATTATTCCATTTAGTGTGAATATTTTCTGTATTTTAAGGAGGAATATTTATGTATTTAATCAGAAAATGCTTCTCCAGACCCTACTGGGAGTGCCATGTTATTGATGGAATAAGTATCCTATTACCTTTATGGAAACAAGCAAAAAAGTCTGTATTTGTAAACACACCTGGCCCCAGGGATTTGGATTAAAGACTTGAGGGCTATAGCCAGGTGCCATGGCTCACGCCTATAGTCCCAGCACTTTGGGAGGCCAAGGCAGACAGATCATGAGGTCAGGAGACCATCCTGGCCAACTTGGTGAAATCCCTTCTCTACTGACAACACAAAAATTGGCTGGGCGTGGTGGCATGTGCCTGTAGTCCCACCTACTTGGGAGGCTGAGGCAGGAGAATCACTTGAACCCGGAAGGCAGAGGTTGGCAGTGAGCCGAGATTGCACCACTGCACTCCAGCCTGGCAACAGAACAAGGCTCCATCTCAAAAAAAAAAAAAAAAAAAAGACTTGAGGGCCTGTATAACCGAACAGTGGGATTGGGATTCCACTAGCTAAGAAAATGAATGATTTACAGTTACATATATCAACGTGAATGAATCTCAAAAGCAGGTTGAATGAAAGAAAGCAAGTCAAAAAAAAAAAATTCAGCATGATACATGTTACATTAAGTTTAGATTCTAACAAACTTAACATGATACCGCTTAGGAATGCATACATTTTATCAGTAACTAAAAGTAAAGGAATCATAAAGATACATTCTGAATGGTGGCTCCTCTCTGGGTGGGTAGGGGCCCAAGGTTTAAAGGTGATAGCGTGGGTGGCACTTTGGCAGTACACTGGCACAAATGCTTGCTAAAGCTTCTGCAGGTAGGGTTCCTACTTGTGGCTAGTAAGAGCCAGTGGGGTAAGAGAAGGAGTTACAGGTTTTATAACCAGAAGGCTGTTGTAGATCTCCTACAATGACTTCTTTCCAAAGTTGGGGTTTTGAAACTGTGTCCAACAGGACTCTTGACTCGGTTTTCTAGGTTTTCCCTTCTCTTTGCCCTGGATTTAACTTCATATTCCCTGATGAGACTAAAGTAGAATGGGTTCAGATAGGAGCTGGCAACAGATAGTGTTCTAGAAATAAAGGCTGCAGTTGCGTGGGGAGCTCTGATGAGAACGGATGCAATTAATGATCTCCACTCAACAGGAAGCCAAGGTAGAAGTGATTCATCTCTAAGTTTGCAATCCTGACTTTATGAGCAAGCATTTCAAACACTTTATGAAAACTGCTAATGAGAATGCAAACCAACTTGATATTCAGAATGATTAGCCTCATTAAAAACTAATCACATTTCTACTCACTGCCCCCCTACCTCATCCTACTTATGCACACAGAAAGTTGCCTTATTGAATCTGACTGTGATGGGCAGAGCCTGGGGATGGACTTGCAGAACTCTGAGATAAATTTTACATTTAGATTGTAGTGCCATCAGCAGTACTTGGAGGAGATGCAGACGTGATAGAGAACAGTGAATGATGAAAAAGAATATTTATTACATAGTCCTGAATGTATCTCACTGCAGATTTTCTTTCATTCATCCATCATTCATGCTTTCCATAGACAATGTTCCAGGCACTGTGTTAAGCACTAGAGGATAAAAACACTGAATGTATTCCTTTCCATTTAAAGAGCTCCCCATTAGACAGGAATACAAAGATGAGAACAGATTGTTTATGTCATGTAAAGCTACCTTCCATTGTCAAGTAGGACCACCTATAGAATAACTCCAGGGCCACCAGTCATAAAATACAACATGACACTGATCCCTGGAGATGTCTCTCAGGAGTACTGAGGATGGCACTGAAATTCAGGGAAGGGCTGGTGAGGACAATAAAGACCTTTAGAAGATGGTAGTGACCTGGGTTTGGAGAATGAATACAGCTGACTGGATAAAGGAGAAATGAGGGAGATACGCTTCCTGGTATACTTTTGTTCCTCATAAAATAAGGTTTATTCCTCACCTAGAATCATTTATTCATGAAGATATCATGTCTACTTCCTGTCAGTTCCCTTCATTCTTGAGAGAATTCAGGGGTTGAGAATCTGCAACTCCACTTTGGACAGGAGAAATTCTACAAGTTCCAACAGACAGCGCATATGTAACTATCCTAGGAGATCCAGAATTTGAAAGCCTACAAGGAAACAAATAAATTTAAAGAATAATAAAAATAGCTTCCATTACTTGAGAGCCAACTCTGCACCAGGCCCTGGACAGGGCACTTTATAAATAACATCTTAATGAATCTTTGAAAAACCCCAAGTGGTATGTTTTACAGATATTGCAACTAAGGCCCAGAGAAATGAATTTACCTGCCCAAAGGCACAAATACAGTTGGTGGAGAACCAACATTTGTTTGATGCCAAAGCTTTGCTCTTCAGGAAATGAAGTGAATAAAGAAATAGTCAAGCTTCAAGAAGTCATGCAAAGTTCTCCTTGTTCCAGACCTTTCCAATTGTAGCTTTGTAGGAGAATCTCATACATCCTACTACCTCCTATGACTCACTGAAGTACACACTTCTCTTCCCATAGGTGAAATTAAAGTGCTAGTCTTGAACTCAAGTGCTGCATATTTCTGAGAAGCATTTCTAGCACTTCCTTACAAGTACAAATCATCTATATAAATTCTAAAGAAACCAGCCAACAACAACTCTAGCTTCATTAAACTAATAGTAAGTTCTAGTGTATGGTGCATTTCATTACTAGTGAGAATTACACATTCAGATATCCCACATTCTCTAACATACAACAACAGAAGCCTAGAAGGGACATTGTCCAACAATTCAAAGGAATAAATAAACAACATTGATATTGAACCATAGCACTCCCTGGCATAAACAAAAATAAGCCGTCATTTTCTCTTTTAAAAATCCTGAGCCTTTGCTTCAGCAAACCATTTCTTTTTTTTTTCTTTTATTTTTAATTGGCACAAGATAAGCATACATATTTATGAGATACAGAGTGATATTTCAATAAATGTGTAATGACCAAATCAAGGTAATTAGCATATTCATCACCTCATTTATCATGTCTTTGTGTTGTGAACATTCAAAATCCTCTCTTCCAGCTTTTTGAAAGTATGCACTAAATTGTTAACCATAGTCACCCTGTACTGTGCTACAAAACATTAGAACTTATTTCTCCTATCTAGCTATAACTTTTTAAGTGTTAAATATTCTTTATTTAATACTACACGTAAACCACACTAAAATGCCTTTCAATGAGTAAAAGAAACCATTTTAGATACAGGGAGCTCTAATTGGACTGGCATAGTTAAGACCAAAAATGTAAAGTAGACATTGCTACCTTATCTTCAGCCCTTGCCTTTAAAAGGCAAATGAACACAAAGCACAGATGAATCTTGCTTGGTTCTGAGATAGTGAAGGAATTTCCCCAGTATTTAAATATATTCATATAACCAGTTACATAAATCTAAATATAAAACCAATTTCCAATAGATTTTAAGATGGCATTCACCATCTTTGTGAAAATTTGAACATTACTAATGAAGTTCAGTCTTCTCTTTAGAAGTGGAAAACCATGATAGCATTTACTGAATTAGAATTACTTTTAACATTTAAAAAGGCAAGCATATTCATTTAACCACAAGTCAGTCTTAGTTAAACCAGGACTGCTCAACAAAAAATATTCTGTCATTCATGATATGAATTCTGGTTTATGAAATCAAATATTAACATACATAAAAAAGTTATGAGACATTTCTGTTTTGTAATAAATAAGGCAGTGGCCAATTCTTACTCCTTAGTAGCTTTTTTGAGATAAGCTATCAAGCCTACCCTTTCTGCCTTTCTTCTTAATGCTGCTGAAGCTCACTTTTGTTCCAGGGATATATTTCTTGGTATTCTCCAAATACTCCATCAGCGAGTACATCCTCTCCCTAGGTGGTGCCTTTATTCTTATTGGCATCTGTGTAAGAGAATCCAGCATCCTGACCTGTCTTCTGCCCAAAGATACCGTGGATATTTGACCCAGTCTTGTGCTAGCCTCCCTTTTCCATGGTGTGGCACTGGACACACTTCTCAACAAAAGTCTTCTTGCCTTTCTCAACATCACCTGTATTTAATTCTCTTTTTTGTCACTGGTGCTACGAAGGTTCCCATTTGGAAGCTGGACATCCCACTCTCTCTAGCTGTGTTTTTTGTATCCATTAAGGTACCTTTACTTATCTTTCTTTCTCCAACATTTCTTATGCTCTGACAACCAGAATTCTACTCTTTACTTCTACAGGGTGTCTCTCCTTCTCCTTTTTTTTGGGAGGGGGCGTCCCACTGTATTAGTCCATTTTCACACTGCTATAAAGAACTTCCTGAAACTGGGTAATTTATCAGGGAAAGAAGTTTAATTGACCCACATGCCCACACGGCTGGGGAGGCCTCAGGAAACTTACAATCATGGCGGAAGAGGAAGGAGGAACCTTCTTCACAAGGCAGCAGGACAGAGAGAGAGGGTGTGTGAAGGAGGAACTGTCAACCACTTAAACCATCAGATCTCATAAGAACTCACTATCATGAAAACAGCAGGGAGGAAACTGCCCCCATGATCCAGTCACCTCACACTGGGTCCCTTCCTTGACACATGGGGATCATGGAGACTATACTTCAAGATGAGATTTGAGTGGGGACACGGCCAAACCCTATCACCCACACATGAAGGAGAAGATGTGGCATTTATCTTTCTGCACTTGATTTACTTCACTTAACATAATGTCCTTCGGGTATATTTGTGTTTAGCAAAGCAATTGTCAACTACAAACCTGAACAAAAAGAAATCCTCCTGTATTAGTCAAGATTCTCCAGAGAAACAGAACCAATAGGGTGCGTACATAGATTCATTTTAAGGAATTGGCTCACATAATTGTGGGGACTGGCAAGTCTGATACCTCCAAGACAGGCCAGTGGGCTGCAGACTGAGGGAAGAGTTGATGTCATAATCTTGAGTCTGAAGGCAGTGTGGGGGCAGAATTTCTTCTGCCTTGTGGGACCTCTGTCTTCTCTTAATGCCTGCAACTGATTAGATGAGGCCCACTCCCATTATGGAGGGTAATCTGTTATACTCACAGTCTACTGACTTAAATATTAATCACCTCTAAAAAATACCTTCACAGCAACATCCAGATGGGCATTTGACCAAACAACTGGATATGATAGCCTAGCCAAGTTGATACATGAAATTAACTATCCCATTTTCCATTTTCCAAATCTCAGTAAATGGCAGTATCGTGTACACAAATGCCCAAGTAAAAAACATAAACTCTTCTAGATCCTTTCTCCTCCCTCACCTTGCATACCCAAGTACTGAAAATACGAATTCCCAAATATTTCTAGACTTCATTCCTTCCTTTTCTTCCCTATACCTACTGAAAAACCATTGTCTCTTACCTGAATTGTTAAAATAGCCTCCTAACAGTTCCTCCTGCCTCGACTCTCACCTTCCTGTTAAATTTCAAAACCATTAAATTGATTTCTCTCTGAAAATGCTTCAGTTACCCTCCACTGTTTACTAAATAAAATTTAACTTCCATAAGGCATGGCCCACAAGGCTTTTCATGATCTAGCCCCTGATCACTTATCCAGCTTCATCTCTCATCACTGCATCTTATTTACCCCAAACCTAGACACCTACTTGCAGGCTCCAAATGCCCTGTGACAATTCAAGTGCTGCTCCCTCTACTAGTAATGTCTTGCTCATCTGGAAAATGTTCACTCCTCCATCATCACATTCCAAATTTTCCTTCTTCCCTGGCCATGCCCACCTTCCACCCACACTTCCTATAATACAGACTTACATTCTCTTTTTTCTGAGTTTCTTTAGTATTTGGCTTACACTTCTATTGATCACATTTCATATGGACATTAAAATATACTTACATGGTTGTCATCACCATTTGTATGTGATCTTGTTAAAGGATTATGTTTTTGTCTTTATTCATCTTTTTACCCTCAGTTCAAAAGACAAAGCCCAAGAGGGGCTTCAAGATAGCCGACTAGAGGCATATTGTACTTGGCTTCCTCCAAAAAGAACCAAAATAGTGAGTAGATCATCACACTTCAAATATATTGTCCAAGAGAAAACACTGGAATTCAATTGAGGCATGACAGGAAATACCTAAAGCAAGGCAGAAAGGGAAGTAAGGTGGCCTGCTCAGGCGAGACTGGCTGGAAGCCTGGAGAGACTCCCCAGTGTGGGGAAAGGGTAACTGAAAGACCCTCCGGTGGTTCACATTTCCACTGTGGACTACTGCAATCCTAGCCACAGGAGAACCCCTTAACCTTTGTGGCCCTAAAACTGATATAGAGAGCTGCCTAGGGAGCACACAAAGGCACTGCTCCAGAGTGGGAGCTCATGCTTGGCCCCCCAAACACCCTGAGTCATAAACAGGTATAACATGGTGCCATTTTGAAAGCCCAACCACCAACAGACCACACACTGCCCTGAGGCTCAACAGCACCTGCATCACCACATTCCTGGAGCTTCACTGACATTACCCACCTGTATCACTGCCATTGCTGGCTGCTGCCACCTGGGCCAAGGTGCAAGCCATAGGCAGTCACTCTACGGCCTCCAATAGTGGAGCCATCACATATTTTAGTGTACCCAGAGAGAGTCCCCCACCTGCCCAGCCTGGCTTTGCCTACATCCACCCACTCATGCCAGAGCACGTAGTCTGGGGACCTGAGGATTACCTAATCCATCACCAATGGCACCTGAGCACTCCTGCTGGGGGCCTAAAGTTGGGTCCACCCACCCTGCTGCTACCACCACAGCTGGCACCTACTTGCATACATGACTTGCAGGCCTGCAGAGTGGCCTGTCTAGTCTATCACAGCCACTGCTGTCACCAGCACACATCACTCGAGACACAGACGGTTTTCTTGCCACTGCTAGTGCCATCACTCACACCACACCTGTTGCCCATGAGCCCAGGAACCCATCCACTCAATCCAACTCACTGCTGACCCTATGCAGCATCTGAGCAAGCCACTCGGATGCCCAAGAATCAGCCCACTTAGACCTGCTGACACCAGGGCCAGCATATGCCTCTCAGGAGCCCAAGGACGAGAATGCTCAGCCTACTACTGCCACCACTGGGGCCCAAAAACTGGCCCTCTCATTGTTCCAGTCCTCAGCAAAACTTCATCACAGCCTCCACCAATAACCACACCCTAAGTTACCGAGGAAATCACAGATACCACTGACACTATTTACAGCCAAAGAACTCACGCAAAGACTAGACTACTATGTGCATTCAGTATCAAAGCCAAAGTGCCCTGTCTAAACAATACCATAGATATGTCTTCAGGAAAAAGTCTTCCCCTACAAAAGTAAATTCAAAAAATTGAAAGAAGCAACTGTTACACCAGATGTGCAGACATCAATGTAAAAACAGGAAATATGAAAAAATAAGAAAATATGACCCCTGCAAAGGAACACAATAATTCTCCAGCAACAGATACCAATGAAAAAGAAATTTACAAAATCCTAGAAAAATAATTCAAAACGTTGGATTTTTAAAATTTCAACATTTGAAAAATTCAACAATAGACTAGAACAACAAGAAGAAAATGTCTCAGAACTTGAAAACAGGTCTTTGGCAGTAACACAGATAAAAAAAAAAGAATGAGCAAAGCCTGAATAACATATGGGACACCATAATGTGACCAAATATTAGAATTTCTGGAGTCCCAGAAGGCACCGATCAATAATAACCTTAAATGTAAATGGATTAAGTTTTTCACTTAAAGATATAGACTGGGTGAATGAATTTTATTTAAAAAAATGGCCCAGTGATTTACTGGTTACAAGAAACATCTCACTTGTAAAGACACTTATGACTGAAAGTAAAGGGATGGAAAAAGACATTCCATGCAAATGGATCAAAAGCAAGTGGGAGTAGCTATACTTTTATCAGGTAAAACAGACTTTAACTTAAAAAGCATGACAAAGAGACACATAAAGGGATCAATTAAGGAAGATGATATAATAACTTTAAACATAGACTTATTTATGCACCCAGCATGGGAGCACCCATATGTATAAAGCAAATAGTACTAGATTTAAAGGGAGAAATAGACTCCAATACAATAACATTTCAAGACTTAACACCTCATTCTCAGCATTAAACAGATCTTATAGACAGAAATTTAACAAATATTGGTTACACTGTATTAAGCAAAGTAAAAAACAAAAATAAGAAGGAAACATTGGATTTAAACTGCACTTTAGACCAAATGGACCTAACAAACATATACAGAACATTTCATCTAACAGCTACAGAATGTAGATTCTTCTCATCAGCACATGAAACACTCTCCGGGATAGACCATACGATAGGATACAAAATAAGTCTCAAAATTTTAATATCAAAATCATGTCAAATACCTCCTCAGACCACAACAGACAAAGCTAGAAATCAGTAACAAGAAGACTTTGGAAACTGTACACATACACGGAAACTGAACAACATGCTCCTGAATTAGACCAAGGAAGAAATTAAAGAGTAAATAAAAAAATTTTGAAAGAAATGAATATCAAAACATAACATACCAGAACCTATAAGATCTAGCAAAACCAGTGCGAAGAGGAAATACTATAGCAATAAGGGCTTACATCAAAAAAAGAGAAAGATTTCAGATGAACAATCTAGTGCACCTCAAGGAACTAGAAAAGTAAGAACAAACTAAACCAAAAATTAGCAGAATGAAATAAATAGTAAAGATCAGAGCAGAACTAAACAAAACAGAGACTTTTAAAAAATTACAAATGATCAATGAAAAACTACAAAGATCAATGAGATGAAAAATTGAAAAGATGAACAAAATTGATAAACCACTTGCTAGACTAATCAAGAAAAACAGAGTAACTACATAAACAAAATCCGAAATGAAAAAGGAGACATTACAACTGACATCACAGAAATACGAAAGATCATCAGAAACTATTGTGAATAACTATACACTAACAAATGGGAAAACCGAGAGGAAATGGAAAAAATTATGTGCATACACAACCTACCAATATTGAATCAGGAAGAAACAGAAAACCTGAATAGACCAATAACAAGTAATGAGAATAAAGCAGTAATAAAAAGTCTCCAACAAAGAAAAGTCCAGTACCAGATGGCTTCACTGCCAAATTCTACCACACTTTCAAGGAAGAACTAACACCTGTTCTCCTCAAACTATTCCAAAAAATTTAAAAGGAGGGAATTCTTTCTAACTCATTCTATCAGCGTTACACTGATACCAAAACCAGACAAAGACACAAGAAAGAAAGAAAGCTGCAGGCCAATCTTCCTGATGAATATAGTTGTAAATATCCTCAAAATACTACCAAACTGAATTCAACAGCACATCAAAAAATAATATAGAGCAATCAAGAGGGATTTATCCCAGGGATGCAGGGATGATTTAAAATATGCAAATCAATAAACATAATATATCACATCAACAGAGTGAAGGACAAAAACCATATGATCATCTCAATAGATGCAGAAAAAGCATTTGATAAAATTCAAAATCCCTTCATTCTTAAAAAAAACTCTTAACAAACTAGGCATAGAAGGAATGTACCTCAACATAATAAAGGCTATACACAACAAAATCTCAGCTAACATCATACCGAACAGGGAAAAGCTAAAAGCCTCTAAGAACTGGAAAAAGATAAAGACGCCCACTTTCACCATTCCTATTCAAGTTATTACTGAAGTCCTAGCCAGAGCAATCAGGCAAGAGAAGGAACTAAAATGTATCCAAATTGGAAAAGACGAGGTCAAATTGCCCCTCTTTGCTGATAATGTGATCTTACATTTAGAACAACCTAAAGATTTCACCAAAAAAAAGCTTTTTTAGATCTGATAAATAAATTCAGTAAAGTTGCAGGATATGAAATCAACATAGAAAAATCAGCATTTCTATACACCAATAACGAACTAGTTGAGAAAGAAATTAAGAAGGCCAACCCATTTACAATAACTACAAAAAAATTAACATATCTAAAAATAAAGTTAACCAAGGAGGTGAAAGATCTCTACAAGAAAAACTACAAATTGCTGATAAGAGAAATTGAAAAGGACACAAACAAATGGGAATAAATCCCATGCCCAATGATCAGAATTAATATAGTTAAAATGATGACCATTCTGCCCAAAGCAACCTACAGATTCAATGCCATCCCTATCAAAATACCAACATCATTTTTCAGAGACTTATTTTTAAAAATCCTAAATTCATGTGGAACCAAAAAAGAGTCCAAATGGCCAAAGCAATCTAGAGGAGAAAGAACAAAGCTAGAGGTATCATACTGCCTGACTTCAAAATATATTATAAGGCTATAGTAACCAAAACAGTGTGATATTAGTATAAAACCCACAGACTAGTAGAACAGAATAGAGATTCTTAAAATAAACCTACATATTTACATATTTACTTTGATTTTCAGCAAAGTCACCAAGAACATACATTGGGGAAAGAATATCCTCTTCAATAAATGGTACTGGGAAAAATAAATGTCCGTATGCAAAAGAATGAAACTAGATTCCTGTGTCTTACCATACACAAAAATCAACACAAGAGAAATTAAAGACTGAAATATAAGTCCCCAAATTATAAAACCACTAGAAGAAAACAGGAAAAACACTTCAGGACATTGATCTAGGTAAAGATTTATGGCTAAGACCTCAAAAGCACAGACAACCAAAACAAAAATAGACAAATGGGACTACATTAAACACAAAGCTTCTGCACAGCAAAAGGATCAACACACTGAAGAGACAATCTGTTGAATGGGAGAAAATATTTACAAACTATTCATTCAGCAAGGAATATCCAAAACATACAAAAAAACTCAATAAAAAAATGAAATAATCCCATTTAGACATGAGCAAAGGACATGAATAGACATTTCTCAAAAGTAGACACACAAATGATCAATAGGTATATTTAAAAATGATTATCATTAGTAATCATCAGGTAAATGCAAATCAAAACTACAATGAGATATCTTACCCCAGTTAAAGTGGCTATTAGTTAAAAAAACAAGAAGCAGACACTGGAAAGGATTCAGATAAAAGAGAACTTACACATTAGTCTTGAGAATGCAAATTGGTATAGCCACTGTGGAAAACAGTATGGAGATTTCTCAAAACACTAAAAATGGAGCTACCATACGATCCAGTAATCCCACTACTAGGTATTTACCCAAAGGAAGATAAATCAGTACATCAAAGGGATACCTGCACTCACATGTTTATTGCAGCACTATTTACAAGAGGAAAGGCCCTTTCGCAGCCATCACCGAAGCGGGGGCGGCCAAAATGAAGTTTAATCCCTTTGTGACTTCCGACCGAAGCAAGAATCACAAAAGGCATTTCAATGCACCTTCCCACATTCGCAGGAAGATTATGTCTTCCCCTCTTTCCAAAGAGCTGAGACAGAAGTACAACGTGCGATCCATGCCCATCCGAAAGGATGATGAAGTTCAGCTTGTACAAGGACACTATAAAGGTCAGCAAATTGGCAAAGTAGTCCAGGTTTACAGGAAAAAAAATGTTATCTACATTGAACGGGTGCAGCGGGAAAAGGCTAATGGCACAACTGTCCACGTAGGCATTCACCCCAGCAAGGTGGTTATCACTAGGCTAAAACTGGACAAAGACCGCAAAAAGATCCTTGAACGGAAAGCCAAATCTCGTCAAGTAGGAAAGGAAAAGGGCAAATACAAGGAAGAAACAATTGAGAAGATGCAGGAATAAGGTAATCTTATATAAAAGCTTTGATTAAAACTTGAAACAAAGAAAAAAAAAAGGAAAGATATGGAGTCCATCTACAGATGAATGGATAAAGAAAATGTGGCATTCATACACAATGGAATACTATTAAGCTATAGAAATGGATGAAATCCTGTTAGTTGTGCAACATGGAGGAAACTAGAGGTCATTATGTCAAATGAAATGAGCCAGGCACGGAAAGACAAACATCACATAGTCTCACTCATATGTGAGCTAAAAAGTTGATCTCATGGAGTTAGAGAGTAAAATGACTGATAGCAGAGGCTGGAAAGGATGTGTGTGTGGGAGTGAGAGATGAAGAGGGGTACAAACATATGGTTAGATAGAGATAGAAGATATACATTCTTGGGGAAAAATCTAATTGGATTAAAAATGGGCAAAAGATCTGAATAGACATTTCTCAAAAGACATGCAAATGGCAAACAGGTATATGAAAAGGTATTTAACATCATGAATCATCAGATAAATGCAATCAAAACTGTAATAAGATATTATTTCACCCCAGTTAAAATGATATATCCAAAAGACAGGCAATAACAAATGCTGGTGAGGATGCAGAGGAAAGGGAATCCTTGTACACAGCTGGTGGGGCTGTAAATTATTACAACCACCATGGAGAGCAGTTTAGAGGTTCCTCAAAACACTAAAAATAGAACTACGAATGGTCCACAATCCCACTGCTAGGTATATATCCCAAAGAAAGGAAATCAGTGTATCAAAGAGAGATCTGCACACCCATGTTTGCTGCAGCACTATTCATAATGGCCAAGATTTAGAAGAAACCTGAGTGTCCATCAATAGACAAATATATAAGGAAAATGTGATACGTCTACACAATGGAGTGTATTCAGCCATAAGAAGAATGAGATCCTGTCACTGGGAACAACATGGATAGAACTGGAGATCATTACATTAAGTGAAATAAGTCGGGCACAGAAACTTTGCGAGTTCTCACTTATTTGTGGGAGCTAAAAAAAGTTAAAACAATTGAACTCATGGTGATAGACAATAGGATGATAGTTACCAGAGGCAGGGAAGGGTAGTGGTGGATGGGAGAAGTGGGGATGGTAAATGGATATAGATACACAGTTAGATATAATGAATAAGATGTAGTATTTGATAGCACAATAGGATAACTGCAGTCTACAATAATTTGTTGTATATTTTAAAATACCTAAAGAGTACAATTGGATTGTTTGTAACACAAAGGATAAATGTTTGAGGAGATGGATACCCCATTTATCCTGATGTGATTATTATGCATGGTATGTCTCTATCAAAATATCTCATGTACCCCATAAATATACACATCTCTTATGTACCCACAAAAATTAAAAATTAAAACATTTTAAGTAGAAGTTCTAATGTGCAATAGCAGATTAGGGTGACTGTTATCAGCAACAGTGTATTGCATGTTTCAAAGTAGCTTGGTGAGAGGACTTGAAATATTCCCAATAGAAGGGGAACATCACACACTGGGGCCTATCATGGGGAGGGGGGAGGAGGGAGGGATTGCATTGGGGAGGTATACATGATATAAATGATGAATTGATGGGTGCTGACGAGTTGATGGGTGCAGCACACCAACATGGCATAAGTATACATATGTAACAAACCTGCACGTTATGCACATGTACCCTAGAACTTAAAGTATAATAAAAAAATAAAAATAAATAAAAAAAGAAATATTCCCAATAAATAGAAATGATGGATAACCCTAATACCCTAACTCGATTACATATTCTGTAACAAATACTCACATGTACACCACAAATGTGTATAATATTATGTATCCATAAATACATCAAAGGGAAAACTTATAAGACAAAATCCAGTATGGTGCTTATCACTTAGTAAACACCCAACAAAGGTTTACAATGACCTTTTCACTTGTTTGTAAACATCTCCTTCTAGAACTAAGCTTCTTTTGGGGAATAACTGGTTTACCTTGTGCCTTGCAAAGTACTTGGCATATAAGAGACATCTAATAAAGATACTTCAAATGAATGAGCACTTAGTCATTAAATTTGATCATCTCAACCTCATGTATGTTCCTCATTTTTCTTATACTAAAATATTCAACCAGGTAGAAAGGTTCTCCTTGGCATGGACTAGTCTTCTACCTTTTTGTGTTCTTTTTTCTACCAATCCCCACCCATCTTAGGGAGTAGCATGGTATCAGGTACATGGTAGGAATATAATTATTTTTGTGGATGAAATGATGAATAGGTTATACATTTGTGCATTCTTTTCTCTGAATCAGAGCTTTCTCATGTCAAAACTTATGCCTGACCCTTGCATCTTGAACTATGGAAAACCAGGCTGAGAGAGTCTATCCAACTAGGTCAACTCTGCCCAGGAGAGATGAAATCACTGTCTCTTGTGATTAACCTATACACATCTCAAGAAGGCATGCACTCATACTCTCCAGGAGGATTATCTTTCATCTTGATGATCAGATGAAGGATGAGGACAGGAAGAGTCAGAGGGAGGAAAGCTACTGCTAAAGAAGAGATACATGTACCTTGGGACTAAAATGAAGCCATAGCTAACCAGGGTGAATTAACTCAAAGGAAGTTGCAGCTTCATATACAGCCAAAAAGCAATAGCTCACCTTGAATGCAGAAACACTATTACATCTTGGGCAAGCAGCACCAAGGTGATAAGCCCTTTATATGGTCTTTTATCAGAGTTCCGGGTTTCCTGTCCCTATTTACAGCTAAAGTCCTGGACTCCCTCAGCTTATTCCCACCTTTACTACTTACTTCTCTATTCCTTCTGACTGTATCTTCTCTTTTGAGGTCCAAGGTCAACTCTCCAGACAAATATGACTTCTCCAATGTGGTCCTCAGCCCCTCTCTTGGAAATGCTTTTATAGGATAAGCAGTGTAGCAGAATGGAAAGAGTAGGGGCCTTGGGGTAATCAGATCGGCACTTAAATTCCACTCACAAGCTGTCACCTTGGATAAGCATCTTAACCTCCAAAGCCTCTGTTTCTTTTTTTTTTTTTTTTTTTTGAGATGGAGTCTGGCTCTGTCACCCAGGCTGGAGTGCTGTGGCCGGATCTCAGCTCACTGCAAGCTCCGCCTCCCGGGTTCACGCCATTCTCCTGCCTCAGCCTCCCGGGTAGCTGGGGCTACAGGCGCCCGCCACCTCGCCCGGCTAGTTTTCTGTAGTTTTTAGTAGAAATGGGGTTTCACCGTGTTAGCCAGGATGGTCTCGATCTCCTGACCTCATGATCCGCCCGTCTCGGCCTCCCAAAGTTCTGGGATTACAGGCTTGAGCCACCGCACCCGGCCCAAAGCCTCTGTTTCTTAATGAGCTTAATAATATCTACCCCATAGGGTAGTTTTGTGTATCAAATGAGATTAAAAAGAGTAGTTGCTATAATCAGCATCATTAATCCTCTTTCTTTATTGGCATCTGTCCTGAGGTAAACACCTTTCCCACCTGGCTTCAGTCCTGGAGAATCAACCCTACTTTTCCAGGTACCCCTGGTGAGGAATAAATTCTACAGAAAAGTTATCTGTTTGGGTTATTGTTGGTTCCTTAAAACCACCGTGCTGTTCACAAGACAGCTTTTAAAACTTGAGCACTTACTATATACACACACCTCAATGAACATGCCCATCTAAGCCCATCTACTTGTAAGGTTCTTAAGGTGCTCTGCCCTAAAATGGTGGATGAAAATGAAGTCCCCACCTTTCCAGACAGGGCTGAAAGCTTAGGAAAGTCACACAGATTGACACAGATCCAATGGCTGCTGTCTCCCTCCTGTTTAAAGCACAGCCTGGAGAGTCTGACCTTGCAGCTGCCCAGGTTTCTGGTGCTAATTCACAGTCCCTAAGAAAATCAGCACCCTAGGGCACATTAATCATTCTCTTTCACAGAGATAAAATATTTTCTCTACTGATCCTGGACACGAGGCTTGCCTAGGAATGATCTGCATTCTAAGGTCACTCCTTTTAATCTTCTTGTCTCATGGAAATGTCTTTCCATCCAGGGTTCTGCCTGCATCCTGGCACTTCTCATAATTTACCATGGTACTATGGTATTCAGAGATCTCAGAAGTTATGTAATTTAACCCCAAATTTGTACATAGAAAGAAACTGAGGCTCAGAGAGGGGATAAGGCATGACCAAGAGGCAGAGCAGTCAGAGGCAGACTCAAGTCCAGATACTTGTCCAGCTGCCTGTCCCACTAGACAAAGGGCAATCATGCATTGCCAGTACCGCCAATACTACACATTAGAAACCAGCTACTGTTAAGAGACTAGGCTTCAAGGATCTCTTTCTTTCTTTCTTTCTTTTTTTTTTTTTTTGAGACGGAGTTTTGCTCTGTCACCCGGGCTGGAGTGCAATGGCACATACTCAGCTCACTGCAAGCTCCGCCTCCCAGGCTCACACCATTCTCCTGCCTCAGCCTCCTGAGTGGCTGGGACTACAGGTGCCCACCACCCTGCCTGGCTAATTTCTTTTTGTATTTTTAGTAGAGACGGGGTTTCACTGTGTTAGCCAGGATGGTCTCAATCTCCTGACCTCGTGATCCACCTGCCTCGGCCTCCCAAAGTGCTGGGATTACAGGTGTGAGCCACTGTGCCCAGCCTGTTCATTTACTAGAAAGGTAAGCTTGAGCAAGCTTTTACCTTCACCAACCTCTGTTTCTACACCTGTAAACTGAAGCTAATAATGCATCATGTGGTGGTAATGCATCATCTCAGGGAGATAATCAGTAAAGTACTTAGCACAGGGTATACATTCCCACCATCATTGTAATCTTCATCATCATCATCATCATTGACAATCATGTCGATGTCACTCAACAACTGCAACCACATAGGAAATTTGGGGAAGGCTTCCTCATCAAGAAACCATTCCACTTGGGACGTCTTCTTGATGAGAGACAGGACAGGAACTTCTCCTTCTAATGTGAATAATCAACTGCAGCCTTCATTTCCCTCCTGTGAAGACATGTTTATGAGTAGTAAGTAAATGCAGCTTTCTCCTATTTAAGCCAGACTTCTTTAACTCCTTACTAGTTTCCTTTAGCCTATTAAGTAAAATTTCATTTTTGTCATAGGTTTTTCTAGGGAAGAGTTCAAGATACTTACACATAGCCTGACAAATGTCCTTTTCTCCTTCTCCAACTGCACACAAATAATGGCATTTCAGCAACTGAACAGCTATGTTCAGTTTACAATTACTAACTAGATTTTGACCAAGTTTTCATGTAATCTGCAATGTGAATTCTCTATGAGGGCTTTGCAGAATACTAGGATTCTAACTCCCTAACTTATGCCCCTGCCCCCAAAATTATACCAATTGAGCTGCCTCCATCTTTCATATCAGAATAAGTTCCATAAAAGGAGATTCAACTCAGCTCACATTTTAGTGTAAACACTATATTAGCTCAGTGCAATCCTTAGGAATAAAACTTAGAGACCTTTGATAACTTAGTAAATGATATCTGAGTGACCTTGGTAACTTGCCCAGAGTCACACAATTGGTCGGAAAAGATGACACCCAGGTCTTAAAACATACTAAAGTTGCAGAGTGCAGTGTCTCCTAATTCCAAACACCATGTTTGTTCTTCCCGATGTTTAACCTAACCTCTCCTACTTTGGTCTAAGTCTATCTATCCACTCTTACTTTGCCACTGACATAGCACTAAAGATTTCTAAGTCCAGTCCCACTGGTCTCAGAGTTCACTACCTTTGACTGAGAGGAGGTGAACCAAGGTGTGGTATGTTCATTCCCTTAAGAGCTGGGGTAAAGAAATGGGCATCCTGTGAATTGTGAGGATCCTGCATGATAATCTAGGTATCTGTCTCCGAGCAACAGAGAGCACAGGGAGTAATTATAGGCTCTTGCTTTTGTACTGCACTCAACAATGTTCAAAGCACATCCACATCCTGTTGAGCCTTCCAACCATCCCATGAGGAGGGCAGAGCAGGAATTATGATTTAAAATGAGGTTCAGAAAAGGCTAAATGATTTTTCCAAAGTCAGAAAGCTAGTGAGCAGTCAGGCTGGGACCAGAGCCTAAGCCGGGGCTTTCTCTCACACACATTGGAAAAGAAAGCTCAGGATGGATCATCCCTTAAGCTATTATTAGAAATTCTCTGATCATCAGCTGATGCTTTAATGGGGCTGAGCTAGTGGTCAGCTGTGAATAAGAATGGTCCACAAATCCACCACCATGAGAAAGCCTGGGGAAGGGTAGAATAGAGAAAAGGAGAGAAGAGGAGGGTTCCAAGGACAAACATCTTAAACTCCAATCCACCCTTTTATTGAAGACTAGATCTGACAGTGCCAAACCAACCCCTTTGCAAGCTTTTCCTCCCTCGGTTCCTAGACTAGGTGCTCCTGGGAAACAAGAGCTTTGCATCTCCAATAGTCAGTGCCTTGCTGGGCACAGGGCAAAGTCTCATATAGATTTGATGAATGGATAAATGAATGAATCACTATGTGTCCACACTAACTCCAGGTTTTGTCTTTCACAACGATTCTTGCACGCACCTCTGGTTCCACCCCTCCCCAACCCTGCATCCTCTCCAATGTCTGACCCAGTTCAGTGTCAGGGCTCCAAATCCAGAAAAGAATTATAGTCTAATAAAGGTCTGAGCATAAGCCCCTGTCATCCTGAGACAGCAGTTTTCAGTTGAGACAACCCAAGCAATTGTATTCCTCATTCCCTTCAGGCATATCACATTGACATTTCTCCTAGCAGGGGGATTTCTTGTTTCAAAGCAAAAAATCAATACAGTTTTATTAGCCATCCAATGTAATAAACTTGCCACAGATGACAGCTTCTAGGTCCAAATCTGATCAATCAAAGATGAGTCTGAGATACCAAAGGAATATATCCAAATAGTCTCCAGTTCCCCTGCCCTCCCCTCTCTCTCCTGAGCACCATCAGCCTGATCTTGTTCTTTATCACGTCTGCCTGACCTTCTGCACAGTCTCTTAATCACTCTCCAGAGCTCCAGGCTCTCCGCTCTCCAGTTTTTCTTCCATCTCATATGAATTTTTTCCTCCTCTGTATTATATTTGAGGTCCTTCCTAATGTGACCTACCTCTCCTGACTGATTTCTCTCCACTCCTCCCAATCATGCTACAGATCAACAGAAGCATTCCCCAGAGAGCACATGAATTCCCTATTAGGAATTCTCAGCAGGAGAACTCCTCATTTTTCAAGGCCCACTTACTCTGGGAAACCTCCTTCAAAGGCCCCCAAAAAGGAAGTTACTCTCTTTTCCATGATCTGTTAGTATTTTATTCATATCTAATACCTGGCACATTATCATAATTTTGGCTTACAGGCATACTTCATTTAATTGCACTTTGCTTTACTGAACTTTACAGATATTGTGTGTTTTTTAACAAATTAAAGGTTTATGGCAGCCCCATGTTGAGTAAGTCTATCAGTGCCATTTTTTCTGATAGCATATGTTTACTATGTGTCTGTGTCATATTTTGGTAATTCTCACAATATTTCAAACTTTGTCATTATTATTATGTCTGTCATGATGATCTGTGATAAGTGATCTTTGATGCTACTCTTGTAACTGTTTTGGGGTGCTATGAATTGAACCAATATAAGACAGCAAACTTAGTTGATAAATGTTGTGTGTGTTCTAACTGCTCCAGTGACCAGCCATTCCTCCAACTCTCTCCCTCTCCTTGGGCCTCCCTATTCCCTGAGAAATAACAGTATTAAAATTAGGCTAATTAATATCCCCACAACGACCTCTAGTGTTCAAGTGGAAGGAAAAGTAGCATTTCTCTCACTTTAAATCAAAAGCTAGGAATGATTAAGCTTAGTGAGGAAGGCATGTTGGAAGTCAAGATAAGTGGAAAGCCAAGCCTCTTACACCAGTTAGCCGAGTTGTGAAAGCAAAAGAAAACTTCTTGAAGGAAATTAAAAGTGCTGCTCCAGTGAATACACAAACGATGAGAAAGCAAAACAACCTTATCACTGATATGAAGAAAATTTTAGTGATCTGGATAGAAAATCAAACCAGCCACAACATTCCCTTAAGCCAAAGCCTCATCCAGTACAAGGCCCTAACTCTCTTCAGTTCTATGAGGGCTAAGAAAGGTGAGGAAACTGCTAGCAGAGGTTGGTTCATGAGGTTAAAGGAAAGAAGGAAAGGAGTTGTCTCCAGAACATAAATGCGCAAGGTGAAGTAGCAAGTTCTGATGTATAAGCTATGAAAATTTATCAAGAAGATCTAGCTAAGATCATTGATGACAGTGGCCACACTAAATGACACATTTTCAATACAGATAAAATAGCCTTCTGTTGGAAGAAGATGCCATTTGGGACTTTCATAGCTAGAGAAGTCATTGTCTGGCTTCAAAGCTTCAAAGGACAGACTGACTCGCAGAGGCTAATGCAGCTGGTGATTTTAAGTTGAAGCCAGTGCTCATTTACCATTCTGAAAATCCTAGGACCCTTAAGAATTATGTAAAATCTACTCTGCCTGTACTCTAGAAATGAAAAACAAAGCCTGGATGACAGCACATCTGTTTACAGCATAGTTTACTGAATATTTTAAGCCCACTGTTGAGACCTACTGCTCAGAAAAAAAAGATTTCTTTCAAAATATTCCTGCAGGCCAAGCATGGTGGCTCACACCTGTAATTCCAGCACTTTGGGAGGCCAAGGCAGGTGGATCAGTAGAGGTAAGGTGTTCAAGACCAGCCTGGCCAACATGATGAAATCTCGTCTCTACTGAAAATACGAAAAAAAATTAGCCAGGTGTGATGGTGCATGCCTGTAATCCCAGCTACTAGGGAGGGTGTGGCGTGAGAATCACTTGAACCTGGGAGGTGGAGGTTGCAGTGAGCTGAGAGCGCATCACTGCATGCCAGCCTGGGTGAAAGAGCGAGTCTCCATCTCAAAAATATATATGTATTACTTCTCACTGACAATGCACCTGGCCACTCAAGAGCTCTGATGGAGATGTACAAGATTAATGCTGTCTTTATGCCTGCTAACATAACACTCATTCTGCAACCCATGAATCAAGGAGCCATTTCCATTTTCAAGTCTTATTGTTTCAGAAATATATCTCCTAATGCCAAAGCTGCCATAGATAGTGATTCCTCTGATGGACTGGAGCAAAGTAAATTGAAAACCTTGTAGAAAGTTTTCACCACTCTAGATGCCATTAAGAACATTCATGATTCATGGCAGGAAGTAAAAATATCATTAACTGGAGTTTGGAAGAAGTTGGTTCCAATCTTCATGGATGACTTTGAAGGGTTAAGCGGAGCTCAGGTTGGACTCAATGGCTCATGCCTGTAATCCCAGCACTTTGTGGGGTGAATCACTTGAGCCCAGGAGTTCAAGATCAACCTGGGAAACATGGCAAAACTCCATCTCTATAAAAAATACAAAAATTAGCTGGACATGGTGGCACATGCCTGTAGTCTCAGCTACTCAAGAGGCTAAGGTGGGAGGAGTGCTTGAGCTCAGGAGGCAGAAGTTGCAGTGAGCCATGATGGTGCCACTGCACTCCAGCCTGGATGACAGAGTAAGACTGTCTCAAAAAGAACTGGAGAGATGTGACTAAATTGTGGCAATCTCATGATAAAACTTGAATGGATGAGGAGTTGCAGTTGCTTCTCATGGATGAACAAAGAAAGTGGTCTCTTGAGATGGAATCTAATTCTAGTGAAGATGCTGTGAATATTGTTGAAACAACAATATTAATAAAGCAATAGAAAGCTTTGAGAGAATTGACTTCAGTTTTGAAAAAAGTTCTACTGTGGTTAAAATGGTACCAGACAGCATCATGTGCTACAAAGAAATCTTTCCATGAAAGGAAGGCTCAACTGAAGTGGCAAACGTATTTTATTTTACTTTATTTTATTTTATTTTATTTTATTATTTTATGGCAGGATCTAACTCTGCCACCCAGGCTGCAGTGCAGTGGCACAACCTTGAATTCCTGGGCTCAAGCAACCCTTCTACCCTACCCTCCTTAGTAGATGGTAGTATAGGCATGCACCACCACGCTCAGCTAATTTTTTTTTTTTTTCTGTAGACACAGGGTCTCACTATGTTGCCCAGGCTGGTCTTAAACTCCTGGCCTCAAAAGATTCTCCCACCTCAGCCTCCCAAAGTGCTGGGATTTACAGGTATGAGGCAATATACGCAGCCTGTTGTCCTATTTTAAGAAATTACCACAACCACTCCAACCTCCAGCAACCACCACTCTGATCAATCAGCTGCCACCAAAATTGCGATAAGACCCACCAACAGTAAAACGATTACAAGTAGCTGAGGGTTCAGATATCATTAGCATTTTTTAGCAAATAAAGTACTTTTAAATTAAGGCGTGTACTTTTTTGTAGATATAATGCTTCATGCACTTAATAGAGCTTATAGGGTAAGCATAGCTTCTATATGAACTGGGAAACCAAAACATTCTTGTTACTCACTTTATTGTGATATTCACTTTATTGTGTTAGTCTGGAACTGAACCACATTATTTCTGAGCTATGCCTGTACTTGTCTCTTCCCCTACTCATAAACTCCTCTAAGGAGAGAAGTTGTCTCCAGAACATAAAAGTACAAGATGAAGGAGCAAGTTCAGGTGTAGCAGCTGCAGCAATTTATCCAGATGATCTACGATTATTGATAATGGTAGCTGCACAAAACAACAAATTTTCCATGTAGATTAAATAGCCTGCTGTTGGAAGAAGGTGCCATCCAGGACTTTCATAGCTAGAGAAGAGAGTACAAGGCCTAACTTCAAAGCTTCATAGGACAGACTGTAGGCTAGGTTTGGAGTGTTATTCAACCTTCAGACATTCTTGAACACCCCATGCCTACCATAGTATCCGTACCGAGCACACAAAGTGTATTGGGCTGGACTGAAAGAGGTTACTGAAGATTGTCAAAATGTCAGGCAATTCACATGTTGCATACCCGTAAGAGCTCTTGAAAGTTAAAGAACACCTACCTAAGAGTATGTAAATTATTAAAACATTTTAGCGGGCAATATAGCAATACATTCCAACATTTTAAATATGCAAACTCTTTGACTCAGCCATTCCATTTCTAGTGCATTCTTACATACATGCACTAAGAAATATCTACAAGGATGTGCAGTACAGCTTTGTTTTGTTTATAATAACAAAAAAAGAATACAAAGTATCCATTAATAGGAATACCAGTTAAATATATAATGTTATGCTTATACCATGTAATACTATTGAGTTATTAAGAATGAAATAGAATTATATGTGCAAACTTGGGAAAATGTCCAAGATATAATGATAAGTGAGAAAATTAAGCTGCAACACAATGGAAAGAAAGTGCACCAATCCATTAACAATATTATCTTCAGGGTAAGGAATTAGAGAATAATTTTATTCTGAACTCTATACATTTTCATACCTTTTTATTTCTAAGGAAGCAATACATTTATAATAAAAAAAAAATGCATTTTCTTAAAATGTAGAAGCCCACCCTCCACTCCATCCCCAGCTTCCCTTTTGGATGCAGTGGAAGATGATAAGCACTGGGCTGTTCATGGGCTGGAAAAGCTAGAATCTGCTTTTCTCCAGGTGCTCCATGAGAGAGGCACAGCTCTGATGGCCCCTCCCTCCCAGCTGCCAATCACGCCCTCTCTTCCTCTGATGATTCTACTGTGGGATGGGGGGGGAGAGCATAGAACAGGATAGGCAGGAGAGGGGCAGGTAGGTGGGAGAGCTCTAACATCAAAAACTGCCTCTGCCTGTCTTTCCTCTCAAGTCTGACTTGTCAAGCCCAAAATTAGAAGAGAAATGAACTGTAGCTAAATCAGCTAACTGAACCAAGAAACAGCCCTCCACCTTCACTTCCGGTGACATCGATCCAGTGATATGGACAGGGTCCCCCAGCAGTAGAGAGTTCTGCAGACACACAGGCTGACCTGCCCAAGTACTGCCTGTAGAAGGCACATGGGAACATAGCTACTTGAAAAGGAAAGGACAGAAACAATTGAATGAATTCCATGATTGGGAAATTGCCTAATCTAATTTTTCTCTTTGGATGAGTGTCCTCTGTCTCTGCTTCAAATGGTGGAAAGGGGCACCAGAGTGAGGCTGCTGCTAGCTTTCTTTAATGACATGCTGGGACCTAGGTCTGGTATTACCAATATTCCAGAATCTAAGGAAAGGGCATTATGCCAGATGAGCCTCTCCCTCCCTCCCACTGTGTAAGCTTTAGAATCTGAACTGGACTGAGAGGGCCTGAAGATTACACTTCTGGTAAATAAAAATAATTCTAATATTATATTATTAGCTCCAGTAATGCTATTACTAGTTAGGTAATAGCTCAATAAATATCACCTTCTTACTCTGTGTCAAATACTGTGTCAGGTGCTTTGTATGCGTTATCTCACTTTAAAACAATCCTATGATAAGTACGATTATTATTCCACTTTTAAAAATGAGAACACTAATGCTCTATTAAATAACTTTCACAACATCACTCAACTAGTAAGAAGCAACACGAAGACTGGTTTAGTTCCATTCTTAACCATGAAACTGTGGTGGTTTGCACAGTAGAATCTTGGCATTCATGAGGAATACACCAAAATGAAACCAAAATACCCTACTAAGAAAACAAACTTACCTCCCTCTTAAAATTTTGCAAAACTGCAGGGAAAGATATTTTGAAAAAAATAATAAACCAATTAACATGAGAGGCATTGGGTATATTGGGTAAATACCCAGACACTAGAGTCAGACTACCTAGGTTCAAATCTCAGCTCTCTACCATCTACCAGCTATGTGACCTTAGCAAACCATTTAACCCTCTGAGCCTCAGTTTCTTCATTTTTAAAATGGGTTGTTTTGGCCGGGCGTGGTGGCTCACACCCGTAATCCTAGCACTTTGGGAGGCTGAGGCGGGCGGATCACTTGAAGTCAGGAGATCATGACCAGCCTGGCCAACATGGTGAAACCCCGTCTGTACTAAAAATACAAAAGTTAGCTGGGCGTGGTGGCACACACCTGTATAATCCCATCTACTCAGAGGCTGAGGCGGAGGTTGCAGTGAGCTGAGATTGCAACACTGCGCTGCATCCTGGGCAACAGAGCGAGACTCAATCTCAAAAAAATAATAAGGATTGTTTTGAGGGTTAGAAGAGTTCATATAGTAAGTGTATTTGTTTCCTATTGTTTCTATAACAAATTACCACAAACTTATTGGCTTAAAACAACACTAATTTATTACCTTACAGTTCTGGAGGTCAGAAGTTCCAAATGGGTTTTACTGGGCTAAAGTCAAGGTCTGTGTTTCTTCTGCAGGTTCTAGGGGAGAACTGATTTCTTTGCCCTTTCCGGTTTTTATAAACCACTTGCAGTCTATCTTCAAAGCCAGAATCTTCACATCACTCTGACCTCTGCTTTCCCTGCGCATTCCTTTTTCCGACTCTGACTCTCCTGCATCCCTCTTTCCCTCATAGATATCCTCGGGTCCACGTGGATAATCCAAGGTAATCTCCTCATCTCAAGAGCCTTCATTTGCTCACATCCGCAAAATCCCTTTTACCATGTAAGGTAACATATTCATAGGTCCCAGGGATTAGGATTAGGATGTAGACATCTTTGGAGTCATTGTTCTACCTGTCACAGCTAGATATATATAAAGATCGAGATATATATAGATATATACGTACTAGTAGCAACACTAAAAATTTAAAAGATTACCCATAACCAAATCAGAACCTTTAGGGAATTCCTGAAAGATTAAAACAACAACAACAACAACAACAAAAACAAGTGCAATCATATTGACAATATAATCATAGCTCAAAATAACGATGAGAAGATTACTAGGGATAGTTCCAGAGAAGCACCAAGCTTGGAGTCAAAATATATAAGGGATAGAAAAGACCCTGCTCAATTAAAGCACTTCAGTAGCAGTATTTGAGTCTGTGGGTCCTGCTGCACCCCCTGCTTCTTCTAAGAGGCAGATGCAGAGTTTTCCCGGTGAGGGTGAGTTGTGTGGCGTGATGGTCTAGACAGATGGGGAGCCCCACACTCAGCACACAAGCTACCAGCACAAGCCTATTAGCAGCACCTCTTGCCTCTCCTCTGCCACAGTCACAAAAGCAGAAAATATAATCAGCATTCAAAGACTCTAACACTGACAAGGTATCAGAAAAAAAAAAAAAAAACTACAGCCCCAAATGTCTTTATTAGAAAATAAAATAGAAACTAGATGGAGGAAGAACAACAGTAATTAAACCCATGAAAAGTAAAAAACAGAAATTTTAAAAGTTTTTAAAAAGCAGAAAAAGTTAAGCTGATTAACAAAAATCAAAAGCTAATCCTTGAGAGAACTAATAAACTAACAAATCTCTAATGAGTCTAATCAAGAAAAATAAGACATCAAAGCTAGTGTTAACACAAACATAGGGTGATAACTATAGATATGGGGAAGATTAGAAGAATACTTTTTCGAATAGATTTGAAAATCTATGTGAAAGGGACTCTTCTGCTAAAAAACATAAATAATCAAAAATGACTCAAGAAAAGGTATGATTCCTGAATAGACCACATATAACCAGAGAAAATACTAAAAGTCTCAAAATATCCCCTTTCAAAAGACACCACAACCAAACAGTTTTGCCAGGGAATTCTACCAAACCTTTAAAGGAATAAATCAAATGCAATAATAACAACAAAGGGCTATAAAATATAAAGAAATAAGCTTACAAATAATATAAACAATAATAGTATAAAATATTAATATGAAATAATAACATGAAAATAAAACTTATTGAATGACATACAGTAAGGTTAGTCACACTATATACTGAATTGGAAGGCTCAATAATATCAAAACGTCTATTCTCCCCAGTCTGTAAATGTAGTTCGCAATCTTAAGTTCATTTCCAAGGGTAACTCCAGCTGGATTTTTAATGGAATTTGAAAAGAATACAGACTACAAAGATCTTTCAAGTCTTCAAGTTACAAATATCATCTCTGCTTATAATTTTCTTTAGAAAACTTCCCAGCTAAATAATCACTTCTGTATTTCCTCTTGATTTCCATAAGCAGTAATAACAATTGGTTTTCTTTTAACTATATTCTGCAAAAAGACTACATTTATGATATTTATGAGATCAATGTATTTAATATTGATTATATTATTTGCATGATATTTATTACATGCTGCACCCTCTGCATGAATGTATAAGGCATATATTATCTCATGTAATTCTTGCAATCCTGTGTTAAGATATCTTCCATTTTAAGAGGTACCATTGCCAAATGCGGTGGCTCACACCTGTAACCCAAGCACTCTGGGCGACTGAGGCAGGTGAGTTCAAGATCAGCCTCACCTTTTAGAGATGAAATTCCATCTCTAAAAAAATACAAAAGATGAGCCAAGTGTGGTGGCACATGCCAGTATTCCCAGCTGCTTGAGAAGCAGAGATGGGAGAATTGCTTGAGCCGCAGAAGTCGAGGCTGCAACAAACCATCATCATGCCACTGCACTCCAGCTCGGGTGACAGAGCCAGAAATATCATTTATTTATGTACCACCAAGAAAGAAACATCCTTGTCATCTTGTCATTTAATCTATACATATCCATTTTACAGTTGATAAAACTAAAACAAAATACATCTTGGAATCAATGAAGGATGGTAATATCCCTGTGGTAAAAGTAAGAAAATGGAAGCTTGTTCGGGGATTGAAGTAACTTCTCCGTTTCTTCTGTGCTCTAGCTTGGAATTGTCCTGCATGGATTGCATTTCTCCTCCCATCCCTGCTACACACCTAAGAGACAGTTGGCGTTTTTTCATTTGTTTTCAATCAAGCATGTCCGTAAAAATTACACCACACTTTTCCAACTAGAAGCATCCCTAACTGAGCAACTCCAAAAACAAAAACAAAACAAAAATACTACAGAAGCCCTTTAAATAGTTTAAGAACACAGTCCTGTCCCCCTAGGCTTATATAGATTAAACTACACAGTCCCTTCAATCCTATTTCGTGTTATGTGATTTTTCGACACCTCAAGGACCCAGCTACCCTCATGGAAAGGTCATGACTGCCTGGGGGATTAGGGTTCCTTGTGTTTAAAGGTATTCTAACGTTTCACATAACCTGAAGACAGGACCTCACTCAAATAGTATATTTTATGTACTAACTAAGGCTTTTTTTTTTTTATGACAAATATCCCAGTGTGTAGGAGAGGCTGACTGGGAGCACCTGAAAAGAAAAGTAGCATTCTCTGGTAGAAAGAGCACTTAATAAGGATCCAGAGGCCTCATTCTAGGCCTGACCCTTGGTCCACAAAAGTGGTGAGAAACTATGAAAAACCGCAGCTGCACACCCCTTGCATGCCCTCCTTCATCCACTCAACTTGGAATTGATCCTCCAGGCCCTGTGCTTCAACCATCATGTTATAATGAAGAAACTGAGGCCCTGATGGAGCAAGTGATCATACCTCTTCACATAGTCCATGGGAAGAGCATGGGCTCTAAGGTCCATCCCAGGCCAGGGATAAGCTCCGATTCATTTACTGGCTATTTATGTGAACTTAACCTCTCTGGAAAAGGGTATAATAATTGTTCCCTTAAATAATGAGAAGTAATGAATATCTGGCACATGGCCTGGCATAAAGAACATGATCAATACAAATCATTTATTATTTTTACTGCCTACGACTTCCCATCATTTGCCCCAGTTATGCCTTCTCGAACTGTGCAGAGTAAGTTTGATTTCTCTTTAATACAGCAGCGCAACCTGGCACGGTGGCTCATGCCTGTAATCCCAGCACTCTGGGAGGACAATATGGGAGGATCACTTGCACCCAGGAGTTTGAGACCAGCTTGGGCAGCATAGTGAGTTCCTGTTTCTACAAAAAATAAAAAATAAATAAATAGCCTGTAGTCCCAGCTATTCAGGAGGTTGAGGTGGGAGGACTGCTTGAGCCTAGGAGGTCTAGGCTGCAGTGAGCCGAGACTGCGCCACTGCACTCCAGCCTGGGTGATAGAGTGAGACCCAGAAAAAACAAAAACAAAAACAAAACAAAAATACTACAGAAGCCCTTCAAATAGTTTAAGAACACAGTCCTGTCCCCCTAAGCTTATATAGATTAAACTACACAGTCCCTTCAATCCTATTTTGTGTTATGTGATTTTTCGACACCTCAAGGACCCAGCTACCCTCATGGAAAATTCCATTTGAAAATGTCCCTTTAGAATGATACATACCACTAATGGTCAATATAGAAAGAAAAAAACTGACAGATCCCCAAAAAATATTCAGAGCCTAAAAAAAGAGGAAGAATTATTACACTTGATCTTAGCCAAAAGGCCGAGAAGCGATGGGAGGAAGAATTATTAATACTATCTCTCTGTTTTAGAAGTGGGAAAACATTCTATACCATACATTACATTAAAAAGAAAAAAAAATCAGGCCAGGTGCGGTGGCTCACGCCTTTAATCCAAGCACTTTGGGAGGCCAAGGCGGGAGGATCACTTGAGGTCAGAAGTTCGAGACCAACCTGACCAACATGGTGAAACCTCGTCTCTACTAAAACTACAAAAAAAATTAGCCAAGCATGGTGGCACACGCCTGTAATCCCAGCTACTCAGGGGGCTGAGGCAGGAGAATGGCTGAAACAGCCAAGATTACACCACTGCACTCTAGCCTGGGAGACAGAGCAAGACTCTGTCTCAAAAAAAAAAAAATTAAGAGCCCCAATTATATGGTTTGGCTCTGTGTCTCCACCCAAATCTCACCTCAAATTGTAATCCCCATGTGTTGAGGGAGGGACTTGGTGGGTGATTAGATCATGAGGGTGGATTTCTCCCTTGCTGTTCTCATGATAGTGAGTGAGTTCTCATGAGATCTTGTTGTTTGATAAGGTCTGGTGCTTCCCCTTCTCTCTCTCTCTCCTGCCTCCATGACTGTAAGTTTCCTGAGGCCTCCCCAGCCATGCAAAACTGTGAGTCAATTAAGCCTCTTTTGTTCATAAATTACCCAGTCTCAGGTAGCATCTTTATAACAGTGTGAGAATGGACTAATATACTAAATGTTAACTAGAAAAAGGATATGAACCCAAAATTCAAACAAGAGGAATTACAACTAGTGAAAAGTTAGAGAAATAATTAACCTCAATAATCAAAGAAATGAAGACTTGGCATGATTATGAGATGCCATTCTATAAGTCAAATTAGGAAAAAAAGGGGTTTTACAATGAGTACACATGAACATACAGAGTAGAATAATAAACACTGGAGACTTCAAAAGGTAGGAAGATAGGAGGAGGGTGAGAAAAATTACCTATTGAGTATAATGTTCTATACTAAAAGCTCAGACTTCACCACAATGCAATATATGCATGTAAGAAATCTGCACTTGCACCCCCAGAATATATAACAATTAAAAAATTAAAATGAAGAGAGTTTTGTCATGATAATATCCAGTGTGGGTGAGGGTATAAGACACTGATGCATTTGAAAATACAAACAGCAGGATAAATTTATACCACCTAATTGGAAAACAATTTGGCAAAATATATAAAGAGCAATCATAAATGTTTTTTGTTTGTTTGTGTGAAACAGTCTCGCTCTGTCACCCAGGCTAGAGTGCAGTGGCACAGTCACGGCTCACTGCAACCTCTAACTCCTAAGCTCAAGCGATCCTCTCACCTCAGCCTCCCAAAGTGTTGCTATTACAGATGTAAGCCACCGCACCCAGCCTCATAAATGTTTATATTCTTTGATCTAATAAAGTCAATTTTGGGAATTTATCTTTAAAAATAAAAACATTTTTTATTGTTTATAAAAGAAGACCAAAATGACCAACAATAAGAGATTGGTTTAAAAAATTCAATCTACATTGTTTAATGCTTTAAAAGTCCCTAGAGCCACATAAGAAAATGGCAATAATATACAATTTGCATTGAACAGTGAATCAGCAGTTAATAGTTTCTTTAAAAGAAAGCTATAAAATTATATATACACTGTTAAGTATTGTAACTATATTTTAATGAAAAGGACTCATAAAAGACTGTAAAGAAATACACTAAAATGTAAACATTGTTTTATTGGGATAGTGGATGATTTTTATTTTCCTTTCACTTCATGGAGGAATACATGGTAATTGTACTCTGGTGTAGTGTGTATCCATGTACTCTTGGAGGCTATAACTGCAGAAATATCTAACACTTCCACAGGAAAATTCAGTTAAATGAATATTTGCTTTGACTAAGGAATTTTATCAAAAGGGCTTAAGAAATAACAACACATTTATTTCAAAAGCAAGAATGCCAAAAACAATTTTCTTAAAATCACTTTCCTCCTGTATCTGAAGTGTGGTAAAACATACCGGTTTTTGAAGGATGCATACATATTTGTATGAAAAGATGCCATGGCTATTTTCATTTGGGAACAGATCTTGTAGTGGGGATTATAAAGCCACTCTGTTTTTCTGTTTTACCAGAAGAAGATAAAAATATTAAAAGGACAACCTGGGTAATATCTCATTAGGAATAACTTCTCAAGCAGCTCTTTGAGAATATTTTACTCTAATTCATTTGCTAGGGATGGTAGAGATGGTCTGAGAAACTTGGAACCTAATCCTAATTTTGACAATAAATAACTATAAGACCTCGAGCAAGTTATTTAACTTCTGTAAGCCTCAGTTCTCTCATCTGTAAAATGGAAATGATGATAGTTACCAAGGTGCTGCAAAGAATAAATGAGGCCAGGCACAGTGGCTCATGCCTGTAATCCCAGCACTTTGGGGGGCTGAGGCAGGGGGATCACCTGAGGTCAGGAGTTTGAGGCCAGCCTGACCAACATGGAGAAACCCCATCTCTACTACTAGCTGGACGTGGTGGCGCACGCCTGTAATCCCAGCTACTCGGGAAGCTGAGGCAGGAGAATCGCTTGAACCCAGGAGGCGGAGGTTGCAGTGAGCCGAGATCGCACCACTGTGCTCTAGCCTGGGCAACAAGAGTGAAACTCCATCTCAATCAATCAATCAATAAGAAAGGGTATGACCTTTCAAGGACTTACCAAAGTGTATGAGGCAAATAGTTGGGCACAGCACCCCATGCCCTCCCAATGCACAAGGTTCCTGAGGGAATATGCATGCATGGCAAGGTCTGGCAAAAGAATACCCCTGGCTATGAGGCCACAAAGGCCAATGCAGCCAGGACTAGGTGAAGCATTCCTTTGTCTAGACAGCCTGGATCATGGTTTCAAAGCTAAGTGGCCTCTGTTAGCCTACAGAAGAATGCCACATCCTACCACTTGGGTAGGGAGGACAGACCAATGCAGAAAGAAAGAGTACAATCAGATAAAAGAGCATGCATAGCTTGCCATGGTGGCTTACACTTGTAATCCCAGCATTTTGGGAGGCTAAGGCAGGCAGATTGCTTGAGCCCAGGAGTTTGAGACCAGCCTGGGCAACATGGTGAAACCCTGTCTCACAAAAAATGCAAAATTAGCTGGGCATGGTGGTACACAGCTACTTGGGAGGCTGAGGTGGAAGAATAGCTTAAGCCCAGGAGGCAGAAGGTGTAGTGAGCAAGATTGCATCATGGCACTCCAGCCTGGGCAACAGAATGACAGAATGAGACCTTGTTTCAAAAAAAAAAAAAAAAAAAAATGCATGGCCAGGCTAGAGAGCCTAGGCAGGCCTGCCTATGCCAGAGTTGGTCTGGGCTGCATTGTCAAGGCCTTCACAGGCTGGGGCAGTAAAATCAGCCCCTGTCCTGTTCTTGCCTCCACAGAGCATGGGAAAGATGCTAAAAGGGCATAAGAGACCAAGAAAGAGAGAAAGCTGTGGTCTTCACTAAGCAGGAGAAACCCAACCCTTCTGGAAGGAAGAGGCTCCCAAGAAACCAGCCCTACCTAAGCTCTGACTTTAAATACTTAGCTAAACCCAGTGGATGCTCCACTCTCCAGTCCAACAAAATGAGTTCAGACATGAGTGATCTGTACAGCTCTCCTCCTATGTAGGGTGGGGAGAATGAGGTGGCAGCAGGGAATGGTGAGTCTTCCCCAGTGATTCATACATAGGCCCAATGCACAGTCAATTGCACAAATGCTGTTTCTCTTCCCCACTGAACTCCTGACGTTACTAATAGAGAAGTAACTGTAGAGCTTCTCTATTCCAGGAAGCAGGGCTGGGTCACAGTTAATTAGGAGTAGAGAGGATTCCAGAGCAAGCCTTCACCAACTCTCACTTGGAAAAGCTCCGAAGAGTGTACCAACCCTGTTGCTGATCTCCTCCTCCAGTCTTGTTCTCCTCATACCCATCGTCTACACTACAACCAAGTTACTTTCCAAATTACTCATTTGATAATGAGGTCTTTCCAAATTACTAATTTGATCATGCTACTCCCCTGCTGAAGGTGCACCACTGTTCTCACTGTATACAGAATACAGCTCCAGTTCTTCGGCCTGACATTCCAGGCCCTTGCCTTCCATGTCAGCCTCATCTCCCACCTCATCCCTGACACTCCATGCTGTTGCATGCTCTGCCACTTACTAGTTCTATGGCCTTCAGTGAGTTCATTAACCATTCTATGATTTTGTTCCCTCATTTGAAAATTAAAATAATATGGTCCCTATCTCACAGAGATTTGTGTAAGGATTAAATGAGATAACACATGTGTGGTACTCAGAACAGTGCCTGACACATGGGAAACACTCAAGACTTTTTAGATATCATCACCATCAACACTATCAATATTATATGTTTTTCCCTTTATATGGAATAACCTACTTGCCCTTGTATATCACCCAGCTCCTACTCACCCCTCAAGATTCATTCCAACACTGTTATACTGTCTTCTCCAAGCCCTGCCTGGATCCCCTAGGCTGGGCTAAGTGACCCTTTTTGTAACACAAAGTTCTCGTTGCTTAGTTCTATGTACATGTCTCTAACCTGTCTCCCTCTCCAATCTGGTGAACTCCTCAAGGACAGGGACTGAGTCTCATTTATCTTTGAAGTGACAGGCCCAACAGCATAAATGACACATAGTAAGTAGTCAGTAAATGTTTGCTGTATTGAAATGATACTGAAAGTATCACGCATCCAGCAGCATGTAACATACTGTGAGGGAGATAAGAAGAGACAAGAATGAATCCTTGGACTAGAAGAGTAGATACGCTTGTTGGCCAATCCCAAATCTCTGGGTTGTACATAGAAGAGCTCCAAGGTGGTTGTGAGATGAGGTACATTCATTCCTAAGGCCTGAGGACACATGGACTGCCCACCCTGGGTCAGACACCAAGTCAGCCCATGCAGCCTGGGCTCCAAGGGTCTCATCGTCAACAAGCCGAAAAGGAGGCTGGCTGTGACCACACACTTAAAAGCATCTCAGAGGGCTGTGGGGCCATAAGTCAGGTTCTCACTGCTGCTGGCTCTGTAAAGTTGTCATAGCATTTGGACAAGCTCAGTTTACTAAGGCCAATTCTGAGGGAAATTGCCCTGCCCACACTCCCTACTGAGGAATGAAGTCCTGCTCTGAGCCCCAGATTTGTCCTTCCTTCTCTGGCCAGGTGGTTTAGAAGTGAAGGGACAAGGATTAAAGGACAGCCAATCCAGAGACTGGCCAGCAACCTGTAGAGGAAACTACCCAGACAGGGACAATGGTAGTTAACTGAATCCATCTGATTCCCTCAGGAACTTGGCTGGAGAGGAAGAAAAGTCAGACATCTGGGAAAGAAGACTCTAGAATACCTTGCTGGTTATTCTCTGCTTGCCCTTGGCCCCACCACCCCTGATCCATTCTCTATTCTCCTCTCCTCTCCTTGCCTGTGGGGCTGACCTCTATGAGTGCATTCCCAGGGTCCCTTACCCTCTAGCTTCTAGCCAATGGAGCAACTGGCAGGAGGCTGAAGACTTGAGGAGGGAAATTCCATGGTATATATTCCCCCACCCACTCCATCCCACCATGTCTGCCTTCCTCTGTGGCCACAGTTCCTGTCAGGCAGCCTTTAAATGGCTCCAACTTCCAATCAGCCTCCAAGACCACCATCTCCCCAGGCCTCAGAGTGATAATGGCTCCTAGTGTTGTGAGTGTCTCTGCCAACACCTTTGCAAATAGTCCCTGCATTAAAAAGTTGCTTCAAAAATCCTAGCCAAGGAATGCCATCTGTGTCCTGCTGGTCCCTAGAATGATCCAAAGACTTCCAAGAGAAACCTAGTGGTGCAGCAACACAGTGAGAAGCTACAAGGTCCTACTCCTGCAGCCCTGGATCTTAAACATCCCTCCTGTCCCAGGGCTCATTCTGCCAAGCTGTGCTGAGGACCCCCCCCTTCCCCTGAGCAGAGGCTGTGTCTCTGCACCTAGGGCTGGGCTCATACCTCTGTTTTCCATATTACTATCTGTCTTTTTAATAAATATTACTGACAGGCAGTTTCCTCACAGCTGCTGTGGCTGGGAGAGCTGGCATAGCATTTGGGAAAGCCTGCTTTATGGCAGCCACCTTTAGCTTAGCTCTGGGCTCATCAGAAGGAGGAAAGGACCACTCGGAGCCTGGATATGGACTCAGACTTGGGCCCAGAGACTCCACACAGTTATCAAGGAGACAAAAATAGACAAAGCAGGAGCAATTAGTGCCCTGTTAAAAGGGAGGCTCATCCACACACATTTCCTTCTGTTTAAGGTGGTACCCCCTCAGCCGTTTTTCCTGTGATGATTATCTTCCCATCTCATGTCCTTCAGAGGGAACTCAGCTCAACCTCACAGATTTGTTCACAGCTTCAAAAACCTAGCATATTAACGAAGCTGCTGTGGGAACTAAACTCTTGCAATTCCTTTGTGTCCTGATTTCATTAACATTTTTAAATTCGCTGTTACTAAATTTTCTATTACACCTGTTTGCATATTTTATCTGGGAGGCAGCCTGCCACAGAGTATTGACCTGTAAAATGAGAACCTAAAGACTAAAAAAACAAACCAATAATCTAGATAAAAGCTAAAAATAACTTCAATCACTCTTCAGAGATGCTGAAGAGGAGAAAGTTTGTGCAGCCATCACAGTTGGATTAACGAACTTCTAAGTCCCCTTTCAGCTCTGAGAATGTTTGAGAGAGTGGCTTTTGCCTAAAAGGTTCAGTATCATGCTGGTAGGCCCAGCCACATCCATTGCCAGGATCTGCACCCCTCATACTCTGGTGATGAGTTGGAGAGTGTTCCTTAGCTTCTATCTGAAGTAACATTCTCACCCAGCCTCTGAGACAGGCATGATAGTTTCTTCCTGACCATCTCTGCATTGTTCCCTTGCATTGTCAGTGTCCCAAGGGCAGGGACTGTGTCTCTGCACCTCTCCTTGCTCAGGTCCTGGACACATAGGCTCTCAGAGAATGTGTGCTGAATGAAAGAGTGACCCTCCCTATGCCTAACCCATATCCTCGTAGGCTTCCTAGCAGCCCCAGACACCATGAGTTGGTTTATTCGAGCCCCTCTTTGGTGTTCCACACGAAGACTACAATACTAAATACACTATTTTCCAAACCTTTTGTCACCTAGATTATGACTGTGATTCAGTTTCTCTAATCAGAAGCATTAGTCTGAGGCTAAAATTCAGAACTGAGTTGCATGGGGAAAGAGCCATAGCAGGAGGCAACAATTACCTTGTACAGATCGGAGCTGAACTGACTTGGCTGTGGAGCCAAGAACTGGGGCAGCAGCTTCCTAATAGTGCAGCTTCCTGATTTTGGCAGAGGCAGCAACTCTGCAGTGTGATTTTGGGGAGCCATTTCTAGAAGGTCAATTTAGATTGCTTCTTCAACTCTCCCAGCAATTCTGTGAGCTACAACTGCTTTTTCATAAACCTCTTCCTGCTTA
Organism: Trachypithecus francoisi; assembly: GCF_009764315.1. Taxonomy (NCBI): domain Eukaryota; kingdom Metazoa; phylum Chordata; class Mammalia; order Primates; family Cercopithecidae; genus Trachypithecus; species Trachypithecus francoisi. Next base: position 73,085,534 of record NW_022681473.1, on the reverse strand, counting down.
GCCAGGTAGAACAGATTCTGTTATTTCTAATTGCACTGCCCTGACTGATCCCTTCACACCCTCTCAAACTGTTCCTGGCCTTCTACCTTTCAAAGTTCTTTCCCACACTCAAATTCTCAAACTCCAGCGCAGCTTAGCTTACCTAAGCTATATTAAGAACTCATTCTGCTCCAGGCCCTGGGCTAGATGCTGTAATACATGACATTGTTTATGTGGTCCCTGACATTATTATGGGTCCCTACCGTCCTGGAGTTTGCAGTCTAATGAAGCAACTAACCATGTAATCAAATAATTTATCAACCAGAGACAGGGAATCCAAGACCATTTAAATGGAAGACACTGATGTTTCTGCATGTCTTAAATGGGAGATGCTTACATTTTGGGAAGGCAGCTCATCTCTGGTCCAGAAGTGTTCATGAGCACTACTCTGAGCATCTTCTAGAAAGTAAACCAAGGACCAGTAAACATTTTATGAGGTGATGGATTTTGAAATCTACCACAAACAGAAAAGAAGACACGGCTCACCACAGTCAGGCTGACTTCCACGAGCACAAAATACATCCATGCTCCACTGACTCTAGCCTGTTCCTTAGTAACAAAGGCTTTCTCACTCATTGCTTACAACAATGCATGGGACCCTCAAAACTGTTACCCACATTTTCCTTGGAAGGAAAATGCTGTCTGTCTTGGGGTTCTGAGGATTTTGTAGCATTCCAGCTTTATCTCCCATTAATTGCTCCATTCATCCTGAGCTTTGGGCATATCTGACCTTCCCCACCCTGAAAATACAAACTGCCCTGTCCCCATCCCTATGCCTCACTCTAATCCTCCATACCACTCTCCTGCTTTGTCAAAATCCTACCCACCCTCCATGGCTCTGATAAATGCCACCTGCACCAAAAGCCTTCAACCAATTACTAGAGACAGGGTTAATTTGTTCTACATCTGTACTATAGACTCTTGACATTTACAAATTTTAACATTTTCTATTTTGACTATTTTCAAGCAACCCTAAAAGTCTAAGACCCAGATTGATTCAGAATTTCGTTGAGGACAGAATTTGAATCACAGCTATTGAAAGGCAGGTGTACAGGAAAATGTCACTGAGCCAAGAGGGTAGTGAAAAGATTTGGTATAAATGAGGCCCTGGAGAATAAAAAGGACAGAGAATGACAGAGCATCCTATTTCTATCTTCACCTTTAACCCACCCAGATAGAGAAGATGGGATTGGAAAGAGACTGGGATCGGTAAGAGAGTGGGATCTAGTTTTTAAACCACAGTAAAAGGGTCTGGGGGTATCAGAAGTTACAGGCCAGGCCCTCTAATAAGGCAAAAAAGGAAGGCTGCCTAGGAGAAATGGTCAAACATTGAGGGAGCAGGACTGAAGTACTGCTGGTTAGGGGCCAGGGCCCAGGCACCAATTGTTAAGTAGGAGCTCGGGGCTGTAGAGCCAAAGGACTGACCAGGTACCCAGGAGTCATGCATCTCTATTTCCATAAGCCCTTGTTACATCTACTGATCAAGCCTGTCCTATAGAGGATGCCCCAAGAGAATAGGTCCCAGAGGCCTTGGCAGTTACCCTCTAAATGTGAATGTCTACTGGATTTGGTGAGTGCCTCCCTCGTAACACCCATCATCTAGGGAAGAGGGGATCCTGCCTCTTCCCCCTCTAGACTGGCCAGGGCCTCATCGTAGTGATCCTTGTATCTATATATAAGATCACAGATCAAAGTGGAATAATCATGCACTTGTCCACTTGACCAGGTTGATTGGGCCCAGAGTGGAACCAAACTTAACTTGGCCCCCAACTCTTTTCCCCTCAGATATTTGGACTTGGAACTAGGGAACATTTAGTCAGTATCTCTCTGGTGCCTGAAGTCAGATGTAACATGTAAGAGCTGTCAGAGCCTATTTTCCTACCATCTGGAAAAAGACAGTCTGCATTCAAATAATATAAATAACACCAATAACAGCTAACACTTATTAAGCACCTTCTATGTACCAGGGACTGTGCCAAACCCTTTAAGTGCATTAACTCATTTAGTCCTCGCAACAACTCCAGGAGATAAATGATATGATCGTTCTTGTTTATAGATGAGAAAACTGGGGTGCAGCAAGGTTAAGTGACTTGCTCAATATCACACGGGTAGTAAGTAACAACAACCCTCTGGCTCCAGAACCCATCATCTCAACCACTATATACCTGGCAGAGCTGGCAGGGAGAAGGGAGTACCACTGAGAGATGGCAAGAGGCGTGGTCATTTTCAAGCCCCTGTTCCAGTAGTTTCTGAAGCCAGACTGCATTTGCAACCATGCTGCCATGTATCTATAGAGGAGGAAGTTTGTGCGACCAAAATGGGGTTGGTTCACAACATAAGTTTCTGTCACTAGCAACTAAAAAATTCCTGACAAGATACTATCTCTCTAGCATGTAGCATGCTGCCCACCAACAACCTTCTCACCCTGCATCTTATTCTTCCCATCTCCACTGGGCAGCCAAAATGAGATTTCAGTTCCAAATGAAACTGTATCCTTAAAACCCTTCTATATCTTTCTAAAATCCCAGGAGAAAGTCCAAACTTTTCTTTGTAACATACAAGGCCTTTCAGGATTTCTCTCCTGGTTCATTTCTCACCATTCCCTTGCCCTTGCCTCCTTTCCATGGCACTCTACACCTAGAGGGAGAAAACAATAATTTCTGAACTCCCCTGGGTTCATCTCCCTGCCACCATTTTGTATAAGTTCTCTCCAGTGGCTCACAAATGGCTCTCCTGATTAGCATCTGCCTTGCTATTTCCTACTCCAGAGGCAAAAGCCAAAGACTATAAGGTCAGGACCTCAGCACACCCACATAAAGACTGCTTACCTGGCTGACTCCCAAACATTGTACCTCGTCATTTCTGTCCACTGTGCTTCAATTCCCTGGGACCCTGATGCCTAATTGAAATGACATATGAGGAAATGCGCTGCACGGTACCTAGATCATAGTAGTCGCTCATCATGTGATGTTTCGCTTCCCTCCTTCTTCTCTTCTTCTTCTGGTAACCCTATTATCAAAGGATTATTGTCCTCATCCTGCCCTGTGAAAGCATCTCATGCCAAACTCCCCACATCATCTGCCCTGTGGCATATCTGAGAAATACCAACTCCTGTCCAAGTTCAGGGATCTGACAAGAAAAACTTTAAGCCCTAAGGCCTTGGGTCACAATTGGTGCTACTTTGGGGTCTGGTTCTGTGTCTGCAGGTGGGTGTCAAAGGGTCCGGCCATGCAGAGAGAAGAGGGAAGAGTTCCAGTGGTGCTCACACAGCTCCTTTCCCTGACCCTAAATTCACTATAAAAACAACTAGCTCAAAGCAAGCTGTTCTTGAAGCATCATTCCATCTTCATAACAATTCTATTTGTGTCTGCAGAAGAGGGCTGGAGCACCTCATTCTGCTACAATTGGAACAATTACCCCATAAATGTGATAATTACAGTTTGATCATTTTGTAGGCAAAGGGAGACTGGTTCCAAGATTTGCTCCTCCTTATTGTAAATTTCTGTGAAGAAACTGCTTATGTTCCAGGGCCACAGACTTCATATTTCAGAATCAGATGAGTGTCTTCTAGTTCTTTCCTTTCCAAAATGACAAAGATTTGGACATTTCTCTTTTGTGCTGGCTGGACTGCTAAATTTAAGGGTATTGTCTAAGGTAATTGTCTCAATATTTTAAGCCAGGAGGATTAGGTTCTTTGCACATGCCCGTCAACTCAAGAGCCAGCTGTCTTGTCAAAAACCATACTGTCATCTTGGCACCAATTTGACCAACGTGGCAACATAAGTGGTGTCTCTCTCAAGGCCCTAAATACAGAAAAAAGCTATATTCAGATTGCATTTTTTATGGCAAGCTGTGTACCCGGTGTGCCCATTCTTGAAAACAGAAACTTATCTGTAAAATTCAAAGTTTGGAACCTTATAATGCCTGCAAAAAAGTTGAGAATAAGCAAGCCCATGCTATGGAATAACCGCTATACATACTACTATGCAAATTATTTAACCTTAAGTATACATATTAATAAAACCAATTATAACCACCACAGTGGAGTAGGACTGGATCTTTAGGAATGGTGAATCCCTTTATCTTTAGCTATACCTTCAGGTGTGTCTAAAGACACGTTTCTGCCCCATTCTTGTCCAGAAGGTCTCCATCTGTCATCCTGATTCTGCATTACAATTCTTCTCTAGGCCCCACAGGGCCCATGTTCTACACATCTGACTTTAATGTCCACCTCCCAGTTTTGAGAATTTGAGAATTTTTAGTCTGTCTATTTGTAGCAGTTCCAAGTTCATACCTTAAGTGTGAATTGGGTCACTACCTCAATATTCTAATGGGTCTAGTGGCTTTTATTCCTAATATACCAATGCAAATAACCACAAAATGTTCAAAGAGGTTCACAGCCCTGCTGGCATATCTGCAGCTGCTGTGGAGCTGAACAGTGTTGCATGTGTCTCCTTCTAGAGAGAAGAACACCACTTACAGATGCACGTACTACCTTTAGAAGTTTCCTACACTATCCAGAGGTCCTCTCCTATAGAGGCTACTTCCAGTGTTTCACAGACATCCCTGTCTGCCTATAACAGCTTAGAGTATTAGAGTTTCTCCATTTCAAATTCTCTCATGTCTGGTTCACAGATGTTCTCATGAAAGCTGAAGAGGATATGCTTTGTCATCTCTGGGTCTTCCACCAACAAATGTTCACCTCTTTCACAAAGGATTATCAATCCACTTCCCTCCAAATGGTCTTAGCAGGAATGTATAATGTGGCTCTCACAGTTTTCAGTCAAAGATTAGGTGACCAATCTAAGTGGAGCCAATCAAAGTCCCTTCCCTGGCAACTTGAAATTGGAACTAAGTAATGCCAGACTCAGCTGGCTACTCCCTTAAACAGGTGAGATAAAAATGCAGACATTATGGCATACCATTTTCTATCCCATGCACTAGATATCAGAGAAAACCAATCAATGTAGAGAAATAAGGCAGCAGACATGAGAGAAGTATGGGTAAGAGATAGAGATAGAAAATTTCCTGGTTCTTAGAAACTTTCCAGGCTCCACTTCCAATCCTTTCTGAGACCTTCATGCATTACTGCCTTTGGATTTCCTGAACTATTCTTATAGAGTTATTATTTTATATTCTCCTTCTATGATTTCTGCATTTACCAGTCAAAGTGATCCTGATAAATGCTATGCTGTTATTGTGAAAAATCCCATAACAAAAGCTAGCTATTCATTTCTCATGAAAGGTCAACAACATAGCTGACAGCAGCAGCCTAGAAAGTTCTTGAGGAAGACTGCTTGGTGTAGCAGAAAGATGTTCTTTGGGGTCAGACATCCAAAGCTTCAAATCCCACCACTAGAAGCTACATGGCACTGAACAAGTTCTCTAACCATTCTAGACTTCAGCTTCTTTATCTGTAAAAGGGGTATAATAATTACCATTAGGCAGTGTTGTTCTGGGGACTAAAGCTCATATCCAAAGAGTGCCTAGCACTGTCCTTGGCACATAGGATGGATGTGGTAAGAGAGAACTACTATTTCTTTAAATGCCTATTTTTGGGTTTGCCTCAGAGAAACTGTAACTGTAATGGATAAGCCTGGTTTAAAAGTTTCCAAAGTAAAGCCAGATGTCAAAATTATACAGCTCAGAAAAGACTGGCTTTCTTCATGATCAACATGTACATCTACATCCAATAAGATCAAACAAATAGAAGTGGATCTTTTAAATGTAGAATTACCACACGACCCTGTAATTTCACTCCTACATAGATACTTAAAAAACTGAAAAAAGATATTCAGACAAGTACATGTATGCACATGCTCATAGTAGTATTATTAATAATAGCCATAAAGTAAAAAGACCCCAAGTGTCTACCAATGAATGGATGGATAAACAAATCACGGTACTGTATTATGTGCACTAGAATACTGGCCATGAAAGGAATGAAGTACTGATGCATGCTGCAACGCAATGAACTTCCAAGACATTTTGCTAAATGAAAAAAGCCATATGCAAAAGGTCACATGTATGATTCAATTTACATGATATATCCAGAATAGATGAATCCATAGAGACAGAACGCAGATCGGTGTTAGTCAGGGGCTGAGAGGAGTGAGGAAGGTGAAAAACCTGCTAAACAGGTCAGGAATTTTACTTTGGAGTGATGGAAATATTTTGGAACTAGATAGAGCTGGTAGTTGCACAACACTGTAAGCGTACTAAATGCTACTGAGTTGTTCACATTTAAATGGTTAATTTTATGTTAGGTGAATTTCTCAACAATTTTTTTTAAGAAATGACCTAAATTACACAAAGAGCTGACAATAAAAGAAAGACCTTCTTGATGATAAGAGCTGAAAACAGGGTAAGGCTGGCAGGAGTAAAATCAATCAAGGGCCTCCAAATTCTCCCCACAGTAGTATACATCAGTTCTTAGAGACAGCTTTGTGGAGTCAAGGGCTCTTCCCCAGAGCCTAAGGTAATAGCAGGAAAAGGCCTGAGGTAGGAGTCAGGAGCTGTGACTGTGTCACTAAATAATCAGTGCCTCTCCCCTGAGCTTTAAGCACCCTCAACTGCAAACCCAGAGAACTACCTCCTGGGGCTGTTGTGAGGCTCAAAGCACACAGTGCATATGAAGATTTTCATTACCCATTATAAAAATGCAAAGTTTTCCACGTGGTTCAGCGTTGAAATTCCAGCTTGTTGTGTGTCCCTGGACAAGCTACTTAACCCCTCTAAGTCTTGTTTTTGTCTCTACCTACCTTACATGATTGTTGGAGAATTAGAAATAATACATGCAAAGTGCCTGGCACCCAGTACAGTTGTTGAAGCTATTGTTATATGGGTGGGAACAGTTTCAGCAAGGAAGGGAAGGAATAAGAGAAAATGAGCAAAATGGGTGTTGGGATGATGGTGGGAGTCAGTGAAAATGTCATGGCCAGTGCAGAATTATGGCAGCCCAAGGGGAATATAAGGTCTAGAAATGGCTTATGTGCTGCCTCCTTTCTCTCCTGCATTCATAGCAGATATTACCAATCAATCATGTATTCTTTACTGCTGCACCAAGGTGTGGCCTCACAACACTCATCACTTTGTTCTAAGCAGCCACGGTCAATTGAAGGGTGTTGGCATGAAGATGAAATCCGTTTGTCATTCCTGTACTAACAGTTTCTGGATGAGAGATGTGTCCCTAAGAGTACACATAATTTCACAATTTGTGCCATGTACCAAGTGAAAACAAATTGGGGGAAGGAACAGGGGTAAGTTACCTGTGCATGTGCAGCATGATCAGTTATGAGTTCTACCACGTACTAACTCTGTGACCTGGGACAAATCACTTCAGCCTTCTGAATCTCAGTTTTCCCATCTATAAAACAGGAGCGATGGTACCCAGCTAATGGAGTTGCCCAGGAGCTCAAATGAGCTCGTGTGTGAGATAGGAGATAAGGCAACACCTACATATGAGGAATTTTTGAGGAAGAATGTCCCACATTTTTGTTGGGGACAGGAAGGATACAGGCCATGCTGAGAGTTTAGTGAGATATTTCAGCTCTGCTATACCCCAGTGCAGAAAATGAACTCCAAAGTTAAGACCCCAAAATCCTATTTCCCTGGTCTTTCCCAGTAAGGTCCAAGGCAGCCAAGTCATACAATGTGGAGGACTTCTCCAATCAGGTACCTTGAGGCTGGAGCTGTAGGCTCTGCCAGGCCAGGGGTCTTCTCTGACCAGGAAAGGGGCAGATGTCTAGGATTTTCCAGATTAGTACATAGGACAGGGAACCTAGGTGAAATACACAGCTTTGATGGCTAAAGGACTCAGCAAAGGGCAGGCAAACACCCTTTTGGTTTTTTTCCTTTTCTTCTCATGTTTTTGTTTTTGAGACAGGGTCTCTGTTGCCCAGGCTAGAGTACAGTGGTGCAATCAGGGCTTACTGTAGCCTTGACCTCCTGGGCTCAAGAGATCTTCCCACCTCAGCCTCCTGTGTAACTGGGACTATAGGCATGTGTCCCATTGCCTGGCTAATTTTTAAAAAAAATTTTATAGAGACAGGATCTCACTATGTTGCCCAGGCTGGTCTCAAATTCCGGGGTTCAAGTGATCCTCTCACCTCGCAAACTGCTGGGATTACAAGGTGAACCACCATGCCTAGCCACCTTTCTTTTCAAAGCTACTCCCTAGCCTAATGCCCTTCAGTGATTCCTCTTACTCATGGATTAAGTAAAAAAGACCTTGAAGTCACCTTTTCCAACCTCACTTTCTGAATTTCCCTACCCTTAACCCATTCCAGCCATTCTCTCCATTCCCAAATGAACCAGGCTCTCTTGCACACACTTCCTGGCTTTTGCAAGTGCTGTTGCCTTTTCCACACAACATACTCCACACCACCATTCACCACATCCATTTAACCAAACTATCTTTCACACATCCTTTCAAACTAAAGCCTTCCCATGGATCCCTGCTTAGGGTAGTGTAAGCCTCTCTCATGCATTGCCTTGGAAGCCTATACTACCCTTCATCATATTTATTACAATAGACTGTTGACAATCTGAGAGCAGGACTGTGTTTTATGTTTATATCTTCATGGCTTAGCACAGTGCCTGGCACGATAAATAGTGTTCAATAAAGAGTCATTCAAAGAATAAATGAGTAATCAATGAGAGACACCAGGTTATAATGTAACATTGCAGAGTATATAATGTTTTCACAGCTCTTTCTTCTTGTTTTCCACCATTCTTTTAACCATTCTTTGATTTATTTTAATGGGCAAACTCAGAATCAGGTGTCATTGCCAGCCTCCCAGTAAAATTAGGGAAAACAAAAATCCCCAGATTTGCAGGGAATAGGGGCTAATAGTCACTTTCAAGCCACGCAAACTGTGAAATTAACATAAAGCTACACAAAGCTTTTGTGACAATGGGCTCTCTGACTCAGCTTCGGAGACCAGAGCAAAGAATTGTCTTTTGTTCTTTTCATATACTCCCCCTAGTGGCAAGTAAGCTAAGGAAGAAAATGAAACCCATTTGGTCCAGAGCTCTCTCTTTCTCAATTCCTTATTCACAGGCTTTAAAACACATCGAGATTCCTTCACATCACCTATTCCAAGAGAAAATGACAAACATGAGTGGTCCAGGCTGCATCCTCTCTCTGTGAGGTCACCAGAGCTGCAGTCGTAGTCCTGAGTGATCTCTGGTCATCTGACAGAACTGTGCCCAAGCTGGGACCCCGACCTCTAAACATCAGAGGAAATGGTATTGGGGCAATGGGGTCCTCAAGAGGATTTGGACATATTAAAATGCCTCAAAAAATTGTATTATCGCTGGAGATGAAATTGGAAACCACCGAAGAAATTGGCAAGTATCTTCACCTTCCTCTGTAAATTTATCAGCTTACTATTCAATCAGCACTGCTTATCTCCCACTCACCAACAGTAGCTTATCTTGAATTAATGGAAAATAGGAAAATAAGTAGTGGCTTCATACATGTTGTTGGTAAAGAGCATAAGCTGTGTTTAAATGGGAGCTTATAAAGGTAAAAAATAATAAAAGTGGTTCTTTGCAATGAAAAAAACCAGGACCCACTTCCCTGCTACCCTGTTGGCCTTTGAGGTTTAGATAAACTAGGCTGCTTTCAGCAGGGGAGCATTTCTCATGGCCAGGCCACCTCACCAGACATTGGAAGAGGAAAGGATTCATTTGCCTACACTAGCGAATGGCAAATAGTTATTTTCTAGAAAGAAACTCAAACTGATTTTTATCTATGTTAGCTCAAAAAATTTCAAAATCTCCTGCAAGTCCACTATATGAAATTCAATTTCCTTAGTCTTTTTTATTCTACCTTTTTCATTTTATTCACCCCAATTCCACCCAATCTCCATAAAATTCCTACGCCCCAGCCTACCAAGTTTCCTCACCAAACTATGACCATATTTTGAACATTTATTCATTCAACACACATTTACCAAAAGTTTGTTATGGCCCAGGGGTGGTAAGCACTGGGGACACCATGACAGATATGGTCTCTACAATCATGGAGAAAACAAATATTAAGTGCAGAGACATGGGAAGACTGGGCTGCTGTATGAGTCCATAACAAAAGTACCAAATCTGCATGTTGTTTGAGTGGGAATGACTTCTTAAAGAGTCACTCTAAAGAGTCACCATTTAAACAGGGATCTGAAAGATATAAAGGAATTGGCCAGATAAAGAGGAGAAAGGGCTCCAAGTTGAGTAGTGATGCCTTACCATATGCAAAGTCCCTGAGGAGGAAGGAGCAAAGAGATGAGTAAATTGTACTTGCTCACTCCAATCCTCTCTCCTGGACCTTTTGCCTTACAACCTCTACTAACGAAAAACCTTAAGGTTCAAATCCTATCTCTTCTTGATAACCATTACCAAAAAGCATTTAACCTTCAACTGAATTGTAGGATTTATTATTTTCTTAACATTTACATGACACTGATCTATTAAAGCTGTGTTGAAGGCTGCTAAAATGCTTATTCTATTCTCTCAGTTATTAATATATTACAAATTACTGGAGAACAGAATTTTTTTCTGTCTTTGTGTATCCCAGCAGAAATCATTGAACGTAGTAAGAACTTGAATAGTTGTTGGATTGAACTGGTTTTCTTTACACTCCTCACAACATCTAGCCTTAAACCTAGCTGGCACTCAGATATTTCTGTAAGTAAAATTGGAAAAATGAAAAATGTTTAAAAGTTCAGAGAAGAATAATACTGTGAAGGGTCTGAGATCTTACCCTACTGGCAAGCTATCAAGTTATCCTGTCATGGTTGCATGGATGCTGGTAGAAGACATGAGACTTCTTGCTAGAAACAAAGAATTCAATTACTGATGGTGCAGCGAGCAGCATGAGTATCAGCATACTTGTGTCAGCTCCCCTTGGCCCCAAGTTCCATGGGGATAATGCAGCTGGGGCTACATAGACGCCTGAGCGTGTGCAGTACATTGCATTACAGAGAGGAACCCTGACCTATATGAGAACACAAATCTTTTATAATAGGCAATAAGCATGAGGGCTTTTGCTCCAGAGAGAGATGCTATATTTCCTAAGGTTGCTCATTATACAAAACTGCCACAACAAAAGGCAGAGAAGACCTCTGGAATTTGCAAAACATACAGAAACATAAGAGACCTATGGAAATTATTTCCTAACACTGAGTAAGCAGATATTATTATTGTTTATTGGGTGCTTATATGTGCCAGGTCCAGTGCTAAGTATTTTATATGGATCATCATCTCTATTCCTCTCAACAAACATATGAGAAAACATTAACAAATTTATGGAAAAATATTTTATAAATTAAGATGCTTAGCAAACAAACCATCGCAACAAAGGAGAATCTGAAAACACACAGGAGCATTAGGAGGTCCCTGAAGGGGTGGCCTGCCCCTCCACACTTGTGGGCATTTCTCATTAGGTGGAACGAGAGACTTGAGAAAAGAAATGAGACACAGAGACAAAGTATAGAGAAAGAAAAAGTGGGCCCAGGGTACCGGCGCTCAGCATACAGAGGACCCGTGCCAGCATCAGTCTCTGAGTTCCCTCAGTATTTATTGATCATTATCTTTACCATCTTGGAAAAGGGGAAGTGTCAGGACAATTGGGTCATAGTAGGCAGAAGGTCAGCAGAAAGACATATGAATAAAGATCTCTGTGACATGAATAAGTTTAAGGAAAAGTGCTGTGCCTTGATGTGCATATGCAAACATCTCCATAAACATTTTCAGTGCATAAAGAGCAGCATTGCTAGCACGTCCCACCTCCAGCCCTAAGGTGGTTTCCTCCTATTTCAGTAAATGGAACATACAATCGTCCCACCTCCAGCCCTGAGGCGGTTTTCTCCTATCTCAGTAAATAGAACATACAATCTGGTTTTGCCTAGGGATGGACAGGAGACAGATGCCTTTCTCTATCTCAACTGCCCAGAGGCCTTCTTTCCCCTTATACTAATCCTCCTCAGCACAGACCCTTCACGGTGTCGGGCTGGGGACCATCAGGTCTTTCCCTTCCCACGAGGCCATATTTCAGACTATCACATGGGGAGAAACCTTGAACAATACCTAGCTTCCCTAGGCAGAGGTCCCTGCAAACTTCGGCAGTGTCTGTGTCCATGGGTACTTGAGATTAACAGAATGGTGATGACTTTTAACCAGCATACTGGCCTCAGGCACTTGTTTAACAAAGCACATCCTGCATAGCCCCAAATCTGTTAAACCTTGAGTCACCACAGCACTTGTCTCTTGCAAGGACAGGGTTGGGGGTAGGGTCACAGATTAACAGTATCTCAAATACAGAACAAAATGGAGTCTCTTATGTCTACTTCTTTCTGTATAGACACAGTAACAGTCTGATCTCTCTCTCTTTTCCCCCACAGTTCTCAGAGAGGTGCTGTATCTATTAGCTGAATACCATCTGAACTCACTTCATCTGCTATTCCTGCTTTTCCTTCCTGTACTCCTCTGGCCCGCACGGTAGGTTATGGATGCCCCAAGCGCCTGAACTCACTTGATATAGTTCCAGCCAGCCTCAGAGAATGATTAAGAATCCCTGGATCTAATTGCAGTTCCATCAAAGAGAACATGATTGGCCCAACTTTGATAATTAACACTGTATATTTGTGTTACGGAGATAGCTTTATGGTAAAATAAATAATAGTAACATGTATTAATATATAAAGAGATCCACTTTTTTCATAATTACTTAAAGTAAGTAAAATACTGTGATAACACTTACTGGTCTGTATCTTCCACTAGCCTGTGAGCTCCTCCAGAGCACAGATCCTATCATTTGACAGAATTATAATCATGTATATAATTATAATTATAATCTTGTATGTAAGAATTATACAGAATTATAATTATGTATACACATGTATAAGGATTTTCCTGTCTCTAAGATTATTTTTAAAAATACTTAATTTTTGTATAATATTCCAAATTGGTACGCCTCTGCAAGTTATTTAATCACTTTTGAATAGACTATTTTCAATTTTTCACTATAAATAACATTGCAATAGTCATCCTTTTCAAAAATCTTAGCTACAGATGTGATTATTTACTTTGGATAGCTTCTTAGAAGTGAAACTCTGGGCCAGGTGTGGCGGCTCACACCTGCCTATAATTCCAGCACTTTGAGAGACTGAGATGGGTGGATCACCTGAGGTCAGGAGTACAAGACCAGCCTGGCCAGCATGGCAAAACCCCATCTCTACTAAAAATACAAAAGTTAGCTGGACGTGGCGGTGCATGCCTGTAATCCCAGCTACTCGGGAAACTGAGGCAGGAGAATTGCTTGAACCCGGGAGGCAGAGGTTGCAGTGAGCCAAGATCACACCATTGCACTCCAACCTGGGTGATACAGCAAGACTCTGTCTCAAAAAAAAAAAAAAGTGAAACTCTGGCTATTCACTTTTTGGAGTTTCATAAATATATTACTAAATTGCTACAGGCCAAAACTGGAAGCACATGCCCCTTGAGAACTGGATACAAGAAAAGGATGCCCATTCTCACCACCCTTATTCAACACAGTGCTGGAAGTCCTAGCCAGGATAATCAGGCAAGAAAAAGAAATAAAGGTATTCAAATAGGAAGAGAGGAAGGTAAACTATCTCTCTTTGCCAACGATATGATTCTATGGCTAGAAAACCCTAAAGACTCTCCCAAAGGCCCCTGGAACTGATAAACGAATTCAGTAAAGTTTCAGGATACACAATCAATGTACAGAAAATCAGTAGCATTTTTATATACCAATAATGTTCTAGCTGAGAAATCAAGAACACAATCCCATTTATAATAGGAACAAAGAAAATGGAATACTCAGGATCACCTAACCAGGGAGGTGAAAGATCTCTGCAAGGAGAACTACAAAACACTACTGAAAGAAATCAGAGACAACACAAATAAATGGAGAAACAGTCCAAGCGCATGGGTTGGAAGAATCAATATAGTTTAAATGGCCATATTATCCAAAGCAATTTATAGATTTCACGCCATCCTTATCAAAATACCGACATCATTTTTCACAGAACTAGGAAAACCTCTTCTAAAATTAATTTGGAACCAAAACAGAGCCTGAATAGTCAAAGCAATCTTAAGCAAAAAGAACAAAGCAAGATTTCAAACAATACTATAAGGCTAAAGTAATCAAAACAGCATGATAATGGTACAAAAACAGACACATAGACCAGTGAAACAGAATAGAGAACACAGAAATAAAGCCACACACCTAAAACCATCTGGTCTTCGACAAAATCAACAAAAATAAGCAATACAGAAAGCATTCCCTATTCAATAAATGGTGGTGGGATAACTGGCTAGCCATATGCAGAAGAATGAAACTGGACCTCCCTACCTCTCACCATATACAAAAATTAAGCTGGATTAAAGATTTAAAAGTAAGACCTCAAACTATAAAACTCCTAGAAAAAAAACCAAGAAATACCCTTCTTGACATAGTCTTTGGCAAAGAATTTATAGCTAAGTCCCCAACAGCAATTATAACAAAAATAAAAACTGACAAGTGGGACCTAATTAAACTAAAGAGCTGCACAGCAAAAGACACTATCAACAGAGTAAACAGACAACCTACAGAATGGAAGAAAATATTTGCAAACTATGCATCTGACAAAGGTCTAACATCCAGAATCTACAATGAATTTAAACAAATCAAGAAGTAAAAAACAATCCAATTAAAAAAAGCAAAAGACATGAACACACACTTCTCAAAAGAAGACATACAAATAGCCAACAAACGTGAAAAAATCCTCAACAACACTAATCATTAGAGAAATGCAAATCAAAACTACAATGAGATGCCATCTCACACCCATCAGAATGGCAATTATTAAGAAAAAAAAATCCACATACTGGTTAGGCTGTGAAGAAAAGGGAACGCTTATACTCTGTTGATGGGAATGCAAACTAGTTCAGCCACTATGGAAAGCAGTTTGGAAATTTCTCAAAGAACTTAAAATACAACTACCATTCCACCCAGCAATCCCACTACTGGGTATATACCCAAAGGAAAATAATTCATTCCATCAAAAAGACACAGAGCTGGGCACCGCAGCTCACGCCTGTAATCCCAGCACTTGGGAGGCCTAGGCGGGTGGATAGTTTGAGCCCAGGAGTTCTGGACCAGCCTGGGCAACACGGCAAGTCTCCATCTCTACAAAACATACAAAAATTAGCTGGTTGTGGTAGCGCACACCTGTAGTCACAGCTACTTGCAGGCTGAGGCAGGAGGATCAGTTAAACCCAGGAAGTTGAGGCTGCAATGAGCCATGCAGGACTGCACTCCAGCCTGGGTGACGCAGCGAAACCTTGTCTCAAGACAAAAAAAAAAAAAAGAACACATGCAATTGTATGTTCATTGTGGTGCCATTCACGATAGCAAGGACATGAAATCAACCTAAGCGCCCATCAACAGTGGACTGGATAAAGAAAATGTGGTACATACACACCATGGAATATTATGCAGCCATACAAATAAGGAAATTATACTCTTTGTAGCAACATGGATGGAGCTGGGGGCCATTATCCTACGCAACCTAATACCAAGAACAGAAAACCAAACACACATGTTCTCACTTAGGAGCTAAACATTGAATATATGATGGTAAACATGGGAACAAGAGACATTGAATATCATTAGATGAGGAAAGGGGGAGAGGCACAAAGGGGTATGGGCTGAAGAAGCACCTGTTGAGTACTATGTTGGGATCATTGGGACCCCAAACTTCGACATACTCTAAGGTTCTGCTTTTTGTTTTTTGAAACTGGTGAGATTAAACTTTTTTCCCTTTTTTTTTTTTTTTTTTGATGGAATCTCGTTCTGTCGCCCAGGCTGGAGTGCAATGGTGTGATCTCGACTCACTGCAACCTCCGCCTCCAGAGTTCAAGCGATTCTCCTGCCTCAGCCTCCTGAGTAGCTGGGATTACAGGCATGTGCCACCACGCCTGGCTAATTCTGTATTTTTAATATAGACAGGGTCTCTTCATGTTGGTCAGGTTGGTCTCGAACTCCCGACCTCAGGTGATCCGCCCGCCTCAGCCTCTCAAAAGTGCTGGGATTACAGGTGTGAGCCACCACGCCCGGCCATCCTAATGTTTTTAATAGCGATTTATATTTCCTCTTCATGAATTGTCTGTTAAAGCACTTGTGGGCAGAAATCAAGTTTTGTTCTTCTTTCAATGTACTTCGGGCCTTAGAAATGGTGTTTGTTACGTAGCTCGCACAAAGCTTTGAATACATATAGACAGAAACCTAGCCGTAATTGTTTAGAATCTTGCGAGAAAAAGCCACTGCAACCGCACAACTGTGTGCCATTTTAGGATTTACCGAGAATATTCATGAGTATTGGTGCATTTTAATACAACTACTGTGCATTGTTGCTTTCAGCATTTTACTATGCGGAGTAAAGTCTTGAGTGAGGTCTGGGAAGGATAAATGGTGAAAATTTAAGGAATTTTTCGTAGAAACGGAGAAATTCATCTTCCCTAAGGAAAGGATATACCGACTAAAATTAGTTGGTCCTCCCGTGCACCAGACGGCGAAGCAGCACAATGTGACGCTGCACGATACGTGAGCGACTGGCTGGACTACACTTCCCAGAAGGTTTGTTTGGCCTCCGCACTACGCAATCACCCAGAATGCTCAGCGGCCGAGACCTTCAGGTCCCAGGCTGCTGTACGGCTAAATATGACTCCATTTCCCCCGACCCAAGCGCTTAATGGCCGCTGGCAATCTTGGGGGAGCCCGCTGTTGGACTATGCCCCGCTGCCAAGAAACAGGCGCCAGAAGATTCTCCGACAAGATCCCGCTTTCCTAGGACGGTAAAGGCGTTCACAGGTCGGGAAGGGGCGGTAGGAGTAGCGGGAGAGCGCTGAACATTGCTCGTGAACTGTGGGTCGGCCTGCGAAGAGGCCCAGTTTCGTGGCACCACGGTGGCGCCCGCACTGGAAGGTGGTAGTGTGACAGAGCGAAAACTACAATTCCCAGCATTCCTGCGGTACCAGAACTACCTTGCCCGAAAGCCTGTGCGAGATTTACCCCGTCTTCCGCCTCCCGCCCGCCGGAAAACTGAGGACATGAATAGTCGCCAGGCTTGGCGGCTCTTGCTCTGCCAAGGCAGAGGGGATCGTTGGGTTTCAAGCCCCCGCGGGCATTTCTCGCCGGCCCTGCTGAGAGGTGAGGCAAGGTGTCGTGTCATAGATGTCTGAGTGCTCCCTAAGGAGACGATGCCCGTGGGTGGCGCTTGCTGGAGCGAACGCGCCTGCTCGAGCGAACGGGAAGAGAAGGTGCCACGCCCTCCTCCCCGATTCACGCCTTGTGCTGGCGACACAGCTGCCTGCTGCCCCGACTTGCCCAGCTCGCCCCAAGGGGCGAGGACTGAGAAAATCAGTGCCTTTCTGTTCTTAAAGCGAACCTTTGAAGGCCAGGGCTTCGCGCCCAGCTTCTTTCTCAGCCCTTGTTTCCCTTTTTGGTGACAAGAGGCTAGTAATCTGGTAGGTTTGTCTGGAGGCAGCGTAAGGTATTCTGTGCTTGACGGTGTCCTGATTTCTTTTGTGGCCTGATCTTTAGATTTTGTTTTTTTAGGTGCTGGCCTCGAGCCCAGGTTTTTGGTAGACAGCATCATAAATTTCAGGTCACGTCTGCCTTATTCTCGCTGGAATTCTCAGTACTTTTCAGTCACATTGTAGACTTTGGGAAAAAAAGTGAATACTGGAACCTACAAGTTTCCAACCGGTTGGCACCCTGTTAACAGGGTGTCCTGAAGACATCTAACTTTATTCCGAGAAATGTTTCTAGGGCTAGGTTTTTCTTGTCTTTTTTTACCCCCCGTTTTTAAACTTCCCTCCTAGTTTTTAAACCGTTTTAAGGTTGTCCACAAAATAGGCGAATAGGCACCTCTTATCAACCTTAGCATTCTCTGTTCACCTTCTTGAATCTTCAGTGCCAGGTACACTGAGCCAGTCGGTACCCAAACACTTCCACGCTGTTATTTATGCTCCATATTGTTACTTGTGCTGTTTTGCTCATTGTTTCATTTTAATCCACACCAGTAACAGCTGCAGTCAAAACTGCAGTTGTTGATTCTCCGTCTGTAAGATTGCTCTTTAGCTGCCAGGGTCATTCACAAGGTCTCTTTTGTTAGGTATTTGGGTGTTTAGCATACATACACATGATGAATTTTACAAAAAGGAGGTAGCACTTTTGAATTCCAGGAAATCGTCCAGCTGTCTTTGTTGACTTTTACAGGCGTGCTTTACATATCCAAATGAAAACAAAATTAAATGTTTTTAGAGAATGAACTTTGAAGTGCATATCATAATGGGAAATACATGACCATAAGTAAATGTTAATGTTTTAACATAAAAGTTTTCCCACTTGAGTCTGAGTGTTCTTGGAGAAACCTTAAATCTCTTCTTACAACTAGTAGGATTTGTATCCTTCCTCACTAAACAAATATTGAATGTTTATTGTGTACAAGTAGTGTAAACTTGCCTAATAATGTCAATAATCAGGGGATTTGAAAACCTTGACCTCTGACCAATGGAAGGACCTTAGTTATTATGATGAAACTAGTGTAGCACGTTAGTAGACCAGCATGTAAGAATATATGCTGTAATGCCTGTTCTTTTGAGTTCCTGACAGAAAAGTAACTGACTATACACTGAAGTGTTTCAGCTGTAAAATTAGCAGTAAATTCATATAAAACTTGCAACTTAAATTTAGTGGGACAACATTTTACATGTTTGTTCGTTTGTTTGTTTGTTTCAAAAGTAAAATTTGACCTTTTCCAGCAAAGAGGAGCTTGGTGCAAGATAGGCCAGAGTTCCAATCCACAATCTATGACTTAGTAGTTTTGCCAAACTGATTAAACCTTTAAACCCTTGAGTTTGTATCTCACTATTACAAACAAACAAATCCGCAAGATATAGCTATCAAAGAATCAAAAGTAGTAACAATGAAAGTAAAGGTTTGGAGGTTTGTACAGATGTTTAAGCCTGTACAAAACTTTTCAAGCTATTAAGGATCTGTTATTCCACTATGAGCTGGAAACACTGATTCTGGGCACTTCATCTCCCCTACCTATTAATCTGGCTGCAAAGACATTTTTTTTTATTATTTTTTATTTTTTTGAGACAGGGTCTCTGTCACTCAGTCTGGTGTGCCTTGGTGCCATCTCGGCTCACTGCAACCTCTGCCTCCCAGGCTCAGGTGATCCTCCCACTTCAGCCTCTCAAGTAGCTGGGACTACAGGCTCACGCCACTATGCCCAGCTAGTTTTTGTAATTTTTGTAGGGACAGGATCTTGCCATGTTGCCCAGGCTGATCTCGAACTTCTGGGCTCAAGCGATCTACCTGCCTTGGCTTCCTAACTGCTAGAATTACAGGCATGAGCCACTGTACCTGGCCTGTAAAGACATTCTTAATGAGTGCTTATGCATTGAACTGCTCATGACCAGTTGGAATAGTGATTATGAAACCCTACCATGAATATCCAGTGGTTTTTCCAGTTGCTTATGGCTTCCAAAGTGGAGTGAAACCCAAAGTTCTACTGCCAGTGGGTGTCAATACCTACCTCATAGGATTGGGAGGACTAAGCAAAATATTATGTGAATATCTTAGCACATTTAAGGAATAATGTTTTACATATCCTTCTGCATTCTCAGCTCTCCTTAGCCCCATAATAAATAGAAGCCAAGAGAATAGCAAAGGCAGCCCATGCCTACATTTTGCTGATTTCATTCATCCTGTCTGGATAACTTCTTTAATATTTAATGTAGCTCTACCATCATCCAAATAGTCATTCTCGATCCTTTATTCTCAAGTAGGGCCAAATGCATCTCCTTTGTATTATTCATCATTGTGTATACATAATGCCAAGCACAGTGCCTTTCATTCAGCAAATATCTATGTAGCATCCAGATTTGTGTAGGCATTGGGGATTCAGTAGTGAGCAAGAACAAATGTGGTCCCTGCTCTCAAGAACTGTATAGTTTAGTGCAGGGGTTGACAAACTTTTTCTGTAAAGAGCCCAATAAATATTTCAGGCTTTATAGGCTGTAAGGTCAGTCACAACTATTTGCTTTGCCACTGTAGCATGAAAGTAGCCATAGAGTAATCCATAAATGAATGAGCTGTGTTCTAATAAAACTATCTAGTTCTAATGAATAAAACTAGAAAAACAGGTGGTGGTAGTCTACAGGCTATAGTTGGCTGACCGCTGGTCTCTTGGGGAGACAACTGAGAGTCACATAAATGTGTAAATTGTGAGAGGGTTTGCAAAAGAATCCTATGCAGTACTATGAAAAACCATCACAAAAGAGACATAACCCAAAGGAGTCGTCAGGCTTTCCAGAGGAAGAAACATTCAGACTGAGCTCTGAAGGATAAACATGAGCAGGCAAAGAAAAAGAGAGCTTTCTGAACAGGGCAGGGGCTGGGCAAAGGCCCTGAGAAGGTAAAGCACATGGCATGTTTGTGGAATTAAAATCAAAGAGCCCTTGAAAGCAGAGGACCAGAGAGAGCATAGCAGGACATGAGACGAGCTACACCCTACAAAGATTTATTGGCTTGTTAAGGTATTTGGTCTCTATCCCAAATTTAGTAGGAAGCTGCTCTTTGTGCAAGGTATTCAGAGTGTTTGTTGACTAAGTCAGAGGAACTGTACTAATCCGCCTAGCTATGAGACCATAAGATCTCGGACTGATTACATACAGACAGTCCTCAACTTAAGATAGGTTAAAATTTTTCGACTTTATCATGGTACAAAAACAGTATGCATTCAGTACAAACTGTACTTTGAATTTTGATCCTTTCCTAATCTAACAATAATGCATTGGCAGGGGCAGCAAGCCGCAGCTCCCCCAGTTAGCCATGGATCACAAGGGCAAATAACCAATACTTAGTATTGCCAGGGTTTTTTGGGTTTTGTTTTTGCATCCCATAATGTTTACAAAATGCCCATTTGGGTGTCTACATGAAATATTCAACACTTTATTGTAAAATAGGTTTTGTGTTAGATGATTTTGGCCAACTATAGGCTAATGTAAGCGTTCTTGGCATGCTTGAGGTGAGCCCAGCTAAGCTGTGATGTTCAGCAGGTTAGGTGTATTAAATGCATTTTCAGCTCAGGATATTTTCAATTTATGATGGATTTAATGGGACATAACCCTTTTATAAGCTGAGGAGCATCCATACTTAGCCCTGAGCCTCAATTTACCTCATTCATAAAATGAGAATTTTAAGGATGGGGTAATAGATGTGAAAACAGTAAAATATTATATAAATATTATTACTGATTTTTTTTCTAAATCCAAATAAACTTCTAATCAGGGATATGTAACTAAGAGTACCATCACTACTCCTAATGCAGTTGTTATTGAAATTACTGAAATCTGCACCTCTTTCCTCTAATTTTTCTTTTTCTCTCCTACCTTAGGTCTGGTATTTACACACCAAGGCATGTTTCTTTACCCTACTAGATGACATTCAAGTGAAAAAGATTACTGACCAGTATACCAATAT
Source organism: Trachypithecus francoisi (assembly GCF_009764315.1). NCBI lineage: Eukaryota > Metazoa > Chordata > Mammalia > Primates > Cercopithecidae > Trachypithecus > Trachypithecus francoisi. The sequence continues at coordinate 73,063,939 of NW_022681473.1, read as the reverse complement.
GTGTGTTTTTAAAAATTGCACCACTTTTATTTACAGCTACTTGCTTTTATCTCTTCAGTTAAATAGAATTTTTTGGAATATTTTAATGAATCTTTTATCATTTGAATTTAGAGTTTATTGTTAGGTGTTTTTAAAAAACAGTATCTCTTTCCTACCTTCTAGTCTATAAAATCAGTGAGAACACATCATTCATGTCTGGTTTTGCTCATCATTTTACCCCTGTGCCTGGCACAAGTTCTAGCACTCAATAAATACTCATTAGGCTAGAAGGATATAAAGAAGGAATCACATTTGTCCTACACAGTACTGGTGGGAAAATAATGCCTGAAGTTGCAGTCTTTTTTCTTTCTTTCGTTCTTTTTTTTTTTGAGACAGAGTCTTGCTCTGTTGCCCAGGCTGGAGTGCAATGGCGTGATCTCAGCTCACTGCAAGCTCCGCCTCCCAGGTTCACGCCATTCTCCTGGGTCAGCCTCCCTAGTAGCTGGGACTACAGGCACCTGCCACCATGCCTGGCTAATTTTTTTTTGTATTTTTAGTAGAGACGGGGTTTCACTGTGTTAGCCAGGATGGTCTCCATCTCCTGACCTCGTAATCCCCTGACCTTGGCCTCCCAAAGTGCTGGGATTATGGGTGTGAGCCACTGCACCCGGCCTGCAGTCTTTTAAATATCTAGATATTTTAAGTGGCTTAGGATAAATAAGAGAGACAGCATGGAGTGTAAGATTTGGAGTCAGAAGAATCTGAGTCTGAATCCTAATTCTACCATTGGCTCTATAAAGGTAACTCCTTTACCTTTCCTAGAAGTTGTTTATGGGCAGAGTACCTTATAATAAATTCATCAGCAATATACAAAAAAGGTCTTTACTGTGTCTAGGTTAAAACTTGGGGAAGTTATTGAAATAGGACAAGAAGGGTTATTTCAGAAATGAGAATTTTTTCTTAGGGTTCTTATATTGATACCAGTAAATATGCCCATGATTTCAAATCAAATTCATTGATTGAATCAACAGTAAAACTTTGTGGCCCAAATATGTGCCAAAGCACTGTTCTAGGTGCTAAAGATACAGTAGTGAAAAACCACAGTCAAAGCATCATGGAACTTCCATTCTGATGCAGAGATACAAACAGCAAACAAGATAATTTCATATTGGAGCTGAGAACTATGTAGGAAATAAACTGTGGATATATAAGTGAGTGGGAGTATGGAAAGCTACTTTAAACAGGGATGTAAGTGTAAAAAATTTTCATAGCTCTTGAAAGACTGAGCACAGAGAAGAATTGAATTGTGTAGTTTCTGCTTTACAGTAATTAGAGCTGAGGTGGTGATATCCAAAGCATTTGATGTGTTTTATTACAAGTTTATACTAACTCTTAACATTCCTGAATACCAAAGGAGGGAAAAGAAACATTTATTGAATGTTTAGTATGTACAGAAAAACGTCAGAGACTTTTCAGATAAAAGAGAGGCTCAGAGGAGTCAATTAACTTGGGTGAGATGACAAAACTAGAAGAGCTGGAACTATATCATAAATGGATGGGGAAAACGCTTTGTAAGCTAAAGTAGGAAACCTCTATCAGTTACTACAAGAGAAAAAAAATGTCTTCTCTTTTCAGACTTCTTCACCACCACATCCAAGGAGGGATATGATAGGCGGCCAGTGGATATGACTCCTTTAGAACAAAAGAAATTAACTTTTGATACCCATGCATTGGTTCAGGACTTGGAAACTCATGGTAAGAAACACGGATACCTCCTGAAAGAAGAAAATTAATAGCACTCATAATAATTGCCTAGTCAAGACAGTATCACTGTTATGAACAATTAAGAGTAACTATTTAAATAGACCATCCAATGAAATATTTTATAGTCACTAAAAATGATAATGTTTGAGAAATATTTACTGATACGAGGAATGTTCAAGATATGTTAATTGAAAAAAGCATATGAAATATGTACAGAATGATTCCAATTAAGTGAAGAAGAAACTAGTTTCTAGGCTAATACTAAAGTCCATGTGGAAGTACAAATGTTTGAGATTAAAAAATCAGAAAATAAGCACAAAAAATTACCTGATAGCAAAACAGTAATTTAAATTATGTGATATTAAAGGAATAGACTAATAGAACAAAATGGTATTCAGAGACACAGACATGAATTTAATGTGATGAAGGCATTACAAATTAGGGAAAGGAAGGACTACTTAATAAATGAGATAATAAATGACTAGCCACTGGGAAAAAATATATTAGATCCCCTTACTGAAAACTAAATTTCAGATAGATGAAAAGCTAAATAAATATAAAAGAATAAGCAGTTTTACAGAAAAAAGGGGGCAAATGCTATAAACAAGCATAACACAGAAAAATAAATATAAATAACAAAAAGTATATGTAATGCTTAACCTCTCTACCAACCAAGGAAATGCAAATTTAAGTAACATTAAAATAACAATGTAATACAATTTTTTTTGCCAATTACTCAAAATAGTCATATCTAGTGTTAATGTAGATGTGGGGAGATACAGAATGGGAATTAAAATTGTAGAGTACTTTTGGAGAGTAATTTAGCATTATCTGTCAATTTTTAAATTGTAACCATTACTTTAAAAAGAGTATTTAACAATTTAAATGCTGAGGAGTTACACGCTGTTTATTTTGATACGGATATACACTTTAAAAGACCTATTTGCTGCCTACAGGATTTGACAAAACACAAGCAGAAACAATTGTATCAGCATTAACTACTTTATCAAATGTCAGCCTGGATACTATCTATAAAGAGATGGTCACTCAAGCTCAACAGGTAATACACTGATTACTACCATTTCTGATGCTTTCATTAGACAGTCATTTCATAACTACGTCTCTGTCTACCTAGTGACCTTCCAAACACGCTCGTATCTTCCTTGTTCTCTCTAAAGGGACCACACACACACACACACACACACACAAAACACTGAATAAAGTCAATATTTAGACAGACTGAATAGTTAGAATAGTTGTAATAATGTTGTGGTAACAGAGATGGTATTTTGCCAAATCTTTGATGGGATGAGATCATTGTATTGTGTTATTCATGAGTGGTGGTAGATTGTTAGTGAAACAACTTTTTCCCTCAAGAAAGCTCACCACAGAAGAGCTGATCTTTCTATATATTAAGTATGTTTTATTGCTGCTATACATACATATTGGTTAATTTTCACAGACATAGCTGGAAAGGACTTACATGGCTGAGAAGGACTTTATAAATTGCCTAAGATGCCTTAATTTGACTGAATATAAAAATCCTAAAGTCAAATGTAAGAATTTAACATGTAAGAGGCACAATGCTGTGTACTTTTCATATATTATTTAATCTCTAACAGCCTTGAAAACTAAGAATTCTATTTGGCCACTGAAGACAGGCTTAGAGAGACTGAGTAGTTTACAGGAGTTTTCACTGTGGTGATATGGACAAAAAGCAATAATTTTACATAAAGGACTGAATAAATGAACGTAACTAGAATAATTTCATACTTGATATGAAACCAAGTCAGCTAGCAGGATGAGGGGGGAAAAGAAAATAAAGTAATAAAGTCTTCTTATTCTGAGAATTTGATTATATTGTGATTCTCATTCAAATCTGAATATTCTCTGATGGCTCCATACTAGTTACAAAAATCACACCTTTAATATATTTGGCTACTTAACAATGGATTATGTCTTTACATTTAAAGTTGTTAAAGATGGACACCGGTGCAGTTTTGTAGGCTTTTTGAGTCTGTATTTAAAGGAAGAATGAGGTAAAAAGAGGCTCTTAAGAGCCACATTAAGGCCGGGTGTGGTGGCTCATGCTTGTAATCCCAGCACTTTGGAAGGCTGAGGTGAGCAGATCACTTTAGGTCAGAAGTTAGAGGCCAACATGGCAAAATGCTGTCTCTACTAAAAATACAAAAAAAAAATTAGCTGCGCATGATGGTGGGTGCCTGTGGTCCAAGCTACTCGGGAGGCTAAGGCATGAGAATCGCTCGAACCCAGGAAGTGGAGGCTGCAGTGAGCCAAGATCATGCCAGTACACTCCAGCCTCAGCGACAGAGCAAGGCTCTGTTGAGAAAGCCACAATACAATCCCTTATTTTCAGGTTCAGACTCCACAAGTATGAAGTCTGTAATTAGCTTTCCAACTTTTGCCTATGTAATAGGCAAAAATCTCAGTAATAAGAATATATTATTTTTAATGTCATGTAATTCCTTTATAGTGATATTTGGGGCAAACAGGACTGCCAGCCCCTAGAGGCCACATCTGTGTGACTTCTGAATTAATTCTCATAAATATGTCAAGCAGAATTGAATAAAATGAACAACCCTCCTGAGTAATAATATGAGGTTTAGAAAAGGCATGTGTCAGCAATGTCTGTTGTACACAGTTAAAAACTTTTATATAAGAAGTCCAGGCCGGGCGCGGTGGCTCAAGCTTGTAATCCCAGCACTTTGGGAGGCCGAGACGGGCGGATCACAAGGTCAGGAGATCAAGACCATCCTGGCTAATACGGTGAAACCCCGTCTCTACTAAAGAATACAAAAAACTAGCCGGGCGACGAGGCGGGCGCCTGTAGTCCCAGCTACTTGGGAGGCGGAGGCAGGAGAATGGCGTGAACCTGGGAGGCGGAGCTTGCAGTGAGCTGAGATCTGGCCATCGCACTCCAGCCTGGGCGACAGAGCCAGACTCAAAAAAAAAAAAAAAAAGAAGTCCAAACTTCCTCCACATTAATACATTAGCATTAGACTATCGTGCTTCAGTCATTAGATCTCTGTCCCATCAGTAATAATAATAAACGTTTCAGTGATAACCATATGCCAAGTACTATCGTAAGCATTATACATACATAATCTCATTTAATCCTCAAAACAACTTCAAGGTATACCAGGAACTGTTACTATTTCCATTTTACCAATGTGGCGACCAGAGAAGTTAAATGACTTGCTAGCATCTCACAGTAAATGGCAGAGTTTGGATTCAAAGCTTGACAGCCTGACTCCAGAACTCATACTGTTTTTTGGGGGGGCTTTCTTGTTTTATTTCTAAACTGTTATACAGAGTCCTTAATAAGGTTATACCTCATCTGCTTTTTCTTTTGGTAAAGGATAAATTAGCAAGCTACATGATTTTAAGAAGTATAGTGCTACAGGATGAATATCCCTTATCTGAAATGCTTGAGACCAGAAGTGTTTTAGATTTCAGATTTTTTATTTTAGAATATTTCCTTTACACTTACCAGTTGCACACCCCAAATCTGAAATCCAAAATACTCCAATGCGCATTTCCTTTGAGTGTCGTGTTGGCACTCAAAAAGTTGCGGATTTTGGATTTCAGATTTTTGGATTAGGGATATTCAACCTGTAACAGTTATATTTTCTTTGTAAGGCTGTCTTAAATCATTTCTACAAAATTGTCCTCCCTAACGAAGCAAAAGCGTATAGATCTATCAGGTAAATGCTACCTTTTCTTTCACATATTCTTTGTAGTGCCAAATATAGGGAAGATACCCAGGAATTTAAACAAAATTGGTTATGTTGTGCTGACAAAGGGCAATTATTTTAACTATACATCTATTTTGTTTTACTACCTGACTTCTGAGTCGTATCCAATACCATGGAATTTTCCAGTGGTAGAAAATCTCAAAATCAAAGTAATAAGAGATAAAACCCTTTCCATTTGGTTATTTCAAAAAACAAGAACAAAACATTATTTTTTTGAGGAACTCTTAGGGTGTAAGGAAGCATTTTATTGAGATTCTTTTCATTCAAAGACTTACACATTTCTCTCCCCTAGGAAATACCTTTTTCTTCTTTGAATCTCTTTCTTTTCATATTGATATTTCAGATATGTAAGTTTCATATTTACTTAACCAGTCAGCATTATACCTTGTAGCATGTTAACAAATTCATTTAAATTTCATGAAAACAATTCCATAAATAAAAGATGGCTTTCTGTGAATCACTAGGTTATTTTTATTTTGTTTTCTAGGAAATAACAGTACAACAGCTAATGGCTCATTTGGATTCTATCAGGAAAGACATGGTCATCCTAGAGAAAAGTGAATTCGCAAATCTGAGAGCAGAGAATGAGGTGATGCAAATTTTAATTTATTACTCATAAAATAACTGATCTCATAATAAGCATCCTACTTAGTGAATAAGTTAGTAAGACCAAGTAATAATTCCATGTGGTTAGTAAACAGTAAGTTTTTAGATTTAAAAAGTACTATTTGTTTAACCATACCTAATCTTTTTCTATATAAATCATAGTGCTTTGCATACTGAAGAGAATAAGAGTTACATTTTATACATGTAAAACCACATAAAACAGAAAATCTTTGAGCTATATATATAAAATTTCTATATAATGGTTTCAGAGCTGAGAGCAATGTGGGATTTTCTAAAGTATAATACAAAAACAAATGCATTTTGCTCATAAGAATTATTTTCTGAATACAGTGGCTTAGTAGTTTCTTTTGAAGATTTTTTTCCTTATCAATTGTGTATTAGAAATCCATAGATTGTGCAAATTTTGGTAATCTAGGGTTTCAAATTTTTTTAATCATAATATAGACTTGGTTTAATGCTAATTACATGTGATCTTTCCTGTACCTAGAAAATGAAAATTGAATTAGACCAAGTTAAGCAACAACTAATGGTAAGTGAATTTTTTTTCTAGCTGTTAATTTCAGAACAAATATTCATTATAAGATCATTTTTAAAATATCTTTATTTTCTTTAAAGCATGAAACCAGTCGAATCAGAGCAGATAATAAACTGGATATCAACCTAGAAAGGAGCAGAGTAACAGATATGGTATTGTGCTTTTAAATGTACTTTCTTGGTTACTTATTCCTTTTTAATTTTAGTCTTTTTTTTTTTTTTAACTTCCTGCTGCTTCATATCCTATAGTTTACAGATCAAGAAAAGCAACTTATGGAAACAACTACAGAATTTACAAAAAAGGTAAGGTAATATGTAAAAATGTCTCTTTTGTACAGTTCTTGTGCCTTGTATAACTGCTTTTATGTGTACCAGTTTATAAGTTTGGACTTTTAAAAACTAGCCCTATAGAATCTCTGGCTTCCTCATAACTTATAGTTAGCCAGCACTTCCGGGGAACCTGGCACCAAGTAGATCGTCATCCATGAGCCATGACCTTGAAGTAAGAATCAAGCTTTCCACATAGTGTGCTTTTTTAAACGAAATTACTTCTATAATAGAAAATAACTATTTTTTGGGCTAGGCACAGTAGCTCACACCTGTTAATCTTGCACTTTGGGAGGCTGAGGCAGGGGTTCAAGACCAGTCTGAGAATAGAGCAAGACCCTGTCTCAAAAAAAAAAAAAGAAAATAACTATTTTTTAAAAGACAAAGATTCACTATTGGTATTTCATAATTGGTACTTAAATGAGTGCCTAGGTTCAGTTAAATAATTACTTAAGGTTTTAAAAAAGCTACATATTAATAATATATAAATACTCATATTTAGTATTTATTAATGTGCCAGATACCATTTTACATGCTTTACTTACATCTGTTATATCTGTTAATTCACTTAATATTCATATCAGTCTGTGTGACGTAGGCACTATTATTCCCATTTTAACAATTTGGAAAATGAAGCACAGAGGGGTTGAGGTCCCACAGTTAATAAGTGGTGTCACTAGGGAAAGAACCTGGATTCTAAATCCCTAACTTGGAAGTACTGCTCTCCTTCTCAGTAATCCTACAATGTAATCATGACTTCATCTCTGTGGCTTGAGTAAGACCCAGCTTTCTGACTCAGCTTTGTCCTTTTCTTAAAAGTTCAAAGCCATTTGTCCACATTCTAACAGAAAATATGTCACTCTTGCTTATAATTTAATAGAAGAGCAGGTCACATTTGTTCTTTCAAAGATCTTACTCTTTTCCCTTACTTCTTGGCCAGATAAAGGAGACAAGCAAGGAAATCATCTTATATATTTAGGTATGAAATATGTTATTATGAGGTTTTTAGAATATGCCCAGTATGTGATACTCCTAAAAGATGATCTCCAAATATGAAAGTAGAGGGAATGTAATTTGTCAGTTTATAGTGTTTTTTTATAATTTTTTTTTGATACTTTAAGTTCTAGGGTACATGTGCACAACATGCAAGTTTGATACATTAGGTATACATGTGCCATGTTGGTTTGCTACACCCATCAACTCATCATTTACCTTAGGTATTTCTCCTAATGCTATCCCTCCCTCAACCCCTCACCCCCCAACAGGCCCCACTATGTAATGTTCCTGTATCCAAGTGATCTCATTATTCATTTTCCACCTATGAGTGAGAACTTGTGGTGTTTGGATTTCTGTCCTCGTGATAGTTTGTTGAGAATGATGGTTTCCAGTTTCATCCGTGGCCCTGCAAAGGACATAAACTCATCCTTTTTTATGGCTGCATAGTATTCCATGGTGTTTATGTGCCACATTTTCTTAAACCAGTCTGTCATTCATGGACATTTGGGTTGGTTCCAAGTCTTTGCTATTGTGAATAGTGCCGCAGTAAACATATGTGTGCATGTGTCTTTATAGTAGCATGATTTATAATCCTTTGGGTATATACCCAGTAATGGGATGGCTGGGTCAAATGGTATTTCTAGTTCTAGATCCTTGAGGAATCACTACACTGTCTTCCACAATGGTTGAACTAGTTTACAGTCCCACCAACAGTGTAAAAGTGTTCCTATTTCTCCACATCCTCTCCAGCACCTGTTGTTTCCCGACTTTTTAATGATTGCCATTCTAACTGGCGTGAGATGGTATCTCATTGTGGTTTTGATTTACATTTCTCTGATGGCAAGTGATGAAGAGCATTTTTTCATGTGTCTGTTGGCTGCATGAATGTCTTCTTTTGAGAAATGTCTGTTCATATCCTTTGCCCACTTTTTGATGGCGTTGTTTGTTTTTTTCTTGTAAATTTGTTTGAGTTCTTTGTAGGTTCTGGGTATTAGCCCTTTGCCAGATGAGTAGATCTCAAAATTTTTCTCCCATTCTGTAGGTTGCATGTTCACTCTGATGGTAGTTTCTTTTGCTGTGCAGAAGCTCTTTAGTTTAATTAGATCCCATTTGTCAATTTTGGCTTTTGTTGCCATTGCTTTTGGTGTTTTAGACATGAAGTCTTGCCCATGCCTATGTCCTGAATGGTATTGCCTAGGTTTTCTTCTAGGATTTTTATGGTTTTAGGTCTAACATTTAACTCTCTAATCCATCTTGAATTAATTTTTGTATAAGGTGTAAGAAAGGGATCCAGTTTTGTATAAGGTGTAAGAAAGGGATCCAGCTAGCCAGTTTTCCCAACACCATTTATTAAATAGGGAATCCTTTCCCCATTTCTTGTTTTTGTCAGTTTTGCCAAAGATCAGGTGGTTGTAGAAGCATGGTGTTATTTCTGAGGCCTCTGTTCTGTTCCATTGGTCTGTATCTCTGTTTTGGTACCAGTACCATGCTGTTTTGGTTACTGTAGCCTTGTAGTATAGTTTGAAGTCAGGTAGCGTGATGCTTCCAGCTTTCTTCTTTTTGCTTAGGATTGTATTGGCAATGCTGGCTCTTTTTTGGTTCTATATGAACTTTAAAGTAGTTTTTTCCAATTCTGTGAAGAAAGTCATTGGTAGCTTGATGGGGATGGCATTGAATCTATAAATCACTTTGGGCAGTATGGCCATTTTCATGATATTGATTCTTCCTATCCATGAGCATGGAATATTCTTCCATTTGTTTGTATCCTCTTTTATTTCGTTGAGCAGTGGTTTATAGTTCTCCTTGAAGAGGTCCTTCACATCCCTTGTAAGTTGAATTCTAGGTATTTTCTTCTCTTTGTAGGAATTGTGTATGGGAGTTCTTCACTCATGATTTGGCTCTCTGTTTGTCTGTTATTGGTATATTAAGAATGCTTGTGATTTTTGCACATTGATTTTGTATCCTGAGACTTTGCTGAAGTTGCTTAGCTTAAGGACATTTTGGGCTGAGACAGTGGGGTTTTCTAAATATACAATCATGTCATCTGCAAACAGGGACAATTCGACTTCCTCTTTTCTTAATTGAATACCCTTTATTTCTTTCTCTTGCCTGATTGCTCTGATTGGCCCGGCCAGAACTTCCAACACTATGTTGAATGGGAGTGGTGAGAGAGGGCATCCCTTGTCTTGTGGTAGTTCTCAAAGGGAATGCTTCCAGTTTTTGCCCATTCGGTGTGATACTGGCTGGGGGTTTGTCATAAATAGCTATTATTATTTTGAGATACATCCCATCAATACCTATTTATTGAGAGTTTTTAGCATGAAGGGCTGTTGAATTTTGTCAAAGGCCTTTTCTGCATCTGTTGAGATAATCACGTAGTTTTTGTTTTTGGTTCTGTTTATGTGATGGATTACGTTTATTGATTTGCGAATGTTGAACCACCCTTGCATCCCAAGGATGAAGCCGACATAATGGTGGTGAATAAGCTTTTCGATGTGCTGTTGGATTCGCTTTGCCAGTATTTTATTGAGGATTTTCGCATCAATGTTCATCACAGATATTGCTCTAAAATTCTTTTTTTTGTTGTGTCTCTGCCAGGCTTTGGTATCAGGATGATGTCAGTCTCATAAAATGAGTTAGGGAGGATTCCCTCTTTTTCCATTGATTGGAATAGTTTCAGAAGAAAACTATTTTGTACAGCTCTTCTTTGTGCCTCTGGTAGAATTCAGCTGTGAATCTGTCTGGTCCTGGACTTTTTTTGGTTGGTAGGCTATTAATTATTGCCTCAATTTCAGAGCCTGCTATTTGTCTATTCAGGGATTCAACTTCTTCCTGGTTTAGTCTTGGGAGGGTGTATGTGTCCAGGAATTTACCCATTTCTTCTAGATTTTCTAGTTGATTTGCGTAGAGGCATTTATAGTATTCTCTGATGGTAGTTTGTATTTCTGTGGGGCTGGTGGTGATATCCCCTTTATCATTTTTTATTGCGTCTATTTGATTCTTACCTTTTCTTCTTTATTAATCTAGCTAGCGGTATATCAGTTTTGTTGATCTCTTCAAAAAATCAGCTCCTAGATTCATTGATTTTTTTTGAAGGGTTTTTTGTGTATCTCCTTCAGTTCTGCTCTGATCTTAGTTATTTCTTGCCTTCTGCTAGCTTTTGAATGTGTTTGCTCTTGCTTCTCTAGTTCTTTTAATTGTGATGTTAGGGTGTCAATTTTAGATCTTTCCTGCTTTTTCTTGTGGGCATTTAGTGCTGTAAATTTCCCTCTACACACTGCTTTAAATGTGTCTCAGAGATTCTGGTATGTTGTGTCTTTGTTCTCATTGGTTTCAAAGAACATCTTTATTTCTGCCTTCATTTCGTTATTTACCCAGTAGTAATTCAGGAGCCAGTTGTTCAGTTTCCATGTAGTTGTGCAGTTTTGAGTGAGTTTCTTAATCCTGAGTTCTGATTTGATTGCACTGTGGTCTGAGAGACAGTTTGTTGTGATTTATGTTCTAAGTCTCTAAGGACTTGCATTATGAATCTGGGTTCTCCTGTATTGGGTGCATGTATATTTAGGATAGTCAGCTCTTCTTGTTGAATTGATCCCTTTACCATTATGTCATGGCCTTCTTTGTCTCTTTTGATCTTTATTGATTTAAAGTCTGTTTTATCAGAGACTAGGATTGCAAACCCTCCTTTTTTTTTTCTTTCCATTTGCTTGGTATATCTTCCTCCATCACTTTATTTTGAGTCTGTGTGCATCTTTGCACGTGAGGTCGGTCTCCTGAATACAGCATACTGATGAGTGTTGACGCTATCCAATTTGCCAGTCTGTGTCTTTTAATTGGGGGCATTTAGTCCATTTACATTTAAGGTTAATATTGTTATGTGTGAATTTGATCCTGTCATTATGATGTTAGGTGGTTATTTTGCCCATTAATTGATGCCCTTTCTTCCTAGCATCAATGGTTTTTACAATTTGGCATGTTTTTGCAGTGGCTGGTACCGGTTGTTCCTTTCCATGTTTAGTGCTTCCTTCAGGAGCTCTTGTAAGGCAGGCCTGGTGGTGACAAAATCTCTCTTTGCTTGTCTGTAAAGGATTTTATTTCTCCTTCACTTATGAAACTTAGTTTGGCTGGATATGAAATTCTGGGTTGAAAATTCTTTTCTTTAAGAATGTTGAATATTGGCCCCCACTCTCTTCTGGCTTGTAGAGTTTCTGCCAAGAGATCCACTGTTAGTCTGATGGGCTTCCCTTTGTGGATAACTCAATCTTCCTTTCTGGTTGTCCTTAACACACTTTTTCCTTCATTTCAAACTTTGTGAATCTGACAATTATGTGTCTTGGGATTGCTCTTCTCAAGGAGTATCTTTGTGATGTTCTCTGTATTTCCTGAATTTGAATGTTGGCCTCCCTTGCTAGGTTGGGGAAGTTCTCCTGGATAATATCCTGAAGTGTTTTCCAACTTGGTTTCATTCTTCCCATCCCTTTCAGGTACACCAATCAAACGTATATTTGGTCTTTTCACAGACTCTCATATTTCTTGGAGGCTTTGTTCATTTCTTTTTACTCCTTTTTCTCTCACCTTGTGTTCTCACTTTATTTCATTCATTTGATCTTCAATCACTGATACCCTTTCTTCCACTTGATCAAATTGGCTGTTGAAGCTTGGGCATGCATCACGAAGTTCTGGTGCCATGGTTTTCAGCTCCATCAGGTCATTTAAGGTCTTCTCTATGCTGTTTATTTTAATTAGCCATTCATAATCTTTTTTCAGGTTTTTAGCTTCCTTGTGATGAGTTTGAACGTCTTCCTTTAGCTTGGAGAATTTTGTTATTACCGACCTTCTGAAGCCTGCTTCTGTCAACTCATCAAAGTCATTCTCCATCCAGCTTTGTTCCATTGCTGGCGAGGAACTGCTATCCTTTGGAGGAGAAGAGGTGCTCTGATTTTTACAATTTTCAGCTTTTCTGCTCTGGTTTCTCCCCATCTTTGTTGTTTTATCTACCTTTGGTCTTTGATGTTGGTGACCTATAGATGAGGTTTTGGTGTGGATGACCTTTTTGTTGATGCTGATGCTGTTCCTTTCTGTTTGTTAGTTTTCCTTCTAACAGTCAGGTCCCTCAGCTGCAGGTCTGTTGGATTTTGCTGGAGGTCCACTCCAGACCCTGTTTACCTGGGTATCACCAGCAGCGGCTGCAGAACGGCAAATATTGCTGCCTGATCCTTCCTCTGGAAGCTTCGTCCCAGAGGGGCAGCCACCTATATGAGGTGTCTTTCAACTCCTACAAAAAGATGTCTCCCAGTTAGGCTACACGGGGGTCAGAGACCCACTTGAAGAGGCAGTCTGTGCGTTCTCAGAGCTCAAACGCGGTGCTGGGAGAGCCACTGCTTTCTTCAGAGCTGTCAGAGACATTTAAGTCTGCGGAAGTTGTCTACTGCCTTTTGTTCAGCTATGCCCTGCCAACAGAGGTGGAGTCTAGAGACAGTAGGCCTTGTTGAGCTATGGTGGGCTCCGCCCAGTTCAAGCTCCCCAGCTGCTTTACCTACTCAAGCCTCAGCAATGGCGGACACCCCTCCCCCAGCCAGGCTGCCGCCTCACAAGTTCCATCTCAGACTGCTGCGCTAGCAGTGAGCAAGGCTCCATGGGAGTGGGACCTGCTGAGCAAGGCACAGGAGAGAATCTCCTTGTCTGCTGGTTGCTAAGACCTTGGGAAAAGCACAGTATTTGGGCGGGAGTGTCCCGTTTTTCCAGGTAGTCTGTCGTGGCTTCCCTTGGCTAGGAAAGGGAAATCCCCTGACCCTTTGCGCTTCCTGGGTAAGGCAATGCCCGGCCCTCCTTCAGTTCACCCTCTGTGGGCTGTACCCACTGTCCAACCAGTCTGAATGAGATGAACTAGGTACCTCAGTTGGAAATGCAGAAATCACCCATCATCATCTGCATCAATCACACTGAGAGCTGCAGACCAGAGCTGTTCCTTTTTGGCCATCTTGGAACACTTAAAATTTTTTTATACCACTATGCTTTTACTGTTTCCCCAACTAAGACTTTTGTATCACAATTAGCCCATAAGTGAGAGTTTCTAATGTAAATGCTTTTGTCCATTTAATACACAGGAACAAAATTAAGTTCTCTTATTTATTCTGGTTTACTACAGGACACTCAAACCAAAAGTATTATTTCAGAGACCAGTAATAAAATTGATGCTGAAATTGCTTCCTTGAAAACACTGATGGAGTCTAACAAACTTGAGACAATTCGTTATCTTGCAGGTAAGACTGTCAGAGAAAGAAATTGCTGCCATCTCATTTTCCTGTTAGTTCCTACCTACCAAGGTAACTGAGCAGGCACAGGAGAAAAAGGAGGAGCTATTTATTGCTTGGTCCCCTGCGGTGCTTAAAGAAGGTCCTAGTCTCAGGATATATTTTTTGGATTATTGGTTTTTTTTTTTTTTAAATACTTCTAATTTTTATTATAGCAGATTCCAAATTAGACACAGCCAAATAGGGTGTAGTATGGGACAGTTCTTTTTTTTTTTTCATTTTTTATTTTTATTTATTTATTTATTTTTTTTGAGATGGAGTCTTGCTCTGTCGCCCAGGCTGGAGTGCAGTGGCCGGATCTCAGCTCACTGCAAGCTCCGCCTCCCGGGTTTACGCCATTCTCCTGCCTCAGCCTCCTGAGTAGCTGGGACTACAGGCGCCCGCCACCTCGCCCGGCTAGTTTTTTTGTATTTTTTTAGTAGAGATGGGGTTTCACCGTATTAGCCAGGATGGTCTCGATCTCCTGACCTCGTGATCTGCCCGTCTCGGCCTCCGAAAGTGCTGGGATTACAGGCTTGAGCGACCGTGCCCGGCCGGACAGTTCTAAATGTTAAGCTTCTTTCATCCTCAGATATGTTACCCTTCAGAATATAAGTTTAGCAGGCAATTCTGCAGCTTACTAATAGAAAAAGCATGTGGATATAAAAGAAATATATAAACACAAGCACAAAAATGATAGAAGGATAAACTGGATATTCCACAGTGAAAAAAAAATGAAAATTTTCTTTGTATTGCTTATGTTCTTCCATAAAGATTTGAATGAGGTTAGAGAAAAAAGATCAAAAAAGTAGATATAAGCCCATTAAAAACCTGGAGGAGGGGCAGATGACCTTACTTTAAATCAATTGATTCAGCACAGATACTACCCCAAAATTAGATGATTTGTCATATACTGAGCTCCTCAAGTACCATTTGACCTGACCCAATTACAGGGCCCAGCCCAGTGATTTAGGAAGAATGCCCTAGTCAACTATTACTTATCTTTTTTCTTTCCTTTTATGAAAATTAATGTATTTTCAATGGCCGGGCGCGGTGGCTCAAACCTGTAATCCCAGCACTTTGGGAGGCCGAGACGGGCGGATCACGAGGTCAGGAGATCGAGACCATCCTGGCTAACACGGTGAAACCCCGTCTCTACTAAAAACTACAAAAAACTAGCCGGGCGAGGTGGCGGGCGCCTGTAGTCCCAGCTACTTGGGAGGCTGAGGCAGGAGAATGGCGTAAACCCGGGAGGCGGAGCTTGCAGTGAGCTGAGATCCGGCCACTGCACTCCAGCCTGGGCGACAGAGCAAGACTCTGTCTCAAAAAAAAAAAAAAAAATGTATTTTCATTATAAACTATTCATAGAATTCAAAAGCAGTAAAAGTGAAAGCCCCTCCCCATGTATATTTACTATTAGTAGTAAACATTTTCTAGGCTTTTTCTTCTATATATAAACATCTTATATACTTTATAAAAATAATTAGATCACGTATTTTTTATAGTCTACAACTTTTAAACATTTGACCAAATGTCCTATTTCTTTCCACATCAATTCACACAGACATCTTTTTATTAGAAAGCACAGTATTCCCTATATGAAAATGCCACAATTTATGTATCCAGTCCTCTCTTAACAGGCATTCTCCCTCCAGTTTTTCATTATTAAGGACAATACTGTATTGAACAGCCATATATATGTGTTACGTTTGAGTAAATACACACACATGCACACACACACACACATATCTTTGTACCCCCATGCTAGTATTTCTATATAGCTAGTATTTCTATATAACAACTTGCTATGTACATTTAAATTTTGGGGTCAAAAAGATATGCACATTTAAAATGTTTGATATTAACAAATTGCTGTCTAAAAGAAAACTGCCGATTTATACTCTTAGTCATTTTCTGGGCAGTCACCACTGATGTTGAGGTGCCAGCAGGGTTGAAGATGGAGCCCCCAGTCATCAGCTGAACCATGGAAGGGGCACAAGTAAAATAGCCTACCTACAAGCCTAATTGGAATCAGAACTTACTCTTTACATCTGTCAATGTGTGCCTAAGTTTCTCATACCAGCTTTCTCCATAGGTTGGAAGCATTAGCACCTAGACTCTTTTATCATTATACTTTAATCAGGAGAGATTGCCCTCTTTGCTTAGTTCCAATTTGTGAAATCCTCAGAAAGAAGTCTGAATGATTCATCTTGGGTCAGACACCACCTTTTGACCCAGAACACTGCCACCAAGGAATAATAGCAATTTCCATTTAATCTATGTAGATAATGTGGCAGATTTTGCTCTTGGCAGATAAATAATGAAAGCTAATGTTTACAGAGTGCTTAAAATGTACCAGGCACATGCTCACCTAAGCATTTTACATATATGTAGAATGTCTCCCTAGACAGGGTATAGAGGATAAACAGCAAACTTAAAGAATTTGGAGATGGCTCCATAGTTACAACAACAACAGCCATGAGAAATAAAAGCTGAAATAACAGCAGCAAGACATGAGAGAGAAACTTAAATGCAGTAACAATTGTATACTCTACTGAAGGAACAAAATACCTCCCACCTCACAATAAGTAAGTGTTCATTTGGTTATCTAAAAATTTATCAGCTGTTGACTCAGCAGAGGATGTAACCACTTAGATAGCACTATGTGACTCAAATAAATGACAGATTGAGTCTTTCAGGTGTCACAGTGTATAATAAGGATAACAAATTTTTTGTGTGTTTTTTTTATTAAAAGAAAAAAAAACGGCGTTGGAGTCAAGTACACTTAGTTTTTTTTTTTTTTTTTTTTTTTTTGAGACGGAGTCTGGCTCTGCCGCCCAGGCTGGAGTGCAGTGGCCGGATCTCAGCTCACTGCAAGCTCCGCCTCCCGGGTTCACGCCATTCTCCTGCCTCAGCCTCCCGAGTAGCTGGGACTACAGGCGCCCGCCACCTCGCCCGGCTAATTTTTTGTATTTTTTAGTAGAGACGGGGTTTCACCGTGTTAGCCAGATGGTCTCGATCTCCTGACCTCGTGATCCGCCCGTCTCGGCCTCCCAAAGTGCTGGGATTACAGGCTTGAGCCACCGCGCCCGGCCTTTTTTTTTTTTTTGAGATGGAGTCTCACTCTGTTGCCCAGGCTGGAATGCAGTGGTGCGATCTCAGCTCACTGCAACCTCCGCCTCCCAGGTTCATGCCATTCTCCTGCCTCAGCCTCCCAAGTAGCTGGGACTACATGCGCCCGCCACCATACCCAGCTAATTTTTTTTGTGTGTTTTTAGTAGAGACGGGGTTTCACCGTGTTAGCCAGGATGGTCTCGATCTCCTGACCTCATGATCTGCCCGCCTCGGCCTCCCAAAGTGCTGGGATTACAGGCATGAGCCACTGTGCCCAGCCCAAGTACACTTAAGTCTTAAATCCTGGCTCCACTGTTTGCTAGCGATATAACTGGGTGTATTACCTCATCTGTACAACAACAATCTGTACAAGATTGTAACCAATCTCATGGTTAGTGTGTAATTGCTCAGTGTACTAGCATACTAACCGACACATGGCAAATAGTAGCAGGATCAAATGGGAAAATACATAATTGCCCAGTGGCAGTAAGACAAGAAACTTTGTGTTATTACTTCTCAAATGTCCTTCTCTGTATTTCTTAGAGATGCCTAATCCCATTTATTTATTAAAACTGAGAAAATGATCTTATCATTAACCAAGTTTCAGTAAGTAGTAGGATCAAATGGGATGGTGTACAAATGAGTTTATACATTATGAATAACTTTACTTTGAAAGGCTAATTTCTTGTGTCTTTATTCATAAAAGTTTTCTCTTCGTCTCTAACTTGTTTTTAAAATTCATTCATTGGTATTTTAAACAAACTGGAAACTAGGGAGTCCCTAAAGGCCACACACAGATTTACCTTCTAAAAGCTGGGAAAACTGCATTTTTTTTTAATCCAAAATTATGTAACATAAAGTACAGGTAGTATATTAATTATTTTAAAAACCTGATGCTTCTTCTGCCTTTTCTTCTACCTCATTGAGTTTAAAGAATTTTTATTAAGATTTTTTTAAGAATTATGAGAAATTATTTTAAAATGTACTGAAAAGGCAATTAAAATTCTCTTCTCATAGATATACGTATGTTTTACTAGCCTAACTACATAATTTTTAATACAAGAAAGATTTCATTTATCATGAGATCTGAAATTAGAGCTTATAAATTATTTAAAGTAGTCAATAATGCTAATGTTAATGATTTTAAATAGTTTATATGTTCTAAATGACATATAATTTACATTTGAATATACAGGTGCTTTTAAGAATTGGGCATTAATGCTGTCTGTCCTTAAGAATGTCTTGGCCGGGTGCGGTGGCTCAAGCCTGTAATCCCAGCACTTTGGGAGGCCGAGACGGGCGGATCACGAGGTCAGGAGATCGAGACCATCCTGGCTGACACGGTGAAACCCCATCTCTACTAAAAATACAAAAACTAGCCGGGCGAGGTGGCGGGCGCCTGTAGTCCCAGCTACTCAGGAGGCTGAGGCAGGAGAATGGCGTAAACCCAGGAGGCGGAGCTTGCAGTGAGCTGAGATCTGGCCACTGCACTCCAGTCCGGGCGACAGAGCGAGACTCCGCCTCAAACAAAAAAAAAAAAAAAAAAAAAAGAATGTCTTTCATCCTTAATTTTCTAGGGAATAAAAAACAGGATAGAAAATTGCTTGGATTTCCTGTTTTTTGCTCTTCACTTAAAGATAACATTATTCTCGTTAGCTCTGCAAAATAATACAAATACAAGACCTATAACACAGTTTCTTCCTTTCACAGCTTCGGTGTTTACTTGCCTGGCAATAGCATTGGGATTTTATAGATTCTGGAAGTAGTAGTAATGCTCATACTGCCATGGCTGTTGGCTTCTTAGAACACCAAACCAGGAGAGATTTACTTTGAACATTGTCAGTTGCAGCAAAAATTTACTACACAAGATTATTCAAAGTATATATGGACTAAAAGAAGAATATTTTAGAAAGAGATAGTTTGTCTTTATTGTGTGTGTCTTTAGTATATTGAAAAGCTGTCATTCAGACCTGGTTTGAGATAGAAGAGCATTTCGTCCTTTTTGATAGTTCATAGAAATCGAACCAGTTTCCTTGTGTTTGTTTGAACAATTGTGTAAATCATACAGGATTTTGTTGGTATTGGTTGAATATTTGAAAACTATTCCCTAGCCTACATACTTATTACTGAATTAACTTTCCTGATATAACCATTGCATAATTACATTTTTTTCTATAAAATAAAAGATTATTACAACAAAGTTGTTTACAACAAAGTTGTGTGGGTTTTAAAAGTGACTTACCATATAGTTGGAGATTGAGTTCTTTTTGGTAATGAACTAAAACAATAAATTTTAAAATGATTGATAGGCCAGGCGCAGTGGCTCACACTGGTAATCTCAGCACTTTGGGAGGCTGAGGCAGGCGGATCACTTGAGGTCAGGCGTTCTAGACCAGCCTGGCCAACATGGTGAAACCCTGTCTCTACTGAAAATACAAAAATTAGCCAGACGTGGTGGTGCATGCCTGTAATCCCAGCTACTTGGGAGGCTGAGGCAGGAGAATTGCTTGAACCTGGGAGGGGGAGGTTGCAGTGAGCTGAGATAGCGCCACTGCACTCCAGCCTGGGTGACAGAGCAAGACTCCATTTCATAAATAAATGTGTGCTTTAGTGCAAATGTACACCACTTAATATGAAATCTGTAGAGTTGCTAAATATTGAGCTCTGATTATTACATGTATTTATTTTTAAAATACTTGATACTCAAAAACCAGTTTATCCCTGCTTCTTAATCTAGTTTAAGTTAACCCATATTAAATTTATTACATAAAACAAAGCTTTCCTTAATGACTTAAATTCAGCAAACATTTATTGATATCTAGTACCTACTCTCAAGAAACTCATAGGAAAATTTAAATTCTAGTTTTGTTATTAGATGTATATTTTTTCTTACAAAGTAAACCACATGTAATTTCAAAGAAATTTTAAAATGTCCTTTTCATCTTAGTTTTTCAGTTTTATCCAGATCAAGAAGACAAGACCAAAAAGTAAACATTTTGATTTCATAATGCCTTGGTAATAGCTATAAAAGTTGGACAAAATCAGTTATTCAAAATAACCTTGTCATTTGTTTAGCTATAAACAGGGAATCTGCAGCATAGAATAGTCAAGAGATTGGTCCATATGGTCCAGTGAGTGAGAGTCAGAGGCTTTCCAACTATATTTTCCTTAGAAATCTAACTGCTGGTTTGTTTTCAAATGAAAAACTCTTGACATTATCCTGTTGCATTCTGGTTCATTTTTATCTCACAATCCTATTGCCTAAGAGAGTTCATGCACGTTGTGCATGAATTTTCACTGGGCCAATTAATAAGTGACCATATATATTAAAGTCCACTGTAACAAAGTACACTGCATTTGTTCAATTAACCAGTATGACTGCCTGCTATATGCCAAACAGCATGCTAGTCCCTGTGTGCACAGAGAAACATGGTTTTATTCTCATTGAATTGACAATCTTAGTGAAGAAGAGAGACATTAAGCAAGTAAATAAATTAGTGGTCTGTTTGTTAAGATTTAAAATACTCTAAAATATTAAGAGGGAATGTGTCTTTCCTCCATGGGAAGGAAGCTCCAGTAGCCTAACATTGTCGTCATTCTTCATCCCCTTATCCAGTCTGCCCTAGGTAAAGTGACTTACCCAATTGTAAATCTAATAGGGGAAACAAGGCGCAATTAGCCCACTTCCTCCCCACTCCTGTTTGGGACCAGCCTATCTGAAGAGACATTCATTCTATTCTGCTTCTATGGGATCAGGTTCTGCCTCTGCAGAGACAGGGTCTCATGTGTTGCCAGGCTGGAGTGCAGTGACTATAGGCACGATCATCTTTAGCCTTGATGAACTCCTTGGCTCAAGCAATCCTGCTGCCTCAGCCTCCGAAGTAGCTAGGACTACAGATGTGTGCCACTGTGCTCAGCAAGAGAATATGGGTTTTATCTTAAGGCCAGTAAGCTTCCTATCACTGAACTCTAGAATTGGACAGATTTACCCTGTCTCAAGCATTGCTCTACTGGGCCAGACCCTTAACCTGCTGAACTGGTTTCAGCAATCAAATGCACTGTTGTCACAGCAAACTATTTCTGGTGATAGTAGGTCAGAATGACTTTAGTATCCACATGAAGTACATGCTAGGGTCCAAAGGGTGGGCAGTCTATGGAATGGTGAGATGGCTGCTGCCATGGAAGCCCAAAATCAGTGACAGCTCTTCAAGGGGAGACAAGAGCGACACAGCTGGCCCCAAGAGAGTCATAAATCTTTCCTAGCTCATGGAAGGAAGAGAATAGAAAAGAGGAGGGGGTAGGAAAAAAGAGGGAATTGAAGTCAGAACTGAACTGAAAAGCCATAGCTGTTTTTTAGTTAGCCAAGCACTACTAATCTTTGAGATCAAAGGGAAAAAGAGGAAAAACTAAAGCCAAGTGTTTCTTATCCTGACCAATCTGCCTTTTCTCTATACTCTTAAAAATCTTGCAGTTATATCATTTGAAAAAAAAAATTTTTTAAATATATCCACACTAGAAGTGAAGGGTACTCTCTAGAAAGTGAAAGAAATAGAAGATGGCTGAATAGGAACAGCTCCAGGCTACAGCTCCCAGCATGAGCAACACAGAAGACAGGTGATTTCTGCATTTCCAACTGAGGTACCGGGTTCATCTCACTGGGGCGTGTCAGACAGTGGGTGCAGGACAGAGGGTGCAGCCCACCAAGCGAGAGCCAAAGCAGGGTGAGGCATCACCTCACCCAGGAAGTGGAAGGGGTAAGGGAATTCCCTTTCCTAGCCAAGGGAAACCATGACACACAGCACCTGTAAAATCGGGTCACTCTCACCCTAATACTGTGCTTTTCCAAGGGTCTGAGCAAACGGCACACCAGGAGATTATATCCCACACCTGGCTTGGAGGGTCCCACGCCCATGGAGCCTCCCTTATTGCTAGCACAGCAGTCTGAGATCTAACTGCAAGGTGGCAGTAAGGCTGGGGGAGGGGTGCCCGCCATTGCTGAGGCTTGAGTAGGTAAACAAAGTGGCCAGGAAGCTCGAAAAGGATGGAGCCCACTGCAGCTGAAGGAGGCCTGCATGCCTCTGTAGACTCCAGCCAAGTGTAGACTCTGGAGATAAGGCATAGCCGGGGACAAGGCACAGCCAAACAAAAGGCAGCAGAAACCTCTGCAGATTTAAATGTCCCTGTCTGACAGCTTTGAAGAGAGTAGTGGTTCTCCCAGCACAGAGTTTGAGATCTGAGAAAGGACAGACTGCCTCCTCAAGTGGGTCCCTGACCCCAAGTAGCCTAACTGAAAGGCACCCCCGAGTAGGGCAAACTGGCACCTCACACGGCCAGGTACCCCTCTGAGCCGAAGCTTCCAGAGGAACGATCAGGCAGCAACACTTGCTGTTCAGCAATATTCACTCTTCTGCAGCCTCCGCTGCCAATATCCAGGCAAACACAGTCTGGACTGGACCTCCAGCAAACTCCAACAGACCTTCAGCTGAGGGTCCTGACTGTTAGAATGAAAACTAACAAACAAAGGACATCCACACCAAAACCCCATCTGTACATCACCATCATCAAAGACCAAAGGTAGATAAAACCACAAAGATGGGGAAAAACATAGCAGAAAAGCTGAAAATTCTAAAAATCAGAGCGCCTCACCCCCTTCAAAGGAATGCAGCTCCTCGCCAGCAACAGAACAAAGCTGGATGGAGAATGACTGACGAGTTGAGAGAAGAAGGATTCAGATGATCAAACTTCTCCGAGCTAAAGGAGGAGGAGATTCAAACTCATCGCAAAGAAGCTAAAAACCTTGAAAAACGTAGACGAATGGCTAATTAAACAATGTAGAGAAGTCCTTAAATGACCTGATAGAGCTGGAAACCATGGCATGAGAACTACGTGACAAATGCACAAGCTTCATCAACCGATTCGATCAACTGAAAGAAAGAGTATCAGTGATTGAAGATCAAATGAATGAAATGAAGCAAGAAGTAAAAATAAAACGAACAAAGAATAAAAATAAAAATATATAAAAATAAATAAAATAAATAGACATAAAAAATAAAATGAAAGAGTAAAAATAAACAAACAAAGCCTCCAAGAAACATAGGACTATGTGAAAAGAACAAATCTACGTCTGACTGGTGTACCTGAAAGTGACAGGGAGAATGGAACCAAGTTGGAAAACACTCTTCAGGATATTATCCACGAAAACTTCCCCAACCTAGCAAGGCAGGCCAACATTCAAATTCAAGAAATACAGAACACCCCAAAGATACTCCTCGAGAAGAGCAACTCCAAGACACATAATTGTCAGATTGACCAAAGTTGAAATGAAGGAAAAAATGTTCAGGGCAGCTAGAGAGAAAGCTCGGGTTACCCACAAAGGGAAGCCCATCAGACTAACACTGGATCTCTCGGCAGAAACTCTACAAGCCAGAAGAGAGTGGGGGCCAATATTCAACATTCTTAAAGAAAAGAATTTTCAACCCAGAATTTCATATCCAGCCAAACTAAGTTTCATAAGTGAAGGAGAAACAAAATCCTTTACAGACAAGCAAATGCTGAGAAATTTTGTCACCACCAGGCCTGCCCTACAAGAGCTCCTGAAGGAAGCACTAAACATGGAAAGGAACAAGCGGTACCAGCCAGTACAAAAACATGACAAAATGTAAAGACCATCAGTGCTAGGAAGAAACTGCATCAAATAACAAGCAAAATAACCAGCTAACATCATAATGAGAGGATCAGATTCACACATAACAATATTAACCTTAAATGTAAATGGGCTAAATGCTCTAATTAAAAGAGATACAGACTGGCAAATTAGAGTCAAGACCCATCAGTGGGCTGTATTCAAGAGACCCATCTCACGTGCAGAGACACACAAAGGCTCAAAATAAAGGGATAGAGGGAGATCTACCAAGCAAATGGAAAACAAAAAAAGGCAGGGGTTGCAATCCTAGTCTCTGATAAAACAGACTTTAAAACCATCAAAGATGAGAAGAGAAAAAGAAGGCCACTACACAATGGTAAAGGAATCAATTCAACAAGTAGAGCTAACTATCCTAAACATATGTGCACCCAATACAGGAGAACCCAGATTCATAAAGCAAGTCCTTAGAGACTTACAAAGAGACTTAGACTCCCACACAATAATAATTGGAGACTTTAACACCCCACTGTCAACATTAGACAGATCAACGAGACAGAAAGTTAACAAGGATATCCAGGAGTTCAACTCGGCTCTGCACCAAGCAGACCTAATAGATATCTACAGAGTTCTGCACCCCAAATCAACAGAATATACATTCTTCTCAGCACCACATCACACTTATTCCAAAATTGACCACATAGTTAGAAGTAAAGCACTCCTCAGCAAATGTACAAGAACAGAACTTATAACAAACTGTCTCTCAGACCACAGTGCAAACTAGAACTCAGGATTAAGAAACTCACCCAAAACCACTCAACTACATGGAAACTGAACAACCTGCTCCTGAATGACTACTGGGTACATAACGAAATGAAGGTAGAAATAAAGATGTTCTTTGAAACCAATGAGAACAAAGATACAACATACCAGAATCTCTGGGACACATTTAAAGCAATGTATAGAGAGAAATTTATAGCACTACATGCCCACAAGAGAAAGCAGGAAAGATCTAAAATTGACACCCCAACATCACAATTAAAAGAACTAGAGAAGCAAGAGCAAACACATTCAAAAGCCAGCAGAAGGCAAGAAATAACTAAGATCAGAGCAGAACTGAAAGAGATAGAGACACAAAAAAAACCTTCAAAAAATCAATGAATCCAGGAGCTGGTTTTTTGAAAAGATCAACAAAATTGATAGACCGCTGGCAAGACTAATAAAGAAGAAAAGAGAGAAGAATCAAATAGACGCAATAAAAAATGATAAAAGGGATATCACCACTGACCCCACAGAAATACAAACTACCATCAGAGAATACTATAAACACCTCTATGCAAATAAACTAGAAAACCTTGAAGAAATGGATAAATTCCTGGACACATACACCCTCCCAAGACTCAACCAGAAAGAAGTTGAATCCCTGAATAGACCAATAACAAGCTCTGAAATTAAGGCAATAATTAACGGCCGACCAACCAAAAAAAGCCAGATTCTACCAGAGGCACAAAGAGGAGCTGTACAAAACAGTTTCCTTCTGAAACTATTCCAATCAACGGAAAAAGAGGGAATCCTCCCTAACTCATTTTATGAGACTGACATCATCCTGATACCAAAGCCTGGCACAGACACAACAAAAAAAGAATTTTAGAGCAATATCTGTGATGAACATTGATGCGAAAATCCTCAATAAAATACTGGCAAACCAAATCCAGCAGCACATCAAAGAGCTTATCCACCATGATCAAGTGGGCTTCATCCCTGGGATGCAAGGCTGGTTCAACATATGCAAATCAATAAATGTAAACCAGCATATAAACAGAACCAAAGACAAAAACCACGATTATCTCAATAGATGCAGAAAAGACCTTTGACAAAATTCAACAGCCCTTCATGCTAAAAACTCAATAAATTCGCTATTGATGGGCCGTATCTCAAAATAAAGAGCTATTTATGACAAACCCACAGCCAATATCATACTGAATTGGCAAAAACTGGAAGCATTCCATTTGAAAACTGGCACAAGACAGGGATGCCCTCTCTCTCCACTCCTATTCAACATAGTGTGGGAAGTTCTGGCCAGGACAATCAGGCAGGAGAAATAAATAAAAGAGTATTCAGTTAGGGAAAGAGGAAGTCAAATTGTCCCTGTTTGCAGATGACAAGATTGTATATTAAGAAAACCCCATCGTCTCAGCCCAAAATCTCCTTACGCTGACAGGCAACTTCAGCAAAGTCTCTGGATTCAAAATCAATGTGCAAAAATCACAAGCATTCTTATACACCAATAACAGACAAACAGAGAGTCAAATCATGAGTGAACTCCCATTCACAGTTGCTTCAAAGAGAATAAAATACCTAGGAATCCAACTTAAAGGGATGTGAAGGACCTCTTCAAGGAGAACTACAAACCAGTGCTCAATGGAATAAAAGAGGACACAAACAAATGGAAGAATATTCCATGCTCATGGACAGGAAAAATCAATATCATGAAAATGGCCATACTGCCCAAGGTAATTAATAGATTCAATGCCATCCCCATTAAGCTACCAATGACTTTCTTCACAGAATTGGAAAAAACTACTTTAAAGTTCATATGGAACCAGAAAAGAGCCCTCATTGCCAAAACAATCCTAAGCCAAAAGAACAAAGCTGGAGGCGTCACACTACCTGACTTCAAACTATACAACAAGACTACAGTAACCAAAACAGCATGGTACTGGTACCAAAACAGAGATGTAGACCAAAGGAACTGAACAGAGCCCTGAGAAGTAATACCACACATGTACAACCATCCGATCTTCGACAAACCTGACAAAAACAAGAAATGGAGAAAGGATTCTCTATTTAATAAACGGTGCTGGGAAAACTGGCTAGCCCTACGTAGAAAGCTGAAACTGGATCCCTTTCTCACACCTTATACAAAAATCAATTCAAGATGGATTACAGAGTTAAATATTAGACCTAAAACCATAAAAACCCTAGAAGAAAACCTAGGCAATACCATTCAGGACATAGGAATGGGCAAGAACTTCATGTCTAAAACACCAAAAGCAATGGCAATAAAAGCCAAAATTGACAAATGGGATCTAATTAAACAAGAGCTTCTGCACAGCAAAAGAAACTACCATCAGAGTGAACAGGCAACCTACAGAATGGGAGAAAAGTTTTGCAATCTACCCATCTGACAAAGGGCTAATATCCAGAACCTACAAAGAATTCAAACAAATTTACAAGAAAAGAACAACCCCATCAAAAAGTGGGCAAAGGATATGAACAGACATGTCTCAAAAGAAGACATTTATGTACCCAACAGACACATGAAAAAAAAGCTCATCATCACTAGCCACCAGAGAAATGCAAATCAAAACCACAATGAGATACCATCTCACACCTAGTTAGAATGGCGATCATTAAAAAGTCAGGAAACAACAGGTGCTGGAGAGGATATGGAGAAATAGGAACACTTTTACACTGTTGGTGGGACTGTAAACTAGTTCAGTCATTGTGGAAGACAGTGTGGCGATTCCTCAAGGATCTAGAACTAGAAATACCATTTGACCCAGCCATCCCATTACTGGGTATATACCCAAAGATTATAAATCATGCTGCTATAAAGACACATGCACACGTATGGTTATTGTGGCACTATTCACAATAGCAAAGACTTGGAACCAACCCAAATGTCCATCAGTGACAGACTGGTTTAAGAAAATGTGGCACATACACACCATGGAATATATGCAGCCATAAAAAAGGATGAGTTTATGTCCTTTGTAGGAACATAGATGCAGCTGGAAACCATCATTCTCAGCAAACTATCGCAAGAACAGAAAACCAAACACCACATGTTCTCACTCATAGGTGGGAATTGAACAATGAGAACACTTGGACACAGGGTGGGGAACATCACACACCGGGGCCTGTCGTGGGGTAGGGGGTTGGGGGAGGGATAGCATTAGGAGATATACCTAATGTAAATGACGAGTTAATAGGTGCAGCACACCAACATGGCACATATATCCATATGTAACAAACCTGCACGTTATGCACATGTATCCTAGAACTTAAAGTATAAATAAAAAAAAGAAAGAAAGTGAAATATAACTAGATGTCTTTTGATTACTATACCAGCTAATATTTTAAAGCTTATGTAAATACTTGTAAAATTAATTACTCATAAATCTCTTGTCTTGCCTGTGTAGAGATATATAAGAATAATATCAGGAGAAGGTGTACAACTGAGTCCATGTCATTTTAAAAATCTCTAAATCTCTTTAATATAACATTTCTGCCTTCAGAATTGGAATAGAAGCATATCAGAGTAATTCTGAGAGTTTGTATAGACTTACATTTATATCAATTTTTTTAATGAAAGAGAAAAATCTAGCAGGTTAACTTAGTACCTTCTCACAAACACTCCTCCAGAAGAAACCTTTTTTTTTACTCGCCTCTTCTCTTTGTTTGACTCACAAGAAGCACTGTCTTCCTATAAAGGAAAAGAGGGTCAAATACAATTTTCATGCTAGCACACATTTTCGTCTTTCTGCATTGCCTATTCAAAAGAAAAAAAATTAACCATGCTAGTATTTTCAACTCTGATTAAATTTCTTTTAGGATTTTATGTGAATAAATTCCCAAATCTGAAGTACCAGTGTATTATATTGTGCTGAATCGTATGACTATGAGGCACCTTAAGAACTAGAGAAAGAATATAGAAAATTTAGTGGGTAAGAGGTGGCTACTTGTCAGATATAGCCAATTTTCAGTGTTATGTCATTCAGTTTTATCTCTACCCTAAAGATCCCCAGACACTAATATTTAACAAGATATTGGTAACTGAAAGTGTTAGTATGTCATCTTCTGGATTCTTTTGCCAGTCCCATAGTGCTGCGAATCATTCCCTAGCTTCCCCATTCCCTCTTTTGTTTTTGTACTGGATCCCTCTACTGCTCTAGTCTCATTGTACACTTTGCCTGGTCTCCTGGTCTCACTGTTTCTGAATATTTCTTGTCCATCTTGGTATTCTTAAGACGCATCATGGAAGAATCAATAAATACTATGGTAAGGAGCAAGCAGGACTAGAAACACAATGAGTGGTCACTAGATGTTAATTATCTCTGAGTAATTCTTCCAATCAAAAATGCTCTGCATCTAGTTAGGCAGGACAGCTCTGAACACAGAGGCTCCAAGAACAGCACAAGGACCATGTCCCTGGGGAGAGCCCATGGCTGGAGTTAGTTCCCCAGGGTGTTCCTGCCCACACCTTTTCTAAGGAGTCCAGTTAGTTTAATTCAATAGTGTGTGAACATGGAAGTAAGCTGCCATTATCCAACACCGCCTGGAAAAACAACCATGCATCTGGTCCCTCCCATATCCCTCAGCTGCAAACTTGAGAGTAGGATAAACTTCTAGCTTTCTCTTATAGTGGCCAGGTGTTTGTGGGCATAGGGTAATACAGATGGTCTCTTCTCTTGGAAAAAAAGCTTAGCGGCTAGTCTGAAGAAAAATAACAAACCTTTGATTGGGACTTAGCATATGATACAACTGTATGCATATGATACAAAAGTGTAGTGAGTAGCATTACAAATATTTTAAAGATGAGGCCAGGTGCGGTGGCTCACGACTATAATCCCAGCACTTTGGGAGGCCAAGGCAGGCAGATCACTTGAGGTCAGGAGTTCAAGACTAGCCTGGCCAACCCTATCTCCACTAAAAATACAAAAATTAGCTGGGCTTGGTGATGCATGCCTGTAATCCCAGCTGCTCAGGAGACTGAGGCATAAGAATCGCTTGAACCCAGGAGACAGAGGTTGCAGTGAGCCGAGATTGTGCCACTACACTCCAGCTTGGGTAACAGAGCAAGACCCTGTCTCAAAAGAAAAAAGAAAAACACTCAGGTGGGGCAGGAGTTTAACCTAATCTAACTAGATGGAATTACAGAAAGAATATAGAAAATTTAGGGGGAAGAGGTGGCTACTTGTCAGATATAGCCAATTTTCCAGTGCTTTAATAAGAGTTATGACTTCCAGAAACAGGCAGGGTATGGTGGCTCACATCTGTAATCCCAGCGCTTTAGGAGGCTGTCGTGGGCAGATCGCTTTGAGCTCAGGAGTTTGAGACCAACCTGGACAACAATCCCCCCTCTCTACAAAAAATACAGAAAAAATTTAGCTGGGCATGGTGGCTCATGCCTGTAGTCCCAGCTACTCACGAGGCTGAGGCTGGAGGATTGCTTAAGCCTGGGAAGTGGAGGCTGCAGTGAGCCGAGATCATGACCCTGAATGCCAGCCAGGGTACAGAGTGATACCCTGTCTCAAAAAAATTAATTAAAGACTTCCAAAGACAGTAATACTTATTTTTCTTTACCTTTTATATATTAGAAGAGACCTTAAGGATTCCAAATTTTCTAGAAACAGTGGTTAAATAACAAAGTCCCTCCTAACACCAAATATGTAACTTGTTCTATCAAACCAATTCTTAAAATACAACTACTTCAAAAGAAAATATGTGCTTGGCATTCAACAGGCCTTCCATAATTGTTCACTGAAGGTTCCATATCTCCAAATTCCTAAAAGTTTCTGCATTTGGACAACATTTTTCACCAAGATTACTCGTTTCTTTATCTTCCATTATAGCCAACAAGTATATTTCTCCCTATTACATGTTTTCTCCTAAGCTCAACAGAACTATATATTAAGATACTAAATACATGAATCATAATGCTTAAGCACCAAAAGCAATTCTAAATGTAAATGCAGTCTATTACTACAACAAAATTAGACAAAAATCCTTGTGGTGAAAATGTATATTTTTTTTACCCTGAAAGAATTAACAGGTTTGTCGAACAGATTAAAATTCTACACATAAAACTGTTGACTTTGTGGATCTACCAATTATTGCTGGGATATATGGAATTCTTATTTTTCAAAAAGCCTATGCACTCTGAAAATTCTAGACAGCATATGAAACTATAAGAGAATTCCACCTTCTTGCTTACCAGTACAGACTCTTAACAGTGTCAAAACCAACCCTTCTCCCCCAAAAAAGTAGAGTATAAACAAAGAGAAAGAAAGGCAAATCACAAACTTTTAGAACTTCCCCAAGCCAAGAGTTGAATGTGGATAAACTCCCTGAAATCCTCAAATTACTCCACGGGCCACTCTAGGTATATAAGCTAGGATGTCATAGGTCAGAGAGAAGCCCAGCAGAAACCATATCAAAGTTCAACCTTGTTCCAGACCTTTGCAGGTAGAAAATAAGGTTAAGTGAAACATGGAAGGTAACCGTGGAATATTGCCAGTTCCCGGTTGGCCATTCTTGATTAGCAAACATGGCCCAAAGCTGTAGATCAAGGACTTCCTGAATAATACTGGTTCTGGAGACAGAAGCTATGAGTTCAGTGCTACATAAATCTCTCTGTGGACAGACAGCTCTGCCAAAGCTATTACATTATATTTAAGTATATATTTAAATATATATATATATAAAATACTTAAAACATTAGTTTAAATTTAATGTTTTAAGTACAATATATATATCAAAGAGCACAAAGAAAAAAAAGGTACAGCTTAATGAATTTTTACAAAGGGAACACACCCCTGTGACCATGACTGAGATCAAGAGACTGGATATTACCAGCATCCCAGAAGCCTCCATTTGCCCCTTCCTAGGCACTACTGACTTATCTTACTGATTTGTGGACTACATGGAATCATACAGTATGTACTCTTTCATATTGCTTTCTTTTAGTCAGCACAGTGTTTGTGAAATTCATTCGTAGTGATGTGTAGAGCAGTAATTCATACATTTTCATTGCTATATAATATTCCATTGTATGAATATAGCAAAATGTATTGATTATTACTGTTGAGGGAATTTTTAGATGATTCTAGTTTGAGAGATATATATAATAAGGCTGACAAGAACATTCATGTATATATTTTTTGGTGTCCACCTGTGTACACAAAGAAACATGTACTAATTCCACTAGGAATTTAATTTTCCAAAGTGGTTAAGCCAATTTACACTGCCACCATTGGTATATAAAATCTCCAGTTGTTCCACATCCTCACCAACATTTGGTAGCGTCCATTTTAATTTTTCCCATTCTGATGGGTATATATTGGTATCTTGTTTGGGTTTTAATTTACATTTCTAATAACCAGTGATTTTGAGCACAATTTCATGTTTACTGGCCCACTTGGATATCTTCTTTTGTGAAGTGCCTATGCAAGTCTTGCCCAGTTTTTTTACTGGACTGTCTTTTTCACATTGATTTGCATAAGTTCTTTATATATTCTGGATACAACTTTTTCAGATAGGAGAGAAGAAAGAAAAGCAGAGAGAAAGAAAGGAAATATGTTTTTCTACACTTTGGCTTGCCTTTTCAAATCTGTTCATATAATCTTTGATGAACTGAAGTCTTATTTTAATGAAGTCCAGTCTACCCATTTTTTCCTACCCCAAGGTCATGAAGATATCCTATGTTATATTTTATCATCTCAACTTCCAATTTAAGACATATCTTGAAATATATGTTTGAACTTATAGTGTAACATTTTAACAAAATTATTACCAATTTTTAAGTTTTCATAAGTAAATTAACCCTATTAAAAAGCTATCATCAGGCCAGGCACAGTGACTCACACATGTAATCCCAGCACTTTGGGAGGCCAAGGTGGGTGGATCACAAGGTCAGGAGTTTAAGACCAGCCTGGCCAAGATAGTGAAACCCCGTCTCTATTAAAAATACAAAAAAATTAGCCAGGCATGGTGGTGGGCGCCTGTACTCCCAGCCACTCGGGAGGCTGAGGCAAAGAATTGCTTGAACCTGGGAGGTGGAGGTTGCAGTGAGCCAAGATCGCGCCACTGCTCTCCAGTCTGGGCAACAGAGCGAGACTCGTCTCAGAAAAAAAAAAAAAAGCTATCATCAGAAGTTTTCAAAGAAACATTTTCAAAATAAATGTTCCTAAAAGCACAGAAAGAGGGAGTGTGAGGGGTTTATAATAGCAGTAACAAGTGGTGTTAAAAGCATAGACTTGGGGCTAGACAGGTTGAAATCATGGCTAGCCATCTAACAAGCTTTGTAACTTTATAAATTGTTTATTTTATCTGAGAGTTGATTTCTTCATTTGTAAAATGAAGATGGTATCTGCTGAATATAAAGTCTTAACACTAAGCCCAATATACTCAAAACCTGTTGTTAATGATGACCAAGATGATGTTATTAACATAAGTTAAATGATCTCATAAAACTTAGATTTTCAGTACTGTGGGTAAACTAAGTGCCCAATCATGCTGTACTACAAATGATGAGAAGCCCTCAGACAAGTACAAGGTGCTTGATGGAAGGAGAGATCACGTGTGACCAGGGAGACTAGGAAAGGGGTGATAAATGAGACGGTTCCTAGGGGATTTTACAGAGTCAACAGGCAGTTTTCAAGGTATATGGACAAACTGAACAAAGGCTTAATGATGGGAAAGCATAGGGTAGCTTAAGAAAAAATAAGCTATTAATATATGTAGGAGAATAGACAAAAATAAGGTTGGTGAGGTAGGTTAGGGCTGAATGTCAAACTGAAGAATCAGTACTTATTCAGGTAAGGAAGATTTTCAATCCAAGGAGTGACAAGAAAATCAAGCTGACCACTGTGAGTCAAATGGATTTGGATAGGGAAGGAGTAAATACCAAAATTCTATCACAGTAGTTCAGATAGAAAGATATAGAAACCTAAACTAGGGAAGCAGTGAAAGTAGAGAGCATGTTCCCACCTACGGGATGGGCTCACTTTTTGTATGACCTAAAGGAGAAAACATGGCTAATCATTAAGAGTCCAAGACTGGGTAGTTGAGAAAATAGTGATGCCATTAATTTAAATGCAGAGATAGGGGAGAGAATCTGGTCTTGATACTGAGCTTGGTTCTGAACATTTTTTTTTTTTTTAAATTCAAGCACCACCGGGAATTTCAGGTGGAAATGTCCAGTTGACGAGCAGTGAGAAATACAGGTGGGGAGCCCTGGTGGGGACAACAGTACTAAAGTATGGATTTGATAGTAATTTCCACAGAAGTATTAGAAAAATATAATCTGGAGGCAGAGATTCTGAGTTTGCTCCTGCCTTACACTAGCTGTATGCTCTAACAAGACTCTCAACTTCTCTGAGCCTCTGCTTTCTCATTTATAACACAGGATCAAATATATATATATATATCATTCTACCGCCTCATAGGGTTGATGCAGACTAAAATGAGATAATATCTGAGAAAGTACTATAAAAACAGCTGTTATCAAAAAGCTATTTAAGTGCTTTATATATGTCAAACTATCCTAGGAAACTATTCTAAGAATTTTTTTCTCAGTAAAAATTGTACTATTGCTGATTATTTTGGGGTCTGAGGATCTTAAAGTACAATAGAATGCAATCATAGGTCCTGACCAGAAGGTGGCAGGAGAAAGACTTAAGAGCTTCTTGAGGATTCCATATTTATAGTTCTGAATGATAAGTTCATTTTACTTATACTTTATATATAATTAGACTCCCAAATAAATTATTCCTATCCTTAGCTGCATGTGGCTCTACACATTTATTTATCCACTGACCCTATCAATTCATCTGTAATACAGAAAATGGAAAAAAAGAAAGGGAGTAAATAATACAACGACCACTACTGTATAGTGAATACCTCTGTGTGCTAGAAACCGCATTCAGGATTTCTACATAATATTCCATTTAACATCAATACAATCCCATGAGGTAGGTATTATTATTCCTCATTTTAAAGACAAGGAAATTGAGATTCAAGCTTTTGTAAGTGAAAATAAACAGTGCCAGAGTTGCAGCTGCCATGAAAGCTCAGTGACATTTGCTTATTTACAAAAATTAGGTATAACCTAAAGCAAGAATGCAAAAAACAATGAATTCTGAGCACAGGGACCTTGAGACAGCTCTCCTGAAAGCCTACACATTGTTGGTAAAGTGAAGTTTTAGGGAAGCAAAACTATGGAGTATGAAACCAGATCCAACCTGAGAACAGATGCTTCTGAGTAAGCAAAGAGAATTTCTAAATAGCTAAAAGACAGAAAACATTTCTAAGTAGACAGTTTGGAATGGTTCAAAAGAAAATGTGCAGCTTGGGTGACCACCCCAAAATATTGTCCCACCTAGGCAGCTGAAGAACAACAACTTAGCCTTGACAACAAAGCAAGATCCCAACCTTATAGAAAAAAAAAAAAACCTAATTGGCCAGGTGTGTTGGTGCATGCCTATAGTCCCAGCTACCTGGAAGGCTGAGGTAAGAGGATCACTTGAACCTAGGGAGTTTGAGGCTACAGTGCCCTATGATGGCACCACTCCACTGAAGTATGGGTGACAAGAGCAACACCCTGTGTCAAAAAAAGACAAAACAAAGAACAACAACTTACCTTTCTACTTTTGAGGAGACTGGGAGTCACAGAGTCCCTGCCACAAGGTGGAGAGGTAACAGATTTGATTGGAAGCAGTAAGTTATAAATGGTACTGTGTCCTGTAGCCCTCTAACCAACACATGACTGTACAGCTGGCCTCTCTGATACTAAAGTTTCCCCATGTGCTAAAGGTCATACAAGAAGAGGGTTGCAAAATGAAGAGAATAGATTAATTATTATAGTTAATTATATTTCTTGGAAAATCAACCACTGGTGAGATACCAAAACCCAGAGAAACTGAGGAAGTGATTATATTTGCATATGCATAGAAATACACATACATGTTTGCAGATAGATAGAATTTTGTCCAATATGGTATGTACTAAATTGTTAACAATAACTTCTTCTGGAGAGTGGAACTTAGTGTCAGAAGGAACATCTATTTTGTTTTTAACACTATACAACAAACATGTTTTATTATTTATATATATATATATATATATATATATATATTTTTTTTTTTTTTTTTTTTTTTTTGATACAGAGTCTCACTCTGCCGCCCAGGCTGTAGTGCAATGGCCAGATCTCAGGTCACTGCAAGCCCCGCCTCCTGGATTTACGCCATTCTCCTGCCTCAGCCTCCCAAGTAGCTAGGACTACAGGCGCCCGCCACATCGCCCGGCTAGTTTTTTTTTGTATTTTTTAGTAGAGACGGGGTTTCACCGTGTTAGCCAGGATGGTCTCGATCTCCTGACCTCGTGATCCACCCATCTCGGCCTCCCAAAGTGTTGGGATTACAGGCTTGAGCCACCGCGCCCAGCCTATTTTAATATTTTTAAAGTGGTTATTGAAGAGACCAATGACTAGTTTGTGCAAAATAAAAAGAAGCCAGGAAGATTCTATAATATTAATAGATCAGATTTGAGGTGACACAAGCCTCAAACAGAATTCATCCATGATGACTGATGAAGAAACTTCCCTATGGAAAGAAAATATGGATTCCATTCGAAGCACTTTATTTTGGTTATTTAGAATATTAAAATATACATATCCTCTAGCTGTCTTAGAATTCTTATTGATTACTCTGCTTATGAGAATATTTTCTCCTTCTATGGTACAATATTACAATAATACTTAGGAACCAGGCTGCTGTTTGAAGATAGATGGATGGATGGATAGATAGATAGATAGATAGATAGATAGATAGACAGACAGACAGATGTGTGTATATAGAAAGTTACATAGTTACATATAGTGTGTGTGTGTGTACATATATTCCTTTAATCCTGTCATCAGCTCTAGAAAGTATAAGTTATCATCGCCAGTTTATAGCTGAGGCACAAAAAGGTTAAATGAGTAGCCCAAATCAAAAAAGACTATAGCCAGGATTCACGTCCAAAGAGCCCCAGCCCAAAGCTTGTACTCTTAGCCACTCTTGTATATATTTGTTGAGAAAAATAAATGTATTAAAAAGGACACCAACCATAGCCACAAAGCTAGGGACTTGAATTTTTTCCAGTGTTTCCCTGAGTTGATCAACCTCTGCTCGGTATTCATCAAGCTGACATTCTAATTTTTCTCTACGTAGTCGTTCATACTCCAGCTGGCCCTGCAGTTCTTTGATGGTCCTATCAAAAACAAAAATTTTTAAAAATCAATCACCAATGTCAACTAACTATTTTTAATAGTGGAAAGCATTCATGCATTGTATTTAAGGCAAATAAAACAAAGAAATCATTTATTCAACAAATATGTATTAAGGTTCTACTACGAACGAGCACTGACTTAGGTACTGGGGATACAGTGGTGAACGAAAGGCCCAAAATCTGCCTTCCTGGACCTTACTACTGCATAGTAGAGATATGCAGACAATAAGGAAAATAAATAAGTAAAATATACGGTATGTTGGAAGGTAGTAAGTGCTAAAGGAGAAAACAAAAATAAAGCAGGAAAGAGTAGTATAAAATGTTGTGGAAGAGGAGCTTAACATTTCATACAGTGGCTAGGGAAGGCTTTACTGATAAAGGGGCTTCTAAGCCAAGCCCTGAAGAAAATAAGAGAGATAACCCTGTAGACATTAGAGGAAAAGCATTCCAGACAAAAGGAACAAGTGCAAAGGCCCTAAAGTAGAAGTATGCCTGAAGAAGTACAAGAAAAACAGGCCAATGCGATAGAATCGTTTAAAGAATAAAAGGGAGGCCAGGCATGGTGGTTCATGCCTGTAATCCCAGCACTTTGGAAGGCTGAGGCAGGTGGATCATTTGCAGGTGGATCATTTGAGGCCAGCCTGGCCAACACGGTGTAACCCTGTCTCTACTAAAAATACGGAAAAAAAAAAAGTCAGATGTGGTGGCACACACCTGAAATCCCAGCTACTTGGGAAGCAGATGCATGAGAATCACTTGAACCTAGGAGGCGTGGATGCAGTGAGCTGAGATCATGCCACTACCCTCCAGCGTGGATGACAGAGCAAGACTCTGTCTCAAAAAAAAAAAAAAAAAAGAGAGAGAGAGAGGCCAGGCACAGTGGTTCACGCCTGTAATCCTAGCACTTCGGGAGGCCAAGGCAGAAGAATTGCTTGAGCCCAGGAGTTCAAGACCAGCCTGGGCAACATAGTGAGACCCCCATCTCTACCCCCAAAAACATTTTTTTTTTTAATTATCTGCATGGTGATGCACACCTGTAGTCCTAGCTACTTGGGAAACTGAGGTGGGGGGATCCCTTGAGCCCAAGAGATCAAGGCTTCAGTAAGCTGTGATCATACCACTGCACTCAAGCCTGGGTGACAGAGTGAGACCCTTTCTAAAAAAAGAAAAAGGAGAGGGACAGTAGTGTGAGTCAGAGACGTAAAAGAGAACCAGAGTAAGTAGGACCTTTTAAATCATAGTAAAGACTTTGGCTTTTACGCTGAAGGAAATGGGAAGCCACTGGAGGGTCCGAGCAGAAAAATGGCACAATCTGACCTGTAATGATTGCCCTGGATACTGTTTTAATATGATTACAGTGGATATGATATGATTACCCTCTTTTAATATGATTACTCTGGATACTGTGTTGAGAATAGACTACAGGGTAGGGGAGTGGGGGATATGAAGGCAGGGACAGGAAGTAGGAGACCTATTAGGAGGATGTCACAATAATCCAGACAAGAGGAGACGTAATTTGAACCAGGATTTTTCTACCTTATGGCTGGATGGTGAGGGGAAACAGAATTCCCAAGGCATGTTAGGTTGGGTCCCGGAAGGGCAATCTAAGAATATACAGTAGTAGCTCTGGTACAGAAGTGAGTAAGGTTAAGATTGGGGATAGAGAGGAAGAATGTTAATTGTGGAAGCCTAGAAGTTCCGCAATTGGCCGGGCGCAGTGGCTCAAGCCTGTAATCCCAGCACTTTGGGAGGCCGAGAAGGGCGGATCATGAGGTCAGGAGATCGAGACCATCCTGGCTAACACGGTGAAACCCCGTCTCTACTAAAAAATACAAAAAACTAGCCGGGCGCAGTGGCGGGCGCCTGTAGTCCCAGCTACTGGGAGGCTGAGGCAGGAGAATGGCGTGAACCTGGGAGGCGGAGCTTGCAGTGAGCTGAGATCTGGCCACTGCACTCCAGCCTGGGCGACAGAGCAAGACTTCGCCTCAAAAAACAAAAAAAAAAAAAAGAAGTTCCGCAATTAAGAAGGGAATATCATCCCTGGGACAGAGTAACACAAATATGTTTTATTGTATTGAGAGATTGGTCTAACTGATGGACAACAACAAAAATCAAAAGATATCCCTCAAGCCAATACTTGTCCAGTTTTTCTTTACAACTATATCTAAGATCAGGAGTTTGTACCCAAAGAATAAATGTCTTAAGATGCACTTAACACAGCGAGGTGTGGTGGCTCATGCCAGTAATCCCAACACTTTGGGAGGCCGAGGCAGGTGAATCACTTGAGGCCAGAAATTTGAGACCAGCCTGGCCAACATGATGAAACTGTATCTCTACTAAAAATGAAAAAAAAAAAAAAAAAAAACCAAAGTCAGTGTGGTGGCTCACGCCTGTAATCCCAGCACTTTGGGAGGCTGGGGGGGCAGATCACCTAAGGTCAAGAGTTCAAAACCAGCCTGGCCAACATGGGGAAACCCCTTCCCTACAAAAATACAGAAATTAGCTGGGCATGATGGCAGGTGCCTGTAATCCCAGCTACTTGGGAGGCTGAAGCGGGAGAACTGCTTGAACCCAGGAGGTGGAGATTGGAGTGAGCTGAGATCACACCATTGTACTCCAGCCTGGGAGACAGAGGGAGACTCAGTCTCAAAAAAAAAGAAAAAGAAAAACAAAACAAAACAAAAAAAGATGCACTTAACACAAAGTGGAGAACAAATGCTAGAGAATTAAAACTCACTCAGGGTGGAATTTAGAAGAAACACTGCCATCTTAGCTGATATGAAAATGCATTCTGGCACAAACATAAAGCAATTTTAAAAAAAAAAAACTGTTCAAAAATCACTTACATTAATAATATTTCACACTGAGAGACTAATCCATAACTATTCGACTAAAAGTTCCATTAAAGACTATTAAAATTATAATGATCTTAAACAGGGTTAGAATCATAGACTTAGGCTCAAATCCTGGCTCTACCCACTCTGTGACTTTACCCAAGGTTACTTAACCTCTATATTAAGTCTTGGTGTCCTAATCCGTATAGCTCATGGAGTTGTGAGGATTGCCTGAGATAAAGTATGTAAGGGGCTTCTCTGGTGCATAGCATATATTAGTGCTTAGAAGTAATACAAATAGCTGTAGTGGTAGTATAGTAATCTGCTTTAGGAGAAAAGTAAAGGAAACCAAAATTTAAAGCTCATTAGTAGGAAATAATTTTTCCACCATGAAGTACTTTTCTAGACTACAAGGAATCTAAGAACTTTCAGCTAGGCTCTTAGACCAAGGCTAACACTAAAAAAAATTCTACATCTCAAAACACTTCAAACAATATAGAGGCAGGGGACAGCCACCTATATGATATGATTTGTGAGATACCAAGAAAGCCCCTGATTTAAAACAAACAAACAAAAAAAATCAGTCTGCCACAGCTTCCTAGTGTCTAAAATCAAAATTACATCAAGAGATAGTTTCAGTTAATAGGGTAGCAGGGAAAAAAAAACAAAAAAAGAGTATTTTGGCCTAATGTTTTGCCTTCTGTTTAAATTCCCAAGTACCCATCCATGGAAGAATGACACATTAATCCTTATATTATTTTTTATTTTCTTTCTTTTAAACTAGAGCCAAATGTCAGCTTAACCACATTAATCCTTATCAAAGATTTAGATGTTACTCTGAATACAGTTAGCAGACCTCTTTCAGAGCTAGATTCGGAAGTGGGTGGAAAAAGGGAAACAGGCAGTTCTAAGAGTGTGACGGAACAAGACGCAACCAAAGGAAAGGGCAGGAAAAGCAGAGAACAAAGAAGGGAATCCATGTGTGGTTCTCTTTCCGGACCCATGTTTGATTAAATCCAGAGTTTCCTATCTCTTTCTGTTCCCTGTCCATTCTGGAAAGCAGATAGACAAGCAGAGAGACAGTAGGATCAAAGAAGCTCATGGCATCCTCTATCCCAGCAGCTATTAACTACAGTAGTCCCTCAGTATCAAAGAGGAATTGGTTCCAGGAAGCCCCAGACACCAAAACCCACAGATGCTAAGTCCCTTACATTAAAATGGTATAGTACATATGTATCTGCATATAATCTATATGCATTCTCCTGTATACTTTGAATCATCTCTAGATTACTTATTGTAGTAGTATAAGTTGTTGTAGCACATTATTTAGGGAATAATAACAAGGAAAAAAAACTCTATAAATGTTCAGCAAAGATACAACCATCCTTTTTTTTTTTCCTGATTATTGTCTCTCCAAGTTTGGTTGCATGCACGATGTGGAGCCCACAGATACAGAGAGCCAACTGCAATTAGAGAGGTACCCATCATCCAGAGAGCCAATTTAGGGTGCAGAAAGTGAAAGGTAGAGACAACCATGCACTTGCTCACTGCCTCTAGATGCAAGAGCATTCTCTGATGGGTACTATAATCAGTGAACATAAGACCTAGTCTCAGATTTATGAATGGGCAGTGTAGCCTGATGGAAATGTTCAGAGACTACATTAGAATGTCGGTTTTGCAAGATGAATAGAGTTCTGGAGATTGGTTGCACAACGATGGGAACGTACTTAACACTACTGAACGGTATACTTAAAAATGGTTAAGACGGTAAATTTTATGTGTATTTTATCACAATTATTTAAAAATCTTAACTCCTTTGCCATCTGGGGGCTTAGGAGAAAAGCAGGATGGAACCTAACACCCTTTGGCAAGATGAAAGAAAAAGTTGCTGATGAACAAACCCTCACATGGCATTTACAGAGGTATTTAAAAACAAATCATTAAAGTTTTGAGGACATTACTTTTCAGACTCGAGCTGTTCTTTCTTCCGCTTTAAATCTTCTTCTGTTATGCCTCCCAAGTGTTTGTAGTTGCTCTCGGCAATTTCCAGGAGGTGTCTCAATTCTACAATTTTCTTGTAAGCTCTCACTGCAAAACAGAGTTGAGTAGGAACCTAGTTAGACATATAACAGCTCATGTGTCCACTGGGTGCTGGTCTTCTTGAGCGTATTCTTCCTGTAGACTAGTGTCTGTATGGTTTGGAGAGGGGGTGGAGGAAGGTTGGTATATACAAAGAAGGATAAATATCAGTAACAGAATACTAAAATGAGCATGCAATGAAATACCTAAATGGAGGATGTATCAGGTTGTTATGACTATTAATGCT
Organism: Trachypithecus francoisi; assembly: GCF_009764315.1. Lineage (NCBI taxonomy): Eukaryota > Metazoa > Chordata > Mammalia > Primates > Cercopithecidae > Trachypithecus > Trachypithecus francoisi. The sequence goes on along the minus strand of NW_022681473.1, from coordinate 73,021,676 downwards.
ACAAACAAGAATGTTTTAAAAGACTAGCAGTATTGGCCAGGCACGGTGGCTCAGGCCTGTAATCCCAGCACGTGGGGAGGCCGAGGTGGGTGGATCACCTGAGGTCAGGAGTTGGAGACCAGCCTGGCCAACGTGGTGAAATCCCATCTCTACAAATAATTAAAAAAGTAGCCGGTGTGGTGGTGCATGCCTGTAATCCCAGCTACTCACGAGGCTGAGGCAGGAAAATCACTTGAACCCAGGAGGCGGAGGTTGCAGTGAGCTGAGAACATGCCACTGCACTCCAGTCTGAACAACAGAGCAAGACTCCGTCTCAAAAAAAAAAAAAAAAAAAAGACTAGCAGTGTTTTAGTACTAATGGTGGATTACAGGACCATGTGCAATCTACTATGTAACAGAAAATTAGAAAAACTGAAATTAAGTACCAGCCACAAATTTTGTGATTGGTCACTTGTAGCACCTATGCAAGAGAACAGTAAGAGAAGGAAGTATATTGAGAGAGATTCTGAACGATTCTCCAACTATCAGAACCATGACATCTCCATCTTTTATGGCAGTGGTTCTCTATCTGGGGTGATTTTCTTCCTCAAGGGTCATTTGGCAACCTCTGAATAGGTTTTGCTTGTCACAGCTTGGGAGTGGGAACAGGGAGGTGCTGCTGGCATCTAGTAAGCAAAGGCTCAGGATGCTACTAAACATCTCACAGTGCACAGAAAAGCCTGCCTCAACAAAATAATTATCTGGCCCAAATTGTCAAGAGTATAGAAGTTGAGAAACTCTGCTTTACAGGACCAGCTTAGCAAATCACAGCCTCTTCTTCCTAACACCAATGATTTATCTACCAACAGGTTAGAGCTGCAGGTTCTAAACTGCATACACCTGAATCAAATGGGATGCTTTTTAAAAATGTATGTGCTTGAGCCCCATTCCAGACCTACAAATTCAAGAATATGTACTTAATAAAAGCTCCTCGGTCAGGAGCAATGGCTCACGCCTGTAATCCCAGCACTTTGGGGGGCGGATCACTTGAGGTTGGGAGTTCAAGACCAGTCTGGCCAACATGGTGAAACCCCATTTCTACTAAAAATACAAAAATTAGCTGGATGTGGTGGCATATGCCTGTAATCCCAGCTACTCGGGAGGCTGAGGCAGAAGAATCACTTGAGCCCGGGAGATGAAGGTTGCAGTGAGCCAAGGTCATGCCACTGCACTCCAGCCTGGGCAACAGAGTGAGACTTTGTCTCAAAAAAAAAAAAAAAAAAAAAAAAGGCGGCCAGGCGCGGTGGCTCACCCTCCTAATCCCAGCACTTTGGGAGGGCCACGCGGGCAGATCACAAGATCAGGAGATCGAGACCATCCTGGCTAACATGGTGAAACCCTGTCTCTACTAAAAATACAAAACAAAATTAGTCGGGTGTGGTGGCTGGTGCCTGTAGTCCCAGCCACTCGGAAGGCTGAGGCAGGAGAATGGCGTGAACCCGGGAGGCGGAGCTTGCAGTGAGCCGAGATGGCGCCACTGCACTCAAGCCTGGGCGACAGACCGGGACTCTGTCTCAACAACAACAACAAAAAAAGGCTCCTCAGACAATTCTAAAGGGCAGACAGGTTTGGGAACCACCATAACTACTAGTAAGAAGGTAGAGGGGATTAAGATAAAAAATGTCAGAAAAGAGTGAAAGAGCAGTATTTAGCTTATATAATAATTTCTTTATTATTTGAAAGTCTGTGTTTCGTAAAGCCTGTTTTATGGGGTCCTTAGAGGTAAGAACTAAGATTAATTGGAATTAGCTCCAGGATGAAAGATTTCGATTCAACAAAAGAGGAAATTTCCAATGAAAACAATAAAAATCATGTATTTATGCAGTGTCTGTGATGTCGAGACACTACACTAAGTACCTTATACAGTTTAATCCTCACAGAGAAGAAATGCTTCTCAAAAGAAGACATACGGCCGGGCGCGGTGGCTCAAGCCTGTAATCCCAGCACTTTGGGAGGCCGAGACGGGCGGATCACGAGGTCAGGAGATCGAGACCATCCTGGCTAACACAGTGAAACCCCGTCTCTACTAAAAATACAAAAAACTAGCCGGGCGAGGTGGCGGGCGCCTTTAGTCCCAGCTACTCCGGAGGCTGAGGCAGGAGAATGGCGTAAACCCGGGAGGCGGAGCTTGCAGTGAGCTGAGATCCGGCCACTGCACTCCAGACCGGGCGACAGAGCAAGACTCCGTCTCAAAAAAAAAAAAAAGAAGACATACACACAGCCAACAAGCATATGAAAAAATGCTCAACATCAGTAATCATTAGAGAAATGCAAATCAACACCACAATGAAATGCCATCTCACATCAGTTAGAATGGCTATTATTAAAAAGTCAAAAAACAACAGATGCTGGGGGGGTTGTGGAGAAAAGAGAACATTTATGCACTGCTGTTAGGAGTGTACATTATTTCAACCATTGTGGAAAGCGGTTTGGCAATTTCTCAACTCAAAACAAAATTAACACATGACCCAGCAACCCCACTATTGGTATGTACCCAAAGGAATATATATCATAGTATAGTCATACTATATTCACACTATATTCATACTATAAAGACACATGCACACATATGTTCATCGCAGCACTATTCACATAGCAAAAACATAGCATCAACCTAAATGTCCATCAACAGAAGACTGGATAAAGAAAATGTGGTGTGGCTGGGCACGGTGGCTCATGCCTATAATCCCAGCACTTTGGGAGGCCAAGACGGGCAGATCACAAGGCCAGGAGTTCAAGACCAGCCTGACCAACATGGTGAAACCCCATCTCTACTAAAAATTCAAACATTAGCTGGCCATGGTGGCACACACCTGTAGTCCCAGCTACTTGGTAGGCTGAGGCAGGAGAACCACTTGAACCCGGGAGGTGGAGGTTGCAGTGGGCCAAGATCGCACCACTGTACTCCAGCCTGGCGACAGAGTGAGACTCTGTCTAAAAAAAACAAAACAAAACAAACAAGAAAAAACTTACTACCATTCACCGAATTCCCCAGGCCAGAAATCTGTCATCCTTGATTACCCTCTTTTTCTAACACCTCATAGCCACATCTATCAGCAAATCCTATCATCTTTCTCTTCTAAATACACCCAAATCTCACCACTTCTCATTATCCCCATCATCTCCACTCCAGTCCAAGCCATAAACAACTCTCTCCTGAACTATAGCCATAGCCCCCTAACTGATTTCCCTGCTTCCATTCTTGCCCTGTGAAGGAAAATGGGCTTTCCACAACACCAGAAATCTGGAGGCAAAAACAGTCAAGGCCAACAAGATCTTGGCTTGGCTTTCACTCTATCTTCCCAACAAAGTATGATCTTACTGATGCTGATTTTTTTCAAGAACCAGGATATATATATAAAGATTGCCTTAAAGAGAATACATAGAATGTTAATGTAAGCTCTTCTTAAATGGTGATGAAAGCCTCTAGTATAAAAAGGCGGAAGCAAAACAAGAATGGAGATGTCCCATGTAGGTAGTTACAGGCCTACATCAGGAACTCTAGGAGCCCAGGAAATCTGTGCAGATATTCTACATCTGCTCTTGTACAATTCTAATTTAGTATCCTTGGCATCAGGATATAATTATATCAGGAACTTCATCCAACCTTATATAGTTAGGTGGAGTATGTTCTTTTCCCACTTAATTCATACCCCATATGAAATGCTATGCTCTTGTCCACCTCCCAGTCTATCACCCACTCAACAGGTAGAGTGACACTGTTTTTAAATGTGAATCAGATCACATCATTCCCCACCCTGAATCCCAACAATAGCTTTCTATTTAAAATAAAATTTATATGCTGAGATTTTTTAGTGAAAAAAGAGGAAAAATGAACAAATAAAAATCTAAAACTAAAATCCTTATTAGGCCCTAAATAATCTGACTGGGTCCCTGCTTACCTTTCAAACCTGTCGCCACTTTCTTAGGGATTCTACTCAAGCCACATTAACCATTCTCAATGCTACATAACGGCCTTTACATGCACTGCTCCCTCTGCTGGCATGTTCTTCCAAGATCTTAATATGACTCATTCTCATCACTCAGGTCTCTGCTCAAACATCACCACCTCAGAGAGGCCTAATGACTTTCTTATCTATAGCACCACTCTACCCTATTTTCTTTATATATCTATTTTCTTATCAATTATTTATCACCCTCCCCCTGACTACCACCATTCGAATGAAGTTCCTTTGTATTGTTCACCATTATTTCAATACCTACAACAGTGTCTGGCACATAGTAGACAATAAATATTTGTTGCTATTATTATCTATAACAATCATTTGCCAACTAACCATGGAAATCCTTGAGATGTCTCTTTCCCTGTTTCCTTGATCCACTGAAGAAAATACTTGAGTATTTTCTTATATAACTTTCCACCCCCGAGGGACAGAGATTATGCCTTATACTTTTTATATGTTCAACAACCCTAGTACAAAAACTTATATTCGTTCTGGTTCCTGCAAAAATATCAAATTATTTTACTTGTAGGCAGTATTTGTCTTTAAATAGTTTCCAAACTTGTGGTAAAAAGTGGCTATGTTATTTCGGAAAGGATAAATCACAACAGAGGCAGCATACTTACTTCTGGCATCTGTTTTATCCAAGTCACTCAGACATAAATCATCCTTGGCATCAGTGCTTCCCTCAACACCATGTCTTATAAAATATTTCACATCATTTTCATCAATTTCATTTTCATCATCTATATCATATTTCTGTAGCTCCTCTAACAGCTTCACTGCTGCCAAATGGGCAAACCTGTAGAAAAGAATCAATAACTAACCAGATCCACAGTCTTCCTGAAACTGAAACTGCAGCTTGCACTTAACTTAGGGAATTACACTCTGTACACTCTGCCATCAATCCACTCACCAGCCAAGGAGCCAAAATCTGAAGGTCAGTGACAATTTGACATATATTCAACTGTGTGAGAAACTCAGTTACTTGACACTAAGGACAATTATTCATATTAAACACTGATTCCATAATTTTTATTGGCAAAAATACACTGGGAATGGAGATCCAATATCAAAGGAATATGTGGTATGCTCTCAAGCAGAGCTGCTCAACTGAATAGAAGACCCAGAACCACCCTCCTTGATTACCTACAGTTATTGCCTTTTCTTGGCCTAATTTAGATTATAGAATTCATTTTCATTTCAGTTTTAGGGCTATTAATATAGCTCTAACCCCCTCTATCTTCACCCTTCCTCAAGCCAAAGCATTTGGTACGACTTTGAAATTTAATGAAAAAATAATGACCTTTCCATTCATGTTTTCTAATTCTCCTTAATCTTTCCTGCATCTCTATGAAGGTTCCAGTAAGGTACTCTTGGTTTTGGAGTTGTTGTTGTGATTGTAGGTAACCTGCAAATTTTTCCACAATTTTTCTAACTGGAATTTTTAATATATTTTCTTACAACTTGAAGAATTACTAAACATAAAAACCTTATATCCTATTTTCTCATATTTACATAACCAAACACGCACATTACCTCCTACCAGGTACTGCATATCATTAAAGACACAGTGATAGTAATAAACATATGCAGGAAGTTGTAAGGTTTATAGAATTCATTATCTCTACTACTAGGTTGTAATTTCACAGCTGTCATTTACTGAGTGCTTACTTTACGCTAGATTCAAAGTTATCTCTAAAATAACACTATACCCACACCAAGCATTTTGGTGCATGAGAAAAAAATGTGGGCCCAGAAATTATGGAAAACTTCAGATACACCTATAGTATTCAATCACCTATTTGATGCTGATACAAAAATATACAAATAGATCAATGGATAAAATAGTTCAGAATTAAGCCCACACATACATCAAGAACTGATTTTGACAAAGGCAGTGTAGAAATGATAGTCTTGCCGGGCGCGGTGGCTCAAGCCTGTAATCCCAGCACTTTGGGAGGCCGAGACGGGCGGATCACGAGGTCAGCAGATCGAGACTATCCTGGCTAACAAGGTGAAACCCCGTCTCTACTAAAAAAAATACAAAAAACTAGCCGGGCGAGGTGGCGGGCGCCTGTAGTCCCAGCTACTCGGGAGGCTGAGGCAGGAGAATGGCATGAACCCGGGAGGCGGAGCTTGCAGTGAGCTGAGATCTGGCCACTGCACTCCAGCCTGGGTGACAAAGCGAGACTCCATCACAAAAAAAAAAAAGAAATGATAGTCTTTTAAACAAATAGTCTAGAACTGGATATCCATATGCAAAAAAAGAACTTGGACTCGGGGGGCGGAGCAAGATGGCCGAATAGGAACAGCTCCAGTCTCCAACTCCCAGCGCGAGCGACACAGAAGACCGGTGATTTCTGCATTTTCAACTGAGGTACTGGGGTCATCTCACTAGGGAGTGCCGGACAATTGGTGCTGGTCAGCTGCTGCAGCCTGACCAGCGAGAGCTGAAGCAGGGCGAGGCATGCCTCACCTGGAAGCTCAAGGGGGAAGGAAATCAGTTTTCTTAGCCAGGGGAACTGAGACACACAACACCTGGAAAATCGGGTAACTCCCACCCTAATACTGCGCTTTAGGGAAACAGGCACACCAGGAGAATATATCCCACACCTGGCCGGGAGGGTCCCACGCCCACGGAGCCTCCCTCACTGCTAACACAGCAGTCTGCCGCCATCTATCCGCAAGGCAGCAGCGAGGCTGGGGGAGGGGCGCCCGCCATTGCTGAGGCTTAAGTAGGTAAACAAAGCCGATGGGAAGCTCGAACTGGGTGGAGCTCACAGCAGCTCAAGGAAGCCTGCCTGTCTCTGTAGACTCCACCTCTGGGGACAGCACACAGCTGAAGTCCAATAGGGGAAGCAGCGGGGGCCGGTGCAGACGCGAACGACTCTGTCTGACAGCTTTGGGGAGAGCCGTGGATCTCCCAACGTGGAGGTTGAGATCTGAGAACGGACAGTCTGCCTGCTCAGGCAGGTCCCTGACCCCTGAGTAGCCTAGCTGGGAGACATCCCCCACTAGGGGCAGTCTGACACCCCACACCTCACAGGGTGGAGTCATCCCTGAGAGGAAACTTCCAAAGGAAGAATCAGACAGGTACACTCGCTGTTCAGCAATATTCTATCTTCGGCAACCTCTGCTGCTGATACCCAGGCAAACAGGGTCTGGAGTGGACCTCAAGCAATCTCCAACAGACCAACAGACAGTCCTTCTGACTGTCAGATGAAAAACTATCAAACAGGAAGGACACCTATACCAAAACCCCATCCGTACGTCACCATCATCAAAGACCAGAGACAGATAAAACCACAAAGATGGGGAAAAAGCAGGGCAGAAAAGCTGGAAATTCAAAAAATAAGAGTGCATCTCCCCCTGCAAAGGAGCGCAGCCCATCGCCAGCAACAGATCAAAGCTGGTCAGAGAATGACTTTGACGAGATGAGAGAAGAAGGCTTCAGTCCATCAAACTTCTCAGAGCTAAAGGAGGAATTATGTACCCAGCGCAAAGAAACTAAAAATCTTGAAAAAAGAGTGGAAGAATTGACAGCTAGACTAATTAATGCAGAGAAGATCATAAACGAAATGACAGAGATGAAAACCATGACACGAGAAATACGTGACAAATACACAAGCTTCAGTAACCGACTCGATCAACTGGAAGAAAGAGTATCAGCGATTGAGGATCAAATGAATGAAATGAAGCGAGAAGAGAAAACCAAAAGAAAAAAGAAGAAAAAGAAATGAACAAAGCCTGCAAGAAGTATGGGATTATGTAAAAAGACCAAATCTACGTCTGATTGGGGTGCCTGAAAGTGAGGGGGAAAATGGAACCAAGTTGGAAAACACTCTTCAGGATATCATCCAGGAGAACTTCCCCAACCTAGTAGGGCAGGCCAACATTCAAATTCAGGAAATACAGAGAACGCCACAAAGATACTCCTCAGAAGAGCAACTCCAAGACACATAATTGCCAGATTCACCAAAGTTGAAATGAAGGAAAAAATCTTAAGGACAGCCAGAGAGAAAGGTCGGGTTACCCACAAAGGAAGCCCATCAGACTAACAGCAGATCTCTCGGCAGAAACTCTACAAGCCAGAAGAGAGTGGGGGCCAATATTCAACGTTCTTAAAGAAAAGAATTTTAAACCCAGAATTTCATATCCAGCCAAACTAAGTTTCATCAGTGAAGGAGAAATAAAATCCTTTACAGATAAGCAAATGCTTAGAGATTTTGTCACCACCAGGCCTGCCTTACAAGAGACCCTGAAGGAAGCCCTAAACATGGAAAGGAACAAGCGGTACCAGCCATTGCAAAAACATGCCAAAATGTAAAGACCATCGAGGCTAGGAAGAAACTCCATCAACTAACGAGCAAAATAACCAATTAATATCATAATGACAGGATCAAGTTCACACATAACAATATTAACCTTAAATGTAAATGGACTAAATGCTCCAATTAAAAGACACAGACTGGCAAACTGGATAAAGAGTCAAGACCCATCAGTCTGCTGTATTCAGGAGACCCATTTCACATGCAGAGACATACATAGGCTCAAAATAAAGGGATAGAGGAAGATCTACCAAGCAAATGGAGAACAAAAAAAAGCAGGGGTTGCAATCCTAGTCTCTGATAAAACAGACTTTAAACCATCAAAGATCAAAAGAGACAAAGAAGGCCATTACATAATGGTAAAGGAATCAATTCAACAGGAAGAGCTAACTATCCTAAATATATATGCACCCAATACAGGAGCACCCAGATTCATAAAGCAAGTCCTTAGAGACCTACAAAGAGACTTAGACTCCCATACAATAATAATGGGAGACTTCAACACTCCACTGTCAACATTAGACAGATCAACGAGACAGAAAGTTAACAAGGATATCCAGGAATTGAACTCAGCTCTGCACCAAGCGGACCTAATAGACATCTATAGAACTCTCCACCCCAAATCAACAGAATATACATTCTTCTCAGCACCACATCACACTTATTCCAAAATTGACCACATAATTGGAAGTAAAGCACTCCTCAGCCAATGTCAAAGAACAGAAATTATAACAAACTGTCTCTCAGACCACAGTGCAATCAAACTAGAACTCAGGACTAAGAAACTCAATCCAAACCGCTCAACTACATGGAAACTGAACAACCTGCTCCTGAATGACTACTGGGTACATAACGAAATGAAAGCAGAAATAAAGATGTTCTTTGAAACCAATGAGAACAAAGATACAACATACCAGAATCTCTGGGACACATTTAAAGCAGTGTGTAGTGGGAAATTTATAGCACTAAATGCCCACAAGAGAAAGCAGGAAAGATCTAAAATTGACACTCTAACATCACAATTAAAAGAACTAGAGAGGCAAGAGCAAACACATTCAAAAGCCAGCAGAAGGCAAGAAATAACTAAGATCAGAGCAGAACTGAAGGAGATAGAGACACAAAAAACCCTCCAAAAAATCAATGAATCCAGGAGTTGGTTTTTTGAAAAGATCAACAAAATTGACAGACCGCTAGCAAGACTAATAAAGAAGAAAAGAGAGAGGAATCAAATAGACGCAATAAAAAATGATAAAGGGGATATCACCACCGACCCCACAGAAATACAAACAACCATCAGAGAATACTATAAATGCCTCTACGCAAATCAACTAGAAAATCTAGAAGAAATGGATAATTTCCTGGACACTTACACTCTCCCAAGACTAAACCAGGAAGAAGTTGAATCCCTGAATAGACCAATAGCAGGCTCTGAAATTGAGGCAACAATTAATAGCCTACCAACCAAAAAAAGTCCAGGACCAGATGGATTCACAGCTGAATTCTACCAGAGGTACAAGGAGGAGCTGGTACCATTCCTTTTGAAACTATTCCAATCAATAGAAAAAGAGGGAATCCTCCCTAACTCATTTTATGAGGCCAGCATCATCCTGATACCAAAGCCTGGCAGAGACACAACAAAAAAAGAGAATTTTAGACCAATATCCCTGATGAACATCGATGCAAAATTCTCAATAAAATACTGGCAAACCGGATTCAGCAGCACATCAAAAAGCTTATCCACCATGATCCAGTGGGCTTCATCCCTGGGATGCAAGGCTGGTTCAACATTCGCAAATCAATAAACGTAATCCAGCATATAAACAGAACCAAAGACAAGAACCACATGATTATCTCAATAGATGCAGAAAAGGCTTTTGACAAAATTCAACAGCCCTTCATGCTAAAAACGCTCAATAAATTCGGTATTGATGGAACGTACCTCAAAATAATAAGAGCTATTTATGACAAACCCACAGCTAATATCATACTGAATGGGCAAAAACTGGAAAAATTCCCTTTGAAAACTGGCACAAGACAGGGATGCCCTCTCTCACCACTCCTATTCAACATAGTGTTGGAAGTTCTGGCTAGGGCAATCAGGCAAGAGAAAGAAATCAAGGGTATCCAGTTAGGAAAAGAAGAAGTCAAATTGTCCCTGTTCGCAGATGACATGATTGTATATCTAGAAACCCCATCGTCTCAGCCCAAAATCTCCTTAAGCTGATAAGCAACTTCAGCAAAGTCTCAGGATACAAAATTAATGTGCAAAAATCACAAGCATTCTTATACACCAGTAACAGACAAGCAGAGAGCCAAATCAGGAATGAACTTCCATTCACAATTGCTTCAAAGAGAATAAAATACCTAGGAATCCAGCTTACAAGAGATGTAAAGGACCTCTTCAAGGAGAACTACAAACCACTGCTCAGTGAAATAAAAGAGGACACAAACAAATGGAAGAACATACCATGCTCATGGATAGGAAGAATCAATATCCTGAAAATGGCCATAGTGCCCAAGGTGATTTATAGGTTCAATGCCATCCCCATCAAGCTACCAATGCGTTTCTTCACAGAATTGGAAAAAACTGCTTTAAAGTTCATATGGAACCAAAAAAGAGCCCGCATTGCCAAGACAATCCTAAGTCAAAAGGACAAAGCTGGAGGCGTCACGCTACCTGACTTCAAACTATACTACAAGGCTACAGTAACCAAAACAGCATGGTACTGGTACCAAAACAGAGATATAGACCAATGGAACAGAACAGAGTCCTCAGAAATAATACCACACATCTACACCCATCTGATCTTTGACAAACCTGAGAGAAACAAGAAATGGGGAAAAGATTCCCTATTTAATAAATGGTTCTGGGAAAATTGGCTAGCCGTAAGTAGAAAGCTGAAACTGGATCCTTTCCTTACCCCTTATACGAAGATTAATTCAAGATGAATTAGAGACTTAAATGTTAGACCTAATACCATAAAAACCCTAGAAGAAAACCTAGGTAGTACCATTCAGGACATAGGCATGGGCAAGGACTTCATGTCTAAAACACCAAAAGCAACGGCAGCAAAAGCCAAAATTGACAAATGGGATCTCATTAAACTAAAGAGCTTTTGCACAGCAAAAGAAACTACCATCAGAGTGAACAGGCAACCTACAGAATGGGAGAAAAGTTTTGCAACCTACTCATCTGACAAAGGGCTAATATCCAGAATCTACAAAGAACTCAAACAAATTACAAGAAAAAAACAAACAACCCCATCAAAAAGTGGGGAAAGGATATGAACAGACATTTCTCAAAAGAAGACATCCATACAGCCAACAGACACATGAAAAAATGCTCATCATCACTCGCCATCAGAGAAATGCAAATCAAAACCACAATAAGATACCATCTCACACCAGTTAGAATGGCAATCATTAAGAAGTCAGGAAACAACAGGTGTTGGAGAGGATGTGGAGAAATAGGAACACTTTTACACTGTTGGTGGGATTGTAAACTAGTTCAACCATTATGGAAAACAGTATGGCAATTCCTCAAGGATCTAGAACTAGATGTACCATATGACCCAGCCATCCCACTACTGGGTATATACCCAAAGGATTATAAATTACTCTGCTACAAAGACACATGCACACGTATGTTTATTGCGGCACTATTCACAATAGCAAAGACTTGGAATCAACCCAAATGTCCATCTGTGACAGACTGGATTAAGAAAATGTGGCACATATACACCATGGAATACTATGCAGCCATCAAAAAGGATGAGTTTGCGTCCTTTGTAGGGACATGGATGCAGCTGGAAACCATCATTCTTAGCAAACTATCACAAGAAGAGAAAACCAAACACCGCATGTTCTCACTCATAGGTGGGAACTGAACAATAAGATCACTTGGACTCGGGAAGGGGAACATCACACACTGGGGCCTATCATGGGGAGGGGGGAGGAGGGAGGGATTGCACTGGGGAGTTATACATGATATAAATGATGAATTGATAGGTGCTGACGAGTTGATGGGTGCAGCACGCCAACATGGCATAAGTATACATATGTAACAAACCTGCACGTTATGCCCATGTACCCTAGAACTTAAAGTATAATAAAAATAAAATAAAATAAATAAATAAATAAATAAACAAACAAACAAACAAAAAGAACTTGGACTCATACCCACACCAAGCATTTTGGTGCATGAGAAAAAAATGTGGGCCCAGAAATTATGGAAAACTTCAGATAACACCTATAGTATTCAATCACCTATTTAATGCTGATACAAAAATATACAAATAGATCAATGGATAAAATAGTTCAGAATTAAGCCCACACATACATCAAGACCCCAATATAAAAGCTAACACTATATAACTTCTAAAAGAAAACATAAAAGAAAAATTTTATGACTTTGTGTTAATCAGACTTCTTTAGATATGACACCAAAATCAAAATCCATAAAAGGATAAATTAGTAAGAAATTTTGCTCTTCAAAGACATTAAGAGAATGAAAAAACAAGACACAACTGGTAAAAAAGGGAAATCTTTGCAAAGTATATATCTGAGAAAGAACTAGTATCCAGAATATACAAAGAACCTTTAAAACTCAACATCAAGAAAACAATTCCATTTTTTAAAGTGGGCAAAAGATCTGAATAATCACTTCATCGAAGAAAATATAAGATGGCAAGTATGTATATTTAAAAGATGCTCAAAATCATTTTTCATTAGAAAATGCAAATTAAAACCACAGTGAGCTACCACTACATACCTATTTCATTACTGGAATTAAAAAAAGACCCTAACAATACCAAATGACGGTGAGAATGTGGAACAACAGAAATTGACATCCATTGCTGACAGAAATGCAATTTTTTTTTTGAGATGGAGTCTCGCTCTGTCACCCAGGCTGGAGTGCAGTGGCGCGATCTCGGCTCACTGCAAGCTCTGCCTCCCGGGTTCATGCCATTCTCCTGCCTCAGCCTCCTGAGTAGCTAGGACTACAGGCGTCCACCACCGCACCCAGATAATTTTTTGTATTTTTAGTAGAGACGGGGTTTCGCCATGTTAGCCAGGATAGTCTCGATCTCCTGACCTCAAGATCCGCCCACCTCAGCTCCCCAAAGTGCTGAGATTACAGGCGTGAGCCATCGCGCCAGGCCAATTTTTTTTTTTGAGGGTCTAGCTCTGTGGCCCAGGTTGGAGTGCAGTGGTGCAATCTAGATTCACCGCAACCTCCTCCTCCTGGCTTCATGCAATTCTCCTGCTTTAGCCTCCCAAATAGTAGCTGGGACTATAGGTGCATGCCACCACACACGGCTAATTTTTTTTTTTTTTTTTTTTTTAATTTATTGAGACGGAGTTTCGCTCTTGCTGCCCAGGCTGGAGTACAATGGTGCAATCTCAGCTCATGGCAACCTCCACCTCCTGGGTTCAAGCAATTCTCCTGCCTCAGCCTCCCGAGTAGCTGGGATTACACGCATGCACCACCACGCTTGGCTAATTTTGTATTTTTAGTAGAAACGGGGTTTCTCCATGTTGGTCAGGCTGACCTCGAACTCCCAACCTCAGGTGATCTGCCCGCCTCAGCCACCCAAAGTGCTGGGATTACAGGCGTGAGCCACCATGCCCAGCCTGAATTTTTCTTTTTTAGTAGAGATGGAGTTTCACCATGTTGGCCAGACAGGTCTCAAACTTCTCACCTCAAGTGATCCACTGCCTTGGCCCCCCACAGTGCTGGGATTACAGGCATGAGCCACCGCGCCCAGCCCCTAGAAACGCAAATCTGTATGGCCACTTTGGGAGGCACTTTGGCAGTTTGTTATAAAATTAAACATACACCTCGCATATGGCCCAATAATGCTACTCATAGACTTATCAAATAATTGAAAACATGCTAACACAAAAACCTGTATAGGAATGTTTACAGCAGCTTTATTCATAACCACCAAAAAATGATACAATCAAAATGCCCTTCAACCTGTGAGTGAATAATCGAATTATGGAATGCTATGGAATTCTACTCAGCTGTTAGAAGGAAATGAACTACAATCAAGATGTCCTTCAACCTGTGAGTGGATAATTGAACTATGGAATACTATGGAATTCTACTCATCTGTAAGAAGGAAATGAACTGCTAATACACATAGATGAATCTCAAAATAATTATGTTGAGTGAAAGAAGCCAGACACAAATATATATTGTATGATTCCATTTATATAAAACTCTAGAAAATGCAAACTAATCTACAGTGACAGGAAGCAGATCAGTGGGAGTAGTCAAAGGGAGAGAGATTATAAAGTGGCAGGAGACTTTGAGGGTGATGAATATGTTCACTATCTTAATTGTAATGGTTTCACAGGATATGCATATATCAAAACTCATCAGTTGTACTGTACAAATATATGCATTTTATTGTATGTCAATTATACCTTAATAAAGTCACTTTAAACCAATAAAATAGACTTGAGTTGATAATGATCCCAGGTACATGGTACAACAAAACCACACTCCAAGGCATCAAAGAAATTCCATAAACAAAATTTTAGGGAACATGAGCTCACAAACAAAAGTTGCATGGCAACTTAGCAAATGATTGGACCAGAGCATACTGTCAAGCCTCATCTGCCATTGTTAGCCCATACTCCTAGTTTAGATTCCAGTCTTCTAATCCACATGCAGTTCTTCAAACATACAAGGTGTTATCTTACAACTCCTCCTTAGGTTTACACTTATGCTTACAAGTATCAAAATAAATGTTTCTTCCTCAAAAAAAAAGTTTTTTTCTTTGACCTCTATCTAAATTCTGTCCCCATGCAGTTTCCTTCATAACTTTTACCATCCTCTGTATTAAAGTTTCTCCCTTACAACTTTCAAACAGAAAGACTTTTTTCTATGTTCTTAGTGTACCTTACACATACCATGTAATACAGTATAATGATTAGAATTAATAAGTATTTTATTTGCATATTTATCTCTCCACAATACTGTAAGCTCCTTGAGGGCAGTGACTGTGTTTTCTCCCCTTTGTATTTCTACCACTAATCACAGAACTTGGAACATGGTAAATATATGGGAAGCTGAATGAAAAAACAACCAAATGAACAAACAGATGGACTAAGTATTTCCTGAGACCCTAACTTGAATGAGCTGGCTATGTTTACTAATACGTGCTATATTTAATTCAGATGTAAACTGCAAAATATGTTTCAAAATCCATGTCATTTATTTTTCTATTATTAATGCTATTTATTTTTATCACATAGCATTTCTTAACAGGGAATGCTACAGGCATTTGGATGGGACAAATAGTGCATTACTGTTCTGAGCACTGCAGAACATTTAGCATTCCTAGACCTGACCTCCAGTTGGTGAAGGTCTCCTGACCTCCAGTTGGGGGTCTCCTTCCCCAACATTTCCAAAGACCCCTCCCATGAGAAAAGGGGAAAATATTACCTCCCAGTTGAGAATTACTGCTTAAAAGAGAAAAGCTGATATAATGATGGCTGTAAATTCAGCTTGAAAATTGTCATTCCATCTATATTTGATTGACTCCTCTAAAATTCCATCAAATCTTCAGAGATTTTTGAGTCCAAGAAAGTATATGCAAAACTTTAAAGCAAAAGAAAGGAGTAAAGAAGACAGATTTATACCTCTTTGCCACATCACTGGGTCTCTCCCCTGCTTTGTTGGTAATATTACTGTCTGCTCCCATTTTAATTAACCATTGCAAACACTCTATGTGGCCTTGTCCAGCAGCTGTTCAAAAAAAGAAAAAATAACAGGAATTACAAAAAAAGTTAAAGTAACAATTTTCTAAAATTTTGGATAGTACCATTATAGAGTACTCACTTAAGTATTGATCCTTGCAGTAACTGGCAAAAGTACGTTGGGCAAATATTATTTTCTCTATTTCACTTACTAATTCATTAGACAAACATTTAATCAACTGTGTTCAGGCCCCATACAGATAATTTTACATATGGATACAAAAGCTGAAACTCAAAAAGTTTTTTTAAGTATTTATTTAAAATCACACAGCTAGTAAAAAGTAGTTTGAAACTAGAACCCAGGCTTTTCTAATACTATCCAGCACTTATCTCCTACTATAAATAGCTTCTAACCAATCTTGTATTTCACAAGAATGTGAGCACATTCTAACCATAAGAACCTACACAGACTTCAAAAAGTCTTGCTTCAGCATATATTTATATGATAGATGTATGGTATATATGTATTCTTCTGATTCTTACAACTCAAAATTTATAGGCCTGTGAAACCACACTTGATGACCTCAACTGTTTACCACCTTTGTCCACATCTTTACCTCAAAACACATGCTGTCTTTATTTTCACCTTCACAACTCTGCTTAATGTGTCTTCCCACCTAAAGCCAATCACTCAACAATGTGCTCATTTAACCTGTAACTATTCTTCTTTATCCATCTTGAAACTCAAGGAAGCTGAAGAAAACAAACTGAATAGACTTAAAAGAAAGACTTGAGTTTAAGTCTATTAAACAATAAGATGTGAGGACAAGGCTGTAATCTTCATATCCCCAGAACATAGCAAGTGGCTGCAACTTATAGACCCTCAATAAATGCCTAAATAGAGTTGATGAGTGAATGAATACATTTTAAAAATGAAATCTCAGCTCTGCTATTACTAGCTATATATCTAACCTCAGTCAAGCCACCTGACTTCTCTAAACATCAATTTCCTCATCTTTTACATAGATGATTATTTCATAAGCAAAGCACACTGCTGCTTTATAAAACTGCAATAAGGATTAAATGTGATAAGAGCTTTTCACTCTGTTAAGTAGTATATAAACATCAGGTATTATTACCAAATCCCTATGAACAGTTCCTCAATAATTTGATCCTTAGCAACTTCTTCACCCTTCAATTCCTATTCCTATGACATGTATTTTAACAACCTAATTATTTTTTGCCATTAATTGCATCCTATCTTAAAAGAAATCTCTAGTTCTTTTATGGTATAATTATGTAACTCTTTAACAGTAAGGTCCAGATCTCATTTTGGCTCACAGTACAGGCACATGGTTGGTGCTGAATATGTATACATGACCTTGCAAAATGAATCAAAGAGCAAGAACTTTTGGTATTTATTTGGTGCTTTAAAAAGCAAACCCACCTCCATTACTGGCAACAGAGAGGACACAGAGCAATATCAAGGGACTAAACAACCCTATCACTACAGTCCTACAGCCCAGCTGGCAAGTCTGTAAGAACTCTTGTTCTGTTGTCCTCTGCCTCAGAGCCATCTGCCAAATTACAGGCTGGCTTCTGCAGAGTCTGGGGCTTCTCTCTTTCCCACAGAGTCTGGGGCTTCTCTCTCTCCTACAGCCTATCTAACCCACTAACACAGAAACTTCACCATTTCTCAGACCTCTATTAATAACCCCACTTTAGACAAAAATGGCAACATATTGATCTTTTCTGTCATTAAGAATCACAAAATCATATTTATGAGCATGGATAATGCTGAATTTTACAAGACAGAATGAATTTAGCCCAACATTTCATTTTATCACATGGGAAATGTTTAAAAACAGGAGGAAGGGAGGTTAAGTAATATATCTACAATGAAATGCAATAAGAGGATTTACCTAAGATTTTTACTGAATATTGATTAGGATATGTTGACTAATTTGACCAATGTTTTATAAGGAACAAGATAAAATTATACAGGTGTTAGAAATTTTTAAGAAATGACAAAATAATTATGATTTAAGAGCAAGTTTAAAAAGGGGAAGTCATAGATCTAAACAATTATTAAATAACTAAGAAGAATGCCTCAATAATAAATACCACAGCTTATCTTCTAAATGCAATTAAAACTACAGGAAAAGGCAGTCTGACAAAATGTGAGAAACATGAATTAAATTATAAACAGATATCAACTTTTATATGACCAATTTTAGTACAGTATAAACATACAGATGGTACCCAAGAAAAGACTAATGTCTTAATGTACTTCTGAATTACTGGAGGATCAATGAAAAAATTAAGAAGGAAGTTGAAAAATTTCTTGAAACACATGATAATGGAAACACGACATACAAAAACCTATGAGATACAGCAAAAGCAGTACTAAGAGGCAATATTGTAGTTTTAAGCACCTACATCAAAAAAGAGAAAAAACTTCAAATAAAAAATCTAATGAGGCCAGGCACTGTGGCTCATGCCTGTAATCCCAGCACTTTGGAAGGCTGAGGCGGGTGGATCACCTGAGGTCAGGAGTTTGAGAACAGCCTGGCCAACATGGTGAAACCCTGTCTCTACTAAAAATACAAAAATTAGTCGGGCATGGTGGTGTGTGCCTGTAATCCCAGCTACTCGGGAGGCTGAGTCAGGAGAATTGCTTGAACCTGGGAGGCAGAGGTTGCACTGAGCCAAGATCGCACCACTGCATTCCAGCATGGGTGACACAGTGAGACTCCATCTCAAAACAAACAAACAAAAAATCTAATGATGCATCTTAACAAGAAAACCAAGAGTAAGCCAAACCCAAAATTAGTAAAAGAAAAGAAACAATAAAGATCAGAGCAGAAATAAATGAAATTAAAATGAAGAAAACAATGCAAAAGATCAATGAAACAGCTGAGTTTTTTTTTTTTAAAGTTAAACAAAACTGACAAACCTTTATCCAGACTAACTAAGAAAAAAAGAGAGAAGATCCAAACAAATAAAATCAGAAATGAAAATGAGATATTACAACTGATACTGCAGAAATTCAATGGCTCATTAGTGGCTGCTATGAGTAACTATATACCA
Organism: Trachypithecus francoisi; assembly: GCF_009764315.1. Taxonomy (NCBI): domain Eukaryota; kingdom Metazoa; phylum Chordata; class Mammalia; order Primates; family Cercopithecidae; genus Trachypithecus; species Trachypithecus francoisi. The sequence continues at coordinate 73,002,544 of NW_022681473.1, read as the reverse complement.
ATAAACTGGAAAATCTAGAAGAAATAAATTCTTACACACATCCAACCTACCAAGATTGAACCAGGAAGAAACCCAAAACTTGAACAGACCAATAATGAGTAATGATATCAAAGCCATAATAGAAAGTCTCCCAGTAAAAAAAAAAAAAAAAAAAGCCCAGAACCTGATGGCTTCACTGCTGAATTCTATCAAACATTTAAAGAAGAACTAATACCAATCCTACTCAAACTATTCTGAAAAATATAAGGGAAAGGAATACTTCCAAACCCATTCTACAAGGCCAGTATTACCCAGACTCCAAAACCAGACAAAGACACATCAAAAAATAAAACTACAAGCCAATATATCTGATGAATATTGATGCAAAAATCATCAACAAAATACTAGCAAACCAAATCCAATAATACATTAGAAAGATCATTTCATCATCACCAAGCAGGATTTACCCCTGTGATGCACAGATGATTCAACATATGCAAATCAATCAATATGACACATACCAATAGAATGACGAACAGAAACCATATGATCATTTCAATTGATGCTGATAAAAGCACCTGACAAAATTCAACATCAAAACTGGGTTCTTCTTAATATTTATTTTTTTTATTTTTATTTATTAATAAAACTGGGTTTTATGTAGAAGGGACATACCTCAACATAATAAAAGTCATATATGACAGACCCACAGCTAGTCTACTACTGAATATGAAAGCCCTTCCTAATTTAAGACCTGGAACACAAGGATGCCCACTTTCTATTATTCAACACAGTACTGGAAGTCCCAGCTAGAGCAATCAGACAAGAGAAAGAAACAAAGGGCATCCAAATTGGAATGGAAGAAGTCAAATTATCCTTGTTTACTAATGATATAATCTTATACTTGGAAAAACCTAAAGACCCCACACAAAAAGACCTATTAGAATTGATAAGCAAATTTAGTAAAGTTGCAGAACACGAAATCAACATACAAAAATCAGTAGCATTTCTATATGCCAACAGTGAACAATCCAAAAAAGAAATCAAAAAAGTAATCCCATTTATAATAGCCATAAATAAAAGTAAATACCTAGGAATTAACCAAAGAAGTAAGGGATTTATGTAGTGAAAACTATAAAACATTGATGAAAGAAACTGAAGAGGACATCAAAAAATGGAAAGATATTCCATGTTCATGGACTGGAAGAATCAATATTGTTAAAATGTCCATACTACTCAAAACAATCTACAGATTCATTGCAATCCCTATCAAAATACCAATGACATTCTGCACAGAAATAGAAAAAAAAAAAAAAAAAAACCTAAAATTTATATGGAACCACAAAAGACCCAGAATAGCCAAAGCTATCCTAAGCAAAAAGAACAAAACTGAAGGAATCACATTACCTGATTTCAAATTATACTATAGGGCTATAGTAACCAAACAGCATAATACTGGCATAAAAACAGACACATAAACCAATGGAACAGAATAGAAAACCCAGAAACAAATCTACACACCTACAGTGAACTCATTTTTGACAAAGATGCCAAAAACATACACTGGGAAAAAGAAAGTCTCTTCAATAAATGGTGCTGGAAAAAAAACGGGATATCCATATGCAGAAGAAAAAAACCAGACCCCTATCTCTCACCAGATACAAAAATCAAGTCAAAATGGAATAAAGACTTAAATCTAGGACCTCAAACTATGAAACTACTAAAAGAAAACATTGGGGAAAGTCTCCAGGACATTGGTCTGGACAAAAATGTTTTGAGCAATACCCCACAAGCACAGGCAACCAAAGCAAACATGGACAAATGGGATCACATCAAGTTAAAAAGCTTCTGCACTGCAAAGGAAACAATCAACCCACAATCAACCCACAAAGTGAAGAGACAACCCACAGAATGGGAGAAAATATTTGCAAACTACTCATGTGACAAAGGATTAATAACCAAAATACATAAGAAACTCAACTCTATAGGAAAAACTCTAACAATCTGGTTGTTGTTGTTGTTGTTGTTGTTGTTGTTGTTGTTACAGAGTCTCGCTCTGTCACCCAGGCTGGAGTGCAGTGGCGAGATCTTGGCTCACTGCAAGCTCCGCCTCCCAGGTTCACGCCATTCTCCTGTCTCAGCCTCCCAAGTAGCTCGGACTACAGGCGCCTGCCACCACGCCTGGCTGTTTGTTTGTATTTTTAGTAGAGACGGGGTTTCACTGTGTTAGCCAGGATGGTCTTGACCTCCTGACCTCATCATCCGCCCGCCTCGGCTTCCCAAAGTGCTAGGATTACAGGCATGAGCCACCGTGCCCAGACCAATAATCTGATTTTTAAATGAGCAAAAGATCTGAACAGACATTTCTAAAAGAAGACATGCAAATAGCAAACAGACACATGAAAAGGTACTCAGCATCATGGATCATCAAAGAAATGAAATCAGCCGGGCGCGGTGGCTCAAGCCTGTAATCCCAGCACTTTGGGAGGCCGAGACGGGCGGATCACGAGGTCAGGAGATCGAGACCATCCTGGCTAACATGGTGAAACCCCGTCTCTACTAAAAATACAAAAAACTAGCCGGGCGACGTGGCGGGCGCCTGTAGTCCCAGCTACTCGGGAGGCTGAGGCAGGAGAATGGCGTGAACCGGGAGGCGGAGCTTGCAGTGAGCCGAGATCCGGCCACTGCACTCCAGCCTGGGCGGCAGAGCGAGACTCCGTCTCAAAAAAAAAAAAAAAAAAAAAAAAAAAAAAGAAATGAAATCAAAACTACAAATAAGATATAATCTCCCCCCAGTTAAAATGACTTATATCCAAAAGGCAGGCAATAACAAATGCTGGTGAGGATGTGGAGAAGAGGGAACCCTCGTACACTGTTGGTAAGAATGTAAATTTGTACAGCCACCATGAAGAACAGTTTGGAGGTTCCTCAAAAAACTAAAAATAGAGCTACCACACAATCCAGCTATCCCACTGCTGGGTATATGCCCAAAACAAAGGAAATCAGTATATCACCTTCACTCCTATGTTTGTTGCAGCACTGTTCACAATAGCTAAGATTTGGAAGATTTGGAAACAATCTAAGTGTCCACCAACAGATAAATGGATAAAGAAATGTGGTACATATACACAATGGAGTACTAATCCGCCACAAAAAAAAAGAATAAGATTAGCTGGGCACAGTGTTTCACACCTGTAATACCAGCACTTTGGGAGGCCAAGGCAGGCGGATCACGAGGTCAGGGAAACGAGACCATCCTGGCTAACACGATAAAATCCCGTCTCTACTGAAAATACAAAAAATTAGCAGGGCGTGGTGGCACACGCCTGTAGTCCCAGCTACTCAGGAGGCTGAGGCAGAAGAATCACTTGAACCCAGGAGACAGAGGTTGCAGTGAGCCGTGATTGTGCCACTGCACTCCAGCCTGGGCGACAGAGCGAGACTCCGTCTCAAACAACAACATGGATAGAACTGGAGATCATCATGTTAAGTGAAATAAGTCAGGCACACAAAGACAAACCTATTTGTGGGATCTAAAAATCAAAACAATTGATCTCATGGACATAAAGAATAGAAGGATGGTTACCAGAGGCTGGAAAGGTAGTAGGGGAGTCAGAAGGAGGTAGGGATGGTTAAAGGGTACCAAAAAATAGAAAGCATGGGACTGGATGTAGTGGCTCATGCCTGTAATCCTAAGCACTCTGGAAGACCAAGGCGGACGGATCAGTTGAGTCAGCAGTTCGAGGCCAGCCTCGGCAACATGGCAAAACCCTGTCTCTACAAACAATACAAAAAATTAGCTAGGTATAGTAGCATGTGCCTGTAGTCCCAGCTACTCAGGATGCTGAAGTGAGAGGATCCCCTGAGCCCAGGAGGTCAAAGCTGCAGTGAGTCGTAATCGCCCCATTGCACTCAAGCCTGAGCAACAGAGTGAGACTATCTGATAGCACAACAGGGTGACTATAGTCAATAATAACTTAATTATACATTTTTAAATAACTAAAAGAAGGTAACTGGATTGTTTATAACACAAAGGATAAATGCTTGAGGGGATGGATACCCCATTCTCCGTGATGTGACTATTTCACATTCCACGTCTATATCAAAACATCTCACATACCCCATAAATATATAAACCTACTATGTACCCACAAAAATTAAAAAGAAAAAAACGGTAAATGTCCCCCAACAATGCCCTTTTCCAGCTGTAGTGACTTATAATCCCCCTCCACCACACCATCTGATCCACTCCTAGCCCTAGGTATCCTTGATGGATGGACTCATGAAGAGACGGTGAAGAGCAAACTCTTTTGGCTCCTCATCACGTTCACCTTCCCACCTTCCAACATCTATATTAAAAACACCTTGTTGTTGTAGAACAGTCTCTTTAGAACCTGCTTCCAGATCCCTCATTTCTCTCTCAGTTCAAGTGGTGAAGAAATGACTAGGACAGGCTGAAAACTAGCCATCAATGAAATTTAATTTACTGTCCCCACAAAGATGCACTATGAGCACCATGAGTGAACCTATCTTTTGCTACTGTGTCTAAATGACACCCCTCCACACACATTAGCAATAAAAAACATATCTAGGATATGAAATGGGGACTGTAAAATGGATGTGTTATAGGAGGAATTGTGTTCCCCTCAAAATTCATATGTTGAAGTCCTAAACTCCAGTACCTCAGAATGCAACTGTATTTGGAGATAGGGCCTTTAAAGTGGTAACTAAGGAAAAATAAGGTGATGTGGGTGGGCCCTAATCCAATCTGACTAATTTACTTACAAGAGGAGGCGATCAGGACACAAATATGGTCATGCACAGAGGAAAGACTATGTGAGGGTATAGCAAGAAGGCAGCAGGCCTTCTATAAGCCAAAGAGAAAAGCCTCAAAAGAAACCAAACCTGCTGCCACCTTCATCTCAGACTTCTAGCCTCCAGAATTCTGAGAAAATAAATTTATGGGTTTTTTTGTTTGTTTGTTTGTTTTTTTTTTTTTTTTTGAGACGGAGTCTCGCTCTGTTGCCCGGGCTGGAGTGCAGTGGCCGGATCTCGGCTCACTGCAAGCTCCGCCTCCCGGGTTTATGCCATTCTCCTGCCTCAGCCTCCCGAGTAGCTGGGACTACAGGCGCCCGCCACCTCGCCCGGCTAGTTTTTTTTTTTTTGTATTTTTTTAGTAGAGATGGGGTTTCACAGTGTTAGCCAGGATGGTCTCCATCTCCTGACCTCATAATCTGCCCGTCTCGGCCTCCCAAAGTGCTGGGATTACAGGCTTGAGCCACCGCGCCCAGCCAAATTTATGTTGTTTAAGCCATCCAGTCTGCAGCATTTTGTTATATCAGCCCTAGTAAACTCATACAGGGGTTTTGCTCCAAGAAACCACATTTAAAAAAAAAAAAAACTTTATGTACATGTTAAGCCTCCTCCCCATTCACATATCTCACAGTAGAGAGTTTAACTCCTGGATGGCCAGCAGAAATGGATGGAGTGAGATATTCCAAACATAGGGCACAGAGCTCACCCATCTGTGGACTCTTTCTGTGTAGGAGAAAACATCCTCTGCATCCCATCTCTTCCCATTTCCCCTGCTTATAAAACTACTGGTACACATAGCACTTAGATTCTATACTTTGAGATACATTATGGATTAAACAATGTAAGCTAAAAACCTAACCAATGGGAACATAATATATGATCTGAGGACTGCCAGAAGTTAATTTGTGAAATAAAGTCCAATTTAAACACATGATTATATTAATAAGCCTACTATCATTTTACTCTAAGAGTTTAATAAGAATCACCTGCCATCAGGCCAGGCTCACGCCTATAATCCTGCACTTTGGGAGGCCAAGGCAAGCGGATCATTTGAGGCCAGGAGTTCAAGACCAGCCTGGGCAACATGGTGAAACCCCATCGCTATTAAAAAGACAAAAAATTAGCTGGGTGTGGTGGCACATGCCTATAATCCCAGCTACTCAGGAGGCTGAGGTGGGAGGATGACTTGAGCCCAGGAGGTCTCCACCTGCACTCCAAGCCTGGGTGACAGAACAAGACCCAGTCTGGAAAAAAAAAAAAAAGAAAGAGAGAGAGAGGGATGATTTCTATTTTAGTATTAATTAAAAGGTCATTTAAAAAATGTTATCCTAAGAAACTTCTCTAGCAGTACATTTCACATTTAACTAACATGACAATGTCGCTATAGAAATTTTATTGGAATTACCCTTGAATAAGATAATGCATGAATATCTGGCATCATAAAAGAAACATTACACTTGAATAGAAAATTTAGGCATTCTATATACCACACAAGGTAGACTGATATCTGCTAGGGCATCAGAAAAAAGTTTTATGTTTCATGTGTTTCTGATTGATATTTACTTTAAACGACTAGTAACTCAGGCCGGGCGCGGTGGCTCACGCCTGTAATCCCAGCACTTTGGGAGGCCGAGGTGGGCAGATCACAAGGTCAGGAGATCGAGACAATGGTGAAACCCCGTCTCTACTAAAAATACAAAAAACTAGCCGGGCGCGGTGGCGGGCGCCTGTAGTCCCAGCTACTCGGGAGGCTGAGGCAGGAGAATGGCGTGAACCTGGGAGGCGGAGCTTGCAGTGAGCCAAGATCGCACCACTGCACTCCAGCCAGGGCACAGAGCAAGACTCCGCCTCAAAAAAAAAAAAAAAGATTAATAACTCAGCAGCTATTGTTGAGTTAATAACTCAGCAGCCAAACTGAAAGGAGGAATCATAACTCACCTTTATGCATAGGAGTTGATCCATTATCAGCACGCTCATTAACATTGATTACTCCATCTTCTACTAACTTCTTAAGCATCCCCAAATCACCCTTAAAGGCAGCCACATGACCTGGAAATGCTAAAGCTATGAATAAAAAAATTCAGCATTTCAATAAATACGAGTTTATTCTTTTCCCTGTCTTAAGCTGTCATATATTTCAGGTTTCAATATTTTCTCAAACAAAAGCCTATTGTAATGGAATGAGTTCAGATGATGACTAGCAGTAAAAAGAGAATTATCAAATAAGATTATTACTAATCATTCTACTCTTTTTCCCCTCAGGACTTCAAACATGCCAGAAGTATTGTACCAGGACAATTTTTATCCACATTCTCTTTCTCTCTCATACCACCACAAAACACAGGGGATGGTCATTTAAAACCCTTTGTATAAAGACACACTTGGAAGCTGGGCGTGGTGGCTCACGCCTGTAATCCTAGCACTTTTGGAGGCTGAGGTGAGTGAATCATTTGAGGTCAGGAGTTCGAGACCACCCTGGCCAACATGGTGAAACCCTGTCTCTACTAAAAATACAAAAATTAGCTGGGTGTGATGGCTCATGCCTGTAATCACAGCTACTCAGGAGGCTGAGGCAGGAGAATCACTTGAACCTGGTTGCACAGACCACTCCTTCTCTGCTTGCAAGACAGTGAAGACAGCAAAATAGACTAGAAGCAGATAAGAAGTGTGTATGTGCCCATACATAGAGAGTCATCCCTTGGAATCCTAAGGGTTCTAGGACCCCCCCAAAGATACCAAAATCTGTAGATGTCCAAGTCCCTTATATAAAATGGTATATTTGCAGATAACCTATACACATCCTCCCTCCCATATACTTTAAATAATCTCTACGTTACTCACAATACCTAATGCAATAGAAATACTATGTAAATAGTTGTCACACTGCTTTGTTTTGTTTAGAGATAGGGTCTCACTTTGTCACTGAGGTGTGGTCACAGCTCACTGTAACCTTGAACTCCTAGGCTCAAGCAATCCTCCCACCTCAGCCTCCCAAGTAGCTAGAATTACAGGGATGCACCATCATGCCCCACTCTTACTGGTCTTTGTTGTATTCTGTCTTACTGATCTGTATGTCTGTTTGCCATTACTACACACTGCCTTGATTACTGTAGCAATATAGTAAGTCTTAAAATCAAGTAGTGTTAAGTCCTTCCAACTTTGTTATTTTACAAATATTATTTGGCTATTCTAGATTGTTTATTTCCATATGTAAAAATGAGAAAAGCCACATTTCAGATTTGTTGAGAGGGTAAAATTATGCAATTCTTTGGTATCCAAGTATCAAGAAGATCTTATTTTAAAAAAAGACAAAACAATGCAATCCTTACAAGTGCTTACTACCATGTCTGGCATTCTTAGTAAGGACTCAGTTTATGTAGTTACTATCATTAAAGACATTTTATTAAGCATCAACTATATGCTAGGGATAAGGTTAGGTGCTTCCAGTTGTGTGTGTGTGTGTGTGTATGTGTGTGTACACATGTATGTGTATAGATGCACAGCTGGCCCTCCATATCTGCAAGTTCCACATCTGCAAGTTCCACATCTGCAGACTGAACAGATGGAAAACACTTGAAGGAGAAACCAATAAAAATAGCAATACAACAATAAAAAAGAATGCACATAAAGAACAATACAGGGTGGATGCAGTGGCCCATGCCTGTAATCCCAGTGCTTTGCTGGGAGGCTGGGGCAGGAGGATCACTTGAGGCCAGGAGTTTGAGACCAGCCTGGGAAACATAGTGAGACCCCAACTCATATATACAACTAAAATATAAAACCACAGAATGGAATGAAAAATCTAAAATAATAGTTTACCCTTGAGGAGGAAAAAAAGGTGATGGTAATTAGGGAGAGAGATCCAAAAGGCTTCAACTCTATATTTTATTCTTTTCTTTTCTTCCAAGATGGAGTTTTGCTCTTGTTGCCCAGGATGGAGTGCAATTGTGTGATCTTGGCTCACTGCAACCTCCACCCGCCGTGTTCAAATGATTCTCCTGCCTGAACCTCTTGAGTAGCTGGGATTACAGGTGTTAGCCACCATACCTGGCCTCTATATTTTATTCTTAAATTTAGTGATTCACTGCTCATTATGTTAATTTTTTTTTTTTTTTTTTGAGACAGGGTCTCATTTTGTCACGCAGGCTGGAGTGCAGAGGTATAATCAAGGCTCAGTGTAGCTTTGACTTACTGGGCTCAATCTATCCTCCCACCTCAGCCTCCCAAGTAGCTGATTACAGACATGCCTCCACATCCAGCTAATTTTTGTATTTTTTGTAGAGATAGGGTTTTACTATATTTCCCAAGTTGGTCTTGAACTTCTGGGCTTAAGCAATCCACTCACCTCAGACTCCCAAAGTTCTGAGATTACCAGCATGCGCCACTGCAACCAACCTCTACACATTTTTGTCTAAAGTATTTTATAATAAAGAATTTGGATGAATCGGCAATGATATGTAATAAATTTTAATATGTTATATATTAAACATGTTTATATTTTTACATATAACATATATAACATTTGCCTTATATCTTCTTTTCCTATTTCATTGATTCTACATCAATGAAATTATATCATTATATCATCATCATTATCATTACATTATATGCTAGAACATATCACTTACTTACTTTCCTGATCTTCTAAATCTTTTCCTTCATACTCAGCCCCCTGGATAAACTGTAAAATGTTCTGCTTGAAGAACCTCTGGGCCAAATCCAATACATTTTCTCCGTTATCATTGAAAGCTTTTAAAACTTGTGTCGCACTATTCATTCTACTGAATAGGAATTTGAAACAGTGAAGGTGGCCTTCCATGGCTGCTAAGTGAACTAGAGGAAAGAAAAAAATTTTAATATTTTTAAAATATGTATGTATGTATGTATTTAGAGACAAGATCTTGCTCTGTAACCCAGGCTGGAGTGCAGTGGCACAATCATAGCTCACTATAGCCTCCAACTCCTCGGCTCAAGGGATTCCCCCCACCTCATCCTCACAAGTAGCTGAGAGTACAAGCAGGAGTCACCATGCCTGGCAGAATTTATTTTTTAAATTGAAACTAAAATAACTTGAAAAAAGAAATAACACATTAGCTCTACTCCTCATAGGGAGATAACTATCCCTGCCCCAAATGACAGGAGCAGAGATGAAACCTTTTTCCCAGCCTGTATTTCTTTATAGTCAGCCTTCTAGTCACTTCAAAGCAGTGAGTAAATGGTTCAATAGTTACACTTACCGTGAGTCTAGAGAGACCAGATGAGGGTCACCAAAGAGCAGGCCCAGAAAGTTATCTTAGAAAGTGAAATCCCAATTATACAGTTTATAATTACATGATATAATTACATGCTTATTATGTAAGTAAAATAAGTAAAATTTTAGGAAAAAATGGAAGAAACCAGTCACTCTGCAAATAAGAATATTATTTTATCACTATGCATTTGTCACTTTTCTATAATAATTTATTCTTTTTATTATAAACAAGAAGAATGGATTGAAATGCAGACTAGGTATACACACTGACTTCACCATTTACAGCCTTTCAGAAAATAACAGAAAAGGTATTTTTTAAAGCTATAAAAAAGTAAAGAAACAAACAGGAATGCTATGAACAGACAAGAAATTTTAAGGAATCCCTGAAAGAAGTATATTGGATGAGACTCAGGGACAGCCATAACCTAAAATTTTATGGGGGAAAAAAAAAGGAATGAATCTGGAGTTGTTATAAGCTTCGAGGCAATGATTACAAAGACCAAGACAGTCTTTACACTTAAGAAATGACCGCTTGGGAAATAAGCCCAATTCACATATCTTGATTATGGAGAGGCAGGGTAATGCCCAAGTGGCCAGTATAATTCAGGTGAAACAAGAAGTCCCAGATAAGAAGTCCAGAAGATAAATTGCTGGCACATATCAATCTATCCTCCCTCAGCTGCCCCTCATACTAACCCCTGCCCCCCGAAACTGCAGATTCCTCTAACTGCTTACTCATCATTTACACTTAAAAGTCTTACAGGCATTTCTAACATATGTCAAAAGTTGAGCTCCTTAGCCTCCTCACACACATTTTCCTTATATTGTCTCCCCATCTCGGTTAATGGAAGTTCTCTCAACATTGTTCAGGCCCATAAGCCTTGGAGCCATCCTTGACTCCCCTTTCCATTACTCCCCTCATCTAATCCATCAACAAATTTTACTGGCTCCTTCAAAATATACACAGAACCTGATTACTTCTCAGTACCTTTGCTGCCTCTATACTGGCCAACCCAAATAGTAGCCTGAATTATTGCATCAGGTTCCCAACTGATCTCCTATTTCTTACCCATGCTACTACCACACCCTCAACTGCAGTCTATTATAAACACAACAGCCAAATGATCTTTTTATTTTTGTTTTGAGACAGGGTCTTCCTGTGTTGCACAGGCTAGAGTACAGTGGCACAATCTTGGCTAACTGAAACCTCCACCTCCCAGGTTCAAGCGATTCTGGTGCCTCAGCCTCCCAAGTACCTGGAATTACAGGTATGTGCCACCACACCCAGCAATTTTTTGTATTTTTAGTAGAAACGGGGTTTCACCATGTTGGCCAGGCTGGTCTCAAACTCCTGGCCTAAAGCAATGCACCCGCCTTGGCCTCCCAAACTGCTGGGATTCCAAGCATGGGCCAACGTGCCCAGCCCAAAATGATCCCTTTAAACAACAGGTCAGATCATGTCACTCCTGTGATCAAAACCCTCCAATAAGGCTGGGCACGGTGGCACATGCCTATAGTCCTAGGTATTCAGGAGGCTGAGGCAGAAGGTTTGCTTGAGCCCAGGAGTTCGAGTCTAGACTGGGCAACATACTGAGAAAGATAGAAAAGATGGAAAGAAAAAACAAACAAACCCTCTAATGGCTCCTCTTACTTCTCCAACCATAACATCTAATACTCACCCCCTCACTTCTGTTGGAACTACACTGACTTACTATTACTCAAACACACCATGCACATCCCTGCCTCCGGAGATTTACACTTGCTGTTACCTCTACCTGAAATGTTCTTCCTCCAGGATATCCACAAAATCTGCTTCCTTAACTCCTTCAGGTGTTTACCCAATTGTAACTTCCTCAGTGAAGGTTTTCTTGATGACTTATTTCAAATTTCATCCCCTCTCATACTCTCTACTCGCCTTTCCTACTTTACATTTATCTAAACACATATCTCTATATAATATATATTTTGCTCATTCATTTAGATGATTATCTGTCTCTCCCCTCACCACCACACGTAGGTAGGACTTTGTCTTTTAGTTGCTGTAATATCTCCAGCACCCTGAAGAACTGACACATAGTATGTGCTCAATAAACGTATGTCAAATTAATAAAAATTTTTTAGAGAGTTTCTACTTCCAAAATGGCCCTGAAGATGCAAGCTAATTTCATGCTCTACCAAAGAAAACAAAAACAAATATACAGCACTGAGATTATCACTAGCAATAGCCCAGAATTCAAATATGAGGATGAGACAGGTCCTGGGGCCACAGTCAAGTGAAAAACCTCTGAACAGACAGTAACAGAATCGGACTTCCATATCCAAGACATGCCTCCCCCAATTCTGCCCAGCACAAAGCTCATGAAAATTTCCCCCAACTCACAGTTTTTATACTGGAAAAAGTGAGATCAAAGTAAGCAGCTTCCCTATCATCTTGGGCTCCCTGGCAGAAGACCTGTCCCTGCCTCAAGCCATAGGAAGCACTAGGAGTGCCTGAAGACAAATATATCCCTGAGGATAGCCAGAGACAAAGGGGAGAGGTAGGACTACTATCCTCAGTCCTGGAAACTCTGCTCTGTAACTAAGCCAAAGGAGACACCAAATCAGAGTGGCTGTTTAGCATCACCATACTAAGGTTCTTTCTACAGGTCCCCTCGGCACAAACTGCTAGCAAGCATTCCCATACTGCTGAGATATCCCTTTTGGGACCTCCCCAGTTTGGAATGGGCTACACTCTGATGGCTTATTTACTAGAGTCAAGGCAAACCTGAGCATAAGGTGCCATTTAGGGCCAAAAAGGAAGCAGAGACCTACCTGGAAAAAGAAAGAAAATCAACAAGAAAATTACAAAGAATCTCTAAATGAACATACCCCATAAAAAAAAAAGAAGCCAGACAGCAAAGACTGGAAAAACTAATCCCTCAATGCAAAAACATAGATGTACATCCAAGGGAAACACAACCTACCCAAACAGACATAGCAATAAACCACTGACTGACTCCAACAAGATGGCGATATGTGACTTCTTGAAGAATTCAAAATAGCAGTTTTAAGGAAACTTAGTGATTTCAAAAAAAAAAAAAAATAGAAAAGCAATTCAGAAATTGATCACAGAAATTTAACAAAAAGATTTTAAATAATTTTTTTTTTTTTTAGCTTTGTGTTCTTTATTGCTTCTCCCTTGGGCTGAGGGAGGAGCCAGCACCATGTCCTTCTGGAGACCTGGAACCCCCCAGCAGGCCAGGGAGGCAAGGCCTGGGCCGCCAGGAAGCCATGCTTGAACACTAGGTTGGGAGGGGAACACCCCAGCACCTTGGTCATGTTGAGGCTTGAAGTGCCTGCTTGGTCCTGATCAAGGGGCCAAGTGGAAGCCTGTGCTGGTTGTGGGGAAGTGCCAGGCTCACACAGTCCAGTAGGCGTAGACGAGGGTCAGGAGGATGAAGATGGCCACAGAGAGCAGCATGTTCTTCCAGTTCTCTTGCCGAAGAAACTTCAGTTCCTTCTCGTAGTTGGAGGCTTTGCTCATTAGGCTGTTTTTCTCCTTCTCCAGGGACCTTCTGGCCTCTGGGCTCAGCTCCTGGCTGTGGAGCCTGGAGTTCACGGCCTCCAGGTCTTTCCGACACTGGGATAGCGTCTCCTCTAGCCCATCGATCTCTAGAGCGACGCCCAGATTCTCCCGCTTCTTTTTAGTCATGTTAGTTGCCCGGATCAATAATTTTTAAAATCAAACACAAATCTTAAAATTGAGAAACATATTTGCCAAACTAACAAATTCATTAGAGTCTCTCAATAACAGAATGAATCAAGCAGGGGAAAGAATCAGTGAGTTCAAAAATAGGCTAATTGAAAATACCCAGTCATAGGATTAAAAAAATGGAAAGAAATGAAAATCACCTACCAGAAATAGAAAATTATCTCAAAAGACCAAGTCTAAGAATTACTGGTGTTCAAGAGAAAGTGAGCAAGAACAAGTGGTAGAAAGTTTATCCAAAGAAATAATAAAAGAAAACTTTCTGAAGCTTGAGATAAATATAAATATCCACAAATAGTAAGGTCTCAGAACACCAAACAGATTCAACCCTAGTAAGACTACCCAAGGCATATAATAATCAAACTCTCAAAGGTCAAAGACAAAGGAAGGATCTTAAAAGCAGAAACAATAAAGAAACAAATAACATATAAAGGAGCCCCAGTTTGTCTGGCAAAAAACTTCTCAAGAAAAACCACACAGGTCAGGAAGGAACAGGACCTTTTCAAAGTGCTGAAAGGAAAAAAACAAAACAAAACAAAACAAAATCCTGCCATCCAAGAATCCAGCAAAGCTTCTTCAACTATAAAGAAGACAGAAGGGCTACCCGTTCCGGGCCCCTTCCACGCTGTGGAAAGTTCGTACTTTCACTCTGCTCAATAAAGCCTACAGCTTTTTCTCTCTATTGGTTCGTGACTCACCGCAGTCAGCTGCCACACCAATTCTTTGGCGTGGCTAGGCAAGAACCTTAGGTGTTACATTTTGCGAGGTAGCCAGGAGTCTCCAGGAAAGGTATCTACATCGTCACGTGGTGAGTACAATCAGACCTCTTTCGCTTCCTATTCCATCCTGTCCTTCCTTAGAATTCAGAGGCTAAACCGGGCACCTGTCAGCCACTTAAAGGCAATTAGCGCAGCCACCACACTAAAGACAAGGGTGTCAGGCTGTCTGGAAAAGGGCTCTCTAACAACCCCCGACCCTTTGGGGTTGGGAGCATTGGTTGGCCTGGAACCAGTTCCAATTCTTTCACTTTCCGTGGTGGTCCCAAAGTACACCCAGGAGTGCTCAGTAGACGTCTTAGTCTCCTAGATATCCTGGTTGAGACCATGGTCCCCCAAGAATCTCTCCCTGCACGGGTTACTAAGCATGAGACAGCCACATCTGTCTCCTGCCTCCTGCCTCCTGGGTCCTAATGTCTGCCGGCTAGACTTCTTTCCTCATCTCACAAGCAAGGTTATTCCCCCTAGGCAGGATCAAGATTCCCTATTTAGAAATCTTGAATTCTTGGGGTGGTGCCCAGAAGATCCCTGTTCATGGTGCCCTCCAGGGTTTAGGCAAGTGTCGCCATTTCATGGCCATTTTGAAGGGCCAGTTCCCCACCATAGTGTATGGTCCCCCACATCAGGACAATTTAAAGACAGGTCTGTAATTTTCATGTGGATAGTAGAAAAGCCTTAGGACATTTCCTCCATTGCTCCCCAAATAAACTTACCCCTTTCTTGGGGCCTCTCAAGTACAATCTGTGGTGCATAGGCACGGGTCTTAAAGCCATTGTTGTTTCAACCATTCAATAATTGGTATTAGAGGGAAGAAAATACAGTCAGTTGGGACACAGGATACTGGTACCACCTTGAGAGGGGGGCTTACTCCTTTGATGGCAAGTGGGGACAGAAGGCTAAAGTACAGCAGCTGTTCTCTCGGCCCTGGCCTAGAGGACATCCACCACCGCCTTTAAGCTTACTATACACCTTCTGTCACTAAGTCAGAGATTTCTCCCTGAAGGACAGTTTTATAGCCAGGACCACATAAATTGGGCTTTAGCATGCAAGCATCAGTGGTGTCCCAGACCCAGGCCTTGCCACCCTGGAACAGGTAGGACGCATTGGCAGAAGGACCACAATAAATCCAACAGTCCTTATGCCCCATTTAGTGGTCAACAGGTGCACGGCAGGGGCAAGGGAAGTTTCCATCCCTCCGGTAAGCATGGTTAAATCCGGTAGATGAAGAGCTCAGGAAAAGGGACCATGAGCTTTGAACACAATTGGACCTGACCCTTAGGGGATGCCCTTAGGGAAGACAAGTCCCAGGACTAACCAGGGTGCAAACATCCCTGTGTTTAAAATTCCAGATAAGCACCACACCTTCCAAACCGGACACTCCCTTAAGATGTATCCTGAATTACTGGGACAAATTTGACCCTGAAACCTTAAAAAAGAAGTGGCTAATTTTCTTCTGTACCACTGCCTGGCCACAGTATTCCTTACAAAATGGAGAAACTTGGTCCCCTGAGGGAAGTATTAATTATAACATCCTTCTACAACTAGCTCTTTTCTGTAAACAGGAAGGTAAATGGAGTGAAGTTCCTTATGTACAGGCTTTCTTTGCCCTTTATGACAATACTGCCCTGTGCCAAGCCTGCAAGCTTTGCCCAAATGACAGAGGCTCACAGTTACCTCTATACTCAGGGCCTCTTCCCTCAGCCCCACTCTCCTCCCCGACTGACTCTCCTCCATCCAGCCCCACCAAAGTGTTAAAGGCACCCCAGAAAGAGAGCACAAACTCCACAAACCAGGCACCCAAACTATGTCCCTTACAAACAGTAGGAGGAGAATTTGGGCCCATTCACTTTCATGCACCCTTCTCATTCTCAGATTTAAAACAAATAAAGGCAGATTTAGGGAAATTCTCGGATGATCCCTATAACCATATAGATGTTTTACAAGGGTTAGGGCAGTCCTTTGATCTAGCATGGAAGGACATCATGTTGTTCCTTAATCAGACCTTAAGTCCTACTGAAAAGGAGGCAGCTTTAGCAGCAGCCCAGCAATTTGGAGATTTATGGTATCTTAGCCAGGTAAATGATCGAATGACCCTGGAGGAAAAGGAAAAATTCCCCACAGGGCAACAGAGAGTACCCACTGCAGACCCTTATTAGGATACTGACTCAAATCATGCAGATTGGAGCCACAGGCATTTGCTAACTTGCATTTTAGAAGGGTTGAGGAAGACTACGAAAAAGCCAATGAACTACTCAATGTTATCCACAATTATGCAGAGAAAAAGAGGAAAACCCTTCGGCTTTTCTAGAAAACTAAGGGAGGCCCTAAGAAAGCACACCTCCCCAACTCCGGACTCCCTGGAAGGCCAACTGATTCTAAAGGATAAATTTATCACCCAATCAGTGGCTGACATTAGGAGAAAACTCCAAAAGTTTGCCTTAGGCCCCGAACAAAATTTGGAGGCATTATTAAACCTGGCAACCTCGGTGTTCTGTAACAGGGACCAAGAGGAACAGGCCAAAAAGGAAAAGCGAGATAAGAAAAAGGCTACAGCCTTAGTCATGGCCCTCAGACAGGCAGACCCTGGTGGCTCAGAGGCAACAAAAAGAGGAGCAAGCCAATTTCCTAGTAGGGCTTGTTATCAGTGTGGTTTGCAAGGACACTTTAAGGAAGATTGTCTAACCAGAAACAAACAGCCCCCTCGCCCATGTCCAATACACCAAGGCAATCACTGGAAGGCACACTGCCCCAGAGGACGAAGGCCATCTGGGCCAGAAGCCCAACCAGTTGATTCAGCAACAGGCCTGAGGGTGGCCAGGGCAAGCGCCAGCTCATGCCATCACCCTCACAGAGCCCCAGGTAAGTTTGACCATTTAGGGCCAGGAAGTGGACTTCCTCCTGGACACTGGCACGGCCATCTCAGTTTTAATCTCCTGCCCTAGATGACTGTCCTCAAAGTCCGTTACTATTCGAGGAATCTTAGGACAGCCTGTAACCAGGTATTACTCTCACCTCCTCGGTTGCAATTAGGAGACTTTGCTCTTTTCACATGCCTTTCTTGTTATGCCCAAAAGTCCCACACCCTTATTAGGAAGGGACATATTAGCCAAAGCTGGGGCTATTACCTACATGAATATAAGGAATAAATTACCCATTCATTGTCCCCTACTTGAAGAAGGAATCAACTCTGAAGTCTGGGCCTCAGAAGGACAATTCGGAAAGACAAAGAATGCCCATTCAATTCAAACCAGGCTAAAAGACCCCACCACTTTTCCTTATCAAAGGCAATGTCCCTTAAAACCTGAAGCTCACAAAAAATTACAGGATATTGTTAGACATTTAAAAGAGGAGAAGGAGCTTGAACATTCATTACCCTGGAATATGTTTAACCAATGGATATCTGGGCTCCTCCCCTTTCTAGGCCCTGTGACAGCCATCCTATTATTACTCGTCTTTGGGCCTTGCATTTTTAACCTCCTTGTCAAATTTGTTTCCTCCAGGATCAAGGCCATCAAGCTACAAATGCTCTTACAAATGGAACCTCAAATGAGCTCAACTCACGGCTTCTACCAAGGACCCCTAGATCGACCTGCTGGTCCCTGACTGGCCTAAAATGTTCCCCTCTGGAGGACACAACAACTGCAGGACCCCTTCTTCGCCCCTAACCAGCAGGAAGTAGCCAGAACGACTGCCGCCCAGTTCCCAATAGCAGTTGGGGTATCCTGTTTTAGACGGGGAACTCAGAGGAGGGGCTAGTTGGGCTTCCTGGATCAAGGAGGAGCTCAGAAAGCTGTGAAACTCACTCATTTCCTGCATCAGAACTTACTTTGGTCCTGGATGGATAATATTGAAGATATATGGTTAAAATATTCCTAACACCAAAAAAAAAAGAAGAAGAAGACAGAAAGCCTTTCCCAGACAACAAAAGCTGAGAGAGTTTACGATCACCAGAATCACCTTATAAGAAATGTTAAAGGGAGTTCTTCAATCAGGAAGAAGAAACACTAATGTGCAAATGGAAAACATTTGAAGGTATAAAAATCACTGGTGAAATTAAAAACATGGACAACCCTAGAATACTCCAATAACGTAACTGTGGTGTGTGATAACTCCAGTATGAAGACTAAAAGACAAATCTAACAAAAACAATAATAGCTATAGCAACCTGTTAAGAGATAGGAAATACAAAAATATATAAATAAGTGGGGCGCAGTGGCTCACACCTGTAATCCCAGCACTTTGGGTGGCCAAGAGTGGATCACTTGAGGTCAGGAGTTCGAGACCAGCCTGGCCAACATGGTGAAACCCCATCTCTATGAAGAATACAAAAATTAGCCAGGCATGGGGGTGGGTGCCTGTAACCCAGCTACTTGGGAGGCTGAGGCAGGAGAATCTCTGGAACCCAGGAGGAGAAGGTTGCAGTGAGTCAAGATCGCACCACTGCACTCCAGCCTGGGTAACAGAGCGAGACTCCATCTCAAAAAAACAAACAAAAAACCTCAAAAATATGTAAATAGAGACAATAAAAAGGCAAAATGTGGGAGAAACAGTTAACATGTAGGGCATTTTGGTTTTTCCTTGTTTCTATTCCTTTCTTTGTGACCTAAGGTAAGTTGTCATCTCTTTAAAATAATCTTTTATATCTATAAAATGTAAGACTCATGGTAACTACAATGCAAAACCTATATTTACTAAAAAATAAAAAGCAAAAAAATAAAACATACTACCAGAGAAAATCACTTAACCACAAAGAAAGACAAGAAGAAAGGAACATAGGAGTTACAAAACAACCAGAAAACAAGCAACAAAATGGCAGCTGTAAGTCTTTACCTACCAATAACAACACTGAATGTCCATAGACTTAACTCGCCAATTAAAAGGCACAGAGTATAAAGAAACATGACCCAACTACATGCTGCCTACAAAAAACCCACTTCATCTATAAAGATACACATAGATTGAAAGTGAAGGAACGGAAAAGATATTCCATGCAACTAGAAGAAAAAAACAAACAAGAGTAGCTAGATTTATATTATATAAACTATAAGTTAATTCCACTACTGTGTATATATCCACAAGAAAAAAATGTCATTATATCAAAGAGATAGCTGCACTCTCATGTGTATTAATACACTATTCACAATAGCCAAAATATGGAATCAACCTAAGTGTACATCAATGATGAATGAATAAAGAAAATGTAATGTATATTCACAATGGAATATGATTCAGACAAAAATGAATGAAATACTGTCACTGCCACAAGATGGATGGAATTGGAGGTCATCATGTTAAGTAAAATAAGTCAAGCACAGAAAGACAAATATTATATGTTTTCATTCATATGTGGGAGCTAAAATATGCTGGTTTCATGAAGATAGAGAGTAAATTGATTGGTGGTTATCAAAGGCCAGAAGGGTAGCATGGAGAGAGGAAGAACAGAAGTTGATTAATGGGTACAAATATAAAATTCGGTAGAAGAAACAAGATCTAGTGTTTGACAGATCAGTAGGGTGATTACAGTTAACCATAATCTATTGTGTATTTCAAAATAACTAGAAAAAAATTATTCGAATGTTTCTAGCATAAAGAAAAGAACTATTTAAGGGATGGCTACCCCAATTACCTTGATTTGATCTTTATACATTACATGAATGTATCAAATTATCACACGTACACCAAAAATATGTACACTTATCAATAAAAAATTTTATGAGAGTGATTTGAACACAAGCAGTCTAGACCTAAGGCCACATTCTTTCTTAACATCTATATTATTATAAATACTCTACCTGGTTATAAATAAAAGAATTATACCTGTTTAAAGAAACAATTGGATTTTTTAATGACCAGACGAGACTAACAAAAATGATCAAGTATACTTGATAAAGGACAATACAAAAATAAAACTGACCCCTACCTTGTATTACACACAGAAAAGTCAGTTCTAGGAGGATTGGGAATATAAATGTGAAAGTAAGATAATAAAATTTCTAAAAGATAACATAAAGGAATGTCTTCATGATCACAGAATAGGGAAAGTACAAAAAGCACTAACTACAAAGGAAGAGATTATTAAAATGGATTACATTAAAATTAAAACCTCTGGCCAAGTGTTGTGGCTCACACCTGTAATCCCAGCACTTTGGGACTCCAAGGTGGGTGGATCACAACATCAGGAGTTCGAGACCAGCCTGGCGAACATGGTGAAACTCTGTTTCTACCAAAAATATAAAAATTAGTGTGGTGGCACACGCCTGTAATCCCAGCTACTCGGGAGGCTGAGGCAGGAGAATTGCTTGAACCCAGGAGGCAGAGGTTGCAGTGAGCCAAGACTGTGCCACTGCACTCCAGCCTGTGCAACAGAGCAAGATTCCATTTAAAAAAAAAAAAAATTAAAACCTCTATTTATCAAAAAATACCAAAGAATGAAAGAGCAAGCCATAGAGTAGAAAGATTAGAAAGATATTTGCATGAAAAGATATTGGTAATAAATGTAACTGACAAAGGGCTTGTATCTAGAATATATAAAGAACTCCTATGACTCAATAAGAAAAAGACATACTCCAACAGCTAATAGGCAAAAGATCTGAACTCCTACTTCACAAAAAAAAAAAAGCCATTAAAAATATGAAATGATGTTTGACATTTTTAGTCATCAGGAAAAATGTAAATTTGAAACTGCAATGAGATACATCCATCAGAAAGACTAAAACTAAAGAAAAACTAATAATACCATAAATAATACCATATGTGAAAATGGAGCAATTGAAAGCAGTCTGAAAAAGTGAAGGAAGCCTAGCACAAAAGACTTTTTTTTTTTGGTTTCTGGTTTTTTGGGTTTTCTTTGCAGGTTTTACAGTTTTATTTAAACATAAAGTATGCACATGAGGTAGCTACTCATTTTCTTCACTGCGCAGCCTGGCATTGGGGTTGGTGACTATGATGGCCAGCTGGGCAGCTCATTCCACAATGGCTTTGCGGTTCTTGGAGGAAACATCTCAGCACAGTAAGATTTGTTGTACATCAGCAGCACTTCCAGCTCCTTGACGTTGTGGACCAGGAACTTCCAGAAGCCACTGGGCAGCATATGCTTTGTTTTTTTTGTTGCTCCCACAACCAATGTTGGGCATCAAGATCGACCCTTGAACCTTCTATGAACCCTGTTGTCTATACCTCTGAGTTTCTGCCAGTTACACTTAATTCTGACAGATCGGTCAGTCTGGTGCCGGATGATCTTGGGCTTCATAAGGGGTCTAAGGGTGGCCATGATGCCGAGGAGGAGATGGCTGCCACCTCTGTAGGCAGTGCCGAGAGAGGGGCTTTTTGTTTTTTGAGACTTTAATTTAAATTTTACTTTACACACACACACACACACAAAACTTACAAAATACAAAGTAAAAAGAATGAGAACAAAATAAATTTTCAGATACACAAAAATTGAAAAGTTCATACCAAAAGACTTCACTAAATGAACACTGAAAGATGAACTTCAGAAAAAAGCAAAATGATCATGGACAGTAATGTAAAGATATAGAAAGATGAGGCCATGCAGATAGGTAGGAGCCAAATTATGTAAGTCCAGCATGCCAAGCCAAGGAATCAGAGGCTCCACAGGGATCCAGGGAGGTTCTAAATAGCAAAGTGATTTGATCAGTCCTGTTCATATTATTCTGCCCTTCCTCTTTCTGTGTTTGCTTCTTTAATTTTTCATTCATTTTCACTCCAATCTCACTGTGATCTATTCTTTAGAATTCTTTAGAATTTCTAGACCACTTTTTAAAGAAGGTGGAGTCTAGGTCTCCACTGGCCACTTTACTGTAGGTTAGACAACTGAAGTAGCAAATTAACTAGTATCCTCCATTTATGCAGTACTGTTTAAAAAATGAAAACGTTGGGCCAGGTGCGGTGGCTCCTGCCTGCAATTCCAGCACTTTGGGAAGCCGAGGCAAGCAGATCTCTTGAGGCCAGGAGTTCGAGACCAGCCTAGCCAACATGGTGACACTCCCTCTCTACTAAAAATACAAAAAGTAGCCAGGCGTGGTGGCAGGTGCCTGAAACCCAGCTACGAAGGACGCTGAGACATAAGAATCACTTGAACCTAGGAGGCAGAGGTTGCAGTAAGCTGAGAGCATACCACTGCCACTCCAGCCTGGGCAACAGAGCAAGACCCTATCTCAAAAAAAAATTAAAAATTTAAAAATAAATAAGTTGTCTATGAGGCAGAGAGAGGTGAAGTTAAAAAATAAAAACACTAGATAGCAGATGAAGGAAACTGCTGGCAGGAAGAGCAAATCTATGTTTAATTTTGCCAATTTATCTTTTGCTGATATGGTTCCAGAAAAAAATCAATCAAATGTAAGGTACATAAGATGGGTGTGATGTAAGATAAAAAATGTTCATGTCAACATAAACACTATTTCATTTTGTGAAGGACTAACAGAATAATTGGTTCCAATGTCTTTATTTTTTAAGAGATGGGGTCCACTTTGTTGTACTGAAGTGCAATGGTAAAATCACAGCTCACTGTAGCCTCCAATCCCTGGGCTCCCAAATCCTCAGCCTCCCAAGAAGTTAGACTATAGGCACACACCACAACACCCAGCTTTCTTCTTTCTTTCACTTTTTTATTTTTTTGTAGAGAGAGGGTCTCACAATGTTGCCCAGGCTGGTCTCAAACTCCTGGCCTCAAGTGATCCTCCTGCCTCAGCCTCTCAGAGTGCTGAGATTATAGGTGTAAGCCACCATGCTCAGCCAACAGTTTAAATTTCTTAAACAAGATCAAACATTTAAAAGTTTACATCAATGAAAAACTAAAATATTTGCTTTATTTAAAATACCTGGAAGGTTTCCATTGTAGTCCACATCTTCTATACTACAACCCCATTTAACAAGAAGTTGCAAGCAGCCAAGCCGTCCATGAAAAGCTGCATAATGTACAGGTCTCCATTCTCTCTTATCGGTCACACTGGGATCCTAGAGGTAACATTCACAAGGACTTAGTTTCTCCCTATTTTGTAGGGAAAACACTAAACCTAGCAGCTTAATTCTATAAATAAGAATTGGAGGCTGCTCTTAATACAAGAAGGCAAACACTTAACATAATAGAAAAATGCACTGCAACCACTAATTTGAATATATGAGCTAATAAAATACTAGTAAAATTTTATACAACAGGCTTTTCAAAAGAACGAGTCGCATAAAATAGTTTTTAAAAAGGAACTTAACTAGTCATCTTACCAGTCAGATTCCTGACCAATAAAATGAAAGGGATAGATTGAATGATCAAATACTATCATTGAGAATATAAACAGAATTAATAAAAAATATTTAATAAGTTTTCACTCTTTCTCGAACTATAGAAACACCAACTCTCACCACAATGTCTTCAATATATGTAGTTCTCTTCTTCTGTGTTATTT
Organism: Trachypithecus francoisi; assembly: GCF_009764315.1. NCBI lineage: Eukaryota > Metazoa > Chordata > Mammalia > Primates > Cercopithecidae > Trachypithecus > Trachypithecus francoisi. Next base: position 72,978,553 of record NW_022681473.1, on the reverse strand, counting down.
ATTACAACTACTACAGATAAAATTAAATATTGCAATAAACAAAATTTCTGAAGAAATAAATCACTTTCTAAATCAGTATATGAAATAAGAGTTTCAAAACAAACACATAGGTAGACATACAAAAATTCATAAAGATTTACAATCACCTGGTTAAGATTTGTTTGAAGCTTCATAATCTAACCAGTTAAACTCTGAACTGGCATGAAGAACCCAAAACCTCTCAAGTACTTTGTAATACTAAATTGTTTTTTGGGGGAGAAGAGAAGATTTGTCTGAATTATGCTTCTATGTTTAAAGATAGAAAAGGTAGAGAGAAAAATTAAATTAGCTTCCCAAAGTCATATAAGAGATCTAAAAAGTCAGGAAGAGACAACTAGACTACCAAATGCTATTCCATCTACATTATCATACATTAGCATATATTAATAGGAGCCACTCACCACTCCACTTCGAAGCATTATTTGTAAAGTAAAAGAATGTCCGTGAGTTGCAGCAAGATGTAAAGGAGTGCATCCCCGGTCATCCTGGGCTGTCAGATTTGCTCCATTCATTATAAGAGCCTAAAAATAGAGAAATAGGAACGACTTTACATGAGTATAGATGTTAAACCATAAACGCAGATGCAGATTATACAAAGGCAATTTATTAATCTATAGCTAAATTATGTATGTTCTTACATGTGTGCTACAAGCAAATCGTAAGAAATTCTTAGCTAATACTAAGAAAATGTTTTGTTTTGTTTTGTTTTTTAAGATTATAGAAACTTCCTCTCTAATCAAGGCTTTTAACATGAACAGATTTCTCGAATAAAATGGAAAGTTTCCAGTACACTGAAACATAAATCCACAAGTCGCCTGGCAGGATAAAACAAAAACAGCAAGTTTACATGATCCCTGTAATACCCATGGTCTCAAACTCAGATGCTTCCTCCATCTGCCAACTGTGTTCTGGATACAGAGCACATCATGGCTTCTGGGATCATACTCAGCTGAGGCTGTGGGTCCACAGAGCACTCATCTGGCTGGGCTATGGTGGTGGTGGCTCTACTCAAGAAGCAAAGCAGTTACTAGCACATTCAAACAGTATATGGAACATATTTTAAATATCAAAGTGAGAAATGGCCGGGCGCGGTGGCTCAAGCCTGTAATCCCAGCACTTTGGGAGGCCGAGACGGGCGGATCACGAGGTCAGGAAATCGAGACCATCCTGGCTAACACAGTGAAACCCCCTCTCTACTAAAAATACAAAAACTAGCCGGGCGAGGTGGCAGGCGCCTGTAGTCCCAGCTACTCGGGAGGCTGAGGCAGGAGAATGGTGTAAACCCGGGAGGCGGAGCTTGCAGTGAGCTGAGATCCGGCCACTGCACTCCAGTCCCGGCGACAGAGCGAGGCTCCACCTCAAAAAAAAAAAAAAAAAAAAAAACCAAAGTGAGAAACAAGACGACAACATAATAATGTTATCAGAAAGGTGTTAGGAAGTAAGGACAGCTGTGTAAAGCTTGAGGCTGAAAAGCACCTTGCCAGCTTCCTTTCTTTGGCTTCTTGGGTAGTGGGCGCCGGAACAGCAAGATGTGACATTCTGGTTCATGGATCATATAATGGACCCATCCCTGACTCTGCTGAATGCCAAGATTCCTCCATTCAGATTCAGACATCAAATGGGTTTTACGGACCAGCTTGGCTATGTCCGTGGGCAGCATGACATGTCGATACTCAAACTCCTCATCGTCATATTTGTTTGAATAGTAAATTTGTTTGTGCAACATGATCACTCGGTTTGCTAGCCTTCAGCCCCGTGCCGCCAAGCAACTCCCAGCAGCACGTGCTCCCCACCCACTTTGGCCTCAAGAAAATGTTTTAACATTGCCTAGAAGACATTTATAATATTGGTTTTACATTTTGATTTGAGCATGTATATATAATTTATAAGACACATCTTTCATGAGCACAGATAGCCACTAAGTTAAATTCTTTAATTCTAACCTAATAAAACTGAAATTTAAATGTTCACTAATTCAAAAGCAGAATCCTTGGTTAACAGGGTTTTGGACTCAATAAAAGAATTAATTATTAAAGTGACGAGTTCTAAGCTCCAAATCAAGTTTCTAAGTACATCTAAAGAGGTCCCATCTGAATTTGCAATTGGCCCAGTTTCTATATATGGGTTATACCATATACAGAGTAATTGGTTTAAAAGAATTATTAGTCCCGGCCAGGAGCGGTTGTTCATGCCTGTAATCCTGACACTGTGGGAGGCTGAGGTGGAAGGATCACTTGAGCCCAGGAGTTTGAGACTCTTCTATACTTCACCATTCCTGTAATCTTTATCTCCAGCCCCCTTTTCAACCGCCTGGACCCTCTTCTACCTGGATGACCTACAGACACATTAAACTCAATGTATGCCAAATTGAAATCAACATCTGTCTTCCCAGTGTTCCTTGCTTTTCAGATTTCCCTATTCATTCCATCATAATTATCTGTTATTCTGACTCAACATTTGAATTTTCCCTACACTCTGTCAATGTTTGCTTTGCAAGATATCTTAGCTCATTTTCTTTCTTTCCCTCTGCCACCACCTATTTTTACCCTCTCTGGTTAGTGATTACAGCAAAAAATCTTTAACTGACCTTCTTGTCTTTAAACTCTTCCTTCATCCTAGTAATCCTGGACACATTTTGCTAGAATAATTCCCTGAAATACTGTTTTCATTATCTCATTCCCCTGTTAATATCCATGTGGATGCTTATGTGTATGTATAAATATATATATAGACATATTCACACACACACACACGCACACACACATATAATGTATCATCAACTCTCTTTTCACAGCCAGATGCAGTGGCTCATGCCTGTAATCCCAGCATTTTGGGAGGGCAAGGCAGGAGGATCACTTGAGCCCTTGAGTTCAAGACCAGCCTAGGCAACATAGGGAGAAATCCCCGACAGACATCTCTACAAAAACAATTAGCTAGGCATGGTGAAGCATGTTGGTGGTCTCAGCTACTTGGGAGGCTGAGATGGGAGGATCGCTTGGACCCGGCAGGTTGATGCTGCAGTGAGTCATGACCAAGGCACTGCACTCCAGCCAGAGCGACAGAGCAAGACCCTGTCTCAAAAAACAAAGACATAAACAAAACCTCTCTTTTCTTTCCAGGTAATCACAGGGTTGAGGAGGGGGAAAAAAACTATCTTTCTATAAAATGAATCCAAAATCTTCATTCTATTTCTGAGGCACTTTACAAAACTGGTCTACCCAAGCATGGTTCTTAACAGTCCACACCACAAATAATCTATACTCAGTCAAACTAACATAATGGTATATCCTCTGAACATAGCCCAATTTTCCAATTCAGAAGCTTCTTACAGGAGTATAGCATAGAGATTAACAGGACAAGTCTAGGTTCAAATCCTAGCTCTGTCACTTGCTTAGGCAAGGTACTTAACACTCTGAATCTGTTTTGTAACCTATATAAAAGCGAACTCATAGAACTGTTTGTGTTGGATGAAATGACACATGAGAGACTGACTGACACACAATAAATCTTCAATGAATGACAATTATTATTTTTATTTGCTCCTAACGTATTGCCTGCCTCTATAATACTTCCTCATCACTTAATCTTTAAAATCAACCCACTCTTTTGGGCTTAACTGATGTTTTATTTCCTCCACTTATGATCCCTCTACCTCCTCCTAAATTATACAATTCTTCTCATCTGTATTTTTCACTAGAACTTTAATCATAGATTTTGCTTTGTATCGTTTTGCAACTCACTGAGTAGAGCTCCTGACCCTTCAAACAATCTCATGCTTCCTCCTGGCAGGAACTGTGATGTGGATTGGCTGTGTCCCCCCTCAAATCTCATTTGAATTGTAGTTCCCATAACCTCCACATGTCATGGGAGGGACATGGTGGGAGGTAACTGAATCAGGGGGTGGTTACCCCCATGCTGTTCTCATGATAGTGACTGAGTTCTCACGAGATCTGATGGTCTTATAAGAAGCTTTTCCCGGCCGGGCGCGGTGGCTCAAGCCTGTAATCCCAGCACTTTGGGAGGCCGAGACGGGCGGATCACAAGGTCAGGAGATCGAGACCATCCTGGCGAACACAGTGAAACCCCGTCTCTACTAAAAAATACAAAAAACTAGCCGGGCGAGGTGGTGGGCGCCTGTAGTCCCAGCTACTTGGGAGGCTGAGGCAGGAGAATGGCGTGAACCCGGGAGGCGGAGCTTGCAGTGAGCTGAGATCCGGCCACTGCACTCCAGCCTGGGTGGCAGAGCGAGACTCTGCCTCAAAAAAAAAAAAAAAAAAAAAAAAAAGAAGCTTTTCCCCCTTTGCTCAGCAATTCTCTCTTCCTGCCATCCTGTGAAGAAGGACGTGTTTGCTTCCCCTTCCACCATGATTGTAAGTTTCCTGAGGCATTCCCAGCCATGTAGAACTGTGAGTTAACTAAACTTTTTTTCTTTATAAATTACCCAGTCTCGGGTATTTCTTCATAGCAGTGTGAGAATGGACTAATACCAACTGTTTGCTTATATGACTCTGTATTCCTCCAAATTCCAGTCTATTTCAAAACACTGAATAAATTACTCTAATATACTAGATCCCACCATATATTAATGTGTCACCCTGGTCAGGCAATACATTAAATACGAAATTTTAGGCATGGCCAAATGTCTTAGTCTGTGTAGACTACTATAACAAAATATCACAAACCAGGGAGCATATAAACAACAAAAATTTATTTCTCACAGTTCTGGAGGCTGGAAAGTCCAAGATTAAGGTGCTGGTAGATTCTGTCTGGTGAGGGCTCATTCTGCATGGATAGTGCCTTCTCACAGCATCCTCATATGGTGGAAGAGGCTAGTGAGCTAGCTCTCTGAGGTCTCTTGCATAAGGACATTAATCTCATTTATGAGGGCAAACCCCTCATGACCTAATAACCTCCCAAAAGGCCTCACCTCTTAACACCATCACCTTGGGGTTAAGATTTCAACATATTTATTTTGGAGGACACAAACATTCAGACCACAGCAGCAAGCTATAAAGGAGATAATCTGGTCATGACTGTGAGATCTCACAAAACAACCCAGATAGCCAACTACATCAGAGATAAAAGGATTTCTGGTTGCATACCATTTATTTAAGTGGATAGCTGGTATCAGAATATCTGAGTTGTGGAATCCAGTAAGTTATTGTTTAGAACATAAAACTAAATCTATTGAGTCAAATAATTAGAATAATAGCAATAGCCCAATAGAACTATGTTAAAGTAATTGAGCTTACTGAAAAAAAGTAATAAGGTATTATTACCTGTACACAAGCATCCTGACCCCTGATTGCAGCTATGTGAGATGCTGCCCAACCTCTCGTTGTTACGTGTGTGATATCAGCTCCATGCCAGAGCAGCCAATGAAGACACTAAGAAAATAACCATGTTAACAAGTGATAAGGTGGATGTTTTTAACATTTTTATCTTTTAAATTTGGTCTGTTATCATAAAATAACAGACTGTAAGGCAAGAAGTATCATAAGTGAATGAGAGATCCATGTATAAGAAAAACGAAAGCATAAGCACAGTGACACGACAACCAACATTTGGCCTCACTGTGGGTAAACAATAGAGACTAGTGGGAACCATGGCAAACTGGAGACCATATTTCTTGTCTGTAAGGTGTAGACACTACCAATTACAGTCAGTGGTTGCTATGAGTGAAATGCTTATCCAATGTTTGTAAATATTCTGTTTGACCAATACTGTATAGGCCAAAGAAAACAGATCTAAGAATCAAATTCACTCAAAGGCTGCCAGTTTTCAATCTCGAACATAGATCTTTAAATGGGTACAGAGATTTTGCATCGGAGCAAACATTGTTATTCTAGTGATTCTAAAAAACAAATTATTTTTTAAAAAAAGAGAGAGAAGTCAAATATATCTTTTAAGATTTTTAAAAATTAAATCTCAATATAATACAGTACTTAAAGGTCTGTACCATATACAGTGTTACTGTCTTTGTATAATCAAGTTTGTATATTCTACCACCTTTCTTTTTAAAAGAATTGATCATATCATTGGGATACATTGTCATAGAAGTCATAATCACATTATTTGATAAAAAAGCTTATCAAGTAAATATCATTTGCCTATCACAGAGACTAATGACAATAAAATATAAAAAAACCTTAATCTCAATAATTATCATAGTAAGTCATTCATTTATTCAACAATATTTATGGAAAGACTATTATATGCATTGTTCAGGTACTAGAGAATAAAGCCACTGTCAACATTCATGTACTGGTTTTATATTTGTCTTGGGTGATTATATAGAAGTGAGATTGCTAGGACATAAAATAAGTATATATTTAACTTTATTGTAAAAACTGCCAAACTGTTTTCTAACATGGCTATACCTCTTTACATTCCCACCAGCAATGTATGGGAGTTCCAGTTTCTTGATATCCTTGTAAACACTTTGTATTGTCATTTTTTTCAGGTTTTGTTTTTTCTGCTATTCTTACAGGGATGCACTGGCATCGCATTGTGGTTTTAATTTGCATTTGCCTAATGGCTAATGATGTTGAACATCTATTCGTATGTTTAATTGCCATCCATATGTACTCTTTAAGAAAGTGTCAATTGAAGTCTTTTGCCCATTAAAATTTCTTTCTCTTACTGCTGAGTTCTGAGAGTTCCTTATATAATCTGGTTACAAGTTCTTAGGTACATGATTTGCAAAGGTTTTCTTCTCTATTTTCTCTATAAGTTTTATAAGTTTTACATTTATCTACAATGTTTTGAGTAAATTTTTGCATACGGTACCAAGTATGGCTCAAGTTTCATTTTCTTTATTTTTTTAATTTTAGATTCAGAGGGTACATGTGCTAAGTTCGTTCATTTCATGGATATATTGCATGATGCTGAGGTTTGGGCTTCTATTGAGCCCATCTCCCAAATAGTGAGCAGGTTACCAAACAGGTAGTTTTTCAACCCTTGCCTCCTTTCCTATCTACTTTTGGAATCCCCAGTGTCTATTGTTCCCATCTCTTTGTCCATGTGTACCCAATATTTAGGTCCCACATATAAGTGAAAATATGTGGCTTTTGGTTTTCTGTTTCTGTGTTAATTCACTTAGGATAAAAGGTTCATTTTCTTACATATGAATATGTGTAATTGTGCCAACATCATTTAATGAAAATATATCTGCTCTCCACTGAATTACATTTGCATCTTTGTTAAAAATCAATTGACCGGCCGGGCGCAGTGGTTCACATCTGTAATCTCAGCATTTTGAGAGGCTGTGGCAGGTGGATCATTTAAGGTCAGGAGTTCAAGACCACCCTGGCCAACATGGTGAAACCATGTCTCTACTAAAAATACAAAAATTAGACAGGCATGGTGGCAGGCACCTGTAGTACCAGCTACTCAGAAGGCTGAGGCAGGAGAATCACTTGAACCCAGGAGGCAGAGGTTGCAGTGAGCCAAGATCATGCCACTGTACTCCAGCCTGGGCAATAGAACCAGACTCTGTCTCGAAAAGAGAAAAGAGGCCGGGCGCGGTGGCTCAAGCCTGTAATCCCAGCACTTTGGGAGGCCGAGACAGGCGGATCACGAGGTCAGGAGATCGAGACCATCCTGGCTAACACGGTGAAACCCCGTCTCTACTAAAAATACAAAAAAAAACCTAGCCGGGCGAGGTGGCGGGCGCCTGTAGTCCCAGCTACTTGGGAGGCTGAGGCAGGAGAATGGCGTAAAACCCGGGAGGCGGAGCTTGCAGTGAGCTGAGATCCAGCCACTGCACTCCAGCCCGGGTGACAGAGCAAGACTCCGTCTCAAAAAAAAAAAAAGAAAAGAAAAGAGAAAAGAGAGACCAGAGAAGAGAACCGAACCAGATGGAAATTCTGGAGTTGAACAGTATATCTGAAATGAAAAGTTTACTATGGGCTCAAGAGCAGATTTCATCTAAAAAAAACTGAAGTCCAATAAAGCATAGTTTTCACCAATTGTTAATTTAGTGATTATTTCTCGCAACCAATATATAAATACCAAAAATCTTAAGAAAATTCAGAAAGGATGGAAAACTGTAAAGGTGTTAATGTAGTGCTCAAGTAAAGATTTAGGACCAGGCGCGGTGGCTCACGCCTACAATCCTAGCACTTTGGGAGGCCGAGGCAGGTGGATCACAAGGTCAGGAGTTTGAGACGAGTCTGGCCAACATAGTGAAACTCTGTCTCTACTAAAAATACAAAAATTAGCTGGGTGTGGTGGCACATGCCTGCAGTCCCAGCTATTTGGGAAGCTGAGGCAGAAGAATCATCTGAACCCAGGAGGCAGAGGTTGCAGTGAGCAAAGACAGCAACAGAGCAAGACTCCCTCTCAAAAAAAAAAAAAAATTTAGGAGATGACCTTTAAGTGGGAATAGAGGAAAGCACTAAAATCTTTGGTTTCTGTTTATGTTTGGTAAAATCCAACAAACAGGCTGGGGCATGGTGGCTCACACCTGTAATCCCAGCATTTTGGGAGGCCAAGGCGGGTGGATCACTTGAGGTCAGGAGTTAGAGACCAGCCTGGCCAACATGGTGAAACCCCATCTCTAACAAAACTACAAAAAATTAGACAGGTATGGTGGCACATGCACCTGTACTCCCAGCTACATGTTAGGCTGAGGTGGAAGAGTTGCTTGAAGCTGGGAGGCAGAGATTGCAGTGAGCTGAGATCACACCACTGCACTCCAGCCTGGGAAACAGAGCGAGACCCTATCTGAAAAAAAAAAAAAAAAAAAATCCAACCAATATTTATTGAACATCTGCTGGGCACTGTGCTAGACACTAAAAATATGAACAAATAAATTTAATTCAACAAATTCAGCAACATGAGAAACATTTATTGTGAACCTATGATGTGACTCCTATAACATGCTAGACACTACGCTAGGTATTGTGGAAAAAAAGACGAATAAGACTCAAATGGTATCTTCAAAGAGCTCAAAATCTAACAGAGAATAAAATTTAAAGTGATACACTTTTTAAAATTTATAAGATTTAGAGGTAGCAATAAGGAGTCAGTAACCAGTTGGGAGATATTGAGGGCGAAAACAGAAAGCTTTACCAAGTGGATACTGACTGACCTGGATTTCAACCAGGTAACCAGTGGGAAGAGATGAGACAGGCAGATAAAACAGCATGTGCATACTGCCCAAAGTAATTTACAGATTCAATGCTATTCCCATCAAGCTACCATTAACTTTCTTCACAGAATTAGAAAGTACTTTAAATTTTGTATGGAACCAAAAAAGAGCCCGTAGAGCTAAGGCAATCCTAAGCAAAAAGAACAAAGCTGGAGGTATCATGCTACCTGACTTCAAATTATACTACAAGGCTACAGTAACCAAAACAGCATGGTACTGGTACCAAAATAGATAAATAGACCAATGGAACAGAACGGAGTGCTCAGAAATAACATCACACATCTACAACCATCTGATCTTCGACAAACAGGACAAAAACAAGCAACAGGGGAAGGATTTCCCATTTAATAAATGGTGCTGGGAAAACTGGCTAGCCATATGCAGAAAACTGAAACTGGATCCCTTTCTTAAGCCTTATACAAAAATTAACTCAAGATAGATTAAAGACTTAAAAGTAACACCTAAAACCATAAAAGCCTTAGAAGAAAAACTAGGCAATACCATTCAGGACATAGCCATGGGCAAAGACATCATGACTAAAACACCAAAAGTAATTGCAACAAAAGCCAACATTAACAAATAGGATTTAATTAAACTAAAGAGTTTCTGCACAGCAAAAGAAACTATCATCAGAGTGAACAGGTAACCTACAGAATGGGAGAAAATTTGTGCAATCCATCCATCTGACAAAGGGCTAATATCCAGAATCCACAAGGAACTTAAATTTACAAGAAAAAAACAAACAACCCCATCAAAAAGTAGGCAAAGGATACGAACAGACACTTCTCAAAAGAAGACATTTATGCAGCCAACAAACATATAGAAAAAAGCTCATCACTGGTCATTACAGAAATGCAAATCAAAACTACAATGAGATACCATCTCATACCAGTTAGAATGACAATCATTAAAAAGTCAGGGAACAACAGATAATGGAGAGGATGTGGAGAAATAGGAATGCTTTTACACTTTTGGTGGGAGTGTAAATTAGTTCAACCATTGTGGAAGACAGTGTGGCGATTCCTCAAGGATCTAGAACTAGAAATACCATTTGACCCAGCCATCCCATTACTGGGTATATACCCAAAGGATTATAAATCATGCTGCTATAAAGACACATACACACATAAAAAAATAAAATTAATTAAATCTAAGGACATGGTTACGAGGATGGAGCCCAAGGTTCAGATTTGCATTAAAACACTCACTAAGTAGTTTGTACTAGCTAAAAATTGAAACCAAATAAATATCCAACAATACAAAAACCGATAAATTCTGATACCAGTCTAAGAATAGAAAAACAACATGGCTGAAGGAAATGAACTAGAGTACATATATGTAACCACACGGCTAAAACTCAAAAACATATTGTTAAACAAAAAAAGCAAGCTAAAGAATAATACACATAATGTGATATCATTTATATAATGTATAATGTCATTCAAAACAATGATATAATCATATGTAATAACAGCATAAAACATAGATGGGAATAATAAACATCAAAATCAGGGTAATAGTTATCTCTGGAGTTGGAAGCAGAGGAATGGCACCTGAGAGGGGTACTTAGGGACTTCAAATGTACCTGCAACATTCTATTTCTTTTCTAAAATCTTACGCTACTAAAGCAAAAATGTTAGAATATGTATTCATTATATTACCCACTCCAAGTTATCCTCTATGCTTGCCTCTGGAACCCAGTCACCATATTGTGAGGAAGTACAAACCAGCTCACATATAGAGTCCTCACAAACAGGCCCACAGGGATGAAGTTTAAGGTGCCTAATCCATAATCAGCATCAACCACCAGAGACATCTTGAGTGAACAAGCCTTCAGAAGAACCTAGCCCCAGCTTTTTAATATTCCAGCTGAAGCCCCAAATATCATGGAGCAGAGACAAGCTGTCTCTGGGATACAAATTCTTACGTTTGTTCACGAGTATAACTAAATCATTATTTTATTACGCTAAATTTTGCGATAATTTGTTATAAAGTCCTAGCAAAGTGGAATACCCAAATATTAAACGACTATGACTGAAAAGAAAATATATGCAGTACCTATCAGAAGGTCTCAGCCCTGTTTGCTAAATTTACAAAACTGTTATAGCTATAAACTTAACCTCGGTTTAGTGGTATGTATAGTTCCTTACCTCCAAACTTCCAGAATGTGCTGCCCAATGTAAAGGGGTAAACTTATGGAGAACATCAACTTCATTAATGCTGGCTCCACATTCCACTATTTCTGAAAGCTGCTTTACATCTCCAGCTCGTACTGCGTTATGTATGCTGCCAAAATGCACCTTCTTCCTGGAACCTACTGAAAAATCAAATTATTTACAATGTACTACAAAACTGTGAAAGAAAAAAAGACTAAAACAGTGATCTAACAGAAAGCACAAAATAACTTTGGTTTTCCAAATAATTTACTACAAAGACGTTTGTCATTAATATCTTAAACAGACTTCTGGTTCCAACACTGACATGTAAAAAGCATGGAAGCTGACATTCCCATCCTTATAGGGAAAAGTGAATAAACAGAAAATGAACAACTTTTCTTGGACCCATCAGAGAACTGAGGTCTCAGGGCAAACTGCTACCCCAAATCTGGAGAGACAAATACAGAAAAATATAGTCCTAGAGCAGAAGCACTGGAGTCATAAAGTGATAGAAGCACTTACATGGTATTTTGATGACTTGCCAGAGGTTGAGTACATACTGGTCAAAGAATGAGAAACTTCTAGGGGTCACACTCTTACTTAGGGAGCTAATATACTTTCATAGATTTTACCTTCACAAACCTCACCAGGTTACCATGGTGAAAAGCCAGGAACTCATGTATTTGGCAGTGAGAAGGAGAAAGTAACAATTTTGAAATATGCCTAATGTGTTCTCCATAACAAAGGCCTCCCTAGTGAAAAAGACTTCACCAGAGCCTCCTCTAATACATGCAGATATATTTTATCAACATCTTTCTTACATTTCTAATTTATGTCTTACACTAAGAAAGGAATGGCAGGCTACAATTTTTAATTCATATACTCTTAGTGCTTCATATTTTATAATTTAATTAATAAGCATTGTGAACCAGAGACAATAAAGGTATCTAAGCATGAACAGACAGCTATTAGAGAAGGATGAAAGAGTAAGCAGTTCAACTGCAGCATTTTCTAAATAAAACAGGCATGATTCCTGACCTGAAGTTGATTTGAAAACAGCTCACTGGCCGGGCGCGGTGGCTCAAGCCTGTAATCCCAGCACTTTGGGAGGCCGAGACGGGCGGATCACGAGGTCAGGAGATTGAGACCATCCTGGCTAATACGGTGAAACCCCGTCTCTACTAAAAAATACAAAAAACTAGCCGGGCGACGAGGCGGGCGCCTGTAGTCCCAGCTACTAGGGAGGCTGAGGCAGGAGAATGGTGTGAACCCGGGAGGCGGAGCTTGCAGTGAGCTGAGAGCCGGCCACTGCACTCCAGCCTGGGCGGCAGAGCAAGACTCCGTCTCAAAAAAAAAAAAAAAAAAGAAAACAGCTAACCAACACTTCTGGCAAATGATCTGTGCAACCTTGTACTACTATTTATCTATGTACATATCCTCTCTCCACAATCAAAATATTAATTTCTTAAGGGCAAAAATCATATTTTACACTGGAATTATATCTTACTTTTATAACATCTTTTTATACACTCTAATTATATCTTTGCTCTTAGCAAAATGCTATAAATGTACTCAAAAAGCCTTTCTGAACATCTACTGTGAGTCAAGCACATGATAGAAAACGGACATGGATTTAATACTTTTTTTTCCACCAACACATTAAAATCTATTTGGATAAATACATAAAGAAAACAAAAACCTGACAGCAGTGTCCTCAGAGAGTACAGGTAAAATTAAGGAGAAACAAAGCAAGTCATACAGGAGGAAACATTCGAGCAAGACCTTGAGGAACAATTAAGATATATGGCAAATAGGAACAAGAGCTTATGTAAGGTGTGCACACAAACACATACACACACACAACCCTTTAATAAACATTCAGTGATGTTAATCCCTAGGCCAGAACTTCATTCTTCTCCTTTAAACTAGCACAGCTAGACCTACAAATGATGTTCTATCCACTTTACTTATTCTACACAGACACTCCTCTAATCCATCTTATACAGACCAACTATCCTGATCACTTCATGCCCCTACTCTAAATTGCTACCGGTTGGCCACTGCTAGTTTACAAAACAAAACCCAGACTCTCAGTATGACCTCTATGGCCTCCCATAATTTGGCTCCATCTAATTTTATGGCCTTTTTTCTCACCATATTCCATCCCAATTTATTCACTCATCCACCCATCCATCTACTCAACATAAGTTTGGTATCTACCATAAGAATAAAAAGATGAAGACACCCTCAAGGAACGCACAGATTAGTAGAGAAAATACAAACACAAAATACAAAATAATGTGGTAAAAGTAATGATGAAAATACTCATAGGAACTTGTGGAAGCACAGATGACTTCAAACTCAGCTAGGGGAGGAGGGAAGGGGAACAGAGAAGGATTCCTGGGTAAAGTAACATCTAAGATAGAATCTTCAAGGATTAACAGGAGTTTGCCAAGGAAAGTAGGAGCAGTGAAAGGCCTTCTAAACAGCATGAACTGTCAAGAAATCACTCACACACACACACACACACATACACACACACAAATCCTATTACTAAAGTATTAAGGGGAAATATCGCCTAGAACTAGACAAGATACAGACAATGGTGAAACTTATTTTTAAAAACTTGGACTTGAGCAGACAGTGGAGAATCACTGAGGAATTTTAAACAGAAGAATTATAATGATTGAGAGTTGTAAGGCTGAGTTTACAAGGCTAAATTCAGGGAAGAGAACTTACTGAATGGGGAGCAAAAAGGCAAAACTAGAGAGTAGGCTGATTGGCCCGGCGCGGTGGCTCACGCCTGTAATTCCAGCACTTTGGAAGGCCGAGGTGGGCAGATCATGAGGTCAAGAGATGAGACCATTCTGGCTAACACAGTGAAACCCCATCTCTACTAAAAATACCAAAAATTAGCCAGGCATGGTGGCGGGCGCCTGTTGTCCCAGCTACTCCGGAGGCTGAGGCAGGAGAATGGCGTGAACTCGGGAGGCAGAGCTTGCAGTGAGCTGAGATCGCACCACTGCACTCCAGCCTGGGGGATAGAGCCAGACTCTGCCTCAAAAAAAAAAAGAGCAGGTAGATCGTGTAAGAATACAGTTTACAATAGTCTAGACCAGAAAAAATGAGACCCTGAAAAGTGGGAAAATAAAAGGAGACAGATTCAACAAATATTAATAAAATTAGAATGAACTAAACTAGAATGGATTCAGTGGGTGAAATAAGAGAAAAGTAATGAGATAACTCCAAGATGTCTGGCTTTGTCATCTGAGTGCTGTGGTGCCATTAGTTGAGACAGCAAACACTGAAGGACAGAGAGGATATATAGATACAAAATTACAATTACAATTTGGACATGCTGCTCTTGAGGTACCCAAGGAAGATACCCAGAAGGGAGACATATATATACATCTGCAGCTCCGAGGAGAGAGAGAATTCAGGTCTCAGTGTTACGTGTGTCTCTGCATTAGAATGCTTTTTCTGACACCCATACTTACCCCCTACTGGAATCAGTAGCATTCTACCATCTTTTATAACACTCACCTCACTTGTCATTATTTGCTCAGTATTTATCTTCCTCACTAGAAGGTAAAGAATGTGCCTGTCTTCTTTACTGATAGTTCCTTAACACAGAGCACAAAGTAGGCACGCAGTAAATATTTACTGGATGGTTGAATGAGTAATAGATTTGAGGGCCATCAGTAGGACTGAAGTCACAGTAAATGACAAGAAGAAGAGAACCAACGATGGCATCATCAAGGGGGGAAAGCTGTATTTAAGAGGGCAGAAGAAAAGAAAATGGCAAAGGAAAGGGTCACTCAATGGAGTGAAAGAAGAAAACTAAGTAAGTACTAATTTGTCGTCTCCACAGGGTCAAATGCTTCAGGGAAGCCACAGAAGAACTTAAAAGAGTCCATAAGACTGAACAAGAGTTGATGTCAAGCTGGGCAAGAAGACTCGGAGGACTGGTGTGGATGGAAAAAAGGAAAGAAAGCTGAAATAATACAGAACAAGGGAAAGTTGACAGCTTTGGTACCAAACAAATTAGTATTTGTTTGGTAAAAACAAATTAGAAAGGGAAACGGGGAGCGACACCTGAGAAAAGGAAATGCCAGAAAGGGCTAAGACTTTTGCACGCTTAAGTAAGAAAAGGAATGTGGCAGAGATGAGGGCCAACGACATAGTCTGACTCACAGGGATTTGCAGTCTCCCTAGAGGAAGTGGAGGGGCCTGAATTGGCCACCCCGGGCATGGTGCAACACCTCCGACTCTGGGGAGGAGTTGAGTCCAGGCCCCTGATGCTGCCGCGGTCTTCACTTGCTCTCACCCACGGGCTCTCTTCTCCGTCGTCACTAGGACGGGGCCCAAGGTCCTCTCTTGCTCTCTCCCAGAAGCTGCAGCAGAAACCTTCGTCTTCACTTTCTCTCTCCCAAACGCCACTGAGGCGGCAGCTGGCGTCTTCACTGCCGCTCACACCGGAGGAGTCGCTGGCTGCGTAGCCGCGGTCTTCACTTACTCCCTCCCAAGAACTACCGAGGCTGTGGCCGCCATCGACACTCCCTCCTTCCCAGGAGCCACTGGGGCGGCGACTGCGATCGTCACTGACTCTATACCCGAAGTCACTAGTTCGCGGGTCCCGGACGTCACTGACTCCCTCCCAAGTACCACTTAGGCGGAGACCTCGGTCTTCTCTGGTAGGTCCCCTGGAGTCGGTAGTTTGGTGGTCTCCAACTTCACTAAAATTCACGTCGCTGCTGCAGAAGCTGCGGTCTCCCCTAACTCCCTCCCAAGAGCTTCTGTGACTGTGGCCACTATCCCCCCTAACTCTCTCCCCAGAGACGCTGTGGCAGTGGCCAAGGTTTTCACTGACCCTTCTCAAGTCACTGCGGGACAAGCCGGCGTCTCCACTTAGGCTTCCCGCAGCGACCCTGGAGCGGCCGTCGCCCTCTTCACGTTTTCTTTCCCCGTCGTCGCTAACTCTTTCCCTTGACTCGGCGCTGGAATGGCCGTGTAGGCCGTTTATCCTCCACACGTGGTGGCTAGTGCGGCGGCCGCCGTCTTCGTCTGCTACTCCCTGCGAGTCGCTCTGGCGGCGGCCGCCTTCGGCTGGTACTTTCTCGGAGTTGCTTTCCAGCCTCCCGACTCCAGTCACTTGGCTGGAGAGGCAGCAAGGCCGTCGCCTTGGAAACGAGTACACTTCCGACGTGCTGAGGTCATTTCCCGTTCCTCACGGCTCACACCATTTCCGGTTTCCTTTCCCTCAGCTGTATCTTGGCTTTTCGTCTAGACAAATCGGGTGGTGGTGTGAACTGATTTTCGGTAAAATTCGGCTCGGCCTCACACGAGCCTGTCTAGGTCCGTCTCTGGAGTGGCCTGTCATCGATCGCGCCCTCCATCGCTGAGCGACACAAGTGGAACCTCCCAGGACTGCATTCTGCGTAGGTGACCTGTGTGGCGCGGACCGGGCGGGGCCTTTTTGTCCTTGAGCAAACCTAGTATACTTTCTCAGTGGCGGTTGGAAGGAAATTTGTTACCCTGTCATTTCGCAAGTATGGAAAAAGACCTAAAGGAGAGTTTAGCAGCTGCAGCCGCTGTTTTTATTGAGTACTTGACTAGCGCCAACTCTTAAATAATCGCTTGTTAGATGTTACCCCTATTTTATAGGTCAAGAGACTCAATATGTCGGTACTTTGGTAAGGCCAGGCAGCAGGTAAGTTGTAAAACAAGTATAAAAACACAGGTCATTAGTCAAAAGACTGCTTCAGGTCTCCTGGCTCCAAATCCGAGGCTCCTTTCACTGTAGCATGTTTACTGCTCAAATATTTCTCTACAACCCTATTGCTTAACAACAGGAATGAATTGTTTCATCATTTGTTGGAAACATATGGGTCACGTTTTGTACCAGCAGCAGAAAATACAGAAATTAGTAAGAATTCTCTGCCCTCCAGGGGCATCACCAACCCAGATTCCCCTCTCAGCCCAGTTTTTCCACCCTTATTGCCTTCTCCCTTCTGGAATAACGAACTGGTCCTAGAAACATACCATACTTTTTAATATCCCTCTGCCTTGTTATGTGCTGTTCGTCTTACCAGGAAACTACCCTGCCTTTCCCCCAGTTTTTGTCTGTGAACACATTTAGGGAATTCTGATCCTACCTCTACTCTCTTGAGGTACAGTAAATTGTCTTTGACTTCCATCACCTTTTGTAATATTACTAATTGCCATTTATTGAGTTCCTATGATCTGCCTGATACTGATCTAAGTGCTTTATATTAGTTTTCTTGTTCTTTTTTTTATACCAACATAAATGAGTTTGACTCAATTCTTACTATAAGCTGCCAAAATAAGTATTCCTCTTCCTTTTTACAGAGAGATAAACAAGGAACAAAAAAGTTAATTGCCTGAGGATACACTGCTAGTGTTGCGGGACAAATGAGAGACGGGAGAGGCCGAACAGAGTTCAGGAGAGCCCTTTATTATTAAGGTGATCACTGGCTCAGTCGGACTAGGGCCCAGAAAGACTGAGTCCGGAACAAAGGGATCAGTTACTTTTTAAGCAGTTTATGGCGGGAGTTTCGTGCTGCAGGAAGCCTATTTGCGGAAGCAAGAACAAAGGCAGATAATTACTCTTTTACATTTGTTACACAACATGTCTTACATCCTTGGGAATACATGCTTTTGTAGCTATTGCTTATCAACCTTGTGACTTTACAGCTGCTCTGGGGAGGGAAGCAAGACCTCGCCGTGCCTCAAGGAATGTGAAACCATGGAACACAGATAAGCCTCTCCGTGCATAGAGGAGAAATAACCAGTTAATATTCTTTCCTAACCCAGGCCTCCACACCGGGGGGCTATGTTACATTCTACCTCTAAGGAAGAATAAACTTTTT
The DNA here is from genome assembly GCF_009764315.1 of Trachypithecus francoisi. Classification (NCBI taxonomy): domain Eukaryota; kingdom Metazoa; phylum Chordata; class Mammalia; order Primates; family Cercopithecidae; genus Trachypithecus; species Trachypithecus francoisi. The sequence goes on along the minus strand of NW_022681473.1, from coordinate 72,960,314 downwards.
GACTAATATACTTATAAAATTCATTAATTCCCCCTTCACTAGTAAGTATTAAATACCTGACTTAGGATTCCAACATAGGTCTTGGATTTTGCTGCAGGAGCTCCTCAAAGTCTCTGAATTCCCACAACCTTTTATTAGATCACTTATCCCGTTGTATTATAATTATCTGTTTAAAAATTTTTCCTCAACCCTCAAGGACCCTGAGCTGCTGGAAGGTAGGGATTGTATCTTAAAATCTTGGCATTTCTGACATCTAGAATATTTCATTTAAGAGAAGGGCTTAGTCACTGTTGTGTGGGTGAGTGGGTGGGTTGATCAGTTGACTGTCAGGCAGGTGGACTAATAGGCTGAAGATAAAGTTTTTCACTGTTGGAAGTGAATTTGGGATTAGTCGTCCTAATCCCCTCACTTTTAGAAATGGGGCAACTGGCTCGGGCACGGTGGCTCATGCCTGTAATTCTAGCACTTTGGGAAGCCAAGGTGGGCGAATCACCTGAAGTCAGGGATTTGAGACCAGCCTGGCTAACATGGTGAAACTACTAAAAATACAAAAATTAGCCAGTCATGGTAGGAGGAGCCTGTAATCCCAGCTGCTGGGGAGGCTGAGGCAGGAGAATCGCTTGAACCTGAGAGATGGAGGTTGCAGTGAGCTGAGATCGGGCAATTGCCCTCCAGCCTGGGTGACAAGAGCAAAACTCTGCCTCAAAGGAAAAAACAAAACAAGAAATGGAGCAGCTGAGGCCTTTTGTATACCAGGCATTTATCGAGTTACTCGTGTGGGCCAGTTTCTGTGATAAATGATTTGCAAATAATATCCAACCTAATCTGCATTGTTATTTTTATTTTTACAGACGAAGAAACAGCTCAGATTTGACCAAGATCACAAAAGTAGGAGTTGAGGAATTGGAACCCACTATGACTCCAAATTAATAGTGTTTATAGCCACTTACATAATAATGGTAAAGGTTTTATTTTTTTTCACTATACAATATGTAGTAGATAAATTTACTGAGGAAATGAGACATCATGTGACAAATCCTTAAAGGATACACACATAACAGGAAGGATTAGAAGAGGAAACAGAAATAGGTAACAGAGAAGCAGAAAAAGTGAAATCTCCCAAAATAAAAGTAGAAGGAATTAAAAATAAAAGCAGAGTCCAGGTGCAGTGGCTCACGCCCAGCACTTTGGGAAGCTGAGGCAGGTGAATCACTTGAGGTCAGGAGTTCGAGACCAGCCTCGCCAACATGGTGAAACTCCATTTCTACTAGAAATAAAAAAATTAGCCGGGTGTGGTGGCGTGCACCTGTAATTGTGGTTACTTGGGAGGCTAAGGTAGGAGAATTACTTGAACCCAAGAGACAGAGGTTGAGTGAGCCAAGATTGTGCCATTGTACTCCAGTCTGAGTGACAGAGCAAGACTCCATCTCAAAAATAATAAAAGCAGAAGTTAATGAAATAGAAAATAAAATTGATGATAGTAATTAGCTGGTGTTTGAAAAGAACAATAAATAGACACTCAACAAATCTGAGGAAGAAAAGGAAAGAAAATGATACTGGAAACAAAGGAGCCCATGGAGGGAGGATGACTTGAGCCCAGGAGGTTGAGGCTGCAGTGAGCCGTGATTGCACCACTGCACTCCAGCCTGGTCAGCAGAGCTAGACACTGTCTCAGAAAAAAAAAAAAAAAAGAAACAGGCCGGGCATGGTGGCTCACGCCTGTAATCCCAGCACTTTGGGAGACCAAGGCGGACAGATCATGAGGTTAAGAGATTGAGACCATCCTGACCAACATGGTGAAACCCCATCTCTACTAAAAATACAAAAATCAGCTGGGGTGGTGGCAGGCACCTGTAGTCCCAGTTACTCTGGAGGCTGAGGCAGGAGAATCACTTGAACCCAGGAGACGGAGGTTGCAGTAAGCTGAGATCGCGCCACTGCACTCCAGCTTGGCGACAGAGCGAGAATCCATCTCAAAAAAAAAGTAAGGGCAAAGGACATATTACAGATATGAAGGAGACTTTGAAAATCCGAAGCAAATTATTTTGTGTAACATACACGTTGAGCACCACTTACCCAAAATGCTTAGGACCAGAGTGTTTCAGATTTTGGATTTTGGAATGTTTGCATATACATAATGAGATGTCTTGGGTATGGGACCCAAGACAAAACATGAAATTCATTTGTTTTATGTACACCTTATACACATAGCCTGAAGGTAATTTTTTACAGCATTTTAAATAATCTGGTACATAAAACAAAGTTTATGTTAAGTATTTATGTGTGGAATTTTCTACTTGTTGCATCATGGCAGTGCTCAAAAAGTTTCAGACTTTGGAGCATTTAGGAGTTTGGATTTTCAGATTAAGAATGTTCAACCTTTACTAATCTTGAAAATTCGGCTGGGCATGGTGGCTCACACCTATAATCCCAGCATTTTGGGAGGCTGAGGTGGGTGGATCATTTGAGGTCAGGAGTTGGAGACCAGCCTGGCCAACATGGTGAAAACCCATCTCTACTAAAAATATAAAAATCAGCCGGGCATGGGGACAGGCACCTGTAATCCCAGCTACTCAGGAGGCTGAGGCAGGAGAATCACTTGAAGCCAGGAGACAGAGGTTGCAGTGAGCAGAGATCACGCCACCACACTCCAGTCTGGGTGACAGAGCAAGGCTCCGTTTCAAAAAAAAGAAAATTCACTTGGCTAATTTTCTCAGAAAATATGAATTTCAAAATATTGCTTCAAGAGTCAAAAAAACTTTAATAAATTGGTAATTATAAATGTTGTAAAGTAGTCAATCCCCAATAAGTGTCACCAGGAACAAAGCATAGAAAAGGATGGAGTACTTCCCAACTCTAAAGCTAGCATAACCCTAACAGCTCTAACCATGTCAGAATTTCAAATTCACATTGTCCATGAACCAACTGGTGGTGAGATCTTCAAAATAACTTGCTCAGATATATGTAGTATGATAGTCACCATAAAACATTGTGAATAATTAGAAATTTTAATATCAGTAAAAGAATAGCTAAATTATGCTGCAGTCATACAAAATACTACACAGTGGTAGAAATGCAGATCTATGTACCTTAATCTACATGGAAAGAGTTGTATAGGCAATGAAAATGGTGCAAAACAATACATATGTGATCTCATTAAATTTTTAATATTTTTTTTAATTTGGAAAGGGTCTATACTGAATTGTTAACCCAGTGGTCACTTTATAGACCAAGAAAGAGGGTATAGAAGGAGACCATATTTTATACTTGCATTATTTGATTTTTAAAATGTTAAAGAAGAGAAAAACGTGCCATCACATGAAGCAAAAAAAGATAGTTCTAAAGTGAGTGTGGGCTGGGCACAGTGGCTCACACCTGTAATCCCAACACTTTGGGAGGCTGGATTACTTGAGGTCAGGAGTTTGAGACCAGCCTGGCCAATGGGGAAACCCCGCCTCTACTAAAAATACAAAAATGACCTGGGTTTGGTGGTGGGTGCCTGTAATCCCAGCTACTCAGGAGGCTGAGGCATGAGAATCACTTGAATTTGGGGGTCAGAGGTTGCAGTGAGCTGAGACCACGCCACTGCACTCCAGTCTGTCTTGAGACTGTGTCTCAAAAACAATAAAGTGAGTGTAATCCAGAAGAGATTAAGAAGCTAAGAAAAGCACACTGGTTTTAGCAAGAAGTCATTGATAATAAGTAGTTTTAATTAAAAAGCTAAGATGCAATATCCAGACTGCACAGGATTTCAAGGTAAGTGCCTGACTATGGAAGAGGTTTCTTACGTGAAACAGGGTTCCGAATACATCCTGGAGTGGTCATCTCAGTATTCTCAAGAATTGGAACCTTTTGCGAGTAGGAAGGTATGATTCCGCTTAGTAAATATGACTAGTCCTCCACTTCTATCTCAGTATTTCCAAAGTGGTGTGATAAAGCAGGAGATCATAAATCAGCTTTTTACATCTTGTTTCAGAGAAGGGAGCAGGGCCAACCCCAGGCACAAAAAAAAAAAAATGAAGTGGATATTGGTGACAGTCTGTACTCCTTTCTGCCTATATGCCATTTTCTCTTGTTTCCCAGTCATTCTTGTTCTCCCTTTGGTGCTCACTCCCAAATCCTCACTGAGATACTTCGTGGGTACCTTTTGGCTCTTATTTAGCTACTCTTCCCCACCTGCTTAACATAATGCCCATTATCTCTGGGAGCTGACACCATTTAGGATAAGGAAAAAACTTCCCAATTCTAAAAGAGTTCAGATCTTTCTTGATAATAGTCTTTATTTTCCATTTCTACCTCCAGTTTACCAGAGTCAGCTACATTTTTCCACCTGCAGCATAGGTAGATGCTTAGAGTTTCCTGAATATTTTGTATAAACCTCCATTAGGGTACTTAACTTGGTACTGAATTGTAAGGTCAGTTGTAAAAAAAAATATGTATATACTAAGCTGTTATATGAGAATGTTTTAATTTTTTATATATAATTATTTTTCTTCCCAAAGCTTATTTTTAGCTGAATTGCAATGAGATTGCTTTCTATTTTCCAAAGCATCAAAGTTGGAAATTTTCAGTAGGAAAATTACAGTAAAACCAGGAGGATATATACTTAATGAAATCTTTAGATTTTAGGAAACGTATGCTATTCCTTTTATTTGTTCTCTAAAACTTCAACTCAATTTAAAAGAAAATGTTCCATCATCTCTGAGGCTTCCTTTAGCTTTCTTTACTGCACTTTATGGTGTGAGATTACTACTTCTAGCTAACAGTGTTATGTATTGACTCTATTTTATCTTTGGGGATGCTGTTGATCTGATGTTGATTTCTGAATTATTTACCTGATCTGGCTGTTCATTAGAAAAAACTATGGAGCTTCTTAAATACTAGAAGTGCCTCGGATGAGAATCAACTCAGTGAGACTCTCCAGAGATTAGGAATCTCTTAATATTCACTAATCCAAAGCCAGGTGTAGTGGTGTGCACGTGTAATCTAGTTACTTGGGAGGCTGAGGTGGGAGACTGGCTTGATCCCAGGAGTTCGAGGCTAGCTTGAGCAACATGGTAAGGCCCCATCTCTAAATTTAATATTAAAATTTGTTTTAAATTCACTATAAGTAATTCTAATGCACAGCCAAATATGGGGCAGAACTGGATCACTGCCTTACCTCTGGCCTCCTACCTCAAAGACAAAATAAGAATTGAACTCAATCCCAACTGTAAATACTAGTGGCCATCTTGGAGAACACTGGCCCACCTCCATTCCAAAGCTAATCCTTCCTGTGCTTTCTTTTTTTTTTTTGCAATGTCCCTCTGGTTTTTCATATATTTGATAGAGACAGAGTTTCACCATGTTGCCCAGGTTGGTCTTGAACTATACTCAAGCAATCTACCCACTTCATCCTCCCAAAGTGCTGGAATTACAGGCATGAGCCACTCACTGCCCAGCCCCTCCTGTGCTATTGTTGATGCTATTTCATTACAACCTTGAGACTGGTATACTGGTCATCTCCATCTTCAACCCATTTCTCCACTGAGCTCCTCTTAACATGCTAATGTCTTTCCTATTTGTCTAACTACAATTTAATCTCTGGAGTTAAACTTCATTTAAAAAAATAGCTTTTAATATTTTGTTACCTCTCATCCACACTACCCATTGCACCAGGTGTTGGCACCCCTACTCAGCTGTTCTTAGGTCAACAGAGTATTTCTCAATCTTACATATTTTCTTGACTTTATTTTGTTGACTACCTTGTCCATTGAAATTTTCTTCCCGCTCACACCTGTAATCCCAGCACTCTGGGAGGCCAAGGCAGGCAGATCACTTAAGGTCAGGAGTTCAAAACCAGCCTGGCCAACATGGTGAAACCCCGCCTGTACTCAAAATGCAGAACAGCCAGGCATGATGGCGGGCGCCCGTAATCCCAGCTACTTGGAAGGCTGAGACAGGAGAATCAATCACTTGAACCTGGGAGGCGGAGGTTGCAGTGAGCCGAGATTGTGCCACTGCACTGATCAGCCTGAGCAACAGCAAGACTCTCAAAAAAAAGAAAAAAAAAAAAAATTTACCATTGCTGGTTTTCCCATTTGCTTTCTGACCTTCCCACCTACCAGTCTTTGTTCCCCTATCCTTGACCCTCTTCTCCATGTGGATACCGTTTATACACTTTCAGGTTTGCATGTCACCTTCCTTTTAGAATGTTTCATACCTGTAAGCAGTTGATAAAAGCCATGGTGGTTTCCCCAGAAAAATGTACAACAGGAAGTTTTGCCTGCATTTTTGGATTCACAGACCTCAGTTCTATGGCAGTGTTCATATACGTAAGTTCAGCTGTCACCTGTGTTTACAACTCAAATCCAGTGGCTACCAGTTTACCCACTGGACCTCTCTGCATTTAGCAGTCTCTAAAATTGTATTCACTTGATTCTTAAAAAACAAAAACTTAAATGCAGATAGGATGTCACCTCTGTTTAAAATTTCTAGTTGCTGGGCCGGGCGCAGTGGCTCAAGCCTGTAATCCCAGCACTTTGGGAGGCCGAGACGGGTGGATCACGAGCTCAGGAGATCGAGACCATCCTGGTCTACACGGTGAAACCCCGTCTCTACTAAAAAATACAAAAACTAGCCGGGCGTGGTGGCGGGCGCCTGTAGTCCCAGCTACTCCGGAGGCTGAGGCAGGAGAATGGCGTAAACCCGGGTGGCGGAGCTTGCAGTGAGCCGAGATCGCGCCACTGCATTCCAGCCTGGGCGACAGAGTGAGACCCCGTCTCAAAAAAAAAAAAAAAAAAAAAAAAATCTAGTTGCTGCTCTGGTCATCAGTTTAATAAAAATTCCTTAACATGACCAAGAAGGCTCTTCACTACTTACAAATAAAGGCCGGGCATGTGGCTCATGCCTGTAATCCCAGCACTCTGGGAGGCCAAGGCAGTAGGATCACTTGAGCCCAGAAATTCGAAACCAGCCTGGACTACATAGTGAGACTCCCATTTCTACTAAAAAAAAAAATTAAAAACAATGGTTCATCATAATATCCTATTCAAAACTGAGTTTTAACCATAAGAAGTCAACTTTTGAAAGCACAAAGTATTTCAAGCCTTTACATTTGCTGTTTTTCCAAAGATAACCCTTTCCATCAGTATGGACTCTACTCCTGCTTATCCTCCAAGACTCAAATATCACCACGTTTGTAGTATCTTCCTTAAGCCACCTTCCAGTAGTTTGGTGTGCTTATTTCTATCCTATTTGGGTATCTTTTGAAATTGCAGAAATTGTATGGAATTAGATGAAACAAAGCCACATTCAAAGTCTAATAAAAATTTTAAAGTGAGTGGCTTAATGTCATCTGTAAACTGGGGACACCATCTACCACGTAGTTATTGGATGTGAATACCAGAGAAAATACATGTAGAAAGTGCTAGTGCCTGCCACACAGTATGTGCTCAATAAAACTCAGTGTTGTATATGCTTATGTCCAATAAATGGCAGAAAAGACTAACCTGTCTCAGAGTGCCTGGCTCATAGCAAGTACCATGTTCATGTTTTAAAAAACAGATGAAAGACAACAAAAAAGTCACATTCTAAAGCTTTTCAAGAAATAAAGAAATACAAACAAAGTTTCTTCATCATTCTATTTATTACATGTATGAATATTAACATCTCATGGTGTCCATCTAAGTCAAAACCAACAAAAGAAAAAAGTTAACCATATCTCAAGCGAACATTCTTACAGATTCCCGTTACTTAAAATAGAAATATGTTCATCTGCATTAAATCATTTGACAATTTGAAAAATGTCTTCCAAAAAAAATCACCTTTAGTACTTAAATATATTTGTTAATTGTTTGATGGCATCAGTGTCCAAGTTCAAGAATAAAAGTTGCTTCATTAGATATTTTCAAAAGTGAACATCTGGATGGTTCTCTACAGCTGGAGGTGTGTGTGTGTGTGTATATATATATTCATATATATATATATCTGCAAATATGTCCTATTTTGTCTTTAAAATTTTTTCAAAATCTGGCTTTTCTATTTGAGAAAAGCCCTACAGTGCTCTCTCACAATCCCCTTTTGAAGGATGAAACTTCAAACTTTGCTTCTTTAATCAGTGGGAGGCTACTAGAAAAAAAATCTTATGTTGAGGTTGCTGTTCAATTCCATTTTTACCCAATAAAAAGTACAGAAACTATTTGATGGTGTGCATAAATATTACACTCCATGAATAGCAAAAATATTTTTTATTTATAATTTACAGTTGCACAGTGAAAAATCATACATTTTTACACATACAATTTCATTTTGTTAAATTTGCACACATCTACAGAACTTTCACACAACAAGCACCTGAAACTCTGCAGGCAGTAGGAAATGCAAATACTAAAATGTATTTATTAACCAAATGATAGCTGAAGGCCCTGCCTCAGCTAGACAATTTATATAGATATGTCTATATATACATAAAAAAATTCTTCACCTTCTAGACCCAACAGCAGCTTTTTTAAAAAAAGAAAAACATACCTTTCTCATTTTATTTAAACTGACTCAATTGTGTCATTTTCTGTTTTAATTTCAGAGGGTGTTGCTATGCTTTCCTCTGTACAAGCTGGTGGTGTATCAATTCGTTCTTCCTTAACTTTGGGACTTTCACAGGGTTCCTGCAATTCGTTTTTGACAATGTTCAACATAATATTCAAGGGGTTTTCAACTGGTGTCTTGCTGGGAGATGGTGTACAATCAAATGAAGATGTCTACAAAATGAAAGGCCCTATGAGTACCGATGAAAGTTAAAAATTCTCACATTAAATGACATTTAGTTTTGTAAGACCCTTGTATGGACAAGAGAACACACAACCAAATGCAAATGAAACACCTGCCTCCCAACAAAATGTGCCATAAAGACAACCAAAAATAAAATATATATTGCACATTCAATATGTACTCAGCAGTGAGCTAAGCAGTTAGCAGCTAAGTTGGAGGGCGTTATACAGCCAAAAAAAGTTGATTAGACATGCTTCTACATTTTAATCTCTACATAGATGTTAAACTCATATCCTGGGACTTGTTACTACCCTAATTTCAAATAGTCTGAGGATTTTTTAAATCCCCACAAAGCATGATCCCTCAACACTAGTCTTCTGACAACTTAAATAAACCTTCCAAAATGCCTCCAACCCATTATCTCTAAAAACCTATTTGTTCCATTACTTGGTTTTAAAAACAGCCTACAAATATGGCCATTTGAACTTTTTTTTTTTTTTTTTTGAGACACAGTCTCACTCTTGTCACGCAGGCTGCAGTACAGTGGCATGAACTCAGCTCACTGCAATCTCCACCTCCTGGGTTCAAACAATTTTCCTGCCTCAGCCTCCCAGCCTCCCAAGCTGGGACTACAGGCACCCACCACCACGCCTGGCTAATTTTTGTATTTTTAGTAGAGTCAGGGTTTCACCATGTTGGCCAGGCTGGTCTCGAACTCCTGACCTCAGGTGATCCACTCGCCTCGGTCTCCCAAAGTGCTGGAATTACAGGCGTAAGCCACCACGCCCAGCTGACCATTTGAACTTTTAAGGCCAACAACTGGTATCATTTTTAGATTCCATATGTGATCATTAAAAGTATATCTATTTTGGCCAGGCACGATGGCTCATGCCTGTGATCCCAGCACTTTGGGAGGCGAAGGGGGGTGGATCACTTGAGGTCAGGAGTTCAAGACCCGCCTGACCAATGTGGTAAAACCCTGTCTCTACTAAAAGTACACAATTAGCCAGGTGTGGTGGTGCACGCTTCTAATCCCAGCTACTTGGGAAGCAGGGGCAGAAGAATCGCTTGAACCCAGGAGGTGGAAGTTGCAGTGAGCCGAGATCGTACCACTGCACTCCAGCCTGGGCAATAAGAGCGAAACTTTGTCTCAAAACAAAACAACAAAAAGAATATACCTATTTAGGTGGCTGAATAGAGATGGAAGAAAAAAAAAAAAGTAAATGCTACCCATAGCTCTAGAAACCTATCCCCACCATGATCCTTATCTTCACTTTTCCTCACATTTCTTTGGGCCTAGTGGACTAGTAAAAGATACCATGATTCAAGTGAATAAAATGCAAGGAATGATAAATTTCAAAATTTTAATTGTTTGCATATCACAGAAAATGATATTCATATGTCAATTCTGTCACTCTGGCACCAGTTTTTACTGAACAACCTAAATGCTACATCAAAAAACAAAAACAGTTCAATATATTAAGTTTAAAGTAACAATATTGCTGATGCAAAAAAAAAAAACTGAAAAGCAAAATTAATGCAAATGAGAACAAATACAGTAACAAAAAAGAACTTACATTTTGATAATCTTCATAACATGATGGATGATAAATCTGAAGCAAAAAGAAAAAAAGTAAATATATGCATATTCATTTCTAGTGGGCTATTCTGATACGATTTTTCTTTTTAACTTTAAACCAGAAGATAGTCTTAGGAAAAAGACAAAAATTATTTGGTCCCAAAATGGATAAAACCAAATTTTCATCCTTATGCTTAAAGCGTCTGAAAAACTGTTGGCCCTAGTATTTAAGTATCTAGCCTAACTTACTTTGTTTTCAGCACAGTACAGTTTGATGATGAAACATAAATCCACAATCAAAATAGTGTGGGTGGACAGAAAAACGACTAGATTCAGAAGACCTAGTCCTGGGTCTGTCACTGACTAATAGTGCAACCTCCTATGTAAAGTGAGTACAGAACTGGGTGACTGCTAAGATCCCTTCTAATTCAAGCATTCTATTACTAAAGTCTAATACCTTTTTTTATTACGACCAAAAATCAAACAAAAAGTATTACGAACCCCCTCCTTTCAAAGTAATGTGTTAACCCAACAAAAAAATACTAATTTTAACACTTCCTTATAAAGAAATGAAAATTACCTTTCCATCTACTCTAATAGCATTTTTCAAATGCCATTCCTCCTCTTCTTCATCCCAGTATTGTTCAAATTGTTCTTGACAGATTTCACAACTCTAAAATATAAATCATATAAAATGAAATTTACATAATAGGCCATATTTAACCCCATTAAGTAAAAATATACAAACATTTTGTTAAGTGGAGTAAGCAATTTATGAGTGTTCCAAACGTTTGAATAATGTCCAATATATACTATGATTCAAAATACATTTACAGGATTCTGTCAATCTTTCCAGCAAAAAGAGTAAACATTTCACTTCTTGTGGCCACTGTAGTTATGAAACTCAAAGCTAGATTATAAAAGTAAAATTGAAGAGTAGAGCTTTCAAGAAGTCTTAAAATCATTAAAACAGGGATATAAATATAGTGATATGTTTATGAGTATTTACTTAAAGGAAGTGAGGGACACTCCCACTGAGAGAAAATTTAAACGTTCTTCTCTTACCTCAACTGCTCCAGCTGGTCCAGCAGGTACACTTTGGAACTCTTTTTCTTTAGCAGCCTCTTGAGTTTTGAGCACAACTTCTTCATGCACCTTTTCAAAAAACTGGCTCTTTGCCCGTTCTTCCAGATCAGCTATCTCCTCAAATTCTATCCAGTCCTTTAAAGGAGTTGATTTTCAAAAGATTATTCCATTTATTTCTAAATTTTTACTGTGCATCTTCAATATAATGCCATTTAAAGGTAGGGGTACGTTATTTTCTACATTATGCTCTAATATTATTTAAAATTATGCTTTGAGACATATAACTAATGACAACATAAAACAACCAATAATTAAGATCTTTTCCAGTAACTTTGTACTTACAACTACTAATTCAAAAAAGGTTAAGTTTCAAGTACATTGTTTTTTACAAAAAACAGTGCCAGAGCCTTGGAATTTTAGAGCTAGAACAAGCCTGTATGCTACACTCTAATCTTAATTAAAAAAAAAAAAAAAATCTTCAAAATTCATTTTTTAAAAAATCTGTTTCTATTCTAGAGGTCAAATTTTATTCAGGAAATTTACACGTTAGAGTCCAGCAATTATTAAAATTGTTAAATTTTAATTATTGAATTATTAAATTATCTATTAAAATCATTAAATTTTAATAATTATTAAAATTACTAAAATTAATATACTTTTAGAATGATATAATTTAAGCCTAAAAGATACTATGGAGGCACATGGGTTACTTACTGTTAAACTGTAGTACCAACGTCTATGAGTGACTTTTCTGCTAACATCCTTTTCAGTTCTATTTTGCCGATAATGCCAGTCCAAATGATCCGCATAAACATCTGTCTGTGATGTTGTAAACCTCATTCCACAAGAGTAACACTGAATACCAGTGTATAGTCGATTTATAACACTGTCATAACGTCTATTTTGAAAAAGAAATAATCTTTAGTGTTGATAATATGGCTTAATGGCTTTTAAAAGCCAATTACAAATATTTCAGTTTTCCATTTTTTTTTTTTTTTTTGTTGAGACGGAGTCTGGCTCTGCCGCCCAGGCTGGAGTGCAGTGGCCGGATCTCAGCTCACTGCAAGCTCCGCCTCCCGGGTTCACGCCATTCTCCTGCCTCAGCCTCCCGAGTAGCTGGGACTACAGGCGCCCGCCACCTCGCCCGGCTAATTTTTTTGTATTTTTTAGTAGAGACGGGGTTTCACCGTGTTAGCCAGGATGGTCTCGATCTCCTGACCTCGTGATCCGCCCGTCTCGGCCTCCCAAAGTGCTGGGATTACAGGCTTCAGCCACCGCGCCCGGCCAGTTTTCCATATTTTAACAATGGTGAAACCAAGAGCTGGCTGAAACAGTTAATACCCAAAGATCAGTATTATTCTCTAACAATGTGATTGACCCTCTTTACCTTAACTTTGGTGACTTTTGCAACATGGAGCCTGTCTTCTTATTGATAGCCCTGACCCAGTTATTTATTTCCTTTTAGCTAAAAATGAAATGATCCTGTGCTAACTAACAAGGCAATAGTTAGCTTATTCTAGTTTGGAGTCAAGATGGCATGCAGTACAGTTAAATTTCACCTTTCTAGATCTTTGGCATTCTGAATAATTCAACCTCTCTACTCTGGTGTAACAGTGAAAAAAGTACAGAAGAAATAATAATAGTATGGATAACTAAAAAGAAAACTTAGAAGACCACTGGGAAACAATAGTTTGCTGTGGTCAGCAAATAATTAAGTTTTTTAAATTCTGGGCTCCCTATTTGGGAAGAAACAGGTATATATAGAAGACAAAGTAAGAGAACAAACAGAGCAGTTATTAACTCCAAGAAAAAAAAAAATAGTCACGGTGGCTCACACCTGTAATTCCAGTACTTTGGGAGGCCAAGGCAGGAAGATCACGAGGTCAGGAGTTCAAAACCAACCTGACCAACGTGGTGAAACCCCGTCCCTACCAAAAATACAAAAATTAGCTGTGTGTGGTGGCACACGCCTGTAATCCCAGCTACTCAGGAGGCTGAGGCAGGAGAATCACTTGAATCGGGAGGCGGAGGATGCAGTGAGTCAAGATCACGCCACTGTACTCCGGCCTAGGCGACAGAGTGACACTCCATCTCAAAAAAAATTAGTAGAATAAAGCAAAGAACACTGGTACTTTGTTATAGCAACAAATAAACATCTAGTCACAATATTAATACTAAATAATAAAAACAGTCTTATAACTACATGGAGGGGAGTCAGTAGGACAGGACAAGAGCTAGCTAAATCCACCCCCTGCCCATTTTTTCGGAGACGGAGTCTTGCTCTATCGCCCAGGATGCAGTGCAGTGGCCCGATCTCAGCTCACTGAAGCCTCCGCCTCCTGGGTTCAAGCAATTCTCCCTGCCTCAGCCTCCTGAATAGCTGGGATTACAGGTGCCCACTACCACACCCAGCTAATTTTTGTATTTCTAGTGGAGAAAGGTTTTCACCATGTTACCATGTTGGCCAAGCTGGTCTTGAACTCCTGACCTCAGGTGATCCACCTGCCTCAGCCTCCCAAAGTGCTGCGGTTACAGGCATAAGCCACCACACCCGGCCTAAATCACTTTTAGAAAGTTAAGAGATTATGTCCAGATGTGATAAATCAAGAAACAGAAAATTATGTATATTATAAGAAATAGGTGGCTCAAACCTGTAATCCCAGCACTTTGGGAGGCCGAGGCAGGGAAGATCACTTGAGCCCAGGAGTTCAAGAACAGCCTGAACAACATGGTGAAACCCCATCTCTACTAAAAATACAAAAATTAACTGGGCGTGGTGATGGGTGCCTATAATCTTAGCTACTCAGGAGGCTGAGGCAGGAGAATCACTTGAACCTGGGAGGTGGAGGTTGTAATGAGCCAAGACAGTGCCACTGCACTACAGCGAGGGTGACAGAGCAAGACTCCGTCTCAGAAAAAAGGAGGTAAATGCCAGAAAAAATAGTTTGAAAAGATAAACAAATAAAATGATTGCCTCTAGGGTACAGTGTTGGTTGAAGGAGAAAGGAATGCCATCTTTTATTAAAAGCCTTTATGTGCAAGTATTACTTTGAAAAAAATGATTTTATACTATAGTATCTAATTCAAATTAAAAAAATGATTCTAAGAATGAAAAACTCATTCACTGTTTCATTTTTTATAAAGTACTCACAGGATTAATGAATTCATTCACTAGAAAAACTTTAAATATTTTTTATAATACAACTGAAAATTATGAAAAGATATGCACCAAATGTTAACAGCTGTTATCCATAAAGTGAGAGTTGTATGTTTTCTTGATTTTATTTATAGTATGTTCTAATTTTCCACAATTAACATTACTTATAAAATGAAACATAGATTTTAATTATAAATGCTGGACTATGAAAATCTCATTTCTATACCTCAAAAATGTAAGAATATCAACACAGAAATGATGATAAACAGAAAATGAAACTTAACAGGAATACATGAATTATCAATATCTAGTATTTAAACTCCCTAAGTTTTCTGTATCACAAATTAAAAAATGAAAATTTTGAGGGGCCGGGTGCGGTGGCTCACACCTGTAATCCCCAGCACTTTGGGAGGCCAAGGCAGGTGGATCACTTAGAGGTTAGGAGTTCGAGACTAGCCTGGCCAACATGGTGAAACCCTGTCTCTACTAAAAATACAAAAATTAGCCATGTATGGTGGCGCACGCCTGTAGTCCCAGGAGAATCGCTTGAACCTGGGAGGCAGAGGTTGTAGTGAGTCAAGATCACACCACTGAATGCCAACCTGGGCGGCAGGAGTGAGACTTTTGGGGGTGGCCTTTGGCCAAAGTACTTGTATACCAGATATATTTTAAAAGAAGATTTAAAAAAAGGCTTCCCAAAGACTATGTTATGTATATTTTACCACATTAAAAAAAAAAAAAAAAAAAAGACTTCCTCAACGTTAAAACAGTAAAAGGGATAAAGGGAAAGGGAAAGCCCTAATAGTAACAATGTCCACTGTAATAGGGTTATTAAAGTCACTGCCTCTTTATCTTAAAGAAAATTAGATTACATACTGTTTCAATTCTTCAACTGTAAAATTAGTAAGATCTGGAACATCTTGATCTTCATTTTGATCTTCCTCCTCTTCAGGGGGAGGCTGAGCAGCTACTTCACTTACTTCTTCAATTAGGAAGAGACACACAAATTTCTTAATACCATTCTCCATGTATTCTTATAGAGAAATCCACCTAATCTATTCAGTGCTTCTGATCTCAAGTTTACTGGCCAAGGAACCTAATACAATTTTTTATTTTGATATGTGATATTAACTCTGTAACATAAAATTACTGGTAAAAAGCCTGCACATTAGGTATATTAGTTAACTGAAACACATGTCCACTATAAGGTAGTTCAATCTTGGGAAATCTAAAAGAATTTCATTATAAACCAAAAATCAAAACTAAAAGGTATACCTATGAATTCAATTATTATAAGGACCTTTATCATAACTTATATCATTATATTACATCATACATCTCAAAAACTTACTGAAGCTTTGTGTACATTTAAGTATAAAATCACACTTACGTGTTGTAGCTGAATCGGGTTGGGACAATTTGAGAATTCCTGTTTTTAGCAATTTTGAAAACAATTCATTTACATCCACTTGACTGAGATGATTATCAGGATACGCCTTAGGGAGGGCTCCTAACAGAAAAAAAAGAAAAAGAAAAAGAAAAAACACACTCTTAAAGTGAATGTAGAACTTAAAGATGCAAAGTATACCAAGCATTTTTCAAAGTTTTCTTCAAGATGTCCTGCCAACAGTAAATCTGATAAAACCTTATTAATTAGTTTAATTTCAAAAGCCCCTAAGATTATCCTTTTAATTTAGGTCTACAAGTCAGCACTACTTGAGAATATATTCTTTTTTCCTTTTTTCATTTTTTATTATATTTTTAAGTTCCAGGGTACATGTGCACAACGTGCAGGTTTGTTACATAGGTATGTATACATGCGCCATGTTGATTTGCTGCACCCATCAACTCGTCATTTACATTAGGTATTTCTCCTAATGCTATTCCTCCCCCAGCTCGCCAACCCCCGACTGGTCCCGGTGTGTGATGTTCCCTGCCCTGTGTCCAAGTGTTCTCATTGTTCAATTCCCGCCTGCAAGTGAGAACATGCAGTGTTTGGTTTTCTGTCCTTGTGATAGTTTGCTTAGAATGATGGTTTCCAGCTTCATCCATGTCCCTGCAAAGGACATGAACTCATCCTTTTTTATGGCTGCAAAGTATTCCATGGTGTATATGTGCCACACTTTCTTAATCCAGTCTATCACTGATGGACATTTGGGTTGGTTCCAAGTCTTTGCTATTGTGAATAGTGCTGCAATAAACATACGTGTGCATGTATCTTTATCGTAGCATGATTTATAATCCTATGGGTATATACCCAGTAATGGGATTGATGGGTCAAATGGTATTTCTAGTTATAGATGCTTGAGGAATCGCCACACTGGACTTGAGAATATATTCTAAAACAAATGATGTGAACACTGAAAACAATGACCCTTTATGCTCCCTTCTCCCATGCAATGCAGCACCACCCCATCTCCAACTTTTCACCTTTCTAATTCTCTCTTCCTCATCTTCTAAGTATACTGGAAAAGGTAGTTTTATATAGATGAAATAGTTTATCACCTCTTAGCACTAAGCCTAAGTGGAAGTACTCCTGACCTCAATGCTCCCTGACATAACAGAAGAACTGAAACAGGGAGATGAATCAGATGGCTCAGAGTATACCTGCTCCTATGATCTTTGCTAAAAAGTGTACTGCCCTTGCAAAGCAGCTCAGGCTATTGCTGAAAAGGTGTCATGGTTACTAAAGCTTCAATAACTTGAATAAATTAGATAAGCCTAACAATCTTGTTTTGCTTGATGAGGAATCCTCATCGGTGAGGAATCATTCCAGTCCCATATTTTTCCAAGCGCTATTCTAATAATTGTGATTCTGTGTGTGTGTGTGTGTGTGGTGTGTGTGTGTGTGTGTTTGTTTTGAGATGGAGTCTTGCTCTGTCGCCCAGGCTGAAGTGCAGAGTGCTCGGCTCACTGCAAGCTCCGCCTCCTGGGTTCACACCATTCTCCTGCCTCAGCCTCCCGTGTAGCTGGACTACAGGTGCCCGCCACCATGCCTGGCTAATTTCTTTTTGTATTTTTAATAGAGACAGGGTTTCACCGTGTTAACCAGGATGGTCTCGATCTCCTGACCTCGTGATCTGCCTGCCTTGGCCTCCCAAAGTGCTGGGATTACAGGTGTGAGCCACCGCACCCAACCATAATTGTGATTCTTTAACTCAACTATGAAAACAATACTTTAGGCCAGGTGCAGTGGCTTACAGCTACTCGGGAGGCTGAGGCACGAGAATCATTTGAAACCGGGAGGCGGAGGTTGCAGTGAGCCAAGATCTCACCACTGTACTCCAGCCTGGACAACAGAGCAAGAAGACCCTGTCTCAAAAAAGAGAAAACAATATTTTAATGCATTTGTACGTCACTGTGATGCATCTCACTACACCTACAGAAAAGTTCTGAACCACTAAAAATTCCTCTTAATGGCAAAAATTCAATTTGCATCCACATACACATAATCCCTACCCTTAGACACTGTATACTCTACACTTATCCTACTGCCTTATATATAGTAGGCTAATTAATGTCTGTTCAAACTAAATGTCTGAATACATGAGTGAATAGATCAACTTCAATAGTTAATCAATTACAGTAACATTTAGCTCACTAGTTTAACCTTTACTTTCCATTAAATTAGCTATTTATATGCCTAGGATGCATAATTAGCTATTCACATGTCTGAGGGTAGGCAAGTCTAGTAACCAAGAGCATAAACTATGGAACCAGGACTCCCGGGATTTTAACCAGAAATTCCACTTTCTAGTTGTGTGACATAATCAAGTTCCTTATCTATGCCTCAGTTTCCCATGCCTGTACAAAGGGTAATAATAATTCCTACCTAAGTACCAATCCTAAGATTGTTATGAGGTTAAATGAATTAATATTTGTAGGGAACTGAGGTGTTTGGCATTATTATGTGGTTTTTGTTAAACCAAAAAAAAAAAAAATCAGTAGCCTTTCTATACTATAAAGCTCTTTGAGGTCAAGTGTGGTGGCTCCCAATACTTTGGGAGGTCGAGGTGGGAGGACTGCTTGAGCTCAGGAGTTTGAGACCAGCCTGGGCTACATAGTGAGCACCCTCTTTAAAAAATAAATAAATAAATAAATAATTTTTTAAAACTTTAAAAATAAAGCTCTTTGAAGGATGAACTTTATTAAATTCATCCTAGCATACAGCAGATGACTAACATATGTCTGAATGAATAAATGAACATGGGTATACTTCCTACTAGAAAAGGGATGTTTACACTTTCAAATTAGAGAAGGAACCTTGAGAGAAGCTAAATATAGCACACTGAAAACTGCTGACACCTCTTGTAAGAGTAAGAAGAACTTGAAGAACGAAGACACACCTAATGTCCCATTCATGTAACCAGGGGAATAATTGTGACTTCCTCTGTTACACTGCTATGCCCTGTACACATACACATATAACCCAAGGTTGTAAAAGCAAAACAAGGCTGGGCACAGTGGTTCATGCCTGTAGTCCCAGCACTTTGGGAGGTCAAGGCAGGTGGATCACCTGAGGTCAGGATTCAAGCCACCCTGACCAATATGGTGAAACCCTCTCTCTGTTAAAAATACAAAAATTAGCCAGGTGTAGTGGCATGCACCTGTAGTCCCAGCTACTGGGGAGGCTGAGTCCAGGAGAATTGCTTGAACCCGGGAGGAGGTTGCAGTGAGCTAAGATCGTGCCAACACACTCCAGCCTGGGTGAGAGAGCAAGACTCGTCTGAAACCAAAAAAAAAAAAAAAAAAAAAACAAGAGAATTTGTAGATTCTGTAGAGCATCTTATGCCACTAACGCCAATATAACAAATCCTCTGCTCAACAACAAAAACTGAGTTCTAAAGGAAAAAACATTAACATAACACTTGACAAGTTACAAAGTACTTTTACATATACTGTATCATTTGATTCTCTAAAAAAAAAAAAAATACTGATACTACCATATCCTGCTTTTTTCTTGGTTTTTGTTTTTTTTTTTTTTTTTTGAGACAGAGTCTCACTCTGTCACCAGGCTTAAGTGCAGTGGCATGATCTCAGTTCACTGCAACCTCTACCACCTGGGTTCAAGTGATTCTCCTGCCTCAGCCTCCTGAGTAGCTGGGACTTCGGGGGCCCACCACCACACCCAGCTAATTTTTATATTTTTAGTAGAGACGGCGTTTCACCACATTGGCCAGGATGGTCTCCATCTCTTGACCTTGTGATCCACCTGCCTCGGCCTCCCAAAGTGCTGGGAATACAGGCATGAGCCACCATGCCCGGCCCATATTCTGTTCACAGAGGAAAAAACTGAACCTCAGGGGATACTTGCTTATAGCCTGTCCATTTATAAAGTAACAGAGTAGAGATTCCAACCCTGGTCTTCTGGGCTTTAGATCCCAAATTCTCTCCTTCTCTTTTCATTATAGTAACAAAATAATAATAACAAATATTAATTAGTCATAATTGTCCATGTAGAAATTAAAAATTAAAAGCTTCCAAATTAATTGTATTTCTTGACACAATTTAAGAACTAATGTATACTGGCCGGGAACGGTGGCTCATGCCTGTAATCCCAGCACTTTGGGAGCCAAGGCGGACGGATCACGAGGTCAGGAGATAGAGACAACGGTGAAACCCCATCTCTACTGAAAACACAAAAAATTAGCCAGGCGCGGTGGCAGGCACCTGTAGTCCCAGCTACTTGGGAGGCTGAGGCAGGAGAATGGCGTGAACCCGGGAGGCGGAGCTTGCAGTGAGCCGAGATCACGTCACTGCACTCCAGCCTGGGTGACAGAGCAAGATCCCGTCTCAAAAAAAAAAAAAAAAAAGAACTAATGTATAAAAAAGATATTGGCTAGGATTTCCTAATTACTTCAGAAGTTTTGGAAAACTCCATAAATTTACTGTAAACTGATTAACTCAATGCTACAGTAAAACATGTTTCTGAAACAGCTGTTTCACTGATTCAGAAATGAAAGCAAGTATCACTAATGTATATACTTCCCACTTACCACATATTAAAACTAAAATTCATTCTGCCAGGCATGGCAGCTCACACCTGCCATCTCAGCACTTTGGGAGACTGAAGGGGGCAGATCAGTTGAGGTCAGGAGCTCAAAACCAGCCTGGCCAAGATGGTGAAACTCTGTCTCTACTAAAAATACAAGTTAGCCGGGTCTGGTGGCACGCGGCTGTAGTCCCAGCTACTCAGGAGGCTGAGACAGGAGAATTGCTTGAACCCTGGAGGCAGAGGCTGTAGTGAGGCAAGATCGTACCACTGCACTCCAGCCTGGGTAAGAGAGCAAGACTCTGTCTCATAAATAAGTAAGTAAGTAAATAAATAAATAAATAAATAAATAAAACTAAAATCCATTTTAAAAGTCCTTTTATCTAGTACTAAGCCTCACCCCATAGTAACAAAGATGCTTATCAGTGTACCTGGCTAGGAAAGCCGCTTTTTGCTATTTAAGTGCCCATAAAAACATAAAAATTAATCAACTTTATTAATGCAGTATCCTCAGTATTCACTTAATAAATGTTTACTGGATCATAACACATACTTGAAACATCAGATAATTGAGATTTCTGAGGTTTGTCATTTATTTCATTCTATCTCAATACAGATGTCATACCTTCCTTCCCACCTCCTAGTTTCCACCAAATAGGTTTCCTTCCCTCTGGTTTGTGGACTACAAGTCCCCGCTAACCATCTCTAGCTGTAAATAGGTACATCCACAATGTAAATAAACTTAGAAAAGGAACAAAAATATGTCAGCCAGATTAAATTTCTCTAAATTAAATATACCTTTGCAAAACTGTCATTTCCTAAAATTCAGCAAGTTAGCTATTCAACGAAACAATAATAATTTGTCTTTTGAAAAACAAAGTTCATAAAGTACATACCTGGAGGATTCTGAACAAATCCAGGATTTTGTGGATGAACTGGTAAAAACTGTTGTCCTTGACCAAAAGCTACTGGCTGAGCAACACCACTCAGAACCTTTAAGAAAAACCTTAATTTTAAGAACATATTTTCTACATTTCAAGTAAAACTTTGAACATCCTAATTACATAAAAATATTCATAGATGTCACAAGGCCTGCCTTAGATTAAGAAAGGTAACTAAAGATTTAGTTAGTTTTAGATTTAGAAAAGTAAATCTAAATAAATAAATAAAGATTTAGAACGGTAACTTGGCTGTATCACTTCACTTCTAGGTCTTCTACAAACAGGAACAATAAAACCTTCCCTTACCCGTTTCACTGAGGTATAAGTTACTGAGAATGGGTTAAAACTTCTTTGAAAAGTTTAAGGTACCTACTAGAGAGGCAAAGTAGCCCCTCAAAAAGGAAAATGTATGATACCATGCAAACATAAGGTAACTAGCTGTGTTACTTTACACAAGTCACTTTACCTTGCTGGTGCTTTCCCTTATTTCACAAATAGAAGAACTGACATAAAGCAATATGACCTATACACAATCACAAGGGCTAGTTAGGAGCAAAACTAAGGCCAGAACTCCTCACCCTTGCCCGTTTTCCAGATATCAAAAGCCTGTTTTAATTAGCAATCTGAATTACCAAGCAGGTAAGTATCCTGCTTGGCCATTATCTTTGCATACAGTTATAGCTACATTACAAAGTAATCCTGTAAAAGGTCTTGTAAAAGATGTCAAAGGGAATGTTAAAAAATAGAACAATCATGGAGCAAGAACTGCACTGGCAGACAAATACAGTATTTGCAGTCCAGAGGGAGGCAGGACTTCTACATGTTGCTGGTATGTAAATAAATGTCCATTTATAATCCTTCTTCAGTATATATGTGGACTTTTGGTGGTAAGTACACATAATAAAAACCCCACCAATCCTGTGCAATGTAGAAACAAGACTAAATAAGTACCATTCTAGAGTATGTGTCAATTTCTTTCAAGGATATACAGTAGAGTAGATCTAGACAGGCCAACTGTTTTTTCATACGATTAGAGATGAACAGAAGGACTACTTTCTATTAATAATGTTCCTAATGTGCTTTTAAAATCTTTCTTATTTTGTATTTTCTTCCATACAATCTTACTACTATAAAATAAATCTGTCCTAGTAAGAAAATGTCAGCACCTGGAAAAGAAATAAAACAGCCCAGGAGAATTTCAGCACGCAAGCAAAAGTAGTCATTCAAAACCAACCAAGTTAATCACAAATTGTAAACATACTACCTTAAAGTTATTTCAGTATGCATTTTAAAATGTATACAGAACAAGTGTAAAAGAATACCAACAGGTAACTGCATGCTTCATAACCAGAGTGTATTTGGAAGGCTATTTGCTACTAAGTTTGCTACATTGACATTAATATCAAACAATTGTGTTTAATTGAAGTGACTGGAAAGGTGGTAAAAAGTAGAAAAACAGGACAAAGAAAAAGAATTGCAGACTATGAAAGCATGGACAAAATTTGATCTTCTTATTTAACTCAGGTTAATGAAATTCTTGGTCAAAGAACAGTCCAAGCAATCAGTTCCATGGCTACTTTAAAGCACATCAGGGCCCAACAGTTCTACAATGCAGACCTCTATGAAACACAATTATGTAATATTTCAAAAGCTTTAAAGCAAAAACAAAACAAAAAGCAGAGTTGGGGGTGGGGGTTTGAAAGAGCTAAAATCAATTTTGGATTTAAGCTGCAAATTTCATTCCCAAAAGACGCTCATCCCACTTCCTTAGCAGGTGGCTTTAGAGTACATTAAAAACTTCTTCCCAATCTATACAATAAACTATGTCCTGAAAACCTTTCTAGAAACATTAAAAAATGGTTATCTGCATACAACGCAAATTTAGAATAACAGACTTACCTGTTGAGATGCCTGAATATTTCCTACTGTCATTGGAGCAGGTATATTGCCAAAGTTTCCAAATTGAGAACTCTGAAGATTTTTTTCATCAAAATAGTGTCCAGAAGCTCTGTTAAGTGGATTAGAGAAACTCTGGTTTCCAGGGCCATGTGGTCCATTAAAATTTGGTCCTTGAGGTGAATCAAATATTTGTTCATGTCTTTGGAACTGTAGTCCTTGGGATGGGGCATTAAAAGCATTGCCAGGTGGATCATTATATGGACCAGTCTGATTGAAAGATACTGATTCAAGCCTTTGTGAAGGGTGATTGTCAAATCTTGTGCCTTGAAGACCAAGAGGAATATCAAACCTTGATGCCTGCTGATGTTGTGGACCATCAAATCTTTGAGGTACACCATCAAATCTGGGCTGAACCTGCTGTCCAGGTGGTCCATCAAACCTCTGAGGGCCTGGCTGACCAGGAGTCCTTTCAAATCTAGGACCTGGCTGACCATGTAATCCATCAAATCTTGGCAAGAGTGACGGCTGACCTGGCTGCCCATCAAACCTTAAAGCATGACAACCTTCAAATCTTGGACCACCTTGACCCAGAGGCCCTTCAATTCTCAGGCCACCTCCTGGTACAGAAGGACCCTCAAACCTCATTCCACCTCCTTGTTGGACTAAAGGACCTTCAAACCTGATACCAACCCCTGGTTGGCCATGTGGACCCTCAAACCTAAGGTTCCCACCAAGTTGATTATGTTGTCCCTCAAATCTCAGACCAGCTACTGACTGACCATGAGGGCCCTCAAACCTCATTCCAACTCCTTGCTGTAGCAAAGGGCCCTCAAATCTGATTCCACCTCCTGGCTGACCATGAGGTCCATCAAACCTAATCGCAGCCCCTGATGGACCATGACCTCCCTCAAATCTAAGTCCACCTACAGGCTGACCTCGGGGATTATCAAATCTAAGTCCACCCACAGGCTGACCATGAGGTCCCTCAAACCTTAGACCACCCACGGGTTGACCACGATGTCCCTCAAACCTCAGACCACCCACAGGCTGGCCCCCTGGTCCCTCAAATCGCAAACCACCTGCAGATCCCTCAAACCTCAGACCAGGGGAACCTTCAAACCGAAAACCACCTCCTCCTGCTTGACCAATTGGGCCCTCAAACCGCAGAGGTGTCCCCACTGGTCCTGGGGGACCTTCAAATCTCAAAGGACAACCACCTCCTAGCTGACCTTGTGGCCCTTCAAATCTCAAAGGGCCTCCTCCCCCCATTTGTCCTGGTGACCCATCAAACCGAAGAGAAGCTGGTGTGGGAGGTCCATCAATTCGAGGGCTTAATTTATTAGGTCCTTCAAAAATCATCTTGGTTGGGCCATCTCTTGCTACTGATGGCCTACTAGGTCCATCAAATAATGGTCTGTCTTCAGCTAAAGCTGTAAGTCGCTGATTTGTATCCAGGCCAGCGAATCTTGATGCTGGGCTATCTACAAATGGTTTATCTGAATCTTCGTATCGAGGTCGCTTAAGTGGAAAACGATCATTGAATGGAGATCTCTGCTCTTCTCGCACACCTTTTAAAAAGGAAAAAAATTATTTTCACTAAATCTAAAGTTATCTTAAAATCTTCTCTTTTCACATAAATGTTTAGCCAAAGATATAACTATCTCACTATATTAGAGGGGCAGGAAGAGACAGACAGCATAAAGCAGCAGATAAGACTCTAGAGTCAGACACACCTGAGGAACAAAAACATTCCCATCCTATCAACATACTACTTATTTCATTTTGAGAGCAAGTTATTTAACCTCTCTTTTATTTCCTCTCTGTAAAATGGGGAGAATATATACTTCATTGTGTTGTTGTGAGGATTAAATCAAAATACATATTTAAAAAACCTAATGAAGTACCTGACACACAACTGGCTTTAGAAATATTAGCTCCCTTCCCTTCCCTTTCCTTAAAGGGAAAAAAGTAACAAAACAAATGGGAAAAAAATGGTACTCTGAACAGTCACAAAAATCCATCCCCACTTAGCTTGTTCATTTTCCCTTCACTGCTGTGTGATTCAATAGGCATAATCTGATTTAACTTTTTCTACCTTTAGCAGAGACTTGCTCGTCATGTCTTCTCCGGCCCTCATGGGGTGAAAGATTCTCAGCATAAGTACGACTCCCAGATATAGGAGAAAGACGTCTTGCTCTTTCACTAAATTGTTCTTTTCTGTCAAACTGTGCTCCACTATTCCTACTTGCATGTTTACTTTTGGATGGCTCACATTCTATTCCAGACAACAAGGCATCAGTCAAAGGGTAGTCAAAAATATCAGGATCTAAGAGATCAAGTCTTGGAAATGAATGCTGAACCTGTGTCCTTTTCAGTTTTGCTTTATGTTCATAGTAGGTTAATTCAGCATCAGATAAGAGAGGTTTCTTTTTTAATCCACCTTTATTTTCTTCTGTAGGACTATCCCGTACATTGCATCTATGTTTACCTTCTTGATACTGAAATAGCTGTCGAATTTGATGCACAACAACAAGGAAGTCATCCTGTGTAATTTCACCAGATGCTAAACGTTCACTCGTCTGTATAGGGGTGATAAAAGGAAATAAAATTATTTTAAATATAAAAAAAAACAAAAAAATAGACAAAAGAGAATAATGACATGGGATTAATCATAGTAACTACCTTTTGAAGTAATTCTCTTTTGCTTGCAAGAGTTAACTCTTTAGGAATCTGAAGATTGGCATCTACGCTTAATCGATGCTGTTGCTGCTTTGGGGCTCGAGGTGATAAAATTCCTTTAGTGCTTGACCAACTCTCCCTATGCCTCAGATGAGGAGGTTTACTATGTTCATCAACCTGCTGTAAGCTGAAACCATAAAAGCAGTATGTTACTTTGAAATGTTTTTTAAAAAAATACTCAGGACCATATTTAAAGATTCTTTTCAAAAGGATATGGTTAAAATGGGCATATGTAATCACAAAAAGTAATTAATTAAATGATTAAGAGCATGAAATATGCAATCAGCAAAAACAGATATGAATTCTAATTCTTGCATGTCCTGGACTGCAGCCTTAGGTAGATTAGTTAACCTTTCTAAACTTCAGTTTCCTTATCTGTAAAATAGAAATAATAATAGTATTTAACCCACAGAGATATAAGAATTAGATGGAAAAAAGTACTAACAGCACCCAATAAACATTTTCCAATTTTTAAATTAACACTATCTTTTGAAACATACACACTATTACACTTGACTTAAAATGTTAACATCATACCTTTTATTTTCTTCCCAACCAGATTTCCATCTTTTGGCAGACTTGGAACTTTGCCAGTTTTCTACATTCTCCTTTGGTTCAGTGCCTGACTTTGTAGAATGCTGATTTGTAGTTTCTTGTGGCCGCTCCTCTTCCGTCTTTTTCATTCGCCTTGGATCCCGAATATCCTGTTTATTACTTCTCTTAGCGTTTCTGTCTTCCCTAGAAGGTGGTGTAAACTCTTCCATATGTGACTGCTTAACTCCAGATTGGCGAATCTTTCCAGCTTTAGGTGTCGCCGTTGGAGACATACTTCTTTGCCTTCGTTTGGGTGACCGCCTATCTCTTCTCTTTGGGGAATGTATAATTGGTGACCTAGACTTGGGTGATCGAGATCTTGATCGCTTTCTAGTACTCGATCTCCCTGGTTTTGTCCCCTGTTTTTCTGACTCTTCTGTTATTGTATCCTGTTTTTGTACAATGCCATTTATGATTTTATTTCTACTTCCAGCCAGTCTGTGTTCAGATGACTTCATGTGCTCATCTTTATCCTTTTTTTCTGCAGTTTTTCTCTTCTCTTTCACATCATCATCTTTGCCATCAGTCTTATCCTGAAGATGTTTTTTTAATCTTGGGTCTCTCTTGTTCATATCAGACAACCTCATACTTTCTGATTCTTGATTTTTCAAGTCTTTTGTGTGAGATAATTTGTTTTTCAAAGGTGATGGTGATTTCGATTTCGATTTTGATTTAGAATCTAATTGTTCAAGTTCTTTCTTGGTTATTTTTTCACCTGATTTACTTTTTTCTTGCTTAGATGAATTTAGTTTTTCAGAGGGTATAGTTTTACTTGTCTTAATATCAGACTGGTTTAATGTGTTCATTAGAAATTCTTTCCTGTGACTTTGATCTTTTCCATGAGAATGTTGGCTTATCCTGTTCAGACGAGGATCCCGGTTAGTTCCTTTCACATCCTGAATTTGTAAGGATGGTCCTGGACGGCTTTTCTCAGATTGCACAGGAACCTGATGAGGAGCTTTAACTGCCATAGGGGGAATCTGTGAAACATGTAATTTGGATGGTGCAGATCCAGGACCTAAATTGGATGTTTCCTGCTGAACACTAAGAGAAACTGCCTAAAACACAAAATAAATGTTCATGTCAACACTGTAAAACATGAAGATTGTCAAGAAATTGCAAACAACTGAAGAATATAATGCTTTATTCAATAAATATATTTACTCAATACTGTATTTAAATTGTACACTTCTAATGAATTGAGATTACAATGAAAAGAAAAAGTCCATGATTTAAGTTGCCGATTATTTCTTACTAGTATTTTTGAGATTTTATAATATTATCTCTAAATAGAATGAAAAAAAAAAATTGTTTCTCTTTCTAATTATTCAGGATTCTGAGCCATACTGCTCCTAAGTAATTGCTAAACCACTACACTCCAGCTGCACAAGAATCAGAGTCATTTCAGCTAAATTCTAAGTCCTAAAATTTAGTTTCTCCCAAAGTGGTGCTATTAATGAACTTATAAAATTCTGCCTTCCTGTACCTCACTGTTGAATAAGCTCAGATGCTAAGCAAAATAACTTAGTATAAAGTCGTTCATGTGTAGAAATATATCATTTTCCTGGCCTCCTTAGTTTTGTCATTTCTGCTCATGAAGTATAAGCTCACAAAACATTAAAGACTATGCAAAAATATTTGCCACAACATGCCTACCATCTTGGGACTGAAATATTAAGTCCACATAATGTAATGATTAAACAAAACTAAGATGCTACTTTATAAGATAGCAATCTAACAGAAAACTAT
Organism: Trachypithecus francoisi; assembly: GCF_009764315.1. Classification (NCBI taxonomy): domain Eukaryota; kingdom Metazoa; phylum Chordata; class Mammalia; order Primates; family Cercopithecidae; genus Trachypithecus; species Trachypithecus francoisi. The sequence continues at coordinate 72,931,830 of NW_022681473.1, read as the reverse complement.
TCGGAGGAAATAGTGTAGTTTTTTGTTTTGGGGGGTTTTCCTGAGACAGTGTCTTGCTCTGTCACTCAGGCTAGAGTGCAGTGAAGCAATCATACCTCATTGCAGCCTTCAGTGATCCTCCCAACTCAGCCTCTCAAGTGGCTGGGACCACAAGCATGCACTACCACACCTGGCTAATTTTTTTTTTTTTTTGGTAGGGCCTCACTATGTTGCCCAGGCTGGCCTCAAACTCCTAAACTCAAGCGATCTTCCCACCTCGGACGTCCAAAGTGTTGAGATTACAGGCATGATCCACTGCACCTGGCCTATGTGGTTTTTAATCAAGTGAATTTTACAATAAAGATATAAAAGTATAATCTAATAAATATATTATGATTTGTAAAAAAAAAAGTTAAAAGAGTACACTACTAATAAAAGTAACGTTAATAAAATTCAAACATAAACATTACTTCTGTATTGTCACACAGGTTTAAAATATTTAAAATGCCAATCTCCCTTACTTACCAGTTGTGCCTTAGCTTGCTCTAGCTCAAGCTCCAGCTTTTTCTGCTGAAGTTCTAACAACTGTTTTTGCTTTGCCAGTAACTGCTGCCTTATTAGTTGTTCTTGTGTAAGATTCTTTTGTATATCAGGAACAATTGGAGGAGTGGAGATGCTAGGGGAACTGACCACTGTACCAGGTGTTGAAGGCTCCTCGGGCTATAAGAAAAGACAATTTGTTAAGAAAAATATATCAGCTAAAAAGGAAGCTAGGGAGTAAATAAAAATTATCAGTTTAACTCTCAGTAATTATCCAAATTCCTAAATATCACACAGAATTTAACTCTTTAATAATTATCCAAATTCCTAAATATCACACAGAAAACTTATCAGGAATTTAAAAGCCAAAGTAAATGTTACATAATACCTAAACAAGGTGAATACATTTCTAAATAAAAATTCCAAATATATATATATATATTTTTTCAAACTGAACCGATTCACTATAGAGTAGTCTATTTTGGCTTTCTGGCATTAAGTTCTCTAGAAGAATTCAAAATGTGATACTTAAAAGCATGTTACATACTATTCATATTAAAACTTACCGACTTATTTAAAAATTTAGGATTCACATGGATGCTAGACGTATTCACATTGGGGGGTAGAGGTTTAATAGGCCAAGCAGGATCTAATGAATTGACTCTGACATCCAGGGCATAAAGTTTCTTCAAAGGGAATATTTCATCCCATGTGGAACGTAACTTAAATAAACTTTTTCTAGTATTTTCATCCACCTAGAACAACAGAACAATTCTATGGCTTGTTAAGTTACTATAGAATATTTTATATATTAAAAGTAAGTTATATAAATCTGCTCTACTTCACATATAGAACTGTACTACCCATTGGTAAGTACATTCAACAGTAATAATTTATTAAAGGTGCATTTCTCCTTCAAAAACAGAATAATTAAAGCCATTTTCACCTAGCCTTCATGCAAGCAACCAACCAGGCGAGCCTTTCTATATACAAAACGTTTCCACATCTTAGAGCTTAGTATAATATTCCTAACATTACTCTTACTCTGGAAAAAAAATATAAAACAACTAGAAAATATAAAACTAAAAAATATAAAACTAGAAAAATTGATTACCTGATGGCTTAAATGTTTTAAATTACTTACATAGTAGTACAAAGTTAAAATTAAGGCAAAACTATCTCACTAACCAATGCTCAGCAATACTATATGGTTGGGTACCTAGGAATAAGTTATTGTGGTGTGGAAAGCACTTTAACAACTGAAATTTACAAAATCTTAACCACTGATAAGCCTTAGTTTTAAATAACTTATCTGTTCACGTTTGTGATGGCCTAACAATTTTTAGAAAATCTGCCACTGCCAGGCACAGTGGCTCTTGTCTGTAATTCCAACACTTTGAGAGGCCGAGACAGGTGGATCACCTGAGGTCAGGAGTTCAAGACCAAACTGACCAACATGGTGAAACCCTGTCTTTACTAAAAATACAAAATTAGCCAGGCATGATGGCTCATGCCTGTAATCCCAGCTACTCAGGAGGCTGAGGCAGGAGAATCACTTGAACCTGGAAGGCGGAGGTTGCAGTGAGCCGAGATGGCGCCACTGCACTCCAGCGTGGGCAACAAGAGCAAAACTCCATCTCAAAAAAAAAAAAAGAAAAAGAAAGAAAATTCACCATCAAGAAACCTAGAACTTGTGAAAACCAAGTTACATTTTCAACATTACAACAGATAATAAAGCCTTAACTATATTCGTAAGTTTTCATATAATAATGTATTTATTATAAGGTCATTTTAATCAACTGTCATGTTAATGCCCAGTTAGATTCAGTAAAGGTATGCTACCAAACACCCAAGTGAATTTGAACATACTGAAACTGAAACCAAGAGGTTGGTTAAGCTTCTCCTTAAGACTACAGCCTCTGGTTAGCAGTATTCAGCAAATGTCTACAATATTATATTAACAAGCATTTTAATGCTATCTGATATGGAGCTTTCCAAATTTCTTCTATATATACTATTTCTTTTCTCTAAGAACTTAAAAACATTTCTCAAATAGCAACTACCTATTTTCTAATAAACATGTAAAATCTAATAATAGTTCCTCCAAAAAAAATTCCAATTCTACAAATCTGACAACTGACACAGAGGTGATCATCTACTAAAATATAACTACCACCAAATACTGTCATTACGAAACAATCTTTAAACCTAAATATCTCCTAAGTGCCTTTTTGCTCAATGTGAAAGATACAGCCTGACAGGCAGAGAATTACCTCAGCAAATCCCTTGTCTTCCTCAACATAATACTGCTATAACCAAACCACCACATATGTTACATTATGAAATAAATTTACAATCTCTAGATATGAAAAATAAGCCTAATTTCTGAACACTAAGGTGGGGGGAAAAATATTTCCAGAATAACCTACAGCAGTTAACTGGTCCACCACTGACACATACCAACAACATTCATCTAAAACATACTTGAACAATATAACAAAAGAGTAAACATTTCCAGAAAACAAAACAAAAAAACATAGAAGTTTCAGGAACCAATCACAGGTTGAGACACTGAGGGATTATGCTTTTTTTCCCCCAAAGAACAGTCAACATCCTAACACCAGAAATTTAAACAATGAAATTTTAATTACTCTTGACGATTTCACATCTTTTTGCCTGGTTTATAAGTGATGAAACAGATGTTCAAATGAACAAACTCAATTTTTTTAAAAAGCACAATTCTAAAAGCAAATCCATCTATTCTTAAATGGACAATGTAAACCCCTAGAATCTGTTCTAAAACTCTAACATAAAACATTAACTTCAGCCTCTTTCTTTGAAATGGTACTAACGATAAATGTCCAAAAGTATAAAACATTTCACCACCCAAGAAAACCCAACACAAAGCAAGTATTTATTTAATCAGGAACACATTTTAAAAAAAAAAAAACACAAATGTTTCTAAATGCGTATGTACCTTTTCAAACACACAAATAAATGTTGCAACTAGATTTTTAGTAAAGGCAGTGAGATACTCTCTTCCAACGTTTTTCACAATAGAATCCATAAGGTACATAACAGGAAGCTTCTCTGAGGAAGGAGCCTGAATAAAAAGAAACTGACAAGTTTAGTATAATGAATTACCACCAAATAATTACTTTTAAAAGTGAGTTTTTAAACCTACAATACAGACCTCTATTTTTGTTGATACTAAATACTTTTGAAGTAATCTTTATGAAACTTAAGTGTTCAATCAAGTTCTCAACTCTTAAAATCCTTAGTTGAGCACACAAAAGCTCAGAATTACCAGGATGAACAGCTGTAATCCCTAATATACTCATTTAACATTCAATGAAATTTCAAGTTCATGTGGTAAAAAGACCTGTGTTTTAAGTGACAAAAATAAAGAGGAGGCGAGGGAAAATTACTTTATGTAATCCAAGTGTCAGTTTTGGGACCCATATTAATTTACAATGGTGTGCCTACACTCAAAGCAGTTTTTAGACCTCTTGTAGAAACTAATTTCCATAGGCATATTTTGTATGTTCAAGTCTATGAAGCTTTTGTTACCTGTAAAATCACTAGGATTACTTCTCTATAATCCAAATGAACAAAAATTAAGAACACTTCACCTAGGAAGTCAATGGCAAAACACTGAAACTTGCACAACAACATGCAGGAAGTTGCAAGTTTGTTACTCAGACAAGAAAAACTGGATGGAGCAGCCGCTGAATCATGTAAATCAGGTTGAACTTGACTCTGGAAACCAGGATTTGTCCTGAAGATTTTCTTCACAGCCTGGACTCTCCGCCGATAGTTTCCTCTGACATGCACAAACCAGGGGTTATAAATTTGTGCAGAGCCAGTGTGGTGATGCTGATATACAGGTGGCCCTTTCCAAAGTAAAGAAATGTTGCCCCAGTTCAACGGCAATGCCTACCCACCACTGGCTTTTAGAAGGCATAGCAAGCTTCCAGAAAGCATCAGCAGGTTCACAGACTTGTTGAGGAGCATTAAGACACACCATAATAGTCTTAACTCTGACTCCAAAGGAGTACCCATGATTTTTTAAATACAAAAAACTTAGGTTATCCCCATTTACCCACGCCACGTGTATAGGAATCTTACCCTGAGTAACACTTCCCATAGCTGCCTGAAGCTAGGGTAGGCTCACAGTTCTGGAGTACACAATGCCATATTTAATAAAACCAATTGCCCATACAAGTGTGTGGAAATGCTCTTGCTTCTGATAACACCTTTACGACCAAAAGTTGGCTAAGGAAACCTTTGAATAACTTTATGAAAACTTTCTTTTAAAGTACTGTCCAATAAAAGGGTTCACCCACTGCATGTGGGTCAACTATATTAAGTACGAACATGTCAAATGGTTTACCGCTGTGTCTTTACCTTACCATGTCATGTTTTACACCACTTTAGTCATTATGGTACTTATGAAGATAAACAGGCTCACTTTAACACCAGTCTGTTAAGTAGACTAATTTTTTATTGTACAAGTGAAGTCCTTATATGTATTATTTTTTGCTACTGCTCTCTTGGGAGGAGTCAAATTAAGTGTGAATCCTTTAGTAACGCAGAGAAGCTAAAGAATAAGGACACAAACATTCACCTCCAAAACACAAAACCAGGCCAGTTTGCTACCAAATAACGGAAAATCCCTCCCCTCACCCTCGATCCCAACCAGGATTAAGATAGTTCCCCCAAAGTGACTTTTACATCTTTTCCTCAATCTGGCTTTACAAAAATAAGCAGGAAACGTGTGCCCCCAAAATTTCAGTCTTTTACCAGCAAATAGCCCATCTATTTTCATCACTGTGTAGCGATATACAAACACAAGTTTTATGTGGTCACTATATTCAGCATTTAGTTTTCGGTTCTCGAAGGTCTTCTGGATCCATTAAAAACCAGCAAGGAAACTGTTCTTTTGAGTGACAACCTGAGCTGCTCAATATTAGGCGCTGTGGAATATTAAATCCCAAGATACGAGGTAATTAATTTTAAAACTCAATGTTTTTGCCTTAAAAACACGAGTGCTTTAAGGCATTTAATGTCAAGTTAAGCCTTCAACAAGGCAAAAACTAAGTTTTCATGTCCAAGATGTTTGTGGTATCAATAAAAAGCATGTTGAGTATGAGGAATGCTTCCTTTTTAAATCTCATACTTAAAAAAAAAAGCTGTTTTACATACATATTCACAGGAAAAAGTGAACGAAAACTTGTATTTTAGCTGTCAGACTGAGCATGATAAACTTGTTGAGGCCCTTAAAAGAAAAAAGGAAAAAAACCTTCCTTTTCGTCCTCTTTAAAGTATGAAAGGACCACCTGAAACCGTGTTATCTTGTGAGGAGGTTTACCCAAAAGAGTGGATGGAACCTAAAGAAGAATGAACCCAAGTCACTTAAAGACTTTTGTTTAAAACACACAACCACGTAGATAAAAATAAGTCTTGGAAACAGATTCTACACCTTACAAAGGTAAATAAAAAAGACAAATACATATTTTATATGTTTTATTCACAAATTTTATAATACCAGTCACACATTTCAAAACCATTTATTAGAGTCAGACCACTCAGTTTTACACTAGACAGAAACCGTCTCTAAACAATATATTGGTGGTTGTTGTTAAAGTGGCCTTTAAAAAGGGGTTCACTCTGCTAAAAGGAGGCTCATCCTGATAATTGCAATCACTAACAACTAGAAAAAACTAAACCGTAAGTACAAGCTTGAAAAATAAAATGTAGCACTGGGACGCTATTAAAACTCATTGTAACTAAGTTTAACAGTAACTTTACTTAAATGACATATCGCTCCCATATGAATCCACAGAAGAGGAGGACTACAGGGAAATATAAGGTGGCAGAGGACCACTTCTGTCAAGGGGTAAAGAAAAACACTCCTTCGCTATCAGGGAAGGGAGAAAAAAAGAGAAAAGGAAGAGGAGGAGGGACTGAACTTTTCAGAGAAACTGCAAGTACTTGTTACCCTCTGGGCCAGTTCTCCACCTACAGGTTGGATAAGATCTCCTCCCCCCACCCAAACCCCACCCTCAACCCCACTTGCCCCTATTTTGGGACAAATTAGACCCTCCAATAGGAGAATAAAAGTTTTATCTAGCCGCCCCCACCCCAAAATGGGGCTGACGGGTGTGAGCAGCTGCCTGGCTGGCAGGGAATGGATTCTCCTCTCTTCCCTTTCGCATCATGTGCTTTTCAGGCGCCATGTTGGGCTCCTAACAGGCGGCTGCTCCACTCGGGGCCAAATCCCTATTCCCACCCACCAACAGCTCGCTCCCAGGTCCCCCTTCACCTCCTTCCAACCCACAGAACACAATTACCAAAAAGGGTGCTGGGGGAAAATGGGAGACCCACTCTCCCACTTCCCAGGGGATTAAAATGGCTTATGTTAACTCTTACTTCCCCAAACCACAAACTGCCTTTAAGTCTCCCCCACCCAAAAGGGCTCTATTCAAAGCGTGTGTGTGTCGGGATATACAATGCGGTGGCCTAAAAAGGGAGTTGGTAAGCGGAAGTGGGACTCCACCCTTTATCCTCCCCACTCCTCCCCCCGAGAGGCCCATGCTCCAAGCCTGGGCCAAAGACCGAGCCTGAGTTGGAGGGGGGTGGGGGGTTGGAAAGAAGGAACACTGTCCCCCTTGGGATGGAAGCGAGACCTGGGATGAGGCTGACACTAAAATCAGGGAGTATTAGAAGAATAGGAGGCTGCGGGGTGTATAAAAACCTTGGCGGTTTGGGCCTCGATGAGAGAGACGATCTCCTTGGCGAAGGGCAGGTTCTCCTCGGCTAGAATGGTCAGCATATTGATGTGCGGCTTGCTATTGAAGGTCAGGTCTTCGAGCGATGACTGATAATCCCGACAGGCGTCCTCCCGGGCCCCCGCAGCACCGGCCTCGGCCGGCGTCTGCTCTGACATTGCGCCGCGGCCCCCCTCCGAGGTCCGCCGCAGCTGAAGCTGAAGCCGCTCTGGATACCCCGCCTCCCTTCCGACTCCTCTTCCTCTCCCCTGATCTCTCGCGGCTCCGGCTTCACCACATGCTGACCGCGGAGGGGGGATAGGGGACGACACAGGGGGAACCTCGGGTATGAAACGCCGCCGTCTCGCGGGTGATCTCCGTCCACTTCCAGCCGCCACAGAAGCTTCTTTCTCCACAGACACAAAATGGCGGCGGCAGTGGCGACTCCAGCTCCGAAAATGTCTGTGTTCCCAACCGCTGCGTCGTGCGAAATGAACTAGGGGAGGGGAAATGTGCGGTAAAGGGCGGGGCCGCTGATAAAACCAGGCGTGATTGGCTGGCCCGGTAACGTCACGAGCCCCGCCCCCAGCCCTTCCGCTGGACGTCCTGGCACCGCCTTCTTCTCCGGCCTCTACCCGGACTTTCGCAACATCTACGGCTCGGAGGTGCGCTGAAAAAGACGGCCCTTCTCATTGGCCGATTCATAAGGGCTGTTCGGTCATTTGTTACCATAACAACCCATTCAGGGAAGCCAATAGGCCTGCGGAAGGCAGTTCCCGAGGTCCAACCCAACCACTTTAAGAAGAAGGCTCAGCCGTCCCCTCTTCGTCCCTCCCTCTAGCTTCCCAGCCACTGAGCGGGCGTGTCAATCATCTTTCCTCCCGCCTGCCCCGTAGCTGCCACCGACGGTGGGGGCTGGAGGGGGCGGAGGCTTTCTGCCGCCGCACCCCCTCTCCGTTAGCGTCTCAGGTGCTCTCGAGAGCCTGGGCGGGTCCAGCTCCCCGGGCCGGCTACCCCTCTGGGAACTGGGAAGTGAGAGGGAGGTGCCGAATTTACCCGTAACGTCGAAAAGCACTGCTGGAGAGTTTACTCCAGCACGCCAAAATACCTAGGCGAGCTTGCCTGAGTTGAATCCCCAGGAAAATGCCTTTTTAGAGGTTAAGTGTGAAAGGCTTTTTCCTTTGGGATTTGGAGGAGCTCTTTAAGGAGCCCACTCTGAGCTCTAGGAAGAGTGTTTCTCAACAGCCACACCCAGCCGGACCCAAATATCTCCACTGTGAATCTGCATTTCAGGACCTACTTAGCATACACTATTTGGGGCAAGTAGGAAAACACACACGCATACACTTTTGTTTTAAACTTGTGGGGCTCTTTTCCCAGGTTGGAAATGATGCTCGCAAAACACACAAAGCTTTCAAATAAATAGTTCACTGTGGAGCTGCGACATAACACAAACCAAACGTAATTTTTTCATTGAGTAGCGATATTGACCTAAATATAAGCTTTTTAAATGTGTCAATTACGGGCTGGGCGCGGTGGCTCATCCCTGTAATCCCAGCACTTTGGGAGGCCGAGGCGGGCAGATCACGAGATCAAGAGATCGAGACCATCTGGGCCAACATGGTGAAACCCCGTTTATACTAAAAATACAAAAATCAAAGGCGTGGTGGTGTACGCCTGTAGTAGTAGTCCCAGCTACTCGGGAGGCAGAGGCAGGAGAACCGCTTGAACCCGGAAGGTGGAGGTGTCAGTGAGCCTAGATCTCGCCACTGCACTCCAGGCTGGTGACAGCGAGAGTCTGTCTCAAAAAAAAAAAAAAAAAAAAAGTGTCAATTACCTCAAATTGCTTTTCCATTGCCTTCCGTAGACTACTAGGCATTTGAGAGATAATTTTTTGCTCCCCAGAAGAAATTGCTCTTAAAAAATAAACTTAGCCGGGCATGGTGGCGGCAGCCTCTAATTCCAGCTACTTGGGAGGATAAGATGAGGCAGGATCGCTTGAACCAAGGAGGCAGAGGTTGCAGTGAGCCGAGATCGAGCCACCGCACTCCAGGCTGGGCGACAGAGTAAAACTCTCTCCCAAAACATAAACTACCTTGTCCCATAGAAAGTAACATTTTCGTTTCTTCTTTTTGTTTGAGTTTTTTAGTATCTTTATTGATGTATAATTGAAACATAATACTGCATAAAATGTGCTGCAAAGTTAAGTTTTGACATGTATTTTCCATTTTTTTCTTAGCGTGATATCACACATGAATGAAAAGTAAAACCTGGGAGGAAAACTGGTCTTCCCTCATTTGAAGCTAAGAAATATTGTTGAATAAGTATTTATAATCCCAGTAATTTCACACTATTGTTAGTGGTGATATTTAGATATACTAGACAGTTTAATAACATTCTAAGGTTTTGTTTTCTGGAGGGAAATGACCAGGGTGAAATAGTCCTCTGTTCATTTCCTTTTCATTTTAAAGGTGAATTTCATTATAGAAATATCTGTCTTTTACAGTTTTTAGCTTTCTTTTAACAGCAAAGTGAACTTCTAAAAAAAAATGAAAGGCTGCAAAGCTCTGATTTGGCTTTTATTGTATCCCTCACAGACTATATACAGAGTAAACAATTAATATATTTTAGCACATAAATCAACAAACCTATGTCCCCACAAATGACATGGAAAACTCAAGTGACTAGCAATCATTTTCAAATCATGTGCTATACTGTAACAAGAATATTTTTTCTTTAAATACTCAGGACAGGGCACAAACTAGATAACTGAAATTTTAAATACAAATAAGTGCGCAAAAATTCTCTCATGGATTTTCACTGCCAGTTCTTTCGTCAGAATATGCAACTAATGTACTTTCCACCAACATTAAGCCCTGGTTATTTCCTATCTCTATGCTAGGTGCAGTGGTGAACAAGATAGCCCCTTGGCCATACCTTCATGAAATATATACCTCAATCATAATCTCATGTAGTAATGCAAAAAAGTACTACATTTGTCCAGGAACCAGTGGTATCCCAGAACTATTTTCAATAATCAAATCCACTAATTATTGTGTTTCTGCAGAATATGAAGCATTTCCATTGTTTTTGAGGAAAATAACTGTACCCTTCCCTTGGTTCACAGAGTATTTACAAGAGGAGTTAATTCCTCCTTTAAAAAAACCTCTCAGCCTGGAAGTGGTAATAATTATCAAAAGATTAATTAAATTTTTAATTTAAATTTTAAAAACCTCTGTTCTATCTAATCAATAACTGTTCTTATGTAAGTTTTTGATATCATTAGAAAGATAGAAATGCGGATACTAAACACAAAAATACAAAGGATAAAAGGCCAGGTGCCATGGGTCATGCCTATAATCCCAGCACTTTGGGAGGCCCAGGAGGGCAGATCGCTTGAACTCAGGAGTTCGAGACCAACCTGGCCAACATGGCGAAACCCTGTCTTCTACCAAAAATACAAAAAATTAGCTGGGTGTGGTGGTGTATGCCTGTAACCCCGGCTACTCGTTTAAAATTTGTAGACCGGGTGCTGTGGCTCATACCTGTAATCCCAGCATTCTGGGAGGCTGAGGTGGGAGGATCACTTGGGCCCCAGAGGTTGCACTGAGTTGAGATCATGCTACTGCCCTCCAGCCTGGGCAACAGAGCCAGACTGCGTCTCAAAAAAAAAACAAAAAAAGGAAATAAAAAGTAAAAGCCAATCCCTTTAAAATTAAATAGTTATCGAGCACTGTCAGCAGGTAGAATTTCCCCCTTTTATGTGTAAATCCAGTGTGTGTAGATAATATGCAGCAATATTTACCTGTTATATATTATATATGCATATACATTTATTGCTAGAAATATGTAGTTTACTTATATAAACTTTTTTTTTTTTTTGGAGACAGGGTCTCACTCTGTCACCCAGGCTGGAGAGTGCAGTGGCGCGATCTGGGGTCACTGCAACCTCTGCCTCGGGAGCTCAAGGGAGCTCAAGGGATCCTCCCACTTCAGCCTCCCGAGTAGCTGGGACCACAGGCCTGCACCACTACACCTGGCTAGTTTTTTGCATTTTTGATAGAAGGTGGGTTTTCGGCATGTTGTCCAGGCTGGTCTTGAACTCCTGGGCTCAAGCAATCCTCCCACCTTGGCCTCCCAAAGTGTTGGGATTACAGGAGTGAGCCACTGCTCCCTGCAACATTATTATTTACATGTTTTATAACCACAAAAGTAATACATGCTTGTTTTAAAGAATTCAAATACAAGTACACAAAGAAAAAATGAAAACTCCCTCTCTCTGCCCTTGACCAACATGGTGAAACCCCGCCTCTACTAAAAATACAAAAAAAATTAGCTGGGCGCGATGGTGAACGCCTGTAATTCCAGCTACTTGGGAGGCTGAGGCAGGAGAATTGCTTGAACCTGAACTTAAGAGGCAGAGGTTGCAGTGAGCTGAGATCACGCCACCTATGCTCCAGCACTCCAGCCTGGGCAACAGAGCATGACTCGTCTGGAAAAAAAAAAAAAAAAAAAGGGTTGTCTGCTTTGTGTGCCTAAGTAAAATATAATGTTGCCTAATGAAGGGTAACAGAGTGGAAATGTCATGGGGAAAACGTAAATGTACTGTATATCATATATTTGGGGGATTGCAATATTGTTTATTTTACACGCTGTCATGGTTTGAATGTCTATTTTTTGTTGTTGCTTCTTTTTCTTTGTCAAATATGCTATTTTGACATATGGGTTTGGTTATAAAGTTTACTCTAAAACTTATGTGAATTAGCTGTTTTTGTTTCTTTTGAGACAGAGTCTTGCTCTGTCACCCAGGCTGGAGTGCAGTGGTGTGATCTCGGCTCACTTGACAACTTCAGCCTCCCAGGTTCAAGCGATTCTCCTGCCTCAGGCTCCCAAGTAACTGGGACTACAGGCACGTGCTAATTTTTGTATTTTTAGTAGAGACAGCTTTTCACCATGTTGGCCAGGCTGGTCTCGAACTCCTGACCTGAAGTGATCCGCCCACCTTGGCCTCCCAAAGTGCTGGGATTACAGGCGTGCGCCACCTTGCCAGGCCTAAAAATTATGTGAATTAGTTTTAACTGCATTATATTCTAAAATTCATTTCCTAGCTGGGCAAGGAGACCCCATCTCTATGGGAAAAAAAGTTTAAAAAAGGAAAAAAAAAGTAAAATTCATTTTTCCAAATTGGTGGTGGTTTCTGTGAGTCAAAATAAAAGAGCTCATTCTCATCACATAAGTGGTTTTCTGCTACTGATTTTTGCTTGAGAGGCCTGGTTCATCTGCTTTCTCCAGAGCTGTCCTGTGCCAGGAAATAACTTAAGGCAAGGCAAACATAGAGCCTGTTATCAGACAAGTGAGTTAAACCAAAGGGATGTATACAAGGATTATTGCATGGAGAAACCATAATCAAAATAGTGGTTTAAAGCATGAAGTCTGATGAAATGATTGATTGTCTCTGCAGCAGCTTCTTAGCCTCATGACTTTTAGGAAGTTATTTAACTTCTGTAAGCTTCTGTTTTCCCATATTTAAAAAGAAAATGACAACTCTCACCTCGTAATGTTGTTACAAAGACGGAATGAGCTGACATAACCTATTGTGAGACTTTACTATTGTATGTATATTTGACCCAGCAAACTCACTAAAGACAGATTTACTCAAACACCGGGAAATAAAGTACATAGGTTATGCATTTCAGGATAGTTTCAATTTGTTGTCACAAATTGAAAACAATTTAAGTCTGGGTGGTGGCTTATGACTGTAATCCCAACACTTTGGGAGGCCACAGAGAGAGGATCACTTGAGCCCAAGAGTTTGAGACCAGCCTAGGCAACATGGGGAGAACCTGTCTCTACAAACATTTTTTTTTTTTTAATTAGCTGAGTGTGGTGGTGCACACCTCTGGTCCTAACAGCTACTCAGGAGGCTGAGGTGGGAGGATCACTTGAACCTGGGAAAGAAAGGCTGCAGTGAGCCATGATCCTGCCACTGCACTCCGGCCTGGATGACACAACAAAACCCTGACTCAGAAAAAAAACACAATTTAAATGTCCAGTAGTAGAGGACAAGTTTATTTATAGTACCTGTATGCAACAGAACAGCAGTTCTCAAACTTTTAAGTCTCAGGGCCATGTTATACTCTTAAAAATTAATGAGGACCCCAAATAACTAGTGTATATGAATTCCACATATTAATGTTTATTATTTTATAAATTAGAATTTATAAATTATTTAAAACATGTATTTAAAAATAACAATAATAGGGCCGGGCACAGTGGTTCACGCCTGTAATTTCAGCACTTTGGGAGGCTGAGGTAGGCGGATCATGAGGTCAGGAGATCGAGACCATCCTGGCCAAGATGGTGAAACCCCATCTCTACTAAAAATAAAAAAATTAGTCAGGCGTCATGGCATGCACCTGCAGTCCCAGCTACTCAGGAGGCTGAGGCAGGAGAATCACTTGAACCCAGGAGGTGGAGGCTGCAGTGAGTCAAGGTCACACCCACCGCTGCACTCCAGCCTAGGCGACAGACCAAGACTCTGTCTCAAAAATAAATGAATAAAAATAACAATAATAAATCCTTTACATGTTAATATAAATAATGCTTCTTGAAAAATAACTATATTTTCCAAAATACAAAAAATCAATGAGAAAGGCTGCATAATTCACATTTTTGCAAATTTGTTTATAATATCTGGCTTAATAGAAGGCAGATGGATTCTCAGGTCTGCTTCTCCGTTTACTCTTGCAATAACACAGGTCATGTACCTTCTGGAAAGCTCAATTGTACTCTAGTGAAAGAGTGAAAAAGGAAAATAACATCTTAGGCTCCTCATGAAAATAATTTTTACTTCAAGCCCAGCTGTTACGTTGGTGACTACTGCGTTGAAATATAATACTATGTGCCTTTTTAAAAGAAGGAAGAAACTCTGCTACTGTAGAGCAATCTTTAAGATATATTTCATTTCAACTATACCACAAGGCAACCATTAAAAAAAAATGCATTCATTGAAAAAATAAGTAAATAAATAAAGGCAAGATACAGAACTGTTTATATGGTATTCCAACACTGCATTAACTAAAAAAAATTCAAGGGAAAATAATATATGCATGTAAATATGTATTTGTATGTAGATGTAATATCACTGGAAGAAAATAAAAAAGAACTGGTAACAATAATTGCCTATGGACCAGGCAACCAGAAGACAGGACAAGAAGAAATCTTTTCAGTTAGTTCTCTTTTTAGTGTTTTAAACTTTTTACCTTAAGGGGCTGGGCACGGTGGCTCATGCCTGTAATCCCAGCACTTTGGGAGGAAGAGGCCAGTGGATCACCTGAGGTCAGGAGTTCAAGACCAGCCTGACCAACATGGTGAAACCCCATCTCCACTAAAAATACAAAAATTAGCCAGGTGTGGTGGCACACGCCTGTAGTCCCAGCTACTTAGGAGCCTGAGGCAGTAGAATCGCTTGAACCAGGGAGGTAGAGGTCGATGTCAAAAAGAGAAAAAAAAAAAAAACAAAAAAAAAACTTTCTGCCTTGTGAAAGTATTAACAAATCTTAAAAATAATTTGTTTTTAAATATATTATATTATATATATATTATTTATGCTTTCCACATGCCTGGTAGATGTTCAGTTAATATAATGCCTTTTGATTCTGAGATAAAACCATCATTTAAAAAGTTTTTTTAACAACAGGAAAAATGTAAAACAATTGAGCATCTTTTATCCTGAATGCACACTTATTAAACTGCCTTAGAATTAAATTCACAAAATCCAAACATCCTGATTATTGCAGTTATTTTAAATCTAGAATGATCATAATTGTGGAGATAGCCAAATATGACTCTAAAATAATGTCCAAGTCAATCAGGCAGTAAATATGAGCTATCTAGTCAATCCAATGAAGAAACCTGAAGGTGAATTATAAAATTTCATAGAGCTAGGTCAGCATAAACTTTTAAAAAATGTTTTATAAGGGCTGGTGCAGTGGCTCATGCCTGTAATCCCAGCACTTTGAGATGCCGAGGCAGGCAGATCACTTGAGGTCAGGAGTTCATGACCATCCTGGCCAACATGGTGAAACCCCATCTCTACTAAAAATACAAAAATTAGCCAGGAGTGGTGGCAGGCACCTGTAATCCCAGCTATTCCAGAGGCTGAGGCAGGAGAATTGCTTGAACCTGGGAGGTGTAGTTGCAGTGAGTCGAGATTGCACCACTGCCTGGAGGAGATTGATACTCCGTCTCAAAAAAAAAAAAAAAAGCAAAATGTTGAATAAGAACAATTGATTTGAAAGTTTTTGCTGCCTATCAATCAAGTTTAAACTCTCGATAGCTTATAGCCACAAATATTTATTTACTCTCTCATAGTTCTATAGGTTGGCTGTGGCTCTCCTATGCTTGGCTGGAATCCACTGGGCTTGACTTCAGACTGCTGATTAGGTTCAAGGCTGCTCTACATATTTCCTCATTCTCCTTGGACCAGTGGCTACCTCAGACATGTTCTTCTCATGAAGGGTCACTGGAGTCGAATAAAGTAAGCAGAAACATAAGATGCCCCTTGAGATGTTGGCCTGGAACTGGCACACTTGTCATTTTGGCCCATATCTCATTGACCAAAACAAGTTACAAGGCCAAGCACATCATTAGTTGGGAGAGGAGAGGTATCCTCTGCTTAGTCATGTGAAAGACACTAAAGAGTTATGTGGTAAGGATATAGATGGAGAATGCTAATACAGGAAGGTCATGAAGCATTGGAATAATAATTCAATGTATCACATCATTTTAAAAGAGCTAAACGTGGTCCTTAATGGCTCAAGAACAATGGCTCTGGGTATATGCAGCCCAAGACACAAAATCTCTGGTCCGTAAACAACTTCATACTGCTGAGCTGGTAACCCCAGTTTCCTTGGATTGGTAAAGAGAGAGACAATGAAGTAAATTAAAACCATATAGGGATCATCTGTATGTATTTGGTATTTAAAGTCCTTATTGGAGGAGAAGGGAACAAGAAAGTGGCAGCAGTAGGGGTTTGTGGCCAGGGTAAGCTGCCACTTTGCTCTGTCACCCAGGCTGACTCGTCAGCCTTTCAACCTTATTGAGTATGTTAGCTCGAGGTGCTGTTGCCCCCACACACTGAGTCATCCTGGAAGACGGGAAGATCCAGCAGCAGGATTTTGGCTAAGCATGTAACAGAGCATAAAATTGAAACCCTCTATTATACATAAAATCTGCATTTCCCTCGAGACATTTGAAACCAAAGATGAATGAAACTAATTAAAGATGCAGCCCATCCCTGACCAGTTCAACTATTGATTGAATCAAAGTGATCAGTTCCTAGGCCGGGCGCGGTGGCTCAAGCCTGTAATCCCAGCAATTTGGGAGGCCGAAGCAGGCGGATCACGAGGTCAGGAGATCGAGACCATCCTGGCTAACATGGTGAAACCCCGTCTCTACTAAAAAATACAAAAAACTAGCTGGGCGAGGTGGTGGGCGCCTGTAGTCCCAGCTACTCAGGAGGCTGAGGCAGGAGAATGGCGTAAACCCGGGAGGCAGATCTTACAGTGAGCTGAGATCCGGCCACTGCACTCCAGGCTGGGCGACAGAGTGAGACTCCGTCTCAAAAAACAAAACAAAATAAAAAAATAAACAAAGTGATCAGTTCCTTACCCTAGATTCCTGACAGAAAGAAAAAGACATGTCCTGGGTCAGGGGTAGCAGGGTGTTAAATTATATACTTCAGTGCATAATTTGGTTGGCTAGTGGCATGTTTTGTTCAGTTTTGTTTTGTTTTGAGACAGGTTCTCTCGCTATGTTGCTCAGGCTGGTCTCCAACTCCTGGTCTCAAGTGATCTTCCTGCCTCAGCCTTCAAAGTAGTTGGGACTACAGGCACATATTGAGTCTATGTTTTTTTAAACAATATCTTGCAGGCAGAAATTAAAAATTAAAAAATTTAAGATGATGCAGGCAACATGACTAAAAAATCAAAGGAGAAAGAAAGGTCAATACAAGCAAATGACCCAGATGGATTAGCGTACAAGGACATTAATAAACTACTATAAATGTATTCAAGGAATATGAGAAGATATAAATGAATGAATAGAAAGAGAAAGAATTTCAACAGAGAAATGAATATCTAAAGCAAGAAAAAAGGACCAAATGGAAATCTCAGAAATAAAAGAAAAAAATCTAAAGTTAGAAATGTAATTCAGTAAACTTCTGGCCATTATATCCAAGTCACCTTGATTACATAAGTGAGATAGTTTGACATAACTGATAGAGACTTGAGAAACACCTTGATCTCATCAACAGCACGTTAACATTCTAGCTCTTTAGTGAATCCTTTGCTCAGGGAATTTGCTTCCTTTTTTTTCTCTTGGTGTGTATTTTACCTTTTACCAAAAGTCTGTTTTGGACTCATGATCTCCTTTACACCTTCACTATCTAGAACACTTAAGAGGTATTTCTATAACAATGAAGCAAATACATGAATTTATTTTTAAAATAGTTTTTATGTTTATAGATTAACACAGAAAAATCAGCTGCTCTATAATCACAGAGGAGCCAGGATTTTCATATTTATTTCTGTTTATTTTTTTTCAAAAGAAATATATATTTCTATTTACTCACTTCATTTGTAATCAAAGAGATTCTGTTTGCAAGTTTCCATGGTCTTATTTGTACCATCCATGGGAAATGTTTTTACTCCTCCTGTTACAAATCAAAGGCCTCAACAACCAAAGACTCTAGGAACTTGCTACCTCTGAATCAGAATTGTGACACCATACCTCAGATAATCTATATCTCCAATGATACATTCAGAGACTCTTGTATTTGAGATGTGTGGTGTTATTTAAATAAATTGAGTATTATATTAATTTAGACATGTCATTCTTAACAAGTACTATTTATAATTTTAGATAACTTTGCATTTTAGATTATCTGACACTTGACCTTCCAATTCACAATGAAAAATATGTAACTGAGTGATTGATTTTAGGCTTATAAAATAATTTTACTGTTTATAAATAGTATTCCAATATTTAAACTAACTTAAGAACTTAGAAAGGTTTTGCTTATGTGGCCAACCATTTAAAGTGCTTAAAAGCAAATAAAATGGGCTGAGTGCAGTGGCTCATGCCTGTAATCCCAGCACTTTGGGAGGCCGAAGCAGGCGGATCACGAGGTCAAGAGATCGAGACCATCCTAGCTAACATGGTGAAACCCAGTCTCTACTAAAAATTCAAAACCAAAATTAGCAAGGTGTGGTGGCGGGTGCCTGTAGTCCCAGCTACTCGGGAGGCTGAGGCAGGAGAATGGCCTGAACCCAGGAGGCAGAGCTTACAGTGAGCCAAGATGACGCCACTGCACTCCAGCCTGGGGGATGGAGCGAGACTCCGTCTCGAAAAAAAAAAGAAAGAAAAAGAAAAGAAAATGTATTAAATTTATAAATGCAATTTAAGTGTTTAAAGAAACTCAAGTTGAAAATAGGTCTAATTTAAATTTTTGATAAAGATTTATTTATTCAAATTGAGTTGATTGAACATTAATAAGGTGATTTAAATATTTTACAGTATATAAATAGAATAATTAACTTTATTTTAATTCAAAGTTTCTTCGATTGTCATCTTCATATACGGAATATTAATTTTTTTAAACTCATGAAAAGTCTTTCCTATGTATAAAAACAATTCTAGGGCCAGGTGCAGTGGCTCATGCCTGTAATCTCAGCACTTTGGGAGGCTGAGGCAAGCGTATCACTTGAGGTCAGGAATTCGAGACCAGCCAGGCCAAAATGGCAAAACCCCATCTCTACTAAAAATACAAAAATTAGACAGGCATGGTGGTGCACGCCTGTAATCCCAGCTACTTCGGAGACTGAGGCAGGAGAATCACTTGAACCTGGGAGGTAGAGGTCGTAGTGAGCCAAGATCATGCCATCGCACTCCAGCCTGGGTGACAGAGCAAGCGAGATTCCATCTCAAAAGAAAAAAAAAATTCTAGAACTGTTTAAAAATTCACATTAACAAAATCCTTTGTTAAGTCAGATTAGGTAATAAAAGTTAAAGGTATCTCTTATTATTTGAAAAGAATATATCAAATTTTTGTTTAAATGCAATAATAATCAGCATGTTAAATAATGCAACCTTCAGATGCATTCCTGACAATCTGATATTCTTCTTTTGAAACCGTCAAATAACTTGGAGGCTACACAGTGTACTGTGGGTTCCTATTTCTTTATTCCGCAGCCAGAGCCAGCGTTCCAAACATGTGTGGCAAAAACTTAAATTTTTTTTAAATTTTTATCCCACACCACACTGATGTAGTGCTGCAAAAACTTAAACCCCTCTACAGCTTCCCATTGTCCCCAGGAGCAAGTCCCAAATCCTACAAGGTACCACTTACTCTGGCCCTTGCCTACCCCTTAAACCTCAGGAAGCCAGTCTTCCTTGGTTCTCTCTCTATTCCAGCCACATTAGCCTCCTTTTCACTAGGGCTTTAGCAATGCCATTTCTTCTGCTTGGACTGTTTCCCTCCAGCATTCCCTCCCCGAAACATATACTTGATTAATGTCACTTTCCCAAAGATGATTTTCCTGACACTCCAGACTTAGTGAGGGACCCCTGGTTTTAAGTTTTTGAAAAAGCTTAAAAGAAATCACTTCTCTTTGTCATAGGTTGTTCAGGCAACCTTAACCTCTCCCTTCTGAAGTAAAATATATTTCAGTTGTTTATAGTATTTTGCTATTATAAACAATGACCCAACTAACACCTTTGTACATTTATCTACTACAACAGATGCTGTGGGTGCCCCGCTGATAGTCCCTTGGCACTCATTGTTTCCTTAAACATAGTGAAATATTTCCTTCGACCACCTGTGACTATGCCTTAGGCTTTCTCAGTGGTAAGAGACAGCTTGGTCCACAGTGGGCAGAGCATTAACAGCCCCCTCTCCCCAGTAGCCCACCATCCAATGATGGATAGGAATTTGTAAATATCCCAACTTCCTTGGGTAAGGCACCGCTGAGGCAATTTTTTTTTTTTTTTTTTGAGACGGAGTTTTGCTCTTGTCACCCAGGCTGGAGTGCAATGGCACGATCTCGGCTCATTATAAACTCCACCTCCCGGGTTCAAGTGATTCTCCTGCCTCAGCCTCCCGAGTAGCTAGGATTACAGGCACCCACCACCACGCTGGCTAATTTTTTGTATTTTTAGTAGAGATGGGGTTTCACCATTTTAATCAGGCTAGTCTTGAACTCCTGACCTCAGGTGATCCACCTGACTCAGCCCCCCAAAGTGCTGGGATTACAGGTGTGAGCCACCACGCCCAGCCCAAGGCAAATTTTATGTAGTCTCCTTGAGTGGGATTGAGCCTCAGTTTCCCACATCAGTAACCTTGCATTCTGTATGGTCTACCTTCCCTTTCCTTTCTCATTTCGCCACTTCTTCTATAGTGATTCTGGGGTTACTGTCCAAATAAACTACTTACACTCAATGCCTTGTCTCAGGGACTGTTTCAGGAAGAACCCAGCCTAAAACACTGTATTTTCTTATTTAGAGTCACTCAATAATTACAAAGGTGGAATTGCCAGTTCAAGGGTTAAGCATTTTAAATTTTGATATGTAATGCCAAATGGCTCTCCATAAAAGTTGGTGTAAGAGGCTGGACACAGTGACTCATGCCTGTAATCCCAACACTTTGGGAGGCCAAGGCAAGAGGATCACTTGAGTACAGGAGTTCGAGACTTGTGTGAGCAATATAGTGATACCTTGTATCTACAAAAAATCAAAAAATTTGCCAGGTGTAGTGGTGTGTGCCTGTGGTCTCAGCTACTCGAGAGGCTGAGGCTGGAGGATTGCTTGAGCCTGAGAGGTCAAGGCTGCAGTGAGCCATGATTATGTCACTGCACTCCAACCTGGGCAACAGAGCAAGACCTTGTGTCAAAAAAAAAAAAAGTTGGTGTAAGAAACGCCTATTTTGCAAGGACCACAACATTTTTATTATTTAAATGTATATTCTATTTTATTTCATATGGGATTCGAGATACATTTCTAGCACTGAGCAACTGTTAACCAAATTACTACTAGCATCTTTTGGTAACCTGTTGAGGGAACAAGGGCTTTGGAGTCACGGAAACCCAGGTTAGAGTTCCACGTCTTACTTTTTAATTATGTGTTAATATGACTTCTTAACTATGTGACCTTGGCAAGTTATTAATATATCTAAGCATGAATTTCTTTATGTCTAAAACAAGCAAAACAAACAAAAAGCAATACCATAGATTATTTGAGGAATAAATGTGATGATATATTTTAAAAACAAAGAATAAAACTTAGTATAGTGCCTGGCAAGTAGTTAGAGCCCAATACATGGTAATTATTACTGTAGCAAAAGAACAATGACATTCGTATTCATGTCCTATAGTACTAACGACAGTAACTAGGACCTAGAAAATGCTCAAATGTTATTGAACTGAATTACCTAGTCTATACAGTTATTGTAGAGATCAAATGACAGAATGTGTATAAAAGTGTTTCAAAAACCAGAAAATATTGGAGAAATTTGGTGCTACCCGTCCCCTACCAATGAGTCAAAGCCTCAGTTTTTATTTTTCAGGAACAGTTGGCTAGATATGTGTCCCTCTTCCTGCTCCTCTCTAAAATCAATATTTTGAGGCATTTTTAGACTTCACTGTGTGAAACTACCATTTCTCCACCTATCCTGCTTGCAGCTGCCCCACTTAGCTGTCAGGAGCAACTGCCTTCAGTATGGAATCTTACTGCCAATCATCCTCAATCAAGCTCCTCTAAGCCAGTGGGTTCGTGCCACAGGCAGTCATATTGAAGCCAGGAGTATGTAATTTTGATTTGGATATTTTGAGACAGTCTAAATTTCAAATATTCTGATATTTTATTTTATTTTGTTTTATTTTATTTTATTTTGAGACAGAGTCTTGCTGTGTTGCCCAGGCTGGAGTGCAGTGGCATAATCTCTGCTCACCTCAACTTCCTCCACCCAGGTTCAAGCAATTCTCCTGCCTCAGCCTCCCAAGTAGCTGGGATTACAGGCATATATCAATACACCTGGCTAATTTTTGTATTTTTCGTAGAGATGGGGTTTCACCATGTGGCCAGGCTGGTTTTAAGTGATCCACCCACCTCAGCCTCCCAAAGTGCTGGAATTGCAGGCATGAGCCATCGTGCCTGGCCTATTATGATATTTGAAACTGATTTTTGTGAATTCTTATAATCCATTTTATATAAATTTACTATTATCAATGTATTTGTTCTATCCTTGGATTTTTGTTGAATACCCATCATGAGATAAGCACTGTCACAATATTGAACAAGACAGACATGATCCTTGTCCTCAAGAAGCAAGCTCTAGATGTGGTTTAATTTTTATGTTTTTGTAAGACTTTCCATATGAATAAATTCACAAGCTGGAAAAAAGTTTTTCAAAGCTAGTGTCCAGATTTTTCATTTGTAAAAATATGGCCACTTTAGTTGTGGAGAGACACAAAGAAATATAACTTTCTGAGCAGTCCTCTCAGAAAATAGAGGAGGAAGAAAGAGAATTTTACTTTAAAACCAGGCACTTTACTTAAATTATCTAATTAAATCATAACAACTTGTGAAGAAAATGTTCTTATCTCCATTTTAAGAAGAACTGAGACTTAGGCTAATAGTCTTGCCAAAGTCTACCACTAACAAATGCCATTACTAAAATTAGAACCCAGTGTTTCCTGGTTCCCCAACCCAAGCTTTTTCTCCGACTCCATTCTACCCCAAAGCAAGCAACCAACTATTAAGCCAGAGAAGTATTATGAAATGTTACTTACAATGGGTGGGATATAAAATAACATGGTTCTTAAATACAAGGGGCTGAAATCTGGTTGAGACACAAAAATAACGTGAACTAAGCTAAGCAACTTCAAACATATTAAGAGTTCCTGGGAAGTACAAATGGGTATATTGAAGATTTCAAGGTAGTTTTCATAGAAAATATATAAATTGCCCTAAATTCTCCCAGGCATCTGTATTTCCCATACCACTAGGTGATTTCTCTGATCACATTGTATTCCATTTGTTTTCTTGTCTTTCTTCCCTCCAAGAATGTGAACTCTGTGAGGTCAGAAACCGTGTTTGTGTATCATTAACCTTGTGGCCCCATAATCTAATGCAATGTCTACTTCATAATAGATAGTAGGAGTTTGAGAAAAGTTGAACTAAAGTGAGATGTCACTTGAGAACTGGGTATGAAAGCATGATTAAGATGAACAAGAGAAGAGCAATCCAGGTGGGGGCACTAGTGGAGGAAAGAAGTGAGGAAGTAAGATCAAATGTGGTATGTGTGGTAGTAGTAATCTGGATGGAGCAGAGGTAGAAGTCTGAAAAATTGAAGGCCATAGCTATTCCAGTGTTGATGGGGCCACCTGTGAGCTGGAAGGGAAGACTTCCCAGTCCAGAAGGCAAACTTGGGATATTATAGGCCCCATAAGTGAAATGGGAAAAGGTATCCACAACCATCATGAGAACAGAAGCAGTAGGAGCACTGGAGAAACTTGCAAAGTGCTCATGATCTCCCAACAACAACACAGACTCTCTGTGTGCAGCCTGCCCAGAGGAATCAGACTGTGGCAATTGCTTCATCAGTGCTGCTAGACTGCATTCCAGGGCTGAGTTAATGATCCCATCTTTCCATTTGATCCTAAGTATAGCTCTGGGCGAGGTCCAAGAAAACATCCCTGAGTGCTAAGGGTAGCAATTAGAAAGCACCTCTTCTGGCCAGATGTGGTGCTCACACCTGTAATCCCAGCACTCCGGGAGGCTGAGGTGGACAGATCACGAGGTCAGGAGATTGAGACCATCCTGGTCAACATGATGGAACCCTGTCTCTACTAAAATACAAAAAATTAGCCAGGCATGGTGGCGCGTGCCTGTAGTCCCAGCTACCTGGGAGGCTGAGGCAGGGGAATCACTTAAACCCTAGAGGCAGAGGTTGCAGTGAGCTGAGGTCATGCCACTGCACTTCAGCCTGGTGACAGGGTGAGACTCCATCTCAACTAAAAAAAAAAAAAAAGAAAGAAAGAAAGGAAAAAAAGAGAAAGCACTTCTTCCATTGCAATCTTCCCCCTGTCTCTTCATACGCCCTTCCCACTAAATCCTGACTGTCCCTTAGAACTCAGAATCCATTGGCTGAGTTTCTAAATTCTTTAGCCTACTAGAGCAAATCAGAGTGAGACTCAAAGGACCAGCGCAAAACAAAATGAGTATGATGCTATTTTCTTTCTCTCTCTCTTTCTTTCTTTTTCTCTTTTTCTCTTTCCTTTCTTCCTTCCTTCCCTTCTTTCTCTTTATTTCTCTCTCTCCCTTCCTTTCCTTCCTTCCTTCCTTCTTTCTTTTTTCTTTCTCTATCTTTCTTTCCTCTTTCTTTCTTTCCTTCCTTCCTTCCTTCCTTCCTTCCCTCCTTCCTTCCTTCTTTCTTTCTTTCTGATGGAATCTTGCTGTGTCACCCAGGCTGGAGTACAGTGGCTTAATCTCAGCTCACTGCAACCTCCGCCTCCCAAGTTCAAGTGATTCTGCTGCCTCAGCCTCCCAAGTAGCTGGGATTACAGGCGCCCACCACCATACTTGCCTAATTTTCACATTTTTAGTAGAGACGGGATTTCACCATATTGGCCAGGCTGGTCTTGAACTCCTGACCTCAAGTGATCTGCCTGCCTTGGCCTCTCAAAGTGCTGGGATTAGAGGCGTGAACCACCACAGCTGGCTATGTTTCTTATCTTACTCTGAAGAGGCCCAATTTTGAGAGGCTGAGAGGAGGAGCCTTCCACATGCTGGAGCCATTTAGCCCAATTTTCAAGCACAAGAGGCATCAGATTTTGGCTACTGTTTGGCGTAAAATTTTCAGAGGGTAGGGAAAGGCCTTATTGTAAATATCAATCCTAAATAAACATATGAATCCCTATGACAAGCTATATTAAAGGGAAAAAGACTGATTCAAGATAAGGGGTCCCAAAATTTGAAAGCTGTTCCAGCTTCACGGAGGCTCTTTCAAGATCTAAGAATAGAGAACAGACCAAAACTACTGCATATTTATCTATGTGCCTAGAGAACTGGGAGGAGAATTTTATGGGGATTATTGTTGTCTTAAAAAGGACAAACTCTCTACTTGGACAGTTTTAAGTTTGTTCTTGCCTAATAGTACAGTTTACAAAAAAAGCTTTTGTCCACAGTTGTTGACTTGAGCTTCACAACAGCCCCGTGAGGTCATTATATCACAGTTTATAGATGAAGGGTCGGATGTTCAAAGAGGCTACGGTCGCTGCGTAGGAAGCTCCAGGATTGGGACCAGAATCCAGGTTGTCCTTCTCCTGGTGCAACGCAGGTTGGGGTTTTGTTTCCTACTAAACATGTAATCCAAAAGTGTCTTTATAGTTTTTATTTCCCACTAGCAGATTCAAATCACATCCTCAGATCTGTGATCTTACTAAGAACTTGGCAAACATATACTGAGTCTGACCATTAGCCAGGGATTAGGCCAGGCATTAGGCCAGGTCCTAAGAACACAGGGGTAAGTCAGTCATATACTTTACCCTTAAGGTCCCAGAATCCAGTCTAAGAGGCAGACATACAAACAATTAGTTGTAATGCAGTGTGCTAAGTGCTATAATTCAATTAAGAATTGGATATAGAGTTGAATAAAGAAAGATAAACTCTACTTGTGGTGACTGAGGGATAGTCTCCTGGAGAAGGTGATGATTAAGGGAAAACTTTAGAAATATGTACGAGTGTGTCTGGTAGGCAAGGGGGAAAAGACATTCTTGGCAACATTAACAGTTCATGCAAAGGCATAGAAGTATGAGACAGTATGATGAGTTCAGTGTTTCATTATACACTAATGGGTGCAAAAGTTATACTTCCTGATGTGACTCTTTTGAATCAGCAGTGCCCACTCCTGCAGTCTGCAGTTCCAAGCACCATTCATTCATTTAGCAAATATTTCCTGAATCCCTACTATATGGTGAGCTCTGTTCAAGGGGCTGGAGATACAAAAATCCAAGCAAAGTCTCTGCCCTTAAAAACTCTAGTGGGAAGAAACAGGCAATAAAAAATAATAATACATTAGGGGGTGATAAGGGTTATGTAAACAGGTAGCTGCCACCACCACAGAGAATATAAGTTCTGGAAATACATTATTCAAGATTAGTTTGGCTACACATAACAGAAAAATCCAATATAGTAGAGATTTACACAATGCAGAATTTATTTCTCATGTAAAAGAAGTCTTGAGATAGATGGTTATAGCAAGTTATCAGATTATCAGAGGCCCAGGCCCCTTCTCTCTAGTCCACATCCTTAGCAGGTGGCTTTAATCCTTATGTTCCAGGACAGATGCTGGGACTCCAGGAATTCTATCATCGTATAGACAGCAGGATGGAGAAACAAAGAAGGGTGAGCCTTCTTCCTTTTAAAGAGATGTAAGAATAGGCAGGGCGCGGTGGCTCATGCCTGTAATCGCAGCACTTTGGGAGGCTGAGGTAGGCAGATCATGAGGTCAGGAGTTCGAGACCAGACTGGTCCACATGGAATACAAAAATTAGCCAGGTGTGGTGGTGCACACCTGTAATCCTAGCTACTCAGGAGGCTGAGGCAGGAGAATTGCTTGAACCTGGGAGGTGGAGATTGCAGTGCGCTGAGATCGCACCACTGCATTCCAGACTGGGTGACAGAGAGAGACTCCGTCTCAGGAAAAAAAAAAAAGAGAGAGAGAGAGAGATGTACAAATCATATATCATTTCTACTTACTTATGGCCCAACATAGCTACAATGGAAACTTGAAAAATAGAATTTTTCTTTGTTATCTTTTTTTGTTATTACTGTTTTTTAAGATGGGCAGAATGGGCCCAGCTAAAATGAACATTCTGTTACACCTTGTGTTTCGCATCTAGTGCTCTTTCTGTCTCACAGGTCTTCCTCCTCTGTATTCCTTCTTTAATGATCCTATGCTTTCTCCCTGCCTGTTGCTAATTATACTATTTTGACTGTTCCTGATTTGGGTTCAGCCTATCCAAAAGACAACACTTCACTTCCAACCTCTTGATCTAGAACTAAACACTCCCTGACACAGAAACTATCCTCATGGGGTGAGTTCCCACTTTGATCTATTTCTATCCTGGGAACAAGACAGTCCAAACTTCATAGAAATTCACAAAATCTCAAGTATAGAGAACTCATGAATAATGATGAAAATTTACTTTAAAGATCAGCTGTCTTCAATTTTAGACTAATGACTAATTTCAGAACTTTGGTCATCATTTTGCATTTTTACTATTTTATTTTGAATCTGCTATTAATTGGAGTGTCCTGTTGGTCTTTTTTTTAGATAGTTTAATTCCAGGTGTCAGCTAATAATAATTTTAAAAACCCATAAATACTTCCTCAGGCTTAACAATCACTGTCTTGGTGTTCCCTGCTGAAGGTACTGATAATGAATCCAATAAATAAGTCCTGGAAACAGGGAGGTCAACCCAGGCACAATATCTGATTATCAGATAAATATCAATGCATATGGGGTAACCACAAATCCTAGGAGAAAGACTTTGGATGCTAAGCAAAGATCGAGCATTTCTGAGAATTTTCTCTTTTATGGTTGGTTTTTGTGGGCAGTCTGTGCAGTCAGTAACTACAATTTCTACCACCAAAGCTGTTCATTTTTTCTAAAAATAATACAATGATTTAAAGTTAACAAATCCTAAGATCATAATTATTTTATTCTGTAGAGAAACCACCATTAAAACTTCAGTATTTATATACTTAGAACAGAATTAGTAGAATTAGTCTCAATATGGCCCCAACCACTTTGTGTGACTTCAGGCAAGTTACCTCACCATCTAAGCCTCAATTTCCCAAATAAAATAATAGTAATAATAATCCTATAATCCTATATCAGATGTGTCTCAATTTTTTATTTAGATGGCTTCCATAGGTGTATTAGGCCAAAGTATCCAAAAAGAAGGTAAAAAGTCCAAATGACAATAAGCAAGAAGGGAATATAAAGCTAAATTACATTATAGGGCAAGATAATTCACTGAAAACCTGGGTGTACATTATACAATCAATTTTTCTTTAGTGATACACTCTGTAGGTGCTTTGCACAATGTAGACTACATTTTAACCAGGGTCTTCTCTAGATAGAACCACCCGTTCACCTGGCATATTTGTTTACAAATGCAGATTTCTGGGCTCCACCCTGGATATTTTCATTCAATTGGTTAAGAAGACAACTTTGGAATCTATATTTTAAAAGTGTATCCAAAAGATAAAAAAAAAAATAAAACTTTTCTGGGGTAACTTTGAAAAGTTACTTTGTATTACAGCTTTGTTTTGCTTTCTAATTTTTCATATTGACCATGTACAGTATTAATTTTTTGAAAGGGAAAAGAAAAACTAATTATTTTATTTTTATTAAAAATAAAGCTTTCAGGGCACAGAAAGGCAAACATCACACGTTCTCTCTTATTTGTGGGATCTAAAAACGAAAACAATTGAACTCACAGGCATAGAATGTAGAAGAATGGTTACCCCGAGGCTGGGAAGGGTACTGGGGGCTGCGTGGGTTAGGTGGGTATGGTTAATGGGTAAAAATAAATAAATAAAAAGAATGAATAAGACCTATTGTACAAGAGCACAACAGGGTGACTATCGTCAATAATAATTTAACTGTATATTTTTAAATAACTAAAATAATGTAATTGGATTGTTTGTAACACAAATGATAAATGCTTGAAGTGATGGGTACCCCATTCTCCATGATGTGTTTATTCCATCTCACATGCCTGTTTCAAAACATTTCATGTACCTCATAAACATATACATCTACTATGTACCCACAAAAATTAATTTTTAAAAAAATATATTTTAAAAATATTATTAATTAATAAAGCTTCCAGGTTATGTTCTGGAAGAATAGCTTTTGGCTATGTCCAGTACAGAGTTTAATTGACTCACTCATTCCCTTAGGTGCTGGAGCAAACTTAGTTACTTTTTGAGAATACTCTGTAGCCATGTCTACAGGGTACACTTTTGGTCTATCCCCTCTCAGATGAATCCCAATCAATTGACAGGTTTGACATTATTTTCTGAAAATTGCAAGATCAGATCAAGACTTGGGCCCCAGTGAGTCATTTCACCATTAATCTAAAAGCATTAAATGACTAAGGTAGGTTAAAAGTAGATGAAATAGGGGAAAGGTAGAGGGGTTAAGATTCTTGATTAAATGAAACAGATAAGGATAATACGTAATGTGTATAAATTAGTGTTTTCCAAAATACTTACTTAGAAATTATGATTTAACTTCTTAACTATAAAAAGTATATGTAGTTCCCATTATAAGTTAATACACACACATTAAATATAATTTGGAAAATACTAAAAAGAACAAATTGGTTGCCTATAGACTACGAATCAAAAACAACCACTGTTACATTTCAGTTCTTTCTTTCTTTTTTTTAACCACCAAGGCAGACATTTTTATTTTGCTAGAATATACAAATAGAATTACTACAACCATCCACACAGTCTATGATTTCTTTTTTTTTTTTTTTGAGACGGAGTCTCGCTCTGTGGCCCAGGCTGGAGTGCAGTGGCGCGATCTCGGCTCACTGCAACCTCCATCTCCCGGGTTCATGCCATTCTCCTCCCTCAGCCTCCCTGGTAGCTGGGACTACAGGTGCCCGCCACCAAGCCCGGCTAATTTTTTTTGTATTTTTAGTAGAGATGGGATTTCACCGTGTTCGCCAGGATGGTCTCAATCTCCTGACCTCATGATCCGCCCTCCTCGGCCTCCCAACGTGCTGGGATTACAGGCGTGAGCTACCGAGCCCGACCCACACAGTCTATGATTTCTAAACATTTAAATATCAATGGTTTCTGGAAGATGCTGTTGTCCTTCATAGTTCATTGAAAGTTCACATCCCTTCTGTGAAAGCCAAACTTTTCTTCAAACTACAAAATTGTCTTTTCAGAAGTCTCATGGAATGTTTTCTTTGCTTCTCCATATTGCTCCTTAATTTGATAGATTTCATTTTCTTTTTCTTTTCTTTTCTTTTTTTTTTGAGATGGAGTGTCGCTCTGTCGCTGTCACCCAGGCTGGAGTGCAGTGGGGCTATCTCGGCTCACTGCAACCTGCGCCTCCCAGATTCAAGCAATTCTCTGCCTTAGCCTCCCGAGTAGCTGGGATTACAGGCAACCACCACCTCGCCCGGTTAATTTTTTGTATTTTTAGTAGAGACGGGGTTTCACTATCTTGGCCAGACTGGTGTTGAACTCCTGACCTCGTGATCCACCTGCCTCCGCCTGGCTTCCCAAAGTGCTGGGGTTACAGGTGTGAGCCACCACATCCGGCCACACAGATTTCATTTTCTAGTTGAACAATAGTCTGTTCAATCTTGTAATTCTCACTGACCAGGGATCCCCAATATGACTCCATTTCTCTCAATTTAGATCCGGCGTGAGTTGCATGTTCTTTCTCTGCCCGTTAAACTATTGAATATGTTTTCTTACCTTCTGAAGTTCTTTCTGTGAATGTTCAATCATATGAACTAGATTTTCATTGTAAACTTTCTAGGCATTACACCCATGCTCTGACATTAGTTCCAGATTCTCAATTCTAACTGCTTGCTGCTTTAACTGGGCAATAAAATTGTTTACACATTCTTACCATGCAGTAGTGTCATTTTTTTGATGGGAGAAAGGGGCTGGAAGCTCATATCATTTCATACGGAGCAATTCAATTGGTTGTCAGGCAGCCAGTCTTGCAAATTCATTTCTCATTATGTCAGTCATTATAATGGATTATTTTCCTTCCCCTAATTATTCTCTGGGTTAAATGCTCTCTAGAATTTCAAATGCAGATAATCTGGGGCTGTTAGGCAGTTCAGGTAGTTCTTAGTAGGTGAGTTTGCTCTTCCACCAGCACCCCAGTAGCTTCCCACACACCAGGGGCTTCATAACCTTGATCAAAATACGGCAACGCATCCACCACAACCTCTCCGGCCACCAAACCTGTGCCTGCCCTTCTGGGGACCTTAGGTTGGCCTGCGTTTTTTCCATTTCAGTTATTTCCATCCCATTTTTAATAATATACATAAAATCACATAAAATGTTATTTTATTTTTCTTACTGCTACTTTTTTTTTTCTCTTTATGGAGGTATAACTGACAAATACAAATTGTATATATTAGGCTGGGCATGGTGGTTCACGCGGGGGGCGGATCACTTGAGGTCAGGAGTTCAAGACCAGCCTGGCTGACATGGTGAAACCTCGTTTCTACTAAAACACAAAAAATTAGCCAAGGGTGGTGGCATATGCCTGTAGTCCCAGCTATTCGGGAGGCTGAGGCACAAGAATCACTTGAACCTGGGAGGCAGAGGTTGCAGTGAGCTGAGATCATACCACTGTTCTCCAACCTCGGCAACAGAGTGAGAATCCATCTCCAAAAATAAATACATACATACATACATACATGTTGTGTATATTTATATTATACAATGTGATACAAGTTATTTTGATATGTATATACACTGTGAAATGATTGCCACAATTAAGCTAATGAATGTGTTTATCGTCTTGCATTGTTACAATGTTTTTTTGGTGCTAAGAACATTTAAGATATAGTCTTTTAGTAAGTTTCATGCACACGATACAATATTATTAGCGATAGTTATTATGCTGGACTTATTAATCCAGAACTTATTCCTTCTGCTTAACTGAAACCTTGCTCACTTTGATGAACATTTTCCCACTTCTCTCACCCCCAGCACTCTCCTCTCTCCTTCTATGAATTTAAATTTTTTCAACTCCACATAAAAATGAGATCATGCAGTATTTGCCTTTTGTGCCTGACTTATTTCACTTAGCATAATGTCCTCCAGGTTAATCCATGTTCTTGAACATGACAAGACTTCCTTCATTTTGAGGAGTGAGTAATATTCCATTATGTACACCCTATTTTATTTATTTATTTATTTATTATTTTTTTAAATTAATTCATTTTTTTTTTTGAGGCGGAGTCTTGCTCTGTCGCCCAGGCTGGAGTGCAGTGGCCGGATCTCAGCTCACTGCAAGCTCCGCCTCCTGGGTTCACGCCATTCTCCTGCCTCAGCCTCCGGAGTAGCTGGGACTACAGGCGCCCGCCACCTCGCCCGGCTAGTTTTTTGTATTTTTAGTAGAGACGGGGTTTCACTGTGTTCGCCAGGATGGTCTCGATCTCCTGACCTTGTGATCCGCCCGTCTCGGCCTCCCAAAGTGCTGGGATTACAGGCTTGAGCCACCGCGCCCGGCCGTATACCCTATTTTCTTTATTCATTTTTTGTCCATCTGTTGATGGACACTTAAGTTGATTCCATATGTTGGCTATTGAAAATAACACTGCAATGAACATGTGTATAGATATCTATTCGACATACTGATTTCATTTCCTTTGGATGTATATCCAAAAGTGAGATTGCTGAATCATATGGTAGCTCTATTTTAAATTTTTTTTTAGGAGATTTCATGCTTTTCTTCTACAACGGCTATATACACACACACACACACACACACACGCACGCACACATATATATATAATTTTTTTCCAGCCTGGGTGACAGAATGAGACTACTCTATCTGAAAAACAAACAAACAAACAAACAAAAAATACAAAAAAAAGCTTTTTATCAGATAAATGGCTTGAACATATCTTCTGCCATTCTGTAGGTTGTCTCCTTACTCTGTTGATCATTTTCTTTGGTGGGCAGTATAATTTGTGCTGTATAGTTTGATGCAATTGTATTTATCTAATAAAAGGGTTTTTTAAATTTTTTTAATTTTTTTTTATTTTTAGTTGAGATGGGGTTTCCCCATGTTGGTCAGGCTAGTCTTGAACTCCCGACCTCAGGTGATCCGCCCGCCTTGGCCTCCCAAAGTGCTGGGATTACAGGCATGAGCCACCATGCCTGGCTTATTTTATTTTATTTTTTAAGACAGGGTCTCGCTTTGTCACCCAGGCTGGAGTGCAGTGGCACTATCTCGGCTCACTGCAAACTCTACCGCAAGAGCTCAAGTGATCCTCCCACCTCAGTCTCTGGAATAGCTGGGATTACAAGTGTGCGCCACTACATCTAGCTAATCTTTATATTTTAGTGGAGACAAGATTTCACCATGTTGGCCAGGCTGGTCTCGAACTCCTGACCTCAAATGATCTGCTTGCCTTGGCCTCCCAAAGTATTGGGATTACAGAGGTGAACCACTGCGCCTGGCCTGGTTTTGAGTTGCCTTTTGTATGTGGTATGAGATAAAGGCTTCAGCTTCCCAAAGTGTTGAGATTACAGGTGTGAGCTACCCTGCCTGGCCTCTGTCTTTTACTTTTGAGAATTTGACTATAATGTGTCTTGGTGAAGATCTCCCTTAGTTGAACTCATTTTGTTAATGAATTGTTTTCCTAATAATCATTTAGTTGTCTGTGTTCTCTTATAGCTCCTTGAGCTTCTTTAAGATGATTATTTTGAACTCTTACAAATTTTCAAATAATTACAAATTATTTTGATATACAAATTCATGAAGTTTGTGTTATCTCAATTTATTTTCTATTTATTTTTACTTTTATATTTTGAGATGGAATCTCGCTTTTGTCACACAGGCTGGAGTGCAGTGGCACGATCTGGGCTCACCGCAAACTCTATCTCCCAGCTTCAAGTGATTCTCCTGCCTCAGCCTCCTAAGCAACTGGGATTACAGGCACCCACCACCATGCCTGCCTAATTTTTGTACTTTTAGTAGAGATGGGGTTTCACCATGTTGGCCAGCCTGGTCTCAAACTCTTGACCTCAGGTAATCCACCTGCCTCGGCCTCCCAAAGTGCTGGGATTACAGGCATGAGCCACTGTGCCTGGCCGTGTATCTCAATTTTTAAGGTCAGTTATTAGTGCTTTAATTTTTTTACCTTTGGTGGTATCATGTTTCCCTGATTATTATTCTGTGATTCTGGAAGGACCATCTGATGAGTTCATGGGTAGGCTTACTTCTGAAGTCCTCAGATGGGCTGATCTGGTGTCTGGGGTCTGCAGAGGTGGATCTGGAACCTGAGTCTGTGGGTGGTACAGTCCTTAATCCTGAGTCCATGGAGATGGCCTGGCACTGGGGTTCACTGGTGTGGTCCCGGTGACTGGGCCTGCTGGAGAGGGCCTGGAGCCTGAGTCTACAGGAATAGGCCTACAGCCTGTGTCCACAAGGGCTGACAAGAAGCCCGGGTCCATTGGAGTTAAACTGGCCCTGGGATGGGTCTTGAGCCTGAGTCTGCTGGGGAGTGTACTGGTGCTAGTGCAGGCCTGGTGTCTGGGTTCTCAAGGTGGACCTGGTCTATAAGGGCTTGCCTGGTGCTGGGACAGGTCTGGAAACTGAGTCTGCAGAGCTGGGACTGGGTCCTGGGTCCATGGGGGTGGTCCATGGGAGTGATTCTAGAGCCTGGGTCTGCTGCGGCTTGGGGCCACAGATGCCAGCCTGGTGGCTAGGGCCATGGGGGCTGGTGGCATGGCACTGGGGCAGTCCTGGAGCCTGGGTCTGTGGGGCTGGTCTAGAGGCTTGGTCTGTGGTGCCAGCCTAGAGCCTGGGGATGTGGGGGCCAGCCTGGTGCTGAGTGAGCTTGGGTCTTTGGGATGTGGGGTCTTGCCTGGAGCCTAGGGGTGCAGGGGGCGACCTAGAGTCTGGATCCACAGGGACCAGCCAGCCACAAGGGTTCACTGGGGAGGACCTGA
Organism: Trachypithecus francoisi; assembly: GCF_009764315.1. Taxonomy (NCBI): domain Eukaryota; kingdom Metazoa; phylum Chordata; class Mammalia; order Primates; family Cercopithecidae; genus Trachypithecus; species Trachypithecus francoisi. The sequence goes on along the minus strand of NW_022681473.1, from coordinate 72,896,740 downwards.
TGCTGTGGTTCATGGTAAAATTGGGTGTTCCCTCCTCTTCCTCCCTCAGAAGGCTTGGAAGACATAATGTGGGCAATGTAAAACTGTCCTTCCTACCCTCTTTAATGCATCATTTCTTATTCCTGTGTTCCACCTACATACTGTCATCTCTTACCTGAACTCCTTAGCTCTTATGAAAGTATTTTTGCATGTAGATAGCTATTTAAATTAGTGTTTCTGCAAGGAGACAGGCACTAAAAACTCCTATTCTGCCATCTAGCTGACATCACTCCCAAAACCATACTGTATTTTAAAATGTTCCTCTATGGTCTTAAAATTTTATTAATTTATACTCTGGGAAAGTTATTTCCAAATATTTCACCATCAAGTACATTTTTTGATACACATAGACCCTATCCTTTGCATCATGGATCATAGTCAGGAACACTGTGAGTGCCCATCAGAGCTAATCTGTCACTCTGAGTTGATTGCCACAGCTCCTAAGTTAACATGTGATTTAGCCTGCACAGCCCAATTTGAGGTTGACGTTTGTTCTAAAACATCCTTTACCACTTCTACAGATCCCTTAAATATCCAGGAACCCCATGTTATGACTTAATATTTAGAAGAAAGGGTTTGCTAAGCCAAAATATACTTACCCTGAACCCTGTAAAAATTATCTCTAAGTCTAAATAGATGATATCTACATTAATAAGAGTTCAGAATCAATTTGTCATCTTGCTATAAACTTGATCTTCATCTTAGAACTGGATAATTTACTCATTTAAAATATGCCTTAAGATGGAATCACTCCGGGTTTATTTTTGGATAGCATGTAGGTTCTCTTTAAAAATATAAATTCGACTGGGCACAGTGGCTCACATCTGTAATCCCAGAATTTTGGGAGGCTGAGGTGAGAGATCACTTGAGGCCAGCAGTTCAAGACCAGTCTGACCAACATGGTGAAACCCTGTCTCTACTAAAAATACAAAAATTAGCTGGGTTGGGTGGCACATCCCTGTAATCCCAGCTACTTGGGTGTCTGAGGCACTAGAATCACTTGAACCAGGAAGGCAGAGGTTGCAGTGAGCTGAGATCGGGCCACTGCACTCCAGCCTGGGTGATAGAGTGAGACTCTGTCTTAATAAATAAATACATAAATTCATGGCTAGGTATGGTAGTCACACCTATGATCCCAGCATTTTGGGAGGTCAAGGCAGGAGAATTGCTTGAGGCCCTGAGTTTGAGATCAGCCTGAGTAACATAGTGAAACCTTATCTTTACTTTAAGAAAAGTTAGTGTCCATAATGGTTTCAGTAAGGAACACCAACATCAGTGGTGTCAACCATATTCCTAGCCACATTCTTGAATGTCCTAATGGGGCACTCATAGTAAAACCTAGCCAGCAGGATGAAATGTTAGTAATACTGAAACAGGGTTAAATACAGTTGAGGTCCACGGCTTTTACAGTTCATCTTTTTATAGCAGTCTGAATCTTCAAAGTGTTTTGATATCATTAATTTTGATGGACAGAGCCACAGACTGGCTGGAACAAAACGTTTTCTGCCCATTATCATAGCCTCAAATCAGAGCTACTAACTTGGTGTCCTGAAGACTTACTCTAAATGTTCTAAGAGAAACGGTTATTGCCAAAGTTACACCCCTGATTGTTGGTTGAGAACACAGAGTGCTTCCAATTTTTTTTTTTTTTTTGAAACGTAATTCCACTCTTTTTGTCCAGGCTGGAGTGCAATGGTATGATCGTGGCTCACCACAACCTCTGCCTCCCAGGTTCAAGCGATTCTCCTGCTTCAGCCTCCCAAGTAGCTGGGATTACATGCATGTGCCACCATGCCCAGCTAATTTTTGTATTTTTAGTAGAGATGGAGTTTCACCGTGTTGGTCAGGCTGGTCTTGAACTCCTCACCTCAGATGATCCACCTGCCTCGCTCTCCCAAAGTGCTGGGATTACAGGTGTGAGCCACTGCTTCTGGCCCTTCCAAATTTCTTTCTTTCTCTTTTTTGAGTCGGAGTCTCGCTGTGTCGCCCAGGCTGGAGTGCAGTGGTGCAATCTCAGCTCACTGCAAGCTCTGCCTCCCAGCTTCACGTCATTCTCCTGCCTCAGCCTACTGAGTAGCTGGGACTACAGGAGCCCACCACCATGCCCGGATAATTTTTTGTAGTTTTGGTAGAGACGGGGTTTCACCGTGTTAGCCAGGATGGTCTTGATTTCCTCACCTCGTGATCCACCCTCCTTGGCCTCCCAAAGGCCTGGGATTATAGGGGTGAGCCACCACGCCCAGCTGCCCCTTCCAAATTTCTAAATGTTTCTTTCCTTCTTCTTCTTTTTTTTTTGTTTAGAGATGGGGTCTCACTCTGTTGCCCTAGTTGGAGTGTAGTGGCATGATCATAGTTTACTGCAATCACTTCAGCCTCAAACTCCTGGGCTCAAGTGATCCTCTTGCCTCAGCCCCCGAAGTAGCTGGGACTACAGGCATGCACCACCATGCCTGGCTTCAAATGTTTCCAAAGATAGATTTATACTCCATCACAACACACCTCAGTTCACAAAGTAGTCGGAACTCTGAGCCTACAGGTGAGGTGCCGGGGCACAGTGTTAATAAAAGGGAAGATTTCCAGCACAACCTTATAGATATTGCCATTTCTAAGTGTAGGATGACAGAAACGTTATTAACTTTGTGGAGTTCAAAGTTCAAGTCCTATCACTTCCCAGTTTTGCTGACCCTGGGAAATTCAACATTTATGAGCCCCAGCTTCTCCAGTATAAATTAGGTCTATAAATGATACTTATTCATAAAGTAGTTGTGAGAATTAAATGAGGAAACAAATATTAAAGGAACTTGCTAAATGAATTCTCTCTGAAAGAGATTGTGGAGTCCAAAAGGACCATTAATAAAAAATGTCATTTATTCATACTCGACTGTTTATTATTACAGAGTCACTAGCCTTAGGGAAACCAGATCTTCAACAGTAAAAGTTACCCAAGTTTCCTGTTTTCTTTTTTTCTTTTCTTTTTTTTTTGAGATGGAGTCTCACTCTGTCCCCTAAGCTGGAGTGCAGTGGTGCAATCTCGGCTCACTGCAAGCTCTGCCTCCCGGGTTCACGTCATTCTCCTGCCTCAGCCTCCTGAGTAGCTGGGACTACAGGCATCTGCCACTATGCCCAGCTAATTTTTTGTATTTTTAGTAGAGATGGAGTTTCACCATGTTAGCCAGGATGGTCTCGATATCCTGACCTCCTGATCTGCCTGCCTCAGCCTCCCAAAGTGCTGGGATTACAGGCATGAGCCACTGCGCCCAGCCTTTTCCCCTGTTTTCTTTGCACCAAACTGTATCTGAGTTTTAGACTGTGCAAAGCAGCCAATTGTTTTGATCAGAGATTAGGTAAGATATGCTTTTCTGGGATGTGTGGTGATTATTTTTTGCTTTGGAAAAAGAAATTAGAGTAGATATTTGAAAATATTTATTGAGTTCCTACTCTGTGCAAGACATAAGTGAGAACAATATGATGTGATTGGTTATGAGCATGGACACTGGTACCTGACTGCATGGGCTGTACCCCTTACTAACTACAGGACCTATAGGGATGTCAGTTTCCTCATCCTAAAACTGGGGTTATGGCTGGGCATGGTGGTTCATGCCTGTAATCCCAGCACTTTAGGAAGCCAAAGTGGGAGGATCTCTTCAGCCCAGGAGTTTGAGATCAGCCTGGGTAACATAGCAAGGCTCTGCCTCTACAAAAAAAATCAAAAAATTAGCTAGGCGTGGTGGTGCGTGCCTGTGGTCCCAATACTTGGGAGGCTGATGTGGGAGGGTCACTTGAGCCTGGGATGTAGAAGCTAAAATTAGCCATGATCGTTCCACTGTACTCTAGCCTGGGTGACAGAGCAAAACTCTGCCTCAAAATAAATAAATAAATAAAGTTATAATAGTACCAGTTATAAAGATTAAATAAGACCATCTTTGCAAAGTTCCTTTAGTGGAGCACATGACACATTTTAAGTCCTACGTGCTTAATAAATTCATTTTGATTATGTTTAGTGTTTGTTTACGTAGATCTTGACTTTTCCCATTGGATTATAAATCCCCTAAGAAATGAATGAATCTCCTAAAGGGAAGGGGAAATGCACATTTCTCTTTACGTTAGATAGTATCCCTACATCTACTCTGTGTTAGATTGTTTCTTATATACTTTATACACATTTAACTCCCATCTTCTGTTATAGATGTTATCAACTTTTTATAGACAAAGAAGCTAAATCTCAGAGAGGTTAGGTGAATAAGGTTGTATAGCATTGGAGACAGAATTCACATCTGGTCTAATGCCAAGCCCCGTAATCATAGACCTTAATAGTTATAAAGATATGGAGGGGAGAATCCAGTGCTTGTTGCATAATCACATTCTGCTGTTGTTAAAATCTCTTAGCAACTGCCCTAAAGTGTTTAGTGTGTGTTTCCCAAATACTAAAAAGACATATTTCAATATGGGTTATAGGTAAAAAAGTATTCATTCTACTTTCCAAAAGCAAATATAGATTTATGTCAGAGAAAAGGAATAATTAATAATTATATTTTCAGGGAGGAGGGCAAAGGAGTAGAAGGGACAAAAGGGGAAAAGAAGAGGAAGGGAAGGGAAGCTATTTTGCTGATCTGAAATACTATTAATTTAATTTATAACACGAATGAATATGAACATGCAAGAAGCATCATAAGAAACACAGAATTAGCTTCTGCCTGGAGGAAAGAGGTCAGCAGACAAATAGGTCACAGATTACCAGGAAACACCGACGTTAGTAGACTCAGGTGCAGTCAAGCATAGGAAGCATTCCAAAGACAGATGAGTTTGAAGCAAAATATCAATAAAATAAGGAGTAATAGTAAGGGGAAACTGGAGCCCATTGTCATTGCTGGTGAACTTCAGGTAAGTCTGACAAACCAGCAGCTTTTGGAACTGGGTTTTATTTTATTTATTTATTTATTTTTGAGACAGTCTTGCTCTGTCACTCCAACTGGAGTGCAGGGGTAAAATCACGGCTCACTGTAGCCTCGAATTCCTGGGCTCAAGCAATCCTTCCTCCTCAGTTTCCCAAGTTGCTGGAAACTACAGGCACATGCGGCCATGCCTGAAAAATGCTATTCAAAGAACTTGTGAAAGATTGGTCCATAAGAAACAGTGTGATAAGAAGAAAGGGAATGAATAGGACAGTTGTTGAATAGACAGGAGGAAAGGAAAAGGGGAAGGAAAAAATGGGGTTAGTGAAGAAGAATATCAAAGGTAAAGAAAAAATCAGGGTCAGTGTGGTGGCTCACACCTATAATCCTAGCACTTTGGGAGGCTGAGGTGGGTGGATCACCTGAGGTCAGAAGTTCGAGATGAGCCTGGCCAACATGGTAAGTCTCTACTGAAAATACAATAAAATTAGCCGGGCATGGTGGTGTGTGCCTGTAATCCCAGCTACATGGGAGGCTGAAGCACAAGAATTGCTTGAACCCAGGAAGTGAAGGTAGCAGTGAGCCAAGATTAGGCCACTGTCCTCCAGCCTGGGCGACAGAGTGAGACTCACGCTCAAAATAATAATAATAATAATAATAATAATAATAATAATAATAATAAAAACTCAGACCATCTAGTAGGTATTTTAATTTTGTATCTACTACATGCAAAAGACTGAAACTATATGCTCTCTGAGGATACAACAAAATAACAATAAATAACACCACTTTTTGAATGTTTACAAAGTGCCAGGGATTATAATAACAGTTACACACTTCTTTTCTGTTTTAACAGCTCACTGAGGTGAGGATCCCAGGCTTGAGAAGTCAATTGCAGCTAGTTAGTGGCAATGAGGGATTTTTAAACCAGGCCTATCTGGTTAAGAAAAACGCACTTTCCTTCTTCTCCTGCCTCATCCTCCCTTCAGCTTTCATAAGATTTTGAAAAGTGCATATACATATTGTGTTAATTATTAAAAAGGATACATATTTATTGTAGGAAAATTGGAAAACACTGTTAACAAAGTAAACAATTAGGTTTTCCTAATCTATGCTCTTTTAAAGAAGTATAAGAGGCAGGTCGTGGTGGTTCATGCCTATAATCCCAGCACTTTGGGAGGCCAAGGCGGGCAGATGACCTGAAGTCAAGAGTTCAAGACCAGCCTGTACAACATGGTGAAACCCCATCTCTAATAAAAATACAAAAATTAGCCAGGCATAGTGGCATACACCTGTAATCTCAGCTACTTGGGAGACTGAGGCAGAAGAATCGCTTGAACCTGGGAGGCAGAGGTTGCAGTAAGCCGAGATGCCACCACTGCACTCCAGCCTGGGCAACAGAGTGAGACTCTGTCTCAAAAAAAAAAGAAAGAAAGAAAGAAAAGAAGTATAAGAAAGAGCACTGCTAAAGCATGTAAGAAAAATCCTGTTCTTTCACTCTCATGAACATGGAGTATCATTCTATAAAAAATGTGTTTGATGAAAGAAAAAGGAAACTCATTCTTTTAATTTGTGTTTCTCTAATACTACTGAGGTTTTGTGGTTTCTCATGTTTTTGGCCTCTTCTACTTCGTGTGTGTCACACAAATATACCTGCTCTTCATTTTCTTTTGGAATGTCTGTTTCTTACTGATTTGCAAATTATATTAAGAATACTAACATTGTATATTATAGGTAGCAATCTTTTTCTAGTTATTTTTGTTTTGTTGATAGTACTTTTTGACATAGAGAATCTTTTCATTCTTGTGTAATCAAATCTACTAAACTTTTCCCTTTGCGTTTTCCTCTTTTGTTTTCTTCTCTTTGAAAAGGCTTTCTCCACCCCAAGATTGGCTATATTATCTTCTAATAAGCTGGGTTTTGAAGGAGGTAAGGGACATGGATTGGTCCAGAGAAGGAGGGAAGGGATTTGAGTATTCAAGGCAGAAGCAGTGATGGGGCTCATGCAGTCAGATGTGGGGATGAGGCCCAGATCTGAGCAAATAGAAATTGGACTATATCAGCCTATGGAAGAGAGACAAGGTGAAGAAAATAGAAAGGCTGGGGAAACTTGAAGCCTGGGCTGTGGAGCCTGGTATTGATTTGTTAAATAGAAAATCAAGATTTATGCCAGCTTTCCCCAAAGGGGAATCCCAGATGGGAAAAGGAGACTATATAAGGATACATTTTCTAGGAGGTACACAAATGCAAGAAGCCAGAAGAGCTAAGACACTGTTGCTGCAATCTAGGCCTCAGGTGATGACATATTAAACGGGCAGAACAGGCTGGAGAAATGGAATGAAAGAGGAAGAGGCAGATATGAGAAGTATTTCTGTAGGGAAAACAACAGAAAATAAATAACTGCAATAAAAACAAAACCAGGACTTTGTAACTGAGTACACTAAGAAGCATACAAAGGAGAGAGTTTTAAAGGTCTCTGATATTTGGAGAAGGAGGTAAGATTTCTATGTTTCAGTGGCAACAGCCAGGTGATCTGGAAGGATAAACTGTGTCAGGCGCAATGCAAAGGAGGAAATCTATGCTTAGTGTTTGGATGCTCTTAATTTGGGCTTGGTGGAATATACACAAATATCTATCCCTCAGCTGAGAGAAGAGAGGGCAGCTCACTAGTTGAATGAAGGAAACTTCAAATTAAGGAGAAAAACTGAGATACTTGATTCTCCCTTCCCCAACACATTACTCTGAGCAAGGCCTGTGCTTGAAGAAGATAAAGCAGCTTTCTGTCTCCTTAGGGTATTTGGAACTGACTAATTAATGAGCACAGGGCCTAGGCTGGGTGTGATGGCTCACACCTGTAATCCTAGCACTTTGGGAAGTCAAAGAGGGTGGATCATGTGAGCCCTGAAGTTCAAGAGCAGCCTGGGCAACAAAGTGAGACCTCATCTCTATAAATAAATAAATAAATAAATAAATAAATAAATAAATAGCACAGAGTCTAAAAGGTGTAGTTATGAGAAATGACAACTTCTATGTTAGTGTCAATACTTGTGAGATCCTGTAAATAAGGTTGCCAGATAAAATGCACTGTAACATTTGAATTTCAGATGAGCAATGAAAATTTTTTTGGTATAAATATAACCCAAATGTTGAATGGGACATATTTATACCTATACAATTTTTATTCATTGTTTATCTAAAATTCATTTTTATCTTGGTGTCCTATATTTTTATTTGCTATATCGGGCAACCCTTCCTATAAAGGGAGATTCCAGAAGTCTCCAAGAGTATGGCAGTTTGTACCAGTGGTTGGTGGAAGTTGAGAAGTGAAAAACACAGCAGGAAATTTCAACTTCCCAAAGAAGAGAAGATGCCAGTGAAGCAGGAGGAAGAGATGATAAATATGACACAGATAAATTAATCAATTGATGTTTCTTCAGCATCTGCTATGCATTCTGCTGGGTACTTTGGGGGCTTGATCAAGGAGATTACAGTGAGTTGTAGATTAATTCCTATAGGCAGTCACTGTACAAATATGTATTGTGACCATACTATGTGCTGGGTTCAGGCCTTGGTACTAAATTGTCAAATAAAGAAGATAGACCCCGTCTCTACTAAAAAATACAAAAAACTAGCCAGGCAAGTTGGTGGGCGCCTGTAGTCCCAGCTACTCGGGAAGCTGAGGCAGGAGAATGGTGTGAACCCGGGAGGCAGAGGTTGCAGTGAGCCGAGATCGCGCCACTGCACTCCAGCCTGGACGACAGGGCAAGACTCCGTCTCAAAAAAAAAAAAAAAAAAAAGAAAAGAAAAAAAGAGAAGATAGAGCTGGAGCTTACAAAAAAAGGGGGGACACTAGACTAACTCAAGAAAAACATTCAAAGAACAATTAGAGGTGAAACCTATTTGGAAACTAAAAATGTGACTTCTGCAGGGCATGCTGTTTCACCCCTGTAATCCCTACAACTTGGGAGGCTGAGGCAGGATGTTCACTTGATTCCAGGAATTTGAGGATAGGGTGAGCTATGATTGCAACACTGTATTCCAGTCTGGGTGATGAAGTGAGACCTTGTCTCAAAAAAAAAAAAAAAAAGTCTGCCTTTTAAGAGCAACCGGGTGAACTTGGAAGATGTGTCTCCTCTACATTGGTGACTTTGCTTAGCTTCAAGAAGCAGCCATAATTCAAAGGAAGTGGCAATAAACTGAGGGTCACACATTAATTAAGGAATGGAGGGTTTTAGCCAAGCCTTGAGTCACTCAAGCTTTTTTGCATGACAGCACACTGCTGCTGTAAGAAATAGCTCAGGAAACATGCTCACTATTTGCATTGGTATGAGGATGAAAAGTCTGCTGTCACTACTGAGCAAAAGCATTCTTCCTCTAGGCCCTCTTTTTCCTTCAAATTCTTGGATCCCTTAAAAAAGATTTCTTATGTGAAAATGTTGAGGGTACAAGTGAGCTTTTCTGATCAGGGTGAGAGGTGAAAGGTTCCTTGCTTGACTGGCCTGGGACAGCTGACTTTGAACGTTTTTTGTGTCAGAGTTCTCCTTTATGTCCCCTTCTACCCTGAAATGTCAGTGGCCTGGCATCTGAGATAAGTGTGGCTGGTAGGTCATGAGACCTCTGCAGCCCATCTCATGGAAACCTGGCACCTTACCTTACAGGAGTATATGTACTTTCTTAGGGCAAGACTATTACAGGGCCAGACTAAAGGACTTGCTACGGTTAAGAGTGTCACAATTTATAAAGGGCTGTAACCCACATTATTTCTCTTAGTACTCAGAAAAATCCTGGGACTCATTTTCAGATGGGGAATCCAAATCTCAGAGATGATATGTGATTAGTTCAAGTACACATTGCCTGAAAGTGTTAGGGTCAGAACTGGGGGCCTAGATTCTTCTAATCCTAAATCTCATGCTGTCCCCACATCACAGGTGCTTGTCTTCTAGGCAATTCCTTATAAACATAGCCATAAAACACTGCTTCTGGCAACTGTCTGGGAACTCTGGTGGATATGAGAAATTATTGTCAAGGGATTGGCCTCTCTTTCTGTTCTTTCTCTGATAATAGAAACTATCATTGGCTGAGTGTGGTAGCTCATGCCATAATCCCACCACTTTGGGGGGCTGAGGCAGGAGGATTGCTTGAGGCCAGGAGTTTCAGACCAGCCTGAGACATTGTTTCTTTAAAAATAAAAATAAAAAAGCAGAAAAAAAGATTATTTACTAAGCACATTCTGTGTACTATGCATCATTGTGGTAAGTAATTAACAGTAACCGTCTATTTAATCTTACAATCGTGTGTGAGTGTGTGTGTGTGTATAGTTGTATATGTGTATGACTTGCTCAGTCTCACCTACTAGTAATTGACTGGGCCAGAATTCTAGCATTCTAGCCTAGGATTGTCTGACCCTAAAGCCACTATTATAGACTTCCATTTTCTTCCTTCTAATGTTTCTCTCACAAACATGCTTTCATGTTTAAATTTTAAAATTTCTTTCCTATATGTTTTCTTCTGTCACAAATATAAAACAGTTCAAAACTATGATCCCTCTCAAATTTATTTTACAAAATGAAGTCTAAACTTAAGGGTTCTTTCGAGGATCGTAGTTTTGTACTCTTCTATGTCTGTGGCCAAGAAAATCATTTGCAAATGTGTTTTTAGGGTCATGTTTATACTTCTGTTGTAGGTCAAGATATGTTTGTTTAAACTAAGGTCTCCAAAGCTTAACCATTGATTTATTCAGACTTTAAACTGTTTCTTTCTAAAGCAATATGAGACCTGCTCATCTCCAAGACTGTTACAGCCTTTCTAGTCCCCAACTTTAATAGTCTACCACAGTTTCTCAATTAGATGTGTGTGGCACATTTTTTTGGACTTTGGATGTAATTTTCAGGATTGATATCTCAAGGAAGGCTCAGGTTTTTGTTTACATCCTCTCATCTTCCAATGAAGACCTTCTGTGGATTTTCCTGAAACTTGAAGGTGAGGAATGACGTAGCAATGAAGATAGGGGGACTAGAGCAGAAATGAGTGCGGGTGCAGCTCCTGACTGGGAACATCCAGACCAGAGCTCCTGTGTGCTCACCCCTCCATTTATTTGATTGACAAGTACTTACTGAACAACTGCAGTGCCTACATACTAGCTGTACAGGAACTCTGACCATTTCCTCCTAACATATAAGGATAGACAGACAAGTCGACAGGCTGTTTTCAGTTTCTTCTTCCTACACAAAATGCCTGCAAAGAATAGAGGGTCAGTACTCCTGATCTCCAGGCTGAAGACTGTTGATTTTTTTTTTTTTTAAGTTCACCTATGGGTTTTTACCATTTGCTTGGTGATATACTAAATATTTTTATGTTTTTTGTGTGTTCATTTGTTTGTTTGCTTGTTTGAGACGGAGCCTTGCTCTGTTACCCAGGCTAGAGTGCAGTGGCACAATCTTGGCTCACTGCAACCTCCGCCTTCATGTTCAAATGATTCTCCTGCCTCAGCCTCCCAAGTAGCTTGGACTACAGGTGTATGCCACCATGCCTGGCTAATTTTTGTATTTTTAGTAGAGATGGGGTTTCGCCATGTTGGTCAGGCTGGTCTCAAACTCCTGACCTCAAGTGATCCACCTGTCTTGGCCTCCCAAAGTGCTGGGATTACAGGCATGAGCCACCGCCTCCTGCTCTACTAAATATTTTTATATTCATCATCCAAGATTCTGTTTCTTTCCCTGTAAAATAGAAGTAGCTCCCTCATGGGTTTATATTAATGAGATGATGATAATAATAGCTACAATTAGTTGACAGGAACCTTGTGTCAGGCACCATAGTAGGCATGGCAATTATTTCATCTAATCCTTATGAAAATCATGAGGTGGGTATCCTTGTTAGCCACATTTTGCAGATAAGCACACTGAGGGTCAGACAGATTAAGAACATTGCCCAAGCCCATACGGAAAATAAGTGACAAATTTGGACTCTAATCTAGGTTGGTCAGAGGTTGAAGTCATATACTGCACTACTGAGCCATGGTGACTACATAAGAAAAGTATAAAGAGTTTCGAATGCACTGTTTGGCAATGGCTGCTGTCTATTGTTTATCTGAAACCCATTTTGCAACACTATAGATAAATGGGTTTTACAATCAAAATTAAACTTTTTCTCTGTTAAACAACATGGATAGGTCCGTTCTTGACCAAACAAACAGAAAAACAAGGCCATTTTTAGGGACTTAGAAACTGAAAGTGAATACATTTCCACTTCATGTTTCCTCTTTGCTTTCAATAATTCTTTTTTGCTTTTTGAGACAGAGTCTTGCTGCCACGTGGGCTGGAGTGCAGTGGCGCGATCTCGGCTCACTGCAACCTCCGCCTCCCAGGTTCAAGTGATTCTCCTGCCTCAGCCTTCCGAGTAGCTGGGATTACAGTTGCGCGCCACCATGTCCAGCTAGTTTTTGTATTTTGAGTAGAGACGGGGTTTCGCCATGTTGGCCAGGCTGGTGTTTCGTTAATTCTTGTTTATTTATTTATTCTTTTTTTCTGGTTAAAGATAGGTCTTGGTGACCTTTGGAAGTGGCCTTGAAGGGGAAAAATTCACTGAAGGGCTACATATAGCCTGAACTGAAGGTGATAAGGGCAGAGAGCAGGAAGATAATGAATATTTATTTATTTTATGTATTTATTTTAAAATTCTGGCCTTTATCCAGATGAAGAATTAATATTTATTAAGGTCCTCTATATGCTTGTCATCTTAAGTATGTTATTCACTCATTTTGCTCAACAAGATTTATTGTTGGTGGAGGCTGGGTGTGGTGGCTCATGTCTGTAATTCCAGCACTTTGGGAGACTGAGGTGAGAGGATCACTTGAGACCAGGCCTCGAGACCAGCCAGGGCAACACAGTGAGACCCTACTGTACAAAATAATTTGTTTTTCTTTTTTGAGACAGAGTCTTTCTCTGTTGCCCAGGCTGGAGTGCAGTGGCATGATCTCTGCTCACTGCAACCTCTGCCTCCGGTTCAAGTGATACTCCTGTCTCAGCCTCCCAAGTGGCTGGGACTACAGGCACGCACCACCACACCTAGCTATTTTTTGTACTTTTAGTAGTGGGGTTTCACTATGTTGGTCAGGCTGGTCTTGAACTCCCAACCTCAGGTGATCCGCCCACCTTTGCCTCCCAAAGTGCTGGGATTACAGACATGAGCCACCATGCCCGGCCAATAAATTTTTTAAAAAGTAGTCGAGCATGGTGACCCATGCCTGTAGTTATAGCTACTTAGGAGGCTGAGGTGGGGGGATGGCTTGAACCCAGGAGTTTGAGGCTGCAGTAAGCCTTGATTGTACCACTACATCCCAGCCTGGGCAACAGAGCAAGACCTTATCTCTAAAAAAAAAAAAAAAAAAAAGGTTTCTTGTCCCTGGAACTGTGCTGATGATGACCTATCAAATTTCCACAAGAATATTGCAAAGTGATGACCCAAAGCCTTGAAGAAGTGAAGTAACTTGCCCAAGGTCACATGACTGGTTGTTGACAGAAGCTAGTTTTAAACTCAGGTTAATCTGCTTTCTATCTGTGCTATTTCCATTATACCATTCTGCTTTGTCCCAGTGATCCTAGGGAAGGAATTCTCTGAGATTCTAAGTTAATAATCCCAAAGGTTGAGTCTAAATTGATAGACTCACCTCCCCACTGTTCTTCCATTGGCTGACTCATGCTTTCAGAGAAGCTGGAAAGTTAGGGGAGACCAATAAAAGAGTGTCTTTCTTACAGATTCAGGAAACTAAATATTGCTTTAAGCACTGTTCCAGAAAATTCCCAGTAACTTTAGAGTGCCCTTTAAGAGCTTTTAATGCTCTGGAAAGTCTCTCAATACCAGTTTTCCAGAGGCTGGACACTTTGCCGTTGAGTGTAGTGTTTGCAGCACATTGCAGGGGCAGGTCACTAGAGCTAGTGGGGACACATTCATCACTGACATGTGATGGGAATCCTCCAGGGGCAAACAGGCTGAGGCCAACTTCTGCTCTGAGCAGTGTAAATGGAGCTAGAAACAAGAGCCATCTAGTAAAACCTTTCACAGGAAAAAGTGCAGAATCTGTTTCACACTTAGCCTTGTCAGTTCTGTGGAGAGGCAAGTGTTTGTAGAAAGTTTTGAATTATTCTCTCATGCCCTGGAAAACCAAACACCATCAAAGAAAACAACCTGCTCCTGAATTCTGCAGCTGTAGTTTTTACACTCACCATCCTGTTTTTTCTTTCTTAAATTGCTGGGTGTGATGAGGACACAAATCAAAATGGTCTACCTTTTAGAAAAGATGGCAGATTGTGGCATTTACATCTCATAAATATCTGATTGCTTAAAGAAAATCATCTAACTGTTCAAGTCAATAAACTTTTACTGAACACTTGTCACATGCCAGTCATTGTGATAGTGGCTGATGATGAAGTGATGGGTGGCTCTTCTCCTCAAGAAGCTCTCAGTCTAGTGGGGAAACAGCACAGACATGAGTGATACTTGGAATACAATGGGATATCTTTTACAGCTGAGATACTTTCCAGCCAGGCTGCAGGGAGCTGGTGCCAGATAGGCCTGGATTCATAATCCCTATTGCTTCTAACAATACATGGACCTCAGCCAGATACTCAATCTCATCCATCATCAATTTGCCTTTCTGTTAGAGATAAACAATGCCATCTCACAGGACTGCTTTGAGATGCAATAGACATCAGGATTGATATATGAGATTTACCAGACTCATCAGCAAGGTGATCTGCCATAACTTGCTTAACCATTGCTCTGTGCCTGATGAAAAAACTTTGCCAGAGTGGTCTCTCTACCACTCCGAATCCCTTGTCCCTTGCTCACATCCTCAATGGCAACCACTCCCTTTAACTCCTGTATATCACTCCAGAGATATTTTAATACTTAATATATATGTACATATTTTTAAAAATTGTATAAAAATTATAACATACTACATACATTGCTCTGCACTTTGCTTTTAAACTTTATTTCAGAGCTCTTTCCATATCACTTTTTTTCGAGACAGTTTCCTTCTGATGCCCAGGCTGGAGTGCAGGGGCGCGATCCCGGCTCACTGCAATCTCTGTCACTTGGACTCAAGTGAGTCTTGTGTCTCAGACTCCTGAGTAGCTGGGATCACAGGCGTGCATCACCACGTCCAGCTAATTTTTGTATTTTTAGTAGAGACAGGGTTTCACCATATTGCCCAGGCTGTTCTTGGAACTCCTGGCCTCAAGTGATCCGCTTGCCTTGGCCTCCCAAAGTGCTGGGATTACAGATGTGAACCAGTGCACGCAGCCTGCATTATTCTTTTTAATGGCTTTGTAGGATTACATTTTATGGATACACTGCAGTTTACATAACCATCACCCTGTTGATAGGCATTTTGGCTATTTCCCATCTTTTGGGATGCTTATGTTATGATACTGCAATGAATGTTCTTTGTATATATCTTTGCATGTGTATTTCTGTAGGATAAATTAAAATGCTGGGTCAAAATTTTGGTCATTCTTTTTTTTTTTTTTTTTGTGAGACGGAGTCTCACTGTGTCGCCCGGGCTGGAGTGCAGTCGCCGGATCTCAGCTCACTGCAAGCTCCGCCTCCCGGGTTCACGCCATTCTCCTGCCTCAGCCTCCCGAGCAGGTGGGACTACAGGCGCCCGCCACCTCGCCCGGCTAGTTTTTTGTATTTTTTTTAGTAGAGACGGGGTTCCACAGTGTTAGCCAGGATGGTCTTGATCTCCTGACCTCGTGATCCGCCCGTCTCGGCCTCCCAAAGTGCTGGGATTACAGGCTTGAGCCACCGCGCCCAGCCTTGGTCATTCTTGATAAATATTAAGAAATTATTCTCTAGGCCAAATGTGGTGGCTCATGCCTATAATCCCAGCACTTTGGGAGGCTGAAGCGAGGGCAGATGGCTTGAGGCCAGGAGTTTGAGGCCAGTCTGGCCAACATGGCAAAACCTTGTCTCTACTAAAAATGCAAAAATTAGCCAGGTGTGGTGGTATGCACATGTGATCCCAGCTACTCGGGAGGTTAAAGCACGAGAATTGCTTGAAACTGGGAGGCAGGCTGGGCGCGGTGGCTCAAGCCTGTAATCCCAGCACTTTGGGAGGCCGAGACGGGCGGATCACGAGGTCAGGAGATCGAGACCATCCTGGCTAACACGGTGAAACCCCGTCTCTACTAAAAATACAAAAACTAGCCGGGCGAGGTGGCGGGCGCCTGTAGTCCCAGCTACTCGGGAGGCTGAGGCAGGAGAATGGCGTAAACCCGGGAGGCGGAGCTTGCAGTGAGCTGAGATCTGGCCACTGCACTCCAGTCCGGGCGACAGAGCGAGACTCCGACTCAAAAAAAAAAAAAAACTGGGAGGCAGAGGTTGCAGTGAGGTGAGATCAGGCCACTGCACTATAACCTGGGTGACAGAATGAGACCCTGTCTCAAAAAAAAAAAAAAAGACAAAAAAATCTGTTATCTAAAATGATGATACCAATTTGTCTTCCTATAAACTTTGAGAATATTTCCCCACATCCTGGCCAAAATATTTATGGTTAAACTTGTTGATCTTTGCCAAACTGATGAAAGCCAGTATCTTAGTTTTAATTTGCAGATCCCTTATTTTAAGTGAACATCTTTTTCATGCGTTTTAAAGTCAGTTCTAGGCTGGGCACGGTGGCTCATGCGTGTAATGCCAGCACTTTGGGAGAGCAAGGTGGGCGGATCACTTAAGGTTGGGAGCTCGAAACCAGCCTAGCCAACATGGTGAAACCCATCTCCACTAAAATATAAAAATTAGCTAGGTGTGGTGGCACACATCTGTAATCCCAGCTACTTGGAAAGCTGAGGCACGAGAATCTCTTGAACCCGGGAGGCAGAGGCTGCAGCAAGCCAATATTGCGCCACTGTACTCCAGCCTGGGTGACAATGCGAGACTCTGTCTCAAATAAAATAAAAAGTCAGTTATAGATCTTTTGTTCAGAAAGTTTGCTATAACCTAATCCAATCACAGAAAACATCAGAAGCTGATAGAAGGGGGTGGTAAACGTGGAACATGCTGTTTGACTATGGAGATGTAAGATGAAGGAGACAAGATCTCTGCAATATAAAGATTGGTCATTAAAATTATTTAGGCAAGAAATGTTGACTGATAATCAGAACTGTGTTTTGAGAAGGTCTGGACAGTGTGGAAGATGGATTGGAAGTGGTAAGACTAGGGGGAGTGAAAAAAATTAGTTAAAATGTCGTTGCAATCCTGAACTGAGGATTCAGGAAAGAATGAAAATTATGAAACCAATCTGAAAGGCATTGCAGAAGCCAAATCAAAAGAACTTGATGACACAATAAATGTCAGGTAAAGAGAGAGAGAAATTATTCAGGCAGATGAATGGCTTAAAAAGAAAGGGAATACATGGTAGGTAATTTGCTCTGTGACATTACTAAACACCTACTAAGTAAGGGTTCATGTTAGTTATATATACATTTATGTATATGAAAATCAAATGAGTGAAAATAAACACATTGCATTTATCTGATTTCACAGCATCTTTATTAGGGAAATACTATAATCTATTTAAGTATGAAAAAATTAGAAAAGTAACATGTGCACAATAAAAAACTATTAGATTTCTCCAAAACGTTCATATCAGAATTCAAAGTCAGACATCTCTGATAGGATAACCAATGATTTTTATTTATTTTATTTTATTTTACAGGCAGGGTCTCACTATGTTGCCCAGGCTGGTCTTGAATTCCTGGGCTCAAGTGATTCTCTCACCTCAGCCTCCTAAAGTGCTGAGATTATAGGTATAAGCCACCACACCTGGCCACCAATGCTCTTTATACTAGTTCAAATTACCTAGATTTAAAGAAAACATTCGGGGAGAAAAATTATGTTACATCATGCGGGGAAGCAAAATGCCCACAACACTTGCACCAGGAATTATTCCCTGAGCTATCAGATCATCAGTTTAATTTAAATATGACAATTCTCAGAGGAATCCATTATAACTCACAGCTGTCTCCAATTCTGAATTGACCAGGGCTACCCTCTTTATAGAAAAATCACTCTTCTCCCCTTGTCATTTTTCTGCAACTCATTTGGGAAAACATGTCAAATTGTATTAAGACTCTTGATACTGTAAATTTAGTCCTGTTCAAATGTTTCATTAAAATGCCTCATCAAGAAGATCATATTTTCATTAAATATATTGACTGTTAAATAGGATGACGATTTTGAACACATGATTAACATAACTATTAATACTTTGGAAGAGTAGTGGACTGTTGTCCATTTTAAAAAAGGTTGATTATTTGGAAATGGATGTTACAGTTGTGTCTGTAAAAGCAGACTTTGTATCATTGCCTATCTTGGATAAATCATATATTTCTATCTCACTTGTAACGTTTATCAACATTTATCAACTTCTTTCCATATGTGTTATTACTTTTATTCTCAGACTTTTCAGTGGACAAATACTTTTGTAATGGTAACCAGCTAGTGTTTGCTGAGCCTAGCAAGGTAATTGATTACATAGTTGTTTAGTATATTGTTTCCAAAGCTAGTCACACACTTGATATAATAAATTCCTAAAAAGACAGTTTGTTTTTAGTTTGGGCCTGGTGGCTTCTGCCTATAATCCTATTTGGGAAGCTGAGATGGGAAGATCGCTTGAGCTCAGGAGTTCTGTGCTGCAGAAGGCCATGGTCCCACCACTGCACTTCAGTGGGAACAGAGCGAGACCTTGACTCTAAAAAATAAATAAATAAATAAATAAACATTAACCAAAACGAAAGTATGAATTGATACTATCACTGCTTAGCCACTTTCTGGCAGACTGGAGTTGAAGGCTGTGAGTCAGTCATTATGGCAGATGAAGAAATTAATGAAGTCTATCCAGTAGAAATTCATGAATATTTGTCAATGCTTGAGAATTACATCCGTGGTGTGGATGATATGCTAAAGACTATGATGTCTGTTTCCTGAAATGAGTTGTTGCAGAAGTTGGACCCACTTAAACAAGTGAAAGTGGATTTAGTTTCTACATACACATTAAATTTAAAGTTTTGGGTTTATTTGCCAACTCAAGGAATTAATACTGAGAAACAGCTAGTAAAGCAGGAAGGAACTGGAAATAATCAGAATATATATGAACACAGTCAAGGAAATAACAGAAAAAGGCTGGCAGGCTGGACAGACATGTCTTCAAGATCTGTAAAAAATGCCCTCTGGGAACTGAAACCTAAAAATGCATCATAAAACTGTAGGGACAAAACTCTCCAGTTACTTAATAAGTTAGTAAAAGCTGGGTGCAGTGGCTCCTACCTGTAATCCCAGCATTTTGGGAGGCTGTGATCCCAGCACTTTGGGATTGCTTTAGCCCAGGAGTTTCAGACCAGCCTGGTTAACATGATGAGACTCTGTCTCTACAAAAATTAGCTGGGCATGGTGGTGCATGCCTGTAATTCCAGCTACTTGGGAGGCTGAGGCACAACAGTTGCTTGAACCTGGAGGTTGCAGTGAGTGGAGACTGTGCCACTACATTCCAGCCTGGGTAACAGAGTGAGACCCTGTCTCAAAAAAAAAAAGAAAAAAAAAAGTTGTCAATAGAGGCCTAGCACAGTGGCTCACACCTGTAATCCCAGCCTTTGGGAGGCTGAGGCAGGAGAATCACTTGGGCCCAGGAGTTCAAAACTAGCCTGGACAACATAAGGAGATCCTGTCTCTACAAAAAATGGAAAAAATTAGCCAGGCATGATGGCACATGCCTGTAGTCCCAGCTGCTGGAGAGGCTGAGGCAGGAGGATCAGTTGAGCCTGGGAAATCAAGGCTGCAGTGAGCTTTGATGGTGCCATTGCACTGTAGCCTGGGAAACAGAGTGAGACCCTGTCTCAAAAGACAAAACAAAAAACAAGAAACAAACAAAAAGTTGTCAATAAACGAAAAAGTAAACATTTAATTTTTGGTTTTGATGTATACATATTCAAAAAGTATGTCTTTATAAAATAATTATGTGGCAGTACAAGGTTTAAATGTCTTCTGTATTGAATTCATATGGAAATTTGCAGTTTAAATTTTTGTTTGTTTGTTTTTTTTTTGTTTTTTTTTTTTTTTTTTTTTGAGACGGAGTCTTGCTCTGTCGCCGGGGCTGGAGTGCAGTGGCCGGATCTCAGCTCACTGCAAGCTCCGCCTCCCGGGTTCACGCCATTCTCCTGCCTCAGCCTCCCGAGTAGCTGGGACTACAGACGCCCGCCACCTCGCCCGGCTAGTTTTTTGTATTTTTTAGTAGAGACGGGGTTTCACAGTGTTCGCCAGGATGGTCTCGATCTCCTGACCTCGTGATCCGCCCGCCTCGGCCTCCCAAAGTGCTGGGATTACAGGCTTGAGCCACCGCGCCCGGCCTGTTTGTTTGTTTTTGAGACATAGTCTGGTTCTGTCACCCAGGCTAGAGTGCAGTGGCATGAGTATGGCTCACTGCAACCTTGACCTCCTTGGTTTAATTAATCCTCCTATCTCAGCCTCCCAGATAGCTTGGGCTACAGGCACATGCCACCAGGCCCAGCTATTTTTGTATTTATGTATTTAATTCTTTTCTAGAGATGGGGGTTTCACCATGTGTTGCCCAGGCTGGTCTCCATCTCCTGGGCTCAAGCGATCCGCCTGCCTTGGCCTCCCAAAGTGCTAGGATTACAGACATGAGTCACTGGTCCCAGTTACTTGAGAGGCTGAAGTGGGAGGATCTCTTGAGCCCAGGAGGTTAAGGCTGCATTCTTCCATGTTTGTGCCACTGCACTTCAGTCTGGGCAACAGAGTGAGATCCTGTCTCAAAAAAAACAAAAACAAAAACAAAAAAAACCACACACAAAAACAAAAGGAAAAATAAAAACAAACAAAAACAAACAAACAAAAACCCAAAATTAACTCACAGAAAAGTTAATAAGTAACATTCAAGCAAACAATGACCAGTTTGGAAACATAATGAAGAAAATAACTTTATCAACAATACCAACAAAAAAGATGAATGTCTGGAAATAAATTGATAAGAAGTGCACAAGATCTACATTAAAGTATTAAGTGACACAAATCATTTAAACCATTAGAAAGGTAGCCAAGCCTGAGCCACATTGCCCAGCCAGGAAAGAGACTTTCCAAAAGAGTTGTCCCTTTCTCTGAGCTTCCCCAGAGAAGGGAGTGAATCTTCATTATCCATGTTTCCTAGGGTCCCTCACAGTACCTGAACAAAGAGCAGGGTTTGTGGAGTGAATTGAATAAATGGAATGGCTGCCATGGGAGGTAGTGAGTTCTCTACCACTGGAAGTAGCCAGGAAATTGTAGTGAAACTGAGAATGCATCGGGTTAGAGACTCTTGATTATATTTATGGTGTCTTCTAATAAACTATGATACTTACATTCTAAGATTTCCAAGAAGAAGTTTCCAAATCTTTAGAATAACGTGATTAACCTGTTTTCTGCCACATGTTTGACCTCCAAAATATATCTCCAGTCTCTCTACTTCTCTCTACCTCTACTGCCACTCTCTCAGCCCAGTATACCATCTTTTGTTACTGGACACCTAAATGATTTTCTAGATTCCACCTTTGCAGCCAGTGTAATCTTTTGATGTTGTAATCAGATTAGATTTAAGCAGGAGGGCTCTCCTGCTTAAAATCTCTTAATAGAAATCAGTGAAATAAAAAACAGGCAGGAAGAAGTGAATTACATGTTGTTTAAAAATTGTATAAATTGCTTACCTGAGAAAAACAAGAGAATCAACTGGAAAACTATTACAAACAAGAAGAAAATTTAGTTCAGTGGTTGGATTACAGAATTAACTCACAGAATGACTGGTCACAGTGACTCATGCCTGTAATCCCAGCACTTTGGGAGGCCAAGGCAGGAGGATTGCTTGATCCCAGGAACTTGAGACTAGCCTGGGCAATATAGTGAGACCTCATCTTTACAAAAATAAAACAAACAAATTTGCTAGGCATGGTGGTGCATGCCTGTGGTCCCAGCTACTTGGGAGGCTGAAAAGAGAGGATCTCTTGAGCCCAGGAGGTTAAAGGCTGCATTTAGCCATTTTTTGTGCCACTATACTTCAGTCTGGGCAACAGAGTGAGATCCTGTCTCAAAAAAAAAAAAAAAAAAAAGCAAAAGCAAAAACAAAAACAAACCAAAACAAACAAAAACCCAAAATTAACTCACAGAAAAGTTAATAAGCAACATTCAAGCAAACAATGACCAGTTTGGAAACATAATGAAGAAAATAACTTTATCAACAGTACCAACAAAAAAGATAAATGTCTAGAAATAAATTGATATATGCACAAGACCTATATTAAAGTATTAAGTGACACAAACAATTTGAACCATTAAAAAAGTAGCCCTTGGCCAGGTACAGTGGCTCATGCCAATAATCCCAGCACTTTGGGAGGCCGAGACAGGCAGATCACCTGAGGTCCAGAGTTCGAGACCAGCTTGCCTAACATGGCAAGACTGTCTCTACTAAAAATATAAAAATTAGCCAGACATGGTGGTGCACGCCTGTAGTCCCAGCTACTCAGGAGGCTGAGGCAGGAGAATCACTTGAACCCAGGAGGGGGAGGTTTCAGTGAGCTGGGATTGTGCCACTGCACTCCAGCCTGGGTAACACAGTGAGACTCTGCCAAACAAAAAAAAAAAAAAGAAAAAAGAAAAAAAAGAAACAGAGAAAAAGATAGGAAGGCTCAACGGTTTTTTTTTTTTTTTTTTTTCTGAGACAGGGTCTCACTTTGTCACCCAGGCTGGAGTGCAATGGCACAATCTCAGTTCACTGCAGCCTTGACCTTCTGGGCTCAAGGGATCTACCTGCCTTGGCCTCCCAAACTGCTAGGATTACAGGTGTGAGTCACTGGACCTGTCTGGAAAGCTCAACTTTAGAAATACAATCTATAACTTAAAGCTCTCCTAATAAAAATCTAAATAGAATTTTACTTTGGAATTAGATAAGCTGATTCTCAAATTTATATGAAAAATTAAATAAGAATAGAAATACACATTCCAAAAATAAATAAGAAGATCTACTAAATATTAAAACATTTTAAAGTTATAATAACAAAACAGAAAAAAGTTCAGTGATCAAAAAAAAACCCACAAAAACGAAATCAAGGCCGGGTGCGGTGGCTCACGCCTGTAATCCCAGCACTTTGGGAGGCCGAGGCGGGCGGATCACAAGGTCAGGAGATGGAGACCACGGTGAAATCCCGTCTCTACTAAAAATACAAAAAATTAGCCGGGCGTGGTGGTGGGCGCCTGTCGTCCCAGCTACTCAGGAGGCTGAGGCAGGAGACTGGTGTGAACCTGGGAGGCGGAGCTTGCAGTGAGCAGAGATCGCGCCACTGCACTCCAGCCTGGGGGACAGAGCGAGACTCCGTCTCAAAAAAAAAAAAAAAAAAAAAAAAAAAAAAAATTGAAATTAATACACATAGGAATTTAATCTATTATAATGGTATAATTTCAAATTATTGAGGAAAGATGGCTTATTTAATAACTGTTACACAAAAATCAGGATATCCATCTGGGAAAAAAGTTAGCTTAGAGCTGTACTTCATACTCAGTGCTCAAAATAAACTTCAGATAAATAAATTATTTAATCATTATTTTTAAAGTACTTATAGAAAAGAGGAGACATTTTGGAATGTCAGAGTGAGGAAGAGGAAGAAATAAGCTGTCATTATTTACAAATGATACAGTTACATACATAGAAAATCCAAAACAATCTACAGATAAATTATTAGAATTAAAAAGTGAATTTAAGAAGGTTGCTGGATAAAGGACTAATATGCAAATCAGTTATATTTCTACATACCAACAATAAACAGAACATTTTTAAAAAAGATACAATTTCCACAGCATCTGAAGTTTCAAATAGGAATAAATTCACACAAAGAAAAAGTACGCCGGGCGCGGTGGCTCAAGCCTGTAATCCCAGCACTTTGGGAGGCCGAGGCGGGTGGATCACGAGGTCAGGAGATCGAGACCATCCTGGCTAACATGGTGAAACCCCGTCTCTACTAAAAAAAATACAAAAAACTAGCCGGGCGAGGTGGCGGGCGCCTGTAGTCCCAGCTGCTTGGGAGGCTGAGGCAGGAGAATGGCGTAAACCCGGGAGGCGGAGCTTGCAGTGAGCTGAGATCTGGCCACTGCACTCCAGCCTGGGTGGCAGAGCGAGACTCTGTCTCAAAAAAAAAAAAAAAAAAAGAAAGAAAGAAAAAATACACAACCTGTACATAGAAAACTATAGACCCTACTGAGAGAAATTAAGGAAGAACTCAAGCTGTCTCTGCAGCGTGTTCCCAAAAGTGCTGCTGCTTGTCGTGAGCATATGGCTTCAAGGCTATGCTACAGAGCTGGAGTGCTGGCTTTGCAGACTCTGAGGGCCGATGGTTCCAGTGGGGTGGCCTTCATGTGCTCCATGGCATGTGAAAGTGGTGTTCCTACTGATGATGATGTGTCTGGACTGGAGATGTAGGTTATAATGGCTGCATGAGAGGGAATGGACCCATACAATACACTACTCCAAAAGGAAGCTTCTGGCACCAAAGAAGATGCTAATTTAGTCTCCTCCATCACCAACAAGTGAATAATGGGCTGCATCTGTGAAGAGTACAACAGTGCTGTCCTCTAGTTTTTGGCTGCACAAAGGTGAGCTCCAGCAATGCCCTAACTGTGAAATTCATTACCATCTGGTGCCCCACCAGTTGATCCACTGAGCCTCTGCACTAAGTTGCTCAAAATGTGCTGTCAAGTTTCTTCTTTCCAATAAAGACTAGACATTGAATTGGCTCCTTCTCCCCCAACCCACCTGAAAAAAAAAAAGAACAACTAAATAAAGGAGAGGCTATACTATATTCATGGATTGGAAGACCCAATGACACTAAAGATACTGATTCATCCCAAATTATCTACAGATTCAATGCAATTCCAATCCAAATCCCAAGAGAACTTGGTTTGTGAGACTCTATAAGGTGATTCTAAAATTTATAGAAGCATGGAAAGGACCTAGAATGGCAAATAAACTTTTGAAAAGGAACAAGGTAGGAGTAATTGTCCTATTGAATATCAAGACTTCCAAAGCTATAGCAATTAAGTCAGTATGGTAATGTGCAAGGATAGAAAATAGAGCCATAGAATAGAATACTAAGCCCAGAAATGAACTTCCATAAGGACATCTAATTTATGACAAAAAGGACACTTCAGAACAGTAGGAAAAAGACAGTTTTTCAATAAATGATGCTGGGTCATTAGATATCCAAATGCTAAAAAAGAAAAGACAATATAAAAACTCCAGGTGTAGTATATTCCTACACATGGAGGATAGAACAATACACCTTATAGGAGATCACATAGGAGAGTATCCACCTTGAGACAGATGATAAGTTCCTAAACATAACCCAAAAAAGCACAATACAGGAAAAGACTGATAACTTGACTACATGAAAATGAAGAGCTTTATTCATCAAGAGATAGCATTAGGAAAACGAAAAAGCAAACCAGAGTGAGAGAAGATATATGCAACACATATAATCTACTAGGACTCATCCCTAGTATACAAGAAAAATAGCTTCAAATCAATAAGAAAAAGTCTAAAAAATCTAATTTTATAAGTGGGCAAACGTCTTGAACAGGCACTTTATAAAAGAAGAAATCCAAATGGCCAATGAATGTCAGTATTCAGGGAAATGTCAATTAAAGCCACAATGAAATATGACTGTGCACCCACTCAAGAGGACAGACAATCCCAACTGCTGGAGAAGACATGGAGCAATAGTTCTCATACATTGCTAATGGGAATGTAAATTGGTATAACCAATCAGGAAAACTCTCTGTATTAGCTATGGAAGTTGAATATATACATTTCTACAACCCAGCAATTCTACTCCTAGGAATGTACTGGATAAGAATGCATGAATATGTGTATCAGGAGACATAAACAAGCATATTTATAGCAGCACTCAGCATTATTCATAGGAGCAAAAAACTGGAAACAACTAACATCATTATAACAGTAGAATGAATAAATAAAAGCTGGCATATTTTTAAAACAGAACACTACAGTGGAACAATAAATACACAACAACATATTGAGCTAAAGAAGTCAAATGTAAAATAATATTACTACATGAATGATTCGATTTTTAAAATTCAAAAACAAGCAAAAATTAAACTGTCATGTTTAGGAACTTATGTAATAAAATTAGAAAGAAAAGCAAGAAGTTATTACCATGAAATTCAGGATGGCGGTTATGTGCTGATGGGAGTGAGGGGGCACAAGGGGACTATGAGGATGCCACCAGTTTTTTTTTTGTTTTGTTTTTTTGTTTTTTTTTTTTTTTACAAATCCTTGTGTTGAGGGCTGACTTTGAATAGATCACAGTGAGGGAGCTGCTCAGCTATGTATGAAACCCCAACCCAAAAGCACATTTCTTAATATTGGTGGTGGTTACATGTGCTTGTTTTTGATCATTTATTGAGTTATATATTTTTGTCTTGTGGATTTTTCTGTATATGCATTACACTTAGAAATTTGAAAAAAGATTTTAAAAATCCTCTCTCTAGAGAGAAAGCAAATATGGCAAAATGTCAACAATTGCTGCAATAAGATGAAGGGTATATGAGTATTCTACTATTCTTCAACTTTTCTGTATGTTTGAACATTTTTTTTAAAGTTGGAGAAAAACCTCTTTTGATCTAAATTCTCCTGTGGCCGGTGACCCATTTCAAATCCCTTACCCTTACAGCAAATTCCTTAAAAGTGTTGTCTATACTCTAAATCTCCAGTTTCTTTTCTCCAACTCTCTCCTGAATATATTCCTACCCAGGTTTAATCTCCACTATAGCAGTGAAACTGCTCTTCTCAAGGTCATTGATAACTTCCCCATGGCTAAATCAAATGAACATGTGTTGGGCCGGGCACTGTGGCTCATGCTTGTAATCCCAGCAGTTTGGGAGGTCAAATGTAAAATTGAGGTGGGTGGATCACTTGAGGTCAGGAGTTGGAGACCAGCCTGGCCAACATTCAAAACCCCGTCTCTACTAAAAAATACAAAAATTAGCTACGCGTGGTGGCACACACCTGTAATCCCAGCTACCTGGGAAGCTGAGGCAAGAGAATTGCTTGAACCTGGTAGGTGGAGGTTACAGTGAGCTGAGATCATGCCACTGCATTCCAGCCTGGGTGACAGAGTGAGACTCTGTCTCAACAAACAAACAAATAAAAAACAAATGATCATGTTTCAGTCCTCATGTTTATTTGCCATCTGTAGCATTTTACACAGTTGCTCTCTCTTCTCCCTGAAATATTTTCCAGCTTTCTGGACATGTGCCTAATTTTTCTTTTACTTTTCCTAATGGTCCTTGTTGTTCTCCTTTCCTGGTCTTCTCCCTGACCTTTAAATACTGAAGTGGCCCAGGATTTTGCTCCTGGGCAGCACATGGACACTTCAAACCTTTACTTAAATGTAAGTTTTTCAGTGAAGCCTTATCTGGCTATTCTTATCTAAAATTATAGTCCTACACTACTTAACTCCTTTCCTTGGTTTGTTATAGTCTCCTTAGCACTATCTAAAATTGCTATCTATTTTACTTATTTACTTTGTTTATTATTTATCTTCCCCACTATAATATAACTTCCAAGAGGGAAAGATTTTTATGTTTTGTTACTGCTCCATGTCCAGCATCTAGAACAGTGCCTGGCACACATTAGGCACTTAGTGTTTGTTGAATGCGTGATGACTTGTACTTAAAGTAAAATCTACAGTCCTAGTTTACAAAATCCTGCTTAACTTGTCTTCTGCCAACCTCTTTACTCTTCTTTCATTTCTCTAAACATATCAAGCTCTTCTCCAACTCAGAGGCCTTGCATTTAACCTTTCCCCTGCTAAGAAACCTCTTTCCTGGCTCTTCACATAACTGGCTTCTCATTCTTCAGGACTCAGTTTAAATATTCTCTCCTCAGAAGCGTCCACTCTGACCACCCCATCTCTCTTTGCCTCCCTCTCTTCCCAATTACACTATCCAGATACAGTTTCTTTATAGTACTTATCACAATTTTCTTGTTAACTTATTTGATGACATGTTTTTTTGTCTGCCTACCCTGGGGAATGTAAGTCTGCTGGTCTTTCTCAGCAATATATCCCCAAGATCTATCACAGGCCTGGAACATAGTTGTTGCTCAATAAATGGCTATTGAATGAATAAAGGCATATGTAAATAAATGAGCAAAACAACTTTCTCAGTGCTTAGGGCAGGGTTTGAATATACATAAAGAACCAATGCCATCACTCACTATCCAGAAGAAGACAAAGGGGATTTGTTCTGATGCATCAAAGCCCAAGAATGAAATATTCAGCATTCCTTTAGAGCCAACTGCCTTGCAAGATTCTTTTTCCCTCTAAGTAGTCTGACCAGTTACTGAAGTATAAAGAGCAAATGTGGAAATAGTCCACCTGCACCAAATGGATGCGTTTGATGTACTAATCAGAAATGGCCTGAAACGCTTGGTTATGGACAATTAAGGACAGCTGGCCTTTGAGATCCTGTAATGTGTGCTTGAAGCAATAATGGCTGTGTGGGAAGAGAAGTGGGAAGGTGGCTTCCTAGTTAGGGAGAAAGTACACTGTGTATTCTACCCACTTCTCCATTTATTTTATGATGATGATGATGATGATGATCATGATCATGAAGTGTACAAGAGCAGGTTTTACAGCAAATTAAGGTCAAGCTTAAAAGGAAAAAGAAGACACGAAAGATAAAAATGCAATGTGGAGGCTGGGCATGGTGGCTCACGCCTGTAATTCCAGCACTTTGGGAAGCCAAGGTGGGCAGATCACCTGAGGTCAGGAGTTTGAGACCACCCTGACCAACATGGAGAAACCCCGCCTCTACTAAAAATACAGAATTAGCCGGGTGTGGTGGCACATGCCTGTAATCCCAGCTACTCAGGAGGCTGAAGCAAGAGAATCGCTTGAACCCGGGAGGTGGAGGTTACAGTGAGCCAAGATCACACCATTGCACTCCAGCCTGGGCAGGAGTGAAACTCTGTCTCAAAAAAAAAAAAAAAAAAAATTCAATGTGGAGTGCAGAAGTTGTAGAGGCAGAGCACCATATTGCTTTTGTGAGAAGGAGGCTCCATTAGGGGCCAGGTATTTCACTTATATGAACCCACTGAATCTTTATAATAACCCATCATAGAAGGTATATGTGTCATTCCTATTTAACAGATGAGAGAATGGAGGTTTAGAGATGTGAAGGATTTGTTCAAGTTCACTCAGAAAGTTAGTAGCACCCTTTTTGAAATCCTGATCTCTCTGATGCCAAAGATTGTGCTTTTTCCACCATACCTGATACTCTGCCCCCTCTTCCTGCCAATGAACAGTCCAGAACCCCCACACTATGAAGCCTAAGATGATTGCCACAGTTTCCTCTGCAATGCCATCTTGTGACATATTTCTTTCCATACTAGCATAGTGCCTGGAACATAGCTGGCTCTTCAATAAAAGAGTATATTGAATAAAATAATGAAAGAATGAACAAATGAACAAAGAGAAGATATTTTAAACAATATGATTTTCTTTGTGAATCATGTACTGAAAGTCAAAACACTTAGTTCCCGGGGGTCTTTCTCCCCACTGCAGTTCACCAGGAATGGGATGTGTCTTCAAGAATAGCACAAAGACCTGGCAAAAGAAGGCTATAGTCAGTCTGGTGTTGTATCTCCTCTGCCCTGCTTTGGGGAGCACTCTGGTTGTAAAGCCCACAGGGTTATCTTCTGATGGTGTAGTAGTTGTCAATAGCAATAGCTAGCACTTATTGAACACATGCTATGGGCTAAGCACAGTGGTGAACGCTTTTTTAAAATTTTTCTTTCTTTCTTTTTTGAGACGGAGTCTTGCTCTGTTGCCCAGGCTGGAGTGCAGTGGTGTGATCTTGGCTCACTGCAACCTTTGCCTCCTGGGTTCAAGCAATTCTCTTGCCTCAGCCTCCCAAGTAGCTGGGACTACAGGTGCACACCACCACACCCAGCTAACTTTTTGTATTTTAGTAGAGACAAAGTTTCACTGTTTTGCCCAGGGTGGTCTCAAACTCCTGAGCTCAGGCAATCCACCTGCCTCTGCCTCCCAAAGTGCTGGGATTACAGTCGTGAGCCATCGTGCCTGGCTAATTCTCTTTTTCTTTACATTATTTAATCCTCCAAAGCCTGAGAGAGAGGCACATCTATTGTCTCAGTTTCACAGGTAAGAGAAGGGAGGTTTTGGCTTGTCTAAAAACAGCAACTGCCAATTTGTAAGACAAATACTGTAAAGTCTCTTCTCTGTTTTTTCTCTTCTTTCCTTTCCTTCTTAAGACATAAAAATATAATCCCTGCAGAAATTCATTGTTTGAAAATAGAGGCACCAGCAAAAGGTTTGTGCAGTCATCCAAAATTCAGGAATCCATAAGACACTGTATTTTCCCTGGTGAATGTGGTAGGACAGGGCTGCTCTCAAAAAGAAATATTGCTTTTATAGATGAGAATGCATTGAATTTCATATCAAAGAGCCTAGTCTGAGTCCTAGCTCCATGAGTGACTGTGGGTACTGGCTGGCATTAACCTTGAAGAATCTTAGCTTTCTCGCATATGAAATGGAGATAATACAAATTCTTTCCCCATGAGGTTGTACTAAGGGTCAAAAGAAATAATATGATTTGGATAGAGTGAACCAGTCTACAAATGCGGCCTATTCTTCTTCTGTCTGGAGCACTCTCTAAGATCAGGGTCCACCATGCAGCCCCAGCAGAGTGTTCCTTGCCATCCCCGCTACTAAAAGTAACCTCGTGTCCAGGACTGGATACAACAGTGCTGAGGTTATCAGGAGCTGTTTCTGAAGTTTTTAGTTCTTCCTTTTTCTTTTTTTTTTTTGAGACGGGGTCTCGCCCTGTCGCCTAGGCTGGAGTGCAGTGGCACAATCTCGGCTCACTGCAAGCTCCGCCCCCTGGGTTCACGCTATTCTCCTGCCCCAGCCTCCCGAGTAGATGGGACTACAGGCGCCCACCACCACATCCGGCTAATTTTGTATTTTTAGTAGAGATGGGGTTTCACCGCATTAACCAGGATGGTCTTGATCTCCTGACTTTGTGATCCACCCGCCTCAGCCTCCCAAAGTGCTGGGATTACAGGTGTGAGCCACCGAGTTCTTCCTTCTTATACTGACACTTGTTTGTAGCTGACTGATCCTCCACGTGGAAGAACTGGAGGCAGGAAGTTTTCTGAAGCATAGGACTTGAGTTCCAGGTAGGGTACTATACCCAGAGCAACAAGAAGCAGGGTGAAGGAGACAGTGAGTCTGAAGATGGCATATTTCCATTGACTTAAGTTTTCTTTAATGTCTCTGAACAAAGTTTTAGTCTTCCCTCTAGAGATATATACATCATTTGTTAGAGTCCTAGGTACTTGGTATTTTTAATGCTATGATAAATTTTCTATCTTTAAAACTTTAAAAAACTATTTGTAACTGGTATATAAAAATGCAATTGATTTTTGCATATTATCCTTGTATTCAATAAACTTTCTAAGTTTCTAATAAGTCTAATAACTTAGTTGTTTTTAGATTTCGTTTCTTCCCTTTCAATCCTTAATACCTTTTATTTATATGTATTTTGCTTTACTGAGCTGGCTAGGACCTCCAGGACAATGGTAAATAAAGAAGTCTCTTATTCTTGGTCTCAAAAGGATTTTTTTTCTTTTTTCTTTTTTTTTGGGACGAAGTCTCACTGTGTCGCCCAGGCTGGAGTGCAGAGGCGCAATCTCAGCTCACTGCAACCTCCGCCTCTTGAGTTCAAGAGGTTCTCATGCCTCAGCCTCCCGGGTAGCCAGGGTTACAGGCATGCACTACTATGCCTGCCTGAGTTTGGTATCAAAAGGAAATTTTTCATTCTTAAGTATAATGATATACTTTTAAGAGATACTCTATCAATTAATAAAGCTCTGCTTTTTTTTTTTTTTTGCCATATTCTTATAGATACCCATTATCAGTTTAAGAAATCTACACTCAATTTGCCAAGTTTTGTTTTTAATGAACAAATGTCAAACAATTTTTTTTCTGCATCTGTTGAAATGACCCTATGTGTTTATGCCTTCAATCAGTTAAGGTGTAAATTACATTTTTTTTTTTTTTTGAGGCGGAGTCTCGTTCTCTCGCCCAGGCTGGAATGCAGTGGCATGATCTTGGCTCCCTGCAACCTCCTCCTTCCTGGGTTCAAGCGATTCTCTTGCCTCAGCCACCCGGTTAGCTGGGACTACAGGCGCCCACCACCATGACTGGCTAATTTTTTGTATTTTTAGTAGAGATGGGGTTTTGCCATGTTGGCCAGGCTGGTCTCCAACTCCTGACCCCAGTTGATCTGCCCATCTCGACCTCTCAAAGTGCTGGGATTACAGGTGTGAGCCACAGTGCCCGGCTGTAAATTACATTTTTAATTTTTAAAAATATTAAATGAAACTTGTATTTCTGATATACTTGGTTATGATACATACTTCGAATTTGGTTTGCTAGTATTTTATTTATGACCTTTGTACCCAGGTTCAAAAGTGACAGCAGTCTATATATCTCATTTACCTTGCAAAGTGGGTTTTACCATCTCCATTGTATTTGTGACTCCAAAGAGGTTGAATAACTTGCCAAGGTCATGTATACCTAATTGGTGGCTATGTCAGGACTGGAAGTCAGGTCTGTCTAAACATGAAGTCTGTTTGTTTCCTCTTAATGAAAAAATGGCAAACAATTTTTTTTTTCTGTGTCTATTGAAATGACCCTATGTGTTTATGCCTTCAATCAGTTAAGGTGTAAATTATATTTTTCTGTTGTTGTTGAGATGGAGTCTCACTCTGTCGCCCAGGCTGGAGTGCAGTGGCACCATCTTGGCTCCCTGCAACCTCCATATAGCTTCCATGAACATTTATATTTATCAAGGCTTCAAAACTCACTGCCCAGGTCCTGAATGTTTCCAAAGCATAGGATTGTGGCTGCAGGTGGTAGCTAACACCTCTAATCCCAGCACTTTTGGAGACCAAGGCAGGTGGATTCCTTAAGGCCAGGAGTTCAAGACCAGCCTAGGCAACATAGTGAAATCCTGTCTCTAAAGAAAAAAAAAAAAGTCATAGGATTGAGGGAAGTAGCATGATAAGCATGATAGCAACAGATAGTCTGGAAAGGCTGTGTTGATGTTCTGATTCATCAAAGTCAACAATAAATAATTCATCTGCATTTGAACAAAAAATATGAACCAAGAGCCTAATTAGCTATCCAGGCAATTCCATAGAAATCAATTTTGCAAGAAAGTATGAAAAAGAGAAAAACATAGCAATATATTCTAGTTGAAAAATATGCCATGAGATCATTTAGTTTACCAAAGGTAATCCAAATAACAGGAATACAATGATTCAAGCTAAAAATATGACTCCAGCTAAGTACTGTAATGTCCTGAAAATTTGTTAGAGTAAAGGAAACTATGGGTTATGTCCAGGCCGACTTGAGGAAAAAATCTTAAACACACTTCAGCTCTTCAATCTGAATAAACACAAAACATTATTAAGGTAGAGGAAGGATTCCCAAAATTCCCAGTATAAAAAAATGCATTTATATTTGTTATTATTTAAAAAAAAAAAAAAAAACCTCAGAGGAATGTGTTGAACTGATTTAGTAGGCTGTAGAGCATGAGATACTAAAGGGGTCGTGTTTCCATTCATTGAGGAGTCCCCAGTGTCTGCAAAAAGCTTTGGAAAGCAGAGTGTAAATCTGTGATTCTTGACATTTTTCCACACTTTACCCAAAGGACTTTTACAGACACTTGCTCTTATCTCATGAAGGTAATCTTCATCTTCCTTAAGTTAATGATGCTTATCGCCCGTTTTATTTTACATTATCTAGCAGACACTGTAAACAATTTCTCTCTCCCTTTTCTGGGTTCTTGTCAAACCTTGCTGTATTAGTCAGTGTATGCTAACTCTTGCAACAAACAATTCTCACATCTTAATGATTTACCACAATAAAAATTTATTTCTGGCTCACATCACAGTTCAATGCACGCTGGAAGTAGTGGGAGGACGGAAGAGCTCCGTGCACCTAATGGTTCTGCTGAATCCTCTGGCAGATGAAGGAAGAATGAGAGCATGAAGAATGGCAAGGAAAGTTTTATGGGTCAGGGCCAGAGGTGGTATTGATCATTTCTTTCCGTATTTCAATGGCTAGAACACAGTAATGTGGCTGCACCTAACTGCAAAGGAGGCCAGGAAATATAGTCCTGTGTGCTCAGGAAAAGGAAAATGCTTTGGTAAACTACTTAGCCTCTACTCACTAGTATATTAAGGATTAAATAAACGCTTGTAAAGAGTTTAGCTCAGCATCTCTATGCACATAGTGAGGGGTCAATATGACCATGATACACTCTTCTTCTCAGTAAGGTAGGCATAGCGTTAATCATTCTCACTTCCAAGATGAGAAACAGGCTCCAATTGGTTGTTACTTTCCCAAAATTGCATGGCTTAAATAGCAGAGCTGGGATTAAATCTAAGTCAATTTTCTTAAAAACTAGAATGTATTGTGTGTGTGTGTGTGATTTTTAAAAAATAAAATTTTTAACTTTTTTTTTTTTCTTACTTTTGTGGAGGTGCATATCTGGGTAGAATGTTTCTTGAAGGCACTTGGACAAATATAAATTCTGCCTTTGTATGGACAGGCCATACTCTCAAAGATTCAGATACACTTAGCTCTTCTGATTTCCTGGAAAATCATGTTGTACCTTTCTCATTTGTCACTCATAAGTGAATCCAGGCCAACCATTGCTAAAAATGGCATTGTTTATTTCCACTTTATGGCCACAAGTCTTGTTGCTGAGACTATTGATCTCCAAAGTGCAATATGCTCACTCTAGAGGTATACAAGACAATTCACTGAAGTGTGATAAGAATTTTCATAGCTTTTAGTTATGTTTATCATGAGAAAATTAAGCCCTATTAATCCATATGGATTGAGGTTGGCATCCCCACACTGTCTCTATCTTTGATGCTCATGTCAGATGAGGTACAAATGGAGTTTCTTTCTTTGAGGATTAGTGACATATTGTGGTTCAAAAGGGAATTTATGGATTTTTAAAATCTAACAAAATGAAATCTTACAAAGTGAATAATTGGTTTAAAAAATTGCTGGGAAAAAGAAAACCCTGTGAATTGAAGATGATACATAGGATCCCCCACTCTCAAATGGCAGAACTGACACTTTTACTTAGTATGATCCCTTCATCAGTCACATTATGAAGTTAAATACAATGATTATCTAACAAAATCTGACCAGCTGACCCAAAACATCCAAAACTATTAAAAAGTCTATTTGAAATACAGTATTAATTTGTATCCACTTAATAACAAGATACAGAAACCTAAATATGTATTTTCCCTGAGATAAAATAGTTTATTCATTTTCATTTTATTCCTTCAAAAGTTTTGTCTATATTTCATAATGTATATTTTATTTATTTATTTTTTGAGATGGAGTCTCACTTTGTCACCCAGGCTGGAGTGCAGTGGCACGATTTAGGCTCACTGCAACTTCCGTCTCCCTGGGTTCAGTGATTCTCCTGCCTCAGCCTTCCAAGTGGCTGGGATTACAGGCACACGTCACCATGCCCGGCTGATTTTTGTATTTTTAGTAGAAATGGGGTTTCACCATATTGGCCAGGCTGGTCTCGAACTCCTGACCTTGTGGTCCACCCGCTTTGGCCTCCCAAAGTGCTGGGATTACAAGCGTGAGCCACTGTGCCCGGCCTAATGTATATTTTATATTAGCCCAGTAGTGGATGTGTATAACTTATAAAGTAATATACATATATTGGGGGTATATGCTCAAATCTGATTGAGATTATTGATTTAGACAAATCATTTCCACCTTTCTCCAGTTAAGAGTTCTAGCCTGTGAACACAACAGTGATTAGTACCTAATGATCATGCAGTTAAGAACTGGTTGCTATTATTACTATTAGGTTTGATTCTAAAGCCCAAGAAGGTATAGATGATTTGGATGCAGATGTATCATTTATATAGAACACCCAGCATTTTGCCTCAAGTAAACAACATAATATGTCTCTCTGGAGACAGTTTCTTTGTTTGCAGCTATAAAATGTGCTGCAATTGTAATGCTGGATCTAAAAGGCTGTCATATTGACTTGAGGAATTCCAGAAAGGCCTCCCTGTAACACTCTTCTTCTAGTGTGACTTAGGGAAACCCAGAAAGAACCCCCTTAACTCCTCCACCAGCAAAGGCTTCATTCCTCATTCCCACCTGAAGCCGCATTATTATTGATTCCTGTGAAGGGGACTACCTTCACTTCATCCCCAGATTTCACCTATTCTGTTCCATTCTCCCAAGCACCTAGTGTAAACCTCAACAACAGCACTTTGAATGTAGGTACAGTCCTTCCTCCATAACTGCAGGGAACTGGTTCCAGCACTCCACTCCCCTACTTTTAGGTACCAAAATCTGCAGATAATCAAGTTCCATATATAAAATGGCATAACAGCCTGGGCACCATAGTGAGACCCCATCTCTACAAAAAAATTAAAAATAAAAAATCAGCTGGATGTGATGGCACATGCCTGTAGTCTCAGCCACTTGGGAGGCTGAAGCAGGAGGATCATTCAAGTTCAGGAAAGAGTTTGAGGTTACAATCAGCTATGATAGCACCACTGTACTCCAGCCTGGGCAACAGAGCAAGACACTGCCTAAAAAAAAGGTATAATATTTGCATATAACATATGAACATCCTCTTGTATATTTTATTATTATTTTTGAGACGGGGTCTTACTCTGTCACCCAGGCTGGAGTGCAGTGGTGTGATTACAGCTCACTGCAGCCTCGATCTCCGAGGCTCAAGTGATTCTCCCACCTCACTCTCCTGAGTAGCTGGGATCACAGGCACGCACCAACACACCTGGCTAATTTTTGTATTTTTTGTGGAGACAGGGTTTTTTGCCTTGTTGCTCAGGCTGGTCTCAAACTCCTGGGCTCAAGGGATCCACCCACCTCGGCCTCCCAAAAATCTTACAGGCATTACAGGGATTAATTAAAGGGATTACAGGCATAAGCCACTGTGTCCAGACTCTCTTGTATACTTTAAATCATCTCTACATGACTTACAATACCTAACACAATGTAAAAGCTATGTAAGTAGTTGTTATGCTATATTTTAAAATTTGTATTTTTTAATCGTTTTGTTTTTTCCCAAATATTTTTAATCCATTTTTGGTTGAATCCATGGATGCAGAACCTGAGGCTAGACGGGCCAGCTGTACTTGTTTATGTGTCTGCCTGCCTGCTGAATACCATGCTTCCGTGGGGGATAAATGCTACCTTATTCATAGGCTTCAGAATTAGGGCTGACTATATGATCTTAGGCATGTTGCTAATCTTCTCTTGGCCCATGATCTCATCTATAACATAGGAAAATACTTCATAGAGCTGTTGTGAACATAAAATGAGACAATATTTTTTAAAGTTTGGCTCATTTTAGGTGTTCAACAAAAATTATTGCTATTTTCTCCATCTGTCTACCCAACACATAATAAATGCCTTTTGAATGTCTGTTAAAACATGATGAATCAATTTATTTTGTTTAAGTGCTGAGATCCTCTTATAAAATAGAAGTTTTCAATGAATAATGACTATTGGATAGGAAAGTATTTGAAGGAAAAATTTAAAAAATGAAAATTTAAAAATTTTAAAAATGAGTAATTTCAAGAGTGTTTACCACATCTCAGGTACTGTGGTATACATTTTTGTTTAATCCTCATGACAATCATATGAAGTAGGTACTCTACAACTATTTATGAACAAGAAAACTGAGGTCTAGTAATTTATCTACAGCTGAGTGGTGAAGTCAAGATTAGATTCCAGTTCTATCTGACTCTAGCACCCATAAACTTAACTTTTGTTGTACTGCAGAATACTCGAGGTTTAACTACTCAATTTTCAGCCCTGCTTAGGGCTGGCTCTGTGTTTTATTGCCAAACTTAAAACAAGCTGTATATATTTGGATTAGAGTAAACATTGCTTAATGCTTTCACAAACACCTCACGGAGACCATCCTGTTCCCTCCCCCATAAGACTGTTCCTTCCAATGTGCTTAGTAGCACCAGGAATCAGATCCTTTGAAGTATACAGCCCACGAAATCAATCTGCCTGGACTTTGACCCATCTGCCAGTTCTGACTGAGTCAGCTGGCAGGAAAAAGGGCCAGAGGCTCAGATGTAATCAATTCCTAAACAGGTCCAACCACGCCACCTCCACCTTCTTCAGCTTCTCTTATCCTCCCAACCTGATTTCACCACAAGAAACCTGTTTGTGAGGGAGGGCACCACATCTCTCAGAAGTGGCCCAGTGATTCCCCATTAATGCCTCCCTCACTGACTCCCTGCTATGGACAGCCATACTTAGATCATAAACAACAGAAAAGATTAATGCTAATTAATTCTGGAGGCACTGGCAGTCTACTGGAATAGAGTGCAGACTTTGGAGTCAAATCAGTCAGGGTTTAAAGTCCCAGCTTTCCAATATTGTTTGGCAAATTCTATAATCTCTAAATTTCAGTTTTCTTATTGACAAATTAGGGAACAAGAATATTAACAGTATTTTAAGGAGTTGTTATAAAGATTAAACGAGAAATATGAATGATGTCCATGTAATGCCCTTGGAACAGTGCCTTTGCTTATAGTAAGCATTCAAATGTTAGCTACAAATGGTGTGGCTTGCGGCAAGTGAACAATGGAGATTCTATAACTCTCCATCCAGAAAGTTTATGTAAAAATTTAAGAGCCCCTGGTGTATAGTAAGTACTCAAAACATCAATCCATTTGATCAATGAACTCCCTGTTTCCCACTTTAATAATAATAGTAAACAACTGGAGTTTCTAACATCACAAACCTAGATGAGTCAGTTTTGCAGTCATGTATAAAAGGGAAACCAAATAGCTGTTCTGGCTAGACTATATTAGGCCCTAAGGATTCTATAGCAAGGTAGGCCGGGTGCAGTGGCTCATGCCTGTAATCCCAGCACTTTGGGAGGCAGAGGCGAGTGGATCACAAGGTCAGAAGATCAAAGCCATCCTGACTAACACGGTGAAACCCCATCTCTATGAAAAATACAAAAAAAAAAAAAAAAAATTAGAGTGGTGCAGGCGCCTGTACTCCCAGCTACTCGGGAGGCTGAGGCAGGAGAATGGTGTGAACCCGGGAGGCAGAACTTACAGTGAGCAGAGATTGCGCCACTGCACTCCAGCCTGGGCGACAGAGTGAGACTCTGTCTCATAAAAAAAACAAAAAAATAAAATAAAGTAAGGTTCTATAGCAAGGTAAGGACCAGGTGGGTACTTAGAAAACTTTATAGTTTACACAGCACTTAGTTTTCCTTTCACCAATTTGACCTTCACAACTTTATGGGGTAGTTCTCATACCATATTTGGAATTCTTTTAGAATACTTGTTTTACATGTCATTTTCCTCCACTAAAAGGCAAGACAATTTTTTTCCTCATCTTCTTCTATCTAGACAAAATTTCACATACAAGGACAATGGCCTAGCAGAGTTCAAAGTGAGGTTTTTTTTCTTCTTCTTGAGATGGAGACTCACTCTATTGCCCAGGCTGGAGTGCAGTGGCGTGATCTTGACTCAGTGCAACCTTGGCTCACTGCAACCTCTGCCTCCCAGGTTCAAGTGATTCTCGTGCTTCAGCCTCCCGAGCAGCTGGAATTACAGGTGTGCCACCAAGCCAGGCTAATTTTTGTATTTTTAGTAGAGACGGGGTTTCGTTGTGTTGGCCAGGCTGGTCTCCAACTCCTGACCTCAGCTGATCCACCTGCCTCGGCCTCCCAAAGTGCTGAGATTACAGGTCTGATCAACCATGCTTGGCCTCAAAATGAGCTTCTGAATGGGGAGAAGTACAAGAAGAAATAGGAATCATTCTGCCTAGAAAGCCAGACATATGCTACCCATGAGATAATTTCTTTATCTGTAAAATTGAATAATTTGTATTTCAAAAAACTAAAAAAGATAAAGTATATAATGCTGATCTTTTGGTTGCAGTACATATTACTGAACCTGAAAGCAAACTGGATGCAATTTCCACTCATAAAAAGGAAGATGGAACAAGACCATTTGTTAATGATCAGGAGGCATGGTGTGACTTTCTCAAGTCTATAAAGGACCAATAAAGCATGGCAGAACCACATAGCACTATAAATTAATGGAACTATGGATACCCAGAGATGTTTCCAGGTCTGACTTCCTGGGTCATGTGAATGGATTACAGAGGGGCTGCAAACAGTTTAAAACCGTAGGTTTTACAGAAATATAGATGTGGGAATGGTTAGAGTGAGGGGAGGGACTTGGCTGTTTCCTTTTGTGTGTGGCGGGGTGGGGAGGTAACATCCTGGATGTAGTCATAGCTTTTATAAAATTTTTATAGGTCCATGGATCCAAAACATTAAGAAACACTACTATACGCATGAGAAAAATCCCTATTCAATAAACATTCACCAAACACTACATAGAGAAATTATGCTGTCTTTGTCCTCATAATGGAGGATAACATGCAAAACAAATATTCTGAATAATTCCAGTGATTTATGGCATGAAGTAATTTTTTCTTCTTGTTATCAATACAAGCGGACTCCCTATGTAATGTCTTTCTACCTGTTTATCTCAATGATCTAAAAAGATCCACATTATAAAGTGTCTAATATGTAGTAGATCCTCAAATGTTAGTTCCTTGCCTTTCACTTATCGATTTAAAGCCACATTTATCTTCTCCCCTTCTTACTCTCTCCAGTGTTTCTTTTAATTTTTATTGAAATGAGATCCTGCTGGAGGAATATGTTATCCAGAGTCAGAGAAGGAGGCATGGTGTGATTTTACCATATCTATGCACCTATAAAGTACAGCAGCAGTACAAAAGCCCTTAAATAATGTAGGTTAAATATCAAACGTTTTGGCATATAGAAGGTACTGAATGAATAGTGGCTAATAAAAATAAACAACAAAAAAATCAAATCAGAAGAACAGCAGCTGCAGACTCAAGGAAGTGTGAATAGAAAAAACACTGGTAAGTTTTCATAGGTTTCATACTCATAAAATATGAAAACTACAAGGAAGTTTAAAGTACATAAGTCTTTCTATACATGAGAAGACTGAGGGTCACGTAGCTCTATCCACTTGAAGCCAATTTAGATCAGCCTTAACTTTGCTATGCAACTTCTGACATCAAACTACATGAAATCTGAAGAGATCATAATGCTTGCTAGAATTGGGTTACCAATATCCCAAATGTGTCTCTCTAGTTAAAACTAGAGGACAAAACCTTAGAGGAAAAAAACACATACACACAAGGGTTTTGCTTCTAGCTGGAGAACTCTGAAGTGGACCTTGGTATATACTCAGTCCAATCTTATTATTTTACAGATTATGAAACTGAGGCCCAGAAAGGGGGAGTGACTTTTTTTTTCAGATGGAGTTTTTGCACTTGTCACCCAGGCCGGAGTGCAATGGCGCCATCTCTGTTCACTCTGCCTCCTGTTTCAAGTGATTCTTCTGCCTCAGCCTCGCGAGTAGCTGGGATTACAGGCACCCACCACCATGCCTGGCTAATTTTTTGTATTTTTAGTAGAGACAGGGTTTCACCATGTTGGTCAGGCTGCTTTTGAACTCCTGACCTCAGGTGATCCACCCGCCTCAGCCTCCCAAAGTGCTGGGATTACAGCCATGAGCCACTGCACCTGGCTGGGGAAGTGACTTTTGAAGAGTAAGTTACTTATTCTGTGTAAGTTCAGTACAGAATCTCAGGTCTGTAGCTCCCAATTAAGATAGATGATTTTTTACATGAAGGTCACCACTCTACAGGACTCATCTCTTTGGTGCCTCCTATCTTTGAGAATCCAGGTCTCTTATATTACTCAAAACACACTACCCATATCTATCCTTCCATGCACATTGTTCCATCTCAGGCCCTAATCTCTTTCTTAAACCTTCAATCCCATCCTCTACCTAACCAAACACACACACCTTTTACCTTTTCTGAGTCCTAATTCTTTTTCTTTCTTTTATTTTTTGAGACAAGATCTTGCTATGTGCTCAGCCTGGTCTTGAACTCCTGAGCTCAGGCCTCAGCCTCTTGAGTAGGTGGTACTACTGGCTTATGCCACAAGGCCAGATGGAGTCCTAATTTTCTTCAACAGTTTAAACTACAAGCTAAGGTACTAATGATCAATAATGATATAATTTAGCATTTCCTTGCTGATATTTCTACAAGGCTATTTGAAACGGCACTGTCTTAACCCAAAAAGGCATACTTTTTGAATAAGGAGTAACTATATGAAACATTTAAAGTTTCTTTTTTTTTTTTTTTTTTTAAGACGGAGTCTCACTCTCTAGCCCACTGACAGGGTGGAGTGCAGTTGTGTGATCTCGGCTGATCGCAACCTCCACCTCCTGGGTTCAAACGATTCTCCTGCCTCAGCCTCCCTAGTAGTTGGGACTACTGGTGCACTCCAGGTGCACTGGCCCAAATGTTACTTTTTGAAAAATAACAATTTTTAATCACAAAAATTATAAATGAAACAGCTCAAGAGGATTTTTTTTAAGGTGAATTATTTTGTATCTCAATTATGGTGGTGGTTATATGATTCTATGCATTTGTCAAAACTCATAGAATTGTATACCAAAATATGTAAACTTAAAAATTAACAAGACTTTTAAAAGAGGAAAAAAGTAATTGCATAGTCTACTGATGCCCCTTAGTTTTCCTGCCCAGGGGCAATCACAATGCAATACTGGTCTTCTAAAGAATCGGCCAGGTGTGGTGGCTCACACCTGTAATCCCAGCACTTTGGGAAGCCAGGGCAGGAAGACTGCTGGAGCTCAGGAGTTTGAGACCAGCCTGGGCAACATGGTAAAACCCTGTCTCTACAAAAAATTAGCCAGACATGGTAGCATGCATCTGTAGTATCAACTACTTGGGAGGCTAAGGTGGGAGGATCACTTCAGCCTGGGAGGCGGGGGCTGCAGTGAGCCAAGATTGCACCACTGCACTCCAGCCTGAGTGACAGAGCCAGACCCTGTCTCAAAAAGAAAAGAATTCTTTAACAGGAGAAAAAGCATACAAAATTATTTTTTTATTGACACATACACATTAGATGTATATAATTTGGGGTACATGTGATAATTTTATACATTTATGTAATTTGTAAAGATCAAATCAGTGTACTAAGAATGACATTCTAATGCTAGAAATTTAGTCACTGAGGCAGACTTTTTGGACAGATGTTTTGGGAAATGATGACTTTTTAGTCATTGTAAGCTGGGAAATCCACTATTCTACTCAAGGTAAGGTTGGCACTTATTGAGACTAATGGAAATGAGAAAATTAGGGAATAAGGTCTGGGGAAGATAAGTGAGAATTAAGACTGACACTACAATTTTAACATACAGGGACTGGAGCCAAAACAATAAATGATTTTTTAAAAAAGATTGCATAAGAACAAAAATGTGATTGTTTTCGAAGATTACAGATTTTACTCCAGGGCTGTGCTGGAAAAGGATCCTGATTGATAGCCTACCTAGAATCAAATATTCTCTTCCTTTCCTACTAATATTAGTGATATGTCTAATTCAAGTTCTATACAGTTCTTAGTGTTTTTCTCAGTGGTATTTCATTCATGCCAACATATCCATTTTACCCATTTAATTGATACTGATTACTAAATGTAAAAGTAATAGTTCTGTATTGTATTGCCATTACAATATTTATATTATTCTACTGCAGCTTTTTTGGCTTGCAGATCTATTTTCCATCTCTCCCCGCCAAAACTGTCAGACTCATGTTGGCAAGTCTGTGTTTATCTTGGTATCCCTAGAACCTACCTTGTATATTATCTGACACCTAGTGGATACCGAATGAATATATACTGAAGAAACAAAAGCCCTGTTTTAAGCTGAAGGAAATGGGAATACAAATATGGTTGAGCTCCTGCTTTTAAAAGAACTTATGG
Organism: Trachypithecus francoisi; assembly: GCF_009764315.1. Taxonomy (NCBI): domain Eukaryota; kingdom Metazoa; phylum Chordata; class Mammalia; order Primates; family Cercopithecidae; genus Trachypithecus; species Trachypithecus francoisi. Next base: position 72,852,704 of record NW_022681473.1, on the reverse strand, counting down.
GCTGGGCGTGTGGTGGCTCACACCTGTAATCCCAGCACTTTGGGAGGCTGAGGCGGGTGGATCACCTGAGGTCAGGAGTTCGAGACCAACCTGACCAAAATGGAGAAACCTTCTCTACTAAATATACAAAATTAGCCACCACTGTGGCACATGCCTGTAATCCCAGCTATTCTACTCAGGAGGCTGAGACAGGAGAATTGCTTGAACCCGGGAGGCGGAGGTTGCGGTGACCCGAGATCGTGCCACTGCACTCCAGCCTGGGCAACAAGAGCAAAACTGTGTCTCAAAAAAAAAAAAAAGAACAACTTAGTGGTCATGTACTTTCAATATAATTAGTAGGACATACACAACACACATAGGTGGGTAAACAGAGGACAGAGGGTAGAGAAAGACTGAATGTAGTTCAATTACATGGCAACAACTTATCTCAACATTCTATTACAAACATTAGTGCTGGGGTATGTAACAGGAGACCCTTTACTGTCCTTCCATAGGCCTGTGCTGATGACAGAAAACCTTACTCGATGACAGGAAAATAGACTGGATATGGCCTATCTAAAAATGTTCTAATTGGATATTATTTTTAAAGAAACTGAGGATGAAACAGCTGTTGACAAGACTACATATTCTTGGAATCTGTTATCATAAAGAATAAGGTGCTAAAGGAAAACAATTAATTTCACTAAAAAACAAGTCTGACTGGGCGTGGTGGCCAGCACTTTGGGCCAAGGTGGGCGGATCACTTGAGGCCAGTTCAAGACCGGCCTGGCCAACATGGGGAAACCCTCTGTATCAAAAATACAAAAATTAGCTGGCTGTGGTGGCACAGTGTGTAGTCCTGGCTACTCCGAAGGCTGAGGCAGGAGAATCACTTGAACCTGGGAGGCAGAGGTTGCAATGAGCTGAGATCGCACCACTGTACTCCAGCCTGAGCAACAGAGCAAATTCCATCTCAAACAAACAAACAGAAAAAAAAATCCCGTAGTCTTTCTGGAGATATTTCACAGGCTTCCTTCAGAAGATAAACTTAAGTGTTAACAGTAATGGCCTTGTGGTCATAGCGTTAACTACAGGATGACATAAAGTTCAACCATCAATACATAATGTTTTATTCTCCAATATTATGGTCCTCTCCTGATCCTTTCACAGACTAGTTCTGATGTACTGAGAATCGAGGACTCCAATTCAGTCTCCTGTTGAGGCGAGGTAAGATTTCATGAAGAAATGTTATATTTTCTTGATTGTCTGAAACAGTGCAGTTTGCTAGTGCAAAATCTGTCACAAAAGAAATGGATGAGTGGGAGGGGGATGTAAATTAATTGTTAAAGGACTAAGCAATCCATCAGAGTTTTAGAATTTACAACTATTTATCTAGCAAGCAATTACTTCATGCCTACTGCATATGTGCCAAGCAGAAGATAATAGCATATTACCTACTGGTAACAATAACATGTGGCTGCCAAGGCAGCTTAGTGGTTTATGAGCCAGCAGCATTGTGCTAAAAGGGAAGGAGAGTTAGAAGGTAAAATTATTTCTTAGATGTTAGTATCAGCTTTTGGGAAGCATCGTGAATTTGTTTATTTTATTTGAGAGACAAGGTCTTGCTCTGTAGCCCAAGCTGGAGTGCAGTGGCATCATCACGGCTCACTGCAGCCTCAACCTCTTGGGCTCAAGTGATCCTGAACCTTAGGCAGATCACAAGGTCAGGAGTTCGAGACCAGCCTGGCCAACAGAGTGAAACCCCATCTCTACTAAAAATACAAAAATTAGCCAAGTGTGTTGGCACATGTCTACAGTCCCAGCTACCTGGGAGGGTGGGGTGGGAGAATTGCTTGGACCTGGGAGGCAGAGGTTGCAGTGGGCTGAGACCACGCCATTGCACTCCAGCCTGGGTGACGGAGTGAGACTCTCTAAATAAATAAATATAGAAAATGGTTATATTACTCAGCTAATACTTACCTTATCTCAATTTTTAAACCGTCAATGATAGAAGTAGACAGTTGAAGTTTATATACACACATGCAATATTTGGTATATAAAGTATCATTTACTAAGATAGGTATTTTGGTAAAGTCAAAACTGAGGGGACATTGCTTTATAACACCTAAGGTACAGAAAATCATACTTTTCATGATAAAGAATGTTTTTAATAGATTATTTTCAGTTAATCCTAGTTTTAAAAAAAAGTTTTTTGGCCTCAAATAAAGTGATCTCACATGTGATATATCCATTTAATTCTTACAGCAACCTAGCAAGGAAGATTTTATCCCTACTTCACAGACAAAAATGGAGGCAGAGTTAAATAACTTGCTTATAGTCAACAGTTATTGGCGGAAGTGTCATTTCAATCCTAGCTGACTGGCTCTGAAGTCTACATTCTAAGTTGCTACACCATACTACCTTTTGAGTACTTATTAAGCATTTTTCATATGTTTCCTTCTTTTTTAATCTCAGAATGATGAACATGCCTAAAATCACGTAATGTGTTTAGATTCAAACGCAAGATTTTTGTTGCTAAACCCAAACTCTTAATGACTAAACCAACTTCCCATGATCATGGAGTAACGACCTTAGGTGGCTTTATTAATCATAATGTATAGTAGTATAAATACCGTGCGATAGGCTGTAGTTCTATTTTGACTTCAACTAGTACACAAATATTTTAATAGCATGTCCCTACCAGGGTTCTAAGATGAATTACTTTCCAGTTATTTGTAAATTGTTAAATGCATTTTAAGTGAACTCTATCTACCACAGCACCAAGCTATTCTTTAAAAATTTAGTGTTATCTCAAGCAACAAGGGACTATACATAGCTTTTGTGTTTCTACTTAGGTTTAGGCACGTTAAATGGACCTGTATGAAGTTTCATGTCTTACCTGACTGAGCAGATATTAAGTTAAAATTAACATTAGGTTACAGGTGTGTCAAATAGCTCTCTAAATCTGGGTGTAATATGGGCCCATGACAATAAATAATTACCATTAAACCTTATTTTCTGCCTCCCTCCAGTGGTAAGAAGATTGCTGGACCAAAATTTTACATTCAGCAGAACACGCAGGCACTGGCTTGGACACAAAATTAGGTTTTAGCCTACATTTTTGAGATTTGGGGAGTCACACGGGACGTTTGAGACTCTGCACTTAACTGAAGTTCAAAATGTGTTAACTTGTGGCAGAATAACAGAACTAGCAGGTCACATTTTGTTTTTTCTTTGAAATTCCTCAGGTTATTCCTCCTGATGCACATCTCATGAGAGCAAATTAAATCACATTTGGACATACCGGGTTACAGGGCCACACTCTAGTAATAAACTTCTTTTGACTTTTATTATACTGAATTCTTACCTGTCTTGGTTACTCCCTTTTTACTAAAACAGGGCCTTACTCTTACCCAGGCTGGAGCACAATGGCACCATATTAGCTCACTGCAACCTACGACTCCTGGGCTCAAATGATCCTCCTGCCTCAGCCTCCTGAGTAGCTAAGACTACAGGAACATGCCACCATGCTCGGCCTTTTTTTTTCTGAGATGGAGCCTCGTCCTGTTGCCCAGGATGGGATGCAATGGCACGATCCCAGCTCACTGCCTCTGCCTCTTGGGTTTTTTTTGAGACGGAGCCTCACTCTGTCGCCCAGGCTGGAGTGCAGTGGTGCGATCTTGGCTCACTACAAGCTCCACTTACCGGGTTCATGCCATTCTCCTGCCTCTGCCTCCGGAGTAGCAGGGACTACAGGCGCCCACCACCAAGCCCAGCTAATTTTGTTTTTGTATTTTTAGTAGAGATGGGGTTTCACCATGTTAGGCAGGATGATCTCGATCTTCTGACCTCGTGATCCGCCCACCTTGGCCTCCCAAAGTGCTGGGATTACAGGCGGGAGTCACTACGCCCAGCACCTCCCGGGTTTTAAGTGATTTTTCCTGCCTCAGCCTCCTGAGTAGCTGGGGTTACAAGCACCTGCCACTAAGCCTGGCTAAATTTTGCATTTTTAGTAGAGACGGGTTTTCACCATGTTGGCCAGGTTGGTCTTGAACTTCTGACCTCAAGTGATTTGCCTGCCTCAGCTTCCCAAAGTGCTGGGGTTATTGGCGTGAGATACCGTGCTTGGTCAACTGCTCCCTTTTTACTGACTTCTTTCCATTTATTCTGCCAGTTAAATCTCTCAAGACATAAAGCTGCTTATTATTTATATTATTCATATTATTTATGTTATTGGGTAATGGAATGAGAAGGACTTCAGGTAATGGACATTAGTTCACAACTCTCAGAATTGGGTTACTTTTTATGGAGGGCTTTGTTGCCTTAAGGTGTCAGTTTCTTTCCTTGTGCATTTTTCTGTATTTATACAATTAAACCTTCTTCATGTAAGTAATCTAATGAATTCAATTATCTCAGATTTCTCTTCCTCCGGGTAATGTGTATTGATAAACATATTTGGGCAACAACACAGACAAATCCTGTTCACATTTAACACCCTGGTTCAACCGAGCATCAGTGTTCTCTAATAGTGGTGGGGAGGATCCTAGTTAGGTTTGGCAAGGAAGTATTAATGATACAGGTGTGAAAAGCAAACGCCATCTTTCAGAACCAAGTTAATTTCTCAAAAGAAGCAGAGACATTATCATTGCCATGTGTTTTTGGAATTAAGAATCATAAATATGCACTATTCTTGCGAGTACAAGTTTGGTTAAATAGGCAGCCATGAAAAACCTGGCAAATAGGAGCTATGGGAAAGAAAAATAAACAAAAATCAATTATTATGTAGAAGAAAATTACAAAAGTACTTCAGAGCTCCTCTCCCTTCCTCCTGGCTAGATTTCAGGGCAGGGCAGAATTTTGTGTCCTTGAATTCTTTTACAAAGTTATCAGACTGAGGTACAGTATGATTTTTGGCCCCTAAGTAGGGAAATTTAAATATGCTTATGCCTCTTCTCCCATCTTAAATCCTTACAATCCTGCCCTCTCTAACCCATTGCCTTTTTCAGAGCCAAACTTCTTTGAAGTTTACTTTAAGTACCTACTTTTCTCATTCCCATTCATTCACTTCTCAAACCTCTGAAATCTGGTTTCTCCTCACTACTACGTTAATTCAGTTTATCTGAAAAATGAGGCAATCCAGCAACTCTTCACAGGGAAATACACTGCCAGTTGAAAAGTAACAAAATTTGCCCATAAATTGTCTCAAGAGCAGTAAGAAACAGAAGCAAAACAATTTTAGAAAGACACATAAACATGAATACTGAAAATGGAACAGTCATAGGACTGAAACTCAAGAAAGAGGCATAATGCCCAACATTAAAGATATACAGAGTAAACAGCTGAAATGGAGACTCTTGCATTTAAACTGCCAAATGTAAAAACAAATAAATGTAAACAGTTTATCATCAAAATAACACTTTAAACTGTTAAGACTCCTTAAATGTACCATACTACTGTTAGTATTCCATAAAAACAGCACATGACCAGTATAAGTCATTTAGATAACACATATGGAACATACTAGTCAGCTGCAGTATTTTAATTGCAATCAAAGCACTCTGTAAGTGTATCTGCAATAGTATACTTTTATACATTACCACTTAAAAGCAAAAACAAAATTCTTCAGTTGCTTTATTTCAGCATATTAAAACACTTAAGTTTTCCTGGTTTTCTTATAGAAAATACAAAACATTCACAAGGAAATGGCTCTACATATGCTAATAATTGAGCCAAGAGAATACACACTGTGCAGTTTTACAAGGACAAGTACTAAGAAACTATAGAAGCTGCCACTTAATACTACATAAATGGCTAGAAGCCCCAGTATACGCTTGTAGTCCTAGTTATGGCTAGAAGCCCCAGTATAGGCTTGTAGTCCTAGTTACTTGAGTGGCTAAGGCAGGATCGCTTGAACCCAGGAGTCTGAGGCTGTCATTTGCTATGATCATGCTTGTGAATAGCTACTGCACTCCACATGGCTAGACCCCATCTCAAATAAATAAATAAATAAAATGGCTAAAAGTTTGGTTGGGGAGGGTAGGGGAGGAGGAAAGCTGTTTTATTTTGGCTTAGTCTAAAAAAAAATGTATCACTTACGTACTTCAAGGATTACAGTTACTGAATTTTATCTTCTGGTGCTGAAGCAGCTCAAGTCCCCAAGGTATTCAGTTTGATAAGCACCTATGCGCCATATTCATGAAAACAGGAGTTAGGTGTAAGAGGGTGACTTTGATGAACATTCCTTAAAAGTTTTAACCTTTAAGCAAGTTTATGTATAGGCAGCACCCTCAGATTTTACATCAAATTAGGCTTCATGAATATGTACCTACTTATATAATTGCATACAGCTGAACATCTCTGCATGTTTGAATTTCCTTAAGTGGCTATATTCATGAACATATTTACGCTTGGTAAGTTCATCTTCATATATTTATCCTTGCAAAGAAATGTTTTTGGCTGGGCGCGGTGGCTCACATCTGAAATCCCAGTACTTTGGGAGGCCGAGGCAGGCGGATCACGAGGTCAGGAGTTTTGAGACCAGCCTGACCAACATGATGAAACCCATCTCTAATAAAAATACAAAAATTAGCTGGGTATGGTGGCGTACGCCTGTTAATCCCAGCTACTCAGGAGGCTGAGGCAGGAGAATTGCTTGAACCCAGGAGGTGGAGGTTGCAGTGAGTTGAAATTGTACCACTATACTCCAGCCTGGGCAACAGAGACTCTATCTCAAAAAAAAAAAAAGTTTTCTAGTGCTCCCTTAATTATCCAAACCTGTTAAAAATTGAGAAATAAAATAATAAAGAGGACCCTCTTTTCCTGTTAATCATTACTACAGACATTTGGATTTCAAATCTTCACCTTGGGACATTTACTGCATTTATCTTCAGCAGCATATTAAGCAGCTAAAATTACGTAAATTTGTTTCAAACTCAAGCTGGGTCACTAAGACTAAAAAGCACTTTTTATTTTCCTGAGTATTGTTAACTAAAAGTAAAAATGTTAAAAGTTTTCTCATTGTCCAGAATGAACTAAAGATTTTCCCTAGAGGACAGGCATAGTGGCTCACTCCTGTAATTCCAGCACTTTGGGAGTCAGGCAGGGAGATCACTTGAGGTCAAGAGTTTGAGACCAGCCTGGCCAACATGGTGAAACCCCGTCTCTACTAAAAATACAAAAATTAGCCGGGCATGGTAGTGCCTGCCTGTAGTCCCAGCTACTCGGGAGGCTGAGGCAGAAGAATCGCCTGAACCTGGGAGGCAGAGGTTGAAGTGAGTCAAGATCGCGCCACTGCACTCCAACCTGGGCGACGGAGCAAGGCTCTATCTCTAGAAAAAAAAAAAAAGGTAATCTGTTAGATCTGTTAGCAAGATTATATAAATGGTACACTTGATGGGAATTAGGAACATACTGATATATTCCTGTATAAACTCAAGTCACTTAACCAGTCCACTTCCTAAGCTGTAAAGAGGAAGCTTTGAATATTAAATGCTTATCTGAAACTATTTGGAAAAGCAAAGTTTATTAATACCACCCTGAAGTATCTGAAGCTCACACTCAATTATTTACATTAGGAACTTAAGCTCCTCTATTAAAAGTAAAATGTGTATTTTTTGGTTGAAACATAAAATATAAACAAGTATTGAACTGCATTATACAAGAAATCAAATTCCTAGAGTATCATGACAAAAAAAAATCCACTGTTTAAAGAGTAAAGAGAAACAGTGGTGAGCTTGCTGTAGCATTAAAGATACTGAACAGGTAAGATAATTGGATTCTAATTCTGCCCTGCCTTTTGCCATCAATGTACAGTGTGACCACCGGCAAGTTTTAATTTCACTTTGCGCATGCCCATTTCCTTATCTGTAAAACATGGGCTAAAGAATTTGTAAGATTTCTCAGCTCTAAAAAAGGGTCACTATGACCTAAAAGATACTCTATTATAATTATCACTTGTTCAAATATCATAAACATTGAGAAAACATCAATAACTTAAAAATTCAAGACTTAGGGCAGGAAAATTTTTATTTTCAGAAAATTCTAAAAAACATAGTCTCAACTTTTAAGTTTCTCCATAACTATCATAATTTTACCACAGCATTGAGCTCTTACTAGGTGTCTCTTAACATTAGACTTCCAGGCCGGGCGCGGTGGCTCAAGCCTGTAATTCCAGCACTTTGGGAGGCCGAGACGGGCGGATCACGAGGTCAGGAGTTCGAGACCATCCTGGCTAACACGGTGAAACCCTGTCTCTACTAAAAAATACAAAAAAAACTAGCCGGGCGAGGTGGCGGGCGCCTGTAGTCCCAGCTACTTGGGAGGCTGAGGCAGGAGAATGGCGTAAACCCGGAAGGCGGAGCTTTCAGTGAGCTGAGATCCGGCCACTGCACTCCAGCCCGGGCGACAGAGCGAGACTCCGTCTCAAATAAAAAAAAAAAAAAAAAAAAAAATTAGACTTCCTTAATATTAGGCTAAACCCTAATTCTAAGAAATATACAGGTTAGTCAGGATATCATGGTTGGTCCTTCTTTTTTGTTTTTTTAGACGGAGTTTTGCTCTTATTGCCCAGACTAGAGTGCAGTAGTACAATCTTGGATCACTGCAACCTCTGCCTTTCAGTTTCAAGCGATTCTTCTGCCTCAGCCTCCCAAGTCGCTGGGATTACAGGTGCCCGCCACCACACCCAGCTAATTTTTTTGTATTTTTAGTAGAGACAGGGTTTCACCATGTTGGTCAGGCTGGTCTCGAACTGCTGACCTCATGATCCACCCTACTTGGCCCCAAATTGCTGGGATTACAGGCTCACATGAGCCACCGTGCCTGGCCCAGTTGGTCCTCTTAAGGCTAAAACTGATCTCACCTCATCTCTCACTCCCCTCTCCCTCCCACAACTGCCATGTGTAAACAGTTCACCAGGTAAATTCCTTATCTACACATTTTCAGAATTGATTCATGGGTATAATTAGCAATAAACCTAAAATCTTTCTCAAAGTTTTTGTTATTGTGTGACATACTGCAAAAATACAAATACAGGACGTAGAGGACTACTCCACCCAACTCTTGTAGACTCACCTATAGTTTTAAAAACACAATACTTGGATCTAACCCTGGAAATGTCAACAGGGATGGGTAGGTAATAGCCATATACTTTTAGAGCTCTCTAGGTTATCCTGACACCTCTGTTGAAAAAAACTCTTGCTCTAACAGCAATTGGCTTCATACTCTTAAATGAGCTACCTATAATTTCAATACAAATCAATGTCCTAATTCTCTTTATTATTTTTTTGAGATAGGGTCTTGCTCTGTTGCCCAGGCTGGAGTACAGTGGCTCAATCTCTGCTCACTGCCCCTTCCACCTCCCTAGTTCAAGTGATTCTCCTGCCTCAGGCACCCTAGCAGCTGGTATTACAGGCGTACACCACCACACCTGGCTAACTTTTCTACTTCTTGAAGAGATGGGGTTTCCCCATGTTGGCCAGGCTGGTCTTGAACTCTTGGCCCCAAGTGATGTGCCCATCTCGGCCTCCCAAAGCACTAGGATTACAGGTGTCAGCCACTGCACTTGGCCCTAATTCTTTTTTGAGAGATGAAAAGTTTTACCTCCTCTAGACATTCCTAATTCCACTTTAACAATGTTTTCCTAACCTGCAGTGTTTCTACGGGACGCTGAGGTTATTTTTTCAGAAGCTGGCCTCCCCAACTCTTCAAATATTAATTTTATAAATAAAATCTCTAAAGAGTGCAGGATTTCTTCCATCTTTATGTTCAGATGTCTATTAGATATAAGGATAGAAAAACTTCAAACTACTCAAACACATGACAAATTATAGAAATCACTGTATTCTACACCTATCACTTTTCAAACACAAGATTTCTTTCTTTTTTAAAAACAGACATAGTCTCACTGTTGCCCAGATTGGAGTGCAGTGACACAATCATAGTACACTGCAGCCTGAAATTAATGGATCAAATGATCCTCCTGCCTCAGCCTCCCAAGTAGTTAAGCCTACATGCATGCACTACCATGCCCAGCTCAGACAGAAGGTTTCTGAGTAGTTTGTTGCTCTTTTTCCCTACAATTTGTCTTCCATATAACTCAAACTGACAAGGCTATGGCTTACATAAAGAAGTATATTATAAAATGAACAAACTCAAGATAAATTTACATAAGACATGAGAATACACCTGAATCATCAACCACTAAAAATAATTGAAGAGCTTGAAATTAAGCCTAAGTGTAAATCTCTATTAAGCTTACAACATTACAATAGTTAAAATGAAGGTTAGAAAGAAAATGGTAGACATTGTTCCTTTTCCTATACTTACCACCATTACTTAGAGAAGTTTCTAAGTAACAAAAACTTTGAGCCTTTTTCATTGTGGTATTCACGGATGACACCAACACATACTACTTCTGCTTAAAAATCAAACTCATTCATCTTGACTTGTTCCCAGAAACATGACACATACGATCATTTTTTGAAAAAGTGTTTTTGTAATTACCATCTGCATACATCTGAGAGACTGTTTCTAACAAGTTTTGGTCATTTTTAATCATTCTATCTAGCCTTTCTTTGATATTAGGATCTATTTTTTATTCACTCCTAACATAGAGGGGAAGTGCATACCTTCAATGACGCAAAGTAACTAGTTAATTTTGTTTCAGAATAATGTGCAAAAGGGAAGGGAGGAAACAGCACCAAGTATATCAGTATTTTTACACATCAGACACCTTCAGGAAGAAAACACATTTCTCATCTTAGTGTGACAGACTCTGAAAAAGAACACACAGCATTGTTTCAGTGGCACAAGAAAAAAAGTACAGTTCATTTTGAGATACTGTGCGAAATCACTCAAAAGACAAGTAACTTTGGTTTCAGTCACTTAAGTTAAAAAAAAATTTATCCATGACCGATGTTACTCTAGAACCTATTGCCAGACGTCAGAAGGCCTATCATTAATAATATCCCACCCCTTCCCACTTTTCTGAGACACGGGCTCGCTCTGTCGCCCAGGTTGGAGCACAGTGGTACGATCTTGGCTCACTGTAGCCTCAATCTCCTGGGCTCAAGCAATTCTCCCACCTCAGCCTCTAGTGTAGCTGGAACTACAGGGGTACGCCACCATGCCCAGATAATTTTTTTATTTAATGTTTTTGCAGAGACGGTACGGGGGGGTCTCCGTATATTGCCCAGGCTGGGCTTGAACTCCTAGAATCAAGCTATTCCCCTGCCTCTGCCCCCAAAGTGCTGGGATTAAAGGCATGAGCGACTGCACCTGGCCAATATCCCCTTTGAACATCTGCTTTCGCTGGTTGGTAAAAAAAAAAAAAAAAAAAAAGTGTCATTTTAAATTTAGTGTTACTCCTTCAGGCTGCTCCTTCTCTTTTCTTACTTGCAGGGCCAAAGCAACGTCTCTTTCCAGCTTGGCCACCTTCCAACAACGATTTCTTCGGACGCCTTTGTTAATCATTCCTGTATGAAAAATCAGTGAATCTGAAACCTTGGGGAGAGGGAAGGAGGGTTGGAAAACAAACGGCAAAACAAAAATGCATTTGGGAGGACTACCCCAACTCTGTGAATGGAAATGGGCTTCTCTGAATAGAGGCGAGGGTCGCCGCCTAGGATCCTCGTACCTCAACAAAAGACACCAACTCTCTCAACTGTACCGTTAACCGATCTAAATGATACTCCAAGCCCAAAAGTAAACCGACTCTCTCAATCTCTTAGCTAAAAAATGGAGAAGGAAGCGTAGGGCTCCATGCAACGCCTTCAGGAGCAGCTGAGACCGAGGCTCACTGGGCCTCTTGATACGGCTTCCAGTCGGTCCCGCCCTACATCAGTCCCCAGCACGGCCTCCACCTTCTGGTTCCCAGGTTCGCGCCCGCGGCTATCCGACCAGGTCGTCCTCCACCTCACCGTCCCCACTGAACCACCACTTGACTCCCGCGTACCCCTAAAACCTCTGCCCGGCTCCGCGGAATCGTCCCATTACTCCTAACATGGCGGCCGAGTCCCCTTTGCTCCTTCACTCTGGGCGCGTCCGACTTTGGAGCATTTTGGGCATTGTAGTTCCGGCGATTGCCTAGGTATCACTCCAGAACGTAAGAAGACTACAGTTCCCAGAAAGCACCGCCCCTGAGCATGGCTATTGGGGACGTTTGGACAGAGGGATGATGTCATTGCAAAAGCCCCACTGCATTCATTGTGCTACGGTCTCTCCACCCCCTGCTGCTGTTGGGCTTGCGATTGCCGCTCGCTCCAGCTGAGCTAAGAGTAGCAGCAGCACCAGGGCAGGGACTGACTCCAGCCCTTGGACTCAGGACATCGCAGACCTTCCCTTGCGTGCGTGACTCATTCGCACATCATTTCTGTTTATGCCTGGGGTGGGGAGAAAAATCCCAAACCAGGTGAGTTGAAGTGATTTATTCAAATGCTTCTACCAAGTTATTCCTCCAGCTTAGTTCTCAAGGTTTTCTTTTGGGAAGCTGTGAGCGGTGGGGAGGTGGGGGGGATTGGGGAGAGGCTCGCAGGCGCTGCTAAGGGGAAAAGCTCTGTGCAATTTGGGTCATTGCAAAGAACAACTCCAGCAACCTTCCCCCGCCGGAGGACGGGTGCCTGCCAATTCCCTAGTCGCAACTCCTCTCAACATTTTTGAGACAGGGAGAGGGGGCTGGGCTAGGAAGGATGTTGGGGAGTGCTCTGGAAAATCAGAGGAAGGCAGAGGTGGGGGACTGCAGTCCTGTCACACACGGCCCGAGAGCTAAGGTTTGAGTGGGAAGGGGTGATGCGTGGGGAGTAATGGAGACAGTGATTTAATGTGGTCGCACTACTTTAGAACATTTGTATGTCGCTTGGACGAGCACTAGTTATTAATTTTTAAGATGAACGCTTAAGTTTTGTGGGGCTTTATTATATGTGTGTCTGTCTATGTCGTTTGTCTCGCCTTTTCTGCTGATTTGAGGTGACAGTGTCCTTTAATGGTGCACTCCGTGCCAGTCAGAAACATTTCACGTGTCTGACGAAGGTTCTCTGAGGCTGCTGGAAGCAGCGTTTTTGTTAAATGTTTTCGGTTCTCCGACTGCTGGATTCAAGATTGTTTGGAAGTGGAGCCGACAGATTTGTGCTTGTGTGTTTTAAATTATATTGCATAGGCTCTTTGCCACTGACAATGGTACCATAATGAGCTACTGTTTCCTGAGGCATAGTCACTACTCACAAATAACGGTTTGAAGAGATCGATTAGGGAAGCCGGGTTCCTTTTAACACATTAGAGAAAGGGAAAGTTAGAAGCGCTGTTAACCTTCGTTTGGCATTACTGAAGGGTGCCCATGGAAGAGTAATTTTGGTCAGGGGAACCAAGGAGCATAGTAGTTGTTTTGTTATTGTTGTTTTTTAAAACGAACTGACATTTAACAGGACAGAAAGCATTCTGACTTATATGATGCTCTTGTAAGAGTTATAGGGATGATTAAGGCAATAAATATGTTACTTTGAGATAAACAGCTGGCTGGCTCCACAACAGATGGGGCCAGTCTTAGCTGAGAGATCTACAACCTTGGAAATGAATGGACCTGGGGTCAACCACACCCCCTCTTGGAATGTCAAAAGAAGGAGAAATGCCAGAGTATTTGCTTAACTCTAGAATGCTAAACCTTTTCATAGCTGAGTCAGACATGAGGGAAAGTCTTTACTGGTTGTCTTCTGCTGCTAAGCCAATTTTATTCATTTTAAATTCAGATCCTTAGGTCTCCAAAGTTGTAGCTGTGTGATATTTCGTTAAACGCTGCTTGATGCTGAATGCAAAGGACAGTCCATTGTATGGGCTTTGTAGTAGAGTGATTTATTGGGATGCCAATGAGCAGCTTTTGGATTTGGGAAAAGATCAACAGTCAGCCTTTGCCTCTACGTCTCTCTGTTGATAACTCTCTGCTCTTCTGGACACCCTACCCTTCTCTCCTGTACTTTCCTTTCTTCCCCCCACCCCACCCCACCCCACCCACATCTCTTAAAATTCTGTTTATTTCCCTATCTCTCCATTTGCAGTTTACAGTTTTCCTTTCTATTTCAAAATCTCTCCCTTATCACCAGCATATCACACCTCTTTCTCTCCATCTCTCTCCAATCTCAGAACACCCTCCCTGGTCCTCCTTCACTTCACCTGGGAACTCCTGGGTGGATGTAGACTATGTGAATATTTTTGCTGAATCCTCTTTGAGGAGAATTTCTTTGCCTTTTCTTTTTCTTGCAGTCCGTACTTGGCAGGATGAGCAGCAATGAGCCTGACCCCTGGTCTGGTTTGTAGTTTCTGTGACAGACATAATTTAGCCCCAGCAGCGTGTGAACAATGAAATGCTGCAGTTGGGCTCATGGCACTTTTCCTTTCACTGGCACCTGTATTAGGAACTGCCTATGGGTTAGCCAGGTTTTTAAATGCTCTACGTGAAATGTTCTCATAATTCCCAAGGCATAAGTAGTCTTCAAATGGCTTGCCTTATATAATACATTTTTTTTTCCTCATCCTTGCTGCAGCTGGTAGTGGGAAGGCTGTTCTTTGGGAAGGCTGTTCTTTCGCCCCTCTTCCTTCCTGTTCCCTGTGCAATCCAGGTGGCCAAACTGCCCGTTTGGTTTTTTGATGATACTTGGAGGACAACAGTTCCACTGCCCCTCCCCCCTCCCCCCACCCCCCACCTGGTTGTTTCTTCTCCTTTGTGCAGGAAAGAAGTTTGTTATTTTATACTCTTCTCTTAAGGGGAAGAATGTGATAGTGGCTATATTTGTTTATGTAACAGCAGTGCTCTTCTAGGTGTGGAAAGTCTAACTGCTATCCATCTGGAGGCAACTAGTGTGACAGGCAGATTCAGAAGCTGTTCTCTTAGACCTTTTATGCACCATCTTCTCATAACTTATTTTCTTCTTCTGAAATACTTCCTTACTCACCAAGGTTTCTTTTATTGTCCCAGGGAGGAGAAATGGGCTGAATGCAGCATTAGATTTGGCCTCATCACTGCTGTCTCTGTGACCTTAAATAACTATTCATTTCTTTCTGCTTCAGTTTACTTATTTGCAAAGGGATAATGATCCTTGCTCTTTGGTTTACTGATGTTATGGCCCTCTATAATATGGCCCCAACCTATAATTCTGACAATTTATATTGATTGAGCAGCTACCATGTGCTAAGCACTGTGGCTACATCAGTGAGAAGAAATGCTTCCCCTGACCTCATGGAGCTTATATTCGAATAGGGGATATACTTAATAAATAATTGCAAGTGTGATGAATGCCATTTCCAAAAGGGTTGAGTAGGAGTGCCCGACATGGTACTTTCCCCTTGTCTGGGGTTATCAGGGAAGATTTCCTATAGGAAGTGACACTTGAAGAGACTTGGAGAGTAAGTGGAAGCAGTAATTCAGAATGGCAGTGGGAGATGCTTATAGTGGGACAAAGGTTTCTGGCAGAGGGAACTTCATGTTCAAAGTTCAAAGGGAAGAGTGGTGAACCTGAGGATTTGAAAGGAAGTTAGAGACGGAGCAAGAGGAGAAAGACTAGAATGAAGAATGAGGCTGGAGAGGTGGGCAGAGGCTAGAGAGTAGGTAGTTCTCTGAGCTACAGGTGAATTTTGGTCTTTATCCTAAGGGTAATGAGAACCTAGCCCGGCTTTAATAAACTAGATGAATGGCATATGTAGGATGATATTAAAGTATTATCCTGGCTGTTAAGTAGAGGAGATTGAAGGGAAGACTTGGTCAGAGTCAATGTGTAGAGACCAAGTAGCAAATAATTTTTGTTGTCTGTATGAGGGATGATGGTGCTTAGATCTAGAGTGGTGACAGAGGGTTTAGAGAGACACTAGTTTGTTGTTGTTGTTGTTGTTGTTGTTTTATTTATTTTTTTTTTTGAGACGGAGTTTTGCTCTTGTTGCCCAGGCTGGAGTGCAATGGCACGATCTCGGCTCATTGCAACCTCCACCTCCCAGGTTCAAGTGATTCTCCTGCCTCAGCCTCCCTGGTGGCTGGGATTACAGGTGCCCGCCACCATGCTCAGCTAACTTTTGTATTTATTTTTTTTTTTTTTGAGACAGAGTCTCACTCTGTTGCTCAGGCTGAAGTGCAATGGTGCAGTCACAGCAGCTCACTGCAGCCTCTATCTCTGGGTTCAAGTGATTCTCCTGCCTCAGCCTCCCAAGTAGTTGGGATTACAGGCACCCACCATACCTGTCTAATTTTTGTCTATTTAGTAGAAATGGGGTCTCACCATGTTGGCCAAGCTGGTCTCTCAAATTCTTGACCTCAAATGATCCACCCACCTCAGCCTCTCAAAGTGCTGGGATTACAGTCGTGAGCCACCGTGCCCGGCAACTTTTGTATTTTTAGTAGAGACGGGGTTTCACCATGTTGGCCAGGCTGGTCTCGAACTCTTGACCTCAGGTGATCCACCTGCTTCGGCCTCCCAAAGTGCTGGAATTACAAGCATGAGCCACCATGCCTGGCTGACACTAAGTTTGAAAATTGTAATTGATAAGATGTGTTGATTGATTGGATGGGAGAATAGGGAGAAAAGGGAGTCATGAAATGACTTGAGTTTTTTCTTGAGCAACTGGGGATGACGTTTTCAGGGAAAGAGAACACTGAATGGGAACTAGATCGTTTTGTTTTCTAGAAGGCAGGACCCTTGGACATGCTGAGTTTGAGGTTCCTGGAAGACATCTAAGATCTTTCACTCTTCCTGTCCATGTGTGGGATGTGGCATGATGGAGTAGAAGAGAGCTCTGGATGAGGCTTTCTCACACTGGGCACTACTTATTTATTAGCTGTATGATGTTGGACATATCACATTTTTTTTCTGAGCTTTAGTTTCCTCATCTGTACAATTTATTCCACTAATTTATACTTATCCCCAGCATGGAAAACAACAGTATACTCAATTTACTTATTTATTATAACAGTTTTCCATGCACTATGCTAGGAAAACAACATTGAATAAGATACTGTTTACTTTGGAGGAATTCACTCAGTTGAGGGAGACAAACATAAATAATCATGTACAAGGAGGTACTTTGGCAATACTAGGCTGGGAGGTGGGGGTGACGGGTGTGGGAGGCATCACACCTTTGACCCTAGTCATGAAGGCAAACAAAAGCTCTCCAGACTGTGTTTCCAGGCACCTAACAGAATGCCTCACACAAATTAGGGACTCTAAATGTTTGTAGAGTGAGTGAATTAACCTAAGTCACTAAGGGCGTATTTAGAAGCAGGAAATATCAACACATTGGAAGAGGACTATTAGTAATAATATAGATGCCAAATGTAAAATACTTTTAAGAGACCCATTAAAATGTATTCTAGGCTGTGCACAGTGACTCACACCTGTAATCCAAGTACTTTGAGTGGCGTGGATCACCTGAGGTCAGGAGTTCGAGGCCAGCCTGGCCAACGTGGTGAAACCCCATCTCTACTAAAAATACAAAATTAATTGAGTGTAGTGGTGCACGCCTGTAGTCCCAGCTACTCAGGAGGCTGAGGCAGGAGAATCACTTCATCCCGGGAGGTGGAAGCTGCTGTGAGCCAAGATGGTGCCATTGCACTCCAGCCTGGGCAACAGAGTGAGACTTTGTCTCAAAACAAAAAGTATTCTTAACACTTTCAGCTTTTGAGATATTTTGTGATCACTTTTAGGGAAATTCAGAAATATTTCAGATCTGGTTTCTTTTTGGGTTGAACTTCCTTTATTCAAGTTAGTTTCTCAAAAAAATTCTAATTGCATAGAGTTCCCTAAATCAATGAGTCTCAGACTTTTGAATTATATAGAAAAGTAAAATTACAAAAAAAAAAATTGAATGTACTGTGAACAATAGTTATTTTTCTATAGTAAATTGAAAATGCCTCCTCACTTTTATCTCATAGAAAATATATTTAGCTTTATGAAAAATTCTCTGCAGTGTTTTTTTCTCATTTTGTTGCAGAAATGAAACATCAGAATAATATAATAATTTAGGGAACCATTGCCCTATTTTCTTGGCTGTGGTGGAAATGTGATCCATCTCCAAATAAGAGCATTTCCAAGTATGGAGGAATTTAATATGGACCACAGTTAATTTATTTTTAGTTTTTTCCCTATAGGAAGCCAACTTTTGAGAACTAGGTAGGCCTCCTCAAGATTAGCCTAATATAGCAGTTCTTAATTCATCCCTGAAAGGTCCTCAGGAAGACCAGGAACTTTTGAGATCATGTTGAATTGTATACATGTACATGTTTATGTGCTGGAGTTCATTTGTACATGCACATATTTTTCTATCAGTATGTGTGTGTCCTTGAGCAAATTACTTAATCTCTTTGAGCCTCTGTTTCTTTGTAAGACTGTTGTGAGGTTCACATGATGAGATCATGTGTTTTAAATGTCTGACACTATGCTTGGTATAACTGGTGCTCATGGTAGCTGTTTTTAACATTATTTATCCTTTTAAACATTTTATTTATTGGATGATGCTTGTTTAGTATCCACAGTGACAAAATGAGGAAAAAGATAATTTACTGTAAGTACACAACCTGATTCAATGGGAACTACACAACATCACTGGGGTAGAAGTTTTGCCAGAAATGCTTAACTTAAATCTAACCATGGGGCTGGGCATAGTAGCTCACATCTGGAATCTTAGCACTTTGGGAGGCCACGGCAGGAAGATTACTTGAGCCCAGGAGTTCAAGACCACCTTGGGCAACACAGGGAGACTCTGTCTCTCTCTCCTTCCTTCTTTCCTTCTTTCCTCCCTTCCTCCCTTCCTCCCTTCCTCCCTCCCTCCCTTCCTTCCTTCCTTCCTTCCTTCTCTCCCTGTCTTCCTGTCTCTCCTTTCTCTCTTTCTTTCCAGAGTCTCACTCTGTTGCCCAGGCTAGAATGCAGTGGCATAATCACAGCTCACTGCAGCCTCTACCTCCTGGGGTCAAGGGATCCTCCCATCTCAGCCTCCTGAGTAGCAGGGACCACAAGTGTGCACCACCATGCCTGACTAATTTAAAATTTTTTTTGGTACAGACAAACTGTCACTATGTTGCCCAGGCTAGTCTTGAATTCCTGGGTTCAAGTGGTCCTCCTACTTTAGCCTCCCAAAGTGTGAGCCACTGTACCCAGCTCTTGTCTCTATTAAAAGAAAAAAAATCTAACCATAAATAAATAATTAGATAAATCCAGATTGTGGGACATACTCCAAAATAGCTGGCTTGTGATCTTCCAAAATGTCATGCATGAAAGACAACAAAATGAAAGGTATGAGCGACAGATCTATATTAAGGGAGACTAAAGAGATATGACAACCAAATGGAACATGTAATCCTAGATTGGATCCTGGACTTTAAAAAAAAAGCTACAAAAGACATTTTCAGGGTAATTGGGGAAATTTGAATGGAAGCTACATATTAGATAATCAGTAACAATGTTAGTTTTCTTGGATGTGATAATGATTCCATTTATTTAACCTGACATGTTGTAGGTATTGGTATGTGATCAGCTGGCGTTCCTGAATGTTGTCTTTAGGAATGTAATAGCAAGCTATAATACATCAAGGGCTGCTTCAGAAGCCTATGAGCTGGGATACCACTTTTTGGGACATTGTAAGTGATGTTTTATATCCTTTCTGAATACAATCCTGTATTCTGTGACTGGAAACTTCTACAGCTGGCACTCTATGCTTGACATTACTAGAGGGAGTAATGCAGGTGGAACTTTAGCTGTTTCCAAATCGAAGGGAAAAGGTACATAAATATATATCTCACATTTGTTTTTTGATTCTAGAATTGATATAAGATTGGCTGGGTGCAGTGGCTTATGCTTGTAATCCCAACACTTTGGGAGGCTGAGGCAGGCAAATTGCTTGAGTCCAGGAGTTTGAGACCAGCCTAGGCAACATGGTGGAACTCTGTCTCTAAAAAAAATACAAAGATATTTTTGTATTGTTTAGCTGGGTGTGGTGGCGCACACCTGTGTCCCAGCTGTGGGGTGGAGTGTGGCTGAGGCAGGAGGATCCCTTAGCCCCAGAGGTCAAGGCTGCGGTGAGCCCTGATCATGAGACTTTGTCTTAAAAAAAGAAAAGAAAAGAAAGAAATAACATATGATTAATTAAAATTCATTACAGAAAAACACATGGACTGTATAGGGAAAGTCCTCTTTAATTCTACCCACAAAGATAGTCAACTTTCAGATTTTGATGTGTATTCTTCTGTCATTTTTCCTCATATGTATACTAACCATATTATTGTAATACATGTAATTCTGCTTGTTCTCTTTTGCTTAATATATTTTGGGCATTTCCCCCATGTATTTGCATAGTGCTCCAACTTACTTGTTTTAATGGTTGTTGGGAACTGTGCCACAGTGAGCCTTTGAGTACCTCATTTTGTTATGAATTTGTGGGAATATTTCTGTAAGATATCTTTCAGGGGGTAGAAATGCTGAATCTGAGGACACTAGCATTGCCCCCTGATTTAAATTCTTGTCAGCAATGTTGAGAGGGCTAACTCTACATACCTTTGCCAAGTCCATTAGCTACTTGGGCTGAACTCTTTTACTAAGGGAAACTGGTTGTGAAGGGTGAACAGAACGGGGGCAAAAATTGAATTACGGAGTTCCTGCTCGTCTTTGTGATGGTGGTAATAAAGGTTGATGTGTAAATAATGTAGAAATCCCTGGAAGAGAGAAATACGTTATCCCTGCCTGCAACACAGTACAGTGTTTAAAAAGTGAACTGAAACAGTGAAGCAGTCAAGAGTTTTCCCCAGAGAATTCTGCAGAAAAATTTTATTTTCTAGTTATGGTTAGTTAACTTCACTAAAATGTGGATGTCATCAACCTTGAAATGAAAATAATATCTTCTGCTCACTTCCTCTACATCTCAGTCATGCAACCACATTGCAAAGGGAGAATTTAACCTCTACTTTTAAAATATCTGAAGCAGGTGGTTAAAAGGCATGAGTGTTCATTTTTCTGAATTTCAGCAGAAGCAATCAAAGGGCAGATTTTGGCATTTTTCTTTAGAGAAGCAGGTGTGAGCTTAGGAGTGGCCATCAGTGAGTCACTCTGCCCTAACAGGAACCCTGGGGAAGAGACTGTGAGGATCACAGCCATGAATTATTTTCACTCTTTAGCCATTGTGGCTGGGTGGAGCAAACAAAAAATTTGAGCTGTTTGCTACGTGGACAACTTATCTTTCTTTTTTTTTTGAGATAGAGTCCCACTCTGTCATCCAGGCTGGAGTGCAGTGGCGCAATCTCAGCTCACTGCAGCCTCCAACTCCTGGGTGTGAGTGATTATCTTGCCTCAGCCTCCCGAGCAGCTGGGATTACAGGTGCCCACCACCACACCTGGCTAATTTTTTGTATTTTTAGTAGAAACGGGGTTCCACCATGTTGGCCAGGTGGGCCTCAAACTCCTGACCTCAGGGAATCCGCCCACCTCAGTCTCCCAAAGTGCTAGGATTACAGGCGTGAGCCACTACGCCTAGCCGACAACTTATCTTTTTAAGCCTCAGTTTCTTTATTATAAAATGGGGATTATTGTGGGGCTCAAAGGAGATGATGTGTATAAAAGGGCTTTGGCAAATTTATGTGCACATAAATATATGCTGTTGTCAAAGGGCTCATGTCTCAAACTCTCAAACTGAGCCAGTTCACACTAACCTTTCCTTTAACTCCAATGGCCTGTGTAGGCTGAATGACTTTTTAAAGGAATTCTGTCTCATGTTGTCTAATTGTTAGTTCTTCAACCAGTGTTTGTGTGCTAAATGCGAGGTCCTGTGCTGAGTATTCTTAGGAAAACAAAGGTGGAACCATCTGGGCGCTTTCGTTCTTCACCACTTTTATTGTAGGAAACTAATATCTTTTAATGAGAGTCTTCAATAAAAGATGCACTACAAAGTTGCATTGTGGATGCTGTCTTATTCTCTCAATTCTAGGCAGTAGAATTTAGTTCAATTTTTTACATACAAATGAGGAAGCAAGTTTTAGTAAGGTTAAGTAAACTTGTTTTGTTTTTTGACATGACCTAGCCGTTCCCTCCCACTTCGAAAAATGGAGATGTAGACCCTAGGTAGGCTTTCTGAGACCAAAACGATACGGTTTCTTTAGCTGCTTCCTGTTCTTGCCTTGCCTTCTAATTGAAAATATAAGCTTCATGAAGGCAGGACTGTCTGGTGGCATTTACTTTCAGATGATTCATGTTATTTTCAGGCACGGGGGAAGAGTTTTCTGTAGACCTGTTGTTCACTGAAGCCATAATGTGAACTGCCATAGCATCTACTGGGTGCCAGGTGGTTTATGTTTTATTTGATTCTTTTTCCAACTTAATTAGAAACCTCTCAAACCTTTAAAGCAATTGCAAAAATAGTACAGTAAAGCCAGGCACAGTGGTGCACACTGGTAGTCCCAGCTACTCAGAAACAGGAAGAATGCTTGAGCCCAGGAATTCAAGAGCAGCCTGGGCAACATTATAAGACACCATCTTAAAAAAAAAAAAAAAAAAAAAAAAAAAAAAAAAAAAATCCCACCGAAAAAAACAAAAAACAAACAAAAAACATTCCATGCACCTTTTATCTGGATTAATTTGCTTTTGTCTTTACAAACATACACACACACACACACACATGCACAGGCACAGATACTTTCTCTAAACCACTTGAAAGTAAGTTGCAGATATCACCATACTTTGTCTCTAGGCACTTAAGCACATATCCCCTAAGAACAAGGACATTCTGTCATGTAATCACAATACCATTACTTGGAAACCATAATATTTTTCTGATTTCCTCAGTCATTCCAATGTCCTTTATAACATAAAAAATTTTTTCTGATCCAGAATCTTATCAAGACTACTTACATAATACAGTTGTGTTCTTTAGTTTCCTTTAATATAGCATATTACCTGTATTAGTCAGGGTTCTCCAGCGACAGAACCAATAGGATAGATGGATGGATGGATGGATGGATGGATGGATGGATGGATGGACGGACAGAGAGAGAGATGGGAAGAGATTTGTTAGGGCGATAGGCTCATGTGATTATGGAGATTGAGAAGTCCCATGACAGGCTGTCTGTAAGCTGGACACCCTGGGATGCTGGTTCAGTCCAAGTTGAAAGGCCTCAGAACTGGGGAAACTGACGGTGGAACGCTCAGTTTAAGGCTGAAGACCCAGAGACTAGGGGGCTACTGGTGTTAAGTCCTGGAGTCCAAAGGCCAGGTATCCTGGAGTTGTTGTCCAAGGACAGGAGAGGAAGAGTGTAGTGTATTTCAGCTCCAGCAGACAGCTTGACATATTCACCTTTTCTCTGCTTTTGTTTTCTCCAGGCCCCCAGCAGATTGAATGGTGTACACCAACATTGGTGGTGGATCTTCCACACCTAGTCCACTGAGACATGCTAATCTCCTCTGGAAACATTCTTGCAGACACACCCCAAAATAATGCTTTATTAGGTTTCTAGGTATTTCTTAATCTAGTCAAGTTGACATCTAAAATTAACCACCACAATACCCTTGCCTTTTTGCCTTTCATGATATTGAAATTTTTGAAGATTCCAAGTTTGTCGTCTTGTGAATTGGATTTGTCTGATTGTTTTCTCATTATTAGATTGAAGTTAAACACTTGTGGTGAGAATTCTTCATAGGCGATGTTCTATCTCTCCCCATGCATCATCGGTGACACCTAATCTCAGTTTGTAACATCACTGGTGACATGAGGTTTGATCATTTGGTTGAGGTGGTATTGCCAGATCTCTCCATTGAAAGGGCTACTTTTTCCCTTTGTAATTAATAAAATTATCTGTGAGGTGATATCTTGAGATTGTTTGAGTATCCTGTTTCTCAATAACTTTAATTCAAAAGTTTTAACATCTATTGATAATCCTGGCCTAGGTCAATTGGTATTTATGAAGGGATGATTTTCTAATTCTCTCTTTCCTTCTATATTTATTATCTGATAGATTAGCTTTCAGCCCCCAACCCCCCAACCCCTCCCCTTTTTTTTTTTTTTTTAATGAGACGGAGTTTTGCTTTTGTTACCCAGGTTGGAAGGAGTGCAATGGCATGATCTCGGCTAATAGCAACCTCCACCTCCCGGGTTCAAGCAATTCTCCTGCCTCAGCCTCCAGAGTAGCTGGGATTACAGGCACACACCACCATGCCCGGCTTATTTTTGTATTTTTAGTAAAGATGGTGTTTCACCATGTTGGTCAGGCTGGTCTCGAATTCCTGACCTCAAGTGATCTGCCCGTCTCAGCCTCCCAAAGTGCCAGGATTACAGGCATGAGCCACCGTGCCTGGCCCCACCCTCACCCCACCCCCCCCTTTTTTTTAATATCACTTGGACTCATGGTTTCTTTTTCTCACAATGTATTATAATCTATTACTAATCTTCTTGCCTTTTTCCCCCCTCAACCTTATGCTTTCTGATATTCAAATTGTCCCAAATGTAGCTATTGTGAGCCTGTCTTATCTATTTGGCCTCAAAAGCAATCTGATAAAGTAGGTGAGATTTTGCACTTACAAGTGACGAAATGAAGGCTCAGAAACTACAAGTAACTTTCCCAGGGTCATATACCTAGTTAGCAGAGGTGGCCAGATGAAAACCCAGTTTTTATTAACTCAAGCGGATCCTGCTACTTGGTTTCTGCTACTCCACACTGCATCGTGATGGACCAGGAACAGAATGTCACTTGTTGAAACCAATGTAAAAAGAAAGCACAATCCTTGCATCGTTGTTGCTAATAGCAAATAATTGGAAACAACACTAAGTGTGTATCAGTAGGGAACTGGTTAAATAAATGGGTATGTATACACAAGGGAAAACTATGAAACTGCAAACAAGAATTAGGGTGTTCTCTAAGTACAGATATGGAAAAATCTCCAAGAATATATGAAAAGAAGGAAGGAAGGTGCAGAACAGTATATATTTGTGAAATAAGTTGGGGATAAGAAAATATATTCAATTTTGCACACAGAAACCCTGGAAAGAGGCCAGGCACGGTGGCTCACACCTATAATCCCAGCACTTTGGGAGGTCAAGGCAGGCAGGTCACTTGAGCCCAGGAGTTTGATACCAGTTTAGGCATCATGACAGAATCCCAGATCTACAAGAATACAAAAATTAGCTGGGCATGGTGGCATGTGCCTGTAGTCCCAGCTACTTGGGAGGCTGAGGCAGGAGGATCACTTGAGCCTGGAAGGCAGAGGTTGCAGTGAGCCAAGATTGTGCCATTGCACTCCAACCTGGGCAACAGAGTGCAACTGTCTCAAAAAGACATTAGAGAAGGCTGCTTTAGCCATTGGCGGCTGGTCAGGAGACAGAGGGATGCTTTAAAAAGAGCCCAAGTGTGGGAGCCTACAAACTGGAGTTTAAATTTGTATTATGGCATTTTCATGCTGCATGATCTTGGGCAAGTCATAACTACTCTGAGACTCAGGTTCTTCAACTATAATAGGGGATGTCTAGTCTCAAAATGTTTCTTCACAAGGTACTTATTACAAGGAAAATAGTTACAAGGAAATTACAAGTTATGAGGAAAATAGTAACTTCACAGTGGAGAAACATGGCAGACAGCACTTTAAGTGATCCAGGTTTACACCAGTGATGGGACAAATCAACATCTGAGAAGTTCACCTTGTCACTTGTGTGGCATTCCTGCCAAAAATACAGAACCTGATCTAGTCAGAAATAGCTAAGGAAATGTCTGATAAACCCAAGTTGAGAAACATTCTACATAATTTTTTTTCTGCATTTTTCAAAAAGGTAAAGGTCATGAAAAACAAAGACAGGAATGGTTCTAGATTTAAAGTGACTAAAAACACATTAAAAACTAAATGCAACATATGATCCTGGATTGAATCTTAGAAAAATTTTATTTTATTTTTTGCCATAAAGGCCATTATTTGGTCAATTGGTGAGGTTTGAATAAGGATTGAGATTAGATAATAGTATAGGATGAATTTTAATTTCCTGATTTTGATAATTATACCATGGAAACACAAGGACTGTCCTTGTTTTCTTGGAAATACTAAGTATTTCAGGGTAATGAAATGTCCATACACGGAGGGAGAATGATAAAGAAAATGTAAAGCATTAACATTTGAGTAATCTGGGTGAAGGGTAATTAGTAGTTTTCTTGAAGCTTTTTGTTAAGTCTGAAATTAATTAAAAATAAAGAGGTAAAGATGGTGAGAGGGGAGATGCCAATACTTAGAGCACAAGGTTTGTTGCAAGGGTAAAACAAGGCTTAGGTCTCAGCATGGTGCCTGTCACCTGGTGTGATTCCCAGTACAGGCTGGCATTGTGGGATGGGCAAAGCCAACAGTAGCTCTTAGCCATTATGTGGGAGCCAAATTAAAATTGGCCTGTGGCATATGGTGGCAGTATTGTTCTGAATCCACAATTGGAATTCATGGTCTGACGAATACTTTTCTCTCTTATTTATAAATTCATTTAATTGCAAAGTTTCTAAAAGTACACGCATCAAATCACATTTAGTTATCCACTTAACAAATCATCTCAGTATAGTGTTAAATTTATGTGAAGCTGTGATTGTCCTAGGAAAGCTAGAGGTAATGGTCACTTTCCATCTGGGCTATTTTGGGGCCAGTACTAGCATTTGAGCAACTATCTCTGACCTTTTCTTCCCTTTCCTCTCCCTCAACCCAACACCCAGTTTCTGATTTTGTTGCAGAGAGCTATTTTAGTTAGCCATGTTAAATGTTAATTGTTTTGGCAGACAAAAGAAACTTGAATCAGCTTTTCCTTCCAAACCTCAAGAACTTTGCTTTCTAAGAGCTAACATTGGAAAGAATGTTTCTGGCCTGGAAAATTTAGGTAGCAACCTGAAAAGGAATTCATGTCCTACAGGAATTGGAAGTGGCATAGAGAGCTCAATTTCTTTTGAGAGAGATTAAAATATATACTTCTGTCTGAAATAGTAATAAATATCTATTTTTCATCTTTTTGCTAACAGCCTCAAAATGTAAATGATTAAATTCAAAATAGATTTAGCACTAAAAAAAAAAAACAAAAACCCTCACGTGATCCGGATTTTAAAACATTTTGAGATATCAGAAGGACTATTTTGCTGAGTAAGAAGATCCTTAGTGTAACATTTAAGCCTGTCCCTTTGAAGTCACAAAATGTCTACCTTCTGGAGGAGCTATAACTGTATAACTCAAGATTCCAAATTCAGTGATACAAATCTGTACTTACTGTTACTGCTGTGGAACTGTTCTGTTTTGATTATTACCTGCCACAAATTGTTTAGTCTTAGAATTCTGCATGCTTTTTGCTCTTAAAATTATGGTCAGGAAGCAAAATGCAAGTATAGTAAGTTACTTTCATTCTGTAACTTTATAATAATAATATTGGCAAACTTTTTTTTAGTTTATGACCTGCCAAACACTATGCTAACATGTTATATCATTTAATTTTGGCAAAAATCACATGAGAAAACGGAATCTCTGAAAACTGAAGTAGCAAGCCTAAGATCATATGACTAGCTAAGAGGCAGATCCAGGACCAGAAATCAAGACTGTCTTACTGAAGAGCCTGTGCTGTGTGATTTTTCTGCTGGACAATTTGCAATTTCATGTGGAAGATGATTCATTTTTTCACCTTATAATCTTTAAAACTGAGTCCTTTTTTACTTGATAAGTATTTATTGAGAGCCCATCACATGTCAGGCACCTTGAGAACTATAGAGATGGTTTAAACACATCTTTATGATTAAGGTGTTCACCTAGCAGCATTATTCACCATAGTCAAAAGATGGAAGCACCCCAAGTGCCCACTGAAGGATGAATGGATAAACGAAGTGTGGTATTTACATACAATGGAATATTCCTCAGCTTTAAAAAGGAAGGAAGTTGTGACACATGCTGCAACATGGATGACCTTGAAGATGTTATGCTAAGTGAAATAAAAGCCAGTCACAAAAAAAAATACATTGTATGATTTCAATTATATGAGATATTTAGAGTAGTCAGACACAAAGAAACAGAAAGTAGAACGGTGGCTACCAGGGGCTGGGGGCAGGAGAGAAGTGGGAAGCTATTTAGTGGGTGTGGAGTTTCAGTTTTACAAGATGAAAAAGTTCTATAGATTGGTTGCACATCAATGTGAATATACTTCACGCTATTGAACTGTATACTTAGAAATTGTTAAGATGGTAAATTTTATGTTATGTATCTCTTACCCCAATTTAAAAATCCAAACAGCTACACGTTATGTCTTAGTCCATTTGTGCTGCTATAACAAAATACCTTTTTTTTTGAGACGGAGTCTCGCTCTGTCGCCCGGGCTGGAGTGCAGTGGCTGGATCTCAGCTCACTGCAAGCTCCGCCTCGCGGGTTTACGCCATTCTCCTGCCTCAGCCTCCCGAGTAGCTGGGACTACAGGCGCCCGCCACCTCGCCCGGCTAGTTTTTTTGTATCTTTTAGTAGAGACGAGGTTTCACCGTGTTAGCCAGGATGGTCTCGATCTCCTGACCTCGTGATCCACCCGCCTCGGCCTCCCAAAGTGCTGGGATTACAGGCTTGAGCCACCGCGCCCGGCCAGAAATTTATTTCTCACAGTTCTGGAGGCTGGAAAGTCCAAGATCCAGGCACCAGCAGGCTTGGTGTCTGCTGAAGGCTACCCTCTGCTTTTCTACTCTTGTGCCCTTTGGATGATGCCTTGTTCCCGCATCCTCCAAAGGGCATGACTGCTGTGTGGTCACATGGTGGAAGGGACAGAAGGACAACTCACCCTTTCAAGCCCTTTTTGTAAGGTGCTAATCCCTTCATGAGGATGGAGCCCTCATGGCCTAATTACCTCCTAAAGTCCCTACCTCTAAATGCAGATGCATTGGGGATTAAGTTTCAACATGAATTTTGAAAGGGACACAAACCATTCAAATCATAGCTCTCCTTTACTACTTGGTAGAAAGTGATCAGTGAGACAGGAAGGACTGAGAAGTAGTAAGTGTTAGAAATGGCCTCCAAGACAGGGTAGATCTGGCTGTGCAACAGAAGATGGATAAAATTTGTGTGTCAATGAGGGAGGTAAGAAGGGCAACTCAGGAGAAGGGAACAATGAGCGAAGTTATAGACATGCTTTAAAGTCTGGTCCTTGCAAGGAACAAATCTCCAAGTTCATGGTTCTATAATTGTGGGTGTCCCAGCCATCTTTGCTGTGGTCAGAGACCTAAAAGCAAAGTCTAAACCAGGTTCATGAAGTTGTGGTGTGCTGGACAGGTACTCATTCATGATTCATTCAGTAAACATTTACATAGTGCCAGGTACTATGCTAGGCACTTTATGTATGTTGGCAGATTTAATAACCCTAACAACTCTGGAGCTATTAGCTCCATTTAACAGATGCAGATGCAGAAATTGTGACTCAGAGAGGGGAAGTAACCTGTCCAAAATCACATGACGGGTAGGTGGCAGGAACAAGACTTGTCCTGTAGAGCCCATGCTGTGTCCACTAAGCCACGTACTCCTCCTTGGAGGTGAGTGCCAAGTGATGTCTGCTTTTGAACTATAATCAAAATGGCACCTGGCTGCTACCACTTGCCATCTTGTTGCTGCTTTTGAGGGTACCTTACATTTCTGAGGCTCAGCTTTCTTTTCTTTTTCTTTCTTTCTTTTTTCTTTTTTGTTTTTGAGACAAGGTCTCATCCTGTTGCCCAGGCTGGAGTGCAGTGGCATGATCACGACTCACTGCAGCCTTAACCTCCCATGCTCAATCAATCTGCCCACCTCAGCCTTCTGAGTAGTTGGGACTACAGGTACACACCACCACATCTGGCTGATTTTTGTATTTTTTTTTTTCTTTTTTTTGTAGACACAGGGTCTCATTCTATTGCCCAGGCTGGTCTAAGACTCTTAGGCTCAAGTGATCTTTCCTCCTTGGCCTCTCCAGTAACTAGGACTACAGATGTGTGCCACCATGTGTGGCCTCAACTTTCTTTTTTGTTGTTGTTAATGTTGTTTTTCCTAGCCACCTAGATGACCAGGGACAGGCTCAGCTTTCTTGTCTGTGAAATGAAGGCTTGTATTAGACCAGATTATTTCTAAAGTTTCTCCCAGATCTAAAAACCTAATTTGTTCATTCATCAAACATTAATTTTATATCTATTCTATACCAGGTACCGTGCTCATGGGTAGTAGCAATCAAGATTCGGCAGCACACTGTTTTTGACTATAAGGAGATTGTAGGCTAATGAAAGAGATGTAAAAGAGATGATTATCATACAGTATGGTCATAATGCTGGCAGTGTACATACAGACAACTATTGGAGCATAGAGGAGGGGCACCTGACCCTGTCTAGGATGAGAGGATGTTAAGAAGAAATGACTCCAGGAAGATAATGAAGAAGACCACAAGAACCTCATCCTTCCTGTTGTCCATGTGGTAATAAGCATGTTATTTATTTATTTATTTATTTACAGAGTCTCCCTCTGTCTGTCACCCAGGCTGGGGTGCAGTGGAATAGTCTCAGCTCACTGCAACCTCCGCCTCCCAGGTTCAAGCGTTTCTCCTGCCTCAACCTCCTGAGTAGCTGGGATTACAGGCATACGCCACCACTCCTGGCTAACTTTCATATTTTTAGTAGAGATGGGGTTTCATCATGTTGGCCATGCTGATCTCAGACTCCTGACCTCAAGTGATCCGCTCACCTTGGCCTCCCAAAGTGCCGGGATTACAGGCATGAACCATAACACTTGGTCACGTATTTATTAAAGTCGTGAGATCTCTGGCAAACTTTTTATTTTAAGTCTTGTGGAAAATTTAGTCACATATGACAGTTAAGTGCCCAGCAATATGCCAAATATCTGTAAGGTTTAGAATCTCTTCCAGATTAGAGAAAGATTATAAGGTTAAAAAGGGACCTGTGGATTAGATTTTTTTTTTTTTTTGAAGGAATTTAAGAAGCACAGAGCAGATCAGTAAGAGACTCAAGGGTCCAGAGTTATTGGAGATGCTCACAACTAAAGTCACAGATGGTTATGCTTCAAAAAAGCAAGTGAAATTGCCAAGACACTGGGTAATATATGGGATTTTCTCAAAATTACTAAGTACCGCTGAGTTACTAAGGATTAGAATTACTAAATATACAATTTCAATACTAAGAAATTGAAGTGGAGGTTGAGGGGCAAAAGTTAGGCACTAACCATTAATTGAGCAGCTCTGCTATGCCCTTTACATTTATAATTTTATTTGATCCTCCCCACAATCCTGTAATGCAGGTGTTCTTATCCTTGCTTTTTGTAAGTACAAAAACTGAGGCTCAAAGAGGTTGTGACTTGCTTAAGGTCACAGCTGGGAAGAGACTAAGCAGTGGTTTAAGGCTCCTTCCTCTACTTCGTGCTCCTTCAAAACATTAGACTTTCTATTTCTGGAGGAGCCACACCAGGGTACAGGGCACAGACACCTCCCTTTCATCTATGGAGCCTAGGGAATTCATGATAGTTAGGGGAGGCCAGCTCTTCAACTTTTCTGACACACTGAAGGACAGCTCCAGTTCCCTGTGTCTTCCCTCTGAGGTGGTAGATCACCAACTCCCAGGGATAAATGTTTTTTTACTAAAACATTAATATATTAATACTGCCTTGCACCCCACTTTCTCTTTTCCCAGGCAATGTGTGCATGTTTGATCTTGGCAGTTTGTCTTTTAGAAGTGGCTCATAAAAATCGTCTGAGAGAATGCTGACTGAGGTCAGCTAGGTTTGTAGTGGATCCCCTCTCCCTCCCCAACAAAGGAAAACTTCAGCTCATTTGCTCCAGATTCTATCTTTGCAGCTCTGAGAGACCTTGGTCACCTGGTTCTTAGAGGCCTTGAACTATAAGATTATGACAGGATCACATGGAAGGCTCAGCACTTCTAATCTTCTGCCTCAGGCTCCTCCTTCTCTCAAGGTCCCCTGTGGGCACAGTGTCTTGTCAGGGAATGTTTTCCCAGCTGGCTTTGGAGGCAGGCCAGACATCTCTCTCAGGCCCTTTAGCCCTTGCTGTTAAGTTCCCACACATGGCTGCACGCAACATGGAAAACTAGCTTCCAACATGGGTTGATGAATTACAGCAGTGGGGAAAAGTCTCCTCTAGCCAGGCCATTTCTCTTCCCTGGTATTCCATAGTTTGGGCTATAGTTAAATGTATAGAGGATCCGAGGTCAGAGCTCAAGTCTTGGCTGAAGTCACAAATCCTGGGGCTGTGAGCACTTGATCTGTTTGAGCCTGTTTTTATTGCTGAAAGTGAAGGACTGATGACAATCCCAGCTTCATGCTGCTGTTCTGAGTCACATAACTCAATATATAGTATAAATGGGCTTTATAACAAGCCTGTAGCATGTTTTACAGATGCCAGAGCTTGTTCTTAAAGACTAAATTTGGCTCAAAGAGAAATGTTTCTGGAAATTGAGCAGGAGGCCTGCTCTGTCATCACTGGTCTCCAGTTCCTGGCAAACCTGATTATTGCTCAAGGAGGCATTTGTGGCATCATTCTCCTGTTTATTTTTATAAGCTCATTTATAGTATTGTAAATGCTACCAGAAGCTTTGGTGATTGTTGAATATTTATCTTTGAAAACTCGAGCCAGGGTTGTACACTCATACCCAGAACTGTTTACCCCAGAGTAATTATTTGAGTTCTTAGAGCTATGTGTGATTCATTTTCCAGTAAATTCTGGGACAGCAGAACTGGCTATGTATCATAAATGAGGTATATCTCACTTGCTAAAATTCTGGATGGTTGAGAACTCCTGAAGGTATCTTAGTAGGTAAGCCCTACTTCAGGGCTATTACAACTTCATACATGATTCTGAGAATGAAAAGAGAGTGGGGAAGAGGGTATTTTTAAAAAAAATTTTTTTACTGTAAGTGCTGTATGAGTTTAAAGCTAGAAGCCCTTGGAAAGTGAAAAGGGTCTTTGTGGACTGTCATCAGTTTGTTGGAATTATTACCCTGTTCTGACAAATTTTCTAGGTGTTCCCTAGACACTTAGGGATCATTGCTTACTTCCACCTTCTTGCCACTTCAAATGATAGCTCTTCATTCTTCCTGGCTGTGTTAGAACTCTTTAGGTTATGGACGGAAGCAACCCAACTCTAACTTGGGTAAAGAGGGAATTTGTGGGAAGGATACTGACCTATTTTATGTAACCATGAAAAGAACAGGTACAGCCGGAACCAGGAGATTTTAGAGCAGATAACTTCCCTACCAGCCCCCAAATTTCAGTGGCTCAATACAAATGAAGTTTATTTCTGGTGTGTACAGCAGTTCAACATGGTTATTCCTGGCTAGGCTGCCTTTAATGTTTCGGGCACCCAGGCTCCTTCCATCTTGTGATTCCTTTGTTCTTAGAGCTTTCCTCGTTTAACCTGCAGATGGAGAAGGAGATGGAAGAAGGATCTCACATGGAAGGATTCCATGGGCCAGGTCTGAAAGTGGCTTATGTCATTTCTATCCTCAATCTATCGATTATAATTTAGTTTGTGACCCCATAATTTAGTTGTGACCCAATAACAGCTGAGAAAGGCCTGTTTGCCCAGGAAGAAAACAAAATGGGTTCAGTGAGCACCTAGCTAGTTTGAACCACACAGGAACTCAAAAGCTGTTAAGATTTCGTCCCTTGCCTTTGCTTCTCTCCTACATCGCAAGGAGCATGGCCATGGATTGTTCCACAACACTAAATCTTACTGTGGTTACCACCAGAGAGGACTGACCCACACTCACACTGGCTTCCAGTAAAAAAAATCTCAATCAGCAATGATTGGACCAGTTTGGATCCTGTGATCACCCCTAGATCAATCAGCAGTGGCCAAAAGAGCAGGGTGATTTAGTATAGCTGTGGCCACTGGGAGCCCCTCTTGGGCTGCTGCTAGTGAAGTGAAGGTGAATCACTGTGAGATAAAGAGTTGCCCCATTTGGCCAGGTGTGGTGGCTCACACCTGTAATCCCAGTACTTTAGGAGGCCGAGGTAGGAGGATGGCTTGAGCCTAGGAGTCCGAGACCAGCCTGGGCAACATAGTGAGACCCTGTCTCTACCAAAAATAAAAATTAGACAGCTGTGGTGATGTGCTTATAGTCCCAGCTATTCAGGAGGCTGAGGTGGGAGGATCCCTTGAGCCCAGGAGTTCAAGGCTGCAGTGAACCATGTTCATGCTACTGCAGTCCTGCCTGGGTGACAGGGCGAAACCTTATCTTTTTTTTTCTCTTTTTTTTTTTGAGACAGAGTCTCGCTCTGTTGCCAAGGCTATTACAGTGGTGCGATCTCGGCTCACCGCAACCTCTGCCTCCCGGGTTTGAGCAATTCTCCTGCCTCAGCCTCCCAACTAGCTGGGACTACAGGCGCACACCACCACGCCCAGCTAAGTTTTTGTACTTTAGTAGAGACAAGGTTTCACCGTGTTGCCCAGGCTGGTCTCGAACTCCTGAGCTCAGGCAATCCGCCTGCCTCGGCCTTCCAAAGTGCTGGGATTACAGGCGTAAGCCACCGCGCCTGGCCTATGTTTTTTTTTTTTTTTTTTTTTAAAGTCACCCTATTTGCCATCCACTAAAAAAGCTCAACCTCTCCTTTAGTTTCTACTCTTGTAGAAAATTTAGCTCAATTTTATAGTTCTCTTTCCAACCCTTATTACTACAGCCACAACAAATGATTGCATTTCATGGAATCTATGTCACCATCATTTCTAACATGTACAACTATTTTATGTACCACTGAGAAAACGAAAATGAGGTTCCTAATAATATCACAAAATGCTAAGATGCCATTATAAAATGCATCCTAGTTTCCAGCCTGTCAGAAATGTAAGAAAAAGTATATTTAGAATTGATAAAGGATCATATTTATCACTTTAAAACAAAGCTCTATAATTTCATGCCTTGGTACTCCTGCTCATTTAGTTTTTTCAGTCCATTTAAACAATACTTGCAGGCCAGGTAATAATGAATAAAACAAATTCAGCTTCTGCCTTCTTAAACTCTTACTGCCTCTCCCCTTTTCATTTGCAGTGATCCCCTCTCCTCCTTTTCCATCATCCTGTTGTTATGAAGTACTTGTGTGCCAGACAGTCTGTTGAACACTAGGGCTCAAGAAGGAATTTGATGGTTCTTATAGAACCTCAAGGTTCTTATAGTTGGGTAGTAAGGGCAGCGGGGGGTTAAGCGACAATAATGCAAACAAAGAAGTAAATAAAGGGATCCAGGTCCTGTTATTAAAGTCTTTTTTTTTTCTCTTTAAGACATGGTCTCACTCTGTTGCCCAGGTTGGAGTGCCGTGGCTCAATCATGGCTCAGGGCAGCCTCAACCTCCCAGGCTCAAGCAGTCCTCAGCCTCCCAAGTGACTGAGGCTACAGGCATGCACCACCATGCCCAGCTAATTTTATTTTTTAATTTTTGGTAGAGACGAGGTCTCTCTATGTTGCTCAGGCTGGTCTCAAACTCTTAGGCTCAAGTGATCCTCCCACCGTAGCCTCCCAAAGCATTAGGATTATAGGCATGAGCCAACATGCCTAGCCCCATTATTAAAATCTATATAGGGTACTGTGACCCCCAAAAGGAAGGGGAATGGCCAGTTCTACTTTGAGGAGTGAGAATAGTTATATCATTCTTATTCTTACTGTTAAAATGGTTGTACACTACTAAAAGAGTAATAGTCTCTTTGGATAATTAATGTGTAGTTATTTCCAAAGATGCCTGATAATAATCAATAAGTTGGCCAAGATGTTTTCCAAAGCCTATTTGAATCACCTCAAATTTTCTATTGAACTTTACCTTCAAAAGGTACATGTTCCAGCCTGGGCAACATAATGAGACCCTGTCTCTACAAAGAATTAAAAAAAAAAAATTAACCAGGCATGGTGGCATATACCTTGTAGTCCCAGCTACCTGGGAGGCTGAAATGAGAAGACTGCTTAAGCCCAGGAGGTCGAGGCTATAGTGAGCTGTGATCACGCCACTGTACCCCAGCCTGGGCAACAGAGTGAGACCCTGTCTCAAAAAACAAACAATAAAAAAAAAACTGCCCGTTCCCCCTTTCCCCCTCCAAAAAAAAAAAAACCAGGCACATATTGGCCTCCTTTTTTTTTTTTTTGGTATGGAGTCTCGCTTTGTTGACAGGCTGGAGTGCAGTGGCGCGATCTCGGCTCACTGTAACCTCCGCCTCCCAGGTTCAAGCAATTCTCCTGCTTCAGCCTCCCAAGTAGCTGGGACTACAGGCGCACGCCATGACACCCAGCTAATTTCTGTATTTTTAGTAGAGATGGGTGTTTCACCATGTTGGCCAGGATGGTCTTGATCTCTTGACCTCGTGATCCGCCTGCCTTGGCCTCCCAAAGTGCTGGGATTACAGGCATGAGCCACCACGCCCGGCATCTTTTTGCAAACATTAATAAATAGTTTGCAAGGACTTTTATAGAGACAAAACAAGGCGATATCAGATTTATCTTATTGTAGAGGCAGTCTGCCCTTCTTTACATTAATTATCTACCTACTTTAAAAAGATTCTTTTTAACCATGTGGTTCTTTTTCCAGCTTGAGTGGATGCTCCAGATCACATGCTCCAGCAGGGAGAAGGGCAGAGCATCTAAGAAGGGTGGAGTGCAGCCACTCAGGGACATCCTGGGGCACAGCAGCAGGACTTACAGCAATGGGATTTGGAGAGACGGTGGGTGAGGCTGTTTGGGCCTGGAATCTGCGAGCAGCCGTGACACGACCTTTCCTTAGAGGTCGCAGAGCTCAGCATGAACCTAGTGCAGGCTCGTTATCTGTCAAACAAGGATACAGGCTAACATTAAACTCATTTTGATTGGTTAGAAAACGTGCGAAGACAACCACAAGGTTGGGAAGTAAAGAGATTTTTTTTGAGGTTCATAGAAAGGTCAGCAGAGGCGCCAATGTTTGTCTGCGTCCTCTGACTATTGGCAAAAGAAAAAGTGTACCTACTGAGTCAGGGAAAGAATTCAGATTTTAAGTGTTCATCTCTCTTCTGGTTTATAAAGAGCTTGGAAATGAACATTATGATATTCAGGATTTTTTTTTTTTTTTGAAACAGAGTCTCACTGTTGCCCAGGCTGAGTGCGGTGGTGTTATCACGGCTCACTGCAGCCTTGACTTCCTGGGCTCAAGTGATTCTCCCACCTCAGCCTCCTGGGTAGCTGGGACTGCAGGCATATGCCACCACATTTGGCTAATTTCTTACTTTTTAAGGATCTCACTATGTTACCAGGCTGGTCTCGAACTCCTGGACTTAAGCAATCCTTCTGCCTCGGCCTCTAAGTGCTGGGATTAGAGGTGAGATTTTTTTTTTAAACCTTCTAGGCCAGTATGTCTAGAGCAGGGTGCCTGGGGAGAGGGTGAGATTTGTGACTCCATGTCATTTTTGGGCATACAGGGCCTTGTGGAGAGAAGTGAGCATCATTTTATTTTTTGTAGAGACAGGGTCTTGCTATGTTGCTCAGGCCAATCTCAAACTCCTGGCCTCAAGCCATCCATCCTCTTATCACCCAAAGTGTTGGGATTACAGGTATGAGCCAGCATGCCCAGCCCCAAGTTGCTTCTTTAGAGGAAAGGAGAAAAGGCGGAATCTCTAGATCAACTTTGTGATTTATAAGTAACAGTATGACGACAAAGTGTGTGGTTGGAGTGTATTGTACTTGTAAATGGAGATGCTCTACTGAGGGATGGTGGAAAAGCACCCTCAGCCCTTTTTAGAACTCATTGTTAGCAATCAAAAAGAGGAAGACTGAAAGAAAAAAAAAAACCATCCTTTGAAATCAGCAAGAGGTTTATACATAGCAGTGATTTATGGGTGAATAGAGGAGGAACATTAAAAGAATAATTGCTGGCTGTTTATTTTGGGAAAGTATGTGTAGTCAAGAGTCGAGGCAGGGAGATTTATTTTTTCTTTTACCTTGCTCTATCTTCCATTAGTGTTAATAGGATCATATATTCAAGACTTTCCTTGGCTTGTTGCCCTGACATAATTGTTTGATTCCTTGTTTTGGTATCATGTATTTTTAACAACAATAGAGGGAAAAAGAAATAATATTGTGAGCTAAATTATTATATATACCTTATTGTGGATGGAATTTATTCTCTTGGGTCCATGACTATTAAGATTATCAGTTTAGATGATCTGTGTTTCTGATAGCTATTTTGAGATAGCTTTATAATTTGCCCAAGGGGTTTGTTCAGGGGATGGCTCCATGTATTTTTTATTTGGTGGAATGAAGTGAGTTTTAATCCTGGTTATCTGAGCTCCGGGCCCTTCCAGGTGGCACTGTCATCCAAAAGGCCAATAGAGTGAATTGTTCCTCTCACTGTGGCGTCCACTCTGGGGACATTTATTAGGCAGTCACTTGATACACATTGACCCACACTTGCCCCCTTGGTAAAGGAGTTAGTTCTTAGGGTTGCTGCTGCAGAATTTATTTATTCAGTTAGCAAATCACAGTTGAGTTCCTGTTGTGCCTTTGGTATTGTTTCAGACTTGGTACTGCTCTGCGTGAAGAGCTGGAATCAGACAATTCAAGGAAACTGAGCAGAATTAGAATGCTAAAATGTCAGAGTTTAAAGGGACTTTAGAGATAATCTAATCCAGAGGCAGCAAGCTTTTTCTATTAAAAGGGCCAGAAAGTAAATATATTAGGCTTTGGGGGCCACATATAGTCTCTGATGCATATTATTCTTTGTTTTTACAATCATTAAAAAATGTAAAAATGGTCTGGGTGCTGTGACTCACAGTTGTAAACCTAGCACTTTGGCAGGCCGAGTGGGGTGGATCACTTGAAGACAGGAGTTTGAGACTAGTTTGGGCAACAAAGTGAGACCCCCATCTCTACAAAATACAAATAAATTAGCTGGATAAAGTTGTAGCTACTCAGGAGACTAGGGTGGGAGATGGCTTGAACCCAGGAGTTCAGGGATGCAGTGAGCTATGATCACACCACTGCACTGAAGCCTGGGCAATAGAGTGAGACCCTGTCTCTTAAAAAAAAATAGTAAAAAAAATTCTAAGCTGGGGGTAGAGATATAGGCTGGATTTGGCCCATGAGCCATAGTTTGCCAACCCCTGATCTAATAGATTCCCCTCGTTTTACCAGTGAGGAAACTGAAAGCCAAAAGGTGAAATACCACCCCCCTCCCAGCCCTTTTTCTAAGTGGTAACACTTAAAAAAGGATCCCTAGAGGTCAGGCCCACACCTTAGAGTGTCCAGTCACCTTGCATATGTGTAGCTTTGGTTCCGAGGGAAGTATGAATCGTAGTTAATTTTAAGACACTGAGTGCCTATCACTTTCCAGGACTGTGTTTGGGATTAAGGATGCACAATTTGGTACAACAGAGTTTTAGCTCTCAGTCAGCTTAGTCTGTGCAGGCAGATGAGATGGCCATGTGGAATGTGGCATACAGAGACAAGCAATGGGTACTGTGGAAGCACAGCAAGGCACTTCTCCCGCTGTGAGATGGGATACTTCATTCATTCATTGCACACACCCCCGCCCCCTCGCTGATATTTTGGAAGTATCTGCCCAATCTAAAGGAATGGGACAGATCGGGGTCTGGCTTCCCCCAGTTACTTGTTTCTTTCTTTGGGGACTGTTACTTATGCATATGCCATATATGGCTGGGTAAGTAATGAGGTTAAAGGAAGTAAAATGAAAGATTCAGACTACTACTGAAGAAAGGTGATTTACTTGGCAGTTGCTTTGTTTCATCAGTTTATCTGATCAGTGTCATTGAGATACATATGAAACCGTATAAGATCAATCATAGAGCCTTTTAATATTCCAGAGCTTGAAGGGATTTTAGGATCACTTAGCTATAACCTCTCATTTAACAGATGAAGAGTGTGAAGCCCAGAGATTTTAAGTTACTTACTCTGGGTCACACAGCTAATTATTAGAATCTCAGAGTGGATTTTAGATACAAATAGATACCTAGTATAACCACTCAGATAATAATAAAGATTGGCCGGGCGCGGTGGCTCAAGCCTGTAATCCCAGCACTTTGGGAGGCCGAGGCGGGCGGATCACAAGGTCAGGAGATCGAGACCATCTGGCTAACACAGTGAAACCCCGTCTCTAGTAAAAAGTACAAAAAAAAAACCGGGCGAGGTGGCGGGCGCCTGTAGTCCCAGCTACTCGGGAGGCTGAGGCAGGAGAATGGCGTGAACCCGGGAGGCGGAGCTTGCAGTGAGCTGAGATCCGGCCACTACACTCCAGCTTGGGCGACAGAGCGAGACTCCTTCTCAAAAAAAAAAAAAAATAATAATAATAATAATAATAAAGATTAATAATTCTAGCCAATGTTTACCTAAATTTACTATAATATGTATAGTCATATACATAATCTCAGTTCTGATAGTAACTCAATGTAATAGGTACCCATTTTACAGCTGAGGAAACAAAACTTGGAGAGGTTAAGTCAATTTTGTCCAAAGCCACCAAGCCAATTAAGTGGTAGAGTCAGGATCTAGGCTCAAGTGTTTAACCATGGCAAAGCTCTTTATTGCAGTTTGACTAAGTGCTTGGATTGTACTTCTCCATTAGTTTGTGACTTCCTGGTGGACAGTGGGCATGCCCTTTTCATCTGTGTTTTCCTACTCTGGGCTTGGCATATAAAACTTGTTCAATACATGTTTACAGAGCTGGGTGTGGTAGCTCATGCCTGTAATCCCAGCACTTTGGGAGGTCAAGGCAGGAGGGTCATTTTAGCCCAGAGTTCGAGACCAGCTTGGGCACAATGGCAAGATCCTATCTCTAGGAAAAAAATGTATATGTATGGGCACAGAGGTAGATGCCTGTAGTTTCAGTTGCTTGGGAGGCTGGGTGACAAAGCGAGACCTTGTCTCTATAAAAAAAAAATGATTACAGAATATACGAATAAATGAGTTAATCAATCCACACTTCTTTAAACAGTTGGCACTTCTGGCGATAAGTGAATGGGAATTCAGTGTCTGTATTAGACCATGTCTAGATCTGCTGATGGCTAGTCCTTTCATGAGGTAGGCTAATGTGCAGATTTGGGCTGGGAGAGCCTATTGCCCTGCAGCTGTTTTTACAGTGCCCCTGACCATTTTTGAGAATTAATGTGTACAGTAGAATTCTCTTTGAACATCAAAGATTCCTCGAAGACCTGATAGCCTGCTTGGTTTCTCTGAATCTGATGAAGTTTGTAGAGGCAACTGGAAGATTCTCTCTGTATGTAGTACCTTCCTTTTGCACAGCCATTTTAATTTAAAGCTGTAGTTTCAAACTGTATTCTGAAGCATCCTGGGGTTTGTGGGCTAGCGAATCAAGGAATTCTATAAGAAAAATGAGGCATGGATTTGGCTTTGAGCCAAATGATGCCTAAAACAAATTCTTTGCCGCATTAATTTTTCAGTTCTGATGAACAAGAACAACCAACTCATTAAATGTACAGTACCTGGCAGTATTTTCTTCCCTTTCTTATATAAGTTGAATGTTTTCCTCATCTGACAATGGTAATACATGGGATAGCTCTACTGAACTTTTTCTAAGCCAAAGATCTTTGAACAGATTTGTAGAGATTGTTCTAAAAACAAACAAACAAACAAACTTCCTACCCGGTTACTGTTTTTTATATAGAGAATGGGCTTGCTTTGCCATTCACTCTAAGAATTTTTCTATATGGCATAATAAAGCTGAAGTTCGTAGATTTTAGTTCAGAAAGCCGTATCTTTTGAACCTAGGCCTCTGGGTTTGTTCACATAAGTCAATATACAGCATTAATAATTGCTGCATATGACTTGAGGGAAAAATCCAAATTAAATAAAGAAGGCTTTCATGAGGTTGGGAATAAACAGATTTAGGTTATAACAGTAGGATTCTTTAGGCATTTTCACGGCGTAGAGATGAATACAAGATACCCTTCTCATTTGCAGGCGTTTGAGAAATCTCTTAAAATAGAGAAACACAGGAATATTTGTTTTCCAACACAAAATAATTCAAAGACCTGCCCATGTTTCTTGCCAAAGCTTTGTTCTTTTTAAGTCCCATCCAACCCTACACAAATTTTTTTTCTGATTATATCAGGAAGAAAACCTCAGTGGCTGCTTGCTGTTAACACACCTCCCTTTAAACATTTCTTAGTTTCCTAATGAGTCTTTCATTTAACTATATCATAATATAACCCTGGTTTACTGCACTTTATATCTGCTCCCCTCCCCCATCAGCAGTAGTAGTGCTGCCTCCAGTAAAAAGGGGCAGGGGGTGGGGGATGGAAATAATCTTCACTGCATGATAGGTTGTTGTGTTACAGGGTAAATAGGGGTGTATGGTTTTTTCTATCTAATTTCTTATTTTGAAAAATCTAAAACGTATTAGTACAAAGGACAACCAAAAAACCCTTTACTTAGGTTTACTAATTGCTAACATTTTGCCACATTTGATTTATCTTTCTTTAGAAATTCATATTTATACTAGGGGGTAGGGTAGATATCATGATCCTTTCTCTCTAAATATATCAGTATTCTCCTAAGTGTAAGGGGGATATTCTTCTTCATAGCCACAATACCATTATCATGCCTTAGAAATTTTACAGTGATTCCATAATGTCATCTAATATAGAGTCCATATTTACATTTTTGCCTTTGATCCACTAGCTGATAAACAAATCATGTCAAAACTTAGTGGCTTAAAACAACCACAGTTTATTAGTGCTCATAATTCCACGGGCCAGTTACGTGGTTCTTCTAATGTGGATTAGGCTCAGCTGATCATCTGGGCTCCTTTATACCTCTGGAGTCAGCTGCTAGACTGACTAGGAGCTGGCTGGTCTAAGTGGGCCTCAGTTTGGATGGCTTTTGTTTGCTCCAGAGGGTTCTCTCATCCTCCAGCAATCTAGAACAGGCTTGTTTCCATGCTTATGGACGGGCTCTAACAGAGTGGAAGAGTGCAAAGCGTTTTAAGGCCTTGGCTTGGAATTGGCACAGCATCACTTCCACAATCTTTTGGTCAAAGCAAGTCACACGCTCCTCTTGATGGGAATAACTGCAAAGTCATATTGCTCAAGGGCATGGATACAGGGGCATGAACAATCACAGCCATTTTTGCAATCTGTCGTACCCCTATTGTCCAAATACCGTTAATAATAATGTGAAAGTTATGTTAATTATTATAACTGTCGGTTTGTTTTTAATCCAGGATCCAAACAAGGTTATACATTAAATTTAGTTGTTATGCCTCTTTAGTCTCTTTAAATCTATAGGAGTCTCCCCCCTTATTTGTGTTTTATGATATTTTTAAGATTCCAGGTCTGTTTTCTTAACAATATCTCATGATCTGAATTTGTATAATTATTTCTGCATGATTATATACAGGTTAAATATTTTGGGCAAGAATTCTAAAGCTGAGGTTGTATGTTTCCCATTTCATCACAAAAGGAGGCACATAATGTTAGTTTGTCCAGATCATTAGTGATGCTAAGTGGAATTACGGGCTAAAATTAGGGAGCTGCCAGATTTTGCAGTCATGAAGGTGCCATTTCCTAGAGAAAGATTTGTGGGTTTTTTTGTTTTTGTTTTTTTTTTTTTTTGGAGATAGAGTCTTACTCTATCGCCTAGGCTGGAGTGCAGTGGTGCGATCTTGGCTCACTGCAACCTCCGCCTCCCGGGTTCAAGCAATTCTCCTGCCTCAGCCTCCCAAGTAGTTGGGACTACAGGCGTGCACTGCCATGCCCAGCTAATTTTTTGTATTTTTTTTTTTTTTGTAGAGACGGTATTTCACCGTGTTGCCCAGGATGGTCTTGAACTCCTTAGCTCAGGCAATCTACCCACCTTGGCCTCCCAAAGTGCTAGGATTATAGGCATGAGCCACTGCACCTGGCCTAGATTTGTTTTAAGTGTGGACATTTGGTGTTAGCCTTCTTCCAATCACACCAACGTATATTTGTTAGATACCTATTGTATATCTAGTCTGATTTAGTGCTATGGGGATCTAAAAGAATGGTAAGGAATGTTCCCTGTCTGAAGGAATATATAATTTTCCTGAGTTACTCTTTTAAAAACTGAACAAATAGGAGAGGAGTGGTAATTCTAAGTTAAAAACTCTGTCTCTACTAAAAATACCAAGAAAATATTTTTCTTTTTTTGAGACAGAGCCTTACTCTCTTGCCCAGGCTGGAGTGCAGTGCTCCCTGCACCTT
Organism: Trachypithecus francoisi; assembly: GCF_009764315.1. Lineage (NCBI taxonomy): Eukaryota > Metazoa > Chordata > Mammalia > Primates > Cercopithecidae > Trachypithecus > Trachypithecus francoisi. The sequence continues at coordinate 72,808,568 of NW_022681473.1, read as the reverse complement.
CGCCTCCCAGGTTCAAGCGATTCTCCTGCCTCAGCCTCCTGAGTAGCTGGGATTACAGGCGTGTGCCACCACACCTGGCTAATTTTTGTATTTTTACTAGAGACAGGGTTTCACCATGTTGGCCACGCTGGTCTCACACTCCTGGCCTCAAGTGAAAGCTACCCAGCTCAGCCTCCTAAAGTGCTGGGATTATAGCCATGAGCCACCTCACCCTGCCTAGGTTAAAAATTTTTTTTAAAAAAGTTTTAAAGTTAAAGAGTTTATAAAACTCTTTTTTTTTTTTTTTTAAAGCTTAATGAAGTTCACAGACTGAACACATTAGGGTAACCAGTACCAGATTAAGAAACACAACATAACCAACATCTCTGTAAGACTGATTTTTCTGCAGCCAATTAAGCCTACTGAGTTCCTTTCCTCCTTGGGGCCTGGTGTGCAATAGCTGCAAACAGCAGCTTCCTTGGTAGTGTATGCAGCCTGTTTCTTGTATGGGTTGCTCTAAGGGACCTTGGAGACAGGCCTTTCTAATATATGTTTATGTCTCTGTGTGAGCTCCAAACAGTGGAGGTGCCTTTTGAAATCCTCAAGGAGCCTTGGCCAGGGTTCATACTAGCCAAGTCATCATGTCTATGCACACCAGGCTACAGAACCAGGAGCATGTGATAGAGGCCCGCCGTAGGGCCAAGTTCAAGTTCCTTGGCCACCAGAAGATCCACATCTGAAAGAAGTACGGCTTTATGAAGTTCGATGCAGATGATTTTTTTTTTTCTTTTTTTTGAGACAGAGTTTTGCTCTGTCTCCCAGGCTGGAGTACAGTGGTGTGATCTCAGCTCACTGCAACCTCCACCTCCCAGGTTCAAGCAATCCTCCTGCCTCAGGCTCCCGAGTAGCTGGGACTACAGGCACCTGCCACCATGCCCAGCTAATTTTTGTATTTTTTTGGTAGAGATGGGGTTTCACCATGCTGGCCACGGTGGTCTCGAACTCCTGGCCTCAAGTCATTCGCCCACCTCAGCCTCCCAAAGTACTGGGAATAAAGGCGTGAGTCACTGCACCTGGCCAGGGCAGATAAATTTGAAGACATGGTGGCTCTGGGATGAGAAGTGGCTCATCCCAGATGGCTGTGGGGTCAAATACATTCCTCTGGGCAAGTGATAGGCCCTGCTTTCATGAGGGCTTCCACTGTGCTGCTCCCTCCTACTACCCACCAATAAATCCTACTTCCTGTCCGGAAAAAAAGGATACTGATTTTTAACTGTATAGAACTTATATCCAAAATGGTGATTGTCCTTTTCGATACCAAGTTATGAACGATTCAAAAAAATCAATATTATTTTAAGTTCAAAATAATGTTATTCAATTTGATCACTCTCTGTACTGTATTCAAGCTTGATTCAGAGTAACTTTTCACCATGTCCATTTGTCAAAATCTCTTTTCTTTCATTTCTGTCTTAGAGCAGAAGGTGACTTTTTTTCCAAGGGTAGCTATCCCCTCTTGACGTGCTGGGGTCTGGTCATCCTGTTTCTTTCCTGCATCTTCTGCATCTATCTTCTGTCTTCAGCTTTTCCTTTTCTTTTGGCTCTTGCTCCTTACCTTATACTCTTAATAACAGTCTTGCTGCTTCTCCTCATCAGACTACTTACTTTTCTTTCCCTTTCCCTCCTTTTATTGCTAAAATTCTTAAAAGAGTGCCTCATCTTCCTGTTTAACCCATTCATCCAGTTGCCCTTTGAAACTTGGTTTATTTCCCCACAGTTCCAGAGAAGTCCTTTGACAAACTCCTACTTATTAAGTCGGCCATTTTTTCAGCCTTTATTCTTTTGGATTTCTGCTTCCTTTGGAAGTCTTACTCATCTATTCTTTGAGACTGCCTCCTTCCTCAGCATCCATTGTTGTGTGCTCTTGGTTCTCTGCCTACTGCTCGGAGCTCTCCCCTAAGAGTTTTGACTTCCCCAGGCTGGAGTACAGTGGCCTGATCTCGGCTTACTGAAGCCTCAACATTCCAGGCTTAAGTGATCCTCCCACCTCAGCTTCCCGAGTGCTGGGACCACAGACACACACCACCACACCTGACTAATTTTTGTATTTTTTGTAGAGATGGGGTTTTGCTATGTTGCCCAGGCTGGTCTTGAACTCCTGAGCTCAAGGTATCTGCCCGCCTTGGCGTCCCAATGTGCTGGGACTACAGTCGTGAGTCATGAGCGCTTAGCTGAGAATGGCATTTCTTAGGACTTTTTATCATGGACTAAGTGTTGTTAAGTTGGCAGTTTATTTGCAGTTTGAAGATTGTGGTGTTAATGGCAAACTCTCAATTAAATTGATGTACATTTTCTGTAACCCTAGTTTCTTGATGTTGTGCCTGGCAGGAACTCAATAAATGTTCATTGGAATCATTCATTCATTCAGTTATTTATTTATATGTTCAATAAATATTTACTAAATGACTAGTTGGTGAATTGAATTGTTTGTTAATTCGACAGTAGGTAACTTTTTTTCAAATTATCTAAATATGGTTTTCTTTATCTTTTTGTTTCAACTTTGTTGAATATGATTTTTCCTAATTTGGGCAATTACTAATTATGTGACTCTTGGATAAGTTACTTTACCTTTAGAAATCAATTTTCTGGTTTTTATAACGGAATAATAATAGTGGCTACTTTCTGGGTTGCTGTAAGGATTGGATTTTTAAAAATGCACATAGTACATGCCTAGCATATAGTTATGGATCTGTAGTAATAGATGTTAGCTATTTTTCTTCTTCTTTTTTTTTTTTGAGATGGAGTTTCTCTCTTCTTGCCCAGGCTGGAATGCAGTGGCGCGATCTTGGCTCACTGCAACCTCTGCCTCCCAGGTTCAAGTGATTCTACTGTCTTAGCCTCTCAAGTAGCTGGGATTACAGGTGCCCACCACCATGCCCGGCTAATTTTTGTATTTTTAGTAGAGACGGGGTTTCACCACATTGGCCAGTCTGGTCTCAATCTCCCAGCGTCAGGTGATCTGCCCACCTTGGCCTCCCAAAGTGCTGGGATTACAGGCGTGAGCCACTGTACCCAGCCTCATTATTATTCTTAATTGAATGTATCAGGCACAAGGCGTTGGTCCTCACAGTAAACATCTTGAGGTAGGCATTGCTTTCCCTGTATTTCAAAGAAATAAACTGAGATTCAGAGGATTTAAATAATTTGCCAGAGGACACAGCGCTAATCAATTGCAGATATGCGATATCCAATTCCATAGCTTATGCCTTTCACCTACACCAAAAAGTCTTTCAACGTCTTGTTTGACACTTAGAAATGAACTAGGAGTCACTTTATAGTGACTAAAATTAGCTAACGTTGTTCTCATTTGCCTTCTGAGAGGTAGGACATACCAAGGGAGTTCTGCCCTGTTGGAGAAACTCCAGTCCTGAAGGTTACATTAATTAAGATTTTATCTTTAAACCACAGAATTCCAGAGTTTAGGAGGATTTTATGTAGCATTTTCCCTATTCAATTACTGAATTCTCTCTCTAACCCTGTAGACAAGGGGTCATCTGTATTTTTCTTTAACATTTCCAATGACAGAAAAGTCACCCTCTCCCACTCCCAAGGCAGCTCATTTCACTCTGACCATGAGACAGCCCTTTCTTACGTCAGACTGAATTCCTTTCCTATGTCTGTCTTCCACACATTGGTTCCAGTTTGGCAGTGATGGCCACATGAAGTAAGTGGAACCCCTGTTTCCTAAGGCAGCCTTTCAGATTCTTGCACTTTATTCTCTATCATAACCCCCAAACACTTTATCTTCACCAGAGTAGCAGCTTCAGGCCTTTAGTTCCTAGCTTCCACTTGAATAAACAACTGGGGTCCACTTGTTTTTTCTTCTTAGTGTGATATAGTTGGCTATCTCACGAGCATTTTGCTTCTCCTCCAGTCTCTGTTAATACATGGTACCACCCTCTACCCAGTTGTTCAAGCTAGAAACCCAGGAGTTTGTTCCCTTCACCATTCACATGCCATTCATTCGTCAGCAAGTATTTTCATTATTTTTTTAAAAAATTCATTCGGCTGGGTGCAGTGGCTCACGCCTGTAATACCAGCACTTTGGGAGGCCGAGGCAGGTGGATTACATAAGGTCAAGAGTTCGAGACCAGCCTGGCCAACATGGCGAAACTCTGTCTCTACTAAAAATACAAAAATTAGCCAAGCATGATGGTGGGCGCCTGTAATCCCAGCTACTAGGCAGACTGAGGCAGGAGAATTGCTTGAACCCTGGAGGCAGAGGTTGCAGTGAGCCGAGATCACACCACTGTACTCCAGCCTGGGTGACAGAGCAAGGCTTGCTCTAAAAAAAAAAAAATTCATTTGTCTTTTTATTTTTTTACATTGTAATTAAATTTCAAATTTTTTATTTTTATTTTTTTTGAAAAACAATATCACCTCAAGTATTTTCTTTCTCATTCCCAAATATAAAATCCTCTCCCCTACCATTATCGTGGTCCAGGCCACCGTTATCTCTCCCCCATTCCTGAGTCTTGCCCACTCCCTACATTCACTTCTCCACACAGCAACCAGAATTATCTCTTTAAAGCGCAAATCAGATTACACTATTTCCCTGATTAAAACTCTTCTTTCATCTCCCGTTGCCCTTTGAACAAAATTCAAAGTGTTTTCCATAGTCAACAAGGCCCTGTATCATCTCAACCATTCTTTTTTCCCTGCTGCTCACCCAGCCTTGGTCCCTGTTCTCCTTTATGTTCCTTGGACACGCCAAACCTTTTCCGGTAGCCAACCATTGCACTTCTTGTATCTATTGCCTGCGCTCTTTTCCTAGCTTTGCAAATGCCTGGCTCATTCTCATCTTTCAGGTCTTAGCTCACATCTCACTTTCTCAGAGACGCCTGACCCCATCACTCCTCTAAGGCCCCATCTCATCATTCTGTAATTATCTATCTGCATTGTCATCTATCCTCACGAGAACATTAGTTCTTTGGTGACTGGACCTACCTTACTTTAACACTTGTATCCTCTGTAAGTGTCACAGTAGCTGGCTCATAGATGGTGCTCAATAATTGTCTGAGGAATAAATGAATGGCCTCATAATTGACTGAAAGGGTGTTGGAATCACATTAAAAGTGAATTTGAGGCTGGGCGTGGTGGCTCATCCCTGTAATCCCAGCACTTTGGGAGGCCGAGGCTGGCAGATAACTTGAGGTCAGCAGTTCGAGACCAGCCTGGCCAACATAATAAAACCCTGTCTCCATTAAAAATACAAAAATTACCTGGGCGTGGTGGCACCTGCCTGTATTCCCAGCTACTGGGGAGGCTGAAGCAGGAGAATTGCGTGAACCTGGGAGGTGGAGGTTGCAGTGAGCTGAGATCGCGCCACTGCACTCCAGCCTGTGAGATGGAGTGAGACTCCATCTCAAAAAAAAAAAAAAGAATTTGAACCTGAGCTTTGCCACTTCCTGTGTGACTTTGGGCAAATTATGCTATCTCTCTGGGCTTTAGTTGCCTCATCTGAATAATAGCAATTCTATCTACCTTACAGAATGTAGTGCAGGTCAATTAAGACATTGACTGTGAATGTACCCACCACGGTACCTGATCCATATTAGGTATTCAGTCCACCACCAGTCAAAGCCTGGCACTTAATTCTAAACATGCATAGAAGAGTTCTATCAAGTTTCATCCTCATTAATGGAACTGTTTGTGTGTTGTGCCTGTGTGTATGTGATCTATAAGATGCCTGTGACTTCCCTCAAGTAATACTTGCCTGGCTGGGAAGACGGTTCTAACCCAGGGTGTCAGGTGTTGCACTGAATGATACTCAGTCTGATTACCCAGAGGTGCCAAGCACAGAGCCTTCACTGGAGAGCTGAACACAGACCCTAAAATCTAAATTATCAAACCTAACATCGTGTGGCCCAGTCTGGTTGTCAAGATAGATGCTGTGTCTAGACAGTCATCTCCCTTGGGAAATCACAGTTGCTCAAAAAGGAGGCACGTGGTCTCCTGTTAAGAATACAAAACAGGCCTGTGAGCTGTTGAGGAAGAGGTTGCTGCTTGAGGTTGCATGGGCCTATGGAGCAGGGCCTGGGGAAAGAAGCTGTCTGCTTCTATACTCACGTGAGTCTCTGGATCATGGTGGTGGCCTTCTCCTTCACTCATGTCGGGACAGCAGAGTCCATGGTACATGGGAAGGTGGAAACATAGCTATCAGCTTTCCCAGAGCGAGTAATTCTGTGCCTCCACTGAAGAGTGCTGGGAGGAATTGAAAGGCAAGTCTGGAATGTGCATTACCTGCTGGGGAGGGGAGCAGAAATCTCCCTGCAACTTGCGTGCTTGGCATGATGATCTAGATGGCTCCCTTCTGAAGGCTGTTAGGATGAGTGTTTTAAGGTGAGTGCTCTGGAATTAGACAGACCTGGGTTCCAATCCTGGTGATGCAGTGACCTTGATCAAGTTATTGAATGTCTAAGCCATAGTTTGCTCATTACTAAATGGAGGTAATAACGACCTATATCTTATCTAGTTGCTGTGAGGATTAGCTGATACAGTGCATGTAAAAATATTAGCTTAGTGCCTGGCACATAGCCAGTGTTCAGTAAATGATCATTCCTTTTATTAGTCAGGACAGGTCAGGATTTTGAGTTTAGTATTTCTTTTTCTTTTTTTTCTTTTCTTTTTCTTTTTTTCTGCTCTCTGCTAACAAAAAGTTTGATACTTCTGATGAGCCTCACCCACATTGAACTTTCCAGTCTTGCTTCCCCTTTTGCTAACTGTGTTCCTTGGACAAGTTACGGAACCTCTCTGAGTCAGTGTTCTTACCTGTTACATGCAGTTTACAGTTCCCATCTCACAGTGAGGATGAAATGAGATCAGAGCACCTGATATATAGTAAGTGCTCAAAATACTTATTTCCTCCTGTCTTGGTTCTCGAGTATCTGAAATACGGCCCCTTTAAGCTTGTTAAGATTCCTCACTAGCCTTGTATGCAGCTGTGGGCAGAGAGCTTTGGCAGAAGGAAAGACTTTTTGTTTTTTTTTAAATGACTGTTTCATAATCTGTTGGCTCAAATCTGCTGCTGCCACACCCTGTGCCTCTCAGGGTCCCTGGGTCCCATTGCAGTTATCATATGCCTCACCTTTAACCTAAATGACCCTGAGAATGGCTGCTATGGAAGGATTTACTGAATGCAAAATGGATTTTCTTCCCTGCTCTTTGGGGCAAAGCTGGCTCAGAGATTCTTAGCTGCAGCGGGAGGGGCTGGCAGGCCTGAACTGCAATTGGACTTAGCAGTCAGGGGTTTTCTGGTTTTCATTAAAATTCTCTGGCTGTCTTTCGGGATAGCTCCATTGGATATGACTGTGCACTGGAGCCGGTTGTGCTGTTCTCTCAGCTATATACACCCATCAAATCACAGCGCCCCTGAGGACGAGAGAAAATTGAAGGTAGGGAATAGTCTGGCTGAGGGGTCTTGCTGAGCAACCTTGTGGTAAGGGGCCTCCATTTATAACTGCAGAGCTTGAGTTTTGCAAAGTCTTAAATACAGATAGGGAGGCAGACATGGCTGAGCTGGGAATGGGTTGCAGAGAGAATCCTGTTACAGCTTGCTTTTGAGGATGGACTTGCTCTTGAGGACAGATGGAGGTTTCCTGGCAGCTGTTGGGGGTCCCCAAGTGTTACATTAATGAAAATGGCCTGATCTGATTATTCTTTTTTGTTTTTGTTTGTTTTTTCATTTGATCTGATCGTTCTTTGGAGGTACTTGATACCTTCATATGCCCAAGGGGGTTGGGGTTGGGTGATGCAGTTTTCTGAGGGTGACAGGCTGAATTAAAGAGGATTGAGATTTTTATTTATTTATTATTGTTTTCTTAATTCCCAATGTGTTAGAAGAGGATTCAGTTTTGAATGTTAATTTCTAGTGGTTGAAGGAATCTCACTTGAGACTGAAACTTGAGCTTGCAAACCTAGGTTCAAATCATGACTCTGCTATTAACTTGCTTTATGACCTTGGGCAAGTTACTTTCCTGGATCTCAACTTCACAGTGTGGTTGTAGGGATTAAATGAGATAAATTATGTAAAGCTCTTGGCATATCGAGTGTTCTCAACAAATGAGAGATGTTATTAGAAATTGGCCTAAGATATATTCTAATTCTGTCATGTAAAACATTTGTTCCGCATCCCTCCCAGCTTTGTGTCATTTAAGAACTTAAGGCAGGCCAGGCTCAGTGGCTCACACCTTTAATCCTAGCACTTTGGGAAGCCAAGGTGGGCAGATCACCTGAGGTCAGGAGTTCGAGACCAGCCTGACCAACATGGTGAAACCCTATCTCTGCTAAAAGTACAAAAATTAGCTGGGTATGGTGGCATGTGCCTGTAATCCTGGCTACTCTGGAGGCTGAGCAGGAGAATCACTTGAACCCGGGAAGCAGAGGTTGTAGTGAGCCGAGATCACACCATTGCACCCCAGCCTGAGCGACAGAGTGAGACTCTGTCTCAAAAAAAAAAAAAAAAAGAATTTGAGGCAAACGTGTTTCCTAGGGCAAGCTGAAACTCCTCTCCCTGGAAAAATGCATCAAAACCATATTATTATGTTCCCCAGTGAGATGTTTAAGATGTTGAGTATTTCATATTTAGGTAACTTAGAAGAAATGGATTTTTTTCCTATCATTCTTGATAGATAGATTATGAGACAACCATTTTAATTGATATTGGGTATAAATGTTTCCTGATGTTACTTCCAAGAGAGCATGATTAAGGTTCCTATTTGCCTTTAGAGTAAACTCCTTTTCCAGTCTTTTCTCCTTTTACTCTACTCTTCAAACCCTGTGTTCTAGCTATGGTAGACTGCTTACATAAAAATAATTAATGCGAAATATACAATGGGTATGAAAGAATGTTTTAAATACATATTTTCAGTTTAAAGATGAATATTAAAATTGTGGCCAGATGCAGTGGCACATGTTCGCAATTCCAGCTACTCAGGTGGCTGAGGTTGGAGGATTGCTTGAGGCCAGGAGTTCAAGACCAGCCTGGGCAAAATAGTGAGATGCTGTCTCAAAAAATAAAAGAAAGAAAATTGTGAATGTGCCATCCAATTTATCAGCTAGAACATTATTTGTGTCCTAGAAGCTGTTTGTCCACTCTCTGCCCTGAAATCATACCCCCTTTTCTCCTCACCAGACATAATGATTATCCTGACTTTTGTGTTCATCGTTCTCTTACTTTTCTGTACAGTTTAACCACCTATGTTTGTATTACTAAAACAAATGTTTTTTTAAAAAACCAAGAAGCAAGCACAAACCTAGCAAGCTTTGTCACTGTTAGATCTAAACTCTGGGTCATAATATGGCTTTAGATTCCCAGGGGGTTTAAAAGACTCTAATGGGGAAGTCAGTGGGCAAGGATGTGAATGAATCCTAGGAAATAAGGATCACTACTATTGAGACATCTGACAGGGTTGTAGTGTGGGCACACACTGGACGTATGGAGTATGTCACAGAGAGTAGATGGCTCTGTATTTTCTACCTCCAGTCTCTCTTTGGCCTCCTTTCAGCTCTCAAGGAGTAGGTCAAAGCAGAACTCTTCTGTAGGATAAAGTGAATGTCACCAACTAACCCAAACAAATAGTGTGGAGAAGAGCAGGTACTTCATCAGCATATGGTCAAGACAAATAGAGGCAGAAAGAACCTGGACCAAGTTTACCTATGCGTTTTTTGTCAGGTTAAAAAGAGAATATGCAGGCCGGGCCTGGTGGCTCTCGCCTGTAATCTCAGCACTTTGGGAGGCCAAGGCAGGCGGATCACCTGAGGTTGGGAGTTCGAGACCAGTCTGACCAACACGGAGAAACCCCATCTCTCCTCAAAGTACAAAATTAGCCAGGTGTGCTGGCATATGCCTATAATCCCAGCTACTCGGGAGGCTGAGGCAGGAGAATCACTTGAACCTGGGAGGCAGAGGTTGCGGTGTGCCAAGATTGCGCCATTGCAATCCAGCCTGGCCAACAAGAGCGTAACTCCATCTCAAAAAAGAAAAAAAATCTGCAGCACCACTTATGGAATATTCTTACCCAAACATTGACTCCTAAAATCTCATTAAGCCTCTAGAGCTAACTTTAATATATTGGAAAGATGGGAGAAAGGATGACAAGTTGAATTACACTCTAAGGAAACAAACAGAAAAATTTAGAATGTAGAACATTCTGTCAGACAACTGACTTGGCTTCTGCAACAAGTCAGTGACATGAAAAAAATAATAAAGTGACTTAAGAATTATAACCAGATGTCATGTGTGAACCTTGTTTTGATTCGGATAGTCTATGTGTTAGTTTGCTAGGGCTGCCATAACAAAGTACCACACACTGGGTGGCTTAAGCAACAGAAATTATTATGTGCACAGTTCTGGAGGAGTCCAAGATCAAGGTGCTGGCAGGATTGGTTTCCTCTGAGGCCTCTCTCCTTGGCTTGCAGATGGCTGCCCTCTTGTCACCTCCTTGCATAGTCATTTCTCTGTATATGCACACTCCCAGTGTCCTGCTACATGTCCTATTCTCTTTCTATAAGGACACCAGTTAGATTGGATTAGGGCCCACCCTAACAACCTCATTTTAATTTAATTACCTCTTTAACGGCTCTATCTCCAAATACATGAACAGTCACATTCTAAGGTACTAGGAATTAGAGTTTCAACATATGTATGAACTTGTGGGGGGACACAATTAGGGCTTCAACATATGTATGAACTTGTGGGGGGACACAATTAGGGCTTCAACGTATGTATGAACTTGTGGGGGGACACAATTTAGTTTAATTGCAAAGAGACTTTTTTTTTTTTTTTGAGATGGAGTCTTGCTCTGTTGCCCAGGCTGAAGTACAATGGCACCATCTCAGCTCACTACAACCTCTGCCTCCTGGTTTCAAGCCATTCTCTTGCCTCAGCCTCCTGAGTAGCTGGGATTACAGGTGCGCGCCACCATGCCCAGCTAATTTTTGTATTTTTAGTGGAGATGGGGTTTCACCATGTTGGCCAGGCTGGTCTCAAACTCCTGGCCTCAGGTGATCTGCCCACCTCAGCCTCCTAAAGTGCTGGGATTATAGGCATGAGCCACCGCACACAGCCAGAAAAAGACTTTTTTTTCTTTTTTTTTTTTTTTGAGATAGGGTCTCACTTTGTCACCCAGGCTGGAGTACGGTGGCGTGAGCACGGCTCACCATAGCCTTGACCTCCTAAGCTCAAGCAATCCTCCCACCTCAGCCTCCCAAGAAGCTGGGATTGCAGGCATATACCACCACACCCAACACTTTTTTTTTTTGAAGAGATGAGGTCTCACCAAGTTGCCCAGGCTGCTCTTGAACTCCTGGGCTCAAGCGATTCTCCTGCTTTGGCCTCCCAAAATGTTGGGATTATAAGCATGAGCCACCACACCTGGCATTGAAAAGACATTTAAAAAAAATTTTTTTTAATGACTTTTGGGTTCCAAGTGGTTTTTGGTTACATGGATAAATTCTGAAGTGAATTCTGAGATTTTAGTGCACTTGTCAACCAAACAGTGTACACGTACCCAATATGTAGTCTTTTTTTGTTGTTGTTTTGAAACGGAGTCTTGCTTTGTCACCCAGGCTGGAGTGAGTGGCGCTATCTCGGCTCACTGCAAGCACGCCTCTCGGGTTCACGCCATTCTCCTGCCTCAGCCTCCCGAGTACCTGGGACTACAGGCGCCCACCACCACACCTGGCTAATTTTTTTTTATTTTTAGTAGAGACAGGGCTTCACTGTGTTAGCCAGGATGGTCTATCTCCTGACCTTGTGACCGCCCGCTTCAGCCTCCCAAAGTGCTGGGATTACAGGTGTGAGCCACCGTGCCCAGCCCTAATATATAGTCTTTTATCCCTCGCTCCCCTTGCCCCCTCCTTCCCCAGGTCCCAAATTTCATTATATTGCTCTGTATTGTTTCTGTGTCCTCATAGCTTAGTTCCCACTTAAGTGAGAAAATAAGGCATCTGGTTTTCCATTCCTGAGTTACTTAGAAGAATGGCTTCCAGCTCAATCCAGGTTTCTGCAAAAGGTACTATTCTATTCCTTTTTATGGCTGAGTAGTATTCCATGGTGGATATATACCACATTTTCTTTGTCCACTCATTGGTTGATGGGCACTTAGTTTGGTTCCATATCTTTGCAGTCGTAAGGTGTGCTACTACAAGTATGCATGTAGATGTGTGTAAAAAGACATTTTTGAGATGTTGGGGAAAATTTTATGGACTAGGTATTGGATGATATCAAGGAATTACTGTTACTTTTATTCAGGTGTGATAATAGTAGTATAATGTAAGAAGATGAGTAATATAGAGATGAGTTCTGAGGTACACAGGGATAAAATGATATGATGTAGAATTTGTTTAAAAATACTTAAACAGCCTGGGTGCTGAGGTTCATACCTGTAATCCCAGCGCTGTAGGAGACTGAGGCAGGTGGTTTGCTGTATCCCAGAGGTTGAGGCTGCAGTGAGCCATGATGACACCACTGCACTCCAGCCTGGGCAACAGAGCGAGACCCTGTCTTAAAATAATAATAGTAATAATAATATAAAATATTTAAACAAAGAAAAAAATAGGGGGGAAAAGGGATAGATTAAGTTAACATGTCAAAACCTTGGTAATTGTTGAATTTTGGTAATGGGTGTCAGGGGTCTACTTTTATGTATGTTTGAAAACTTTATAATCATATATTTAAAATATGTGAACATGACACAAAAGAGGGTTTAAAGGCAGTGGGGTTGTTGGTGATGGCTGTCTTCAATGTGTCTGTCTCTTTTTTTTTTTTTTTTTTGAGACGGAGTCTCGCTCTGTCGCCCAGGTTGGAGTGCAGTGGCCGGATCTCAGCTCACTGCAAGCTCCGCCTCCCGGGTTTACGCCATTCTCCTGCCTCAGCCTCCCGAGTAGCTGGGACTACAGGAGCCCGCCACCTCGCCCGGCTAGTTTTTTGTATTTTTTTTTAGTAGAGACGGGGTTTCACCGTGTTAGCCAGGATGGTCTTGATCTCCTGACCTTGTGATCCGCCTGTCTCGGTCTCCCAAAGTGCTGGGATTACAGGCTTGAGCCACCGCGCCCGGCCCAATGTGTCTGTCTCTTGAGTTATACTTCTTTAGTCTGGTTGACTACTTCCTGTGGTAGTCATGTTGGGGTCCTGTTGGGGTCCTCTGTTGCTTGTCTTTGGACTAGATCTCTAGATGTTTCTTGTATACCACTTAGTGAAGGACATCCTCCAGGAGCTTTTTGTTGTTGTTGTTTTTGAGAAAGGTTCTCACTCAGTCACCCAGGCTGGAGTGTGGTGATGTGAAACAGCTCACTGTAGCCTCAAACTCTTGGACTCAAGTGATCCTGTCAAGTACCTGGGACCACAGGTGCATGCCTCCGTGCCTGGCTAATTTTTTCACTTTTTGTAGAGATAGGGTCTCGCCATGTTGGCCAGGCTGCTCCCAAACTGCTGCGCTCAAGCAATCCTTCTGTCTTGGCCTCCCAAAGTAGGAGCTTCTTATAAAACGGTGCGTGGAATATGAATTTCTGAGTCTTGTGTACTTTAAAGTATCTTTGTTCTATTCTCATGCTTTATTGGTAGTTTATCTGGGTGTTGCATTTTAAGTTGAAAATCATTTTCCTTCAGATTTTAAAGACATTGCTTTATTGTCTTTATTGTTGCTGTAGAGAAGTTGGAAGTGTTCTGATTTCTGATTCTTTATATATAACCTATTTGTCTTTCCCTCCTCTCTGACAGTCTGTAAAATCTTCTCTTTGTCTACAACTTTCTGAAATTTCACAGTGTGCTTGGTGTGCTGGGCCCTTTCAAGCTGGCAACTTGCATGCTTCAGTTCTCTGAAATTTTATCGAATTATATTGTTATGATTTTTCTTTTTTCTGTTCTTTCCTGGGAATTTCTCTTACTTGGATATAGGACCTCCTGTACTGAGCCTTTAGAATATTCTTAACTTCTCTCTGCTGTTTCCATATCTTTGTCTTTTGATTTTATTCTTTAGAAGATTTTGATTTTATCTTTCAATCCTTTCATTGAAGATTTTAAAAAATTTCTGCTATTATGTTGTCAGTGTCTAAGAGCTCTTTTTGTTCTCTGTGTTTCCTTTATATAGCATCCTATTTTTGTTTCATGGATGTAGTTTTATTTCATTTTTGTGAGAATATTAATGGTATTTCTGTCCTTGCATATTATCTGTTTCCTTCAAGTCGCTTTTTTGTGTGTTTGCCGTGGTCTGTATCTTTATTAGAGGCTTTCCCAAGATGTCACTCTAAAATGTGATCCTTGACTGTGTTGCTCCTGATTAAGAGGGGGAGAAAAAAAGCTGTCAAGACCTTGACATTATGCTAAGTGAAAGAAGTCACTCACAAAAGACCATACAGTGTAAGATTTCATGTATATGAAATGGCCAGAATGGACAAATCTATAGAGGCAAAAAAACAGATTAGTAGTTACTTGCGGGAGTCGGGGGAATGCAGAGTGACTACTAATGTGTGTAGGATTTTCATTGGGGGAATAGAAAATGTTCTAAAATTGATTGTGGTGATGGTTGTATAACTCTGTGAATATGCTAAAAACCATTGAAATATACATTTTATTTTTCATTTAGTTCCTAGAGCAAAATTGTGTGTTTTAAAAGGGTGAATTATATGCTATGTGACATAAAGCTCTTTTTAAAAAGTACCATCAGGAAACTCTGAATACAGAATGGAGATAATTAGCTCTGAGCCTCACAGTAGGGTGATCTGGATGGGCTGTTTGTTGGGCTCCCCTGATGTTAACATCTTCAGGTTTTCCCTTGGGTACATTCACCAGCAAAGAGTCTTCACTCTTCTTCGGATGGTGGGGTTCCATCTGACTGTGCTTTGGTACTCAGAAGGAATGTGGGAACATTTGCACTCTATCTTCTGTAGACATAGTACCTTATCTATGATGTGTTTCCCCCTCAACCATGCTGGATACTGCCAGGCCAGAGACACTCTTACTTTTTATTATGGGGAATGCTAAAGATTACAAAAGTAGGGACGGTAATACAGTGAATCCCCATCTACCCATCTTTAAGGTTCACTAGTTTTCAGTTGATGGATATTTTAGTTTGCTCTGTATCCCCCAATCCCCTTCCTCAGATTATTTCAAGCAAATACTGGATATTTCTGTTTTGCACTCTCCAGAGACAAGCCTTTGGAGTTTTGTTAATGAGGGGGGGAATCTAGGTATCTAACTCCTTGATTAGCCTTCTCTCTTGTGTTCTTTATTCTAGCATCCTATACACCTGCTCTAGGAGTACAAGATACTATCAGTTCCTGTACTTTTTAAGGATTCTGTGGTTTAAATCAGCTGAATTCCAGATTTTGTGAGTATGCTAAGTCAGTTGCTACTTGTTCATCTGCTTCCCAAGCTTCCGAAATTTGACACCATTGTCCTCTCTTATCTTCTCTGTACTTGTAAGGTTTTGTTAATAAGAAGAAAGCACTTTACTGAATTTTTGTGGGATTTTTGGAATAAGTGAAATTAGATGCAGTAGTTCAGTTTGACACCTTCTCCAGACTGGCTGCTCTTTTTTTCTTTTCAATCTTGTCCTATCCTATTGTTAGTTCATTTTTGCATTACTACAAAGAAATACTTGAAGCTGGGAAAATTATAAAGAAAAGAGATTTAATTGGCTCACAGTTTTACAGGCTTTACAGGAAGCATGGTGCTGGCATCTGCTTCTGGTGAGACCTCAGAAAGCTTACAGTCAGGACAGAAGGTGACGGGGAGCCAGAATGTTACATGCAAGAGTGGGAGCAAGAGAGAGTGAGGACAGAGGTGCCACACTCTTAACTAGATCTCACATGAACTAGTGGAGCCAGAATTCACTCATCACCAAGGGGATGGTGCTAACCATTCATGATGAATGCATCCCCATGATCCAAACACCTCACACCAGGCCCCACCTCCAACACTGAGGATTACATTTCAACATGAGATTTAAAGGGGACGGATATCCAAATCATATCACGTATCCTATTCTACTCAGCCCTATGGCCTTATTTTTTGTTTGTTTTTTTTTATTTTTTTGAGACGGAGTCTCGCTCTGTCGCCCAGGCTGGGGTGCAGTGGCCAGATTTCAGCTCACTGCAAGCTCCGCCTCTCGGGTTTACGCCATTCTCCTGCCTCAGCCTCCCGAGTAGCTGGGACTACAGGCGCCCGCCACCTTGCCCGGCTAGTTTTTTGTATTTTTTAGTAGAGACGGGGTTTCAGTGTTAGCCAGGATGGTCTCGATCTCCTGACCTTGTGATCCGCCCGTCTCGGCCTCCCAAAGTGCTGGGATTACAGGCTTGAGCCACCGCGCCCGGCCTATTTTTTTTTTTAATGTATGTATGTGTATCTATATCTATGTCCTTTTTTGTTTTTTTGTTTTTTTGTTTTTTTGAGACAGGGTCTTCCTGTGTTGCTTAGGTGAGAGGGCAGTGGCATGATCAGAGGTCACTGTAGCCTCAACCTCCCAGGCTCAAGTGATCCTTCCATCTCAGTCTCCCTTGTACCTAGGGCTACAGGTGCACACCACCATGCCTGGCTTATTTTTTAATCTTTTTGAAGAGATGGGGGTTTCACTATGTTGCCTAGGCTGGTCTCAAACTCCTGGGCTCAAACAGTCCCCCACCTTGGCTTCCCAAAGTGTTGGGATTAATGTGAGTCACCATGCCTGGCCTTGTATCTATATCTATATCATCTATCTATATCTATGTATCTATATCTGTCCATATATTTTATTTGCCTGGAAAATTCCTTTTCAATTCTTTAAGAATGAAGAGGAGTTTTTCCTTATTTTAACGTGCTTTCTTTTGACCTTAAGCCCAGGCAAAGGTAAGGAGTCCTGGCTTTTGTGTACTCCCCTCTTACTGTAGAAGTGTTTGCTTGCACTTTGCTGTATTACGTTTTGTTTGCCTGTCTGCCCTGGCTTGTGAAGTAACGACTATACCTTATTTTTCTTTGTATCATGAGCACAGTGCCTCACTCCCAGTAAACATGTTAACTCTCAGACTGGATAATTCAGCATTGTAATTTCAGGAGTGGGGACAGATGAGCTGCAGTGCCCCTTTCCTTCTTGTCTTTTACAAGCACAACTGTTTGGTAAATATAAAGGAGCAAAACATGCCCTGTGGGCTTGTTGTTATGCAATGTTGTTCCCTTTGCTTTCAAGTCTAGTGTTGTTTACCCAGTCAGCAGGTTGCAGAGGGAGTGAGGGCAGCTATAAAAGTGTAAACATCCTAACAAAGAATGAATGGACTCAGTCAGAGATGTGTTGTTCCCTTCGCTTGATAAAAAGGCTTATGGTCTACACTGTGTTTCACAATGAGAAACTTCTTGGTTCTGCAGCATCTTCCATTGCTTTTTCTCTTCTGACAAAATGTCAGGAGAATTTTTTAAATTGCTGATTGTGTTGTTAAAAAATCAGATATGAAGGTATTATCAATGTGAAGTCCTGGTAAAATGCAAATGGATAGCTTTGAAAGGGTAACATTTAACCTGTTGTTTCTTAAAGTGTGTTCTCCGAGTTGCTATACATCTAACTCCAGGGGAAAAGAAATAGGGAACTTACTAGTGTTCAAACAAACTTGGGATGCTGCGTTAAACAGAGTTATATAGGGTTCCCTACTTCAAGACACCTCAGAGTTTGAAAGATGCTATAACTCTCTCCTCCAGGAGGAAAGAAATAGGGAATTAACTAGTAGTCAAACAAACTTGGGATGCTGAGTTCAACACAGTTAAATAGGGTTCCTTATTTCACGCTTGTTACTGTGCATTGCAGATCTCCTAGAGGGGTACATAGTAGGCAGCATTTTCTAAATTTACTTTACTTTTCATCTGAGTAACAGTAGCATTTCGGTGTTGTGTTTTATGGAACACACACAATTCTGGAAACAGCCTCTTAGCTTAAATCCATCCTTTGTGGTCTAGTTCAAATGCCACCCCCTCTAAGGCATTTCTGTCTACCCCCAGAGACATACAACGTTTTTCTTCTTTGAATTTTACTGCCTTCACTTGTCTAATTGTCTCCTCACCCTTCCCCCACCCTATAAGAGGGCATACATTTTTTGTACATGTTGTATCACTTTCCACTGCATCAGGGACATTGCCTTGCATAAAACTGCTCAAGAAATGTTTGCAGTACTGCGCTGGTTCCTTAGTTGAGTCATCCTAGAGTCCAGAGGGCACTGGCAGGGTAGGAAAGCCTGAGGCAGATCTGGAGTTTGAGACCCTCACTATTTTGGCATGTAGAGGGGTGGGGAGCTTACTTGCTGTGTCCTTGCTGGAAACAGGGCCAGTGTAAGAGGCTGGTCCTGAAGGGCAGAATTGGAAAGCGAAAAACAAGAGATGCTGAGCCTATAAATCAAATGTGCTGAAGGCCTATTGTATGCCTGTGGTAAGCTTTGAATACTTAATTAATGCCAGCCTTTCAAGTTGGTGATATTCTTCTGATTCTCTAGAGGAGAAAATGGGGCATCAGAAAGGCAAAGCAGAAATAAGTACTGGGGCTATAAAGATGAATAAAATCCAGTCCTTCCCCAAGAGGTCCCAGGATATGGAGTAAATAGTCTTATAAGTAAATAATTGTGAGCAGTTGGGTAACTGCACAGATCAAACTCTGTCAAGGTATTGTGGGAGAACCAAATAGGAGACTCTAATCTCTGTATGGGAGATGGGAGGGAAGGCATGGCAGGTGGTAAATCCAAGAAAGCTTTCAGAAGGAGAGTGATGCCTGAGCAAGGTGAAGTAAGAATGCGTGGGCTGAAGCATGGAGGTGAGACGTATCATGGGGAATTCACTGTTACTGGGCTATAAAATGTGAGTTTGATGAGAGTTGAGGCTGGCAAAGTTGAGAGGATGTTATAAACAGGTTGAAGAGTTCTGGACTTGATTTTGAAGTGGGAAGCCATTGTAGGGTTTTCAGTAGAAGAGCAATGAGCCAGCATGTGTTTTGGATATGTATTAGCCAAGGAGGAAGTGAGTCTGAGCTGGGTAGGACCCGAGGCAGGGCCATCAGCTGGAACTCTCAGCACTGGTGCAGGGGAGATAGGATGAAGTCTGACCCAAGGTAGTAACAGGAGTGAAGGAGAGGAGGGGACTGGTTTGATAAATATTCAACAGGTAGATCAGCAAGACAGGAGTTAGGGAGCAGACAGAAGTCAAGTACAACCCTCAGGCTTTGTGCTTGTGCATGCCTCTTTTTCCCTTAACCAACATTTCAAGTCTGCCCTTATCTGAGCGCTGACCTTAAGCAAATCTTATGTGAAATGTAGGTTTATGAACAATTAATTAGGAGACAGTGTTTTATGGAGAGATTGTGACATGGGATTTCTTTAAATACTATTGCCTTCAGAGCATTTATATGTTGTATATCTCAGAATTCTTATTTTTCTAACTTCAGGAACGAATCTATTGGGTAAAACAGTGGTTCCCAAGCTAGGTTATCACCAGAATCAACTGAGAATATTTTCCACCAACTATTATTATGAAAAATTTTAATCATACTGAGAATTTGAAAGAGTAATAAATTGAACACCCAAATACCCACCAACTAAATTAAACAATTGTTAACATTTTGCCTTATTTCTCGTGTGTGTGTGTGTGTGTGTGTGTGTGTATACACACACACACATACATATACATATATACATATATGCTGGACCATTTGAAAGTTGCAGATGTTATAACACTTCACCTGAAATTCTCATTTCAGCATGTGTGTTCTTTTTTTTTTTTTTTTTTTTTTGAGACGGAGTCTCGCTCTGTCACCCAAGCTGGAGTGCACTGGCCAGATCTCAGCTCACTGCAAGCTCCGCCTCCCGGGTTCATGCCATTCTCCTGCCTCAGCCTCCCGAGTAGCTGGGACTACAGGTGCCCGCCACCTCGCCCGGCTAGTTTTTTGTATTTTTTTTTAGTAGAGATGGGGTTTCACCGTGTTAGCCAGGATGGTCTCGATCTCCTGACCTTGTGATCCGCCCGCCTCGGCCTCCCAAAGTGCTGGGATTACAGGCCTGAGCCACCGCGCCCGGCCCAGCATGTGTGTTCTAAGAATAAAGACATTTGATACAACATAAAATTTCATCTAAAACAAAAAACAAAATGATCATCTGGTATCAGGCCATGCTCATATTTCCCCAGTTGTGGCCAGGGGATATTTTTACTTCATTATTATTATTTTTTAATTGCCCATTACTTATGAAAGAAACGTTTTGTAGTACTCTAGATTTCACTTCTGATTCTGGTCAGTTTTTCTATTTTTTATTTAAAAGTTGTCTTTATTTTAAAATTATAAAATAAAGGATACTTATTTAAAAATTCAAGCAGTGCAAAAATATCTAATAAAAATATCTAAAGTAAAAATTGGAAGACCTTTCTCAGTTATTGAAAGTTAATGGAACAGACTTTCTTAATAAGAATATCTAGGGAAGGAATCTAGCACTTTTAGTTTTAAGAAGCTCTTTGGGCCAAGTGCGGTGGCTCACACCTGTAATACCAACACTTTGGGAAGCTGAGGCAGGAGGATCACTTGAGGCCAGGAGTTCAAGACCAGCCTGGGCAGTATAGCGAGACCTTATCTCTAGAAAAATTTAAAATTAGCTGAGTGTGGTGGCATGTGCCTATAGTCCCAGCTACAAGCGAGGCTGAGGTGGGACAATCACCTGAGCCTGGCGGGTCCAGGCTTCACTGACCATGTTATCATGCCACTGGATTCCAGCCTGGGCTATAGAGCAAGGCCCTGTTCCCTGTCTCCTCCACCCCCTTCATCCCCACCCCCAATAAAAAGAAGCTCTTTGGATGAGTTTAATGTAGTTCACCTGGTACCAGCATTTAGGAAACACTGGTCTATTGTAAGGCATACCTACAGCCATGATTTTTACTTGTGATCAAACCAAGAAGTACTTAATTAAGTGCCTATGATGCATTGAACTATGTTCTAAGAATGTGGATGATCTAATGAAATGCGTAAAATATATGATCTGTCTTCAAGAACATCTTGTTGGAGAGATAAAACTGATATTCACAAAGTCATTAGGAGGAAGGGAATTAATATTTATAGAGCATTTCCAATAGGCCAGGTACTGTGACAGATGCTTTACAAAAATATCTCATTTAAATCTCACAGCAGCCCTTGAGGTAGTGACATGGGATCTTGGGGTGTCGCTTTTCTGGCTGGAAACCTGTGGCCCTTGGGGCCTTTGCCCCAGTTTTGCTGAGGCCTTCTGGGCTTGTTCCGCCCACTCGGCCTGGCAGGCTGTGCTCAGCTCATGCTACCAGGCTGGATCCCATGCCTCCAAGGGAGGCTGGAGTCAGGCGTGGAGCGAGAGAGTTGTGTGAGTGAGCATGGAGCCTGGCCTCTGCACAGCCAGATATGCCAGCTGCTGCTGCCAGGCGGGCAGCTCAAGGTGCTTGCATAGGTGCCAGCTCTCTATGAGGCTGCAGCTGGACCAGGTGCACCACAAATAGCTGTCCCAGCTGGTACTGGGGAATGAGGTGGCACCTGGAAGCTTGGAGGCACCAGGAACCACGGGGCCCCAAAGAGAGAGTCACACCCTGGATCAGGGAGCTCCCAGGTCTGGGCTTCCTGGAGGGCCACAGCTCGTCTCTCCTCTTCATTTATAACCTGGTGAGCAAGGGACATGTTTCAATCCTGTTTGTGTTACAGCAACTCTTTTAGCTTCACCATTCAGTGAGTCTCAAGTTCTTGTCCTATGACCAGGAAGAATGAGGTACACAGACAGGCGGAGGGGTAAGCAAGACAAAGAGGAACTTTACTGAGCAATAGAACAGTTCAGAGAAGACCCGCAGTGAGCAGCTCCTCTCCATGGGCAGGATGTCCTGATGAGTGTTTAACTCCTAGCAGAGAGGATAACTCCTCTCTGCAGGCAGGTTGTCCCAACAAGTGTTCAGTTCTCAGCAGAGAGAGTAGCTCCTGCTATCAGCAGAGAAGGTAACTCCTCTCTGCAGCTGGTCATCCTGTCATGTGCAGCTCTTGGCAAAGAGGAAGTGGCTCCTCTCTGTGGGCGGGTCATCCCATTGTCTCTGCAGCTCTCAGCAGAGAGGAGGCCCTAGAGTTGGTGACTCCTCTCTGTAGCTCTCAGCAAAGAGGAGGCCCTAAAGTGAGTGGCTCCACTCTGCAAGCAGGTTGTCCCATTGTCTGCAGCTCTCAGCAGAGAGGGTAGCTCCTCTCTACAGCTGGTTGTCCCATCCTCCCTCTGTTCTGTGATCTGACTGAGCCCAGGGCTTTTTACGGGTCTCAGAGGGGAAGAAGTGCATGCAGTTGGTCCATGGGTGGCCATGGGCAGGCTGAAAAAGGCACCACAAATCTCCACCCTGCTTTGTGGTACTCACAACCCAGCTCCCAGGCCTGAAGGTGGGGTCTCAACAGGGACCCACCCCCTTCTGTCCAGGAGCTTTTCTGCCTCCTGCCTTAGTCGTGGTATCCAGGCTGTTCGTGCCAACAGGCAAGTGCAGGCCAGCTCAGAGCCGCCCTTAGCCCCCACCTCGGCTTTTCCCCATGTTTGTCGGTGCTTAAAGTCTGGAGGAGGCTGAGGCAACAGAGTCCTAGCGTGAGCACACCCAGCAAGGCTGTGACAGTGCCTGAGCTTGGCCCCAACCCTGCTCTAAGATTAGAGCAGGCATAAGGAGTAGGGAGAGGCCAGGCAGTGGGAGCAGGCACCTCTGAACCTGCACAGGCAAGTGGGGACCTTCCTGGACCCCCAAAAGTACAGGGATGCCTGGGTCTGCGGTCGTGATTTGAGTGGCTGTAGCTATGCCTGGGAGGGTGGGGCTTCTGCCTGCTCTGTGGAGCAGGAGGCCTGGGTCTGCAGTCGTGGTTTGGGTAGTTGCAGTGGCACCTGAGTAGCTCCCTCCCCAGTTCAGAAGGGGCAGAGCCCCTGCTTGTCCCTGGCACTCACTGGCTCCATGGAACATGCAGTCCTGGCCACGCCTTCCACCTGTAGCCAGCGTGATGGCAGCGGCTGCTCCAGGCAGCTCACCACTGTCATCAGTAGGCAATATTATTCGCATTTTCTAGTTAGGGGAACTGAGTCTCAGGGAATGACTTGCCCAAAATCATTCAGCCTGTAAGAGATGGAACAGAGCCATAATTTTAACCCAAATCTATCTGAATCCTTGCATTAAGCTACCTCTCACAGTAACAATAGCCAACAATTGTATTGAATTTCCTACTGAAAAAAAGTACTCTTGCTCCCACTCTGATATTTGAATCAGAGAATGATTATAAGACCAAATATGATCAAGAGCTAAATTTGTATGTACTAGTAACTTAGTGTTACAAAGATTCAGAGATGGAGAGATCAGGGAGGACTTCCTGGGGGAGATGACATCTCTGCTGCCCTGAAGGAAGAAGCAAACTAGAACAGTTAATGGGAAGCTAGATGAGAGAAACATGGGGCAGGGGAGTAGGGGTTTGTGTTGCCGCATGATAAAACAGGGTAGGCATGGAAAACAGGTGACAAGAGGCCTCTTCCTAGCCACTTGCTTCCTGAGATAGCCAGGCAAAGAGGAAAGAAACAAAATGATCTGTACCTTAATTTCCATCTTCACTTTTGCTGAACATAAATACATAATTGTTATTTTTTTTGGCCCAGCGTGGTGGCTCATGCCTGTAATCCCAGCACTTTGGGAGGCTGAGGTGGATGGATCACTTGAGGTCAGGAGTTTGAGACCAGCCTGGCCAATGGGCAAAACCCCCATCTCTACTAAAAATACAAAAATTAGCGGGCATGGTGGCACATGCCTGTAATTCCAACTACTAAGGAGGCTGAGGCATGAGAATCATCTGGGAGGTGGAGGTTGCAGTGAGCCGAGATTGTGCCACTGCACTCCAGCCTGGGTGATGGAGTGAGACTCTGTCTCAAAACAAAACACAAAACAAAAAAAAAACTCAAATAAAGCCAAATACTTACAGCCAACTGATCTTCAACAAAGCAAACAAAAATATAAAGTGGGGAAAGGACACCTTGATGAATGGTGCTGGGATAATTGGCAAGCCACATGTAGAAGAATGAAACTGGATCTTATACAAAAACCAACTGAAGGTGGATTGAAAGACTTAAATCTAAGACCTGAAACCATTAAAATTCTAGACAATATCATCAGTAAAACTCTTCTAGATGTTGGCTTAGGCAAAGAATTCATAGCCAAGAACCCAAAAACAAAAATAAATAGATGGGACCTAATTAAACTAAAAAGCTTCTGCACAGTGAAAGAAATAATCAGCAGAGTAAACAAACAACCCACAGAGTGGGAGAAAATATTCACAAACTATGCATCTGACAAAGGACTAATATCCAGAATCTACAAGGAACTCAAACAAATCAGCAAGAAAAAAACAAATTAATCTTATCAAAAAGTGGTCAAAGTACATGAATAGACAATTCTCAAAAGAAGATATACAAATGGTCAATAAACATGAAAAAATGCTCAACGTCAGTAATCATCAGAGAAATGCAAATTAAAACCACAATGAGATACCTTACTCCCATAAGAATGGCCATAATTGAAAAATCAAAAAATAATAGATGTTGGTGCAGATGTGGTGAAAAGGAAACACTTTTTTTTTTTTTTTTTTGAGATGGAGTCTTGCTCTGCTGCCAGGCTACAGTGCAGTGGTGCATTCTTGGCTCACTGCAACCTCCACCTCCCGGGTTCAAGTGATTCTCCTGTCTCAGCCTCCCAAGTAACTGGGACTGCAGGCGCGTGCCACCATGCCCAGCTAAGCTTTGTATTTTTAGTAGAGATGGGGTTCCACCACGTTGGCCAGGATGGTCTCAATCTCCTGACCTTGTGATCCACCTGCCTCAGCCTCCCAAAGTTCTGGGATTACAGGTGTGAGCCACCACGCCCAGTGAAAAATGAAACACTTCTACACTGCTGGTGAAAATGTAAACTAGTATAACCACTATGGAAAACTGTACGGAGATTTCTTAAAGAACTAAAAGTAGAACTACCATTTAATCCAGCAATCCCACTACTGGGTATCTACCCAGAGTAAAAGAAGTCATTATATGAAAAAGACACTTGCACACACATATTTATAGCAGCACAATTCACAATTGAAAAAATATGGAGCCAGCTTAAATGCCCATCAACCAATGAGCAGATAAAGAAAATGTGGTATATAGACACCATGATATACAACTCAGTCATAAAAAGCAGTGAAATAATGGCATTTGCAGCAAGCTGGGTGGAGTTGGAGATCATTATTCTTAGTGAAATAACTCAGGAATGGAAAATTAAATGTCGTATGTTCTCACTTGTAAGTGGGAGCTAAGCTATGAGGATGCAAAGGCATAAAAATGACATGGACTTTGGGGACTTAGGGGGAAAGGTGGGAGGGGGGTGAGGGATAAAAGACTACACATTGGGTACAGTGTACACTGCCTGGGTGATTGGTGCACCAAAATCTCAGAAATTATCACTAAAGAACTTAGCCATGTAATAAGAAACCACCTGTTCCCCAAAAACTATTTAAATAAAAAAGTTAAAAAGGAAATAAAAATCTCTTTGTTACATTATTATTATTATTTTGATACAGGGTCTCACTCCTGTTGCCCAGGCTGGAGTGCACTGGCACTATCTCGGCTCACTGCACCCTCTACTTCCCAGGCTCAAATGATATTCCCACTTCACCCTCTCTAGTAGCTGGGACTAGTAGCACGCGCCAACATGCCCAGCTAATTTTTGTATTTTTTTTAGAGATAGGATTTCATCACATTGCCCAAGCTAGTCTCAAACTGTTGGTGTCACGGGATCTGCCTGCCTCATTCTCCCAAAGTGTTGAGATTACAGGCATGAGCTACCATGCCCAGCCCTTGTCTTTGTTTTAATCTTAGTTATTCTCTTAACAGCATTTGACAAGACTGATCACCATTTTCTTTTTTTTTTGAGACAGAGTCTGGCTCTGTCGCCCAGGCTGGAGTGCAGTGGCCGGATCTCAGCTCACTGCAAGCTCCGCTCCCGGGTTCACGCCATTCTCCTGCCTCAACCTCCCGAGTAGCTGGGACTACAGGTGCCCGCCACCTCGCCCGGCTAGTTTTTTGTATTTTTTTTTTAGTAGAGACGGGGTTTCACTCTACTTCTTGCTTCTCTTCCTACCTCTCTAAGCTTTCTTTAGTCACCTTCTTCCCTCAATCTCTAAATGGTGATATGCCCAGGTTCTGAAATGGCCCTCTTCTCTATTTATCCACTCTCCATAGATATCCTCTGATAATTCAATGGCTTTAAATAACATCCATTTGCTAGTGACCCTTATGTTTGTATCTTTAGCCTCAAACTCTCTCTGGAACTTCAGATTCATGTCCACATAGATGTCTAAGTGTCCTTTCAAATTTAATATGGTCAAAAGAGGACTCTTTGGCCGGTCGCGGTGGCTCAAGCCTGTAATCCCAGCACTTTGGGAGGCCGAGACGGGCGGATCACGAGGTCAGGAGATCGAGACCATCCTGGCTAACACGGTGAAACCCCGTCTCTACTAAAAAATACAAAAAACTAGCCGGGCGAGGTGGCGGGCGCCTGTAGTCCCAGCTACTTGGGAGGCTGAGGCAGGAGAATGGTGGGAACCCAGGAGGCGGAGCTTGCAGTGAGCTGAGATCCAGCCACTGCACTCCAGCCTGGGCGACAGAGCAAGACTCTGTCTCAAAAAAAAAAAAGACTCTTGATTCAGCTCCACTCCAATCTCACTGTTTTCCTAGTCTTCCCAACTTCACAAAGTGGTGCCATTATCCCCCCTATGTGCACAGGTCAAATATCTAGGTATTACTTTTGATTTCTTTCTTTCTTTCCCATCCTCTTTCCAATCCTTTGCCAAGTTCTATCTTCTCTATCTTCAAAAACACTCCAAAATTTATACCCTTCTCTCTGTCTCCACTACCAACACCCTGGTCCAAGCCATATGATCTCTCACCTAGACTATTTGCAGTAGCCTCCTGTCTGTCTGTTTGTTTCTACTAGTGTCCACACCATAATACCCTCCATGATAGAGCCTAGAAAAAAAGTTTAAAAATGATAATTGATTTGTGTCACATTTCTTAAAAGCCACTACGTGGCCTTACATTGAACTCAGAATGAAATCCAAACTCCTTGCCCTGGCTTTCCAAGCTCTATGTGACCTGTCCCACGGCAGTCTCCCAGTTCTCTTCTTGTTGACCATGTGCTCAGCCTCAGTGTCCCTTCTTTCAGTTCTTTGAACATGCCAAGCTCATTGTCACATAGGGCCCCTGTACTTGCTGATCTCTATGCTGAAATGGACTTCTTCCATTCTTCATGTGCTTGACTCACCCCTTCCTTCCTTCCTTCCTCCTCCTCTCCTCTCCTCTCCTCTCTCTCCTCTCCTCTCCTCTCCTCTCTTCTCCTCTCCTCTCTCTCCCTCTCTCTCTCTTTCCTTTCAAGAGGAAAGAGGTCTTGGTCTGTTGCCTTGGTTGGAGTACACTGGCATCATCAAAGCTCACTGCAGCCTTGACCTCCTGGGCACAGGGGACCCCTCTGCCTCAGCCTCCTGAGTAGCTGGGACTACAGGTGTGTACCACCACATCCAGCTAATTTTTTAATTTTTTGTAGAGATGAGGTCTCACCATGTTGTCCAGTCTGGTCTTAAACTCCTGGGCTCAAGTGATCCTCCTGCCTCAGCCTCCCAGAGTGCTGGGATTATAGGTGTGAACCACCAAGCCTGGCCTGGCTCTTTCTTATTCAATTCTCATCTTAAATATACCCACTTCAGAGAGAACTTTTGTGATAGCTGTCTAGTCTTTTCCTCCTATTTTAATTCTCTACTAGCACTTATCACTGTCTGATACTTTTCTTGTTTATTTATGTATATGCTTATTTTCCCATTCATTCATTCATTGCTCTATTATTATGCTGTATGGGAGGGGGACCTTGTCTTCTTGTTCATCATGGTATCCCCTGCTTCTGGATATGTAACTTGCACATAGTAGATGCTCAGGACAAATGTATGAAATGAGTGAATGTTTTTCTCACCTGTAAAATAGAAAGGCCAATACTTATGTCTCAGAGTTGTTGAGGACTTGAATTATCTAATTTGATAAACAGGTAAAGTGGATAGGTCTGTGTCTAGCACATTTTATTTATAGAAAGTATTATTTTCTAAGTATCTGGCTTATTGTAGATGTTCGACAAAGGTTAGTTCTCTTTATTTCTTGCAGTCTGGATCACCTGCAGTATTTTATAATTAATTGACCTGCACTTCGGGTCCCCCAGCACACACAGGGACACTGCATTGTAGCAAGGTTTGACTTTCTCTTGGGAAATTATAGTTTTCTTCTCTTTGGTTATATGATCTTTGCCAATTAACTCTCCTTAAGAGCAAAGTGCTTTGGGGTTTGATTTCCTCATCCTAGTGTTTAGTTTCTCTGAAAAGCACTCTCAGCTTTTGTGTGTACTGATTGGTTTTTCTTTTGCATTTATTTAATATTTAGTCTACTGAAATGTCAGGCAATGAGAATACAGATAGGAATTTGCAGGAGCCTCTGTCCTTAAGCCTAGTGGAGGAAACAGGATACATAAACCAACAAGAATAATAAAGTGTCTGGCCAGGCGCAGTGGCTCATGCCTGTAATTCCAGCACTTTGGGAGGCTGAAGCAGGTGGATCACTTGAGGTCAGGAGTTTGAGACCAGCCTGGCCAACATGGCAAAACCCCCATCTCTACTAAAAATACAAAAATTAGCCAGGCGTGGTGGTGCATGTCTGTAATCCCAACTACTGGGGAGGCTGAGGCAGGAGAATTTCTTGAACCCAGGAGGCAGAGGTTGCAGTAAGCCAAAGTCACACCATTGCACTCCAGCCTGGGCAACAGAGTGAGACTCTGTTTCAAAACAATAAAAATAAAAATTAAAAAATAAATTTAAAAAAATTGTGTATTGAGAAAGTCTACAGAACATAGAGGAGGCACAAAGTAGAGAGTGACCAGTTCACAGGGAAGGTGGGTACGGTTTGAGAGATAATTGGTTGTTTACCACCCAGTAAAGAGATGAGCCCTGTGAGTAAAGGTGTCTAGGGGCCCATGCTCTGGGAACTTGGCAAGACTGTGTGATCATAACAGTAGTCATAGTGGTAACAGGTTATGAGAAGCAAAGTCTGAAAGATACGAGGTGCTGGGCTGTGGAGGGCTCTGCATGCCCTGCGGGAGAATTTGAACTTTCACCAACAATAACAATAACAGTAGCAGCACCTAACATTTATTGAGCACTTCCTGTTTACCAGGCCCTCTTCTTTGTACTTTATTGTATTAATTTCTTTAATCTGCACAACAGTCCTATGAGGTAAATACTGTTATTATCCCTATTTGTAAATAAATACACATAGGATAGGTATTGAATTTGTTCTTAAAAGTAATAATAAATAAATAAATATAGGCACCGAGAGGACAAGGAACTTGCCCAAGGTCACCCAACTCATCAAGAGCATTCAGAGCATTCAGAAAGAGCAGTCTGAGGATTCAGACTCAGGCAGTGTGGCTCCAAAGTTTGCCCTCTTAACCAGGGCACTGTACTACTTCTTACAGACAACTTTGTGGGGGCAGCCAGAGCCCTGGAAGAGTTTTAAGTGTGGGAATGACATGATTAGATTAGTTCTTTGGAGAGACTGCAGTGGAGTCCCATTGCATCTTGTACAAGTGTTCATTTCTAAAAGCATTGAAGGCAAAAAATGCCAAGTTCTATTTCTTCTTGCCTCTGAGTGAGGTTTGCTATGCTAGTGGTGGCATACCACATCTTAGACAGTCCAACACAGCAGGCTTTTTCCTCTATCCTTAGGACAGAGGGCAGTCTTTGGAAGACCTACATATAATAGATGAATCATCAGTTTGTGTTGAGGGACCCTGTTGTTTGAGAAGCACAAAAGTATCACACTCCTGCAGAAACTGAGCCCCTCAATGGTGACAACAGACTGAGCCTCCCCTCAGTGCATGGGGCCAAGCCTGTGCATTGCTTAGATAGTGTTTTTCCCTGCCCTTGTTTCTCTCTCTAGAGAAGTCCATAGTGATATGGGTGCGCATTAGGCCTGTGATGGTCTGCATTGCATTTGGCAGCAGAATGGAAGAAGGACAGCCTGCAAGTGGGGAGGCAGGAGGAAGGCAGGGAAAACAAGCAGAACACAGCAGCTGCTGCCCAGCTACCGGAGTCTGGCCTTGGTGAAGGGACGGGCAGGAGGCCAGGAGAGTAAAGGTATGAGAAATGTAAAGGAAGTTAAATATTCTGGACCTAATGACCAATTGAATTGGTTTCCTTTAGCTTTCTTCTGATCTGAAAACTTAGTACCTCATTGTATCTTTTTGTTTTCAGTCTGTTAAATGCCTTTCTAATTCCAACTACGTTATGCACTCTACAGCTTTAATACACAGTACTCACCATGCTCTTGGCTTATGGCTACTGAAATAGGCCTAAAAGTCATCTACAGGTGTTAGGAACCTTGATTGGTCCATCTATTTTGTCATAGTGGTACAATATTCTGTTTTATTACTTACAAACTGACATTATATGAGGTCTCTTGATAGCCGCCACTATGTTATAGTACAAGATTTATATTAAGTTCTCTGGTTTCTCAAAATTGAAATGATTTTGTAACTGCTTTAAAGAATTGTTGATACGATTACAACAACGATCAAAACAAAACAAAACCAGCCAGTACATAGGAAAAAGAAACTAGGAGAAACACATCAAAATGCTGACAGTGATTGCATTTGTATTGGCAATTTTATTTTTCCCTTTTCTGTGTTTCCAAAGTTTTGAAAATGTGTCTATGGTACATGCAAAATGTTAACAACTTGTTTTTTAAAAAATAACAAACTTCAAAAATAAAAGCTCTCTGTAATCTCATAATTCTAGCATAACACATTTTTACTTTTGAAATGCTCTTGTTGATATACATGCGTATTTTTCATAGCTGCAGTCCTGACAAATGCAACTTGGTGAATTGTTTTCATTTTACAGCCTATTGTCAACATTATTTCATTTTTCTACATAGTTTTCATAATTGGCATTTCTAATGGCTGCCTTGCATTCCATGGTGTTGATGTTCTATATGGAACTTTCCTTTGGACATTTTGATTGCTTCTAGTTCTTTACTCTTTTAGATAAGAGGTAATGAATATTTTTGTTCATTTGGCATTTTGGGTTCATTCAGTTATTTCCCTAAAGTGAATTCTCAGCAGTGAACTAACTGCATGAAAGGTTTGAATTCTTTTATGGCTTTTGGTATGTGCCAAGTAAGACCCTGCCTTCTGAAAGAGCCCATTGAATGTGGATGGTCACTGGCTTCATATATGTGTACCTGTCCCATGTTTCCCTCCCCACTATTGAGCCCCTAAGATATTTTAATAATGTGCATTGGAAAAGATATAAATATTAAAAAAAGGAAAGAAGCTATTCATAATCTCATCACCTGGAGGTAAGAATTTTAAAAGTATATTTCCTTCTAAGTATTTATTTATTTATTTTTGTTTTTGTTTTTTAGAGACAGGATTTCACTCTGTCTAGAGTGCAATGGCATGATCACAGTTCACTGTAATGCCTAATTTCTAGGCTCAAGAGATCTTCCCACATCAGCCTCCTGAGTAGCTGGGAGCATAGACATATGACACCACACTTGGCTAATTTTTAAATTTCTTGTAGAGGTTGGGTCTTGCTGTGTTGCCTAGGCTGGTCTCAAACTCCTGACCTCAAGTGATCCTTCCTTCTTGCCATCCCAAAGCACTGGGATAACAGGCACAAGCCACCACGCCCAGTCCAAATATTTCTTTCATAATGTTGTATCATGTGGCTTCTCTATTAGCCCTTCTCTATTGCTGTTTAGAGGTTTTACTTCTCCCTCCATCTTGGGGGTCATCTTGGCCAGATGTGGTGGCCCACACTTGTAATCCCAGCACTTTGAAAGTCCAAGGCAGGAGGATCACTTGAGAGCAGGAGTTCGAGACCAGCCTGGACAACATAGTGAGAACACATCTCTACAAAAAGTAAAAGTAAGTAAATAAGTAAATCTTTGTGCACATTTAGGAAGCATTCTGTAGGAAAATTCCCAGAAGCCGAATTTTCCTCTTGCTGGGTTGAAGTGCGTGGACCTTGTGAAGGCTTTTGATGAGTATTGAAAGGCTTTTGATGAGTATTGATGAGTATTGAAAAGTTGCTATTGAGGAAAGTTGTGCCTCTTTCTACTTCACCTGTTAATGTTTGGATGCCATTCCTGCCTTCAATAAGTTAACACCAGTGGCCACTTATTTATCTGCTTATCTTGAAATAAGTTTGGACCTCTCTAGTCTTTTGTTCTTTGTATGTATGTATGTATGTATGTATGTATGTATGTATTTATTTTTGGTGTTTTTGGCTCCCTGGGCATGTTGTTCCTGGGATTAAAATGCCAGAATTTATATTTTCTTTAGGATTTCCCTCAGGTTCCATCTGTTGGTAAGTTTTACACATCCACATCTTCCACCCAGCCCTCAAACTGTACCCTGCAGCATGGTTACAGAATTATTGATTTCATAGACTTTTTGAAATCTGGAACTCTTTGAAAGAGACTACTTATTTTGGCTTAAAAATTTCCCCGTTTTTGGCTAAGCATGGTGGCTCACGCCTGTAATTCCAGCACTTTGGGAGGCCGAGGCGGGTGGATTGCCTGAGGTCAGAAGTTTGAGAACAGGCTGGCCAACATGGTGAAACTCAGTCTCTACTAAAAGTACGAAAACTAGCTGGGCATGGTGGTGGGTGCCTGTAATCCCAGCTACTTGGGAAGCTGAGACAGGAGAATTGCTTGAACCTGGGAGGTGGAGGTTGCAGTGAGCTGGGATCTCACCATTGCACTTCAGCCTGGATGACAAGAAACTCTGCTCAAAAAGAAAAAAAAAGGTTCCCGCTTTTTGGCGATTTCTTTAATAAATACTTGTTGAATTCAAGTTTAAGGAGCCCAGAGTTTATTGTTATGTGATGGAGTCTAAGGTATATGGGAATTGAAAGGGGTGAATTTCGGCCAGATTATGAAGAGCCTTGTTACACCAACCTACCTAAGGAGTTTAACTGCATCCTCAAGGCTGATAATTAGTTGGCACTTTTGGGAAAACACTTCATAAACTGGCCGCAGGAAACCAGGTTAGAAGTCCACAGGAGGCAGGCTGGGCGCGGTGGCTCAAGCCTGTAATCCCAGCACTTTGGGAGGCCGAGGCGGGCGGATTACAAGGTCAGGAGATCGAGACCATCCTGGCTAACACGGTGAAACCCCGTCTCTACTAAAAAGTACAAAAAACTAGCCGGGCAAGGTGGTGGGCGCCTGTAGTCCCAGCTACTCGGGAGGCTGAGGCAGGAGAATGGCGTGAACCCAGGAGGCGGAGCTTGCAGTGAGCTGAGATCAGGCCACTGCACTCCAGCTTGGGCGACAGAGCGAGACTCCGTCTCAAAAAAAAAAAAAAACAAAGAAGTCCACAGGAGGCTGGGTGGGGGAGAGCTGGACGAGGCCCTGAGCCATGTTGGTGCAGTAGGGACAGGGGTTAAGCAGGGGTGTAGTCAAGCAGGCCTTGGTGACAGATAGGTTATGGTATGCTGTGTGTGTGTGTGTGTGTGTGTGTGTGTGTGTGTGTGTCCGTCCCTGTTGACGGAAAATTTGTACCCTATCTTCTGCATAAGAATTTGCCGTGATACAGGAATTTGCCAACATAATGCACTGGAAAACACTTAGGAAACTAAAAGTGCTCTATAGATGTAAAAACATATTGATAGTGACAGTATGTAAGAAATTCTGCTCAATGGGGCTGATTCAAGGATGCAATAATGGTCTGCTGTGTGTAAAGCTCTAGACAAGTAGTCATTCTTCTGCTTGACACAGGACCTGTCACAAACTTGAGAGACAAACTTGGGAGAGTTCTTTTTTTGTCTTCATCTATTCAGGTTGCTGAGCATGTAGATACTTGCTTCCCTATCACTTTTTCTCCTGCTTCCAGTGAGGAGGGAATCTGAACAGCTGAGGGAGGGGTCCAGCCTGGTATGATAGTCTTCCATCAGGGAGAAGACATCTCTGTTCCTGGTAGGCCTCTGATCTCCGGGGCAGAGGACCATCAGGGGAAAGACTTGAGCTCAGTTCTGAGCCATGGCTCTGACCTCTGGCTGCCTGGCCAGGCTGCTTTGTGTGTTCAGCCTTGGGGGAGGAGACTGAATAAGCCGATAAGAAGGTTCTTCCGGTCCAGCCAAGCAGGCGCAGGGAAGCTTCTGCAGAGGAAAGATTAGACACGGTCCCTGATTTAGAGAATACAACTGGGAGGGCAATGGGGCAAAGCCCAGAGCTCTTTGCAGTGGTATTGTTTTTTGTTGGAGGACAACAGAGGGAGCCCCACCTACTTGTGCAGAAGACAGAAACAGCGAGTTGGGTCTGCAAGGTCCTTTTTTAGGGCCGTTTAACAAACATGTTTTGCAGATAGAAGTTCTCCAACTTGGAAAGGGGTTGATGAGTGGGATGGGTATCCTTTTTCTTCCCCCAGGAAACAAAGCACGAGCATTTCCAGGCACATCTGAGCCTCTTTGTCAAACACCTGCTCCCAGGTGCTGTGGTACAAAACAAATTAGCCCTGCCTGGGGAGTTAACTGAGTGGGTCCTAAGCGGTGGCCTCCTCCCTTCTGCTCTCACCCATCTGTGGAAAACCAAATCTGTGCTTAGTGCAGGGATGCTCCCTATGGCCAACTTCTCACTATGGCAGAAAGAGCACCAGAAGATAATTCAGGTGTTTGCTTGGGTTAATGCTGACAAAATGCTGCTTTGTGGAATCATTCTCATGTTTGGAATCCCAAATCTGTTTTGTATTTCTAGGAATTAGGAAAATATCAAACATAATATACAAAGAATAAAATCGAATATTTGATTGTCTTGATTTTTGAAAATAGTCTTGTGGAGGTCTCAGGCCTGCTTTATTTTTCATTTTCATTTTTACTTTTTGCATATCTTAAAAAGTATTCCAAGGGCTGCTTGTAAGTTCCTTCCTCCTAACTGCACCCCCACACCATGGCATGTGTTCATGCCAGCTCCCCTGATGGTTTTGTCTGTGGCCTTGCCCAGTAGGGATTTCTATTTGCAGATCTTATTTGTCCTGGCAGCAGCTCTGATTTGGAGTCACCGGACCTGTGTTTGCTCTTCTGGCTCTGTTGCTTACATGCTGCATGGCCTGAGGCAAGTCACTATCTTGGTTTCAAATCTCATCTCTGTAAAATGGGGAGAAAAAGATGAGCTCCTTCTGCTTCCTCAGAAATGTTCTGTGTCAGAGTGAAGTGAGAGTAATTTCTAAGCTGTACGAATGTGTGAGAGTTTTGTTTTTATTCATGACACAAGCAAGCTATTGTTTGATCCATTGGTTTTGGCTGCCATACTGTGGATACTTGGTTTTGAGGGAAGTTGGTCTGAAAGAATGAATCCTCCTTGTAGAGACTCACTATGCTGAGACATGGTTTAGAGAAGGCAGTAATACACACAATGAACTGGAAAAGCAACTCCAGAGTCTGGGTAGGACATTCCTTCTTGGGGTCCGTGTCCCATGAAGGGATGCAGCTAGGCAGACAAAGAGAAAGACAGAAAGATTGAAACAGAGCACCCCGAATAGATCTTTTTTGTGAAACAGGGCCTCTCTCCCTGTATTAGGAAAACTGTCTTTCTTTTGAATCACTGCTATAGACTGAATAAAAGGGCTGAGTATAATTTAAGAGTTGGAGGTTATCGTCTTTCCTAGAAAGAGCTAAATATTATAGCCTCCCCAGGGGCAACTACTGTTGCCAGTTTTTTTGTATCATTCCAAAAATATCCTGTGCCTATACAGATATAGAATCATATGCCCCCACCATTTCTTCATACTATAAACACACCATTCTTTGCCTTGCTTCTTTCATTTAATATATCTTGCAGATATCCATAGCAGGCTGTGTGGTGGTCCATTGTTGTATGGCTACCTTAATCTATATAACCATTTTCTGCTGATGGACTTTTAGGTTGTTTTTATAATTGCTATTCCAAATACTGTTGTAATAAATATCCCACTACTTGTGCCTTTGTGAGTATAAATGTGATAGATTCCTGGAAGTGCAGTTGCTGGGTCAGAGGGTTTGTAATAGCGTTTTTAGCTTTAAATCGATAGTGCTCTCCATAGAGGTTGCATTGATTTACCTCCCACCAGTAGTATACAAGTGCCCCATTTCTCTATACTGTCACCAGTACAGGATAAACTTGGCCAATCTGAGATGAATGGCCTCTTGTTATAACTATATATAGTTAAAATTATAATTTATAATTATAAATTTACTGTAGTTTGAATTTACTTTTGTGAGTAAAGTTGATCAGTTTAAAAAAAAATGTAAGTGCTATTTTTATTCCTTTCTTGTGAATTATCTGCTCATGTCCTTAGCCTGTTTTTTTCTAGGGGGTTATTGAATTTTTCATATTCATTTTATAGGAACTTTCTATGCATGTAATCAGTTAGACCTTAATAATATATATTGCAAATATTTAGTCAGTTTTTCATTTTTATTGTTTTGCCATTTAGAATTTTTGAAACATTTAATGAAATTTGTCAGTCTTTTTACTTTATAGCCTTGATTTTGAGTAATTCTTAAAAAGCCTTCTCTAAGATTTTATGTGTGTGTGTGTATATATATATATATATTTATATATAATGTTTTCTTCTAGTACTTTTATGCCTTCAGTTTTTTAGATCCAAATTTTGAATTCATCCAGAATTTATTTTAGTATAAGGAGTGAGACAGACCTCCAACTTAATTTTTTTTCCAGAAAGACCTGGGTTTTGAATCCAGGCACTTTTACTCATTAGCTGTTTGATTTTTGAACTAATTAATCTCTCTGAACCTCAATTTTCTTATCTGTATAATGGGAATATTAATACCCATTTGATGGACTACTGAAAAGATTACATAAGATTACATGTGGAAAACATTTAGCACCATTCCTAGCACGCAGTGTGTTCAAATCATGGTCCAAATGGCCAGGAACCTGGGAACACATAGTATGTTCGGGCAGAGGAGAAATTCTAGGTGGCCAGGATACCGAGGCCACCTTGTGACTCACTAGGGTGTCAGAGTAAGTCAGTCACTTCATCACCTAAACCCTCAGTTTCCTCACTTGCAGAATGATTAGAGCTTTCTCTTGAAGTTGTTGGGAGGTCCGGATTAGATAATGTCTGTGAAAGAATTTTGTAAACTATAAAGGGCCATGTAAAAATGCTGGAGTTTACAGTCTGGTGAATAAGGAGCAGCCACAGCACAGGTGGGTGTTTGACATTTGTGGCCAAGGAGAATAATTAACTTGCAATAACATGAAATTAGCAGCTGATGTAAAGCAAGTGAGCTTGCAGCAGTTGATTATAGTAATAGTTAGTAATTGCCTCCTAGTGATTAAGCAATAATGAGCTTCCAGGGACAGAACCTTGTTAGGCGGAAAGATGGATCAAAGGCTTTCAATTCAATGTACACTTACTGAACACAACAGTGGGATAAGAAGAGACAGGTATCTTGTTGAGGTACAGTCCTTGTCCTTAAGGATAGTAGGGGTGAGAGACACATATAGCATGGCTCCTTCCACGGGCCAGATGCACATGTGGGGACATACTTGGAGGGAGGTCCACAGTGCTCTGGGATCATCAAAGAGGGTGAGACTCCCCTGCTGAGCCCTCTGTGCCAGTCTGAACCCACCCTCCAGAGTCTGGCCCAGATTCTAAAGAACCCCTATGATGCCTTCTTGAAATTTTACTTGCCCTTTTTTATTCCTCTGGTTGTTTTGGATTTATCAGGGATATCTTGTTTCTCATGCCCTGCCCATCACCCTCCATAGCTTCTGGGCAAGCATGGTGTTATGCCTAGGGCCTCTATTTCTACTGCGATCTAAGTACTGAGATAGGATGTCCAGTTCATTTTGAATTTCAGATAAACAACAAACTTTAAAATATGTCTCATGCAATATTTGGAACAAATTTATATTAAAATGTATTTGTTGCCATCTGACCATCTGAAACTGAAATTTGACGTGGTCAGGGTGACATGACCTGGATTTCTTCTTATTTTTTTTTTTTTAACTGTATCTGGCAACCCTACCTGGGCAGCTCTTATTTCAAATGCTATAAAATATAATAGTGTTTACTACACTAATGTTTCATGGAGCCCTAGTAACAAGACACATATAAAAGGTGTTTTATGCCCAGCTGGGTGGCTCACGCCTGTAATCCCAGCACTTTGGGAGGCCGAGGTGGGCGGATCACAAGGTCGGGAGATCCAGACCATCCTATCTAACATGGTGAAACCCCGTCTCTACTAAAAATACAAAAAATTAGCTGGGCGCGATAGCGGGTGCCCTAGCTGAGGCAGGAGAATGGCGTGAACCTAGGAGGCGGAGCTTGCAGTAAGCGGAGATTGGGCCACTGTACTCCAGCCTGAGCGACAGAGCGAGACTCCGTCTCAAAAAAAAAAAAAAAAGGTGTTTTATAGGAGAAAAGAATTCTCAGCTAAAATCATATTTGGTAAATCCTGGATTAAATGAAGTTAACTAGCCTTCATTATGGGAATTTTCAGAACATTTTAAACCTCCAAGATTGGGTGATAATATTTAGTATTTCTCAGAGTTATGTTACTGTGAAGCTATCCTCCACACCCCCCACTTACTGAGTATCTAGGGTCATATGACCAAACGTTGAATGAATTTTGAGGGTCTCTGGTAATCGGTTCTATTTGCAGACCATGAGTTCTGATTTTGGGTTTGGGAAAATACCATTCTATAGAAAAAAATTTATATAATCCTATGATGTTGTTTTTGTTTTTTAAATTAATACATTTGAAATAAAATATACACATAGACATGAGTATATATAAAGAAAAAGACTAGAGCCAGGTGCAGTGGCTCACGCCTATAATCCCAGCACTTTGGGAGGCTGAGGTGGGCGAATCACCTGAGGTTGGGAGTTCGAGACCAGTGTGACCAACATGGAGAAACCCTGTCTCTACTAAAAATACAAATTAGCCAGGTGTGGTGGCGCATGCCTGTAATCTCAGCTACTGGGGAGGCTAAGGCAGGAGAATCGCTTGAACCCAGGAGGCAGAGGTTGCAGTGAGCCGAGATCGCGCCATTGCACTCCAGCCTGGGCAATAGGAGTGAAATTCTGTCTAAAAAGAAAAAAGAAAAAGACTAGAAGGATGTATACCAGAATGCTAACTAATTATTCCTCAGAGAAGGTCTGGGTAGGGAAGGAGATGATAGATGATTTTCTTTTCCTTTTTGCTTGTCTGTATTTTCTGCAATCAGTATGTATGACTTTTGTCAGAATGGTGGGAAAAATTATTTATATAGTTTTAAAAGGAGTACTTGTCCATATATTATCTTATTTGCCTCTCACGCAACTCAGTGGTATAGGTTCTAATATCATCCCCATTTTGTGGATAAGGAAACTACACAGTGCTCTTTAACAGACCCAGGCCCTCTTGCTTCATTGCCTACGCTGCCTCTTTGGTATGAAAGAATAACCACACTTACTGCCATGGGAAGGGGCCTTGTTGCCTGTTTACCCAGCTCCTCCCTTTACAGAACAAGTCAAGCCCCAAAGGACCTGTCTGAGACACACAGTTTTTGAATAAGGACAAGTCACCAAAATATTTTAGGGGACTGGGGTTGGAGGTATGTCAGAAAGTTGGGGAGAAGACCTGGCCTCTGACTTTATCTGTTACATTGAGCCCCAAAGGGAAAGAGGAAAAATGCACAGGTGTGCAACGGTGAATACAGGCTTTTTAAAGGCCACTTATTCATTGATTTATTGACAGAGTCCCACTGTGTTGCTCAGGGTGGAATGCAGTGGTGTGATCATGGGTCACTGCAACCTTGAACTCCTGGGCTCAAATGATCCTCCTGCCTCAGCCTTCCAAAATGCTAGGGTTACAGGCGTGAGCCACCATGCCTGGTAAAGGCCACTTTTAAAGAATGGTTTAAATGTTGCCAAATTCACGTTGCTTAGAATGGTTTTTGTTTTTCTTTTTAAGCTTTTCATACTAGATTTCATTTCCTGTGCCTTTTTAAAATTCATTTTTTTATCTTGCTCATCTATTTTTCCAGTTTGAATCTTATGCATGTATCCATTTATTTACAACTGTTGTGGTGATGATGATACTGGGGATTTTGCTTGCGCATCTATGCTCCTGTTTATATTCCCTATGCTTGGTACTTACTTACAGGGATGAATGATGACTGAATTGTGAGAGTAATGCAGCTGAAGTGTGACTTCAGGTCCTGAAAGAATCTTGGGCTGGAGGGCAAGGTGAGGAGCAGCGCTTGTGTAATCTGAAGTTCAGTGTGTGGCTCCATCAGTGTGGGTGTGTTGCTTCCAGAGCAGGGAGATTCTAGAACACTGCAGTTCAAAGGGCCTGGGGCCTCATTCAGCTGAGCCTCTAGCTCTCATGACAGAGAGACAATGTCAGTTACAAGGCGGGGGGTAGCAGCATCCTGTTGCAGAAAGAACTAGGCTTTGGGGTCAGGTGGATCTAGGTTTGAATCCTGGTCCTGAGGCTAACTAGCTGTGTGATTTTAGGATGATATCTCTGTCTCAGCTTCCTCTTCTGCAAGTTAGGGATAATACGAGTACTTACATCATAGAGTTATGACGATTAAATGAGCAAATACATATAGAAGAGTACCCAAGACATAAAAAGCACCGAATATCAATGTTATCAATGTTAAGCTGTTATCAATGTTAACAATAATAGAATATAAAATACTGCAGTTGTGTTTGGTTAGTAGCATATCTTGTGGCATGTCTGCTCCCTAGATGAGGCATGACTTTTGTTATCAATTTAGGGCTGGGTGTAAATGCTTCTGAATGGGTTTCCCTTATTCAGGGGGAAATGCAGTCTCATCACATGCGGATTGGTGATGCCTGGGCTGTTACTTTATGTACCAAACAGAAAGCCTTCTTCAAAGAGTAGAATTTTGCAGATAATCTTGTGATCTTTTCGTTCAGTCATGTGTTTTCCATTAGAAGCAAAACAGTAACTACAACAGATAACCTGGAGTTTACAGTCCAGCTTTATCCATAGACAGCCTGCATTATTAAAGATCAATTTTTACCCAGAGGTCCATTTAAAAAACATCCAACATTTTGGCATAGTGGCTCATGCCTGTAATCCCAGCACTTTGGAAGGCTGAGGTGGAAAGATTAATGGAGGCCAGGAGTTCAAGACAAGCCTGGGCAACATAGTGAGACCCCGTCTCTAAAAAAAATTTTTTTTTAATTAGCTGGGCACAGTGGCTTGTGTCTGTAATCCCACCTACTTGGGAGACTGAGGCAGGAGGGTCGTTTGATACGTGATCGTGCCACTGCACTCCAGCGTAGGCAACAGAGCAAGATCCTGCCTCAAAAACAAAAGAAAGCAAAACAAACAAAAACATATTCAACAGAGCATTAGAGTAATTTCTTATAGAAAGGGGTAGTGTCTTAACTTATTCTGTAGCCTGCTCCAGGTGGTAACCACATGAGATAATGTTCACTATGACAAAGACTTTTTTTCACCTTCTTTTTCTAAAGGTGCATCATTGGGGCACTGTGAACCTTCTTTAAGAGCCCTGTTTCTAAAGTCCTTATTTTTGACATTCTCCTCTGGATTTCCTGCTTTGGTTCTTTGACCTCCAGCAAAGATGTAGAAATAAGTGTGTGTCAAACAATCTAGGCACAGAAAAAGAATGCAGGCCAGTCCTGTGTTTCCTGTTTCTTACCGGCTTATGAAAGCAGAGAGTTGTGGTCCACAGAGCCTCATGCCTTCCTGCTGCCCGTGTGCCTTTCCGTGAGTTTTATTATTTTTCTTTCTAATAGCTTTATTGAATTTTAGTTTACATATCATGTCCCTGAGTGTTTATCAGGCCCTGAGTGTTTATCAGGAGTTTGACTTTGATTCTTGTTTAACTTCTACAGGGTGGTAGAGTTTTATATTTGAAGCCAGAGGGGAAGAGGAAAGAGTGATCACATTGATTAAGTGCCTGCCCTTCATCATGTAATTCATCCATCTTTCTTGAGCTTTTGCTCCGAGCCAGCATTGTGAAAGTCACTTGGGTAGTGGTTCAAGGACATGAATGCGAGAGCCAGATTATCTGGGTATGAATCTCAGCTCCACTAGTTATCAGCCATGGGACCTTATTTAACTGCTTATTTAACTTCTCTTGTGTCTCAGCAGCCCCCTCTACCAAATTAGGATACTAATAGTATAGCATCCCCCTCATAGAGTTGTTTTGAGGATTAAATGACTTAGTAATATAGAATGGGACGATGATGATGGGGAGGGGTTAGGATCTGGACTCAACTACACACCTCATTGCTCTCATGCTGCTCACAGTCATGAGTGTACACGTGTGTAGGACTGAGGTGCTGAGGGATGGGGCCGGAGTGTGAGATATGTGAATAATTAATTACAGGTAGCATGGTGAGTTTACAGCAGGAGAAGAGGAGGGCATTGTGGGAGCCTAGAGCGGGGAGGCCCAGGCCCTTCGTAGGTTAAAGGAGCAGACTGGAGGAAGTCATGTTGAAGCTGAGATCTAGAGGAGGTTTGGGGTGGTGGGCGAGGGTGCGAGGTTCAATTGTGTTTCGTGTTCTAGGCAGACGGAACAATATATGTGAAGGTCTGAGGAGAAAGGCAGTCCCATCGTATTTAAGCAACTGAGGAAATCCAGTGAGCCTAGAATGTGGATTGTGAGGAGAGTGGTAGGAGACAGAGCTGGCAGTGACAGCAGGAACCAGATCATGGAAAATATGAGAATCATTTTAAGGAGTTTGGGTGACAAAGAGCCAGGTACTGTCCTTAGGGGCTCCCATGGGTTCTTTCAAGCATCACAATTCTGTGGTATAGGTGTTATTAGCCCCATTTTGTTGATGGGGAAGCTGAGGTTTTGAAAAATTGTCATTTGCCCAAAGGCACAGGCTTAGAAGGTCAGTGTAGCCAGGTATGAACCTCGGTCTCTCTGGCTTCATTTTTTATGATACTATATGCCTTTGGAACATGAAGTCTGGCTCTTAGCTTTATGATTTCAGGCCACCTTCTAAATTTCCTTTAACCTCAGTTCACTAACCTGTAAAATAGATAATGTGTTAGTAAATACAAACCTCGTATACTTGTAGAAACAAATGGAAATACACATAAAGGGCCAAGTATAATGCTACCACTGCTCATGGACCCAGATTCTTGTACAGAGAAATGTTTTTCCTTCACAGCCCCAGTGAACTGGGATGGAACCCCATGAGCTGCCACCTACATGTTGGCTTGGTTGTCAGTTATTTTTCCAAGGATTAATTGAAATCTACACAGGCATCATCTTTGCACACATGGAATTTACTCCCCTGGCTAGTTGACAGGTTCAGCTAATTGGGCTCTGCTCTCTGCCCTACAAGGCTACCGGCATTTGAGCTCCAGGTCTGCTGGTAGGAGTGACCCTGAGGCTTCCCTACTCTCCCGAGCACCTTTCCCCTCATGAGCTCCCTTATTGCCCATTTCCTGTCTCTCCAGAGTCTACTGCGTCTGTTCTGCCTACACCTTAGCAAGAGAGCTCCACTGTTGGCGCAAATTGTTATTTAGCTTTTTTTCCCCCATTATTTAACTTTTCTCGTGTTGGTCTTGAGGGCAGACATTGTCTCTTCTCTGTATTTCCTGTAGTACTGTAGTAGGCACCCAGTAGATTAAAATTCCTTTTACCAGGATAGCGCTTTATGTGTATCAAGGTTGGTTTTTTTTTTTTTAGGCAGAGTGTTGCTCTGTCACCCAGGCTGGAGGGCGGTGGTGTGATCTCGGCTCACTGCAACCTCTGCCTCCTGGGTTCAAGCAATTCTTGTGCCTCAGCCTCCTGAGTAGCTGGGATTACAGGAGCACGCCACCACACCTGGGTAACTTTTGTATAAGGTTCTTTTGTAAGTTTTTAAAAATCTTAACGGCAGTCCACTGAAGTAGACAGAGCATTCTTTTAGTATGCCCTTTTAGTCACAGTCTTTCTAGCACAGTTGGAGAAACTAAGGTCTACACATAAGCAACATGCCCATTAACTAATTTTTTATTTCAATAGGATAGACATTTACAAAGTGTAACTCTGTCCCAGAGGCTAGGAAATAGAGCTGAAAGGCATAATCCCATCCCTTAAGGATGAGGCAGATATTTGAACAAAGAA
This sequence comes from Trachypithecus francoisi, assembly GCF_009764315.1. Taxonomy (NCBI): domain Eukaryota; kingdom Metazoa; phylum Chordata; class Mammalia; order Primates; family Cercopithecidae; genus Trachypithecus; species Trachypithecus francoisi. The sequence goes on along the minus strand of NW_022681473.1, from coordinate 72,764,351 downwards.
TTGTATACAGCAAGTGAAGTTTTAGGACAGAGGAGTGGTGAAAGTGTTTAGCTTTATCTGGGGAAGATCAGTGAAAGATTCACAGAGAAAGAGATGCTGGCATTGGACTTCAAGGTGCAGAATGGGTGGAAGGGAGGGCATCCCAGGCAGAAGAAATGGCACATACCAAAGCCCAGAGGAGTGCACAGACAGGCACTTTGGGAGGCCCTGTAGCATCAGCATGTTGGCAGGAGACGTATAGGAGGTAGAGGGGAAAGATGGCTATGACTACCGTTGGTAGGACCCTAAGACTTCCAGAAGCAGAAGACTAAAAGGGCCCTTTATGGTTCCTTCCCCTTCATTCAGTCTCCCCATCACTAGCACTTCTTTCCAGTCATATACATTCCGTAAATGTCCTTTAAGCTCTGGATGGGCTTTCTATTGTCCTTGCTTTTTTGCACCCCAGCTTGCCTGCACATGGATTTGTCATCTCCTTTTCATGCTGAAAGAAAACAGATTTATTGCAGGAGGAAACTGTGACATGATAGCTTGGAGGAATAAAGGTTACCAGGTGAAAGGACATCTGCGTCATTTATTCTCTGTGGCATGAGGTAGCTGAGAAGGAATAAAGTCTGTCTGTGACCAAACACCTGTGTTTCTTTCTCGCTGGCAGGGTCACCAGAGGGGAGCTTTAAATTGCTCTTTAAATGAGTCAGACCTGTTCCCCCGGAGACGAGGCTGGTGCAGCTTGAGCTCTGTGGGCAAGTCTGACTGGGCCCTTCTCACTTTTACCTGTGTTTGCCTTGCAGCTGTGTAAATGAGTATGGAAGATTATGATTTCCTGTTCAAAATTGTTTTAATTGGCAACGCTGGTGTGGGGAAGACGTGCCTCGTCCGAAGATTCACTCAGGTAAGGGAACTCGTAAGCCCAGGATTGGGTTTGTCGGTCTAGCCTAGGGGGTTGGGGGAATCTGTCGAGATGGATGACCAGTTTCAATGCCAGGGGCTTAGCTGTGGGTTCCTGATGCACCCTTTGAAAGCTGCATCTGCTTTGTAGCCTAAACAAGGGGTTTTTAAACCACCTCCTGGGAGCATGGCCCTGGGAGTCTCCACCAACCCTCCCACGCCTCTTCTTGCTTCCTTTAATGACAAAGGCAAGTGGTTTTGCTGTCAGTGTGCAGTATCAAAACTAAATTATTGGACAAAAGTAAGTTACTAGTTAATAATCCCCAGGTGGAAGCAAATGAATCTGGACATCAAACTGAACCTAAATTTTTTAAAACTCTAATACAAATTAAACCAGTCAAATTCTGCCTATGCCCGCTTTAATCCTCCCAGGAAACTTGAGTGAATCATTTTCATTTAGGAGCAAATAGGCCAATTTTCTAAATCTCTTCAGTGGGAACGACATGAAAATAGTGAAGAATTATCTGAACTGAATTGAATGGTCCCTCTGGGTTGGATTCGATTCTTATCATATGATCTAAGTACAAGTTCCCTTTGAGACTACCCTTTTGAGAATCACTGCTGGATATTATATACTGCTTTCATATGGAAACGAGTGAGAACTCATTCCGAAGTTGACCTTTTTTGTGTGTTTTCCCCTGAAAAATATGAATGGCACCCTTCGTAGGACCATTACATACATATCTTGAATTTTCATAAAGTATTTGTTCAGCAAGTTGGCACCTGCCCCCCATCTAAGGCATAGGATAACCTGGCGCTGTGGAAAGAGCACTGGCTTGGGAGTTGAGACATGGGTCGTAGTCCTGGTTCTGCCCCTGGCTTGCTCTGTGAGCCTGGGTAAGTTACTTCCCTTTCCTGGGGCTGCCTATTGCACGTTAGGGGCTGGGTGAACTCCAAGGCCCCTTCCAGCTCTGACAGTCTGTGGTTTTGTGGAGAACGAGAGAGGCAGATTGAATAACAAACAGCTAGAGGGGCCAGAGTCACTTTGGCAATGTCAGGGTTTTTCCCATGATAAGTGAATAGAACCCATGCTTTTTAAGCCGTGGCCTGCTGAAACCAAAAGTAACAAGCTAATAGGCATCTGGGCTCAGTCAACCACCATGGAGATATATGGGAAACTCCAACTGGTTTTACTTCTACCTAACATTAGTCATATTTTCTGCTTTTGACAAAAGGATAAGACTGCAGAGATGTAGCAAAGTTTTTAGTCCCTTTATCAAAAGTTTCCTTGACCTTGTCTTGGTATTGAAAGGTCACTTAGGACATTGTTCAACCCACCTCTCTCACTTTATAGATGAAAGGTCAGATCTAGAGGGGCTAAATGCCTTGCTTAGGATCTTATATTGTGAGATTAGATAGAGTGGCAAGGCTGGGTTCCAGGTTCTAAGCCTGATAATTTCTACCTCCTATACATTCTAACTTCTGAGACCATTCTCTTTAAAAGCACAAACTCTGTCATTAGATGTGAAAATGTCTCCATTTTCAACAGTAATTTTTTGCCAACAAGCACATTTTTCTTCTTTCTTATTTGTCTTTTGTGTCTACATTTTACCCCTCCCAGCCCCTCAACTCCACCATAAACTCATATTTCAGAGGCAAGATTATGTTTGTTTTTATTATTTAGCAGACAGTTAAAATGAATCAGATCTAGCTGTTTTTTAGGCACAGGGGTTGGGGAACAAAATGGTGGGTGAAACATTGGGAATAATTTGTTTAACTTTTTGGCATTTGTTGAGGTGCAAAACATCTGGAACTATAAAACTTGAAGCTTGGCAGCTTTTGTTTCTGAGCCAAACCAAAGCAGAAGAAAATTGATTCAATACTTGAAAGTAAAGTTATGAATGTTTATATTTACATCTTTTGCAGACATGCAGTAGAACATTTTCTTTTGGTTTGAAGTTCAATCTTTTAAGCTAAAACTTTAATTAAATAATTCTTAATTAAAGATATCTGCGTCATAGTTGCCAGAACTAATAAAGTCAATTTTACTTTAATTTCTGGAAATTCTGGAATATAAGTAAAGAGGGAAAAGAAACTGGGTGAAGAGTTCTTTCTTGACAGAATTTCTTGCTACCCCCAACTCCCTCCCTAAGCTTAAAGGAAACATTATGTAATAGTAAATTGCATAAATTATACTTGTGCCTTTGTTAAAATCTCATCTTTCTGGTTAAGTTTCCAGTTTGAAGTAAAGCATTTTGTTTGTTTGTTTTAAAATGGCTTACATCAGCCTCAAACTCATTGAATTTGAGGCCCAGAGAGGGTGAGTGGTTTGTCTGAGGTTACACAGAGATCCTAAGGCTGCTGCCTCCTGGTTTAATGCTGTTTCTACCCTACTGTCCCCTTGATGACTTAATTTTCTTAGATTATCTTCCCAGTGTCATTGGCTTTGATCCATGTAACTACATATGCATGGTACATTGCACTGAGGAAAACAGTGATCACCCTGGGGCAAAGGAAAATTCAGAAGCTTCTGGAGATCCAAAAAGACAGATCCCAAAACTCTCTTATTCCTGCTTCTCATGCTGAGTTTTTATTTGTTTTTTCATATTGTTGCCCACTCCCATGGCTGTCCATGCTCAAGACTGATAACTAGTTTTAAGTACCCTTGATTTTACCTCTTAGAAAGAACCTATCCGTTTTGTCCTGACCTTTCCGATTCTGATATCATCCCTGTGGTTGCATGCCCTTCAATCTTATCTTCATGTCTGATTTTTCTGTTTCATTCTTAAAATCAAGTTCCCCTGCCCTTTCTCAGTTTTCTCCTTCACCTGTCTTATCTCCTTTTCTCTGTCCTCCTATCTCTTTCCTCTTGTTTCAGCATTTCTCTCTCACACTTTCTCCCTCTTTTCTCTTTCCCTTAAGACATGCATACAGAGTTGCACAGGGCTCCCTTGAGAGTAACCAGAGTTCTCTTTTCTACCAGTTGACTCAGCTGAAGGAAGGACCTGGTGATAGGGGTTGCTGGGGGAGAGGAAAATTTCATTTAATGGAAATATTTGCTTAGCTCTTCTTTTCTATTATTTCTTCTTCAGGGTCTTTTCCCCCCAGGTCAAGGAGCCACAATTGGAGTTGATTTTATGATTAAGACAGTGGAGATTAACGGTGAAAAAGTAAAGGTAAGGTGCTAAATATTCACTGAGGTTGTCATGTGCTATGTGAGAGGTTAGGGGAAGTAGTGCTTTCATAACATTTATTAAATCTCCTAATTGAAACCCACATTGAAACAATGCACTCAGCCATAACAGCTTATTTCCAGAGTTCTTCTAGTCTTTTTTATGGGGGAAGGAAGGAATTCTGGATGACGTGTTTACAAATTAGAAGACAGAATATGGCTAAGGCAAGTTTATCCTGTCTCCTGTCGTGTCACAAGTGACATAAAGACAAGGAAGAAATTTCTTTTTGAATCTCTTGAGATGGGCCAATAAGCAGGTGCTACCTCCTCTAAACAGCAGCCCCATGAAAAAGCCTCCTGATTTCTATATTTCATTATGAATCACTTATTTAAATTATCCTGTCTCCTATCATATCCTTGTCTCTAAAAAGGAAAGACACTAAATGAGGAGTACGGGAAAGGATACATGCTCTCTACCCACTGCTTCCTTCCCCTCCAGCCTTTGTGGCTTCTGGATGGTTTAGTACCTGGAAGACGTATGGTGTGTCCAGGAACAGGACAAAGGAGAGAATGCTTATTGAGTACCTACAATCTGCCAGTGCCTCTGCTGGGTGCTTTTACATATGTTATATTTAGTTTAGTCCTTACTGTAAACCCGTGGGGTAAGTGGTATTATCCTCATTTTACTGGCTTCAGAGAGGTTAAATAACTTACTTATCCATGGCTACACATAGATAAGTATAGGAAAGGGGACAGGCAGGATTTGAACCCATTTAACCAAACAATATACACCACTGCCTTTCTGGGGTCTCCCCTGCCATGAAAGAAGAGGGGAAGAAAGGCACACTAGGCCTGTCACCTGGAGCAAGGAAAGGAGGAAGGTGATGGAAAGAAATGTGAAGCGAGACTAAATCACCTGGAAGGAGGGTAAATATACTGATGTTTGGCACTGTGCTCTACCTGCCGTCAGAGTTACTGAAGTTCCACAATTGGCTCTTCAGAGCTGGGCCTTATGGAAAGAAGTGATAGCCAAGGCCGGGTACAGTGACTCCCGCCTGTAATCCCAACATTTTGGGAGGCCAGGAATTGGAGACATAGCGAGACTCCATGTCTTCAAAAGATAAAAATTTGTCTGGTCATGGTGGCATGCACCTGTAGTCCCAGCTACTCGGGAGGCTGAGGTGAGAGCATTGTTTGAGCCTGGGAAGTTGAGTCTGCAGTGAGCCATGATTGTGCCATTGCACTCCAGCCTAGGTGACAGAACGAGACCGCGTGTGTGTGTGTGTGTGGTGTGTGTGTGTGTGTGTGTGTGTGTGTGTGTGTGTGAGTGTGTGCGCGCGCATGTGTGTGAGGGAGAGAGAGACAGACAGACAGATGGAGTCGGGGGGGTGTGGGGGAGGGATGGAAAGAGGAAGGAAAGGAAGGAGAGCCCAGCCATCAGCAGCGCAATGAAAACTGGCATTTTAGAGTTTTACCTTGATTCCCAACCTAAGCATCCTATGTTTGGGTCCATTTATTTGCATCCTTCTCCCATATGTACATGCTCTCTTTCCTTTGAGTGCCTGGGAAAGCAGAGAAGCTCCATAATGCTCTTTAGCATTTTCTAGATACTTGCCATCACAGAGAAGTGTTTAGGAGGAGGTCCTTGAGTAGAGGCCAGAAGCTCTCTCAGTGTCTCTTCCAGCCCTGACTACTAAAATAGCTCGTACTGCAGAGACATCCACACCAAATACAGCAGTGAATGGGGAGCTGGAGCACTGGAAGAGAAAAGCAGGGTATGAAATCCACGTAAATGCTAACTAAAAAGTGAACAAAAATAGTGTAGGGGATAGGGAGAAGGAGTTAGGCTGTGGGGACAGGAAAGAGAGACAAGAGTGTGCTCAGGAGGCATTGATGGAAAAGCCTTTTGTAGCTTTCTGTTGTCCTAGCGGAGGGGAGGTAGTTACCCAAGGAGTTGGGTAAAGATAACTACTGTTTCATACATTTTACTTCCAGATATTTGGGTTTTCCATTCATTCATATATATATATGAGTTCATTTATTTGATCAGAAATGTTAGTGCCTACTACCTTCCAGGCACTGGCTTAAGTAAGGGTGAATAAGGAATGGTCCGTGGTGTTAAAGAACAGGCTTATTTTTCTTTCCTAAATTCCCGGGCATAAATATTCCATTTATTCTTTCTGCAAACCTTATTTTAAAGTGCTTATTACAGTCTGCAAAAAATTGATATTTTTATAACATCTGACTCCACCATAAGGCCACAGGCTCCCCAAGAGCAAGGTTTGTGTCTTACTCATATTTGTATTCACAGCACACTTCTGTCCCCAGTACGTTTTCAGGCTTCTAGAACTTTATAAAAAGTGACAGTTGGCTCATTTCCCACATCCAGTCCAAATCAACTTGCCGTGATTCTTTCACGCCCAATATATAAAATAAAGATACAGAGTGACCCTCTTCAATCACATAATTTAAGGGCCTCATTAACATGTAGGCATATGAGGAATAACTTCTTTAAATCCTTACTTAGAAGAGGGCAGAACTGCACAGTTGTTGTCTTACTGTCATCCTTTTTTTTGTTTTTGTTTTTGTTTTTGAGGCAGGCTCTTGCTCTGTTGCCCAGGCTGGAGTGCAGTGGTGCAATCACAGCTCACTGCAGCCTCGACCTCCTAGGCTCAAGTGATCCTCTCACCTCAGCCTCCCAAGTAGCTGGGACTGCAGGTGTGTGCCACCATGCCCAGCTATTCATTTTTATTTTTATTTTTTGTAGAGATGGGGTCTCACTATGTTGCCATATTGATCACTCCTGGGCTCAAGTAATCCTTCTGCTTCAGCCTCCCAAAGTGCTGGGATTACAGGCGTGAGATACCACATCCAGCCTGTCATCCTTCTTCTTTAACATTTACTGAATATCTTTTCTCAGTGATGTTTAAGTGTCTTTTTGCTAGTAGTTTGCAGGCTTTCCCAGAGCCTCATAAAGTCAGTGGATAAGAGAATCCACCAGTGATTTGTACGGCATCATCCGCTTGGTGAGTGGCAGGACCACTCTCCTGACACCCTCGTCAGTGTCCTCTACAAGTATCATTCTTTCCAGGATGGCTCCCAGGATTGAAGGCAGGGAATCCAAGGTATTGGAAAGATTCTTGTAGCTATTAAGGCCAAGTAAGCACCAAATCAGTAAAAACAAAATTAATGAAGAGGCCCTTCTCTTAAAATGGTCTGCATTATGAAGATGACCTCTGGTAGAAAATATAATTAAAACATATATAGACCACTGAACTGTATGCTTAAAAGTGGTTAAAATGATCAATTGTATGTGTGTTTTAGCAGAATAAAAAATTAGAAAAAACACAGAACTTTCTCATATAATTTTTAGTCTATTATAAATTAATGAGTAATAAGCAAAATTCTAAGCTCAATTTAAACCATTTTAGCCTTAGGAGATTAATCATAATAGAAATAGAAGATTTGCTATATCTCCTTCCAATCAGGTATATGTTGATAGATAGGCGAGTCATGAAAGTATTTCTATGTATTTGTTTCTTCAACCATCTGTCCATCCATTCATTCCTCCATCCTGTGTTGTAGTAAATGTTTTGTGCCAAGTACTGTGGTGGTAAAGCATCACTATCCCTTAGTAACTTACTGTCATCTAGCTCCATCTGTGACATCTTCTTTAATACCCTACTAATCTGTTAAGTAGAATTGACCAATTCCTCCCTTGTGATTCCACAATCCTTTGTTCATTCAGTTAGCCATCATTCAAATGTTTCTACCACACACTATGTACTGTGTTAGGAAGGTACTGGGGCTGTAAGGTCAAATAGAAGACAGCCTTTGCTCTTAAAGAACTCAGTAGTAGAGTAGTAAACCAATGATTGCAGTACATTATTGTGACGGTGAGGCAATGGAGGTTAAGTAGTGATGCAAAGAAGAGAGTAGACAAACAATGTAGCCACATGCTACAGGTGAGAGTGGTTAGAAAGCCTGTGGCTGCAGTATTGAAAACATATTGACAGGCATGAGACTAACAGCAGGAGACTCTCTCTTCCTTTTTAATAGAACATCTTGTATTCTACTATAGTTAATTAACTGTGTGTGTCCTTCCTATAGACTGCGAGCTGTTTGAAATCAGGGATGATTTTATTCATCTTTATATCCTCCCTGTGGTTTACTCATCTTTATATACTCCATGTGCCTAGCACAGTGCCTTGCATATGCTAATGTCCTATAGATGCTGAAAGGTGCAAATGAATTGCAGAGAATGGTGAAACCAAGTTGAGTGACAAAGGCAGTAGAATATGAATATTCTCAATAATCAACTCTCAGCTAGAAACAGGCAGCCCCCTATGAGAAGGTGACATATCTTGGCATGCTCACATAATCGCTGTTCTAGAAAATATTTCAGTGGCTTTAACCCTCGAAGCTGTTCTCAAGATGTGAGAACACACTGATTTCTAATGCTGAACAGTACCTAAATCGCAGTCACAAGTGTTTTAAAGCTGCACTGAGTGCAGCTTTAAAACAATAACCCGTATTCTAAGACACATCCTGGCAGAGAGGAACCGTGTCCCTAGGTTTGAGGCAGAGAAGAGAAATAGCCTTTGTCCCAGCAAAAACCATAACATCTGTACAGTGGCCTTTAGCATACACAGGCTTTCATGTGTATGATCGAAGAGCAGCTGCAACTGCAGATCAAAGGAGAGCCTTTGTGTGGTGCTGATTCATGGCAGGGACTACGGGTCACTCAGCAGTCTCTTTAGCTAAGCTGGTATAAGCAGAGAGTGACACCAGTGGATTTATCCTCTTTAGATACAGATGCACATTTTAGTTAGTCTTTGGTGGCAACTGCAGCATGGGAGCATGAAATGAATCCTCAACTGGAAATAGAAGGCCTGGATGCCGAGTCCTAGCTTCGTGGGTAACCAGTTAGTTAGGGGACAGTTTCCATTAATATGGGGAGGTATACACTTGCCTACCTCACTGGGTTATTGTAAAGATTAAATGAGACCATCAGTAAATATTTGAGCACCTCCTGTTTGCCAAGTGCTCTATTTGCTCTAAATGGACCCTGACGTCTCCCTCATGAAGATTTCAGTTTAGTGGGAAAGATGGCTATTAAACAAATTATTAAAAATAAGTGATTCAGGCATGTCAGGTGCCATGAGGGAGAATGGCAGGATGTATCACAAGAGAGACTGTGTGGGGTGGAGGAGGGGTTTAGTGGGAACCTAACCTAATCTGAAGGTTCCGGAAAGCCTTCCTGAGGAAGCGGTCTTATTTACTGGACACGAATACACCTGTGACCTGCAAAATTTGTGCAATTAGAAGGAAAGATCAGTATTTTCGTTGATGTTCTTATTTCTCAAGGCCTTGTGATTTGTACTCTGGAGAATAGTTCGTTTTCAGTAGTTGTCTACTCTGTTCAGGGAAATTCAGGGAAATTGAGAAGTATTGTCTTCTTTGTTATTAGAATTATTAGTTATTAGGACTTAGAACTGGTTGATAACTGCAGAAAAAGTGAACCTTCAGCAGATTGTGTGTTATTAACCACTTTTTGTAAAGAAATACTCAAAGCCCAATGAGATTAAGTGACTTGACCAAGGTCATATTGTTGTCTGCCATGGCATGGTTCTTGTTTTCTTTAACAAAGATAATACCTTAATACATTCATTTGAATTTTGAACTGGAAAAGTGGTGAGGCTGGCTGTCCCTCCAGTTGCTGATTAAATGCCAGCAGTCACAGGATAACAGCTTGCCGTGTATCATGCCTTTTGTAATATGGCATTGTGATTAAGAAAGTGGGCTCTGGGACCACAATGCCTGGTTGAATTGGTTCTGGGACATACTGGCTATGAGATGCTGAACAAGTTAATTAATCTCACTGTGCCTCAGATTCTTCTTGCAAAAAATGGGTATTGTAATAGTATCCACCTCATAGGGTTATTGTGAGGAATAAGTGAGTTGCCACAAGTAAAATGCTTAGAATAGAGCTTGGCACGTAATAAATGCTTGACGAATTTTCTTTATGTGTTTTTTAAGAATGAAAAGGAAACTCTTAACAAAGAAAAAAACCACGGAAAACAAAATAAGCCCCTCTTCCTAACCAGAAACACACCCAACAATTTTTTTGTTTTTAATTTTCAGTGCTTTTTTTTCTTTAGGGCAGAAAGTAACCATTAAATTATTTGTGTTCCCATTAAACACATTAAACCATTAAAGGTGTTCACATTTCCAAACTAAAGCAAGGCAAAGCTTTTTTTTCTTTTTTTCTCCAACCTGATCCTTCTCCACCTGATTCCTCTGTTATGCCTTTACAGCTACAGATCTGGGACACAGCAGGTCAAGAGAGATTTCGGTCCATTACCCAGAGTTATTACCGAAGCGCCAATGCCTTGATCCTCACCTATGACATTACCTGTGAGGAATCCTTCCGTTGCCTTCCTGAGTGGCTGCGGGAGATAGAACAATATGCCAGCAACAAAGTCATCACTGTGTTAGTGGGTAAGTAAGGGCTAACCAGGAGGGAAATTGATTTGTGGGCGTTAGAGGACTTATAATCACATAAAGCTCATACATTGCTACCTTCCAAGAATATAGTCTGTAGCTAATAATTCATGCAGTCAACCTTTAGTTCTTCTGCAATTGAAGAGAAAATGAAATAGGTGCTATCCCATGGTGACGGTTTAGAAAAATAAAGTAGAAAACATTTTCTATCAATGCAGGCTCTAGGGAAGAAGTTAGATGGCCATGAAAGTTATGTGAGCTGCTAAAAATTTTAAAAGTCTAATTACAAGATGAAATAAATGGCTGTTCTAGAAGAAAAATGTATCTTTTAAGTTGATTAGGAATTCATTATTGAAGCAATTGTTTATTGCCTTAAAAATGGATTTTGGTGAATTTTTTTCTCTTCCTAACATTTAGCCTGATTTGAGAAACTCTATGTTTCAGAAAGAATCTGCTAAGGGCAATGCTATAGTTCGTTTCATTTTGTAGGAGAATAAAACCTCTATTTAGTGTCGGGGAAAGCATAAAACAACCCTTGATTTTCTATCATGACTGATACATGCATTGAAATGGACCAAGTCATTAAAAACTTCTCTGTCTGTAGTGGAAAAGTGTCAGTAACCATTTGATCATTAACATATTTTCTTCCTAGAAAGGAACGTTCCTATATAGTCTAGCAATACCTGAATTTGGGAAATTTGAGTAGAGAGCCTTAGAAGCATTGTTAAGTTACAAATTATGGTGAATAATAAGCTCAGTAAACACTTTAGAATAGTGTTATAATTGGTATATGTGTGCCAGGTATGATACGAGGAACTTTATGTATCATGATCCCTGATTTACAGATCAGGAAACCACGACTCAAAGAGAGGTGAAGCTCTTTTCCCAAGGTCACACAGCATGTAAGATCAACTCCAAGTCCTGTAGTTGTCCAGCTGTAATATGTTATGTTGTAACAAATTGCTAGACTCTTCCTTCAAGCTGCTGGGTGAAGCATCTGTGTTTCTATGAGCTAGTGCTCCCTGTAAAACCCTTTTGGACAATGTTGAACCTTTGCCATAAAGCATTTGAGAGGTCTACATTTGTACCTTCTGTTTTACAGAAACCTTCAGGAACTTGAGTCAAAGCATTACTACCTGGGATTTTATCTAAGGAAGTTAAACAAAAATTTGAGGGGAGATAATTAGTACAATATGAAAGAAGAATTGGCTTAAAAAACAATTATTTCCCTGATCAACTCATGAATTATTTTTTTTGTTTGTTCAAATTAAGATCCAAATAAGATCCAGAAGCCGGGCACTGTGGCTCACACCTGTTTTGGGAAGCTGAGTCAGGAGGATTGCTTGAGCCCAGCAGTTCTGACCAGCCTGGGCAATATAGCGAGATTGGCCAGGCATGATGGCATGTACCTGTGGTCCCAACTACTCAGGAAGCTGAAGCAGGAGGATCACCTGAGCCCAGAAGTTGAAGGCTGCAGTGAGCTATGATCACACCACTGCATTCAGCCTGGGTGACAGAACCAGACTCTGTCTCAAAAAAAAAAAAAAAAGAACGCCATCTAAGGTCCATACATTGTGATTGACAGCTACATCTTTTCATTCTTTTTTCTGAAGTTTCCACTCCCATTTTTTTTTTTTTCTCTATTAGAATTTATTGCTAATGCATTTGTTTGTCCTATAGGCTTTACAAGTCTAAATTTTGTTTTATAGCCCCTGAGGTATCATTTGATATCACCTCCATCACCTGTATTTCTTGCAGATTTGTAGGTAAGTCTAGAGGCCTGATGACAGTCAGGGTTTTTTTGGTTTTCTTTTTAGACAAAACACTACATATATCATACTCTGAGGGGTAGTTCTCATAGGACAGGCAAGAAGAATGCTTGATTCTTTTTTATTCACCACTTTTCAAGGTAATGAGCTGGTTCTCCAATATCTTCTAAAAGTAACTATTGACATCTGTTTATATTTTTAATATTATTATAAATTTATAGATTTAAATAGATTTGATGGGCTGGGCACGATGGCTCACGCCTGTAATCCCGGCACTTTGAGAGGCCGAGGCAGGTGGATCACTTGAGGTCAAGAGTTTGAAACCAGCCTGGGCAACATGGTGAAACCCCATCTCTACTAAAATATACAAAATATTAGCCAAGCATGGTGGCGTGTGCCTGTAATCCCAGCGGGAGACTGAGGCAGGAGAATCTCTTGAACCTGGGAGGCAGAGGTTACAGTGAGCCGAGATTGCACCACTGCACTCCAGCCTGGGTGACAGAGTGAGACTCTGTCTCAAAAACTAACTAACTAAATTTGATGTATTTCAGTCCCTTGCAATTATTATTACTGATGCTCCCATTATTCCAACTTTACCAGTGGGAGCTTCTTCAAATGGGCTCCTGAGTCCTTTTGATATGACCCCAGGAATGTTGGATAATTTTTTTGCTTTCTGGTACAACAAGTGTTCCAGTCACATCTTGTGTATTTCCTGCCCCAGACCTGGAATTAGCCATTTGTTCAAGAAGTGCTTTATTTTCAATAGGGAGTCGTATTTAGAGGCCACAACCTAGGTGTTAGGAGCCCTCCTGTTTGGCCATTGTTTTTAGGCCTTTCAGTGGACAGAGCTTCTGTGTATGTGTGCATGTGTGTGGTGGATTCTTAGTATCCTCAGGAGGGTTTTCCTATTAGGTTCTGCTAGCGTTCCGACTCACAAGACTACCGTAGACCACGCATGGCATCGTGTTCACTTAGAAGGACACAGGACAGGAAACACAGCTTAACAGCAGATCAGCATCCAGCATCCCTCTTCAGTGGAAGTAATCCTAGTAGCAGTCCACATAACTTTCCAGGACCTCCTACCCAGTCCCCACACCCCAGACAATTCTAGTGTGAGGGAGCAAGGTTCATGTCAAACAAATGGAGGATCTGCCTTGGCCTAGCAGCCTCAATACCCCATAGGAGCCTAAATCTATCATAACAACTCCACAATCATAACTTTCAGGGTCTCTTCAAGTGAAGTCACCACATTCAGGGAAGCTCAAGGCTATGGCTTTCCATTAGGTATTTATAACTCATAGATAGAATTCCCAGACCAGAAGTAATTTATCAATGAGGGGTCATTTTTACCATAAGTGGTGTTGCCAGATAATATAATTGATACACCTTTGTCAGGTTTCCTGGAGAATTTGAGGTAGGTACAAAACTTTTTAAAGATAAAATACATCATGAATTATTCATACTGATACTTCTATTTATAATTCAGGACTGCAGAAATTTTACTTAACCTCATTAATCTTATGTTTGTATTTCATTTTTCCTATGCCAAAAGTCCCAGTTCCCAAAGATACCAGCATAACTACTAATTTGCTTTATCCCATAATACACAGATAGCAACCTCAGAATAATAATACCAACAGCACCACCACCAAGAATGATTACTGAAACAGTTCAAGATTGTTTCTTCAATTATTTTTGTCCTTAGGCTATATACCACTGGGGTTGCATGGAATTACTGTATTTTAAACACCTTGAAATAGTTACTCTGTTGGCCCAGCTCAGTGGCTCAATCATCTATAATCCCAGCACTCCGTAGGCCGAGGCAGGTGGATCGCTTAAGCTCACAAGTTCAAGATCAGCCTGGACGTGGCGAAACCCTGTCTCTGCAAAAAAAAAAAAAAAAAAAATTGGCCGGGCGCGGTGGCTCAAGCCTGTAATCCCAGCACTTTGGGAGGCCAAGACGGGCGGATCACGAGGTCAGGAGATCGAGACCATCCTGGCTAACATGGTGAAACCCCGTCTCTACTAAAAATAAAAAAAAAAAAATTAGCCAGGCGAGGTGGTGGGCGCCTGTAGTCCCAGCTACTGGGGAGGCTGAGGCAGGAGAATGGCGTGAACCCAGGAGGCGGAGCTTGCAGTGAGCTGAGATCCGGCCACTGCACTCCAGCCCAGGCGACAGAGCAAGACTCCGTCTCCAAAAAAAAAAAAAAAAAAATTAGCTGGTCATGGTAGTGCACGCCTGTAGTCCCAGCTACTGGGGAGGCTGAGGTGAGAGGGGATGGCTGGAGCCCAGGGGAGGGAGGTTGCAGCAAGTCAAGATCGCGCCACTGCGCTCCAGCCTGGGCAGTAGAGCCAGACTTTGTCTCAGTTAAAAGAAAAAACGGGTTATACTCTGTGTGGTTATTCCACACATGATGAACATGTTCATTTGCTTAATTTTGCTTTCAGTTTTTAGGGATTGTTTTTTAAATTTAATTTTGAAATTAATTGTATAATTATATAAAGCATTTTTAAGTTCCTAAAGTAAAATCTACAAAACAAAGTATATTAAGAGAGATCAGGTTTCTATTCCTTTCACTTCAACCCTGTTCTTTCCATAGGTACCCATTTTCTTTTAAATTAAGATTTTGGTTTATTCTTCTATTAAAAAATATAGAACTAAAATATGTGTGTAATATATGTATTCATATCCTTCCCTTTTTCTTGGATAGACAATTGCTATTGTATATACTTTTTTTTTCTGCTTTGCTTTTTTTTTCTTAACAGCATATCCCAATGTTTCCATTACATGGCAGCATATAGAAATACTCCTAATTGATTTTTACAGCAGCAAATACTCCATTGTGTGGATGTACCATAGTTTATTCAGTCAGTGCCCTACTGATGGACATCTGGGTTGTCTCTAGTTCTTGCCATTATGAATGGCACTCTTTTTTTTTTTTTTTTTTTGAGATGGAGTCTCACTCTGTCACCAAAGCTGGAGTGCAGTGGTGTGATCTCAACTCACTGAAACCTCCACCTCCGGGGTTCAAGTGATTCTTCTGCCTCAGCCTCCCAAGTAGCTGGGACTACAGGCACGTGTCACCACACCCGGCTAATTTTTGTATTTTTAGTAGAGACAGGGTTTCACCATATTGGCCAGGCTGGTCTCGAACTCCTGACCTTGTGATCCGCCCACCTTGGCCTCCCAAAGTGCTGGGATTACAGGTATGAGCCACTGTACCCAGCTGGCACTCATATTTTAAAGTAAACATTTCAGTAATCACAGTCACATTTGTTTTGCTTTACTCGCCCATCTGTCTGGTTTGACTTCAGATCTGGAGTTGAATTTTGATGCTTCTCAGCCTGCAAAAAGTCAAATGCTGATTCTTTATTTGATTTTACTACTGTTATAGGCAACAAGATTGACCTGGCTGAAAGGAGAGAGGTTTCCCAGCAGCGAGCTGAAGAATTCTCAGAAGCTCAGGACATGTATTATCTGGAGACCTCAGCCAAGGAATCTGATAATGTGGAGAAACTCTTCCTTGACTTAGCATGCCGACTCATCAGTGAAGCCAGACAGAACACACTTGTGAACAATGTATCCTCACCCTTACCTGGAGAAGGGAAAAGCATCAGCTATTTGACTTGTTGTAATTTCAACTAAAGGCTGAGGCACGGAGAAGCAAAAGGAATCAGCAACTGCCCTGATGGGCCATGAGATGCTGGGGAGATCTGGCGATGACTGTGGCTCCCGCTCTCGGACCTTCTGACTCCTGTGGGCTCCTGAGCTTACAAAGCATGGCAGGCCAAGGGCCTCAACCACAGGCCAGCATTAGCAGAACATATAATGGTTTCACCCTTTTGCAGTCTGGAGTTGGAGCAAGGAGAAAATTGCACTAGGCACTCCATGATCTGCAGAGCATGTTGCTTTTGTGTTTTTAAAAAGCAAGTAAAAGCGCATTCCTGAACAGAGTCCGGGGGAAATGTACTGTAGGGATCCCTCCTGCACATCAGTGGGTGCATGTGGGAGCCGTTCTTTAGGGCTTCAGTGGTAATCATTTTGGGGCCCTGGTTTTCTTGTCTACCAGATAAACCAAAACTGGGAAGGCCAAGTACAGTCTCTGTGGTGCGTATTGACGACCCCATGGAGATTTTGAAAAGTGTTATTTCTCTTGTCTGCAGGCACTTTCAAGAACTTGGGGATGTAAAAATGAAATGAAACCTTTACCCATGACCAACAGTAACAATCATTGTTTTAATAATATATACAAACTTCATGACTCCTTTTGGTGCTAATGATTCCACTATTTCACAGACCAAACGTTTTAGTACGTTGATGTCCTTAAGTGTATTATAAAGAAATTTAAAAAATGGGGGAAGTCCATGAATCGGCACTCTTTCTCAAAGTCTCATTACTACCTTTTTAAAGGTGGATTTTTGGGAAAAGAGAATAGTTTTCCTTTTATGTTCTCCTCTGAATCTCTACCACTTTCTTCTCTTGTGTCTCCGGCCCTTTATGTAAATGAAAAAGTTTGCAAAATGAAAAAAATAAATAAATAAATGGTTGATGATATTCTAATATAAAAACTTAGCTCTAAGACATTCTGAGTAGTATGAGGAAACAGACCAGATATGACCAAAATACTGTGGATGAATGGACTGTAGTGCAGGGCTCCAAGCAGAGCACAGTCCTCGATAGTAGGTCACGTCTTTTACTTCCTGGTACTCTCCATCTTGGACAGACCAAGGCTTAGGATTTTGTATATTTTTTAGTATGATAAGTGAGAATAGCAACAGATGAAAAGTCTCACAACCCGTTTTTGTATCTTCTGTGATAACCTTAGAAAAATTCTGCTTGTGGAAGCAGATTGAACTGTCATTTATCCCCTCCTTCTTGTAATAATGTTACCTTCAGATGCTTAACTATAGGTTCTTTCTTTTTTCTTTCTCCTTCCCTCTCTGTTTTTCTGGTCTCTCCTTTTCTTCTTTCCTCCCTCCCTCCTTCCCTCCCATCCTTATATGCATGTGTTACTGCAAATCTCCAATTCAAATGGAGGTGTATATGCCTTTACTTAGCCAATTTAAAAACAGGACTCAAAATGGGAGATGTGCTGCTGAATATGTGTTTCTGTTTCTTCAGTGCCATACTTTGATAGCTTCCAATTTGTTCACTGATATAAATGCAAATTGGGAAAATAATTAAACCTGTATGCTGTTGATGCTGTCAGATGTTTCTGTAGCTTGCTGCTTAGCATAACTGAGGGAGGAGTAATGGAATAAGGATATGATGTTTAATTCCACTGTTGCTGTAGATGGTGACAATCTCAGTCCTGATATGTTGATGTTTGAAAGCTATTTAATTGTAAAGAATTGAGTCATGTAAAGACACAATGTGGATAAAGCATTTCTGGCATTTCTCTAGCAGATTCCAGATTGACCAGTCTCTTGCACATGAGATTATGCATATTTTTTAAGGGACTGATACTTTTGATTGGCCTCACTGTGTTTTTCCTGATCCTATGGGAAAGAGAAAGGGATCCCAGAAGTTTGACTTGTTTTTCTTTTAGAATCTGTCTCTGCAGGAAAGAAAAGTCATTTTAATAAAAACCAAAATAAATCCCCGCCACTAAGCCAGCAACTAAAGGTATTCAGAAAACAAGTTAATCAAGGAGGGCAGAAGAACATTTTTTAAACTGTAAGGAAATGTTCCTACGTTTAGATTTATTACCTGTCATTTAGGGCAAAAATCCAGTGTCCCCAGCACATGATGACCCAACTTTGTCTCACAGTAGCAAGTGTGTTGAAAATAAAGTTGCTTTGTGAACTTAGAGGAAATGGCTGTGTTAGATTGGACTGATTTAGTTGCAAAATAACACCTTTTAGGGTCACACTTGTATTTTTCCCTAGGGTTTAGCCTTCTCTGTATACCCTTGGCTAGACTCAGAAGGGGATTAAAAAGCTCTGATGTTGGCCTCTTTCTTCCTTGTTGCTCCTCCCAGCCTTTCCATAACTTACCCATCCACAGCCCACCAGCAGGAACACATGAGAATGTGGGACTTTGTTTCTTTTTTTCTTAGTTGTGTGATTTCCAGATTAGGCCTTAAGGATGCTTGTCTACTAATATATCTCAAGTTTGAAAACAATCCCTGACAATTTTGTAGGTGCAATAAATGTTAGTCAAATAAACATTTAAGTGCCAAGAAGGAGGGGTGGGGGGAGGAGCTTTTTTTGATTAAACAGAAATTCCTTCAAGTAGAACTTGAGAAAGGACACTAATTACAGTCATCTTAACCCAGGCCAGAACGTAAATTTATTGGTTTGCCTAACGGTCTTATTGTCATGGCACTGTTTGCTAAGATGAGCCTTCTTTACATAAAAATGAACTCTCATCTAGTGGTGGATGAAAAAAGAGAAATTGCTTTATCATAGTTTAATTTGGCTTGAACTACCAGGGTTCATGTATTCCTCCATTTTTGGTGTGATCTTTTTCTTCTTTCAATAAAGTTATTAAATATATGGCAAAACATTTTTGTTTCCAATGAAAATGCATGATACTCATGTCATGGAGTCAGGCTTGGGAAAGTCTATGAAATAATAGTTTGCTGATAATGATATTTTATTATGGCTTTGTGTAGACTACATCCTCAAAGGATTTTGTGCTTCTTTGCCCATAGAAGGCTTTTTCTCCCTTTGTATGCATTTATTAAATCTGTTGAATTATATTAATATTTTTTGAATTTACAGGGCCAATGATCTTTTTGGTGGATTACTTAGATTAGGCCATGGGCTCTTCCTGACCTTTCTTTTTCTCGGTCTTTTAATAATTTCACGTTTTTATCTCTCCCTGAGTAAAGTGGCAAGAAAACTAAAAGTGAAAGTTAAATGGGTTGATTTGACAATGTTTCAAGTTCTGATTTAGAGTTAATAAGGAAGGTAGAAACGATTGACCAAAATAAGATATTTGGATCAGGATTATCTAAGCCGTTTAGATTTGGCCAGAGATGCGAGATTTAACAAAGGACTGGGTTCTTATCTTCTTTCATTCATGAATATATGCTTTGGGAGGACACTGGTGATTCCCACACAATTAGGCCAATGATTTGCCACATTACCCTTTAAGCTAGCCCATAATTCTACCAGATCCCACACCAAGTTTCAGTTCATGACTCATACCGAATAAATAGCAGTTGTAAATGATTTTGAATTGGTCTTCCTACTAAAGTGAAACATCTTCTTTTAAATCAAGCCACATGAATGAACTAGCACAATCAGAAAAAATGTTTCTTTCTTTTTTTTTTTTTTGGCATATCAAACCAATGGCCTTCTCCACTAAGCGAGCAACTAAAGGTATTCAGAAAACAAGTTAATCGAGGTGGGCCGAACTTTTTGAACTGTGAGGAAATGTTCCTAAGTTTAGATTTATTACCTGTCATTTAGGGCAAAAATCTAATGTCTTTTTTATTTCTTAATCCTGTAGAACTCTGTATTTCACAGTAACGAGTACTTAGGGATCATTGCTCTGTTAGCCTCTGGGAGAGATCTTCTAGGGTTTGCCATTACTTTTTTTCTATAATTTTTGTTGTTGTTGTTGTTTTAACTGCAACTGGTTACTTTTCTCAACTGTGGTCCTGACATGTTTATACTATGATACTTTTGAGACTTCACTAAAGAATTAAAAGCTGTGAAACAACATTTGCTTCTCATCCTTCAGACAAAATGTGTTCCATTTAACCAGCATGGTTAAACACTAATTTTGGGATAAGGGAGGGATATGTTTTCTTTACTTTCTTTTTGGATTTTATTTCTGTGACATGAGCCAATTTGTGTTTGGAAGGAAAGATGCCTTCCTTTACATTCTTCACACTGGCAATTTTTTCATACTGAATCAAGAAATTATCATCCCTTCAAAACACATATTAATATAGCAACGTTAGAGTAAGGGAGATGGTATATCATCTCCTCAGTCCCTTGATGTTGGAATGTTATTATCATTTCCAGGAGCCATACTTTGAAATTAAAAACAAATGGAGGCATTACCAGTCTGGTGAAGGCATTTTAAATGCAAGACATTGAAAGAATACTTGAAGGATTTGGGGAGACTTAGGTTAGGAAAAAGAGGGTAATACAATTAGTGCATTAGAGCAAGATGCTCTGTGGTTCAGAGGGGTGGAATGAGGCCCACTGAATGAGGCTGTAGGGACACAGATTTGGTTCACTATGGGACAGGCTGCCTCAGGTGATAGCCTCTGTCAAGAGGCAAAGATGTGGAGAGGATCCCATTGGTTGGAGATTGGAGCAGGTGACCTATTAACCTAAATTCTCATGTTGTATGTAGTACTTTGCCCCTCATAACATGTTCAATTAAATATCTGTTAATTCATAGCTAATGATTTTTTTAATGGGCCCTCGTTCTTCTGCCACAGTGCACCCCACCTTCATCTTTCAGGGAAGAGGTTGGTTGCACGTTGTTAGGCCAAGAGACTGACCCTCCATTATGCCCTATGCTGGACTTGCTTTGTCAGTCCATTCGCTGATGTCCTGTTGAAATCACAAATTGGTTCTTGAGTTTAAAATCAAAAGGTATTGTTTTAGTAGAAGTTACATGAAATTATTCATTTATCACTTGCCAAACATAGGCCTTGCTTTGTTTAATAAATAATGGGTGTCTCTGTCAAGATTTTAGGATATGCCTTTTTAACAGAGCAGAATCTTTTGTTAAAGTTCTCACAAACAGACCAACAAGAAGTTTTGCAGCTCCCAAGAGAGATGGGCTGGTGGGTCACTGACATAAAGCAGTCCCCAAGTCTCAATGACATTTCCTTTGTTGGTTTGATTCTCTTGAGAATACATAAGTTTAAAAGAACTGAGGTCAAATTGCTTTATGTGGAAAGCAATAAAAACAAGTATTTTTGACTTGAAAATTAGAGGTAACTGTAAGCAATTTTTGCTAATGAAGCCTATGGCCCAAATTATTCCACCTGCAAAATAACTTTCACCCTTGCAAGGCTGATAGATGGCTCTTCACTGGTCTTTTTTTGTTTGTTTTTGTTTTTGTTTTTTTAAGTCATTGGTCTTAAATCAGTATGGTGACAAATCTATTTGAGTTTGATTGAGACTTCCTTGGACTCCTTTGGACAAGAGGTCAGAGCACAAAGGCTAGTCCACCCCTTCTTTGACTTCTTGAGGTATGAGCCAAAATTTTACTTTTCCATTGATTTAAAGCAGAATTTTTGGAGACACTGTGTTCTAGTTCCTGATGGAATCTTTGGTGGTTGGTGACTTCGACACTTCAGAGAGTGATGTGGGGAGTTATATAGAAGGGGAAACACTAGTTTAGGTGTGAGGAGTCCTAGTATGCCACAAATTAGCTGAGACTTTAGGCGAAGCACAATGTCTTGATCATCAATCTTCTCATCTATGAGACAGACCTGTCAGGATTATTGTGAAAATTAGATAAGTTGAAAGTACAGTGCTTGGTAAACAGCACTCAAATATTAGTTCCTTTTCTCCTTAATTAAGAGCAGGCTTTGAATGGTCTGATGCCAAGTGTAGATCCTTAAGAGACAAAACAAAGACACTTTCCTGGCTTCAAAGAAAAGAACTCCATTTCTGAAAGGGTGCCTTAAAAGGAAGTCATTTATCTGATCCATCCTTTTGCCTTTGGGCATTGCTGTCACCCTCCATTTCTTTACAAACTTCAGGCAAGGTGGTCTCTCTCTCTCCCAATAGACAATTCCAGGGTTGTAAACTCATTATCAGGAAGCTTAATCTTAGAACTGAAATACCTCACAGAGCAATTTAAACCTCTTTCTTCTTGATCCTATTCTTCATGGGAAGAAAACTGGGTTGATCCCTATCTTCTTTTTAAGGAGCCATGTATGCCATTTATTATTGCTCTTTTGCCTATTTAAAACAATAACAGTCAGAAAAAAAAAAGATTATCATTGAAATGATAATCATTAAAATGATAATCATTATTTACTTAGTGAATGTCAGGATAGGTATTTATTACTCTTAGCTTCTTACTGGCATCAGATGTAGATCACAGTCTTACTGTTGATTAACTCTTCAGTTTTATATATATATATATATATACTTTGATTCTTTAGTTATATAATTGATAACAAAGTGTGCTTCTGAAGAATTATTCTGGCTGTATGGTTCTTGTTTCCTCCCCTTGGTAAAAATGGAGTCATGAATCTCAGTTTTGTGATCTGCTTTTAGTTTCATATATGACATTATTTGATGTACATAATTACTAACATCCAAAAGGGTTTCTTCCCCTTTCTACATGTGCACTAAATTCTAGAACAAAAATTGGAATACAAAATGCCTAAAAAAGCAAAAATTCATGT
This sequence comes from Trachypithecus francoisi, assembly GCF_009764315.1. NCBI lineage: Eukaryota > Metazoa > Chordata > Mammalia > Primates > Cercopithecidae > Trachypithecus > Trachypithecus francoisi. Next base: position 72,741,684 of record NW_022681473.1, on the reverse strand, counting down.
ACAGAAAAGCAAAAGATAATCTAGTTTGTTAAGATAATTTGTCACTAGCTGGTTGAATAATGCACAGTTTTTGTTTAAGGTTACACAGTTATGCCTGGATTAAATAACAATAGTAAAACCTGACAAGTCTTTTGAAAAACAGCTGCTAAACATATTGCTTTCTGGAATGTAATCATTAGCAACGAATATTCTCTTATTCTGTACAATTGCAGAATGCTGGTGGAACTTTCTTGTAGGCTATTTGACAATGAATGTTAATTGATTTATTTGTTTTAAATGTAAAATCCTCTTATCCCTTTAAGGCCAGTTTAGGCTTTCATGTCCCTGTGGTAGAAAATTTCAAATGCTGGCTTCTAATTTCTACTCACTGAAGTGTCTTCCAGACATGCCAGATGGTTGGAGCTCCTTTGATAGTATATAAGGGAGCTGCATAAATGTATTTGAACTAACTCGTGAACAAAATTTCTGTTTTCAGCAAAAAAAAAAAAAAAAAGGAAAAAGAAGAAACAAACTCTGCTCAAAATTTCAGATAATACAGGAGTAAAAAGAGGTTTTTGATCATCTGAAGGGAAAAAGTGTGCCCCATATATCTTGTACACACTTTTAATGCATGACTTTTAGTATAGAGATGAAATAAAATGCAAAATATATAATTCTGGAGATCTCAGCAGCTAGTTAAAATATTTAGAGAAGCTGCTTTATGAAAACTTAGAGAATCCTTGATCTCCCCCACCTTTCCTATCACTCTATTAAAACATGGATCTTTAATATTAATACACACATAGTTTTAACTAATAAACAAGTTAATCACTGAGTTTTATGAACTCGATACTTGATATTTGGCTATTGGTTTTAAGCATAGGATATCAGTATTATTTGTATACAGCAGTATATAAAATCTAACCAACTTCAGTATAAGAATAGTACTTGATTTTAAATGTTAATATGCAAGTATTAACAGTATACTACATCATATTTTATGTGTTCATATATTGATCTTTTTACTTAACAAAAAGCCTGTTAGAAATATAACCCACTGATGACCTGAGTCCAATTAGCTGAAAACATTCTGTAGAAAGATGATTGTATGAAAAATTCAATCAACATTAAAAAAGGGAAGGGGCGAGGGAACACAAACTTGAACAAAATATTCTTAAATGAAGTTGCATCTCTTTTTAAAATTAAGATACAATTCATGCACCACACAGTTTACCCTATTAAGGTGTAAACTTCAATGTTTTTAAACATATTCACTAAGTTGTGCAACATCACCACTGCCTAACTTCAGAACATTTTCATTACCTCCAAAAGAAACCCCATACCATTTGCAATCACTCCTCCTCCTCCTTCCCCCAGTATCTGGCAACCACTAATCTACTTTCTGTCTCTAAGAATTTGCCTATCCTGGACATTTCATATAGTCAAACAATATGTGGCCTTTTGTGTCTGGCTTCTCTAAACATAATGTTCTCAAAGCTCATCCATGTTGTAGCATCAATCAGTACATTGTTTTCATGGTTATATAATATTTCATTGTATGTTTATGCCACATTTTATTTGTCCATTTATCATTTGATGGACATTTGGGTTGTTTCCACCTTTTGATTATAATAATGCTGCTATGAACATTTATGTAAAAGTTTTTTGTATGGGTGTATGTTTTCACATCTCTCTTAAAAACAATTAGTCTAACAAATCATTTATGTTTCAGCAGAACCTCTTGCAATCCTATTTGGTGAGTGCAACTTATGATCTTAGTTTAATTGATCAATTAGGAGACCCCTGAATAAAGACTAACTCCCCAATATATCCATAAGACTTTTTCTATGAGCCTGTCATTTAGATGTGATAATCAATTTCATGAAGACTGTTTCGGTCTTGTAGAAATTGAGTTGCCATCACATAGAGGATTTCTTGTCCTCTGCATTGTTTAAAGGACAACTACCAATCATGCTGGATAAGAGTACTCATTCAATCTTTTAGGATTCAATGAAGTAGCATTTTAAATATGTAAGTTATTTTGTATATTGTCTGTCTTTTAAAGTTTGGACTTTACTTCTTGAAAAAAATTTGTCAAATCGCCAAACCATATGACTATCCATTCATTGTAGCTTATGTTTTTATTATTCAGAAATAATTCATACTGAGAGTAAAAGAAAAAGAATGTATTTTGTGTGCAAAGGATGAATGTATTAAAAACTTTTTATTTGTAACAATTTTTAAAAAAAAACTAAATGGAAATTGCTTTCCCATGTACTTGTATATAAATAAACATTTCCTGTTGCCCACATTTGGATAATCATATGCCATCAAAATATGTAAAAAGCAAACAAACTTTAAGTGTACTAATGTCTTTCAGCATGGTGCAAAATGTGCCCTGGATCTGGGGGATCTGGAGACCTGAGTTTAAATGTTGATTTTCTAACTGGCTAACTTTGGACAAGTCATTTAACATTTTGCACTATGGTTTTCTCCTTTATAAAACAAAGGGCTAGATTAGATAATCTTTAAGGCCTCCTCCGATTATAAACACTAAATGAGACTACTCTGCTATATTCAGGATATGAAAATTATATGCTAATTATTTCTATTGGTGAGGAAGATCCTTTATCCTATCATATATATTGGAAGGAGTATTACACTGAGAACTCGGAATCACAAATTCTAGTCCCAGTTCTGACACTGAGAAGCCATAAATTCTAGTCCCAGTCAATGTGACTTCAGGTTAATCACTTCATTTTAAACTTTATTTTTCCCAACTACAAAATATGGACACTAGATTAGATAGTTTCAAGATCCCTTGCAGCTAAAACACATTATATGATATCACTTGAGATTTTCTACACAATTAGTAATGAGACTACTCATCACTAGTAGGACATTCATTCCTTCACCCATTCATTTATTCACCATTTATTGAACATCTACCATAGGGCAGGCACAAGAGTCTGCCTTTTAGATGCCCCCATCTCCACTGCAGAAGTCATAGATTTGCACCTTTTCCTGAAATTCATTTCCACCCCAATCCTTGCCTCTCACCCTCTGCCTTGAGCGTGCATTTCAGAGTTGAATGTCCTAGATTAAGAGTACAGTAGGTCATGGAACATGATAGAGTTAACAGGATGACAAAGGTGTCAAACCTTTGACCTTGGGCTCTCTGGCATAGTGTTCTTTAGTTAATTGAACATAGGCAATCTGTAACCCTTTCTGCCACTATTATTTAATATTTATAAAGTATTGGGCTTTGAAAACCATCTGCTATAATTTTATGTTATTGTCCTACGGCAGCTTATCTGCAGTTGGTAAGAGGCTCTTAATTTTGCTATTTTACCACCTTCACTAAAAGGATGTGTTTGCAGAAATTTCTTTTCTAAATTTGCATGTGTCATGGTTTTTAAGTGTTCTATTATTAATATTAGTTTGAACCACATGGAACTGGCATTCTTGTAAGTCAAAGCCAGCCAGATATTGGCAATTTTATATCATTCTCATATGATCTTGTAAGTCATAGCAGCAAAGACTGGCAGGCAAATGCCACTAGCTGTAGAAAAAAATTAAAACTCTTAAGTTTTTTCATTCTGCTTTGTTTTTACCACTAAGGGAATTTGGACAAGTTAGTTTGCCTTGCAAATTGATTTTTCCACTAGTTAAATGGGACAAATTGCAAACTTGCATAGAATTTGAAAATGCTCGTTCATATAAAAATCATTACAGATCACTGAAGAAAAACAAATACAGTTTATTCCTAAAATATCAAAATATTTAGATCATTGTGCTTCTCACATGGGCAGTGTAATGCTACAGATACACAATTCTTTGGCAAATTGGAAATCAGTATTTTAAAAAGCATTGAGGATCAGTATTATTAATTGACTCGATTATTCCATGTCTGTTACCTGGCAGACTATAATTGATATATACTATCTATATACCTCAAAATGTATCTGCAACTGAGAAGTGAAACCTGGAGCTATAGTTAAACCATAATCACATGGGTGTACTTTCAGCCAGGTGCTCACATCTGAATATTTCAAGACCTGTAGTACATTTCAGGAACTGAAATATCTTATTTCCATTACTCGCAAGAAACCACATGTTTAATAATATAAGACGTCTTATCTGTATTTTCATGCCTGGAATTTATTCTGGCCATAGAATGGCTGCATTTTCACATCTAGATCAAAATAAGCTTGAAGACACAGTCCTTCTGACTTTGTTCTTAGAGATGAACCACAAGAATTAACAACTCTATGAGGCCTAACATTCTACAAAGTTTACTGATGCTCATATTTATATTTAACTTTCATTGCAACCCTGTGAGGTACTTTCAGTTCCTGAAGTACAATGCATACAGATTTTGAGGCAAGGCAAAGATTAAGACACTGCTTTGAACATGGAAATATTCTGGGCAAAGGGAATGAAGAGTACAAAGGCTTTAGAAAGGCCAAAGAACCTATATTACTTTGGACAAGTTATTTAACCTGTTTTCACCTCGGTTTCCTCATTTATTAAATGAGGATCTCAATGCTTGTTTTCATTTATTTGTCAGTTATCTGTTATGTGCCAGGTAGTGTTCTAGTCACTGGAACTATAGCAGTGAACAAAATTTTAAAAAGGTACTTTTGTGGAATTTGCATCATAGCATGGGAGGGGTAGAAAATAAAGAAATGTATAGTACATCAAGTGGTGGTAATTACTATGAAGAAAATGAGGCCAGGCATGGTGGCTCACACCTATAATCCCAGCATTTTTGGAGGCCAAGGTAGGCAGATTGCTTGGGCCCAGGAGTTCGAGACCAGCTTGGGCAACATGGTAAAATCCCTTCTATACAAAATACAAAAAAATTAGCTGGCATGCTGGTGTACACCTGCAATCCCAGCTACTCAGGAGGCTGAGGTGGAAGGATCGCTTGAGGAGGAGGTCTAGGCTGCAGTGAGCTGTGATTGTGCCATGGCACTCCAGCCTAAGTGAGGGTAAGAAAGAATAAACAAACCAGGGAAAGTTCATGATGGTGGAGTGTTGCTAATTTATGTAGGGTGGTCAAGGGAAGGCTTCATTGATAATGTGTCATTTGAAAATAGACCTGAAAGAAGTGAGGGAGGGAATAGTATACACATCTTGAGGAAATGTGTTCTAGGCAGAGGGAACAGAATGTGCACAGGCATTAAGGCAAAAGAATTCCTGGATCTCTAGGAGCATCAGTGATTCTGGTATGGGTGAAACAAAATCAATGAGTAGGGGCAAGGATAGATGAGATTTGAGGGGGATACTGGCATAGATCACAGCACCTTGGAGGCCATTGCAAGGACTTTGGTTTTCACTTAGAGTAAAATGGCAGCCGTTGGAGGGTTTTGAGTAGAGGAGCAATTTGGATTTATATTTTAGCATGGTCACTCTGCTGCGCTGTGAGGATAGATTATGAAGGGCCAAAGGCAGAAGAAATGAAACCATCTAGGGAGACTGCTGCTACGATGCAGGTGAGAAAATGTGACTTGTACCATAGGACTAAGTGTGGAGATTGTAGAAAGTGCTCATGATTCTGGCTATATCTTACTTAACTTTGTATTATATTATAGAAAATGTCAACATAAATAAAAGCAAAATAGTGTAATGATACTTTATGTACACATAATTATCAACTCATGGTCAATTTTATTTTATCTATATTCCCTCCATTTTCTCCATTCTGTACTATTTTGAAGCAAGGCCCATACATCATACAATTTGTTTCTTAATATTTAAATTTCAATTTAATTTAATAACTTTTTTTTAGAGATGGGGTCTTGCTTTGTTGCCCAGGCTGGTCTAGAACTCCTGGCTTCAAGCAATCCTCCCACCTTGGTCTCCAAAAGTGCTGGGATTACAAATGTGAGCCCCTGCACCTGGCTCATCACACAATTTCATCCAGAAATATTTCAGTATGTATCATTAAAGGATAAGAGTTTTAAAAACAACCATAATATCATTATTGTATCTGAAAAGTTTTGAATATATCTTTGATATCCTCAAGTATGGATTCTGCATTTTTAAAAAAGATAGAACCTATCGGTCTAATTATTTATTTTTTTTAGAAACAGGATGTCTCTTGTTGCCCAGGTTGGAATGCGGTGGCGCAATCACAGCTCACTGCAGCCCTGAACTCCTATGCTCAAACAATTCTGCTACCTCAGCCTCCTAAAGTGCTGGGATTACAGACATGAGGTACTATGCCAGGCCTAGGCTTATTTTTTTCTAAGATAGTGCTAATAATTTGGACACTGACAGCTGTTTTACTAATCAATGTGTCATTAAGAGCAGAATTATTTGGCTTTAGAAAATCGTTCAAGGCAAAAACAAAAACAAACACCCAACCATGTGGTGGCTGGGCACAGTGGCACATGCCTATAATCTCAGCATTTTGGGAGGCCTAGGCAGGTGGATCGCTTGAGCCCAGGAGTTTGAAACCAGCCTGGGTCACATGGTGGAACTCCATTTCTAAAAAAAAAAAAAGCCTGGCATGGTGATGTGCGCCTGTCGTCCCAGCTACTCAAGAGGCTGTGGTGAGAGGATCACTTGAGCCCGGGAAGTCAAGGCTGCAGTGAACTGTGATTGTACTACTGCACTACAGCCTGGGCAATAGAGTGAGATTGTCTCAAAAACAACAACAACAACAAAAAAAAAACACATGGTGAGGGCTAGGCATGGTGGCGTGTGCCTATAATCCCAGCACTTTGGGAGGCCGACTCGGGAGGGTCACTTGAGACCAAGAGTTCAAGACCAGAAGACCAGACTGGGCTACATAGTGGGGCCCCATCTCTACAAAAAAAACCCCACAGCTTTTTAATTAACCAGGAATGGCAGCATGTGCCTGTAGTCCCAGCTACTTGGAAGGCTAAAGTAGGAGGATCACTTGAGCCCAGAAGTTTTTACCTGTAGTGAGCTATGATTGTGCTACTGTGCTTCAACCTGAGCAACAGAGCAAGAGCCTATCTCAAAAACAAAATGTGGTGGAATGTTGGTTAGGATTATTTGGCTATATATAATTTTTGAAACCTGAGACAACAAAATACGGTTTTTGTTTGTTTGCTTGTTTTTTGTCATCATGTGAAAGTCTAGAGGTTGGTAGCCTGGGACTAGTATTGTGGTTTCATGATATTGTCCACTCAACATTTCCATTTTTATCTCTCTGGCCAGGACTTGGCCTGCAAGGGAGCATGGAAAATATATTCTTTCAATAGGGAATAATGCTACCGTGAGTAAAATGGGTGTTTTTTTACAGAGAAGGAAGCAGAGAATGAATATCTGAGTAGGCAGTTAACAATTTTTGCCTTAACTGTTGTGGGAAGAACATGGTTTTATAGACAAGACTGAATTCTAATTCTACCATATACTGATTGTGACCTTGAACAAGTTATTTTGCCTCTGTCCCTTAGTTTTTTCATCTGTAAGATTGAGCTAATACCACTGACCATGCAGTGTTCAGAGGATTAAATGAAATGATACAGGGCATTCCCAGTGTTTGCAGTGGAAGTGGGAAAACCGTAGGGTATGGTCCAGCTGTGCCGCACAGAGGCAAGCAGCACCAGCAAACAGTTATAAAGTAAATTCGGCTAGCCATTCAAATTGATATTTAAAATGAGAGAATTTCTGCCCAGCCACTGAGTGTCAATATTTGTACATGCAAAATCATCTTTAGGGGTGGGCAAGATGGCTGACTAGACACAGCTAGGTAGAACAGCTCCCACTGAGGGACTGAGATGACTGGCATGCTCCTAACAGATCTTCCGAGGGAAGGCACCAAGAGTGAACAGAGGGAAGACACAGAAGCTGAGCTGAAGGAGGAGAATGGTGGGAACCCTGCATGGTCTACTGTGCACTGGAACTTGTTCCTGGCCTACAATGGCTCCAGAGGAATGGGTGAGTTGAACTGATAAGGAGTAACTCACCCTCACTACAGGCCTCTGGAACCCTGGCAGGAGGAGACCCCTCAACCACCATGGACACTTGAGTTGGCAGAAAGAGCTGCTTAGAGAGGTGGTAGGGGCAGCAAGCCAGCTGATGTGGAGCCCAGAGAGTTTAGTGCCAGATTGTCTTTAGCAGAGCACATCCAGGGACACCCATTCCCCTAGGCTCAACTTTTTCTCACAGGAGACTTTAGCTCTAGGGAGACTGTTGGACCTGATCTCTGCAGGGTTGTCTTGGCTATCAGATGTGGCTGGTCTGACCTGAGCACCCCTTGGTCTGTTGGCCTCTCCTGAGGCCTCAGACTGGCCGTACCTACTTATAGGGCATGCTCAGGTGCCCGGGGGGCCTGCACCATAGCTTCTGCACTGGCAGACTGTGCCTGACCAGTGGAGATCCCCAGCAGGGCAGCCCCTATGGCCATACACCACTGGTGCCAACATTAAAATTCAGAAAATGCAGAGAACCCTAGTAAGATACTTTACAAGAAGATCATTCTGAAGACACATAATCATCAGATTCTTCAGGGTCAAAATAAAAGAAAATAATGTTAAAGGCAGATAGAGAGAAAGACCAAGTCACCCACAAAAGGAAGACCATCAGACTAAGAGTGGAACTCTCAGCAGAAACCCTACAAGCCAGAAGAGATTAGGGGCCAATATTTAACAATCTTAAGAAAAAAATATTTAACCCAAAATTTCCTATCTGTCCATACTAAGCTTCATAAGCAAAGGAGAAAGAAGTCCCTTTTCAGTCAAGCAAATGCCAAGGGAATTTGTTACTACCAGACTTGCCTTGCAAGAGCTCCTTAAGGAACCACTAGATATGGAAAGGAAAGAACCTTACCAGCCACTACAAAAACACAGTAAAGTACACAGACCAGTGACCCTATAAAGCAACCTCATAAACAAGTCTGCAAAATAACCAGCTAGCATCATGATGCCAAGATCAAATCCACATATTTCAATACTAACTTTGAATGTAAATGGGCTAAATGCCCCAGTTAAAAGGCACAGAGCGGCAAGTGGATAATGAACCAAGACCCATTGCTGTGCTGTCTTCAAGAGATGCATCTCACATGCCATGACGCACATTATAGGGATGGAGAAAAATCTACTAAGCAAATGAAAAACAGAAAAAAGCAGGGGTTGCAATCCTAGTTTCTCACAAAACAGACTTTAAACCAACAGAGATCAAAGATTGTATCATGTCCTTTGCAGGAACATGGATGGAGTTGGAGGCCATTATACTTAACAAACTAATTCAGGAACAGTAAACCAAATATGGCATGTTCCCACTTATAAGTGGGAGCTAAATGATAAGAACACATGGACTCACAGAGGGGAACAACACATACTGGGGCCTATTGGAGGATGGAAGGTAGAAGGAGGGAGAGGATCAGGAAAAATAACTAATGGATACTAGGCTTAATACCTGGGTGACAAAATAATCTGTACAGCAAACCCCCATGACACAAGTTTACCTATGTAAAGAACCTGCACATGTAACCCTGAACTTAAAATAAAAGTTAAATAAAAAAAAATACAGGGCAAATGCCATAGTGTCTGGTACATAATAGACATACAGTAAATGATGAGTAATGTTACATGTATAAAATAAAACATTAATTATCTAGCAGGCCATTGAGAGATGGTGTCTAGTTAATTAGGCCAAATGGCTACTCAGTTACAGGTTTAATATTAGAGTCACCATATGCACTTTCCCTGTGTTACATAAGAAAGAAATACTCCAAGATAAAGGAAGAGTCATAACATATTGTCAATGGCATTTATCGACTCTAATTAACTTAATCATGTCCATTCAGCTTGTTTAAATTAATATTTGTTCAAATGCTTTCAATCAATCTGCCTTCATCTGTTACCAGCCAAACTGAAAGCCCTGAGACAAGTTATCTCTTTAAGGCATGCTGAAATATAGCTATTTTGCCAAACATACAATACCCTAAGCTTAGATCTTGAAAAGGGTGATAAACACTTCTCCAGCAACTGCTGGTTTTGGGGCCTCTGTTTAGATATCTTGTGTAATTTTTTTTTCATGATTATTTTGGTTGGTTGATTCTGCAATTATTGAAGTCATAATCAATAACAAGTATATACAGCACCTGGATCTGCTTACAGGCACTGTTGTATCTATTAACCCAGCTCTGAGCCCTTGCAGTTACTTTCACCAAATGAAAGGCTGCCGGTCAGCTCTGTGTTTTACAATGTCATGTTATCATTTCCCACTCAAGGCAGGCAAGGGATGGACAAACACTTGTCTTGGCACAGCTGATGCCTCTAGTTAGCAGAAAATGCTTCAGACTGTGAAGGAGCTGTGCAGAAGGGCCAAGTAGTCATGCACTTTGGCTTGGCACATATAACCTGGATCCTATTGGAGGAAATGTGTGATATTTTTACAGGTGAATTTGTGTTTCTCCTTGGAGGCAACTTTCTTTAATCACATCACAAATTACTTTAGGCTGAAAAGCAAGTGATGGATCAGAGAAAACCATTACAGAATACCTAACCTATGCTTGACCTTAAGTTATTCAAATAGTGGCAGACATTGATCAACAGGAAGGAAGGTATTTCACAGAGACATGCCTAGCTTGAGAGATGAGGGTTCATGCAGCATTCTCCTTTAGCCTCATGAGTAGCAGTGCAGAGTACTGGAAAAATTAGAGCTCTGGTTCTGCCACTTATTAGTGACACGGCCTTAGTCTTGAAGAAGTTACTCAACCTCTGTAAACTCAGTTTACAGAGTTTACAAAAATATTTTCCTTAATCCTCATAGGTTACTTATAAGGAATAAATGAGCAAGTATGTAAAATATCTAAGAGATGGCTCAGAGGAAGAGACTCCACATATCAGAGTCTTTTGCTTCCCTCTGTATAATGCACATATTACTTTTTTTAAAAAAATTGATCTTTAAACTTCTTTAATATGAACTAAAACCTGAATACAGAAGAAGTATAGTTCAGAAAAAAAAAGTACAGAAAAAATAGTTCATGTAATGAACTATTAAAAGTAAACACCCTTGTATTTGTGTCAGGAAACAGAACTTTGCCAATCACCCCAGAATCTCTTCTTTCCACCTCAAAGTAACCGCTGTTTTGACTTTCATAGTCATCAAGGAAGTGATGCACCCAAATGTGTATCTCAAGGCACTTAAGTTTAATCTTACCCATTCAAAAAAAAAAAAAAAACAACTAATACACATTTTAAATAATTTTAGAATAAAGGTTTTTCCTCTATCCCTTTCTTTCCTTTACAATGATCTGTGAACTGTTTGACCGACAGTTTCTTGAAGTCTGGATTTTGCTGATTTTATATTTATGGTGGAAGTCTGCATGTTCTGTCAGTTGTATATTTTTCATATTGACAGCTGGATGCAGAGGAAGGAGTACACTAATGTTTAATCCCTTTGGGAAGATTATAGGAAGTGGTATATTCTTCCATCAGAAAGCATATATCTTCTTGTCTCTTTGGAATATCAGCAGCCACTGATGCTCATTGAGTGCATCCATTATTTGTTTGGGGTTACAAAACGGTAATATTCCATTTCTACCATTTAATAAATGCATTAATTAAAATATTTTTATAAAGAGAACTTCCCTTCATCTATTTGGCTATCCAATGGTACAATTCATGTAAGAAAAGCAAGATAAATTTTTAATTTTTTTCCCTTTTTACCAGTTACCAACATAATAAATAGGTTTTCTATCATTATCTAAAGGTGATTAGTGTTTTTTTAATTGTTCAAAACTGTGAAAAAAATTAAGTGTCAGGCTTTTGTTTTGCCTTGTTTTTCTAAGAGATGAGGTCTTACTTTGTCACCCAGGCAGAAGTGCAGTGGTGTGATCATAGCTCACTGCCATGTCGAACTCTTTGAAAACTGGCACAAGACAAGGATGCCCTCTTTCACCACTACTATTCAACTTAGTATTGGAAGTTCTGGCCAGGGCAATCAGGTAAGAGAAAGAAATAAGTGTATTCAGTTAGGAAAAGAGGAAGTCAAATTGTCTCTGTTTGCAGATGACAAGATTGTGTATTTAGAAAACCCCATCGTCTCAGCCCAAAATCTCCTTAGGCTGATAAGCAACTTTAGCAAAGTCTCAGGATACAAAATTAGTGTGCAAAAATCACAAGCATTCCTATGCACCAATAACAGACAAACACAGAGTCAAATCATGAGTGAATTCCCATCACAATTACTACAAAGAGAATAAAATACCTAGGAATTCAACTGATGAGGGATGTGAAGGACCTCTTCAAGGAGAACTAAAGACCACTGCTCAATGAAATAAAAGAGGACACAAACAACTGGAAGAACATTCCATGCTCATGGATAGGAAGAATCAATATTGTGAAAATGGCCATACTGCCCAAGGTAATTTATAGATTCAATGCTATCCCCATTAAACTACCACTGACTTTCTTCACAGAATTGGAAAAAACTACTTTAAATTTCATATGGAACCAAAAAAGAGCCTGCATAGCCAAGACAATCCTAAGCAAGAAGAACAAAGCTGGAGGCATCACACTACCTGCCTTCAAACTATACTACAAGGCTACAGTAACAAAAACAGCATGGTACTGGTATCAAAACCAGATATATAGACCAATGGAACAGAACAGAGGCCTCGGAAATAACACCACACCACTACAACCATCTGCTCTTTGTCAAAGCTGACAAAAACAAGAAATGGGAAAGGATTCCCTATTTAATAAATGGTGCTGGGAAAACTGGCTAGCCATATCTAGAAAGCTGAAACTGGATCCCATTCTTACACCTTATACAAAAATTAACTCAAGATGGATTAAAGATTTAGACATAAGACCTAAAACCATAAAAACCCTAGAAGAAAACCCTAGACAACACCATTCAGGACATAAGCAAGCAGAAACACTTCATGACTAAAACACCAAAAGTAATGGCAGCAAAAGCCAAAATAGACAAATGGGATCTAATTAAACTAAAGAGCTTCTGCACAGCAAAAGAAACTATCATAGAGTGAACAGGCAACCTATAGAATGGAGAAAATTTTTTCAACCTATTCATCTGGCAAAGGCCTAATATCCAGAATCTACAAGGGACTTAAACAAATTTACAAGAAAAAAAAAAACCATCAAAAAGTGGGTGAAGGATATGAACAGACACTTCTCAAAAGAAGACATTTATGCAGCCAACAGACATATGAAAAAATGGTCATCATGACTGGTTATCAGATAAATGCAAATTGAAACCACAATGAGATACTGTCTCATGTCAGTTAGAATGGTGATCATTAAAAAGTCAGGAAACAACAGATGCTGGAGAGGATGTGGAGAAATAGGAATGCTTTTACACTGTTGGTGGGAGTGTACATTAGTTCAACCACTGGAAGACAGTGTGGTGATTCCTCAAGGATCTAGAACTAGAAATGCCATTTGACCCAGCTTTCCCATGACTGAGTATATGCCCAAAGGATTATAAATCATTCTGTTATAAAGACACATGCACACGTGTGTTTATTGCAGCACTACTCACAATAGCAAAGGCTTGGAATCAACTGAAATGTCCATCAATAATAGACTGGATAAAGAAAATGTGGCACATATACCCATGGAATACTATGCAGCCATAAAAAAGGATGAGTTTGTGTCCTTTGCAGGAACATGGATGAAGCTGGAAACCATCATTCTCAGCAAAATACCACAAAAACAGAAAATCAAACACCACATGTTCTCACTCGTAAGTGGGAGTTGACAAATGAGAACACATGGACACATAGAGGGGAACATCATACACTGGGTCTTGTTAGGGGGTGGGGGCCTGGGGGAGGAAGAGCATTAGGAGAAATACCTAATGTAAATGACGAGTTGATGGGTGCAGCAAACCAACATGGCTCATGTATACAAATGTAACAAACCTGCACATTGTGCACATGTACCCTAGAACTTAAAGTATAATAATTTAAAAAAGAAAAAAATAGAAACCTGCCAAGCCTTTAATTACTAGAATTGTCATACACAATTATAAAACAGCTATGTTTACTTTGCTTAAAGCAGTAACAGATAAACTTGAAAATGTCTGCAGGAAATAGCAAACTTTAAGATACAGCAGATTTGAAAAAGAATATATCCAACTTTTAGAAATAAAATATATAATTTTTTAAATATACACAATGAAAAATCAAATATATAGAAATTACATATATAATTTCTTTTGAAAAAGAGTTTTGCTCTGTTACCCAGGCTGGAGGACAGTGGCGCAATCTTAACTCACTGCAACTTCTGCCTCCTAGGCTCAAGTCATCCTCCCACCTCAGCCTTTCATGTATTTGGGACCACAGGCGTGCGTCTCCATGCCTAGCTAATTTTTGTATTTTTTGTAAAGGCTGGGTTTCACCATGTTGCCCAGGCTAGTCTGAAGCTCCTGGGCTCAAGCAATCCACCTGCCTCACCCTCCCAAAGTGCTGGGATTACAGGCATGAGCCAATGCACTTGACCTAAGACATATAATTTTATATATAAAATAAAAAATACGAGAAAATACTTAAAACAAAAACTCAATGTATAGGTAGAAAAGTAAATTAGACATACCTGAAGAGATGAAAAGAAATCACATAGAATGAAGCATAAACAGATATAAAGATGAAAAATATCAAGGAAATGCTAAAGAGACATGGAAGATCGAGTGAAAGTGTATAATATTTACTTGTAATTCTAGAATGAGAGAAAAGAGAGAATGGGGTAGATGCAATATTTTTAAAGATTATGGCTAAGAATTTTTCAGAATTGATGAAAGGTGCCAATCTACAAATTCAGTAAACAATGAATTTCAAGAAAGATGAATGAAAAGAAATCCATATCACAACACTTGATTAGTAGAACTAAGGAACACTAAAAAAAATTCAACTCCCTTTCAAAAGCAAAAGGCAGTTAGATAGAAAGCTGGCTTCCTAACAGCAATGAGAGTCAGAGGACAGGGGATTCTTTGTGGTTGGAAAGAAGATAACTCCCAACCTAGACTTCCGCATCCAGATAAAATATATTTTAAGATTGACGGCCAAATAAACACATTTTCAGACAAATGAATAAGCAAGCAAGCAAAGAAACAAAAATTGAGTTTGTCACTAAGAGAATTTCAACAAAAGAAATTCTAAAAGATATATTTCAGGTCAAAGGAAAATGATATAGGGTCTGAGATGAAGGATACATCAAAGAGTAAAGAAAATAGTAAATATGTGAGTAAATCTAAAAGAAAGAAAGAAAAAGAAAAATGGTAGAAATTGGTATTTGGAGCTAAAAAATATAGAATTGCATGACAAACATAATTCAAGAGAAGAGTAAATGGAATAAAATAATTTAAGGTCTTTGGGAAAAGACTGTAAGTATTGATTAGCTTTATACTTTGATAAGCTAAGTTTACATGTTGTAATTCCTAAGGTAAAAACAAAAGAAATAGCATTTGACTTTTAAAACTAGGAGAAAAACCAATAACAAATAATAAAAGTAACAGAAAAAGAAAAGAAGAAAGAAGAAACATTGAATAGGCAGGACAAATAGAAAATATGAAATAAGGCTGGGCGCAGTGGCTCACGCTTGTAATCCCTGCACTTTGGGAGGCCGAGGTGGGCGGATCACGAGGTCAGGAGATCGAGACCATCCTGGCTAACACGGTGAAACCCCGTCTCTACTAAAAATACAAAGAAGTTTAGCCGGGCATGGTGGTGGGTGCCTGTAGTCCCAGCTACTCTTGAGGCTGAGGCAGGAGAATGGCGTGAACCTGGGAGGCTGAGCTTGCAGTGAGCCGAGATCGCGCCACTGCACTCCAGCCTGGGGGACAGAGTGAGACTCTGTCTCAAAAAAAAAAAAGAAAAAAAGAAAATATGAAATAAGATAATAAACATAAACACAAATATATTTTAATTATTACATTGTTAATGGACTAAATGTTCCAGTTAGAGGACAAAGATTGTCAAACTGGACAATAAAACAAAGCCCAACTATAGGTTTACAAAATAAACATTGAAGACATAAAGATATAGAAAGATTGAAAAAAGAGTAGTGGGACCTCTCACAAACACTAACTAAAATAAAACACTTTCTCCTCTCTGAAGCCCATAAAAACCCTGTACTCAGTCCTCTAGTACAGTCATAATAATTAGATTTTAGGACAAAAAGCATTAGTAGTGATGGAAAGGAACTTTTATGATGAAATCAGGAAGACATAAGATTGAATCTGTGCCTAATAACATAACCTCAAAATAAATTAAAATAGACAGAACTAAAAGGATAAATAAACACATTCACAGTCATAGAGAGTTTATATGATGTGTGTGTGTGTGTGTTTGCAGAACAATTGTTGCCTAGAGATGAAGATTTTAACATCTTTCTTTTTTTTTTTTTTTTTTTTTTTTGAGACGGAGTCTCACTCTGTCGCCCAGGCTGGAGTGCAGTGGCCGGATCTCAGCTCACTGCAAGCTCCGCCTCCCGGGTTCACGCCATTCTCCTGCCTCAGCCTCCCAAGTAGCTGGGACTACAGGCGCCCGCCACCTCGCCCGGCTAGTTTTTTGTATTTTTTAGTAGAGACGGGGTTTCACCGTGTTAGCCAGGATGGTCTCGATCTCCTGACCTCGTGATCCGCCCGTCTCGGCCTCCCAAAGTGCTGGGATTACAGGCTTGAGCCACCGCGCCCGGCCCAACATCTTTCAGTAATTGATAGAACAAGGGGAAAAATCAGTACAGATATAGATGATTTGAACAGTATGATTAATATATCTAACATACGCCAAAAAAATACTCTGACCATAATGTAATTTAGGTACAAAGCATTCCCAAAAACATAACCAGAAAAAAAAATCCTTTCTGTTTAGAAATTAAGAAACACATTTTAAAATAATTCATGTGTCAAAGAAACCACAGGAAAATTATAAAACATTTTGAACTGAATGAAAATAAACAAATTAACAAACAAGTTTGGTCTCAGAAAAAAATTAGATAGAAGATAGACTTTGGATTAAACAGCCTACAGGTGGTAACTGTAGATAAGCAGATGAATTCAACCAGCGAGTACATGTAGAAAAAGGCCAATTCTAGAACATTAAAAGGCACCATCTTTTACTTCTCTTTCTTTAAAATTGATGCATAATAGATGTACTTTTTTTGGGCAACATGTGGCAATTTAATACATTCATATAATTTGTAAAGATCAAATCAATATACTTGGGATATCCATCACCTTAAATATTTGTCTTTTCTTTATGCTAGAACAATTCCAATCCTTCTCTTCTAGCTGTTTTGAAATATACAATGGATTACTATAAACTATAGTCACTCTGCTGATCTAACACTAGATCTTACTTCTTCTATCAAGCTATATATTTGTACCCATTAACTAACTTCTATTCATCCTCCTTCCCCCTTACCCCTCTCAGCCTCTAGTAACCACCAATCTATTCTCCATTTTCATGAGATCTACTTTTTAAGCTATCACATACAGATGAGATATTTGTCTTTCTGTGCTTGAGTTATTTCACTGAACATAATGGCCTTCAATTCCATCCATGTTGCTGCAAATGACATCATGTCATTCTTTTTTTTATAGATGAACAGTAGTTCATTATGTATGTATATGTACCACATTTTCTTTATCCATTCATCCATTGATGGGCCCTTAGGTTGATTCCGTATTTTGGCTATTGTGAAGAGTGCTGCAATAAACATGGGAGTGCAGATGTCTTTTGGACACACTGATTTCTTATTTATTTATTTATTTTGGTTATATAGCAAGTAGTGGAATTGCTGGATAATATGGTAGTTGTATTTTCAGTTTTTTGAGGCACCTCTATAGTGTTCTCCATAGCTGTTGTACTGATTTACATTCCCACCAACAGTGGATGAGGGTTCCTCTTTCTCCAGATCCTTGCTGGCACCTGTTATTGCCTGTCTTTTAGATAAAAGCCATTTTAACTGGGGTGAGCTATCTCCTTATAGTTTTAATTTGCATTTCTCTAAGATTAGTGATGTTGAGCATGTTTTCATATACCTGTTAGCCATTTATAAGTCTTCTTTTGAGTAATCTACTCAGATCTTTTGCCTTTTTTTTTTTTTTTGCTGAGTTGTTTGAGCTCCTTATATATTCTGATTACTAATCCCTTGTCAGATGGGTAGTTTGCAAAAATTTTTTCCTATTCTGTGGATTGTCTCTTCACTTTGTTAATTGTTTTTTTGTTTTTGTTTTTGTTTTGTTCTGTGGAAGCTTTTCCGCTTGATGTAATCCCATTAATCTATTTTTGCTTTGGCTGCCTATGATTTTGAGGTCTTACCCCAAAAATCTTTGCCAAGACCAATTTTCTGGAGCATTTCTCCAATGTTTTCTTCTAGTATTTTCATAGTTTGAGGTCTTAAGTTTATGTCTTTAATACATTTTTATTTTTTTGTGGTATGGTGAGAAATTAGGTGTCTAGTTTCTTTCTTCTGCATCTGTTATCCAGTTTTCCCAGCACCATATATTGATGAGACTGCCCTTTTCCAATTGTATGTTCTTGGTGTCTTTGTTGAAAATGAGCTACTGTAAATGCATAGATTTATATCTGGATTCTCTATTCTGTTCTACTGGTCTACATGTCTGTTTTTATGTCAGTACTGATGGCAGTGGTGGCCTGTCTAGAGTGACCACTGCCATGACACTGACTGCAGTGAGGGAGGCACGGCTAGGGCTGCATGCTCCATGGAGCTGCAGGAACTGGGAACAGGCAGAAGCCCCACCCACTTCTGAGTTGACAGGGCAGGAGCTTCTTGCTCCCAGAGTGCAGCTGCAGCTGCCCAGCTGTAGCTATGGACCCAGGCATCCCTGTGCTTTTGGGGGCTGGGAGCAGGGAGGAACCCTGCCCTCCCAGGTGCAGCTGCAGCCACCCGAACTGCAGCTGTGCACCTGGGCATCCCTGTGCTCTTGGGGGCCCAGGAAAGTCCCCCTGTCCCTGAAAACTCAGAAATGCCTGCTCCTGCTGCGTGGCCTCTCCCTGCTCCTGGTGCCTGCTCAAATTTTGGAGCAAAGTTAAAGCTCAGCCCAGGGGCTGTCATAACCCAGCTGGGTATTTGCATGCTTGGGGCAGTGCTGACATGCTAGCTCCCTGCCACCTTGACCCCCTCTGGACTTTGGGCACCAATGAGCATGGGAGGGAGGCTGAGGGGGAGCTGAGGGCAGCTCAGCACTGACTTGCAGGTGCCCCCTGGCCTGAACAGCCTGGGTGCCATGAACAGTGGCAGGAGGCAGATAGGGCCTGGGGCAGAAAGGGATGGGTCCCCAGTGAAGCCTCACTTTCAAACTGGGGAAGGCCTGAAGCCTGGGGGTCAGGCTGCCAGTCCCACAGACCAAAGTGGGAACTTACGGTGTTTTTTCCAGACCCTCCCATGGCCGCCTATGGACCATTCAGCACGCACTTTCTCCTCTCTGAAGTCCATAAAAACCCTGTAGTCAGCCTGCCTTAGGGAGATGACAGGATGACTAGTCACAGAGAGGAGCTACCCACCCCGGGGGCTCCTCTCTGCTGAGAGCTGAAGAGACGTCAGGACAACCAGTTGTAGAGAGGAGCTACTGATATGGTTTGGCCATGTCCCCACCCAAATCTCATCTTGAATTGTAGCTCTCATATTGTGGGAGGGACCCAGTGGGAGATTATTGAATCATGGGGGTGGTTCCCCCATACTGTTTTTGTGGCAGTGAATACATCTCATGAGATCTGATGGTTTTATAAGGGGAAACCCCTTTCACTTGGCTCTCATTCTGTCTTGCCACCACCATCTTCCACCATGATTGTGAGGCCTCCCCAGCCACGTGGAACTGTGAGTCCATTAAACCTATTTTTTCTTTATTATAAATTACTCAGTCTGGGGTATGTCTTTATCAGTAATGTGAGAACGGACAAATACAGTGAGTTGGTACTGGGAGTGGGGTGCTGCTGTAAAGATACCCCAAAATGTGGAAGCGACTTTGGAACTGGGTAACAGGCAGAGGTTGGAACAGTTTGGAAGGCTCAGAAGAAGACAAGTAAATGTGGGAAAGTTTGGAACCTCCTAGATACTTGTTGAATGGCTTTGTCCAAAATGCTGATAATGATATAGACAATGAAATCCAGGCTGGGGTAGTCTCAGATGGAGAGGAGGAACTTTTTGGGAACTGGAGTAGAGGTGACTCTTGCTATGTTTTAGCAAAGAGACTGGCAGCATTTTGCCCCTGCCCTAGAGATTTGTGGAACTTTGAACTTGAGAGAGATGATTTAGGGTATCTGGAATAATAAATTTCCAAGCAGCAAAGCACTCAAAAGGTGATTTGGGTGTTGTTAAAAGCATTCAGTTTTAAAAAAGAAACAAAGCATAAAAGTTCAGAAAATTTGCAGCCTGACAATGCAATAGAAAAGAAAAACCCATTTTCTGAGGATAAAGTCAAGCTGGCTCCAGAAATTTGCATAAGTAACAAGGAGCCCCATGTTAATCCCCAAGACAATGGGAAAAATATCTCTAAGGCATGTCAGAAGTCTTCATGGCAGCCCCTCCCATCACAGGATCGGAGGCCTAGGAGGGAAAAAATAGTTTTGTGGACAGTGCCCTGTGTTACAGCTACTCTAACCATGGCTAAAAGGGATGAAGGTACAGCTTGGGCCATGGCTTCAGACAGTGCAAACCCCAAGCCTTGGCAGCTTCCATGTGGTGTTGGGCCTGTGGGTGCACAGAAGTCATAATCGTGGTTTGAGAACTTCCACTTACATTTCAGAGGATGTATGGAAACGCTTGAATGTCCAGGCCAGAGGTGTGCTGCAGGGTGGAGCCCTCATGGGGAACCTCTGCTATGGCAGTGCAGAAGGGAAATGTGGGGTTGAAGCCGCCACACAGAGTCCTCACTGGGGCACTGCCTCGTGGAGCTGTAAGAAGAGGGCTACCATCCTCCAGACCCCAGAGTTGTGGGTCAACCAATAGCTTGCCCTATGTGCCTGGAAAAGTCACAGACACTTAGCATGAGCCTGTGAAAGCAGCCAGGAGGGCTGCTATACACTGAAAAGCCACGGGGTGGAGCTGCTCAAGACCATGGAACCCACCTCTTGTATCAGCATGACCTGAATGTGAGACATGGAGCCAAAGGCAATCATTTCAGAGCTTTAAGATTTGACTGCCCCACTGAATTTTGGACTTGCATGGGGCCTGTAGCCCTTTGTTTTTGCCAATTTCTCCCATTTGGAATGGTTGTATTTACCCAATGCCTGTACTCTCATTGTATCTAGGAAGTAACATGCTTTGGGATTTTATAGGCTCATAGGTGGAAGGGACTTACCTTGTCTCAGATGAAACTTTGGACTATGGACTTTTAGATTAATGCTGAAATGAGTTAAGACTTTGGGGTACTGTTGGGAAGGTATGATTGGTTTCAAAATGTGGTAACATGAGATTTGGGAAGGGCCAGGTAAGGAATGATATAGTTTGGGTGTGTCCCCACCCAAATGTCATCTTTAATTGTATCTCCCAGAATTCCCACATATTGTGGGAGGGACTTGGTGGGAGATAATTGAATAATGGAGGCAGTTTCCTCCATACTGTTCTCTCATGGTTTTATAAAGGAAAACCCCTTTCACCTGGCTCTCATTCTGTCTTGCTGCTGCCATGTAAGACATGCCTTTAGCCTTCCACCATGATTGTGAGGCCTCCCCAGCCATGTGGAACTGTGATTCCATTAAATCTCTTTTTCTGTATAAATTACCCAGTCTTGGGTATGCCTTTATGAGCAGTGTGACAACAGACTAATATAGCTACCCACTCCAGGATCTCCTCTCTGCTGAGAGCTGAGCAGACGTTGGGGCAACCAACTGCAGAGAGGAACTACCCATTCCAGGGTCTCCTCTCTGCTGAGAGCTGAACACTTATCAGGACACCATGGCTGTGGAGAAAAGCTATCTACTGTGAGTCTCTTCTGGGCTGTTCTGTCACTCAGTAAAGCTCCTATTAGCCTTGCCCACCCTCTGCTTGTCTGTGTACCTTGTTCTTCCTGTGCGCAGGACAAGAACCCAGGACCTACCAAATGGTGGGGATGAAAGAGCTCTAACACAAACAGGGCTGATACATGCCCCTTGCTCAGCATATTGCAGGCATCAAAAAGGAAAGAAAACCTGCTGCCCTTTGGGGATCCCAGACCTAGTGGCTCCTTCAGCCAGGGCTGTGACATCCTCTTTGGGGCTCTGCGGTTCCTGGCATCTCCAAGCTTCTGGGCCCCACCACATTCCCCAATGTCAGCTGTGGAAGTAGCTTGTGGGATGCCTGGTCCAGCCACAGCCTTGCAGGGAGTTGGTGCTTTTGCTGGTTCCTGGAGCTGCCCATCCTGCTGCAGTTAACATGCCTGGCTGTGCGCAGTGGCTGGACCTCATGCTCACTCGCTCACTCACACACCCCCTGCTGCTCCTTTCACCCTTGACAGGCATGGGATCCAGGCTGGTAGCGTGAACCAAGTGCAGTCTGCCAAGCTGAGTGAGCCCAGTGGGCCTGAGAAAAACTCTGGTAAAGGCACCCTTGGCTACAGAGGTTTCTGGTTGGTGAAGCAACACCCCAAGGATCCCATAAGAGTGCCATGATGATTTGGTTACTATAGCTTTGCAGTAAATTTTGAAGTCAGGAAGTGTGATAAGCTTTTTTTTCCTTTCTTTTTTTTTTTTTTTTGTTCAGTATTGCTTCGGCTATTTGGGGTCTTCCATGATTCCATATAAACCTTAGGATTTTTTTTCTATTTGTTTGAAGAATGTCATTGGTATTTTGATAGGGATTGCATTGAATCTGTAAATTGCATTGGGTAGTATTGTCAGTTTAACAACATTAATTCTTCCAACCCTTGAGCATGGAATATCTTTCCTTTTTTTGTGGTCTCTTCAATTTTTTTCATCAATGTTTTATAGTTTTCCTTGTATGGATTGTTAGCTTCTTTGTTTAAATTGATTCCTAGGTATTTTCTATTCTTTGTAGCTACCGTGAAAGGGACTGCTTTCTTGATTTCTATTTCAGATTGTTTGCTCTTGGCATATATAAATCCTATTGATTTTTGTATGTTGATTTTGTATCCTGCAACTTTACTGAATGTTTATCAGCTCTAATAGTTTTTGTTTTTTGTTTTTTGTTTTCTTTTTTGTAAGTCTTTAGGTTTTATTTCTTTCTCTTGCCTTAGTGTTGTGGTCAGGACTCTCAGTACTATGCTGAGTGAAAATGGTGAAAATTGGCATCCTCTTCTTGTTATAGACTTTAGAGGAAAGGCCTTTACTTTTTTCCCCTTTTAGTACAATGTTAGCTGAGGGTTTGTCATATGTGGCCTTTATTTTGAGGTATGTTCCTTCTATACTCAATTTGATGAGGATTATTTTTTATCATAAAGGACATGAATTTTATCAAATGCTTTTTGACATCTATTGAAATAATCATGGTTTTTGTTCTTGGTTCTATGGATGTGATGTGTCATGTTTATTGATTTGTGTGTATTGAGCCATACTTGAATCCCTGTGATAAATTCTACTTGATCATGGTGAATGATCTTTTACATGTGTTCTTAAATTAGGTTTGCTAGTATTTTGTTGAGGAGTTTTGCATCTATGTTCATCAGTGATATTGGCCTGGAGTTTTATCTTTGTGTCCTTATCTGGTTTGGTATTGGGGTAACATTGGCCTTGTAGAATGACTTTGGAAGTATTCTTTTTTCTTCAATCTTTATTTTTTTGAAGAGTTTGAGTAGAATTTGTATTTGTTCTTTTTAAAATGCTTGGTAGAATTCAGCAATGAAGCTCTTGGTTCTGGGCTTTTCTTTGATGGTAGACTTTTTATTACAGCTTTGATCTCATTACTTTTTATTGGTTTGTGGAGGTTTTCTATTTTTTCATGACTCACTCTTGGTAGGTTATATATGTCCAGGAATTTACCCATTTTTTCTTGGTTTTTCAGCTTGTTGGTGTGTAGTTGTTCATAATAGTCTGATTCTCTGTATTTCTGTGGTCTCTGTTGTCTTCTGTTTCTAATGTTATTTGTCTGGTTCTTCTTTCTCTGTCTTTTTTGTTGTTAGTGATATAATATGGATCTGTGTCCCACCAAATCTCATGCTGAATTGTAATCTCCAGTATTGGAGGTAGGGACTGGTGGGAGGTGATTGGATCATGGGGGTGGATCCTTCATGAGTGGTTTACCACCATCCGCTTGGTGCTGTTCTCATGATGGTGAGTTATCATGAGATCTGGTTGTTTAAAAGTGTGTAGCACTCCTGCCCCCTACTCTTGCTCCTGCTCCCACCATGTTTGCCTTCTGCCATAAGCAAAAGGTCCCTGAGGCCTCCCCAGAAGCAGATGCTGCCATGCTTCCTGTAAAGTCTGAGAACCATGGGCAAATTAAGCCTCTTTTCTTACAAATTACCCAGGCTCAGGTATTTCTTTACAGCAGTGTAAGAACAGACTAATACCATTAGTTTAGCTAAAGGTTTGTCAGTTTTGTTTCTTTTCAACAAACCAATATTTTTTCATTGATCTTTTGGGCTTTCTTTAAGTCTCAATTTCATTTATTTCTGCTCTGATCTTTATTATTTCTTTCTTCTACTAATTTTGGGTTTGTTCTTGCTTTTCTAGTTCCTTGAGGTACATCATTAGGTCATTTATTTGAAGTCTTTTGACTTTTTTTTTATACAGGTGTTTACTGCTATAAACTTTTTAGTACTGCTTTTGCTATGTCCCATAGATTTTCTTTTTTTTTTGAGACGGAGTCTCGCCCTGTCGCCCAGGCTGGAGTACAGTGGCGCGATCTCGGCTCACTGCAAGCTCCGCCTCCCGGGTTTACGCCATTCTCCTGCCTCAGCCTCCCGAGTAACTGGGACTACAGGCGCCCGCCACATCACTCGGCTAGTTTTTTTGTATTTTTTTTTTAAGTAGAGACGGAGTTTCACCGTGTTAGCCAGGATGGTCTCCATCTCCTGACCTCGTGATCCGCCCGTCTCGGCCTCCCAAAGTGCTGGGATTACAGGCTTGAGCCACCGTGCCCGGCCAGATTTTCATATATTGTGTACCCACTTCCATTTGTTTAAAAAAATTTTAAGTTTCTTTCTTCTTCTTCTTCTTCTTTTTTTTTTTTTTTGAGACAGAGTCTTACTCTATTGCCCAGGCTGGAGTGCAATGGCGTGATCTCGGCTCGCTGCAACCTCTGCCCCCGCCTCCCCGGTTCAAGCAATTCTCCTGCCTCAGCCTCCTGAGTAACTGGGATTACAGGCATGTGTCACCACACCTAGCTAATTTTTGTATTTTTAGTAGAGACAAGGTTTCACCATGTTGGCCAGGCTGGTCTTGAACTCCTGACCTCGTGATCTGCCCACCTTGGTCTCCCAAAGTGCTGGGAAATTACAGGCATGAGCCACCGTGCCTGTTCTAAAGTTTCTTTCTTAATTTCTTTATTGACCTGTTGGTTGTTCAGGAGAATGTTTAATTTCCATGGAAATTAATTTTGTAAAGTTTCTGAGGTTCCTCTTGATACTGATTTCTTGTTTTATTCCATTGTGGTGAGAAAAGATACTTAATATGGTTTTTACCTTCTTTTGAATTTGTTCAGACTTGTTTTGTGGCTTAAGATATGGTCTGTTCTTGAAAATGTTTTATGTGATGTTGAAAAGTATGCATATTCTGCAGCACCTGGGTGAAATGTTCAGTATGTGTCAGATAGGCCTCATTAGGTGTTTTCTGTCTAGATGATCTGTTCATTCCTGAGAATGGGGCATTAACATCCTCTACTATTATTATTTTTAGAGACAGGGTCTCACTCTGTTGCCCAGACTGGAGTGCAGTGGTGTGGTAGCTCACAGTAATCGTGAACTCCAGGGGTAGCTCATTGTAACCATGAACTCCTGGGCTCAAGTGATCCTCCCACCTTATCCTACAGGTGCACAACACCATGCCCAGCTAACTTTTACAATTTTTTTGTGGAGATGGGGTCTTCTTATGTTGACCAGGCTGGTCATGAACTCCTAGCTTCAGGTGATCCTCTACTTCAGCCTCCCAAAGCATTGAGATTGTAGGCATAAGCCACTGTGCCCAGCTGCCTACTATTATTGCATTACAGTTTATCTTTCCTTTAGCTCTATTAATGTTTGCTTTATATACTTGAAAGTTCTGGTGTTGGGTGCATAGATATTTTTAAATGTTATATCCTCTTGCTGAATTGACCTATTCATCATTATATAGTGACTTTTTTTGGTCTCTTTTCACATTCCTTGATTTGTATTCTATTTTATCTGATGTAAATATAGCTACTCTTGTTCTTTTTTTGGCTTTCAGTTGCATGGAATATCTTTTTCCACCCATTCACTTTTAATCTACATATGTCTTTATAGGTGAAGTGGGTTTCCTGTAGCTAGCCCTTGTTTCTCTATCCATTCAGATACTCTATAAGAGGCACCATCATTGGGCTGGGCCTGGCAGCTCACCCCTCTAATCCTGGCATGTTGGGAGGTTGCGGTGGGAGGATTACTTGAGCCCAGGAGTTCGAGAGCAGCCTGGACAACATAGGGAGACCCTGTCTCCAACAAAACATTTTTAAAAATTGACCAGGAATGGTGGCTCATGCCTGTAATCTCAGCACTTCAGGTGGCCGAGGCGGGCAGATCACTTGAGCTCAGGAGTTTGAGACCAGCCTGGGCAACACAGTGAGACTCTGTCTCTACAAATAAAAATAAAAAAAATTAGTTGGGTATGGTGGTGCATGCTTGTAGTCCCAGCTACTCAAGAGGCTGAGGTGGGAGGATTGCTTGAGCCTGGGAGATGGAGGTTGCAGTAAGCCAGGACTGCACCACTGCACTCCAGCCTGGGTAACAGAGTGAGATCCTGCCTAAAAAAAAAGAGGCACTATTTTTTTTTTAAAACAGGCAAATAAGGAGGCACAAAAGGACAATAAGGAGGGATGATAAGTACCTCTGAGGCCTGGGTGAGTGGGGATCCTGTCACAGCCCCTGCGCTTCAGGGAGACTAAGGCTTTGGAATGCCTTCCTCAAGGTTCCTTCTAAATGCTCTAGTGCCTGGTAGAGGTGCACCCTGAGCCTGGACCTGGTCCCATGTGGGAGCTAGTTGCCAGAAGTGCCTCCCTTGAAATTTTCTAAGTCTCACTTTTGTGCTTGTGACGGTGCTATTTAACCAACCCTCTACATTGTGTTTGGTGTGTACCAAATGTCCTGAGGAGCTTGGGACTTGGCGCCTATGAAATCAAACCTGGGTCTTAAGAGAATGGGTCATTCCCGTTGGCTGAGGCAATAGTGCTTTCATAAGATAGTACAAGATTGGGTTGTCAGAATGGTGCTGACATATTTTTAGGGGACTCTCATATTCATTTAGGTGACTCTCACAAGTTCAGGGTTGTGGCTACCAAAGGTCACCACGGGTCCTCGGGACTGAGTTGTGCGTGTAGGCCTATGCAGTGGGTCTCCCTGGTCTGTGAGGGCAGTGGCAGCTGTTATTTACCCTGTCTGCCTCCAGCCACTGATACCAGGAAGGTTACCCTTCCCACTTCTGCAGGCCATGCCTATCTCTTCTGAGGCCTTTTAAGACTGTTGGTCCACAATGCCAGTGGGCAATTCCAATCAATGTCCTCGCATTTCCAACTGATAGTGACACTGTGCTTTCCAGATTAGGCGTTAAGCCATACTGATGGAGGGATAGACATTCTTTGCACAAATGGAACTGCTCTTCTTGCTCCAACCATGGAGCAAGGATAGACTCTTGCCTATCCTTCCAGGGTGCAGCCAACATTGAAAGAGATCACAGTATAGGAATGCAGTAATTGCAGCCTAACATGTTCAAAAGACTGCATGGTTGGAAAGCAATATTTAGTCCAAATGGTAATAGGACCAAAAAATGGATTGTTATTTATTTTCCTACACACTCTGGGTAGGACTTGCTTTTCAGTAATCGCCAGTGAAGTACAGTAACAACCTTTGAGAGATCATTGGAAACTAGTATTCACAGTAGCACAATGAATGCTGCATCATAAAGGAGGAAGTAGCATTAAACAAATGACATTAGGGAACTGCTGAGGCAAGATCTATACAGCTCAACACAAAACAGTTTCTGAAGTCATGACATTGTAAATACTAACAGCATCGTTACTCTTTTATCACAGAGGGAGATATGAAATTAGCCAGGAATAGCACATCTGACAAAAAGAACACAGACTATTTCCTAGTCCCAAAGACTAGGGAACAGTCTAGAAAGAATTAAGAATCTTTGTATGAACTGGTTGGACAATAAATATGCACCAGTCTTTTTGAGACAGGGTTACCCAGCCTGGAATGCTGTGGCACAATCTCTGTTCACTGCAAGCTGCACCTCTTGGGTGCACCTTAGCCTCCCAAGTAGCTGGGACTACAGGCGTGTGCCACGACACCTGGCTAATTTTTTGTAGAGGTGAGGTTTTGCCATGTTGCCCAGACTGGCCTTGAATTCCTAGACTCAAGCAAGCCTCCTGCCTCGGCCTCCCAAAGTGCTGGGATTACAGGCTCAAGCTACCGGGCTTGGCTGATTGTTCTTTTCACAGGAAAAATAAACATTCTTGAGTCTGTAGTGATAGAAGGAAAAGCAAACTCATTTACCACCACTGACTCTTTACTCTTAAAAATGAAAAATCAAGTATGTTTAACATCGAGATCTGGTGGGCAACATTTTAACCAAGCAATCTAACTTAGCATTACTAGTAGTGGAATAACTTGATATTGTGTCTCCTCATGTGTTACAACATAAAGTACACAACATGAGCCATGAAATATCCCTGCCAAAACCTGAATCGCATCTAGTCTTTAGGCCTAATTTTCAGGAAATGTGGGGACTGGGGTGGGGTAGAGGAACAATGTACTGATAGTATAAGGAAGCAAACATACCAGTCAAGAATGTAGGACATTCTACAGAACACTGGTTTTTTTTTTCTCATAGTTACTATTATGTGAAATAACAGGTGAGGTTCTAGAAAAAGAGACAAGCAAACACTGTGGATGAACCATGATGAAATTCTGGTTAAATAACAATTATAATTTGGGGACAAGTAGAAAAATTTGATTATGGGCTGAATATTAGATGATATTGGGGAATTACTGCTATTTTTCCTTGGTGTGATAATGATACTGTGGCTATGTAGAAAGAAGCCTTTAAGAAAATTTACACTGAAGAATTTAGGGGTGAAATGTCCTGTCTGCAGCTTACCTTTAAATGGTTTAGCAAAGCAAAACTGTATCTATATAGACACACAGAAACCAAACACACACACACAAGGCAAAATCTTTAAAATGACTGAATCTAAATGGTATGTACAGATACCGTATCATTGTGCTATTCTTTCAATCTTTCTTTTTTTTTTTTTTTTTTGAGACAGAGCCTTGCTCTGTCGCCCAGGCTGCAGTGGAGTGGCGCAATCTTGACTCACTGCAACTTCTGCCTCCTGGGTTCAAGTGATTCTCGTGTCTCAGCCTCCTGAGTAGCTGGGATTACAGGCATGCACCACCATGCCTGGCTAATTTTTGTACTTTTAGTAGAGACAGGATTTCACCACGTTGGCCAGGTTGGTCTTGAATTACTGACCTTAGGTAATTTGCCCACCTCGGCCTCCCAAAGTGTTGGGATTACAGGCGTGAGACAACGCGTGTGGCCGCTTTCAACTTTTCTGTTTGCAAATTTTCAAAAT
Source organism: Trachypithecus francoisi (assembly GCF_009764315.1). Taxonomy (NCBI): domain Eukaryota; kingdom Metazoa; phylum Chordata; class Mammalia; order Primates; family Cercopithecidae; genus Trachypithecus; species Trachypithecus francoisi. Next base: position 72,712,045 of record NW_022681473.1, on the reverse strand, counting down.
AAAAAATTGGGGAGAGGGGAAGACACAGTAGGGCAAGAAGGTAAAAATATAGGGGGAATATTTGGTATAAGACCTCAAAGATGGGTGTAATAGATCAATAGTCTAAATGGAAAGATTAGCACTTAGATGGTATGTATCATTTTCTGAGACTAGAGTACAGATAAGACATGTGGGTAGGTATGGGTGTGGGAATTGGAGAAAATATCAAGTGATCTCAATATTCTTCAAGAGATAGGAGGCAAGGAGACTAGCAGTTGCTTTGTGGCATGAAGAAAGTGTTGTTTTGGAATGGTTGCTGTGGGGAATGGCAAAGGAAGCTGACTAGGGATATGTGAAAGATTTCACAGGGTGCAGCAGAGCTGCTGCTAAGACTTGAGTGTCTGAAAATTGCTTCTCATTTTTGTTCCTATTAGCATCCCAAGCTTATCGCCTATCATAGAACCCACCAGATTCTAATTGCCTGATTACTCCAATAGATCATGAGTTTGAGGGAAGGAGCTTGATTTTTATCTTCAGTTTCCAGCACTAAGCATAGCCCTTGGCATGCAGAATAGGCATTCAGTGTATATGTATTAAATAAAACAGCAAGTTTCACACATAACTTGTAAATAGTTTTTTTTTTTTTTTTTTTAACGTTTCTTCTTACCCTCAGCTCACTGATGGGTTAGCTGCTTTTCTTCCATGCTCCCATAGCAACATAAATGTTTGTCATGCCCATTACAAACCCGTATCATTGCATTTTCTGCACTGTATGAAATTACCTGTTTATCTGTCTGTCTTCTCCAGCAGACTAAAATATTTTGAGATCAGTGATCTTGTAGCTTTCTATCCCAAACTCAGCACTCTCATTGGCCTATAATATAACAGGCATTTTCTGGTCTGAGCTGAACAATTAAAAAAGACTAAGTTTTGGTTTGCAAAGCCTTTATTTCTGGATGTATAGGTGATTTTAACAAATATTAATACTTCCAAAAACAATCTTAACAATATTATTAAAGTAAAATAAACAGAATAAGATAAAGTGCTCAATTACCTAATCATAGTATTCTAGATAAAACCTGGGGAAACAATGGCTTTATATTTTAAAAGGCACAGTAGCACCCAGCACAGTCCTCTTTTTCAATTTGCTTCTCTCCAAGTGTTCAAAATGTAAGGAATGCTTTCCATACCCATGAAGGCAAACATTTCCAAACAGATTTAAAAAGTTCAGGAATTGGGTTCAGGTGACTTTTTGTGAAAATAATTCAGGTGACCAAGCACTATGAGTATCACACACTGAAGGTGGGCCTTTTTCTGAAAACGGAAGGCAACATTCTAAACAAGAATCAGGTCCAAGAATAGGGTGCAGCTGAGGTGCTCCTAAGACTTGAATGTCTGGACATTTGAAAATCCAGCCTGAACTTTTACAGTTATATTTAGGAGTTTTCTCTTTCATAACAACTGCTGTAAGCATATTCTTTAATTTCTTCTTAATTAAACCTTTATTGGTTCCTTGTCTAATATGTTTCAGTTTCTTTCTTGGTAACTCTTGATCAGGGAAATGATGGGCAGCAAGGCATTTCCCTAGACCTAGGACTTGGAATCCAAGCATATCTGAAGGAAATATTTTTCGTGTGGTAGGAGGGACCCATTCATCACTATCAGTTTCATGGCACTCAGCAAAAGGATAGGGATTGAAAACTTCTGGTTGTGAAATACCAGATACAATAGGGCTTCTGATTTTCTGGCTAGGTGTTTTTATATTTTTTGGACAGCTTGGGCTGGCTTGCTGTTTGTCATTTTCCGGGAAAATCCTTATTTTTTCATAGTTAGCATCAAGATCTGAATAAAGTACAGGTTTTTTAAAAGCTCTGTTTATCCCATGAATTCTTGTTTGGTGGAATCCTGAAATTGGAGTTGACTGTGAACACGGAACAAAGTCTTGACTATTTTCAACATTATATTCTAAATCTGATTGAAATTGAGGTGTTGGAGAGCATGTTCTTGAACACCTAGAGTCAGAAATGCTTTGCAAGGATAATTTTTGTGAAGGCTGGATGAAGTCTTCAGAAAGTGATCTCAGTGAAAAATCAGACTCTGAAGGATGACTTTCTGCCAAACACGTTCCCCGTTGTAACAAAACTTCCTGTGATTTTTTGGTAATCTCTGTTGCAATGTCCACTTCTTTAGCGATATCATCAAAGAGATCAGCAGAGGCATCATAGCTACCTTCATAACCAATAGAATAGCTCTGCGTTAAGTTGTTATTGATATGTCCCCAAGGCATTTCTTTCAATGTATTTGTACTTCTATTTGGACTATTGCAAAGAGTTTCTAAAGGATATGTAAGTTTCCTGCAAATTGTAAAACTGTCATCTTGGTTCCTGGACCACCTATAATATTGTTTATTTTCTAATTTGCAAAGATCAGAGACATCGTCATACTTCCTAGAACATAGAGTTGTCAACTTTTCATTCATTTCTGAAAGTGATTTTTCTCCACATCCATTCAAATATTTGTTATTTAGACTAAAATGGTCACTCTCTGAAGTACTGGGCCTAAATAGAATTTCATCCCTGGGTGGTGAGATTCTGATAGTCTTCTTAAGAGTAACTATTGTTTCTGAATCTTTTGAAGATGAAAACAGAGCTGACAGGTAAGGATTTGGTAGAAAATACTCTGATATATCTCTTCCATTATGATTTACAGAGACAGCCTCTACTTTGTTATCTGGTTGTGACTCCTTTTCAACACTAGGACTTAGATTTACTTTACAGTTGAAAAGGAAGTCATCTTTGCTACAGTTTGCTTTGACTATTGCTTGTGATGATCTTAAAGCTATAGGTGGTGTATGCAGGGCTCCAGTAGTTCTCTGGGGAGTCACAGATAACCTACTGTGGTCTGCATGAAATGTATCAATGTCATTATCTACATGATACTTTCTACTACTGACATCTGCCTGGGTTATAGCAATCTCACTTTCAAGAACTGCCAGAAACTTGTTCAAGCTTTCAGAGAATGGCAGATCATCCCAAATTTGAGGGTCGCCATCCTGGGAATTGCTGGCTGTCTCTTCAAGTCTGACTAACGAAGGTGGACAACATGCAGACCTCTTTTGAAGGCTAGTGGGGGTATCTATACCATGATGCTGGAAACATAGTGGCTCATGCTGGGACCTATTTTTAATTTCCACTGCACTGTGGAAGGGTTTTGTATTACTTGACTCAAGGGGCTCTCGCATTTCCAAAGAGAATAAATTAGAGTCATTAACTCCAATTTCATGATGACTGCTGTGAACTGCACTTAGCTCCTTAGCTTGTAAGCCAAGTTTCTTACCCAACTTTTCTGCTGTACTCTTTTTATCCATATATGAAACAAGGCTCCATGAATCCTGAATGGGATCATGGCAGCTACTGGAACCAGTGGCCTCTGCAATGGAGATGGAATTTCTGCTCTGCTGAAGAGTACCAAAGGCCTTACTTTGTTCTGATGCTGAAAAATCATCATTATCTGTTAGCTTTGAAACAATGGAAGTGAACTCAAGTGATGGCTGCCAGAATTTTGAAAAAGTATCCTTGCTGCAGGACTTGAAAAAATAAGAAGTGCTGTCAGAAGTATATATGCTGCTGAGATCACTATTTGAGTGATTTAAAGAAAGTAAGTGACTGTTAGGTGCGTGAGAGTCACACTGAAGTTTCCTGAAATTAAAAGTCTGCAAAAGTTGACAGAAGTAGTCAATGACAGTAAAGCCTGCAACACCTGGGTCTGGTAGAACAATCTGGCAAGCCACTAGTGCTTTGGCTTTTCTTTTGTGGTCAGAGCATTGCTGTAAGAAGTTACTGGCATCTGCACCTTGTCCAGTGTGGCTTTCAAAATTCTGTGAAAGAAGTAAAGAAATTTAAGTAAGAATAAAATTGTCTTCCTTTTACTTAAAACATGAAACAGAGATTTAGCCAGGCACAGTGGCTCATGCCAGCACTTTGAGAGGCCGAGGCAGGCAGATCACTTGAGCCTTAGGAATTTGAGACCAGACTGGGCAACATGGTAAAACCCCGTCTCTACAAAAAAATACCCCCACAAAAATTAGCTGGGCATGGTGGTGTGTGTCATGCTACTCAGGAGGTGGAGGTGGGAGAATCTCCAGAGCCTAGGGAAGTCAAGGCTGCAGTGAGCCATGATCTTGCTACTGCGCTCCACCCTGGGTGACAGAGTGAGACCCTGTCTCAAAAATAAAATAAATAAATAGATTTAAAAGGTTAAAACAGACACAACTATTACCCCCCACCCCCCAATTCCAATTTCGATTCTGTTAGAGTTATAGGCAAAGTAGCATATGTAAGAGAATATAAACCTTAGAGTAAAGAGCTTGTTTAAACTGATTTGAAGAAATCCTAGTTCCAACATTTACTAATAGTGTTGAGACTGGACAATTTATTTAACCGCTCGGGGTCTTAGTTTTCTCATTTATAAAATAAAAATAAAAATGCTGATTACTGCTTAGTAATAAAATGGAAAACTGCACAGTGCCTAGAAAATAGTAGTGGCTCAATAAATGGCAACTATCACAGTTCTCATTAAATAAGGAAAGAGAGGAAGGAAGAGGAGGGGAAAAAAGGGGAGGGGGAAAAAGAAGAGAGAAAAGGATTGTCTATGATTTTAACAAAGTAAAGCTCTGTAGCCGCTGATTCTACCTTCCCTTTGGATTTTTCTCACTCTTCTGTTGTGGAGTGCTCTATTTCCTCTTTTAAAACCCTGATTTCAATGTGGAAAAAATGTCTCTATGTTCCCTTTAGCATAGATGAGACAGAAAACTATTACTCCTTCAAAGTCAATACATTTTTTAACTTCTTCTACAGTCACTGTTATAATTATTTAAGACCATATTTCTGAATCTAGTTTTAGTATTCTTATCAATACTCAGATACTTTGCCTTCAGTGTTCCATTATTCTCTTTTTATAAATGACAGAATTAAAAGGCTAGAGAATTGATGGAAGTTTTACTATATAATTTGAACAAAATCTGGAGGGCAAAATAAATACTAACAACCAAAAACAAATATCTAACATTTCTAAATATATAATAAATTTATATTTTTAAGCTCTGAAAGCATTTGAAGTAGGCTCCCCTGACTTTTGAAAGAGGAAGTTGTTACACATGGCGTTTTAACAGACCACCTATAGGCTATTTTTACGTAGTTTAAAGTGTTTCCACAGGCCTTCAGATTTATAGAACTCCTAACAACTATTTAGAAAATTCACATAATTCATTACAATGGAAATGTTAACAGATTATTAAAAAGAAAGTTAGTCTCAATTACCGTCACTCCAAAAATAAAGCTTTGTCCAACAAAGCAAGTTTCAACTGCTTTAGTTAATAGATTCTGAGTTGTATCACTGTCGAGTGTTTCTGGAATTTTATTAGGATCCTGAATGTACCTTGATTGGAAAAAAAAAAAAGTGAAGATATAAACTTTGAACTTTTAACTTGCCATAAAGTCAGAGACACAATTAATTTGAAAATGCAGCATGAATATTTTATAGAGGAAAAAAAAGTGACTTTAAGAGCCAGGCAGTTTGTTCTCTCTAGTTTCTGACAGCACAGAAAAACCAACAAAACCAATTGATCAAGTGTGAGTAAAGTAGTTACCTGACTAACCATCAGGCCTGGCAATAATTATAGGGAAAAATAAAAGTGGCAGTGCGAATAGTGGTGGGATCTCTAGCCCTTCACTTCAAAGCAGGAAAACGTCTTCCCTTTTCTCTGATAATCCTGGTTGTGGTCCCTTTATTGTCTCAAGCACAAAAATGTGGACATAGATTTCTTGTAAGTGATTAGGGGAGGAGGGCAGAAGATTGAAGGGGAAGAAAAGCTTTAATTGCTTATCCTTATATTCTCAGGACAATGTCATAAAAGGTCAAACTATGCAAATAAAGTTGCAATACAGATAAAAAATAACAAAACTTCAATTTCTGATATGCAAATATTCCCTCAAATAGATTCTCCTGCCTCAGAGGGAACTTAACTGTTTGAATGCTAACCTCAATTTGGATAATTCTTCAAGTTGAAATTACGTTACTTTCTTAGCCTCTATTTCTGTAACTTGGATTAGAGATTTATAATTTAATATTCTAATTACAGATTAATTACCCTAAATAAAAGGAGACTGTTTTAACATCATCATAATATATATTCAGGAAATAAACATCTTTCTAACTTGTTTGTCCTTTAAAGGAATTGACGATCTGGGGTTGAATGATCTTTTTACAAAAATGCATATTGCCTTATAAACTTGTATCTTCAAATTCTAAGGGCAGTCAGGAAAAAAGGATGTTTTAAGTATTCTTACCTGTGCAAACCAGTGGCAGTAAGACCAAAAAATGTATCTAAGCAACTTCCAAATACAGTAATAGCAAACAATTTGTTTGATTCTGCAACTTTTAAGGAAAGTTTGTATCTGTAATTGGCATTTCCAGATTCACCAGTACAGCCACATTTCGGACAATTAGACCTAGAAAAGTGGTGGAAAAAAGTGTGGAGATGTTCATTAAATGTTTTTCATATGATGAAAACTCCAGAAGAGTAAAAATTTAAAATAACATTTTGTGTATAAACACTCCTACACAACTCAAATTCTTCTTAAACTCTTTCAGATCAACTTCTTTTAAATTTCTCTATTCAAAATAGTCAGCTTTACTGATTTAAATTAAATAGCCCCAAGTTGATAGAAATACATACCAAATTGATAGAAAACTCAAGGAGAACTGTGCATGAAAGAGAGGACAAAAAGGCCGGGCGCGGTGGCTCATGCCTGTAATTCCAGCACTTTGGGAGGCCGAGGCATGTGGATCATGAGGTCAGGAGATTTAGACCATCCTGGCTAACACGGTAAAACCCCGTCTCTACTAAAAATACAAAAAAATTACCCAGGCGTGGTGGTGGGCGCCTGTAATCCCAGCTACTCAGGAGGCTGAGGCAGAAGAATGATGTGAACCCGGGAGGCGGATCTTGTAGTGAGTCAAGATCGCACCACTGCACTCCAGCCTGGGGGACAGAGTTACACTCCGTCTCAAAAAAAAAAAAAAAAAAAGAGAGAGAGAGGACAAACAACAAATAATCTCAAAATATTTAATACCTACTTATACACAAAGCACTTAATTGCATTTTTCTCACCATAATGAAAATTACTTTCTTTAATGCATTAGAATATGTTGATAATTTACCAGATTATAAAACTGGATATGAAAACCATGCAATTTAACTTGTTTTTTTAAGATAGTATGTAATGGTGGCTAAAGGCTTTCTAGTAGAAAAAGTACACATCTACATGGCAGTGTAATTCTATTGCCATGTACTCACTGTCTGACAGTTACTAAATTCTTGAGTTCCTCATCTATAAAGTCCAGGGCTGAAGGATTAAAATAGACAAATAAAGGGTCTAGTGCAAATACTGTGAAATTAGTGTTAGTCTGCTTCGCCCTCATAATTATATTAAGTATTGTGATAATTACTGTCACTTGTACTGTTTCCTTCTTTTCTAGTTTGCAATGTATTATAACTCCGATTTCTAACTTTCATGTTAATTTCCACCCCCTCAGTTATGTCAACTTTATTTAATAGACAGAATAGTCTAAAGATTTTTTTGAAATACAACAAGCACCTAAAAATATTTTACGGTAATGGCTAATACTACAATTTTGTTTTTTCTTCAGGTTGCTAAAGATCTTAAGAGTGGCAAAAGGCAAACAGAAAGCAAGGTGAAAGATGGTTGTATAAATTTGATTGTTGCCAGATAGCCACTAGGGGGAGTCTAAAATCTGCAGCTCTCAAAGTGACTCACCTTTATTAGATCTGCACTAGGATTCTTCTGCCATACTGAGGATGGATCTATATCAACCCATTCATATAATCCTACACAAATCGGCTGGAGTTTGTGCTGTCGGTTAGCCATAGAATGAATTAAAGGTAATTGACTCACTAGGGGATAAAACTCCATTCGTACCAAACTCTAGTGAAATGAACTGTTTAAAATATTTATTGGAATTTCTTTAAAGGCTATGCAATAATAACGCATACATGTCTAATGTAAAATTCCTAGCAAAACTTAGACTAATTAATATGCATTAGCATTAAGTTTACAAATGTTCTCAACATACATTATTTCATTTTTATAGGTAAAATTTACAAATGGAGAAATTAGTTTGAATTTTTATCTGAGATGACAAAGTTGGTAAATATGACCCAAACCCAAGGCTGCGAACTTGTATCATGAAGTTCTGATATTATGATATGATAACAGTGGGACCAAATGGTTAAAATAAAGAATTGCTTGCAATGACAATATCAATAATAGCCTCAAAAAACGATGTCTATTAGTGTTAATGCATTTACATATTAAACTATATGTTTTTATAAAGTACATATGTATAATGCAGATATTTATTTATATAGTTTCCTTTAATCCTTTTAGGAACGATGCTGGATTGAAATAAATGTTAGTGTGGTGTAATACAGATTAGAGCTTCTCAAACATTAATATGTATACAAATCATCCAGAGATCTTGTTAAAATGAAGATTCTGATTCAGGAAGTCTGGGATGAGGCCCAAGATCCTGCATTTTTAATAAGCTCCCAGGTGATGCTGATGCAGATGTACCTTGGGCCATACTTCGAGAAACAAGGACACAGACAACATATTCACATCACTGTCCCCTAATTTAACTTCTAGAGGCACCCCTATTTCTAAAATGTCATTTGATACAGAATAGCAGTTTTCAAACTTTTTGATTTCACACTCCTTTATACTCTTAAAAATTATTGAGAATATCAAAGAGCTTTTGTTTATGTGAATAATATCTATTTTTTTTATTCAAAAATATTTACTTGGGCCAGGTGTGATGGCTCACACCTGTAATCCCAGCACTTTGGGAGGCTGTGGCGGGCAGACCGCTCAAGCTCAGGAGCTCGAGTCCAGTCTGGGAAACATGGCAAAACTGCATCTCTACAAAAAATACAAAAATTAACGAGCGTGGTGGCATGCGCCTGTAGCCCCAGCTACTTGGGAAGCTGGGGTGGGAGGATTGCTTGAGCTCAGGAGGCAGAGGTTGTGGTGAGCTAAGATTGTGCCACTGAACTCCAGTCTGGAGGTGACAGAGTCAGACCTTGTCTCAAAAAATAAAATAAAATAAAATAAAATAATTTACTTGCCAAAGATTGAATATATTCAAGGTATACAACATGATGATCTGAAATACGTATACACTGTATAATGATTACCATAGTCAATTTTTTTTTTTGAGACAGAGTCTTGCTATTGGTCAGTCTTGCTAGTGGTGCGATCTCGGCTCACTGCAGCCTCCACCTCTTGGGTTCAAGTGATTCTCCTGCCTCAGACTCCCGAGTAGCTGAGACTACAGGCGCCCACCACCACACCCAGCTAATTTTTTGCATTTTTAGTAGAGACAGACTAAAGGATGGTCTCACTCTCCTGACCTCATGATCCACCTGCCTCAGCCTCCCAAAGTGCTGGGATTACAGGCGTGAGCCACCGCACCCGGCTACTACAGTCAAATTATTTAACACATCACCCATTACCACTCATGCTGTACATTAGATCCATAGAACTTGTTCCTCTTGTATCTGTCTATATTTCCTTTTTGGTTTGTTTTGAGACAGCGTCTCACTCTGCTGCCCAGGCTGGAATGCAGTGGTACTATCAAAGCTTACTGCAACCTCAAATTCCTGGGCTCAAGAGATCCTCCTGCCTCAGCCTTCTGAGTAGCTGGGACCACAGGCACATGCCACCATGTGTGGCTAATTAAAAATTTTTTTTTAGAGATGGGGGTCTCACTGTGTTGCCCAGACTACTCTTGAACTCCTAGGCTTAAGTGATTCTCTTGTCTCAGTCTCCCAGAGTGTCGGGATTACAGGCGTGAGCCATCACACCTGGCCTCTATCTATATTTCTCATGAAATGAGAAATTAAATGAAAGTGAGAAATTAAAACTGAGAAATCAAAAAAAATCAATTCATTAAAAACAGACCCATTACACAGTTAACACAAAAAACATACTTTTATGAAAAAGTTACGTTTTTCAAATTTTAAAAATTAGTAAGAAGAGACCAGCATTGTTTCACATTTTGCTAATCTCTTTAATGTCTGGTTTCATAAAAAGACAGCTGGATTCTCATATCTGCTTCTCTGCTCAATCTGTTGTGATAGTACATGTTATGTAGCCTCTGGGAAACTCCATTATGCACTCATGAGAGACTGAGAGTGAAAAGGCAAATAATGCCTTAGAATTATGAAAACAGATTTGAGTTCAAGAAGCCTCTGAAAGGATCTATCTGAAATAATGGTTGTAATTTGCTATCTTTTTTGTTTGATCCCAGTTAAAACACCAAGTTTCATTTGCTTATTTTTTATTTTTATTCTTTTTTTTGAGACAGGATCTTGCTTTGTTGCCCAGGCTGGAGTGCAATGGTATGATCTCAGCTTACTGCAGCCTTGACCCTTCAGGCTCAAGTGATCCTCCCATCTCAGAATCCTGAGCAACTGGGACTACAGGCACATGCCATGATGCCTGGCTAATTTTGTTTATTTTTGGTAGAGGATAGGTCTCACTATGTTGCCTAGGCTGGTCTCAAAATCCTGGACTCAAGCCTATCTGGGCCTCCCAAAGTGCTGGGATTAAGGTGTGACACACTGAGCCCAGCCTAAGTTTTAAATGTTTTTTTTTTTTTTTTAATTTTGTAGAGATGGGGTCTCACTACATTGTCCAGACTGGTCTCAAACTCCTGGACTCAAGCAATCCTCCCATCTTGGCCTCCCAAATGCTGGGATTACAGGCATGAGCTACTATGCCCAGCCTGATTTGTTTATTTTTCTAGTGTCCTGATATTTAGCCCAGATGTAGAAGAACTGGATTAATGTTTTCTTAGTCTTGAAAACCTTAAAAAATCAGATGAAAGCAATGGACTCACTCTCTCCCCTCAAAAAACATATATGAACACAATATTCTACATATTTTAGGGACCGGAGGAGTCATACACACCTATAATGTATCCACAGATTCCAGTTTAAGAATATCCTGACTATATGATTATATAATATCCCCTTCCAAGTTTATAGACCCAGATTAAATATACACAAAGTAATGAGACATATTTTAAAAAACATATCTCTTAATGCTTCCACATATCACTTCCCCCACAAAATAAGAAAACTATGATCTGTATGTGTGAAATTAAAATTTGACTTGCTTAAGTAAATGATAGAAGCTCTTTGGGTACTCGGGAATGGGGAGAGGATAGGTAGTCTCTGAGCGATGAGTCCTATTTTAAGACAGGAAAAGAAAGTTATTAGTGTTAGAGACAGATTTCTAGGCTAAAAGGGATTATGGGTCCCATTAGTCACCCAGAAGGGCAATTTCTATCTGTTTGGGCTGGATGGATAGCTTGTCTGGAAAAATAAATCCCTTCTCCAGCTTATAATTTTGGGGAGAGTACAGACATACACTATTGTGTGTGTATGTGTAGTTACTGCTTCTCATGAAGGACCGAACTAACTTTGTACACTTTTATAGATGTATGTCTATGTTTGTATATTTATATAATGACACCCCCTTTCAAATGAAATTTAATTTGGAACACTAATATTGATGAGAATAGAGATCTTGTTGAAACTAACCTGGGGGCCTGGAGTCCTTCCTACTACTCAGCACTATGCACTATTACTACTCTAATCCCATCTCCCTCCAGAAGCACTTCCATGGAGCCCCAAGGCTCTGCAGAATACCTATAGATTGGAAACTACTTTCTTTTTTTTTTTTTTTTTTTGAGACGGAGTCTCGCTCTGTCGCCCAGGCTGGAGTGCAGTGGCCGGATCTCAGCTCACTGCAAGCTCCGCCTCCCGGGTTCACGCTATTCTCCTGCCTCAGCCTCTCGAGTAGCTGGGACTACAGGCGCCCGCCACCTCGCCCGGCTAGTTTTTTTATTTTTTAGTAGAGACGGGGTTTCACCATGTTAGCCAGGATGGTCTCGATCTCCTGACCTCGTGATCCGCCCGTCTCAGCCTCCCAAAGTGCTGGGATTACAGGCTTGAGCCACCGCGCCCGGCCGGAAACTACTTTCAATTTACTGATCTTATCTTGGAGGCTAAGAAAAGAAAAAAGTTAATTCCATAAAGCACAAAATACTTATTATGATTACAGTCACTAAAAATTTCAGGTTCAAAGAAAATATTTAGGGAGGTCTCTCTGTTCTTCAGCATCTCTAAGATCTTCTGCAAAGGCAAGAGCATGGAACTCCTCTGTCATAAACTTGCTGTGCTATAGCAAGGGGGAAATGAACATGAAGAATTTCTGTTTCCTATGTTGGCGTACAACTGATTTCAAGTAAGAAAAGGGGAAAGCAAAAACAACAGTAGAAAAGATAAGTACCAGGATTTAGATCATCATGGCGAATGTGAGGCAAGATTAGATTGCAGCTCCAACTTGGACGGACAGAGCAGCATGTAGGGGCTCGTGTCATGAATTTTAGCTCCAGAACAACTGCAAGAACAAACAGGAATCCCAAGAGGACCCACAGACCCTCTGAAGGAAGTGGACTGCTCCTGCAGGACCTGGGAGACACCCCAAATACTGTGTAGTATTCATGGCTGAGAGACCCATAGACAATTCACACCACAGGACTCTGTGCAGACAAACCCTGAGTACCACCCTGGAGCCAGATAGACTTGCTGCATGGCTAGACCCAGAAGAGAGAGAATCACTGCAGCTCAGCTCACAGGAAGCCACATCCAGAGGAAAAGGGGGAGAGTATTACATCAAGGAAACATCCTGTGGGACAAAAGAATCTGAACAACAGCCTTCAGCCCTAGACCTTGCGCTGACAGAGGCTACCCAAATGAGAAGGAACCAGAAAACCAACTCTGGTAATATGACAAAACAAGGCTCTTTAACCTCTCCAAAAAAAAATCACACTAGCTCACCAGCAATGGATCCAAACCAGTAAGAAATCCGTGATTTACCTGAAAAAGAATTCAGCGAGGCACCAGAGAAAAGTGAAGCCCAATGGAAGGAAATCCAAAAACCAATACAAGAATCGAAGGGAGAAACATTCAAGGAAATAGAGAGCATAAAGAAAAACAATAAAAACTTGAGGAAACATTGGACACACTTACAGAAATGCAAAATGCTCTGCAAAGTCTCAGCAATAGAATTGAACAAGCAGAAGAAAGAAATCCAGAGCTTGAAGACGAGGTCTTCGAATTAACCCAATCCAACAAACACAAAGACAAAGGAATAAGAAATTACGAACTAAGCCTCCAAGAAGTCTGGGATTATGTTAAACAGCCAAACCTAAGAAGAATCAGTGTTCCTGAGGAAGGAGAGAAATCTAAAAGTCTGGAAAACATATTTGGGTGAATAATTGAGGAAAACTTCCCTGGCTTTGCTAGAGACCTAGGCATCTAAATATAAGAAGCACAAGAGCATCTGGGAAATTCATCACAAAAAGATCATCACCTAGGCACACTGTCATCAGGTTATCTAAAGTAAAGACAAAGGAAAGAATCTTTAAGAGTTGTGAGACAGAAGCAGCAGGTGATCTGTAAAGGAAAACCTATCAGATTAATAGGAGGTTTCTCAGCAGAAACCCTGCAAGCTAGAAGGGATTAGGGTCCTATCTTAAGCCTCCTCAAACAAAGCAATTATCAGCCAAGAATTTTGTACCCAGTGAAACTAAACATCATATGCGAAGGAAACATAACAGTCTTTCTCAGACAAACAAATGCTGAGAGAATTTGCTACTACCAAGCCACCATCACAAGAACAGCTAGGCTGGACACAGTGGCTCACGCCTGTAATCCTAGCCCTTTGGGAGGCCAAGGTGGGTGGATCATCTGAGGTCAGGAGTTTGAGACCAGCCTGGCCAACATGGCACAACCTCATCTCTACTAAAAATATAAAAATTAGCCAGACGTTGTGGTGGGTGCCTGTAATCCCAGCTACTCGGGAGGCTGAGATAGGAGAACTGCCTGAACCCGGGGGACGGAGGGTGCAATGAGCCGAGATTGCGCCACTCCAGCCTAGGTGAAAGAGCAAAACTCTGTCTCAAAAAAAAAAAGAAAAAGAAAAAGAAAAACTGTGAAAAGGAGCTCTAAATCTTGAAACAAATCCTGGAAACACATCAAAAACAGAATCTCCTTAAAGCATAAATCATGAAGGGCCTATAAAACAAAAATACAATTTAAAAAGCAAAAACAAAAAAAACCCAAGATACACAGGCAACAAATAACACGATGAATGCAATGGTACCTCAAATCTTAATACTAACATGGAATGTAAATGGCATAAATGTTCCACTTAAAAGATAAAGAATAGCAGAATGGATAAGAACTCACCAACCAACTATCTGCTGCCTTCAGAAGACTCACCTAACACATAAGGACTCACATAAACTTCAAGTAAAGGACTGGAAAAAGGCAGTTCATGCAAATGGACACCAAAAGCAAGCAGGGGTAGCTATTTTTGTATCAGACAAAAACAAACTTTAAAGCAACAGCAGTTAAAAGAGACAAAGGACATTATATAATGATAAAAGGCATTGTCCAATAGAAAAATATCACAATCCTAAACATTTATGCACCTAATACTGGAGCTCCCAAATTTATAAAACAACTACTAATAGACTTAAGAAATGAGATAGACAGCAACACAATAATAGTGGAGGACTTCAATACTACACTGATAGCACTAGACAGGTCATCAAGACAGAAAGTCAACAAAGAAAAAATGGATTTAAACTATGCCTTGGAACAAATGAACTTAACAGATATATACAGAACATTTCATCCAACAACTGCAGATTACACATTCTATTCAACAGCACATGGAACTTTCTCCAAGATAGACCATATGATAGGCCACAAAACGAGCCTCAATAAATTTAAGAAAATTGAAATCATATCAAGTACTCTCTCAGGCCACAGTGGAATAAACTGGAAATCAACTCCAAAAGGAACCTTTCAAAACCATGCCAATACATGGAAATTAAATAACCTGCTCCTGAATGAACATTGGATCAAAAATGAAATCAAGATGGAAATTAAAAAATTCTTCGAACCAAATGGCAATAATGACACAACCTATCAAAACCTCTGGGATACAGCAAAGGCAATGCTAAAAGGAAAGTTCATAGTCCCAAATGCCTACATCAAATAGACTGAAAGAACACAAACTGACATTCTAAGGTCACATCTCAAGGAACTAGAGAAACAAGAACAAACCAAACCAAAACCCAGCAGAAGAAAGGAAATAACCAAGATCAAAGCAGAACTAAATGAAATTGAAACAAAAACAAATACAAAAGATATATGAAATCAAAAGCTGGCTCTTTGAAAAGATAAATAAAATTGATAGACAATTAGCAAGATTAACCAAGAAGAGAGAAAATCCAAATAACCTCATTAAGAAACAAAACGGGAGCTATTACAACTGACATCACTGAGATACAAAAGATCATTCAAGACTACTGTAAACACCTTTACACAAGCTAGAAAACCTAGAATAGATGGATAAATTCCTGGAAAAATACAACCCTTCTAGCTTAAATCAGGAAGAAATAGATACCCTGAACAGACCAATAATAAGCAGCAAGACTGAAATGGCAATTAAAAAATTACCAACAAAAGGCTGGGCGTGGTGCCTCACGCCTGTAATCCCAGCACTTTGGGAGGCTGAGGTGGGTGGATCACGAGGTCAGGAGATCGAGACCAGCCTGGCTGACACCGTGAAATCCTGTCTCTACTAAAAATACAAAAACAAAATTAGCCGGGCATGCTGGCGGGCGCCTGTAGTACCAGCTACTCAGGAGGCTGAGGCGGGAGAATGGCAAGGGAGGTGAAGCTTGCAGTGAGCCGAGATCGTGCCACTGCACTCCAGCCTGGGCGACAGAGTGAGACTCCGTCTCAAAAAAAAAAAATTACCAACAAAAAAAAGTCCAGGACCAGATGGATTCACAGCAGAATTCTACCAGACATTCAAAGAAGAATTGGTACCAATCCTTTTGATGCTATTCCACGAGATAAAGAGGGAATCCTCCCTAATTCATTCTATGAAGGCAGCATCACCCTAATACCCAAATCAGGAAAGGACATAAGCAAAAAAGAAAACTACTGCCCAATATCCTTGATGAACACAGATGCTAAAATCCTTAACAAAATACTAGTTAACTGAATCAAACAACATATCAAAAAGATAATCCACCATGATTAAGTGGGTTTCATACCAGGGATGCAGAGACAGTTTAGCATACGTAAGTCAATAAATGTGATATACCACATAAACAGAATTTTAAAAACAAAAATCACATGATCATCTCAATAGATGCAGAAAAAGCATTCAACAAAAGCCAGCATCCCTTTATGATTAAAACTCTCAGCAAAAGTGGCATACAAGGGACATACCTCAATGTAATAAAAGCCATCTATAACAAACCCACAGCCAACATAACAATGAATGGGGAAAAACTGAAAGCATTCCCTCTGAGAACTGGAATGAGACAAGGATGCCCACTCTCACCATTCTTTTTCAACATACTACTGGAAGTCCTAGCCAATGCAATCAGACAAGAGAAAGAAAGAAAGGGCATCTAAATCAGTAAAGAGGAAGTCGAACTGTCACTGTTTGCCGATGATATGATTGTTTACCTTGAAAACCCTGAAGACTCTTCCAGAAAGCTGCTAGAACTGATAAAAGAATTCAGCAAAGTTTCTGGATACAAGATTAATGTACACAAATCAGCAGCTCTTCCATACACCTACAGCGACCAGAGAGTCAAATCAAGAATTTAACTCCTTTTACAATAGCTGCAAAAAAACAAAAACAAACACAAAAAACCAGACAAATAAACAAACTTAGGAATATACCTAACCAAGGAGGCAAAAGACCTCTACAAGAAAAACTGCAAAACACTGCTGAAAGAAATCATGGACAGAACAAACGAATGGAAACACATCCCATGCTCGTGGATAGGTAGAATCAATATTGTGAAAATGACCATGCTGCCAAAAGCAATCTACAAATTCAATGCAATCCCTACCACCACTATTCTTCAAAGAATTAGAAAAAAACAATTTTAAAATGCATATGGAACCAAGACATAGCCGGCATAGTCAAAGAAAGACTAAGCAAAAAGAACAAACCTGGAGGCATCACATTACGTGATTTCAAACTATACTATAAGGCCATAGTCACCAAAACACCATGGTACTGGTATAAAAATAGGCACACAGGCCAATGGAACAGAATAGAGAACCCAGAAGTAAACTCAAATACTTACAGCCAACTGATCTTTGACAAAGCAAACAATAGTGGGGAAAGGACACTCTTTTCAACAAATGGTGCTGGGATCATTGGTTAGCCACATGTAGGAGAATGAACCTTATACAAAAGCAACTCAAGATGGATTAAGGACTTAAATCTAAGACCTGAAACTATAAAAATTCCAGAAGATAACATTGTAAAAACCCTTCTAGACACTGGCATACCCAAAAGCAAACGCAATAAAAACAAAGATAAATAGCTGGGACTTAATTAAACTAAAGAGCTTTTGCATGGCCAAAGAACAGTCAGCAAACAGACAACCCACAGAGTGGGAGAAAATCTTCACAATCTATACGTCTGACAAAGGACTAATATCCAGAATCTACAATGAACTCAAACAAATCAGTAAGAAAAAACAAACAATCCCATCAAACAGTAGGCTAAGGACATAAATAGACAATTCTCAAATGGCCAACAAAACATATGAAAAAATGCTCAACATCACTAATGACCACGGAAATGCAAATCAAAATCACAATGCAATACCGCCTTATTCCTGCAAGAATGGCCATAATAAAAAAATCAAAAAACAGTAGATGCTGGTGTGGATGCAGCGATCAAAGAACACTTCTACATTGCTGGCAGAAATATAAACTAGTACAGCCACTATGGAAAACACTGTGGAGATTCCTTAAAGAACTAAAAGTAGAACTACCATTTGATCCAGCAATCGCACTACTGGGTAACTACCCAGAGGAAAATAAGTCATTATGTGAAGAAGATACTTGCACAGGCATGTTTATAGCAGCACAGTTCAGAATTGCAAAATCGTGGAACCAACCCAAATGTCCATCAATCAATAAGTGGATACAGGAACTGTGGTGTGTGTGTGTGTGTGTGTGTGTGTATATACACCCATATATATATATATGATGAACTACTAACTCAGTCATAAAAAGGAATGAATTAATGGCATTTGCAGTGACCTGGATGAGACTAGAGACTATTATTCTAAAGGAAGTAACTCGGGAAAGGAAAACCAAACACCATATATTCTCACTGATATGTGGGAGCTATGCTATGAGGACGCAAAGGCATAAGAATGATACAATGGACTTTGGGGACTTGGGGGGAAGGGTGGGAGGGGGTGAGGCATAAAAGACTACAAATAGGGTGCAGTGTATACTGCTCGGGTGATGGGTGCACCAAAATCTCACAAAGCACCACTGAAGAACTTACTCATGTAGCCAAATACCACCTGTACCCCAAAAACCTATGGGGAAAAAAAGATAAGCACCAGAAATTATGGATATAGTTTTAAAAAATTTTTGTGTCAATGTAGTATATGCAGAAAACAGGTTATAGTTCCATGGACTATGTTTCCACAGGCAAGGACTATGTGCCATGGGTTTTATATTCCAAAAGAGTCCCGTCACAATTCCTTTCCCAGGGCATTTTAAGCTCTAAGAAAGAGAGAGGAAGATGTCATTCTGAATACAAATTTCGCTGCCAATTTGGAAGTAATATGGTGATTATGAAGGTAGACAGAATTCAGATTGTGTAGGCTTGAATATGTTTCTGCCCCCAACTAGCTGGCTGCGTGATGATTTGTGGTAAGTTACTTAACTTTTCCAAGCTTCAGTTGTCTCCTTTAAAGGTTGGCATTAACAACAGTATTCACTTCATAGGGCTGTTGTATTAAAAGATATAATGCCCACAAAGCTCTTAGCACAGTGCCTACTGTACAGCAAACACTCACTAATGTTATCTATTGGTATTACCAGTCTAAATAAGTAACAATGGCATTATTGTTTAACCTAAATTTTTGTTGCAGATTATCTTTAACATAAATGACCGGAAAGAGTTTTAAAAATATTTTATATCTATATATTACTGATAATGAATCAGATAATGTTCTAGGCATGTTATGTATATTAACCTATTTGATCCTTACAAGAACCTTATGAGGCAGATATCACTTTCCCCATTTTGAGGCTCAGATAATTACAGTGACTTGCCCAAGGCCACACAGCTATAACGGCAGGGTTGTGATTTGAATCCAGGCAGTCAGCTCCAGAGAATTATGCTTTTAATCATGATAACATACTGCAATAAGGTAAAGTATACTTATAATAGATTATAATAATAATAGCTACCACTTTCGAAATTCTAATATATGTTATGTATTCTACTAGAACATTTCTAATTTACAATGATCCCATATTGTGGGTACCATGATCCCACCTTACAAATGAGTAATTAGACTCACAGAAGTTAAATATCTTGCCCTAGGTCACATAGTTAATGAGAGCCAGAGCCTACACGCAACTCTGTTGTGTTCTCTGAAGCTTGAAATTGTTCCATTACAGTAAGTCCTCATTTAACATTAGTGATAGGTTCTTGGATACTGTGACTTTAAGCAAAACTACTTATAGCAGGTTCTCAAATAACATCATTATAACGTTGATGAGAAAAAAATGTATTTCACTATACTTCATTTTGCTTAAAGTTGCGGTGTCTTAGAATCCGACAATATTAAGTAAGGACTGTATACCACACTGCTTCTAAGTATAGATTCTGATGAAAGGCAAATAGCCCATGGGTTTTAGTTGTTTCAAATGACAGGCAGCAACCTGAAAATGGGTGAACCTAAGACAATCTAAACACTATCATGCTATCACTTATTCATTCATTTAACGAACACTTGTTGAACATTTTCTATGAACTAAGCCCTAAGATGGATGCCAAGGATTTAATGATGAATAACACAAACAGGGTCTTTCTCTCAGAGCTTACAAATGAGTACTTGAGAGACTGGCTTAATAAAGGAACACTGTGATAACTACTTCAAGGATTACTTAGAGTCTAGATACGAGTTAGAACTGCCCATCTCCCTTTCTGCCTCCCCATTCAATGCTAACTAGACAAAAAGACTAGTTAAGAATATTGCTGGCACACTACTCTTTCTTACATAGTTTTAGCTACTTCCTAGTTATTCTTATCCTCTCTTCCATGCAGAGAGACAGTGTTCTGGAGAAACTTCAAACCTAACCTCTCATTTCTACTCTATAAAGATCAGAGGAAGACCTTAGGCTCTCAGGTATAGTTGGCTTACATCTGAGCACCATAATAAAGAATTATATGCCAAACACCTTTCTAGTTGCTAAAGGATAGAAATCACTATAACATAGCCTCTGGTCTCAAGGAGTTTATTTATTTACATTAAAAACTATTCTAAGGATCATGCAAAAATAAACAAACAATAAACAAAAGCCTCCTGTATTATTCCCAGGGATATCCCAGAAATGGGTTAAGTTTTGTACCCAGTATTGCGACTTACTCTCTGAGAAGTTATTTTTCTTCAATGAGGCAAGCATTTAGCAAAGGACTTGACAGTAACTTAAAACTTTTCTCTAGTAATAGACGATTAGCAGTGAAATCTGTTCTGGGATTTACAGAAGAACCAACTCCTGAGAGAATCGAATGTCCTGGTTTGGTAAATCTGGTCCTTGCCCTTGAGCCACAGGTAATCTACAGTGTGCACTTGTATTTCCTCTCTCACCCGTACAGACTTTACTTTTACCTTTTGGAGACCAGGATTATCCTAGAGAAGCACTTCTGACATGATGGATATATAAAACTTGAATTCTGGAGAGCAAGTACTGAGGCTAGAAGAAATTTTCTTCTTCTATTCATGTGTTCACACCGTGGCCTGCAAAACAAAATAGCCATTGGGATGACTGGCAAATCTTTCATTACAGTGCATATTCATTTCTTAGGAAAATCACAATCTCTACTGCAAAGCTAATAGAAGTCATGTGTTTCACTTTCAAAGTGAAGGTGGTGTCAATGTATTGGAAAATTAATTCTTTTTCTACTTAAAATATTAACAGGAAGAAAATCAGATTTAAAACAGTGTGGTTTAAGCAAATTCTTGTATCCTGTTTCTTAATAAATGCTCTATCCCAGTAATTCAGGAAAGATGTCATTTAGCCTCTTCACACCTTTACAAGAAGATACAAAACTTGTGTCTGCCATCAATACAAAGGAAACTACAGGTTGAGCATCTTGAATCTGAAAGTCCAAAACCCAAAATCTGAAATGTTTTGAGTGCACTATGATGGCACAAATCAAAATTCCACACGTAAGTACTTAACACAAACTTTGTTTCATGCACTAAATTATTAAAATAATTGTGGCTGGGCCTGGTGGCTCATGCCTATAATCCCAGCACTTTGGGAGGCCGAGGCAGGTGGATCACCTGAGGTCAGGAGTTCGAGACCAGCCTGGCCAACATGTTTTCTCTACGAAAAATACAAAAATTAGCCGGGCATGGTGGTGAGTGCCTGTAATCCCAGCTACTCAGGAGGTTGCAGCAGGAGAATTGCTTGAACCTAGGAGGCGGAGGTTGCAGTGAGCTG
This sequence comes from Trachypithecus francoisi, assembly GCF_009764315.1. NCBI lineage: Eukaryota > Metazoa > Chordata > Mammalia > Primates > Cercopithecidae > Trachypithecus > Trachypithecus francoisi. Next base: position 72,690,321 of record NW_022681473.1, on the reverse strand, counting down.
AGATTGCACCATGGCACTCCAGCCTGTGTGACAAGAGCAAAACTCCATCTAAAAAAAAAAAAAAAAAGGTATTGTATAAAATTACCTTCAGGATATATGTAAAAGATGTATATAAAACATAAACAAATTTTATGTTTAGACTTGGGTCCCATTCCTGTATCTCATTAATTGTATGCAAATATTTAAAAATGCAAAATTCACAAGACTTCTGGACCCAAACATTTCAGATAAAGTATATTCAATCTGTACACAAACTTACATGAATCTTTTAAAGAACCTAAATTGGTGGAAATGGTTCTTTTTTAGCTGAAATATCGTTTTATTAGATTCCAGTGTGCTCATTTTATACATCTTGGAAGAGAAAAGAAGACTTTAGATTTTTTTTTTTTTTTTTTTTTGAGACGGAGTCTGGCTCTGTCGCCCAGGCTGGGGTGCAGCGGCCAGATCTCAGCTCACTGCAAGCTCCACCTCCTGGGTTTTACGCCATTCTCCTGCCTCAGCCTCCCGAGTAGCTGGAACTACAGGCGCCCGCCATCTCGCCCAGCCAGTTTTTTATATTTTTTAGTAGAGACTGGGTTTCACCGTGTTAGCCAGGATGGTCTCGATCTCCTGACCTCGTGATCCGCCCGTCTCGGCCTCCCAAAGTGCTGGGATTACAGGCTTGAGCCACCGTGCCCGGCGACTTCAGATTTTGTAAACAGAAAAAGCAAAATGTTACATGTCAAACGATAGCTCAAAGTGTTTTAATATCCTTGTATAAAACACATCAGGAAGGCCAAGGGTGGTGGCTCATGTCTGTAATCTCAGCACTTCGGGAGACTGAGGTGGGGGGGGGATCACTTGATACCAGGAGTTTGAGACCAGCCTGGGAAACATAGGGAGACACTGTCTCTACAAAAAATATAAGAGAATTAGCTGAGTGTGGTGGCACGTACCTGTAGTACCAGCTGCTTGGGAGGCTAAGGCAGGAGGATCAAGGCCATAGTGAGCTATGATGATGCCATGGCACTCCAGCCTGGGTGACAGAGCAAGACACTATCTTCAAATAAACAAACAAAAAAAATCAGAGGAGTAAAATAATAAAATACAGACATACCTCATTTTATTATGCTTCACTTTATTAAGCTTCACAGATATTGCATTTTTTTTTTTTTTTTTTTTACAAATTGAAGGTTTATGACAACCCTGTCTCAAGCAAGTCAATTGGCATGTGCTCACTTTCCACCTGTCACATTTTGGTAATTCTCACAATATTTCAAAAGTTTTCATTTTTATTTTATCTGATGGTGACTTGTGATCAGTGATCTTTGATGCTACTATTGTAATTGTTTTGGGGCACCACAAACTGCACCTGTAAGACGAATTTAATCTATAAATGTGTATCCGACTGTCCCACCATCTCTCTCCCTCTTGTTGGGTCTCCCTATTCTGAGATACAACAATATTGAAATTAGGCCAGTTATTAACCCTACAATGACCTCTAAGTGTTCAGGTGAAAGGAAGAGTCACATGTCTCTCACTTTAAAACAAAAGACAGAAATAAAAATTAAGGTTAGTGAGGAAAGCATGTTGATAGCCGAGATAGACCAAAAGTTAGGTTTCTTGTGCCAAACAGCCAAGTTGGGAATGCAAAGGAAATGTTACTGAAGGAAATTAAAAGTGCTACTCCAGTGAACACATAAGTAAGAATGTAAAACAGCCTTTCTGTTGATATGGAGAAAATTTTAGTGGTCTGGATAGAAGATCAAACGAGCCACAACATTCCCTTAAATGAAAGCCTAATCCAGAGTAATATTCTAATGCTCTTCAATTCTATGAAGGCTGAGAGAGGTGAGGAAGCTGCAGAAAAAAATGTTTGAAGCTAGCAGAGGCTGGCTCTTGAAGTTTAGGAAAAGAAGCATCTCCAAAACATAAAACATAACTTGCTGCAAGGTAAAGCAGCAAGCGCTGATGTAGAAGCTGCAGAAAGTTATCCAAAAGATCTAGCTAAGATAACTAGATCTTAACTAGTTGATGATGGTGGCTACACTAAACAACAGATTTTAAATGTAGACACAACAGCCTTATATGGGAGGAAAATGACATCTAGGACTTTCATAGCTAGAGAAGTCAGCGCCTGGCTTCAAGGCTTGTTAGCACCTGGCTTCAAGGCTTCAAAGAACAGGCTAATTCTCTTGTTAGGGGCAAATGCAGCTGGTGACCTGATATTGATGCCAGTGCTCATTTGCCATTCCAAAAATCCTGCAGCCCTTAAGGATTATGCTGAATCTACTCTGCTTGTGCTCTAGAAATGGAAGAATAAAGCCTGGACGACAGCACATCTGTTTATAGCATGATTTACTGAATATTTTAAGCCCACTGTTGAGACCTATTGCTCAGAAAAAAAGATTTCTTTCAAAATATTAATGCTCATTGACAACACACCTGGTCACCCAAGAGCTCTGATGGAGATGCACAAGGAGACTGATATTATTTTCATGCCTGTTAACACATCCATTCTCTACCCATGGATCAAGGAGTCATTTTGACTTTCAAGTCTTATTATTTCAGAAACACATTTCCTAAGGTCATAGCTGCCATAGATAATGCTTCTTTTGATGGATCTGGGCAAAGTAAGTTGAAAATCTTCTGGAAAGGTTTCACTACGCTAGATGCTAATAAGAACATTCATGATTTATGGGAGGAAGTTAAAATATCAACACTAATTGGAGTTTGGAAGAAGCTGATTCCAGTCCTCATGGATGACTTTGAGGGGTTCAAGCTTTCAATGGAGGAAGTGACTGCATTTGTGGTGGAACAGCAAGAAATCTAGAATTAAAAAGTGGAGCCTGAAGATGTGACTCAATTGCTGCAATCTCATGATAAGGCATGAACTTATGAGGAGTTGCTTTTTATGGATAAACAAGAGAGTAGTTTCTTGATATGGAACCTACTCCTGGTGAGGGTGCTGTGAACATTGTTGAAATGACAACAAAGGATTTAGAATATTCCATAAACTTAGTTGATAAGCAGTGGCAGGGTTTAAGAAGATTGTCTCCAATTCTGAAAGAAGTTCTACTGTGGGTAAAATGCTATCAAACAGCACTACATGGTATAGAAAAATCTTTTGTGAAAGGAAGCCTCAATATTTCACAATGGTCTGTGCAGCCCTGGGTTAGCTAGATCTTGCCAATACCTGACCTCACTTAATATCACTCTCCTTCTTAATCACTGTATTTCAAGCCATGCTGGCCTTCTCTCTGCTCCTCAAGCATACCAAACAATTTCCCGTCTCAGGCTTTTGTGCTTACTGTTCTCTTTGGCTAGGATATTCTTCCCTTAGGTCTTGAAATAGTCGGTTCTTTATCATCCTTCAATCTGTAACTCTGTTATCCCCTCAGAGAGCCCCACTTTAGCTCAAGTAGAATCTTCCTTCCTCTTAGTTTCTATGGCATCACCTGTTTTATCCTTCATGGTACTAACCGTGCTGGATAGTCATCCCGTATATGTCTTTGCTTACTTATTTTTGTTCGTTCTACCCATCACTAGCCTAAGTTTCATAAAGATGGGGACCTAGTCTACCCTGTTCTCTACTGTAACCCCAGTGCTTAGAACAGTGCTCAGCACACAGTAAGTTCACAATAAATATTTATTGAATAGGGCCAGGTGTGGTGGATCAGGCCTATAATCCCAGCACTTTGGGACGCCAAGGTGGGAGGATTGCTTGAGCCCACCAGTTTGAGACCAGCCTGGGCAACACGGCAAGAACTCTGCAAGTAATAAAAAATATTAGCTAGGCATGGTGGTGCACTCTTGTAGTTCCAGCTACTCAGGAGGTGGAGGTGGGAGGGTCACTTGAGCCTGGGAGATTGAGGCTGCAGTGCACAGTGATTGTGCCACTGCACTCCAGCCTGAGCAACAGAGACTAGTCTCAAAACAAAATTTTATATTGTACCACAACAAAATTTATTGCATGAATGAAGAACTATAAGCAGAATTTTGCAATTCAAGAAAATTTTTGTAACAGAGTAGGCATATGCCATATGATACCATAATTTTCTTCCTATTTCATTTGAAGATCCCCTAAAAAATCTTTCTTTATTAACAAAGAGAATGGCTTTTCTTTTTTTCTACACCATATACTATTGTACCTCTGTAGTCCTACCATTTGTTTTGTCTATTGTAATGTATTGTCTATTTGGTTTTATTCTCCCTAATGCCTATTCTCTTAACTTTCTTTTTGCTCTTTATGTACTAGTAATTTATGCCAAGGGAAACAATCTGAGTTGTGTTCCTTGCTTCCCCGCTCCCATAGTATGTTTCACATTTCTATGCCTTTGTTTTTTTCCATTCTTCTCTCTAAAATGCTCTTTCACTCTCCTGGTAATGCTTATTCTTCTTTAAGATCCTTCTTAGAAGTCTTCTTTTCTAGGACGTTTTCCCAGAAGTTAAATTACTCTTTAATTCATCACATGCCACATTATATTAAATTTATCTGTTCAGTATGGTTTGTTTTTCCTGGACCCAGAGTAAGATCTTAGAAGGACTATCTGTTTATATCTTCAGTGCCAAGCTCAGAAATTGTCAATCTGAACTTCAGATATTAATCTTCTTCATGAGTTGCAGTTCCTCTTCCTAAGCCACAATTTTGTCACTTAGCGTTAAAAACACAATTTTACCAAATCATAAAATTATCTTATATTTGTATATGAAGTACACAGACTAGTTTCATATCTAGTATCTTATTTAATATTTATTTTAATCATTACTTACATCTTCTCCTCACTTCTAATATTTTTACTTGTGTTCATATTGTGAGCAGAGACTATTTTCTTTAGGGCTCTAAAACAGAATTTTATATTGTACCACAACACTATGGGCATTCATCAAATCATATTCTTTACACAATTGCTATTCAAACTTTAGGAAATGGAATAAACTTATAACATGACTCATACACTGGGCTAAGTGAAAATAACATACTGTCTGTCCTAAAAAAATTTGTTAATTGGGCTGACAACTCATCAATAAATGAAAAACTTAAATAAGCAAGAAATTTTGGATTCATTTCTAAATTAATTGTGCCAGCACTTATTACTATACTTTTAAAGGAAGATTGGTTACATTGTTTTTATTTAAGGGTTTATTGCCCTCTAGTGGATCAAATAAGTAAGTCTAAAAATCTATAAAAACGGCAAATTTGAGAACTGTAATGAAAGGGGTCATTAGTATTTTTACTATTTGTATTTCACCTGGTGAACCCCAGAAATTGGCAAAAAGGCTTCCCATTTATTGTCTATTGGACAATAACAGAATAAGATGCTTTCAGACAGTTAATATTAATTAATTTCCTTTGATGTTTTCATAGTATTTCCTTCATACTTGCCACCTAGTTTATTATTGTATTTATTTATTTGCCTAGGCTCTGGGGTGTTTTTAGAGTTTGTTTTATTTCTCTGTCTCTCTCTACTGCTTGACTTGCAGTAGAGTGGATGCATGTCTGATGAATAATTGAATGAAACACCAGGAATAAGTAAACACTAAAATTAGGAAGGCAGGATGACACACTTGGGAACAATTTCATATGTGGTATCCTTTGCAGTTTATCTTTCTTCTAACATTTATTGAGAAGGATGGTGATATCGTATTACATTTCTTTCAGCTCCATCACAGCAAACCATATCCCAATTTAATATGCTAACATATTTATTCATTCATCAGTTATTAATTGTGCAGCTGCTAAATGCTAGCGGGGGATAGCGTGATTGACGGACAAACAGACAAGGTCCCTACCTAGTCAGTAGATTTACTGTCTAGTGTAAGAGACAGACATTAAATAATCACACAAAAAATTTACCTGCAATTCTGGCAAATTCTATTTCGGAAATGCATAGTGCCATGAGAAGATATAACAGGGGGACTAATTTAGTTTTTGATGGGAGGAATGGGGAAAGAGAAGAGGATAGGAAAATACATAATCTTATTTTTAAAAAGTATTTTCTCAGGGTAGTAGTGTTAAGGGCGATTTTTATTTCCTTTATATATTTAAGATATTTTCTAAGTGTATCGCTTTCATAATTAGAAAAAATCAATAAATACAATAAAAATACTGGAGAGGGACATTAGCAATAATATACAAAGAAAAGCTTGCTTTCTTTAAATCTCTCACACATAAAAGTAGAAATAAGGAGGGTAGAAAGAGGGACAAAAGTATAAGTGTTGGGGCAGAACTAATTAAGGCCTCAATTGGCCTTTGTTTTGAAAGCCCAGGGATTACCCAGGTCAATGTCCAGGAATGAAGGCTCTGATAGACTTATGCTTATTAAAATATGTTGGGTCCATGTGGACACACTGTAGTACATATCTAATTTACCATGGAATATTTTGGAATACTTTCTCTCCTTTCACACAAGCCATTATGGGGAGCTGAACCGTAATCCAAAGATGTTTTACTAATTTACCATGAAAAATTACCATCACAGGGAAGGGACATATCAGAAGCCTGTATTTAAATATTTGGTATAACTACATATTATACTCAAATTATAAACAGAAAGTTGCTTGAAGAAGAGCTGTGTGGTGGATCAACTATTTAATGGAATCAAGCTAATGCCTGATGCATCTTCCATTCTAGAGATGATTTTGTCAGTGGTACCAGATATATAAACTCATCGATTACAACCTCTGCATCCCATTTTCATACTAGACAAGTATTTCTCAAACTTTATCATACATCAAAATCACCCAGAAGGCTTGATAAAACAGACTGCTGGACTCCAACTCCAGAGTTTGATTCAGTAAGTCTGGGATGGCCGGGTGCGGTGGCTCAAGCCTGTAATCCCAGCACTTTGGGAGGCCGAGACGGGCGGATCACGAGGTCAGGAGATCGAGACCATCCTGGCTAACACGGTGAAACCCCGTCTCTACTAAAAAATACAAAAAACTAGCCGGGCGACGTGGCGGGCGCCTGTAGTCCCAGCTACTCGGGAGGCTGAGGCAGGAGAATGGCGTAAACCCGGGAGGCGGAGCTTGCAGTGAGCTGAGATCTGGCCACTGCACTCCAGCCTGGGCGACAGAGCGAGACTCCGTCTCAAAAAAAAAAAAAAAAAAAAAAAAAAGTAAGTCTGGGATAAGTGTCTGAGAATCTGCATTTTCATAAGTTCCCAGGTAATGGCCAAATTGTCCACACTGGAAAACCAGTAGCCTAGTCATTGAGACTATCTCATGGTGAATAACACTTGCGATAAACATGGTTATAGTTAAATCCCCAAGGCCTGACAGCATCTCAGTCTCGTTTAAATTATTTTGCAATTCTTTGCTCTAATCCATTATTTGGTGACCTTTCAGCTTAACTACTTCATAATCAAGTTCTAAGAAGGCATCTTAATCATTTATGAAAAACTGTGCCCATACATGCACATACTAACACAACTTTTTTTCTTCTTTGGGCTAGACTAGAAGATCTAGAATAACTGGGTTAGATTAGAAAATCTAAACTAATTCTTATTCTATGTTAGATCTTATTCTATGTTAGATCAGTGAAGTATTTAGTGTAAACTGGCATCTGGGGATGGGGCTGAAGAGAACATAAAAGTATAAGATATGAATCCTATCTTAAAGTTCATAATCCAGTTTGAGTTCATTTGACTGCTTTACAGTTTGCAAAGTGCTTTTGCATCATTATCTGATCCACTTAGAGAAGTTAAATAACTAATTAAAGATCAGGAATTACGAGAAATCAGGTCTGGAACTCATGCCTTCTGATGAGTAGCTTACTAGTCTTTCTAGTACATCATTGTCTTTGTTCAAGCTTCACACTTGAAAGAAACTATGTGTATTTGCTTCAAGACTGTGCCCAAAGGATGAAATTACTCCTTTAAAAAACTAGTCCTAGTTCTAATGGCATAAAGAAAAGAAAGTATGACTAACTTTTCTCCCTTTCTTCATTCCTCTCCAAACTATTCTTGCCTTGCATGAAAATCTTTGTCACCTTATAATTATCCAATTTTCTATTTCATATTTTACAGGCCAAGAGGCCTCAGTTATGGGAAGGGTGGCTATTTTGAACTGTTTTCTTAAGTGCCTTGGTTTCCTCCAAGGGCACATACTTGTTTAATTTTTCTAAAGGCGGTCATAATTAGTCTCTAAAACATAATTTAGTGACATTAACACGAAAACTCTAGAAAAGTAAGAGAGGCAGGCAGGACAGCAAAAATTAAGTAAGCAAAAAAACAAAGAGACAAAACCCAGTGAAAGGAGAAATACTGATGAAAAATACTTTAAAAACATGAACCAGGAAAATCTTAGTGCAATACGGTTTTTCCGTTGACTATCATTTATGGGACATTTATTACAGGGATGGAGAAGGTAATAGGGTTAAAGAGAGAAAAAACAGGCTCTTGTGTTCAAGGAATTTATAATCTATTGGCTAAGACAGACAATATATTAACTATCAATGAAATAATATATGCAAGCTCCAGAATTCTATACCTTAACTGCTTACCTGAGAGCCAACTCTATTTGATGTCTCATAGGGATCTCAGGGTTTAATAGTTAAAAAACCTGAATTCTTAGTTTCCTCTCAAACCTCTTTTTCTGCAATTTTGCTCCATCTCAGTAAATGGTACCACTCACTAACCAGTAACTCAGGCCAGTACCTGGGAGTCATTTGTCATTCCTCCCTTTCTTTCACATCCCACATCACACTCATCAGAAGGTACTTGAATTTACTTCCATACTTAGAAACCATCATTCACTTTTCCCTCATATATTCTGCCATCATCTTAATCCAGACCACCATTATCTCCTGTTTATGGTGCTGGATTAACCTCCTTATCATGATTCGGTCTCTGCCCATCTTTCCAGACTCATCTCATACAACTATCCTTTCTGAATATATTCCAGCAATACTAGTCTTTCCTTAGATTCTTGAACATTAACATGTCAAGCTCTTTCCTGCCTCAGGACCTTTGCACAACCTGTTCACTCTGTTTAGAATGTTGTTTTTTTCCTCTCTTGCACAGTTGGATCATGCTCATCTTTTAGGCATCAATATCAACTCCTCGGAAAGATCTTAGACCAGTCTAATTCACATAGTTTCCTTGTAAATTCTCCTTAATTCCATCCATACAAGGTAAGTTCCATAAGAACAGGAATCTACCTTGTTCATCATCGGATCTCAGTACCTAGCAGTTCTTGGCACAGACCAAAGAAGCACTTAACTATCTGCAGAATAAACAAATAATTACTTGGTGCTCTGTGATCCAGTCTTGTGGGGTCAGGAAAGGGTTTCTGATTTAAAAGGCTTTGCAAACTAAGTAATTAGCCAGGTCACGGACAGGGTCAGAAGACGGTTTGGGGTGAGAAGGAGGATAGTACACTTCAGGAACACAGAAGACATTCTAATTGGCTGGAGCGGTGGAAAACCACTGGGGCTGAAGAGGCAGGCAAAAGTCAGACAGGAAAGAGCCTGTAGGTCATGTTAAAGAGTTTGGGCTTAAACCTGAGGGCAAATAGGAGCGACTGAAAGGTTTTCAATAGGGAGTGCCTCGGGCAAGTATGAACTTTATAAGCCCAGCAATGTGGAGACTGGACTGGAATGTGGCAAGAGTGAAAGCAGGAGAACCAGCTGGGGCAGGTGGGGGTACTGCCACAGCTATGTAGCAGTCATAGGGTCGAACCAAAATAATGTCAGTAAAAAACGGAGAGACGTGAACAGATCTGAGATATTCAAGAGGCTGGTAGGGACTGGCTGGATGCGAAAAGGAAGAAAACTTTCAAGTTCTGGTTTAAGCACATGGCTCAGTTAAAATATGTTCCCTCTAAGCCATGATACCAGTTTGGCAGATCCCCTTTCAGCACGTACTACTCTGCACAGTGGCCCGCTGAATACGTATTTGCACATCACAGAAGCAAGAGTCGCGCCTTTTCCACTCTATCTCCGATTCTAAAAGCTCACTCTGAGTCTAGCTCGATGGCACTGTAAGTGTTCAATAAACGTTCGTTAGGTGATTGCAACTGCATTGAGTCTAAAATAAAATAACTGACGTTTATATCTTTTACCCTCATGTCCGCCCGTTTACAGAGAATAACTCGTGAAAAAACAAGTGCCGGGCTCTGGGTGGATCTCATTCATAATGAAGTTAAGAGCCTCCTTGGGAGTCTCCGGCCCTTAGGCTTCCCGAGAACCCCTTTACCCAGCTCACCTGAGGGAGAAGACCAGGAGCGGGCCCAGGCGACACACAGTGACTCAGACCGTCCGGACTCACCAGTTCGCCGGCAGCCTTCCAATCGAATCTCCCGCGTCCTTTTCCGCCGGAAGTAACGCTTTGGCTGGGTTTACTCAGAGCCAATCAGAAGAAGGCGCCGCAGAGGGTGGCGCTTAGCCAAGAAATCCTACAAGCTTGTGGGAACGACCATTTTCGTCAAACTGCGGGTAGAGTCGGTGGATCAGTAGTACAGTCCGTAAAGTTGGTTTTGGCGGCGCTGAGCCTCTTGGGCGTAGGGATCCCGGGAAAGTGTGGGGCAAGCCTGCGCGCCCTGGGGTCTGGCGGGGTAACTGAAAGAGGGAATGGAAGCCGGATGAAGAGGGTTGAGGGAGCTTTGGAAGCCAGACGGGGCGCTGTCCTAGGGGCTAGCACTACCGAGGGGCGGAGGGGGGAAGGGGGCTTTGGCAGGAGGCAGGAGGGAGGTGGAGCGCGGAGTGGGTTTTCGGGTGCCGGAGAAGAAAGGGGGCGTTACTTGAAAGAAAGGACCGGGACTTGGCGGGATTTAGGGACGATGTGGACCCGGGGCGACCTCTGTAATTGATGGGTTGTGCAAGCAACACAGTTTTGGGGTTACCAAAGAACGGAGTATCATAGGGAGTGGTTAGGCTCCATGATGGAGGTGGGTGCAAGGAGCACAGTCTTTGGAGCTGGACCCAGCGGTCTGCGACAACGTGCTCCGCTTACTACTGAGTGATCTAGTGCAAGTTCCCGCACCTCTCTGAGCGTCCGTTTCCACATCTGTAGATGGAAATAACAATCAAATACGATGCACAAGATTGCTGTGACGATTGAGTTAGAGGAGATGATGCCTGTGCCTCCCTGCCTCCTGATATACTGGCCTGTAGTGAACCTTCAATAAATTGTCATGGAAGCTGTTATTGCCTTTATGTGGGATTTGCGGAGGGCAGGAGGTGTAGCAATGGAATTGAGGCAGCCAGGGCAGAGTTTGGCGGTGATTATAATGGTGGGGATATAGGGTGACCTGAAGGACAGGTGGGCTTCGGGGGCGCTATAGATAAAACATGGGCTACAGCGATGAGGTAGGAAGAGGCCCTAGCATGATAAAGGCCGACTTGGGATGTGACCGCAATGACGGTGAGTGCTAAGAAGCAGACGGCACGAGATGAAAGTGGAGTGGAGGCGGTGCCTTCGGGGATGGGGGCGGAGTGGCTGTGGTGACCTGGTTTGGGAGGTGTCTGAGGAGCTGGCTGGCTTTGGGTTTCCCCCGGGAGGAGCCGTTTTGCGGCGGGCGGAGCTGCAGGCTGGGCAGGGCTTAGCCTATGCGCTGCTGCTGGCCTCCTTTTCGCCCTCCCACCCGCACTGCAGCCGCCAGCCTGAGCCATGGGCCCCCGAGCCCTCTTGCTCCTGCTTCTGTCTTTTCTGGCGCCCTGGGCCACCAAGGCCCTCCGGCCGGCCTTAAGGGCCCTCGGCAGCCTACACTTGCCAACAAACCCCACATCCCTCCCGGCTGTAGCCAAGAACTATTCGGTTCTCTACTTCCAACAGAAGGTAAGGGGGAGTGGGGGCTTCGCCTTCCCCGGCCCAACCGCCGGGAACCCTCAGAGCCCGGGCAACGGAACCTACCTCGAAATTCACACCCCTTGATGCCTGGGATCTCTTCGGTCTTTGGCTCATGTCTTCCAGAAGGTGGTCTCAAATCCCAGTTTTGTTGAATTTTTCTCCTCCCATTACCAATAATTTGGTAGTAGTTCTGGCTCCGTACTCTTGATTCAGGCTGTTCTGCAATTGGACACGGCCGTCACTTCAACTCCGCCTGCTCCCATAGGGTGCCCCAATCCGAACTCCCTTGACCTTCCCTCAAATTCAAATTATTAAATGCCAGCTCTGCTACCTAGTCTGCGGTGATAGTCATCCTTTGCCCCAAGGCTGCCCTAAATACAGATTCTAGTATCTTTACCTATTAGATAATATTGGATAGTTATCCATCCTAAAAACCAGCCTCTCACAAGGGGTCAGCTCAGAGCTGATTTTGTAGCCCTATTATTAAGAATTGTTGAAATCCCTATTCCCCATAAGACTGAACATGTGTAGCCTATGGTTGTAAAAGGAGTTGTAGGAGCTTGTGGCGGGGGTGGGGATTAGCCTTTCTATGCTTTGTAACGTGATTTTAGAGGTTTTTAGGCTTAATGCCTTTGTGCTTGGCTGCAGCATGAGGCATTCCCCCACAGGTCTTGATGGAAAAGTACATCCTCTGTGAAATGACGAGGAATCCTTACAGTTCAGCATTTCTGAAAGCCTGTGTAAAAATAGGAAAAGATTTGGAAAGGGTTGGGATTAGAAAGAGTGCAAGGGTCTGAAGCTTGGCTTTAGGGGTCAGGTAGAACCAGATTCCACCCTGCTAGCTCTATGACCTTGGGCAGGTTACAGTACTTCTCTGAGCCTAGTTCCTTGATCTCCTGGGGTTTGTGGTGATGGTTAAGTGAGAGCAGATAACGTGTTCCTAGCAGAGTATCTGGCCTCAAGTAGGCACTCATATAATATGTGGTTATAGACCTACGTGAAATTTTGTTGTTGTTGATTGTGTAGAGACAAGGCTCACTATGTTGCCCAGGCTAGTCTTAAACTTGTGGACTCAATAATCCTTCTGCATCAGCCTCCCAAAGTGTTGGGATTACAGGCTTGAGCCACTGAGCCCAGCCCTTATATGAATTTTGAATGGGAATTTGTGGTAAGGGGATGTCATAGACTTCCAGAATAACTTAGAAATAATTTAAAAATTTTTTTTTATTTTTAAAAATAGAGATGGAGTTTTGCCATGTTGCCTAGGCTGGTCTTGAACTCCTGGGCTCAAGCGATGTCCCAAAGGGCTGGGATTGCAGGCATGTGCCACTGTGTGCAGCCAAGAAACAATTTTTTTTTTTTTTTTTTTTGAGACGGAGTCTCGCTCTGTCGCCCAGGCTGGAGTGCAGTGGCCGGATCTCAGCTCACTGCAAGCTCTGCCTCCCGGGTTCACACCATTCTCCTGCCTCAGCCTCCCGAGCAGCTGGGACTACAGGCTCCCGCCACCTCGCCCAGCTAGTTTTTTGTATTTTTTAGTAGAGACGGGGTTTCATCGTGTTAGCCAGGATGGTCTCGATCTCCTGACCTCGTGATCCGCCCGTCTCGGCCTCCCAAAGTACTGGGATTACAGGCTTGAGTCACCGCGCCCGGCCAAGAAACAATTTTTAACCCAGACATTTGAGTTAAAGTTTATGAGGAAGATAAAACATTTTAATTTTTCCGGGGATACCAGGAAATAGTCTTTTTTCTCAGGCAACTCCCTTAAATTAATTCTCTAGGCATGATTCCCTCATTTGTAAATTGGGAGGGTTGGGACAAAGACCAATGTGTTTCACACTTTACTGAGGAAAATTAAGGGCCCTTTGGGGAGCTGTTTCAGAGGGAAAGTGGATGAAGGCTGAAGCGGAGGCCAAATTAGGTGCTCCAATACCCCCCTCTTGGATCTCTTTCGGCTTTTATCTGTTTTATATGCTGGGATTTTATATACAACTATTTGCAGAGCTCAACTGCTAAAGTAAAATGGGGAGAGGACTATTGGAATGGAAGATCTCTAAAATTCCATTGGGATTGGTGAAAAAGAGAACTATCAGCAGAAAAGGAGAGAGTGAAAGAGTGAAAGGGTGGACGGGAACAAATTATTTGTTAGTACCTTAGTTCCTACTTTATATTCCTTTATTGTAGATTCCTTTCTTGGCCACCACACTCCTTAGAAATACAATTCAAACACCTTGGCATGGGAATCCATTGTTCCTTACTATGAAACCCTAGCTGGTCGTTCCAACTTTATATTCTGCCATAATCCCCCATCCCAGCTCCCACTTTTAGCAACCTAACAGACTCAAGTGACTTTTACTGTGTCAGAAATTCTGTTTGGAATAACATCCCTCTTCTCTACTATTTAAACTCATACTTCTGTTCCTGCAGAAATGTCACCTCTTCTGTGAATCTGACTATTTTAAGGCAATTTAGTTGATCTTTTTTCATCCTGCTCATTTCTATATTGTAGGTGTCCCTCTAGCTAGTTAGTACTCTACAATACCTAGAAGAGCCTATAAAAAGGTATAAAGCACAAAATAGCTGTTGAGAAAGTGAATGCGTGATCATCCAAAAAGAACCTAAACAAAGGCTACCATCATTTAATTGTCACAAATCATTTTTTATTTTTCTTTTTATCTTTTACTTTAGTTCTTTATTAATTATTTTTTCCTCCTTTTTCAAAGTCTTCAAATATTGATTTAGGTAGGAATATTTGATTTCTTTTACCTGAAATAACTGAATTAGGAGACCAGAGAAAGGATAGTACATCACTGGGGCACATCAAGGCTCTGGGTACATGTGTAGTATGTGTGGTATCAGTGTCATAAAGGGCTCTCTGGAATGTGTGGCTTGTGGTTACAATGTTGCATGCTTATTACCTTGTACCTCCCACCTGAGCCCCACAGGCTCTTAGAATGTGAGTCCCGAATCACACATTTTAGCGTGTGATATAGTCAAGAGGGAGAATGGGTCCTTGTCAGGCCATCTTTTTTCTCAGTGGTAAAATTGGGAGCAATATCTATTATATTGTCAGGGTGTGTGTCTGTGTGTTTCTCTCTCTACAAGAGAGATTTTTATTAAGGAATTGGCTCATGCAATTGTGGAGGCTTAGTAAGTCCAAAATCTTCAGGGAAGGTTGGTAGGCTGGAAACCCAGGGGAGAGTTGCAGTTTGGATGCACAGGCATTCTGCTGGCAGAATTTCTTCTTGCTTAGGGGAAGTCAGTCTTTTTTTTTTTTGAGTTGGAGTTTCGCTCTGTTGCCCAGGCTGGGGTGCAGTGGCGAGATCTCGGCTCACTGCAGCCTCTGCCTCCCGGGTTCAAGCAATTCTCCTGCCTTAGCCTCCCGAGTAGCTAGGATTACAGGTGCTTGCCACCATGCCTGGCTAATTTTTGCAGTTTTAAAAATACAGACAGGGTTTCATCATGTTGGCCAGGCTGTTCTTGACCCCCTGACCTCAAGTGATCTACCTGCCTCAGCCTCCCAAAGTCAGGGGAAGTCAAACTTTGTTCTATTAAAGCCTTAAACTGATTAGATAAGGCCCACCCAAATTATGGAGGGTAAAGTCCATTGATTTAAAGTCCACTGATTTAAATGTTAATCTCATCCAAAAAATACCTTCACAAAAACATCTAGAGTGATGGTTGACCAAATAGCCGGGCACCATGGCCTATAAAGTTGGCATGTAAAATTAATCATCACATCCACCAAGGTTGTCAGAGTTCAGTGTGGTAACACATGAAAGCCACATGGATGGTGCATAGAACATGGTAGGAATTTAGGCCGGGCATGGTGGCTCAAGCTTGTAATCCCAGTACTTTGGGAGGCCGAGACGGGCGGATCATGAGGTCAGGAGATCGAGACCATCCTGGCTAACACGGTGAAACACTGTCTCTACTAAAAAATACAAAAAACTAGCCGGGCGTGGTGGCGGGTGCCTGTAGTCCCAGCTACTTGGGAGGCTGAGGCAGGAGAATGGCCTGAACCCGGGAGGCGGAGCTTGCAGTGAGCTGAGATCCAGCCACTGCACTCCAGCCTGCGCGACAGAGCCAGACTCCGTCTCAAAAAAAAAAAAAAAAAGAACATGGTAGGAATTTAAACAACTTAATGGAACAAATGCTAGTTCCTTTACAACTGTGTCCTGAAAATTCACTCTCATCCAAATGCATGACAATAGTGGTAAAGGCTCTTCTGAAAACTGAGTACCCCACCATTCCTATTTAACTGCTGATCATTGTTTCTGTTAGAAGTCTGTGTTTTGGCCCAGCATTGAGCTCATGGTCACTGACTCCTGCAGCTCCTTCCTCATCTGCTATGAGGGGATCACATCAGCGGGCTAAGCTATTTAAATGTACATACGTCCTTTATAATTCTGCTTTCAATTCCTGTTCTAGGTTCCCCTTTCCCACTTTTGTCACAATGGCCCTGATGTCTAGTAAAATGTTATGTCTAGCTATGTTAGGCACCTTGGAAGGCCATGTTGATAAAGATCTTGTTCCTCCTTCTTTAAATTTTTCTTCCCGTTTCTCCTCTTCTTGTCTGTTCATCTACTGATGGCCTTCCCCTTAGGCCTGGAGTATCCTGTCGGAAATATTATGTGAATTCAGAACCGATTTATGTGTTTGGTGATACAGAATCATTTTTAGAAGGGGCCTTAGTGAATATGTAGCCTCCCCCTTAGATATGATGGATTGACCTTGATCTAAATTAGAGAGCGTCAGAAACTTGATAGAGCTTGAATAGGAGGGTGGTTCAAAGCACAGCTTTTAGTGTTGGGTGTGGTGGCTCACCCCTGAAATCCTAGCATTTTGAGAGGCCGGGAGGATCACATGAGGCCAGGAGGATCACATGAGGCCAGGAGCTAGCGACCAGGTTGGGCAACATAGTGAGACCCTATCTCTACAAAAAAATAAAAAACAACAACAAAACCCAAAGCATATCATTTAGAGGCAAACAGGTTTGAGAACAAGTTCTGTTTCTGCCACTACCTGAGTAAGTTACTCAGAGGCAGCTCCTATTTTCATAATCAGCAAAATGGAGATAATTATATTACCTATCCCATAATTTTGTTGTAAAAAGAGGTGGTATGTGTAAAGTGCTTATTTAGCACAGTGCATAACACTTAGTAAACTATAAATGATAAACATTTTTATTTTGCCGTTTCGTAATGTACATGGTTTTAATTAACCCCTTCACTTTTTTTACATCAATAGGATTAAAATAATCAATACTTTAACAGACTTGTGGCCTAGGAATTAACCTTTTTTCTTGCTTGAAATCATTCTTTTCACACAAAATTCTGTACATAAAAAGAAGCATATGAAACTATTTCTATTTTTCTTTCTATGCTATTTTAAGTGTTGATAAAGTGTTGGGGGGAAATAATGAATTTACCCTTTTAGGTTTTTGGAAGTAGCTTCTTCTCTTGATAATAATAGTAAATCTAACACTGTCTTTCTGATAGCTGAGTTTTAAATTTCTTGCTAACTAATGCTAAAATCTAATTTCAGTAAAAATTAACTTTAAGTTATTCACTATCTTGTTTATATTCCTCTGTCAGCACATTGCAGGGACTTTGTGCTTTAGAGAATTTAGACTTTTAAAACATTTTCAAAGTTTGGGTTCTAGGATCAACCCTGCCAGTAATTCACATCATACTCTTGGGCAAGTTGCTTAACCCTCTAGATCTCATTGTACTAATTTGTAAGATGAATGGATTGGATCTACTAATCTCTGATATACCTAGTATTCTGTTCACTGAGTGCCTCCTGTTTATTGGGCACTGCATTAGGAGCAGTGGCAATGCAGGTACAAGTTTTGTTTTTTGCCAGAACATTAATTATCTTTGGTGAATTGGACCTAAACAACTTTACTGTCTTGACTTTGAAGAAGACACAGACCCATAACATATAAAGTGTTTTTAAATTAAAAAGTAGTCACCTCTTCAATTGATACAATATTTATAACGTTGCATAGCTGATCTATTTTATAATATAATAGAACATTGTGTTTATGATTTTGAAGTTTGCTTGGTTGTGGGTCTATTGGAGAAGAAAGGAGCATCATAGGTAAGGAGAATACCTTGGTGATAGATCTTGTTTGTCTTCGTTCCTAGTGCCTTGGATGGTACTTCTTTTTACTTACTTTATGTGGTTCTGACAGAATATGGTACTTCTTAATAAAGATATTATGAATTGAAAAAATTGACTGTAAATTAAAATGAATAAGGAGTAAGAGATGAAAGTAAAATGACATATGTAGTGTAAATGTGTCTAATGCATTATTAATGATAATAATTTACTACAATTTATTGAATTGTACCCTAAATATTATCCTAAGTACTTAATAGGCATTCACTTATTTAATCCCTATTACTGTTCTGTGAGGTAGATGCTATTATTCCATTTTGTAGGCAAGAGAACGATCCTTTTTGTTTGTTTGTTTTTAGACAGGATCTTGCTCTGTCACTCAGGATGGAGTACAGCCATGCGATCATAGCTCACTACAGCCTTGAACTTCTGAGCTCAAGTGATCCTTCCACCTCAGCATCCTGGGTAGCTGGGACTACAGGTGTACACCGCAATGCCTGGCTAATTTTTGAATCTTTTTGTAGAGATGGGATCTCGTTATGTTGTCCAGGCTGGTCTTGAACTCTTGTTCTCAAGCCGTCCTCCTAGCTTGGTGTCCCAAAGTGCTAGGATTACAGGCATGTGCCATCAAACTCAGTGAGCAAGAGAACTATCATACAGAGAGGTTAAATTATTTTATTGAGCTATACTGCTTATCTGTACCATTTTGTTTTTCTGAAATTTTTTTTTTTTTTTTTTTTTTTGAGGCGGAGTCTCGCTCTGTCGCCCGGACTGGAGTGCACTGGCCAGATCTCAGCTCACTGCAAGCTCCGCCTCCCGGGTTTACGCCATTCTCCTGCCTCAGCCTCCCGAGTAGCTGGGACTACAGGCGCCCGCCACCTCGCCCGGCTAGTTTTTGTATTTTTAGTAGAGACGGGGTTTCACCGTGTTAGCCAGGATGGTCTCGATCTCCTGACCTCGTGATCCGCCCGTCTCGGCCTCCCAAAGTGCTGGGATTACAGGCTTGAGCCACCGCGCCCGGCCCATGTTTTTCTGAAATTAAACTGATAAATTTCTAGTTCTGAAATGAATGCCATTACCTTGCTTGCATTATCCAGGATAGGTTAGGTTTTGCTGCTATAGTAAAATGTATGAATTTCGGTCACTTAACCTAACAAAGTATATGACCCTTACTGTCATAAACTTCCAATTGAATGAGCAGGGGGCTGTGCTCCTGCTTTCACTCAGGGACTAAGTGGTTGTTCGGGGTTTCCTTTTTAGCATATGCTTTCATGAACACTTAACAGTGGAAAAAGAACATGGAAGATCTTATATAAATGCTCCAAAATGGAAATTAAATTACTTATGTCACTTCTCACAATTCCTTGGCTAGAACTGGTTAAATGACTGTACCCAATCACAGGATAAGGAGACAAAAAGTCTTGGCTTTGTAGTGCCTAGACAGACAGGACTAATGACTACCATACTCAATCAGTCACTTACCCATCCACCCACCTACCTACCTACCTACCTACCTACCTACCTACTCAGTGCTGATCCAGTATCTTTTATATGTCAGGCACTGGGCTAGGTCCTGGCCAGGCAGAGATGACTGTATCCTGAAGGAGCTCAAATTGTACCTGTTGACCATTCCAACTGCATATACTCCAACTTATATCTAGCACTGAAGATTTTGTAATGTCTTGGCATTCATCTGACTCCAACACACAGATTGCTTCAAGAAATAGCCCCGAAGTGAGGTGAATTTTTAAAATGTTTTCTTGCTTAACTTGTCATCATTATAATAGTTTACTGACCTGTTGTGCATATACATTAAAGCACATGATAAAAAGGAACTTATTTATTAATACCATCATTCAGTAATTAAAAATAATTATTTTGCCTATCTTTATTATAATAAAAGAAACAAAATTGATTTAGAGATTTTTGTAATCTTAAGTGTGCTTTGGTAAGTGTGCCGATCCAGTATCTTTTCTATGTCAGGCACTGGGCTAGGTCCTGGCCAGGCAGAGATGACTATATCCTGAAGGAGCTCAAATTGTACTTGTTGACCATTCCAATTGCATATACTCCAACTTATATCTAGCACTGAAAATTTTGGTAAGTGTTGAGTAATTGTTAATTAAAAAGAATAATTCGATGTTGAAAATTTTTATTATGTATTTAAAATCTGTTTAAAAATATGTATGTAATTGGATAATTTATAATTATCATTTTGTAAAAATATTTTTTCTTTCTGGTTCATAATTTAAAAAACCCTAGGTATTGTTTATGAGTAGCGAATGAATGAACATTTATTGATTATCTACTCTGAGCTCAATATTATGCTAAACTCTTTTACATCTTTTTAAAATTATTATTAATATAATCGCTTTTTGAAATAGATGGTTTAATTGAAGCTCATAGAGGTTTAAGTGTCTTAATCAAGCTATTAAACGACAATATTGTGAGTCACGTTTTTATCTGTTTCTTTCAAGATCTATGATCTTCATTGACATCATGATGCCTCTGTAATCTAAGCAGTAGTAACAAAACTGATGTCTCTGTGTCCACTTATTAGTTCATAGTCAGCCTTTACAGCAATCCTGTGAGGTACATATCCTTACAGAAATATCAAAGGAAGAAACATCCAAAAATATCCCATTTGTAAAGATCCTGGTTTTTCAGTCCCAAACTGTAAATAACTTGTGGTATGTCTGTAAAATGGAATATTGTTAGCTCCAAAAATTATGGTCTTAAAGTATTTTGACAATGTGATAAAATGTTTATGCATTAATAATAAATGAAAAAAGCAAAATAGAAAATGAATGTTCAATGTGTGTCTAAATTCATTTACCGAATTTTTTATTAGGTGCCTACCATATTCGAAGCATTGGGGAAAGAGCATTCTAGGCATGGGGAAAAACATTCTAGGCACAGGAAATGTCTAGACAGGGAAGATCAAGTGCAAAAACCCTGAGGTAGGTGTGCGCCCCGTGGGAGGAACTGTAGGGAGGACGGTATGTCTGGAGGGACATGTCCAAGGGAGAAAGTAATAGAGGAGCACAGAAACTAGGTTCAGGGTGCCAGATAATGCGAGGACATCTGGGCCATTGTAAGGAATTTGGCCACAAATCAAAATGAGATGAGAAGCCTTTGGAGCTTTAGGGGCAGAAGAATGACATACTCTGATTAATAAGTCTTAAGAAACACTTTGGCTATTGTGTTGAGAATAGACTATGGAGGGGAAAGGGGGAAAACAGAAAGACCAGGTTGTTGCAAAAGTTCAGATTAGAGACGATGGTGGTTTGGATTAGTGTGGTAGCGGTGGAGGCTGAGAAGTGCTCAGATTCTGGATATTTTTGAAGGTGTAGCTGAGGTGTAGTTGATGAAGTAGATGTAGGGTGTGAGATAGAGTCGAAGATGACTCCAAGGTTTTTGGCCTGAGCAGTTAGAAGGTTGGAGTTGTCATTTACTAAGATGGGGAAGGCTGCAGGAGTAGGTTTGGGGAAGCAAGAAGAGGAACTTGGTTTCAGGAATGATATTGAATCAAGAATTTAGAAAAAAGGTGGGGCAAGTAATACAAATTTGAAGCTGTCAGTATACAGATGATATGTAAAACCATGAGATTGAAGAGAGCAACAAAGGAGTTGGTGAAGATGGTCTTTTCTTTTAAAGGTGATCTTCTCAACTCTGCATATTTAGAAGTCAGGGAAATGGGGAACCAGTTAAGGAGACTGAGAAGGAACAGTTGGAGGAGGAAAACCAGGAGGCTATGATACCCTGATTACTTAATGAAGAAAGCATTTCTTTTTTTTTTTTTTTTTTTTTTTTGAGGCGGAGTCTCGCTCTGTCGCCCGGACTGGAGTGCAGTGGCCGGATCTCAGCTCACTGCAAGCTCCGCCTCCCGGGTTTACCCCATTCTCCTGCCTCAGCCTCCCGAGTAGCTGGGACTACAGGCGCCCGCCACCTCGCCCGGCTAGTTTTTGTATTTTTAGTAGAGACGGGGTTTCACCGTGTTAGCCAGGATGGTCTCGATCTCCTGACCTCGTGATCCGCCCGTCTCGGCCTCCCAAAGTGCTGGGATTACAGGCTTGAGCCACCGCGCCCGGCCAAGAAAGCATTTCAATAAGAAGGTAACCAATAGTGCCTAAATAAATGACTGGGAATTGGCCACTTGATTTAGCAATGTGGAGGGAGGTTATGGTGACCTTGACAGCAATTTCCTTGGAGGGTAGGTGGAAGCGAAAGCCTCATTGGAGTGCATGCAAGAGAGAGAGTGGGAGAAGCTGTATTGAGACCACGGGTGTGGTAATCTTTTGAGGAATTTTGCTGCGAAGGGGACCAGAAATATGGTGCAGCAGATGGAGGGGAAGAGGGTTCCCATTTTTAAGATGGGAGAAATAATGGAATGTATACTAAGGGAAATGAGCCGCGAGAGTGAGAAAGTGATGGAACAAGAAAGAAATAGAAATGCTAGTGGGAGATCTTAGGCGAGAGGAAATGGGATCTAGTTGAAAAAACAAGAGCATGAACAGTTTGACCATAGTCAAACTGGGTTAGGCACATCACATATGCACAGATGAAGGTAAGAAAGTGGTATGGTAGTGAGAGCTTGTGTGCTGTTTTTCAGAATGCTTCTCTTTTCCCAGTGAAATAAGATGGAAGGTCATCAGCTGAGAATGAGAAAGGGAGAGGACAAAAATGCTCCTCTAGCAGAGAAGGAAAGTAAATGCACTAGGGACATATGGTTTGATTGCAGGGCAGCTTTTGTAACTTTGTGAGGCCATTTGATGTAACTGTCATGTAAGTTAGTAAGGCCATTTGATGTGGCTGTATGTTTCTCTAGCTACATTCAGTTTCTTGGGTGTGGTTGTGGAGTTGGTGAATTTCACTTTTGCCAAGTGGAGAACAAGGTGAGAGAGGCCTGAATAGTGAGAATTGCATGCAAGGGAGTGATTAAAGCCCCTTGTTGCAGCCCCTGTTACTGCCTCCCCTGACAGCTAGAAGAGTAAACCAGTTGGTCCTCCTAGCTTCCTGCAGTTCCCCCTCCAGTACAGCTCCCATGGGTTGTCACATAAATCACCTCTCCCTCCAGTTAAATCACTGTTCTGTTCAGAAACTGCAACAACTCTTTATTGTTTGCTTTATTAAGAACAAAATCCTGTAGCATTTAAGGCCTTTCAATCTATGGCCCTAACTGCCTTTCCATTTTGCTAATCTATTCACCACATATGCCCATTTCTTTCCTGTCTATGAGTTAATCCACATTGTTCCCTTTGCCTGGAGTCTCTCTCTCCCATGGGTCTTACCTCTTTTATCAATCCCATTCCGTTTTTTAACCCCTGCCTCTACCACTGCCTCCTTCAGGAGCTGTTTTTTTTTTCTTCTGCTTCTGCTGCTCCTGCTGCTGCGTCGTCTTTGGCTGCTCCTGCAGCTTCCTCTGCTGCTTCTGCCTCTGCTTCTGCCTCTGCCTCCTCCAGGAGCTGGCGTCATCCTCCTCCTCTTCCTCCTCCTCCTTCTTCTTCTCACTTCCTCTTCTTTCTTTCTCTTCCTCCCCCTCCTTCCTCCTTCCCTCCTCCTCCTCCTTCTTCCTCTTTTTTTTTTTTTTTTGAAACAGAGTCTTGCTCTGTCACCCAGGCTGCAATGCAGTGGTGTGATCGTAGCTCATTGCAGACTTGGCCTCAAACTCCTGGGCGCAGGTGAACCTCCTGCCTCAGGCTCTTGAGTAGCTGAGACTAAAGGCATGTGCCACCATGCCTGGCTATTTTTTTTTTTTTTTAAAGAAATGGGGTCTTGCTCTATTGCCCAGGCTGGTCTTGAACTTCTGGCCTCAAGTGATCTTTCCATCTCCACCTCACAAAGTGTTGGGATTACAGGTGGGAGTCACTGCATCCAGCCCGTTTTTAAATCTCCTGGACAGTGTGTGATTGGTCAAATCTTTTTTTATACTTTTATGGCACATGTCTTATTCTAGCCTGTGTTATATATAATCTTTTATACTCCTCTCTTACTCTACATTTAAAGCAGGAATCCTGTCTTGTAAACATCCATACTTCTCCATAGCGCATGTGACATTGTTTTTCCTAGAGTATTGTTTTCACAAATCTGATGAATCTCTATCTTTCCCCCTCCTTCTCTCCCATTTTTCTACACACTGAGGTAAGGAAGGTATGTGTATATGGAGGAGGGGAAGGGTAAGGAAACTTGAATCCTAGCTGTCTCACATCCTTTGGAGAGCACGATAGAATGTCAGATAAAGACACCCCTACCTGTTTTAATTTTCTTATTTTGGTGGTCTGGAAGCTGTGGCTAGAAGTTTGTGCTTTTCCTTCTTCCGACATATATACAGAGAAAGGATTAAGGGAGGGAATGCTGCCTATCTTGCTTTTTCTTTGTTTTGTGTATGGGTGAGGGCTGGGATGAAGAATGAACACAATGAGAAAAATGTTCCTCACAGGCCACTTTTGTGGTAATTGTGTACCACCTGTATTTATTATTAGAGTGTTACAGTAAGCTTTTTATGATTTTGGTTTTTCATTTGCAAATGGAAGCCACTTAACTGTGTATATTTATAAATCCTTACTTTCTATGGCATACATGTTAGTTCAAGTTGCCCTGTGGTGCTGCAGCTGGAGAGAAGCAGCAGCTGTGTCTCTGTCAAGCCCATGATGCTATCTTCCCTGCTGCTCATGTTGTGCAGATTGCCCATATGGGTTAGGAGAAAACAGATTTGTTAAAGGCAGATTTCCTTGGAAGCTTTCTCTGAGCAGCCCTGCAATTTGGTTGTATGATATGTATGGGCAGAAAGGTGCAATACTTTTTCTCACCCATCATAAGGGTCATGGTCAACATTCCTATAATAAAATACAGGTTAACAAGAGAAAAGCATAACAAGTTTATTTAAGCACAGTTTTATGTGACATGGGAGTCTTCAGAAATGAAGACCCAAAAAACTCAGGGAAAAATCTTCATTTTTAGGCTTACGTTTGATGAAGAATGGACAGTCCTGTAGAAATGTGATGGAACAAAAAGGGAATGATCCTAGTGATAATAGTCTGAATGGGGGAACTCAGCAAAGTCTATCTGTTCTGATTCTTCTTGGTCTCTTTGTGTGGCATTCTTTCTCCCTACATGTAGTGTCAGACCCCTTTCGGAATGAAGGTCTTAAGATCAACTATGAGACAAGGTAGGTCAGATAATTTCTTTTTAGCCAGCTCCTACACAGAAAGGAAGGGGAAGGTAAAATTTCATTTTTCTAGGCTTCATGACTGGCTTTTGGGAAGAAGGGTCCTAGTTTCTATTACCTGTCTTGGTGGAGAAAGAGGAGCAGGAGAGAGAAAGACAGAAGAGGGCCAGAAGGAGACTTCGCTTCTGAGACTCTTCCAGTGTTCTTCAGTTCAAAGTACTCCCAAGGAACAATACTTTGATAACAATGAAGTATCACCCTATGATAGTTGACATCATATCAATACTTTGGGGTATTGTTTTCTGAGCCCCAACAGATAACAGTGAAGTATTACTCTATGATAGTTGATATAACAGTTACACAGTAAAACAGCACAGTCATACATTCATTTAAAAATGTTTCTTGAACTCTTCCTTTGTGCCATACTCCGAGTTAATAGCTAGGGATAAATGGAAAGCAAACATAGGCCTCATGCAACTTACAGTTGACTGAGAAAGAAGATAGTCATAAATAATTATAAGTGTGATGTATGCTTTAAGAAAGTACGAGATGTCTATAATGAGATCCTAAGTCTGGAGTATTAGGGAATCCTGTAGATGGCAATGATGTTAAAGGAGAGACCAGAAAGATAATTAGGAGTGAGCTAGAAGAAGGGAGATGATAAAGATTTCTGTCAAGGTAGAAGGTATATCATGTACAAGATCCTAAGGTAGGAAAGACCAGGCTGTGTTGGAGGAACTGAAAAGAGATCAGTAAGACTGAGATGGGGGCGTCAAAGATGATGACCTTGGAGGTGGGCTTCCAACACTGTGAGGTCAGTATTGTCGTTATTTCCATTTGCATATACACGGTGTGGATATTCCTTCTTTGTAGCTTTCATTGACTTTAAGAGCATAGCTTGGTGTTGAGATGGTGTGGGATAGAACACAGTTGATCAGAGTATGGTTGTTTTGTATTCATCTTGTGATGGCACTGAATAAATGCACGTTTATCTTTTACCCTGTAGGGAGTTACTACAGTTTTATAGAGGAAAAAGGGCTCAGAGGCTGAAGTGATTTATGCATGTTTGCATAGCTGATAAGTGATAGAGCCAGGATTTAAACCTGTCTCTGTCAACATCACAGCCCTTGTACTATGTTGCCTCTATATTTCAGAAATAGAAGGTTTTACAGTTCATGGCTTATATTTAATTCATGTAGTTCAACCAAGCGTGGTGGTTCACATCTATAATTACGGCATTTTGAGAGGCTGAAGTAGGAGGATAACTTGAGACCAGGAGTTTGAGACTAGCATGAGGAAGAAAGCAAGACCCTGTCTTTAAAAAAAATACAAAAATTAGCCAGGCATGGTGGTGTGCACCTGTGGTCTCAGCTACTTGGGAGGCTGGGGCAGGAGGATCACTTGAGCCTTGGAGGTGATTGCACCATTATACTCCAGCATGGGCGACAGAATGAGACCCTGTCAAAAAATTTAAGAATTAAAAAATTCAGGTAGTTCATGGCTGATTTAGAGATATTAACCCATATTAGACAGTAATAAAGTTGAAGAATAAGCAGAATTTTAATTCTCCTAATACTGGGTTGGATAATTTTGGACAGCAAAAATATAATGGAGATTTAAATTATACAGAACTTTCTTCTGACTTTGACTTTGTGTTACAGAAAGAAGAGGTTTAAATTAATGGGAACTATGTTAGCATCAGAAGGGGACTATGAAAACTTCTAAAATAACACTATGAGTTATTTTGGGTAGCTCCATAAATTCATTGAGTAAAGGATGTTAAGAGACCTCCATTGACTATCACAAAAATGTCCTATTCAAGGGAATAAAGGAGGATGCATCATTGGTGAGGCAAGAGTGAAGTCACTACTATAGAACTTTGTCTCCTGAAGCTTGGTGCTCAGTCCATGAGCAAATTATCCATTTTAAGCTTTCCCAACAGTTTGTGTATAAAATTTGGTTTGGAATAAGTTATAGAGTTTGTGTAAAAGTCTCTAATCCAAGCTGCTGGACTGGTCACTGACATGTATTCATCTTTCACTCTTGGAAGAGTGGAAGGTCCTTGCATGTCCCTCTCTTGCATTCTGCTTTTGAAAGTCTACCAGCTCTTAGATTAGGGAGTCAAATCTAGTTAACTGTACCTAAGCATTTTATTTTCTTTA
This sequence comes from Trachypithecus francoisi, assembly GCF_009764315.1. Classification (NCBI taxonomy): domain Eukaryota; kingdom Metazoa; phylum Chordata; class Mammalia; order Primates; family Cercopithecidae; genus Trachypithecus; species Trachypithecus francoisi. The sequence goes on along the minus strand of NW_022681473.1, from coordinate 72,663,100 downwards.
AAAGCCTGGAGACTGGTCTTATTTTTAGCATGTTGTTTAGAATAAAAATACATCATTCTATTTAATAAAGTATATAATTTAAAAGGATATTAGACTGAAAATTTAAGCTAGTCTCCTTAACCACTTTTATGAGAAGACTGGCTGTTTGGACCATGATTGTAGTTGTATTATTCTGTCATATAAGGGGAAATAAATAGTCCCTTGAGAAGTGGATTTATAATCTTCAGTATATGGAACAATAAAAGTGATGTCACAGATTATTTAAAAAATAAAATATCCAAAGCACTCATGTTATATTTCTGCAATATGTACCATTCCTCATAGCTCAGTTATTTATACAATGATAAATGTATATTTGAAGGGGTGGCTTGCCCCTCCACACCTGTGGGTGTTTCTCATCAGGTGTGGAACGGGAAACTTGAGAAAAGAAAGAGACACAGAGACAAAGTATAGAGAAAGAAAAGTGGGCCCCGGGGACTGGCGCTCAGCATACGGAGGACCTGCGCCAGCACTGTTCTCTGAATTCCCTTAGTATTTATTGATCATTGTCTTTACCATCTCAGAGAGGGGGAAGTGGCAGGACAATAGGATCATAGTAGGGAGAAGGTCAGCAAGAAGACATGTGAATAAAGATCTTTGTGTCATGAATAAGTTTAAGGAAAAGTGCTGTCCTTTGATATGCATATATGCAAACATCTCCATAAACATTTTCAGTGCATAAAGAGCTGCGTTGCCGCTAGCATATCCCACCTCCCGCCCTAAAGTGTTTTTCTCCTATCTCAGCAAATAGAACATACAATCGGGTTTTACACCAAGACATTCCATTGCCCAGGGATGGGCAGGACACAGATGCCTTCCTCTATCTCAACTGCAAAGAGGCCATCCTTCCTCTTTTGCTAATCCTCCTTAGCACAGACCCTTTACGGGTGTCGGGCTAGGGGATGATCAGGTCTTTCCCTTCCCACGAGGCTGTATTTCAGACTATCACTTGGGGAGAAACCTTGGACAATACCTAGCTTCCCTAGGCAGAGGTCCCTGAGGCCTTCCGCAGTGTTTGTGTCCCTGGGTACTTGAGATTAGAGAATGGTGATGACTTTTAACAAGCATACTGCCTTCAGGCACTTGTTTAACAAAGCACAGGCTGCACAGCCCTGAATCCATTAAACCTTGAGTAGACATAGGACATGTCTCTTCAAGGACAGGGTTGGGGGTAGGGTTACAGATTAACAGCATGTCAAGGCAGAAGAATTTTTCTTAGTACAGAACAAAATGGAGTCTCTTATGTCTACTTCTTTCAACATAGACAAAGTAACAGTCTGATCTCTCTTTTCCCCACAATATTAAATATATATTACACATGTCACAGCATTGGTGACTGTAACTGAACAGAAAGGAAAAAGAAAAGCATGTCATTTACCAGGCTGCATCATATTTGGTGTATAAGAGGTTCTTACTGTCACCAAGACACTACTCTGTTTCTGTTATCTGTTCTAAGATAGCTGCCATTAAAAAAGTAATTTTACTTTGCAAGTCATGGTTTCTTAAGTGACCACTCAGAACAAATTGCTGAAGTTTTATATCATATTTTTTCTTTCACATGACAATATTGGGCACTGATGACATACATTGTTTGAACTGGGAGGTGTGTGCTAGTAATACCTTGCAAAATATATTAGTAATAAATCAAGCCCTTACTTCCTGCAGGCCCTTGCTGGGCACTTGCACACATGTATTATCCAACTAAATCGTTCCAAGACTCCTCTGGTAGGTGTTATTTTTTTCATTCTGCATTTGAGAAAACAAGCCCAAAGCCATGAGCTTGGTTAAGTAGCTAATAAATGGCCAAGATGGCACTGAAAGTCAGATCTGTCTGCAAATTCCCTTCTCTTTCCACTACATCAGAACATTTGTGATCTTCAGAAGGAGAAAAAACAGGGTTTTAAAAGGTGTCCTTGGTATATATTAAATTTTATTAGCGCAAAAGTACGTGTGTTTATGTGCTTAAGACTTGATACAACTGGATTTTTTGTAGTTGTTGTTGAGACAGGGTCTCACTGTGTCTCCCAGGTGGGAGTGCAGTGGCGTGATCATGGCCCACTGCAGCCTCGATGTCCCGGGCTCAATCGATTCTCCCATCTCAGCTTCCTGAGTAGTTTGACTCCAGGTATGCCCATCATGCCTGGCTAATTTTTGTATTTTTTTGTAGAGGTGGGGTTTCTACAGGTTGCCCAGTTGGTCTCAAATTCCTGGGCTCAAGTGATCCTCCTATCTCAGCCTCCCAAAGTTCTGGGATTACAGGCCTGAGCCACCGTGCCCAGCACGAATGACATTTTTGATAAGTTTTCCTGATGGCATGTGACTAGCATGTTTGGCCAGCATCATTGTGATTGAATAACCTAATTTAAACCAGGAACTACAACCCAAACAATGGCTGTGATTCAGCAGATAGGAAAGTAAGGAAGTACTTGTTATCGTTTGTCAGTGAATTTATATTTTTATGCAGTTTGAACTGTGGGTCACGCTGCAGACACTGTCCTTTAAAACTGTCGGAAATCTCTGCCTCTTCCTGAGCACTGATGGTCTCTTCCTTTGAGGGAGCAGCTCATACAACAATTTTGGAAAGCAGCGGTGATGACTCCCTTCTCCTTGGCGTTGAGTGGTTCCTTCCTCTTGAACAATTGGCTCTAGATGACAGTGACCAGTGCAGACTAAAACAGGCTGTTGGTTTGCCTTTTTATGTAGTCTAATTTCTAAAAAACAACAATCCTTTAAAAGAGATGGGAATTTATACTTACCAACCACCTTTCTGTGATTTCATTAAGCAACCTTGGGTCACACTTATCTGTGCATCTGAGAGGACTGCAGCAGCACCAAGTCTCATGTTTGCTTACACACATCTAACAAGTGCAGTCAACACTAATTGATGTTGTGAATTTATTTTTACGTGCTTTATTTTTAAATTCCAAACTGACTGACCCCTGCCTCCCAGGATATCTTGAATGCCCATCCCTTGCTTAGCTAGTGTAGGCTTAGACAATGCAAATATATTTTAGGATCAACCTTTAAAAACATCATCAGATAAATAAATCTGCCAGAAAAACTCTAATATTTATTATTTATTGTGATTTATTATTGACACTGTGTGCCAGACATTATACATTCGTCATCTCATTATTTTGTACACGGTATGTTGAGTTGTGGCTTACATAGTGCTGCTATCTGTCAGCTTGGAATGGTTTGTCTTCCTCCTTTCTCTCCCTAGCAAACTCTTGTTCATCTTTCACTGCTCAGGTCTTGTATCACCTTTTCTTGTTAGGAACTGCTTTGCCTCCCTCCCATGGGCTAGGTAACTGACTACTCTCCTCTTTGTGCCTCTTACTGTATTTTATAGTTACTTCGATGCTGCTACTCTGGATTGCATTGCTTTATTTGTATGTTGGTATCCTGTTGGGACTGTGAGCAGCCTGAGTGCTGGGACTACACCCATCAGTGTATCTCAGTGTGTGCTTTCATCAGCTTTTCAGACAAATAACTGCCTGAAGCTGAAATTATTCTTCTACCATTAGTACTTGGTTTTGTGAACAGTCTGCCAGTATTGTACTACCAATATGGCATAGACACTGGCCAGTCAGAACAGAAGCTAGTCATGGTGTTGAGGCCTTTTGAAGTACCATGGTTCTTTAGGTCTGGAGATCTAAAAAAGGGTCTGGGGCAGTAGGGCAGAGAGTGTGTGTGTGTGTATGTGTGTGTATCGGGGTGTTGCACAGGTAGTTTTTCTCCAACTTGTATGAAATATTTCAGTATTTTAATAACTGGCTCAATATCAGCTTTGGTCTTCCCAGGTAGTGAGTGCCTAAAGAATGGGATTCAGCCTGTACTGCTTAGTGTCTCTAATATGGATATCTCAGTGCAACTCAGGTGTCCAAAACAGGTTAAACTTCTACAGCAAATGTTAAAGTTATTACATAACACTTCTTTTTAAAACTTCTCCGAATTTTTCACATTACTGTTAATGGTGCAACAGTTGACCCTGGAACAATGTGGGTTTGAACTGCCCGTGTCGACTTATACATGTTTCTATTTTTAATACATCTCTTCTGTCTCCCCTTTCATCTCCTCCACTTCGTCTGCCTCTGCCACCCCTGAGACAGCAAGACCAACCCCTTCTCTTTCTCCTCCTCCTGTTCAGCCTTCTCAAAGTGAAGATGAGGATAAAGACCTTTATGATGATCCACTTCCACTTTAATGAATAATAAATATATTTTCTCTTCCTTAAGATTTTCTTAATAACATTTTTACCTAGCTTATTTTATTGTAAGAGTACAGAATATAATACATATACAAAATATGTGTTAATTGACTTTATGTTATCTGTAAGGCTTCTGGTCAATAGTATGCTCTACTAAGTTTTTGGGAGTCAAAGGTTATAGGCAGGTTTTTGACTGTTTGTGGGTTGTGGAGGGTGGGTTGGTGCCCCTAATCACCCCATTGTTCAAGGGTCAGTTGTACTCTTCTGTTCACATGGGATGGAAAACTTTGGAATTTTCTGGTCCTCTCACCTTCACATCCAAACCAAAATCCAGTCAATCGCCAAGACCTTTCCAAGATTCCTTCCTAGTTTCTGCCCCTTCTTTGCTTTCCCAGGGTTACCAGTTTGTACCATTTAATTCCAGGCTAACTTATTATAATACCCCCTTCAGTTCTTCTGTTCTTTTAGCTTCAGTCCAGGCCAGCTGGCACCATGGTTTTTTTCTCCTCTCCTTTTGTCCAATCCAGGCTTTACAGGGCCCTGCTTAAACCCCACATCTTTAGAGAAACCTTCCTCTGCTGACTCAGCCCATCAGGGGCTGTCCTACCCCCAGGTGCCCTAGTACTTACTGTCTGTAGCACGCATTTGGATGTTAACTGTGCTGTACTTTGTGAGACTGCCTGAACTGTAATTACATCTTCAAATGACATTGAACAGGTGGTTGTCCCTCAAGTAGAGAACACACACTGCCGTTAAGTGAGAATTAAGACACTCACCGGGGCATAATGGTTCAGGCCACTTAGATTTTTAAGATTTCTTAATAGAAATAATTTCAAATTCTGTAGCTTGGTTGCTGAATAGCACGAAATTTTGTTAAAAGAAAAATTCTGACTATGACCCACTAAATGAATTCCTAACCTACAAATGGATCACAACCTCCATTTTATAAAACCCTGATCTAGACCACAAAGGCCTTAAAAAGAAGAATGTTTCTCTCATAATGGAAGGGTAAGACCTGGAAACAAAAGCCTTTACTATGAGTATAAAGTATTGCAAGAGGAGCATAAAGTATGCAGGTTTAGAGGAGGGAAAATTGCACGGTGAAAATGACTTCCTATTGTAGGAAGATGATTCTGTTTGTGGGAGAAGGGACTTGGCAGTGGCTTAGCAGTTTATAGATTTTCCCTTGAAAATTAAGTCATTCATTGCAGAGGATTTTTTTGTTTGTTTGTTTTTGTTTTGCCTCCACAAGGGCAGATGGGAAAAACACGCATTTCCTCCTCTCTAGTTTTCCTTAGGCTTTTATTTATTCACCATTTTGTTTTCCTTCTCAATATTTTTGCTCTTGCCTAATAGCAGGGCTTGGTGAGATTTTCTGATTTGGACTGTGTTTCTAAACACTAAAATGAGCAAAGTGAGGAGGTTGCAAGATGGCCAAATAGGAACAACTCCAGTCTACAGCTCCCAGCATGAGTGATGCAGAAGACGGGTGATTTCTGCATTTCCAACTGAGGTACCAGGTTCATTTCACTGGGGCTTGTCAGACAGTGGGTGCAGCCCATGGAGCAGGTGGGGCATTGCCTTACCCGGGAAGCGCAAGGGGTTGGGGAATTCCCTTTCCTAGCCAAGGGAAGCCATGACAGATGGTACCTGGAAAATCGGGACACTCCCACCCTAATACTGGGCTTTTCCAACAGTCTTAGCAAATGGCACACCAGGAGATTATATCCCACGCCTGGCTTGGAGGGTCCCACGCCCACAGAGCCTTGCTCACTGCTAGCACAGCAGTCTGAGATTGAACTGCAAGGTGGCAGCGAGGCAAGGGGAGGGGTGTCCACCATTGCTGGGGCTTGAGTAGGTAAACAAAGCAGCCAGGAAACTCGAACTGGGTGGAGCCCATCGCAGCTCAAGGAGGCCTGCCTGCCTCTGTAGACTCCACCTCTGGGGGCAGGGCATAGCTGAACAAAAGGTAGCAGAAACTTATGCAGACATAAATGTCCCTGTCTGACAGCTTTGAAGAGAGTAGTGGTTCTCCCAGCATGGGGAGATCTGAGAACAGACAGACTGCCTCCTCAAGTGGGTCCCTGACCCCTGAGTAGCCTAACTGGGAGACACCTCTCAGTAGGGGCCAATTGACACCTCATACAACTGGGTGCCCCTCTGAGATGAAGCTTCCAGAGGAAGGATCAGGCAGCAACATTTTCCGTTCTGCAATATTTGCTGTACTGCAGCCTCTGCTGGTGATACCCAGGCAAACAGGGTCTGAAGTGGACCTCCAGCAAACTGCAACAGACCTGCAGCTGAGGGTCCCGACTGTTAGAAGGAAAACTAACAAACAGAAAGGACATCCACACCAAAACCCCATCTGTACGTCACCATCATCAAAGACCAAAGATAGATAAAACCACAAAGATGGGGAGACACCAGAGCAGGAAAGCTGAAAATTCTAAAAATCAGAGTGCCTCTTCTCATCCAAAGGAATGCAGCTCCTTGCCAGCAATGGAACAAAGCTGGATGGAGAATGACTTTGACAAGTTGAGAGAAGAAGGCTTCAGATGATTGGTAATAATAAACTTCTCTGAGCTAAAGGAGGATGTTCAAACCCATTGCAAAGAAGCTGAAAACCTTGAAAAAAGATTAGACGAATGGCTAACTAGGATAAACAGCATAGAGAAGACCTGAAATGACCTGATGGAGCCGAAAACCATGGCACAAGAACTATGTGACACATGCACAAGCTTCAGCAGCCGAGTCGATCAAGTGGAAGAAAGGGTATCAGTGATCGAAGATCAAATGAATGAAATGAAGTAAGAAGATAAGTTTAGAGAAAAAAGAGTAAAAAGAAGTGAACAAAGCCTCCAAGAAATAGGGGACTATGTGAAAAGACCAAATCTACGTCTGATTTGTGTACCTGAAAGTGATGGGGAGAATGGAACCAAGTTGGAAAACACTCTTCAGGATATTATCCAAGAGAACTTCCCCAACCTAGCAAGGCAGGCCAACATTCAAATTCAGGAAATACAGAGAACACCACAAAGATACTCTTCGAGAAGAGCAACTCCAAGACACATACTTGTCAGATTCACCAAAGTTGAAATGAAGGAAAAAATATTAAGGGCAGCAAGAGAGAAAGGTTGGGTAACCCACAAAGGGAAGCCCATCAGACTAACAGCGGATCTCTCAGCAGAAACCCTGCAAGAGTGGGGGCCAATATTCAACATTCTTAAAGAAAAGGATTTTCAACCCAGAATTTCATATCCAGCGAAACTAAGCTTCATAAGTGAAGGAGAAATAAAATCCTTTACAGACAGGCAAATGCAGGCCTGCTTTACAGGAGCTCCTGAAGGAAGCACTAAACATGGAAAGGAGCAACTGGTACTGCCACTGCAGAAACATGCCAAATTGTAATAGACCATCGATGCTAGGAAGAAACTACACCAACTAATGAGCAAAATAACCAGCTAATTTCATAATGACAGGATCAAATTCACACTTAACAATATTAACCTTAAATGTAAATGGGTGAAATGCTCCAATTAAAAGACACAGACTGGCAAATTGGATAAAGAGTCAAGACCCATCAGTGTGCTGTATTCAGGACACCCATGTCATGTGCAGAGGCACACATAGGTTCAAAATAAAGGAATGGAGGAAGATCTACCAAGCAAATGGAAAACAAAAAAAAGCTGGGGTTGCAATCCTAGTCTCTGATAAAACAGACTTTAAACCAACAAAGATCAAAAGAGACAAAGAAGGCCATTACATAATGGTAAAGGGATCAATTCAACAAGAAGAGTTAACTATCCTAAATATATATGCACCCAATACAGGAGAACCCAGATTCATAAAGTAAGTCCTTAGGGACCTACAAGGAGACTTAGACTCCCACACAATAATAATGGGAGACTTTAACACCCCACTGTCTGTTGATCAACATTAGACAGATCAACGAGACAGAAAGTTAACAAGGATATCCAGGAATTGAACTCATCTCTGCACCAAGCGCACCTAATAGACATCTACAGAACTCTCCACCACAAATCAACAGAATATACATTCTTTTCAGCACCACATCACACTTATTCCAAAACTGATCACATAACTGGAAGTAAAGCACTCCTCAGCAAATGTAAAAGAACAGAAATTATAGCAAACTGTCTTTCAGACCACAGTGCAATCAAACTAGAACTCAGGATTAAGAAACTCAGAACCGCTCAACTACATGGAAACTGAAAAACCTGCTCCTCAATGACTACTGGGTACATAATGAAATGAAGGCAGAAATAAAGATGTTCTTTGAAACCAATGAGAACAAAGACACAACATACCAGAATCTCTGGGACACATTTAAAGCAGTGTGTAGAGGGAAATTTATAGCACTAAATGCCCAAAAGAGAAAGTTGGAAAGATCTAAAAATTGACACCCTAACATCACAATTAAAAGAACTAGAGAAGCAAGAGCAAACACATTCAAAAGCTAGCAGAAGGCAAGAAATAACTAAGATCAGAGCAGAACTGAAGGAGATAGAGACACAAAAAACCCTTCAAAAAACCAATGAATCCAGGAGCTGGTTTTTTGAAAAGATCAACAAAATTGATAGACCGCTAGCAAGATCAATAAAGAAGAAAAGAGAGAAGAATCAAATAGATGCCATAAAAAATGATAAAGAGGATATCACCACCGATCCCACAGAAATACAAACTACCATCAAATAATACTATAAACACCTCTACACAAATAAACTAGAAAATGTGGAAGAAATGGATAAATTCCTGGACATATATACCCTCCGAAGAGTAAACCAGGAAGAAGTTGAATCCCTGAATAGACCAATAACAGGCTCTGAAGTTGAGGCAATAATTAATGGCCTACCAACCAAAAAAAGTCCAGGACCAGATGGATTCACAGCTGAATTCTACCAGAGGTACAAAGAGGAGCTGGTACTATTCCTTCTGAAACTATTCCAATCAATAAAAGAAGAGGGAATCCTCCCTAACTCATTTCATGAGGCCAGCATCATCCTGATACCAAAGCCTGGCAGAGACACACAAAAAAGAGAATTTTAGACCAATATCCCTGATGAACCTCGATGCAAAAATCCTGAATGAAATACTGGCAAACCAAATCCAGGAGAACATCAAAAAGCTTATCCACCATGATCAAGTTGACTTCATCCCTGGGATGCAAGGCTGGTTCAACATATGCAAATCAATAAATATAATACATCATATAAACAGAACTAAAGACAAAAACCACATGATTATCTCAATAGATGGAGAAAAGACCTTCAACAAAATTCAACAGCCCTTCATGATAAAACCTCTCTATAAACTAGGTATTGATGGGACATGTCTCAAAATAATAAGAGCTATTTATGACAAACCCACAGCCAATATTGTACTGAATGGGCAAAAACCAGAGGCATTCCCTTTGAAAACTGGCACAAAACAGGGATGCACTCTCTCACCACTCCCATTCAATGTAGTGTTGGAATTTCTGGCCAGGGCAATCAGGCAGGAGAAAGAAATAAAGGATATTCAATTAGGAAAAGAGGAAGTCAAATTGTCCCTGTTTGCAGATTGTATATTTAGAAAACCCCAAATCTCCTTAAGCTGATAAGCAACTTCAGCAAAGTCTCAGGATACAAAATCAATGTGCAAAAATCACAAGCATTCTTATACACCAATAACAGACAAACAGAGAGCCAAATCATGAGTGAACTCCCATTCACAATTGCTTCAAAAAGAATAAAATACCTAGGACTTCAACTTCCAAGGGATGTGAAGGACCTCTTCAGGGAGAACTACAAACCACTGCTCAACGAAATAAAAGAGGACACAAACAAATAGAAGAAAATTCCATGCTCATGGATAGGAAGAATCAATATTGTGAAAGTGGCCACACTGCCCAAGGTAATTTATAGATTCAATGCCATCCCCATCAAGCTACCAATGACTTTCTTCACAGAATTGGAAAAAACTACTTTAAAGTTCATATGGAACCAAAAAAGAGCCTGCTTTGCCAAGACAATCCTAAGCCAAAAGAACAAAGCTGGAGGCATCACGCTACCTGACTTCAAACTATACTACAAGGCTACAGTAACCAAAACAGCATGGTACTTGTACCAAACCAGAGATATAGACCAATGGAACAGAACAGAGCCCTCAGAAATAATACCACACATCTACAACCATCTGATCTTTGATGAACCTGACAAAAACAAACAATGGGGAAAGGATTCCCTATTTAGTAAATGGTGCTAGGAAAATTGGGTAGCCATATGTAGAAAGGTGAAACTGGATCCCTTCCTTACACTTTATACAAAAATTAATTCAAGATGGATTAAAGATTTAAATGTTAGACCTAAAATCATAAAAACCCTAGAAGAAAACCTAGGCAATACTATTCAGGATATAGGCATGGGCAAGGACTTCATGACTAAAACACTAAAAGCAATGGCAACAAAAGCCAAAATAGACAAATGCGTTCTAATTAAACTAAAGAGCTTCTGCACAGCAAAAGAAACTACCATCAGAGTGAACAGGCAACGTACAGAACGGGAGAAAATTTTTGCAATCTAACTGTCTGACAAAGGGCTAATATTCAGAATCTACAAAGAACTTAAACAAATTTACAAGAAAAAATCAAACAACCCCATCAAAAAGTGGGCAAGGGATATGAACAGATACTTCTTAAAAGAAGACTATTTTTTTTTTTTTTTGAGGCAGAGTCTTGCTCTTTCGCCCAGGCTGAAGTGCAGTGGCATGATCTTGGCTCACTGCAAGCTCTGCCTCCTGGGTGCACACCATTCTCCTGCCTCAGCCTCCCGAGTAGCTGGGACTACAGGCACCAGCCACCACGCCTGGCTGATTTTTTGTTTTTTTTAGTAGAGATGGGGTTTCACTGTCTTAGCCAGGATGGTCTTAATCTCCCGACCTTGTGATCCACCTGCCTCGGCCTCCCAAAGTGCTGGGATTACAGGCGTGAGCCACCACGCCTGGCCAAGAAGACATTTATGCAGCTAACAGACACATTGAAAAATGCTCGTCATCACTGGCTATCAGAGAAATGCAAATCAAAACCACAATGAGATACCATCTTACATCAGTTAGAATTACAATCATTAAAAAGTCAGGAAACAACAGGTGCTGGAGAGGATGTGGAGAAATAGGAACACTTTTACACTGTTGGTGGGAAAGTAAACTAGTTCAACCATTTTGGAAGACAGTGTGGCGATTCCTCAAGGATCTAGAACTAGAAATATCATTTGACCCAGCCATCCCATTACTGGGTATATACCCAAAAGATTATAAATCATGCTGCTATAAAGCACAGGCACACGTATGGTTATTGCGGCACTATTCACAATAGCAAAGACTTGGAACCAAACCAAATGTCCATCAGTGATAGACTGGATTAAGAAAATGTGGCACATATACACCATGGAATTCTATGCGACCATAAAAAAGGATGAGTTCATGTCCTTTGTAGGGACATGGATGAAGCTGGAAACCATAATTCTGAGCAAACCATCGCAAGGACAGAAAACCAAACACCGCATATTCTCACTCATAGGTGGGAACTGAACAATGAGAACACTTGGACACAATGTGGGGAACATCACACACCCGGGCCTGTCATGGGGTGGGGGGAGGGGGAGCGATAGCATTAGGAGATATACCTAATGTAAATGACGAGTTAACAGGTGCAGCACACCAACATGTCTCATGTATACATGTGTAACAAACCTGCATGTTGTGCACATGTGCCCTAGAAGTTAAAGTATAATAATAATAATAATAAAAGAGCAAAGTGAGATAACATAAAAGAGATTTATCTTTTGTTTAATATTCATCCATTTTGGGATGATCAAAAAAGAACAATTTAAAAATAGGGAGTTCTAGAAGGTACGAGGCTATGGGATGAAAACACCATCACTTGCAAATGGTTATAATTATCTTTTAATTGTAGGCTGCTAACATTATGGTTTTAAAGGGAAGGAATGTCCTGTAGTAAATAGTAGCGGCAGATTATAATTATTACCCCTGAGTCAGTTTTTCTCCAAATGTGCTGTTTGGTTTTCCACTGATTATTTTTTTTCTTAGTGAAATGAGCCTTTGTGGTAAATCTTTTCTCAGTTATATTCTTTGTGGCAATTTTCCCTTGTAGAAGATCCTTTATTTAAAGGCTGTATGAAATTATTTTTATTGCTTAAATCAGGATAGAATTGTACCTGGGGAAAATGGATCATCAAACAGCTTTTTACATTCTTCAGGGTCACATGCTGTATTAGTCTGTTTTCATGCAGCTGATAAAGAACATACCTGAGACTAGGAAGAAAAGGAGATTTAATTGGACTTACAGTTCCACATGGCTGGGGAGGCCACAGAATCATGGTGGGACGTGAAAGGCACTTCTTACATGGAGGCAGCAAGAGAAAATGGGGAAGAAGCAAAAGTGGAAATCCCTGATAAACCCATCAGATCTCTTGAGACTCATTCACTATCATGGGAATAGCATGGGAAACGACCCCCATGATTCAATTACCTCCCCATGGGTCCCTCCCACAACATGTGGGAATTCTGGGAGATATAGTTCAAGTTGAGATTTGAGTGGGGACACAGCTAAACCATATCCTACCACCCCAACCCCACCAAATTTCATGTCCTCACATTTCAAAAACAATCATGCCTTCCTAGCAATCCCCCAAAGTCTTAACTCATTTCAGCATTAACCCAAAAGTCCACAGTCCAAAATCTCATCTGAGACAAGGCAAGTCCTTTCTGCTTATGAGCCTATAAAATCAAAAGCAAGTTAGTTACTTCCTAGATACAATGTACGTTCAGGTATTGGGTAAATACAGCCATTCCAAATGGGAGAAATTGGCCAAAACAAAGGGGTTACAGGCCCCATGCAAGTCTGAAATCCAGCAGGCAGTCAAATTTTAAAGGTCCAAAATGATCGCCTTTGACTCCAGGTCTCACATCCAGGTCACACTGATGCAAGAGGTGGGTTCCCATGGTCTTGGGCAGCTCCATCCCTGTGGCTTTGCAGGGTCCAGCCTCCCTCCCAGCTGCTTTCAGTGGCTGGCATTGAGTGTCTGTGGCTTTTCCAGGCTCACAGTACAAGCTGTCGGTGGGTCTACCATTATGGGGTCTGGAGGATGTTGGCCCTCATCTCACAGCTCCACTAGGCATTGCCCCAGTAGAGACTCTGTGTTGGAGCTCTGACCCCACATTCCCTTCCAGACTGTCCTAGCAGAGGTTCTCCATGAGGGCTCAACCCCTGCAGCAAACTTTTGCCTGGGCATCCAGGCATTTCCATACGTCTTCTGAAATCTAGACAGAGGTTCCCAAACCTCAATTCTTGACTTCTATGCACCTGCAGGCTCAACACCATGTGGAAGCTGCTAAGGCTTGGGGCTCCCACCCTCTGAAGTCACAGCCTGAGCTCTATGTTGGCCCCTTTAAGCCATGGCTAGAGTGGCTGGGACACGGCACATCCAGTCCCTAGGCTGCACACAGCATGGGGACCCTGGGCTCAGCCCATGAAACCACTTTTTCCTCCTGGGGCTCCAGGCCTGTGATGGGAGGGGCTGCCCTGCGGTCTCTGACATGGCCTGGAGACGTTTTCCCCATGGCCTTGGGGATTAACATCAGGCTCCTTGCTACTTATGCAAATTTCTGCTTGAATTTCTCCACAGAAAGTAGGTTTTTCTTTTCTACTGCATCGTCAGGCTGCAAATTTTCTGAACTTTTATGCTGTTTCCCTTTTAAAACGGAATGTTTTAACAGCACCCAAGTCACATTTTGAATGCTTTGCTGCTTAGAAATTTCTTCCGCCAGATACCCTAAATCATCTCTCTCAAGTTCAAAGCTCCACAAATCTCTAGGGCGGGGCAAAATGTCACCAGTCTCTTGCTAAAACATAACAAGAGTCACCTTTGCTTCAGTTCCCAACAAGTTCCTCATCTCCATCTGAGAGTACCTCAGCCTGGACCTTGTTGTTCATATCACTATCAACATTTTTGTCAAAGCCATTGAACAAGTCTCTAGGAGGTTCCAAACTTTTCCACATTTTCCTATCTTATTCTCAGCCCTCCAAACTGTTCCAACCTCTGTCTGTTACCCAGTTCCAAAGTTGCTTTCACATTTTCAGATATCCTTTCAGCAATGCCCCACTCTACTCATACCAATTTACTGTATTAGTTGGTTTTCATGCAACTGATTGAGACATACCCGAGACTGGGAAGAAAAAGAAGTTTAATTGGACTTACAGATCTACAGGGCTGGGGGCCCTCAGAATCATGGCAGAAGGCGAAAGGCACTTCTTACAAGGTGGTGGAAAGAGAAAATGAGGAAGAAGCAAAAGTGGAAACCCCTGATAAACCTATCAGATCTTGTGAGACTTATTCACTATCATGAGACTAGCACAGGAAAGACTGGCCCCCATGATTCAATAAGCTCCCCCTGGGTCTCTCCCACGACACATGGGAATTCTGGGAGATACAATTCAAGTTGAGATTTGGGTGGGGACACAGCAAAACCATATCACGTGCCAAATGTAAAAATACACATATGGTTATAATATGCTGTTATGTGTGTTTTGTTTAATACCACAATATAAAATTGTTGGTTATCAGTCACTGGGAGTATTTTTTCAGCCTTTGCTGTGGTCGGGCTTCTACACATACCACCTTGAATCCTTGCAACCTTGCAAGGAAGTTATTAGTTTTCCCTTTTATAGATGAAGCAACTGAGGTACTGAGATATGAAAGAGTTTTCTGGAAATCACCTAGCTGGAAAGTGGCACAGTCAGCATTTCAACGTGGGACTTCCAGGTTATAGAGCTGGGCTGTTTTCACTGTGCTGAACCAACCTTCAAAACAGTGACAGCACAGTGTGGTGGTGACTATTCTGGAAGCTGTCATAGAATCAGAGAAGGAGCATTCTCCTTTGGGCTTGGGGTTGTCCTAGAAAACTTTGCAGAAGGGACACACTTGAATGAACATTTTGAGGATGAGGTAGTAATTTTTTTTGTAATGATGCGAGACAGGAAGGCATTCCGGGCAGGAGGAAATCCATGTAGAGAAGCCTGGAGACTTGAGAAAGCGTATGTCCAGAGCATTTCTGGAATATGAAGTGGGAGAGGGCCATGTGGTAGAAGATGAGGCTCGAAAAGAGGTGAGCAGGGTGCCAGGATGGACATTATCAGCTTCTCTGAGCTTGCCTTCACTACCGCCTTATGTACCACTGGTTAGTTGGGTGGTGTCTCCTCTTTGCTGCCATAACAATCACCCTTTTCTCACCCACATTCATAATGTGCATTCCTTGTATGGAAATAATTTCTTTGCTTGCTTGTCTCCTCTGGTAGACTGTGGCCTCCTTGAGAGGAAAAAATAAGGCTTTTATCCTTGTATCCAGTGTAGCCAGGCACACAGAGTAAGCACTCAGGAAATGGTGGGACAGTGAAAGAACCTTGTCTTTGCTGAGGAGTCTCAGTTTTAATTATAGTCACCTATGTGTTTACAACTTTTCTACTTTTCAAGGTTGAGTTGGATTTTAACTGGATAATTGAAGTATCTGTTCACATTTCCTGAGGCTAACACATCTCTGATAGAAAGAAAACAGTCTTGCTGGTAGCCCCACAGGCCTAGAGCAGAGTTAACTGGTGTAGTCTAAGTTTGGGTGAGGTCACTTGGTCTTCAGGTGTCACATCACACTTCTCACCTCTCCCGGTTCAACTCAGGAGTCATTGATGTAGCAAGGCCTGTGCACATTGTGCTTTGCGCTTTGTGGGTACAGAGATTAGCCAGAAAGGGAGAGACAATAGGGCATGGGGAGGAAAACACAGCCTCTCTACTCCATAGCGTTCCTCTGAAGAACAGTTGAGATTATTTACCTATAGCCGTAGTTCAGCCCTTACACTATTCACAGGGGCAGGAGGAAATAACATACGTGGTGTGTTCAATAGATTCTAACTTTTTTCTCTGGGTTTTTTACAGTTTTACAGTTTATAGTAGTATGAAGGTTATAAGACACGTATGTATAAATAACTACAGTGCAAGGCTACATTTGAAAAGATTATAATATAGCTAAAATACCATGAAAGCACAAAGAAGGCAGGAATGCTTCATGAAGGGAGTGGCATTGAATAGAACCCCCAGGACCTTTCACAGGGTAGACAGCTGTGTGGATTAAAGGCTTAACTATTGTCTGCTCCAAGACTTCTTTTCTGACCACCCTATTAAAAGTCAATCTGCCTCTGTTATTCTTTATCAAAATAAAACCTGTACAACTAGTTTCCTTTTTTTTTTTTTTTGAAACAGGATCTCACTGTGTTGCCCAGGCTGGAGTCCAGTGGCATGATCATAGCTCGTTGCAGCCTCAACCTCCTGGGCTCAGGTGATCCTCCCACTTCATCCTCCTGAGTGACTGGTAGCACAGGTGCATGCCATTATGCCATGCTAATTTTTGTATTTTTTGAAGAGACGGGGTTTTGCCGCATTTCCCAGGCTGGTCTCGAACTCCTTGACTCAAGTGATCTGCCATCCTTGGCCTCCCAAAGTCCTGGGATCACAGGTGTGAGCCACCACACCCAGGTAAAACCTGTACAATTAGTTTTTAAGTTCTTATTTGTGTGTTTGCTTGTTTTCTGTTTCTTGTTGTCTGTTGCCAGACTGTAAGCCCTGTGAGGGGAGTGACCATATCTAGCTTGTTCACTGTTATAACTCTAGTACTTATCCCATGGTAGGCACTCAAGGAATACTCACACATCCTACTAGCTCTGGGAAGTTGTTGATTATCTGGTGATGCGGTGGCAAAACCACCTGAAAGTAATCAAAGGAAGCCACTTGGTTACATTTCAGCTTGCTGTTATTGTTCTGAGCTTTTTGCTTTCTGCTGAGCATATCCTCTTCCCTTCCTTTATCTTTTTTACAGTGCCGTTATCATTTAGACCGGATGAATGTGCAAAACAATGAGTAGTCTGTAGAGTGTGTCTTTAAGATAATGATAAAAAGTCCCTGGAGGACCTTTTATAGTGAAATCAGGACTGCAAATTTGACGTTGGAGTTTCCAGGAGGAAAAAACTTAGACATTACTTTCCTCAGCTGCTTCCTTTTGTGGATGCTATTCATGTGGGGATTTTGTAAAGTGTAATTTTCCAGAGTGCTTTAATATGTATTTTTCAATGTGATAAAAAATTATTTTAAAGCAGTCTCTGAAAAGAGGTTGTAAGTTTTCTGTTTCAATGGTTCTCACGGTATCATTCGCAGAAGATTCTCCATGGGGGAGGAAGAGTTGTATTTTAGCATTATGTTGTAATACTATGTTTGTATGTGCCTTTTCTTTTTTAAAAATGTAGTTTATTAATTCATCAGAGGTAACCAGTGAAGATTGTGGCTGTTGATGTCTTTTATCTCACCAGGGTGGAACAGGACCGAAATGTTTGAGAACAATTAGTTTATTACCTTCTATCAATTTCTTTAATAGGTTTTGGAGAAAAGGGTAGCAATAGAATATGCTTTATTGACTTCTACTAAATGCTGGGGGGAGCCTGATGGCCTTGGAACTCTTTTGCCGATTTAGTGGGGTGTTTAGTGTTTACAATGCCCACAGTCAGGACCAGTGCAGAATCTGTTATACGTGACTACAACTGTTCAAAAGACTTCCTTTTGTTGATTGTTGTTAAACGAATACTGCTGATGTCATATATTGAGTCCTTCTTCATTAAGATCTTTCTTGGGTGTATTACGACTTTGGAGAGTAAACATTATTATATATGTTAAATATATAGCAATTTAAGAGGGACCTACCTTGGCTTGAAGCCTGACTTGTTCTCATAATTATGTGCCATGTGAACCTTTCAATAGCCTTCTGCTTTCTTCTCACTTTCTTTTTTTTTCTTTTAAAAAAATTTCCTCTAGGCCATCTTCCACAGAACAGGTAAACTGATCTTTTTTTTTTTTTTTTTAATCAGAATTAGTTTTAAAACTTTTGAAGGCTTCGTACTGCCCTTAAGTTCAGACTTTCAGACTCCCTATCACAGCCCACTTAGCTCTAAGCCTCATCCAGTACCATTCTCTGTCTTGTTCACCACTGGTCTTATCTCTGTTTCCACATTAAGCTCTTTCTGGCCTCTAGCTCTTTATATTTTCTGTTTCTTCTTTCTAGAGTTCTTTCCTTGTCTGCCTCCTTCAGGCTTCAGTTCCATTGCCACCTCCATAGAGAGACCTTCTGTATTAGTTGCTTTGGGCTGCAGAGTATCACAAACTACGAGGTTTAAAACAATAGAAATTTATCCTCTCACTTCCAGAGACCAGAAGTCCAAAGTCAGGGTGTCAGCAGGATTAGTTACTTTCTGGGGACTCCGAGGGAGAGCCTGGTCCGGGCTCCGAGGAAGAGTCTGGTCTGTGTCCTTTGCTAAGCTTCTGCTGGCTGTTGGCAGTCCTTGGCATTCTTTTGCTGGAAGCTGCTTGATTCCAGTCTCTGCTTCCATTGTCACGTGGCCATCTTGCTTTTGTGCGTCTGTGTCTTAACATGGCATTCTTCTCTCTGTGCCTCTTTGTCTCTACTTTTCTTACAAGAACACCAGTCATATTGGATTAAGGGCCCACCCCTCTCCAGCATGACCTCATCTTAACTAATGACATCTGCAATGATCCTATTTCTAAATAAAGTCACATTCTGAGGTTCTAGGAAGGACATACATTTTGGGGGGATGCTATTCAACCCAGTATACCTACATGACTTTCAATTAAAAGTAGGCTGTGTTATTGGAGCTATACAGTAGTCCTCCCTTCTTCATGGGGGATAAGTTCCAAGACCCCCTGTGGATGCCAGAGACATTGGTTAGTACTGAACACTATATATACTATGTTTTTTTCCTATACATACATACCTATGATAAAGTTTTATTTATAAATTAGGCACAATAAGAGATTAATGAGATTCATTTTAATGAATAATAAACAATTATGACACATTATGTGAACACGCAGTCTCTTTCTCTCTCTCAAAATATCTTGTTGTACTGTACTCACCTAATTTCTGACGATGGTTGACCATGGGTAACTGAAACTGCAGAAAGCAAAACCATGGATAAGGTCTATAAACACACTGGTTATTTATTCCTGGCCAGTGATGAGCAAGGGACTTTATTAGACCACATGTTACATATTGTACTCAGCTCTGGGCACACCATCTGTAAGAGGGAATGTTAATTAATCCAGGGTGGGAGCAGGGTTAGGAGGACTTTAGAATATAGTGTTATATGGGAAATAGTAAGAACTGGGGTTGCTCAGTTGGAGAACAGAAGATTTGTGAGGTCATCACAGCTCTTTGCAGGAGAGGTAGTATGCAAGATTGGATTGTGAGTTACATAGATCACAGGTCTGAACTCCTGTTCATGAGAAATGTGATTTTTGCCCTTTTTTTGGAGGTTGAAGGGTCTTTGTCCTTTTACATTATACTATCAGATACCAGCCTCTATCTCTCAGAAGATGTGATGTAGTTATATCAGTGGTATCAGGAGAACATTTTGTATATATAGAAGAAACATTCAGAACAGGCCAGGTGCAATGGCTTATGCCTATAATCCCGGCACTTTGGGAGGCCCAGGCGGGTGGATCACTTGGGGTCAGGAGTTCAAGACCAGCCTGGGCAACATGGCAAAACCCTGTGTCTACTAAAAATACAAAAGTAGCTGGGCGTGGCGGGGCACGCCCATAGTCCCAGCTACTTGGGAGGCTGAGGCAGGAGAATCACTTGAACCCAGGAGGTGAAGGTTGTAGGAGCCAAATCATGCCACGGCACTCCAGCCTGGGTGACAGAGTCAGATTCTGTCTCAAAAAAAAAAAAGAAAAAAAAGGAAAAAGATTTAGAACAGTAGATTATAAAGGAAGAAAAACAGTAACACACCATCTTATGTTTAGCAAAACAGAAGAATATAAACTTGTAAGGCCTTGATGATATGCAGCCTTACATTATTTTTATAAGATTATTATTGAAATGCTTATATATCATATATATGAGTTCTGGCAAGATTATTTACTCCTTAAAATAGAATACATACAGCATAGTTTAGATTACCTTGCAAATCAGCTAACAGATTATGGCAGCATTTGTCTGTGGTGGACAGGACCTCATAGCTCTGGATATATTCAGGCTGCATGAAGACAGGAATGACCTTAATTCTCTTGCCCCCTGTCCTCTCTCACAACCCCTTTATGACATTCTCATCCTGGTTTTATCCAACCTTCGAACTTCTCTGCTCCTGGGTTGTGAATATCTGCTAAGCAAGCCCATACATAGGCAGATTATTGTGCCTACCAATTCAGTCTCCAACCTCAGGAACTTTGTGGAGGGCTAGGCATCAGTTTTTTCTTCCATGCTGCACTTTTACCTGTCTTTAAATCATTGCCATCCTGGGCTCTCTTTTACTATCTCTTTTAATAGATTACCTTGTCTCTTTACTTCATTGACTAAAAACTAAGATGTTATATGACAGGCATTTTAACTAGAACCCTTTTAGTTTCCTCCCTTGATAATTAGAAAGATAACTCCTGCATCCTCTGTTTCCCAGTGGAGAAGCCGTTCCTTGTTCGGCCCAAGTCAGATCTTTCTGTTGGTGCTATTGACCCCATTCCCTCCTTGGGATCTGGCTGCATCACATATCCCTCACTTACTTATAGTCTCAACTATTCCCTCCAATTACTTTTTGTCCTAGGGCATTACACCTCTCCCCTGTTTCTTCCTTAAAACTCTGTTGTTGGAAACACATATTTTACACATTGATCAAATCAACATTTTGCAGCACATGTGGGTTCACCAAACACTACTATGCTGCTGAACGAGCTACTATGTTGTACATTTTACAGAAAGCTGTTTTTCAGGTAAAGTTATTGTGTCCTGGCTGACAGCCATGACTTTAAAGTCCTTTCCAGTCTTAAAAACTTTGACTTATAACCCTGTCACCAAGATCAATTACGTTTTAGGTAATATACTTTGGTAAAATGCTGATTAGCCCTTCTCTTGCACCCCTTGCAAAGATGGCCTTCTGTCTGTATTATTTGTAGTTATTTATAACTGTTTCTCCACCCAGCAGAAGGCATGCATTTCCTACTTCCTCAGCAGACCAAACTGTTGTGCGTTGCCCTTAGATTTAAGGCTTGGGTTCTCCCTTAGGCATGTGATTTGTCACTGGGCAAAAGGCACATCCAACTACAGTGTTGTGCAACTCTTCCAAAGCTGGGAACAGACCCACCCAGTAAATGAACCTGCACAAACTTGACCTTCTTGGGAACATTCTTTCCATTCTCAGTTTTGTTTGTATACCAACTGCACAGCCACGATACATGCATGCATTCATTTACTCTCTATATATTCATTGGTCTTCTACTACATGCCAGGCTTTATTCCAGTTACTGGACAAAACAGAAAAATGTCCCTGCCTAGTTGAGTCTATTTCCAGTGGATGTTTTTCATTCACTGTTGGTTTAGAGAAACAATCTTGGATTTCAGCTAGGTTTCTTTCCTCCCTTTCTCCCTCCCTTCCTCTCCTTCTTCCTTCTTTCCTTCCTCCTTTCCCTTCCCTTCCTTCCCTTTCTTCTGTCTCTCTATACTGCTTTTTTTCTTTCCTTCCTTCCTTTCTTCCTTCTTTCTCTTCTTCTTCTTCCTTCTTCTCTTCTTCTTCTTCTTTCTTCTTTCTTCTTTCTTCTTTTTTTGAGATGGGGTCTCGCTCTATCACCCAGGCTGGAGTGCAGTGGCGTGATCATAGTTCATTGTAACCTCAAACTTCTGGGCTCAAGGGATCCTCTGATCTCAGCATCCTGAGTAGCTAGGACTACAGGCATGTACCACCACACCCAGCTAATATTTTTATTTTTTGTAGAGACAGGGTCTTGCTATGTTGCCCAGGCTGGTCTTGAACTCCTGGGCTCAAGTGATCCTACTGCCTTGGCCTCCTGAAGTATTGGAATTACAGGTGTGAGCCAGTGAGCCTGGCCTAGGTTTTTCTTTTTCCTTTTTTTTGAGACAGAGTCTTGCTCTGTCACCCGAGTGGGAATGCAGTGGTGTGATCTTGGCTTACTGCAACCTCTGCCTCCCAGGTTCAAGTGATTCTCAGGCCTCAGACTCCCAAGTAGCTGGGATTATAGGCATGCATCACCACACCCGGCTAATTTTTTTGTGTTTTTGTAGAGAAGAGGTTTTGCATGTTGGCCAGGCTGGTCTCAAACTCCTGGCCTCAATTTGATCCTCCCACCTCAGCCTCCCAAAGCGCTGGGATTACAGGTGTGAGCCACCGTGGCACCCAGTGAGTCTAATCTCATCTCCCATGTCTTCCCCTCATAAACCTCTTGCCGTAAAACAACAGCTCCTGAATTTATGCTCATTCTATATAGCTCATCATAGCCTTGCACATGTTTTTCTTCCTTTGCTTGAAATGCTCTTTTGTAACTGAAAAAAAAAAATTCTTCTCTGTGTCAAAGTTCAGCTCAGATATTACCTCCTTGGTGCAGCCCTCTGTAATTTCCACGGGCAGGGTGGTGGCTTTGGCTTCTGAGCTCCCACAGTGCTTTGTATACAGAACTTAACTACACCACTGCTTGCTTGGTTGTTTACTAGCACATGAATCATTTCTCTTAGATTCCCCAGAACTTGAGAAATGGAATTGTATCTTAGTTTTTTTCTTAATACCTGCCTTTTAGTGAGTACTCAATAAGTATTTTTAAATGAAAGAAAAATTTAATATTAATGTGATTTAGTGCAATATAATTTACATATGACTATATAGTGAAATAGAAATATAAACATGTACCTTGTAAAATAATATATATCTTCAATGAGATTTTAAATGTTTATCAATGTGCTTTTGAATTATCTTATTATACATACAGAACAATGCATTATCCGAACTCCAGAATCCCCTTACTCTCTTTTACAGTCACTTTTCCCCTACAATGGTAACCAATATCCTGGTTTCTGACAGCACAGATTTTGAATCCTGACTTTAAAAAGAAGGGAGATGATTGCTATGTTTCAATTATGTGAACATATATTTACTTAGAAAAGAAAGATTTAAAATAACTGGCATCTCCTCGTCTGTTTTTTATCCAAGAGTTTGGACTTGAGATCTAAGTTCCCTTTCTGTCCTAAGATTTTATGAAACTTAATTTAAAACTTAACGAACCGGGTGTGGTGGTGTGCGCCTTTAGTTCCAGCTACTCTTGAGCCTAGGAAGGAGGATCGCCTGAGCCCAGGAGTTCGAGGCTGCAGTGAGCTGTGATCGGACCACTCCACTTTGCCTGGGCCACAGAGGGAGACCCCGTCTCTTAAAGAACAAACAAAAAACCTAGTGGGCTTTCCGACTTTACTACTTATATAAGGGCGCCCTCTAGTGGTGTAACATTTCCTAACATTTATATGCAGTACTTGATTACAGCAGCACTTTTTCTCTAATTTGGGAGCTTGAGCTGTGGCCAGCTAATTCTCTTAGTACAAAGCTTCCTGAGCCATGGGAAGGCATTGATTATGTGGTGCTTTCACAGAGCTGTTTGGCCAACAGATAGAATCTCCCTCTAATGAAACACTTAACTGTTATTTGATAAGACATGTTACTTCTCGATTTACTGGAGCATTTTAGATATCCTCAAGGGCAGGATATTTTCACCTCTGTTTTAGCAGTAAAGCAAAGAGTGTTTTGGTTTCACAGCATTTTGATGACTTAGCGATTCCCCCTCTGGGGCACAGAGTTCTTGGTTTGAGGAAAGAAAGGTTATTAAGCACTGCAGAATTTTTCGAGAGAGTGTTTTCCCTCCCCATTTGGTTACTAAGCACATTTTTTTTTTTCACGTAGATAGATGCTATTGTGATATTTATTTATACCATTATTGAATTTATAATAGCTTCTCATTTTCTCAAGCACTGGCTACTAATATATGACACATCTGTGATAATTTTAACATTAACAAGGGAACCTCATAATCAGAAACACAAGAACCACTTACTTAGGAGGTTTGAACTGCATCAATTGAACAATTATCTATGGCTGGGCACAGTGGTTCATGCCTGTAATCCCAGCACTTTGGGAGGCCGAGGCAGGTGGATCACTTAAGATCAGGAGTTCGAGACCAGCCTGGCCAACATAGTGAAACCCTGTCTCTGCTAAACATAAAAAAATTAGCCGGGTGTGGTGGTGGACACCTGTAATCCCAGCCACTTGTGAGGCTGAGGCAGGAGAATTACTTGAACTCGGGAGGCGGAGGTTGCAGTGAGCTGAGATCATGCCACTGCACTCCAGCCTGGGCGACAGAGCAAGACTCCGGCTCCAAAAATAAAATACCATACCATACCATACCATACCATGCCATGCCATGCCATACCATGTCATACATCACATCTATAAAGTATCTGCCATGTACAAGGGCACTGCGGTAGCTATTGTGTTTTTGCCTTTCAAACTAGCTGAGTATAGGAGGCTGGGGCACCAAATTTTCCCCGTGATGGATTCTCCCATTATCATTTATTTTCTTCCCTTTCTCATTTACCATTTTCTCTTTACAAAAATTTATTTCTAAGAGTCTCATTTTTAAGATTAGAGGCATATTACGAAAAAAAGCATAGAAATCAGGGAATGCAGTTCTCTCTCCTGGTTAACACTTATAGTAGGGCATGTAAAGAGGAGCAGTGTCTTATTACATACAAAGATGATTGCCTTTGAAGGATATCTCTGACAGGACTTCCCCCCTTTTGTTAAGATGGAAGCTCGACCTGCTAAGGTTGGCAATGACGAGAGCATCTTTGTGGGAAGGGAAGACAGTTCCTTCTTGGACTCACTTTCCTCTTGGAGGGACTTGTTAACATTTCCTTTGCCACCACCACACTTTCTGGGGGATACTGTTTCCCCTTTAATTCTTTAAGTCAAATTTAATCTCCAGTACTTTCTGGTATCCTCATTGTATGGATGAGTAAAGCTAGAACATTTAAGCAGGGTTTTTGAAAGGCCTTGACATAATAAAGAAGAAATGAACCAGGAGTCATCCAAGAGCCAGGGATCTGAATCATAGGATGTGACTTGCTCTCTGATCTTGTCCTAGCTCTAGGGTGCCCATGTGTGAGGGACAACCTAGTAGGAACCCACTCCTAGACATCCATCCTTCTCCAACTGTAGATCTAGGGCTTGTCTAAACTCCACCTTCCTGCCACGTTTTAGTCCTTCTTTGGGAACCTGTGTTCTTCTAACATAAAGGTGTCTATCCTTTCAGGGGATATCAAGCTTGCCCAGAAAGTTGTCAGTCTCTATTTAAGGACTCTAATGGAATGTAACCCCACAATCCCCAAATTAATATAGGACACACACATCAAATGGGAGTAAGAAGGTCTTATTTTATTTTAGCATTTCTGCATTAGAGTTGAAAACCAGAGCACATGAAAAACTCCTTTAAGGTGCTTTAATTTATTGGAGGCATTAGTTAATTTTTTTGGTCGTGTATATCTCTGGGTATACTTTTTGTATGTTTAGTAAAATTTTAGTTAACTGTTATTAGATATTTGGGTACCTGAATAAATCCAACTGCAAACTGAATTTTCTAAAACCAAAGGCTGCTGAGAAGGAGCCAATGTGATTTTGGTTTTATCAGTGCCTAATGGAGTTAGCAATAGTAGTGTGGTAACAATTATTGTCAGGTCAGTGAAAAGACCAACATTCCACATATTCTGCAATGTAACTGTTGGTAAATGGCTGGGAGATTTGTCCTTCATTTTGCAAATTTAGGAGAAAGATACTCACTCTGAGTGTCCCCTACTGAGCATTGAAGTTTATAGTCAGTTTTACCTGCATGAACATGTTATAATGCAATGAGTATGAAGATCTGGGTTTTCTTGGAGGTGCGATTGGGTAGGGGTTAAAAGCATATGAAAAGAATTACATTTGATTCCTAAACATTAGTTACATTCCCTTGGGCAAGCTATCTGACCTCTCTGAGCATTAGCCTTCTTACTTTAAACCTGGGTGATGAAAGTGCCCCAGAGGGTAACTGACGAGATGGTGAAGGGATCTGTGTAAAGCAACAGCGCTGTGGCAGACACGTGGTAGGTGCGCTATGTTATTCCCTCCCATCCCCACCTCTTCCACCCACGCTGTCCCCAAGTTGCCAGCAAAACTAACAGATGTAATGTTGCTACTGATTTTTCTGTACGCAAACTTTATTCTTGAGCGGTTTTAAAGTCCAAATAATTACTTTTGTACAATAAACATCATTTGAAGAATGGTCTCTTTTCTTCTTGCCTACCCATTCTCACAGATCTATTTCTCCTCCACATGGTAAAGTGGGGAAGCATGTTTTGAAATTTCTTGGACCATAAAAAAATTTAAAAAAAGAAAAAAATGAAATTTCTTGAGCCATATGCTAGAAAGAACTGCTGTGCCTGACTAGAGAGGTTTGTTTCCTTTCCGAGGTCATACTGTGTTGTCTTTACAGTGCTATTATTTATTTTAATTGGTTCAATAAACCAAATTGCAAAAATAAAGTTCTAGCTCTGCCTCTGCCTTGTGACCATGGCCAAGTCATGTGACCTCTTCGAGCCTAATTTCTTCAGTTGAGAAACACAGATGGAATGGTTTCTAAGGCCCTTGTCACCTTTTCGTGTTGTGCTTCATAACATCTTTATTCAGGAGCCCAGAACAGGAAGTGGCATGTGGGTCCCACTTCTCAACAGCAGAGGGCATACTGCCCCTAGTGTGCCTGGCCATTATGTATTGAAAACTATCTAGTTATCTAGCCAGAAGTTGATATCCTTGATGATAGGAAGGAGCCAAGGAAATTCTGTAAATTCATGTTCTGCAAAGGACATTTCACTACATATTTCCAGTTGTTTAGTACCTAGGTGAAACACTCAAAAAATAGGAGATTTTGACATTCTAAGGTCCTGTAATTCTGTGAAGAACTTAATCTGTCTCCCATCTAAGTACTCTGTGCTTAGGATTGGTGTGCAGATGGGATGGAGAGAACTAACATCTTTTAAGCATGTATATATCAGGAACTATGCCTAATACTTTAGGTACATTTTCCCTATCCTCACAGCAATCCTTTGAATTATATGTGGTTATCCTTATTTTATACAGGAAGATACTAAGGTTCAGAGAGGTTAAGTGCTTTGCCCGAGTCTTCACAGTTAGAAGAGATTCAAGTTCAGGTCTGTTAACTCCCAAGTCTGCTTTCTTGCCAGGGTTTCTCTCTCTTTTCCCCAGTCTTAACAATCAAGGCTATTGCTAGGAGCAGGAGTACCTTGGGCACGGCCACACAAGGGAATTTGGCTTTCTCTGGTTCTGAAGTTCTTGTGGCCCTTGTGATTCTAGATGGAAGTGTTTCTCTGGCAAGAACTTTTTATCAGTAATATTTAGCACGACATATACAAACACATACCCATGTTTTCAAATTTGAAAATTTTAAACTGGATTATTAATGTTTTTCTTTGTGGGATGCTTTTAAAGGTTACAGCAAATCTCAGTTTACATGAAGACTCAGTTCTGTAGTCAGTGGGTGAGATGAAAATCATTAGGGCAAAATTATCTTCAAGAATCTCATGGGAAGGCATCTTGTAGAGAGCCATGAGCTTCCTTTCTTTAAGTCCAACACGGTCAGTTTTTCCTCCCCTGTTGAAACCTGCTGAGCTTCAAAAGGTGTTCCTGTGGTGGTTTCTCATGTTGAGTTTCAAATGATACAGTTAGCTTATATTTGGGGGTATGTTCAGTGGTAATTCAAATCTTCAGACACCAGAGTCTTATTCAGCATGGTGAGATACTTACAGTATTTTAGCTATTCTGAAACCTAGAACAAGAGAAGGAATAACAAATTAATGTCTTATTTTGGTGCTTATTCTAACTCAGTGGTTTTCAGAACTTTACAGAATCACCTGTAGGGCTTGTTAAAGCACAGTTTACTGGGTTTTACCCCCACGGTTTCTGGGATTGCAGTTCCAACAAGTTCCCAGGTGAAGATGATACTGCTGGTCTGGGGACGTCACATGGAGAACTACTGTACTAATTGAATGGAAGCAGGTGGAATCATTTGTCCGTCTTCCTTTCACTGTCTGTCTGCCTTTCTTGCCCTTTCATTTTTAGGCTGAGTGGATATAGTTGAGTTAGTTTAAGTTAAATTCAGGGACTGTAGCTCAGCCAACTCTTTATCCCACTGCTTAGCTTAGTACTTGGCCCAGAATAGGAGTTCAATAGATTCTTGTTGAATGAATGATTGAGTAAATTAACATGTATAATGGAAGGGTTTACAGCACATGGACATCATTATTACATACCTAGTCCATAAAAACTGCTTATTTTCCTGAAAAGTAGACAGTCTTTAGATCAGAATATTATATTTTAGGACTACATATGGTGATGATCATAGATACCAGGAAGTATGCAGTTAGGTAAAGTTTTGAGACACTTAGGTTTTGGAACCTGTGGTGTGAATGGGAACTGTGTATGTAGATAGAGCTGGGTGCAGGAAGTCTCATCTGTTTTAGAATGACCTAGGCAAGTCTTACAGGGTTTACAGTCTGGTTTAGGTCAGAACTAAGCACTGTTCCTGGGAGACTGGAGCAGCACTGGAACAGCATATATCTAATCCAGACTGGGTGCTGCTTTCTCATTTCTGTCCTTCCAAAGCACTGAGGAATTCAACCCCATGATGCTAAAGACTCAGTGAGACTGTACTGCAGGGTAACTCTGTCAATTCAGACAGTTGTACAGGAATCTTACCATGTTATAGTATTTGATAATTACATTTTCAATATTAAGTTAAAAAATCACAAAGAGTAAAAATAATCTCAAAAATATATTTAAAGTTCAGTTTAAGAAATCATTTTCTTATGTAGCCAAAACAATATGATCATTTTTGACAAAATCAACAAGTCTTTAGTACAAATTATTTGTTCTCTGAAATGCTTAGGACCAGAAGCATTTCAGATTTTGGATTTTTTTTGATTATGTAATAGTCATATTGTAGTTACTGATTGAATATACCTAATCTGAAAATCCAAAATTTGAAATGCTCTAATGAGCCTTTCCCTTGAGTATCATGTTGGTGCTCAAAAGTTTCAGATTTGGAGCATTTGGATTTTGGAGTTTTGGATTAGGGATGCTCAACCTGTATCATTTAATAACTAGTCCATATTAAAATTACACATTTGTCCCTACATCTTTATTTATATATTATTTGTTCAAACTAGGATCCAGTCCAGGGTCATGTATTATGTCTGGTTATTATGTTCCTTAAAATTCATTTAATCTAAAATAGTGCTTTCTCGTGATACTGCCTTGTCAATTGTCTTGTAAAATGTCCTGCCTTCAGTATCTGTTGTCCGTTTAAAGTATATTCAACTTGCTCTTTTACCTTTATATTTCCTGGAACCTGGAAATTAGATCTAAAGGCTGGATTAAGATAAAATGGAACATTTTTGCCAGGAACACATCATAGGTGACATGGGCTTCATGTTGTGCCACATGAGGAGATACATAATCCTTGCCTGCTCTACCATTGATGATGCTAACAAAATTGATTACTAGATTAAAGTGATGACAGCCTGATCCTTCCATTGTAGTTATATTTTCCCCTTGTGACAAGAGAGTATTCTCTATGGTATTATTTTGATACTATATGAATGTTCATTTTCATATTATCCGTTTTCCTAATGCTTTTAACACCAATTGGTAATTCTTGCCTGAATCGGTAAATTTACAGAACTGTCATTATTCTAACTCTGTCATTCCTTCTACATTAGCTGACATTTGACTAAACACAGCTCTTCTTCATTAACTGGGACTATTCGCTGCCATCAAATACAGTTCTGTTGGACAGGCAGGTTAAATGTTGAATTTTTTACTTTTTAATTCCCAATTTCAAAGTAAGGAGTTGATTTAATAGACAACTTCAATGGTGGCAAATGAACTTTTTCCTTTCTTTCCTTTTTAAAAATATTTTTGTGGACGAATGGAGTTTCATGAATTGAATGTTTCAGTTAACTACAGTGATTATTCTTTTTATGTTTAATTTGTTTTTGTTTTACATTCAATTTATTAAAACGATTGCCAGTGATAGTCCCTTGTAGTTGGTTCCTATGTTCTTTAAATATAACTCTCCATTAATTCTGAGCACTTTCTTGCTTCCTTGCACAGTAAAATGCATAGGCTTATCTTGCAGCTTCCTTGTCCCAAATGTCACTCAGCCACTTCACTAATAAGCCCTAGTTTCTTTTGGTGGGAATGGTATAGACATGAAAATCTTATAACTTAGAATATCTGTGGTGTGCTGGGATGACAAGGTTTATGGACCTTTTCAGTAGTCTACTTAGTTCATGAATTTTTAATATTAAAACTGTGTATAATGAAAATTCAGATAGTAGGGGAAAACTGTATTTTGAAAAATAATAGGATGTATTATATACTTAAAAATTGCTAAGGGAGTAGATTTTAAGTGTTCTTACCACAAAAAATGATAAATATGTGAGGTAATACTTATGTTAATTAACTCAATTTGGCCATTCTACAGTGTATACATATTTCAGAACACCGTGTTATATACACCATATGTAAAATTTTATTTGTCAGTTAAAAATGCATTAAAAAATTAAAAAGGGTTCACATTGTATTAATGATTCAATTTTAACATTATGTTTTTAAGTAGCTACTTGACTTTATAATTGTATTTTTTCTTTTACATTGAAAATCTGGACTACAAATAGCAGACACTGCTTTATTTTATAATACAAAGAAAATGATTTCAAAATAATATTATCAATATTACTATTAATAATAAAACAATGAAGTTTAAAATTTCTTGTGATTATTTTTGTAGTATAGATTGATTTTAATGGAAGAATTAATTACCTTTGTGTTGATCTCATTTTATTACTTTCCTTTGAAATATGTTTTGTTTGTTTTGTTTTTATCACAGGTTGATCATTTTGGATTTAATACTGTGAAAACTTTTAATCAGCGGTACCTAGTAGCTGATAAATACTGGAAGAAAAATGGTGGATCGATACTTTTCTACACTGGTAATGAAGGGGACATCATCTGGTTTTGTAATAACACGGTATGTGCAGATTCATGAAATTCCAGTGCTCAATTTGACTTTTATTATGATAACTTGGAAGAAATGTTTTGCAGTGTATATGAACAAGCATTACTGTTCTTAATTGTAAAGTTCTATAAAAAATAACAAAAAAATTGACTCACTAATAATAGAAAAATAGCAAAAGTACATGAATAGAAAGTTCATAAAAGAATTAAATACAGATATCCAATAAGTCTACATATTCAGCCTTCAAGAATTACAAATGAAAAGGATAATGTACAATTTTTGGATAATTGAATTATTTTATTTTATTTTATTTTATTTTTCATGGACTGCCTGAACATCCCAGAGAATTGAATTTTGCAAGTTTTTTGTTTTTGTTTGGCTTTGTTTTGTTTTTAAAATCCCAGCTTATTTCTAGAGTGAACAAGGATATAAAGGAAACAGGGATAAGAATGTTACTGTGTACAGTTTATTTTGATTATAGTCTCTAGAAGGTAAAAACAAGGGCAGGAATTTTTCTATGTTTAGTGTTATATTGTCAGTGTCCAGGACATATAGAAGGTGATAAACATCTGTGAAATGAATGAGTGAATAAAACCTAAACAAAACCAATGCAAATGAGAAAAAAATATACAAATAAGGATGGGAAAAGGTAAAGTTGTAGCTACATTTTAGTTTAGCTTTCCTGTTCTACCATTTTCTTTTATTTGTGAGGGTTAAAAATAGTATATAGCCCTGTAATCCCAGCACTTGGGAGGCCGAGACGGGCGGATCACGAGGTCAGGAGATCGAGACCATCCTGGCTAACACGGTGAAACCCCGTCTCTACTAAAAATACAAAAACTAGCCGGGCGAGGTGGCGGGCGCCTGTAGTCCCAGCTACTCGGGAGGCTGAGGCAGGAGAATGGCGTAAACCCAGGAGGCGGAGCTTGCAGTGAGCTGAGATCCGGCCACTGCACTCCAGTCCGGGCGACAGAGCGAGACTCCGCCTCAAAAAAAAAAAAAAAAAAAAAAAAAAAAAAAAAAAATAGTATATAGCCTGTTAGCTTGCTTCCCTGACTATATTTTCTATCGCCTTTTATAATGCTGAAATCCATGAACAAAACTTAATTTCGAAAGATATGTGAAAGGAAGAAATGCCCCTTTTCAACGTGTCAGTGCTGTGACGAGAAACTGTCAACTTTGTACCAAAAAATTAGTTGTGAACTACCTTAAAGTGGGGAATGAATTATGTCTTATCCCCAATGCCAATGTCTGGCATGATGCTTGGTAGTCAGGAGGTCTCAGTAAATGTTTGTTGAACTGATATATGAATTTAAAGTAAAGATATGAACCCAATTACATTGTTATTGCATTTCTCATTTCTGATTATTTCCTTAGGAATGTTAAGAATCTAAGTAAATTAGTTGAAATAAAATAATTCCCAGAGAAATGAGATCCTAGGATGCCTATTTCTTTTAGATCAGTGGCAAGTGAAATCAGGACCTCCTTTCCATCAGATTCCCATTCTGTTATTCTGTGAAATAACAGAGGCTGCCTTGTCCCTTTTCTCCTTTTAGTGTGACTTTCGTTTTATGTGAAGGCCATAGGGTAACTTCTCCTCTCCAGTGATTTTTCCAGTTTCCATTCTCTTTTATTATAGGCAGGTAGCTGTTCCTGCCTTGACTAGGCACTACTCTGACAGACACTGGCAGAACTTAAGGTTTGCTGGGGTATCTCTGTTCTCAGAAGTGGTGGAAAGGAAGAGATATTCAGTGTAGGAACAGTTCCAAAGAACTGATTGGAGGCAGATTATAGAGGAGCAGATCCTGGCCCATCTCCAGGCCCAGAGACCTTCCTTTACACACCAAAATGTTGCAGTGCACATTCACTTCTGGACATTAATTTGTTGAGAGGCAGCAATCACACAGTGGTCAAAAGTGAAGGCTTCAGCCAGATGGACAAGGTTTGAATGCTGATTTTGCCACTTTGCTGTGTGACTTTGGGTAAGTTTCTTGTTCTGTGCCTCAGTTGTCTCATCTGTTAAATGGATACAGTAATAATAGTTCATGGAGTTGTGTAAAGACTTAGAGAAGATTAAGGGACTTGCAAGCACATAATGTTAAAAGATGTTGATATATTACATGAACCTCTTTTGAAAAATAAGAATACTCCTGAAATGGATCACTTATTACTTTGTGAACTAGTTCAATGAAATTGCCTCCTTTTAAAGCCTGAAGTCAATTGCACAGAGGTCTGGACATTTTAATGGATGATCTTTACTCTTAAGATACTCATGGTCTGGTGTGTGTGTGACATACATGTAAGCAAAATTTGCGGCACAGTACCAGCGACATATACCTAGCACAGTGGTGTTGAGAAGGGGGAGTGATCAGCACTGCCAAGGTGGGGCCAGCAGAGGTGGGCATGCTTGAGCTGGGTGGTTGCAGGATTTGTAGTTACATGGCAGGGAATGAGTAGATTCTTAAGAGAGAAAGTGGGGGTTATTGAAACCATCACAGATATCTGGTTAAATTCTCTATCCTTACATGTGTATAACTCTTCTAATTGTTCATTTATTGATCAAAACAAACAAAAACACTTGAGGTTCTTAGTCTTTGTTAGGGAGCAGGAACTCACTAAATAGCAACAGTGTGCACTAGGAATGACAAATAGTTTTAATCTGTGCTAAATCTAAATCTAATCCTTTGATGCTAATTGCCTAGAATGCTTTGTTGAGAAAAGATTCTGAGGCCACAACTGAGTAAGTGAAAAAATGAAGTGATTGGCTAATGACCAGATATAGATGATTCTAGCAAGGAGATCTAACAGTTCTTGATGATGGTGCTCTGGAGCCAGACACCTATGTTTGAATCATGGCTCTGCTGCTTACTAGCTGTGTGAATGTTGAAGGTTATTTAAACTCTTGTGCCTCAATGTTCTTGTCTATAAAATGGGATTAATCAAAGTGCCTATTTCATAGATTGCTGTAATATTTAAGTGAATTAATACATATAAAATGCTTAGAACAGTGCCTGACACATTATAAACACTGAGTTATTTTAGCCATTGTGAGCTACTATTTATTTTCTAATAAATAAGATTAATTGAAAACCCTAGGGAGTTTAGTATGCTTGTTTGTTTTGTTTTCTCTTTTATGTTGTCAATGCCTCTGAGTAGACAGCTGCTTTAGATATCTTTAGCTCTTTCCTAGAAGATTTGGCAAACAGTGCAATTTGAAGACCATTTTTTTTTTAAAGTTGAAGTTGCCTTTTATTTTTATTTAATTTGTTTTCTCTCCATTATGGTTTTTTTTTCTTGACTCTTATTTTAGGTTTGGGGGTACATGTGCAGGTTTGTTAACTTGGGTAAATTGTGTGTACTGAGATTTGGTGTATGAATGATCCCATCACCTAGGTAGTAAGCATAGTACCTGATACATAGTTGTTGAACTCATGCTCCACACCCACACCCCCTGCACTGTTAGCCCCCAGCCCCTCTAGTAGTCATGCAGTGTCTATTGTTCCCTTCTTTGTGGCCATGTGTATTCAGTGTTTAGCTCCTGCTTATAAGTGAGAACATGCAGTGTTTGGTTTTCTGTTGCTCTATTAGGTCACTTAGGATAATGACTTCCAGCTACATCCATGTTACTGCAAAGGATATGATTTGTTCTTTTTAATGGCTATGTAGTATTCTATGATGTGTATAGACCACATTGTCTTTATCCAGTCCACTGTTGAAGGGTATCTAGGTTGATTCTGTGTCTTTGATATTGCAAACAGTGCTAAGATGAACATGCAAGTGCATGTGTCTTTTGGGTAGAATGGTTTATTTTTATTTTTATTTTAAATTTTTATTTATTTTTTAATTTTATTTTTTGTAGAGAAAAGGGTTTCACTTTGTTGCCCAGGCTGGTCTCGAACTCCTGGACTCAAGTGATCCACCTGCCTTGGCCTCCCAAAGTGCTAAGATTACATGCATGAACCACCACACCTGGCCTATTTTTCTGCAGGTATATACCCAGTAGTGAGGATTGGTGGTCTGAATGATAGTTCTATTTCAAGTTCTTTGGGAAATCTCCAAACTGCTTTCCATAGTGGCTGAACTAATTTATATCCTACTAACAGTTTATAAGCGTTTCCTTTTCTCCACAACCTCACCAATATCTTGTTATTTTTTGACTCTTTTTAGATAATAGGCATTCTAACTGGTATGAGATGGTATCTCATTGTGGTTTTAATTTGCATTTCTCTGATGATTAATGATGTTGAGCATTTGTTCATGTTTGTTGGCCTTGTGTATGTCTTCTTTTGAAAAGTGTATGTTCATGTCTTTTTCTCACTTTTTAATGGGGTTGTTTTTTCTTGTAAATTTATTTATTTTATTATTATTATTTTTGAGACAGAGTCTCGCTCTGTCACCCAGGCTGGAGTGCAGTGGCGTGATCTTGGCTTGCTGCAAGCTCCGCCTCCCGGGTTCACGCCATTCTCCTGCCTCAGCCTCCTGAGTAGCTGGGACTACACGCGCCCGCCACCACGCCTGGCTAATTTTTTTGCATTTTTAGTAGAGACGGGGTTTCACTGTGTTAGCCAGAATGGTCTCGATCTCCTGACCTCGTGATCTGCCTGCCTCAGCCTCCCAAAGTGCTGGGATTACAGGCATAAGACACCACGCCCAGCCCTTTTATTGTAAATTTAAGTTCCTTATAGATTCTAGACATTAGGCCTTTGTCAGATGCATAGTTTGCAAATATTTGCTCTTATTCTGTAGGTTGTCTGTTTACCCTGTTGATAGTGTCTTCTGCTGTGCAGGAGCTCTTTCGTTTAATTAGGTCCCACTTGTCAGTTTTTGTTTTTGTTGCAGTTACTTTCTGGGACTTAGTCATAAATTCTTTGCCAAGGCTGATGTCCAGAATGGTATTTCCTTGGTTTTCTTCCAGGGCTTTTGGGCTTTTTATAGTTTCCAGTTTTACATTTAAGTCTTTTATCCATCTTGAGTTGGTTTTTGTATATGGTGAAAGGAAGGGGTCCAGTTTCAATCTTCTGCATATGGCTTGCCAGTTATCCACGCACCATTTTATAGAATAGGGAGTCCTTTTCCCATTGCTTGTTATTGTTGACTTTATTTTAGATCAGGTGGTTGCAGGTGTGTGGCTTTATTTCTGGATTCTCTATCCTGTTACATTGGTCTGCATGCCTATTTTTGTACTAGTACCTGATGTTTTGGTTATTGTAGCCTTGCAGTATAGTTTGAAGTCAGGTAGTGTGATGCCTCTGGCTTTGTTTTTCTTGCTTAGGATTGCTTTGGCGATTCAATTTTTTGCTGTTGTTGTTGTTGTTGTTCTATATGGATTTCAACAGTTTGTTTATTTTTCCTAACTCTGTGAAAAATGATGTTGGTAGTTTGATAGCAATAGTATTGAATCTGTAAATTGCTTTGGGGAGTATGGCCATTTTAACAATATTGATTCTTCCTGTGTATGAACATGGAATGTCTTTCCATTTGTTTGTGTTGTCTCTGATGCCTTTCAGCAGTGGTTTGTAATTCTCATTGTAGAGATGCTTCACTTCCTTGGTTAGCTGTATTCCTGGATATTTCATTCTTTTTGTGGCTATTGTAAATGGGATTGTGTTTTTGATTTGGCTGTTAGCTTGATTGTTATTGGTGTATAGACATGCTACTGATTTTTATACATGGAATTTGATGTATAAACATGAAGTTGTTTTGTGACTTCTAGAAGCCTTTTGGCGGAGTCTGTGGGGTTTTCTAGGTGTAGCATCATCTCATCTGGGAAAAAAAGATAGTTTGATGTCCTCTTTTCCTCTTTGGATGCCTTTTATTTCTTTCTCTTGCCTGATTGCACTGGCTAGAACTTCCAGTCCTATGTTGAATAGGAGTGCTGAGACAGAGCGTCCTTGCCTTGTCTTAGTTCTCAAGGGGAATGCTTCTAGCTTTCGCCCATTCACTATGGGTTTGTCGTAAATGGCTCTTATTATGTTGCAGTATATTCCTGCAATACCTAGTTTATTGAGAATTTTTACCGTGAAGGGATGTTGAATTTTATCGAAGGCCTTTTCTGCATCTATTGAGATGATCACGTGGTTTTTATTTTTTAATTCTGTTTATGTGGTGAATTCCATTTATTGATTTGTGTATGTTGAACCAACCTTGCATCCAGGAATAAAGCCTATATGATTCTGGTAAATTAACTTCTTGATGCTGCTGGATTTTTGTTTGCTAGTTTTTGGTTGAGGGTTTTTACAACTATTTTCATCAGGGATATTGGCCTGAAGTTTTCTTGTTTCATTGTGTCCCTGCCAGGTTTTGTATGGTAATGATGCTAGCTTCATAGAATGAATTAGGGAAGAGTCCCTCCTCCTTATTTAAAAATAATTTCAGTAGGATTTGTACTGGCTCTTCGTACCTGAAGACCATTTTAGA
This sequence comes from Trachypithecus francoisi, assembly GCF_009764315.1. Lineage (NCBI taxonomy): Eukaryota > Metazoa > Chordata > Mammalia > Primates > Cercopithecidae > Trachypithecus > Trachypithecus francoisi. The sequence goes on along the minus strand of NW_022681473.1, from coordinate 72,625,351 downwards.
CATAATATTGATTCTAGGGCTAGAGTGTCAGGATAAAAAGACGTGGATGACTAGTGGATGAGCAACCTGGGATTATTTTTAATTTTTTCACTCATAAAGTGTGAGATTGATACGTAACAATAAGACAGCAATTATGTCATTTATTTGTAGAACAAACATAAATTGTGCAACTTTTTAGAGTGCTCTTTTTGGTCTGGCTTAACATGTATTTCATATGGTTTGCCAAAAGGTTCAGTGACTTTCACATCCTGATTTTATCCTGTGATTTTGTAAACTCTTCTTAGGGGTTCATGTGGGATGTGGCTGAGGAACTGAAAGCTATGTTGGTGTTTGCTGAACATCGATACTATGGAGAGTCTCTCCCCTTTGGTGACAACTCATTCAAGGTAAAGATACTTTTTACTGTTAAGTTACAAGTTTTTTCTTTTCATTTTAGAATAGTTTCTAAATTACATGCCCCACTGTGAGATAACTTTAATCTGAAATGCCTAAAAGCTCAATAGTTTATATTTAGTAGTTTCTTTTTAGATACAATTTGAACAGATTGAGGTTTTTTTTTAAAGGCATTTTATTATAATTCTTAATCAGTTTTTAACTTGGTGTGCCTCAGGAAGTTAAATTTTACTCTGTGGTGCGGAGACAGTACAGGGAGCTTTTTACTATTTCAAAAATATCAGTAAACAATTCCGCTTTATAAATTGTACACTTAAATTATTGAGCCTGCCACTGGAAAAATAAAATGGCATAACAAATTTATCTGATGTTTTTAATAGAATAAAATCAATAAAATAAGGACAAATAAGCTGTATGATGCATTAAGGCCAACTGGCCCCTTGGATTCCCTTTGAACGTTTCCTGTTCTCACAGGAGCTTTGGCCTTTGTCATAGACTCTGTATCTAATAAACCAGGAGACTTTTTCTTCAACGGAGTCATTCATGTACTTCTACCCTTGTGACTTTGGCTACATTAATTTGCCACATGTACTATTATTTACTTAATATTTTTCTTTAATCAACTCACTTTTTAAACTTAGCATTATCTTAACCAAGGGCTCTATGTACTGGTTATTCTTTCCAAATTACACTAAAATGAAGCAATAAATGTTCCATTAAAAATGTTTGTGTGCTTCCTAAGACCACCAGTATATACAGAGGCTTTTGGGAACTCTCAGCTATAAGGACTTGGGGCCAGTCCTTTACTAGGCTGCCTGTTTTGAAAGGAGTTTTTTATTTTTAAAAGGGAGGTTTTACTATCTCATATTATAAATAAATACATGAGTAAAAATAAGTAAATGTGTTGTGTTATAAATAGAAAGTGGGATAATTTGCTGATATTTGTTGAGCTGTATGGGAAATTCATTCTTTAGCTTGATATTTTGCATAAATATCTGATTAAGGGACTTGACAGGTCCTAAAACCTTGGGAAGCAGTTAGCTTGTTATAGATAGAAACATAACTTCTTCTCCTAGGTTTCTGTGATTGAATCTGTGTTAGCAAAATGGAGCCAGGGGCTCTTTTTGATATACTTCTTTCCCTTTGTGTGCTCACAGAATATGTCAGTAGCATGAGGGATATTACAGATATTATGCAAGGATTAGAAAAAAAATGCACTCAACTGTACAGAGTGCCATAAAAACTAGAAGTAAAGGATAGTGACAGACAGGGAGAGAGGAGGTAAGAAGGCATATATCTTGGAAGAGGGGGGAAAGCTAAAGGAGTAGGAGGCATATACAGGAGATAGGAAAGATGGGATCTGTGTGATTCAGTAATATGCCAGATGATGGAAGGAATCAGAATGGTAAGACCAAAGCATGAAAGTCAAACAGGGTAGCCTAATAGAGTTATGTAGCTGTATTAGTTATCTATTGCTATGTAAAGATGTACCTCAAACCTTATGGCTTAAAACAGCAATAAACATCTATTAGTTTATAGTTTCCATGGGTGAAGAATTAGGAGTAGTTTCGCTAGGTGTTTCTGCTTCAGGGGGTCTCATGAGGTTAGGATATCAGCTGATGGTGCAGTCATCTGAAGGCTTGACTGGGGCTGGAGAGCCTTTCTACTCATATGGTGGATCACTCACATAAGAGATAAAACTGGTACTGGATGTTGACAAGAGGCTGCAGTTAAGGGCCTACTTGAGTTCATTACAAGGCAGCTAATTTCCCTCAAAGTTGGCAGTGCAGGAGAGCAAAGTGGAAGCTGCAGTGTTTTTTTAATGACCTAACCTTCGTAGTCACGTATCATTACATCTGCCCCATTCTGTTAATTAGAAGCAAGTCATTAAATCCTATCCAAGTTCAAAGGGAGTGGAATTAAGCTTCACTTTTTAAAGGAAGGAGTGTCAAAAATTTGCAGACATATTTTAAAAGACCTTCTTAGCCTTCTCAGCTCAGCAGGACACTAAGCTTCACCTTCTGCAGTAGGGAAATTGTCTTCATGTAGAGAGCAGGACGATTATCAAACTTAACATTATGAGTTTTCCTTTTCTCAAAGATCAATGTCTTGTGTTGCCTGTTTTCCAATACCTGAAAATAGTTTTTTTCTTTCCAATTTTATAGTTGTTTAAAATAGGTAGGCTACTTTGTTTCAGTTGTTGATATCGCCTAGGTCATACATAATCTTTCTGATAAAGAAGGGTGAGTTTTATTTTTACTGGTGATTCTTACCTCAATTGTCCACTAGATTTAGTTTATATTTGCCTATGTGGTAGACATTTTAAATGTGCCAAGATTTAAAACAAAAGTTATAACAGTTATTAAGCTTAGTTAATATTCTGTCATATTTGCTATTAAATTTTACCTACAATTTGTTTCTATTGTTTCTACAACCTTAAACAAAGTCTTTGGTAAATAGCATTTAATAGAAATTACACTTGCATGCAAAGTACATTATGTTCTTCCACAAACTTAAAATCATTTTCCTGAGTTTAAATGCACACAGCTATTGCTTTGACTAGGCGTTTTAGTACAATTGCCTAGAAATTCTATTTGGAGAAAAGCTTATCTGACACTGGCTCTCTTCTGGATCCATGCTATTCCTAAGCTGCTATTATGTGCACATTTATACCCATGTTCTTTGTTATTTTTCTTTAGGATTCCAGACACTTGAATTTTCTGACATCAGAACAAGCTCTGGCTGATTTTGCAGAGTTAATCAAACACTTGAAAAGAACAATCCCAGGAGCTGAAAATCAACCTGTCATTGCCATAGGAGGCTCCTATGGTGGCATGCTTGCAGCCTGGTTTAGGATGAAATATCCTCATATGGCAGTTGGGTAAGTGCATTTATACTGGACATGAGTGTTTCTTAATGATTATCAAGGGAAACGTAGAGATTCATTTTGGGTGAAACATGTTTCATTCTATTACACTGAGATTTCTGGCTTCTGTCTCATTAACAGCTGTGTTATTTTTCTCACTATTCGTATTGTAAGTTTCAACTTTAAAACTTGATTTAGATGACATATATATATATATTTTTTTTCTTTTCTTTTTTCCTTCTTTGATTTTCTTGTCATTTAGAGCTCTTGCAGCTTCTGCCCCTATCTGGCAGTTTGAGGATTTAGTACCTTGTGGTGTATTTATGAAGATTGTAACTACAGATTTTAGGAAAAGTGGTCCACATTGTTCAGAGAGCATCCGCAGGTCCTGGGATGCCATTAATCGACTCTCAAATACTGGTAAGCTTTAATTAAGAGAATGGAATTGTGTGTTTATTTAGCCTTTCATTTGTTAAATTCAGTAGTTGTCACTTTTTAAGTAAACATTTTATTAAAGTATAATGTACATACAGAAAATTATACAAATCAAAATGCATAGCTTGATGAATTTTCACAAAACAAGGACACAGTATAATTAGCATTTAAATTAATAAAGGGCATTGCCAGCATCTCAGAAATCTCCTTATGCCTTTTCAGTCATGACCTGCATACCTACCCAGCAAAAACATCCTCACTTCTAGAACCATAGGTTAATTTTTACTTGTTCTTAAATGTTTTAGTAATTGGAATTACATAGCATGTCTTTTTTTGTGTCTACTGTCTTTTGCTCAGCACTGTTTGATAGATACATCCATTTGTTTTACTTAGTTGTAGTTTATATAGTCTTGTTCTATGGTGTTCCTATTTATTCATTTTAGTAGTGTCTTAAAAAGGGAGAATAATTCTGCATACTAATTCTGGTAAACTCTATGAGGATAGGCAACTTGTCTGTCATGGGATTCTCCAGTTGCTCTAAAAATATCCTGGGAGAAGGGGTATAAAAGATTGAGTTTTCGAAAATACTATGTGAAGAATAAATTATCTGTAAAGCCATCTGTTGACCAGTACTTTTTAGATTCCAATAATGTGATTCTATTCCCAGGCAGTGGTTTGCAGTGGCTTACTGGAGCCCTTCACTTATGCAGCCCATTAACTTCTCAGGACATCCAACATTTGAAAGACTGGATCTCTGAAACCTGGGTGAATCTGGCAATGGTGGACTATCCTTATGCATCTAACTTTTTACAGCCTTTGCCTGCTTGGCCTATCAAGGTAATAGGAAAATGTCCTCTCATAATTTTTAATAACATACTTCTCTTTTTTTTTTAATGTGCAAACTCTGACTTTCTGCATCAGAGAAAGTCTCAGTGACAAAGGGGCTCTGGCGTTGGTCAAACTTGAGCTGGAATCCTGGATTCTGCTACTTTCTGATTATGTGGGCTTGGACATGTTACTAGCTTTTTTGATCCTCAGTTTCCTCATTTGAAAAATGGAGATAAAATTCATTGATTATAGAGTTGTATGAATTAGAAATAATACCAAAAGTTGCTATTAATGGAATAATTAATATGTGCCAAATCCTGGGCTGTGTGCTTTGCGTGTACAATTTATTTAATCTTTGTGATGTGTGTGTAACTTCCATCTATGTAATTAATACATGGTTGATGCTTAATAAATGGCAGTCATTATGATAGTACTACGATCTAGTCAGCTGCGAAAGCATTGTAAGTGCTGCCCACAGTGTGAAGAGTGACCCCCATGCATCACAGTAGAGTGGAAAGAATATCAAATTAGACTCTGAAAGTGAGGTTTTGGTCCAGAACTGCCGCTTCACTTACCAACTGTATGATCTTGAGCAAGGTGCTTTTCTTTCCTCATCCTCTGTCTTCCTCTGTGGAATGGAATAACAGCACTTACATACCAAATAGGGTTGTGCTGAGAATCAAATAAAATGTTGGATGTGAAACACTTTGGAAATATAAGGACACATTACAGTATAAATTTTAAGGTTCTTTTCATGGCAAAATTCTTTATTGTGTATGTTCATTTTAAGCATTTCTTTATAAAGAACATTCCTCTTAGTTTTAAAAACAAAGGCTGGCCAACTTGATGGTTAAATTTAGAGAATATAACTGACTCTTCAGCTAGAATGAGTGTTGGAAGTGAAAATAGAATTGGTGATATAGATCCGGGTTTCAAATGCACTTTTAATTTAACCACCCCTTTGAATTATTACATGTATACATTGCTTAAAATTTTGTAACTAAAACAAGTTCATTTGCTATTATTTTTCCTAATTTAAAAAGTAGAATGACCAGTGAGTGTCTTGCATATAGTAGGCCGGAGGTAAATATATGTTCAATTAGATTGAATTTTGATAATACATAGTTGTTGAAAAGAGCAGATCATGTTTTATGTTAGAAAACCTAAATCAAATCCAGCACTTTGGGAGGCGGAGGTGGGAGGATTGCTTGAGGCTAGAAGTTTGAGACCCACCTGGGCAACATAGTGAGACCTCATCTCTACTACAAATCAAAAAAATTAGCAGGGCATAGTGGTGCCTGCCTGTAGTTCCAGCTACTTGGAAGGCTCAGGCAGGATGATTGCTTGGGGCTGCAGTGAGCTGTGATCATGCCACTGTACTCCAGCCCGGATGACAGAGCTGGATCCTGCCTCAAAAAAAGAAAAGTGAAAAAAAGAAAACCTGGACCAAAATGACAAGGAAAAACTAAATCTAAACTAGTTCATCTCCATAAACATCTATGTGCTAATAACACCTTATCTGTCCATATTATTTACTATCTACAAAGCACTTTCATGTATGCTGTCTCAGTTCTTATAAAAGTACTGTATAGAAAAAGAGGTATAATCCAAGTTTTTTGGAGAGGAAATTAAAGCTCAACTAAGAGGTGTTGGAAGTAGGATTTGAACTTGGGTCTTCACTGTTCCGAGCTTATGCTCATCTACTGCATTGCACTGGATTAAGAGGAAACTTGCCTGAGGGTTGAGGGGGCCATTGCTCACAGTGAGACATCTATCAGATTTAACTCGGTATCTATCTGTGTATAAGGTGAGAATTACATTTGCATCTTTATTCTCATTTGAAGAATGAATGAGTTGTCAGATGATAAAAACATATGGGAAATTCTCTCGTTATTAAGAACAGAGGTTGACAAACTTTCTCCATTTAAAGGGCTATATTTTTAGGCTTTGCAAGCCATATGGTTTCTGTCACAATTACTCAACTCTGCTGCTGTAGCATGAAAGTAGCCATAGATAATAAATAAGCAGATGAGGATGGCTGTCTCCAATAAAAACTTATTTATAAAAATAGGCAGTGGGCTGGATTTGGCCTGGGGGTTGTACTTTCCCAACCGCTTATCTAGAAAAAGGCTGGAGAAATATAGCTGTTTACTGTTAGTTGGTGTAGCACAATTTGGAATGGTGAGAAGTCTAACTGGTTTTCTCCCTACCTCTTTAATGTTCATTCTGGGATATTTTGCTGTTCAGTCTTAACATGTGAATAAATATTTTATCCTTTGTTCTTCTAAATAATTACTCAAAACCAGCAGAGTATACCTCAAATATTTTGTCATCTATTTTTGATTTACTGCAATCCTTTTATCCTTTATATATATGCATTATAAAAGTTTATTTTTAAGGTAAGGTATCTTTAGGTCTTTCCCTCACAATCACCCTTTACTTCTTTTATCCAGGATTAATTCTTGTCATTCTCTTCAGTTATTTCTTACTGACATTATCCTTTCTTTTGACAAATCAAGGAATTCTTTATTGCATGTATTTATGATTCTGTTTCCAGCCTGCACCCCCACCAGAGGTAATCTTATCTCTTGCCCCTTGCTGGAGAAATTCCATTGCTTCTGTTTCCAATTTCATCCTATAGTTAGTTACCCATCTGATTTTCAGAATTTTTCCACTATGTCTCCCTCCCAAACTTGTAGCTTCAGATCACTTTCTTTCACTGTTCATTCTATTTCTCCTTTTTTGACCCCCTCTGTGTTCTCCCAACCCACTAATCCCTGGAACACAACCCAGTTGGGGACCGCTCTTTCACTTGGATAGTTCCATTTAACCAGAACTCCTCCTCCCTCTGATACACTTCCTCCTTTTTAAAGGGCTGACAAACAGGCGTCCTTTTCTGAGTCTGTAACTCAGGCTTAGGATGGTGAGATAATATGTAACAGTTGGGTTATGAAAAAAAGCAGGTGATTTCCAATTCTGTCTGGGACCTTGTACAGTTCTGAAGGATCCATGGGCAGCGACTAAATGCCATTTTCCGTGTCAATTCAAGTATCGTTCCTTTTAATTTGTCTTTGGGCTTTGCACACTCAGACTCCATTTGCTTTTGTTTACTGTTAACAGAAGCTGCAACATTCATGCAGAAATAATCATGGACTTGGCTGGTAGAACACAAGGAAGAAGAGAAAAGAGAAACAGAAAACCCCTCTGTCATTTGACTGTTCTGTCAGCATGAAAACTACTAGGTCTCTTCTTAGCTTAAAGAGCAATTTTAAAGGATGCTGTAATTTGTTAATTTTGGAATCACATTTCAGCTGATAGCTTCTCAAATATTTCAGCGTAGGCTTCTGTGAATGTAGATAGATATAGTGAAATAATGACATAAGATGGAAAAATCTCTTCTGTTTGTCTTGGTGTTTGGTAATGTATGCGACCTCTCTGGGTGGTTTAAGCGGTTTAGGTGCATTCTATGAAAAGGGAGCTTTTAATGACAAAACTAATGTGATTATCTGAGTGAGTGTGAGGGGGTATTGAAGCCTTAGAGAAAGAAAATCTGTTAGAAAAGCTGAATGTATCTGCTTAATCCTTTCTCTAATGTGGATGGACCATGCTCTGAGAGGAGATTGGTCTTTTTTTTTTTTCACCCAACTTATCTTCTTTCCTTCCTCTGTTAAAAAATTTTCTTTGGCCCTCTTTTCCTTCTCTTATTTAAATGTGTACTCTCATAGGTAGGAACACTTAAAACTTTTAAACGAATCATTATCTTTACTTTGTCTGGTGTATGTGGGATTAAAGGGCAGAACCGAAATAGTTGGTTGCAGATATGATTAGTTTGGTACTAAGGTTGCATGAATGTTCTATTTTCTCAACTATTTCTATACACTTTAAAACTGGAATGAGTAAAATGGACTTTCTAATGCTCTTTCTGTTTCTTGAATGTTCATCTTTATTCTAGGAAATCCCTCATATCACTCTACTATTTTACAGTTTTTTTTTTTTTTTTACTATTACATACTTTTAAGGTTTTATGATTTCATATTGCCACAAAATTCATTCTAAGTTTTTGCCAAAACAAATAAACCTAGAAAAATATAAAGATGATCTAAGAATTAGAAAAATTGTTTTAAAAAGTTATGCATGAGACAGCAGGTATATTTCAGCATTGTATGTGTTGTTTTTCTTTTAGCTTTTAGTTGAATATGTGTAATATAGTTACAGTGGTTGGAAGCTCCAGAGAGTCTGCATTTGTGTTTTTTTCTTTTCTTTCTTTCTTTCTTTTTTTCTTTTCTTTTCTTTTCTTTTATTCTATTTTATTATTTTATTTTTTGAGAAGGAGTCTCGCTCTGTCTCCCAGGCTGGAGTGCAATGGCACGATCTTGGCTCACTGCAACCTTTGCCTCCCAGGTTCAAGTGATTCTCCTGCCTTAGCCTCCCGAGTAGCTGGGATCACAGATGCCCACCACTGTGCCCAATTTTTGTATTTTTAGTAGATACGGTGTTTCACTCTGTTGGCCAGGCTGGTTTCAAACTCCTGATCTCAGGTCATCCACCTGCCTTGGCCTCCCAAAATTCTGGGATTACAGGTGTGAGTCACCGCACCCGGCCTCTTTCTTTCTTTTATTTATTTATTTATTTAAGAGAGAAGGTCTCATTCTGTCACCAAGGCTGGAGTGCAATGGCAAGGTTATAGCTCACTGCAGCCTCGAACTCCTGGGCTCAGGGGATCCTCCCGCTTAAGCCTCCTCAGTAACTGGGATTACTGTATTTGAATCCCAGTTCTGCCACTTCCTTGCTGTGTGGTTTTGGGCAAGTTTCTTAACCTCTCTGTGCTGTAGTTTCCTCATTTACAAAATGTGTTTAATAACAATTGTAATGCTTATTAGGGTTGTTATAAGTATTTCATAGCATCTGGTGTAAAGTAAAAGCACTAAATTGGTGCTAGTTATAAGTAATAACAATAGCTATTTTTATTATGTAATATTGGGAAACCAGATGATTATGCCAGGACTTTGTGGTCAACATCTTGATTGAGACCTATATTCATAGTACTTTTTTCCCCCCTCCACATCAGATAGGTAATGTGCCGACAGCATAACCAGGTTTGAGGGCGGTCCATTTCACATGTGAGCATGAAAACCCAAACATACGCTTTCTACATTCATAGTTTTTAAATTGTGTATCTGTAGCCAGACCTGTGAGCTTGGTTTTTCTTCTGTGAAATGGGAATGATCATTATATGGTGCTCTCTGGGTTACTGTGAGGAAAGAACCTGCCCTCAAAGAATATATGAGTTGTACGAGCAACCTCAGTCCCAGCTGTTCACGTTTCAGTGCATTTACAGTATGTGTAGGAATGACACGCCTTATGTAGAAATTGTTTAGAAGAAGCCGTTTGCTAGGGCTCACAAAATAAATAGAATGTATAGTTCAGGGGTACCTGGGTGTTGAGTATTTTGGACAGAGATGGTTGGCCAAGACTCTTTCCTTGTTGTCTGATTATATCACAGCCTCTATGTAAACAATCAACAGGCCAAGTGCTTGCTTTTATCACGTGGGTAATATCTGCAAATTATCAGGGTTAAGCTAAAGTATTATATGAGGTTGAGACAAAATTGTTGGTATTTGACTGTTTTTGATTTATACATGTGAGAATTTTATATGGTTCAATTTAATATTTATGTACTTTGTGCATCCTACAGTTCTTTGATAAAAGTATGTGAATATCTCCTTTTAAAGTACTTGTCTTTTTTTTTTTTTTTTTTTAAGAGATGGAGTCTTGCTCTGTCACCCAAGCTAGAGTGCAGTGGTGTGATCATAGCACTGGAGCCTAGAACTACTGACTGAAGCAATTCTGCCACCTCAGCTTCCTGAGTAGCTGGGACTACAGGCATGTGCCATCATGCCTGGCTAATTTTTTGATGTTTTGTAAAGATGAGGTCTTGATATATTGCCCAGGCTGGTCTTGCACTCCTGGCCTCAAGCGATCCTACTCCCTGGGCCTCCCAAAGTGGTGGGATTACAGGCGTGAACCACTGTGCCTGGCCTTGAGTTACTATAGTCTTTAAACAAGCATGAGAATAGTGCCAAGGTCTTGCTAATATGACTTCAGTATTTTTTTGAAACTTCATTCACTGTGCTACCAAAATTGTTAAGGAAGTGCAAAGAGATATTAGAGATTCTGTTTTTTTTTTTTTTTTTTTTTTTTTTTGAGACGGAGTCTCACTCTGTCGCCGGGGCTGGAGTGCAGTGGCCGGATCTCAGCTCACTGCAAGCTCCGCCTCCCGGGTTTATGCCATTCTCCTGCCTCAGCCTCCCGGGTAGCTGGGACTACAGGCGCCCGCCACCTCGCCCGGCTAGTTTTTTGTATTTTTTAGTAGAGACGGGGTTTCACAGTGTTAGCCAGGATGGTCTCGATCTCCTGACCTCGTGATCCGCCCGTCTCGGCCTCCCAAAGTGCTGGGATTACAGGCTTGAGCCACCGCGCCCGGCCAAGAGATTCTGTTTTTTAATGCTAGAGGATGATGCTTGGACTCACAAAATCTTTGAGTTAGAAAGGAACTTTAGAGCTACCTAAAATAAAATTTCCATAGTAATTTCGCAAATATTTTGCAAAAAAATTTTAAGTGACATTTTTCAGGCTTTCTATCTAGCATACTAGTAGAATTAAAAATCAGCACATCCTTTCTATAAGACAGTTTGACATGACTACCAAGGGCCTTAAAAATGTTGATCTCTTTTGAGCCAGTAATTTAAGAATTTATCTCAAGAAAACAATTAAGAATATATGTAAAGATTTAGCCCCAAGGATATTTATTGTAGCCTTATTTGTAATGATGAGAGGTTGGGAATGACCCAGTTTTAGGGTTGCTTCAGCTGTTTTTCAGCTCCCCATCCCGATTGCTCTCTTCTAGATTTTCTAATGTTGATCGGTGCCCTTCATAACTTGTATACAAAGCTGGATCCAGTACTCCAAGGGTGAGCTGACCTCACAGAACACAGTGCCTGGGGAGTGCCCTTAATCTGGACTTGGAATCCCATCATACAGAGGCCAAGTCTCTGACCATGATGTTCTCTCTGTGTAACTGGGACTGCTGAAACCCAAGTATTGTCAGCCAGTGCCGGTCTCCAGCCATGCTTGTGTCTTTTAAGAAGTGACAGTAACTGCTATTTGTGGAGATGGCTATTCATAGGGACTCCTTTTCTTTGCCTGACAGAGGCCCAGTGTTCTAAGCTCTAAGAGGGGCTCTGATGCCAGCATGTGAGTCACACTCACTTGCTACTGTTCTTTTCCAGAGTTTTGGGCCACTTGTTGCTCCACATCACTACCTCCTCTCCCCCTGCCCAGCTTACATTGTCGCCCTGCCCTATCTACCATGCTGTGCTTGTACATAAGGGTGCTTCTCTGCATTCCGTGTGTCTACATTGTACTTTTGTGCTGCATTTTGAAAGAGCTGAATCGGCTGTTGGTGTCCAGGTTCAGGAAAGAATACTGATCAACTTTTGGCAATAGATGGTTTAATATATCTTATGATTGTTTCTTGATTTCCATATTGTCTTGAGTTATAGCCTATTGGCATATTTCCTAGGAATGTTTTCTGAGAAAAGTGCCATGCAAATGTTAGGTATTTTTTGACTTACCATGAAAAATCAAGAGTTGTCAAAATAATAAAACACTGTTTTGACTTTTAATTTTTCATCAGTTTGCATTTCCTTATTGCTTTAGTCTTTATAGGTTTGTGAAGCTCTCAGTTTAGCTCAATTCTGTCTCTTCATGTACATCCTAAACCCTGGTATTCCTTATTCTTATGACCTCACAGTTACTTTGTAAAGGCATATGCAATTGTTTGAACATCTTAATTTTTGACTTTTCTCACATTCAACAGTTCTAAAAACTTTTGGCAATGATGCACACTCCATCTTCCTTTGGAAAGTCATATTACATTTGAGCATGTTAAAAGTTCTGAGAAATCCTCTGAAAGTATATAATAATAACAGCCAGTCAGGAAAACTGTTCACGTTTGCTAATATACAGTTTCTCAAAACTATTTGACTGGGAAACATTTTTCCACAAAGTACCAATTAACATTCCATGGAAATATTGTTGGGCAGAATATATCTGGGGAGAGGCATTGAATTTTCCTGAAAATTCATTTTCTCGTTTACAATTTTCCTTTTTTTTTTTTTTTTTTCCACTGGCTGTTGGTGCCAGGCAGAATTGTGATGAAGGGCTGGGTTTGGTTGCATCCTTTCTCAATACCCTCCTTTCCTGACTGGGAGCGTGCCCCCAGCCCAGGCCTTGTTACGCCTGCTGCCCAGAATCTCTCTCCCTGAGGTGGGGTAACTGGGCTCCTTTCCGGGCTTCTTCTCTGGACTAGTCTCTTTTTTGTCAGGACTGGTCTATTATATATATAATCTTTTCCATATGAAATGGGAAAGGACCAGGTTACTGAATTCATGTCAGAGTCAATAGAGATTCAAACTTACTGGGTTTTCATTGCCACTGGGGCTATTTGTGGTTTTTCAGGTGGACACTTCCTAAGCTGTGTGACATAATGGATAAGATGAATATTTCATAACCAGAGACAGCTGGGGACAAATCTAGGCCCTATTATTTACTAACTGAGTGACCCTGAAGATGACTTAACCTAAGAATCAGGTTTTTTTTCATGTAAAATAATGGACAATCATCTATCTGATAGGATTACATGGTGTATTGGTTGGAAACCCAGGGCTTAAAAATTACTAGCTGTTGTTGTTGTTAGTATTATTCAGCTATGATTCCATTGCCGGTTATTTTTTTCCAACATTTTATTATGAAAAATTTTAAACATATGTTAAGTTAAAATAATTGGATAGTGAACACTCATAAACCTAACATCTAAATTCAGTAAATAATATTTTATTATATTTGATTTGTCACATATATATTCACCTATCCATCACTTCATGTTTCCTTTAATTTATCTTATTTTAAAATGAATTTTAAAGTAAATTGCAGACATCTTCCTCTTAAATACTTCAGCTTTATTATCATTAATGAGAGTACAATATTTGTGTATGGTTCTTTTGGTGGTGGAGGGATGAAATCTAGATACCATGAAATGCACAAATTATATCATTTTTCATGTAACCCTATTAAGGTATAGAATATTTCTGTACCCAAGAAAGTTTGCACTGGCTCTGTTTAGTCAGTCCTCGCCTTTACTCCTAACCCTGAATATTGTCTGATTTTTATAGCTAGGATTCCAGGCATGTTTTGTAGGATAGTGATAGGAATATTTGGGAGCTGGGGAGTTGCAGCATATGCTTTTTTATCACACCATGGATGCTGGAACTTGGTATTGTTTTTCCATATGAGATTTTATAAATTTTGCATTTTTATAAAAGTATAGTAATTCATTCAGCAAACATTTACTTACCAGATACCTTGCTAAGTACTGAGGGAGACATTCTGGAATCAAGTGAGTGAAGTAGAGCACTACAGAGGCTCTAATAAAAATAGGTACAGGGTATAGGAGGCACCAAGAAGGGAGAGGTTTAGTTCTTCTCAACTTGGAAACATAGGCAAGGATGGCCTTAAGAGGAGGTGATATTTGAGCTGAGTGTTGTAAAAGATGAGTTGGTGTTTGAAGGCATTGGTGGAGTGGGAGAGGAGTTGGAAAACGGTGTTTCAGGGTGAGCAAGGGCAAAGGGGAAGAAGGAGCCTGGTGTGGTGGGGAATGGTTTTCCCAGGCTGGAGCAAAGGCAGCAAAGAGGAAGCTAAGGTGGTAGGTGGAGAGGACTTTGCATACCATGCAAATGACTTTGGTTTATTTTTATAGCCTAGGGAGTAATTGAAGAGATTTATTCATTTATGGAGGGGATTAAACTCAAGAGAGAAATTGTTAAACAATGCTGTTAGTAGCTTAGAATATTTTATGATCAGATCAAAATCATATTTCTTCTTTGTGTTATTAAACTGTAATTTTATTCATATTCTGACTCTTTCCCCATTTATCTTTCTAAAATGACAGGTAGTATGCCAGTATTTGAAAAATCCCAATGTATCTGATTCACTACTGCTGCAGAATATTTTCCAAGCTCTGAATGTATATTACAATTATTCGGGCCAGGTGAAATGCCTGAATATTTCAGAGACAGCAACTAGCAGTCTGGGAACACTGGGTTGGAGCTATCAGGTAAATATATATAATTTCCCCAAGTGGAACTTACTTTTCACTGATACAGTTGTGCTGTAAAAAAAAAAAATCAGGGTACACAAGATTTTGTCATCTAACCTGGATCCAGTTTTGGCTTCTGTTACTTTATGCTGTGATACTATGGACAAGTTCTCTTGTTCATTCATTTGTTCATTTAATAATCACCAAATATATATTGAGTTCTTACCATGCGTCAGGCACTCCTCTAGGTTTCAAAGATACAAACATAAATAGTATATGATCAAATATAGTGCAGTGAAAAAGTAAGTAATTAGTATTTCAATAGATCTTGGTAAGTCCTACAAAGGAAGCATTTTATAGACATATAAGAGAAAGGGAGTCTAATTTGTCCTTCATCTGCACAATGAGACAGTAATAATAATAATACTTTCCTTCCAGAGTTGTTTTGAGGGTTAAATATGATAATAAATGTGAAATCAAGCAGTTTGCAGTGAAGGGATATAATCCTGACTTCCGTGGCTTCTTGACCAGGTCTTTTTAAGAATAATGAGAGATTATATGGCACGGAAGTAAAGAACGGGGCTTTGAAGCTGCCTTGCCTGAGTTCAAACCCTGCCTTCACTACTTATCAGCATTATGACTTTGTATTATTTATTTAACCTCTTTTTGCCTCATTTTTCTAATTGGATTCTTTCTTGGTTTGCTTTTTAGGCCTGCACAGAAGTAGTCATGCCCTTTTGTACTAATGGTGTCGATGACATGTTTGAACCTCACTCATGGAACTTAAAGGAACTTTCTGATGAGTGTTTTGAACAGTGGGGTGTGAGACCAAGGCCCTCCTGGATCACTACTATGTATGGAGGCAAAAACATCAGTTCACACACAAACATTGTTTTCAGGTGAGTTTTTACTGTCCCAAGATAAACTTCAGTTGGTGGAACATTTGTAGAATATCTGAAAAAATAGAACCAGGAAAATGCTGGACAATAGAACAATATAGAATACAACAGTGGTTCCTGTCATGTTTTCCTATGCCTTGAAAAAAAGGATGCTGAGAAGAGATAGAAATTTTTGCTCTATTACCAATGTGCTTTATTAAAGTCTTAAAAATCAACAGCAACAAAATTTTTAAAATATTAAAAAAAAACTCTCCAGCACAAAATAAAGCATCATCCGCTGTTCTCAATTTGTCTTATTATTGTTATGTTGTTGTTGATGATAATAAAAAATTTCAGTATTCAACACTTTTGAAGTGCCCACTTCATTCTGTTCCAAGTACTAAATGAGGCACTTTAAATAAATTACCTGGTTAAATCCTCACAACAACCCTGTGAAGTAGTTCTTCTAGGCCCTTTTTTACTGTGAAGGAAACTGAAAGTCACTGTGTTCAATCACTTGCCAAAGCTCATCCAGCTTTGTTTTAGTTACTAAGTGATAAAGCCAGCTTTCTATCATGGCCTGACTACAAATCCCATGTTTGTTTTTCTACATTACACTGCTCCTTAAGAAGTCACATAGTTGCCACTGGTTCACATTAGAGTTAATTGAGCAGACTCTATGTGTATCTGACTGGGACTTCAAAATTTCCATGTTTTGAGTTGAACATTAGGTTGTCAGCTGTTAAAATAGCAACGAGTTATTCAAGAATTTCCCCAAGTCTATATAGAAATAGGAGATATCACTACATATCTGTTAACCAGAGCTATTTTTAAAATTGTAAATGTCATTCTTTTACAAGTTCTTTTATTTGTTTTAATTTTTATTCTTTGAAAAAAAATCTGTTAAAACTTTATCTTGCATTTTACAGAAGTCTATGAATGATTTTTAAAAGGTACTTCCTTACCCCATATCACATTTCTCTGACAGTTGTTAAAGTAGGCAATGAGTATATCACCAGCTTGAGCATCGGCATCTTGCAAGGATTTCAGACCAACCAACCACTCACCAAAGAACTTGGCAGCTTTTTAATCTTATTTTTAATACAATGGTAGGTCCACTCTGATGGCATACTTATCCAGCCAAATCTCTACAACACACTTTGCAAAATCAGTGATTAGCAAATTGGTTAGCTTTGGCATGCAGCTGTGCTTATTTGCCCGTGACAGCCTGGTGTTGATACTGGCAACAGAACATTGAGAAGGACAACTTTCGCACTATAAGAAATAGAGTCGGGTACCCTTCTGCGGGATTGTGTCTGGTGATCAGCATGTGTGACATCACCTTAACAATTCCTTGATGTATCAAGGGCTAGTTTCCTTGAGCCTTTTATGAGGCACTACTCTGTTCATAAGGGTGGAGCCCCATAACTTAAATGACATATTTCTTGATGTATCTCCTCAAGACATTTTCTGTTTCTGTTGGAATCTCCCTTTGATTTCAAGTTGGTTATTACCATCTATAGAACCACTTGTACCCAATTCAGCCAACAAAAATGCAAGGAGGCTGGGTGCAGTGACTCACTCCTGTAATCCCAGCACTTTGGGAGGCCAAGGCAAATGGCTTGCTTGAGCCCAGGAGTTCGAGACCAGTCTGGGCAACATGGTGAAACCCCATCTCTAGAAAATATATAAAAATTAGTTGGCATGGTGGCATGTCCCTGCAGTCTCAGCTACTCGGGAGGCTGAGGTGGGAGGATGGCTTGAGCCCAGGGGGTGGAGGTTATAGTGAGCTGAGATTGCACCACTACACTCTAGCCTGGGCAATAGAGCCAGTTATTGTCTCAAAAAACAAAAACAAAACAAAAAACACCAAGAAACATAAAAACAAAACAAAATAAATGAAAAAAATGCAAGGAAATGTTTGGGCTGATTATGTAATAGTTTACAGATATCCATAAAGTTGACGAAAGGAGTTTTCTTCGTTCCTACTTGGATGACCTGTGGAGGTTTCATGGTGAATTTCCTTTTCTTTCAAGCAACCGTATCTGGATTCTTTCCCCTTATGATGTTGAACACGTGATCCAGCAGCTCCTCATATGTGCAGTCTCTTTCTGAGCCTACCTCGCAGGGCCTATCTGATTACTGAATGAGACAGCATCGTCTTTTTGCTGTCTTCATCTTCTAGAGCTGTATCTTTTTTTTTTTTTTGAGACAGTCTTGCTCTGTCACTCAGGCTGGAGTACAGTGGCGCCATCTTGGCTCACTGCAATCTCCGCCTCCCAGGTTCACACCATTCTCCTGCCTCAGCCTCCCAAATTACTCCCAAGTAAATTTTTGTATGTTTAGTACAGACAGAGTTTCAACCATGTTAGCCAGGATGGTCTCGATCTCCTGACCTCGTGAGCCATGTGACTCGGCCTCCCAAAGTGCTGGGATTACAAATGAGACACAACTCCCGGCTAGAGCTGTGTCTTTAGATTCCATCCTCATCTGGGAACTTGACATTCTTCTTTTTATTGCCAAGCATAATGTCAAGGTCCTCCTCTGGTTCATCTGGTTCTTGAACATCACTTTCAATCTTAAGATCCTTTACAACTTCTTCAGCTTTATCAATATCAAATATCTTTTTTTTCCCTTCTTTTTCTTCTGAATAAAGAAGTTCAGGTCATCTAGAATGTCAGAAACGTCTTTTTTCCTACTGTCATCTTCATTGGCTTCTACATCTTTGTCTTCAGCTGGCTCCAGTTCCTCTTCTTGGGCTGGTTTTTCTCTGTTTGTGTATCCCCTTCCTCATCTAACATAAAGGAGTTTTTCTTTTTCTTCTTGCTCATAGTAGGATCAAAAACTGTCTCATCCCCAGACATGGCTGTGGCTCAAGTGGGCTCAGCACATGGGAACTCGGACAGCTCAGCCCCAGGCCCCTGGTAGCATTGCTGCTCCTGCCAGTACCTCTCTGACCACTGTACTCTACAAATTCTTTTAAATAAGAGTCAAATTTGGCCTTTGGTATGTAGGCAAAAGTTTTTAGGGATGAGGAGAGCTGTTTGCCTGTACGTTGACTCTGAGTTTAGGCTGGTAGCACTGCCCACTTTGCAAAAAAAGGTCTCTGACTCATTAGACTCATTCTATTTTCTCTTTTAATTTTTAATTTTTATTTTTATTTTAAGTTCTGGGCGGGGTACATGTGCAGGATGTGCAGGTTTGTTACCTAGGTAAACGTGTGCCATGGTAGTTTGCTGCACCTATCAACCTATCACCTAGATATTAAATCCAGCATGCATTAGCTATTTTTCTTTTTCTTCTGAGATGGAGTTTTGCTCTTTTTGTGCAGGCTGGAGTGCCATGGCACAATTTTGGCTCCCTGCAACCTCCGCCTCCTGGGTTCAAGCTATTCTTGCCTCAGCTTCCCAAGTAGCTGGGACTACAGCTCACCTGGCTGTAGAGAAGGGGGCATATTTTGTGAGAAAAGTCAGTGGGTAGGAATTAGAGCTCCATGTAAGAAACTTTTAGCTCAGTGTAAGAAAGGACTTTCAGGAAGAGCTGTTCAAAGGTAGAGTGAGCTGTCGTAAGCTTTTTTGATTCTCAGTTTTATCCTTTGTGAAGTGAGAATAATAATACCACTCACCCCATAAAGTTGTTGTGGTGCATCAAAAGAGCTCATCAAAGTACTTGGCCCAGATCTGGCAAATATCTACGCTCAAAAAATATTTGTTGATGAATAAATGAAAGTACACTCTTCACCTTGCCCTTTATGTTCTAGCCACAGGGAACTGTATACTTATCCCTGAATGTCCTTTCTCATCCTCTTTTTCCTTTTTCCTTAAGTTTCATACCTTCTCCAAGAAATATTCCATAAGGGAGGATAGGTTTCTACCTCCCCCTTACTTCTAGTAGCACCTGTAAGTACTGCTTATCACTCCATGTGGTAGTTATCTGTTTGTGTTTCTATCTGCCCCATGAGATTGTGAATTTATCACTGGCAGGGACTTCATCTTAACCATCTCTGTATCTTTAGCATTTGCTACAGTGACTGGCACATAATGAATGCCTAGTAAATATGCCTGTTGTTGATAAGGATGATGAATGAAATACACAGCTCAGGAAGGCTTCAGAAGCATGTGAAAGTTTAAAGGCAAGACTGTGTAAAGATGCTGGTTTATCTTTTTGCAGTGGCAAGTCTACTTTTACAAAGAAATCTTTTTCTATAGTTTGCTAGGTATGAGAAATACAATGCAAAAATTTTTAAGTTATCAAAAAATTCAAAATTCTCCTACTTTTCTGAAGAAAGAGCACTCCCAAAGTAAAGGAACAGCCACTGGTGTGTCTGTTCTGTGTACTTCATGGCCACTAGCTATAAAATGTTTCTGGTTGCTGAGTAAGAAGGTGTCCAAGCATAGGCATGGGCAAAGACTTCATGACTAAAACACCAAAAACAATGGCAACAAAAGCCAAAATTGACAAATGGGGTCTAATTAAACTAAAGACTTCTGCACAGCAAAAGAAATTATCATCAGAGTGAACAGGCAACCTACAGAATAGGAGAAGATTTTTGCAATCTGTCCATCTGACAAAGGGCTAATATCTAGAATCTACAAGGAACTTAAACAAATTTGCAAGAAAAAAACAACCCCATCAGGAAATGGGCAAAGGATATGAACAGACAATTCTCAAAAGAAGACATTTATGTGACCAACAAACATGAAAAAAGCTCATCATCACCGATGATTAGAGAAATGCAACTCAAAACCACAGTGAGATACCATCTCATGCCAGTTAGAATGGCAATTATTAAAAAGTCAGGAAACAACCGATACTGGAGAGGGTGTGGAGAAATAGGAACGATTTTACACTGTTGGTGGGAGTGTAAATTAGTTCAACCATTGTGGAAGACGATGTGGCAATTCCTCAAGGATCTAGAGCCAGAAATACCATTTAACCCAGCAATCCCATTCCTGGGTATATACTCAAAGGATTATAAATCGTTCTACTCTAAAGACACATGCACATGTATGTTTATTGCAGCACTATTCACAATAGCAAAGACTTGGAACCAACCCAAATGCCCATCGATGATCGACTGGATAAGGAAAATGTGGCACATATACACCATGGAATACTATGAGCCATAAAAAAGGATGAGTTCATGTCCTTTGCAGGGCCATGGATGAAACTGGAAACCGTCATTCTCAGCAAACTAACACAGGAACAGAAAATCAAACATTGCATGTTCTCACTCATAAGTGTGAGTTGAACAATGAGAACACATGGACGCAGGGAGGGAAACATCACTCACTGGGATCTGTCGGCGGGACAGGGGTTGGGGAGGGATAGCATTAGGAGAAATACCTAATGTAGATGACAGGTTGATGGGTGCAGCAAACCACCGTGGCACGTGTATACCTATGTAACAAACTTGCACATTCTGCACATGTATCCCAGAACTTAAAGTATAATTAAAAAAAAAAAGAAAGAAAGAAAAAAGAAAGTGTCCAAAGAGCCCTGTGGAAAGTATCTTCATCTTCATTTCCAGGTTTCTCTCCTTAGTCTGCCTCACACAAATCCAGGTGTGATTGTTTTTCTGGTTGGGAAGTTTAATCTTTAATTGTTGGATTGGAGATTTTTCAGTTAAGGCTTTGAAGTCAGGTAGACTTTGATGCCATTTTTCTTCTTCCCTAAATGAGCTGCATGACCTTGGGCAAATTGCCAATTCATATTACTTAGGAATAATAATGAGTACCTAACAGGGTTATTTCAAGGAACAAATTATTGTGGAAATAAGCAACAGAGATTTTGTCTGTTTTGTTCACTGTGGAGTCCCGTGCCCAGTCGGTGCCTGATATATAGTAGGCACTCAGTAAACATTTGTTTACCTGTTAATAGTCTCATTACAGCAATTCTTTTTTTATTCCACAATTGTTTTTTGGGGGGAGATTTATTTTCTCTCCCAACTTGTAGACATTATTTTACCAACAGTCATTCTCAGTTATTTTAGTATAAATCCAAAAGGGAGTCCCTGAGGAGCTGGTTAGTTTAACATCATTTCTCAGGCAAATTAATTGTTGCCAGTGACTAAGTGAAGCTCCCTGTTGGGGAAATTTTACCCAGGCATCTAGATCCTCTCATGAATGCCAGTTTTTTTTGTTTTGTTTTGTTTTTTTTTTTGTAGATTTCCCAATGACTGGTTTAGTTTTCACACATCTAGGACCAAGAAATTCAAGTCCATGTGCATCTTAGGTCTCTCAGCAACTCCAAACACTGTTGCTAAGCCACTAGGCTATTTCAGATGACCTTTTAAATCAAATGCAGTTTGCTTATTATGTGGCTGTTGGGATAGCTTTTTTGTTTTGCAAATAATGGAGAGTTTCCTATCTGCATTGGGCTTGTCAATTTGGAATAACGATTAAGGCGATTTATTAATTTAAGAGAATCCAACTCCTTACGTAGTTTACTTTAAAAGTTTACCTGGTAGTTGAAAACTGAGGCTTCTATTTTACATGAGTTTTTCTTTTTGTTTTTAATAAAACCAAAAAAGCACGCTTCTAGAGTGTAGTTTTTGTTTTTTTGTTTTTTTCCAAGAATGATGTTAAGTTGCAATTGAACAGAGGACAATTTTTATTTTATTTTATTTTTTTGAAACAGAGTCTTGCTCTGTTATCCAGGCTGGATTGCAGTGGCATGATCTCGGCTCACTGCAGCCTCTACCTCCCGGGTTCAAGCCATTCTCCTGCCTCAGCCTCCCAAATAATTGGGACTACATGCATGCGCCACCACGCCTGGCTAATTTTTGTATTTTTAGTAGAGGCAGGGTTTCACCATGTTGGGCAGGCTGATCTCGAACTCCTGACCTCAAGTGATCCATCCACCTTGGCCTCCCAAAGTGCTGAGATTACAGGTGTGAGCCACCGTGCCTGGCCAGGACAGGCAATTTTAAATTGTATTTCAAACACACATATACTTAAAGTACCTAATTTTTTTTCTCATATAATTTGTACATTTACATTTTCATGATTTATTTGCCTCTTGGTGGTGGTAATACTTATTATGCTTACAGAATATGGTAATAACTATAATGACATCACACGTTTGTGTAGTAGTTTATTTATTTTCACATATATTATTTGACTTGGGCCTCACAATAGTTCTATCTGAGAAGGGTATTATCTTTCTTAAAAAACATTTTATTTTCTATGATCCACGTGAGAATTGAGGTTCACAGGGGTCAGTAACTTACCCAAAGTCATGCAGCTAGTAAAAATGTACAACTTAGATCTGCTGTGAATGAATTCATTGTTCTTTCCACTATTAACACATAGCTGAAGGTCAGTCTCTTTATATTTGTATTAATTGTTTATATGAACTTTTCTTTCCCATGTAAAAAGTACCAAAGTGATTTACAGCATGTTTATGAACTTGCATATGTGTATTTATAGATGTCTATGATGGGCATCCAGTATGAGGCCACAGCCAACTAGACACTTTTTAAGTTCATTCAGTAAATTTTTTGGGCCTCCTATTGTGAGCCAGGTCTGCTTCTAGGAACTTGGAGATGTAGAAATAAACAATATGGACAAAAATCTCTGCTCTCATGGAGTTCTAGTTTGAGAGATAGGAAATGAAACAAGATAGAACTTATAAATATGTTAGAAGGACATAAGTGACAAGGAGAAAAAAGTAAACCGGGGAAGGGGACTGTAAAATGTCATAGGGAAGGAAAACAGTTGAAATATTTTATTAGAGTGACCAGGGAAGACTTCATCAAGGGGTGACTTTAAAAAAATGATATAGAGGAAGTAAAGGAGCTAGCCATGAAGTTGGTGGAGTAAGAGGATTAACTGAAGGCAAAGGCCTTGAAAGAGAAGTGTCCCCAGCCTATTCTTCAGGTGGAGTAAGGTCAGTGTGGCTGGAGTGGGGTTAGTAAGTGAGAGAGTAATAGGAGGTGAAATCAGGGAGGGAGCAGAGGGCCCGAATTATGTAGAAACTTGTTGGTTCTAGTAAGGACTTAGGTTTTTATTGTGAATGAGATGGGAAAACTTGGAGCTTTTTGAGAAAAGGAATGACATTATCTGGTTCAGGTTTTAACAGGATCAGGTTGGCAGCTCTATTGATAATAAATTGCAGGGAGACAAAGGTAGAGGCAGGAAGGTCAGTTAAAAGGCTATTGTAGTAACTCGGGCTAGAGATAATGGTGACTTAGATTAGGGTTGTGCAGTGGAGGTAATGCAAAATGGTCAGATTGTGGATATATTTGAAGATATAGATGACAGGATTTGTTGACAGATTGTGTGTTAAACAATGAGAAAATTAAAGAGTGAAACCAAAAAGATTAAAGAGTGACATCAAACTTTTTGACCTGAACAATGAAAAGGATAGACTTCCCATTGACAGAGATTGGGGAAGATGGCAGGAGGAGCTGGTTGGCATTTGGGGAGCATCAGGAACTGCCAAGTGTCTAATTTGACTTCCATGTAAAAATGTGAAGTACACAATTGAACTTTGGTTCTGAAGTTTAGGGGAACAATCCTGGCTAGATACATTATTTGGTAGTCATCTGTATATAGGTTGTACTTATAGTTGAGAACTTTTTGATGATTATGCAAATTATGGGAATAATTTCATGTATTTGATAATGTGAGCTTGAAGATTTTTTATTTCAGGCTTTGTAAACAATACCAGCAAAATGGAGTTTGCATTAAACAAATATCAGGACACACATAAAAATGTCCTATAAGTGATTTCAAGTAGTATGTAGGTAAAGATATGCCAAGAGGTACCATTCTAGGGGAAAGTGATCTAATACATGCCATGGGCGGAATACTCAGATTCAGGTATTTCAGTGACAGTTTTTTTCCTGAGGAATCTGTTTCCATGAGATTAGGTAGATGAAAGGCAGACCTGGGACTAGAAGCAAAGTATGTCTGATCCCAAAGCTCATGCTCTTCTTACTTTGCAGCACACAAGAGAGCGTGAGCTGTCGACTTCCAACAGCAGTCATGGTTCCACTGAATTGCAGCGTAGTATAAAATTAAGCATTGGACTAGGGTTTTTGGAACTGTGTTTGAATCTCAGATTTGCTAAGTCAAATGATTTTGGCAAGCCTTTTAAATTCTCTGGGCATTAGTTTTCTCTTTTATAAAATAATTGTAATTAAACCTACTTCATAGGGTTGTTACAATGAACAAATGTGAAAGGCTTTGTAAACACGAATGCAATCTATGCATAATATGTTATACTAGGGAAAAATTTGATTTAAATAGTATCAAGAATAAAATGCTTTGGAATAAATTTAACAAAAGAAGTGCAAGATGTATACATTGGAAACAAATAAATTAAAAATTGCTTCCTTCAAATGGAAAGACCTCTCATGTTTATGTATTAGAAGAATTAATACTATTAAGGTGACTATACTCCTCAAGTTGATCCATACATTCAATGTGATCTCTATCAAATTTCCAGCTGGCCTTTTTTTTAAAAAAAAAAAAATTAGAAATTGACAAGCTGATCCTGAAATTCATATAGGAATATATGGGACCCAGAATAGCCAAAACAATCTTGAAAAGGAAGAACGAACTTGAAGAACTCACACTTCCTGATTTCCAACTTACTACAAAGCTACAGTCAATACAGTGTGATACTGGCATAAGGATAGACATATAGACAAGTGGAAGAGAATCAGGTGTCCAGAAGTCAAACCTTACATGTATGGCTTATTGATTTTCAACAAAAGTAGCAAGACAATTCATTGAGAAAAACAGTTTTTTCAACAAATGATGATGGGAAAACTGGAGATCCTCATGCAGAAGAATGAGGTTGGCTCCCTATTTCATACCATAACATAACAAATCGACTCAGAATAGATCAAAGGCTTAAATGTAAGGGCTAAAATGATAAATCTCATAAAGGAAAACATAGGAATAAATCTTCATGACCGTGGATTACACAGCAGTTTCTTGGTTACCATACCAAAAACACAAACAATGAAAAAAAATAGATAAATCGACTTCATGAAAATGAAAAACTTGTGCTGCAAATGATACTATCAAGAAAGTTAGAAGATAGTCTACAGAATGGGAGAAAATATTTGCAAGTCATATATTTGATAAGGGACTTGTATCTAGAATAGGTAAGGCTTTGTAAACAATACCAGCAAAACGGAGTTTGCATTAAACAAATATCAGAACACACATAAAAATGTTCTGTAAGTTATTTCAAGTGGTATGTGGATAAAGATATGCCAAGAGGTGCCATACAAGGGGAAAGTGATCTAATGTTTGCAATGGGCTGAGTACTTAGATCCAGGTATTTCAGTGCCAGTTTTTTCCCTAAGGAATCTGTTTCCATGAGATTAGGTAGATGAGAGGCAGACCTGAGACTGGAACCAAAGTGTGTCTGATCCCAAAGCTCATGTTTTTCTTACTCTGCAACACACAAGTTAAGAGAGTATGAGCTCTCAGTCAAAAATAAAAAGATATATAACTCTAGTTAAAAAATGAGCAAAGATATGACTGGGCATTTTCCCAAAGAAGATATAAAAATGGCCAATCAGCACATAAGATGTTTAAACACCATCAGTCTCTTGGGAAATGCAAATTAAAACCATAGTGAAATAACGTTTAATACTTACTAGCCTAGAGTGTCTAAAATAGACAGATAATAATAAGTGTTGAAGATGTAGAGAAAGTGGAACCCTCAAATGTTGCTACTGGGAATATAAAATGGTGTAGCCCGTTTGGAAAGTAGTCTGGCAGCTAATCAATAGGCTGTTACCGTATGTCCTAGAAATTCCTAAAATTCCTAAGTATATGCCTAAGAGAAGTGAAATCATACATCCACACAAAAACTTGTATGTGAATGTTCAAAGGAGCAATACTCATGAACCAAAAAGTGGAAACAATACAAATGTGCATCAAATGATGAAGAGATAAATAAAATATGATGTATCCATACAATGAAATATTATTTGGCAATAAAAAGGAACATGTACTCATTCATGCTGCAACATGGGTGAAACTTGAAAACATGATGCCGAGTGAAAGAGACCTGTTCCAAAAGACCACCTACTATTTAATTCCATTTGTATGAAATGTCCAGAATAGGCAAATCTATAGATTCAGAAAATAGACTCATGGTTTCCTGGGGCTGAGAGCAAGGCAGGAAGGTGGGGAATGACTGCTAATGAGTATCGGTTTTTATTTGGGGTGATGAAAATGTTCTAAAATGGATTGTGGTGCTGGTTGCACAACTCTGAGTATACTAAAAACCATTGAATTGTGTATTTTAAATGGACAAATTCTGTGGTAGATGAATTATATCTCAACAAAACTATTCCGAAATATTATTAGGGATGCTCTCTGTGGTTGTATTGGATTTTTTACTCAGTTAAACTAAATACTCAGTTTTAGTGACTGATTATCTTTACATTATTCTGAATTGTGTTGTGTGAACCAGTTGAGACTAATAACCTAGTATCATTTCCTTAACTTTAAAGCTGATGTAAAATGAAGATTTTTGTGTAATGCCCAAATTTTCAGATTCCAGATCCCGGTGACATTTTTCAGATCTGCTATCCTGTTTCCCAAAGTACTGTACTGTATTGGATAAAAAAATGCAGACTCCTCCTTTCCTCCCTCCCTCCCTTTCTTCTTTCCTCCCTTTCTCCATTCCTCCCTTCCTTAAGAAAATGAGGTTTCACCATGTTTCCCAGGCTAGCTGGGCTCAAGTGATTCACCATCTTGGCTTCCCAAAGAGCAAAGATTACAGGCATGAGCCACTGTGCCCGGCCTGTTATCTCCATTTTACAGATGAGGAAACTGAGTCAGGTAACTTGCATTATATAACTTTTGAATGATGAAATCAGGATTGAAATTAAGATTTCTAAATTTCATATCCCAGTATAATCTAGGTTGATTTATGGGAACACCTCCTTCAATCATCTCTGTTTCCTTTTTCTTTTTTTTTTTTTGCACCTGGTTACAGGAATATTGCAAAACTCCAGTACGAATCATCTCTCCATATGATAAATTAGGACCTCAGATCAAACCCCCAGGTTACAAGTTTATAATTTTAGGTGTTAAACATATAATAGGTTTCTCCTAGCTTATCTTTGTGTTGATATGAAAAACTAACACCTTTATTTTTTCTTCTGTTTTTCACTTGCAGCAATGGTGAACTAGACCCCTGGTCAGGAGGTGGAGTAACTAAGGATATTACAGACACTCTGGTTGCGGTCACCATCTCAGAGGGGGCCCACCACTTAGATCTGCGCGCCAAGAATGCCTTAGATCCCACGTCTGTGCTGTTAGCCCGCGCCTTGGAAGTCAGACATATGAAGAATTGGATCAGAGATTTCTATGACCGTGCAGGAAAGCAGCACTGAGAAACTTTTGATTGTTTTCAGTTTCTTCTTTTATATTCTCACCACCACATTCCCATTCACTTTGGTTTTCTACATGTAATTACCTTCTCTTGTTTATCATTAGATTTGATGGGGCCAAGGTTGAGATAGAATAGAGGGTGATGACGGTAAAAGCAACTGTCCCATGAATGTGATTTCCTGGGTTCTAACTGTCTTTGCACCACATCTAGGAAGAATCTTCTTGATAACTCTCCCACACCATCAGTGGCCTTCATAACTGGAGCAGAGTTCCTGATTGCTTTTCATAAGAGGGAGAGTTACTTTCTTTGTATCTCTGCAAGCAGAGATTTCTCTTTGGCTTTGAGGTTGAAGTCTCTTTAGCCCATTTGTAAGTCCCCATCCCTACCCTACACAAAGTAAAAGCAGAAGATAGATAAAAAATGATGTAATTGCAGCTGGTGGGATGTCTGGTGCCAATCCAGGAAGTGAGAGCCATTTCTTTTGTACTGGATTTAATGACTTTGAACTGTGCTATAAATAAAGAATACAGCTGGACCTTATACCTGTGTGTTGCTTCTGAAGCTCACTCCGGCTCCGGCGGTTGGGAATGCTGTGTGCACTGGGCTTAGCTGGTTTTGGAAAGTCCTTTAATTTTTTCTCTTCCACTTGGCAGCTTTTCTTAGTTCTGGGATGTTGGCCACTGTGGTACTGCCAGTAAGAAATCTGGCCTTTTTCTGCTCCATTTCTCTTTGTTTCTAAGGTCAGTTTTGTGGTAATTTGGTTGAATTCTGCCAGTTTAGGAAAATGACTCTGTTTTGTCTTTTTAAATCTGAGCAAGCTTTATGCTGTAGTCACTAATTATATTTCAGTAAGAAGCCTTTAAAAATTGATGAATCAGCTATTCCCAAAGTAGAATATAGTAATACTCAGCTTTTAAATTTTTAAAATTTTATTTTCTGATAGTTGTTACTGCTGTCATTAAAACCAGAAGTGTTAGACACTAACAGGCAGGTGCACGAGAACTTTTCTGTATGACTTCCAAAAGACAAGCTGACTAATTCATGCAGGCAGCATATTTGACATTAATAAATGGCCAAGCCATTCCTATTTCCAAGGGGTTGGCTTCTTTCAAGCAGTTCTTACACTGAGACCTTTCTTCAGAAGGGCTTTTCTAGGATAACAAATAGGGTTGGATCAAAACCTTTCAGGGACACAGAGAGACAGAGAGAGAGAAAGAGACTAACAGTTTCTACTCTGTTGAAAGATTTCTTCCTCCTTGTTTCTTTTCATTTTCTCTCAATAATTTTTTTTTCCTTCACACTGCCTTGGGAACATTTTCTGCTTTTAAAAAACTGTACCTTGAGCTTGATCATTTTTAAGGCACTTATTTTTTTTTTTTTTTAAGTGCAGATATAGAGTTCATTCTTGGGATGGAAGGCTGAAATATTTCCTTTACTTTCCCTGGCATCTGGGAGATACAGGAAAATCTTTGTCTTATTTTGGAAGGCTTTAGTTCTCATTGTAATGAGTTGTCTATCAAAGCATTTGGTTACTATTTTTGTTTCAGCATCAGAGAACAATCTCTTTGGGTGGGAATTTAAGGGCCAGAACAATACTGGTTTTTATTCTTTGTCAACTAAGAAATTATATAATGTAGGGTTTATGGGCTTAATAGAGGATATTCTTACAATTTATTTTACAATTTTGGGGTTTTTTTCCTTGTGTAGAATCTTTAAAATACTTTGCCATTTTATTTAATATTGATTGTTTGGATGAATTACATTATTCTGAAGAAACAAACTGCAAAAAATAGAATTTTTTGGCAAGCATAATTGTATCCTATTACTGTATGCATTTTAGGGATATAGATAACAGCCTTAATTGAAGTGAGTACAATTATAATATGCTAAAGTTTAATTTTGAAATGAAAAAGAATTGGAGTGTCAGATAAGCCTTATTATTTAAAGCATCCCTCTAATAAAACTGCACTTTTTACTGACAGGAAAAGAGAGACATGGAGACTTGAGTGCTTTCTATTTTTATTTTTTTCATCTCCCAAGAGCTTAGAAAGAATTTCTCCTAAAGAAATTTAGGAAAACCTTCTTAGGGAATGTGTAGCGCCAAGAGGTTATCCAGAGGAGCCAGTGTCTAAGCCAGCATAGTAGAGGGCAAAGGCCCCTGAGATATCCAGTTCAACTGCATCATTTTGTAAGGGATAGAATTGTGGCCTAGAGAGAAGGAACTTGTCTAAGGCCTCACAACTCCTTTTTGGCAAAATTGCGGCAGAACTGGGGCTCCTTTTTGGCAGATTTTGTTTGTTTGCTTTATTTTACTGGTACAGTTTTCTTTTTGTTTGGATTCAAGCAACAAAAGCCCACAAAACCGGCTTAAGGAAAAGAAATTTTTTGAAACTGCAAGATCAGCTCCA
Source organism: Trachypithecus francoisi (assembly GCF_009764315.1). Lineage (NCBI taxonomy): Eukaryota > Metazoa > Chordata > Mammalia > Primates > Cercopithecidae > Trachypithecus > Trachypithecus francoisi. The sequence continues at coordinate 72,595,015 of NW_022681473.1, read as the reverse complement.
GGACTTGGGTTACTAGGAATCACGGGGAACTAGAACTAGGGTCTGGAAAGTCGTTAAAAATCAGTACTGCTGTGTTCTGTTTCACTTTCAACAGAGGCGACCTGTTGTCAGGCTGGTTTGGATTTGTTCGTCAGATGTCTACAGTTTGGTAGGCAGTCTAAAGGGTGCATCAGAATTACCCAAAAGGGCTTGTAAAAATGCTGATTCCTGAGCCCTGTCCCAGAGTTTCTAAAATATCTTGGGATGGATCTTGGGAAGTTGCATTTCTAACAAGTTCCCAGGTGATGCTGGAGCATCACACTTTGAGAGCCCCTAGTTGAAAGAATCCAGAATTTGAATTTGAATTCAGTTCATCTTACTTCTGTCATCCTGCCTGACTCATTTGAGTGTGGGAGCCCTGCCTAGTGCATCTCTTCCCATGACTGCTTTATTCTCCCCTACAGACCAGCTTCCTTTTCTGTACTCACACAAGGCCCATAAGGACTTCTTAGAATGGTGTCCTCAACCCCCTGAGGGAGCAATGCCTCACAAATGCACAACTCTCAGGTGGTTAGGGAAGGACAGGGCCATGAAAACACAGTTACAAAGGTATACTTCTTAGGACTGGGGAAGCAGTTCAGGCAACTCAACCACACGACATCTATCACACAGTGTTTCTCGCAGCACAGGTATCCAACAAAATGCCAGTAACTTGTGTAGCAGAAAGACCTATACCCATAGTTGAACAAGTGTGGAAAATAATGGGACAAATGAAGTTAAATAGTTTCTTTGTTTATCTATAAATAGTATGTGACTCTCCGAAATGGTGATGAGAATACAACTCTTTCTTTTCTTTTTTTTTGGAGACGGAGTCTTGCTCTGTCGCCCAGGCTGGAGTGCAGTGGTGCGATCTCTGCTCACTGCAAGCTCCGCCTCCAGGGTTCACACCATTCTCCTGCCTCAGCCCCCAGAGTAGCTGGGACTACAGGCGCCCGCCACCACTCCCGGCAAAATTTTTTTTGTTTTTTGTTTTTTTTTAGTACAGATGTGGTTTCACCATGTTAGCAAGGATGGTCTTCATCTCCTGACCCCATGATCCACCCGCCTCGGCCTCCCAAAGTGTTGGGATTATAGGCGTGAGCCACTGTGCCTGGCCAACTTTTTCTGTTCTTAACAGAGCATCTCCTAGGCATAAGACGTTGGTCTAAAACCTGAAAAATGCAATGGCGAAAAAGACACAGCACCTAATTTAATAAGGTTTATGTTCTGGTGGGAGAAAGACACGAAATGTCAATTATACAGTGAATTGGTACAACTATAAATGTTACGAAGAGTTGAGGCTATTAGGACATTAATTGCAATTTAATAGGGAAATAGAGATTAATTGCTAAATGTTCTAATCTAATGGTCTCAACTCGTCATAACATAAATGTGAAATGTTTAGCATTTAGACAATGTGAGGTAGTCTGGGGGAATAGCAGTGTCTTTTTGATATGCTACATTTTAGCTGTGATCTAAATGATGAATGGGAGCTATACTAGAAAGAGGAGTGCAGAAAATGACATGTGCAAAAGCCCTGAGTGTAGCATATTGAAGGAACTTGAAGAAAGCCACTGTAATGGGAAGGCAAACAACCACAGAGAATGTAACGTAAGATGAATATGAAGACATGGGCAGGGGGAATGCTCATTCAAGTAGAATTATACGGATGAAAAACCTTAGATGGGCTTTAATCAGGGGAGTGACATGAACAGATTTTCATTTAAAAGGACTACTCTGGCTATAGAGTAGAGTATGCATTGTAGGGTACAAGCAAGTAAGGTAGGAGACCCCAGTCACAGTTGTCAAGTTAAGAGAAGAAGGTAGGTTTGACTAGAGTGGTAGAGACGGAGACGAGGAGAAGTGGAAAAATTGGAGAAAGATTTAGTAAGTCAATGGAATTTGACTCAGTCTGTGCTGGAGAGTCATGGTGAGTAGATGGCAATCAAAGTATGGGCTCAAGGAGCTGGTGTTTGAGAAACATACTTCAGGAGCTCATAGTGTAGTGTCCTTACCCTGATACTTTTTAAAGAAATACTCAAACATCCTAATTCCTCTACATATGACTCCACTGATCCAAGACACCACTTGAGCCCCACTACAGCCTTTCCTTAAACTAATTCTCTGGACTCATTTCCCATTTTTACTGCCACCCTTCACTTTCCTAATAACCCTGCACGTTGGCTATATCAAACTTCTCATCGTTCTGAAATACTGCTCTTCTGTTTAAAATTCCTTTCTCAGCACCAACCTCCAATATGTTTTTTACTGGTAAACTGCTGTGCATTATTTAAAGCCCAGAACAATTTGATTACCTTCCCTCTGAAGTCTTTCCCAGCTTTCCTAAAGGAGGTAATTCCTTGTCTGTGCCCTCACAGAACCAGGTTTACACTTAGTGTGTGAGCCAGAATGTAAACTCCACCAAGGTGGGGATTGTCTGTCTTCTTTTCTAGCACTGTAAACAGTACCTGACCACCTCTAATTTGGTATACATATCCTAAGTTATAATATTTTGCTTAGTGTTCTCACCCTGTTTTTAGGAAAGCCAAGCTCTCTGAAGACAAGGAATATGTCTTATTCCTTCTAATAATCAGCATCTAGCACAGGTCCTGGCAGCCAGGACTCAGTAGGCCCTCCATACATTTATATTTAATGAATACATTTTAGGGCAGAAAGGTCAAGATTTCTGTTGATCTCTTTGTATAGCCATGTACCTTTCAGAGCTCTGATGTGCCCATGTGACCTCGTGCCCTTGGCTTCCCTGGATTTTGGAAAGGGGATGTTCAGTACTCAGTACCTCTGGAACTTGGACTTTCTGATTTACCCTCAGTTGAAGTGCATGTGCCCGGCTCCCTCTTCCACCCTATCAAGCAGGAACTCTCTGTCAAGGCAGTTGAATGTAATTTTGCCTTGATGTTAGGTGGAAACAGAACATTGAACACAGCCATTCAAGGAGTCAAAGAACGGGTTGGGGCTGGGCATGGTAGCTTACACCTATAACCCCAGCACTTTGGAAGGCTGAGGCGGGAGGATCATTTGAGCCCAGGAGTTCCAGACCAGCCTGGGCAATATCGTGTATTGCCTTGCAAAAAATTTCTTTAAAAAATTTAGTTGAGCATGGTGGTGCATGCCTGTAGTCCCAGCTACCCAAGAGGCTGAAGTAGAAGGATCACTTGAGTCTGGGAGGTCAAGGCTGCTGTGGGCCATGATCATGCCACTGCACTCCAGCCTGGGTGACAGAGAGAGACCCTGTCTCAAAAAAAAAAAAAAAAAAAAAAAAGGATGGGGGGGGATTGGTGCCAATAAACTTTGCTACCTTTAATAATGGGAATGGAAAGATAGAATCTTCTTCCAGCAGCGGACCTGGAAAGCAATCTTGGGATCATTTAGCTCTATGTGTTTGTTTAATGTGGCTAACATCTTTAACAAGAAACTCAAATGTGAAAGTTACTTGCCCAAGGTTGAGGTATTGCTTCTCACAAGAGGGCATTAGCTGCAGGGGTCTGCCCACAGACCTGGCCTAAACAACGGATGAATAAAAAGTACATTGACACACAGATATTCTGTTTTGCCAGTCCTGCTGAGTGTCCGACCGCCTACACACCAAAGAGAGGTTTGTCACTGCGGCCGGCCTGAGCAGTTTGCACTCCAGGCATTTATTTAGTATACAATTAACAACAGAAGCTTTGAGTCCACACACTTGTGGATAATTAACATGGTTAAGAGAGTAGTTCTACGAATGATTAAAGCTCAGGTACTGGGGTTTAAAGTAAATACCATTGGGGGCAATATTCCTGGTAGACCTCCCCCTGGAGAGGGCCATCTGGCTGAAAGGTTAGTTAATGGAGGTAGGGTAAACAGACTTAACTGGGGAAGCCTCTATTGTCCGTAGTATTTACCCTATGACCTAATGCTCTAAGGTAAGAACCGGCTGCCTTCAGCCTGTTCAACTATTAGAAGCTATGTAACCTTTCGGTCTTCCAAAAAGGTTTGTGACTATTCCCTATAACTTTCCCTAATATTTCCCTTTAATATTTCTGCCACCATCCTGAGTGAATCCCAACACAAGGTCATACAGCTCAACATGTTTATTATTCATTTATTTTTGTCACACCTTGTTCTGAAAGGATTTCAGGTGATCTAAAGATATACATTGAGGCTGGGCACGGTGGCTCACACCTGTAATCCCAGTACTTTGGGAGGCTGAGGCGGGAGGATCGTGAGGTCAGGAGATCAAGACCATTCTGCCTCACATGGTGAAGCCCCGTCTCTACTAAAAATACAAAAAATTAATCAGGCATGGTGGCATGTGCCTGTAGTCCCAGCCACTTGGGAGGCTGAGACAGGAGAATCGCTTGAACCTTGGAGGCGGAGGTCGCAGTGAGCCGAGATCGCACCACTGTACTCCAGCCTAGGTGACAGAGCGAGACTCCATCTAAAATATATATATATATATAAAATATATATATACACACACATTGAACACAGCACAAGTGGGACATAAGAGATTTAAAAGGGTTAGAGATGTAAAATGGATCTAGGAGTGGAAACCATAAAGTGGGATTTAGCAATTGGATTCCACAGAATGCTATTAAGGCCAGATGTTAGCAAGTGTTACATAAAAAAGGGATACCATTAGCAAAAGTATTTGAACATGGAACATGATTGAAACAAGTTTAAACAGATTATCTTTATTACCAAATCTCTCAAACCTTTAATACGCTGTAAACATTGTGAATCAATAAAAAACTTTCCAAAACTAAGGTTTTTTTCCAAAACTTATTTGATCTCTTTTTCATGTAACATTTCATGCATTGTGAATCAACAAGAATGTGACATTTCTCAAATTTATTTGGTCTGAAACTCCTTTTTAAATGCCACATTTGGGAAACTAGTACTCTGTTGAACACGTGTTGGGAAATACTGCCATAGAAGTCTATATATTTTCTGAAGATCAGGGCTAAGAAAATCTGGCTCTAAGCTTTCTAGCAGAAAACAAAAATGAAAGCAGTTTGCTCTATGCAGCAGATAAAAACAGACCAGTTAATCTGCAGAAGCCCATGCAGGAACTTACTGGAAGGACCTCAGAAATGGGAAAAGTGTGAGTGAGTGATCTAATCTCTCTTCATATATTTATAGATTTCATTGTCTTCATACTTGTACAACCTTTCCGTATAGATGAAAGTCATAATACCAGAGTATAACAATTATTTTACAGTGAACAAAGGAACTATATTACAGGTATACACATTTTTGCTAATCTGATTTAATTTAGAAATAGATTATAGTATTTGGAGAAACATTCGCAGCCAAAATTTTGCTGAATAAATGCTTCTTGGCCAGTTTAAATGTCTTAGTAGATAGTTGAACAGGGGAAAGAATAATGTGTGGTAACACAAATGAAGTAGATTTGAAAATGAGCTCAGACACCAAATATACTCTCATCCTACTTGGCTTAGAGGTGAACTAGGCTCTTCAGCCTTGGGAGGCAGAGTCAAGACAAGCAACCAGGAGCTTCTTCCAGTACAGAGAGGTTGGCATCTGTTACTAAATTTCCTCTGTTGATTTGGGGGAGTGGTGTTAACTGTTTTCTGTGTTTTGTAACTCCTAAAATGTAGAGGTACAAAGGAAGGTTAATAAAAACCATCCATCAATAACTCCAAGATACTAAACTCTAAATGAAGCTGTGTGCTAAGGAGATATAGGATAATAGAAGCGAGATGGCCGAATAGGAACAGCTCCAGTCTCCAGCTCCCAGTGCCAGCGACACAGAAGACGGGTGACTTCTGCATTTTCAACTGAGGTACGGAGTTCATCTCACTAGGGAGTGCCAGACAATCGGTGCTGGCCAGCTGCTGCAGCCCGACCAGCGAGAGCGGAAGCAGGGCGAGGCATTGCCTCACCTGGGAAGTGCAAGGGGAAAGAGAATCCCTTTTCCAGCCATGGGAACTGAGACACACAACACCTGGAAAATCGGGTAACTCCCACCCCAATACTGCGCTTTACCAATGGTCTTCACAAATGGCACACCAGGAGATTATATCCCACACCTGACAGGGAGGGTCCCATGCCCGTGGAGGAGCCTCCCTCATTGCTAGCACAGCAGTCTGAGATCTAACTGCAAGGCAGCAGTGAGGCTGGGGGAGGGGCGCCCACCATTGCTGAGGCTTAAGTAGGTAAACAAAGCCGCTGGGAAGCTCGAACTGGGTGGAGCCCACAGCAGCTCAAGGAGGCCTGCCTGTCTCTGTAGACTCCACCTCTGGGGAGAGGGCACAGCTAAACAACAACAACAACAACAGCAACAAAAAAGCAGCAGAAACCTCTGCAGACGCAAACGACCCTGTCTGACAACTTTGAAGAGAGCAGTGGATCTCCCAACATGGAGGTTGAGATCTGAGAATGGACAGACTGACTGCTCAAGTGGGTCCCTGATCCCTGAGTAGCCTAACTGGGAGACATCCCCCACTAGGGGCAGACCGACACCTCACACCTCACACGGCGGGGTACACCCTTGAGACGAAGCTTCCAAAGCAAGAATTAGACAGGTACACTTGCTGTTCAGCAATATTCTATCTTCTGCAGCCTCTGCTGCTGACACCCAGGCAAATAGGGTCTGGAGTGGACCTCAAGCAATCTCCAACAGACCTACAGCTGAGGGTCCTGACTGTTAGAAGGAAAACTAACAAACAGGAAGGACACCCACACCAAAATCCCATCAGTACGTCACCATCATCAAAGACCAAAGGCAGATAAAACCACAAAGATGGGGAAAAAGCAGGGCAGAAAAGCTGGAAATTGAAAAAATAAGAGCGCATCTCCCCCTCCAAAGGAACGCAGCTCATCGCCAGCAGCTGATCAAAGCCGGACGGAGAATCACTTTGACGAGATGAGAGAAGAAGGCTTCAGTCCATCAAACTTCTCAGAGCTAAAGGAGAAATTACATACCCAGTGCAAAGAAACTAAAAATCTTGAAAAAAGAATGGAAGAATGGATAACTAGAATAGTCAATGCAGAGAAGGCCATAAACGAACTGACAGAGATAAAAACCATGACACGAGAAATACGTGACAAATGCGCAAGTTTCAGTAACCCACTCGATCAACTGGAAGAAACAGTATCGGTGATTGAGGATCAAATGAATGAAATGAAGCGAGAAGAGAAGTCTAAAGAAAAAAGAGGAAAAAGAAATGAACAAAGCCCTCAAGAAGTATGGGATTATGTGAAAAGACCAAATCTACATCTGATTGAGGTGCCTGAAAGTGATGGGGAAAATGGAATCAAGCTGGAAAACACTCTTCAGGATATCATCCAGGAGAACTCCCCCAACCTAGTAAGGCAGGCCAACATTCAAATTCAGAAAATACAGAGAATGCCACAAAGATACTCCTCGAGAAGAGCAACTCCAAGACACATAATTGTCATATTCACCAACGTTGAAATGAAGGAAAAACTGTTAAAGGCAGCCAGAGAGAAAGGTCGGGTTACCCACAAAGGGAAGCCCATCAGACTAACAGCAGATCTCTCGGCAGAAACTCTACAAGCCAGAAGAGAGTGGGGGCCGATATTCAACATTCTTAAAGAAAAGAATTTTCAACCCAGAATTTCATATCCAGCCAAACTAAGTTTCATCAGTGAAGGAGAAATAAAATCCTTTACAGATAAGCAAATGCTTAGAGATTTTGTCACCACCAGGCCTGCCTTACAAGAGACCCTGAAGGAAGCCCTAAACATGGAAAGGAACAACCGGTACCAGCCATTGCAAAAACATGCCAAGATGTAAAGACCATCGAGGCTAGGAAGAAACTGCATCAACTAATGAGCAAAACAACCAGTTAATATCATGATGACAGGATCAAGTTCACACATAACAATATTAACCTTAAATATAAATGGACTAAATGGTCCAATTAAAAGACACAGACTGGCAAACTGGATAAAGAGTCAAGACCCATCATTTGCTGTATTCAGGAGACCCATCTCACATGCAGAGACACACATAGGCTCAAAATAAAGGGATGGAGGAAGATCTACCAAGCAAATGGAGAACAAAAAAAAGCAGGGGTTACAATCCTAGTCTCTGATAAAACAGACTTTAAACCATCAAAGATCAAAAGAGACAAAGAAGGCCATTACATAATGGTAAAGGGATCAATTCATCAGGAAGAGCTAACGATCCTACATATATATGCACCCAATACAGGAGAACCCAGATTCATAAAGCAAGTCCTTAGAGACTTACAAAGAGACTTAGACTCCCATACAATAACAATGGGAGACTTCAACACCCCACTGTCAACATTAGACAGATTAACGAGACAGAAAGTTAACAAGGATATCCAGGAATTGAACTCGTCTCTGCACCAAGCAGACCTAATAGACATCTACAGAACTCTCCACCACAAATCAACAGAATATACATTCTTCTCGGCACCACATCACACTTATTCCAAAAGTGACCACATAATTGGAAGTAAATCACTCCTCAGCAAATGTACAAGAACAGAAATTATAACAAACTGTCTCTCAGACCACAGTGCAATCAAACTAGAACTCAGGACTAAGAAACTCAATCAAAACCGCTCAACTACATGGAAACTGAAAAACCTGCTCCTGAATGACTACTGGGTACATAATGAAATGAAGGCAGAAATAAAGATGTTCTATAAAACAAATGAGAACAAAGATACAACATACCAGAATCTCTGGGACACATTTAAAGCAGTGTGTAGAGGGAAATTTATAGCACTAAATGCCCACAAGAGAAAGCTGGAAAGATCTAAAATTGACACTCTAACACCACAATTAAAAGAATTAGAGAAGCAAGAGCAAACACATTCAAAAGCTAGCAGAAGGCAAGAAATAACTAAGATCAGAGCAGAACTGAAGGAGATAGAGACACAAAAAACCCTCCAAAAAATCAATGAATCCAGGAGTTGGTTTTTTGAAAAGATCAACAAAATTGATAGACCGCGAGCAGATTAATAAAGAAGAAAAGAGAGAAGAATCAAATAGATGCAATAAAAAATGATAAAGGAGGTATCACCACTGACCCTACAGAAATACAAACTACCATCAGAGAATACTATAAACACCTCTATGCAAATGAACTAGAAAATCTAGAAGAAATGGATAATTTCCTGGACACTTACACTCTCCCAAGACTAAACCAGGAAGAAGTTGAATCCCTGAATAGACCAATAGTAGGCTCTGAAATTGAGGCAATAATTAATAGCCTACCAACCAAAAAAAGTCCAGGACCAGATGGATTCACAGCTGAATTCTACCAGAGGTACAAGGAGGAGCTGGTACCATTCCTTCTGAAACTATTCCAATCATTAGAAAAAGAGGGAATCTCCCTAACTCATTTTATGAGGCCAACATCATCCTGATACCAAAGCCTGGCAGAGACACAACAAAAAAAGGGAATTTTCGACCAATATCCCTGATGAACATCAATGCAAAAATCCTCAATAAAATACTGGCAAACCGAATCCAGCAGCACATCAAAAAGCTTATCCACCATGATCAAGTGGGCTTCATCCCTGGGATGCAAGGCTGGTTCAACATACGCAAATCAATAAACGTAATCCAGCATATAAACAGAACCAAAGACAAAAACCAAATGATTATCTCAATAGATGCAGAAAAGGCCTTTGACAAAATTCAACAGCCCTTCATGCTAAAAACTCTCAATAAGTTCGGTATTGATGGAATGTATCTCAAAATAATAAGAGCTATTTATGACAAACCCACAGCCAATATCATACTGAATGGGCAAAAACTGGAAGCATTCCCTTTGAAATCTGGCACAAGACAGGGATGCCCTCTCTCACCACTCCTATTCAACATAGTGTTGGACGTTCTGGCTAGGGCAATCAGGCAAGAGAAAGAAATAAAGGGTATTCAGTTAGGAAAAGAAGAAGTCAAATTGTCCCTGTTTGCAGATGACATGATTGTATATTTAGAAAACCCATCATCTCAGCCCAAACTCTCCTTAAGCTGATAAGCAACTTCAGCAAAGTCTCAGGATACAAAATTAATGTGCAAAAATCACAAGTATTCTTATACACCAGTAACAGACAAACAGAGAGCCAAATCATGAATGAACTTCCATTCACAATAGCTTCAAAGAGAGTAAAATACCTAGGAAACCAACTTACAAGGGATGTAAAGGACCTCTTCAAGGAGAACTACAAACCACTGCTCAGTGAAATAAAAGAGGACACAAACAAATGGAGGAACATACCATGCTCATGGATAGGAAGAATCAATATCGTGAAAATGGCCATACTACCCAAGGTAATTTATAGATTCAATACCATCCCCATCAAGCTACCAATGAGTTTCTTCACAGAATTGGAAAAAACTGCTTTAAAGTTCATATGGAACCAAAGAAGACCCCGCATTGCCAAGACAATCCTAAGTCAAAAGAACAACGCTGGAGGCATCACACTACCTGACTTCAAACTATACTTCAAGGCTACAGTAACCAAAAAGGCATGGTACTGGTACCAAAACAGAGATATAGACCAATGGAACAGAACAGAGTCCTCAGAAATAATACCACACATCTACAGCCATCTGATCTTTGACAAACCTGAGAAAAACAAGAAATGGGGAAAGGATTCCCTATTTAATAAATGGTGCTGGGAAAATTGGCTAGCCATAAGTAGAAAGCTGAAACTGAATCCTTTTCTTACTCCTTATACAAAAATTAATTCAAGATGGATTAGAGACTTAAATGTTAGACCTAATACCATAAAAACCCTAGAAGAAAACCTAGGTAATACCATTGAGGACATAGGAATGCGCAAGGACTTCATGTCTAAAACACCAAAAGCAATGGCAACAAAAGCCAAAATTGACAAATGGGACCTAATTAAACTAAAGAGCTTCTGCACAGCAAAAGAAACTACCATCAGAGTGAACAGGCAACCTACAGAATGGGAGAAAATTTTTGCAATCTACTCATCTGACAAAGGGCTAATATCCAGAACCTGCAAAGAACTCAAACAAATTTACAAGAAAAAAACAAACAACCCCATCAAAAAGTGGGCAAGGGATATGAACAGACATTTCTCAAAAGAAGACATTCATACAGCCAACAGACACATGAAAAAATGCTCATCATCACTTGCCATCAGAGAAATGCAAATCAAAACCACAATGAGATACCATCTCACACCAATTAGAATGGCAATCATTAAAAAGTCAGGAAACAACAGGTGCTGGAGAGGTTGTGGAGAAATAAGAACACTTTTACACTGTTGGTGGTACTGTAAACTAGTTCAACCATTGTGGAAAACAGTGTGGCGATTCCTCAAGGATCTAGAACTAGAAGTACCATATGACCCAGCCATCCCATTACTGGGTATATACCCAAAGGAGTATAAATCATCCTGCTATAAAGACACATGCACACGTATGTTCATTGCGGCACTATTCACAATAGCAAAGGCTTGGAATCAACCCAAATGTCCATCAGTGACAGACTGGATTAAGAAAATGTGGCACATATACACCATGGAATACTATGCAGCCATAAAAAAGGATGAGTTTATGTCCTTTGTAGGGACATGGATGCAGCTGTAAACCATCATTCTCAGCAAACTATCGCAAGAACAGAAAAGCAAACACCACATGTTCTCACTCATAGGTGGGAACAATGAGATCACTTGGACTCGGGAAGGGGAACATCACACACCGGGGCCTATGATGGGGAGTGGGGAGAGGGGAGGGATTGCATTGGGAGTTATACCTGATGTAAAGGACGAGTTGATAGGTGCTGAAGAGTTTATGGGTACAGCACACCAACATGGCACAAGTATGCATATGTAACAAACCTGCACGTTATGCACATGTACCCTAGAACTTAAAGTATAATCATAATAAAAAAATTTAAAAAAATAAAGGAGACATTTCTTCCAATAAAAAGAAAGAAAGAAAGAAAGAAAGTGCCATGACACTGAGAATGTACAGTAAGTGTCCTTGAATAAGTTTACGGAAGTGGAAGAAGCCAGATGATTTGATAAATGGCCTCTCATCATCAAGTAACTATCAGATTATTCCTATTTCAGAAGTCTCCTTTACAGTTAACAGAAGACATTTCATATGTTACCATATGATGTCAGTTCATTTGGTCAGTCGACCTCCCTTCAAAATGGAACGTAAAATATAAATCAATAAAACATCCATCTGCTTTACCTTTAAGGAGTTTACATTCAGATCGACCATCTCTTTTGTCTCCTTTTCTGACGCTACAGAGCATTCACCTGCAGGAATTTGTTCTTTAGGTCTAAAACAGTGGTTCTCAACTTGTAGCAATTTTGCCTCCTAGAGGACAGTTGGCAATGCTAGAGATGGTTTTAGTTGTCGCAGCTGGGGTGGGGGTGTGCCAGCGACATCCCTGATACAGACCAGGGATGATGCTGAACATCTTGCAATGCACAGGACAGCTCCCCCATAACAAAGAATTAACTGGCCCCAAACGGCAATAGTGTTGATATTAACTGAGTCGAACCTAAATTTTTCCCATCATAAGTTTTACCCCGCATACGAAATGAAAAACTGATTATTAACTCAATAACCTTACACTTTATCCTCTAAACAGCACAATAGCACAATGTCTAGTGTAGACATTAATTACAAATTTAATGAACTTTATTTTGGGGACTGATTCCAGAGATACTTCCTCTTTTCTGGACCAAATAACCCCAATTCTTTGGATTGTTTGTTTACTTACCATTGATTCACTCAAACATTTATTCAACGGCAACTTTGCGCAGGTATGGTGTGAAGGAGTTCAACTATTTAAACGTAAAGCTCAGTGTTCTCAAGGAGCTCAAGGCTCATGGGGAAAGAGTCACAATGTCAGATGATTACATACATTAGGCTAAGAATCTATGTTGCATTTAGGATGCTGTGGGAGTATGAATGCAGATGTGATGAACTCATCCTAAAGTTCTGAGGAAGGCTTTAAAGGAGAAGTAACATTCAAACTGTGGTTAGAGGGACGAGAGTTTACAGCATGGTTGGGGACTTGAGGGAAAGACAGTAAAAGCACTATTCATTGAGAAAAAGTTGTTAAGCACTCATTATATGCCAGTGGTTAGGCACCACATGTTACTGTGAAAAACAAAACAAACCCCAAAATACGTAGCTTCTATCACGGGGCCTATTTAAAATAGAAATAAATAAAATCTCCTCTTTAATGCTTGAATCATACTTTATAGACCTCAGAACTCTTCTGCTTACCTTTTCTCATTTTAGTCCCACAAACACCCCGAGTGGGAGGAGAAATACATATTGTCTCAATTTTATAAATGAGGACCATGAGGCAAGATAAATGAAGTGACTCCCTTCTCTCCCCAACCGTCACCACAGATCTAGTAAGTGGTAGTTGCCTGATTCCAAGTCCTGTGCTTTTCTGCTGTTTTTCAGTTCCAAATGCAATTTCCTGTGGCAGAGAGGCAAGCACACTCCTTTCTACCCCCTCCTTGCCCTTGCTGTCTTCATCTCTTTCTAAGCTGTTTTCTGCCAGCCTCAATGCTGAAGTCGTTTTCCAGTCTTCCCAGTTCTGATTGCAGAGGGACTATCCAGGGAAGGAAGGAGTGAGGGTTGCTGTGCAGCCACTGACCATCTGCAAAATCATTTCTACCTTCATTTCCCAATTTTTTTGAGGAAAAAGGAAAACTGAGATGTGGGACAGAAAATCCCTTTTGTTTGTCTTGGTGTTTGATAATGTATGCAACCTCTCTGGGTGGTTTAAGCGGTTTAGGTACTTTCTATAAAAGGGATCTTTTAATGACAAAACTAATGTGATTATCTGAGTGAGTGTGAGAGGCGTATTCAAGGCTTAAAGAAAATCTGTTAGAATAGCTGAATGTATCTGCTTAATCTTTTCTCTAATGTGGCTGAACAATGCTCTGGGAAGCCATTGGTCCGTTCTTTCTTCTAGTAAATGCCTGCCTCCAGAGGTAGGGACTGTTTGCAGCTTTTGATACCCGTATGCTTCACCTTCTCAGCTGCACAAAAGCACAGGAAAAGCTGAAGGAGTTCGAAGCACAGACAGAAAGCAATGTCCCCTCTGAATGCTGAGGGCTAAACGTATAGCACATGGCATGCTATCTCCAGGGAATCCTGAGAAGCAAGGACTGTGGTCACCATTGGGTATGGCATCTCAGAGAAGGGTCCCCTTTCCAGCACCTAATTTCATTAGGTGCTGGGTGTCAGATCACTTATTGATGTTTAAAATAAAATCTTACATCTGAGTTTTAAGAGTGACCAGCCTGATCAACATGGTGAAACTCCATCTCTACTAAAAAATACAAAATTAGCTGGGCATGGTGGTACATGCCTATAATCCCAGCTACTTGGGAGGCTGAGGCAGGAGAATTGCTTGAACCCGGGAGGCAGAGGTTGCAGTGAGCCGAGATCGCGCCATTGCACTTCAGCCTGTGCAACAAGAGCGAAACTCCATCTCAAAAAAAAAAAAAAAAAAAAAAAAAAAAAGAGTGGCTTAGCTATTTTTCTTTGGGGGAAGGTGGGCAAGAGAAACATAAGAGGGGATAAAAGTGATACAGGTTTGAGTTCTGCAACCTCCTCTGTAACTTTGGGCCAACATGAAATTCTTCTGGTCCTCTGCTCTCTCATTTGTGAACTACTGATAATAATACTTACCATATTAATTCATGTGAGAATCGAAATGAAAATGGGAATATGAACATAAAAGTGTCCCACCAATCTGGAATATTATCACATAACATGTTGCACACTTGTAATTTTTTATTTTAAAGTTTTAAATTTTGTTCTTTGAAGAATACTCTTCTAGATGTATAATTTAATTTAGCTCCATAAAGCATTTATTGACTACTTACGTGCTGGGTGTTACGCACAGTTCTGGAGATACAGAGAGGAGTAAGTAAGTCTCTGACTTTTAGGAAGGTCACAATGTTGTAGGGAGGCAGACATGTAAGATGCAGCTAAAAATTTTGTATTAGAAATGGTTAATTCTAACTTGGGAAAATTAATAATAGCTAAGCCTCGTGTAGTGCATATTACTTGCTTGGAGGTGAGCCAAATCCTTTGCTTGAGTGACCTCATTCAATCCCAACAGCCCCAGGAGGTAAGAACTACTATCATCCCATTCACAGATGAGGAAACTGAGGCTCAGTCAGATCAAGTAAGTCACATTCCCATAGTATCACAGCTGGCACGTGGTGGGCCAAATTAGAGTCCTGGGTCTGCTTGACTTCCCATTCCGAACTCTTCCCCATTGTTTGGTGCTCTGTCCCAAGTTAAAAGAGACTTCCTGGAAGATGTGGCCATAGGTGGGTTTCAACACAGAATTGGAAGTTTGCTAGGTACACAGAGGAGTAAGGGCATTCTGAGCAGAGGGAACGGCACAGGTAAAAGCACCTTGGCCAGGAAAGCATTTGTGCAGACAAGAACTGGAAGCAGTTACTAGTGGAGAGGGAACAGGTTAGAGGAATAAGCAGGGGCACAACTATGATCTCCCTTATGGCCCTTTGGTGAAAAAATAACAAGTATCTATATTCTAATTAATTATTTTGCTTATATATCCCGTTTGTCAAAAAGATTTTGCAGCAAAGTGGGATCTGTTGTTACCTTTATGGTACAGGGTTACAAAACATACTTTAAATTTTAGAATCAGAAAACTTTAAGGATGAAATGCACTTAAAAGATCAAATTTATTCTATGCAAGAGGAAATCAAAACGGAATGCATGTAAATGTCTCAATCAAGGTTACAAAGGAGTTTAACCAGCCAAACCAGAATATTTGCATTTTTTTAGATTAATTATGGTGTTAAAGTAAACATTAAGTGAGAATTACAGAATTATCTTCAGATGCATTTATAGAAATTGGTGAGTTGAAAAGAGGGAGAGATGCAGTTGATAATTCCAGAAAGTGAGAAGGAAGTTCTGCTGAAGCTGTAGGTTTCCCATTGAGAACGCTTGCGACAACTCTTTGGAGAATGCTGCTGGGTGTCTAAGTGGGTGCCTTGGCTGGGTAAAAGCTGGGAATCAGGTCTGCCTGGAAGGTAGAATTTACTGTTATCTTTCTATGTCTATTTATTAATTTTCATTGGCTACTTAAATGGCGGCCTGGTACAGATGTGGCCTGGTTCTTGTTCTCACCAAGCCCATGATCTGAAAGATATAACAGACAAGAAAACAGGTAATTGCAACAAACTGGGATTAGTCACATAATATGGAATAGGATGCTTTGGGAGCCCACAGGAGTGAGCAACCAAATGGGTTAGGAAAAGCTTCCTGAGGAGAATAATGTCTAAAGAAAGACTTGAAAGGTGAGTGAAAGTGGGGTAAAAGGGAGAACAAATAGTGCTCTAGGCAAAGGAAACAGTTTGTGCAAATGCCCCAAGAAGACCACAGCATTTGGGAAAATTAGCTTGAATGCACTTTCCCATTTGATAGTCCTGGCATGGAGTGTGTAAGTTGGGAGTGACATGAGAGTTTTTTCTCTATCTTTTCCTTCTCCAATACGCATATATGTGTGTGTGTGTGTGTGTGTGTGTGTGTGTGTGTGTGTATATATATGCAGTTTATTAGATAATGTCTCAACTGTGATAAAAAAGATTGAAATGCATTTGGGAATGACACAGAGAGCAGGTGCTGACATGCTGGGACATACTAAATGATTGCACAAAACAAAAGCTCCAATATTTCTCTTTCCCATGTCACTACAGCCATCCCACTGACCTGAGAACCAGTCTCCCCAAAGTGACTACTTCTCACCCTAAGAGGGAAAACAAAAAGGCATGAAATCAATGCTCTGAATGTAAACTAGAGAGAGTACAGCAGGAGGGGAGAGCAATAAAGTGAGCAGGCCTGAGTGATGGTGGTAGCCAGCTGGATTCTCAGGTCACAGAGTAATTTACTCACTGGTCCTAGGCCACTGGCTAATTATCCAGACAGCCCCAATCCTGGTGCGAAGCCTCCTGCTGCTCATGTTATTAATACCAGCAGCAACCAGCGGGTGTTGGTGGGAGCAGAGGAGCAGACTGAGTTGTCAGACTGCTGAGCGAATGCAGGGGCACCTGCCTGGTGCCTCTGAATTGGACCTCACCAGGAAAACTGACCCAGCGACAGCATTCAGCTCTTGGCTCAGCCACTGCATGGGCCCCCAGGGAGACCCTCCCCAAGGATGGCTGAGATCTTGGGCAGAGGAAGAAGTCACCCAACTCCTGGAGTTTGACCAACTTATGTCAAAGAACCTCTGCCTGTTTCCCCCTTGGAGTTGACTGGAAAGTAATTTTGAAGCCTCTCCAGAATAACTTAATACCCATGCAGTAATGTCAAACACTACTCTTTGACACGGCCTGGGAATTAGGCTTCACTGCACTCAGATGGGGCCAGGGAAGGTTATAGTGTTTGTTTTAGGGTTTAATAATTTGGGAGATTGACCTTAGGTTACCCTGAATGGGTTTCAGGGGCCAGTTGGGATGGAGGTGGAGTTGTCTTGTCTCACATACCCCACTTTAAATTATGATAACATATGTAAAGTGACTAGCGCATAGTAGACATTTTCAATCAATGTAAGTGCACTGCTCTTTTTCCCCTATAACTTTATCCAGTAAATGCCCTCCATCTGACTGATCTTTCATCTTTTCCCTCTAGGACAGTGGTTCTCAACCAGGAGCAATTTCGCTTCATAGGTGACATTGCAATGCTGGGAGACTATTTTGGTTGTCACAACTGGGGGCAGTGGGACGTTCCTGGCATTTGGTGGAAGAAGCCAAGGATGCTGGTAAAAATCCTGCAATGTACAGAACAACCCTCCACAACAAAGAATTATCAAGTCCAAATATCAATAGTGCTGAGGTTGAGAAATCCTACTCTAGGAGATTCTGTACACTGTAGCTTGAGTAATCCCTGTAAATACAAATCTTGTCATTTGCTTGCTTAAAAAGACCCAGATGGTCTAGTTATCATAAATAATGCATTCCAAATTATTAACTCAATACAGAGCACCTGTCCTGTGGCAGGCACTGTGCTATGGTGTGAGATTGCACAAGTACATCTATATAGACCCTGACCTTGAAGAGATGGTTACAAAACACTGACTTCCCATCATCTCCAGGGTAAAGTCCAATCAACTGAGGGTAGAGATGGGGTGTAGAAGAATGAAAAATAAGAACTTTGTTTTAGGACATGAGGAGCTAGTTTGGTGGTGGGCCATCCAGGTAGATTGGGCAGAAAGGACAAGAACCAGTACGTTAGATGTGGAAGAACTTTCTACACCAAAAAGAGGGGGAATCTGTGTGTTTCTAATTTCAGTAAATAGAACTCCCAGCTTTGCAGGTTCCAAGCCAGGAACCCATGCTTTCTTCTTGACCCTTTTCTCTTTCTTAGGCTCTCTATTCTGAATACCATGAAGGAATTATGCCCCAATGGTATAAAATATCCATTGTGTAAAAGTATCCAATGGTGTGAAGTATCCATTGTGTAAAATATACCCAATGGTGTAAAGTATCCATTATTTTAGACTATTGTGTGTGTAATGGATTAACATCTCACCATTGCATTTAGAAATGGTATTAGCTATATACTATTGTTAGGATAATTTTTTAAAAAGTTATTCATGATATTTTTTGTAGAATTTAATTTTCTCAAGAGACCCTTACTGAGACAGACTGCCAAACATCGTGTCTCTATGGCTCGTGTTTTAATTGAACTCTTAACATTGTTATCTTTAAAATATCTCTTTTCTTTTCTTTTTAAAAATAACAATCCCTCATGATTACCATTTGTTTTGAGACAAGGCCTGTCTCTGTAGCCCAGGCTGGAGTGCAGTGGCGCCATTACAGCTCACTGTAAAGCTTCATTAAAAAAGTTTGAAACACCTGCAAACTTCCAAAAGAGTTACATACACAGATTTTTAAAACTTAAACACTTGAGAGTAAGCTGCTGACATAATGTCCCGTTGCCTCCAAATACTTTAGTGCACAGTTCTGACAATTCTCCATAACAACAATATATCATCAAAATCAGGAAATTAATATTGGCATATTATTAACATCCAATCCTCAGATCCCATTAGTTACCCTAATTACTCCAATAATATGCTCTATAGCCAGAAGTTATAGTTCAGAATCAAGCCTCGAATTTAGTTATTATCACTCCTTCAATGTGGACCAGTTTCTCAGACTTTCCTAAATTTTCATGACCTTGAAACTCTTGACAATTACTGGCCAGTTATTTTGTAGAATGTCTTTCTGTTTGGGTCTGCATAAAATTTCCTCATGGTTAGATTCAGGTTATGCATCTCTAGCAGGAATGATGCTGTGTTTTCACAGCATCTTACTAGATGATGCATGATTTCAATTTGTCCTGCTACCGATGATGTTTACTTTAATCATTTGATTATCTCTGCCAGGATTGTCCAGTTAAATTTACTCATTTTTGGCCGGGCGCGGTGGCTCAAGCCTGTAATCCCAGCACTTTGGGAGGCCGAGACGGGCGGATCACGAGGTCAGGAGATCGAGACCATCCTGGCTAACATGGTGAAACCCCGTCTCTACTAAAAAAAAAAATACAAAAAACTAGCCGGGCGATGGCGGGCGCCTTAGTCCCAGCTTGAGGCGGGAGAATGGCGTAAACCGGGAGGCGGAGCTTGCAGTGAGCGAGATCCGGCCACTGCATCCAGCTGGGCGACAGAGCGAGACTCAGTCTCAAAAAAAAAAAAAAAAAATTTACTCATTTTAACTTTGTAATAATAAGTATTTTATAGGTAGGGAATTTGAAAATATGTAAATAATGTGTTTCCCTTTGAACTTCTCATTTATTCATTTATTTATTTTATTCAATGGGTTATACTTTGTTACTATTTTATTTTGCTGCTCAAATTTTCTTTGATTTGGTCAGTAGGAACCCCTTTAAGCTGAATTCTCTGTCCTTTTGACATGGTTCCATCATTCTCCAAGCCCTTCTGTGTTTTTTAGCACAAGATATTTTAGGCTTATCTTGTAATTTCTGTACCCCAGCCCTGAAATCAGCCATTTATCCAAGGAGCCCTGGTTTCTTTCACTAGAGAGTGGTATTTTAGAAACCACACATTGGTATGAATTGTACTCATAGCTAGTGAAGTGTTGCTGATCTCAGACCCTCTCAGGGGACAGAGTTAGGAACGAGATATATCTTTCCATAGTGATCTATCTATCTATGTATTTCTACATCTATCACTATATATTGAAAACCATAATGCTTCCAATTTCAGTCCAGTATCACAGGGTTCCCGCTAGTTTTATTCCTTTCTATAATTGGTTTTTTTTGTTTGTTTGTTTGTTTGTTTGTTTGTTTTTTTTTTTTTTTGAGACGGAGTCTCGCTCTGTCGTACAGGCTGGGGTGCAGTGGCGAGATCTCGGCTCACTGCAATGCAAGCTCCGCCTCCCGGGTTCCCGCCATTCTCCTGCCTCAGCCTCCCGAGTAGCTGGGACTACAGGCGCCCGCCACCTCGCCCGGCTAGTTTTTTGCATTTTTAGTAGAGACGGGGTTTCACCGTGTTAGCCAGGAAGGTCTCCATCTCCTGACCTCGTGATCCGCCCGCCTTCGCCTCCCAAAGCGTTGGGATTACAGGCGTGAGCCACCGCACCCGGCCTCCTTTCTATAATTGCAATTCTCTTTTCTAACAATGAGAAACCAGTTCTCAATATCCTTAATATATTTACTTATTTGATCAGTCTCCCCATATATAAGCAATCTTCCATCAATGACACCATCCTTTCTTAGCATGTATTACTTCTCACTCTACTTGGGTGGAAGCCTCCTGTATTAATCTGCTTGGGCTGCTATAACAAAATGCATAGACTGGGTAGCTAATAAACAACAAAAATTTATTTCTCACAGTACTCTGACTGAAAAATCCAGCGACTGGTCAGGATCCAGCCTTCTTATTAATAAATGGTACCTTTTAGCTGTATCCTCACATGGTACAAGAAAAGAGCTAACGGCCCGGCGTGGTGGCTCATGACTGTAATCCCAGCACTTTGGTAGGCTGAGGCGGGTGGATCACGAGGTCAGGAGATGGAGACCATCCTGACTAACACGATGAAACCCTGTCTCTACTAAAAATACAAAAAATTATCTGGGCATGGTGGCGGGCGCATGTAGTCCCAGCTACTTGGGAGGCTGAGGCAGGAGAATAGCGTGAACCTGGGAGGTGGAGCTTGCAGTGAGCCAAGATCACGCCACTGCACTCCAGCCTGGGCTACAGAGCAAGACTCCGTCTCAAAAATAAAAAATAAAAAACAAAAAACAAAAAACAAAAAAAAAAGAAAGAAAGAAAGAAAAGAGCTAGCTCTCTGGGGCCTCTTTTATAAGGGCACTAATCTCAATTATGAATGTTCTGCACTCATGGCCTGATTACCTCCCAAAGGACCCACCTTTCAATATCATCACCTTAGGGGTTAGGATTTCAACATATGAATTTTGAGGGAGACACAAATATTCAGACCATAGCTCTCCTTCCCGTAATGGACCCTCTTCTCACCCTGCTAGGGCTCATATGGGGTTGACCTCCACCCAACACCAGATGGATACTCTTCTCACTCTGATCAGGCTCCAGTATCCCGTGCCAGCTTTCATGGATGGCCTCCTCTTCCTAGTCCTCAAACCTCTGCAACAAGCAGCCCTCCTATGCTGCCAGACCCCTTCTTACCCTACTTGAGCTCTGATACTCAGCACGGTGTTCACCCTGATGTAGAAGCCCTTCTCATCCTGTTTAGATACCATCCATCTGAAACTCTTTTTGTTTCCAAATTAAAAAAAAAAAAAATTATTTCTTATTTTTTTGAGACAGAGTCTCACTGTGTCGCCCAGGGTGGAGTGCAGTGGTGACATTGTTATCTATGGCAGGTATCCGATTTACCGGCAGCGAATCCATATGGATCTGCAGCAGCCTCAAGTCTTGCCTCCTCAGAATAAAGAATTCGATTGAGGGGCATAAGGCAGAAGAAGAGACTAAGGCAAGTTTCAGAGCAGGACTGAAAGTTTATTAAAAAGCTTTAGAGCAGGTATGAAAAAAAGTGAAGTACAGTTAAAAGAGGGCAAAGCGGGCATCTTAAAGGACAAGTGCGGGGTTTGACCTTTTGACTTGGAGTTTTATATGTTGGCACGCTTCCAGGGTCTTTCATCCCTTCTGCTCTGATTCTTTCCTTGAGGTGGGCTGTCCGCATGTGCAGGGGCCTGCCAGCATTTGGGAGGGACCACATGCGCATTGTGTTTACTGGAGTTACGCGCATGCTCACTTCAGACATTCTTCCCTGGCCAGCCGAATGTTCCTAGAAGGTCATATACCAGTTAAAGTCTGCCATTTTGCCTCTTAGTGCGCATGTGTGAGCCCACTTACCCAACTCCTGAAATCTTATCAGCAAGCTACACCAGTTCCAGGTTTTTCCTATCTATAGGGAGTCTGCCTTTCCCTGGTGCTGGTTGCGACCAGTTATTGTTTTAGAGACAGTTAACAACCTCCTGACCATCATCTGATGTTCATCTAATTTTCCTGGGGTGGGGGGACTCTCTCCTGCCCTGTTAATGTCTAACTAGCTACCTGTTGTAACCATATCAATGCTCACTGCAGCCTGGACCTCCTGGGCTCAAGCAATCCTCCCACCATAGCCTCCCAAAGTGCTGGATTACAGGCGTGAGCCACCATGGCTAGACCATATGACACTGTACACAAGGCCTCTCCTCTGTAGGGATGACCTCCTCATCCTCTTCTGACTCAGATACCTCACACCAGGCTGCTACCACATGTGGATGTCCTCCTCATTCCCTGTGGGCTCAGATTTCCAGTGATGGACCGCCCTGCTGTACAGACACCCTCTTCACCCTGCCTGGGTTCCCTCCCACTCTGTCACTCTGGGTCCCCTCTCTGACTGCAGATCTGGCTTGGTGCCACCTAATGTCTTGGCACTGAATTGTAAGGGAAGGGAAGGGAAGGAGAAAATGAAGAGAGTTATAGTAACTTTTAATATTTTTAAAGCAAGTTCTCTTACTATTTTTACTTGTAAAATTTTTTTGGTTGTTTTTACTTTTTTTGATTGCTTTAAAATAATTTATGGAGACAAAAATCCATTGAAATTCTAGTTGCAATTGCATTGGAAAGGACTGAAATTGTTATGTTGTGAATGAAATCTTATACTGAAACTTGGTAAGCTTCTCTGCTTAGTTTTTGTTTTATATTTTTCTTTTCTTTTCTTTTCTTTTTTTTTTTTTGAGACGGAGTCTCGCCCTGTCGCCCAAGCTGGAGTGCAGTGGCCGGATCTCAGCTCACTGCAAGCTCCGCCTCCCGGGTTTACGCCATTCTCCTGCCTCAGCCTCCCGAGTAGCTGGGACTACAGGCGCCTGCCACCTCGCCCGGCTAGATTTTTGTATTTTTCAGTAGAGACGGGGTTTCACCGTGTTCGCCAGGATGATCTCGATCTCCTGACCTCGTGATCCGCCCGTCTCGGCCTCCCAAAGTGCTGGGATTACAGGCTTGAGCCACCCCGCCCGGCCGTTTTATATTTTTCTATGAGATTTTATGGTTTTCCATTATACAGATTTTATACTTTTCTTGTTAAATTTATTCTTAGGTGTTTTATGAGTACAGGTGGAAATTTTTTCCTATTTTCCTTTCTAATGGATTATTGTCACAAGGAGACAAGCTATTGATTTTTGTATGTATGCCTCCTTCTTTACTGAAAATCTCCTGATCATTTTGACCTTTGAATACTGATATGTGGCAGGACTCAGTCCTTATACTTCTCTTTTCAGTCTATACTTACTCTCTATATTATCCATCATTCTCCTGGCCTTAATATCATATATATACATACATATAAAAATATATATGTATGTGTATATGTATGTATATGTATACATATATGTATGTATATATACATACACACACATACAGTATATATAATGTAAAAATATATGTATGTGTATATATACTGATTCTTATGTCTAGACTGGATTCCAGACACATATTTCAAACTGTCTACCCGATCTCTCCATTTGAATGGCTAATAGATATCTCACACTCAGGGTCCCCAAACTCGACTCCTGAATCTGTTTCTCCAAACCTGCTCCCCATGCTGTGTTCCCATGTCAATAAATGACAGTTTTGTTCTTCCAGATTCCTAGGCCAGAAGTCTTAGAATAATTCTTGAATTCTTTCTTTTGCATTCTGCATCCAATCTGACAGAATCCTGGCAGCTCCACCTTAAAATATATCTCACTGCCTTCTCTGCTATCACCTTTCCCTGTACATATTTTTCCTTCAATGCCTTATCAACTAATAATCAATATATTTTACCTATTTATTTTGTTTACTCTTTGTTTTCCATCAGCAGTACAGTGAAAGCTCTATAGGGGCAGGGATGTATTTCTGTTTTGTTCACATCTGTATCCTCAGATCCTAAAACAATTTCTGGAACACAGTATGTACTTATTAAATATTTATTGAATAAGTTTGGTATCTTGTATTCTACTATCTTGACAAATGCTAATAGTATGTTTTAAAGAGTCCTTTGGATTTTCTAAGTGTCACTTATACGTAATGAGAGCATTGTCTCTCCTTTTTAAACATTATACAGATTTTATATTTCTCTCATCTCCTTGTATTAGCCTAAAGCCTTCCAAAAACAATGCTCAGTGATAGTGGTGATAGCAGTCAACATTTTTGGTTCTTGATTACAATGAAAATGTCTTCAGTATTTATCTGTTTAATGGGATATATGGTTTTGTTTTTGGTTACTTTATCAAATTTAAGCAGTAATTTTTCGACTTAAAAAGATGCCAATGCTTGCTGAATTAACAAATACCTTTCCAGCATTCTGAGAATACCTGTGTGTATATGGTGGGGATGGATGGTTGTTTTCTTCTTTGCCTACTATCACACAGACCTTATGGTTGCTTTCCTTTCTTCTTGCCTATATCATCCTAGGTGTGCCACATATTTATTTTTCCCTTTAATTTCCCTCAAAGCATCATTAAGAAAAGTTATGTCTGTCATACTTTCAATAAAGGTTTGTGTAACAAAAGGGGTTATAGCATGTGCATGTAACAACTGACAGCTATCACTGATGTAAATATCAACAGACTATTTCTTGCCCTATGGATTTCTGGCTAGAAATATTTTCCAACTCACTGTCATGCTTTCTGGCATCATTGCTCTTCTACTCTTCCCCTAACCTCCTAGCTTTTAGCCTCTTTCTTGTACATTCCTGCTACTTATACATAGTTACTCAATTCTCTCTGTATTTTTACTTTCTCTTTTCTGCCATGACTTGCATTTAAATGTATAATTGTTGAAGTTTATTCAGCATCTAGAAATTTCTTAAAGTACGTAATCTATCATGCTGTAAGCAATTTATGTCTCTGTTTTTGTCTCTTAAGTTCTTACAATATTGCTTTATTGAGTTATCATTACAGTCAGGAAAATGCACAATCTGAAGGGAATAGATCAGTACTTTTTTAAAATATAGATATAAACTTAGGTGACCATCATCCAGAAAAAGATTAGAACATTTTCATGACTCCAGAAAGTTTCCCTATATCTCTTTCTGGGTGATGCCACCCCCTTCCAGAGGTAACCACTATATTGATTTCCATTACCATAGATCTGTTTTGCTTGTTATTGAACTTCACATAAATGGAATTATACAGAATGCACTTTTGTTTCTAGTTTGTTTTGCTCAACACAACAGTTTTGAGATCCCTCGTTGTTTTCACATGTTAGTAGTTTATATTATTGAGTAGGTATAATTCAATACTAAACAAAATACTAGCACATTGTATCCAACAGCAGATCAAAAAGATAATGCACTATGGTCAAGTGGGTTTTATTCCAGGGATGCAAGGTTGGTTCAACATACATAAATCAATAAATGTGATTCACCACATAAACAGAATTAAAAACAAAAACCATATGATCACATTGATAGATGCAGAAAAAGCATTAAAAAAATCCAGCATCCTTTCATGATAAAAACAGTTACCAAACTAGCATAGAAGAAATATACATCAAAATAATAAAGGCCACATATGACAAACCCATAAGCAACATCCTACTGAACAGAGAAAAGTTGAGAGCTTTCTCCCTAAGACCTGGAACAAGACAAAGATGCCTACTTTCACCACTTGTATTCAACCTAGTACTAGAAATCCCAGCTAGAGCAATCAGGCAAGAGAAAGAAATGAAAAGCATCCGAATTGGAAAAGAGGAAGTCAAATTATCTCTGCTACCTGATGATGTAATCTTACACCTATAAAATCTGACAGACCCCTCCAAAAGATTCCTAGATCTTATAAGTAACTTCACTGAAGTTTCAGGATAAAAAAATAAAACTACAAAAATTAGTAGCATTTCTATACATCAACGATGATAAAGCTAAGAACCAAATCAAGAATGTAATCTCATTTACAGTAGCTATGAAAAATATGTAGGAATACATTTAACCAAGGAGTTGAAAGATCTGTACAAGGAGAACTACAAAACACTGATGAAAGAAATCATATATGACAAAAACAAATGGAAAAACATCCCATGCTCATGGACGATCTCCTCCAAACTATTTTTTTTCTGATTTCTCTTCTTCCTTTTTGACAGAATACGTAGGGGAGAAACCTTCCTATTTTGAGTATCTCCATTCTTCCCCTGTCGGCCTTTACAAATTTTGACCTATTTAACAATATTGATTGGATGAGTCAAATCTTGATTGGAAGAATAAAAAATCTTCCAACAACAACAACAACAAAAGCCCAAGACCAGAGAGGTTCAGAGTTGAATCCTTTTTTTTCCCACATACTTTGTGTACACCTCTTATAGGCTTTGTAATATCACAATGTGATTACGTGTTTTTTATGTTTGTTGTTCTCACTGGGCAGGGATACTGACCCCCTCTGCCTTTCTAAACTATCATTTATTGATTATCTTCTATGTCCCAGGTACTGCCTAAGAATTTAACCTAAGGAATCTCATTTCATCGCTTCTTCAGCAACATCTGGAAATAGGTATTATGATCTCCACTTTAGAGGTGAAGATACAGAGAGCACAGATTTGAAGTGACTTGTTAAGTTGCGAGTTGAATGTTTACCTCTTTATATTCTGCATCAGCCAGCCTCGGGACCAGGCATGTGGCAAATGTTCAATGCTGAGTTACAACTAATATTATGAAGGTAAACCTCAGTGCAGACACCATCTATTCTAGGAATCCTCCGTAGCCTATTTCTGCGGATATTGCCTCCTCTTTGTTGCACATGAGCCTGGAACAGTCCTCTATTATCACACTTCTCACAGTGACCTTGATCAAGTCAGTTTTCTAAGTGTGTGGAGTGGACTATATGGATTTTGTATATATGTATCTTCTGGCAGGAGTGGGAGGTTGGACTGCCGAATTGGCTCTGGAGAAATGCTCCCAGAGTACCCAGGACTGAGGCAGTTAATTTGCCCCAGTGGTGAGGAGGAAATTTCTTGTAAAAGCTAGCTCCCCTCAGAACAAAGTGGCCTTTTATTTTTTAGCTTTGGAATGGAGCCTAGCTGTCCATGGAAACAAAGAGAGGAGCGAATCACTGAACCAGTCTTGCACATAAAAAACTGACCATGCCTGTCTTTGAAGTCTCCTTTATGTCATTTAGAAAACTTTGGATTATAGGGGTGTTTTTTCCTCCTTTTCTTCCTCAGTTCCTCACCCACCCCAATTTTTTTTTTCAGAGAAAAGAGAGAACTGGGTATAAGAGAACCTTTCTTTGAAACAGGGCAGAAGTCATTAATTAAGGTTCCCATTCATTCCTGCTGACACTTGCTCATCAATCAGATTTCCTCTTAGCATTCTGATGACCTTGCTGACCTGGGTCCTCCATACTGTCTGCCAGACAGAATTGAGACTCAGACCACACACCAGAACTGAGGGAGTGGGCTCTGACTCTCGGCTTCCTGAGATGGAGGAGAAAGGGTCTGGGGACAAAGCTGGCTGGTCGTGAGCTCTTCTGACTGAGGTGAAGGTGAATAAAGAAGACATTTTCTTTGCGGAAGCAAGTGTTGCTTACTTCACACAAGCAGTGATCTATAGCTGCCCTTCTCTTTTTCCCCAGAACCCAGAGCCAGCCATGGAGCTTGGAGCCCAGCCAGCTGAACCCAGGAAACGAGGCTAGCAATTTCTCTCTGCCAACTCAGCACTGCTGAAAGAA
Organism: Trachypithecus francoisi; assembly: GCF_009764315.1. Taxonomy (NCBI): domain Eukaryota; kingdom Metazoa; phylum Chordata; class Mammalia; order Primates; family Cercopithecidae; genus Trachypithecus; species Trachypithecus francoisi. The sequence continues at coordinate 72,566,782 of NW_022681473.1, read as the reverse complement.
GTTAACAGTTCTAGTCTTCTCTCAGAAAAGTACAGGAAACTGTTCTGGAGATGGGGGTGGCATCTGGGACTAGTCAGCCTAAGGTGTGGGACTTTTACTTCATTACTTGTTCATTTATTCATTCATTAAATACACATTTACCTGGCAGCCACTATGTACTAGGCAAATTTTACGTTATGTATAGTTTATCACAATTAAAAAAAAGAATTAAAAAATTATGTGTGTAGATAAACTTGGAAACACAAAAAACACTTGCTACATTATTGGGGGTAGTAAGGTTGTTGGTGAATTTCTTCTACATGTCTGGTGCTAGAAAGTATTTGCAACGCATAAAAACCTTAAAGAGAAAAATGGGCAAAAATATTAAATAGATTGTTCTAGAAAAAATATATATATACAAATTGTTAACAAATGCATGAAAAGATACTCAATATCATTAGTCATTAGGAAAATGAAAATCAAAATCACAACACACTACTTCAAACACACAAGATGGCTATGATAAAAGAAACAACAAAAAGTGGAAAATAGCGTATGCTAGCAAAGGTGGGGGAAAATCAAAACTTTCATGCATGACTGGTGGGAATATATTAATAAAATGGTGCAACTGCTTCGGAAATACAGAAAAGGAGAAGAGATTTTCTGGAATGATGCCTTTTTAACTAAGGGAGTGGGGATGGCATCTCATGTACCAATGGACAAGTTGGCCTGAGGTAGGAGTAAAGACAATCCATTCACAGTAACAAGAAGGAAGGAGGCGAATGTGGGCACAGACAAATGCATTAGGCCAAATGTAGTGATGCAACTTCTGAAAGTTCTATATGACTGTTTCTACTTCCTCAGTGAAGAAAGTGGAAGAGTGAATGGATCCGGAAGATGATTCCTGAGCAGTTACAAGGGCCTGCTTGAGCTTAAAGTCATGGACTTAAAGTCTGACCAGTCAGCATGGTTGTGTGTTGAGCTTCAGCCAGGTTCAGCTGCTCAGGTGCAGGCTGGAAATGAACAGGTGAATCTCACTGAGGTTGGAGCTTTTCAACAAAAGTATAATAAAGCAAGAAAGGGAAAATACAGTTGAAGAGAAAAATTATGATGATGAGAATACACTCTAAACCAGATTTGGAGGGGAGGGGAGTGAAGCCTCCACAGGTACTGATAGTGGTCGGGGGTGGTGAAAAGGAGTGGTATCTGTAGATTGGAGGTCTCTGTGGGGTCAAAAACTTGCTGGAATTGGGACACTCAAACTGGAAAGATAAGAGGGGGGATAATCAGAGAGTGGGATGCTTGAATCTCGAATTAAGTAAAATTTGCAAGTATTGGTGATAATAAGGTGCAGGGGCCGGGCGCGGTGGCTCAAGCCTGTAATCCCAGCACTTTGGGAGGCCGAGACGGGCGGATCACGAGGTCAGGAGATCGAGACCATCCTGGCTAACACGGTGAAACCCCGTCTCTACTAAAAATATACAAAAAATTAGCCGGGCGAGATGGCGGGCGCCTGTAGTCCCAGCTACTCGGGAGGCTGAGGCTAGAGAATGGCGTAAAAAACCCGGGAGGCGGAACTTGCAGTGAGGTGAGATCCGGCCACTGCACTCCAGCCTGGGCGACAGAGCGAGACTCCGTCTCAAAAAAAAAAAAAAAAAAAAAAAAAATAAGGTGCAGGACATGACCACGGGAATGAACGACTAGGCGAGGGTGTGAGACAATGGAGGAGATGAGGTCAATGAATACATAAGCCAGGATACAGGGAGGAAGAACTGCATGATTATTTAAATTATGTCTCAGTGAAATTATTGATTTAAACTAAAGAGAGCAAAAGTGAGATATAATCTTCAAGAAACAAAGGAGCATGACTTAGAGGCCAGTAGATGACAGCAATGAAGTGGGAATAGGGGACTGTATAGCCTGGTGATGTGATTAAAAGCAGAGCGTTAGGGCAGAGGGGTGACGTGGTCCACAGGCATCAAGATGGGCAAGGAAAACTTTTACGGCCACCAGGGCTCTGTGTGTCACGAATTTGGAGATAAAACAGCAACCACTTGAGAGGATTTCTGGAGAAGCAGTGTCCTCCTGGGAGAGTCAGATTTCTGTTAGAACAAGAAGACCAAGGGAGAGTACAAGAGTGAAGATGTGTGAGATTTGCTGATGACTGGCTCTGATTTCCAGGAGGATATAGCGGAAGAGTTTCCTCAGACATCTCCCCAGGTAGATGGCATCAGAAAAGTGGATATAGCAAGCCAAATGTGGATGAGAGCCCAGAGGACAAGGAAGCTCCACACTCCTTTTGGTGTCTGACTTAAGCAAATGGAAAGGGCATATGAGATTAACCCTGATGGTCTCAAGGCAGGTAGTGGTGTAGGCTGTGAGTGCTGGAGGGACAGGAAGGAGAGAGTGAGGGTCCTGTCAGGAGTACAGATCTCAAGAGAGGGCTGGTCTTTTCTGGATCAACCCAAACTCTGAGGCACTCTTCTCACTTATATGGCACAAGGTGTTCTGAGGCTTTCTCCTGACTCGATTGGTGGATGTTTCTGGTGAAACTGGGCTGTAGTTACTTGTTTAAAACCATCTATTGACATTTATTCCAGACCTGCTTTGGCTCCCCTTATGAACTGAGATGTTGGAAAGTAGCCTTGCAGGCTCACTCCTAAATTTGGCCTTTAAAATTGTGAATAACTCAGTGTGGCTGAAGATAATCACAGGATTACCAATAGATCATTCGTGGCAGATGTAAGTCAGTCAGGATATCCTTGATTCTGGGATGTCTGGCAAAGCACTGGGAGTAAGAGGTCATTGCATCTTAGTGTGCTCTTTGGGCCAGGTCTGATAGTGGTGTATACTATACACTTTTCTAAAAGTGTACTGGGCATCATACTTACTGGACTATTCAGATTATTTTTTAATATATTATAAATCTTGCTGCTTTGCAGCTCTTCACTCAATGACTCAATGTTGTCATCTGCCACTGCAAGGGTAGATACCACTATAAGCAAAATGTCCATTACTCAGAATTCAGCTTCACCCCTGAATTCTTTCATGAATTTCTAGTTAAACAATGGTTTTTAGATCAGGCATTTTTGACAGAAAAGATTGATTTTTTTTTCCTTTTTTCTATTTTTTTGAGATGGCGTTATTGCTCTGTTGCCAAGGCTGATCTCAAAGTCCCGTATTCAAGCAGTCTTCCTGCCTCAGCCTACCAACTACAACAGGGATGCACCATTCTGCCCGGCAAAGATTGATTTTTTTAAGTCTTAAGCTATCCTTCCATACCAAAAGCATTGTTTGAACTTCTATTTATTTATTTTTGAATTTTTCAACATGTTTATTTAAATGTAGCTAGTGATTTTCAGTTTTTGTTTTGTTTTGAGACAGGATCTAGCTCTGTCACCCAGGCTGGAATGCAGTGATGCAATCACAGCTCTCTGCAGCCTTGACCTCCTGGGCTCAAGAGATCCTCCTACTTCAGCCTCCTGAGTAGTTGGGACTACAGGCATGTGCTATCACACACAGCTAATTTTTTATTTTTTTGGGGACAGGTTCTCACTATGTTGTCCTGGCTGGTCTGGAACTCCTGGGCTCAAGCAATCCTCCTGATTGGCTTCCCAAAGTGGTGGGATTACAGGCATGAGTCACTGCACTGGCCTGGACTTTTTGATTACAATCTATGGTAACAAATATATTTTTTGTTATCACTCAACACACACCCCCCCCCCCACACACAGACACACATACACACATTCATGTAAAATTGTAATAAAAATTTCAGGAAATAGCATTGCCCTTATTCAGGAGATGCCCTCTGATTGATACTTTTTATTGTGTTTTAGATTTTGTTTCTAAAAATCTGGTTTTGACCCGCTAAATTGATTTTATGACACATTAGTAACATATAATTTTAAAAATTACTAAAAACTATAATACAAGGAATGTTCAGGGTACGTAGGAAGAGGATCTGACTCATGAGAAGTGCCTTGAGAAATCCCACCTCTTCTGGCAGTGTTAATCTTGGAAGGAGAAGAGAGACCATGGTAGGGTAAGACAGACAAAACACCAGCATTCTCATTTTCCCCTCTTTTTGGGGTCTAACTTTGAGGTATGTGTGCATGTTTGTGTGAGGGATGTGTGTGTGTGTGTTTATGTGTGTGCACCGTGGAAGTCTTCAGAGAGGCATAAGACAACTGAAGGCATTAGAAATATCGGCCTGGGTCCAGGGCTTAGGGACACAGCAAGCCTCTAGAAGAAGTTGTGCATTCCGGTTAGCACTGAGCCTAAGCTGAGGCACAAGCTGTACAGGGCAGCAGTGGCTGAGAAGTGGCCTAGATAGACAGTGTACGATAGTACTGCTGATTCCCCTGGTCTGTGCAGGACACACGGGGAATTCAAAAGTTCCTGCTTGGTTTGGTAATGGGGCTCAGATATGCCAAGGAGATTAGTGGACTAGCTGAGCTGGGCTTGAGATAAAGAAAAGATCACATAGAGGCCAGGTGCAGTGGCTCATACCTGTAACCTCAGCACTTTGGGAGGCAGAGGCAAGTGGATCACTTGAGGCTAGGAGTTCAAGACCAGCCCGGCCAACAAGGCAAAACCCTGTCTCTACTAAAAATACAAAAATTAGCTGGGCATGGTGGCACACGCCTATAATCCCAGCTACTCGGGTGGCTGAGGCAGGAGTACCACTTGAACCCGGGAGGCAGAGGCTGCAGTGAGCTGAGACTGTGCCACTGTACTCCAGCCTGGGTGACAGAGCAAGATGCTGTCTCAAAAACAAAAAAGAAGGAAATAAAGATCACAAAGATCACATAGGAGTTTTGCAACCCAGCTAAATGACTAGTACTAAGAATTTCAAAAGCAGTAGATACAGTATGATAGCCTTAAAAGACACGATGGAATCAGCAACACCTCATCGTGTACCAGTCTAGAGGCCAAATGAGAGTACAACATAAGGAACTTTCTGGAGAAATGTAAGGACCCTCCTCTTCAACTGCCGCAAGTCCAGGTAAGCTCCTCCTCATTGAGCCAAATGCCATTTCTAGGTGGATCAGAGGAAGGGAGAGAAAGTCAAAAGAGCACTGATCCCAAAGACACCAACATACACAAAAGAGACTGTTAGACATGAAGAGAAAGAGACACCATGAATTGAAAAATTTGTCTTCTGTCTCCTGCAACTTTTGAGGAGAATTGGAGCAATTAAAGAAAATATGAAACAGTAGTTTGTTAAATTGTACCCTCATTGCAGGAGTACTAATTTCGAGATATTTTGTCTTAGTAACCTGGACAAGCATGATTGTGCTCATCTTTATGTACCAACTGGGAAGTTTAGACAGCTTACCGATCACCCCAGCTCAGAAAGTATGTGCCATTAGCCTGATATCACCGATGAGGGTGCACAAACAAAAACATAAAGTAATGTGCCCAAGGCTGCATAGCTGGTAATTGCTTATCTGCCTTCAGGCCTATGTTATTTCCTCTGCACCTTGCAGTCTTCTTCGGTGATCTAATCAGGCCGTTGTCCCAGGCAGCATGGCAATTGGCAGTCACTGATTCCTTCGCTTTGTCCTAGGTCATAGATAGGACAAAACAGAAACAGGCAGATGATGATTTGATAAATATACTCAGAACCAGACTCTAGAGAGCCTTTAGATGCTCTTAGTACTCACTTATTTTTAGTGCTTCATAGTTCACAAAACTTGTCACATTTCTTAGTTGATCTTTATGAAAATGTCGAAGCAGATGTTCCTATTATTCTTTCTCCATAGAGGAAGGAGCCAGGTCTTAGGAGACCCATGTAAGTTTCTGAAAGGCACAGCGAAGGAGTGGAACATAGACCCTCAGCCAGATCCTTTTACTCCTAGAGAAACGCACATCCACAGACTCTGCTGCCCTATTTAGGTCAAGGACAGGCAGATACTGGCAAAATGTTCTGTTATGTTCCTGTCTTCTTCTCTCCAAGTGGGCTACAGGCCCCTTGGCTCTCCCTCACGTCCCCCTTCTTGTCCTCTGACTGGTGCTTGTCTTTGTGTGTCTGGCTGTGCTGTTCAGGACAAGTGGAGTCTGAATTTTTGACAGGTGATAAATGGCTATGGTTTCATTTTCCTCCCTCCAGTCTGAGGGTTGGCAAGCACTGCAGCTGGGAAGCAGCTGCCCAGAGCTGGGGTGTGGTGGGAGAGGGGCCTCTGGAGGATGGCTGGCTATAGGCTGATGCGGTTACACAGGCTCCTGCCTCCACAGCCTTTGAAAGAAGGTCCTGCATGAACTCAGACCTGTCTTACCATCTGGTTAGGTATCTTTTCCTCTCTGGTTTTGAGGAGTCAAGAGGTAGTTAAGGGATAAAGGACAAATGTTTCCCTGGTGACTAGAGACCTATCTTGGAGGCCTGAATAAACTGGCTTCCACAAAAATGAAGAAAACAAAAAGCTCTAAATGAATTGTAAACAGAAGAACTGATGTGTCTCTTATCAGTCTGCTGCCTGTAGACTTTGGCTGAGAGATAATCACCATGGTTAGTGAGGATCCTGGAAGCCAGTTGTTATTCATTCCTAACTGTGTTCTCCCACCATTGTTTTGGCATAATAAAACCCTAAAGAATATAAAATCCCCAGCGCTCTGCAGCATCGTGGCTTCTCTTTATGAACCAAAACCTCCTCATCCTTTTCCCAGCTCACCCCATCTGCTTGCACCCCCACCCCCACCAAGTGCACAGGACAAGGAGGGGGCTGAGCAGGTGGCATTCTGGACCTCACACCTTCACTTCCATCAGAAGAGCTCTGCTCTCATCTGCTTTACGAAATGACCTACTGGGCACCATTTACTCATAAGGTTTCCTCTGTGGAAAACTTCCTGCTGTTAGATGTTCACTATCTTTAGCTACAACAGACAGGGTTGGGGAAGAGGGTGAGGTGGGTGGATTCAGGCTTCCTGCTCTCCACTTACTGTATAAGTAGGCACAAATAATTGTTGGTGCTTGCCATCTGTTTTTCCCTCCAACTGTGACACAAGAAGGAAGGCGAGGAAGCCCTGGCACATCCTGTGTGTTCAGATGTCTGAAACCTAACTAGCTGCCTTTTCTTGATCACTCTAGTGTCTCAAGTCCTCCTGCCTCGGCCTCCTGAGTAGATGAAACTACAGGCTTGCGCCACTACACCGGGCTAGCATTTTATTATTTGCAGAGACAGAGTCTTGCTATGTTGCCCAGGCTGGTCTTGAACTTCTGGTCTCAAGTGATCCTCTTGCCTCTGCCCCACAAAACGGTGGGATTACAGGCATGAGCCACCATGCCTGGCCCTTTGCTAGATCTTGATGGGTACATTCTAGGAAGTTTCCTGCCTGAATTCTTACTAGGAGGAGATAAACAGGAATGTGAACACTTAAGGAAAGCCCAGAGGAGATAGTAAAATCTCTATCAGGATTGAGAGATTGGGCCATGCATAGAATTATTAGCAGGCACTGGGCCAAGTGCTGGAACCCAGAGGTGATCAAGACCCAGTCTTTGCCTTCATGGTGCTCACAGGCCAGGTGCCCTTATCGGAAGACAAGGCAACTGCCAAAGCAAATAGTTTCAATACAGTTTGCTCAGTGTTGTAATAGACTGCATATCAAAATCCATAGGAAGGAGAGAGTAGTTGCTGAATGGTAAGCTTCATGAAGGTAAACATCCTGTCTATCTTATTCACTACTATTTACCTAAGACCTTGCAGGGTGCTGGGATGTAATAGCTATTTATATATATTTGTTAAATAGAATTGATTCATTTACTCCAGGTATATCAAATGGTTTGACTCATTGATGTGATTATTCATTCATTTATTTAGTCATTTATCCACTCCTTAAATAGTGTTAGCTATTCATAGGTAGTAAGCAACTTATTATCATTTAATTTGAATATAAAGTTATACTCAAATAATAGTAGGGGGAATTTTGATTAAATGCAAGTAAAAAAGTAATGGCCTTGGACAAACCTTAGGGAATAGCTGAGAAGTAATGAGAACACCTACCCTTTAATGCACAATTATAGTGTGCCAGGTTTCTCAGAAGGTGAATAGTATTCTGTTTCTTATGCACATTGAAAAAGTTTACAGAGCTGACATAACTTACCCAGCTCATATAATGGGACTTAAACCGAGGTCTCTGCCCAACTCCAAGTCATTCCCTTGGAGTCAGGCGGGATCATTCCCTACTCTACTCTGCCTCTGCCACAGGGTATGAAACTTTAAAGTCAGGCCCTGGAGAAGTGACTGGAGCTGGGCACAGGGAGGGCCCATGTTGGAGGAATGAAGCTCTCTGTAGGGGAGACCTGACCTCTGACCTCTCGGGGGCATAGCCAAGAATTTGATTTAATCCAGACTGGTATCAGGTGGCCAGCAGTTTTATCTGGGAACCAGAACCACTTATGATACAGCAGCAAGGGTTCTTGGCAGTGATGATACTTAGACAATAGGGAATTGGGGAAAGGCAGGGACAGGATTTGAAGTAGGATTAGAGCTACCATCAGATTGGGAGGTGATGGTGAGAGAATTGGGATGAGGCAGAGACTCCTCAGCAAAGGTTGGGAGGGCTTTAGGACCCAGATCAAGCAGGCTGGGTTCAAAGAACTAAAGTAAACCAGGAAATTGCTGAACTAAATTAAAAGTTGCTTTTTAGGGCACAGCTCTCATTTTATCCTTTCGCCGATGTATTAACAACATAGCCGCTGTGTGGCACAGCATAAAGAATTTTGGACTTCGAGCACCTTTACCCATAATTGCTGGCTCTGAAGGTTTCATCAGGTGACCTAATCTCCCTGGATTTCATTTTCCTCGTCTTAAGTGAGAGGACTTTGACACTTGCTTCGCTCTGTGGTTCTGAGGATCATATGAGAGAGTTTGTGAAGTAGCACACTGTTAGGATGCTGAGGCTTTGTAACCACTGAAGTCGTATTCTTATGTTCTGTCTCTCATAAACCAGGGCTTGAAACTATGTGAGTGGATGCTGGTTTTGAAGGCAGAGCTGGTGGAATGGTACATGTCAGTGATTGTAGGGCAGTGGGGGCATCGATTAAAAATGGACCTTTTTAAGGCAGGGGGTGGTGGGGCTTTATTGAAAGTAACAAGAAATGCTCATAGAACAGCTCTTTATGCAGCGAGGAGCCAGTTTTTGCCTTGTTGCTAAGGTCCCGATTGTTTCCTGGCTGTGTTTTGTGTGTCTGTGTCAGGCCATTCTGTGGGCTCCTTTCAGGAAGTTGGTGATATTGGCCTGCAGATAATTAGATCAGTGTCATCACTTTCACTGTCCCCCTTTTTATTCTGCTGGGACAATTTGCATGAAAATAGAAGTGGGTGATATTCCTTTCCCATTAATAAGGCTCGCCTCTTACTTGGGGGCTATCCACCTATAGGGGATTTGGAAAAAAGAATCCCAAATCTCTATATAAGTGATCCTTTTTTAAAAAAGGCCTTAAAGACCCAAATGTTCGGCCCAACCATCCCCTTCCCAAACTGTCCTTTAAAAAAGATTTCCTCATAATACAGGTCTTCATCTGGGATGCAGCTTTTTCAAGAGAAATGTTTAGGAGGCCTGTATTCTGTAGTGAAATTTACTCTGATGTTAATAGATATATATTAGTTTTTACAGGTCTTCCCTCAGCTTACAGCTTATCAAAGAGCTAGACCCATTAGAAATCTTACTTTGCAACAGTGAAGTTTGGGAGGAAGATTCACGTATTTGTCGTTAATTTGCTATAAAGCAGTGGAGATGCAGTAGAAAGGATAGGTTTAGGCATCAAATGACCTCAATAACCCTGTTTTCTCATCCATAAAATGGTGACAACAAACTTACCTTGCTATTTTCATTTTCATATACAAACATGTGAATGATATATAAAAGGCCTAACAATGTAAGAGGCACGTATTAATTGCTCATTGGATTTATTTTTGCTTCTTTTTTTTTTTTTTTTGAGACGAAGTCTTGCTCTGTCACCCAGGCTGGAGTGCAGTGGCGAGATCTTGGCTCACTGCAAACTCCGCTTCCTGAGTTCATGCCATTCTCCTGCCTCAGCCTCCTGAGTAGTTGGGACTACAGGCACCCACTGCCACACCTGGCTAATTTTTTGTATTTTTAGTAGAGATGGGGTTTCACCTTGTTGGCTGGGCTGGTCTCCAACTCCTGACCTCGTGATCCTCCTGCTTTGGCCTCCCAAAGTGCTGGGATTATAGGTGTGAGCCACCGCGCCTGGCCTATTTTTGCTTCTTGTTCCTTTGTAATCTTCCCTCTCTCATATTTCTTAGTAATTAATGGAGAGATGATATCATTCTGGCACAAGACTTCTTGGATCAATGGATTTTACACTAACTGCTTCTAGCACATGTGAAATCATTGACATGGGGTAGTTTGTTTTTGATGCAGATCAAAAGGCAGACGTTAGCTTTGTTTTTTGTCTATTAAATGTAAGACATTTTCCTCCAGAAAGTGCTCCCATCCAGAAAATTCTCTCATCCAGAAAATTTTATGGGCAATTTTTTTTTTCAAAAGGAGTATGAGAGAAGTGTGGAGAGGGCAGAGGAGGAGGGGAAAGAGAGGTTTTTCTTTTTTTATGATTACTTTTCCAGTGCTAAGAAAGTTATTTAAGAAGCTATGTTATTTTTATGAGTTATTTAAGTTATGAGTTATTTAAGAGGCTATGTTCATTTTTAGGCCAGGATAGATATTTGAGACGTTAATTTACGTTATTTCTCTCTACATCTTCCCCACTTTCTTCCCTGCTTTGAGCAGGTAGCTAGTCTTTATGCTCCTTTGCCCCAGGATTTGTGGTAAGATAGAGAGTAGGGGCTACCCACATCTTCCTTTCCTGACTTTTCTCCACCAAAAGTCCAAGCCTGCTGAAGAAATCTTGCTGAATGTCCTGAGGGGTAGAAGTGAGGGATTGTGCCCTTTGAGAAGCATCAAGCAAGAGACTGGGTAGGGGATAAAGATTTTTGAGTCCCTTGAGTGATGACTCTTTCTCTGCTCTTTAGAGGTACCACCCAGGAGATGCAGAACTTTAGTGGCATCACTAACTCTGCCCAAGGTTCCCATGCTATAATTAATTTTAGAAAGTAGTTAATGTTTACACCTGCTATAATTCATTTATTTCTCACATAAACTCTATGGGTTAAGTATTATCATTCTCCTCATTTTATAGATTAGAAAACTGAGGTTCAGCTAGGCAGAGACAGAATTTAAACCTGGGGGATTTGGAATTGGTCCCTGAGCCTATTTTTCTAACCATATTTTTCTGTAATTCTGTACCTCTGGGCCAGAACTGGCCTGCAGATTATGCAAGACTGCGTATCAGCAAGAATGACCTATGATCAAGCATGTCCCAAAGTCTTGATGCCATGTAAGACCCCAGAACTTGTAATACCTGGGGAAGGGGTAACCCCAAGAGTGGTTAAGATATAACTTCCTGTCTATAGAGTTGGATGGAAACCTTAGTGTTGAAGTGAAAATGATTAAAAATAAATTTTAAAATGTGTATGTTGTTTTCTTTGTTGTTTATACATTGATATTCTCATCTACTAAAAACTTTGATAAAATTTGGCAAAGGAGTGTAAAAAAGTATTTATATAATCTCATCTAAAATATTAACATTAATAACTTGCATTTACTGAGTGCTTACATATGCCATGAGACATAATATATATTTTTTAAAAGTATATAGATTTTGGAGATACAAGTGCAGTTTTGTTTCATGGGTATATTGCATAGTGGTGAAGTCTGGGCTCTTAGTGTAGCCATTACCTGAATAGTGCACACTGTACCCCTCAAATAATTTCTCATCCCTCACCCCCGCTACTCTTCTCAGTCTCCAGTGTCTATTATTCCATGTGTATGAATTATTTCACTCCATTTATAACTCCAGTGTCTACACCCACATGTATGAATTATTTCACTTCCACTTATAACTAAGAACATACAGTGTCTCATTTTCTGTTTCTGGGTTATTTCACATAAGATAATTGCCTCCAGTTCCATCCATGTTGCTGCAAAAGACATGATTTTGTTCTTCTTATGGTTGAGTAGTATTCAATTGCATGTGTGTGTGTGTGTGTGTGTGTGTGTATATATATATATATATATATATATATATAGCACATTTAAAAAATCCAGTCATCCACTGATGGATACTTGAGTTGATTCCATATCTTTGCTATTGTGAATAGTACTGAGATAAACATACATATGCAGGCATCTTTTTAATATAATGATTTCTTTTCCCTTGTGTAGATACCCAGTAGTGGTATCACTGGATCAAACGGTAGTTCTATTTTTAGTTCTCTTAGAAATCTCCATATTGTTTTCCATAGAGGTTGTACTAATTTATTTAATCCTGTGGCCTTATGTGGACAGGATTAAGGTCCTAGGGAAATTAAATAACTAGTCCAAGCACAGACCATCACTAAGTTGTGGCGTTAGGATTCAGATCCAGGATAATATGATTTGAAAGCCATTGCTCTTTTCCAGTACGAAGCATCTAGTGCTTCCACACTACCACCACTAGGTAGAAACATCCTCAATGAAATAATACAGGTTTAATTTATGATCATATTAAAAATACATCGGCCGGGCGCCGTGGCTCACGCCTGTAATCCCAACACTTCGGGAGGCCGAGGCGGGCGGATCACGAGGTCAGGAGATCAAGATCATCCTGGCTAACACGGTGAAACCCCGTCTTTACTACAAATACAAAAAATTAGCCTGGCGAGGTGGCGATGGCTGTAGTCCCAGCTACTCGGGAGGCTGAGGCAGGAGAATGGCGTGAACCCGGGAGGCGGAGCTTGCAGTGAGCTGAGATCCGGCCACTGCACTCCAGCCTGGGCAACAGAGGGAGACTCCGTCTCAAAACAAAAACAAAAACAAAAAAAACCCAAAAAACTCAATTGCTTTTCTATCTAATGGCAATGAGCAATTGACATTTTAAATTAAAAACACAACTTCTTTTACATTATCACTAAAAATGACATAGTTATAAACAACACAATATGTATAATACTTATATGAGGAAAACTATACAACTGTTAAAAAAATCAAAGAAGACATAAATGAAAAGATATTCCATGTTCATGGACAGCAAGAAAATATTATTAAAATGTCAGTTCTTCCCATATAGATTTAACATAATCCCAATCAAAATCACAGTAACTTATTTTGTGGACATTGGTAAACAGATTCTGAAATTTATATAGAAAGGAAAAAGAACCAGAATATCCAACACAATACGGAAAAAAAAAATTGGCATTCTATGGCTTCAAGACTTACTATTCAGCCATAGTGATGAAAACATTGACAAAATAATAGACAAATAGATCAGTGGAACATAATGGAGAGCCCAGAAATAGACCCATGCAAATATAGTTCAACTGGACTTTGACAAAGGAGCAAAGGCAATTCAATGGAGAAAAGGCTTTTCAATAAATGGTGCTGGAACAACTGGACATCCCCATGCCAAAAAACAAAACAAACAAAACAAAACTTAGACACAGATTTTATACCTTTCACAAAAATGAACTCAAAATGAATCATAGACCTAAACATGATACAAAAATCTATACAACTTCCAGAAGACAACATGGGAGAAAATCTAGGTGAACTTGGGTTTGATGATGACTTTTTAGATATAGTACCAAAAGTATGATCCATGAAAGAAGAAGTTGATAATTTAGACTTCATTAAAATTAAGGACTTCTCTGTGGAAGGTAATATCAAGAAAATTTAAAGAAAAGCCACAGACTGGGAGAAGACATTTGCAGAACACATATCTGAGAAAGGACTTACACCCAAAATATACAAAACACTCTTAAAACTTAACAATATATAACCAACTCAAATGTGTTAAAACAACCCAATTACAAAGTGAGCAAAAGATATGAACTGAAGCACCTCCAAAGAGAATATACAGTTTGCAAATAAGCATATGAACAACTGCCCAACATCATATGTTATTATGTAATTGCAAATTAAGACACCAATGAGATAGCAATACACACCTATTAGAATGGCTAAAATCCAAAACACTGACAACACGAAGTGGTGAAAATATGTAACAACAGGAATCCTCATTCATTGCTGGTGGAAATGCAAAATAGTAGAGCTATTTTGGAAGATAGTCTATCAGTTTTTAACAAAGTGAAACATAGGCTTACCGTATGATTCAACAATTTCACTTCTTGGTATTTACCCACATGAGTGGAAAATTTATCCACACAGAAATTTGCACATGAATGCTTATAGCAGTTTTATTCTTGATTGTCAAAAACTGGAAGCAACTAAGATATCCTTCAACGGGTGAATGGATAAACGTACCGTGTACAATGAAATATTATTCAGTGATAAAAGAAATGAACTATAAAACTGTAAAAAGAGATGGAAGAAACATATATATATATATCGCTCAGTGAAAGAAACCAGTCTGAAAACCTACATACTGTATGATTCCAACTATTTGACATTCTGGCAAAGACAAAATTACAGAGATAGTTAAAGGAACAATAGTTATGTTACCAGTTGAAGGTACTTGTTCAGGTTCTTGGTATTTTGAACAAAGAATTGGACAAAATGTGCAAACAAAGCAAGGCAGCAAAAGCAGAGATTTATTTTAAAAGAAAGTTCACTCCACAGGGTGGGGGTGGGCTCAAGCAAGTGGCTCAAGAGTGTCACTTACAGATTTTTCTGGGGTTTAAATACCCTGTAGAGGTTTCCCATTGGTTCACTCTAAGCCGACAAAATAATGGCCCGTGACCAGTCTGATTGGTTGCAGGAGGGGACCAATCAGAGTGAAGACTAGGCCCACGACCAGTCTGATTGGTTATGGGAGGGGACCATTCGGAGGTATTGTCATTTTTCATCTGCCACCCAGCAAAAGCAGGGGTTGAAAAGAAAGTAGCCTCTGATATCCAGTCAGCATGAATCGGCCTTAAGTTCCCTGCCTCCAGACCTTATTCTCCTGCCTCAGTTGGTAGAGGTTTGGAGAAAAGGGACAAATAATTGTAATACAGGGCATTTTTAGGTCAGTGAGACTATCTTGTGTGATACATGGCATTAAACATTTGTCAAAATTAATAGAACTGTACAACCCAAAAAATGAACCCTATGGTAAACTATAAACCTTAGTTAATAATAATGAATCAATATTGGCTTATCAATTGTAACAAATAGCACAAATGCAAGATAATCGTAAGAGAAACTATGTGTGTACGGGGGAGGGTTTTCATGGGAAATCTCAGTTTCTGTACAATTTTTCTGTAAGCCTAAAACAGCTCTAAAAAATAAAGTCTATTAAAAATAGCTATTAATAAAATTCAATATCTATTCCTGTTTAAGTGTCTTTGTTTTATCAATGAAAGGATACGTTTTGAATGTGATAAATTATACTTACCGTTAGCCACCAGTCAACAATTACTCTCTAATTTTTTCTGTCCTCTTTACTATAAAAATTTCCTGAAAGTGTTGGCTAAGCTCACTCTCTCCGCTTTTGCATCTTCTAGTCTATCTTAATTCTTCACCACCATAGTGAAACCACTCTTGTTTACCAGTAACAATTGCTGTCCTGTGTCAAAAACCGAATGGTTGATCTCAGCCAGCATCTTTCTTGACCTCTCAACAGAATGCAACAGTTTTGTCTCCATAACACTACATTCTTCTCATTTTCTCCTACCTCATTTTTTACTTATGACCAGCTTCTTTTGGTGGCTCTTTCTCTTCATTCTGAGTTCTAAATGTTGAGGTGCTATTAGACTCTTCCTTCCCTATATGATCTGATTTAGTATAATGGCTTTCTTTACATAACTTTTACATATTGATGGCTCCTGAGTTTTATCTCTGACCCTGACCTCTTCTCTGAGCTCTAAACTCATGAACCCAATAATCTTCACTTTGATTCTAAGAGGCAGGTCCATCACATATAGTTTTGTGCACACACACACACACATATACTTACACACATATACACATATATATGTCTCAGAATCAATATACATCTCAACATGAAAAAATATATATAACTTTGGGAGGCCAAGGCAGGAGGATTACTTGAGACCAGCAGTTCAAGACCAGCCTTGGCAACATAGTGAGACTCTGTCTCTACAAAAATTTAAAAATATATATGTGTGTGTGTGTGTGTGTGTGTGTATAAACGTGGATGGCACTCCACTGAATCCCGTAGAGTTGTGCAACACATCATTCTTAAATTCAGTATTTTAAAATTAAACATGGCCAAAAATAACATTTTCCTCAAGTTCATTCTTACTCCAGTCTTTCCCAACTGAGTACAAGGCACCATATTCACTCCCTGTACTACAGAGGCTAGAAACTATACCTTTGCTGAACTTTCTTGCCATAGGGTTCTAGGTATGATTTAAGTTCTGACTGTAAGATGCGTTTACTTAAGACTTGGAAGGTCTTAATCATCTATGATGGTGATGGCTAATGTGTTGGCCCTGGCAGACATGGGATTTGCAACCATCAGACTCTATGTTTCCCCATGAGGAATAAGAATGCCATTGTGGTACACCAGTCAGAGTGGGGACTAGGGAGATCAGGTGAGAAATCAAATTTTGGTGGCATGCGCCCATAGTCCCAGCTATTTGGGAGGCTCCTGGGAGAACTGCTTGAGCCCGGGAGGTCGAGGCTGTAGTGAGCCGAGATCATCATGCCACTGCACTCTAGCCTGGGTGACAGAGGAAGACCCAGTCTCAAAACAAAAAACCAAAACCAAAAACAAACAAACAAACAAAAAGTCATCAGAGATATTGGCCTCTAGTTTTCCTTTTTTAACGTGTTTTTTACTTTTTACTTATTTTTTGAGATGGAGTCTTGCTCTGTTGCCCAGGCTGGAGTATAGTGGCATAATCTTGGCTCACTGCAACCTCCATCTCCCAGGTTCAAGTAACTCTGTTGCCTCAGCTTCCTTAGTAGCGAGGACTACAGGCTCCCACTACTATGACAGCTAATTTTTGTATTTTTAGTAGAGACTGGATTTTGCCATGTTGGCCAGGCTTGTCTTGAACTCCTGACCTCTGGGGATCCACCTCCTTCAGCCTCGTCAAATGCTGGGATTACAGGTGTGAGCCACTGCACCTGGCCTTTTAATGTGTTTTTGTCTGGCTTTAATAACAACGTCATATTGGCCTTGCAGAATGAGTTTGGAAGTATTCCCTCTTCCTCTATTTTCAGAATAATTTGACTAGTATTGGTGTTAGTTCTTTAAATGTTAGGTAGAATTCAGCAGTGAAATCATCGGGTCCTGGGCTTTTCTTTACTGGGAGACTTATTACAGCTTTGATGTCATTACTTGTTATTGTTCTGTTCAGGTTTTGGATTTCTTCATGGTTCAATCTTGGTACGTTGTATATGTCTAGGAATTTGCCCATTTTTTCTAGATTTCCCAATGTAATGACATAGTGTTGGTCATAGTAGCCACTAATGATCCTTTGAATTTCTTCAGTATCAGTTATAATGTCTCCTTTTTCATCTCTGACTTTATTTATTTTGATCTTCCGTCTTCTTTTCTTAGTCTGGCTAATGCTTTGTCAATTTTGCTTAACTTTTCAAAAAAATCATTTTTGTTTGTTTTTTTTTGTATTGTTTTCTTCATTTCAATTTCATTTATTTCTTCTCTGATCTTTATTATTTCTTTTCTTCTACTAATTTTGTGTTTGGTTTGCTCTTGCTTTTCTAGTTATTTAAGATGTATTGTTAGGCTGTTTATTTGCAGTTTTTCTTCTTTTTTGATGTGGGCACTTACAGCTATAAACATCCCTCTTAGCACTGCTTTTGCTGTATCCCACAGGTTTTGGTCTGTTGTGTTTCCATTATCATTTTTTTTAAGAAAATTTTCCACTTCCTTTTTTATTACTTCATTGGCTCACTGGTCATTCAGGAGCATGTTGTTTAATTTCCATGTATTTTTATAGTTTCCAAAATTCCTTTTGTTATTATACCTTTATTCCATCTTGGTCAGAGAAACTGCTTAGTATTATTTCAACTTTTTGAATGCTTTAAGACTTGTTTTATGACCTAACATATGGTCTATCCTTGAGGATAATCTTTGTGCTGAGGAAAAGAATCTCTATTCTGCAGCTGTTGGATGAAATGTTGTATAAATATCTATTAGGTCCATTTGGTATATAGTGCAGATTAAGTCCAGTGTTTCTTTGTTGATTTTCTGTCTGGAAGACCTTTCCAATGCTGAAAGTGGGGTGTTAGAGTCTCCAGCTATTATTATATTGGAGTCTATCTCTCTCTTGAGCTCCAATAATATTTGTTTTATTATATATGGGTGCTTCAGCATTGGATGCATATATATTTAAAATTGTTATAACCTCTTTAGCAATTCAGATCCCTTAATCATTATATAGTGACCTCCTTTGTCTCTTATTATATTTTTTGTCTTGAAATCTATTTTGTCTGATATAAGTATAGCTACTTCTGTTCTTTTTTGGTTTCTATTGTCATGGAATATACTTTTCCATTCTTTTGTTTTCAGTCTGTGTATTTCTTCATAGGTGAAGTGTCTATTTTGTAGGCAACAGATTATTGGGTCTTGTTTGTTTTTAATCCATTCAGGTACTCTATGTCTTTTGACTGAAAAGTTTAGTCCATTCCATTCAATGTTATTATTGATAAGTAAAAACGTACTTTTGCCATTCTGTTATGTTTTCTGGTTGTTTTGTGGTCTTCTCTTTCTTCTGTCTTTCCATCCTGTTTTCCCTTTAGTGAAGACCGTTTTCTCTGGTGATATGATTTAATTTCTTGCTTTTTATTTTTTGTGGATTTGTTGTATGTATTTTGGTTTGAGATTACCATGAGGCTTGCAAATACTGTCTTATAACCCATTATTTTAAGCTGATAACAACTTAATACTATTTTCATAAACAAATAAGCAAACAAGCAAAAGGAAACTAATAAAAACTCTATGTCCTAACTTTGTCGCCCTGCTTTTTAAATATTTGTCATTTCTATTTACATCTTATTGTACTGTCTATGTCTTGAAAGCTGTTGTAAGTATTATTTTTGATTGGTTCATCATTTAGTACTTCTATTTACGATTAGTTTACACACAACAACTACAGTGTGATAATATTCTGTGTTTCTGTGTGCTTACTATTGCCAGTGAGTTTTGTATCTTCAGATGATTTCTTATTTTTCATTAACATCATTTTCTTTCTGATTAAGGTACTCTTATTAGCATTTTTTGTAGGACAGGCCTGGTGTTAATGAAATCCCTCTGCTTTTGTTTGTCAGGGAAAATCTTTATTTTTCCTTCATGTTTGAAGAATATTTTCACCGGATATACTATTGTAGGATAAAAATTTTCATCCTTCAGCAATTTAAATATGTCATGCCACTCTCTCCTGGTCTGTAGGGTTTCTACTGAAAGTTGTTGCCACATGTTTTGGCACTCTATTGTATGTTATTTGTTTCTTTTCTCTTGCTTCTTTTAGGATTATTTCTTTATCTTTGACCTTTGGGAGTTTGATTATTAAATGCCTTGAGGTAGTCTTCTTTGGATTAAATCTGCTTGGTGTTCTATAACCTTCCTGTATTTGGATATTAGTATCTTTCTCAAGGTTTGGGAAGATCTCTGTTATCATCCCTTTAAATAACTTTTTACCCCTATCTCTTTCTCTATCTCCTCTTTAAGGCCAATAACTCTTAGATTTGCCCTTTTGAGGCTATTTTCTAGATCCCATAGGTGTGCTTCACTGGTTTTTATTCTTTTTATTTGTGTCTTATCTGACTGTGTATTTTCAAATAGCCTGTCTTCAAGCTCACTAATTCTTCTGCTTGATCAGTTCTGCTATTAAAAGACTCTGACACATTCTTCAATATGTCAACTGCATTTTTCAGCTCCAGAATATCTGCTTCATTCTTTTTAATTACTTCAGTCTCTGTTAAATTTGCCTGATTGAATTCTGAATTCCTTCCCTGTGTTTTCTTGAATTTCTTTTGAGTTTACTCAAAACAGATTTTTAATTCTCTGTCTGAAGGGTCACATAGCTCTGTTTCTCCAGGATTGATCCCTGTTGCCTTATTTAGTTCATATGGAGAGGTCATGTTTTTCTGTTTATCAATTATTTTTATTTATTTATTTATTTTTTTTGAGGCTAAGTCTCGCTCTGTTGCCCGGACTGGAGTGCAGTGGCCGGATCTCAGCTCACTGCAAGCTCCGCCTCCCGGGTTTACGCCATTCTCCTGCCTCAGCCTCCCGAGGAGCTGGGACTACAGGCGCCCGCCACCTCGCCCGGCTAGTTTTTGTATTTTTTTTAGTAGAGACGGGGTTTCACCGTGTTAGCCAGGATGGTCTCGATCTCCTGACCTCGTGATCCGCCCGTCTCGGCCTCCTAAAGTGCTGGGATTACAGGCTTGAGCCACCGCGCCTGGCCTGTTGATCAATTATTGATACATTTAGATGTTAATCTGTGTTGGGCATTAAAGACTTAAGTATTTATTGTAGTCTTCTCAGTCTGGGCTTGTTTGTACCCATTCTTCTTGGTAAGGTTTTCCAGATATTCAAAAGGATTTGGTTGTTGTGATCCAACCTGTGACTGCTTTAGGGGGCACCACAAGTCCAGTAACAATGTGGCTCCTGCAGACTTGTAGAAGTACTACCTTGATGGTCTTGGACAAGATCCAGAAGAATTCTCTGGATTACCAGGCAGAGACTGTTGTTCTCTTCTCTTACTTTCCCCAAACAAACAGAATCTCTCTCTCTCTTTCTATTTTGAGCCACATGGAACTGGAAGTGGAGTGACTCAAGCATCCCTGTGGTCACCACTAATGGAACTGTGCTGGGTTAGATCTGAAGCCAGCACAATACTGGTCTTTCCCAAGGTCTGCTATAATCATTCCCTAGCTGTGGCCTATGTTTGCTCCAGGCCCTGGGGCTCTACAATCAACAGATGGCAAAACCAGCCAGGCCTGTGTTCTTCCCTTCAGGGTCGTGAGCTCTGCGGGGCTCCAGGTAGGTTCCGAGGTGCCATCTGGGAGTGATTAAAGTAAAAAACCTTAGAAGTCGAGTTGGTATTCTATTGTATTGCAGTTAAGCTGGCACTCAAACTACAAGACACAGTCCTTCCCACTCTTCCCTTTTCTTTGCAAAGGCAGAGCAGCCTCACCTGTAGCCACGGCCATCACAGGTGCATGGGCAGTACTGTCAGTCTACCACTGATGTTCTCTTAAGGCCTGAGGGTGCTTCATTCAGCTTGTGGTGAATGCTGCCTGGCCTAGGACTCACTCTTCAGGGCATCAGGCTCCCTTCTGGTCCAGGGCAGGTCCAGAAATGCCATCCAAGAGCCAAGTCCTGGAATTGGGGACCCCAAGAGCCCAGTTGGTGCTCTACCTCCCTGAGGCTGAGCGGGTATCCAAGACAAAGTACCCTTTACTTTTTCCTTCACTTTTCTCACATGAAAGGAATCTCACCTCATAGCCACCATGGCTGAAAATGTGCTGAGTCTCACCTGAAGCCACCAAATCTCAGAGTCTCATCCAAGGCCCTCAACATAGTACCTGGGTATTGCTACTGGTTGTTCAGGGACAAAGGGCCCTTCAGTTAGCAGGTGATAAATGCTGCCAGGATTAGGTTCATCCCTTCAAGGCAGTGGGTTCCCTTCTGGGCCAGTGTTTTTCAAGAAATGCCATCTGGCATCTAAGGCCTATGATGGGGGCCTCTTGACTCTGACCAGTGCTCTATCCTGCTGTGGCTGAGCTGGCTTCCAAAATGCAAGACAAAGCCCTCGCCACTCTTCCCTCTTCTCTCTTAAAGCAAAGGAAAGGGGTCTTTTTGGAGCTATGAGCTATGCAGCCCTCGGTTAGGGGAAGAGTGATGCCAGCAGTCTCTTAGCCATCCTGGCTGGTGTCTCAGTAGGTTACATGTCCACCACCAGTCCACTGGCTCTGGGCTCAGTTCAGCCTTAGGACTCATATAGGAGTTGAAGTCCTTGTGGCCTATTCTGCCTTTCAAGTTTGTTTAGAGCCCCAGAACACTTAACTCACAGTGACTAGGCTTGTAGGAACTCATCTTTGGACTGCTGGGCTCCGTGATTTCTTCTTGGCTAGGGCTGGTTTAATGCTCCCTCTGTGGGTGGGCATCAGCTGAGTTTGTTCTGGTTTTGTTTTCTGTTATAATAGGGCAGCTCTGAGTTCAATGTCTCAGAATTACTGCTCTCTCCTTCCCCCTAGTGCACAGAAATGTGCTCCACACCATGCCACTGCTGCTGGGTGATGGGTGAGGGGTTGGTATTGGTGATTCAAAACTGTTTTCTTTTTCTTACTCTTCAGTGCCTCTTTCAGTGATATGAAGTTAAAACCAGGTACTGTGAGTGCCCACCTGATTTTTGGTTCTTATGAAGGTGCTTGTTTTGTGTAGATAGCTGTTAAATTGGTGTCCTTATGCAGAGGATGATTGGTGGAGCCTTCTAGTCCATCATCTTGCTCCTCTAAAACTTTCATGTTTAATATTTTTACAAACTGCCAAACTGTTTTCTGAAGTGGCTGCATCATTTTGTATTCTCACCAGAAATGTGTGAGTGTTTCAATTTCTCCACATTCTTACTGACACTGTTATTGTCTTTCTTTTTCATTTTAGCTATCCTAGAGAATATAAAGTCACATCCCATTGCTGTTTTATTTGTACCAATGAAGTTGAATATCTTTTCCTATGCGTATTGGCCATTTGTGTGTATTCTTTGGAGAACTGCCTATTCAAATCACTTGCCCATTTTAAAACTCTGTTGCCTTTTTGTTTTTGAATTGTAAGACTTAGTATATATTCTGGGTACAAATATCTTTTTGGATATATGATTTTCAAATACTTTTTTCCCATTCGTGAGTTGTCTTTCTATTTTATTGATACTATTCTTTGAAGCAAAACGTTTTAATTTTAATGAAGCTCATTCTATTTTTTTTCCTATATG
Source organism: Trachypithecus francoisi (assembly GCF_009764315.1). Taxonomy (NCBI): domain Eukaryota; kingdom Metazoa; phylum Chordata; class Mammalia; order Primates; family Cercopithecidae; genus Trachypithecus; species Trachypithecus francoisi. The sequence continues at coordinate 72,543,869 of NW_022681473.1, read as the reverse complement.
TTGTGCTTTGGTTGTCATATCTAAGGATAGACACACAGATTAATAGAATAGAATTGAAAGTCCAGAAATAAACCATTATGTTTATGGTCAGTTGGTATTTGTCAAAAGTGCCAAGACAATTCAAATGGAAAAGGAAAATAAATGGTGTGGGATAACTGGATATCCACAGGCAAAAGAATAAAGTTGAGCCCCGAACTCACACCACATACAAAAATTAACTTAACTGAATAATAACTCCAAGTATAAGAGTCAAAACTAGAAAACTCTTAGAAACAGGAATAAGTATTTGTAATTATGGATAATTTTAAGGGAATTGATTTTCAGATCCTTAGCTTCATATTTTAAATTTTGGATTCCTAAAATACATCTGCTTGAGAATGTGTCTGTGTGTCCAACTACTCTTCTGGTACTTTATAAACTCTGTTAAGGTATGCTGAATTCAGGCAGATGAGAAAATAAAAGTGATATCTTGACCTTAGCCTAACACTATTCACAACTAAGAACAAACAACTAACTATGTCATGAACCACGGTCCAGAAAAAACTTTTAATTTGAGATAAACCGTGAAACAACACTTTATCTTTTCTTAAACTATTAATAGTTCTGCTTAGCATTAATTCCTATCATAGATGAAGTATTGGGTTTATTTCTTCTAAGTTACTGACTTCCACTTAGAAAACAACTACATGGCTCACTGCTTGTAATGCTGACCTTTGCAGTTGTGTAGCACCCCTTGCATGTACAATAATCACATGAGAAGCTACTGTTTTTCTTTCAATGAGAATAATGGATAAAATACCAGTAACTTTGTTCTTTTTGTCTTTAAATATTGCTATCGTTTTTATTCAGTGCTTGCATTCTTTTGGAAGCTGGCCCCTTTGCAAGCAACTTCTCTCAGCATTCAAATTTGTCTCTGAATCTTTGTCATAGAGTGAGGTGGTGGGAATACTGACAATTTTTGTCTAATGATTATACTTTTTATCTGATTGTTTAAAAAGTATATTGCCTTTGAGAGGAGTCTGGAAACAAAGCAAAGTGAGAGGCTGGTAAAAAATACCAATGCCAAACAAATCTTTAAAAACTACATTTAAATGTGAGAAATTCTTTTTAACCATTCTAAAAACTAATACCTAGGATTGTGTCATTAGCGAAAAGAAAAGGTGCTCTGAACAGCTAATGAAGTACACATTACATTATATAGGCAGGTGATGCTGATTGCTTTAAATGCGATTGGAATGTGTGCTGAGGCTGCCGAAATCTTCAAGCTAAAATGGATCAAGTCTATGGATGAGTTTTTCATGATTGCTTTCCAATTCAGTATGTTTCATTTATTATGGTAGTTAAAGCCACTTTTATCGTAAAATTATTTTAATTATAGCCAATTCTCATCTCATTTCCTCATATAGAAATTTAATATTTTCTACTTCCTATTAATAGAAAATAAAAGAATTTAAAAATTCAATGTGCCAGAATTATTAGGTTTTGAAGATACACCTGTATGCTCCAATATGGTAATGACATGTGGTTTTGAGCACTTAAAATGTGGCTGGTCTACCTTCCTTACACCATATACAAAATTAACTCCAGATGGATTAAAGGCTTAAATGTAAAACCCAAACCTATAAAAACTCAGGATGACAACCTAGGCAATACCATTCAGGACATAGGCACAGGCAAAGATTTCATGATGAAGACACCAAGAGCAACTGCAACAAAAGCAAAATTGACAAATGGGGTCTAATTAAACTAAGGAGCTTCTGCACAGCAAAATGAACTATTAAGCAGACACCCTACAGAATGGGGGAAAATTTTTGCAAACTATGCATCTGACAGAGGTCTAATATCTATTATCTATAAGGAACTTAAACAAATTTACAAGAAAAAACAATCCCATTAAAACATAGGCAAAGGACATGAACAGACACTTTTCAAAAGAGGACATACACGTGACCAACAATCATATGAGAAAAAGCTCAACATCACTGATCATTAGAGAAATGCAAATCAAAACCACAATGAGATACTATCTCACACCCATCAGAATGGCTACTATGAAAAAGTGAAAAAGTAACAGATGCTGGTGAGGTTGTGGAAAAAAAGGAACACTTATACATTGTTGATGGGAGTATAAATTAGTTCAACAATTGTGGAAGACAGTGGGGCAATTCCTCAAAGTCCTAAAGACAGAAATACCATTCAATCCAACAATCCCATTACTAGGTATGTATCCCCAGAATATAAATTGTTCTGTTATTAAGACACATGTATGTGTATGTTCATTGCAGCACTATCCACAATAGCAAAGACACGGCGTCAACTTAAACGCCCATCAATAATAGACTGGATAAGGCAAATGTGGTACATATACATCATGGAATACTATGCAGCCATAAAAAAGAACAAGATCATGTCCTTTGTAGGGACATGGATGAAGTTGGAGGCCATTATCCTTAGCAAACTAAAGCAGGAACAGAAAATGAAACACCACATGTTCTCACTTATAAGTAGGAGCTAAATGATGAAAACACATGGACACATAGAGGGGAACAACACACCCAGGACCTATCAGAGGGTGGAGGGTGGGAGGAGGGAGAGGATCGGGAAAAATAGCTTATGGGTACTAGGTTTAATACCTAGGTGATGAAATAGTTTGTACAACAAACCCCCATGACACAGGTTTACTTGTGTAACAAACCTGCACATGTGACCCTGAACTTAAAAGTTAAGAAAAAAGAAAAGAAAGGAAATGTGGTTGGTCTAAATTGAAATGTGCTGTGGGTGTAAAACACACACTATGTTTTGAAACTTAGGACAAACAAGTAAAAATCACTAATTTTTACATTGATTTCATGCTGTGCAATTATCATATTTTTGGTATATTCGTTTAAATAAAATGTATTCTTAAACATTTTTTTCTGTTTCTTTTTCCTTAAAAGGAAAAAATGTGGCTAGAAAACCTAAAACTATATATGTGCCTTGCATTTGCAGCTTGTATTATACCTTCTGTTGTATAATGCTGATATATATGTCTGTCTTCCATTAAATGTGAGAACATGTTTGATCATATATATGTAGTCTAGAGCAGAGATCTTCAAAAGTTTTGCTTGTGTATCCCTAAAGGAATTTTATTTATTTTATCTATTTATTTTCATGCAGGGACTCACTCTGTTGCCCAGGCTGGAATGCAGTGGCATGATCAAGACCACGCCTGGTGAATTTTTATTTATTTATTTTTGTAGAGATGAGGTCTCACTTTCTTGTACAGGTTTGTCTTGAATTACTTCCTGGCCTCAAGCTATCACACCCACTGTGGCCTCCCAAAGTGCTGGGATTATAAGCTGTGAGCCACCTCACCTGGCCTCTCCCTAAAAGAATTTTAAACAGCTTCACACCCCCTCACACATTTTCAAGTTGACATCTGCTATTTTCATATACATTTAAATATTGCAAGGAATGTAGTTTTTAAAATACATTACAAATAATGACATTTAAACAAAGGAACTGTTTTATGACTTTGAAATGAATCCATCCATATTTTTATGAAACTCATGGATTTGGAAATAGCATTGGCTGGGCACAGTGGCTCTGCTAGTAATACCAGCAGTTTGGGAGGAGGCTGAGGTGGGCAGACCACCTGAGGTCAGGAGTTCAAGACCAGCTTGGCCAACATGGTGAAACTCAGTCTTTACTAAAAATACAAAAATTAGCTGGGCGTGATGGTGGGCGCCTGTAATCCCAGCTACTCAGGAGACCAAGGCAAGAGAATCACTCGAACCCAGGAGGCAGAGGTTGCAGTGAACCAAGACCATACCACTGCACTCCAGCCTGGGTGACAGAACAAGACTCTATCTCCTAAAAAAAAAAAAAAAGAAAAAAGAAACTTACTATCACCCATTTAAAAAATAAATGAACAAGCTCTTTTTCAATATTTGAAAATTTTGTATTTATCTTTTTTCTTATTTTTTTCCACTGCCTTAAAAGAATTTTATTCTTAAGTAAAATATTGAAAGTCTCTGCAGATTATCCGGTCACAGTTTTTTGCAACAAATGTATATATTCATGTGTATGTATATTTAAAATCTCTTATGACTATAAAGACTATAAAGCTTCAAAGTGTCAGACCTTTTCTTTTTACTTTATCATTTCAATTATTAACTGATCAAATCGACATAAATATTAGGCAATTTAATTAATGATTATTAAACATGAGATAAAATCATATTTGGAAACGTATTTCTTAATGAGATGGATGGGACGGTGGACTTCACAGTGCCTTGATTGAAGGACTTCTCACATGATCTCTTCATTTTGATGCCCCTGACATTTTACACTTCACGACAATACACTATCTTAAGATTTGAGATGAATCATCTCTATTTTTATTATTATTATATTATTATTTATTTCAAAATAATCACAGACTTACCAAAGAGTTGAGATACAATACAAAGATTTTTTGTGGGTGTGAACCATTTGAAAGTAAGTTATGACATGATGTCTCATCACTCCCAAATACTTAAGTGTAACTTTCTTATGAGGAAGGTCATTCTTGTATATAAACACAGTACAAGAGTTAACACTGGGAAATTAACATTGGTACATTATTACTATATATTTCTTAGATCCTATTCAAGTTAAACCAGGATTTGCTCCATATCACTCTTTGCATTTAGTTGTCCTGTCTCTTTTGTCTTACTCAATTTAGAATAGTTCCTTAGTCTTTCCTTCTTTTACGACTTTGGCAATTTGAAGATTATAGGCCAGCTACTTTGTAGAATGTTCCTTGATTTGGGTTTGTCTAATATTTTCTCATGTTAGATTCAGATTATGCATTTTAGGCAGAAATATTTCAGAGATGTTTCTGTATTCTCAATACATTCTTATCTCAATCATATAAGATTTCAATCTCTTTGATGATGTTTATCTGATCACTGAAGTTGTACCCTCTGTCAAGTTACATATCCACTAAAAAGTTACTCTTATGCTTTACACAAAATACATATTTGTGGGAAGGTATTTTAAAGCTCTGTAAATATTCAATTTCTTAACAAACTTTTAATTTATTCATTTATCTACGAATGTCTGTTTGGATTTATGGTATTCTATTTTATTGAACGGATTTCTGTCATTGTTGTTGAGACAGAGTCTCGCTCTTGTCACCCAGGCATGCAATGGCGTGATCTCGGCTCACTGCAACCTCCGCCTCCCAGGTTCAAGCGATTCTCCTGCCTCGGCCTCACAAGCAGCTGGGATTACAGGCGTCTGCAACCCACGCCTGGCTAATTTTTTTGTATTTTTAGTAGAGATCGGGTTTCACCACGTTGGCGAGACTGGTCTCTAACTCCTGACCTCAGGGAATCCGCCTGCCTCAGCCTCCCAAAGTGTTGGGATTACAGGCGTGAGCCACTACTCTCAGCCTTATTGAATGGTTTATAATACATCATGATCATTATTTATTTTGATGCTCATGTTGTTCTCTATTTAGCCAGTGGCAACCTCCTCAAGCTGGCTTCTGAGTCCTTTGGATAAATCTTCATCTTTTTTTTTTTTTTTTAGCATGTCTCTTCTAGTACAAAAGATGTTCCAGGCTCATTTTGTGCTTTCCCTCGTCAGTATTAAAATCAGCCAGTTATCCAAGGAGTCAAGATCTAAGTGCCAGGTGTGCTCACTATTATTGGACTACTGCTGTTTCCAGACTCTCTTCGTGGACAGGGCCAGAGAACACACATTTGTGTCTATATTTCTACACATATCTGCCTGTATTGAAAACCAAAGGTTCATAGCAAAGCCTCCAATTCTAATCTAACACCGCAGGGACTATTTTAATTTTTTCCCCTACATTTCAATATTTATGGCTGTCTTCTCTGAAAGGGAGAATCTTGGCTCTTTTTATCCTTAATATATTTAATTTTTGATCTGTCTCCCTGTATGAAGCCAATTTCCCATCTGTGTTTCCTACATGAATGACCTCTTCCACCCTCTCCAACACTCTATGCTGGGCCTCCCCTCTCCATGGATGCCTACCTTACCTTGCTTGGACAAATCATGTCATTCCCCATTCCTCATTGTGCTCTGGCTCTGACGCTCCACAGTGAGCTCCACTCCACTGAACTTCCTCCTTGCCAACATCAGGCTGCCTCCCAGGCTTAACACCTCAACCTGCTTGGGCTCTGACACCTGATCATGGACCACCACAGCTCCCCTTCTTCACCCTGACCCATTGTTGCACTGCCAAGAGACTTCTACTTTGCTCTGCCTTACCTAAATGCTTTAGAAGTGAATTGTTCAGGAAGAGAAGGGAAAGGAAATAAAGAGAAAGGGAAAAGGATTTAGAAAAGGGGGAGAGAACAAGAGAAGGGCTATGCCTTGCTTTTTAAAGAAACAAAAAGAAGACAATCATGAGAGCCTAGGACAGGAAATGAGCCTCTACCATTAATTTTAAGAAAGAACCCACACAGAATTTAGGATACAGATACATATCTTGTTAGAGCTACAAGTATCTGAGTACTCTTGAAGAATCTTTTCACATCCTTTTTTTTTTTTTTTTTTTGAGACGGAGTCTCGCTGTGTCGCCCAGGCTGGAGTGCAGTGGCGCGATCTCGGCTCACTGCAAGCTCCGCCTCCCGGGTTCCCGCCATTCTCCCGCCTCAGCCTCCGAGTAGCTGGGACTACAGGCGCCCGCCACCGCGCCCGGCTAGTTTTTTGTATTTTTAGTAGAGACGGGGTTTCACCGTGTTAGCCAGGAGGGTCTCGATCTCCTGACCTCGTGATCCGCCCGCCTCGGCCTCCCAAAGTGCTGGGATTACAGGCTTGAGCCACCGCGCCCGGCCTCACATCCTTAAGTGTATGTAACACACTAGTTTGAAGACCACTGATACCTAAAGTAAGAGAATGAAAAACCTAAACACCTAGGAAGACACTTCCTACATCAGAATTCTGGAAAACAGACCCCCAAACATTCTAATTACCATAATTTTTTTACCCTAACTTCTGTAAGTGTACTCCTTGCCCCTCTGTCCTTCTTTCATCCAGCTCTCCTGTCTAGAAGCATAGTGCTGTCCATCCACACCTTCTCTGTGTGCTAGAATCCACTGACTTGGCCCTTTCTTCAACTTCTTCCTCCCCCAACTTTAAAACCAACCTCCTTTATAGATGGGGGCTCCAAGAGTTCTTCCTTTGCCTTTGCTGTGGGGATAGGTCTTTAGTGATCTGTGGTACCTCTGGTTAGAGATTTTCCCCTCAGGGACTCAGGGCTTGGAGTTCTGAGGTGGGCTGGATTAGAGGACACATTGAAGTTGGAAGGAGACTTGAGTTGGGACTTTGTATGTAGCATATCTAGGAAAGAAATCTTTAGTTTGGCAGCACTAAGTTCCACAAAGCACTATTATGAGATAAGTGTTTTATCACTACCATTTTACATAATGAATCTAAAATTATTTACTGAAGTAACTTGGTCAAGATCATAAATCTAAGAGCAGAGAACTAGGCAGATTTATTTCACATAAATTAATGATTAACAACTTCAATTAAACCTGAGACATTGTCTGGCAATCATACTAGGTTCCTTCAGAATGCTCCTTTACCCACTTTCCATAATGGCTTCTGACATTTTTTTCTCTCTCTTCTGTCAAGAATAAAATTAGATGAAACTAGAATTTTTTCTTTTTTTTGGGAGACTGGAGTTTCATTATTACTCAAATCAGTCTCCTTGAGCATTTGGGGATCAGATCAGAGTTTTTAAGGACAGCTTGGTGGATGGGGGGAAGCCAGTGAGCCGGGAGTGCTGATTGGTCAGGTCAGAGATGAAATCATAGGGAGTCAAAGCTATCTTCTTGCGCTGAGTCAGTTTATTGATCTGGGTGGTGCCAGTTGAAAACTAGAAACTTTAAAAAAGTGTATTGTGCATACAGCAGAACAGTTCACAAACCAGGAGACCTCAAACTGAAAGTAGTAAGAAGCTCCGTTTATAAGTTACAAGTGCAGGCATAAAGTATACACGAATCAGCATATTTATCTTTATTATAATTGGCTATCATAAATCTATATTTCTCTTAGGGCAAGTAGAGCTGCATAAACTCATTTGTCCATAGACGGTTGTTTTAATTTTTTTAAATTTGATTTTTAATTGTGCATATTTGTGTGGTACAATTTGATGTTTCCATGCATATACATGTTGTATCATAATTAAATCAGGGTACTTAGTTTACCTATCATCTCATACATTTATCATGTCTTTGTGGTAAGAACATTTAAAAGCCTCTCTTCTAGGTATTTGTAATATATAATACCTTACTGTTTACTATAGTCACTCTACTGGGCAATAGACATCAAAACTTATTCCTCCTATTGAATTGTAGCTTGTACCTGTTGATCAACCTCTCCCCATCCTCTCTTCCTTTGCTCCCCTCCTCAGCCTCAGGTATCCACTGTTACACTGTTCCACTCTCTGCTCCTGTGATGTCAACTTTTATTTTTAAGATTCCACATATGAGTTAGATAACATGGTATTCGTATTTCTGTGTCTGGCTTATTTCACGTAACATGATGTCCTTAGGTCTATCTATGTGATTGCAAATGATAAGATTTCATCCTTTTATGGCTGAATAGTTTTCCATTGTGTGTATATACTAGATTTTTCTTTATCTATTCATCCATTCTTGGAGACTTATTTTGATTCTGTATCTTGGCTATTGTAAACAGTGCTGCATTGAACATGGGAGTGCATATATCTCTTCGAAATACTGATTTCATTTCCCATACAATCCAGTAGTGTGATTGGTGGATCAGATGGTAGTTCTATTTTTAACCTAATCTAGTTTATCTCTTTATGTATTTTAAACATATATTATTTATTTTATTTGTTCTTTTATTATTTTTGATACATAATAGTTGTACATATTTATGGGGTACAGTATGATATTTCCATACACATATGCAATGTGTAATGATCAGGGCAATTGATATATCCATCCTCTCAAATCTTTATTATTTCTTTGTACTGGTAATATTCAAAATCCTCTCTTCTTGCTACTTAAAAATATACTATAAATTGTTTCTTATAGTCACCTTCGGTGCTGTAAAACGCTAGATCTAATTCTTTCTAATTGTAACCTTGTATCTATTAACCAACCTTTTCCCATGCCTCTACCCCTTGCCCTTCCCAGCTTCTAGCAACAAGTATTCTACTCTCTACTTCTATGAGATCAACTTTTTAACCTCCCACATATAGGTAAGAACATGTGGTATTTATCTCTAGGTGCCTGACTTATTTCAAATAACATAATGTCCTCCAGGTGCATCCAAGTTGCCACAAATAATTGGATTTCATTATTTCTTGTGGCTAACTAGTATTCTATTGTGTATGTATACCCTATTTTCATTATCTTTTTGTCTGTTGATGAACAATTAAGTTTTTTCCATATTTTGGTTATTGTGACTAGTGCTGCAATAAAAACACCAGGCAGCTTTCCCCTCACAGTGTAAACAAAGCTACCAGGAAGTTCGAACTAGGTGGAGCCCACCACAGCACAGCAAAGCCGCTGTAGCCAAACTGCCTCTCTAGATTCCTCCTCTCTGAGCAGGGCATCTCTGAAAGAAAAACAGCAGGCCCAGTCAGGGGTTTATAGATAAAACTCCCATCTCCCCGGGACAGAGCTCCTGGGGGAAGGGGTTGCTGTGGGCACAGCTTCAGTAGACTTAAATGTTCCTGCCTGCCGACTCTGAAGAGAGCAGTGGATCTCCCAGCACAGCACTCGAGCTCTGCTAAGAGACAGAAATGCCTCCTTAGGTGGGTCCCTGACCGCAGTGCCTCCTGACTGGGAGACACCTCATATAGGAGAGCTGCTGGTGGTGGCCCTCTGGGATGAAGCTTCTAGAGGAAGGAACAGGCAGCAATCTTTGCTGTTCTGTAGCTTTTGCTGGTGATACCCAGGAAAACAGGGTCTGGAGTGGACCTCCAGCAAACTCCAGCAGACCTGCAGCAGAGGTGCCTGACTGTTAGAAGGAAAACTAACAAACAGAAAGCAGTCGCATCAATATCAACAAAAAGGATGTCCACACAGAAACCCCATCTGAAGGTCACCAATATCAAAGACCAAAGGTAGATAAATCCACAAAGATGAGGAAAACCAGCATAAAAAGGCTGAAAATTCCAAAAACTAGAATGCCTCTTCTCCTCCAAAGGATCACAACTCCTCACCAGCAAGGGAACAAAACTGGACAGAGAGTTAAGTTTGACGAATTGACAGAAGTAGGCTTTAGAATGTGGGTAATAACAAACTCCTCCGAGCTAAAAGAGCATGTTCTAACCCAATGCAAGGAAGCTAAGAACCTTGAAAAAAGGTTAGATGAATTGCTAGCTAGAATAACCACTTTAGAGAAGAACATGAATGACCCGATTGAGCTGAAAAACATAGCCTGAGAACGTTGTGAAACATACACAAGTATCAAGAGCCAAATAGATGAAGCAGAAGAAAGGATATCAGAGATTGAAGATCAACTTACTGAAATAAAGTGAGAAGACAAGATTAGAGAAAAAAGAATGAAAAGGAACAAACAAAGCCTCCAAGAAATATGGGACTGTGTGAAAAGACCAAACCTATGTTTAATTGGTGTACCTGAAAGTGACAGGGAGAATGGAACCAACTTGGAAAACACTCTGCAGGATATCATCCAGAACTTCCCTAACCTAACAGGTAAGGCCAACATTCAAATTTGGGAAATACAGAGAGCACCACAAAGATACTCCTTGAGAAGAGCAACCCCAAGTCACATAATTCTCAGATTTACCAAGGTTTAAATGAAGGAAAAAATGTTAAGGGCAGCCAGAGAGAAAGGTCAGGTTACCCACAAATGGAAGCCCATCAGACTAACAGCAGATCTCTCTGCAGAAACCCTATAGGCCACAAGAGAGTGGGGGCCAATATTCAACATCCTTAAAGAAAATAATTTTCAACCCAGAATTTCATATGCAGCCAAACTAAGCTTCATAAGCTAAGGAGAAATAAAATCAATTATAGACAAGCAAATGCTGAGAGATTTTGTCACCACCAGGCCTGCCTTATAAGAACTCCTGAAGGAAGCACTAAATATGGAAAGGAAAAACCAGTACCGGCCATTGCAAAAACATACCAAATGGTAAAGACCATCGACACTATGAAGAAGTTGCATCAACTAACAGGCAAAATAACCAGCTAGCATCATAATGACAGGATCAAATTCACACATAACAATATTAACCTTAAATGTAAATGACTTAAATGCCCCAATTAAAAGACACAGCCTGGCAAATTGGATAGAGTCAAGACCCATCGGTGTGCTGTATTCAGGAGATCCATCTGATGTGCAAAGACACATATAGGCTCAAAATAAAGGGATTGAGGAATATTTACCAAGCAAATGGAAAGCAAAAACCAAACAAAACAAAACAGCAGGGGTTGCAATCCTAGTCTCTGACAAAACAGACTTTAAACCAACAAATATCAAAAAAGACAAAGAAGGGCATTACATAATGGTACAGGGATCAATGCAACAAGAAGAGCTAACTATCCTAAATATATATACACCCAATACAGGAACACCCAGATTCATAAAGCAAGTTCTTAGAGACCTACAAAGAGACTTAGACTCCCACACAATAATACTGGGAGACTTTGACACCCCACTGTCAATATTAGACAGATCAACAAGACAGAAAATTAACAAAGTTATTCAGGACTTGAAATCAGCTCTGGACCAAGCAGACTTAATAGATATCTACAGAACTCTCCATCCCAAATCAACAGAATATACATTCTTCTCAGTATCTCATCATACTTATTCTAAAATTGACCATGTAACTGGAAGTAAAACATTCCTCAGCTAATGCAAAAAAGTGGAAATCATAACAGTCTCTCAGACCACAGTGCAATCAAATTAGAACTGAGGATTAACAAACTCACTGAAAAACACACAACTACATGGAAACTGAACAACCTGCTCCTGAATGACTATTGTTTAAATAACGAAATTAAGGCAGAAATAAAAAAGTTCTTTGAAACCAATGAGAACAAGACACAACATACCAGAATCTCTGGGACACAGGCCAAAGCAGTGTTTAGAGGGAAATTTATAGCACTAAATGCCCACATGAGAAAGTGGGAAAGATCTAAAATCGACACCCTAACATCACAATTAAAAGAGCTAGAGAAGCAAGAACAAACAAATTCAAAAACTAGCAGAAGACAAGAAATAACTAAGGTCAGAGCAGAACCGAAGGAGATAGAGACATGAAAAACCCTTCAATAAGTCAATGAATCCAGGAGCTGGGTTTTTGAAAAGATTAACAAAATAGATAGACCACTAGCCAGACTAATCAAGAAGAAAAGAGAGCAGTGTTAAATAGATGCAATAAAAATGATAAAGGGGATATTACCACTGATCCCTCAGGAATACAAACTACCACCAAAGAATACTATAAACACCTCTATGCAAATAAACCAGAAAATCTAGAAGAAATGGATAAATTTCTAGACACATACACCTTCCCAAGACTAAACAAGGAAAAAGTCGAATCCCTGAATAGACCAATAACAAGTTCTGAAATTGAGGCAGGAATTAATAGACTACTAACCAAAAAAAAAGCCCAGGACCAGATGGATTCACAGCCGAATTCTATCAGAGGTACAAAGAGGAGCTGGTACCATTCCTCCTGAAACTATTTCAAACAATAGAAAAAGAAAAACTCCTCCCCAACTCATTTTAAGAGGCCAGCCTCATCCTCATACCAAAACCTGGTAGAGACACAACAAAAAAAGAAAATTTCGGGCCAATATCCGAGATGAACATCGATTTAAAAATCCTCAATAAAATACTAACAAACCAAATCCAGCAGCACATCAAAAAACCTGTCCATCACTATCAAATCTGCTTTATCCCTGGGATGCAAGGCTGGTTCAACATACGCAAATCAATAAACACAATCCATCACATAAACAGAACCAATGACAGAAACCACGTGATTATCTTAACAGATGCAGAAAAGGTCTTCGATAAAATTTAACACCCCTTCATGCTAAAAACTCTCAATAAACTAAGTATTGATGGAATGTATCTCAAAACAGTAAGAGCTATTTATGACAAACCCACAGCCAGTATCATACTGAATGGGCAAAAACAGGAAGCATTCCCTTTGAAAACTGGCACGAGACAGGGATGCCCTCTCTCACCACTCCTATTCAACGTAGTATTGGAAGTTCTGACCAGGGCAATCAGGCAAGAGAAAGAAATAAAGCGTATTCAAATAGGAAGAAAGGATGTCAAATTGTCTCTGTTTGCAGGTGACATGAACATATATTTAGAAAACCCCATCGTCTCAGCCCAAAATCTCCTTAAGCTGGTAAGCAACTTCAGCAAAGTCTCAGGAAACAAAATCAATGTGCAAAAATCACAAGCATTCCTATACACCAATAATAGACAAAGAGAGAGCCAAATTGTGAGTGAACTCCCATTCACAATTGTTACAAAAAGAATAAAATACCTAGGAATACAACTCACAAGGGATGTGAAAGAGCTCTTCAAGGAGAACTATAAACCACTGCTCAAGAAAATAAGAGAGGACACAAACAAATGGAAAAACATTCAATGCTCGTGGATAGGAAGAACGAATATTGTAAAAATGGCCATACTGCCCAAAGCAATTTATAGATTTCAATGCTATTCCAATCAAACTATCACTGATGTGCTTCACAGAATTAGACAAAACTACTTTAAATTTCATTTGGAACCAAAAAAGAGCACATATTGCCAAGAAATCCTAAATAAAAAGAACAAAGCTGGAGGCATCACACTACCTGACTTCAAACTATACTACAAGGCTACAGTAGCCAAAACAGCATGGTACCAGTACCAAAACAGATATATAGACCAATGGAACAGAACAGAGGCCTCAGAAATAATGCTACATATCTACAACCATCTGATCTTTGACAAACCTGACAAAAACAAGCAATGGGGAAAGGATTCCCTATTTAATAAATGGTGCTGGGAAAACTGGCTAGCCATATGCAGAAAACTGAAACTGGACCCCTTCCTTACATCTTATACAAAAATTAACTCAAGATGGATTAAAGACTTAAACCTAAGACCCAAAGCCATAAAAACCCTAGAAGAAAACCTAGGCAATACCATTCAGGATATAGGTATGGGCAAAGACTTCATGACTAAAATACCAAAAGCAATGGCAACAAAAGCCAAAATAGACAAATGGGATCTAATTAAACTAAAGAGCTTCTGCACAACAAAATAAACTGTCATCAGAATGAACAGGTAACCTACAGAATGGGAGAAAATTTTTGCAATCTATCCATCTGACAAAGGGCTAATATCCAGGATCTACAAGGAACTTAAATAAATTTACAAGATGAAAAACAACCCCATCAAAAAGTGGGCTAAGGATATGAACGTAGACTTCTCAAAAGAAGGCATTTATGCAGCCAACAAACATATGAGGAAAAGCTCATCATCACTGATCATTAGAGAAATGCAACTCAAAACCACAATGAGTTACTCAAAATCACGCCAGTTAGAATGGTGATCATTAAAAAGTCAGGAAACAACAGATGCTGGAGAGGGTGGAGAAACAGAAATGCTTTTACACTGTTGGTGGAAGTATAAATTAGTTCAACCATTGTGGAAGACAGTGTGGCAATTCCTCAGGGATCTAGAACCAGAAATAATATTTGACCCAGCAATCCCATTACTGGGTATATGCCCAAAAGATTATAAATCATTCTACTATAAAGACACATGCACATGTATGTGTATTGCAGCACTATTCACAATAGCAAAGACTTGGAACCAACCCAAATGCCCATCAATGATAGACTGGATAAAGAAAATGTGGCACATATACACCATGGAAAACTATGCAGCCATAAAAAAGGATGAGTTCATGTCCTTTGCAGGGCCATGGATGAAGCTGGAAACCATCATTCTCAGCAAACTAACATGGGAATGGAAAATCAAACAACGCAAGTTCTCACTCATAATTGTGAATTGAACAATGAGAACACATGGACACAGGGAGGGGAATATCACTCACTGGGGCCTGCCAGGGTGTGGGGGGATAGGGGAGGGATAGCATTAGGAGAAATATCTAATGTGGATGATGGATTGATGGGTGCAGCAAACAACCATGGCATGTGCATACTTATATAACAAACCTGCATGTTCTGCACATGTAACCCAGGACTTAAAGTATAATTAAAAAAAAAAAAAACTATTGCTGATTTCGATTTGTGTCTATGTTCCTGAAGGATATTGGTCTATTTTATTGTCTTCTAATGTCTTTCTCTGGTTTTGGTATCAGGATAATTCTGGCCTTATAAAATAATTTGGGATGTGATCCTTTCTCTTTTACATTCTGAAAGCAATTACAGAATCAATGTTGTTTCTTCTTTAAATGGTGGATATAATTCAACAGTGAAATTCTGATTCTGGAGATTTCTTTTTCAGACAATTTAAAGTTATAGATTTAATTTCTGTAATGGCTATAGGGCTTTTGCTTCTTGAGTGAGTTTTGATTGTGATTTTTGAGGGCTTCATCCATTTCATCTAAATAATTGAATGTATGTGCATAGAATTGTTCGTGCTGTTTTCTTATTATCCTTTTAATGTCAGTGGAATCTGTAGATATATCCTCTCTTCCATTTCTTATATTAGTAATTTGTGTCTTCTCTCATTTTAATTTGTTAGTATTGTTAGAGGTTCATAAAGTTTATTAATATTTTCAAGGAAACCACTTTTGGTTCATGACTTTTCTTCTCCTGTTTCTAATTTGTTGATTTTGTTTTTATAAATATTTTTCTTTTTTTTTTTTTTTTTTTTATTTTTTTTTTTTTTATTATACTTTAAGTTCTAGGGTACATGTGCATGACGTTTATATCATGTATAACTCCCCAATGCAATCCCTCCCTCCTCCCCCCTCCCCATGATAGGCCCCAGTGTGTGATGTTCCCCTTCCCGAGTCCAAGTGATCTCATTGTTCAGTTCCCACCTATGAGTGAGAACATGCGGTGTTTGGTTTTCTCTTCTTGTGATAGTTTGCTAAGAATGATGGTTTCCAGCTGCATCCATGTCCCTACAAAGGACGCAAACTCATCCTTTTTGATGGCTGCATAGTATTCCATGGTGTATATGTGCCACATTTTCTTAATCCAGTCTGTCACAGATGGACATTTGGTTGATTCCAAGTCTTTGCTATTGTGAATAGTGCCGCAATAAACAAACGTGTGCATGTGTCTTTGTAGTAGAGTAATTTATAATCCTTTGGGTATATACCCAGTAGTGGGATGGCTGGGTCATATGGTACATCTAGTTCTAGATCCTTGAGGAATCGCCATACTGTTTTCCATAATGGTTGAACTAGTTTACAATCCCACCAACAGTGTAAAAGTGTTCCTATTTCTCCACATCCTCTCCAACACCTGTTGTTTCCTGACTTCTTAATGATTGCCATTCTAACTGGTGTGAGATGGTATCTCATTGTGGTTTTGATTTGCATTTCTCTGATGGCCAGTGATGATGAGCATTTTTTCATGTGTCTGTTGGCTGTATGGATGTCTTCTTTTGAGAAATGTCTGTTCATATCCTTTCCCCACTTTTTGATGGGGTTGTTTGCTTTTTTCTTGTATATTTGTTTGAGTTCTTGTAGATTCTGGATATTAGCCCTTTGTCAGATGAGTAGGTTGCAAAAATTTTTTCCCATTCTGTAGGTTGCCTGTTCACTCTGATGGTAGTTTCTTTGGCTGTGCAAAAGCTCTTTAGTTTAATTAGATCCCATGTGTCAATTTTGCTTTTGCTGCCGTTGCTTTTGGTGTTTTAGACATGAAGTCCTTGCCCATGCCTATGTCCTGAATGGTACTACCTAGATTTTCTTCTAGGGTTTTTATGTATTAGGTCTAACATTTAAGTCTCTAATCCATCTTGAATTAATTTTCGTATAAGGGGTAAGGAAAGGATCCAGTTTCAGCTTTCTACTTATGGCTAGCCAATTTTCCCAGCACCATTTATTAAATAGGGAATCCTTTCCCCATTTCTTGTTTCTCTCAGGTTTGTCAAAGATCAGATGGCTGTAGATGTGTGGTATTATTTCTGAGGACTCTGTTCTGTTCCATTGGTCTATATCTCTGTTGTGGTACCAGTACCATGCTGTTTTGGTTACTGTAGCCTTGTAGTATAGTTTGAAGTCAGGTAGCGTGACGCCTCCAGCTTTGTCCTTTTGACTTAGGATTGTCTTGGCAATGCGGGCTCTTTTTTGGTTCCATATGAACTTTAAAGCCGTTTTTTCCAATTCTGTGAAGAAAGTCATTGGTAGCTTGATGGGGATGGCATTGAATCTATAAATCACCTTGGCAGTATGGCCATTTTCACGATATTGATTCTTCCTATCCATGAGCATGGTATGTTCTTCCATTTGTTTGTGTCCTCTTTGATTTCACTGAGCAGTGGTTTGTAGTTCTCCTTGAAGAGGTCCTTTACATCCCTTGTAAGCTGGATTCCTAGGTATTTGATTCTCTTTGAAGCAATTGTGAATGGAAGTTGATTCCTGATTTGGCTCTCTGCTTGTCTGTTACTGGTGTATAAGAATGCTTGTGATTTTTGCACATTAGTTTTGTATCCTGAGACTTTGCTGAAGTTGCTTATCAGCTTAAGCAGATTTTGGGCTGAGACAATGGGGTTTTCTAAATATACAATCATGTCATCTGCAAACAGGGACAATTTGACTTCTTCTTTTCCTAACTGGATACCCTTGATTTCTTTCTCTTGCCTGATTGCCCTAGCCAGAACTTCCAACACTATGTTGAATAGGAGTGGTGAGAGAGGGCATCCCTGTCTTGTGCCAGTTTTCAAAGGGAATTTTTCCAGTTTTTGCCCATTCAGTATGATATTAGCTGTGGGTTTGTCATAAATAGCTCTTATTATTTTGAGGTACGTTCCATCAATACCAATTTATTGAGCGTTTTTAGCATAAAGGGCTGTTGAATTTTGTCAAAAGCCTTTTCTGCATCTATTGAGATAATCATGTGGTTCTTGTCTTTGGTTCTGTTTATATGCTGGATTACGTTTATTGATTTGCGAATGTTGAACCAGCCTTGCATCCCAGGATGAAGCCCACTTGATCATGGTGGATAAGCTTTTTGATGTGCTGCTGAATCCGGTTTGCCAGTATTTTATTGAGGATTTTTGCATCGATGTTCATCAGGGATATTGGTCTAAAATTCTCTCTTTTTGTTGTGTCTCTGCCAGGCTTTGGTATCAGGATGATGTTGGCCTCATAAAAAGAGTTAGGAGGATTCCCTCTTTTTCTATTGATTGAAATAGTTTCAGAAGGAATGGTACCAGCTCCACCTTGTACCTCTGGTAGAATTCAGCTGTGAATCCATCTGGTCCTGGACTTTTTTTGGTGGTAGGCTATTAATTGTTGCCTCAATTTCAGAGCCTGCTATTGGTCTATTCAGGGATTCAACTTCTTCCTGGTTTAGTCTTGAAGAGTGTAAGTGTCCAGGAAATTATCCATTTCTTCTAGATTTTCTAGTTGATTTGCGTAGAGGTGTTTATAGTATTCTCTGATGGTAGTTTGTATTTCTGTGGGGTCGGTGGTGATATCCCCTTTATCATTTTTTATTGCGTCTATTTGATTCCTCTCTCTTTTCTTCTTTATTAGTCTAGCTAGCGGTCTGTCAATTTTGTTGATCTTTTCAAAAAACCAACTCCTGGATTCATTGATTTTTTGGAGGGTTTTTTGTGTCTCTATCTCCTTCAGTTCTGCTCTGATCTTAGTTATTTCTTGCCTTCTGCTAGCTTTTGAATGTGTTTGCTCTTGCCTCTCTAGTTCTTTTAATTGTGATGTTAGAGTGTCAATTTTAGATCTCTCCTGCTTTCTCTTGTGGGCATTTAGTGCTATAAATTTCCCTCTACACACTGCTTTAAATGTGTCCCAGAGATTCTGGTATGTTGTATCTTTGTTCTCATTGGTTTCAAAGAACATCTTTATTTCTGCTTTCATTTCGTTATGTACCCAGTAGTCATTCAGGAGCAGGTTGTTCAGTTTCCATGTAGTTGAGCGGTTTGATTGAGTTTCTTAGTCCTGAGTTCTAGTTTGATTGCACTGTGGTCTGAGAGACAGTTTGTATAATTTCTGTTCTTGTACATTGCTGAGGAGTGCTTTACTTCCAATTATGTGGTCAATTTTGGAATAAGTGCGATGTGGTGCTGAGAAGAATGTATATTCTGTTGATTTGGGGTGGAGAGTTCTATAGATGTCTATTAGGTCCGCTTGGTGCAGAGATGAGTTCAATTCCTGGATATCCTTGTTAACTTTCTGTCTCGTTGATCTGTCTAATGTTGACAGTGGAGTGTTGAAGTCTCCCATTATTATTGTATGGGAGTCTAAGTCTCTTTGTAGGTCTCTAAGGACTTGCTTTATGAATCTGGGTGCTCCTGTATTGGGTGCATATATATTTAGGAGAGAGCTCTTCCTGTTGAATTGATCCCTTTACCATTATGTAATGGCCTTCTTTGTCTCTTTTGATCTTTGATGGTTTAAAGTCTGTTTTATCAGAGACTAGGATTGCAACCCCTGCTTTTTTTGTTCTCCATTTGCTTGGTAGATCTTCCTCCATCCCTTTATTTTGAGCCTATGTATGTCTCTGCATGTGAGATGGGTCTCCTGAATACAGCAGACTGATGGGTCTTGACTCTTGATCCAGTTTGCCATCTGTGTCTTTTAATTGGAGCATTTAGTCCATTGACATTTAAGGTTAATATTGTTATGTGTGAACTTGATCCTGTCATTATGATATTAACTGGTTATTTTGCTCGTTAGTTGATGCAGTTTCTTCCTAGCCTCGATGGTCTTTACATTTTGGCATTTTTTTGCAATGGCTGGTACCGCTTGTTCCTTTCCATGTTTAGGGCTTCCTTCAGGGTCTCTTGTAAGGCAGGCCTGGTGGTGACAAAATCTCTAAGCATTTGCTTATCTGTAAAGGATTTGATTTCTCCTTCACAAATATGTTTTCTTCTGCTGCTTGTTTTTTGGCTTATTTTGCTCCTATTTTTCTAGTTTTTTTTTTTTTTTTTTTAAGATGGAAGCTTAGTTGATTGACTTGAGGACTTTCTTCTTCTTTAGAATAAGTTATTTTCCCCATAGTTCCACTCTCTCCAAAATCTATGTTCCTGGTATTTTTCCATTTCCAGGATTCTTTTCCCAGTCCTCTGCCAGCTAGGTTTTATTTATCTTGCTCTGCTATGACTGTACCCACTTCCAGGTTCAAGTGGCAGAAGAAGAGAGAGAAAAAGAAAGAATTGAGTTTGTCCCTCTGTCTTAGAAACTGGGAAGGAAAATTCTCCCATCCTTCAAAATTTTACTTGCCTGTAAGTCCTCTACCACTGCTGCCACTCACCTTGATGCTACCATCACCCCTGCAAGACTGCTTGGGGATTAGGGCATGAAAGAACTAAAAAAAAAAAAGGAAAGGAAAGAGGGATTCCCCAATATTTTCACTGAGTAAGATGCTCCTTGAGCCAGAATAGAATAATTTTTCCAGTGCTGTCCATTCATGACACTGTTTACTTCCTATTTTCAGGCTGTGAGTCCAGTCTGGAGAATATTGGTGGTAAAAATGGTAAACACACTGCCATTTGGTGATATTTCAGATTCTGGTCTTCCTTAATCTACCTATTACTATTCACTTTTCAGGGTCCTCATAGCTACCTTGTGTATTCTGTCCAGGTTTAATAGTTACCTTCAGTAGGAGAAGCAGAGTGAAGTGTGTTTACTCCATCTTATCTGGATCTGTAAACTTCAAATGTATTTTATTTCACAGTTTGTTAGTGTGATATACAACTTTATTTAGACATTTGGTATGTGGGCCTTCATGCATGTGTGTTCTTGCCTCAGGCCCTGCAAATGTAGGAGCAGGCATAGTTGTGAAGATTTAATGAAAGGGAATAAGTAGAGAGAACAGTATGTGTTTGTAAAATATCTATCAGATATTGGACACCAAGGAAACAATATTTATTGTCTGGTGTTTGTAATCACCTCTTCAAAATACCTGGGATAAAATTCCTAATTAATGTTGGATTATCTTCAGTTCAGGGAACTCACTGCCTTCTGAGATAGCAGATCTCATGCTTAGATAGTTCTGTGGTGAATTTCTACATTATATTGGTTTAAGATTTCTTTTTTTCCAGCTTTTTATTCATGGTTTCCAGCTAAAGCTTTTGCTTTTTGAAATAATAAGTCTAATCTCTTACTCAAACGAAGTACTTTAATTATTTGAAGAAAGTTGTTTCTAATTTTCCCTGGGCTAACATTCTCTTTCCATTGTCTCTCATTCCCTTCCCCCTCCACTGCTGCTTTTCTTATCTTCCCTTTCTTCTCTCCTTTCTTTTACATCAGTCACAAATATTTATTAAATCTCTACCTGTCATAGTATCTGTCAGGCACTGAGGATACCTTCTTTCCTTTCCTCAGAAAGATTATACACTGTTTAAAATAAAGGGATGCTATAAGAATGTTCTGAACCTTTTGGAAGCATCCTTTCTCTTATGGTTTAATTTTGATCATCCTCTTCCTCGCAGTCATGTTTCATGGCCATGGGACCCTCCCAGCCAGGTGCTGGATATAATCTCCTGGTGTGCCGTTTGCTAAAACCATTGGAAAAGTGCAGTATTAGGGTGGGAGTGACCCGATTTTCCAGGTGCAGTGCAGTCTATCACTTCCCTTGTCTAGGAAAGGGAATTTCCCCGACCCCTTGTGCTTCCCGGGTGAGGCAGTGCCTCTCCCTGCTTCGGCTCATGCTCAGTGGGCTGCACCCACTGTCCTGCACCCACTGTCTGACAAGCCCCAGTGAGATGAATCTGGTACCTCAGTTGGAAATGCAGAAATCATCCGTCTTCTGCGTTGCTCATGCTGGGAGCTGTAGACTGGAGCTGTTCCTATTAGGTCATCTTGGAACCTAGTCCTCCCAGTCATTTTTCTCTATACAAGCTATAACACACCAACAATCTCCTTAACTTGTGGCCTGACTGTAGACCAATCAGTGCAGATCTGGAAAGTCCTCTTATCTCCCATTTTATAAGGCTAAACTCTTTTGAATAGGTTGATGATTATTTATGTAGTGATAAGTCATGACTGGAAGAGTGCATTGGAATGGCTGATGCCGTATGCAGAAGGTGGACTTGTCATATATGCATTTTCTAATGAGTATTCTCCCCACAGCTAAATGTCAAACTGTAATTAGGTGCACAGAATTCACACAGAATGGCATAACTATTCTAGAGTCTGGCAATTTTTAATGTAAGATGAATAAAACTTTATGTGTTGCTCTGATGCAGATGAAAACTCTGATAACCATTAGGGTAGATTTGGACATAGTCTCTCCCAGAAGTTGTCACAGGCAGCAGTTTTGCTATGAATCCAGAATTTTATGTTGTGGAGGGCCCATGATTTATACTGGTCAACTGTGACTCATTTATGGTAGATAGATGAAGGATAAAATAATACTATTTAGTGGGTCATCATACTTACTATTAAAAATGAAGACATGCATGTATGATTTTTTCAATTTTAGAGTATTTTCAAGGTGACTTTAAATTGCCTGATGCTGTCTCCTAGAAACTAAATCGGTGGCTTAGAATTCAAAAAAAGGAAGTGGGTTCTAGAAAGGGAGCATATAGTTTCTTAGGAAGGACGTTTTGCTTTTTCTATAGAGCTTTGCAACTGAAAATTTGTATTTGGATTCCAGTGACCCTGAACAATGAGGGTGGAAGTGGGTCTTTATTTTTTTCAGGCTGCTTTTCAGATTTCTCATTAAATTCTCTGTGACAAGTGGCTGTCATTTTTGATGTTAAAAACATTCTTAAAGATGAAAGCCAGAAAAGACCTTGACTAGGGTAATAAAATCTGTAATATACCCTGGAACAGACTATATAAAGATTTGAAGACAGATGAAGGACAGAGAGGCATGTTAAGAAGAATTCTCAGCTCATGGCAGCTTAGTAGAGAAAAGCTAAGATCACCATATGGTTATTTTTTTCTGCCAAAGCACAGTGGCTTTTGCTTCTTGCACATAAGAGTTGGAAATCATAGCATTTCAGCATGTATTAGTGAAAGTTCTATCTCACCATGCTATGAAATTATAACTTAGAAGAGGAAGTTGAAGAGAAAATTCTTCAGAGGATTTACACCTACTTGTGAAAATCCAAAATCTAAAAGAGAGGCTACTGAGACAGATTTCAGAGCAAAGTACTCAAATCAAATATAGCTCTGATTTGTAGTGTGAGAAGAAAGAACTGGATTTCCTCTGAGAGATATTTCTTATCCCTGACTGAAACAGTGAGGAAACTGAAAAGAATGGCCTTTGGTCCTTCAAATGTTCAAAGAATGACAGTGAAAGCCTAATCTTAAACAAAATATTTTTTTAAAAAATGTTAACAAATACTTCTTGTGGCATGTAACAGAGTCTCCTCCTATTTCCTTCTCAAAATTAGATCATTCTTCCGTATCCTCTAAGAGCCTAAAATTCACTTTGGGATGACTCTGGTGAACAAAAAGCAAACACTATCTCAAGCCTGCATTCTGAGCTTTTATGTCTCATTGCCTGTCACAGGGAAGCTTCCTGGACATTTTAGACTTTTTAAAAAACTGCAATTCAATAAAAATGAAGATTTTCCTTTTAGGTCACCATTTCTTCTGGCAGACTGAGCCTAAAGTGCACTTTATTTCCCTTTAATTTAACAGCTCCAGCAGCTTTTCCAGTTAAATCGACTGTTCATTATTGAGCCCCATTTAGGAAGGGGCTGTGCAGTGCAGTTTAATGAATCCTTGGCACAAAGCTCCCTTTCAGGACTGGGAAAGAATAGGAGCTGTTCAGGCCCTGTAGGGCTGTATGTCAAAGCCAGCCCATAATGCCTGTCAGCCAAGGGCAGAAATTCCCACTGATATAAGAATGTGTAAGAAATCAACTTTCACCACCGAGGAGCAGATTAAGACACGATCAGGAAATGAGACTGTAGGTTTAGAACAGTGACACCTGTTTGAAGAGAGAGATTTTCCCATCCCTTCATCACTGTGTGGCTGGAGTGGGGGCTGGGAGAAGCTGCAGCATAGCCAAGCCCTCAAAGCCCTCCAGGTCCTCTGAGAGGGGAAGCAAAGACAGAGTGGGTGGGGGCATCTTTGGGCTAGACTCCATGCTAAGGGCCTTAACATGCTTTTTCTGCTTTAATCCTTACAACAAGCTATGAGGATTATTTGCATATGACAGGGGAGGAAACTGAAGCTCAGGTGCTTTCATTTCTGGTTCAAGGTTACACTGCTAATTGGCCACTAAATGGCAATGATGGGATGCAGCATAGACCTGTTTGGCTCTAGGATGTCTGTCTTTTCCAGAGCTCTGAACTGAGGTTCATCAAATAAATTGGATCCTTTAGAAATAACTGTAATTTAAACTTCTTAATTGTGTGGGATATGCATTCAATGTGTATGTGCTGGGCACGTGTGATATGTTGGGAATACCAGCACACGAGACATAGCATGATGGTATGAGGAGTGGCAGTTAAGGTACTGCCTTTGCTGCTAGACCGGCGCAGGTTTGAATCTCAGCTCTGATAATGTTTATGTCTTTCAGACCTTGGGAAACTTCAGGGAAGTCCCTCTCACTAAGCCTTGGTTGTGCTATTCTTTTTCCCAGCACCCCGCGCCCCGACTTTCCAACACAGCCACACAGACATCAAGGATGGTGGCTACGGTTACTCTGGTATTGTTAAGTACCGTCTGAAAATTAAAATGGTCCAAAAGGTTTCTACAGAAGGGAGTCCTAGATGCCTTTGTGTTACATTAGTACCATGAGATTCTGAGTCCTCAAGGTGGATTTGTGGATTGGTTTTCTTCCAGTATCATGGGACAGATCAAGCCTTGGAAGTACATTTTCAAAAAGGTGAAATCATGACTCTTAGGCAAATATAATATGGACCACATGTAAAAAATTGTTTAACTCATTAATTAGAGAATCACTAAAATGTTAGGACTGGTTCAAAGAATATTTAAGAAGTCAAGTGTGTGTGTGTGTATATACAGAGTATATATATATATACTATATAAACAGAGTATATATACACTATATAAACAGAGTGTATATATATACATTATATATAGAGTGTATATATATAGAGAGAATATGTATATGAAATGTTAGGAAAAGTTCACTGGTTACAAAGAACTGAGATATATATCTTCGTGGTCATCTGTTCCATGAACAGAAATTATTTGCATATCTACCAGACAAAACTCTTCCAAGTAACAAATAATTATACTAAATTAAGAGCAAATAGTGAGAAGAATGAAATACATTCCTCTAGACAATCTTTGGGTGTTCTTTCTTCCTGCATAACATTGAAAGAATGTGGGACTAAACTTTCTGCCTGATTTCCAAGTTTTGGATAATTTTTCTGGTAATCCCCATATTCTATATGTAAGTTTGGACCATCTAAAGAAAAGAAGTAATTTGTGAACATCATAGGGTTAGTGGCAAAGACAGAAGTAAAACTCAGGTCTGCTGTCTCCTCTACATGGCTGTGAGACCACGTAGCAACCCTGTTTCTTTAAGCTAACGTTTCCACTAGAGACCAAAGAGTGAGAGGACTTTCACTTTTCTAAGTGTAAAGAGTGAAGGGATATGCATTTTCCAGGGCAGTTTTAAACCAATTTCAACTAAATTCAATAAGTATATGCCAATTGATCCATGTAATTAAGGTAGAAATTAGGAATTTAACCCCAGAGTGTACTTCCTGCTAATAGCATAGGGGTGATTTGGTTCATTAGACAGGGCTCCCTGGAAACAGACCTTGAAATGGAGAGCTGTATGGGGAAGGTTGATTGAGAAGGACTCTTAAAGGATGCATATGTATGAAGTGAGGAAGTCAAGATTGGATGAAAAGAGAAACTGACTTGTCATCAGCCTGAGTTAATCCCGTGGGAAGCTCTGGAGCTGAAATACTCTTTGGGGCTCGACTCAAGTTGAGGAAAGAGAGGTTTTGCCCTTGTATCCCTGCCTCAGCCAGTCATTGGTCTACTGATGTGCCTGGGAAGGGATATGAACTTGGGTAATCCAGTTTCCTTGAGCAGAGGTCAATGCTTGGTGAGGGGGCCAGCTGTAAGCTACCAGTAGCCAGCCAGCTCAGCAGCTAGGGGATGGGTTCATCAATCCCTAGGTGGGATCTGGGCAAAGCATCACAGTATCCACTACATTTGGCTTTTATTACAAGGATAGCTGTAATAAAAATATATCAACTTAAAGGTCAACACTAATGGATGAGTAGTGAATGTCAGGAGCACTCTGTTGAGAGGGGTTCTAGGCTCATCTGGGCTCAGCAGAAAGAGTGTGAAGATTGATAAGTGATGTCCATACAAGAGAGTGGAAAGTGAGGTTACATTTCTTCTTGAATTTGAAGGTGGTGAAGGGTGACTACATCACACAGTTTGCCATGAACCATCCTAGTTTATGCCTGGGCTTCCAGGGTAATTCTAAATCATGTTACCTTGTATTCAAAAATGTCCTTCAGAAGCTCGATTTTATGGTCATCCTAACTAAGAGGTTCTTTTCTCCACACCTAGTGGAACAAGTAGCCTAGTATCTTCGGTGCATTTAGGATTTCAAAGAACACTGGCAGAGAGAATTTCCTTCAGCAACTTCTGCTTCTAACTTAGCAGCACAAAACTCCCTTTAGGCAAAGATGCAACCATTCCTGGCAATCTTCCTAGAATGGGTAAGGAGGAGGTGGAAGGTGGAGATGTGAGGCAAAGTACAGGGAGAATAAAAACATTACAATCACAAAGAATTATTCTGTCACATGGTAAAGTAAAACTTTGCAGGTATAGCCATCTCTGGCCTAGCTGAAGCGGGTTGACCCTGTCCTTAAAATTGGACACTCAGAAACTTGGAAGGGAAGGTAGAGATCATCTATTTATTTTATAGAAGAGATATAGTCCAAAGTTACACTCTAGGTACTTGTGGAGCGGGGATTATGACTCTGGTTCCTTAAGCCTCCCAGGCTAACGCTTCTTCCACTGGACCAGCACTTATTTGTCTTCTGTTCTCAAAAAAGAAATTAGTAGGATCTGTAGCAGTGACAACAACATGGAGGCAGCAATTTGGCCTCAGTTAAAAGAGAAAAATTGCTCACAGACCTGGGAGGACTTGGCAGAGAAGCTGGCAAGAAAATTGCTATACGCAAGAGGATGGGGAATTATTTTTTCCTGTGTAAACAGAGCATGGCATCAGGTTGGGGGCCAGAGTTCCCTCTTGTGCCAGGAAAGTGACAAATGCTAAAAAGTGCTACCAAGAACAAGGCAATGTGCCACACACCATGGAATACAAAGATAAATACACTCCTCTGCTCAGAAATCTCCAATGGCTCACCATATAAGATCAAGTCTAAGCTCCTTTCCATCAAGCATTCAAGACACCCTTTCCAGTGTTCTCCCCCTTTACTCCCTGCCTCCCACCTCACATTCCAAACATATAGTGCTATTTAAGCTACCCTGAAGTTTTTCAGGAATTTATTTTTTAAAAGCAGTTTTAGGTTTACAGCATAATTAAGACAAAAAGTTCAGAGGTTTTTCGTATATTCCCAGCCTCCACACATACATAGCCTCCCCCATTTTCAACATCCCCCACCAGAGTGGTGCATTTGCTATAATTGATGAACCTGCATTAATACATCACAATTGTCCAAAGTCCATGTTTTGCATTAGGGTTCACTCTTGCTGTTGTACATTTTATAAGTTTAGACAAATTAATGACATGTATCCATCATTATGGTATCATACAGAGTATTTTTACTGCCCTAGAAAACCTCTGTGCTCCACATTTTCATCCATCCCTGCCCTCCAATACCTGGCAACCACTGATGTTTTTATTATTTCCATAGTTTTACCTTTTCCAGAATGTCATATAGTTGGAATCATATGGTATGCAACCTTTTCAGATTCTTTTCCTTCACTTAGTAATATGCATTTAAGAGTCCTTCATGTCTTTTCATGGTTTGATACCTCATTTATTTTTAGCGATTAATATTCCATTGTCTGGTTGTACCATGGTTTATTTATCAGTTCACCAACTAAGGGATATCTTGGTTGCTTCCAAGTTTTGGCAATTATAATTAAAGTTGCTATAAACATCCATGTGCAGGTTTTTGGATGGAAATAGATTTCCAACTTTTTGGGGGTAAATATGAAGGAGACCAATTGTTCCATTGTATAGTAAGAGTGTGTTTAGTTTTGTAAGAGACCTCCACACTGTCTTTCAAAGTGGCTGTAACATTTTGCATTCCTACCAGGAATGAATGAGTTCCAGTTTCTCCACATTTTTGTTAGCACTTGGCATGGTCAGTGTTCTGGATTTTGGCCATTGTAATAAATGGGTAAGTGCTATCTCATTGTTGTTTTAATTTGTATTTCCCTGATAACATATGATGTTATGGATCTTTTCATATGCTTATTTGCCATCTGTATATCTTCTTTGGTGAGGTGTTTGTTCAAGTATTTTGCTCATTTGGGTTGTTCATTCTCATGTAGTGAGTTTTATAAGTTTTTATGTATTTTGGATAAGCGTCCTTTATCAGATGTTTTCTTTTGCAAACGTTTACTCTCAAGCTATGGCTTGTTTTCTCATTCTTTTGACATTGTCTGTCACAAAACAAAAGTTTTTAATTTTAACTACGTCTAACTTACCAATTATTTTTCTTATGATCATGCCTTTAATTTTGTATCAAAAAGTTATCTTCATACCCAAGGTCATCCAGATTTTTTCCTGTGCTGTCTTCTAGGAGTCTTACACTTTTGCATTTAGTTCTGTGATTCGTTGTTGAGTTATTTTTTGTAAATGGTGTAAGGTTTGTGTCTATATGCATTTTTCTGCATGTAGATGTCTAATTGTTCAGAACCATTCAGTGAAAAGACTATCTTTGCTCCATTGTATTGCCTTTGCTCCTTTGTCAAAGACCAGTTGCCTATATTTGCATGGGTCTATTTCTGAGTGCTCTATACTGTTCCATTGATCTCTTTGTCTATTTTTTTCAGCTAATACCACACTGCATTAGTTACTGTAGCTCTATGTTAAGTCTTGAAGTTAGATAGTGTCAGTTTTTCAACTTTGTTATTCTTGCCCAATATTATGTTGCTACCCTGAAATTTTAAATCTCCATATTTTGGTCCATGAGGATGCTTTTTAGGATGCCCTTTTTCTTTTTTCTGTCTACAAAAACTCTCCTTATCTTTTCAGGCCCAATGTAATGGCATCTTCTTGTGGAGCTTTCTTGACATTTCTCTACACCATGAATTATTTCTTTTTGTGTGCTCCAGTGACAGTTTTCTTGTGCCTCTATAAAACACTATCCTGAGGGCAGGAAGTATATCTATGCCTGTTCTCCATGTTTAGTCCACAGTGTAATTGGGATATAGTAGGCGTTCCATAAATGTCTGCTGAATGAATAAATAAATAACATGATGAACAGACCATTGGAAATATATCTATCTCTTTAGGACCAGGAGTCAATCAAGTGTGTATCCTTGTTGATTAGAATGGTGCCTAGCACATAGTAAGCCCCCAATAGATATTTAGTAAGTGATGAAGATAGACGAGTATACAAATAGCTGATACAAGGCACACTGGGCCTGGCAATAGGCGATTTGGTTTTGCAGTTAAAGCCATTTGACCCTTGGCAAGCTACCTAAACTGTTGACAGTTTAGGATTCTTCAGTAAAATGGGGATGATATTTCCTACTTGAAAGGATTATTGTAAGGATTAAATAAATCATGTATGCAAGTGCTCAGCACTGCTTCAAATGTTAGGTGGGAACTCAGTAAGTGTTTAAGTGAATGAATGGATGAATGAAGAAGTGCTATAAAAGAAATAATGGTAAAATATCAAAGGAATGTGAGGAAGAGAGATGTGACAGCCTGAATTGGTGGTAATGAGGACTTGGGAGGGCTTTTTGAAAGAGGTTAACATTTAATGTAGGCTTTAAAAGCAGGTTAGGATCTTCAGAAAGTGCAGTGGAACCAGTGACTCCCGGGTTCAGCCTTAGAGAAATATAATCGAATATATTTTCTGCTGTCTCAAATGCTGCACCCAACAAAAGTCAACTTAATAACAGTGAGGAAAGATCAAGTGTAATATAGTAAAATTAGCCACAGGCAGGGGAGTCTAATTTCAGATTCTCTTTGAATAATAGTAGTTTTGAGGAACTGGAGGAGGGGAATTGAAACATAGGTGTGGTATCCTAAGACTTGAAAGCACTCCTTTAACTAATTTCCTCCCTGATGCGGTCAGGAAGTACTTTCCGGAAAGAACAGGCAGGTTTAATGCAATTATGCCGCGTTGGCCCTCCCCAGCTTGGCGATGTGCTAGGCAACTCCAGCTGGCCTCATACAAGAGAAAGTAAACTTCAGCTGCCCCTCAGGCCATTGTTTTAGCACTCTGCAGAGTAGTGTTCCAGCGGCTGATCCGAGCTGCTTAAGCTGTTTAATTGAATGAATTCAACCTCATATAATAGGATCTAGGTCTTTAAGCAGTTCTGTCTGGTGCACCGGATATTGGGCTGCTCAAGTTACCCAGCTTCAGTAAGGCCCTGGGTTTTTCTGGTGTCCATACTTGTCACATTTTGGTGCAAATCTCTGTGGGATCACAACAGCCTTATGCTGTATGGACTGATGATCCACACATTCATTCAACTTGAGTCTAGTGTTTCTTAGAGAGGTCAGCTATCAGGTATTTTAATGAAGTCTGGAAAAAGAGATTCCATGTAGACAGACTTTTGCAATTTTCCTCATTTCAGGAAAAGGAGAGGGCATAATCACTATTTGGAAATTGAATCTTTCAGCTCTGTCTTGGTCTCATGTGCTTGGGCCTGCAGCAGACTGGCCATGCAATGGAGCAGGCGCTGAATACATTCTAACAGAAGAGGGGGAAAACAAAAACAACTGAAAAACACCCTTCATACAGACCCCAATTGAAATTTCTTTTTCTTATGTAGAATTTACTGACATTGACATGATATATCCTAAGTGTAGAGTTCCATGAGTTTTGACAAATGCTCACGCCCCCACAGCCCAGTCAAGATATATGATATTTCCATCACTACAGAAAGCTCCCTGTGCCCACTTTCAGTCAATTCCAACCCCTGTAGGCAATGCGATTCTGATTTCCAGCATCATAAATTAGTTTTGTGGTTCAAAATCTCACATAAATGGGATCATGCAGCACATACTCTTTTATATCTGGCCTATTTGACCCAACATTATGTTTTCAAGATTTCTCCATGTTCTTGCATCTGTAGTTTGTACCTGAATACTCTTCCATTGCATGTATCTACCACACAGAATGCTCTTTCTAAAATAAAAAAATGATCAGGCCGGGCACAGTGGCTCACACCTGTAATCCCAGCACCTTGGGAGGCTGAGGTGGGCAGATCACCTGAGGTCAGGAGTTGAAGACCAGCCTGGCTAACATGGTGAAACCCCATTTCTACTAAAAATACAAAAAATTAGCTGGGTGTGGTGGCGTAATCCCAGCTACTCGGGAGGCTGAGGCAGGAGAATGGCTTGGACCCCAGAGGTGGAGGTTGCAATGAGCCGAGGTTGTGCCATTGCACTCTAGCATGGGCAACAAGAGTGAAACTCGGTTCCAAAAAAAAAAAAAAAAAAAAAAAGAAATGACCAGGTGCTTAAAATCCCTCATTATTACCCCATTGTTTATATAATAATGCCAAATTTATTTTTTATTTTTTAATTTTTTGTGGGTACATAGTTGATGTATATATTTGTTGGGAACAGGCTCCCCAAAATCTGGCCATAAACTGGACCCAAAACTGGCCATAAAAAAAATCTCTGCAGCACTGTGACATGTTCGTGATGGCCGTGATGCCCATGCTGGAAGGTTGTGGGTTTACTGGAATGAGGGCAAGGAACACCTGGCCCACCCAGGGCGGAAAACCGCTTAAAGGCGTTCTTAAACCACAAACAATAGCATGAACGATTTGTGCCTTAAGGACATGCTCCTGCTGCAGATAACTAGCCCAACCCATCCCTTTATTTTGGCCAATCCATTTGTTTCCCATAAGGAATACTTTTAGTTAATCTGTGATCTATAGAAACAATGCTTATCACTGGCTTGCTGTTAACAAATACATGGGTAAATCTCTGTTCGATGCTCTCAGCTCGGAGACTGTGAGACCCCTGATTTCCCACTCCACATCTCTATATTTCTGTGTGTGTGTCTTTAATTCCTTTACCGCCACTGGGTTAGGGTCTCCCTGACTGAGCTGGTCTCAGCATATATTTATGGAGTACATGAGCTGTTTTGATACAGGCATGCAGTGAGTAATAATCATATCATAGAGAATGGGGTATCCATCCCCTCAAGCATTTATCCTTTGTGTTAAAAACAATCCAATTATACTGTTTTCATTATTTTAAAATGTACAGTTAAATTATTACTGACTATAGTCACCCTGTTGTGCTGTCAAATAGTAGGTCTTACCATTCTTTCTAGCTATTTTTTTGTGCCCATTAAACATTTCCCCCACCCCACCACTAGCCTCCTCAGCCTCTGGTAACCATCCTTTCATTCTATCTCCATGAGTTCAATTGCTGTGATTTTTAGATCCCACAAATAAGTGAGAACATGTGATGTTTGTCTTTCTGGGCCTGACTTATTTTAGTTAATAACATGATCTCCACTTCTATCCATGTTGTTGCAAATGACAGGATCTCATTCTTTTTTATGGTTCAATAGGACTCCATTGTGTATATGTACCATATTTTGTTTATTCATTCATCAGTTGATGGACACTCAAGTTGTTTCCAAATATTAACTATTGTGAACAGTGCTACAACAAACATAGGAGTGCTGATATCTCTTTGATACACTGATTTCCTTTCTTTTGGGCATATACTCAGCAGTGGGATTGCTGGATCGTATGGTAGCTCAATTTTTAGTTTTTTGAGGAACCTCCAAACTGTTGTCCATAGTAGTTGTGCTGATTTACACTCCCACCAACAGTGTACAAGGGTTCCCTTTTCTTCTCATTCTCACCAGCATTTGTTATTGCCTGTCTTTTGGATAAAGCCATTTTAACTAGGGTAAAATGATATCTTATTGTAGTTTTGATATGCATTTATCTGATGATCAATGATGTTGAGCACCTTTTCAGATGCCTGTTTGCCATGTATATGTCTTCTTTTGAGAAATGTCTATTCAAATATTTTGCCCATTTTTGATCAGATTATTATATTTTTTTCTATAGAGTTGTTGGAGTGCCTTACATATTTTGGTTATGAGTCCCTTGTCTGATGGGTAGTTTACAAATGTTTTCTCCCATTCTGTAGGTTGTCTCTTCACTTTGTAAATTGTTTTCTTTGCTGTGCAGAAGTTTTTTAACTTAATGTGAACCCATTTTTCTAGTTGTGCTGTGGTTGCCTGTGCTTGTGGGGTATTACTCAAGAAATTTTTGCCCAGACCAATGTCCTGGAGATTTCTCCCAATGTTTCACTGTAGTAGTTTCATAGTTTGAGGTCTTAGATGTAAGTCTTTAGGCCGGGCATGGTGGCTCACACCTGTAATCCCAGAACTTTGGGAGGCTGAGGAGGGCAGATCACTTGAGGTCAGAAGCGCAAGGCCAGCCTGGCCAACTCAGCAAAACCCCGACTCTACTAATAATACAAAAATTAGCCGGGCATGGTGGCACATGCTTAAAATCCCAGCTATGTGGGAGGCTGAGACACGAGAATTGCTTGAACCCGGGAATCGGAGGTTTCAGTGACCTGAGACTGTGCCACTGCACTTCAGCCTGGGTGACAGGGTGAAACTCTGTCTCAAAAAAAAAAAAAAAAAAAAGATTCAAGTCTTTAATCCACTGTAATTTGATTTTTGTATGTGGCAAGAGATAGGGGTCTAGTTTCATTCCTCTGTATATGGATATCCAGTTTTCCCAGCACAATTTATTGAAAACACTGTCTCCTCCCCATTGTATATTCTTGGAATGTTTGTCAAAAATGAGTTCACTGTAGATGTGTGGATTTGTTTCTGAGTTCTCTATTCTGTTCCATTGGTCTATGTGTCTGTTTTTATGCCAGTGCCATGTGATTTTGGTTACCATAGCTCTGTAGTATAATTTGGAGTCAGGTATTGTGATTCCTCCAGATTTGTTCTCTTTGCTTAGGATAGCTTTGGAATCACTCTTTTGTGACTCCATATAAATTTTAGGATAATTTTTCCTATTTTTGTGAAGAATGCAATTATTATTTTGATAGGGATTGCATTGAATTTGTAGATTGTTTTGGGTAGTATGGACATTTTAACACTATTGATTCTTTCAATCCATGAACAGGGAATATCTTTGCATTTTGTGATATCCTGTTCAATTTCTTTCATTAGTGTTTTATAGTTTTTATTATAGTGATATTTCAATGCTTTGGTTAATTCCTAGGTATTCAACTTTATTTGTGGCTACAGTAAGTGGGATAACTTTTGTGTGTGTGTGTGTGTGTTGCAAGTATTTATAATTTTTTTAACTTTTATTTTAAATTCAGGGGTACATGTGCAGGATGTGCAGGTTTGTTACATAGGCAAACTTGTGTCATAGGGGTTTGTTGTACAGATTATGACATCACCCATGTATTAAGCCTGGTACCCATTAGTTATTTTTCCTCATTCTCTCCCTCCTCCCCACTTCTACCCTCCAATAGGCTCTAGTGTGTGTTGTTCCCCTCTACGTGTCTGTGTGTTCTCATCATTCAGCTCCCACTTATAAGTGAGAACATGCTGTATTTGGTTTTCTGTTCCTGTGTTAGTTTGCCAAGGATAATGGCCTCCAGCTCCATCCATGTCCCTGCAAAGGACATGATCTCTCTGTCTCTCTTTTTTTTTATGGCTGCATATACTACATGGTGTATATGTACCACATTTTCTTTATCCAATCTATCATTGATGGACATTTAGGTTGATTCCATGTCTTATAGGGATTACATTTAAAATTTGTTTTTCACATTTTTCACTGTTGGCCTATAGAAATGCTATAGATTTTTGTATGTTAATTTTGTATCCTGCAACTTTACTGAATTTGTTTATTAGTTCTAAAAGTTTTTCACTGGAGTCTTTAGGTTTTCCCAAATGTAAGATCATGTAGTCTGCAACACGGATAATTTGACTTCTTCCTTTCCTATTTGGATGCCCTTTATTTCTCTCTCTTGTCTGATTGCTCTAGCTAGGACTTCCAGTACTGTGTGGAATAAAAGTGGTGAAAGTGGGCATCCTTGTAATGTTACAGATCTTAGAGGAAAGATTTTCATATTCAGTATGATACTAGCTGTGAGTCTGTCATATATGGCTTTTATTATGTTGAGGTATGTTCCTTCTCTACTCAGTTTTTTGAGGGTTTTTATTATGAAGGGATGCTGAATTTTATCAAATGCTTTTTCAGCATGAATTGTAATGATCATATGGTTTTTGACCTTCATTCTGTTGATATGCTGTATCATATTGATTGATTTGCATATGTTGAACCATCCTTGCATCCCAGGGATAAATCCCACTTTTTTAATGTATTGTTGAATTCAGTTTGTTAGTATTTTATTGAGGATTTTTCATTAATATTTATCAGAAGTATTGACCTGTAGTTTTTTTTCTTTCTTTTCTTTTCTTTCTTTCTTTTTTTTTTTTTTTTAATGTGTCTTTGTCTGGTTTTGGTGTCAGGATAATACTGAATGCCAAAAAGTTTTAGTATGGCATTCAAGCCCTTTCTTATCTGACCCTGGCCACCTCTCCTGCCTCTTCCAGCCATGCAAACCATATTCTAGGGGAGCATCTCACTCTTCTGCTAATGCATTCTGTCTCCTACCCCTGTGTCTTCTGTGACCTCGCTGTGTTTTCAGCTGAAATGCCCTTTCCCCTTTTTCCTCCATGGCAGTTTCCTCCCCAGCCTTCCTGTGTGAAGTTTTCTCTTATCTTTTAGCCAGATACTCCTCTGTTGTCTGTGTTGCCACAATCCCTTATACTTCTTCAGTTACAGACTGGACTTTGTGGTTTTGAAAATGAGATAATGCCTAACTTCTTTTGGCCATTGCAACATCAAAACAGTGCTGCACTCTGTGAATAGAGGATTTTAAGATGCCAAATTGATAATTTCATTGGTTGGGTTAATGAATTGGTTGTTCAGCATTATGTAGGACAGCTTTAACAGCCCACATGAACCAGGGACTCTTCACAGCCCAGGAAACTGCCTAGAGGAAAAAGTGAGAATGGCTGCCTGACTTCTGACTCCACTTCCTTAGAGATCTAGTGTCCATCCCTGATCATCTAGGGAGCTCTTTGTCAAACTTTTATATGTGGGAATCTTTTTTTTTTTAGACGACGTCTCACTCTGTTACCCAGGCTGGAGAGCAGTGGCGTGATCATAGCTCACTTTAGCCTCGATCCTCCAGCTTCAAGCCATCCTCCCAGCTTAGCCTCCCAAGCAGTTGGGACTACAGGTATGCACCACCATGCCAGGTTTTTTTTTTTTTTTTTTTTTAATAGCAGAAACTAGATCTTGCTATGTTGCCCAGGCTTGTATGGGAACCTCTTAGTGGAAACTCAGCATACATGTGGACCACCTTTTTTTTAAAAAGATGTAATTCACATGCCATAAAATTTACTGTTTTCAGGTGTGCAATTCAGTGTTTCTTTTTCTTTTTAGTATATTCACAAAGTTGTACAACCATTACCAATAATTCTGGAACTTTTAAAATCAACCCTAAAAGAAATCCCATATCCATTAATATAGACCTCCAGTTTTGGGCAAAGTGAAATAAAATTTTAAAAAAGCTAATCAGAATTTAGCAAGGAAAAACAGCTTTAAAAAAGTAATTAAAAATTTTATATCACTCAGAGTAATGAAATCATATGCAGACTTTTGCCAGGTGTGTGTATACAGATCAAAACAGAATGCTTGAGAAGTAGACTCCATAATTGAGCAATTTTTCTTCTTTGCACTATTTATATTAACTTGAAAGTTCTAACTCTCAATTATAGGTTATTGGAAATGAGAGCAAATGTTTTGTGGTTCTGTTAGACAGTTCTGAATATTTGGATCAAACAAGGCATCTTGTTGATTATACACTCAACAGTCATCAAATTGATATTGATTTAATGATTATTTTATTATTATGTACATGCTTTCCACAGTTCATCTATATTTTACTGAAATTTTTTGTATAGTTTTTTGTTTTGCCTGAAATTAATAATTTTCTTGTCTTTGGGGGGTACTTAGTTTTCCATGTACATTTCATTAATTCTTCCCTAAACACTTTATTAGAAGGATAGCATCTTCTTATGGAATTTGGAATGCTTTTGATTGCAGGTAGCATAATGTCCAACCTAAACAAAATAGGTTTTTAAAGAAGATTTCCTCACTTATAAAGAAGTCTGTAGCTAGGACTTTTTGTGGTTGG
Organism: Trachypithecus francoisi; assembly: GCF_009764315.1. NCBI lineage: Eukaryota > Metazoa > Chordata > Mammalia > Primates > Cercopithecidae > Trachypithecus > Trachypithecus francoisi. The sequence goes on along the minus strand of NW_022681473.1, from coordinate 72,506,340 downwards.
TTAATTCAGTGGCATTACAATGTCATTATGAATACAGGTACTTTTCACATTTCTGTTTTGCCAGCCACAGCATGTTGATTTTTGTTTTCAGGCTTGACCTCTCATGATCATAAGATGACTGTTATAGCTCCAACTATCACTTCCATACACCAAAGGCAGAAAGAGGAATACTTCTTCATCCCTCTTCCTTTCCTCTCCTTTTCTTTCTTTTTTCTTATTTGTAGATAAGGAGAGACTTTCCTAAAATTCCAAGATAGACTTAATGTCCCATTGGTTAAGACTGGACCTCATGTCCATGGTCTTGCTAAAAGGGAGGTACAATTGTCCATCATTTTCAGCCTCCACAGAAGGAGATGGACTCTGTTGTGTGAGAATAAAAATGGGATAGTTGTGGGTAAGCAACAAGTGTATCTACCACTTGCTATCATTATGATCAAATACATAAGGAGATGTGTCACTTCCATTTATTTTTCTTGGAGTCACCCCTTCCTCGAGCACTACATTCTCCTGTTCCAATTTGGACTGATTGTCACTAGGTTTGCCATATGGCTATTGTCCTGATGTGTCTCTTTATCATTGTCTGCAGAATTCTCTTTGCTTCTTTTCCACAACAGAGCTCCTGTTTTCTGGATACCCTTTTCTTCTATTTTCTTCCTGGAGCACATTATTCAGTGGCTCCCTGAGAAAAGTTTCCTGAGAAGAAATTTCATAATATATTTCATGTCTTAAAAATGTTATTCTGGGGCCGGGCGCGGTGGCTCAGCCCGCGCGCAGCACTTTGGGAGGCCCAGCACTTTGGGAGGCCGAGGCAGGCGGATCACAAGGTCAGGAGATCGAGACCATCCTGGCTAACACGGTGAAACCCCGTCTCTACTAAAAAATACAAAAAACTAGCCGGGCGACGAGGCGGGCGCCTGTAGTCCCAGCTACTCGGAAGGCTGAGGCAGGAGAATGGCGTGAACCCGGGAGGCGGAGCTTGCAGTGAGCTGAGATCTGGCCAGTGCACTCCAGCTTGGGTGACAGAGCGAGACTCCGTCTCAAAAAAAAAAAAAAAAAATGTTATTCTGGGCCAGGTACGATGGTGCATGCCTGTAATCCCAGCACTTTGGGAGGCCGAGCCAGATGGATGACTTGAGCTCAGGAGTTCGAGACTAGCCTTTGCAACATGGCGAAACCCCTGTGCAACATAGCAAAACCCCGTCTTTACAAAAATTAGCCAGACATTGTGGCGTGCTCCTGTAGTCCCAGCTACTTGGGGGTTCTAAGGCAGGAGGATCCATTAAGCCCAGGAGATAGAAGCTCTGAATTGTGTTTGCACCACTGCACTCCAGCCTAGATGACAAAGCGCGACCCTGTCTGAAAACAAACAAACAATAAATAAGCAAACAAAAACGTTATTCTACCCTCATGCTTGATTGATCATTGGGTTTACTACAGAATTCTAAGTAAGAAATAATTTTCTCTCAGATTTTTAAGGGCATTGCCTCATTGTTTTCCAAGTTCCAGTGCTGTTAATGAGAGGTATGGTATTATTCTGATTCTTTTTTAGTTAGTTTTTTTTTTTTTTTGAACATGATGTTTATTTCTCTCTGGAATCTTTCAGGTCTTATCTTTATTTCTTGATGTTCTAAACATTTATAATAATGTGCTTTGGCATCTTTTTTTCATTAAGTTTACTAGGCATTCAGTGGGTTCTTTTAATTTGGAAATGCATTTTCTTCAGTTCTACAAAATTTCCATGCTTTATTTTTTTGACAATGTTTTTCTCCTCCACTTTGTTCTTTTTTTCTGGAATTCCTACAAGGTTAATGTTGAAAATCTCTTTTGCACCAACTGAATACTTCATTTGATTTTCTTAGTCTTGCCTAATATCCTTTTTCTGCTCCAGGATCTCATCCAGGATACCATATTACATTTAGTCATCAGGTCTTAGGCTCCTCTTGGTTGTGAGAGTTTCTCAGACTTTCCATGTTTTTGATGACCTTAGTAGTGTTGAGGAGGATTGGTCAGGTATTTTGTAGAATGCCTCTACATTGGAATGTATCTGATGTTCTCATGATTAGATGGGGGTAATAGGTTTTTGGAAAGAACAGAGAAATAAAATTTCATTTTCATTGTATACTATTAAGGATATTATCAATATAATGTTGCTATTGCTATTAATCATGATCACCTGGCTGAATGGTGCTTGTCAGATTTCTCTACTGCAAAGTCACTCTTTTCTGTCATTTTATATAATGTACTCTTTGGAAGGAAGTCATCATGCACAGATCACATTTAAGGAGTGGGGAGTTATGATTCACCTTCTTAAGAGCAGAGTATCTAAATAAGTTACTTGAAATTTGTTTTGCATGGGAGATAGTCTATTCTCCCTCATGTATTTATTCCATCCTTTGTCTGTATTAGTATGGACACATTTATTTATTTTATCTTTGGCTTATAATTCCATAGCCCATTATTTATTCTGTGGCTCAAATTGTCCCAGTTTTGGTCATTAGGAGTTCTTTTAGTTGGCTCCTGTATCCCTTTGACATACCCTCATTGTTTTCTCTTTTGAGCACTTCCTTTTTTCCTTGAACCATTAGCTGTTTCAGGCTCATCTTGTATATTCCCTGCCCCAGTCCAGAATCAACCAGTTATCCAAGGAGCTCTAACTCTTTTTTATTGGAGAATGGTATTAGGAACAAACATTTGGGCATTAAGTTGTCATCCTGCTTTTAATTTTTGTTATCTTATTGCATTTTATGTACCCTTATAAGTGGCCTAAAATTCCTTCTGAAATAAAGCAGAATAAAATAAATAAATAAACAAGATTCATTTTAAAAAGTAGATCCGAAACTTAAACCCAGATATTTTCTCTCCAGATCTTATTTTCCTTTGGCATAAACCAAACCCAATATATCTCAAGAGATACAGAAAGGCAGAGACATACTTTAGAGTTTAATGTTGATTATACATTTGTCTTTTGGCTTGGCATTTAGTATCTTTAGCAATTCTAGCCCAGTTAGCATTGTCTCCCACTATTTTCCTATGAACATAAACACAAACACAAGCATAGGAGTACTTATTAATTACTGAAAAAGCCATCCATATTCATTTGAAAAATTAACATTTTTGACTAAGCAGGTGATAGATGTAAATAAGTGATATATGAAAAGATTCTCCTTGTAAAAATTTTTTAAAAATCCTATCTAAGGACAAATATAATTTCTAAGTCTCCGTGTGGCCTATATATATGTCTTATTTATATACTTTGGGAAATTCTTATCTTCCTGAGAGTTGTATTCAAATGTCACATTATCCATGCCTCCTTCCCAATTTCCTTGATTGAAGTGAATTTCTCTTTCTATTGAACCCACTATGATTCATTCACACCTTATTTTATATGGCTTTGCATTCTATTGAAGATGAGACAGCATTGTCTATAAGATTATAAGTTTCTTGAGGATAGGATCTGACTTTATGCATCTCTGTGTTCTCCCCAAATTATTTTCACTTCGCAACACATAATCTGTACTTAATAAATGTTTATTAAGTAAATGAAAGGAGAAATAAAATATAAATTAGTATATGCCTTATTTTCAGAACTACACCAATAGTATAAAAGGAGCAACAGACTAGGAGTTAGTAAATCTTGGTTTTACATTGAAATTATTAATTGTAGCACTATCTGTAATATGAAAGGTCTGTAAAACCTCCAAGTAAGTTAATCAAAACAGGACTAGTTGAATAAACTATAGTAGATCCATTCAGTGGAATACCACACACTGTAAAAAAAAAAAAAAAAAAAAAAGGAAGGAAGATACATCGTTAAGTGAAAAGAACAAGTTAGAGGAAAGTATGTATAATGAAAATATGACTGTGTTAACGAATCATAGGCCTGAACCCAAACAAAACAAAACAATGATGATTAACTCTAGGAGGTAGGGAGAAAATTGTGGAGGGAACTGTGGTAGAAGTTAGCCCTTCCTGAATATATCTTGTGGCATAGTTTTGACTTTGAAACCATGTAAACTGTAGAAAAATTATAAAACAAAACTAAAGATTTATAATTTTCATAAAAAGCAAAGTAAAACAAGTGAATCTGATTGTGCATTGAAGGGGTGGCATAATCAGAGATAATTTTTTTTTTTTTTTTGATGGAGTCTTGCTTTGTCGCCCAGGCTGGAGTGCAGTGGCAAAATCTCAGCTCACTGCAGCCTCTGCCTCCCGGGTTCAAGCGATTCTCCTGCCTCAGCCTCCCAAGTAGCTGGGACTATAGGTGTACGCTGCCACTCCCAGCTAATTTTTTATTTTTTTAGTAGAGACAGGGTTTCACTATGTTGGCCAGGCAGGTCTCGAACTCCTGACCTCATGATCCACTTGCCTCGGCCTCCCAAAGTGCTAGGGTTACAGGCATGAGCCACCATGCCCGGCCAACCAGAGATAGTTTTTTAAAGTGAATTTGAAACATAGTAATTGGACTGTTCATCCCTATTGGAATGGGTTTTGAAGACAAAAAATGGGAATGACAAAGATAAAGGAATTAAACTGTTTGTAGTAGTTGTGTTGTTTGTAAGAATATTGGGATTGTTATTCCAAAACTATTGCATATATTGTAGCATATATAAAAAACAGCATAAAAAAGAACATGAATCTGATCAAGCCTCTACATCTATTTCTCATTTACAGGAAACACATAGACCATAGAAACATGTTAAGTGGCATCATAGAGACAGATGCAACCAACAAAGTCCAGAATGTGGGAAGGTTTACAAGACAAAGATGCAGTTTCTTCAACAAACAAATCACAAAGAAAACAAAACAGTGTGTGTATGTGGCTATAGATTAAAAGAAATTTAAGAGACATATCAAACAAATTCTTTGTCGTTTCATCCATTAAGGGGCAAATTCTTATTTCCCTTCCTTTGAATCTGAGCTGTCCTAAATGACTTGCCTGACTAATAGAAAGTCGTGAAAGCAACATTCTGGGGATTCTTGGGCTAGGTCATAAGAAGCCTGGCAGGTGCCACATGGGCCTCTTGCAGCACTGCTTCTGGGATTCCTGAGGCTCCATATAAGAAGTCTGAGTACTCTTAGACCAACATACTGGAGAGGCCAGTATGTGCAGGCGCAGGTGCAGTCATGTGAATGATGCCATGTTGAATCCTCCAGGTCAGCCATTGTCAACGTCACATGAACCAGGAGGATTACCTAGGCAGCTCTTGCTCAAATTATTTACCCATATAATTGTGAGATATAATAAAATGGTTGTTGATTTAAGTCACTAAGTTTTGGAGTAATTTGTTATATAACTATAGATAACCAGAATAACATCTAATATTTTAAGACATAAATTAAAATCCAGTGTTAGTAGAATCTGGTTTGCAGGGGAAAATGATAAGAAAGAAAACAAGAGACATTTTTGAGGGTGCACAGTTTGTAAGGTAACACTGTATTGTGATAATAATGATACTTTATAAATCGTGCGGTAAAATTTAGGAATTAATTTGCTTTATTTGAGATTTTAAAAATAATGAATGACAGGAAATTGGTTTGGGAAGAGAGAGAAAAACAGATGCATAATTATTTTTTTCATCATGAATGTGCATTCCTGACATCTCTGAGGGCTAAGATTGTCCTGCAGGGAATATGATTAAAGTTACAAAAGAGGAAAACAAAATAAATAAGTCAGCTTTTGATCCTGCTGCTATATTTACCCACAAGAAAGGAGGCAGCTCTCAGGTGGGCTTTTGTCTAAGTAATGTCCTGAAATCCAAGTGTAAAAGAACAATATGAAATCTCAATTCTCCCAAACGGTTTGGGGCGAGTTCAGCCCTTGAGCCCCTGGGGGACTTGGTTCCCAAGGAGACTAATCCCACTTGCACAGCATTAAGCGTCACTGGGGTGAAAGAGCTCTAGTTTGGAGTTCTGCAGAGAGCCCCTACTGCAGGCTGGAGCCGGGTCCCTCTGCTCTGTAGGAAGTGAAATGTATTGATGTCAAAGCCACTCAAATGAATGTGCTCACTCAGGGAGTAGGAGGAGGGACTGATGGACTTGGCAAGAGCTGGCCACTAACTTTACTGAAACCAATTTTATTACAGATAGAGCTCTTCCCCAAAGGAAAGGAGATCAAGAGAAAAAGCAGCCAAGGCCCTGAGGCTGGGTCTATATGTACAATTTCATTGGACAGTGGAAGCTTTAAGGATTTATTTTGGTCTCAGGTATAGAATTACTTCAAGCAGAAGCTGCTCTTTGTCGCCTTATTGCCTAAATTCTTCCATAAACACCACTGATTTCATTTAGCCATGCCTCTGCCCAGGCTGTTCTCTCTGCCAGAGATATTGTGTGTTTGCTTTAGTCAGATATATCATTTAAGTCTTAGCTCAAATGCTATATGTCTATGCAGGCTTCTCCAACTCCTATGGGCACACTTGAGGGTCCTTTTACTTCCATTGAGACATGTATCACATTATATTACAATGGTTTGTTTGCATGTTTGTCTTTCCACCCAAAGGGTAGAAATCATGGCTTCTTATCTCTGTATCCCCAGTATTAGCATAGTGCTGAGCACATTGTGGGTGTCAATATCTTTCTGTTGGAAAAAAAATCAGTGACTGGATGGATATTTATTTGTAGGGATCAATTTTGTGAATCAGGTTATAGAACTTCTAAGCCATGAATTTCTTATATTTGTATATAGAGCTCCATGGTTTATAAAAGCTTTAATTTCCCTTATCTTATTGATTTTAACAACAGCCCTATAAAATAGGATTACATTATTATTCCCCATTTATAGATGGGAACATCGAGGTCCTGAAGGTTAAGTGACTTTTCCATAGGCAGTCAGATAATAAAGGCAGGACTGGACTCCAGTATCAGTCTCCGGCTCCAGTTTCAGCACGCTCTCTCCTATATTTCACTGTCTTTTTGTAAGTTTCTACAACCCCCAAGTATAGCTGCTCTCTTGCATTTGAAAATAGTCACTCACTTTGCTGAGGGAAAGGACAAATGATGCTGGTTTCATAGGGTAATGTGTTGGTAAGGAATGGGTGGGGCCTAAGGAATCAAGAACATGGACATTTGTTGAAAGCTATTTTGGGACAGGTGCTTTTATATATACTGTCTCACAACAACCTTGAGGAGTTGAGATTATCTCCATTGTGCAGATGAGAAAAGTAAGATTCAGAGGCATTTCTTGCCTGTTATGTCATGTAATTCTCACCCTGAGAACAATTATGACCATTCCCTTTTTTCAGATAAGGAGCTTGAGACTTTGGAAGATGAACTGACTTGTCTAAGAAGTTCAATAGCAATAGGCAGGGCCAGAATTCGACCCTGGCTTCATTTAACTTCAAATCAACTTTGATGTGCAGAACTCCAATGGAAATGAAGAAAGACTTTTACATATGAACCTTTTCATATTCCATTTATTTTGAATATGATTTTAGGATTTAGATAACTCTGGTGATTAAGAGTTTTTTTCAGACTAAGATATCAATTAAATGTAGAGTACTGTGCAATTGGTGTCCAAGGACTTGTAAGACAGTTGCTCAGTTGACATAAGGTGAAAAAACAACAACAACAAAAAACCAGTTAGTGCTGTTGGCTGCCAGACCTAGAAGCCTATGGAATGGCCCTGTTGGAAAGGGGAAGGGCAGTGCTGATATCCACATCTGGAGGGTAAGAAGCACAAATCAGTGACAGGTCTGCACAATTTTCTGAATGCGAATGCCACCAAGAGTAAAACAGACAGTTCAGTCATGGAGGACAAGATGTTGTGTGTAACTCAAATGAAAAGTCCATGATAATTGAGCCAACTCGAATTTAAAATAAAAAGTTTGGCTCAGCTATGTGGGTTTGGGAAGTGGCTACTTCATCTTCTAAATGAAAAATGTTCATCTGGCCTTTTTTCTTTTTTTTTTTTAATTATACTTTAAGTTCTAGGGTACATGTGCACAACATGCAGGTTTTTTACATATGTATACATGTGCCATGTTGGTGTGCTGCACTCATTAACTGGTCATTTATTTACATTAGGTATATCTCCTAATGCTATCCCTCCCCCTCCTCACCCCACGACAGGCCCCGGTGTTTGATGTTCCCCACCCTGTGTCCAAGTGTTCTCATTGTTCAATTCTACCTATGAGTGAGAACATGCGGTGATTGGTTTTCTGTCCTTGCGATAGTTTGCTTAGAATGATGGTTTCCAGCTTCATCCATGTCCCTACAAAGGACGTGAACTCATCCTTTTTTTAAGGCTGCATAGTATTCCATGATGCATATGTGCCACATTTTCTTAATCCAGTCTATCATTGATGGACATTTGGTTTGGTTCCAAGTCTTTGCTATTGTGAATAGTGTCACAATAAACATATGTGTGCATGTGTCTTTATAGCAGCATGATTTATAATCCTTTGGGTATATACCCAGTAATGGGATGGCTGGGTCATATGGTACTTCTAGTTCTAGATCCTTGAGGAATCGCCACAACTGTCTTCCACAACGGCTGAACTAGTTTACAGTCCCACCAACAGTGTAAAAGTGTGCCTATTTCTCCACATCCTCTCCAGCACCCGTTGTTTCCTGACTTTTTAATGATCGCCATTCTAACTGGTGTGAGATGGTATCTCACTGTGGTTTTGATCTGCATTTCTCTGATGGCCCATCTGGCCTTTTTTCTTTGGTAAGGCTGTGCCCTCATGGTGTTCAAAAATGGTTTCACTACATCTACAAAAGGAGGCTTAATGAAAAGAGTTTTGAAAGAGATGGTCGATTTCTCTCCTACACAAGCTCCGCATCTAAACTAGAGTAACTTATTTAGAGAACACTTTATCACGCACGCAGTGTTTTCATATACACAGTCCCCAACTTATGATGGTTCAACTTTATGATTTTCCAACTTTACAAAGGATTGATCAGTGTATTACCTGCATTTCAACCTACAATATTTTCAACTTATGATGGGTTTATCAGGATGTTGCTCCATCATAAATCGAGAAGCATCTGTGATCTCACTTAACGCTCATGTACACCCTATGATCCAGAAGACACATAAGGGAATATAGTCACCTTTTTGTGTTTCAGAGAAGTAAGGGTGAATACTCATCCAGGCTATGGAATAATGTATCATTTAAACATCACAGTTGCCCTGTAGGGAGGGCAACTTTACCTGCTTTTAATATGAGTAAGCTAAACAGAGAGTACGCTGGTTTGTCTAAAGCCATGAACTCAGCAGAGCAAGGATTTCAACCTAAGTCAAGAGGTTATTGAGTGGTGGCTAAGACCAGAACCCAAGCCATTTCTGAATTTCTTATGAAAATGACCTTATTGCTAATTTTCTCTATCTATCCCAAGAGGATTGCCCAGGTGAAATTAGTTTTAAGTGAACTTCAAGATGATTCTCGAAATGCAACGAAAACTCCAGGATAACCTAAATGGTATGACAGGTAGGGGAGAGGTTCCAATCCGTCTTTTGTTCTAACATGCTAAGAGTTTTATACACACACGGTGTTCTCAAGCAACAGGGGACTTAGCCAGATTGACTCCTTTCTCCATTGCCTCCTGCTATGTATTAATAAAAGATGGGCCACTGCTGGCCTCAATTTACTGTTAGCCAATTGTTACTCGTAAAAATCAAGTGGCAAACAGTCAAAAAGAAAGAGCACTGGGCTTGAGAATCCTGGGAAAACTCAGGTTAGAACCTTAGGATCAGGTCTAGAGCTTTAAGAAATACTCATTTTCCTCCCCCATCTTATAGATGAGAAAGGCAAGGGCAAGAGAGGACGCAAGCATTGTCAAGGGCTTAGGAATGGCTTTGGAGTCAGACTGGGCTAGATCTGACCTTGGCCAACTCACTGAACCTCCCTGAGGCGCAGAGTCCACATTTGTTGAGTGGTGATAACATGTAATTCACAGGGCTGTTATTCAAGGATTAAATGAGATAATAGATGGACAGCGCCTGGCAGAAGCAAGCGCCCAGAAGCTGGTGGGTGTTGTTATACAGCTGGACTGAAACTCCACCTCTCTAGACTCCTGCCTTCTTGCCTCAGGAAAGGCACCACCGCAAGTAACTGCAGAAGCATATCAAGCCCTGCAGCGGCCTCACGGGCATGAACTGGAGTTTGAGGACCAGCCATCTCTTCCTAACCCCTTGCGGTTGGAGGAGTCAAAAGAAACGCCGCGGAGCAAAGGGAAACGAAGGGGTTAAGGCGTTGAGCTTGAGAAAGCTCAGAAAACTAAAGCGACTCCCCGCCCCTCCAAGCCAGGCTAAGTAAGCCCCTCCCCTGCACCGCCGGGGCGGTCGCCGCGCGCTCCCTCCCTCCGCCCCTCGCTTACAAGACCTAATGAGCTCCCCTGGGAGGCCACGCAGCGATCCAGGCCCAGAGCTGGTAGGCTGCGCAGCGCGCGCCGCGCCGGGGCGGGACCCGGGCCTGGGCTGCGGGCAGGAGCCGGCGGGGGCGCACGGGTAGCGCTGCGGACAGCCCGGGAGCCGCGGCGATGGCGGTGCAGGCGGCGCTCCTCAGCACTCACCCTTTCGTGCCCTTCGGCTTCGGGGGCTCCCCGGACGGGCTAGGGGGCGCCTTCGGAGCCCTGGACAAGGGCTGCTGTTTCGAGGACGATGAGACCGGGGCTCCGGCGGGCGCGCTGCTGTCGGGAGCCGAAGGAGGTGACGTGCGCGAGGCCACCCGCGATCTACTCAGCTTCATTGACTCGGCGTCCAGCAACATCAAGCTGGCGCTGGACAAGCCAGGCAAGTCGAAGCGGAAGGTGAACCACCGCAAGTACCTGCAGAAGCAGATCAAGCGCTGCAGCGGCCTCATGGGCGCCGTGCCCCCCGGCCCGCCCTCCCCGAGCGCCGCTGACACGCCCGCCAAACGGCCACTGGCCGCCCCTAGCGCCCCGACAGTCGCGGCCCCGGCCCACGGCAAGGCTGTCCCCCGGCGGGAGGCGTCTCAGGCCGCGGCGGCCGCCAGCTTGCAAAGCCGAAGTCTGGCCGCGCTCTTCGACTCGCTACGCCATGTCCCCGGGGGTGCCGAGCCGGCGGGGGGTGCGGTGGTTGCACCGGTGGCCGGGCTAGGAGGTGCGGGCACTGGGGGCGCCGGAGGGGACGCAGCCGGCCCCGCGGGGGCCACGGCGGTCCCAGGGGCCAGGAAGGTCCCACTGCGGGCCCGCAATCTGCCTCCGTCCTTCTTCACTGAGCCGTCCCGGGCGGGCAGCGGCGGGTGTGGCCCGTCGGGGCCGGACGTGAGCTTGAGCGACCTGGAGAAGGGCGCGGAGGCCGTGGAGTTCTTTGAGCTGCTAGGGCCCGACTACGGCGCCGGCACCGAGGCGGCCGTCTTGCTGGCCGCTGAGCCTCTCGACGTGTTCCCCGCCGGAGCCTCAGTACTGCGGGGACCCCCGGAGCTGGAGTCCGGCCTCTTTGACCCGGCGCCCGCAGTGGTGGGAAACCTACTGTACCCCGAGCCCTGGAGCGTCCCGGGCTGCCCCCCGACCAAAAGGCCCCCCCTGACTGCCCCCCGCAGCGGCTTGACCTTGAACGAGCCATTGCGCCCGCTGTACCCTGCAGCTGCGGACTCTCCCGGTGGGGAGGACGGGCCGGGCCATTTGGCCTCTTTCTCCCCTTTCTTTCCAGACTGCGCCCTGCCCCCGCCGCCGCCGCCCCATCAGGTGTCCTATGATTACAACGCGGGCTACAGCCGCAACGCTTATTCCAGCCTTTGGAGACCCGACGGGGTTTGGGAAGGGGCGCCGGGGGAGGAGGGGGCGCACCGGGACTGACTTGGAGGCACCCTTCCCTCCATTAGAGACAGCTGTGGAGAGCGCCACGCCTCCATGGGTTTCTCCTAAATCTAAAGAACGATGGGAAAATGCACGTGGAGATGAAACCGGATTTTTAAAAATTCAGTTAATAAAAGCAACTTCAGAAAAAAGAGATGAAGAGGAGTTGGGGATTGTTTAATCACAACCTCACGTGTTAAAACAAAAACAAACACGTTGGTAGGTTCTTACGGGACCAGAGGAGCCAAGAAACCAAGACGGTTTGGGGTATGGGGTGGGGACGGCAGAAGGGGCAAGAGCTGGCTTCTGTAGCCACCTGTCCCTTCTATTTTTCAGCGAAGGTCGCTGTGTTTAGTGTAATTGCCCCTTCTAAACAGTGTCCTAGTCCCTCCCTTCCCTCTCCTTGAGTGCATTTTGAATTAAAGCATATATTGAAAAGAATGGAGCGGAGACTTACTGAATTGGATGTTTTCTTACAGGACGGTTTTTCGTCTGGTCGCTTAGCTTTGTTAGGTGAGCCTGTGGCTGAGGACGGAGGCCGGTGGTCCACTGCTGACCTCCTGTGCTGGTCCTTGGGTAGGGTTCTCTTCTGTCACACTTTAACGTTTTTTTTTTTTTTTTTTTTTTTTTTCCTGCCCGCTTCTTGCTTCCATCTCCTTCCACCCTTATCAGTCCCAGTGCTTACTTTCCTTCTTTCTTTGCCTGGCCTCTCATTGCTCTATTTCTTTCGGCCAGCTTTTATTGCACATCTCTTTTGTAGGAGACTTAAATTTGGCAAACCTGGGTTCCATTTCTCTCCTGTCTTTACCCCATTTTCCAGCCACTTCGGGAGGGAGAGATTGGGCAAATTGTAACCTCTTTGTATCAGTTTCCTGATCTGAGAGGGTGAGGACGGTAATGTTCTTCCACTCCACAGCTAGTTGGGTAGCTCGGGGAAATAAAGTGTCTTGAGGCTGTGGCTTGATTGGTTCTGCTGTGTATACACAAATGGTTTCTACACCTGGAAACAGAGTTGTGAGTCCCATGCTGTTTGTTTGTTTGTTTGTTTTTTTTGGCTTATCTACTTGCCTGGTGATTGCCCTTTCCCTTACAAGCTGTACACCCTCTTTACCATCCCTCCTTCTCTCCTTCCACAGCTCCCCCTCCACCTCTGTTGGTTTCTGCCTCGCTGTGTGTCCTCAGTCCTTATACCCACACCGTCCCCACGGAAGGGCATAGAGAAGGATGTGAAGTTTCCAAAGGAGTCTCTATTCCCTGAATAGCAGGTTTGATGAATGGAATCTGAAGGGACTCTGCAGGGAGGAGTATGATCTGTTGTCTGAGGGAGATTTGGGGAAAAAGAAATATTTTTACCAGTCATGAATGTGGCAGAGAGGACACATGGCACCATCAGGATGGTTAAGGGGCGGGGAGGAAAGACTGGTGGGAAGTGAGCAGCTGGAGGGAAAAGAGGAACCCTTGGTGCTGTAGACCTGCGGAGAGAAAGGCATGAAGAGAGCAACTCCCAGAAAATCTGAGCGAGAGGCTGCCTACTGATGATGCTGTAAAGGAGAGCTGTTTGGCTTCAAGGCACCCAGGATTGATTGCAGGAATACCTGGATGGGAGTTAGTCGAAAACCGAGTGTTACTGCAATAGATGTAAAAATCCAGATTCATGGTTGCACACATCAAAAGTCTTGTGATATTTTCAGAAAAGAATTTCTGGAAAAAAATGAGTATTAACCAATGGTAGATGCAACTTTAAATGCTATCACTAAGTCACTTTCTTCTGAATAAAGCCTTTCTTAAGAAAGCACCACAGGAAATAGAGCAAGGAGTACTGTTAATGATGATAAGAACTTTTGCAACTCCAGAAAGCTAATGTCTATTGAATCTCTTCCAAAGTGGTGAAAGGTGATTAATTCCATTGTGCTAACAGAATATTACTTAATAACGATTTAATTTATCTAAACTATTGTGAATACAATCCAGGATACACTTGCACGGTAGGAAAACATTAATAACCCTGTGACTGTTACTAAGACTATAGTGTCATTGTAATGTTTCTTTCTTAATTTTCCTCTCCTTTCTTACCTAGTGTAGTAAAATAAGTTATCTTTCCCCTACTGTTTTGCTTGCTATACCTTTCATTAATAATAATATCAACATTGTGTGTTTTGGCATCCCAGGCATTTAAGCTAAGCACTAACTCACTGAGCCTCTTAATATTGCCATGAGGTAGGTGCTTGATATGGTTTGGCTCTGTGTCCCTACCCAAATACCATCTCTAATTCTAATCCCCACATGTTGAGGGAGGTCCTGGTGGGAGGTGACTGGATCATGGGGGCGGTTTCCCCATGCTATTCTTGTTCTCATGAACAAGAACACAGTGAGGGAGTTCTCATGAGATCCGACGGTTATAAAGTGTGGCACTTCCTTGCTATCTCTCTTTCCTGCCACCATGTAAGACATGCCTTGCTGCTGCTTCACCTTCTGCCATGATGGTAAGTTTCCTGAGGCCTCCCCAGCCATGTGGAACTGTGAGTCAATTAAACCTCTTTCATTTATAAATTACCCAGTCTCAGGTAGTATCATTATAGCAGTGTGAGAACAGACTAACACAGTACTGTTATTATCCCTATTTGAAAACTGAGGCTCAGGTAAGATAAATAACTTGTCAACAGCAAGTAGTGGATCCAAGATCCAGACATACAAGTGTCCTAATCCCAAGACCTGCCTGTTTCTTGCCAGGCTCTGCTGTGCTTTGTACATGTGTGTGGTTCCCAGTTCCCTGTATTATGCTAGTAGCAGATTTTTTCAGCCTCAGCACTATTGACATTTTGGGTGTCATAATTCTTTGCTGTGGGAGCTATCCTGTGCATTATAGAATGTGTAGCAGCATCTCTGGCCTCTACCCACTTGAAGCCAGTAGCACTGCCTTAGTTGTGACAATAGAAAAATATCCCCATCACCTCGTGTCTCCCTGGGAGGCAAAATTTCTGCCAGTTGAGAACCACTATGCTAGAGATATGTATATATAAAGTGTCTGTGGGGTGCCTGGCAGTTTCGTATACATGATTTCCTTTGATTCCTACAGAGGCCTGTGCTTTGTTGTCATTATCTTCATTGTTACAGGTGACAAATAAGAAAGGCCAAGGGGAGGGGCTAAATCAACTTAGGTGCATCTCATCTCTGCTGATTTACCAGCGGTGAACCAGTAACTTAACCAAATTTGAAGCATGGTTTACCCATTGGAAAAACTGGATAACAGTCTATCACAAAGTATTATTGTGATTTGGCATAGGGTATACATAAATATCCTCTAAGAGGAAGGGGGCAGTACCTAGTAGCAGACAGCCAAGGCTTGGCATTATGTCAAGGTTCCAATCCATCCTGTTACTCAGACTCCTATGTAGCCCTATTCCTCCCCACTTGCCTTCCAGTCTGGGCACATATGTGTGTGATATGCCACTTACTGTAGTACAGTAAGTAGTGCCCATTAGTAATCGTTTTGCCAAGGACTGAACTTACTATTTCCTCTGTTATATCAATTTCTGCTGAAGCCTGTTATAATTTTTTTTTAATCTCTTGCTTAGCCACATCCCTGACCATAGAGGATTCTTTTTTTTTTAGGCGGTGTCTCACTCTGTCACCCAGGCTGGAGTGCAGTGGCGTGATCTTAGATCACTGCAACCTCCACCTCCCAGGTTCAAGCAATTCTCCTACCTCAGCCTCCTGAGTAGCTGGGATTACAGGCACCCACTGCCACACTCGGCGAAGTTTTGTATTTTTAGTAGAGACGGGGTTTCACCATGTTGTCCTGGCTGGTCTTGAACTCCTGACCTCAAGTGATCTGCCCGCCTCAGCCTCCCAAAGTGCTGGGATTGCAGGTGTGAGCCACCATGCCTGGCCAAGAATTCTTTTTAAGTGCAATGGTAGGTATTTTTCAAGACTAGAAATATGCTGTAATATGCATGTAGTTGCATGGCTTTGGACAGGCTGGGTATCCTAACCTGGTAATAATAATTATACTTGCATGCCTCATAGTCATGATCCTCCATTTCAGCTGGGTGTTCCTTGGTACCTGGAATGTGTTTTAGTGTCTTCCTGTATCCTTCTCATGTCCCAAACCTTTGCCTATCTCCATTCAAGCCTCCACCCTATCCCTTCTCTCACTCCCAGGTCCTGACAGGATGGAGACCATGTGTTGTGACACCCCTCCATTTCCCACCCCACTTTTCCACACAATGTCTCTCTCCAGCAAGCAGGACCTTCTCTTGCCCTCATGGCTCAGGATCCTGCCCCTCCTGCCTCATGAGGACAAGCTGTTGCTCCATCTTCCCCTTATTAGCCATATCTTCAGCGTCATCCTTGCTCCCCACTTTTTTCTCTCATGCTAGAAGTAACTTTTAGAGTAATTTTTGAAAGAAAGAACAAAAGCTCTCTTAGCCCTGTTTCCCTCCCTAGGTATTTCGCTGTCATCTTCTCAGAAGAGTCAACTCTCTGAAAAAGAAGCTACACCTTTTGCTTCTACATCACCTGCTATGTAAACCTTAACTATTTTGAGTCTTAGGGTGACCAACCATTGCAGTTTGCTTGAGACTGTTCCAGTTTTAGCACTGAAGTTCCACATAACAAGAAATTAGTTATGCAGAACCATCCTTCCCATTGCTCACTGAGGTAATATTTCTAAAAAGCATTTCTGGTGTTTTCACTTCTTTGGTTAAAATCCTTCAATGGCTCCCTGTTACGTCTAGGGTAAAGACTTTGCTTAGAAATGTGGCTTTTGCCAGCCTCTTTTTTCTCATTTACCACTCTCCTAATAGTACCTGTGTTCCAGAAATTTTGTACTAATTGTAGGTGCTTTAATGCTCAGTACCCATGTTACCTTAATTCTACACAAATGCCATCTCTGCCCTACCATTTCCCAGGAATTTCTCTCATGGAAGCTTCAATTACCAAACACGGGGTCTTCAGCCTTCAGTTTTGTTGTTTACTTCTACGCCACATTTAAACAGTTGGGCTCTGTCTTCCTAAAACTCTCCTCTTTGGGTTTTTGGTATCTCATTTTCTTTTAGTTTTCCTCCTAACTTCCTGGCCATGCCTTCTTCCTCATTGGTGTAACCTTATACACTGGTGTGACCCAGGGTTCCCTCACTTCTGTCCTGTATTCTTTGCCCTCCATACATTCCTTCTGGGTGTTAGTGTCTTTTCCCAAGGCATAGTTATTCTTAATGTTTCGATGACCCTCAGATCTATACCTGCAACCTTGGCTTCTTTCTTCTGTCCCAGACTCATTACTTGCCTATTTCCTAGACAGAGTCTCTTGGGGGCTCATACACGCCTCAAACTTTGTGCCCAAAATCGAACACATACACAGACTGATTAGCCACAGTCAATCTCACCATACTCTTTTAGCCTGTCCCATCCTGTTCAAATAGCTACCAAGACCTATTTCATATTACCTTCTATGCCAGTGTGTTTTCAATACTTTTATCCATGACCTTCAAAAAAACTTCACTGGACATTATGTGTCAATATATTAATAGCCGTATTTATATAAATCAATATTCAGACAAACATCCCCATATTGAATTATAATCTATATTAATATTCAATTATGTTTTGATAGATAATTGAAAATTTTTTACAGAGCCCAGATTCTTTCTAAGAAGCTATATGTTACGCTGATAGTTTCTGTTCTATTTCTTAATAAAACCTGACTATTATTCGTTAAATTGATTTCATGGCTTACTGATAGGTTGGGTCTGCAGTTTGAAAGACACTGTTCTAAGCAACTCTCATCTGTCTCCTCTACTCCTTTACAATGCCACTTCCTTAGTTTGGGCCTTCATCACCCCTCACCTAATCAAGTACCATGATTGCCTAATGACCTCCTGTCTCTAGGCTCACAATCCTCTCAACCATCCTTCCCATTGCTCACTGAGGTAATATTTCTAAAAAGCAATTCTGGTGTCTTCACTTCTTTGGTTAAAATCCTTCAATGACTCCCTGTTACAACTAGGTAAAGACTTTGCTTAGAAATGTGGCTTTTGCCAGCCTCTTTTTTCTCATGCACCACTCTCCTAATAGTACCTGTGTTTCAGAAATTTTGTACTAATTGTAGGTGCTTTAATGCTCAATACCCATGCTACCTTCATAAATTCACTCCTGTTCTACTTATGCCTGGAATGGACTCCTTGACTTTCTCTGCTTGCTAATTTTTACTGAGCCTCTCATTCTTAGCCCAAGTGTCACCTGCTTTTTTAAGCTCCCTGAATCAATTAAGCACCTTTACTTTGGAATCTTCTATCATTCTAAAAGACCCCAGGCTCTGATAGCAGTTAATCACACTGTTATAGTAGTCATTTGTTAGTCCTCTGCCTCCTATACCGGAGGCAGGTACTTGCCTCTGCTTTCTTATCACTTTTTGGAATCTGGCAATAGTAATGTGTAACCCATGATGACTGGATTAATTTTACGGAACTTTAGAATTAAATAAGGGACTTTCCAATCACGTTGTCACTTGAGCTTCACCCCAAATGTCAAAT
Organism: Trachypithecus francoisi; assembly: GCF_009764315.1. Lineage (NCBI taxonomy): Eukaryota > Metazoa > Chordata > Mammalia > Primates > Cercopithecidae > Trachypithecus > Trachypithecus francoisi. Next base: position 72,488,050 of record NW_022681473.1, on the reverse strand, counting down.
GGTCATATAATCATATGCTCCCATTTTTTAAGGACCTATTATACAAAGAGACCCCTTTTTGTGTGGGAACCTTAATTGCAGCAGGAATTACGTATATGACAAAAATAACCATACCAGTATTTTTATCAAGCCAAAGGGCAGAGTTATTTTTCTTGAAGCAGCACATGTTATGGAAAGCACAGAGGCTGTTGGTGACATGCTTTGATCATTTGTTCTGTCCATAAAGTGTGATCAGAATGTTCCTCTGTGAGAGGAACCACTAGAAGCCCTTCCCTCAGTGAGTCTAAAATTGAGTTGGGCAGTTAAGATACAGATATATGAAATGTGCAGTGTCAATATGGGAGTAAAGAAACAATATAAAGCACTTTGGGAGGCCGACGCGGGTGGATCACTTGAGATGAGGAGTTTGAGACCAGCCTGGCCAACATGGCGAAACCCCATCTCTACTAAAAATACAAAAATTATCTGGGCATGGTGGCACGTGCCTGTAATTCCAGCTACTTGGGAGGCTGAGACATGAGAATCACTTGAACCTGGGAGGCAGAGGTTGCAGTGAATTCCACTGTACTCCAGCATGTGTGACAGAGTGAGACTCTGTCTCAAAAAAGAAAAAAAAAAAAAAAAGAAAGAAACTGTAAGAAAATAATCCAAGAGATGTCACAAAATACTAGAGAGTCTAGAGTTTAATTGCTAAATGAATGGCATGGGCATCTTTCTTTCCACTTTCAAAAGGTGATGATCCTAGAAACATTTTAAGTTGAAAAAAATCATATTTGTTTTTCCATAGAATGTGATGACAGTGAGAGATAGAATGAATGAATGAATATGTGGCTACGTTCCTGGCACAGGGCTCAAGATCCATTTATTACCTCTAATAAATGTTGTGGGTTGAATTGTGGACCCCCTCAAAAGATAGATGAGGTCTTAACTCCCAGTATCTCACAATATGACCTTATTTGGAAATGGGGTCTTTACAGAGCTAATCAAGTTAAAATGAAGTCAGTAGGATGGGCGATAATCCAATATGATTGGCATCCTTATAAACAGGGACAATTTAGACACATACACAAAGGGAAGACAGCGTGAAGACACACAGGGAGAAGACAGCCATGTGACTGGGGCAATGCATCTACAAGCCAAGGTATGGCCAGGATTGCTGGCGACCACCTGAAGCTGGAAAAGCCAAGGAAGGAATTGCCTCTAGAGCTCTCAGAGAACTGTTGGTCCCGCTGACACCTGGAGTTTGGACTTCCCGTCTCTAGACCTGTGAGACAGCAAATTTATATTATTTTAAGCCACTCAGTTTTTGTGTTCTTACGGCAGTCCTACGCAATTAAAAATACAACAAATAGTGACGATCAACACAAATACAAATTAATCCTATTTATTATGCCACACAAGGCTTCTTGTGCTTAAAAAGGACCTATGTAACCTTAACCACATTTATTTTATTTTAGAGAATACTGGGAAAGGGGCTCTGTACAGATGTAACAAAACCTGTAAAAGCTGCCTGCAATTTGAGGGGTGGACTCTTGGCAGCAAGAATGCTGGAGAGCCAAATGAGCAATTCCATTCCTGCCCAGGCTTAGGTAATAATGAGGCACATCTGGCAGTTTGACTCTAGCTACTTGTTAAGCTCTCTGAGGCTACTGTCGAACCTTATCACGTCCAACTCCACTCAGCTGCAAATAGCACCTGGCCAGTAAGAGCCTGTCCTAACAGTGCATGGGGAATCTGTTCCTCATTAAGAGGTGGGTCTAAAGGCCACCTTGGTATCCAGCAGTGGTCGGGGGAAAGCTGGCAAGCAACTGTGTGCTCGAGATGGTGCAGTTTTCCCCTTCACCCTTTATGTGAGCTGTGTATGACACGGATACTGCCTTGGTTTCCGGTAGGTTCACCTGAGTCTGGGGCTCTCCTGGGATGCCAGGCTCACTTAGCTGGGGCCTGGAACCCTTCCTCTTCCCTAGGGTTCAAACTTGTGAGTGCAGGCACTGTGTGCCCCCTGTTTACTATTGTACCCCCAGGGACTACTCGTGTCTGACATGCAGGAACTAAAATATTTGTCACATGAATGGACAGTTGTCTTTGCTATTGGCAAGATCCTGTCCTTTCTTGCTGCCAAATTCACTGTGAACTCGGGATACTGCTGCAAGGGAATCAAACATGCCTTGGGACTGCCTCTCATGTGACTCCCTTTCATGGGGTCTAACAACTCTGGGTGCCTCCCCTGCCTCTCCCCTTTGCAAATGCATGTTCCAGTCCAGCTTAAAATAGGCCCAACTTGCCTCTAGGACCTCGTGACTAATTAGCTTTTTAGGCTCCCAGCCTTAGTCATATCTTTAGTCTTGTTTGGGTTTCTTTATAACATCCGCCTCACAAAAGACCCCATCTTTCATTTCTCAGAAGGAGTATTTTTTAAAGTAAGAAATTGCTGGCATTGTTAAAAACACACAAAATTAGCTACATGAGTCATGGTTCTATTTGTTTGGCAACAGTATAAAACTAACATTATTTTTCTCAAGGTAGGAAATAGTAATAAAGAAATGTCAGCCTATCTTAATGGAGAGACCTCTCAACAAAACTAAATAATCTATGCGCCCACATGCCATTTCCATCACGCTTGTGTGGCCAAGGCTGCTGGGTTATGGCATGCGAAGTCAGAGTGCATTCTCTGGTGGAAGCAGGGACTGGAAGAATGCATAGAATTTGGTGAACAACTTGGACAGAGGAGGCATTTCTAGTGAGGGAAACTGCCTGGATGAGGGGATTCATTTATAAAACATTAATTTAATTGTTTATTCAAATAACTTTATAGAGCTTCTCTTTTGTGCCCATCATGCATAAGGTGTGAAGATGCAGAAATGAACATAATACAGGTCCTAACTTTGGTACCTAACTTTGTGGGACAGAGAGACAACCAACATATAATTATGGCACTGTGTGATAGGTGCTGGACTCAGGGCATAAATTAGGTCCTAGGGGAATAAGGAGAAGCTCATAACTCTGTGAGATGCTCCAATGAGTGATGCTGTCTTTCTTTCATTTCACACTTTTTTATTAAGCCACCCACTTAGGGCAGGTATGGTGCTAAGTGCTGGGGATGTCATGATTGGAAAGATGGGCAAGGAAATGGACATGGTGTGTGATAAAAGTACAAGAGAGTGGGCATATGTGCTATGGGGAAAGGACTAATAGGCATTTGCAGAAATTTGATGTGGTCCAGGGTTGGCAAATGTATGGCAGGAACTACTCCTTACTCCTGTAGTCATGCCAGACATTGTTAATTCAACAGGGCACTCTTGCCTTCAGAGCATGAATTCAGTTCTATTTACTACCATATGCCTAGATTAAAACCCGTTTTTCATCTGGCATTTATTTAGTCAGTGCCATAAAACAGATCCAATGCTTGAGGATTGACTCACACTGTCCAAATTCAGAAGAGATTACAGTTTATAAACTGTAAGTCCTCTTGCTGATATACGGTGAGAAACATAATCAGTTCACTCCTGACCAGGAAAGACCCTAGGATCTACCTAAACAGATGGCATGCAAATGAGAATAGCATGCAGTGAGCAGGGACTTGGAACAGGAGAGGTAGTATAACTTGTGCAAACAACTCAACAATTTGGGGGCAGCTATGACTAGGTTTCTTTTATGTTCACATAACTGCTCATGCACCTACCTGCCTTTTTTGTATAGAGCCTTAGTATCTCTCCCTACAGTCTTCCCCTCTCCTCAGTGTGTGCCATAACCCTGGAGGTTTATCCAGTCCAAAAGATAAGTCCGAACAGGGGATCCAGGCTGGCTTTGTTATTCAAGTGAGTCTACGACTGGTGTCTGATAAATCTGGTACTATCATTGTTTGTCATGCACCAGAGGATTGTACAGATCATCACTGTGCAAGCATGCATGGCCGAGGAGATGAGTGGAAACTAAAGTCCAGCTCATGCTTGCTCTAGTGTTGCCAAGCTGTGCATCCAAGGAAGGGGAGGGCTTTCTGAAAACAAATTTGCACAAAGACACTATAAAGCTGGTGGTGGCCCTGAGAGTAACCACTGAAAACTGGTGGTTACCCAGAACAGACTTGGTGGTGCCAGCAGCTCCTATTTGCTGCAGAGGCCCCATGTGCATTGTGGGAAGATGATCTCCTTTGAGGCTAGGCCCTGGGAGCACTGGGTCAGGGCTGGTTTTGGCACCTGTGCCTCTGGGACCCAGCACCTTCAGCACTTCTCTTCTTTGTCTGCGATATACTTGGGTCATCAGTTTTTTTCTTTTAAATCCTTTCCCTTGACCATGGGGCTCCTTGACTCTAAGGGAGGCCCTGTCAGTGTTCACAGTTTACTTCCTTTTCCTGCCTGTATGATTCTAGCTGGTAAATTTTCTTACTAAACGAGAGCTCCCTACTGTCTAGTAGTGGCTGCTGTTGGTGGGTCCTGGCAACATTGGAAAAGAGGTTTGAAGGTTGGGGGTATCTTTGGCATCATTGGCGTCAGACAGAGCTTACTCTGTTAACTGCTGCTTTTCCCTTTTAGCTGTATGCCTTTGGGCAAATTACTGAACCAGAGCTTTAACTTCCTCTCTTGTGAGATGGCAATAATGATATGGCACAGGGTTGTGGCTGTGTTAGGTGTCATATGAAAAGCCTCCATCATTATACAAAGACCCTCTTTCAGTGGTACTTATAAGAAGCCTCAGTAGAGAGCTGAAAAAGAGCCTTGAACTTCCTGGTCCCTCTTTTGCATCCAATGAGGAAGAGCTCTGGGTGCCCAGGGATTTTCGTCTCAGGATTTAAAAGGTGCTGGAACCACTGGCATTGAAAACATCCTACCCCTCCACAATGACCCGGAATCCGTGACTAACTGGCCCCTTCAGATGAGCTGGTTTGTAAAGGAGCAATGGCAGAGTGAGCCTTTACCCCAGAAGACAAAACAATACCCCACACAAAGGACTCGCAGCAGCCTGGCAGGAATGGTGCATCTTCCCAGCATGTTTGGAGTGTCTGGTTCTTCTCCTGGAGGGGATCGGGCCTCCCTCCGAGGGCCCAATGGTGGGTGGTCAGCTTTGTGCTATGTGAGTGCCAGGGCCCCCAAGATCTGGGTACAGAGTGCTGCTCAGAATCCGATCTCTTAATCAATTTTGCCCATAGCAACAGGATTTCAATGCATGGCAGGGGATAAAGTGGCCCAGAGGAACTCAGGACATATTTGAACAGTAGCCCAGAACTTGGATGGAATCTGAATCACATTGGCACAGGTCTGGGTCATGGGTTGCTGCAGAACATCGTAAAAAAAGCCATTCTTGTCCACACAATGGCATGAGGAAACAGGAAGCACTGCAGCATGACTTTATTATCCTTTTCCTGAACAGGGCCACCGTTCAGCTGGGAGGACCTTACTTTTGTTCCTACCTGTTCCTACAGGTTACACACCAACTGCTGAGAGTAAGTCGAATGACAGTAAAAGGTAGTGAAACAGCAACACAACAGCAGCAGCTACAACAGCCACCTTGGACCTGGAATTGGCACACTGCAGAGGTCACTGGCCCAGACTGAACCGGTTTACATTTCACTTCTGCCTTTTCTTACTGATGCCATTTGATAGACTTACTATATCTTTCCAAGCATCAGTTTTCTCATCTGGAAAGTGAGAATAACAATATTCACTGCTTTTCAGGGTTGGTGTGAGCATTAGAAATCAGGTAGGTAGCTACTGCTGAGAGCCAGGCATATAGCAGGCTCCCAGGTACTGGTAGATACTGTTATTTCTAAGACCTGGATGTAATCAATGCTGATGCTCACTAGTGCTATATAGGACAGTCACATCATCATTTCTGAGTATGAGTGTTCGTTCTCATCTCTAGAATGGGGACACGTGATGTTTCTACATTGTGGTTGTGAAGATGAACTGAAGTACAAACAGCCTCCAGCATAGCATTTGCCAGTGCAAGGCCTTAGTAAATGTCAGTAGGATCTGAAAATCCAATGGTTGGAGAATAAAATCTCCCCTTTAGCTATGAATTTATTTCCGTTTCGTCTGGAGTCTGAGGCAGATCCAAGTCCTGTTATTTATTTAGCTGTATTTGACTCTGTGTGTAATACTTGTAGCTGACTTTTAAGTCACTTTGATATTTCCTCTGAGTGAGATTTTCATCTTCCTTATGCCAAGAGGCAGGTTTCAAACAGAAGAGCAAACCATGGACTTCTAGTGCTGCATCTTATTTTGGAGAACAGAATTGTCCTCAGTCCTGCCTGTGCATCTGAATCTCCTGGGGCAAGAGAAGGGCTTGAAAAACAGCTCAGTACTGCCCCAGACTCACAGATGTGACCGATGCAGCTGGGCCTGGGGTGAGCGCAGTTGGAAGCCACTGCTCTGTCCAGATGCTTCTCGCAGAGGTGCCAAGGACTGGCCACACATTCTCTTACCTGCTTGCCCCTCAGTCTCCGTCAATGCCTTTATGTTTCTATTCTCTTTATTCACATAGTTGACAAAATGTACAACGAAAGCATGCAAAAGGCAGAGCTGATCTTGACATTGGCTAAAATTATGGTTTTATGTTTAAAGAAACTATAAAAGAGAGAAAAGAAGGCTTTTCTAAATTTAAAAAGAATTTAAATATTTATACTTTGTATGTGACCGTAAGTGGAGAGAATTGGCCCTTTTGTTCCAGAAAAGTAACTGGTGTTAAGACTGAAAAGCTAATTTTAACGGAGAAATCTGGAAAGGAGAGTTATATCATGAATGCTGCCAAGATGAACAGATTGCTCCAACCTCACTAGATTTTAACTTTTTTTCCCCTCGATAGAATGAAGATAGTGATGGCAATACTTGTCTTGCTTTCATATGCTGTAGTGAGGAATGAGGAAGCCAAAGCATTGACAGTGTTTTATAAATGCAAAGCATGAAACAATGAAAAGGATAACTTGCCTCATGACCTTACTGGGCAAGTTATTTGACCTTTTAGTCCCTTAGTTCCCCATCTGCAAAGTGGGACCCATAATGCCTAATGCTGATCTCACTGGGATGTTATGGGGACAAAAGTAGAGGGTGTTTGTAAAGGCACTTGGAAAAGCAGGACACCCGTATTAAATTAAAGTAGCAGTATATTCTCCATTTAACAGACGAGAAAACAGGTACTGTGAGGCTACATTCCACTGAGCATTCTGAGCAGAGCTGCTCATCTGGCCAAGCCTTCTGGTCTCAGTGTCTCTGCTTCCAATGGACTTCCCCACGCTCTGTTTAACAGCACTGACTTCTCTTTTATCTTGGTTGCCAATCTTCCCGAAGCGGAGGCAGGCCCAGGTCCATTCTTTGGGTGAGGCTAGGAAGAATAGGGCCATTTGTATCTCTGCTCAGATGACTGGAAAATCCTTTCAAACTGCTTGACTGAAAAGCACCTCAGAGCAAAAACTTGGGGAATCCAAAGGCCTAAAGAGCCATCTAGTGGTCGCACATACAAACGACGCTGGCTTTTGCCAGTAGCTTCACTGGAATAGAGATAATGGAAAGGGATTTTATTTTTTCCTCTCCTAAATTTGTGCCTGCCCTGGCAACCACAGAGAAGGATTGATGTAAGTGTCCACTGTCCCTGCTTGTAACCCTGGACTTCAGAGTGATGTTGGAGGAAAACTGGGAACCTCTACAGACTTGAGCTGCTACAAAGCCTTGGTTTCCTTTCTCAGCTCCTGGCTTGCAGCTAGTTGTGTCCATGTGACTGAGACTTTTTTTTTTTGAGACAGAGTCTCACTCTTGTCGCCCAGGCTGGCATGCGGTGCCATAATCTCGGCTCACTGCAACCTCCGCCTCCCAGCTTCCAGCAAGTCTCCTGCCGCAGCCTCCTGAGTAGCTGGGATTACAGGCACCCGCCACCATGCCTGGCTAATTATTCGTATTTTTAGTAGAGACAGGGTTTCACCGCATTGGCCAGGCTGGTCTCGAACTCCTGACCTCAAGTGATTCTCCCGCCTCCATCTCCCAAAGTGCTGGGATTACCACACCCTGCCTGTGACTGAGTCTTAGGTGATGGAATGTGAGCGGAAGTGATACACATCACTTGTGAGTCTGGTCCCTAGAACTCTCTACATAGAAATCTCCAAGCCATTTCTCCTTTTGTGGTGTGATGCAGATGAGCACAGCAGTTTTGGAATTCGTGTGTTGAAGATGGAACCACAAGATGCAAGGAATCTGGGTCTTCAAGTCACCACTTGAAGGAGAGCTACCTGTCCATGAGGAACTCCTCTTTTGGACTTTCCATAGCAAGAAGTAAACCTCTAAGTGTCTTTGAGTTATTATGCATCTTTGTGTTTGTTAGTTTGTCAGAGCAGTTAGGGTTACCTTAACGAATATAGTTGTGGTTAATCAAGTGAACAATGAAAATCAGAGACAGATTTACCATGAAGCCAATGAAGCTCTAGCTTCAGGGATCTTCATTTGTGTAGGCCCTTTCCAAGGTCCAAGGGGTGGATGTGAGGAAGTGGCGGGGGGCGGGGGGAGGGGAGTCCCCTGGCAATGTGTTCTTATGGTTATGTTTTGTGAAATTTGCAAAAGTAAGATATTTTCAACTGCATGCAATTGGTTAGGAGTACTGCCTCTTTCTTTGTCAACTTCCCCTCCATCACATTTTACTCTGTGTTGGATGGTGTTGGGGAAGCATGGACATTTTGGGGACCCAGCTAAGGGAAGTTGAGTGGGGATACAATGAGTCTGAGTGTAGTTGTTGCATTGTCGTGGTTTTCTGTCTCTTTCATGTAGAGTTATTGCTAGCTGTTCTGGTATAAGAATGATTTCCAGGAAGAATACTATGCCCACTGTGCAGCTGTGAAAACACAATGCAAGGTCAGAGGTTGTACTGTAATGGAGTCTGTTCGGGGTGCCTAGTTCAGGGAAAATGTGAGCAGAGGGGAGAAACAAGGCGTGAAATGTGTGTGGAGTCAGAAACTAGTCTATAGAAATTTCTTCTAATCCATTCTGATGTGTAAAACTGTAAGCAGAGAATTTAGTTCTTATTGATGCTTTGTCAGAATTGAATTTCATTCCTGTCAGGACACACTTGGTCATTTTTAGAAGCATATACAATTTTAAACATACTTTATATTTTCTCTCCTTTTTTTCATGGGAATAGCTTAGTTGATAAAGCTTGAATACAGCATTTAAATTGAATTTCCAAAAGACATTATGGAATGTTTTAATAGAAAAATGAGAAATTATGGATTTTTGATTTGGACCTTCTTTGACACTTTAAATTTAGCTATTAAAGAACAGAGAGAAAATTCAGATAAAAGTAATAGAATATTAAAGAAAAGCAATTAATAAGAGATAAAAATAAGAAAAGATCTGACTTTAAGAAGTGAGTTGTAACAAAAAATTCTTCACATCGTACCCAGCACAGTAATTCATTAAAGGAAAAGATAAATTGCAAATAGAAATAATTAGTAGGCTCTTGGATTACTTGGTAATCCGTTTACTGAAGAGGAGTAGATCATATGCATACATCAGAAATGATTTCAATTTCTTGCTGATTTGGTGCAAAATTCGTATCTATAAAACTCGCAATACGTCACTATGGCAAGAACATCAACAACAAACTAGTTAATGAGTGTAATCAACTCAGTAATGATTTAAGACTAACCACTGCATAAGAAAATTTGAAATACAGTGAAATCTTACTGTTCAAATATGAAAGAATTGGTAGAGCTCTTCCCACATATAACAACCATTCTAAAAATTTATATGGCACAGCCAATTACAAATTGTGAAGGTGAGAAACACTTTCTTAAACTATTAATCACCCATGCTAAAGGAAAAACACATAATTTTAAAAATCAACCACTCATGCTAAAGGTAAGACAATTTTATATCCTCTCTATTGAAAATATTATACAACCATTGTCATCATATGAAGAGGCAGTTACAGGCAACATAGCCAAAAGTCCAGGAGAAAAAGCATTTTAAGAGCAGTTAATTAATAAAAATACAATTGTGCACTGCATAACACTTCAGTTAGTGTCAGACTGTATCTAGGACAGTGGTCCCGTAAGATTATAATGTTGTATTTTTACTGTACTTTTCTATGTTTAGATATGCAAATACCATGGTGTTACAATTGCCTACAGTGTTCAGTATAGTAACATGTTGTACAGATTTGTAGCCTAGGATCAAAAGGTTAGACCGTATGGCCTAGGAACGTAGTAGGATATACCAACTAGGTTTATGTAGTACACTCTGTGTTTGCAGAACGACGAAATCACCTAAAGACACATTTCTCAAAATGTATCCCTGTTGTTAAGTGACACGTGACTGTATTTACTTTTCAGCATTTTGGATTTTGTGATGTTTATGGCATCTGATAGATTTTATATGGCATCTGATGGATTTGTTACGTTTTCATTTTAAACTAGTATTTAGTTTTGTAATTAATTTTGTGTTCTTTTTGTAGTCATTTCTTGAGCACACCCCTAAAATTGAGTAAACTTCATGTTCACAAAATCCAAGTTTGCTCTTGGGACTGGAACATATCCATGGCTCGCAGTGAGGCTGAAGTTTCTCGGGAGACTAACTTCAGTGGCCTGATCAACGGGCAGCCCTGGCAGGAGGATGGAGGGCAGGAGAAAACAGTTTGATTTGCCCATTTCCCTGCCTCCCCGGCACTGGTTTCTAATTCTGGCAACAGTTGTATCCTCTTTGGTTGTACAATGGTGTTTTATTGCTGCCTAACAAATCACATTTAGTGGCCTAAAACAACACTCATGTATTAGTTCACAGTTCTGTAGGTTAGAAGACCTGGTGGGCTCAACTGGGTTCTCTGCTCCGGGCCTCAGAGACCTGAAATCAAGGTATTTGTTGAGCTGGTTCTCATCTGGAGGCTCACATGGAGGTGAGGATCTACTTCCACATTCATTCAGGCTGGGGGAATGCAGTTCTTGTGGTGGTCAGACTGAGATTTGCATTTGTTGGTTGACTGTCAGCTGGAAGGAAGCTCCACACTGTTTCTGGAAGTTGCCTGCATTCCTTCCCACGTGGCCTCTCTTCATCTTCAATGGACCAGAAACGTCACATCAAGTCTGTCTCACAATGTGAATCTTTCTGTCATCTCCTCCCACTTTCCTCTTCTATTACCAGCTGGAGAACGTTGTTTGTTTTTAAGTGCTCGTGTGATTTGAGTGATGTACTTGGATAATCTCCCTTTTTTGTAAAGGCCGTTAGTGAGATATAAGGCGTAACACAATGACGGAAGGATTCCTCATCACAATCAAAGGGTGGAGATCAGGGTTTTGACTCCTGGGGACATTCTCAGAAATTCTGCCTGCAGCAGGCTGTGTTTCCTGTTTGGTAGCTTAGCGGTTCCAGCTCTGTCCAGGGTCTCTAACACCACTTCTTCCCTGGCTCCCGCATGCCTGGGCGTGGTAAATGCGTCTTGCTGTTTCTAGGGCCTGGGTCTTCGCCATCCCTCATTGGTTTCCTTACCTCTGCCCACACATCTGTAAGTAGTATTTTTTGTGTGAAACTCTCTTTGATTTCTCCCTTGGAGCATGTTATCCGTTTTTGGCTAAGACTCTGACTGATAGAGCTGGGAAAATACATTTTGGTGAGAAGCCATAATTTTGTGTTCTCTTTATCCCTTAAGAAGATGTTAGATCTTAGGCCTGGGGCACTCACAAGGGAAAATAAGGAATTTTGCATCCATGGCCTGTGAGATTGAGAACGTATTGTTTCAAAGGTGCTGAGAATGGAATGTGGTAATTATATCAGACAGCGTGATTCAGACAGCACTGGGTGTGGGCTCAGATTTCTTAGGTTCAAAACCTGACTCCTTCATTTATCAGCTGTATGGACTTGGACAAGATGCTTAACCTCCATAAGTTTTCGTTTCCTCATCTGAAAAAGAGGGATATTAAAGATATCTCCCTTATTGGTGGACTAAATCCATGCAAAGCACTTCGCAGTGACTGGTGCATAGTAGGCATGTAGTCAATGACGTTGTTGTTATTGATATTATTTGATATTGAGGGCTACTTTGATGAAGTTGCTCTCTCACTGATTTGCCAGTACCAGGCTTGGTTAAAACAAAATTAGCCTGTTTCATCTTTAAGCTGTTTGCTCTTTCCTATTGTTGCTCTGTGTTCTGATTATTATATAGAGATCTGAAATTCTGCTATAACAAAGCAATATTTTGTGTTTCTTTCACTCTTCCATTTTTACTTATTTTTGAGGATATAGAAACACTCACTTACTTAAATCCAATGCAATATGCGGTGGGGCCCACCCTGGATGTTTGTACATCTTTTAAAGCAAATTATGATAGGAAAAGAAAATACTCAAAGATTACAAAGGAAGCTCACTACCTCCCTTGCTTTTCCTAATTTATGATTCAGAGAAGCCCCCACTCTGTGAGGAGAGTTCCCACTAAGTGAGTAGTTTTGCCAGTCTAAGACTAATAAAAGCCTTCAGCATCCCTGACCAACAGCATCAGTATCACCAGGGAATTTGATAAAAATGCAAATTTTGGAGCCCACCCAGGATCTAACATAGAAATTCTGAGAGTGGACCCAGCAATTTGTCTTCTAGCAAGCCCTCCAGGTGATTCAGATGAACCCAGAGTTTGTAAACCCCAGCATTGACACGGGATTCAGCCTTGCTTCAATGTATTGAACTACTTTGCCCTTGGGAAAAATCAAATGCTATAACCTGTCCACCTTGCCCATCTGGCCACTTACATTCTCCTTCAAATGCTCCATTCACAAAACCTTCTTTTCTTTTTTTAGGTTGGAACTTCAATGCAGAGGGTTGAAGTGATCATATCATTTGAAGGTACAGTATCATCACTGGTCTCTGCAAGTCTCTTTTCTTTTATGTATGTATACATATATTCATCTGTTCATTAATTTATTAATTCCATTTTCATTCCTCATTCTCCACCCCACCATGTGTGTTTAATATGTATCTTCTTGGTATGTATTCTTGTAAAATGCATATTGTTTGTACATGTATTTTGTCACATAAGTGATCCTGTGTTGTATACCTTGTTCATCCTTTCTTTTTTTTTTTTTTTTTTTTTTTTTTTTTTTTTTGAGACGGAGTCTCGCTCTGTCACCCAGGCTGGAGTGCAGTGGCACGATCTCGGCTCACTGCAAGCTCCGCCTCCCGGGTTCAGGCCATCTCTGCCTCAGCCTCCGAGTAGCTGGGACTACAGTGCCCGCCACCGCACCCGACTAATTTTTTGTATTTTTAGTAGAGACGGGGTTTCACCGTGGTCTCGATCTCCTGACCTTGTGATCCGCCCGCCTCGGCCTCCCAAAGTGCTGGGATTACAGGCGTGAGCCACCGCGCCCGGCCGTTTCATCCTTTCTTTCCACCACTCATCACCGTATTTTAAAGACCCATTTGAGTTGCTCTGTGCTCACCTTGTATACTACCTCTGACTGCTCTACTCCAAGGTAGACGCTTACTATGTTTTACCCAGTGGACACCCAGATTGCCTCCAACTCCCTGTCTGTGCAAACAATACAGTGATGAACTTCCAGCCCGAGGAACAGCAGCCTGAACTAGTCTGAGGAGGCACAGCTATCTGCTAACATAGAGGGTCTCGCTTAACAGAAGTCCGTTTGCTCAGGGGGTCTGAGGAACCTCCTAAAAAACTTCTATCCCGAGGGAAAAAGATGCCAAGCTGAATAAACTTGGCCCAGCAAGGAGGACTTGGTAGTGTCTTCTCTTTCGATTTGTCTCCTCATGCAGTTCCCACTGGTTCTGGGTCTATGTTGCTTGGAAAGAAAGCAGTGGGTGGGAAGAGGAGAGAGGCTGTGGACCTCACATGCTAGTTGCCTGGCTTTGTTCCTGAGCACAGGTGAGATATGTTCTGGGGATTCTTAGAAAGACTCTGCAGTTACTTTGCAGGAATTGAGTTTACGTATACAGATAGAAGAGAGAAAGTGTGGAATTTGGATTTTGACTGTCACTGTGACCCCATCCTCACTCACAAACAGGGCTTGAAGCTTAGGACAATGCAAGATCCATGCAAAGAACCAGAAGGCTGGAGTGGTTGTAAACTCTGGGTTATCACACAGTATACCAGATGCTGAGTTGGTATCAATATTATGTGTCAGAGCTTGTGCTTCTCTCACAATCTGGAAGGGGATACACAGAACTCTAGTGCAAGGCTGACCTTGGACATGGATTGTGTTAGGGGATTCAGTCCCCAATGAGATGGTTTTGCAACACTAGGAGGATAAATTGAGATCTGTATTTATCAACATGGCTTAATCATGGCAGAAAAGACCCAGTAAAAGTTGCTGTATGTGCCTGGGCTAGAATGATTAAGAAATGAATCATTGCAACCATCTGCCCATTAAAAAGTAGGACAGAGGATGCTTGGTATATCTTTATTTTTGCCCCAGGACTGTGATCTCCATATAGTTTTCAGAGAAACAATTCCATTCTGGAATATACTTCAATGGACTTTTAATTCCCTAATTAAATCACTCTTCTGGATTATACAAATACATATTCTAGGATAAAATGTTTTGTGAGATTTTCCTTTAATAAATCCCACTGCGATCTAACTGAAGCCTAATTAGCCTGTTTAATTGGCATGTTCTATGAGAGAAGGCTCAAGCCAACTGCTGATACTAGAGCTTCCTCACTCTGCTAAGAGCTTCAGTCCCTAGTTTTTGGCGGTTTTTATTTACCCAGACAGATGGTGGATGGACCCGTTATCCCAGTGACTTGTGTAATTAGAAGAAGAGGAAAAAAGTCAATATTCTTGTTCAAAGATTGACCTAAATCTCTACCTGGCATTTACTTCATTCTTGCTAAAAGCAATAATATTAATTAGCTCCCCAGAAAGTGACTTTATGAATTAAATGAGTTTTGTTACCATATTTGTAGCCACCATGATATAACTTGCGGTCATTCGTGCAAAGCTTAATTTGCATAAAAGTGTGGATGTCTGTGGGACATCTTAGGCTGTGGGACACCAAGTCTACTTATCTCAGGCCCCATTCACATAGCAGTTCCCGGTCAAATCATCTTTGACCTCCACTATAGGCACACTATAAGGGGTAATAGGGTGTAGTGAAAAGATTCTGGGTTTTAAAATGGCACTTAAATTTGTATCCCATTTCCACCAACAGTTAGCTTTGTGTTGTGCACGTTCCTTAGCTTTTCTGAACCTCAGTCTCCTGAGCTATATAAAAGAGATAAAACAGGCCAGGCGCGGTGGCTCACACATGTAATCCCAGCACTTTGGGAGGCCGAGGCAGGTGGATCACCTGAGGTCAGGAGTTTGAGACCAACCTGGCCAACATGACGAAACCCCATCTCTACTAAAAATACAAAAATTAGCTAGGCGTGTAATCCCTGTAGTCCCAGCTACTTGGGAGGCTGAGGCAGGACAATCACTTGAACCTGGGAAGTGGAGATGGCAGTGAGCAGAGATTGTGCCACTGCTCTCCAGCTGGGGTGAAGAGTGAGACCCCATCTCAAAAAAAAAAAAAAAAAAAGAAGAGAGAAAGATAAAATATTATAAACAGTGTTATTGCGAGGATAAACTTGGATATGCTAGATAATGAATATCAGATATGAAATGTAGAAAAGTCACATTTTCATCTGTGCTCTTCTAAGCACATGACCTAAACCTCTGCCTGGCATTTATTTCATTCTGTCTTGTATTACAACCAATTTTAAAATTAGTTTGTGTAGGCTAGATTATGGCAACAAAAGGATTCATGCATCTAATGGTTCAACACAGATAGAAATATTTTTTGCTCTTATAGCAGTCCAGAGGTCCATGGAAGAGTATCTGTTCTGTGCAACAGAATAAGATACAGTTGAGAAAGTTAACATTATAAGGCACATAAAGATTTCTTCAATAAACAAAGGGAATTAAGCAAATACTAAATTAGGGTGTTATTTTCCCACTCAAGTCTTTTCTTTCAGATGGCCTCAAGGTAGCTACTCTTATGTTGAGAGAGAGAGAAAATGAATCATGGGGACTAGTAAGGAAAGACATAAAACAGACTTCAGTACTGCGTCTAGCAAAGGGACTAGATTGTAGTAACATGCACATGGAAATGAAAGCAAATCTTTTCCCGTCCATTTGGGCATTTGCTTGTCTCTTGTTAGAAAGCAAGTTCTTTGAGAGCAAAGATTTTGCTTAATATTTTCTGCCTCTTCCTTTATAGTACCTGACGCTATAAATGTTGAATTGAAGTTAATTGAGACTTTTGTATCCTTCGAATGAGGAATGAGGACTATATTATGTATAAATATTGGAGACTTAAATGGCAGTGTCTGGACACTGCAAGGAGGGTGGGGTAGCTGCAATAACCTCAAAGCTGGTGAAATGAAATGTGTCAAAGTAGAATTTCAGAGTGCTGCATCCAAGGAGGGGTGCCGTTTATTAAATGTGCCCACAGAAATTATTTTGCTATGTATATATTCACATATACTTCTAAAGAGGGCAGGTTACATTAGATAGCAAGACCTTTGTTCTTTTAGTGGCTTGTTGACTTTGGTGCTATAGTTTTGGATGTAGGGCTGTAGGGTGATATGGTTTGGATGTTTGTCCTCTCCAAATCTCATGTTGAAATGTGATTCCCAATGTTGGAAGTGGGGCCTGGTGGGGGGTGATTGGATCATGGGGGTGGATCCCTCATGAATGGCTTAGCACCATCTCCTTGATGATAAGTGAGTTCTCACTCAGTTACTTCACCCAAGATCTGGTTGTTTAAAAGAGTCTGGGACCTCCTCCGTCTCCTCTCTCACTCCCGCTCTTGCCATGTGATGTGTCTGTTTCTGCATCAGTCGGGAGTAAAAGCTTCGTGAAGCAGATGTTGGTGCCATGCTTGAATAGCCTGCAGAACCATGAGCCAATTAAACCTCTTTTCTCTATAAATTACTCAGCCTTAAATATTTCTTTATAGCAATGTAAAAATGGCTTCACACCTAGGGCAGAAAAATATGGAGTTCTGGGATTGGGGAGGTGGGAACAACTGGCAGGATGAGGTAAGGAGCAAAGAAAACAAGAGGGAGAAGTTTGAACGGGAGAAGCTGGAAGCACGCAGGTGAGGGGTCAGGAAGGCCCTGGAAGAGCCTGAGGAAGGGTGAGAGATGACTCCTACTGGAAGCTGCTTCTGTGAGTGAAATCTTCCGCTGAGATAATCAGCTTACATATGCACACGTGGTGGGAGGCATTCTTATAGAGCTTAAAGGAGAGAAAAGGTTCACATCTGGAGAAAATGGTAGAAACCAGAGAGAGATGTGCAAAAGCAGGTATCTAGAACACAGAGGAGATGAGGAGAAAAAAACCCACCTCTCACTTCCTAATACTCAAGGGCTTTCTGCTTTTGCAGCTTTTGGCATTGAACTCATTGGCCTAGATCTCCAAGGGCTGGTAGATCTAGATGATTTCTTTTCTTCTGAGGAGAAGGTGGCCAGGATTTGAATCTCAGACATTGCTTGCTGTGACTGTATTCACTCCTACGTTCTGGAAGGTGAAGGGACAGTCTTAGTTACCACATGGGCTGCTGTCTTGGTGGGTGTTACAGTAGTTGGGCTGAAACACCTGTAAGTGTTGAGGTCATTTTTTTTTAACCCAGACTAGAGGCCAGTCTGAGCAGCTTGCCTTGTGCTTCCTTCCTTCTTGCCCCTGCCATGTTGCCATCTTGGAAGGACCTAAGCTATATCAGGCACAGGGCCTTCATATCATACCAGCTGCCTGGAAAACTGATAGGAATAGAACTAGAGGTAGATGGATAGATAGATAAAACTCAGAACATAAAGAGGTGCAGAAGAGGCCAAGAAAGGACTTATGCAGTCCCTTTAGACACAATCTCTTAGCCTGGTGGCCTAATTTTATGTCCTAAAGTCTCCATTCTGCCCTTGTGCCCATTTGGGAACTCTTCCTCCTCTTTGAGAGGGTAACAGGCAGGGATTGTGGGCAGAAAGTCTTGAGCTGTGCCAGTATGTTAACCATTATGCCATGTTCCATGTGATGGGATTAGGAGGCCCCTTTTTGGCTTGGACCCCCATTTAAAAATTTCTTTTTCATCAAAATAAGAAATTCACAGCCCCTCCCAAGGCTTGAGTGTGCTTACAACACAGAGTTCACAGAGTAGAGAGGGTCAGAAGGCTATGGTCACCCTGTGCTTGGGTTTCTCAGGAGTCTTTGTGTTCCTGTGCCGTTGTCCTTAGCATTCTGAATTGTAATTTTTCAGTGTACATGGGCGACTCCACTAGTTTGTGAGCTCCCCAATGACAGGTGTGCACATTATCCATCTTTCTATCCCGCTCTGGCAACTCAAACAAAGTTTGTTAAATGGATTCTCATTTTAGTGGGTGTGTCAGGAAACACACACAAGGGAGAGTAGAGCAGAAACTTTAGTCAGAATCAACAGAAATGAGGAATCAGCAAGGGCGCATAAAACAAGACAAAATGTGGATTTGAAGTATGGCATAGGGTGGTTGTCACCTTAGTGATCTGGGTCCTTAAGGTGACCCAGCACACCAGGTGCCAGGTGTGTTGACTCACCCAGCACACCAGGTGCCAGGCATAAAGAAGCAAGAGCAACTTCAGAGCCTACTTGCAGGAGGGGAGAGGGTTGCACGCTGCCAAGTTTCTCAGGTTTAACTTAGGAACTGGTAGTGTTTAAACCTGTCGTTTGAGGGTCCTCTGTGACTACAGCTGAACAGGGCAGAGAAAAATAAACACTTGTCATTTGTTGGGTTCTTACTAGGTGCTAGGAATTTTTTTTTTTTTTTTTCTTCAAGACAAGGTCTAACAGCTGCAGCTCACTGCAGCTTCAACCTCTTGGGTACAAGTGATCCTCCCACGTCAACTTCCCAAGTTGCTAGGACTACAGGTACATGCCACCATGCCTGACTAATTTTTATATTTTTTGCAGAGACGAGGTTTCGCTATGTTGCTCAGGCTGGTCTCGAACTCCCGGGCTCAAACCATCTGCTCACCTGGGCCTCCCAAAGTGCTAGGATTACAGGCATGAGCCACCTCATCCAGCCAATTCTAGGAATTCTTGTATCATTAATTCTTTTTTTTTTTTTTTTTTTTTTTGAGACGAAGTCTGGCTCTGTCACCCAGGCTGGAGTGCAGTGGCCGGATCTCAGCTCACTGCAAGCTCCACCTCCTGGGTTTATGCCATTCTCCTGCCTCAGCCTCCCGAGTCTCTGGGACTACAGGCGCCCGCCACCTCGCCCGGCTAGTTTTTTTGTATTTTTTTTTTTTTTTTTAGTAGAGACGAGGTTTCACTGTGTTAGCCAGGATAGTCTCGATCTCCTGACATCGTGATCCACCCGTCTCGGCCTCCCAAAGTGCTGGGATTACAGGCTTGAGCCACCGTGCCCGGCCTGCTATCACTATTGTATAGATGAGTAAACTGGGTTCAAAAAGTTTAAGTCACTTATCTAAGGACTCCTAGATAAGAAAGAATTGAGACTCAAGTTCAGAATATTTTATTTCTTACACATATATGTGTACTTATCATCCAAGTATTTATTATATACCTACAATGTGTCCAAAATTGTGCCACGTGCTAGGGGATACAACAGTCTTCAAAACATAGTCCCTATTTGTATAGAGCTTCCAGCTTAGATGGTGGGAATATAGGCAGAAAAAAGACAGCTAAACTCACAGGGGCCGAGGAGGCAGGGAGCTGGGTGACTCCTTCAGTCAGCACTCTTTCGTTTGCACCCATATGCATTTTTGATGTTGTGATGTTCTGGCACCTATGCTAGGTCCTGGGGATGCTCTGGGAGCATCAGATGTGGTCCCCACCCACTCTCATGCAGCTGTCAGCCTACAAGGGACACTCATTAATCCAATGATCACAGAAATATTTAATTTTGATCCGTAATACATGCTGTGAATGTTACTTAAAACTGAAGAGAGGTGAATGGCTGAATTTCAGGTATTATGAAAGGCTAGCTTGAGAGAGTTAATTGCAGACAGAAGCTGTTGGGACCTACTGAATCACTTCCAAGTAGGTAGCTTCTCTTTTTGCTACACAATATTCGGTGTACAAATGTTTAGACAAATGGCATTGTGGATGGAACTCACTTTTAAAGTCAGGTAGATTGGGATTCAAATTTTGATTCTGTTTCTCACTAGCTGGATCACACTGGGTAAGTAACTTAGCCTCTCTCTGCCTCAGTGTTAAAGGGTTAAGTGGGATTGATGATATTGATGATGCCTGTAAGTCATTTCTCTAGTTGGCCTTGAACCGACCTAGTTTAACCTCCTTTCTTGCATGAAGTTCTCAAGAATAGTTGTGGATGTGCAAGGGATGTAACATCCTAAAATAAGGAGAAACTGGCTGGAAAAGCCCAGGCTCTGTTCCAGTCCTGCCTAGAACAGGCTGTCCTTCAACACATTAGCCCAGAGAACCATGTTATGCCTGGGGCGCAAAACCCAGGGCAGACTGCTTTCTGGGCTTCCTCAGCTGTGGTGGATGTGGAGCACGTGCAGATAAGACTCCATCCACCCCAGGCGGCTTTCCTGAGCCTTGGGGAACGAGGGTTAGGAAATGAATCCTAGGTTTCTATGGTCCCTTGCTGTCCCCTCATGTAACTTGTAGATGTGAGTGTTATGTCTTGCTGAACTCAGGCAAGTAGTAGAAGTGCAGCCCAAGATGAAGTGGGCTAAAGTGGTAACCAATGCACAGAGAATCTGCCTCACAATTATGATAATGATAACTAACATTTATTGAGGCCTTAGTGTGTGGTGGGCAATGTCCTGAGTATATGCACTCATTTAACAGGATTGCTGTGAGGGTTAAATTGGATAATGTATTTCAAGTTTGCAGCACAGTCTATGGTACAAACCAGGAGTCTGAAAATAGCAGCATAACAGTGATGCACAAAGGGTGCATGTTGGAAGTGGTTTACTGCATGTATAAGCAATAAAGGAATGGTTTTCTGTATGGAATTCAGAAACAGTAATAAAGCTGTCTAGAAATTGATCTGACTTTTATTATCACCATAAACGAGCAATTCTGTACAATGTCAATTACAAATACCTATCTCTGAAAAAAAAAAGACTTGCCGTAGGTACTGTGGCATTTGAATAATTTTTTTGACATGTGAATTTATGAGATACAGGTGTAATTTTGTTATATGGATATGTCATATAGTGGTGAAGTCTGGGTTTTTAGTGTCTCCATCACCACAATAACATACATTGTACTCATCAATTAATTTCTCATCTTCCATTCCCCTTCCACTCTTTCACCCTTCTGAGTCTCCAATGTCTATCATCGCACACTCTACATCTATGTGTACACATTATTTAGCTCCCACTTGTAAGTAAGTAGATGTGGTATTTGTCTTTCTGTGTCTGACTTGTTTCACTTAAGATAATGGCATCTAGTTCCATCCATGTTGCTGCAAGACATGATTTCATTCTTTTTATATGGCTGAACTGTATTCCATTGTGCATCTATACTACATTTTCTTTATCTAAACATCCATTGATGGACACAGGTTGATTCTATATCTTTGCTATTATGAATAGCAATAACATGTGAGTGCAATAAACACGTGAGCTGCAATAAACATGTGAGTGCATTAATATATGCAGACATATTTGTTTTATACTAACATGTTTTTGTTATTTATCTTTTATTAAAATTTGTAATTTACATGGAAGTTAAGCTGGAGACCTCCCAGTTATTCAGGCAGCCTCTGACACGCATAGACTCAGCTACATATGTGTGTTTGAAGGGTACATTCATAATCGTGTGGAATTGTTCCAGCTCCTTTTGGGTACAATTCTCTGTGTCCCCAGTCCCTGTGGTACTACATGTTTATGCATTTAAACAGTAGTTTCAAAATAAATATTGATAGCACAATGATTTAAATGTGAAGAAACAGAACTTGAGTTATTTCAATTCTATCATTCTCTATGCAAATCATTCTTAGAACACTGCAGAATTTACTCTCTCAGAAGCATTTCTTAATTTGTTTACTACTCCCTCCTTAAAAAATAGGTAGTGAATGTAATCATAAAATGTTAACATATTATTTCTTTCCTTTTCTACTTTACCATTTTTTCAGTTTTTATTTTTATTATCATGAATAATACTCACAGTATAAAAAATTTCACTGCTTGCTTACCTTCTCTGATTATCCATTAAATACCCTCTAGAATTTAATTTATTATTTGCTTTATTTCATGGTTATTACTGAAAATAAATTTATTTTATTGAGGAGGGAGGTATTAAGAATGATCCCCACCAGGTATCAAATATGCTAGATACGGTCTATTAATATTATTCCATTCACTATTCTTATTTCATAGGTCAGTTAAGAGAAGCTTCATTGTCTTGGTTAAACTTGTCAATAAAGTACTATTGTTCTGGACTTCACTGCTTCAGTTTTGCTTTGGAAAAAGATTGACAGGGAGATGAGGCATGACTCATTGACTTTCCTGAGACCGCAGAAAAGATTCCTGAAACTCAGGCAATTAGTGGCTAAAAGACAGATCATTTATTCTAAAAGCACCAATCACAGGAGCAAAAGGGTGTGACAAAATGCATGAAGACCTATAAACCTCTTGCCTGGGGTGAAGAAAGCAAGGGTGATCATTGAATCGAAGAGCTGGAGACACAGGGGAACAATTCCCAGCCTAGCACCTAAAACTGCCTCCTGGATAAAATATTTTTGAGAGGCGTCCCGGGTAAGAGAGCATGCACTGCCTCTTCCACATTCAGTTTAGGGTAACCATTCTTACTGATGACTTGACTATGTGATGGCAGTGGGCTGGGTTCAAGTTTTCACTGGGCAAGTTTGCATTGAGCAGTTACTACTCCAATTTACCTTCAATCTCTTCTTCCATTTATTGAATGTCTCCGATGTGCAGGCACTGAGCTAGGAGGGGCTTTCACATGTGCCCTTTTGGGAAACTTGTGAAGTGGAATTAAGAGATGGCAATTTGTGAAGAGACTAGGCTATGGAGTTCCATAAGCCTAGGATCAAATACAAGCTCTGCCACTTCCCAGCAGAGGGACCTTGGGCAGGTTACTTAACCTCTCTGAACCTCCACTTCCTCATTTGTAAAATGAGAATAAATGATAACTGCCTTGTTAAGTAGTTGAGAGAAGTAAGGTGAAGTGTAAAGTAAAGCCCAAGCACAGCACCCGAGACACACAGGCCATCAAATGGCTACTATTATATCTCCTGTTGCAAATGAAGAAGACCCAGAGAGGCGAGTGACCTGTTTAGACTGTAACAAAACCAGCTCCTTCTACTTTACTTATCTGTTTCTTATTAGAGTGCACTCTGCTATGGTTGTTCCGTGGGGGCTTGGCAAAGCCACACTTCTTTTGTTAGTTGGGGTCTCTCTCAAACGGTGGTGCTGATAGTGGCTGATTCCTACCTGAAAGTGCCCTTAGTTGCTGTGGTGATGAAAGGGAACTAAAATCAAGAAAGGGTTATTAAATGTTGCCTTGAGAAAAGTTTTCTCTCTCTCTACCTTAAGTAAATGTGTTCAAAATGTACCCTTTGAATCCAGTGGGAAACTTTCATACCTCTTTTTCCCATGAATGGCAGGTCATATGATATGGATACAGTCTAAGATTATGTGGTTCAGTTGTTATTCAAATAGGGTTTTGGTATATTAGCTGATTTACCTTTTTTAATTGTAGTTACCCTTGTCTTGATCTGACAGGATTAAGAGTTACATATGGGCTAGTTTGGGCTTTAGATTACAGAAATGCAGAATTTGGTCTTCTGTTTCTTTTTCTCTTTTTAAAAAAAATTTATTTTAGGTTCAGGGGGTACACATGTGTGTTCCTTACACGTTTACTTCTTTAATACATGCAGGCTTAATAAATGCTCCTTCAATAGAATGAACAGGGATGCTTTCCCCAGCAGAGGTGGTGTTGCAGAAGTAGATTCTGAGATGGTTATTCAGCTGTGCCTTTAGGATTGACACCTAATGAAGAGAGAGACTAGAAGTAGGATTAGCCAGAGAGAGAAGCTGAGCAACAACACAGGCCCACTATCAGCCCCAGTCCACCTTGTGGGAAGATCTGGAGCCAGAATGGCCCTTCAGAGGTCTCGAGTTGGGCTAAGATGGTCAAGTGTCTACACTACCGCCACTCTGGGGTCACTCTGGGGAGGGCGTGACCTTGGGAGAGGCAGCTTTCTGTAGTAGAGGCAATTTGTTAACAGCCGAAGTCTTTCCACATGTACACTCCCAGCAGCAGGCAATAAGTCCTTCACTGAAATGAATTGCAAGCAGTGCACACCGTGCCTGCCATGCCTTGGTATTGTTAGGGGCTGGGGTTCTTAAAACAGTGTGTTTGTATTTGTGTGATTATTAACACTTATTAGACTGGACAAAGGTGACTGAACGCCCACCCTGTTTGCGTGGTTCAATTTGGATGGCATAATGGCCTTTGAACAAAAGGTGGCGCTGTAGTGTCAGTTTTGAGGTGCTTTGACGCAGCTAGGAATTGCGGCAGAACGAGAGTAGTAGCTCTTGATTTTCTTTATAAAGAAGAACCATAGGAAAGAAGATGAGATGCTGTTTTCAAGGTGTTTTTTCCCCTGACACTGACATACTTGGAAGAGGTGAGATCCAAGGGTTGTGTGTGTGTGCGCGCGCACACATGTGCATGTACACATGTGAGTATATGTTGGCAGTGACAAAGGGGGTGGGAGATGGAAGACATTGTTTCCTCCTTCGCTCACTCCTTTTCTTCTTTCCTTCAGAAAATACCTTAGTGCTAGCAGGTTTTTAGCTCTGGGCTGATCACCAGGGTAACAGAAATGAGCAATATCTGGACTTCTCTTTAGGAAGCTTTGATGGAACAGGGAAATGGCACCTGTATGTGCCTCATAAAATAAAAGCTTCATGGGTGCTTCATTTCTAAGTCAGAGATTAGAGAGTGATCAGGGGAGGCTGGAGAGAAGTTAAAACCAAGGTTTGAACGGTGGTACTGAGCTCTCCATTCAAGAGGCGACTGTAGCACAGGGGCTGGCTCCAGGGTTTGGGGTTGCATCCCTGGGCCTATTGCTGACCCTACTATTCAGCTGTGTGCACTTAGGCAAATGACTTAATCACTCTGTGCTTTAAAATGGCCTCAGTTGGAAAAGGGGATCTTCTAATTCCTAATTACAGGGCTGTTGTGAGGATTGAGAGCTAATAAATATAAAGAGTTAAGATTACTATATTGCATATGATAGGGTTTAATAAGTACCAGCTATTATTTTTAATATTCTCTATTATTAGTTTCAAAACATTCTTGGGCGTATACATTATGCTAGGTCCTATGCTAGTTGCCTGAAAAACGAAGATGAACACAGCACCCTCATGGAGTTAAAGAGGACAAGTGCATGTAGTAGATAATTAAAACAAGGTGTGAAGCCCTAGGACTGAGATCCAGGCAGGGTTTATGGGAGCAGGTGGAGGGGCACTAAAGTCACCTTCGACGGGGAGGGGTGTTGGTGAGGAACCTGGGGAAAGCTTCCTGGCTGAGGTGCTTCTTCAACTGAGCCACTACATGATGAGTAGGGGTTCAACATCAGAGGGTAAGAGAGGATGGCTGGATGAGAGCAATCCATGCAGAGGGTGCAGAAAGGAAACTAGTACCAGACACTGGTGAGCAGGGAATGACTAACAGTTCAGCATTGCCAAAGTATACAGTGCGAGTGTGAAGTAGCAAGGGTTTGGGGTGGGGAGGGTCATGGCTGGTAGGAAGTCACTGAAGGTTTTAAACAGGGTAGTGCATCCAGTGACCATGCCTGGTACCCAGTGGGGCTTAAATGTTAATGGATGAATGAATAAAAGCTGAGTAGAATTTTAGCATATGAGTGTAGGGAGTATTGGTGAGATTAGGCCTAAGGTGGAAGATTGCATCAGTCCAAGTCTACTGACTTGCTCTAAGCATGCGCGCGCACACACACACACACAGTGTATATTGTAAAGGTAATGTATGCTCATTATAAAAATAGTCAACTAGTACAGAAAGCCATATAGTGAGAAGGTAAAAGTTTTCTTTGCATTCATTCCTTCAGTTCCTTGGAGGTAACTAGTATTAAGAGTTTTCTTGGGTATCTTTCCAGACAGATGTAGGCATACACACCTGCACAGAAAAACGCAGAACAGTGTGATGCTTAGATGCAAGGATCTGGAGCCAGCCTGCCTGGGTTCCAATGATAACTCTTAGTCTCTGCTGTTATAGCTTTATGAGCTTACCCTAGTTACATAACCTCCCTACACCATGGTTTTTCTATATGTAAAGTGAACACCTACCCCACAGGGTTGTTATGAGGATTAGATGAGTTATGTATAAAGGATTTACAGCTCCTGGCATATAGTCTTTGTTACTTTTATAGATAATCTCTTTTCTAGGATAACACAATGGAGTCAAAATAAAAAATATAGATAATCTCTTAAAATGATAAAAGAACATCTTTTAATAGTGCTTTGCAGTGTGCTTTTTCTCACATACTTAAGAATCTTTCACATCTTTCCACATCAGTAAACATAAATTTACCTCATTGCTTTTAATGCTGCAAGGCACTGTATGGGATGCATATACTGCAATTTATTTAATCACTCATATTTATGGAAACTTAGGTTGTTTCCATTTTTTCACTCTTACAAACAATGCCACAATGGCTATCTTTGTGCACATCTGTAAGGTAAATACTTACAAATCACATCGCTCGTATAAGGGAACCCTACCATAGGGTATCTATTTTCTTCTTCAATGGAAGCAGCTGCCAACCGATACTACCCTGAACAGGCACATGTTGAGGGACACATCTTAAATCTGCACATGTGTACCAGGCTGTGATCCTATCCTGGATAAAAAGTGTCATGGAGTCACTGGGAAGTTCAGGGGAGGGGTTAGGCCAATGGACGTAAGAAGCTCATCTGGAGGCAGGGAGTTCTACCTCTCCCACTTTTCCTTCCTGCACTCATTTTCTTCCTGAGATTCAGAGTTAAGGAGAGGTTTTGGGGTGGATGTTGATGGCCTTGTCTATCTTATCTATGGCCTAATAAATTTCCAAAACCCAGCCCTCTTACAACTCTCTTGCTGTCTTGGGAAGTAGCTCTGAGAGAGCTGAGAGAACAGCAGAGTCTGTGACAGTCAGATGGATGGCTCTGGTTTGGCTGTAACACTCACAGATTTTAAAAGAACCATAGGTCACTGGAAAGGGTCCCACACCAACCACTCTGGCAGGGACCAGGTCTATTACCATACTTGGGACACTGCCTCCCCTACCTCTGAGCCTTCCTGGGTCATGTTTCCACAAGTACCAGAAGCCCCACTACCTACCACTCCCAGCCTGTGAAGGGCAGACTCTGGACCTGCACCTCTGCCACTGTGAAGCAGCCTCCAGACCTGTCTATGGAAGTGGAGTGCCTGTATGAAGAAATGTAAGTTTTGACCCCAAAGGCCCAGTGTGATGAGAAGCCCTCTTCATTGAGCTGACTCTTGGATGTGGACATTTCACGCTCTTGAAGAATGCCAATCACTGAAATAGGGATCATAAGGGCAACAGGAGCAGTGGGGCAAGATTCATCTGAGGAGCATTCCAGAACTAGATTTCAACCTGATTGGAGCTGTGGTGAATGAGAAACACTGGAGGAACAGACACATCCCATTTTAGTTCTCTTTTTGCTGGAAGCTGTGAGCAGGGCTGGCGCCCACCCTCACCTGCTGACTGTGGAGCCCTTGGACTTTCAGAAAGTTGGGGCAGGGCTTCAGGAAAGAGATTCTGGACCTCCACATGAAACCAGGTGTATTAGTTCCTTTGTGTTTCTGCAACACTATAACAACATACCTGTGACTAGGTCATTTGGTAAAAACAGAAATTTATTTCCCTGACAGTTCTAGAGGCTGGGAAGTCCAGGATCAAGGCACCAGCAGGTTTGGTGTCTAGTGGGGGCCCTGGTCTCTGCTTCTAAGATGTCACCTTGAAAGCTGCATCCTCATATGGCAGAAGGACAGGGGAGAGCAAACCTATTCCCCCCCAAGCCTCTTTGTAAGGGGACTAATCTCATCCCAAGGGCTCTGCTCTCATGACTTAATCACTTCCTAAAGGCTCTACCTGTTAATGCTATCACAATGGTGATTACGTTTCAGCATATGAATTTTGGGGAACACATTCAGACCATAGCAGTATGTATATTTAGAAACAAAAAAGATGCTGGTATTTGCACTTTGAATTGGGGTAGGAGATATTCCCAAATTCTTCTTTTAAAACTTGGACCAATTTTTACTCCCACAGTGTATGCAAGTACCTATTTCCCCTTATCTTTGACAAGAGTGAATTTCATTAAACTTTAAATATTCTGCCAAACTGACAGGGATATAAAGTGCTATCCCAATTTTTATTTAATTTGTATGTTCTCAATTGTGAACGTAATCAAACATTAAAATCTATGTATGAGACATTAGCATTTCTATTGGGTGGTATGGCTTTTCCTTAAGATTTGGAAAAGCTCATTTGATAAGCAAGAAAATTAGCCGTTTGTATAGCCAATATTCTCCTAAGTCCTTTGTGTCTTTTAACTTGTTTTCTTGTGTGCGAGTATAAACATTTTATGTCGTCAGATTTATCAGTCATTTCCTTTAGGACTTCTGGGGTTTATACCATGCTTAGAAAGGTGTTTCCCACTCCAATACTATAAAATTATTAACCTATTATTTTCTGGTATTTCTGTGATTTTATTTCTTTGGTATTCTTTTAAAGCAAATTAAAAAAAAATTCCTGAAATAATATTTATTTGTTTAGAACAGAAAAGGATAAGGAAGAAAACAAACAAAATCCACCTATTATCCTAACACCCAGAGAATCTCTATGTTAGCAGAGGTTAGCACAATTAAGAAAGGATTATACATGCATAAGATTTTAAAAAGTAAACAATATAGAATGTAAATATTAAACGATATCTCTCTTTCTCACCCACACAGTATTCTACCATCCTTCTCTCAAGAGGTTTACCTATCACCAATTTCTCATATTTTTTCAAAGAAAAAAATTTAAATTTATGGCATATATACTTTGAAAAAATGTATACACTATACTGTTACTCTACATCTTTCCTTAAAAGTAAAATTAATGATTAACAATAAAACTAATAATTATTAAAAATAAAATTAATAATCATTAAACAATTAGTAGTTACACCTTTTAATTTATCTGGAGTTTATTTTGGCACAGAAAGTGAGGTAGGGATCTAGCTTAATTTCCTTTTGTAAAGTGGTCAGCCAGTTATTCCAACGCCATTTATTGACTAAGTTTGTCTTTTCCCTGTTGACTTGAAATGTCTTCTTTTTTTTATGTATCAAAAGGTTTCACTCTCTTAGGAGATCTGGGTATTGTCCCCAGCTCTGCCACGAATTTCAATGTGATCTTTGAAAAGCTCTATCCTTTCAGGGCTTTCGTTTACTCCTGTGTAAAATGAAGGATTGGGAGAGTTGGTGTTTAAGCTTCCTTCTAGTCGTTACGCTGTATGTTGATACCAAAACTCCACCGTGATTTCAGATCCTCCTCCCTCTTGGGTTGTTTTCAACCCATTGTCACGATGGGCTCACCCAGCACCCAGTGCCTGGGGGCAGTTTCCAGGGCTGTGTCTGCATCACTTTTTAAAACTATCTTTTTCTTCACAAAATCATTATGCTGGAACCTTGACACTTAAGCCCTCTCTTACGAGCTACATGAATTCTTGTGTGGCCTGTCACAGTGAGCTAGAAGGCACAAAAAGGGTCTTAATAAGTGGTTCTTAACTTGGATCTCTGGGACCTCTGAGGGGATGGCGTATTATGAAGACAGTAATGGAAGGTGTTCTTTTAACACTTGAAAAGCTTTATGAAAATTGGGACCCAGCGACTAGTTTCAACATTGCCATCTTTGCTTTGGGTCACAAGTCTATCTACACAAAGAGCTCACACTGATAGTTCATGCTGGTCAGGGAAGAAGTGAACAAATATTTGCTGAGTTTCGTATGTTCTGTATACAGTCACTGATTTAATTTGGTCCCAGACCTTGCCAGATCAGTACAGTTATCTCCATTATAGTAACTTGCCCTAGGCTACCCGGGTCAGTAGGTTTTAAACTCTAGGATTTAAATTCAGGTCCGCACCACAAAACTTTTGCCCTGTACTTCCCAAACTCCAGCTCCCCAGTGGGGTAAATCTGACTGGAATATATTCTTGAATAATTTTTAAAAAGGGGTAATGCTCCCCGCCACCGCCCAGACTATTATGGCTTTGGTGCTGGGATTAGAGTAGTTGTGGTGGCACACAGTTCCCATCAGGTGGCACTGTGAGCTCAGCAATGGAGTCAGCTTTCCCTGCAGCATCACCCAGAGCCCACAGGCACCTCTGGGGACCTGGCTGTAGATTCACCCTCTCCTAGCAGATGGAATTTGCCTGTGTGTTGACTCTGAACTCCACCAGGCGGGGCACAGCTGTGTTGGTTCTTTTTGGGTTAAAGAGGGCCCTAGGTAGTTCCTCTTCTTTTATGACCTGCAGCTGGTACAGGATCTGACTCCCTGGCAAATAGGTGGTCCAAGATGGGGTTCCTGTGCTATTGGGTGTTTGCACCTCCAGTTTTAAAAGGTGGTGGACTTCAAGTTGCAGGAAGATCCATCTGCCACAGCTTTTGCTGTGGTGCAGACAGGAGCATTTACTAAATATGGATTGGAAGGGCCTATTGGAAAGAGGAGAGTGAGTTTAAACCAAGAAACTGCTGTGTTAGGGTTGAGCAGCAAAGAGGAAACAGTATAAGAGAAGGGAAATATCATTCATTGAGTGCCTACTCTGTTCTGGGCACTGGGAGGGGAGCTTTCCCCATATTATCTTATTTAGTCCTCACAGTAATTCTGTGAGTTAGCTACTATTACTTCCCCATTTTATAGATGAAAAACTAAGCCTTGAATAGATGAAAGGATTTGACCAAAGTCACAAAGCAAGTTAGCTTTGGAGACAGTATTCTGTCCCAGTCCAAGACCCCAGGACCAGATCTCAAAGACCTGGATGGAAGGAATAAGTAGAGATTTAAAATCTGTCATTTAGTTCTGTAGCTAGCATGAACCTTTCTCTTACTTTCTCAAAACTTTGGTTCTTTAAAGTGTTTGAGAGACTCTTTGTAAAAGAGGTATAGGCTGTAATATCACCTTGTTATAGATTAGGAAACAGACTCAGAGGGGTTATACAACTTGCTCAAGGTCACACTCAGTGGTAAGTGGCAGCCAGAATTCAAATAAAAATCTATGCGATCAAAACACTTGTTCTTTTAAAAATGCAAATGAAGGCCAGGCACGGTGGCTCACGCCTGTAATTCCAGCACTTTGGGAGGTCAAGGCGAGTGAATCACTTGAGGCCAGGAGTTCGAGATGAGCCTGGCCAGCATGGTGAAACCCTGTCTTTATTAAAAATACAAAAAGTTAGCCAGGAAATGGTGGTTCATGCCTGTAATCCCAGCTGCTTAGGAGGCTGAGGCCTGAGAATTGCTTGAACCTGGGAGGCAGAGGTGGAAGTGAGCCAAGATCATGCCACTGCACTCCAGCCTGGGCGACAGAATGAGACTGTCTCAAAAAAAAAAAAAAAAAGAAAAAGAAAAAGAAAATGTAGTAATTGTAACATAAGCATGCATACATACATTCATTCATGCATGCATGCATTCATTCATTCATTCATGTAACCAGGCAGTATCTAACCACCAGGTATGGAAGCAGTTACTTTTACTTAAGATTAGTTCTATCTGTTCTTTAGTCCGGCAAGTTCATGCTTGTATCATCCATCCTAGCACAGTGCCCTGCCATCATAGATGGCCAATAAAAGCTTATTGAATTGAGTTAAATGGAATTGAACTGATTAGATGCAACTGGAGACTTGAAGTGGTCGAGCTCTTAGAATTTTCCTTTCCAAGTCCCCTGAAACCAAATTATTGAAACTATTTGATTTAATTCAATATGGCCAGCACTTGTTGAGTGCCTGCCATTTTGTTCCTTTATTATTTAGCTAATTTTGGCCACACCTCCCAGCCTATTGCCCAAATCAGATTGTATACTGAAATATAAAGCTACATTAAAGTCTAAAGTAAAGGCAGGAGCCTATGAGCCTCATACTGCTGGAAGGTAGAAGAGGAAAAGCTGAAACTTTAGGCTATGGGAAGGTAGCATTTTGTTTACAAAAAGAAAGAGGTATTTGAAGTTTGGTTGTCCTGTTAACTATCTGTGTGAATCTGAATGGCAACATAACATTTATAAACATCTGTTTCCTTTTTTTAAGATGCGTTCCTCATCTTATTGGATTATGACCAACATAAGCTCCTTGAGGGCACAGTCTGAGTATTTAGGGTGATATTTTTAGTCCCTGACAGAAGGCCTGGCACATAGTAGGTGCTCAGTGAGTATTAAAAAAGGGAAAACTGTTCTTTGAAGTAGGTAAAGCAAATTCAATTATTCTAATTTTATAGCCAGGGAATGATCTTCCTAATTGGCAGGGGTGAGGGCAAGAGACAGGCTTGAGTTAGACTTTGTAGGATAGGTAGTGTTTAATTAGGCAGAAGTGAGGACGGAGAGCATTTCAAGGTGAGGAAGTCACTGCAACAAGACGTGAAATGTGTAGGACAAGCTCAGAGTACATGAACACTCTGAAGAAGGTACATGTTGGAGAGGAGTGAGACAGCATGTGAAGAGGTATGTGGATGTATTCATAGATTATAAAGGGCCTATCTATTCTCTGCCCTTGGGGGCTTACAACATTTTCTCCATTGCCTCCAGCAGATTCTAGGGCAGTGCTTAGCAGGTGGGTGTTAATGAGGCTTCCTGTGGCTGCGTTTGGTAAGGAGTTGTATATCAAACATAGTGATGAGTTTGCATTTCATGCCACTGTCTAGGACTCTCAAGAAGAACTCTTTGGGGGCTCTTTGTTTATTGCTATTGTCCAAATGTGCCCCCTTCCCTAAATTCGTATGTTGAAACTTAATGGTCAATGTGATAGTCTTAAGAGGTGATTAATTCATGAAGCCCTCATAAATGGGATTAGCAACCTTCTAAAAGGGCTGGAGGAAACTGGCTAGGTCCCTTTTGTCCCTTTTGTCTCTTCTACTATGTGAAAACTCAGTGTTTTTTTTTTTTTTTTTTTTTGAGACGGAGTCTTGCTCTGCCGCCCAGGCTGGAGTGCAGTGGCCGGATCTCAGCTCACTGCAAGCTCCGCCTCCCGGGTTCACGCCATTCTCCTGCCTCAGCCTCCCGAGTAGCTGGGACTACAGGCGCCTGCCTCGTCGCCCGGCTAGTTTTTTGTATTTTTTAGTAGAGACGGGGTTTCGCCGTATTAGCCAGGATGGTCTCGATCTCCTGACCTCGTGATCCGCCCGTCTCGGCCTCCCAAAGTGCTGGGATTACAGGCTTGAGCCACCGCGCCCGGCCAAAACTCAGTGTTAAAGACACCTTTGGAAGTAGGGACAAGGCTATTACAAGACACAGTACCTGCCAGAGCCTTAATCTTGAACTTTCCAGCTTCTAGAACTGTGAGAAATATATTTCTATTGTTTAAAAATTACTGAGTCTTAGATTTTGTTATAGCAGCACAGGCAGACCAAAACAACCACAATAAGAATGAAAGAAGTTATTTACCCCCCGAATGACCAGTGGAGATAGGTTTATTATCCTTCTTTCAGGATGAAACAGACTCTTTATTCCTTTACTACACAAGAGCAAATTCAAGGCCGTGATCCACTTGTCCAAATGGAGGGGCTTGCCCAGTCATTCAGCATTCTCTGGACCAAAGCATATTGCCTGAAATTATTTCCTGATGCCCTCATTTCTTGCATAACCATGCCAGGAGAGCAAGCTACCTTTGAGTGACTACAGCCTTGCATTTCCAGTTATCTCCACTGCTTCTGGGAAATCTCCTTGACTGGGTATGTAAACACAGTTCCACCAAGTACCCAGTTCAGTACCGGAATGCTTTCCTCTTTGTCCTTAGTTAACCCAAAGAACTCATTCTGTAGTGGGAATCACTTGATGGTCCCCCCATAACAGGCCATTCAGGTCCATTTGACAGTGCTGGTGGCATACCCTTTAATGCAAACTAACCATTCAAACATCTAAAGATTTCCCTGGCTTGGAGACATATGACAGCCACCCTGGAGGCAGTCCAGTTCTAGTTTTGTGTACTCATACACTTGCTCCTGCTGATGTTTTCTTCAGGCCCCTGTTAGATATGCTGTATACTATGGTCTTTATGTGTTTCCCCAAATTCATATGTTGGGCACTTAATCTCCAACTGTGTTGGGAGGTGACACATAATGGGAGGTATTTAGGTCATGAGGGCTATCATGAATGGATTAATGCTGCTGTAAAAAGGCTTTACAGGAGCAGGTTTACTCTCTTCTGCTCTTCTGCCATGAAGGGATATAGCGTTCATCCCTCTTTAACCCATCTATCCTTTCTGCAATGTGAAGACACAACAAGAAGGCCCTCGCAAGATGCCAGTGCCTTGATCCTGGGCTTCCCAACCTCCAGAACTGTGAGAAAGTCAATTTTTGTTTTTAATAAATTACCCAGCCTCAGGTATTCTGTAATAGCAGCACAAAACAGACTGGAATGAGTGAACCCACACCACTTTTTCGTTCATGAGTGAATGCCACTTCTACGTGGTACATGGTAACTCACATTGCTAATGGTATATGATGTTAACTATGAAAAGAATTGTTGAGAATGATGTAAAAGCATAGGAGTACCATGGAGCCTTACAGTTGTACAGTGAGATGTGTTTGGGCTGCAGAGCTGAATAGTGTAGTAAAAAGTGCCTCAGTAGAAAGATGTTATTAACTGCTTTACACATTTATAGGTAAAGCTGGAGGACCGGTGGAGGGGGAAACCTAGTTTTCTATGTAACAAAGAACCTTTTGGTTGAAGAAATAACCCTGAGAATCCTTCCAAGTTTAGTTAGGGGGTTTGTGAACCAACCTTGTTGTCAGTGGAAACTTTATTATTATTCTTTCTAGTTGAACTAGTTTATTGTAAAGACTTCAGGGAATGAGGAGGAATGGGTTGTCCCTGGCCATTGGAAACCAATGGTTTGTCTTCTCTCAAAAAATCACATGCATATTCTGGTTCAGAAGTACTAAATTCCCTCCATTGGGCCACAAATTATCCCTGATTCTCACAACTTTGGAGCTCAACTCTTTTTTTTTTTTTTTGAGATGGAGTCTTGCTCTGTTGCCCAGGCTGGAGAGCAGTGGCACAATCTTGGCTCTCTGCAAGCTCTGCTTCCTGGGTTCACACCATTCTCCTGCCTCAGCCTCCAGAGTAACTGGGACTACAGGCACCTGCCACCATGCCTGGCTAATTTTTTTGTATTTTTAGTAGAGACAGGGTTTCACCGTGTTAGCCAGGATGGTCTTGATCTCCTGACCTCATGATCCGCCTGCCTCAGCCTCCCAAAGTGCTGGGATTACAGGCGTGAGACACCGCGCCTGGCCTGGAGCTCAACTCTTAAGTCATTTCATTCTCATTGTCTTGGGCTACACACCACAGGATTTAAAAATCAGATTTTGGGTTTGGGTATATGCTTGGCCACTTGCTAGCTGTGTGGTCTTGGATAAACCACCACTCTTTCTGAATCTGTTTTCTCATCAGTAAAATATCTTACTCTTGGGACTTCTGTAAAGATCAAATAAAACAACAAATGTCAATGCTCTTTGCAGACTCCAAGGCACTTTACAAGAGTTTGCTATGATTATTATTGCTACCTGCAAAATTCTAGGGAACCTGATGGTACATAAATGGCACTGTTTGGCATACCCTGCAGCAGCTGCTCCGGTTCTGTTTACTGCACATGGGTGAACAGTTTACTCCAAGGGAATATTTTACTCATTACAGGGTTGTAACTGCTACAAATAGCACAGGGTGCCTCCCACCTAATGTAGAACACAGGCGACACCATCCCAAGAGCCAGCCAGATGCCAGATGCCACACTATGTGTGCAATAGAGAGTAGCCAAACCTGCTGTCTTGTAAAAATGAAATGGCAGGTATCTAACGTGATTAAGGCTTGGAGGAATAAGCCTGATTCAGTGACATGTTGTTCTGAATCCCACTACAGACATTCTTGGACAGCAAACTCCATTTTTCACCTGATAGCCCATATGAGTTTTCCTAAATTTGGCTGTGCCTTTGATTTGCTCTTCATTTTAAGCAATATGCTGTAGTGGAATGAGCGTGTGCTTTGGAGAGACAATTTTGGGTTCAAACCCCGGCTCTGCTTATTAAGAGCTGAATGGCCTTTGGTGAGTTACTATAACTCTTTGAGCCTTGGATTTCTCACCTATAAAATAAGGATAATAGTACCTACTATGTAGGGTTTCTAGGGTGATTAAGTAAGATAATGTATATAAGCACCCGGTCTAGTACCAACTGAGTTGTACATATGTGTCAACTGTCTAACAAATGGCCAATGAGCAATTTGCAACCCACCTGACCCCAGGGTTGGATCCCTTTGTGACTTGTTGTTAAGCAGGTTCTAGTGCTTTTCAATCTTCGATGTGCCTACAGAGCAGCTGAAGTCCTTGTTAAAATGCAGGTCCAGATCCAGTAGGTCTGGGGTGGGGCTTGAGATTCTGCATTTCTAACAAGCTCCCAGGTGCTGCTGCTGCCACCACCCAGGGGACATACTTTGAGCAGTGACACTCTTTAAGTGCACCCAGAATGTCTAACCCAACTGGCCAAGAGGCCCCAACCACCTGTTTTCTACTGTTTTTGCTTAATTCAGAAGTTTGCAATCACTAGTTGTTTAACTCTCTCTGAATCAATTCTAAAAATACAGATTCCTGAATCCACCCGAGGAGATTCTGTTTCTGTAGGTGAAGGATGTGGCTTAGAATCTACATTTTAAAAAGGCACCCTAGATGATCCTGCTGGGAACTAGCTATAAAACAACTACGGCCAGGTGTCAGGCCAGCGTGTTGAGATCCATTCGTCATTATACAGTATTTGAAGCTAAACATGACTCATGTATAGTCCTGAGAGTTACATCATGAAATGGGCACCATGAAGGTGCAAAATATTCATATGCCTACACATACATGAAATTTTGATCATGCGGCCACTAACAGGAAAACTTGGCTGCTCCTGACTTTCACTTTATAGGTCAGCAATGTGCAGTGTTTAAGTGCTTAGACTTTGGTGTCAGATAGATCAGGGCTTACATCCTGGCTCTACATCTGAAAAGGTGTGACTTTGGATAAGTCACTTAACCATGCAAGCAACAGTTTCCTCATCTGTGAAGTGCAGATAACATTCCCTGTTTCATAGGTTTATGGTGAGGATTATCAAGACAGACAATTCTGTTCTCAAGTCTTTCTCACATCAAGTGACAGCAACTCTATCTTTCCAACTTCTCAGGCCAGAAGTCTTACAATCATCTTTGAATCCTCTTTTTCCCCTATGTCCCACATTCAACCCATTGGCAAATTCTGTTGGCTTTACTTTCCAAATAAACACAGAATCCAACCACTTCTTACCAACTCCTCTGCTGCCCTCTTGGTTCAAGCCATTGTTGTTATTTTTGTCATGGCTTCCAAACTGATTTCCCTGCTTATACCCTAGCCCCACCATGGTTTGTTCTCAACACATTAACCAGAGTGATTGTATTAAAAAGCAGGCGAGATAATGTCACCTCTCTGATCAAACTCTCCAACAGCTCCCCATTTTTCTCAGAATACAAACCAAAATGGTGTTTACAAAGTCCTGTACAATCAGATTTACTGTTACATCTCTGACCTCATTCCTGATTACTCTCTCTTCTTCTTTTTTTTATTTTGAGACAGAGTCTTGCTCTGTTGCCCAGCCTGGAGTGCAGTGGTGCGATCTCGGCTCACTGCAAGCTCTGCCTCCTGGGTTCACGCCATTCTCCTGCCTCAGCCTCCTGAGTAGCTGGGACTATAGGTGCCCACCACCAGCCTGGCTAATTTTTTTTTTATTTTTGGTAGAGACGGGGTTTCACCATGTTAGCCAGGATGGTCTTGATCGCCTGACCTCGTGATCCACCCGCTTCGGCCTCCCAAAATGCTGGGATTACAGGCATGAACCACCGCACCTGGCCTACTCTCTCTTCTTCACCCTGTTCCAGACACAAAAACATCATCGATTTTTGACAAACTTTTCAAGAAAACTCCAACCTTTAGTTGTTTGCCCTGGACTCATTCCCTCTGCCTGAGGAGTTCTTCCCCCAGATATCTGCATGACCAATTCCTTTCTCCTCCAAGACTTAGCTCCTCCAGACCACCCTATTTAAAAATTTTCCTGTCCTATTCCTGTCCTCAGAACTTTCTTTACTCTACTTTTATTTTTTCTGCATAATTTTCTTACACACTATAATTATGTTTGCTATTCATTGTCTTGCCCCAGAAGAATGTCGGCTCCAAAAGGGCAGGGAATTGTTTCCTCTGCTGATATAATCCATGTACTTAGCATGCACCAGCATTTGTTACATAGGATGCTTAATACACATCTTTTAAAAGTAAGTGAATTATGCATGTAAAGTACTAATCACAGTGCCTGGCACATAGACAGTATTGAGTAAGTGGTAGTTTATATTATTTTTGAAACACCTGAAAAGCTCTTTCTGTCTTGATTGTCCCAGCCTAAAGCTCTGCATAGCACATATGTGCCTCTCAGTGAGTCTATGCCTCACCATAGCCCTGTGAGGTGAATGAGGCTGAGATCCCTCTGCATTCTGTCAGGGATAAGCAACAAAACTCACAGGTGCTAAGTGATTCATACAACTAGTGTGCTATAGAACCAGGACTGAATAGATTCCAGATCTCTCAGTTCTGAGCCCAGTGCTCTTTCTATGCTGCCATGGAAATTAGAAAGGAGAGATGACTTCTTAACACCAAGTTCTTAACTTCCTCAAGCCCAGCTTATGTGTTAATCAAACACCCAAAGTGCTGATGTGCACAGGTGCCAAGATAATGTCAATAGTCTAACACGAGCCTCATTTATCTACATTACCTTGAAACAAAAGAGATCTGTAAATGTGGCAGACATTGAATTGAATGACAAGATCAATTACAAGAACTTTCACACAATGGATAAAAAAAATACTGATTCCCCCGAGTGTAAATGTCTTGTTTTTTGCTGTTGGTTGGATAAAAGACAGTCAGTTTAGAGTGAGCCAAGCTCTACTTAAAATGTACTGGAAATTTAAAAAACCAAAAGAAAAACCCGCTTATAATTCCGTCACCCTTACAAATGAATAGTTGTTATTTCAATGCTCCCTTCCACACTTTGCTTATATGCATATGGTATTTTTGCATGGCATAGACATTTTTGTTTTTAAATGTAGTATACTGTGAACTTTTTATCTTTATCTAGTGTTTAGAAATATATTTTACAAGTTACATAATATACCATCTGGTTGATATACCACAGTTCATTTAACAATTCCCCTATTGTTGGATTTGTAGGTTATTTTCAATGTTTCACTGTATAAACGTCATTGTAATGAATGTCTTTGTATATATAGCTTTTCCTTTAGGCATTTCCCCATTTCCCCTCTTCCTATAGCAATTCTCAAGAGTGATACTACTAGATTTTTAAAAAGTCTTTCGTGACTCAATAAATATGGTTCCTTTTTTGCTCCTCTTTATGGCCTTAGGTGATTTTATCAAGTAGCTAATATATATTTTATAGACGGGAAGTTAGAAAATGATTGATCACTATTCCTTGCTTGTTAATTTTCTCATCAAGACATCAATCTATGATACCTACATTCCTGAGATGATACTGTTGGAATTGTTTTATTCAGTGGGAATTGACTCAGTAAATAAGGAGGTTTCTTTTTTCAGAGATGCCATTGTCTGATTGTGTTCTATCAAAATTCAGAAGTTGAAATCCTAATGCCCAAGGTGATGGTATTAGGAGGCCTTTGGGAGGTAATTAAATCATGAGGGAGGAGTCCTCATGACTGGGATTAATACCCTTATAAAAGATTCAACAGAGAGCTAGCTAGGCCCTTCAACCATATGAGAATAAAGTGGGAAGGCATTGCTGTCTATGAAACAAGAAATGGCTGTCACCAGACACCAAATTGCTGGTGACTTGGTCTGGGACTTTCTAATCCCCAGAACTGTAAGAAATACATTTCCTTTGTTTATAAACTAACTACTCTATGATATTTTGTTGTAATGGCCCAAACAGGCTACAAAAATACTATGTTAGGCAGAGCACAGTGGCTCATTCTTATAATCCCAGCACTTTGGGAGGCTGAGGTGGGCAGATGACTTGAGGTCAGGAGTTCAAGACCAGCCTGGCCATCATGGTGAAACCCCATCTCGACTAAAAATACAAAAATTAGCTAGATGTGGTGGTGTGTGCCTGTAGTCCCAGCTACTCCAGAGGCTGAGGCAGGAGAATTGCTTGAACCCAGGAGGCAGAGGTTGCAGTGAGCAGAGATCGTGCCACTATACTCCAGTTTGGGTGACAGAGTAAGGCTCTGTCTCAAAAATAAATAAGTAAATAAACAAAAATACTACATTGTCTTCCTTCAGACATCCAAAGTTTGGTTTAGAGTCCCTTTAGTCAGCCTTTGCTTGGGAAGAGGGCTAGACTTGGAGTCAGAAAACTTGGATTTAAATCTTAGCTATGCTATTTATAAAAAACATTTTGTAAAATTCTTCATGTATCAAGGTGTATTAGTTCATTCTCATACTGCTATAAAGATATTACCTTGAGATAGGGTGATTTATAAAGAAAAGAAGTTTAATTGACTCACAGTTCTGCAAGGCTGGGAGGTCTCAGGAAACTTACAATCATGGTGGAAGGTGAAGGGGAAGCAAGGCATGTCTTACATGGTGGCAGGAGAAAGAGAGAGAGAGAGAGAGAGAGAGAAGGGGGAAGCTCCAGACACTTATCAAATGATTGCATCTTATGAGAACTCATTATTATGAGAATAGCAAAGGGGAAATTTGCCCTATGATCCAATCACCTCCCACCAGGCCCCTCCCTCCACACATAGGGATCACAGTTGGAGAAGAGATTTGGGTGGGGACACAGAGCCAAACCATATCAAAAGGTGTTATTATCTTTTTACTGTGGAGAAAGAAGCAAAAATCGAATGATCCAAAATTGACTCTCAGATTCCCTAAGCGTCTTCCGAGTGTTTGAATCTCTGCTTTGGCTTTTGTGCCTAACTCATTAGAAAGGTGTATCTTGTGGTGTATGTGAGATTGTGTGTCTTCTATTGAGTTGATTGTATGCAGTGGAAAAATAGACCTGGATTTGACTCTAGCTCCATTATTTACAAACTGGATGAATGAGGGGGAAATTTGCCAACCTCTCTGAAATGGGGATAATAACAGGATTAGGGGAGGAAATAAAAGAGGCCGTATATGTCAAACATCTAGTAGAATGCTTGGCATTTGGGCACCAGTAGTGTAAGTTCTTCTGTCTCTTCCACCTCGATGCTTTATGGAACATTAATAGGTATTTTCACAGACGATTCAAGGCAGTAAGATTGTATCATAGCATCAATGTGTTTGTTTGGTTTCTATAAAATATTTAGGTATTTTAAGCAGAATTTTCTTATTTCAAGGATATATTGAATTATTTCTGGAGATAGACTGGCTCGGTTGGCTATTTTCAGCCAGTCATAGCCAACATTTAAGCTATTTATGTCAGTATATTTGCTATACAGTGTGTCTTTCCTGTTGGTCCAGATAGAATGGATTTATTTTCAAGTCAAGATGAATGCTTAAGCCTAGGGCTGAGAGTTTGGATGCAGAAGTGTAGGTATTAGTAGTTTAAGAACATAAATACTGCCACAACTTGTCCATGAGATGGAAAGTAATAACTTCTCTCATCCACTGCAATCCTATCTAAAAAAACTTTGTTTTATTATTGAAAAATATAACAATTCTTTCTATTTCTGTATCACACTACACTTTTATATAATATGTTCACATGGATTACCCTAGCCAAATCTTACTCCCCTGAGGGATTCAGATTCAAAAAGCATTTATTATTAAACACCCACTATGTGTTAGATTTGGGGGCACTTTCACACAACTTTTTTATGTAGTCTTCACTTTCAGCACTTAATGAAGGAAAAGTGATTGGAAAGCAGAACTTTTGAGAACTGGTACTCAAACCCAGATCTTAAATTCCCAGTTAAGTTGGTGTCTTTTTTGTAATAATCTTGTTCCTCAAGGAGATGATGTGATGCTATGGAAAGAGCACCAGCCTGCATCAGGGGACTGCGTTCTAATTTCAGCGAATGGCTCATGGTGGGCTTTTGGGGAGTCATGCACCCTCTGGGAGTTAATGAGGCATGATGACCTCTTTGGTATCTCTGTGCCCTGACAGTTCATGTGTCTATGGAACACACTCTTATAACGGGAATAATACAGGAAATATTAATAAACTATTATAGGCAGATAGAGAGTGTAAGGAGTCATTGGTAAGACTCTTCCTTTTATTTTATTTTTTATTTGTTATTATACTTTAAGTTCCAAGGGTACATGTGCATAACATGCAGGTTTGTTACATATGTATACTTGTGCCATGTTGGTGTGCTGCACCTATCAACTCGTCAGGACCCATCAATTCGTCATTTACGTCAGGTATAACTCCCAATGCAATCCCTCCCCCCTCCCGCCTCCCCATGACAGGCCCCGGTGTGTGATGTTCCCCTTCCCGAGTCCAAGTGATCTCATTGTTCAGTTCCCACCTATGAGTGAGAACATGTGGTATTTGGTTTTCTGTTCTTGTGATAGTTTGCTAAGAATGATGGTTTCCAGCTGCATCCATGTCCCTACAAAGGACGCAAACTCATCCTTTTTGATGGCTGCATAGTATTCCATGGTGTATATGTGCCACATTTTCTTATCCAGTCTGTCACAGATGGACATTTGGGTTGATTCCAAGTCTTTGCTATTGTGAATAGTGCCGCAATAAACATACGTGTGCATGTGTCTTTATAGCAGCATGATTTATAATCCTTTGGGTATATACCCAGTAGTGGGATGGCTGGGTCATATGGTACATCTAGTTCTAGATCCTTGAGGAATTGCCATACTGTTTTCCATAATGGTTGAACTAGTTTACAATCCCACCAACAGTGTAAAAGTGTTCCTATCTCTCCACATCCTCTCCAGCACCTGTTGTTTCCTGACTTTTGAATGATTGCCATTCTAACTGGTGTGAGATGGTATCTCATTGTGGTTTTGATTTGCATTTCTCTGATGGCGAGTGATGATGAGCATTTTTTCATGTGTCTGTTGGCTGTATGAATGTCTTCTTTTGAG
This sequence comes from Trachypithecus francoisi, assembly GCF_009764315.1. Classification (NCBI taxonomy): domain Eukaryota; kingdom Metazoa; phylum Chordata; class Mammalia; order Primates; family Cercopithecidae; genus Trachypithecus; species Trachypithecus francoisi. The sequence continues at coordinate 72,444,768 of NW_022681473.1, read as the reverse complement.
AAATGTCTGTTCATATCCTTTGCCCACTTTTTGATGGGGTGGTTTGTTTTTTTCTTGTAAATTTGTTTGAGTTCTTTGTAGGTTCTGGATATTAGCCCTTTGTCAGATGACTAGATTGCAAAACTTTTCTCCCATTCTGTAGGTTGCCTGTTCACTCTGATGGTAGTTTCTTTTGCTGTGCAGAAGCTCTTTAGTTTAATTAGATCCCATTTGTCAATTTTGGCTTTTGTTGCCGTTGCTTTTGGTGTTTTAGACATGAAGTCCTTGCCCATGCCTATGTCCTGAATGGTACTACCTAGGTTTTCTTCTAGGGTTTTTATGGTATTAGGTCTAACATTTAAGTCTCTAATCTATCTTGAATTAATTTTCGTATAAGGAGTAAGAAAAGGATCCAGTTTCAGCTTTCTACTTATGGCTAGCCAATTTTCCCAGCACCATTTATTAAATAGGGAATCCTTTCCCCATTTCTTGTTTCTCTCAGGTTTGTGAAAGATCAGATGGCTGTAGATGTGTGGTATTATTTCTGAGGACTCTGTTCTGTTCCATTGGGCTATATCTCTGTCTTGGTACCAGTACCACGCTGTTTTGGTTACCGTAGCCTTGTAGTATAGTTTGAAGTCAGGTAGCGTGATGCCTCCAGCTTTGTTCTTTTGACTTAGGATTGTCTTGGCAATGCGGGCTCTTTTTTGGTTCCATATGAACTTTAAAGCAGTTTTTTCCAATTCTGTGAAGAAAGTCATTGGTAGCTTGATGGGGATGGCATTTGAATCTATAAATCACCTTGGGCAGTATGGCCATTTTCACGATATTGATTCTTCCTATCCATGAGCATGGTATGTTCTTCCATTTGTTTGTGTCCTCTTTTATTTCACTGAGCAGTGGTTTGTAGTTCTCCTTGAAGAGGTCCTTTACATCCCTTGTAAGTTGGATTCCTAGGTATTTGATTCTCTTTGAAGCAATTGTGAATGGAAGTTGATTCCTGATTTGGCTCTCTGTTTGTCTGTTACTGGTGTATAAGAATGCTTGTGATTTTTGCACATTAATTTTGTATCCTGAGTCTTTGCTGAAGTTTCTTATCAGCTTAAGGAGATTTTGGGCTGAGACAATGGGATTTTCTAAATATACAATCATGTCATCTGCAAACAGGGACAATTTGACTTCTTCTTTTCCTAACTGGATACCCTTGATTTCTTTCTCTTGCCTGATTGCCCTAGCCAGAACTTCCAACACTATGTTGAATAGGAGTGGTGAGAGAGGGCATCCCTGTCTTGTGCCAGTTTTCAAAGGGATTTTTCCAGTTTTTGCCCATTCAGTATGATATTGGCTGTGGGTTTGTCATAAATAGCTCTTATTATTTTGAGGTACGTTCCATCAATACCGAATTTCTTGAGCGTTTTTAGCATGAAGGGCTGTTGAATTTTGTCAAAAGCCTTTTCTGCATCTATTGAGATAATCATGTGGTTCTTGTCTTTGGTTCTGTTTATATGCTGGATTACGTTTATTGATTTGCGAATGTTGAACCAGCCTTGCATCCCAGGGATGAAGCCCACTTGATCATGGTGGATAAGCTTTTTGATGTGCTGCTGAATCCGGTTTGCCAGTATTTTATTGAGGATTTTTGCATCGATGTTCATCAGGGATATTGGTCTAAAATTTTCTTTTTTTGTTGTATCTCTGCCAGGCTTTGGTATCAGGATGATGTTGGCCTCATAAAATGAGTTAGGGAGGATTCCCTCTTTTTCTATTGATTGGAATAGTTTCAGAAGGAATGGTACCAGCTCCTCCTTGTACCTCTGGTAGAATTCAGCTGTGAATCCATCTGGTCCTGGACTTTTTTTGGTTGGTAGGCTATTAATTATTGCCTCAATTTCAGAGGTGCTATTGGTCTATTTAGGGATTCAACTTCTTCCTGGTTTAGTCTTGGAAGAGTGTAAGTGTCCAGGAAATTATCCATTTCTTCTAGATTTTCTAGTTGATTTGTGTAGAGGCATTTATAGTATTCTCTGATGGTAGTTTGTATTTCTGTGGGGTCAGTGGTGATATCCCCTTTATCATTTTTTATTGCGTCTATTTGATTCTTCTCTCTTTTATTCTTTATTAGTCTTGCTAGCGGTCTGTCAATTTTGTTTATTTTTTCAAAAAACCAACTCCTGGATTCATTGATTTTTTGGAGGGTTTTTTGTGTCTCTATCCCCTTCAGTTCTTCTCTGATCTTAGTTATTTCTTGCCTTCTGCTAGGTTTTGAATGTGTTTGCTCTTGCTTCTCCAATTCTTTTAATTGTGATGTTAGAGTGTCAATTTTAGATCTTTCCAGCTTTCTCTTGTGGGCATTTAGTGCTATAAATTTCCCTCTACACACTGCTTTAAATGTGTCCCAGAGATTCTGGTATGTTGTATCTTTGTTCTCATTGGTTTCAAAGAACATCTTTATTTCTGCCTTCATTTCGTTATGTACCCAGTAGTCATTCAGGAGCAGGTTATTCAGTTTCCATGTAGTTGAGCGTTTTGATTGAGTTTCTTAGTCCTGAGTTCTAGTTTGATTGCACTGTGGTCTGAGAGACAGTTTGTTATAATTTCTGTTCTTTTACATTTGCTAAGGAGTGCTTTACTTCCAATTATGTGGTCAATTTTGGAATAAGTGCAATGTGGTGCTGAGAAGAATGTATATTCTGTTGATTTGGGGTGGAGAGTTCTATAGATGTCTATTAGGTCCGCTTGGTGCAGAGATGAGTTCAATTTGTGGATATCCTGTTAACTTTCTGTCTTGTTGATCTGTCTAATGTTGACAGTGGAGTGTTGACGTCTCCCATTATTATTGTATGGGAGTCTAAGTCTCTTTGTAAGTCTCTAAGGACTTGCTTTATGAATTTGGATGCTCCTGTATTGGGTGCATATATATTTAGGAGAGTTAGCTCTTCCTGTTGAATTGATCCCTTTACCATTATGTAATGGCCTTCTTTGTCTCTTTTGTTCTGTGATGATTTAGAGCCTATTTTATCAGAGACTAGGATTGCAACCCCTGCTTTTTTTTGTTCTCCATTTGCTTGGTAGATCTTCCTCCATCCCTTTATTTTGAGCCTATGTATGTCTCTGCATGTGAGATGGGTCTCCTGAATACAGCAGACTGATGGGTCTTGACTCTTTATCCAGTTTGCCAGTCCGTGTCTTTTAATTGGACCATTTAGTCCATTTACATTTAATGTTAATATTGTTATGTGTGAACTTGATCCTGCCATTATGATATTAACTGGTTATTTTGCTCGTTAGTTGATGCAGTTTCTTCCTAGCCTTGATGGTCTTTACATTTTGGCATGTTTTTGCAATGGCTGGTACCGGTTATTCCTTTCCATGTTTAGGGCTTCCTTCAGGGTCTCTTGTAAGGCAGGCCTGGTGGTGACAAAATCTCTAAGCATTTGCTTATCTGTAAAGGATTTTATTTCTCCTTCACTGATGAAACTTAGTTTGGCTGGATATGAAATTCTGGGTTGAAAATTCTTTTCTTTAAGAATGTTGAATATCAGCCCCCACTCTCTTCTGGCTTGTAGAGTTTCTGCCGAGAAGTCTGCTGTTAGTCTGATGGGCTTCCCTTTGTGGGTAACCCGACCTTTCTCTCTGGCTGCCCTTAAGATTTTTTCCTTCATTTCAACTTTGGTGAATCTGGCAATTATGTGTCTTGGAGTTGCTCTTCTCGAGGAGTATCTTTGTGGTGTTTTCTGTATTTTCTGAATTTGAATGTTGGCCTGCCCTACTAGGTTGGGGAAGTTCTCCTGTTTGATATCCTGAAGAGTGTTTTCCAACTTGGTTCCATTTTCCCCCTCACTTTCAGGCACCCCAATCAGACGTAGATTTGGTCTTTTTACATAATCCCATACTTCTTGCAGACTTTGTTCATTTCTTTTTCTTCTTTTTTCTTTTGGTTTCTCTTCTCGCTTCATTTCATTCATTTGATCCTCAATCCCTGATACTCTTTATTCCAGTTGATCGAGTCGGTTACTGAAGCTTGTGGATATGTCACGTATTTCTCGTGTCATGGTTTTCATCTCTGTCATTTCATTTATGACCTTCTCTGCATTAATTATTCTAGCTATCAATTCTTCCACTCTTTTTTCAAGATTTTTAGTTTCTTTGCGCTGAGTAAGTAATTCCTCCTTTAGCTCTGAGAAGTTTGATGGACTGAAGCCTTCTTCTCTCATCTCGTCAAAGTCATTCTCTGACCAGCTTTGATCCGTTGCTGGCGATGAGCTGTGCTCCTTTGCAGGGGGAGATGCGCTCTTATTTTTTGAATTTCCAGCTTTTCTGCCCTGCTTTTTCCCCATCTTTGTGGTTTTATCTGCCTCTGGTCTTTGATGATGGTGACGTACTGATGGGGTTTTGGTATAGGTGTTCTTCCTGTTTGATAGTTTTCCTTCTAACAGTCAGAACCCTCAGCTGTAGGTCTGTTGGAGATTGCTTGAGGTCCACTCCAGACCCTGTTTGCCTGGGTATCAGCAGCAGAGATTGCAGAAGATAGAATATTGCTGAACAGCGAGTGTACCTGTCTGATTCTTCCTTTGGAAGCTTCCTCTCAGGGGTGTACTCCACCCTGTGAGGTGTGGTGTGTCAGTCTGCCCCTAGTGAGGGATGTGTCCCAGTTAGGCTACTCAGGGGTCAGGGACCCACTTGAGCAGGCAATCTGTCCGTTCTCAGATCTCAACCTCCGTGTTGGGAGATCCACTGCTCTCTTCAAAGCTGTCAGACAGAGTCGTTTGCGTCTGCAGAGGTTTCTGCTGCTTTTTTTGTTGTTGTTGTTTAGCTGTGCCCTGTCCCCAGAGGTGGATTCTGCAGAGACAGGCAGGTTTCCTTGAGCTACTGTGAGCTCCACCCAGTTCGAGCTTCCCAGCGGCTTTGTTTGCCTACTTAAGCCTCAGCAATGGCTGACGCCCCTCCCCCAGCCTCGCTGCTGCCTTGTGGTTAGATCGCAGACTGCTGTGCTAGCAATGAGGGAGGCTCCGTGGCCGTGGGACCCTCCCGGCCATGTGTGGGTATAATCTCCTGGTGTGCCCGTTTGCTTAAAGCGCAGTATTGGGGTGGGAGTTACCCGATTTTCCAGGTGTTGTGTGTCTCAGTTCCCCTGGCTAGGAAAAGGGATTCCCTTCCCCCTTGCGCTTCCCAGGTGAGGCAATGCCTCGCCCTGCTTCAGCTCTCGCTGGTCGGGCTGCAGCAGCTGACCAGCACCGATTGTCTGGCACTCCCTGGTGAGATGACCCCAGTACCTCAGTTGAAAATGCAGAAATCACCCGTCTTCTGTGTCGCTCGCGTTGGGAGTTGGAGACTGGTGCTGTTCCTATTCGGTCATCTTGCTCCGCCCTCAAGACTCTTCCTTTTAAAAGAGACAGCTCCTGAAATATGTTTTTTCTAATAGAAAAGTGGCTTGAAAAGCCAGGCCAGCAAGCTTTGATATGCAAATGCCAGCAATTAGAAACTGGGTTCATCCAACATGGTGATTCCTGCCCTCTTCTCTTTGACACCATGTGTGGCTGCCGTGTCATGGCCACCTGCAGATCACTCCATGTGTGCATGACATCATGGTGACCTGCACTGGGCTATTAAAAGGCTAGAGTGGGGCCGGGGCGGTGGCTCACGCCTGTAATTCCAGCACTTTGGGAGGTCGAGGTGGGCGGATCACGAGGTCGGGAGATCGAGACTATCCTGGCTAACACGGTGAAATCCCATCTCTACTAAAAATACAGAAAAAAAAAAATTAGCTGGGCATGGTGGCAGGCGCCTGTAGTCCCAGCTAGTCAGGAGACTGAGGCAGGAGAATGGTGTGAACCCAGGAGGCTGAGCTTGTGGTGAGCCGAGATTTTGCCACTGCACTCCAGCCTGGGCAACAGAGAGAGACCCCGTTTCAAAAAAAAAAAAAAAAATGGCGAGAGTGGGAGGTCCAGGTTTTTTGTAGGCTACAGAACTGGTCAAACCAATCCCCTGGGCTTATGCAAATCAGACACTGCCTCTTCCCAATATAACTGACTACTTTTCGACAGCACACAGGGTGTTTCTCCACTTGGAGCCCCACCCCCCAACTCCCCGTACAGGGGGAGACTTTCTTCTTGTTTCTTGACCATTAAACTTTCTGCTTCTTAGAACCACTCCACCTGTGTCCGTCTTGTTTATCTAACTGGCACAAGACAAAGGACCCTGGTGTTTCTCCATTCATTGGAGCCATATCATTTTGGTGCCTTGGCCAGGAATCCAAAGGACAACATTCACTTGGAGTGGTGAGTATGGAGTGAACATCAACCTCAAAGCTGTCTTTTAATCTCAAGGCTCTCTTCCAGCTATCCTGTCACCAAATTTCTCTCTCTCTCTCTCTCTCTCTCTCTCCCCCCACCTCCCCTGCCGCGCATCCCCATTGGCTTTTGTCTGGCGAGCTGATGGTATTTCTAACCCAACAGTACCACCTAGTGGAAATAGAAATCCTCTTCATAAGACACATGGCTGGTTCTCTGCAGTAAATTGTAGTTTCACAACTTTTCCTTGTTATGCTTTCTTACTGGAAACTAGGCATTATGCTACTTCTGTGAATGGGAGAGCTCTGCCTTCAACAGTTAGGAGTTAAATGTTTTCCACAGCCAAATTTTAGTCTTTTTTTTTTTTTTTTTTTTTGAGACGGAGTCTCACTCTGTCGCCCAGGCTGGAGTGCAGTGGCCGGATCTCAGCTCACTGCAAGCTCCGCCTCCCAGGTTCACGCCATTCTCCTGCCTCAGCCTCCCGAGTGGCTGGGACTACAGGCACCCGCCACCTCACCTGGCTAGTTTTTGTTTTGTATTTTTTAGTAGAGACGAGGTTTCACCATGTTCGCCAGGATGATCTCGATCACCTGACCTCGTGATCTGCCTGTCTCGGCCTCCCAAAGTGCTGGGATTATAGGCTTGAGCCACCGCGCCCAGCCAAATTTTAGTCTTGATATTGTCCCATCAGCAGGAAAACAGCCATTTGATTCCTATGTTCTTTTAAGGCACCTATTTCGTCTCCAATTAAGACAGTACTTAATTAGTAAGAGGACTTTAAGTCTGGAAGTTAACCGAAACCATTTTTCTAAGGGTAGATGCTTTAGCATGGGCCGTAATAGCAGGCAATCTAGCAAATTTCCTCCATTAAAGGAGCCTTGCCTTTTATATAGTCTTTCCTAAGATCCATGTTTTTTTTTTTGCGGGGAGAGGCACACAGGTCACATAAGTCTAGGAGGTCAAAGGGAAATAATAGGCAGAGGACTAGGACTACTTGGGTAAGCATGACTGGGCCTCAAAAGTCTAGTCCCTCTGGTGTCATGGCTATAGCCATGGGTCATACCTATAGCCATGGGTCATACCTATAGCCATGGGTAGCACATTTAACAGGGTGCTAGGACCCAGGAATCAGAGAGGGAAATTAGTTGGGGGGATGCTCCCACTGTTTTCTTCTCCACCCTGGGTCACATATGGAAGGGAAGGAGACCAAAGGGATGCCTTCTCTCACTTCTCTTTCTGAATGAGTAACAGATTGTCTTCAGCAGACACTCCCCTGGAATGTGTTTTAAAGCACTGGCACTCTTTTGACCCTGAGTCTTTGGAGAAAAAGCACCTCATATTCTATTGCAGAAGGGCATGGCCTTCTTGATTTTAATATTATCCACCAGTTAGATCTTTTCTGCAGATGGAAGGGCAAATGGACTGAGGTCCCCTATGTACAGACTTTCTTTGCCCTGTGAGATAACCCAGACCTTTACAAATTCTGTCCAATCAATCCAGTTCTTTTAGTAGCCATGGCAGGCAAGTCTGTAGAGCTGAAGTAGATTCCAGAGGTGCAATCTGAGACTGCTATTGAATGTTCCAGTACCCCTCCAATCAATCATACCATCAGCTTCTCCAGTTCCACCATCTCCAGTATTACCTACTCTCCCCTCTTCACTTTTACCTCTGCAGGAAATGCCTGATGGGAATGGTGCCATGAGGGTTCAAATTCCCTTCTCATTACAGGACCTTAACCAAATAAAGGCAGACTTAGGCCAATTTTCTGAAGACCCCAATATGTATATAGAAACTTTCCACAATTTAACTCAGGTCTATGGTGTTTTTCCTTGTTTCACAGTTTAAAATGGTTCTTTTATAATGTTCTTTCAACCTGGGAAAAGTTAATTTTCCAAACCTTAAAATGCATGGCTTAGAGTTGAGCTAGGGGGAAGGGAAACCAGAAGCCTGACATGCTGGCAAAAGGGTAAAATTTATTTTTATTTTTATTTTTATTTATTTATTTTTTTTTGAGACGGAGTCTCGCTCTGCCGCCCAGGCTGGAGTGCTGTGGCCGGATCTCAGCTCACTGCAAGCTCCGCCTCCCGGGTTCACGCCATTCTCCTGCCTCAGCCTCCCAAGGAGCTGGGACTACAGGCGCCCGCCACCTCGCCCGGCTAATTTTTTTGTATTTTTTAGTAGAGACGGGGTTTGGCTTCTCTCTTACTGTGCACACCGGTAAAAGGGATAATAAGGATTATTGTTTGTATTCTCTGTAAAGTTTTAATTAATGAAAAAGGATACATGAGGTTGGTCTTAAGCTGTAGCTAATCTGATGTGCTTTGTGTGTCTTTCTGTATGGTTCTGTCAAAAGACAGGGTACCTTAAATTAGAACGCAGGCCCACAACCCCATAAGCCTGCTGTTCAAGCCAGTCAAACAAAATGGTCAGTAACAAACATGGCTACAGGCCTCTATCTTGTTTCATGTCCTTGGGAACATGACCTGTAACTATATGGTAATACTTTATTTTAGTCGCCATGATTTTACAATGGTGGCCGTTGTCTTGTGCTAAGTCAGTTCCTGGATGAAGGCCACAACATCAGATAAGCCAATTTATTGATCTGTTTGGTGCCAGCTCATCCATCAAGGGCAGGGTTTACAAAATATCTTAAACACTAATCTTGAGAGCAGTTAAGGGAGGGTCAGAATCTCGTAGCCTCCAGCTATGTGACTCCTAGGTCATGGTCTCTAATCTTGTGGCTAGTTTTTTGTTCTAGTCCCCAGGCAAGAGGGAAGTATATCTTAAAAAAGGGCTGTTACCATCTTTGTTTTAGACTATAAACTGTAAACCAGGCACCTCCCAAAGTTGGTTTGGCCTACATCCAGGGATAGGCAAGGACAGCTTGGGGACCGGAAACAAGATGGAGTTGGTTGAGTTGGAAGTCTTTCACTATCTCAGTCACAATTTTGCAATGATGGTTTCAAAAGCTGCCTATCACCCCCTTTGAAAATATATTGTACACTCGTGGTTAAGTTATAATTAAGGCTTGTTGGTTTCACCTGTGAGGTTACTTTTCATAAAGTTCACAAGCTGAAAATTATTAACTGCTTGGCATGGCTAAAGTCGAATAATAAGGGATTTAAGAGCACTCAACTTAATTAAAAGTGAATATTCAAGTTATAGGTATATTTAAAAGGCCTTTACGTTTTTCTCTTCTTGGATCTTGTTTTTCTGGAAAAAGGTTTTCTTGGTCTCAGTTGACTAAATTATTTTTCTTCATTTTTTGTTTTGTCACTCTTAATGCATGCATGAGAGGCCCTAAGATAACTTCTGGTAGCAGGGGACTCCATGGGAAAACAGAGGAGCTGCCACAGACCCTGTTTTGGGAAAAAACTTCTGTTTTTCTCAGGAAACCTCAGGAATAAAAGCAGATAGTTCCCTCTCAAAATCAAAGGCTCTGTTCTTTAATTTGAGGGATCTGTCTTTGCCTTCAGCGGTGCTTGCTTATTAGGCCCTAAAATTGCATGCTATCTTGCCCCTGCTCCTCCCAGGGCTCCATCCTGAAGCCAGGAATCCAATTAAAAAAGTGGCAGATGAAAAATCTTACAAGTGCTGAATCTTCAGTTCGTGTCACTATATATGTGCTATATATGTGTTACGTGTAGTGTATATAGAAAGAGCTCAAATTAATTGGCTTAAAGAAAAATAAGCACTTAAATCAAATATTTTTTAGTGCACATGACTTTAATTTTTAAGCTGGTACATAATTAAAATTGCTTACTAACCGAGTTTTTCACCAAAAGTAAAAGTTGCTAAGAGTTAACAGTGCAGTATGGGCCGGCGCGGTGGCTCAAGCCTGTGATCCCAGCACTTTGGGAGGCTGAGACGGGCGGATCACGAGGTCAGGAGTTCGAGACCATCCTGGCTAACACGGTGAAACCCCGTCTCTACTAAAAAATACAAAAAGCTAGCCGGGCGAGGTGGCTGGTGCCTGTAGTCCCAGCTACTCGGGAGGCTGAGGCAGGAGAATAGCGTAAACCCGGGAGGCGGAGCTTGCAGTGAGCTGAGATCTGGCCACTGCACTCCAGCCTGGGTGACAGAGCGAGACTCCGTCTCAAAAAAAACCAAAAAAACAAAAACAAAACAAAACAAAACAAAACAAAAAAAACAGTGCAGTATGTATTTGAGATCATTAAACAGTTTTACATACAAAGCATGTAAAAACCAGTAAAACACATTTTTTTGTAAAAGAAAGATAGAAACGTAAATTTTGCCAAGGGATAAGGGATTACTTTAAATTTAATAAGATAAAGCTGAACGTTTAAGTAAGTTGTGGAAACATTGTAAAAATTAATCTTACAAAAATATATAAACATTAACTGAATTCAAAGGGGTATTATATGGTCTTTTCATAAATTGAGCATTAAAATAAAAGCACAAAAAAGGTTTTCCTATGATGGTAATCTGCCTTTAGTCAAAGGGGTTATAAAGGGCTTGTAAGGATTTTGCCTCACCATCAAATTGGTTAAGATTAGATGGAATTGTCTATAAGGTTTTATTTAAACAAATTGGGGTTAACATTAATAAACTAATGCAAGGGTAAAATTTGGCTTTGAACAGGATTTTCATGTAATAGTAAAGGCTAATGAAAACTTTTTTTATTTTTTTGAATCATTATTTTGGCAAAATAAATAATTTGTGCCAATTTGGAATTCTATTTCATAACATCAAGTGTTTTAAACCTCTAACATTTAACGGGCATCTCAAAATCAAACTCCAAGTTTCAAAATTATCTTTCCTGATGCCTGAATTTCTGGATGGTTCAGAGGGCCCTTGAAACATTCAGAAAAGAGATGAAACAAGTTATTTAGCATTTTTTAATCACATGAGATTGCCAAAATAATGTCCAATCTTCTTTAAGTTATATTTTGGTGAATACTACTAATATATTTTATAAAATTATATGGGATTTCTAAAATTCTAATGTCTGAATATATGCTATCAATCATAATTGAGGGTAAAGTTACTGTAAGCTATGGAGATAACTAAACTTCTTTGTCAGTCATGTTTTTAAATGTAACTACCCTGGACATTTTGTCATTCACAGACAATTTTTGTCTTGGTTTGTTCCTTCTCAAAAGATGGTTTATAATCAAGCTATGTTAAGGACTTTAACAGGTGTTCTCAAATGCAGGTGTCCAAAAGCTTTGAAGATTATAACATTGGAATAGGGAAAAAATGTACAGGACTCACAAAGAACTGGCATGTTCATGAATATCATGCAAAATGAGTTAACTAAATGGACTGCACTCAGAAAGTTAAAGCAACTTTCTGGACTTTTGCTTAAAACATTGCTGATCCTTGTTTTGTTTTTCAAAGTTGAGGAAACTTATTTTGAACTATTTATGGCCTTTAATAATTAGGTAAGGTATACTCCTGCAAACAAAATTTGGAGCATGTTTTTTTCTCTCTGCCTGGTTCCTCTAGAATTTGGCAACTATCTGTAAGTACTCTTAACCTATGACAATGTAGTTGTTTGCATTAGTGCAATAAGAATCCATTTTTCCTTTTCAAGAGGATACAGTTGGAAAAACTGGTTATTTTACCAAGGCTTTGACCGGAAGGGTGTGCTTCCCTTTAAGGAATTAAAACCTGACAGGCAGAGGCAGTAAAAGCCCCTTGGGACTTGAGAACTGGCCTAATATCTTACCTACATAGTCCCTGCAAAGGTTTCCTAACCTGTGGTCACTAAAGAATGTCATTTTCTGGCTGGGCGCAGTGGCTCAAGCCTGTAATCCCAGCACTTTGGGAGGCCGAGATGGGCAGATCACGAGGTCAGGAGATTGAGACCATCCTGGCTAACACGGTGAAACCCCGTCTCTACTAAAAAATACAAAAAACTAGCCGGGCGAGGTGGCGGGCGCCTGTAGTCCCAGCTACTCGGGAGGCTGAGGCAGGAGAATGGCGTGAACCCAGGAGGCGGAGCTTGCAGTGAGCCGAGATCCGGCCACTGCAGTCCAGCCTGGGCGACAGAGTGAGACTCCGTCTCAAAAAAAAAAAAAAAAAATACAAAAAACTAGCCAGGCGAGGTGGCGGGCGCCTGTAGTCCCAGCTACCCGGGAGGCTGAGGCAGGAGAATGGCGTAAACCCGGGAGGCGGAGCTTGCAGTGAGCTGAGATCCGGCCACTGCACTCCAGCCTGGGTGACAGAGCGAGACTAGGTCTCAAAACAAAAAAAATAATAAAAAAAAAAGAATGTCACTTTCTAACAGGTCCAGGAGCTCCAAGTTTATCTTAGGACCTCAAGAGAAAAGGATCACCCAACTTACAGGTATTTGAGGATATAAACCCATGGCTGGGCTCAGCTTTAACAGGTCTTATCTGAGATTACTTGTGGAACAGAGTTCCATCAAAGGCAATCCAAAAGGCCTATGTAGAAATAATTATTCTTGCTGTGCTTTATGAAAATAATCAGGCCAAGTATAAGATTTAAGTTTATTCTACAAACAACATAGTCGTATCATAATTTGTTTTTACCAAAAATGAGGACTAGAGAGAGAAATTATGCTTGAAAGATGATCATGCATTAAATCCTAGTCTTATTGATTGTTTTTAAGCTTTTTGTCTACATTTTAGACTAACCCTGCTTATTCCTGTGAATCAAGTGGTGATCTTCTGCAGTTTGGAAGAAACAAAAAGGAATGGGTAATATAAAAATCTGGATCAGTATGCTAGCTCTGGGCAATTATCCTGTAAATTCTGCCAGGCAATGAAAGTGAGTAGGGTGCCCGTAACCCAGAGGTTTCTTTGTTGAGGGAAATAGAATGAAGAAACTTCATGGATCCCCCAAAAGGAAATTCTGTATCTTAGCAAGTATAATTTTAGATGGAAATTATCCACCACACCACACTTGCAGGAATTGCTATAGTCTCTGTACTATTTGTAGTAGAGCTATACATGGTGGCACATTCTAACTGAAATATTGGACAGAGAGTTTCCATCATTGTAATATTTTGCTTAATTATTATTCTTAGAGCAGGGTTAGTAGCCACCAACAAAAAAGAAGCATGAGAGTTTTACTATCACTGAGTTTGCTAGACCTTCTTATTGAGTTTGGTAATATGTCACACCCTGGCTATGAAAAGAAGGTTCAGGAAAAATCTAGCTGAGGCTAACACTAAAGTTACTCTAGCCACCCAAATCCAATGTCACTAATCCTAAAAGGAATGTTACTTTATATTGTTTCTAGTAATGTACAGCGATATCTAGTGGAAGGAAACAGGTATTACAATCCATTGGTGTAACTAACAGGTATCAAACTCTTCTGTCAGTTATGGTCTGTAAGACCCCCATTAACAGTGGTAGTCTTAATCCTCATATTGTGACTCTATATTTTAAACCTTCTTATAAAATTTATCTCTTTTCACCTAGAAGCAATCAAATCCCAAACAGTGCTGTGAGCAGAGCCACACATGGACACGCCATTCTTCCGAGAACCCTTACATCAACCTCAGGAGACGGTCCAACAGCTGTCTCTCCAGATGACACCCCTTTTCAGCAGGAAGTAGTCAGAAATAATCATCATCCAACACCCCCTAACAGCAGTTAGGTTTACTTCTCTTGAGGGAGGAATAATACAGGAGTTATTAAGAAATTATTTTAAGGAGATAGGGTAAGGAGTCCTCGGAAAGGCTTTTCCTTTGGAAAGAAACAGCTCCTGAAACATTTCCTTTCTAATAGAAAGGTGTGTTGAAAAGCCAGGCTGGCACGCTTTGATATGTGAATGCCAGCAATTAGAAACTGGGTCCATCCAACATAGTGATTCTCACCCTCTTCTCTTTGTCACCTTATGTGCCAGGTGTCATGGCCGCCTCCAGATGACTCCACATGTGCAGAATGTCATGGTGACCTGCATTTCTGTATTAAAACGCTAGGGTGGGAGGGCCAGGTTTTTCATGGGCTGTGTGAATGACACACTTGGTCAAACCAATCCCCTGGGCCCTGTGCAAATCAGACACCACCTCCAGCCTCCCAGTATAACTGGCTACTTTTCTGCTGCATACGGGGTTTTTCTCTGTTCGGAGTCCGCCTCCCTCTCTATACGGGGATACTTTCTTCTTTCTTGCCTATTGAACTTTCCCCTCCTTTAAACCATTCCACGTGTATCCGTGTCATTTATCTAACTGGTGCAAGACAAAGGACCCCGCTGTTTCTCTAGTTATCAAAGACATATCAGGAAGATTCTGAGAATGTGTTTTCATAAGACACCTGTCCATATTTGGAAAGAAGTTTATGAATTTCAAGTTTGGAATGATCTGGTAACCTGTCTCTACAGGCCTCATCCCAGCAGTCTCCACTTTCAACACTCACAGAGAGGCTGTCCAGGGTAAACCAAAAGTTTGGAGCTTGATCTGATCCTGTCTTCCTGTTTAACACAGACAGAAGTTTTTCTCCATTATTCCTAAGGAAAACAATGATAAGAGAAAATGGAAAGAATTGTGATCTCTTTTTATAATAGCCTTCAGTGCAGAAACCATTACTGCTAGAAGAGAACTTGGAGAGGATTTGTTTCAACTGAATAGTTTAAAATACTAGGAAACTGAAGCCCAGAGCAAGGGAGTGCAGGAAGGTCCAAGTCCCAGGGGGAGTTAGAGGCAGACTAGAACCCAGGGCTCCTGGCTCCTAGGTCAGTGCACTTACACCCAATAACTGGGAAATTGGAGCAATGCTTATTTTTAGATTCATGCTAGCCAGCAAGCACATAAAGTCATGGGCTGACTGATGCAATCTTAGATTTCTTTAATGAAAGCAGTAGAAATACAGTGTAGAGTACTGCTAAGAACATGGGCTTTGGAGTTACCCAGGCTGGGGTTACCAGCTTGTGCACTTGGGCAAGCCAGTTAATTACTTTGAAGACATGCAAGTATTGTAGTACAATTGGATCATAGGAAGCGAGTGGTGGTAGGTGAGACTGAACAGGCAAGCAGGAGAAACACCAGGGAGGGATTTTTATTCCTGGATGTTATATCTAGACAGTCAACCGTCTACATCTTTACCTTTTTCATATTTGGGGAATGGAAAGAGAAGAGTATTTAAAATGGAAGACCAGATTTGAGAATTGTCTACATCATTTTTCAACTTGTGTTACTTTGGGCAAGACAATCTCTATAAATCTTAATTGTTTGACCTCTGTGGGATCCTTTTTGTAAACTCATTGCCTCCCATTCTCTTGGCCTCCTCTCTATTCTAGCCACTACTAGTGTAAACTGTTCTGCCCAAGTTTCTACCGGTTTTACCCTTGATGGCACCTCAGTTAAGTGTGTGCTGCTTTCTGTCCCAGTGTGCCTGCAGGAGCCTACTCAGCACTCACACACAGGTAACCTGAATGTACAAGACAGTTAGTGTCCCAAGGAAGATTCCACAATCAGAGGGAAATGGAAGTGGGGAGTACTCAGAAAAAGGCGAGGGGATGAGCAGTACAATGGAGGCCAGTGGATAATGCCTTCTTGAACTGGCTTTTTCTCTTTCCTCCGTTCATCACTTCTGTTGCCTGCCATTGGTTCTCAAATTACTGCACACAAGCCCTTGGCTCAGGTTCTGCTTTTAGGTGGAAGCCAGGCTAAGGCAGCATCTGTTAAATAGGGGTCAAAATAACAATACTTTCCTTGTGGGTTGTTAAGTGAGCTATGTATGCACACAACATAAAAAAGATCAATGAGATATGCACATAAATATGCACATGAAACACACAGCATGGTCCTTAGCACAGTATGAGTGCTCAAGAAGCATTATGTATTATGATGTGGCTACTGCTTCTGACCATGGGCTTATATGATTAATTCTGGTGTCTATATCACATATCTTATTTGTGAAATTATAGGCTGAATTTTAATATAGTGATATGGCTAGGCTGTGTCCCCATTCAAATCTCATCTTGAATTGTAGTTTCCATAATTTCCACCTGTCATGGGAGGGACCTGATGAGGGGGGGTAATTGGACCACAGGAGTGGTTACCTCCATACTGTTCTCCTGATGGTGAGTGAGTTCTCAGAATATCTGATGGTTTTATAAAGGGCTTTCCCCAACTTTACTCTACACTTCTCTTTGCTGCCACCAGGTGAAGAAGGACGTGTTTGCTTTGCCTTCCACCATGATTTTAAGTTTCCTAAGACCTCCCCAGCTCTGCAGAACTGTGAGTCAGTCAAACCCCTTTCCTTCATAAATTACTGTGTCTCAGGTATTTCTTCATAGCAGCATGAGAATAAAGTAACACATATAGTAATGTGCTTTTTGTTTTCCAGACCATTTTAGTATAATGTTAAAAAATGTAATAAAACATTTCTCGGGATTCATTCTGCTCACTATCAAAGGACTTCCAGCTTTGCTCCTTTTATTTTCTCCAAGTTGTTCTTGATGTCTTCTGAAGCAGACTTTCATGTATTTTCTGCTACTGGAGGTAGTCTATCATTTTTTTCCTGCTGCATATTTGAAGACAATGTTTTCCATCCATTTTGCTAATGTGGAAATTGAAGCTTAAGTGTTTTCTCAACTTGTCGAAAGTCATGCAACTAGTGAGTGGTAGACTCTCAGATTGAACTGACTCTAATTTCAGAACCCAAGTTCAAATTTGTTTTCATTCACTATATTAGCTCAGTTGGATTGTCTTCAACATTTCCAGTCCATTGATCATGATTCTATTATAGCCACCCCTACATATGTGGAGAGTGTAGATAATTTTTCTTTTCTTTTTTTTTTTCCCAGAGACTAAAACAACTTTACCAGATTGAAACACTGAAGACAAAGGAGCCCAGGAAGCAAAATTCATCAGAAAACTAGAGGAAGTTTTCATGGAGTTGCTGTGAGTTAGAAACTTTTAATGAATCCGGTTGTATTGTTTACCAAGTTAATATCCTCTCAGATGTCAGGAGATAGATGTGTAGATGTCAGCTTATAAAATACAGCTTTGGTATGATAGCAGAAATATAAGAGGCTTGAATCCCTCCATGCCAAGAGATAATGAAGGAGGCCTGAGATAAGTTGGAAGAAAAGCTGGCTACCAAGAGGGATAGCAATTTTTTTGTTGTTAAATCAAATATTTAAATATTTATAGGCTTTGATTTCCCCATGGTTTAACAATTCAAGGGAAAGATAATTTTTGAGAGATACTTAAGGTGTTGGAGTAATTCAGATAACTGTACCTTGTATGAAAATAATTAATCACTAGAGTTTGGAATGCATACAAATTGTGGTGGGAATAGAAGAAATTTTGCAATGTTAATACATGATGATGTAACATGTTCAAATGATTAGAATATGTCCTGGTGTCATAGACATGATTCTATCTCTTGTCAATACAGAACATTTGGTTTTGATTTTGGATTTTACTAATGTTTGTTGAATGCTTATCATGTTGGATGCTTTTATATTGGTTTAAAAATTTTTAATGATTACTAAATCCATTAAATATATATTATTTCATTTTTTAGAGAAGAAAACTGATATTCAGATAAGTTAAATGGTGCTCAAAGACACAGGGTTAGTAAGGTAAAAGTTGGACTTGATACTCAGGTCTGTATGTTTGTATGACATCAAAATCCATTATCTTTTCCTGATATAATTTTTTTTTTTTGGAGACAAGGTCTTACTTTGTCATCCAGGCTGGAGTGCAGTGGTGCAATCTCAGCTCACTGCAGCCTCCACATACAGGACTCAAGTGATCTTCCCACTTCAGCCTCCTGAGTAGCTGGGATTACAGGCACATGCCATTATGCCTGGCCTAATTTTTGTATTATTTGTAGAGATTGGGTCTCGTTATGCTGCCCAGGCTGGTCTTGAACCCCCAGACTCAGGCAATCCACCCAGCCTAGGCCTCCCAAAGTGCTGGGATTACAGGTGTGAGCCACCATTCTCAGCTCCATTTCTGGCATTCTTAACCTATAATTTCTGGATCAAAGAAGATTATGGAGACTTGGCTTGAGGTCTGCTGTCATGGTGGAATGAAACAAGCAATAGATTATTTTGAGTGGGAATGAAATAAGGGAAGTCAAGGTCATTAACTGTGCCCAGTGATTCATCGTTGGAAAAATTGTGCTCATTAACTTTGTTAAAAAATGCACCAAAATCTGTTAGAGCTAAAGGATCTTGGCAGTTGTATGATTCAACCTCCTCACTTTACAGATGCGAATCCTGGGGTCCATAATAGGGAGGTAGTTTGTCCAAAGTTGTTATGTGATGAATCAGTGTCAGAGATAACTCACAAAATTTTTAGCTTTCTGTAGTGTATTCCTGGGTCTATTCTCTGGAACTACATGAGAAAAGACTAATACTCCTTCCACATGAAAGTCTTTCAAATATTTGGTAACAGTGCTCATGTGCCCTCTGGGTCTCCTATTTTTCAGGTTTCTCAGTGTTCATTGTTTAAGCATGCCCATCATGGTAGAGTTTCTAGACTCTTCATTACTTCAGTGTTTTCCAGAAGTGGACCATATTGTCAATTTCCCTATCAAACTTTGGTATCCAGAAATGAATGCATTGCCCCAGGTTATATCAATAAAGAATTTAATTAAGGAAAGTGGATATACTTTCTTGCAACTTTCACAATTCAGATTGAGTTTTGTAAATAGTTTAGTGCTATAAAGAAAATTTCATGCTGTACTCATTGGTTTCAGAATTACAGAATCATGAATATGGCAAATTGAGTGAAATCAACAATTGCTTTTCCTATTTCAAACTTATAAAAATATCAGATAGAATATGAGAAATTTTATTTGCATCCATAGCTGAAAAAGAAATTAAGAACAGAAAATTCCCTGGTGCTGAAGAGGTAGCACAAAGTTAGAGTAGATAGTGGACCAAAAGCTGAAAATGCTTACATGGTTACTGTAACATCACATAGAGCTTAAAACCTGGGAACTAGGAACTAGGATTCTCTGATACTGGCATTAGGAAGATATTTAAGGCATCAGAGCTCAAGCTCGTACTATAGATAAATTACCTGCCCAATAATAGAAGCCATGAAGATCTGCTCAAGCTCATACTATGGATAAATTACCTGCCCAATAATAGAAGCCATGAAGATCTGCTCAAGCTCATACTATAGATAAATTACCTGCCCAAAAATAGAAGCCATGAAGATCTGTTCATTTCTGGAATAAGGAATAGAAGAACCTGGCCTGCCTTTCCTGGGAGACAGCAAAGAAGTTTGCAATCCACCTGGGGTTGTGTCAATAAATAAATCACCAATGCAGAATCAGAACCCTAGGTCTGCACCACACATAGCTGTAAATGTGACTTCAAATACCCATGGAATATGGATATCAAAACAAAAAGCTAACGTAAAAACTAGTCTAGTACTAGTGCAGACCACAGAGAATAACAGACAGATGTAATGAGTTCTGTAGAGACACTTTCAGAGCAGCAAGACTCCCAAAGTGCTGTTGAAGATAACATCACAACCAAATATTAAAAATCACGCAAATCAATATAATTAATTTGCACAAGGTAAATCAGCAAGTGAAATGAACATCAGTAAATGAACTAAATATCGCCTCTGAAAATATAATAGAACAATCTAAAAGAGATACTAAAATAAGCAGATTAAACTCATCAAAGAGATAAAAGATTAAAGAATAATAGAAACTAAGGCACAAAAAGAATAACTTAAAAAATAGGTAAATGTGAAACAGAATTAAAGTAGAATTCTAGAAATGAATGAAAAGGTCAGTAAAATAAGGCACTCAATTGATAGATAAAGAAATAAATAGTGATTTTAAAGATAGATCTGTGAAAAATAACATTGGTAGTTTGATAGGTATTGTACTGAATCTGTAAATTACTTTGGGCAGTATGGTTACTTTAATGATATTGATTCTTTCAATCTATGAGCATAAAATGTTTTGCCATTTGTTTTTGTAAGATTTCTTTCATTAGTATTTTGTAGTTCTCCTTGTGGAGCTCTTTCACCTCCTTGGTTAAATGTATTCCTAGATATTTTATTTGTATGTGGCTATGGTAAATGGGTTTGAATTCTTGATTTGGTTCTCAGCTTGTTATTGGTGTATGGAAATATTACTGATATTTATATCTTGAAGCTTTCTTGAGGACATGAATTAAATGTAGGAGTCTTGTGGAGGAGTCTTTAGGATATTCTAAGCATAAGATCACATCACAAGCACACAGAAATAGTTTAAATTCCTATTTTCCAATTTGGATGCCTTTTATTTCTTTCTCTTGCCTGATTGCTCTAGCTAGGACTTCCTTTCTAAGTTGATTAAAAGTGGTGAAAATTAGCATCCTGTTCTTACTGCAGTTCATAGGGAGAATGTTTTCCACTTTTCCCTATTCAATATGATGATGGCTATGGGCTTGTCATATATGGCTTTTATTATTTTGAGGTATGTTCCTTCTATGCCTAGTGTGTTGAAAATGTTTTTATCATAAAATGACACTGAATTTTATTGAATACTTATTTCTGCATCTATTGAGATGATCATATGATTTTTATTTTGTATTGTTTATGTGGTGAATCACATTTATTGGTTTATGTATTTTCCACAGAATTAGAAAAGCCTAAAATTCATATGGAACCAAAAAAGCCTCAAATAGCCAAAGCAATCCTAAGAAAAATGAAAAAAGCTAGTGGCATCATATTACTTGACTTTAAATTATATTACAAGGCCACAGTAACCAAAACAGCATGGTATGGGTATAAAAATAGACACATAGGTCAATGGAACAGCATAGAGAACCCAGAAATAAAACCACATACCTACAACTAACTGATCTTTGACAAAGTCAACAAAAATATACAGTGGGGAAAGAACACCCTATTCAGTAAGTGGTGCTGGGAAAATTGAATAGCCATATGCAGAAAAATGAAACTGGACTCATATCTCTCATCACATACAAAAATTAACTTAAGATGGGCTGTAGACCTAAGTGGAACACCTGGTGCTAAATGAATATCCTAGAAAAAAATGAGGAAAAACTCTTCTGGACACTGACCTAGACAAAGAATTCATGACCAAGACCTCAAAAGCAAATACAACAGAAACAAAAATAACAAATGGGACTTAATTAAACTAAAAAACTTCTGCACAGCAAAAGAAATAATCAATAGAGTAAACAGACAACTTACAGAATGGGAGAAAGTACTTGCAAATTAAGCATCCAACAATGGACTAATATCCAGAATCTACAAAGAACTCAAAAGACAAAAACAAATAACTTCATTAAAAAGGGGGCCAAGGACATGAACAGAAATTTTTCAATAAAAGACATACAAGTGGACAACAAACATGAAAAAAAAATGCTGAAGGTCACTAATCATCAGAGCAATGCACATTAAAGCCACAATAAGATACCATCTTACACCTGGATGTAAAATACCATCTTACACTCTGGATGGTCACAGAATGGCTATTACTAAAAGCCAAAAACAACAAATGTTAGCAAGGATGCAGAGAAAAGGAGAAAGGAAATACTTATGCACTGCTGGTGATAATGTAATTTAGTGAAACCTTTATAAGGTTTATAAACCTTTATAAGGAAAACAGTATGGATATTGCTCAAAGAACTAAAAATAGTACCACCACTTGATCCAGCAATCCCACTACTGGTATCTACCCAAAGTAAAAGAAATCATTATATCAAAAAGGCACCTGTACTCATATGTTTATTGTAGCACTATTCACAATAACAAAGTCATTGTGTCCATCAGTCATCAGTGGACGACTGGATTAAAAAAGTGATGTATATGTATATATACATACACCATGGAATACTATTCAGCCGTAAAAAGAATGAAATCGTGTCTTTTTCAGCAACATGAGTGGAACTAGAGGCCATTATCTTAAGTAAAATAAGTCAAAAACAGAAAGTCAAAAAACTCATGTTCTTGTTTATAAATGGGAGCTAAACAATGGGTACACACACACATAAAAAGGAATAATAGGCATTGGAGACTTCAAAAGGTGGGAAGGTGGAGGGGAATGAAGGATGAAAAATACCTACTTGGGTACAATGTTCACTGTTTGGGTGATGGTTACACTAAAATCCCAGACTTCGCCATTACGCAATATGTCCAGGTAACAAAAATGTACTTGTACCCACTGAATCTATAAAAATAAAAAAATTAAAAAGATATATCTTATTATCCAGAATGTAGCACAGAGAAACAAATATATGGAAAAAAAAAAAAAACATTGAGAATAGAAACCAGAGATTCCAACATAACAGAAGTAACAGATGAAGATAACAGAGAAAATAAGATAGATACAATATTGAAAGAAATAATGGCCAAGACTTTTCCAGAATAAAATATGCGAATTTACAAACTGAAAGAGCACAGAAGTCCTGATCAGGATAAGTTAATTAATTGATGCCAAATACCTAATGAGCACTTACAAGCCAAACACTGTTGTGCCAAAAACTTTTACCCTTATAGACCTTACATTCTAATTGAAGGTAAGGAGAAATGGAAAATAAACAAAGCAGACAACAAAAGTCAAGAAGGGAAGTGGGGTACTGTATTTACCTTCTAATCCTCTAGTGACTATGTAGCTTCTTCATTCATATGTTTTTGCTGTTTGTTGAGTCAGAGATTGGTCCTTTTCATCCCTGCACATCATGAAGCATGGTCTATTATAGTTCCCAACAACATCTGGATGTCCTATAAAATCAAATGAATTTATTGGAATTAATTTCTCTACCATCTTTATCAGTATCCAGTTTTATGTTCTGGTTAGTTTCCATCTTGTTGATTTCTAAGGCTGTACTCATGTGTTCTTGGAAGGAAGTAACCAAGAATTCCATTATTTGCCCGTCCACAGCCACGCCTTCAGAATTGTCATTCTCATTTTGTGCCTGTTCACTCATCTAGATCTTTACTGCTACAACCTCAGTTTAGTGCTCATGGTTTCTTTCTTAAATAATTACAACTGTCCCCTAATTAGTCTTCCTTCTTCCAGTCTCTCTCCCCTCTAATTTATTATCCACATTGGCAATTAGGATGACTTTACTAAAATAGGTTTGAGTATGTCATTTTCCTGTTTGAGTTATATCACTAACCCCCATAGCTTTTCTAAACCATACAAGACACTCTGTGATCCAGCTTCTTCCTGCCTCCCCAGTCTCCCTATCCCCCAGCCTCCATTTCCACCCTATGTACCATCCATATAAAATGTATAGATGGTACCTTGAATGGTCATGTGTTTTCAATATGTTTCTGTCCCTTTATTTATTTGGCTACATTTGTATGACAAACTTTTTTCACCTTAATTTCTATTGCTGACTGCCAGACAAATATATACTCCTCTGGAGATTTGGTTCAAATTTCACCTCTTCTATAATACTTCTCCTCACCCCCATCTTGTAGCTGAATTAATCCACCAAAATTTTTTGAGACCCCTTGGACTCTAAAGGCAAGTTTCTCTCATAATGTCCTCACATTATCTTGCAAATTTTTTGAGTGTATTTGCCCAAATACACTCTTCTGTTGTTCTGGAGGGTGGATACCATTTCTTATTTTTTCTATCCTCCCCCTTGCCAAATATCTGACATATACATCAAACCAAGTACGTGCTTTTTTTTTTTTTAAGAAAATGGATAAAGGAATGATGGCTGAAACAAAGATACCCATTTCGAAATAGAATTGGTTGTCTGACTCTGAACCTAGAGGGCTTGTTTCTATTCTTTGGCCATGGAGAGCTAATCAGAATGTGTGGATCTTTTTTGAGGCACGACTGCAAGTCCTAAAACTATGGTGTTCTTCACTCTGACTGTATGGGAAACCTCCAGTCACTTGAGGACCTTGAAAGTTCCCTCAAAGGTAAGGAATGACCACATTTGCTTTAACCACATAAACAATTAACTCTCCAATAGTGTAGAAAACAGCTTTTGAGCTGTATTTATTGATGCATAGATTTCACAGAGTTGTGATATTTGAAGACAAATAGCTGTGTCCATAATTAAGACTGCTGAGGAATTGGCAGATGTGATATGATGGAAGACTCAGGTTTTCCAAGGGGGCAAGATTGGTCAGGGTAATACAGTCTCTGTGACCTTGGTGCCCTCTTCCTAGTCATTGATTTCCCAATCAAATATAACCTCTCATTCAATCATTCCCCATATACTGTAACTTATGGATGCCCTGCTGTAGGAGGTAAAGATGACCTCCTGATGAAACTATAGGGGATGGTGATCTCACCTTATTTTGTTTTATTCAATATAACAAGGTGATGAAGAAGAGATTCTCCATTAATGACCTTTTTATTTTTTAAATCAAGATTATTTCATTATGTAGTAAAACTCATGGAGTAGGCAGCAGTTATCCTTGTCAAGAGTCTTGATTTTAGACTGGGTTTGTGTTCTAACTCCACCACATTAGATGTTTTATTTCATTTAATCCTCAAAAACTTTGGAAGGTATTGTGACCCCTCATTTTAGAGATGGGGAAAATGAGTCTTAGAAAGGTTAATTGAATCTTCTAAAATCTCCCACTACATGGTGGAGCTATTTAGTATTAAAAGCTGATTCTAGAGAAATAAGAATATATATTCTTTTTTTTTTTTAATTTGAGTGTCAGTCTGACTAGCTATGCTAATAATTAGGAATCAAATGGTTTTCTACCTCCCACTTCTACTCACTGGTTAGTACTCAGCCAACATACTGAAATAAAATTTTCAAATGAAATTAAAAGAGTTTCTTGAACTACTTCATTCATGTAGATTTATTTGAATTCCCCAAGTTGTGTTAGGGACTGCTGATACACAACTATAATACGCCCCATATCCTACTGTTGAATTTATCACATTATAGTTATTTATTTCATCTATTTTTAACTAGTCTATGCACTCTTTCAGGGAAGGATTATGTCTTTGTAACTTGAGGGCTTAGCAGAGCAACTACCACTTTGTAGATCCTTGGTATATACTTGCCAAATGAATAAAAGATACTGACATATATTCACTTAAATCAATTTATGATACTATTTTGATAGACTCAGCTGGTGGATTAATAGATTCTCCTGCCACAGAGGATTGAAGTGAGGGTGGGGCTCAGGAACGGGTTCTTGCTTCTCTGGCACAGCTAGAATGCATGTACTGAAGGTGGTCAGCCTCCAGGCTCGGTCCTTTTTGCGTGTAAAGTGATGAGCACTGTGGTGAAGTGTTGACATTTTTCTACTAAATGGAAGCAGAATTTGAACTTGATTTCATTTTCCTTATCCTGTTATATGTTGTGTTTAGAATGAGACTTAGAAATGGGCATGTCTGTTGTGAATTTGCCTTTTCCTGAAGATCATGTATGTGCATTTATGCTTTATGACTGTCTATGCCATGAAACTTTCCTTAGAGATCATTATTGTCCATGCTGTTCCTTGAACTTTCAAGAAAGTAAATCCTTGGATCTCTAACCCTTGACAACTCCTATGGTCTGAGGTCGGATTCAAATTCTCTGCTTATAAAACTGACTGCTGTCCAGCTTTAATCTAGATATATACCAGATAGGTAGAAGCAATGAATATAATGAATGGCCACAGGCTCCTGCTGCTGTGTTCCATCCCATGAAATCAGACCCTATTTCTGCTGATGCTAGCCTGGATCTCATCTGAATTTTCCAAGTTCATTTGAACAGAGTTCCTCGGACTTCTTTATTTAAGGCTTACTTCATTCCTGTTTCTGCATCACATTGAGGTCAAGCATATGTTGTGACTGAAGTTTTTTAGTTATGACACAGGAACAGGGAAAAGGTAGGAGAGGCTTTCTGTAAATTTTCAGGACTTGAATAGCTCCATCTGGATGAAAACAAAGAAAAATTCTGATCATAAGTGTAATGCTTTATGCACTTTAGGGAGATAGTTATGTCAACACAATAGTGAAGAAGAAATTGAATCATTCGAGAAATGAAGATACACAGTATTTTTGAGTAAGTCAACCATTCTCATTGTTATTTTGGACAGGATCATGCCTTTTATGGGAATTTTAGAAATCTGAGAACTCATTCACTGGACTGGCTTTAATCAGACTGCACCATTTTCTCTCTTGTTTCTTTGTCATTGATGAGAGCTTGGTCATATGTGGTTTCATAAGCACAAAAGTCATAATGCAGGTTTTTATGCATGGTGTGAACACATAGGTGATAGATGGTCCCTGAGATGCTTGAGAAGATTGCCTTATGAATTTACCCTCAGCAGGCTGACCTTCACAAACTGGAAGCATCATCTTTGCAAGGGCAGGTTCAGTGTCTGCTTTGAAAAAGTAATTTTCTTTTGTGAATAACATGCTGTGTCATGGTTTATAACAATGAGAGGAACTGAAAGCTATAGAACTCAGGAGACAGAAAAGGGCTGTCTGTCTAAGTAATAACAAGAACTGATTGTGTTCCCTGCCATATAGTGATGAAAAGGCATCTGGTAAAAGCTTTTAGTTGATTTTCTCTTCTCCTAATCGTGTTCAGGAATGCATCTAAAGCATCGTGTGCCTTTGAAAGAAAAAAGAAGAACCATTTTAAAGAAGAATGCCTTCATTTAAAAAGATTTTATCTAATGAGAGTTGGGGACATGGGCTCCTTATAATGTATACAAGTCAACACTGTGCTATAGGAACAGAGTTAGAAGGAAGAATTAGAAGGAATTCTTTTTGGGAGTTTGGGAAGGTTTCACAGAGAGGTAATATTTGAGCTGGTCCTTAAAGAGTATATAGGAGTTTTCCAGTTGAAAACAAAAGGGAAAGGACCTCCCAAACAAGGAAAAATCCATGTACAAAGGCACACATAAAAAGCATTTCCAAAAATCTCTACATATATATATACATATATATATATATATATATATATTTGTTGTTGTTGTTGTTGTTGTTTGTTTGTTTTTTGGTCCTGGAGTCAGTATGAGAAATGCTGCTTAGGTTTCCAGAGTAGCCAAAAATGCTATTTTTGGAATCATGCACCTAAAATATTAAATTACAATTTCAACTGTATTCTTTAATTCAAAAAATATTTATTGAACATCCGACGTTGTTCTAGCTGTATAGCAGCCAAGTGATATAGCATGAACAAAACAAAACAAAAAATTCCTTCCCTTGTTGTATTTAAGGGCTTCTGAATGTTATAACATTTCTGAGAGTTTTGATTTAAGGATGCTGGGAAAACAGGCTCCTTCTCTCTCTCTCTCTTTCTTTCTCTCTCTCAGTGAAAACATATAGATACTTCTGAGCTGTTGTAACAGGAGATAACTCAATGTCAGGGATGGAAAATACAGGCACATGTTCTCTTACTTCCTGCTCTTGCTGTTTTCTCAGACGTAACTAATTAAATATGACTTGGTTTCTTATGAGCCTGGATCCAGCCCCAGAATCTTTCTCAAGATAGCATACCAAGTAACCACTTCCAGCTAATCAGAACTGGCTTGCCAGATGAAAGCTCTAGGTCGACTATTCTGTGTAGTTCTAAATTTGGGAGGATAAAAGGGCTTTCAGAAGGCTCTAATCCTGGGTGAGGGAGTCAGTCCATACTAGTTGCTGATGATAAATATTTAGCCTTCTATTAAATTCAGTTCAATACAGAAATTTCTTGGGCACGTAATATGTTCTGGCATAAGTTAAGATCCTTGTTATTAAGGACATTAAAGTCCAGTGAGTGAGGGAGAGAGATATGTTAGCCAAGCCTTGCAGTATGGGTTAGTAAGTATAATGGAGACTAAGATAAAACATGCAGAGAAACAAAGGAGGGTATAATCCACTCCATGGGGGGATAGAGAAAGGGTGATGGAAGACTCAGAATGATATTTCAAGTGTACACTTGGCCTCCGTCATTTCTGCATCCATGGATTCAAGTAACCACGTACCAAAAATATTTGGGGAAAAATTGCATCTGTCCTGAACATGTACCAGCATTGTTTTCTTGTAATTATTACCTAAAAAAATACAGTATAATGACTATATACATAGCATTTACATTGTATTAGGTATTACAAGTGATCTAGAGATGATTTAAAATATATGGGAGAATGTGCATAGGTTATATGCAAATACTCTGCTATTTTATATCAGGGACTTGAGCACCTGCAGATTTTGGTATCCAGGGGACATCCTGGAACCAATCTCTCACAGATACCAAGGGATACAAGGAATAACTGAATATATATATATGTGTGTATATATGTGTGTGTATATATATGTTTGCTTTACATTCTCTTTATTCACCATTATTGAGGTATAATTGATGAATAAAATGTTATATATTGAAGGTGTACAGCATGATGTTTTGATATATGTGTACATTATGAAGTAATTGCCAAAATCAAGGTAATTAACATATCTATCATCTTACTTAATTAACTTTTCGTTGCAACAAAACTTAAGATCTATTCTTGTGATGGTTAATACTGAGTGTCAACTTTATTGGATTGAATATGTATATATATGAAGTTTATTAAGATATATATATATATATATATATGTCTCCATCCTATTAGTTCTGTCCCTCTAGAGAACCCTAATACAATTTTCTTAAGAAATTTCAAGTATATAGCACATTATTATTAACTATTGTTACCATGCTGTGCATTGTATCCAGAACTTATTCACCATCTTACAAATGCAAGTTTGTACCCTTTGACCAACATCTCCTCATTTTCCCATTCCTGACCCCTGCTAACCATTGTTTTACTCTCTGTTTCTATGAGTTTAAATATTTTAGATTCTGCATATAAGTGAGATCATGTAGTATTTGTTATTCTGTGTCTAGCTTGTTTTACTTAGCATAATGTCTTCCAAATACACTCATTTCATTTCAAATAGCAAGAATTCCTTTTAAACAAAAGTTGACTAATATTTCATTATGGGTATTCATATCCACATATTTATTTATTTCACATTTTTTCCTTCCTTCCTTCCTTCCTTCCTTCCTTCCTTCCTTCCTTCCTCCTTCCTTCCTTCTTTCCTGACAAGAGTCTCACTGTGTTGCACAGGCTGGAGTGCAGTGGCATGATCTCAGCTCACTGAAACATCTACCCTGCAGGTTCGAGGGATTCCCCTGCCTCAGCCTCCCAAGTAATGCTTTAAGCCTCCCAAGTAGCTGGGATTAGTGTCACCACGCCTGGCTAAATTTTTTTTTTTTTTGGTATTTTTAGTAGAGATAGGGGTTTCACCATGTTAGCCAGGCTGGTATCGAACTCCTGACTTTAACTGATCTGCCCGCCTCAGCCTCCCAAAGTGCTGGGATTACAGATGTGAGCCCCTGCGCCCAGTCGATTTCACATTTTATTTGTTGATTCATCCATCAACAGACACTTGGCTGTTTCCATGTATTAGCTTTGTGAATAATGCTGCAATAAACATGAAACTGAAGATATCTCTTCAACATATTGATTTTACTTTCTTTGGATGTATACCCAGAAGTAGGATCGATGGATTACATAGTGGTTCTATTTTTATTTTTATTTTTTGAGAAACCTCCAAACTGTTTTCAATAATTCTGTACCAATTTATTTTCCCCCCAACAACATATACGGGCTTCTTTTTCTTCACATCCTCACCAACACCTGTTACAATCTGACTTTTTGATAATAGCCATTCTAAGGAGTATGAAGTGATATGTCAATTGTGGTTTTGATTTGCATTTCTCTGATATCAGTTTAGTAATGTTGGTTCATTTTCATAAACATTTTGGCCATCTGTATGTCTTTTTTGAAAAGATGTCTATTCAAGTTGATGTGATTTCGCTCTTGTCCTCACCTGAATCTCACCTTGAATTGTAATAATCCCCACCTGTCAAGGGCAGGTCCAGGTGGAGATAATTGAA
Source organism: Trachypithecus francoisi (assembly GCF_009764315.1). Classification (NCBI taxonomy): domain Eukaryota; kingdom Metazoa; phylum Chordata; class Mammalia; order Primates; family Cercopithecidae; genus Trachypithecus; species Trachypithecus francoisi. Next base: position 72,414,721 of record NW_022681473.1, on the reverse strand, counting down.
TAATGAGGGGCAGTTTTCCTCATACTGTTCAGGTGATAGTGAGTGAGTTCTCGTGATAGTGAGTTCTCATGAGATCTGATGGTTTTATAAGGGGTTCCACCTTCGCTTGGCTGCTCTCTTTCTTCTCTCTCCTGCTCTCTCATGTGAAGAAGGACAAGTTTGCTTCCCTTTCCACCATAATTGTAAGTTCACTGAGGCCTCCTCAGCCATGCAGAACTGTGAGTCAATTAAACTGTGAGTCAATTAAATTACCCAGTCTTTATAGCAGCACAAGAACAAACTAATAAACAGGTCCTTTGCCCATTTTTTATAGAAAAATAAATGTTTGTTTGTTATTGCTATTGAGTTGTATACATTTCTTATATATTTTGGATATTAACCTCTTATTGGATATATGGTTTTCCAATATTTTCTCTCATTCTATGTATTTCCTTTTCATTTTGTTAGTTATTTCCTTTATTGTGAAGAAACTTTTAGTTTGATGTTCTACTTGCTTATTTTTGGTTTTGTTGTCTGTACTTTTGGTGTCATACTGAAAATAATCATTGCCAAGACCAATGTCATGGAGTTTTTCCTAGTGTTATTTTCTAGGACTTTTATGGTCTCAGATCTTACATTAAGTCTTTAATTCATTTTGTGTTTATTTTTGTGTGTGGTGTAAGAAAAGGATTCAATTATATATTTTTGCATGTAAATATCCAGTTTCCCAACACCATTTATTGATGAAACCATTCTTTCCCCATTGTGTATTCTTGGTGTTTTTGTCAGAAATTTGTTGGAAGTATATGTATGGGTTTATTTTTGGGCTTTCTATTCTGTTCCATTGGTCTGTTCCATGTGTCTGTTTTTATACCAGTGCATACTATTTTTATTACTATAGCTTTGTAATATAATTTCAAATCAGTAAGTGTGCCACCCCTAGCTTTGTTCTTGCTCCAGATTGTTGTAGCTGTGCATGGTCTTTCTTGGTTCTATATAAACTTCAGGATTGTTTTTCTACTTTTGTGAAAAATGTTATTGGAATTTTGATAGGGATTACATTGAATATGTAGCTTACTTTGGTCAGTATGGGCATTTTAACAATACTGATTCTTTCAATCCATGACACAAGGTATCTCTCCATTTATTTTCAATTTATATCATCAATGTTTTATAGGGTTTGGTGTACAGATTTTTCACCTTCTTGGTTAAATTTATTCCTAAGTATCTTATTCTTTTTGACATTATTGTAAATGGGATTGTTTTCTTAATTTCCTTCTTCATTTTTTTTTTTTTTTTTTTGCATAGGTTGTGTTTAGGGCATAGAAAGGCAACTGCTTTTTGAATGTTAATTTTAGATCCTGCAACTTTACTGAATTTCTTTATTAGTTCTAACCTTTTTTTGGTGTGGTACCTTTAGAGTTTTTTCTCTATACATTATCTGCAAACAGATAATTTCACTTACTCCTTTTCTGTTTGGATGACTTTTAGTTCTTTTTCTTGCCTAATTTCTCTGGCTACGACTTTCAATACTGTTAAACAGAAGTGATGAGAGTGGGAGATCTTGTCTTATTTCTGGTCTTAAAGAAAAAGCTTCGAACTTTGCACTGTTAGTTGTGGGTTTGTCATATACAGCCTTTACTCTGTTGAGATACATTCATTTTACACTAACTTGTTGAGCATTTTTATTATAAAAAGATGTTAAATATTGTTGAATGCCTTGTTTGTACCTATTGAGATTATATGAATTTTTGTTGTTCATTCTGTTAATGTTATGTATCATATTTATTGACTCGAGTATGTTGAAGCGTCTTTGCCTCCCAGAGATAAATCATACTTGATCATGATGGTGTATGGTTCTTTTAATGTGCTGTTGTACTTTGTTTTCTAGTATTTTGTGGAGAAATTTTGCTTCTAGGTTCATCAGGAATAGTTGCCTGTAATTTTCTTCTTTTGTAATATCCTTGTCTGGTTTGATATCAGGATAATGCTGGCCAGAAAATGAGTTTGGAAGAATTTTATTCTCTTCAATTTTTTGAAATCAGTGGGAATCCATGTTTGGGATTTTGATCTTTATCTTAAGAGCAAAAGAAAACCATTGTCAGGTGTTATTCAGGGAGGTAGTAAGATGATCACATTTGCTTTTTGAAAATCACTCCAAATACACTGACAACAGATTGGAGGAAGACAAAAGTAGATAAAATAAACTATTTGTGATAGTTCTTATGTGAGGTAAAAGTGGCTTCAACTAGGATTATCCCAGTGTGGGTGGAGATAAATATACTCAAGAAATATTACTGGCAAAACCAAAAGGACTTGGTGACTAATGAGATATGGATACAAACAGAGAGGGAGATAGATATCAAAGATCAGTCACAGATTTCTGACCTGAACTGTTGGGTGCATGGTGGTGACATTCCTTGAGATATTTTTCCTGAAAAAGAACCAGATGTAGGTGCATCTTCCATTTGTACATTTCACCTGAGGAACCCAAGGATTAGAGGAGTTAGGTGAGTTGCTTCAGGTTATATAACAACTTAGTGTTGACCAGTATTTAGATTTTTGGACTCCTCATTTTCGGTTTCTCTTCTTCCTCCTCACTGACTCACAACAGCTTTCTAAATTAACTCTATGTGTATAGACTGGTCTCCTTTTAACTTATCCTCCACACTTATATACTACTCTGTCTAAAACACTCAGTAACTCCCACTTTTTGACTAAAGCTTAAAGTTAAGAGTCCTTTCATAGCATATGAACCATTTCTTCACCTGAAAGAAACTGAATCATTAAGTTTAGTTAAAACAGAACATAAGGGTGAAGAGAGATTAGAAAACAGACTAAAGAGTAGATTAGAATGTAGATTAGAAAGACTTATAAATAATTTTCCTATGTTTAGAATATAATTTAAGAGAGTTATTAAATCATTTTTATTTAGCCTTTATTTTTATCCAGTTGTGTATGCACATAAAGACTCAATTTTTTCTACCATGGTTTTATTTTAAAAAGGCAGTCTTCAGCTCTGCAACCTACCCCATTTTCCCAGTTTAGAGAGGTACACACTTTTAACTGTTTTGATTAAATTATGACTGATTTTACATATTTACCTTCAATTTTCTAAATCACATGCCTATACTGCTACTCATTGATTGTTTAGTTTTGGGCATTTATCTATCAACTTCCTACCACAGAAGATGAAAATTTAGCCCTCTTTCACTTTTCATCTCTTTCCTGGCCCCATCATAAACATACACACTTACCATCTGTATCAGTCCATTTTCATGCTGCTGATAAAGACATATGCAAGACTGGGGGGAACAAAGAGGTTTAATTGGACTTACAGTTCCACATGGCTGGGGAGGCCTCAGGTACTCAGGTGAAAGGCACTTCTTACATGGTGGCAGCAAGAGAAAATGAGGAAGATGCAAAAGCTGAAACTCCTAATAAAACCATCAGATCTTATGAGACTTATTCACTACTGTGAGACCAGTATGGGGAAAACTACCCCCATGATTCAAATTATCTCCCACCAGGTCCCTCCCACAACATGTAGGAATTATCATTCCCCTCCTGGCCCCTCCAAATCTCATGTCCTCACATTTCAGAACCAATCATGGCTTCCCAGCGGTCCCCCCAAATCTTAACTCATTTCAGCATTAACCCAAAAGTCCATAGTCCAAAGTCTCATCTGAGACAAGGCAAGTCCCTTCCACCTATGAGCCTGTAAAATAAAAACCAAGCTAGTTACTTCCTAGAAACAATGGGGGGTACAGATATTTGGTAAATACAGCCTTTCCAAATGGGAGAAACTGACCAAAACAAAGGGGTTACAGGGCCCATGCAAGTCCAAAACCCAGTACGGCAATCAAACTTTAAAGCTCCAAAATAATCTCCTTTGACTCCAGGTCTAACATCCAGGTTACACTGATGCAAGAGGTAGGTTCCCATGGTCTTGGGCAGCTCCAACCCTGTGGCTTTTCAGGGTACAGCCTCCCTCTCAGCTGTTTTCTTGGCCTGGCATTGAGTGTCTGTGGCTTTTCTGGGTGCATGGTGCAAGCTGTTGGTGGACCTACAATTGTGAGGTCTGGAGGATGGTGGCCCTCTTCTCAAAGCTCCACTAGGCAGTGCCCCAGTAAAGGACTCTGTGTGGGGGCTTTGACCCCACATTCCCTTCCACACTGTTATAGCAGAGGTTCTCCAGGAGGGCTCCACCCCTGCAGCAAACTTTTGCCTGGGCATTCAGGCATTTCCACACATCTTCAGAAATCTAGGCAGAGGTTCCCAAGCCTCAATTCTTGACTTCTGTTCACTGGCAGGCTCAGCGCCATATAGAAGCTGCAAAGGTTTCCGGCTTGCACCCTCTGAAGCCATTTGCCTGAGCTCTATCTTGGCCCCATTCAGCCAGAGCTGGAACAGCTGGGATGCAGGGCACCAAGTCCCTAAGGCCACACACAGCATGGAGGACCCTAGGCTTGGCACACAAAACCATTTTCTCCTAGGCCTCTGGGTCTGTGATGGGATCTCTGACATGCCCTGGAGACATTTTTCCCATTGCCTTGGGGATTAACATTCGGCTCCTCATTACTTATGCAAATTTCTGCAGCCATCTTGAATTTCTTCTCAGAAAATGAGTTTTTCTTTTCTATCACATTGTTAGGAAGTAAATTTTCCAAACTCTTATGCTGTGTTTCCCTTTTAAAACTGAATGCTTTTAATAGCACCCAGGTCACATTTTGAATGCTTTGCTGCTTAGAAATTTCTTCTGCCAGATACCTTAAATCATCTCTCTCAAGTTCAAAGTTTCACAAATCTCTAGGGCAAAATGCCACCAGTCTTTTTGCTAAAACATAACGAGAGTCACCTTTGCTGTAGTTCCCAAAAAGTTCCTCATCTCCGTCTGAGACCACCTTAGCCTGGGCCTTATTGTCTATATTGCTATCGGCATTTTGGGCAACACCAATCAACAGGTCTCTAGGAAGTTCTAAACTTTCCTATATTTTTCTGCCTTCTTCTGAGCCCTCCAAACTGTTCCAACCTCTGCCTGTTACCCAGTTCCAAAGTTGCTTCCATATTTTTGGGTATCTTTTCAGCAATGCCCCACGCTACAGGTACCAAGTTACTGTATTAGTTCATTTTCATGCTGCTGATAAAGATATACCCGAGACGGGAAAAAAAGGGGTTCAATTGGACTTATCGTTCCACATGGCTGAGGAGGCCTCAGAATCATGGCAGGAGGTGAAAGGTACTTCTTACATGGTGGCAGCAAGAGAAAATGAGGAAGACGCAAAAGCGGAAACCCCTGATAAAACCATCAGATCTCCTGAGACTTAACCACTACCTAGAGGACAGTGTGGGGGAAACTGCCACCATGATTCAAATTATCTCTCACCAGGTCCCTCCCACAACATATGGGAATTATGGGAGTACAATTCAAGATGAGATTTGGGTGGGCACACAGCCAAACCATATCACCATCCTCCAACTTCCCAAGTATATCATAAGTTTAAGTAAATATTCAAAGTTTACATTATTATGACTATGTCAATTCTCTTCAGAGCTAATCAATAAGGTAAACTTTTTTTTTCCTGTTCAACTGATTATTTTACATGTGGTTAATAAAAGTCTTGATTTTTATTTGCTTAGATTTTTAGGTATTTCAATAAATTCATCTATCAATTCATCCAAAGTTGAGTAAATATCCTCATAGCATATTGAAACACATCAGATATTTTATTAATTTTATCTTCTTAAAGAAGTTTAGTTCAGAGTCCTTTCTAAAAAAATGAAGTCTGTACTTTTTAGTGGTCACCCCAGAATCTCCTGTATCATCATCCCCTTTGCCTTTTGCTAACATTGGAGGCAGGTCATTATATATTGATTCTGTTTCTCTTTCTTTTATTGTTTAAAACTCACACATCCTCTAAAAACTTTGTAAAGAAAAGTACATTAGAGGTAAATATTTTAAAACCTGTTATGTTAGATAATATCTTTATCCTATCCTCACACATAATTGATAGCTTGGTTGGGTATAGACTGATCAGTTAAAAATAAATTTCCCATTAAATTTTGAAGCCTGTCAGGTGCATGGCTCACACCTGTAATCCCAGCACTTTGGGAGGCTGAGGTGGGTGGATCACTTGAAGACAGGAGTTCAAGATCAGCCTGGCCAACATGGTGATACCCTGTCTCTACTATAGATACAAAAATTAGCCCAATGTGGTGGTTCACACCTGTAATCCCATCTATTCAGGAGGCTGAGGCTGGAGAATTGCTTGAACCTGGGAGGTAGAGGTTGTAGTGAGCTGAGATCGCACCACTGCACTCCAGCCTGGGCAACAGAGTGAGACTCTGTCTCAAAAAAATGAACAAACAAAAAAATTGAAGCTGTTACTCTGTTCTAGTTTCCACTGAGAGGTCCAATGAATCAGAAGATTCATTCTCCCTTGTAAAGAACCAGTATATAGCTTTTAAAATCTTCTTGTATAAAACTTGTATAAAACGTTTAGGACTTTTTTCCTTATTCTTATAGCTCGGAAATTTTTTGTTGCTATGCTTTGGTATAGTCTGTTATTATCTATCCTTCTGGGCTTTCGGTGAGCCCTTAAACATATAACAACTTCTATTTTATTCAGGAAAATTCTCTATGTCCAAGGTGATTTCTTTTAAAAAATTCAGCACTTCTAATATTTGGATATCAAACAAGAAGAACCAATCTTTTAATTTTACATTATTTTCCTCCCACTCTCTCTTTAAAACATTCTGCTTTCTAGGGTAGCTCCTCAACACTGTGTTCCCATTCTCTACTGAAGATTTCATTACTTTTACCATAGTCTGAAACTTCCAATTCCTATGATTTCTGAACATTTCTTTTGATTTTTAAATAAAATTTTATTTTTGTCTTATGGATGCAGTGCCTTTTCTCATCTTTTCAAAAATTTTGACTGCATTTTTTTTTTGGCTTTATCTCCCTTCATACTTTTTTTTTTTTTTTTTTGAGACGGAGTCTTGCTGTGTCGCCCAGGCTGGAGTGCAGTGGTGCGATCTCGGCTCACTGCAAGCTCCGCCTCCCGGGTTCATGCCATTCTCCCGCCTCAGCCTCCGAGTAGCTGGGATTACAGGCGCCCGCCACCACGCCCGGCTAATTTTTTGTATTTTTAGTAGAGACGGGGTTTCACCATGTTAGCCAAGATGGTGTTGATTTCCTGACCTCGGGATCCGCCTGCCTCGGCCTCCCAAAGTGCTGGGATTACAGGCTTGAGCCACCGCGCCCGGCCCCTTCATAGTTTTATCTTCTCAAGTTGCTAATTTCTGTTTGCCTTAGCCCATGTCTTTCATTTTAAAGTGTTTTTCTCAAATGGCTGGTGATTACTGTTGACAATTTATATTTAAGAGTAGAAAATAAAAAACTAATTATGAGCTCTGTGTATATTGGTAGGGTTTCTTGTCAACTGTGGGCTTTACCAAAGAGAGATCTGGCTAAACAGTTTCATTGGGAAGTCCCTGATACCGCTATCTTTAGTTTTTTTTCCTTAGGCTGGTCGGATTTTGCTGAAGAGAATCTTCTCATTTGCTGCTTGAGATGTGTTGCAGTTTAGATTCTCTGGGCAGTAGAGATTAGCAGATAAGAAATTTATTAAGGAACCCTTGGGATAGACACTTATGGAAAGGAAGGGGAAAAAGTGGAATTGGACAAAGAGAATTTGGACTATGAAGCATTCTCAGTGAAGACCTCTGCTGACCCTATGGGAGTTTTAAAGCTGGAATGGGCTTTCTAAATTGTCTGCATTGAGATGAGGAGGGCTGGACCTTCATGTTTTCACATTGATCAGTCACTGGGCTTTGACAAGTAGTAGCTCAGACGATTGCTTTGGACTTGGGGGTTCTTTAGCTGAGACATTCTTGAGCAGGACTGACAGCTGAGGATTGTCTGCTGACACAACTTCTGGCACCTGAGAGAGAAGTTTTTTAGTCATGAAGAGAGATCTAGGTGGCACACCACATCATCCAATGCAATGGTATTAGCCTGGATTCTAGAGTTCTGCAAGCCAGGCAGTCTTAATATTTAGTATGTGTACAGAGTTCCCAGATCACGAGAAAAATTTAAGTAATTATTAAATGGAAATGTGTATATTTTATTCTTCTAAGATCTATGCAGAGGATAACAACAGAGTTCTCTAATTGGAAAGTTAGAGATAGGGGCCCACTATTCCCTATTTTTTCTTTTCCTGATATTTTTTATTCACTATTTTATATTGTTAGAGCTTGTGACTATCTACTTTTGATCCTTTCCCCCGGCAGAGTCCTTGATACACAGCAGTTGCTCAATTAATGTTTTGTTTATTAGGAATTGCTTATTACAACAATATATGTATTGATTTAATATTAAGTTAATATTCAATTATTCAATTAATATTCAGTATTCTTCTGAAACTGGTGCTTTCTCACCATCTTCCAGCCAAACAACTGGGTGAAATAATCAATGGAGAGAGGAGGAGCTGGTAAAATCTGTTCATTAGCCTCCTGGGCCCTTAGCTTAACTGAAGACCTTTCCTCCTTCTACTCTTCTGGAGTGGCTTGTATCCTCTCCTTGGTGGTCTTGTGTCCCCCTCCTTGGTGGTCTTTTAGGTGCACTTGCTGGTAAGATCACTTCTTGGTCTTGGCTGGGCTTCCATTGCTGCTTTTGGGTGGCTGCAATGATAGCTGCACTGACTTTGCTCCTGCTCTCCCTCTGAGGCCTGGGCTGTCCCTTCACTCCTACAGCTGCCAACCTGTCATCATTCCCCCCGGGCCTGTAATCCTTCCCACTTCCTTGCTCTAACAATTGCTCTCACTGGGACTAGGAAATGGCCCTTTCTATGCTAGTCCTTTCTTTGTTTCCTAAACAGAGAAGCTTTGATCTCTGTTTCTTACAGTACTTCTACTGTTTCAACTTTTATTTATCAACCAACTTTTATTTGGTTGAGTGTGTTCTGTTTTTGTAGTTTTTTGAGTTTCTTATATCAGGAATGAAAAAAATATTCTCTCTAGGATGAGTGATGGGATAATGTTAGTGACACAATATGGCCTCTTTTTCTACACTGTCCCCTTCCATTTATGGTTAGCCAATATCCTTGTACTGACCTTAACTACTTTAGCTATTTCCTACTTCAGGGCAAATCTGTTGCCTGCCTGAGATTTTCTCTGAGAGGCAGAGGGAGGGTGTTGTTCCCTGTCTTTGATTGTGAGTGCCAGTCCTAAGGCTGAGTTCGAATGTACGCTAACACCTACCAAGCAGATTCCTGAACTGACACCCTTCTATCCCCATCACCTTCCCATTGCCATAATAGATAGCTACATTAGGCACCTTCTGGAAGGCTCTGTACACGGGATCTATGAAACATGCATTCAATGAACTATATGCATGAAATTGTGTAGCAGAATGCCTGATATGTGATAGCAGTTTAATAACTATTAGAGGAAAAATCAGTAATGTGTATATACGTGTGTGTGTGTGTATATATATATATATCTCTCTCTATCTGATATGTCCTATTGGTATATAGGTATATATACTATATCTGTACCAATATATATATATATCTGCCAGCACGGCTAGAATAAAGCAGGCAGAAATATGTGGAAGGACTAGACTGGTGGAGTGTTCAGGCACTCATCTTTCTCCTATGCTGGATGCTTCCTGCCCTTGAACATTGGTCTCCAAGTTCTTCAGGTTTTGGACTCTTGGACTTACACCAGCAGTATGCAAGGAGTTCTCGGGCCTTTGGCCACAGACTGAAGGCTGTACTGTAGGCTTCCTTATTTTAGAGGTTTTGGGACTCGGACTGGCTTCCTTGCTCCTCAGCTTGCAGATGGCCTATTGTGGGACTTCACCTTGTGATTGTGTGAGTCAATATTCCTTAATAAACTCCCCTTCATATATGTATATCTATCCTATTAGTCCTGTCCCTCTAGAGAACCCTGACTAATACATATATATAAGAAGATTTGTATATACGAGAAGATTTCTTCTGGGAAATGGCTCACAAAATTACTGAGGCTGAGAAGTCCCATGATATCCCATCTGCAAGTTGGTGAACCAGAAAAGCCTGTGGTATAATTCAATCTGAAGCCAAAGACCAGAAAACCAGAGGGGCTGCTGGTATAAGTTCTAGAGTCTGAAGAGACCTGAGAATCAGAAGCCCTGATGTCTGAAGGCAGGAGAAAATGGATGTTACATCTCAAGAAGAAAGTCCTACCTTTTTGCTCTGTTTGGACTCTCAATGTATTGGATGATGCCTCCCAACATTGGTGAGGGTGAACCTTCTTTACTCAGTCTACTAATTCAAATGCTGATCTTTTCCAGAAGGATCATCACAGACTCACCCAGCAATAATGCTTTACCAGCTATCTGGGCATCCCTTAGCTCAGTGAAGTTGACACATAAAATTAACCATCACAATAGGTAAGGCAATGTGCGTGAGATTTATAGTCTTTGTCTACTTTAATCCTTTAAAATAACTTAAAGCAAATGTCAATTATCCACATCTTACCAATGAAGCCTTAAGTTTCAGAGAATCTAATTAGACATTTCAATGTCACATAACTAGCCAGTGGAAGAACTGGGGTTCCATTGCGTGGTTGCCTGGATCTAAAGTTCATGCTCATTTCATAGTGCCTTGCTTTCTGCTGTTTGAAGTTGAGTGTGAACCTGAATGTCTGTATCCAAGGAGCATTATTGTTACATATATATATGTATATATGTAACTATATATATAACACACATATAAAACATATATATGTTATATGTGTGTTATATATATAGTTACATACACATATGTAACATATATGTATGTATATATGTATATCAAAGTCTATGTATGTACGTGTATATGTATATATATACACACATACATGTATATATATACATATACACGTACATACATAGACTTTGATACGCCATGTATACAAAACTATGCTGTAATTATTCATTCCTTATTCTTCTGTGCTGGAGGACATGGCAAAGGGATTTTGAATGGAAGGATTATTTTGAAATAATCTCAAACATTATTTCAAAAGAGAAGGAGGAGGAGGAAGAGGAGGAGGAGGATATGATGAATAGAAATATTAATTTACAGAGTAAGTCTTTGGGGATATAATCTTTAGGAAGAAAAACAGAACATAGATTATTTAAATCCACATTTGTTTTATTGAGAAAGTGTCAGAAATATGCACGGAATGTATGTTAACTGCTCAATACTTAAGTGCTGAATGCAAATTAATTGCTAAAACCATCTGGGAATCATTTGAATCTGGCAATAAAAGTGGTAAATGAAGCATTTATCATTAATCTGAAGACACATTTTTCTAATGGGTTTTTTATTCATGTTTTATGTTTCTGTTGTGAATTTAAGATTATTTTCTAGCCATACAGTGCTTCCAACTTCCGTTTATAATTAGGATGATTCTAATAACATAGTGGTGGCACTAGAAGTAATATTGTAATTGACATTTATTGATCAATAGTACATGCACCTCTTGACCCCACAAAGTAATGCAAACTTTGATTAAATTAGGAGAAAAACAATTCACATACTTTGATTGTAAGAAAGAACTTACACAGATTTCAGAATTTGCATAGAAGTATGTGTGTGTGTATGTGTACATAGGTGTGGCTTAACATTGCAAATTTAAATTTTTATTGTGTCACATTGCATAGATGCTTATCTACCTTGACAATGGTATGCTCTTCAGGAAGATGGTGAAAGGAAATAGCATCTTTAGTATCAAAATAATATCCTCAAAAAGAGTATCATCTTTGGCTGGGACAAGAGAAGTCTCTATAGAAGATAAAACACAACCGAAATGAAATTTATTAAAGAGCACATGGATATCTCTTTCACTTAGAATCCAGTGATCACCCTGGCACATTGTGCCCCATTATCCTAAAGATCAGCTCTTATGATTACCACCATTCAAGTCTCAGGGAAACGCATCTCCATATCTCTTGCCCTATATTCTCAAAAGGCAACTGAATATGAGTGCTTGAAGTTTTGTGACTTTGCCTCAATTCATGTCAAAATAAATGCCTCTTTTGAATGGACAGAGGATTTGAGTACCGGAAGCTTTAAGTAAAGAGAAAAGGCAAAATAACGATTTTGTCAAGTCTTTCCTCTTACGTAGCATGAATGCAATAGTTTTTTGCCTAAAATGCACTGTTTTATAGTATTGCCCAACAATCATTAGGAAATGTTTCTTTTTTTAAAAATATATGGTTCCAAAGGTTCTCATGAATTGGCATACTATTTACAAGAACTGGACATAAATATTGAGCAGCATTTGGGGATATCAATCAAAATTATTTATATAAAGATGAAAATTTTAATCTAACTTTTTGAAAATATAATTATTAATATTTAAAAAGCAGGACTGTTTGTAATTCTAGTGTTCAATGTCTACCTATTTGCCAATGTGAAGAATCAATCTCACACTTCACTAGTTTATGTCAAGACCTACATCTGTACAAATTGGTAGATAAATTTTGAGTGTCTTTGGGGTCAATTTCAGGGCTCCTAAAGGTAGAATTAATGAGGGAAAAAATCTGGGTAAAAATGATCACAGGACATTGTCTAGATAAGGAGATAGTTAGATGGATAAATCATAAATAATAAAAAACAGAAAATTTTATTTCTGTTGCATTATTGGTGTATTAGTTTTCTATAACAAAATGATACAAACATAGCAGTTTAAAAAACACAAATTTATATCTCAGTTTCTATAGGTCAAAACCCCAGGCACAAAGGAGCTTAGCTGCTTCTTTAGTGTCATAAGGCCAAAATCTAGGTGTTAATAGGGCTCCATTCCTTTTTGGAGGCTCTGGGAATGAATCTACTACCAATGTCATTCAGATTGTTGGTAGAATTGGGTTCTATGTAGTTTTACAGAGACTGAGGCCCCCATTTTCTTACTGACTGTTGACCAGGGGTTGTTCTATACTTCTAGAGGCTACCTGTATTCTTTGGCTTTTGACCTCCTTCCTCCATCTTCAAAGCCAGAAATTTTAGATTAAGTGTTTGTCAAATTTTGTCTCTCTCTGACGACCTCCTCTTCTTCCTGATCTGTCCTGTTTTCTTCTTCCATAGCATCTTTCCAATCCATTCTCTGCCTTTTTCTGCTTTTAAGGGCTCGTGTGATTATACTGGGCCCAGTGGATAATCAAAATAATGTTGCTATCTTATTGTCAACTGATTAGTAACCTTAATTCCATCTGCAAAGTCCATTCACAGAAGTACCTGGATTAGTGTTTGATTGAATAGCCAGAGGATGGGAATATTGGGGTGTGAAAGGAGCATATCATTAGAATTTTGCCTATTACTAAGTGCCTGATGAAAATAATGATTTCTAATGTTTATACAGAACTTTACTTTTTATGATGACTGCTCACATTCATTAGTTTGTTTGAGTCTCACAACAACTCCATTAGGAAGTGTCATCTCCATTTTATAAGTAAAGACTAAGCATAGAAGATATTTAATATTTGTATTTCGGTTCCAGTCTTGGTATCTAATAGATACTTCCTTCTTTTGCTTTGCTTTCCAATCTTGGTGTCATAGTTACGTTTTAGACTTGGGAACTGGGAACCAGCCTCAGGACTCGACCTTTTCTTTTTTTCACCCACATTCCAGAAGCTATTTTTATTTCTGTTGCATTGATTTCCCAATTTCAATGGGTGTAACATATACCATATTTCACTGACCACTGGACACCTTTATCTCAAGGATGACATAAAGGGCTAAGATTTTTTTTTTAATTTCAACTTTTATTTTATAAATAGGGGTGCAGGTTTGTTACATAGAAATATTGCATGATACTGAGGTTTAGGGTATGGATAGTTTTTCAACCCATAACCCCTCCCTCTCTCAACAATCCAAGGTAGTTTTTCAACCCATACCCCCTCCCTCTCTTACCTCTCTAGTAGTCTAAATTGTCTATTGTTCCCATATTTATGCCTATGTGTGCTCAAGGTTTAGCTCGCACTTAGAAGTGAGAACATGTAGCATTTGGTTTTCTGTTCTTTCATTAATTTGCTTAGGATTATGGACTCCAACTGTATCCATGTTGCTGCAAAGGACATGATTTCCTTTCCAGCTGCAAAGTATTCCATGGTTGACCCAGCAATCCCATTACTGTGTAGATATCCAAAGGAAAATAAACCATTCTATGCAAAAGACACATGCACTCATATATTCATCTCTGTGTTATTCACAACAGCAATGACACAGAATCAACCCATGTGCCTATCAATGGTAGACTGGATAAAAAAGGCTAAGATAATTTGATATTTTTATAAAATACCAATCAGAGATGTTGGTCAAAGTGTACAAACTTTCAGGTATAAGATTAACAAGTTCTGGGAATCTAATGAACAACTTGGTGGCTAAAGTTAACATTGCTGTATTATATAATTGAAATTTGCTAAGATAGATCTTAAATGTTCTCACCACACACACACACAAAATGGTAACTATGTAAGGTTATACATAAGTTAACTAACTTTATTGTGGTAATTATTTTACAATATATACGTATATCAAGTTATTTTAGTGTATGTCTTAAACTTATATCATTTTATTTGTCAATTATACCTCAACAAACAGGGTAGTAAAATAAAAAATATAACGAAAGAAAGAAACAAAAACTTTCAAGGGGTAACCAGAGAAAGATGAAGACTGAGCAGAGAACATGAGCAATTCATTCATAAAATAGTAATATTAAATTATTTCAACCTGATTGATAGTTACACAAATAAAATATGAGATATTCTCATAATGCAAAAAGAACCTCCATCAATGAAGACAGGTTATATAATTTTGTAAGGCAACAAACTACCTACTTATATTCATCAGGCAATTCTGTCTCTGTTAGCTGTGGAGTAGCAGTTATCTATCTATATTGTTTTTTGGTCAAGCTAGCTGGTGACCCAGACATCCTTAAGTTATCACTGAATGTCTTGTTCCTATATATAGCCTATATCATTCCCTAGCCTAAATTTTTATAAAGACTATGTGGTAGAATGGAAATAACATAAACTTTATAGGCAGTGAGATTTCATTGTCATATGAGTGTGTGATGTTGGGCAATCTATTTAATCTCTTTGAGTCTAAATTTTCTCAATCGTCATAAAAAAATGGGAGCAATTATATTTGCCTCTCAAGGATTAAATGAGTTAATATGTGGATGCACATGACACGGCGTCTGACATATGTTAGCTGCCTCCAAATTTTAGTTTGTATTTTCATAATTAACAGTTTAAATCTCTGCTTTCCCTTTTGTGAGGGCTTGGAAGGTCAGTTTTTTTTTTTTTTTTTTTACTGACCTTATTACTTATTTTTTCCGCCTTTGTTTTATTTCCTAGAACATAGTAGGTTCTCCATAAATTTGGGCATTTAATTTAAAAGGATTTTTAAAACTGGAATTCCTCTTAATTATTCCCACAGCATTTTATGGTGAAAAAGCTTGGGATAAGATGAATGTGACTGACGATTACTGCTTCTTAGCTATTAATTTAAAAAATGGAATTAGAAGTACATTATTTTTTCTTCTCTTCATTAACTTTATTTGTTTTCACTTGTCCAGGCTCATTCTCACTGGCTCTGAATTGCTCCCAGGTGTATGATTTCATTAGCTTTGCTCTCACATGTGCAATTGGCAAGGGCCTGCCATTTTTTGTGTTATGATGTCTGCATTCCTTCCCTAGGTCCTCAGAGTAAGCTGTTTGTGCAGCATATTAATGCCATGGATACCTCCTGCTTGCCTTCCATTGTCCCATTAGGACCTCCCAAGCAGGTTTCTTTTCAAAGTCCTTCTGTGCCGTCATGGATTGAAGATTTGGACAACTTCTTTCTAAATGGAGTTCTTGAACACTTCCTGATGCTACAGAGCCTTGAATGATCTGTTTATTCAGTTTTTTTTTTTTCAAGAAAATATTGGAAAGACAAAACATTTGTTTTTTATGTAGGATCTTCTGTCAGTCATTTCCCAGGATGGGGTGGGGATAACCTCTAAAATATGTAGGCTGAAATACCAAATCCAGACTTAATGCTCTAGTCCAGAATGCTGTCAACTTTTACTGGGATTACTGCAATGGCCTTCCACCTGGGCTATCTGCATTTATTCTTACCCCTTTCTAAGTCGTTCTCCATGTAGCATTCACGGCAATATTTTTGACATGCAGAGCTCATTTTGTTACCCCCTGACCTACCACAACTTTTAAACTCTAAGTGGTTTAATTATTGCTGAACCAGTGAGTTTGCTGGCATTTTATCAGTTAGGGAAAATCCAGCATTTTAAATGGCATTTAAGTGGCAGTTGCCATTCTTCCTAATTGAAAATAATGTATGTATTAAGTTACTGATTCTTTTTGAACATTAGTGTAGATTATAGATAACATAAAACTTTATATGTGTACCAGAGAAGTGAATTAGTTACCTACTTAGACTTGTTGGAGGAATATAAAGAGCCAGAGAAACCTGGTTTTCAATCATAGTTTCATAATTTCTGACAGCCTTGTGCTTTTGGTAATTTGTCTTTCTGAACCTCTGTTTTCATATCTGTGAAAGAAATAATAGTACTAGTTTCACTCCTATGAGTATTAAATGGATTGATAGATGGAATACTGAAGTATGGTGTCTGGAATAGAGTAAGCTCATTATAAAATGTAGTAATGTAGTAAGCCTTTTTTTATGGGATAAATACTGGGTAAAGTTCTCCTAACCAATGATTTTTTTCCCCTCACTACCTTGTTTATTGCCTGAAATCCCAACTTTTTAATCATTCATTTGGGGACAAATGTGAAAGGGTCTGTCTGGTTAATGTAAGTGGTATGTGAGAAGCATTATGACACAGTGGAGGAAACATGGTTTCTGGCATAGGATCATATTCTTGCAGTGCAATTTACTGGCTGGATGACCACAGAGAATTTAGTTTACTTCTGTGAAATAGTCTGTGGCTCATATAGGCACAGAATTGTATTACTGCAGTGCAACTTACTAACTGGATGACCACGGGCAAGTTAGTTTACTTCTCTGAAATGGTAAATTCCATGAGAGATAAAGAAATATAACAAAACATTAGCTAGAACATCAGCAAGGGTGCTATTCGGTCAACAAGTATTTATTGAATGTCTACAATTTGGCAGATTTGGGGATGAAAAGGTAAACAAATCCTTGTTCTCAGGAGTGAAACTGTGCCCCAAAGAGTTAAAGAAACCAAGGACTAACAAATTATTGAGTGTGCAGGATAGCAGGCAAGAAAAGAAACAACACTGAAACTCCCTCTGCTAGAAAGATAACAAAACTGGCTGAAATTTATTGGAACCAATATGACTGACTGAAATTTAGATCAAATCATTTCCCAAAGTTGATCAGTCGTAAGTCTAGGGCAGATCAGAAAATAGCCACAGAACAATGTGAAGTATGTTATAATTGGGAATGTTACAAGTTTCTATGGGAACAGAGAGACTGGCCCATTGCTCTTAGTTTGGGATTGGGTGGGAAGACCTCTTAAATTAGTGAAGGGTAGACTGAGTCTTGAATGAGCTAAACGAATATGTCGATATAATTGGCCAGCCCTCAGCTGGTCTCTGATTATGACCCAACCTGCTGAGATAAAATCCAGTGCATCCTCGGCTACCTTATTCATGTCCCAGGATTCAGTGACTTCGGGCAAGTGAAGTATGAAAAAAAGATTTTCATTAATATTTGCTAAATTTATACTCTTGCATAAAACAAAATGCAGCAGTGGTGAGTGAAAACTTTCTGACTTTTTCAGTGTTGGGGGTGGGGATTCTTCAGAAAAATTCTTGTCTTTCTGTCTTGAACATCTTGAGTTTTCCCATTCTATCAATGTCTGTTTGCTGCTCTGATGACCCAAGTAATCCCAATCCCTAATCCACCCAAAGGGGTTAATGTCCCTCAAGCTCCTGCTCCACCAAACTCTGAAGACACTGGGGAACACTGGGCCCCATCTCCTTCACAGGTTAACTTGCCCTATCTATCTTCACCATGCCAAACACCCAGAGCTTCAAGGCATACAAAGTTCCTGAGTAACAAATAAAGCAGATCTCAGAAATGTATCACAGTGAAGGGAGTAGGGATAAAGACTGGAATTCCTGATAACACAATCATCAATTCTACTGCCCAAGGGAACCCCTTCTTGGTGTGGACCTTGGTAAGCGTGTTCCCACTGGATACTCCTGAACTGCCTTGCTTCTCAAGGCACCCTTCTTTTATGCAGACCCCTTTCAAGTTTCTCAGTCTCATGAACTCACTCTTCTTACTCAGAAAACTCTGTTTATACCACACATATTAGTCCACTTTTGCACTGCTATAAAAAACAGCTGAGAGTGGGTGATTTATAAAGAAAAGGGATTTAATTGGCTCAGATTTCCACAGGCTGTACAGGAAGGATGGCTGGGGAGGCCCCAGGAAACTTACAATCATGGTGTAAAGCAAAGGGGAAGCAGGCACGTCTTCACATGGCCAGAGCAGGAAGAAGAGAGAGCAGGGGAGGTGCTACACACTTTTAAACAATCAGATCTGAAGACAACTCACTCACTGTCACCAGAACACCACCAAAGGGGAAATCCGCCCCCATGATCCAATTACCTCCCAGGCCCCATCTTCAACATTGAGGAATTCAATTCAACATGAGATTTGGGCAGGGACACAGATCCAAACCATATCACCATACAAAGGATGAGGTGCAATCTCTTGGATCTTGTAAATGTATATTTTCTTGTGGCTTGCAAACTTGAGCAACACCACAGGCTACATTTTAATGCATATTGACATTTATGATAAAAAAAAAAAGGCTGCAGAAAGGATGTGAGGTCTGATTTCCCAAATAAGTATAATACTTTGATAATACTTTCTTTACGAAGTCACCTGAGAAGTAAGCAGGCCTTGTAAATATAAGCATTATTCTTTCCTAGATATTTTGCAGTGTAATTCCATATTGAACAAAAAATATTTCTCCTGTTAGCAGGGTTTTGTCCTTGACTTTATGATGTATAGATTCCCTGGTTACTGGACTGACAGTCACTTGGCTTTTTCCCCCTCTTTGCTGATTGCTAGTGGAGGTTATTTTTGCTAACTAAAGGGAGAAGGGGGTACATCAGCTTAGGTTTGCTGCATCTGATTACATTTTTGATTCTAAGTCTCTTCTGATAAAAGCTGGTGGATGGGAGGAAGAGAGTAATGTTGGTCAGTTCATCCTGCTGTACAAATAATATTGAACAAGAATCCAGACTAGGTTAGATGACTTTACTTTGGAATACAGCAGTCCTTTCTCTCATTCTCCATGGACTTGTCTGGTTCACTTCCAAATAGGCTATGAGTTCCTTGCAGGCAGGGGCTTATGCTTTTCATGTTTGAAACCATGGAGTTCAGCACTTTACCAGCCACTGGGTTGGAATTCCAAAAAATATTTGCGGAATAGAGCAGAAAGAAAGCAAAATAGATAGCATAATCCAAAATAATCTTTTGAAACATCTCTTGAACAGGTCAATGAAATGCATCTCAGTAATGTGAAAGCATTTTGAAAAATAATTCTTAAGTTTCCATTCCCTCCTAAAAGTGCTCTCTCTCTGTTGGCAGACCCAGCATTCGGACCAATGAGTGAGGTATTTTATCTCTGTCTGGAATCTTCTGGATGTCAACTTTCTGTGACATACTCATGTGATTTCATACTGATCTCCTTCCCAAACCCTCTGAAGCAGTTGCAACTCAAAAGGTTGTTAACCTTACTGTCAGCAGGATCCCTTTGCAGATAAGAGCTTCTTAAGGACTAATTTTCTTCAGTTAAGCTGCCTGCATCTTGCTGCATTGATCAAGCAATTAATTGATAGTTGAAGACTTACCTGAAACTGCAAGGCAGCTTTTTATTTTAAACATATTGATTTTTGTTACCTTTCTCCCCTCTCCACCTTCAATATAAATAAATATTTTTTAATGCTTGCCATGTATATCCTTTAGTCCTCCTAAAACTTGCTTGAATTCAGAAAGAAAATAATAGATTTTTGGTAGTAGGAATTGAGCTATTTATATTTTTTCAGTATTCATTCATGGCCTGCCTATATCAAATTAGATTTTTCTCTTAGTTTTTGACTTATTTTTCCCTCTCCAGATGGCATGAATTCATATTTCATTTTATAGGCTTGCTAAAAGCAAAAGTAATAATCCTAATCTGTCACCTAAGAGGAGATTTATTGTTCTTAAACAATAGGATGCTCGTAACAAAGGGTATATATGTCAGCAAAGATGGTTCATATTGGCCTTGGAAAACCATCAGCACCTCGCAGACATTGCTTTGTCCTTGTTTCAGAAATTTAGTCATTGGCGGTCCAGAATTCATTCCTAGAAGTGCAGCCAAGAAAGGGAATTCGGAGGTGGATGCTCTGACTGGGATGGGGCATGAAAACAGACCCTTCTTTAACATTTTCAGGGCAAGGTACAAATAGAGGCCCTCATACCATATGTCTACACATTTAAAAGCTATTAATCAATTTATGCCTGCAACCTGGCTCAGGTTGCCACTCAGGGCCCTACAGTGTGTCTGGGTATGTTCATGAGACCTATGGACTAAAATTGCTACATTATCCCTCAGGCAACCCCTGTCTCTTGTAAGCCTCAGATCTGCTGGGATGGCAGGGTGAACATGAGCCAGAGCTCAGGACTCCTGGGCAGTGCCTGGATCAACTTGAAGCCAGGGTGGAGACTGACCTCGTCAAGCTCTCCAGGGGTTGAATGGGCAGTTTCTCCTCAACACATTACTTTTCCTACCCGGGAATTACAGGCAGTTCTAAGCCTTCCCCAAACTATATAATCTGAGCAGAAGGGATGCGGGAGGGCAGTTATCAGAGGTATCTGGCCTGCCTAGATACTTACTTTAGGTGAATTTGGGGTGGTCAAATTTAAACAAAAGCAGCTATTCTTTCTTTTGTTTCTCAGACAAGAGGTGGTGATTTTCTCTTTCTTCTGTATATACTGTCAACCCTACATCTTCTGGTCTTCGTGGGTGTTGGGAGAAGGGATTTGGCTTGTATAATCCTCATCTGTAATTCCTGTTTGCTCAAAGGGTTACTAAAGTGTAAAGAAATGTCCTCTTTATGGTATCAAAAAGAAAAGGAATTTGTGTTTTGGTATTTGCAATGCCTGGGACCCAGAGCAAGGGCTCCTCTTGCCTGGATCCAAAGGTAGTTATTTGTATGGATCTGCGGATCCTGACACTAGCCCCTTCAGTGACTTCAGTTTAGAGCATGTAAATAACTCAAAAGTCCTTAGTACCTTAATCATTGGTCAGTCCAAGCAAGTAATTCAAATGCCTCTTTAATTGTAAGCAGCTACAAATGGGGTGGCAAAGTCAGTTGCTGGATGGAATTCAGGCAGCATGGAGAAGGAGAATTAGTTGTTGCCACTGGCAACACTGCTTGATGTCTCCAGTAAGGAGTTAAGAATACTAAGTTTAAGAAAACAACTCAGCCATGTTCTTTGATCTTGCTTAGACATCTTGCTGAGATATCTCTTCAAATATCTCTTTAAGTTGAGCAATTGGGCAATTTTCCCATTCCACTTGGAACCTCTATTTTATCAAATTTACAACTAAGATTTATTAAGAATTTACTATCTGTCAGAGTATACTAAGCACATTATATGCATTTCATTTTCACAGCAACCATATGAAGTAGGTACTATTTTGAACAGATAAAGAAACCGAAGCACAAAGAGGTTAACTTATAAAAGCTCACCCAGTTAGTAAGTAGAAGAGCTATGATTGGAATACAGGTTTGTCTCACTCCCAAGTCCTTACTCTTAACCGTTATGTACTTCTGTCTCTTGGGAGAGGTTCTTGGGTATTGACTCATCTGCCAGTGGGGTCAGGAGCATTGCCTTGCTTATCTTTTTATTTCAGGCACTTGGTAATACATGCTTATGAAAATTATTCCTATTTTTATAAGTAATATATTAAATGAACATCCCTAAAATTCCATCTGGTCTGTATTTGCTTACTTAGGTCATAAGCACGAGTCAAAGTTTAGGACATGTGTTGGAAAACATTTTCCCTAAAGGGTTGATGGCAAATATTTTAGGTTTTGTGAGTTATTATATGATATTATAGGTAGAGTAATTGCCCTCCACCTCCTCCAAGGACGTCCATGTTCTAATTACTAGAAACTGGGAATATGTTATGTTACATGGTAAAGGGAAACTAAGATTGCATGTGGAATTAAGGCTGCTAATCAGCTGACTTTACCATAGGGAGGTTTTTGATTATATCAATTTAATCACAAAGGTCCTTAAAAGTCAAAGAAAGTGGCAGAAGATCAGAGTGATGTGATTTTGTGAGATGTGAGAAAGCCTCAACCTGCTTTTGCTGGCTTTGAAGATGGGGGAAGTAGTCATGAGTCAGCAAATGTGTCTGTCAAAGCTGGACAGGGCAAGGAGATTGAGTTTTCCCTATATCATCCAGAAAGAAATGCAGACCTTCTGATACATTGATTTTAGCCCAGTGGAACCTGTGTCAAACTTAAGCCTGAAGAACTGCAAGATAATAAACATGTTGTTTTATGCCACTAAGTTTGTGGCAAATTGTTACAGCAGCAATAGACAACTACATACCTACAGTCTCTGTTACAATTGCTCAAATCTTGCTGTAGGATGAAAGCAGCCAGAGGCAATATGTAAAGACATAGGAGTGTCTGTGTTCAAATGAAACTATTGAACTGTTTACAAAAACAGGGTGGTCAAACAGATTTGGCATGTGAAATATAGCTTTCCAAACTTTGATTTATGATTTAAGCAAAATTAAGTTTATTTTGTGGACAAAGATAAGGATGCCTATGATAACAGAATGAAGATCAGGGCAAATAACAATGAGAATTTTGTAGATATATTGGAGAAGAAACTAGGAAAAACACTAGTATTTACTGAGCATCTATTATGCTACAGGTGTCACTCTAGGTGTTTTGTTAGTATTTTCTTATCCAGATCTTGAAATAACATGGTACAGTTTATATTATTACTCCAGTTTTTACAGATGAGAAAACTGATTTCAGAGACTAAAACATTTAGGTTCACACACTAATAAGCTATGTTTTGAACTGAAGTCTGCATAGTTTTATGTTTTCACTTTTTCATACTGGGGGAAAGAATGGGTGTCTTACTTATTCCCCATTTGTTCTTTTTGAGCTTCCACCACAGTATGATGTGCTGACTATGTGAACTAGGTTGAATTGGAGAGGTTTTATATTGAATACATTTTTTTGGACTCAAATTCAGCTATAACATTCAGCATTTGCCTTCTCTTGGTTCTGCTAATGTTAGCAATTGTACTTCTTAAAGTCCTGTCCACTCTTCAAAGAAAAAGATGATTGATGGAAAGAACAGCAGCAGGTAATAGCTAATTTGATTTGAGTTTGAATATCTTACTGAAGTTAATGGTGTTATTCAAACAAATGACACAGTAGGTAAATTTTCAATTTGGAGTAGAGCATTTGAGTACATACTTAGCAAGGGATGTTTCTCCACATTTCTCTGCTTATCTGATATAAAGAATTATCAGTGCATCAATCTTAAGGACATAAGTTTATGGTAAGCAATGCTGAAACCTAAAGTGCTTTATCTTGGTTAGGTTTTTGAAAATCTGTCTAACTCTATGACAAGGGGAATTAATAAAATTAGAACTCTTTTTCCTGGAAATAAAAGTTTTAAATATTTATCAGGCTCAGAAACCAGCAAAATAAAGAACTGATTAAATATCACAAATGAAACCACTTATGTATAGTGATAAAGTTTCCAACATATATGTTTCACAAATATCTTAAGAAAGGATTAAACAAAGTTAAATAGATGTTTGATTATAGGATATAATCAAAAAACACTCTCCAGGAGAAAAAAAGATGTGCAGTTTTTCTAAAATGTATTGGCTAGTGGTCACTAGCTTCATAGCGCATCTTGAGGAACTGGTATTTCACGAACCACCCTTTGGGAAATATGGAGGAAATGGCATGGCAAATGCACAGAGGCATGAAATTGCCTGGCGTGCCTGGGGACCAATCAGTAGTTCACCATGGCTGTGGTGTGTGGAGGGGGATAAAGCAGGGATCAGATAACAGAGACCATTGCTAATAGTTTGGCCTTTGTCCTAGGCAATGAGGGCAACTGGAATAGCTAAGAAGAGTGAAACAATGACCAAATTTTATGCTTTAGAAAGATTACTCTGACTTTGGTGCAGGGATTATATTTGAAGGACTGAGAACTGGAGGAAGCCAGGATGACTAGTTTGGATGGAAGACTAAACCAATCTAGTAAAGACACATTGTCACTGGCTGGGCCAGAAAGGAGGGGAAGATGTTAAGTAGGTGTGTTCTGCAAGACTTGGTGACGGGAAGGGAAGGAGCAAGCAGAGTCTGAGTTGACTTCCATGTTTCTGATTTAGATGACTGTGGTATGGGGGTGCCATTCACCAAGATAAGGACTGTAGGAGGGAGTGCAGGGTTTGAGGGAGAGGCAATGAGTTCAGTGTAGGATATACTGTCTTTATAGCTCTCCTAGATCTCCTTGTAGAGCTAGTTAACAAGTAATTACCATCTTGTTTGGTGTCCTGCTGTTTTCCATAGGTCTCTGGCTTTAGTTTTCTAGCCAGCTTTTCTGTCTTTGGATTATTTTCCTTAAATTTATCTACTGTGGTATGAATGATCTTAAAAAAGAGGCTTTCATTTACTGAGGATGTAACATAGCCAGACACCATGCTAAAACACTACTTAAACATAAGATCATTACTTTCTTTTTTTTTTATTTTTTTATTTTTTTATTTTTTTTATTTTTTATTTTTTATTATACTTAAGTTCTAGGGTACATGTGCATAACGTTTATATCATGTATAACTCCCCAATGCAATCCCTCCCTCCTCCCCCCTCCCCCTGATAGGCCCCAGTGTGTGATGTTCCCCTTCCCGAGTCCAAGTGATCTCATTGTTCAGTTCCCACCTATGAGTGAGAACATGCGGTGTTTGGTTTCTCTTCTTGTGATAGTTTGCTAAGAATGATGGTTTCCAGCTGCATCCATGTCCCTACAAAGGACGCAAACTCATCCTTTTTGATGGCTGCATAGTATTCCATGGTGTATATGTGCCACATTTTCTTAATCCAGTCTGTCACAGATGGACATTTGGGTTGATTCCAAGTCTTTGCTATTGTGAATAGTGCTGCAATAAACATACATGTGCATGTGTCTTTGTAGTAGAGTAATTTATAATCCTTTGGGTATATACCCAGTAGTGGGATGGCTGGGTCATATGGTACATCTAGTTCTAGATCCTTGAGGAATCGCCATACTGTTTTCCATAATGGTTGAACTAGTTTACAATCCCACCAACAGTGTAAAAGTGTTCCTATTTCTCCACATCCTCTCCAACACCTGTTGTTTCCTGACTTCTTAATGATTGCCATTCTAACTGGTGTGAGATGGTATCTCATTGTGGTTTTGATTTGCATTTCTCTGATGGCGAGTGATGACGAGCATTTTTTCATGTGTCTGTTGGCTGTATGGATGTCTTCTTTTGAGAAATGTCTGTTCCTATCCTTTCCCCACTTTTTGATGGGGTTGTTTGTTTTTTTCTTGTATATTTGTTTGAGTTCTTTGTAGATTCTGGATATTAGCCCTTTGTCAGATGAGTAGGTTGCAAAAATTTTTTCCCATTCTGTAGGTTGCCTGTTCACTCTGATGGTAGTTTCTTTTGCTGTGCAGAAGCTCTTTAGTTTAATTAGATCCCATTTGTCAATTTTGGCTTTTGTTGCCGTTGCTTTTGGTGTTTTAGACATGAAGTCCTTGCCCATGCCTATGTCCTGAATGGTACTACCTAGATTTTCTTCTAGGGTTTTTATGGTATTAGGTCTAACATTTAAGTCTCTAATCCATCTTGAATTAATTTTTGTATAAGAAGTAAGGAAAGGATCCAGTTTCAGCTTTCTACTTATGGCTAGCCAATTTTCCCAGCACCATTTATTAAATAGGGAATCCTTTCCCCATTTCTTGTTTTTGTCAGGTTTGTGAAAGATCAGATGGCTGTAGATGTGTGGTATTATTTCTGAGGACTCTGTTCTGTTCCATTGGTCTATATCTCTGTTTTGGTACCAGTACCATGCTGTTTTGGTTACTGTAGCCTTGTAGTATAGTTTGAAGTCAGGTAGCGTGACGCCTCCAGCTTTGTCCTTTTGACCTAGGATTGTCTTGGCAATGCGGGCTCTTTTTTGGTTCCATATGAACTTTAAAGCAGTTTTTTCCAATTCTGTGAAGAAAGTCATTGGTAGCTTGATGGGGATGGCATTGAATCTATAAATGACCTTGGGCAGTATGGCCATTTTCACGATATTGATTCTTCCTATCCATGAGCATGGTATGTTCTTCCATTTGTTTGTGTCCTCTTTGATTTCACTGAGCAGTGGTTTGTAGTTCTCCCTGAAGAGGTCCTTTACATCCCTTGTAACCTGGATTCCTAGGTATTTTATTCTCTTTGAAGCAATTGTGAATGGAAGTTGATTCCTGATTTGGCTCTCTGTTTGTCTGTTACTGGTGTATAAGAATGCTTGGGATTTTTGCACATTAATTTTGTATCCTGAGACTTTGCTGAAGTTGCTTATCAGCTTAAGGAGATTTTGGGCTGAGACGATGGGGTTTTCTAAATATGCAATCATGTCATCTGCAAACAGGGACAATTTGACTTCTTCTTTTCCTAACTGGATACCCTTGATTTCTTTCTCTTGCCTGATTGCCCTAGCCAGAACTTCCAACACTATGTTGAATAGGAGTGGTGAGAGAGGGCATCCCTGTCTTGTGCCAGTTTTCAAAGGGAATTTTTCCAGTTTTTGCCCATTCAGTATGATATTAGCTGTGGGTTTGTCGTAAATAGCTCTTATTATTTTGAGGTACGTTCCATGAATACCGAATTTATTGAGTGTTTTTAGCATGAAGGGCTGTTGAATTTTGTCAAAAGCCTTTTCTGCATCTATTGAGATAATCATGTGGTTCTTGTCTTTGGTTCTGTTTATATGCTGGATTACGTTTATTGATTTGCGAATGTTGAACCAGCCTTGCATCCCAGGGATGAAGCCCACTTGATCATGGTGGATAAGCTTTTTGATGTGCTGCTGAATCCGGTTTGCCAGTATTTTATTGAGAATTTTTGCATCGATGTTCATCAGGGATATTGGTCTAAAATTCTCTTTTTTTGTTGTGTCTCTGCCAGGCTTTGGTATCAGGATGATGTTGGCCTCATAAAATGAGTTAGGGAGGATTCCCTCTTTTTCTATTGATTGGAATAGTTTCAGAAGGAATGGTACCAGCTCCTCCTTGTACCTCTGGTAGAATTCAGCTGTGAATCCATCTGGTCTTGGACTTTTTTTCGTGGGTAGGCTATTAATTGTTGCCTCAATTTCAGAGCCTGTTATTGGTCTATTCAAGGATTCAACTTCTTCCTGGTTCAGTCTTGGGAGAGTGTAAGTGTTCAGGAAATTATCCATTTCTTCTAGATTTTCTAGTTGATTTGCGTAGAGGCATTTATAGTATTCTCTGATGGTTGTTTGTATTTCTGTGGGGTCAGTGGTGATATCCCCTTTATCATTTTTTATTGCATCTATTTGATTCCTCTCTCTTTTCTTCTTTATTAGTCTTGCTAGCGGTCTGTCAATTTTGTTGATCTTTTCAAAAAACCACTCCTGGATTCATTGATTTTTTGGAGGGTTTTTTGTGACTCTATCTCCTTCAGTTCTGCTCTGATCTTAGTTATTTCTTGCCTTCTGCTAGCTTTTGAATGTGTTTGCTCTTGCCTCTCTAGTTCTTTTAATTGTGATGTTAAAGTGTCAATTTTAGATCTTTCCTGCTTTCTCTTGTGGGCATTTAGTGCTATAAATTTCCCTCTACACACTGCTTTAAATGTGTCCCAGAGATTCTGGTATGTTGTATCTTTGTTCTCATTGGTTTCAAAGAACATCTTTATTTCTGCCTTCATTTCGTTATGTACCCAGTAGTCATTCAGGAGCAGGTTGTTCAGTTTCCATGTAGTTGAGCGGTTTAGATTGAGTTTCTTAGTCCTGAGTTCTAGTTTGATTGCACTGTGGTCTGAGAGACAGTTTGTTATAATTTCTGTTCTTTTACATCTGCTGAGGAGTGCTTTACTTCCAATTATGTGGTCAATTTTGGAATAAGTGCGATGTGGTGCTGAGAAGAATGTATATTCTGTTGATTTGGGGTGGAGAGTTCTATAGATGTCTATTAGGTCTGCTTGGTGCAGAGATGAGTTCAATTCCTGGATATCCTTGTTAACTTTCTGTCTTGTTGATCTGTCTAATGTTGACAGTGGAGTGTTGAGGTCTCCCATTATTATTGTATGGGAGTCTAAGTCTTTTTGTAAGTCTCTGAGGAGTTGCTTTATGAATCTGGGTGCTCCTGTATTGGGTGCATATATATTTAGGAGAGTTAGCTCTTCCTGTTGAATTGATCCCTTTACCATTATGTAATGGCCTTCTTTGTCTCTTTTGATCTTTGATGGTTTAAAGTCTGTTTTATCAGAGACTAGGATTGCAACCCCTGCTTTTTTTTGTTCTCCATTTGCTTGGTAGATCTTCCTCCATCCCTTTATTTTGAGCCTATGTATGTCTCTGCATGTGAGATGGGTCTCCTGAATACAGCAGACTGATGGGTCTTGACTCTTTATCCAGTTTGCCAGTCTGTGTCTTTTAATTGGAGCATTTAGTCCATTGACATTTAAGGTTAATATTGTTATGTGTGAACTTGATCCTGTCATTATGATATTAACTGGTTATTTTGCTCATTAGTTGATGCAGTTTCTTCCTAGCCTCGATGGTCTTTACATTTTGGCATGTTTTTGCAATGGCTGGTACCGGTTGTTCCTTTCCATGTTTAGGGCTTCCTTCAGGGTCTCTTGTAAGGCAGGCCTGGTGGTGACAAAATCTCTAAGCATTTGCTTATCTGTAAAGGATTTTATTTCTCCTTCACTGATGAAACTTAGTTTGGCTGGATATGAAATTCTGGGTTGAAAATTCTTTTCTTTAAGAATGTTGAATATCGGCCCCCACTCTCTTCTGGCTTGTAGAGTTTCTGCCGAGAGGTCTGCTGTTATTCTGATGGGCTTCCCTTTGTGGGTAACCCGACCTTTCTCTCTGGCTGCCCTTAAGATTTTTTCCTTCATTTCAACTTTGGTGAATCTGGCAATTATGTGTCTTGGAGTTGCTCTTCTGGAGGAGTATCTTTGTGGCGTTCTCTGTATTTCCTGAATTTGAATGTTGGCCTGCCCTACTAGGTTGGGGAAGTTCTCCTGGATGATATCCTGAAGAGTGTTTTCCAACTTGGTTCCATTTTCCCCCTCACTTTCAGGCACCCCAATCAGACGTAGATTTGGTCTTTTTACATAATCCCATACTTCTTGCAGGCTTTGTTCATTTCTTTTTCTTCTTTTTTCTTTTGGTTTCTCTTCTCGCTTCATTTCATTCATTTGATCCTCAATCGCTGATACTCTTTCTTCCAGTTGATCGAGTCGGTTACTGAAGCTTGTGTATTTGTCAAGTATTTCTCGTGTCATGGTTTTCATCTCTGTCATTTCGTTTATGATCTTCTCTGCATTAATTAGTCTAGATGTCAATTCTTCCACTCTTTTTTCAAGATTTTTAGTTTCTTTGCACTGGGTACGTAATTCCTCCTTTAGCTCTGAGAAGTTTGATGGGCTGAAGCCTTCTTCTCTCATCTCGTCAAAGTCATTCTCTGACCAGCTTTGATCCGTTGCTGGCGATGGGCTGCGCTCCTTTGCAGGGGGAGATGCGCTCTTATTTTTTGGATTTCCAGCTTTTTTTCCCTGCTTCTTCCCCATCTTTGTGGTTTTATCTGTCTCTGGTCTTTGATGACGGTGACGTACTGATGGGGTTTTGGTGTAGGTGTCCTTCCTGTTTGATAGTTTTCCGTCTGACAGTCAGAAGGACTGTCTGTTGGTCTGTTGGAGATTGCTTGAGGTCCACTCCAGACCCTGTTTGCCTGGGTATCAGCAGCAGAGGTTGCCGAAGATAGAATATTGCTGAACAGCGAGTGTACCTGTCTGATTCTTCCTTTGGAAGTTTCCTCTCAGGGATGACTCCACCCTGTGAGGTGTGGGGTGTCAGACTGCCCCTAGTGGGGGATGTCTCCCAGCTAGGCTACTCAGGGGTCAGGGACCCACCTGAGCAGGCAGTCTGTCTGTTCTCGGATCTCAACCTCCGTGTTGGGAGATCCACGGCTCTCCCCAAAGCTGTCAGACAGAGTCGTTCGCCTCTGCACCGGCCCCCGCTGCTTTCCCTATTGGATCTCAGCTGTGGGCTGTCCCCAGAGGTGGAGTCTACAGAGACAGGCAGGTTTCCTTGAGCTGCTGTGAGCTCCACCCAGTTCGAGCTTCCCAGCAGCTTTGTTTACCTACTTAAGCCTCAGCAATGGCGGGCGCCCCTCCCCCAGCCTCGCTGCTACCTTGCGGATAGATCGCGCAGACTGCTGTGTTAGCAGTGAGGGAGGCTCCGTGGGCGTGGGACCCTCCCGGCCAGGTGTGGGATATATTCTCCTGGTGTGCCTGTTTCCTTAAAGCGCAGTATTGGGGTGGGAGTTACCCGATTTTCCAGGTGTTATGTGTCTCAGTTCCCCTGGCTAGGAAAAGGGATTTCCTTCCCCCTTGCGCTTCCAGGTGAGGCGATGCCTCGCCCTGCTTCAGCTCACGCTGGTCAGGCTGCAGCAGCTGACCAGCACCGATTGTCCGGCACTCCCTAGAGAGATGACCCCAGTACCTCAGTTGAAAATGCAGAAATCACCGGTCTTCTGTGTCACTCGCGCTGGGAGTTGGAGACTGGAGCTGTTCCTATTCGGCCATCTTGCTCCGCCCCCTCAAGATCATTACTTTCATTTAATCTTCTGAACGTCTGCATGTATTAGGTATTATTATACCCATTTTATGAGTAAAAAATTGAGAAAAGAAGACTTCAAGGAACTTGCTCATGTTCACACAATTATAAAGTGGCAGAGGCCAGGTGTGGTGGCTCATCCCTGTAATCCCGGCACTTTGGGAGGCTGAAACAGGCAGATAACCTGAGATCAGGAGTTCGAGACCAGCCTGACCAACATGGAGGAAACCCCATCTCTACTAAAAATACAAAATTAGCCAGGTGTGGTGGTGCATGCCTATAATCCCAGCTACTTGGGAGGCTGAGGCAGGAGAATCACTTGAATCTGGGAGGCAGAGGTTGCGGTGAGCCGAGATTGCACCATTGCACTCCAGCTTGGGCAACAAGAGCAAAACTCCCTCTCAAAAACAAAAATAAAAATAAAAACAATAAAGTGGCAGTGTTGGGATGCCAACTAGATTTTTATACTAAATGGGTGTGCATATCAGGTCCCTCCGTGTCAAGTTCTTATCTAGGGATCAAGTTTTCACTGGTCTTACTTAGCAGAATGGATGGCTCCAGGCTATGTATACTGGAAAATCTTGGATGATATCCTCCCCAAATCCTCACCTCATTCTTTTTTATATTATTGCTGGTACAGTGCTTGTTATTCTTCTTCCAGTGTGCTTCCCATTTAGACGGAGAGACTCTCTCTAAATCTTATATTGTCCCCAGAGCCCAGCACAAAGTTCTGTATACATGCTCTATATGTTTCAATATTTTTACTCTATTCTTACCTCAAGGTTTACTCTGAATTAGGTAGTGTATTAGTGTTCTCTAGAGGGACAGAAATAATAAGAGAGATGTATATATAAATGGGAGTTTATTAAGGAGTATTAACTCACATGATCACAAGGTCCCACAATAGGCAATCTGCAGGTTGAGGAGCAAGGAAGCCAGTCTGAGTCCCAAAGACAAAGAACTTGGAGTATGATGGTCAAGGGCAGGAATCATCTAGCATGGGAGAAAGATGTAGGCTGGGAGGCTAAGCCAGTCTAGTCCTTTTCACGTTCTTCTCCCTGCTTTTATTCTGGCAGTACTGGCAGCTAATTAGATTGTGCCCACTCAGGTTGAGGGTGGGTCTGCCTTTCCTAGTCCACTGACTCAAATATTAATCTCCTTTGGCAACACCCTCACAGACACACCCAGCAGCAACACTTTGTATCCTTCAATCCAATCAAGTTGACACAGTATTAACCACGACAGGTGGAATCTCTGCCCAAGTGGATGTTTCCCATATACCCAGGATATTGGGACTAGATCATGCCAATGGGTAGTGATGGGATAAACGGTCCTGGAAAACCAAGCAGAAAGATTTTGGTAAAGTTCTAAGAAATATGGGGAGGTCTTTCAGCACATTCCTTTTCTATCCTGTATCATTTCTTTTTGTGTGTCAATATTTCTTTTTTTTTTTTGTTGTTTTCTATCTAGTTAAGAGGGAACATTAGAAATTTTCTTTAACTGAATTTGGCCTCCTCGTCTTTCCTCATGTGGGTGAAGTGTAATGAATAGGGTAATAGGTGTGAATCAAACAGCTTATATTTAAAGCCTTGTTAAACCCACTTGCCAGCTGTGTGTTCCCAGGCAATAACCTACTGGCATTAGCCTCTCTTTCCTTGTCTGTTAAATGGGTATGGTGGCACCTTCCTGCCTACCTTGCAGAGTTATGATAAAAACCAGATGCTCTAAAGGGTATGAAAATATTTTGTGGATTTGAAAACACTCTGTTCCTCCTGAAGACTGTGGGAAACTGCCTTAGGAAAAGATTACAGTACCATGGCCCCAGGGAACAAAAAGAGTAATGGAATGCTTGAGAACAAACATGAAATTACTCCATACATCAATGAGGTCATGTGGAAACTGATTCTGAGGGCAGCTTTCACCACATAAAATCCTCTGGATATTTATATAGTAACTTTTGTGAGGGCAAGCAAAATGGTCTTGAGGAACAATCAAGAACTTTGCTCCAGAGTTGAATTTGAATACCAATATCGAGGCTGTGTGAAAACTGATTAACCCTCAGAGGTTCAGTCCCCTCTATGTTAAAACCACTGTTTAAATGTATATGTTTATTTGTTTACTTACTATCTGTCACCTTCACCGACAATGTAAGCACCAAGATGGCAGGAATTTTTGTCTCTTTTTGTTCACTGTTGTGAATAAAATCTAGACTAATGCTTACAACATAGTAGGTATTCAATCAATATTTGTTGAGTGAATGAATTAATTCAATTTATTACTTATATTAATGCTGTGAGATAGGTATTATTTAAGGTTAAGTGACTTGCTTACATTCTTTCAGCTAATTAGAATAGGAGAGACTTTGAAATCAGATCTTTTTGATTCCAAAGCTTATGCTGGTTTCAACATACCAACTGCCTCCTCATCAGTAACTATTATAAATAAAGTAGAAAGTGTAAGATGTCATAAGAAGCATAAAAGTATAGTGTTAGGGAATACTTGAAGAGGCATAAAGTAGCTTTCTTTCTACTATAACGTTCTGAGAGGCAATTTGGTATAGAAAGAAAGGCCCTGACTCTTTGGGCAGACAAACTTGGGTATGAATTCTGGTTCTGCTCTGTGTTAGCTGGGTCACCTCGGAGAAGTTCCCTACTGTTCCTCTCCTCAACTTTTCTATTATTAAATGGTTATAATACTTTACATTTGGAGTTACTGGAAGGAGTAGATGACATAATATTTGTAATACACTACCATGTAGGAGGAGATTAATAAGTGGCTTCTCATCCTAATGGTATTTCTATCTGCACCTTACAGCTTAGCACTTGGTTATTCTGTAAGAGCTTTCATGTGTGTTATTATTGTCTCCACAACAAGATTCTAAGCTCCTTTAACATAGAAGCAATATCTTAAATTACTTCTCTATATCAAATGACACTTACTAGGGCTTATGATAGTGCCTCCATACTTCTCTTGAGGGGAAACTTCTTTGATGTTTTTTCTGAATCCTGGGAGAATCCCTGGCAGTGGGGATGAAGAGATACTGACAGGTCAAGTTACTTCTAATACATTTTGGGGTGGAAGATGGATATCACCTTCCAGGTTGAAGGTCAATTATGTTAAACCTCAAGATTAACCAATAGAACAAGGTCAACATATCTGTAAACTGAAATAAGACAACACTCTTGTACAGATATTTTCAGTTGCTATTTTGATTTTCTTTTCTATTTTTTTTCTGCCTCCAAACAAATGCCATTACCAGAATCAGAGTTGCTAGAAAATGAAAAGTAGGAATTTGTTCTTTTAACTAATGTTATATATTTAAAAACTAAAATGGATTTGTCAGGTACTTTAAGGATCAGATTTCTAGATTGTTTTTTGATAATCTAAACTTCATAACTTGTAAAAAATCTATTTATACAAGAGGCTCAGTGGCCTCTGGGAAAGCCTTGAAAATGAATTTCAGCAAAGCAGAATATTGTATAAATAAATCTCTTAATGTGTGAATTCTAAAGAGATGGTGGTGAAATGGGAAATACACATTTGTTATTAACTGAGGTTAGAAAGGCATTTTGATTTACAACAAAGGCAGTTTGCAATTTCACTTTCCACTGGATAGGCAGAAAATGGGCTCTGCCTCATTACATTGTAAGATTAGTGTTTGTGCTGAATCCCCAGCCAAGTGAACAAAGTAAGTCGTAGAAGGCTGAATTATTGGGTGTCTTTCCAAGAAGTCACTGGCTTTCAGCTTACATGGAGTACACTGTTCATGCCTACCATTTCTTGCCTTACTTGTTTATTTCTTTTCCTCCTTAGAAATTCAGTTGTGACTAAGTAAATGGACATTTCAGATTTACTCAAAATACCAAGTCAACTTTACTTGTTTAGAGGCAAAGGTGAATTCTGCTCCTTTGTCCGTCTCTGGTCAGCTTTCATGACTAGCAAATCTAAACTTTCCAGACAGAACATGGTAGTGTGGGAAAAACCCAGACACTGCTGCAAATTTTCATTCACATATCGCCAGTTGTGGGATCAGTCATTAGTTGCTATGTAACAAATCACTCCCAACATCAGTAACTTAAAAGTAACTATCTGTTGAAGTCCTGAGTTTGTAGATCAGCAGTTTAGACTAGGATTGATTGGGTAGGGCCAGGCTTGGCTGATCTCGTCTGTGCTCTGTCATGCAAATGTCGTTAGTAGCTTTGGCTGTTCCAAGATAACTGAATGAGACAGCTTGTGCTAGCTTCTTGTGGTCTCTCATCATTCATCAGAAAAGCCTAGACTTATACATGACGGCTATGGAGAGGGTCCAAGAGAGTAAAGTCACTTGTGGTTCAAGCTCAGAACTTGCATAATGTCATGTTCATTTTGTACTATTACCCAGGACAAGTCACTAGCTCAGGCAGGTTTCTTTCTTTTTCTTTTTCTATTTCTTTAGCTGCAGTTTCACTCTTGTTGCCCAGGCTGGAGTGCAATGGCACCATCTTGGCTCACTGCAACCTCTGCCTCCCATGTTCAAGCGATTCTCCTGCCTCAGCCTCCTGAGTAGCTCGGATTACAGGCATCTGCCACCAAGCCTGGCTCATTTTTGTATTTTTAATAAAGACAGGGTTTCACCACTTTGGCCAGGCTGGTCTTGAACTCCTGATCTCAAGTGATTCTTCCTCCTCAGCCTCCCAAAGTGCTGGGATTACAGGTATGAGCTACGGCACCCAGCTGCCTAGGCGGATTTAAAGGGGAAGAAATATATTCTACAAGTTAATGGAAGAAGCTGCAAATGATTGAGGCAATTTTTGTAACCTATGATAGATGTTCTTTGTGGTTTTATTTGCTTTAAGGATTTGCTTCTAACCATTTAAAATCCATTATATTATTCTGTGCTTAAAGGAACTCTCCTACGGAGTAATTGTATTAAGCTTCTTACTCATTCCTGGGTCGTCTTTCAGATACCTAGCTGCCTCAACAACAACCCCTGCTTACTCTTTATGTTTCTCATACACTGTACAGAGGACTTGTATAAACTGGATCTCAGAAATAATCAGTATGAACCCAGGTAAGTAAATTAAGCTAGAATAACATCATTAGATTCTGAAGCACTTTGTCTTTTATTTTCTCTTCTATCCTCACAACAATCCTGTCATCTAGGCAGGGATTCACTCTTTGTCCTGATACAGAAACTGAGGCTCAGAGAGTTTAAATGATTTCTGTGAGTCCCCATGACTGTATGAGTGATAGAGTTGAGATTTGAACTCAGGTTATCTGAAGGTAAATCCATCTCTTAATTTATTGTGCACGTTGTCTCTAGCTGGTTGGCTGGCTTCAGGCTGATGTTGGACCAACTTGCCTTCCTCTCTTGGGCATAAATAATCTAGTATAGCATTTCTTAAACTAGAACTTTGGGCCCTAGGTGATAAGGGATAGCAATAGCCTGGCCACAGAGGCATGAACAAAGAACATCATAAAGTATGGGAATATTCAAGGACCAGTCCAGATCTCTGAGTTTCCCTTTCATTCTCCTGGGCCCAAGAGATCTGCACTCCTTGGGCAGATAGGGATTACAGTGCTGGGATTACAGGTGTGAGCCACTGTGCCTGGCCCCTTCATCCTTTCTTGACTTTAATTTTCCTTTGCCCTCCTAAATTATAAAGCTTTCAAGGTGAATAATGACAGTAGGAGGCGGGGGGCATGGTGATACGCAACTTGAAAACAATTGAGGGCAACTGCTTTAGTTTTATATTGGCAAAAGTCTAAAGAGGTCACCTGGTACCTATGGAGTCTTTCTGTAACTCTCAGAGCTCTGATAACCTCAGGCACAGCATTAGGGCAGTGGAGGAACATAAGCTTGTGAGTCAGACACATGAGCTAAAATTTCTATTCCTCCATTTACTGCTCAGTGTCCCCATTTGTAAAATGGCACCAGTTATATCTACTATATCAGCTTATTTAATAAATAAAATGAGATAATGTATTTAAAGGTCATCATATAGAGTAAATGTTAAATAATTTTGTATGCTCCTTAATTGAGGGATGCATTCATATATCATAGACCTTTATCTCTATAATTCTTTTAATTCTAACTCAAGTTGCACACAAACTAGTTGAAAACGTGGGTTTTCTCTTCTTTCTTTACTTAACTCATTTTCTATTTTAATCTGAAGACATAATAAATTCAGTTTGACCCAACATATTCAATTAACATACCTACTACATCAGGCATTGTGTTAGGTACTAGGCACTTAGTAAAAACATAGCAAAATGACTAAGATACATCTTTGTCCCTAGGCTTCAAGCTTCTCATAGTCAAGGAGAGGAGATGTGAACAAAAGGGCCGTATTATAGGATAGACTATCGTGTCTGAAGGTGGTTCCTTCCAGTGGGTTTGTGGTCTTGCTGACTTCAAGAATGAAGTCACGCCGCGGACCTTCACGGTGAGTGTTACAGCTCTTAAAGATGGCATGGACCCTAAGTGTGAGTAGCAGTAAGATTTATTGTGAAGAGCAAAAGAACAAAGCTTCCACACTGTGGATGGGGACCCAAGTGGTTGCCATTGCTGGCTGGTGTGGCCAGCTTTTATTCCCTTATTTGTCCCCTCCCATGTTCCATTTTTGTCCTATCAGAGTGCCCTTTTTTAATCCTCCCATGGTTGGCTAATTTTAGACTCCTGCTGATTGGTGTGTTTTACAGAGTACTGATTGGTGCATTTTACAATACTCTTGCTAGCTTCAGAACACTGACTGGTGCATTTTTACAGAGCGCTGATGGTGCATTTTTCAATCCTCTTGCTAGCTAAAGAGCACTGATTGGTGTGTTTTACAATCCTGGCTACAGAGCACTGATTGGTGCATTGTATAATCCTCTTGTAAGACAGAGAAGTTCTCCAAGTCCCCACTCGACCCAGGAAGTCCAGCTAGCTTCACCTCTCAATTCCCCCTGTAAACAGGACACCCCAACTGCTGTTGGGAATTGGGCAATGACCACTCTAGCTACATCCTGCTGGATAGGGGCAAAGAAGGGGCCCTGCAGTTGTAGTGTCCTCCAGAGGGGAACTCTCTAGGCCCATTAAAGGGCCAGTGGGTTGGTCCAGGGGTCCTCGGTAGAAGTTGTGAGTTTAGCTCATTTGGGCTTCCATTTGTAAGACCATTTGTAGCTTGATGACCTTGATCCTGGAGAAAACGAATTTGACAAGGAAGTTGAAAATACAGGGCTCAAAGTTGAGTAATAGCAGATGGTTCTCATGGGACCTAGAAAGGGGAGAAGCCATGTTGCCCAACTCTAGAGGTTTGCATAAGATTTTGAAAGGTGTTGTCTGATATCAGAAGCCTTCTCCTGTAAATGCCAGGCAGCGTCTCCTACTATCCCTGACTGGTTAGTGTAAAAACAACACTTTTCCCCTAAGAAAGTGCAAAGTCCTCCTTTCTCAGCAGTGAGGAGGTCTAGGTCTCGGCAGTTTAGGAGAGTCACTGCTGCCAAAGAGTCTATTTGGGATTGTAGAGTAAGGATAGACTTTGTTATTTCTCACAAACTGAGAAATCCTTTGAGAGTGTGTGGTAGTAGGATAGTGAAGTGGACATTAATTGTAGTGGGCATTAATTGTATGGTCCTGCACTGATGAATTTGAGCTTTGAGGGGCACTGATAGGGTCTGATTTCCTGGGGCAATGTCAATGTTGGGACTGAGGAAGACTAAGGTGCAGGTGCCTGTCCAGTTGGTGGGGAGGCAGATATACGTTAAAGTTCCACATAAGAAAAATATGCCTTGGCTGGGTAGACAGAACTGGTTGTGTATATTAAAAAGGTACGTGAGTTTGTTTTCATTTTCCCATACTCCTAGAGTGCTTGCCAAGGTAGCTCCGGTGAGTGGCTGGAAAGGGGTGTTGGGAGCAAAATGAGTGGCTCCCTGTGTTCTGTTTTCCCATTGGAGAAAAAGTGGTTTTGTATCTACTAGGAACCATTCAAGACAGTAACTGAAAAGGGAATGAGAAGGCATTCACTAGTGGTGGGGGCGCTGCTGCAAGTGGTCCAGGGGTGAATGGTCATGCAAGGAGTATGTTTTCCCTTACAAAACCTGGACTGTTTGTTAAGCAGGGAGGAGGTGATGATTTTTGCAGGCCCTGAGAAGCAGACAAGCCATCTGAATGGAGCTGTTTGGCTGACTCGGAAGTCACTATGATCAGCTGGGGCTTGAAGTTGTAAGGTGTAATTACTCTGATGGGACAGTAGGTGCCCCAGGGGCAGGCCTGATAACAAGTTATGTTGGAGGCATAAAGGGGCTTGGAAAGTTAAGAGGGTATTCTTGGTTACAGGGCCATGTATGGGCTTTTCATTGCTCATGTAATAGATGAAGTTGGAAATGTAAGAGCATAAAAACTGGATTGCGCATCCTGTTAGAGTATTTTTGGTCCTATCAGAGATGGGGAAGTCTAACTGCCAGTCCTCTCTGGGATAGTGCCCTATCCTTTTTCCCCCCAGAGGGGACTTATGATGGACCAAGGGATTATTCCTTTGGCACACCTCACAGGCTTTAACTACTTGTTGGAAGATCCAGAGGAGATTTTTCCCTGTAAATAGGGATTTGATCATTTGATGAGTGTTCTCAACACCCATGTGAAAAGTTTGGTGAAGGGTCTTAAGTATTTTCCACTGGCTGGCTTCACGTGTGAGTATCTTTCCCTTTTCTGTCGTTAACCACCACGAGGGGAGAAAACTATTCCCTCTTGAAAGTCTCCATTCTGTTTTGGTCAGGGAATACTGGGGCTAAATCTTTGGGAGAGCATTGTTTGATACCAAGGGTCCTTCCATAGGTATTTCTAATGGGAGGTTCACCTGGCAGCAATTTTGCCCTCAGCGTCTGCCCAATGGTTTCCTTCTGCCTTTTCTCCTTCACTTTTGTGATGGTTTTGGCAATATAAGACTGACACTTCCTTGGGTTCTTGCACTGCATGCAATAACTCCATGATTTTCTTGTGGCATTTAATGGGGGTTCCCCCAGAGGTTAGGAACTCCCTTTCTTTCCATTTTGCAGCATGGGCAGGTAGGATTAGATAAGCATACTTGCTGTCTGTATACGCATTTATTCTTTTTTCCTTTCCCAGTTATAAGGCTCGGGTAAGCACCACTTGTTCTGCTAACTGGGTGCTGGTCCCTGGGGGAAGAGGCTTACTTTCAAGTACTGTTACATCACTAACTATGGCATAACCTGCCCTTCTCATCCGATTTTCCACAAATGAACTTCCATCAGTACCTAGATTAAGGTCAGGATTAGCTAAGGAATTCTAAGAGGTCATCTCGGGAGGCATAAATCTGGGCTAAAATTTGTTGGCAGTCATGCTCGATTGGTTCCCCATCCTCTGGGAGAAAAGTGGCAGGGTCGAGAGCTGCACACATATGTGTCCAAAGCACCAGTCCCTCAAGGAGTAGCACCTGGTATCTAAGCAGGCAACTGTCTGATAGCCATAAACTTCCTTTGGCACGTGGTATGCCATTTACATCATGAGTAGTCCAGACAGTGAGATCCTTTCCTTGTATTATTTTGATAGCCTCTGATACTAAGATGGCCACCACGTCAACTACCTGCAAACAGTGAGGCCAGCCTTTTGCTACTACATTAATTTCCTTACTTAGGTATGACACTGGTTGTAGGGTTGTCCCAAGAGTCTAAGTAAGGACTCCAAGAGCTGTTCCCACTCTCTCTGTGACGTATAAAGAGAAGTTTTGTCTTGTGGGAAGGCTTAAGGCTGGAGCTCGTACTAGGGCCTGATTTAAGGTTTTGAAGGCTGTTTCTGCCCCTGGTTCCCATTCTACTAGATGAGTATTTGCCCTCTGGGTCTCCTTGATTATGAATATAGAGTGGCCTGGCCATCTTGCTGTATCAGGGCATCCATAGTCGGCAAAAGCTGGTGATGATCCCAAGGAACACTGGCAACTGTTTAAATGTCTTAGGGGGAGGACAAGCCAGTATAGGCTGTATTCATTCTTTGCTGAGGTCCCTGGTTCCTCTGGCTAAGATTAGGCCTAGATATTTGACTTGTTGTAGGCAGAGCTGGGCCTTCAATTTAGATGCCTTGTACCCTTGATTAGCTAGAAAGTTCAAGAGATCTAGAGTAGCCTGCTGGCATGAGGCTTCTGAATTGGTAGCCAAAAGCAAATCACCCACATACTGAAGGACCAGAGTGCCTGGACTTGAGAAGTGGCTTAGATCTTGGGCCAGTGCCTGACCAAACAGATGAGGGCTATCCCTAAACCTTTGAGGCAAGAGCGTCCACATAAGTTAGGATGTGTGGTCTTTGGGATCCTTAAGGCAAAGAGAAACTGGGAGTCAGAGTGCAGGGGAATGCAGAAGAAGGCAACCTTGAGGTCCAGAACAGTGAACCATTCTGCTTCCTCTGGTATTTGAGAGAGCAGGGTATAGGGTTTGGGTACAACTGGATATAGAGGAATTACTTCCTCATTGATGAGTCTAAGATCTTGTACTAGTCTCCACTGACCGTTTGGTTTTTGTACTCCTAGAATTGGGGTGTTGCAGGCACTGCTGCATTTTCTTACTAAGCCTTGAACTTTTAAATGTCTGACAATATCCAGTAATCCTTTATGAGCTTCAGGCCTTAAGGGATATGGCCTTTGATAAGGAAAAGCAGTGGGGTCTTTTACCCTGATTTGGACTGGGTGGGCATTTATTGCCCTTGTGAATTGTCCTTCTAATGCCCAGACTTCAAGGTTGATTCCCTCCTCAAGTAGGGTACAACAAATGGGTAACTTGCTCCCCATATTCATGTAGCTAATAGCTCCAGCCTTGGCTAATACACCCATCCCTAATAAAGGTGTGGGACTTTCAGGCATAACAAGAAAGGTATGTGAAAAGAGCAAAGTCTCCCAATTACGACTGAGGAGGTTGGTGAAATACCTAGTTACAGGCTGTCCCAGGATTCCTCGGATGGTAACGGACCTTGAGGACAGCCATCCAGGACAAGAGTTTAACACTGAGAAGGCTGCGCCAGTGTCCAGGAGGAAGCCAATTTCCTGGCCCTCAATGGTTACACTTATCTGGGCCTCAGTGAGTGTGATGACATGAGCTGGCGCTTGCCTGGGGCACCCTCAGTCCTGTTGTTGGATCATCTGGTTGGGGGCTTCTGTCCCAGAGAACCTTTGTCTTCTGGGGCAGTGTTCCTTCCAGTGATTGCCTTGGCATAGTGGACATGGGTGACGGGGCGGCTTGTTTCTCACTGGACAATCTTTTTTAAGGTGTGCCTGTAAACCACACTGGTAACAAGCCCTACCAGGTGATTGGCCTGCTCCATTTTCTGTCCTCTGTGAACCACCAAGGTTTGTTTGTCTGAGGGCCATGACTAAAACTGTGGTCTTTCTCTTATCTCAGTTTTCCTTTTCAGCCTATTCCTCTTGGTCCCTATTATAGAACACTGAGATTGCCAGGTTTAATAATGCCTCCACATTTTGTTCAGGGTCCAGGCTAGCTTTTGGAGCTTTCTCCTGATATCTGTAGCTGATTGGGTAATAAACCTATCTTTTAGGATCAATTGACCCTCGAGTGAGTTGGGTGACAGGGGAGTATATTTTCTTAAGGCCTCCCGTAGCTGCTCAAGGAAGGTAGTAGGATTTTCCTCCTTTCCCTCAGCAATGGTGGACATCACTGAATAATTCATGGACTTTTTCCTAATTCTCCTTAGTCCTTCTAGAACACAGGTCAACAGATGGTTGTGACTCCAGTCCCCATGATTGGATTTGAGTCTAGGTCCCAGTTGGGATCCATACTGGGGACGGCTTGCTGACCGGTAGGGAATTTGTCCCTTTCTTCAGCTGTCATTCTGTCATTTACTTGACTAAGATACCAGGTATCTCCAAACTCTTGAGTTGCAACTAAAGCCACATTCTTTTCATTAAAGGCCAGGGTTTTATCTGATAATAGCATGACATCTCTGCAAGTGTGGTCGAAGGTTTGCCCTAGACCCTGAAGGACATCTATATACCTATCAGGATCATCTGAAAACTTCTCCAGGGCTATCTTGATCTGCTTTAAATCAGAGAGGGAGAAGGGGACATGTACCCAGGTTGGGCCAAATTCCCTTCCCCCTACAGCTTGAAGGGGACATAACTGATAGCCTGGGGGTTTTTGTGGTCCCTTGGAGATTTCTTAGCTTGTTTCCTTCTGGGTGGG
Source organism: Trachypithecus francoisi (assembly GCF_009764315.1). Classification (NCBI taxonomy): domain Eukaryota; kingdom Metazoa; phylum Chordata; class Mammalia; order Primates; family Cercopithecidae; genus Trachypithecus; species Trachypithecus francoisi. The sequence continues at coordinate 72,371,616 of NW_022681473.1, read as the reverse complement.
GGAGATTAGAGGAGGCTTATCATTAATAGGAAGGGGAGCTGTAGGAAGGCTAGGATGTGGAGGTAAGCTGAGAGGTCCTCCTGTAGTATGTAGATTACAAGCTTTGCATAGTTGTGGATTATCCTTCAGTGAAAAGAAGGCTTGGACATAAGGTAAAAGGTCAAGCTGCAGGAAAGTATTGTAATTTATACTTCCTTCAGGAGGCCATTTTTCCCCATCAGAGAGAGAATATTGGGGCCAGGCCTTAGTGCAGAACAAAAATAAGCTGCTTCTTTTTCAGGGTTTGCAGGTCAAATTGGTCCCAATGGCTTAGAATGCATTTCAAGGGTGAGCCTGTTGATGCCTGAGTGTTTCCCATCTGAAAGAAAAAACTGCCCCGCGGTTTTGGTTTGTTTGTTTGTTTGTTTTCCCCTGCCCAAGAACCTGCAATGTCCCTGGACCCTGCTGTTTGGAATAGTTATGCTCACTGAAACAACAGTGGAAACACTAGTTTTCCTCCTAGACCACAAAAAGGAGGATCGAGGAAGGTCAGATTTAGTGGCCCTTACCAACACATTCTCGAAAACGTGCACCCTTGCCTTTCCTCTTAGACCATGAAAAGGACCAAGAAAAATTGGATTCAGTGGCTCTTTCCAGTGCATTCTTGAAAACCTGTTAGAGTCCTAAGCATCTTCTCCTGTTGGTATTGGGACCTTACCTTTGTCCTACAAAGATGATATGCCTCAAAATGGAGTGGAGGGCCATACCCTGAGGGAGGGAAGAGATCTCGAGGGTTGGAAGAGTGACACCTTTTATCCTCACTTCTTATCATATAAATAGGAAAGATATCCCCCTAATTTTGGAGTTGATAATTTCTGAGGCTCCCCATATCCTAGCTTTGGGAATAGCCTTTGTTAGACCTGCTAGTCTGAGAATCCATTCTAAAATTCCAGATAGTCCCCTGCCAATGGGGCTTTGGGTAAAAAGTATGTCTTTGTGATTGGTAAGCTTGGGTGGCTAAGGAAGTGAACAGAGTCTTGAAATTTATACTAGAAATCATTCTTATAGGAGAGACTAGAAGAGCACCAGGGACAGGAAGTGGTTTTTAGAAGCAGGTCTAGCCTCCAAGAAGAGAGGCGGGAGGAAGTTTGTCTGACAGGTGTTAGGACTCAGGAGGCAAGGGTCAGGATAGATAGGATAGATGGGCAAGTCTCACTTGGGTGATTTAACTTTGAGAGTTCTGCTCATGGCTGCAGGGTCAACCAACTTTTTGTTGAGACTCTGGAGCTGAATGGCTTTCTTCTCTGTCAACCCTCATCTCAGCCCAGAAGTACAGGAAAAGCGGAAGCAGGTTCCAGGCAAACCAATATTCCTGACTCTGAAGAGCTGGGGGTTGTTAGAGAGCCCTTTCCCAGAAAGCCTGACACCTTGTCTTTAGTCTGGTGGCTGCACTGGTTGCCTTTAACTGGCTGACAGGTGTCCGCTGTTTAGCCCCCGAATTCTAAGGAAAAATAGGACAGAATATCAAGTGAAAGGGATCTGATGGTACTCACTGCAAGGCAATATTCTGGGTGAGCCCCCAAGATGTATCTGGAGTTGGTTCCTTCTGGTAGGATCGTGGTCTTGCTGACTTCAAGAATGGAGCTGCGGGCCTTCGCAGTGAGTGTTACAGCTCTTAAAGATGGCACAGTCCCAGAGAGTGAGCAGTAGCAAGATTTATTGTGAAGAGTGAAAGAATAAAGTTTCCACATGGTGGAAGGAGACCTGAGTGGGTTACCACTGCTGGCTGGGGTGGCCAGCTTTTATTCCCTTATATGTACCCTCCCATGTTCTACTTATGTCCTATCAGAGTGCCCTTTTTTCAGTCCTCCCCGCGACTGGCCACTTTTAGACTCCTGCTGATTGGTGCAGTTTTACAGAGCACTGATTGGTGTGTTTTACAGTGCACTGATTGGTGCATTTTACAATCCTCTTGCTGGCTACAGAGCACTGATTCGTGCATTTTTACAGAGTGCTGATTGGTGCATTTTATGATCCTCTTGCCAGCTACAGAGTGCTGATTGGTGCATTTTACAATCCTAGCTGCAGAGTGCTGATTGGTGCATTTTATGATCCTCTTGTAAGACAGAGAAGTTCTCCAAGTCCCCACTTGACCCAGGAAATCCAGCTGGTTTCACCTCTGACTCTGATACAAGTGGAAATAGACCATTCAACAAAGAACAGGATGAGTTAGTTGACTTTAATACTTGGGATGTGATGTAGAGAAAAAAGATCAAAAGAGAAAAGGCAAAAGACAAGAACTAAAACTGAAATTTTATGTTTTAGTAAGTCTGAGTAAGTCCTAATCTTGGAGGTCTTCTCCATTATCATGGATTTATCATCTACACATTAAGAACTGTCAAATTTATATCTCCAAACATAATATTTGTTTTGTGTCCTAAAATATAATATTGAATTGCTTTCTCACATTTTCTCAAACTCAAATGTCTTAAACTCAACATGTCCATAATTGAACTTATCTTCTGCAACCCCAAACTTTTCATACTCATAGTCTTCCTCATCTCAGTTACTGACGTCTTCCTTTCAATAGCTCATGCCAAACACCTTGAAGTAATATTTGACTTGTCTTATCCTCTCTCTCTTTCTCTTTTTATACATGACATTAAATTCAACAGATAATCCTTTTGGCTCTACCCTCAAAATAAATAGAGTTCTATAAATTCTCACTGGCTTTATTCTCTATCAGAAACTTGTGTCTGGATTACTGCAAATCTTCTAACCAGTCTCCCATCTTCCACACTTTTCTTCTCCTTTTTTGGTCTATTCTCAATACATGGCCAGCTAACTTAGCTTATGTTACTTTTTTTTTGCTCAAAATCATGGAACAGATGTTCTTTTTGTCCAGAGTAAAATCTAAAATCCTTACACTGGCTTTTCAGACACTATGTGATCTGGCTTTCTACTACCTCTCCAACCTCATCTCTTTCTACTCTGCCCTTCATTCTTGTATTAGGGTTCTCTAGAGGGACAGAACTAATAGGATAGATATTTGTGTGTGTGTGTGTGTGTGTGTGTATGTATGTGTGTATATATATATATATATATATATATATATGTTATTCAGTATTAACTCACGTGATCACAAGGTCCAAGTATAGGCCATCTATAAGCTGAGGAGCAAGGAGAACCAGTCTGAGTCCCCAAACTGAAGAAATTGGAGCCTGCTATTTGAGGGCAGGTAGCATCCAGCACAGAAAAAAGATGTAGGCTGGGAGGCTTGGCCAGTCTAGTCTTTTCATGTTTTTCTGCCTGCTCTATATTCTAGCTGTGCTGGCAGCTGATTAGATGGTGCCCACCCAGATTAAGGGTGAGCCTGACTTTCCTTCCCCACTGACACAAATGTTAATCTCCTTTGGCAGCACCCTCACAGACACACCCAGGATCAATACTTTGTATCCTTCAATCCAATCAAGTTGACACTCGGTATTAGCCATCACATTAACCAGTGTGTTCAGACACGTTGGCCCCCTTTGCCTTCTCAAACCCACACAGCATAACCCTGACTGAAGGCCATTGAGTCGACTATTCCCTCTGTCTTGAATGATTTCACGGGCTTCTCTATGGATAACTCACCTCTTTAAAGTCCTTTTCATAATGAGGCCTCCTAGCCCTCTTTTATATTATAACTTGTCTCCTTCTCTCAACCATATACTTCTTTTACTTTTTACTAATTTTTTCCATTATATTTGTTATATTCTGCTATATCACATAATTTACTTTTTAAAATCTGAGGCTCTTTGTCTCTCTCTCTCTCTGTGTGTGTGTGTGTGTGTGTGTGTGTGTGTGTGTGTTTACTCTACATGCCAAGCACCTCAAACAGTGTGTGGTAAAGAATAGGCAGTCAAAAAGGATTTGTTGAACAAATAAGTTAACTCTGACAAAGTTTTTGCCCATTCACCATGCTGTCCAAGTCCCTTTCTCTGCTCATTCTAAGTGAAATAGATACCATGTTTTAATTGGCAATTTAATTTATTTTTGTGGACCAGTCTAGTGTAGAAGAATGTGACTGTTTACAAACAATGCAAGTACAGTATATAAAACTATAAGCTATTTGGGATAAAAGAATGTAGTTACACAAATATTAATACATATTATTCCGGAACTCTGAACTGAGGAAAAGGAAAATGATCAACTATGGAGCATACTATGCACATGAATTACCATTCAGCTTTATTTGAATAGGCTTTGAGGCTGCATAGTTTTGAGATGGAAATCTTTGCCTTTTGCTTTTAAAATCATTCTTTGCAAAGTCTTAACCTGACCTGCCATGTCCACTTACTTTAATGAAACATGAAGCTGCTTAAAATGAAATTTCTCATCTCCACATTCTGTTCCTCTGATTAATTTAGCGTTGGCATTTAAGCATGATTACATTCCCTTGGGAATCAGTGATGTTTTAGGCAATTTCATCTGTTTAATTTACATTTTGTTGAAAGACTTAGGAAGGCAACTGCTTTTTAAATCAAGATCCCCAAATGTCCATGCATCCTGATTATAGCTGATCTTTCTATTTTCATTATGCTTTCATGAGTTGAACTTATTAAAATATGAAAATAAAGGAAAGCAAATCCACCATGTCAAATAAAATGCGCCACTGCTCTCCACTCTCTACATAGAGATGGTTTTCCATCATGCCTCCACGCTTTTTCAATTAAATGTCAAGTTTTGCACGGCTGCATCAAGAAACTTGATCATGGGGCACAAAGTTTTGCTTTTCCTTGCTCTGGATTATATTTAACTTAAGCGCTTATTACCAATAAGATTATTATGTAATCAGAACAACTAATATTAGATTTTATTATTGGACAGTTTAAAGTGGTTTTGAACCATATCACATAATCACTTTTTTCCCCAATTATCATCTATAATGAAAATAATGAGAATCTAAATTCTCATTACTAAGATATCTATTTTACAGATTTTCTATCTTTTTCAATTGGCAATATAAACTAAAGATAGAGAACCAGAATAACTGTGTTTCTAGAGCTGAATAAATATTAGAGATTACTATTACTATTACTTTCCATTCCATTCCATTCCATTCCATTCCCCTACTGAGAGAGAATTGGCCAATGAAAAGTAGAGAACAGAGAGGAAGAGAAACTACAGGCAGCAGGCCTCTGCTTAGAGTATTCCTTCCTATTTGTTTTCATTAATTAAAAAAATCTGACAATCTTTTATTGAGTGCTTTGACCTAGTCCTATGGTAGAAGTTGGACACATAACAAATAATAAGACAGTTTCTGCCGTTTAAAATCCTCTTAGCAGAGAAATCTACTCTTTTCTCAATGTTGGAATTTAAAATGGGTACTTTCTGTGCAGCATGACCATGCTTCTATTTTGAATAATGTTTTAAACGTCCCCCAAGTGTCAATAACTAAACATATTAGACTTTACTTCTGGCCAGGCACAGTGGCTCACACCTGTAATCCTAGCATTTTGGGAGGCTGAGGTGGGCGGATCACCTGAGGTCAGGAGTTTGAGACCAGCCTGGCCAACATGGTGAAACCCTGTCTCTACTAAAAATACAAAAATTAGCCAGGCATGGTGGCAGGTGCCTATAATCCTAGCTACTTGGGAGGCTGAGGCAAGAGAATCACTTGAACCCAGGGGGTGGGGGTTGCAGTGAGCCGAGATTGCGCCGCTGCACTCCAGCCTGGGCGACAAGAGCAAAGCTCTGTCTCAAAAAAAAAAAAAAAAAAAAAAAAGAGAATTTAATTTATTTTTATTTATTATATGACTAACATATTGGGTTTTACTAACTTTTTTGTGCAATGGTAGATAGATACACTCCAGACATTTGCCTAGGCAGTAACACAGGTGCCCCAAGAACTTCCAGTCATAGTCTTAGTGGTAAATCATTTATTTCTTCTTGGGAACAGAGTCCTTTCCACCATTGGTACAAATAAAGTGTTTTAATATTTAGAGGTAAGCCCTACAAAGTTTCAAGTGTCTGAATCTTAACTATCTTCTCACCTGTTTGTTTTATTTTGCTTAATCCCCTTATATAAACTTATTTCTACTTGGTTTCTAGGACAAATTTTGATGCTAAATTAAAACTGAGTTTGAATTCTGATTCACCACTTTTTGGCTACATATGGATATGCATACAACACTAGATATTGTCATCTACTGCACTGTTGCTCCAAGGTACTTATCTTGTGGTACCAAGTTTTGGTTGTCTAGATTTGGATGTCATTGGGCTTAGTGCTTATTGCCAATAAGTTATGTACATGCCAACATAATACTGAATTTTTCATTACTTTTATCAACTCTAGTGAGACTAGTGAAGATATGCATCACTTAAAAGATTGACTGAGTAGTATTTCCTTCCATCTCACTGGGTGATACTAGTTGTACTCTGTGTAAGTTGTACATCTTAGAGTTGTACAGTATGCAAATTGCAGAGCCATACTTGGTTACCTTGGTGTGACAGGTTGAGGCCAACTACAGATTTAGAGAGCACATAGCTCCATAAGATTGTTCTCACTTCTGACACTAACTGTAAGTTTAAGTGGGGGTTCCTAAAACTACCCTCAGGTTAGATAATTGCTAGAACTAATTGAAAGCTGCTATAATACTCAATGATTATGGTTTATTAAAGGGATTAAGATCCATCAAAGGAAGAGATAGATAGAGCAGAGACTAAGAGGGTTCCAAACACGAGGCTTCTATCATCTTCACCCTGTGAAGTCAGGTTATGTTGCTCTCCTGAGATTGATGTGTGACAATATTCTTGGAGTATTACTAATCAGGGAAACTCACACATACCTTGGTGTTTACATTGGGCTTCTGTTACAGAGGCATGCTTGGTTGAGTGATTGTCCATGAGGTTGATTGTCCATCAGGTTGATTTTAATTTCTAGTCTCCAATTGTGGCCCAAAGCCCCCACCCTAAATCACATGATTGGTGTGAGTCAAAGCACCAATGAGTAAATCACATTGTTACTAGTGGACTAGCTCAGGATCCCCAAGCAAATACAGATACTTTACCTTCTGGAAGTCCAGGACAAAGTCCAGATCTCATTTTAGGTAAGACTAAATTCATTACTGCACCCTTGGGAAAGTCCCTTAATTTTCTTCTATCACTGTTCTCTCATGTATAGAATGAAACAAATTATATGTGACTGTTAGGGTTATATTCTGGTTAATTACAAAGCATACAAACTTAAGATTATAGGAGTAGAAAGTAAAAAAATATGTCACTATTCTTTCTTTGGTTTACTACCCTCTTCATGTATACTTGTGGGTTCTGCCAGCATAGTCTTGTTAATTTTGTCTTTGTTTCCAACTCCAATTTTTTTTGACACATAATTTCAGTCACAATCACTGAGTTCTTGGGTGTGTCTTTTTTCCTACCTCAGTGGACTGGTTTATTATCTTTATCAGGGTTCTGCAATAGCATTAGACCTCTTTGAGTTTTGTTCTTTTCTCCTTAGGCTTGAAGACTTTTCTCAAAGACATTGTCTCATTAACTTTCTCACTGCCAGTAATGGAGTTTCTATTATCATTATTCTATAGTCATTCCAAGGAGTTCTCCTCTTAACAATTTCCTTTTTTTTTTTTTTGAAGTCAAGAGAACTGTTATTTTGGCTCAGTAGCTGAAGGAAATTTCATTTAAGGGGTGGTATTATTTTGTGCTTAGAGAGGATTAGAATGGAAGGTGTAGGGTCCTTTTTGAATGATTTCTGAACCAGTTGAGAAATGGGGCCTAACATTTCTTTATTGGCAAAATCTAGGTATTAGGGAATGTGACTTTTATGTCCAGATAAATGGATTTTCTATTACTGAACCTATGAACTCAACAAATACAGGGAGAATGTGTGCTCTCTGTAGGCAGACCCACTTCAAATGGGATAAAGGAGAAGAACTAGCTAAGCATGCTTGCTTTATTCTTCACCAATTTTTTTTCTTGACACAAGGTTTCATTTCACTCTCACCAAGGCTGGAGTGAGTGCACTGGTGTGATCTCAGCTCACTACAGCCTGGACTTCCCAGGCTCAGGTGGTCCTCCCACCTCAGCCTTCTGAGTACTTGGGACTACAGGTATGCACCACCATGCTGTGCTAATTTTTTGTATTTTTAGTATAAATGGGGTTTTGCCATGTTGGCCAGGCTGGTCTTGAACTCCTGGCCTCAAGTGATCTACCTGCTTCAGCCTCCCAAAGTGCTGGGATTAGAGACCTGTGCTACCACACCCAGTCAGGCCAGAATTTGCTTTTCTTTGGTGGGGGGACTGAGTCTCCCTCTGTTCCCTAGGCTGGGGTACAATGGTGCAATCTTGGATCACTGCAACCTCTGCCTCTCAGGTTCAAGCAATTCTTGTGCCTCAGTATCCCGAGTAACTGGAATTACAGGCAGGTGCCAGCACACCTGGCTAATTTTTTTATTTTTAGTAGCAACAGGTTTCACCATGTTGGCTGGTCTCAAATTCCTGACCTCACATGATCCGCTTGCCTAAACCTCCCAAAGTTCTGAGATTACAAGCATGAGTCACTGTGTCTGGCCCTTCAGCAAATTTCTAAGACAAAAAAAAAAAAAAAAAAAAATTCACTCGTACTCTGCTGGGGGATACACGAGTAAAGAAATGGAGAGAAGCCAGGAGTATCACATAATTGAGTTTCTACTACATAGATGGAAATATGTAGAATATGTACATGTAGCCAGAAAGTGGTAAATCAGAATTCAAACTCAGTTTAATTTAAATCAAAGTTTGTCCTAGGTATGCAAGAATACCATTCTTAACTGAATGGTATTTCAACCACCATTGAAATTAGTATGGTCAATTATTTTAGTAAAGGCCCCAATTTGTTCATGCCTTCCTGTATTGGTAACTTTTGCTAGTTTTCTTTTGCATTGACTCTGCATTTGGATATGTGCCTTGTTTTGGCTCTAGGAAAAGTAGCAAACACCAAACCTGTGGCTTAAAAAGTGCTTGCACGCTGGAGTTTGTCCTGTCTTTCTGCTCTTGGAATGTTATGACATCCAAGTGAATAAGAGCAGGCAGTCTGCTGGAGGGTGAGGCACTACATGGAGAGAGGTCCCAGTCATCTCAGCTACCTCAGATGAGACCATCATAATCTAACAAGTCCCAGTGGGGCTGACCTACTAATTTACCAGTGATCACATGGGGAACTCTGGCAAAAAAATCACCCGGCTGAACTTAACCCACTTACAAATCCAAAGAATTGTGTCAGAAATAAATAGTAGTTTTAAGCCACTTAGTTGTGTTAGTATGTTAGGTAGAAGTAGATAACTGACAAATGGGGAAGATACAGTCCCATGAAATAGTGGTTTATATTAATCCAGTCTCACATTGCTATAAAGAACTACCTGAGACTAGGTAATTTTTAAAGAAAAGAGGTTTAATTGGCTCATGGTTCCACAGACTGTACAGGAAGCATGGCTGGGAGGCTTCAGGAAATTTACAATCATGGCAGAAGGTGAAGAGGAAACAAGCACATATTCTCATGGCCAGCAGGAGAGAGAGACAGAGAGGGAGGGAGTGAAGGGGGAAGTGTCACACACTTTTAATCCCTCAGATCTTGTGAGAACTCATTCATTATCACAAAAACAGCAAGGAAGAAATCCACCCTCATGATCCAATCACCTCCCATCAGGTCCCTCCCCCAACATTGGGAATTAAAATTCATTATGAGATTTGGGTGGGGCATAGAGCCAAACCGTATCAGAGATTTATGATTTCCATGACAGAGGGGCAATGGGAATATGTCAGAGATACTATAACAAGTAGTATTTTATTATAGACAAAGAAAACTAAATTCCATACCTTACTTTCCGCAACCTACAACAGTGGAATCTGCCCATGGACAAAAAAGGCTGAGAAGGAAAAATAATTAACTGTAACACTGGTATCTGTAGTAGGTGAGGGTGTTATTTCTTTGTAGTATCTCAATAATTAAATTCACAAAGTTCAAGATCCTAGGTTTGTGAGACTTCCCCTCTACATCATTTTTGTTCCAATTTTGCATCCTATTCTATGCCATGAATTGAAAATTTTATTTTCTCAAGCAGTTTGCAATCTTTGGTGGTAATTTACCTGGTGTTTCATTGGGATAGATAAGTCCCTACCTTTGGATTTACAGTTTTCAGGGCCAGAATTCTCATTTCAGAAGAATTCTCTTTCTTGATTTGATTCCTGACAATAAAAAAGCACATAAAATATAAAGTCTATAAAAAGAAATCATCAACTGCGATTATAGAAACTGCTCTCCCAGTGGGAGAATTATGCAGCTATTACCAAAGCATGGCAGAATGTGACTGCCTGAAATGTAAATATGCATACAAATCAATATCACCTCATATTTCAGGTAAACATGCACATCACAAACATTTCTGTACCAAAGACACATTGATAAGGAGAATATGGAATAAAGTATATTTTGTAGGGTTTGTGTTTTGCTGGGGGAAATGTTCAGGGGGCTTACTTAATTTAGTCAATAAACTTTTTAAAAAATTTATTTTATATCAAGTACTTTTCTGGAGGTATGGATACAGAGATAGTAGGCTTGGTTTTGCCTTAAGGGAAATTGTTGTCTAGTAGGGGCAAGCAGTGTAATCAGTATTATGACAAAGATGTGCATCTGGGACCACAGAGAAAGAACGCTAATCCAGAATGGGAGACAGTCTTTTTAAAAAATTTTTTTTACTATACTTTAAGTTCTAGGGTACATGTGCGCAACGTGCAGGTTTGTGGAGATAGTCTTAGTGCAGGCTTCCCAGAGGCAATGAAGCTAAAGCCCATCCTGAAGTGGGAGAAGGAATTAGCTAATTGAGGTTGAGTGTGAAAGCTGACTGAACCAAGGAAATGAATTGTGCAAGAGCAGACTGGGCTTAGGGGTCAAGCATTATGGAGGACTGCTGAACTACTAACTAACATGACTAAAACATAGAGTCCAAAGGTGTAGGAAGGAAGAACATTGAGCAACGTGTCAGATGAGTGAACATGGTCCAGATGACAAAGGAACTCATAGGATAACCTGAGGAGTTTGGAACTAACAAGGTGCAATGAGGAGTCAGTCAGGAGAGGTTTTAAACATGATCATGAGCTGGTGAATTGATGAGATTTATTTCTTAGAAGGTATCACTGATTAGAATACAGAGCATGGATTAGAGGCTGGTCAAAAAGGCAGAATCTAGGAAATAAAAGGATGAAGATCCAAAGCAAAGGCTTTGAGATTGAAGAGAACTGGGAGGACTCAATAAAATGTACAATAAATAGCTTCAGTTACAGTATTAACCAGAATATAGAAAATAGAGGACACACTCAAACTAGTTATTTTGAGGTGGATTTTAATAAAGTCACTAGTTAAAAAGGTGAGGGCAGAATGTAGAAAAACAATAAACAAGACTGACACAATGGGAAGCTATTTCCTTTCCCTGGGGTTAAATAGCAAGAAGAGAGAGTAACTACTGGAATCTGGTGAGAAAGTGCAGTGTGGAAAGACAAAGTCTGTGATATTTGTTCAAGGTTCATAGCTAACTTACAGGGTCCTGGTACAGATGGAGTGATGAGCATGACTACTCCAACTTCTCTTTCCCCTGTCTTTGATGTCTTTCTGAGGCTCAGCATTGGCTGCATGTAGGGCCACTGATGTCCTTCATATGGGGCCAGCTTCTAGGGACACAGAGGAAGCAGAGACAGGAAGAGAGTGAATCGGGAGAGGCCAATGGAAGATATGCAGCACAATAACACATTGAATGCAGTAGATCAGAAGCAGAAGAAGTCTTTATATTTATGTTCTTTAAGATGGAGTGATACCCCTTCAATGATTATAAGAAGCACAAGATGAAAGTAAAGTTATTTTACTTATAGTTCCTGGTGGGACTGGTACATAGTGTGCCCAAAGACCACACAGGAAGGTCAGAGAAAGTGTGGGAAGAGAGAGGCACCCTGGTCCAATTCCTTTATTGGAGTCCAGCACGTTGTCCAAGCAGGTTTCCTGCAGGGAGTTTTAATTGGCAGGTTGAAAGCAAGAAGGCATTGAGTTTCAGGAGGCCACACTGTGACTGAGAGGCAGTCACTGTGGCATATCTGTATGGTCCATGTGGGGTGTGATGGTCAGCAGGACCAGTCAAGTATGCTATATCTAGCTGTCCCTAGATATAGGGAGGTGGTCACCAGGAGGAAGCTGTATAATGCAGATATCTACATCAATTGCATTGAAAAACTGGGAGGAGGTGTAGAACTGGAGACTGTGTCAAGGGTGACTGAGCCTTTGGTCAGTTCTAAAAAAATGTAATTTATATTCACAATGGATGCTGAAGAAATCCTAATGGTTTCTCCAAGTCAATGAAAAAGTCTAAACTGCTTATTGTGTTTAAATAAGGCAAAAGCCAGTCAAACATGTTTCCATAAAAATGATTAAACTGAAAGACATTTTATTGCTTAATAGCATCAATTTAACACATCATATTGATTTGAAGTAGCTTGTTGAAATGGAGAAAACTAGGTTTGGAGCCAGATTCAATTTAATTAGAATATGAGCTATGTGATTTACTTGCTCTGCATCTTTGGGCAAACAATATAAGTCATACAATTTCTCTCAATCTCAGTTTACTATTTTGCACATGGGGATAACAATTTATGTATTAAAAGTCCCAGATACAGTGCTACGAATGTAGTAGAGGTACAACAGAGTTAAATAACATTTAAAAAGCCCCACTTAAATAATTTTTTAAGTTAGGAATAATTTTTAGTGTTGAAAATCAGTTCAATGGTTGAAACGTGTGTATACTAACACTGACTGGGAATTATTTTTTTCTTTTTTTTAGACAAAGTCTGGCTGTGTTGCCCAGGCTGGAGTGCAGTGGCACCATATTGGCTTACTGCAACTGTTGCCTCCGAGGCTCAAGCCATCCTCCTACCTCAGCCTCGTGAGTAGCTGAAGCTACAGCTACTTTTTGTATTTATTTATTTGTTTATTTATTTTTTATAGAGATGGGGTTTTACCAAGTTGCCCAGGCTGGTTCCAAACTCCTGACCTTAAGTGGTCCGCCCACCCTGGCTTCCCAAAGTGCTGGGGTTACAGGTGTGAGCCATTGTGCGCAGCTTGGGGAATCCATTTTTAGGTTTTCTGATTGTGAATAGTTACATTTTAATGTGACCTTGTCAAACTTCAACAGTCCATTTCCCACAAAATCAAGAGAGAAGCAGACTGATTTTTTTTGCTAATTAATTTTTTTTTCTAAAAAATAATCATAGCTCAACCAAATGTATTCAAACAATCAAATGGAATATGTTTTCTGGAGGAGCAACATTCTTTGTCTCTCTCAGTCAGTTTGCTAATTGATGACAATTTCTGCTGGCATTTGAGTTTGGGGATATGCTACTTTCCCCCGCTATCATTAGCTCATCCAGTTCACGAGACTGGAAAGGCTGTTGGGTTTTATTTTTCAAGGTAGAAAATGTATAAGAGCCCCAAGGTTCTCTTGGCTGCTTCAATGTCATCAGCAAGTATTCTGATTTACTACAGTCTGCACAGCTGGTGTCTTTTATAACATATTAACTGAGTGTGACACTTAATATATGAGTGACACCCTGTCAATTGATTTATATATTTTTACCCTCAACATGCACTCTTAAAATAAGATGTGTAAGTGACTTCTAAATGAGATTTAGAAACATTAAAATGAACAAGTAATATTTGAAGGGAAGCTGTATTTGGCTGCAAGAAATAGAAACAGAAACAAGTACTACAATATAAATGAAATTTTCTCATAATCTGTGTTTGTATGGGGGACACAGAATGGAAACTTCTGAATGGCTATGTCCCACTAAAGCTGGAAATGAAACGTTGCAACTAAAGTACATTTCCCCATCTCTTTTGGTCCTGGGGAAATCTGTGGTCACTCTTCAGTGATGTCTCTGCTTCTTTCTGTGGATCTTTTCAGTTGCGTCTCTCTGCAGAGCAGTATTCACTCATCTCTTCATCTGCATTCTACACCAGCCCTTAGCTATAGCATAGCCCACCCACGTTAATTAATTCCTCTTTATAATTGGCATTAACTTCTCAGATCCATATTATCCACATTATGATGTATATGACTAAGCCAGCTCATCTTCCTTATGAGCCAGGTCTCACAAGTCTCAGGTTACCGGCCAGCCAATGGTTTGCTGGTGCTGGTTGGATCAATCTACCCATAGTCCAGTATACTACAGCCATAGCAGTGGCATTGTGTGGGCTGATGTTTATGCAGAAAGGAAGCACATGGTTGTGTGGAGTAATACCTGATGTTTGTTGCCTCATGCCAAGGAAATTGAGGACACAGACACACACAAGGAGTGAGTTTAAGAGAGAAGGTTTAATAGGTGAAAGAAAGAGAAAAGAAAATAGCTCTCTCTCCTGCAGAGAGAGAGAGGGGCTGCCAAGTGGGTCTTCCAGTCTTGTGGTGAAGTGCAGGGGGCCTTTCTAGGCTGGCTTGAGGAAGTGGTGTCTGATTTACATAGGGCCCTAAGATTGGTTGGACCAGGTGTGACATTTACATGGCGTGTGAAGAAGCTGGCTACCCCACTAATGTTTTTATTATGCAAATAGATTTTCCACTTGGCCAACACCATGTTGACTGCTCCTTAATGGTACATGTGGTTGGCAAGGAAAAGGGAAGATGGAGCCGCCATGTTGAACATGCCTAGCCCCAGGTAGCCTTTTCCTATTGGCACAGCTGCGGGCATTCACCTGTGCAAGCTTCCAGCTTGCTTGTCTATGTCTGCAGCTTGATTTTTTCAAGCTGCTCTTTGTTAGAAAAGAAACGATTTTGGGGCTGCTTTTCATTAAAAGGAAAACCTTACCAAGGACTTCCTTATCCTCACTATCTGCCTAAATAATTTCTTTTTAACTACTGTATCAGTATGAGTTGTGAGGGGAGCATGTAATGATAGATATTTTATTTTTTTACAAATAGAGTCAAATAGAAAAAACAGAATCAACCGATATAAATCACAAAATGTACTGTGATTCATTTGTCTTCAGTAAGACAGAAGAAAGAAGGGAACTAACATGCACAACTTCTGACATGTAGGAAATCACCTTGAAGCAATGGCAGCCTCCAGTGACACAACCAGGCAAACTATCTCAGAAGAGGTCATGGAACAAAAGGTCTTGTAGACCAAATTAAGATGCTTGAATTGCATAACTTCTTAATTCTTCTTTTTTTTCCTTTTTCTTTCCTTTTTTTTTTTTTTGAGACAGAGCCTTGCTCTGTTGCCCAGGCTGGAGTGCAGTGATGCAATCTCGGCTCATTGCAACCTCCACCTCCTGGGTTCAAGCGATTTTTGTGCCTCAGCCTCCAGAGTAGCTGGGATTACAGACATCCACCATGCCCAGCTAATTTTTGTATTTTTAGTAGAGATGAGATTTCACTGTGTTGGCCAGGCTAGTCTCAAACTCTTGACCTCAAGGGATCTGCCTGCCTCGGAGCTTGTTAATTCAATGTAAAACATATAGTGAGAAGCAAGGAAAAGAAAAGCAAGGGGAGAGATCAGGTGGATTAATACACTGATGCTAAAATGCAACTGGGATGTATAGACTAGACCATACTACCTAAAATATGCTATGATATATATTTTGTCTTTCTGCTGCATTAGCCATTTGCACTGATGTGTAGACAACGGCTAGAATTGAGATTTGAGCAAAGAGGACCAATAGACAGCAAGTACCCAGGGGCCTAAACTCACAGTTGATTTTTTTTATAGAGATGCATGAGTAAGTACACATGGCATAGCTATAGCTTACTAATTAGCTTGACAAGCACTTATAACTTTTATTTGTGTTTCTTGGGCAGAAGATACCCTGAGCTATAATGGGTCCATATTGGGTGACTCATTTTTGGATAACAGCTATTTAGTCTAGAGGTGGCATGATCACATCTTATGTATTTTTCTTTCATCCCTTTTTATTTATTAGTTGCACTCTCATTTATTCTCTCCTATATTCTGTTTACTTGATTCATCTTTACCATGTCTTGTGGGTAACTGACTTATCATTGATATTTAACATACTCTGTGAATTCTGCCTAAGATATACAAACTATTTGCTAACTTTCTGTCTAAACTTAACATTTCTAATGGATTTTATCTATTCCATTTTTTTTCTTGCCTTCTAGAATAGAACTGAATGTTCTAAAATAATAGAGCAAACACACTGCAACTTCTATGGCACACGCACTGAGATAAAAATTCCATATATGTTATCTTATTTAACATCCTCAGTAGTCTTGGAAGTAGTTACTACTATCAAGTAGGAAGTTGAGACCAAGTAAAATTGTATAATTTGTGCAAAAATCACATGGGAGATAAGTGGCAGTGTTGGAATTCACAAGATTTCTGTTCTTTGTATTTTTGACTCACTGAAAACTCCAAGAGGGTCTTGGCATGTGGCGGATGTGCATCTAATATGTTCCTTGTATTTCATTGAAAACATTTGCATACAAACCTATCTGTCTACACATTATACTGTGAGGTGCTTAAGAACAAGGATTGTGGCCCATTCGTCTCAGTATCCACAACACCTGGCACAGTGTTTCACACAGAATGCATCTCAATAAATGTAAATATCTCCTTTTCAAAAATTGCAAGTTACTGCCTACCCTATTATTTCATTCTTTTCTTCTTCCCTGCCTCAATTCCTCCCTATCGTTTTCCTTTCTTTTCTCCCAGGGGACTTTAACATTTGTTAGATTAGCTTGATGTTCTGCCAGGGCTGTGTTTAAATAACTTCCTGTTTTACATTTTCTTCTCCTCTGCTCACCATATTTGTTTCAGACTGTGATCCGACAGCTCAACATTTGTAGGGGAGAGAGTGATCTCTCAATGTCTTTCAATTCAAAGGTATTATGTCCTGTCTCTTCAAAAGTACAGGGAGAGGAAAGTAGTTTTATTTAATGAGGTAGAACATTTGAGCCGCTAGTTCAGAAGAGATATCAAAGAAGGTTGTTCATGTCAGCCTCTTGATTTTTACTGTATAGGTCTTTCTAGTTCCCTGGGACATAAAAGCGTGTCATTTAAAAGGCATTAGATACATTTCTCTGGTTTAGCATGTTTAATGAGTCTCAGACATTGTAAAAAGTTGTGGAGCCTATAACTCTTATGGCCTGAATGTTGCAAATTATCTATATGGAGCCAGAGGGTAGCATAGGATTATAAAATGAGGGTTAGCCATCATCTAGCAGACTATAAAGTTTCTCTGTTTTATATTTTTCAAAAGATAAACTGACAAAATTAGTTTGGGAATGGAAATGTTAATACGTGACCTTAAAAGGCACAGTTTCATCCTTTATTTTGTCTGGTGAGCAGTCTGAGACTAGGAAAGATAAATGGCATGCCCATAGTAACCCTACCATTGCTTCTTAAGATTCATCCCTACCCCTGTGCTATTTATTCAGTCACTTATTCAGTTACAAACACTTATTGACTCATACTACATATCAGGCACAATGAATAAAACCCAAGTCCCAATCCATCCCGCAAGGTAACTGTTACCTTAAATACCACAATGTTTTTACCCAGTTAATTTTGCCATCCTTTGTAAACCATCTCCTTTCTTATCTACTCCTGCTGTTCCATATTTCTCCTCCACTAACTTTTCTTCCCTGCTTCCCTCTTTCCCTCCTTTCTTTCTGGAACATTTAGTATGTTACTTCTGTATTCAGGGCCCTGGGACAGACACTGGGAAGATAATGAGGATTAAGAGTTTCTGCTTTTAAGGGACTCACAGTCTGAATGGAGACAGGTATGTCAAGCCAAATTTACAATACTGTATGATAGAGGATCTGCTTCTGCTTTATATTTAATTTTATAGTTCTCTTCCATCTAGCCCAAGGTGACATCTCAAAAATTTCTTGAGGATAAGTATTTAAAATTAGAATCTGATTCCAAGTCATTTTTATATTTTTCAAAGTCCCGTGTATATGTTGGATGTGGAATAAATGTTTCCTGAGTTGAAACTGAGTGGGTCAAAGTGTCATGCAAATGCTATGAGACATTTGGTCATGTCTTGCTGTCTTTGGTTTCTGCTGCCCACCCTTACTGAGTTTTGTTTTTTCTATTGTATTGTGATGAAAATAACTAACCATTATTGTCAACTTGTTATGTGTCAAGTGAATGGTGCTAAGTGAAGTAAATATTGTTAACCAAGTTTTACAGAGGAAGAAATTGACACCCAGAGACGTAAAGAGATCTGATCAAAATCATGATGCAATAAAGTTGAAGAAGCTTGGATCTGGCTCTGTAGTTTGAGCTCTTATTTATGATGCTGCATAGCACAGTGTAGTAGATATAGGATATTAGGTTTGCAGTCAAGCAGCCTTGACTATTTTATAATTTGAGTAAATTAATACCTCTGAGTTTTAGGTTGAGGGTAAATTAGGATAGTAATATTTACTTTAAATTATTGCCTCAAAGATTAAATAAAATAAGCATCCATTACATGCCTGGCACTAAAGAAATGCTGCCTTCTTCCCTTATTCTTCTCTCTTCAAAAGTCAGTGTTCTTGAGAATGTGACTTACTAAGTTTCTACTAATCTTCTGGGGGAATCAACATTTTATACCAGCGTGGAAATGCTTTGTATCTTTTATAGGACTTAGCAGGAAGTGAGTAATGGGGAGGTGGGGGTGATGCAGGGGCTTTGGACCTCTAAAATCAATGGCCATACTCCCCAATAAGAAGTAGATCACAGTGATTATCTTATGCAGGAGTCTTTAAGAGATGCTGGCATGAGAATAAGGACATATTCCTAACAATTATATACAATAGGTCCTCTGAACATTTTATATGCCCTTAAAATTTCTTGAGAAAATTTGAGAGAGGAACAAGTAGTCCCTAGCCTTAAGCATCCCTTTCTCTATTCACAGAATGGTTCTTGGTGTGTGCCCTCTTCCTTTCCCACGACAAGCCCAAGGTTGCCAGTGTGCCTATCTCTCCTTTGGGAAGCTACTTTCGTATTCCCCACCCTCTACTCTGTTGCTTGGGTCTTGTTTTAGTACTTTCCTTCCTATTTACTGTAGGTTCTGTAGGCTTTAGGGGCTTGCTGGTTACTATAGAAGACAAATCATTTTAAGCAATTACATGAGTAAAGGAACAAGCTTTTAGAATGTTGAAAAGATCTCAGAGAGTTTGGCTTCCAGACCTGACTTCTTTCTGACATAAGAGCTAGAAGCCCTACTGCTTTTGTTCTAAGTAGTGGTTGCCACCAAACTTCTCACCTTTCCTAGACTCCATCCTTTAATGATATCAAGTTGAATACTGAAAGAAAGAAGATAAGAATTGATGCCTCCTAATTTCTAGAAGATGATATGATTTAGGCGAAGGGAATAAATTTTTGTTTTATGGACTTTTTGGCAGTCTTATGAAGCTTACAGACCACTTCTCAGAATGCTTTTAAATGCATAAAATAAAATATGTAAAATTTCAGAAGATAACAAGTATACTAAAACAATCAAGGCATTAACATAACTCATACTTTTCATGTATTAAGCAATAAGCAATTTTATTTTATTTTATTTATTTATTTTTTTTATAGTTTTTTTTTTTTTTATTATACTTTAAGTTCCAGGGTACATGTTCATGACGTTTATATCATGTATAACTCCCAATGCAATCCCTCCCCTCCCCCCTCCCCATGATAGGCCCAGTGTGTGATGTTCCCCTTCCGAGTCAATGATCTCATTGTTCACAGTCCCACCTATGAGTGAGAACATGCGGTGTTTGGTTGTTCTCTCTTGTGATAGTTTGTTAAGATGATGGATTCCAGCGCTCATGTCCCTACAAAGGACGCAAACTCATCCTTTTTTTGGCTGCATAGTTCTTCCATGGTGTATATGTGCCACATTTTTTTAATGAACCGGCATTTCTATCTCAGGTTATGACCCATTTCTAATCCATCTGTCACAGATGGAATTTGGTTGATTCCAAGTCTTTGCTATTGTGAATAGTGCCGCAATAAACATACGTGTGCATGTGTCTTTGTAGTAGAGTAATTTATAATCCTTTGGGTATATACCCAGTAGTGGGATGGCTGGGTCATATGGTACATCTAGTTCTAGATCCTTGAGGAATCGCCATACTGTTTTCCATAATGGTTGAACTAGTTTACAATCCCACCAACAGTGTAAAAGTGTTCCTATTTCTCCACATCCTCTCCAACACCTGTTGTTTCCTGACTTCTTAATGATTGCCATTCTAACTGGTGTGAGATGGTATCTCATTGTGGTTTTGATTTGCATTTCTCTGATGGCGAGTGATGATGAGCATTTTTTCATGTGTCTGTTGGCGGTATGGATGTCTTCTTTTGAGAAATGTCTGTTCATATCCTTGCCCACTTTTTGATGGGGTTGTTGTTTTTTCTTGTATATTTGTTTGAGTTCTTTGTAGATTCTGGATATTAGCCCTTTGTCAGATGAGTAGGTTGCAAAAATTTTCTCCCATTCTGTAGGTTGCCTGTTCACTCTGATGGTAGTTTCTTTGCTGTGCAAAAGCTCTTTAGTTTAATTAGATCCCATGTGTCAATTTTGCTTTTGCTGCCGTTGCTTTTGGTGTTTTAGACATGAAGTCCTTGCCCATGCCTATGTCCTGGATGGTACTACCTAGATTTTCTTCTAGGGTTTTTATGGTATTAGGTCTAACATTTAAGTCTCTGATCCATCTTGAATTAATTTTCGTATAAGGGTAAGGAAAGGATCCAGTTTCAGCTTTCTACTTATGGCTAGCCAATTTTCCCAGCACCATTTATTAAATAGGGAATCCTTTCCCCATTTCTTGTTTTTGTCAGGTTTGTCAAAGATCAGATGGCTGTAGATGTGTGGTATTATTTCTGAGGACTCTGTTCTGTTCCATTGTCTATATCTCTGTTGTGGTACCAGTACCATGCTGTTTTGGTTACTGTAGCCTTGTAGTATAGTTTGAAGTCAGGTAGCATGACGCCTCCAGCTTTGTCCTTTTGACTTAGGATTGTCTTGGCAATGCGGGCTCTTTTTTGGTTCCATATGAACTTTAAAGCCGTTTTTCCAATTCTGTGAAGACTCATTGGTAGCTTGATGGGGATGGCATTGAATCTATAATAACCTTGGGCAGTATGGCCATTTTCACGATATTGATTCTTCCTATCCATGAGCATGGTATGTTCTTCATTTGTTTGTGTCCTCTTTGATTTCACTGAGCAGTGGTTTGTAGTTCTCCTTGAAGAGGTCCTTTACATCCCTTGTAAGCTGGATTCCTAGGTATTTGATTCTCTTTGAAGCAATTGTGAATGGAAGTTCATTCTGATTTGGCTCTCTGCTTGTCTGTTACTGGTGTATAAGAATGCTTGATTTTTGCACATTAATTTTGTATCCTGAGACTTTGCTGAAGTTGCTTATCAGCTTAAGGAGATTTTGGGCTGAGACAATGGGTTTTCTAAATATACAATCATGTCATCTGCAAACAGGGACAATTTGACTTCTTCTTTTCCTAACTGATACCCTTGATTTCTTTCTCTTGCCTGATTGCCCTAGCCAGAACTTCCAACACGATGTTGAATAGGAGTGGTGAGAGAGGGCATCCTGTCTTGTGCCAGTTTTCAAAGGAATTTTTCCAGTTTTTGCCCATTCAGTATGATATTAGCTGTGGGTTTGTCATAATAGCTCTTATTATTTTGAGGTACGTTCCATCAATACCGAATTTATTGAGCGTTTTTAGCATAAAGGGCTGTTGAATTTTGTCAAAAGCCTTTCTGCATCTATTGAAGTAATCATGTGGTTCTTGTCTTTGGTTCTGTTTATATGCTGGATTACGTTTATTGATTTGCGAATGTTGAACCAGCCTTGCATCCCAGGGATGAAGCCCACTTGATCATGGTGGATAAGCTTTTTGATGTGCTGCTGAATCCGGTTTGCCAGTATTTTATGAGAATTTTTGCATCGATTTCATCAGGGATATTGGTCTAAAATTCTCTTTTTTTTTTGTGTCTCTGCCAGGCTTTGGTATCAGGATGATGTTGGCCTCATAAAATGAGTTAGGGAGGATTCCTCTTTTTCTATTGATTGAATAGTTTCAGAAGGAATGGTACCAGCTCCTCCTTGTACCTCTGGTAGAATTCAGCTGTGAATCCATCTGGTCCTGGACTTTTTTTGGTGGGTAGGCTATTAATTGTTGCCTCATTTCAGAGCCTGCTATTGGTCTATTCAGGGATTCAACTTCTTCCTTTTTAGTCTTGGGAGAGTGTAAGTGTCCAGGAAATTATCCATTTCTTCTAGATTTTCTAGTTGATTTGCGTAGAGGCATTTATAGTATTCTCTGATGGTTGTTTGTATTTCTGGGGTCGGTGGTGATATCCCCTTTATCATTTTTATTGCGACTATTTGATTCTCTCTCTTTTCTTCTTTATTAGTCTTGCTAGCGGTCTGTCAATTTTGTTGATCTTTTCAAAAACCAACTCCTGGATTCATTGATTTTTTGGAGGTTTTTTGTGTCTCTATCTCCTTCAGTTCTGCTCTGATCTTAGTTATTTCTTGCCTTCTGCTAGCTTTTGAATGTGTTTGCTCTTGCCTCTCTAGTTCTTTTAATTGTGATGTTAGAGTGTCCATTTGATCTCTCCTGCTTTCTCTTGTGGGCATTTAGTGCTATAAATTTCCCTCTACACACTGCTTTAATGTGTCCCAGAGATTCTGGTATGTTGTATCTTGTTCTCATTGGTTTCGAAGACATCTTTATTCTGCTTTCATTTCGTTATGTACCCAGTAGTCATTCAGGAGCAGGTTGTTCAGTTTCCTTGTAGTTGAGCGGTTTTGATTGAGTTTCTTAGTCCTGAGTTCTAGTTTGATTGCACTGTGGTCTGAGAGACAGTTTGTTATAATTTCTGTTCTTGTACATTTGCTGAGGAGTGCTTTACTTCCAATTATGTGGTCAATTTTGGAATAAGTGCGATGTGGTGCTGAGAAGAATGTATATTCTGTTGATTTGGGGTGGAGAGTTCTATAGATGTCTATTAGGTCCGCTTGGTGCAGAGATGAGTTCAATTCCTGGATATCCTTGTTAACTTTCTGTCTCGTTGATCTGTCTAATATTGACAGTGGAGTGTTGAAGTCTCCCATTATTATTGTATGGGAGTCTAAGTCTCTTTGTAAGTCTCTAAGGACTTGCTTTATGAATCTGGGTGCTCCTGTATTGGGTGCATAGATATTTAGGAGAGTTAGCTCTTCCTGTGAATTGATCCCTTTACCATTATGTAATGGCCTTCTTTGTCTCTTTTGATCTTTGATGGTTTAAAGTCTATTTTATCAGAGACTAGGATTGCAACCCCTGCTTTTTTTTGTTCTCCATTTGCTTGGTAGATCTTCCTCCATCCCTTTATTTTGAGCCTATGTATGTCTCTGCATGTGAGATGGGTCTCCTGAATACAGCAGACTGATGGTCTTGATCTTTTATCCAGTTTGCCAGTCTGTCTTTTAATTGGAGCATTTAGTCCATTGACATTTAAGGTTAATATTGTTATGTGTGAACTTGATCCTGTCATTATGATATTAACTGGTTATTTTGCTCGTTAGTTGATGCATTTCTTCCTAGCCTCGATGTTCTTTACATTTTGGCATGTTTTTGCAATGGCTGGTACCGGTTGTTCCTTCCATGTTTAGGGCTTCCTTCAGGGTCTCTTGTAAGGCAGGCCTGGTGGTGACAAAATCTCTAAGCATTTGCTTATCTGTAAAGGATTTTATTTCTCCTTCACTGATGAAGCTTAGTTTGGCTGGATATGAAATTCTGGGTTGAAATTCTTTTCTTTAAGAACGTTGAATATTGGCCCCCACTCTCTTCTGGCTTGTAGAGTTTCTGCCGAGAGGTCTGCTGTTATTCTGATGGGCTTCCCTTTGTGGGTAACCGACCTTTCTCTCTGGCTGCCCTTAAGATTTTTTCCTTCATTTCAACTTTGGTGAATCTGGCAATTATGTGTCTTGGAGTTGCTCTTCTGGAGGGGTATCTTTGTGGCGTTCTCTGTATTTCCTGGATTTGAATGTTGGCCTGCCCTACTAGGTTGGGGAAGTTCTCCTGGATGATATCCTGAAGAGTGTTTTCCAACTTGGTTCCATTTTCCCCCTCATTTTCAGGCACCCAATCAGACGTAGATTTGGTCTTTTTACATAATCCCATACTTCTTGCAGGCTTTGTTCATTTCTTTTTCTTCTTTTTTCTTTTGGTTTCTCTTCTCGCTTCATTTCATTCATTTGATCCTCAATCGCTGATACTCTTTCTTTCAGTTGATCGAGTCGGTTACTGAAGCTTGTGCATTTGTCACGTTCTCTCGTGTCATGGTTTTCATCTCTGTCATTTCGTTTATGATCTTCTCTGCATTAATTAGTCTAGCTGTCAATTCTTCCACTTTTTTTTCAAGATTTTTAGTTTCTTTGCGCTGGTACGTAATTCCTCCTTTAGCTCTGAGAGGTTTGATGGACTGAAGCCTTCTTCTCTCATCTCGTCAAAGTCATTCTCTGACCAGCTTTGATCCGTTGCTGGCGATGGGCTGCGCTCCTTTGCAGGGGGAGATGCGCTCTTATTTTTGAATTTCCAGCTTTTCTGCCCTGCTTCTTCCCATCTTTGTGGTTTTATCTGTCTCTGGTCTTTGATGATGGTGACGTACTGATGGGTTTTGGTATAGGTGTCCTTCCTGTTTGATATTTTCCTTCTGACAGTCAGAAGGACTGTCTGTTGGTCTGTTGGAGATTGCTTGAGGTCCACTCCAGACCCTGTTTGCCTGGGTGTCAGCAGCAGAGGTTGCCGAAGATAGAATATTGCTGAACAGCGAGTGTACCTGTCTGATTCTTTCTTTGGAAGTTTCCTCTCAGGGTGACTCCACCCTGTGAGGTGTGGGGTGTCAGACTGCCCCTAGTGGGGATGTCTCCCAGCTAGGCTACTCAGGGCAGGGACCCACCTGAGCAGGCAGTCTGTCCGTTCTCAGATCTCACCGCGCGTTAGGAGATCCACGGCTCTCCCCAAAGCTGTCAGACAGAGTCATTCGCGTCTGCATGGCCCGCCCTCTTTCCCCTAATGGACTGCAGCTGTGCGCTGTCCGCAGAGGTAGAGTCTACAAAAACAGGCAGGCTTCCTTGAGCTGCTGTGAGCTCCACCCAGTTCGAGCTTCCCAGCGTCTTTGTTTACCTACTTAAGCCTCAGCAATGGCGGGCGCCCCTCCCCCAGCCTCGCTGCTGCCTTGCGGATAGATCGCCGCCAGACGGCTGTAGCAGTGAGGGAGGCTCCGTGGGCGTGGGACCCTCCCGGCCAGGTATGGGATATATTCTCCTGGTGTGCCTGTTTCCTTAAAGCGCAGTATTGGGGTGGGAGTTACCCGATTTCCAGGTGTTGTGTGTCTCAGTTCCCCGGCTAGGAAAAGGGATTCCCTTCCCCCTTGCGCTTCCAGGTGAGGCGATGCCTCGCCCTGCTCAGCTCACGCTGGTCAGGCTGCAGCAGCTGACCAGCACCGATGTCCGGCACTCCCTAGAGAGATGACCCCAGTACCTCAGTTGAAATGCAGAAATCACCGGTCTTCTGTGTCGCTCGCGCTGGGAGTTGAAGACTGGAGCTGTTCCTATTCGGCCATCTTGCTCCGCCGCAATAAGCAATTTTAAACAGAGTATACTGGAAAGCAATGACCAGTTGGGTCAATATCTGTAGACATGGAGATTGTGATTGAGTCTAAATACTACTATAACTTCAAATTATTGATTAGCATAAGTTATAGTCCAAGACATTTGCAATAACTATAATGCCATATTAAAATGTCTGTCATTTCTTTTGCTGATAAAGTGGAATGTATTGCACACAGTAGTGTGTTTGTTATTTACATTTGTAATTTAAGGATATGCTAAATTTCAGTTAGAGACAAGTAAAAATTAGATCAGATATGTTTTCCTGTCCAAGTTCATGGATCCCAGAAATCTCTTTATAATCCTGTTGGTGGTCTGTGGATCCCAGATCAAGATCCTGTGCTAGGACTTCCTGTCAGTTGTCCTCTCTCCCTGTCCTCTTTACTAGGTTACCATGACCTGCCTCCTAGATCTTCCTCATTGTTACAGTTTTGTATAAACATCTTAGAATGTCACTAACATCAGGGTAACTTAATAGCATCTGTAAGAGTAAGAAAGCTTGAGCTGTCATTTTTGCTTCAGGCTGCAAAATACAGTAATAAAATTTTTCTTTCCTTCCCTTGCCATTCCTTGCTTTTTTTTTTTTTTTTTAAATAATTATTTAGTGGGAGAATCAAGAAGTGGGGAAAGAAAGATGGCAACTGCAGATGGAGCATAAGGACCACATAGCTCATGGTAGTTTTCCAGATGAGCATGAATATGCAGATTTTAGGCATATGATAATCAAAAGACCTGGAGGTTCTTTCCCTCCTCTCCTTATATTTCAGTGCTACATTCTGATGATCCTAATTAGTTTTTTCTCCCATATGCATTAGGATTTCAATTATGATGGTATGTGTATCAATTTATAAATAGAAAGAAAGGCAGTCTTATGTCATGGATCATCTGATCTCTGTTGGTACAGCAATGGCAGGCAGGGATGTCTCTTAGTCTCAATGTTCTGAATTGTGTGAGCTAGAATGCCCCCATACCTCTGGACATCTAAATGGACATGCCTAGGATGGTGCAAACTGCTGCTTTTCTCAATTAGCATGGAAAAAAAAGCACATCCCAACCCAAATTACCACACAGATTATTTTAGTAATTTGTATTTATCAGAATATGGTATCCTGAACAAAAGATAATAATCCTATTTAAAAAAATATATACAGAGTCATCTTTCTATAGGAAAATGTTGAAACCCTATAGCACGACGTATCACACAAAGCCTGTAGGATTTGTCCACTACTTGCCTTTCAGTTTCTCTTCTGGCACTCTCACATATACCCTGAGATTGGGCCACACCAAACAATCTTCAGATCCCCAGATACACCAGTTCATTTCATGCCTCTGTGCTCCTGTACATACTGTCCCCACTGTCTAGAATTCATTCATCCTGCTTTTTTCTGGAACTCAAAATTTTACACAAATTATACCTAGTTCAATTGAACTTTAGAAATATTTCTCTCACATTTTTGGGAAGCATTGAGCACTTTCTTCCCTGTGTTCTTACACTCCTGTGTTTGGTGTTTGTACGTTGATGGCAGAATTTGTTAATTCTTTCTGCACAGGTTTATTAGGGATCTTCTCAGTTCTGGGCTCAATGTCTAGACATTGATGAATATGACAGATGCCCTCTGCCTTCCCAGAGCTCACAGCTCTGCAAACATTCCACATTATTGTGTCTTCTTATTTGCCAGTTTTTACCATCAACTCAGACAAGGAATACAGCCATCTTTTCCTTATTTTTTCCTCAGACCACTCACAAAGCCTTTACATCGAAGTAGGCTTTATTTACAGAGGGGTTTTTACATTGCAGACATTGAACATATAAAATTCAAGATTAGACAGCTCTTTTTAAAAAAGGTTTTCTACCATCCCACCACAGAGAATTGGCCACATTCCTCAATATCTTCCAACATTCTTCCAGGCTGATTCCTTTCTTTGCTTCTTCAAGACACAATCACATAATAATTTCTTATAATATACATCAGAACAATTTAATTTTTATTTCCTTGTTTACTTCCAACAATATTTTCCAAAACCAATAACTAATTTAAGTACTCTTCTAAAAAAGTACTGTCTACTCTGGGTCATATTCTCTAACAATGTAGAAGTGGTAAAATCTTGGAAATTTTTTGTTTCATTTTCTTCTTCACAGTAACTGGAAGGACTCAGGGTGGAGATTTTCTTTTTCTCATGAATAGATTTATGCACTTCATTCAAACTTTTAGAAGACAAAAGTATCTATAATCAGATTTGGTAATATAATACAATATAAAAATTCTACTATAATATGATACTATATATAGCATTATAGCTTTATAAAAGATTATAATTTCATCTTTACTGATGGCCTACAATAAAAGGTAAGAGATTGTAGAAAGATGGATTTAGCTTTATTACAGGACACTGAGGTTTTCTAAAATGTAGGTGGGTTTGCTGTGCTAGAGCTTACATTATTTGTAATAAAATACCATTTGTAAAATCTTTTAAAAAGACAACCTATGTTACACTTTTTTATTATTATTTTTTATTATACTTTAAGTTCTAGGGTACATGTGCATAACGTGCAGGTTTGTTACATATGTATACTTGTGCCATGTTGGTGTGCTGCACCCATCAACTCGTCAGCACCCATCAATTCGTCATTTATATCAGGTATAACTCCCAATGCAAACCCTCCCTCCTCCCCCCTCCCCCTGATAGGCCCCAATGTGTGATGTTCCCCTTCCCGAGTCCAAGTGATCTCATTGTTCAGTTCCCACCTATGAGTGAGAACATGTGGTGTTTGGTTTTCTGTTCTTGTGATAGTTTGCTAAGAATGATGGTTTCCAGCTGCATCCATGTCCCTATAAAGGACTCAAACTCATCCTTTTTGATGGCTGCATAGTATTCCATGGTGTATATGTGCCACATTTTCTTAATCCAGTCTGTCACAGATGGACATTTGGTTGATTCCAAGTCTTTGCTATTGTGAATAGTGCCGCAATAAACACGTGTGCATGTGTCTTTATAGCAGCATGATTTATAATCCTTTGGGTATATACCCAGTAGTGGGATGGCTAGGTCATATGGTACATCTAGTTCTAGATCCTTGAGAAATTGCCATACTGTTTTCCATAATGGTTGAACTAGTTTACAATCCCACCAACAGTGTAAAAGTGTTCCTATTTCTCCACATCCTCTCCAGCACCTGTTGTTTCCTGACTTTTGAATGATTGCCATTCTAACTGGTGTGAGATGGTATCTCATTGTGGTTTTGATTTGCATTTCTCTGATGGCGAGTGATGATGAGCATTTTTTCATGTGTCTGTTGGCTGTATGAATGTCTTCTTTTGAGAAATGTCTGTTCATATCCTTTGCCTACTTTTTGATGTGGTTGTTTGTTTTTTTCTTGTAAATTTGTTTGAGTTCTTTGTAGGTTCTGGATATTAGCCCTTTGTCAGATGAGTAGATTGCAAACATTTTCTTCCATTGTGTAGGTTGCCTGTTCACTCTGATGGTAGTTTCTTTTGCTGTGCAGAAGCTCTTTAGTTTAATTAGATCCCATTTGTCAATTTTGGCTTTTGTTGCCGTTGCTTTTGGTGTTTTAGACATGAAGTCCTTGCCCATGCCTATGTCCTGAATGGTACTACCTAGATTTTCTTCTAGGGTTTTTATGGTATTAGGTCTAACATTTAAATCTCTAATCCATCTTGAATTAATTTTCATATAAGGAGTAAGGAAGGATCCAGTTTCAGCTTTCTACTTATGGCTAGCCAATTTTCCCAGCACCATTTATAAAATAGGAATCCTTTCCCCATTTCTTGTTCTCTCAGGTTTGTGAAAGATCAGATGGCTGTAGATGTGTGTATTATTTCTGAGGACTCTGTTCTGTTCCATTGGTCTATATCTCTGTTGTGGTACCAGTACCATGCTGTTTTGGTTACCGTAGCCTTGTAGTATAGTTTGAAGTCAGGTAGCGTGATGCCTCCAGCTTTGTTCTTTTGACTTAGGATTGTCTTGGCAATGCGGGCTCTTTTTTGGTTCCATATGAACTTTAAAGCAGTCTTTTCCAATTCTGTGAAGAAACTCATTGGTAGCTTGATGGGGATGGCATTGAATCTATAAATAACCTTGGGCAGTATGGCCATTTTCACGATATTGATTCTTCCTATCCATGAGCATGGTATGTTCTTCCATTTGTTTGTGTCCTCTTTGATTTCACTGAGCAGTGGTTTGTAGTTCTCCTTGAAGAGGTCCTTTACATCCCTTGTAAGTTGGATTCCTAGGTATTTGATTCTCTTTGAAGCAATTGTGAATGGAAGTTCATTCCTGATTGGCTCTCTGTTTGTCTGTTACTGGTGTATAAGAATGCTTGTGATTTTTGCACATTAATTTTGTATCCTGAGACTTTGCTGAAGTTGCTTATCAGCTTAAGGAGATTTTGGGCTGAGACAATGGGGTTTTCTAAATATACAATCATGTCATCTGCAAACAGGGACAATTTGACTTCTTCTTTTCCTAACTGGATACCCTTGATTTCTTTCTCTTGCCTGATTGCCCTAGCCAGAACTTCCAACACGATGTTGAATAGGAGTGGTGAGAGAGGGCATCCCTGTCTTGTGCCAGTTTTCAAAGGGAATTTTTCCAGTTTTTGCCCATTAAGTATGGTATTAGCTGTGGGTTTGTCATAAATAGCTCTTATTATTTTGAGGTACGTTCCATCAATACCGAATTTCTTGTGCTTTTTTAGCGTGAAGAGCTGTTGAATTTTGTCAAAAGCCTTTTCTGCATCTATTGAGATAATCATGTGGTTCTTGTCTTTGGTTCTGTTTATATGCTGGATTATGTTTATTGATTTGCGAATGTTGAACCAGCCTTGCATCCCAGGGATGAAGCCCACTTGATCATGGTGGATAAGCTTTTTGATATGCTGCTGAATCTGGTTTGCCAGTATTTTATTGAGGATTTTTGCATCGATGTTCATCAGGGATATTGGTCTAAAATTTTCTTTTTTTGTTGTGTCTCTGCCAGGCTTTGGTATCAGGATGATGTTGACCTCCTAAAATGAGTTAGGGAGGATTCCCTCTTTTTCTATTGATTGGAATAGTTTCAGAAGGAATGGTACCAGCTCCTCCTTGTACCTCTGGTAGAATTCAGCTGTGAATCCATCTGGTCCTGGACTTTTATTGGCTGGTATGCTATTAATTATTGCCTCAATTTCAGAGCCTGCTATTGGTCTATTCAGGGATTCAACTTCTTCCTGGTTTAGTCTTGGGAGAGTGTAAGTGTCCAGGAAATTATCCATTTCTTCTAGATTTTCTAGTTCATTTGCATAGAGGTGTTTATAGTATTCTCTGATGGTAGTTTGTATTTCTGTGGGGTCGGTGGTGATATCCCCTTTATCATTTTTTATTGCATCTATTTGATTCTCCTCTCTTTTCTTCTTTATTAGTCTTGCTAGCGGTCTGTCAATTTTGTTGATTTTTTCAAAAAACCAACTCCTGGATTCATTGATTATTTGGAGGGTTTTTTGTGTCTCTATCTCCTTCAGTTCTGCTCTGATCTTAGTTATTTCTTGCCTTCCGCTAGCTTTTGAATGTATTTGCTCTTGCTTCTCCAGTTCTTTTAATTGTGATGTTAGAGTGTCAATTTTAGATCTTTCCTGCTTTCTCTTGTGGACATTTAGTCCTATAAATTTCCCTCTACACATTGCTTTAAATGTGTCCCAGAGATTCTGGTATGTTGTATCTTTGTTCTCATTGGTTTCAAAGAGCATCTTTATTTCTGCCTTCATTTTGTTATGTACCCAGTAGTCATTCAGGAGCAGGTTGTTCAGTTTCCATGTAGTTGAGCGGTTTTGATTGAGTTTCTTAGTCCTGAGCTCTAGTTTGATTGCACTGTGGTCTGAGAGACAGTTTGTTATAATTTCTGTTCTTGTACATTTGCTAAGGAGTGCTTTACTTCCAATTATGAGGTCAATTTTGGAATAAGTGCGATGTGGTCCTGAGAAGAATGTATATTCTGTTGATTTGGGGTGGAGAGTTCTATAGATGTCTATTAGGTCCACTTGGTGCAGAGATGAGTTCAATTCCTGGATATCCTTGTTAATTTTCTGTCTCGTTGATCTGTCTAATATTGACAGTGGAGTGTTGAAGTCTCCCATTATTATTGTATGGGAGTCTAAGTCTCTTTGTAAGTCTCTAAGGACTTGCTTTATGAATCTGGGTGCTCCTGTATTGGGTGCATATATATTTAGGATAGTTAGCTCTTCCTGTTAAATTGATCCCTTTACCATTATGTAATGGCCTTCTTTGTCTCTTTTGATCTTTGATGGTTTAAAGTCTATTTTATCAGAGACTAGGATTGCAACCCCTGCTTTTTTTTGTTCTCCATTTGCTTGGTAGATCTTCCTCCATCCCTTTATTTTGAGCCTATGTATGTCTCTGCATGTGAGATGGGTCTCCTGAATACAGCAAACTGATAGGTCTTGAGTCTTTATCCAGTTTGCCAGTCTGTGTCTTTTAATTGGAGCATTTAGTCCAGTTACATTTAAGGTTAATATTATTATGTGTGAACTTGATCCTGCCCTTATGATATTAACTGGTTATTTTGCTCGTTAGTTGATGCAGTTTCTTCCTAGCCTCAATGGTCTTTACATTTTGGCATGTTTTTGCAATGGCTGGTACCGGTTGTTCCTTTCCATGTTTAGGGCTTCCTTCAGGGTCTCTTGTAAGGAAGGCCTGGTGGTGACTAAATCTCTAAGCATTTGCTTATCTGTAAAGGATTTTATTTCTCCTTCACTTATGAAACTTAGTTTGGCTGGATATGAAATTCTCGGTTGAAAATTCTTTTCTTTTAGAATGTTGAATATTGGCCCCCACTCTCTTCTGGCTTGTAGAGTTTCTGCCAAGAGATCTGCTGTTAGTCTGATGGGCTTCCCTTTGTGGGTAACCTGACCTTTCTCTCTGGCTGCCCTTAAGATTTTTTCCTTCAATTCAACTTTGGTGAATCTGGCAATTATGTGTCTTGGAGTTGCTCTTCTGGAGGAGTATCTTTGTGGTGTTCTCTGTATTTCCTGAATTTGAATGTTGGCCTGCCCTACTAGGTTGGGGAAGTTCTCCTGGATGATATCCTGCAGAGTGTTTTCCAACTTGGTTCCATTTTCACCCTCATTTTCAGGCACCCCAATCAGACGTAGATTTGGTCTTTTTACATAATCCCATACTTCTTGCAGGCTTTGTTCATTTCTTTTTCTTCTTTTTTCTTTTGGTTTCTCTTCTCACTTCATTTCATTCATTTGATACTCAATCGCTGATACTCTTTCTTCCAGTTGATTGAGTCGGTTACTGAAGCTTGTGGATTTGTCACATATTTCTCATGTCATGGTTTTCATCTCTGTCATTTCATTTATGACCTTCTCTGCATTAATTATTCTAGCTATCAATTCTTCCACTCTTTTTTCAAGATTTTTAGTTTCTTTGCACTGAGTACATAATTCTTCCTTTAGCTCTGAGAAGTTTGATGACTGAAGCCTTCTTCTCTCATCTGGTCAAAGTCATTCTCTGACCAGCTTTGATCCATTGCTGGCGATGGGCTGCGCTCCTTTGCAGGGGGAGATGCGCTCTTATTTTTTGAATTTCCAGCTTTTCTGCCTGCTTCTTCTTCCCCATCTTTGTGGTTTTATCTGCCTCTGGTCTTTGATGATGGTGACGTACTGATGGGGTTTTGGGTAGGGGTTCTTCCTGTTTGATAATTTTCCTTCTAATAGTCAGGACCCTCAGCTGTAGGTCTGTTGGAGATTGCTTGAGGTCCGCTCCAGACCCTGTTTGCCTGGGTATCAGCAGCAGAGGTTGCCGAAGATAGAATATTGCTGAACAGCGAGTGTACCTGTCTGATTCTTACTTTGGAAGCTTCCTCTCGGGTGTACTCCACCGTGTGAGGTGTGGGGTGTCAGACTGCCCCTAGTGGGGGATGTCTCCCAGTTAGGCTACTCAGGGGTCAGGGACCCACCTGAGCAGGCAGTCTGTCCGTTCTCAGATCTCAACCTCCATGTTGGGAGATCCACTACTCTCTTCAAAGCTGTCAGACAGAGTCGTTTGCGTCTCGGAAGTTTTCTGCTGCTTTTTTGTTGTTGTTGTTTAGCTGTGCCCTGTCCCCAGAGGTGGATTCTACAGAGACAGGCAGGTTTCCTTGAGATGCTGTGAGCTCCACCCAATTCGAGCTTCCCAGCGGCTTTGTTTACCTACTTAAGCCTCAGCAATGGTGGGCGCCCCTCCCCCAGCCTTGCTGCTCCCTTGTGGTTAGATGGCAGACTGCTGTGCTAGCAGTGAGGGAGGCTCTGTGGCCGTGGGACCCTCCTGGCCACGGGTGGGTATAATCTCCTGGTGTGCCCGTTTGCTTAAAGTGCAGTATTGGGGTGGGAGTTACCCGATTTTCCAGGTGTT
This sequence comes from Trachypithecus francoisi, assembly GCF_009764315.1. NCBI lineage: Eukaryota > Metazoa > Chordata > Mammalia > Primates > Cercopithecidae > Trachypithecus > Trachypithecus francoisi. The sequence continues at coordinate 72,337,539 of NW_022681473.1, read as the reverse complement.
GTGTGTCTCATTTCCCCTGGCTAGGAAAAGGGATTCCCTTCCCCCTTGTGCTTCCCAGGTGAGGCGATGCCTCACCCTGCTTCAGCTCTCGCTGGTCGGGCTGCAGCAGCTGACCAGCACCGATTGTCTGGCACTCCCTAGTGAGATGACCCCAGTACCTCAGTTGAAAATGCAGAAATCACTGGTGTTCTGTGTCGCTCGCGCTGGGAGTTGGAGACTGGAGCTGTTCCTATTCGGCCATCTTGCTCCGCCCCCTGTTACACTTTTTTTTTAAGCACAAACCAACTTCTTCATAGTACCCTCCCCTTTTTTATTTTTACTACAAAATGTTTCTGTGGCCTGTGATAGTACTGAGCCATCATTTCATTGTATTTTGAATATTTAAATGTTTAAAGATAGATTTGTTTACTTAGCTTATTTGTATGTAGAGGCTAATATTTTCCTGGCTCTTTGGATATAGGCTTGTGTTAATTTGAATGGAATGGATCTCTATGCACTTAGCTTGTTTTTGTTCTTGTAGTTGTTATTATTATTTGGTGTATTTCATTCCAGAAAAATTTTATGTATATTTATTGTAGATCATTGTCATAAACATCCACATCCACATGATATTTTATATCTGGCTTTGTTCAGCTAATGTTTGATGTGTACTTTGAACAGTGTTTAAAGCAAAACTTTTTAATGATTGTGTAATACTTCATTACATTTATATCAGAGTTTGCTTCACTGTTTTCCCAGGGCTGAGTAATTAAGTTCTTTATTTCCATTTTTTAAATCAGTATAAATAATTCTGTGATTAACTTCTGCTTGGATTGGACGTTTTTATATTTTGAATTCCTAGACATATGATTACTGAATGTGAATAAAATTATTTTTAAGCTCTTGATTTCCAGTTTCCCAAAGGCTGGAAGCAGTATATAATCCTACCAACTATATTGAAAAGTAACTGCTTTATTACTCACCAGTTAGAAATGTGTAAAATCATTAAGACATATGATATGAAAGATATTACTTCATTATTGCCACAAAGAGTGAATTACTACATTGCTATAACTAGAGTTATTACAGTTTTATATATTCAGTTATTAATTGCTTTTACTTTTTTTGCAACTTGATTAATACGTATCCTCTAATAAGCTGTTATGGTCTTCATGTTTATTTTGCTTTATAAGGCCCTTAGATATCATAAACTTATTTTACTGACTAATATGCCTTGCAAATATTCCCCACATTTTTTTTTACCTTTTAATATTTTTAAAATTTTCCATTGACATTTAAGAGATTGTCAGTCTTCATGTCATCAAATCTGCAGATCCTTTCTCTTATTCTAGAAGCTAGAAGACTAAAATAGATGTCTTGACCTCCAGTCTTCTGATTTTGTAATTTTTGGGCTTATGATTTTATCACACAGAATCGGCTGATACATTTTTTTTCTTTCTACTTTAAGATGGTGTGTCCTGGCCGGGCGCGGTGGCTCAAGCCTGTAATCCCAGCCCTTTGGGAGGCCGAGACAGGCGGATCACGAGGTCAGGAGATCGTAACATGGTGAAACCCCGTCTCTACTAAAAAAAAAAAAAAATACAAAAAACTAGCCGGGCGAGGTGGCGGGCGCCTGTAGTCCCAGCTACTCGGGAGGCTGAGGCAGGAGAATGGCGTGAACCCGGGAGGCGGAGCTTGCAGTGAGCTGAGATCCGGCCACTGCACTCCAGTCCGGGCAACAGAGCGAGACTCCGTCTCAAAAAAAAAAAAAAAAAAAGATGGTGTGTCCTAGCGGATGATACGATGATACTGTTTCATTTCTTTCATATTTCAGAACACAAATTTCTTAGCAAATATACAAAATTTAAATTTTATAGTAAATTCAAATGCTAAGATACACAACTAAAAATTCCAAAACAATGGCAAAATTTCAATGCATAATTCAAGATACTTTCATATAAACATAAATGAAAAGGTCGCTGTGGTTCACAAACTGTCTAGCCATGTTTATTGCTACTCTTTACAGCAGCTAAGAAAACAGCTATGTGGTCTATCTGGTTGCAAACCTTGAAAAGCTTCCTCTGTACTTTTATGCTTTGGTGATCAGAAAACTGTTTTATTAGCATTGTTAATAGTAATCTGAATTCAATAACTGTGAAAATGTATTGAGAACCTATGATGTGCTATGTATATGCTCTTCCAGGTGCTGGTGATGCAATCAGACAAGTCCCCTGCTGTTGTTCTGGAGTTTACATTTGGAAGAATTGTATTATATACTGGGGAAGGATGTGGTTACTCTCCTGAAAGCTTCCCTTGGTCACTGTCTTCTTCTTCTCCTCCTCTCTTTTCTCCCTCTCTTCCCCCTCCTCCTCCTTCTTCTCTTACTCTTCTTCCTCCTTCTCTTTTTAAGTGAGGAAGCCCCTAGAAAATATTGTGACAGGGAGAAACTGATTTTAAATAAGTATGACTGAAAAAAAGTCTTTCACTATAATAGAAAATCTTGGTGCTGAGGGAAGAAATCCAAATATTAAAAATTTTCAGAAAATATGTCTTTGAACAGACAAACATTCATGGACTTTTGAAATTCATTACTTCTTTGGTACCTGGGAGACTGACTTGCTGTGGCTTTCAACTCTTCTTGTTAGAGGGATAAAGATTCTGCCTAACATAGTTTCTAACCAAACTTCTACATTCCAATAAACTGAATAAAGTGGAAATATAGCTTCTCACTTTCTCCTAACCTTCAATTAATTATTAATAAAAACTTTAACATACATGTCAGCTCAAGCTTCTGTTTCATATTCTCCTTAAGATGTCCACACATCAACAGGGGCTATGATCTCAGAGTTTCCAGAATAACCTGGGGTGATGTTTTGAATGGCAACGCTGAGGGAAATGGAGGGACTCCCCTGGGAGAGAAAGGTGGTAGGTGGAAGGAACTGTTTTGGGGCAGTCAAACACATGGATGAGCCTGTCCTCACTGGTTTGGGCCAGGGTTTCCTTCACAGCCCCCTCTGTTCTCTAACAAGGTGACTGTCTCAGTTTGGGATGAATGAAACCCAAACCTACTCAAAGTAGATCAAGCAAAAGAGGAACTATTGGAAGGATTCAGGGAAACCTCACAAAAGTCAACTGTGGAAAGGCAGATGGGGAGCTCCCCGCTTTCTAATCTCTACTTCTTTTTGTATGTCTGTCCTGCTCCTGTGCATGCTTTTTAAATTTTTTTCTTTTCTTTTCTTTTCTTTTCTTTTCTTTTCTTTTCTCTTTCTTTTCTTTTCTTTTCTTTTCTTTTCTTTTCGAGACAGAGTCTCACTCTGTCACCCTGGCTGAAGTGCAGTGGTGCAATCTCAGCTCATGGCAAACTCCACCTCCTGGGTTAAAGCGATTCTCCTGCCTTAGCCTCCCAAGTAGCTGGGATTACATGCACCTACCACCATACCCTGCTAATTTTTGTATCTTTTAATAGAGACGGAGTTTCACCATGTTGGCAGGGCTGGTCTCGAACTCCTGACTTCAAGTGATCTGTCTGCCTCGGCTTCCCAAAGTGTTGGGATTACAGACATGAGCCACCATGCCTGGCCTCTGTGCTTGTTTCTTAAGAGGAGCTCACACTTCTTACCAACCAGCATGTGCAAGGCAGAAAGTAGCTGTCAATGCTGAATCTACATGGTCTCCTGCCATTTGACCAGCTATAGACTCTGTTGAGTCCCAAGATGGGGAGAGTATTATAGTTTGTTGGCTGGTTTATGGATTGGCTAGTTTTGAGCCAGCCACCACACTTGTTTGATCAACTGTAGCTCAGACAGAAGGAAGGTCATGATGATCCCACTTATACTAAGCAGGAGCTGTGGGAAGATTCTCTGAAAAAAAAAAAAAAAATGAAAGGGCAAGAAAATTGACCATGTGAATTTAATGAAATGAATCAATGAAAAAAACGAGTGTCTGATATAGTAGCAAAATGAAAGCAGTAAGACATAAAAGCTCACTATAATTCAAAGGTTAAAAAAGTTTTAAAGTATTTGTCAAAAGTGAACAAAACATAGGAACAAGTACGTAAAAGATAAAACTGCAGGGGATAGATAAAAAAGCAGTTAAGGAGGTTACAAATCCAGCTTTTTAACAATATTTATTGAATGTTAACTTCATGCCCAGCTATCTTCTGGGCAGTGATTAGTGAACAAAAAAGATGTTTCCTGTCTGTAGGGGGCTCATAGTCCAGTATGAAGAGCAGACATTAAACAATAAAGAAAGTAAATAAACGCATAATGGAAAACACAGTAAGAGTTGTAAAAACATCCAAAACAACAAATATTCTAACCAACTAATAAACATGCTACTATAAATGAGAGGTTAAGCCAAGATCTAAATGACAAGGCACAATCAGTCATATAAAATCAAAGGAAGGGTTTCCAGGCAGTGGAAACAGCTGGAACAAAGGCCGGAGTGTAGAAACAAGGTTGATGAATTTGAAGAGCCTAAATAAGGATTAGGAATGCTAAAATAAACATTGAAATTATAAAATGACTTAAAAGGAAACATAAGGTTAAAGTTAGAATAAAAAATTTAAAATAGTAAGATAAAGTGAATATCTCGCCAAGGTTTTTGAGGTCAGAAAAATCTTCCTAGAGAAGTAACATCATTAGAAAAATGCAATGGACTGAGTATTTCTGTCCTCCCTAAATCAGTATGTTGAAACCCTAACCCCAAGGTGGCGGTATTAGGAGATGGACCCTTTGGAGGGTTAGACCATTAGTGCCCTTATACAAGATAACCCAGAGAGAGATCCCTCACCCCTTCCCATGTGAGGTTCCAGTGAGAAGACAGCTGTCTTTGAGGAAGCGGGCCGCCACTAGACACCAAATGCAGGAGTGCTTTGAACTTGGACTCCAGATTCCAGGACTAGGGGAAATAAATTTATATTTATAAGCTGGTTGGTCTATGGTGTTTTGTTATAGCAGCCTGAGCAGACTAAGACAAGAAGCTAAAATGATCTGAAAAGAAATTCAAACATAAGAAATATCAGGCAATCTAAAATACATAAATAATATACAACACGCATGCACACACAAACACACACATAGAAATAAAAGAAAAAGTTGCAGGCAAGACAGCCCCAAGGGAATGGCAGAGTCTGTTGTGTGAAGGCCATGGGGACACTGAAAAGTCCAGAAATTTGGGAGTAGAGAGACCTCTTCTTAAGCAGAAATTTCTGGCAGTTCAAATTCAGGAAAAATGGTCTCAAGCAGAGACACTTCTGTATTACAATTTGACATTAACCTAAGTTTGGTATTTGTCATTCATCCGTCCACCCATCCAGCCATCCAATATTTTTTGAAGACGTACTGTGGGACATGCATGACAAATTCAGCCCTCAGAAACAATATCACATCCAGATATCATAAAATCTATCTCTACATCATACTGGTTTAACTGAGAACTATGTAATTAGGTGGCACAGTATTAATTCCCTGAAGAATTGCTTTTATTGAAGTATACTTGAGAGTTTTGCCGTCAGCCCAGGTTGGTGAACTCTGTAAACAAACAACTTACAACTTGTGTCTGTTGTAAGATGTTTACCATGTAAATCTCTATAGCACAAAGTATTTTTTAAAGAAAATTTCCACCCTTCCCTTTGCCAAAGAAATTTTTATCTGAGCTTAGTACTAAAATAGCTATAAATTTTCCAGAAATTTTGAATTATAAAAGATTTTCTAATTTAATTTGTGGATTTAATTTTGCTCTAGCCACACATTAGCCTAGAGCAAAATGTGTGGCTCACCAGCATGTTGTGGTCACATTTTTTTGAAATGCTATCTCCAGCTTTGTTTCTTTTTCCTCTTTCACTCTACTTTTAAGTTATTTTACTTTGTCACATTCTGGTACCTTGTAAGTATGAAATCCTATCCAGAAATATGACAGGGTGTAAGTAGATAAATTATTGTGCCAGGCTCTGTAATACACATTAAGGATACAATAAAAACTAGGCTTTTTTTTTTTTTTGTCGCCAAGAAATTCACAGTCTAGTATGGGTAGAGATGTATAATACGATTGCTACCAGCTGTGAAGCTTTTGCAGTGATTTTAGCAAGTTCTTTTACTTCTTCTCTATTTCCTACCCATTTATCCTATTCTAACCATGAGATATAACATTGATTTTTCTGTCCAAAGCAAGAGATGCAGCAAAGTTGCAGGTAGTTTGGCACAGTGGAAAAAGACTTGAACCTTAAATTAGAAGACCAGGATTTCAAGTCGTGGTTTTTCATTTCAAAGCTTTGTCACCTTGAGCAAGCTATTTTACCTTTAAGTCTTGGTTACTCATCTATATCGTGGATAATGTGAGGATAAAATGAGATAAAGTAAGTGAATCCATGGCTAGTTTTGGTGCTTTCGAGCTATGATCCCATAACATCATGCTCTTACCTGTATCGTAGTGCGTACTAGACCAGCTTTCTTTCTCAATACACTGTAAACTTGTTAGGGCAGAGTACAGTTTTGTTTATTTTTCTATTTCCAGCATCTGGCATATAAAAAACACTGAACAGATGTTTAATCAATGAATTCATTATGAAGAAAGTTAACATTTATTGAATGCACACTTTGTGTTAGGTTAATTGGTTTGAGTACATTTTCTCTAACATGCATTACTTGAAACCTTAAGTATTATCATCCATGTTTTAAATATGGGAAAATTGAGAGTTACGGAGGTTAAATAATTTGTATAAGGCCACATAAAATTTTTCAGTAGAATGGAAATTCAAACCCATTTTTGCTTGTACTTTCTCCACTGCTCTAATCTGCTTGCCAGCAATTGCCACTCCCAGCAGCTGTAAAAATTAATATTTCTGTGCATCAAGGTTCATAGCAATTAAAATAAACATTCTAGCACACATTCTAACTTAATAACATTGTTAAATAATAATACATGTGTGTATGTGCAACAGTACAAATTCCACTCTCCCAAAGTCCTTTGATGGCAAATGATAGCTGTATTAAGTAATATTTGCATAGTATTTTCTACAAGCCTCTTTTCTGAGTGTTTTAGAAATTTTCACTCTTCAAGGCCGGGTGCAGTGGCTCACGCTTGTAATCCCAGAACTTTGGGAAGCCAAGGCGGGCAGATCACCTGAGGTCAGGAGTTCGAGACCAGCCTGACCAACACAGAGAAACCCCGTCTCTACTAAAAATATGAAAAAGTTAGCTGGGCATGTTGGTGCATGCCTGTAATCCCAGCTACTCAAGAGGCTGAGGCAGGAGGCTTGAACCTGGGAGGCAGAGGTTGCGGTGAACCAAGAGCACGCCGTTGCATTCCAGCCTGGGCAAGAGCGAAACTCTGTCTCAAAAAAAAAAAAAAAAAAAAAATAATAATAATATTGAAGACATTTTAGCTCTTCAAGCCTCATAAACATGTGCAGAAGGTATTATTACCCCATCTTAAAGATGAGAGGTTATGTAACTTGTCCAAGGTCACTCAGCTAATAATGTTATGAAATTGAGATTTGAACTCAAGCACTCTAGCTTCAAGTTCATCACCATCATGCTTCACTGCCTCTCAAGTGGTGTCAATGGAGGCTTTTTTGGGACATTTGCAGGCATGCTTGGCTCTCAGTAGACTGACGTGTGGGCTATTCAATCAGGTACTTGTCCTGTGTGCCTCATTGTGGAACTTCATAAAACTGAAATTGAACATCAGTTCAAATCAATTTGTCACATAATCAGATTATGTGCAATCTGATGTTTGGAGAAGCCTAATTGTAACATTGTGTTTGAGGCAGGAGATCAAAAATTGATTGTGTGGCTTTGTTGAATATCAATCATCCTTTTATTTATAGCAAACTGTTGACTTAGGATTATTCAATACATATTGATAAAATATTGGTAAGGTAAATTAATAATAAATTATCAGCTACAAATCATTTGCATTTCACTTAGCATGGAGGGTGAAGGGTAGTTTAGAGTAGATCCTTCGCAGTATATCATTTTGCCATTGCTGTGTAATTTCAAGGTAATCTTGAATAAATATGACTTCAGTCTAGAACTGAAGCTATGCCAATACCCAAGGGGCACCAAATCCACTGAGTACTTTTTATTTCTGAGCATATGTATATATACACCGACCTCAGGAAACTTTGGGAAGCAGTATGGTAGAGTCTAACATAGGCTGACTTTAGAGCCAGGCAGATATTAGTTTAAATCTTAATAGTAATAAAAACTACCAGGAATTGATAGTTCACTATGTATGTATCATTGTACTAAGTGATGACAAGGTAGCACTAATGTTTTTTGTTTTTGTTTGTTTTTTTTTTTTTTTTTTGAGACGGAGTCTCGCTCTGTCGCCCAGGCTGGAGTGCAGTGGCCGGATCTCAGCTCACTGCAAGCTCCGCCTCCCGGGTTTACGCCATTCTCCTGCCTCAGCCTCCCGAGTAGCTGGGACTACAAGCGCCCACCACCTCGCCCGGCTAGTTTTTTATATTTTTTTAGTAGAGACGGGGTTTCACCGGGTGAGCCAGGATGGTCTCGATCTCCTGACCTTGTGATTCGCCCGTCTCGGCCTCCCAGAGTGCTGGGATTACAGGCTTGAGCAACCGCGCCCGGCCGGTAGCACTAATGTTAAAAGTCCCTACTTAGAATCAGCCAAACCAGGAATGAAATCCTGGCTATACCATGTCCTACCTTTGTGATTTGGGCTCCACTTTTTCATCTACAAAATGGGTACAATTGTTGTTGTGAAGATAAAATAAGAAAATCTTTTTCACTAGGAAAGTGAATGTTCATGGATTATTTAGCCTCCCTCAGCTTTCTTATTTGTTAAATGGAGATATTAGTAACCACTTTTTTGGGTGATTATAAGATTTTAATGAGAAAATGTAGGTAATAGACCCGATGCTTATTAATTCCAATTAGTAGGTGCTCAAACATTTGACTTCCTTCCTCTCTCTCCCATTACTGGCATTAAGTCAAAGTTCTTCAGTTGGCTGGATGTCCTCTGGTAAAAGTGTTTCATGAAATATTCTAGTTTTTGTATCCATCAATAATGCACTAATGGATACAAAATATATATAGGGAGCAATATATTTGAATGTGTAAGAGTTATGAACATTCTAGGATATTAAAAAGAAGTGAATGGGCCATTTTTTGTATTTATGCTAAGTGGTTATAATTATTTCAAAACAATTCAGAGTTTTTTTTTTCAGCTAGTTTTTAATCAGATTATCTGAAATCTGATGTTTAGAGAAGCCTAACTGTATTAAACTTTTAAATTCAAAGCTACTTCTTTTGCTTCTGTATATTCCATCACTGCCACTGCTGAAGAATTAAGTATCTCTGTCACTAAGCTTCCTGCAAGATTGATTTCCCCATGTACTGCGGTCTACTCTTGTTACACATTTTTCTATTTCAAGTCTTCCTGAGTGTGAAGTCACATGTCTGCATCTTAGTTACAGAGAGTTTAAGAATGTTAGTTTTCCTATTTCTACATTAGGAGGTAGAATTCCTAATGTAAAAAATTGCAAAAATTTAGGAAAGTGCTAAAAAAAAGTTGGGCATGCACAAAGGACAGGTGTTCAATCTTCTATAACTAATGTATATATTCTCCTATGACTGTTACTAACATTATTTTCAAGTTTTTGCTCTCTTAAATGATGCTGTGCTAAAGATTGTTATATACTAGCTTTAAAAATATTCCTTGGGAGTAGATTTATACAAAAGGAGTTGAGTTAAAAGCCTTCTGTAGTACTGTAGAATATTTCCATAAATGTTTGGTAACACTCCCACCAGTAATAGATATTAGTGTTTTTTCACCACAATCCTGAGTATTATCAGTTAAAATGCTTTACAGAGGATGCTAACTTTATAATTAACTTGCATTTCCATGATGACTAGGAATAATGACATACTTTCATTTAATTATTAGGTCGTTTTTATTCCTTTTACATTTTTTATTTTGTGTGAATTATTTGTTTATATTCTATGTTCATAACTGTATTGGAGTTTCAGTTTCATATTAAATTGTATAAACTTTTGTGTTCCAAGGTTGTACAAATTCATATATATTTCAAATGTATTTTCTTAGTTCATTGTTTGCCTCTTATTTTGGTTTGTTACAATTTGTGATGTTAAAAGTCTAAAAATGTGTGTGTGGTTAATGCTATCTATTGTTCATTAACATTGTGGTTTCTTCCTTTATTTATTTATTTATTTTTAAATTATACTTTAAGTTCTAGGGTACATGTGCATAATGTGCAGGTTTGTTACATATGTATACTTGTGCCATCTTGGTGTGCTGCACCCATCAACTCGTCAGCACCCATCAACTCGTCATTTACATCTGGTATAACTCCCAATGCAATCCCTCTCCCCTCCCCCCTCCCTGTGATAGGCCCTGGTGTGTGATGTTCCCCTTCCTGAGTCCAAGTGGTATCATTGTTCAGTTCCCACCTATGAGTGAGAACATGCGGTGTTTAGTTGTCTGTTCTTGCGATAGTTTGCTGAGAATGATGGTTTCCAGCTGCATCCATGTCCCTACAAAGGACTCAAACTCATCCTTTTTTATGGCTGCATAGTATTCCATGGTGTATATGTTTTAATATTCTTTTAAAAATCAGTTCAAATACATTTCAAATTATATATTTTACAATTTAAAATAATTTCTTATTTTATATTTGACCTTTTAATCCACCAATAATTCACTTTGTTATATGGTAATAGATAAAGATCTAATTTCATTAGGCTTTAAATTGGTTAACTTGGTACTACTTATTGAATAGTCTTTAATTTCTTCATTTATTTATGATGCCTTCCTTGTAATGTAAATAATAGAGATTATTTTTAGGCTATTTTGAAAAAATTAACTTATGTGTTGATTATTATTACTAATCTACATCAAATAGTTTTTGGGTCAATTTCACTTATTTATCCTATGAGATAAGCTCTCCAATGACTTTGTTAAGTCAGTAATTTTGCTATTGCTCCTACATAAAAACATGTATGTCACTCATTTACTTGTCTCCTATTATTTTGAACCAGGTAGTTTGCTTAGAATATCAAGGCTGATATAGACCTATTCTTTCTCCTATCTACTTTGATCCATATGTCTACATAACTACCATTTGATTTGATTCCATACTAGATAAGTTTAAACCCAGATGAGTCAATGCTATATCAGAGCAGTGAAGGGGAAGGCTGATCTGGCTTGGGGCGTGTACCAATTTTCTTGAGGCTAAGTCATAGAAATGACGTGGCAGTGTGTCTATGCTGTACAATCTGCCTTGTTTCCTTTTATCTTTGAACAAATGATTCTACGCTATGTCAACAAATCCTCCATTTGTCCACTAGTTGCCTCTGTTGCCTATTTGTGGTACATTTTTATTCGCAAATAAAAATACCTGTTATAATACAGGTTGAGTATCCCTTATTTGAAATACTTGGGACCAGAAGTGTTTTGGATTCCAGATTTTTTCAATTTTTAGAATAATTGCATATATATAATGAGATATCTTGGGGATAGAACTGAAGTCTAACCACAAAATTCATTTATGTTTCATATGCACCTTATACATTTGGCCTGAGAGTAATTTATATAATATTTTTAATAATTTTGTGTATGAAACAAAGTTTGCGTTAAGTACTTTCATGTGGGATTTTCCACATGTGGTGTTATGTTGCTGCTCAAAAAGCTTCAGATTTTGGAGCATTTTGGACTTTGGATTTTCAGATTAGGGATGCTTAACCTTTATAGACAAACTAAGTTTTATTGACTTAATATATAGTAAGTGAGAGTACCACACATACAATCTTAAATAACATGTTTAAGAAAATGAGTGCGTGCTTTTTATTACTTACGTGTTGGCATTAGGAATTCCTAGGCCAGGATATCAGAAGGAGTTGGGAGGTCTTTGGATTTGTTGAAATTTTAAGTTCAGGACCAAATCTAAGTGACATAAAGTTCTGAGTAAAGCATAGTTGAATAAATGATGGGATAGTTGTTCTGGCTTTCAGCATGACATAACTGATGAGGTTTGTTTTACAGATTTTCAGAGTTCTGAATTTAGATAATCCCCTGTCTAGGCCAGAGGGTCAGCCACAAAATCAGTTTCACTGAGGAGCCACACCACTGTCTTATTCACTAGGTGACATATTCATCCCAGTAAAAAAATGTTTGGAGTCAGACCAGGGTCTGGTCTTCTTGCTTCTTTTGTCAAATGATGAGTGGTTGGATCACCTGACATAACAGTGACTGTGCGGCATTATGTAAGACTTAGGAGAAACAGCAATTGCCACCTGTAACACTCATGAAGAATAAGAGCCTGAATGCTTTAAAGCCATGGCCCTTACATGCCAAAGCCAGAAAAAAAGCATGCCTTACACTATTCGCAATAGCAAAGACTCAGAACCAGCCCAAATGTCCATCAATGATAGACTGAATTAAGAAAATGTGGCACATATACACCATGAAATACTATGCAGCCACAAAAAAGGATGAGTTCATGTCCTTTGCAGGGACATGGATGAAGCTGAAAACCATCATTCTCAACAAACTATCGCAAGGACGGAAAACCAAACACCGCATGTTCTCACTCATAGGTGGAAATTGAACAATGAGAACACTTGGACACTGGAAGGGGAACATCACACACCAGGGCCTGTCATGGGGTAGGGGGAGGGGGAAGGGATAGCTTTAGGAGATATACCTAATGTAAATGGCGAGTTAATGGGTGGAACACACCAACATGGCACATGTATACATATGTAACAAACCTGCACGTTGTGCACATGTACCCTAGAACTTAAAGTATAATAAAAAAATTTAAAAAGCATGCCTTAGAGTCCTTTTTGGTCTACCTGGAAGAAGCAGGTGGCCATGACTTTCAGTTTAGAGATAAATTATTCTACTTGAAGAACTGTGTTCATCCAAATTCAACATGAAATATTAGAAATGGCACAGGTAGTGCCATGGCTAACAAACAGAAAAAGAAAGCTATTTAATTGTTTATTTTACTTGGTCTGAAGAGTTTAGACCTCCCTGCTAAGTACTGAAGAATATAATTTATAACTTTAGCTAAGTTTAATAAAATTTGTGACTACTTTTTCGATTTGCAAAACCTTCATTGTAGAAATCATTGATGGCGCATAGAAAAAGTGAATCAGTGATTACTATGAGCAGTTCTCCGGAATAGCCTATAGTGGCTGCATTTGGAAATTCTTGGGAATGCACTTCAATGAAATATAAAGCACAGAGGTAAAAAGATCATGAATACTTGAAAGTCTCTATCAATTACTCAATACATACAAGTAAAATTTATTTATATTAAACAAGTGAAGACTTGTTGTCAACATAAAAGATAGTAACCCATTGGAACACAAATTTTGTTGGGGAGTAAATGTTTATCATAATAGAAATATGCCATTTATCTTCTTTCCTTTGGGAAAAAAAGTTCTCTAGCTGGAGTTGAATAACTGCTATAAGGATATTGGAGAATCTCTGAGGAGAACAAGTGACCTAGTACAGAAAATGTAGCCTCAATTCTTGTCCTTAATGTGTTTCTAATTTCTATTGACAACACTATAATCATTTTTATAGAAATATTTCGCTGTCATACAGTCAAGTTCAATTTTTATATGACTGGATGTTATAGTTAATACTGTGGTTATATTTCAGGTACTAGAAGAGTGTAGTGGAATGACTCCCTGGATGTTTAGGTGAATAAAGATTAGATTTTTATCTGAAGTGTTGGGTGGTGTATGGCAAACTTGAGTTAGTATCATTTAGGGATATAGCCAAAGTCTGTAAAAATCTTACAACAGAGTTGGAGAACTCTATTTAGAACAAAGTGGGTATGAGTATGGTTAAAGGAAATCTCTTCAATCTGGTTATGATGCAGCACTCTTTTATTAGCAATGTATGAGTGAAGATCAGCAAAGTGACAAGAAGTAGGCAAACATTAAAGCAAAGGTGCTAAACAAAGGACAGCATGCTACTCTGTGCTTCTGGGCAGCTGGATGGTCTATTTCTAAAGATCTTGGGTGGAAGTTATCTACCTTATGTTGCTGTTAGCTTGAGCTGAATAACTTAGGTTAGCAATCTCCTTCTGAAGATCACTGATTCTTAAGAATTCTCATCCTGAGGTCTATAGTGGGAATGGTCTACCTGTGTTCTGAGGATCATCTGTAAATTTTTTTTATTATTATTATACTTTAAGTTCTATGGTACATGTGCACAACATGCAGGTTTGTTACATATGTATACATGTGCCATGTTGGTGTGCTGCACCCATTAACTCGTCATTTACATTAGGTATATCTCCTAATGCTATCCCTCCCCACTCCCTCCTCCCCACAATAGGCCCTGGTGTGTGATGTTCCCCTTCCCGAGTCCAAGTGATCTCGTTGTTCAATTTCCACCTATGAGTGAGAACATGCGGTGTTTGGTTTTCTGTTCTTGTGATAGTTTGCTGAGAATGATGGTTTCCAGCAGCATCCATGTCCCTACAAAGGACACGGGCTCATCGTTTTTTATGGCTGCATAGTATTCCATCGTGTATATGTACCACATTTTCTTAATCCAGTCTGTCACTGATGGACATTTGGGTTGATTCCAAGTCTTTACTATTGTGAATAGTGCTGCAATAAACATATGTGTACATGTGTCTTTATGGCAGCATGATTTATAATCCTTTGGGTATATCCCCAGTAATGGGATGGCTGGGTCAAATGGTATTTCTGGTTCTGGATCCTTGAGGAATCGCCACACTGTCTTCCACAATGCTTAAACTAGTTTATAGTCCCACCAACAGTATAAAAGTGTTCCTATTTCTCCACATCCTCTCCAGCACCTGTTGTTTCCTGACTTTTGAATGATTGCCATTCTAACTGGTGTGAGATGGTATTTCATTGTGGTTTTGATTTGCATTTCTCTGATGGCGAGTGATGATGAGCATTTTTACATGTGTCTGTTGGCTGTATAAATGTCTTCTTTTGAGAAGTGTCTGTTCATATCCTTTGCCCACTTTTTGATGGGGTTGTTTTTTTCTTGTAAATTTGTCTGAGTTCTTTGTAGATTCTGGATATTACCCTTTGTCAGATGAATAGATTGCAAAATTTTTCTCCCATTCTGTAGGTTGCCTGTTCACTCTGATGGTAGTTTCTTTTGCTGTGCAGAAGCTCTTTAGTTTAATTAGATCCCATTTGTCAATTTTGGCTTTTGTTGCCACTGCTTTTGTACAATTTTTCTTTTCTTTTTTCTTTTTTTTTGAGATGGAGTCTGGCCCTGTGGCCCAGGCTGGAGTGCAGTGGCGCGATCTCGGCTTACTGCAAGCTCCAACTCCCGGGTTCACGCCATTCTCCTGCCTCATCCTCCCCAGTAGCTGGGACTACAGGCGCCTGCTACCACGCCTGGTTAATTTCTTTTTGTATTTTTAGTAAAGACGGGGTTTCACAATGTTAGCCAAGATGGTCTCAATTTCCTGACCTTGTGATCCGCCCACCCTGGCCTCCCAAAGTGCTGGTATTACAGGTGTGAGCCACCGCACAGGGCCAGCATTTTTATTTCTTGAATGAGCCATGCCCATTTTAAAATCCCAGGCCCAGTATATTTGCCACTTCCTTTGCCTCAACTGCTTTTTTATTTAATTCAGTTTTCTGTTTACATGGTAGCTCTGAAGAGCTATCTTCCAAAATCACCTTCCTTAAAATAGTCTTTAATCTTTTTCTTTATTTTTATAGTGCTTATCATCATGCCTGAATATTTATTATATATTCATATATTTTTGACCTTTTTTTAGCTCCCTTAGGGCATTGATTTGTTTGGCTTATCTGTCTCTATCTTCTTGCCATCTGGTATAATTCCTGACACATAGCAGATGCTTAATAAATATTTATCAAATTAATTAAAACATCATTTTACTTAGGCCAGAATCTGTCTGACTAGGGCTATATTGCTGCTCAGTAACTTACTTTTACAAAATAGCTTTATTGAGATATATTTCATGTACCATCAAATTTACTCATTTAAACTGCACAATTATTAGGTTTTTAGTGTATTCATAGATATGTGGAACCATCACCATAGTCAATTTCATAACATTCTTATCACTTGAAAAAAGAAGACTTATTTTCTTTAGCTATCATCCACTTATTCCCTGCTCCCTTCTCCCCACAAGTTTTTCTTTCTTAATGAATAGTCTGAATGCTACTTGAGTCACCACTGGTAGGCATTATATATAATGAAGGCCCTTACACAGTTCACACACTGTTGGTGTGCAGCACATGTATATCATCCCTCTTTTATCTTTTAGTACTCTTAATAGTCACAAAGTCAGAGATTTTTTCCATAATTTTCTAAATAAGAAAGTTAGAACCTAAGGAGTTAAGAAAAGTGTCCATGGTCACATAGCTGGTCTTCAGAGCTCTTCTCCCTTAGTGGGGATAATAGAAAGCATGCATGAAATTCACAAGTAGAACTCCCTATTGGTGATTGGGTGGCACCCAGAGTTTTGGTGCTAGGCATTGAGGAAGAGGGTCTTGTTTTATGCTAATGATGAAATGTGATGCTGTACAAAACTACACATAGAAGTGTAATTGATGAAGGTGCCAACACTTTTTAATGTTTTGCTGTCAATAATGACACTTCAGACTTGAGTCATAACAAGAACTATATAGAGATACATTTCCCTTCCTCAGAATGGCCACAAATCTCTTTCAAATTGAAATGATGATAATTTGCTTTTTTTCCCTGTTCATTTATACCTTCATCCATTTAGCAAATGTACCTTTAAAATTCTACAATACTCTAAGTATCTGAAACTTTCAAATTTGGGGATTCTTTCCCCATGAAAAATTATTTAACATATGTAAAGAGATATATGCATAATAATGTTAACCATATTGTTGTCTATAATAAAGAAAAATGGGAAAGTAGTAAAATATCTAATAATATAAAATGGTGAAATAAATGAATGCATTCCCTTGTCTAAATATTACGTAGGCAGTTGAAACAAATATTATTTAATTACTCAGTAAGTGCTCAGGATATAGAGTTATATGACCAAAGCAACATATAAAATTACAAAAACTGTGTGACTTAATTATGTGTAAATAAGTGCATTGATAGGTAGCTTGAGGAAGCCTGTAATCCACCAGATTAGATTTGGCCCCTTTATTATAAGTTCCCAAACCACTCCACACTTTTCCTTTGTTATACTCATCACATTCATAATTAGTTGTGCAATGTCTACTATTTCCATTAGAATGCAGACGCGATGGCAGAGACTGGGTCTGTTTTACTTAACCCTGTATTCTCCAGCACCTAGTATAGTGCCTAGCACAAATTCATAGTAAAATATTTAAATGATTAAGCTGATAAATTGATTAAGCAAAGAAAGAAAACATGCAATTAGATGGAATGGTGGTAGCCTTGTGGACGATGATTAAGTTTGAAGCCTTTGGAATCAGACATTCTGTTCGAAATCTTGTGCTACCCTTCTCTGTTGTATCATGAAGCTTACAAAAACTTTTCATAGCTATAAGCTGTTTTAAACCAAGGACAACTTAACTTTGACCACAAAGAAAAAAAGAAAGAAAGAAACAAACTCTAAAAAAATCCTACACTTTAACTCCACATTCCCTACATATTTACTTTTTGATGTCTCAATTTGTATATTTTTATATTGCCTACCTCTTGATAAATTGTTGTAGTTATTTTAAATAGTTTTGTCTTTTAGTCTTCATACTAAATACATAAGCAGTTTGCACACCACAGTTACAGTATTTGAGTATTCTGAATTTGTCTATATACTTTATACTATGTACTATCAGTGAGTTTTGTATCTTCAGAAGTTTTCTTGTTGCATGTGAACATCCTTTTCTTTCAGATAAAAGAACTCCCTTCAGCATTCTTTGTAAGATGGGTCTGGTGACCCTTTTTGTAAGATGGTGATAAATGTCCTCAGCTTTTATTTGTCTGTATCTCTTGTATTAAAGGATAGCTTTATTGTACACAGTATTCTCGGTGAACAGTTTTTTCTTCAGCAGTTTGAATATGTCATCTCACTCCCTTCTGGCCTGTAAGGTTTCCACTGAGAAGTCTGCTGCTAGATGTATTGGAGCTGCTTTATATGTTATTTGCTTCTTTCTTTTGCTGTTTTTAGACACTCTCTTTGCCCTTCACTTTTGAGATTTTGGTTATTATATGCCTTGAGGTAGTCTTATTTGGGTTAAATCTTCCTGGTGATCTTTGACCTTCTTGTACCCAGATATTTATGTCTTTCTCTATGTTTCGAAAGTGGTCTGTTATTATTTCTTTGAATAGCTTTTGTATTCCTCTCTCTTTCTTTACTCCCTCTTAAATGCCAGTGACTCTTTCATTTGCTCTTTTGTTGCTGTGCGAAAGAACAAAGTGTCCTTTGCTCCTTTTCATTTTATTTCTTCTCCTCTGTGTATTTTTTAGTAATCTGTTTTTGAGCTTATTGATTATTTCTTCAGCTTGATCAGTTCTGCCATTAAGATGCTCTGTCCTTCACTGGTGTCTCTAAGTCACTTTAAGTCCTTTTTCCTTTTGCCATAAAAATGAAGATAATTATAATACACATCTCACTGGGTGGTGATGAATATTATATGAGATAATGTATGTAAAGCATAATGCTGGGCACAGAGAAAGTGTTCAGTAAATTAGAGACATTATGATCATTATTTTTCTGTATTTTCCCAATTTTCCACAGTGTGACTCTGTTGTGTTTATAATTAGAAAAATCAAACTTAAGAAGAAAAAAATAACCAAAATTGGTATATTGCATGAGTCTTCCTCCCTCTTCATCCTAGCTGGCAATTTAGAATGCATTGACCAACTGTTCACCAAAATGTTTTCTAGTTTTTGAAAGTATTGCAAAACTTTTTCTCCTTCATGAATGTTTTAAAGGCATTGGAAAGCCCATGTTTGCAAAATCTGGTGACAATAGAATTGTTCTCAAGTCAAAGACTTTATGGCATAGAAAATATAGTTTGTTGAGTATTTCCTACACATGTACTTACAAAGGATTTGTTAAAAATCCTTTAGTTAATATATGTAAAATATAGAAAATGAATAATTTGGCGTTTAGTACTCCTGAGGAATCTATATTGAGAGAACTTTTCTTTAAATTCAAGTGTCTTGCAGAATGACAAATACTGCATGATTTTGCTTGTGTGTGAAATCTAAAAAAGTTGAACTCATAGTTGTAGAGAGTAGAATGGTGGTTACTGGGGGAATGAGAGGGTGGTTGAGGAGATGTCTGTTAAAGGATACAAAATTTCAGTTAAATCAAAGGAATTAGTTTAAGAGATCTGTTGCACAAGACAGTGAATATAGTTAATAACATTGTATTCTTGAAAATAGGTAATACACACGTTAATTAGCTCAATTTAGCCTTTCCTGTATGTATACATATTTCAAAACACACATGATAAATATATATGATTTTTGTCAATTAAAATAAAAAGGCAAGCAGGTGAGGTTATGGATGTTAATTAACTTCATTTAATCTTCCTACAATGTATACATATATCAAAACATCACATTGTACCCTATAAATATATACAATTATTATTCGTCAACTAAAAAAATAAATCCACATGCCTGGGAAAATAATCTAAGAGATACTACTCAGGAAAATGCCAGAACACCCATCTCTAGGAGAGTTGTGACTTTAATGGGTTGTTAATTGTGCATGCATGGCTAGAGGCTTCTATTGATTAGTGTGCACAGTAAAAACAAATTCCATGTTAAACACTATCATTTCCTCTAATAATAAAATTTCTGGTAAACTCTAACTTTTTCCTCAAGATTCAAGTTAAATGTTATGCTGAGAAGCTGAGAAGCTTTTCATAATTTTCATGGAGCATTAACGTTGTTTTTAAGCTTACTATGTTTATTATATTTATCTGTTCTCCTTAAATGTGCCTCCAAGGAAAAGTATTTGTCTTATTTCTTTTTTGTACCATCTGTGCTTGGCAAAGTACCTTATGTGGAACATGGTCAGGAAATATTTATTAAATGAATGAATAAATAAGTGAATTGGAGACTCTTACAGAGTCATCTTTTTAATCAAGCAAAATTCACAATCAGAAAAAAAGCAGGGAGAACACATGAGTTTGAACGTCTATGTCACAGTTCAAAATTGCTGCTGATCAGGTTTATGCCTAAATACTATTGACCAATAATGATTTCATTTCTTAATTAATTAGTAAACTCAGCTGCCAACTGCTTGAGGGTAGAAATCATCTTTGACTCTCCTGTGTCTGGCACTGTGCTTTAATTATGAAAGGCTTTCAATTCTGTAGGTATATTCTGAAAAATCCCCTTGCAAGATGTTTTCATGATAAAATGGCTCTTGATTTTTGATTCTCAAATTTCATCTTTCATTACAATATAATTTTCTTTCATTAAAATGTTTTCCAGGTGATATTAAGGAAAACTATATTTACATCCTTCAAACTAAATATAATTTTTAAAAATTGGTATAAGTCTTAAGTTACATTACCAATACAACTGGTAGAGTTATTGAATCACATGCACTATGCTTGTACTAGATGCTAGTACACCTCTTCCAGAATCTCTTCCTTGGGAAATTCCTTAGTCTTCTGGGAAAGACAGACAGAAAAATCAGTGATGCAATGGCCTGAGCCTAGAAAGAGGCACTGGGAGTTATAGGAAGCCAGAAGAAGACTATGCTCCTAGCCCAACCCAGAAGGATGACAATTTGCTCAGCCTTTCCAGGGAGTTTAAACAGTTGAGCTGATTTTTTTTAAAAGGAAGGTAGAATCTATTTAGGCAGAGAAGAAGGAAATATATCTAAGAAGGGAAGAAGAAATATATCCAAGAACACAGAGGTAAGATAGAGGTAATGGCCCATTTTGGAGGCCTGAGCAGTTCCACGTGGGTGTACTCTAGACTGTATTTGTAGTGACGGTAAGAACTGAGGCCAAGAAACATGTAAACAGAGTGGAAAGGACCTTGTGTAGCATTACAGAGTGTTAAGCCTTTTTGCTGAAGACTGTGTGGTATCATAGAAAAGTGTTAAGTGGCACTAGTCTGTGGAAGAAAACTTACGCATTTGCAATGGGGAAGGAGAGGAATAAACTAGTAAAACAAATACTACAGTGGTGGAATCTGTAGAACTTTATTACTGTGGCAACTGAATAGCAGATAGCAATCTAAGATTCATATTTCTGTCTTGAAAGACTAGATGAATGCTAATTCCATTCACTTACTCATTCATTTGTTTGTTCATTCAATAAATATTATTTAATACCTACCATTAGCAGAGAATTGCTTTATTTACCATAAATAAATAGATGAATAGGTTATGGGCTTTGATTTCTAGGAGCTCACAGCCTAGTGGAGAAGGCAGAGATGTAGATAAATAATGACTGTACAGTGTGTTAATTACATTATTTTTTAAAGTTTTAAGGTAGAATAAAGACTTAGAAGAGGGTATAATTAATTTTTTTTGGGAGTGACTAGGAAAGTGTGAGAGAGGTGATGATTCTTGGGCTAGTCTTTTTTTTCTTTCCAGGCAAGAAATCTTTATTTATGCCATTACTGATGGGGTTTATGAAATGAAACTACACATGCAAGATTTTTCAAATTGCTATTATCAAGCTTTGCTGAAGCATTTACGACCTTAGTTGGCCGTTTTACTTTCCCTAGACATTTTTTTTTTTTTTAGCTTGAATTTCCTTTTCTTTTTCTCAACTTTTATTTTAAGTTCCGGAGTACATGTGCAGGATGTGCAGGTTTGTTACATAGGCAAATGTGTGCCATGGTGGTTTACTGCATAGGTATTAAGCCCAGCATCCATTAGCTATATTTCCTAATGTGCTCCCTACCCTTGCCACCCCCAACCCCCAATATTATTCTCCTCCCTGTGTCCTGTGTTTTCATTAATCAGATTCTACTTATAAGTAAGAATATGTGGTGTTTGGTTTTCTGTTCCTGCATTAGTTTCCTTAGAATAATGGCTTCAAACTCCATCCATTTCCCTGCAAAGGATGTAATCTCATTCCTTTTTATGGCTACGTAGTATTACATGTACCACATTTTCTTTATCCAGGCTATCATTGATGGGCATTTAGGTTGATTCCATGACTTTCCTACTATAAATAGTGCTGCAAGGAACATATGCGTGAATGTATCCTTTTTTTTTTCTTTTATTATACTTTAAGTTCTGGGATACATGGGCGGAATGTGCAGGTTTGTTACATAGGTATACATGTGCCATGGTGGTTTGCTGCACCCATGAACCCGTCATCTCCATTAGGTATTTTTCCTAATGCTATCCTTTCCCTAACATCCCATCCCCTGACAGGCCCTGGTGTGTGATGTTCCCCTCCCTGTGTCCATATGTTTTCATTGTTCAACTCCCACTTATGAGTGAGAACATGTAGTGTTTGGTTTTCTGTTCTTGTGTCAGTTTGCCGAGAGTGACGGTTTCAAGCTTCATCCATGTCCCTGAAGAGGATATGAACTCAACATTTCTCAAAAGAAGACATTTATACGGCCAAACATGAAAAAAAAAAAGATTTTTTTTTTGTTTTGTTTTGGAGACACAGTCTTGCTCCATCCCCTAGGCTGGAGTGCAGTGGCAGGAACTTGGCTCACTGCAACCTCCACCTCCCGGGTTCTAGTGATTCTCCTGCCTCAGCCTCCTGAATAGCTGCGGTTACAGGTGCTTGCCACCATGTCCAGTTAATTCTTTTGTATTTCTAGTAGAGATGGGGTTTCGCCATATTGGCCAGGCTGGTCTCGAACCCCTCACCTCAGGTGATCCACCCACCTTGGCCTCCCAAAGTGCTAGGATTACAGGTTGAGCCACCACACCCGGCCGTATCTTTTAATAGAATGATTTATATTCCTTTGGGTATATAACCAGTAATGGGATTGCTGGGTCAAATGGTATTTATGCCTCTAGGTCTTTGAGGAATCACCGCACTGTCTTCCACAGTGGTTGAACTAATGTACACTCCCACCAACATTGTAAAAGCGTTCCTTTTTCTCCACAACCTCACCAGCATCTGTGGTGTTTTTTTTTATCTTACTTCATTTTTTAGTAATAGCCACTCTGATTGGTATGAGATGGTATCTCATTGTGGTTTTCACTTGCATTTCTCTAATGATCCGTGATGTTGAACTTTTTTTCATATGTTTGTTGGTCACATGTATGTCTTCTTTTGAGAATGTCTCTTCATTTCCTTTGCCCACTTTTTAAATGGGGTTGTTTGTTGTTTTCTTGTAAATTTGTTTAAGTTCCTTGTAGATGCTGGATATTAGACCTTTGTCATATGGGTAGATTGCAAAAATTTTCCTCCATTTTGTAGGTAGTCTGTTTACTCTGATGATAGTTTATTTTGCTGTGCAGAAGCCCTTTAGTTTAGTTAGATCCTATTTGTCAATTTTTGCTTTCGTTGCTATTGCTTTTGGAGTCTTTGCCGTGAAACTGCTGCCCATGCCTATGTTCTGAATGGTATTGCGTAGGTTTTCTTCTAGAGCTTTTATAGTTTTGGGTATACATTTAAGTCTTTAATCCATTTTGAGTTCATTTTTGTATATGGCATAAGGAAGGCATATGGATAGTCAGTTCTAGCCAGTTCTCCCAGCACCATTTATTAAATAAGGAATCCTTTCCCCATTGCTTGTTTCTGTCAGGTGTGTCTAAGATCAGATGGTTGTAGGTGTGCAGTCTTATTTCTGGATTCTGTATTGTGTTCCATTGACCTATGTGTCTGTTCTTATATAGTACAATGCTGTTTTGGTTACTGTAGCCTTGTAGTATAGTTTAGGTAGTGTGATGCCTCCAGCTTTGTTCTTTTTGTTTAAGATTGCTTTGGGTATTCAGGCTCTTTTTTGGTTCCATATGAATTTTAAAATAGGTTTTTCTAATTCTGTGAAGAAGGTCAATGGTAGTTTAATGGGAATAGCATTGAATCTATAAATTGCTTTGGGCAGTATGCACATTTTCACAATATTAATTCTTCCTCTCCATGAGTATGGAACGTTTTTCCATTTGTTTGTCATCTCTGATTTCTTTGAGCAGTGGTTTGTGGTTCTCCTTGAACCACAAGGTCATTCACTTCCCTTGTTAGCCATATTCCTAGGTATTTTATTCTTTTTGTGGTCATTGTGAATAGGAGTTCATTCATGATTTGGCTCTCTGCTTGCCTGTTGTTGGTTTATAGGAATGCTAGCAATTTTTGCACATTGATTGTATATCCCAAGACTGTGATTAACTTGCTTATCAGCTTAAGAAGCTTTTGGGCTGAGATGATGGTGTTTTCCAGATATAAGATCATATCATCTGCAAACAAAGATAATTTGGCTTCCTCTCTTCCTGTTGGACTACGTTTTATTTCTACCTCTTGCCTGATTGCCCTGGCCAGGATTTGCATTACTATGTTGAGCAGAAGTGGTGAGAGAGGGCATCCTTCTCTTATGCTGGCTTTCAAGGTGAATGCTTCCAGCTTTTGCCCATTCAGTATGATACTGGCTGTGGGTTTGTCACATATCGCT
The DNA here is from genome assembly GCF_009764315.1 of Trachypithecus francoisi. Classification (NCBI taxonomy): domain Eukaryota; kingdom Metazoa; phylum Chordata; class Mammalia; order Primates; family Cercopithecidae; genus Trachypithecus; species Trachypithecus francoisi. The sequence goes on along the minus strand of NW_022681473.1, from coordinate 72,313,029 downwards.
TTTATTGTTTTGAGGTATGTCCCTTCAATATCTAGTTTATTGAGAGTTTTTAAACATGAAGAGATGTTGAATTTTATTGAAGATCTTTTCTGCCTCTATTGAGATAATTATGTGGTTTTTCTCTTTAGTTCTGTTTATGTGATGAATCACATATACTGACCTGCACATGTTGAACCAAACTTGCCTCCTGGGGATGAGGCCAACTTGATCATGATGGATAAACTTTTGATGTGCTGCTGGATTTGGTTTGCCAGTATTTTATTGAGGATTTTTACATCAATGTTCATCAAGGATATTGGCCTAAAGTTTTCTCTTTTTGTTGTAGCTCTGCCAGGTTTTGGTATCAGGATTATGCCGGCCTCATATAATGAGTTAGGTAGGAGTCATTCTTCTTCAATTTTTGGGAATAGTTTCAGTAGAAATCGTACCAAGTCTTCATTATACCTCTGGTAGAATTCAGCTGTGATTCTGTCTGATCCTGGGCTTTTTTTGATTGGTAGGCTATTTATTACTGCCTCAATTTCAGAACATGTTATTGTTCTACCCAGGAATTCAATATTTTCCTGGTTTATGGAGGGTGCCTTTGCCTAGGAAATTGTCGATTTCTTCTAGATTTTTCTAGTTTATGTGCATAGAGCTGTTTATAGTATTCTCTGATGTATGTTTGTATTTCTGGGGGGGTCAGTGGTGATATCCCCTTATCATTTCCAACTATGTTTATTTGATTCTTCTCTCTTAGCCTAGCTAGCAGTCTGTCTATTTTATTATTATTATTATTTCCAAAAAACCAGCTCCTGGATTCATTGATTTTTGGAAGGATTTTCAGTGTCTCCATCTCATTCAGCTCGGCTCTGATCTTGGTTATATCTTGTCAAAGCAGGCTAGCTTTGGGGTTTGTTTGCTCTTGGTTCTCTAGTTTTTTTTTTAGTTGAGATGTTAGTTTGTCAACTTGACATCTTTCTAGCTTTTTGATGTGGACATTTAGTGCTGTAAAATTCCCTTTTAACACTGCTTTATCTTCATCCCACAGATTCTTGTATGTTGTCTCTTTGTTCTCATTAGTTTCAAAGAACTTCTTGATTTCTACCTTAATTTCATTATTTACCCAAGAGTCATTCAGAAGCAGGTTGTTCAGTTTCCAGGTAGTTGTGTGGTTTTGAATCAATTTCTTAATCTTGGTTCCAATTTGATTGCATTGTGGTCTGAGAGACTGTCAGTTCTTGTGCATTTGCTGAGGAGTGTTTTACTTGCTACTAAATGATCAATTTTGGGTAAAAACATGTTCCTTTAGCTCAGTGAAACTTGTTATTACCCACCTTCTGAAGCCCATTTCTGTTAATTCATTCATTTCAGCCCCAGCCTAGTTCTGTGCTCTTGCTAGAGGGGTGTTGCCGTCATTTGTAGGAGGAGGGGCACTCTGGCTTTTTGAATTTTCAGCATTTTTGTGTTTATTCTTTCTCTCTTTGTGGGCTTATCTACCTTTGATCTTTGAGGTTGCTGATCTTCCAGTGGGGTTTTTGTGGGGTCTTTCATTTATGAATATTGTTTTCTGTTTGTTTGTTTTTCTTTTAATAGTCAGGCCACTCTACTGTAGGACTGCTGCTGTTTTCTGGAGATCCGCTCCAGATCCCAGTCTCCTTGGCCTCTCCTGCAGGAGGTGGTTGGGGTCCCCTCCTGATAGAAGATCTCACCCCCTCTGGAGGGATGGGTTCAGGAACCCACCCAATGAAGCAGTCTGATTGCTTCTTAACAGAGCAGGTGTGTTGAACTGGCTGCCTCTATTCTTCACAGCCAGCAGGATGGAATGGCTGAAGTTAGGGAACTGCAGAGATAGCAGCCATCCCTCCAGCTGGGAGCTCCCTCCCAGGGAGAGATCAGATCTCTTGTCTGCAGAACTGAAGACCGCACCCCGACCCTGCCCTGCCGCGCTTCCCCAGTGAGGAGGAGTGAATTGGGCCCAGTTAAAGAAGCAGTCTGGCCCCAATCTGGCAAGGCCACTGTACTGTGCCATGGGGGGCCCCTCCTTGTCTGGGCCATCTGGTCTGGACTCTCCACAGCAGGCAAGCTGGAATGGCTGTTTCTCTCAAACCACAGAGATGGCAGCTGCCCCTCGTTCCGGGAACACAGTCCCTGTCTCAGGTGGACTTCAGCCCTCTGCCTTGGCTGGCTGGCATTCCAAGCCAGTGGGTCTTAACTTGTGAGCTGCCTTGGAAGTGGGGCCCGTAGAACAACACTGCTTGGCTCCCTGTATTCAGCCTCCTTTCTCGGGATGTGTACGGACGGATTTTCCGCTTTGGCAGGGATCTGGGGCCTGAATATGCAAAGCTCCTGGGTCTCTATGTGCGCTTGAGCAGTTGTTTTGCAGAGACTCAGCTCTGTGTATTGGACCCCAGTGGTGTGGGCTCATGAGGGAATCTCCTGTTCTTCGGGTTGCAAAGATCCATAGGAGAAGCGTGGCTTTGCTGGTGGGTCACAGAATCACTCCCAGCATCCCCTGGCTGGGGGTGCGGGTTCCTTTGGCTCCATGTCACTCCTGGGCGGGCTGTTGCCTCGGTGGGTCCAAGCTGCTTGCCTATTCAGTTACAATGTGAGAACTTGGATATTTCAGTTAAAGGTGTTGAATTCACTGGTCCGTTTTCATTTCACTCCGTGAGCGCTGTGGACCTCAGCTGCTTCTAATCAGACATCTCACCCCTCCCCCGTACTAGGTCTTAAAATAAGAATAGAATGCTCAGGGAGGTTGAGGTGGGAGCATCATTTGAGCCTGGGAGGTTGAGGCAGCAAGTGAGCTATGGTCCAGCCTGGGTGACAGAGTGAGAGCTTGTAAAAAAAAAAAGAAAAAGAAAAAATAGAATGCTCCAAGTGTACAAGGGGAAAAGTTTAATCTAGGGAAAGGAGCACCATGAAAAACAGCACGATGCTTTCAAGAAACCACAAGTAATTCAGTATGACTTAAGCATAAGTCTTAAAGTAGTTTGGAAATGGGGCTGGTATGTGATGCTAAACATCATGTATCTAGTGACCATGCTAAGAATTTTTTTATTTATTTAATTTTTAATTTTGGTGTGTACATGGTAAGTATATATATTTACGGGATACATCAGATGTTTTGATGTAGGCATGCAGCATTTTGTACTTGATCAGGCAAATCAACAGTTCTCCACTGGGAGAGTACATCAGACTCATCTGAAGACTTCAAATACATTTCTGAGGTCTTGACTCACCCCACGCCTCTTGCATTAGAAAGCACAAAGGTGAGCTTGCAGTGTACATTATTTTCAAGCTTTATGGACCAATCTGATGCGAAGCCACTGTAGGCAATGGTGGAACCATTGTAAGTTTCAAGTCTTTTCTTCCAATGGCACACAAAGCATTTTTCTGCTTTTCTATTGTTGTGGTGTGACCTACAGCCACCTCATAAAGCACAAATTGGTCATAATGTTTACTGCCCAACCTTGTAATAATCGATTGCCACTTTCTTATCAAATACAAAGAATAAATGGAATCTGATTACTATGGAACCATCTTCCATTGTGGATATATTCTTGTCAGAAACTATATAATGCAAAAATGGCCACAAATGATTTTTTTCTCAAAACTACTTTTGTTATAAAATCTTCCCAAAGTGTATAAAGTATTCAAAAGGTTTTTTATGAACAAATCAGGGAAGGTTGGCACTTGTCTTACTCTTTTCAATTTGCTCAGTAATTAGTAGGGAAATGTCTCATAATGTTTGGTAAATGGAGGAAACAAAAGTGGTATCTACATCTTTTGTTATCAAAATAGATAAGCTATCTAGCCTGACAACAGGAAATGAAATGATGATTTCATGCAGAAAAATGGATTATCTTCCATCCCTGTTGAAATGGCAGTGAAAATATATGAAATATTTAGGAGATAGGCAGTTCACAACTACATCACAGCTTGAAGTTTCAGCATCAGTTTCAAACTCAGTAGGAATGCCTGGATTTCACTTCTCAATTTTGGATGGCAATGAACATAATTAATCAGCATATTGACTAGAAGAGTGAGTAAAATAATGGGAAAGAGAGAAATTGGCTAGCTGAATTGACAATTTCCTTTAGTTTTAATTGTTTTAGTAACTACTGACATTATTTGGAATAGGGAAATAATGAGTCACAGAATTACACAGCTACAGAAACTAAAAAAGTCATTCAGTTCAATTTTCTGCCTTACATTTAAATTTACTTTCTTGACACAATGTTGACTTTCATTTAATCATTAACTTGTAAAATTATGTGACTCCTATATAGTAGTCACTTAATAAATCTGGCTTAAATTAATAAACATATAAACCTTTTCAGTAAGATCCCAGTCAAATGGTTTCTTTTAGGTTGCCGTTTCTTTTATGTCACTAATGATGGGGAAATGGCTCTTTGGACAGTTCAGTTTTAAAGCTTTTCTTCTTTTAAAGCATATTCCACTGTGGTAGAGTATATGCATTTTGGACTTCAGCAATCCTGGGTTGCTATCTACTGCTCATCAGTCATAAATTATTTAACAGGTTATTTAACTTCTCCATTCCCCTGTTTTCTCTCTTACAGAGTGAAACCTACCACTTGCATCATTAAATGAGATAATTCACATGAAGTACTTATCACAGTGCTTAATGGATAATAAATGCTTAATAAATATTAGCTTATTATTATTGCTAATAATATTATTATCTACCTATACAGTCTGCCATTGGTCTTAGGTCTCTTCTACAGAGCCATATAGAACAAACATAATTCATTTTTCAACACAAAGCCTTTTAAATATTTGAAGATGATTATCACATAATTTAAGTAGACAGAGAGGTAAAGAAGATAATAGTAGGTCACTAAAAAGAAGATAATTATCATTCTAATGTCTACCTCCATGAGATTAACTTTTTTAGATCTCAGATATGTACCCTATAAAAATGTACAGTATTATGTATCAATAAAAAATTTAAAAAGACCTATAAGCCATCTCCAGAGTAAATAAAGGAGGCTAAAGAGACATAACTAATTGCAATACCTGACTCTAGACTAGATCCTGTATTGAGGGGGCAAAATGTTATAAAGGTCTTTATTGAGCCAATTAACAAAATTAAAATATGGACACTAACCTAGACAAAAAGTACTGTGTCAATGTTAAATTTCCTGAGGCTAACAGTTGCATTGTGATTACATAAGAAAATGTCTTGTACTAAGAATATGCTCTGAACTATTTATGGATAAATAACTATAATATATAAAAATTACCCTTAAATGGTTAAAAAAAAGAATGTTATACCATGGGGATTTGATATTCTAACACTGTATTTCCCATTCTCGATATTTATCACAGCCATTATAGTGTATATATATTTATTAAAGAGTCCTACATATATGTTAATTTCTTTTTTGTGTGTGCATCATAAAAACAGTGATCTGAGTTTTGAATAGGAGTAAAAATTTACAGTAAAATGTTATAGGTAGATCAATTTCCCTAAAATTTGAATTAATCATTTTCTGTCATTGTTAGGCCATTTGTTAATAATGACAGTTGTTTATATTTGTTTTTCCCATCTAGGCTATGTAATTGTTGTTCTTTGGACTAGAGAAATTTAGCAATTTCTGTAGTAAAATATAGCATTTTGCAGATGTATGTAGGCAATAAGTCAGGCTGATGGGTCTACAACTACTCTGATAATGCAGAACTTCGAGCAAGTTACTTATCTTCTTGGAGCTTTACTTTCCCATTGATAAGATGGGTAGCAGATCTGTTTCATTGGATTTGTGAGATGTGAGAAAATAATAATCATAACTAGCATTTGCTAACCACCTATCATGTGCTAGTCATATACCATGTATATTATATTGATCAATTTTAGGCAAATTGATATACCTAGAACATTTTACTGTAAATTTTTACTCCTATTCAAAAATCAGATCAATTTAAATAACAATTCTGCAAGGTAGAAACTATATTTTCCACATATGTAAGAAACATGGTAATCAAAATGTTACTTTCTGTGGTATTTTCTTCTTTGCAAAATTTCACAAGAGTTTTTCATTTTCATGATGAAAAAAGAGGCAGTAAGGTAGAGTGATTAAAAAGCACTCTGAAGTTCAGTACGAGACTATTTAGGGGCACAGTCTAGCCCTACTATATTCTAGCTGTATGATCTGGGGCAAGTTATTTAACTTTTTAAAGACTTAACTTGTTTATTTGTGAAGTGGGAATGATAAACTTGATATCTATAGGATTTTGTGAGATTGAATGAGATCCAGTATAATAATGCCTAGTAGATTGCAATTTCCGTGTAATAAATAAAAACACTTTAGTGGCACTTCAGGTGCTCTTTGAATTGCTATCTCTATATTAACTAATTTATTCCTCAAGACAACTCTATGAGGTAGGTAGCATCTTTCCCCTCATTTTACAGGTGAAAGACAAAGGCACAGATAAATCATTTACCCTAAATATAGCAGAAAAACAAGAAAGGGGTTGGATCAAAAATAGAAGTGTGTGTATGTATGTGTGTGTGTTTGTCTGTGTGTGTGTATAATCTACAAAGAAAGCACAAATAACAGAAAAAAGTGGAATCAGGGAAAGGACAATATCACATATCAAAGTGGAAGTAGAGCCACAAGCTATCACAGACATTGCTACTGGATTTGTAAATTGGTTCAACCATTTTGGAAAACAGTTTTTTTTACCCACTAGGTTTGAATATTCATGAACCTCATGATCCAGCAAATCCACATGGTTGTGTAAGTATCAAAGAGAAGCTCTTGTATGTGTAGAGTGGGGAGCTATGCCAGCATATTTACAAAAGCTCTTTAAATATAGTAAATATATGAAATAAATCAACTGATGATCAACAGGAAAGTAGGAGAACACATGGCAGAATAGTCACAGAATGGACTATTATATAGCAGTTAAAGTGAATAGACTATGATGACATGCAAAGATATGAGTGAATATCAGCAAATGTAATATTAAGTGAAAAAATATCAAAATATTACATATAAGTTTATAATCTTTTTGTAAAGTTGAAAACAATAAAATAAAATATTTTTATGATACACATAGATTTAATAAACTGTAAAAATGAAATCAAGAAAATCAAGGGCATATTGAAACATGATTCACTAGACTAGTTCATTAGAACTGTTATCTTTGGTGGGGTCAGGCAGGGAATGGGAATGGTAATCATAAAGTGAGATGCAGGTTATTGTCAAGGTCCTAATTTTTGTTTTGAGTGATGAGTTCATGAATGTGTCTTGTGCTGTTAGTAAATAAGTAAATAAACAACTGATCTATATATGGAGCAATAACAGGAGTGTATCATGAATGAAAGATCGTGATTAATCCAATTTTGTTGATTTGAGATCCAGAAAGAGAGAGAAAATAATACCAGGCCATTTGGCTCCAGAGTACATGTCTCAACAGATGTGCTGTATTATTTCTATTGTTGTTTTTATCATTAGTATATTATAAAATGAAATAAGTTGTTATAGTTTATTTAAATATAAGTACCAGATATTGTTCTGAATTCTAGGGAGACAGAGGTGAACAAGGTGGGAACATTGATTCTCTCATTTAGCTTAGATTTTGTTTTGAATTGCTTGTAATGCAATCCTAGCCATTGAGACAAAACAAGAAATCTAATAAGGATATTCTGGAAAAGATTTCTTCCTTTTAAAAGTAACACACAGGAGGGATGTTGTTGTGTTTATACAGGAAGTTAGAAAATGCGGCAGCATCTTTCAATTGGGCAAAGGTGACACATCAATGGTGGAAAGAACCTGGGTCTTTAATAATGTGGAGTAACTGAATTAACCAATCCTGGAGCCACATTATTTAGGATTTACATTAATGGTTCCAGGAGACGGTAAATTTTCCTTTGTTGAACTTTCTTTTACTTTAAATCCAAAGAACCCTAGATGAAAAATAATTTGGTACCAGGAGTGAAATATTGCAAGAAACATACCCTAAAGTTTTGGAATTGTCAGACAGGGTGAGAGAATCATGACATTTCCAGTTCTATCAATAATATTCCCTTAAAAGAATTAAGTCAGTTTTTCCTGAATAGTGATATAAACTCCAAGTATAAAGACCCTGCTTTGCATGGACAACCTAACTGAGGACCATAGATCCATGTTACAAAAGGTATGGTAGGAAGTCCTAGCAAAAGCAATCAGGCGAGAGAAAGAAATAAAGGGCATCCAAATTCGAAAAGATGGAGTAAAACTATTTCTGTTTGCCAATGATATAATTGTATACCTAGAAAACCCTAAAGACTCCTCCAAAAGATTTCTAGATTTGATAAATGAATTCAGTGAAATATCAGGTTAAAAAATCAATGTACACAAATCAATAGCACTGCTGTACACCAAGGATGACCAAGCTGAGAATCAAATAAAGAACTCAATCCTTTTTACAATAGCTGAAAAAAATTAAAATACCTAGGAATATATTTAACCAAGGAGGTGAAAGATCTCTACAAGGAGAATTATAAAACACTGCTGAAATAAATCATAGATGACACAAACAAATGGAAATACTTTCCATGATCATGGACTGGAAGAATCAATATCACGAAAATGACCATCCTGCCCAAAGCAATCTACAGATTCAACGCAATTCATCAACATACCAATATCATTTTTCACAGAATTAGAAAAAATAATTCTAAAGTTCATATGGAACCAAAAAAGCTCAAATAGCTAAGACAATCCTAAACAAGAACAAATCTGGAGGCATCAAATTACCCAATTTCAAATTATACTACAAGGCTATAGTAACTAAAACAACATGGTATTAATATAAAAGTAGAGACATAGACCAATGGAACAGAATAGAGAATCTAGAAATAAAGTCAAATACTTACAACCAACTGATCTTCGACAAAGTATACAAAAACATAAATTGGGGAAAGGACACCCTATCCAATAAATGGTGTTGGGAAAACTGAATAGCCATATGTAGAATAATGATATTAGATCCCTATCCCTCACCACACGCAAAATCAATTCAGATGGATTAATGACTTAAATCTAAGACCTGAAATCATAAAAATTCTAGAAGAAAATCTAGGAAAAACTCTTCTGGATGTTGACCTAGGCAAAGAATTTATGACTAAGACCTAAAAAGGAAATACAACAAAAACTAAAATAAATGTGACCTAACTAAACACGAAGCTTCTGCACAGGAAAAGACATAATAATCAGCAAAAGACATAAGCAGACAGAGTGGGAGAAACAGCAGAAACCCACAGAATGGGAGAAAATATTTGCAAACTATGCATCAGACAATGAAATTATATCCAGAATCTTCAAGGAATGCAAACAAATCGGCAAGAAAAAAATAAATAATCCCATCAAAATAGGCAAATGTCATGAACAGACACTTCTTGCAGGAAGATACACAAATATGTGTAAATACATATGGCCAACAAATATATGAAATAATGTTCAACATTACTAATCACTAGAAATGCAAATTAAAACTACAGTGAGATACCACTTTACCCCAGCCAGAATGGCCATTATTAAAAAATCGAAAAACAACAGATGTTGGTGTAGATGTGGTGAAAAGGGAATGCTTATACACTGCTGGTGGGAAAGTAAATTAGTAAAACCTTTATGGAAAACTGTATGGAGATTTCTCAAAAACTAAAAGTAGATCTACAATTTGATCCAGCAATCCCACTATTTTCCCAAGGGAAAAGAAGTTGTTATATCAAAAAGACATCTACATGCATATGTTCATCACAGCACAATTCACAATTGTAAAGATATGGAACCAATCTAAGTGCACATCAACCCATGAGTGAGTAAAGTGCAATATATATACACCATGGAATACTACTCAGCCATACAAAAGAACAAAATAATGTATTTTGCAGCAACTTGGATGGAGCTAGAGGCCATTATTCTTTTTTTTTTTTTTTGAGACGGAGTCTCGCTCTGTCGCCCGGGCTGGAGTGCAGTGGCCGGATCTCAGCTCACTGCAAGCTCCGCCTCCCGCGTTTACTCCATTCTCCTGCCTCAGCCTCCAGAGTAGCTGGGACTACAGGCGCCTGCCACCTCGTCCGGCTAGCTTTTTTGTATTTTTCAGTAGAGACGGGGTTTCACCATGTTAGCCAGGATGGTCTCAAACAAACTCCTGACCTCGTGATCCGCCCGTCTCGGCCTCCCAATGTGCTGGGATTACAGGCTTGAGCCACCGCGCCCGGCCTAGAGGCCATTATTCTAAGTGAAGTAACTCAGCAATGGACAACCAAATACCGTATGTTCTCACTTATAAGTGGGACCTAATCTATGGGTACACAAAGGCATACAGAGTACTATAATGGACTATGGAAACTCAGAAGGAGGATGAGGGATGAAAAACTACATAGTGGGTACAAAGTACACTAGTTAGGTGTGATGGTTAATACCGAGTGTCAACTTGATTGGATTGAAGGATACAAAGTATAGATCCTGGGTGTGTCTGTGAGGGTGTTGCCAAAGGTGGTTAATATTTGAGTCAGTGGGCTGGGAGAGGCAGACCCACTCTTAATTTGGGTGGGCACAATCTAATCAGCTGCCAGCATGGGTAGATTATAAGCAGGCAAAACAATGTGAAAAGAGAGACTGGCCTAGCTTCCCAGCCTATATCTTTCTCCCATGCTGGATGCTTCCTGGTCTCAAACATCGGATTCCAAGTTTTTCAGTTTTGAGACTTGGACTGGCTCTCCTGGCTCCTCAGCTTACAGACAGCCTACTGCGGGACCTTGTGATTATGTTAGTTAATGCTTAATAAACTCCCCTTTATATATACATGTATTTATCATATTAGTTTGCCTGTCACTATGTGACAGGCAAATTGAAATTTCAGACTTAACCACTATAGAATCCATCCATGTAACCAAAAACCACTTGTACCCCTAAAGCTATTGAAATAACAATCAAACAAAACAGCCCCTAAAAATGCCAAAAAAAGATACAAGTTATGGTAAGGCAACTCTAACTGCTCGTGCCCTGTGTGGCCTTGTTTTGGCATCCTTTGTTAAATTAAATGAGAGAGAGACAGACAGACAGAGAGATTGAGAGAGAGAGAGAGAGACAGACAGAGAGATTGAGAGAGAGAGAGAGAGTACATGTTCATGGGTTTTCTTTTATTTTTCTTCTTTTTTTTTGAGACGGAGTCTCACTCTGTCACCCAGGCTAGAGTGCAGTGGTGTGATCTTGGCTCACTGCAACCTCTGCCTCCCAGGTTCAAGCAATTCTCTGCCTCAGCCTCCCGAGTAGCTGGGATTACAGGTGCCCACCATGACACCTGGCAAATTTTTGTATTTTTAGTAGAGATGGGGTTTCACTATCTTGTCCAGGCTGGTCTTGAACTCCTGACCTCACGATCCACCCGCCTTGGCCTCCCAAAGTGCTGGGATTACAGGCATGAGCCACCACACCTGGCCTATGGATTTTATTTTCCACTAATACCTAGATCATCTGTCTTGTACTTGGTGCCATGAAAAATTAAAAAAAAAAAGAAAAGAAAAGAAAAGAAAAGAAAAAAACAGAGAACATGAGAAGGATCCACAAGAAACTAATGCAAAGCTGTAACAGGCTGAGCAATCCATAACAGATGCTGTCAAAATGCAATGGTGCTTCTGAAGCATGAGAAATCCCAAGTGGCTGGGTGGAAAGAAAAGGCTTGAGATTCCATGCCATTTTTTTCTCTTAGTTAAACCTCTTAGACATGCTTGCTAATAACTATATAGTTAATTTTTCAGAGGCAATTTCTGGGAATGAAAAAAATCATGGATTTATAAGTCAATATAGTGCAAATTCTGATTCTTAGAGGCTGTGCTTGATATTCACCATAATAGTTAAGTGACCCTGGAAAATTCACTTTGCCTCTTTAAGTCTCAATATTCTCATGTAAAATAGAAATAGTCAACATATTTCAAAGGGTGGGTATAAAAATTAACTGTTTGGTGTATAGCAGGTTAGGCAACCCTCCCCTCAACCATTACAATTTACTTTTCCTTTTTCCTATTCTAGGTATACTTAGTCTCCACACTTTCTTTAATTGTATTTGGCCTCTATTCAAGGGTACACTTTTCATATTGTGACTGATTTTGCAATCAATGTGTTTTAACCTCCAGTGTTTCCTACCTGACTTTTTGTTATCTAATTGTAAGCACTTTTGATGCATCTGTTTACATTCAGCTTTTCCCTCTGGTCTTGACATTTCCCTATTGATTGAGAACATCTTTGAGGACCTTCCAACTTTGCCAGTCATCCCTTGCATTTAATATGTAGAGTGGGTCATCACCTCATTCATTGAATGCTTTCTGCTTCTCATGGTTCCTTCCATTTGTGTTGAACTGTATTTAATATAGACTTCTCTCTCTTTCTCTCTCTCTCTCTTTCTCTCTCCCCCTCTCCATCTCCCTCTCCCTCTCTCTTTCCCTCCCTGTCCCTCTCCCTCCCTCTCCCTCCCTCTCCCTCCATCTCCCTCCCTCTCTCCTTTCTCCTCTCGCTCTCCTAGGATGGAGTGCAGTGGTGCCATCTTGGCTCATTTCAACCTCCACTTCCTGGGTTCAACCAATTCTTGTGCCTCAGCCTCCTGCATAGCTGGGACTATAAGGCATGCAACACCATACCTGGCTAATTTTTGTATTTTTAGTAGAGATGGAGTTTTGCCATGTTGCCCAGGCTGGTTTCGAACTCCTAACCTCAAGTAATTCACCTGCTTCAGCCTCCTAAAGTGTTGGGATTACAGGCGTGAGACACCATGCCTGGCTCTTTTGCTCTCTCCCTCCCTCCCTTCCTTCTTTCCCCTCTTCCTCCCATCCTCCCTTCCTCCCTCCCTTTCATGCTTCCTCCCTTCCTCTTTTCTTCTTTCCTTTTTCTTTCATTTCTTCTCTCTCTCTTTCCTCATGTTAACCAACAATTCTATTTGTTGAAAATAGATGATGATTCACTTGAAACACATACACACACACACATGCGCGTGCACACACACCCTTTATGTCTCTAAGCCAGTATTGTATGCATTGGAGAAATCAGTTGCATAATACCTAATACCTATATTGATCATTTAAAAGTGTTGGTTAAAGGCATGCGTTCGATCCTGCCTCTAACTCCTATTTACCGTATGATGTTATATAACCTACTTAGCTTCTCTGTAAAATGGGGATAATAATAGTATCCTCTCTAATGGGTTATTGAAAAGATTAAAAGAGTGAGTTAATTCAGTAGCCTGTCAGAGTGAATGCCTAAAAAAGCATTATCTATTTTTATGCATCTTTGGCACATGTAGAATTATATTAATATGTAATTTCAAAATTTACTATGAAAAGAGGGGGTGCCATTTATTCAATAACCACAGAACCTGAATAATAATAGCTACCATTACTGATCTCCTGTTATATACCAGAGGCTGTGCTAGGTACATTACCCAAATGAACCCATGTGAGCTATTTAAGACTCTGAATCAAGGACACAGTTGACTGAGTATAAATCACTCAATGTCTGAAGTCTATTCCTACTGTAACTGGTTACCAAAAAGTGTTTCCATAGTTAGTTTATATTTGGTGTATTCACCAGAAGATCATCATCATCTGTCTATTCCTATGCTGTCTCTCCCATCCTATACCCACAAATCTCACCTCTCTCCCATCCTTCATATTATCCTTATTAGAGCCTCTTTTATCATTTTTATTCACAGAATATTTCTTTGATCATTTGTTGTGAATAAAACTTGTTTCTCCTCCATAAAAACACTTTCCTTAGAATTTTACTAGTGGATCTGCCTATGTACTGATGCCCTAAGGGAGCTGGAGTTTAAGCCAGCATTATTCAACTTCACAGAAATCCTTCCTAATTGTTTCTCTGCTACTCTGGTCTTGTGAGGTAGAAGTATAAAAAGAGCATTGGAGCAACAGAGGAAGAAGTGACTTAGAGGGTGACAATCACTGTCTATGCAGTCAGAGATTTGGAAGGAAATCCTGGTCATGTCTTCTACTAGATGTGTGACCTTGGGCAAATTAAGCTTTCTAAGCTTCAAATACATCATCTATAAAACTAGGATAAAATTAACACCTGCTTCATAGGGCTGTTGAAGGGGCAACTTTTTTTTTTTTTGAGACGGAGTCTCGCTCTGTCGCCCGGGCTGGAGTGCAGTGGCCAGATCTCAGCTCACTGCAAGCTCTGCCTCCCAGGTTTACGCCATTCTCCTGCCTCAGCCTCCCGAGTAGCTGGGACTACAGGCGCCCACCACCACGCCGGCTAATTTTTTGTATTTTTTAGTAGAGACGGGGTTTCACCGTGTTAGCCAGGATGGTCTCGATCTCCTGACCTCGTGATCCGCCCACCTCGGCCTCCCAAAGTGCGAAGGGGCAACTTTTGATAATCTACTCATAATGCTAAGAGTTTTTGCTGGCATACAAGAAAATTTCTATGTTTGTTGCAATTATTATTTTTATTCTCACTTTTACTATCAGTGCTATCATTTATTGAGCATCTGGCATACATGAGACCTAGTGAAAGGTATATTAAATATGTTGGCTTATGCCTCTTCATTTAAGCATGTTAGATATTATCTTTAACTTTTTGGGGGAGTTTTGCTTTACAGAAAAATGGGGAAGTAGCTAGAGGGGAATATGAGAATAAATGAGGATTAAAAAAACAATATGGGAATTGTGATAACATTTAATGATGATGTAAAAATCTATTATAGAAGGAGAGACAGAAGATGCAAGAGAGAGTAGGATAACTGAGAACATGAGAGAGAATGAAATCCAAAGCATATGGAAAGGGAAGAGGGCGTGATCATTGCTAGGAAGGTATGTTTCATGGTTATAATAGGAAAGAAAGAGAAATGACTGCAGTTTAGGTATTTTTGTACATTTGAAGGTAGGAGGGTATATAGCCAGATACTATTAGGTGGCTTCTGCTTTTTCTTCTACATCTCCTTTTCCTTCTTCTCCTTCCCTTGTTCCTCCTCCTCCTCCTTCCCTTCCTCCTGTCCCCTACTCCTCTTTCTTTAACAAGATACAAGGTAAGCCCAACTACTATAAATAGAGCTAAAGTTTGGGATATTTGATAAATTGGAGAATTTCGCAAAGAGTAGGAGACTGAGCTTATTAGAATAATGCCTGCTGTTAACCTAGTGAGTGAACTCAACTGGGTATCAGACCAAAGGAGCTAGACAGTATTGAGTTTTGGGGTTGGTGATCATGACTATATGACGAAAGCAATTTTTCCAGTTATGTGATGGACTTCTGCAAATTAAGCTGTGTGAATGAGGAAATGAGAAGTCAAAGGGTTAGATTCATTCAGGGTTGGGATGAGCACAATTAAAGCACACACAGGCAAGAAACTTAGAGATATTACTATGATAGTATCATGGGCCATGAATCTGGGCTAGGGTCTGAATGATAGAAGGCTGGCAATTAGAGAGAAAGTGGAGGGGGTCAGGGAATTAGTGATTTCATTATCCAATGAGTTTGGATAATTATTGACATGAGAGTACCAGAGAATATAAGCTGAAAGAATAGGAGTTTGTGGTTGCTTAGTAGGAGATTGAGTTAATTATAGAGGTGATGCTGTTTCTGGCAATGTCATGGTCCAGACTACAGGTAAGGCGAATGAGATATAAGCCTTTCTTATTAAAAACCCAACAAAAGCTTGGACTTGGACTTTCCCATTTGAAGAATCCCCTGGGGCTTCAAGGAACACTGTCTGAAAACTACTGACCCAGGCAAAACTCACTGTCTAATGAAGATCCTCAGTTTCAGGTATTTTCAAATCTGTCAGATATTGGCATTAAAGTTAAAATAATGTCATCCAGGGAAGTCAGGACTTCTGCCTTGCTAGCCACTTCTCTTCCTTCTGTGTCACTTACAGAGACAGACACTGTGACATAAGCTTTAAATCAGATAGACTTGAAATCAAATTCAGCCTATTTCACTTACCAGCTGTGCAATATTGGGCCAGTTACACTCTCCGGGCCTCAGCTCTTAATTCATAATATTAGATGTCATGAAGATTAAATGATACAATTTATCTAGAGCATTTGGCATATAATATGACAGAGGGTTTATATCTTCTGTATTATGAGGCCGTATTATAATTCTTAAGAGCAACGTCTGAGGGGTCTTCTGCCAGAGTTCAAATGTCAGTTTTTAACCACTGATCAACAAAGAGTGAGAAACAATCTCCTTGAGCCTCCGTTTCTCCCTTTGTAAAATAAGATGATAATAGGGCTTTCTTCATTGGGCTGTAGTGAGGATTAAGTAAATTAATGTTTGTGAGGCAGTTACAGTGATAATCAGAGCATAGTGAGTGCTACATAAGTAGTGACTCTTATTGTTGTTAATTATTTCCTCTGCTCCCTATTTTATATGAAGCATTAATAAAAAGTTTAACAACCTGTGTCTTAAGTGGTTGTTCCCTCTACTCTGTACAGAGGCAATGTAAGGAATATGTTAAATCAACTGTTTAGTGTCTATCCATCACTCTAAATAATTAGCATTATTCAAATTGTTTTTCAGTGAAGAGTTCCTCTGGGCTGCTGGGGCCTCTGAGAAGGAGGGTCTTGTTTACTGAGTTGAGAAAGTCCTCATAAGAAAGGAAGCTGACTGCATGAATACAGTACATTGGGTGTGAGAGATGCCTTGCTCACATTTTTGCTCAAAAAACCTGGGCTAGGTTAGCAGTGCAAATGTTGAATGAATGGCTTAATGCTTGTGGTGGGGCTGCTGTGTTTAAGTGGGGACAAGTCTCAGTGGAACTAGAAAGTATTTTTCCTTTCTTTTATGCTCTCTAACCTTCTGCAGTTTTTGGATAAAGAGGTAACTGCATTTTATACACTTCCCCTTTCCATTTTGAACTCTTTCTATTTTTATGGCTTTACCCATACGATTCATCTTACCTCAATGTTCTTCACTGTCTGAAAAACTCTTATTTATCTTTCTAGGCTCAGCTCACATATCACTTTCTCTGTGAAACCTTTCTGACCTTCCCAGGGCAACAACTCTGTGCATAGACAATATTTTTTCCTGTACCCCCACAGCTCTTTGTAAACTCTCTTTGATACCACAAGTCTTTAATTAATTATCCATCTTTTCCACCAGACCCTAGTGTCCATTGAAGGTAGCGTCATGTTTATTTACCCTAGTACTGTCAGCCACTACTTCAGTGCCTGCAATACTTATTATTGAATGAATAAATGAAAGCAAACATGCAGGTCATAGAAATGGCAGTCACAACATCACAGTCTTAAAGCGTATTCGAGTTCTGTGAGTAAGGAGAACTTCCACATCAGATAACTGATGGGAATATAAGACCTACGTCTGTGCTGTATTTGGTGTCTTATACATTGATGAACAATGCAACTAGGTAGAAATTATGACTGATTATGATAGTTATACATGCAATCAAGCTCTTTTGTTCTGACACCCAGTTGAGTTCACTCACCAGGTTAACAGCAAGCATTTGAGTTTGTGACTCAAGACCGAATCCAACCCCCTATTTTGCAATTAAAAAATTAAGGCTCAGTGGTTAGGGTCTCACAACTTAATTTTAAAGGGCAATTCCATAAAGATAGAAGTTGACTGGCTGCTTTAATAGAACTCTACAAGCTGGTTCTTAGGTTACTACAATCTGATCTGAGAGACAATTTTCCCAATGTAGCTGGAGGTTATCAGTCTCATGAGGACTGACTTGCACTAATCAAATTTATAGATGACTTATGTATAAATTAGAATGCTCATTTATTAATTTATAATATAACTGCCACATGTTTGAAAGTATCATTAGCTGATTTGAATGTTTTTCCATACAGAAAACATGAGACATGATAATAATATTTAGAAGACTGATTTCTAACAAAACGCTATTGAGAGACCTGAGTAAAACTGGGCTACCCTGATTTAATTTCTTGATATATTAATTATTAAACTATTTATTTTCAACTATAGTTGACCCTTGAACAGCAAGAATTTGAACTGTATGGGTCCACTTTTATGCATATTTTTAAAAAACCAAATATGGATGGAAAATATAGTATTTAAGGGATGTGAAACTCGTGCATTGGAAGACTGACTTTTCCTATAGACAGGTTCTGCAAGGATGACTGTCCGACTTGAGTATACTGGGATTTTGGTATACATGAGGATCCTGAAACCATCCCCTCAGTATGTACTGAGAGATGACCGTAATTCAGTCCTCAAAAGTTTGCTGAATGCTTGTTTTATGCAAACTGGGTTTCCAAGATGAATCAAATAGGGTTTCTCTTTCCTTGTGGAACACACAGTATAATAAAGAAAAATTAAGAAAGTTCTAAAATGACAGATTGATATAAGACAGATGTTGTAATTTAAGAATGTTCAAAAAACAGTTGGAGCCCCAAAATGAGTGATAAATTTCTCCTGCAATAGACATGGAGGCTTCATGGAAGTGCTATACTTGATCTGGGCTTTGAAGAATGATTAGGAGTTCACTAATTGGACATGTATGTGTGTTGCAGTATATGCAAAACTCACGAAAGTGCTGTAGCATGGGCAATGGCAGTATTTTGATATGGTTGGAGCACAGGGTTTAAGAATGGGGGCAGGAAGAACAGCAAGGAATAAGGCTGAAGTCAGAGGCTAGAACATGAAGGGCTTCACACAGCCTTATTAAATTAGGCAAGGGGTTTTCAGCAAATAGAACCATGTTTATATATACCTTTTGGAGCTGTATTTTTGACATTAATGTGGAGTGTGGATCGGATGAGGGAAAGACAGACAGGAAGGTGTCAAGCAAGAGAGCTGATGGACCTGAGTTAAGATGCTGCTTTGTGTCCGGAAATGGGAGCATAGCTAAGCTAAGAGTAGGCAGACTGTAACTGAATAAAGTTTCCTTTCTGGCCACTGGGGCTCTTTCCAAAATGGCGGTGAATATTAGTCCTGTGGTGCCGCGGCACAGGGAGGACCTTTGGTGAGTCTGAAGTTGTAATGAGACAGAGATGGGCAAGAAATGCGAACTCCTGTCTGTGTAAGTGAGAGGTGACAACGTGCTAGCAGCCTTCGCTCGCTCTAGGCGCCTCCCCGCCCTGGGCATTCACTCTGGCCGCAGTTCAGGAGCCCTTCAGCCCGCCGTGCGCACTTGTGGGAAGCCCTCTCTGGGCTGCCTGAGGCCGGAGCTGGAGCCGGCTCAGTCTGCCTGCCAGTAGGTGTGGAGGGAGAGGCGCCGGCGGGAAACAAGGCTGCGCAAGGTGCTCTAGGCCAGCACGAGTTTTCGGTGGGCCCCGCATTCAGAGTTGCCTGCCGGCACTGCCGGCCCCAGGCAGTGAGGGGCTTGGCACCCCGGCCAGCAGCTGCGGAGGGTGGGCTGGGTCCCCCAGCAGTGCGGCCCGCCAGCCCTGTGCTCAAATTCTCCCGCGCCTCAGCCGTCCCCACGCCGTGCAGGGCTTGGAACCTGCAGCCCGCCACGCCCCAGCGCCCTCACCCGGAGGTGGGCTCCCGTCAGGCCTGAGCCTCCCCAAGGGCTGAGGAGTGAGGGGCCATTGGTGCGGGCTGGCGGCACCTTGGCCCGCGGGAGGTGGGGGGGGGAGGCGGGGATCGCTAGGCAAGCCAGCCGGGCTCCTGAGTGGGCGGGGGACTTGGAGAACTTTTATGTCTAGCTAAAGGATTGTAAATGCACCAATCAGCACTCTGTGTCTAGCTCAAAGTTTGTAAATGCACCAATCAGTGCTCTGTGTCTAGCTAATCCAGTGGGGACTTGGAGAACTTTTGTGTTTAGTTAAAGGATTGTAAATGCACCAATCAATCAGCACTCTGTGTCTAGCTCAAGGTTTGTAAATGCACCAATCAGTGCTCTAGTCCAGCTAATCTAGTGGGGACTTGGAGAACTTTTGTGTCTAGTCAAAGGGTTGTAAATGCACCAGTCAGCACTCTGTGTCTACCTCAAGGGTTGTAAATGCACCAATCAGTGCTTTGTGTCTAGCTCAGGGATTGTAAACACACCAGTCAGCACTCTGTTAAATGGACTCATCAGCTGTCTGTAAAATGGACCGGTCAGGAGGATGTGGGTGGGGTCAGATAAGGGAATAAAAGCAGGCTGCCCAAGCCACCAGTGGCAACCCGCTCGGGTCCCCTTCAACGCTGTGGAAGCTTTGTTCTTTGGCTCTTTGCAATAAATCTCGCTGCTGCTCACTCTTTGGGTCCGCACTGCGTTTATGAGCTGTAACCCTCATGGGGAAGGTCTGCAGCTTCACTCTTGAAGCCAGGGAGAACACGAACCCACCGGGAGGGATGAACAACTCTGGACAGGAGGAAGGAACAACTCTAGATGCACCACCTTTAAGAACTGTAACACTCACCGCGAAGGTCTGCAGCTTCACTCCTGAGGCCAGTGGACCACGAACCCACCCAGAGGGAGAAACGCTGGACAGGAGGAACGAACAACTCCAGACGTGCCGCCTTTAAGAGCTGTGACCCTCACCGGGAAGGTCTGCAGCTTCACTCTTGAAGCCAGTGAGACCACGAACCCACCAGAAGGAAGAAGCTCCAGACACATCTGAACATCTTAAGGAACAAACTCCAGACACAGCATGTTTAAGAACTGTAACACTCACTGCGAGGGTCTGTGGCTTCATTCTTGAAGTCAGCGGGACCAAGAACCCACCAATTCCGGACACATAAGGATGAGGGAACCACAAGGGTTAAGAAATATCACATGGGCCGAAGGCCTGAGTCAAGCTGTGGAATAGAAGACTCTTTACTCAATCAGAGAGTTCACCTTAACCCCCTCAAATTCTCCTAAGTGAAATGAAGACCAAAACCTTTACAGTCAGACAGACATGGGTTAAAATGTTAGTACTATGACTGGTTTTCTGTGCAATTTGTGTGCCTCAATTTTTTTCAAATACAATATAGGTCTAAAACTTTTTTTTTTTTTTGAGACAGAGTCTCACTCTGTCGCCTGGGCTGGAGTGCAGTGGCACGATCTTGGCTCACTGCAAGCTCTGCCTCCTGGGTTCATGCCATTCTCCTGCCTCAGCCTCCTGAGTAGCTGGCACTACAGGCGCCCACCACCATGCTCAGCTAATTTTTTTTGTGTTTTAGTAGAGACAGGGTTTCACTGTGTAAGGTAGGATGGTCTCAATCTCTTGACCTAGTGATCTGCTCGCGTCAGCCTCCCAAAGTGCTGGGATTACTGGAGTCAGCCACTGCACCCAGACTGAAGCATTCCTCCTCACAGACTTATTGAAAGGATTACATAGTATTGTGATGTCTGTAAATTGACTATCAGAGTGGCGGCTCTACAGTGAGGAGGGGGTCCTCAAAAATATTCACTTATTTTCTGTGTGTGTGTTTGTGTGACTGCCAGTGATCATGAAGCCATGAAGTAGGGAGGGAAGTCAGGTGAGCATCTGAGAGATTTCCTGATTCTAATGGTCCAACAAGTGTAGTGGTTGAAGCCTGGATAGGAAGGGAGAAAGCCTGAGTACTGGTCTGGCTCTACCCTAACTTAACTTCCTCACTTTCAGTTCGTACATGGAAGCCACCTTGATCTGAGTGAGTGACAAGAGAGTTAGAATCCGGAGTCATTTGGAGGCAAAGTTTAGGCAGTAGTAGTGACGTCTTATTTTGTTCCTGGGGCTACTGGGCATGGCAAGGATACTTCAGTTAGTAGCCATAGAATGCTGAGATTGTATAAAAGAAAAGGAAAAACATGTCCCTGTCCTGGAGAGAAGTTTTCAGTTCAGAGAGATGTCCTCAGGCTTCAATAGCATAGGCCATTGATTGTGCTCTTGCCTTTTTGTGGAAATAGGCTGCAGAGTTAAAGAACTCTGGCTGAAGTATTGGAGTTTCAGGCTGATGACCACATGTCACAATGACAAAAGCAGAAGGAAAATGAATTTTTTAGCCCTGAATTTCCTGGACTCACACTAGGGCTTCAAGATACATACCCTCCAAGAATATATGATGTGACTCTTACTCATTCTAGTGTCTTCCCGGATACTAAAGAGTCCCAGTTTAGGAATATGCCAGCTCTTTTTTCTCTTTCCATTGTGAGCTTTACTTACTCTTCTGATGATAAAAATGCCAGGATGGATACATTTCAAGGAAATGAACAGTTTAAAATGTTGCCTGTTTAAAAATTAAAATTAATTTGCCCTGTGAGTTGTGAGCCTTATTTTAATAGTACCCTGAATAATTCAGGAGCTGCAGAGTTTGTTCAGAGCTTGTGCTGTGGCTTTTGGCTGTCTTGCTTGGGAAGCAGCCCATGCAGAAATGCTTAGCATGTACAGAATTAATTATTCTGGGGGCTTCAGAGCATAGGATCGTAGGTATATGGTTATGGAAGGTTCAACTTAGAAGAATTTTAAGAAAGGACTGGAAAGGCCATGCAGTTTGGCCCCAACTTGCAGGCTTATCTGAAAGAGGCAAGCTGGTCCAAGGTGTGGATGAAGGGAGAAGTTACTTTTGAATAACTATCTCTGCTTAAAGCTTTTCACTATCTTTTCAGATCCACTGGATAATGTCAAAACTCCTTAGCATGGAACGCAAGGCCCTCAGTTTTCTGGCACCTGTTTACTTTTCCATCTTCAGCTTATGTCCTGCTTCTTTGCAATATGGAGTTTTGACTTTCACAACATTGCACAACTTGTAATTTCTACAGGAATCCTGCTAATTCATGTCTCTCAGCATTTTGCCTACTGCTTCTTCTGTATGGAAGACATTCACATTTACTCTTTTTCTCCTATGAGGACTTTAAGAAGTACTTGTCCTTCATGCTTCAGCCTAATTTTCACCTCCTATGAAAACTTCCATGAAACTCTGAAGTGTTTCAGGTGCCTCTTCTCTGTATTCACTCATTGCCTGTGTTTTCTTCTCTTGCAGTGCCTAATTCTCCCATACAGTCATTGTCTTCTTACACGTTTATTTTTGCCACTGAAACAAAAACTCCTTGAAATCAGAAGCTATTTTATTTATCTGGCCTATAGCAGGCTCTCTTTAAATGCCTGTTGAATTGATTGGTATCAGGTAGACCTACCTTCTTCAGCCTCAGATCTCTTATTTCCCTAAGTTATGGCACAATATCTGAAATTCCATCATTACAGAGTTGATTCCTTTTGGTCAAGCATTGCTATTTCTCTTCAAATGCCCCTCATAGGTAGAGAGTGTACCACAGAGTGTTAGACCTTAAAGGGTCCCTAAAGACTATTCAGATCTCTCTATTTTAAAAATGAGTCAACTGAGAGACAGTTACTCACCCAGAATCACACAGCTTACTAATGGTAAATCCAGGCTTACATTCTGGGAATTGTGACTGCACATTTAAGATCTACTTGTCACATGGAGTTCAAATTCATTCACATCAACAATAAGATACTTGAAAGTCTGTAGTAATGGTGATGGTTGAGAAGAGGCAAATATTACACAAAAGGAAAGGCAGACAACCCTGAAGCTAAACTGCACAGGTTAATGTCATGGAAAGAGGCTTTGAAGCTAGACACACCTATTGGCTGTGGGGCTTCTGACAAAATGCTTTCTCTTTTTGAGCACACTCATTAATGAAGCACATATATATTGAGCTTTTAAAATCTGTTTTGTAACAGAATAATACCCTTTTAGGATTATTGTACAGATTAAATGATATAGGATGTAAAAAAAGTCTGAGAAAGAGAATGTGATCAATAAATGCTTATTCCTTTTCCTGCTTCATGTTTTTGTTCAGGACTGGCCCTACCTTATGTTTTGAGATTTTGAGGAAGGCATGCACAGAACTTAAGATACTGTTACAGGGCTTTTACAAAAACTGGAATGTTTCCAGATACCTCTCAATAGGGTGGAAGAAAAAAAAGCCATGCAAGAAATTCCAGTTCAGAAGGATTCTAATACAGCAGGAATCATTACAATCATTGCTGAAAGATCATCACGGACAGATGCATAGCTTGCCATCTTGTGTTGACCAGAGAGGACTTCTCTGGCCCCAAGATTTCTTTGTATTCTTGTCTGCCACCTACATTACTTTCACCTACCCTACAGTCTGGACATTGAATTTGTCCCCATTTGTTAATTATGCAAACTATACCAAATTTTCATAACTTCTTGTATATACATTGTTTATCTTACTACAATGCCTTGCCTCCATTTTCAGAATAACTGTCACCCAACTGTAAGGACTACTTCAGTTTCATTTCCTCATGAGGCTTTCCTTTGGCTGACAGCCCAGGGTTTTGGGCTCCCTCCTCTGTGTTTAACAACACAGTGCCTACTTCCTTACGATTACTCTTATATGCTACATTATAATTTGTCGATTTATATCACTCTTGAACTAGAGCTACTAGAGAGCAAAAAACTGGTCTTATTTTTCTTTGTATTCCCAATACTTGGCTATTTCCTGGCCATGAGTAGGTGCTCAATAAATGCTTAATTCTTGAAAACTAGGTTTGAGGAAAAATTAGCACATGATTGGTCTAGTTAAAGAATATTCCCAATATATATTTTAATTCTGAATATAAATGGAAAAGATCTTTTGGTTCTAAGTATATTTTTTCTTATTCATAGCTCTGCCTATTATTGATGATTTGCAACTAATTCACAAAACTATTTAGTCATGAGGCTATTGTTTTGTGTAATAGTGGGTCATAGTGTTTTTCTTGCAGAGACTTCAGCAACAGAAAAAGACCACCCTCTTCACTCTGTTACCAAGGCAATATTCTGAGAAGGAGCTACAGTCCAATTGGGTTGAATCTTTCTCATATATCAAAGCCTTTTTTTTTTTTAACAAACCTTGGCAAAATCTTCTCAGAAAGCTTCTGTTTAGAAATATAAAGCTAGAAGCGCAGCTCCATGGCATGCTTTATTCATTTAAAAAATTGTGATCCCAATATAAGCATTTCTTTCTTGGGAGGCCTTTCCATTTTAATCAGCTTTCTTTCCTAGAGAACTGGCCCCTAAAAGTTGTGTACAATTTGTGATGCAGACAGAATGAAAACAAATGAGGGAGAAAAAAGCTGCCACACTGAGGATGGATTTGTTGTTTAGACAGTGGCTCAGTACCTCTTGAATCATTTAAAAGAAAACATTTTAGCTGTCACTCCTGTTTAGGAAACAATGCTGTGATTCTAAAACCTCCTTAACCTGGTCACAGTCTGAAATATAAAGTCTTCTTTATGGGCATCTCTTAAAGGCTTTGGAAAACACCAGGATTGCATTGTTTTGTCAATTAAAAACATGTGTCTCTTAAATAAAACCTGTGCAGGCCACATGGGTCACTAAATGGTGCATGACTGATAAAAACAAGACAAAACAGAACACCAGTGTCATCTTAGATTGCATTAATTTTGATAGTGTTCAAAGTGAAGAAGGCGGTATTGCTTTTGATTCATTTAAAAATGAAAACAACTTGGATCATTGTATTGATCTCTGGGAACTACGATTTCAAGAAGGATATAGCATATTCTTCTTGAAAAAGTGTGTTCAGAGGCAGATCAGGATAGTAGGAAGGCTCAGAACGCCATCTGGAAACTCTTGAAGAAACTAGACTGGTATACTTAAAAACTTACTCTCTTTCCTGCCTTTGAAAGATGCTTTGCAGAGGCATCAATTCTCCAGCATTCCAAAACGAGCTTGTAGGTGGGTGGGTTCCGTTCATATCCATCTCAGTTCTTTGCAACTTTCTGCCTTCCTTATCCCAAAGATCTCCAAATCCTGCTAAATTCCCAATCCCTCCAGTGAGACAGCTTCTCCATACTCCAGATACATCCAACCTGGTCCTTCAACTTCACTGATTCATGTTCATGGAACACCTTCTACAAGATTCTTTGTATAGATGTCTCCAGATAGGCTGAGAGGTAGCACATGGGATGCAAGGCACAGGGTACATGGTGGTTTGGATTCTAGTCCTGCTACTTGCTAGTTGTGTGATCTTGGAGATAATTTAATCTCTCCCACAAGTCTGTTTCCTTATCTTTAAAATAAATAAAACAAGACAATACATCCTCACAGGGATGTGGTTAGGATTAAGTAATATAACATGAGAATGTGGTTGAATGTGGTTGATTTGATAAATGGCTAGTTGCCTTTCCTAGTTGGACTGTCTGCTATCTAACAACATTTATTAGATGATTGAAGAAAACTTTTTTCAATGTCTGCCCTCTTTCTTCTCATAGAAATACGTGTCTGTAGAAAACAAACAAAAAACAAGACAAACAAAAAACCTAGAACCCCAAACAACCTCTTACAAAGAACAAAAGCAGCATGACTCTGTCTCAATAATATAACTTTTACACTAGAGGGTCATCTGTTATAGTTGTTTGTAAAACTAGTGTTTCCTACTGAGGCTGATAGTTCACATTTTTTAGGATTTACCTACTTCATTACTAATTCTCATAGTGACCTTGCAAGTTAGGTGTAGCGCATTACTTTCACTGCCTTACAGGGAAGAAATGGGGGCTTGGAGTCTGAGTGATTTGCCCTAGGACATGCACTACTACAAGACAGAATCAGGATTCAAAGCCAGGTTAGTGTGGCTATAAAAGCCGTACTCTTTCTGCAGCAACATAGATTTCTGAGTCCTTGGGGACAGAAACTTTATCTCAAGCCTTCTTGTAATCCCATTACCTAGCAAAGTGCCCTGCATGAAGCAGATGTTCAATAATAGTTTATTTAATTGGTTTAAATTGAACCAAATGATTATTTCATCACTATCCTTTGCTTTCCTATTTATAATTCCAGTTTTTTAACAAACCTTGGCAAAATCTTCTCAGAAAGCTTCTGTTTAGAAATATAAAGCTAGAAGCGCAGCTCCACGGCATGCTTTATTCATTTAAAAAATTGTGATCCCAATATAAGCATTTCTTTCTTGGGAGGCCTTGGCTTCAATTGACTTGACTTCATTAGTAACTACAAATGCTAATTTCCCAGGACATATCTGAAATCAGGTCATGTATCTGTTAAAAATATTTATCTACCTTTCCAAAGCAATTACAAGAATTTTTCAGAAACTTTCAATTCAATTTATGGGTTGTTTTAAATAGGGCTTTCATGTGTTAAAGTTTAAAAGTAATTGAGGCTATATCAACACTGAGTCATTCTGAGAAAATATTAAGACATGTATCATAATAACGATGATGCTCATTTTCCATATCAAGAGTTTTGGAAATGGTTTCTTGAAATTTTTTGGAGTCCCATTTATTTTCAAGAAGATTGATATTTAAGGAAGGCATGTGTCCAAAACCAATTTTGATATATATATTTTTTCTATACTGACACAACTCTCATCGCTCAATAGATGGTACAACCATACTTGCTTTCCTTCTTTCTTCAAATTTGGAGGTCATCTGGGGGAGACATTTCACCCAGAGGAAAATTCGCTGACATTTATATGAAATAGACCTGAGTTTGAATCTTTCTATTTTTTTTCCCTTTTTTGTAAACCTTTTACGTGAACTCCGTGTATCAGTCCTAACCTGTTTGGTCTGTTCCACACATCATCATGACAGTGATTCTTCTAACTTCAAGTGTAATAATAATCTTTTTCCCTGTTGAAAACTTTTTATTTATTCTCATTTCTATGAAGTGAAGCTTGAAGTTTACATGCTGACATTTAATATTTTCCATGATTTGACTTTAAACTTTGGTTAGGTGTAGTGCTTACAAGAGTGGCTTTGGCCTCAATCAGATATGGGTTGGAGTCCTAGCTGTTGACTAGGGAAACTTATTTAACCTCATTATGTTTCAATTTCCTCACCTATAAAATAGAGATCGTAATAGTGTCCAACTCACAGACCTATTGTAAAGAACAGATGATACATTACGTATATTCTTGGGTCAAGAATCTATTCTCACTATTACTCAAAGAACATATGATTTTATTATTTTATTTTTATCTTTATTTTTTTGAGATGGAGTGCCCCTCTTGTTGCCCAGGCTGGAGTGGTTCAAGAGATTCTCCTGCCTCAGCCTGCTCAATAGCTGAGATTGCAGGTGCCTGTCACCACACCTGGCTAATTTTGTACTTTTAGTAGAGATGACGTTTCTCCATGTTCGTCAAGCTGGTCTTGAACACCCGACCTCAGGTGATCCACCTGCCTAGGCCTCCCAAAGTGCTGGGATTACAGACGTGAGCCACTGCACCTGGCCAATTTTATTTTTTATAGCTGATTTAATCATGCTCAAAAGTTCCACGTCATTTGGAAGCTAGAAGGAAGGTTGAGCGTGGAGGACCCAAAATTTCCAATTACTGATATCTCAGTCCTTTCCAGTTTAGATAATAGCTTTTGGGAGTTTCAGTCCCTTTGGATAATGCTTCTCTTTTAAATCCCACTTCTTCCTTGCTCATCTCTAAGTGCATGACATTATGGTTGATGGCTGATGCTGCATATGGCAGCAGGGAGGAGGGGGCCTGGCTCCCCACATGCAGGCCATTTTACCTTCCTCTGGCTCTTTGAGTCTCCATGGCAATGTCTTCCTTGGCCTGGTCGTTGACATTGGCTTAGCAGCTGAAGTTTATGATTAGTGAACTCATGGTTTATTCTCTGGCCTCCAATGGAGTCTGGTGGAACCCCACGCTATTTCACTCATGCTGAGAATGGTCCTCGTTAGCTCTTTGTTGAAACAGCCCTTCCTGTAGCTTTTATTTATAAGGTCACTTTACTCCAGATACAGCATACTCCATAGTCCAAGGGGGGACTTCTGGATTCCTTGCAACACTGGTGTTGAGGAGCACGTGAAATGCTAATTTAGACTCTCCTAAAATGACTGTGTGATTATTTTTACTCCATGTTGCTAAGGGATTACTTTGCTAGTTGCCTCTCATTGCTGGTCTCTAGTTCCAAATGGAGAGTAGAGTACAACTCATATCTCCTGCCCCTGAGAGTTTGACTTTTTGACGTATCTACTTGCTTCTCTTCTTTTTAAGTAAAAATTCATTTTAAATAGACATTCCCCACTATTCTCCTATACTAGAAGGAGAAAGCTTTTCATTTTGGTTTTATGCTGGAGGAGACCCCTTTGAAGTTCTGGCTTCCTTTTACCCTGGGTTTTACAAGTGGGAAGATGTATTCTTCACATTATGAAAAAAATTATGATTTGAGTTTATTTGACTTGATTCTTGACTTGAGAACATGGAACAACTAAGAACTAGGAAGTACTTGTGCTTGGCATACAATTCAAGCCATCATAAGTGCTCAGTAAATTTTGGTTGCTGTCAGCTTTTCATTATTCCTACCTTTCAATGCATTTGACACTCCTTTCTTCCACACTAAATATAGTATTTTCTACAGGAATTTGGATTTAATTTCAACTTACGCTTTCCATAAAAGATGGTTTATTAAACACTCGACAGAAAGAATTTAATTTCTATACTCTTCCAAAGGTATTAAGCAAATTTAAAACCTGGAGAAGTAATTTTCTAGACAATAATAACATTAAAAAATATCCAACCCTTTAAAAAGCCTTTACATGTTCCAGAAGCCTTATATTTATTATCTCATTTAGTCCTTCCAAATGGTCTTTTGAGCCAGATACTATTATTTTTATTTTGGATATAACTTACTTTAATTAGATTGATTTACGTTTTCAAGGTAACAAGAGTAGGACATGATAGAGCTAGAATGGGAACCCAGGTTTTCTGGTGGCCACATTCGTGCTTTTGTCGATTAGGCTTTATTAGTTCCCACGCATCCTGACTTTTGGTGCAGAAAGTATGCTGCTCCGTAATCCACCTATCTCTTGACCTCCCTCCATCCTGTGTACTCAGAGCTCTAGCCATAGACCACTACTCCCTGCCCTTAAAGCCTCCAGGTATTCCTTCATCAAAGTGGCTTGTTTTAATCTATAACTGTGTTTACAATACTGTCCCCTCTGTCTCCCACCCTACATCCAACTCCATGCCCTTTTCCTTTTATATTCCTACTTTCTCTTAAGTTACTATGAATACTTGCACTCACACTCCTATGAAGATGATGATGTTTGTTTTTACCTCTATCAGGCCATATAACTTACACTGCCCTCTGTAAGAATTTTCTAGGTGTGTGTCTGTCTCCATAAATTGAATGTGAGTTTCTTGAGTGCAAGGGTAGCTTCTTTCTTCATTGTTGAAATAAATAGAATCAAAGACAAGCCTTTTATCAGTGTGAATCACATTAAAGTCTGAGAGAAAAGAGATACTGAGCTCCTGATAACTGCCTGTAGGCACATCTGGTTAAACCAGACAAAATAGGTTACTATGAGGATGGAGGGTGAAGTCAGCTTTTTTAAAAAAAGATCGCAAAGTGATGGCAAAAGGTCTCTGTCATTTGGAAGTTGTCAGGAGCTAGTAGATGAAGTATCTCATATCAAAACTCAATTCATGCCTTCTTCCCATGATTACTTATGAGCATCTACTGTATGCCAGCTACAGTTCTAGATACAGTTCAAGATGTTGAGCATAGAGTGAAGCATCAGCAAACATGGTCACTGGTCTCATTGGACTTACATCTATTTGGGGGAAATAAACACACTAGGAAGCACAGTCTAGCTTGAGGAGGAGCTCTAACAGCAAACTTCCTTCCATGCTTATGCATTTCAGAGAACTTTCTTCTCTTCCCACAGAGAGTGTGGTTCCTATTCCTGGGAATGGAAGGCTACAGGCCAAACTACAGGGCAAATTCAGGAAAGGACTTCTGAAAATTTCTATAATTTCCCGGACTCCAAGCCTTTGCTCATGTCATTTTTCCATCAAACTTATTTCCCTTTCTTCTTAGATCCTGCTGTTTTGTGTCCTCATAGCGTCCTCTTCTTACCCCTACTCATCACACCATCCTTACCACTTGGTATTGTATTTATCACTTTCAGGTTTTGCCCTCAACAACTGAGTGATTGGTTAAATGAAGA
Organism: Trachypithecus francoisi; assembly: GCF_009764315.1. Lineage (NCBI taxonomy): Eukaryota > Metazoa > Chordata > Mammalia > Primates > Cercopithecidae > Trachypithecus > Trachypithecus francoisi. The sequence goes on along the minus strand of NW_022681473.1, from coordinate 72,282,182 downwards.
TACATCTTGACCTTTAGGATTCGTAGTCAGCTCAAGGCTCTTTCCAAATTAAACAGACATGTTAGCAATTTCTCCTAAAATGCTAGGAAATATTCTCCTAAAAATATCTCCTTGTGGGGGAAAAAAAGCAAAAAATAATTTAGCATAATGTGATAAACACTAGCATAGAAATATAAAGACAGTGCAGTGTGATATGTTGGGCATTATACACAAGAGTACTGGAGTCTGACTGCTTGAATTCCAATCCTGATTTTATCACTAATTACCTTTGCGATTTTGGAGTAATTAAACAATGTTTAAGCTTATTTTCTCCACTTGCAAAATGAAAATAAATATAATAGATAATTTCTAGTGTGGGAAAGATCGAATGAGTCAGTTTATGTAAAGTGCTTAGTATTGTAGCTGGAGCACTGTAAGCCTTGCATAAATGTTAGCTATGGTGATTATAATGCAGGGAGTTGAGCTCCAAAAGACTGGAGTAGAGAAATTGTGCTCAGGAAAAGCTTCACAAAGGAGCGGATACTCAAGTTCATCCTCTTTGGATGATTTGAATTTTTCCAGGCAAAGAAGGTATGCTTGAGAAGGCTGTAAGGATTCTAGGCAGAAGAAACAGCAAATACAAGGGCAGAAAAATGTGAGAGAGCTTGGCAATTTGGGAAGTTTTCGGTAATATTTTGGTGTGGCTAGAAAATAAGGTGCACATGGTGTGGAAACAAGAGGAAAGGATGAAGGGATAACAGTGGGGGTAAACTCATGAATCGTCATTTATTTACTAAAGGAATTAATATGTGATGTGGTAGGTCATAGGGAGTTATTAAAGGGTTTTTAGCTGGGGAGTATCACAGTCAGGTGTTTGTTTTAGAAACAAATAAATCATTCTGGTGTTTGGGCTGTGAGGTGATGAGGGACTGAAATGGCAACATCAATGGGTCAGAAGGGATGAAGGGGGTCTGGGAAGGCTGATGGATAGATAGGATGTGAAGTTGAGGAAGAGAGGATGACTCCTGGGTTACTGATCTCAGTAATCTGAATTTCAAAGAGGCAGAGTCTAACAGACCTCATGCATTTTACAGAACCTTTAAAAGCCACTAGGACATGCTGTCAGGAGCATTTGCATTTGAGGATGAAACAGTACATATAGAACTGAATTTTGTATTGAACAGTCCAGACAGCTTTGACTCAGTCTGTCAAAGCTCATTATTGTTTTTCTGCTATGATATTTGGTGGTAGAAATCATCTAGGAAGCACACTGCAAACCAACAAACACTTCAAAATACTTACCCCATCAAAGCTAAAGAGTGACCAGGCATTGAAATATTATTTCATTCTGTATTTACACCACACAATACACATATATATGTATGTGTGTGCATACACACACACACACACTTTAGCAAAGTGTTAGTAGCTTAGCAGGGTCAATAGTCTTGCACTTCTGTTCTGGACCCCACCCCTGGTACCAATTTGCAATATGCTGTATCAGTCCGTTCTCATGCTGCTAATAAAGACACACCTGAGATTGGGTAATTTATAAATGAAAGAGCTTTAATTGATTTACAGTTCAGCATGGCTGGGGAGACCTCAGAAAACTTACAATCATGGCATAAGAGGAAGCAAACATGTCCTTCTTCACATGGTGGCAGCAGGGAGAAGTGCTGAGCAAAAGAGGGAAAAGCCCCTTATAAAACCATCAGATCTCATGAGAACTCACTCACTGTCATGAGAACAGCAAGAAACAGCAAAAGGGTAATATGGTTTGGCTTTGTCCACACTCAAATCTCATCTTGAATTTCCACATGTTGTGGGAGGGACCTGGTGGGAGGTGATTGAATCATGGGGGCAGGTCTTTCCTATGCTGTTCTCATGATGGTGAATAAGTCACATGGGATCTGACAGTTTTAAAAAGGGGATATTTCCTGCACAAACTCTCGTCTGCTGACATGTGAGACATGCTTTTCACTTTCCACCATGATTGTGAGGCCTTCCCAGCCACATGGAACTGTAAGTCCAATAAACCTCTTTCTTTTGTGAATTTGCCCAGTCTTGGGTATGTCTTTATCAGCAGTGTGAAAATGGACAAATACAGGGAGTAATTGTCCCTATGATTCAGTTACCTCCTACTGGGTCTCTCCCATGACACTTGGGGATTATGGACCTACAGTTCAAGATGAGATTTGGGTGGGACATAGAAAACCATATCATTCATTAGTAAGACCTTTATATCTGTACAGAATATTTTAGTTCATGTAGCAATTCACATTTTTCCCTAATAATTCTCACAACTAGTGTGTAAGAGAGGCAAACAGATGTTCTTATTTTGCAGACAAGGAAATCGGCTCTCATAGAAATTAAAAGATTTGTTCAGTGTGGCAGAAATGGTATGTGATTGTGCTGGCTCTTGCAACAAAGTTCTCTTCTTAGGGGGTTGAAATTGGGATCCTGTTTTTGGAGTTCATGTCTAGCACTTCTACAATTGCATTCAGTCAGTAGTTTCTCAGAATCACTATTCACCCTGCAGTTCAAAGAAGCAGTTCTTCAATGAGAACATGTGGACACAGGGAGGGGAGCAATACAGGGGTGGGGGGAAGGGGAGGGAGAGCACTAGGACAAATACCTAAAGCATATCGGGCTTAAATCCTAGAAGATGGGTTGATAGGTGCAGCAAACCACCATGACACATGTATACCTATGTAACAAACCTACATATTCTGTACATGTATCATGGAACTTAAAAAAAAAAGAAAAAAAAGCAGTTTTCTAAAAGAAAATTTGTTGCAATTTATTACTATGTAGATGATATATCTACATATGTCTGAAAGTTACATAGTATAGTATTTATAGGAACTCTTTTGGTTGAAAGTGACAGGAACTGAAAGTAAATTTGTTTAAAAACCAAGATAATGCAATGTTTTATATAACTGGGAAATCTAAGGTGATTAGTGTTTTCCTTTAGCCTTAGCTGGATTGGGGGTTTGAAGAATTTTCTCTCTCCTTCTCTTTCTCTGTCTCTGTCTCTTTCTCCCTCCCTCCTCTTTCTTTTTTCTTTTCCCCACACCCTACTGTTCTTTTATCCTCTGTAGTTCCATCCCTCATTTTTTTTTTTTATTATACTTTAAGTTCTAGGGTACATGTGCATAACGTGCAGGTTTGTTACATATGTATACTTGTGCCATGTTGGTGTGCTGCACCCATCAACTCGTCAGCACCCATCAACTCGTCATTTACGTCAGGTATAACTCCCAATGCAATCCCTCCCCCCTCCCCCCCCCGTGATAGGCCCCAGTGTGTGATGTTCCCCTTCCCGAGTCCAAGTGATCTCATTGTTCAGTTCCCACCTATGAGTGAGAACATGCGGTGTTTGGTTTTCTGTTCTTGTGATAGTTTGCTAAGAATGATGGTTTCCAGCTGCATCCATGTCCCTACAAAGGACTCAAACTGATCCTTTTTTATGGCTGCATAGTATTCCATGGTGTATATGTGCCACATTTTCTTAATCCAGTCTGTCACTGATGGACATTTGGGTTGATTCCAAGTCTTTGCTATTGTGAATAGTACCACAATAAACATACGTGTGCATGTGTTTTTATAGCAGCATGATTTGTAATCCTTTGGGTATATACCCATTAATGGGATGGCTGGGTCATATGGTACTTCTAGTTCTAGATCCTTGAGGAATTGCCATACTGTTTTCCATAATGGTTGAACTAGTTTACAATCCCACCAACAGTGTAAAAGTGTTCCTATTTCTCCACATCCTCTCCAGCACCTGTTGTTTCCTGACTTTTGAATGATTGCCATTCTAACTGGTGTGAGATGGTATCTCATTGTGGTTTTGATTTGCATTTCTCTGATGGCCAGTGATGATTAGCATTTTTTCATGTATCTATTGGCTGTATGAATGTCTTCTTTTGAGAAGTGTCTGTTCATATCCTTTGCCCACTTTTTGATGTGGTTGTTTGTTTTTTCCTTGTAAATTTGTTTGAGTTCTTTGTAGGTTCTGGATGTTAGCCCTTTGTCAGATGATTAGATTGCAAAACTTTTCTCCCATTCTGTAGGTTGCCTGTTCACTCTGATGGTAGTTTCTTTTGCTGTGCAGAAGCCTTTAGTTTAATTAGATCCCATTTGTCAATTTTGGCTTTTGTTGCCGTTGCTTTTGGTGTTTTAGACATGAAGTCCTTGCCCTGCCTATGTCCTGAATGGTACTACCTAGGTTTTCTTCTAGGGTTTTTATGGTATTAGGTCTAACATTTAAGCCTCTAATCCATCTTGAATTAATTTTCATATAAGGAGTAAGGAAAGGATCCAGTTTCAGCTTTCTACTTATGGCTAGCCATTTTCCCAGCACCATTTATTAAATAGGGAATCCTTTCCCCATTTCTTGTTTCTCTCAGGTTTATCAAAGATCAGATGGGTGTAGATGTGTGTTATTATTTCTGAAGACTCTGTTCTGTTCCATTGGTCTATATCTCTGTTTTGGTACCAGTACCATGCTGTTTTGGTTACCGTAGCCTTGTAGTATAGTTTGAAGTCAGGTAGCGTGATGCCTCCAGCTTTGTTCTTTTGACTTAGGATTGTCTTGGCAATGCGGGCTCTTTTTTGGTTCCATATGAACTTTAAAGCAGTTTTTTTCAATTCTGTGAAGAAAGTCATTGGTAGCTTGATGGGGATGGCATTGAATCTATAAATACCTTGGGCAGTATGGCCATTTTCATGATATTGATTCTTCCTATCCATGAGCATGGTATTCTTCTTCCATTTGTTTGTGTCCTCTTTGATTTCACTGAGCAGTGGTTTGTAGTTCTCCTTGAAGAGGTCCTTTACATCCCTTGTAAGTTGGATTCCTAGGTATTTGATTCTCTTTGAAGCAATTGTGAATGGAAGTTCATTCCTGATTTGGCTCTCTGTTTGTCTGTTACTGGTGTGTAAGAATGCTTGTGATTTTTGCACATTAATTTTGTATCCTGAGACTTTGCTGAAGTTGCTTATCAGCTTAGGAGATTTGGGGCTGAGGTGATGGGGTTTTCTAAATATACAATCATGTCATCTGCAAACAGGGACAATTTGACTTCTTCTTTTCCTAACTGAATACCCTTGATTTCTTTCTCTTGCCTGATTGCCCTAGCCAGAACTTCCAACACTATGTTGAATAGGAGTGGTGAGAGAGGGCATCCCTGTCTTGTGCCAGTTTTCAAAGGGAATTTTTCCAGTTTTTGCCCATTCAGTATGATATTAGCTGTGGGTTTGTCATAAATAGCTACTTATTTGAGGATACACATTCCATCAATACCGAATTTATTGAGCGTTTTTAGCATGAAGGCTGTTGAATTTTGTCAAAGGCCTTTTCTGCATCTATTGAGATAATCATGTGGTTTTTGTCTTTGGTTCTGTTTATATGCTGGATTACGTTTATTGATTTGCGTATGTTGAACCAGCCTTGTGTCCCAGGGATGAAGCCCACTTGATCATGGTGTATAAGCTTTTTGATGTGCTGCTGGATCTGGTTTGCCAGTATTTTATTGAGGAGTTTTGCATTGATGTTCATCAGGGATATTGGTCAAAAATTCTCTTTTTTTGTTGTGTCTCTGCCAGGCTTTTGTATCAGGATAATGTTGGCCTCATAAAATGAGTTAGGGAGGATTCCCTCTTTTTCTATTGATTGGAATGGTTTCAGAAGGAATGGTACCAGCTCCTCCTTGTACCTCTGGTAGAATTCAGCTGTGAATTCATCTGGTCCTGGACTTTTATTGGTTGGTAGGCTATTAATTATTGCCTCAATTTCAGAGCCTGCTATTGGTCTATTCAGGGATTCAGTTTCTTCCTGGTTTAGTCTTGGGAGAGTGTAAGTGTCCAGGAAATTATCCATTTCTTCTAGATTTTCTAGTTGATTTGCATAGAGGTGTTTATAGTATTCTCTGATGACAGTTTGTATTTCTGTGGGGCCGGTGGTGATATCCCCTTCATCATTTTTTATTGCATCTATTTGATTCTTCTCTCTTTTCTTCTTTATTTGTCTTGCTAGCGGTCTATCAATTTTGTTGATGTTTTCAAAAAACCAACTCCTGGATTCATTGAGTTTTTGGAGGGATTTTTGTGTCTCTATCTCCTTCACTTCTGCTCTGATCTTAGTTATTTCTTGCCTTCCGCTAGCTTTTGAATGTATTTGCTCTTGCTTCTCCAGTTCTTTTAATTGTGATGTTAGAGTGTCATTTTAGATCTTCCTGCTTTCTCTTGTGGGCATTTAGTGCTATAAATTTCCTCTACACACTGCTTTAAATGTGTCCCAGAGATTCTGGTATGTTGTATCTTTGTTCTCATTGGTTTCAAAGAACATCTTTATTTCTGCTTTCATTTCGTTATGTACCCAGTAGTTATTCAGGAGCAGGTTGTTCAGTTTCCATGAAGTTGAGCAGTTTTGATTGAGTTCTTAGTCCTGAGTTCTAGTTTGATTGCACTGTGGTCTGAGAGACAGTTTGTTATAATTTCTGTTTTTGTACATTTGCTGAGGAGTGCTTTACTTCCATTATGTGGTCAATTTTGGAATAAGTGCCATGTGGTGCTGAGAAGAATGTATATTCTGTTGATTGGGGTGGAGAGTTCTGTAGATGTCTATTAGGTCTGTTGCTGCAGAGATGAGTTCAATTCCTGGATATCCTTGTTAACTTTCTGTCTCGTTGATCTGTCTAATGTTGACAGTGGGGTGTTGAAGTCTCCCATTATTATTGTGTGGGAGTCTAAGTCCCTTTGTAAGTCTCTAAGAACTTGCTTTATGAATCTGGGTGCTCCTGTATTGGGTGCATATATATTTAGGATAGTTAGCTCTTCCTGTTGAATTGATCCCTTTACCATTATGTAATGGCCTTCTTTGTCTCTTTTGTTCTTTGTTGGTTTAAAGTCTATTTTATCAGAGACTAGGATTGCAACCCCTGCTTTTTTTTGTTCTCCATTTGCTTGGTAGATCTTCCTCCATCCCTTTATTTTGAGCCTATGTATGTCTCTGCATGTGAGATGGGTCTCCTGAATACAGCAGACTGATGGGTCTTGACTCTTTATCCAATTTGCCAGTCTGTGTCTTTTAGTTGGAGCATTTAATCCATTTACATTTAAGGTTGATATTGTTATGTGTGAACTTGATCCTACCATTGTGATATTAACTGGTTATTTTGCTTGTTAGTTGATGCAGTTTCTTCCTAGCCTGGATGGTCTTTACATTTTGGCATGTTTTTGCAATGGCTGGTGCCAGTTGTTCCCTTCCATGTTTAGTGTTTCCTTCAGGGTCTCTTGTAAGGCAGGCCTGGTGGTGACAAAATCTCTAAGCATTTGCTTATCTGTAAAGGATTTTATTTCTCCTTCATTTATGAAACTTAGTTTGGCTGGATATGAAATTCTGGGTTGAAAATTCTTTTCTTTAAGAATGTTGAATATTGGCCCCCACTCTCTTCTGACTTGTAGAGTTTCTGCCGAGAGATCTGCTGTTAGTCTGATGGGCTTCCCTTTGTGGGTAACTCGACCTTTCTCTCTGGCTGCCCTTAAGATTTTTTCCTTCATTTCAACTTTGGTGAATCTGGCAATTATGTGTCTTGGAGTTGCTCTTCTGGAGGAGTATCTTTGTGGCGTTCTCTGTATTTCCTGAATTTGAATGTTGGCCTGCCCTACTAGGTTGGGGAAGTTCTCCTGGATGATATCCTGAAGAGTGTTTTCCAACTGGGTTCCATTTTCTCCCTCACTTTCAGGCACCCCAGTCAGACGTAGATTTGGTCTTTTTACATAATCCCATACTTCTTGCAGGCTTTGTTCATTTCTTTTTTTTCTTTTTTCTTTTGACTTCTCTTCTCGCTTCATTTCATTCATTTGATCCTCAATCACTGATACTCTTTCTTCCAGTTGATTGAGTCGGTTACTGAAGCTTGTGCATTTGTCACGTATTTCTCGTGTCATGGTTTTCATCTCTGTCAGTTCGTTTATGGCCTTCTCTGCATTAATTATTCTGCTTATCAATTCTTCCACTCTTTTTTCAAGATTTTTAGTTTCTTTGCACTCAGTACGTAATTCCTCCTTTAGCTCTGAGAAGTTTGATGATCTGAAGCCTTCTTCTCTCATCTCGTCCAAGTCATTCTCCGTCCAGCTTTGATCCATTGCTGGCGATGAGCTGCGTTCCTTTGGAGGGGGAGATGTGCTCTTATTCTTTCAATTTCCAGCTTTTCTGCTCTGCTTTTTCCCCATCTTTGTGGTTTTATCTGCCTCTGGTCTTTGATGATGGTGATGTACTGATGGGGTTTTGGTGTGAGTGTCCTTCCTGTTTGTTAGTTTTCCTTCTAACAGTCAGGACCCTCAGCTGTAGGTCTGTTGGAGATTGCTTGAGGTCCACTCCAGACCCTGTTTGCCTGGGTGTCAGCAGCAGAGGCTGCAGAAGATAGAATACTGCTGAATAGCGAGTGTACTTGGCTGATTCTTGCTTTGGAAGCTTCCTCTCGGGTGTACTCCACCGTGTGAGGTGTGGGGTGTCGGTCTGCCCCTAGTGGAGGATGTCTCCCAGTTAGGCTACTCAGGGGTCAGGGACCCACTTGAGCAGGCAGTCTGTCCGTTCTCAGATCTCAATCTGCATGTTGGGAGATCCACTGCTCTCTTCAAAGCTGTCAGACAGAGTTGTTTGCATCTGCAGAGGTTTCTGCGCTTTTTGTTGTTGTTGTTGTTGTTTAGCTGTGCCCTGTCCCCCGAGGTGGAGTCTACAGAGACAGGCAGGTTTCCTTGAGCTGCTGTGAGCTCCACTCAGTTCGATCTTCCCAGGGCTTTGTTTACCTACTTAAGCCTCAGCAATGGCGGGCGCCCCTCCCCCAGCCTCGCTGCTGCCTTGCAGTTAGATCTCAGACTGCTGTGCTAGCAATGAGGAAGGCTCCGTGGGCGTGGGACCCTCCCGGCCCGGTGTGGGATATAATCTCCTGGTGTGCCCCTTTCCTTAAAGCACAGTATTGGGGTGGGAGTTACCTGATTTTCCAGGTGTTGTGTGTCTCAGTTCCCCTGGCTAGGAAAAGGGATTCCCTTCCCCCTTGCGCTTCCCAGGTGAGGTGATGCCTCGCCCTGCTTCAGCTCTCGCTGGTCCAGCTGCAGCAGCTGACCAGCACCCATTGCCTGGCACTCCCTAGTGAGATAAACCCAGTACCTCAGTTGAAAATGCAGAAATCACCTGTCTTCTGTGTTGTCCTGCTGGGAGCTGGAGACTGGAGCTGTTCCTATTCGGCCATCTTGCTCCACCCCCCAATCCCTCATTTCTTTATCTCCTTTTTTTTTTTTTTTTTGCATTTGTTTCATTTTCAGGTAGTCTCTCCTGATGGTTTTAAGGATGACCTTGGGACCTCAAAATATAAAAGGATCTTAGTATTTGCAATCCCAGTAGTAAAGAAACCCTCCCTCTCAGCATCTGTATGAATTATCTCCAAAACATTGATTGGTCCTGTTTGGTCACATGCCTTTTTATTTAACCAGGGTACTCTGACCTGGAAGCCAGGGTCAGAAACCCAATGTTGTGGTGGTGAAAGTGCCTCCCCCACTAATGGCCCCCTCTCATTAAGATTGTATGTAATGGGAGAGTGATTTTTGTCAAAGCGAAATTGGGTGCTGGTATCAAGAGATGAATAAAGAATTCTGAACAGGAAAAACTCAGTGATATTACACTGCACCCTGGAATTTCATAGATAGGCCAGCTTTCAAGACGGGGGAGACAATGAAAGGCTTCCTCCTTTAGCTCATTTACGCGTTATTGTATAACTTCTACTTCCTCTACTCTTTATTGTGTAACTTTGCCAAACTCAGTTTTCTCAGCTGTGCAATAAGGATAATGTTGCTTGCCCAACTACTGCATATGACTACTTTCAGGATCAAAGCGAGTACACAAGTGCTTTGGTGATGGTTGCAGCTGTGCAAACATAAGGAATCCCCTCCAGGGTCTGCAAGTTACTCCAGCATGTCTCATTCCTGTCTGCATCCTCACAGTCACAGTGTGCATGCTCAGGAAATGTCTGTAGTGCAGCAGTGGCTGCCCTCCTCCTGGGCTTGTGCCTATGGGCTCTCTTTGCCAGGGACTCTCCTTTCGGAAGAGCCTTTTGGATCATTTGTGGAAATGGCCTTTGCTTCAGTGAGCAGAGGTCTCTCTTCCCTCTTTTCCAGATTAACTACTGGCTGCAGCTTCCCAAGTGAGCATTGACAAGGCACATTTATTGCTTTAGATGAAATGTGGCAGGACAGCTGGGGATTGCCAGGCAGCTAAGGCTCCCACATGCACAAAGCACTCACACCCTTTGGCTCCAATTTGCAGCTGGCTGATGGGGAAATTGTAATGAGAATGTGAGTGACTGGCTGAACACAGAGGGAGAGTCCAGACAGAAAGGCTGTAGAAAGCTGTGTCTGATGAAACACCTTGTGTGGCTGCCCCAATTCAAGGGGGAGGGTTGGAGAATCTGCCCTGTTCGCTCAGCTCTCCACCTTGGCTGCCAAACAGCCATGCTTGCTCGAGGCTATGACAAGCCTTTTCTGTAGCTCTGTGTAGGAAGTGACAGCTGCTGAGAAATATCAGGTGAAAAGATAAAAGCTGAGGATTTCTCTCAAAGAGTTGAGCAAGATTTGAAAGCTGTACACTTGGTATGATTAAAAAAGAAAACAAAAGAATAGAGCAAATTAAGGCAGGAAGGAGTCAAAGATATCATGTAATCTGATTCCTCACTGACTGGTGTCTGTAGAGAAAAATGTTTTGCTCCGAAGTCACACAGCTAGTTAGTGGCAGGAAGGATTTAGAACAAAAATCTAGACAAATAGGCAAATATTTTTTTCCATCGTCCCCTTCTATCTGGTTCCTTTTCCATTTGAGTTGTTTGTTGTGCAGTTATTTAAGTAATATTTTACTATTCAGTGTATATAATTTGAGTCTCATTATGTGCCAGGCTCATGCAGACCAATTTCTATAATTCTTACAACAGTTGTATGAGCAGACATTGGTATCCTTGATGGTATTGTGAGAGATTACACAACTTGCCCAGCTCACACAGCTAGTAAGTAGCCAAACTTCTGTCTGTGTGGCTAGAGAATTCTCATTCTTTCCAAGATACGATGCTACCTCTGAAAGTTGGTTTTTGGAGTCAGTTAGGATTATAGATAAAAATTAGGGAGAAAGGAGAGAAACTAGATGGAACTAGAGAGTAGAAGGCTGGAATAAAGTAAAATAATGAAGGCTGGGATGTGATGACTGCAAGTGGCCCTTGGAGTCCCTTCCAGCCAGATGGAATAAGTAACTGGGATTCCTTAGTGTGAGGGCATAAATGTATAATCCGTGGGTGATATCCTTTGTTTCAAATTTAAATTAGACAAAAAATTGAAAAAAATTTCCCTAGTTTTTGCAAAAGACAGGCTGAGTGGTGCATGTAGAAACATATAATATGTTAGCTTGTATTCTACAGGTCCTGAGGTCATGGAAAGTTTGAGCTTTAAAATGAGAAGAGAAAATCAATTTAATCTCTTCTAATTAAGATCTTTTCCCATCCAAGAGAAAGTTGACGAATCTTACATTCAGAATGTATGAATGGTAGATAAAATGCTGTTCTCTATGTGACCACTATTGAAAACAGTACATGTAAACAATTGTTACACCTCATGCCATCCATTGATGAGGTATGAAACAGGCAATGTGCAAAATGAAATATTTATAATTCTTGGGAAACATGGATCCTTGATATGCCAAATTGCCCTGAGATGAAGAAGAAAATAAAAACAAGTAGTCAGAAAAAAGATGAAAGTAGCTTCAGCACATTATTTATGTTATGATGAAAAAACTTTTGTTTATATTAGACTCCATTTTTCATTTTGAAATACTGGGCCAGGAGCGGTGGCTTATGCCTGTAATCCCAACACTTTGGGAGGCCAAGGCAGGTGGATCATTTGAGGTCAGGAGTTCGAGACCAGCCTGGCCAACATGGCAAAACCCCATCTCTACTAAAAATACAAACAAACAAACAAACAAAAAGTTAGTGGGGCGTGATGGTGCATGCCTGTAATCCCAGCTACTCGGGAGGCTGAGGCAGGAGAATTGCTTGAAGCTGGGAGGCGGAGGTTGCAGTGAGCTGAGAGCACCACTGCACTCCAGCCTGGGTGACAGAGTGAGACTCCATCTCAAAAGAAAGAAAAAAAATTTTGGAAACAAAAACTTGAAAGGAAGAAAAAATACCCACAATGCTTGCACATTATATCACTTTTAGCATTTTGGTTTGCATTTCTCAATCTCTTCTTCTATTCTGGACCTCTTGTATAATTGTAATTTTATGTACAATTATATATATAATAAGCATTTTCTAGGTACAGTTTCCATAAAGACAATTTTTCATGATATCCTATACTTGTGAAGTGTATAGATGATAATTTACAACCTTTTTCTTACCATTGAGTATTTAGCTTGTTGCTGTGAATATTGTTAAATTTCCTGAAGTTTTTGACATCTCTCTACTGGCATATCTCTTTTAATCTTGTATTGTAGTGAATTGCTTTAATGAATTTCCTGATTTTAAACCATCCTTGCATTTCTCATATATAATGTACTTCATTCTAATGTATTCTGAATTTCATAGCTATAATTTTATGTAGATTTTAATCTCTATGTTCATCAGTATGATTGACTTAAGGAGATATAACAAGGCAGTCTGTTCTCCTTGAAAGGTCATGGCTGCTTTGTTAGACAGATCTGTTTTTGGATCCTCCACTTCCTGGTACATGACCTGGAACAAACAACTTAGAATTCCTTTTTATATGTTATTTTATTTTATTTTTATTTGGTCATATATTTTGAAAAGAGCACTCAAGGGATATGGTGTTTACCTGTGCTGAAGCATTCAATTCTGAAAGGTAATTTGAATGTTATATTCAAAATCTGAAAGGTAATTTGAAGGACTCATTGCATGGGTCAAAGTTATTGTAAATTCATGTACATCCATACCATACTCAAGATTGTGACAACATTTTTCTTTGTTATCCTATGTTTTAAATAACTAAGCTTTCAAAGTTAGTGGAATGAGACTTCTGGATTATAGCAAATGTGTAAGAAAGTATAAACAGACAACTATCAGTATAATTCAATCTAGTGGTTCCTAAACCTTGATTTGCTGTTGGCTGAGTAGGAAGGATGACCAGGCCTTCCCATCTGGAAAACACCCATACTCTTAAGTGATCCTCACATGCAGGCTCTCAGATTAGGGAAATACAGGTGTAGTGAAAAGAGAATCATAGATAATTTGTTAACACCATGTTTTAAAGCCCTGTTATTTATTTATTGGACTCAGAAAAATTCCCTAACCTTTCTGAACCTGAGTTTTATCATCTGCAATAAAGGTATAATACTTCTATTATAAGGTTATACATTGTCTTTCATGTAGTGATCAGTAAATGACAACCATTATTATTATAGTATTCTCTTGACACCAAGATGCTTCTTCCTACTCATTAATGTCTCTGTGGTTGAGATGCATCTCAAAATTAAGATAAACAATTATGTCAGCCACCAAGCAGGATAGTTACTGTACTGTTATATTGCCTGAAGATGTATAAACTTGTCCATATAGAGGTTATTTAATCACTTAATTGTTAACTCTGTTGAATTATTTGTATCAATATCACTACTGGGTGGTTGAATTTTAGCTTTTGAATTCCTAATTATTTAAATATGGATCCTAATTATTTATTTAGATGCCTTCAGAATACTGCATTGCCATCCAGTATTTTGAAGGCATCTAAATAAACAATTAGGCACTTAAATAAAATAATAATTTATTTAATTGAAATGAAAAAAAATGATGTTTCCAGAAGAATGATTGACACATACCAGGCAATGCAATGAGAGGAAATAGAAACTGCTAAAATAGATAGTAGAAATCTTAAAGTGGGAATTAGCAGTGACCAATTTATGTGTTTAATGAGTTGTCATTTAAGGGGCCGGGTGTGATGGCTCACGCCTATAATCCCAGAACTTTGGGAGGCTGAGGCAGGTGGATCACAAGGTCAAGAGATCAAGACCATCCTGGCCAACATGGTGAAACCCCATTGCTACTAAAAATACAAAAATTAGCTGGGCATGGTGGCACATGCCTGTAGTCCCAGCTACTCGGGAGGCTGAGGCAGGATAATTGCGATAATCGCCAGGAGGCAGAGGTTGCAGTGAGCCAAGATCGTGCCACTGCACTCCAGCCTGGCGACAGAGTGAGGCTCTGTCTAAAAAAGAAAAGGAAAAAAAAAAAAAAAAAGAGTTGTCATTTAGGTACCAAATAGCTCTTTCTCAAAAGCTGTTGGCTGACTTTCAAGAGAAGTTGGCTAACTTTCAGGATACTTCCTTTAGTAAAGAGAAAGAATAAAGCTGTGAGGGCTATGTAGATGAATCACCAACAGTCTTCTGTATGCCTGAAAACAATACTGTTAATCCTAAAGCTATGAAAAGCCTACTATCTTAAGCACAGGTTATGCCGGGTCTAAACCTTATGCTCCAAACTTGATTAGGCCACTGAAGAAAGAAGTATGGATAAATGTAGATGATTGCTAAATCTAAAACGTGAATATTTATGATTCTCCACTTCTTCCCCCAACAAAGCTGTAATAAACTGATTAAACTGATGTGGCTTATGATGAACAATAAATTAGGACCTAAAAAGAATGGGTGGCAGTGTAATTGGCTAATTATATTAGCATCTATACTTGAACTCTTATGGCAGTCTAGACAAATTGCACAGAGTAGCAATTTGTTGATTTGTGCTTCATTATAAGTCTGGGTTTTGTCCACAGAGGAAGGTGTTTTTTTTTTTTTTTTTTTTTTTGCTACTTTAAAGAGTAATGGAGGTGGACAGTTATTCATGCTAGCCAGCAGGCCAAGCTGAGCAGAGCTTTTGTGGTCCTTTGAGGTTTTGTAGAGTTGCAGAGATGTAAGCAATGTTAACATAAAGCTTAAATAGCAATAAATGGTTACATTGTTTCATGCCTTGCCTGTTCTGAAATGATAGTCATACATAGTTTGCATACTGATAATCCTATCTAGAAATGGTCAGTTATCACTTCAAACATCCAGGGAGGTTTTTCTTCTCGAGCTTTAAGAGTCTGAGGAATATAGCAAAGCAGCCGCTTCTTGTATTCTATAGCACCTATGGTCGTAGAAACATTAGACATTAAAAACAAGTGTTGTTTTAATTTATTTTTTTGAGATGGAGTCTCGCTCTGCCCACCCAGGCTGGAGTGCAGTGACAATCTCAGCTCACTGCAACCTCTGCCTCCAGGGTTCAAGCGATTCTCCTGCCTCAGCCACCCGAGTAGCTAGAACTACAGGTGCATGCCACCACACCCAGCTTATTTTTGTGTTTTTAGTAGAGAGGGGATTTCACTTTGTTGGCCAGGCTGGTCTCAACCTTCTGACCTCAAGTGATTCACCTGTCTCGGCCTCCCAAAGTGCTGGGATTACAGGCATGGGACACCACACCCAGCCTGTTGTTTTAATTTTCTGATGAGACAGTGGTCCAACCAGAGAGGGACTGGGTAAAGATGTTCGGTCTACTCTGTTGAGGATATCTTCTTAATAACTTCTGTTGCAATTCTTTATTTTCAGTACTATAGGAACAGCATAAAAATTTGCTAAGAAGTTGACATATACTGAAATGAATTGTACTCAATATGTGTATAGCTTAAGTAAGCATACTTGTACGTTAATAGTTGTCTATAAAACTGAAAAATATAAAAGAGTATCTACGGTGTTCTTTCTCACTCTTCAGTAGGATATTAAGAAGGCTTTTTAGGCCTGGTATGGCGCCTCTATCTTTCTTATATTGGTTGTACACATCCAACTTATATGTGTGTTGACTGTCAGGCGACTATGGTCCACTCACGTCTTATATCAGTGAAACCAATAGCAGAAGTGTTTTATCTCATTGAAGAGTATCAAGACTGTAATCAGATTGAACTGCATTTTAATCTCCCCTCTGTCATATATTACCTGGGGAATACTGGGTAAAATTCTTAACCTTTGAGAGCCTTAGTTCACTTATCTGTGAAGTGGGAATAACAACACCTACTTTATGGATTTGCCGTGACTGTTTTCTTTAATATTTTATTATTTTTAATTGATAAAATTTATGTATTTATTATGTACAACATGATGTTTTGAAATATGTATACAGTGTGGCATGGCTCCATAGAGCTAATTAACATATGCATTATCTCACTTATTTTTTGTAGCAAGAACAGTTAGAATCTACTGTTTTACTGACTTTGAAAATACAATACATTGTTATTCACTCTGGTCATCATGTTGTACTACAGGTCTCTTAAATGTATTCCTTCTGTCTAACTGAACTTCTGTATTCTTTGACCATCATCTCTCCAACCCTGCCCAGGTCCCCAGCAGCCCTTGGTAACCACCATTCTATTCTGTACTTCTGTGAGCTCTACTTTTAAAGATTCCACACATAAGTGAAATCATGTATTTGTCTTTCTGTGCCTGCCTCATTTCACTTAACAACATAATGTCCTTCAGGTTCAGGAAAGTTTTCAAAAATGACAGGATTTCCTTCTTTTTAGAGGCCAAATAGTATTCCATATATATACACACACACCATATATACACACACATACACACACACATTGTGTATATATGTGTGTGTATATATATCATTTTCTTTATTCATTCCTCTGTTAAGGAACACTTAGATTGATTCCATGTCCTGGCTATTGTGTTGTGATTATTAAAAGAAGTAATTTATTTAAAAGCACACTACCTGGTATATAGTGAACCTTAAATAAATGCCAACTTCCCTTCCATCACATCACTCCTTCCTTTCTTCTGAGCTTACAATAGATAAAAGTTTATTCTCTAAAGCAATAGCTCTGAAAGGGTGGTTCCCAGATCAGTTGCATCAGCATCACCTGGGGATTTGTTAGAAATGCAAATTATTGGCCCCACCACAGACTTCCTGTATCAGAAATTCTGAGGGTGGGGCTGAGTAATATGTGAAATCCTACAGGTGGTTCTGGTGCATGCTGAAGTTTGAGGACCACTGCCCTAAAATGTAGGCTTCCTGCTTAAACTAGTGTCCCAACAAATTTGTTTTTATTATCTCTATGGTCTGTGAGCAAATCTGAACATTGCACAGGTTGCAGGAGTCCAGTTCTGCAGAATAATACCCAGGAATGCCTTCTCTTCTTGCTATTGCCTTGACATAGCAGGTATTAAGATGGGTAAGGAGCACTAATGCCAATTGATTACAAGATGGAATAAAATCCTGAATAAAAGCTTTTATGCAGAAACCTGAATTTGTTTGCTCCATATCTTCAGCAATTCCTGAACCACCCTAGCTTTCTGAGTATTGTCCGAATTTATAATTTCTGCCAATCAATGGATATGAAATTGTGTATTATTCTGAGTTTAATTTATATTTTCCTGATTCTGCTGCTTATTGCTTGTACAATTTTGATTGACCAGCTTTTCCACCTCTGTGAAATGTTGGTTTATGCCTGTTATTCATTTTTCTGTAGGGTTGCTTAGTTTTTTCTTAGTGATCTATAAAATTATTTAGATCACTATAGACCAAATGAATTATCAATATTTGATCTCTTTTTGACCTATAAGAATGACAGTTTTGTATGGTTCAACCAAATACATTCTGAATAAATGCCTCTTTTTTGCTTTTGGTTCTATAAATTTTTCTTCCAGGTTATGGTTTCTCTTCTATTCATAGAATTTTTTTTGATGAAAAGAAGTTTTAAATTCTGATGTAATCAAATTTATTGACAATACCCTATATGATTTGTAGTTCATATGTCTTGTTGAAGGAATTAGTGCCTACATTTTCTCACTAGTCTGCAATATTAACTCTGTTATATGTTTTCATATAGTATTCTTTTTTCTTTATTATTATACTTTAAGTTCTAGGGAACATGTGCATAACGTGCAGGTTTGTTACATATGTATACCTGTGCCATGTTGGTGTGTTGCACCCATCAACTCGTCAGCACCCATCAACTCATCATTTACATCAGATATAACTCCCAATGCAATCCCTCCCCTCTCCCCCCTCCCCATAATAGGCCCCGGTGTGTGATGTTCCCCTTCCCGAGTCCAAGTGATCTCATTGTTCAGTTCCCACCTATGAGTGAGAACATGTGGTGTTTGGTTTTCTGTTCTTGCGATACTTTGCTGAGAATGATGGTTTCCAGCTGCATCCATGTCCCTACAAAGAACACAAACTCATCCTTTTTTATGGCTGCATAGTATTCCATGGTGTATATGTGCCACATTTTCTCAATCCAGTCTGTCATTGATGGACATTTGGGTTGATTCCAAGTCTTTGCTATTGTGAATAGTGCTGCAATAAACATACGTGTGCACATGTCTTTATAGCAGCATGATTTATCATCCTTTGGGTATATACCCAGTAGTGGGATGGCTGGGTCATATGGTACATCTAGTTCTAGATCCTTGAGGAATTGCCATACTGTTTTCCATAATGGTTGAACCACTTTACAATCCCACCAACAATGTAAAAGTGTTCCCATTTCTCCACATCCTCTCCAGCACCTGTTGTTTTCTGACTTTTTAATGATCGCCATTCTAACTGGTGTGAGATGGTATCTCATTGTAGTTTTGATTTGCATTTCTCTAATGGCCAGTGATGGTAAGCATTTTTTCATGTGTCTGTTGGCTGTATGAATGTCATCTTTTGAGAAATGTCTGTTCATATCCTTTGCCCACTTTTTGATGGGGTTGTTTGTTTTTTTCTTGTAAATTTGTTTGAGTTCTTTGTGGGTTCTGGATATTAGCCCTTTGTCAGATGATTAGATTGCAAAACTTTTCTCCCATTCTGTAGGTTGCCTGTTCACTCTGATGGTAGTTTCTTTTGCTGTGCAGAAGCTCTTTAGTTTAATTAGATCCCATTTGTTAATTTTGGCTTTTGCTGCCATTGCTTTTGGTGTTTTAGACATGAAATCCTTGCCATGCTTATGTCCTGAATGGTATTTCCTAGGTTTTCTTCTAGGGTTTTTATGGTATTAGGTCTAACATTTAAGTCTCTAATCCATCTTGAATTAATTTTCGTATAAGGAGTAAGGAAAGGATCCAGTTTCAACTTTCTACTTATGGCTAGCCAATTTTCCCAGCACCATTTATTAAATAGGGAATCCTTTCCCCATTTCTTGTTTCTGTCAGGTTTGTCAAAGATCAGATGGCTGTAGATGTGTAGTATTATTTCTGAGGACTCTGTTCTGTTCCATTGGTCTATATCTCTGTTTTGTTACCAGTACCATGCTGTTTTGGTTACCATAGCCTTGTAGTATAGTTTGAAGCCAGGCATCGTGATGCCTCCAGCTTTGTTCTTTTGACTGAGGATTGTCTTGGCAATGCGGGGTCTTTTTTGGTTCCATATGAACTTTAAAGCAGTTTTTTCAAATTCTGTGAAGAAAGTCATTGGTAGCTTGATGGGGATGGCATTGAATCTATAAATGACCTTGGGCAGTATGGCCATTTTCACGATATTGATTCTTTCTATCCACGAGCGTGGTATGTTCTTCCATTTGTTTGTGATCTCTTTTATTTCACTGAGCAGTGGTTTGTAGTTCTCCTTGAAGAGGTCCTTTACATCCCTTGTAAGTTGGATTCCTAGGTATTTTATTCTCTTTGAAGCAATTGTGAATGGAAGTTGATTCCTGATTTGGCTCTCTGCTTGTCTGTTACTGGTGTATAAGAATGCTTGTGATTTTTGCACATTAATTTTGTATCCTGACACTTTGCTGAAGTTTCTTTTCTTTTTTTCTTTCTTTTTTTTTTTTTTTATTAGACTTTAAGTTCTAGGGTACATGTGCATAACGTGCAGATTTGTTACATATGTATACTTGTGCCATGTTTGTGTGCTGCACCCAACTCGTCAGCACCCATCAGTTCGTCATTTATATCAGGTATAACTCCCAATGTAATCCCTCCCCCCTCCCCCCTTCCCATAATAGGCCCTGGTATGTGATGTTCCCCTTCCCGAGTCCAAGTGATCTCATTGTTCAGTTCCCACCTATGAGTGAGAACATGCGGTGTTTGGTTTTCTGTTCTTGCGATACTTTGCTGAGAATAATGGTTTCCAGCTGCATCCATGTCCCTACAAAGGACGCAAACTCATCCTTTTTTTGGCTGCATAATATTCCATGGTGTATATGTGCCACATTTTCTCAATCCAGTCTGTCATTGATGGACATTTGGGTTGATTCCAAGTCTTTGCTATTGTGAATAGTGCCCCAATAAACATACGTGTGCATGTGTCTTTATAGCAGCATGATTTATAATCCTTTGGGTATATACCCAGTAGTGGGATGGCTGGGTCATATGGTACATCTAGTTCTAGATCCTTGAGGAATTGCCATACTGTTTTCCATAATGGTTGAACTAGTTTACAATCCCACCAACAGTGTAAAAGTGTTCCTATTTTTCCACATCCTCTCCAGCAACTGTTGTTTCCTAACTTTTGAATGTATGCCATTCTAACTGGTGTGAGATGGTATCTCATTGTGGTTTTGATTTGCATTTCTCTGATGGCCAGTGATGATGAGTATTTTTTTCATGTGTCTGTTGGCTGTATGAATGTCATCTTTTGAGAAATGTCTGTTCATGTACTTTGCCCACTTTTTGATGGGGTTGTTGGTTTTTTTCTTGTAAATTTGTTTGAGTTCTTTGTAGGTTCTGGATATTAGCCCTTTGTCAGATGAGTAGACTGCAAAACTTTTCTCCCATTCTGTAGGTTGCCTGTTCACTCTGATGGTAGTTTCTTTTGCTGTGAAGAAGCTCTTTAGTTTAATAAGATCCCATTTATCAATTTTGGCTTTTGCTGCCATTGCTTTTGGTGTTTTAGACATGAAGTCCTTGCCTTTGCCTATGTCCTGAATGGTACTACCTCGGTTTTCTTCTAGGGTTTTTATGGTATTAGGTCTAACATTTAAGTCCCTAATCCATCTTGAATTAATTTTCATATAAGGAGTAAGGAAAGGATCCAGTTTCAACTTTCTACTTATGGCTAGCCAATTTTCCCAGCACCATTTATTAAATAGGGAATCCTTTCCCCATTTTTTGTTTCTCTCAGGTTTGTCAAAGATCAGATGGGTGTAGATGTGTGGTATTATTTCTGAGGACTCTGTTCTGTTCCATTGGTCTATATCTCTGTTTTGGTACCAGTACCATGCTGTTTTGGTTACTGTAGCCTTGTAGTATAGTTTGAAGTCAGGTAGCGTGATGCCTCCAGCTTTGTTCTTATGACATAGGATCGTCTTGGCAATGCGGGCTCCTTTTTCATTCCATATGAACTTTAAAGCAGTTTTTTCCAATTCTGTGAAGAAAGTCATTGGTAGCTTGATGGGGATGGCATTGAATCTATAAATGACCTTGGGCAGTATGGCCATTTTCACGATATTGATTCTTCCTATCCATGAGCATGGTATGTTCTTCCATTTGTTTGTATCCTCTTTCATTTCACTGAGCAGTGGTTTGTAGTTCTCCTTGAAGAGGTCCTTTACATCCCTTGTAAGTTGGATTCCTAGGTATTTTATTCTCTTTGAAGCAATTGTGAATGGAAGTTCCTTCATGATTTGTCTCTCTGTTTGTCTGTTACTGGTGTATAAGAATGCTTGTGATTTTTGCACATTAATTTTGTATTGAGACTTTGCTGAAGTTGCTTATCAGCTTAAGGAGATTTTGGGCTGAGACAATGGGGTTTTCTAAATATACAATCATGTCATCTGCAAACAGGGACAATTTGACTTCTTCTTTTCCTAACTGGATACCCTCGATTTCTTTCTCTTGCCTGATTGCCCTAGCCAGAACTTCCAACACTATGTTGAATAGGAGTGGTGAGAGAGGGCATCCCTGTCTTGTGCCAGTTTTCAAAGGGAATTTTTCCAGTTTTTGCCCATTCAGTATGATATTGGCTGTGGGTTTGTCATAAATAGCTCTTATTATTTTGAGGTACGTTCCATCAATACCGAATTTCTTGAGCGTTTTTAGCATGAAGGGCTGTTGAATTTTGTCAAAGGCCTTTTCTGCATCTATTGAGATAATCATGTGGTTTTTGTCTTTGTTTCTGTTTATATGTTGGATTACGTTTATTTATTTGCAAATGTTGAACCAGCCTTGCATCCCAGGGATGAAGCCCATTTGGTCATGGTGTATAAACTTTCTGATGTGCTGCTGAATCCGGTTTGCCAGTATTTCATTGAGGATTTTTGCATCGACGTTCATCAGGGATATTGGTCTAAAATTCTCTTTTTTTGTTGTGTCTCTGCCAGGCTTTGGTATCAGGATGATGTTGGCCTCATAAGAGTTAGGGAGGATTCCCTCCTTTTCTATTGATTGGAATAGTTTCAGAAGGAATGGTACCAGCTCCTCCTTGTACCTCTGGTAGAATTCAGCTGTGAATCCATCTGGTCCTGGACTTTTTTTGGTTGGTAGGCTATTATTATTGCCTCAATTTCAGAGCCTGCTATTGTCTATTCAGGGATTCAACTTCTTCCTGGTTTAGTCTTGGAGAGTGTAAGTGTCCAGGAAATTATCCATTTCTTCTAGATTTTCTAGTTGATTTGTGTAGAGGTGTTTATAGTATTCTCTGATGGTAGTTTGTATTTCTGTGGGGTCGGTGGTGATATCCCCTTTATCATTTTTTATTGCATCTATTTGATTCTTCTCTCTTTTCTTCTTTATTTGTCTTGCTAGCGGTCTGTCAATTTTGTTGATGTTTTCAAAAAACCAACTCCTGGATTCATTGATTTTTTGGAGGGTTTTTTGTGACTCTATCTCCTTCAGTTCTGCTCTGATCTTAGTTATTTCTTGCCTTCTGCTGGCTTTTGAATGTGTTTGCTCTTGCTTCTCTAGTTCTTTTAATTGTGATGTTAGAGTGTCAATTTTAGATCTTCCCTGCTTTCTCTTGTGGGCATTTAGTGCTATAAATTTCCCTCTACACACTGCTTTAAATGTGTCCCAGAGATTCTGGTATGTTGTATCTTTGTTCTCATTGGTTTCAAAGAACATCTTTATTTCTGCTTTCATTTCGTTATGTACCCAGTAGTCATTCAGGAGCAGGTTGTTCAGTTTCCATGTAGTTGAGCGGTTTAGATTGAGTTTCTTAGTCCTGCGTTCTAGTTTGATTGCACTGTGGTCTGAGAGACAGTTTGTTATAATTTCTGTTTTTGTACATTTGCTGAGGAGTGCTTTACTTCCAATTATGTGGTCAATTTTGGAATAAGTGTGATGTGGTGCTAAGAAGAATGTATATTCTGTTGATTTGGGGTGGAGAGTTCTATAGATGTCTTTTAAGTCTGCTTGCTGCAGAGATGAGTTCAATTCCTGGATATCCTTGTTAACTTTCTGTCTCGTTGATCTGTCTAATGTTGACAGTGGGGTGTTGAAGTCTCCCATTATTATTGTATGGGAGTCTAAGTCCCTTTGTAAGTCTCTAAGAACTTGCTTTATGAATCTGGGTGCTCCTGTATTGGGTGCATATATATTTAGGATAGGTAACTCTTCTTATTGAATTGAT
Organism: Trachypithecus francoisi; assembly: GCF_009764315.1. NCBI lineage: Eukaryota > Metazoa > Chordata > Mammalia > Primates > Cercopithecidae > Trachypithecus > Trachypithecus francoisi. The sequence continues at coordinate 72,258,621 of NW_022681473.1, read as the reverse complement.
CCCTTTACCATTATGTAATGACCTTCTTTGTCTCTTTTGATCTTTGATGGTTTAAAGTCTGTTTTATCAGAGACTAGGATTGCAACCCCTGCTTTTTTTTGTTCTCCATTTGCTTGGTCGATCTTCGTCCATCCCTTTATTTTGAGCCTATGTATGTCTCTGCATGTGAGATGGGTCTCCTGAATACAGCAGACTGATGGGTCTTGACTCTTTATCCAGTTTACCAGTCTGTGTCTTTTAGTTGGAGCATTTAATCCATTTACATTTAAGGTTGATATTGTTATGTGTGAACTTTATCCTGCCATTATAATAATAACTGGTCATTTTGCTTGTTAGTTGGTGCAGTTTCTTCCTAGCCTGGATGGTCTTTACATTTTGGCATGTTTTTGCAATGGCTGGTGCCAGTTGTTCCTTTCCATGTTTAGTGCTTCCTTCAGGGTCTCTTGTAAGGCAGGCCTGGTGGTGACAAAATCTCTAAGCATTTGCTTATCTGTAAAGGATTTTATTTCTCCTTCATTTATGAAACTTAGTTTGGCTGGATATGAAATTCTGGGTTGAAAATTATTTTCCTTAAGAATATTGAATATTGGCCCCCACTGTCTTCTGGCTTGTAGGGTTTCTGCCGAGAGATCTGCTGTTAGTCTGATGGGCTTCCCTTTGTGGGTAACCCGACCTTTCTCTCTGGCTGCCCTTAAGATTTTTTCCTTCATTTCAACTTTGGTGAATCTGGCAATTATGTGTCTTGGAGTTGCTCTTCTGGAGGAGTGTCTTTGTGGCGTCCTCTGTATTTCCTGAATTTGAATGTTGGCCTGCCCTACTAGGTTGGGGACGTTCTCCTGGATGATATCCTGAAGAGTGTTTTCCAACTTGGTTCCATTTTCCCCCTCACTTTCAGGCACCCCAGTCAGACGTAGATTTGGTCTTTTTACATAATCCCATACTTCTTGCAGGCTTTGTTCATTTCTTTTTTCTTTAGGTTTCTCTTCTCGCTTCATTTCATTCATTTGATCCTCAATCACTGATACTCTTTCTTCCAGTTGATCGAGTTGGTTACTGAAGCTTGTGCATTTGTCCCGTATTTCTCGTGTCATAGTTTTCATCTCTGTCATTTCGTTTTTGACCTTCTCTGCATTAATTATTCTAGCTATCAATTCTTCCACTCTTTTTTCAAGATTTTTAGTTTCTTTTTGCTGGGTACGTAATTCCTCTTTTAGCTCTGCCAAGTTTGATAGACTGAAGCCTTCTTCTCTCATCTCATAAAAGTCATTCTCCGTCCAGCTTTGATCCATTGCTGGCAATGAGCTGTGCTCCTTTGCAGGTGGAGATGCGCTCTTATTTTTTGAATTTCCAGCTTTTCTGCCCTGCTTTTTCCCCATCTTTTTGGTTTTATCTGCCATGGTCTTTGATGATTGTGACGTACTGATGGGGTTTTGGTGTAGGTGTCCTTCCTGTTTAACAGTCAGGACCCTCAGCTGTACATCTGTTGGAGATTGCTTGAGGTCCACTCCAGACCCTGTTTGCCTCGGTATCAGCAGCAGAGGCTGCAGAAGATAGAATATTGCTAAACAGCGAGTGTACCTGTCTGATTCTTACTTTGGAAGCTTCCTCTCAGGGGTGTACTCCACCATGTGAGGTGTGGGGTATCAGTCTGCCCCTAGTGGGGGATGTCTCCCAGTTAGGCTACTCAGGGGTCAGGGACCCACTTGAGCAGGCAATCTGTCCGTTCTCACATCTCAACCTCCATGTTGGTAGATCCACTGCTCTCTTCAAAGCTGTCAGATGTTGTTTGCATCTGCAGAGGTTTCTGCTGCTTTTTTTTTTTTTTGTTGTTGTTGTTGTTGTTGTTTAGCTGTGCCCTGTCCCCAGAGGTGGAGTCTACAGAGACAGGCAGGCTTCCTTGAGCTGCTGTGAGCTCCACCCAATTCGATCTTCCCAGCGGCTTTGTTTACCTACTTAAGCCTCAGCAATTGCGGGCACCCCTCCCCCAGCCTCGCTGCTGCCTTGCAGTTAGATCGTAGACTGCTGTGCTAGCAATGAGGGAGGCTCTGTGCGTGTGGGACCCTTCCGGCCAGGTGTGGGATATAATCTCCTGGTATGCCCCTTTGCTTAAAGCACAGTATTTGGGTGGGAGTTACCCGATTTTCCAGGTGTTGTGTGTCTCAGTTACCCTGGCAAGGAAAAGGGATTCCCTTCCCCCTTGCGCTTCCCAGGTGAGGCGATGCCTGGCCCTGCTTCAGCTCTCACTGGTTGGGCTGCGGCAGCTGACCAGCACCCATTGCCTGGCACTCCCTAGTGAGATGAACCCAGTACCTCAGTTGAAAATGCAGAAATCACCTGTCTTCTGTGTTGCTGGCGCTGGGAGTTGGAGACTGAAGCTGTTCCTATTCAGCCATCTTGCTCTGCCCTTCTTCATATAGTATTCTTGAATAATAAATCTCTGCCTTTGTTTTTCCAAGTACATTTAAGAATTACATTGTCAAAATTATATAAAAATCTGCTGAGACTTGATTGAAATTTGGCTTTAAATTTTGTAGAAAATTGAGTTTATAATATTGATTTTAATTTAAAAAGTTTGGCATAGTTCTGTTTTTCTAGAATTAGTAGAGTATTTAATCTGCTAATCTGTCTGAAGTTTCTTTTGGGTTTTCTAAGTGGGTAATCATATCCACTACAAAAACATGATAGTTTTGTTTCTTCCATTTCAATGCAATTTTGAGCACATTTTATTTATTTATATTTTCTTGTTTCATTATGCTGGATGGTACTTCAAGTGCACTGTAAAAGAGATGCAGAAATAATGGGCATCCTTGTTATATCCTTAATATTAAAAGGATATGCATTTAACGTTTTACCATTGTTAAAAATAAACTGAGGGACAATACCATTTTAAAGAGTTTATTTGATCAAATAGTTATTCATGAATCTGGCAGCTCCAAACCACAAGTGGTTTGGGAGCTCCTCTAAGGAGTACAAGGGGGAGACTTTTATCCGACAAAAAAGAAAGTAAAGCAAAGAAAATATTTGATTGGTTGGACTACAGTTATACAGTTGCCTTATTTGGTCTATCCCACTGGAAAGTCCTTACTTATGTAATTATGAGTTTGTTGGATGCTTCTGACTGGATGAGCTTATGTTTGGTTTTTCTCTAACAAAGGCATTTATAAGCAATGGCACAAGTTAGCTTTTACTTATGTTTGCAGTTTAAGCAAGGTTAAGGTATTTGTGAGGCCTAACTAACTTTGTCTGACTCAGGGCTTCCTCAGGCCCAGTCTCCGTTTTAATTTACTTTAACATTGAGTTTGTTTGCTGTGGGCTTTTTATTTTTTTATTTTTATGTTTTTTGATAGATATTCTTTATCACCTTAGGGAAAATCCTAATTTGCTGAGAGTTATACTCAATAAGGAATATTAATTTAATGAAAATTTTCTGTATATATTTAAATGGCTTAGGTTTTTCTCCTGGACTATTTTACTTGGTAAAGGTTTTTGCATTCCCAGAACAAAGGAAACTTAGTCATGTCATTTTCTTTAAAACTTGTTGTTATAAATTGATGCTTTGGGTTTGCTAAGTTTGAATTTTTTAATTTGCTACTCCCTGCCAATGGTACCTTTTTCTTAGTTTTAATTTAATATTTCACTCTGTATTTTATTTATAATAAATATATCTCTTTAGCTATCTACCCAATAACATCAATATCTAGAACTGATTCTTAGATTTCTGTTGGACTAAGGTCTGTCTGACGGCACAGTCCCAGCTAGTAATTCCTGTGATGGTGTTCTTCTTGTGTGTTGTTACCATCAATCAAAATCTTGTTCTTTCATGGAAATCTATTCTAGGTTTTCTCCTTTATAAGGCCTTCCCAGATTCCTGTGACTAGAAGTAATTGCTTCCTTTTTATGTTCCTACTCTATTTTATAGGTATTTCTATTTGGCCTTTAATTCGTTCTTCTTGGTTTATATATCATCTCCCACATATTTTATAAGGCCCTTGAGAGCAGGGATGGCATCTTACTCAATTTTTTACTCCTAATATCAAGCCAGTTTCTATCATTTATAGAGAGACAGAACTGGGTAATGAAGAAAAAAAATTAGTTAGATGGTGTTTGAAACTAGCTTTGGCCTAATTACTAAATGTTCTTAAGCTTCATCATGTATAAAACAGGAAGTATAATTGACTCATTTCTCCTGATTATAAAGATATAATTAAATGAAATAATGTTTATAAAATGGGTGGCACATAGGTCTTCACTACATGTTTGATGAATTATGCATTAATTGACCAAGTAGAGGGATCTGTTTTTAGTAGTTATCCTACTATATTGTTTAGAAATTATGCTAAATGTTACACAATGTTTACCTTTAGAGCCACAAGTAAAGGAAGCAGATCCAAACGTGCACTTGTCAAAGAAACATCAGCCTCAGGCTGTTTGGCAAGGATTCTTTGTAAAGCACTGTTTGAGGTGCTGCTGGAATTAATAATTCTCCTACTTCTCTCTGGATAATGATTCTTTCATCACATTAGTTTTGCTGAGAGAGCTACACAAGGGCTGGCTGGTGTTGCATGTGGAGCTCCATTGCACTGGGACATGGGGAACTTGTCATAAGCTGCCAGTTACTTCCATGCACCACCCAGAGAAGAACGTCAAGGAGTTAGCACTTCTCTACCTGAGAACCTGATTTTGACCAGGAATCTCAGCATCACTGAATATTAGGTATGGAAGAAGAATGTCCAAACATTTATGTAAAATTTGATTAGTTGTATCAGCACATATGTTATGAACCAGGGATTTAAAAGGAGGTCTGGCTTAGAGAGAACATATCTACATTCTCCTTCTTAGAACCTGTCAGTGTTTTCCAAATGCCAGTAAATAAAGTCGAAATCCCAAAGACTTGTTTAAATTTCTACATGAGTCATCTCTCACTATTTCTCATGTGCTCTGTACTTCTGCTTCTCCATGTGTTTTGCTGATCTATAATTCCCATCACTTTACTATCCCTGAATATTTACTGAAACAGAATCCCCGCTTAGAATGTTCTAGTTCAACCCATTCTTCTATACTCAGTTCATATGTTACCTTTTCCAGGTAGCCTTCCTTAATCGAATCAATACAAATTAATATTTCATTTAGTTTTGAGTAAATAAGCACATTTTATTTATTTATTTTCACATTTTATTTTATTTTTTATTGTTATACTTTTAAGTTCTAGGGTACATGTGCACGACATGCAGGTGTGTTATATATGTATCCATGTGCCATGTTGGTGATAAGCACATTTTAAATAATGACATTTTATTTGAATGATAAAACACATCTTTTAAAAGTGCCTAATGTAAATGAGTTAATGGGTGCAGCACACCAACATGGCACATGGACACATATGTAACAGACCTGCACGTTGTGCACATGTACCCTAGAACATAAAGTATAATGAAAAAAATAATGAAAATAAAGTAAAATAAAATAAAAGTGCCACTCTGTACCAGGCAATGAGCTGAGGTCCAAAATGGATTATTCTCAATAAGCTCAGTTCTATTGGGAGACAAGAAAGGAACAAATAATATACTGTTAACTGTTAATGTATTTAGATAATGTGCTACAGGAGTGTGAAGAATAGAAAGCCAAAGCGTAGTTGGTCTGTAGCTTCTCCAATATGATCTTCCCCCATGGGTAGTTTGAGATTATTTGCGGCATGGTGGCTGGGTTCAAAGTGCAAGTATCCTAAGAAGGCAAAGAGAAAGATTATGGCCTTTCTTTTGCATGGAAAGTCACGTAATATCACTTCCACCATTCCCTATTGGCACACATGCATAAAATCCACTCAGGTTTAGATAAGTGGACCTAGTCCCCATCACTTAATGAAAAGAGTGCCAGTGCCAAGGTCACATTTGAACAAGAGCATGTGGATGAGAGATATTACTGTGGCCATCTTGGAAAATACAAACTACTGTTTTACCCCTGTTACCTTCTGTTTACTTGTCCACTTTACTTCATAAGGAAACCCTTAAAACACAAGCCATCCATTAATTTGTTTTCAAAGTCTGTGAGAACTGGGGTTGCCAGGGAGATTGTGTTTTATTCTGAAGATGGGTTTAGGGGAGAAGACTCATGAAGGATGGAATAGGTGGTGACAGCATAGAGGAAAGAAAAAGAAAGTTGAGTACTGAGGTGTGGGGCAGAGAGAAGGAAGGAGAACCCAAAACCAGTTCAGATCTGATGGGAGTTTTCTGTCAATGATTGATATACTAAGCCTTGTTTATCTCAATTTAGATGTAAATAATTAATTGCACGGTGAAGACATAATGAATTTTTGCTTAAGTCTTATTTGTTAAGCTTAAATAATCAATCTGAATAAATAAATAAAGCTTAAGCCTTATTGATTACGCTTTATTTACACGTGAATGTGAATGGGGTTAAGTCAGATTTCTTGTGACAGGAACTTGATAGTTTCTAGGTGGAGCATAGTGGTACAAATGGGTGAAGGAAGAATCCGGGGTGGGGAGTTTTCCAGAACTGGGGCAAGAGGAAAAAGATAATGTTTTGGTTTCTGAGCCCATTAGTCAGTCTTTTAATATGCCCATTGCTTAGAGATGCAATATATAACACTGTTTAAGAGTCTAAAATGTGTTCGTAGAAACCTGAGTTTTAGAATACATGCCATGGCTCACGCCTGTAATCCCAGTACTTTCGGAGGCTGAGGTGGGCAGATGACTTGAGGTCAGGAGTTTGAGACCAGCCTGGCCAACATGGCGAAACCCTGTCTCTACTAAAAATACAAAATTAGCCGGGCATGGTGGCGGGCACTTGTAATCCCAGCTACTTGGGAGGCTAAGGCAGGAGAATTGCTTGAACCTGGGAGGTGGAGGTTGCAGTTAGCCAAGATCGTGCCACTGCACTCCAGCCTGGGTGACAGAGCAAGACTCTGTTTTAAGAAAAAACAAACAAAACAAAACAAAAACAAAAAAAACCCTGAGTTTTAATCACCCCTTCAATACTTAATAGCTGAATGAATTCAGAAAAATTACTGGCTTTGAAACCTCAGTTACCTTATTGCCAAAATGGGAATAGTAGCATCCCTTTCAAAGAATTATTGGGCATTAAATATAATTCTATAAGGTTTACACCTAGCAGTTTCTGATGCCTAGTAAGTGCTCAAAAATGATAAATAACAACCATTATAATATCTTTATATTTCTGCATTTTTTTCTGAGTATTTGTTCTGCATTCAGCCATATATTGTTTATCTCCTTTATCATTGTGTGGAGGGTGGCCTAGATTCTTTATCATCCTCCAGGTGGAACTCTTACCCTGGGAAATGATTTTCATGCAGCCTTAAAAAAAAAAAAAGTGAGCAGAAGCTTCTGTGAGAGGAATTGCTTTGGTCAACGAGTGGTTAGAAGAATCCCAGTCCTAATTACCCAAATGTGTACAAGGACCCTCCAGTATACTCAAGTACTCCTCCACGCCTCGCATAATTTGGAGTGGCAGATAGTTATGATGCTTGCATTATGATGAGAATAGAGACAGTGGGTATAGTTAATATTATCTTTCTTTAGATTTCTACTCTCAGTTATGACTAGGTGAAACTCTAAACCTCTGGCCTTTCCTGTGGGCTTAGCACTTAATTATGCAAACCAATTCCAACTTGCACAAATATACAAGAGGTAAGGTGGGGGAGCAAAGTAGGGTGGGGTAAGGTGTAGGGACTTCCTTCCTTTTACTAGCTGTGTGATCCTGAGCAAATGGCTTAACTTCTGTGAGACTGTTTTCACATCTGTAAAATGAAGATAACAATGCCTACCTCATAGGGTTGCTGTGAGGATTAAATAGGTAAAGGACTAGCACGGTTCTTGCGGCACAGTAGGGCTTAATCAGTGTTATTTTTTCCTTGGTTTCCTATTCTCTTGTAGGATAGTCATCCCAACAATTATGCGTAAAATAGAAACTTCCTAACCTTAGACACACCTGGAGCTATAAGTTTTCAAGTCTGAATAACCTTCTCCTGCTAGTTATTAGATTGTCCTTTCTTCTGCTGGCTGTGGAAATGTGTAACAATCCAACTCTCCCTGCATACTCAATGGACTAATTTGCAAAAATTTGGAGGAAGAGCGTAAATATTAAATGCAGTAGAAGAAGTAGGCTAAGTGAGTCTTCTCACATTTCTTAGGAGTTTGGTTTAGATAACGAACCTACTGGTGGTGGGAAAAACAAAGTTTTGACTTGAAACCTTTTTTATAGGGAGGTGGTGTAGGGAGCAAATTATACTATTCTTCGTACATTGTGTTGCAATTTTAAGGTGTTGCAACTTCCTGAACTACCATCTTGGCAGCCTAAGAACAGGATTTTCACTTGAACCCCTCAAAGCAACTCATTTAATATGCAGTCATTTATGCCTTCTTTTCTCCCATCCCACATCTTTCTTTCATTCTGCAAGGCTTTCCTAATGATGTGCTATGTTTTAACTACTATGTTAAACCTGGATACATTGTATAACCAATGCAATGTGAGACCATGTTATTTATATTGGTTGTTTGATTAATTAACAAAATTTTTCAAAATATCATTAAAATGATGAATACATACATTAAACATTTTATTTTAACTTAGAGAAGGGCATGTTTAATCATTAATCTTTTAATGCAAAGTCATGTTTTTTCTTTGATTGAGTCTGCTGATAGGAGGTTGCAGTTATCCTACTTGAATAAACCCTACCCACATTGCATTGTTTACAATTTCTAGTTTCCATTTCTTTAAAGTGGAGTTAAAACTTAGGTACATGACAAGCAAACTAAGCATAAAATCTTTAACAATTTTTATTTTTTTCTTCCCAATCTTTTGAAACCATTTTTTTCCTCATTGCTAATTTAGTAGCCTTTTTAAAATAGCTTACCTTCATTGAGTTTTTTCGAGGCATTCCATTTCTTTTTACTGGTATAGCTGTTCTTTTTTTAGAAGTAATTTTTAATAGTTGCAAAAATTTTCTATATGGGTGCAGCATAATTGCCTTGACAGATTACATTTTGTATCCTTGCACTATGTCCAGTTCCCTTTCTCTTATTTTTTATTAATAAAAATATAAATAATGCTACAATAGATATTTTTTCCTTTTTTTTAAACTCACACATTTATTTTAAAAATAATTTCCACGTTTATTTTAGATTCGGGGGTACATGTGCAGGTTTGTTGCATGGGCATATGGCGTGATACACCATGGGCATATGGCATAATGATCCTATTACCCAGTTGGTAAGCATAGTACCCAATAATTAGTTTTTCAGTCCTCCCCCCATGAGTAGTCCTCAGTCTCTATTGTTACCATCTTTATATCCACATGTATCCAATGTTTAGCTTCCACTTATAAGTGAGAACATGCAGTATCTGGTTTTGTTTCTTTGCTAATTTTCTTAGGATGATAGTCTTTAGCTGCATCAATGTTGCTGCAAAGAACATGATTTCATTCCATTCACTTTTTATGGCTGCATAGTATTCCACGGTGTATATGTACCACATTTTAAAAAAATCTTAAAAAACCTTAAAAATCTTAAAAAAATCTAAAAAAACCTAGATTGATTTTATGTATTTGCTATTGTGAATAGTGCTGCAATGAACATATAAGTGCATGTGTCTTTATGATAGAATGCTTTATATTCCTTTGGGTATATATCTGGTAATGAGATTGCTGGGTCAAATGATAGTTCTGTTTTAGCTCTCTGAGAAATCTCCAAGCTTTCCACAGTGACTGAACTAATTTACACTGATACCAACAATGTATGTGTTCCCTTTTCTTTGCAGTCTTGCCAGCATCTGACGTTCTTTGACTTTATAACAATAACCATTCTGACTAGTATGAGATTGTTTTGATTTGTGCTTTTCTGATGATTTGTGATGTCGAGCATTTTTTCATATATTTGTTGGCTGCTTGTATGTCTTATTTTGTGAAGTGTATGTTCAGGTCTTTTGCCCACTTTTTAATAAGGTTATTTGGTTTTTGTTTGTTGGGTTGTTTAAGTTCCTTACAGATTCTAGATATTAGTCCTTTGTCAGATGCATGATTTGCTAATACTTTCTCCACAATATTGCATATAGATTCTGTGGGCTATTTATTCTGTTGATAGTTTCTTTTGTTGTGCAGAAGCTCTTTAGTTTAATTAGGTCTCACTCATCAACTTTTGCTTTTGTTGCAGTTGCTTTTGAGGACTTAGTCATAAATTCTCTGCTAAGGGCAATGTCCAAGATGGTATTCCCTAGATTTTCTTCTAGGATTTTTTATAGCTTGAGGTCTTGCATTTAAGTGTTAAGTTAATTGAGTGTTGAGTTAATTTTTGTATATGGTAAAAGGTGGGGATGTAGTTCATTCTTCTACATATGGCTAGCCAGTTAATCCCGTACCTTTTAGCACATAGGGAGTCCTTGCCACATTATTTATTCTTGTCTGCTTTGTAGAAGATCAGATGGTTGTAGGTGTGCAGCTTTATTTCTGGGTCCTCTGTTCTCTTCCACTGATCTATGTACCTTTTTTTTGTACCAGTACTATGCTGTTTGGGTTAGTATAGCTGGTTTGCTTTCTAGGAAACTGATTTGCTTTCTAGGAAACTCATTTGCTTTCTAGGAAACTGATTTGCTTTCTAGGAACCCGATTTGCTTTCTAGGCTCACCAGGGCGAGTATTAAAGGACCAGCGAGTAGGCAAGGCTAGGAGCAAAACTGCAAATTTATTTTTTGGTCAGCCAGCTTTGTGGGGGAGGGGTGAGGTCCGTCGGTCTCCGGCAGGGGAGGCCGGGGGAGTCATCCAGTGGAGCTCTCCGGCAAGGTTCCTAATGCAGTCCCGACAGGTGTGGGGACCGAGGAAGTTTGCGCAGCGGGCCGGCAGGGAGCGGCTTTTATGTCCTGGGCCTGGGAGTGGGAGGGCAGTGGGCGGGACATAGGCGGGTCGGGGGCCAGGCGGTAGGCGTGGCTAGGCGGGTTCCGGTTTTTCTCCCTCGGAGGTGGGGTTGCGCCTGCACAGTCGACCTGTGTCTTTCCCGGGCGTGGGAAAGTGGACAGTGAAGAACCCAGAACTGCGCCATCTTGTATAGTTTGAAGTCAGGTAATGTGCTACGTTTGACTTTGTTCTTTTTGCTTAGGATTGTTTTTGGCTATTCAGGCTCTTTTCGGTTACAGATGAATTTCAGAATTTTTTTTCTAATTCTGTGCAAAATGATGTTGGTAGTTTGATAGAAATAGTGTTGAATCTGTAGATTGCTTTGGGCAGTATGGTCATTTTAATAATAATAATTTTTCTAATCCATGAGCCTGGAATGCTTTTCTATTTGTGTCATCTCTAATTTCTTTCAGTAGTGTTTTGTAGTTGCCCTTGTAGAGATCTTTTACTGCTTTGGTTAGATGTATTCCTAGGTATTTTATTTTTTTGTGTGTGTATAGCATCTTTTTGCACCCATAGTTAATGGGTTTATAATCATAGTTAAATGACATGATTACAATAACACATAAACAAAAAGAGATTTTGTAACAGACATCACTGATGCTTGGCAAATTTACATCCTAACCATTGGGAGCAAAAAATGCGTGAACATAGTTTGAGCAGCCTACAAATCCTAAGTGTTTAGTTGCAGTGGTTCTCAGTCAGCATGCTACAGAGATAAATACTTAATACAGAGAGTTGAGTAAGTAGAGGATGATTACAAGAGTTAGTGTCGCATAAGGGTATGTCAGATGAGTAAACAGGCAGTTTTGATGCAGTGATAGGCTATTTCAGATATACTCTGGTGTCTGTGGGATACAGAAAGGGAATTTGACTCAGTCTGGGGCATCAGGGAAAGATCCAACACAGCAGTTTACACAGAATGAGCACTTGATTAATATGTGCCTAAGGAAATATTTGCTAATCCTGTTCCTTGGAATTTGGGGTTTACATTGATTTTAAAAAAAGAACTTGACTTGCTTTCCCTAAGATTCACACAGAACTCAGGACCTTTCCTTCTGATCTGTAATTTAAACAATTATGTGACAGTCAATAATCCCATTTGACAAGACCTTGAAAGTATAGTCCATGCCATGCTGAATTTGAAGTAGTTACAGGTTGGGAGTGGGGGATGTATTTAATATTTCAGAAAAAGTATAGTATTTCTCTGTCTGGGAGAAATTCTATTTTTTTTTTTTTTTTGGTTCAGATACTAATGAAGCATCTGAGTGAATGAAGTGGCCTCATTGCTGTCCTCATCCCATCAGAACAAAGAGCAGAAAGGGATTCAACAGTATTATACATAATTTGAAATGTTCTAGAAGAAAATAATGTAAAAAAAATGTAGTAGAAATAGCTACTGCTTTTAAAGGGCTTATGGGCCAGGCACGGTGGCTCACGCCTGTAATTCCAGCACTTTGGGAGGCCTAGGCAGGTGGATCGCTGGAGGTCAGGAGTTCAAGAGCAGCCTGGCCAGCATGGTGGAACCCTGTCTCTACTAAAAATACAAAAATATTAGCCAGGCATGGTGGCGCATGCCTGTAATCCCAGCTACTTGGGAGGCTGAGGCAGGAGAATCACTTGAACCCAGGAGGCAGAGGTTGCAGTGAGCTGAGATCATGCCTGGGTGACAGAGAGAGATTCCATCTCAAAAGAAAAAAAAAAAAAAGAAAAAAAAAAGACTTCTGTGCCAAAAGCTGCATTAAGTGATTATATACATTATCTCATTTAATCTATACAACATTCCTACTAAATACCTAGTATTTACACTTATTTATTTTAGCAAATTAGAGAAGTGACTTGGGACATCTTGGATGCAAATCCTTGATTGTGTGTCTTTTCAATCTGTTACACAGACTCCCAAAGCAGAGAAAATGACAGACACGGCACAAAGCAACTCTTCTTGAGGTAACAAGTTAGGTTGAAAAGTACCATTTGGCAGAGAGAAGTGGGGTAAGGGTTGGACAATCTTTCTTAGCAATCCCAAGGATGGAAATTTTAAGCAAATTTGGAGGCAATTATAGTGTAGAACAGCCTTTGAATAGGGCTAATCCTGAAATAAACTCAATCATTCTGGTGATGCCAGACCAACTATATAGTCTTCCTGACACACACATATACACACATACACTCACATACACACACAGAGTATATATTAATGATAAAAAATTGTACACTTTCATCTCAGTAAGTCATGCATAACTAACTCCCACTCTTTGCTTTCAAAATATCATCAACAATCCTTCATAAGAAATATCTAAGCTGGGTGAACCCCACCCTGTTTAATTCAACAAGCTGTCACTCACCATCTACTTTATGCTAAGTGCTGAGGCAGTAAAAATGAAGGGCCATCTCCTTCTATCTGGAGAGACAGATCCTTAAATAGATCATTTCAGTGTATTCTTCTAAACAAAAGGATTTTTTTTTTTGCCTGAGGAATCATGAAGGTACCTACTAAGCCTCTTCACTAAATGTTGCTTTAAAAAAACAACTCCTTTGACTCAACACATTATATGTTACAAAAGTGCTACACGGGGGCTGCTCAGATATAGGTGGTCCAGTTGGTGTGAGACGTGAAATTGTTGGACTGATTCCTTTGCAGGAATGACATCTGGGTAACTGCCCACAGCAGCATTTCATAGGCGAGATTGTTAGCGCTGCTATACCACCCTTGAGTCCTCTGACCTCATGATCATTCATGAAACAACGTTACTTTGCATTTTGTCGTTTAATAAGTCATACAAATTGCCTTAACTGCCATAAAGTATGACATTATGCTCCCAAACATTTAAAAAAGAGACTCCTGATTTAGCCACACTTTTTTCCCCCAACACCTCTTTCTTGATAGAATAAAAGAGAAATTCATCCATGCAAGCAAGGAGAGTTGGCTTTATTGAATTTTTAGTCTTTACTGCTACAAGGGAATGAGTTAAGGGTGTGTTGCCAAGAAACAAAACAGTGGAACATCACAATTAGAGGTGTGAATTTCAGACATGAAATGTAATTGTTTTACGAATTTTCACAGGGATCACCACCTGGTACTCACCAAAGCTATTTTGAGACTATCTTTCATCATCCATGGGTATTAAAACAACCAGCAAGCAGTTATTCTTTGTTAGTTTATGACCCATAAGTACTTATTAAATGGAGAAGCTACCAAATACAGAATCAAAAATCAGAGTAAGCCCGATGCCGCACCTTGCTTTTATAACCAAACTATTCTTTCAGGGGGTGTCTTGAAATGTTCCCAGTTAACTTGTGAATATTATTAACATTCTATCCAAACTCTCAAAATGAATTCTGTATTAGCTTTGTTGCGTTTGGAAATAAATACAAAGTTTTCTGTTATAGAAAATCTTTCTGTTCCAAAGGACATGGTTTAGGTATGGTGCTTTGTTATTCTGATTACTCTGAAATTTCTGAAACAAGAAATCCTGTATAAGTACCATCTCTGGAGCAGTAATTAATTCTCTGTTTCATTCTGGAATGAAAATACCCAAAGAAAGAGATGTTTTGAAGAGGAATCTGTTGTGTTGACTGCTCACCAAGCCTGCAGGCTGCTATGGATAGAAGCAGCCCTAGGGGGTTCCCATGTATAGCATATGTAGAATTTTGGTTCTGAGGTCCTGGCCATGATTGATTGGAAAAGGGGTTGGTATCTGAGTTGAGGCTGGTCAGCAGCCTATGTGGTAGCCTGGTGTAAGAGCTGTTCCTAACTCTGATCAGTTTTGACACTAATAAAGTGAACTATAAAGTCTTTCTCCACTGGGGAGTTTGAATAAGAAATGTAGAGTCAACAATTGTCAGTGGAGGCAGAGAACACAAAGAGGACATCATGAGAGATGTAAACGGGTTTCATGAAACAGTAGAAGTCATGAAGCTGTAGGAGGCTTGAGTAAGCAGAAGCTCAGTATAGGCAGAAACCTTGAGATGTCTAGGAGGGGGACATCATAACAGTGGCAATTGTAACAACAAAAGCAGATGAAGTGGAGAAGGACAGTGTTGAGTGACTAATGGCAGTGTACTAGAGCCAATGAAGCTGATTGCTGAGAGAGTGACAGGAAAACTTGGTTGCTAGGGTTCTGTTAATTCTTAATGATCTTCCAGGCTTTTAGCAATATCCTTATCTATGTGAGAACTGCATTCTACTGTTAAAATTCCCATTTTCCTTATTTCTGTTTGTAGAAAAGGTAATCTGAATGAGCTAAAGTAAAGGGAATTTTGTTCCACAAGTAGATATTACCCCTCCATTTTAATCCTTCTTAGCTCACTGTGGAAAAACCTGCTACACTCCCAAATAATCCACTAAAATTATTTTAAAAACAACAGCAACAACAATAATAATCCAGTTGTAGTCTTTTGTTGGAGGAAATGGAAAGAGGGTTGGTATACATGACTTCTCATGTTCTGCTACTGACTGCTTCTTACGGATGATCAGTAGCAAGCCAAATGCTTAGCATACCTCATTTCTAACCCCATAAGAAACATCAAAGGTTCTTATTGTAAAATTCATGTTACACATTGAAGAAACAGAGGCTTAGAAAGGACCAGTGAATTGCCTAAGTGCACCCTACAATCGGGAATCAGAGTGGGGATCTTTACCCAAGTATCCCTGGCTCCATAGTAGGTGTGCTTTCCACTGCACATCATGGCTTAGCCTTTGCCACCCCCATGACATTCGTTCTCCCAAGGAAACAGATGTGTGGGATAGAAACAAAAGTCACTACTGCAAGGGCCACTGAGATCAGCTCCATGCTGGGAGCAGGCAGTCAGACAGGCAGGCGGGGCCCACTATTCCTGATAGATTACTGCCACTCTATCTTATGCAACATGGTTATTGTGAACAGGCTGCATTTATTAAGTCATGCCACTCAGTCAGGTATTTTATTACCGATATCAGTGTAATTTATATCTAAAAGCACAATCATTTCCCTTCGCCATGTGAGAAATCTGACAGAAAGGAGGTGACAGATGGCAGGTAGAATGTTCCCCAGTTGTGATGTGGATCGTGGAAAATTGGACAGTTGGTCTATATAGATATTTCTGGCAGAAATCACGAGGAAGTGGGAGTTACACATTGAAGCCCCATTCATCCTAGTCTTCAGAGTCGGCTGTCTCAGGTAGGGTGAGGCAGTTGGAGACTGACTGACAATGAAATGTGTCAGCTCATTCATCAGGGACTGACAAGGCTCCAGGTGAGAGATCATGCATGGCAGTGGGGCTATTGAATTGCCTGAGGCTACTGAGTTCTACTTAGAGACCACAAGCCTCCATCTCTCCTGACTGAAGAGTGCTACAATTTCGTAATTTAGAGGGGTAGTCCTAATTAAGAGAAGTTAATGTTTCTTCCACATGCTGGGTGATTCCCTTCTGAGAAGGGGAGTAGAGCTAACCTGCATTGATTATGCTCATGCCCAGGCCCTGTTCTAGGTACCACAGATAAACTGTTCTGCTTTTAGGACTGACAATTGAGAAACTGAAAAGGAAAGGGCACTGTTAATATGATTTTGATTCTTTGGGGTGGGGATCAGTCTTTAAAGAAGCCAATGGTCCAGATTTCAGTTGAAGATGCATGTTCTCAAGCCCCTCTACTATGGTTGGGGGTGGAGGCTTTATACTTACCATGGGCATTAGGGCAGAAAGAGGTAAGGAGAGTCCTTGCCCTGAAGGCACTCAGAGCCTAGTAAGGGGGAAAGACAATTAAGCATGTGAGTATAGTGGAGTGTGATGGCTGTTACCATGGAACTACCAAGGAGATTTCCCTTGGGGTGTCCCTAGCAGACTATGATGGCTGCTGATTCCCTTACTGTCCACTCTGCATCTCACACTCTCTATATCCTACTACAGGCTGGATACCTGACTTCCAGACTCTTTCCCAGAAGCTTCTCTTTGTCCTGTCTCCTGTCTCCAGCTAATTGGCCTATGTTATTTCTAGTATTCCTACTAAGGGACTGGGTTCCACTAAAGTATATGCTTAAAGTTTAAAGTTCTCTGATATTGAAAGGATAGTTAGAAATCTCTCCTTTAACGCTTTTGTTCCATGGATTTTGGAGGAATACAAAATTGGGTAGATTGTTTGTGATGTTTTTGTGAAAGCTTTTCTCTTTGAGTTAGGTTTGGACTGTGGCCTTGCCTAACTCCTATGCAGTGTGTGTGTGATAATGCAATGAATACAATCCTCTATGCTCTGCTTGCTTTATAGCAGGTTGCTCCAGGATTCCCAAATGCAGGGGAAGGATGGGTTCTGTTAGTAGTAACAGATTCTTTTAAGTATTAGAGACTCACTAGGTTTATAATTACAGGAGTGAGAGGATTATATTTGTCTTTAAAATTGTCACCCAGATAGTAGTGTGGATAAGGAGTTGAGGTAAAAAAGACAGATTTGGGAACTAGACGAATGGGGTAATCAAAACAACTTCCCCTAGTACTTCTAATTTTGCCTGAACAAGTCCATCCAGTTAAGCATTGGGGAAAAGGAATAAAGAAGAGAGAAAGCATGTGAATCTTTGAGTTTCCTCTGAAATATGAAAGGATGCATGCTATTTCTTAAATATCATGGATTGAGCACTCTTGCTGAGACCAGAAAATACAGTTTGCAGCCTATTTCCTCAAGGAAAAATAGTGGAAAGAAAGAAAGCTTTAGGCTGTTTAGTCTGTAAAATAAACTAATCTCCAACAGGCTTTCCTGTCAGTGCTAACTACCAGAACAGAGCTTTAGTATAGAAGAGAAAGTAAGGACAAGGAAAATACTAGAATTATTCCAACTGGCCCATTTCTCTCCCTCAATTTTTAAAATAGAAATACCATATGGTTCCATACGATAGAATATCTTTAGTGTAGTGTTATATATAGTCTCTTTGTTGATATGACTGAATTTTTTTTATTTGTTTACACTTTCATCCCCAAATGGTTAAATGATGTATGAATGTGAGGCCAGAATGCTAATGCCAGCAGATAGAGAATTTATCTGGAAGAAGTTTGATGCATTAGTTCAGGTAATAGCAGCTTGTTAGCATTTGTTTTTCAATGTTAAAAAAATATACATTCCTTTAAGGACAGTGACAGCTATGTAATTTTGGGGACCCAACGCAGAATAAACATGTGAAGCCCTAGCAGGGCATAGTAGTCATTCTCCTCCTCTCCTGTGTCTTCTGCCCTAATCAATAGTGAAGGGCAACCCCTAAAGGTTTTCAACCTCCTTTCAGGAACTTGCCTGGTACCAGGATTGGAGATGGATGAGGGACCATCTCCAAATTGCCATTAAACTCCCAGTGGTGTTGCTAGCCCAGGGCAGAGATGGTTGCTGACTTGCTCTACTCCCAGACACCATACCCCAATGCAGACCTTCACCTTGCCTATACCAAGGCCCCTGAAGGAGGTGGAGGGAGGGGAGAGAACTGGGCCTTGAGACCTTTGGTGGTCCCTTGTTAGAGGTCAGCAGCAGGCTGGGTTGGAAAAGAAAGGATCAGGGATGATGTAGGGGTAGGGACAACGGGATTGAAGAGGAAGTCTGAGAATATATTGAGGAGGTGAGGAAGTGACAGGAGGGAGTACCCTGTGTGAGCTGATGCACCAAGCTCCCACCAGCCCACGCTCCATTGTCCCGTCATGCTTTACTTTAAAAAGTCAATTCAAAGACAAAATTATTAAAAATTTCAAGACAGTTGCTGTAAAGCATTAATCCCCAAGTGCATGGGCCCTTTTGAGCATGGAGCCCTGCAGGACTGCACAGGTTGCAGGACTGCACAGGTTGCAAGCCCAAGAAACAGACTCTGTTTAAAGAACTATTCTTCGGTGTTGCTGATGAACCAGGCAGCGTGGAGTTTTCAGCGGGGAATGTGGAAGCTAGAGAAGCAGTTGTTAGGTTTTGGGAAGCACACCTGGTTAGAGCTCTGGCTCCCTCATCTCCTGGTATCTACCCTCTGACAAGCCATTTCTCCTCTCCTGGTACTGTTAATCTGTATCTCTAAAATGGGGAAAGTAAGGCAGAAAATCTAAGTGTGTCTGTGTGTGTAAGATCAAGGTCATGCAACTAAACACTGACAGGGAGGCTCATCCTTACCCTGTATAACTCCCAAATCCATACTACTTGTCTATATGATTTTGTCTTCTTAGGCAATAATGTCAGTGGTTGTTAACCCTTTAGTGTGTTGAAACTTTGACAAGTTAGTGAATTCCACAAATCTGCCATGAAGAATAATAAAGAACATGGAAAGCCATTTTGCATAAAATTTCAGGGGGTTTACAGAGCTGATACGGTTTGGGTCTGTGTCTCTGCCCAAATCTTATGTCAAATTATAATCCCCAGTGTTGGAAGTGGGGCCTGGTGGGAGGTGATTGGATCATGGGGGCGGATTTCCACCTTTGGTGCTCTTCTCGTGATAGTGAGTGAGTTGTTTTGAGATCTGTTTGCTTAAAAGTGTGTAGCACCTTCCCCCTCTTCTCTTCTTCCTCCTGCTCAGGCCATGTAAAGATGCCTCAGATTCCCCTTTGACTTCGCCATGATTGTAAGTTTCCTGAGGCCTCCGCAGCCAAGCTTCCTGTGCAGCCTGTAGAACCATGAGCCAATTAAAAGTCTTTTTATTAATTACCAAGTCTCAGCTATTTCTTTATAGTATTACCCATTGTCAGAGCAGACTAATACAGAGCCCCTGAAGCCTATCTATGAACCAGGTTGAAAGCCCTGAAGAAGTAAAAATGCCTCCCATATTGCCTGAGGGATGAGGCTTTCAATTGGGATGTACTGAGTTTGTGCTGGCTGTGTTGCAGAATGCTACATTCTCTTTCTCATTAATTTCATAGACTGCCTCGGACAAAGTATTCTTTTCTGGCTCTTGGTTTTTTCCTGCCTTATTTTTGTGGTAGCAACACATTTTCTTCACTGACTTCTCTGCAGGGAGATCTCCCTGCTTTATGCACACTCTGTTAGGAACAAGTCATCCTTTTTGAAGAAAAACAAGAGCAGTCTTTTGAAATGAATCCCTTTAAAGGACATCTGGTGTGACATTAAGCTTCATTCCTTTCTGGTCGAGAGAGCCACAATCACACAGGCTGGGTGTATGCGGGATGCAACTTTCACAACTCCAGTTGCTGCTATAGGCAGTACAGAGCCCCATAGATGGCGTCAGTAGTCCAAAGATGAAGTCTGGAGGCAAAAGCCTGTGTATTTCAGGCTTGGCAATGTATTATTTATGAAGGGAAATTAACTTTGAAATCTTCTTAGTTTGCCCCCAGCAATATACACAGGAAACCTGATTTTCTCAGTACAAGGTAATAGTCTTTCTAACAAATTAGATGAATTCTAATGTCTGTTTTCTGGTACTTTGTAGTTATGGGTATTTGGCTTCTTTTTTGTTATTAATATTAAAAATACCCCTGCTTTACAGAGAGGAATGTCCAAGTGGACTTGTGAAGTCTTGGGAGGAGGGGGACAAAAAAATCAAAATCCTGATGAAATGCAAAAGACTCAGTCTGGAAATTTTGTATTGTTGCTTAAAAGCTAATTTTCAGCTCTCTTCACGTTCATCGTTGTAGTCAGTTCATATGCAGTGGGGTGGAGAGAATATTCTACTTTAGAGTCAGGCAAATCTGATTTTTTTTTTTGCCATTTGGAAGTTGTGTGATTCTAGGTGAGTTACTTAAATTTCCTGAAACTTAGTTTCTTAATGTGCAAAATGGGTTTATGATACCTAGTTTATAGAGTGGTTGTACATACCAGGTGAGTCATGTAAACTAGATGGTGCAAGGTGAACATTCAACAGATACTAAGTCTATTCCTTTTTATAAACATGTTGCTGGCCTGAAGATATTGCAGATTACCTATGTTCATAATGTCTGTGACAGAGTTTTCAAGTGAGAATTTGTCTGAAGTAAATGTTTGGATATTACTTGAGAAGAAAAGGATTGAGAAGTAACTATGTTTCCAGAAGGTAATTAAAATTTTATAAAATGGCAAGTGAACATGGAAGACAAGTGCCATATGAGTCATGTGGCAATGGAAAGTACCTTCTGCCAACATAATATCACAAATAAGACCAAGGACTGGGAATGTCTTCTTAGAATAACAGTTAATTTTGCACCATGGTAGAGCAATCACCTATGACTGGGTCGTATCTCAGCTCCAATAGTTCCTAATTAGGCAACTTGGGGCAGGTTGCACATAACCTCTCTGAACCTCAGTTTCCACATATGTAAAATGTAGATGGTATCATTATTTACCTATTCCATGAGAAAAGGATTGTCTTGAGGGTTAAATGTCTTGAGGGTTAACAGCAACTTAGGCTAGTGTTAAGCAAATGATAAACAGTTCTTGTTGATGTTTTTGCTGTTATACAAGAGGATGTTGCAGTGGATAAACCAAAAAATCTGTTGCTAGAAAATCTAGGATATGGTTTTTGTTCTGGTCACTTAATGACAATGTGAATTTGGGCAAATCATTGACTTAGTTTTCTCTTTGATCAAATGCTTATCATCATGGTGATAATCCCTACACCAGGCCCCTCAGAGGATTTTCCTGAGCACTGGCTATAGCCTAACATAGCTGTAATTCAGAGATGTGGATGGATGGGCTGAAAATCCTATTAGGAGAAGCCATGTCAAAGGAAGCCTGAGGTGACTGTCTTAAAAAGAGAAACAGCTGCACAGGGAAAAGATGCTTATGAGCTAAGAACAACTGGATGGCATCCAGAAGGGGGAAAAACCCTGCGATTACTCTGTGTTTCTTTCACAAGGAGAAAATGAAAGAAGAGCAACATCTTCCAAAATGACCCAGGGAATCATGTGCACAACTGACACCATGCCACAGATGGTAATCAGGGAGACCTGTGGAAGGACAAATCCAGACAGTGCCTAAAACTGAGGCTCTGGGAAAAATGACACAGGAAGCTACCTCTTTCCTCAGTCTTCTGAGTGAAGTGAAGGACATAGATGGAAGTTTAGGCAGCTTGGGGAACTTTGGGAATCTGTGCAACACTACTAACTTGACCATTGTTATATATGATTTCTGAACTTTACATTTGTCTTGAGGTAAATTTGTGGTTAGAAGATATTTCTGACATTTCAGGTATTTCCAGGAGGGGTAGAGGTGGTGATATCCACAACAAAGGTCATATACCATGCAATTAATGTTCCTAAGCATTGGCCTGGCTATAAGATATCAACATGCTTTGTAAACTGTAAAAGGGGCATTCCAACATTTGTCATAAGCATAGCTGTGATTGCTATGTCTTGAGTGGCAGCATGATAAAGTAGATGGAACATAATTTTGAAATCAGCTAGCTTTGGGTCTGAGTCTTGTCTCAGCCACTCCATGGTGGTAGGTGTAAGTTGGGAGAAAATGTCTAGGTGATAGAACAATGTACAAGTAAGACGGAAAAGAGAGAATTAAAGGGAAGGGCACCAATTTCAGGAACAGGTATATATCAGCAGCAAGGAGGTCAAACAGGAAGTAGTGAAGATTTCTCAAGCAAAGGGATATCCCAAATCATGGGAATCCAGGACCAGCTCAGAGACCTGCACAGGGAGATAGTCAGATCCAGGAGATCTGGTAGGTAGCACTCTTAGCTGCCTTCTGAGGTTCTGCAGCAGGGCTCCAGCCTTTGCTGTAATTAGAAAGACAAGGAGGGTCTTAATTCTATTTGTTTACTGGAGAAGTGTTTATTGAGCACCACTTTCATGGCAAGTACTATTTTAGGTGTTGGGGATACAGAACTATAGTGACAGCAAAGATCCCTGCCTCATGGAGCCCCTCAGAGCCACTTGCTTTGTGTAGTAAGCTAACCGATATTAGAGCTGGTGGTCTCTTTCCCTCATGTGCTGGTCCAAGATGCTGGTAAACTCTTTCCTTCGGAAAATACACAATATTTTATACTTAATAAACTCTCCTTACTATTCTGTATTTTCAATCCCTGGCTTGCTTGTGTGTTTTTCTTTTGAGGTTCTGGGCCATTTGAAGGGTTGCTTTTTGTTGTTGTTTTGTTGTTTGTTTCTGAATCTTTTGTGTCTAGTAGAATACAGTGTATGTCCAATGTGCTTAGCTTACATTTGGCACTCAGTAAAGTGTTTTCAGTGATTAAAAGAAATGACTGGGCCAGGCGCAGTGGCTCACACCTGTAATCCCAGCACTTTGGGAAGCCAAGGAGGGTAGACTGTCTGAGGTCAGGAGTTCAAGGCCAGCCTGGCCAACATGTTCAAACCCCATCTCTACATAAAATACAAAAATTCGCCGGACGTGGTGACATGCACCTGTAATCCCGGGTACTTGGGAGGCTGAGGCAGAAGAATTGCTTGAACCCAGGAGGCAGTGGTTGCAGGGAAAGAGCAAGATTCTGTCTCAAAAAAGAAATGACTATAGGTAATAAATGAGTCATTTTTGCATGTATCTTGGCCATACAACTAAATATACAACAAAAATTATTAATAGCAATAAGACAGAATATATATACACACACATATATGTATTTATATATATACACACACGCAAATCTATAAAAATCAATTGAATTCTTGCTCATATCCCATTAATATAGATCTTGGAAATTGCCAAAAATACATTTTATGAAACTGGCCAATGCCCTAGCCTGTATGTCACCTGATATTTCTACATGTATACTTTATGTTTTTTCCTCAACACAAAGGTTTTTTTGTTCTCATAGAAACAAACTATGCAGACTCAATGGGAAAAGCAAAGGAAGATACAAATAATGGGATACCTATGAGGAAATACTAATTGATGTGAAGATAGTAATATTCCCTAGTTTATATTTATATCTGGTACAATATTGGAGACTTTGCAGAGTATTTCTCAGACATTAAATTTTTTGAAATATAAATCTTTATGGAAGAGTGGCCAAGAGTGCCAGAAGTTTTTTTTTTAAAGGCAATAACAGTGTCATTGCTATATAAGATTTTTAAAATGACAATCAAAACTACATGATATGGAGCTGAAAACTGGATAAATTCAGAAATACATTTAAATTACTAAAGTAGATGTCTAAAAATATTTGTTAAAGAGAGGTTGAATATATCTCAGGCCTCAAGATTTAACAAAAGTATTATAGTAATGAGAAAATTAATGAATATTGAATGTTCTATGGGGCAGCTGAATACCAGTATAAAATATATTAACTTGAATTAATTTCTTATGGTATGCACTATTCATTCCTTATTCCATATTCTATACTCTGAGAATTTTCAGAGGAGTCAAAGAGGTAAACATTTCCTCTATAATCTGTAAAAATCTAGAATGAAATGAAATCATACAGTATATTTATGCTCTTTGGATGCAAGATATATTTTTACAAGCCAAAATGTAATCAAAGAAATACTTAAAAGAAACTAAAAGGTAGGAGACTGAGTATATGGCAATCATAACTGATAAAAACTTCCAAACTAAATATATAACAAGGACTAACTTTTCAGTAATACCTAACAGCTTATGAAGTGTTTATATACTTCAGTAGATTTTTCTAAAATTTTTCTGCTCAAAGTGTGGTCCTCAGTTCATCAGTGCTGCCATCACCTGGATCTTACTAGACATGCAGAATCCCAGGTCCAGCCTCAGAACTACTGAGTCAGGATCTGAATTGTAACAAGATCTCCAATTGATTCATATACATATTTAAGTGTAAGAAACTCTGTTCTAAATTGCCCATTGAGGAAACGGAGGCATAAGAAGGTTTAGTAATTTGTTAAAGATCTGAGTCACAGAAAAGAGTGGAATTAGATTTCTAGGTCTTTTAACTACAAATTCTGTTTGTTCACTTATTCATTTGTTAATTTGACATGTACTAAATGAATGCCTATGTGTGGGCACTGACCAGAGTTGTGTACAGTAGTGCCCTGTGTGCCTAGTCTTCACGAACCCTTTCCTAAAATACTGGTCATGATTTTTCCTTAGCACTAAGATGCTTCAGTTTAAATAGTAGAAAATACCATAACATTTAAAAATCTACTTTCTTATCATCATAGTTAAAATATCATTATAGTAGGTATTTCAATTTAACAAGATAAATATAAATGGTAAATCTCAATTTTATCAAGGTGTAGAAAATAAGTACACTTTTGCTAAGGGCACAAAAAGTTGTCTTTTTCATCTGGAGCACAAGACAATTATATGTCAGAAGAACCATAAGACTATTAAACATTTTTAGAGGGAGTCTCATTCTGTTGCCCAGGCTGGAGTGCAATGGTGTGATCTCTGCTCGCTGCAACCTACACATCCTGGGTTCAAGTGATTCTTGTGCCTCAGCCTCCTGGAGTAGCTGGGACTGCGGGCACATGTCACCATGCACAGCTAATTTTTGTATTTTTAGTGGAGATGGCGTTTCAACATGTTGGCCCATCTAGTCTGAAACTCCTGACCTCAAGTGATCTGCCACCTCCGCCTCACCAAGTGCTGGGATTACAGGCATGAGCCACCTTGCCTGGCCATAAAATTATTTAAACTTTATCGGCCGGGCGCGGTGGCTCAAGCCTGTAATCTCAGCACTTTGGGAGGCCGAGACGGGCGGATCACGAGGTCAGGAGATCGAGACTATCCTGGCTAACACGGTGAAACCCTGTCTCTACTACAAAAATACAAAACAACTAGCTGGGCGAGGTGGCAGGCACCTGTAGTCCTACCTACTCAGGAGGCTGAGGCAGGACAATGGCGTGAACCTGGGAAGCAGAGCTTGCAGTGAGCCGAGATCCGGCCACTGCACTCCAGCCTGGGTGACAGAGTGGGACTCTGTCTTAAGAAAAAAAGAACAAACAACAACAACAACAACAACAACAAAATCTTTTTCCACCTCTGGAAAAAACACCCAAGGAGAATAATTTTAATAGACAAAAATTAGTGGGTATGAAAATGTCATAACTATGTTTTTCCTCACACTGATATCAAAAGCAAAATGATTCAGATGTCTAATGTCATTAAAATGTCAAACATATACTATCATGTAGCTACAGGGGCAAAAAGAAAGCAGAAAACCCTTGCAATAGCTTCCTCTACATTACTTAGAGAAGGTCTGCACTCTGCAGCCTAGGATCCTGCATGATTCAGTCTCCACCTTCCTTCCAGAGGCATAACCTCTGTAACAGCAGGTTGCTTCCTCTAGGCTGGGTTCCACTCTTCCTCCTGAAGTCTCATGGCCTTTTTCTGATTCTGCATTTTTGCTCTTGCTCTTCTCTCTTCTTCACACTCCAGTCCCCACTTATTCATGGGAGATATATTCCAAAACCCCCAGTGGTTGCCTGAAACTACAGATAGTACCAAACCTTACATATACCATGTTTTTTCCTACACATGCCTATGATAAAGTTTAATTTATAAGTTAGGCACACAAAGAGATTGACAACAACAATAATAAAATAGAACAATATAATAATCCAATAAAAGCTATTGACTGTGGTCTTTCTATCTCTCAAAATGTCTTATTTGTACTATACTGCAGGTAACTGAAATCATGGAAAGCAAAACTGTGGATAAACGAGGAGCTACTTTATACCATAAATATCCTTTCTAATCTGGCCTGCCTACCTCTCCAGCCTCACCCTTTGGCACATCTTGTGAATTTGATTCCAGATACTCAGAACCCCTATAGCACCCTAAATGCACAGAACCACGTCACAGTTCTTGATGCAGCCTTCATCTTCTGCTTGAGATTCTCATGATCAGATCTCCGTAAGGTGAACTCCTTCTCACTCTTGCAGTCATATAGAAAGTCACTTAAAAAAATCAATTGTCATCTCCTCATTTACCCTGTTTGTGTGTGTATGTGTGTGTGTTTCCATGATATACTATGTTTCTCATTTCTTTAGTTTTGATCTTATTCTATTTAAATTTTTTTTCCTGTTTCTCTTCCTTCATTAGATTTGAACTGAATGGGGATAAGACTGTTTTTTTTCTAATTTTATTTTCAATATCTAAACAGTGTCTGACATATAGAAAGGTGTTAATAAATGCTCATTTAAAGAAAGAACATATGCCTGTAATCCCAGCACTTTGGGAGGCCGAGGTGGGCGGATCACCTGAGGTCAGGAGTTCCAGACCAGCCTGACCAACATGGTGAAATCCTGTCTCTACTAAAAATACAAAAATTAACTGGGCATGGTGGCATGCACCTGTAGTCCCAGCTACTCGGGAGGCTGAGGTAGGAGAATCACTTGAACCAAGGAGGCGGAGGTTGCAGTGAGCCAAGATCACCCCACTGCACTCCTGTTTTTTCCTGTTTCTCTTCCTTCATTAAATTTGAACTGATTGGGGATAAGACTATTTTTTTCCTAATTTTATTTTCAATATCCAACCAGTATCTGACATATAGAAAGGTGTTAATAAATGCTCATTTAAAGAAAGAGACTCTGTCTCAAAAAAAAAAAAAAGAAAGAAAGAAAATATGACTGAATCTGTATCTGCTGAATTTTTTCTTATTTTTCAATGTCAAGCTTGAATGTCACCTTCTTGAGTCTTCTTCCCAGTGACTGGAAGTGACTTCCCTCATCTCTATATCCCCTTGGTGCTTGTCATATTTTGTTTTTGCACAGTAGTTATTTACTCATCCTTGTTCTCTGTGGACAAAGGTGCTAGTGCACACCAGAGGCTAGCACATACGAGGTGCTCATCATTTCTGAAGTTAATGAATGAATTAATCTTGCTAAGTATTTTGTAGAAACTCAGTGCCCTTAGAGTTTCAACAGATTTTCCAAAGCTGCAGTTCTCCTTAATTAATGCTTAATTTAAAAAGCAGTAGAGGTTGTAGAAGTAGACACTGTTGTATCTACAACTTGAGAAATCCAATGGAATAATTTTTCTTCAAAAAGAACAAAAAATTGGATATTGTCAAGTGGCTGTCCATGGGTTTGCTTCATTGGAAGCATAACTGCAGAATGAAGGTGCTTCTGAACTCTTAATTAACAATTAAATATTCATTGACTGCTCTTCACATGCCAGGAAGTTTTCTAGGTCCTGGGGAGCTTAAATAGTTGTGGTTACCATTCCAGTGGAAAGAGACAGAAAATACAGAAGTAAGTAAGTAAATAAACAAACAAACACACAAAATAACATCAGATATTGCAATGACAAATCCCCAGAGAGTGACTCAAGTAGGAGAAGGAGGGCTGATTTAGATGGTGGGGTGTCAGTGAGATTTGAAATGAGATATGAATTATCAAACAAGGTTCAGGCTTAGAGAGATCTGAATGTGATGGTTTTGTTTTGTAAAATGTTAACACTTTTTTTTCAATAGATACTAGTATATGGATTAATGTTGATGTATTTATGTACTATTTTGTACCTCCTATAACATTTGAAAATAGAGAGGGCGAGAGAGAGAGAGAGGGAGGGAGAGAAAAAACTAGGTAAATTAGATAGTTTGGGCGAAAGATAGGTGAAACAATAAGGCTTCAACCTTGTGCAAACTGTCAACTTAGAAGTGGGGGAAGGGCAAAATGAAAGCTAGAAACTTCTTCCTTTGCCTATAGAATTAGATCTGAACCTCTTGCCATGGCATATAGGGACCTTATGATTTGGCTGTTCCTTCTTGACCAGCCTTACTTAGTACAGGTCCATTTCTCCTACTTAATGTTTCAGTATTACGGAAATGCCTGGAGGTTTCTACCTGCTCCATCCTGTTAAAGCTCTATCATATTTCAAGTTTTGTTCAAATGTTACCTTATAGTCTAGAGAGGGGGATCTTCCATTCCTTTGTGCCATGTATACTTTGTACGTTCCCAATATGTTGCATTGCATTATAATGGCATTCTTTTATGTCTCCTTCTTCTAAAGCCTGGGAGAGTTTTATTTGCTCTCATGTGCCAAGAACCTGACATTCAGTAAGTGCTTGAGGACATTGAATGTTAGATGCCTTCAATGGAAGGCAACCTATGATAAGTGTCATTGAGAGTCCTGGGGGAGAGCAACACCATGCCGTAGGGGCAGGAGAGTGTAGAGGGGCTTCTGAGGCTCTTGAGAGAAAGCTTCATCCTTCTGAGCTGTGCCACAGAGATCCTGGACATGGGCTTCAAGGGTCCCTTTCCAGTTTCTGACATCTTTTTCTTGTTTCATATGCAATTACCAGGTGGTGGATATCAGTACCTTCTTGTGAGTCATGATTGTTCCTTGACTGAGACACCCTCAAAGCTGGGCCCTTGAAGAGGAAGACTAATTTGTTACTTTAATCCTTGGCTCCAGTGCCTCCTCTGTTTCCATTCTCAGACACAGCTTCTCTTCTTGACCTCCAGGTTGTCAGTGCTCTAGTTCTCTTCAGTTGTTCTTTCATTTCTATGGTCTGACTCCAAACCCACTCTGTGCCTCAAAGGCCAGGCTCTCCTTTGAGCTGCTGAAGCCCAATCAATGACACTTCCTTATCAGTCTTCACTCATTGCCTTTCTGTAAATGACTCTGTCTTCTGAAGAAGATCTGGTACCCACTCATCCACACACCACAATCATCTCACCCAGCAGTTAGTAAACACCATTTAACCTCTGTCAGGGCTCTTCATTAGGTTTTAACTTCTGGATAGCGTACAAGCCCTCTTGTGATTTGCTCCCAACTTTTTCTGTAGGTTTTTCTCTTGGCCTTTCTCTTGACGTATTATGCTTAAGTCATACAGAAGTACAGTACCTTTGTTTGCCTGAAGTATCACTGCTTTGCCTGTGTGGTACCCTATACCTGGAGCACCTTCTGTTATCTGCTTTAAAAACACTGTTTATCCTTTAGGTCCTAGTTTGCTTCCTCTGTGAAGGCTCTCTTTGGCCTTCTCAGGGATTATGAAATGCTTCCTTCTTTGTAATCCCATTGCACTTTCCAGATAATTCTGCATATCATTTACCACATTGCAATGCATATTTATTTTTCACCATTGTGCATTTACCTCAGACCATCCATAAACTGTGAATACCAAAGTTAGGAACTGTGTTCTTTTGATTGCTTTATCTTTGTGTTCTTGAGCCTTGCCACAGAGCATGTGAAAAACTGCATATTAATACATGTTTGCTGAAATGGTGGGTGAGTGAAATAGTATAGAAACTTACAAGAGACTGGGCACAATGGCTCACGTCTGTAATCCCAGCACTTTGGGAGGCCGAGGCTAGCAGATCACTTGAAGTCAGGTGTTTGAGATCAGCCTGGTCAACTGGTGAAAACTGGTCTCTACTAAAAATACAAAAATTAACTGCATGTGGTGGCTCATGCCTATAATTCCAGCTACTTGGAGGCTGAGGCAGGAGGATTACTTGAACCCGGGAGAGGGAATTTGTAGTGAGCCACAATTGCCCCACTGCACTCCAGCTTGGGTGACAGAGCAAGACTTCATTAAAACAAACAAACTTACAAGAGTAGGTCAATGAGTTCAAGGTCAGAGCTTGAACCCCAGCTACCCAATCTTAGCATTTTAATAAATTTACCAGATACACACTCACCAATCTGATTTTTTTTTAAGTGTATATTTATTGAGTAACTACTAACTATGAGAGGCCAGCTCTTGGTAAAATTGATGGGAGAAAGACTCTATCCCAGAAGAATGGTGGTTCCCTTGACTAGCTGGTCAGTGGGGTCTTTACAAAGCAGGTGTCAGGGAGCTGGCTCTTGAGGAGAGACACTTAGAAAAGAGTTGGGAATGAAAATAATATTGCTTTTTAAAACCATGAAGATTATACCTAAAGGCATTTCCAGAATTGTGTAATTCCATCTATATGTAGTAGCCTGATAAATCAGGTCTACTTTTGAACAAATAACACATTCTCTTGACCTATGGGTCTAGTGAGTTCAATGGTGCACATCCTACAAAAGTGGCTGAAAATGTCCAAAGCAAAGTTTTTTCACAGCAAAAATGTGAAAGGTCTTTGTTGAAATGCTCACCATTTACTTCTTCTCTGGGGATGGGGAGAAATGGACTCTGGCTGGAAAATGAGGAAGTGAAAACCTATAAAAAGGGAGCAGGGGGCCAATAATGCTGCTCCTGTCACTGAGCCTTGCTCCTCTGATTTGACTCATAAATAGACTCTCTAGAGCAAGTGTAGATATAAACATTTGAGTTAAATGGTATTTTTATGTTTTAATTCAAGAGTGTTAATAACTGCTTCATTTAAACTAAAAAATAAAAAACTCTTAGCTTTTTTGTGGGAGGCTTGTTTATGGTCATTAAAAACAAACATGCTGAATTAGAGTGATTTTCAGGTGACAGTAGAATTGCTTTGACTGAAAATCACTTACACCTATTGGCTTGGTTAGTGCATCAGCCTCCCTGTTATGAATCTTGTACAGATAAACCACCATGAAAGGACTCCTGCATTGGTAGACAGAAGACCTGGGCTTAAATCTCAGCTTCCTGATGGTGTGATGACTCTTGGTAGTTTATAACTTTTCTAAGTCTCAGATTCCTCATCCCGTGAAAAGGGGATAATAATGTTCAACGGTCAGTGTTGTAATACAGTTTAAATGAAAGGACTGTATTGGTAGTTGGTAATTTAAGACACCTACTGCTAGAGATCCCAAAGCCCTCAATCAGGCCTATGTGGGGGCACAGAGAGGACAAGGTCAAGTGAATGCTTCATGTTGGGGGTGGTGGTTTTAATCACTAGCTGGAGTTTGGTTACAAGTCCCAATACACTTCTCCTGGTGAGCTGAGCTGAACCACATGGAACCATGTGGAATCTTTTCATTTCCGCTGAAGCAGACCAAAGTTCTATTCTAGAGGCAGGAAAAGTGGCCGTCCAGTCCCCTTTCCCTTCTTGGCTTCTTAGGTTTTGTGTACGTTTAAGAAAAACTGAATCAAGAAACAGAAAGGGAAATAAGCATTGTCCCTGAAATCTGAAACAAAGCCGCTATAAGAGCATAGGAATATTTCTAAGCAACAACACTGTGTCTGGCTCTGTGTGAAGCACGATCTTGTTTAATCTTCATAGCAATCCTATAAAGTAGTTATTATCATGTGCATTTTACAATGGAGGAATGAGACTTAGAAAGATGAGATAAGAAGGCCCACTAGCTGGTTGTCCAAAGTCGAACAGCTGTAAGCTGGTAGCAGAGAACATATTTGAACTAATTCACTGAAGGGCACAGCTCACATGCATAACCAGTCTACCTGCTACCTGAGACTGTACAGAAAGCATCCTCTTATGTCATCAGCTTTGTGTTTCTATATGCTTGACTTGGGGAAAACACATCCCATCCCTTTAAAAATATATTTAAAATGCCCGGCATCAGCCTTTGGAATTCTTAAAACCTATCAAGCTGTATTATTAACATGAAAGGGAACCTTCTTATTTGGTAGATGAGAACATCTCTGTAAAAGCATTGGAGCAGAGGAAAACCTAATCCCTTTTGTCAACACCATGATGACAAGTTTTATACTCCGGGTGTAAGAGTGATAACACGGTTGCTTCACCATGTAATTATTTTTGTTTCCATTGGTGTTATCATAGCAGTAATTATCACTAACTAACATATGGCATTTGGTAGTGACTTGGAAAACATCCTGTCACTTTGGCTTTATAATTTGGGGTGGCTGTTGATGGCATTATGTCATGAATCATGCCCTGCCAATTGTTCCTTCTCCCACAGGGGTCCCATGGGAGCCATACACACAGGGGACAATAGCAGATTGGGAAACAAAGCATCACTTTGTCACAAGCTGTACAAGTACCTGATTTCCTAATATAAACACCTAGTAAAGATTAGGTAGGGAAGTTTGGCTGATACTTAGGTCTTAAACAGCTCTCTTCACCCCTCTGGCTGCATGGGAGAAGCAAAGAGGGAAGAGCTAGTTAAACCTGTGTATAGTGCAGACTAGCTAAACTCACCCACTTTACTGAAGCATGAAGAAGGTGAGAGAGAATCAGAATCCCCTGAGAGGCCAAACTTTGCCTGTGTTTCTGTATTATACAGATGTAGAAAGCAGCCCAGTGCCAGACTGCTACTCTATTAATATACAGTGATCTTTAGTGGCTTCTAGAACTTGGAACAAAGATATTAGCAACTTCACCCATGGAGAGAAAGCTGCAAGAAATATGGCATATGGGAATCTGGAAGGGGATGGTAAGATGCATCTACAGTTTGCAGAGGGAGGGCTGCCTATATACCTATTTAAATCCTTTCATTGTTTCTTCTGAAATAGCAGCAGCAACAACAATAAGCAACAACACAGCAGAGTGTGTATTAGCTTCATCTCTTAACAGCTTTATAGACTTGCAAAGTTACCTCCCATCTGTAAAGTTCAGAGGGGCAGCTGCAATTATTCCTGCTCTAAATATGAACACTACTAGCAGCAACATAGACTCTTTAACCTAGTGAAAACTTCAATTTTCTGATAAACTTTCAATTTCCTTTTGTTTTTGTGAATAACGTAAGGAGTTGTCTTCTTTGGGCGTCCTTATAGTTTTAGTTTGTGTTTCTCACAAAGAAGCAAAGTTGGCGTCACTTTGTACAACATACTCACTAACTACCAAGAGTGAGGATGGCCATCGTCTTCTTGACATGGGGACACTAAGTGAGACCAGGCTCACTCATGCATGTGTTAATTAGCTAGATTTAGTTGCTTCACAATGTATATATATTTCAATACATCACGTTGTACATGATAAATACCGAAAATGTTATCTGTCAATTAAAAAAAATTAAAAAAGGAGTTAATCCCCTGAGGAGCAACTGTCAACCAATTAGGGACAGGATTTGGTGGATACACACTTTAACTTCCTTAACCTCTTGATGGAACAATTCTTAGGTATGTGCTACACAGTGTTTCCAAAAATCTACAGTGAGATTTACCTCCATTTTCCACATGGTAACTTACTCATCAAGGAATTCTTTATTAGCTTTTCTCACTTCCCTGTTCCCTTCTTTGCTTACTGGAACTATCTACCAAATAATTTATATGTGCTCAAATCCTTGTCTTAGGATATCCTTTTGGTAGAACCCCCAACTAGGTGCTTTCACTTGTTGTTTTCTATTCCTTGTTTTTCTTACATACTTATGAGCTTCATGGAAACAAGGTTGAAACTGACCCAGTATTCCCATGGACAGGTTTTTTTTTTTTTTTTTTTTTTGATAAACATAGAAATTGACCCTTCTGGTCTTAAAGCTTGAAACTTACATTTGTTTATCTGAGTTCCTTCCTCGGGAAAGGACCTCCAGACTTCTTGAAAAGTATCAAAGAACTGAAATTCATAAGATCATTGCATCCAGACAATGAAATTCTAGGTCCCTCATTCATCATGATTGCTTCCTTACCCCTTCCGAATTCCTGTTTTCTCCTTCATAGTTGCTTTTCTTCCTTTCTCTATAGGAATTGTAGTTAGCCAGGGAGATGGATTTGAGACTGAGCTCCCATCTCCTTGACTGCAGCCCCCAATTAAAGCCTTCCTTGACAATACTCATTTCAGTCATTGGCTTTCCGTGTGGCAGGCAGCAAGACATAGACTGAACCCCTGGTATTTCAGTAACAATATCTTACTCACTTACTCTTCTGTGACTTGCAAAGTGCCCGGCTCACAGTGGGCTCTCATTAAATCACTGGTGAATGAATGATTAAAGAATAGGGACTAAAGCTCCAATTATTCACTCACTTCATTTGGATGATTTGCTCCAAACTTAGGAAAAGGCCATAAAAACTGGCAGCATAATCTGACTCTGTTTCCAATTTAATGAATGTATACTTTAGCATGTTAGTTTTTTAATTGTTATTAGTTTATTTCGATATTTCTTGAATGTGTGCTACCAATGTGTACTAAATATTGTATTAGGCTATTTACATACCTTACATCCTTTAATAATTACAACTTCTCTGTAAGGTAGGTTTTATTATCCATAGTCTGAAAATGCCAAAAGTAAGGCTTATACAAGCTCACAAAGTTTATATGTGGAAGATATAAACTTAGGGCTTAAACCACAGTATGTGTAACTTGAAAGTCCACACTTTTCACCATATATTCTACAGTCTAGGCAAGTAATAAATTTACAATCTATGACTTTTAGGTTTATCTTAATCCAATTCTAAAGTTTAAATGCCCAAAAGAAAAAGAGGTGGTATATGTCAGTTCCCAGAAGCTTTCTGCAAGCACAAGAAAATAGCTGTTAAAAGAAAGTACAATTCTATAAACTAGTGTTTCAAAGATACAGGTGAAAAATGAGTTTTTATGCCTGAGCTAATGCTTTACTACTTTGATAGAAAGGTGAAAAGAAACTGACTGCTATGCTGGAATGTTGCAACAGGTTCTGATGTATTAATATTTCTAGTTACTTCCTATATCGTAACAGTGCAAAATGTGTCTCATCAATACATTGATGATGGTGGCAGAATAATTGGGAAATTTATATTAATTGTGGAATAAAGGCCGAGTACTTCAGATTTCACTTCTAAAGTGAGTTTTGATTTAAGCAAATAATCTGAAACCTCAAGAATGACAAAAATTGCTCTCATTTTTCTTTCTAATTAAAATAGGATATTTACTTAAATCTCAGTTTATGGGATAAAAGTGAAACATTTGAATGAACAATATTCCTTCTTTTATAGAGTGAACAATCCTTAAAAGGAGTGCTGAACAAATGTAAGTGAAACTTCTGATTTAGAGAAACCTCTCTGGTTTTAAGTTAATAGAATACAAAATTGATTTTAAGTTAATAGAATACAAAATTATCTTAGGAATTCTGAGCAAACAAGTATTTCAATGAAGAAACAAAAGAAATTCAATGTCATTTGTGTTATCTTTGTGTGGAAGATCAATGTGGAGTGTTTGAAAGGGCCACTAGAATCAACAAAATTGATAGACCGCTAGCAAGACTAATAAAGAAGAAAAGAGAGAAGAATCAAATATATGCAATAAAAAATGATAAAGGGGATATCACCACCGACCTCACAGAAATACAAACCACCATCAGAGAATACTATAAACACCTCTACGCAAATCAACTAGAAAATCTAGAAGAAATGGATAATTTCCTGGACACTTACACTCTCCCAAGACTAAACCAGGAAGAAGTTGAATCCCTGAATAGACCAATAGGAGGCTCTGAAATTGAGGCAATAATTAATAGCCTACCAACCTAAAAAAGTCCAGGACCAGATGGATTCACAGCTGAATTTTTTTACACTTTTGGTGTAAATTTTTTTACACTTTTTACACTTTTACACTATTGGTGAGATTGTAAACTAGTACAACCATTATGGAAAAAAGTATGGCGATTCCTCAAGGATCTAGAACTAGATGTACCATATGACCCAGCCATCCCATTACTGGGTATATACCCAAAGGATTTTTTTTTTTTTTTTTTTTTTTTTTTGAGACGGAGTCTTGCTCTGTCGCCCGGGCTGGAGTGCAGTGGCTGGATCTCAGCTCACTGCAAGCTCTGCCTCCCGGATTCACGCCATTCTCCTGCCTCAGCCTCCCGAGTAGCTGGGACTACAGGCGCCCGCCACCTCGCCCGGCTATTTTTTTGTATTTTTTAGTAGACACGGGGTTTCACCATGTTAGCCAGGATGGTCTCGATCTCCTGACCTTGTGATCCGCCCGCCTCGGCCTCCCAAAGTGCTGGGATTACAGGCTTGAGCCACCGCGCCCAGCCTACCCAAAGGATTATAAATCATGCTGCTATAAAGAACCTTGTACCAGAGGTACAAGGAGGAGCTGGTACCATTCCTTCTGAAACTATTCCAATCAATAGAAAAAGAGAGAATCCTCCCTAACTCATTTTATGAGGCCAACATCATCCTGATACCAAAGCCTGGCAGAGACACAACAAAAAAAGAGAATTTTAGACCAATATCTCTGATGAACATCGATGCAAAAATCCTCATTAAATACTGGCAAACCAAATCCAGCAGCATATCAAAAAGCGTATCCACCATGATCAAGCGGGCTTCATCCCTGGGATTCAAGGCTGGTTCAACATATGCAAATCAATAAACGTAATCCAGCATATAAACAGAACCAAAGACAAAAACCACATGATTATCTCAACAGATGCAGAAAAGGCCTTTGACAAAATTCAACAGCCCTTCATGCTAAAAACTCTCAATAAATTCGGTATTGATGGACCGTATCTCAAAATAATAAGAGCTATTTATGACAAATCCACAGCCAATATCATACTGAATGGACAAAAACTGGAAGCATTCCCTTTGAAAACTGGCACAAGACAGGGATACCCTCTCTCACCACTCCTCTTCAACATAGCGTTGGAAGTTTTGGCTAGGGCAATCAGGCAAGAGAAGGAAATCAAGGGTATTCAGTTAGGAAAAGAAGAAGTCAAATTGTCCCTGTTTGCAGATGACATGATTGTATATTTAGAAAACCCCATTACCTCAGCCCCAAATCTCCTTAAGCTGATAAGCAACTTCAGCAAAGTCTCAGGATACAAAATTAATGTGCAAAAATCACAAGCATTCTCATACACCAGTAATAGACAAACAGAGAGCCAAATCAGGAATGAACTTCCATTCACAATTGCTTCAAAGAGAATCAAATACCTAGGAATCCAACTTACAAGGGATGTAAAGGACCTCTTCAAGGAGAACTACAAACCACTGCTCAGTGAAATCAAAGAGGACACAAACAAATGGAAGAACATACCATGCTCATGGGTAGGAAGAATCAATATCGTGAAAATGGCCATACTGCCCAAGGTGATTTATAGATTCAATGCCATCCCCATCAAGCTACCAATGACTTTCTTCACAGAATTGGAAAAGACTGCTTTAAAGTTCATATGGAACCAAAAAAGAGCCCGTGTTACCAAGACAATCCTAAGTCAAAAGAACAAAGCTGGAGGCATCATGCTACCTGACTTCAAACTATACTACAAGGCTACGGTAACCAAAACAGCATGGTACTGGTACCAAAACAGAGATATAGACCAGTGGAACAGAACAGAGTCTTCAGAAATAATACCACACATCTACAGCCATCTGATCTTTGACAAACCTGAGAAAAACAAGAAATGAGGAAAGGATTCCCTATTTAATAAATGGTGCTGGGAAAATTGGCTAGCCATAAATAGAAAGCTGAAACTGGATCCTTTCCTTACTCCTTATACAAAAATTAATTCAAGATGGATTAGAGGCTTAAATGTTAGACCTAATACCATAAAAACCCTAGAAGAAAACCTAGGTAATACCATTCAGGACATAGGCAAGGGCAAGGACTTCATGTCTAAAACACCAAAAGCAATGGCAACAAAAGCCAGAATTGACAAATGGGATCTAATTAAACTAAAGAGATTCTGCACAGCAAAAGAAACTACTATCAGAGTGAACAGGCAACCTACAGAATGGGAGAAAAGTTTTGCAATCTACTCATCTGACAAAGGGCTAATATCCAGAACCTACGAAGAACTCAAACAAATTTACAAGAAGAAAACAAACAACTCCATCAAAAAGTGGGCAAAGGATATGAACAGACATTTCTCAAAAGAAGACATGCATACAGCCTACAGACACATGAAAAAATGCTCATCATCACTGGCCATCAGAGAAATGCAAATCAAAACCACAATGAGATACCATCTCACATCAGTTAGAATGGCAATCATTAAAAAGTCAGAAAACAACAGGTGCTGGAGAGGATGTGGAGAAATAGGAACACTTTTACACTATTGGTGAGATTGTAAACTAGTTCAACCATTATGGAAAACAGTATGGCAATTCCTCAAGGATCTAGAACTAGATGTACCATATGACCCAGCCATCCCACTACTGGGTATATACCCAAAGGATTATAAATCATGCTGCTATAAAGACACGTGCACACGTATGTTCATTGCAGCACTATTCACAATAGGAAAGACTTGGAATCAATCCAAATGTCCATCAGTGACAGACTGGATTAAGAAAATGTGGCACATATACACCATGGAATACTATGCAGCCATAAAAAAGGATGAGTTTGTGTCCTTTGTAGGGACATGGATGCAGCTGGAAACCATCATTCTCAGCAAAGTATCGCAAGAACAGAAAACCAAACACCGCATGTTCTCACTCATAGGTGGGAACTGAACAATGAGACCACTTGGACTCGGGAAGGGGAACATCACACACCGGGGCCTATTATGGGGAGGGGGGAGGGGGGAGGGACTGCATTTGGAGTGATACCTGATGTAAATGACGACTTGATGGGTGCTGACGAGTTGATGTGGGCAGCACACCAACATGGCACAAATATACATATGTAACAAACCTGCACGTTTGTTACATATGTAACAAACGTTACATATGCACATGTACCCTAGAACTTAAAGTATAATAATAATTTAAAAAAAAGAAAGGGCCACTAGATCAGAAGTCAGAGACCTATGGTGGGTCTGGCTTGCCATTAATAAGTACAATCTTGAATAAGTTTCCAATATTTCTTGGTCTTAATTTCTTGCCCAATGATGGAATTAGATGTTTTTATGGGATTTTTCACTTTTAACATTCTGTGACTTTATGACTATGTTATAGAAATGTATTATATTAATGATTTTAGTGGTGTCACATAGGGAAAGATGGCACTCTGAAGATACTGTTAACTGATGGGGCAGGCAGCTATAATCTAATCAAACTCTCAGTGAAATTAGAATTTGCAGTTATAATTTCAAATTGACCTTTCCACTCTAACTCTTTGTGTGCAGAATATAGGCTTTGGAGTTGAAAAGACCAGGTTCAAATACCAGTTCTGTCACTTATCAGCTGTTCAACCTTGATGAGCTCATTTTTGATCCCTCGGTTTTCGTCTCTAGAATGGAGATGAGAATGTATGTCTTACTTTATATTGAGGGAGTATTGTATGAGTATCATGGAATAAAATTTTTGAAAGCACTTTATAGGAGTAAAAATGACTGTACCGATGTAAAGTATCAATACTGATTAAAAGGAGTAAAGTAGGAGGAAAAATAAAGCCTTTTTAGACTGCTTTGGGAAGATGATTCAAGTCTCCAAACCAATATGAATCTTGACAAGGTTGTCATTTCTCTGATATTGGGGAAAGGACTTCTCAGAAATGCAAGTTTCTTCTAATCACAAAAAAAGTACCTTGCTGCTATATAGGGTTGAAATAAAAAAATAAAAGTCTTCAAAGTGCTTGAAAAAACATGCAGTTAGAAAACTATGTGGTTTTTATTAAAAAACTTTATTGAGCAACTATAATGTATTATTTATTGTGCCAAACTCATTCCAAATCTTGTCTCATTCATTTCTACAATGAGCCTTTGAAGTCAATATCATTTTTCTCATGTTATGACATAGCATTAAAACGTAAAGAATTTGAATAACCGACCAAGGTCATATGACTAGTAAAAGGTAGAGATCTGATTTTAACTTATGCTGTTTAGAGATCAAAGCTCATTCTCTTCCTTCTGCCTTGTGCTACCTCTCTGTCAAGGAAAAAAATAACTATTTTTATAATAAATTGAGTTCCAACCTTGTGATAGACATTGAATTAGGCAGTTACAGGAGATCTTTGAATCTTCACAGAACCTCTCTTGATGTAAGTTTTATTCTCATTTTAAAGAACAATAGTTGAAAGAAGTTTTTACTGTCAAGAATGATAGTGACACATCAGCAAATTGGTTTAAAAATTGGCCGGGCGCGGTGGCTGAAGCCTGTAATCCCAGCACTTTGGGAGGCCGAGACGGGCGGATCACGAGGTCAGGAGATCGAGACCATCCTGGCTAATACGATGAAACCCTGTCTCTACTTAAAAATACAAAAAACTAGCCGGGCGACGAGGCGGGCGCCTGTAGTCCCAGCTACTCGGGAGGCTGAGGCAGGAGAATGGCATAAACCCGGGAGGCGGAGCTTGCAGTGAGCTGAGATCCGGCCACTGCACTCCAGCCTGGGCGGCAGAGCAAGACTCCGTCTCAAAAAAAAAAAAAAAAAAAAAAAAATCTAATGAACAAAACAAACTGAAAACAAGCAACAAAATAAGTTTTGGGTAATAGAGGGGAAATTAATTTCCTACTATGATGTGCATGCATGCTTTAATATATATATGGGCTGTGTTATATATGCTAGCATTTATATACTAATTTTTGGAGTGAATGATGCAATTCTTAGCTAGAGAGAATGAAAGTTTCAAAATTAATATATAGAGAAATGAGGATTAATTGGGACCAGTTAAAAGACAACTGAATAGGCAATGATTTTTGGAATATCAGGTTCCACAAAAGCCATTTCAAGTCATTAGCCATCTGTAGGATTAAGATGACAGGTAGCGAGAACATATATAAATATAAATGTTCCACATTGTTAGATTCAGGTATCTACCATGTGTCTAGCATCATGCTAAGAATTTTTATATGAATTATCCATCGAATCCTCAAACCAGCCCTGTAATGTACATGGTAGATACCTAATTCTAACAATGTGGAACGTTTATTTTTATATTGTTCTCTCCATACTTCACCTTAATCCTACAGATGGCTAATGACTTGAAATAGTTTTTGTGGAACCCTATATTCCAGAAGTTATTGCAAATGTACATTGCAAGGCTGGTTTGAAGATTAGATGAGATAATTCATATAAAAATAAGAAAACTGCAACCTCCCACTCTACTACCATAAAAGTAACCCTAAGTGATATTACTCTTTTCCAAGGAAAGACAATAAGAAGTCCTTGAACTTTAGGTCATCAAAGACTTTTGCACCTGGTCATATTTTTTATGTCTATACCAATTTTTGCTGTCATTCTGGGTAAACTTTACACCTGAGATAGTGAATGTCTTCTGGTGATTTAGCAATTGTGTTTTACCACCAGTGCCCTGCCGCTTGCTACTTTATCCACCCCGCTTCTTACCTTGTTGCTCAGGCAAGGTAACACTCACATAAACAACTTTAAAAGGAAAGGACTATAAAAGCCGCACTAGAGAATATTTCTAGCAGAAACTAGATCAGGACAGAATTCCTAAATCTATCAGATAAATTACATCTTTCTACCATGTAAATGAGTATTTGCTTCTGAGATGGCCTTTCTTCCTACACTAGGAACTCCTCAAAGGCAGAGACCAGAGAATGTGTGCTCCCTGTCACCACAGATTCCTTTTAGAAGTACGTAAACAGTACCTCATGTAAATTAAAGATTCATCCCCATCAGACCTCTGACATTCCATTCCCATTCTGAAGTCTAACACCAACAATTTCAAAGGTGACTTTCATCCTATTGTCATAGACATGTGAGTGAAAGGTAAGGGCCTCCATCTTCAGCTTACTTTTAAAAGTACTGCCATCCTCATTCTGCTTAGTGCTTGTTCTTTTCTGGTTCTATTCCTCTGTACTTTCCATAGGACCTTTACTCTCAAACTTGGATCAGAACTCTGGTGTTTCTGCATGCACACAATTTTCTTTTCCAGTTCCCTTAAGCAGAGACTGTTCTCTTAAGTCATGTGTCTAAAATTCTTGGAACCTCTGTCAACATTATCCTTTTCCTCATTGTCACACAAAAACCACCACTCTTACCTCCCACCTTTCATAAAACACCTCCATATATGAAGCTCGTGATAGTGGTTGTCTGTCTGTCTGTCTGTCTGTCTGTCTATCTATCTATCTATCTATCTGTCTGTCTGTCTATCTATCTATCTATCTATCTATCTATCTATCTATCTGTCTATCTATCTATCTGTCATCTCTGGGGTCTCCTATTTCATGAAATCCCAGTCACTCCCCCATATTCATCAGGAACTTTTACTCCTGGTCATTATTTTCACTTCAATTTCCAATTCCTGTTGTCATCCTAGATAATTTCCATACCCAAGTGGGTGATCCATTTTAGCCTCAAATCTTCCTTTTATGGATCTCAATAAATTTTTTTTTTTTTTTTTTTGAGGCGGAGTCTCGCTCTGTTGCCCAGACTGGAGTGCAGTGGCCGGATCTCAGCTCACTGCAAGCTCCGCCTCCCGGGTTTACGCCATTCTCCTGCCTCAGCCTCCCGAGTAGCTGGGACTACAGGCGCCCGCCGCCTCGCCCGGCTAGTTTTTGTATTTTTAGTAGAGACGGGGTTTCACCGTGTTCGCCAGGATGGTCTCGATCTCCTGACCTCGTGATCCGCCCGTCTCAGCCTCCCAAAGTGCTGGGATTACAGGCTTGAGCCACCGCGCCCGGCAATAAATTTTTCCTTTATTCCAGCTATTTCATTCCAAAAGTCATATGGCAGTGATTGCAGATATAACTACAACTCTTGAAATGTTAAACTGCAATGATGCTACCTTATCGCTCTAGTTCTTTATTCTCTCTTTGAGGTTTCAGTTTCTTTCATTTGCCTTTTTTTCCCCCACTATTTTCTTTCGTGACTTCAATTCTTTCTTTAGTTACCTCAGACCAGTGGTACATCATTACAGCCACTTCCTTTCTTTTCAATACCCTTCCACTTTTTATTTCTGTAGAAGCTACCCTGGGTGTACCCCAGGAACTTAAAACAAAAAGCATCCAACACTCAACTCATGTTTGTCACCAAACCAGCTCCTTGAGTATTTCTTATTTTGGTGAGTTGTGTCACATAACCTACAAATGTTGGTAAGATCATCCTTGGCCTTACCTTTACATAACCCTCATATCCAATAAGAATTCAAGGCATGTTATTATTCAACTTCCCTTCCATTTCTTACATTCTCATCATTCCTTTATTCTTGTCCTAGTGAAGATTCTCATCATCTCTTGTCTGACTATTACATGGAATTTTAGATCGTATTCTGTG
Source organism: Trachypithecus francoisi (assembly GCF_009764315.1). NCBI lineage: Eukaryota > Metazoa > Chordata > Mammalia > Primates > Cercopithecidae > Trachypithecus > Trachypithecus francoisi. The sequence goes on along the minus strand of NW_022681473.1, from coordinate 72,215,029 downwards.
TAAGTCTTGTTTCCTCTTCCTAGTTCCTTTCTTCTTTAAGCTTGCTGTGAAATTTGGAACTGCTGACTGCTCCTTTTTTCTTAAAACTCTTTTCTCTGTTGGCTTTTAAGACACATCTTTCTTTTGGTTTTCTTTTACCTATATGACCTTTTCTTTTCATCTTCTTCCAGGGTTTCTTTTCATCTTTCTGACTCCTATGCCATTTCTTTAGTATTGGTACTTAGTACTCTGTCCTCAGCTCTTTTTCCCTGTTCACTCTCTGTATCCTCTCTGGGCAAAGTTATCTATTCATGAGATTTTATCACCCATCAAATATGATGCTGTATCTCCAGTCTGGACCTATCTTCTGAGATCCTGTTACATTTATCTGGCTGCCTACTTCCCTTCCTCATGGGGATTTCACATAACCTCTGAAGCCCATCATCCTGGAGAGAACTTGATGCCCTATCCCATAAATATATTCCTCCTTTATTCCCCATCTCAGTTATTGACATCCTCAAACCACCAAAGCAGAAAACTTTCTCTTTTATCCTTCACATGTAGTCAGACCTCAAACTTTATGTCCCCTTCCTCTCACAGACACATGCTCATCTGTTTTTATTGCTATCGCTATAGTTCTTTTTAAAATATAACTTTATATCACCTTACCACACATGCTTCCCTTGGTTCCTAAGCTACATTCTCATGACACCATTTGCAGTTATCAGGACAAAAGAGGATATAATGCTCTTTAACCTGCCCATAGCCACCTGTAGTTCCTTGTCCACCTGGCGATACCTATCCCCTTTTAAAGATTCAGCTTGAGCATCACTTATTTTCTGAAGTCTACTTGTATCTTTGCATAAAACTGGCTGTTTCATACATTGTGTACCTCTTTCTAGTATGATAATGAAGGCAAATGAAGCACATACTTTATTACACTCACTTATTTATAAGTCATTTTTCCTCACTGGGCCAGAAACTCCTTGAAGGGCAGCCATGACTTATTCACCCTTGTATCCCGCTACCTAAGACAATGACCATCTCAATAAATGCTCAATAGACTTTTCAAACAAATGGAATAGATGCTGTTTTTGAATATTAGACATTTATAATTTACTTGACATAATACAGCTGGCTAAAATTGCATTTAACACACATTTACATTTTTATACAAATCTCTATAGTTTTAACAAAGTTTCATCTTCTGAATAAATAAAATATCACTTTAAAATATTACAGCTTCATGATTTATGAGCAGATTCCTTAAATCACAGGTGTGCTCTTTGGCAAATGCATGGTTTTTCATATATTATTTAGGTTCTTCTAATCCTAAGAGAAAGTTGGGAATAAATTAATATATAATATGTAATAATCTTTTCCTCACATAAGAATAGCTCCTATAACTACTGCACTGGAAGGACATTTCATATAAATTTATAACACTAAGTTTGAGAAGTAGTTTTTTCCTTAATATTTCTATTCTGTTTAGTCTGGCCAGAGGGTGGTTACTCCTTTGTAGGAAAGCATAGTGCATATGAGTCAGAAGACAGAAGTTTGAGTTCCTGAACTGTTGTTTACTGGTTTGTGCATCCCATAAATTGTGGGGCAACACTCTGTGAAAAAACAGCAAGGACAGGAAGAGCATGGGGCTGGCAGTCAACAGACCAGTTTAAAGTCTTTGTTTTGCCATATTCATGTGGTTTTGCACACATTACTTAACTTTGAACATACTTCCTCAATCTGTAAAATGGGGATAATAACATCTACCTCCTACAATTGTGGAGATTAAATGCATAACTGATGATGGCATAGGTGAGAACAGCATTCAGTTTTTGAAATCCTCTATCCTCTTTATTCCCTATCTCAGTTATTGACATCCTCAAGCCACCAAAGCAGAAAACTTTGCCTCTGTACATGTTTTATGCCCCTGTAGCATGATCAACAACCAACCGAGATGAGTATCTAGTATGTGTTAACCCTAAGCTAGAATCCTCTGCAGAATCAGGCTCACCTAGAATTCAGCCTGGAGCTGTCCACACTCCTTAAGTACAAACACCTGTAAAGTATACTGTGCCTGGAACTCTCACATGATAGCAGTCATTAATATAGTTTCCGCTTGTTACCCAGAGCCAGCCACTATCATAGCCACTTTTTGTACCTTATTTTGTTTAAACTTCACGTCAATTCTGAGAGGTGGGGATATTATCCTATCCATTTAAAGATGATGAAACTTACAAACTCACAGAAAGGATAAGTTTCAGTTACAGGCAAGTAAGAGGCAAGAATAAAAAATTAACTGAGGGTTTCTGATAATATGCCCAGTGTTTTTTTCTCTGTCCACACAACAGTGACAAATAGGTCAAGCTCGCTCTAGCACTTTGGCTACTCCTTCAAAATCAACAGCATTTATGAGTTAAAAACTGTGGCCTGACAAATATCAGCTCTAATTTTCTTCTGTCACCGATCTTAGCAGGAGTCTTTACCTTTGATTAGGCCCAACTCTCTAGGCATTTAGAATACTTTCTTACCCAGATTGGTAGCTTGAGCCATCCCATCCCTCCTGTGCAGAGATCCAGGTGTAGTGGGGCGCTCTCTGCTTTACACCCAGGCAGATCTCCAGGCATGTGGAGCACACACTTACCTGGATCAGCAGCTTGAGCTGCCTCACCCTTTCTACATAGCAATCTGGGTGCAAGGAGACCCTCTCTGCTTCATGACTAGGCAGATCTCCAGGCAGTTGAAGCACACACTTGCCTGGTTCCAAAGCTTCACCTATACCACTATTTTATGCAGAGGTTGGTGCACCAGGTCCTCTCTGCTCCACAGTCAGGCAGATTTTCAGACACCTGCTCACCTTGATTGGCAGCTTGAGCTGCCCTACCCTTCTTGCAGAGAGATCATAGTGCAGTGGGGTCCTCTCAGCCCCATGTTCAGGTAGATCTCCAGGCATTTGGAGTGCCTATACACCTGAATCAGCAGCCTGAGCTGTCTCACCCCTTCTGTGAAGAGATCTTGGTGTAGCGGAGCCCTCTCTGCCCCATGTCCAGGCAGATGTCCAGGCATCTGGAGTACCCACTCTCTTGGATTAGGATTTTAGGCCACCCTCTTCCCTGTGCAGAGGACTTGGGGCCAAAGAAGTTTCTCATCTCCTTGCCTACACACTACTCTGGGTGCTAGGTGGCTAGACCTGGATTTTCCCTTGGTGCTGGTGCTTGTGCCTGTCAACGGGGGAACTTCAGGTGGTCCTGCCCAGTCTGACCTCATCCATCTTGCCTCCAACCCCCAGAGCTGAGCAGGGAGCTCTGACCACTGTTTACTCCAAGAATCAGCCCATTGCCTGAGGCAACAGACAGCTTCTCCTAGTAAACAATGATCCAGTATATACCCAGCTTTTACCCACGAGTGCTATCTATTGACTCATAGGTTGAACCACACAGCCTAATATAAAATCTGCCAACAAAATTGCATACTGCTAGCTATGGAAGCAAAGCCAAAATATTCTACTCAGCATTCTCTACTGTTATACCCCCTAAGGAATTGGGGGAAGGTAAAGGGAAAAATATTATAGGAAATAAAGAAAAAGAAAAAATCAAAATAAAAAGTAATTACAAAAGTTGGAAGTGCCAGCATCTCCAGATGAGAAGGAACCAGTATAAGAATTATGAAACCATGAAAAATCTGAGTGTAGTAACAACACCAAAAGATCATACTAGCTCTCTAACAATGGTTCTTAAACAAAATGCAAATGCAAAAATAACGGGTAAAGAATACAAAGCATCATTGCAAAGAAGCTCAGTGAGATCCAAGACAGGTTTAAAATCAAAACAAAGAAACTTCTAAAGCAATCTGGGAAATGAAGAAAGAGATAAACATCTTAAAAAGAAATCAGTCAGAACTTCTGGAATTGAAAAATTCATTTTAGGGAATTTTAAAATACAATTGAAAACTTTACCAATAGACTGGACCAAGCAGAAGAAACAATTTCAAAACCTGAAGACTGGTCTTTCAAACTAACATAGATAGATAAAAAGCATTTAAAAAAGAATATTAAAAAGTGAACAGTCATTGAGAAATATGGAATTATGTACAGTGACCAAACCTACACATTATTGGCATTCTTGAGATAGAAGGAGGAATAGTAAACACTCTGGAAAACATACATGAGGGAATAACTCAAGAAAATTTTCCTAATCTTGCAAGGGAGGTAGATATTCAGATACAGGAGATCCAGAGGACGTCCACAAGATATTATACAAAACAAACATCACCAAGGCATATTGTCACCAGATTGTCCAAGGTGTTAAAAGAAAAACCTTAGTCAAATTAAATTTAACAGAGTTTAGCTGAGCAAGGAATGATTTATGAATTGGGCAGCCTTCCAAGCCAGAGTAGGCTAAGAGACTCCAGCACAGCCACGTGGTGGAAGAAGATTTATAAACAGAAAAAGAAAAGTGATGTATGGAAAATGGAAGTGAAGTATAGAAACAGCCTATTAGTTACAGATTGTTGTTTGCCTTATTTGAACACAATTTGAACACATGGCCTCCTTTGATTGACCAAAACTCAGTGACTGGCACAAGAGTAGGTTAGTCTGTTTATACCTCCATTTAGGTTATAGTTCACTATATACAGAGGAAGTTGTTGGCTGAACTTAAAATACATAAAAAGGCAATTTTAGGCTAAACCTAATTTAACCAAGGTCAACACTACAGAAAAATTTAAAGACAGTTAAAGAGAAAAGATCAACTCACGCAAAGGAAACCCCAACAGGTTAACAGTAGACTTCTTAGCAGAAATCAAAAACCAAGTGAGATTGGGGCCTTATTTTCAGCATTCTTGAAAAAACAAAAGAAATTCCAACCAGGAATCTAATATCCTGCGAAATTAAGCTTCATATGCAAAGAAAAAATATGTTTTTTTTTTTTTTTTTTTGAGACAACCAAGCATTAAAGAAATTCATTACCTCTAAACTAGCCTTACAATAGATCCTTAAGGGAGTTCTAAACATGGTAACAAACAATACCTGCTACCATAAAAACAGAGTTAAGTACATAGCCCAAGATCCTCTAAAGCAACCACACAATAGAAACCAGCTAATAACTTCAGGATAGGATAAAAATGTCACATATCAATATTATGTTTGAATGTAAACAATCTAATCACCCCACTCAAATGGCACAGAGTAGTAAGTTGGATTAAAAAAACAACTAGACCCATCTATCTGCTGTCTTCAAGAAATGCATCTCACATGTAATAACACCTATAGGCTCAATGTAAAGGATTGAAGAAAGATCTATATTACAAATAGATAAAGCAGGGGTCACTATTCTTATGCCAGATAAAATAGACTTTAAACCAACAACAGTACAAAGGAACAAAAACAGGGGCATTACATAATGATAAAGGGTTTAATCTAACCAGAAGACTTAACTATCTTAAATATATATGTACCCAATATTGGAGCACCCAGATTCATAAAATAAGTACTTCTAGACCTATGACAAGGCTTAGACAGCCACAGAATAGTAGTGGAAGACTTCAACACCCCATCGACAAAGTTACACAGATCATTGAGGCAGAAAACTAGCAAAGGTATTCTGGATTTAAATTTGACACTTAACCAATTGGACCTAATAGTCATCTATAGTAGTGGTCCCCAAACTTTTTTGCACCAGCAATCAGTTTTGTGGAAGACAATTTTTCCATGGACCTGTGTGGGATAATTTCAGAATGAAACTGTTCCACCTTAGATCATCAGGCATCAGATTCTCATAAGGAACACACAACTTAGATGCCTTGCATGTGGAGTTTGCACACAACTTGGATCCCTCACGTGTAGAGTTTGCAATAGGGTTTGTGCACCTATGAGAATCTAAGGGCACTACTGATCTGACAGGAGGTGGAGCAAAGGTGATAATGCTCTCTCATCTGCCACTCACTTCCTGTTATGCAGCCTACTTCCTAGCAAGCCAGAGATGGGGAGTGATCTGTAGCCCCCAGGTTGAGAATACCTGATCTATAGAATACTTTACCTGTCAACCACAGAATATACATTCTTCTCATCTGCACATTAAATATACTCTGAAATCAAACCATATACTTGGCCATAAAGTGAGTCTCAATAAAAATTTAAAAAAATCAAAATCATACCAACCATACGGTTAGACCACAGTAGAATACAAATAGGAATCGACATAAACATCCCTCAAAACCATATAATTACATGGAAATTTAACAACTTCCTCCAGAATGACTTTTGGGTAAGTAATGAAATTAAGACAGAAATTAAAAAAATTTTTTTGAAATGAATGAGAACAAAGACACAACATACCAAGATCTTTGGATGCAGCAAAATCAGTATTACAAGAAAAATTTATAGTGCTAAATGCCTACCTCAAAAAGTTAGAAGGATCTCAAATTAATATCACCTAGAGAAGCTAGAAAAACAAGAACAAACCAACCCCAAAGCTAGTAGGAGAAAAGAAATAAGAGCAGAACTGAATGAAACTGTGAACCCAAAATCCATACAAAGAATCAACAAAACCAAAAGTTGATTATTTGAAAAGATAAACAAGACCAATAGAATGTTAGCTAGATTAACAAAGGAAAAAAGAGAAGATCCAAATAAGCAATATCTGAAATGACAAAGATGACACTACAACCAAATCCTCAGAAGTACAGAAGATCCTCAGAGACTATTATGAACATCTCTATCCATACAAACTAGAAAATCCATAGGAAATGGATAAATTCCTGGGAAGACATAACCTCCCATGATTGAATCAGGAAGAAATTGAAACCCTAAACAGACCAATATCAAGTTTTGAAATTGAATCAGTAATAAAACAGCCTACCAACCAAAAAGCCCTGAACTGGATGGATTCACAGCCAGATTCTACAACATGTGCAAAGAAGAGCTGGTACCAATTCTACCAAAACCATTCCAAAAAATCTAGGAGGAGGGACTCCTCTCTAACTATTTCTATGAAGATAGCATCACTCTCATACAAAAACCTGGCAAGGACACAATTGAAAAAGACAACTACAGGCCAATATTTCTAATGCCTATAGACACACAAAAATAACCTCAACAAAATGATAGCAAACTGAATCCAACAGCACAACAAAAAATTATTCACATGACCAAGTGAGCTTCATTTATGGGAGGCAAGCTTGTATCAACATAGGCAAATCAATGAATGTGATTCACCACATAAACAATTAAAAACAAGATAATATGATAATCTCAATTGATTCAGAAAAAGCTTTTGATAAAATCCAACATCTCTACATGATAAAAACCCTCAACAAACTGGGCATTGAAGGAAAATACATCAAAATAGTAACAACTATCTATGACAAACCCACAGCCAACATTATACTGAATGGTCACAAGCTGGAAGCATTGTTCTTGAGAGCTGGAATAAGAGAAGGATGCCCACTCTCATCACACCTATTCAAAATAGTACTGGAAGTCCTAGTCAGAGCAATCATGCAAGAGAAAGAAATGAAAGATATTCAAATACGTAAATAAAATATTAAAAGAAGAAAATAACTATCTCTCTTCACCAATGATAGATGCTATGCTAGAAAATCTTGAAGACTCTATCAAAAGGCTCCTGAAACTGACAAATGACTTTGGTAAAGTTTCAGGATACACAATCAATGTATAAAACTCAGTAGCATTTTTATACACCAATAACATTCAAGTTGAGAGCCAAATCAAAAAATACAATCCCATTTAGAATAGCTACCAATAAAAAAAAAGACCTAGGAATACATCTAACCATGGAGATGAAAAATCTTTAGAAGGTAAGCTACAAAACACTGTTGAAGGAAATCAGAGATGATAGAAACAATCGGAAAAATATTCCATGCTCATGGCTTGGAAGAATCAATATCATTAAAATAACCATATTGCCCAAAGAAATCTACAGATTCAATGCTATTTCTAGGAAACTACTAACATCATTTTTCACAGAATTAGAAAAAAAAATCCTAAAATTCATATGGAACCCAAAAAGAGCCCAAATAGCCAAAGCAATCCTAAGCAAAAAGAACAAAACCAGAGGCATCACATTATCTAACTTTGAACTGTACTATAAGGCTATAGTAATCAAAACAGCATGGTACCGGTACAAAAACAGACATATATACCAATGGATCAGATAATCAACCCTGAAATAAAGCCACACACCTATAGCCGTCTGATCTTTGACAGAGTTGACAAAACCCAGCAATGGAGAAAAGACTCCCTATTCAATAAATGGTGCTGAGAAAGCTGGCTAGCCATATGCATAAGAATGAAACTGGACCACTACATATCACCATATACAAAAATTAACTCAAGATGGATTAGAGATTTAAAGGTAAGATCTCAAACAATAAGAATGTTAGAAGTAAACCTAGGAAACATCATTCTAGACATCAACCTTGGCAAAACCAACAAACAAACAAAAAAAGTATGAATAAGTCCTCAAAAGCAATTGCAACAAAACCAAAACTTGACAGCTGGGACTTAATTAAACTAAAGAGTTTCTGCATAGCAAAAGAAACCATCAAAAGAGTAAACAGACAACCTACAGAATGGGAGAAAATATTCACAAACTATACATCCAACAAAGGTGTAATATCCAGCAACTATAACGAACTTAATTCAACAAGCCAAAAACAAATAACTTCATTAAAAAGGGGGTAAAAGACATGAGTGGACCTTCCCAACATAAGGCATACAAGTGGCCAACAAATACATGAAAAAATGCTCAACATCACTAATCCTTAGAGAAATGCAAATCAAGTAAAACTACCATTCGATCCAGCAATCCCACTACTAGGTATCTACCCAAAGGAAAATAAGTCACTATATAAAAAGAACACATGCACACATATGTGTATAGCAGTACAATTTGCAATTGCAAAAATGTGGAACCAACATAAATGCCCATCGACCAATGAGTGGATAAATAAAATGTGGTATATATACACCATAGAATACTACTCAGCCATAAGATGAAATGAAATAGTGGCCTTTGCAGAGACTTAGATGGAGTTCAAGGCCATTATTCTAAATGAAGTAACTCAAGAATGAAAAACCAAACATATATTCTCACTTATAAGTGGGAGCTAAGCTATGAAAATGCAAAGGTATAAAAATAATATAATGGACTTTGGGTACTCAGGGGGAAGGGTGAGAAGGAGGTGAGGAACAAAAGGCACATATTGTGTACATTGTACACTGCTTCCATGATGGGTCCACCAAAATCTCAGCGATGACCACTAAAGAACTTATCCATGTAACCAAAAACCACCTGTTTCCCCAAAACTACTGAAATAATAATTAATGATAATAATGATAAATACATAGCTTGAGAAAGGAAAAAACTAAGTGTTTTTATAAAATTCTTTCTACAGTTAGTGGGAATTTGAGCTCAAACGCAAATATTAGCAAAGATAAAATTTAATCTAGAACTTTGTATTATTTATTTTTAAAGTATTAAAAATTTATAGCTAAACTGAAGTAGGTTTAAAGTATAATATAATAAAACATAAGTGATTCCTTTGAGATAATACCTTGGGAATATACAAAGAAGTTGATAAAACTTGAAGGCCTTTTCACCTTAATATGTTGCCTTGATGGTAAATATAAACCTTCAGAATGTTAATGTGTTTCTTGTAATTTTTTGTATCATCTGCCTCTCCCTCATATTTTTATTTTGAACTCACGAAGAATGGAGTGGCTCTTTACTTTCCTTGTAACTTCTCATTTTTCACAGTACCTGAGATGGATTCCTGGTCTCTCGAATAAAGTAGCTTTAAAAAATAATTAAAAAACCCATAGTAAGGCTGGGTGCAGTGACTCACACCTGTAATCCCAGCACTAGCACTTTGGGAGGCCGAGGTGGGCGCATCACGAGGTCAGGAGATCAAGACCATCATGGCTAACACAGTGAAATGCCGTCTTTACTAAAAATACAAAACATTATCTGGGCATGGTGGCGGGTGCCTGTAGTCCCAGCTACTCTGGAGACTGAGGCAGGAGAATGGCGTGAACCCGGGAGGCGGAGCTTGCAGTGAGTGAGACTCTGTCTCAAAAACAAAACAAAACAAAAACCCACAATAAGATACCATCTCACACTGGTCAGAATGGCTGTTGTTAAAAAGTCGAAATGTAATGGGTACTGGTGAGACTGTAGAGTACAAGGAATACTTATACGCTGTTGGTGGCATTGTAAACTAGTTCACCCACTGTGGAGAGCCGTTTGGCATGCTAAAAGAAATTAGGACTACCATTTGATCCAGCAATCTCATTACTTGGTATATATCCAAAAGAAAATAAATTATTATACCAAAAGACACACATACTCATATGTTCACTGTAGTAACACTCACAATAGCAAAGACATTGAATCAACCTAAGTGCCCATGAACAGTGAATTAGATTTTTAAAAATGTGGTACACATACACAATGGAATACTGTGAAACCATAAAAAAGAATGAATTTATGTCCTTTACAGCAACAAGGATGCAGCTGGAGACCATTGTCCCAAGCATATTAATGCAGGAATAGGAAACTAAATACCACATACTGTCACTTATAAGTGGGAGCCAAACATTGGGTACTCATGGATATAATTATGGGAACAAGTTTGAAAAATTAATTTTCAGGTAATATGCACACTACCTGGCTGATGCGATCACTAGTACCCAAACCTCAGCTTCATACAATATCCCCATGTAACAAACCTGTGTATGCACCTCCTGATCTGAAATAAAAGTTGAAATTATATTTTTAAAAATTTATAACATCATGTCTGTGCCTTGAAATTTTCTAAGGATAATAGGATAAAAATCTGTCTTTTTCCTCAAGGAACTCTAAATAAAATAGAGCAAAGTATATATAATTACAGATTATTATGTTTTGTGAAGTCACCAGGGTAGTGTTCTAGGAGTGGAAGGAAGGGACACGGAAGATTTTCAAGCAAAGATGAACATTTCCTTGAAGACTTGAAGAATAAGGTGATTTTAAGAGGAGGAGAGAGGGAAAGGGGAACAGAACGTGTGAACAAAGGCATGAAGGTATTCAACATTACAGCCCATTCAGAATTGTGAGAAGGTTAGGGTGCGAGGATGGCTAGAACACAGAGAGGCAAGAGAAGAGCCTGAGGGGATTGGCACACGATCACATCACAGTGGACATTGTAAGTCATATCAAATTGGAGTTAATGTTATAGACAAGAAGCAACCATTGATATATTTTAAGCATGAAAATGAAAGGATCAGAGTAGCAGTTCAGACAGATTCATCTGATAGAAAGTTGGAAGATGGATTGGAGGGTTAGGCCTGGAGGAAAGGTACCAGGTATAAGTCACCTAGGTTCGACATGCCACAGTCCTGGTCCTAGAAGATAGCAGGTTATTAGAGCAAAGTGGTAGATGAAATTGAAAAGGCTGAATTGGTATAACTTAGTGACTTGGTGGGATGTGGAGTGAAGGACAAAAAGGTGTCCAGGAGGCCTCTTGGATTTCTGTCCTCTCTGATTGCAAGGATGATGGCCACAGGTTGTGAGACAGGGAGCACCCAGGAGGAGCAGATTTGGTGAGAAGATGAGGACAACATGGGACATTGCCATAGGCCTCACACCTGGTCGTCTTACCGTTAGTCTCTCACTACTTTCACTGTCAGGGTTCTCATTATTCTCTTTATCACTTCATGCCTGGACTATAGCAGCAGGCTTATGGCTGGTGTAAACTCTTGAACTTTCCCTGAACACAGCTCTGATGTGTCACCCTTACACTTAAAGCATTTTAATATCTCCAAGGTACTTGTAGAGGCCTGGAATTCAAGGTCTTACACAATCTCATCCCAACTGATGTTTCCAAGCTGATTTTCTACCATTTCCTCTAAGCAGGAGCCTAATCTGTCATAGTTTCAAGAAACATGATGTAACTTGGAAAACAAATGTGTATGTGTGGTGCTTTTGTCAAAAGAAGTTAGAGAAAGAAAAAACACTTATCTGAGAAACTAAAAAAGGCATCAAGGATAAAGTAGGACCTACCTTGGGTTTTGAGGTATAAACAGGGAAAAAGCAAGTGACAGGGAGGAGGGAAGGCATATCTGGTGGGGTAATAGCATGAGTACAAACATGGAGACTGGAGATGTGGAAGGAAGGGGGCGGGTAAGGGGGTGGCAGGGAAGAAACTGGACTGGCAAGAATAGAGGGTGGGCCAGAGTAGGGTATAGTTCTGGGGTCTTGGAGGGTGCAGCCTTTATCTTCGGATGCGGTAGCATAATTTTAAATGTGAATATTTACTGATAATTCTGTATATATAAAATCATAACTGGAAAATCAGCATGAAATAATATCAGAACACCTTGAGTTATTAAAATATCTTCAGAATTAAAGCTTGCTTTTACACAGTGCCTTGCAGATGACTAATCATTTTCACTGAGGCCCAGAGAGGAGCAGGGCTTTGACAAGGCAGATCTTAGATATAGGTCTTTTGACCCCAATTTTCCCCCTAAAGCATGGCCACCTCTTCTAACATCTTTTTTTTTTTTTTTTTGACACGGAGTCTCGCACTCGCCCAGCCTGGAGTGCAGTGGTGCCATCTCAGCTCACTGCAAGCTTCGCCTCCCAGGTTCTCGCCATTTTCCTGCCTCAGCCTCCTGAGTAGCTGGGACTACAGGCGACCGCCACCATGCCCGGCTAATTTTTTGTATTTTTAGTAGAGACAGGGTTTCACTGTGTTAGCCAGGATAGTCTGGATCTCCTGACCTCGTGATCCGCCCGCCTTGGCCTCCCAAAGTGTCTAAGCAATCATACACTCTTTTGCGGTAGATCGGACTGCAAAGGTGGCTCAGATGTTTTGTAATTAGTTTCTTGAGGATCTTGTCAAACATCTCTTTATTGACTTTTGTCCTCCAGCTGAGAAGCGCCCCCCCACCAAAAAAAAAAAAAAAAAAAACAAGAAATGCTGCAAACTGCTGCTATAGCAGTTCACAAATAAGGGCACGCTGCTGAACACACCTAGAGAGGAAACACAAGGTTTCACTATGGTTTTCTTCACAGATTGGAGTGCAACGAAATAACTTAGGGGCACCCTGATGCTGATGTTTGAAAACTATTAATACTTCAAATTTCATAAGTGTAACATTTGTTCTGGAAGAATACAATTCCTGAATCCACTGGTCTTTCATTCCACTTTGAAGTGAAAGATGCTGTTTCATAGATGATTGTGTTGTGAACATATCTTTTCAGCACTTTAACAAGAAGTTAATATTATTTTTTGAAACAGAGTGCCAGGAGGAAATAGCTCATGCCAAATCATTGGGATTCAAGTTGTACAACAAAGAGGAATCTATTGATTTTTTTTAAGTGAATTTGAAAGGAAATTTTCTCCTGAAAATATGTTCTTCTCAAACAATGGGGGTTTGAGTGAAAAAACCTGAGACTTCATAGAATTCCAGGAGTTATGTGTCTGTCACGAGAAAGACTGTGCCTGAGTCTTTTCTGGACACACAGAGAACACACATGAGGTCTGTGATAGTGGCAAATATTTTGGTACCTGTGTGGAAATTGCTAAAACCTGAAGAGGGAAAGAAAAAAACACACAATCGGGATTGTGAATATGAGTGACAATATTCTCTCAGTGTTTATCGAATAACTATTACGGTAACTACGATGATAGTGGTATAGTTACTACTGTGTTAGGCATGGCACTCTGTGAATGAATCATCTCTCAAAACGCCCATTTCATTTTGTTATCACTTATCCAATCTCTTTTTGAATTGATTCATGATAGTACATATTTAGGGTACAAGTGATATTCTGGTATTTTCCATACAGTGTGTAATGATCAGGGTATTGAAATAACCATCACCTCAAACATTTATCACTTCTTTGTGTATCTCCAGAAGTGGGGACTGTGGCTTCCTTCTTTCCTACATCCCCGGTACAGTATCTGACAAGTAACAAGTGCTCAATAACTATTTAGTGAATGTAAGAAGTGTTTGAGATTTAAAGATCAGAACAACGGTAGATGGATACTTAAGGAGGCAAAACAGAGTGTACATAAGTCAGTTAAAAAACCTTTTTATTGAGATATAGTTCACATTTCATAATCATACATTTAAAATATGTAATTTACTGATTTTAAGCATATGCAACCATTAATATAATCTAATTTAGAACATTTTCACTACCTACCCCAAAAAACTTCATACACATTAGCAGTTATTCCTCCCCAAATACACACAAACCTCTAATATAGCTTAGTCCTGGCAGATAGCATGCAACATGATACATAATTTTTTGAACAAAGTTTTATCTTTCTGGAGCTGTGGATTTTCTTAAAGAAATTCCTCAGTATCTGACATGGGGAATAAGAAGGACCTGAACTTGATGTCTTATCTAAGGCTGAGTCTGTTGAGATGTTGCTGTTGGATAGATGGTAGGAGAGAAGCAAAACAGAAGCAGGAGTAAGAATGTTCAGCCAGGAGCTGGTCGATGAGCAGAGGGAAGTTTGTTACTGAATATGAACCTACCTTAGGCGTACAAATGTGGCATACAGAGTCTGGGAGCCCAGAATCAATAAAGGTGAAAGTTACGAATAGGAGATGCTGGAAATGAGTTCTGATTTCAAGATTTAGACCCTCTGCTCTGCTCTCTGGAAGTCACTAGCTCCTGACCTTTAGGGATTAGTCCAAGGCCTGCATTCAGAGGACATGGGAAAAGCATCTCAGTACTCTAGTAGGAAGTAGGGATTGTTTTAGAAGCATTTGAATTGAAAGTCTGAGAGAAAAATAAATGAAGAGAAGTGTTAATTTTATTTGTTCAACAAATATTTATGTTTCACATACTACAATCCATGCTTTATTCCAAGCACTGAGAATGCAACACTGAACACAAAAGAATGGGCAAAAATTTACCCTTAAAAATAATCTACATTCTTGAGGGAAATACAGAACAACACACACACACACCACACACACACACACACACATGAGAAAACAAACATAGTGTGTTAGATGATGAAGACGGCTAAAAGGGGAAATTAAAACAGCAAAAGAAGTGGGATTGCTGGGGAGCAGAGCAGGAAGGAAATGATTTTATATGGTCACCAGGGAAGGTGATATGATTTGGGTCTGTGTCCCCACTGAAATCTCATCTCGATTTGTAGTCCACACGTGTTGAGGGAGGGCCTGTAATCCCTACATGTTGAAGGAGATAGGTGATTGGATCATGGGGGTGGTTCCCCCATGCTGTTCTTGTGATAGTGAGTGAGTTCTCAAGAGATCTGATCGTTTCATAAGGGGCTTTTCCCCCTTTACTCAGCACTTTTCATTGCTGCCACCATGTGAGGAAGGATGGCTGTTTTGCTGTGAGATCCCTCCATTTCCTTCTATCAGGTACCTCATCTAATAGCAACTAAGTAATCTAGCCCTATGACCTTCCAGTTGTGTGATCTTGGGCAAGCCACTTAACCTATCTAAGTTTCTCAGTATTTTATCTTTAGAATAAGGTTTTTATAAGGTCAATAAAGCACTAGATAATAATTTAGCATAGTTTATGGATCATTTTAATCACTTAACATTTATTTGCAATTTTTATTGTTCTTATTAATGTTACTAATATATATGGGAGGATTTACATAGTAAAAGTTAAGAAACTGTATAAATGTGTAACATAGTGAGCTATAACCTAAATGGAGGTATAAACAGGCTAACTGACTCCTGTGCCAATCACTGAGTTTTGGCCAATCAAAGGAGGCCATCTGTTCAAATTGTGTTCAAATAAGGCAAATGACAAACTGTAAATAATACAACTATTTCTATACTTTACTTCCATTTTCCATATATCACTGTAGAAGAACAAAAACTGCATGGTACTTGTACCAAAACAGACATATAGACTGATGGAACAGAACAAAGACCTCAGAAATAACACTACACATCTACAACCCTCTGATATTTGACAAACCAAACAAAACAAGCAATGAGGAAAGGATCTCCTATTCAGTAAAAGGTGCTGGGATAACTGGCTAGCCATATGCAGAAAACTGAAACTGGACCCCTTCTTTACACCATATATGAAAATTAACTCAAGATGGATTAAAGACTTAAATGTAAAACCCCAAACCATAAAAATCCTAGACGAAAACCTAGGCAGTGCCATTCAGGACATAGGCACTGGCAAAGACTTGATGACTAAAACACCAAAAGCAATGGCAAAAAAAGCCAAATTTGACAAATGAGATCTAATTAAACTAAAGAGCTTCTGCACAGCAAAAGAAACTATCATCAGAGTGAAAAGACAATCTACAGAATGGAAGAAAATTTTTGCAATCCAGCCATCTGGCAAAGGTCTAATATCTAGAGTCTACAAGGAACTTAAACATATTTGCAAGAAAGAAAAACAAACAACCTCATTAAAAAGTGGGCAAAGGGTATGAATGGCCACTTCTCAAAATAAGACATGCAGCCAGCAAACATATGAAAAAAAACCCAATATCACTAATCATCAAATAAATGCAAATTAAAACCACAGTGAGATGCTATCTCACACCAGTCAGAACAGTGATTATTAACAAGTCAGGAAACAATATATGCTGGGGAGGCTGTAGAGCAATAGGAATGCCTTTACACTGTTGGTGGGAATGTAAATTAGTTCAACCATTGTGGAAGACAGTATGGTGATTCCTCAATGATCTAGAACCAGAAATACCATTTGACCCAGCAATCCCGTTACTGGGTATATACCCAAAGGATTATAAGTCATTCAACTATAAAGGCACATACACGCATATGTTTATTGCCACACTATTTACAATAGGAAAGACATGGAACCAACCCAAATGATGATCAATGATAGGGTGGACAAAGAAAATGTGTTACATATATACCGTGGAATACTATGCAGCCATAAAAAGGAATGAGATCGTGTCCTTTGCAGGGACATGGATGAAGCTGGAAGCCATCATCCTCAGCAAACTAACACAGGAACAGAAAACCAAACACTGCATGTTCTCACTCATAAGTGGGAGTTGAACATTGAGAACACATGGACACAGAAAGGGGAACAATACACACCAGGGCCTGTTGGGGGTTGGAAGTTGAGGGGAGAGAACTTAGAGGATGGGTCAATAGATGCAGCAAACCAGCAAGGCAGATCTATACATATGAAAAAACCTGCACGTTCTGCACATGTATCCCATTTCTTTTTAGAATAAATAAGGAAAAAATAAATAAACTATGGGCTGTTGATATGAGACTATATTTGAGATAAAATGTTGGGTGAAAAAAGTTGATTATGACTTCTCCCAGTAATGGCAGAATGAATAATTTGGGGCAATACGACCACTGAAGATACCTAGAAGATCTAGATAAAATATAAACATAAATCTGCTTAAGGATATTGAAGACCTAAGAAGACAGTGCAGAGGACTGATACCCAGATAGTTGAGCCTATCATTTGGGACCATTTCCCTGTGGGGAGTTTGTTTTTGCTAGAAAGGTCCTGACAGCTAGAGAGCCAGTTTTTTTGTGTCCTTGCGGGTCACACTGTCCTTTCTTTGTGCAGTAACTATAGAGCAGTAAAAGGAAAACCAAGCTGAGCCTTGGAAAACAGCAACCAAAATTCCAGCACTCTAATGCATAAGAGCTTCTTTTTGTTTTAGTTTCCTCATCTCCAAAATCAGAACATCAGTATATATAATACATAGTGCTGGAACCTTTTAAATAATTCAATATATGTGAAAAATCATGGTCTGATGCCTGACACATTAATTTATTTTTTGCTTTTTCATTTTAAATTATTACAAAGCAACATAGGAAAACATGCAGTTAATCAATTCAAAACTAAAACCATTCTAAAAGTCATTAGAATGATTTACTCACAAGACTTCCAGTTTAAAGATAAGGCATTCACATAGAAATGATAAATACTTGAGGTGATACATATTCTAAATACACTGACTTGAGGCTAGGCGCAGTGGCTCACGCCTGTAATCCCAGCACTTTGGGAGGCTGAAGTGAGTGGATCACCTGAGGTTAGGAGTTGGAGACAAACCTGAGCAATATGATGAAGCCCTGTCTCTACAAAAAATACAAAAGTCAGCCAGGTGTGGCGACATGAGCCTGTAGTCCCAGCTACTCAGGATGATGAAATAGTAGAGTTGCTTGAACCCGGGAGGTGGAGGTTGCAGTGAGCAGAGATCATGCCACTGCATTCCAGCCTGGGTGACAGAGTGAGACTCCTTCTAAAAATAAAATAAAATAAAATAAAATAAAATAAAAATAATTAAAAGAATAAAAATAAATAAATAAATACATTGACTTGATCACGATCATTACACATTCTATGTAACAAGATATGACATATCCTATAAATATGTACAAATATATATTAATAAAAAATTTAAAAAGATAATGCACTGATTAGCATTATACTTCATAAGTTAAGAATTTATAATTTATGTAAACACTAAAATTATTGAGAATTGCAAACGTGAAGGGGAAATGAAATAATAAAATTAGTAATCTGACAGGATAAATAAAAACAGATCAATAGGAACATGGAATTAGCCAGAAAAATACAAATCACTGAGTAACACTGTAAACTTAGACTTCCATATATCAATAATTACTTTCAATGTAAATGGTCTAAGTGTTCTTATCAAAAGATTGATATTTTTAGACTCAACTAAAATACACTTAACATATTCAATTTTAGAAGTCTTGTAAGAAACACAAGGTGGCAAAAAGTTTAGAAGTAAAATGAAAAAGCGTGCATTATGCAGACACTAAGTGAGAGTGTTTTTGTAGCCATATCAATATCAAAGAAGACTTTAAGAAATTAACTGGGAATGCTTTTCTCAATGAGCAAAGGTTCAATTTATGATGACAATATAACAATTCTAAATTTGTATGTACCCAGCAAAATAATCCTAGAATATATAAAGAAAAATTTAACAAAGCTAAAAGGAAAAACAAATTCATAATCGTATGGGAAGATTTTCAAATTCTTTTATCTGTAATTGACAGGGCAGATAGACAAAAATCATTAAAGATAGAGACTATTGAACACTAACAGAAGTGGCCTAGTTGGCTTATATAGCACAGTGAAGAATGCATGTGTATTTTTCAAGCACCCATAGAACTTTACCAAAATTGACTTTGTGTTGTGTTGTAAAACATTTTTTTTCTCTTTTTTTAACTTTTATTTTAAGTTTAGGGGTACAAGTACAGATTTGTTACATAGGTAAACTTGCATCAAGGGGGTTTATTATACAGATTATTTCGTCACCCAAGCATTAAACCTAGTACTCAGTTATTTTTCCTGATCTTCTCCCTCCTCCCACCCTCCATCCTCCAAAAGGCCTCAGTGTGTGTTGTTTCCCTCTATCTGTCCACATGTTCTCATCAGTCTGCTCCCATTTATAAGTGAGAACATGGAGTATTTGGTTTTCTGTTCCTGTGTTAGTTTGCTAAGGATAATGGCCTCCAGCTCCATCCCTGTCTCTGCAAAGGATACAATCTCCTTCTGTTTTATGGCTGCATAGTATGCTATGGTGTATATGTACCACGTTTTCTTTTTCCAGTCTGTCATTGATGGACATTCAGCTTGATCCTTTGTCTTTGCTGTTCTGAATAGAACTGCAATAAGCATATGCGTGCAGGTGTCTTTCTAATAGAATGATTTATATTCCTTTGGGGTATATATCCAGCAGTGGGATTGCTGGGTTGATTGGTGTTTCTGTCTTCAGGTTTTTTAGGAATTGCCAAACTGTATTCCACAATGGCTGAAATAATTTACACTCCCATCAACAGCGTATAGGCATTCCTTTTCCTCCAAAACTTCACCAGCATCTATTATTTTTTGGCCTTTTAATAATAGCCATTCTGACTGGTGTGAGATGGTGTCTCATTGTGGTTTTGGTTACATTTCTCTAATGATCAGTGATGCTGAGCATTTTTTCATATGATTGCTGATTGCATGAATGTCTTCTTTTGAAAAGTATCTATTCATGCCCTTTTCCCACTTTCTTATGGGGTTGTCTTTTTCTTGTAAATTTGTTTAAATTCCTTATAGATGCTGGATATTAGACCTTTGTTATATGCATAGTTTGCAAAAAGTTTCTCCCATTCTGTAGATTGTTTACTCTGTTGATAGTTTCTTTTGCTATGCAGAAGCTCTTTAGTTTAATTAGATCCCATTTGTCAATATCCGCTTTTGTTGCAATTGCTTTTGGCATCTTTGTCATGAAATCTTTCCTGGTGACTATGTCCTGAATGGTATTGCTTAGGCTATCTTTTTATTGTTTTTATAGTTTTGGATATTACATTTAAGTCTTTAATCCATCTTGAGTTAATTTTTTAAAAATTATTATTATTATAATTTAAGTTCTAGGGTACATGTGCATAACGTGCAGGTTTGTTACATATGTATACTTGTGCCATGTTGGTGTGCTGCACCCATCAACTCGTCAGCACCCATCAACTCGTCATTTACATCAGGTATAACTACCAATGCAATCCCTCCCCTCTCCCCGTGATAGGCCCCAGTGTGTGATGTTCCCCTTCCCAAGTCCAAGTGATCTCATTGTTCAGTTCCCACCTATGAGTGAGAACATGCGGTGTTTGGTTTTCTGTTCTTGTGATAGTTTGCTAAGAATGATGGTTTCCAGCTGCATCCATGTCCCTACAAAGGACACAAACTCATCCTTTTTTATGGCTGCATAGTATTCCATGGTGTATATGTGCCACATTTTCTTAATCCAGTCTGTCACTGATGGACATTTGGGTTGATTCCAGGTCTTTGCTATTGTGAATAGTGCCACAATAAACATACGTGTGCATGTGTCTTTATAGCAGCATGATTTATGATCCTTTGGGTAAATACCCAGTAATGGGATGGCTGGATCATATGGTACATCTAGTTCTAGATCCTTGAGGAATCGCCATACTGTTTTCCATAATGGTTGAACTGGTTTACAATCCCACCAACAGTGTAAAAGTGTTCCTATTTCTCCACATCCTCTCCAGCACCTATTGTTTCCTGACTTTTTAATGATTTCCGTTCTAACTGGTGTGAGATGGTATCTCATTGTGGTTTTGATTTGCATTTCTCTGATGGCCAGTGATGATGAGCATTTTTTCATGTGTCTGTTGGCTGTATGAATGTCTTCTTTTGAGAAATGTCTGTTCATATCCTTTGCCCACTTTTTGATGGGGTTGTTTGCTTTTTCTTGTAAATTTGTTTGAGTTCTTTGTAGGTTCTGGATATTAGCCCTTTGTCAGATAAGTAGATTGCAAAACTTTTCTCCCATTCTGTGGGTTGCCTGTTTACTCTGATGGTAGTTTCTTTTGCTGTGCAGAAGCTCTTTAATTAGATCTCATTTGTCAATTTTGGCTTTTGCTGCCATTGCTTTTGGTGTTTTAGACATGAAGGCCATGCCTATGTCCTGAATGGTATTACCTAGGTTTTCTTCTAGGGTTTTTATGGTATTAGGTCTAACATTTAAGTCTCTAATCCATCTTGAATTAATTTTCGTATAAGGAGTAAGGAAAGGATCCAGTTTCAGCTTTCTATTTATGGCTAGCCAATTTTCCCAGCACCATTTATTAAATAGGGAATCCTTTCCCCATTTCTTGTTTCTCTCGGGTTTGTCAAAGATCAGATGGCTGTAGATGTGTGGTATTATTTCTGAGGACTCTGTTCTGTTGCATTGGTCTATAGCTCTGTTTTGGTGCCAGTACCATGCTGTTTTGGTTACTGTAGCCTTGTAGTATAGTTTGAAGTCAGGTAGCGTGATGCCTCCAGCTTTGTTCTTTTGACTTAGGATTGTCTTGGCAATGTGGGCTCTTTTTTGGTTCCATATGAACTTTAAAGCAGTTTTTTCCAATTCTGTGAAGAAACTCATTGGTAGCTCGATGAGGATGGCATTGAATCTATAAATAACCTTGGGCAGTATGGCCATTTTCACAATATTGATTCTTCCTATCCTTGAGCATGGTGTGTTCTTCCATTTGTTTGTGTCCTCTTTTATTTCACTGAGCAGTGGTTTGTAGTTCTCCTTGAAGAGGTCCTTTACATCCCTTGTAAGTTGGATTCCTATGTATTTTATTCTCTTTGAAGCAATTGTGAATGGAAGTTGATTACTGATTTGGCTCTCTGTTTGTCTGTTACTGGTGTATAAGAATGCTTGTGATTTTTGCACATTAATTTTGTATCCTGAGACTTGTTGCTTATCAGCTTAAGGAGATTTGGGGCTGAGGCAATGGGGTTTTCTAAATATACAATCATGTCATCTGCAAACAGGGACAATTTGACTTCTTTTTTTCCTAACTGAATACCCTTTATTTCTTTCTCTTGCCTGATTGCCCTAGCCAGAACTTCCAACACTATGTTGAATAGGAGTGGTGAGAGAGGGCATCCCTGTCTTGTGCCAATTTTCAGAGGGAATTTTTCCAGTTTTTGCCCATTCAGTATGATATTGGCTGTGGGTTTGTCATAAATAGCTCTTATTATTTTGAGGTACGTTCTATCAATACCGAATTTATTGAGCGTTTTTAGCATGAAGGGCTGTTGAATTTTGTCAAAAGCCTTTTCTGCATCTATTGAGATAATCATGTGGTTCTTGTCTTTGGTTCTGTTTATATGCTGGATTACGTTTATTGATTTGCGAATGTTGAACCAGCCTTGCATCCCAGGGATGAAGCCCACTTGATCATGGTGGATAAGCTTTTTGATGTGCTCCTGGATCTGGTTTGCCAGTATTTTATTGAGGATTTTTGCATCAATGTTCATCAGGGATATTGGTCTAAAATTCTCTTTTTTTTGTTGTGTCTCTGCCAGGCTTTGGTATCAGGATGATGTTGGCCTCATAAAATGAGTTAGGGAGGATTCCCTCTTTTTCTATTGATTGGAATAGTTTCAGAAGGAATGGTACCAGCTCCTCCTTGTACCTCTGGTAGAATTCAGCTGTGAATCCATCTGGTCCTGGACTTTTTTAGGTTGGTAGACTATTAATTATTGCCTCAATTTCAGAGCCTGCTATTGGTCTATTCAGGGATTCAACTTCTTCCTGGTTTAGTCTTGAAGAGCATAAGTGTCCAGGAAATTATCCATTTCTTCTAGATTTTCTAGTTGATTTGTGTAGAGTTGTTATAGTATTCTCTGATGGTAGTTTGTATTTCTGTGGGGTTGGTGGTGATATCCCTTTATCATTTTTTATTGCATCTATTTGATTTTTCTCCTTTTCTTCTTTATTAGTCTTGCTAGCGGTCTGTCAATTTTGTTGATGTTTTCAAAAACACAACTCCTGGATTCATTGATTTTTTTGGAGGGTTTTTTGTGTCTCTATCTCCTTCAGTTCTGCTCTGATCTTAGTTATTTCTTGCCTTCTGCTGGCTTTTGAATGTGTTTGCTCTTGCTTCTCTAGTTCTTTTAATTGTGATGTTAGAGTGTCAATTTTAGATCTTTCCAGCCTTCTCTTGTGGGCATTTAGTGCTATAAATTTCCCTCTACACACTGCTTTAAATGTGTTTCAGAGATTCTGGTATGTTGTATCTTTGTTCTCATTGGTTTCAAAGAACATCTTTATTTCTGCCTTCATTTCGTTATGTACCCAGTAGTCATTCAGGAGCAGGTTGTTCAGTTTCCATGAAGCTTAGCAGTTTTGATTGAGTTTCTTAGTCCTGAGTTCTAGTTTGATTGCACTGTGGTCTGAGAGTTTGTTATAATTTCTGTTCTTGTACATTTGCTGAGGAGTGCTTTACTTCCAATTATGTGGTCATTTTGGAATAAGTGCGATGTGGTGCTGAGAAGAATGTATATTCTGTTGATTTGGGGTGGAGAGTTCTATAGATGTCTATTAGGTCCGCTTGGTGCAGAGATGAGTTCAATTCCTGGATATCCTTGTTAACTTTCTGTCTCGTTGATCTGTCTAATGTTGACAGTGGAGTGTTGAAGTCTCCCATTATTATTGTATGGGAGTCTAAGTCTCTTTGTAGGTCTCTAAGGACTGCTTTATGAATGTGGGTGCTCCTGTATTGGGTGCATAGATATTTAGGAGAGTTAGCTCTTCCTGTTGAATTGATCCCTTTACCATGATGTAATGGCCTTCTTTGTCTCTTTTGATCTTTGATGGTTTAAAGTCTGTTTTATCAGAGACTAGGATTGCAACCCCTGCTTTTTTTTGTTCTCCATTTGCTTGGTAGATCTTCTTCCATCCCTTTATTTTGAGCCTATGTATGTCTCTGCATGTGAGATGGGTCTCCTGAATACAGCAGACTGATGGGTCTTGACTCTTTATCCAGTTTGCCAGTCTGTGTCTTTTAATTTGACATTTAGTCCATTACATTTAAGGTTAATATTGTTATGTGTGAACTTGATCCTGTCATTATGATATTAACTGGTTATTTTGCTCATTAGTTGATGTAGTTTCTTCCTAGCCTCGATGGTCTTTACATTTTGGCATGTTTTTGCAATGGCTGGTACCAGTTTTCCTTTCCATGTTTAGGGCTTCCTTCAGGGTCTCTTGTAAGGCAGCCTGGTGGACAAAATCTCTAAGCATTTGCTTATCTGTAAAGGATTTTATTTCCCCTTCACTTATGAAACTTTAGTGTGGCTGGATATGAAATTCTGGGTTTAAAAATCTTTTCTTTAAGAATGTTGAATAGTGGCCCTCACTGTCTTCTGGCTTGTAGAGTTTCTGCCGAGAGATCTATTGTTAGTCTGATGGGCTTCCCTTTGTGGGTAACCCGACCTTTCTCTCTGGCTGCCCTTAAGATTTTTTCCTTCATTTCAACTTTGGTGAATCTGGCAATTATGTGTCTTGGAGTTGCTCTTCTGGAGGAGTATCTTTGTGGCATTCTCTGTATTTCCTGAATTTGAATGTTGGCCTGCCCTACTATGTTGGGGAAGTTCTCCTGGATGATATCCTGAAGAGTGTTTTCCAACTTGGTTCCATTTTCCCCCTCACTTTCAGGCACCCCAATCAGACGTAGATTTGGTCTTTTTACATAATCCCATACTTCTTGCAGACTTTGTTCATTTCTTTTTCTTCTTTTTTCTTTTGGTTTCTCTTCTTGCTTCATTTCATTCATTTGATCCTCAATCGCTGATACTCTTTCTTCCAGTTGATCGAGTCGGTTACTGAAGCTTGTGCTTTCGTCACGTATTTCTCGTGTCATGGTTTTCATCTCTGTCATTTTGTTTATGACCTTCTCTGCATTAATTATTCTAGCTATCAATTCTTCCACTCTTTTTTCAAGATTTTTAGTTTCTTTGCGCTAGGTAAGTAATTCCTCCTTTAGCTCTGAGAAGTTTGATGGACTGAAGCCTTCTTCTCTCATCTCATCAAAGTCATTCTCCGTCCAGCTTTGATCCATTGCTGGCGATGAGCTGCGCTCCTTTACAGGGGGAGATGCGCTCTTATTTTTTGAATTTCCAGCTTTTCTGCCCTGCTTTTTCCCCATCTTTGTGGTTTTATCTGCCTTTGGTCTTTGATGATGGTGACATACTGATGGGGTTTTGGTGTAGGTGTCCTTCCTGTTTGTTAGTTTTCCTTCTAACAGTCAGGACCCTCAGCTGTAGGTCTGTGGGAGATTGCTTGAGGTCCACTCCAGACCCTGTTTGCCTGGGTATCAGCAGCAGAGGCTGCAGAAGAGAGAATATTGCTGAACAGCGAGTGTACCTGTCTGATTCTTACTTTGGAAGCTTCCTCTCAGGGGTGTACTCCACCATGTGAGGTGTGGGGTGTCAGTCTGCCCCTAGTGGGGGATGTCTCCCAGTTAGGGTACTCGGGGGTCAGGGACCCACTTGAGCAGGCAGTCTGTCCCTTCTCAGATCTCAACCTCCATGCTGGGAGATCCACTGCTCCCTTCAAAGCTGTCAGACAGAGTTGTTTGCATCTGCAGAGGTTTCTGCTGCTTTTTGTTGTTGTTGTTGTTGCTGTTTAGCTGTGCCCTGTTCCCAGAGGTGGAGTCTACAGAGACGGGCAGGTTTCCTTGAGCTGCTGTGAGCTCCACCCAGTTCTAGCTTCCCAGGGCTTTGTTTATCTACTTAAGCCTCAGCAATGGCGGGCGCCCCTCCCCCAGCCTCGCTGCTGCCTTGCAGTTAGATCGCAGACTGCTGTGCTAGCAATGATGGAGGCTCTGTGGGCGTGGGACCCTTCTGGCCAGGTGTGGGATATAATCTCCTGGTGTGCCTGTTTGCTTAAAGTGCCGTATTAGGGTGGGAGTTACCCGATTTTCCAGGTGTTGTGTGTCTCAGTTCCCCTGTCTAGGAAAAGGGATTCCCTTCCCCCTTGTGCTTCCCAGGTGAGGCGATGCCTCGCCCTGCTTCAGCTCTCGCTGGTCAGGCTGCAGCAGCTGATCAGCACCGATTGTCCGGGACTCCCTAGTGAGATGACCCCAGTACCTCAGTTGAAAATGCAGAAATCACCGGTCTTCTATGTCACTGGCGCTGGGAGTTGGAGACTGGAGCTGTTCCTATTCGGCCATCTTGCTCTGCCCCCCCGAGTTAATTTTTTTATATGGTGTAAGGAAGGGTCCAGTTTCAATCTTCTGCATGTGGCTCACCATTTATTCCACACCATTTCTTCAATAGGGAATCCTTTCCCCATTGCTTGTTTATGTCAGTTTTATCAAAGATCAGATAGTTGTAGATGTGCAGTCTTGTTTCAGTGTTCTCTATTCTGTTCCATTGGTTTATTTGTGTGTCTTTGTACCAGTATCACACTGTTTTGGTTACTGTAGTGCTATAGTTTGAAGTTGGGTAGCATAGTGCCTTGGTTATAGAAGTTCTTTCTTGGTTCTGAGTACCACGAATATTGGAGACAAGGTCTCAGTTAACTTAGAAAGTTTCCTTTGCCAAGGTTAAGGATGCGTACCCATGACACAGCCTTAGGAGGTCCTGATGACATATGCCAGAGATGCTTGGGGCACTGCTTGGTTTTATACTTTTTAGAGAGACATGAGACCTCAGTCAATATATGTAGATGTACCTTGGTTCCATCTGGAAAGGTGGGACAACTTGAAGCAGGGAGGGCCTTCCAGGTCACAGGTGTGTGAGAGCCAAAGTTTACATTAGTTTGAGTTTCTGATTAGCCTTTCCCAAGGAGGCAACCCAGTATGCATTTATCTCAGTGAGCAGAGGGGTGACTCTGAATAGAATGGGAGGCAGGTTTGCTCTAAGCAGTTCCCAGCTTGACATTTCCCTTTAGCTTAGTGATTTTGGGGGCCCCAAGATTTATTTTCCTTTCACAGTTTCATATTAATTTTAGAATAGTAAAACATTTTTAAACATATTTTAAAAGATTGAAATTACATGGAGCATAATTTTTGTCCACTATAAAAGAATAAATTTAGAAATCAATAAGAAATATATCTAGAAAACATTAATAACTATATGTAGTACAAATCAAGTCATCTTTTTCTAAACAACTCATGCTCAAAGAATAATTTATGAGATAAAGAAGAAAATATTTTGAACTGAATAATAATAAAACATGATATTTTAAAACTTGTACACTTCAGGTAAAGCCATGAACTAGGGAAATTAATGACTTTAAATGCATACAATTGAAAAGAAGACTGAAAATTAATGACCTTAATATCTATTTTCAAAAAATAGGAAAAAAATACATTTCTTGCAAATATACTCAACAAAAGTTTCTACACATAGGCATCAAAAGACCTAACCAGGAGTACTAATAATAGTTTTTTTAAAAAATAGCAAAAACTTGAGAATAAGTATTCATCAACAGCAAAGTGAAGAAACAAATTGTAGGATATTTCCCTAATAATGTACTGTACAGCAATGAGAATAAAAAACTACTGCTACACACCACTGTATAGATGAATTTTATATTCTTAACGTGGTGTAAAAGAATTTAGACACAAAATAATATACCAGTTCCAGATGTACATGAAAGTAAACTGATTTTAGAAATCTACTGGGGAGAAGCAGCAATGTGACTGCATGTACTCTGGTAAATGAATAGAACTGACACGTGTGCTTGTACAGTTCTCCATAGGTATGCAATAATTCAACACAAGCTTTTCTAAAAATAATTATGGGATGCAAATAATACCATGACTAGAGAGAAATTTATAGCTTAAATAATCTATTACAACAAGAAAAAGACAAAAATCAGTAAAATAGGTATTCATTTCAAAAAGTAGAAAAATGACTATAGTCACCATGTTGTTGCCATTAAATTCGACGTCTATGTGATTATTATGCATTGCATGCCTGTATTGGGTGTCTGATGCACCTCATAGATATATACCCTTATGTACCTGCAAAAATAAAAAATAAAATAAAATGTAGAAAAATGATAAACTTCAAAAGCAGAGTGTGATAAATTAGAAAGGGATGAGCAAAAATTAAAGAAAAAGAACATATGAGAGATCAATGAATCTAAAATTGATCCTTTAACAAGACCAATAAAATTGACAAGCTGCTAGTGATACTGATAAGAATGAAAGAATAGGCTGGGTGCGGTGGGTCATGCCTGTAATCCCAGTACTTTGGGAGGCTGAGGCGGGTGGATCACGAGGTCAAGAGATCGAGACCATCCTGGCTAACATGATGAAACCCTGTCTCTACTAAAAATATAAAAATCAGCTGGGTGTGGTGGTGCGTGCCTGTAGTCCCAGCTACTCGGGAGCCTGAGGCAGGAGAATCACTTGAACCTGGGAGGCAGAGGTTGCAGTGAGCAGAGATCACACTGCTGCATTCCAGCCTGGTGACAGAGCCAGACTGTGTCTCAAAAACAAACAAACGTGGCCGGGCGCGGTGGCTCAAGCCTGTAATCCCAGCACTTTGGGAGGCCGAGACGGGCAGATCACAAGGTCAGGAGATCGAGACCATCCTGGCTAACATGGTGAAACCCCGTCTCTACTAAAAAATACAAAAAACTAGCCGGCAAGGTGGCGGGCGCCTGTAGTCCCAGCTATTGGGGGGCTGAGGCAGGAGAATGGCATGAACCCAGGAGGCGGAGCTTGCAGTGAGCTGAGATCCGGCCACTGTACTCCAGTCTGGGGGACAGAGCGAGACTCCGTCTCAAAAAAAAACCCAAACAAACAAAAAAACAAAAAAAAGAATGAAAGAACAAGACACACAACAATACCAGGAATGAGTATAATTTCCATTTCTATAGACTTTCAAAATAGAAATTTTTATGCCAATAAATTTATATAAAATGCAGAAATTCCTAAAAAAATACATCTTACAAATTTTGACACAAAAAGAAATAGAAAATCTGAATCATCTTAGACTTACTGAGGACATTGAATTCATAATTTAAAAACCATCCTGAACAGAAGATACCTTCATCTATAAAATATGTAGTATATTTATATATTACATATATAATAATATGTAATATTTATAATAATAAATAATACACATTTCAAACTTTTTTTCCACAGAAGATAGAAAAGAAGAATGACATCGAAGCTCAGTTTATAAAGGCTATATAATCTTGACACGAAAGCCTATAGGACAGTTAAAAGAGAGAAGACATAGAACCCCAAACCCTGAAAAACTATAAGGAACTGAATTATGCAATATATAAAAAGATAATGTATCATAATTACATTATGATAATGTATCATAAATTAAACTTACTTTATAAGTACAAGCTTATTTGAATATTCAAAAATCTGTATGTCTACTTTATCAACAGACTAAATAAAAAATAATTATATGAATGCATCAATTGACACAGAAAAAGCATTTGACAAAATATAACAACCTTTCAAAATAAAAGCTCTCAGTACACTAGAAATAAAGAGGAACTTATTTAATCTGGTGAAGACACCTACCTACAGCTAACATCATACTTAAACATGACAAAGCTGAATGCTTTCTTTTTAAGCTCAAGAATAAGGCAAAGATGTTGCTCTTTCACTATATACATACTTAACAGTGCTGGAAGGTCTAATCACTGCGATGTGGTAAAAAAAAATAATTGGAAAGAAAAAGTATGACTGTCCTTATTTTCAGACACTAATGCTTGTGAAGGTACAAAACTTCAAGGAATATACACGCAGAGACAAAATCCTGTAACTAGCAAGTGAATTCAGTAAAACTGCAGGATACAAGACCAATACCTAAAAATCAATTGCATTTCTATATACTGGCAACAAACAAGTGGAATCCAAAAAAATAGCATTTACAATTACTCTAAAAAATGAAATATTTAGGTATAACTCTTATAAAATGTGATCAAAATCTGATAAAAATTATGAAACACTGATAAAAGAAATAATTGGGAATCATGAAAGGCTCAACATAGTAAATATGATAATTCTTCTTAAATTGATATTTAGTTTTAATATACATTGTTAGAATTTCAAGTGTGTTTGTAGATGTACACAGCTTATTCTAAAATTTGTGTGTAAAGGGAAAGGCCCTAGAATAGTTCAAACAACTTTGAAAAGAAGAATAAAATGGGAAGAATTACTTGGCCTAATAATAAGGCTTGCTATATAGTTTTAGTAATTAAGACATTGTGGTACTATCACAGAAATAAACACATTGATCAATGGGACACAATAGAAAACTCAAAGATAGATCTATAGAAATGCTCTCAATTAGTTTCTGACAAATGAACACACACAATTCAATGGAGGAAGGATAAGACTTTCAATATGCAATGCTGTGGTAACTGGGCATCCATCAGCCACTCCCCAACCCCCTCCCCTACAAAAACCAAAAACAAAAAACCACAAAAAGAAAAGGAAAAGAAAAAGAGAACCTTAAACTAAACCTCATGCATTATACAGAAATAAACTAAAAATGAATTATAGACTTAAATATAAAATGTAAACCTATAAAACTAATAGAAAAGAACATAGGAAAAATTTTCAGGACCTAGGAGTAGGTAAAGGGTTCTTAGGTTAACATCAAAAGCACAATCTATAAGTGGAAAAATAGATTAATTGAATCTCATCAAAATCATAGAACAAAACTTTTGCTCTATGAAAGACCTTGTTAAAACGACGAAAACAAATTATAGAGTTAAAGAAATATTTGCAAATTACATATCTGAAAAAAGCCTTGAATCTAGAACACAAAAAGAACTCTCAAAACTCAACAATAAACAATCAAGTTATACGCGCAAAATGTACAGGGATTTCATGAAAATGATGTATAGATGATAAACATGAGAAAAACATTCAATATGATTAGCCATTAGAGAAATGCAAATTAAAATTACAATGTGGTATCTATCTACTAGTGTTACTGAAATAAAAAATAGTGATAATACCAAATTCTGGCAAAAATGTGGAGAAACTGGATCACTTATACATCCCTGGTAGGAATGAAAATGGTGTGACCCATCTGGAAACTAGTTTGGCAGTTCATTTCGAAACCAAAAATAGACTTATAAAATGACCTAGTAGTTGTATTTGGGCATAAAATCTTAGAGAAATGAGGACTTATTTTTCACACAAGAAATTATAAATTAGTCTTCACAGAAGCATTATTCCTAATAGCTACAAATTGAAAACACTCCAAAAGTCCTGTAATGGGTGAATGGTTAAACAAATTGTGATGTAACCATGTCATGAAACTCTACTCAACAATTAAAAAGGAACAAACTTGATATCCATAGATGAACTACTTGGATCAGCCTCAAGGAATTTCACCTAATAGAAGAAGTTCAATCCCAAAAGGATACAAACTGGATGGTTTTAAATAATGTAACATTCATGAAATAGAGTAATTATGGGTATGGAGAACAGATTCATGTTTTCTAGGAGTTAAGTATTGGGGAGGGAATGCAGAGGGCTACAGAGAGATAATGTGAGAGAGTCCTGTGCTGATGAGAATCAGTTGAGTATTAGGATTGTGATGGTGGTTTTAGAAGGATATCTGTGTGATAAAATTACAGAGCTGTTCACACATGAAAGAGTGCAAGTATGATTGGTGAAACCTGAATAAGCTCCATAGCTTATTGCAATGTCAATTTCTTGGTTTTGAAATGTACTAGATTTGTATAAGATGTTAACATTGGGGAAGCCTGGATCAAGCATATACAGGACATCTCTGGGTATTTCCTTGCAACCTTCTGTGAGTCTATAATTAGAATCTATAATTATTTCAAAATAGAAAGTTTAAAAATCTATGTAATTAATCCCATTAACAAAATAAAACATGTAATTTGTGTGATCATCTTAGTAGATGGAGAAAAAGTTTAAGTAGATTCAACAGGAAGTTATATTTAAAAAGAAAATTATTAGGTAACTATTAATAGAGGGAACTTCCTTAAATCTAACAAGGGGTACCTTTAAAAAAGCTTATAGAAAACATACTAAGTGGTGAAATATTGAAAGCTTTTCTTTTAAACAATACAAGATACTCACTGCTGTGGCTTGAATGTTTGTATCCCCTCCAAAATTAATGTAGAAACGGAATCCCCAAAGCAACAGTATTGAGATGTGGCTTTCTGGAAAGGATTACATCATAAGGGCTCTACCCTCATTAATGGGATTCATGACCTTATAAAAGGGCTGTGGGGGACTAGATGGGACATTTTTGCCCTTCTATCATGTGAGGACACAGTGTTTGTTCCCTCTACAGGATACAACAACAAGGCACCTTCTTGGAAGCAGAGACTGGGTCCTCACCAAACACCAAACCTGCTGGGACCTTGATCTTGAACTTTCAGTCTCCAGAACTGTGAGAAATAATGTCTTATATAAATTACTCAATCAGTAGTATTCTGTCATAGAAACAGGAACAGACCAAGTAACCCAATCACTACTTCTATTTGATATTGTATTGGAGATCCTGGCCATTGCAGTAAGACAAGATAAATGAAAGTTATGAAGTTTGGAAAGACAGTAGAATCATTGTTAAATAATAAAGAATTGTCTTTATTTTCAGATAATTAGATGAATAAATAGGAAATAAAAAATACAGATAAATTACTGGAATTAAATGATTAGTCTTGCTGGTAATATGACTAATATGAAAAGATAAAATATGACTATTTTGTTTGTATGTGCTACTGATAAAATGTTAGGAAACAAAATTTATAAAACGATTCAACTTAGAGTACTATCAAAAATACCATGTATAGGCGGTTCCAAGATGGCCAAATAGGAACAGCTCCAGCCTCCAGCTCCCAGCGTGAGCGACACGGAAGATGGATGATTTCTGCATTTCCAACTGAGGTACCGGGTTCATCTCACTGGGGAGTGTCAGACAGTGGGTGCAGGACAGTGGGTGCAGCCCACTGAGCGAGAGCCAAAGCCGGGCTAGGCATCACCTCACCCGGGAAGCACAAGGGGGAAGGGAATTCCCTTTCCTAGCCAAGAGAAACCGTGACACACAACACCTGGAAAATCGGGTAACTCCCACCCTAATACTGCGCTTTACCAAGGGTCTTAGCAAATGACACACCAGGAGATTATATCCCGCATCTGGCTGGAAGGGTCCCACACCCATGGAGCCTCTCTCATTGCTAGCACACCAAGCTAACTGCAAGGCAGCAGCGAGACTGGGGGAGGGGCGCCTGCCATTGCTGAGGCTTGAGTAGGTAAAGGAAGTGGTGGGAAGCTCGAACTGCGTGGAACCCACCTCAGCTCAAGGAGGCCTGCCTGCCTCTGTAGACTCCACCTCTGGGGACAGGGCATAGCCAAACAAAAGACAGCAGAAACCTCTGCAGATTTAAATGTCCCTGTCTGACAGCTTTGAAGAGAGTAGTGGTTCTCCCAGCATGGAGTTTGAGATCTGAGAATGGACAGACTGCCTGCTCAAGTGGGTCCCTGACCCCCAAGTAGCCTAACTGAGAGACACCCCCAACTAGGGGCAGACTGATACTTCACACAGCCAGATACCCCTCTGAGACGAAGCTTCCAGAGGACCGATCAGGCAGCAATATTTGCTGTTCAGTAGCATTCACTCTTCTGAAGCCTCTGCTGCTGATACCCAGGCAAAGAGGGTCTGGAGTGGACCTCGAGCAAACTCCAACAGACCTGCACCTGAGGGTCCTGACTGTTAGAAGGAAAACTAACAAGCAGAAAGGACATCCACACCAAAACCCCATCTGTATGTCACCATCATCAAAGACCAAAGGTAGATAAAAACCACAAAGTTGGGCAAAAAGCAGTGCAGAAAAGCTGAAAACTCTAAAAATCAGAGTGCCTCTCCCCCTCCAAAAGAATGCAGCTCCTCGCCAGCAATGGAACAAAGCTGGACAGAGAATGACTTTGACAAGTTGAGAGAAGGAGGCTTCAGATGATCAGACTTCTCCAAGCTAAAGAAGGAAGTTCGAACCCATTGCAAAGAAGCTAAAACCTTGAAAAAAAGATTTGACGAATGGCTAACTAGAATAGCCAATGTAGAGAAGTCCTTAAATGACCTGATAGAGCTGAAAAACATGACACAAGAACTACGTGACAAATGCACAAGCTTCAGTAACCGACTTGATCAACTGGAAGAAAGGGTATCAGTGATTGAAGATCAAATGAATGAAATGAAGCAAGAAGAGAAGTTTACAGAAAAAAGAGTAAAAAGAAATGAACAAAGCCTCCAAGAAATATGGGACTATGTGAAAAGACCAAATCTACGTCTGACTGGTGTACCTGAAAGTGACTGGGAGAATAGAACCAAGTTGGAAAACACACTGCAGGATATTATCCAGGAGAACTTCCCCAACCTAGCAAGGCAGGCCAACATTCAAATTCAGGAAATACAGAGAACGCCACAAAGATACTCCTCGAGAAGAGCAACTCCAAGACACATAATTGTCAGATTTGCCAAAGTTGAAATGAAGGAAAAAATCTTAAGGGCAGCCAGAGAGAAAGGTCAGGTTACCCACAAAGGGAAGCCCATCAGACTAACAGCAGATCTCTCAGTAGAAACTCTATAAGCCAGAAGAGAGTGGAGGTCAATATTCAACATTCTTAAAGAAAAGAATTTTCAACCCAGAATTTCATATCTAGCCAAACTAAGTTTCGTAAGTGAAGGAGAGAGAAAATCCTTTACAGACAAGCAAATGCTTAGAGATTTTGTCACCACCAGGCCTGCCCTACAAGAGCTCCTGAAGGAAGCACTAACGGGAAAGGGACAACCAGTACCAGCCACTGCAAAAACATGCCAAAATGTAAAGATCATCAATGCTAGGAAGAAACTGCATCAACTAACAAGCAAAATAACCAGCTAACATCATAATGACAGGATCAAGTTCACATATAATAATATTAACTTTAAATGTAAATGGGCTAAATTCTCCAATTAAAAAACACAGACTGGCAAATTGCATAAAGAGTCAAGACTCATCATATTGCTGTGTTCAGGAGACCCATCTCACATGCAGAGACACACATAGACTCAATATAAAGGGATGGAGGAAGATCTACCAAGCAAATGGAAAACAAAAAAAGGCAGGGGTTGCAATCCTAGTCTCTGATAAAACAGACTTTAAACCATCAAAGATCAAAAGAGACAAAGAAGGTCATTACATAATGGTAAAGGGATCAATTCAACAAGAAGAGCTGACTATCCTAAATATATATGCACCCAATACAGGAACACCCAGATTCATAAAGCAAGTCCTTAGAGACTTACAAAGGACTTAGACTTCCATACAATAATAATGGGAGACTCTAACACCCCACTGTCAACATTAGACAGATCAATGAATGAGACAGAAAGTTAACAAGGATATCCACGAATTGAACTCAACTCTGCACCAAGTGGACCTAATAGACATCTGCAGAACTCTCCACTCCAAATCAACAGAAGATACATTCTTCTCAGCACCACATCACACTTATTCCAAAACTGACCACATAGGTGGAAGTAAAGCACTCCTCAGCAAATGTAAAAGAACAGAAATTATAACAAACTGTCTCTCAGACCACAGTGCAATAAAGCTCTAGAACTCAGGATTAAGAAACTCAGTCAAAACCATTCAACTAGATGGAAACTGAACAACCTGCTCCTGAATGACTACTGGGTACATAATGAAATGAAGGTAGAAATAAAGATGTTCTTTGAAAGCAATGAGAACAAAGATACAACACACCAGAATCTCTGGGACACGTTTAAATCAGTGTGTAGAGGGAAATTTATAGCACTAAATGCCCACAAGAGAAAGCAGGAAAGATCTAAAATGGACACCCTAACATCACAGTTAAAATAGCTAGAGGAGCAAGAGCAAACACATTCAAAAGCTAGCAGAATGCAAGAAATAACTAAGATCAGAGCAGAACTGAAGAAGATAGAGACACAAAAAACCCTTCAAAAAACCAATGAATCCAGGAGCTGGCTTTTTGAAACGATCAACAAAATTGATAGACCACTAGCAAGACTGATAAAGAAGAAAAGAGAGAAGAATCAAATAGACGCAATAAAAATGATAAAAGAGATATCACCACAGACCCCACAGAAATACAAACTAACATCAGAGAATACTATAAACACCTCTACACAAATAAACTAGAAAGCCTAGAAGAAATGAATAAATTCCTGGACACATACACACTCCCAAGACTAAACCAGGAAGAAATTGAATCCCTGAATAGACCAATAGCAGGCTCTGAAATTGAGGCAATAATTAATAGCCTACCAACCAAAAAAAAAAAAAAGGCCAGGACCAGACGGATTCAAGCCAAATTCTACCAGAGGTACAAGGAGGAGCTGGTACCATTCCTTCTGAAACTATTCCAATCAATAGAAATAGAGGGAATCCTCCCTAACTCATTTTATGAGACAAACATCATCCTGATACCAAAGCCTGGCAGAGACACAACAAAAAAAAGAGAATTTTAGACCAATATCCCTGATGAAGATTGATGACAAAAATCCTCAATAAAATACTGGCAAACTGAATCCAGCACCACATCAAAAAGCTTATCCACCATGATCAAGTGAGCTTCATCCCTGTGATGCAAGGTTGGTTCAACGTATGCAAATCAATAAACATAATCCAGCATATAAACAGAACCAAAGACAAAAACCACATGGTTATCTCAATAGATGCAGAAAAGGCCTTTGACAAAATTCAACAGCTCTTCATGCTAAAAACTCTCAATAAATTTGGTATTGATGGAACATGTCTCAAAATAATAAGAGCTATTTATGACAAACCCACAGCCAAAATCATACTGAATGGGCAAAAACTGGAAGCATTCCCCTTGAAAACTGGCACAAGACAGGGATGCCCTCTCTCACCACTCCTATTCAACATAGTGCTGGAAGTTCTGGCCAGGGCAATCAGGCAAGAGAAAGAAAGAAAGGGTATTCAATTAGGAAAAGAAGAAGTCAAATTGTCCCTGTTTGCAGATGACATGATTGTATATTTAGAAAACCCCATTGTCTCAGTCCAAAATCTCCTTAAGCTGAAAAGCAAGTTCAGCCAAGTCTCAGGATACAAAATCAATGTGCAAAAATCACAAGCATTCTTATACACCAATAACAGAAAAACAGAGAGCCAAACCATGAGTGAACTCCCATTCACAATTGCTCAAAGAGAATAAAATACCTAGGAATCCAACTTAAAAGGGATGTGAAGGACCTCTTGAAGGAGAAATACAAACCACTGCTCAATGAAATAAAAGAGGATACAAACAAACAGAAGAACATTCCATGCTCATGGCTAGGAAGAATCAATATCATGAAAATGGCCATATTGCCCAAGGTAATTTATAGATTCCGTTCCATCCCCATTAAACTACAAATGACTTTCTTCACAGAATTGGAAGAAACTACTTTAAGGTTCATATGGAACCAAAAAAGAGCCTGCATTGCCACACAATCCTAAGCCAAAAGAACACAGCTGGAGGCATCACGCTACCTGACTTCAAACTATACTGCAAGGCTACAGTAACCAAAACAGCATGGTACTGGCACCAAAACAGACATATAGACCAATGGAGCAGAACAGAGCCCTGGGAAATAATACCACACATCTACAACCAGCTGATCTTTGACAATTCTGACAACAACAAGAAATTGGGAAAGGATTCCTTATTTAATAAATGGTGCTGGGAAAATTGGCTAGCCATAAGTTGAAAGCTGAAACTGGATCCTTTCCTTACTCCTTATACAAAAATTAATTCAAGCTGGATTAGAGACATAAACCCTAGAAGAAAACCTAGGCAATACCATTCAGGACATAGGTATGGGCAAGGATTTCATGTCTAAAACACCAAAAGCAATGGCAACAAAAGCCAAAATTGACAAATGGGATTTAATTAAAGAGCTTCTGCACAGCAAAAGAAACTACCATCAGAGTGAACAGGCAACCTACAGAATGGAAGAAAAGTTTTGCAATCTACTCATCTGACAAAGGGTAATATCCAGAACGTATAAAGAACCCAGATGAATTTACAGGGAAAAAACAAACAACCTCATCAAAAAGTGGGCAAAGGATATGAACAGACACTTTTCAAAAGAAGACATTTATGCAGCCAACAGACACAAGAAAAAATGCTCATCATCACTGGCCATCAGAGAAATGCAAATCAAAACCACAATGAGATACCATCTCACACCAGTTAGAATGGCAATCATTAAAAAGTCAGGAAACAACAGGTGCTGGAGAGGATATGGAGAAATAGGAACACTTTTACACTGTTGGTGGGACTGTAAACTAGTTCAGCCATTGTGGAAAACAGTGTGGGAATTCCTCAAGGATCTGGAACTAGAAATACCATTTGACCCAGCCATCCTATTATTGGGTGTATACCCAAAGGATTATAAATCATGCTGCTATAAAGACACATGCATATGTATGTTTATTGAGGCACTATTCACAACAGTAAAGACTTGGAATCAATCCAAATGTCCATCAGTGACAGACTGGATTAAGAAAATGTGGCACATATACACCATGGAATACTATGCAGCCATAAAAAAGGATGAGTTTGAGTCCTTTGTAGGGACATGGATGCAGCTGGAAACCATCATTCTCAGCAAGCTATCACAAGAACAGAGAACATAACACTGCATGTTCTCACTCATAGGTGGGAATTGAACAATGAGAACACTTGGACACAGGAAGGGGAACATCACACACCGGGACCTGTTGTGGGGTGGTGGGATGGAGGGGGAGGGATAGCATTAGGAGATATACCTAATGTAAATGACGAGTTGATAGGTGCAGCACACCAACATGGCACATGTATACATATGTAACAAACCTGATGTTGTCCACATGTACCCTAGAACATAAAATATAATCATGCATATAAGAATATATTTAAAAATGTACAGCACCTTTTAATAAAAACTGCCAAATATTAACAAGTTAAACTAAAATGATGTGAATATTAATAAATGAAATCAGTCTAAATATTGCCAATTATCCTTGAATTGATCTATATAGATTTGATACAACCTGAATCAAAATTCTATAAAATTTTTTGGTGTAATTTGGAAAAGTTATTACTTTTTCTTTACTATAAGCCATTCTTTAGACGCAGATCACTTAGTCCAGCCCATATTCAAGGACAGAATAATTAAACTTGCTTCCTAGAGGAGTTTGTGGACATGTATTAAAACCACCACAGTAACCAAAATATTTTGGAAGAGATATTTTGAGGCAATGGCAATATCCTGTTGCTCCTTAAAAAGTTTTGCCCACTAATTTTAGCATTCATTAGCGTATATTTTATGCAACTTTTATTATTGTGGTGGTGTTTTATTGGTAATTTTTATTTCTCTTACTCTTTTCCATATTTATATTTGTAATTCTTTTGTGAGGAAGATTTGTTCCTCCTCCATTTATTTATTCAATAATTTGTTTATATTAATATAGGCTCATAGATATTTATTTTATTTTTAGCTTATAATCCAATACTGTTATTTTTTACCTTGTTGGCAAAATTGTTCCAGATGTGGTCACTGGGAGCTCGCAGGTTGGCTCCTGAATCTTTGTGAGGAGGTTTTTTTTTTTTCTCTCTCATTTTGAGCAGTACCTTATTTTCTGACATTACACAATGCTCCAGTTTCATCTTTTTTTACTACCTATTCCAGCCCTATAATCAATCATTTCTCCAAGGATCTCTGGTTTCTTTCATTGGAGAATAGTATTTAGATGTAAAGATCTGGGTACTATGTCTATTTTTTGCAACTGGGGTGTTGCTGATTCTCAGCTCTCTTCATGGACAAAGACAGTAAATATATGTCTGTATACTAACTCATGTATCTTTACATATTTCTTTCTATCTATTTATCTATCTATCTATCTATCTATCTCTCAATCAATCAATCAATCATCTATCATTTTCCTGTCTGTCTTTCTTTCTAGCTTCCTATCTATCTAACTAAGTGAACATGAGTTCATGCTGATATCTTGGCCTTTAATCCAGCACAACAGAATGGCTAACTAGAATAGCCAATGTAGAGAAACCTTTCTAGCCTTCCCCACTTGTTTATTTATAACTTCTTTCTCTGACAGTGAAAAGCTTTGGTCTTATTGATAAATTCATTACTTATGTGTTGAATCCTAGAACACATGTAGTTTCAGAACTGCTAACCCCCATCCTGATGAGAAACACATTAATCAGTGAAAGTAAGGTGTTTGTGTATAGTTTTAGCCTTATTCTTTCCAGTGAAAACATTGTTTTCAAAAGTCACTTAGTTCCTCCACCCCTCCCCCGCTTGCTTCAGGTTTACATTGTTAGTACAGTTAAATTCCTCTTCACAGTCTACGTTCCATCCTGGGATCCTCAGTCATTCTGGTGGAAAACATTTATAATTTTTAACATTCTGTATTTAGTGGGAAAAATAGCTATGAAACTAAGAAATTAATTAAAATTAAAATGATTAATTATTGCCTTGGAGAGATGAGAGAACATAGAGATTTTCTGGAGTACTGGCAAGATTAGTTTGTTTGTTTTTAACTTAGGATGATCATCACATTTTTTTTCATTCAGTAAATCATTGAGCTTTAGTGTTTAAGTGGACTTTTATTTGTATGTGTCATATTTTACAATAAAATGTTTTTTTAAAAGCATATTCTAAAACACTGCATAGCATAGCCCTTAGTTTTTCTATCTATAAAATGTGGATAACAATTCTTATTATGATTTCCTGGTAAAATTTTTAGGAAAATAAAATTGGTAAATTAACTTTAGATTATTTTGTAAAATTAAAACTTAATATAAGTTGTAACAAATAATGCTACTTGATTATCAGTAACCAATTTTCTTTTCTACCCTAGTTATAAAACTTCAACTTTTCCATGGTAGCAGTGGGCACAACAGATGACTGTATTGTTTTGAGGGTTTTTCAGGAAATACTTTAAATAAGATCGATTTAGCAGGGAGAAATATCCTCCCCTTTTTCTTTGGTTTTATTATTTTTATTGGCTGGAATGCCGACATGATTGCTGTACCTTTTACGGCCATATCATGACTTTGAGGATGGAATCCATTTGGTAAAGATGGTAAAAGGGAAGTGAAGAAGAAACTTGGTTCCCTGATAACTACATAGATTCAAGAATGAAATTTTAGACTTTGGAGGATTGGTGACTAGGCATGTTTTTGGGTGGACTGGAATTTTGAAGCCAATATCAAGTAATCTAATGGTTGTTGTGTTTCATAGTCTATAAAGTTGCTGCTATGGATATTAAGCTCAAGTAGTCCTAATAATAACTCTATCTGGTGGGCATAATTTGTTTCATTTTTCAGATGAGGAAAAAGAATGAGGTTACTGAATTTGTCTGAGGAGATATAACAGAGCTAGAATTTGAATCCTAGGTTTCTGACTCCATGGGCACTGTTCTGCCTAGTATACCATCCTATAGTAATCCTAAAATTCTAAGAATCCATTTCCCAAATCAGTATGGTGTTTGCCATTGCAATCCACTCAGAGAAAGATGGGTCTCCTTTGAATCAGTCCTTGGCTGTGCTTTTTGGCTGCTGAGTTGTGATCTAGTCACATTCAA
Source organism: Trachypithecus francoisi (assembly GCF_009764315.1). Lineage (NCBI taxonomy): Eukaryota > Metazoa > Chordata > Mammalia > Primates > Cercopithecidae > Trachypithecus > Trachypithecus francoisi. The sequence goes on along the minus strand of NW_022681473.1, from coordinate 72,173,125 downwards.
GCCAGTATGTCTGCGGCCTAGGCTAGACACAGGAAGAACCAGAGTAAACTCAAAAGAGGTAATTTTGTCTCATGTTGATTTTGTTGACAACCCTATTGCATTTAGGCAGAAGTTAAATGATAATTGTGTTGTGGACAAAAGACATTGATATTTACTAACACAAAAATAGCGAGTAAGATTGTTCCTAAAAGTATGTGGTTTCTAGTTACATTGGGATTGAGTTATATTCACTACACATTTACTGAGCAGCTATAATAATTTTGTTTGTAACTTACTTGTTTAGGCCAGGCGTGGTGGCTCACACCTGTAATCTCAGCACTTAGGGAGACAGAAGGCGGACGGATCACGAGGTCAGGAGATCGAGACCATTCTGGCTAATACAGTGAAACCCTGTCTCTGTTAAAAATGCAAAAAAAAAAAAAAAAAAAATTAGCCAGGAATGGTGGCCGGCACCTGTAGTCCCAGCTACTTGGGAGGCTGAGGCAGGAGAATGGTGTGAACCGGGAAGGCAGAGTTTGCAGTGAGCTGAGATCATGCCACACTGCACTCTAGCCTGGCGACAGAGAGAGACTGTCTAAAAAACAAAAAGCAAAAACAAAAAACCAAGAACTTACTTGTTTACCTATCACCATATTCTGAAACTACTTAATTTTCTGTTTCCTCATGTATAAAATGAGGATAATAATATAACCTATTTCATGAGGATGTTATGAGTATTAAATGAGACAGTAGATCTGCAGCTCTTTTATAAGTCCTGGAATATAGTAGGGTGTCAAAAATACCTATTATTACAATTATTGTCATTATCGTCTATAAATTAAACATAATTTCTACCTCATAAGGTTGTTTTCAAGATTTATATAGGGCAGCTAGCAGATTTTCTTTTTGCTTCTAGTTGAATTGGGGAAGGGGAAGGATTTATCAAGAAGTTTTCCAGAAGGAAGTAATAGTCAAGCTGAGTCATGATAAAGTGGAAGAGCTTCAAGAATCACAAGGAATGCATGATGTATAAGTAGAAGAACCATTTGTTCTTTCATTTTACAAATATTTATTGAGTACTTACTATGTTCCACAATAGTGTACTCGTTAAGTAAGTAAGATCTAGAACCAGGACTTCTGTGTTTGAATTTTGAATAGTTGTTCTATTGGAACAATAGAATAGTGGAAGGTGTGTGAACTTGAGTAGCTTACTTAAGTTCTTAGGGCCTCTTATTAACATTAGATTTCATAAATCAAGGATATTTATTATAATTATATGTTAGCTTTTAAAAGAATTGATTTTGTTGCAGTTGCTTTTGGGGACTTAGTCAAAAATCTTTTGCCAAAGCTGATTTCAAGAAGAGTATTTTCTAGGTTGTCTTCCAGGATTTTTATAGTTTGGTAGATTAGTGGGAACTAATTAAACTGAAGAACTTCTGCACAGCAAAAGAAGCTGTCAACGGAGCAAACAGGCAACCTATGGAATGGGAGAGCATATTTGCAAACTATGCATTTGATAAAAACCTAGTATCTAGAATCTATAGGGAACTGAAATCAACAAGCAACAAACAAATAACTCCATTAAAAATGGGCAAAGGACATGAACAGACACTTTTCAAAAGAAGACATACAAGTGGCCAACAAACATGAACAAATGTTCAACATTACTAATCATCAGAAAAATGCAAATCAAAACCACAGTGAGACATGACCTCACACAAGTTATAATGGCTATTATTTAAACGTAAAAAACCAACAGATGCCGGCAAGGCTGCAGAAAAAAGAGAACGCTTATGCACTATTGGTTGGAATGTAAATTAATTCAGCCTCTGTGGAAAGCCGTTTGGAGATTTCTCAAAGAACTTAAAACAGAACTACCATTAAAACTATCAATTCTATTACTGGATACATACCCAAAAGAAAAATCATTCTACAAAAAGACACATGCACTTCTATTTTTATGGCTGTGCTATTCCTGATGGCAAAGACATGGAATCAACCTAGGTGCCCATCAATGGGATAAAGAAAATGTGATACATATACACCATGGAATACTATGCGCCATAAAACAGAAAAAAAAAAAAAATCATATCCTTTGCAGCAACATGGATGGAGCTGAAGGTCATAATCCTAAGCAAATGAACGTAGAAACAGAAAACCAAATACTGCATGTTCTTACTTTTAAGTGGGAGTTAAACATTGAGCATACATGGACATAAAGGTGGGAACAATAGACATTGTAGACTGCTAGAGGGTGGGAGAATGGGTTTAAAAATGACATATTGGGTACTATGCTCACTACCTGGGTGTTGAAATCCATACTCCAAATCTCAGCATTATATAACATCCCCATGTAACCAACATGCACCTGTACCACTCTATCTAAAATAAAACTTGAAATAATCAAAAATAAAATAATTGAAACTTGTAAAATAGTAGTTTTCACATCTGTAAAAGGGAAGAAAATAAAGTTGCTGTAGGGATTAAATTGGCTCACATATTAAAGCATTTTAGGCCAGAACTTGGTACAGTGTGAGTGCTCAATAAATACGAGTTGTGATTATTGCATGGGTTACTGCCCTGGGTCTCAAGTATATAATTACAAAAATATGTGCATGGGGAGATAGTGACATGGACATATGATGTTAAAAATGTAATAATTTGGCCTTAAATCTGAGTAAGGAGTTCAGTGAGGACATGGTAATGGGGACTGATAGTGAGTGAGAAAGTGTCTCTTAGAAGTGATGATGGTGTCAGGGAATTATGGCAGCTGAGCACTGGCAGAGGAGACCTGGAAGATCAGGAGGTGGTCATCAGAGGGAGGAAACTTGGAATAAAGTGTTAAGAGTTCATGCTGTTTTTGGTGGGATGTCAAATGAATGACCATGGTGGCTGAGGTGAAGAGGAGGAAGGGATCCTTGAAGAAAAGATTGAGGAACTGAGAGCCTAAGGAATTGGATGGCTTATACACATCAATGTAAAATATGTTTAATAGAAAAATAGTACTTATTGATAATGTAAATTAAAAAGTCAAGCAAAAGTAGAGATTGAGCTTTTAGGTCTATGAGTAAACCTAGTTTGTGTTTGCTTAGATGTCTGATGGAAGTTTGGTTTGAAGTGTTAAGTTTAGGGGTTCCTTAGAATGTAAAATTCATGAAGACAGGGGTATTTGTAAGGTTTTGTTCACTGATATGTTCTAAAAGTGTCCAGAACAGTGTCTGACATGTGGAAGGTATTTAATAACTACTGAATCAATGAATGTGTATCATGAAGGACTCTGACCACAGAAAGAATAAGAACTGGATTTTGCAGGTAGTGGTCAGCCTAGAGCAGTTTCTAAGTAAGGGACTGGAATAACGCTAGTTGCACTTCAGGAGGATTCATTCTGCAGTGACAGGTGAGAGACACAAGTGAGGAAAAGAAATGTAGGCATTTACATGAGGACATAGGGAGTAGGGAATGGAGGGGAGAGAAATGTTAGAGAAAGGCAAGTGAAAAGTAGGTACAAAGACATTAAATTCTGGCCATTATGTGTAGCAAATCTGAAGAGATTACCTAGATGCAAATATTTATTTTAACGTTTGACATTCACAAGTCCTTTTCTTACAGCCTGCTTCTTCCATCAATATCTTCTACAGTTGACTAAATACAGGACAGAAAATGGAATGCATCAGCCTGACATTTTCTGAATCAAGGCTCTTGTCATAGAATGAATGTTGTCTTTTGTTATTAAAACACTCCTGCCTACACCTCCCATCAGTAAAATAACTTTTCCCCTCAAGCCCATTGGGGGTTTACTTTGTCCTTCACAACACAATCTGCAAATTAGCAGTGATCCCATAATTTATTTCTGTGATGCTGTGCTCATTTTATTTATAATCCAGAGGCAATTAAAATCGCTTTTGAACAACACGGTCCTGATGACAGATGTGTGGCTGCCACTCCAACACATGATGGCTGACATAAATCATTTGACAATCAAAGTGTCTGCTGACTTGCTAGTCTCTAGTTACAGCAGATGCCACCCCAGACAGAGTGACAGGGACATTCTTCACAGGAGCCTCATTTTAGTTAACTGCTTTACTCTGCTCCAGTTCTGGAATCTTGACAGCTTGGCTACTTTGTGACAGCTGGGAAATTCTTCATGTGGCTTTCACAAGCTACTGAGGGTCAGTCTACCCTTCATTCCCACCTCTGTAGGTTTCTAGTAGCTTTCTAACAGGGCATGCAAAGCTTCACAGTTTGGACCCAATCTATCACTCTGGCCTTGTCACCAATCTTGTGACTCCTTTCTCCCCAGCCAATCCACCAAACTGTACAGTCTATACTCACCACTCTACCTGCAGTTCCCTGCACATGATGATCTCCTTCTTGGCCATGCCCTTGAATACAAGGTTTCATAACCTTGAAACAATTTTCTTCCTACATTCTCCACCCAGCATAAATAATCCTACCTGTCATTGAAGACTCAGCTTAGTTGTTTGTTCTTGCTTCTGTGAGGCATTTACAACCTATTTTTCTTACAAACAAGTTTCTCCTTCTTCTCTGCTTCCAAAACAATGTAATTTATATTTTATCAGTTCATAGAGTTGAGTAAATCATATTCCTCAGTTCACAGGGTTATAATCATTATTGGTCTATGCAAAAGACTGCTCCTTTAATTTCACGTTATTATTCTGTTCTTCATGTCATCTTTTTACTTCTAATCTCTACCCAATGGGCAGTCCCTCTGATGAATGTTATTTATGTTCTTAGCTATGCAAAAATTTTTAAAAATTATATAGTTTCATTTTGTTTGTATATGTTTTAAGTTTTCATATGTATGCTAAAATATGTTTTCTACTTTTTTACTATACAATTAGGTTTTAATATCTATCCATATTATATATACCATATGCTTAATCCATTGATTCTAAAAGAAGTATGAAGAAGATAGAAAAAACACAAGCATTTCCCTCATTACTAATGAGTTTTAGCATGTTTTAATATACTTACAGCCATTTGGGTAAATAATTCACAGAAAGTGAATTTATATCTTTTGTCTTTTTTTTTGGTCTAATTACTCTATCAGATTCTAAATGGGTGTATATTAACATCTCCAACTATAATTTTATTTAATCTTTACCTATTTATGTCAACTGTTTCTTATATAGATTGGAACAATAGTGTTAAATTTATATAAAAAGTATAATTTTTGACACAATTTATTGCTCATTTTACCAATATGTAGTAGCTCTTCTTCTTATAGTTCTGATGTTTTCCAACTTAAATTATATTTTGACTGATATAAAATTGCTAACCATGATTTTTGTTTGGAATATCTTTATTTATTTTGTGTATTTACTAACTTGGTATATTATTTTGTTTTAAAATTATCTTACACAGCTAGTATATTTCTGGATTTTGCTTTTTAAGCTAATTTGAGAGTCTCTGTCTTTTGATATAAGTTTAACTCATTTATAGTGCCATATATATATATATATATATATATATATATAAAATTTTATTTTTTTCAGACAGAGTCTTACTCTGTCACCTGGGCTGCAGGGCAGTGGCACGATCTCACCTCACTGCAGCCTCCATCTCCCAGGGTTCAAGCGATTCTCCTTCCTCAGCCTCCTGAGTAGCTGGGATTACAGGAGTACACCACTATACCCAGCTCATTTTTGTATTTTTTATTTGTTTATTTAGTAGAGACGTGATCTCTCCATGTTGGCCAGACTGATCTCGAATTCCTGACCTCAAATGATCCACCCGCCTCAGCCTCCCAAAGTGCTGGAATTACAGGTATGAGCCACCATGCCCAGTCTATAGTACCATAATTAATGTTAAATTTAGACTATTATTTGTGAAGTAGTTTAACATCTATGAAATTTTCGGTTATAATTTTGTGATATTCTCAGTTATAATTTAACAATATTTTTCATCTAATTTTATTTTTCTTTCCTCTGGTACAAAAATCTGTCTATCTCTGTTATTCCTGATGGCTTTTGGAAGAGTCCATTACCCTGATACTCAAGCTCACTAATTTATTCTTTGAATAGATCCATTCTGCTAATTCAACCAATTAATTGAACTCTTTATTATAACTATTATAGTTTTATTGATGCCCACTGCTCTTGTTCCTGCTCATTTCCCCTGGTATCTTCATTTATTTGTTTGGTTATATTATTTTATTATTACTATTTTTGAGATGGAGTCTTGTTCTGTCACCCAGGCTGGAGTGCAGTGGTGCAATCTCAGCTCACTGCAACCTCCGCCTCCTGAGTTCAAGCAATTCTCCTGCCTCAGCCTTCCAAGTAACTGGGATTACAGGAGCATGCCACTATGCCCAGCTAATTTTTTTGTTGTTGTTGTGTTTTAGTAGAGATGGGGTTTCACCATTTTGCCCAGGCTGGTCTCAAACTTCTGAGCTCAGGCAATCCACCCGCCTCAGCCTCCCAAAGTGCTAGGATTACAGGCATGAACCACCACGCCCGGCCTGTTTGGTAATATTTAATATGCCTATTTTGAGTTATTATTTGATTAGTTCATTAAGACTGTTTCAAATAATGTTGATTGTATAGTTTTTTCTTTTATAATATTTGTATTTTGTATATCTTTCTTTTTGCAAGTGAATAGTTCCCTGAAGATATCAGCTAATTTGGTAGGTAATGCCTATTTGCAGAGAGGAATGGGATCTTATGGCATAGCCTTCTTTTGCTATGAACTGTCATTTCTCTCTCGACTTTTCCCCAATCTTCCCCCTGACACCCCAGTACCCAACCACTCTGTCTATCCAGGAATTTTTCATAGATTTTTAGGTCAGTATCTGGGATCCACCAACTTTCTTCCTATCACTTTTGTGGTATCTCTAATTCAGTATTCAGGAGCAGCACATGCTATTGCACCAAGTTATGAACTGATCAGAGGTAGGATATATATGTCTTTTTCATTATGTATCCTGAAGGCTGGAGACTGTATCTTACTTTTATTAAGTACCTATATACGAACACACTGTAATCATTTAATGTTTGCTTGTCTATAATAAAGGAATAAAAGTGACACCTTAAAAAAATACAATCCTTAGGGAACACAAAACTAAACTTGACATTTTTACAAGTCAACAAAACATAGATTAATTACAGTATGTCAGAAAGGAGGATTTGATGAACATCTGCTATCTTTTCAAATCTTATTAAAAGCCCTTCTAAAATAAATTATTTTAATTTGTTTGGTTTGGTTCAAATTAGCATAACTGATTCAGATAATTAAAGATTTTCAAGAGTTCAGAAACAGGATTATGAAGACATTTCTGGCTAACTGTAGCTACCTTATGAAAGAAAACTCAAATAAAAATTTGTCTTAGACTCTTCAGGCCTGTTGGCTTTAATTGTCTGTGAGATGTTTTCATGGCTTCTCTGTTCTGTCCCTCTGTCTACAAAAGTGTTTTTTAATTGGGGGAGATTTTGACTCTCTTAACCATAGAGCTCATTTGGCAACATTTGGAGACTGGATAGAGGCTAGGGATGGTACTAAACATCTTACAGTGCACAGGACAGCCCCTGACAACAAAGAATTGTCTGGTCTGAATTGTGAATACACTGCTATTGAGAAACCCTTAATTGCAAGGATTCTGATCTCCTAAACTGTTCCTACCTCTGAACTCCCCATGGACTGTTGACTGTGGCACCGCACACAGGGAAATGAAATGCAGGTGTCTGATGTTGTTTAAAGCTACTTGCATTGCAAGTTTGGCCATTGGCGGTTCAAGATTCTAGGGAAATCTGCAATCTACCCACCCTACCTTACTTTCTCATAAAGACACATACACATGCGTATTCTCTCTCTCTCTCTCTCACACACACACACACACACACACGCACACAGAGCTGACGGTGTTGCTAAGATACCAACCTGGGTTGGTTGGACATCAGAGATCAGAGTTAGGGCTGTCTGTACTGATTCTTCAGCTTTGACTTTCAGTCTTTTCTAGGATGTGGCTTATTTTCTACATTCAGCTTTTCTTGCTCTTGAACACTGGATAACTCTCCTATGATGTTCCCCTATCTGGGTGCCACCCAGATGATGGCATACTTTGGCTTACTTTCTCAATATCTCTGCTAAATATTTCTGTGTAAATATCAAATATCACCTTTTCAGATGATCTTTGTTGATTGTACAAGTTAAATTAATACTCATTTCCTATCCTTTTATTCTCTTACCCTGTTCAATTTTTCTTCCTAGCAGTTATTATTACCTATCATATATTTGCTGATTTTATAATTTTCTTTTTTTTCTCCACCACCATAATATAAAGCGAAGATTTGTTTTGTTTACTACTGTATTTCAGGGCCTAAGGAATCGAGTGAGTTCTTGATATCAGACATTAGTCCCTGGAGTATATGCAAAGGTTGGCATGTCCTGGTCTCTGGTTGCTGTATGAAGGAGGAGATAGATAATTATAAGGTGACAGGATAATGCTGTAAGATGAGTGTTCAGATAATATCACCATCCTGCCTAGGAGAACTGAGACAGGATTCACAGAAAACGCAATACTGGCATAGAATTCACCAAATGGCAGGAAGGGGAACGAGCATCTTAGACACTTTTTAGCATGTAAAAAGTACGATATATTTGAGAGTTATGCTTTAGGATAGAAGAAACTAGTCCTGTAAATGTAAGTCTGGTCCACACTGTAAAGGACAATACATGCCATATGAGGAGGAAGGGACTTCATTCTGTGGAAAACTGGGAGCCCTAAAATATTCTGAGCTGTTCTGTGTTTGAGAATGATAATGCTAATGGCACTGTGGAGTTTGGATTAGATGATCAGAAGGTGGTGATGATAGGCCATCATGCAGGAATTTAAAGACTAAGTCAGAGACTAATCTATTGCCTCCCGCTGAGGCCATCTATTCTCTGTGACCTTCCTTTTTCTTCCCTAGATGATGTAGTTTAAAGCCCAATTTCTTGTAAAAACTTCTTTCCCATTTCTAAAATTTATACTCAGCAACCCTGTGGTCAAGCATCTGATCAATCACTGGACACATTTTCTATCCATCTCATGCATTGTCATTGGAATAGATCTAGCTTTGATTCACTTCAGGGAAATTCTCTCAGAGTTTGTACCAGAAAGTCGTATCTCACAGTCAGTGTCATTTAGGGCTCAGTCTTAACCATCTATCAAGAGATTCTCAATTAATTTTGCTGAGGCTAAAAGTCATTTATAATTATAGTTATCTGAATATGTCTTCCTTATCTTTTACTACCCCATGCTTTATTCTTAACTCAACTACCAGGGGTACCATTATTTTATTGGTAAGCCTTGGTCCTGTAGCTCCTAGCTCAAATTGATTAACTACTGCTCTTCTCCAATAGATAAAGGACATGACTAGCTTTTAGGTTTCTCAGATAGAGCTTCTATAGTTACATTTATTCTCTCTAATGTCTCAGGAACAGCTCCTCCACTGCAGTTTGAAATGATCAGACTTTTTGTGTCACAAAATCTGATGAATGATTGTTCTCTTTTCTGGCTAATCAACAAGTCTAGACAAGCTCATAGAATTAACAATGGTCTTTATCAATTACAATGGTTATTTGTAGGCCATAGTTATAAAAAGGAGAAATGTATACTTTTTACTTTTCTATAATTCATATTCTTATTAGTGAGCACAGGTTGGAAACTTAGTTCATCCAGAAGATTATGGAATGGGCTTTGCGTGATTTTCAGCCTCAGTATTTTTTACATTTTAAAATGGCAATGTAATTTCCATATTACTAGGTTGTTTTTAGGATTAAATGAGACAACATCTATAAAGCACCTCGCATATTTTTTGATTCATAATATGTGATTAATAAATTCTTACTTCCATTCAATTGAAAAGACGTGCATGCTGGACTTTTATGTGTCATTGTCTATGCTAAGTGTAGGTGATACAAATATAAGTAATACATAGACTTGTATTTCAAAGAGACCATAGTTTGGAAGGGAAAACAAATATGTAAACAGATAGGTGTTATTCTGCATAACAGGTAGAAAAATGGAGCACGCATACAATGGGGACCTAGCAGAACTGGTAGTTAGTTCTATCTGAGGAAGATGTTTCTCTATAGTGGATGATAGTGGATACGAGACTTAAATGGTACATAGGAAAACAAATAGATCTGGGGGTGTGGAGTTTGGTTGGTGGGTTGGAGAAGCAGTTTGAGAGAAAAAAAATCCAGGCTAAGGGAAGGGCATTTGTGAAATGCACCCCTCTTCCATTTTTTTCTCCTGCTTTATAATGAAACTCTCATTAAAATCTAAAGCACCATCATGCGTCTTTTCATTTGTTGAAGAGCAAGAATAAATTTAAAGATTAAATATTTTGATCAATTATATCCAAGGTAGAAAAAGAGAATAATGAGCCCTTTCCTCATTAATTCAAAACATTAATCATAGTTACTGACATAGTGTTAAATAATTTTCGAAGCATTGTTTCTATTATTTAATTTAATTGTCCCAACATTCCTATGTAGTAGAAATTATTAATCTCATTTTACTATAAATGAGGAAAATGAAGTTACGTGACCTGGCCAAGGTCTCACAGTAGGTAAACTGCAGGACTGGGACTTCACAAGTCTTTTGGAGTCTGACTCCAGTTCTCTGTTCTCTACCACAAAGTCTTCCTCTGTACACAAAGTGAGTAAAAACTAGCTTGTATTTGACAAAAAATATCTCTGGGATAATCCTAATCACGTTTTTGTTTTTTTTTTTTTTTCGTACCCTTGGAGAGCTGATTAAGGAAAAGCCTGCTTAGATTAAAGCTAGAGAGACTGGCTTAGAAACAGGGAATAAGAATTATATAACTAGGGTAACTATATAATTTATTATCCAAAGAAGAACATTTTGAGAATAAAGGAACTGATACTATAAAAGGTAACAGGACTATTTCAAGTACATTGGGACAATATGATAACCATAAGTATGGACTATTCACTAGCTCGTTTATTCATTTAGCAAACAATTATTTATTGCCTCCTGTGTGCGAGACTCTGGACCAGTGCAGAGATAGAGATAACTTTGATCAACTTAATCAACAGATGGGAGCTGAACAGATCAATAAAGAATAAAAGCCACCAGGTATTGAATATGCATATGTTCCAGGTACTCTGTTAGAAGTTGAACATACACTATCCTGCTTTGTGTTAAATAATTCCATAAAATATTACCATTATTCCCATTTTATAGATGATAACACTGAAGTTAAATCACTTACTCAACTTGATTAAATAGGAGAGCTGGACTTCAAAATCATATTACACCCCTAGTTAAAGTTTAAAGATAATTTGGCAACTTACAAGCCAGAATTCTAGAATAAGATAGCCTCAGAAATCATACTCTTGGGTTTCTCTCCTCTAGCATGGATCTCCAGAATCTTGATATTTTGTTGGACTGTAGATGCTGAGTCATTTTTTCAGGCAGAACTCATTTGCTTGTGACAGAAAATATTAACTAAATTTGCTTATGCAATAAAGGAACATAATGCTTTGCACAATATCAAATTCCAGAGGAAGAGTTTGAGTAGACCTGTTTTGAGCATATGTAAGTTGCCACCATGACTTTTTTTTTTACTTTTCTCTCTTTAGTTTTCTATTCTTTGAGTCTATTTTCCTCCACATTGGCTCTACTTTCAGAGAGGGTCTACCCTCAAGTTTTCAAGATTGCTCCAACCTATATCTTTCCAAATCCAAGTCTAGAGGAAAATAGTAAAATGCCTTTTCTGTTACTTAAGCAAAGTCACCAGGATCACCTCTGACTGGTGTTGATTCATTTGACTCAAGAGCCACATATCTATCCCTAAGATATTGACTAGGGACAGGATAGTTGACTAAGCCCCATGATCTGATTCTAGACCCTTTAGTTGGAGACTTCATCTAAATTACCTGGTCTAATAATGGGTAATTGCATGGATTACTGGTAACAAAAACAAAACAAACCACCAATATCTCCTATACTCGCTGAGTATAAAGGCTTTTGAGTGAAACGGACTATGACAACCTTCAAGCCTTTAAAATCTACAGATTGATGGAAAAACACTAAAAATTCTTTCTTTCTATAAGAACTTGACCCAAGAAAGTGTGGGGCAAATGCCTATTTGCTTTGACATTCCATTCATCTTTTTTCCTATCATGCCTCCTTGAGACAGTCATTCTGAAAACATCTTTTATGGTTTGAAGACAACTTCCCATTCATTGCAAGATTGATCTTTTCAATTTCCAGTGCTGGTGAGGGTATATCAAGCTTTAAAATAGAACTAAAGCTACTCATTTCTTTTTATGGATAATTAATTCACTCTTACAAAATAGGATTTATGCAAAGTAAGGAATCTAATTCTGAATGTAGAATAATTTTCCTCAGTGGACCAAGATCACATTTCTTCTCTTTCAACATATGATTTTGAAAACAGTCCAATAAAAAATTAAACTGTAGTGTGTGATGACAAAAATAACCTATAAATTTAGTGATATACAAGTTTCTATGACATTTATTCTGGTTCTGAGAATGTTTCACTGAGATATTATCGATTGTATTATTAAGGGCCTCAGGAAATATCTGGGCCTAGATTTTTCTTAGGACAATAGAAAATGGTCAAGATTATTAAACTTGTTCATCACAAAAGTCATGTTAGGACATTCAAATGATGGAACATCAAATTTAGAAGGGACTTCATATTCCTGCTCTGTGTGCTTGTTATAAGTATCACTCCTCATATGGTGGCCATATTCATCAACCATTCAAGGTGAGTCTGATGTTGAACTAAATGACCTAGACATGTGCAATTCAGTTTCTAGAGGGCATCTAGTTTAGATTAGGTTTGGGGTTGCAGGAACTAGAGTCAAGAGATTTGTGTTTGACTAACAGTTTGGCCTCTGGGAATATTTGTGGCTTGGACAAGTTAGTCAACCTTCAATACTTTCATCTTTAAAGTAGGTTAATGATGATATTTAAAATTATATTATTGTAGTAGAGTATATGCACATGAAGTGCTAGAAATTTAAAAATTACTTTCTCACATTTCTCAGTGTTAAAATAATTGTTTAGTTCATCTTTCAAATGTTAGTAAAATTTAGTAGAAGCATAGCTGTTCATCCCACAGATATAAATCCGGCTGTAGTCACTTCCTGTTTATCAAATCATTGACACAAGCCCACCAACATTTTCCATGACTTCGTTATATGTGCCGGTAACCTGTCCTCACTTTCTCATTCTTCAATGAGCTATTGTTTTGCTCTACTTTAGACATTCACTTTGTCAACCTACGTAACAGGCAGGAAGAGATGCTCCAAGGATAATAAGTTTATTCAGGAGTGGGCATTGCAATGTAGTAAACAATGGATATATTCACAGAAGCAAAGGAGGGCAAGGGACTTTAAAGGAAAAATGAGGATGATTACATAAGTTGTTTTGAAACAATTATTCTTGGCAACAAAAGTCAATAGCAAAGGTGGTGTCAGTCCAAGGTTGAACAAGTAGTTCCTGGGCAGATATCTCTGCAGAAGTCTTTTTTTTTTTTTTTTTTTTTTTTGTATCTGAAAGGTTATGGTGGCCATTGTGCAAGTTTTTGGTTTTTGCAGTCTTTTGGGATAGTTCTTGTTCTCAGGCATACATGTGTGAGAACACTGACTTCATGGCCTTCCCTGGTCTATTTTGTCAGGGTTGACACAAGTGACTCCATTTTAATACTGACAGTTTTCGCAACTCCCATGAGAACAAGGTGATCATCTGGGCCTTGCTAACACCTGTAATTGCTTGCTTAAAACTATCCTTAATTCAAATTTCTCATTTTTCACTGCTTTTACTGCTTGCTAAACACTGGTTAGGTAATTTGTACGTATTAACTCTGTGCTTGCTCACAGCCACTCTGTGGAGTAAGTGTTGTTATTCCCATTTTACAGATAAAGCAATTGGGTACAGAGAGATTAATTGTTTTACCCAAAGGTCACATAGCTGGTAAATGGTGGAGCAGTGATTAAATACCTGGCATTTTGGCTCCAGACTTTGTTTCTAATCACCATAAACTTATCTTCTTCCAGTTTCAACTACTCACCCTATGATCATTCCTCACCATAAGAAAGATCCCCCATTTCATTGACCCTTCTGCATTTATTCCACTGTGAAACCTTTCCTTTATTCATTTTCCTCATTAAATCTTGATTCTATGATGTCATTATTTCAAGAACACTTTTGATGTCCTTAGCTCCCATTTATAATGGAAAAATTTCAAGTTACCAGACTGGGGCTGTCTTATTTGCCAATATCAAGTACAGACCTTGGTATATCTGCAAGTATTCCATTCTTCTTTTAGTTTGTTCTGATTTTTGTAGTTGCAAGATTTAATAGAGTGAAAACAGAGCTCCCATACAATGGGAGAGGACCCAAAGGACGTTGCCACTGCCAACTCGAATGCCTGGTTTATATCCCAGTCAGTGTCCCTCCCGCTATGCGCTCAGGTGATCAATAGACAAACTAACATTACTCCTAGTTTAAGTTAATCATTCCATCTCTGCTTTGTGTTCTGCTCCTTCTTCCTCTCAAAAACCTTATTTATTTATTTTTTTCTTTAACTTCGATCTCACTTTCTGAACTAGTTCCTTTCCATTAGAAATAACAATAATGGCCGGGCACAGTGGCTCATGCCTGTAATCCCAGCACTTTGGAAGGCTGAGGTGGGTGGATCATTTGAGCCCAGGAGAGTGAGAGCAGCCTGGGCAACATGGTGAAACCCCGTCGGTGCAAAAAATACAGAAATTAGCTGGGCATAGTGGTGCATGCCAGCACTTGTAGTTCCAGCTACGAAGTTGAGATGAGAGGCTCATCTAAGCCTAGGGAGGTTGAGGCTACAGTGAACCGTGATTTCACCACTGCAATCTAGATGGGGTGACAGAATGAGACCTTGGAAAAAATAAAAAATAAAAAAAAAAGAAAAGAAATAACAACCACCACCACTTACATGGCTTTTATTGCTTGCCAAACACTGCCTTAGTAATTTGTATGTATTAACTCTTCGCATGCTCACAGCCACTCTATGGAGTAAGTATTGTTGTTGTTCTCATTTTACTGATAAAGCAATTGGGTACAGAGAGATTAACTGTTTTGCCCAATGTCACACAGCTGGTAAATGGTGGAGCAGAGATTTGATACTTGGCATTTTGGCTCCAGATTTTATTTCTAATTACCATTTCTAATGCTCCATTTAAAATATTTACAAATATCTCCTCTTTATTTATCATTGATCCATTAGTCTCCTTCAGCTTTGCCTCATCTCTCTTCTCCATTTCACTAGAACTTTTTCTCCTTTTACCTCTCCTCCCCTTTATTCACTTCTCCTTTTATCTTCCTCCTTCTCTTTATCCTCCTTTTGTATTTGTGATTTTTATTTCCTTATCTCCTACTGCCTCCTTAACCCACTCTGATTTTGTTCTAGCTTCATCATTTCACTAACACAGCTCTTACTAAGCTCACGATCTTTAGGTTGTTCTATCAAATGGCTACCTCTCAATCTTCATCTTAAATTCTCAATACTCTCAATGCCATTGTACAGGTATCTGGGTTATGCAATTAACCCCAACGACTAGTTTCCTAAGGACTAGTTACCAAGTCTATTAGTCACATGAGTATGTTTTTGATAACTAAGTCCTAGTTTTTTTGTCTGTTTTGTTTTTTGGCCACCCTGCTTTTGTCTTAAAGAAGCCTCACCCATAGGCTTCTCTTCTCTACAGTCTGAATTGTTATTAAAAATATAAAATGCAATTGTACAATAAGCCTCTTGAGAAATATAATTCATCCTACAGTTGCTTACAGTACTGTAGGCCTACTTAACTCACAATCCTCAAATTACTCAGCAGTCTTCACGAATGATACAGATGATGTTGAATGTGATTGGACAGATAAACAAGATTTCCTGAGTCCTCCAGGCAGACAATGATTTAGGGAAGAGGCACTAGTGAGGAAATGAGTTTGACAAGATTATTCTAAAAAGACCTTTTCTGATTACATTAGAGAGGCTTGAGATGTTTTTCATGGTCACTTGGCCAGCTGTATACTTTTAACTGCTTTCAAATTGATAAAAATAAAATCCTTTTACAAATCCTGATGGACAAATTACTTTCATTTTTCTGTATGAGTAAAGGCTAAGTATCAGTATCCTTTAATTGGTATGCTTTCAGGCTGTACTGATGATCCTAAAGCAGTAGTCAACTCAGAATTTTGACTGTCACGTTAAGTTGGGTATCTTCTCAGATTTGACTGATAATATACACCCAGAGAGACAGTTAGAAGCTCTAAAACTTTGCTATTAGAGCATGATCAGTGTTGTTTTAGGTTAACAGTGGTTTGGTTGCTGTTTTTATGTCATTTGAGTTTTTATTTGGTTTCCCTGCCATCCCTTCTTAATGCTAAGTTCTTTTTCAATCACAAAAGGAAAATAAGTAGGCCTGAAGTTATGTAGAGTTTCAGGTAAAATAAGAATGCCTGGTTTAAACTTGCACATTCAATTCATGCCTATTCTATATTTGTCGCTGAGGCAAAATACAATGAGATTGTTCTTCCCACTTTTCACACATTCCTCCACATGCTTTTTTGGGGACTTTTTACTCAGTTTTATATTTTTGTGAAGTAAGGTAAAATAGGAAAGAAAACTATATACGTTGAAGACAAAAAGATTCAAGTTTTTTTTTTTTTTTTTTTTTTTTTACAAAACCTTGGCATATTTATTTTTTTCATAAGGCCATCAATTATTTAAAAATTTGTCAAAAAATTTAAATGTTAAGCACTAACTTTAGGACCAATGACATGACTCTGAATGCTATTTCATTTTACATTTATCAAGACAGAAAAGAAGGAACCAATTGACTTTATTGTTTATTTTTCCTTTTCTTTTCATAGAACTGGTCTATCCCAAAACATCTGTTGAAAGCTTTCTCCACATTCTAAGAAAAGGAAGATGCTATTGAAGAGCTTAATTCATGTTACTCAGAGCTAGTATATTTTATTAAACAATTTCCATTTATGGTATAGTGTGATGGTAAACCTGCTTTTCCTTTTTCTTTATTTTCTTTTTTTTTTGAGATGGATTGTTGCTCAGGCTGGAGTGCAATGGCTCGATCTCGGCTCACCACAACCTCCGCCTCCCAGGTTCAAGCGATTCTCCAGCCTCAGCCTCCTGTGTATCTGGGATTACAGGCATGTGCCGCCACGCCTGGCTAATTTTGTATTTTTAGTAGAGACGGGGTTTCTCCATGTTGGTCAGGCTGGTCTTGAACTCCTAACCTCAGGTGATCTGCCCGCCTCGGCCTCCCGAAGTGCTGGAATTACAGGCATGAGCCACCGTGCCTGTTTTTTCAAATGAGGATTTGGCTCCGACCAGAGCATCATAAGCTTTTTCATTGAAGTTCCCTAAGTGGTAGAGTATAGTGTGGCTCTCCCTTTTTCCCTGGCTCTAGTTTTCACCAACCCTTTTTTTGGAGGATGTGGTTCAGTGCGACCCCCTGAAAGCATGGCTTTATTTTGGAGTCTGTGATTTATCTTCAAAAGACATGCAAACTTTGAGTTCTACTCAATAATAAACCTATTTTGACATGGACCTTAATTTTTTCCTTTCTATTTACAGGATGAATCACTCTATTTATCCTGTGGTTTTTTACTCCTTGTGCTTATTCGTGTAGACTTTTGTGGGAGAAGGAGCCTAAAGAAAATAGACCAGAGAGTTTTTCTCTCTAGTCAACTCTGACAATTTAGGTCATGTTGTCAATTCTTTGTGTGGGTTGTGTGCTTTCTTCACAGCCTGTTGGGGTTACATCAATATGTGTAGTTTATGGATATTCTGTAGATGCTGGAATATGATTCTACTATTGTAAGTGATTTTCATGGTTTATAGTCATTGTATATTTGCTTTTATGACATATTACAGGAAGATTAATTTATGCTAAATTTTAAAAAACGACATGACATCTGCCCTTGAGAAGCTCGCAGTAATAGGAGAGAGAAATATAAATAGACAATTTCAAAGTAATAAGACATGCGTTCTTAGGAGAAATGCAAAGAGAGCCTTGGGAATACAGTGGACTGGTGCTCAGCCCATTCTGGTATTGGCAGGATGGCAGCTACAAATTAAACTTTTTGAAAAGTTTCTCTAGAATACATTGAACATTTATTTTTCATGCCAGAGGCAGTTGTCTTTCCAGTAGTTTATCATCGTTTTATTTGGAAGTACTTACTTTGCCTCTTGCACTACAACACATACTCCATGAAGTACAAGTATAATGTCTGGCACATAGTAAAAATTCAATAAAATTTATTGAATGTCTTAAAGATATTTTGTTTCACAAACTGTATTTACTGGATAATAACTATAGCTCCATTTTTATTAAGAGCCCATATACCAAGACATGCATTAAAATCATTCCCTAGCCAGATAAAGCTTCCAGTCAGTCTAACAGAATGAATATCACTGCACAGAATTGATTCTTAGGTTAAAGCTGTCCAGTGCCTCTGTTCCCATAGGGTATCCAGGCATGTAAGAAATCCATGAGGTCAGACCAGAGGGTGAATGAGTGTAGCTTACCCACAATTAAAGTGAGTAAAATTAAACAGAAGATGAATAACACAATATATTAAGTAAGGATCATTGAGGGTTTGACTATGGAAGATTCATGTCCAAAGGGGTCAACAACACAAGGAGGGCCTGAGATGAGGCCCTAAAACTAACAACGCCTTTTGTTAAGACCCTATGATACTCGATTGGGAATGAAAACTGACAGATACATCTCTTATAGAATTTTATATCTCAGAAGGTATTACAGAAGAAATACCAGATGATAAATCTTGAATCATATGTAGACACATGGCAAATAAGGAAAGGCCGGCAAGTAAAGGAGACAGTACCAATCAGCCTGGATATATTCAGAGTCTACAAGAGGTGTAAAGTATGTGGACCCCCTGAGATGCAAGAAAAGAGATGTAGAGACAGAAGTGACAGACCTGTGCAAAAAATATGGAAATTCTTCACGTGGTCTTGCTTTCTGGAACTTGCAATTGTCTGGAACACTTGCTAGGTAGTCAATGTTGACTACATTAGCTCTCTCCCAGGAAACTATGGATTACATGTTTGGCTCTTTAAATCATATGTCAATTTCTATGAATTAGATAAAAGTTATGTCTAGCTGTACAAAACTTGACCTTAATCATAAATAGCATATAGTTCATTTTGCAATATTATCATTGCATTCTAAAAATAAAACATGATTTGGACTCAATACAAAGGATGAAGAGAAAAATAATTATCCACAATCCTATTATCTAGAAATAATGACTATCACTTTTTCCTGATTATATGATACACATTCGTTGAAAAATTGTCCTCCTGACAAACTAATCTTTTAAAACTGATTGACTGTATTTCTTCTGTGAAATCTCTGGATACTCCACAGTGATAGGTCTGCTTCTCTTCAAATATACCTATATTATCTATTCACACTGATTATTGCATTTATCGTTCAATATTCTAGCTATTTTCTTTCCTTTGTATCTTCTAAATTGTGCCTTTCCAAAGCAAAGGCCTTGATGTATATGTGCTTCCTGCATGTAGATACAGTGCTTAGCACATGTCAGGTTCTCAATATTTGCTCAAGAATGAAGGAATGAATGAGTGAATGAATGTTCATCAATTTATAAATTGTAGTATGTAATCTCATGGAGGTCAGGAAAATGGGCTTGCATACCTTTTATTCATTTACTCATTCAAAAAGGACTTGTGATTATTGCATTTAATTGGAGTCAAATGAAATTATTTTTTATTGCCTGAAATAAACTTTAAAAAGTTAAAATTAAGATAATCTTACATTTGTAAGAATACATATTGTAGGAAAATAGAAAATTGATACGGAAGATTCTCCCAAATGCTGAATTTTACAAATGCAAGAAGTCAAGACTAGTATACATTTTAAATACCCATGTCTTTAGGTTGTGGACTACGTTTTTCTGATTTTAATTTTTTTTAATTGTTGCTTTCATAGTTGTGTTTCTTTGTTTTGATTCTATTATAATACAGGAAGGTTGTTCAATAACTCACTGTTTTTAAGAAAACAAACTTCATCCTTTTGAATAAATAATTAAGATTCCTTTATTTTAGAAGTGGTAAAACACATAAAATTAAATTTGGGGGCTTAGCAGTGCATAAATAAATAGAACTGGAAAAGGCATAGTAATTCTTTACTATACATTGCTCAATTTAGAAGAGGGTAATAAAATCCAGAAATACAAAGTGACCAGACCAAGCTCACGATGACTTTCAGTATTAGAGGTAGGTCTAGGACACAACCACAGAAATCTATCTAGGTAGATGGCCAGCTGAGGGGTGGGCAAGTAATTAGGTTAGATTCTGTGGGCCTACATATCTGTTGTCTCCGTAGCTACTATTTGCCATCTATAGCTATCCTGTTCTGTTCTGTCCTGTACTCTCCTCTCCTACCTTATCCTACTTTTATCTAATCTTATCCTAATTTATTATATTCTGTTGTCTATCTGCCCATTTCTCTACTTATATATCATCTATCCATGTAAATCACATGAATTGAGATGCTATGAAGTGAGGTGTTTTATGTATATTATCTCACTGAAATCTGTTTTCAAATTCTTTGAGAAAGGTACTGTTGCCTACACTTTACAGTTGAGAATATTGAGGCTCAGGGAAGATAAATAATATGTGAATCCTCTCTAACTATCAAGAGGTAGAGCTGCTATACTCCAAAGAACATGCTATCTATGGTTCTTTAACAGGTTGTTCTTATGAGGCAGTTCCAGACACTAACAACCTTCTCCTTCACTTCATTCAAGTCTTTGCTCAAAATCATCTCCAAAATGTAACCCTTCCTTGAGGATCCTTTTTGCAGTTTAGTTATACTCTCCCATCCACTTTCTTCCTACAGATTTTTTCACTTTAGCATCCATCACTTTATATAATTGAGTCATTTGGTTTATCTGTTTCATCCCACAGAATGTACACTCTATGAGATCATTTTTTTTTTTTGCCCTTATCATTGCTGTCCCTTGCACTAGAATGATGCCTGGCACATGTAAATATTTAATACACTTTTGTTAAATGAGTCAACTGAGCCAAATTTATACAGTACTTAGGTGAACCTGGGGTTCCATCAGAAAAGATCAGGCAGCAATACAGTGTTCAAATTCTGGAAACCAGAGGTAAATCTTCATATTCAGTGGTAGTTGAGTAGGAAAAGGATAAAAGTGAGAGCAGCTTGGCCGGGTGTGGTGGCTCATGCCTATAATCCCAGCACTTTGGGAGGCCCAGGTGGGTGGATCACGAGGTCAGGAGTTCGAGCCAGCCTGGCCAAGATGGTGAAACCCCGTCTCTATTCAAATAAAGAAAATCAGCTGGACGTGGTGGCGGGTGCCTGTAATCCTAGCTACTCAGGAGGCAGGAGAATTGCTTGAGCCCAGGAGGCAGAGTTTGCACTGAGCCGAGATAGCACCACTGCACTCTAGCCTGGGTGACAGACTGAGACTCCATCTCAAAAAAAAAAAAAAAAAAAAGAGCAGCTCAGTAATAAATACTTGGTAGAAGAGGGTCCAGATTTATTGCTATGGGAGGAGTGGTTATTTTTGGCTTCCCTTTGTTGGTTCTTAGAAACCTGGTAGATAAACTTCTCTTAAAGGACTGAAGCAACATGGAAGGATGGTAAAGTCTAGTTGCTAGCCATGCATTGGCTTTGAAGAATCTCTAACCCTTACTCAGGGAGGGCCACAGAAGGAGCTGTTAGGATCCCATGTGACCCTATTCAACTTATTGGGGGAGGCAAGCTGAATCACATAGACCTGGAGGATATTGTCTGTTGAGGGGAAGAACACTTAAGGACTGGTGAAAATATTGGCAGGGATTATTTCTACCCTCTGCATGTTCCGTGGTTAGAGTAGCAGAATTGCTGAATAGGATAAGAGAGAGCTAAAACTAATTTTGCAGATTCTGGTGGCTGGTTTGTAACTTATTTGAGGTCAAGGATGGATTCTTTTTTTAAAATTGCAGCTGATGTGGAAGTTGGAAGGCTAGATGATGAAGGCCTGGGTGATAGGGTTGCAGGTTGTGCAGCAGATTACACTTTTGATATTCCACAGACAAATTCATTAAAGGCATTATTCCAGTTGACAGAACAGCACTCGCATAGAGCTGCCAGATTTGATGCTGTAAAGGAAATTCACCACTTTGAAAATAAATTACACTTTGTATTAACTGAATGATATATTAATCTTTTCCGCCAATGAAGCAGAAGAGAGAATGAGTGGTGAATGTTAACACAGCACTATATGGATACCTATTTGCAGTTTCAACTTCTTCGACATGCATGGGCATAGAACTCAAAAATTGTCTTGAAAGAAAGTTTAGCTGCAATATTTAATGCAGCTTTTCTTTTGTCATCTGTTTCGTCACAAGAACTTAAGAAGCTTGAAAATGTAAGATTCTTTGGATAAGTTTCTTATTTATAAAAAGTATCTCCAGTAAAAGTTTTTCTTGGATCTGTTTTCTTTCTAAAGCATTTGAAAGAAATAAGACAGCTCCAACTGAAGGGCTGTTACAGCTCCTTCCAGGTTGGGGGATTGAAACTAACTCAGAATTCCAGGTCATACAGACCAGAGTTCTCACACTTGCCAGTTGTGATATAAAGGGCAGGTGGTAGAACATCTGAGTCTCATTTCTGTAATCTGTATAATTAGAATATTAATTGTGATTCGCAAAGATGCTATGAGGAAGAATTTGATATCATATAAAAATGTAATTAGCACTGTGCATACAATAAATTGATTTTGTTTTTCTTCTTCCCTCTTTTGGAATAAGAAAGAGGAAAAGTCCCAAGAGTAATCACACTCTGTTCCTGGATTCTCTTTCTGACAATTTAAGCTTGTGAAATTATTTGTTAACAAATAAGTGTGTGGTGAAGAAAAAAACAAAGTTGATGGATTCTATCTTTGGCTCCTTTATCCAGCTTACTTTCAGTCTCCCAGAATGAAGCAAGTTGCTATTACTGTTTTTATTAACATTATTATTAACTTTCCTATAGAAGAGTTTTAAGAACAGTCCTATAGCAATGGTATTTTAATCTGGAACCTGGACATGAATGGTCCTCTCAATGTTTCTCCTACCCACACTTCTAATGTACTTTTGTGTGTTATTTGGGTGCACATTCACCTCTTTTACCAGAATTGAAACCCCGTTATGATGGAGCATCTCTGCATCACACTTCCAATGCCTAGTCCAGAGTCTGGGACTTAGTAGGAGCGTAATAAATAGTGTTTAAATGAGTAAACAGGAAGAAAGTACCAAGGTGGAGGGGGCAGGAATCCTTCCCACTTTTCATCCAGGATGGTGGAAGTGGTGGGAAGAATGGTATTAATGGGCATGGAGAGTATCATTAGCTGCATTTGTTAACTACCTACCTACTGTGTGGAAGACAGTATGCCAAACATTTCCATTTATTATCTTGTTTAATAACCATGATGGCTCTATGAAATACTCTTATTCCCAGTCCATGGGTGAAGAAGTGAGGATGAAAGAGATTTCATCAATTTTCCCAAATTTCACATCTAATGAACAGAAGAGGCAGGACTCAAAAGGACTCTAATGTGTCTGGCTTCAAAGCCCATGTTCTTGGCACTGTTCTGGAAGGCATGTGACCTGCAAGGTGTGATTGGCATGGGGTCCAAGTCTCCACAGAGGCCATTAGGGAAGCCTCCTGATCATTCAGAGCTGGGTTTATACATTCATTAAGGTGTTTTTCCAAAACACATATTTTTAATTTCAGTAAAGACCACATGACAGAATTTGCCATATTAACCACTTTTAAGTGTATAATTCAGTAGTGTTAAGTACATTTACATTGTTGTGAAATATATCTCTATGACTTTTTCATTTTGTGAAACTGAAAATCTATACCCACTATACAACAACTTTCATTTTTCCCCTTCTTCCCAGCCTTAGGATTCTACTTTGTGTTTTTATGAATTTAATTACTCTAAATATGTTATGTAAGTGGAAAATACAGTTTTTGTATTTTTGTGACTGGCTTATTTCACTTAGCCTAATGTCCACAAGGTTCATCCATGTTGTAACATGTGACAGGGTGGCCTTCCTTTTTAAGACTAATATTCCATTGCACACATCAACCACATTTGGTCTGTCTATTCATCTGTCAATTGATATGGGTTGCTTCTACCTCTTAGCTACTGTGAATAGTGCTGCAATGAACATGAGTGTGCAAATGTCTCTTTGAGGTCCTGCTACCAATCCTTTTGCATATATATATGCAGAAGTAAAATTCCTGCAGCATATGGTAGTACTATTTTTAATTGTTTGAGAAAACACCTTACTGTTTTCCATAACTGGTTGTACCTCTTTACAGTGTCACCAACAGTGCACAAGGGTTCCAGTTTCTCCACATTTTTACCAATACTTGCTATTTTCTATTTTTGTTATTTTTTTGAGACGGAGTCTCGCCCTGTTGCCCAGGCTGGAGTGCAGTGGTGCGATCTGAGCTCACCACAACTTCAGCCTCCTGGGTTCAAGCGATTTTCCTGCCTCAGCCTCCCGAATAACTGGGACTATAGGTGTGCCCCTCCATGACTGACTAACTTTTGTATTTTTTAGTAGAGATGAGGTTTCACTATGTTGGCCAGGCTGGTCTCGAACTCCTGACCTCGTGATCCGCCTGCCTCGGCCTCCCAAAGTGCTGGTATTACAAGTGCGAGCTACTGCACCTGGCCTATTTTCTATTTTGTAATAGTAGCTGTACTCATGGATGTGGGGTGATATCTCATTGTGGTTTTGGCTTGCATTTCTCTAATGATTAGTGATGGGAATTAGAGGATCTTAGCAGCTGGAGTTAGTCATGGAGTGGTTTTAGGGTATAAATTAACAACTATATTTTAAGCAGGGTTAAAGTTTGTAAATTAGGTGAGTTTCTGGAAGTTAGAGATCTTATCTGTGGAGTGCTAGTATATGCATCACATATCTCATTAGCATTTAAAATCTCCACCCAAGGTGTGTTTTTTACTATTATAATAAGTAAAAAGCTACTCTAGGGTGAGTTATTGTAGGGGTACATATGCTCCTCAGTGGGGAAAGTCCTTATTGTGGTTGTTTCTCGCTAGGGCCTGATGAGTCCAACCACAAGGCCAAAAGCAGCCAGTGTAGCCATTGTCTTTTTTGCTGTCAGTGGCAGAGTCTCCAGGATTTGTTTTCCCAGAAGCTCCTTTGCCTGCTCATCTGGCTATCTGCCTAGCCTAACACCTAGTATATAATAAATGCTGATTAAATAGTAGCAGTTGAGTGATTGTAGTAGTAATAGTGTAGTACTAGTAGTGAATATGTGAAGTAGTGATTGTGGAGATAGTGATGGTTGTAGCAGTAGCTATTGTTTTGGAGCTCTGTAATTCCAACCAATTCCATAACCACTGCCCTCATGTAGGAATGCATCTTCCTTGTTTCGATTATTAGTTCCCTCCTCCTCTACACTATCCAACTAAAACACCACTGGCAGAATGACCTGCCTAAAACCCAAATCTGAGCCTGTCACTCTCCTTAATAATTCCTCCACCCAGCCCCCAGTGGTTCTCTTTTGCCCTCAGGAGAAAGTCTAAGCTCCTTAACATTCTGCGCTAGGACATCTTTATTTAGGCTTCTGCCTGTCTTCAGCTTCATCTCCAACAACTTTCTAACAACAGTATTTATTATTCTTTAGAGCTTCCAAATGCTTTAGTACCTCTTATATCTCATGCTGTATTGTTTTTCTTAAAATGTTGATTTGTGGTAAGAAAATATTCTGGAGATTTATTAAAGAACAAAAATAGAACTATCATTCGATCCAGCAATCCCACTACTGGGTATGCGCAAAAGAAAATAAAATTATTATATCAAAAATATATCCTCATCACAGCACTATTCATGATAGAAAAAACATGGAATCGGTCTAAATATCCACCAATGGATGTCTAAATAAAGAAAATGTGGTATATATACACAATAGCATACTATTCAGCCATTAAAAAGAATGAAATGATGTCTTCTGCAACAACACAGATCGAACTGTTGGTCATTATCTTAAGTGAAACAAGCTAGGCACAGAAAGACAAATATTGCATGCTCTCACTCATAAGTAGGTGCTAAAATTGTGTTCAGATGGATGTAGAAAGTGGAACGATAGATAATGGAGATTCAGAAGGGTGAGAGGATAGGATAAGGGAAATTGGTTAATGGGTACAGTACGTTATTCAGGTGATGAATGTGCTAAAAGCTCTGACTTGATCACGACACAATCTATGCATGTAACAAAACTGCCTATGTACCCCATAAATTTGTACAAATAAAAATAAAAAAGGAGTAAAAGGTATATCATTCATGCTTTCTATTTTTACTCCTATTTTTTTCCCCTTTCTTTTTCTCTCCCCTCCCTTTTCTCACCTTACTCTCCCTTCACCTCACTTCCACCCACTGCTGTAATAACATCATATTAACACCTTAGGAAGTATCTTTTTTACTTTTTTCCATGTTCATATAATGCTATATAAACACAGGTGTTTATTTATATATTTACATACTTCTATTTATTTACACATATTACTGGATATCTCTAATCTCTAATGTCACCTCCTGTGAAATTTAAGATCTTGCAAACATCTCTGAGCTTTAATGTTAGGCGAAAAATGGAATTGTTTTCCTTACTCAGTTATTAACTGAAGGGCCCAGTATCTTTGCGAACTTGATGTTTTTAATTTGAGAGTCCCATTGTAATTTCTGTCACCTTAGACGAGAGTGTTAAGAAGAGGTCATTGGCAAATTACTGACTCTAGATGAACAATTTGCTCTTAATTAAAAAGCCTGATGAAACTCTCTCTGGGAAATGAAGTCATTCAAATGGGAGATAATTTAAGATTGTCCACTCAGGACATTTTCTTTCTATTTTCCTTCACCCAGTACTTAAAATTTTTATTTAGTCTGGTGATATAAATTGAATTTGACAGGAGCAAAACATTTTTTTCACTCAAACCATAAAATTATTATGTTGCCTGAGTTAACATTGTGTTTTCCCTTCAGAAAAATGATGAGTACTGCCTTTCCTAGGGTGATTGTCTGGCAGCAAAGGAAAACGTAGCAAAATTACTCCTTGTTGGGGTTTCAGAATGGAAAGGAAACATTGTGTCACTAAATACACATGGGACTGTAAGTCTCAGGGCCAGAGTTCAAGCCCAGTTCTGTCATTTAACAGCAGGGTCACCTTGGAAAAGTATCTGAAATTTGGTTTTCTCATTTTTAAAAAGAATAGGAATCCCTGGATTGTATTGTTGGCTGTTTTAAGGATCGAATGAAGTAATGGTTGTGAAATGGTTGAACGACTATAATGCACAATGTAAATATAGATGGTTATCAATATTAATGCCTGCTGTGCTGATGCATGATGAGAAATGATTTCTTACCTAAGAGTCTGCCAGACAGTAGACCCACCAACCAATGAAGATGGTCACTAGGCAGAATGTCATTACATCATTAGAATGGCAAGTTAAGCCCAACTTCTCCCTTTACGTTCCCCACTATAAAATGAAGAAACCGAGTCCCAGGGAAGTAAGCAAGTTGATGAAAATCACATAGCTAGTTAGGGGAAGTCTGGGACTCAATTCTCCATTTCCTGCCCAATATTCTTTCCAAAACAACCCTGCTTCTAACCTTATTAAATGAATAGTAGTGCCATGGCTTGACGTGAGCAATTAGAAAAGGAGAAGCCGGAGAGGGCTGGAAGTTTGCTCCACCTGTTCTATTCCCACTTATCTCTGGAAGTTCCCTTTTCCATGTTGGAGGTGATATAAAGGATAATTTGACTGAATTAAAATGAAATACCAAATTCTCATAGAGTCAAACTGTCCTCACACCCTGGACTGTACCCTGGCCTGTGTTGGCGATTAGGTGAATGGCAACAACAACAGGATGTAACAGCAACAATTGCAAAGCATATTGTAACAATGTTTTCCAAATAGTATTCCAGGAAACATTTGTTCCAGGCAGTCTGCTCAAATAACATAGATACTTGCTACCTTGATACACTCCCACTGTTGGAAATTCACAAGGTATAGTCCCATCTTAAAGCTCCTAAACAATGCCACCACAAAGAAAATTTGTTTAATTTTGTTTAAAAGTTAAACTGACAAATTTATTTGTGCCAAGAAGAGATTTTTCCCCTTGAAGCATCTAGTATTGTCCCCTGAGTAGTTCTTTCTCTTCTACTGAAGAAGAAAGGAATATCTTTCGATGACATTGTCTGTCTCTATGAAGGGGCCCTGTACACTACTGTTCCTGCTAACCCCTCCCCACCTTGTGCAGCCTCAAGCAGTACACACATGGGCTGCCATGATTTGCTGGGCCTGAGAGAGCTCTCAGTCAAGACAAGTGGAGGAGTTCAATGTCAGAGTGGACTTTATGACCATGACCCGATGCAAATACAGGCATCTCTGTATATACCAGAGTGAGCAGATGAGGATAGCTGAAAACCAGATTAGATGATCACATCTCAATGAATACCCATGTGGACAGACTATGTGTAGGCTCAGACGCTGTTCTTCCCCAGTACCTTGATATATGAAAGCACCTCACCCATTCCTCCCATAGCTTAGATGCAACTCAGAGCAACTTGACCTTGAACTTCCATTCAAACCCTGAATTCACTGCAGGAAGAAAAACAAGAACTGGTCCAGAAGTCACCTGTCACCTTCCATCAAATGGAAACATGAGATAAAAATCAAGTTTAGAAGCTGAAAAATAAAGTTTAATTTTTGTAGCCCTGAGTTTGTGGCTTGTGAAAATATTGTAACTACTATGAATTTCACATTAGGATCTTCCACTCCTGCTATGCTGACTCTCACAGTGCTGATAAAAGGTCATTTAATTAACTAATATACATTAAAAACATATTCTAGCATCTATCTTAAACGTTATTATATTTACATTAAAAATAATAATGTCTGACCCTTCTTTTATGTTGTTGCTAGACCAGTAACATGCAAACATATATGTTGTAAAGGATGCTTAATTGGTCTTTAGAAATTAACTGTATTGTATTTATTGGTGAGGAAATTCAGAGACAAAATCATTTTTTGTAGTAGAATGGAAGGGCAATAAATTTATCTGGTAAAAAAAATAAATTTAGTAGGTCAGAAAAAAAAAAGAACAGGTTAACAAGACCTAGTAGAAAGAGAGATAAACCAGACGAAAATAAGGTTGGCAGCATATCTTGCATTCTTTTGACTGTATGAATAAAGGGAACAAGATCACCAAGTTTCTCCAGTTAAGAGTTAAGAATTCCATAATCCATGAACTGCCATATACCATTTCTGACTGTTCTGGCTAGGTCCTCCAACTTATAATTATAATGTTGCAATTAGACAAATGAGATACAAATGGAGTACATAAGCTAGTGGAGTTACATGTGCCAAAGGTAGTTGTCTTTTGGGAAAAATCTGAGGAAGATTTAGGAGAGATTTAAGTCATGTAATATTGACAGAGAAAAATTCAAATTATGTGTTAAAAGGTTAAATTTTACTTGACCGTCGGGAGGGCTTCTGTGAATGATGCCTCCTTGTTATTTCTCCCTCTGGATTCGTTACATGAAGTATCAATAAGTCAGGTACCAGATGTATTTATGTGCTATTGCCCATTCTCCCCATTGAGGTTAATATCTGCAATGGACTTTGGAACACAAAAGTGCTCAAAAGTTCTAGGATGTTACTTCTGTATAATTTGTTTGGGAAATCGTCAATTTTAGCACATGCTGTTTATATTGTTCCTTTTATCTCCTACTTTGGTCTTGGAAGATAAAAATCACCCAGATGGGGATGTATGATTAGAATCTGAACAATGATTTGATGTTTAGTAGGATGTGAGCCAATCATTTTGGGGGCCTTGTTATCCCAGCTCAACTAATCTGAGCTTCAGCAGATGCAACTGAATTGAATGCAGATACTTCAGGAATGAATCCGTCTGGAATTCTCACTGAAATACCGTCTGTCAGCCATATATATTTGACTTAAAACTTATTTGGTTTAGAAATGGGTGTAGCTTTTCGCGTTCATAAAGAAACCTGCAAGGAGTTAGTGTCCAGTGAATAGATTTGGCATGATCTTTGAGCAGTGGAACAAGTTTTATATACATGGATGGGGTGGAGATTGTGGGGGCAGCAAGTCTTCTGCAAAATTTGGACAAGATGATTACTGGAATAACTGAAAAGTTAATTTAACAAAGAGAGCCAGGGATGACTACACTGGTAGCAAACATTTTTATTTTTATTTTTTTGAGACTGAATTTTGCTCTGTCACTCAGGCTAGAGTTCAGTGGGGCGATCTCGCCTCACTGCAACCCCCGCCTCCCAAGTTCAAGTGACTCTCCTGCTTCAGCCTCCTGAGTAGCTGGGATTACAGGCATGCACCACCACGCCTGGCTAATTTTTGTATTTTTAGTAGAGACAGGATTTCACCATGTTGGCCAGGCTTGTCTGAAACTTCTCACCTCAAGTTATCCGCCCACCTCAGCCTCCCAAAGTGCTGGGATTACAGGCATGAACCACCGTACCCACCTAAACATTTTTATTAGTCCAATAGCTGACTAACCAGTTTCAAGTTCTGTGCCGAATCAGAGAAAGCCTAGGAGGACCAATTGAGAAAGGAATTTCCCATTTTGGGGGGAGAAAGACCACAAGTTTTACGAAGGCTCTGATGACCAGGAAGCATACATTCCTGTTATGATGTCTGGACCTCCTCTCAAGTGCATAGTCATCAACCAGAGTGGAAAACCAGGTGTGGTAGTGTCCTAGGCAGCGTCCATAAGAACAGGAAGGTAAATTATAAGCCATAAAATAGATATTCCTAAAGATTCCTTGAGCACTGCCTACAAGACTCAAGTGGTGCTCATGGAGGAGGTCAGAGTGGAGGAAGAGACTAATAGGCTCAAGGGCAGACAGAGTCATAGCCTCACAGCTAAACTCTAAAATGACCTAAAGGACTTTTGGACATTTTTTCCCCTTCTAAAATGTAACTTTTGGGAAAAAACTGATAATTATTGTTCTAGATAGATTTTCTTCTTGTCCACACCACCCCTCATCTTTATTAGTTCTAATTCAGCAGAGTTGTCTTTCACAGTACAACTCATGTTGCCTGAAACACGAAATACTGTGTTATTAAATATAGTTTAATATATGATAATCTCATTAAATTGTATTAAGATCATTTCAGTTTAGTATTGGGGGGAACTATGAGCCTTCTTGAAAATGACAAGTCCCTCAATTTTTAAATTCTCACACATACAAACATGTAGCTGGGCCACATTAATATACACACATACACACGCATTCATAAATAAAATTCAGTTAGATGTTGTTTAAAAAGTTATCAGTGAAAATGCTGTGTTCCCACTTAAATCAACTATGAAACCACTAAACAAGTTTAAAAATCCAACTAGTTTCAATTGTTTGCTTAAAGGAGAATTGCAGCACTCCTTGTTGTTTGCAAGGAGAGAGACTTAACACAGACACTTTTTTTTTTTTTTTTTTTTTTTGAGGCGGAGTCTCGCTCTGTCACCCGGACTGGAGTGCAGTGGCCGGATCTCGGCTCACTGCAAGCTCCGCTCCCGGGTTTACGCCATTCTCCTGCCTCAGCCTCCCGAGTAGCTGGGACTACAGGCGCCCGCCACTTCGCCCGGCTAGTTTTTGTATTTTTAGTAGAGATGGGGTTTCACCGTGTTAGCCAGGATGGTCTCGATCTCCTGACCTGTGATCCGCCGTCTCGGCCTCCAAAGTGCTGGGATTACAGGCTTGAGCCACCGCGCCCGGCCCACTTTTTTTTTTTTTTTAAATTTTGCTTTAAATTCTGGGATACATGTGCAGAACGTGCAGGTTTGTTACATAGGTATACATGTGTCATGGTGGTTTGCTGTACCTATCAACCCGTCATCTAGGTTTTAAGCCCAGTATGCATAAGGTATTTGTCCTAATGCTGTCACTCCCCTTGTCCCCCACCCCCTGACAGGCCCTGATGTGTGATGTTCCCTCCCAACACAGGCACATTTTGTAACAAAATATTACCAATTACAAGTCTTGACTTACAGTCAGCAGAATTAAATTAAATCTTTGAATAATCCCTGAATTAATAACACAAAATAGGAAAGGTAACAAAGGATGGGATAAACATGATTATAATACATAGAAGCATTTCTAGTGTCATGCATTTAAAAGGCTATATATGCTAGATATAGTCCAAACTAAACTTTGTGAGTTCAACATTGGAGTTAGACTAACGATTGGTTATCAACTGCAAGTTATGGGCAAATGGGAAATGAGAAGAGTGTTGATCAGATCAAAAGGATATGAAAAATATTGAGGCAAACTTCTGTTAAAGGAAGGTGAAAAGTTTAGAAAAACCTATTCAAAAGGTAGAAGATAGAAGAATGAGTGTGAGGAATTGATCAAAGGAAGGATCCAGTGGAGAAATCTATTTTATAGGAAGAGGGGGCATCTGTCAATTTTACTTAGCAGAAATAAAATAATTTGTTAGTAAAGCTAAAAAAAAAGGTAGATGTGAACAAAACCTTGTAGAAAAAAGAGACCAAATAAGTATATCTATTGGCAGAACAGTAGACTCTGTGAATGAAGGGATCAAGGACATAAGCAGTTGGATCAAGGAGCATTATCCCTCATTGTATACACTTTTATATAAAGCCAAATAGGTACATGTGCCACTCTGACAGGTGACAACCTTCTTAGACTTCCCTGTATGCCTCTTTCTTTTCGGCAATATGTTGAAGCAATTCATTATACTAAGTAGAGGAGAATCAGTAGTCAACAATGTATGCGTAATATATAAGAACACAACGGAAGGAGTAAAGAACTCCAGTTCAGAGAAGCCTCATGTAATTGATGATACTTCACATTTGGGTGCTAAAGAATGAGTATGATTAGACATTTTTCTGGTCTACTGGTGGAGGGGTTTGATGGAGGGAAGAACGTACCTTTCAAGGAGTTGGCATTGTATTTGCAAAAACAAGGAAGCAAGAAATGCAGGGTGCATTTAAGAAACTGTAAATATTTGGACAGTCCACAGTATGGGTTGCCAGGTAGAGTGATATGAGATATGTTTCAAATCATGAAAGGCTTTGAATATTGATGCAAAGTAGCTAGAACTTAGAAGATAAGCAGTCAATTGAGAAAAATGAGAACAGATTTAACTGACTTTGAATATTTGTATATGCAAACAATATTTTAGTCTCAAGCTATAAAATCCCAAATGTATTATTTGGACCTTACACTGCAAACAAATGAAAGAAAAATGTTAATCTCAGGTTTGAAAAATCTGGAGGGTACAAAAGGAGATGCCTTTAAATTTTAAAGAAATCAATATGAGCTCTTCTACTGATAGAGACAATTATATTAAGCTCCAGCTAACACAAATGCAATCAATTATGTATCACAGACTTACTTTTCAGAGCATCCTCTCCTGTTTTTTGGTAATGAAGGACATACCAGGGCCTCTCATCTCAGTGCCTGATTGCCAGCTGGGCACATTCCTCCTGTCCTGAGACATCTGCATGATCACCCCAGAATACATGCTCTCTAAAGGCCCAAGTCATCATTGCTTTACTTTGCTTGTTGAACTTTATGTTTCATTGTGTTAGAACCATCTTCCAAAATGGGAAGCATATTAGTTTCCTGTTGCCACTGTAACAAATACTTAGTAACTTAAAACAACACAAATTTATTCTCTGGCAGTTCTGGAAGTCAGAAGTTTAAAATCAGTTTCACCTAAATATCAGGTATAGGCAAGGATGGTTGCTTCTGGAGCTCTGAAGGGAGAATGTGTATCCTTGCCTTTTCATAACATCTTGGGACTGCCTTTATTCTTTGACCGGTGCCTCCTTCCTCCATGCTCAAGGCACAGCTCTTCCACACCTGCTTATGCCATCATATCACTCTCTCCTCTTTTGTAGTCAAATCCCCCTCTGCCTTTCTCTTATAAGGACACCTATGATTACATTTAGGGCCCACCCAGTTAATCCAGGTTAATCTTTCCATCTCAAGCTCCTTAGTGTAATTGCATGTACAAACTCCTTGTATATGACATAATGTTAACAGATTCTGGGGATTAGGAACCGGATATACTTGGCATGCATTATTCAGCCTTCCATAGGAGAAGACTCAGAATCACCAAGCTTTTGAATTAGAAATTTTCTCAAAGATAATTACTACCATTATGTTTGAAGACCATAGTGTAGGCCACTAACTGTTTGAGCATGTCTTTACCTAAACCCTGTTGTTCTGCGATTCTAATCTTGGGAACTTAATTTTTTTTCACAAACTGTCCTCTTAGCTGCAATCTTGGTGATAATCATCATTCAACCCTTTATCATCTGTGTGAAAAGGAAACAAACAAACAAAACCAACCAAAGCAGGGGAAAAAACCCAAAAACCCAAATACCTGCAGGCCCTCTATTGTAATTGTATAGAAACAAATAATAAATATTGAATATAACTCAACCACTGTATTCCTTCTATACTGCTCATGGAAATTTAATAGAATAGCTATTAATTATTCTTACCATTTTGCAAATAAGGAAACCAAGGCTCATAGAAGTTACGTACCAAAGGTCATACAGGAAGTGACAGATCTGTCAAATGCAAAAGCACATTATCTTTTTACTGCAGTACTGTTAAACATTGCAGGGAGACAGGCAGTTTAGAATGCCACATGTAGAGAATGTTATGACAGTTCCTGGAGAAATTGTAAAGCTCTTGGGGTTACCATGCCTGGCGGATAGTCTTTCAGTCTCTCTCAAGTCCCCATAGGCAGTTAGTGGCTTATTGCTTTCTTCTGTTATTCCTGAGGGTAGTATCACGACCTCATTATAAAAGGGAGGAAACAAAGGTAAAGAGAGGTTTAATAACTTGCCCAGGGTCATGGAGAGACTGCTAGAAAATGCATCCAGTTTTTAAAATTAATGCCAACCAATAGTCAAGGCTTTTTATTTTATTTTATTTTATTTTATT
The DNA here is from genome assembly GCF_009764315.1 of Trachypithecus francoisi. Classification (NCBI taxonomy): domain Eukaryota; kingdom Metazoa; phylum Chordata; class Mammalia; order Primates; family Cercopithecidae; genus Trachypithecus; species Trachypithecus francoisi. The sequence continues at coordinate 72,138,043 of NW_022681473.1, read as the reverse complement.
TTACTTTAAAATAACAGGTTTCTAAATCTCAGGCAGGGATTGCAGGCGAGAATAACTTCCACAGGTATCAAGCCATGAGCTTTTACTATCATTGTGATACATTAATAAAGAGGGAAATAAATTAATATTTTGTTTTGATGAGAGAATTTCCATAGGATACGCCTTAGCTATGGGGAAATCTGGATCCTAGAGGATGTTTTCTCTCAAGGGGATTTGACGTTATCTATACAATATAAATCAAGGAGAATGGAGAGGTATATACAGATCAGTTTAATACAGAATACCTTACATGCCCACATTTAGTGGGCAGCTATGATGTGTCAGCTAGACTCTGCACCCCATACTTACTATATGTTAGTTCTAATTCTCACAGCCACATAAAGAATAAGTACTATTAGCTTCATTTTAAAAATAAACTTTATTTTTTATATCAGTTTTAGGTTCACAGCAAAATTGAGCGGAAGATGGAGATTCCTATACACCTTCTGCCCCCACACATGCACAGGCTTTCCAACTATGGACATCCTGCACTACAATGGAATAATACTGATATATTATTATCACCAAAGTAAATGTTTATGTTAGGATTCACTTGTGGTGCTGTACATTCTATAGGTTTTAACAAATATATAATGACATGTATCTATCATCTTAGTATTATACAGAGTAGATTCACTGCCCTAAAAATCCTCTGTGCTCAGCCTATTTATCTATTAGTCCCTCTCAGTTCTGATCATTTTACTGTCTCCATCATTTCACCTTTTCCAGAGTGTCATAGAGTTGGAATTATACGGTATATAGTGTTTTTAGATAGGCATGTTTCACTTAGTAATATGTATTTAAGGTTCCTCCTGTGTTTTCATTTCTTTTTAATACCACATAATAGCTCATTGTCTGGATATACCACAGTTTATTCATTAACCTACTGAAAGACATCTTGGTTGCTTCTACATTTTGGTAATTATGAATAAAGCTGCTTTGAACATTCGTGTGGAAGTTTTTGTGTGGATGTAATTTTCATCTCATATGGGTAAATACCAAGAAGCACAATTACTGGATTATATTGTAAGAGTATGTTTAGTTTTGTAAGAAATTGCCAACTATCTTCTAAAGTGGTTGTACAATTTTGCACATCCATCAGCAATGAATGAGAGTTCCTTTTGCTCTATTTTCTTGCAAACATTTAGTGTTATCAATGTTTTGGATTTGGGACCTTCTAATAGATATATAGTGATAGCTTATCATTTTTTTAAATTTGCAACTCCCTAGTGACATATGATGTTGAGCAAATTTTCATAAATTTATTTGACTCAGTATGTCTTCTAGGATGAGGTATCTGTTCAGATCTTTTGACCTATTTTATTTGGATTGTTCATTTCCCTATTGTTTAGGTTTGTTGCTGTTGTTATTGTTAAGGAATAAAGGAATGGCTATCCATAGGCAGAACAACCCCTATTGTTGAGTTTTAAGAGTTCTTTGTATATTTTGAATATCATTCCTTTATTAGAGGTAATTTTTTGCAAATATTTTTTCCTAATCTATGGCTGATTTTCTTATTTCCTGACACTGTTATTTATAGAACATAAGATTTTAATTTTAATGAAGTCCAGCTTATCAATTATTTCCTTTATAGATTATGGCACTGTATTTATAAATAATCACCATATCCAAGGTCATCTAGATATTGTGCTGTGTTACCTTCTAGAAGATGTAAAGTTTTGTGTTTTAGATTTAGGTGTATGATCCATTTTGTATTAATTTTTGTTCAGGGTGTAAAATCTGTCTAGATTCCTTTTTTTTTTTTTTTTTTTTGCATATGGATATCATTGTACCAACATCATTTGTTGAAAAGATTATCTGTACTCCACTGTATTGCCTTTGCTCCTTTGCCAAAGATTGTTAGCTATATTTATGTGAGTCATTTTCTGGTTCCACTATTCTGTTTCATTGATTTATTTGTCTATTATTTCACAAATATTACACGTATTGATCACTCTTGCTTTATAGTAAGACTTTTAAGTCATGTAGAATTAGTTCTATGACTTTGTTCTTCTCTTCCAATATTGCATTGGCTCTTATGGGTCTTGTGCCCTTTCACAAAAATCTTTAGAATTAATTTTGATATTAACAGAATAATTTGTTGAGATTTTGATTGGGGTTACATTGAATTTATAGATAAAGTTGGGAAGAACTGACTTGACAATAGCCAGTCACCCTACTGGCTATTGAATATTGAATTAATTCTTCCTTAATTTATTTCATCAGAGTTTTGTAGTTTTCCTCATGTAGATTACAAATATATATATTCAGTTAGAGTTATACTTATTTCTTTTGTGTGTGTGGTAATTTAAATGGTATTGTGTTTTTAATTTTAAATTCCTCTTGTCCATTGTTGGCATATTTGAAAGCAATTGATTTTTGAATATTAACTTTATATCTTGCAACCTTGCTATGATTGCTTATTAGTTCCAGGATATTAATTGTCTCAGATTTTCTTACATAGACAGTCGCATCATCTGTGAACATATAAATTTTTAATTCTTCCTTCCAAATCAGTATATATTTTCTTGTCTAATTGCATTAGCTAAGGCTTCCAGTGTAATACTGAAGAAAAATGGTGAGAGGGACATCCTTACCTTGTTCCTGATCTTAGTGGGAAATCTTTGAGTCTAAGTATGATGTTAGCTATAGGTTTCTAGTAGATGTTCATCATCAAATTTGGAAATTTGGCTCTATTCCTGGTTTGCTAAGAGATTTTTATCATGAATATGTAATGAATTTAATCAAATGCTTTTTTATTTTATTATTATTATTTTTTGAGACGAAGTCTTGCTCTGTCACCCAGGTTGGAGTGCTGTGGCATGATCTCGGTTCACTATAAGCTCTGCCTCCTGGGTTCAGCCATTCTCCTGCCTCAGCCTCCTGACTAGCTGGGACTACAGGCCCATGCCACCACGCCTGGCTAATTTTTTTTTTTAATTTTTAGTAGAGACAGGGTTTCACCGTCTGAGACAGGATGGTCTGGATATCCTGACCTCATGATCTGCCCACCTTGGCTTCCCAAAGTGCTGGGATTACAGGTGTGAGCCTCTGTACCCAGCCAATCAAATGCTTTCTTTTAACCTATTGATATTGACAGGTGAAGCCTGCTGGGCTTCTGGGTTGAGCGGGGACTTGGAGAACTTTTCTATCTAGTTAAAGAATTGTAAACACACCAATCAGTGCTCTGTGTCTAGCTAAAGTTTGTAAATGCACCACTCAGCACTCTGTAAAAAACACACCAATCAGCACTCTGCGTCTAGCTAAAGGTTTGTAAACACACCAATCAGCACTCTGTAAATGGACCAATAAGCACTCTGTAAAATGCACCAATCAGCAGAATATGGGTGGGGCCAAATAAGGGAATAAAAGCTGGCCACCTGATCCAGCAGGGGCAACCCGGTTGGTTCCCTTGCATTGCTCTTTTGCTTTTCACAAGAAAACTTGCTACTGCTCACTCTTTGGGTCTGCACTACCTTTATGAGCTGTGACACGGTGAAGGTCTGCCCCTTCACTCCTGAAGTCAGTGAGACCATGAACCCACTGCGAGGAACAAACAGCAATGGACGCAGGCCACCTTTAAGAGCTGTAACACTCACTGCGAAGGTCTGCGGCTTCACTCCTGAAGTCAGCAAGACCATGAACCCATGAGAAGGAAGAAACTCTGGTCACATCTGAAGGAACAAACTCCGGCCACACCATCTTTAAGAACTGTAACACTCACCGCGAGGGCACACGGCTTCATTCTTAAGTCAGCAAGATCAAGAACCCACTGGAAGGAACCAATTCCGGATACAATATATTCATTTTTAGCCTGTTGATGTGATTGATTACATTAAATTGGTTTTTGAATGTTGAACCAACCTTGCATACTTGAGTTAAATCCCACTTGCTCACAGTATATAATTATTTTTACTCACTCTTGGGTTTGATTTGCTAAAATTTTGTTAAGGATTTTTGCAACTGTATTCATGAGAGATACTGGTCTGTAGTTTTCTTAAAATGTCTTTGGTTTTTATATTAGTGTAATAATGGCCACATGAAATGAGCTAGAAAGTATTCTGTCTGCTTCTATCTTTTTGACAAAATTGTAGTGAGCTGGTATAATTTCAACCTTAAGTGTTCACCAGTGAACTGGTTTTCCTCTTTTGGAAAGTTATTAATTATTGTTTTAATTTATTTAATAGGCAGAAGCCTATTCATGTTGTCTCTTTCTTTTCCATGAGCCTTGGTAGATTGTATCTTTCGAGGAATAGGTCTTTTTTGTTTAGGTTATAAAATTTGTAGGCAATTCATATTGTTCATCATATTATATTTTTTAATGTGCACAATATCTGTATTAATGCTCTCTCTTTAATTTATAATCTTAGTGCTTTATGTTCTCTCTTTTTTCCTGGTTGGCCTGGCTAGAGGCTTACAATGTTATTTATATTTTTAAAGAATCAATTTTTGGTTTTGTTGATTTTCTCTAGTAGTTTCCTTATTTCAAATTCACTGATTTCTGCATTAATATTTATTCAAGGTGGGCGGATCACAAGGTCAGGAGTTCAAGACCAACCTGGCCAACATAGTGAAACCCCGTCTCTACTAAAAATACAAAATTAGCCAGGCATGGTGGCGCATGCTGGTATTCCCAGCTACTCGGTAGGCTGAGGCAGGAGAATCACGTGAACTGGGAGTTGAAGGTTTCAGTGAGACGAGATTGCGCCACTGCCCTTCAGCTTGGGCAACAGAGCAACAGAGTGACACTGTCAAAATGGATTTAATTTTCTCTCTTTTTTTTTCTGTTTTTCTAAGGTAAAAGCTTGGTTTATTGATTTTAGATTTTTATTATTTTCTAGTATATAAATTCAATGCTGTAAATATCCCTCTAAGCACTGCTTTAGCTATATTCCCACAAATTTTGATATGTTTTGCTTTCATTTTTATTTAGTTCAAAATATTTTCAAATTTCTCTTGTGATTTCTTGTTTGACCCTTTAGAAGTGTGTTGTTTAATGTTCAAGAATTTTGAGATTTTTCAGCTATATTTCTGTTATTAATTTCTAGTTTAATTTCATTGTAGTCTGAGAGCAGATACTGAGTGTTTATATTCTTTAAAATCTGTTAAAATGTGTTTAATGGCTGAGAATGTGGTCTATCTTGGTTCATGTTCTATGTGAAAGTAAGGAGAACATGTAATTTGCTGTTTGTTAATATAGCAGTCTATAGATGAAATTGTATCTAGTTGTTTGATTGTGCTGTTTAAACTATGTTCTTAATGATTTCCTGCTTGTTGGAGCTGTGCATTTTTATTTTTTATGGAGGGGTGATGACACCTCAAACTGTAACTGCGGATTTATCTCTGTCTCCTTACAGTTTTAGTCATTTTTGCCTCACATATTTTGACATGCTTTTGTTAGGCACATATAATTAAGTCTTCTGGAGAACTGACTTCTTTATCATTACATAATGATCCTCCTTATCTATGATAATTTTCCTTATTCCAAAGTCTGTTCTGTCTGAAATTAATATAGCCACTCCAGCTTTCTTTTGTTTAGTGTTAGCATGGTATATTGTTCTCCGTCTTTTACTTTTAAACTATAATGTGTCTTTCTATTTAAAGCGGGTTCCTTTTAGGCAATATATAACTGGCTCTTGTTTTTGGATCCACTCTATTTTAATCTGTTTGTTTAGATAATTGATGTTTAACGTAATTATTTATATAGTTGGATTAATATACATCATTTTGTTACTTTTTTTTTGGTTTTCTGCCCTTTACCTTTGTTCCTATTTTTGTTCTCTGCCCTTTGTCCAGGCTGGAGTGCAGTGGCGCAATCTCAGCTCACTACAACCTCTGCCTCCAGGGGTCAAGCTATTCTCCTGCCTCAGCCTCCTGAGTAGCTGAGACTACAGGCACCCGCCACCACGCTCAGCTAATTTTTGTATTTTTAGTAGAGATGGGGTTTCACCATATTGGCCAGGCTGATCTCAAACTCCTGAGCTTGTGATCTGCCTGCCTCCCAAAGTGCTGGAATTACAGATGTGAGCCATCGCACCCAGCTTCTTTTTGTGGTTTTAATTGAGCATTTTTACATAATTAAATTTTATCTCCTTTATTCGCATATTAATTATACTTTTTAAAAAACATCTTTGTGGTTGCCTTAAAGTTTGTGATACACATTTGTAATGAATGCATGTCCACTTTGAAATAACTCTATACCGCTTCATGGATAGTGCACATACCTTATAATAGTGAAATAACACCAATTCCTTTTTTTTTTTCTCATGGGTGTCATTTATTTTACTCACACCTGAGCATGCATATATATATACACAAGCACACACACACATACACATATATGCATAGTCAGTTATATCATTGCTATTATTTTGAATAAACTGTTATCTGTCAAATCAATTAAAAAAAAGTTCTGATTTCACCTTCATTTATACACCCAAGTTTCTGAGCAAATTATTTTTCTTTTCTTTGACAACTTCTTTTTATTTATTTATTTTTTATTATGATTATACTTTAAGTTCTAGGGTACATGTGCACAACGTGCAAGTTTGTTACATATGTATACATGTGCCATGTTGGTGTGCTGCACCCATTAACTCATCATTTACATTAGGTATATCTCCTAATGCTATCCCTCCCTTCTCCCCCCTCCCCACAATAGGCCCTGGTGTGTGATGTTCCACTTCCTGTGTCCAAGTGATCTCATTGTTCAATTCCCACCTATGAGTGAGAACATGTGGTGCTTGGTTTTCTGTTCTTGTGATAGTTTGCTGAGAATGATGGTTTCCAGCTGCATACATGTCCCTACAAAGGACACGAACTCATCTTTTTTTATGGCTGCATAGTATTCCATGGTGCATATGTGCCACATTTTCTTAATCCAGTCTGTCACTGATGGACATTTGGGTTGATTCCAAGTCTTTGCTACTGTGAATAGTGCTGCAATAAACATATGTGTGCATGTGTCTTTATAGCAGCATGATTTATAATCCTTTGGGTATATCCCCAGTAATGGGATGGCTGGGTCAAATGGTATTTCTAGTTCTGGATCCTTGAGGAATCGCCACACTGTTTTCCACAATGGTTGAACTAGTTTACAGTCCCACCAACAGTGTAAAAGTGTGCCTGTTTCTCCACATCCTCTCCATCACCTGTTGTTTCCTGATTTTTTAATGATCACCATTCTAACTGGTGTGAGATGGTATCTCATTGTGGTTTTGATTTGCATTTCTCTGATGGGGAGTGATGATGAGCATTTTTTCGTATGTCTGTTTCTCTGACAACTTCTTTAACATTTCTTGTAAGAATGGTCTACTGTCAACAAATTCTCTCATTCTTGTCTGAGAAAGACTTACTTGTACTTCTTCTTCTTTTTTTTTTTTTTTGAAACAGAGTCTGTGTCGCTCAGACTGGAGTGCAGGGGCACAATCTGGGCTCACTGCAAGCTCCGCCTCCTGGGTTCATGCCATTCTCCTACCTCAGTCTCCCGAGTAGCTGGGGCTGCAGGTGCCTGCCACCACGCCTGGATAATTTTTTTGTATTTTTAGTAGAGATGGGGTTTCACTGTATCAGCCAGGATGGTCTCCATACCCTGACCTCGTGATCCACCTGCCTCGGCCTTCCAAAGTGCTGGGATTACAGGCGTGAGTCACCGTGCCCGGCCTGTACTTCATTTTTATTTTTATTTTATTTTATTTTATTTTATTTTATTTTATTTTATTTTATTTTTTTGAGACGGAGTCTCGCTCTGTCACCCAGGCTGGAGTGCAGTGGCCGGATCTCAGCTCACTGCAAGCTCCGCCTCCCGGGTTCACGCCATTCTCCTGCCTCAGCCTCCGGAGTAGCTGGGAGTACAGGCGCCCGCCACCTCACCCGGCTAGTTTTTTTTTTTTGTATTTTTTAGTAGAGACGGGGTTTCACCGTGTTAGCCAGGATAGTCTCGATCTCCTGACCTCGTGATCCGCCCGTCTCGGCCTCCCAAAGTGCTGGGATTACAGGCTTGAGCCACCGCGCCCGGCCAAACTTCATTTTTAAAGGATAATTTTCCACACAGGATTCTAGATTGGTGATTTTTACTCTAAACAATTTAAACATTACACTCCACTTGCCTTGTTTGCGTGGTTTCTGAGGAGTAGGTAGATGTAATTCCTATCTTTGCTTTTCAAAAAATAAGATCTTTTTCCTTTGGTTTCTTTTAAGAATTTATTTTATCTTTATTTCTAATTTAAGTAGAATATTCCTTAATATCTTTTTTCAGCACTTACCCTGATTGTCATTTTCTGAGCTTCCTAAATTAAAGCTTTGAGAAATTCTTAGTCATTATTGCTTCAAATATTTCCTTCCTTCCTTCATTCCTCCCTCCTCCCTCTATCTTCCTCCTTCCTTTCCCCCTCCCTCCCCCTTTCCCCCTCTCTCTCCTTTCCCTCCCTCCCTCCCTCCCTCCCTCCCTCCCTCCCTTCCTTCCTTCCTTCCTTCCTTCTTCCTTCCTTCCTTCCTTCTTTGCTCCCTTCCTTCCTTAATTCTTTGCTCCCTTCCTTCTCTCTTCTCTTCTCTTCTCTTCTCTTCTCTGGTATTCCCCTTATGGATATATTACATTGTTTTTAGTCCTACTGTTCTTGGATATTCTGGGATTTTTTTTTCAGTTTTTTTTCTCTTTTCTTTTCTTTTGAGTTTCTATTGATGTGTCTTCAAGATGATGAGGTTCTTTCTTCAGCTATGTACAGTCTACTAATGAGCCCATCAGATACATTCTTTTTTCTGCTGTAGTATTTTAAATCCCCAGCATTTCGTTTTGATTTGTTTAGAATATTCATCTCTGTGCTTACATTGCCGATCTATTCTAACAGGTTGCCTCGTTTATCCATTAGAGCCCTTAGCATATTAATGGGCTTGTTTTAAATTTCCAGTCTGATAATTTCAACATCCCTGTCACATCTGATTTGGAGTCTGTTGCTTGCCGTTTCTTCAAAATGTGGTTTTGTCTTTGAGTTGCCTTATAATTATTTGTTGAAAGCTAGACATGATATACTGGATGAAAAAAATGTAATAAATCAGCCTTTAGTTATGTGGTAAGGCATGGGGCAAAGGAAACCATTCTATAGTCCTTTGATTAGGTCGTAGTCTTTGGATGAGCCTCTGCCCTGGACTGTGAACTTCACAAGTGCTCCTCAATTATTTTTCACTTGCCTAGGTGAAACATAATGGCTAGAGTTGGCTGCTGTATAATGTATCCCTTCCTCTACATAAAAGTCTAAAGAGGACTGGGGTTGAGTTTTTCAGTTCTCTCACATGGGAGGCTAGAGCAGGCTGGAGTTGGATATTTCTCTTCCAGTAATTTAGTTAGGCTCTCATAAAGCTCCCAGTACTTTAGTACTTTAGACTCTAGTATAGGAATAGTTTTTTTTGTGTGTGTGTTTGTGTGTGTTAAGAAGAGATGGTCTGGCATATTTCAAAAGGTTACTTTTACCTTTCCTATGCAGGAAGCATGAGGAAAATTTTCTACAATATTTCTTGTGAGAGCCTGGTAGATATTCTGGAGGTAAAACTCTCAAAATGTAGGTTTCCCATGTGACTTGGTCCTCCTATATATTTTTTTAATCTCGCTGGCTTGTCCACACTAAGACTTCAATAATTTATCAATTATAGCTCAGGTTTTTCTACCTGATAGTGGTTCCCATGGAGGTTTCTGCTTATGGGTTTCTGCTCTGTCAAGTTGTGTTACCCTGTATGGGCCTATTTGTCTTTCCAATTTTGGGGGCAGCAGTTTGTTCTGTGATCTAATTTTTCTTTTCTTTTTCTTTCTTTCTTTTTAAAAATTATTTTTTTGAATACTGGGTCTCGTTCTCTTGCCCAGGATGGAGTGCAGTGGCATGATCTCAGCTCACTGCAACCTCTGCCTGCAGGGTTCAAGCAATTCTCCTGCCTCAGCCTCCAGAGTAGCCGGGACTACAGGCACACGCTGCCACACCTGGCTAATTTTTTGTATGTTAGTGGGGTTTGTATTTTAGAGTAGGGTTTCATTCACCATGTTGACCAGGCTGGTCTCGAACTCTTGAGCTCAGGCAATCTGCCCTCCTTAGCCTCCCATAGTGCTAGGATTCCAGATGTGAGCCACTGCACCCGGCCCTGTGACCTAATTTTTCTAATCTAAGAAGAGTTGTATTTTTAGTTTGTTCAGCTTTTTATTTGGTAGGATAGGGTGATGATTTCCAAGATTTTAACATGTCAAACCAGAAACTGGAAGTCTTAGCTTCATTTCTTAGATTAAAAAATTGAAGACCCAGGGAAGCTAAGATTGTGTGGCTCATTAGTGAGAGAGCCAGAATTTAAAAGTCTAGTGTCTGCCCTTTGCATTAACCATTTTGCCTTCCTATTAATTTGACATATACAGTCATATTGTGAGAATACACAAAGAAAATAGGATTGGGACATGCTGTGTGTGTCTTGTGTGAATAATTTGCACTTAATTTATCCTTGACATTTCTATAACCAGAAAGATGCTGGTTTATGTGTAATATAATGGGAAGAATCCAAGTCTTGGAACAAGACAAATCTGGGTTAAAGTCCAACTAGTGTATTTGCTCACTATGTGACCTTGACTAAATGCCTAATAAGTTTTGTGAGACTCAGATTCCTCATCTATGAACAAAACCAGACTGAGGTTGCTATTGTGAGAATTAAGAAAAAAATAAATATGGAGGCAAAAATCCTAAACTAAATAATAAATTAAGATTAGTAATACATAAAAAAGATGATATAGCATGACCAACCAGATTTATTTCAAGTGTATATCACTTGCTTAACATTTTAAAAATCAATTAATGTAATATAACATGTTTCTATTCAGGTGAAAAAGCTTTATAATCACCTCTATAGATGTAGTGCAAACCATTTGATAGAAACCTGATTTTTTCAGCTATGAGAATGTCTAAGAATTCACTGCCTCTCCAAAAAGGTCACTGAAATGTATTCCCTTCACCTGCATTTGTCCTGGGTCTGCTCTCTGCCTCTGGGTAGCTCAGCTTTTATGTTGCCGTCTTTCTAATATGTGAGCACAGCATTAGTTTTTTTTTTTTTTTTTAAGGTCGTCTTAATTATTTGTCTTTTGACTTTGTTTCTATATGTTGTTTTTAATGTACCTCACTAAATATTTTGCCCATACATGAAAGGAATACTTTATGTATGTAGTCAGCACAAAATACAGTGGGAGTGTAGTTCTATTTGTGTATTGCATTTCTAATACTGTAGTCTAAGATTAAATGAGCTGTTTTGATATCATAATATTGGCTCTTACTGAGCTTACTGTCAACTTTTGTCTAAGCCTTTCATATATAACTGGCAATTACTTAATGTCTTAATCATAATGTACGTGTGTATTTGATTTTTAGAGGCTTAGTGGATTGTTTACATTTATCTTCATTAAATTTCATCATGGTAATTTGACTTGCTTTACAAGAATGTTGAGATGTTTCAGTCTATTGTCTTCAGTAACATCTCCCTAATTTGAGTTGATAATTTTGTCTTCTGAATTTTTTCCAGTGATTGATTTAAAAAAATTTGAAAACTGACCAGCAGAAATTGAACAGACATATTTTGTAACTCACCTGACTATAAATACATTAATTAGAGCTCTAAACGTGGTCATTTATTTATTCATCCTCCAACATTATCATATTATGTTAACAATATAGCATGAGAGATATAATTGACATCTTAGTGGAAAACTAAGTACCAAGGGTATTAATAAGGTATTCCCTGTTTTCCAAGCTCATGGGTCTTTGAAATTAATGATTTTTTTAAAGTAGAGTTTATTTTTCTATGAAGGAAATAACTAGTTTTTTTGTTTCTTTTTTGAGACAGAGTCTCACTCTGTCACCCAGGCTGGAGTACAGTGATGCGATCTTAGCTCACTGTAGCCTCTGTGTTCTGGGTTCAAGCAATTCTCCTGCCTTTGCCTCCTGAGTAGCTGTGATTACAGGCATGTGCCGCATCATCCAGCTATTTTTTTTTTTTTTTTTTTTTTTGTATTTTTGGTAGAGATGGGGTTTTGCCATGTCGGCTAGCCTGGTCTCAAACTTCTGGCCTCAAGTGATCCGCCCACCTCAGCCTCCCAAAGTGCTGGGATTGCAGATGTGAGCCATTGTGCCCAGATGGAACTACTAGTTTTAAATACTTAAAAAAAAAACACACACACAGGTAATTACTAATTCCTTTTTTTCCCCCTGTTGTACACAGTCTATTTTTGTGCTCCAAGATGATCTATACTATATCAGTTTATTTCCTTCTTGGAAAATTAGAAAATATGGTGAACGCATGTAAAGTAAAAATGTAATATACATATATTTTAGTAATGCAATAAAGAAGACGACTTACAGTAAAAGGCAAAAGTATTTAGAATTCTGATGTTCAGCAGTTGTTTTCTTATTTGTTTTTATCCATAGGCATTCTCATAGCCACATTCATGTCCAATAACAAAGTTGCCCCTTCTGTTCTGATAATTAATCTTTACCAAAATGCATCCAGAGTGTCTGGTTAGTGTCACAGTGGAATGGTTAGAAGCTTCAGTGGTAGTGTCAGTGGATGAATGGATACATAGATCAATGGATGAATGGTTGCTTGGTCCACAAGAAAGGAGCCACTACTCTTTTCAGAGTTCCTCTCTGTAAAATAATTTCTCCTCAGCTTATTATTGCTTGAGAATATGAAATGTCCAGATTTCAGTTTCTATCTTCTTTAGTCAGTTGTTTATCATTTTCTTTCAAAGTTTAGTGAAATGAAAGACAGAACTTTTGAGTCTGGAAGACCTGCGTTCAAATGACAGATCTGAATCTACTAGCTGATCGACCTTTAACAAATTGTTTATTTTTGATGAGCTTTTTTACTCACCTCTGATAATTTAAGGCTTTTGTGAGGTTAAAGTGAAATCCTGAATGTGAAGAGCTGGCAGCGTTGGGAGCACATACAAGGACTAAATAGTTTTAGTTCCCTCTGTCTTTCCTTTTCACAGCAAATTTATGGTTTTAGATTATCTTTCTAATAGACCATCCGTATAAATTCAATTATAGATTTACTTGTATTAATCACTATTCATGATTTCCATTGTGCTTTACTGCTAATAACAAGATTCCTCATATAAATTGATATCAGCAATCACTATTCTAATTATCCATATAAATTTACCACCACTTAGTCACTGTTACGACCCAGCTTTGTATAGTTCACATGGATTGCTGTTTACCAGCCAAGATCAAAACAAAGATTGTATTACTATCTTCTTAGTTGCTATAATTGGGACCAGAGTGCTTAGTCGATTTTGCTGTTCCTGGGGAGGAATGTGAGCTTTGAATATGCATTTTGGTTAAAACTCTCCCCCTCCCCTCTGCCTATCCTACAGAACCTTTTCTATTTCATACCCTCTCTTATAAGCTTTCAATTTTCTTATTGATTTAATGATATATAATTATTTCGTAACTCACTGTTAAAGTAGTTACCATTATTACAATTTTATGTACCCATAAAACTCCCATTATTATCATTTTAATAATGAGTATGAAAATATGGCACTTAAATTAGTACTAAATATTTGATGAATTGAAATTCAAAGTTTGCAAATATTACAACTCAAAAATCACACTAATTATTAATTGCTTTTTACAGAACAGTATTTATTTCACAACAGTAGAAAGAAGTTCACAAAGGTATATTATAAATGAATTGTGTAGGTTTCTAAATACCAGGTAAAGGAGAGGTATATTGTATTTCACACAATGAAGAATAATTGAAAGCTTTGGAGAAGGTTTTGTGGCATACTTAAAGGTGTTTTGGGAAATTTTAATTCTTCATTAGAGTGTAGGTAGAGAACAGAGGGAAGTTAGGCTGAAGATGTTGTCTACCTGGTAGAAGTGGGAAGGGAAGAAACTGATGAATGTGAACGGTGTTATAAAAAAAGAGAATTTCAGGCCGGGCGCAGTGGCTCACACCTGTAATCCCAACACTTTGGGAGGCCGAGGCGGGCGGATCACGAGGTCAGGAGATTGAGACCATCCTGGCTAACACGGTGAAACCCCGTCTCTATTAAAAATAAAACAATTGGCCTGGCATGGTGGTGGGCGCCTGTAGTCCCAGCTACTTGGGAGGCTGAGGCAGGAGAATGGCGTGAACCCGGGAGGCGGAGCTTGCAGTGCGCCAAGATCACGCCACTGCACTCCAGCCTGGGCGACAGAGCGAGACTCCGTCTCAAAAATAAAAAAAAACAAAAAACAAACAAACAAAAACAGCTCTACTGCCTCCTTCAATGCTGCCCACCTTGACTAAGGTTCATGCTTTGAAAAACAGAATAGGCCTTATATTTTCTCATATTTTGTTCATGTATCTCAGTTGCAAAATATTGGTCCCTGGCTAGCATTCATGTGGCAGCTTCCCATCTGAGTGTTAAACAGGCAACGATGATGTTTTATAATTACAGTGCTTGAAATGATTGGAAATAAATTGGCACTCCAATTATAGATGCATGAAAGAGGCACCAGTATATCACAGTCAGTCCATTAATTTCTAAAGTGTTTCAGGCCATCTCAGTATTTCAGTGACATTCTTTATTCACGGCTTCAATGAATCACTCTGAATTGTGGAGGCTCAGAATTAACAAGCTGAAGGATATATATTTTTTTAACCTAAAATATCTCAGATTATTTTCATCTAAGTAGGAAAAAAAAGTAGTCAGCCAGAGAGATACTCTTAAATTCTGTAATTCTGAATTCTGTGTATACAGTCTGGATCAAATGGAACAATTGGGGTTTGATAAACTTTTAAAAACTCTTTTAAAAAGTTTTTGCAAAAACTTCCTCAATATAATTGAATAAAAACCATGAACTTTTCCAAATCTCTCAAAATTAAATTAGGAATGTAGCATTCTTCAGTGTTTAATTTTTGGTATTTGCATGGATGTCTATTTGAGTTAGTAAGACCTAAAACATCAACTTTTGTATAAAGGTAAACTAAGAAATACTCTAAATGTTTGCAAAAGTTTATCTGTAATGGTCATAGTTTGAAATTACTATACATATGCTTTCAGAAGTTTCTGTAGATGTATAATTGACTGTTGCTCTCCATGAGTTTCACTAAAAAATGACATTCATTTGATTCTGATAACTAAACCCTTTTAATATTATATTTTCAGGTCAAAGTTGTAAGAACCTAAGGGCATGCTCAATCCAGCCATGAAAATGAATAAATCTTTAACTGACCGATGACACTAAGCTCTTTCACTGACTAATGCATTCCTTAAGAGTAGGCACTATGCCTTATTCATATATTGTGCACATTGTTGCCATGTAGGGGGCATTGAACACATATATATTGAGTGAATATTCTTGCTTATAGCCAAAATATAATTTAATTACTCAAAAATTTAATGACATGTAAAGAAGGTAGAGGAATATTTTGGAGTAAAAGGTGATATAACAATTTCAAATTGAATATTTTACTTTCTAAATTTTATTTTTTATTATAGAAAAACACATGAAAGTATTCTTATAAAAATTAAATACTACTTGTAGGGGTAAAATCTGCTGGCATAATTTACATGAAACAGTTTTTCATGGTAAAAATTATTGTAGAACATTTATCTTACTGTAGAACTCTGCAGAATATTTTATCAATAGTTTTCTAAAGGCATTTATTCTTTCTTGCTAACGTTTATCATACAGCATTTCAAGCTTATTCCTAAGTAAAGAAAATATATTGTGAACCTCCATGTATCCATCAATTGTTTGTAACAGCTATCTATACATGGATAATACAGTTTTATTTGTATTCTAACCCACTATTTGCCCTTTGCCATGAAATTATTTTGAAGTACTACCAACATTATATCATTTTATTTATAGATAGCTTTAGCATCAATCTATATAAGGTAAGGAGTTTAAAAATACAACCACAGTGCCGCTACCATGAATGAAAATGAACAATTCCTTAAAATCATTATACATAGTCAGTGTTCTTATTTCTTCAGTATGTATATATGTATATATAATTTTCTTCTTCATTTTAAAGTTGACTTATTTGAACCTGGATTCAAAGTTGACACTTCTGAGACGTCTGTTCAGATTGGTGCTTATGCCTGATATCTTCCTTCTTTCCCTTCTTCCATCCCTCCTTTCCTCCTTTCTTTCTCCCCTCAATTATTTTACTGTGGGGCAGGTGCCAGTATATGAGAGAATCTAGGCGTTCAAAGATGAATATAACATAGGTGCAACCCAGAGTTCAGAGCGTTGCATTAAGCTCTGAACTCTGGGTTACTGTAAGAGTATCTTCACCCACTAGTCCACTCACTAGTCACAAACATAGTACTTTCAAGATTATAGGCTTATATTTATTCTATTGTTTTTGTCTAGAAACTTTTACCTACCTTGGTGTATCTATTCTTTGCAACCTTTGAGACCCATTCCAAATATAAGTGTTTTAGGGAGACTTACTTGATTATCCAAACAAAATTTATCTGTTTTCTTTCTCAAAGCCACTTATATATGCTATAATTTAGCATTTGTATACGTTTGTTTCATTTTACTATTTTTGTATCATCATCTCTCTCACATCTAGTGAGTATTTTTTCATTATTTATTTTTTATTTATAGCTAATGCATAATAATTATATATTTATGGGTTGCAGTGTGATTTTGTTTAGTTTTCATATTTTAATTTTTTTATTTATCTGTTTATTTTGGAGACAGGGTCTCACTGTGTTGCCCAGGCTGGGGTGCAGTGGCACAATCCTGACTCATTGCAGCCTTAAACTCCCAGCTCAAGTGACCCTCCTACCTCAGCCTCCTGAGTAGCTGGAACCAGAGATGCCGGCCACCATGCCTGGCTCATTTTTTTATATTTTGAAGAGACAGGGTCTTGCTATGTTGTGCGGTCTAGGCTAAATCGAACCTCCTGCCTCAGCCTCTCAAAGTGCTGGGGTTACAGGCATGAGCCACCCTGCCTGGCCCACTGTGATATTTCAATACACATATACATTGTATAATGATCAAATCAGAGTAATTACCATATACCTCACTTTAAACATTTATCATTTCTTTGTGGTGATGGCATTCAAAAATCCTTTCTTCTAACTAGCTTGAAATATTCACTGCGTTGTTATTTTCTACAGTCACCCTACTGTATAAAGAACACCAGAACGTATTCTTACTGTCTAACTGTAACTTTGTATCATTGACCAACCTCTTCCAGTGCCTCCTTTTGTCCTACTCTCTGCAGCCTCTGATAACCACTATTATGCCCTGTATTTCTATGAAATCAGTTTTGTTTTTTTAGATTCCAAATATGAGTGATATAATGTAGTGTTCATCTTTCTACATCTGGCTTACTTTACTTAAGAATAATGTCTTCCAGGACCAGGCACGGTGGCTCATGCCTGTAATCCCAGCACTTTGGGAGGCCAAGGCAGGTAGATCACGAGGTCAGGAGATCGAGACCATCCTGGCTAACACGGTGAAACCCCATCTCTACTCAAAATACAAAAAATTAGCTGGGCGTGGCGGTGGGCACCTGTAGTCCTAGATACTCCGGAGGCTGAGGCAGGAGAATGGGGTGAACCCAGGAGGTGGGGCTTGCAGTGAACCGAGAAGATCAGGCCACTGCACTCCAGCCTGGGCGACAGAGTGAGACTCCATCTCAAAAAAAAAAAAAAATAATGTCTTCGAGGTTCATCCATGTTGTTAAAAATGACAGGATTTTATTTTGTTTTGTGGCTAAATAGTATTCCATTGTGTGTGTATATAAATATGGAATGGAATACTATACATTGTGTGTACATATATGCATGCACACAATCTGCATATATATGTGTGTGTATACCATATGTGATGTGTATATATGTGTATGTATATATAAATACTGTATACATGTATGTATGTATACACACATATGTGTATGTATATATACACACATGCATATATACCATAAGTGGTATATACACACGCCCCTATATATACATATTGCCTGTGTGTATATATACACGCATATTATGAATATGAAAGGTGAAGCCGGCTGGGCTTCTGGGTCGAGTGGGGACTTGGAGAACTTTTCTGTCTAAAGGATTGTAAACACACCAATCAGCACTCCGTGTCTAGCTAATCGGGTGCGGACTTGGGGAAGTTTTGTGTCTAGCTAAAGGATTATAAATGCACCAATCAGCGCTCTGTGTCTAGGTAAATGTTTGTAAACCCACCATTCAGCACTCTGTGGCTAGCTAATCAGGTAGGGGACTTGGAGAACTTTTCTGTCTAGCTAAAGGATTGTAAATGCACCAGTGCTCTGTGTCTAGCTAAAGGTTTGTAAACACACCAATCAGCACTCTGTAAAATGGACCAATCAGCAGGATGCGGGTGGGGCCAAATAAGGCAATAAAAGCAGGCCACCAGAGCCAGCAGTGGCAACCGGTTTGGGTCCCCTTCCAGGCTTTGGGAGCTGTGTTCTTTTGCTCTTCACAATAAATCTTGCTGGTGCACACTCTGAATCCACACTGCCTTTATGAGCTGTAACACTCACCGGGAAAGTCTGCAGCTTCACTTCTGAAACCAGTGAGACCACAAACCCACCAGGAGGAGCGAACAACTCCAGATGCGCCACCTTTATGAGCTGTAACAATGAGCTGTAACACTCACTGTGAAGGTTTGCAGCTTCACTCCTGAAGCCAGCAAGACCACGAACCCACCAGGATGAAGAAACTCTGGATACATCTGAACATCTGAAGGAACAAAGTCCGGACACACCATCTTTAAGAACTGTAGCACTCACAGTGAGGGTCTGCGGCTTCATTCTTGAAGTCAGCGAGACCTAAACCCACCAATTCCGGACACAAATACACAATATGTGTATGTATATGTATATACACATACACACAATGTACACCCATGCACCACGTTTTCTTTATGCATTCATCTGTTAGACATTGAGGTTGATTCTATATTTTGAATATAGTAAATAGTGATGCAATAAACATTAGAGTCCAGGTATCTCTCCAATATACCGATTTCATTTCCTGTGGATACATACCCAGTGGTAGAATTTTTAGATCACATGGTAGTTCTATCTGTAATTTTTTTAAAGAAACTCCATGCAGTTTTCCACAGTGGGTGTACTAATTTACATTCCTTAAACTTTATATGAAGGTTCCCTTTTCTCCATATCTTTGCCAGTGTAAATTATTCCCTTTTTGATGAAAGCCGCCATTCCAACTGGAGTGAGATATCTTATTGTGGCTTTAATTTGCATATCTCTGATGATTAATTATGTTGAAGATTTTTTTACATACCTGTTGCCTATTTGTATGTCTTCTTTTTAGAAAATGTCTGTTCAGATCTCTTGCCCATCTTTAAATAGGATTATTTGTCTTTATGCTATAGAGTTGTTTGAGCTTCTTATATGTTCTGGTTATTAATTCTATTAATCCCTTGTCATATGGATAGTTTGCAAATATTTTCTCTCATTCTGTGGGTTGTCTCTTCACTTTGTTGATTGTTTCCTTTGCTGTGTAGGAGCTTTTTAGCTTGCTGTAATTCCATTTTTTATGATTTTATTGCCTGTACTTTTTTTTGTTTTATTTTTTTGAGATGGAATCTCACTCTGTTGCCCAGGCTGGAGTGGAGTGGCTTTCACTGCAACCTCTGCCTCCTGGGTTCCAAGGATACTCCTGCCTCAGCCACCTGAGTAGCTGGGTCTATAGGCATGCACCACCATGCCCGGCTAATTTTTGTAGTTTTAGAAGAATGGGATTTCACCGTAATGGCCAGGCTGGCCTAGAATTCCTGAGCTCAAGTGATCTGGCCATCTTCGCCTCCCAAAGTGTATTGCTTATACTTTTGAGGTCTTGCACAACATGTGTTTGTCCAGACCAATGTTCTGGAGTGTTTCTCCAACATATTCTTCTATCAGTTCAGTTCAGCAAATGTGTATTTCTCAGTTGCAATGTTTCTGTTTGATTTTTAAAAATTATTTTGATATTTGTTAAATTTCTCATAAACCTCTGAATTACTTTTCTGTGTTATCTTGAACACCGCTGAGTTTCCTTAAAACAGCTATTTTGAATTCTTGGTCAGAGAACTCACAAATTACCATCTTGTTAGGGTCAGTCACTGGTTCATTGCTTTGTCTAGGGGGGACATGGTTCCCTGTTTGCTGTTGTTTCTTGTAGATGTACATCTATGTCTTTGTACTGAAGTATTATTTATTTCAGTCTTCTCTGTCTAGATTTTTTTTTTACTGGGTACATTTGATGAGAGATTCTTTGTAATTTACATGTTGAATTTCTTATTTACTTACTTTTCCTGCTAGGTTGCTTCCTCCTTTTTGGCACTAGATGACAGCCCAGCGTTGCTTTGGCTCTAGCAAACAATTGAAGCACTACTGGCCCAAATGGGAGAGGTCCCACAGGGGCCACCCTGGCCGTGTGGGATTTGTGACCAGGAAACTTGAAGAATATACCTCCTACAGCATGGTGCTGCTAAAAAACCAGTCTGATTTGGTCTCTTCTTTGACTGAGTTACAGAGCAGAGCTTCCAGGGCTGGGGATGGTAGTCCTGCTTCCCACCTTTGTTTCTGGCTGTCCTTAGGGATATTTCTCTTTTCATGCACTCACAAGGCTTCCTGTGGGTTGAGGCAGGGACATGTCTTCTGCCAGGGAGCACAAGATGGTGGAGAAGTTTTGTTGTCCACCTCAATCTCATGGATTTTTTTTTTTTTTTTTAATGTAGAACCTGAGTCAGGGAAGTTTTCTGTGCTTTTGGTGCTAGGTGGATTGTGGAGAGGGGTACTGAAGATATGGAAATTTCATTTCCTTACCATATGCTTGAAGTTTTTTTTCAGTTCTTTATGACCCCTGGAACTTACTCATCTTCATAGTTGAATTCTGGATATTGCTGGTGATAATCTCAGTATTGCATATTAAGTTTTGGTTTTCTGTGGGAGAAGTGAACCCAGCTTGCTTATATGCTATCCTTTTGCAATTGGAAGTTATTTTCTACTTTTTTGGATGTAGCCATTTATTGCTATGAACTTTTCTCTCAGAATTGCTTTTGCTCTATCTCCTAGGTTTTGGTATGATGTGTTTCCATTCTTATTTATCTCAAGGAATTTTTAAATTTCTTCATTGACGCATTGGTTATTTAGGAGCATGTTGTGTAACTTCCATGTATTTGTAAGATTTCTGAAGTTTTTCTTGTTAATTTCTACTTTTATACCATTGTGGTCTTTAAAGTTACTTGTTATGATGTCTCTCTTCTGAAATTTGCTGAGATTTGTTTTGTGGCCTAACATATGATCCATCCTGGAGAATGTTCCATGTGCAGTTGAGAAGAATGTGTATTCAGCTATTAGATGCAATGTTCTGTAAATGTACGTTACCTCCCTTTGGACTCCGGTATAGTTTAAATCTGTTTCTGTCTTAATAAATGTATGTTAGGTCCATTTGACCTCTGGTATAGTTTAGATTTGATATTTCTGTCTTAATTTTTTTGTCTCGATGGCATGATTGTTGAAAATGGAATGTTGAAGTCCCCTCCTATTACAGTATTTAACTCTATCTCTCTTAAGATCTAATAATATTTGCTTTATATATTTGGAAGCTCTGGTGTTGGGTACATATATATTTACAATAGCTATATCCTCTTATTGATTTATCCCTTTATTATTATATAATGACTTTCTTTGTCTGTTTTTGTGGATTTTGAGTTAAAGTCTATTATATCTTATGTAAGTGTGGCTACTCCTATTCACTTTTGATTTTGTTTGTATGAAATAGTTTTTTTCCATTTTTTCACTTTCATTTTATATTTTTCTTTAACAGTGTGGTGAATCTCTTGTAGGTATCATATACTTGGGTCTTGTTGCTTTTGTCCATTCCGCCACTCTACATCTTTTAATTGCAGAATTTAATCTATTTTTATTCAAGGTTATTATTGATAAGTAAGGACTTATTCCTGCCATTTGTGTTTTGATCCCTTGTTTCCTTTTTCCTTGTTTACTTCTGTGGTTGGGTGATTTCCTCTAGTGCTAATCTTTGTTTTCTTTGTCTTTCTCATATGCATATCTGGTGTATGTTTATTCTTTGTGGTTACCAAAAAGCTCACATAGAGAATCTTGTAGTTATAATTGACTATCTTAAGCTGATAACAACTTAACTTTGGTTACATAAAGATACTCTGGACTTTTTTCCTCTCCCCATAATTTGTATTTTAATTGCCTTAATTTACATCTTTATTTTTTGTGTGTCCCTTAGCCACTAATTTTTGCTGTTGATGTTTTGGACCTTTTTGACTTGAAATCTTCACACTAGAGGATTGAAAGATTTACATGGCACCATTATAGCATTAAGTTATTCTGAGTATGATTATAGTTTATCTATATTGGTGAGTTTTATACTTTCATGCATTTTATGGTAATAATTATTGTTCTTTCATTTCCACTTGTAGCACTCTCTTAAGCATTTGCTATAAAGCCAATGTGTGGTGATGAATTCCCTGTTTTTACTTGTTTATGAAGATCTTTATTTCTCCTTCCTTTCTGAAGGATAGCTTTTCCAGATACAGAACTCTTGGATGACTATTTTTGTTTTTTTTCTCAGCATTTGACTATTTTTGGTTTTTTTCTCAGCATTTTGAATATATCATCTCGTCCTCTCTTCCTAGCCTGGGAAGTTTCTGCTGAGAAATCTGATATTCTAATGGGTATTCCCCTGTAGGTGACTTGACATTTTTCCCTGGCAGTTTTTAGAATCCTCTCTTTTGCTTTTGACTTTTAACAGTTTGATTATAATGTATGTTAGGATTTTTTTTCGATTGAATCTTTTTGGGCAATTTTGAGTTTCCTGAATCTGAGTGTCCATATCTCTCAAGACTTGAAAGTTTTCAGCTATTATTTTGTTAAATAGGTTTTTTGTGCCTTTCTTCATTATTTTGACATTCGTATAATGTGACTTTATTTGCTTAATGTCATCACACAAGTGTCATAGGCTTTCTTCAGTCTTTTTAATTATTTACTTTTTTCCTCTGACTGGGTTATTTTAAAAGACCTGTGTTAAAGTTCAGAAATTCTTTTACTTCCTGGTCTAGCCTGTTGCTGAAACTCTCCATTGTCCATTGTATTTTTAAATTTTATTCATTGAATTTTTTAGACGCCAGATTTCTGTTTGGTTCTCTTTTTAATGATATCTATTGGATTTTTCATTCAGATCATAAATTGTTTTCCTGATTTCCTGGAATTATTTGTCTGTATTGTATCTCTCTGAGTTACCTTCAGATCATTATTTTGAATTTGTTTTCAGACATTTTGTAAATATCCCTTTCTTTGGAGTCTATTACTGGAGACTTGTGTTCTTTTTTATTGGTATCATGTTTCCTTGCTTTTTCATGTTTCTTGTGCCTCTGTGTTGATGACTGTGCAACTAGTAGAACACTCTCTTTTTTCACATTTTGTGGAGTAACTTTCACAGAAAAGTTCCCCCCCCCCACCCCCCCATAAATGAGTCCAAGGGTGTCATTGGGAATGGTGCATTCATTTGAGAGTTGGCTTTGGCTTTGTGTGGATTCAGTAGCATGGTCTTTATCCAGATTCTTCATCTGTAATCTTTGTATGTGATGTCTGCAATTGTCTCAGTCGCCTATGCTGCAGAAGTTTGTGATGGCAGTGGTATGGTCATGTACTGTGGGTGGGGGCACTGGGTTAGTTGTCAGTCTAGGTGCATTTGGGTACAGCAGGCTGGCATGCTGAGTAGTGGGTTCTCTGGGCAGGTAGAAGCACCACCAGACTACTTGTTAGTCCAGGTGAAAGTGCAGTGTGTTGGGCAGCTGTGCAGGACTCTCTCTGGGAAGACAGGGCCACCTCCATGCCCGATGTCATTTAGGGGGCCAGAGCACTCAAGCTTGGTGACTGCAGGGACTTCCTGGGTGTGGAAGTGCTCCTGCTTCTTGGGGGGGTAGGATGTCTTGTGAATTAAGACATCAGGATCTTGGTCATTTCCTTAGGCCTAGACTCCAGGCAGCTGGGTTATTGGTGCTCAAGATACTCAAAGTGGAATGATGACAGGGCCTCAGGATTAGAGAGGTCTGGTGGCTACTGGTCTCCAGGGAAGTATGCACTCGAGCTGTGGGGCTCCTGTGGGGTTCCTGCTCTGGGGAAGCCTAGCTGCCCAGACTCCTAGCAACTCTCCAGACTGGATTTGGGGCCTCTAGGGACTGGGTAACTCTTTTGTAGCAATGACTTCTGGCATCTGCAGTAGTGATTGAGGCCGCTGATGACCTCCAAGTTACCCCTTACCTACTTTATTTTATTTATTTATTTATTTATTTATTTATTTTGAGATAGAGTTTAGCTCTTGTCACGCAGGCTGGGGTGCTTTGGGGTGATTTCGGCTCACTGCAACCTCTGCCTCCCGGGTTCAAGCAATTCTCTTGCCTCAGCCTCCTGAGTAGCTGACACTACAGGCGTGTGCCACTATGCCTGGCTAATTTTGTATTTTTATTAGAGACAGGGTTTCACCATGTTGGCCAGGCTGGTCTCCAACTCCTGACCTCAAGTGATCCACCCGCCTTGGCCTCTCAAAATGTTGGGATTACAGGTGTGAGCCACTGAACCTGGCTACCTTTCCTATTTTAGAAGTCTTCCTTGGCTCAGAGCTGATTCTGGCAGGGTAGACAGTGTGGTAGAGGCAGGATGCCTTGCTCCCCTTTCTGTGGTGCTGGCCTGGGCTTCTGTGCTGCACAGGGATTTAGCCTTT
The DNA here is from genome assembly GCF_009764315.1 of Trachypithecus francoisi. Taxonomy (NCBI): domain Eukaryota; kingdom Metazoa; phylum Chordata; class Mammalia; order Primates; family Cercopithecidae; genus Trachypithecus; species Trachypithecus francoisi. The sequence goes on along the minus strand of NW_022681473.1, from coordinate 72,113,232 downwards.
TTTTTTGGGAAGTGGAGGAGAATGAGCACCAGGCAACTCTAGCTGATGTCACTGTATCTATACAGTGGATTTTAAATTAAAACTATAGTACAGTAGTCTTTTGTAGAGTGCAACATTTTAATTTAGGGTTTCCTAGGGTTATTTTACAACAAGAGAGATGCTATTTCTTAATGATAATATAGCTAATTTGGTCACAATGGCCAAATAAGTGAGATAAGTAATTAATGCCTTCACTACTCTTTCATAATATCACCCATCATCCTCCTCCCCATTTAGCTGTTACTCTTCTAGAGCAGTGGTTATACCTAAACTATTACCTAAGAGAGTACCTGACATATAATAGGTGTTAAATAAATTCTTTCATAAACTGACAAACTGTGAGAGGATAAGACAAATAAAAAATGTTGACAACGCCAGATAAGACTAAGAAATGCATTGCTATTTTTCTTCTAGCAGTTACTACCTGCAGAGACCCCATTGGAGAAAGGAAGGCTCATGAAGGAGGTTTATATTAATTAAAAATGCATTGCATTCAGGAGTTTGATATACTATGGACTGTATGTGCTATATTTCACAGCCCATGCTTCTAACTGAGTAATTTCCCTTGGCAATTTCAATGAGTCTAAATTGTAACTGAAGCAGTCATGCAAAGGAAAAACAAAAAGAATTAGTGTCTTTTTTTGTCATGTATCTTGTTTCTAAAATAGACCACGTAATTCTAAAAATGTCATGAATATTAGAGGAGATATGAGACTGAGTCCCAGTTAAATGCCCACCTAGTTTGCCAATTTTGAATATGTCTGATAGTTAACACTTTTGAGCTTTGTGCTAGTACTTAATATCTCATTTAATCCTCATTAAAATCCTATGAGCTATGTACTATTAGTTATTATCCTAATTTTATAGATGAGGAAACTGAAACTTAGGGAAGTTAAAGCAGTTGCGTAGAAACAGTTATGAATAATGACTCCAGGACTCCAACACCGTTCACCTCATTCCAAAGTTTATGTTCTGACTCTGAGATCTCAAGTGGGGGCCTGTTTTGGAATCGGTGATCTCTAAGGGCCCTTTTATCTACTTGCTATGTGTCTCTGAATTATTTTTATATCTTTCTGGTTAAATCGATGCATTTGATAGGTATTATGGAATCTTTGAAATACAGAACTTCAGTCCCCATGATGTTAGAAAGGGATTCTTTTGCTCCCTGAGATTTGGCAAGAACGTAATAATCGAAGGTTTCCAGTTTCTTAATCCAAGAAAATAGGTAAAAGACAAGTTTAGTGAAAGGTATATCTCATTTTGGATGAAGGGAGTAAAAAGTAAGTAAAATAAGTCTTAGAAAATGCATAAAAAGAACAACGAATCAGTGCAAGATCAAAAAAGAAATTAAGTACATTTTAGAGTGAGGCGTGAGGAATGTGTATTGTGTATTTATATCAGAGGAGAATGGTTTGGACAGAATTGTGGTAGACATAAACCACCAAATGTGCTATATTTCTATCTAGGATCCAGACAAGATCTTGACTTTGTTCCCATCCAGACTTCCTGGAGGAGATGGTGCCTGGGTTAAGTATTGAATGAGAAGCAGAAAAAATGGGTTTAGGGGTAAATAGTAGAGACATAGGAAACAATATGAGGAATATTGTAAATAACTAAATAGCATAAGGGTGACAATAAATATTTATTGGAAATACGCAGGGAGTGACAAAGAATATTTGATTAATATTTGCCTCTACATGGGGATTTTAGCTAGTGTGGCTGGAATAATACTAGTGGTTTTAACTGAGATTAATGATATGGGACAGGTTGATGTTGAGGTATCTCTGGGATATCCAGAAATGATAATGAGTAGACGCTAGGGTAATGCATCAAGAATGTCAAAATAGGCATGAGCTGTTGATATGCACTAGGCACTAGGGGATCATATTTGTGGTGGTTAAAATCACCAGAAACGAATGAGCTTGCCCAGGAAGCATGTGTAGAGTGAGAATTTTGATTGGGTTACTCTTATAGAAGTAAAGTATATTGAGCATAAGAGATGACAGTCTTGCTCTGTTCTGCCATGTAGCCTGTATATTGTGCCAACTGTAGAGTTCTCATTATGTATAAATAAAAAAGATACCTAAAGGAAATACGTAAAAGACATTTATAACTGGTGTGTGTTTAGAGAAGAGTAAGAAAACTCTATTCTAAGCTATATGAGAAATAAAATAGTGACTCATCTGCCTAGGGAAAAGAAAATCTCCAAGGATATAAGAAGTAAAGTATTTGAAAGGCTACCATAAGGAAAATAGATGTTTTATCTTTGTGTTTCTCCTGAAAGCATGACTAGAAATGTAGTTAGATTTTTAACTTAGAGAAAGCATTTTCTGAATATTTGTTCTCTCTGAAATTGAGATGAGTTCTTTTTGGGAGAGAAAGAGTTCCTTGTTTCTGGCTGTTTGGCAGTATTCCAGGTTTGTTGTGGGAGGAATAGAAACTTCAGGGAAAGGGGTAAGGACAAGAAGATATCCTATGTCTAAAAAACAGTTTGTGATTCCTTGTCAGGGGATGCCCTTTACTTAATAAATTTTGTAGTCTGATAAAAATATCCAGTGGGCTTTTTTTCTCTAGGACTTAATTTTTTTAAAAAAAGTATTGGAATCTGGTTCACTTTAAGACTCCTACTTCTACTTAATGAGTTTGTTTTCCTCTGACTAAATATTGGTTATATTTTCTTCCTATATTCTTTGACCTTTGGCTATAACAATTCTCTCAACAATATTAAAATAGTATTATTTGGAATTGACAATCATATTTGCTAGTAGCTGAATGATCTAGTGGTGAAAATACTGGCAGAGTCATGTAGTCTATAGAGTAGCAGAGTACAATTTTAATAGTTCTGTGAAATCTTTATCTCATAATACAATGATTTAACAAATATATTGAGTAAGCTTGTATGGCAAGGTGCTCTTACCATAGACTCTTTGGTCCTTCTCTCTTGCCTTCTTCTTCCTTATCCCTGGATAAGGTCTCAGGATGATCCAGTTGCTTTTCCAGGTAGCTTTGGGTACAAATAAATTCATAATCATATGTAATAATTCCCAAGGCTTATTGAATTGAAGCTTCTGTTCTCCCCTTAATCTCTCTTGGATCAAGGCTGCAGTGATTGAAGAAAACTACCATGGGGCAAGGAGTTTGTGATTTATTTTATCAACTTTCTCTTGTGCTTTTCCTTCACCTTCCACTCATAGAGCTGATCTAGTGCCCCCAGAGTCAGAAGGGATTAGGAGAAAGAGAGGCAAGGGGCAGAGATTTTTACCTGATTTGTATAGCTATAAAAGTACGTTGGTGACTGTAGCATTCTGGGTCTAATCAGGAGATAGAAACAACACAGTAGACTAAACAAGGGATGTTTCCTATAAAGAATTAAGGATGATAAAAGAGTAACTATGCGATGTAAGGAAATAATACAGCATGATAGGGCTGAGGGAATGTGCATAACCACCAACAAACTTGGAAGGGATTCAGGCCTTCTTGTAAGAGAAGGAATGGTTCAGCCCACGAGATAGCAGAGAAGTTCCCTCATTTGGTTAGCCTGGAGCTGGCAGGAGTTGCCGGCAAGTGATAGACAACTTTCCACAGTGCCAGTGGGATTAGCAGGGGATCAGCAGCTGGGGGTGTGGGCTCACAGTGGGGCCAGGGACAGGCCCTGGCAGGAGGCCTTTAGGGCACGTGTCTGAGTGGGGCTCTGGTTTCCAGGTTGAGAGGACTGTGGAAAGGTTGTCACCAGGCGAGACTGGTCACAGAGGGACTACATTCTCATCCGATGGCTGGGGCAGTACTTAACTGGATGACCTCACACTCATGCCACACACCCCCAACCCATGGTGAAAACTACAGGGCAGCCTTTTCCTCCTGCAGTATTCCTACATTCCTGTCACTGAGATAGCTTCACACTGTGCTCACTTTAAAGGATAAATGCTTAAGGAAATTTTATCATCACAGAGCATATATTGAAGAGTGTATTCTGAGCTAAGAGGCAATATATTGATAACTAACATAGTGATTGTGAGATGTGGAAGACGTTAAATGCTGATTTTTTTGTCCTCGTGATTTGCTGCTTAGATGCGGATGAGGTGTGAGTGCTGGCAAAACTGATTTCATGATCTCATAGAAGTTTTATATATGGGATCTAGCACCACCCTAAGAGGTGAGTGCAAGTTATTGGCATTCTTGAATTTCTTTCCTACCTTTGGGACCTCAGGCAATAATAGAATGAAAGAAAAACTCGTTAACGGATATCATTTCCACATGCTTTCCTCATATCTCTTCTCACCTCTATGTGTCTGTAGTCGAAAGTCTAAGTTTTTGTTTTCTCCTCACAAATCTCCAGATGGACCCATTATCTTATTAAGTCTAATACCTGTACATTTCCTTTACATTTTTAGGAGTGATTCTACCTTGCATTTTTTTCTTTGTGACACTACAAGCTCCGTTTTTTTTTTCCTTAAACTTTTTCCTTGAAGAAAGCAATCACTACCCATTTGATTCTCCCAGTAGGCAATAACCATGGGTACATCAGAGAACATGATCAGTAATTACCCAGACCACATAGGGTAATTTCTGCCAATTGGTTAGGACCAATATCATCCAGCTACTATTTGGGTAAATGTCCAAAGTGCAGATCAACTTTGAAGCCTCTGGAACAATTTCCTTAACCTTCCCTCATGTATATTATATGTGGGTGAGGGGTAAATGCTGGCAGGCTGATTTTATAATCCTTTGTGTGTCCTACCACATCACTGACAGTGTGAGTTACTTGGCATTCTTGATTTTTTAATATTTTTTTGTTTTTATTTTTTATTTATTTATTTATTTTTTTTACTTTCAAGTGGCTGAAGCAATTCTCAACTATTTTCATAGTGGTCAACTAATTATCACTGTTTTGGAAAGTTTTAATAACAAAATTTTTATATTATATTCATGAAGAACTGGAAGACCATATTGCTAAGTAGGCTGCAGTGCATTTGGATGACAAAGAAGAACTGTGGTCATCATGGAGACATTTATTTACATTTTATGCTCAGCACATGGTTGGTCAGCAGACAACACTGGGGCCATCCTGTCATCTGTGGCTTGACTCAAGGACCCATTTGGAGATTTATGTTGCAGATCCTGTACTGCTCACACAGTAGTGGTCTTTCTGTGTTTCCCAAATTTGAGCCAGAGATTTTATTAAACATCTACATTGGGGATTAAGAAATGTTGATAATTGCAAGCAGAAAAAAAAAGATTTTACTGAGTTTATGATGAAATCTCTTCTATAACCTTGCCATTTAATGCACATTTAATAATTGTTCTACCTTGAACAATGTTCCATTGTCTCTGAAAAAGACATGGTGTTTCCTAGCCACCATTTGATAGAGGGAGAAGGGCAAACTTTTCATATTCTTCCTTCTTGGGAAACCTAAGTAGTCAAAAAATAGTACGGTGATTTAGAAATGGGATGAAAACATAGAAATAACTCACATAAAGGCCATTGGACTTCACAATCTAGGTACACACTGATTATAAATGAGAGGAACAAATTAACAATATCTTTTTATCATAAAAAAGCATGTGGGGAAGGAAGCCTCTGAGATTTTAGAAGAAAAAAAAATAATTTTGGTGAATTCATCATTGCCCACAATCTGGCCAGCAGTTTTCTTTCTTTTATTTTTTCCTCTCTCCCTCCCTCCCTCCCTCCCTCCCTCCCTCCCTTCCTTCCTTGTCTTTTTCTCCCTTTCTTTCTGTTTTAGAAGAGTCTCACTCTGTTGCCAGGCTGGAGTGCAGTGGCACGATTCTGGCTCACTGCAGCCTCTGACTCCTGGGTTCAAGCGATTCCCCTGCCTCAGCCTCCCGAGTAGCTGAGATTACAGGTGTGCACCATCACACCCAGCTAATTTTCGTATTTTTAGTAGAGATGGGGTTTCACCATGTTGGCCAGGATCGTCTTGATCTCCTGACCTCGTGATCCGCCTGCCTTGGCCTCCCAAAGTGCTGGGATTACAGGTGTGAGCCACCATGCCCGGCCAGCAGTTTTCTTAATCATAATTGTGTGTTCTTGTTTAGTGTGTTGCTTCTTTTTGAACAAGTTTAGGATTTTCTCCCATTCTCTTCTCTAATTGTTAAACTATTCTTCATCTTTCAATATCCAGCTCTGACAGGGCCCTTCTGTGAAATTTACTCATCTATCCTTGGCAGAGATGGTAACCTTGTCTTCCCTCTATGCCCTGACAAAACTCTTTATTCTTTTACTTTAAAACCTGCTATATTTGACCAGTAATCAATCCATAGTCTATCTTCCATCTATCTAATCATTCATCATCATCTATTTATGTATTTATTCATCATATCTTTCCTGTCTATTAAAATGCAAACTCATCTAATAAGGTAAGTTCTGTGTATGATTCAATATCCTGTCCTACCGTTCTTGGCACATATAGGCATACCATTTTATTTTATTTTAGGAGATGAGGTTGCTTTGTTGCCCAGGCTGGCATGCAGTGGTGTGATCAGAGATCACTGCAGCCTCAACCTGCTGGGCCCAGGCAATCTTCCTGCCTCAGCCTCCTGAGTAATTGGGATTACAGACACGAACCACCACAGCTGTGTAATTGAATTGTATTGCACATCTTTTACAAACTGAAAGTTTGTGGTGACCTGTGTTGACCAAGCCTACTGGCCCCATTTTTCCAACAGCATGTGCTCATTTCATGTCTCTGTGTCACATTTTGGTAATTCTTGCAATATTTCAAATGTTTTCATTATTACTATATCTATTATGGTGATCTGTGATCTGTGATCTTTGATGTTACTACGGTGATTGTTTTGGGTTTCCATGAACCACACCTATGAAGACAAGAAACTTAACAGATAAGTGTTGTGGGTCTTCTGACTGCTCCACTGACTGGCTGTTCCTCCATCTTTCTCTCTCTCTCTCTCCCTCCCCCCGTCCCCTTAGGCCTCTTTATCTCCTGAGATACAACAATATTAAAGCTAGACCAATTAACAACCCTACAATGGCTTCTAAATATTGAAGTGAAAGGAAGAGTCGCACATCTCTCACTTTAAATCAAAGCTAAAATTGATTAAGCTTAGTGAGGAAGGTATGTCAAAAGTCAAGATAGCTCAAAATCTAGGCCTCTTTTGCTAAATGGTTAGCCAAGTTGTGAATGTAAAGGAAAATGTCTTGAAGGAAATTAAAGGTGCTACTCCAGTGAACACATGAATGATAAGAAAGTAAAACAACCTTATTGCTGATACAGAGAACGTTTTAGTGGTCTGGACAGAAGATCAAACCAGCCATAACATTCCCTTAAGCCAGAGACTAATCCAGAGCAAGGACTTAACTCTCTTTAATTCTGTGAAGACTGACAGAGTTGAGAAAACTGCAGAAGAAAAATTGGAAGCTAGCAAAGGTTGGCTCATGAAGTTTAAGCAAAAAACCAACTCTATAACATAAACATGCAAGGTGAAGCAGCAGGGGCTGATGTAGACGCTGTTGGAAGATCTAGCCAAGATTGTTGATGAAGATAGTTGCATTAAATACCAGATTTTTCAATGTGGAAAAAACAGCTTTCTATTGAAAGAAAATGCCATCTAGGACTTTCACAGCTGCAGAGAAGTTCATGGCTGTCTTCAAAGCTTCAAAAGACAGATTGACTTTCTTAATAGGGGATAATGCAGCTTGTGACTTTAAGTCGAAGTCAGTGCTCACTTACTATTCCAAAAGTGGAGCCTAAAGATATGACTGAATTGCTGCAATCTCATGATAAAACTTGAGCAGAGCAGATGAGGAGTTGCTTCTTATGGATGGGTAAAGGAAGTGGTTTCTTTCTTTTTTTTTTTTTTTTTGAGATGAAGTCTCACTGTGTCACCCAGGCTGTAGTGCAGTGGCAAGATCTCGGCTCACTGTAATCTTTGCCTCCCAAGTTCAAGTGATTCTCCTGCCTCAGCCTCTTGAGTAGCTGGAATTATAGGGATGCGCCACCATGTCTCGCTAATTTTTGTATTTTTAGTAGAGATGGGATTTCATCATATTGGCCAGACTGGTCTCGAACTCCTGACCTCAGGTGATCTGCCTACCTCGGCCTCCAAAAGTGCTGGGATTACAGGCATGAGCCACTGCGCCTGGCCAAAAAGTGGTTTCTTGATATGGAAGCTATTCCCGGTGAAGATGCTGTGAACACTGAAATGACAACAAAGGATTTAGCATATTCCATAACCTTAGTTCATAAAGCAGTGGCAGAGTTTGAGAGGACTGACTCCAAATTTGAAAGAAACAGCATTGCGTGCCACAGAAAAATCTTTCGTGAAAAAAAAGAGTCAACTGATGCACCAATCTACACTGCTCTCTTATTTTCAGAAATTTCCATAGCCACTCCAACCTTTAGCAACCACCTCCCTGATCAGACAGCAGCCATCAACATCTATGCAAGACTCTTCACCAGCAAAAACATGATGACTCACTGAAGGCTTAGATGATCTTTAGCATTTTTTAAATCAATGAAATATTTTAAAATCAGGGTCTGTACATTATATTTAGACATAACGCTCTTGCACATCTGAAAGACTACAAAATGGTATAAATATAACTTTTATACGCCCTGGGAAATCAAAAAATGTGTACGATTTCCAGTACTGCAGTGATACGAAACTGAACCTGCACTATCTCCACCGACAGTAAGTGGTCAAACAACTGAATAATAAAACAAAAATTCTGAGCAGTGAAGTTGGTTGTAAACACTGAATCTTGAAAAAAAATTAAAAGCTTTTTTTTTTTTTTTTGGCCTGTTGCGGTGGCTCACGTCTGTAGTCCCAGTACCTTGGGAGGCCGAGGCGGGCAGATCACCTGAGGTCGGGAGTTCGAGACCAGCCTGGACAACATGGCGAAACCACGTCTCTATTTAAAATACAAAAATTAGCCAGGTGTGGTGGCAGGCACCTGTAATCCCAGCTACTCGGGGGGCTGAGGCGGGAGAATTGCTTGAACCTGGGAGGCGGAGGTTGCAGTGAGCCGAGATAGCACCATTGCACTCCAGTCTTGGGGACAAGAGTGAGACTTTTTTTTTTTTTCCACTTTAGCCTTTGTGCTTTCATTAACCAAACAGTTGGTTCTGGCTGCAGTCTAGCTTTTTGAAGCAGGGGCAGAAGATTTCAAAACAGTGCTGCATACACCGAATGCAGATTTTTTTTTTCCCCGTTTTTATTTTTCTCCCCCCAAGTTCCTTCATTTCAAGGCCATGGACTTGTGCCAAGTTGTGAGGAAGTCAACAAAACAGGAGGCAAGATGTATGTCCACTCTGCAGCACTTCCTTGATTCATGTCGTCAAGCCAAAACAATGGTCTTGGGTATCTACTATTTACTAGACACTGGGCAAAAGTCTACCTGACTGAGTCATGTGATTAGACTTTGCCATCAGTGAAAGTAATGGTGGGAGCAGAGTGGGGGAGATAAGGCAGCAATGCTTGTGTATGGTGGCTGATTAAGGGAGAGGTGAATTTCTGGATTGATTTGTATATCTCTGTGAGCAGAAGCTGAATAAAGAAAGTTTCCATTCCTCTCCCACTGCCTTAATTTAGACCCTTTTCCTCTCTACAAAGATGTATATTTCTGAATTCACACTGATCTCCCTTATATCCATCATACATACAGCAGCAAACATTATATTTTTGATCACATTATTATCTTGATGAAAACCTTCAATGACTTCCCACTGACTGCCTCAGCTTAGCTTACAAAGCTCCCTGTCATTTGGGCTCTTTCCACCTCTGCAACTACATCTCTGCCACTCTCTGCCTTGTTTATAAAATGATAAACTTTTTATGTCTAGCTCTGTTTGTTCATAAATACTTTGAGTGCAGAGCCTATATCTCATTTATCTTTTTTCTACTTAGCTACTAGCATAGTGTCTGCAATACAATAGAAATTCTCTAAATATAAGCACATTGGTTTATTGAGGTCAGGGACCATGCCTTATACATTTCTATTTCTGTTACCACACTTCCTAGTATATTGTGGTGTTCAAACAATTTTGTTTAAGTCACCTGAACTGAAATTGGGCCTCCACGGCAATAATATTTGTTAAATAATTAACTTTTTATGAATATGGCCCTGTCCTACATTACAGTAGATTTTCTCCAGTTATTCTTAGTGTGTGACAAATTCATTCTGCTAGCTATCAGCTACTATAGGCCTGATTTTTCCCAGTTTTTGCTCCGGAAAAGTCAATATTTGCATCCTATTCTGTTTCCTGGCTTTATAGTGTTTGTTTGACTGTTTGTTTGCAAACTTGATTTTGCAAGTCCAATTCAGTAAATTAAATTTGATAGCCATATATATTAATTAAAATATAATGTTAGTTTGCACCATATTAATTTGCAAATATTTGAATATCCTTGACTTACAAAAATAGTTACTTTATGTGGTAGGCAAAGATAGTTTGATTTTTCTTAATCTTTCTACCTATTTTCCTGGTGATCTGATGAGGGTAGAATGTCAACTATTAGTATGTTGCTAAGCGACATTGCTTGTGATAAAAATGATTGAGCGGCCAGGCACGGTGGCTCACACCTGTAATTCTAGCACTTTGGGAGGATGAGGTGGGTGGATCACAAGGTCAAGAGATCGAGAACATCCTGGCCAACATGGTGAAACCCTGTCTCTACTAAAAATACAAAAATTAGCTGGGCATGGTGGTGCGTGCCTGAACTCCCAGCTACTCAGGTGGCTACTCAGGCAGTTGAGGCAGTAGAATTTCTTGAACCCGGTAGACGGAGGTTGCAGTGAGCCGAGATTGCGCCACTGCACTCCAACCTGGTGACAGAGCAAGACTCCATCTAAAAAAAAAAAAAAGATTGAGCAACTAAGATAGAAGAAACTGTATATGAATTATAAATACCTTATGCGAAGGCAATACCTCAGAGTTTCTTAGGATGTTAACTCTTGTAATGCCATGTCTTTTGAGGGGAGCCTGGAAGCTAAGCTTGTGGAGTTTTACAAAAGTTATTGATTTCTGTGGAAAGTGAGGCTTCTAAGCTAGGTTGTTTACCACAATGCCTGTGGTAGGCAGCCTCCAAAATGGATCCAAAAAATCCCTGACTCCTGGTATTCGTGCCCTTATGTAATTTTGTTCTCTTAAGTGTAGGCTGGACCTAGTGATGCATCTCTACAACTAGGATATAACAAAAGTTATGGCCAATTCCAAGATAAGGTTACAAATGGCCCTAGGTTCTTTCTTGTTCATCCTCTCTTGTGCTCTTGTTTGACTGCTCTGATGTAAGCCTGTTAGTACATTGTGTGCTACTCTCCTGTGGAGAAGGCCTATGTGGCAAGAAACTGAAGGGAGTATCTGACCAATAGCAAGAATGGAACTGAGGCCTTCAGTCCAATAACCTGTAAGGAACTGAATTCTGCCAATAACCAGGCAATGAGCTTGTAAGTGAATCTTCCCCTAGTGAAGTCTTGAGATCACTGCATCCCTGGCTGATGCCTTGATTACAGCCTTGTGAGATACCTTGAACCAGAAGACTCAGGTAAATTGCACCCAGATTCCTGTCCTATAGAAACTGCAGGATTAAAGAAAAAAAAGGTTTGTTGTTTTAAGCTAGCAATTTTGGGGCCAATTTGTTATGCATCAATAGATAACTAATACCCTATATGATGTGAGTTTCATCTCCTTGCATCTGAGCAGTCATCTGGGAAACATTATCTCCCAGAGAGCTATGCTGGACCAACACTGATGTGCTGGACCACTGCAAGGATTCCTGATGATGAGGAATGCTTGATGCTCCCCTGCTGGCAAGTGGATTCTGTTCTATATTCTACTGATGCCTATGGTAGTGTGAGAGTCAGAATTTTAGTTGTACATATGAAGATCTCCCTGACAGCTGCAGATTAGAGTTAAGTCTAATATATCCAGATACTGTGTTGGAAACTGGAAATAGAATTATAGAGAGAGTCTATGATCTCCAGGAAAATAGACATGTAAGCAAATAAAATAGAATATTAGATGCTATCATTTATTAAATGATTATGCTATTTTAGACTTGGCCCTTGGATCTTTACTCATCACTATAGTTCTTATATTATTTCTATTTAATAGATTATTCCTATTTAATATTATTATTATTTCTATTTAATGGATTAAAAAACTGAACCTGGCTGGGTGTGGTGGCTCATGCCTGTAATCCTAGCACATTGGGCAACTGAGGCAGATGGATTGCTTAATCCTAGAAGTTTGAGACCAGCCTGGATAATATGTGAAACCCCATCGCTACAAAAAATACAAAATTAGCCAAGCCTGGTGGCATGTGCCTGCAGACCCAGCTACTTGGGAGGCTGAGGTGGAAGGATTGCTTGGGCTGGGAGGTCAAGGCTGCAGTGAGCTGAAATCATACCACTGCACTCCAGCCTGGGTGACAGAGACCCTGTTTCTGAAAAAAACAAAACAAAACAAGATAAAACAGAAACAAAAAACTGAACCTAAGAAAAGTTAGTCGATTGAGCCAGTGTGTTAGTCCTTTTTATGATGCTATGAAGGAATACTGGAGACTAGGTAATTTATAAAGAAGAGAGGTTTATTTGTCTCACAGTTCTGCAGGATGTACAAGTGTGACATCAGCATCTGCTCAACTTCTAGTGAGGCCTCAGGAATTTATAACTCACAGCAGAAGGTGAAAGGTGAACAGGTGTGTCACATGGTGAGAGAGGGAGCAAGAGATATGCCAGGCTCCTTCAAGCAACCTGCTCTTGAACTAATAGAGAGAGAACCCGCTCATCACCAAGGGTTTAATGCTAAACCACTCTTTTATTATCATTATTATTATACTTTATGTATATTCTTAAGGGATCCATCCTCACGATCCAACACCTCCCACTAGGTCCTACCTCCAAAACTGGGAGTGACATTTTAACATGAGATTTGGAGGAGACACATATCCAAACCATATCAGCCAGTATTACAAACTTAAGAAGTGACAGATCTGGTATTGAATCCAGAGTGTGTTTGTTTAAATGCCTGTCAACGTTAGGCAATGTTTACCACATCTTTCTCCCGGGAACCCTGCATACTGCTCTTGGATTCCATGATACTGTATTTCTTGATTGTGTTTCCTGGGCTTCTCTTTATCAGAATTCTATTTTTTTAAAACAGATACACACACACAAAATACATATGTATACAAAATTGTATGCATTATATGTGTGTATATATAAAATATATTTGCAATGTAACCATTTGCAGTATCCAGTTCGTGACCATTCATTATATTCACAATATTGTGAAACCATCACAGCTGTCTATTTCCAAAACTTTTTCATCGCTCCAAACAGAAACCTGGTATATATTAGGCAATAATTCCCCCATTCTCCTTCTCCGTAGCCTCTGTTAATCCCTAATTTACTTTCTGTCACTATAACTTTGCTTATTCTAAATTTTTTATGTAAGATAAATCATAACATTCACCCTTTTATGTAAGATAAATCATAACATTCACCCTTTTGCTTTTGACTTATTTTACTTAGAATGTTTGTAAGATTCATCCATGTTGTAGCATGTATCAGAACTTCATTGTTCTTTATGCCTGAATAATATTCAGTCGCATGCATATATTTTTGTTTATCCATTTTTAAATTGACGTATACTTAAGTTATTCATACCTTTTTGTTGTATCTGTTTGAGTCCCTGTTTTCATTAATTTTGTGTGAATTCCTAGGAGAAGAGTTTCTGGGTTATATAGTAATTCTATGTTTAACTTTTTGAGAAACAGCCAAATTATTTTCCATAGTGACTGCACCATTGTACATTCCTGCCAGCAACGTACAAAGGTTCCAGTTTCTCCATATCCTTGCCAATAATTTGCTTTTCTTTCTCAAAACATTATTATTATAGCCATCCCTATGGGTGTGATGTGGTATCTCACTGTAGTTTTGACTTATATATCCCTATAGACTAATAATGTTGAGCATTTTTCATGTGCTTTTCTCTGATTTGAATATTTTATCTTGTGGAGTGGTCATCTTTAGTGAGTTTTTTTTTTTCTCTTTGGTGCATAGCTAAATCATCTTTCCTTTGTTCATATTTGTGTGCCATATTTTCCTTCATTCTTTAATTTTTGATATTTTTCTATTCTTGCGTTTTAGTTGTGGATCTATTTTTTAAAAATCTCTTGACAATCTTTATCTTTTATCTTTTATCTATAGAAAAGTAGCTCATTAATATTTAATAGACTAACATACATATGGGCTTGTATCTACATTTTTTATGCTTTCTCTTTGTTCTACCATCTCTATGATTTTTTTCTCTATGCTATTTGCTTTTATTATAGACTGAATGTGCTCCCCTACAGGTATATGTTGAAGCCTTATCCGCCAATGTGATGGTATTGGGAGGTAGGGCTTTTGGGAAGTAACTGAGCTTAGATGAGGTCATGAGGGTGGATCCTCTATGGTCGATTAGTGCCCTTGTAAGAAGGGGAAGAGATATCAGGCCTCTCTTTTCTGCCGTGTGGAGATATAGCAAGTAGGCAGCCATTTGCAAGACAGAAACAAAATCTGCTGGGCTTCTCAGCCTCTAGTAAGATATACATGTCTGTTGTTTAAGTCACCCAGTCTATGGTATCTTGGTATAGCTAAAACAGCTTCCTTTTGGATTGGCTCAATAACTTTTATCATCCATGTTTTCATATATATCACTTTCTTCTTGCTGCTGTAAGAAATGGCACAAATTTAGTGGATTACAACAACACAAATCTATTCTCTTACATTTATGAAAGGCAGAGTCTAAAATCAGTTTCACTGGGTTAAAGTCAAGATGCCAACAAGACTAATTCCTCTGGCGATATGAAAGGGAGAATCTGTTTCCTTGCCCCTTTCAGTTTCTACTGGACACCTGTATTTCTTGCTTTAGGACTATTTCATCGTCAAAGCTTATAATTGCAACATCTGCTTTTATCATCACATATCTTTTCCTTTTTTTTTTTTTTGAAATGGAGTCCAGCTCTGTCGCCCAGGCTGGAGTGCAGAGGCGAGATCTCCGCTCACTGCAAGCTCCGCCTCCCGTGTTCATGCCATTCTCCTGCCTTAGCCTCCCAAGTAGCTGGGACTACAGGCGCCCGCCACCACGCCCGGTTAACGTTTTGTATTTTTAGTAGAGACGGGGTTTCACCGTATTAGCCAGGATGGTCTCAGTCTCCTGACCTCGTGATCCGCCCGCCTCCGCCTCCCAAAGTGCTGGGATTACAGGCCTGAGCCACCGGGCCCGGCCTCTTTTCCTCTTCTATAGCTCTGTAGTCGCCACATCAAATTCCCCAATACTTCCCTCTTATAAGGGCACTTGTGATTATATTTAGGGACTGCCTGCATAATACAGAATAATCTCTCCATTTCAAGATCCTTAATTAATCTGCAAGTTCCCTCTTGTCATATAAAGTAACAATCACAGATTCCAAAGCTTAGAACATATATTATCTTTGGTAGTCACTATTCAGGACCATACTAGCATAAAATTTACACAATTTGTTCCAATGGAGAATGCTCCATTGGTCACCCAAAATATTATGACATGAATGTCTTCACTTATAATACCTGAAGGTAGTCAAAACTGTTACCCTCCTTTTGGAAAACAGGAAATTAGAATACTTTATCTCTTCTCAACTTTTATATTATATTTGTGAATTTAATTTTTATTTTATTCTATAAAATATTATTATAATTATATAGTCAGTCTTCTTTCAGATTTATTTACATATATTTCACCTTTATTTTATTCTTTTTACTTATACTTCAGACCTTTCATCTAGGATTATATGTCATAGAACTTCCTTTTGTGAGAATCATATGGTACCAAACGTTCTAAATGTACTTGTCTGTTTAAGTGTCTTTAATTATCTGTCACTCTTGAAAGATACTTTTGTGAGTATAGAATTCCAGGTTGAAAATAGTCTTTCAACATGTTGAAGAGGTAAGTACACTGTCATCTGGCTTTGCACGTGTTTGTTAAAAACTCAGCTATCAGTCTAATTGATGATTGTCTAAGGGTGATCTATCTTCCCTTCCTCCAAAGATGCTATTAATATATTTTCTTCATCTTTAGTATTTCAATGTTGCTATTATGTGTATGTGAATAAATTTCTGTTCATTTTCTTTTATACTTTTTGGACTTCATGAATCTGAGACATTGACTATGTCATCATTCTAACATCTGCTATTCTATATTCTATCTATATTTTCATTATGTAACTTGGAATAGGCACATACATTATACCTTCGCTTCCTTTTTTCTGTCTCTCTTACCCACTCTTTCACATTTCCCGCCACTTCCTTAATCTTTGTGAGGCCTTCTGAATAATTTTTAAAAACGATTTTCAGTTCTATTTTCAATTGTGTCTAATATATTATTAAGACTGCACATTAATTTTTTACTTTGGACTATTCTATATTTTAATTCCAGAAGTTAAATTCAGTTTTTTTCCTGCAGTTATTATAAGGCTTTCTCTTCTTTTATTTTCTTAAACATTTTAAATATATGTTTAAAATACTTCACATTTGATAACTGCAAAATTATAAAAAATTTCTGAAATTTGTGTGAATTTGTTTCTGCTGGTTTTTATTCAGCTTTTGGATGATTCTCCCCTAGTGTGTCTTGTTTCCTTCTGGGCTCATTTTTGATTATGAAATACTTAGTGCCCACATAAAATTATTTGTGGGGATTTTTGAGTTTACAGCCTTTGTGTTGGCTACTTCCAGGCACCAAAGGGCACCTCTTGTCAGGGACCACTTTTAATTTGAGGCTTTTAGAACTATAAAATGCTATGAATGTCAGTCACAAATAAGCTGGAGATTTATCTGCAATCCTGAAGACTTTGTGGAATTATTTTCATATCCCATACCCCTTTCTCATCAGAGCCAAGGCAACTTTCCTGGCATTACCCTTGGATTGGGACAGGGTTAGGTATGTTTATTTAAGCCATTCTTACCTAAATGAATTGCCATTCGAGTCATAGACTTTATTACTCCCCAGGTTTTATTGTTCTACCGAAAATCCTGGGAAACTCTCAAAATCTAAGCTCTTCCTAGGTATGGCAAAATCCCTCAGAATTAAAGTGGTTTCAGTGTTCTGCTCACCTCCATGGATTTCTACCTTTGCTTAGATTTTAGTGTCATGATTCATAAGTCTGTTGTCAACTCTACATTATTTTAGAAAGATTCTTATAATGTTTTAACCTGAATTTTTTATTATTTGTTATCGAAGTTTGATACACATACTTGACCTATCAAGTTAATAGAAAGAGAAAATGTCTTCTTTGTAGCTTAACTTTCATTTTATCATTTTCTTTATTGATCTTTCTGTGCTTCAGTTGTGCCTTTTCTTCTGATCTAGTTTCAATTTCTGAATTTCTCCATTTAGATATGTTTAATCAGTTGTTTGTTGAGGCTTCCAATGAAATTTTAGCAGGCACATAAGTACCTTGTTACATCATCCAAAGATATTAAGTATATCGTTTGCTGAGTTTACACACACACATACACACACACACTTATATAATCTTCACTCCAATTAGTGTCTAAACTATTTTCATAATCCAGTATATTCTAAATTCTGGTGTGCTTCTTTTCAGTCAGCTATTTCCTCACCAGGCCACACTGCTCATATCTACAACTAAAGTTTTGTCTATTCCGCTCTAAACTTGTACATAAATAGTATCCTATGGAGTATGTTATTTTTATTTGGTTTTCACTCAGCATCATATTTTTCATATTAATGCATGGTGCTGTGTTCATCAGTACTTCATTGCTTTAAGTTTTTGAGTAGCATTTCATTGTTTGAATATGCCACAATGTGTTAATTCATTCATCTGATAATGGACATCTGGATTATTTCCATATCTTGGCTATTATAATATTTCTTATTTTTTGTGCATATGTGTGTATAAAACATGCAGAATTAAAAAACATTCTCTAATGTTATTACCTAAAAGTAGAATTGTTGGGTCTATCTATCTGAAAAACCATTAGTCAACATTTTTTTTCCAAATTTGATTTAAAAAACAAAAACAGACACAGTGTGAAGAAAGTCTGAAAATTTACTAAGGGCAAATAAGACTACATCATAATCAAACAGTTTAAAATCAAAGATAAAGAACATACCTTGGCCGGGCGCGGTGGCTCAAGCCTGTAATCCCAGCACTTTGGGAGGCCGAGACGGGCGGATCACGAGGTCAGGAGTTCGAGACTATCCTGGCTAACACGGTGAAACCCCGTCTCTACTAAAAAATACAAAAAGCTAGCCGGGCGAGGTGGCTGGTGCCTGTACTCCCAGCTACTCGGGAGGCTGAGGCAGGAGAATGGCGTAAACCCGGGAGGCGGAGCTTGCAGTGAGCTGAGATCCGGCCACTGCAGTCCAGCCTGGGCGACAGAGCGAGACTCCGTCTCAAAAAAAAAAAAAAAAAAAAAAGAACATACCTTAAAGGGAGCCAGAGAAAAAAGAAATTTTACACAATGGTATAACAATATTAATGGCATAGACTGAGACAAAAATAGTGCCAGAAGACAGTGGGATGACATAATTATAATGCTGAAAGAAAGCAATTTTTCAGGTAAAAATTTTAGTCCAATGAAAATATATTTGAAAAAATGAAGGTGATGCATAGACATTTTCAACTGCACAAGTGTTGAAAGAATTTGTTGACAGGAAATCTGCACTACAATACATGCTAAAGTCTAGTGGGCTTGATGCAGCCTCTGCGGTAATTCCTCCTTCCTTGCCACTCACCGCCACCTGCCTGGTTGCCTCAGCCCTGGGCATGCCATTGCCTCCATGAGTAATTCTTCCCTTGCTACCTCTTGGCCTTTGTAAGCTTTTTATATTTTTAAAATTTATTTATTTTTAATTTTTGTGGGTCATAGTAGGTGTAGATATTTATGGAGTACATGATATATTTTGGTACAGGCATGCAATGCTTAATAATCACATCAGGGTAAGTGGGATATCCTTCACCTTAAGTGTTTATCCTTTGGTTACAAACAATCCAATTCAATTATATTATTTATTTTTAAATAAGTACCCTGTTATTTAAAATGTACAATTAAATTATCATTGACTATAGTCACCCTGTTGTGCTATTAAATGCTAGTTCTTACTCATTCTTTCTATTTTTTTGTACCCATTAACTATCCCCACTTCCCCACTCCCCAAACTCCCACTATCCTTCCCAGTCTCTATTAACCATCCTTCTACTCTCTGTCTCCATTAGTTCAATTGTTTTAATTTTTAGCTCTCACAAATTAGTGAGGACATTGAAAGTCTGTCTCTCTGTTCCTGGATTATTTCACTTAATATAATAATCTCCAGTTCCATCCATGTTGTTGCAAACAACAGAATCTCATTCTTTTTAGGGCCGAATTGCATTGTGTAAATGTACCACATTTTCTTTATTCATTTAGTTTGTTGATGGACACTTGGGTTGCTTCAAAATCTTGGCTATTGTGAGCAGTGCTCCAATAAACATGAGAATGAAGATACCTCTTCAATATACTGATGTATTCATTCATTTTCACACTACTGATAAAGACATACCTGAGACTGGGCAATTCACAAAAGAAAGAGGTTAATTGGACTTACAGTTCCACGTAGCTGGGGAGGCCTCACAATCACGGCAGAAGGTGAAAGACACATCTCACATGGCAGCAGGCAAGAGAAGAGAGCTTGTGCAAGGGAACTCTTGTTTTTAAAACCATCATATCTCATGAGACTTACTCACTATCATAAGAACAGCATGGGAAAGACCTGCCCCCATGATTCAATTACCTCCTACTGGTTCCCTCCTAAAATGTGGGAATTCAAGATGAGATTTGGGTGGGGACACAGCCAAATGTATCAACTGAATTGTTTTGTGTATACACCTAGGAGAGGATTGCTGGATTATATAGTAACTCTACTTTTAGTTTTTTTGAGGCACCTCCAAACTGTTCTCCATAGTGCTTCTACTAATTTACTTTCCCACCAACAATGTGGGAGGGTTCTCTTTTCTCTGCATCCTTACCAGCATTTGCTCTTGCCTGTTTTTTGGATAAAAGCCATTTTTACTGGGGTGAGATATTTTTTTGCAGTGTTGAGTGGCATTTCTTTCTTGGTTAATGTTATTGAGCATCTTTTCATGTACCTATTTGCCATTTTTATGTCTTCTTTTGATAACTGTCTATTCAGATATTTTGCTCGTTTTAAAATTCGATTATTATATATATTTCCTATAGAGTTGTTTGAGCTCCTTATATATTCTGGCTATTAATTCCCAGTCAGATTGGTGGTTCACAAGTATTTTCTCCCATTCTGTGGGTTGTCTCTTCACTGCATTGATTTTTTATTGGCTTTGCAGAATCTCTTGAACTTGACACAATCCCACTTGTCCATTTAGTTGAAGTTTTTCTACTTTTTTGATGTAGACACTTACGGCTATAAACTTTCCTCTTAATATTGCTTTTGCTGTATCGAGTAGATTTTAATATATGTGTTTCCATTGTCATTTATTTCAAGAAATGTTTCAATTTTCTTAATTTCTTCATTAACCCACTGGTCATTTGGGAACATATTGGTTAATTTCTGTGTGTTTGTATAGTTTCCAAAATTCCTCTTCTTATTGATTTCCAGTTTTATTCCATTGTGGTCAGAGAAGATGCTTGATATTATTTCAGTTTTTTGAATGTTTCAAGATTTGTTTTGTGACCCAACATATGATCTATCCTTGACAACGGACCATGTGATTAGGAGAAGAATGTGTATTCTGCAGCTGTTGGATGAAATGTTCTGTAAATATAGATATTTACAGGTCCATTTGTTCTATGATACAGATTAAGTCCAGTATCTCTTTATTGATTTTTCTTATGGATAATCTGTCCAAGGCAGAAAGAGGGTTGTTGAACTCTCTAGCTATTATTGCTTTGGAGTTTATCTCCTTCTTTAGTTCTAATAAGAGTTGTTTTAACTAGCTGAGTGCTTCAGTGTTGGGGGCATTTATACCTATAGTAGTTATATCCTCTTGCTGGATTCATTCCTTTACCGTTGTATGATGACCTTCTCTGTCTCTTATTACAGTTTTTGACTTGAAATCCATTTTGTCTGCTATAGGTACAGCTACTCCTGTTCTTTGTGGTTTCCATTGGCATAGGATATCTTTTTCTGTCCCTTTATTTTCAGCCCATGTGTATCTCTAATAAGTGTGTTTTTTCTATGCAATAGGTAATACATTTTTTAAAAAACACATTCAGCCACTCTATGTCTTTTGATGGAAGAATTTAGGCAATTTACATTCAATGTTATTATTGATAAGTAAGGACTTACCTTTGTCATTTTGTTTGTTTTCAGGTTGTTTTGTGGCCTTCTTTTTCTGCTTTCTTTTTTTAATTAAGGAGTTTAAGGCCGGGTACGGTGGCTCATGCCTGTAATCCCAGCACTTTGGGAGGCCGAGGCAGGCGGATCATGAGGTCAGGAGATCGAGACCATGCTGGCTAACACAGTGAAACCCTATCTTTACTAGAAATACAGAAAATTGGCTGGGCGTGGCGGCAGGTGCCTGGAGTCCCAGCTGTTTGGGAAACTGAGGCAGGAGAATGGCATGAACCTGGGAGGTGGAGCTTGTAGTGAACTGAGATTGTGCCATTGCACTCTAGCCTGGGCGACAGAGCGAGATTTTGTCTAAAAAAAAAAAAAAAGAGAGTTTAATCCATTTACATTCAATGTTATTATTAATAAGTAAGGACTTACTCCTGCCATTTTGCTACTGGTTTTGTGGTTGTTTTGATCTTCTCTTTCTTCTTTCTTTACTTTCTGTCTTCCTGTTATTGAAGTTGATTTTGTCTGGTGGTATGTTTTAATTTTTTGCTTTTTATTTTTCATGTATCTGTCATATGTTTTTAGATTTGAGATTGCCATGAGGCTTGCAGAGATATCTTACAACCCATTATCTCAAACTTTGACAATATAACACTGATTGCATAAACAAACAAGCGAAAATAAAACTAATAAACACTTTACTCTTTAACCTCATCTCCATGCTTTTTTTTTTTTTTTTGAGACAGAGTCTCCCTCCATCGCCCAGGCTGGAGTGCAGTGGCGCAATCTTGGCTCACTGCAAGCTCCGCCTCCCGGGTTTACGCCATTCTCCTGCCTCAGCCTCCCGAGTAGCTGGGACTACAGGCACCCGCCACCACACCTGGCTAATTTTTTGTATTTTTAGTAGAGACAGGGTTTCACCGTGTTAGCCAGGATGGTCTCGATATCCTGACCTCATGATTCGCCTGCCTTGGACTCCCAAAGTGCTGGGATTACAGGCGTGAGCCACTGTGCCCAGCCCATCTCCACACTTTTTAACTTTTTGTTTTCCCTATCTGTATCTTACAGTACTGTCTATGTCTTGAAAAGTTGTCATAGTTATTATTTTTGATTGGTTCATCTTTTCCTCTTTCTACATAAGATATGAGTAGTTTACACACCACAGTTACAGTCTTATAATTTCTGTGTACTTACTCTTACCAGTGAATCTGTACCTTCAGGTGATTACTTATTGCTCATTAACATCCTTTTCTTTTTGACTGAAGTACTGCCTTTAGCGTTTCTTGTAGGGCATGTCTGGTGATGAAATTCCACAACTTTTGTTTGTGTGGAAAGCATTTATTTCTCCTTCACATTTGAAGGATATTTTTTGTAGAATATACTATTCTAGGGTAAAGGTTTTTTTCTCTTCAATGCTTTAAACATGTCATGTCACTCTCTCCTGGTCTGTAAGGTTTCCACTGAAAATCCTGCTAGAAGTATTGGAGATCCATTGTATGTTACTTGTTTCTTTTCTTTTGCTGCTTTTAGGTATCCTTTCTTTATTCTTCATCTTTGAGAGTTTATTAATTGCCTTTAGGTAGTCTTCTTTGGGTTAAATCTGCTTGGTGTTCTATAACCTTCCTGTATTAGGGTATTGATACTTTTCCCTAGGTTTGGGAAGTTCTCTGTTATTATCCTTTTGAATAAACTTTCTACTCCTGTCTCTTATTCTACCTGCTCTTTAAGGCTAATAACTGTTAGATTTGCCCTTTTGAGTCTGCTTTCTAGATCTAATAGGTGTGTTTCATTGTTTTTTATTCCTTTTTCTTTTGTTTCCTTTGTGTATTTTCAAATACTGTCTTCAAGTTCACTAATTCTTTCTTCAGCTTGGTCAAGTCTGCTGTTCAGGGTCTCTGATGTATTCTTCAGTATATCAATTGCATTTTTTCAGCTCCAGAATTTCTAGTTGATTCTTTTACATTATTTCAATCTATTCGTTAAATTTGTCTAATAGAATTCTGAGTTTCTTCTTTATATCCTGATGAGCCCTTGGGCTATTGGGCCACCACAGCTAGGAATGTTCTGAGTCTCACTTGAAGCCAGTAAGTCTCAGAGGTAGGTATTTATTATAGTCTTCACAGTCTAGGCTTATTTGTACCTGTCTTTTTGGGGAAGACTTTCCAGGTATTTGAAGGGACTTAGGTGTTGTGATCTAAGCTGTATCTGTGTTAGGGAGCACCCCCAGCCCAGTAATGCCATGGCTCCTTGGTGATCTGGGATAAGATCTGGAAGAATTCTCCTGATCACAAAGCAGAGACTCTTGTTCTTGTTCCTTACTTTCTCCCAAACAAATGGAGTTTCTCTCTATGTGCTGAGCCACCTGGAGCTGGGAGTAGGGTGACAGAAGCCCCTCTGTGGCCACCACCACTGAGACTGTGCTGAGTCAGACCAGAGGCCAGCACAGCACTTAGTCTTGCCCAAGACCCACTGAAACCACTACCTGACTACCACCTATTTTTGCCCAAGGCCCTGGGGCCCTACAACCAGCAGGTGGCAAAGCCAGTCAGGGTTTTGTCTTTCCCTTCAGAGTCACGAGTTCCCCTAGGCCTCAGTTGGGTCAAAGATGCCATCTGGGAGCCAGAGACTAGAGTCAAAAACCTTAGAAATCTACCTGGTGCTCTATATTACTGTGGCTAAGCTGGCATTCAAACGACAGGAAAAAGTCTTTCCTTTTGTTGCCTCATCTTTCCCTTTGTTCCCTCTTCTTTCCACAGGCAGAGGAACCTCTCCCAGTAGCCACCACCAAGGCAGGTTCATGGGGAGTACTGCCAGGGTTCTGCCTATATTCACTTAAGGCCAAAGGGCTCTTCAGTCAGCTTATGGTGAATGATACTGGTCCTGGGACTCACTCTTTAGGGCAAAGAGCTCCTTTCTGGCCAAGGGCAGGTCCAGAAATGCTGTCTAAGAGGGAGGGCCTAGAATTAGGGACCCCAAAAGCCTGCTTGGCACTCTACCCTATTGTGGCCGAGTTGGTACCTAAGGTACAAGACAAAATCTTTACTTTTCCCTCTGCTTTTCTCAAGCAGAGGAGTCTTTCAGCATAACCACCATAGCTAGGAATGTGCCGAGTCTCACGTGAAGCCAGTAAGTCTCACTCATGGCCCATGGCATATGGGTGTTGCTGCTGGTTATTCAGGGCCCTAGGGCTCTTTAGTCAGCAGGAGATGAATCCTGCCAAGACTGGGTCCTTCCCTTCAAGGCTGCAGGTTCTCTTCTGGTCCACAGTGTGTCTAAAAACATTGTCCAGGAACTGGGGCCTAAAATGAGGGCCTCATGACATTGCCTGGTGCCCTAGCCTTCTGTGGCTGAGCTGGCATCCAAGATGCAAGACGAAGTCCTCTTTACTCTTCCCTCTCCTCTTCTTCTGAAGAAGAAAGAGGTCACTTTTGTTTCTGCAAACTGCACTGCCTGAGATTGGGGAAAGGGTGGCACAAAGTGACTCACTAGGTCATGTGCCCCCCACATCCACTGACTCTGAGCCCAGCACTAGGACTTGCCTAGGAATTGCAGTCCTTGTGGGCTAGACTTCCTTTGAAGTTTATTTAGGACCCCAAAGCACTTTAGCCCATGTGGGTGGTGAGGCTTGTTGAAAGTCATGTTTTGACTGCTGGGATAGGTATTTCTCTCTGGCTATAGCTGGTCTAAATTATCCCTCTATGAGTGCATATTGACTGAGTTCACCTGGGTTTTTCTTTCCTCTATGAGAAGGCAGCACTGAGTTCAATGAAAAGTCCCTCAATTGCTGTACTCTCCCTCCTTCAAGTGCACAGATTCTCCCCACCATGGAGCTGCTGCCAGGGAATGGGGTAGGAGTGATGTCGGTGATTCAAGACTGTCTTTCCTACCCTCTTCAATGCCTCTTTCAGTGATACGAAGTTAAACTGTGATTTCCCACTGATTTTTGGTTCTTATGAAGGTGCATTTTTGTGTAGATTTCAAATTTGATGTTCCTGCAGAAGGGACAATTGGTGAGGCTCTTATTTGGCCGTCTTGCTCTGCCCCTCTCTCTTCTTGGCCTTTTGGTACCATCTTTGCTGCCACTTTTCCTCCTGCCTTGAAATAGATTAGTTTTACTTTTTGGGTTCTTAATTACCCATTATATATTTTCCTTTACACATTAAATACATATTTTTTGTACCGTTACACTTTATATCTGAGAACTTCGGTCATCTAAAGAAATCCATTTTTTGTTATTTCTGCTGTATCATATGATGGCTTGTTTCCTTTTGTTTTTGTTAATATTTTATTGGTTCAACTTAATCTGTGTGCAACTGGAGGGTATAAATTGATGATGCTTTCCTTTGGAGGTTTTTATTGTTTCTGTTGAGAGCTGGTGGACAATTTTGATTTAGTACTGCATTAGTTCTCTTTGAGATGCTGAGCTTAAAGTGGGGGACTCCCCAGGTTTATCTTTTCCAACTTCATGTTGGCTCAAAACAGCCTCACACTGATGTAGGCATTTACCCTAGGGTAACCTGACTTCCATATTCTCTTACAGCTTACCACTCTCAAATTTTATTTTAGCTCTTTGTTTTTGTTGCTGTTCTTCTTTCTTCCTTCTTCTTTCTTTTCTTTCCCCCCTTTATTTTCCTTACTTCCTTTTTTTGCAATTTATTATAAAACTTGTTGAAATACATCTTAGAACTAGTTATATTGTCATGGTAGGGTCCTTCTACACTGCCATACTGCAGAAAGTGGAAGTCAAGAGTCTAATCTCTAGGCTAGAAAAGTCACTCCACCTCAGGTACTCTTCAGTTAGTTTTCCCTGTGTGAAATGGAGACAGTAATAAGTCTACCTGAAGATGATGTTTAGGCTTGCTGAGGCGGTGTTTGTGAACTCACTTTGCAGTCCTTAGTTACGTATCAGTTAGCACATAGAAAATGCTCGATTATTCCTTGTCAAATGAACTAGTAAATGAACATAAAGGCTTTACTTCCTGTGGACCTAGAAAGACAAATCAGAGCTTCTTTAACAGCTTTTTTCACTAAACCTGGAGAAAGTCTTGGCAGTGCTGCTCCCTTCCTTGTGAAGCCATGCTGGGAGTAAACTAGAAATAAAAGGAAAATATGAAGAGAATGTTGCTTGTATATATGAGCCTCTGCTGGGGATGCTTGAGAAGGGTAGTTGCATGAGGATGTGAGAAACGTGTTGACAAGATAAAACACAAGCAAGATGGTTAGTGAACTTGAGAACAGCTGCAGAAGAAATGAATATAAAACAATAACAATCAGAAAATTGCCGTACTAATATGGTTATGCATTTTTTTCATCTCAAGCTCTATTGTCTTAGAAGCATCTAATATGTAGTATGCACACTCTACTTGCCTTCCTTTTTCTTCATAAATGTCACCAACTGTGGTGTTCTTAGATGTTGTTTGTATAATTTAATTTCATTAATTTATTTTAAAAACACCAACATTGCCAGGCTCTTGTACACACATTATCTTAATTAATGCTTAAATCAACACAATGAGATGAGCATTTTTAAAATCCCAATTTCTCCAGTTAATAACACTGAAATGACTTTTATATAATTATTTCCTTTGATTTGCAAGACAAGACACAGAGTCTTTCCAGTCATGGCATAAAACAGATTTCTCTTTATGGATGCCTGTATTCTGTGACAAAATTTTGTCTTGCGTGTATCAAAAGCAATTGAGCAGTTGTTTAGCATTTGGAGTTGAATTATTGGAGTGTTTGCATTTATCATCCTTTATAGTCTTTCTCTTTGTTTGACAGATATTTTTGAGACTATCTTTTTTACTAAATTATTTATTATTTATTTATTATGTATTCCTTTCTACAATAATGAATCACTGCTAATAGAAGAGACTTTATTGTTAATGGGGAAAATATGAGAAATAAAAAATTTTGTTAATATATAGAGTTCATGCCATGACACCCATAGGTTGCAAACCCCTCAATTTGAAAAAGTAACCACGGAGAGAAAAAAATAATCGTTTATGTGATTCAGTGTCCATAGGGTACAAACAAACACATTGTTTGCAAGTAGCTCACATATTGCTGAAATTTCTCTTGTTTGTCCTCATGGAAAGAGTATTGTATAATATGGTGAACAACTAACTGGAAAGCATCCCTCCAGAAAATGCAGTTTGGGTTGATGAGGTAACTTTTTACTGTGTTCTTTGGAGCTTTATGACAAAGCATAAAGATATAGTACAATTCAGGGAAAGTGATTCTATAAAGGCAAATATGATACAGTCTGGGTATATAGCTCTCACACTGAATTTAGAAATATATGTATATGGATATGTAGACATGTAATTTAGAAATATAGATTTCTAGTATTTCTGATTTCTAATATTTAGAAATTTCTAAATATATGTATACATGTGTGGGCATGTGTATATAATATATATATTTTTAAAATGAACTTTATTGAAGTATAATTTACATAAAATAAAACTAGCCATTAAATGTATACCATTTGATGAGTTTTGGTAACTTTATATACTCATATACATATATATTCACCACCATAAGCATTTCTGTCACTAAGAAAATTCTTGTACCTCAACCCAGTGAAACTCCCTCACATTTATAAACAACTGCTGATTTTTTGTCTGTCAGTAATGATTTAGATTTTTCTTTTTGAGAGTTTCATGTAAATGTATGGTAATATGTCCTATTTTGTGACTGACTGCTTTTGCTCTGCATAGTGTTTGTGTGTGTGTGTGTGTGTGTTTGAGATAGATCAAGATTGTTGCAGGTATCTCTAGTTATTTACTTTTTTGCTGAGCAGTATTCTATTACATAACTGGGCCATATTTTAAAGGCCAATAGAAGTTTCTTTATCTAGAATGCCAATGATCAGTGTTGGTTGAACATTTTTCTAGAGTTTAAATATATTAATTAGTCCTCTGATATGGTTTAGCTCTGGCCCCCACCCAAATCTCATCTTAAATTGTAATCCCCATGTGTCAGGGGAGGGATCTTGTGGGATGTTATTGGATCATGGGATTCCCCATGAGTCTCTCATGTTGTTCTTGTGATAGTGAGTGAGTTCTCACAAAATCTGATGCTTTAAAAGTGTGTGGCAGTCCTCAGAACCTCTCTTTCCTGCTGCCTTGTAAAGATGGTGCTTGCTTCTCCTTCACCTTTTGCCGTGATTGTAAGTTTCCTGAGGTCCCCCCAAGCCATGTGGATCTGTGAGTCAATTAAACCTCTTTTCTTTATAAATCACCCACTGTCAGGCAGTTCTTTATAGCACTGTGAAAATGGATTAATACATTCTCGTCTCCCCAAAGTTTTCTTTATGCAATATATTTGTATGCTAAATTAACAAGACATCAAAATGGGACCTTTTCTATAGGCATGCAATGTGAAATAATCACATCATGGAGAATGGGATATCCATCCCCTTTATGTTACCAACATTCCAATTATACCCTCTTAGTTACTTAAAATGTACAATTAAGTTATTGACTATAGTTACCCAGTTGCTATCAAACAATAGGTCTTCATTCTTTCTTTTTTTTTGTATCAAAACATCTCATGTGTCCCATAAATATATACAAAAACTATATGTACCCACAAAAATTAAAAATAAAAACATAAAACATGAGACATTTTCTGTCATTATTTGCTAAAACCTC
The DNA here is from genome assembly GCF_009764315.1 of Trachypithecus francoisi. Taxonomy (NCBI): domain Eukaryota; kingdom Metazoa; phylum Chordata; class Mammalia; order Primates; family Cercopithecidae; genus Trachypithecus; species Trachypithecus francoisi. The sequence continues at coordinate 72,084,221 of NW_022681473.1, read as the reverse complement.
AAGAAAGTAAGTGAAATAGGTGGTAAATACTCCCACATTTCAAAGTGAGGTACAAATCTACCTGAATAGAGCTTACCTAGCAGGCAATCAAGAACTAGTTTTTCAATTTTTAGTTCACCTCTAGTCTCAGTTTTCCAAAGGCATCATAGTGGCCAAAGAGTTGTTGGCAATTAGAGCTGCATTTTTAAAAGAACATTGTTAACATGATACGTGGACACAGATGGGGCACTCATAGGGCAGCAGTGTTAGCAATCTGCTTTTCTCTTCATGGCAAGTGAGAGGGGCTTCAAGGAGGCCACTTAGAGAAGTTGATTCCATGTCCCTGGAGTCTGTCAAGATGCAGAACCTGTTACTGGATCTATGCCTGGGAGGTCTCAAAGTGGATACCTGTGTCTGGAGTTGCCTAGCTGACAGTAGAAAGAAAGATGGTAGCTGCATTTTAGAAGTACTTGTGCTGTGCTTCTACTAATGAAAAGTCAGGGTGTATTTTGAGGAACAAAGGTGTGTCTTTGTAAGGGGAATAGAGAGAGAATAAGAGCTGGCAAACAAAAGCATGGGCACCTGAGGCCATATTAAAGGGACATAGTTCGACGGAACAGGAAGGAGTATATATGGAATTTCCACATACAACCAGGGATTGAAAGAGAAGTGTATTATTCATGTTCAGCCACTGTAGGAGGAGACTGAAGCCATCCATTGAATGGGGCTTCTCTGATGAGCCTACTAAAGCATCCTATGAGGGAAAGAGCCAGGTGAAATCTCTCTTAAACCCAGAGACCCCAGGCATGAGCATATGACATGCCGTTGCCACTTTTCTATCTTTTAGAACTTTTCTGCTTCCAAATCTCTTCTCCCTCCTCTGTTGTTAACCCTGATGATACCAACAGCAACGTATTAAATAGAGAAAGAGAATAAAATTACATAAGTTGGAAATAAGTCAAACACATACCTCTGAAGCAGGCCTAAGCTGGAGGAGGGCAAACATTTTAAATCTTAAAAAGTCTAGATTTTTCTTTTATTCTTATACTTAGTTGGACATATAGCTACTAAGTGATTATTGTTTTGTGATTTAGAAACAAAAGAGCAGTTTTGAAATAGGCCTATAGGGCGTGTCTGAATGGACAGTGGGGAAGGAAAAAATAGTATTTTTTTCTGATTGCACATCCTAAGCCCAACTTGTTTAAAATTAACATAACTTGTGTACACTTGCCTGATTGCAATTTATTTTCCAAAATAGATTTTACTGCTCAAGACATAGAATGACTAACAACAACCACAATTTGTATGTTATCAGTATGCAATCATCTCAGTGATCAGTTATGAAACATACCATGTAATAGATACTGGACCACCACACCGTCACCAGTGAGTTGCTCATGACCTAGTGGACGTAGCCACCTTCAGGTGCTATCCATTATAGCAAGTAATGACTTAATTTTTTAAATGACTTAATTTATCAGATGGATAATTGTGAAAATAAGAATTTTTTTAGAAGCATTTGTGGTTTAAATGCTTCCTGTACTTGGCTTTCTAGATAAATAATCTATTGTATCTATAGTCAGATACAGAGTGTTTAAAATGGCAGCAGGTAGTTCTAGGCAAGCAACTGGGATTCTTAGTTTGAGCTCAGGGAAAAATTGTGGTTTAAGCTGATTCATTTGACTCACAGCAAAACCTCAAGGAGCAGTTGATTTCATCACATGGAAGGAATAAGGTGGCAAGAGCTAGGTGAACTATCAGTTCGCTAATCAAGTTGAAGAACTTGAGTACTTGATCAGAGGAGGAGGTAGAAGAAAACTGAATCCAGGTGAATATACAGATAATTTCTGTCCACCCACATGCTCTGAATACCAGGAGTGAGATGGCAAAATGATTTGGAGAAATGATTTGCCATATGTGAGGAATTAAGAATTCATATTTGGCCGGGCACGGTGGCTCAAGCCTGTAATCCTAGCACTTTGAGAGGCCGAGACAGGCGGATCACGAGGTCAGGAGATCGAGACCATCCTGGCTAACATGGTGAAACCCCGTCTCTACTAAAAAAATACAAAAAATTAGCTGGGCGTGGTGGCGGATGCCTGTAGTCCCAGCTACTCGGGAGGCTGAGGCAGGAGAATGGCATGAACCCAGGAGGCGGAGCTTGCAGTGAGCTGAGATCCGGTCACTGCACTCCAGCCTGGGCAACAGAGCGAGATTCCGTCTCAAAAAAAAAAAAAAAAATGATTCATATTTACTACTCTACCAATATTGATTTGTCAACAACAACTTTCAGGTAGAAAAATCCAGTGGCCTCTCCTTAGTCATCATTTTACTCGTCTTATTGGCAAATTATAATACATTTGAGACTTCCTTATGTCTAGAAACATTTTGTTAGCTATGTTTCTCAGAGACACACTTTCTGGGTCCTCCATCTACCTCCTGCTAATCAGTCTCCTTTATTCTAGAACATTCCTATATTGGAGTGGCTTAGGTCTCAGTCTACATGCATATTTTATTCTCTATCTGAACGCATTATCTAGGCAATTTCAACTGTCTCACATTTTAAATACCATGTATTTTCTGTCAAACACCCTAATGTATCTCTATTCCTGGCCTTTCCTTGAATTCCAGTATCAAATCCAACTGCCTACTCAATATGACCTCCCACTGATTTTTATCTTCAAACTTGCTATTCCAGTATTCTTCCTTTCTCAGTAAATGGCAACACCAATCTTCTTAGTGTTTAGAAAAGAAAAAAATGTTAGAGTCATTTGATGTCCTCTCTTCCTCTGACATTCTTTATCTGTTATGAGCTGAACTGTGGTCCCCTTCAAATTTATATGTTGTAGTTCTAACCTCCAGTACCTCAGAATGTGACTATACTTGGAGACAGGGCCTTTAGAGCGGTAATATTAAGGTAAAATGAGGTCCTGTGGGTGGGTTCTAATACAACTTGACTGGTGTCCTTACAAGAGGAGATTAGGACACAGACATTTTGTGCACAGTGGCATGACCATGTAAATACACAATAAGAGGTCAGCCATTTATAAGCCAGAGAGGCCTTAGAAGAAATTAAACCTGCTGACATCTTGCTCTGGAACTTCAGCCTCTAGAACTGTGAGAAAATACATTTCAGTTGTTTAAAGACACCTGGTCTGTGGCATTTTGTTTTGATAGTCCTAGAAAATTAATACAACATTCAACTTATCAGCATATTCTCTCATATATCTCAAATATGACCATTTCCCATCACTTCCTACATTCCTATAGTCAAGTCACCACACCTTTTATTTGGCTCTAAATCTTCTCAACTGAAATTTGTACCCCTATTTTTCATATTTTTTAATCATTTGTATTCAGCAACCAGAGCAGTTGTCCTATGCTGAATATCTTTCTATGGCTTCCAGAAAAAATTTAAAAAATTATAATACCCTGGACAATAAGGACCCTGTCCCTTAACAGTAGCCTTTCTCTTATCTCTCACCACCCTCCCCTTGCTAACTCCTTTCTTCTTCCTATTCTGTGAATACTCTACCAAGCATACACCCAACTTAGGGACTATGGCTTACTGTTCCCTCTGTCTGGAGATGCTCAAATGTCGACTCATCAGAGGAAAGATCCCAAGGACATCATGTAAAATGGCATTCCATCCTAGTCACCCTCAGTCCTCTTAAATGCTTCATTTTTCTTTATAGCATTTATCAAATTAAATATTGATTTTTTTTTGTAATTCTATCCCCCTAAAATGTAAACTCCAGCATTGGCAAGAATGTTGTTCTTTTAACCTTGCTTTGTTTAATAAAGTTGACTTTATTCCCAGCACCTATCACAGTACCTATGACATGCTCAATAGTCAATATATTTGTTGATAAATGAATTAATGTGTACTGATGGGTTCATTGTCTTGGCCAAGATCGGCTCAAGAAGGGGGTGTAGTCTTAGTATCAGGCACATTAGTTCTTGCACTTGGGAAGAACTGCAAAAACCAGTGAATGACATTGAATTGCAGACTCAATTTTGACAACCTAAATAAATCTTCAGAATTGAACAATTCAAAGTAATTATCCAAACAGCTATTTGCTTGCCCTAAGCAATGCCTACAGGAGGCCACTAATAATGCAGTGCTTTTGTTTGATTTGCAAAAGGTAATGGTTTTATAGGGATTGCTCTAGCTTTTGTACCTACATAATCTTTTTCTCCTTTGTTTATTCTGCTTATTTAGTTTATCTTTTTTTCCCTATTTCAGCACAGCTAGATTTTATCTGTGAGACTCTAGAAAACTGAACTTGGATCAGTGGATAAAGATACGGGGGAAACACTCTCGCTACCCTGAGTTACCAAGTAATACATTATCTGTGAGTATTAATGTTAAGGTTGGAGGACCCCTTGTGGGAGTGTTGCCGGGGGGAACATAAACATTGGATCTTAATTTTTTATGTCCTTAGGCTCACTGATTCTTTTACCAGCCTTTATAGGGATAGGAGGACAGAAAATATACCAAAAACAATATACTCATTATATTCATGGAAGGCAAGAAAGCCATAGCTTTTTATTGGTATCCATGATTTTTCACCCTTGGTAGACTATGAACCAATCAAGGTCAGTGAGTGCATTTGATAACCCTGGACAATAATGTTGGTTATGATACTTATGCTAATGATGCAGTGATGACAAGATTATATCTAAGTAGATTAAGAGCAAGGGCTCTGAAATCAGACAGATGTTAGTTCAAGTCATGGCTCCACTACTTGCCAGCCATATCAGAAATTCCAAGTTATTTAGTTCCTATGAATTTTAGTTTCTTATTTTTATTTTAAAAGAAGGACAATAATAGTACATATTCCAGCTTATTGTATAAAATTATGCAGAGGATTAATTGTAGAAAAAATACATAAAGCATTTAGCATAGAACCTAATCATAGCAAATGCTCAATATACCTTCACGTAAGCAATACAAATTGCAATAAGAATGATAATATCTGAACAAATGCAATACTAATTACTGTGTGTTTGCCATTATTGTCCTTATGGAAAGCAACCATGAAGGGTGTGAGTCTATCATTTTATTGTGCAGATGGGCCTGCCCACCTGGCCTGTGAGAGTGCACCAGCCTCAGCGGGCTCTGTGTCCCTGTCTCAGACCTTACTTCCATTTACCATGCAAATTACAGAATAGCACAGGGCAATAACAACTCTAGTATAATAGACTGGGAGATCTGCACAGCCTGCTAGGGTGGCTCTGTGTCCTCATTATTAGAGATGAAAATGTATTCAGCACCATCCAGGTCCTTTTGTGCCCACATTTCCATATTGATTAAACCTCACCATTCCAGGTTTCTTCAAATTGCTCTCTCATGCCTCATCTCCTTGTTGCCTTGCCATCTGTTTAATGTGTCTCTTGCTGGCCTGATGATCTAGGCTTCATTTTTCTTTGCAGGTTTTATGCAATCAATCAAGTGCAAATAAAAATGATAAATGGGCATCTATTGAGGGCCTACTATATTTCTTATACTTTGCATAATGTTATCTAATTCACAGTAATTCTATCAAATGGGTGTTGTAGCTATTCTACTTGATAAATGAGGAAACGTCCCCAGGGTCATAAAACTACCAAGGGGAAGGACTGAAAATTGAACTCTATTTCTACTGCTCTTTCCACAACTCTGTTCTTTCCAGTCCTTATAGGCAGCACCATGTATTAGGCAATCTTAGAGAAGGCTGATCCAAGTAAGGGAAGGTCCCTGTGTATAAAGAGTTTGCAGTTTAGATGGGGATTCACATAGGCTCAGGTCTATAGCACCCTGGTAGGTATTATAAATGAATGCTGTTGTTCATGGAAATGCAAAAGTGGATGGTAGGAAACAGGAGAAATTTGAGCATGCGTTTCTCTTCTAAAAAAGGACAATTACTACTCAACTATTTGTAACCATTGAGGAAGATATGTTCACTGTTGCCCTCTGAATTTTTAAGAGAAAAAAGAAATATGGAATTTTTGTGTGTATCTTCTTACTTATAGGTATTGGAAGCTAAAATCCAAAATAATAATAATAACAATACACAGATCTATAGAATGAGCTTAATAGTGGAGCTCATTGTCATTCTCCAAATGTCTGCCAAAATAATTTTTTTCTTGTTCTGCAGCACTGAAGTGTTCTTATTGTAGCCTGATATAGCCCGGAGTGTGTGAGGGTGGTGTGTGAGAGCTTAGCTATGTGCCATGTAGCTCATGTTGTAAACTATAGAGTTTAAAGATTGATAGATGCTCCAGGCCAAGATGAAGTGGTCCTTGCACATATACAGATGAGTTTAAGTGCAAAAAGGTGGCTGTTATGCTCCTAAGAGTTCTGATGGGATTATTGCTCATACACATGTTGTCATCTGAACCTGCAAGTCTTTGGTCCCAAAATCTCTGTGCCTTGGAGACACTGGTCATTTCTCTGCTGGTATCCTGATATGCTGATTTTATATTATATAATTCAGGTAAGTTAACTGTATTAGTCAGGATATATATATCCTATTAGTTCTGTCCCTCTAGAGAACATATATATATTTAATAACTCCAATTTATATACACATGTATATATAATAATATACAGATTTATCATATGTATATGATATGTACATATAATACATATGTATTATATAATATTCCATTATATGTAATATAATATACATCTTTATATTATATATACATACAGTACATATGTATTACATATAAATGGAATTTATTATTATATTAAGTATATATATTATTATATACATATAATAAATAGGAGTTATTAGTATTAGATGATCACAAGGTCCCACAACCTATGTGCCTGTCAGTGGCAGAGTGAATAAACAAAATGTGGTACATATGCACCATGGAATACTATGCAGCCATAAATTTGTTTAAGCTCCTTATAGATTCTGTATATTAGCTCTTTGTCAGATGCATAGTTTGCAAATATTTTCTGCCATTCTGTAGGTTATCTGTTTATGCTGTTGATTGTTTCTTTTGCTATGCAGAAGTTCTTTAGCTTGATTAACTCCCATTTGTCAATTGTTTTGTTTTTGTTGCATTTTTAATATATTAATAAGGGTTCATGCCATTGGTAGCATTTTAATATACATGCCAATGTGATAAACAGGTTTATCCTGAGGTTTTACTATTTAGTTGAACCATACAAAATTGCCATTTTTATAAATAAAAAATACTTTAAAATTATAGATTTTATGTGCTATTACCTAATGCCCTAAAGTATTTGTCTACAACTGTTCTTTTTTTATTTACATTAATTTTTATTTTATTTTTGCTCTTTAGGCAACTTCTGTTTAGAAGTTTTCATAAACTTTAAAAAATATTATAATTCTTATAGCAATTTGTTTCATAACTCTTCAGCCATAGATGAAGGCATTTCTCCAATACCACAACCTGTCAACTAGCACACTATTCAATAAAGAACCAAAGTTCTGCAATCAGATAGAACTGGATTTCATCCCTGGCATGGATACTACTCATGCAATGACATTGGGAAAATTTGCAAACCTTTCTGAGTTTCGTTTTTCTCATTTCCAAGTAGAAGGACTCGAGCTGAAAAAATTATCTCTAAATCTTCTCCCAGTCATAAAATTTTAAAATTGTAAACATGAAATATGGATTATTGTACACATTATTTTCTGAATCTGTTATTAATTATACCTTGCATAAAGTACCGATGATACAAGAATAAACAAGTCAGTAATTTGTGGTGATGTCAAGTGTGTAACAGAATGGTGTAATTAAAGAAGGACTGGAGATTCAGAAATTTGTCTTTGTGACTTCCTTGCTGAATACCCTCAAGAGAAGCATATAATGTCTCTTGACTTCATTCTCCTATTCTGTAAAATGGGCCTCACAATAATAGTGATTAAGATAGATCAGAGAATTATAATGAATATCAAAGAGGGCAATCCTTCTAGAAAGGCTTCAGAAGGTCCAAAACAGGCATTTACAGTTATGGGATCTCATCATCAGATAAACATTTTAAAAAGTAAGGAAATTACATGGTGTTAATGGTTTATTCATTTACCTTTTAAAATACTTTTAATTTATAACAGAGGCAGACTAACAGAAAAAGTTTGGATATTGTACAGAGAATTCCCATATATTCCATAATCAGTTTGCCCTATTAATAACATCCTACGTCAGACTGGCACATTTATTATAATTAATGAACCAATATTGATTTATTATTGTTAATTTAAAAGTCTGCACTTTATTCAGATTTCCTTATTTTTTCTCTAATGTTCTTTTTATAATCTGGATCTTATCCAGAATACCACGTTATATTTATTCATTATGTCTCTGTCAGCTCCCCTTCACTATGATAGTTTCTCAGACTTTCTTTGCTTTTGATGACATTGATACTTTTGAGGAGTACTGGTGTTTTCTAGAATGCCAGTATTAGAATTGAAATTTGTCTAATTGTTTTTTGATTAGACTGGAGTTAAGGGTTTTGGGGAGGAAGACTACACAGGTAAAATGTTATTTTCTTCACATCCTATCAAGGGTACATATGATCAACATAGCATCCTTTTTAAAGTTAAGCTTTATTAATGACTGAGCTAGTGTTTGCCAGTTTTCTCCATAATAAAGTCATAAAGTTACTCTCCCACCTCCCCGCTTTCCAGACCATATTCCTTGGAAGAAAGTCACTATGCATATCACATATTTTATGAGTGGGGAGTTATGCATATAAGTGATTTACAATTCTTCTGCATGGAAAATTTTCTTCCCCATATTTTTATTTGTTCAATCATTTCATTATATCAGTATAGACTTATGAATATTTATTTTTATACTTTTAATTATAATGCATTTCTACTTGATTTTATTGCTCAAATTGTTCATGTTTTGGCCATTAATAGTTCTTGCAGTTGGCTTCTGTGTCTCTTTGATATATTCATATAATTATTGAAATAATTTTTTGAGTACTTACTTCCTGGCACAACATGCTCCAGGCTCATCTTGTACCCCATCTTGTACCATCATTTCCTACCCCAGTTGTAGAATCAGCCATTTGTCTAACGATTCCTGGTTCCTTTCGTTGGTGAATGATATTACAAACCAAGATCTCAGTGCCAGTTGTGCTTCTGCTATGAGCGTGTCATTGCTTCCAGCTCTCTTAAGTTGGCACAGCAAGGGAATATAAGTGTGTCTAATAAGCCATTTATATACATGTACCTTTAGATATTTATATACAGAAACATATATATCTATAAGAAATTAAGCATGAGTTTATATCTCCAATTCTAATCTATTACCACTTGGATCATTTTAGCCTCTTTCCTTACTTATCTGTGAACTCCTACTCCATCAGAAAGGAACCTGGCTCCCACCATCTGCCACTCATTTACTTAATTGCTCAATTCATTATACATGCATAGTGGCATCAGAATTGTTAATGTATACTCTTATGGGAAAAAGCTATCAACTAGACTATGGTACTTATATACAGTGTCTTTTATTTTAGTCTTGTAGATTCTATTCATTTCCAGAGTTATTTATGCCTGTTTCTTTCCTCAACTCCCTCCGTGTTGTTATTTCATGTATTTGTTTCATACATCATACATTTTATACATACAGTGAGATTGTTTTGTCACATTTTTGCATTCCATTCTGGGACTTCTGACCTCCTAAATGATTTCAAAAGTTTCATATATTAAGATTTACTCTCTGTGCTGTAAAGTTCAATGGGTTTGACAAATGCAGTGTCATGTATCCTATATTAAAGTATCATATAGAATATGTTCACCACCCTTAAAACTCCACTGCGCTTCACCAGTTTAACCCTCTCTCCTCTCTCACAGAACTCTTAAAGACCACTGATCTTTTTAGAATTTTGTCGATTCCAGAATGCCATATAAATGAAACGGTCCAGTATGTAGCTTTCTCATAATGGCTTCTTTCACTTAGTAATATGCGTTTAATTTTCATCCCTCTCCTTTTGTTGCTTAGTAGCTCATCTCTTCTCATGGCTGAGTAATACTCACTTGTGCAGATATACCAGTTTGTTTATTCATTCACCTGTTGAAGAACATTTTAATTGCTTCCTGTTTGGGGTTATTAAAACTACTATAAAGATTTGCATAGAGGATTTTCTGTAGACATAGTTTTCAAATCAGTTGGTTAAATATTTAGGAGTATAGATGGCTGGATCAAAGGGTAAGATTATGTCTAGTGTTGTAAGAAACTAGGAAAATGTCTTTCAAAGTGACTGAACTATTAATATTTTGCATTTCCACCAGCAGTGAATGTGAGATCCTGCTCCTCTGAGTATTCACCAGCAATTAGTATTGTCAATTTTTAAATGACAAATTATGTTAATCATCTTTTCATTTGCTATTCTCCATCTATATGTTTACTTTATTAGGTGTCTGTTTAGGTTGTTTTCATGTTTTAAAATTAAGCTGTCTACTTATTGCTGAGTTCTAAGGGTTGTTATGTAATTTAGAAACCAGTTTTTTCTTTTTTTTTAAATCAAGGTAAGAGTAGAACTTTAAGAAACAAATTTTTAAAAACTGGATATGATATTTTGCAAGTACTTTATTCTTACCTGTGGCTTTAAAATATTTTCTTAACAGCTTATTTTGCAGAGAAGTTTTAAATTTTAATACATTTTAACTTGCTAACTTTTTGCAACACTTGGTGTTGTGTGTAAAGACTCATTGCTAAACCCCAAGTCACTTAGATTTTCTCTTGTGTTTTCTTCTAGAAGTTTTATAATATTGAGTTTTACGTTTAGGCTATGATCTATCTTAAAATATTTTTTGTGAAAGCTGTAGGATTTTACTCTAGTTGTTTTTGTTTTGTTTTGTTCTGTTCTTGTGGGGTCTCTGTTTGTTTGTTGTTAATTGTTTCAGCACAATTTGTTGAAAAGACTACCTCCATTGAGCTACCTTTGCTCCTTTATCAAAGATCACTTAATTATGTTTGTCTGGATCTACTTCTGGGCTCTCTATTCTGTTCCATTGGTCTGTATGTCTATTGCTTCACCAAGGTAGTTCTATTTTGCTTACTGCAGCTTTATAGTAAGTCTTAAAATTGGATAGTGCGAGTCTTACAAATATGTTCTTTAGCATTGTATTAGCATTCTAGGTCTTTTGCTTTTCCACATGAACTTTAGAATTAGTTTGTAGAGATCTACAAAATAGTTTGTTGAGATTTTGACTGGGATTACATTGTCTTTATAGACTATATTGTGAAGAATCAACATCTTAACAATATTATATTTAAATCCATGATCATGGTATATTTCTCTACTTATTGAAATCTTCTCTGAGTTCTTTCATTAGAGTTTTATGGTTTTTCACATATAGAACTGTACATATTTTATTATATGTATATCTAAGTATTTTAATTTTTGGTGATGTTATAATGTTACTGTTTTTTAAATTTCAAATTTTAATTGTTCAGTGCTGGCATATGGAAAGGCAATTGAATTTTGTGTATTAACCTTGTATCTTGGAAATTTGCTATACTCACTTATTAGTTCCAGAATTTTTTTTGGTCATTTTTAAAGGATTTTTTACATAGGCAGTCATATGATCTGTGAATCATGACAGTTATTTTTGTTCCATCCCAATTTGTATATGTTTACTCTCTTTTCTGTCTTATTATATTAGTTAGGAGTGGTGATGAATAGGAGTGGTGAGAGAACACAACCTTGTTTTGTTTCTGTTCTTAGTAAGAAAGCGTAAATTTTCTTGTTATTAAGTGTAATGTTAGTTGTAGGATTTTTTTTTTTTTTTTTGGTTGGTTGGTTGTTTGTGTTTGTTTGTTTTTGTTTTTGTTTTGGCAAACATCCTTTATTGAGTGAGGAATTTCTCCTCTATTCCTAGTTTAAAAGTTTTTATCAGCAATGGATGCTGGACCCTGTCACATGCTTTTTTTTTTTTTTCCCATTAATTGATATGATTGTATGCTTTTCTTTTCCATTAGCAGATTGATGGGATGGATTACAGTGGATCGGTTTTTCAGTGTTGAACAGTCTTGCATACCTAGAATAAATCTCACTTGTTTCTAGTGTATAATTGCTTTTAGACATGTTCTAATTGATTTGTTAATATTATATTGTGTGCTTTTTTTTTTTTTGAGACAGAATCTCGCTCTGTCGCCCAGGCTGGAGTGCAGTGGCCAAATCTCAGCTCACTGCAAGCTCCACCTCCCGGGTTTACGCCATTCTCCTGCCTCAGCCTCCCGAGTAACTGGGACTACAGGCGTCCGCCACCTCGCCCGGCTAGTTTTTTTGTATCTTTTTTAGTAGAGCTGGGGTTTCACGTGTTAGCCAGGATGATCTCAATCTCCTGACCCTGTGTGCTTTTAAATCTATATTTGCAAGAGATATTAGTCTGTACTTTTTCTTTCCTTAATGTCTTTACCTGATTTTGGCATTAGGGTTATGTTAACCTTGTAGAATGAGTTAGAAAGTATTTACTCAGCTCCTATTTTTTGGAAGATATTGTAGAGAATTGGTATCATTTCTTATTTAAATGGGAAAGATTTACTGGTGGAAACGTCTAGAGCTGGTGCTTTCTATTTTGGAGGGTCATTAATAATTGATTTAATGTATTGTATATTATAAAATACATTATAATAGAATATGGTTATATATTATATTGCTATACTTGCTTAATAGTTCAAGAAATATTTTTGTCACTTTAAAGGAATATTATATAATTCACTGTAATACATAATATAATTAATATTAAATATATAATTTATAATATATAATTATATATTACTATATATAATTCATTGAAGGATACAATCTAGCAAAACTCACACCAATTAAATAGAAAATATGAATAAGTTTATATCTATTAAACAAATTGAATCAATAATTAATAACCTTCCAAAAGAGAAAACACCAGGCCCAAATGGGTTCAGTGGTGAATTGTATCTAGCATGTAACGATGAAATTATACCAACCCTCTACAATCTCTTTCAGAAGATAAAAGTGGAGAGAGTACTTCCTAACCAGCATTACCCTAATACCAAAACCTACCAAAGACATTATAAGAAAACTATAGACCAAATGAACATAAATGCAAAAGGCCTCAATAAAATCTTAGCAAATTAAATTTTAGAATGTATAAAAAGGATAATATACCATGACAAAGTTGTATTTACCTCAGGTATGCAAGGCTGGTTCAACATTCAAAAATCAATTAATTTTAAAAATTAATTTTAAAAAGTTTTAAAAATCGATGAATCAATTAAGTAATTCCTCACATCAATAGGCTGAAAAGAAAAAAATTACATGAGTTGCACAGAGGATTGGGCACATTCCAAAAATTAAATTGTACTTGATCATAATCAACTTAGTTCTAACTATCAAAATCCATTCATGATTATATGAATAGATGGGAAAACATTTGACAAAATCTAACATCCATTCTTGATAAAAATCTCAGCAAACAAGGAATAGAAAATAACCTCTTCAACTTGAAAATGAGCATGTACGAAAACCCCATAGTCACCATTATACTTAAATGTTGAGAAAGTCAGAATTTTTCTGCTAAGTTAAGGAACAAGGAAAGAATGTCTCATCTCACTGTTGCTTTTCAACATCATACTGGAAGTCCTCACCAATACAATTAGACTAGAGAAGGATATGAAACAAAGATTGGGAATAAAAACAAAATGTCTTTGATTGTGAATGACATAACTGTGTTTGTAAAAAATATGAAATAATTGACCCCAAAACTCTTGTAGCTAGTAATAAATATAGCAAGGTTGCAGGATACAAGTTTAACATACAAAAGTTGGTCATGTTCCCATATACCAGCAATGAACAAAATGGAATTTGAAATTAAAAGTTTTGAAGGTATTTTCAAGACTCCGATTCAGCAAGGGTTGAGATATAAACCTCAGTGAGACTCTGGTTATCTCTGTTTTACGGTTAACCTGTTAGCTTTGTGGGCCATTGAATAGCTCTCTCTGCTCTTTAATTTTGCTCATGGCTTTCTGAGCCACGGCAGTATTCTCTCTTTCTGCCTTCCTACTTCTGGTCTTTGATGTGCCACTATGTAATTGGTGAGCACACTTTTGAAAATAATTGGCAGCATGTATGGAATTTGCTGTGAATCTGAGACTCTTCAGAATCATATCCGATATGTTATTTATGTGTGGCCATTATATTTTGCTTGCTTTTCATAACACCGGCAAAGCTCCTTACATATGATGGATTTGCTCCTTAGCTTTCAGGATTCACCTTGAAAGGGTTTATAACTTTTTGGAATTTAGTTAAATTTTCCTTTTTAACATCATCAACCCTCTGATGAGATTAAAGTTTCTATTTTTTTTTTTTTTACCTTATTCACTGTTTTCTTATTTTGATTTGAGAAATGATCTTTTGTGATCAAAAATTGAACCCTGCTTGTTCTATTTTTGTTATTATTTCTTTCTCACTTAATTGTAGAGTTGAAAATTCATTGCAAACATTCATCTTTTGCTTTTTGACTGGGAATGACCACACTAAAGTATTAAACAAATTTATGGTACTATTATTATTACTTATATTTCACATTTTAAAATTAAGAGGCAATAAATAATTTGCTAATTATTTTGAAGGATGTAAGAAAAAGGGTTGAGTTAGAAGCATCATCCATTCTGCCTATCATGTTGAATAACTTATCTCAGAAACACTGTTGACCATAAATAATTTATATGAGTTGCACAGAGGATTGGGCACATTCCAAAAATTAAATCGTACTTAATCATAATCAACTTAGTTCTATCAAAATCCATATGTAAGGCTCATTGTTACCTATTAGTTACAAGAAATAATTTCAGTACTTATACAAAGCTTCTTTTATGAACATTTATGATACCGAATTTTTAAAAAATAAGTTTAAGAAAAATCTTATAAAAGTACTATGGAAGTTTGAGGAAGGGGCATTTTAGAGACACAGGATGAAGATTTGGTGCCTGAATTCTATGCTTCTTATTTCCTCCAATTTTTTGGGAGGAATCCTGACAAAGGATTATATGCCAGGAAACAAGAGCCAAACAGAGAACAAACTTTCACTTTATTAATGACTAGGCAAACACAGGCCCAATTCAGAGTACTCTGGTGAACTCTACTAGAGAACACATCTAAGGATAGAGACATAAATGAAGCCTATTCCTCTTTATTTGTTGTCCTGAATTTATGAGATTGAATGCCAAGGAGAGCACTGACTTGACTTAGTAACATAGACTGAAATCCAAAACCGAGAAAATGAATGTTCAGGGTCCTACGGGCTTACTGCACAGACGTGCTTATTCTGTGGAGGCAAGAAAGACAGAAAATGCAACTTGCATTTGTTTGGGCTAATCTTAAGGTGCACAGTAACCCCAAAGTGGCCCATCAAGTGATTAGATTCTACTCTATAATATTACCTGTGTTCCTGGATATACCCATGGAAGTCAAGGCATCACACTTTTGATTAACTTTATTGCTTTTCTTCGTGATGGTTAATGTACATCAGAATATTGAAGATGGTTAGTTACATTTTTAAGGAAAGGGAGACAGATATGGTACATCATCAAAGGACAACATCTCGGTATAGTGTGTAAGGAGACAGAAATAACCCTAGTGGTTCCAGATCTTCCATTTTAAGCTACTGTAGACTGAGTAATTGCTAGAGTGAGAAAATAAGAGATTCTATAGGATTGAGAAATTCTAATAAATTTTATCCTTTTTTTAGTTCTTAAAACTAGAGTTAAAGGTTATGAAACATGTTTTGGAATTCCTTGCAAAATAACTCTGTGTTAATAGACTTCTAGATTATTATCCAGTGTTTCACGTAAGATTTGCATTTCAAGACTTCATGCTTGTGCTTGGTCTCTTAGTATCATCCTGCATTTTTGAGTGTTGCTGAAACAGTTGCATTCTATCTGTGCTGTCATCTCCCTGACAGCTGATGAAGAAGAAATATAATTCCAAAGCAGATTCACAGTTCCAATTCTTTAGTTTGGAACTAAATAGTTTCTTCTCCCATTTGTTTTCATCGAATCACTTCAGATCTGAAAATTCCTTACCAGAAGTAAAGATGGAAGGGCAGATAATGAGAGCTTACTAGAACTACTTAAGTCTTGAATAAACTCTTAGTAATAATAATAAAAACAATTACTTAAAAAATTGTATGCTTTATGTTTAAATTGTATTATTACACAATTGATTTGGTCCTGGTGATTTTGTGATTCATCCTTTAGATTTGAATTTAACTATCTAGTTTTTCATTTTCTTGGAGCTTTTCTAGAGGACTAACATGACAGTTTGGTAAATAAGTAGCCACTAATTTTTCAACATGTAGTTATTAATGACTTACAGATAAATTAAGCAAGAGGTAATATAATTTGACTTAGAACATTTTATGACCTATTTTTTTGCCACATGAAGAATTTGAAGTGATCTATTATTCTCAGGCTCACAGAAGTATTTTATTCTGACTCATTCACTCTGCAAATGAGAAAACTAAGGCTCAGAGAGAGGTTCAATAATTTAACACCACATGGTTACAAGTATGGTTAGTGGAATCATTGTTTAAACCTCAGTACATTGATATGTGCACCACACAATATTACATTGATCTTCCATAAATGTACCCACTGAGAAATACTGAGAAAAATTTTTAATAAATCGTATATATTCATAAATAACAGAGTTAGTAAATAGAGTTCATTAAGGCAGGATTATATGTATATCTTCCTGGTAGGGTGTTCACCCCTGCCAGACAGATTAAACAAAGAGTTTTGCACAATCCCCATTCTCTGTTGATTCTATTGGTTTTCTTTTTTCATATAATGACATGATTTACAAGCTAATGCTTGCATTCGCTGTCTAAGTGAGAAAAAGTGAATAAATGTTCTGTTAAGCTCAATAGAAACATGAGATAGCTAAAATGCCCCCAAAGAAACATTGTCAATATTTACATATAAAACATATTAAGGCTAACACACATCTGGACTGAAATGTGGCTGAATCTTTTGAGCAACTTCGAAAAACCCTGCCACAATAATTAACGTGGTAACAAATGTGAGAACACATTGATTTTTTAAAAAACGTTTGATTAATTGATTGTTTTTAACTGTGATTTATTTATTCTACCTCTAAATGCCCAATTTACTGTTTATTTTGTGTTTCCAGTTGGTAGGGAAAACATTTTAAACAGTGAAAAGAGAACTGGTGCTAATTTCGTTTATCCACATAAAATCTGCACTATTTGGAGGCAGCAAACTATGCCAGTAGTAGTAGCAACAATGAGTATATGAAAAATAATAATGACATAGTTTTTGTTTGGTAATATATATATATATATTTTAAACAAACTTTGATCAAGTGACTACCGTATTCAAGCTATTTTTTTCTCTCATGATTTCATTTTGATTCTGTAGTATAAATACCATTATCTTTTTCTCAAATGTTCATACTAATCCTGGAAGGTAAGCAGTTTGCTGAAGGTCAGAAAAATACTATGTAAGGGACAGTGCTGGGTTTTGAACACAGGTCTCTGTGACTCTAAAAACAATGTTTGTTTAATATGCAACTATATTTTAGCCTTACACTAATCCTGAGTGGTAATTAGGTCAGATATTACTATTACTTTCATATTATATATTTATTAGACAGGGTCATCCAGAGAAACACAACCAATAGAATGTATGTATATCTATCTATCTATCTACTTACCTACCTATCTGACACTAAAAGAGAAAGATATTTTATTAATTTAAATGAATTGACTCATATGACTGTGAGGCGGGCAGGTCTGGGATCTGTAGGGTAAGCCTCAGGCTGGAGATTCAGGTAACAGTAATGTTGTAGCTTTGACTTTGAAGGCTGGAAACTCAGGCAGAATTTTTATGCTGCAGTCTGGGAGCAAAATTCTTTCTTTTTCTGGAAACCCCAGTTTTTGCTTTTTAAGGTCTTTAATTGATGAAGCCCACCCACATTATGAAGGGTAATTGGCTTTACGTAAAGTCCACTGGTCACAGATTTTAAAAACATTGAAAAAGTGCTTTTACAAAAACATCTAGTCTAGTATTTCATCAAATAACTGGTTACCAAAACCTAGCCAAATTGATATATAAAATTAATCATCACAATATGAGAATCTCAAATTTTTTAGTAGGAAGCTATTGTAGGCAACCTCTAAGATGGCCTCCAAAGATTCCTGCCTCCTGCTCTTCATACCCCAGTGTAATCCCTTTCCTTTTTGTGTGGGCTGGACCTACTTACTAACTTCTAACCAATAAAAATCAATAAAAGTAATGGAATGGCACTTCAGACACTAGGTTACACAAGATGTGGTTTGCATCTTTTGTGTTCTCTCTTCTCTTGCATGTTCATTCTGAGGAAGCCAATCAACCAGAGTTAATAAGAAAACACATGAGAACCCTAGTAAACACCTTTTCAAAATACCTACTCACAATTTTTTCTGTTCATTTTTTTTGCTCCTGTTGAAGCAATCTGTGTGCTCCAAAATATAATCAGAAATCAAAATCAGCTCCTTATTAAAAAACACCTTTTTAAACATATACTGTAAAAATTCTCCCATGCATGCCATAACTTAATTGGAGAATATTTTAGTTAGATTACTTTTCACAACCAAATGATTTGATCAAGGGGTGAACATGCCATTTGAGATTCTACCCTTGTCTCAGGTGTACTTTGAGCCCATTTATGTGAGCAAAATTTATGATAAATATATATGCATGGCTCTTGGCCTTGATTTTGGCAATTAGCTGGTAAAATTTGACTGCACAGAACTGCAGCAGCAGCTTTCAGCAATGGCCCACAGATGGAGCTACTGGATTTGGAAAATCAAATTGGGCTTGGGACATTCTGTCTTGCATTTGTGTAAAAGTATAAAAGTTTAGGAATGATCCAACTTCCAGATTATCTCTGGTTTCCTTATAATAGGCCAAACCAACTTATAAACTTCCCTATGATAAAATCTGCAGCAGCTAAACAGCAAATGGCCTCAGGATTTTTTGAGCAAATTCAAAGAATTATATAAAATATTGTTTTCTATCTATTGGGAGAAGTGGTCCAATTATGGTTACTAATATCCAGGAAGCTCATGACTTTTGACAGCATCCTAGCTGTAAGGTCACCAAAATTCAGTGTTGTGATAAAGTGACATGTCTAGGCCATTTGAGGTATATTACAACTACACTTGTCCTCCATCACAGTTAAATACTAACATCTGCACATAACTTACTTGTCTTAAATTATTTATGGATAATGTTAAATGCATTCCTATACTGGTGGTACATTTTGCTATACTTTTTAGAGATGAGGAGAAATGATTGAAATTATATCTGAGAATTGCATGACTCTATCAGTCTAGGTTAACTATATCCATAGTTGTGCTATTAATACATATTATGCTCATTAATACATTGATTCAATTATTTGACAAATATTTCTTGAGTACCTGCAGTAAATTGGACAATATTCTTGGTGCTGGACATACGATGGTGAATAAGACACACAAGATCTTTGATTTTTATGAAGCTTACTTCCTAGAAGAAGGAATCTGGCATTGAAAAAACACACAAACAAAAAAAACCCAAAACAATTTCAGTTATTTATGTGGTATGAGTTTCCCGTTGCTGCTGTAACAAATTATTACAAATTCTGGGCCCACAGCTCTACTCTCTGAACTTTGTGGATTTGCCCTTAGGGATCATGGTTCTGACTTCTGAATGATACTTTCTTTTTGATGAAGGGTAAGAAATGTTTGCATATGAGTAGTCTTATGTCTGTAGAATTGTAGGAGTCCAACACTTCTTTTCTTTTATTTCATCTTTTCTTTGTCCCTTTCAGTCCAAGGTGGCAATATTTTTGCTAGCATGACATTCTCGAAACCTCACAAGTTTCTCACATATATCTCAGGGATTTACTCCATTAGACAAGGAGCTCCTTCACAAATCTTTTCTGGAAAATTCCACCTTTATTCTTGGTTTATGATTAGAGGGCTGAGAGAATCCATGAGTTACGTGCCTAATCTCTTCACAGAGCCTTCTGTGTGATTGAATCTCTGACCTTTGATCCTTCTGAGGTACTAACAATAGGTGGTCCAGCCCCATCCTTGATTGTCTCCTACAGCATGTTTCCCTGACAACGAATCTCCTGAATTTAGTGTCTTTTGCCATCTTTTGAGAATTTCCCAAATCAATAGGTACTGGTTCTTTTTTGTTCAATACTTCTTCCCTCAATTTATTTCTTTCTTGTCACATTTTACTATAAGCAGGAAGAAGAAATCGGACTGCAACTCCAGGCTGCACCTTCAATATTTTACTTAGAAATCTCCCCAAATATTCAAATTTATTGCTTATAAACTCTACTTTCCATATAATTGTAGGACACGATTCTTCTAAGTTGTGTTTCCATTTTACAGCAAGGATCCCGAATTCCTCCAATGGTCTTTTTTGCTCTTTTAATTCTGCATATTGACCTTTTATTAGAATTTAGTTAAGTTTGACAAGCATTGAGTACTTGCTTTGTGCTAGGCAATGTGGTAGAAATGGTATGGGTAAGAAAAAGATCATGTCCCTATCCTCAGTGAGTTCATAGTCTAGTGCAAGATATGTTGTGACTTTTACATATAAAAGTAATGACTTTTATATACATATTCCATATATAGTTATTCCATATGTATTTCATATGTTCCATATTCCATATATAGTTATTCCATATGTAGTGACTTGTATATATAATATATATATATTCCATATATATGGACTGTATGGTCATTATATATATATTCCTGTGTGTGTGTGTGTGTGTGTGTGTGTATAAGCATTTGGCTTTCCTCAGTAAAAGAGGATGTGTTCATAACTCTTTTTTGTTATGTCTGAATAAGTCTTTTTTTTAAAATTATACTTTAAGTTCTGGGATACGCGTGCAGAACATGCAGGTTTGTTACACAGGTATACACGTGCCATGGTGGTTTTCTGTACCCATCAACTCATCATCTACATTTCGTATTTCTCCTAATGCTCTCCCTCCTCTACTCCCCCCACCCTGTGACAGACCTTGTTGTGTGATGTTCCCCTCTTTGTGTCTATGTGTTCTCAATGTTCAACTCCCACTAATGAGTGAGAAAATGTGGTGTTTGCTTTTCTGTTCCTGTGTAAGTTTGCTGAGAATGATGGTTTCCAGCTTCATCCATGTCACTGCAAAGGACATGAGCTCATCCTTTTTTATGACTGCATAGTATTCCATGCTGTATATGTGCCACATATTTAAAAATCTCTCTCTGAGCAAAAAGAACAAAGCTGGAGGCATCATGCTACCTGACTTCAAACTATACCACAAGGCTACAGTAACCAAAACAGTATGGTACTGGTACCAAAACAGATATATAGACCAATGGAACAGAACAGAGGCCTCAGATATAACACTACACATCTACAACCATCTGATCTTAGACAAACCTGACAAAAACAAGCAATGGGGAAAGGATTCCCTATTTAATAACTGGTGTTGAGAAAACTGGCTAGCCATATGCAGAAAACTGAAACTGGACCCCTTCCTTACACCTTATACAAAAATTAACTCAAGATGGAACAAATACTTAAACTTAAGACGTAAAACCATAAAAACTCTAGAAGAAAACCTAGGCAATACCATTCAGGACATAGGGATGGGCAAAGACTTTATTACTAAAACACAAAAAGCAATGGCAACAAAAGCCAAAATTGACAAATGGGATGTAATTAAACTAAAGAGCTTCCACACAGCAAAAGAAACTATCATCAGAGTGAACAAACAACCTACAGAATGGGAGAAAAATATTCTATTTTGCAATCTATCCATCTGACAAAAGGCTAATATCCAGAATGTACAAAGAACTTAAATTTATAAGAAAAAAACAACCAACCAACCCTATCAAAAAGTGGACAAAGGATGTGAACAGACACTTCTCAAAAGATGACATTTATGTGGCCAAAAAACATGAAAAAAAGCTCATCATCACTGGTCTTTAGAGAAATGGAATTCAAAACTAGAATGAGATACCATCTCATGCCAGTTAAAATGGTGATCATTAAAAAGTCAGGAAACAACAGATGCTGGAGAATATGTGGAGAAATAGGAATGCTTTTACACTATTGATGGGAGTGTAAATTAGTTCAACCATTGTGGAAGACAGTGTGGCAATTCCTCAAGGATCTAGATCTAGAAATACCATTTGACCCAGCAATCCTGTTACTGGGCATATACCCAAAGGATTATAAGTCATTCTACTATAAAGACACATGCACATGGATGTTTATTGCAGCACTATTCACAGTAGCAAAGACTTGGAACCAACCCAAATGCCCATCCATGATAGATGAGATGTAGTGACTATTAAGTTAGCAGGATGAAACTATTACTACCAAAAATAATGTTATATCCTATAATAGAAATATGCCCAAGAAGTTAATAAAGGGCAAAGATGGGACACCTAATATAACCTGTAGGGGTAGGGAAAGTTTGGACAGGTTTCTTTCTTAGATGTTATGCCTTTTCTGACTCTTAAAAGATAAGTAGATTTGGTTAAGTAAAGAAAGAGTACAAGTGAGCATTCTAAAGAAAGAGCACCATAAAAAAACAATGGAGGCATGAAACTTGGTGTTACAATCAAAAACCTCTAAGAAATTCAGTTCCTATACTTTGAATTTTTCATAAATTTAACA
Source organism: Trachypithecus francoisi (assembly GCF_009764315.1). Classification (NCBI taxonomy): domain Eukaryota; kingdom Metazoa; phylum Chordata; class Mammalia; order Primates; family Cercopithecidae; genus Trachypithecus; species Trachypithecus francoisi. The sequence continues at coordinate 72,061,544 of NW_022681473.1, read as the reverse complement.
TTTCTTAATCAATACTTATTGTGAAGAATGAATGTCCCAGGCAAGGGCACTGTAGTAGTGAGTCAACGCTCCCATCCAAGGTAGAATGTGAATTGGGGCCAAGAGTAAAATAAGGCTATCTGTAGCTGGGAAAACAGTGCTGGATGTAAGGTGAGCAAACAGACTTGAATCTTGGAGAACTGGATGAAGTGATTGGTACAAGTTTGACCAAGTGGTTCAGATGTGAGGCTGTTGGTGGTCCCTGTCACTAGTGCTTGGCACAGAGTTGGGACAGGGGTGTTTTATGACAAGTAGAATCAGATAAAGGAAGAATACTTTTTATTTCTGCTCTTGAACTCTTCAAAAGAAAACAAGGAAATGATTTATAAATCAAAACTAGGATGCCAGGTCTGACATCAATTAATGTGTCATGTGCTAAGAAGTTCCCCTGGTAGATAAACACCAAGCTGATTCAAAGAGTGATCTTGGATAATAAGAGACAGGTAATGACAGGAACATACGCCTTCCCAGATGCAAAAGATATTAAGCAGGGATCAGGAGAGAATAAGTTGCATGCATAAAGTCTCTGTCCTTCTCTCCTTAGGAATTATCAGGAGGATATGTTTGTAAATTTCATATGGCCAAAGAACTTGAGTTTTGAAGGGAGGAGGAATAAAGCATGAATTCAGTGACAACCAGATGCTAAGCATATAACACTTGCATACTTTGGGTAAAACCTCATGATAATCCTATGGAACTAGTTATATCCTGATGGAAAAAAGGGACATCCAGAATGGCTGAGTGCCTGGTCTGAGATTCATCACCAGCACATAAATGTGAGTCTGCTTAGCTACAAATAGTATATTCTTCCCACTCTACTACACTGTCCACTGAAAGTATAGATCTTATTTAAAAGAAATTCAGACAGATGACAGGAAAATGCACATTCAGAGTGGGGACAGTGAGTATAAGAATGTAGAAGTGGCCTGGCCTGGGAATTCAGTATAACAGCATTCTGTTCCTGTTTCTGTCATTGACCCAGAGACAGTGATACATTATTCCCCCATCTCTGGGCCTCAGTTTAAACGAGGTATTTGGATAAGAAAAAATGCCAAACTTTTTTTAGCTGAAGGAGTCTAGGCTTTGATGGTAATTCTTTAGGTTGGTAATAAATAGTTAAATTTTGCTGTGAGAGGTTTTTTTTAAATCATGTTAGACTTCTGATGCATCATTCATTCATTATGCTATAACTGGGTGCTCAAAAGGCCCCATTGTCTGCACCTTTCCAGCCCTACTGCTCACTTTCTATGTGACCTTGTTTCTTCATATTTCAGTGTGGATTGCAATAAAATGCACTTCATAGAGTTTTTGTGAAGAAACAAATTGATGTGGGTAAAGTGCTTATACCAAAGTCTGGCACATACAAATAGTTTGATAAATGTAATATTATGCATAATATATGATTATGATTCTGACTACATCTCTACTCATTTACAACAATCTCTCTTCTCCTGGATCAAAATTTTCCCATTTTATATACTTCAGTCAACTAGGCCTTGCTGTTTACTAGCTGATTAAAGATAAAACATTAATCATTGATAGTGATAACAAATTACCATACTCCCCTTCTGGAGAACATGTTCACATTTTGATAGGATCTTCTGATGTCTGGACACAGAAAGAGCAGTGGGAGGGGTCGTTGCATGAGCAAAGACAAAGAGTGGGACACTGACTGTGAGTCCTTTGAGTCTTGTTTTTACCTTTCAGCCCAAGCATGACTTTTGAATTGATGGAATAGAAAGAATACTTCAGCGGTCCAGGTAGAGGTTCTCATAAAAAGCCCTAGAGATGCTTAGCAGGTTCTTCTCTAATAGAGGCAGAAACTCTTTATGATGAGATGCGAAACAACTTTGTTTTCTTTTTGCAATCCTTGATTCATTTGAACAGCTAAAATGGTTATTTGTTTGTTTTTAAATTCTGCCCGGAAGGTATACGTTGTTAGGCTCATTCCCTAATCTGCAATCCGAGGCATGATCATCTGTGCATCCCTGGACTAAGGCCGCATGGAGGGCTGGATACCTGAGATTAGGCAGAAGCAGCAATTAAGGGACTGATACATAATACTGGCTCATGTAACCAGGAGATAAATGACCCTGAGGTTCTCCTAGAAAAAGGCAGTTTTGAATGGCAACCTTTGCTTTCTGGAGCCTGTTCAAAAATCATCCACGGACCTAGGCTAGGAAAGTGGGGGATGCCAGAGTCTGTGTGTTCAGTTACCTTAAGTACCTGAAGCAGGTGTCCTATGTTGGCAGGAGTAGATCGGTGCTCAAGATTATAGGAAAGGGTGCGGAGCTTTGTTTGATGCACTCAATTCATTCCCGGCAATTTTATAGAGTTTCTATCACCATACAAGGCACCTCCAGGCTCTCTATAAAATAAATGGCCCATCAGAAGTCATTGGATACATTGTGTAATAAAGGTTGTCAAGTGCCAAGAGTGTTTCAGGGTGGAGTGAGTACAGTATTCATTTTTATGGGAACTGACTTGATCACCTTTGTAACCAGAGAGAATGAACCCAGTAGAAAAGGGACTATATAGAGATAGAAGCAAATGAAGTATTATTCTAAAGGAAGGCAGCAGTGAACAGATTTTGCTTTTAAAGAAAAACTATCTCATTGACTGAAAAGAAAGAAATGAGGATCATGGTGGTTGTAGAGATCAAAACCATGGATGTAGAAATCAGATGGATGTAGAGATCAAAACCATGCAAATATTTTACATAATTAAAACAAAATTAATTTAGAAGAAGTATTTAAGCAATCGTCAAAGCTGCAAAACTGAACTTAAATATCAGGTTGGTTGCATAACCATATACAAAAAAGTTAAATAAGTTTAAATATGTTGATATATGCTAGGGATAAATCAATAATCACTAAGACATCAAACTGGCGTTTTTGCAGCTTTATTATTGGTAATAACACAATAAGTGGCAAGTAATTTTGTTCCTAACTTAGCAAACAAGGTTTTCAGCATAAGGGAAAAAAATACAAACATAGAAAATCAGATAATTAAACATCTACTATGATTTTATATTTGAATTGAAAATATCAGCACAAATTTGTTGTTTAGTTTTTGTCTTAAAAATGCTTATTCCTTAACTGCTAAAATGGACTTAGAAGCAATGGAACATCTTGTTTATGTTTGTGATTTCTGAATGTTATTTTCTATGCAAGGCAACTAGAAGCTAGGACTTCAGTCTGGGACAGGAAATGTATCTAATGAGCCTGGAATATCTTACTGTTTCAGAAGCAGAGAAGCTCTCAGAAAGTGTCAAGGATTTTTGAAAACGATCTAGGATTCATATAAAGGGCTCCTGCTAGCTAAAATGGAATAATTTGAACATGAAAGAGAATAATGACAATGGACTGAAATATAACAACCTAGATAAATCTATGAGTAACAAAACTCAAAAAAACCCACAAAATATTTTGTTATATTTGGAGGTTATTTTGGCACCAACGTATTAGTCTAAAAATCAATAAAATAATGAATCAGTTATTTGTGCTTACCTTCATGAATTTTATTTCAGGGCAATGAAATGGTGAGAAGGCAATGTTCTTATTTGTAGAAGAATTGGAGTTAATAAACACAGAAGGAATGATGAATTTAGAAAATTGCCATTTGAGATCCCTAATGTGGAAAAATAGTTTATGCAAAGATTATCAATGGTATTAAAACTAATAGACAAAGAAAATCGATAGATTACACTGAAAACACTTGTACCTAATAATCTAAACACTTCTAAACTAAAAGTAGGGCAATCAACCATGACGTGTTTCCTAATAAGATATAATAGAAGGCGTAAATGTATATAGTTTCATCATGGAGGTATGAGGTATTCTTGCAAAACCAAACAAGACAAAAATGAACAAACAAACAAAGCCCTGAGTGCAGTCAAGCACACAGATCTAGCTACTAATGTTCTAGAAATGTGGGAGGTAAAAGAAAAAGCTAAACACCATGGGAAAATGATCAGTTAAATTAAAAATGTGGAACAATATACAGGACAAATGACACATTTCCTTTAAAAAATAAATGGCAGCACAAGGATAGATTTTAGTAAGGATCCGCAATGGAAAAGTCTAGGAGTATAAGAAAATGTAGGTGCATATATGAAGACAGTAGAAATAAACTTTATGCAGACCAGAATCAATAGCAAAGAGATAAGGTCTGGGAAGAAATCAACAGGTAGAAAGGCAGGGAAGGGAGGGTCAATAGAGTATGTGGGAAAACAGCCTGTTACATGGCAAGAATGACGTCGTTTTGAAGCAGAGTTGCCATGATTACTGATGTTTGACCTTCACACACCAAAGTGTTCTGGGGTTAGTTCTTTAAACAATGCCTGAAGCATAGATAACCTTTCATCAATATACATACCTATTCTCCTCAGTGGTCATGAGTGTTGGCAAGAAAGCCTGAAGATATGATCAGTTGCACAGGTTTTACTCTCAAAGCTTGCTATATGAATAATACTTTCTGGAGGGCAGGTGTGGTGATTCACCATCTCCCAACCACCTGAGACATTGCTTCTGTTTATAATTCCCTATTATATGTTTCTCTCTACAAAAAGGTATTTGTCAACCTCTTTCTTTGGCCTCTCAGCTCCCTCATCATTTCAGGGTGGTAGGTTTCCACAGACCTGCTCACTGCAGAACAGAATAGAAGTCAAAGTGTTTTAAATCTGTCAATTGCTTTGGGCAGTATGACCATTTTTATAATATTGGTTCTTCCAACTAATGAGCATGGATTTTTAAAAATCTATTTGTGTTGCCTCTGATTTCTTTCAGTGTTTTTTGTAGTTCTCCTTGTAGAGATTTTTCACCTCCTTGGTTAGCTGTATTCCTAGATTTTTTTTCTTTGTGGCTGTTGTGAGTGGGATTGTGTTCCTAATTTCACTCTCAGCTTAGACGTTGTTGGTATATATAAATGCTACTGATTTTTGTACATTTATTTTGTATCATGAAACTTTGCTAAAGTCATTTATCAGTTCTAGGAGCTTTTTGACAGAGTCGTTAGGATTTCCTAGGTATAGAATCATATCATCAGTGAAGAGAGATAGCTTGACTTATTTTGTATTTGGATTCCTTTTGTTTCTTTCTCTTGTCTGATTGCTTGGCTAAGACTTCCAATACTATGTTGAACAGAAATGGTGAGAGTGGGCATCCTTGTTTTGTTCCAGTTCTCAGGGGGAATAGTTCCTATGAAACTACCAACGTCATTCTTTACATAATGAGAAAAAAATATTCCAAAATTTATATGGAACCAAAAAAGAGCCCAAATAGCCAGGGCAATCTTAAGCAAAAAGAACAAAGCTGGAGGCATCACATTATCTGACTTCAAACTATTCTATAAAGTCACAGGAACCAAAATAGCTTGGTACTGGTCCAAAAATAGACATACATACCAATGGAACAGAATAGAAAACTCAGAAAGAAAGCCTCACACCTACAACCATCTGATAATTTGACAAGGCCAACAAAAACAAGCAATGCACAAAGTACTCTACTCAATTAATAGTGTGGGGACAACTATCTAGCCATATGCAAAAGATTGAAGCTGGACCCCTACTTTTCACCATATACAAAAATTAACTCAAAATGGATTAAATATTTTAATGTAAGACCTCAAACTATAAAAATCTTGGAAGACAGTCTAAGAAATACTCTTCTTGACATCAGCCTTGGCAAATAAATTTTGGCTAAGTTCCCAAAAGCAATTGCAACAAAAACAAAAATAGACAAGTGAGACCTAATTAAACTAAAGAGCTTCTACACAGCAAAAGAAACTGTCGACAGAGCAAACATACAACCTTCAGAATGGGAGATGATATTCCCAAACTATGCATCTGACAAAGGCGAATAGCAACAATCTGTACAGAACTTACACAAATCAACAAGCAAAAAACAAATAATCCCATTGAAAATGGGCAACAGACACGAACAGACACTTCTCAAAAGAAGACATAAAGTGGCCAACAAATATGTGAAAAAGTGCTCATCATCCCTAATCATCAGAGAAATGCAAATCAAAACCAGAATGAGATATCATCTCACACCAGTCAGAATAACTATTATTAAAATGTCAGGAAATAACAGCTCCTGGTGAGGCTGTGGAGAAACGGGGATGCTTGTACACTGTTTTTGGGAATGTAAATTAGTTCAGCAACTGTGGCATGCAGCCTGGAAGTTTCTCAAATAACTTAAAACACAACTACCATTTGACCTAGCAATCCCATTTCTGGGTATATACCCAAAGGAAAATAAATCATTCTGTCAGAAAGACACATGCACTTGTATGTTCATCATTATGCTATTTACAATAGCAAAGACATGGTATCAACTCAGGTGCCCATTAATGGTAGACTGGATAAAGAAAATGTGGTACATATACACCATTGAATGCTATGCCGCCATGAGAAAGAATGAAATCAGTTCATTTGCAGCAACATGGGTGGAGCTGGAGGTCATCGTTTTAAGCAAATTAATGCAGGAACAGAAAACAAAATGCCATGTGTGATCACTTACAAGTGGGAGCTAAACACTGAGCACACATGAACATAAAGATGAGAACAAAAGACACTGTGGACTACTAGAGGGTGGAGTGGCGAGTGGTTATAAAACTACCTATAGGGTACTCTGTTCACTACCAGGGTGATGAGATCCACATTCCAAACCTCAGCATCATGGAATATTCTCATGTAACAAACCTGCATATCTACTCCCTGTATCTAAAATTAAAGTTGAATAAGAAAAAAGGAATTTAAAGTGTAGGGGAAGGGGAAATAAGGACCTGAAAAAGATAATATGTTAGTGAGTCAGGCTAAGGTAGAATACTGAAGCAGGTGACTTCTATGGTGGAACAGATTTGCAGATGATATTGTTTATTATGTGTCCCTGTGGATTACAGACTGAAGTTCAAAGGAGGTAAAGGCTTTGGAGTGAAGAAGGTTTAAGGTTAAGACTTGAAGTTTTTAAGAGCCATGTGTATGATTTTGAAGTGAAAAATGAAAACAAGGGCTGGAGAATCTAGAGACTACATTGAATAAAGAAGAGTTCTTAAGATGTTACATGTTGATAGTGGGGAGTAAAGGAAGAGGTGAGAGGTCATGAGTTTCAGTGGATGATGATTGTTGATGGGGAGGTAGAATGACAATGATCTGGAAATGGCAATGGGGAATCAGAAGAGTATCAAGAGGAAGTGTTCAGTAAGAGGGGTGCAGGAGAACCCACGTGTATTTGATAAAAATGTGATTGAATAGTTTCTTCTGGAGAAGACAGTATTTAAGTCCTCAGGGGAGAGCCGGCCTTTAGTTAAGAATGGACTAGGTACAGAGCGAGTAAAAACAGGTTAACTCAGGGGAATTTTTTTTTAAAATAGTGGAAATTGGTTTTCAGATAAATGAGTGGAAAATGTAGGATGAAAATTTGTGAATAAAATACATAGACAAGCATGGAATATAGGAGAGAGTTGAGTGAACTTCAAGATTGAGGCATATAGAATTTGGAATTGAATGTCCACTATATTTGCCTTTCCTTTGTGGGGATAGATATGGTGGGCTGACATAAGGTTGGTTTTACTGGCCAAGATATAAAGCTAATGAGCTCATAAGTGACTTCTGGCCCCAAAGAGCAAGACTTTTTCACTGTCTCATTTTGGTGCTAATTAGATCGAGCCAGGAATAGGCCCTAAAAGAGTACAGAAATAGGAGCCTGGGATCATCTAACATACTAAACCAAGGAATACTCACCAAGCAGAAGGAGTTTTGCTGCTCCTAATCCACATGAATTTGGCTACTATAGGTTTTTAAAAGATGTTTTAGGAGTAGAAACCCAGAAACTCAGTAGAGACTCAGGTTTCTACTCCTAGAACATTAAAAAACTATAAATAAATAGTAAATAAATGAAACTATGGTGACTGTGCTATCTCTGAGCTTAAAATCTGAGCCTCATTTACCTTGCCTTAATAATTCCTATTGTGTTGAACTATTGTATAGACTGAGACTAATATATATAATAATCCTGGAAGAGCACCAGACACATTTTTAGCTCTCAGTGAATGATGAATATTACCTCTATTATCACTATTACTGTCACTACTACCACTCACCTACTTACTGATCAGAAACTTTATGGCATTAATATATGGTTCCTCCTAATGTTTCCACCTAGCCATTACTTCTCTTTTTTTATTTCTTATAATGTACAAGACAGTGATAAAATATATTCAATGAATGAAGATAATTCTAAGTTTGTACCAGATATATCTTGAGAAATTTTGTAAATTCTGAGATATTTTATATATTCTGAATTTTTAAATAAATTTTTCAATACTAGTGTATTATATGATTAATCCTATAGAAGAGGTACTTATCTACATATGGTGAAAATCAAAGTTGATTCAAGAAGAAGATAGGGTTAAAAACACCTATTATCTAAGTATCTTGTTCTAACATATTGGAAGAGGTCGTACATGATTTAAATTCATGACTTGGCAAAATTTAAAATTACTAATAGATTAACACAGTTGTTTTGGATTAGTATGAAAACTAATGTAATTCTAAATTACAATCACTCATTTTGATTGATTCATAGTAATATATACTAATGTATACACAAATGCAATAAATAATAAATGACCTTCAAATTTTAAATTACTCAGTTCCAGAATGGAGCTTGTTGATTGGTTGGCTTGAGATTATTATTTTTTTTAATTCTGTTTTTGTCCAGAAACTCTTCCAAGCATTAAGATTGTCAAGCTTCTACTCACATGCCATTTTAAGATATTCAGAGATTAACAAAATATTGGATTGAAAATGAACCTTAAAATTCATATAGCCCAATGATCTCTTAGCTCTTAGCAATTCTGCCCTTATAAAAATAAGTTACATATATTGGAGACTCACAGCAACTCTTTAAAGCAGGTAGAATAATGAAAATTAATTTTTACAGATGAAGAAACTGAAGATCAGTCAGGCAAAGCAATTCCTCAATTGGAGCCTAGGACTTGAATTCAGATCTTCTGACTCTAGATGATTTAATCATTTTATGACATATTTTTCCTAATAATGGGCTTCAAGAATGGAGGAGAAAAATAATTTATTGAGCAATATGTGAAACAGTTAATGAGGTTAATTGGTAAGCTTGCCATTTGTTTTAATATACAAACAACCAGTGATATTGGAATGAGCAGAGGACTTAACAAGATTTAGGTGTAAGTCCCGGATCAGCTTTCTGAGTTTGGGGAAGAAAGATATTCTAATCCTTAGATGCCTCCCATGTTGAATGAGAATAATAATACTTGCTTTAAGAAACTGTTATCAAATGAATTGCTTTATGTGAAGGTGCTTGTGAATGAGAATAATCAGAATGGTTGATGTTGTTGATAGCCTTGTAGTTATATAAGGAAGCACATAGGTTCAAAAGAGTGACCCTTTCAATTCCCCAGTGCTTTTTCCTATGTGACCAAGGGACCAGGAGACACACAGTTTAACTTTGGAAGGGCTGTCTGGAAAGAATTCAAAATGAGTTTCAGAAAGCCAGTTGGAATTTAATAATGCATGAAAAATACACCAAGGGGAGGAAAGAACCAATTAGGAAGCAATTAAGAAGATTGCAATAACAATGTATCTTAATAAAGTACAAAAAATATTAGACTACAAATAGGAGACAAAGTAGTTACCTGTGGAAGAAAAGAGAAGTGGAAATAGAGTTTCCAAGATAGATATTACGAAAACAGAATAGAAAAGGAAAAACAAAACTGTATTTCACTATCTTTTTTTCTGCCTGTTCATATCTCAAGCATCCTTCAAAAACCTTTCCCTCTGACACTCCTTTAATCATTTATATTCAGCACTATTATTAAATTCCTGGTCTTAATTAACAGTCTTTAAAAATCTAACTCTCATAATTCCCCAAATAGAAAGTACAAATGGTTAGTGAACTCTTGAAAAATAATCAACTATCTTTAAATTCAAATAAGTACAAATTGAAACAATTTAATATCACCTGTTAGTTTGAAAATTATAAACAAATTTTAAGCATTTTTTAAAAAAACCTGCTCTCTGTTCACATTTGCATTTGGGGATCCTCCTTAATATTGAGCAGCTATTTGAAGAACAGGGATTTCTCCAAGCATGACTACCAAGCAAGTGTGGTGTGGAGGTCCGTAGGGACAGGAGGTTCCTAAAGAAACCAGAAGACTGGGCCGGGCACGGTGGCTCACGCCTGTAATCCCAGCACTTTGGGAGGCCGAGGCAGGTGGATCACGAGGTCAGGAGATTGAGACCATCCTGGCGAACACGGTGAAACCCTGTCTCTACTAAAAATACAAAAAATGAGCCAGGCGTGGTGGCGGGCACCTGTAGTCCCAGCTATTCGGGAGGCTGAGGCAGGAGAATGGCTTGACCCGGGAGGCGGAGCTTGCAGTGAGCCAAGATGGCGCCACTGCACTCCAGCCTGTGCGACAGAGACTCCGTCTCAAAAAAAAAAAAAAAGAAAAAAATCAGAAGACTGAGTCAATTGACACCTCAGCTCCAACAATGGAGTCACGAGAATTCAGATTTAGAACCAGTTTACTATTGATTAATAAGATTTAGAACCAGTTTACTATTGATTAATAAGATTTAGAACCAGTTTACTATTGATTAGTAAGTGTGAGAGGTGATAACTTCGTATCAGATGGTTCATTTTCACAGTAATCTCTGCTTATTGTTATACTCCCATCTGAGCAAAGGAGAGAAATAAGACTGAGGGATTAGCTATCTTTTCCAAATTCAGGGTCTTAGTGAAAATCATGCAAGTTATAGACATGAAACGGCTTTGAAAACTAATTAAATGTCATTATTATTATTATTATAAAATAGAACAACCTATTTGAGCAATATTAAATGTTAAAAGTTGCAAACAAAAGTTAATGGTGTGTGCACCTAAAATTCTCAATATTAAAAAAAAATAAGAAATTTTGAAGACGATTTTAAACGTTTACATTTCTTTTCTATTTTAAAATGAAATTGGACATCAAAGCCAAAATTGTGATATGGATATTTGAAGTCAGCTTTAAACAAGTTACATAATTTTTATTAGATTTGTATTTCATTATTTGGAATATTAATATGATTTCCCCAGTTACTCATTTAAATCCTTTACATGTGTCCAAACCCAGAGTGATCTGTCTGAGTACTGATCTGGCTACCCAAAAACTAAGAGTCTGTTCTATTAGCTTTAGTACCTTATTATTTCCACTTTAGTTAGATATAGTGCTTTATTGTGTACTTTCTTTTAATTTTTGTTAATTTTGATAAGGATATGGGCAAATATTCTTCATATTTGTTTAATATGCATGAGTATTTACCCCAGAATTGTTTTATGCATTCTGTGGAGCAACGGCTATATTTTATTTCGCAATTTTTTGAAATTCTGTGTACTTTTGCTGGGCACCACTTGATAGAGTGCTGGATATAGTGTAGTCCACTCTCCTAATGCATGGGGGAATCAGGAAGAATTTAAAAACCTGGGATCAAAGAATTGAAAGAAACTGTAAGATAACATAGGACCTGCCTATGCCTCGATTTCGCAGTTTGCCTGTCTAGACCCTCAGCACCACTTGACCTTTATCTAAAACTCTACCTACAGTTCCACCAAAGTTTTAGGGACAATTCTGGTCTTAGGAAGGGAGGGATTTGGGGAAACTATCACATTTAAAAGTCAAGTGCCTCAGTAATATGAACCCATATTTCTGGACTAGTTTTGACTTTTGATCCAGGTAAAACTCTTTGAGCTTCTGCCTTATTACCAAATAAAGTCCATTATAGGATCCTATCAGTTCCTGGATTCCCATTTTGATAACCTTCGATTACTCCATTCTCTCTCTACAAGGGCATTGCCGGCTTACCTGAGACAGCACTGTGAATTGGAGAGAACACCAGCTTTGGAATCACGCAGGTCCAAGTTTAAATCCTGACTTCATCATTTCCTGGTATGTGAGTGTAAATCCTTATTTACAAAATTGAAATATTTATCTAATCTATAAAACACGATCAATTATACCCAACTCAAAAGAGTTGTAATGAAAATCAAATGAGATTCCAAAAACTTGTGCTTTAAGTTTTTAAACTCAGAAAATATTAATTTCTTTTTATTTTCCTTTCCATTTCTCTTATCCATCTATCTTAGAAACTATACCATTCTCCTACACTTTATGTATATGCCACACTTAAGCTATAAGCTGTGTGCTTATAGATCCCCACAATGTCAAGACTGCTCTCACTGCAAGCCTGCCTGTGTGTTCCTAGGTAGGCAGTCTAGTTCTTTCATGTATAATGTACTCTAGAAACTTGTATGACAGTCACAGATGCAAAATAAATGAATTAAATATTTTAAGAGTTCCAGTCCAAGGCATCAAGTAGATATTCCCCAAATTATGATGTAAATATTCCATTTTACTGTTATATATAATACAATGTATATGTAATTATTTAAAATACAGATTAAATATCAAATAAGAATAAGAAAATATAGTTAAACAATTTTTTTCTTCAAACTGTTTTTCTCAGCTTATTCGAAAGACAATGAAAAACAGTTTTAACATTACACATGAAGGTATGCTGTTCATCATTTTGCAAAGTACTTTGCAACTTTGAAAAAATTTTGTAAAGGTAGTATGAATCACCAGCCTGTTTCTCTTTATAAAAAAATCTGTTCTACTTTAGGAAGATATAAACTTTTTGTTACATTTGGATTACTGGGATGCTTTTATAATGCCCCTTATAAAATTATAATTTTAAGTATCATTGGTAATTTTTTTTAAGAGAAGCTGCCTGCATTCCTTCCCTCTACAATGCTCATTCCTTCAAACAGAGGTGTGCTGAAGTTGTTTTGCATCAGAGAGGAGAGCTGATTGCATTTCTTTCCAATTATGTTATCATGGTGTCATATCAGCAGGCTATGATGGGAATATTTGAACCATGGAAATCTATAAATGCTACAGATTAAGAATATTTGTGTTATTTTATTTTATTTTATTTTATTTTTTTGAGAGAGTCTAGCTTTGTCTCCCAAACTAGAGTACAGTGGTGCAATCACACTCACTGTAGTGTCAACCTTCTAGACTCAAGCCATCCTCTCACCTCAGCCTCCTGAGTAGCTGGGACTACAGGCACATGCCACCACACCCAGCTAATTTTTGTATTTTTTTTTGTAGAGATGGGATTTTGCCATATGGTACAGGCTGTTCTTGAACTCCTGACCTCAAGCCTCTGCCCACCTTGGCCTTCCAAAGGGCTGGGATTATAGGTGTGAGCTACTCTGTGCAGACTATTTTTTGAGAGCTGGTTTTCGGAGTTACACCCTTACCCTACCATCTCAACCCTTGTTATTTCTGCTTATACTCAAGAGTCATCAGATTACACCTGAAATTATATGTTCTACAAAGAATCTCTTGAGTGGTCATCTTTATTTATGTGGGTTCAGGAGGCAACATTAACTAAGAGAGAAGAGGGCAATAAGCTCTTTGCTTTCTTTGCTTGCTGAGCAAAAGCTTAATCACGTTTTGGGTACCTTTGTACCCTTTATTTTTACAGGGTAGAAAGTCAATTATTTGTACAAGGCTTTCCAGAGTGAGAAGAGATCAAGACCCAGCTACTACTGCCCATATTTTCTAAAAGGGAAATCATTTAGTGTGGACCAAATTGTTTGTATTTATGACTCAATGAAAAAGGAGGTGAATATGCCTGGTGTATTAAAATGATAATGAATTCAAACGGAGTCTAAGGAAGTGAATTGGGTTTAATATAAAATCAGGGTCTGTGGGATAAGCCTTGCTTTCGCACCTCCTGCTGCTGCTATTGGTAGTAGCTCCCATCCTGGCCACCATGGCAATTAAAAAGTGGCAAGTGTCTGTGCCTAGGGAATAATTGCTGAGAATCAGAACCATTGCAGGGGATCAGAAGGAGAGTGTGATTTTGGAGTCCCTGTGTAGACAGGGAGTTGGATTAACAACGGTTTGCCAGTGGCAGAGGACTTGTGTGAGTCGTTAAGTGGGGGCACAAAATGCGTGAGAGAAGAGAAAGACTGGAGAGGTGGACAAGATCAATCCCACTTCTATTCATTTTCCATCTCACCTTTGGAATCAAGTCTGCCTTCCTGAGTTTGGGCAGTTTGGGAAAACATGTTCTCAGGAGAGGGTTGCTGGACTTTCTGATTTTAGGCCAGGGAGTAATTAATTTGGGAAGTTAAAAAAAGACATGACCGTATTCATTAATTCACCAATTCAACAAAGATTTATTTAACTCCCACTACCTTGAAGGCACTGTGTGGGTACTTGGGATAAAGCAGTGAACAAAACAGCCAAAGATCCCCACCCTCATGGACCACATTTGCGTTGTTTGTATTCTGAATATGTGGAGCAAATCACATTGTACATTTTCCCCACTTCTGCATTGCTCCTTTCTTCAGAAATTAATTTATAGCATTTGGTATATACTTTCAATTTTTCTCTTTCTTCACAATTATGTCCAAGCATTTACATTTTTGATATGCCTATGTATTTGTACTTTTGCACAATTATCACTGGTATCTAAATTTTAATGTATTCTATTTTTCATTCATTTGGTTAAATGGGTAATTAAGTCAAACATAATTGATGTGACCATTTTTGTAATTGTTTTACTTCCTGGAGGTGCTTAATAATTTCTTACTAGATATTTGATCAATAATTGTTGATCATTTCCTTCCACAGTTTCAAGGGTAATGTGGGATAGAGGCAGTATGGTGAGATTATTTGGTATGGACAATCCATAAATAAGTCAGTTTTTAAAAAAATGATAAATTCCTTCTGTTCTCTTAACTTTGAGTCGTAAACAGAAAAGCAGTCTAAATCTAATGTTGTAATTGTTTGCATTGGGTTAGAGTGCAAAGAAGATTTAGAGACTCGAATTGAAATCCAGTACTCTCTCTTACTGACTTGCGCAAATAATTTAAACTTGCTTAGAATCTATTTCTAATTAATAAAACCGGTGCAATACCCAATTCACTGGTTAACATAACAAATAATGTACATAAAATAACATTAACAGCTAAGCCTATCGAGTGGTAACTCCGTGCTGACACTTTCACAATTTGTCTCTTCTTTCTCATGACAAGTTTTTTAGGGAGCTATTATTATTAGCCCCATTTTACAGATAATTAAATTAAACCATGGAAGTTAAATAACCTGCCCCAATTCACGCAGCTAATAAGTAGCAAATGTGGGTTATGATTAAGAGCACATTTGCTATTGATCATTAATCTATTTGGCAAGGTTTGTCCACAACACTACTGGCATTTTGGGCGGAATAATTCTTTGTTGTGAGGGCTGTCTTTGCATTGTGTGAAGTTAAGTAGCATCTCTAACCTCTACCCATGAGATGCCAGTAGAACCCCCACTCCCAAATATAACAACCAAAAATTTCTCAGACCTTGCCACATGTACTAGAGGAGCAAAATCAACCCAAGTTTTTAAGAACCATTACTCTATTGCATGCTGCCTTCATAAGAATGTATAATATGTAAGCCCCCACAGGCAAAAATTAGCATGTGTAAGAAGTGTTCTAAAGAAATGCTGTTTATCTGTTTTCCTACTTTGAGTACCGGAAACCCAAACAAAATTCATGCTCATCTGTCAATGTATTAAAATACCTCACGGATTATTAAGGGGGATACTAAAAAGGTAATGAAGGATTTTTGAGGATTATTAAAACTATGACAAAAAATAGTTTTGGTTTACTAAATATACTTATGTGTGGTAAGCAATAGTTAAGAAAGAAGCTATATTGGTGATCATAGTAAGGATAATAATGATGATTATGATAATGATATAATTTGTCAGGCTTTGTTAAAATTACTTTATATATATTATTACATTTAATAGAAGGTAGGACTACCTATTATCACTATTGTCTGAGTTTTATAGATGATCAAACTGAGGACCAGAAAGGTCAACAACATTTCTTTCCCAAGGCTGGCAGAGCTGATCATGTTTTTCTGTTTCCTCTGCCTCTAATTCTGTTTAGATGTGAATTTCTTGGTTATAACCTGGTTCTGTGCTTTAGAGCATTCAGAGGGGTATATTTTAAACCTCTTTTGGTGATAATAAACACTTTTTGCTTGCATTCTAAAAACACTCCACAGGAACATTTTCTGCTTTTCACCACTGAACATTGCCTGGCAGACGTACCTTGGTGCATTATTAAATCTCTTTATGTTCCATATCATTGACAATACCTGGATCTAGGAAAAAGGGAAAGCAGAATTGCACAGGAATTCATATTGGCTTCCACTGAATACCTGTATCACACCTGTGATGACCTAAAAGCTTTAAACAAAAATGAGAAGCAACAACAACAACAAAATCTAAAACAGAACATACCAGATTTGCATCTGTTAGGGCTTTTGCCTGTGGGTGACAGAAACCAATAGATCTAGTATTACATAACATTAAATTGCTTACAAAATCTTTAAATGGACCAGAGAAGTAATGGGTTCAGCTTGGACCCATGAAGTCAAACACAACAGAGTCAGGAAAGGCACACAACTACACAATGGGACTATTCTTAGAAAAAACACTGCCACCACTGCCTGCCTCTACACATCTATGAAAGGATTAGATTCTAGAATTTAACTCCAGTCACCCCAGATATACCAAATGTTTCTTCACCATCCACTTGCCCAAAGAGTCTGCACTATGACCACAATCAAGTAACAATTCTCTTGCCATGGTCACTTTTGCATCCAACTCACAGGTCTGTGTCTACTTGGTAGAAGTTAACTCATGTGCTGCGCTATAGCTGCAACCATCTGAGAAATGTAGTTTTACCCTTCTTGTCTTCATAACACAAGAATGGAAGCTAGAAACAAGGAGGTTGAAATAAGAGCTGAATGGGCCAATTTACAGTACTTGTCACCATTTTTTATATGGAATTATAGAAATAGAAGCATGCTGTCTTTTCCTTAGTGCAAAATATTGAAAGCATAATCCATAGCAGTCTAATGCTTATAAACTGAAGCACACTGGAATACATTGCCTTGCACATAGTAGCGGTCCAATAAATATCCGTTGAAGTAAGTTAGATATGCAGTGCAACTATAAGGTACTCTAAAGGAAAGGAAACTTATTTATTGAGTTACTTCTACACTAGCAACTTTTTTTTGAGACAGAGTTTCACTCTTGTTGCCCAGGATAGAGTGTAATAGTGTGATCTCAGCTTGTGGCCACCTCCGCCTCCCGGGTTCAAGTGATTCTCCTGCCTCAGTCTCCCGAGTAGCTGGGATTACAGGCATGCACCACTGTGCCCGGCTAATTTTGTATTTTTTGTAGAGATGGGGTTTCTCCATGTTGGTCAGGCTGGTCTTGAACTTGCGACCTCAAGTGATCCGCCCACCTCGGCCTCCCAAAGTGCTGGGATTACAGCTGTGAGCCACCATGCCTGGCCTACACTAGCAACTTTATATACCAATTATATTTATTTTCCCCTGCAACCATATGAAAGAGCCCCATATTGTAGCTTTGAATACTGGAGGTCAGTAATTATGTGATTGAGTGAGAATCCAAAACTGGTAAATGGAAGAACATCTTAATTCTTCTTTCTAAAAAACCAAACACAATTTGGTTTTTCATCAAATTGACCTATCTCCCAACTGATTGGGTTACAGTACATATTTACTTATCCACATAAGTACAATTTTTAGGTTGAGTGCATAGAAAATGGACAGTGAGCATTAGGAGGCCTATTTCACCTTTTTTGCTCTTGAATTTCTGGAAGAGGATCTGCTCCTGAAAACAATATTCTCAAGAGAAGACCAAAACAAAAACATGATAAAGATCAAGCTTTAAATATAGAAGAGGTAAAGGGACAGGAAGCAGAAGTACAATTATGTTGTTGCCTTAAAAGAATTCCGTGTTCCCTAATGTACCTTCTTATACAAATTCCCTACTCTAACAAGACTGACACGTCATGTCGACTATTGCAATTCTCACACGTTTCCAAAGCATTCTCTTTCTTCAAGGACCAGATCAAATTCCTCTTATCTCCAAGGCCTTCCCTAACTTTATCTCTTTTCTTTCCTATGCACATCTGTGGGCCATGGTGTCAGTTACATGGTATAACAATGAATTTTCCTGGAACATTTTTTGTTGTATATTAACATTATAATTTCCAAAGTATACATAACTTTTTAAAAATTGAATCTTTCATTTTGAGATAACTGGAGATTCACATACAGTTGTAAGAAGTAGTACAGAGAGATCCCATGGTAAAGATACCCTTTAGTCTGTTTCCTCCAGTGGCATTTCATTGTAGTTTTAATTTACATTCTTTAAATGGTTAATGGTGTTGAATATCTTATGCTTAGTTGCTGTCTATATATCTTTCTTGAAGAAATGTCTTGTTCATTTCTATAGTCCAGGTTTTGATTGGATTGTTCTTTATTTTTACTGTTGGGTTTTGAGAGTTCTTTGTATATTTTAGAATACTAGTTCTTTGTCAGATATGTGGTTTGCAATTATTTTCTGTAAGTGTTAGTCTTTTTATCCTCTAAACATTTGGTCTTTTACAGACAAAAATATTTTAATTTTGATAAAGTCCAGTTGAACATGTTTTACTTTTATAATTTGTAGTTTTGCTGTCGAGTCTTAGAATTCCTTGCCTACTGTTAGGTACCAAATATTTTCTCCTATGATTTTTTTTTTCCTAAACATTGTGGAGTTATACATTTTATGTTTAAGCCCATGATCCATTTTAAGTTAATTATTGTATAACATATCAGTGTTAGGTTACAGTTCTTTTATCCTCTCCATGGGTATCTAATTATACCTTTTAAAATACCAGTTGGGCATATGTATGAGGGTCTATCTCTGGTTTCTCTATTCTCTTCAATTGATTCATGTTTCTATCCTTCTGCCAGTACCACACAGTGCAAATACTAATACTTTATACTAAGTCTTGAAATTCAGTAGACTTATTTCTTTACTTTATTCTTCATTTTCAAAATTGTTTTAGCTAATATAGTTCCTTTGTCATTTCACATAACTTTTTGCGTAATCTTGCCTATATTTATAAAAAATGCTGAAACTTTGATAAAATTGCATTAAACCTATATAACCTATATATCAATTTGGGGAAGCTTGACATTATTACTATGCTAACTCTCAAATGTGGCTTTTCTCTCCATTTACTTAGAACTTTAATTTTTAAAATCAGTGTTGTGTAGTTTTAACATACAAGTCTTATATATGTTTTGTAAGATTGACACCCTAGAATTTCATTTTTGAGTGATTGTAAATGGTACTGCATTTAAAAATTTAAATATCTATGTGTTCATTAGTAGTGTATAAAATACAATTGATATTTTATCTTGTGTCTTACATCTTGTGAATTTGCTGACCTCAGATATTAGTTCTAGAAGCTTTTCTTATAGATTCCCAGATATCTTCTATTTAAAAAAAGATATCATCTTCAGTTAAAGACAGTTTTATATTTCTCTTTCCAATCTCTTTACCTTTTTTTTTTTTTTCTCTTTTGTGCCCTAATGCACTGGTTAGAATTTTCCAGCACTATGTTGAATAAGATTGATGAGAATGGACATCCTTGCCTTGTTTCCATCTAACGGGGAAAGCATTCAATCTTCCACCATTGAGTAATTATAATTTTAGCTACAGGTTTTTCTACACAGAATTTTTTTAAATCAAGTTAAAGAATTTATCACTATTCCTGTTTTTCTGAGAGTTTCCATTATGAATGAGTGTTATAATTTGTCAAATGGTTTTATGCCTGCATGGATTGATGTAATCATGTGATTCTTCTTTTTTTTAACTGCTTAATAGGGTGCCTCACATTAATTGATTTTCAAATACTGAACTAACCTTGCATTCCTGAAACAAAAAATTATATTATATGCAAAGAATAACAGTTTTATGTTTTTTCTTCTGATCTGTATGTCTTTTATTTCCCTTTCTTGACTTATTTCACTAATTATAATTGTGTGGCTTTGTCATAGTGTATAATTCTTTTTATGTACTGTACTATTCACAAATAGAATTTGCAAATATTTGTTAAGGATAAATGGGTATATATTCATGAGGGCTATTGGTCTGTAGTTTTTTTTTTTTTTTTTTTTTTTTTTTTTTAGTGCTGTTTCTGTCTGGTTTTGGTATCAGAATAATGCTAAATTCATAAAACAAACTAGATATTATTCCTTCACTTTTTATTTTCTGGAAGAGATTGTGTAGAGTTAATGCAAATTATTTTTAAAATGTTTGTGAGAATAATCCTGTGAAATCATCTGGGCCATGAAATTTCAGTTTTGGGGAGTTTTAAAATTATTCATTCAAGTTCTTACATTAGCACATGGTATCCAAGTAATTTATTTCATATTGGGTTGGTTGTAGTAGTTTTTGTTTTTTGAAGAATTGATCCATTTCTTCTAATTTGTCAAATTTATGCATATAGATTTGTTCATAATATTTCCTTGTTATTACTTTGATGTCTGCTGTCAGTAAAAATATCTTCTGTTTAATTCCTGATATTGGTAACTGGCATCATTTCTCCTTTTACTTTGTCAACGTTGCTAGAGGTTTGTCAATTTTATTGATCTTTTGAAGAAACAGCTCTTTGATTAATTGTTCTTTTCTACTGTTTTTTGGTTCCTAATGTCATTGATTTTTACTTTTACCTTTAATATTTACTTTCTTCTGCCTGCGTTGGGTTTATTTACTCTTCTTTTACTAGATTCTTCAGGCGGGCGCTTAGATTATTGATTGGAGATGTTCCATTTTTTCTAATACATATATATTCAGTGCTATAAATTTCCCTCAGTACTGCTTTAGTTGTGTTTCATACATTTTGTTCTTTTGTATTTTTATCTTCTTCATTTTTATGTATTTTTTAAATTTACCCTGAGATTTCATCCTTTACTCATGATTTATTTAGAAATATGGTTTTTAGTTTCCACCTGTTTGTAGATTTTCCTGATATCTTTCTCTTATTGATTTGTAACTTGATCACATTGAGATAGGGTAGCACCATATTTGTAATTTTTAAAATTTCTTTTGAGGACTGTTTTATGATCCAGTATATGGCCTATCTTAGTATATGATATGTGGGCACTTTAAAAGGAGGTGTATTCTGCTATTGTTGGGTAGAGTTTTAAGTGCTGTTTAGATCCTGTTGGTTGACGATATTACTGAGTTTTTCTACATCTTTGCTGATTTTCTGTCTAGTTGTTTTTATTAATTGTTGAGAATGCATGTTAAAGTCTCCAACTAATATTATATTATAAATAGTTTATTTATTTATTTATTTGTTTTTTAATGTATGCATGTATGTATTTTTGGAGATGGGGTCTCACTCTGCAACCAGGCTGGAATGCAGTGGCGTAATTAAGACTCACCGCAGCCTTCACCTCCTGGCCTCAAGTGATCCTCCCACCTCATCTTTCTGAGTAGCTGGAATTGTGAGTGCATGCTACCATGCTTGACAAAGTTTCCAACCATAATAGTGAGGTTATTTATTTTTTCAACTCTACCATGTTTTGTTTTACACATTTCTGAGGTGAAAGTAAAGGGATGAAATGATGTATCATGCAAACATTAATCAAAGGAAAGCAAGAATCACTGTATTAATATCAGACAAAATAGACTTCAAAACAAAGAAAATTACCAGAGACAGAGACAGATATTTTATAATGATAATAGGGTCAATGCAGCAAGAGGACCTGGTAATCCTAAATGTGTATGCTCTAATAAACAGAACTGCAAACTATGTGAAGCCTACATTTTTATATTTTTGAGTGAATGTCCTGTGGAAAGCATATAGTTGGGTCACATTCTTCAATCTACTCTGCCAAACCCTCTTTTTTGATTGGTATATACAATTCACATTTAATAAAATTACCATAAGTTAAGGCTTATATCTACCATTTTATTTTTCTTATTTGTTATCTCCAATTTTGCTTTCTCTGTTTTCTTTTTTCTGCCATCCCGTGGGTTATTGGAACAGTGTTACACGCGCCAATCTCAAAACAATAATAATTTATTTAGCTCGCGATTCAATGATTTGGCAGTTTAGCCTGAGCTCTACTGATCTGGGCGCTTCTGGTTTCAGCCGGGCTAAATTTTTTTATCCACAGTAAACTGCTACTGGTGGGCTGGCTAGTGGCTCAGTGGTTTTAGATGGCATCGTTCCCATGTCTGATGGTTGGCTTGAAGTTTCCTGGGGCTATGGTGGTGAATGGACCACCATCTCTCATCATGTAACAGGGTAATCTGTACTTGTTAACATGGTTGATCAGCAGGTTTTTAAGAGAGAGTGCAGAAGCATGCACAGTCTCCTGGTGCCTAGATTCCGAACTGGCACTTCTGAAAGAGTCTACTGGCCAGAACAAGGCACAAGCCTACTTAGATTCAAAAGCTGGAGAAATAAATACCATCTCTTGATGGAAGAAGTTGTAAAGTCACATTTTAAAAGAATTTGCATATAGGAAGGAATCACAAATTATGGCAATTTATACCAACCATAGGATCCACATGTTTTTATATCTTATACACTCAATTATACTACAAAACCCTTGAGTAGTTTAAATAACATTGAGCATGGTCTTATTAAGTAGGAAAATTTAAGTGGATGAAAGGAGGAGTCTATATTTTAAAAAATCCTTGGGGTGTACTAGACATAAAATAATTTCTACGTGAGAAAAGTTTAATTTCAGATCTAAGAGGAAGTTATTTTCCCAGCAAAAAACAGAGTGGAATATGCCTCAATCAAAAGATTCAAAATATGTTGTGTTGAGCATATCTGTAGTAAATATTAAAAGATAAAAAAGAAAGGATTCAAATAACAAAGACCACACCACTCTTAGATCAGGGAAAGAAAAAAGACAAATTGGCAATTTTTTTTGTTTTTGTTTTTGTTTTTTGAGACAGAGTCTTGCTCTGTCACCAGGCTGGAGTGCAGTGGCGTGATCTCGGCTCACTGCAACCTCTGCCTCCTGAGTTCAAGTGATTCTCCTGCCTCAGCCTCCTGAGTAGCTGGGACTACAAGTGTGTGCCACCATGCCCAGCTAAATTTTTTGTATTTTTAGTAGAGACGAGGTTTCACCATGTTGGCCGGGATGGTCTCAATCTCCTGACCTTGTGATATGCCCGCCTCAGCCTCCCAAAGTGCTGGGATTACAGGCATGAGCCACCACGCCCGAGCCCCCCAACCCCAACTTTTTTTTAAATTGAATATGGAACATATTAAGGTTCACTAGAAAAAAACAACATAATTTAAACTACTTTTATTATAGACACAGTTTGAATACAGGGCAGCTGGACACTGACATCTAGGGTTGTTGGAGCCAGTCTATTGCTATAGTGGGCCTGAAGTCTGTGGCCTTGGGGCTGCCTGGTGCTGGGGGCAGTCTGGAGCCTGAGGCCTCTGGTATCAGCTTGGCACTGGAGCAGGCCTGGAGCTTGGGGCTGCAGGATTTATTCAGGCACTGGAATGGATGTCGGGGCTCAGTTCACAAGTACCAGTCTGAAGTCTGGCATTGTTGGGGTTTGCATGGTGCTGGGTTTAACTAAAGTGGGCCACTTCGGGAGTCTGAGGCAAAGTCCAGTTTTCACTTCCCTCTCCTTCCCCTAAATGGAGGGTATCTCTCTCCATGCTGGGCTGTCTGTGGTTAGGAAGACAGTGAGGCAATTAATGTAAACCCGTCCTTCCTACTCTCTTTAATGCATCTTTTCTTATTTCTTTGCTAAAACTAGGTACTGTGATCTCTCGCCTGATTTTCTTAGCTCTTATGAAGGTATTCTTGTGTGTGGATAGTTGTTTGAATTGATGTTTCTGTTATGGGAACATACACAGGAGAGTCCCTTCTGCCATCTGGCTTTCTTGGAAGATTTCAAATTACTACTTCAACCTCTTTATTTGTTACTGGTCTATACAGGCTTTCTGTTTCTTCCTGGTTCAATTTTAGTAGTAGTATGTTTTTAGGAATTCACCCATTTCATCTAAGTTATCCAGTTTGTTGGCATATAACAGTTCATAATAAGCTCTTATAATCGTTTTTATTTCTGAAGTGTTTGTTGGAATGGCTCCACTTTCATCTCTAATTTTATTTGAATCTTGTATCTTTTTTTCTTAGTTAGTATAGCCAAGAATTTGTCAATTTTATTTTTTTCTAAGAAAACAACTGTTGGTTTTGTTGATTTTTTTGTACATTTTTCTATTTTCTATTTGATTTATTTTTGCTTAGATCTTTATTATTTTCTTTATTTTTCTAACTTTGGATTTAGTCTCTTCTTCATGTTCTAGTGACCCTAGGTATAATATTAGGTTGTTTATTTCAGATCCTTTTTCTTTTTTAAAATACATACCCATAGGTATAAACTTCCCATTTAAAATGCTTTTGCTGTGGGTTTTATTATGTTCAATTTTCATTTTTGTTTGTCTCAAGATATTTTTAAATTTCCGTTTTGATTTCTTATTTGACTCATTGGTTGTTCTGGAATGTATTGTTTAATTTTCACATATTTTGTGAATTGTCCATCTTTTCTCTGGTTATTGATTTCCAGTTTCATACAATTAGTGTCAGAAAAGATACTTGATATAGTTTCTATTTTATTAAATTTGTTGACTTGTTTTGTATCCTAACTTATGATATATTCTGGGAAATATTTCATTTGTGCTTGATAAGAATGTGTGTTTTGCTGTTGTTGGATGAAATGTTCTAGTACATATCTGTGAGCTCTGTTTGGTCTAAAGTTTAGTTCAAGTCCGTTGTTTTCTTATTGATTTTCTTTCTAGTTAATCTATCCATTGTCTAAAGAAGAGTACTGAAGTCCCCTATTATTATTGTGGTGCTGTCTATTTCTTCCTTCAGATGTATTAATACTTGCTTTATACATTTAGATGCTCTAATGTTGGGTGCATATGTATTTACAATTTTTATGTCCTCTGGATAAATTGACTTTTATCACTATATAATTACCTTCTTTGACTCTTGTGACAGTTGTTGACATAAGGTCTGTTTTATCTAAGTATAGCCACACCTGCTTTATTTTAGTTACCATTTGAATTAGATCTATTTTTTTCATTCCTTCACTTTCAGCCTATTTTTAAAATTAGAGTGAGTCTTTTGTAAGCAGAAGGTAGTTGTATCTTGACTATTTTTATTTATTTTTTACTTTAAAAAATCAATTCAGCTATGTAGGGGTAGTGGTCGGGAGAATGGGGAGATGTAAATCAAAAGGTACAAAGTTGCAGTTATGCAGGGTAAACAAATCTAGAGGTCTAATGTACAGCATGAGGGCAATAGTTACAATATTGGGTGCTCTAACCACAAGAAAGAGAGGTAATATGTGAGTTATGGATGCTGGATATATTAGTCTACTCGACTGCAGTAACTATTCTACTATTTATAATTATATCAATATGTTTTGTTGTATACTTTAAATATGCACAATTAAAATAACAAGTTAAGTGTACCTCTGTATTATAAAGATAACACTATCAAAATATAAAAAATATTTTATACCCACAATTTTCTAGTTATAACATGAGGGTTTTGTAACTTTCACCCATGGCACTCTGATTGGGTTATATAAAAGACTAGAAATTTGAATAAATTTATAGGATACAGAATTTCCTATATATTTATTGACCCACCCTTTCTCTAAAGCTTAATCATGGATCTTTGAAAGGTACCACTCAGAGAAATTGGGAATGGCTGAACAATGGATAACTGGCCTTTCACTATATAGCTGAATGCTAACGTGTATGATTCTATAAGTCTTCTCTTGGGGGCAACATTGGAAAACTGTCTTAGAAGAGCTTGATACTACTGCAAGACATTCCTCCAGATGACTTCGGACTGACCCAGTTCTCCTCTTCTTTTTTTGCATACAGTTATGTAGAATAACTAGAATGTAATGGGAATGCAGTATCCTGATATAGGGAGGTACTGCTTGCAACAGTCTAGGCCTTGTTTCTGTCCCTCCTATGGCTTGTAGTATCTTGAGTTAGGGTGGAACTTCCCAGGCAAGCCAGGCTTTGTACCTCTCTCCCCTGGAAGCAGGATGTTCTTCAAAGTTTTGCCCAATGTGTCATGTAGCCCCCAAAGTGTCTGAACCTGGGCAGGTCCCTTATAGGGTCCTTCAGCTGTGGTGCAAAGTGGATCACGTGCAATCAAGACTCTATCCATCCTGGGCAGCTTGAGGAACCAACCTACAATGGATCCAAGAATTCATCTGTCCCTTGCTGCCTATCTGTAAGTAATAAACCCGCTTTATGTAACTTGTTGTGTGTGTGTTCTGTCTCACTAGACTCAGACATATAGGTAACCAGTGCATAATGAACCTAAACAGTAGCCCAGGATACAGTAGGTAGGAGTATTTGAACCTGTGTTCTGGTGGTTAGCGTAGTTATGATCTTTGCTATTTCCCACAAGGTGGGAGTCCTCCTTTGGGAATGGAAATTAGCAAAACTGCTTCTCAGATACATGCTTTCTGAATTAAGGGACACACAAGAATACTTAAAGAATTCATACCTAGAGAATTCTGGAAGTGATAGACTAAGGGGTGTGGCCCATAATGGTAGAGCAATAGTGAGTCAACCTGTGCCACTACTGCTTGGCATGGTAAGGAGAGGACATTTTTATTTCCTCTGGGACAAGTGAATACCAGGAAAAAAAGACAAGCTAGAGCCATGCTAAATGTACTTTCAAAAAACGTAGATGAGTAAAGTGCTCTGCTGAAAAGTGAGTAATTACGTCAGCCTCCAAAGCCTCTAAAGCCTCTGAAGAACCTACGTTAAGTGACCGTGTGATAATCAGAACTTGAATATCTACCAGACAAAGGCATTGACATCCAATCAGTGTTAACTAGTAGAGTGAGATAATTAGGGAATAATAAACAAAAAAAATCAAGAAAAAAAAAAACCTTTTCCCCCTCCTTCAGTCACAAAGAACAATGAGAATGAATGAAAGAATAGAATATACCCCTTTCCCAAACTTTAGAACAGAGCATCAGAGGGGACAAACTTTGGGTTTTTTGGTAGATTGAATTTTGATTTAGATAGGTTTGAACTTTTAAAATCAGTGAGTCCGTCTTACTTGTTAAAATATCACTGTTCTTGTAACTGATAATGATACTAAAGTGAAGAAATTCACCTTTGGTGTCATCATGGTAGAGAGAAGAGAGATTCACCAATGATTTAAAGCAATATTAGAAGAAAAATTTCCTTTTCATGACCCGTTGAATTCACAATGTTCAGTGAATTGGTTATATGAGAATTAAAGTATATGTTTTTTGACTGAATGGGCAAAAATGATTGCAGCAGACAAATTTCTGGTATTAAGAGCAGACAGTCCATGTGAGACCTGCCTTCCATTCCTAACTTATACTTTAGAATAAGGCCTATACCACATTGTTAATATATTTTTTCTGAGTGTAAACCCATTTTACATTTCATACATATCTGCATTCTTCATAACTCCTTGCTTAGGCAATGCAGATAGTAGGTTTTTTATGAAAATATTGTTTAGTATTATATTATTAAAGATTAGTCCTTTAATTTAGATAGCATGTGATTTTGATGTTTTGGTTAAACAGTATTTAGAGGAGAAAAGCACTCTGAGCAATAAATGTAATAATAGATGTCAATTTATAGCCATCTAGTCTAGCCTTCTCATTATGATGCCTCTTGTGCATAAATGCAAGTAATTTCTTGTTTTGTTTTTCTTCTGTATTCCATTTATGGCAGTAAAAGCAACTATATTGACACACAAAGTTCATTGCCTCTGATTAGTTCAATAAGCTCTGATCTCTTGTATTTAAGAAGTCCAGTAAATTTCTTAACTAAACTCTCTGTCTTTTATTCATAACCTGAAATATTTTATAGAATTAGATTTTATCAATTCAGATTTAGCAATTGTTTTGAGTTCAATTTTGTATTAAGCACTGAATTTGGCACTTTCACATATGATATATTTTTTAGTCAGAAAACCATTACATATTTTGATTTTATGTTGTTAAATTATTGAAGTCCTAAGATACTGTGTGACCTTCAAAAGGATCCTGGCTGGAGAGCATTAGAACAGCAGAGGGAATACGTAAGTGTTCCTGTCATGCAAATTACAAGGGAAAATACCCAAGCAACGTATCACAGACTTACTGGAGCAGTTTTTATTCGGGAACACTTGCAGACAGAGATGTAGAAAACGTACCAGTCTCAAGTTTCCCGTTACACTCTAGGCAGTGCACAGCCATCTGGCAGGACCAGACGTCAGCTTGCTGAAAAGAGACCCTGACACTTGGCTGTGACACATAGAAGCTGAATCTGGGGAAAGTCCTTGTCTTTTCCTGGGGGAGAATAGAAGCCAAGATACAGTAGGAATGTGATGTTGTGAAACCTGGGTTGTAGCTTTATCCTGTCATCTAAGTGTTCATGTTTGGGAAAGCACTGGCATCTCATCTGGCATAATGAGTCGTGCAATTGCAATCAAGACTTGTTGACTAAGGCTGATTATTTTATGCACTTGGTCATGTCAGTTTCTGTGGCATTTTGCTGGAGACATACTTCTTTTCTGGTAAGTTGACCTTCAAGTGATCAATCTTGGACAAGTTAATTCTTTTTTTTTTTTTTTAGTAGAGATGGGGTATCACTGTGTTAGCCAGGATGATCTCGATCTCCTGGCTTCGTGATCCACCCACCTCGGCCTCCCAAAGCGCTGGGATTACAGGCATGAGCCACCGTGCCCAGCCGGACAAGTTAATTCTTATCTCTCAATTGTATTTCTTCAAGTTTTGTACATGTTTTATAGATATTCTATCCACACAATGTTGATAAAATATATTATTTCAAGGAAAGTTTTAGAGCTGGATTTGAAACTGGGCCTTCTGACTCCAATTTCCTGTTATTATTTTGTTGCATTTTTGTTACAGTTTCTATAATCATTTTATAGCTGAAGAGAATCCATGACAAAGTCAATATTACTCTTTAGAATTTGAAATTTTTTCTTCTGTAGGAAACAAGGAGACAAAAAAAAAAAAAAAAAACTTGTGGAGAGAAGTACGATTTTAGTTGTCCTCAAGGATGCAAGCTGACAGTATGGTGGAGGATGACTTGGAAAAGGAAAAAGAACTAGATTTAGGAAAGTGTAGTACATGTAACTGTTTAGTTACTACACAAGGAGATTTAAGTAGATTATTGGAAGTGAGAAAGAGAAACAATGGACAGATGCCAGAGGCAGAAGTGAGTTGTTAGTAATGGGGAGAGAGGAAAACAGAATTCTTGCCATCTAACCTGAGGATTCCATCTTTGTTTCCTGGGAGATTGAAAGCACTATTGAAACAGGTGAGTCAAAGAGAAGCAGGTTTGACAGGATATTAATGACACGAATTTTAAATGAGCTGAAGAAGGCTGGTTGGGATAACGAGATAGAAACTGAAGTAAGACCTGGACCAAGGTCTATAGATGGCAAATCATGGTTGATTTCAAAATCAATCAAACAAACAAAAAATACTGTTTCATGACTGTGTTGGGAGGTGGAATCGGATTGCAAGTGGCTATGTGGGCAAGGTTGATTAGAAAGGGGTAAAAAGCAGTAAGTACAGGCTGCATTTTAGAGAAATTTGGCAAGGAAAGAAAAAGGGAATATGAGTATGAGGAATAGCAACCTTGAAAGAAATTTTCTGTTGTTTTGTTTTTGGGATGGGGAATAAAAATGTTTATGTCAATCAGTCAAAGAAAGATCAAGAAGAGGGTGATGATTAAATTGTGAGAGGGTGATTTATAGAAAGTGGTGTTAGAGGCTATGGGAGAAAATGAGAATTTAGATGACACATATAGAACTTAATTTTAGAAAGAAGGAGGGGTTCATGCCTTTTTTGATAAATAGAAGAAGCAATGGAGGTTAAGGAAAATACCTTTTGAAGTGAAAGGGAAGAGTACTGATAGTAATAACAAAATTATTGTATTATACATTAAAGTTTTGAATGAATATTTATTGTGAGTCAGCTGCCTGAGAATGAAGCCAGCAAAGAGGAAGCAGAGCAAAGAAAGAGTGCCTGATTTCAGTGACATTTATTGGATAATTTCTGGATGTTAGCTGCCCTTGTGGGCTTCCCATTATAAGACAAGGCACCCTATATTTTGCTAAAGATAGTTTGGGTTGAATGTTGGTTACCTGCAACATGACCTCCTCTACCGCAACCACAGTTGTCTCCATTCTAATTAACCTAATTTCAGCCATGGCCATAGCCATGTTGTACACTACAACCTCAAAGAATACTTCTCAAACCAAAATTCTAAGGTTTCCATCCTTTACTATCTTCTGTCTCTCAAGATTAATTCTTCCAATGCCCTCACTCTAATATAATCTTATTGCCCAGAGATTTCCATCTTGTTGAATACAATCCATTTCCTTTATGTACCACTTTTATGTACCACCCTCTCACTTTTTTTTTTTTTTAATACTTTAAGTTCTGGGATAAATGTGCAGAACATGCAGGTTTGTTACATAGATACAATTGTGCCATGGTGGTTTGCCGCACCCATCAAGCCATCATCTACATTAGGTATCTCTCCTAATGAGATCCCTCCCCTTGCCCCCCAACTGCCCGACAGACCCTTGTGTGTGATGTTCTCCTTCCTGTGCCCATATGTGCTCATTGTTAAACTCCCACTTATGAGTGAGAACATGTGGTGTTTGGTTTTCTGTTCCTGTGTTAGTTTGCTGAGAATGATGGTTTTCAGCTTTATCCATGTCCCTACAAAGGACATGAACTCATTCTTTTATATGGCTGCAGAGTGTTCCATGGTGTATATGTGTCATATTTTCTTTATCCAGTCTATCACTGATGGGCATTTGGGTTGTTTCCAAGTCGTTGCTATTGTGAATAGTGCTGCAATAAACGTACATGTGCATGTGGCTTTACAGGAGAATGATTTATCATCCTTTGTGTGTATACACAGTAATGGGATTACTGGGTCAAATGGTATTTCTAGTTTAGATCCTTGAGGGATCGCCACACTGTTTTCCACAATGGTTGAACTAATTTACACTTCCACCAACAGTATAAAAGCATTCCTCTTTCTCCACAACCTCTGCAGCATCTTTTGTTTGCTGACTTTTTAATGATCGCCATTCTAACTGGCATGAGATGGTATCTCACTGTGGTTTTGATTTGCATTTCTGTAATGACAAGTGGTGATGAGTTTTTTTTAATATGTTTGTTGGTCACATAAATGTCTTCTTTTGAGAAATGTCTGTTCATATCCTTTGCCCATTGTTTGAGGTGGTTGTTTCTTTTTTTTTTTTTTTCCGTGTAAATTTTTTTAAGTTCCTTGTAGATTCTGGATATTAGCCCTTTGTCAAATGGATAGATTGCACACAATCCTAATCACCCTCTCACTTTCAAAGCTCCATTCTGAGATATTTAGATTTCATGGTCCAACATAGTAAGTTCTTCCTTACAAATATTTTTGTTTCCCTTGCTCTTCTCTTCAACCCACTTGAAATATGAACTCTAGCTAAACTCAATTAACTGTGTTCTCCATGGTGTTCTTTCATTTAAGATTGGAATACCAAAAAAGTATTGAAAGCTCTACTTGAGAAGGTGAGGCTTGACAACTCTGAGCTTCATGGTGAAGTGACCTGTGTATCCTAATTTGTTGGGGAAACTCTGAAGTTCATACCTTCAGGTGATATCCCATGAGCTAGTCAGATGTATTCTTGTCAGTAGAACACATCGTCATAACTTCCAGAACTCTGGGCACTGAATGAGGAAAGAAGGCCTGGTTATCAAAATCTAGCATGGGGATTTTCACTTAGTATTTCTGTTGACTGAAATCAAGCCTCAACTGTGCTTGGTTTCTCCCAGTTGGGAGACCTTCTGTTTTACATTTTCAGAAAAAAACCCTGGTGATGTTTGAGGATAGGAATAGATAGTTGTCCAGCTTTGCCAAGCAAAAGAGAGGATAAGGAGTTGGACTTCTCAAATATGTCTTCAGACAATTCTCCTGATTTTAACCCCATTTTTATCTCAATTTCCAGGGATAATAGAGCCACCAATGGTTGATCCTTCTGGGAATCCTCCAAAGTAAATTGGATCATTTCTAAGTTTAGCCTACTTTCAACTTAGGTTCTAGTTTTCTCAGGTTTAATATCAGTACTATCTGGTTTGTATAATTTTCACATTTCAGAGTTTGATTGTTCTTGTATCTTCTCATGTCTTCTTTATCCTCGTGGATTTATGCCTTTAAAAATATTGTTTACTTCATTTTGGTTTAGTTTTAGAAGGAAGCAGAGATAAATTCATGTTTTCAACCAGGAATCTTATCCTGAAGTGACTCCATTCTTGAAGTATAAGAAATCTTTCTTCTCTGTACATTTTTCTTTAATTAGTTAATATATTGGCCTGACCAAGGTAAGACCTCCTTCATGACTGGTGTGAAACTTGCCCAAGCTCTACAAAAGGGCAGTTTTTGCTCATCCCCGCAGAGGAAATATTTCAGAGTAGTATTATGCAACTAATTCAATTAAATGTATTATTTTCTACTTTTTGACAGTAATGTGCTTGGTAATTTTACATATTTTATTTCATTTTTTTCCTCAAAACCAGTCCTATACGTTGTTTCATAATGCAAACATTGAAACTCTGAGAGGCTGTTACTTTCCCCAAACTACAAAGCTATTGAGTAACTGAGCTAAATACAAAGCTAGTCTTTCTAATTCCAATTCTTTTCCCTCAGTTTTTTTTAAACATTTCTTTTAATTTCAGTGGTTCATGTGCTGCTTTGTTTCATAGGTAAATTTGTGTCGTGAGGGTTTGTTGTTCAGATTATTTCATCATTCAGGTATTAAGCCTAGTAGTACCCATTAGTTATTTTTCCTGATCCTCTCCCTCCTCCCATCCTCTACCCCCCAACAGGCCCTTTTTCCCCATTTTTTCTTTGTATCTGAGATCTATTTGGACATGATAGATCCGTTTGTTGTTCCCTGAAGAAATGTACTTTCTGTCATGCACACACATGCACATGAACATATACATAGTCTCATTTTCTGAATGATTTGAGAATAAATTGGAGAGACATCATGGTTCTTTATTTCTAAATACTTTAGCATGTGTATCCTAAGTTCAAATAAAAACCATAATATACTTATTGAATTAAGAAGGTATAACAGTGATACAACACTATTACACAATCCATAGTACAAATTCAAATTCCATCAATTGTCCAGTAGCATTCTTTTTTATTTTTATTTTTATCGAGTTCAAGATACAATCCTGTAATATAGATTCCATTTAGTTGTCACGCCTTCTTTGTCTCCTTTATTCTGAAACAGTTCCACAAACTTTCTTTGTCTTTCTTGACCTTGACAGTTGTGAAGAATGTGTGACAGTTTTTTTTTTTTTTTTTTGGAAAATGTTTTCAATCTGCATTTATATAATATTTTCCAATGTTTAGATTCATGTTATCAACTGTTGGTAGAAATGACAAGATAGGATGTTGTATGATTCTCAGTACATCATCTCAGAAGACTAGATGATGTTAGTTTATCCCAATCACATTTATGTTAACATTAATTGCTTGATTAAAGTGTTGTTTATCAGATTTCTGTACTATAAAGTTAGCATTATTTTCTTTGTAATTAAAAAAATACTTTGTGGGCTGGGTGTGGTGGCTCACGCCTGTAATCCCAGCACTTTGGGAGGCCAAGGTAGGCGGCTCACGAGGTCAGGATATCAAGACCATCCTGGCTAACACGAGGAAACCCCGTCCCTACTGAAAATACAAAAAACTTAGCTGGGCGTGGTGGCGGGCACCTGTAGTCCCAGCTACTTGGGAGGCTGAGGCAGGAGAATGGCATGAACCTGGGAGGTAGAGCTTGCAGTGAGCCCAGAATGTGCCACTACATCCAGCCTTGGCAACAGAGCGAGACTCCGTCTCAAAAAAAATAAAGAAAAGAAAAGAAAAATAAAAGTACTTTGTGAGGAGATACGTTGACATTATGTAAATAATCATTCTTCAGTAAACTTTCTCTCACTGAGTTTTAGCCCCCATTGATAATTTTTGAAAATCTTTTTTTTTTTTTTTTTACATACAGTGGTTCACCTTCTACAATATGAGCATTTCCTTTTTCCTTTTCTTTCAGTGTAGACTTATGGGTTTCTCCTCTATTCAACTTCTTGGGGAAGTTTCAACTATAATTCCTTCAAATACCTTTTCAGTATTCTTTCTCTTCTTTAACTCCAATGAAATGAATATTAGATCTTTTGTTATTGTCTTTTAAGTTCCTCAGAATCTGTTCATACTTTTTTCTCTGCTGATCAGATTACATAATTCTTAATTATTTATAATCAAGTTTACTGGCTATTTTTACTGTCAATTACATTCTACTATGGAGTCCATTTAGTGAGTTTTTTTCTATAATTTCAGTTATCGGATTTTTCAGCTCTTGTATTTTAATTTTAGTCTTCATATGTTTTTAGTTGCTGAAACTTTCTCTTATAACATTTGTTTCAAAAATGTTTGAAATCGCTCATTTGAGTATTTTTATAAGGGCTCCTTTAAAATATTTTGGTGATAATTGCCATATTTGAGCCATCTTGACTTTGGCATCTGCTGAGTGTCTTTTCCCATGACAGTTTAACCTTTCAAGGTTGAGTAATTTTTAATTGAATCCTAGACATTTTAAATATTATATCAAGACTCTAGGTCTTAATTTAAATGGTGTGAACAGTGTTGATGTTTTTGTTTTAGCAGGCAATTTATCCAGTTAGGTTCATGCTGCAAGTTCCAAACCTGCTTCTGTGCACTGGGATTCCAAAGTCAAATTGCAAAGCCTTTATAGAGCACTTCACATCGGTTTCCACGTGCACCACCCCGTGGACAGTCTGGGTCCTGGGCAGTAGTTTACCTATAGTTTAGTTCTCAAACTTTTAGGTATGTTAGTTAGGTTCCCATCATGGTACGGGTGAGCCCAGAGCTCATAAACAACTTTAGGAGGCCATTTGCCCAAGCTCCTCTCTCTTCGTCATCTCCCTAGTACTGTGATTCCCAGGCACTCTCTTTTACAGCGTGATCCCATCCTGTTGGAACTGCTTCCTCATTAAAGGGAGAGAAAACTAGACTGCCTCAGAGGTTGGCTCCTGTGGCCTTCCATTATGGGTGGCTGTCTTCCACTCTTACCCGCATCCCCATGGGATTACTTGGGAGTTGGAGTAGGAGATGTGGAGGGAAAAAAGAAGAAAATAGGTGATTTCTGCACTCTTTCTGTGTGTATGAGAATTTTCTTCTAGGTCCTCTTTCCAGAACAGGAGGAATTTTCCTAGAGCTCTCTCTATAGTGAGGTACTTACTTCAGGGTTCGAAGCTGTGTTAAATTCAGGCCAGATAACTCTGGAGGAAAACTTCACAAATGTGCTTTTTCCATCTTGCATGGATCAAACCTCCTGTTTCCTTTGACATGTGCTGTTGGAAGGAATTTAACAAGGTTGGGGTTCGTAGTAGGAAGAATAGACAGCACAGAGTCCAGGGTCAAGAGGTAATGCTGAGAGGCAGTTAGCAACTTGGGTAGAGACTTATAAACCATAAGGAATAGGGCTTCTTCGATGTGACTCTTGGGTTTGAGTCTCCTAGAATATTTTTAAAAATTCAAAAAAAGTTTACAATTACATTGTATTTTAAATTTTTATACTGGCAAAGTGGTGATCTTATGGTAAAAAAGCAAATAACAATAGTCTCATGTGATTATTTTAAGAAATATGAGATCTTGGCTCAAGCCTGTAATCCCAGCACTTTGGGAGGCCGAGACGGGCGGATCACGAGGTCAGGAGATCGAGACCATCCTGGCTAACACGGTGAAACCCCGTCTCTACTAAAAAAATACAAAAAATTAGCCGGGCGAGGTGGTGGGCGCCTGTAGTCCCAGCTACTCGGGAGGCTGAGGCGAGAGAATGGCGTAAACCCGGGAGGCGGAGCTTGCAGTGAGCTGAGATCCGGCCACTGCACTCCAGCCTGGGCGACAGAGCGAGACTCCGTCTCAAAAAAAAAAAAAAAAAAAAAAAAAAAAAAGAAATATGAGATCTTATACAAATGTGCACAGTGGACCAAATAGCTTTCTTTTTTAAAATTTTTCTTCAAGTTTAGGGATACATGTGCAGAATGTGCAGGTTTGTTACATTGGTATACATGTGCCATGGTGGTTTGCTGAACCTGTGAACCCATCATCTAGGTTTTAAGCCCTCCATGCATTAGGTGTTTGTCCTAATGTTCTCCCTTCCCTTGCCCCTCACCCCCGACAGGTCTTGGTGTGTGATGTTTCCCTCCCTGTGTCCATGTGTTCTGATTGTTCAACTCCCACTTATGAGTTGGAACCATAACATAAAAAATCATAACATTAAAAAACATAACATAAAACCAAAACATGCAGTGTTTGGTTTTCTGTTCCTGTGTCAGTTTGCTGAGAATGATGGCTTCCAGCTTCATCTATGTCCATGCAAAGGACATGAACTCATCCTTTTTTATGACTGCATAGTATTCCATGATATATATGTCACATTTTCTTTATCCAGTATATCATTGATGGGCATTTGGGTTGATTCCAAGTCTTTGCTATTGTAAACAGTGCTGCAATAAACATACGTGTGCATATATCTTTATAGTAGAATTATTTATAATCCTTCGGGTATATACCCAGTAATGAGATTGCTGTGTCAAGTGGTATTTCTGGTTCTAGATCCTCGAGGATTCACCACTTAGTCTTCCACAATGTTTGAACTAATTTACACTCCCACCAACAGTGTAAAAGCGTTCCTATTTTTCCACAGCCTCACCAGCATCTGATGTTTCCTGACTTTAAATACTTGCCATTCTGACTGGCATGAGATGGTATATCCTTGTGGTTTTGATTTTCATTTCTCTAATGATCAGTGACGATGAGCTTTTTTCCATATGTTTGTTGGGCCAAATAGCTTTCTCACCTGGACTGTCTCTTGCTGCGCTTGGTTCATCTTACATAATTGAGTGCTGTATCTGGAGACTAGTGGGAAACTATTGAAAGATTTTAGTCAGTACATTGGTACTATGGAAGAGTATTTTGTTGGGTTGGCACATCATGGAGAGAGAAAAAGTAGATGTGGAAACAGCAGGTAGCAGGCCATTAGTGTAATCTAGACAGTGACATACAATATAATGCCCCTCAAAGATATACAAGTCCTAATCCCTGGAAATTGTGACTATTTTACATAGTGAAAGGGACATTGTAGGTGTGATTAAGTAAAGGACTTTGGAATGTGGAGATTAACTTGGATTATTTTCATGGCACAATCTAATCATATGAGCCCTTAAAAATAGAGAATCTTTGTTAGCTGTGGTCAGAGAAAGATACAGGAATACAAATCTGCACCAGACGCTATACTGGTGGCTTTGAATATTGATGAAGGGAACCATGAGCCAAAAAATGCTGGTAGTCTCCAGTGGAAGAGGCAAGCAAAACAAAACAAAACAATAAAACCGCACCCAGATTCACTCCTAGAACCTACAGAAAGAAACACGTCCCTGATGATTCCTTGATTCTAGCTCAATAAAACCTCTGTCAGGCTTCTGACTGACAGAATTGTAAGAAAATAAATTTGTGTTGCTTTATGTCACTAAGTTGATAGTAATTTGTTATGGTAGCAATAGAAAACTAGTGTATAAGTGTGCATTGATGGTGAACTGAACAAGTCTATTAGCACTCAAATGGGGAAAAGCAGACCAATGTAAAAGATATTTGGGAGGTAAAATTGGTGGGACTTGGTGATAGAAAATGTGTAAGAGGTGGAGAGAGGGCAATGAGTAGTGGGAGGATTCCAAGACTTTTATTGTATTTTTGGCTTGAGCAATATTTTGGTACTGAGAAGTGAGATAATACTGTAGCGAGTACCTACAAATATGGATGTGACTTTGGAACTTGGGTAATGAGTAGAGGCTGGGAGAGTTTTGAGGTACATATTTGAAAACCTTGATGATGGTGTTATTCACTGTGATTTGTGATGCAAGAAGAAGTTTAGTTTGACAAATGCTGAGTTTGAGGCACCTGAGGTCATTCTGTTGAAACAGGCAGTTGAATCAATTAGATATATAGATAGATACCTCAGAAAAGAGCTTATAGGTATAGGGTTATAGTTTTGGGAATGATCAATCTATAAACATAACTAAAGTGAATTTCAGTGGGTCGCAGCAAGGGGAGAGATTCTGTACAAACAGAACTGATTTAAATAATTGGCTTTGAAGGATATGAGAGATGTGCTGGTATTTGGAAAAGGATGTGGGCTGAAGGAAGGTTTTGGGAATGTACTGAATATGTTTAATGTTGATTTCAAGGACTAGTATGAGAGAGGATATAGAAGCAAAAGAAGGAGAAGGTGATGAGTTGACTAACATGTTTGCAGAGGTATAATTGGTTGGAATTGGATACAGAAGGACAGGCTGGTCTGGTTTATAAAGAAGCTCTTCTCTTCAATTGTAGAAGGCAGAAAGAAGAAAATAATAGCATGAACTAAGTGTAAATAGATAGTGGACTTTACTAGTGTAAGCATAGCTTTGGAGCCAGGCAAGAGGGGTCAAGGCCACTGAATTTCATAAACTAAATATAGAGTCTGTAGCTTCTTACTAGGTGTTTGATGACTGGCAAGTTATTTGATTGTTGTGTAATTTTCTCATCTATAACATGGTACTATTAATGTTACCCATCTCGTTGGGTTAATGTGCAGATTAACTTATTACTTTATGAA
Organism: Trachypithecus francoisi; assembly: GCF_009764315.1. NCBI lineage: Eukaryota > Metazoa > Chordata > Mammalia > Primates > Cercopithecidae > Trachypithecus > Trachypithecus francoisi. Next base: position 72,022,713 of record NW_022681473.1, on the reverse strand, counting down.
ATATGAATACTCAGGCAAGTGTCTTCTTAGAGGAAGCACAATGTTTGCTGTGATTACAACATACTGTATTTTTAAGTTTATATTTATTTTTGCCTTTTTATGATAGATTTCCCAATCTAACCTGTAAGGGTTTGAGGCCATAGAAAAATACTCTTGACTCATACAAAACTGTGAAGATATAAACACAACTATATTCTGGCAGTATCCTGGAGCACTGTGTTTAGAGCTTGTTTGAGTTATCTTCACTCTTGGATAAATGATTTGGTATCTATTTTAAAATAGGGAATATATTTAACTTCTACAAAACTCATCGTCAAAACTGTTGGGATTGGTTTATATGATTTTTCATCTTGTTTTTGAATCTAACATACTATGATTTTATTTCATGTTTAAGTCTATTGGGTTAAAAGGTAAAAATATAAAATTGGTAAAATGGAATATACCATTGCATGAACAGATTTCTGCCTTCATTTCCAAACATAGTTATCCCATATTCTTTAACTTTGATGTGTATGATTTGCAAAATTCTGAACAGTTCTTTCTTTAGACTTTCATGCATATTCCACTTTGATATGACCTCATTGCTATATATTATTTATTATGTTCCTGTATGCTACTTCATGCTGAGTGAAAAGTAGAGGTGAATAAAATGCCCTCTCAACTACACTGAAAAAAGAAAGCAAATAAAACGAAGATATAAACAAGCAGTTCAGAAAATTACTTCTATAATAATTAAAGTTATGCTTTTAACTATTGTATTAGTTCATTATTTAGTAAATATTTTTGTCAGACTTTGTGTTATCTCATTTTGACAGAAGTGGAGAAAGCCTAATGATTCAAATATTCCAATTACCATTATAATTTTTAAAATTGTGAAGTGCTGAACAATTCACAATACTCTTTCATTATTATATTTTATATCTGTCACAATGCAATGAGGTAGGGAGCCATAGGACATTACCTTGAACCTAGTAAGCATTTAATCAATGTTTTCTATGGATTACTCTTTTTTTTTTAGCATTGTAAATTTTATTATTATTATTATTATTATTTATTTTTTTTTTTTGAGACGGAGTCTTGCTCTGTCGCCCAGGCTGGAGTGCAGTGGCCGGATCTCAGCTCACTGCAAGCTCCGCCTCACGGGTTTACGCCATTCTCCTGCCTCAGCCTCCCGAGTAGCTGGGACTACAGGAGCCCGCCACCTCGCCCGGCTAGTTTTTTGTATTTTTTAGTAGAGACGGGGTTTCACCGTGTTAGCCAGGATAGTCTCGATCTCCTGACCTTGTGATCCGCCCGTCTCGGCCTCCCAAAGTGCTAGGATTACAATTATTATTATTATTATTATTATACTTTAAGTTCTAGGGTACATGTGCATAATGTGCAGGTTTGTTACATATGTATACTTGTGCCATGTTGGTGTGCTGCACCCATCAACTCGTCAGCACCCATCAACTCATCTTTTACATCAGGTATAACTCCCAATGCAATCCCTCCCCATGATAGGCCCTGGTGTGTGATGTTCCCGTTCCTGAGTCCAAGTGATCTCATTGTTCAGTTCCCACCTATGAGTGAGAACATGCGGTGTTTGGTTTTCTGTTCTTGCGGTAGATTGCTGAGAATGATGGTTTCCAGCTGCATCCATGTCCCTACAAAGGACACAAACTCATCCTTTTTTATGACTGCATAGTATTCCATGGTGTATATGTGCCACATTTTCTTAATCCAGTCTGTCACTGATAGACATTTGGGTTGATTCCAAGTCTTTGCTATTGTGAATAGTGCTGCAATAAACATACGTGTGCATGTGTCTTTATAGCAGCATGATTTATGGAGCTGTTCCTATTCCTCTATGGACTATTCTTAAACATTTTTATTGTTATTTAAAACTGAGACTTAAGGAAATAATGATTCTAGTTTGGGCTCTCTTATTAACCATGTGACACAGAGTTAGTAGGTTTGAGTTTTTTGTTGTTGTCAGCTCTCTCTTCTCTGAGTTATATAGGAGGCCAGTGAACTTTAAGGTTTGCTTTGTTATTTACTGTATTCTGTGAAGTAAACCACACTTAATTAAGAACTGCATTTATCAGATCTTGTTTGGACTGAACATTTGAGTTGGCCTGAATTTTTAGGTTGACCATGTTCTATGCATAGTTTCTGAAATTTTTAGCTATCTTCACTGGTCTTACTATTCAACAAATGGTCAGTAAGAGTATTTTGGAAGACAGAATGAGTTGATGATTAGAGAAGATTCAGTGTTCCCTGAAGCAGCTCTTGTCAGTCTGTTGTAGAAAACTGGGGTTGAAATTGGACGGATACCCACCCTAGCACTTGATACTTGGAAGTGAAGAAGGTTGATGGAATTCAATGCACATGGTGAATTTAGTTATCTAAGAAAGTTTGATTTGTTCAGAGAAGTGTTTTTGAACTTTGATCACAAAACTTCAGTGTAGAAGGTAGACTGGAATGTAGATATGATCTCAACATTCCTGAGATCTAGGGGCAGGACCCTTAGACATCTGCTGAGTGACTGGCTATTTTTGTTTAGCCCCAGGATAGCAGTGGCTTTCCTCAATTTCAGCATAGATAGAAACTTGGATCAGTCTCTGCCTTTCTCTAGACTCTAGTTATCTGCCTAAGGTACATGTCACTCCATAATTGTGAACAAACCTTTGCTTAACTGCAATTTTTATTACATTTGCCCATTTACTTCTTTTGCCACCAGTAAAATTTAAGACCTATGATAGCAGTAGACCATATCTCTGTTGTTTGCTGCTTTCTATGGCACCGTCCACAGTACCTGGAAGTAGGAGTCACTCAGTAGGCATTCGTGGGATAAGTGTAAAATAAGAACATATAATAACTGTAGTCAGGGGTCAAAGAGATTTTAGCATTGAAGGGTGCCTTTATTTAAGTATGAATGGGAAGGTGAAAGGTCAGAGTGATGATGAGCCTCACCAAAGAGGAGAGGACTGTCAGACGGTCTCTGTTGGCAAAGCAAATAACACAGTTTTTGTTTTTGTTTTTGTTTCTGTTTTTGTTTTGTTTTTTTTAAGAAATTCCCAGAGCACACAAAATCAGATTATTGAATTTGAATTCCACATTTTTAAAGATTCATGAAAAGAAAACCAATCTGACACAGGGCGTAACCAGCACAGTTTCAGAGGATTTAAAATGGTAGTTGAGAAAGTGTTAGAGGAGCAACATGGAAGAAGGAAGGGAAGTGTTTCTGGTTGGGAATTAACTGAGGCAGCCAAGGGCACTTACAGCATGATTTTGGCTGACACAGCATGAACCAAAGTCAAGGGCAGGGGAGGGAGGCAGGGGTTTAGAGATATTGCTGCATAAACTTCCGGGAGGCTACTGACAAAGAGATCAAGACATGTTTTTACTGATAAGGAAGGCCAAAGCAAAGGTCAGAACTTTGATCATGAGAAATTTTAATTACTCAGATATTGATCAGAACACCTAGGAACCAACTACGGAAGACGTGTTTGAGAACAGAGCTGGATTTTTAGATTCACACTGGGAGACCTGACTGCTCTTCGACTGTGGTCAGTTGTTATTCTAAGCGCATCCCAGGATAAAAGCCAACTGTGATAATGGGTGAGACTTTGGGGAATGTCAGTGACCACAATATTATTAGACTTTAAATGTTAAGTGGAAGAAACATTAAAGTTGATTTTGAAGGAATGTATAGAAAGCCCTAAGGACCTTTGATGGAAATGTTATAATGTAAAGGGGAAGAGAGGAAGAATATTTAAAGGTGAATTGAAGTGCTTCTTCAAAATCAATAAAGAAAATTAAACCTCCTTAATGATCTCAGGCCAGTAATACAGTCTTAGAGCTAGGATCTGCCCCAGTATATCAGGTGTCTCTCTGGCCTTTGAAAAATTGCTTTTGTGATTTGGTTACACATGTTTGGTTGGGTAAATGGACTTTTATTTGGATCTTCATTTTAGTGAGTAATATCAGATTAGTAAATATACTTAAATTTAGATCCTTGAAATCTTTCATGTGGACCTTGTAATGCCTTTGCAACTATGGTCTCTTCTTCAAGCCTTGCTTATTTTCCAGTATATCTTCTGCAAAAACCTGTTTCTAATAGACAGGTTTGACAGTTTCACTTTTTCAATGAGCTCCTATTATGATGTATGGCCAAGACTAGTCTCTGAAATTTGGTCTTCACTTACTTCCTTGATCTCAGTATTTGCTGCCCTTGTATGTATCATTCATTCTAGCCATACATTTTTTTTTTTATTTTGAAATAATACTGGATTTTCAGGAAATTTGCAAAGATAAAATATAGAGTTTGCATATATTCCTCATTCATTTCCCCCTGCACTTAACATCTTACATTACCGTGGCATATCTATCAAAACCAAGAAGAAGATATGGGTATATTACTAGTAATTAAACTCTATACTTCATGCAGATTTCACCTGCATTTTTCTCTTAACTGTCTTTTTTTCTGTTCCAAAATTCTATCTAGGATATTACATTACATTTGTTCATTATGTATCATTTGTCTCCTTTAATATATAACAATTTCTCAGATTTTTCTAGTTTTTAAGAAGTACTGGTCAGACATTTGCAGACTGTGTCTCAATCTGTGTGTGCTTTATATTTTTCCTCATGATTAGACTAGTGTTATGGGGTTTGGCGAAGAATACCACAGAAGTGAAATGCCATTGTCATCATATCATATCAAGAGGAATATGCTATGAAAATGACTTCTCACTGGTGATCTTAACCTCTACCACTTCATTAAGGTAGTGTTTGCCAGGTTTCTCCACTGTAAAGTTACTAGTTTTCTCTTTCTGTAATCTATTCTTTGGAATTGAGTTAGTAAGTCAACTCAAAGGTGATGGGAGGATCAAACCACATCCCCTAATGGGTGGAATATTTAGATATGTTATTTGGGGCTATAGGACTATTTATCTCTGTAAGGACTATTTATTTCTATCTATCTATCTATCTATCTATCTATCTATCTATCTATCTATCTACCTACCTACCTACCTATCTATCATCTATCTATCATTCATCTATCTACCTATTATCTATCATCTGTCTCACTACAATCTTATGAATATTTATTTTATGCTTTGGATTTTAGTTCAATACTATGTTGTTTATTTTATCACCCAATTTTTTCCAGCTTTGGCCTTTGGGAGCCTGAAGGGTTTGACTCAAGCTTTATAATACCTGGCTTAGTAAAAACTCATTAGCTACCAGTAATGAAACCAGTTCAGCTCTGCTTAAGCCAAAAAGTGGAAATTTATTATATGAACATAGAAGTATCTCCCAGAACCTTTGAGCTAGATTATGGCTGGGTATCAATAGGACTGAAATTGATATTTGGAAGGTGATTGGCCCCCCTCTCTGCCCTTTTCTGCTTTTCTCTATGTCTCATTTCTTTTTCTCTTTCTGTAACCTCAGGCCACATGATGAGACATAGCTGCTATCTCAGAGTGACTGAATTTATGTGTTAAGAGTTACAGCTCGCCAGACGTGGTAGCTTATGCCTGTAATCCCAGCACTCTGGGAGGCCAAGACAGGGGATTGCCTGAGCTCAGGAGTTCTCTACCAGGCTGGGCAACACAGTGAAACCCCGTCTCTACTAAAATACAGAAAATTAGCCGGGCGTGGTGGTAGGCACCTGTAGTCCCAGCTACTCAGGAGGCTGAGGCAGGAGAATTGCTTGAACCCAGGAGGCGGAGGTTGCAGTGAGCCAAGATTGCACCACTGCACTCCAGCCTGGGTAATAGAACGAGACTCCGTCCCCCCCCCCCCCCCAAAAAAAGGGTTACAGCCATATGAGCAGAGGGATATGACTTTTTAAGGTCCGGCATCAAAATTATTTGGAAAAGAAATTGTATTTGCCTTACTTTAAGTATCCATGTCTTTTCCATGAAGCTATGCCCCAGGGATGTGGTGTTAACTCCACAGTACTCACCTATGTCAACACCATAGATTCTCTGAAACATTTCTCAGAGAAGACTGGATTGTTCTGAGTTTGCCATACATCCCTAAACGGTCCACTGTAAATATCTGTGGCTGAAGAATGCTGCTTCCTCTACCTTAAATGCACTTTTACCTTTTGCCTACACGGGAAGCTCCAGCTCAGGCATTTTTTTTTTTTAGGACATCATCTCTATCCCCCTCCCTGCTCTTAGTTATACTCTCATCTGATCAACCACATAATTTTATTATTGAAAAACATATTTTTATTATTTATCATATAGTATTTTTGACAGTTTTTCAAGATCCTATGCCTTTTCGGAAACTTTTCATGTTTAATTTATCTTAACATCTCTAAAGTCTAAAATAGTTTATAGCACATCATAAGTTCAGTGAATGATTTTTGAGTGAATAGGTGAGTAAACAAGTATCAGTACAATATATCTTAAGTTATGATAGGGCTGAAGGCACTAAAATTATAGTATACATTAATAAACTTTTTAGTTAAAAAGCCATTAATGCTTTCTGATAAAACAGTTATAGAGATCATTTTCTCTGCCACTACCACAAAGAAGCCTTAGAAAATAGGAGCCTTAAAAGACAATCATGACTCTTCAGCAGCGGGAAAAATTGGGATGATTCAAAGGCAAAAAATCCAAACAAATTTTTAAGAGGTAAGTGGAAGTGAAAAAGAAAAAACCCCACCGAGTATTAATTTGCAGGGTCTAATTCAATCAGCAAGAAATGATTTCTCAAATGTATTTGTAAGAGACAGACGGGAAGAAAGAAAACTGGTTCACTGAAAAATGAGACCGGGGAATTAGAGACATAGACTAAGCAAAGGGAAATTTGTTCAACAGCTGCATCTTGCTTTGGTCTTTATAGATCTAAGGGAAGATAAGAAATCACTTAGAACAGAAATCATAGCCCTTGTTTTGAAGTAGGAAAACGACAGCTAAGGGTGGATAAATGACTAAAAGGAGAGCAGCTGAAGGAAGCACAAATTCACTCTATTCCTCTGTCCAGGTCCCTTGAATTCACGGTCAGGCCCTCATCCCAGGAACTCATATTTAGTCTTGTATGATTTCTTGACTTTCCAGTTACCTAACAATTCAATGCAATTTTAGGAACCCCATTTGTAATTCTCAATCTGCTGTATTTCTCCCAATAACAGAATGTTATCCTGGAAAGAGGAGCCATGGGTTGGAGATATAAATTTGGATTATATATCGTGTCTTTTAAAGTTAAAACTTTGTCATTAGAAGAGGTTAATTAATAAAAGCACATACAGGAAAGTAAGCAATAGACCAAAAGAGAATCTTTTTTTTTTTTGAGACGGAGTCTCGCTCTGTCGCCCAGGCTGGAGTGCAGTGGCCGGATCTCAGCTCACTGCAAGCTCCGCCTCCGGGGTCTACGCCATTCTCCTGCCTCAGCCTCCCGAGTAGCTGGGACTACAGGTGCCCGCCACCTCGCCCGGCTAGTTTTTTGTATTTTTTTTTAGTAGAGACGGGGTTTCACCGTGTTAGCCAGGATGGTCTCGATCTTCTGACCTCGTGATCCGCCCCTGCACTTAAAGATCAGGCATAGGGGCGGATTAGGGAGATTCAGAAAGAATGACCCATTAAATATGAGGGGAATAATTTACTTGGTGTTACAGAAGCAGAGTTAAGAGACATATAAGAAATTAGTCAATAGAGTTAGATGCTGCTGAGATTGAGTAAAATTGGAGTTTAAAAGGTTCTTTGTATTGTATATTGTTATTTCCATTTATAGAATATTATTTTGAATTATCTTCACAAAAAATCAATAATTTTACTTTGATTTTCTTTATTTATTTTCATTGACATACAGCCTAGTTTTTCTAAGGCCCAAATCCCCATTTTTATGAGGATGACTTTTACACTAGGGAGATGATTTGGGTTTTTGATAGAAACAAGTCTTAAATTAAATTTCAGTTCTCTCATTTCAGATCTGCATGTTCTTGGACGAATCATTTAACTCAAGGCTTAATTTCTCATTTGTACATCTATAAAATGGTTCTAATCATATATATTTTGTAGACTGGCCTGAAGAAATATGTTCAAATAAATGCACACCTGAAAATATTAGTTCATTTTTGCATTGCAAACATATATTTAATTACATTTAATTCAAGTGAGATTACTTTTAAACAGATTAATTTTCTTTGGATAAAAGATGAATTTCAGCCTCATGGCTCTAGAAAAGGTCAGTGTCTTACTAATACTCTCAAATTCACCCAGAGCAGTTCCTGTACTAAAACATCATGTCGGATAAATACCAACACAGGATCATCTTATAATTTTGAACCTTATCTATAGGGGAATGTCACAGATAAAATTTCTTTTTTCCAATTACTCTTACATAGACACCTGGTACTCTCCCAAATTAAGTAGTCTCTTCTTCCATGGTTAGTTTATTGAAAACATTGAATACTAGAAATTGAAATGTCCTTGAACTGTCATTTCTCCAAGGTTCAGGAGAAGCAGTGGATGGAAGGGGGTGATTCAGGCAAATAAATATGATTTGACTTCCATTGCCTCAGGCTTTAATTTTACCATCTGTCATGTCTGGCACTGGCTATTAGAGTAAACTTCTTGATCATCTGCTTCAAAATAAGAAACCTCAATATAGACCTGCTTCAGGCAGAACCTTGACTATATTAATGCATCACTGACTTCCTGACTCCATTTTCATGCCAGATACCAGAATGTTGACTGCAGTTAGTGATAATTTTTTTTTTTCATTTATTTTACAACCTGAGCTGTGATGCCCTGCTACCTTCAGGACTGCGAGTTCTTTTATACTGGTATCTCTCTGTAAGCGAGATCTTTTCTGACCTCTTCACTTAACACTGCCCCTCTCCCCTTCAGAGTGCTTGATTAAGTGGTTCCTTTTCACTTCTGAGTCTCCTGTGTTGACCACACCACAGCACTTATTCATCCTGCTTTGTGTCTCATATGTTTCCATGACTGTCCCCTCCACTAGCTATGTCAGAGTTGAGGGCAGGTATTACCTTTTTAATCTTTGCATCTATATCCTTAATGCCTGCTGTAATACTTGTCTCAGAGTCAGCATGCATTAAATATCATTTGAATGACTCATTGAAGGAAAGTTTTTATCATTTGACTTCTGATTCTATGATATTTGATATTTCTGATTCCATACATTCCCATTTTTGACATGTACAATAATAGCAATTATTCACTTCTCACTCTCTCAGTTCAAAATGGCTATGGTTTGGTTTCGTTTTGTTTAGAACAAACTTTGGAAATATATGCTCATTTTCATATTACTCTGAAACCATTTTAGAATACTCATGTACTAAAAATATTGGGGACTTTCTTCAGCTTCTAATAGAATTCAGGATATCTGAAGATTGAAGATTCAGATAAAATACTACCTTTTTCTTCTATAAAACTTTTCTTGAGTCCCCATAGAATATTAGATCCCCCCCCGCCGAACTTTATTGATTCTGTCTTATAGAACCCAACCTCTCGTGGTGTAATTCATCCATTTACAGATCAGATACAGACTGGGAGCTCCTTAAGAACAATATCTGTGTTTCTCATTCATTTTTGTGTTCATTTTGCCTGACCGAATATTGTCTTCTAATACTTTGAATATATTGTTCACTCCAAATAGAATTCTTTACTCAAAGCTCCCTACCATTTACTACCTTTTGCCTTAATTCCATTACCAATACAAACACATATACTTCACTGAGCAACCCTCAAATATCCTTTCAGTTCCAGCTGTTACCTATTTTCAGAAATGTCCTATAATCACTTCCTACACCTCACCCCATAAAAGATTCCTTTTATGAATCTTTAAAAACATGGAATTCAAATCCAATAATCTGATTTTGTGTGCTCTGGTTATATTTATTATTTTGTATTTAAATTGGTCTCTTTATTTTCCTCACCAGCCTGTAAATTCCTTATGGTCAAGAACTGTGTCTTGTTTTTTGTATCTCCCATGCCTAATTAAGCCTGTGCCTAATAGATGATGAATAAAAATGTTTTAAAAATAAATATACCACTCTATAATTCCTCTGGGTATGTATACAGGCAATTATTGTTCAAGGAGTTAATACTCAAGCCAGTAGTGCATATGATCTTTTTCTTATATCTGTACCTATAACTATATTAAATGGACTCCTTGCTATGATGATTTCTGGATAAATTTTATATCTATTGTTTGGAGTTAAGGATCAGTGAATAATCATGGAAATGTAAGAGTTACATGTTACATGATCACTATTAAGTAGGTTTCAAAGGAAAAGCCATTGATTTAGCATTTCCTATGAGGGAAGAGCTGCTTTACAGATTGATCTTTCTGTGGGAGGATGAGTAAGCTCACAGAAGTATTAGCAAAAGATTTAGTCCCAAAGGTATAAGTACGAAAGATATGATTATACAACACAATGCCACAGATTGCGTCTGCTGTTGTTATGGACTGAATGTTTGTATCTCCTCCATCTTATATGTTAAAATCCTACCCCACAAGGTAATGACATTATTAAGTGGGGCCTTTGGAAGGTAATTAGGTTATAAAAATATAACTCTCCTGAATGGGATCCATACCCTTATAAAAGGCACCCCAGAGAGCTCTCTTGCCTTCTTTTCACTACGTGAGGGCACAGTGAGAAACCCATGGTCTGCAAACTGGAAGAAGTCCCTCATTAGAACCCCACCATGTTTGCATCTCTGACTTCTAGCCTCTAGAACTGTGAGAAATAGATGTCTGTTGTTTATGAGCCACCTACTCTATAGCACTTTGTTATAGTAGCCTAAACAGATTAAGACATGCATCAGTAATTTTTCTGGTGACAGCCTGACTTAAGAGCTGCTTGAGAAGTGTCAAATGTCACCAGTGTTATGAGTAGAAGATTTTAAAGAACAATGATTGTGTCTTATTTTTTATTGTTCACCTATTTCCTTACAATAAAGCTTCCCACCAGACAACCCAACTAAGACACCATTACATTCAGGTGCCTATTGGTTACTGTTCAGAGAAGATCTTCAGGGAAAATATTAGTTAGTGGTTGTTAGATATTGGAAACTCAAATAGCAATGTTACTTCAATATGATTGTAAAGTGAATGGATCTGTAAGGGCCGTCTCCTCCGTGACACACTTTCTATGCTAGTCTACCTGAAGCTCCCTCCCTTCCTCTCTCCCTCTCTTCTTCTCTCCTTTTATTCTTCCCTTCAATCCGTCTCTACTGAGTTCCTATTATCTGTAAGGCCTTTCCCTCAACACTGTAGGTAGAAAAATGTCAAACTCAAATTATGTCTTCAAAAATGTTTAATGAGTATTCATGAAGTGGAAAAATAATATCAATAAAGTTTAAAAAGTCTGATAAAAAATGAAAAAAATTCATCTGAGAAGGAAGGAGATGGCTGATGTCTCTCCACCACCCCAAAAATACAAACAAAAAATGACTTCTTAGAAGTGATCAAATAGTAGTTCACTGAAATTGAAAATACAGAATATCTCAAGAAGGAATCATGAAACCTTTAAGAGTGGCATCGATCTGTGCTGTCCGATACAGTGATCAATAACCACACATTTATATTTAAATTTAAATGAATGAACATTAACTAGAAGTAAAAAATTTGGCTTTTCAGTCATACCAGCCACATTTCAATACTCAATAGCCACATGCTTGTTGAACAGCATAGATACAGAACATTCCTATATCAGATAAAATTATGTAAAATAACACTAGTCTAAATTCTAATAATTGTGCCAGGGGTATAGGGAACATTTCTGGGTAATGGCTCATCAGTTAGTCTGCTTATAAGAAAGAAAATAAGATAAATTCTAGTAATTCAACTAATAGCTGACATTGACTAAACACCTACTGTATTTCATATTGCTTATATTTGATGGTCAAAGGTATTGTTTTCACTTATCAAAATGGAGACTGAAGTTCAGGGACACGCAGTATCTTTTCCAGGGTCACTTAGTTAATGGATTGAAGCAGAGATTGGGCCCAAAGTAAATGGAGGTCTAAGATGATTGGATTGTAAATATTAGATATTGGGGAACAAATGAATATTATAAGCAAAAACATTATGTACCATAATTTGCACTGGAGGAAAAATATATTTTGGTAGTGGAAAAGTGGATGGCATGTCTTTGGTCAGTGCAGAAATCTTTATCAAATACATGAGATCAGAGCCCAGAATTTTGGGGTTCATTGAGCTATCCAAAAACCTTTGTCTAGGTTTTTGCCAAAAGAAATGCCAAAAGAAAAACTTGGGAGTAGGAGTACCATAAAAATACTGTAGCTGACTAGTTAAGCAGGAGTATTTTTGTAGGGTATAGGCAAATCATGTTCCAGAAAATGTACTCAGCCAATATATTTATGAGTTATGAAATTATATATTTGTATATTTTTATGACTACACATATGCACACATCATTAATGTTGAAAAGCAGAAGTCTTATTACCATGTTAATTAAGTTAAACTTTAGTATTTTAATTTTAACTTTTCCTTAACCCAACAAATATTGCTGTAGGCTGACCATGCTAGGCACTAGAGGTGCATGCACTGTCAATTTAGTTTATGATCTGGTAGAGGAGACAGAAAGAAATCATACAATCACAATACTCAATAAATGCTACAATGATAATTTATTCCCTTTCTGAAGCACAAACCTGAATGCTGAGCAATGAATTACTAAGATAGCGAATGATGCTAGTCTATCATTTCTTAATGCAGCTGGGTTGTTCCTTCCTTCTTCTTATATACTTATAAATTCTCCTAAGGTTTTAAAAATGTTTTATTTACAAAATTTACAAAATATTTCTGACAAGGGAGAGAGAAAACTTTAGTAAATGTTGAAAACTGTGGTTAAAATTTGAGGCTATTCCAGGCAACATATTGCTGTTACTGCTCTCAACATAAATATAATTTGAGGTAAATGAAAGAGTTGAGAAATTATCTGTTTATGAATTAAGGAGTTCACAAAAGTTCCAGGGTAAATATTATTCTCAGGATAGTGCCAAGGGTTTACTGCGAGAAAGGCAAATATCCTACGCTGCTCTCTTTGGTCTTCTAAAAGCAAGGTGCACATGAGTTGGTAGTGGAAATAACATAATAACAAATGATGAATTTTACTTTTGAGATTGTCTGACTAAGGACTATGAGCCTAAATATACCACATGAGCATTTATTTTCTGGGTCTTGCCAGATATTTGGGTATTTATCCAAATAAGTGGATGTAGGTCACTTTTGATTTTAGTTATGTAGTTTTGGAGAATTTTGTTATGGAACAACAATAAATTGAAATACTTTTTAAAGCTCAAATAATGACTCATTCTCCTGTTCTGCTGTTAAAAAATTATGCAAGCTTCTGCTATGGCCAGTGTATAATATCAAACTACCCCTTCCACAAATAACAACTATAAACTCTAGAAAAATACCAAAAAATGAAATATTGGAGGAAACTTGTGAGCAAGCTGAAGCACAGACACAACAGAGAGAGAGATAAAAGAAAGAATTCATCGGAAAGACACAATAATGGTAAAAATGCATTTGTCTTACCAAAAGCCTTTGAAATATAAGAAGCAAATATCATCAGAATTTTAAAAATATCCCTGATTTCACCATCACTATTAGAGATATGAAAATCCTGTCTCAACAGCTGACAGAATAATTGTATCAAAATAGTCAGTAATCCATATACCAAGACAGACTTTACGATGAACCATAAAACAAATTTCAATACATTAAAAAATATTGGAAGCATACAAATGCTGCAGAATAATTAAATTGCCATTAAAAACAATAATATAGTTAGAAAATCATAAATATTTGGCACAATAAACAATGTTTTTGCAAATAATTCATGGATTAGAGAAGAAATGAGAGAAATTAGAACATATTTTGATGAATTAACAACTTTATCATTGTATAATGACTTTCTTTGTCTCTTTTTTGAGTTTTTGTTTTAAAGCCCTATTTTGCCTGATATCAGTATAGCTACCCTTCTTTATTTTGATTTTCATTTACATGGAAGATTTTTTTTCTTTTAACTTTTAGTTGAAATGAGTCTCTTGTAGGCAGCATATGGTTAGGTCTTGTTTTTTAGATCCATTTTGCCACTCTGTGTCATTTGATTGGATAATTTAATACATTTACATTCCAGGTAGTTATTGATAGCTGAGGACTCACTACTACAAGTTTATTAACTACATTTTGGTTGTTTTGTAGTTTTTTTGTTCCTTATTTACTTGCTGTCTTCATTTGTGATTACACAGAATCATAATAAAATGTAACATATGAAGTTCTTTGATATATAGCTAAGGAGGCTTTAAATGAAATTTTCAGTCTGAAATGTCAATATTAAAAATGTGGATAGTAAAGAGCAATATCAGCAAGATGGCAAAACAGGAAGTCACCCCTCATATCCCCACACTGCAATAAGAATTCTGTACCCATCCACAGACAGAAGTATCTTTTTGGTAGCCTTTAGGTTTAACTAGGAGGTTGTGAAACCTTGGTGGAGCCCAAGACCTGGGTGGATAATTTTGAGGGTATATACCTGAACTCAGATGAAAGATCTGCCAATCATACTCCTGAATTCAAACCTGGGAACAGCCTCATTCTCTAAAATGTTTGGCTACAGCTTCATTTGGCCTTAGGCCTGCTACCAAAAGTGTCTTCTAAGGGATCCAGGAGAATCTACACACACTAGTGCCTCTGCAGAAAGGCTGCTCTGCCCACCAACATCGGTCTTAGCGATGGACTTGAGAACTATCTGTAACTTGGCTCCAGCCTCTCTCCACTGTGGTCTTGGCTTAGTACTGCTTAGCTTAGTACTGCTTGCACAAAGACCTATAGGGAGATTTGTCCATTTGTGCCACCTGGATAGGCTAGTCAGCTTCTGTCCCATAGCACACTCTATGGGGGTCCCATCTTGGTATCAGTCTTTCTCTGTCACAACCTGAAAGTTATTTCACCCACAGAGAGAACTGCTAGGAAATGTGCCTGTCTGAACCACCAGGACAGACTTGCTGGCCTCCATCCCATAGCAGATTCTAAAGTGGCCCTGTCTTAGCTCCAGCCCCCTTCCATCACAGACATGAAGCTATCCTGCCTATGCAGAAAATAGCTGGGAGTCTCCCCTGTTTGTGTCACTGTGGCAGACTTGCTAGCCTTTATCCCATGGCAGATTCTGAAGGGACCCTAAAGCTGGTCTTTAGCCTCTCTAGAGTACAGTCTGGAAGCCATCTCAGTGGTACAGGCAACTGCTGTGAGATGCACCCATCTGTCCCAACTGAATAGGTGTGCTGACCATCATCTTATATCAGATTCTGAAGGGGCCTGTCTTGATTCCAGCCCTCTTTTCCACAGCCTTGAAATCACCCGTTCTGAGAAAACACCTAGGCAAACCACCCTAACAGGAAGTACTAAAGGGAGATGTTTGAATTGAAAACAAAAGGATCAGAGATAGCTATCTGAAAATGTGTGAAAGTATAAAACTCACTGGTAAAGGTAGATATATAGTCAATTCAGAATATTCAAATATTGCAAAGATGTAATATAATAACAGCTCTAGTATAAGAGTCAAAAGACAAATGTACTAAATACAACTGTAGCTGTATACTTTAATTAGCAGATACACAATATAAAGAAATGTAAATTATAATATCAATAGCACAAAATATGGGGAAAGGGAGAAAAATAATAAAGTTTTATTATGAGATTGAAGTTAAGGTACTATTAGCATAAATTCAGACGTCATAACTATATGATATTTTATGTAAGCCTCATGATAACCACAAAGAGAGTACCTCTAGGAGATGCACAAAATATAAAGAGAAAAGAATCAAAACATAAACTGGGCCGGGCGCGGTGGCTCAAGCCTGTAATCCCAGCACTTTGGGAGGCCGAGACGGGCGGATCACGAGGTCAGGAGATTGAGACCATCCTGGCTAACACGGTGAAACCCTGTCTCTACTAAAAAATATAAAAAATTAGCCGGGCGAGGTGGCGGGCGCCTGTAGTCCCAGCTACTCGGGAGGCTGAGGCAGGAGAATGGCGTGAACCCGGGAGGCGGAGCTTGCAGTGAGCTGAGATCCGGCCACAGCACTCCAGCCTGGGTGACAGAGCGAGACTCCGTCTCAAAAAAAAAAAAAAAATACAACTGTAAAAATATAACACTTCACCAAAAAGACAGCAGTATTGAGAGAGAGGAATGAAAGACTTACAAAGCAGTAAAAAATTAAAAGGCTGGTAGCAATTTCTCCTTAACTATTAATTGCTTTAAATTTAGATGGATTAAATTCTTCAGTTAAAAGACAGTGGCTGAACAGATTTTAAAAAGATTCAACAATATGCTGCTGACAAAAGATTCACTTTAGCTCTAAGAACATTTGAAGACTGAGAGGAAAGGGATATTAAAAGATTTCTCAGGCAAATAGTAACCAAAAGAGAGGCAGGGTGTCTATACTTGTATTAGACGGAATAGGCAGTAAGTTAAAAACTGTAAAAGAGACAAAGAAGATCATTACATTATAATAAAGAGGTTAAATCATCAAGAGAATATAGCAATTTTAAATATATATGCACCCAACATTGGAGCACCTAAACATATAAAGAAAATATTATTAGATTAAATAAAGAAAAAGACTACAATATAATAATTGTGGAGGATATCAATACTCCACAATCAAAAATGGATAGATCATTTAGACAGAAAATCAATAGGGAAATGGACTTGAACAACACTTAAGACATATGGATCTAACAGACATATATAGAACATTCTGCCCAACAGTGGCAGAATACATGTTCTTTTCAAGTGCACCCAGAACATTCTCTAGGATTGTCATACATTAGTCCACAAAACAAGTTTTAACACGTTTAAGCAGATTGAAATCATATAAAGTATTTTTACTGATTATAATGGAATAAAACTAAAAGTAACAGGAGGAATTTTGGAAAATTTGCAAATACATAGAAATTAGACAATAAGCTTCTGAACAACCAGTGGGTCAAAGGATAAATTAACTGGAAAAATTAGAAAATATTTTGAGATAAATGTAAATAAAAACACAACATACCAAAACCTGTGAAATACAGCAAAAATAGTTCTAATAGGGAAGTTTATAGCAATGCATGCCCATATTAAATAAAGAAAAACATCTGAAATGAACAACTTAGGGTTACATCTCATGGAAATAAAAAAGAAGAACAAAGGAAGTCTGAAATCAGTAGAAGGCAGGAAACAATAAAAATCAAGCAAGAAATAAATGAAAGAGAATAGAAAGACAATAGAGAAGATCAATAAAACTATGAGTCAATTCTCTTAAAAGATACAAAATCAACATACTTTAGACAGACTAATAAACAGAGGACTCAAATAAATAAAATAGTATACATAAGAGAAGATATTAAAATTGGTATCACTGAAATACAAAGAATCAGAAAAGACTACTATAAACACTTTTATACCCACAAATTAGATAATCTAGAAGAAATGGATAAATTTCTTGAACATACAAATTTATCAAGGCTAAATGAAGAACAAATTGAAAAACTGAACAGACCAATAGTGAGTAAGGAGATTGAACCAACAATAAAAAGAAATCTCCCATCAAAGAAAAAGCCCAGGATCAGATGACTTTATTGCGTAATTCTACTAAACATTTAATATCAGGCACCGTGGCTCACGCCTGTAATCCCGGCACTTTGGGAGGCCGAGGCAGGCAGATCACTTGAGGTCAGGAGTTTGAGACCAGCCTGGCCAACATGGTAAAACCCCATGGCTACTAAGAGAAATAAAAAAAAATAGCCAGGCTTCATGGCGCATGCCTGTAATTCCAGCTACTCAGAGGCTGAGGCAAGAGAATTACTTGAACCTGGGGAATGGAGGTTGCAGTGGTGAGAGATTGTGCCACTGCACTCTAGCCTTGGTGATACAGTGAGATGTCATCTCCATAAATAAATAAATAAATAATAAAAACATTCTTCTCAAACTCTTCCAAAAAATCAAAGGGGAGGAAATACTTCTAAACTCGTTATACAAGGTGAGCATTACCTGATAACAAAGCCAGACAAGAACTCTAAAGGAAAAAAAAGAAAAACAGAAGCCAATATCGCCAATGAACATAGATGCAAAAATCCTCAACAAAACACTAACAAACTTAATTCAACACCATATTGAAGGATCATTTACCATGATTAAAAGAGATGCAAGGATGGATCAACACACGAAAATCAATACATGTGATACCATATTAACAGAATGAAGCTCAAAACCCATATGGTCATCTAAATAGATGCCAAAAAAGCATATGACAAAACTCAACATTCTCTCATGATAAAACCTCCCGATAAACTAGGCATCGAATAAATGCACTGCAACATAGTAAAGACCACATATAAAAAGCAAGAGCTAACACATTCAATGGTGAAAAGTTGAAAAGTTTTCATTTGAAACTAGGAACAAGACAAGGATGCCTACTCTCACCACTTCTATTCAACGTAGTACTGGAAGTTATCTCTAGAGCAAATAGACAAGAAAATAAAAAAGGAAGGTATCATAATAGGAAAAGAAGAAGTAAAATTGTTTGTGTTTACTGATGACATGGCCTCATACATACAAAACCCCCAAGACTTCACCAAAAAACTGTTAGACTTCATAAATGAATTCAGTAAAGCTGCAGGGTATAAAATTAGCACCTCCAAATTAGTAGTATTTCTTTTTTTAAATTTATTTTAATTTTATTTTGTTTGTTTTTTAGAAAAAGGATCTTTTTTTCTGTAACCCAGGCTGAAGTGCAGTGGTGTGATTATAGCTCCCTGTAGCCTTTATTCCTGGGTTCAAGCAGTTCTCCCACCTCATCCTCCTGAGCCTCTGGAACTACAAGCATGTGCCAACACGCTTGGCTAATTTTTAAATTTTTGGTAGAGATTGGGTGTCACTACGTTTCCCAGGCTGATCTGTAACTCCTGGCCTCAAGCGATCCTCCTGCCTTGGCTTCACAAAATGCTAGGATTACAGACATAAGCCACCGCTCCCTGCCAGTAGCATTTCTTTCTTTTCTTTTCTTTTTAACAATGCAAATGTTTTTTTATTTCAAGAGTTTTTGAGGTACAGGTGGTTTTTGATTACATGAATAAATTCTTTAGTGGTGATTTCTGAGATTTTAGTGTACCCTTACCTGAGCAGTGTCCACTGTACCTATTATATAGTCTTTTATCCCTCATCCCTCTCTCAACCTTCCTCCTAGCGCCCCCAAAGTCCATTATATAACACTTATGCGTTTGCATCCTCATAGCTTAGCTCCCACTTAGAAGTGAAAACATGATATTTGGTTTTCCATTCCTGAGTTACTTCACTTAGAATAATGGCCTTCAGGTCCATCCAAGTTTTTGCAACAGACATTATTTCATTCTTTTTTATAGCTGAGTAGTGTTCTGCAGTGTATATATATACCACATTTTCTTTATCCACTTGTTGGTCTGTGGGCACTTTGGTTGGTTCCATATCTTTGCAATTATGAATTATGCTGCTATAAATATGCAGGTGCATATGTCTTTTTTATATAATGACTTCTTTTTCTTTGGGTAGATACCCACTAGTGGGATTGCTGGATTAAATGGTAGTTCTACTTTTTGTTCCTTAAGGAATGCCAATAACATTTCTTTATGCCAACAATAAACTATCTAAAAAAGAAATTAAGAAATCAATCTCTTCATAGTTGTATGAAAAAATAAAATAGTTGTACATTTCACCAAGAAGATCAAAGATCTGTATACTGAAAACTATAAAACATTGATGAAAGACATTATAGATGATACAAATAAATGAGTCCCTGAATTGGAATAATTAATACTGTTAAAATGTCTATATTAAACAAAGTGATCCACAGATTCAATGCAATCCCTATTAAAATTTCAATGCCATTTGTTATGGAAATTAAGCAAAAAAAAAATCCCAGAAATTCTTTAATACCACAAAAGACCTTGAATAGCAAAAGCAATCTTGAGCAAGAAGAACAGAGTTGGAAGCATTACACTGTCTGACTTTGAAATCTATTGCAAAGCTATAGTAATCCAAACAGCATGATATACTCATAAAAACAGACACGTGGGCCTATTGAACAGAATAGCTACTACAGATATAAACTCACTCACACATTTATGGTCAATTGATTTTTCACAAAGGTACCAAGAACACACAATGGAGAAAGAATAGTCTCTTCAAACAATGGTGCTAGGAAAACTAGGTATCTACAGAAAGAATGAAGTTAGACTGTTATGTCACTTTTTGTATGAAAAACAATTCAAAGTGGATTAAAAACTTAAATGTAAGACCGGAAATTGTAAAACCACCAGAAGGAAAAATGGGGGAAATGCCCTATGACATTGGTCTGCACAATTATTATTTTGATATGATCTGAAAAGCTCAGGCAAAAAAACAAAAAACAAAAATAAATGGGATTTCATAAAATGAAAAATGCTCTTTACAGCACAGGAACAATTAATAGAGTGAATAAACAACTTATGGATTGGGAGAAAATATTTATAAACTCCTCCATCTAATAAGGGGCTAATATTCAAAATATACAGGGAACTCAAACAACTCAATAGCATAAAACAATAACTCAATCAAAACTGCATGAAGTACCTAAATAGACACTTCTCAATAAAAGCCATTCAAATAGCCAACAGATATAATAAAAATTTTATCTGTTGTTCCCTATCACTGATCATCAGGGAAATTCAAATTGTGACTACCATGAGCTATCAACTTACACCTGTAGAATGGCTATCATCCCAAATATGAAAGATAATAAGTGTTGACGAGGGTGTGGAGTAAAGGAACTCTTATACACTGTTGGTGGGAACATAAATTAATATAGCCACTATGGAAAATAGTACGGAGGTTCCTCAGAAAACTAAAAATAGAATTACTATATGATCCAGTAATCCCACTTGTGAGTATTAATTCAAAAGAGTTGAAATCAGTATGCTGAAGAAATATCAGTACTCCCTTGGTCACAGTATTATACACAATAGCTAAGATACTAAAGCAACCTAGGTGTTCATCATCAGAGAAATATAGAAAATGTGGTATACATACATATGATGGAATGCTATTCAGCTTTATAGGAGGAAGAAATCCTGTCATTTGTGACACCATGGATGAATCTGGAGAACAGTATGCTAAGAGAAATAAGCTGGGCATAGAAAGACAAATACCACATGATATCACTTGCATGTGGAATCTGATAAAGTTGAACTCAGAGTAGAGTGATGTTTATCAGAGACATGTTGGAAGCATGGGCAGTGAATGGGAAAAGCGTAGATGTGTTGATAAGAAGGTAAAAAGTTTCAGACAGGAGGAGAAAGATCTAGTGATCTATTGCACAGAGTGGCGACTATATTAAATAATAATGCATTGTATATTCCAAACTTGCTAAGAGAAGATTTTTAAATGTTTTCACCCAGAAAAATAAGTGAGTGTGCTGATAGATTTGTTAATTTGCCTGATTTAATCATTTCACATTGTAAACATGTATAAAAACAGCACATTGTGCCCTATAAATATATATCATTATTTTCAATTAATAAAATAAAAATATTTTGAAATAAATCTATAGCTTTAAATGCTTATATGAAAACTAAAAAAATTCTCCAATAAGGTTTCACTTTAAGAAACTTAAAAATGGAAAAAAGCAAAGTAAATTTAAAGTAAGCAGAAAGAAGAAAATAAGAATGAAAAAGAAATTATTGAAATATAAAATAAACAAAATCGATAAAATTAACACATTGACACTTCTGCTTTTGCCTTTCATTGTTAGCACTTAACCATGTAATCATGCTGACACTAGAATCCGGACAGAGAAGCTTTCCAGGCTCCCAGAATTTGTAAATAAAGAAGAGCTTAGAAGGGCAAGAAAAAGGCTGAGTATGAACAGACAAACTCATCCAGAGGGCAGGCATTTGAGTTACAATCTAGTACAAATTCCTGAAAAACAGGGATCACATTTTGAAATTTTCCATATCTTCCTTCTCCAGGGCATTGTGAGGCACATAGAAATTACTCACTTCTCAGTGACCAGCTAGATAGTAATGATAAATACATATAGGGCTGTTTTTCCCAAAATCTTTAGGATATGTCATCCTGGGTGAAAGGAACAAGGTCAAAGTCATGGGCCTGGGAGGGAGTCAGTGTGTGTGTGTGTGTGTGTGTGTGTGTGTGTGACTTTAACTGATCATGGGATTAAAACTTCAATTTTCTGTTCTCTCCTAATGCTTTAACAGTGGTTGGTATAATTTAACAGCAGATGTGACATTTCTATTTTTACCAAGAAATGTTCAATGGAAAGATATTCTGGGAAATGGACTCTCCAAAGATAGTTAAAATTACATGAGTCCAAGATGTCTACGTCACTAATTATTAAAAAAGAATATAATTTGATTCAAATTCGTTTCTTTGTAATTGAAAAATATAGACTGTAGTAAGTTTCAGACAGTAATATCTTCCTATTTTTAAGATGATATATCCATGGAACAGTCATTTGTAACAATTTTCATTATCACTTTTTCGTTTTCCAGAAAGCTACTCATCACAAAATAATCAGTTGTCATTTTCATCAAGGGAAGACTTCAACTATATTAGAACATGGTTACGTTGCATAACTTCGGGACATTGAGGAAAAGTAAAAATAGTGACATGTATGCGACTACAAGCTTTTAGAACTTTTTGTTTTATTGTAATAAGAATATTTAAAGAAGAACAACCCTTTTAATGAAACTTCAAGTGTACAATACAGTAATGTTTAATTATGGGAACAGTGTTGTACAATAAATCTCTAGAACTTATGCATCTTGTGTAATTGAAACTTTAATGTTTATTGATTAGCAATTCTCTATTCCTTTCTCCCCGCCATGATGCAGGTCTTAGAAATGATATAATAAATGTGATATCAAGAGCTCAGGAAATGAAAGAAAAAACAGACAACTATGGCAATATCAAACTAAAAAGATTCTGCATGACAAAGGAAACAAATGAAAAGGCAACCAATAGAATGGGAGAAAATATTTGAAAACCATATATCTGACAAAATGTTAATTTCCAAAATATATAAAGAATTCCTACACTTCAATGGAAAAAAATCCCACAACAAATAACCCAATTAAAAAAATGGGCTAAAAAATTGAACAGACATTTCTCCAAAGAAGACAGACAAACGACCAAAAAGCATGTGAAAAGATGCTCAGTGTCAGCAATCATCAGGCAAATGCGAATGAAAACTATCAGTTTACACCTGTTATGATGGTTATTATCAAGAACAAAAACAAAAACAAAAAATCAAACGTTGGCAAAGATGTATGTAGAGAAATTTGGAACACTTGTACACTGTTGGGAAAGCAAAATGGTGCAGCTGCTTTGGAAACAATATGGGTCTTTCTTTAAAAAATAGAACTACTGTATGTTTCAGGCTTTTTAAAAAACTAATCTTTTTATTTTGAGATAAGGGTAGATTCATAAGCAGTTGTGTGAAATAATACAGAGATTTTCTATGTGTCCTCTACCCAGTTTTACCCGGTGGTGATATGCTTCAAAACTATACTGATATCACAACCAGGATAAGCAATGGAATATTTTCACCATGACAAGGATTTCTCATATTGCTTTTTAATATTACACTTATCTCTCCTTTCCCCTGTTAAGCAGTGTTAACCACTGCTCATCATTTTTAAATTTTGACATTTCAAGAATCACATAGAGTCATACAGTACATAAACATTGGGGATTGACTTTTTTCACTCAGCATAATTCACTAGAGATTCATCCAGGTTGTGTATCAAGTTTGTTTCTTTTTATTGCTGAGTAATATTCCATAGTGTGAATGTACCACAGTTTGTTTAACCATTCACCCACTGAAGAACATGTGAGCTTTTACCAGTTTTTGGCTATTATGAATAAAGCAATTGTAAATATCTATGTATAAGGTTTGTGTGAAGATAAGCCTTAATTCCTATGGGATGATATCCGGGAGTATAATTTCTGGATTGTATGGTAGTTGCATGTTTACTGTTTAAAATACTATCAGACTGTTTTCTAAAGTAGCTTATCACTTCATATTCTCATCAAAATATCCGAATAATCCAGTTTCTCAGTATTCTCACCGGTATTTCACATTATCATTATTTCTTGTTCTAGCCCCTTGGATACTTACATAGTAGCTTCTCATTGTGCTTTTTATTTGCATTTCCCTAATGTTTAATGACATCTGTAGGTTCTCTTTATTGAGATAATATGTTGTGTACATGTCAATCATTCCATATTGTGGAAAACTATGTTTCTCATCCCCCCCTAATATCTGGCTATGTATATCTGAAAACAAGTAGATTTGTATTTGAAAAACTTTTATGTCTTGATCTGGCAGTTTCCTTATGTGTCATGTCGGGGAAGCAGATTAATTACTGAATGTTTGCTTAGATCTCCCCACAATTAAAAATAGAATGAAAATAGATGAAGTGTAATTCCTATTACTTGGGTGTTTGTGGTAGGCAGAATAATACCCCAAACCCAAAGATATCTACGTCCTAATCCCAGAAACCTACAAATATATTGCATTACATGGCAGTAGGGCATTAAGGTTACTAATCAGATGACCTTGAGATAAAGTGATTAGCTAGGGCTATCCAAGTGTGCCAAATGTAATCGCAAGTGGAAGAGGGAGGCAGAAGAAGCAATCAGAGTCACAGAGAGATTTGAAGATGTCGTATTGCTGGATGGGTGAAGGGGCCACAAACCCCAAAATGGGGGGAGCCTTTAGAAGCTGAAAAAGGAGAAGGAGAGAGAAAGAAAAAAAGGACTCTTCTCTCCAGCTCCCAAATGAATACAGTTTTGCCAAAAACTTGATTTTAGCTCAGTGAGACCCAGTGCGGACTTCTTATTTCCAGAACTGTAATATTCTTTATGCGTGTTCTTTTAAGTCACTAAGTTTGTGATAGTTTGTTACAGCAGAAAAGATAACTCTATCAATGCTGAATTATCATTTAAATCAAATTGATATGTTTTTTGAAACATCCATTAGCTCCCAGAGCATTTTATCTATTCCATGTCTCTATCTATCCTTTGTCTCTTTTATAAATGACTAGATCTGCAGCCCCTAGTACTGTGCGTAGCGTGTGGTAGATGCTCAAAAAATGCTGATTGAGTGCGTGAATACATGAATACCTTCTAATTTTGATGTAGTTCAACATATATTTATTGCGTACTGCTTGTGTACCAACTATTGCAGTTTACTGGGTTCTGGAGTCAGAATGCTGATTAAAGCATGACACATTGTAAGAAGGGAGATGGATACTTTATAATACAATGTGGTGAGCAATATGAGTAGAACCTTGAAAAAATGTTGTGTATACAGAATAGGGAATTATATTTCTTTTCTCTTCAGAAGGGAACAGTTCTGCAAAGTTGCTTAATAGAAGTGATATATGAGATCAATTCTGAAGGACAATTGCGTGGGTTTCATGGTGTAGCAGGGACTTCTGGGTAGAAGGAATAACATTTGTAAAGGCACAAAGATGTGAAATCTCAGGACTTCTCTGGGAAAGAGCTAGTTTTTCGAAGTGGTGTGTAGGTATGTGTATGAGGAGAAAAGATACTAGAAGAGAGCTATGTGAGCTTAAATGTCATTTGTATTTGGGAAGAGTATTCAATACTCTTATATAGTACAGAATGAGTATTCCAGCAGTAAGAGTGACACAAACAGAGTATTATTTTACAAAGATATCACTGACTACTATATGGAGGATGCATTAGATGGAAGCCAGAAGGTGATTAGGAGGCTGTCACCATAGGCAGAACTCAATGTGATGAGGGCTGAACTAGAGCAATAACAAGGTTGAAATAGTTTTTGCAAGGCCTTTTAACAGTAAACATGGTAGTTGGATTGATGGCTGATGGGGTTTGGGTAGGTGAAGTGTGAGAGAAATGGAGATGTTAGAAATGTTCTGAGTTGGGGTAGTTGGGTAGATATTAGTACTGTAACATGTGATACCCTAAGAAGGAAAAACGGTTTGAAGGATCAATGAAAATTAATGTTGGAGATACTGAGTTTGACAGCAAGACATGCAGGTAAAACATGAAATAGGTAGCTGGATTTCAGGAAAGAGATTAAACCTAGGAATATTGATGTAAAAATCTCAGATGTGATTGTCTTCTGATTCCTTGGGTGTAAGTGGAAGGTGAATAGTCCTTGCAATTACAGAAACTTGAACTTGAATCTCGGGACTACCACTAATTCCTGGAATAAGCATAGGCAAATCACATATACTTTCTTATCTGGGGAGTAAGTAAAACAGTATCTATCTCAAATAATTTAAAAAATTAAAGGTATAATTTGCATGAAATACTTAAAGTATATTATATACTTAGTAATTCTTGTTTTCTTATTTTTCCAACCTGCCCTTTTCTACCTCCTTCTTTTATTTAATGTAGAAGTTCTTGATAATAGGGTTCATATTTAACCATTAGATAAAAATACATTGCAGATGCTCAATAAAAACTATTTGAGTTTAGTTGATTATTTAAAATG
This sequence comes from Trachypithecus francoisi, assembly GCF_009764315.1. Lineage (NCBI taxonomy): Eukaryota > Metazoa > Chordata > Mammalia > Primates > Cercopithecidae > Trachypithecus > Trachypithecus francoisi. The sequence continues at coordinate 71,996,149 of NW_022681473.1, read as the reverse complement.
TTTTTAAGTTGAAAAATCATGTTCACAAAAATAATTAAAATTTTAATTGTAAAAATAAAAATGGAAAGTTTCATTGTCCTCAATACCAGATCCTATAACTGAAAATTGTCAAGTTTAGTGTAGTGCAGATTTTTTCTCTGCGTATATTAATACATAATGGATAGTTTGATTAGTAAAATGATGCCATATTACATATTATCTTGCAGTGTGCTTTTGTCAGTTAACAATACATGTATGGTACATACAATGCAAGTCCCATTCTTTTCACTGGCTGAATGTATTTCAAGGTATGAATGTGTATCATTAATTTAACCATTCCCCTTCTGATGAACATTTGCATCATTTCTCACTTTTTGCTATTATAAACAATGTTGTGTGAAGGAGGTTTACTTTCATGGGTTGCTAACTTGCCAGAGTCAAGTAAGACAGAATACCCATAAACATAAAAGTTACATGAAGTAGATTTAGTATTTACAGAGAGGCAGCAAGGGACAACAGAAGCTTAAGCTTCATTGCTAGTTGGGCCCCCAAAGCTCAGGAAAGCTGCTCAGGGCAGATGGAATCTCATCTATGGATATCCCACTTGTCACGCAGCTTAGGTACCCCAGAATACAACTCATTCTGGGTTTTATTCCCTGAAGGGAAGATGATACACTGGGCTAAAGTACTGAAGGATGTCCTATTTCTTGGGGGCACTGGAACAGATCCAGGGCTATTTCAGGCAGTTCCGCCTTATTGTAGGATGTTGCATTCCTACCACATTCTACAGTGATTCTTGACAACTACAAGCCTGAAGTGTATGTGGGAGGGTGTGATTGGGTTGGTGTAAGTTCACCCAGAGAACTCTCTGGCAAGTTGCAATATGTATTCTTAAGTATATTTTTCCTATACTTTATACATTTGTGTTAATATTTTATAGAGTATTTCTGTATGTATATTTATATAAATCTTATATTTATATAAAACTGGAATTACTTGATCATGGAGTATGCATATCATTTATTTTAATATATACTGATCATATTTTAAAATGATAATATAAATGCTCCCTCCTCGATCATGTAAAATAATGCCCAGTTTTTTCCTTTCTTGTAAACACATTCATTTAAAACAGCCAAGATGGTAAAAAAAAATTATTCAGATGTAATTTTAAGCATATTTTTAAGTTATCAGTTAGGTTGGGCCTCTTTGCCTGTTTATTGGCATTTTGCATTTATTTTATCTGTGATTTGCTGATTCTAATTCTTTATCTGTTTTTCAATAAATTCCTGTTTATTGCTTTCCAAATGTAATTATAAGGGGGCAGAGAGATAATGTCTAAGTGTTTCTCTAAAGGAATAGGCTAGAATTGCACTGTGTATTAAAGAACAACCTACTTCATGATATGCTGTATTAAGGTTCTGAAGATTACAATTAACAGTGACATGTGTGATGGTCATTTGTTATTGCACAGAAAATAACTTTGTTCAGTAAATAATATGCACTTGAATTCTGCATCTTTCTCTTAGCAAAATACTAGGACAAAAGAAAGAGTAACACCTATTATTGGGCAATTACTATGTGCCATACATATTATACAACTTATCTCCTGGAAACTTCTGAGTAACTGTATTATTCACAGTATTATACAGATGCATCATCAGAGGGACAAGGAAGCTAATTAAGTTCCTCCAATTTACACATTTTTAGTGGTAGCTTTGAGCTTAAGTTCTAGGCAATGCCAAAGTCCATATTCTTTTCACCATGATATTGTGCTTCCCACTTTTTAAATAAACAAATGTTAACAATTCTAAGAAGCAATCTCTTTGTACTCATATACTATTGTGGAACCTGCTTAAAAGACAGTTTGATTTTTTGCAAAAATGAAGCCAAATGTTCTCCCAAAGCAGCAAAAGATTGCCCAGTGAGTGCTGCATATAGCAGTGTTGCTACAGCTCAACAGAAAGATCTCAGCAGTGGTAGATCTGTAGTACGCGTTGGGAAATGGACAAAAGTAGGATATTTAAAAAGGGGAGGTAGGGCCCTCTAGGTGAAAATATTGTTTTAAGCAAACATGACGTGGGTGTTACATTATCATGATTCCAAGCATGGACAATGATGCTTTCTAGCTGCCGTGGCTGAAAGAAGTAATGGATGGAGAGATCATTCTTACTCTGTTTTCTCTTAGGCATATGAATGATGATATATCCTTAAACATACAGAGGTGGACTTGATTTAGTTCTCAAAATAATTTTTTAGATAGTAATATTAAATATTACAAGTAGAGGGAGTACTACAAATATTACAAATACCATTTCATGTAGTATCCAAAAGGATGAAGAGATATAACACTTTACTGCTTTTAAAAATCATATGTGTATGTGAGGATAAAATTTAGTTTTTAGCAGAAAACCTAGAAGAAAAACATTACTCAAAAGCAAACCGAGAAAAATAAAACCAAGGTTTCTTCCTTGGGTTATTAGAGGTGCATATAGAGAAAAGACTACTTCTCAGAGATAAGGAAATGGCATTAGTATTTTCTGATATAGAGTCATCAAAATCTGTTTAGTTTTTATGGCTAAAGTTTCTGACCTCACAGGAGACTTCAAAGACAGATAAGTGGGTAGATAAAACATCCAAACAGAATTTAATGAAAGCTATAATGAACATTGGTTTTGTGTTATCTAGATAAATTTCTAGTCTCTTGCAATTTGTGTTACGTTGGCAGGTTTCGCTATAGTCAGGTTCCTGTTTTTGGCTGAGAGATATTAGCTAATGGTGTGTCCAAGGAACAAAGGAAACATTTGATTTCATTTAGACATGAAAGCCTTTACCTTCTTTGATGCCATAGTTGTGGAAAATGAACTAGAGACAAGGTTGATACAGTTATAAAGGCTGAAACTTATAGTAATATTTTAATAATGGTTATAATTTATTGAGTGCTTACTATCTGCCAGGGATATTACATTAACTCATTTACTTTTCATAATAATCCTGTGAGGTAGGGTAAACAGTATTATTAACTTCATGTTATAAATAAGAATGCTGAGGTCCAGAGTAGCAGTATCGTTACTCAACTAGCATGTAGCAGAGTAGAGATTCTAACCCAAGTTTAGGTAATTTGGTAATATGAGCTCTAACTACTTTGCTATACTCTTAAACTCAATGATAAACATTGTTTAGTTCATTTGGTAGGCAGTGTAGAGGAGAGAGCACCAAAGAGTCAGAAGGCCCGTATTTGAATTCTAGTTTTGCTGTTTACTAGCTCTGCAATCATCAGCATATCATCTATCCTCCTGGAATGTTAATTTCCTCAAATGTCAAATATAGACAATAAAAGCAGTCTACCCGCAGGTCTTTAGCAGTATTATATGAGATAACACACATAAGAATATTTAACACAGTGCCTGCCACAACGTATATTGTTCTGTTCAACATAGAGAAGTAAGTTTGGAAAAGAAGCACATGCTTTGCATTCAAACAGGAGAAAGAGAGATAAAGGACAGAAAGTGGAAAGGAAGATTTTATACTCTGTAATTGCACTGTAAAATCAGGTGGACTAATGGCAAACCTCTCTGAATGTTTTCTCCTTACTTTAGAAAATTATGTGTCTCTTTTTAAAAATGTTGGAACTATAATAGGATTTGGAATTAAACAAATAAGCAAACTTAGAACGTTTCATTCCAGTTTACCTTCTCATTAATGACATTGATATGAATGTTTTATCTTCCAAGTCTTACTTTTCTGTTTTTTAAAATGGGATAATAGTAACTTCCTCCCTATCTTGTTGAGAATCAAGTACCATAAATGATGTAAAGACACTTTTCAACTCCACCAACTCTTTGCTAAAAATGGAAGATATCTGAGGCTAGGTACCAGGTTTGTCAACTCCCTGGAACCCAGCTAAAAATAGCTTCCCTGGAAAACTGTAAATCTTCTCTGTTGATTATAAGACATAGACAGCTAAGCTGTTTTTTGTTTTTGTTTTTGTTTTTGTTTTTTTTTTTGAGACAGAGTCTTGCTCTGTTGCCCAGGCTGGAGTGCAGTCGTGCGATCTCTGCTCACTGCAACCTCCGCCTCCCAGGCTAAAGCAATTCTCCTGCATCAGCCTCCCGAGTAACTGGAATTATAGGCGCTTGCCACTGCACCTGGCTAATTTTTGTATTGTTAGTAGAGATGGGTTTTCACCATGTTGTCCAGGCTGGTCTTGAACTCCTGACCTCCGGTGATCTGCCTGCCTCGGCCTCCCCAAGTGCTGGGATTACAGGCGTGAGCTACTGTGCCCAGCCGCTAAGCTGTCGTATAATCAACACAGACTATTTACTAATTCTCTAGGGACTCTATTTTTTATTAATTTCCATTACTGAAACATTTCAGACAACTTTAAAAGTCTTATTTGGTGTGAAATTAATCACTTCAGACTTGTGGTAGGTTTAAATTCTTTTTCTCCTTATTGAATGAAAACTAGGCACTGCAAAGATTTGGTTTCATTCCCTGATATTGTGGATATTGGATAAGAGGTCAATCTATTCCAACAATAGAGGTCAATCTACTCCAACAGTAATCTCAAGTGTTGAGGACAAAACTGTGTGTGTGTGTGTGTGTGTGTGTTTTCTTCAGAGACTAGACATTGTCTAGGTAATAACTGTTAAAATAAATGATGGTGAATAAATACTATCAGGTCCAGCTTCCACTGTAGTATTTTATTTTGTCATTTTATTTTATTTTGAGATGGAGTCTCACTCTGTCACCCAGGCTGGAATGCAGTGGTATAATCCCAGCTTACTGCAAACTCCACCTCCCGGGTTCAAGTGATTCTCCTGCCTCAGCCTCCTGAGTAGCTGGGATTACAGGCATGCACCACCATGCCCCAGCTAATTTTTGTATTTTCAGTAGAGACGGGGTTTCACTATGTTGGTCAGGCTGGTCTCGAACTCCTGACTTTGTGATCTGCCCGCCTTGGTCTCCCAAAGTGTTGGGATTACAGATGTGAGCCACCACACCCGGCCCGCTATAGTATTTTAAATGATGAAGAGCATATTTGTATAGCAATTACCCTAGCTATCTAAGTAATATCACTCTAAGCGACGTCAGAGAGTGTCACAACATCACAAAATTACTTTATGAAAGCAAGATGAGACTTTGTGAGTTTCTTTATATTTTACTTTCTACATTAAGGGACACATTGACAATAATGTCATTTATTTGCTGGCATAAACCTATAAAGGGCAAAGCATAATTCCAAATGCATACTATTTTCTTTATCAGAGAGATGCAGCTGTATGAATAAGATAAGGCAACTCAGTAGAATTTGTTATATCCAAAATCCAATAGAACTTGTAAGAATTGCTATATACAACTTTTCTCCACCACCAAATATTTACTTAAATATTTACCTAATGAATCACAAGTCAATCATTTATTCACTTACTGCAAGAACATTTATTGGACACCTAATTATGGAATAGATTCTGAGGATGGAGTTAAGATTCAAAAAACAGAAATTACTTTAGAGAACATGCTCTGATAGGAGTTGTAAATCCAAACAGTTGTAAATAAAACCAGTGAAAAAATAGGATGTAAATGCAACCGTGGAGGTAGCTACAGCATTTGACAGAAATGGCACAATGAGAAAAGATTCCGTTTGACTATTTAAGGAGATTTTTCAGAGAGGATGAACAATTGAGTTTTGTCTTGCAAAATGAGTAGCAAATTACTAGAAGGAAGGAGCTTAGAAAGGGAAACAGCTTTAGGGCAGAGTGGACTGCAAGCAGAGATCCAGGGAGTGGCAGTCAACCTGATCATGGTGCCATATCTTGGAAGCTATTGAAAGTTTGGGAAAAGGAGAGTGCCATGATCAGAAGGTGACTGACAAAGGCAAACACTGCAATAATACAGAAAAACAGTTACAGGGAGAAGAGGGCAGAAGAAGAGAAACCAAGAACATATTACAATATTTTAGGCCAATGGGAGTAGAGGATATGAATCCAGGCAGGCACTGGAAATAGACATAAAGCAAAGTGGATTCTACGGGATTTGATATCAGATTGTAAGGTGATGCAAAATGGAGAGGGAGAGAGATTGTAATCTATTTTAGGCTATGAATCTTGGTGACTGAGGCGATAGTAGTGGTATTAGTATAGTTTCAAAAGGAAGAGCAAGGAAAAAAAGTAAAGATAAGTTCCTTTATAGATAATACATTTGGAATACCCATAGGTAGACATGATTCAACGACTGCCAGAGATATTACACAGTTTTGCTGAGAAGCCAAGGTTTCTTACTTCTTGCATCTAAGCAGCCAACATCTTTGGGAACTGGTCTGTGAATTTCAGGAAAATCATGATGCTCTGCCAGTAGGAACATATTGCAATAGGAATTCACATTTTATCTTTAATTGACACACAATGGCAGCAAATAACATAATTTGCATTCTGGTGGAAAAGCCAAGCCAGTACTGATTTAGAGACAATACTTTGGGATCTCTATCTGGACACACAGTGTTTTTGCCCATACAAACGAGAACAAATGAAGCAGACAATCTTTTGTGACTAATAATGCCTCCTTTCAGTTTCTGAGCAGTTTATTTGCTTGTTCATTGTGTGTTTCTTTTCTGATTTTGGGGATGGCATCAGAACCTCTATTCCAGCTTCAGGAGAATCACAACAAAGTTAATGAAGTAAGTAATTTACATACAAAGTCACAAAATAAATCCAAACAAACAAACAAACAAAAATAATGCTATATGTGTACCAGGATTTGAAGAAAATGTTTTTTCCATAGTTTGGATGGATTGATACTGTCTCCTCTTATACTGTTTTATTAAAAAACAACAATAACAACAGCAACAGTGAAAACCAAACAAACAGTCTTGAACAATGATGATGATATATACAATCATACATATAATCATATATAATTATATATATGAGATATATATATCATAGATATATATGAGATATATCATACATCATATATGATCAAAAGAATAGATATATATCATTCTTTTGCCAAATTAGAGAAAGGTGGCTGCCTTTCCCAGTGGTTCCCATCTGGAATCACTGGTAACTCTCACAGCAGATCTGGATTATCTTGCTCTTGAGCTGATCCTGACCAGCACAGAAAGTAATCATCTCGTTGCTCAGCAGACTTGGGCTTTTCTTATGGTGAAATGTGCAATTAATAATATTGCCCATATTTTTTGTGTCATGGGTTCCCAGGGACAAGATCAGAGCAATAGGAAAAGTTGATTTTCCTAAGCCACTGATGAATTGTCCTGCCTCACCTACCCCATGCAAATTACCTTCTGCCTTAACTCCTCTGCCTAGCACTACTCAGGAGCATCTCTTGCCTTTCCCACATATGCGTATCTGTGGCTTTGGGAAGCACTGCCAAATCCTCGCAGCTGCCTATGCTTTGCCTCCAGAATCAACCCTGGCTTTGTCCCCACCATCTGCTTTGAACCTCCTCTCATTTGGCTTTGGGTCTTTACTGCTACTGTTTGTCTTCCCTACGTGGGATGATGATTCAATTTCAGTCACCCTTGAAAGTGGTGATTGTCTCTTGATTCTCGTATTTCCTCTGAGCACATTGCCCAGTCTTAGCTACCACATGGCCAGGTCTCTAAGCCTTACTCTCTGATTTCAAAGTGTGTTAGTCCATTTTGTATCACTGTAAAGGAGTACCTGAGGCTGGGTAATTTATAATGAAAAATTTGCTTCACAGTTCTGCAGAGTGTACAAGCATGGCACCAGCATCTGCTTGGCTTCTGGTGAAGCCTCAGGATGCTGTTACTTATGGCAGAAGGTGAAGGAGGAGCTTGCATGTCATGTGGTGAGAGAGGAAGCCAGAGAGAAGGGTGGAGGTACCAGGTTCCTTTAAACACCCAGCTCTCTTGTGAAATAACAGAGTGAGAACTCACTTATTACCATGGGGAGGGCAGCAAGCCATTTGTGAGGGATCCACCCCCATGCCCAAAACACCTCCCACAAGGCCCCACTTCCAATGTTTGGGGATCACATTTCAACAGGAGATTTGGAGGGACAAATATCCAAATAACATCACAAGAAAAAGGATTGGTCGTACAAGGACCTTTCTACTGATCCACAAAGTCTAGGACACCTGTCTTCCTCTTGAAGTCTCCCTCTTTCAGAACCTTGGATCCTGCTCTCAAATCACTCCTTTCTCTCTCTCTAGTCCTTGCTGTAAATGCCTGACACCCTGAAAATAAGGCAATGCTACCTACTTGGCTTCCATCATCAATGCTGGCTTTCTATAAGCACTTAAGTATATATATGGAAAATGCATGGATTTAGGGGTCAGAAGCCTGGATTAAAATCCTGAAATTCTATTACGTATTTTATTATGTATAACCTTGGAAACTTTATCTCCTCTGAGAGTCAGTTTTCTTATCTGTTAAATGGAAAAAATAATATTTCTAGATTAGACCAGTAGGCAGATTACTTTTACTGAATCACCATGCCCTTTACTAAATAATGTGATTGGGTTTATAGGTTGTTTGGTATAATAGAGTCACAGTCTTATTTCCCAGTTGTTTATATATTTCCTCTTCAAACTAAACTAACAGCATCCTAGAAACTCAGAATTGGAAAGACCTTTCAGCAACATTAAGACTAAACACCAATTCAATGTATGAATCTAACTGTAACATCCCTAACAGGAGTCCCTCAACCACTATTTAAATACTCCCATCACCAGGAAACTCATTACTTACAAGTTAGCATGTTCTATTATTGGACAAGTTTGATAAATTGAAAAGTTTTATTATATTGAGTCAAACTCTACCTCCCTGATTGTAAAATTTTTCTTATTTTTTTTTATGTTGTATTTATTGGTTTATTCTTAGAACTCCTTTCCATTTAGTTATCCATTTCTTTTATTTATTATGTGTCTGTTATAGAAACCTAAATCAGTATAGAATTCCTTTCAGAAATGACACTTAATCGGCTGTGTAACTTGTTATTATTATTATTAATCAATTTAATAACTATGAGTGCCATTCTCAGGGGAGTGGAAAAAATTACCAAAAGCCATGTTTTAAACATTCAATATCTAAAGCCATCTGTAATACCTAGAAGAGACAGGATAGATGAAGAAGACATGGGAATTACTCTTTCATAAATGAATCCCCAAATGGTAGACTTCCAATGACCAAATCAGCTTAGCTACTGATTCCTGATAAGACCTAACAAATTTGTTTTGCCATGACTAATAGAGCTAAGGAATTTGTTAGACGGTCACTGAACCTCTCAGTCAAAATCCAGTACAAATGGATGACCCTTTTAGAGACATAAAGGAAAGAGGACAGACTGTAGAATCTTAGAATACTAGACTGTAACATTAAGTGGCAATTATTTGGATCCACGTTAATATTTATATCTATATGTACATTTTAAAAACAAATGTTGGTGTCTCTGCTCTCCTAGCAGGAAACTCAGTCTCACGTATGCAGGCAGATTGACTCATGACTAACTCTGATTATAGTAAGTTTTTCTTTTACCGAAATATTATGTAGCTCTCTCTACTTTCTGTCCTCTAGATGTTTCTTTATACCAAGTCGTTCCTTCGCTCTTTTGTGTATCTTGTGTTTTTTTCTTTAAAAAAAGTGTTTTGTTGAGTGACTATTTACTGCAAAGCACCAATCTAAGCCATAAGGATGCAACAATAAATAAAATAGTTTTGGTTTGTGACATAGTGCGTCTTACAATATATTGGGGGAAAGCAATAGTATTTGGAAAATTACATAATAAAGTTTCAAATTTTAATAAGTGCTATGAAGTAAAACTGCAGAGGTTTTATGAGACATTTCATAGAACAAACTGACCAATTCTATAATAGCAGTAGTCATAGAGGTGGTGCTGGTGCACAAAACACTTTCTGAGGAATGACCTTTAAGTTGAGATCTGAAGAATAAGCTAACTAAGCAAGAGTTTGGAGTAGGGACAGGGAAAAGCTCTCCTAGACAGAGAATTATGAGAAGACTTTGAATTGGATAAGATGTTTGTAGGATTAGGACAAGGGTAACCACCTGTTCCCCATGACAGGTGATTCTCTCTTAAATCTTCTCAGTCTACACATCTTTGTATGCTTCAGTCTTTCCTCATATGATGTGAGCTCCAGACCTCTCACTTCTATTTTTGTTCTGCCTTGGTCATGCTCTAGCTTGGCTTTGTCTCCTTGGCATGTGTTCTTAACAACAGCACACAACTCATGTGGGTACGTCAGTCGTAAAACCAACCCTTCTGAATCCCAAACTGGGGATGGGAGAAGTTATAACTGAAGTCAAAAAAAAAAAAAAAAAAAAAAAAGGCCTGGTGTGGTGGCTCACGCCTGTAATCCCAGCACTTTGGGAGGCCTAGGCAGGCGGATCTCGAGGTCAGGAGATCGAGACCATCCTGGCTAACACGGTGAAAAGCTGTCTCTACCAAAAACTTCAAAAAAAAAAAAAAAAATTAGCCGGGTGCGGTGGTGGGTGCCTGTAGTCCCAGCTACTCGGGAGGCTGAGGCAGGAGAATGGCGTGAACCCGGGAGGTGGAGCTTGCAGTGAGCTGAGGTCACGCCACTGCACTCCAGGCTGGGAGACAGAGCGAGACCCCGTCTCAAAAAAAAAAAAAAAGGCTGAAAAAAAGAAAAAACACACACACACACACCAAACCAAACCAACCAACCAACCAAACAAACAAAAAACCCAGAGTAGCCAAGATTTACAGGAGTAACCACAAGGACCCTGCTGGGCTTGCAAGGGAGGTGCTATCCTCTAAACTTCTCTACTTCTCCTCCCCTCAATGTTTTAAAAGGTATGAAAGAAGGAAAGCTGGTGGATTTGGAATCAGTCTTCAAGTAACTGGCCAATATAAATAATATTTTGATGTAGGATAAAAAGAGAACAAAAGAGCTCTTTCTGCAAGTATAATACTACATTATAATATTATTTTTTAATATATTTTACCTCTTTTCTCTCAACTTGAAGTTCTTCAGGGCCTGTTTCCTTTCATTAATTGTTCTCCCTCTAGGCTGAAAAATGTCACCACGGGCTATGATAAAATGCCGCAGATGGATAACGTGCCAAGTGGCTCACAAAGAGCCCTGGAAGCTTCAGCCTTACAGATAAAAGGAAATATCTAGATGGGAGAGGATCGATATAGTAAATAAATTTGACTGGCTTTAAGTATTTAATGTTGTGGTTGGCTCCATGAAACCATTACATCAAATGCATAATGGCATAGTAGCCATTCGGGCTTTACTATAAGTTTGACAAGCCCCAACCAGCTGCATGGCATTAGATTGTAAGTGACAAGTTCTGATAGACCTGTCAGCTTGAGAAAGATTACTTTAAAGCAAACAGAAAATGCTGCAGATTCTTATATTAATAAGGTAACCTTCAGTTTAGAAAGATGAGGAAAGGCAGTGAATGCTGGCTGCTTCTGAGAATGTAACTTTGGTCAAGACAGCTGCCTTGGGACAAGTGCAATTTCCAGATGGGGTATCAATTATGAGTTTTAAGCAGACAACATTCTTGACAGCTAAGGGATGAGTGTGTTGATTCTAAATAGTCTACCCTTTGCACTGCTTGGATTCATTGCTTCATATGATAAGTTGACGCTAAACCAAAACAGTTTTTTGGTGGATTCTGTTTGATCACTTCCTAGAGACATTTTAGGTTGGTGGGATGCAATATAGCCCCTGCTGCTGAAGACACACTTCAGCAAATGAATGTCAATGACAATTGACATTCATCGTTTTCCTACATTACAGTTATTTTATCATATAAGAGATTCCCCCTGCCCCTAGGTATTTCTGCTGGTAGGGCTTCCCAAGCCTTTATCCTTGGGGGATTTCAGATCCTGCTTACTGTGTCTTACTCAGATCATAGTTCCTTTACTTGTTGATTCATTATGTAAATTGAATGATTACCAAGAGAGATTCTAGTTATCATGTGGGTGTGAAGTGCATTTTTTCTGACCATATTGTGTAACAGTAGCCTTACTTCATTCTGAATGCCGGTGTTAATTACCCCTGACAGGACAGTAATTTTTTTTTCTTATTTCTTGGTCTTTTGGAACAAGAATTCAGAATGATTGGGTGGTATCTGTAGATAAAGTTTGATGAGACATATTCCCCTTCTAAGAACAAATACCTATAGATCCACGGAACCTGGAAATGAAGGCTTCTACGTATACATTCATCTATATTTAGTAATGTATTAGGAATGATAGTAAGTGGTGCCACTTCTGATTCTACTCTTTGGTACCTGTATTTTATAGTCTACCTATTCTTTGTATTCTATCTAATAGGGATATAGCACGATATAGTATTGATTTAGAGTACATTCTGCATCCTAAACTTTTCAAATTCACACAAAACCTTCACAAATTAAACCATATAAAAGGCCATAAAATATGTTTTAGTACGTGTAAAAATATTGAGAGCGTAGAAAGTATGTTCCTTGAGCACAACTGAATTGTTCGACATTCATAAAACAAGATAGTTATAGAAGTTCTAGATATTTAAAGTTAACAACATACATAAATAACTTACAGGCGAAATTTTAAAATCAGAAGAAATATTAGAAGATATTTTCATGTGAATGATGAAGAAAATGTAAAAATTTATGGAGTACAGCCTAATTTGTGCTGATAGGATGTGAATCAGATTTACTGGGCGCTGGTTACCACCTTGCATGAGTGAGACAGACGCACTCATACACAAGTTACATGAAGTAAATATATTACTTACAGATAGGCAACAAGGGACAAATGAACCCTAAGACTCACTGTGAGCCAGTTCCTAAGGCTCAAGAAAGCTACCTGGGGTAGATGGAACATTGACTCCTTGTGACTCATTGCTCCATTGATGAGGGACCCCAACAGGCAGCCTGTGCTGGATTATGAACATTAGGGGCTGTGTGATTTACTGGGAAAAGCTTGGAAGGACATCCTTCTTCCAGAGGAGAAATGAACAAACCCAGGCAGTCCTAAGAAGTCTGTCCCTGATTTAAGATGTTATGTTTTCTAGCAGGGTCAGGAACAAGGCCTGGGCTGTTCTAGCCAGTTCCTCCTATCTCAGCATATGCATTCCCAGCCCATTCAACAATTATTCTCAGAATTACAGGCAAAAAAGCATGGAGAACTAGGTCAGTTCAAGGCACCCAGAGAATTGTCATGCTCAGGAAAACAAGAACTGTTTTAAATAGCAATAATACAATTTTCCACCTAAGAAGATGGGGAAAAAATTAGCCCAAAGTAAAGAAAACAAAATAAAAAGAAGAGCAGGTATCTATGAAATAAAAACAGAGAAACATAAAAAAGATCAACAAATCCTTTTTATCACTGAAAAGATAAAAAAAATCAATAAAAACTTTTTACTATAGCATCAGGAACAGAAGAAACATCATAAATTAGCAATATCAGTAATGAAAAGGGGACTTATATTGGAGGTCCTATTGAGTTTAAAAGATAACAAATAGGTCACTTCAAAGAAATGTTCACATCCTGAAAAACACAACTTACTAGAATTGATACAAGATAATGGAAATAGAAAATGGAAAATAGGAATAGATCTATATTTATTAAACTAATTACTTGTCAAAACGCCATCACATAAAGAAAGCAAATGTCTTCAGTGGAAAGTTCTATCAAACATATGAGGAAGAAAAAACACCAATATGACACATACTCTTCAAGAAATACAGAAGGAAGAAAAACTTCCCAATCCCTTTTATAAAGTAATCATAATCTTGATACCAAAACCTAAATAAGACATTAAAAAATGAAATTCATAAAGAGTAGCTTTTATGATCATAGATGCAAAATCTCATAGTAAAATGTTAATAACTTGAATTCAATAACCTAGAATAGCAAAGGGAAACTCATCTCAGGAGTGCAAGTCTGGTTTATTGTTCGGAAATTATTCAGAATAATTCACCATATTAACTATAAAAGGGAGAAAAAATGATGATAAATACAGAAAGTAGCACAATTCAATGACCATCATGATGAAAACTCTAAACAATATAGGAATATCAGAAAACGTTCTCAATCTGATAAGGAACATCTATAAACAAAACTATTCATCATGCTTAAGAGTGAAATATTAAACATTTTTCCCAGAGATCTTTTTAAGGCAAGTATATTTGCTTTCATCAGTCCTATTCAATATTGTTCTGGGGGGCCTTGTCATGACACTGAGGCAAAATGAAGCTTAAATACTGAAAAGGAATTAGGAAAATTATCTATTCACAAGTGACATAATTTTTATGTAGCAAACCCTGAGGGAATGCAAAACATATACCAGTATTAAAAAGTAAATTTAATAAGTTTTAAGCTTCATGTTTAATATAAAAATTTATTTCTGGGCCGGGCGCGGTGGCTCAAGCCTGTAATCCCAGCACTTTGGGAGGCCGAGGCGGGCGGATCACGAGGTCAGGAGATTGAGACCATCCTGGCTAACATGGGGAAACCCCATCTCTACTACAAAAATACAAAAAAACTAGCCAGGCAAGGTCGCGGGCGCCTGTAGTCCCAGCTACTCGGGAGGCTGAGGCAGGAGAATGGCTTAAACCCAGGAGGCGGAGCTTGCAGTGAGCTGAGATCTGGCCACTGCACTCCAGCCTGGGCAACAGAGCGAGACTCCGTCTCAAAAAAAAAAAAAAAAAAAAAAATTTATTTCTGTATACTTGCAACAATAACATTTAAAAATCCATTTAACAGAGCATAAAAAATGTAAACCATTTTACAGGACCTCCACACTGAAAAGTAAATATTTCTGGCTAAAATAAAGGATACATACATATTTAAAGAGATATACCTCATTCATGGATTCAGAAGCAATATATGTAAGTCATTAATTTTCTCTCATCTATAGTTTCAATGCAATTTTATTCATCATTCTAGCAGAATTTCCCATCAACCTTGAAAAGTTGATTTTAAAATTTGTATAGAAAATACAAAAAAATATATGAACCCCAAAACTCTCTAAAAAGAATAACAAAACTGTAGTACTTATACTACTGATTTTAAGACTCATTGAATCAAGCCAGAGGAATCAAGTATTGTGTTAGCATTGCAATAGATAGATAAATCAATGACATGGAAGGGGGACATCAAAATAGACTGATATTTATACTTGATTGATTTTAAATGAAAGATTCTAAGTAATTCAATGGGAAAAAATCCCAACAATTAATGCAGGAACACCTAGATTGCTGTATGGAAAGAATATGGACCACAAACCTTACTTCACATCAAATAAAAATTAAATCAAGACCAAAGTATACAAACTAAAACTATAAAGCTTCTAGAAGAAAACATATGTGTATATCTTTGAGACCTAAAAATAAAGAAATAATAACTATTAAAATGATAAATTAGATTTTATCAAAAAAAAGCTTCCAGTTATCTATATACCCTGAAGAGAATGAATAGAAAACCTATAAGCTGATATACAATAATTACTATAGACTGGGATAGAAAACATAACTCTCAAAAGTACTTTGATCAAGATTGTATAACAAACTGCTATAATTCAATACTAAAAACACAGACAGCCCAGTTACCAGATAAGAAAATGGGGGATGAGGTAGGGCACAGGACTTCACAATTCACAGAGGATGATCTACAAAACACCAATAATTTCGTTAAAAAGTGCTTAACATCTTTAGTCACCCAGAAAATGCAAATTAAAACCACAAAAAGATACTACCCAGACTCACTGCAAAGACAACACCAAGTGCTGTTGAAGAGCAACAAAAACTCTCCTCTCTGTTGCTGGGACTCTAAAACTGCATAACTGCTCACAATAAATGTTTGTCAGTTTAAAGAAAAATTAAATATACACCTACCCTTGGACCTAGCAATTTTTATTTCTAGGTGTTAACCAAGAGAAAGAAAAATATATATCCACCAAAAGATGTTTACATCTATATTCATAACAACTTTATTTATAATAACCTCAAACTGGCAACGTGTCCAACAACAGGAAAACTGAAAAACACATTATGGTATATTTACTTCGTAGACTGGAACTTAGCAATTAAAAATAAAAAAAGTTACATAAGAAGATGGATGATGGATGACTATCCTAGGCGACTATAGTGAGGGAATGACATCCAACACAGTGATTCCATTTATGTGGAGTTCTGGAACAAGCAGAACTAAGATATGGTTAGAAACTTTTACAAAAGTCATGACATCTAGAGAAAGAACTACAGGGAACTTTCTGTGATGGCAAAAATTTCTATATATTGATAATTCAGTGGGTTACAAGGCTGTATTACGTGTTTGTAATAACCCATTAAATAGTACACTTAAGATTTGTACATTTAATAGTATGCAACCTCAAATGAAAGGAAAAAACAAGGAATTGTAAGCAACTATAGGAAGTACTGGACTACAGATATGTCTGTCTCAGTACACTATTGGAGCAACAGTCTCTGAACTCTTTTTCCTTAATGCTTCCTTTGTATTTGTACAGAATTGATAAGAAGGAGGCCATAGAAGTAAGGCACTGCCAATGTGCAAAGGCCATGGTGAGCAGAAGCCTGTCTTACCTGATGTCTGCATGATATTTCTATTTATAGCAGTGTTTTCAGCTATAGCAAGAATATTAATGAATTCCCACTGATTTCGAGTACAGGTAGTTAGAATTACAAATTTTGCTTTGGAAACCTAGAGCCATATGGTCTCTAGGAGTGAGAATGGGTCAGATATTAAGAATTAGACAAAGTAGAGGATACTGAAGTTACAGATATACTCTTTAAATATGATTGTTTTTACGAACTCACACTGCCTCCAAGATCTTTGGTTGTATCTATCCCATTGGTGAAGTCACGCTAATATATGAATTGAATTATATGTTGTGAGCAGGTGAGGAACTTTTCCACTCAGCAGAGTATTTCTCAGTGTATAATAAGACTAAGTAAGAGAGGAAAGCAACTATTGTTTGTTAGTCCTACTACGTAGGCCAGGTTTTGAAGTATTGTTCTCAAATTATCTTGTTTCATCTACATCCATCTTGTAACCACTTTGAGAAATAGAAGTTGCCTTTAATAAATTTAATTTAATACAGACACAAGAGCCTTTGAATTCTTCGAATTTCTTTTTTGTTGTTGTTGTTTTTTGACAGGGTCTTGCTCTGTTGCCCAGGCTGTAGTGTGATCACAGCTCATTTCAGCCTCAGACTCTTGGGCTCAAGGTATCCTCCCGCCTCAGCCACCCAGCTACCCGTGTACCTGGGATTACAGGTGCATGTCACGTGTCTGGCTAATTTACTTTTATTTTTTTTGTAGAGATGGGGTCATGTTATATTACCCAAGCTGGTCTGGAACTCCTGGTCTCAAGCAATCTTCCTGCCTCAGTTTCCCAAAGTGTTAGGGTTACAGGTGTGAGCCATGGTGCCTGGCCTGAACTATTTACTATAACCTAAAGAAGGTTTTACTGAAACTCAATTCTATCATATGTGAAATCTTATCCCCTTTTCTCTCCACTGAACTTTCTTCGTATTTTATTTTGTGTAGGCAGTGTTTATAAACTGTGATATTTCTTTTTTGTTATTAGAAAACATGACAGCATGGCACAGATGTGATGCTTAGCCAGTCATATTTGCGAAATAGGTCTGATCTTACATATTGGTTGAGTGGGCCTGAATTACAAGACACAGATAGATATGATATTTTCCTTGATTACTCTGCTGTGGTATAAGAACAAATGTCTACTTTGATGAACTGTGATTTCTCTCTGTCTCTCTCTGCTCATTTTGCTGCAGTCTGTTTGTTTATTGAACAAAGCTTTTTTGAGTGCTGACACTGTGGCGGGCATTGTTCCAGCACTGGGAGTTTGGTGATGAAAACAGACAAGACTTGCCCTCTCATAGAGCTTGCATTCTATCAAGGGCAGACAGAAAATAACCAAATAAACAAATAAATGAACAACATTTCAGTTTCTGATAAGTTCTACTAAAAAACCTATACATGGCAACATAGTGGAGGGATGGGATGAGCAGTAGCTCCCTTAAACTGGGTGAACAGGCTTTTCTGAGGAAGTACAACTTGAACTGAAACCTGAGTGATGAGTGAGATCAGTGGTACAGAAATCTGGGGAAGAACAGTCCATACTCAAGAAACAAACAAGTGCAAAAGCCTTGTGGTAGGAGTGAATGGGTTGAGAAATCCTTTCAAGGCTGATGTGAATGGGACATGTTGAGAGGGGAGAAACTGATAATAAGTGAAATCGGGAATATTGGAAACATGCAAATCATTGCTTAGAAATATTGACATGTTTTAAGCCTGTGGATAATAACATCATCTGATTTGCTTATTTAAAACCATTCTTCTAGTTGTTAAGGAGCATAAGAGACCAATTAAGAAGATATTGATATAATCCAGGTGGAAAATGGTGATATCTTTGGCTAATGTTTTATAAATACCAAATGGAGTGCAGGAGCGGTGGCTCATGCCTGTAATCCCAGCACTTTGGGAGGCCGAGGCGAGCAGATCACCTGAGGTCGGGAATTCGAGACCGCCCTGAACAACATGGAGAAACCCCATTTCTACTAAAAGTACAAAGTTAGCCGGATGTGGTGGCACATGCCTGTAATCCCAGCTACTTGGGAGCCTGAGGCAGGAGAATCACTTGAACTTGGAAGGCAGAGGTTGCGGTGAGCAGAGATTGTGTCTTTGCATTCCAGCCTGGGCAACAAGGGCGAAACTCATCTCAAAACAGCCACAACAACAACAACAACAACAAAAACCAGCAAACAAACAAAGAACAACAAACAAACAAACAAAAACAAATGCAAAAAGAAATACCAAATGGAAAGTATCTAGCATTTTAGATATAGAGCTAACATTACCTGCTGAGGACTGGAACAAAGAGAAGTGTGCTTTCTAAATCATGAGCCAAATTAATACGGTTTAATTTAACAAATAGTGCCTGAAGATGTGGTCTGTACTAGATGTTTCCAGTTTGTCTTGGTGTTCCTGGGGTGAAAATGACACAGACCTTGCCTCAAAAGAGTGTTGCATTTCATTTCAGACTTACTGAATTTCAAGAGTGTGCCTAGGAATCTGAATTTCAACTAGTTTGAAAACTACTGGTGTGCCAAAACTACACCTGTTTTCCCAAAGCAGAAGTAGGGAGGGAAAATGTAAATGGGGCTCCTGCCCAGATTATTCTTCTAAGAATGTGATGTTCTGGGGGAAGGCTCATGTGTGGAGACGGTACATAAAGTGAGGCCAGGCAGTGAGTGGGACCAAAAGCACCCTGTGCAAGGTAATTTGAGGAAGAGTTACCAACGTGGAGGTAGATACTGGGAAAAAGGAGTCAGATTACATCTGTAAAGAAAATGGCATATGCCACGTTTGTAGAGCAAGAATAAGGAAGGAAAGAGCTGTGAGGGAATGCCAGGAAAAATGGAGAAAACTAATAGATCATGAGTTTCTGAGTTGTGTATTTCAGGAAATAATTTGGTAATGGAAAATAAAAATGTTGCTATCATTACCAGTGACCAAAATTTGCTAAGCATGAGGTTACAATGGTTTAACCAGTCACCCGTAAAGTGGATGACTTCTTGCTGACTGCTTTCATAACTTGGGTAAGGTTGATTATGAGGAATATTGGAGAGAATTCCCATACAGGACAAGGATATGCAGGAGCTGGAAAAAATGATTAGTTGGTACAGTTGCAAAAAGAACAGAAAAAATGAACTAGATCCTGCATATGTTGCTATTTAAACAGGAGTTTTGAGGGGAAATAATGCTTGAGAAGGAGCAGAAATAATTTACTTGTTGGTTTGCTAGAGGGTGAGCTAGGTAGAACTAGCCTTGTCACAGAGCCCTAGTTACAGAAATAAACAAAATTAAGGAAGGACTTTCTGTTATGGTAATGGTCAAGTAGCTTGTAGTGAATGAATGTACCTGCAAATTGCATTATAATTCTGGATAATAATTACTCTAAAATATACTATTTGGAGGCATTGAAAAACAACCCAAAGCAGGCTGCCGTCATTCTTATTATTCTAATATTCATATGAAAATGTGACCAAAAAAACCTAAATGGAAAAAAGCCAGAAAAATCATGAAAAAGAATAACAACATGGAAGAAATTACATTATGTAATTTTAAGACATTGTGTAAAGCTATAGTCATCAAGATAATATCTTATTGGTGTAAAGATAGACATTTATATTACTGGAACAGATATGAGTTTATAGAACACATGCAATGTGTTCAACTGATTCTTGACAAATCCACAAAAGCAGTTAAGTAAGGGAAAGAAAACTCTTTATAAAAGATGGAATTTGTATGAAGAAAAAATGAACTTTAATCATTTCCCCCTATTATGAACAAAAATTAAGCCTAAGAACTAAAACATTAGGCTTTTAGAGGCAAATAGGAAGACGACTTTATAACCTGTGCTTAATTAAATATTTCTAAGAAATTACAGGAATTCCAATAAACATAAAAGATTAAATTTAAAAAGAGGACTTCATCACAATTAAAAATGTCTGTTCTTGAAAAATAAATGGCCAATAGTCCTTTAAAAATGTTTTACTATTACTTATTAGGGCAACACAAGTTAAAGATATAGTATAATACTGCTTCACACACATTTTAATAGTTAAAATTAAAACAACTCCAAAACAAAACAAAACACCTGTCAATACTAAATGTAGTCAAGGTCGTAGAGCAATTGGAACTTTCATACATTGCTTATGGTAGCATAATACGGTATATCCATTGAAAATGTTTGGGCTTATTTCTTTTTTTTTTTTTTTTTTTTTTTTTTTTGAGACGGAGTCTCGCTCTGTCGCCCAGGCTGGAGTGCAGTGGCCGGATCTCAGCTCACTGCAAGCTCCGCCTCCCGGGTTTAAGCCATTCTCCTGCCTCAGCCTCCCGAGTAGCTGGGACTACAGGCGCCCGCCACCACGCCTGGCTAGTTTTTTGTATTTTTTAGTAGAGGCGGGGTTTCACTGTGTTAGCCAGGATGGTCTCGATCTCCTGACCTCGTGATCCGCCCGTCTCGGCCTCCCAAAGTGCTGGGATTACAGGCTTGAGCCACCGCGCCCGGCCTGGGCTTATTTCTTATGAAGCCAAACATACAGAATGCTCCCAAAATGACTATGCCTGGTGTACATGTCATATAGAAACTCTCTTCTATATACTTGGTTGGGACCTGTGAATGTGTGGAATAGTCACTTCCTTGATTAGGATGCAGTATACAAAACTCTCACTTAACAGACTGGAGTGAGGTTCTTCTGCTGGTTTTCAAGATATTAGCTGTTGTGTGGTGAGTTGGTCACATGATTAGGACCTTTGGAAGCCCTCGCATCCTCTAGGCGCTTAGAACAACCCCTAACAAAGCCAGAGAGAAAATGAAGACTTTAGTCCAATTCATTCAAGGAGCCAAATTCGGCCAACAACCTGCATGAACTTGAAGGAGGACCAAAGCTTCAGATGCAAACAGAGCCCCAGACGCCAGTCTTGAGAGACTTTAAGCAGAAAACTCACTTACACTGTGCTGGACTTCAGACCTACAAAAACAGTGACATAATAAATGAATGTTGTTTTAAGCCACTAGATTTGTGGTATTTTATTACATAGCAATAGAAAACTAATGCACACTTTTTATTTATCATCCTCCTTTTGCTGAAATTTATTTGATAATTTTCACCTACAGATCATTTGGACTGTTTTTCTTTCAACTTGATCTCTCTGACAGTGTGATATATATTGCAAACCCTGCTTGGTATGCCTGTGGAGAAGGAAGCGAAGTGGTCCATCATGTTGTGATCAATCTCAGTCTCCACAGATTCAAAATTCCAGATTTGCAAATCATTGTGTCCTTGTCCCCAGCCAGTCTATATCTTATGTACATGTTTAATTTGATTCTCATCCCAAGAAAGACGTTGTAATTAATTCCTCCAGACTCTCAACAAAGATATGTTGTTTTATATTAGTTTTCCAAGCTCTATAAAGCTCAGTTATTCACAATGTTGAAGTTCATTTACTTACTACTAGCACAGAGATCTAATTTCACAGGTCTCTGTCTTCTATTTCTTTGTACTTAAAGGTGTCTTTAAAAATCTAGGGCAAATTTAGAAGTGTTTCAACACTTGCATTCATTAAACTAACCAGGCATTTTGCTCGTGAAAATTGGAATACAGACAAATGGATTTTAAGCGAGAATCCGAAATGCCTGCCTCAAGTATACAGATTAAATGAATAAGCTTTTAACTTATTTCTCTGAGTTATTTAACTTCTACTTCTCAATCCAGGGCTTAGTGGATAACTGAAAGCCAATTTCTGACAGGAACAAAAGGTCATCAATGAAAGCTTTTTAGAAAAGAGCTACTATTGCTATTTTTCCACCTTTAATCAAGACTTTTGCTCAGACTAATCATTAAAAAGTAGTTCTTGTTAAACTAGATTTCAGCCAGATTAATGTGATTCTGTTCATATGACAGATAATTTGGAACAGGGTTTTGACTAAAGATTTTTGAGGTGTTGCATGATTCATGATGGCTCGGTAGAAAGGGAACTAGAATAGAAACCAAGGATCTGGGCTCTTGATTTAGTCCTTAGTTATTCACACATTTTTTTTTCTTTTAGTAGTACAGATCAAAATTATTATTGTTCGTTTGAATTGTTTAACATCTGGAAAAATGTAGAGTTCCATGAGGTCACGTATGTGGCTATCTTGTTCCCAAGTGTATCTGTAGCACATAACACATTGCTAGTCAAGGAATAAGCATACTCTAATATTTGCTGAAGTGTATTAAATAGCTCTTTACTTAGAGTAATTTGGGAACCAAATCAACTGTTCTTTCTTGTATTATCTCATTCATTTTTTCACAGTATCCTATAGAAGAGGAAATAAATATCTCATTTATGGCCTAAAAAGTTTCATTAGGTTGCTTCTGTATGCAAAAGAATTGAGATTTGAAATCAGATCTCTGGAGTCAGCATGTCAAGTCAAGGTTGGAAACGTGTTCAATAACTTCATTAGATAATCACTTAGTGGGATTAAGTGAAGGTCTCTCTTCTTTGCGACAAGTCCAAAAAGGGTATGGAATGTAGAATTCTAAGATGGTTCCACAAATATTATAGTGACTCACATTTACATACTTTGTTCCCATTATTCAAAGAAACATTAATGTAGGTAATTCTGTGAAGGAATTTCATAGAAAAAATTCATAAATCAAAGTTTAGTTTGAAAGATGGGGATTATTCTGGTGGGCCTGACCTAACCACATGAGCCCCCTTAAAATTAGAGAGTTTTCTTTGGTTGGTTGCAGAAGTGAAAGTCAGAAAGATGAGATTTGCACCAGCTAGTCTGGAAGAAATGAAAGGTTCGTGCTGAAAACTGCTCATGGAGGCCACGTGTGAGAGAGTTGTGAGCAGCCTCTAGGAGCTGAGAGTGGTTCAACCCACCAATAGATGGAAAATGGGGACCTCAGTCCAACAGCTGTAAGGAAATGAGGTTTGTCAACAACCAGTGAGGCTAGAAGAGGGTCCCATGCCCAGAAGAAAACTTCAGCTCTGATCAACACCTTGATTTCAGCCTGCTAAGACCCCAGACAAAGAGATCTGGTCAGGCTGGGCTTAGATTTTTGAAACACAGAAATGTGAAATAATAAGTGGGTATTGTTTTAGGTCACTACATTTGTGGTAATTTTTTAGGATACAGTAGAAAATCACTATACAAGGATGACTTCAACATACTGGAAATTGACCTGAGAGTTGTGAACATTGATTTGATTTCATGTTGGATGAGAGTAGTAGGCAATGAATTGTGCCAATGCCAAAAGAATATCAGATAACGAAAAAAATTCCAGACGCGGGGATCTTGGTCCTGCGCTATAAAGGACAAGGTATTTTCTTCAGAAATCCTTGAACTTCTCATAACCTTCCTGAAGGATTGTTTCAAAAGTGCACATCTCCATATTTGTATACATATATCCCTAAAGTTTGTCAATTTTTCTCTGGTCGTTTAGATTTATGGGCAGACTTTGCTTCTCATAGGATTGTTTTAAGGATCAACTGAATAAATGCATTCACAATTAATTTCTATGAATAAAGAAGACAAAGATTTGAATGGTTGTTTGAGAGTTCATGTTTTTCCCATTACCTTTTGTGTTTGGAGGCACTCTTACAGAAGTGCCTTAAAACATATGATAGTTTTGAGTAATGATTAAACGAACTCTGATTATAAGGCCATATACTGAAATTTATGAGAATATGTAATATTTCCCTCTTCAAAGAATCACCTTTTTCATGCTATACACCTGTTTTAACAGTTTGACTTTTCGTATATGTTAAAGAAATTCCAGCCCAGATTTTTAAATGACTGATTTTGGAAATTTGAGAGTAGAATTAACAGTTATAAAAAGATAAGTCCTGAGAAATAATATGAGAAATAACAATTATAGTTTTAATATGGCCTCTGTACCATTTATGTCATAAGCACAAAAACTGTTAATCTTGAGCCTTGATTCTGCTCAATACCTTCTTCTTCTGCCTAAAATGACCTTGAGTTTATTATCCTACTGAAATTTTGCTCATTTTTCTGAGAGACCAAAATAGATGCCACTTTATCAACTAAGATAGGCCCTAAGGTTAAGGAAACCAAGCTACCTAAGGGTCAGGGTTCAGAGCTTGGCTGACATGGCAAATTTCTAAATTCCTATGGCTAAATTTCCTAACAATAGGGGCTATCAGCTCTGATTTATAACCCGGACCACAACTCTGACTGGACGGAAGATCAGCCTTACAGATGTTCTTTTCTGATAAGCTACTGCAGACCTTAAGCCAGTTTCAGCCAGTTTATAGAGGCTGCATACAGTCTTAGTGTCCTATATTTTACATTTTTGGCTTAAAGAGTCAAATTCCACCTTATTTTAATGCTAAAGCCCACCCCAAAGTGAACATGGAACGTGTGTTACATACATGTTTACCCAACTTGGATGTGCTTGACTTCCCTCGTAAATGCATATAGCTTTCTCCCCAGAACTACTAAATAGGTTTGATATTGGCCACATGGGACATAAAACCCAATCTATTCTTCCCCTCTTTGAAGAAGGAGCACCTTGGTCCATGCTGGAGAGTTTCTCTTCCTAGCTTGCAAACCAATATCGCCAGTAAGGCTCTCCTTTTTACTAGTTAACTGTCCTTATGGTCTTTTGCATGACACTTCAATAGTCACTTTTTTTCTGATACCTCCCAGATAGAATGGATCTCTTCCTTTTCTTCATCCCTATCTCCATTCTGCTTTGATACATTTAACCTGGGATCTCTTTCCTTCCCTTATGTTTTTAGCTCCAAGAAGGCAAGATTATATTTTATTTTCATCTTTTTGTAGACCCACCTTGGATGCATTAGGCAAATATTAGATGCTCAGTAAATTTGCAAAATAATTGAAAGGTTGAAAAGAAAAAACCTAGCTTGAGTCATCCATTCTAAAATTAAGGAAATGACAGTAATCATCTTTATATTTTATGAAAAATAGAAGTAGGTCATTTTCATCATATCATATCCACTATCATCATGACATTATTGTCTGAATGAATTATGACAATGTTAACTTTGATTATCTGGCTGAGGTAAAGTTTGTCAGAGTTTCCTACTGTAAAGGTATTCTTTTATTCTGATTTCCATATTGTGTTCTTTGGAAGGAAATTTCTATGAACAGCTCACACTTAAGAGGTAGACAGCTATGTGTCACCTACTTGAGGGAAAAGTATCTTTATGATTTATTTATCTCCATGGTATTCTTATAAAAACAAACAAACGAACAAACAAAAAACCATAACTCCAGGCTAATCATCAGTACACCTGCTCCCCCAATCAATTGAACACTTTACCAAACACCTGATCAATATTCTGTAAGACTTTCAAGATTGTACAAAAAAAAATGGGAAGTCTGAAAAACTGTCACAGTGTAGAGGAGTCTAAGGAGACATGACCACTAAATATAATGTGGTATCCTGAATGAGATCCTGGAGCAGAAAAAAGACATTGGGTAAAAAACAAGGAAATCTGAATAAAGCATAAACTTTATTAATGATAATATTGGTTTATTAATTATAACAAATGTTCTATACAAACTTAAAATATTAAAAATAGGCAAAGTGGGAATGGCATACATGGGAATCTATATACTATCTTTGCAAATTTCTGTTGGTCTAAAAATATTTATTTTAAAATAAAAACATTAAACTCCAGAGAATTAGAAGACAAGTCACAGAATGAAAGAAAATATTTGCAAAAGATACAGCTAAGAGAACTCTTGGACAAAATATACAAAACACTTTTAAAGCTTTTGTATAAAATAATAAGAAAAATAGCCTGATTAAAAAATGGGCAAAAGATCTTAACAGACACCACATCAAAGAAGATAGACAGATGTCAAATAAGCTATAAAAAGATGTTGGACATTCCATTTTATTAGGGGATTGAAAATATGGATTTAGGCTTAAACATTGTAGGTAATAGACACAGGAAAATTGTTTGGGTTTGAGTTAATATTGAATATGGACCATTCCAGGATTAAAATTACCTTTTAAAAAAAAAAAACATGTAATTTGGGATAGATAACCAAAGATTCTGTCTGAACACATCCCAAAGAGGAAATAACTTTGTCTTACATAATGGAGAAAGCAGAGTTGTTTAGAGGAAGATCCTGTCAGGATTCTGACTCCACTTTTCTGTGTTTCTTTTTTCTTGACATGTTGAAGTAGGTCATAAGCTGACTCCAGAAGTTCCAGTCACTGTTTTCAGAACCATTATCCTGAGGAACAAAGAAACTCTCCTTTGCTGGGTCTCCTTTCTAGGAAAAAGGAAGACTGCTCCAGCAATCATACACAAGATTTAGATCACAAGTCCATTTCTACACCAATCACTGGCAAGGGCGATGATTTTACCATGATGGCAAAGACTGATTTTCTGAGGTAGATAAACTTTGGGGAGTCATGGTCTTTGCCATCTTCTGAGTCACACTTTAGAGAGAGAAACAGATACATAAACAGATATACATACAGTGTGGTAAATGCAAATCTAAATGTCCATAGTAATAAGGGCAAGGCATATTGGTGTAGTTTATAGATTTAGCCTCCTACACATGCTTAAAAGCAGAGTAGACACATAATAGCATCTAGTTAGTTCTGAACAACCCTTAACTTTTCTGTAAAAAGAAACTTTATCTGTGAAAGAATTATGGAATGGGGAGAATATGGTAAGAAATGAGAATCTTCTAATAAGTTCTTGCCCCAAAGTTACTTTAGTAAAAAATACCAGCAGCAGAGTGTGCTGAAAAAGCTTTATCATCTGATGTATTTTATTTTATTATTTATTTATTTTGAGATGGAGTCTCGCTCTGTTGCCCAGGCTGGAGTACAGTGGCACCATCTCGGCTCACTGCAACTTCTGCCTTCAGAGTTCAAAAGTTTCTCCCACCTCAGTCTCCTGAGTAGCTGGCATTACAGGCCCCTGCTGCCACCCTCTGCTAATTTTTGTATTTTTAGTAGAGATGGGGTTTCACCATGTTTGCCAGGGTGGTCTCCAACTCCTGACCTCAAGTGATCCTCCCGACTTGGCCTCCCAAAGTGTGGGGATTACAGGCCTGAGCCACCATGCCCGGCTTGATGTATTTTAGTTTTTGAATGGCAGCACTTGCTGAGTTTTGGTTATTTTCCCCTCTACAAGACTCAGGATGATCCAAGGGAAACAAGGAAGCTTACAATAACTACCACTCAGTGTTGCTGAAATAATATAAGACATAATGTACACAGTTTTGAAATACAAACATAACAGGAATCATCACTGAAAATTAGACTGTTTTCTTTTTCTATATTGCCTTTATTGAATCAGCACTGTATTCCTCAGAATAATTATGTCAGTATATTTTATCCTGAAACATTTGTGTTATAAAAGGCATAAATTGTCATATCTAGTTACAGGGATAATATTCTTTTTGATTGCATTGTTCTAGCACTTTTCTCTTCAGATTACTGCTATTTTATTTTTATTCATCTTTAATAATCAATAGGAATTAATACATTCTTGAATTATCTTAAATATACAGGATGTTGAATTTTCTAGGTTGTTACATGTCTCATAATGGAATGTGACTTGTTTCTTTCTTTTGGTGCAATTTACATGGAAAAAAGATTTCCCAGAGTTTATAAGGGTAAAACAAACTAATTTTCAGTAGGCTATGCTAGTGAGTAAAAAATTTTTAAATAGCAGGTTTAATAAATTTTTTAAGAAGAAAATATTTGAATGTGACTAATATCAATTGACCTTTGTATGTTTTTCCCTTGTTTTTTTTTTAAATAATCTTAGAACTTATAATCAATCGTTGAACAGATTTAGTGTTTTGAGAAACTGAATATACAATGATTAGATGCCTTTCTCCAGTACTAACTCTAAAGCCTTGTCAGATTTCCCAACCTTGTTTACAACTTGTCTCTATTACTTTCTTTTCCCCAGAAGTCTGTGCCTTTGTGGTTCCCACAAGCCCAGGAGCTTAAACTGCAAGAATGAACTCCCATGTTTAAAATTAGACCAAATGGGGAAGTTAGCAGAGGTTTAAACCAGCACCCCATGTTCTTTGGAGTGAGATGGTTCTTTTCAAAACCACTTTTAGATTATTTTATTTACTTCAAGTATCTGTATTCTAAGATAGGTAACCTCATCTGCCCTACCCCTAAACAGTACCCAGTGAATCTCTCTCCTGGACCATGATGTCAGGTAAGCCGATTTTTCACAACTTGAGGACTTGTCCCCTTTCTTCTCTGCCACCAGCATTGAAAGATACCTACCTCCGCTACACACAAAAAGTCTTATGATTTTATCTACCTACTCTGAATTATAAGAATCTGTTCTAACAATTTTGATACAGAGGACAAAAGAAAATTTGCTTTGTCTTTTGTTGGGATTTTTTAAAGTGTCCACTTGGTAGTATGGGCTGTACTAACAGTAGGCTATAGAGGTCAATGAGACAGGATGTCTATGTTCTAGGAGAACATACTGTGTCAGTGGTGACTGACATGGAACAGATAACTGAAGTGCCATGTGATGTAATCAGGGGTAAAGATAATGAGACAAGCACTTTTATTATCTAATGGTGAGAGATTGCTAGATGTTTCCCTTCATGTGGTGCAGAGGGGACTAGAAAGCCTTCAGTTTGTTTTCTCTAATTGCCCTAGAAGGTGAATTGCTTTGGCATGCGTGGAAGTAGAAATTCCAAAGGTATCTGTGACAGGAACAAAATATAGGGAAATCAGAGAGATTTGGATGGAAAGTTTTAGGAACAGAGAAAGCATTGGGAAGGATTTATAGCATATTTCACGTATGTTTTACTTTTGGAAGAGAAAGAAATATCAAAACAAATCTTGGTAGTCAACTTTGCCTAAATAAAGCTTGCAGTCTACTACCCTGGTTACTTTCTGTCCTCTGAACTTACTCTACTATTCTTCATAACCTTAATAAATTTTAATAAGTAATACCAGGTTGTGAGTGGGTTCCCTTTATATTCTCTAAGAGAAGAGAGTAAATATGTGAACTACTTTTATACTACCTTTTCTTCTACATTCATTTGAATGAATCATCAGGTTGAAACTAAGCTAAGAAAAGTCTTACCTTATGTTTATTTTCTACAGTCATCTGTGGAAAGGTGAGTGATCTATTTGAAAAGTCATGAAATGTGTCCCAAGAGAGATGATATCTCATCAGGGTAAATAGGAGTTTTATAGAGGGTTTTTAAAAAGAGGGGTTAACAAAACAGAAAAAGAAAGGTTAAAAGGAAAGGTGAAGGAAACAAGAAGTATAAAGACTCAAAATGTGATTAAGCAGAAAGTGCTCAGAAACCACAACTAGGTTTATAAGGTTAATGCGTAAGATTCAAGACTGTGGAGTATAGGTGATGCATGAATGTGTGTGTATGTGTGTTCCTCCCTTCCCTCACACGTACACATATACACACACTTATTTAATCTTATGTTGGACATTGGCTTATGATAAATTCTTTGCTCTTATAAACAATGCTGTAATGTGTAACCTTATAAATGTATTATTTTGTTTGTGAATAGGCATATCTTTAGAAAAAATTTCAAGAAGTGCAGTTGCCAGGCAAAGGGTAAATGTGTATGTTACTTTTAAAACTATTATTTATTTGCCCTACACAGGATTTACTCCATTTTTATATTCCCCATAGCAAGTAAAACCTTGATTGCTTTGTACCACAGCCCAACAATGTGTTGGCACATTTGAATTTTTGCGAATTTGACAGGTGAAAAACAGTGTCTCTGTTTCGCATCTCTTATTCTGAGTAAAGCTGAGAACCTTTGCATGTGTCTAATGACCATTAATATTTATTTTTATATAAACTCTCCATGTCTTTTGAGCTCTTTTTCATTGGGTTGTTTGTCCTCATCTAAATTTAAGAAAGTTGTTTATGTGTTAGAATTGCTTTTTCCTACTATATGAATTTCAAATTTTTTTCCCAGTTTATGAGTTGTTTTTTGATTTTGCCTGTGGCGTTTTTGTTCATATAATTTAAAAAAACTTTTAAAACTCGGGGAATTTAATTATCAGTCTTTCTTTATAGTTTATTTATTCAGAGACACATACAAAGGACTCCTCATTATATGGATATACAAAAATTTGTCCAGGTTTTCTTCTGGTATTTTGATAGTTCTGTTTTTTAAAACTGATACTTTTAAAGAAAATTCTGCTGTGTAGTCGGAGGTATTATATTGGATATTTCCACATGTCCTCCTGTAGTCTCTTTTTCTCTTCTTTCCTAGCCATCTGCATCACTAGGGAAGTACTAATTTCTCTTTGTGTGTGTGCGTGTGTATGGTTGTGTGTGTATGGGTGCTAAAAACATAAAATTTATCGTCTTAACCATTTTTGAATGTTTAGCACATTAGTATTAACTATAAACACAATGTTGTACAGAAAATCTCTGGAAGTTCTTCATCAGGCAAAACAGAACCTCTATACTCATTGAACAACAATTTTCCTTTTCCTGCTCCCCCCAGCTCCTGGTAACCAGCATTCTACTGTCTGTTTCTATGATTTTCATTACTCATGAAATACCTCCTCTGAGTGGAATCATGTGGCATTTGTTTTCTTGTGACTGGCTTATTTTAGCACATGCTCTCAAGTTTCAGCCATGTTATAGCATATGACAGAGTTTCTTTTTTTTTTTTTAAGGTTGAATAATATTCAAATGTTCATATAAACTGTATTTCCTTTACCTATTCATCTGTTGATTAGCATTTGGCTCACCTCCATCTCTTAGCTATTGTGAACAATGCTGTGATGAACATGGGTGTGCAAATATCTTTACAAAAAACTTTCTCAAAAATTATTTTGGATATATACCCAGGTGTGGGATTGCTGGATTATATGGTAGTTCTGTTTTTAATTTTTAAAGATATTTCCATATTACTTTCCATAATGACTGCATCATTTTGCATTCCCACCAGGAGTATTCAAGTGTTCTAATTTCTACACATCCTCACCAGCACTTGTTTTATTTTATATTTAAATGAAACTTTTATATATCTAAGGTGGACAACATGATATTTTTACATATTGAAACATATTAGTGAAATGATTACTAATGAAATGAAGCATTACGAAATGATTACAGTAGTCCAGCAAATTAACAAATCTATCTCTCACATAGTTAACACTGTATGTGTATGTGTAGGGAGAACACCTGAAATCTACTTTTAGCAAATTTCGAGTATGCAATACATTTATTATGTACTATAGTCATCATACTGTACATTGCGTAAGACTTCCAGTTTTTTTGCATCTTTATCAAAACTTATTATTTTTTATTCTTTTGATGGTGGCCACCCTAACAGTTGTAAGGTGTTATGTCATAGTTTTGATTTTCATTTCCCTGATGATTAGTGGTATTGAGCATCTTTTCATAGCCTGGTTGACCATTTGTATCTCTTTTTTGGAAAAACATCTATTCAAATTCTTCATCTGTTCATTAGTTATTTTGTTGTTGTTGAGTTGTATGAGTTTTTAATATATTCTTGATATTAATCCCTTATCAGTAACATGCTTTGCAAATATATTCTCCCATTCCATAGATTAATTTTTGACTCTGGGGATTGTTTCCTTTGCTTGGCAGAAGTTTTAAACTCTTTGTAGTCCCATTTGTCTACTTTTGCTTTTGTTGTTTGTGACTTTGGTGTCATATCTAAGAAATCATTACCAAACCGTGTCATGAGGCTTTTCTCAGTGTGTTTTATTCTAGGAGTTTTATAGTTTTGGGTGTTACATTTAGATCTTTGATCCATTTTGTGTTAATTTTGTATGTGGTATATTTTAAAGGTGCTGGTACCTGTAGCCCACAGGGGCAGCCTAGTTACTGGGTTCATGAGACTGAACCTGGAGACTGGGTCCACAGGTACAGGCATGAAATTTGGGTTGATAGGTGCTGGACTGAAATCTGGTTGAATGGGGGTCATCCTGGAGCTGGGAAAGGTTTGGGGCCTGGGTGTGTAGAGGCTTGCCTGGAGCCTGAGTGTTGACCTAATGGGGAATATAAGACCTGGCCTATGGCTTATGGCCACTGAGGCTGGCCTGGTGCTGGAACAGTTCCGGACTATGGGTCTTTGGGGTTGGCCTAGAGCCTAGGTCCACAGGTACCATTCTGGAACCGGGGAACATGGGGGGCTGGCTGGTAGCAGGGTTCACTGAGGAAAGACCTGGTGTTGAGGTCTAAGGCAAAGTCAGGTGTTACTTCATTCTTCTTTCCCCACATGGAGGGTATTTCTCTCTGTGCTCTGTGGGGGTGGGGGAGGAGTGATGTGGTTAATGTGAAACTGCCCTTTCTATTTCTTGCTATCCTCTTCAATGTGTCTTCTCTCATTTCTGTGCTCTATCCAGGTGCAATAATCTCTCCCCTGGAACTCTTAGCTCTTGTGAAGGTATTTTCAAATGTGGATGGTTATTCAAATTGATGGTTCTATCAGGGGAAGACTGTCACCTTGCTATCAATTTTTTACTACTCTTTCAATGCCGTATTTTGGAAGACTGTTTCCATAAGAATGAATTTATTAATTAGTGATTATTTAAATTTATATCAATTGTAGCATATATTTTTTACATGTTGCTGCTCTAAGTTAACTTTGCCTTGGTGTTTTTTTCTACCTTATGGACCTTAACAAACGTAAATGTATACTTTTTATAATTGTTTTTGGAAAATTTGAAAATAGATTTTAGAATACTTTAACTAAAGAATTACTAGGAAAATAGAAATACAAAACTGAAAACCACTGGATTAAATGGTACCTAAAATAGCTCCTAATTTTAACTATTTAAGAATCTTTTTGTCTTTTCTATAAACGATAATTTACAGGATGCAAGATTTTTGATTGAAGAGAGCTAAGAACATTTATGTCATGTCACGTTTCCATAGTCATTATAAAAAAGCAAGACAAAGGTTTTAATATATATTGATATATTACATATATTTAGATAAATACAGACACAGAAATATATACTTTAAAAATACTATTTACCTTAGGGATGAATGCAAAGCAACATTTTATAGTTCAGGAGAATGATTTTGCTGGCATTACGTTTTTCCACCGTAAAATTTGTACAATTATTCAGCCAAATGCAATGTGTGTTTAGCAATTTGGAAACATGTTTAAATAAGCAGTCAAAAGGAAATGAGTGGCTTGGCTGGATTTCAGTATAGAAAAGAAATAGCAAGGCTAACATCTGTAAGGTTTAATTTCAGTTTAACTAGATTATGTTGAAAATGTTGTCATTCAGTCAATTGCTTCACGTAGGTAGATGCAATTTTCAGCTATGTTGCAAGAGTCCCTGGTGCATTTTTTATCTAATCTACAATAGATTGAATGTCAACAACTTGCTGAATAATCGAACACCACAGATTAGAAAAAAAAGACATCTTTTCTTTTCCTCAGGCATGTTTTTATATGGTGACTTATGAAGTGCATTTTGTCACCCAAATGACGTACAGAGTACAAAATTGGTTTTCAGTAAAATGAAATATATAGGGAAAGCCCAAGATCAGAAAGAGGACCTCAGTTCCAATGCCGATTTGTCACCCACCAGTTGTATGACCTTGGAAAAATTACCACTCTTTCTGAACATCATATTCTTTAGATTCAAAATGCGGACAGTAGTAGAATAGAATTTCATTTAACTAATTCTTAGTGGAATTTCATTTAACTACCTCATTCGATTAACCATCTGTCTCTATCTCTTCTGTAAAATATACTGATTGATGACCAACCACTGAACTCTTGATACTTGTATTCTTTAGGATGAGCACATACTTAATCCTGCAAAAATAATTTTTTGCAAGCCAAAATTCGGGTGCTGTTTTCAAAAACTGTTTATCTGGTTGTACTTGGTATTGTAATTATAGGATGTTTATTTTAATTATAGGATTCAATTAAATTTAAAAGAGCTTGATAAAACATGAGCATGCAAATAATTCTGAGCGTTATGGAAAGGATATATATATATATGAAGCACAAAAATTATACAACTTTGGGTGAGTAAGACAGTGGTAAATGATTGGAAGCATCATTAACAGCTAGGATTTGGCACTCAGATAGCTTCAGAAATATTTTAAATTATCATTCCACTTCAAAGTAACAAAAGCTAGCCATTAACAAAGACCAATGATGGCTATGATTTATGCAAGAATAATAGCCAGAATCTAATCAGCAGGCTAGAAACAAATAAAAATCTTTGACCTACATAAGTATCTTTTAAGTATTTTGAGTTAAAATGAAATATTAGAGTGAATTCTGGTAATGTTGGTGGAATGAGTCATAATTAAACCTTGTCAAAGGTTCTATATCAGAGGAAAATTTTTAAAAATATATTTAAAGGCACCAGAACATCCAAAAGCAAATAGAACCTAGAAAAGAGTTTACTCCAGAGAAACTTCAACTGCAATACCAAGAGCTCTGAGGATTTGGCTAATTTTCTTCCCCCTGAGGATATTTCTCAATGTCCTGGTAATGGCAGCAGAAAACCACAGCCAGATCAACTTGTGGTAACAAATTTAGAGATCAGGGTTGGATGAAATTATGGAAATGAGACAAATGTGGAAGGGAAAGAAACCCCAAATCTGTTCAAAACTTTGCCTTGCTCTCTGTCCGTACAGCTATGTTAACGAGGTGGAAACCCTAGGAACCCAAGGTAACATAGACAGGAATCAGAGAAGACTCTAACCTGGAAAGACAGAGCTGCGTAAGTTAAGACTTGAGTTTGCTGCTTTCTGAGATACCTCTGAAAGGCCACAGATGTTGCATTAGCAGACAAACATCAAGTCATCTATTATAAATATGTTTATACGATTAAAAATACCTGTATTCAAAGAATTAAAGAAACATTTTAATGAGTAAGCATATAGGAAATCTCAAAAGATATGAACACTTTAAAAAGGGAAATTCTAGATCTAAGTGCAAAACTTAAATAAAAAATTAGTTGAGATAGCCCAAAAACATTGATGTAAGAAGAATTAGTGAACTTGAAGATAAATCAATTGAAATTAAGCAACATGAAGAAAAGAAAGAAAGCAAATTGATGAAGAATGAACTGTTTCAGAGATTTGTGTGGCAGTATATAATAGTTCAATTTATAGGTCATACACACACACACACACACATCAGTGCATCTGTACTGTACATCTATATGTATGTAATAAAGGGCTTTTATCCAGAATACATGGAAAACACAACTCAATAAGAAGACAAACAAGCAAAAAACAATAAAAAGATTTGAAAAGACATTTACAAAAGCAGATATATACAGGCCCAATAAGCATGTAAGAATCTGCTCAAAATCTTTAGTCATCAGGACAATACAAATTGAAATCACAAATGTTTGATACACATCCATTAGAATGGCTAAGATTAAAAAGACAGACAATTAGAAGTGTAGGATGGGCAGCAACTGAAACACTCATACATTGCTGATGGGAATGTAAAATGGAAAGATTGTTTTGAAAAGCAGTTTGGAAATTTCTTGAAGTTTAAACCTTCAACTAGCATGCTCCATATTTTTCCATATTATCTTTGCAATAGGTGTTTTTTGGGGTATGTTCTTCTCAGATAACATGATCCCAAGAAAAACAATAACGATATATGCTATCTTTTGACACCTTGGCCAGAATTGGCACATGAAAATTTCCTTCCACGTTGCATTGGCCTAAGCAAGTCATATGGTTAAGTTCAACATTAATAGGTTGAGGAAATGAATTCCACACCTTGTGTGAGTAGTATTTAAAAGTCACATGGAAAGCAACAGAGATATTCATACTACTACAGGGACAATGAGAAAAGTTGTATCTATCACAGGTAGATTGTATGATAATACTACAACTATTAACATCATTATTTAGTGAAGAAACAGGGTAAGAGATTGCACGGTTTTGATTAATGGAAATGAGAGAAGAGGAAAAAAAGGAGATTTAAGTCAGACCTGAAAAAAACCTCTGAGTGCTTATGCATGAATGATTGCTTGTTGAGCATTTTATAAGAGAGGAGAAAGATAAATGTTTTCTAACTAGATTTTCAGTGATTTTAGTGTCTAGACATAAAGGGACCTTGTGACAATGATAGTAATAAAGTTCAGATCTTATTTTTCAATTTCCCTTGAAAAATTACTGACATTTGTAAATACCTTATTGCTTATAAGATATTTTCTTCTACACTATCTAATTTTATCCCCTCAAGGACCTGGAAAAGTAGAATATATTACCAGATAAAATGGAAGAATCAGAGAAAGGAAGTGACTTGTCCCAGTTCACTAGGCCATAAAAAGATCAGGCTAGCATATGCAGAATACTGAAACTAGACCCCTTCCTTACACCAGATACAAGATTAACTCAAGATGGATTACATACTTAAATGTAAAAACCCCCAAACTATAAAAATGCTGGAAAACAACAAGGCAATACCATTCTGGACGTAGGAATGGGCAAAGATTTAATTATTAAGACACTAAAGCAATAGCAACTAACGAAAAAACTTGACACACAGGATCTAATTAAACTAAAGAGCTTCTGCACAACAAAAGAAACTATCAATAAACAGACAACCTACATAATGGGAGAAAATATTTACAAAGTATGCATCTGCTGAAGTCTAATATCCAACGTTTATAAGGAACTTAAACAAATTTACAAAAACAAAACAAGCAACCCCATTAAAAAGTGGACAAAGGACATGAACAGTGACATATATGTGTCCATCAAGCATAGGATGAAAAGCTCAATAACACTGATCATTACATAAATGCAAATCAAAACCATAGTGGGATACCATCTCACACCAGTCAGAATGGCAATTATTAAAAAGTGAAAAAAATAACAGATGCTGGTGAGGTTGAAGAGAATAGGTAATGCTTATATACTGTTGGGGGCAGTGTAAATTAGATCAACCATTGTGGAACACAATGTGGCGATTTCTCAAAGAGCTAATAACAGAACCACCATTCAATCCAATAATCCCATTACTGGGTATATAACTAAAGGAATATAAATCATTCTCTCAAAAAGACACAGGTACATGTATGTTCATTGAAGCACTATTCACAATAGCAAAGACATGGAATCAACTCAAATATCCATCTATGGTAGACTGGATAAAGAAAATGTGGTACATGTACACCATGGAATACTATGCAGCCATAAAATATAATTAGATTATATCCTTTGTAGGAACATAGAAGGAACTAGAGGCCATTATCCTTTGCTAACTAATGCAGAAACAGAACACCAAATACCACATGTTCTCTCTTGTAAGAGGGAGGTAAATGATGAGTGAGAACGCATGGACATATAAAGGAGAACAAGAGATACCGGGGTCTTTTCGAGGATGGAGAGTGTAAGGAGGGAGAAGATCAGGAAAAATAACTAATGGATATTAGGTTTAATATCTGGGTGACAAACTAATCTGTAAAACTAACCCCCATGACATGGGTTTACCTATATAAACTGCACATGTACCTCTGAATGTAAAAGTTAAAAAAAAATCAGGCTAGGAGTCTAATGTGTATCTTCTGTAATTAGACAGGGAGCTTTTATATTATTTGACGGTTATTAATCTAAACTTAAACACATGAAAAGTGCTTATCGAATACTACCATAGTTGAATTTATACAGACTGGCAGATACTGTTTTGGTTCAGTAAGAAGAGAATAACTTTTATGCCCAAAGGAATTGTTACCTTTCAAATTCTACCCTTTGT
Source organism: Trachypithecus francoisi (assembly GCF_009764315.1). NCBI lineage: Eukaryota > Metazoa > Chordata > Mammalia > Primates > Cercopithecidae > Trachypithecus > Trachypithecus francoisi. The sequence goes on along the minus strand of NW_022681473.1, from coordinate 71,957,887 downwards.
GACTATGCCTTACAAAATATGTACTTTCTATCAATTTTGTCCATGTATGATCAGAAAATAACTGTGATTTGTCAAATTTGCAGTTGTTAGTATGCGACTAAATCTATTCTTTCATGCCACAGAAACACTAATGCTGGTAGCATTATTGTCTTCATCTTATAAGAGAGAAAACAGACGGGGCCTATAAAGTTTTGTTCAATGTTACAGCAACAATATTACTGGCTAAACTTAAACTAGGTTCTTCTTTCTATTTTTTTCACAAATTCTTTTCTATTTGTGATTATTCAGAATACAGCTTTATATGTGGTGTTTTTTCTCAACTCTAGAGAGATGATTACATTAAAAGAACATTTAATTACAATAATCTTAATGTCTTTATTAGATTTTTAAATATTCCAGTCAAAATATACTCATGTTTTCTAGCAGTTCTTAATGCTTTTAGGCTGGTAGGTTTCCATGAAGCCTCCTAATTAAGAGATAATTGTTCTGGCCTATGGTAATTTTTACTTTCTGAGGTGTTTATTAGTGTAGAGCCTCAGTTGAATTACCTCTTTCTTTTTTTGTTGTTGTTGGAAGTGTTAAATTGTCTTCCTTCATTATTCTGCAGGAAGCATCATCTTTTAAAAAGGATCCTTCATTTGTAAAAATGCCTACCTTTTCTGCTGTTTACAACTAGACAATTAGAACTGGAGCAATTTCAATGCTCCAATACCAACTTCCCCAAAACATGTTGCCCGTAATAGAAAAGAGTTTCATGGACAACTACTTTGAAATACACTGAATACAATCCCTTCTTTTTTAAAATTTCTAATGCACATTTTGAAGCTCTGAGAAGAACCCTACTTTTAAAATCCATAATCTAAAAACTTATGAGGTAAAATATTATTTAAATGTCTCCTCAGATCAGTAAAGATAAAAATAACAAAACTTGTTGAGAATGTGATGGCAGAACAGAAAATCATTTTACATAATTTATAGGTAATAATTTTGTTTCTAGTAATTGGGTCTGAGAAAATCATCAGAAATACAGCCAAACCTTTATGTAATTACCTTATTTGTAATAAAAATGAAGAAGTGGGGGGTCAAGAAACAGCTGCGATTCATGGCGCTCATGGAGAGGAATGAAAGGGGCAAGTGAATTCAGCACCTTCAACTGAAACATCCAGGTTCTTGCATTGGGACTGACTAGGCAAACAACTTGACCCATGGAGAACGAAGAAAAGCAGGGTGAGGCAATGGCCCACCTGGGAGCCAAACAGAGCAAACAGAGCCAAAGGAATGAACAGAGCCAAAGGAACCCACTCCCCCAGTCAAAGAACGTGGTGAGTGATTGTGTGACCCTGCCCGGGAAGCCATGCTTCCTCCTATCGATCTTTGCAACCCGTGGATCAGGAGATCCCCTTGTGAGCCCATGACCTCAGGGCCTAGTGTCTGACACACAGAGCTGTGTGGAGTCTCAGCAGAGCAGCCACTCAGGCACACTCAGAGACCCAGGAGTTTTACATACTCTGGACTTGGGGTCCCTGGAAAGGTGGGAGATCCATCTGTACATAGCCCTAGGAAGGGGGCTGAATCCAGGGAGTCATTAGAATTGTTCTGTGAGCCCCATTTCCACAGCACTTCACAAGTTAAAACCCACCGGCTTGGAATTCCAGCCAGCCAATGGCAACAGGCTGGAGTCTGCCTGAGACTCCACATGTAGCAATAGAAGAATAGACCAAGGAGAGGAAAGAATCTCAGAGCCTGAAGACTATCTTTCTGAAATAAGACAGACAGATGATAATAGAAAATAAAGAATGAAAAGGAATGAAGAAAATCTTCAAGAAATACAGGGTTATGTAAAGAGACCAAACTTACAACTGATTGCGGTAACTGGAAGAGATAGGGAAATGGAACCAAGTTGGAAAACATACTTCAGGATATTATCTAAGATAATTTCCCCAACCTAGCAAGAGAGGCCAACATTCAAATTCAGGAAATGCAAAGAACCCCAGTAAGATATTCCATGAGAAGATCAACTCCAAAACACATAATCATCAGATTCTTCAATGTCAAAATGAAAGAAAAAATGTTAAGGGCAGCCAGAGAAAGGCCAGGGCACCTACAAAGGGAATCCCATCAGATTAACAGTGGAACTCTCAGTGGAAACCCTACAAATCAGAAGTGAATGGGAGTCAATATTCAACGTTCTTAAAGAAAAGAATTTCCAACTTGGAATTTAACATCCGGCCAAACTAAACTTCATAAGCAAAGGAGAAATAAGATCTTTTTGAATGCATTTAGGGTGATATGGCAATAGATAAAATAGTGTCTTAATAAGAGTAATAACTTTGTAGAGAAGTGACAAGACAAAGAAAAGTGTTTTAGGCTTCCAAGGGTGGCAAACTGCAAGAAGGTATGTAAATATGGGAAACTAATGGGAGATTAAAATGTTATTTTAGTAAAGTTTATTACGTAAATTTATCTTGTTCTGTCTCTGGGCTAAGTCTAACATTGCTATTAGGCAAATGGTGTAAGGAGAGAGCAGAGAGCTTTCTTTGGCATCTGCTGTTCCTCAGTTGTTTTCAGTTTAAAATAGTTCTTATGCCAAAGTGGTGTATCTTGGAGTGAGAGATTTGATCCCTTACACTAGGCTGCTCCAAGTTCTTTACATGTATTAACTTATTGAATCCTTACAACAGTCCTTTGTGTTAGTATTTTCATTATTCCCACTTGATAGGTAAGAAAACTCACGTGGAGGAGGTTAAAATAAAAATGTTAGACAAATTAAACAATTTAATTGAACACAGAACAATTCAAGAATTGGGCAGCCCCTGAACAAGAATAGGTTCAGTGACTTAGGCACTGTGGCATGGTTGGAGAGTATTTAGGAACAGAAAAAGGAAAGTACAAAAAAATTGAAAGTGAGGTCCAGAAACAGTCAAATTGGTTACTACTCCATGTTTGCCTTATTTGAATATGGTTTGAGTAACAATTGGCTGCCTGTGAGTGATATGTGGTTGAAGTATGGTGGCTTGTTACAAGAGCAGGTTACCATCTTGTTTACATATCCAGTTAAATTATAGCTCACTAGGCTCAGAGAAAACTTTAGGCTGAATGTAAAGTATGTAAGAAGGCAGCTCTAGGCTAAACTTAATTTAAAAGAGGTTCCCAAGGTCACACATCTTTTAAGTGGTGGAAATAGTATTTGAACCCAGATAGTATGTAACTTTAAAACCTATTCCTTTAGCATTTGGTAAGAGTTCTAGGAGGAAAAGAGCTACTCACCTCTAAAAGTATGTAAGTAACAAAAACCCACTTGCTAGGCATGCTGTTAAAAGGGAGATCAAGTATGTATAAGGGGAAGTTAGACTCTAAGACTAATTTCCAATTCTATAAAATTCTTAAAATATGAATTTTTCAGAAAAAAATACTAAGATTAATGATTTTGCATTCTGTTGAATGTCCTGAGCAATGGCTTTCACTTCTCCTGGACCCTTCACTGTGCTTCAAATAGAGCCAGACATAGCATCAATCAACAATACTCATTTGTTAAAATTGAATGAGCTTCAAACCATTTAGATTATGTGTATCTCATTAAGAAAATTAAAACAACGAAGCAATTGACTTTCTACTCAACTTCCCCTGCTGCCAAACTTTTCTTATTTCTACTGCAATTCTCATTTACTTTGTTTAAGTTGGATGCGCTCTCTCTCTCCACCTATTCAAGACTAATCTTTTCATGCTTTCAATTTTCTCACTCACATATAACTAAAACCACATCCTCTTTGCCTTTCCCATTAACTTCTTTCCTTCTTTTGCCTTCTTCCCTCTCTATCTGCCCCTCCTCTCACCTGTCTCTTCTTATCTTCCCTTCTTTTTCCTCACGTTTCTTTTTTCTTTTTCTCTTTTTTACTTGCTCTTTCATACAATTAAATATTTGTACAATAAAATATTTTTGGCCCTAAAAAGTAACAAACCACTGATACATGCAACAACATGAATGAAACTTGAAAGCATTATTGTAATTGAAAAAAGACAGTCACAAACGACCACACATTTTATGATCCATTTATTGGAAATATACATTATAGAATATCTAGACAGAAATTAGAATAGTGGTTGCACAGGGCTTGGATGAGGCTGTGGTTTGAGCAGGGGATGAGGAATAATTGCTAATGGTTATGAGGTTTATTTTTGAATAATAAAAGTGTTTTAAAATTAGATATTGATGATGGCTGTGGAACTCTGAATATACTAAAAAGTACTGAATTCTATACTTTAAAAATAATAAATTTTCTGATACATAAATTGTATCTTAATAAAGCTATTATTAAAAGCAAACTATATGTGTGTATATATATACATTAATTTTGGGATACATTGTTTAATTTTTTTATAAACCTATTTACGGATCATGTGGAATATAATCATAATTTTCTTCACAGGGTGTTAATAAAAAACCACAAAATTTCCCAATAGAGGTAGGACATAACTATTGTTGTTATTTATTTTTATCATAAACTTATAATTTATAAACTAAATAGGTATGGTCATGTAAGGTCTCTCTTTTTCTTATGTCTTTATGTCAAGGGCATAATGTCTTTTTGAGCCATCTCTTAAACTTTGAAAGAGTTTGAGTATTCTCTGGGTCCAGAAATACTTTTCTTCTAAGTCTAGCTTGGACACTTGAAACAGGTGTAACCATGTGAAAATTACCAACTCTTCTGAAATTTGTTAAATTCAGATGTAAAATAAATATAACATTCACTTTTTTTTCAGGGATTATATATGTATACAAAGTGCTCTTCTTGGGCCATCCCTTAGGTTTTCTGAGCTTCAGTTTTCTAATCTACATAATGAGACTAATCTACCTCCCAGTTGATTAATGCGGTTTAAATTAGCGTTGTAAATAAAACAGTACAGAGCATAGCACAATAAATGCAAGTTTTACATTACTGTTGTTGTCACAACACAATTTATCTCTTACACACATCCCTCTTATCCTGTCTTTGTCTCTCTGCCATCAACTATTCATTTTTCATTTAGTGCTTAGTACATACTTGGCTGTTTTTTTCAGAAATTGTAGCTTAAATAATTAAACTCTGTGATGCTCCTCTATAGACAAATATTGGTAAATCTATGTACAAAGTCTTCATTGTGTTAAATTCTGTGAGGTGCAAAGTTGTCTGTATCTCCCTGCAATCAAAGGTCCTATTGTGTTCTTAGGAGCTAAGACATATATGCATATAATTATAATACAAATTGGAAAGAGACTGGTACCACACTGAAACTAAAAAAATAAGGAGAGGGAATTTTTCTATAACTGAAGTAAAAAAAAAAAAAAATAGGCATGGGCGGATCAGATAAATTTGTAAAGGAGGAAAGCTATGGTAGGCAGAATAATGACTCTTCAAATACTCACTTCCTGATCCCTGGAAGCTGTGAAAATGTTAGGTTGAATGGCAAAAAGGAATGAAGGTTGCAGATGGAGTTAAGGTTGCTAACCAGTTGACCTTAAAATAGATTATCCTGGATTACTGAAAGGGCCCAATGTAAAAGCGTAAGAAGGAGGCAGAAGAGAATCTGTCAGGAAGATGTGACTACAGAAGAGAGGCATGAAAGGTTGCAATGTTCTCATATTCGATGATAGAAGTGGGCCATGATCCAAGCAACGTGGGTGTCATTTAGAAGAAGCAAAGGACATGGAAGCACATTCTCCTTAGAACTTGAAAAAGGTACACAGTCCTGCTGAAACCTTGATTTTATCCCAGTGAGATGCATGTCAGACTCCTAATATACAGAATTGTAAGATAACATTGTTTTCTTAAGCCACTAAGTATTTGGTAATTTGTTACAGCAGCAATAGACAACTAATATAAAAAGGGGATGGTGGCACTTTCTCCAGAATTTTATATTTTTGAGATTAAGATTACTTACTCACTCATTCACTCATAGAACAAATGGTTGTTGAGTATTTTTCCAGGCACAATTTTTAGGAGATACAACTATAAGTCAGAGAAGATTTCTGTCCTCTGAGAGCTCATAGATTAGTAGGCGACAGAAAATAAACATACAAACACTTACATCAGCAGAAATTAAAAGCCAAAACAAATACATTATTCATTCTTTGAACATTTATTGAGGGTTTTACATGTGGCAGATTTTGTGCTAACTTTAGAGTGCAACTGATAATCATTAAAGGCAGCAAAGAGAAGTTTCCAAGCACAGGCCCTAAAGGCTGACAGTCATTCTCATTTTCTTCATTTATTGGTCCATGACCCCGGGAAAGTTGCTTAATACCTGTGAGCATCAGGTTTCCAATCTGGAAAATAGGGATACTAATGGTCTCTAAATCATAGGGTGGTTAAGAAAATCAATTGAGTTATAATATTTGAAAAGCCCTCAGAACAGTGCCTGGCTCTTAGTTCATACAAAGCCGTGCAATTGTTTGATACATTAAAGAAAATAATAATTAAATCAACTTGTCTACAAAGACTTTACAGTCTGGGGTAGAGTAATATAAAAATAAACAAATTATATATAGTATGATAAATATTTGATCTTAACATTCATACAATTTGGAGTCTAGAATACCAAGGATGATGCAAAGTATGTTTTCCTGGAAACATGGAAATTTCATGCCTTTATTCTCAGAAAAGTAACTTCCAAACCACTGTGAGGAAGGAGCTGACTCATCATCTTCCAAGTAGTAGAGGTGGATGAAATCATGACATGAGTTCTTTGTCACCTTCTACAAAATCTAGTGTATTAGAAATGGGAAAAAGACAATTCATTTTTCAAAGTTCCTGCATGTACTTTTTTTTGTGGTCTGGAGTCTCTAATGCTTTATTTTAGGCCATTTCCAGTTCTTCTGTAAGATCAATATTTCAAACTAACAATAGATTCTGGACATGTGTACAAGTTCTTGTGTGTGTGTGTGTATGTGTGTGTGTAGCTGTTATATTGTGCTTTATTTCTAACTTCTATACTGCTGGTATAACCAGGAAAAATAAAAGAGATTTACAGAACTCTAAAACAGCAGATGATTAATAGCAAAGCAAATCCTTTTAATTTATAAGAGATAAAACTACATAAGGGACAGAAAAAAAAGATGGAGGAGGAGGAGGAGGAAGAGAAAAATATACCCAAATGATTGGCCCTGGAGATATCCAGGAGCCGAATAAGACCCTTCAGAGCTTGCTGATTTTTTTTTTTATTTCTTCTTCATTTGAAAAAGAAAAGTAGGAAAAAAATGCCATCCAAGACACAAATAGTAGATGTGTCTGGGCTAAGAACACTTCTTCCTTAGACAACTCCTCAGCACAAACATCTTTCTTTCAATCAACTTTGTGTCTGCCCATCCATCTCATAGGGAGTGTGAAAGATGCCACGGCAGTCACAGGAGTGGAAAAGAAGTAATTATAACAATGGGTGTCTAGTGGACCCATTAGATTATCCTTCTGGGACTAAACTGAGGGTAAAAATGAGATGAAAGATTGAGGAACAGCTAATTCAGGAACTATCAGAAGCAAATAATCTGGTAGAATTGTGAAGGAGCATTTGTACTCTCAGTGTTAAATTTGAGGATGCAATTCAGGGTCCTAGTGTGGTCTATACAACACCTTACATTTAAGAGTAAGACAAGCTTTCCACAGTATCAAGCATTCACAGTCATCTCTTATTCTACATTCAATTAACCCTCCACTCTAGGCACACCTGCCTCTCGATATGACACCCCTTCACACCATTTTTCATGTGTGTCTCTCTCTCTGTTACCCGGGCTACTTTTCTCACTTCTTTTCTGGAAACTGACATCAAGCTATCCAGCCACTGCTTGTTCCTGCAGCTCATTCAATCTTTCACTCATTCAACAATGTAACTGAATGCCATCATGTAACTAAGTCCACCAGCCAGTGCTTGTTATGTGCCAGGTACAGAAAGTACTCCTTAACACATCATATTTTGTGTATTCTAACAATGGCATTATAAGATACATATTTTTATCCCAGTTATATACATGAATGTACTAAGGTCTATAGAATTAAGAAATGCTCAAGATCACATTATTAGAAAGTGGCAGGGAAGAACTTGAACACTTTCATTGTCTCCAAAGTCTATGCCATTAACTCCTGGATATTTACAGTATTTACAAAACTCTATGGCCAATATGTGTTAGGAATAGGACCTGGGAATGCTGAACTTAAAACAGCCAGCTCCCCTCTGGAGCTTCATCAAGTTCGGTGGGCCAGAAAGTGAAACTGATGATTTCCATACAGAGAAATGGAGACCATAGTGGGGTGGAAGGTCAGTTTGGGATACTGGGAGGAAAAGGATCTTGCTAGGTTTTTGAACACAATCTTGAATATTGGGTGAAGAAAGCCAGAATATGGTATCTCAGGCAGAGTTTATTAATAGAGTATATTAAGATACACACTGGGGAACTGAAAATGGTTCACTGGACTTGGAAAACAAGATGTAAGGTGAGAAGTTTATAAGAAAATAGTGCCATAAAGTTAGGGGAACTAGTATAAAAAATTGGTATGTCATGCTAAGAATTAAAAAAAAAAAAAAAAAACCTTTATCCAGAGAACAATGTGTAGCCATCTGTAAAACATCCAGAAATAATTGACCTCTTTTGAGACAGAATACGTGGCAGACAATTAACTAGTTGCAAGACAGTATGTTATTGTAATGCGTTAGAGGTTTTCATGACACGCCGAAGGAATACATAAATGAGATATCTATAACACTCCCATGGTGTCACGAGTATGACTTTGGAGAGTCAGTGACACAAGCTATGAGCTAAAGAAAATGTAAAATTAGCAAGAAAAAGAAAGGGTAAAGGATATTTCAAACAATGGATCCAACAAGCTTGAAAGCGAGGAGTCGTGAACTAGCAAAAGGAAATGGAATAGGTTTTTTTTGAAAGGTTGAAGCAAAAGTGTGTTAGTATTGACAGAGTGGCAAATGAGAAAAGGTTCAAATTGCTAAGAGCTTATGTGCTAAACTAAGGCATGTTTGAGTGGTCTATAAGCTATTAGGAAACTTTGAAGCATTTTTAAGGAGGAAGCAAGAATGATTAAATTTGGGTTCTGGGATAATTGCTTTGGCAACAATTTGGTAGGTAGAATAAAGGAGAATGGCTACATTTTAGAGACAAGATAAACAATTTGAAGACTATTTTAATAACCTCAATGATAAGTGATTACTGAACTAAGACTATAATAGTAAATCGTGAAGGAGTGAGAGAATTTTTATTGGTACGTGCAAAGAGGGAGCAAAGATGACTCCTAATTCTGACTTGGATGACCAGTATCAAGTACTAGGTAGAAAATTAAATAACAAAACCTGATTTGGGTCAAAGTTATCTCAATACTGGACTTGACTAGTTTGGAATGTGTGTAGCAAATTCAAGTTGACATGTTCAAAAGTCTTTTAAATCTAGAGTTCATTTAAGGCATAGGCCAAGAGTATGCATACCAACAAATGTTGGTATTCTCGTTCCTCTACATTTGAGCCTATACTGTTTCTTTCCCAAAACAATTCAATTATACTGCAGCCCATTAGAGGATTCTTAAAGCTCCATCCGGGTATTTAATGCAGAGCTACTTGAGTTTCACAAACCTTAAACAGGCACTTGAGATAATTTAAGTTCAATGAATTTATTCATTTTCATATGAGAAATTGAAGCCTGGAGAGATGTGATTTTCCCAAAGTCATTCAGACAGTTACAGAGCTGAGATTAGACCTAGGTATTCTGACATTCTTTTGCTTGTTTTTTTGTTGTTGTGTTTTTTTGTTTGTTTGTTTTGTTTTTGTTTTTTTGTGTGTGTAGTCCAGAGATTTGAACTCTGAGTTTAGTGTAATTTGGTTTAATTAGATTTTACCTAAAGTCTAATACATGCCAGCCATAAGCTTTGATGAGCAATGCTGAATCAAAGAAACAAAATCTCAAATATACATTGAAAATTCACCAATACTTATGATAGTATGGGGAAATTCATCTTTTATAGTACTACAGGTACCCACAGAGTGAACACATCTTTTGTAATTAATTTTGTAGCTTCCTACACTCCATTTTTCTTCTGATACTACTGGTGTCTTATCTGCCTGACCAAAGTTCTGATTACAGCCAGGAAAACATTTAGATCCCTCAAGAAATTGCTGTTATCACATCAAACTCTTCTCAGTTCTACAAGATGTGAGCAGCTGCTCCCTTGGCCACTGCAGACGCCTTGCATAAGGAGCTTCTCTTCCTTAGAGTGTACCAAGCTGAAAAGATGATGACATGAGGTGGCATTTGTATCGCACCTTACAAAGCTGCTTTACATGCACTGCCTCAACATTATCCTCATGACAATTTCTGTATCAGAGATGATTGTCATTCCCTTTTAAAAAGCTTCTCTAGGACAAGCACTATGCCAGGCCCTGGAGATATGGAGATAATACCTATTGTACAGTAGTTAAAAGCCTAGAGGAATGACTAGCGGTATTTATAAAACTATGGTATGATACAAGAAGGACAGTCCTGTAGAATGTGAGATTAGGGGCGATATGTGAGTGATTTTAGTAGATTTCTTAAAAAAGACTGCCTATATCACTTAGGTTTTTTTTACTACACCAATGGAGCTAACTTTAACATCTAACCGTGCTCTAAACCTATATAGGGTTTAAACAAAAATCTAATCTAAAAAACAAATATATAAACAAGCAAAATAGAAATCTTCTTTTCCATCAACCCACTATTTTTGCAAGTATGGACTACCAGCTGCAATCCTTCTAAATGGGAAAACCTAATGAGAAACATTCTACTAGAATTAATGTATACATTTTAAATGTTTTCATTTCTCATATAGTTGTAAAAAGTCAAACAGCCCCTAGGGGTCACCAATGGGCTAATTTAAGAGTTGGCTTCTCTGTGGTTACCCTTTGCTTAGAATTAGTTATTATAAAGTGTTATGTGTAGACAGTAGAACTGATGGAAACAAGAAATCTCCCTTGACTCTCCTCCAGTATTTTAACTACCCATAGATATTTATGAGCCACTTCAGTATAATGTTTCTGATGGAACCATTGACAAAATAACTTCATAGCCAGAATGATCTCTAGGCCAGAGAAATCTCCATCAATATATTGTCTTAAACACTGCCCAAGCATCATTTATGAACCAGGAACTGTGACACTTGAGATAATTTAAGTTCAGTGAATTTTTTCATTTTCATATGAGAAATTGAAGCCTGGAGAGATGTGATTTTCCCAAAGTCATTCAGACAGTTACAGAGCTGAGATTAGACCTAGGTATTCTGACATTCTTTTGCTTGTTTATTTTTTGTTTTTTTGTTTGTTTGTTTTTGTTTTTTTGTGTGTGTAGTCCAGAGATTTGAACTCTGAGTTTAGTGTAATTTGGTTTAATTAGATTTTACCTAAAGTCTAATACATGCCAGCCATAAGCTTTGATGAGCAATGCTGAAATGACTTATGGTCCCTAACCCAGTGAAAACATGGAAATATACGCAGATAATTCCGAAGAAGTCAAGTGATAATATAGGGGTACTTGCTCTTTAGGAAATACAGGGCACTATGAAAGCATAAGAAGGGCAACTGGCCTGACCAAACACCTTGCTAGCTATTCAGAGAGGATTTCCTGGGTAGGTGATTCCTGAGATGATGGAAAGAATAGCGGGGTTTATCCAGGCAGAGAAGATGGAGGGATTCTGAGGGAAGGGTGGATGAAAGGAAAGCCCATTATTTCAGGCTGGCTGGAACAGCAGCAGTAAGACAGTGCCTTTGAGCAAGATTGTCTACCCCTTTTCAAAATCAGCTTTTTTTTTTTTTTTTTTTTAAATATACTTGTAGAAAACACCAGAGGACACAAACTCAGATGCCCATTTGGGACTAGACATGTAACTTTAAGTGGGTGAAGTCTGTCCAGTATTAAAAAAACTTGCAACCAATGTTAATAGCAGTGAATTGGAAGATTTCTAGCCTTGATTAAGGGAACAGTTGCTACTCAGTTTATGACAATTAATGCTATGAAGACCTGGTTTTGCCAGATCCCTCAGTTTGCAGGAGACCTTCAAATCTGGATTTTTGTGAAATCTCAATTTTTACCTGTTGGCAATTATATTTCATCTTTAAGACTCTGTGCAGAGGCTGGGTGTGGTGGCTCACGCCTGTAATCCTAGCATTTTGGGAGGCCGAAAGGGGTTGGATCTCTTGAGCTCAGGAGTTCAAGAACAACCTGAGCAACATGGAAAACTCCCTCTTTAAAAAGGATACAAGAGAATAGCAGGGCATGGTCGTGCGTGCCTGTAGTCCCAACTACTTGGGAGGCTGGGGTGAAAGGATCACCTGAGCTGGGGGAGCTTGAGACTAGTGAGCTGTGATCATGCCACTGCATGGGTGACAGAGTGAGGCCCTGTCCCAAAAGCAAAAAAAGGACTCTGTGCAGACCCACGCAGCATATCAAATTCATAAGCTCCAAAAGATTACTTTCCATTACTTTTACTGTGCCGTTACACTCAATGGCAAAAACCACAATTACTTGTGCACCAACCTAGTATTACCAGATTTTGGGTGACTTTCTTTGACAAAATAAAATCATATACATAGCCATAGTAAAACAATCACTGGACTAGGAGTCAGATGACTTGAGTTTTGCCTCTAAGTGACTGTGTTATCTTTTTTTTTTTTTTTTTTTTTTGAGACAGGGTCTCGTTCTGTCACCCAGGCTGGAGTGCAGTGGTGCCATCAGCTCACTGCAAGCTCCGCCGCCTCCCGGGAAGCTGGGACTACAGGCGCCCGCCACTACGCCCGGCTAATTTTTTTTTTTTTTTTTTTTTTGGTGTTTTTAGTAGAGACGGGGTTTCACTGTGTTCGCCAGGATGGTCTCGATCTCCTGACCTCGTGATCCACCCGCCTCGCCTCCCAAAGTGCTGGGATTACAGGCGTGAGCCACCGCTCCTGGCCTGTGACTGTGTTTTCTTAAGTAAGGAACTTAACCAGTTTCCTCGGCTAAAAGAATCATGAGATACCAAAATATACAAGTAGATTAACTAGTCAAGGAATTTTAATACCTATATTTATGAGTTTTTAATCCTATGGAGGCTCATAACTTGCTTTCAGATGTACTATTTTGTGCTTCTGTCCCTCCTTTTAAATTCCCAGCCCCCCACTGGTGTTTCTACGTCTGAGCCCAGTATGTCAGGAAAGTAAAGAATATTCAAAAGCACTGAGAGGTAACTCTTTCATTCTGTATTAGTTTCTCTACCCTTGTTACATACTTCAATGTTTGACCTTTGGAAAAGTCAATGAGCATTAGTTTTACAAAAGGAGATGGTAATACCATAGCTGCTGGAATACATAGGGTTAGACTAGAGGCCTGGTTGAGGTCCCTTCCACATTGAAGATCCAGTGAATTCCATTAACCATCTGCCATCTAACACCCTATTTGCACAACCATTTGTTTGTCCTTCCCTCCTGCTATAGCAGAGAAATCTTCCTAGTTTACAAGGCTAGCTCTCCATCCAGGCTCTACTTCCATTCCCCTCCCACTTTCTCAGAAACCTTAAACTTCATTTTTTGATATTTACCTTCATCCATCCCATTTTTGCAAGGGTCTTCCCCAGCTGCACTTAAATACACCCATATCTCTCCCATTTATTACAAACATCTATTTAAAAAGTGCACACTCCACTAGACCCACTCCTCCATGTAGCTACTGCCCATTATAGCTATATTTGTGTCCACCATTTTCCCTTTCCTCGCCAATCATCTCATAGTCCTCCCTTTCCTGAATGTGATTTTCATACCTATCACTACACATGAAAATCACCACTATTCTTGCTATTAAATCCAGTGCATGTATTCAAATACTCAACTCACATGATTTTATGAATGTTATTAATACTATTTGCCACACCTTCCATTAAATTTTCTTTCCCCATAGCTTTTATGACCCTACACTTTCCTGATATCTCTGACTAGCTCTTTCTTTCCTTTTCTTTTTGATTGTCTTTTTTACCCCCAATTCCTTGGTGAGTGAGACTACCACAATGGCTCTATGAGTAGCTTGGCAAACCCTCTTGCCATTACAACCATTTTACCGGTGAAAATTATTTTTAAATATTTGTTTTAAGTCTCTGGAAATTGGCCCAAAAGCTTACATCAAATAAAAAGGACATTAATATAATAAAACCAACTAAATCTTAGTAGAAGAGTGAGGATCTGTGGCATTTGAGCTACTACCTTCTCCCCTGTCTATGGCCCTTTGCTTTGCATTACAGATGCTTTACTCCAAATGAGTATGGTAAGAAAATGGAGGCTCCCCTCTCCCAGCTGTCAGTCTAGGGCTATGGTTTTATTTAAGAAGATGCAAGTCACATTCATATCTCATTCTTACCTCCATCTCTCTGTTGTAGATGCTGTGGTATAGGTGGGAGTGGCTGAGATAATTGGGATTCCCTTTTCCCATGCAGTTCCTAGTCTTAGGGTAAGGGTTCTAGTGTAGGTACAACAGGCCAAGAATACTGCTGCCCTGACTTCTCCTTCCCCTGATTGCATTTAGGGTTGAGATTTCATGCCAGAAAGGGCAAACTAAGAAGATCAGGAGCCACTATTAATTCCAATACCCACTCAAAGGTGGAGCTGTCACTCCAGAGAGAGTAGGTCATTGTGCCCATCCCTAGTGTGAATGAAATGGGTTGATACTATGACCACATTAAGAGACAGGCCTTAACTGTTGGTAACTCCCCAGTTATACCTCAGGAGATAAAATTTATTTGAAACACAGAACGAATAATTTCATACCTAAATGAGAGAAAGAGAAATAGAAAGACCCTCTTGAGATCATACTCACTTTCATGTTCCGAAAGTCTGTGCATATCCTCTAGGTTTATCCCTTAAAGGACAGTCAAAGAAGGAAGAGTTGAATGCATTCTCTAAGTCGCATGTCAATTTAAGAGCAAATGGTAGAAATCTTACTGTCTCAAGGGATCTAAGCACAACCTCTGATCAATCACTGGCTGAATAATCAGATACTCTTACCAAGTGCAACTTCAAAGAAGTGAGGCTCAAAAATAAACCACACTGATTGTGGGTATACTGAAAGGCCACGCACATGCCCAAGGCTGTACCCTTTCAGGTGCAATCAGAGAGGAAACTTCTGAACGATTATTGTCTAGCTGAATGCAGGACAAAACTGTAAATTTCCTGAGCTGTGAAAGCAGGCTTCCAGTCACACAGAGATCCAGTGGTAAAAGACGAAAATCGTATTGACTCAGGTGGCTTAAGCACAACCTTTTTTGTAAGCATAAATGACTTATGTTGGCCCACAGGTCAACATAACCTAGGAAACCATGCAAAAAGATAAAATCAAGACAAAAATCTGAAGTGATGACAGACAACTATTCAAATCCACACGGCAAACCAAAGAACTTCATTAAAGATAATGATAATGAAATGATTTTAAAAACAGTACAATTCAATATTTATTTTCCTTTTTTCTTTTAATTGATTTTAAAAGCAATCACATAAGACAGTATATATAAAATTACATTGTTAGACATTAAAAATATAGGAAAGTAATATATTTGACAGTAACAACACAAAGGAATGGTAAGTGAAATAAAGCTATCTTGAAGTAGGAAAATAAAATCAAACAGTAATGCAATCCACAAAAACAAATGAAGAAAACTACAAATGATACATAAAAATATTATTTTTAGGAAGGAATCTATATGCATTTATATTTATCAAAAATTTAATTTTCTGTCATGTAAATTAAAAATAATTATCATAAAGAGGCTCATTGAGTCCGAGAGAACAATGTATGAACAAAGGGAGAATTTCAGCAAAAAACCAGAAAATATTAAAATAAAATACCAAACAGAAATCATGAAGCTGAAGAACACATTAACTGAACTAAAAAAATTAGCTAGAGAAATTTAACACAAGGTTAGGTGAAGCAGAAGAAAGAATCAGTAGACTTGATGATAGTTTTTTGAAATAATTCAGTCAGAGGAGAAAAAAAAAACCGAAAAGAATAAAAAAGGGTAAAGAAAGCTGAAGGGCATTATGTGGCACCACCAAGTCACCAAGTGGACCAGTGCATACATAATGAGAGTCCCAAAAGGAAAAGAGAAATTGAAAAAAGACCAGAAAACTTATTCAAAGAAGTAATGACTGAAAATTTCTCAAACCAGAGGAAGGAAAAGGGCATACAGATCCAAGAAGTCAAAAGAGCACTAAATCAGATGAACCCAAAGTGATTTACACTGAAACACATTGAAAAATTCTCAAAAGTTAAGACAAAGAGAGAATTTTAAAAGCAGCAAGAGAAAAGTGACTCATCACATAAAAGGGAAACTCCTTTAGACTATCAGTGGATTTCTCAGCAGAAACTTTGCAGGCTAGAGGAGAGATGGACTATATATATTCAAACTGCTGAATATACGGAGCTGGATGGAGCTGGAGGCCCTTATCCTTAGCCACCTAATGTAGGAACAGCAAACCAAATACTGCATTTTCTCACTTATAAGTGGAGCTAAATGATTAGAACACATGGACACACGGAAGGGAACAACTCACACTGGGGCCTTTTGGAGGGTGAAGGGTGGGAGGAGGGAGAGGATCAGGAAAATTAACCAATGAGTACTAGGCTCAATACCTGGGTGACGAAATACTCTGTACAACAAACCCCCATGACACAAGTTTACCTATATAAAAACCTGCACTTATACCCCTGGATTTAAAACAAAAGTTAAAAAAGGGAAACAAAAAAACCCCAAACTGTCAACCAAGATATTACATCTTGCAAAACTGATTCAAAAGTTGGATTAAAAAAAAACGTAAGGCCGGGCGCGGTGGCTCAAGCCTGTAATCCCAGCACTTTGGGAGGCCGAGACGGGTGGATCACGAGGTCAGGAGATCGAGACCATCATGGTCTACATGGTGAAACCCCGTCTCTACTAAAAAATACAAAAAAAAAAAAAAAAAAAACCAGCCGGGCGAGATGGCGGGCGCCTGTAGTCCCAGCTACTCGGGAGGCTGAGGCAGGAGAATGGCGTAAACCCGGGAGGCGGAGCTTGCAGTGAGCTGAGATCTGGCCACTGCACTTCAGCCTGGGCGACAGAGCGAGACTCTGTCTCAAAAAAAAAAAAAAAAAAAAAAACGTAAAAAGAAACAAAAAGACCCAACCATCTACTGTTTACAAGAAACTCACTATAGTTTTAAGGAGACACATCGGCTAAAATGAATAAATGGAGCTAGATATTCCATGAAAATAGTAACCAAAAGAAAGCAGAGTAGGCTATACTTACATAAAACAAAATAGAGTTTAAGTAATAAATTCTCACAAATGACAAAGAACAGTGTATAATGATAAAAGGGCCAGTTCTCCAGGAACACTTAATAGTTATAATTAGGTATGCACCCAACATCAGAGTACCTAAATACATAAACATTGACAAATCTGAAGGGAGAAATAGGCAACAATAAACTAATAGTAGAATCCAATATTTCAGTTTCAGTAACGAATAGAACATCCAGACAAAAGATCTATCAGGACAGAATACTTGAACAGCACTATAGGGCAAATGGAGCTAATGGACACATGTACAACATTCCACCTAACAGGAGCCCAATATGTTCTTCTCAAGTACACATGAACTTTATCCAGGATAGATCACAAAACAAACCTTAAACAAGTTTAAAAGGATTGAAGTCATGCCAAGTATCTTTACTGACCACAGTGGGAAAAGCTTCATCATATAGGTCTTGACAATGATTTCATGGATATGTCACCCAGAACACAAGCAATGAAACCAAAATTTAAAAAGCGGGATGATGTCAAAGTAAAGAGTTTCTGCACAGCAAATGAAACAATAAACAGAGTGAAAAGGCAGTCTATAGAATGGAAAAAAAAGGTATTTGCAAACCATGTGTGTGACAAGGGGTTAATATCCAAAATACAGAAGGGACTCCTACAGTCAGCCAAAAAATGAATAACCTGATTTAAAAAATGTCCTAAGGACCTAAACATAGATTTCTTCAAAGAAGCCATACAAATGGCCAACAGATATATGGAAAATGCTCAATGTCACTAGTAAGGACAATGCAAATCAAAACCACAATGAGATATCATTTCACACCTGCTGTCAGGGCAGCTATCTTACACACACACGCACATGCAAACACACACACCGTATATACACACACATGTATATATATACGTGTGTGTATATATACACATATGTGCATATATACACATACACACATATATGTATCAATATATACACTTACGTGTGTGTGTGTATACATACATATATTTATATATATGACAAATGTAGGAGAAAATGTCACGATGTGAAGAAATTGTAACCACTGCACTGGGAATGAAAATGGTCAGCTGCTATGGAAACAGTATGGAGGTTTCTAAACATTTTTGCAATAGAACTACTATATGATCCAGCAATCCCACTTTTGGGTAATTATCCAAAATAATTAAAATCAGGATCTAGAAGCTATATGAGTACTCCCATGTTCTTTACAGTATAATTCACAATAGCTTATATGTGGAAACAACCTAAATTTCTATCAATATGTACAGATATAGAAAATGTAGCATATCCATACACACTATAGATTATTAGCCAACCTTAAAAACAAAGAATTTCTGCAGTTTGAGTCAACATGAATCAATCTTAAGGATTTAAATAAAATGAGACAGTCACAGAAGAACAAATACTATATGACTGCCCTTATATGAGGTATTAAAATAGTCCAATTTATAGACTCAAAGAGCGGAATGGTGGTTGGCAGTGGCTGGTGGTAGGGGAAAGTGGGGAGTTACTAATCAATAGGCATAAAATTTTAGCTAAGCAAAATGAGTAAGTTTTAGTGATCCACTGTACAATATTGTACTTATAGTCAACAATCCCGTATTGTATACTTGAAAATTTGCTAACAGTATAGATTTCATGTTAGGTATTCTTAGAATGATAAAATAAAATTTTAAAAAATAGTCAAAATTTATTAAAGGAATTAAAGTGGTATGCTAGAAAATACTCAATACAAAAGAAAGTTGCAAAGGAGGGACAGAGTTACTAAATAATAATGAGATATATATGAAGAAAAACCCACAATGGCAGATGTAAATCCAAACATACTAATAATAACATTTAATATGAATGACTTAAATAGCCCATGAAAATGACACAGATTGTCAGACTGAAGCTTTTAAAATAATAATCTAATTATATGCTGTTTTACATGACAAATACATTGGATTCATATTATAAATAGTTCAAAGTGAACAAATGCAAATCCACTCTGCTGAGAGTAACTATAGTAAGGCTGGAGTGACTGTCCTAATATCAACTTCTTGGGTCTCTCTGACTCTTTTGCCTAATTTTTTCTAATTTTCATTTACCTTCTTTTAAATGTATCCATTTATATTTCTATGGGCTATTTCATCTTTGCCTATCACTGCACTATTTTCTGTCAAACTTCTAAGGAAACCTTCCCTAGTTCAGAATTTTAAGTCAGATATTACTGCTAGTCACAGATACAAGCAGGGGGTACTCGATGATATTAATTACAAGTGTAAGTAAACGAATAGTTATATAACGAATTTGTGATGTCTTTCTCACCTGATACAAAGGACCTAATTACCAGCAGAAACTGAGTTGATCTTGTCTTTTCTATATTCCCCAAATCCAGCATGGAACTTGATATATTTTAGCCAAGTACCAAAATGAGTGAATAAACATATACAAAAATGACCCCAAGTATCTATAGAAAATTTGCTTCTAGTGGAGAAATGACTTCATTATCCCCAGACTCCCATGGACCACAGAGTAAACAAGTGAGGGCTCTTCACTGGTGATGTTTCTTAAACAGTCATCTATTGAATAGTTGTGATAGGATTAATGGGATACTGGTAAAATACAGATTTCCAGGCCCTGACCTAAGAGTTCCTTTTGGTAATTCAGGAAAGGTTCATGAATCTGCATTTTAAACAATGCCTTGTGTGATTTTTTTCCTTCAGTTTCCCTATACCGCATGTGTTCATATTACTGTAGGTGATCAAAATAATATTTGAGAAGTCTTGACTGAGGAATAAACACTAGGCAGACAGAAAATGGGTACGGCAGGGAAGACATTCAGGATAGAATTAATGAGCAAAAAGGCATAGCAGCAGGAATTAATTTGACATTTTTGGTAAACTGGAATGCAGAGCTGAATCTACAGTGGACCACAAAGATGAAGCAGGACGTGAGACGAAGCTGAGGAATTAAACATTCTCCAGGTCACAAGCACTTGGAATTTCATGACAAAGTATTTAAATTTCAACCTGTAGATTTCATAGAAAAGTACAAAATATTTCAATCTGACAACCAAGTGGCAGAAAGACTGGCTTTCAATGCTGACCATTCCAACACATGGCCAGGAAGAACTCAAATAAAGAGTAATTAAACTGATGCTTATGATTCAGAATCTCCTTGTGAGAAGAAACTTTTGAACCCAAATTCCTCATTTAACAGTGGAGGAAATTTTCTCAAGAGACATGCCTTTTTTAAGGTTTAACAATGTTTACTTTTTTGCAGAGCTGGGATTCGACCCAGGTTTCTTAGCTCCTGGTCCAGCACTTTGAATTGCGCATAAATCCTTAGGCCAGGTGGGGTGGCTTCTGCCTGTAATCCCAGCACTTTGGGAGGCCCAGGAGGGCAAATCATGAGGACAGGAGTTCAAGACCAGCCTGACCAACATGATGAAACCCCGTCTCTACTAAAACTACAAAAAATTAGCCAGACATGGCGGCACGCGCCTGCAATCTCAGCTACTCAGGAGGCTGAGGCAGGAGAATCACTTGAATTCAGGAAGTGGAAGTTGCAGTGAACTGAGATTGTGCCACTGCACTCCAGCCTGGGCGACCGAGTGAGACTCAGTCTCAAAAATCAATCAATCAATCAATCAATCAATCCTTATAATCCTTTAATTTATATTTCAACTGACAATAAAAACTTTGAGCACTAAGTGCTGTGGGTTAGATGCTGTCCAAATTGTCCCATTTAATTTTGATTTATATACTTTCCAAAATATTTCCACTGTACATAAAATTAAAAAAATATTTTTGACTTAGTTTTGCAGGGTTGTGTTTGCAAAAAGAGAACATTCTCGTTAGATTGAAATAAAAGTCTGCTGAAACTGGATATTTATGTCATCTAAATATAACGTATAATCTAATGTGTGTGTATACGTATTAGTAATAAATGCTTATGCAACTCTATCAATAATATATCATGTGCAAATTAGTGTCTGAATTAATGTAGTGTGGCTAGAGCTAGAAAAAAGAAACTGATTTTATTACATAATAAAATGCTTTTAATTGTGAGAGAAGAACAGTTTTATTACATACCATTACTTTTGGAAACACCAACCTTTTCATTGATCGAAAAATATTATCAGTCAAAGCAAGACTGAAAATAAACTAAAGAATAACACTCCTGCCAGAATGGGAAAAGTGAAATAAAATGACGCACGTATGGTTTTAAATACAAAATGGAACATAATTAAGGAGCAGGTTTATAGCAGAGCTTACACACATTTAGCTTTTTGAAGTCAGTTGTTTATATCAAGAGCTTTGAAGTGTTCACTTGTGTTTGTATTCCAATTCAGAAATGAGAGCTTCAATAAAATTACAAAAACAAATTATAACAAAATAAACCTAGGCTGCTGCTGCTGCTTTCTTTTAGTGCTGTAATTAAATATATTTTTAGTGCTGTGTATGTCATACTTAAGATTTAAAATCAGAGATAAATATTTATAGGAAGGTTTTGTTGTTAACATACGAGTCTTGTCACAAAAGTTTACATATATGTAATATACAAATATACATAAAGTATGAAAGCTAATATCTCTGAGGAATGTTTCCTACTAATTTGCATGAAACTTTACATTTAGAAACTTTCAAACATTTTGTTACTTTTGAATTTTATGCTTGATTCTCTTTTGAGGGCCTGTCTATATGTATATTCATTTGGTTGTTCATTCAAGAAATATTTATTGAATATCTGCTACGTATCAGGCATCATGTTCACAAGACAGACTCAATCTTTGTTACCATGGAGTAAACAGACTAATGAAGAGACAGTCATTAAATGAGTATCCAAATTGAAACTTTATGGAATTCAGTTTTTTCACTTGCAAAATGGGGATAATAATATCTGCCATAGTTCTCACACAAGTCAAATGAGATGATTGTGAATATTGTCAAGTTAAAAGTGTACCCTGGGGAGAATTCAGTAAATAGATAGTAAAAATATTATTTAAAAATATCTTAACTTCTCCCTCTTTTACTTACGAGTACATTTTCTACTAAAATTTCATCTTGAATCTAGCTGTGATCAGAATAAGAAAGCACTCCCTTGAATAGAGACTTATGCCCCCTGGGTAGTATGTTGGCGTTGCTGATAATTCCTACCAGCTGGATGATACTGTTTATATATTTTCACAGAAAAAAAAAATACCACTATGATGTTTTTAATTTTTTGTTTGTGAATTTCACCATTAAAATACCAATTTTCTGTGCTTGAATGATTTTATTCTGAGTTCCTAATCAAGAAGATTTTTCCTAAAAAGAAATCATAGTCTCAGGTATTATCAGTTAATGATTTTGGATTACATAGTAAAAACATAGGCAGAAAGTCTTAAATTGGGAAACGATGAGCGAGACCAGGAAAGTTGAAGCCAGAGGGAGAAAGTTTTTGGTGAGGGTTGATATAAAGCTGAAAACTCTTCTGCCTAATACTTATTTCATTACCACATGTTAACAGTTGCAGGTGTAAAACGTTTATTGACAATGGGATGTGGACTTTGAATAGGAGAAGGTGGGGAAGCTTGGAAGAGAAAGATAAATAATATAAACACTGCTTGCCTTTATATGCAGGTGAGAAAACTCTGGCATTGTTTTGAGTTAGAGTGAAAGTATAAAGCATTTACCCATGCATTTTCTCTAGTAGAAGGAGATGTGTACTTGCTCCAGAAGCTAAAAGAAGATTTGGGGAATGGAATTGTATCATTCCTGCTAAGTGACACTAATGCACTGGAGAAAGTAAATGAAAGGCTTGTGTGATTAATCAACTAACGACAAAGGCTGAAAGCCAGAGGGCCCATTAGGCAACATATGAGTGACTTTTACCTACTGAAGTCCAGAAAAAGTTAAGAATCAACCTACAAAATTAGAAGAGCTCTAAGACAGTTGAATTTTTAGTCCCAACAAGTCTACCGTGCCAGGGTCACAGTCTTGGATAAAAAGGTGTAGGACTCGGATAGTCGTTAGGATGAGGCTATGGAAGTTGATGTACTTGAAAACCACATCATTCTGAATATGCACCTGCAGGAGTGAGCCATTACTCTCTTCTAGAGGTTAGTGCTTTCCGGGCTTCCCCTTGTTTGATGCCAGTGCTGATGCCTTTACTTTGCAAATCAGCATGTGCCCCTCTCTTGGTTTGTTCTTCATTTCTTCCCCACCTGCCAATAATACAACCAATAATGAGGATCAAATCACAGCAAATGACAAACCAAGTACAGGAATGTTCTAGGTCTACAAAGGGAGGAAAAAGGCAATATATTGAAGGAGCCACAGAGCCTACTTTGTACCAGAAGGATGTGGGAATATGTATGGAATTGTACCCTGGGTGTAATGGGTTAAGAGGGTCAAATAATAAATTTGGGTAAGAGAGAGCTATTTAAAAATTGCTGTTAAAGGCACTTTTCCATGATACACAATTCAAAATACTGTGACAAACCTAGGGATGTGATATTTATTTGCTGCTGGAATGATGGCTCTTGGAAGTTTGGAAAAAGTGATGGCCCATAAAAGTAAAATGACCCCTATGTCAGATGGTAGTAAAAAGGATCAAAAGGTACAGAGGAGTGACTGTGTTAAATAGATATAACCCATTAGTTTTCTATGTTCTTTGGGAGAGCCTAGAAGGACCCTGTTCACTGAAGCAAATGCACTTCCAAGAGGGGCACGAGTATCACTGAGAAGTCAAGGGTGGCTGTTCACTGTAGGCCATTGCTGATAGGAGGAACTACTAGGGATCATTGATAAGCCTGACAGTGACAGAATCCTGAAATAATAGGGGCTCAGTGGCAGGGTTTAACTGACAGGAGCAAAGTGGGTACAGTTACTGTAATGAATGCCAAGGTATATAATAAGATATGTAATAAGTCTTGGTCACTTTAGTTCAAGGCTGAACCACTCTAAAGGGCAATGCTAGTCCCAAAGTTCTTTAGAGATCGGCTGAGAACTTTATTGTAACTGAACTGCAATTGTAGTTCAACTCCTTGCTCTGCCCAATCCTACTTTCTTCCCCTCCATAAGTGTTGATCCCAAGGATTCATCCCCAGAATCTTTCTAAATGTTATAGAAGCAACAACAGCAGCACTGGTTTTACTCACAAACATCTCTCCAGGAGTAAGTGCTAAACAAATGCATGTTGAATGAATACATAGGTAAAAATATGAATGGAAGTGAAGGCTCTAGTCTAGTATCTGGAGCATAGTAAAAGATCAGTGTATAATAATAGTTGTGATTATTACTGTATACTATTATTATTAAGATAAAGCACCTGATCTAAAAGTGATGTTTATCAAATGAATATTTTCATAAAAATGAGTCTATTTTATAACTGAAATAAGTCAGACACAGAGAGGCAAATATTGCATGACTTTAATTCCCAAAAGTTTATGGAAAAATCAAATTAAAATATAAAATGAGGTCAGTCATGACTCATGCCTGTAATCCAAGTTCTTTGGAAGGCTGAGATTGGACAATACTTTGAGGCCAGGAGTTTGAGACCAGCCTGGGCAACATAGTGAGACCTCCTCTCTGCAAAACAAATTTAAAAATTAGCTGATTCTGGTGGTACATGCCTATATTGCCAGCTACTTGAGAGGCTGAGTCAGGAGAATCCCTTGAGCCTGGGAGGTCAAGGATGCAGTGAGCTACATTCCACAACTGCACTCCAGTCTGGGTGACAGACTGAGATCCTTTAAAATAACATAAAATAAAATAAAGATTAAAAGCAAAAATATAAACTTTATTTCTTAATATAAGCTTTATCAACTTCAAGACATTTTTGTAAGTGATTGTAATAGCCATTTAGCTCCTCTCTGAAGAACTGAGGGTCCTGGGAATTTAACCATGTCGATGCAGTCTTTTTACATTATTAACTAAAGAAAAATGAGTGCTCTTTACAGAATTTTTAAGATTAAGAAACAACAAGAAGCCAGAAGTAGCCAAGTCAGGACTGTAAGTGGGTATCTAATGATTTCCCATTGAAACTCTTGCAAAATTGCCCTTTTGTAATGGAAGAAATGAGCAGGACCATTGTCATTGTGGACAAGGACTCTGGTGAAGCTTTCCTGGGCATTTTTTTTCTGCCAAACGTTAACTGACTTTATCAAAATACTCTCATAATAAAATGTTTTCATTCTTTGGCCCTCCAGAAAGTCAACAAGCAAAATGCCTTGAGCTTCTCAAAAATATTGCTGCCATGACCTTTGCTCTTGACTAGTCCATTTTTGCTTCAACTGGACCACTTTTACCCTTAGGTAGCCAATGCTTTGATTGTGCTTTGTCTCCAGGATCATGCTGATAAAGCCATGCTTCATTTCGTATTACAATTCGTCAAAGAAATGCTTCCAGACCTTGATCCCACTTGTTCAAAATATCCATTGAAAGTTTTGCTCTTATCTGCATCTCATCTGGGCATGACAGTTCTGACCTCCATAGAGTGGAAAATCTGCTCAAGTTTAAATGTTTAGACAGAATTGTATAAGCTGAACAAACTGAGATGTATATGGTGTTGGTTATTGTTTCTGCTGTTAATCTTCAGGTTTTTTTTTTTCAATTGAGGCATGAATGAGATGAATTTTTTCCTTGCAAATTGATGTCTGCCACTGCACATTTCAGATTTATTAAGATTATTAAACAAAAAGAAGTCAGAAGGAATCAAATCAGCACTGTAAGGTGGATACCTAACGATAATCTAATCTATTTCCTAATGATAATTATATGAAGGGGTAAGGTAATCATCTACATTATCTTGCCTCTTTATACAATGAGTTATCCTTTTGTAAACTGCTGATTTCTTTGAGGTATTGTCCCCATCAACTTTTCGTAAAGCATCAATGATTTCATCATTCTTCCACTCAAGCTTCACCATAAATTTGATGCTTGATCTTGACTTCAATATTAGCAAAATGCATATTTCTCCAGTATAACTCTTTTCAGACTGAAGTTCTATTCTTCTTAGTGCCTCAAACTAGATTCTGTTCAGACATGTTGGAACGAGTTAGTTTGAGGCTGTTTTGATGCAAAATATTTTGAAGTCCATGCATAGTTTTTTCATAACACACATTTTCTTGGAACCTTTTGAAGACTGCTTATATATGTGGAATCTAAAGAAAGTCAAATTTATAAAAGCGGAGAGTAGGATAGTGGTTTCCAGGGGTTGAAGGGTAGGAGAAATGAGATGTTGGTCAAAGCTATAAAGATTCACTTATGCACACTGAGAAAGTTCTAGAAGTTTAATATTCAGCCTGGTAACTAGTTATTAATAATGTATAATTGGAATTAGTAAAGGAAGTTGATTTTAAGTGTTCTCATTATACATACAAAAGCCTCATAATTATGTAAGGTGATAGGTATGTTACTTAGCTTGTTTGTGGTAATCATTTCACAGTGTTACTATATCAAAAAATCACATTGTATACCTTAAAATATACAATTTTTATTTGTCAAGAATAGTTCAATAAAGCTAAGAGAAAAACAGAATGTGAGTCTAGTCAATAAATTGATAAACATATAGTGTCTCCCAACATGGATCAGACAGAGATTCTGAAGATGGAAAGATAAATAAAGCATAACCTTTGGTACCAAGAATCTTGCATTTCATGAGGGACCTTAGAAAAGTGAATTCATTGAAGGAGAGTTCATAGGCATGGATATTAATTATATCCTATTAAAAGAAAAAGTTAAAAGTTCTTTGAAAACATTTTCACCTATATGAATAAATGCATAGTAAGAAGAATAGACAAATATATAACAAAATATAATTGTATTTTATTTTGAAACTTACAAGCATTTTCTTATTCCTTATTTTTGTAGGATTTTCAGACATCTTAAAGTAGGTTTTATTATTTTTATAATAAAAACTAGTCTTTTAATCAATTTATGTTCTGGATGTGTTTGTCCAGACTTTTATGTGTATTATATTTTAATTAAATTTATAGAGTAGTTTGCATTTTATGTAGAGACTTATCAACTTCTTGATTTTGTTCAGTAATATCTCTGAAGGTATTATTCAAATATTCTTTCATCATCTGTTCTTTATAGAAACCCAGAATCATGTAGTATCTATCTTCATTTTGTGGTCATAATGTAAAAGTTATAACAGCATTGTTGAAATATAGAACTGTATTTAAAACTAAAAAATATTTTAAAATATTTCCAAATTTATACTATGCAAAATTACCTTTAACATAATTAATTTATGACTCACTGAATAAACCTAACATTTTGAATACAGATAGATTTACTTAGATTCATGGACTATAATGGCTGTTTAGTGAGTATTGTTCCTATTCCTCCATGTTTTAATGAACAACTATTATTTTTTATTCAGAAACCAAATTGTTGAGTAAATACTTTAAAAAATTATGTTCCCAGATCAGGTAGATTTTTCTATTTTCCTTACAGGAGAAACTAAGACACATGTCTTCTAAAATCTAGTCCTGTGAGCACACTTTATGTATCTCTGAACATGTTCCCATAGTTTCAACTATATCAAGGACTACAAGCATATTTTCTGAACCAGTTATGGATTTATGAGTTTAATTAATTATGTTACTTGCTGATTCTATTTTTATGCATTTTAAGTTTAATAGCTATATAAACATACCATAACATGATAATAAGGGTCAAAATAATTAAATTTGATAAATGTGAACCCATAATATTGCAGAATTAGTAACATGACTAAACTGGGTCTACACAATTTCTTTTTTTTCTTTTCTTTTTTTTTTTTTTTTTTTTTTTTGAGATAGGGTCTTTTTCTGGCACCCAGACTAGAGTGCAGTTGTGATCTTGGCTCACTGCAACTTTCACCTTTTGGGTTCAAGTGACCCAACTGTCTCAGTTTCCCTAGTAGCTGAGACTACAAGTGTAAATCACCACACCCAACTAATTATTGTAATTTTAGTGTAGATGGGGTTTCACCATGTTGGCCAGGCTGGTCTCAAACTTCTGGTCTCACCTGATCTGCCTACCTTGGCCTCCCAATGTACTGGGATTACAGGGATGAGCTACCACACCTGGCCTATGCTAATATTAGACCAAAAGTTTGATAGTATTCTCTCACATAATCCAAATTTACCCTGGTTTTGCTATAGTATGGTCAGCCTGGTGATAGTTGCTCACTCAAACTTAAATATCGATTGGAAAGATTCTGGGTCTGCTGGCTGCTGATATTTGCAGAATGCAGGCAGCAAAATCCAGGAATCTCATAGGTGGTTGGCACCTGTTTCTCCATCCTGACCTAGAAATCTTAAGGCAAGGAAAAACTGGGGGTGTAGAGACCCACTTGTCTGCCCAGCCTTTCCCTCCAATCCATGTCTTCATGTGTACATCTGAAGATTAAAACATTCGCTTACCACTATTCAAATATGGGAGCTGGGCAGAAGAGCCAAATTGCCAATCATATCTTGTCTTAATTTATAGTATTTCTTGAGTATTATCCCAATATTTTACAGTATCAGCCTTCTAAAATGTATAAAGCACTGTGTTGACAGATTTACAGTTGAATGGAGGTAATACACAACCAACTGTAATGCAATAATCTAATGAAACTGTAATGATGTATTTGATTGTGTTACTCTATTCTTTAAATTGTTTTTCCATCAGCAAGCATTCCCTATTTTCTACCAGATACTGTGCTACACGTTAGCCAGATAAATGTCGCAAACAGCACACTCCTTACCCCTGTAGATAGTAATTGTCGAGAAAATCTTGTAAATCAACAATTCTTTATTGAGTCATAAGTGCTTTGGTATCAGCACTAAAAGCTACAAGAATATAGAGGAATGCTCCCCTCCAGGTGAGAAAGAAGGGAGATATAGGAACTAATAAGGGATGAGGTCAGACAGGTTACATTGGGCCAATTAAATACGAAACATAGACCAATCCATAATTTGCTGGAGTAATTTATTATATAGAATGGTCATGACATTCTATTCCATATTTTATTAAAGGATGGATGTTAGTGGGTATCCCATTAAGCTTTTAAAAAGTTACCAGTTAGATCTCTTTTTTTAAGATAGTGGTTGGATTGATAAGTTAACCATTGGACCAGTTTCAAAGTGCTTTTTGATCTACTATTATGCAGTGGAATGGATGTCAATCTGTTTTCCTTTCTTCAAACATGTGCTCCATTTTGTGCATGCTCACTTAGAACCTTTCAATTTACTATGAAAGCACCATAAAGATCACTCAAGAAGAAAAATCTATGTGTGAAAATGAGGAGTACAGTCTTTCACACAGTGCTAGATGAGGATTGAAATCCAAAGAGCTTTGGCTGCCTCTGTAGCAAACCAGATTTCTGAATCATATTCCTTCTTACTCTGACCCATTTTTTAAAAGTTTTGTCCATTTATTTTTACCAAAACAAATTCACTACAATTGCTAGTAGAGATTACATCCCCATTTGGTATTTAGATTGGCATACTTTATTTTATTTTATTTTATTTTATTGTTAGGGCTAAGGTCTCTGTTGTACAGGCTGGAGTGAGTACAGTGGTGTGATCATGGCTCACTGCAGCTCGAATCTTCTGGGCTCAAGAGGTCCTCTCTCATCAGCCTCCTGAGTATCTAGGACTACAGGTGCTTGCCAGTGTGCCTAATTTTTTAATTTTTCATACAGGGTTTTGCCATCTTGTCCAGGCTAGTCCCAAACTCCTGGGCTCAAGTGATCCTTTTGTCTTGGTGTTCCTAAGTTCTGGATTTACAGGTGAGGCCACTGTGCCAGGCCTGTTTTGTTTTTAATTGACAAATAAAAATTGTCTATATCTATTCGTGTACACTATAAAATT
The DNA here is from genome assembly GCF_009764315.1 of Trachypithecus francoisi. NCBI lineage: Eukaryota > Metazoa > Chordata > Mammalia > Primates > Cercopithecidae > Trachypithecus > Trachypithecus francoisi. Next base: position 71,927,746 of record NW_022681473.1, on the reverse strand, counting down.
TGAAATATGTGTATATTGTAGAATGGCTCAATTGAACTAATTAACATGTGCATTGGCTCACATATTTATCATTTTTTTGTGTGGTGAGAACAGGTAAATCTACTCTCTTAAAGATTTTCAAAATATAATTGTCACTACAGCTGTTAAATATGTCACTATAGTTGTCACAAAGTCACCATGTTGTACAACAGATCTTTAATTTATTTCTCCTATCTAACTGAGATTTTGTATCCTTTGGCTAACATATCTCTAACCCATCACCCCAGTTTGTGGAAATTACCATTCTACTCTCTACTTCTATTTGTTCAACTCTTTTAGATTCCACATATCAGTGAGATTATGTGGTATTTATCCTTCTGTGTCTGGCTTATTTCATACCACATAATGTCCTCCAGGTCCATCTATGTTGTCACAAATGACAGGATTTCTTTCTTTTTAAGAATGAATAGTATTCCATTGTGTATATATACACTGCATTTTCTTCATTCCTTCATTGATGGACATTTGTCTGTCCTGTTTTATACAGAAGCCAAATTCTACCCTTAATCCAAGGTTAAGGAGCTAAGATGGTCTAATGTGTGTATGTGTGTGCATTGAGGAACATTTTAATGAGGATATGAAGAAAGTAGTATTATGCTTTTTTCATGTATATACCATCAAAATAAAAACATTCCTAAAAATCCTGTAAATTGAATTTAAGCTTCATGCATATGTGGGTAAGTTTTGACAGTAATATCAATTTCTGCATTTTGAGTATGTATATAGTATATCAACTAGGATTAGTCCTGGCAACACAGAACAGAAAACCAGATACAATAAAAATAGAAATTTATTCTCTCTTGTATAAATAGGTCAGAGGCATGTGGGTGAAAGCTGATACAGCAGCTGCCGTCACCTGTGCCCTGGGCTTCTTTTTCTATCTGTTCAACTACCCTAATGCTGACTTTCAAATTTAGGAATACTTCATGTATCAGGAAGGCTGCTGGAGGCCCAGACTTCTCATCATTATTTTAGGCAGTATGAAAGAGAAAGAGGGGAAGGCAAAATATAATTTCCTGAGCTGAATCAGTTGTCTTAAAACCATCTTCCTAGAAATCTCATTCAACTCATTTATTCTTCTCTCATTGTCTAGAACTTGTCACACGTAAATAACAACGGCAAGAGAGGATGGTAAATTTCATAACTAGGTGCATTACAGACTCAAATAAAATAGAGTTCCTTACTAAGAAGAAGGGAAAAAATGGATTTTGCATGGAAATGGCAAATTTTAATATAAATTGCTACTTTTGACTACAAATAGCAGGAAATCTAAATAAAAGTGACTCCAATCTTAGATAAGTTATCTTAGATTACTGTCATCTAAACCTTAGATAACAGTAAATAACAATATGGTAGTTTTAGGGTTCAGCATGGTTGTGTCATCCTCAATGTTGGCATATCCTCTTGGGCAGTTTCCTCAGGGTCCAAGTTCCAGACTTCCCTTGTAGACTGCCATGTGCACAGGCAGAAAAAGAGATGCTCCCTTTATTTATAGCCTTAAAAGATAATACAAGCAAACAAACAAAAGCTTTCTTGCAGCTTCCCAGCATTCTTTCCATCTTGTCTTATTGCCCAGCATGGTGTCCCATTTTCATGTCTACAGGACCAGCTACATAATTTGCAGGGCCTCAGGCAAAAGGGAAATGCAGAGCTCCTTGTTCAAAATTAAGATTTTCAAAATAAAAGCAGCAGAATACTAAGCCAAGAATGGAACCCTTCTAACTATGCCCATGAGGTTGGTCCTTTATACCAGAACAAATCTGCTGATAAGGAGAGTGAGTTCAGCTTTTTGGCTTTACTCTACAAAGATTCATACCCTGGGCTAGACGGGGTCTTAATTCCTATGACAGATAATTCCTATGACAGATTCCTATGTAGAAGGAAATAAGCAAACTGAGAGTTCTGTTGGGAAGGAAAATGAGACCAATGCTTGTTGCAGAGGCAATCCTGGTTTGTCATCCAGGATATTATGATGAATTTGTGGTTATCTTCTCCTGAAGGGACAAAACAGTGTTGATCCTAACTGTCATAAATAATGCTGACAAATATATTCAATGACTTAACTCATGTTTAAATGAAAAAATGTAATAAAATAGATCTACTAACTTTGATTTTCAAATATTCATATCCAATAAAGGGTGATTAAAGAGTGTGCATAGACGTCATTCTTGTACATTACATAATTACGATAATTGCATACTTAAAGATCTATCAATACTGAGAAAAACTACAGCTGGGAAGACACACAAGGACTTGTGATCAGAGTCTGTTTTTGAGGTGGACTGTAAGACTCCAGGAGCAGGAGGACTTGCCAAAACAGATATGGTCATTTCCGTGAACTATCATTTCTATGGACTTTGAGCTTACTTCCCACCCCCACCCCCGGCCCCCAACTAGAAATTGTCTCAAACTGTGACCAGGTAACAAGAAGTGTGAAAGAAGGAAATATCACCTATGGAATATGTACTATTTATCAGATCGTTCACTTATGCTATTTCATTTAATGCTGGCATATTTTCATGATATAGTTCTCATTTTGTAGAAAGGAAAACACGTTAAGCACCTTTGCTAAGGGTTAGTGAAAGACAGCTGGAATGTAAACTCAAGCGTGTCATGACTCCAAAGACCAAACTCTTCCTACTGTGCTGTAAGACAATATGACTTAAGTTCTGGGCTCGTCCTTAGAAATATTTTCTCTGGGGTTGTGGAAAACTATAATATAACTGGCACATTTCTGTCTATGGCTGATCTAACTTTTCAAAACAGATTTTCTTCATCATCTTGAAAATAAATTAAAGTCGAGTCTTTGCTATAAGTATGGGCAAACTAAGATGGAAAGAAATTCATTGATACGTATACCAAAGTGTATTGGGGAGACAGGGCACAGTGACTCACGCCTGTAATCCCAGCACTTTGGGAGGCCAATGTGGGTGGATCACCTGAGGTAAGGAGTTCCAGACCAGCCTTACCAACGTGGTGAAACCTTGTCTCTACTAAAAATGCAAAATTAGCCAGGCATGGTGGCACTTGCCTGTAGTGCCAGCTACTTGGGAGACTGAGGCAGGAGAATTGCTTGAACCCGTGAGACAGAGGCTGCAATGAGCTGAGATTGCACCACTGCACTCCAGCCTGGGTGAGATAGAGTGAGATTTGAGATTCCGTCTCAAAAACAAATAAATAATAAAAATAAAATGTATTTGGGGAGTATTTAGCAGGGAAAATTACAGGAACAAATAAACAAAAATGGACTTAATTATGGCAGGTATGGCACAAATTCACATGAATCTTTAGGATGAAAATACTAAGGAAGATGAATGAACTTATGAGGCAGTAGAGTGATGAAATGAGAGCTAAGGCATATGAAAAGGAAATGAAAGAGGAGTCAAACATTAGTGAAATGTTCTCTCTGTAGTTCTTCAAGAATAAAAAATAATTTTCCTGAAGCATAACTTTTACAAAACAGTTAGGCTAGAGTTGAATGACAGTTGTATAAAAGGATAATGTTTAAGATAGAAGACACTTAAAAACAGTGTTTTTATAGGTTTTTAAGACAGATATAGATAATTAGTTAGGGTCATTGTTATTCGTTGAATTGTGTCTCCACCAAATCCATGTATTGATGTACCCAAGAATATGACCTTATTTGGAAACAGGGGGGTTGCAAATATAATTTTTTGAGATAACGAGATAATTCAGGTGGGTCCTAATCCAATATGCATGATGTTCTTATAAAAAGAAAATTTGTACACAGACAGACTTACATAGAAGGAAAACAATGTGAAGAGACACAGATATTTTTTCCTGCTGCATTCGATCTGCTTTTAAATCTACCCATTGAGCTCTTTATTTTGGTGATTATATTTTTCATTTGTATTCTTTTCAGGTCTGCTGTCACTTGTTGTAATTCCCAGTTACTTTCTGAAATGTTTATGCTTGTCTTTTACTCCTTGAGCATAACATCATAATAGTTTTACAAAACATACCTTCTAATTGGGCCTATTTCTGTTATTTGTTTACTTTTGCCTTGCTAGTTTTACCTCTTGTTACTTGTTGCCTGGCATGCCTGGTATACTTTGATCTTGAATTTGAAAATGTATTGAAAAAATAATAATTTGAAGCACAGGATAATGTTTTCCTTCTCTGAAAAAGAAGAATATCATGTTTATGTCTGCAAGATGCCTGAGAAAAATGGTAATCTGGAAATAGTATGTTCAAGTTCCAGGCTTGAAATTTTCTTCATTATTAAGAAGACACAAACCAAGAAGCAAAAAAAAAAGAAAAAAGGATTTTTTATGTGTGTTTTTTGGTGGGGTGCTTTTTACCCAAGGGACAGGGTCCTTTGTGGTCCCATCTAAAAGCATAATATTGACTGAACTCCATATTTTCCTCATGACCAAGATTCCAACTTTTATCTCCTTGGATACTCCAGGCAGTCTCCAAACAGAGCAACCTCACAGACATCTCTTAACGATAAGCAAGTGCCCCTAGGACTGACAGTGTCCTCAGTTCTCTGTTCTTGTTTTTGGGATTCTAGCATCCCTTGGATTTTGATCTTAGTCATTGTTTACTGTTATGTTGCCTTCTTGATACTTTTATGGAAGATGTAATTTTTATTTCATTCACCTTTGAATAATACCTTCAGTAAAAGATTTGATCCAACTTATGTAGCCTGCAATTACCTGAGGTAGAAGTCTCAATTTTCTTTCCATTATAAAATCTTCAAAACTTTCATTAAGATTTCATAACAGTACAGACAAGACCCTTTGCAGATACTTTTACTTTCTGATTTTTTTTATAGCCTTAATGTTTTTACTTCAACTAGATTATAAATCCCTGAATGGCAGGCAGTTCATTACTTGAATTCCCCATAACTTTCATGAGTGGCACAACACCTAGTAGATACTTGATAAATGAATTGAATGAAAGAAAAAATAGGTGAATGCAATCTCTTAGATCATATCTGAATTATGAAACTTCACCATTCATCAATGTAGAAAACTGGATTATAATAGGGAGTAGAAGTATTCTTCTTCTACTTTTATTAGAAAAAGAAACAACTGCCCAAGTGTGGTGGCTCATGCTTGTAATCCCAGCTCCTCTGGAGGCTGAGGCAGGAGGATTACTTGAACTCAGGAGATGAAGGCTGCAGTTAAGCCATGATGTTACCACTGTACACAGAGAAATACCTTGTCTCAAAATAGAAAACAAAAGGCAAAGGAAAAGCAACAAGTAAACCAGGTCATATAAATACATTTGGATCCTGAATGTCTTTGCCTTTCCCTTTTAATCCAGGTATAACTGTGTCAGTCTCTGATTTTATATGCTGTTGGAAGGCTAAAGGTCACCTTAAAATTTCTGAGAAATTCTAGAGGTTATTAGGTAACCAAACTCTAAAGTTGAATTCCTGCCTCCTTTGAACCAGTCAACTTTATGTATCATCTCACCATCTCAACATGCTCTCTACTGTGTCCACCCAGATACAGAACTGAGACCCTTTCATTATTTCCTTACCCAAGCCACACTGTCACTCCTACCTACACTTTAATATGATAGACATCACAGTGCACATTACAATGTATATCTTGCTGTTTTTTTCACCTGTTTATTTTATTGTGATGTTTTGTTTATGCCATGAAATCTCATTTGAAAACATAAATTCTGCAAAATAGTTTCTGATGTAAATATACCATATTTTAATCATGCTTCTATTTTGAGGATATTTACAGTGTTTCCTACTTATTCTGTAACATGTAATAACTATATTGATACATAAACCTTTGTGCACTTTTTATCTGTTTTATTAGTGTGGACTTATTTATAGGGGAGGAATTGCAAGCTAATTATTACACGAACTTTTTAAAGAATCTAAATACATATCCCAAAATACTTCTTCTATTGATTGTAAAGATTTACAGGCTCTCCAACAGTTAATGATAATGCCAGTTTTATGGCATACTTGAAAAAATTAATTATTTTTAAAAATTGCTAATTGAGTAGATGAAAATAGTATGTCATGTTTGAATATTCATTATTTTGGCCACACATGAAATAGTTTGCTATGTTTTGGCCTGGTAAAATAATTTGTAACTTTATGTTTCACAGTGAATATTATTGATATGCATAGTGAATAGATTATGAAATATAATTGGTGCTCCATTCAGGAAGACTTAATTGGCAATGGAATCTTGAAGTAGTATTTATCATATGCCTCAGTCCCTGAGTGTAGTGATTAGAGAAATGAAAAGGGCCACTGCATTTTTTTGTAGACCAAATTGTCTTCCATAAGACCATCCTGTCATTTTAAATATATTAGAGGCCAACAAGCATTAATTCAAGACTTGGTCAAAATCCATGTACATGGGAAAATAGAATTTTCTGGAAATAAATGGGAATAAATACCAGTAAGAATGGTTTCATAAGGGAGTCCAAGAAAAAGCCATGTTTGAAGTTGCCTAGGCACAGAGATGAAGCTGTCTCTGTCAAAAAGACTCTACCTCAAGCTGATCAAGGTGACCTGGTCACTACTCTTAAGATCTAGATTATCTAAGATTTAACTCTCAGATCTAAAATATGAGCATGAGTCTGCAGGCAGTTAGGCTTGTATATACAGTCATGGCTCATATAATGACATTTTGGCCAACAATGGTCTGTGTATATGACAGTGTTCCATAAGATTATAATATTGAATTTTTATTGTACCTTTTCTATGCTTAGATATGCTTAGATATACTTACTGTGGTATTACAGTTGCCTGTGGAATTCAGTACAGTAACTTGCTGTCTATGTTTGTAGCCTAGAACAGTAGGCTACAACATATAGCCTAGATGTGTAATAGGCTATACCATACAGGTTTGTGTAAGTGCACTCTATGTTTGCACAACAATGAAATAGCCTAAAGATGCATTTATCAGAACTTATCACTGTTGTTAGTGATGCATTACTATATTATGTATTAAATGTGTACAATATATATGTAATCTATAATTGTTGCTAAATTTTCTTAAACTTTCCTCCCTAAGTTTTCGTGTTTTATTATAATTTTTCCATAGCATCAATAGACAAAAAGACATTTTGTTTTAAAGAAGGGAAAATGTTCCCCTTCCTGTGTCCAAGTGTTCTCATTGTTCAATTCCCACCTGTGAATGAGAACATGTGGTGTTTGGTTTTCTGTTCTTGCGATAGTTTGCTGAGAATGATGGTTTCCAGCTGCATTCATGTCCCTACAAAGGACATGAACTCATCCATTTTCATGGCTGTGTAGTATTCAATGGTGCATATGTGCCCCATTTTCTTAATCCAGTCTGTCACTGATGGACATTTGGGTTGGTTCCAAGTCTTTGCTGTTCTGAATAGTGCCACAATAAACATATGTGTGCATGTGTCTTTATAGCAGCATGATTTACAATCCTTTGGGTATATCCCCAGTAATGGGATGGCTGGGTCAAATGGTTTTCTAGTTCTAGGTCCTTGAGAAATCGCCACACTGTCTTTCACAATGGTTGAACTAGTTTACAGTCCCACCAACAGTGTAAAAGTGTTCCTATTTCTCCACATCCTCTCCAGCACCTGTTGTTTCCTGATTTTTTAATGATCGCCATTCTAACTGGTGTGAGATGGTATCTCATTGTGGTTTTGATTTGCATTTCTCTGACAGGGCCTGTTGTGGGGTGGGGGGAAAGGGGAGGGATAGCATTAGGAGATATACCTAATGTAAATGACGATTTAATGTGTGCAGCACACCAACATGGCACATGTATACATATGTAACAAATCTGCATGTTGTGCACATGTACCCTAGAACATAAAGTATAATAAAAAAAAAGGGAAAATTAGATTTGAACTTTAGCTCTGTAATTTTCTAAATTTGTTGTCATTAAGTTGATTTCCATTCTTTCTCTAAGCCTCAGTTTTCATATCGTAAAATGAAGGTAATGACATTTTCTTTGCCTGTCTTCATGATTGCTTTGATGATTAAATGTGACGAAGATACAAAAAGAATTTCAAAAATTAAAAGCATTAAGAAGCTTGAAAATAATAATTTTATTTTTCTTTAGTTACTCAGAAAACTATTCCTTGGGTCAGTAGTAGTTTACTGTGCTGTAACAGATACGATCTGACTTATTAGAAACAACTGTACATTTACTGGATATGAAGAGATGGCAGGAAAAACTTTAAACCATCTCGTAAAGAAAAAAAAAAACACATCATAGCAATACACTATAGATTCACAGAACTTGTCAGCTTATTTTGAAATGCCCAGTGAGATCCTTTTTTCGAGTTGGGGGACAGCACTCTTCAGATAGCACTGACCTTTCGCTTTGAGAGTGACAGCCAACAAGCATTATCACAAAAGTGGATAGTATTTTTAAGTAATCACATGCTACCATTAATCTGGTGCTGAGAACTCTCTCTGCCTGGGACAAAGGCAATGCAGCAGCTGGAATTCAGAGCCAAGTCAGAGCATCCAGCAGGTATTTTTGAAACACTGCATGCCTTTGGAACAGCATGGTCCTACTTGATAACAGATGATATAAAGGCATCCCTCCTAAAGGGAGAGGTGACTAGATAAAGAGCAACACCAGAAAGGAAGAAAGGCAGATCCCTTCAAAGATAGATCAGCTGAGACAAAACTTGGCTCCGTTTCTTTCAGCAAAAATAAAAAATGTTTATTTTCCATATGATCAGTCACCAGAGGTTTACTGTTGTTTCACTGGGAAAAATCCATTCTGTACAATTTCAATCCTTGGCTACAGGGCTGTGAGGCTTCGAGGGAACATGGGCATTTTTAAATTTTTGTTTGAAGAAAAAAATACACATGACTGTGGCTTTTATTGGCTCTATAGTATACTTCATGATCAAGAATTTGAGAGAGTCCAGTTAAAAACATGCAGATAATATTCTTTTCTAGCTCTCTTGCCCTTTGGTTAAAATGTCATCCATATCACCAAACAATATTTTTTTGCTCTCCAATATTCCCATTTAAACCATTGCTCTGATCCCTGCCTGCTCCTTATGCCCTCTGTTACGGCTAAAAATGATTCTGATATTCTATATCATGAAAGTACTTCTTTGATCCTGTTTCTCTTTTAAGCACTAGAGTAAGTTTAAATATGAGCTTCAGAGTCCAGCAGATCTAGTTTACACTCACTACATCCACATTTGCAATCTGTTTAAATGTATTTAATGCCCCTAAGATTTAGTTTCCTTATCTGTAAAATGAGGATAATAGTAGTACATTTGTGAGGGTTAAACTTGATATGGTATATAGAAGGTTAGGCAAAGTGTCTGTCACACTTAAGGATTCTATTTCTTTTTTCTTTTTTTTTTTCTTTTTTTTGGCAGAATCTCACTCAGTTGCCCAGGCTGGAGTGCAGTGGCACGATCTTGGCTCACTGCCACCGCCACCTCCTAGGTTCAAGCAACTATCCTGCCTCAGCCTCCTGAGTAGCTGGGATTACAGGTGTGCACCAACACACCCAGCTAATTTTTGTATTTTTAGTAGGGACAGGGTTTCACCAAGTTGGCCAGTCTGGTCTTGAACTCCTAACCTCAGGTGATTCATCCTCCTCAGCCTCCCAAAGTGTTGGAAATACAGGTGTGAGCAACCGTGTTCAGCCCAAAAATTCTATTTCTTAGTTTATTATAGAGTTGATTCATCAATGCAATTGCCTTGAGAGCAAGAAAGAGCCTCGTTTGTTTTGTTTACTGATCTTCCCACATTGCTTGGAATAGTGTTTGGCATAAAATAGATGCTTAGTAAATATACGGTAGAGTTAAAGAAGAAAATAGATGAACAATATCCAATTGCAATCTCCACAGCATTTCTTACCTTTCACCTCTCCTAGGAAGTGTGCCTAATGTAGTACTTCAGAGCAAGTCCACCTGTCCTGGAATCTCTGGCCTGCCACTTACTAGTTGTAAGACCACAAGCAAGTTTCTCCATCTCTTTGTGACTTATTTTCTGCATCTGTAAAATGTTGGTGATAATAGTGGCCCCTGTTTCGTAAGGTTGTGAGGATTAAGGAGTTAATACTTGTAAAGCGCTTAGTGTAGTGCAGGCCACATCATGAACACTGTGCAAGCCTTTGGTACTATTAGTATCTGATTGCTCAGACTTAAAAAAAATAGATTTAGGGGCTACAAGTTCAGTTTTGTTACATGGATACATTGCATAGTGGTGAAGTTTCGGCTTTTAGTGTACCCATCACCTGAATAGTGTATATTGTAGCCATTACATAGTTTCTCATCTCTCACCCCCCTCCCACCCTCTCACCTTTTAGAGTCTCCATGTCTATTTTTCCACTTTCTATGTCCATGTGTACACATTATTAAACTCCCACTTCTAAGTGAGAACATGCAGTATTTAACTTTATGTTTCTGAGTTATTTCACTTAGGATTGACTGCTCAAAGTTTCGCTCATTGTTCTTTCGCTCATTGACTGTCCTGAATGGATACTTAAATATTAACTCTTCAACACATGTACTTTCTCCCTGTGGAGTATTCCTTCCTGTAGTTAAGCAACTTTCTAAAAGGTACCCGGGCCATCATCCTCATCCCTATTGCCCCAGCCCCTTCCACATACAAACCTCTCTCTTTGGCATGCAATGATTCATTTCCAGTAGACACTCAGAAAACTTGCTGTACGAGCTTATGATCTCCTCATAAGCCACCAGTTCCAAAGACTGTCTTACCCCGTTTCCTATAGGTCCTATGCTATTTAATGATACAGAATTTACCGACACCAATTCCCCATTCTATACTATCATTATCTATAAGACTTTAATTTTTCTACCTCTTTTGTGACCTTGGGCAAATTACTCAATTATGCATTCATTTTCTTGTCTGTAAAGTGGGAATAACAATAGAAACCGACTGCATTTTCTGTGGTTTCTCTATTTTGTGACTCCACTTATGTAACAAGATGCTTGGAACAAGTCTTAGTTTCCAGTAAATGCTCAGTAAGTTTTACCTAATATTATTCTTATTGTTAATGTTGTTGAAAACTAATCTATTCTCTCAGGCATAATTAAGATCCTAGCTGACTGTATGTGGGTTTAGTACTCATATAGGTATTTAACATCTGACTACTACATTTTATAGCTTCTAATTACAGAAACACCACATAAAGAGTGATCCTGCCTCTGCAAATCCAGATGTTGAGATCTTGGTATATCGGAGCACAGAAAGTATTGAATACCTTGAATGCTGATCTGCTTAATATGGATGAATTCCCACATGTTTAAGAGATTGTGCTTTTATCAGTATTTTTCCTTTACATAGGTCCTGTTTTTGATATTACTTTGTGTTTACCACATTGATTTTTTTGGTTGAGTGAGTTCTTTCCTCTTGCAAAGTCTTGCCACTGGACTCCATTTCATTATCAAAATCCAAGGAGGTGCCATTATTCTAGTCTATTAGGAGCATCCCTCCATTTTTGTGTCTTACCTATAACTTGTATGTAAATTGCATGTATTTAACTTATTACATTATCAGTATTTATGCAGTGTGTATTTACACATCTGTTTTCTCTGGCAAAATTTGATAGCCTATGCTTTAATCAATCCCGTATCCACAGTACATAGCATATGAGCTCATATACAATAAGTGCTCAATTAATGCTTATTAAATTAAACTGTATTTTCAATATTAGATTCCATTAATGATAATTAAAGTTGTTGATGTGAAAGCTCTTTAATTAAAGTGAAATGGAGTAACAGAATTATAGAAGATTCTACTAGGAAATTTTAATACTATGATGACTCCTCTGTTTTCAAGAGTGCAAAATTATCTTAGATGTCTGAAACTTAATTAAGATTCAAAAATGAGGTATAAGGCGTTTATTCACTGAAAGGAGAAGGGAAGTAAGTGTGACTACAATTGTTCCGAAGGTTATCTGAGAGCTTATCCTTTATTATCAGATAGAAGATATAAACCTAAACAAAAAATAATAAAACTACAACCTAGTGGTTGTTTTTATTACTTACATAGTCAGTTTGTTTTGTTCACTGGTATACCCACATTGTCCAGAATAGTGTCTGACATAATAGGTGCTTAATAAATATTTACTACTATAGATAATAGTAAATAAAACAAAAGAAGAAAAAACAATATGCTATGGGAGCTCAGAAGAGGGTTTGATTTGGAGGTAAGTGTAAGGGGCAGTGTGCCATGTGTTCGTGAAGGGAATTTCCAGCATTGCTAATCCACATGGCCAACTTGTTGCTATGTGGATTAGCAATGCTGAAAATTCCCTTTACAAACACATGGCTTCAGAAAGGGCAGTGGTCCAGACTTGTTGGCAGTCACCCCTCTAGACCTTTTCAATCACACAATTGAGAGATGCTGGCAACTATCATAGTGTCCATGTTCCATGATCCAAAATTAAGTCTGAGTCTGACAAGCCCTAATCTTCTCTTGGGAAAACGGGGACAGAAAAATTGAGAACAGGGCAGCCCTCACATGCTTATAATCCACATGGTGCTTTCTCTTCCTTCTTTCATTCGTTTTCAGCCACATTCAACATTTAACTCAGTAGTTATGTGGCTCTCAACAAATGTTCTCTGAATTTAGAAAAATGAGCATATAAATGTTATCAGCACAGTTTCTATAAATAATAAGAATTTAAAGATTACCCATGTTTTATTTATTAATCCATGAAAGATTTATTGATAATGTAATAACTTTTGTAGCTCTGAAGTTAGTGCTTTGGAAGCAATCCCAGAATTTTTGTTTTTCTTGCTTCCTAATATCCAAGAGTCACAAAGTCACATCAGTACTACCCTATTAATATCTGTCCCATCCCTCTATTTTCACAGTCCTAATTCATGTGCTTATTATGTTTTGTCTAGATGAAAACAATAGTGTCTTTCCGGTCTTCCTGCTGTAATTTACTCTACCCACTAACCCACTTGCCATTTAACTTCCAGAGGGACTTTATCGTATGTCAACTTGATCATGTCATTCTGCTGTCCGTAACGCTTCAATGGTTCTTTAACTCTCCTTCTCTTTTGTCAATATATCTGGCCTTTCAATTACAGATTTTTTTTTACACTTACACTTAGTTGTGATCACCATTTCACACAGCACAAAGATGATGCTTTTATCAGTCAGACTTTTCAGTGTATTGTTCTCTATTCAGTACGTTTCTGGGTTCTTTTGTAGAGAGGTTACTCCATTTTTTCCATAAATATATGATTTAATTTATCTAAGAAATTCCCATTGAGCCTGTTCTGGCCAGTATGTGAGGTACTGAAATTACGATGTTGAGTAGAGTTCCTGTCTATTGGTGCTTATGTGCTGGTACAGACACTGGCCTTTGCTGGCCTTAGTATAGTGAATAATTGATGATGATTGCAAAAGGTTTAAGAAATGGGAGTGCTTACACTTGTTTCTGGTATTTTCTGCATCTACATTTATGTTTTTAGAGATGTGTCCCACATGTGGCCCGTAAAGTGAAGAACGATATCAGGAGGCATACCATGGCTTCATGGGCTGGAGTCACCTCTCTAGCTGGATCTGGCCTTTAAGCCATAAAAATCTGTGTTGGTCATAGCCTTTATTCTTGCTTGCTCTAAACCAACTTGGACTCTTGTCCCATAATTTATAATTTTAGTCTCAATTATCCAAGCATCTGATATCTTAGAGATTCATACCTGAAAATCAGGAGAAAGCTCAAATCTGATGTTCTCTCCTTGTGTTCTTTGATTTACATTCTGTATGGTAATTCAGTAACTCCTTTAGACTAAATTGACTTCTTATTCCTTAGGAAAATGGTTCACCAACTTGGCATAGTCCTTGAAATTCTCTATGTAAATCTCCATGTATCCTTAGCTATGGTACACTGTTTTGTTTCACTCTGGCCTCAGATGCAGGTCCAAAGCGTTCTCCATGCTGTCCAGACCTTTCTGCTACTTCATTGCTATGGGCAATGTAATATACTTGAAATATGGAGGACAGACATCTTACCCTTTTCATTGCCCTTTCTGTTATGAATAATCACCATGACTTTTCAAAGTCTCACCCTTCTCTTTCCACCCGCCTCTCCCTGGAAGTGTCCTGTCTCCTGTCTAAGTAATGACCATAGTTTACAGACAGTGCAGCTGTCTACACATATGGTTCATTACCCTTAAGACAGAAAACGATGTAAGAGTTGAAGGTTTCTTTCTCAGGGTTCTTTGGGCAACTATGAAGGATGAAATCATTAATGTGACTTTTAACTAAAACAGGGCCTTGTGGTATTGCATCATCTTGTTGTACTCCTAGTACACACACTAGAGGCATTATGGCCCTTAAATCAGGGTTTATTACCTTTTGTTTATGACCAAATTTGCCTGGCGCCAGAAAGAACTGAGAAAATAATAATAAAATCCTTTACATTATATCTGAGTTTTCTAAATGTCTCACATTTGGGGTGAACTAAAAATAATAAAATGAATTAATTAGAAATAAAGACTCAGTACTTTCTTAGAAGGGCCCAAGACTGATCACTGGAGCAGCTGACATGTTTTAGAGGAAGATAATATTTATAAGCCTGAAGAGGAGAAATTCTTGGGTGCTTCATAGAGTTGGTTTTATTCATTCCTGTGACACATATTTATTGTAATTGTTTGCCAGATACTATTCGAGGCACTGAGTACTAGTGCTAGTGAACAAGAAGCCTTCTAAGAAAGTAGGATATTGCATTACTCTTTGGGTACTCCTATAATAAGATTGTTTTGCCAGCTTCTCTGTCACACTTTCAGCATTTCACAGGAATCCCTGGTAATTGTGACTGTTGATGATGATTTGCATAACCTTCACCAAGTCCCTACTCCTAGCTTCTGCCTTCCCCTAAAGGGGCTCACAGTTACTGACATGTGGCTTCTGCGGGTTGGTTTCACAGCTGGGTCCTGAGCCTGCGCTGAGAAATCAGGCGGTAAAGTCACTCATACCCACATTCCAGTGAGGCGAAATGTGAGCCTGCATGCCTGCAATGGCCTGAGACATGGTTGCTGGCTGAAAGTCATACAGGTGTCCCCCTTTATCCATAGTTTCACTTTCTGCAGTTTCAGTTCCTATGGGCAATCAGGGTCTGAGAATATTAAGATATTTTGAAAGAGTTTTTATTAAAGTATATTGTTATTGTTGCCCCATTTTATTAGTTATTATTGTTAGTATGTTATTACTGTGCTTAATTTATAAATTAAACTTTATCATAGGTAGGAATGGATAGAAACAAAGTATATATAGGGTTCAGTTCTATATATACTATGTTTCAGGCATCTACTCAAGGTCTTGGATCGTATCCCCTGCAGATAATTGAGGACTACTCTTTGTCTTTCACTGTCTCTTTTCTTTTGTCTCCAGGTCTTTGCCCTCTACATTGTTTTTGTACTGAAGGTCTACTCTAAACATTCCAACTTAAGTAGGACTTTAGCACCTAGTGAACTCTAGCTCATGACCCAGGCATTCAGATTTTGTCTCTATCCACTCTTCTCTTCCTTTTTCTATCTTTCATTTGTTATTTTTCTCTGTGTTTATCCTTTGAATCAGGGCTTTATAATCTCTTCAATCCTTAAAGGGTCTATTGGAGAGACTTTATGAAATGCACAGGCTCTCTGAAATTGCGTCTGAAAATGGTTTTCCATGTGCCCATGCATGTTTCTAGGAGTGAGTCCACGGCTTGCTTCTGATTCTCAAAGTGATCCCAAAATATACTCTAATAACAAATTTGAGCTTCTACTATTTTCAGTATACATTTTAGTCTTTCTCCAAATATTCACCATCACAGTTGCAGCATTCACTATTATATAAATGCCAGTCACTCTTTTTTTAAAACAATATCTGTGCAAATTAAAAAAAATACTTTTTATAGATTTAGGAAGTACAAGTACAGTTTTGTTACATGGAGGTGCAGTCTGGGCTTTCAGTATAACCATCATCTGAATAGTGTGCAGTTTAACCATTGAGTAACTTCTCATCCTTCACCCCCTTTAACTTTTCTACCTTTCTGAGTCTCCAGTGACTATTATTCTGCTGTCTGTTTCCAGTCATTCTTAAATCGTATCTCCAGATTAAAATTCTCTCCTGCCCAACTCCAAACACCTACAGGACATCTTCCTCTCAGGCTACTCATGTCCAAGCTTGACCTATTGTTTTCCTTCCATAACTCTTTTGCTTCTTGCTTCCTGTGATTTTTTTTTTAGTTAAGACAGGCATCTTGAGCTTTCCTCTTTCCCTCACCACTGCCTTTATAACTGTTTGCAGATGAACATATTGTGCAAAATTTGTATATTCTACTCGAACTTCCTTATCTTTATGTCTTCTGTGACAGCTACTACTTTACTTAAAATAATTTCTTTAAGACTCTTAGCTTCTTAGCTGCCTTGACTGTCTCTACTTTTGGTATCCTCCAAAGTGTCTTCTATAGAGGCCAGATAGATCTTCTTAAAATGCATATACAATCATGTCATCTCTTCATTTAAAATACTTTTGTGCTATAGTTCCTGTAAGATGGGAAATGAAGTGAAAATTTCATTAGTATGGTTTACAGTGCAACTCATGATCTTGTTCATACCTCATCCCCAGGCTCACCTGTTGGTTCCTTCTCATGTATATTGATATCTCCAGTGATATGTTTTTGGTGTCCATGTAGCACAGTGCTCTCTCACTGAGGGTGGGGCTCACTTCACTCCTTCACTCCTTGACTTTATGTTCAACTATGTGACATGTTTTGGTTAAAGAGATATTAACATATGTGACACAAGCAATATCTTGAAAACTATTTGGATTACTAGTCTGATTTACTCTTGTGCTTCTGCCATCTCCACAAGAAGTATATGCCTAGTCTAGTCTATCCTGCTGGTCGTGAAAGGAGGAAGACGAACAAGCAAGACAGTGTTGCCCTAGCCAAATCTTGTCTAGAGCAGAGCCCCCTACACTTGAGTGAGCAAGTCCAGATGACACAACTAGAGTCCCACAACTTATAGTTGCATACCTCTGAGTTTTGCTGTAGTTTGTTACACAGCAAAAGCAAATTGATACTTTTTTTTTATAAAACTTTTTGCACTGTGGCCCTATTTAACTGCTCACTACTATCCAAAGCCACCAACTTCTCAGCTTCTGCTCTTGTGATTCTTTACTTTGATTCTTTTCAAATTATTGTCTGCCTAATGAATTCTGACTTATACTTTGAGACACGAACCAAACATTTATTCCTCGGTTAAGCTCTCTGTGAACCTTCCAAGAAGGTTGTCATTTTCTCTTTTGGGCCATGTCGCACTTTTCACATACTAAGTTGCATTTGCACCTTATCGCATGTTTTTTCCCCTCATAAGCCTGAGCACCAAAATGGCAGGATTTTCTGTTAGTTGACTCTGGGCAAGATCAGGGAAGCTTTTACAGAGGAAGACATACTTAATTTGAACATAGAAGGATGAAGAAGAACAGGTAGGCAGAATGTAGATCAGGAAAGCCTGGGTAGCCAGAAAGGTGATGTAAACAGAAACGTTTTTGAATAAATAATCACATTTTTTCCTTGATATTTCTTCCATTGCCCAAGTGTAATGAAGCGTGTTGTTCAGTGCAGTAAGAACTATTCCATAGGCACAGTGCTGGATGTGCTCTGAAACACTGATTTTCTTCCCTCTGGGCAGGAAAACCATGTGCTGTATGGTCAGCACCTGCTTTGCTCTGAGCATTCTATCCAGCTGTCCAGTCTGTGAGAGATGGTGACATTTACAATTGTTACAAGGCAATTGTCCTGGCCACCTGCCACAGTGGGGCCCAGGTCCAAGTGGCTACCATCTGGCAGGGCATCTGCTTAGTCACTGGGAGAGCTTTGGATGCAGCAACATGCCCACAGAGAAGACATTGCACTCTGACCTTTAAGGGAGGAGAACACATTGCATTTCCACCCATGCACAAGATGCACAGTGAGAGTAACTCAGAGGGGCTACCTGTCCATTATGGCAGTGATCCTTCACAGTCTTCAGGTTTGAGGTCCCTTTCAATAAATTTAGAATGCACTTGATGAGACCATTGCCTTTGTAGCCAGACTGACTGGGTTCTCATCCTGGCTCCCTCACTTTACTGTATGACCTTGACTTTGGGGCAAGTTACCGGTGTCTTGCACCTCAGTAAATGTTAGCTATGTTTATTTTTAGACAACATTTGGAGTTTATCGTATACTCTGAAAATCTGAGGCTACCAAGGATCTTGGTGCAATGTCCATCAATGACTCTTAGGAGTCCTACTCCAATTGACACTCACCCTATGCTCTAGCTATGCTGAATATCAGTATTTCCCTGAATTTCTAATGCTTCCTGAAATCTCAGAGGCTTTGCACATGATATTCTTTCTGCTGGTGCCTTCTTGTTCTCTCTTTATCAAGGAAATTCCCTATTATTTAAGACATTTTTCAGATGTCCCTATTCCTGTAATTTGTCCTTCAGAAAACCTTCAGGCTATGAATTGCCATACCTGCTTAAGCTCACTTCTAATATTTTATGGGTGGAGGGATTAGGTGCTTAGGTATGTGATCTCTATTTCTCCCATTTAATGAATCATCATACAATCAAATTAAGTGCCTTACTATCTTCTTCAAAAAAATCTATTTGTTCATGTTTATATGCAGATTGTGGCCCACAAGGGAGGAAATTGAGAGCCCAATCCTAGAGAAGGTGATTGGAACAATCACATGCTACTTATGCATCCCAATCTCCTCTACTTGGTGATTATGTACAGCCACAATGACCAGCTGGAAAGAGCTGTATTCAGGGAACTGATGTTATTGATTCAATACAGATATTTGTTTTGCTGAATCCAACCACATTTAAAATAATTTTAGTTAAGTGGAATTGTGTGTATATACTGTAACTGTATTTAAGGACAAAAATTAAGCTATTTGGCCTTGGAAATTCTGCAATGTTTGCTGTAGGCGTGGCCAGCAAGCCTCTTAGGCAGACAAGTTATTGTTTAGTTTCTGTAATTTGAAGAACTCTGTGTGGTTTACCTGTTTAGAAACAAGCCTCTCTCAAGCCTGAGATCAGATCTGGAATTCTTATCATTTAACCAATCCTTAAATTAAAGTTGTGTCTTTGGAAGTTTTCTGTATAAAGATAATCTTGTCAATATAAATTGATATTATCAATTTATCTTAACTAGTATAAGATTATAATAAACATTAGCATATATGTTTACTTAACACATTTATCTTTCCTAATATAAAGGAAGCACTCTTATTAGTAAGTGTTTGGTATCAATCAGTGGACAAAACAAATAAAGATTCCTGCCCTCCAGAATCTAGTAAGGAGACAAAGATACTAATGAGTGAACATAATCAATAAGCAGAGTGCAAAGAGTATTAGAAGGGCACTAAGTGCTGTGAATGAAGCCAATTAAAATACAAATTTGTATGTTTTACATAGCCCTTTCATATACATCGTATCATTTGATACTTCCACATATCTTCAGGTAGGCAGGGGACATACTCTTTTTATTTTACAGATGAGCAAGTAGAGGCAAAATAGCAATATAATGTCAGGCTCTGCTGGCCCTGGGTCCTTCCTCATACAAGAAGTATTTGAAACCATCTGTAAAAAACCTAGGGTCAATTCTAATGATAGATATTTAAATGGTTCCAAGGAAATATTCTTGGAATGAATATCAAATGGCTTTGGTCTTAGTCTGGCTCAATACTGAGCACTAGTTCCAGCAATCGGCACTTTTTTCCTTTCAGTTGAAGTTCTAGTTCTTGATTTGTAGATTAGTACTAGTATCTGATTCTTGTTCCTTGTGTTTGAGTCTTTGCCAGATAATCTTGAGAAGAAGGAACTCTGCTAGTGTGCTTGCTAATCAGCACACTGGACCTCATGATTCCAGGGCCTAAAGTTTTCTGGTGGTGTTGTTCTTCAATGACAAATGCAGCCTGGACAGATGCTCTTGGTTATGGAGCACTGGGTTAATGAAAACATGATGGCCCTGGGACTGGGGCAGGTGACCTCAAAGTGAGAGAGGTGCCCCAAACCAGGGTCCAGACAGAGACAGAACCAGCACATAGATAGATTCAAAGAGACAGAAGTAAGAGTAGCAGGTAAACAAGTGCTATTAAATAGATTTAAAAAGCCAAATTTAGAAGAGTTATATAAATTAATCAGGGAATCATATGATTTTAATAATAAAAGCAATGTTCTTAATGATGATAATGTGACTATTATTTTGTGCTCTTTTAATTTGTTGAGCACTATGATATATACTTGGCGTATGTAACTGAATCCTCCAAAGAAATGCTTGGGGTAGGTGACATGCCATTTTTTAAAAACTGGAATTTGGCTCAAAATATTACGTGATTTTACTAATTTCAGGGCTAATAAAAGAAAGATTCTAGAAGTTCTAGAGCTAAATTATGAATTTACACGGAATAGTTTTGTACCTTGATCAGGTTGTTCATATATACAAAATGGGGTTAATGAACTTACCTTAAAGGGTTGTAGTGAAGCTCAAATACAATTATGTATAAAATAACTTAGCGTAGTACCTGGTATATGGTACATATTTGAGATACTTTTGTAGTTATTATTCATATTGTATTTCTGCATCTGTGTTTAACAGTTGGAACTAGTCCAGACTATAGCTTCGTGTGATCTAGGGCTTGTGAGTGGTTGAATTAATGGCTACAAAATCTTTTAAAGTGTAATTCACTAATAGTTATGGCTAGCTACCAAAGAGATGCTGGCAATACATTAGTACTTGTGATGTTATTTATCTTCATATTCACTACAGGGGGTTTTGAAATTGATGGTTTTAGTTGGTTTCCAATTGTTTGTTATATGTTTTGGTGCCTTTGCAGGCAGGACATTCATCTCTTGATTACATTTGCTCATAGGAAATAGAACAGCCTCTATATACTGAACCACAAGACTTCAGTTCCCTGCTTTTGGTTAAAATACTCATTTTGTTGTGGGAACCAAAGTAAATCGCTTCCCTTTGGTGTAGTAGCAATATTAGGAAAAAAGTGAGCAATTCTGGTTCTATCTCCTGTTACAATGTGAACATGAACAAATCACCTAACTTATGAAGTAAAAAAAATTAAAATGAATAGCTTATATTTCCTAGGGTTGTGAGGTTAAGAGGAATAGTATGTTAAAAATGGCCAGCACATAGAATACATGCTTAAGTAATATCATCTTCTTTCTCTACTACCTGAACTCTGAGCTTCTTCTTCAGCTGGGAACCGATGGGATTAAACTAAGATAGTGATCTTCTATATGTCTATTTATAATCTATCCATATGTCTGTAATGTATTTGCCAGAAAACCTTTTTCTCATATCTAGAGCACCAAAGTACACAATAGTTAAAATGGTTTTGTTCTGATTGGACTTCAGAAAGAAGGATCTGGTCACCTTACCTGCTTATCACCATCATCTCTTTCCTTCTCATACTATACTTCCCTTCTCTACTATGACTACTGACCCTCAGACATCGCTGCAGAGCCCTGGAGTTCCAAGGAATACAATTTCCAAACCATACATAACCACGTGTGTGTGTGTGTGTGTGTGTGTGTGTGTGTGTGTGTATGTATCAGCTGCTAGAGTCTCTGTGTTATTCTTATGATTAAATGAATTGTATCTTTAACCAAGTTTTAGAAAGACTAGAAAACAGATTAAAACAGATATGCATTTGTGTTTGGGGGTAGAAATTGGAGGAGGGTAATCATTTTATAATATTACTCAGAATGGGTAGAGTTTTTCCTTAGATTGTTCAGAAGAAATACAGCACAAGGATTTACTCATAGTTAGTGTTCTTATTATCCCACAGACCCAGGGACTCACATGGGTTTGCTTTCATTTTCAGGCCAGTGAGTACCATTTTGGGTAATGTATCAGTCATCTATTGCCACAATAATGCCACATAAGAAAATACCACAAAACTCAGTATATTTCCGAAGGAATATAAATTGTTACGTTATAAAGACACATTGTACATGCATATTCCACTTCAGCACCATTAAAAATATTGAAGACATGAAATCAACCTAAATGCTTATCAGTGGTAGACTGGATAAAGAAAATGTGGTACATATACACCATGGAGCACTATGCAGCCATAATAAAGAATGAGATCATGTCTTTCTAAGGGGCATGAATGAAGCTGAAGGCCATTATCCTTAGCCATCTAACGCAGAAACAGAAAACCAAATACCACTTATAAGTTGGAGCTAAGTGATAACACATGGACAAATAGAGGGTAATAGCACACACTGGGGCCTTTCACGGGGTGGAGGGCGGGAGGAAGGAGAGGATTAGGAAAAATAACTCATGAGTACTAGGCTTAATGCCTGGGTGATGAAATAATCTGTACAACAAACCTTCATGTCACAAGTTTACTATGTAACAAACCTGCACTTGAACCCTTGAACTTAAAATAAAAGATTAAAAAAATAAGTATTCTTTGTTACCTTACAAGTCTGTAAGTCATTGAGTTAGACTGGTCTCAGCTTGGAAGATCTGTTTTTTAAAAAAAATACACTCACATATGTGGGGAGTGACTGGGCGTTGGCTTGGGACAGTGGGTAAATTAGCTTTTGTGTCTAATCCTCCACAGCTAGCCCGGGTGTACTATGGCAAGCCCAATCACACAAGCACTCTTCATGCCTAAAACTCAATGGTCAAAGCAAGTCACATGGCCTGTCAAACTGGCGAGGCTTTCCAAGCCTCTATTGCAATGAGTGTAGATAGAGTAAGAGGATTGGAGATGTAAATACAATCAATTTACCACAAGTAACTATATGGCAACATATAGTGATATTTAACCTCTCTATTCTTCAATTTTTGCTTCTTTAAAAAAAGAATATATTCTCTTTCTCATAGGGTTAATGTCAAGGTTAAATGAGTTAATGCAAGCAAAATGCTTAGAATAGTGCCTGACACTTAGTAAGCACTATACAGTTTTCAAAAATTGCTATATATTAACAAAACAATAACAATAATAATACTATTATTATTATTATCAGCCCCTGAATTATGAACACCTATCTGTGCATAAACAAACTGTCTCCGACACCATCAACAGATGGGGACTTTTTAACGGGGTAATGGAAAGAGCAGGGTTTAGAGTCAAACAGAGGTAGATTCAAATCCCTGCTCTCCACTAGTCATGAAGATTTTTTATTCATACAAGTCCTTTTTCTTGTCTGAGACTCAGTTTTCTCATATGGAATAGAAACTCTTAATAATAAGTATGAACTATACCTTGTTCACTATTGCATTCTCAATCTAATACAAGACCTGGCAGTTGTAGATCTTAAATAAATATTTGATCAATGTTCATTTTTTTCTTTTCCTTCCCCCCTTCATGTGACATTGCATTTTTACTTTAGAAATAAAAAGTATGGAAGGAAAGACATGCAGCTCAATGACTTTACATGTTTCTTTTCTAATAATGTTGAGTATAATAACAATAGCACAATGATAAAAACTTATGATGACACACATACACATGTGTGCACATGCAAACACACACACGTGTGTTCATGTGTGCATGCATGCATGCACACACACACCCCTTATACCTTTCCTTCAAAATGGGTCATACTTGTTAAGCAGGAATCTAGACCCAACATGGCGGTGTTACCCGGCGTAGCAGGCCTTTTGTTAAAGACTCCCTTCACCCTTGTACACACCCGCAGACTTACATGCATCAGAGTTCCGGCTGGGCAACCACACTCCCTCATGACCTGTAGCTCACCTGCATTCCACAAGTTCATAAATAGCAGTTTCGGTTAACAGTTTCCAAAGACCCCTTCCTCATGACCCTTACTCAACTCCTGCCCTAGTAGTTTCAAGACCCCCCAGGCCCTGTTTGCACAACCAGCTTCCCTACCTCTCAGGCTATAAAAAGCCCCTACCCTCCTCCCTCAGCGCGACTTCCTCAGCCCATGCCTTTGGACCAAAGAACCTCACCCGCAAGCCCTAATAAAAGGCTATTCTCACTGCCATTTGCCTTGTGTCTTCGTTCCCAGTTCGGCTCCAGCCTCAGTTTACCTTTACAATACTGAAGGACAAGAATTTTATTATACTTGGTGCTAGAACTGAAGCCCTAGTTGATGAGGAAAAGGATTAAAGGATTTGGAGTATAAAAAGTCGCTCTTATCTTAGAATTAGCCCCCTCTTGTGTGGCCTAAGCAGTGTGTTTTTCTCATTCATTCCTGTTGTGTGACAAGATGCCAAGGAGATGGCTTACAGAAAAAGAGCCAATGACTATGCCCGATTTTAATATTGATCTTAGGACAGGATATACAATGTATCTTTGTAGGTAATCAATAGCTTAGTTTAACTCATGTGGAAATAACATTGATGCTGGAAGCCACAATCCTGGAAAGATGTTAAAGAGCATGAAAAGGCATTCATCTAACTAGAGTGTTCTCTCTGGACTGCTTACACAGAGAACTTGTCAAGGGACCCATCAAAACAAAATTTAGTGATCTGATGATCCTGTGTTTTCTATCCCTCTTTCTCTCTCCATCTCTTTTCTTATGAAATTTGTGACACAAAATTAATCTAGGAAATAGTTCTGCTCAACATCTGTCTTCTGTTGCTATTTGATTCACAGAAGGTTATACAATCAGGTTCATCTTAGGATGACAACTTGATTTTGAAACTTGAATCTACAGGTTAGACTTATGAATACATAGTTGAAATTATTTATTTGCATTTGTTAAACAATAATTGATTTAGAATAAGGAAAGGAAGTTAAAGCTAAAGTACATGTTTCTGTAAAATTCAATGTGGTCTTAAGATGGAGAACTCTGCCCTTCTGCTTTATCACTGGTGAACAACATCATGCTTGGTCAGGAAGTCACAACTCTTGTAAAACTTTATTAGTGTTCAAGATCATTAATGGAAAGCAGCGGGGAAAAAAGAAGTCAATATAAAGTGTCAGTTTCAGACAGTCAAAGACAAGTTCATTGTGCTGTAAATTAAATCAAATGCCACAAAATATGCAGATTGTAAAAATGCCTATTCGCTGCAAAGCTGTTAAACTTTAAAAGGTCTTTTCAATTGCAATGACTGAGTTGAATGCCGTGTCATGGTGCTATGGAAAAGGCTTGCAGATGCTCAGAGGGCACTGGGTGTAGGAAAATGTGTGGGGAAAAACTTTTAAGTGTATGAAAGAATTCACTAGCAACAAATATTTGCCTAACCTGGCGACTACATGCTATAGGTTCCATTCCTTGTCTCTTTCTTAAACTCCTGCACACATCATTCAACTTTTGGGATTTTCTCACTAAGATTTATCTTCACACTTGTTCTACTTTTGCCATCTCTTGTGTGTTATCTTTATCTATCGATCTGACCCCAGTTTTGAGTATGAATGTTTTACTACATGTGTACTCAAGGTCTCAGGTGGAAGCATCTCAGCTAGTACTGAATTATGGGTTCATATACTAATTGTTATAATTGGGAAATAGGGAACTGTGCCTCTGTGTTATGACTCACAGTTGGAAATTTCCCCCAAAACTGAATATGTGTGGAGGCAGACTGGTCAAAAGTTGCTAAATGTCCACCGTATCTATTACTCTGTTTACTCAGTACAACATGTATATATTTTCCCATTTTCAATAATGGAAGAAAAAGAAAAAAATAAGAAAAAAAGAGAAACAGAAAAAGAGAAAGAAAGAGAGCAAAGGAAGGCAAGGAGAAAGATAGGAACAAGTGAGATGAGTAAGAACCAGAGAGAACACTATCACTACAACCACAAAGCAAAACAAAACAAACACAATGCACCCATAATAAAAATCTCTCACCAAATATTATACAATTATCTCTCCTACAAGCCAAAATAAACTCATATATTTTAAAGGAAGACACTGTAATGTAATAGGTATTTCCTTTTACTTTATCAGACTTTTGAATAATGTCTGCTTCACTTTTGATATGTCCTGATCCTCACTAAATGAGCCACAATTAATGGATTAAATTCCTTTACACCTTTCTAAATAGTGTGGAATGTGAGAATAAAGAAAATGAAAATACGCACACACACACACACACACACACACACACGCACTCTTTCTCTCTCTTCAGAAAAACGTGGGCATTTGTAAATCTTGTTTCTGCACCTTACTTCAAAGCCACAGCTAACATTTTTTTTTATCATTTTCCTACTCCATATGCTGTTGCCTCAATTCTGGATGCTTTACTTGGTGGCCATAGTCAAGCTTGTTATGCTTGGTCCCTGCTAGGTCCTGTGCCATGGTATAACCCATGCCCCCAAAATAGTTATTAGTTATTAGGTTGATGCAAAAGTCATTGTGTTTTTGCGATTATTTTCCATTATTTTCAGCAGCAAAAACCACAACGACCTTTGCACCAACCTAATAGTTTTGGTGTGACTGCATTTGTGTGTGGCTGGTCATTATTATGGGCCTGCAGATTGTGCTGAAATATGACATCAATATTTTAGCAAGAAATTGTACCCAGAAACCAGATGTTGGAATCAGATGCAACTCTATAAGCTAAGTATGTTGACTATGTCAGTGATGCATCTGTAAATACAGGAAGTGAGCTAAGCATCTGTTTTGTGTTTCTTGACACTAGGGGAGGGTCTCAGCCTTGGAAAGATACATCATCTGAGTATGTCTCCTATGGAGTAACCAGAGTAGCAATGACACGGTGTTGCCACCAACTGCCCCCTGCTTGTTGACATCCTGAATCGTTAGCTGAAAACCGTGTCCTGCAAGCCTGATGTGTGAGTGTGAGGTGCATACTATTTAGATGTGTCTTGATATTTGTTATTATTAATCATGAAATCCATTCATCTATTGGACTAGTTAAGAACTTGGCATTTTTGTCTCTGAGGTAGTCCTGCCAATATATTCAACTAGTTGTGGTCTATTAACACAGAACCTAGGAAGAAATCACTTAGAACCCTAAGAAATCACTTAGAATTCACTCTTATTTTTCTGTTTCATTTGTGTACCAACTAATTTCTCTCCTGATGGTTAGAACCAGTTAACTGAGCTAACATTATAATGTGTTTGTATTTTAGCCTAAGAGAAGGAAGAAACTGAAATAATTAAATGGCTTCCTATTCAAAATATTCATTTAGATGTTTTCCTCAAGCAAACATTTGACTTATGTTATTTTCAGCTTACAATGGGTTTGTCGAAATGTAACCCCATTTTAAATTGATAAGGATATTGAATGTGTATCATTTTTATACCATTGTGATCTGTAGTTTGTAAAGAGGCTCTTTCACTTCTAGTATTTGGTTTTCCGGCCCATACATATAGACCTATATATCCTGTAAGAAAGGACACAAACTTATGGATAATTTCATGACAAAACTTCAAAAGGTCCTTTAACCATTTGATAAAGCCAATTGCTCCCAAGTGGTATATAGTTAGTAAGATTATTAATTTCATGGAAAGGAGTGCTTCACTTCTCAAGCAATAAAATGAGTTAATTGACAAAAAGAAATTTTGCATGAAATTCCATAAAAGGTCATCTTGATTGGCTGTCCCAATATCCCAACCCTAACCATTTTCTCTAGTGGTATGCAGGTAAATATTTAACAACCAGTTATGCAGAGAGAGAGAGAGAGAGAGAGGGGAGAGAGAGAGAGAATACATTTAAATGTATATAATATAACATAATTTTTCTATTTTATTATTACTTATTGTTGTTAATCTCTTACTATGCCTGATATACAAATTAAATTTTATCATAGATATATATGCAAAAGAAAATTATAGTAAATATAGGGTTTGATACCATTTGCAGTTTCGAGCATCCACTGAGGGTCTGGCAGCTAGAAGAATACTATTGTTCATTACAATGGCAATTAAATTTCAACATGAATTTAGGAGGAGACAGACACTCAAACCATGACAGGAAGACACGCACACAATCAGCTCTGGTGAACCAGTGCAAACCATCTCTAGTATTCCTCTGCTTTTTCTCTAAATATCTTTAGTCTAGATGTGATCCTGTAGAAAATTTATAACCCATAAAATCTGGGCAGAAGGCCTGAAGAACATATTCATTTCTCTATTTAAAAAAGCCAAACAAACACAAATCCTTGCTAAAAGAAACCTTTTCCCCTTCATTCCCCATCCCTAATGTTCCTGCCTCATTACTAATGTTTTACTTTAAATATCATACAAACATAAGAATTAAAGCTAATGTAATAAGGTCATGGAATTGAAATATTGATAGTATTGGCCTATTATGGGAATTATAGAGAGACTGTATCAGCACTAGAGTGCTGAAGTGCTGATCAACTTGTAATTTCTTATTGTGTGATACAAGTAACATCTTCTTTCTTTAAACCTTGCGGGGCCATTTTTTATTGTTATTGTTATACACCCAAATGTAAAACTAACTATACAGATAGCAAAACAATATATGAGAAATTTAAGACATTCATAGATGATATCAGCAGAACCCTGAGTGACAGAAGAACCAAACACGAATCCAAAATAAGTGACATTCCAGCTAGTTCAAATCAGTTCCCTCTCTAAGAAGAAAGGGATTAAACATAATTCAGTTCACCATATGTAGGGGGCTTCTTTACCAAGGTCTGATACTTGTAAAGGATATAATTGTCAAGTCTAATTCTTCATTCCCCTCTAGTAATATTATGTATCCATACTTTTGCCATGGCCTTTAGGAGGGAGAGTTATATTTTCCTACCTCTTGACTTTGGTTTTAGCCATGCTACTTTCTCTGGGCAATAATATGTAAGCAGTCATGCTGTGAACATGCAATAAAGTGTCTGCAAAGTCCAACTTGGTCTTCTTGTTATTTTGTCTTTCATCATGATAAGAATGTATGTTGGTTAAACGCTGGTCCAAGAAAAATGAGAACGCAAACATAAACTCAAATTTTACCTTTGAAACAAGACCAAAGCTGAGTCAGCCTAAACAGCTGAACCTCAGCCAACATGAAGATGAATAAGAAATAAATGCTATTGTTGTGTGTCACTGAGATTCATAGTTAATTGTCGTATAGCAAAGGCTGTCTGTGGGCATAGGGATTTTTATTGTTGATTTTGGCTTCTGGCAAACTGGATCCTCAATAGCACAGGCAACCAGTCATTCTTGTGGTGTAGAACATACTATATTGATCTAAAACTTATTCTCCATTTAACAAAAGCATTTTGTTCAAGAACACTTTGCCCAATCACTGAGGTGATTAGGAAAGAAAAATGAGTGAAATTTATTAATTGATTATTTTGTCTACCAGATTTTTAAAAGCAAAAAAGAAAAACAACCCTATAACCTTCGTAGTGGTCACCCTTTGAAGAATATTGACAAATAACTCAAAACTTACTACATTTGTGTCTATACTGAGGGGCTGTCACACACACACTTAAAAGTTCTAAACATTTTGGGCCTATGTGATTTTATCACATGGAACCCACCTAGATAATCCATGATAATGTATCTCCTTATTTTGAGGTCAAATAATTAATATCTTAATTTCATCTGCAACCTTAAAAAAAAAACAAGTTCTAAACATTTTTTTCATCAGTCTTCCAAGACCCTAATCACTTAACTAGTCATCAGCTGCTGACCAAAAATTATGTGTATCTTTACTTTGTGCCACATCTTCTTTGACTATCAGTTGATGAAGAGAGTTATTACTTAAAGATTTGCAAGCTGGAAGTATTTCTCTGTTTCATTCTCTTTCAGGAGCCCCTAGAGTAGAATGCCCATAATATAGAAGTCCATATTTGATGTATGCAACACCATCATGATTTTGATTTATGCTAAGACATAATGCAGAGTCATCTGTGCATCTGATTATTTCTTTTCTCATATAAAAGATAATAGAAAATGACCCATAACCCATGGGTCTGTATTGAGGGGGAAGTGGCAGCAGAGAAGGAAGAAGTATGATGGAAATGTGTGCATTTGTTCCTAAACTAAGACCTGAGTTTAGGACTAGCACAGCTCCCAATACTCTATATAATTCCACTTGGTGATAGAGTATACTTAGGAATTACCATATTTATGGCTTTGTAGACCAAGTACTGCTCAGTTTATGACAGCCAGCTTAGCATAGTCACTTGGTGTGTTATCAGGAACTTAGCCTCCAGGAATAAGCATTAGTTTATTTTTATCTAAAGAAATAAAAATATTATCTGAAAATAACTTAGTTTTACTCCAAAACCCCCAAAGACCTCTTCTGTAAATCTCATGAGGATATATGACACAGAATTCACAGATTATTTTACATTTCCAGAGATATTTGTAATGTTATGGGATCCTCTGGATCATACAAACAAACAGTTCAGCTTCTTGAGTTGCAGTCCAGAGTCTTTCCTTTAAAAATAAAGCGTGTTCATTTAGTGAGATATGTGGTAAAGCATTCTTTCTCCATAATGGTGTGTTTGTGTAAAAGTGAAGTAGCACTGGAAAAAAATTACAGACCCTCCCTCATTTACATGGTCACTCTTCATGAGCGTCTTAGGAGGATCACTTTTCCAGAAACAGAAAAATTAAGAAATATTGAAGAAATCTTGATTTATGTCATTGTACTATATTTGAATCTTATATTCCACAAGCATCACTTAGTGTGGCATTACACAAGATTTCTAGGATGTGTGAGGCTTATCAGACATTAAGCAAATGAGAAAAGATTTAAAATGTTCTGGACTATCTGACAGGAAGAAATTGATTTTCAGTAATATCTTCTAAAACTTTCTTTTGTTTTAAATGCAAGAAATTTTATTTAACAGTTATCACTGATCCCCCTAGGGTAGCTGCCCCCTACTCGCAGCAATGTACAAAATTAATTACATTGTCAGATTTAGATTTAATGAAAGTAAATCATCGGAAGCTCGTAGCTGGGGAAGATAAGGCAAAGAGTGAGAAAGTGCTTTATTGTATCTCTGAGATCTCTACCAGTCCTTAACAGGAAGGATAGCCGGGGTATGAACTCCTTGGGAAGACAGAAACACAATTTAACTTAAACAATACAATTGTATTCTGAAGGACATAGGGAAAATATCACAAAGAAGACTTCGTGAGAAGTAGTTCTTTAAAGCATTAGACAACCTTAAAAGTCAATATTAAAACTGTTCCTTGCTAAAGATTGATTATATTGTCAGTTCTTCAAGATTAGAGGGCTATGAATTCTAAATATGGAGTAAACACAGATGCAAGGGGAAGAAACTCATTGTCTGGCTCTGACCTGCCTATTTATAACCTTGTGAGGTTGATACTTTTATTTTCATTTTACAAATAAAGAAATTGGGCATCATAGATGTGCATTCACTTGTCCACAGTCACCCTATTTATTGGTGGCAAGTCCAGAATTCAGACCTTTGACTGTCCGACTTGACCTATGAGAGCTGTCCAGGTCTGTCGCGATTCTTGAGACTTTTTTGACTCTCAGGATTTCTCTTCATCAGAATGTCTAGTGATTGTGATCTTTTAAACATCCAGTTTTCTACAACCCTGAGAGAAGTATCCATCATATAAATAACACATTGTCAACCTTAAATACACAGGTAATTGAGGTGCTGCTCTCACAATGGAAGGAAAAGAGCAAATTAGGGTAAGGCGGTGCTTTGGTGCCCTTCAGGGGAAAGTCATTAAATGGTATTGAGGAGTGTCCTAGTCACCCATCCGTGGAAGGTAAATTGTTCCAAGTATATTTAGCCTTAAAAAATGTCTCCTTAGCACATCTTCTTGGTCAACAACTAAATTGTGTTTTTGCCATTTGACCCAAGCCTCCCTGTTTCCTGTTACTTTCTCACCTTAGCTGCAAATTGTCTATAGCCTGATTTTTAAATCTTCACTTTATCACTAGTTCAGAAGATTAAAAAGTGAACCTCCAGGCAGCAGTTAATATGTAATTATTTATTTAGCCATTATGTCAAGAGTGAAGTTCACAATCAATTCTCCAGAGGTCGACTTGCGAATACACCTAAATATTGCTCTGCCTTCTCCTAGTGAAAAATTGCTCAGTTGTTCTCTATGTTTGATTAAGGTTATAGTAATAATTGTCTAATTCCTTTAATTAAATAGAACCTCCACTTAAGAACCGGACTTTCTAACAGGTGTTTCTGTCACTTTTTCCTTTTACTAAGTAACTGATTAAACATATTTTATATATTATATTGATAATTACTTCCATCATCCCTGTTGTATTGGAACAGGGATGTAATGAGGAAATTAAGGTTTAAAGGTTTAGAAAAATGTTTAGATCTACACAGATAATAGTAGCAGATAGCACTCAAGACCTAGGTCTTTGCAATTCCAAAGCCTCCATTCTTAATCAGTGTATCTGACAGTATTTAGGTACAACATGCATGTTCCCCGATAAAACTTTTATATTTATGCTTTCTTTAGCACAACCCAATGTTCACTAAACATTTTTGAGGCCTAGATACTATGATAGACATTGAAGAATAAAGATAGTAAATTATTTATCCTACCCTTAGGAGAATGGTTTAGTTATATTAATAGGATGGAGGGAGGGATGGATGCTTGCAAATTTTAAGGAAAATAGTGTGATGTTACCATACAAATATCAACAAATTGCTTTGGAATATGGGGGTGAGAGAAAAATTCCAATGAGTTGTTAGTTGTATTGTTTTTAGGAGTTTATTAGAGGAGGCAGAATTTGTGTTATTGCTGTTTTAATGAGTCAATTCTACTATACCACTGTGAAGTATGTTGGTCTCGTAATTGCTCATCCAGGCGAGCATGGGAATTACTTTGTGATAAACTTTACCTTTTGATTTCACTAGTGGACCAATTAGTGGTTGTTACTCTAAAGACCCAATGTCAGGCCTCTGAGCCCAAGCCAAGCCATCTCATCCCCTGTGACTTGCACGTATATGCCCAGATGGCCTGAAGTAACTGAAAAATCACAAAAGAAGTGCAAATGCCCTGCCCAGGACTGGCAAATTGACTTTATTCACATGTCAGAAAACTAAAGTACCTCTTGGTCGAGGTAGACACTTTCACTGGATAAGTAGAGGCCTTTCCCACAGGGTTTGAGAAGGCCACCATGGTCATTTCTTCCCTTCTGTCAGACATAATTCCTCGGTTTGGCCTTCCTACCTCTATACAGTCTGATAACGGACCAGCCTTTACTAGTCAAATCACCCAAGCAGTTTCTCAGGCTCTTGGTATTCAGTGAAACCTTTACATCCTTTACTGTCCTCAGTCTTCAGGAAAGGTAGAATGGACTAATGGTCTTTTAAAAACACACCTCACCAAGATCAGTCACCAACTTAAAAAGGACTAGACAATACTTTTACCACTTTCCTTTCTCAGAATTCAGGCTTGTCCTCAGAATGCTACAGGTTCCAGCCCATTTGAGCTCCTGTGTGGACACTCCTTTTTATTAGGTCCCAGTCTCATTCCAGACACCAGACCAACTTAAACTGCACCCCAAAAAACTTTCATCCCTACTGTCTTCTGTCTAGTCATACTCCTATTCACCGTTCTCAACTACCCATAAATGCCCTGCTCATGTTTACACTGCCAGTTTTACACTGTTTCTCCAAGCCATCACAGCTGATACCTCCTAGTGCTATCCCAAACCGCCACTCTAAATTCCCTCTTAAAGTAAATAAATGATCTTTGCTGGCAAGGCTATGCTGAACCTCCTTGGGCACTCTAATTAGAGGTCCTAGGTCCTCCCAATTCTTAGTCCTTCAATACCTGTTCTTTCTCCTTCTCTTACCTTGTGTCTTCCGTTTAGTTTTTCAATTTATACAAAACCGCTTCCAGGCCATCACCAATCATTCTATACGACAAATGTTTCTTCTAACGACCCCACAATATCACCCCTTACCACAAAATCTTCCTTCAGCTTAATCTCTTCCACTCTAGGTTCCCACGCTGCCCCTAATCCCACTTGAAGCAGCCCTAAGAAACATCGCCCATTCTCTCTCCATACCACCCCGCAAAAAATTTTCGCCGCCCCAACACTTCACACTGTTTTGTTTTATTTTTCTTATTAATATAAGAAGGCAGGAATGTCAGGCCTCTGAGCCCAAGCCAAGCTGTCGCATCCCCTGTGACTTGCACGTATACGCCCAGATGGCCTGAAGTAACTGAAGAATCACAAAAGAAGTGCAAATGCCCTGCCCCGCCTTAACCCGATGACATTCCACCACAAAAGAAGTGAAAATGGCCAGTCCTTGCCTTAAGCGATGATATTATCTTGTGAAATTCCTTTTCCTGGCTCATCCTGGCTCAAAAAGCTCCCCCACTGAGCACCTTGTAACCCCCACTCCTGCCTGCCAGAGAACAACTGCCCTTTGACTGTAATTTTCCTTTACCTACCTAAATCCTATAAAACAACCCCACCCTTATCTCCCTTTGCTGACTCTCTTTTTGGACTCAGCCCGCCTGCACCCAGGTGAAATAAACAGCCATGTTGCTCACACAAAGGCTGTTTGGTGGTCTCTTCACACAGACGCGCATGACACCCAAATGTAGAATTCATAGAATATTCATAAGGACAGTCAACATACCAGGAAAAAAAAAATAGTATACATGGAACAAAACATTGGGCGAAACCTTAGGAATTACCTAGTCCACATAAAATCCCCTATTTATAGGTCTATAGAGTTATGCTCACCTTTCCTCATAATCACACATCACACGTTCTTCTTTTTCTTTCCTTTGGGCCAAAGCATTTTCATGATTTCAGAGTTGCTGGATCAAAGAAGCTTCTGCATAAGCCACAAGCAATGGTGGGAGCTGTTGCCTCAGATATCCTAGGTCCTTAGGTCGTCTGAACTTGCCCCTTTCTCATAGTAAGTTTCCCCACATTAGCCATTGACATGTCCTTTCGTCTAATAACATAGGCAGCCAATCAAAGCCTTTAAGAGTTCAGAGATAGGAAAGACTAATCTGATAATTTACAGAGGAGATTATGTTTGAATTAAGTCTTACAAGATGGACTGCTAGTTTTCATGTTTTTCCATAAATATGTATTTCAATAATTAAAATCTTAAATGCTTTAGATGGGAGGAAAATCTAGTTCCACCAGGTACAGATTACCCATCAAACTTCCAGTGTACTGCCTTACTGCTTCATTCTGTATTGGGAGAACCCACTCCCGATGTTTAACGTGGGTTCTTTTCTATTTCCTGTCTCGGCTGGGTTGAGAAATAAAAGGAAAGAGCACAAGAGAGAGAAATTTAAACCTGGGTGTCTGGGGGAGACATCACGTGTCGGCAGGATCCCTGATGTTCCCCCAGCCCTAAAACCAGCAAGTTTTTATTAGCAATTTTCAAAAGGGGAGGGAGTGCACGAATAGGGTGTGGGTCACAGAGATCACATGCTTCACAAGGTAATAAAGTATCACAAAGCAAACGGAGGCAGGGTGATATCTCAGGACCACCAGATGAGGTGAAATTAAAATTGCTAATGAAGTTTTGGGGCACGCATTGTCATTGATAACATCTTATCAGGAAACAGGGTTTGAGAGCAGATAACTTGTCTGACCACAATTTATTAGGTGGGAATTTTCCTCCTCCTAATAAGCCTAGGAGCACTATAGGAGATCAGGGCTTATTTCGTCCCTTCCGCTTCGACCATAAAAGACGGCATGCTTTGAGAGGGCCATTCATAGGCCTACCCTCAGGGCGCATTCTCTTTCTCAGGGATGTTCCTTGCTGAGAAAAAGAATTCCGTGATATTTCTCCTATTTGCTTATGAAACAGGAGAAATACAGCTCTGTTCCGTCCGGCTCACCAGCGGCCAGTTCGACGTTACCTCTTTTGTTCCCTGAACATCGCTGCTATCCTATTCTTTTTTTAAGATGCCCAGATTTCATATTCAAACACACATGCTCTACAAACAATGTGTGCAGTTGACATAATAACAGCGTCCTGAGGCGACATCCTCCTTACGAAGGAGGATGACGGGATTACAAAGAAGATGACAGGATTAAGAGATTAAAGACAGGCGTAGGAAAACACAGGGGTATTGATTGGGGAAGTGTCCAGTGTCCATGAAATCTTCACAATTTGTGTTCAGAGATTACAGTAAAGACAGGAGTAAGAAATTGTAAAAGTATTAATTTGGGGAACTAATAAATGTCCATGAAATCTTTACAATTTATGTTATTCTGCCGCGGCTTCAGTCGGTCCCTCCGTTTGGGGTCCCTGACTTCCCGCAACAATTCTGCCCCACAGTGGTCAGTAAGAAGATTCATCCAGAATTTGCAACGCTTTTTGACATTGTCTCGGGCTCAGCTTTCAGTTATTTTGTACCTTGGTTTCTGTTGTTGTCCCAGATTGTTACCCAAGCTTGCTTTGTACTGCATTCAGTACTCTGGATTCATGGCTTGCCAGATTACAAAAAGAGGTACACCTAGTGGTGGCACTTGTTGTGGCACGAAGGACATAGTGCAGTTCCTTTTAAGGATCCTTAATTTCGGTCTCTACATGGTCAGTTTCCTGTTTCCAGAACTGAACCCAAATGATGGAAAAGGCATTTAGTGAGCACTTTCAATATTTTAAGAAGCATCAAAAACAAATGAGTGACAGAGGTTGTTTTTAACATAAATTCTCAAGACAATTGGTTTGCTTGATGGGAATAAAATCACACAATAACTAGGTTCCAAACTGTTTAAAGATATATATGAAATAAATAACCATAAAATGGCATTAAGAAAATAAAAGAGTATATTTATCAAACCTCTGGAGAGACAAAGGCTTTCTAATGGTAAAAGCAGGAGAAGAACTCTCAAAGGAAAAAAAAAATGCAGATGCTAAATAAAAATTAAATTGATTGTGTATCAACAATAAAAAATTCAAGCAAATACATAATCAGAACTAAATTATATTAGTTTGTGCCACCCCAAGGTTATATTAATGGTTTTTTTTTTTTTTTTTTTTTGAGACGGAGTCTCGCTCTCTGTCACCCAGGCTGGAGTGCAGTGACCAGATCTCAGCTCACTGCAAGCTCCGCCTCCCGGGCTCACGCCATTCTCCTGCCTCAGCCTCCCAAGTAGCTGGGACTACAGGCGCCCGCCACCTCGCCCGGCTAGTTTTTTGTAGTTTTTAGTAGAGACGGGGTTTCACCGTGTTAGCCAGGATGGTCTTGATCTCCTGACCTCGTGATCCGCCCGTCTCGGCCTCCCAAAGTGCTGGGATTACAGGCTTGAGCCACCGCGCCCAGCCTATATTAATGGTTTTAAGAGTTTAGGATTGGGAGAAAATGATGTGTTTAAGTTCCACCCCAAGGTTATATTAATGGTTTACAGGGTTTAGGGTTGGGAGGAAGGGATGTGTATGCCAAATGTAATACAAGTGAGATCTTTGTAGTAATGGACTAGTTCAATATCTTGATTGCTGTAGTGGTTATATGAATTGACATGTGATAAAATGGCATTGAAATGAACACATACACACATTGTACCAATGGCAGTTTCCTGGTTTTGTTATTATGCTATACTTACATAACCATCAGGGGAAACTGAATGAAAAATACATAGCATCTCTCTATACTATTTTTGCCCATTGTCTATGAATATGTAATTATTTCAAAATTAAAAATAAAATGTAACATTGTTAGTGAGGTTAGGATAAAGGCTTAAGTTTTGAGTATTGCTTGCAGCAAATATTAATTAGTACAAACTTTAGAAAATAATAATGGAAATAAAAATAAGCAGCTAAAATAAATGAAACATAAAAAGTAAAAATACAGCTCCTTAATCAGATATATTTGTTGTATTTTTTTTTTTTTTTTTTGAGACGGAGTCTCGCTCTGTCGCCCAGGCTGGAGTGCAGTGGCCAGATCTCAGCTCACTGCAAGCTCCGCCTCCCGGGTTTATGCCATTCTCCTGCCTCAGCAGTGTGAGTAGCTGGGACTACAGGCGCCCGCCACCTCCCCCGGCTAGTTTTTTTTGTATTTTTTAGTAGAGACGGGGTTTCACCGTGTTCGCCAGGATGGTCTCGATCTCCTGACCTCGTGATCCGCCCGCCTCGGCCTCCCAAAGTGCTGGGATTACAGGCTTGAGCCACCGCGCCCAGCCATATTTGTTGTATTTTAGTGGGTTGACTTTATCTAATTTCTGGAAACTGTCACAACCTTAACTTTCTTATTGATAAAATGCTGAATAAAAATTACTACTTATTGAAAATGAGAAAATGTATGAATATCCAGTGGAATTAATATTATGATTATTGTGCAGATAGGTGTCTACTTAAAAAACTTATAATCTCTATTATATCTGTGGGAGATCATATCCAATAATCCTGATCAAATACTGTTTGTTCTGGAGGGTTTCTTTTCAGTTATGTAGCTGTAATTGAACAAAACCCCCACTACTGGAGGAAATGGACATGCATTTATTTGTTTTTGTGTAGCAAGTTGTGCCCTTTCTCTTATTCCATGGCAAATGGCCCAACAAACTGTTTGGGAAGAGAGTAAACTGGATCTGAGCGCTCCCCTTTTGAAATTTAATATTATTAGGTATCTCTAATGGCCAAGATAGTCCTGTCTTAGGTCCACAGGCTGAAAGACAAGGGGTACAAATTCATGAAAAGGGACAAAGAGTCAGATATGCTTAAACACATGTCTCAGGGGTCTGAGAGGAGCATTCTCTCCAGACACAGCTTGAAGCTTAGGAGATGTCTTCAAATGCATCTTCTCTGGCCTATAGGCCATGTTTGTGAGAAGACATTGACATTAATAAGCACAGTGGGATGCCAGACCCATGCTGGGATTCACAGCAAATATTTTTTTTTTTTTTTTTTTTTTTGAGGCGGAGTCTCGCTCTGTCGCCTGGACTGGAGTGCAGTGGCCAGATCTCAGCTCACTGCAAGCTCCGCCTCCTGGGTTTAGGCCATTCTCCTGCCTCGGCCTCCCCAGTAGCTGGGACTACAGGCGCCCGCCACCTCGCCTGGCTAGTTTTTGTATTTTTAGTAGAGACGGGGTTTCACTGTGTTAGCCAGGATGGTCTCGATCTCCTGATCTCGTGATCCACCCGTCTCGGCCTCCCAAAGTGCTGGGATTACAGGCTTGAGCCACCGCGCCCTGCCCCAGCAAATATTGTAATAGTACTAGAGGAAACAAAATCACATATTTCTCTGTCTTAAAGTAAGAAATAAAAGATTATTACTGACTTACAATGATGGGAATGCTTTAACAGCCACTAAATTGGACAAAAATTACATCAAACAGTTGAGGCCACATATTTTCAGCACTAGTAGCAGATACTACATTCCTTTTGGGGATTAACTGGAAATTCTCATGTTTCTTTGTAAGGAAAAGAAAAAGCCAAGATTGAACTATTATGGTGACTGAGTTCCCCCAAATTTTAAAACCTTAATGCAAGAGAAAGGAATCATAGGAAAAATGAAAGATACTCTTTTGGTGACAATATAGGGTACTCCAAGTCATGCTGATTTACATATTCCTTCCTTCCTTCCTTCCTTCTGAAATACAAGAGGGAAAAGTCTTTACATTTAAAAAGATGTTTAGCTTTACCATCAATTATAATGGTGAATAATAGGAAATAACCAATGCATGTAATGATTAAGGAGAATATTCTCCATTCCGATCCTATATCCATATCATCTAGAACTGTATCTGTTACATAGAAGGTACAAATGGTATTACAAAACGAATGAATTAAGGATTAAATGTTGATAATAATTACCTAGTCCAGAAACTCTTAAGCAACTATTGAAGCAATTGTGCTATCATAATATTGAAAATGTGAATATTTATAATGCTGAGTGCAAAAATCAAAATATATAATAATGTCTGGAGAAATAGTTCTTAAACTTCAATGTACATTGTATTACCTAGAGGGCTTGTTGAAACACAGATTGCTAAGTCTCAAACCCAGTCTCTGTTTTAGTAGATCAGGAATGAGACCCAACAATTTGTATTGCTAGTTAGTAAGTTCTCAGATGATGTCCATGCCACTTGTCTTAAAAACCACATTTTGAGAACTATTCATCGAAAGGATGATTGCTAGTATGTAAAACAGGCAAACACAAATATATCCGAAAAACATGTTCAGCAAATAAAATTTATTCTTGGAAAACATGTTGAGCATACAATGTGAATAGTGATTGTCTTTGGGGAGGTGGGATCATGACTTATAGGTTTTTTCTTTCTGCCTTTGTTTATTTTCTTTATAATAATCTATTACTTTAAAATGGAAAATAAAAAAATGTCTGAGCAATTTAAACTTAAACACATGTGGCGATCTAGATCTTCAAGGATCTAGAACTGGAAATACCATTTGACCCAGCAATCCCATTACTGGGTATATACCCAAAGGATTATAAATCATTCTACTATAAAGACATAGGCACACGTAAGTTTATTGAAGCACTGTTCACAATAGCAGAGACTTGGAACCAACCCAAATGCCCATCAATAATAGACTGGATAAAGAAAATGTGGCACATATACACCATGAAATACTATGCAGTCATAAAAACGGATGAGTTCATGTCCTTTGCAGGGATATGGATGAAGCTGGAAGCCATCATTCTCAGCAAACTAACACAGGAGCAGAAAACCAAAAACCACACGTTCTCACTCATAAGTGAGAACAGAACAATGAGAACACATGGGCACAGGGATGGGAACATCACACACTGGGGCCTGTCAGGAGGTGGGAAGCTAGGGGAGGGGAGAGATAGCATTAGAAGAAATACTTAATTAGATGACAGGTTGATGGGTGCAGCAAACCACCATGGCACGTGTATACCTATGTAACAAACCTGCACGTTCTGCACATGTAACCCATGTGCATTATTATACTTAAAGTATAATAATAATAATAATAATAACAATAAAAAAAACCACAAAAACAAGACCAAAGTGCAATAAGTACATGATAAAGGGAGATACTAGTTTTCTCTGAGGAGAGGATAATGAAATCTGGCATGGACTTAAGTGACTAGTAATTGCTTGCTTTAGTGTTCTTTGCATTGACTCTGTTAGAACTCTCTGATACTAAATTAACTCTTCACCTGACACCAAAAGTCACTGTCTCCCAGAAACTTTTCTTCACTCTTTTAAAGCAGACCCCAGATGCTGATGACAACTCAGCCCACACTCGGTTTATCTATTCCTGCCAATTAGGATTTTCTTGAGGGTTCAGGCTGCTGCTTGTTTAACATCCCATTGGACTGGGTATGTAAATGTGCATAGTTTCCCATGGCCACCTTGAGTTTAATATCTCAATTGCTGGATATTCCCTATTTGCCCATCTGGATCCACTACTCTGCATCTCTTTTCTGTTCCTGGAAGTAGAAATTTTGGACTACAACAAAGGACTCCTTTGAGTTTTGCTTCCAGATGGTTTGACTAACAGGAAGTGCTGGAAGATGGGAGGAGAGTAAGGTTGGTGTATATGATCCATCCGACTTCTTTCCCGTTAGGCCATGTGTTGACAGTGACTATATTCCCCTACTGAAGGCTTTTGCACCTTTAGGATTATCTTCTTTTAGCTACATCTCTAGAGATTTTGGTATTTGCTTTCTTTCTCTGCCCCTTCAGATGTAGGGATGCTAGCTGCTCCTTTTACTGTGAATTTGATGATGCTTATGCATTTCTTGTTGGTTGATCCTGGCCATAACTTTGTACATAACCTTTTGTACAGTTTCATAGTTACTGAACTCTCCTAAAACTCACCTATATGAGTAAGTCATCTGTTTCCTGTTAGGGCCTTTGCTGATATACATTCTTTTAATTTTTTTTTAAAGAGTCAGGTTCTCATTATGTCACCCAAGCTGGAGTGCAGTGTCATGATCATAGTACACTGCAGCCTCAAACTGGGCTAAAGTGATCCCCCTACCTCAGGTTCCCATATAGCTAGGACTATAGGTGTGTGACATCATGCCCAGCTAATTTTGTGTGTGTTTATGTGTGTGTTTTGTAGAGACAGGTCTTGCTGTGTTGTCCAGGGTGATCTCAAACTCCTGGCCTCAAGAGATCCTCCCACCTTGGTCTCTCAACGCTCTGGGATTACAGGCATAAGCCACCACACTCAGCTCATCTCTTAACTTCAATTTTCATGTCTATGCATGCATGTATGTCTTCTTCTCACAGAAAATAAGAGGCAAAATTCCCCCGTGACCTAACATGGAATCTAAAGAACATGAGTTTTAGAACAAACTATATTAGTTCAAATCTGAATTTAGTAACTTCCTTGTTATATGCACTGCAAAGTTACTTGAGGCTCATTTTTTACCTTAAAATGAGGATTATCATTTCTCACTTCTTGAGTTGTTAAAGGGGTGAAATATTAAATAAAAGGGGTGAAATAAGATAACATGTGTCAAATATCTAAATGTGTGCTCCAAAAATTGTATGTTTCCTTCCCCTCCCTGTGCTGAAACAAGCCACTTCAATAAAAGAATACTTTT
The DNA here is from genome assembly GCF_009764315.1 of Trachypithecus francoisi. NCBI lineage: Eukaryota > Metazoa > Chordata > Mammalia > Primates > Cercopithecidae > Trachypithecus > Trachypithecus francoisi. The sequence goes on along the minus strand of NW_022681473.1, from coordinate 71,885,348 downwards.
ATTTTTTTGGTTTTTCACTATATATCTGTATCTGTTCCAAGTATCCTCCAATGCAGCTACAGTTCCTCAAACATTTACAACCAATTCTTGTCTTTATGGATAATACAGTTTTGTTTCTTGGGCAGTACTGGGGACCATTTAGGTTCTAGAGAGTTAGACCTGCTTTCCAAAGAAGGGTCCAGCAAGCAGATAGGGTTCTGTTGCCAGCTTCTCTCCAATGACATGATAAAGTCCCCTATGTGAGGAAGCAACTCATTGCTTGGTTTGTTAAGCAGGGAACATGGACTTCCAGAACAGACCTCATTTTTAAGTTATATTTCAGTGAGGACACTGCTTCACAATGTTCTGATAAAGCATTTCAATATGGCATGGTGGATCTTAACTTCATGTGAGACATAGGACCTAGTTATTTATATGTGTTTAAGATTTTACTTAGCCATTGGAATAAGTCTGATTACTTTTCCTAGTTGATTACATTGAGGCTTAGAGATATTAAGTAAATTCCCACTACTAGAAGGTGGGGCACCTGAGATAAACAGGTCTGTTTGAAGTCAGTTTATGTGCTTTCTAATACCTCATTCCTCTTTTTGAGGGTTAAGTGATTTACCCAAATGCAATAAAGCTTCTGGGAATCACTAGAATATATGAATATGTTTTTGTTAATATGTTTTGGGTAGGTGAGTTTGGTCTCAGGATTCCTCAGAACTTATAGGTAGAAAGGGCGAGATAAGGAGGCAGAGATCCTACCGCTTAACAAAAGCAAGCTGTGTGACATTCACTTCATTCATTATGTAGTAACAAAGGCCAGATTTACTCTCACTTTAAACAAATATATGAAGCAACCGAAAAAGCATCATAAGACTGTGATCTTGAAGAGAAGGAATACACATGAAGAGAAGAAGTACACATGAAGTGAATCTCAAAATTGTGCCCTGCTTATTTCAGGAGATCAAAGAATTCAGAGACTGGTGGTATTAGTTAGTAGAGGGCGATTGAAAACTCATGAGTCAGTGAGTGGATAGTTTTTACACCTAAGGCTTCATTTAGAAAATAAAGAGGCAAAAATATGAAATAGAGGAAAGTCAAAAAAAAAAAAAGCCTATGAAGATGGAATGGATTCAAGCTGAAGATACAGATATGAAGCTATGATTTCTAAAATATATGGATTAATGTATACATTGATTTACATGTATATAAGTATGGCACTATTTATATTCATACATATATGTCTTTACTGTGTTTGTGTACAGATTCACACACATATATCCATATATATGGACACACATGTATATGTAAATAAGTATATATATTTACATCTATGTGTATATACATGCTTATATTTCCTTTTGTCTGTGAAAGATCCATTAAGTAAAAACACTCAAATAGCAATAAACACTTTATGCCCAAATCATTTTCAAAAAAAAAAAAGAAAGGATTCTTAGATAAATGGCTGGTTCTAGGGCTAGGACAAAGTGGCTCAAGACAAGCCTGGAACATGTTGCCATTCCAGAAATAAAGCAAGTACTTAAAAAATAAATGGGAGTGAGTCCAAAGGACACAGAAATCAGTTTGAAAGGCTCCCATTGACCAAATCTCAATTTGAATATCAAAATAATGAAGCACCAAATGAAACACGATTGGAAAAAATAGAAAGTTTTGAGTTCACACCCATAATAAAGAGATCATTGTACACATGAAAAGAAAGACTGGAGGCCTCTTGTTTATAGCAGAATGTAGACTGCCTGCTGGGAAATGTAGGATAAAATTTTGATGAGAAGGAAAGCATTTTGCATTATCTTATAAGTGTCTCCCCTCAGACAGTTTAATATCAATAGTTTCAAGACAAATAACATAATTTTACAGTAGAAAAGTTAGATAACACTTTGATTAAGTAATCAAAGTTAACATCACAAATGAGTGCCTGATGGGCATCACATGCCTTCAGATGAAATTTCCTGAGAAGAACACATCACTCATTTCATATTATTGCTGAGAATACATAGCCTGAATATAATCAAGAGGAAATACCAGAAAAAAAAAAAATATGGGATGATCCCAAAACAAAATAAAGGACTATTTCAGAAAATGGCATAAAAGGAAAAAGAAAAAGAAAGGCTAAAGATACATGACCAATTAACACAATACCTATCTTTACAATGGGTTATATACTAAAGGAAAGCATACTATAAATGATGTTATGAGTCACCTGACAAAATTGAAATATACACAGTAGGTTAAAGTAGTATAAAATGTTTTATTTCCTGAATTTGATAACTGTGATGTGGTTATAAAATAAACTATCTTCATTTATAAGAAATGTAAAAAGGAATCTTTATAGAAAAAGGTCCATGATGAATGTAACTTATTTCAAATATTTCTGAAAAAATTATCTATCTACCCATCTATCTGTCTGTCTACAGAGACAAATATAGAGAGGCAGAGAAAAATGATAAGATTATAAGAGCAAATATGATAAAAAGTTGAGAGTGGATGATTCTGGGTGAAGGGCATAGAGATATTTTCTGCTTTATTCTTATTCTTGCAATTTTTTTTGTAAGTTTAGAATTGTTTAAAATAAAAAGTAAAGTAATAATTGTATAATGTAAAATGTTAGTGATTTTAGTTATTCAAGTGCAAGGCATAGATTGTTATATTGAATAAAAAACAAAAATCACACAAATTATAAATCCACAACAACTTTAAAATTAAAAAGATAGAAAAGGTAAACTACACAAATATTAAGAAAAAGAGAGCTAGAGTAGTTATACTAGTATCAAACAAGATGATTTTGAGAATAAGGACTGTTACCAGGAATGAAAGGGGACACAGTGATAAAATTTTTAAACCCTGAAGAGGATACAACAATATCAAATGTGTGTGGTCTCAATAACAAAGCACGCATAACAAATACTTTAGGAGCTCTGAATCTGATCAACATGGAGTTACAGGAAGATAATTTACCTTTTTTTTTTCCTGGACAAAATGCATGATCCAAGAAAAGAAAACCACAGACCAATATTCCCCATTAATATAGACACAAAAATTATTAATGAAACTCTTTGCCAATTAACCCCAACAACATGAAACCTGAGTAATAAATGATGATTGATGGAGATTTAAGACAGGAATGCAAAGTTAGTTAAACACTCAGAAAATAATCACTGCAACTCACCATATTAACATATTATAAAAAGAAAAATCCATATGGCTATCTCAAAGTACAAATAAAAGGTGTTTGAGACTAGGAATAGGGGGAAACTTCATTTCTTTGATAAAGAAGCAATCTATGGAAAACCTTCAGTGACTATCTAATTGTAAACAACTGAATACTTTTATCCACCAGATAAGGAATAAGGCAAGGATGCCCACCCTCACCATTTCTGTTGTACATTCTACTGGAGGATCTAGCTAGTGGAATAAAGCAAGAGAAATAAATAAAAGGCATTAAGATTGGAAATAAATAAATAAAACACATCTTTACAGACAAGATGATTGCCTGTGTAGAAAATGCAATGGAAAATACAAGATAGTATACAATAATATGGAAAAATATTTCAATGGAACACTTTCTAAAGAAGATATGTAAATGAGAAATAAGCACATGATAAAATGTTCAACAACATTAATTACTAGGGAAATGCTAATCAACTACAAAAACTACAACTGTACACATATTAGAAGGTCTAAAATAAAAATAACTATACAGTGTCAATGAAGGTGTAGAAGAACTGGATGTTATATATGTAATGGTGGAATTTAAAATAATATAACATACATGGAAAATATTTTGGCAGTTTCTTGAAAAGATAAGCAAATACTTACCATATGACCCAGATATTCTTCTAGGTATTGACCTTATCATTATTGACCTGTTATACTAGCCTTAGGTATTGACCTTATAGAAAAGAAATTAAAGAAATGAAAGTATATGTTCATTCAGTGACTTGTATACAGGTGCTTTCAACAGTTTTAGTTATTACAGAACAAAACTGAAAACAATCCAAACGTCCACTAACAGGTAAACGAATTCTGGTATATCCATGCCAGGTAATACTACTGGGCAGTACAAAGAAATTATTGATATAAATAGTACCATGGATAAATCTCAAAATAAATAGGCTTAGTGGGAAAATAACCCAAAATTATACATAATACATTCTCCCATTTATATAAAATTGTAATAAGCGAACCAGTCCATAGTGACTGAAAGAAAATTAATAGTTGTCTGAGGATGGTGGGGAATACTGGAGAAGGGATTACAAAGGGACACAAAGGAACTTTTGGTGGAGATAAATGTGTTCACTAACTTCATTGTGGTGATGATTTGAGAGTATATACGTATTTCAAAACTTAGACTGTTTTAATATGTGAAATTTATTTTCAGTCAATTATGTATTTATTAAGTTAACACATGCAAATAAGATACTTTGGCAATATCTTGTAAAATGAAGAACACATACCTGTTCTTCAATGATACCACTTTTTGTGTTTAACTATAGAATGTGTTTTTCAAACACTGAGGGAAATAATAAGAAGACAGATATTTGAGGTAAAGGATAGGCTAATTACAATGATTTAAATATTCCACAGTGTACACATGTATTGAAAGATCACATTGTAACTCATAAACAATTGTTATTTCTCAATTAAAATGAAATAAAACTTAAAAAAGAAGACAATCATTTATTAATGGGCAAAAGATTTGATAATATGCTTTATCAGAGAAGACGCAGAAATGGCAAATAAGTATATTAAAAGATGTTCAAAATTATTAGTCATCAGGGAAATGAAGTGAAAACAGACAATGTGATATTCTCATACCACTGCAATAGCTACAACTAAAAAGACTGACTAAACCAAATGTTGGCAAATATACAAAGCATTTGAATCCATACATTGCTGGTGAGTATGCAAAAGTGCACAGCTACTTTGGAAAACAGTCTGGCAGTTTCCTATAAAGTTAAACCTGTACTTACAATATAACCTGCAATTTCACTCCTAGTTATTTACTGAAGATAAACAAAAACGTATCTTAATACAAAGATATGCATTCAATTGTTAATAACAACTTCATTCATAATATCTTTAAACTGATTAATACAAATATTCATTAAATGGCAAATGAATAAACAAAGTCTGGGATATCAAAAAATGGAACACTAGCAATGTAATGGAATAAATTACTGACATATACAGTAATATAAATAAATCTCAAAAGCTTAATGCTGGACATCAAAACTGCATTTATAGGCCGGGCACAGTGGCTCACACTTGTAATTCCAGCACTTTGGGAGGCCAAGGCAGGTGGATCACCTTGAGGTCAGGAGTTCGAGACCAGCCTAGCCAACATGGTGAAACCCTGTCTCTACTAAAAATACAAAAAATCAACCAGATGTGGTTGCATGCACCTGTAATCCCAGCTACTCAGGAGGCTCAGGCAGGAGAGTCATTTGAACCCAGGAGGCAGAGGTTGCAGTGAACTGAGATAGCTCCATTGCACTCTAGCCTGGGAAACGAAAGTGAAACACCGTCTCAAAAACAACAACAACAACAGCAACAAATCACCTGCATTTATATACAATTCTATAAAACTAGAACTACAGAGAAAAGAGGATGATCAGTAATTTCTAGGGTTGATGATAGAGGCAGGGAATTGACTACAAAGGGTCACTAGAAAACTTTCTGTGGTTATGCAAATATTCTGTCTTCATTGTTGTAGGAGCTATTGTTTACATGTGTCCAAATTCATCAAATCATCATAAAATTGTACCCATTTTAATGAGAATTTTATTGTAAATTTATCTCAATAAGCTAATTACAAAAGTAGTCTTTTGAGAGTCAAATGGCAAGCTTCTACTTTTCTATAATTTAAATTCTGACTTTAGAATATATATTAAATTCCTCAACAATTTGTTGGACACAGAGATGAGAAAAAGCATTATTTTTATCATGTTTATCCATTTCAAGTGAGTAGAGTCACAGAGTTCATGAAAAGATTTGAGGGGCACAGGAATGGCAAGGTTTCTAGTGTCATTTATTACCAGAAATTCAATTTGTCACAGGTACTTTTAGGAAGAGGGCAGAAAGTGATGACCAATTATTCCTTACCCACCAGAATAACCATAACCATCTTAGTGCTAGAAAAAAAGCAGTGGTTTTATCGATCTTTAGTGATTTGTTAAATTTAGCAAAAAAAGAAATGCATGAAGTGCATTGGCCTTTATTATTTTATAATATACTTGTGGGGTCATAGAACACAGTGGCATAACTCTCATATTCAATTTGAAAAATTGTTGTGAATTATCCAGGAGAAATATGAGCCAGAGTCATATTTCAGAGCCATTTACACGGCAAGTTTCTTTTTTATATTTCTTAATGATAATGGAGATATTTTAAATAATTGTAGCTTATTATCTTTGCTTCTATCAGTGTGAAATTAGGAGGGACAAAAAAAAAAAAACAGAATAATAACTTAGAGTAGTAAGGTCACCTGAATAACCCTCTCATTTTAAACTCTTAGTCCTGGAACACATATCATACTCATAGGAGGTCCAGGTCTAGGGATTTTTTTTTTTTTTTTTTTTGGACTCTTAATTCAGCTACCAATGTGTGTGTGTGTGTGTGTGTTTTTTTCCCCAGACATTGAGTCTCTGAAAAGGATTTACCCTTGAGGTTACAGAGAAATAATGTGAAAAGGGAACTTTCCACATACTGATAAATGTATCTAATGATCAGGCATGTATGCAGCAGGCAGGTGTGTCTAATCAGGAGGATGGGAGGGAACAGCTGTATGGTGAATAAAGGCTCATTGGCCACCAAAAAGATAAATGGGGAACAGTTGGTTTTCCACGAGGGCCATGCCTCCCATAATGCCCTTGTCCCTGCTTTTCTGCAACATGAATATTCTCCCAGGCTAAAGGGGAAGACACATTTATAGATCACTGAGACAGCTGTTGTTGTTCTTAAAGAGGATAATTTGTCCCAGCTTCAGAAATTGCTCTCATTGGGCACCATGGGAGTGAGCCCAGATGCTTTGTGTTATGAAACTCAATGTCAAACCAATTATGAATGTACTGATTCATCATGATATCTGAGATGAAGAAATTGCAAATTAGACCACTTCTTTGTACATTTAAATTCTGACATTTTATACTGTCATGATTTATGGTGATTCTCAATTAGTGGAATGTTGTTGATTGACTGTCTAGTCCTTCTAAGGCTTGGGATATGATGTCCAAACAGGCAGTGAAGTTCATGAAAACAATGTGGATGATTTATTTATTTATTTTGAGATGGAGTCTCCCTCTTGCCCAGGCTGGAGTGCAGTGGCGGGATCTCGGCTCACTGCAACCTCTGTCTCCCTGGTTCAAGCGATTCTCCTGTCTCAGCCTCCCAAGTAGCTGGGATTACAGATGCCTGCCACAGTGCCCAGCTAATTTTTGTATTTTTAGTAGAGACAGGGTTTCACCATCTTGGCCAGGCTGGTCTTGAACTCCTGATTTCATAATTTACCCACCTCTGCCTCTCAAAGTACTGGGATTACAGGAGTGAGCCACCACACCCAGGCTAAGTTTGTCTTTCTATGACCAGCATAGTGTAGATAAGTTACATCTAAATGGATAGATTGAATCCAACTTCGATACTAGGTGGATACTTTAAGGATATGCCTGGTTCTACTGGGAAGAACTAAGTTGCTGGGGAAGAGCAGTCTTGGGTCTTATCCTGGTCATCTCTACCTGGGTGATCTTGAAAATATAGCAAGCAGCCTTGGAAAATTATTTGAAGTCCATCTCTAGCCTCAGTTTTCTTATATGTAAAATAGGGATGAAAACACCTAGTTAGGACTGTTTATATTTTACATTGACATTTTTCAGTTGATTTCATTTGAGGTTGCTTGCAAAAGCTTTTTGTTGAGTAATAACAGAGGTGTAAATGTAATCAACTTTATTGGTTCATAGAGTTGAGTTTCAAACATATAAAATTCAGATTCACATGTTGAAAGTGAAGCTGTGTATATATATTTGCACTGTAGATATGAATACATGATCATAAATACTATATATGTACTATTATAACATACAGGTATATAGTATTAAATATACTCTATATATGCTCATACTACACATATATTTATATACTGTATGTAAATTTATGTAGATTTTGGTTTGATTTAATTGAATTGGATTTCTGTCACTTGCAGTCAAAGATCCTGACTAACACAGAGACAAAGACTGACAACCAGGACAAAAAAAGAAACCGAAAAAAACTTTACAAGATAGATACTGCCTGAGTAACTGGGCCTATGGATTAAAAGCCAGCTCTACCGATGCCTTACTCATAAATATTCGCTTAAGACCTTCAAGTGTGATGCTTATGTAGGTAGTGGCATGTCCTTATTTTAAAGATAATGCTTCTAATGTTTTTCATAATATTTTGTAGATATCATCAAGTATTTTAAGAAAGCTCTATTTCTAGTTTATTAAAACTGCTTTATAAAATTTATGAACAGCAGGGAATATTATGTTTTCTCTGTATCTCTTGACATATTTTCTTTTCATTTGTAAATATGGCGAATAGTATTGACCACTGTTTTAAATGGCTTTATTTGTATATAACTTACATACTATAAAATGCGCCCATTGAAAGTGTAAAATTTGATGAATTTTAGTAAATTTATACATCTGTACAACTATCCCCATAATCCAACTTTTAAATACTTCCAACATGACAAAATTTTCATGTTTTCATTTGTAGAAAATTCTCTCTTCCCAGCACTTTCTGTTCTACAGTTTTTGCTTTTCTAGAAATTTTATTTGAAAGGATTTATAGAAAACGTGTGTCTGGTTTCTTTCACTGGAAAGAATAAGGATTTGATATTCATTTACATTTTTGCATGAGTTTGTAATTTGTTTCATTATATTGAGCAGTATTTCATTATATAGATGTATGTCTTATTGTTTATAAATGCACTAATTGATTCACATTTGAAGTGTTATGTTTTAGCTGCTATGTGTATTCATGTATATTATTTCATTACTTGTGTGAGCATATGTTTTTATTTATATAGGGTAAATATCTAGAAATGAAATCAGTAAATTACATAGTAAATGTATGTTTATTTAAGAAAGCAGAATATTGATTCCAAATTAGTTGTCCCATTTAAATTCTCTTCAGCCAAACATGTAATTTATGAGGGTTCTAATTTTTCCTAACTCTCTCCAATACTTGGCATTGCCATTCTTGTTGATTAGACGTATTATTATTAAAATATAAGTGTGGAAATAGTAGAGAGGGCTGGAGGAAACTGGAATCTTCATAAATTACATGTATCACTTAGTGATAGGAATATAAAATGATATGTATTAGCCATGTGGCTTACCAATTTCATTTCTAGATATTTATGTAAATCAAATGAAAACATGTTCACATACATATAATTTTTTAAAGGTTTTTAAATGGTTGAAGAAATAAAATAAAGAATAATATGCAACAGAGATAGTATTTGGCTCAGAAAATCTAAAATATTTGCTATCTGGCACTTAACAGATAAAGTTAGCTGATCTCTGCTCCAGGGTAAACACTGGAGAAAGATTGTTGGATTACATAGAAGTGCATATTTGACTTGATAAGAAACAAGCAAACTGTTTTCCAGAGTGGCTGTTAAAATTTGCATTTCCATCAGCCATCTATAAAACATGCGGTTGCTTCACATACTCATCAATACTTAGTCAGAATTGTTGTTGCAGGAATTCTAATACTCATATAGTGGCATCTCATTGAGATTTTAATTTGAATTTCTCTAGTGCCTAATTATGTTGATTATATTTTTGTGTATAATTTACTATCTATCTGTGCCTTTTGGTGAAATGTCTGTTCAAGTATTTTGCCCACTTTCTAATTAAATTATATATTTTCTTACTATTGAGTTTATAGATTTTAAAATATATTCTTGATATGTATCCAGAGTATATATTTTTTAAAGTTTGTTGGGTTTTTTGATTTGCAAATATTTTCTACTGGTTCATGACTTGTTCTTCCCTTCTCTTAAATTATATTTTGTACAATAAATATTTCAGTTTTAATAAAGTCCAATTTAGCTATGTTTCCTTTTACATAATTTGCTTTTGGTGTTATGTCTAAAAATTCTTTATCTAACTATAAGCAATTGAGATTTTCTCCTATATTGTGTTCTGAAGGGTTAATAGTTTTACATTTTGCATTTGATCTAAGAGGCAATTTAAGTTCATTTTTTGTATAATGTGTGAAGCTTTAATTGAAGATATTAACTCTTAGAGTAGTATGTTTCCTCTAATTACAGTTGCCTTTTTCAAAATTGCTTCTCCTTTGAGACACAAACTTTAGGAACAGCTTATCACTTTGAACAAAAATGCCACTGGAATTTTGATAGGGATTACAATGAATCTACATATCTGTTTGGAGACAAGTGCCATATAAAAATTATGAAGTATCCTGGCTAACACCGTGAAACCCCGTCTCTACTAAAAAAAATACAAAAACTAGCCGGGCGAGGTGGCGGGTGCCTGTAGTCCCAGCTCCTCGGGAGGCTGAGGCAGGAGAATGGCGTAAACCCGGGAGGCGGAGCTTGCAGTGAGCTGAGATCTGGCCACTGCACTCCAGTCCGGGCGACAGAGCGAGACTCCGCCTCAAAAAAAAAAAAAAAAAAAATTATGAGGTATGCCAATCCCCATATCTAGTATTTTCCTCCCCTTTTTAATGTCCCTTTAAATGTCCCTAAGTAATATTTTGTATTTCTTAAAATTTTACTTTAAGTTCTGGGACACATGAGTAGAACATGTCGGTTTGTTACATAGGTATGCATGTGCCATGGTGGTTTGCTGCAACTATCAACCCGTCATCTAGGTTTTAAGCCTCACATGCATTACATATTTGTCCTAATGCTCTCCCTCCCTTTGCCCCCTACCCCTTGTCGGGTCCCAGTAATGTTCCCCTCCCTGTGTCCATGTATTCTCTTTGTTCAACTCCCACTTATGAGTGAGAACATGCGGTGTTTGGTTTTCCGTTCCTGTGTTCATTTGCTAAGAATGATGGTTTCCATAAAAAAGAATGAGTTCATGTCCTTTGCAGGAATATGGATGAACATGTTTTGTATTTTTTATGTGGAGGTCTTTCACTTCTTTTGTTAAATCTATTCTTTTTATTCATTTAATTTTTTGACTTTTAGGTGGTAGCATATTGAAATAAAGTTGTAATTTTAAAAATATTGATCACATATCTAGCTACCTTGCTGAGCTTACTTATTAGAGTAGGTTTCTAGTAGATTCTCTGGTTTGCATATGAAATTAATTCATCAGTGGATAAAGGTACTTTATTTCCAATCTGAGTGTTGTTGAATGATTGATTGATTGACTTTTTGCACTGGCTGGAACCTCTAGAAAAATGTTGACTAGAAATGGTGAGAAACAGGTTTAGGGAGAAAACATTCAGCCATTCTCCATTAGTTATTATAGTAGCTGTAAGTTTTTCATAAACTCTTTGTATCAGAGATCATGTTTTCCTCACTTTTGTGTTTGTTGTGAGTTTTCAACATAAATGGATGTTGAATTCTGTAAAATACATTTTCTGAATCTACTGAGATAGACATACAGTTTCTGTCCCTTACTTTATAAATATAATACATAGTAAATGTTCCTCTGTTATTACAATGACCTTGTATTTCTGGGATAAACTCCACTTGGTTAACGTGTAGAATTCTATTTATTTTCTTTTCTTGTGAATCTTTGTCTGGCTTTTGTGCTTAAGTAATACAGGACTTTTAAGAGAATTGGGATATATTTTTTCTTTCTCAATGCTATGAAATAATATGTGTAGAACTGATATTTTTTCTTAAAATGTTGTATAAAATTTATTCTGAAGCCATCTAATCATGAACTTTTCTTGCTAGAAAAGTTTTAATTATTATCTATATTTGTACTTAATATAGATTTATTTCATCAAATGTATATTTTTCATTTGAGTCAGTTTTCATAATTTTAGTATCTATAGAAATTTGTACATTTCATTTAAATAGTCTAATGTATGATTTTTTCTCAATATTCAGTTACAGTTCTCTTTAATGTCTTGAGTCTTTAGTGTTGACCACTTATCCCTTCCTGATTTTGCTAATTTATGTCTTCTTTTTATCTTTATTAGATTGCCTAAATGCCATAAATTTTCTATACCTTTTCAAATAATCAGTTTTTAGCTTCATGGATTTTCTGTAATATTTTTTCTGTTTTATATTTTATTGATTTCCACTTTTATTGCTATTTCTTCTCCTCTCCCTAATTTGAATTTGATTTGCTCTATTTTTCTTGCTTCTTGAAGTCAAAGCTGAGAATTATTTGTCTAGATCTGTCTTCCTTAATAATATGGGTTTAAATTTATAATCCCTTCTAAATACTGCTTAGAGCTTTAGTAGCATGCTACACATTTTGAATGTTGTGTTTTTTTTCCATTTAGTGCAATATTTTTTAAAAACAAGTGTAATGTTCCTATTGTACACAGTGAATCATTTTCTTTTGCTATTTTCAAGATTTCTCTCTTCTTTGGTTTCTGGCAGTTTAACTGTGATGATTTTAATTATAAATCTCCTGTTTATCTTAAATTTTTTTGTGCTTCTTTAATGTATAGATTAATGTTTTTCATCAAATTTCTCTTCCTCCATTCCTATTGGTACTTTTTATGCATATATTTGTATACTATATATTGTCCCATGAATCCCCATAGCTATGTTCATTTTTCTACGATATTTTTTCTTGTTCTTCAGATTGAACGATTTCTATTGGATTATCTTCAAGGTGATTGATTTTTTCCTTCTGCCATTAGAGACCTTCTGTTGAATTCATTCAGAAGGTTTTTCATATTTGGTATTGAATTTTAATGTAAAATTTTCATTGATTTTTTATGATTTGTTTTTCTTCATTGACATTAATCTTGCGTCATTGTCATATTTTTCTTTAAATTCTTTGAAAATACTTAAACTAGCTATTTTTAAGTCTTTGCTAAAGCCAACCTCTGGGCTGACTCATATTTATTACTGACTGCTTTTTTACCCTGAGTATAGGTGGCAATATCCTGCTGATGATTTTTCTTAGGTTTTTCTTTTGCTTTTTGCAGGTTTCATAATTTTTGTTGAAAACTGAACAGCAATAAGATGTATTGTTGGAATATTAGATTCTATTTCATTTATATAAATTCTGTTTTTGTTTTATTTTAAAAATTTTGTCCAGACTTAAACTGCAGAAGTGCCTGTGGCTGCTAATATCTATGCACAGTTATTATTATTATTTTTAGCCTGACTTCCTATGGATTAACCCTGTGTCTATGTCACATAACACTAAGACAATGACTTGAGCAGAGTCAGTACATTCAAGCATCTCAAGATTTTAAGGCTTCCGCCCTATGCCAAAGTGGGAGCCAATTCTCAGGTATGCCTTGGCTTTCACTGATCAATGGGCTTTTTGGGATGCTCCTACAAAACACATCAGCCAGGCCAATATTTGTGGAGAGTTTATAGCCTGCCTTCCTCCCCTCCCCTCCCCTCCCCTCGCTCCCTCCCTCCCTCCCTTCCTTCCTCTCTCTGTGTTCCAGTATCTCCCTGTGAAATTTCTGGCTGTTCCACTGATTGCCCTTACAAAAACTGAAAGATAAGACTAACGAAGTTTAGAGGCTCCCCATTTGTTTCTGACTGAATTAATTTGTTTTACTTGGAAAACAATGGGCTTTCTTAGCCTCTTTCTGTGCAAATCAAGTTTGTGCTCACTAGCAGAAGAAGTTGTTTTTTGTTTCTAAACTCGTGATAAAAATACAGGTATCGGCTGAGTTCAGTGGAGGTGGGAGGAAGGGTAGGATCATGGAGTAGGAGAAAGAGTCAGGATAGGATTAGCCCCGGGTGAAAAAGGTCATGGACTCCCACTTACCTGAAGCTCTAATAGTTCTTCAAGAATAAATACTTCTCAATTTATTCCTTTCTGCCTTTAAATGATTTCTGGTTCCTTGTTGTATTCTATAACTTGGTTAATGGTATCATTATCAAAATACTCATCCAGGCTTAAAACTTCAGAACTGATTTTGACTTTTTCCTATATCATATATTTAAAAAAAATTTTGTTTTGGCAAATCTCGTTGATTCCTTGTCATTTATTTCTCTTATGCTTATAAAGTTATATCCTTTACCTTCTCACTATTGCTACCTAAATTTGGACTTCCATCATCTCTTGTCTAGATTACTGCCATGGTTTTCTTATTGGTCTTCAAACTTCTTCATCTCTATTGTTTCTTTTCTTCAAATTTTATTTTAAATTCTGGGGTACATGTGCAGGATGTGAAGGTTTGTTACATAGGTAAACATGTGTCATGGCGGTTTGTTGCACAGATCAGCCCATCAGTCAGGTATTAAGCCCAGAATCCATTAGCTATTCTTGTTGATGCTCTCCCACCATTATTTTTTTAATTGGGAGAGCTGAAGACCAAATTGCTCAGCATAAACTTTTAATATTCTCCAATTTGACCACCTCTTAACTTTGTGTTCTCGTCCCACATTTTATGTTATGACACCATTTTAAACAATAGGGCTGAAATATTTACAGCAGATATGTTTCCCTTCCCTTGAAAAGACTCTTCTCTCTTCTTCCTATCATTTTAACAAAAATGGCAGTAGAAAAGAATCCCTGAGGGTCCTACAAGATTTACGTCTGCTTCTTTTAAGAAATATATCAGATTTTGGTTTACTTTTATATTTTGCATGTTTCACATTTTGCATACTGGCATTCTATATCCCACTTTGTATCACATTTATGGAAGAAAATCTTATTGTAGCCCATTTTTTACAATACGTGATGCCTAGGCACTTAAGAGGTATATGTCTTTGTGAGATGAACACAGACAATTTTTAGAGACTGTATTTTATAAATTATACTGTCATCTACACTGAAAGAAAAATATGAATGAGTTATATATTTCTAAAATTGCTATGATTATTTGTCAATTCACAGAGAAACAATTCAATCTATTGTATATCTTCTTGACTTGGTTAATAATTTATTAAAAAGCAAGTCAATACTTTTAAATACAATTTTCAAAAAATTTTGAAATGTAAAAATTTTAGAGTAGCATGAAAGATTATCAAGAATAAATTGAGGCATTGCATAACAATGGAGTCAATTTTGTAAAAAGACCTAATAATCCTCAATGTGTGTGTAGGCCCCTAACAACAGACTGTCAAAATATTTAAGGTAAAACAATGATTGAATTGAAAGGAGAAGTAAACCTCATAAAGAGTCATTTCAGTTATCTATTCCAGATAATGCTCATTTTCAGCACTATAAAAGTATATATGCCTAGAAAAATACCTATTTTAAGTGGAGAAAGTTTTAGTCCTTTTGAAATTGTGTTATGGAGCTATTAGGCTGATTAATAAAGGATAGTATTAGGTTTTAAAGAAATACTGGACACAAGAAATACTATTGTGTTTCATTTAAGGAATAAGATGGTTTATTTAATTAACACGTTAATAGTCTGAGAGTCTCTAATTGCACATTGTAATTCAAAGTTTAACAAGGTTATACATTCTAGTGTTTCTCATATGGAACTGGCATTTAGAATGCTTTTGAAAATAAGTTTCAGAGGTTGGTCCCAACTCCATCAAGCATATCATTATTATCATATCTACTTTAGAACTGTCATGATTTTGAGAGAATACCATTGAGTTAAACTTACTACTTCATTAAAAATTTTGAGCTTTTAAAGATGCTATGATTGATACATATAAAATGAGATCATCTTCTTAAGTGTCATTCACTAGACGTCTCTGAGGAATGTAGAACTTCGTTTCAATTTGTTTCTTCTTTATCATTAGTTTTCAAAAGTTTCTTTAGAGCAAAAATATCCCTTCCCTTTACTGAATTGGAAACAATCACAAACAACGGAAACCTTTTATTTGGAAGGCTTACAAAAACAAACCTACTGTGGTGGAGATTTATAATTTCTTACGCTACTTAAATAACTATACAATTATTATTTATGAGAAAAAAACTATAAAATTTATATAAGGGCCAAGCATTATACATCTCAAGACATGCTGTAGTACTATGAGATTCATTTTGTTATAGAAGCCAACAGCATAGTCACCTTCCTTATTGAAGCCTTCTATGCATTATTATTCTGAATGGAAGAAAAGGGTGGGATTTAACTCATATGAGCTCAAAGTATTCATGGAAAGAACAGAGTTATGCATTCTTTAGTGTTCTCCCTTTAAGATCCTTGGTATAACAGATGTCTTACGCTATTCCCAGTACAACAGCACTTAGTGTTTCTCCTTCCAAGGATAATAGCTGTTCACTCAACTCTTGGATGTGACTCATATTTATTCAAATGGGACAATGTGCTGGGGCCATTTACAAAATTTACCAACTAGAAGTACTTATTATGAACCTACGGTGTAGGAACCAGTTGTATAGGCATGAGACTATGGTAGTGAATAAAACAGGAAAACATTTCTGCTTTAATGAGTTTATATTTAATGAGACTTTTTTCTGTCTACTTCTCCTTTCAATGAAATCATTTTTTTTACCTTAAGTATTTTGACAGCCTATTGTTAGGGGCCTACACACACATTGAGGATTATTAGGTCTTTTTGCAAAATTGACTCCATTGTTATGCAATGCCTCAATTTATTCTTGATAATCTTTTGTTTTTCTTTAGAATTTTTACAGTTTGAGGTCTTATATTTAAGGCTTTAATCCATCTTGAGTTAATTTTTGTATATGGCGAGAGAGAGGAGTCCAGTTTCAATCCTGTGCATATGGTTAGTCAGTTTTCCCAGCACCATTTATTGAT
The DNA here is from genome assembly GCF_009764315.1 of Trachypithecus francoisi. Taxonomy (NCBI): domain Eukaryota; kingdom Metazoa; phylum Chordata; class Mammalia; order Primates; family Cercopithecidae; genus Trachypithecus; species Trachypithecus francoisi. Next base: position 71,868,491 of record NW_022681473.1, on the reverse strand, counting down.
AAGGTGTTCTTTTGCCACTGTTTATTTTTGTCAACTTTGTCAAAGATAAGTTGATTTTAGGTGTGTGGCTTTATTTCTTTGGTCTCTATTCTGTTTCATTAGTCTATATATCTATTCCTAGGAATATTCTTCTAGACATTGTTCTGGGCAAATAACTTATGATGAAGACTCCAGAAGCAAATGCAACAAAATAAAAAAAAATAGACAAATGGGACTTAGTGGAACTAAAGAGCCTCTGAACAGCAAAAGAAGTAATCAACAGAGTACACAGACAACCTACAGAGCGGGAGAAAATATTTGCAAACTGTGCATTCAACAAAGGACATCCAGAATCTATAAGGAACATAAATGAATCAACAAGAAAAAAATCCCCTTAAAAAGTGGGCAGAGATATGAACAGATACTTCTCAAAAGAAGACATACAAGTGGCCAACAGACATATAAAAGAATCTTACACATCATTAATCAGCAGAGCAATGAAAATCAAAACCACAATGAGATACCATTTCACACTAGACAGGATGGTTATTTTTAAAAAGAAAAAAAGAAAAGATGTTGGTGACACTTCAGAGAAAAGAGAATGCTTACACACTGCTGGTTGTTATGAAGATTAGTTCAAACCCTGTAGAAGGCAGTTTGGGTTTCTCAGAAAACCAAAACATAGAACTACCATTAGACCTATACATCTCATTACTGGGTATATATCCAAAGGAAAATAAATTGTTCTACCAAAAAGACACGTGTACCTGTATGTTCACCATAGCACTATTCTCAATAGCAAAGACATGGAATCAAACCAAGGGGTACATCAATGATAGACTGAATGTAAAAAATGTGCTATGTATAAACCATGAAATACTACACAGCCATAAAAAAAAATCATATTCTTTGCAGCAACATGGATGCAGCTGGGGGCCAGTATCCTAGGCAGACTAATGCAGAAACAGAAAAACAAATATTGCATGTTCACTTCTAAGGGGGAGCTAAATCTTGGGTTCACATGGACAACAGACACTGAAAACTCCAAAAGAAGAGAGGGAGCGGGAAAAGGGCTGAAAATCTTCCTATTGAGTACTGTGTTCATTATTTGAGTGACAGGATCAATAGACACCTAAAACTCAGCAAAGTGCCATATATCCTTGCAACAAACCTGCACATTCACCTCCTGAATCTAAAATGAAAATGGAAATAAAAATATTCCTTGTTCTGAAGTCAAGTTTGTCTAAAATTTGTATAGCTATGCGGACTTTCTTCTGATTAGTATTTTCATGGTATGTCTTTCTTCGCATATACTTTTAACTAATCTGAGTTTTTGTGTTAAACTAGATTCTTATAGACAAGGTATAATCGGATCTTTTAAAAATATCCTCTCTGACAATTTCTGTTAATTGGTGTTTATGCCATTCACTTTTAAACTGATGACCAATATAACTGAATTAATGTATACCATTTTTGTAATTGTTTTCTATTCACTGCACTTACTCTTTGAATATTTGTGCTCCCTAAAATTTATACATTGAAACTTAATTCTCAATATGATATTGTTTGGAGGTGGGGCCTTTGGGAGGTGATTAGGTCATGAGGGTGGAGTGCTCATAAATGGGATTGGTGCCTTTAAAAAAGAGATCCTGCAGAGCTGCTCATCCCCTTCAGCCATGGGACGATACATAGAGAAAAAGGCTGTCTGTAAACCAGGAAGTTGAACTTCACCAGACACTGAATGTCCTGGTGCATTGATCTTCAGCTTTCTAGCCTCCAGAACTGTAAGAATTAATAGTTGTTGTTTAAGTCACTCAATCTATGGTATTCTGTTGTGTCATTCCAAATGGACTCAGACAGGAACACTCTTACTTAGTGATCCTCAGAAAGAATGTGTGTCTTGCAGCTTTCCACTGTAATTTATGGTTACTAGACTCTAGGCTTGTTGGTGTGGTGGTGGGTTACAGGGAGAGGGGAGAACATTTTGTTTTTGTTTTTGTTTTTTTTTTAAAATAAGGTCTTGCTCTGTTATCCAGGTTGGAGTGCAGTGGTAAAATCACAGCTCACTACTGCAGCTCTGCTCTCCCGGGCTCAAGCATTTCTCCCTCTTTTGCCTCCCTAGCAGCTACAGGTGTGGGCTATCACACCCAACTGTGTTCTTTTTTTTAAGTAGATATGAGGTCACCCTATGTTGCCTACGCTGGCCTCAAACTCCTAACCTCAAATGATCCTCCTGCATTCAGCTTCCCAAAGTGCCACAATTACAGCCATGAGCCATGAGCCACCATGCCTGGCCTTCTTCTTAACTCTTAGGCTTTTAATGGACCTGTGTCTTGCAGTCTTGGCCTTCACAATTGTTTCCGCCCCTCTGCAATATATAAATTAATCCCTTCCCCAACCTCTTCTTTAGCTCCAGCATTTTCTATCTACCTCCTTGAAAACCTGTTCATTGCTGAATATTTTGTTTTTTCTTACATGAAACAAACAGAGTGTAAGGGCTGTAGTGGGGAGGAATACATTTTCCTTAGGTGGAAAAGATTTCTTATTGGTAAAGGAGAAAAAAAGACACTTTAATAGAATTCTTTCGTTTAGAGGTATGCCTTTGTTATACAGGAAGTTCTGGGTGTGCTCAAAATGGAGACTTTTCCTGTTTCCTGCGCAGTTTATAGCTCTAGCTACTGCTTCCTCAGATAAGCAGATCTCAGGTGCCTTATCTCTCTGGGTGCATCTTTCTCTCTGAATTTTGCTACAGTGATTTGCCATGTGGATTCAGTTCTTGTGATGACTCTTTACAGTTTTTGAGCATTTTTATAACTGTGAGGATAGCATTTATTATTAACAATAACCCAGTGAGATAAGGAGAACATTGATTATTTATGAGAGGAGCTCAGCACATACAAATTATTAGTGAGTTTGCTGTCTCATGAAAGCTCAGAAAGGATATGAGAATTATCAAAGGTCATGTATACAATTCTCTTTAGGATTCTAGCTGCCAACTCAGATGATGCTAAATAACCCTGGATATACTAGATAAGAATTTTTGTCTGGTGAATTTTCTCATAAAAAATCAGTATACTTAGCATTTACTACCCTCTCTCCATAGACATTCTATTTGACTAATCTCAAGACAGCTGAATCCTTTGATGGAACTCTTTATAAGGAAAAAAATGCAATAATACACTAGACACAAGGAGATGGAAATAATATGTATGATCCATGGTTTTCAAGGACAAACTTCGACATGACCAAACTAATTAGTTTCAAATAAATGATCTTATATCTAGCTAGCTGACCATCTCAAATGAAGTGCTCCTTCTATCAATGCCTCCTCTATTTGAATTAATTTTTTATATGTAAAGGAAATACCCGGCTTCATTTTGTCTCTCCCTTTATTATCTTTACTTCTCTAACTTGTAAAACATTTTTCCTGATTTTTGTAGGAGTTAGGTGGCAGCAGAACCTTGACAAGAATGCAGGACTCTACTATAGTAAGACATAATAGAAAGGCCTTTCAGTGAATGCTGAAAACAGGACTTGCTGAACTCTACTGACTGGAGTGTAGAAATGTTGTCTTCCATTCTGAGGCGGAGAAAACTGCTACTTCACCTTTAAGTTAGAGAATAATGAGATATTTGAACTGGCACCGGTCTCAGAGATTATAGTGTCTAACCCCTTGATTTAACAGATAAGGAAACTGAGGTTTGAAGAGTCTTGGTAACTGGATTAACCAAATAAGTGAGAGCTAGAGCTATAAGTAGATATTCAGAATAAATTACTGAGTGCTTACTACGTATGAGGCATTATACTAGGCACTAGGCTTACGGAATTCAATATGGAATTGATGTCTGTCCCTGGAAGCTCAGGTTCTAGTAGGGAGGTGAAAAAAGTAAATTGCTGTTTACCATGCAATGTCCAGTATGCTGTAAAATTCACGGAGTCAGAAAGAAATTTGAAATGTGATAATTCAGCTAAAAGTTATTTAAAAACTGTAAAGTTTAGTACAATGTGAAGGATTATTTTTACAGCCATACTTATTAATTAACAAAAATCCATGTATACATACTGCGCATATACACATTCACACACACACGCAGTCTCGCACAATAACTGTACCCTGTCTAACACAGGAGCAGGTAGAAGTAGAAGGTGATTCAATATGATTGCATATTTTTCTTTACCGCATTCAGATTACTGTATTAGAACGTTAATTCTAAAATACACTCACAATTAAAAGGGCTCTTTTGCAAGTATTCTTCTCTCTTCTTAAATAACTTAATAGAGAAATAGCTAATTCTCCTTTATTGAAAATCTGCCTTCTATTTACTCAGCTTAATTAAATTTTATCATATTTGTGTGTGCTTTCGAAAGAATGACTATTAGAAATTAGTGATTTTTTTAGTAATAAAAATTATTCTAGGGATAAGGAATGAATCAAGTTATGTGGCTGGCTAACGAATCTAGATTTAATCTTTTCAGGGTAGGCTTTATATGTAGCCATGGTGACAAGAAAGTTTCTGCTAAAACAGTGACTTAAGAAACTGGCAAAATCTTTAGCAAAATAGGAGCCTATCAAAGTATGGAAGGACAAAAACACCATGAGAGAGGTACAGGGAATGGTTAAAGAAACAAGCTGCGGCCGGGCGCGGTGGCTCAAGCCTGTAATCCCAGCACTTTGGGAGGCCGAGACGGGCGGATCACGAGGTCAGGAGATCGAGACCATCCTGGCTAACACGGTGAAACCCCGTCTCTACTAAAAAAAATACCATAAACTAGCCGGGTGTGGTGGCGGGCGCCTGTAGTCCCAGCTACTGGGGAGGCTGAGGCAGGAGAATGGCGGGAACCCGGGAGGCGGAGCTTGCAGTGAGCTGAGATCCGGCCAATGCACTCCAGCTTGGGCGACAGAGCGAGACTCCATCTCAAAAAAATAATAATAATAATAATAAATAAATAAATAAATAAAAATAAAATAAAAAAGAAAAGATACATGATATAAGGTCAAAGGAAAACAGACAACAATAAAAACAAAATTTCCAAACAGATTGGATATAGGGAGTCTAGATTAGGAGATGTTATAATGAAGAATTAGGCCAAAGGTAACAAGTATACAATTGTTGTTGTGTCTATTTTAACAGCTAATTATACTATGACTTCATAAAAATGTTTACAGATAGACTTGGCAGATGTGTCTGTGAGTGTTTGTGTTTGCATGCCCATATAGATTACTGGCCTTTTTCTCCTGGCTACCTTCTAACTTCAGAGCCACAAAAAATATTGGAAGATTGTATGTACACACACACACTTGATCACTCGTCATCAGTATTTAGATCTATAGTGCCGATTGCTAATGTAAGAATCTCTATCCAAACCTTGGAGTACTCAGTTCTCCTTGTGCACATTTTTACTTCTTCAATACCTAGCAAAAGTCATCCATGAAGTGATATTTCTACTAGTTTTCAGGATAAAAACTTGTCATAGCACAGCAGGCCCTTCAAAGTACAACACATTCATTCTCATCTTAGCCTCCTCCTCTCCATTAGGCAGTTAGTTTTAAGGTTATGAAATATTTGGCATCACTTTTATTTACCTTTCTAAAGCTCATTACTGCATTACTAATGATTCTTGTATTAGTTATGGTTTGGTCAGGAAGCCATTCTAGTTATTTAGAGGAGAAAGATGCTTAATAAAAGGAAATAGGAAATAGAGCCTTACCTAACTGATATAAGATGGGTGGAGGGCAAAGATCAGAAAGGCTATTCTCAGGAAATCTATAATTTCAGGAAACAGAGGTCTCAGCTGATTGCAACACCAAGGGGAGTCTCAATGACAAACCCTGTTATCTATGCTCACATACCAGTCCATAGCCCTCACAAGAGAATAAAGATTTCTCCTTCCCTTGACCTTCTAGATCTATCCAAAGCACCTCTCATGGGTGAAATAATTGGAATATCGACAAGAGGGTTTGGGAAATGTAGTTTACAGATTGTATGCCTCTGAATACAGAAGAAAGCTTAGAAGTGTAGAGATAACACTATAAATCAACATTTTCCAGCATACTCCTGTTATGACACCCATCTTATCTCACTTTTCCCCTTGAGACTCTTTATTTCTTCCTAAAAAGACTGACGAGCACATATCTTACCATTTCATGAGATTACAAATTCTCACAGGAAAAAGCCAAGCCTACCTCTATTTACTGTACTGGCATCAGGTCCCTATGCTCACGAGATCTCAAATCATTGACCCTACAATGAAGAGTTTGGCTATAAGATCTCTTAGGTATTACTTCTAGTAAAAAACATTTTGCAAAACTGTGATTTATGATCTTCATTGCAGCTTTTTGGTGCCTGTGCCAGAACCTCACATTATAAATGTTGAATAAAGGCATGCCTGAATAGCTTAATTGAAAATATCCCATGATATTAGAGTAAACATTAAACATATAAACAATAACGTATGGCCAATAGAGCTCTTTAGCATTTGTATATATTTCATTATTGTAAGATTTTATGTAACAACTGCGTTCCTAATCAATTAATTAATTAACAGCGAGAAAAGACTAAGCCAAATTTGAGTATCTTGAATTTAGCACAACCATGCTTTGGCTCAATTTAACTGAGTCCTCAGCTTAATCTTGCTTATTTATTTGTACTGCTTTTCAAATATTTTATGTATTTGAGCATTTTCTTTGATGCAAATAATTATAATAAGACTTATCTCTTATAGTCTGTTAAAATTTTAAATTAAAAAATTATCCATGACAATCTACTTACAAATTTAACTTTACAGACATGGCTTTGACATGAAGGGTGGAAGGGATGAGGAGATGGAGTAAGGAAGAAAAATGACAGTAATGCAATAATAGAAGAAAGGTAACCCAGAAAAAGAGGAAAAAGAAAGGAAGGGAAGGGAAAAGGAGAAGAAGAGATAAAAGGAGAGGCGAATGGTTAAGGAGAAAGAAGCATTTTTTGGGGGAGAGTTGTTAAGTCTAACCTGAAGGCAAAGATGAAAAGATCTAGATACTTGCAAGTCTCAATCAGTTTCTACCGCCACTGCAAGTTCCCCATAAATATGGGCATGAAGCAAGGTACAGGGTGAACTTCTGGGTAGAATAAATTGAGTACATACTAAAGGTTTCTGTGCTACTAATATTCCCTTAAATTTGTTCCTCATCTTGTTAAAACAAATACATTAACAAGAGAAGGAACAAAATATAAGTGTGCTTTCCACTAAAAAGATAAGTGAAAAACTGGAAACATCTTAACTGTGTCAGAGGCTGTTGCTCTTGTCTGTAACTAGCTGCTCTGTATTCATTTGCTGCTAATGGATGGGGGCAAGTCAAACCCTGAAGCCATTTTAATATTGCCATCAGATTCAACTGAATTGGAATTAAGGGATGTTTCACCCAAGTTTGGCATTAAATCCTAGTCCAATAAAATATTTAAAAAGTTACTGCTTTTATATTTATTGTCCTCATTTATACCCGGATATGCTGTCTGATCAATTTATTATATATGATTATTCAATACATGTCTGGTAATGCAGTTCAAGTAATAACAGAGCAATATAAAATAACACCATATTTCCCCTTCTATGAAAATTTAATAATTGTTTCCCTCTCTTAACCATCAATTTGATACCTACAGAGAAAATACTATTTTTACAAAGTGAATTCCTCCTACCGCCCCATTTTTCAAACAGAGAAAACAAGGAAAACATTAAGATGTCCTAATTTGAATATCAATCAATTCATACAAATTGTCAACGTTGGAGTCTACCATCTGGGAACTTTGACTACACAGAAATTTATCCCATCAAATAAAGTTGTGACAGGTGCAACTAAATTTACAATATCTTTGGAAGAAAAACACGCATTCATAATGTCCTGCTTTCTGTCTCCAGAGAGAGGCATCTGAAATAATTCAGTTTTCTTTCTACCAGAAATATATTAGACACAGGGAGAAAGGCCGATATGTTTAACTGTATCCTAGATGACTTTTATCATTGATATGAAAGTGGCATACATAAACTTGAAAAAAAAAAAAAACCTTCTTTCAAAGTACATGCAGTAAACTATCCACTGAAATGTAGTACTTTTAGCTTCTGATGTTGGACAGTTAAGTACTTGGGTAAGCCCATGACAGCCTATCTCTGTAGAAGCCATAAGAGACCGGAAGACTCTGAGAAGTTAACAATAAAATCCAGATTGAGGAAGAAAGCCAAAACTGGAAGAATGACCCATTATGGATGTGAGCTCCCTTATTCTTATAAAACTCTCGTCTCTCAGCTTTGACTGATTGATGGCCCAACTCTGAAAAAACATGACAGCAGGAGGGTCAGTAGATTCTCCCAGAGTATGAACCAACACAAGATCAGGCTCAAACCTAAGCTGTTCATGTGCATAAAAGACCCAGAGAATACCAAGAAATCATTGAGAACTGAAACAAGATACAAAAAACTTCTCAAGGCCAAGATTAAACCCTGAGAACCTCATGTGTGGCTACAAAGCCACATAGCAAAAGCTTTAAAAACCAAACTGCAATTGGAACCACCACCCACAGAAAATTAGATAGACCTTGTGTTATAAACCTAAGTGGGTTGGTTGGTTGCTACAGCAAAATATTAAACACTTTCCATAGTATATTAATAGGACCCAATGTCTTACAATGTATTATTCAAAAGGTGCAGGTTACCACTAATCATTCTCCATGTAGAAAGAACAAGGAAAATGGAACCAATCCTCAAGGGAAGAGGTAATCATCCTTAAGATAATACAAGTGAAGGACTTATCAGACAAATACTTGAAAGCAGATATTTTTACCATGCTTCATGAGATAGAAGAAAATAATATTGAAATGAATACAAACAGAAGTTTTCCACCAAGAAATGAAAACCACAAACGAATCAAATAGGAGTTTTAGAACTGAAAAGTAAAATACCTGAAGAAAAATAACTTACTTCTTGAGCTTAATAATGTAATGGAGATGACAGAGAAAACAAATTCGTTAACATGGAAATAAGTCAATAAAAGTGATTCAATTTGAAAAGCAAAGAGCACAAGAATAGAAAAAACAAAAATCCTGGATATGGTTTCCACAGTCTGTGAGATATCATCAAGATATCTAAGATTTTTGCTACTAAAATTTTAGCAGAAGAAAAGAATAACATAGTGAATAAAAATGTTTGAAGAAATAATGACTAAACAAGTATCATATTTGTTGAAAGACATGAATTTGCAGATTTACAAAGTTCAGCAATAGAAAAACAGGTAAACTCAAGGAAATTCATGCCAATACAAATAGTACCCAAACTGCTGAAAATGCAAGAAAAGAAAGAAATGAAAGAAACCAGATAAAATTGATTTATTATTTATAGGTAAACAGCTTGGATGAGTATCGCTTTCACATGAGAAACCATAAAAGTGATAAGACCTTGGAACCATATCTTTAAAATACTATAGGAAAGAAAAGTCGACCCACAATTCTATGTGTAGCCAAAACATTCTTCAGGAGTGGTGGAGAAATGAAGATATTCTTGGATGAAGAATATAAATATACTTCATCACCTACAGACAAGTGCAAAGAGAAATGATAAATTGTTTTTCATACTGAAAAGAAATTACATCAGAAACCTGGAATGGCAGGAATAAAAACAACTGTAAATAAGTAAATATAGGACACAATTTTTCTCCTTTTATGTTTTTAAAAATATCTGACTTTGTAAAGCAAAAAAAAAATTCTTTTCTGGGACTTTGAATATATGTAGAAGTAATAAATGACAACTAAGGGATAAAGTGGGAAAGAACAAGGTCCTGTACATTTGTAGGGCTCCTGTTTTACTAAGAATGATACAATATTAACTCTAAATAGACAGTGAATAATTAGCTATGTATATTTTAATCCTTAGAGAAACCACTACAAATAATACAAAATTATATAGTTCAAAAATCAACAGATAAATTAAAATGAAATGCTAAAATATATTTAAATAATGCAAGAAAAGGGAGATAAGGGGAATAAGAATAATATGAAACTGATTGGATAGACAATAAATAATAAAATAACCAGCCTAAATCTGAGCATATTTATTATTAAATAAAATAGAAGCGGTCTAGGTTTAAAATTCCTGGTGAAATGTGTAAGCACACTTCATATGTGTGTGTGTGTGTGTGTAATATATTGACATATATTATATATACACATATATATATATATATATTATTAGGTATCCCCTGGCCATGCATTGGAAACCTGGAAGTAAATACAAGAGCACAGAGAATATCCCAAGAAACTTACTCTATTACTGGCTCAGTGAGTGAACAAAGGAACACCAAAGCTCAGGGGAGGTTTGGAATATACCCACCTTTTTCTCTTATTGTCTCCATTCTTTCGTGCCCTGTGTTGGTGATTGCAACAGATGGCAGTGAGAGACTGAAAGAGAAAAAAAAAATCTATGGAAGGAAAACCTTTCCCTGTCAATTTGACAAATGTGGTTCCAAGATGGTGGATCCAACCCCTATTCTGTTTTGCTTTGTTTTTTTTCTCTCTCTTTGTTATTCCACTTGGATGTGGGAGCCATTGTAGAAGTACATGACAGAGTAAGATAAGCAAAACTCAAGCATTCTAGATAAAGAGTGAGGAAAAAAGAAAAAAAAAAACACACTCAAAAAAGTTTGAGGAAAAGGCAGCAAGGGAAGAACTCAAGAAAATAACTCCCTTAAGTTATTTATAAATGTCTTAGTGCTCTAGCTGCATATATGTGGGTCTGATTCTACACAGCATATCAAAGATTTTGAAAACTGAATGAACAGAGTGACCATTACAGGACAGATATGAGTAGTCTGCAAAAGCTTTCAAAAGTGAACTGCCCACAGGAAGTAAGATTTAACCTCTTTTCTGAATCTAGCCAGGTTGATTGCCTCCATAGAAATTAAATAAAACCCTGACTTATAACAAAATAATCAAAATATTTAGGATATAATCCAAAATTATTCAGTATAAAAGACAAAGAAAAATCTCAATTTCATGGGAAAATACACTTAACAGATGCCAATACAAAGATATTATTGATGTTGGAAATATCTGACAAAATTTTAGTTACTATACAAATGTTTCACTAAGCAATCATGAACACTGTTCAAACAAATGGTAATATAATAAGTCTTAACAAAGAAATAAAACATGTAAGGAAGAGCCAAATATAAATTTTAGGAAAAAAAAAAAAACAGTAAATACATACACACATAGACACACACCTCGGTAGTGGAATGGAGATGGCAGAGAAAACAGAAATCTGGTGAATTAAACATAGATCAACAAGAATTTTTAAATCTTAAACAGAAAGAAAAAACAATATTTCAGGAATAAATGTTAAGCAAAGACATTCACAGAAAACTAAGAGCATTTATTGCCAAGCAGGCCTGTTCTAAAAGAATTACTAATGGAATTTCTTTAAAAAGAAGGCAGAAAATACTAGAAAGAAACTTAGAACACCAGGAATGAAGGGAGGGCAACAGAAATGGAAAAAAAATGTGGATGATAGAATAACTCTTTTTCCTTTATGTTTTTTAAAAAATACATATGACTGTTAAAAGCAAAAAAAAAGTGTATGTGTGTATGTCTGATAAAATTTTCTATGCATATAAATGTAATATGTAAGACAACTACATAACATAAAGAGGAGTGATCTATACAGTGGTAAGGCTTTTATAGTCCACTTAAAATGTTCACGATTGATTCTAAGTAGACAATGAAACATTAAACATGTATATATCAATTTTGAGGTCAACCACTGAAACAATTTACAACCAGATAGAGTACCAAAAAAAAAAAAGTAAATTAAAATGGAATACAAAATAGAAGCTTTTAATCACTAAATGTCTTTAAATTCGGCCATTATTTTTCCTGGCTTCTTATCTTTGTCAAGTGGATAAAACCCTGGAAAGAGTTTCTGAGTAATCTGAGAACCTAGTTCCCAGCATTTAATTTTATAGTTAAGGAAACTGACAGAAAAGTCCAACATTTCAAGGTCATATAGCAATTTAGTGTTGGAGTTGGGTCTTCTGATTGGTAACCTGTTCTTTGCTTCTTATCATTCTGCTTAGAGGATGTTTTATATAGCCAATGGTCCAAAGAGCTTGTTTTTATTTTATTATTTCCTATGTTATACCATTTTATGCTGCTAAAACATAATACCTGGGATTAGGTAATTTATAAATAACAGATATCCATTTCTTACAGTTCTGGAGGCTAGGAAATTCAAGGTTGAAGGGCCTACATCTGATCCGGGCTTCTCATTGCCTCATTCCATGGTGGAAGGTGGAAAGGCATGAAAGAGAGAGAGAGCAATTGAGAGAAATCCAAATCCACTTTCACAATAACTGACTAGTATCACTCCAGTGAATAGAACATTATTCACTGAAGACAGAGCTCTCATGATTTCATTACAGGTCTTAAAGTCCCTAGTTCTCAACAATGTTGCACTGGGAGATTAAGTTTCCAACACATGAATGTTGGGGGACATATTCAAACCAGAGCACCTGAGCATGAGTTTTTGTGCCACTTTCTGGATTCCTTGCCCATTCCTTTAGGAGACTGAGGGTGCTCTGAAATGAGTTTCACCAAATGAGGATTTCCAAAGGTAAGGAGGAAAGGATCATTTCTCAGTGGAAGAATGCACACACAATAAAAGCTGATATCAAATGTGAATTAGGTCTACTCAAACTGGCTGATAAAAAATTAAAAATGAAAGAGGATAAAAATCTATTCTGGTTTCACAAAATGATACAATTTTTTAAAGCTGGAACTGGAGAGACAACAATAACCTCACAGTCTCAATTTCATAGTTAAGAAAATAAAGTCCCAAAGGAAAGTCAATGGCATTGTGTATTTCTTCAATTCTTATATAATAACCAACATTTTATTTTAAGAAATATACAAATGTGTTCTACCTGCCATGGATTAATACATATTTGCAAATTCAGGGGACTCATCATTTTTTTCTCTTGATTTTATCTTATACTTTAAAAAATTACATATAATGCTTAGTTTGTGGTCTGCCTAAACTTGTCAGTAAAATGTACGACAGGAGTTAATTTTTAAGTTTTTTCTTCTTTATCACAACTTTCATTAAAGGCAATGTATGTGTATATACACATACATACTCATATATATATGTATATATATACACACATGTTTGTTAAAATTTCAAGTAACATTAGTATGCAAAAGAGCACACAAAACATCTTACATAGAGATATCTTTAGCTACTATTATTTTATTTTGATAAATAATGAAACAGGTTTGGAGTACTGACATAACACCCTGGCAACAAAATTTTAATTGCAGTTTTCACTTGAGGTTAAGTTTTTTCGGAGGCACATCATTAATCACATCCAATAGGATTATTTTCCGGGAGTTAACGAAGTAAAGTAACCAAATGGAACTTGACTACATACAAAGAAAAAAGAAAAAAAAAAAAAATCAATGAATTATGATAGTTTCAGAAATAATTTTGTAAGAGTATTCAAGGTTGGGGTAAGCAAGCAATGACAAACTTACTGAATTATAAACATACTGGTGAAGTCAACATCAGATATCTATTGTAAACAAGTATGTAAACAAAGGATGGTTCTAGCTTTAATTCAACTCATTCCTTGCTAGGAATATGTGAAATCCTTTGTTAGGGAGGTTAAGAGCATTACAAATAAGTATTTTGAAAATACTTTCCTGATCTAGTTTTGGGGCCCTGTAAAGATGTTGATCAGTTTTCCTTCGTGAGTAGTTGTTTAGGTTCACACTCTAAACACTTCCTGTATCCAGGATCTCACAATTCAAGGTCACTGTGCATCAGCCTAAATTTTCCTGGAACCAGGAACCAGACAACTAGAGACAGCAGGCTCTATATTCAGGAGTCTGCAAAATTATTCAAACTATCCAAACCACAGGGAACCTGTGAAACCTGGCTAAGCCCATTCCAATTGTCATATATAAGGCATCCCCTGTATCTCTGGGTTGGTAAGACCCTATCCCCAGCTACAACCTCCTTGTGTGGCACTGCCTGGCAGCCTTCTCTTGTTGGAGCTCTAAGTGAAACAGAGTTCCATCTATTAAAGCACCATTGTATTGTGTCCTACCAGGCAGAGGTGGAACATAAGTGAACTTAGAGTTGCCTGCATGGCAATGTTTACGTGAATTTTTTTTTCTTTGATAGACAAAAGCTGTAGCATTTTGTTTCCTGATTCAATATAAAGTAAGAAGACTTATAGTTTAAAAAGTTTATGCACTAGACATTCAAGTAACTCTCATAACTGAGTTCTTTGTTCCTAATTGTTCTTAGTGGTATTTGGAGAAATATCTAATATTTTTACAAGTAAGAAAAGTATCTAAAGCTGGTTTTTAAAATGCAAGAGAGAATGGTATTGCTCTCTGAATGGGACATGGCTATTGGCTGTGGGCTCAGACCTCCAACTGTGTACTTTATTCTAGTACTCAACAGACAGGAATATTTAATTAGGAGAAAATCTTGTCAAGGCCTTTTGCTCTTAGTTTCAAATTGATAACCTTGATAGCACTTTTGTCTACTCTGGACAAAAATGTATTATCTTCTATACTTTCCTGTTAAATATGAATTATAATGGCATCATATTCAATTGTTATAATGAATGCCAAGATTAATTTGAGTTTGGAATGGCAATAATCCATTCGATCAATATTTTTTTCTCTAGGAAATATAATTGTAGACAAAGGATATATTATCTATAAAATTGCCTTTGAATTCAGAATAAAATGAGAAACATTCCCAAAGTATTTACCTTTTTTAAAATTCGTACTTACTAATGACGAGCAAATGACCAGGCTATAGTCTGAATTTCTTTCATTAATTTTTTAGTTATCTTTAACTAAAGAGCAAAATTATATTAGGAAATATTTTATAATATTTTAGAATTAATATCTTTTTTCCACTTTTTAAAACAAAATTTTTTGGGTATAGAGCAGATGTATATATTTATGGGGTTATGAGACATGTAAGTATTCCATGGCTACAGTCTGGGAATGTATTAACAGGAATAGCTGATATTTATCAAACCCATTTTAAGTCAGATATTATGTCATACCACTGAATTCTCACAATTACTTTTTAGGTGGATATTCTTATTTAGTCTTTCTTTGTGTATTGAGAAATTGAGGCGTGGAATAGTTTGATAATATAAGATCACAGAGCTAAAAAGTATTGTAAGGAAGTTTTGAGTCCATATTATCTGATTCCAGAGTCCATCACTTCATCACTGTAAAAGTATTAGACATTCACAAATAATTAGATATCCTCATCTAGAGCAATTTGATGTTCTCTTCTTCAGAGTCTGCTTCCTAATACCAAAGTTTCCTAAATTGGATTACTTACAGGTAGAATCTGAGATGGTTTTCTTGTGCAAATAATTGATTAAGGGAGTGTTCTCTGTAGAACTCTTTAAGGGAGATGAGGTAGAGAACACAAAACAATGTGGTCTAAATTGTGGTGCAATAAGTACACCACAGAACTGTGTATTTGTTTGTTTTTGTGTTATGTTATGCTTAGAGAAAAAGAAAAGAATTTTTTTTTTTTTTGGTATCCATACCTGATCAATCTCTGGTTATGGGTTAAGGAGGGTTGTGAGGCTTAACTTTCCAGGCACATCAAGCGAGACATTACCTAGATCATGTTTAGTTCAAGGATAGTGCTCTGGAGAACTTGCAGGTGTGAGCTGAAACTTCTTCAGTTGTAGGTATGTAAATATGGTGGAACACCAACAATAGTTATCTGCCACATGGGCCAAAACTTCTTAATAATGGAGTTTTAAAATTTTAATAAATTCTTATTTTTTCCCACTAAAACAATTTTCTTTTGAATATAACTGTAATTTTTGTATGTTATTTGAGGTAGGTGCAGTACTATATCCTTTATTATTTGTCCTGAGATATATAACTTTTTCTTCTAATATATGAAATGGAAATATATAAGTTGTTTTTAAATATCAAACCTCAAAAATCTAAAGCATATATGTTTCAGTTTGGAGAAAATATACTCTCTAATTTTTATATTGATAGTTTTATTTGCTATCATAAATCCAAGTTTAGAAAATTTACTCAACGTATATTTTAACTCAGTGGTTTAGGAAGAAAACATCAGAGGGAAATCATTTTGGAGGTATCTGGTTACTCAAAACCATCTTTCCTTGACGAGATCATGAAAAAATCAAGAAAAGACTGACAGGCTTAAAAAGAATCTGCCTGAGATTAATTCAAATTCTGTATAATAATTTTCAACTTTATTATTGTTAAAGCTGGAATGTTCAGTGTATTGTAATATAGTAGTCAGTGTACAGATATTAAAAGAAGAAGCTTACAAAAATCAGATTGCAGTTTCATGGACTCTACTAAGCACATTGAGGTGTGGGACAGAGTTTAATTCTAGCAAGAAACTAATGCCCAGCATACTTGGTAAGGTATGTGAAAGAATGTGTATCACACTCCAACCAAATAATGATGGTTTTAGAAACCTTAACCATATATTAAGAGAGAAAGAATTGCTCCACATGTGTGTCTTTAGTACTCAGAGTGATACATGGCACACAAAACCTTTACCTTAAGCAAATGAATAGGTAGAACTCAGATTTCCCAAGTGTCATGGAACACTGTGTCTACAGCAGCAGAAGAAATTCCAGACCCTCTTTCATCTTTCCTGTACCTCTTAAATGCCTCATTCCCTGGGCAAGGAAGGAGCAGTAGAAGGAACCAACATTTTTTTCCATGCAGGGTCTGAGAAAGACACGGTGCTCCATTCTTCATATATGTAATTTCATTTAGTTTTAGAACAATCCTATATGATAAATGCAGTAGTTTCTATTACAAATGTAAAGAGCTGAATACCAGAAATACAAAGTGGATAAAAGAGTAGATCTCCATTACCCTATATGTTATCCATATCATATACTGATGCATGATTTTCTTAGATTATTTTAGGACTCTGTTATGGGAAAAGGAGGGAAACGCAGATACTGTCATTCTCACAAGAACTAAGACTTCTTACATAAGAGTCAAGATAAATACTTATACTAAAAGTCATGCTAAGACAAGTAGGAAAATGAAAGACCTCTAGTTTACATGAATGTATTCTTTCTCTCTCTCTCTCTCTCTCTCACACACACACACACACACATGCACACACACACACAGAGTTTCAAACTCAGATTTCCCAGCCAAGGAAATAGGTTCTGGCACATGGCCAGTGCTTAAAAGAATTTATACAGCACAAAAAACATGTCTTGGGCAATAGGCCAACCTACATTTTAATGCATTCTAATTTCCTCACTAAAGAATCAGTGTTGGTAGGTGGTGTAATGAATTATGTGCTCCAAGCATATGCTTGTGTTACCTACACCCACTGATGCAAGGAGATATAGGGAGAAGAAAAACAAGATGCTTCAGGAAGAGAGTTACATAACATTGGCAAAATGACCTAAGAGTCATGATGAGCATAATTTTTGCAAATGATAAGCAACTGTTTGGGAATTGCGAATGTGATACCCATGAGAATAGTACTAGGTTCAGATGACATAAAATTGCCCAGAAAATTCAGTAAGATCTGGTGTTACATGAAATAATCCTGGCTGAGTTTCTTTCAGAGAGACTGTATAACCAATCTTCTCTCTATTAATATGTATATTAGAATCTTGCCTCTAGTATTCAAGAAGTGTACTTCGGTGTATAGTGATATGTATTAGCTATACACTGCATGAATATTATATGTCTGTCTATCTATCTATCTATCTATCTATCTGTCTATCTATCTACCTATCTACCTATCATGGATATACTAGGAGTGACTGAATCTTCCCTGTGAATGAAGAAATGATTACAATTTATTCATTTTATGTATTACGCCTGTGTTCATCTAATGAACTACAAGATAGTCAATTCCGATTTGAATCCCTAGTTTCTCTGTGAAGAGCTAAGAATTCTTAACAAGGGGTGAGTAGGAAGGAAGTCTTTGTGTGGAGTGCATTCTATTTCTTTTTCTGGTCACCTCATGCCTTCTTGTTCTGTGAAGTGAACACTGGAATGTCATTTTTTGTTTGTTTCAAGGTCTTTAGTTCCATCTTCATCTATGTGCTTTATCTGTCAGCAGTTGCCACTAAGAAGAAAACATATCTCACTGGATTTCAAAGATAAACTTTTTTTTTCCTCATACGTCTCATGGTGAGCTGGAGCAAATCAGTAGACTTATCATTAGTTTGGTAGGATTTTTAAAGCATAAGTGTCTCCCCCTACTATGGAATCTCCCTTTTAACTTGTTAATGGAAATAGCTGCGTGATTTTGTAGCTCTGTCTTTTTCTTACCCGCATACTTGTGTCTGTATTCTTTCTTTCTCATACTTTCTCTTTTGCTGCGTAATAAGCATGAGTAACAATTTAAATAGTATTTTCCCCCTATTTTCTCTCACACTTTCCTTCCACCCAAACCTGGGTTCAATAAAGGAATTAATGATCCTTCACTAATCACACAATAAGATAACTATTGGTTTACTTGTATATTCTCTCCTTTGAACAATAAACTCCTCTGAAGCAGGTACTACACATTAGGTATCTGGTATTACTTTTTTCAATATTCAGGATAGTGAATCTCAAATTTTTATGTACATAGAACTCCCGAGGATGTTTTTAAAATACATAATCTGATTCAGTAGATCTAGGTTTGAACAAAAGAGTCTGTTTTTACTAATTTACTAATGTACTAATGCTTTTGGTTTGTAGATCACAATTTGAGGCAAAAAGATCAAACTGCATTTTCTAAATATTACAAAGAAATAGGGTACCCTCATTTGTCATGTCACCACTTATGCTAGTATTATATTTTAAGATATGTTACTTTTTAAGATGTGTTACATAAACTTAAATACAAATCTTGAACCCATGGTAAAGCAATTAAATATTTAATGAGAATGTGGAGAAATGTATTGGTGCACGCGTGAAGGAGGTAAATACAGCTTTGTCTCCCAGTGTCCACAAGGCACAAAATATAACATTCTCTTAGTCTATTGTATTTAAAGACATCCTTCTAGATGAAAAAGGAGACTACTTGCCAAGGTAATTTTTTAAAACAGAATCCTGCTCTGTTTCTCAGGCCAGAGTGCTGTGGTGCGACTTGAGCAGCCTCCATCTCCTAGGCTCACTTCAGTCTCCTCAGTCTCCTAGGCTCACTTCAGCAGTCTTCTCACTTCAGCCTCCAAAATTTTTAGGATGACAGGCATGAGCCACCACATTTGGCCAAGGTAATTTCTTATGAATGACAAAATAAATCAGTTATTTCTACATACTCTCTAACACAAGCCAGGGTCTACTTAATATTATGTACATATAAAAATTGTTCTTAATCAGAGGAAACTGCATATTTTGTATATTATGCATAATTACTTCTCCCTCACAGAAGATTTCTCAGTTCCAGAGTCATTACTTTCCCCTGTAATCATGATATCTCAGCTTCTCTTATATCTAAGCCCATGAGAAAAATGGTAATTCTTGCTTCTTTTGTACCTTCTACAGTTTCTTCATGCTTTTGTAGATGACATAATCTCAGGATGAATATCAGATTAAGAGTGACTATAAGACTTTCAGACCTTTATAATGATAGGAAATTCTTCAGTGAAAGAAAAGATTTCTAAAGATTTCAAGCCTAATCCCCAATACAAGTATGAGCAAGTCTAACAAGTGTTGCATAAAGTATTTTAGGCTTAGTTTTTGTTTAATGGAGTGGAATATAATCTGAATATAATCTGATAGATAGAAAACCCATGAAGTTTTAAGGGGGTTGTAGTAGCTTAGAGGAGAAGAGGCTATGTGGAGAAAGTAACTTCAGCTATACCAGCCAAACAGACTTTACTGGCTGAAGTCCCAGACTTGTGAATGAAGTCATGCATGACCAGATAGCACCAAATGAACTAGTCCAGATCAGAATAACCTTTCAGTGAATTCTCAGACTTGTGAAAAATAAGAATTTATTGTTGCTTTAGCCACTAAGTTTAGGGGTAACTTTTAAGAAGCAAAAGCTAATGAACTCTGCCTAGTTACCAAATAACTATTTCAAAACAAATTCCAAATGGGTTAGAAAGACCCTAAAATTCACAAATTAATTTCCTAAATTCACGGCTTATCCGTTCTTACCTTCAACATAATTCTGAAAGTCTTGTTTACTTATGGCCGGGGGACCAGATTCATCTTCCATCCACCCAGTGTTACAACCAGGGAGCTGCAAAGGTAGAGGCAATATTTTGGAGGTCCAACTAAAACCAGTGGTCAATGAGGTACATAGAACAAATAATCCATTAGGCTTATAATCAAGAATGATAATTCTACCTTATAGGATTGTTGAATATAGAATTCAAGTTTCACATGCAGATGTTTAACATGCAGCAAGTATGGTTGCAAAAATTTGTCTTTATAATGTCTCTGTGACATCAATGAAAGGTAAAGTCATGGTTAGCGTTTGCTAATTTTAAATCTTAAGAGGCTTTAGAGCATTCTACTCCAATTTCTTTACTTAATTGATGGAAAGATTGATGCTTAGCATGTTTAGGAGATTGAGTATTAATTTATGGTCATAAGTGTCAATGTGTTTGATTCTTACTGTATAGGTACTGTATCTCACATCCCTGCATAGTAATATCAGGGTTTTTGAAGTTCATTTCAGAAAGATTTTCCACCAAGTGTTTAAAACAATGATTTAATGGCACTAAAATCATTACATTTAAATGAAAGTTTCAGTTATGTGAAAGTTTAGATGAATAAAGTACTTTTAAATTGTATATGGTCAAAATTAAGACCACTTCCCTTGTAGTTAACGTATAATTTTTAGTGGAAAGTGGGCAGAGGAGTCTGCATTTTACAACCTCATAGAAGTCTGATATTTTCTTAACCTTTCTATAACTGGAAAAATACCACGTATGATAGCATCCTCCTTTAAAAGATGAAAGGCAGAGGCATTTGCAGGAGAAGACCTGAGAAAATAAATATGGTTTGTAAAATAAAATGTAAGTAGAAAGAGGGCTGCGTAGAAGAAACTTGAAGAAAGATTCTGATAAAGAAGAATGGGGAAAAGGGACACCCACATGCAGTGGTGATGAGGATGAGATATACTTTTTTTGAGCTTTCAAGCCAGATGTTACATAATATTGGGAAGAAATGGGGCAAAGTGATGATTTCTGCAAATGTTTATGTAATATGTTCATTTCCACCTACAGCATTGATGAAGAAATGTCATAAACATCAGTAAGACAGTCTCAGTGTCAATTGAAAATTTCAGGGTATTCAAGTCATTGAGATATTGGGAGTTGTTATCTACATATAACAAAACATTACATAAACCAAGCAATATATAGATCCTAGGAACTGGGGTGAATTACACTCTTGAAAATATTGACTGAACAGCAATAAATCAGCTAATTTTCCCATATAAAAGTCACCAGGAATAATGTATAAGCAGTTCTTTTAAGGCTGAAATAATTAACTTTATCCTTCACAGAATATTAATTTGCTTGACCTAGAATGGACAGTTTAATGCTATTTAATTCCACACATGAACAGCTGGATGCACACTGTGTGATTGTGTTTTAGTTGGGACTCAATGCACCCATTTGTAGTGGAAGGTAAAGGCTACTAATGAAAAACGCAGGGCAGGGTTTAAAATTGACAGGGTATATAAATATTTTTTAGGGTCACATTTTAAAAGGCCACAAATTTTCTGCCACTGAATGTTTATTCAAGGCAAATGACTATTTCACATTTTTATGTTTTTACTTCCATTTTATCCTATTAACATGTTATTTTAATGAGGATGAGATGTTGATTAGATATAGTGACTGCTAATGATTACATCTACTAAATTTTGGCAGATGTTAAGGGAGTTACTCTAAAAAACACCTCCTGTAATAAATCTCAGGAGAAGCTAGTGAAAGTCAGAGCCTTCTGCATTTACTATGATAATGAAGTAACTGTGACCTGAAGAGGCAAACTGATGTCTATGGCATATGATTTGGCTCACCCGCAAGATGGAAATAATAGTTACTTAGAGTGCTTTAAAATTTGAATGCAAAGTATTTTTAGAGGTATTGGCAAACTGAAGGAAATGAAGGTTTTTAGAGCAGAACAAAGGATGCTTGAATTTCCATCATATATTTGTTTTAGAGCTACAAGTCTCATTGCTGTATCAGTCCAGTTTCAGGCTGTGAAGTTACGAATTCATACAAAGTCAAACAGGGCAATGTTGAAACTAAATCCTACGTCTATGCTTTCACTTTCTACATGGCCCTTTAGAGCTTGGGCAAATTTCTCATATATTTAATTCAATGAGTTCTATTTAGTTCAATGTTAAGTTGATATATTGGATGTCCCTGTCCAAATCTCATGTTGAAATGTAATCCCCAGTGTTGGAAGTGGGGCCAGAAAGGAGGTGTTTCGGTTGTGGGGGTGAATCTCTCATGGCATGGTGCTGTACTTGCAGTAGTGAGTGGGTACTACTAGCAAGATCTGCTTCTTGCTAGTAGTAGGAGTGTGTGACACCTCCCTGCTCCAATCTTTCTTCTTCCTGCTCCTGCCATGCGAGACACCTGCTCCCTCTTTGCCTTCCACCATCACTGGAAACTTTTTAAGGCCTCCCCAGAGCAGATTCTGGTGCTGTGCTTCCTGTACAGGCTGCAGAACTGTGAGCCAATTAAACCTCTTTTTAAAATAAATAAATATATAAATTACCCAGTCTCAGGTATTTCTTTATAATAAAACAAGGACAGTGAATACATGTCTTGCGTATTTATGTGAAAGCTCAGTAGTAAGCACTAAATTATATAATCCATTTAAAGAAATCTATGTGTCACCTTAGCTAGCCTAATAATTCAAACGAAAAATAAATACACAGTTGACCATCCAGCAGAAAACCAAAATTGGCATCTTTTAATTTGCAGTCAGCAAGATATATAGTAAACCAACATCCTTTTGTGATAAGCTAACTGCTCTAACGTTGTGACAAAACCCAAGATCTCCACGGTTTACCTTATTCAGTTTTTTTCTTTTTCTTTTTCTTTTTGAGACAGAGTCTCGCTCTGTCACCCGGGCTGGAGTGCAGTGGTGTGATCTCAGCTGGCTGCAAGCTCTGCCTCCTGGGTTCATGCCATTCTCCTGCCTCAGCCTCCAGAGTATCTGGGACTACAGGTGCCCACCACCACACCCGGCTAATTTTTTTGTATTTTTAGTAGGGATGGGGTTTCACCATGTTAGCCAGGATTGTGTTGATCTCCTGACCTCATGATCCACCCGCCTCCGCCTCCCAAAGTGCTGGGATTATAGGTGTGAGCCACCGCGCCTGGCTGGCCATTAAGTTTTTAATATTCATTCATATCACAGTCTGATGAGGGTGGATTTTCTTATTGTGATTTAGAGGTCCAGGTATCTTCCATAGGATAGCTTTGCTAATCCACTAGGGCTTCAGAGATTTCCATAGGATTAAATACTGATTATATATAATGACAGCTGGTGATCTTGTCTGCAAAATTAAGGCAAATGTTAACTTAGTGTTTAAAATATCTCAGAGATAAATCCATTTTGCAATTGTCAAAAGAAGAGAAAGAGCCTGATATTTTACAAAATAAGTTTTAAGCACCAAGATCTGTAAGTAGCATGTCTGACTTCCTTATTTCATGCTATTAGTCACATGGTCCCACTAAACTAAAATATAGCTCTCTTTTTTTATATGAAAATAAAATGAGGTAGGATTTTAAACCTCTGCAGTAATCACATTGCCTTCCCTCTTTTTAAAATTAACTCTGGCTTCCAGATTTTCCATGTTTCTGTGACAACAAGAATGTTAAGTTATTAACCTATTACCACTCATGACCTCTTGAATAGTTCAGCAGTGACCTCTTGAATAGTTCAGCAGGGAATGAGAATCTTCTTCTAACTAGGAAAATACCATTAATTTTCTGGCAAAGATTGTTTTCTTTTTAGAAACAGAAGTGGTTCAGAAGTCAAAGGCCTTTAGCTCTAATTCCAACTAAACACTTCCCAGCTGTGTGATTTAGGCAGCTTATATCAACCTAGGTGGGGATAATAACACTAGCTTTATGAACCAGGTACTCTTATTATAGCCTTTATTTTTAGAGCATTTTTAGATTCAAAGGAAAGTTAAGTGAAAAGTGCAATTAATTCTTATGTATCTCCTGAGACACATGCCCCTCAAACTTCTACCGCATATACACAGTCCTCTTACTACTAACATCCTGCACCAGAGTGGTGTATTGGTTACAACTGATGAACCTACACTGACACATCATTACATCTAAAGTCCATAGCTTACATTAAAGTTCAGTCTTGGTGCCATACATCCTATGAGTTTTGGCAAATGAATAAATGACATGTATCCACCACTGTAGTATCATACAGAATTATTTCATTGCCCTCAAAATCTTCTATGCTCTGCCTATTCATTCCTCCCTCTCCTCCAACCTTTGGCAACAACTGACCTTTCTATTGTCTCCATAGTTTTGCATTTCTGGAATGTCATATAGTGGGAATTATATGGCATGTAACCTTTTCATATTAGCTTCTTTCACTTAATAGTATATGCACTTAAATTTTCTTCATGTCTTGTTGTGGCTTGACAGTTTATTTCATTTTTAGTGCTGAATAATATTTCACCTACGCCAGTTTATTTATCCATTCACCTACTGAAAGATATCTTGATTGCTTCTGAGTTTGGCAGTTATGAATAAAGTTGTTATACACATCCATGAGCAACTTTTTGTGTAGGCATACTTTTTATGTCTTTTGGGTAAGCATCAAGCAGTATGATTGATGAATCATATGGTAAGAGTCTGTTTAGTTTTTAAAGAAAGTGGCAAACTGTGTTCCAAAGTGGCTGCGTTATTTTGCATTTCCACCAGCAATGAATGAGGGCTTATATTCTTTAGAAGTAGTGATACTTTTGTGATCTCTGTTGCCCCACTCCCCCTTCACATTAGTATCCGTTCTATTCCTGCCTTAGGACCTTTGCAGTTGAGTTCCCTGCTGCTTGGGATGTTTTTTCTTTTTCTTTAGGTACTTACATAGCTTTTTTTTTTTTCCTCAAAATATGGGTTTCAGCTCAAGCAGAGATTTTTTCCGACAAACTTTTCCTGATGAACCATTCTGAGATACTATCCTACCTGTCCATTTTACTCTCTCTGATGACATCCTATATATTTTCTTCAAAGCAGAGATCAGTGCACAAAAAAGAATCCTGTAAAGTATAAGTTTTACAAGAGGGACTCTGTCTTGCTCAATGTAGACATATGGACACTGAATAAGTATTTGTTAAATTGACACATTAAAGAAATGAAACATGCGAGCTGCAAGTCTTTTGAAAAGACTTGTTTGATCTTGCATAGATTTTGTCCCCTCTCCGAACATTTTCAGTTTCTAGGTGACATTTCAAAGTCCATTTGAACAAAAGGTGGTCCTTCTTTTTGTAGTCTCTTGGAAATCACCTTGAGCATGTAAAGCCTTTTCTTATATGGTTTGTTAAAAACAGTGTTATGGACCGGGCGCGGTGGCTCACACTTGTAATCCCAGCACTTTGGGAGGCTGAGGCGGGCGGATCACAAGGTCAGGAGATCGAGACCATCCTGGCTAACATGATGGAACCCCATCTCTACTAAAAAATACAAAAAATTAGCCGGGCGTGGTGGCGGGCGCCTGTAGTCCCAGATACTTAGGAGGCTGAGGCAGGAGAATGGCGTGAACCCAGGAGATGGAGCTTGCAGTGAGCCAAGATCGTGCCACTGCACTCCAGCCTGGGTGACAGAGGGAGATTCCATCTCTAAAATAAAATAAAATAAAATATAAAATAAAAACAGTGGGTATGAGAAGCAGTCTACTGAAGAGTTCTGCAATCAATGTCTTATTAACTGTGTGATTGGGTTTTAGTCGTGCTCCACTTCAACAGTAGCAAACCAAGAGCTTTTGCATGAAGGAAGGAAAGTGTTGGTAGGTGATATTATGGCCACACTCTCTGTTGCTTTGCTTTTGATCAGTTAGGATTCACAATTATTATTTGGAAGGCATGCCCACAGCTGCTATGCCCTTGCTCTTTGTCACCTGATTTACAAATTAGAGGACAACTTCCTGCCAGGTAGAGTAGTTAAAATAAATTTAGCTTAAGAATATCCTATGAAAGGCATAGTTTATTCACGACATACACTTTTTAAAGAAAGTCATGATGCAGGATTTTCAAAGAGAAAATCACTATAGAAAGAATCTTAAAATAAGTGAATGTAAGGGGAAGAAATAAAGATCATTTTCTTCTTCTTTTTTTTTTTTTTCTTTTTGAGACACAGTTATGCTCTTGTCACCCAGGCTGGAGTGCAATGGCGCGATCTCGGCTTACTGCAACTCCCACCTCCCTGGTTCAAACAATGATTCTTCTGTCTCAGCCTCCTGAGTAGCTGGGATTACAGGCACCTGCCACCACGCCCAACTAATTTTTTTGTGTTTTCAGTAGAGACGGGTTTCACCATGTTGGTCAGGCTGGTCTCAAACTCCTGATCTCATGATCCGCCCACCTCGGCCTCCCAAAGTGCTGGGATTATAGGCATGAGCCACTACGCCAGGCTGATCATTTTCTTCTTTACAGGCTTTAAAATTTGGGATCATTAGTGTAAAATAAATCTGAATCTTTCTTTTGTTTTTATGTTTGAATCTAACCTAGGTAGTGGCAAGGCTGAAGATAAAGTTCCTTATGCTTTCAAAGAGATGCTAACTAGCATCCAACAAGTAGCTTTACTCACATTGCCTCATGTAATTATTAATATAGGTTTGTAAAGTAGATATTATTGAATCTATCTTATAGATGAATAAACAGAGTGAGAAAATATGTAGTAATTTACCTAAAATCACATAGCTATTAAATGACAGAACTAGTACCCAAGCACAGGTCTATCTGACCTGAGAGCCTGTGGTTCCCCCGTCCTCTCACAACCTATGAATTTCTTATACATCATCTCAAGACAAGTGAGGTGAATTTATTTCTTCTCTTTTGCACCTGTGGCTCCTGGGTCTCAGAGATTAAGTAAACACTTTAAATGTAAGTGATTGAGTGTTGGGTAGGGCCCATAATTTCTGATTCTCAATTTCAGAATATTTTGGTCTAGGCTTGCTGCAGATTAGATTAAAAATATAAAGACTGTTAATTCCATTCATACATTTGTGAAGACTAGAGCCAAAAGTCTTTATTTGATTTGTTTTCTATGGTATTTGTGTTCACATTATTCTAAAATAGTTGTTTTATTTTTACATAAAATTACAGATTAAGGATAATGTGTTACACATTTAGAAAAGCATATTTCTATTTTTCCAGCTCTAGAGATTCTGTTTCAATAGTTGTGGATTATGACCCAAGAATTTGCATATTTAACAAACAGGTACTTCTGAAATAAGAGGTCTGCAGATGACATTTTGGGAAGCACTCTTACTGCTTACTTTGTTATAATTTATTGATTTAATTTCATAATTTTAGTTCACTTGAAGTTCTTGCTAAATCAGTCAATTCATATTAAAAGTCCTGCACAATTATGGTGGAAAATTGAATTGATAAAATATTTCCCTTACATTTATAGCTAATACTGCAATGAACAGGAAATCCTGCTTTATTTTTCACAATTGAATAATTATTTTAGTTTACATCTCAAAGAGAAGGATTGCTGGATCAAAAGGCTTGCAATTAACCAGGCATGATGGTGGATACCTGTAATCCCAGCTACTTGGGAGACTGAGGCAGGAGAATCGCTTGAACCCGGGAGGCAGAGGTTGCAATGAGCCGAGACCGCACCATTGCACTCCTGCCTGGTGACAAGAGTGAAACTACTCAAAAACAACAACAATAACAACAACAAACAACAACAAAAAATGCTTGGGCACTGTGTTAACTCCATAATTGTAAGTCACTTTTTTGAATTTGGTTTCTCAGGTTGTTAATAACAAACTTATTCCAGATTTTTTCCATTGTTTGCATTGTCTGATCAATGGCATTATTTCCATATAAACAGGCTGCTTATAGGTCTCCAGTTTTATATTCAATTTTTTTTGACACAGAGAGTCGTAGGGTCAAATAGGGTCACTGGTTGAAGAAATACTTACTCCATGATTAATTCAAAATAAATTTTAAAGTATTATGGAACATATGTAAGTGTGTTTTGTTTTTTCTTGACTGAAAATTGAAGCCTTTTGGGGGTAGTTTGACTCTGAAATTGAGCACAATTGAAAGAAATAAGCAAGTTAAAATAGATTTAAATCTGAATATTGCTCATAACACCTGGAAGGTCATAATTAGGCTATCAGGCATTCCACTACTTGGTCCTTCATGCATTCATCTAATGGATATTCATTCAACACTCACGATGTTAGGCACCAGACTAGGCAAACAAGAGAGAATGATCTCTTCCTTTATAACATTTACACTCTAATGAAGATTGGCAACAAACAAATAATTATGAAGTGTGAAAAGAATATGTAGCATTACAGAACGACTGGCATGGCACACATCCTACTGACCAGTCCAGAAAAATCCTCTTCGATGAAGTGATGAGTGAGCTGATGCCTGGAGAACTGGGGAGTAATTATCCAGGCAGAGAATGAGGGTGTGGTTGACCTAGAGAACAACTTTATTTATTTATTTATTTTTTGTATTTTTTTTTTTTTAATAGAGACGGGGTTTCACCGTGTTAGCCAGGATGGTCTCGATCTCCTGACCTCGTGATCTGCCTGTCTCCGCCTCCCAAAGTGCTGGGATTACAGGCTTGAGCCACCGAGCCTGGCCAGAGAACA
The DNA here is from genome assembly GCF_009764315.1 of Trachypithecus francoisi. Lineage (NCBI taxonomy): Eukaryota > Metazoa > Chordata > Mammalia > Primates > Cercopithecidae > Trachypithecus > Trachypithecus francoisi. Next base: position 71,839,635 of record NW_022681473.1, on the reverse strand, counting down.
ACTTTAAACTTTCTCAAGAGAAGAAAGGATATGCTCTTTTGGAAAGAATGAAAGCTTGTATATTTCTCTGAATGTACTTGAGGGAATTATAGGAGAGAAGCCAGGGGGAGAATTGTAGAATTGCATCAGGAAAGGCTATGGTAAGACAACTGGACTTCATCTGAAGGATAAAGGGTAGATGACTTTTAGCAGTGAGCTCATGTGCAGATTCCCATTCTGCAAAAATTGCTTTCATTGTTATGTGGAGACAGGATCTGAGAAGAGCAGCAGTGGAGGAGGAAACCATTTGCCAGGCTGTGGAAGTTACTCACCTGAGGGCAGATGACAACCCGGCCTTGGATATTGACAAGGAAACTGGAGGGAGGTGGGAGGAGGTGGAACATACTGATGGAATGGATTGTGCAGGAGTTGGTGTTTGAATGAATATTAGGGATGAGGTGGCCGGAGATGGCAATTGTATGATAGTTTTCGAGTTCTTTAAAAATAGATGTTAACTTGTGCTGTTTTTGTTATTTAGAAATGTACAATTAATTTATTATTGATTATAGTTACCCTGTTGTGCTATCAAACACTAGATCTTATTCATTATTTCTACTTTTTGTATCCATTAGCCATTTCCCACTCCTCCGCAACTCCCCACTCCCCTTCCCAGCCTATGGTAACCATCCTTCTACTTTCTATCTCCAGGAGTTCAATTGTTTTCGTTTACAAATCCCATAAATAAGTGAGAGCATATGATGTTTGTCTTTCTATGCCTGTCCTATTTCACTTAACGTCATCTCCAATTCCATCCTGTGCTTTATTTTTCCTGCTTTAGAAACATAAGATAAATTAAGCTACGTTTTTTTCTCTATCCCCTTTCTTTCCACCTTTGAGGGCAATTATAGCATTGGGTTTTGTGGATTAGATCATAATATCTTCTTTCAAAAAGAATAGAAGTGCCAGAGAAGGAGTTCTAAGGCTCAGAAATCTGGAGGTCTAGGTTGTCTGAGGAGTAAAAAGACTCCCACTTTAAGGGGAAGAGCATATAGGTGTTAGAAAGAGAGCAGCAGTTGTCTATCAGTGTCCTTTTCCCACAGGAATTCAGATGGATGGACTATGGAGAACTTGGGAGTCTCTGAAAGATATCCAAAGATATCTAGGCTCAGTTTGGCTCAGAACAATAAACAGATACTGTTGGAATTAAAGAAAAACTTTTAAATGTTATTTTGATAAATTCTGCACCTGATTTTCAGGCATCAGATAAGCCTCTCAATTTCTCTGGGATTTCAGAATGTGGGAAGAATCCAAAATAATATCTGTGACTAAGTATTTTACTACCTGGGTTTTCTTATGCTCCTATTTTCAGAGCACTTAAGAAGTATGACTTTAAAGATGTTTTTAAGTGTCCAGATATAAAAGTATTCAATGCCTAATAAGCAGTAGCACATGACTATATGCCGTGATTGAGATCTACTGTGTTACTACTGTCTGCTTTTGGCAGATGAGCCCTGGCTTCTCTCTTATCATACCCTCAGGTACATTCAAACAAATATACATACTTTCATTCCTTCCAAAAGAGCATATCCTTTCTTCTCTTGAGAAAGTTTAAAGTTGTTCTCTAGGCCAACCACACCCTCATTCTCTGCCTGGATAATTACTCCCCAGTTCTCCAGGCATTAGCTCACTCATCACTTCATCGAAGCTCAAAGGTGATACACAACTTGTGCATAGTCATATAGTGATACTGGAAGAATAAATATAACACAACATCACTAAATAGTGGCTTCTGTAATGCTGTTCAATAGCTAGTGAGACCTGATAATCAAATACCACTTTACCCAGGGAACAAACCTCCAAGCAGAAACTGTGCTTCTTTTAACTTTCTGTGAAGCATTGGTCCAAAATACAGGTTAACAAGTATAACTCTCTGTTGTGATTATCCACACGGTTGGGTGCATCTATGCAGCCTGCCTCCTATTTTTAAGCCTAAGATTTATCTTCTGTGATATTAAACACAGTTTGCTAGTAAAAGATAATTCAGTTTCCCTCACAAAAAATGCTTGATTTTCTCCTTTTACACTGAGAACATATGCTTCCCTGGACATGCAAAAATCAAATGCATTTGCTGCATTGGTTGCCTTTTCCAATTATTTTGTGTAGACTGTAAGAGTATGGTTGCCTATAGAGAAAAAGTGCATTTAAACCTCCGGAATCATTGTGCGTGCGTGTGTGTGTGTGTGTGTGTGTAGTGGGAACACTTTCTGTCAATACAAACAATTTAATTTTAAATTATAATACACAATATATGGGCCCAGTTAAGATACAGTGATTTATCAATGAAGATCTAATCATGAATGTAGAGAAAGGGTACTCATATATTGTTTTATTGTCTAATCATTGCACTTGAAGATTACTCACAGTGTCCAGGCACCTACTTTTCCTCTTCAGGACTAGGAGCCATCTCCCTGTGTATTTTACTGTTAAATGTGTCATCTCTTGCTAATGTTATATTTTCTACCTTGAGAAAAATGTAATGCTATCATTACTCGCAATGTCATAGCTCTTCAAAATCTACTTGCCTAAAAAAACATAGAACAACTTGCCTATCCAGTTCCCTAATTCCACTTATTTAATGCAGGGCTTATTCACAATGCTGCATCATCCAACCGTCATCCAACCTATTTATCATTCATAATGCCACCTGTGAATACTGGCTTCCATTGACTTGCTACTGGACCTCATTGATGTTGAGCAAAAATGCAAGTCATACTGAGAGTATGCAGTACTTGTGAATAATAAGTAGTTTTCTTGTCATATTAAACATATCATTCATATGAGTATGAACACAGAGAAATCCTTCAATTGTGTCTTTTCTTGAGCTATTTATTTACTGTTTTCCTATATAGAATATGATCTTTTTAAGTGTTTGTCTTATCCCTGCCTTTCACAAACTAACACCAGTTGGGAAGATAGGTAAGAGTCCCATGGAAGAGTAGGAAGAGTTGCCTTATTTGTGCAAGGATTGTTTGCTGTGTATTTGACATGACATAAGACTAACCGAAAAGAGCACTCCTCACAGTATTGATTAGAGGCACTAGAGAACACTAATAAAAAGAACCAGTTAGCATTGTAGAGAAGGCAAGTGTGGCTATTCCAACAATGCTGACCGATTTGTGGCTTGGAGCCTACAGAGTGGGTGAGGTGATCACCTTGAATTCCTGTGGAAGAGGATGAACAGGGTAGCGGAATGTTTATCACCATTTCTCTCATCTTTGTCGCTATAAACCAGAGGAAATACTGCAGTCAAAATGCATACTGGTGAGAAAGACCCTTTACAACATGGGAATCTTAAGCAAATTCAGGGGCTAGAGGTTGACAGTTGGAGAGGGGCCTGCACATGTAACCAGCAGGTGCTTTTGAAATAGGAAGATTTTAGACTACAATTTGGGAAGTATAGTTCTTTTAGAGTTTAATGTATTAGCTTAATGTATTATAATTTTCAAAATTTTCTGTCTATAAGTTTTATTCACTTGAATTTCTCACTCAAAGTCAATTCATATTCAAAGTCCTGCATAATCATAATGGACAATGAAATTGATAAAATGTTTCCCCTTACATTTATAGGTTGTGTTACACTGAACAGAACATCTTGCTTTATTTTCCATTATTGAATGATTTTCTTAGATTATATTCCAAGGGAAACAATTTCCGGATCAAAAGACTTCAGCATCGTGTTGGATCTTGATCACTTTGTCATTTTTAAAATTTTGACTTCTCATAGCTGATTGATCCTGCAGATATAGGTGGACATAGAAGATGAGAGGGAACCTCAAATGGGAAGACTGGGTCTGGAGGTCCACGTGTGTCCCAGGCTCATGATATTCTACCTAGATGGCACTGCTGGCCTCAGCCATTCCAAGGTACCAAAGCCAGACCGGGAAAATTTCAAGGAAGACATTTCATAATGTGAACTGCCTTTAGGCATAGGTCAGAAATGTATTGTCCTAGGTACAAAAATTCATTCCAGCTCACAAAATAACTCACTTTGGGAAATTAAGTATATTTTCTTCGCTCTCTGAGCTATAGTTTTCTTAAATACAGGTAATGAAGAGTAAAATCTGTTTCTCACAATTGTTGGGAAGGTTAAAATGAAATAATGTATTTAGGGCCAGGCGCGGTGGCTCAAGCCTGTAATCCCAGCACTTTGGGAGGCCGAGACGGGCGGATCACGAGGTCAGGAGATCGAGACCATCCTGGCTAACACGGTGAAACCCCGTCTCTACTAAAAAAATACAAAAAACTAGCCGGGCGAAGTGGCGTGTGCCTGTAGTCCCAGCTACTGGGGAGGCTGAGGCAGGAGAATGGCGTAAACCCGGGGGGCGGAGCTTGCAGTGAGCTGTGATCCGGCCACTGCACTCCAGCCTGGGCGACAGAGCAAGACTCCGTCTCAAAAAAAAAAAGAAAGAAAGAAAGAAATAATGTATTTGAAAGCATCCTGTGTATAGAATATTTTGTATATTCAAAATGTTAATTTTCTTTCTCCCTAAAGGATCAAATTCTTCACTTTTCAAAAGTTTTTTGAAAGTTTTTTAATATATGAAAAATACCCCCAAGCAAAATTTTGAAGGTAAAAATTTTTGCCTCTGGCTTTCTCTATTTTATTCTCTTTTCCTATTATTTCACTGTGCCTTATATTCTTTCTCTATTCTTCTCAGAATGTGTTCCTCAGGAATATGCTGAATTAGTTATTCACATACAAGTATGAATCCATATGACTATAATTCATTTCCTAGTAATTTATTCTTTATGGTAAATAAGTATTTATTGAGTATTCCTTTACCAGATGTTAAGATAGATATTGAGTATCAGATGGTAACAGGGCCAGCTTCATGTGTTTGCATGACCTGTGCAGTCCTGTTCCCAGAAGTCAGTTTTGCTCGGTTCAATACTCTGCCATTTCCATCTTAAAATTCTTATAACTTTGAATAAGAGATTCATACTTTGTTTTCCACTGGACATCACAGATTTTATAGCCTGTCCTGAGTGCTGAATCCAAAGGTCACACTTCCTGTCCTCAAAAAGTTTATGTGAAACATATACATTTAAAATAATAGCCACCAAAAAATGTATAATGTATAAGGTTCTAAGAAAAACGAAGTATTATATGAAATAGAGTAAGAGAGATAACCTAATTAAGACCGGAACAGTTAGGTAAGACTTCTCTGAGGATATAAGCTGATGCTTAAATAATGAGTAGGAGTCAGCTATGTCAGGAACTAAAAGAAACAACATTTCAAAAAGCCTCAAGGCAGATAAAAGCTTGGCAGAGCTGAGAAACTAAGAAGTGAGCCTCACATGAGGTTGGAATAGGAGGCAGGGACCAGATCATACAGATCTTTGTAGTCCAAAGCACCAATTTAATTTTTATGCCACATAGGGTAAAAACCTAGAGAAAATGTGTGTGTTTGTGTGCGCGCGCGCACACATTCACATGCATTGATACTGAGAAGAATGAGTCTTGGTGACCCTCTAAAGTTACACTGGCTATTGTCGTGGCCAAATCAGGAAGACCAGAAGGAAGATGTTGAAGATGTTGATGTTTTCTGTGAAAGATAATTCAGAAAAAGTAGAGTAGGCGTTTGGAAAGACAACATGAGACTTGTGCTTTGAAAGGAAGCACTTCGACCAATATTTTTGGGTATTTACTCCTAAAAACATGTGTGCTTCCAATTATTTTTGGAAAAGTTCAATGCAGGTCTTGCCCTTGACTATATGTACAGCATCCCCTGGGAACGTGATGTTCCATTCCTTTATCTGGAATTCAAACACTGAGATAATGCACTGCTCCAGTCTTTATTTCTCTTCTCACTGGTCCATAGGAGGCAGAAAGGAACAAGATAGTATAGATGATGAAATGTTATAAGGAGAATGTTGAGAAATATGTCTCCACTCAGAAACTTAGTAGATATAAAATAAACATACGGAAACAAAAACAGCCAGAACTACTGATTAATGGCAACAAATGTCATACTTAAGATAGTGTACAAACCTATATAAATTTACTAGCACTTAACACACAGCCACTGTGTAACCTTGAGAAAGTTATTAACTCTCCTGAGCTTCAGCTTACATAAAAGTGAGTATAAAAATACCTTTCTGGATTCTTTGACTTTAGTAATGTCACCACTGTCCCTTTCCCAAATATTCCTTTTCTACTGTCTATTCCTTATCACTCAGCTCAGGAAGCCTTCCCTGGCAACCCCTGATCTTCCTGCATCTTGCTTCAGTGCTATTCTTGCTTGCCCTGGCACAATCCTTGGCTTTCTTCTCCTACGGAGTATTATCTTACTCTTTTGAAATGGCTAGTTTCCTTGTCTGACTCCCTCTCAAGAATACGATTTCCTGAAAGCTAAAAGAACTTAATCTCTGTGCCCATAGTACCTTGGACAGTGCCAGGGTAGTTCTTAATCAACTGTTGATGATTAATTGAATGAATGCATAGAAGTATTATGAAGTTTTTATCAGATAATACATACATAAGTCCCCAGGGCAGTGTTTTAATGGACAGCTCAAATTGAGAGTTTATATGGAATGAAAACTTTTTCTTAAGCTCTTTACTGCTTTAATTCTGTGTGAGGAGAATCATTGTAAATACAAAACAAAAAAGACATGTACCAATCTATGATGCTAAAGTCTGGCAGGAAAGCTCTATTCTTAGGAAGTAACATGATTTGCAAAAGTTAATCTTTTGTGAATATGTCTTTTGTTAATTTCATCTCTTCTTTTCTGAGACTTCTATAAACACGTTCATCAGAAAACATACAGGAATTTCTCAGTCACTCTGAAAATAGATAAGGTTCATTGTTGTTTTACTAGTTTTTTTTGTTTGAAGAAAATATTAGGTCACAGAAATACTTCTAATTAGATTCAAAGCTATTATTTCTTGTAATGTTTTAGTATTTGCTTTATGAATATAGGGTAAGGCAGTGTGTTTTAAATTATTTGAATTAAGGTCAGGAGAGTGTGTTCTCTTCCTAGTTAGGTCAATGATTTTTCTGTAACAATGAGCAAACTGCTTTACCTCTCTGCTAATGTAAGATACTTTTATGCATATCAGAAAATTTTGATGTGTTTCTCTCTCTCCCCACTTTCTCTTTTAATTCTAAAATACTGAAAATTGAAGAAAGATGTAAGTGCTCATTCTAGCACACTTAGGCTTTTGTTCCAGCAATAACTATCTCAATTGGAAAAAAGTAATTTTTACTGTTTTCTACAAGTTTTTAAGAATTATATGCTTATAATAGTAAATACATTCAAAAATACATTCAATAATAAGTACATTTAATAAGTTCCTATAATGTAGTTTAACAGACATTACCATACCATTGTAGGGCCATTAATAACCTAGTAATAACAGTTACTAACTATTTTACTGACAAAAATAATCAATGAATCAATGCCACATCAGAATTGCTAAATTTCAGAAAGTCTCATTACTCTGCAATCTTTTCTTTGGCGGGGTGACTGACCCGTTATTCTCTCCTATTTATTATAAGGCAGTGTAGTATGCGAAAAAAAATCAACTCAACATGGAAAGAAGGATCAGGATTTGACAAAACCCCAAACGGGCTGAATGCCACGTTAAAAGGTAAGGCCAGAAAATTGTCAAGTGTTGAGAGCACAGTTCTATGCCATGTCTCCTTGTCTACCAATACCTGAGGCCTCAGAGTCTGGTGAAAGAGCTGCCGCAGGCTTTCAATTCTACATACAATTTATAACAAACGTTTTCTCACAAGGCCAAATCCTAAACAGTCAGTGTATCAGACTTTGCCTTTGCTTGTCTGGGAAAGAAAATAATGTTTCTACTTCCAATTTATAGAAACTTTATCTATTTTTCTTGGTTTGATGGCTGTAATTGTAACTGCATACCATCATATGGAAACATTACCCTTATATGCAGATGTTTCATACACTGTTGTGAACCTTCCAGTACCACTGCCGTTACTGAGAATGTAGGCTGCTGGATAATTCCCACGTGGCATCCTTCAAGATGATCAAAGTCGTTAGGGGACCTCTTCAAAATCCAGCTGTCTATTTTCTACCACGGTTTTTTCCACACTTTTGGCTTAAACCAATTCAAGAGAAATTTTTCTTTTTCATCTTACATCTCTGTGATCTGCCTGGATAATTCTGGATGGTAAAGCAGTGCTGAATATGACATCGTTTCTCAGGCAGTTCTAGTATCTGATCCACCAGAAAAAATAAAAGCTGAAGAAACAGATGTGGAATCACATGTTCTCAGAACACTCCACAGTGAGACTGGTATCTTTCACAGAGGAAGTTTTTGTTTGTTTGTTTGTTTTTCATTTCAAGGAGATATACTTTAAATGGCTTATTCTTCCTCAAACAAATAAATAAACTTTTTTTTTTTTTTTTTTTAAAGAGAGAACTCCATAAATACCTGATGCAGGCTCTCTCCCCATTCTAAGGAATTTTTTTAGCAGCTGTCTCCCAGACACTGACTTATTTAATATTTGGGTGCATTCTCTCATGGTCTAGTTCCTTTAAATGAACAATGTGTTTGGATGATTGGTCTAATTAGTAACTTTGTTGTACTAATTTTCTCTTTGCTTTTTCTCCTTGGGCTCCATGACTGCATTACACAAGAGAGTGGTGTCTCAACCTTGTGTCATATCAGGCCTCAGTGCCTCCAGAAGTCTAGTAAACTGTAAGGAGAGATAAATCGTTAGTAGATAGTGGAAATCATTATAGATAGTGGAAATAACTTCCTTGTAATGTCACCACTGTCCCTTTCCCAAATATTCCTTTTCTACTGCCTATTCCTTATCACTCAGCTCAGGAAGCCTTCCCTGGCAACCCCTGATCTTCCTGCATTCAATGCTATTATTAGTAGTATTGTGATAAATCATTAGTAGATAGTGGAAATAACTTCTTTGTCTCAGAAGTTGAATGATGAGTAACAGGCCCTCAAAAAAAAAAACTCAGGGCTTGCACATTTGAGTCAATAATTTATGTATTTTTAAATTTGTTGCTTTCTGCCCTTTCTTTGTACTAAGGTTTAATACACAGGAGCATTATCCTTCTTATAATACAATTCTCTGAGTTTTAACAATCGCACACCCACCGCCATGATGAAGATAAAGAACAGCTCCATCCATCAGTCTCCAAAATTCTCTGGTGACCCTTTGCAGTCAGCTTTTTTCTCCACCCCAGATTCTGGCAATTACTGATCTATTTTCTGTTCCTACAGTTTTCGCTTTGAAAAACTGTAGTAAAAATGTGTGAATACAGGATGTAGCTTTTTAGATCTGACTTCTTTTCCTTAGTGTAATACATTTGAGATTCATCCATGTTTTAGCAAGTATCTATGGTTAATTCCCTTTTATTGCTGAATAATATTGTACTTTATATTAGTACCATGATGTGTTTATCCAGTCACTAGTTCAGAGACATTAGAACTGTTTCAGTTTGGTGGTTAAAAATAAAGTAATTTTCAACATTCACATACATTTTTGTGTGTAGACCTGATTTTCATTTCACTACCTAAGAGTGGAATTACTTGGGTATATGTTTAGTGCATGTTTGTGTAAGAAACTGCCAAACTGTCTTCCAAAGTGGAAGTACCATTGTGCACTCACACTAGTAAGGTGTTAAAGTTCTAGGTGCTCTGCATAACCACCGTCATTTGATATTGTGATTTGCTTTTAAAATTTTAGTCATTTGATTATGTGTCTGACATTATCTGCTTGTGATTTAATTTGCACTTTCCATCTATCTTTCTTTTTCTCTTTTTGGACAATGTCTCACTCCATTGCCCAAGCTGGAGTGCAGTGGTGCAATCTCTGGCTCACTGCAACCTCCACCTCCCGGCTTCAAGTGATTCTCATGCCTCAGCCTCACAAGAAACTGGGATTACATTTGCACTTTTTTAATGACAAATTACATTAAGTATTGTTTCACGATTTCAAATTTTCATTTTGGAATAATGTGAGACTTACAGAAAATTTCTAAAATCTTTTAAAGAATAAACATATACCCTTCACCCAGATTTTTCAATTATTAATAATACACTGTAATTGTTTCATCATATTCTCTCTTTTACACATGTTGCTTTTTTATACATATATTCATATATAAGTATACCAGTATTGATAATATACATACACCTCCTATTATTAAAAATAAAATAGTTGTCTCACATATCCATGATACAGTCAAAAACTTAAAATTGATGCCATAGGCCTTATTCAAATTTCAGCAATTATTCCAATAATATTCTGTGTTTATGCATGTATGTCAGGTTTATGTGTGTACATTTTTGTCTTTGTTTAACATTTAATCTGGGATCACACATTGCAATTAGCTAACACAAATCTTTAATTTCCTTTAATCTGAAATAAGTCTTTTTTTGTTTTTTTATGACCGACAGTTTTGAAGAGTACAGGATACTTATTTTGTAGAATGACCCTAAATTTGTGTTTGTCTGATGTTTCCTTATGTTGGCTGTTGATTACACTTTTTTTGGCAGGAAAGTCACAGAACTGACTTGTTCTTCTTAGTGCATTATAGTAGCACATCCACTGTTGATTTGTCTCATTTCCTGTAATATTAACTTTGATCATTTAAGGTGGTATTAGATTTCTCCACTATAATGTTGTATTTTTCTCTTTGAAATTAATAGGTACCTTATAGAGAGATACTGAGACTATATAAATATACTATTACCCCTCAAACTTTAATTTACTAGTTTTAACATCCAGTGATGATTTATGATGAAATCAGTTATTACTATTATGGCTGCTAATTGATCATTTCTAATTCCATCATTCTTTCCTCAACAGTTGGTATTCTACTACAAATAAATCCCTTCTTTCTCATTTATTTATTCATTCATTTATATTAGTTTGTGCAATTGCATTTTTATTCTATTCCACTGATTATAAACTGAGATTTTCGATGCTCAAATAACCCCAGATTGGCTCATTGGAGCTCCTTCAATCTGGTATCTGTGTTTTTTGAATATGTTTCAAACATACTTTGAAAACCTTTTCTTTTTCTACAGTAAAATGAACCAGACTCATCTCATACTTTTTCAATTTCAGCCCTAGAATTAGCTATTTCTTCAGGAGAATTGTTTCTGTCTGTGTTTTCTAAATTAATTTATTGAGTGGAAATTTTAAATTAGAAACCACATTTTGGTTGTGATGGGCCCATTTTTATTACGATGTCCTTGTTCCCAGTTTCTCTCAACAAATAGAGATAGAGCATATATATATACTACACACATATTTCTAGGAATCTCTCTATGTGTCTTATCTACTTAAAATATGTATCTGTATCTGCTTATTTATGCACGTTCATTCTAGTCATTCTCCTTGCATATTGTAACTCCTTTTTCCAGCAGTGAGAAATGTTCAACTATACTTACTATGAAATAATTATTTATTTGCTGAATCCTAGTATATACAGAAAGTGGTTGCAGAATTGCTTATATACACATGCCACTGAAATAAATAGCTCTACTAACTAGAGTTCATGTCTATTTTATTTATTTATTTACAGCTTTTTGCCTTCAGACTTAGTGTATAATATCAAAATATTGGGTTCATAAAAGTAATACTTTTTCTTTCTTTTTTCTCTTTTACCTCCTTCAATGTGGTTATTATTACTTTCAAATAAATTAGGTTCATTTGTTTATATTTGCATGCCATTAAAAAATTTCCCTCAACATTGTTGATTCTGTTATGTATTTGATTATGTAAAACTTCAGCATAATTTCTTTTTTTTTTTTTTTGAGACGGAGTCTCGCTCTGTCGCCCAGGCTGGAGTGCAGTGGCCGGATCTCAGCTCACTGCAAGCTCCGCCTCCCGGGTTTACGCCATTCTCCTGCCTCAGCCTCCCGAGTAGCTGGGACTACAGGCGCCCGCCACCTCGCCCAGCTAGTTTTTTGTCTTTTTTAGTAGAGACGAGGTTTCACCGTGTTAGCCAGGATGGTCTCGATCTCCTGACCTCGTGATCCGCCCGTCTCGGCCTCCCAAAGTGCTGGGATTACAGGCTTGAGCCACCACGCCCAGCCACTTCAGCATAATTTCAACAGTCAGAACTGTACAATGAGTTATACTCAGAGAAATCTCGCTCACTGCCCCATACCCCTTACCCTTCTCATCCTGTTTCTAACATACTTCCTGTAAGTACCTAATCTCTTTAGTTTCTGATTGATTCTTCCTATATTTATTTTTGACATAAATAAGCAGATGCATGAAGAAGTCCTTTTAATTGCATATTTAATATTATATCTTCATATCTTTCTTTTCCACAGGCTTGTGATGCTATAGAACAAATATGAGATTTTATTCATACATAAATTTCACTATGACTTATATATAACATGCCTGAAATATAAGATTTTATTTAATATAGAATTAATGCATAAAATAAACAAATTAAAAATATGATAACAGCATATATGTATATACACGCTGTAATTTATTATTATAGATAATACATATGCTATATGTAATATATAATATACCTGCTACATAGATACACTTACCATGTTTACATTTTTTTAAAAGTAAATATACACGCGTCTACACAGAGTACATAAGTACCATTTCTTGTCAGGTAGTGGTGTTGGTGAAGTCATTAACCAGAAATGGCCGAGCTTATGATTACCTTAGCTTATTTGTATCTTTCCTCTCATTTATTTCATTGATTTCTGCATGATTTTCTAACCTGCTTTGTTTTACATCTGAAGTGATGGACATTAGAGCTTATGTATATTAATTGTGGAGTGATTCTAGACTTACTGACTGCCATTTTTCGACATCGCTCTAAAGTTGAGAGGACATATATATCAATTAGATTTGTATTTCTATTGTACTTTTGTTCTGTTCTCATTTGGAATTGCACTCATTTGAAAAATGCACAATATTCAGGAGAGACTAATTTCTGTACATTTCTTCGATGTCTGGCTTTGATTGCCTTCTGCAAAATGCCTACTTTTGGGCAGAGTGGAATGGACAGAGAACGAACTGACAACTTGACAGAGCTTTAGGCTTTTTGATCAGACTTTATTTCTCAAGGATATTTTAAAGCTTCTGTGGGCCTTTAAAATGATTAAACTGAGGCTCAGACAGGAGGTAAATTTCTTGTGGTATGTTTGCCTTTGTCTGCTAATTGCCCTTAACTGTAGACTTAAAAATGACATGCATTATGGCATCTACATAGGAAGCTAGAAGAGGACAGAGCAGGAAAAAAAGAGATAGGGTTGAGCTGAGAGTGAGTACTGGGAAAGCATCTGCTATGTCACATTGCACTATGCTGTGTTACACTGTCACCAATTTGTACATACGGCTCCCTTAACCCAGATTGCTTTCTTCCTGCAGTTGCCTGAGAAATTGTATGTCCCCCAAATTTACAAAGACATCATCTACCATCTGAAGCTGTCTCAGATTCATTCAAAATAGTAAATAATAGCTCCTTTGATAACCTATCAAACAACAACTATTACTCTCCTCTTTTCTGAGATGTGGACAGTGTGACTCAGAAAAGTTTATGTTAGATTTGTTCAGTCTACAAAATTATATAATGGCTTAGCTAGGGTAACACGGTCACCACTATAATTTCACTTTTCTGACTTCACTGCACCAACTAGGACAATTCTATTACTGCACGAATCACATTATATTTCAGTTGTGTGATTTTTACTTCCAACTCCTGTGCTATTCTATAGTCTCTTGGATAGTCAGAAACTTCAGTGGTCCCCAACCTTTTTGGCACCAGGGATCAGTTTTATGGAAGACAATTTTTCCATAGACTGAGGCGGGGAGATGGTCTGGTGATGAAACTGTCTGACCTCAGATCATCAGGTATTAGTTAGATTCTCATAAGGAGTGTGCAGCCTAGATACCTTGCATGGACAGTTCACAATAGGATTCGTGCTCCTACGCGGATCTAAAGCCCTGGCTGATCTGACAGGAGGCAGAGGTCAGGCCATAAGGCTTGCTGGCTACTCACCTCCTGCTGTGCTGGTTCTTAACAGGCCAGGGACCATCAGACGCCATGGGAGTTGGGGGCCCCCAACAACTGTGTTTCATTTGCCTCTGTAGCCAGCTAGCACACTATCTGACACATAGTTGATTTTAATAACTTTAAAAAATGAACAATGTTTCTGAAACTCCTAGAAATCTGAGGTGTGCAGAAGAAGGGTTTTAGAAACCATTGTTTTCCTGTTTAGTATGTTATTTTTATGTTAGATATACTTGTTTTTCTTTCATTCATTTCTTCAAGTGCCATGAGAAAACTTACAGAGATATCAGGAACTCTACACAAGTCCCTTCAACTCTTTTTTTTATTATTATACTTTAAGTTCTAGGGTACATCTGCACAACATGCAGGTTTGTTACATATGTATACATGTGCCATGTTGGTGTGCTGTACCCATTAACCCATCATTTACATTAGGTGTATCTCCTAATGCTGTCCCTTCAACTCTTAATTGGCTTCCTGGGTTTGAATACGTGGGAGCAACACCTTTATTCTCTCTGCCAATCATATTCACACCACATAAAGATCCTAAGTTTATTTTTTAGACTGAAGAAGAGTACTTTTTGCTCTCTGAGGTGTGTGTGCGTGCTTCTGCGTGTGCGTGTGTGACCGTGTATGTGTGTGAAACTGACTATGGAGTGCTGATCATTGCTCTTTGCATCTGATCTCTTACCTGCTGTGCAAAACTTAGGAACAGCTTGATGGGTCCAGTCACCAACGACATGCCCTCATTAATTATATAGTAATTTTGTGGATTACAAGATGCCCCATGATGTCACATAATTTATTTTGGGGAAATTCAGTGCACATCTTCTTGGTTAATTTGGACATGAAGACCCCATAACTCATAGGAACTTTTTCATGAGGAGTGGAACAACGAAAACGCAGGTAGTAAGAAGTAGGCTCATACAGTGAAAAGAGTACTGGCATGTGAGTGTTTACTCGCTGGGTAATCTTGGTCAAGTGTTTCAACCCATCCTTGTATCAGAATTCTCATTTCTAAAGTAGATATAATTATATCTACATTTCCTTCCCCTCAGCAATGATGTAAATTTCATATAAAGTAATATACAGCAATTTATCTATTCATTCATTATTTCATTCATACGGTACACATGTATTGAACACTTGCTAAGTTCTGAGGTTACTAAAATTCACTTAAAAAGCTCCTGATCACAAAGAGAGGGAGGAAAAAAAAAGTCACAGTAATATAACGACAGTTCGTATCATCATCTGTGTAAGAGCACTCTTTTTTTTTTTTTATTATACTTTAAGTTCTAGGGTACATGTGCATAACGTGCAGGTTTGTTACATATGTATACTTGTGCCATGTTGGTGTGCTGCACCCATCAACTTGTCAAGCACTCTTAATTTAAGTGACAAAGAAATGTAAATTGCCCCTTCAATGTGGGGAACAAAATGACATCACCATTCATTTGGTACTATAAGCTGGGAACTTGAGGGTCATCTGACTCTCCCCTTTATCTAATCATCCACTTTGTAAAAATAGGGAGTCCTATTGATTCTTCCTCCTTAATATTTTAAAAATGTATTTATCTTTATCCTCCTTTCACACTACTGGTGATACCTCTCACCTGGATTACTACAAAATTCTCTTCCCTGACCAACCTGTTTTCTGTCTATTCCCACTAATTCATTTTCCTTGTGAAGCCCGGATGATCTTTCTAGAAACAAATATGATTTTGTCACTTCCCTGCTAAAATCCTTCAAAAAGCTTTACTTTGGTTTTAGAGTAAAATCTAAGCTTCTTAACAGGGATTAAAATCCTTTTTACGATCTATTGTCTACCTTATCTCAAAGTACTCAATATTTTTCCAGGTATTTTCATGGCTATTTTCTTCAAATAATATGCAAACTTTCTGAAGGATCACGCTTGTATTTTAATTGTTGTGTTTCCAGCAGTTAGAATGGTTCTTGTCCTGTTGTGGCATTCAATTCATCCTCGTTGCACGAATGGATCTCCCTCTATTTTTTTTTCCCAGAAGCATTCCTAAGATATGTTGAACTAAAGTGATTTCCTGGGCTACTGCCACCATTTCTATCTCTGCTGATGACTGGAATTCAACCTATAAAAAGAATAACATTATTCAATTATATTTTATTTTTAAATACCTGATACTATTAGGTAGTTAATCTACATATCACTATCATACTAACAGCAAAGCAGACATGGTTTGTGTTTTTATATATCTCACATGATAGTGAAGAGCTTAAAGAATATTAATTTATTAAAATGAATTAAAATTCAGGTGCTCCAAAATGTTAAGGCATTGTTGAATTATTGTTACTGATTTTTACTGCATACTTTTCTCATGATATATGTTAGAAATGTGGCTAAAATGCGACTTATGAAATTTGTTCATGTAGTTATCACTGTTGATTTTACACTACTATTTGTCAATTTTGTCTCTTCATTCTGATTATTGTAAATCCCCTGTTCCTCCTTTAATATATGTAAAAATATGCATTGCTAACCTAACCAAGAACATGGTGAGTCAGGACATACAATAATATATTGATTATTTTAAGCAGTTGCTGTGTAATGTATTTTACAAATTAATAGTACCTATCACCACATGCTAAGCCAGCTGCCCTACACCAACAAAGATCAAGTTAAGACAATTTAGTAAAATGATTAAATTGCTGAAATATACAAGGACAATATTACTAAACTGTTGTTCAGCTGGCATTAAAAGAGCTGCAGCTCTTTTCAATGTTCTGGCATTGAAACTTTCTGGCACTCAGTCACAGTAAATCATTCCAAGTGCTTAAGCATTCCTTTTACTAACAGGGGAATACATATGAGGGGATCTTTTACGTTTTCCTTCAATTTTTCTGCTTTTTAAAGTCAATACCTCTTCTAAGGATCTTTTCATGGTAGCTTTCTTCCTCTTGTAACCTTGCCATCTAAGGCTGGCTTAGAAGCGTTTCTCTGTCCCTTCATTTACCGTGTGCTTTTTGTAATTATAAGACATGCTGTATGTACTGAAATTGTTTAGTTGTCAGTCTTTATCACTAAAATATGAATTCATTGAATGTAGAAAATACACATGTGTTTTCAATTTTGATTATTCATGAATAGTATATTTGAGATGTTCAATAAAAGTCATTGTAAGATTTGGAGAATGGGGATTGATATAGAAACAGATTATTAGTAAAAGTATACTACAAAAATCAAAACAAAACACATCAAATTTCTACTTCATAGCAAAATTATTTGACATGTAAATGATGCATAGATTATAAAAGTCAGTCCAATTCAGAGTTAATTATCTTTCTAAATTGACACTAATACTTTCAAGAAGATATTTACATTTTGTGGTATACTGGTGGTTTTGTCAATAAGATATCAATAGACAAAAACAGATGTTTTTTAGACTTCATAGTAAACTTCGAGTAACATTATTGATTTGTCTGCAAATTGAATTAAAAGGTATAGCTGAAGTTAGGCACCATGTCAACACAACAATTTAATACAAATGTAGGAGGATTCTATCATGTATCATTACGAGCAGAGGCTACAGATTCTCACAGATCTGGATTACAACTCGGAAAATGAGACATCTGATTTTGAATCCCAATTCTGCCACCTACTCACTGTGCAACCTGGGGGAAATAAATTAATCTTACTGAAGTGATGATAATAATAATTTACAGGACAGTTTGCAGATAAGAATACTTAACAATAAGAAAACTAATATGTAACACGTATTATGATCTTACAATTTGTCAAAACCTGAGCATAGTGTCTTACATACTTGATTCTTCACAACAGCCCCATGATTGATATTAACCAGGTTTTATAGAGTTTAAAAAATAGATATTCGCAATGGTTAACAGACTTAACCGGATGTACACAGCAAGTAAGAAGTAGAAGCAGGTTGGGAGCCTAGGGCCAAGTGACTTCACAACCAATAGCTCTAACCAACGTATGATGTGGTTAAACCATATTGTAGACTTTCAATAAATGATTACCAATATAATAAACATACATTTGCATCTGCTGAGCAAGAAATAGGGACCATCTGGTTTTTTCATTATCCATAACCTACTACTTATGACTTTTGCGTAAAAATTCATATTCCTATTGAAATTGACATCATTAATGGTTAAATTCATGGTTAAACAATGGTATTGTTATAAAAATCTTTGGGCTGAAATCAGAGATTATGGGGGTTTAGATTGGTCCTATCAAAAACACTAAAACTCTTGATGAGAGCATATACTCAGAACCCAAAATATCAAAGTAGAAAACACCTTGCATTGAAATGTGTAATTCATCAGTTTGGGAGTATTTATTTATGTTTGAATGTTTGGAAGCAGAACCCCATTTGCCCTTTCTTTCAAAAACATTTTACATGCTTAAATATAAGCCAGTTTTTGTTTATAGAATTCAGAAATCTGATGGCACCTGCCCAATTACTCAAGGTGAATGACCTTGAAATAGATCAATGTCCAATGAGTTATTAAAAATTGAGCAATGATTGGTGGAAGCAAGAGAAAATATAATTGACACTCAAGATGTCCGAATTATAAATGCAATTGTATTGACTCAACAGAATTCTCTAAGTCCCTGGGAAGGTTGATAAAGGATATAATTTAAGATTGTGGTAAGCCTATAAAGACGTGCAAGCCTGTGAGTTTGATGACTTTTAGAGACATTCTGGAGTGCATTCAATAAGTTTGCATTTTTGTACTTGAGTGATTCAGAAACTCTAAAATCAGTAACGAAATTGAAGAAGAACAGGACTTTCAAATAAGCTGCATTACGGCTTGTCATTTTTTACTGATTGAATTCAGCTTTAGCAGCATGGATAAACATAATGAGCAATAGTCTAAGAGGAGCTACTAGTTGAATTTCATGATCTGCTAATAAGTATATGACTTAGGTTAGGTGACTACTTTTATTGGTGCTATTGTCATTTTTGAAAAATAAAGATATTGTCTGCATCATCTTTAAGATCTTCTTACAGCAGCAAAACCTGAAATTCTCATAATTCTAGTAGGAATGCTAGAGACAAACCTCTAATTCCTGTTTCCAGAGAAAGTACATCTTATGGTGCCCAGTATAGGATTGAGCTCAGTGTTAAGTAGACCTTCTTAACAAAGACCACTTTTTAAAACTTAGGAACAATTTACAGATAAATTGTTTAGCTAAACGTGTTGTACATAAGGGGCATCTTCATGACAGGAAAGGCATAATGAAGCCAAAGGCAAATTGAGCCAGGTAAATGGTGAATTAAGTCAGTTAATTATATATGACATTGTGGCTCAGTGTGGATATTGCCTAAACAATCGATTGAAATAGAGAATTAGATGGCTTTATATCTCACTGTTAGTCTCGGCGAAACCAAACATGTGAGTTAGTTATTATTACACCACTTTATAAACGAGGAAACTCAAAGGGCAAAGATGCTTAGCTATATTTATGCAGCTAGTAAGTCCTGGGACAAAAACTCAGAGTCTTGTGAAACCAACTTCAGCACGTTTTTCCAATATACTATGCTGCACCACCATCATACTATTTCTATTATTGTTTAAATATTTAAGGAGCTTCCTGGCACATTCTCACCACTTTCAGACTTAATGACTCATTGGGAACCACTCAGTTCACTGAAGTACAAATAAAACCATTCCTTACAGTTACTTTATAATCTAAGGAGAATCTTTAGAATAATATTTCCTACATCTAGTTTTCTGGTTGGTATGCAATAAAGAGATAAATAGAATTATAGAAAGTAATTTGAATTTTGAGGACTAGGGGACAAAATAAGGTATATACACCTATAAGTACAAAAAACAAGGAAACATAAAAAGTTAGTCTACAATTCCATTCTTTGGCACACTGAAAAAATTTACACAGTCCTTTGGGTTGTCCTTACTTAATAAAACTTCAAGATATCCTCCTTACTTCCTGAATAGTTAGTTAAATAGGATAACATTTGTGGAGTTAGATGGACATCAATTTACATTCTGGTTTAGATATTGTAGATGTAATTGAATGTCAAAAACTGAGTACTGGATCCAATATCTATTGGCTTTATGATGTTGGACATTTCCCTTAATCTCTTATTTGCAAAGTGAAGGGATAATATCTACTTTGAATGGGTATTGAGTGCATTGCACAAGGAAAAGTCTTTGTATATACTATCAAAAATATTTAACCTCACTGAGGGGTGGCTTTTTTATCTGTAAAATAACAGTGATTACTATATAATGGACAATCATAAATATAATAAAAGATAATCAACATAGAACACCTGACACAGACCTCCAATTAGGATCATTATTAGCATTGTCTTCATTGGTAGTTCCTAACCAAGGGTGTGTATCAAAAACTCACCTGTACTGATGGACCACCTGCCTGAATGATAGCCTGATCACAGACTCAGGATCTCTGTGAGAATGTGTTCAGGGTAGATATATATATATATATATATATATATATACACACACACACACACACACACACACACACACACATATATATATTTATATACACATACATATATATTTATATATATTTTTCAAAGATAAACATGTAATTATCACCATAGGTCTGGTTAAAAGCAAGTGGTCTAATTTTCTGGATCATACCATTTTTATCTTCTTTCCCCCCTCCTACATTCACTCATTTTAGATTAGAGATTATGCCAATATGGTCCTGAAATACTTACACCCCACTAAACTTGAGCAATATAGCTGCCTGTAATGTCTATAATTAGTACAAAGAACACTGAGATTTATTTAAAATTTGGGAAGCCCTTACATTTTATATCCATGAATCTTTGTTAAGTTTAAGCACGCATTATTTTATTATATTTTAAACTATTGTTTCTATTGTAATTGGTCTGGTTTCTACCATAGAATTAGGAATAAATCTTACATTGGATTTCAATTTTCAGTGTTTCAAATTATTCTCTTATTATCTTTGTATTTTAATATTTAACTCAGAAACTTATTAAATTTGTCCTCTACATTCTGATGCAATTCCCCACTAAGTTTCCTTTGCTATTTACTAGCTTTAATGCCATTTTTAATTTTATTATTTGATTTTGACTTCTTAAAACTTTTTCATTCATCTTTTTCATCTCATTCTTCTTTCTTTTCATCTTAAATTGTTGAATTTTCTCCTCAGCCTCTTATTTCATTATGGATTTCTGTGTGTTTCTCTAGTTGTATCCCAGAATTTACAATGACTTGCTTTCCCTTCCTAACCTGTAAGGTAATATTTAATTTTGCCTTATTTCTCCATTTTTCCCATTAATTTCATATTATTCAAGAAAAAACAAGTACTTACAATCCCCGGTGAAATCTCTATGGATCTGGGTTTGGCAGACTATAAATTGTGCAGATTGCCCTTACCTTATTTTTGTGCTAATCAAATCTCATTTTCTCAAGTAGACAGATGAGTATTAGGCTACTGTTTACTGAAATTGTATGCATGCTCATTTGAGGTATTTTTCCCTTACCAGTCAAGTATTCCTAGAGGAATTTCATATACTGGTCAAACTCCACCATTTTGCCTCTTAGTGTGCATGCTTGAGTCCACTTGCCAAACTCCTGAGATCTTACTGGGAAAGTGCTGATCACCAACTTCAGGTTTTTTCTATCTATTGGGAGACTGCTTTTCCTGGTGCCAGCTGTGACCGTTATTATTTTATAGAGACAGTTTAATAATTGCCTGACAATTACCTGATGGTTGCCTGACATTTTTGGGGCAGGGGGATTCTCCTTCCCTGCTTTCCTTGATTATGTCTGCCTAGCTACCTACTCTAACACAACCTCCAGGAGGTAGCCTTTCCCTGCCTTAGTTTACTTTCTATATAATTAGAAAAATAAGTCACTATCTCATAGTGTTGGCAAGATTGAGTTAATTATGTAAAGCACATAGTAAATCTTATTTAAATGTTTACTGTTTTCCTTAACAATAAGAAATGCTTTTCTATACCATGCAGAGGTAAAAAGTGCCAATGAGCTCATTGGTCCTTTCTCTTGTAAAACAAATGTTTTCCACTTCCATAGAATTTTGCAAGTTGCAAAGCACTAGCAGAAAATATTAAAATCATGCACATTGGTGTGAGTTAGTTTTATAATTTTGTCTAGGCTCTGTCACTTAGAATTGTGTGATACTGAGCAAGTCTCTTAGCCCACGACTTAGCCTCCTTATCTCCAAAAATGGTTTTGATAATAATATCTACTCCATAGAACTGCTAGGAAGATTAAAGTTTAATAGAAATTAACTGAGTGTGAACAATACTGACTCATCAAAACTCACAATAACATGAATAATAAAAAAATCCAAGATAAGATTAAATAAAGTGAGCTACTTAAAAAAATGTGAGCTAAATAGTATTGCTATTTCAGTTTATTTTTCTAAAAGTAAACCTATACATCATCCCTAATTTTTCCATCATTTTCTAGTTAAAGTCCTGTTGAAACAGTGTGGTCATAGGAGAATAAAAATTTCCAGGCAGCAGTTTCACATGACTAGCAAAAAGAAACTTTGAAAAGCTGCAGAAGATAGGGGCTGAGAAGACCCTCAGAAACATGGTGTGGACCAAGCTGGTTAAGAACTACTGGCCGGGCACGGTGGCTCAAGCATGTAATCCCAGCACTTTGGGAGGCCGAGATGGGTGGATCACGAGGTCAAGAGATCGAGACCATCCTGGCTAACACGGTGAAACTCCGTATCTACTAAAAAATACAAAAAACTAGCCGGGCGAGGTGACGGGCGCCTGTAGTCCCACCTACACAGGAGGCTGAGGCAGGAGAATGGCGGGAACCCGGGAGGCGCAGCTTGCAGTGAGCTGAGATCTGGCCACTGCACTCCAGCCTGGGCGACAGAGCGAGACTCCTTCTAAAAAAAAAAAAAAGAAAGAACAGAAAAAAGAAAAAGACCTACTGGACCCACATCGTACTGGATTTGACTTTGTTTTTATCTTGGACTCCTTTTTATGGTCATTAACATATTAATCACACACCTACCGGTGCCATGACAGTTCCGAGAACAGTCATATTTGGTGTAAAAATGGGTGTCATCACAGTTCTGAGAAATCTCCACCTTTTCCCAGGAGTCTTCATGAATATTCCACCCCTTAGTTAAAGAAACCCATGAAGGTAGCAGCCCCAAATTCCTTTGCATGTGACTTTCTTTTGAGTACACCCACACTCCCCTTTCTTGAGTGAGTACTTTTCACTTTGCAATAAATCTCCTTACTTTCACTATTTTCTGTCTCATTTTTGAAATTCTTCTTGCTACAGTGTCAATGTCCTACTGGCATTTGGAGACCTCCCCAAGCCCACCAGTATCAGAGTAAAGTGATTTGCTTAAAATCAGAAATGGAGGATTATAGTAGATACTGAATTCCTCTTTTTTGCATATTAAGTAAAACTCTCTCTGCTACCTCTTGGGTTTAATAAAAACAAGTATAATGTGACCTGAGGACCTGAGAAGTAGTTTTGAAGACAAACACATTTTCCAAAGCTGCATAA
This sequence comes from Trachypithecus francoisi, assembly GCF_009764315.1. Taxonomy (NCBI): domain Eukaryota; kingdom Metazoa; phylum Chordata; class Mammalia; order Primates; family Cercopithecidae; genus Trachypithecus; species Trachypithecus francoisi. The sequence goes on along the minus strand of NW_022681473.1, from coordinate 71,816,067 downwards.
AATAGCTGGAAAAAGTCAAGAACTTTGTTTTCTTTAAGGTCATTCTGATGCTACTTTGAAATAAAATTAGCCTTTGGTAGAAACTTTATAAGGCATTACACCTGAAAAGTATCCTTTTATTTTCTCAACAATAATGAAAAGTAGGCATGACATCCTCATTTATGATATTTCTCTATTATAAAGATGAAGAAACTGAGGCTCAGAAAAGCTGACTAACTCGTCTTTGGTCATACTGTTAACAATCAGATCAGATCTACCTCATTCCAAATCCCAGACTGTTTCCACCACTTCACACTGATGCAAGATTAAAAATAAATCTAGTTTTTTCCCCCTGCTAGGTCTAGCTAAAAAATCACTGAGAAATGGTTTCCAAGTGCTGCTTCTTTTTCTCCCTAAAAAAGGATTCTGAGGGATATAATAGTTTGAAACCCCTTTGTCACTTAACATTTCAAATACACTAACAGATGGCTTCTCCCAGCTCTAGGCAGATGATGGTTCAGAAATAAGTGGTGTTAGGAGATTTCTTAGGAACGCGCAGGGACAAGAAAGACAGCTGTCACAAAATATCTTAATTACAGCATTTACAAAGTTCTAATTAATGTAATGGTACTTTTATGATTATATTAATGTTATGACCATCAGGGCATTTGTTGCTGAACTCATTTGGCAAGATAATTTGGAAGTCATTGCATATTTTAAGGATAACAACTGTTATATGAGCTTCAGGATCTCTTGCTTTACAGCAGAAATTTTTTAAAAACCAAAAACTACTTTATGCCTAATAATGAAACAAAATGTATTTTTGAAGCATGCATTTTGCTGATAAATAAAAATTAAAAATGTTAGAAATCCAGACACTATACAATGAAAAACTATAGAACATATTGGATAAAGTACAGTGCCTTTAGATTCTAGATGCCTGTGTAAATGTTAGCATGTATTAGCCATGTGATTCTGGACAAGTCATTTCATCATTCCTGGGCTTGATTCTTTTTCAATCAAAAGGAAATAAGAACAATAAGATCTACTTATCTTTGGTTTTACCAGAAAAAGTTAGGTTGTACCTAAATAACTTGTAGGTTGTCGTTTTTGTTGTTGTATAAGAAACTGTAAGTTCTAATCTATCTGAATCCCTCAGTGGAAGCTAGATAAAACTGAAATGGAAGTTTTGAATTTCAAATGCCTCATTTATTCACACAAATAAGTAAATTAGAAGTTTTCTTTTACAATTTTTTATCGTTTTGTTTTTCTGCTATTTGAAGTAGAATGTGCTTCAAGTAAAAAGTGAGAAGAGTCTTGGATTAGACAGAATTGAGTCTGAATATTGCCTCTGACACACAGTTATGTGATCCAGGTAATGTTCCTTATCCTTTCTGGGCAATGGTTACTTTAAATAAAAATTATTTGGATAATACCACCAAATCCACAGTATTATTGTGAAAAGAAATGAAACAGCATGTGTTAAGGCGTCTATCCACAGTGTCTGATATATACCCCATTCCCATCATGTTTTCTTTTTGCTTATTTTAGTAAAGCTTTGATTACTAGCTTTGAAATTGAAGATAGCAGTATAGACCTCATTAATTTTAAACACTGGGGCATGATAAAGCTTTTTAATTTTTATTTGTAAATAAATGATTATTTGTACATTTATTTGTATCATATCTCTTCTAGTAGATTTTAAGTTTCATGAGAGGAAAACCATAACTCATTTACTCAAATATTCAGAAATGTCTGAATGAATCAAGAAATTCTACTGTGAGTTATATCTTAAAATCAATTTGAACATTTTGGAACACTGTACTGGGCAATATACATTTAGCAATAAAACATTTCAACTGAATTCACCATGAATTTCAGGACAATTACTAGGCCTATTTTATTGCTAGTTAAATACACTAGCCATCTCTTTTGATAAGCCCCACCAACATAGCCCTCTCCTGATATTTTCTATCTTATTACCCTGCTTAGTTTTTCCATAGACAAATTGTAGTCTGAGCTTATCATTTTTGGTTATATTATCTATGCCCTCATCTCTCTCATTAAAGCTGTGAAATTTGTCTGTGTAGTTTAATATTGTATCCTAAATTTTTAACCTGGTGCCCAGCACACAGGAGGCCAAGAAGTGACCCATACATATTATTTTTATGTCAGTCCCAGGCAACTTAGCCGTTCTTTGTTACCATGTCGTACCGGTTTCTTGACTATAAAATAATTAGGTGATTCAGCAAGAGGAAATACCACTCACAAAAGTACAGTTTGGAGTAACATGGATATACTAACAAAGCAGAATAATGCTTACTAACTTAAATTATTTTAATGCTCATAGATTATGCCATAAAATGAGTTAAGCCAGATTGAAGAAGCTTATTACATAGTCAAACAATATCATTTTAGAGACTCAAAATTGTACATGTTAAATAAAACGGGAACTGGAAAGTAATAAGACAAATTTTATTCAAAACTATTGCAACAGAGGAAAAGAGACCTCCCTATATAAGACTGAAATCAATTTTAAATACAGCAAGGACAAGTGGGTATTTATAGCCAAGGAGTTGATGTGAGAGGTGGAGGAGTTTGGTAGATGGAAAATTACTAAGAGGAAACATCAGTGATAGGAGGAAGTCTTGCTAAACTGACCTCACTCGAGGTTCTTCCTGAAGGCAGGCCAGGGTGATAAAATATCAAGGGTGGGGATTCCCAATAAACTGACTTAACAAGAGTCTTACTAGAACTGGGCTATACGAGCCTGAGAACAAGGCCCAAGGAAGAAGCCTAGTTGTGAAAAGGGCATAGATGGGCCTATCTAAAGTTTGTTCAAGGAGAGGGCCTTTGTTATGCCATGCACTTGGCAGACCAAATAAAATTCAATTATTAGATAGCCTAAATCCATGAATTCAATTCTATTTTTTTCCAGGAGGCATTTACTGAGCATCCGCAGATGACAGACAATGTGATGAGTGCTGGAGATAGAAAGGAGAATAGATATAATTTTGACCTTCACAGATGCTCAATATCTGGCATTTTTCTATAAACCGGGACAGAAAACCATCTGCTTTTAATGTACAGATTGGAAAAATATGGAGTGAGAAAGGAGCATTCAGGAAGACTTCATGAATGCTATCATGAACTGGATAATGCTTGAACTGAGCTAGAAGAATGCAAAGGAAATGGTGAGGATAATGACCTAGGTGTTGGCGTGGTTGTGGGTTGAGATTTCCGGATACAGTTAACACCATATGCAAAGGCATGGGGCTGTCAAAGAATTGGGCCAATTGAGGAAACTAAATGCTATTGTGGCATTCAAGAGCTTCCGAGAAGTGGCGGGAGATGAAGCTGGGAAATTAAGAGAGGACTCCTGAAAGGCTCTGGGTCTCATTCTAATGAGATAGGCCTTTATGTCAATAAAAGTAACTAAAGGATTTTAAGTAGGAAAGTTTTACGACAGGAGTTTATTGTTACTATTTTTGTTTTTAGAAAAGTCACTCTGCTGGCTTGATGTGAATGGGAAACTCAAGATGAATTAGGAATATACTATAGAGTTCAGAAAAGAGATAGTGTTGACAGAAACTAAGGCAAAGGTGGAGGGAAGGAAATGAAAGGGTTCATAAAGTAGAGGAGTGTGGTTGACAGGATTTGATTACTGATAGGAAGAAAAACAATGTAAAAGAGGAATAAAACATTAAGCTTGCCTGTAAGGAACAACTATTTTTTCTAGGTGGAAAATTGGAAAAGTCAACACTGGGGTTTTATTGGAGCCAACCTGAGAAGGATAGATAAGGTCTCAATAATCAGTAATGGTGACAAATAGTAACCTTTAGATAAAGAGGGCTTGCCTGTGCCAAGACCCCATTTGACCATGCACACGCAGGAAAGAATAATGTGAAATATTGTTCGTGTAGCTCAGTCAAATGCACCAATCAGTTTACAACATTCACAATGGGTTATTTTATTCATCTAGAATTTTCTGTTAAACCACTTGCCTGTATTGACGAGTTGCTATGAAATACTTTTGTTCAATAATATTCCATGATAAATGAGGAAATTAGGACAGGTCCTGTTACTCCATAGTATTTTAATTACTTCATGTCAAATGTTGAAAAATTAGCATGCATTATAAGTGGTAATATACCACTGGTATCATTAAGTAAGCTTGCAGCCTCATTTGTCTAACAGACATGGCCAAATTATTGAAGGGTGCTGAACTTCGACAGAGCCAGGTGGCTTGAAGACAAATGAAGCTGAGAACATTGGTACCCGTAGTGTCTCTTTCTTTCTGGAAAGAAAAGAAAGAAATTGTACAGATTATTCTCTTTTAATGCTCTCTGATTGATCTTCTGTCCTCTCTGTCCCTTTCTTTTCTGCCGTATGTTTTGAGGGCTTGACTTACAGAACTGCATCACCCATACCTCTCTGTCTTCTGGTTTCAGATCAGATTCACCCAATAGGACTCCAGCAAATTTTCAGAAGACAAGAGGAAACAAACGTCAGAGCCTCCTTGCGTGAATCAGTACCACAGTTCCAGCAGTGCTAAATGACTTCATAACTGTTCCTCTTGTTGGCCATCTCCTCCTGTATGGTACCAGAAGTCACCGAGCTCCAAAAACCCTGTTCCTCTGTTTGCCCCTTCAAAGCCATATATATATATATTTTTTTTAACCACCAGATTGGCCTCTCTAAACCCTGCACTCAACTCTGTAAATGTTTCTTCACTGATATTTTTTTCCCAAATAAATTATTTTAAGTGAAATTCTGTTGCCTGCTGAGACTAAATCTAAAGCAGCAATTTTCATATATTGAATACCTACTACATGATACCAAACTAGTAACCTTCACATGCAATATCTCAATCTTCATGTTATCACTGAGAGTGAGCAAAAACTTACTCCATGTTTTCTGATATAGAAATATAAACTCATACAGAACATATCCAGTGTTTAATAAACAGGAAGTGGGCAAGACACATTATTCATTAGCATACAAACTTTTATATATCTTGTACATTTTTAATATAATTACCCTTATATACTTAACGATTGATGATATTATAAAGTGTATGGTTTTAAAATTGTAATTTCAGATTTTTGTTACTATATTCATAAGTATAATCATTGTATATTGTTTTCATATCTTGCAACTTTGTAAAAGCTTTTTCTTATAAATTTGTTATGATTATCTACAGAGATGATTTAGTCACCGGAAAATAAAACCAGCTTTATATCTTTCTTTACAATCTGGATACTATTTATTTTTATTTCCTTGAATTTTGGCATTAACTAACCTTTCAGTACAAAGTTAGATAAAATTGGTGAGGGCAGACATCATTGACCTTGATAGAGGAGGAAAATTTGGACTTTCATCATTAGGTAAGTTAGCTGTAGATTTTTCACAGATTCCCTTTATGAGGTTGAGGATGTTGCATTCTATTTATAGCTTGTTGAGGCCTCTCAGGAATGAATGATGAATTTTGTGAATACTTTGCATTTATTAAGAAATTATTATACTGTTTCTTCTTTTAGTTTTATCAGTTTTTGTTTCTTGTATGACTAATCTGTGTTATTAGATGTGCAATCTATCCCATTAACATATATGCAAAGAGTCTAAATAAATTAGTAATAGCTAAGTTTGTCCATAGGTGAAAGGAGAATGCCCCAAAATAATGATGAAGTTTGGCCAGGTGCGGTGGCTCACACCTGTAATCCCAACACTTTAGGGGGTTGAACTGGGCAGATCACGAGGTCAGGAATTTGAGACCAGCCTGACCAACATGGTGAAACCCCGTCTGTACTAAAAACACAAAAATTAGCCAGGTGTAGTGGCGTGTGCCCATAATCCTAGCTACTCAGGAGGCTGAGGCAGGAGAGTCGCTTGAACCCAGGAGGAGGAGGTTTCAGTGAATCAAGATTGCGCCACTGCACTCCAGCCTGGGTAACTAGATAAAGTACTTCATCCTACTATCAGAATAAAGGAGAAAAAGGCTATGATTACCTAAACAGATGCTTAAAAAGAGGCTGTTAAAATTTAACTCTCACTTATAACAGAAACTACTGTGAAACTAACAATAGACGGAAACTTTATAATTTTTATATTGGGTATCAATAAAAACCAGTATCATTCTTAATAAAATTCTAAAATGCCCTACCTTGAGTCAGCAACAAAACATAGAAGCTCACTGTTGTCATTTCTATATATTATGATACAGCATATTCTAGCCATGACTAAGATTTAAAAAAATCAATGACTAAAAGACAAAATAATTGTAAAAGGAGAAATAAATAAAAACTTTTTAATATTCAAAAATGCCATTAGTCTATCTATAAAAGAAATATAATTATTAAACAAGTATTAAAAACTAAGTGATTTAGAGAGTACTTCCAAGTTTCATATTAAATTTCAATTTCTATATGTAATCAACAATTAGAAATGTAATTGTGAACACAAAATTTTTAATAAGAGAAAATATTAAATGTATTGCAATGAATCTAACAAAAGATGTATAAGATATTTTCACAGAGAATTCAACCTATTATTGGGAGAAAATGAAGAACAGGAAATTTATGTGTTTGAATTGACAGATACAATATTATAAACATGTTAATCCTGAAGAAATTGATTTTTAGATTTGTTGAGATTCTAATTAAAATCCACGTAGGGGTATGTGTATGGTGTGGGTCACAGAAGTTAATTATAAAACGTATATGGAAAGGAAAAAGATCAAAAACCCATACCGTCTTGATGAACTATAAATTTAGAAGACTAAATTTATTATCAATTATCAACACTTAAAAAGGTACAGTTGATTATTGACACAATAAAAGAAAGATGTGGACAAGAAAGAACAGAAAGACACACATAATGACTTTTTAATATAAGACAAAGTTAGAACTGAAAAACATGGGAAAAAAGAAGTCTTTTAAATAAGTGGTGAAGTGTCCACTGGATATCCACATGGAAATAAATGAAACTGGACCCTTGTCATGCGATATACAAGAATATGTCCAAGTGGATTATAAATTTAAATGGGAAATATAACTAAGATAATATCTTGGAGAGATATGGAAGAGCCAAGATGGCAAACTAGACACAACCAGAAAGAGGTTTTCCTACTGAGAAAACAGGTTGTCAAGAAGACCGGCACACTCCAAACAGATCTTCAGAAAGAAGGCATTGACAGTGGATGGAGGGAGGACTCACACCCAGGCTCAGTGGGGAGGAGGCTAGGAATCATTCAATAGTTGCCAAGCACCAGAAATTGTTCCTGGCCCTGAGTGGCAATAGATGAGTAAAACAGGTGTAGAGTGGCCTCATCACAGACTTCTGTGATACCCATGACTCCCATGGACATTTGAGTTAGCAGGGAGGTCTGCCAGGAGAGCTGGCAGGCACAGAACTCCAGCCTGAAAGAGTCCAGGGGTTTTTGTGTAGGAATAGCTGTAGTGGAGTAGGGCCATGCATACCCATCTCCCAAGGCTCGTCATTACTGTAGATGGCTTCAGCCTTTGATGGCCAACAAATCTGGACAGAGCAGGGCTATTTTGCTTACGGTATGGAAATAGTCTGATCTGAGTACCTCCTCATTTACCAGCCTCTCCCAGGGTGCCTGCCTGGCCAGACTTTCTTGCAGCACCGCTGCAGCTGCACAGCAGAGACACCTTCCAGTTGCCACTGCCATAGCTTTTTGCCAGCTGACCCAACCTAACAGTTGGAGAGCTATTGAAAATGGACACCTCCCAGTGTACACCAGCACACAGCCTTCTCCCACTAGTGCATACCTGAGTCTTGGCCTCCTGAAATCATCCAAGAAATAAGGTCCATTAACTAAACCAAATGTTTACCACAGTCAAGCCTCAAGGGCACCAAAGAATATAAAAGCAAAAAACCTTATTTAATGAACAGCAGTTTCAAACATTGAAGGAATATCAGCCAACACAGATGAGAAAGACGCAGTGCAAAAACTGGCAACTCTGAAAGCCAGAGTATCTTCTTACCTCCAACTGACTGTACTAACTCCCCAGCAATGGTTCTTAAGCAGACTGAAATGGTTGAAATAACAGAAATAGAATTCAGAATCTGGATGGCAAAGATTCAGGAGAAAGTTAAAGCCCAGTCCAAGTACTCCAATAAAATTTTACAAGAGCTGAAAGATGACATAGCCATTTTAAGAAAGAGCCAAACTGATCTGATAGAACTGAAAAACTATAAGAATGCCATAATATTAATACAACCCCAAGTATTAACAGTAGAATAGACTAAGCTGCAGGAAGAGTCTCAAAGCTTGAAGACTGGTTCTTTGAATCAACACAACCGGTCAAAAAAAATAACAATTTTAAAAATTCAGTGAAATCTCTAAGAATCATGGAATTATGTAGAGACCATACCTCTGCCATCCTAGAAAGGGATACAGAGACAGTAAGCAAATCGGAAAACATATTTGAGAATATTGTCCATGCAAATTTCTCCAACTATTATAGAGAGGTTGAAATGCAAATTCAGGAAATTCCAAGAACCCTTGTGAGATACTCTACAAGAGCACCATTCCCAAGATGTGTAGTCCTCAGATTCTCTAAGGTTAACACACAAGAAAAAAATGCTAAAGGAAGCTAGAGAGAAGGGTCAGGTCATGCACAAAGGGAATCACATTAGGCTAACAACAGACCTTTTAGCAAAAACCTTACAAGCCAGAAGATATTGGGGACCTATATTCAGCATCCTTAAAGAAAAAAAAAATGTTAACCAAGAACTTCATATCCAGTCATGTTAAGCTACATAAGTGAAGGAGAAATGAAATCCTTTTCAGACAAGCAAAATGCTAAGAGTTTTCATTACTACCAGACCTCCCATACAAGAGGTTCTTAAGACAGTGCTAAACATGAAAATAAAAGACTACTACCTGCCACCATTAAAACACACTTAACAACATATCCCACTGTTACTATAAAGCAATTATACAATCAAGTCTACATACCAATCAACTAACAACACAATGCCATAATCAAATATTCACATATCAATATTGACCTTGAATGTAAATGGGGTAAATGCCCCCCTTAAAAAGTACATAGTGACAAGTTGGATAAAAAAGTAAGACCTAATAGCATTCCTTTTTCAAGAGAGCCATCTCAAATGCAATGACACCCACAGGCCCAAAGAAAAGGGATGAGGAAATATCTAATAAGCAAATGGAAAAATACAAGAGGATAGAGGTTAGTATTCCTATTTCATACAAAGCAGACTTTAAACCAAAAACAATCCAAAAGGGCAAATAATGGCAATGATAAAGTGCTCAGTTCACAAGAAAATTTAATTATCCTAAATACATATTCACCCAACACTGGAGTATAGGATTCATAAAAGAAGTTCCTAGAGATCTACAAAGAAACTTAGATAACCATGCAATAATTGTGGAGGACTTCAACCACCCACTGACAGTATTAGACAGAAAATTGAGGCAGAATGCTAACAAAGATATTTGAGACCTATACTTGACACAACCAAATTAATCTAACGGACATCTACGAACACTCCACCCAACAACATATTTTTCTCATGTGCACATAGCACATACTCTAAGATCAACCACATGCTCTGCCAGAAAGCAGTTCTCAAAAAAAAAATCACAAAAATGGAAGTCATACCAACCACACTGTTAGACTACAGTACAATAAAAATAGAACTAAGTTTGCAGAAGACCTCTCAAAACCATACCGTTACATGGAAATTGGCAACTGGGAAGTCTCCCACAACTATTGTGTGGTTATCTAAGTTTCTTTGTTAGTCTCTAAGAACTTATTTTATGAATCTGATACTCCAGTGTTAGGTGAATATATATTTAGAATAATTAAGTCTTCTTGTGAATTGAACACTTTATCACAATGTAATACCATTCTTTGTCCTTTTGGATTGTTTTTGGTTTAAAATCTGTTTTTTATAAAATAAGAATAGAAACCTCTACCCTCTTCTCTTTTCCATGTACTTGATAGGTGTTTCCTCATCCCTTTCCTTTTAACTTTTGATTTAAAAATGAAATTAAGGTAGAAATCAAGAAATTCTTTAAAACTGATGAAAAATAACAGAGACACAGCTCTGGGACACAGAATTGGGGCACAGCTAAAACAGTGTTAAGAGGAAAGTTTATAGTGCTAAGCATCTACATCAAAAAGTTGTAAAAATCTCAAATTAATAACCTAACATCACATGTACATAAACTAGTAAAATAAGAAAAAACCAAACCCAAAGGCAGAAAAAAAAAAAGAAATTGCCAAAATGAGAGCTGAACTGAATGAGATTGAGATGCTCACAAACTAGAAAACCTAGAATAAATGGATAATTTCCTGGAAACATATAACCTCCCAAGACTGAACCAGGAAGAAATTGAAACCTTGAACAAACCAGTAACAAGTTTAAAAATTGAATCAGTAATAAAAAAGCTACCAACCAGAGAAAGCCCTGGACCAGATGGATTTGCAGCCAAATTTCGCCAGTTGTATAAGGAAGAGTTGGTACCAATTCTACTGAAATTATTCTCAAAAAGTACAGAAGGAAGGGTTCCTCCGTAATGTAATTCATTCTGTGAAGTCAGCATCATTGAGATACCAAAACTGGGCAGAGACACAATGAAACAAGAAAACTTCAGGTGAATACCCCTGATAAATATAGTTGCAAAAATACTAGCAAACTGAATCCAGCATCACATCACAAAGCTAATGCACAATGCCCAAGTAGACTCTATTTCTCAGATGAAAAGTCGGTTCAAAATATGCAAATTAGTAAATGTGATTCATCACATAAACAGATCTAGAAACAAAAACCACATGATCATCTCAACAGACGCAGAAAAGGCTTTTGATAAAATTCAACATCCTTTCATGTTAAAAAAAAAAAAAAAAACCCTCAACAAACTAGGCATCGAAAGAACATACCTAAAAATAATAACCGCCATTTATGACAAGCCCATAGTCAAAATCAAACAGAATGAGCTAAAGTTGGAAGCATTCGTCTTGAGAACTGGAACAAGACAAAAATATCCACTCTTATCACTTCTAGTCAGATAGTACTGGAAGTCTTAGCCAGTGTAATCAGGCAAGAGAAAAAAAAAGAAATACATCCAAATTGGAAGAGAGAAATTCAAATGCTATCACTTCACAGGTGATAATCCTATACCAAGGAAACCCCATAGTCTCTTCCCAAATTCTCCTAGAACCAATGAACAACTTCAGTAAAGTTTCAGGATACAAAATCAGTAGCATTTCTATCCATTAATAAAGTTCAAGCTGAGAGCTAAATAAATAATGCAATCCCATTCACAACAGCCACAAAAAGAATAAAATATCTAGGAATACAACTAATTAGGGAGGTGAAAGATATCTATAAGAAGAACTACAAAACTCTTCTGAAAGAAATCAGAAATGACAAAAACAAAGGGAAAAACATTCCATGTTCATGGATAGAAGGAATCAATATTGTTAAAATAACCATACTGCCCAAAGCAATGTACAGATTTGATGCTGTTCCTATCAAAGTACCAATGTTATCTTTATAGAATTAGAAAAAAACTATTATAAATTCATATGGAATAAAAAAAGGGTCTGAATGGTAAAAGCAACCTTAAGTAAAAAGAACAAAGCTGGAGGCATCACATTACTTGACTTCAAACTATACTACAAGGCTACAGTAACCATAACAGCATGGTACAAAAACAGGCATGTAGATCAATGGAACAGGTTAGAGAATCCAGGAATAAAGTTGCACATCTACCACCATCTGACCTTCGACAAAGTTGACAATAACCAGCAATGGAAAGAGGACTCACTATAAATGGTGCTGGAAACACTGGCTAGCCATGTGAAGAAGATTGAAACCGCACCCCTTTCTTTCACTATATAAAAATTAACTCAAGATAGATTAAACACTTAAATGTAAAACCTAAAACTATAAAAAACCTTAGATGAAAGCCTTGGAAATACCATTCTGGACATAGGCCTTGCCAAAGGTTTCATGACGAAGACTCCAAAAGCAATTGCAACAACAACAAAAAACTGACAAGTGGGGCCTAATTAAACTAAGGAGTTTCTGCACAGCAAAATAAATTTCCAACAGATTTAACAGACAACCCAGAGAATGGGAGAAAATATTTACAAACTATGTATCTTACAAAGGTCTAATACCAAGACTCTACAAGGAATTTAAAGCAATCAACAAGGAAACACCAAACAATCCCGTTAAAAAATTGGGCAAAGGACCTGAACAGACACTTCTCAATAGAAGACATACACATGGCCGACAAGCATGTGAAAACATGCTCGGCATCACTAACTATAAGATAAATTCAAATAAAAACCACAGTGAGACGCCGTCTTATACCAATCACAATAGTTATTGTTAAAAAGTCAAAGAATAACAAATGCTGGTGAAGTTGTGGAGTAAAAGGAATGCTTATACACTGCTGGTGGGAAGGTAAATTAGTTCAGCCACTGTGGAAAGTATTTTGGAGATTTCTTAAAGAACTTAAAACAGAACTACCTTCAACCCAGCAATCCTATTATTGGGTATATTAGATAAAGGAATATAAATCATTCCACCATAAAGACACATGTATGCATATGTTCATTGCAGCACATTTCACAACACAAAGTCATGAAATCCACCTAGATGCCCACGGTGGACTGGATAAAGAAAATCTAGTATATATATGCCATGAATTACCACACAGTCTCACACACACACAAAAAGAAATCATGTCATTTGCAGCAACATGGAGGCAGCTGGAGGTCATTATCCTAAGCAAATTAAACAGAAACAAAGTGTCAAATATTGCATGTTTTCACTTATAGGTGGGAGTTAAACATCGAGTAACATGGGCATAAAGAGGGGAACAATTGACACCAGGGCCTATTTGATGATGGAGGGTGGGAAGAGGGTGAGGATCAAAACCACCTATTATGTACTATACTTACTATCTGGTTGATAAAATCATTTGCACACCAAACTGCTGCAATAGGCAATTTACCCATGTAACAAACATCCACATATAACCCTGAATATAAATAAAAGTTGGAAGAAAAAAGAAAGATAATATCTTAATGAACTTGGAGTAGCCAAATATATCTTAAACAACCCACATAATTAATTAACTATACAGAAAAGATTAATACATTGCACTACATTAAAATTAATTGATTCTCCTTCCAAAAGACTTCATTAAGAGAAGAAAATAAAAATCACAATTAGGACATGGTCATTACAATATTTAATTCATATTCACTATAAGTTAATAACTTGTATAAATCAATAATAAAAAGATTATTGTATGGTGTTCTTTGAACATAGCAACTTACCATAATCTTAGTAGCTTACACAATATAAATTTATAACCCTGCAGTTCTTCATGTCAGAAGTCTCATACAAATCTGACTGTGCTAAAATCAAGGTATAAGCAGGCCTGCATTTCTTTCTGTAGGTGCTAAGAATGAATCTATTTCCTCGCTCATTCAGATGTTGGTAGAATTCAGTTCCATGCAATTGTAGGGCGGAGATTTCCATTCCATTGGTATCAGCTGGGGACTGCCCTTACCTTCTAGAGGCATCTCTCCAGTTCTTTTCGGGGTATATCTCAGAACCAATAATGCAGGATCTAATCCCTCTCACGGTGACATTTCTTTGACTAACTTTTCTGCCTTCCAGTTCCACATTCAATATCTCATGTGATAGATCAAACTCACCTCAGTTACTTAGGATAATTTCCCCTTCTCAAGGCTTTTAACCTTAACTATATCTATAAAGCCCCCCTTTTCTATATAAGGTATCATATTCCCATACTTACCGGTTCCAGGGATAAGGGTATGGACATTTTGAGGGCACATTGCTCTGCCTATTTACAGCAATCAAACAAATTAGAAAATAAGCAAGTGACATAACAGGGTCATCACAAATTAGGATACCCCAGTGGCAAGTTAACATTTGAAAAAATTATTTTCATTAGTTAGTTAGAAATGTAAATTAAAACTATAAGTCATTGTTACTCTATACCCACCAAAATGGCTAATTAGAAAGACTGAAAATATTGAGTGTTGATGAGGATAAGAAAAAACTGAAACTCTCATCTACTCTTAATGAGAATGCAAAACCCTTTTGTAACAACATTTGGCAGTATCTACTAAAGCTGGATGTATGTACAGCTGGTCCCTAACTTAATGACTGTTCAACTTACCGTTTTTTGACTTTATGATGGTTTTATTGAGATGTCACCTATCATAAGTCAAGAAGAATCTGGACTGATGATAGTTCAACTTGCAACTCTTTGACTTTATGATGGGTTTATCAGTATATTAAATGCAATTCTGACTTAGGACTTTTTCAATTTATGTGGGTTTATTGTATGTAACATCATCATAAATCAAGGAGCATCTGTATAACAAAGAGTCCATTGATTCAAATGCTAGGTACATTCCCAATAGTGCATAAATATACACCAAAACATTCATGATGGCATTATGTGTAATAGACAAAATCTGGAAATAGCAAATATCCAGTGACAGTAAAACTACTAAATTATTGATACATTCTTACAGTGGAATGACATGCAGTAATTGGAGAGAAGAAATGATTACACTTCATTAACAAAATGGATAAATATCACAAACATAATACTGAGTAAAAATACCAAAAACAAAAGAGTATATATACTGCACAATCTAATTCTTTACATATTTAAATACAAGTGCAATTTTCTGTGGTGTTAAACATTCAGATAGTGATTACTTTTTGGAAAAAGATAAGGCACTTATAAGGTGCTGTCAGTACTCTGTATTGGATTTTTATATGGCTTTGTTCACTTTCTGAAAACTCATCAAGTTTTACATTTATAATTTTTTTGGCTTTTTTGGTATTAAATTATATTGCTAAAAAGTGGAAGGGCTCTCATTCCTGGGAAATGGATGGGAAGAGAACATTTAAAGTCAGAGGCACACTCTTTAACTTTAGCAATATTCAGATTTCTTTTAAAATAAAAACACTTCTCCTAAATTCGTTATGTTCTGAGGAGCTCAGGACAAACAGCTTTAGGTGCAACAACACACAAATTTTGCAAAACAATGAGTCTAGGAAAACAAAAGAGCAAAAACCAAAACAACTCCAAACGGCTTAGTACATAAGCAAGAGCCTGTGGATTAGGGTGCGAGTAGAGAAATGAGGATGAATGTAATTGAGCCAAGGGTATATGGCAGTTTCTTACGCCCTTATCTAACTCAGGTATCTTTTTTTGTGTATGTGGTATGTGAAATATAAATAATTTAATTGTATTTATATATTGGGAATGAAAACCATGTTTTTATTTGAGATGTAGTGCCCTGAATGTTCCTCTGTCATTCCTGGATGTTCCAGGCTTTGATCCTCACAGTCTGGTGAACAGTAATTATGGGCACAAAATCAGAATGACTGATATTAACAAAATGTTTGTTTAAAGACAGCAACAGAATAGGTTTTGAAAAGTAAGAGTTAATTTGTGGTTTTTATACCTGTACAATACTCATATAAAAATAACATAATAATGTAAATCACCAAGATGAGTTATTATGTATGTTGTTGCATTTATTCCCAATAATGACCCTGCTACATGTATATAATCATTCTGATTGACTATAAAGTTGAATTTCTGAAACATTGCGTTTCCTCAGAAGCCTACTCGACTGAAGTGAAGTGATAACTCTATAATGCTCCACCTTCCTTTGCCTCCACTGTTACCTTACTCCAGTATTGATCTTTATTTGACTTTTTATACATCCTGTCTGTAGACTGACTGAACTGTTTTAATGAGAGACGCTATTTTTTTTAATCTCCTGGGGTCTTATTTGAATGACTGGCATATAGGAGGCTCTCAATCAATACTTGTTGCAAGAATGGAAACAATATGGACAATGGTAGCCAGAGTGGCCAACTTCCCCCAGAGCAAAAATCAGCTACATGAAATTTGAACTCAACATTTTCTGGTTCTAATTCCAAACTTTTCTTTTAAATCATACTAAATAGACATTCACTTCAATGCATTTGTCAATTTCTGAAGTTAAAATGGAAATGCCTTCTAACCCTAATACTTTCCCCTCATTTTCTCATATCCACTTTTGGATTTGCATTGGGCTTGCCAAGGTTCTTGATGCCCAGGAAATAATGCACATGGGCAAATGCCAGTTTTATATAATTTAGGAGAAAGAACTGCATTTAAGGTAATTTACATAAAAATAAAATTTGTGCCCATCCCTACAGAATAGGCTCTCGTCATCAGAGCACAAATCAATTTGTTTGATCCTAACTTTAAATTTCTACAAGTCATTATATGGTTCATAATCACATTGATGTAACTGAATTGAATTTGCAGAGATTATTCTGTGGGAGAAGGGACTTTCAGCTACTTAAATTGCTGCCATTAAACAGATAAGGCCTTTCAAGTCTGACCTTTGTTTTACATTAAATTTATGGACTAATTTTCATTTCTCTCTGGGTTCTAAATTCCTCAGATGAAGAAGCCGCAGATCTTTCACACTTTATACTTTCATATTGACAGGTGCAGAGTCAAGGGCAAAGGAAGATGTGCATTCAGATGTGATGGGAGCTGGCATGGTAGCTAATGGGTTAAGCATATAGGCATTGGGGTCAGTCATCCCTCTTGATGAATATGGGCTGCTTCACATAATAATAGTCTGTCTTTGGACAAGTTGCTGAGTCTCTCTAAGCTTCAATTATCTCATCTGTATTATGCAGAAAGTAAGACCTCACATAATTCTTGTAAGATTTAAATGTAAGTACTTAAACCAATGCTTGTTAAATGGTAAGCACTTTATGTCGGCCAGTATTGTCATTGTTTTGCTATTAGAAATTTGAATCATTAGTTCTAAGTGCCACAAAATCAACAGCTTCAGGGTAGGATACATTAGGAAAGATCCAGGCAAAAATGCTGAGCATTCAGTTTCAACGTTCTGTCATACAAAATGTTGACATTTTCCTCACACCTTACACATTTTATAACATTTTCATTTAACTTATTTTCTTAGGTATCTCATAGCAATCTTTGATCAGAAATAGATCATACTATTTTTTTTGATTGAACAGATGGGATAACTAAGTTTCTGAGGTTAAATAAATTCTCCAAATTAGGTGGTAACATGAGGCTGGCACTTGAGTGTATATTCTGTCTCTTTTAAGTTACCTTACTAAGACTCAGTTTTGCTCTGCTAGCCCTTTGAATAAGTAAGTGGACCAAAGTGAATGGATCATATTAGTAGTAAAGTTGTCACTCCAGTGACTGACCAGAAGTGAAACCGGGGAGGGATGAATTTAGGTAAGTATTCAAATATGACATAAAAAATGACAACAGTTGATGTCTTTTTCAGAATCATAAATAATTCTGCTACATAATGTGTAACTCTTTCATTTATTAATTCAGTATCTTAGTGTAAAATTACTGAAGTACTACCAACTGCCATGCACTGGGTTACTATCCTAAGTGCTATGAGGAATTATATAATGAACTTAACACACATCTTTATCTTCAGCCAACAACACCTGTGACATTCGTTTAGAAGCTTTCTAAAGAGTGATATCCCAAACAAAATGCAGATGAAAAGCCGTGAATGCCTTTACTCAGTTTGATTCTTTATTGGCAGAAAATGTTTCATTTTTTGTGGACTTCCTGAAATACCATTCTAGAACCACAGGAACAAGTTCTGTATGCTGGAAAAAGGAAACTAAAGAGAAACGTTTCTCTCTTTTCTAATTATAACGTGGTAGAAGCAGTAATAGTCAAATAAAATACTTAAAGACAGTTTTCTTTTTTCTCAGTAATCAAGAATGAAGTCTGATATCTCTGATCTATATTGAAATGATATTTTCCATTAGAAGTCGTGTGAATCTGACTGGTGTTAGTTATTAATTTCATCAAAATTATTCTTATAATCATTTTCAAATGAGAGATTTACTTTAATAGGATAAGAGCAAAGTCATTTTAGATGGCTTCACCTTGTTGTTGTTTTTTATCTTGTTTATATTTACACTGGACTACCAAATATATATCATACACACAGTAAAATACATTCTGTAACAATATGGGTTATATTTTTAAAAAGTGTTCTTTATTTGTGAAAATTTAGGAGAAAATACCGAAACAAGCAAAAGGAAAGTTTTACATAGTTAAGGAAGATGTGTATGTCAGAATTTCAGGAAAGTGAGAGCTCTTCTGTTCATGAATTATAAATCATTATGGGCATAAATGTAATATGTATAGTTTTATTTTTTATTAGTTAATTTATTTATTCCATAAATATGAGTACCTACAGTGTGCTGGATCCTATGCTATATTGGTTCTTTTAAGACAAAAGTAACAATACTTATATTGCTAGGAATAAAATAGCCGTACATATTTGGTGCTTCATGGAATGCTGAGTCAATTCTAATGTATTAGAACGGAAATAAAAATAAAATAAAGAAAGGAAAAATAATACATGTATAGGAAAACCTAAATTTGCATGTGTTTACTAGAAAATAAATCTGATGAAAATAAGACAGAACATTTGAATAGGTCCAAATTAAAATGTCAAAATGATATCTTCCTACTACAATGAAATATATCCAGATCTTAATCGAATATTGATTAGTAAAATGGATTTTCTAGGTCTGGAAAAAATAATCGTTAGTTAAGTAAGCTTCTAGGATGTTAAATCAAAGAGATACAGAATTGGAACTTTTGAGAGATTATGCATTCAAGTAATCATGAAATTTCCAGCTTCATGGTGAATGTTACTTGCCACTTTGATTGAATCATGATAGTTACGAACAGGAAGGCAGGTATGTATGGGCACATGATTCTGTGTGTACTTCATAATTAATATGTACATTACAAATATTATTTTCTAGTAATTTTTATTTTACCTAAGATATCTATCCTGGAATTTCATATTTATAGAAATAATTTTAACATGTAATTTGACTATATAAACATAGAGACCAGGAAGAATCAATGCCTACATGGTCAATAATTTAATGGTAAAATAAATGATTCAGAGTGAAGACTGAATGATCAGAATAAATAAGACAGAAGAAGAAAGAGACAAGGGCATGTAAGAGCTATCCTCAGCAATTCGGAGTCTCTTCAAAGCTCTGTAAGGCCTGTCTCTAGGAAGTTCCAAACTTTCCCACATTTTCCTATCTTCTGGGTCATCTAAGCTATTCCAACCTCTGCCTGTTACCAAGTTCCAAAGTCACTTCCATATTTCTGGGTATCCTTACAGCAGCACCCTACTCTACTAGTACCAATTTACTGTATTAGTCCATTCTCACACTACTAATAAAGACATATCCGAGACTTGGCAATTTATAAAGGATAGAGGCTTAATTGACTCACAGTTCAGCATGGCTGGGGAGGCCTCAGGAAACTTACAGTTATGGTGGAAGGTGAAGCAAGCATGTTCTCCTTCACATAGTGGCAGGAAGGAAAAGCATGAGAGAAGTGCAGAACAAATGGAGGGGAAAGCCCCTCACATAACCATCATATCTCATGAGAACTCACTCACTATCATGAGAACAGCATAGCGGAACCACCCCCATGATTCATTCACCTCTCACGAGGTTCCTCCACCAACATGTGGGGATTACAATTTGGACTATAAATCCAAATGACGTTTGGGTGGAGACACAGAGCCAGACCATATCGAGGAATCTCCTAAGAATTGCAGTCCCTATGGCCTAGACTGCCTTTCAAATTTACCTGGAGGCACAGAGAGCACTGTAGCCTCTGTGGTGAGGTTTGCAGGCACTGAAATTCAGACTATTGGGCTTGGCAATACCCCTCTAACTAGGGCTGGTTTAAATGTTTCCTCCATGAGTGGCCATCAGCTGAGTTTGGTTCAATTTTTCTTTATACTCTAAAAGGACAGCACTGAGTTTTCAGTGGCTCACAATTACTATGTTCTCCCTCCCATAGCACTCAGAAAGTTTATCTTCACCACACCACCACTGCTAGGGGTTGTGTGACTGTTTTCTCTATCTCTTTTTCATATTTTCAGTGCCTCTTTCACAATATGGAGTTAAAACCAGGTATTATGAGTGTTCACTTGATTTGGGGGTCTTATGAAAATGATTTTTCTGTGTAGATAGTTGCTAATCTGGTGTCCTTTGCTGGGAGTTGGGGGATAATGACCCATGAAGCCTTCAATTCTGCTATCTTTTTCCACATTCAATTTTAGAACATTTAAGTTGTTATCTGCAGCGCAGTTGAGCAGTGACAGAGTCTACGTGATTGTAGGTCTGTAGGGTCCAAACAACTAGGAGAAAGCAAGTCAGAGAGCAAGCTGACCTAAAAACCTAATACTTAACGGTGAATGTGAACAATCTTGGTTTATTTTCATTTCTCCCCTCCCTTTATTCTTGATTAATTTTATAAAATTTGTAGGGACAATTTCAATCTTAGCTAGATCTTCTGGGTAACTTGCTGCAGCACCTACATGAGCACTTACTTCTTCACCTTGCACTTTTATGTTTTAGAGATGGCGTCTTCACTTAAACCTCATAAATGAACCTCTGATAGTTTCAAACTTTTCTTTCGCAATGTCCTCACCTTTCTCAGCCTTCACAGAAATGAAGAGTCAGAATTTTGCTCTGCATCAGCTTTCGCATAAGGAAATGTTGTAGAAGATTTGATCTTTAATCCAGACCACTAAAACTTTATTCATATCAATAATAAGGCTGTTTTACTTTCTTATCATTTATATGCTCACTGGAGTAGCAATTTTCATTTCCTTCAAGACTTATGCTTTGTTTGCATTCACAGCTTGGCCAACTGATAAAGTGAAAGAGTCTTAACTTTCAGCATATCTCAGCTTTCAACATGCTTTACTCACTAAAGTTAATCATTTGTAGCTTTAGATTTAAAGTGAAGGACTTTTTCTTTCATTTGAACCCTTAGAGGAGATTGTAAGGTTTTTAACTGGCTTAATTTCAATATTGTTGTGTTTTAGGGACTACGGAGGCTTAAGATGAGGGAATACCTGGCCAGTGGAGCAGTCAGAACACACACAGTATTTATAGATTAAATTCTCTGTCTTATGTGGGTATGGTTCATAGTGATCCCAAACAATTACAGTAGAAACATCAAAAATCACTAATCACAGGACACTGTAAAAGATATAATAAAAATAAAGTTTAAAATGTGAGAATTATGAAATTGTGATACAGAAATGTGAAATGAGCACATGCTGTTGGAAGAATGGCACCAATAAACGTGCTTGATACAAGGTTGCCAAAAACCTTCAATTAATAAAAAATACAATATTTGCAATGTGTGATAAAGCAAAACAAAATGAGGTTTGACTATATTTGGGCATTAGGTTTCAACATAAGAATTTGGGAAGGACACAGATTTAGTCTATGGCAATCTATTTTTTCTAAGTTTCCTATAATCATTTATATATGTTAATATATATAGAGAGAACATGTATATATACATTTATATACATGTATGTATATTATGTGTATCTGTGTGAGTATCTGCTTGTATAAAAAGAAACTGTATAAGCAACTAAATTTATTCAAAACTATCTAAATCTAGCTTTGGACAATACGAAGTCCCATGACACTGGAGTAAATTTAACTCCAAATCTCCTTAACATAATTTCAATGCAGTCAGCTCTATGGTTCAGGCTCTGATTTTATCTGGTTATAGCTTAGTTTTTCTCAGACTGAATTTCATATTACACTAGGTCCACAGACATTTATGTGATCAGATAAGTTTGGCAAATACTGCAAATCCTATTTCCTTATTGGAGATTCACTTCACATACTAGCAAAATCAAGGTTTTGCATTTTCCTGCAGTTAAATACACACATGTACATTTAACCTTGCTGAGCCTGGGTTTCCAAAATGTGTTTGACAAAGAAAAATTTAAAAAAGTATTACACACGAATATTCTTCACTCAACCTCCGGAATGTCACAAAAAATAAGAAATTTTATCAGGATCATTATGTGCACACATAGCATAAACCTATTTGCATAGCTTGGCATAACGTCCCTTAGCCTTTAGAAGCTAGGAAGAAAAAGAGAATGTATTGCCTGTGATTGTGGAACTACTACCTGTGACACTGTCCAAGCAACGCAGAGTCCTCTCAGATCTGAAAGCTCACTTCTTACTGGGCCATCATTTTTAATTCCCTGAATCATTGTTATAATTCTTGAAGAATTTAACCAGTAATTTATAAACTTCAGTTTATGAGAGTATGAACAAACCTCAGGCATTTCTAGTTTCTAAGTAATCTCTGTATCAGCAAGCTCATATTCTCCTCTAGGGGAATAAAGCAATGCTAAGAACAAATGTTTTGAACAATATCTCTGTCTTTAGCTTTTCATCATTCCAGAAAGCCCATGGCTTCATTCAGAAGAGTCACTGTTCTGTGAAACACACTTAGGAATACACTGTCCCACTCTAAAAATAAACTAGAACAGGTTTTTTTCTTCCCTTCTTTCTCTATCCCAAACCATCCCTCACAGAACCAATGTTTTGAGAGTGAAGAAACTGAGATTCAAAAACAAAAACAAAAACAAATGACTTTCCAAATAGAACTTAGTTGGAAGTAGGGAAACTGGAACTCTCCACTTTAAACATTAATTGAGCACCTGGTGTATACATAGCATATGTTATATAAGATAAATTGAACTCAAATGATGTCATCACAATGCTCCTCGTAGAGCTGTTTAAATACTTAACTACAGCATAATAGGTTAAATGCTACAAAATAAGTAGCATGTGCTTATTCATATTTCTTCAAGACATATTTATTAAATGCTCATTGTGCCCTTATCCCAAGCTAGATGCTGTCAGTAACAAATGTCAAAAAAGATAATATCTCTGTCCTTGAGGTGATTATGATCTACTGTGAGAAGCTACTATGAATGAATCATCTCAACAGTTTTGTAATAATAATAATAGCCAAATATTTTAGTGCTTATACTTGTTAGGTCCTATTCTAACTTTGCATATAGTACTCAATCCTCAAAACACAACCTTAAGGGGAACTCTATTTTTCTTCATAGTATTCAGATACGGTTAGTGGAGCAGAGAGTGGTTAAAATAGTGTGTCCAAGGTTATCCAGCTAGAAGGTGGTAGAGCTGGAATTTAAATTCAAAAGTTCTGACCCAGGAGTCCACAATATTAATTCTATGCCAAATTGCCTTGAGGACCTCTTGGGAAAAGTTAAGCTCTGATTGATATAGGTCTAACACACATAAAATAACTGGAAAAGACTTAAGACTTGGAATAATATTCTTTAGGTAAAGTCATAAAAGTTTGAGGTGCACAAGACAGCCCCAGCTTCTGCCTGTTATCAGATGTCATGTCCTACCTAGTATTATCCATTTATTTCACTGAAATATCATTATTAATGACACATTGAAATAATTAAATGTGGTAGTCTGTACTTGATAGCTCAGAGCTCTGCCACGATCTGGCGTATGAGATGCATGGGCAGCATCCAGAATTCTAACGCATTACATAATTAAATTTGAAAGATAGTCCAAAATAACCGGGTTCTCTTTTCCTGAGGCTATCTAGACTCAGAGAAGGATGATATGCAGAGCGATGGCTGATAAAAAGGACACATACTAGAAAACCGGCCATCAGACACAGCTAATTCCTTTTATGGTTCTCAGTTAGTGGTATTTGACAGTGCTGCCTTTGATGGCTACATGGTGGACTGGGTAATGGATTATGAAAATCACAAGTCTGTCAGACTGCCAATGGCAGCTTCAGTGAGAAATGTGGAGAAATACAAGTTAATAAATGTTAAATATGTGCAGCAAATTGAGGCTGAGGTATCCTTTTTTATAGAGAATGAAGATTTGTCTAAATGTTCTTGTTATGATGATTTTGTCATTTATTGAATGACATACACCTATAACTATTTTATTATTTAATAATACTGTGATGTTTTAATATAACTCGTTTCGGCAGCAATGAGCTCAATAAAAGGAAAAATGAACTTGTGAAAGAATTTGTGAAGCCTTTAATTTCTCAAGAAAGTTGTTAATAAAATAGAACTTTAACTAAATATTTCTGGCCCTGAATATCTAGCGTGGGGCCTGTAGTGGTATCAACAACCACATGAAAGCCAGAAGACATATCACTACACAAGAAGCATTAAAATCTACTTCTGCAGTTTGTTTTTATTTTAGAAGATTAAGCCTAAAGGCATCAATTTAATACAGGCTATGTCAGAAGGTGATCTACACCTCACTCTGTGAAGCATGGCTTTTGATTACTTCAGATGATTGTTTTTCAAAATTAACTTTGCTCACTTTTGTTTCCAATATTCTTGTGGGTATATGTAAATTGTGGTAATATCTGGTAATGCATTAGTTCTACTTGCAGAAGAACATATGGTTAAATAATGTCAGTTTTATATCGGTGGCATCTGAGGCTTCAAACAGAAAATCAACTGATTTGTTACCAATAATGGTTCAAATTTTCATCCAGTTATAGAATTAGGTTTTGGAAGTTTATTCTATCCAAAATAAAACATCTGATTATCTTGAGTCATTTCATAAATTTAGTTAAAAAGTTAAACAAGAGAATAATTTGTTTTTGCAGTGATATTTCATATAAAAATTTATTTGAGAATTAGTAAACTGCTACATCAGAAAAGCTGGTGAGAAAGTTGATCATATGAATTGTGTCACTCTTGTCATATTCAACGAAAACACAGTCATGGGGTCAGGGGAGGAAGTTATCAAGGCACATAACACTGCTGAAAAAAATGTAATTTTCAGCAAGCCTGTCTGCTGTACCTACCTGCTGTAACCTGAAATCAGTTTTATCTAATGGCTACTGATATGATTTGCTGCAATTCTAATATTAATTTTAGCCAACTATTGCCCACCAATCAAAACTTTACTGCTCTCTAGAAGCTTAGTAGTGCCAATGAACTTTCTCAAAGAGCAATACATAACCTTTCTCTTTTTAATAAAATCTTTAACCTTTGCTTTTCTCTTTGGATGTATCAAGGACCACCCTGACTTCATGCATGTCCTGAATTACAATTCTTTCTTCTTAAATAAAACGTTTTCTTTTCAGAGATGTGTCTCAACATTTTATTTCACTTCAACATTGGGGAATTAGATTCTATGGGTAACTAAATTATTAAAACGAGAAATGCAATGAATAGATATGTACTCATAATTGGTGGTGATGCACAAATAATTTATTATTAATTTACTCAACCGAGCTGCCATATTTGCAACAGTATGAACATAAAGATATTTAAGGATGCCAAGATATTATTAAAAATATTCTTCAAATAAACAGGGACTTCAAAATTTTAATAACAAAACTGATGTTGACTAGAAAAAACATACTTCAATGTGGTGGTGTGCATTATATTTCTTTGCTTCACTTTAAATTTATACAAATATATATTCTTTAAAGGATAGGTGTAATTTTGTTTGTATTTTGAACAAAATCAACTGGAGGTTTTTAATCAAAATATTCAATGAGTGGAGACCCAAAAGCTCCAGCTTTTCAAGTTTCATTGAATTGCATTTATTGAAGACAAAGTTTGCAAAGAAAAAAAATAAGTTAGTCTGTACCAAAGCAAAGGAGAAACTGAAAATGTGAATGAGTTACGAATAATTATAACACACTTATTGTAGTTTTATAATTGAATTTTGAAATAAAAATGAGAGAAAAAATTTTAAATTGGAGAGCCTATTTTAATTTAATGTGTTTATATTTGTTACTAAATGAAATAAAGGTAAGCATTTCTGTAATTTTATAGCATTTAAATTTGGCAGGTCATTAAAAAAATTGCGAACAAAGAACACATGTGATGTCTTTTTCTTGTAAACAGAATAGTATGAAAAGTGTTTTAAAATAAAGGCAAAAAGACAATAGTGTGAATATATTTTAGCGGATGTATTAATACATTTCAATTAGAAAAATGTTAGAATATCTATTTAAGAGAATTTGCTTTGCATTGACTATGTAGATCAGCTCCAAATGAAAAAATATTTCTCAATTAAAAATTATATTTATATATCATAAATATTAATAATATTTAAACATATATCCTAAAATAATAAGTTGAAAGATTATAACTATTAAATGCAATTTTAATAAAGACTGCAAGAAAGCTTATGACAAAATTTTAATTAATAAAACTTTCTTATTAAAAGGCATCTTTTTTACCCCCCAAAAATATATTGCATAATATTAATAACAGATATAGCCAAGAAATTGAAATATATAAATATACTTTAAAATAATCTTATTATTAGATAAGCAATATAATGTATTTTTAAATATATATTTGCTTTAATTTACATGCTTTTTAAAGAAAAAATTAATAGTCAAAATAGTTTATAATAAAATACATTTTATCACCCTCTTGTTTAAATAATATCCTGGTTTCAGAGGTATGTTACATGATTATGCTAGCTGTTGAAAATAGAAGGTGCTTAGGAATTTAGGCAAAGGAGGATGCAGCATATACTGAGGTATTTTATGATAGTTTCATGTATATTTGAGCCAAAAATTTCATACTTCCTAAGAATTTGCTATTTTGGACTGTGGCAAAAATAACTGTTTAAAATTTTTATTCTTTTAGTCTTATTTCATAAAACTCTTCCTCACTTCTTACTAAACATTGTTGTACTCACAAATTAGATATTCTGGTCTGCACCCATTTTGTAGTAAACCTACAATTATTATTATTTCATGTGGAGTCTGTCCTATAATCTTATGCTTGTTGGTAGAAATGAAAGGAGCAGGAGAAAAAAAAAAAAACCATCATATATCACACAGTAATCTTCCCAGTACTATAGTATTCCCTTACACAAGATGAAAATTCAGATATATTGTTTTGGTATCTGGCTCCTGACATTTTTTCAAATGTTTGGAGTCACTCCTAACTTGGGGTCAGGGAAAGGCAGGCACTTTGATACCCACACAAGGAAAGAGAGATGACTTCTTTCCATTAAGCTAGAAGGCAAAGGGTACGTCCTAAAATTCCATATACTACCCTGGACTAATCTCCCTGAAATAGGTGAATTAAACACGTACTGAGTCCCTGAAAGATTTGTGGAAAAGTTCCTGGAATTCCTGGCCAGGAAGGTGATGAAACCAAGACTCAGAATGTTGAATGGAGGTGGCATGACCCAATCCAGAGACGGCCACATGGTGGCAACGAATTATTGCAATAATATATAGTTTAAAGTGCTTTATAATATATAGAGCAGAATCCATTCATAATCCCATAAATTTGAAAAGTAAGATTGCGGACATGTCTTTTACTTTAACCCTAGGTCAAACCTAATGTATATTAACTACACCTTTTCAATACATTGCAAAATATTTGGATTATCAGATAATTATTCATACTTTCAGAAGGAGTTAATGTATTTGTTGTATTTTGTTATCCTTTGAAACTAGATGCCTAATATAGTCAATGTTCTTTCCATATACTAAGGTATCCTTAAATATGAAAATAAGAATATTTACATGTTTTAACCAAAACATAGCTATTATTAGGTCTCAGAAATAATTCTATCAGTCAACAGGTTTTGTTTTTACTTTTCTCCGAGACATCAGACAAGCAGCTTGACTTTTCTTCCCCATTGAATTGAATAAATTGAGTTAGAATAAATCTGTATAAATTTGGGTGGTTTTCAATCACCACCTTATTTTGTCAATAAATACTTTAGCTTTTTTTTTTTTTAACAAACCAGATCATATTAATTGGGCTCATACACAAAGGAAACTGCTTTGTGGATAAAATGGAATATCTAATTTAAACGCATTTGCAGATATAATTAAAATATTATACTATGCCTTTACATAACTGCAGTTTTTGCGTCAATATTTTTAACTTGTGAAGGTTGTAAGTAATTATGTTTAATTGGTTTAGCTTCTATTAAAACTATTAGATTACAGTGGTGCAATTTCAAATGTGTCTGTGTGTTTTGGAATTAATTTTTAGCAATTAGCTTCCTGATAGATTCCATCAGCATTGTAATTTGAATTTTGCTTCCAGAAAATTACTGATACTACAGGTTTGGGACTCTTTTGTTTGAATTGCTGAAGAAAAAACGTTCTATACTTGGCACACAGCTGAAAAACTCTGACCTGGACTATACTCGAATATACATAATAAATATCAACATCAAAGTATAATCGTCATTCTGTTCTCCAAAGTTGATATAATAATATGATTAATTGTTTGTTTTCATACTGGCAAAACGTAAAAAATAAATAATTCCTGCTTTTGTGCCATGATTATGTTTGCACAGTCTTTTGTCATGGCACCTGCAACACGTTATTTTTCTTATTATACCCTTCTTGGGGACACGTGATACATGCACAGACACACATACACACACACACACACACACACACACACAACTATTCCAGATTTAATAAAGAAAAAAATACTAGATTGCCTCTGTTTCCATTTTTCAGCAGATCATATTTGCCTTGTAAAATTACATGATAAAATAAATGCCAAGATTACCAAGTCAAAAACTCTTAATAGAATGAAATATATCTTTGCATAATACCCTATTTAATTATTTTATCCCTATATTTGTAGTCCTTTGTTAACTATATCTACTTTACTGTTCAACCTTTTTTTTCAATACTTTCTAAAATGTACTCTCCACTACAATTTGACTACTCTCATCATTTCCTTTATAACCTTTTTGTTTGTCTGTGTATTATTTTTAGTCTACTTCCTATGCAACATGTGGGTCAATGAAAGAAAAGATAAATAAAATGGCTGTCATATCACTCAAACTCAGAATAAGAGTTTTGGTTCCATCTCCGATTTTTATGTATTTTGTAAAAGTCACTGTGTTCTCTAGTTGTCTGATGACCCTCCATAAACTCAGAATGTTAACATCAACCACCTCACACTATGGGAGCTGGATTGGGAGGTGTTGAGTAAACTATTTGACTTCAAAAATACCCTCTTTCCACTGTGCAATGCTGCCTCATTTATAAGCAATTATACTTTTATGCTGGAAGCCTGCATTGTTATTGCTGTTGTGGTAAGACTAAATTCAATTCAGCAAATATTTATTGGGGCTCTACTCTTTGTCTGGTAGTATTTAAAGTGTTGGAGATTTAATAGTGAGCAAAAGTGAAGTATGTATTCCTCAGATATGATGTATTAGAGGTGGGGAGACAGCACTGAATATGCAATGAAATAAAGACAAAGATAACTTCATATATTGATAACTGGTATAGGGTCATGAAATAGGTGATGTGACTGAGAAGATCTGGAAGGAAGCAGGGCTGGGGAAACTGCTCTTATTTATCGATGATTGTGTCAGAAAATTGCAATAAATCCATGAATAATTGTTGTTGCTTTTAGAACTAAATTTAAAACTTGTATTTACTCTTATTAAAATCTATTGTAGACAAAGCATAAAATGATTTTGGCTTATTGAGGCTTATTATATATGGTTAGGAATATGCACTTGAAATAAAAACTTCTATAAAATCAGGTAGATATTGTTTCAATGCCAAAGTCTAATCTATTCCTATTCAAGCTGTCAGGTTTTAAATTTATAAATTGGAGGAAGCAGTAAAGCAACTGGCAAAGCACCTAGCCAAAAACATCTGACAAAAGTTTGTTTTCTTCTTTTTATGTATTTAATTTTCATGTGTCCCTAAAGTCTTTTAATTCCTTTAGTTTCCATGAATGGCTAATATTCTATCATTTTTAGTATTGTCCTTATCTGGTACATAAATCCATTCCAAAACCTTTAAGTTATTTTGATTCCAAAATCACTCCCACTCACGGACATTTAATTTCTGTTTAAATACATCTACCGATAAGAAGATATATCTCCTATAACTTCTTAGTGGTCCATTGAATTCTGTTTGATATTCAGAATAAGAGTCAAATGTATGGCAATTATTACTAACTGAAGATAGGTTATTATTATTGCTACTATTATATATTATTTTTGATATGTTAAACCATATCAAAAAGTGTTTTATTCCCTCTACATTTCATGTTGAAATATGACCTCCAATCTTGAAAGTGGGCCAAGTGGGAGGTGTTTTGGTCACGGTGGGGGATCCCTCAGGAATGGCCTGGTATCTTCCCCCATGGTAAAGAGTGAGTTCTGGCTCTGTTAGTTCATATGAGATATGATTGTTTGAAAAAGTTGCACTTTCCCCCGTACTTGTTCTCTCGCCATGTGATGCACTGGCTCCCATTTTACCTTCCACTATGATTGTAAACTTCCTGAAGTCTTTACCAGGAACATATGTGGGTTCCATTCTTGTATACCTGCAGAACTGAGAACTAATAAACCTCTTTTCTTTGTAAATTACCCAATGTTAGTATTCCTCTATAGCAACAAAACAGACCATTAAAATAGTATCTAATATTATATTGTAAATATCAAACTCTTATGTAGTGTTATGATTAGAATATTAATTGAATGTGGTATTTCATGCTTGTATTAATGTTTACCAATTGATTGTATGACACTTTCTACTATTTAAAGAGATGAGTGTTTCTGAGGGGGTTAACGGTAGATGATGGGAGAAAAGCTAAGGAGAAAGAAATTGTTTTTTTTGTGTGTGTGAAAATCATCTATTGTTTTAGTAACTGCTGTATTTGAAAAGCCTGACAGCCAGTTCCTTCATTCAAGAACATTTATTCCCATATGTTTTGTGGTCCCACATCAAAAAAATTACCTATTGGAAGAGTTATTGCTTCAGGCAATAATGAGACCATAAATCTGTTAGCCTCCCTTAAGGTCCCTGGAAACACACAAGAGTTGTTGGGGCTATTGCTTCCCTGAAAAGTGTAAAATCATCATTTTTGCTGATATTCATTTAAATCAGACAAGTTTCTCCACTTGGGGCAGAATTTCTTTGATAGAAACTAAATCATGAGGCCTCCAACCCACAGCAGTTGGAGACACTTTGATTGAACAAAGCAATTATGTTCCTGAAAATAAGATTGCTTGACAAAGAACATCCAAAGTGCATATTATATGGAGTTTGCATTTGGAGATCACTTTCACTCTAGGTAAGCAAGAATGCCCTGACAGTTTTCTCTTTAAATTGTAAACTCTAGCAGAGATGTGGAAGAGATGTAATGGTAGTGTGTGTCTTCTTACTGCTTCTCAATTTATATAATAAAAGACAGATATTTTCATCTTATTAAAATAGGAAAACTCAATAGTGGAATAATAGGGAAAGAAATTGATTCATAAAGCTGCATCATATTGGAAAGAACATTTGATTTGGAAGCAGCAAAACTGGGCCCAAATGAGCATTCTAACCTTCACTAGCTATGGGAAAAGGCCTGCCTGAGTACACTTTCTCATCTACGAAAAAAAAAAAAGTAATAGCCAGGTTGTATCCAGTCAAAGGGTTGCCAGGTCATTAATTCTTGTATATTAAGACCTTGAAATCTTTAGGATCAAAGAAGACTTAGAACACCTCTTCTTTTAGACAGTTCTAGATGCTCAGCCAACATCTATTGCCATTTTGAATGTGCTCCGGATTTTTTTTTTCAATCATTCTTAGTGTTTCTTTACCCAGTTCTTCAGGGGATTTTACAAAATATGGTCAAAACCTTTCTCTTTTGTCTTGTTTTAGATAGATTCAAAAGTTCTTTTAATTTTAGATATATTAATTTTCTTATTAGTCACTGCAGGAATAAATATGGAAAACAGAAATATAAAGAGTTAATAAAGTCAAGGAATTTCACGTTTATCAATCATCTATCATATTTATTCCTTAAAAATAAAAAATGTAGTGTGGTGTTAGTAAAACAAAGGCTTACAGATATTAGGTGAGTTGTCTAAGATAAGAATATTCAGTAGAAGGATGGAATTTGAATTCCAGCTGTTCTAAAGGCAAAGACACTGCTTATTATTATGCTATTTTGCCCAATGAGAAGAACAATTAGGGAATCTTTTGAAATTATAATATTCGCTATTCCTAACTTCTTTTCTTAATCCAAATGACTTTGTGCTCTTTCATTCCTCAGGGCTGAGTTTACCAAACAGCTAGTCTCTTCTCTATATAGGGATAGACGACCATCCCACTATGATTCCTACTCCCAAACCTATGGGTTATCAGAATGGCATAAAACAAAAAAGTGGGAATAAGACAGACCTGAGTTGAACTTCTGGTTCTGGCACTTCCAAATTGATAATTTCAGGTCACTTTGCTGAATCAGTCAGAGATACGCTTTCCTTATCTATAAGATGCTTATAATACCTAAGCTTGAAACAGTTTTTGCCAATATTAAGTCAGATAATATACATAAATTGCCTGAACATTTACATAAAAATCCATATTATTTGTGGTGGGAACATGCCCAAATGGGAACATGCCCAAATATTATCTTCACATTAATAAAGAAGGATTCCTGGATTGTGGATTCCTTGCTACCACAACTGAATCACTTGATCCTGAAAAGTTTTTGGGTGGCTACACGCAGGAATGCTGCTTACCTCATGGGCAGAGTGAGCAAGCATATATTCAGATTCCTTATCAATGAGTATGTACTTGATATTTTTTATTATTTCAGTCTTGCGCTTAAGTTGTAAGCTTGAATTCCAAAACTTTAAACCATTTTTTTTTCTTCCCTCAAATCCACATAGATTTTATGTGGCAACGCTTTCTAGTAAACTTTCATTTTTCCTCAGGACTGCATGATTAAAGTCTCCAGAATTAAGTAAAACTTTGATTCAACAAATCATGAAGCCTTTTGAAGTTGAGAAGACTGGGGCAACAAATGTATTGGTTCCCTACAATATTCCAGATACTGAGTATATCAATTAGGGTACAGGTAGGTTATATAAACCACACTAGTTATTTTAAGATATAAAATTTAATATAGGAAATTGCATAAACAAGTACTGGAAAACTGAAAAGGCAGAAAAGGAATCCCGTCTATGGAAATTAAGCCTTTTCCATGCCCCGGTTATCTTTAAAAAGAAAAGAGTTTTAGCTGTTTTGTGTCCATGGGGGTGATGCCAGGTCATCGCTCATTGGCTCCCTGTTTATTAAGTTTCTGAACCTTGTATCTAGGTTCGGGGAGACCACCTCATGAATACCCCTTTTGTGTGTGTGTGCAGGCTGTAAAATCTCAGCCTATATTCGTAACTTTTTTGAATCATCTTCCACTTTTTTTTTTTTTAATTTTCTTTCTTTCTTTTTTTTTCTTTGAGACGGAGTTTCGCTCTGCTCTGTCGCCCAGGCTGGAGTGCAGCGGCATGATATCGGCTCACTGCAAGCTCCGCCTTTGCGGTTCACGCCATTCTCCTGCCTCAGCCTCCCGAGTAGCTGGGACTACAGGTGCCTGCCACCACGCCCGGCTAATTTTTTTGTATTTTTAGTAGAGACGGTGTTTCACCATGTTAGCCAGTATAGTCTCGATCTCCTGACCTCGTTATCTACCTGCCTCGGCCTCCCAAAGTGCTGGGATTACACGCGTGAGCCACCGCGCCTGGCCAAATTTTCTTAAGTGTCTTTTTCATCAAGAAAACATAGAGATAACTATTGAAGAACACATCTACCAACTCTAAGGGTAGAGGCAAAATGGGAAAATATCGGAGTTACTGATACCTAACAACCTGTGACACAGATTTTTGAAGAAGGAGTCCTTTCCAGCTGCTAGTCTTTAGGAACTTGAAGAGGGCCCAACAGAACTCTAAGAAACAGACTTTTCTTAGCTGATTCTGATACTTCAAATATTTGAGGTCACTGACAGCTAGAATTTGCATCTCTGAGATAGCAAAATGAAGCTGATCCTTGGAGCATGGGAAGAAAATTGGAAGTGGAATACATTGCTGCAGCCAGGGTGAAGAAATGTTGCTGGTGACACTAACAGAAGCAGCAAACAAAACCAGCCAGTGCAAGTTCCTTCTCCCTTCTCAAGACTTACATTTTTACTTTATCATCCATCTCTGCAGAGTCTATCTGTAGGCAAATGGCAGGCCTATCTGCAGAAAAACAGCAGGGAAAGAAGTGTGGTTGGTACGGTTCCTGCTCTTTTAGGGTTAGGCAGAATACAGAAGGGTGAGCCTTGAGTAAGGCCTCAGTGGCTTACTAACCGGCACACTATTTTGGGTAAGTGGGGTATAGAATGAACTGGAGAAGCAGGAGATATAGTACTTGTCCTCAAGAGAATGTATTTCTAAAAGCTCCTGAACTACTTTTGAGAAGTTAAATCAAAAGGAAGAATTGAGTTAGGCAGGAAAGATTTCATGAAGGATGAAGAACTTGAAGTGCGAAAGCTTATACGATGAGGAGATAAACAAGAGTGGAGGTAATATGTGATCCAGATAATGCATGTGGTTCATATTTACTGGATTTACCCAACAAATTTATCTAACAATAACTAACTAATTGTGTTTCTAGTGTACACAGGGTCACAGGAAATTGTCCTAAGGGACCAAACAATAAAAAGACTGGATTTACCATTCTCTGGGAGGCACAGGGGTTGTAGCATAAAGAATTTAGGGGATTTTAATGTCAAATTTTGCTCTATCTTTCTAGGTCACTGAGTAGAGAAGAATAAAAGCTCATAATTTACCAGTCTCTCTTTGGTTAGGAATTAGATGATAATCACATTGAGTTAGATAAAAACACAAATAAAACTTTACTTGAAAGAATGATGTAAGGAAAATCCTTATGTTCAAGAGATAAATTTAATTTATTTAACTATAGAACCAAATTATAATTCCTCATCTCAGCTACCTCACGATCTAGAGAGTCAAGTGGTCCAAAAGGTGCTTCATGTGCTATGAAGACCACTTAGGCATTGACTTATCAGGGTTGGAGCCCTCAGTATAGACTCTTAGGAGACTACGAGGCTCTATAGCTCAAGAAGAATATTTCCTTCTGTGCATCCTTTGTTTGCATTATGCATCTAGTGAGTAATATTAACTTTGTTAGTATAATTAATATACGTAAATATCATCTGTATGAATTAAGAGCCCTTAAATATTTAGATATTGAACACAAAATTAGTCAAATCTCAAAGCACTTCAATGAAGTCCTAAGTCTAATGTATCAAATTATTTTATATACTCCAAATGCTTTAAACCACAAAAAATATAATAGTTAATGCAAAAATTTTTAGAGTGCCTACTTCAAAATATCAATACTGTGGGTTGTTTGTTTCATTATTTTCTCTATACTAATATGATTTTATGTATCCCTGAGGTTACAGTTTTATTCATTTATGTCCACTAATTTTATCAATCCCCAGATCAAACAGAATATAATCTCAAACTAGCTGATATTGCAGATTCTATTTCATTGACCTATTCATTCTTTGTTGTGTCAAGGGATCTGTTTACATCTTCTAAGTAGACTGAAACCTGAGTCAGTGTTTATTGGTCTTGGATTCTTCTCAAATAAAAGTTTACTTACTAGATAAATGGCACTTTCCAAGTTTATGCCTTGTTTCAAGATCTCAGGCTGACTCATCTTTGCTTCCATATCAATAAAATATTGACTAGAGAGTGGTCCACCTCAGTTAACAATTTACTTGACTATTGTTTTATAATTATTAGGGATATTCAGGAGTTAGTGACTGAATTTATGTAGATAACCTTCTTCTGAGGTTATACAGGTAATCTATAATTTTATTGCATGTTGTTGATACTATATGACTTACTTACTGTTTCTTGAAATCACCCTTTTTTCTGAAACAAATAGAAAAATAAGTATATCATAATTTAAGAATATTGTATGCATTTAAAGGATCTAAGTATCCACCTACTTACTAAATTAATTACTTAATTATGGTTTAATGTATTTGCTCTGCTTTTTATTGAATTTTCATACTGTAAAGTTTATTTGAAATTTTTCATATTTTATGTAATCATAAACTCATGTTTTTTCATAGGTTCAACCCAATTTTATTAATTATAATTAAAATTCATTTATTGATGCATACATTATTGCAACTTATCTGTTGGGAACCACATTTAACTAAATCCTGTCTTTTAAGATACTGCTCAGAAAAGTGTAAAATCATTTTTGATTTCTGGCAACAAGAAGATATTCCGAGTTCATCTTGCCTTTACTTTCTTTCTATTCCAAAGCATGGGATCATCTCCAAAAAGGTTTAATTCCACTGAATACAAAATAAATTCAAAGACTAATTTCAGGATGCTACAAACACATACCAGATTGTTCTACATGAAAGCTTTTATGGGTGAAATTTCTATGATACCAGATATTAGTGAGACACCTAGGAAGACTGATCATTAAGGTCATGAGTTCATATGAATTTTCCAGTTTATCCACAAGTTAGTATTATTTTTTTAAGTATCCTGATATGAATATACACTTCCTCATCAATGTGCTTGGTGAAAATCTAACATGTCTCCGTTATCTTCTAGGCTCAGATGCTGCATTTTCCAGCACATTGTGCACAGAGCCATCTCACTGTGAATGATTCCCAGTCACTATGCGCATAATTCTAGTATTAAAAAAATAAAATAGAGAGGTTGCAGGAATGGGAATATTCACATTTACATGATTAGGGCACTTTTCCATGCAGATAGATATATGACGGAAGCCAAATCCAAACCAGAAGGCAGTCCAGAGAACGTGGAATCAAAATGAGAATAATTAGTTAGATTAGATAAATCTTTCCGGCTGGCATATATTCATAAATATAAACCCACAACAGAATTGGTCTCGCCAATAGGACTAATATAGATAAGTTAATAGACATAAGACCACAATCTTTTGGATAGCTCTAGAATGGTCACTGTCAAAATTAGCATAGGTATTGAGAGTCAATAACCAAGAAAACCCCATATAAGCTTGAATCAATAATGAGAAATGTGCAACAAGAAGAAAAAAAATGTAAAACAGCACAACTGAAAATGGTAGACAGGAGGACATGAAAAGGTGATTCAATATTTCTTCTAAAATATGACTCAGATATGAGAAATAATTTTAATTCAGCACTTAAACAAAAATTCTCCAGTATGGTACCAGTATCAATTGTAGCATCAAGGGCAAAGTTTCTCCTTCTGGAATACACGTGGCTAACGTCTTAAAGATCTTGTAGCTTATTATGTTTGGCTGAATGTATGTCACAAAACTTTAACCATCCAGTGAGAATGAAAGCAGGCATGTTTGGGCAAGCATCATTTGCAACAAGGTCCCATTGTTTGTCTTGTTTCAAATTCATTTCAGATTCATCTGTTTATTACAACTATAAAATATAGTCATAGGAAATAACTAGGAAGTGTAAATGATTGCTAATCTGTGATCAAGAAAATACATAGGCCTGAGTTTAACATGATTTTATCTCATTTATTCAATAAATAATCATTCATTCATTTTGCATTGATTTAGTTGAATAAATAAGGCATGAGGCATTTCTTTAATTCACAATGTAAGAATGAATAATCTATTCATTAATGAATATATATATATATATATATATTTTTTGAGATAGAGTCTCCCTCTGTCCATCAGGCTGGAGTGCAGTGGTGCAATCTCAGCTCACTGCAAGCTTCACTTCCCGGGTTCACGCCATTCTCCTGCCTCAGCCACCTGAGTGGCTGGGCCTATAGGCGAATGAATATTAAATGATAGGTTGGATAATAGAAATATGTATATACGAAGTTGGATAGAGGCACAGAGGAGAAGTAATTACAATTAGTTAAATGAGTCAGAGAAAATTCAAAGAGAAGTGTATATTTAAATTGTAGCATGAAAGAAAGATAGAAGCTAGCTATTATGAAAAAAGTAAGGAATTTCAGGGATGGAAACATAAAATATGGCATGGTTGAGTGTGCACAGGTCATGAAATATGTGTGGACAGTTCTGTCTATGTAGGGGATAAGAGAGATGAAGCTGGAAAAGACGACAGTAGTAAGAATTTGAAGGCCTAGCAAAGTATACTGGTGATCAACAGTTAAAGTAAAAATCACCCAAACTTCAAAACTCTCTAATGATATAGACTGTAGAGCCAAGATGAGAGTGCGAAATATTTGTATAGTGTTAATAGTTGACAAAGCCTTTTTTTAGATGAAATTTTGCCCTTGTTGCCTAGGCTGGAGTGCAATGGCATGATCTCGGCCCACTGCAACCTCTGCCTCCCAAGTTCAAGTGATTCTCCTGCCTCAGCCTCCGGAGTAGCTGGGATTACAGACATATGCCACAATGCCTGGCTAATTTTGTATTTTAGTAGAGATGGAGTTTCACCATGTTGATCAGGCTGGCCTCGAACTCCTGAGCTCAGGTGATCCACCTGCCTCTGCCTCCCAAAATGCTGGGATTACAGGCATGAGTCACTGTGCCCAGCCGACAAAACATTTTAACATAGTTTAAGTTTCTAATCTTTATAAAATGTCCATAAATTAGGAAAAGGTAGACAATTGTTACTTTTTCATCTGACAAGGCACTGTCACTCAGAAATTCCAAGTGAGGTATTCAATTTCATACAGTAATAGGGTGACCCATGAAAATTATCCATATTATCTGACATTAGGTCTTAGTATTGTCACCACTTTGCTATTAATACACCTACCACTACCCTCTGTAGGCTTTTGAGGTTTTAGAGACAGCTATTGCAGATCTTAGAGTTTGCCGACTTATAGATAAATTTTGTTCTTAATGGTCCTTATTGTCTTTTACTACCATCAATTGTCCAGTTGTAATGTTCTAGGATTATGTCTTCCCCTGTCTTGCACTCCTGCATCTGTAGCATTTATTGTGTATTTTAA
Organism: Trachypithecus francoisi; assembly: GCF_009764315.1. Taxonomy (NCBI): domain Eukaryota; kingdom Metazoa; phylum Chordata; class Mammalia; order Primates; family Cercopithecidae; genus Trachypithecus; species Trachypithecus francoisi. Next base: position 71,777,304 of record NW_022681473.1, on the reverse strand, counting down.
TCACCTGAAACTCATAAAACTACTAATTGTATATCACTTAACTTTGTGTATTATATAGCTTTAAAATAGTGCAAGTGTACTGTAGTTTAGGAATGGTCCCTAAGTGAGCACCCATTCTCACAGATAACACAAGAATCTACTGGACATTTTTTTCACCAATTACTTAAACCCAGTGACTAAGCTGGCACAGCAATCACATTGACTCTCCAAAAACAGCCGAGACCAGCAAGGAAGACGAGAAAGTGAATATGAGCTTCTCATACATTGCTGAATCTTTACTCCAGATAGATGGCATCAGTGTTACCTGGGTGCCCCAACAGGTAGCTTTGACACATATGGAAAACACAGCCCTTCATTCAAGAGCATGTTGCAATGCTTCCCACTTTGTACAGCCCTTTTATATAGTTAGTTTCTACATCCTTTGCCACAGAGAAACTGTATATCTTTTGGTTATTCTTTCAATTTAGTCCTTTCAATTACATCATCATTTTTAATGATGTCTATGTTTTAACATGAAAGCTTCTTGAAAATCATATTGGTGGAATATATCAAGTTGCTATTATATAACAATTTATCCTAAAGAAAAATTCTAAAATGCTAACAAAAAGTCTGTATACAAAAATGTTCAATAAAGTGTTATTTATGATCACTGAAATTATAAAAAAGAAAACAACTTGATTACATAGTCTATGCTTAATCAGTATCTTTTGAATGAGTAAGTTTAATGGCATGAAACATTTCTTCTTCTGGATTGTTTATAATGTGCACCCTATGCCTTCCTAAAAAGCCAACAACTATTATGCTATGATATTTTAATCATCCATCAAATGCCACACTCAATATGGGAATGGGTGATACCATACTATATAGGTTAAACAACATCTTTTTTAATGTGTGTCTTCTTGAAAAGACAATGCCTTATCATAGGGATGACAAGTATATGTTAGAGCCTGAGCTGAGTTATTCTCACACCCACAAACAATATCACTATAGTCATGCATTGCATGATAACATTTCAGTTAATGATGAAATGCGTATATGACCATAGCCCCATAAGATAATAATACCATATTTTTACTATGCCTTTTCTATGTTTAGATATGCAAATTATTTAGCATTGTGTTGTAATCACTTACAGTATTCAGTACAGTAACATGCTGTACAGATTCATAGCTTGGAAGCAATAGAGTTTACCATATGCCTAGGTGTGTATTAGGCTATACCAGCCAGGTTTGCATAAGCGCACTCTACAGTGTTTGCAAGATGACAAAGTCGCATAATGAAGATGCATTTATCAGAAGGTATCTCCGTCATTAAGTGATGCATGACTATTATTCTACTGCTCGTTTCTGCCAAGCCCAGATATAGCCTTTTAATCCATTGCAACAAAGGGCTCAAGGATTGACTGGTCAATAGGAGTTCCATATATGATAAAATGGATTTACTGTAGTGACTCTAAATGATATGAATGACACATCCCTCTTCAAAACAGTCTGAAGGTGAATTTAAGATAATTTCCACAAGTCAATCACATTCAGAATTTCACGTCCATGAGACAAAGCTTTGAGCTATGAAGATCTACAGTTAAATTCTGGCTCTACGACTGAATGTTTTCTGTACTTACGTAAGTCATCTAACTCTTTCGGATTTTGCCTTTTTGATAAAATAATTAAAATAAATGGCCATTCTACCAAGTCTTCCACAAAGACTACAAATGTAGTCTACTACATTCTACAAAGAAATTCTACCTTTATGGGAGTCAAATAAACATAAGCGTTGGAAACTTAAGGCATTGTGCAAATGTGTGATCCCTATTTTTATTAATTTATTTAGCAATCAATAAATAATATGGGACTTATTAGTGCATTCCCATACTAGGACCAAATTTTGAAGACACAAAGTTTACCAGAATACATATCCTGTCACTGGAGGTATTTATTCCAAGTGTGTGTGTGGGGGTGTATGTGTTTTAATGTTGTTATCATTAATAGGTCTCTAAACTGCCTAATGGACATAGTAGTAGTTCAAACACGTAATAGTCAATTTTAATAAAACAGGCTGTTTTGATTTTTTATTTAAAAATCAAAACAATCAATCTAGTCATTTGACATTATATGAAAACACTATATGTAACAACATTATAACATTATGCATATAATTATATATAAACATTAAATATAAAAAACAAAAGTAAATACATAAACAATAGTAGCTTTCACTTTATTGATATAATGTAATATTATGGTTATGTTTACCTTTTTTAGCTTACCATTAAGAGAGGTTGTAAGAAGGAGGCATATTAAAATCAAATGTTCTTTTTGACTATCACCATCCTGACCTCCCAATAAGGTACTTTGTCTGAGTGATGCCATGTCTTTTAGTTAATGCTCCATTCACTCCATTTCCCATAGCAGTGTGCACTGAAGTATGTCAGTTCCAGTCATGTTTCTTCCACCTATGAGGCAGAGTTTATGTAAAGTACTGGCATTTTTTGACTTTCTGTTGCTGAGGCTGTAACCTAAAACATAAAAATAAAATTAGAAAAACTAAAAGAAAACATAGGAAAATATCTTTACAATCTTGGGATGGCAAAAATTACTTGGAAAGGGAAACGATGACTAATAAATGATTAGAAATAGGATTTTGGACTTTGTCAGAAATAAAATAAAAATAATTATTTAATGATAAACAGCAGATTTAGAAAAATAAGGCTGTGTGTGTGCATAGGCATGTGCCTGTGCATGTGTGTGTGTGTGTGTGTGTGTGTGTGTGTGTATGAAGCTTGCTGACTGGGAATATCTATATCTGTATACATATTTATATACACAATCATTATATATAATATATACAATTACATTCAGAATATGTAAACAACTCCTACAAGTTAAAAAGACAAAATGAATTCAATGTTTAAATGAGAAAAACATTTGAATATAGAAACTTCACAAAAGAAGGTATATGAAGGAAGAATAAGTTCATGAAAGGATGCTCAACATGATTAATTATCAGGAAAAATGCAAATTAAAACCACATTGAGATCCTATTTCACACTCAGGAAAATAGCTAAAATTAAAAAGACTGTAAACAAAAATTGGCAAGAATAGCTGAAACTCTTGCTACTGCTGGTAAGACTATCAAATAGAGTAGCTACTTTGGAAAACTGGTGTTTTTTTGAAAATTAAAAATAAGCCTACTCCAATCACCCAATTATATTCCTAGTTCTTTACTAAGGAGGAGTGAAAATGTATGGCCATAAAACAACTCATAGAAAATGTTTATAGCAGCTCTAATTGTATTAGCAAAAACAACACAAAAATATTAGAGCCATCCAACATCCATCAAATGGAGAACAGACATACTTATTTGTGTATAATTTATAAAATACTCAAGAAGCAAAAGTAATTTATAGTGATACAAATTAGAAAAATATTTGCCTGTGAAGAGGGTGAAGATTAGCTGAAAGAGGGCATGAAAAAACTTTCTAAGGTAATATAAGTATTCTATAACTTCATTAGGTTGTTGGATACACACGCATATACATTTTCCAAAATAGTAGCTTTTAAAATTATGACCTGTGCATTTCACTGTACATAAAGTATACTTTAATTTAAATAATCATATTACCATTTGAGCCATAGAAGCAATATTGCACCAGAATTCCAAGACGTATGTTGCTAACTTGACTTTGCCACTCAACTACAATTTTGATCTTAGAAAGTAATTAATTCCTCTTTATCTCTGTTTCTTCATTTAAGGGTTTTAAATAATCAATTTGTAAGAGCCCTTTATTTGTAGTCTCTGTGAGTACAGGAACAATATTTATCTGTTCACGACTATACCCTGAATAGCTTATACAATGCTTGGCATATACTATTTGTGTGATTTTTCATGAATTGAATTTGATGAAAATGTCATGTCTGTATGATTAGGCTGTTAGCTAACTAGTAATTCAGAACTCTCCTTTACACCTCTTATAGTAACTATTGTAACATTTTCCAAATTAAAAGCACTAAGTATTTGTTTAATGCTGCTGCTTCTAATTCATAATTTTCCAGTTCTCATATATATTTGAAAAATTTGGAGTTATAGTTTCTATCAGGTCAGCTCTTATAAGCATCTAAATTTCGCAAATGTATGTATGCATGTGAACATGTATTTCAGATCTTGAGTCTAACAGCCTTTTTAACCTGATTATTCATACTACTTAAAGCACAATATTAACATTTCATCTTTCATATGAGGTGATATTAACTGCAGACAAGATGATTACGATTTGGGATGCTTTTGATATGTTTAGACAATGACAGGTCAATGAGTGGTGTGACATTTAGAAACAAATAATTAATGATCAACAATATATCTTGTCACTGAACACATTAATTAGGAAAAGAACCTTCAATCATGGTTAGAAATAGAAGGTACCTTAGAGAACACTGGATGGAACTACTCACTCCACAGCTTCAAAGCAAAGTTATGTCATTTCCCCATGATCAGAGAGTGAGCCAGAAACAGAGGTTGTCAAGGGACTCTAGAGTGCATTCCTTCCAACAACTTATGCTCCCTTCTTGGTTCCCTTATTTCATGACCCCAGCACATAACCTATTATTATACTATTTTATTCAGTGACAATAAGTACTTGGCCTTCTTGCTTCCAGTTTGTTTCCCCAGGTCCTACTGTCCATGGCAGACATAACTAATAAATGATGAGTTTCCTCTTCATTGAGCCTGGACTTAGCTTCATTAACACTTTCAGCAAAGAAGGACAACACAGTTTTTGGAGTAAGTTTGCTAAACCGCAGTATATACTTTTGAGAAGTTACTGAAAAAAGTACTATTTTCTCTACCAATGCATCTTAATGGAGTATCAGGTCTGTAGATAATATCAAAACCAAAATACCTTTTATCTTTAAAATGAGTCTTTATGCATTTTTCTTTATGGAGTATACTTTTCTTGATTATTTATGAGAAATTTTGGTTCTGTGGAAGTAGTAAGTGTAAATAAAATAAATTTCAAAAGAAGAGATGATCAGCTAGATACAGATAAGGAGATGCTTCATGAAAAGAGCTCCTTGAAGAATTAATGAGTAGAATTAGCACATTTAGAGATCTAGGGAAAATATAAGCAAAGTCACAACAAGAGCAAAGCCTGAGATAAACATAAGGTGGTGGTGAAAATTATCTACTTTGATGATAAAATACTATATATGATAACTGGCTGTGGGAAAATAATAGAGATTAGACTAAACCTGCAGCCATATTGTAGAAGGCAGTGAATACGTGGGAAGATTTGGAGCAGAAAAATGATGACTGGAACTTCCTTAGGAAACTTGATGTAGCAAACATGTGAGAAACATGGATTGGAGAATAATTAATGAAACATGTGGAATTTACATGTGGCCATTTTTGTTTAGGCATGTAAAAAACAAACAAAAAAAGCTTGGTTTCGGTCAGGGCAATAACTGTCTTCTCACTGGAAATGGAACATGAGACTGCTTCCTGACAGTCAGAAATTAGACTGGAGGAGCCAGGCTCTGTGGCTCACAGCTGCAATGCTAGTGCTTTAGCAGACCGAAGTGGGAGGATCACTTGAGGCTGGGGGTTTAAGACCAGGCCCGGGCAATGTAGTGAGACCTTATCTCTATAAAAAATAAAATTAGCCAAGTGCAGTGGCATGCACCTGTAGTCCCAGCTACTCAGGAGACTGAGACAGAGAAATCAATCACCAGCCAGGAATTTGAGGTTACAACATGCATGGATCATACCACTGCTCTCCAGCTTGGGTGACAGAGCAAAACCCCGCCTCTGAAAAAAAGAAAAAGAAAAGTTAAAACATTAGGCTAGAGGCAGAGGACAACATTTAGGCATGAAATTCCGGCCCTGTTGTGACCAGCCTTCCAACAGTGGATTGCCTGAACACTTAGACACCTAGTCTTCTCCCCTTCCAGGCCTCTGTGCTCTTTCCCCTGTGAAGAATAACTACCATTTCATCCTGGACACCCATTGTTTGCCTGGACCACACCTTGCTATGACCATAACCCTCAGTCAGGCTCAGTCTTCCTTCAAGATCTGCAGGTCAGTCAGCTCCCCCAGCACCAGTCCTGTTTTCAGTAAGCAAGTCCAAGCCTGAGGCCTTCCTTCCCTTCCCTAAATTGTTATTAGGAAGCACTCAGTATCAGACTGACATCTGCACTACAAAAAAAACCTGCCACTACTATGCCAACACACCAGGAGGGTTAGGTCCTCAAAGGGTGATTAGGGGTGGGTATAATAAATAACTGCATGTATGTTTCTTGCCTTTCACAATGTACTACACAGTTTGATGTGAAACTATATGGGATGTTCACAAATTTTGGTGACCAGTGCAGATTATATTCATTACTAGCATTTCACATTACAGAAAAAAAATTACAGGAAACAAGAAGGCTTGCCTAACTGAACAGCATCTGTGTTATCTGTGTTCTATTATTTCTACCAAACTTCCTGTTCTGTTCCTTTCTGTACTCCTTAAGGATGTATTTTAAGAAATGTAAGAATATATCTTAATTGGGTGAATTACTGGTTAGCTACAGGATGGTAGACTGAATCACAATGTTACAGTTTAATTACTCCAAAGTAGTAATCCTACTATGTACTTTTGAGGCCTAGATCTTTTAGTGATTCTGAACCACACCTACTTATCTCATAGGCTTTCTAGGACAGCCTGTGATATGGCCAAGGGCTGTCTCTTCAGCCTCACAGCTCAACACTCTTCAAGGGTGGTAATAAATCAACAATACTGAACTCCACGGGGCTCCACAGACCCAGGGGCTTGTCTCCAAACTCTAGAGTTTGTACATGCTGCTCTCTTATCCTGAAGTATCATTCCCAACATGTCTAATAAATAAACACGTGCAGTCTTTGGCACCAAACCAAAGCATCTCCTCCTGGATGACTGTCTCAGAGATAATATATATAATGGTTGTGGGCTGGAGCTTTGGAAGCAAACGTAGCAGACGTAGTTCTCACTACTTACTAGCTATGCAACCATGACTTGTTATCACTGTTCTGCACCTTAGGTTAATCATTTAGAAAATGAGATAAAAATCCCTAATATATACAACATATTTAGGATTACATGAAATAATACCTTTAAAGGACTTAATACCATAGTAAGTACCCATTGAGTAAAAATTCTAATTTTTGGCTGATCGTCTAAGCAAAGTTGATTTTTTCATGTATCTCATCTAATTTCTCAATTACCTACTCTTTTAAATTCTTCATACATAATTGGAATTACTTCTTTAGAACCCTATCCCCATATTGATCTATGACTTCTTTGAAAATCAGCATTGTGCTTTTTGGCTTCGAAACACCAAGCACTCAGCACCTTAGCACACAGTAAGATATCAATAAATATTTCTGCAATAATTAATAATTAAATAAATAGACAATTAAATGAACAAATAAATAGAGTACAAATACAGAATTAAATCCTAGCATTGTTACTTGCCATTTTGGCAATTTGTTTACCCTTTCTAAGTTTCAGTATCCTCATTTGTAAGTTAATTATGATAATAATATCTACTTAATGTAGCTGTCATATACTTTCTAGAGGATACTGCATATGTAAAGTGCTTTGTAAATTGTATGGATCTGCACAAGAGTAATTTATAGTATTTTTATATATTAATTGCTGATTTTTTTTATTTTGCATGATTTTCCTAGAGTGCTAGGATATTTGGCTAAATTTTATAACAATCTATTATTAAAGAGTAAGAAAAATGAGAATGTGCAATTAAAAGAAGGAAAAAGACCACCCACTTTTCTTGGCCTGAATAGATTTTGCTTGTCACAGAACCTGTCAGAGGTGGTGGTTGAATTCTGAAATTCACTAAGTTTGCAGGCAGTTGCTTCTCACAGGGGATTCTTTCACACACCTGCCTAAGAAAAGCTTGCTTCACAAGTTCCCTGTCAAATTGCCTTCCAATTACCCTGTTTCCTCAAGGCAGTTATTTAAACTTTTGGAACTTGTAAGCCAAACTACTGGTCTTGTCTTGGTCCGGATGTTCCGTGTGTTTGCTGGCTACTATTACCCATGTGTCCTGGACCTTTATATGTTCTGGTTGAGTCAGAATCCGGAAAGATTCTTTCTAGTATCTAAGATCCATTTTGTGAGTTTCCATCATCTTCCTACTGTGTGGCTATTCAACAGACCTGACCAATTCAAAAGATTTCTAGTTAAATTTACCAAAATGATCACAGGGCTAAAAGGTAGGTGGGAATGGGTTCTAGCCAAAGGAAGGGAAAGTAAATAAATATTTATTGAGCATGGATTATGTGCTGCATGCTATCTTAGGTATTACAACAAAAATAAAATTATAAGGCCCCCCAACCATCTGAATGGACACCTTCCCTCAGCCGAGGGCATTCCAAAGTTAACTTGAAAAATTAGTTCAGGCTGTGATGGGAAGTGGGTGTCAGGCATGCCTCATTATGTCCTCCTCCATTTTGGAATTCAGGAAAAGCCAACTAACACTAACATTACACAGACCTTAAGTCTGATAAGAAATATTTACATCTATTCTCTCTGAAGCCTGCTACCTGGAGACTTCAACTGCATGATCAAACCTTGGTCTCCACAACCCCTTATTGTAACCCAGACATTCTTTTATATTGAAAATAACTCTTTCAGCCAATTGCCAATCAGAAAAAATTTAAATCTATCTATGACCTGGAAGCCCCTGCTTTGAGTTGTCCCACCTTTTTAGATGGAACCAATATAAGTCTTGCATGTAATGATTGATGTATTATGTCTCCCCAAAATGTATAAAAGCAAGCTTAGGCACATGTCATCATCAGGACCTCCTGAGGGTGTGTCACAGGTGCATCCTTAACCTCGGCAAAATTAACTTGCTAAATTGATTGAGACCTGTCTCAGATACTTTGGGATTAGCAGTATTTATGTATGTCACTTAACCTTTACACCAGCTCCAGGAATAAGCCAAGGATTGTTTAGTTCTTTTGACAACTGAAGAAATTGGGTTCTGAGATTTTAAATAATTGGCCTAAAGTTAATCAGAGGCAAAGCTGGAATTCAGACCCATCTGAATCCGAAGTCTGAACTCTTTCAATGAAGCAGTTTTTTCTCGATTCTTATGAGACCTGGTATCTGCTTTGTAACGTTCCCAAGTAATTTTGATGCATACCAACAATATCCAAAAACCATTGGAGTGTGTCTTGTAGTCTCTCAGCTCAGTTAAGAACTTGCTATTTGGTCAGAAACAATCATTTAGTTTTTGTAAGCATTTTTATAGTTAGTAAAAAGTTTTTAAAAACTGCCCTAAATTCTTGAAAAGATTGCTCAATTCAATCCAACATACATTCATCAAATTCTATCAGTCAACTCAGCTTGCCCAGGGAGGAGTAACTGATTTCATAAAGCATGTTTCTTGCTAACACAGATCTTATTCTTCAGAATATATGGCACTTTGGAAGTAAAGTGCCATGTCCTGGGATTAAGAGTAAAATATCTCCTATGGATCAATTACCATAGAAGACAAACTAAAACCTTGCTGTGAAAAGACAGTCACTTAGAAAGAAATGTCTCAATTTGTGTAAAGAGGTCAAGGTTTTTGGAGAAGTAAAAGACCAGCTATCTACTCCCAGGAAGGTTTCCCCCTTCATCAGTTAGGCAGATTAGGTAGGGGATTGATTGCTTCAATTAAATCAGGAATTCAGCATTTTCTGGCTAACTTGATTTTTTTTCTTTTTTTCTTTCTTTCTTTCTTTCTTTCTTTCTTTCTTTCTTTCTTTCTTTCTTTCTTCTTTCTCTCTCTCTCTCTCTCTCTCTTTCTTTCTTTCTTTCTTTTTTTTGGAAAACTGTTCAGTATCTACCTTCTCAGCTTACAAAAACTTTACGTGATGTATCTCTAACCTTGAGAGGTTTCCAAGTCTCCAACTTCATGCTCCAAGAAACTTCATATTCTGATAAATGTCATGAGGAAAATATCTGCTATACAATTGAAGCTGATTTCTTCCCATGAAGAATATTGCTTCCTGAGTGCGCGCGCGCGCACACACACACACACACACACACACAAACTGCAGAAGATTTCCTTTTCCTTTTCCTTTTGAAAACTCTATAATTCCCCAGCCTCTGGGCAATCCTAGAATTCAGCATTTGTAAACTACCTTTGAGTTTGAAGTTCCCAATTATTTAATTTTTTCTCCAGACTGATGTGGCCACTGAATGCATTGGTGGTTTTTTCTTTTTTTCTTTCTTCCTTTCTTTCTTTCTTTCTTTCTTTCTTTCTTTCTTTCTTTCTTCCTTCCTTCCTTCCTTCCTTCCTTCCTTCCTTCCTTCCTTCCTTCTTTCTTTCTTTCTTTCTTTGTTTCTTTCTTTCTTTCTTTTTTTTTTTTTTCTTGAGATGGAGTTTCACTCTTGTTGCCCAGGCTGGAGTGCAATGGCAGATCTTGGCTCACTGCAACCTCCACCTCCCAGGGTCAAGTGATTCTCCTGCCTCAGACTCCTGAGTAGCTGGGATTACAGGCATGCACCACCATGCCTGGCTAATTTTGTAATTTTAGTAGAGATGGGGTTTCTCCATGTTGGTCAGGCTGGCCTTGAACTCCCAACCACAGGTGATCCACCTGCCTTGGCCTCCCAAAGTGCTGGAATTACAGGTATGAGCCACCGCACCTGGCCTGGCTGATTTCCTTTTCCCTTGCAAAGGCCCTCTGCTTGTGCCAAACTCAGTCCTTAGCCTACACAGGCAATGGGAAATTGTCGGGGTGGGGCAGGAGGGAAGAGAGGAAGCCAAGGAAGGGTTCTGCTAGAGATCCTCAGTTCACCTAACAAAGGTTCTCTGCTCAGAAATTTTAATTTGTTAATTCTCGACTATTTGTTAAGATTTCTGATGTTTTTAAAACTAAAATACTGAAGTATTTTCTTTTTCTAGTTGTTAGAGAATGTTTGGCCTGCTATGACATATTATATCCTTCTCAAGAGTTGAAATCTGTTATCAAATGTTTTTGACATGAAATGCACACACTAAGGTGCACAAATTTTAGGTAACAGATTAATTTCTATAAAGTAGATACACTTCTGTCATCACTATCCTTATGAAAATATAAAATACTGTCAGCACTCCAGACTTATTTCTTTGTGTCCCTTCCCAGTCCCAACCACTACTTCTAAAGGTAACTATTATTTAAGCACCTTTTCTCTGTGTTGAATATTTTAAATCTGGCAGATAAAAATTTGCATAAAGACTAGTTTAACTATTATTAACTACTCCAGTTGGTTATTTTAATGATGGTTTTGTTACATAGAGTTCATACTCAAGAGACAGCTTGTCAAAGATGATTTCAACTGAATACATGAATCTAATAAAACCCATCACACTTTCCAAAGAATGAAAACATTTTGCATGTCACTTTTCTTGTGATGATGGTAAACCTCTGCATGATTTCAGGTCTTCATTTGCAGACCGCCATTTCCTTTCTCAAGATCTTCTATTTTAAGCCCATCTTCCCTCTTGAATTTGAACAGGTGTCACAAATTGGGGAAAATGGTGAAAACATAGGCTGAGGTAATATTCAAAATCTAATATTGAACTTTGATCCTATCACTTTCTGGCTATACAATCTCGAGGAAGTTGGTTAAATTATTTGAGCCCCACATCCCACAGTTGTGAAAGAGAATGATTATATCTATTTTATTTGTTGTCCTGAGTAAATAAGGTAACTCACATAAAAGTCTCTGGCTCGTGGTAGTTCACATTTACCCCAGGAAAAAACAGCTCCAGGCTAGAATCTCTAAACTGTTTTTGTATAAACCATTGGTTACATTCATTTTAAAGCCATAATATGCTGCTGCATCCCTGAGTCGTTTATGTTTGATATTTTACTATGAGGCAGGATATTAATCTGATTAAATTGATTACCATGGTGAAGTAAGGGACAAGAGGAAAAGGGTATTGTCAATTTAAAGGTTTGTGGAATGAGGTTTTGAATCAAACCAATGCAAAGACAGCTAGTTACCCAACAAAATGGTGTACATTCTTTCTGTAGAGTAACGTTGTTGGGAAGCAGGAATCACATCATACACATGCACAGGTGTGCATACACACACACACACACACACACTCCTTTAAATCTCAAAGGCAGAGAATGACAGACATTTTCTGTAAAGGACTAGGTAATGAATGTTTTAGGATTTGAGGACCAGACAGTTACCAGCCTCTGTCAGAACAACTCAACTCTCATTTTAGAATAAAAGCAGCAACCTTAGACAATATGTAAAGAAATTAGCATTCTAATGAAATTTTATTGATGGACACTAAAATTACTGTTATATTTTTCTCGAGTAATACTCTCAAGTATTACTCTTCTTTTGATTTTTTTCAACTATTAAAAAATGTAAAATTCATTCCCAGCTGACGAGTTATATAAAAACAGGTTTTGGCCTCTAACCCGTTTTTAAGAAATAGCAGAACCACAAAATAATGTATCTTTGTTCCCTGAATCACCATGAAAAAGGTCACATGAAAAATACCTCTTTGGAATTGCTACATCAGCAAAATAATAATAATAATAAGCTATGTAAAAAACAGAAAATTTAATAATAGTTACACCTGTTAGTTTTATCTAAAGGGGGTGCAGATGTAAGATTAGATAGACTACCTGCTACTGGCTTAGTTGACTGACTGAAAAACAGCTAGGAAAATTGTACTAAAAACTAGAAAGTTGAAGACTTGTGCACACAATAGAAAATTATTTAGTAATAATACCTCCTGTATTAACTGGGAAAGTAGATTACATACCTACTGAACCCATATCTCTATGAGAAGAACTTAGAAAGAACTATAATGCTACAGTTTGTTGATTATTCCTTGCAGTTTATAACCATGAGTGAAGAGGCAGATGTGAGTTCAGGAAAGACTTCACCAGCTTACAAGCAGAAATGAAAAAAAAAAAAAAAATAGAGAAAATGTGGGATTCTTTTGTCTTTGAAATATTAGAAAAACTGGAGCTTTTGAAAAGCTTATGAAACAGATTTTCCCATGTGGAAAATATATAATTAATCCTCTTTACACCATCAGCGTTCATTGTACCTAATTTTAGTGCTTTGACTGTTAAATATTTTAAGGAAGGACATTACATATATTTTTGTATTTCCTTATGAATGTTGCTAAGAAAAAAGGAAACATTTACTTAATTTTAATCGAATAAAATATATTGTATATAATTCAATTCAATTACTATATAGGTTCATTGGACTATTCTGTAAAACAAGATCCATAATGGGACATTAGTAGCTTTCATCAAACTCTATAAAGAAATCAGGATTTTTCTTTGTGTGTCCATAATGTCAAGGAAGAGAGAACTGACAGAAAAAGAGTTTTTATAATTATTATGTGAATCAAAAGTAAATGCAAAGAGGCAGAATGCAAAGAAGTGAAAGAGAAGCCATTATAACTAATGCCACAGAAATAAAATGGATCAGAAGAAACTATGAACTATTCTATGCCAACAAATTGAATAACCTAGAATGATTGAATACATGCCAAAAATATTATACATGCCAAAATACATGCCAAAAATCTATTAAAACTGAATCATGAAAAAGTTGAAAATTTGAGCAGAAAAAGAAGTGTGTATATTTAATCAGTAATCAAAATCCTCCCAACAATAGAGTCCAGGGCCAGAGAGTTTCACTGGTGAATCCTACCGAATATTTACAGAAGTAACAACAATCCTTCGCAAATCTTCCAAAAACCTGAGGATGAGGGAGCACTTCCAAACTCATCTTATGAGACCAGTAATACTCTGATACCAAAGCCAGTAAAAGGCAGTAGAAGAAAAAATATATATTTCTGGGTGATGTCTCTAAGGAACATAGTTGTAAACATCCTCAACAAAACACTAACATAAACATTTGGTTCTTCTGTGTTAAAAGAGAAAAGGAAGGCGGCATATATAAATAACAACAAAAAAGACATGACACATACAAAGAAGGAAACAAGTAACTGAACACAGAAAATAATCACAGTGAATCACCTGCATTATAACAATTATATAAGGGCATTATAACAATTATATAAGGCAAGGAGATAAGCAGAAACCCAGTGCCCAATGTGGCCATTCTGGACCGGGTCAGTGTCATCAAAAGACAATTAAACTGTGCAACAAGGCTAGTGAACACTCAGCCCAGAGAGGAGAATGGCCATCACTAAGGGGAAAGTCTCCGAGAAAAAACAGGAAATGACAGATTACATAGTGAGACTGAAGTTGTTGAAAAATTGTTCTGAGATGATTTTAGAATATAAAGGAAAAGTACCAACAAAATAAGCAAATAACAAGAATGACAAGTATTTGTTCAGGAAAAACAAAAAGTAGAAGAGGAAATATAATTAAATGTACTCCCATTCTCAGTTTATAAATAATCTTTCATAATAATAATAATGTAAATGCAGTCTATATAATATAAATACAAAATTTAATAATGATGTTCTGAAAATGGGAGAGGGGAGGCAGAAGGGGTGGCACTTTTCAATTAGAAAAGTTCACAGGCACTTTCACGGCAATTCAAATGATAATTTCTGAATTTTAGTAATGAAAATAAAACACACATTATTTTAAAAGACTTGATAGAGTTCATCTTTGGGAGAGGTAACCAAGAGAGTAGGAAGGTATGGGGTTGGAATACAACGGCAATTTTTGTAAATCTTTTGTATACTTTGATTTGATAAAACAAGTATTGCAATACATAAATATAATTTTATAATAAATAAACCGTATTCATTTGTTAAAATAATATTAATTTTAAATAGTTTGGCCTGGAATTTATGTCATTTAAAGAATGACTTATAAAAGTGTTATAAAATTTTGTAAATATAAATATTTGCCAAAATTATGTTTATAGTAATAAACTCAAATTTATTGTCAAAATGTGAAAAAAACATTAGGGTTAAGAATATTTAATATTTTTCATTTTATTTATTCATGTATTTAGTTATTTTGGAGACAGGGTCTTGCTCTGTCGCCCAGGCTGGAGTGCAATGGCACCATCTCAGCTTACTGCAACCTCCACCTCCTGGATTCAAGTGATTCTACTGCCTCAGCCTTCTGAGTAGTTGGGATTACAGGTGCACGCCACCATGCCCAGCTAATTTTTGCATTTTTTAGTAGAGATGTGGTTTCACCATGTTGGCCAAGTTGGTCTTGAACTCCTGCCATCAGTTGATCCACCCACCTTGGCCTCCCAATAATATTTTTTTCATATAAACCTACTATTTGAAAAGTCAAGTTTCATATACTTGTAAAAATCATCAACAAAACATTGAAATAGATATTCGCTTCATCTGTGTTAACACAAAAAGAGGAGGGATAAACAAAAAAAGAAATGGACATGATATATAGAAAGAAAGAAACAAGTAACTGAACACAGGAAATAATTACAGGGAATCTCCCGCATGATAGTGTTTGTATAAGGCAAGAAGATAAACATAAACTCAAACTCCTAGTTTTCTCAAATATATTGTGCAAATATAATTTTTTATGTACCACTACGTGAAAATATTTGGAAAGCAGTGACCTAAAGTATCCCTCATTTCAATTCTTATGAGCATAAAATAAAATATGAGTTAAACTACTTGCCACAGTTAATAAACATTATTTTCTTTTTATTTTATTTTATTTTATTTTATTTTATTTTATTTTTTTTATTATACTTTAAGTTCTAGGGTACATGTGCATGACGTTTATATCATGTATAACTCCCCAATGCAATCCCTCCCTCCTCCCCCCTCCCCATGATAGGGCCCAGTGTGTGATGTTCCCCTTCCCGAGTCCAAGTGATCTCATTGTTCAGTTCCCACCTATGAGTGAGAACATGCGGTGTTTGGTTTCTCTTCTTGTGATAGTTTGCTAAGAATGATGGGTTCCAGCTGCATCCATGTCCCTACAAAGGACGCAAACTCATCCTTTTTGATGGCTGCATAGTATTCCATGGTGTATGTGCCACATTTTCTTAATCCAGACTGTCACAGATGGACATTTGGGTTGATTCCAAGTCTTTGCTATTGGAATAGTGCCGCAATAAACATACGTGTGCATGTGTCTTGTAGTAGAGTAATTTATAATCCTTTGGGTATATACCCAGTAGTGGGATGGCTGGGTCATATGGTACATCTAGTTCTAGATCCTTGAGGAATCGCCATACTGTTTTCCATAATGGTTGAACTAGTTTACAATCCCACAACAGTGTAAAAGTGTTCTATTTCTCCACATCCTCTCCAACACCTGTTGTTTCCTGACTTCTTAATGATTGCCATTCTAACTGGTGTGAGATGGTATCTCATTGTGGTTTTGATTTGCATTTCTCTGATGGCAGTGATGATGAGCATTTTTTCATGTGTCTGTTGGCTGTATGGATGTCTTCTTTTGAGAAATGTCTGTTCATATCCTTTCCCCACTTTTTGATGGGGTTGTTTGTCTTTTTCTTGTATATTGTTTGAGTTCTTTGTAGATTCTGGATATTAGCCCTTGTCAGATGAGTAGGTTGCAAAATTTTTTTCCCATTCTGTAGGTTGCCTGTTCACTCTGATGGTAGTTTCTTTAGCTGTGCAAAAGCTCTTTAGTTTAATTAGATCCCATGTGTCAATTTTGCTTTTGCTGCCGTTGCTTTTGGTGTTTTAGACATGAAGTCCTTGCCCATGCCTATGTCCTGAATGGTACTACCTAGATTTTCTTCTAGGGTTTTTATGGTATTAGGTCTAACATTTAAGTCTCTAATCCATCTTGAATTAATCTTCGTATAAGGGGTAAGGAAAGGATCCAGTTTCAGCTTTCTACTTATGGCTAGCCAATTTTCCCAGCACCATTTATTAAATAGGGAATCCTTTCCCCATTTCTTGTTTCTCTCAGGTTTGTCAAAGATCAGATGGCTGTAGATGTGTGGTATTATTTCTGAGGACTCTGTTCTGTTCCATTGGTCTATATCTCTGTTGTGGTACCAGTACCATGCTGTTTTGGTTACTGTAGCCTTGTAGTATAGTTTGAAGTCAGGTAGCGTGAAGCCTCCAGCTTTGTCCTTTTGACTTAGGATTGTCTTGGCAATGCGGGCTCTTTTTTGGTTCCATATGAACTTTAAAGCCGTTTTTTCCAATTCTGTGAAGAAAGTCATTGGTAGCTTGATGGGGATGGCATTGAATCTATAAATGACCTTGGGCAGTATGGCCATTTTCACGATATTGATTCTTCCTATCAATGAGCATGGTATCTTCCATTTGTTTGTGTCCTCTTTGATTTCACTGAGCAGTGGTTTGTAGTTCTCCTTGAAGAGGTCCTTGACATCCCTTGTAAGCTGGATTCCTAGGTTTGATTCTCTTTGAAGCAATTGTGAATGGAAGTTCATTCCTGATTTGGCTCTCTGCTTGTCTGTTACTGGTGTATAAGAATGCTTGTGATTTTTGCACATTAATTTTGTATCCTGAGACTTTGCTGAAGTTGCTTATCAGCTTAAGGAGATTTTGGGCTGAGACAATGGGGTTTTCTAAATATACAATCATGTCATCTGCAAACAGGGACAATTTGACTTCTTCTTTTCCTAACTGGATACCCTTGATTTCTTTCTCTTGCCTGATTGCCCTAGCCAGAACTTCCAACACTATGTTGAATAGGAGTGGTGAGAGAGGGCATCCCTGTCTTGTGCCAGTTTTCAAAGGGAATTTTTCCAGTTTTTGCCCATTCAGTATGATATTAGCTGTGGGTTGTCATAAATAGCTCTTATTATTTTGAGGTACGTTCCATCAATACCGAATTTATTGAGCGTTTTTAGCATAAAGGGCTGTTGAATTTTGTCAAAAGCCTTTTCTGCATCTATTGAGATAATATGTGGTTCTTGTCTTTGGTTCTGTTTATATGCTGGATTACGTTTATTGATTTGCGAATGTTGAACCAGCCTTGCATCCCAGGGATGAAGCCCACTTGATCATGGTGGATAAGCTTTTGATGTGCTGCTGAATCGGTTTGCCAGTATTTTATGAGGATTTTTGCATCGATGTTCATCAGGGATATTGGTCTAAAATTCTCTTTTTTGTTGTGTCTCTGCCAGGCTTTGGTATCAGGATGATGTTGGCCTCATAAAAAGAGTTAGGGAGGATTCCCTCTTTTTCTATTGATTGAAATAGTTTCAGAAGGAATGGTACCAGCTCCTCCTTGTACCTCTGGTAGAATTCAGCTGTGAATCCATCTGGTCCTGGACTTTTTTGGTGGGTAGGCTATTAATTGTTGCCTCAATTTCAGAGCCTGCTATTGGTCTATTCAGGGATTCAACTTCTTCCTGGTTAGTCTTGGGAGAGTGTAAGTGTCCAGGAAATTATCCATTTCTTCTAGATTTTCTAGTTGATTTGCGTAGAGGCATTTATAGTATTCTCTGATGGTTGTTGTATTTCTGTGGGGTCGGTGGTGATATCCCCTTTATCATTTTTTATTGCTTCTATTTGATTCTCTCTCTTTTCTTCTTTATTAGTCTAGCTAGCGGTCTGTCAATTTTGTTGATCTTTTCAAAAAACCAACTCCTGGATTCATTGATTTTTTGGAGGGTTTTTTGTGTCTCTATCTCCTTCAGTTCTGCTCTGATCTTAGTTATTTCTTGCCTTCTGCTAGCTTTTGAATGTGTTTGCTCTTGCCTCTCTAGTTCTTTTAATTGTGATGTTAGAGTGTCAATTTTAGATCTCTCCTGCTTTCTCTTGTGGGCATTTAGTGCTATAAATTCCCTCTACACACTGCTTTAAATGTGTCCCAGAGATTCTGGTATGTTGTATCTTTGTTCTCATTGGTTTCAAAGAACATCTTTATTTCTGCTTTCATTTCGTTATATACCCAGTAGTCATTCAGGAGCAGGTTGTTCAGTTTCCATGTAGTTGAGCGGTTTTGATTGAGTTTCTTAGTCCTGAGTTCTAGTTTGATTGCACTGTGGTCTGAGAGACAGTTTGTTATAATTTCTGTTCTTGTACATTGCTGAGGAGTGCTTTACTTCCAATTATGTGGTCAATTTTGGAATAAGTGCGATGTGGTGCTGAGAAGAATGTATATTCTGTTGATTTGGGGTGGAGAGTTCTATAGATGTCTATTAGGTCCGCTTGGTGCAGAGATGAGTTCAATTCCTGGATATCCTTGTTAACTTTCTGTCTCGTTGATCTGTCTAATGTTGACAGTGGAGTGTTGAAGTCTCCCATTATTATTGTATGGGAGTCTAAGTCTCTTTGTAGGTCTCTAAGGACTTGCTTTATGAATCTGGGTGCTCCTGTATTGGGTGCATATATATTTAGGAGAGTTAGCTCTTCCTGTGAATTGATCCCTTTACCATGATGTAATGGCCTTCTTTGTCTCTTTTGATCTTTGATGGTTTAAAGTCTGTTTTATCAGAGACTAGGATTGCAACCCCTGCTTTTTTTGTTCTCCATTTGCTTGGTAGATCTTCCTCCATCCCTTATTTTGAGCCTATGTATGTCTCTGCATGTGAGATGGGTCTCTGAATACAGCAGACTGATGGGTCTTGACTCTTATCCAGTTTGCCAGTCTGTGTCTTTTAATTGGAGCATTTAGTCCATTGACATTTAAGGTTAATATTGTTATGTGTGAACTTGATCCTGTCATTATGATATTAACTGGTTATTTTGCTCGTTAGTTGATGCAGTTTCTTCCTAGCCTCGATGGTCTTTACATTTTGGCATGTTTTTGCAATGGCTGGTACCGGTTGTTCCTTTCCATGTTTAGGGCTTCCTTCAGGGTCTCTTGTAAGGCAGGCCTGGTGGTGACAAAATCTCTAAGCATTTGCTTATCTGTAAAGGATTTTATTTCTCCTTCACTGATGAAGCTTAGTTTGGCTGGATATGAAATTCTCGGTTGAAAATTCTTTTCTTTAAGAACGTTGAATATTGGCCCCCACTCTCTTCTGGCTTGTAGAGTTTCTGCCGAGAGGTCTGCTGTTATCTGATGGGCTTCCCTTTGTGGGTACCCGACCTTTCTCTCTGGCTGCCCTTAAGATTTTTCCTTCATTTCAACTTTGGTGAATCTGGCAATTATGTGTCTTGGAGTTGCTCTTCTGGAGGAGTATCTTTGTGGCGTCCTCTGTATTTCCTGAATTTGAATGTTGGCCTGCCCTACTAGGTTGGGGAAATTCTCCTGGATGATATCCTGAAGAGTGTTTTCCAACTTGGTTCCATTTTCCCCCTCACTTTCAGGCACCCCAATCAGACGTAGATTTGGTCTTTTTACATAATCCCATACTTCTTGCAGGCTTTGTTCATTTCTTTTTTTCTTTTTCTTTTGGTTTCTTCTGCTTCATTTCATTCATTTGATCCTCAATCGCTGATACTCTTTCTTCCAGTTGATCGAGATGGTTACTGAAGCTTGTGCATTTGTCATGTATTTCTCGTGTCATGGTTTTCATCTCTGTCATTTCGTTTATGATCTTCTCTGCATTAATTAGTCTAGCTGTCAATTCTTCCACTTTTTTTCAAGATTTTTAGTTTCTTTGCGCTGAGTACGTAATTCCTCCTTTAGCTCTGAGAGGTTTGATGGACTGAAGCCTTCTTCTCTCATCTCGTCAAGGTCATTCTCTGACCAGCTTTGATCCGTTGCTGGCGATGGGCTGCGCTCCTTTGCAGGGGGAGATGCGCTCTTATTTTTGAATTTCCAGCTTTTCTGCCCTGCTTCTTCCCCATCTTTGTGGTTTTATCTGTCTCTGGACTTTGATGATGGTGACGTACTGATGGGGTTTTGGTATAGGTGTCCTTCCTGTTTGATAGTTTCCGTCTGACAGTCAGAAGGACTGTCTGTTGGTCTGTTGGAGATTGCTTGAGGTCCACTCCAGACCCTGTTTGCCTGGGTATCAGCAGCAGAGGTTGCCGAAGATAGAATATTGCTGAACAGCGAGTGTACCTGTGATTCTTTCTTTGGAAGTTTCCTCTCAGGGGTGACGCCACCCTGTGAGGTGTGGGGTGTCAGACTGCCCCTAGTGGGGGATGTCTCCCAGCTAGGCTACTCAGGGGTCAGGGACCCACCTGAGCAGGCAGTCTGTCCGTTCTCAGATCTCAACCTCCGCGTTAGGAGATCCTCGGCTCTCCCCAAAGCTGTCAGACAGAGTCATTCGCGTCTGCACCGCCCCGCTCTTTCCCCTAATGGACTGCAGCTGTGCGCTGTCCGCAGAGGTAGAGTCTACAGAGACAGGCAGGCTTCCTTGAGCTGCTGTGAGCTCCACCCAGTTTGAGCTTCCCAGCAGCTTTGTTTACCTACTTAAGCCTCAGCAATGGCGGGCGCCCCTCCCCCAGCCTCGCTGCTGCCTTGCGGATAGATCGCCGCAGACGGCTGTGTTAGCAGTGAGGGAGGCTCCGTGGGCGTGGGACCCTCCCGGCCAGGTGTGGGATATATTCTCCTGGTGTGCCTGTTTCCTTAAAGCGCAGTATTGGGGTGGGAGTTACCCGATTTTCCAGGTATTGTGTGTCTCAGTTCCCCTGGCTAGGAAAAGGGATTTCCTTCCCCCTTGCGCTTCCAGGTGAGGCGATGCCTCGCCCTGCTTCAGCTCACGCTGGTCAGGCTGCAGCAGCTGACCAGCACCGATTGTCCGGCACTCCCTAGAGAGATGACCCCAGTACCTCAGTTGAAAATGCAGAAATCACCGGTCTTCTGTGTCGCTCGCGCTGGGAGTTGGAGACTGGAGCTGTTCCTATTCGGCCATCTTGCTCCGCCCATAAACATTATTTTCATAGTCATTTTCTTTGCTTTTGAAAAGCTGTCTGAGTTTTGAAGGTAATAAAATCCAAGATATTGAGTAGCATTCCCAGGCTAGTCTCCAAAGCCTATTTACTCCATTTCATTGTTGAAAATAATATGATTGATTTAGATTTTAATGACTTTATATTTTTTGAAGGTCACACATCTTTATCCCACCTAGTTTACTGTCTGAAACACAGTAAATACTTAATAAATATTATCAAAGTAAGAAAGCATTTCAGCCCCCCTTTGAGGTACATTAACTTTTTTGAACTGACCAAGAAGTCTAATGATTCCTTAAATTATTGACTTCTCTCTCTATGACTGGGATATATTTTTAAATTTTACTTCTCAAATAACATCAGAAGAATGTTAGATATCTATCTTCAAGGGCTTTTATGTACCTAGTTAACGCTCAAGTTATTTAATGACCATTATAATATGAGCATCATCCAATTTAGATGGCTACCCTGTTGATTACTGAATACTAAGCAATTAAAATACTATAAAGATTAAAATAATACAAGTAATACACATAGTACAAGCCAATGCATATTGTAGACCATCAATTCTAATTTTATTTTTCTTTTTTGGAGAATATTGTGTTTCAACCTCTAAACTATTTAACCTAAATAGATAAAACTTATTTAGAAGTCTTACTATTCTTGCATATGATGGTGAATTTCTTATTTATAATGAGTGTTTTTAAAGAGGGCTTAGTTTCTCTGAACAAGTTATAGGTAGAGAGAATAATAGTTTTCTGAGCTACTGAATCAGCAAAAAGAAAGAGTGCACATTCAGTAGCATTAATGCAGTTATGTGATGTGTCTCATCACTATTGAATGAAGAGGCAGGAAATTACAGACCTACACAAAATGATGGGGTGTGGGAAATTTTATCAGATTTGCTTATTCACTTCAGCAATGTCTTAGTTCAGTGACACTGGGCTCATCAGTTGTACTTTCTCAACTGAATGCTCAATCTGTACTGTTATCATTCTATTAGGTTAGTGCAAAAGTAACTGCGGTTTTTGCCATTGCTTTTAATATGAGCAATGCTCAATACTTGCTCCTTTCCTTTTTCCAAATTTGATTTTAGTCTCACCACTCCCTAGCCTAGTCACAGCCTCTGCTAACTCAGGAGAGTCTTTATCACTGTTGTTGTCATGATCATCTTCATTTGCCATTGCTCTTAATAAAACTATAGAGAAACAGAAATGACTCAAGCAGTTTCTTCGATTCTATAACCTGGTTCCACCTCACTCATCTTAAGATAGAACACCAATCTTAAGTCTTCTTCACTAACCTTCCTGTTCAGTCTTGGTGACATATCATTCTCAACACTAGCACTTTCCTCACCATTACTCTGAATTGTACCACCACTATCACCCCATCATCTCCCCAGTATCATCTTTAGATGATCACATTTAGAGTAATTTATGATCACATTTAGATTACATTTAGAGTAATTCAGCTTTCACCACCACCATTATGTGCGACAAATAGGTGCATGACTAATGTGGCAGAAAGCATGATTTATCAGAAAGCCCAGGCACAGACTGTATTTACGAAAAACCAGTTTGAAATATTGACTTCCTCCCCAGAAATGTTTCCCTTGTACCACAAACTGACATCCACCCATGGTGCGAGGCCACCTTTTCTATACGTAGCCTAGTATCTTACCTTTGCCAATGTTGCTGACTCAATACTTGCTCCTTTCCCGGTTCCAAACTTGATTTTAGCTTCTCCACTCCCTGCCCTAGTCAAAGCCTCTGCTAACTCAAGACAGCTTTTATCACTGTTGTTGTCATAATCATCTTCATTATCCACTGATTTTATAGAAATCTTAGTTTTCAGTTTACTTTCACATAAGTCACATTTATTCTGGCCCCCTGGCATGCATTCATACATGAGCGTTCCTCTTCCTACACCAATTATTAAACCTTGTACTTTCCTCATTTTCTTCATTTTGGATGTCTTTTCCAGGAAACCATCTGTATCAGGAAAGGTTCCAATAGGAAACAGATGGCACACTTGAAATTGGATTATTTGAGAAGGGTTTATTTTAAAGGTGGTCAACTATAGAATTTGAGTGTTGGAGAACTGCAAAGACAAAATAGTAACAAAGGATTACCATCTCTAGGTCTAATGGGATTAGTGGAAGGTATTGGTAACAATATCCAGAAAGAAAGTGATGTGCTTAAATGAATACAGCTGGAAGGCAAAGGACTCCTGTGAGGGGTGGGGCATGGCAGGCTCCAGTAAACAGAGTTTGCTCCTGTTGGCACCGAAGCAGCCTGCTGGTTCCCACACTTGTTTGCTCATGTGCTCCCTCCAATGAAGGGTTGAACACTTCACGCTGAGTAATCAGGACACCCCTGTCCCAAGTACTGTGAAGGGTTCAAGAAAATATCCGGCATCATTTGGGGGCTCATGTGGAATTCATCAGAAGAGTGAGTAAATGCAGATCTAACTCTATGCTTTTTTTTCCCAAAAGTTCTCTTCCTCAGACTTTCCTCTGAAGACAAATGACACATTGAAACTCTGAGTCGTCACTTAAGGGTGAATGACACAGCTTCGGAGGACAGGACGTGACCCTGCCACCTCTCTCTTTCTTTTGGGTAAAAGGAATGTTGGCTCTGTTTTCCTTCACAGAGGTCTAGCTGTCAGGTGGGACTGAAATAAAGTCCTGGGGCAATTGAAGGCATTTGGCAGAGCAACACTCACCAGCATTGCTGGAAGACTCCTAGATTTGGCTTAATCCCCGACCACCTAATAGGGTGTCAGTCAATATCCCCAGAGTTTTCTATGATATTTTTCCTTTCTTCTTTCACAGCTTGAAACGACTCCTATCTCTTCTTTTATAATGTTAAGGTTATATTGCTACAATCTGCAGAAATATTACTCGGTAGAATGAGCATTTGGCCAAGTCATCAGATATGCAAGTCAGAACAGTGCGATTTCCATCTTTTCTTAGAGATGCTACTCCAACATCCACTCCATCAGCTGTAGGCACGCAGGGCACATAGTGGCTCCCCTTCGCTTCCTCTCCCAGCTTGGGTGCTTGGGTGTATACACAGCAAGCACATGGCGCAGCTAATGACCTTGAGAGGTGGCAGGGATCCATGACCATCCCAGGAGCCCCAGACCAGTCCTGGGGGTCCCACATGGTTAGTTGACCAGTGTTTCCCACTTGCCATCCCTCCTGCCACGTGCCCAGAGTCTTTCTTCACCTGGCCAAGGGGTCTACCTCCTTCCAAACCACAGGAAGGATACAGTGATTAAGAGAGTCCATTTGCATAGAGCAAGAAGTTCTTCCCCCAGCGTCCCCCCACCTTGTGCTTAAGCTGTTTTTTCTGTTTCCTTTTCTATTCAAGGGGGACATTTTTTCCTACCTTAGAACTCTGCTTATGATAGGGAAGCAGTGGAGGAGTGACCCTGCTGGATGATGAATGAAAATGTAGCAAGGCCCCTCTGGGACTTAATCTAAATGAATCCATGTTGTGTTTGGAATTGGTGGGTTCTTGGTCTGGCTGACTTCAACAATGAAGCTGTGGACCCTCCCGGTGAGTGTTACAGTTCTTAAAGATGGTGTGTCCGGAGTCTGTTCCTTCAGATGTTCAGGTGTGTTTGGAGTTTCTTCCTTCTGGTGGGTTTGTGGTCTCACTGGCTTCAGGAGTGAAGCCATGGACCTTCACAGTGAGTGTTACAGCTCTTATGATGGGGCCTCTGGAGTTTGTTCCTCCCATCCGGAGGTATTCATTCCTCCTGGTGGGTTAGTGGTCTCACTGGCCTCCGGAGTCAAGCTGCAGACCTTCGCAATGAGTATTACAGCTCATAAAGGCGGGGTGGACCCAAAGAGTGAGCAGCAGCAAGATTTATTGCAAAGAGCCAAAGAACAAAGCTTCCACAAGGGTGGAATGAGTCCTGATGGAGTTCCTTCTGGCTGGCTCTGGCAGCCTGCTTTTATTCCTTTATCTGACCTCACCCACATCCTGCTTATTGATCCCTTTTACAGAGAGCTTATTGGTCCGTTTTGACAGAGTGCTGATTGGTGAGTTTACAATCCTTTAGCTAGACAAAGAGTGCTAGACAGGAAAGTTCTCCAAGTCCCCACTAGGTTAGCTAGATACAGAGTACTGATTGGTGTATTTACACACCTTGAGCTAGAGGTAAAGGTTCTCCAAGTCCCTACTAGACTCAGGAGCCCAGCTGGCTTCACCTAGTGGATCCTGCACAGGGGCTGCAGGCAGAGCTGCCTGCCAGTCCCGCGCCTGCTCCGGCACTCCTCAGCCCTTGGGCGGTCCGTGGGACTGGGCAGTGCTCTTTGGGGGGCTCCGGCTGAGCAGGAGGTGGCGGGGGTTTTGGGCATGGCAGGCTGCAGGTCCCCAGCCCTGCCCCAGGGGGGCAGCTGAGGCCCTGCGAGAATTCAAGCGCAGAGCCGTTGGGCCGGCACTGCTGGGGGAGGCTGAGCACCCTCTGCAGCTGGTGGGCTGGGTGCTAAGCCCCTCACTGCCCCCTTGGTGGTGCCGGCGGCCTGCTCCAAGTGTGGGGCCCACTGAGCCCATGCCCACCTGGAACTCATGCTGGCCTGCATGCGCCACACACAGCCCTGGTTCCCACACCTCCCCGCCAGCAGAGGGAGCTGGCTCCAGCCTTGGCCAACCAGAGAGGGGCTCCCACAGTGTGGTGGCGGGCTGAAGGGCTCCTCAAGCACTGGGAGAGTGGACACGGAGGCCAAGGAGGTGCCTAGAGGAAGGGCTGATAGAATGTTGTCACCTCTCAATGTATCACCCGAAACACCTTTTTATCCTCAACTTGATTCCAGGCTTCAGGTTGAAGCCCTAGAAAGGAAAACTAGATCTAAGGGATACAAAGGCAGGCAAAAGGCAAAGCATAGATGGGCAGGACTAATTCCTGCCTATTACGTCCCAGCTTCATGTAAGAAGGCCATGTTCCATGGCACAGATGAGGCCCAGGGAACCCAAAAGTTTCCAACAGTAGGGGGAATAGAGGCATAGGTATGTGCAAATAATTCCTATCCTCTAGCGCCCCCTTGCCTCATAGATGCGTGTTGCACTGGCACCCGTGTGCGGCATCCATCTAAGGTTGCCAGGACTTGGGGATAAAAAGATGAAAGACAAAAATGGGGACACCCTTTTTTCTCTTCTTCACACACTGGGTTTTTGCTGAAAGAGGGAAAGGAAGTGAGAGATGCCTATTTCTCTTTCTTTCAGAACAAGTAAGCAACCATCTTCACCATCATCAGTTTATACTCCTCTGGAGTGTCACTGGGAGTGTTTGACCCTCAGACTCTGGAGGAAATACGCTTCATAGCATTTTGCACAAATGTTTGGCCAAATTGTGATCTGCAGGAAATTATGAGCTGCCTCAGGAAGGAACTATTCATTTTGATACCATCCAGTAGTTGGATCTTTTCTGTAAACATGAGGGCAGATGGTCTGAGGCCCCATATATGCAGGCTTTCCTTACCTTGCCAGGTAATCCAGGCCTTTTCCACCAATGTAGAATTGATCCAACCCTCCTGTTTGCCATCTCAAGAGAGGCTGCAAGGGGAAATCCCAGGGAACTAAAGAAACAAACCCCAGAGGCACCTTTAACAGGGGAGTCAGCTCCCTCTGGCCCTGCTCCTCTGGGTCCACCATGTCCTTCCTATCCAGTTTCTCCTCTTGCTTGCCCCCTTCTAGAAATCCTCACCCTAGACAAGCCCCAGTCTCACTCTTACCCTTCCAACAGGTGCCTGGTGAATTTGGCTCCAGTAAGTTCCTGATCCCCTTCACTCTATAGGACTTAAGAAAAATTAAGGGGATCTTGGCAAGTTTTCAGATGATCCTGACAGATATATAGAGGCTTTCTAGAATTTAACTCTAGCATTTGAATTCTCCTGGAAAGATGTTGTTACTTTTGAATCAAACCCTGCCTAAAACTGAGAAGCAGGCTACTATCAGCAGCAGAGAGATTTGAGGATGAACTTTGTATTTCATATAGTGTCAGGGAAGGGAATGAACTTTATTTAACTGGAAGAGAAGCATTGCCATTAGAGAGCTATACATGGGATCCCAGTGATGAGATGGAAGAGTAGAAGAGGAAACACTTTCAGGTATGCATAATGGAGGGCTTACCTTGGGCTAGAACTAAGCCTCTCGATTGTACCAAGCTATCTATGACAGACCAGGTATTTGATAAGAATCTCACTGCCTCTGGAAAGGCTAAGAGGGGCCCTGGTAAAGCACACCTCTCTATCTCCTGATTCAATATGGGAACAACTAATCCTAAAGGATAAATTTATTACTGAGGCAGCCTCTGATATCAGGAGGAAGCTATAGAAACAGGCCCTGGGACCAGATAGTAGTTTAGAGAACTCCTGAAAGTGGCCACCTTGGTCTTTTACAATAGAGATAGGGAGGCCCAGGAGAGAAAGAGGAGACACAGGAAAGTGGCAGAGGTTTTAATGGCCACCATGAAGCCCACAAGCCCCCAAATCCCTGAAGTGCCCCTGTTAACTGCTACAAATGTGGCAACCCAGGGTACTTTAGGAAGAATCACCCAGGCAGCATGAGGGAGTCACCTCGACCCTGTCTAATCTGCAACGGGAACCACTGGAAGGCAGACTGTTCCAGGGGACACTGGTCACTGGGTCCAGAGCCAAGCTCTCAAAAGGTCCAGCAGGACTGATGTGTTCCAGGGCTCCTCTCCCTGGCTCCAATAATCCAGACCACCATTATCATACAAGAACCCCAAGTAATTCTGGAAATCAAAGGGACAGTGGGGTGGGTCTCTTGGTTCTCCTCACCAATCCAGGCCCCCTTCCTCTCTTAGTACAACAGTGAGGAGTCTCAGGAAGGCCTTTAACTCTATCTTTTTTCCAATCCCTTAGTTGTAGTTGGGGGGACCGCTTGTTCACCCATGCCTTTCTAATTTTGCCGGAAAGCGTAACTCCTCTGTAGGGCAGGGATATTCTGGCTCACATGGGGACCACCATCCTGGTGGCCCCAGGAAAAACTCTTTGTCTCCCCCTAGTGAAGACCACTATTAAAACAGAAATTTGGGCAATACAAGGGAAATTGGCCGAGCCAAACACAACTGCCATAGTGGTCTGGATCCACCGTAAGGATCCCATCTCCTTTCCTAACCAGACACAATATTTCCTGAAACCAGAACTTAGGAAAGGATTGGAAGCCATCATTGATACTTAAGGTTTCAGGGCCTCCTCAAACCCTGCTATAGCCCTTGTAACACCTAGATATTGGGAGTATAAAAGCCCAAGAAGGAATGGAGACTGGTCCAGGACCTCCACCTCATTAATGAGGCTGTGGTTCCATTAATGAGGCTGTGGTTCACCCAGTGGTTCCCAATACATATATTCTACTAGCTCAAATACCTGAGGGGACTAAATGGTTCACAGTCCTGGACTTAAAGGATGCCTTCATTTGCATACCATTACACCTCAACTCCCAGTATTTGTTTGCATTTGAGGATCCCTCCAACCAGACTACCCAGCTAATCTGGACAATGTTACCTCAGAGATTCTGAGACAGCCCCACTTGTTTGAGCAGGCATTGTCAAAAGACCTCTTTGAGTTCCTTTATCCTCAGGTTAAAGTGTTATAATACATAGATGACATTCTCCTCTGTGCCCCAGCTGAGGAAATCTCTCAGGAGGACAGTAAGGCTCTTATTAATTTTCTGGCTAACAGAGGAAATAAGATTTCAAAATCTGAACCTCAGCTTTGTCAGACTTCAGTGAAGTACCTAGGTCTGGTCTTGTCAGAGGGGACCAGGGAATTAGGTGAATAAAGAATTAAGCCCATCTCCTCCTTTCCCCTCCCCTAAGCCCTCAAGCAAGTGAGAGGATTCTTGGGGATTACAGGATTCTGCAGACTATGGATACCTGGGTACAGTGAAATAGCTCGTTCTAGTTAATGTGACTGAGGCAGCTAAAACTCACCCTCTAATTTGGAAACTAGAGACTCGGCAGGTCTTTGTCGTTGCTTAAGGCACCAGTCCTTAATCTTCCCATAGAAGAACGTTTAATCTTTATGTTTCAGAAAGGAAGGAAATGGCCCTGGGAGTTCTAACCCAGGCCCAGGGTCCAGCCTAGCAGCCTGTGGGCTACCTAAGTAGAGAACTTGATTTGGTAGCCAATCGATGGCCAGCCTGCCTCCAGGAAGTCGCAGTGGTAGCCTTGCTAGTACCAGAGGCTACTAAGTTAGCCATGAGGAATAACTTAACTGTTTACACTCCACATAATGTGACAGGACTACTATCTTCTAAGGGAGAATCTCTTGTTAGCAGACAACAGCCTCCTCAGATATCAAGCTTTGCTATTAGAGGGATCTGCAGTCCCATTAAAAATTTGTTCCTCCCTAAATCCAGTCACCTTTCTCCTCAAGGAAGGTAGGGAACTCAAACATGATTGGAAACAGATAGTAGTATAAACCTATGTGACCAGAGGGGACCTCAAAGAAACCCCTTTAGAGAACCTAGACTGGATTATCTATGGATGGAAGTTCTTTTGTAGAACAAGGTAACCACAAAGCAGAGTATATGTAATAGTTACCCTGAATGATGTTGAGAGTGTATGCCCCTCCTTAGGCACAGGTGTTCAAGTAGCCAAGCTAATTGCCCTCACGAGGGCACTCGAGTTAAGCAAAAGGAAAGCAGTTAACATTTATAAAGATTCTAAGTACGTTTTCCTGGTTCTTCACATGCATGTCACTATCTGGAAAGAGAGGAACTTCTCCACAGCTAACGGATCTCCCATTAAATACCACCAGGAAGTTAATTGACTATTATCCTCCATTTTCCTCCTATGGGAAGTGGCAGTAATACAATGTAAAGGCCACCAAAAAGGGATGGATGAAATAGCTGAGGGAAACAGGTTGGCAGGCCAAGCAGCTAAATAAGGAGCAAGAGGACTCCATATTTCAGTTCCACTTGAAGCCTCTCTGATTTGGGAGGGCTCCATAAGAGAAATAAAACCTCAGTATTCTCCTGCAGAAATGGAATGGGCTACCTCTTGGGGATACATCTCTCATTCCTCAGCATGGCTACAATTGGAGGGTGGTAAGCTTCATCTACCAGCTGCCAATCAATATTAAAAAGTCTTCACCAGACCTTCCACCTGGGTAAGGATAAAACCTATCAATTAGCCAGAGGTCACTCTCAGGTAAAAACCTGATACAAATGGTTAGACAGGTCATTAATGCTTGCAAGACTTGTCTTCAAAGAATAGGATGGAAAGAAAAGAATAGGATGCTACCTGGGGAAAGGCTGGCAAATAGATTTCACCCATATGCCAAAGGCAAGGGGCGTCCTGTACCTCCAAGTATGGATAGATACCTTCACTAACTGGGTAGAAGCACTTGCATGTCAGACAGAGAAATGCTCTGATGTGATAAAAGTACTAATTAATACGATACTTCCTCTCTTTAGACTCCCTAAGTACCTCCAGAGCGATAATGGCCCCTTGTTTAAGGTGGCTGTCACCAAGGGGATCTCAAAGGCACTATTCATGCAATATCATCTTCGTTGTGCTTGGAGATCACAATCCTTGGGAAAAGTAGAAAAGACAAATGACATCATCAAAAGGCACCTCAGGAAACTGTCTCTGGGGACTCATCTCCCGTACTACCCTTCTTGCCATAGCCCGACTACATGTTAGAAACACCCCTTTAAATCTGGGTTTCAGTCCCTTTGAAATGATGTATGGACAGCCTTTTTCCATCAGCGATTTTTTTTGCTAGACCAAGACACCTCTGATTTGATTAAACATATAACTTCTTTGGTCGATTTCCAATGGGAACTCAAACAACCGTTGGAGGTCCAATCTCCTGAACTATGGCCACCTCTATTCAACCCAGAGGATCTGGTACTGGTAAAGGTACTTTGGTCCCTTTCTCCCTATATAAGCCCAGATTGGGAGGAACCTTTACACTGTATTCCTTTCTACTCCTATGGTAATAAAGGTCATTGTAGTAGATTCTTGGATTCATTATACTCAAGTAAAGGCCTGGGAAGCTGATGAAGTTACCTCCGTTGACCCACAAGAGCACCCAAAACAACAATGCAAAGAGATCGGGGACCTCAAGCAAAAAATCGCAATAGATAGTGTTAATAATTAACCTTCCATGGATATTCCCTTTATAGTCTTGCCTATGCTTGCTATTCTTGTCTTCGTTCTTTTCTATACCATGGGGCATCTTTATAATTTTGAATGCCCATGGAAATATGTACTCCCCTAAAGAGTTATCTCTCTAAAGTTTAACTGCTCTCATACAAGGTTTAATTTCTCCCACCACAGCAAAACAGCTCAGAGTACAATGTTGTTTTCAGAAAGATTAGTATATTTAACTCATTTCTGTAATCTTTGGCACTAGATTATTTCCTTTTAACTCCTCTTTGTATAATACACATATTTGATCCATGCATACTTAACAACTTTTTTTTTTCTCCTAGAGGTCATGAAACTCCAAATGGTCATGCAACCAGAGCCTTAAGTGATGGCTTTCTTTTGCTGGGGATCCTTAGGTAGCCCTCTGAGGGAAATCTGACTGCCATTTTCCCCTAAACAATGCCCCTTGTCAGCAGAGAGCAGCTAAGATCTGTCATCATCCATATTCTAATGGCAATTAGATGTGCCTCTTCAGCGGGGGGGGGGGGGGGGGGGGCGGGGAATGATAGAGGCGGAGGCAGAGAAACTCTAAGCAGACAGGAACAAGTCCTTGTTGAAGCTCCACCCTCAAACTGAAAAGTCCAAAACCCACAGCCCAAAATGAGAACTTCTATCCCTGTTTGCCCACTTTCTCCCAATTGGTTCTTTCTGAATAATGTATTTTTACTAATCAAATGTTGCATTTTCTAAAACGATCTACAACTCACTCTGTCCCCAATCCTGTGCTTTATATAAAGACCCCAGACTCTGCTGGTAGAAAGAGAAGTTACTGGATAACAGGGAGATGCAATTTGACTTTAAAGAAGCACCTGGATGTCGGGGAGAGGTGACTTGACTTCAGAGACAATGGTTGGACATCAGTGAGAGGCTACTTGACTTTGGAGGAAAGAGGCAGAGAGACACCAGGGGAGAGTGACCAGCACTTCCTGTCTCCTTTCCAGTTCCCTTCTCCACTGAGAGCCTCTTTCATTGCTGAATAAAATTCCTTGCATTCACCATACTTCAATTCATCTCCATGACCTCCTTCCTCTCGGGCAGAGACAAGAACTCAGGACCCACCAAGTGTGGGTACCAAAAAAGGCTGTCACACTGATCCTTTGCCCCCTCTGGTGGAGGTCAGCAGCCCCACATAACCGGGCAAAGGACCCACTGAGCTGATAACACATTGCTGTCTGTGGATGGCAGAGCTAAGAGAGCATTGTTACACACCCTCTGGGGCCTTGGGGTGGCAGGTACCCCCACCTGGACACTGCTGCCGGGCCTGCATGGAGTTTGCTCCTGCCGGTGCAAAAGTGGCCAGCTGGTTCCTGCACTTGCTCGCCTATGCACTCCCTCCCATGAGGGGTGGAGTGCAGCATGACTGAGTAAACAGAGTTTGCTCATGCAAGCTCCAAAGCAGCCAGCTTGTTCCCATAATCCTTCGCTTGTGTGCTCCCTCCCGCAAGGGGATGAGCACGGCGGACTGAGTAAGTGGGGCACCGCTGAAGGGAGTCTTGTGAAGGGATCAAGAAAACATCCTGCATCAGAGGGAAACAGAAAATTAGAATGGATTAAAATGGAATTTTTGTTTTATTTGCTAATACTATTCATCATTATTCAATCATTGAAATATAGGCAATCTCAAATTGTCTAATTTAATTCATTTTGTGTCTAAGTTATTTCTTTATGCTATAAAATAAATGCTTTGCTAGTTTTTTCTAGTGAGTCCCACAGTCCTGAAACTGAACACTTCTAAAGTAAAAATGGGGATAACATTTTAAAATGCCAACAACGTTTATGTGTCACTTTGAAATGCTGAAATAGAAAGGACTCTTCTTAACAGGAAAAAAAAAGCAACTCTGATACTGTGTAGAGTTCTGTAGAATTTGCAGCTCATTTCTGGGTCCATATATCATTTGAATGTTCTCAACAGCAAAGATAGGTTGTTGGTATTATCCTTATTTTTCAGAAAATAAACTAAGGTTGAGTGAATTGTCATGATGTGCCAAATTAGTAAATGAGAGACAGAATTGAAAACTTTAAAAAAAAAAAAAAAGAGGAAAACATAGTCTTTGACAAGTGTATATATCCATTGCAACTTGCCACCTAATACATGTTCAGAGGTATTTATAAAAATTAAATCTTATTTTTCTTTTCTTGTTTTATATTCTTAAAGTGCTTTTCATCGAAGTATAGAAGCAAGTAAGTGTTGCTATTTTGTATTCGAAGTATTAGAGACTTTGAAGAATAAAAAACCTGTGCACAAGCTTAAGTAGCTCTATAAATGTAAATACTTAATGAGGAAAATAGTATAATATTTAAAAGCAATGCCTTTGAAAACATTAAAAACTGTATTCAAATGCTGTTTCTGCCATTTATTTGCTTTGTGAAGTGGCATAGTTAATAACTTCTCTGAGTATAAGTTTCTTCAATAATGAAATGTGGATGATAATTATCTAAAGACGTTTGGAAATTTAGGCAAAATTTTACAAGTAAATTGTGTATTCTAGTACTTGCCTTATAAGTGCTCAGTAAACTGTAACTAATGATTATGCACATTATTATTCTAAACTTCAGAAAAATATGTATACATTTATGTATATCCATATTATTAAATGGCATGGTGCCCTGAGATACAGTGACTACATAGATACATACACAGTAGTTATAAAAATATTATTGATAGCAATTTACATTTTAATTTATATTTAGATTTCTTCTAAGTATTTATTTTGAAATAATTTATAGACTTATGGAAAATGTACAAGCATAGTACAAGGAATCCCTCTTTACTAGATTTTAAATAGATAGATAAACATATATACACACATATGCATATATACATCTATTTATTTTCTGAACCATTTGAGTTGCAGATAGTTTGTTCTTTACCCCTAATTTTTGCTTTCTAAGCAAAAGAAAAACAAAAAAAGAAAAAACAATTTTTCTCATGTAAACACAGTAAAATGATCATAATTGAGAAATCAACATTGATAAAAATATTATTTAAGCTACATACCTAATTGTGACTCACTATTTTTCTCAAAATAATGTATTGCATTCAGTTGTTATCCGTCTATATCTTCTTTAATTTGAGAAAGTTCCTCACAGTTTATTTTATCTGACATTGACATTTTGAAGAGTAGAAACCAGTTGTATTGCTTCTCTCAATTTGGGTTTACCTCATGTTTCCTTATTAATATATTCAAGTAATGTATTTTTGGCAGTGATACTGTAAAATTAATACTCTATTTATTCCTAGTGCATCATAGCAGAAGGTAAATGATCTGATGTTAATTTATTCCATAACTGCAGATTTAACATTGGTCACTTTAGTTTAAGGGATGAATGTCAGGTTACTATTTTTTGCTTTGTAATAAACAGTTATCTCGTGGGAGGTTAGTTAAAGATTATGTAAATATCCTATTATTACTCAGACATTTATCCATGAGAGTTAACATGCAAAGATGATTTTTCCCTGAGTTAATTATTACTCTTTGATGGTTGCCTTTTGAGTTCTAATTTCATCATTCTTTCAGCTTATAAAATGAAAATCTTTCTTTTACTATTTATCTGTACAGTCTCATGAAATTTTCCTTCATTCTATGGATGAGAGTTCAATACCATCATTATTTATTGTGATGCTCAAATACAACATATTTGACCAGTGAGAGTCCTTTCAAACGGGCTACTGTGTCCTCTTGCTACATTTACATCATGGTTTCAATGCTTTCTTGATTTCTGGCATGGAAACATATTATAAAATCAACCTGAATTTTTCCTGATTCAGACCCAAAAGCAGCTCTTTATTTATATGTAGGAAAAATATCTAGAATAAAAATATATGGGCACTATGTTTGCTCAATGCTATTGAGTGGCATTGCTTTAAGTCTCCTCACTATGAAAGGAGAAAAGTTCCTTTGTCCCTCTCACAGGGCATGCAACATGGGGAGTGGCTCACTTCTTCAGTGCCCTGCTGCTCAAACCTCTAGGGTAGCAAAAAGATGGGCAGGTTGTGGGGCTCTGACCCTATGGCAGTGTCTGGGGGTGGATGTTTACAGCTCATGAGGCCCCAGTGGGTATGTGCTATGGTGTGCTCTTTTAGTTTTGCTGTCTATAGGTGGCTTGTGTTACCAGCTCAATTAGACCCCCTACGTCCTAGCAAGGACAGAGGGCTTTCTGTATCCTGGGTTCTTGCTTTGGTGTACTAGAAGAGTCGGGTCACGTGTGGGCTAGAGAATGAGTACAAGGCTTTATTGAGTGGAAGTAGCTCTCAGTAGATACGGGAGCTGGAAGGAAGATGGTTTTCCCCTGGAGTTGGGTGCTTAGTGGTCTGGGCTCTCCTCCAATTGCCCCAGCCAAACTCTGCATCGTTCTGCTGGTCCTATGGCCTGCTGACCTGCTGGCACCTATCAACATGCTCTTCTGCTGATGTGCTCCCCTCGATATCTTCTCGATATCCGGCTGCTTGTGTCTTCTTTTGATGATTCACTCCTCTCGACGTCCAGCTGATTGTGTGGCTGCCTGCTAGAATTTCAGGGTTTTTTTGTTTTTTGTTTTTTTAAGATAGAGTCTCACTCTGTCATCCAGGCTGGAATGCAGTGGCACAATCTTGGCTCACTGCAACCTCTACCTCCCGGGTTCAAGCGATTCTCCTGCCTCAGCCTCCTAAGTAGCTGGGGTTACAGGTGTGCACCACCACGCCCAACTAATTTTTGTATTTTTAGTAGAGATGGGGTTTCACCATGTTGGTCAGACTGGTCTCGAACTCTTGACCTCATGATCCGCCAGCCTTGGCATCCCAAAGTGCTGGGATTAAAGGTGTGAGCCATCATGCCCAACCCTCTCAGGGTGTTTTATAGGCACCAGATGGGGGTGTGGCAGGCCAGGGCAGTCTTAGGAAATGCAACATTTGGGCACAAAGGCATGAGTGCCTGTCCTGACTTAGGTCTAGATCCATGGGCACAGGTCCGGGAGTGGAGTCATTGCCAGGGACCCGCCCTTCCATTCCCAGCACTTCCCTACCCCGGTTCCATATCAACTAGACAACGTTAGGATATAGATACAGTATATGGGCATGTCTATATACCATCTATTTATTTAATTATCTATCTATGTATCTATGTATCTATTACCAAGCGTTTATTCAGGTACTTTATATTACAATACACCCAGACAACAGTTATTCAGTATTTTCCCTTTTACATTTTTGTAATTATCTTCCCCAAGTTTGAAATAACTAACTCTTCATATCCACAAAATATTTACTTATTTATTTAATTACAGAATAAATGAAAGTAGTTTCAGAAGTGCTATCCTATACCTCTATGAAAAATAAACTTACTAAGTTGGGATCATTACTGCTCATAGAACTTTGGTCTTTACTTGAAGATCAGTATTTCTAATGTTGTATACTGTGTCCAACGTTACTAGGATTAGATATCCTCCCATGCTTCATTGTGTTTATATTTGTCATTGTGTTGTTTATATTTGTCATTGTGTTTATATTTGTCATTGTGTTTATATTTGTCATTTGCAGTAAGTACAGTTTGTTTCTTCTTCCATGGCGTGTACAGTCAATCAGTTTTTTAAATTTCATGAGTATGTGAAATATTCACAATGTCTCAAAACTCAGAACTGTATAGTAAATATGCATTCAGAGAAGTATTACCTCCTCCCCCATTTCTCACCTTATTTTTATCTTTTATCTTTTCTAACATGTTCTTATTCATGTCCGGCAAGTCAAAATTGTGTTACTTTATTGTTGCACAAGGAGTATAGTGCCCCTTTTTTCCTACAAAAAAAGTAGCATACAATATTTTCTCTTTTATAATTTGTTATTTATGTTTTACAACACATATCCAAAATAACTCTGTAAAAGTTCATGGATAACTTCCTTAATCTATTTTACAAGGTCCCCATTGTATTGTGCATTGTATCTTTTTTTTTCCAAATAATCTACGTATAGCTATGCAGATTGTTTCCTGTATTTTGAATTCACAAACAATGCTACAATTGATAACACTGTACATGAGGACTTTTGTTTTGTTGGTCCTGTATCTTCTGGGTAAATTGCAGAAGTGAGATTGCTAGCTTAAAATATAAATACAGGATTTCAGCTTCAACATATAAAAAGACTAAACATTGTCACAACCATTCTTAGAAGAAATAGCTGGAAAACTGAAAACAATGATTTTTCTTGGACCCATAGAAAATATGTCAAATGGCTAAATGCAACCCTGAATCTGGAGAGACAGGAACATTCAGAATAACGAGATCTGCTTACCCAGATCAGAAGCTATTGAAGCCATAAGTAATATGTTAAGTAATATTAAGTAAGTAATATGTCAAGTAATATTAAAGGGTGTAAACTAAAAATAAAATCCAAAGGTCCAAACCAACCGAAAGGACCTCCTTTTGGCAAAGGCGATCTCAGAGCAACTTTAAATATTGAGTTCCTGGCCATGATGGGACCAGAGGTCAGGCAAACCTCATTATACCACATATCTTTTGGGTTTAAATACAGCTAACCAGCAGTAATGTTAAAATAGAGATCATAAGGCTGAAAGAGTGGCCTTTTTGTGTCAATATCAAACTATAAACAAGACCTAAGTCCATGCCAGGCAAGGGTTGAGTCAGGCACCATAACACTTAAGAATAAACTGTGTTCTAACTGCCACAAGTTTTTTTTTTTCTTTTTCTCTAGCAGCTAAATAAGCATCAGCCTTGCCATAGGCAACATTAATACAATTTGCAGCTCCACTAGTTGCTCACTAGCTAAGCCCTCCTGTTCCATAAGCCATAGTACAGCATTGTCAAAAGAGGTTGATTTCTGTAACTTTTTTTTCTGATAAGAGACTACATACCATGGACTAGTTTTGGACTAGTTCTGACTGGTTTTACAGAGATTGATCATTTCAGTGTCTTTGTGTACCTTCTTTACTTTTTGAGATATGGGGTGTAATTGTAACACATTTAAATGTTAATTTAAGTCTCCACCACAAGGTAAACACAGGTCACAGGTAACATTCATGTTTGTTCAACATGCACGTGTCAGGACCCACTTTATGAATAATCATATCTCCTCCTATAACCCGTTGAATATGTATGTTTGGCCTACCTCTTCAATTTAAATTACTGTCTTGCCCTTTCCTCCCTTGAAGTGCCTGCCTTTCAGGCTTTTGCAAGAGGGATGCTTTGTAGCCTAGCAGAATGGCCACCTTGCAGTCTGTAGCCCTTTACAAGAAATACAGTCTCCTATGAAAATTTATAGCTCCCATGAATTTTAAGCTAACAAGGGAAATATTGACAAATTGTTGGAAATTGAAAGTGTACTGGGAGGAGGGATTAAAAGGCCTGGGTTGCAGTCTCAGGGATGAGGGTTATGTATTTTTGTGGTCCTTACCTCAAAGACCCCACTCACATGATTCCCACTGTGATTTTCTGAGAAAGATCTCCTTATATCTCTGAAAAGGGGAAGGAAAGATTAATTATTGTTTAAGCACAGAAACTTCTCCATAACAATGGCCTACTTAGCCAAGGAAAAAGAATATTCCAGAATCTTATTCCACTTGTGAAATGGAATTTCTCTCATTGTCGCAGAAATCAGGAGACTGGAGAGACTGATAGGTGGAAAAGGAGGTGCACTGGCTCAGCAGATTTGTATCCGAAAGCATGAGCCCCAAACAAATACAGGACTTGGCTTTTATACAGACTTCTGAAAAGGGGTTGGCTAGTTTGAAACAAGCTCACAATGGCGAGAAGCATAGTGGCACTAAAGTGAGTACACAGAAGCAGAACAAAAGCAGTTAATCAATCTGTGACAGGTTCATAACTCAGGCTTACATGTAATTCTCTTGCTATGTGGCCTACATGGCCGTCATCTAGGCTTGCCCAAGAGCCTTGCATGGGATTATCTCATAACTTTCACTATGGCACCTAAATGGTTGCAGTCCAGGCCTGCTCAGGCATGTCTCATTGAGAGGTGACAAGGTGCAAGCAGCCCTAGCTCGCTCTCGGTGCTTCCTCAGCCTTGGCGCCTGCTCTGGCTGTGCTTGAGGAGCCCTTCAGCCCACCGCTGCATTATGAGAGCCCCTCTCTAGGGCTGGCAGAGGCCTGAGCTGGCTCCCTCTGCTCCCCGGGAAGTGTGAAGAGAGAGGCATATGGGGCAGCTGGGGCTGCAGCGCACGGTGCTCCCGGGCTGGCACAGGTTCCAGGTGAGCACAGGCTTGGCAAGCCCTGCACTCCACAGGGCCAACCAGCACTTCCTGGGCTTGATCAGAGGCTGGATCCTGTACGTGGACCACCATTCCCTCTTTGCAGGGTTATTGGCGATGATGGCAAGTCTCTGTCTCTTTCTCGCTTCCCCTCTTTCCTCTTGGTTGTCTGAGATGAGTTCCCTCTGGGCTGCCAGAGTGCCCAGGCTAGGTGCCGCAAAGCCCTGCAGCCAGTGCTAATGAGAGGTGAAGCCCCTTGGGCTTCTGGGAAGGGTGGGGACTTGGAGAACTTTTCTGTCTAGCTAAAGGATTGTAAATGCACCAATCAGTACTCTGTGTCTAGCTAAAGGATTGTAAATGCACCAATCAGCACTCTGTGTCTACCTAAAGGTTTGTAAATGCACCAATCAGCACTCTGTCAAAATGGACCAATCAGCTGGCCAATCAGCACTGTAAAATAGACCAGTCAGTGGGATGTGGGTGGGGCCAGATAAGGGAATAAAAGCAGGCCACCGCAGCCAGCAGCTGCAACCGGCTTGGGTCCCCTTCCAGGTGTGGAAGATTTGTTCTTTCACTCTTCGCAATAAATCTTGCTGCTGCTCTTTGGGTCCACACTGCCATTATGAGCTGTAACACTCACCATGAATATCTGCAGCTTCACTCCTGAAGCCAGTGAGACCATGAACCTACCGGGAGGAATAAACAACTTCGGAAACGCCACCTTTAGGAACTGTTACACTCACCGTGAAGGTCTGCAGCTTCACTCATGAGGCCAGCAAGACCACGAACCCACAGGAAAGAATGAACAACTCCAGATGTGCTGCCTTTAAGAGCTATAAGGCTCACCACGAAGGTCTGCAGCTTCACTGCTGAAGTCAGTGAGACCACGAATCCACCAGAAAGAAGAAACTGTGGACACATCTGAACATCTGAAGGAACAAACTCCGGAAACACCATCTTTAAGAACTGTAATACTCACCGCGAGGGTCTGCAGCTTCATTCTTGAAGTCAGCCAGACCAAGAACCCACTAATTCTGGACATATCATGACCTTCGCTGTGTTGCTCAGATAAAAGACAGAATACTTGAAGTTACTAGTTACAGAAAACAGGAATCTATAAACTCTGAAGTTTGCTCGTATTGAAAGAGAAAGGAAAATAAGAAAAATTTGTGTTTTTTTTCTAAATTTGTTTTTCCCTTTTTAATTTTATTTTTATTTCTTCTTTAATTTTTGCCTCTCTGTTTCAGTTCTCTCCAGCCATCAGTTTTTTCACCTAAGAAGTTAAAAAAACAAACAAACAAACAAAAAACCATAATCAATAGGGATAATGCTTCAAGGAGACAGTTGGGAGCATTGGATTACTGAACCAACCTGGGTCTCTTTGTCCATGCACAACAGAAAGCCAAACTCTGAAGCACTGAGTTTTTATAGAGAGAATGGTTTATTGCAAATAGACTGCTAGGGAGACAGGAGGCAATACTTGGATTAATCTCCCTGAACAAACAGCAGGGGCAGTTTTCAAATGTGGAGGATAATGAGTTGTAATCTGACTGGATCTTGCAATGAGGTGATGCCAGGGCTCAATGTGATTGAATCGTGGATTATGCCATGAGGTTTTTGCTTCGTAATTCTGTCCTTACTCCTTGTACCAAGAACTTAGGTTATAGTCATACTTGCATGATTTATTCACCTGTATGTGCCCGGGTTACCTAAACTGCAAACTTGAGCATTAGACTGGTTATGTGGTTACAATTGCAAACAGAAAAGGAAGTTAAGAAGAGGCAGGAAGGGAAAATGTTTTACCCCTAGAGAAACACTTGAAAAGGTTAGGGTACCAAGATAAAGATCTACTAAGACTGAAATTGAATCAAAACATTGTAGAATGCTTCCCTCACTCCTGACATACCTTACTATCATAGTAATAGGGCTCCCGTATAATAACAGTGGATTACAGCTGAAAGAGTTGCAACATATGGGATATCTTTGAGAGGTATTTAAGAAAATCCAAAGTCAACGAAAGAGGCAAAAAAAAAAAAAAAAAAGAAAAAGAGAAAAAGAAAAAGAGAAAAGGAAACTAAAGGAATTGGAAGCCTTTTGCATTCATAAAAACAGCAGAGTTTTTTTTTTTTTTTTGGAGACAGAGTCTCGCTCTGTTGCCCAGGCTGGAGTGCAGTGGCCAGATCTCAGCTCACTGCAAGCTCCACCCCCCAGGTTTCTGCAATATTCTCCTGCCTCAGCCTCCCGAGTAGCTGGGACTACAGGTGCCCGCCACCTCGCCTGGCTAGTTTTTTGTATGTTTTAGTAGAGACAGGGTTTCACCGTGTTAGCCAGGATGGTCTCGATCTCCTGACCTCGTGATCCGCCCGTCTTGGCTTCCCAAAGTGCTGGGATTACAGATTTGAGCCACTGCGGCCGCCAAAACAGCAGACATTTTAAAAAGTCTCACTCATAGACAGTTTAGTCAATTGTCACACTAGAGGCCTATCTATCTCAAATTCTGTTACTTGATACATTGTTTCTTTCTTTTAACTAAAATTTACAGGGCAAGCCAAATGCAAGAGGAAAAAATAAATAGTCTTAAGAGGCAAAACATGTCAGAACCACGTTATGATATGACACAGATGATAGACTTATCAGATAGGAAATTTAAAATTATTATGATTAAGAAGTTCAGAACTTTAATGGAAAAAGTCAACAGCATGCAAGAAAGGAAGGGTAATTCAAGCAGAGAGATGAAAACCCTGAGAAAGAATTAGAAGGAAATACCAGAAATCAAAAGCACTGTAAGAGAAATAAAACATGCTTTTGATAGGTTAATCAGTAGATTGGATATAGCAAAAGAAATAATCCATGACTTCGAAGATAGGTCAATAAGCTTAAAGATAGGTCAATGGAAAGGCAAAACAAAGAAATGACAAAAACAACAACATCAAAATTGTGACAAAATATAAAAACATGTCACCTATATCTAGTGGGAATACCAGGAGAAGAAAAAGAGAATCAAAAATAAACATTTGAAGTCATAATAAAATAATGGCTAAGAATGTTTCTAAATCAGTGATAAAAATTAAATCACACATTCAAGACACTTAGAAAACACCAGTTAGGAAAAATACCAAACACACACACACACACACACACACACACACACACACCCCAAGCATATGATTTCAAACTACAGATAATCAAACACACAGCGAAAATGTGAAAGAATCTTGAAAAAATACACCTTAGCTGCAAATAGATAAGAAAATAATTAAATTGGATATGCAATTAGAAACCGTGCAAATAAGATGTGTAAAATTTTAAATGTGTTGAAATGAAATGAACAAACAAAAACCAACCTCTTAATGGTGCATTCAACAAAATTCTTCAAAAATGAAAGAAATAAAAACTCACTGGGAAAGTTAAAGTTGAAAGAATTCATTTTCAGAAGACTAATGCTGCAAAAAAAAAAGTTAAAAGAAGTGCTTCAGGAACAAGAAAAATAATATAGGTCAAAAAAATTGGATCTTCATAAAAAAAGGAGTAATGAAGGTAAAATAAATGTGCTTACTTTTCTTCTCAATTGATCTAAGAAAATAGGTGTTTCTTTAAACAATAACAGTAATAATATACTGGCTGATGATATAATGTAGATAAGTGAAATGAATAGTAAATGTTACAAGGGATTGGAGGAAGGAATTAGCAATACTCTATTCCAAGGAAACTTCACTATTTGTAATTTACACAGTAGTATTAGAGGATCAATGCTATAAACTGCATGTTTTTGTTCCCCCCAAATTTGTATGTTGAAGCCATAACCCCAGTGATATCGTTTAGGAATTAAGATTTTTGGAAGCTACTCAGGTCATGAGGTTGGGTCCTTCACGATGAGATTAGTGACCTTATAAGCAGAGACACAAGACTGCTTATTTCCTTTCTCTCTGTTGTTTGCCATGTAAGCACAAAAGAAAAAGAC
This sequence comes from Trachypithecus francoisi, assembly GCF_009764315.1. Lineage (NCBI taxonomy): Eukaryota > Metazoa > Chordata > Mammalia > Primates > Cercopithecidae > Trachypithecus > Trachypithecus francoisi. The sequence goes on along the minus strand of NW_022681473.1, from coordinate 71,733,193 downwards.
ATCCATCTGCGAACTAGAAACAATGCCCTCACCGGACACCAGATTTGCTGTGCTTTCATCTTGGACGTCCCAACTTCCAGAACTGTAAGAAATAAATTTCTGTTGCTTAAGTCACACAGTTTGTGTAATTTATTATTGCAAGCTGAACTAACTAAATCAGTAGACTTAAGTTCATTAAAATATAAACTCTAGGGCAAGTACTAACACAAAAATCTAAAAAGCAGTATAATTAAAATGCTAAGAAAGGAGACAAAATGGAATCATGAGAAAAGCTCAATAACACCAGAGAAGACAGAAAAAAGGAAACTAAAGAACTGAAAAAATTTTATGAATAGAAAAAAAGTTGTGTACATGGTAGATATTAACTCCACTATCTCAATATTAATTAAATATAAATGGTCTACTCATATCATTAAAAGATAGATATTGTCAGAATGGGGTGCGGAGCAAGGAATAATACTACTATGCATTGTCTATATATAAGAAATCCAACTTATATGTAAAGTATCTGATAAGTAAAAAGTAAAGGAGGAGAGATACACTATACTAAGAAATATCAAAAGAAAGCTGGAGTAGCTGTATGAATTTCAGATAAAACAGAATTTGAAACAAGAAAAATCATCAGGGATAAAAGACAGCACGTAATAAGAATGTAGTCTATTCTTCAAGAAGACATAATTGTCCTACATTATTGTGGAAGTAACAACAGAATGTCAACATACATTAAGCAAAAATTGATAAAGCTTAAAGGAAAGTAGACCATTTCACTATTACAGTCAGATAATTCAAGACATCTTTTAGTTATTAATAGATGAAGTAGCAGAAAACCACTAAAGGCATAGTTTGTCTGAACAACATTACTTATCCATTTGATTTAATTGACATTTATAGAACAGTTCATTCAGTAAAAGCAGAATATACATTTTTCTTTAGCTTGTCAGGAACTTTCACATAGATAAAACACATTCTGCGTCAAGAAACACACCTTAAGACACTTTAAAAAATAAAAATGATACAAGTATGTTCTCAGGCAAAAAGTGAAATTAAAGTAAAATCAGTAATATAAACATAGCATGAAAATCTTCAATTAGTTTGAAATTAACACACTTGTAATTAAAATTTAAAATACAACTCATCATAATGTAAGAATGTGGTAAAAGTAGTACTTAAAAGGAAATATAGAATTAAATGCATAAATAGGGAAAAAATTCTAAAATCAATAGTCTTATCTTATACCTTAGGAAACTAGAAAAAGAAAAGGTATATAAACCTAAAGCAAACATAGGAAAAATAATACAATTTATAGCAGAAATTAATGAAGTTGAAAATAGGAAATAATGGACAAAACCATCAAAAGCAAAAGTTATTCTTGAGCAAATTAATAAAATTAACAATCTTCTAATCAGATTAATTAAGAAATAAAGAGAGAAGACTCAAAATATCAATATCACAAATGAAGGACAGGACATTTATATGATTTCATGAACAGTAACAGAAAAATAAAGGAATAATAGTAACAACTTTAAACCAACAAATTTTGTAACTTAGAATAAAAAATACCAAATTCTTTAAAGACATAAGCCACTGGAATTTACACAGGGAAATATAGATAACCTGAATAGTCCTATATCTATTTTTCAAATTGAAAGAAAAACTAATCACCTGGCCAAAAAAAAAAAAAATTCTACCATCACAGATAGTTTCACCATCACAATCTCTTCAAGAAAATAAAAGATGAGTGGTTAATCCCTACCTCACTCGTTACCCTAATACCCAAATCAGATAAAGACATTATAAGATACAGACCAATATTCCTTGTGAAAAGAAACAAAATACTCCTTACAAAATACTAGAAAATAAAATAACGTATAAGAAGGATCATGTGTAATGAAGTGCTGTTGATTTTAGGAATGAAAGACTAGTTCAATATTCTTAAGTCAATCAGTATAATACATCCTATTAAGAGATAGAATGTGAAAAACCACATGAGTGTATCAACAGATGTAGAAGTAGCATTTTAAAAACTGAAAGACCTACTCATGAAAAAAGAAAAAGAAAACTCTCAAAAATAGGGCTAGGAGGGAACCAAAGGGTAAATAGTGTACTAAAAATGTATGTCTACTATCATACTTAGTATTGAGAGATGAAGAAGTTTCCCACTATAATTGATGAGAAGACAATCATATTCTCTTTAACTATTTCAACACAACACTGTGTTCAAACTTCTAGCTAGTAGAAACACACACAGGCAAAGAAAGAAAGGTCACAATATTGGGAAGAAGGAACTTTAAGTGTTTTTATGTCCAGATGACATATTGGTTATGTATAAAATACCAAAGAGTTGACAAGAAATGTCTCCTGTGACTAATAAACAACTACATAAAGCAAAGTCGAATGATACATGGTTTATGTGCAAAACTCAGTTGCTTTCCTATATGCCAGTAATTTACAGTTGGACTTTACAAGATACCATTTACTACAGGATCAAAAATGCAATTCAATATTGATATATAAATCAAACAAATAAGTACGGGATCTTTATGTGAAAGAAACCCAAAACAGTCATGAAAAATCCAGAGGTCTAAATAATTAAGACATGTTACATGTTCATGGATTGTAAGAATCAATGTACTTAAGATGTTAATTCTTCCAAAATTGATCTATAGATTCAACACAATTACAATAAAAATTCAGCTATGTTATTAGCAAATTGATTTTAAAATTTATGTGGAAAACAAAAGACCTAGAATAGAAAATGCAACACTGAAGAATAAAAACAAAGCTGGAGAGCTCATACTACCCAATATCTAGACTTACTAAAAGGCTATAGAAATCAATACTACAGAGTATTGGTGAAAGAATAAATGCATAGGCAAATGAAAGAGAATAGAGAGCTCAGACATGGAACCACATAAATATAGTCAACTGATCTATGAAAAGGAATAAACATGGTGTAAAGGGAAAAATGATTTTTTAACAAAGGATTCTGGAACAGTTAATGTTCCATAAAGAAAAAAATGAACCAACCTACAGAACTTAAGCTTTTAATAAAACTAACCCAAAGTGGAACATACACCTAAATGTAAAATGTCAAACTATAAAATGCCTTAAATAAAACATAAGAGAGCAATCATATGATATTGTGTTAGTGACACAATGTAAATAGCACTATTCATGAAATAAATAATTAACAAATAATTTATTATGATTAACAACTTCTGCTACGTAAAAAACACTATTAAGAGAAGGAAAAAAGAAGGTTCAAAAGGAAGAAAATATTTATAAAACACGTAACTGATAAAGTATTTGTCACCAAAATACAAAAGGTACACAACATTAAACAAGAAGAAAAACAATCAAATTTTAAAAATGAGCAGATTTGAATAGGAACCTCACTAAAAAAGATATATGAATGTCAAGCATTTGAAAATATGAAAAACTGTAATTTGACAATATGGAAATGAAAATTAAAACAATAATGAGATGCCATCACACACTTATTAGAACGGTTAAAATTTGTTAAAAATCTGAATATGCCAACTGCTAGAAAGAATGTGAGATAGGAAGATCTCTCATTGATTGCTGGTGAGAACTCCCACTTTGGGAAACAGTTTGGTAGCTTCCTGCAAAGCTAGACACAGTCTTACCAGATGATTCAGGAAGTACCCTCCTATTTGCCCAACTGTGAAAACATGTTTGCACAAAAATGGGCAATCCAAAGTGTACACCATCTTTATCCATAATTGAATGAATAAACAATGTCTGGTAAGTCTATTCAATATCACGATCTTCAGTGAATAAAGAAATGAGCTATCTTTTCAGGATTACTCAACAGATGGGGAAATGGCAGCATGAAGCAGCAGCAGGAATATACCAAGAAAAAATAGGACCAAAATCCACCAGAGCCTGTGAGCTCTGCTGCACAGTTCAAAGCAGAGGTAATCCAACACGAGCCAATGTGCTGACAGCACCCCTCATTGTTGTTCTACTATTCTGTATTGTTATAAATGGTTTATCGTTTGTCTGTCTCCCTCACCACACTTTTTGAGCTCTATGGAGGTAGGGACCCTTACTTATTTTATTTTCCATCCCCAGCAAATGGCACAGCACCTTGATAAATGTCTGTTCAATAAAGACACATTTAACATCAAAAAAAAAAAAAAGAAATGAGCTATCAAGGCACACTTAAGTAGACAAACTGTAAATTCAGGTAGCTAAGTTGGGAAAAGCGTGTCTGAAAAGGCTACATACTGTATTGTTCTATTTACATGACATTCTGGAACAGGCAAAAATACAGAGACCGTAAACATATCAGTTGTTGCTATGACATTGTGAGGAGGAAGTGCTGAATAGGGGAAGCACGTGGTTTTTTTTTTTTTTTTTTTTTTTTTAGGGTAATGAATGTTGATACTGTAATGGTGGATACAAAACATTGCACATTTACAAAGCTCATAGAACTTTCCTAAACAAAGCGTGGAGTGAAATAAATGCCAATTTTTGAAAAGTACGATGTTAAAGAATCATATGATGGGATACAAAATGCGACAAAACAACTTAAATGAATAACAAATCCATAAAAACTTAACTGAACTGGATGGAGGCGAGGAAAGATGCTGAGAAGTAATTTTGGAAGTGAGTGGTGCCTGTAAAACTAAAGACAAGGAAACTACATATCAGCACTGTAGTCTAATTGATAAGATTATTCCTCATAGGAGTCTATGTTAACAATCTGTAACCACTATACATGTATACAGAAACTCAACAGTCAAATAAGATAACTGTGGATATGAAAAGCCAGATTTCGCATTTTTGGAGTGAGAGTATTACAACTAAGCATGGGAGGAGGCTAGAATAAGCCATGTAATGATGAATTAGTATCGGAGGCATCAGTATGAACTTATGTTTAAGTCAGTACCAATACAGATAATTATATAAAATATAGATACGTGAATATAAGTGGATTGAGTATATACACACATATTTCCTTGTTCTGTCAGCTGAGGACACCTAGAAACAATGACACCCTAGAATGAATGAGCACATACAGTGCTCAAATCTTGGTTTCTTTTTTCTTTCCTTCCCCTCCCCTCCCATCCCTTCCCCTCCCCTCCCCTCCCTTCCCCTACCCTCCCCTTCCCTTCCCTTCCTTTTCTTTTTCTTTTCTTTTCTCTTCTTTCTTTTCTTTTCTCGCTCTGTCACCTAGGCTGGAGTGCAGTGGTGCGATCTCGGCTCACTGCAACCTCCGCCTCCTGGGCTCAAGTGATTCTCCTGCCTCAGCTTCCCAAGTAGTTGGGACTACAGGCGCATGCCAGCATGCCTGGCTAGTTTTTGTATTTTTAGCAGAGGCAGGATTTCACCATCTTAGCCAGGATGGTCTTGAACCCCTGACCTCAGGCAATCCATCCTTCTCAGTCTCCCAAAGAGCTGGGATTACAGGCGTGAGCCATCAGGCCTGGCCCAGACCTTGGTTTCTAATACTATTCTCCAATAAAAGGAACCAGTGCCCGTTGGAGGAATGGTTAATTCTAGGACTGAGATAGGCAATATACAAAATAATTATGAAACATATTGTGATGCCAACATAAGGAAGTACTAAGAAGAAAACAGAAACAATGGTGGGGTATTTCAAAGGAACACAGAAGCCAACTGAGAGAGTTCCCATAGGCCATAGGTGGAAATTCTTAAGCAAAGAAAGAAAGTAGTATTGGATTATTACCCCAAAAAATAAAATAGATATGCATTGTCTGTGCTGACATAAATAAATGACTGAAAAATATTCTAATACTTTAGAAAGATACTCTGCTGTTCTGGAGTCGGAGCATTAACTCTACTCAATATGTGTGTGTTGTACGTAGTGGGTTCCTTCCAAAGTGTGCACTAAGGAGAGGGGAAAATAGTAACTTCACAGCAGGGAAATCTGAAAAATACTACTTCAGGCAGGTGATCCAGATTAATATCAATGATCATAAATCATTTTGTTAGTATATATCCTTGACATTATGTGATAAGAATGACACTTTGTCCCTGTGATCTTCTCAAAACCTATAACCTCATTCTAATAATCAGAAAAATCTCAACTGAGGGACATTCTGCAAATTACCTAATATCCTAAACATTTCCAAGATCATCAAAAACAAGGAAAGTATGTGAAATTGTCAGAGCCAAGCACATCCTAAGAAGACATGCTAACTAAATGTAATGTGATACCCTAAATGGAATCTTGCAACAGAAAAAAAATACATCAGTTTAAAACTATTGAAATTTTAGTGAAGGCTTTACTTCACGATATATCAATATTGGTTCATTATTTATGACAAATGCACGACCTTAATGTAAGATGTTAACAATTTGAAAACTGCATTTGAGTATATGAAGACAGTACAAGCTTCACAATTTTTCCTTCATTCTAAAACTACTGTAAAATAAAAAATATTCTTTTAAAAAGTAGACACATTATGTAAGTTTGTCGATGTTCCTATATAAACATGGTGGAATTTGCATTTTTATTAGCAATGTGTGAGGATGCTCCTTTCACCACAGTATCAACAACAGACATTAGTATCATACTTTAAAATTTTGTCAGTCAAATAATTGAGAAATGGTAGTTTAGTGTAATTTTATTTACATTTGAACAATTACCAGGAAGATTGAACTGTGAAGTATTAAAATCCATTTTGTACCTCTTTTTTGATGTCTGTTCGTGTAAGTTTGCCCATTTTTCTTTTATTTCTATCATTTCCCTCCATTTATGTTATTAAATATTTATATATGATACATGTTAGAATATTTTCTCCCTGTCAATTATCTTATATTTTATAACCTTGTTTTTTACAACAAAAAGTTTTATGTTTTAAGTTGCTACTATGTCAAATGTATCAATATATTATTTTAGTGAATCTAAATTTTGAATCTTAGAAAGCCTTTACCTGCACCTAGGTAAACGGTAATTTTTTCCCCTTAATTTCCACTTGGAACTATTGAATATTAGTATAAAGGAAAAAAATGGTATTCCACACCCTTGGTAAAACTGCCCATTTGTTCTACTACATCTTCGAAAATGTTTTGTGGGTTTTGTGTAGATGGTTGTACCATCTGCAAATGAAGACAGTTTTACTCCTTTCTTTTCAATCTGTGTGTACTGCATTTCTTTTTATTTCTGGGGCTCCAGTTTGGTGTTGAACAGAAAGCTTGAGTTGGATATGCTTGCCTCATCTCTAATCACAGAAGGAAGAATTCAGTCTTTCTTCATTCAGTGTGATAAAAGATACAGGATTTTTTGAGATGTCCTTTATCAGGTTGAGGAAACTTGTGCACTGTATAAGAGAAGGACCACATAAATTTTCAGTGTTTTGTACCTGTGCACCCTGAAAGGAGATTTCTCAGGTCCCTGGCTCCACCACCAATCTTTCTAGTGAGAATTTTATTGAGATCCATGAAAAAGAGATTCCTAGAGTCTCGGGCTCTAGGAATTCTAAATTAGCAAAGAATTGCTAGAATTTGTGAAGATTCCAGTTTTCTTTTTAATTCTTTTATAGCCGTCACATTCTTTTCTCATGTTCCACAAAAGACAAAATCAATTTGCCTGTCTGGTCTCTTCAAAAAGCTTGTCACATTTTGGAATTCAATTCACCTATCTGTCTTGGCACCTCTGACGACCTAAATAAAAGGCAATGAATCTGTCGATTATCCGTTTTTTGTTTTTTTTTGGGTGTGTGTGTGTGTGTGTGTGTGTGTGTGATTGTATGTTTGGGCATGAAATGAGAACTGAAATCAAGTATGTGTCCTACAGAAGTACAAATGAAGCATATTTATTATTCAACCATGTGCTAGGTGCTGCGCTTAGTGGGATTTTTTGGTCCAATTAGAATGAACTCTCTGCTTTGTGTGAGAAGCGTGAGACCTGATTTCAACTCTACATCTTAGTTGCTGTGTGTTGAGTCTTACCAAGTTATAAAACCACTCTGTTCTTTCATTTCCTTCTTTATAAAACAATGCTTACTTTGTTGTAAACATAAAAATGGGATATGCATATATAAACTTGTATGTTAAACATCTCTTAATTTGGAAATATAATAAAACTATATTTGTAATGCTACTTTTCAGTCTAATTTAAGGCTCCATGAACTGACAAGGTGTCTCATCACCACAACCCCACAATAATACCAACAAAAAAAGGTATTAACAGTAGTAAAGAAATATAAATTATTTTGAAATATCTCGAGTTGGTAACAAGCTTCATATTTTAGATTCCTATAAATATCTTCAGAAACAGTAAAATTGGGGTGAAATTGTCCTGTCATTGTGTATTATTCATACATTGGGCACAGATGGAAAAAGACTCCATATATGAAACAAAGGTAATGGAATTTTCCTTCTGACAAAACTCCTCTTGAAAATATCAAAGCAAGTCAAGTAAGGATTTATTGAACTGAATTGTTAGATTAGAAACATAATTCCAAAAAAAAAGAGGCTTTTTACTACAAAACTCATATTTTTACATGTAAAAAATGAAAAGCCTGGAAAAAATAAGTGATACGTTCAAGGTTTCACAGAGAAATTGCTGCATCATGGCGATGATACCACAAGTCTCCTGACTTCTACTCCTGTGAACTTGCCACTACATGACATTATTGTCTTTCTACACTAATACATGTTTCACAACCTTATTATTTTAATTGAACTTTTATTTCTGGAAGTGTTTTAGTTCTATAGAAAAATTTCAAAGATAGTAGAAGGAATAAATGCCATACCTAGTTTCACAAATTATTAACATCTTACCTTAGTCCTTTTTCTGTGTTAGGATCCCATTCAGGACACCATATTTTACTTAGTTGTCATGTCTTCTTAGGGCTCCTTTGGCTGTGACAATTTCATAGACTTTCCTTGTTTGAATCCTCAGTTAAGATATTTCTGCTGTATGTCTCATGATTGGAGGGGAGTTTTGGGTTTTGGGAGAAAGATCACAGAGGTATAGTTCCATTTTCATCATATCATATCAATGGTAGTACTATCGACATGTCTTATTACTGTTGATGTTTACCTTAATACCTGGTAGAGATGGTGTTTGTCAATTTTTTTCACTATAAAGTTAATTTTTTCCTAGTTTTCCTACTTTAAAAGAAAGTCACTATATGTAGTCCCCACTCAAAGAGTTGGGAGTGATGCTTCACCTCATTGAAGATGGAATGTCTTCCTAAATTATTTGGAATTCTTCATAGAAGACTTGACTCCTCCATTGATTTACTTAATCATTTATTTATGTGAATACAAATACATTAATACTTATTCTATACTTTAGATTTATTTGACTTACTCTGTAATTGTGTGTGTGTTTATGTGTGCTTGAACTCTTTCATTTTGCCAAAAAAAAAAAAAAAAAGCTCGGCCGGGCGCAGTGGCTCAAGCCTGTAATCCCAGCACTTTGGGAGGCCGAGGCGGGTGGATCACGAGGTCAGGAGATCGAGACCCTCCTGGCTAACACGGTGAAACCCCGTCTCTACTAAAAATACAAAAGGCCGGGCGCGGTGGCTCAAGCCTGTAATCCCAGCACTTTGGGAGGCCGAGATGGGCGGATCACGAGGTCAGGAGATCGAGACCATCCTGCCTAACACGGTGAAACCCCATCTCTACTAAAAATACAAAAACGAGCCGGGCGAGGTGGCGGGCGCCTGTAGTCCCAGCTACTCAGGAGGCTGAGGCAGGAGAATGGCATAAACCCGGGAGGCGGAGCTTGCAGTGAGCTGAGATCTGGCCACTGCACTCCAGTCCGGGCGACAGAGCAAGACTCCGCCTCAAAAAAAAAAAAAAATAAATAAATAAAAAATAAAAATACAAAAAAAAAAAAAACTAGCCGGGCGCGGTGGCGGGCGCCTGTAGTCCCAGCTACTCGGAGGCTGAGGCGGGAGAATGGCGGGAACCCGGGAGGCGGAGCTTGCAGTGAGCCAAGATCGCGCCACTGCACTCCAGCCTGGGGGACACAGCGAGACTCCGCTCTCAAAAAAAAAAAAAAAAAAAAGCTCCATGTCCATCTTGCATATTTACTGCTATAGTCATAGAATCAGTATTCCTATAAGGATCCCCATAATGCAAATTTATACTAGAAACCAAAATCTGAACACTTCATGTGCTCACTGCTACAGGGTGTCATTGTTTCTAGTCCCTCTTAGCTGACAGACCAAGAGCAGACAGTGAATATATGTGCATGTGTTAACCCTTGTCTCTTCATTTATCTGTAAGTATTTCTGTATGTAACTATCTGCATCAATATTGAGCTAAGTGCTCATATTGAAATATCCAGTTCTACTCTGTTACCACATGGTTTGTTCTGGCCTCCTCTCGTTGTTTACTATAATCTTCAATTTCAACAGTGAAAAACCAGGCTCACACATTTTGTGTGTGTGTGTGGTGGGGTGGGGAGTCAGGAATGGAGTCTCACACTGTCATCCAGACTGCAGTGCAATGGTAGGATCTCAGCTTATTGCAACCTCTGCCTCCCAGGTTCAATCAATTCTCCTGCCTCAGCCTCCCGAGTAGCTGGGAGTACAGGTGTCTGCCACCATGGCTGACTAACGTTTTGTATTTTTATTACAGATGGAGTTTCACTTTGTTGCCCAGGCTGGTCTCAAACTCCTGACTTCATGATCTGCTGGCCTCACCCTCCCAAAGGGCTGGTATTACAGGTGTGAGTCACCGTGCCCAACTGCTACTTTCCATTTAATTGTTTATACATGTCTAGTGGTATCAAAGCTGTTAATACATATGTATATGGAAAATAACTTTTTCAACTAGAGTATATTGATTATTGATAATACTTTTTGCCTTTACTCTTATAGTGTCTACTCATTTCTAAAGGTATTTAGTATAAGTGATATGTTAAGAGATCATATAAAGTGGAATGAATATAAAACACTCAATTGAAACTGGTGAAAGTGTAAAAGAAAAAAAGGTAGATCCAACTATATCAACAATTACTTTAAAGGCGCCTGGTATACAAACAATGAAAAGACAGAGATATCAATTTAAATCTGAAAGAGCAAGACCCAATGATACATTCACTACAAAAGACAGTTTAAATATAAAAACTCATAGGTTATAGTAAACTGATAAGGAAAGACAAACCATGTCAATAATAATCAAAAGAAAGTTACAGTAGTTATATTACATTTAGACAAATCAGACTTTATAATAAGGAAAATTGTAAGGGATAAAATTTTGTATTACTTAACGATAAAGGGGTCAATTTTTTATGAAAGTCTAACAATCCTAAATTCAATTTTTTGTGAAAGCATAACAATTCTAAATGCAATAACCAAGAGAACTGAAAGGAGAAATAGACAAATCCACTGTCATAGTCAGAAACCTCAACATTTCTTTGTCATTGATTGATAGATCATGTAGTTCATAGGAGACCGGAACAGTCTTATCAATCAACTTGACTAATTGACATTTATAGAATAATCTACCTTAAAAAGGCAGAATATATATTCTTCTTACTCTCCAATGAAACATTCACTAAAATAGATCATATGCAGGGCTTTAAAACACTCCTTAACATATTTATAAGAACAGAAAACTTACAAATTATGTTCTTGGATGACGATGAAATTTAACTAGAAATCAATAGAGAAAGAGATTTGGAAATCTCCAAATATTTGGAGATTAAAAAACATACTTTAAGCAACATATGATTTAAAAAGAAGCTTCAAAATAACTTGAAAATAATTTAAAATATAATACAACTTATCAAAATCTGAGCAATGCAAATTTAGTAGAGCTTGGAAGGAAATCTATAACTTTAGATGCATATCTTAGAGAAGAAGAAAGATTGTAAAATCATTAATATAATGTTCCACCATAATAAACTACAGGAAAAAGAGAACAATTTAAGCTTAAAGCAAGCAGATGAAAACAAATGATAAAAATCAAAGTAGATATCAATAAATTTGAAAATAAAAAAAAATACAGAAAATTAACAAGCCAAAATCTACACCTTTGAAAAATTTAGGAAATTTTATAAACATCTAACCAGGCTAACCAAGAATAAAAAAGAGAAATATTGTCAATGTCACAAATGAAATAAGGGACATCATTCATCATCTCGTGGACATTAGAAGATGATGTTAGTGTCTTTTCTCCTGGAAAAATAAACCTGTTTTACAGAGCATAGTCTGGAGGTAATTCACAAGGATTGCTCTTCCTCCGCCCCTGCCAGAGCTACAAGGGCATCTTCATGTGAGTATCTGGTGAGATGACTATGGGTAAAGTCACATAATCACATAAATGTGGCAGGCCCCTCTAATACTGAAGCTCTTGAGGGATTATCACTCTCAAGATAGTCCATACTCATATTCCAGAAATCTGTTAACATTGCCATATAGGTGTTCTTACTAGTTTATGTCTCCAATGTCTTCTACTTCTGATAAGCAGATCTTGGTTTTGTCTCTCTGAAGTCTTCTATTTCTTCATATTTGGGTGTAACAGCTCTTCCTGCAATCTCAGTTTTCTGATAGGTCCACAAAACTTACTGATTTTCAGTTTGTTCTGTTTTTACTGTTGTAAAGACAGAAATGTCTGCTTCCTAGCTATTTGTATGGTGGCATCAGAACTAAAAATTTCATTGCTTTTTCACATTTAAAAAAAGCACTTTAGAAATGCTTTACATTAATAATAACATTTGTACTTTTTAAACATGTTTGTTCTGAAGGTTTCAGTTTAAAGAATGTTCTTGATTTTCAGCATCAGTATTTACAGGCAGGATCTTGTGTTGATTCTGAGTCACATAGGGATATCTGCAATGTTTAGTGAGGTTCTGCCAATGTCTTCCCCTCTGTTGTGCATATCTTCTTCTTTCCTCACTTTGATGTTCTACCAGGTCAGTCTTCCTCCTGCAGGTGCAGCTAGGAATTCCTTTTTCCCCAGTGTTACAGGAACACAGCAATTCTCCCTCTTCTACACTGAAGGAAACTTAAAAAAGAGAAAGACAAGATAAGGAAAAAATTGATTTAAAAACTGAGTCCTATAAAAGAGTTAAGCCAAAACTAGTAGGCAGATGAAATTTGAAGTGACAAAATATTAAACTAATAGGGAGAGTGATTATACTGGAACCAAATATTTTAATTTGGCAAGTCTAAGTTGTCTCTTGCTCTTCAGTGGGTGGCAAGCCCATGAGGAAGATTAGAGAAGATTTAGAGAATTAAAGCAAAAATTAAAGCTATTTAAATGTAGAGTAAACACACATGTTATTCTATCTTACGCATAAAATATTACCTATGTATATAGATCTTTGTTTCAAATGAAATTGAAGTCTTTTTTGGACATTCATTATTCATATATTATATATTCTATTTTCATATTCTAAGGCAATATTTATTAAAAGGCAACTGAAATACCTTTTCTACAGTATTTAAGTAGCACTGTCAGCTTTTGGACTGGCTTAATTACATTTAGCACAAAAAAGATCCACAATATCACTTGAGACAACATGATTGTATAGCAATTTATTACCAGATGTTTTGGATTTAAAGCAACCTTCTTTGAAGAATGCAAATACTTTCTCGATTTATGAGGAAAACATGACTTTAAAAAACAACTTCTTGGTTACTTGTTTGTTCAAACTTTTTCCCATAAGGACACAAGGTGGCGTGGTCGAAGTGAAAAGTTAAAACCTAGATTTTGTACTGTAATTTCTGTGTAGCTATGAATGTACAGTAAGTAAAATGGGTTTTTCATATTAAGGCAAATAGGTTGTGGAAAAGAACAGAATAAACCACCTCATTACACGAATCTTGGCTAAGAATAAGAACCCTCAGTTGAAATTTGGAGACCTGGGTTGTGAAGCATGCTGTTACGGAACATGCTATTCCACCAGAAACAGGTCACATACTCTATTGGCTTCATGTTCTCCACTATAAAATAGATTTGAACTATATAAAATGTTATGATCCTCAAGAGGTTTTAGGTTAGAATATTACGTGTCTCAGAAAAACATTGCTCCAATTCTGAGAAGAAGAGCAGCTCAAATGGCATACAAAATCATATTTTTTACAGTCCATCAGCGACCTCAGATGGCAAGGTAATCTAATTATATGCAACCAAAGGGTTTTAACCTCCTCCAATAGAGTAGTACACATGAACTATTTCCTCTTTGAAAGAACTGTAGGAGCATATGGTAACCATGGAAGTGAATTTTAAAAATAGATAAAATGTTAAGAAATTAACTTAAAGTATAAATATAGCTGGTGTGATAACTTAGAATTCCTTGGAGGCCCAAACACAATAGAAATCTGCACCTACCTACCATGAGAAACATTAGGGCAGGCCACTGGACATGAGAAACCTCTTCTCTGTCGCCAATGTACTGGCAATCCCAAAGTATGAGAGTGAGCAGGGAAAATCAATAGAAACCTGGCTAGAGTCAAAACACTGAATTTATACAATATATTGACCATGCGCAGTGAAAGAAGCAGCAGAATATCTATTTGTATTATACTTGTATTCTATGTGTGGCATTCATTTACATATACACACAACTGTGTGTGTATATGTATGTGTATATATATGTATAGATAATACATACAATAAAGTGAGAAAATGTGATTTACCATCAAAAGATAAAGTATTCAATAGAAACAGAGACATTACAGAAAATGAGTTTTTAGTTTAACAAGTTCTCACACAGGTAACCAAAAGGCACAGATAATAAAAACGGTTAATTGCATCAAACATATAATGGGAACATAATACCAACTGAGAAGGAGAGTCAATTCCAACTTGTTTTATTGGGTCACTTATCTTGGTGCAAAAATAAACAAAGATTTTACAATTAAAGATTTACAAACCAGTATCTCTCACAAACATAGATTATCAGCAAATTATATCTAGCAATATTTTAAAAAGCATAATACATTATAATCAAATAAGTTTCCCTACAGGATCAAAGTTAGTTTATATATGAAGGGAAATCCATTTTATAAACCACATTAAGAGATAAAGGAAGAAAACACATATAATCTTAATTTTTCAGACAAAGTTTTTGGCAAAATGCAACACACATTTGTAATATAAAACGTTCAGTAAACCTGAATGAAAATAAACTTCCCTAATCTGAAAAATAGTATTTATGAAAAACCTCAAGTTGATATCACAGACTATCATGAAATATTGAATGTTTTCTTCTCAAAACTGTGAATAAGATCAATACAAGATTTAAATAAATTGTGAAATATGCAATAGACCATTGACTGGACTATTTAGTATAGTTAAAATGTCAATTTTCCTCAAGTTTATCTATAGATTGAGTGCAATCTCATTCCAAGCAGCAGGTATTTTGTAGAAATTTAGAAGTTTCTTAGAAAATTTATTTGGAGAAGGAAATAACCTATATTAGCTAAAATAATCTTAAAAACAAAAATGCAGTACTTGCAGTAATTGCAGTCAAGATTTATTTTTAAGTTGTAGTAATAAAGATTTTGTGTTACAGAAGAAAGAATAGAAGGAAGTCAGAATGAGGAGTCCAGAATTAACCACAAAATATGGATCAATCTATTTTGACGTTTCCCCCTAAAAAAAAAAAAAAAAAAAACTCGATCCCTGACAATCATGTCATCAATATAATATGGATCAGAGACCTAACTATTAAACATGAATAAAACAATAGTTACTAGAAGGAAACATTATCTTCTACTGGTCAAGCACTCACAACTGCCCACTTCTTACCTTCTGCTTTGTCGTGACTCAAATTCAGTCAGGCTTTCTCCTCCCTATGGGCCTCTGAATGCGGCTTGCCTCCAGCCTAAGAAAACACTAAGGGAAACATGGCCCCTTATTAACTTATCTCAAGAATTTGCTGAACACGAACAACACATTTTTTTCAGACATGGCTGACCATTTTCTCTAATTTGCCTAACTTCTCCTTTCTTACTGCTTATTCCTCCAAACAAACAAACAAACAAAAAACAACTCTTTTCTGACAGACTTCGAGATCCTTGCAGATTTCTGAGATCAGAGTATTCTCCCTATTGCAATAGTCTTTTATGTGAATAGTTTATCCTTATCTAAATCTGGATTTACTATTATTTGACACGACTCTCCTAAAAGTTCTGTTGTGAAAAGTGAAAGAAAATCCACAGCCTGGGGAAAATGTTTTCAAAACACATAATTGATAAATAACTTGAATTCACAAAATTTACAGAATTACTATAAAGTGGTAAAACAAATACTAACCATCTAATAAAAAGATTTGAAGTTTGAATAGACACCTCCCAAAAAGACAAATGGCAAATAACATCAACATCATTATACATGAGGAAAATGTAAATTTAAGTTAAAATGAGATACTACTATACATCTACTTGAACAACTACAATTACACAGAAGGACACCATCAAATGTTGGAGAGACTGTAGCAGCTGGATCTCTTATACATCATTGGTGGTGTGGTAAAATTAATTATTATTTTTCTACGCTTCTATAACAAATTAGTACTTCTGGTGGCTTAAAATAGCACAAATTAACCTTATAGTTGTATAGGTCAGAGACCTGACATGGGACTCACTGAACTAAAATCAGTGTTTAATCAGGGCTGTGTTACTTTCTGGAGGACTTAGGGGAAAATCTATTTCATTTTTTATTCACATCGTTGGCAGAATTCAATTCGATGTGGTTTAAGACTGAGGTCACCATTTTTTGTTGTTGTTGTTGAGTATGAGCTAAGAGCTTTTCTTAGCTTCTGGAAGCCATCCACATTCCTTGCCTGTGGCTCCCTTCTTCCATCTTCAAGTTCAGCAACAATGGCAAAAGTTCCTCTCATGTTTCTAACCTGTCCTCCCTCTCCTTATATGGTTACATTTCTTACCCACTCTCTGCCTTTCTCTTCCACTTTTAAGGACTCTTATAAATAGACTGTGTCCACTTAAATAATACTAAATAATGTATCTCAAGATACATAACATTACTAATATCTGTAATGTCCTATTTTCCATATCAAGTGATTATTCACAAGTTCCAGGGATGAGGTTCTGGACGTTGGTGAGAAGGCTTTATTGCTACCGCAAAATGAACAATCATCTTGGAAAGCTCATTGTCACTAACTTAATAAGTTAAAACCAATTCAGAAATTCTGCTGTTAAGTGTATAACCAAGGAAAGAAAGACACATGTCCACTAGAAACCATGTACAAAAATGTTCAAAAAAACTTTATTTATACTGGTCCAAGACTTGAGAGATCCCAAATGTCCATCAACATGAGAATGGAGAAAGCGTGTAGTATTTAATATATGCCTTAATAAAAAGAAACAGACAAAATGAAAAGACATACATGATGTATGTTTAGTGAAAGAAATAGAACACAGAAATATATAGGCTCTTTTATCCTATTAATATGAAATTGAAGAATAGGCAAAATTAACATATTGCGAAATTATCTAGGAGAAGAATTGTATAGGAAGAGGCATGAGAAATGTTAGGTTTCTTCCTATCATTCATCAAAATGAGTTGAATGTACCTTCAACATATGATTCATCAAAGCTGATTAAATGGTATACTTAAGATGCTAGTATTTCATTCTATATAAATTATAACTTAAAATAAGATCTTTCAAATTTAAGATATTATACCCTACAGAGGATAACCTATTCTTCCACTTGTCCTTTTTAAACATGAAATAGAGATTTTAAAAATAAAATATATTTAGTTTCTCAATTTTATGACATGTTTAGAAAGTATTATATTTTTCAAGCAAGATGACCTGCAAATTTTAAATTCCATATCCTAACAGTATAAACAATAATTTCTGGGCTTTTCTTCTTTAGTTGTGTCATTTTAATAGCTAAAATGATAATTAGTGAATGTTTTTGAGCAAAAAATACTCATTTTAATATGAGAAATTAATATCAAAACAGTTCAGATCAAGAAATTACATTTCATCCCACAGATGACAATTCACCAACAGCTTTCAATATTGCTAGTCCATCTCAACAGTGATATGATTCAGAGATTTTTAAAAAAATTTTAATGTTATTTCATATATTCCTGTTCCAAAGCTGTTGAAAACAACACAGCAGAATACTGTGATGACTTAGGGGAGGGAAGAAAGTTAGGAATAGGGATGAAGCTTTTTTGTTGCAAACATTTACTACGGTGCAATATGACTTAGAGAAAGAGAATTCACAGGTTAGAAACCTTCTCCACATGAAAAACACATTGGAGCTGGTAAGATAAGACTGAGTATTCTCTGAGACATAATGAGTCTGGACAGCAATTTTCTCAAAGAAAACTAATCAATTATATTAGAACACCTCTTATTCAGTTCATTCAAGGACAGTACTAGGTCCATTAATTGAAAAGACTGGATAACTGAGGAATCAAATAATATTATATGCAACACAACATTTTAATTTAAAATACATACACACTTATCTACCCATTTTTTCTATTAGAACAAGGGCTTTTCATTGAACATGGGTCATAGAATTAGAGTTTGGTCTGTTTTTTCTTCTGTAAATCTTAACTAAAATTATATTTTATTCTTTAAAGTTATACTAGAATATAAATAAGTCTACATGCATCGTCTTTGTAGATTTTTAAAATAAATATCCCCACAACTATTCTCCAGTATTTTTATTTAATTTTATTTAGTTTCTCCAAATAATTCATTTGCATCAAAACATTATTTCCATTTCTGCTCCCATATTTTAATGTATTACTCATTAATAGTGAGTACAAGTGACAGAATGGGTGGGGGAACAAATACAGCTTACTCTCACCTGAAAATACTTGTTCAGCTTACCTGGTAAGCTTACCTAGTAAGCAGAGGTTAGCCTGCAAGAAAAGAAGCAGTCTCAAGTTGAACAAGGAAAGACAGAAGACTATCAGAAATCACAAAAGACTATGAGAAAAAGTTGCAAGGAAATTAAATCTATAGCAGAGATTTACCATTAATACTGGGGGAGATGGAAAGTAAAAAATATACTATAAAAAACTTCATGCTCAAAAAACGTGTGTGACATTATGCCATAATGAAAATAAAAGTTTAAATCCATTAACTATGACAGATAAATAGCTGATATGAACAAAGTATGTAGAAGTTCAACAGCAAATAAATTGTACACTCTTGTTCTATGTTATGATTGTAGTTGGACTACAAAACCAGATACAGTTGTCAAAACACATCAAATAATACAATTATAATTGATAATTTTATTGTATGTTCATTATGGGTCAAAATTGCTGATTAAAAATTACACTGACTTTTTGAAGGGAGCGGAGGGGGCGGAGCAAGATGGCCGAATAGGAGCAGCTCCAGTCTCCAACTCCCAGCACGAGCGACACAGAAGACTGGTGATTTCTGCGTTTTCAACTGAGGTACTGGGGTCATCTCGCTAGGGAGTGCCGGACAATCGGTGCTGGTCAGCTGCTGCAGCCTGACCAGCGTGAGCTGAAGCAGGGCGAGGCATCGCCTCACCTGGAAGCGCAAGGGGGAAAGGAATCCCTTTTCCTAGCCAGGGGAACTGAGACACACAACACCTGGAAAATCGGGTAACTCCACCCCAATACTGCGCTTTAAGGAAACAGGCACACCAGGAGAATATATCCCACACCTGGCCGGGAGGGTCCCACACCCACGGAGCCTCCCTCACTGCTAACACAGCCGTCTGCGGCGATCTATCCGCAAGGCAGCAGCGAGGCTGGGGGAGGGGCGCCCGCCATTGCTGAGGCTTAAGTAGGTAAACAAAGCCGCTGGGAAGCTCGAACTGGGTGGAACTCACAGCAGCTCAAGGAAGCCTGCCTGTCTCTGTAGACTCTACCTCTGCGGACAGCGCACAGCTGCAGCCATTAGGGGAAAGAGCGGGGGCGGTGCAGACGCCAACGACTCTGTCTGACAGCTTTGGGGAGAGCCGTGGATCTCCTAACGCGGAGGTTGAGATCCGAGAACGGACAGACTGCCTGCTCAGGTGGGTCCCTGACCCCTGAGTAGCCTAGCTGGGAGACATCCCCCACTAGGGGCAGTCTGACACCCCACACCTCACAGGGTGGCGTCACCCCTGAGAGGAAACTTCCAAAGAAAGAATCAGACAGGTACACTCGCTGTTCAGCAATATTCTATCTTCGGCAACCTCTGCTGCTGATACCCAGGCAAACAGGGTCTGGAGTGGACCTCAAGCAATCTCCAACAGACCAACAGACAGTCCTTCTGACTGTCAGACGGAAAACTATCAAACAGGAAGGACACCTATACCAAAACCCCATCCGTACGTCACCATCATCAAAGTCCAGAGACAGATAAAACCACAAAGATGGGGAAGAAGCAGGGCAGAAAAGCTGGAAATTCAAAAAATAAGAGCGCATCTCCCCCTGCAAAGGAGCGCAGCCCATCGCCAGCAACGGATCAAAGCTGGTCAGAGAATGACTTTGACGAGATGAGAGAAGAAGGCTTCACTCCATCAAACCTCTCAGAGCTAAAGGAGGAATTACGTACCCAGCGCAAAGAAACTAAAAATCTTGAAAAAAAAGTGGAAGAATTGACAGCTAGATTAATTAATGCAGAGAAGATCATAAACGAAATGACAGAGATGAAAACCATGACACGAGAAATACGTGACAAATGCACAAGCTTCAGTAACCGACTCGATCAACTGGAAGAAAGAGTATCAGCGATTGAGGATCAAATGAATGAAATGAAGCGAGAAGAGAAAACCAAAAGAAAAAAAAAGAAGAAAAAGAAATGAACAAAGCCTGCAAGAAGTATGGGATTATGTAAAAAGACCAAATCTACGTCTGATTGGGGTGCCTGAAAGTGAGGGGGAAAATGGAACCAAGTTGGAAAACACTCTTCAGGATATCATCCAGGAGAACTTCCCCAACCTAGTAGGGCAGGCCAACATTCAAATTCAGGAAATACAGAGAACGCCACAAAGATACTCCTCCAGAAGAGCAACTCCAAGACACATAATTGCCAGATTCACCAAAGTTGAAATGAAGGAAAAAATCTTAAGGGCAGCCAGAGAGAAAGGTCGGGTTACCCACAAAGGGAAGCCCATCAGAATAACAGCAGACCTCTCGGCAGAAACTCTACAAGCCAGAAGAGAGTGGGGGCCAATATTCAACGTTCTTAAAGAAAAGAATTTTCAACCGAGAATTTCATATCCAGCCAAACTAAGCTTCATCAGTGAAGGAGAAATAAAATCCTTTACAGATAAGCAAATGCTTAGAGATTTTGTCACCACCAGGCCTGCCTTACAAGAGACCCTGAAGGAAGCCCTAAACATGGAAAGGAACAAGCGGTACCAGCCATTGCAAAAACATGCCAAAATGTAAAGACCATCGAGGCTAGGAAGAAACTGCATCAACTAACGAGCAAAATAACCAGTTAATATCATAATGACAGGATCAAGTTCACACATAACAATATTAACCTTAAATGTCAATGGACTAAATGCTCCAATTAAAAGACACAGACTGGCAAACTGGATAAAGAGTCAAGACCCATCAGTCTGCTGTATTCAGGAGACCCATCTCACATGCAGAGACATACATAGGCTCAAAATAAAGGGATGGAGGAAGATCTACCAAGCAAATGGAGAACAAAAAAAAGCAGGGGTTGCAATCCTAGTCTCTGATAAAACAGACTTTAAACCATCAAAGATCAAAAGAGACAAAGAAGGCCATTACATCATGGTAAAGGGATCAATTCAACAGGAAGAGCTAACTATCCTAAATATCTATGCACCCAATACAGGAGCACCCAGATTCATAAAGCAAGTCCTTAGAGACCTACAAAGAGACTTAGACTCCCATACAATAATAATGGGAGACTTCAACACTCCACTGTCAACATTAGACAGATCAACGAGACAGAAAGTTAACAAGGATATCCAGGAATTGAACTCATCTCTGCACCAAGCGGACCTAATAGACATCTATAGAACTCTCCACCCCAAATCAACAGAATATACATTCTTCTCAGCACCACATCGCACTTATTCCAAAATTGACCACATAATGGAAGTAAAGCACTCCTCAGCAAATGTACAAGAACAGAAATTATAACAAACTGTCTCTCAGACCACAGTGCAATCAAACTAGAACTCAGGACTAAGAAACTCAATCCAAACCACTCAACTACATGGAAACTGAATAACCTGCTCCTGAATGACTACTGGGTACATAACGAAATGAAAGCAGAAATAAAGATGTTCTTTGAAACCAATGAGAACAAAGATACAACATACCAGAATCTCTGGGACACATTTAAAGCAGTGTGTAGAGGGAAATTTATAGCACTAAATGCCCACAAGAGAAAGCAGGAGAGATCTAAAATTGACACTCTAACATCACAATTAAAAGAACTAGAGAGGCAAGAGCAAACACATTCAAAAGCTAGCAGAAGGCAAGAAATAACTAAGATCAGAGCAGAACTGAAGGAGATAGAGACACAAAAAACCCTCCAAAAAATCAATGAATCTAGGAGTTGGTTTTTTGAAAAGATCAACAAAATTGACAGACCGCTAGCTAGACTAATAAAGAAGAAAAGAGAGAGGAATCAAATAGACGCAATAAAAAATGATAAAGGGGATATCACCACCGACCCCACAGAAATACAAACTACCATCAGAGAATACTATAAACACCTCTACGCAAATCAACTAGAAAATCTAGAAGAAATGGATAATTTCCTGGACACTTACACTCTCCCAAGACTAAACCAGGAAGAAGTTGAATCCCTGAATAGACCAATAGCAGGCTCTGAAATTGAGGCAACAATTAATAGCCTACCCACCAAAAAAAGTCCAGGACCAGATGGATTCACAGCTGAATTCTACCAGAGGTACAAGGTGGAGCTGGTACCATTCCTTCTGAAACTATTTCAATCAATAGAAAAAGAGGGAATCCTCCCTAACTCTTTTTATGAGGCCAACATCATCCTGATACCAAAGCCTGGCAGAGACACAACAAAAAGAGAGAATTTCAGACCAATATCCCTGATGAACATCGATGCAAAAATCCTCAATAAAATACGGGCAAACTGGATTCAGCAGCACATCAAAAAGCTTATCCACCATGATCAAGTGGGCTTCATCCCTGGGATGCAAGGCTGGTTCAACATTCGCAAATCAATAAACGTAATCCAGCATATAAACAGACCCAAAGACAAGAACCACATGATTATCTCAATAGATGCAGAAAAGGCTTTTGACAAAATTCAACAGCCCTTTATGCTAAAAACGCTCAATAAATTGGTATTGATGGAACGTACCTCAAAATAATAAGAGCTATTTATGACAAACCCACAGCTAATATCATACTGAATGGGCAAAAACTGGAAAAATTCCCTTGAAAACTGGCACAAGACAGGGATGCCCTCTCTCACCACTCCTATTCAACATAGTGTTGGAAGTTCTGGCTAGGGCAATCAGGCAAGAGAAAGAAATCAAGGGTATCCAGTTAGGAAAAGAAGAAGTCAAATTGTCCCTGTTTGCAGATGACATGATTGTATATTTAGAAAACCCCATTGTCTCAGCCCAAAATCTGCTTAAGCTGATAAGCAACTTCAGCAAAGTCTCAGGATACAAAATTAATGTGCAAAAATCACAAGCATTCTTATACACCAGTAACAGACAAGCAGAGAGCCAATCAGGAATCAACTTCCATTCACAATTGCTTCAAAGAGAATCAAATACCTAGGAATCCAGCTTACAAGGGATGTAAAGGACCTCTTCAAGGAGAACTACAAACCACTGCTCAGTGAAATCAAAGAGGACACAAACAAATGGAAGAACATACCATGCTCATGGATAGGAAGAATCAATATCGTGAAAATGGCCATACTGCCCAAGGTCATTTATAGATTCAATGCCATCCCCATCAAGCTACCAATGACTTTCTTCACAGAATTGGAAAAAACGGCTTTAAAGTTCATATGGAACCAAAAAAGAGCCTGCATTGCCAAGACAATCCTAAGTCAAAAGGACAAAGCTGGAGGCGTCACGCTACCTGACTTCAAACTATACTACAAGGCTACAGTAACCAAAACAGCATGGTACTGGTACCACAACAGAGATATAGACCAATGGAACAGAACAGAGTCCTCAGAAATAATACCACACATCTACAGCCATCTGATCTTTGACAAACCTGAGAGAAACAAGAAATGGGGAAAGGATTCCCTATTTAATAAATGGTGCTGGGAAAATTGGCTAGCCATAAGTAGAAAGCTGAAACTGGATCCTTTCCTTACTCCTTATACAAAAATTAATTCAAGATGGATTAGAGACTTAAATGTTAGACCTAATACCATAAAAACCCTAGAAGAAAATCTAGGTAGTACCATTCAGGACATAGGCATGGGCAAGGACTTCATGTCTAAAACACCAAAAGCAACGGCAGCAAAAGCAAAAATTGACACATGGGATCTAATTAAACTAAAGAGCTTTTGCACAGCCAAAGAAACTACCATCAGAGTGAACAGGCAACCTACAGAATGGGAAAAAATTTTTGCAACCTACTCATCTGACAAAGGGCTAATATCCAGAATCTACAAAGAACTCAAACAAATATACAAGAAAAAAACAAACAACCACATCAAAAAGTGGGGAAAGGATATGAACAGACATTTCTCAAAAGAAGACATCCATACAGCCAACAGACACATGAAAAAATGCTCATCATCACTCGCCATCAGAGAAATGCAAATCAAAACCACAATGAGATACCATCTCACACCAGTTAGAATGGCAATCATTAAGAAGTCAGGAAACAACAGGTGTTGGAGAGGATGTGGAGAAATAGGAACACTTTTACACTGTTGGTGGGATTGTAAACTAGTTCAACCATTATGGAAAACAGTATGGCGATTCCTCAAGGATCTAGAACTAGATGTACCATATGACCCAGCCATCCCACTACTGGGTATATACCCAAAGGATTGTAAATTACTCTACTACAAAGACACATGCACACGTATGTTTATTGCGGCACTATTCACAATAGCAAAGACTTGGAATCAACCCAAATGTCCATCTGTGACAGACTGGATTAAGAAAATGTGGCACATATACACCATGGAATACTATGCAGCCATCAAAAAGGATGAGTTTGCGTCCTTTGTAGGGACATGGATGCAGCTGGAAACCATCATTCTTAGCAAACTATCACAAGAAGAGAAAACCAAACACCGCATGTTCTCACTCATAGGTGGGAACTGAACAATGAGATCACTGGACTCGGGAAGGGGAACATCACACACTGGGGCCTATCATGGGGAGGGGGGAGGAGGGAGGGATTGCATTGGGAGTTATACATGATATAAACGTCATGCACATGTACCCTAGAACTTAAAGTATAATAAAAAAAAAAAAAATTACACTGAAACAAAAAGTAGATCAAATGGATCAGGAATAAATATAGGTTCATTAACAAATAAAAATATAAACCAAAACAATGGGAGATAAAGAAAAAATCATCTAAATTTAAAAGAACTGATCATCATATTTTAAGTAAATGACATAAAGGAAAAAAACCACCATACATGCCTTGACAAATTATTAAAAATAAAGCATACAAACATACATATATATGAGTATATACTATAGAAAGTATTATATATGAATATATTGAAGTTATGTTTGTATTAAAATAATACAAACATTTATATATAATATACATACCTATATACATATAGGTATACATATACATATACATAAAAACATATAGTTTGTGTATACATGCACACATACATATATTTAAAAATAAAACATATATTTAAAAAAAAACTTCTCTGCAGTGTTAGGCATCAGAAAAACCATAGAGTAATTTCTAGTAAATTCTGAAATTAAAATATTATTTCTCAAAAATTCTCTATATAACAAAATTTTCTTTAGCTCTATAGCTTTTTCTATAGTTGGAAACTTTCTGAAAAGTTTTAGATAATGTGTCACTAATATACACTTTTGAGAAAAAACACATTGAATACATACTTAAACCTTAGAAGATATTAATCAAAATAAATTAAAAACAATGAAGATATCTCTGTACGAAAGAATATCAGACAATAAACATAAAACATTAAGTGAAATCAATATTGTGAATGTCATAAAATTTAACATAAATGCTACTAAATAGCACAAACACCATACTGATTCTAATAAGAATGACATGTCCTTAAATACCATTAATTTTGCAAAGACAACATAGGTTGGACTTGGAAAAACAAAACAAAAAGTTATCGGTTTTGATTTTTATTTCAAAAAATAATGAAATATTATTGTGAAAATTATAGAAACCCACTGGTAGAATTAAAAAGAATGATGACTTTTTACATTACAGTAGAAGACTAAAAACAAACATATATATCTTGCATTGCAAATGACAGGAAACAAAGGCAACCAAAAAGAAATAGGAAAAACAAAACCGAGAACATAAAACAAAGTGACAGACTTAAAGCTACACATAACAGTGATAACAGTGAAGGAAATTGCTTTAAACTATTCTGTTTGTTCAGAAACAAATATTGTCAGGAAGAATTACAAAACTACATCAAATTTTAAAACACCTACAAAAATGACTTAGAAACATTTCAAAGCAAAGAATGGGTAAAAGTTTATTGTGTATGAAAAAACAGAAAGCAATTGACCATGGAGATGCTATTAGCAACCAAGAAAAAGTTAAAGCAAGAAGCATTAGCCAAAATGAATTGGATCATATTACAATTGCAAAATCGTCACTCAATGTTGCAAGCCAAATCGTTTTAAATTCTTGTTCATTGCTTAATGTAGTATCAAAGTGTACCAAATAAAAGCTAAGTAGAAAAATAAATTAATGAAAGGTTACACCCATAAAATATGTGAAAAAGATATATATTGTATTGTAAATACATTAATATTTGTATTAATATGCATTAAAGCTTTTAGGGGGGTTATCACTTTATTATAAATATCCATGTTATATGTGGGGGAAAAGATACCCTAACTTGGCTGAAAAGACTCACTAATTCTAAAGTGTGAAAATTATGTTGGCCATATTTTTGATAATAACAAGGAATCATTTGTAATGTTTATACACAAATATCTCTACAATAAAAATTTTAAATGAAATTTTCAATAACAATAAAGAGTTAAAGATGGACCAAATATTATGACAGAGTATGTCAATACTTTAATAAGTAAAAGGTTTGATTTTTAATGAGAAACAGTTTAAAGAAATGAGCTAAGCATAATGCTCAAAAAGATTGTCTTTAACAAAGAAGCGAGCATTGGGGGGCGGAGCAAGATGGCTGAATAGGAACAGCTCCAGTCTCCAGCTCCCAGGGACACAGAAGACAGGTGATTTCTGCATTTTCTTTTCTTTTCTTTTTTTTTTTTTGAGACGGAGTCTTGCTCTGTCACCCGGGCTGGAGTGCAGTGGCCGGATCTCAGCTCACTGCAAGCTCCGCCTCCCGGGTTCACGCCATTCTCCTGCCTCAGCCTCCAGAGTAGCTGGGACTACAGGCGCCCACCACCTCACCTGGCTAGTTTTTTGTATTTTTAGTAGAGACGGGGTTTCACCGGGTTAGCCAGGATGGTCTTGATCTCCTGACCTCGTGATCTGCTCGTCTCGGCCTCCCAAAGTGCTGGGATTACAGGCATGAGCCACCGTGCCCGGCCTGATTTCTGCATTTTCAAGTGAGGTACTGGGTTTATCTCACTAGGGAGTGCCAGACAATCAGTGCTGGTCAGCTGTTGCAGCCCGACCAGCCAGAGCTGAAGCAGGGTGAGGCATTGCCTCACCTGGGAAGCGCAAGGGGGAAGGGAATCCCTTTTCCTAGCCAGGGGAACTGAGACACACAACACCTGGAAAATCGGGTAACTCCCACCCCAATACTGCGCTTTAAGCAAACGGGCACACTAGGAGATTATATCCCACACCTGGCCGGGAGGGTCCCACGCCCACGGAGCCATCCTCATTGCTAGCACAGCAGTCTGCGATCTAACTGCAAGGCAGCAGCAAGGCTGGGGGAGGGGCGCCCACCATTGCTGAGGCTTCAGTAGGTAAACAAAGCCCTGGGAAGTTCGAACTGGGTGGAGCTCATAGCAGCTCAAGGAGGCCTGTCAGTCTCTGTAGACTCCACCTCTGGAGACAGGGCACAGCTAAACAACAACAACAACAACAACAACAAAGCAGCAGAAACCTCTGCAGACACAAAGGACTCTGTCTGACAGCTTTGAAGAGAGCAGTGGATCTCCCAACATGGAGGTTGAGATCTGAGAATGGACAGACTGCCTGCTCAAGTGGGTCCCTGACCCCTGAGTAGCCTAACTGGGAGACATCCTCCACTATGGGCAGACCGACACCCCACACCTCACAGGGTGGAGTACACCCCTGAGAGGAAGCTTCCAAAGCAAGAATCAGACAGGTACACTCGCTGTTCAGCAGTATTCTATCTTCTGCAGCCTCTGCTGCTGACACCCAGGCAAACAGGGTCTGGAGTGGACCTCAAACAATCTCCAACAGACCTACAGCTGAAGGTCTTGACTGTTAGAAGGAAAACTAACAAACAGGAAGGACACCCACACCAAAACCCCATCAGTACGTCACCATCATCAATGACCAGAGGCAGATAAAACCACAAAGATGGGGAAAAAGAAGGGCAGAAAAGCTGGAAATTCAAAGAATAAGAGCGCATCTCCCCCACCAAAGGAACGCAGCTCATTGCCAGCAACGGATCAAAGCTGGACGGAGAATGACTTTCACGAGATGAGAGAAGAAGGCTTCAGACCATCAAACTTCTCAGAGCTAAAGGAGGAATTACGTACCCAGCGCAAAGAAACTAAAAATCTTGAAAAAAGA
This sequence comes from Trachypithecus francoisi, assembly GCF_009764315.1. NCBI lineage: Eukaryota > Metazoa > Chordata > Mammalia > Primates > Cercopithecidae > Trachypithecus > Trachypithecus francoisi. Next base: position 71,704,375 of record NW_022681473.1, on the reverse strand, counting down.
GTGGAAGAATTGATAACCAGAATAATTAATGCAGAGAAGGCCATAAACAAACTGACAGAGATGAAAACCATGACATGAGAAATATGTGACAAATGCACAAGCTTCAGTAACAAACTCAATCAACTGGAAGAAAGAGTATCAGCGATTGAGGATCAAATGAATGAAATGAAGCGAGAAGAGAAGTCTAAAGAAAAAAGAAGAAAAAGAAATGAAAAAAGCCTGCAAGAAGTATGGGATTATGTAAAAAGACCAAATCTACGTCTGATTGGGGTGCCTGAAAGTGAGGGGGAAAATGAAACCAAGTTGGAAAACACTCTTCAGGATATCATCCAGGAGAAATTGCCCAACCTAGTAGGGCAGGCCAACATTCAAATTCAGGAAATACAGAAAATGCCACAAAGATACTCCTCGAGAAGAGCAACTCCAAGACACATAATTGCCAGATTCACCAAAGTTGAAATGAAGGAAAAAATCTTAAGGGCAGCCAGAGAGAAAGGTCGGGTTACCCACAAAGGGAAACCCATCAGACTGACAGCAGATCTCTCGGCAGAAACTCTACAAGCCAGAAGAGAGTGGGGGCCAATATTCAACATTCTTAAAGAGAAGAATTTTCAACCCAGAATTTCATATCCAGCCAAACTAAGTTTCATAAGTGAAGGAGAAATAAACTCCTTTACAGATAAGTAAGTGCTTAGAGATTTTGTCACCAGCAGGCCTGCCTTACAAGAGACCCTGAAGGAAGCCCTAAACATGGAAAGGAACAACCGGTACCAGCCATTGCAAAAACATGCCAAAATGTAAAGACCATCGAGGCTAGGAAGAAACTGCATCAACTAACGAGCAAAATAACCAGTTAATATCATAATGGCAGGATCAAGTTCACGTATAATAATATTAACCTTAAATGTAAATGGACTAAATGGCCCAATTAAAAGACACAGACTGGCAAATTGGATAAAGAGTCAGGACCCATCAGTCTGCTATATTCAGGAGACCCATCTCACATGCAGAGACATACATAGGCTCAAAATAAAGGGATGGAGGAAGATCTACCAAGCAAATGGAGAACAAAAAAAAGCAGGGGTTGCAATCCTAGTCTCTGATAAAACAGACTTTAAACCATCAAAGATCAAAAGAGACAAAGAAGGCCATTACATCATGGTAAAGGGATCAATTCAACAGGAAGAGCTAACTATCCTAAATATATATGCACCCAATACAGGAGCACCCAGATTCATAAAGCAAGTCCTTAGAGATTTACAAAGGGACTTAGACTCCCATACAATAATAATGGGAGACTTAAACACCCCACTGTCGACATTAGACAGATCAATGAGACAGAAAGTTAACAAGGATATCCAGGAATTGAACTCACCTCTGCAGCAAGCAGACCTAATAGACATCTACAGAACTCTCCACCCCAAATCAACAGAATATACATTCTTCTCAGCACCACATCACACTTATTCCAAAATTGACCACATAGTTGGAAGTAAAGCACTCCTCAGCAAATGTACAAAAACAGAAATTATAACAAACTGTCTCTCAGACCACAGTGCAATCAAACTAGAACTCAGGACTAAGAAACTCAATCAAAACGGCTCAACTACATGGAAACTGAATAACCTGCTCCTGAATGACTACTGGGTACATAATGAAATGAAGGCAGAAATCAAGATGTTCTTTGAAACCAGTGAGAACAAAGATACAACATACCAGAATCTCTGGGACACATTTAAAGCAGTGTGTAGAGGGAAATTTATAGCACTAAATGCCCACAAGAGAAAGCTTGAAAGATCTAAAATTGACACTCTAACATCACAATTAAAAGAACTAGAGAAGCAAGAGCAAACACATTCAAAAGCTAGCAGAAGGCAAGAAATAACTAAGATCAGAGCAGAACTGAAGGAGATAGAGACACAAAAAACCCTCCAAAAAATCAGTGAATCCAGGAGTTGGTTTTTTGAAAAGATCAACAAAATTGATCGACTGCTAGCAAGACTAATAAAGAAGAAAAGAGAGAAGAATCAAATAGATGCAATAAAAAATGATAAAGGGGATATCACCACCGACCCCACAGAAATACAAACTACCGTCAGAGAATACTATAAACACCTCTACGCAAATCAACTAGAAAATCTAGAAGAAATGGACAATTTCCTGGACACTTACACTCTCCCAAGACTAAACCAGGAAGAAGCTGAATCCCTGAATAGACCAACAGCAGGCTCTGAATTTTAGGCAATAATTAATAGCCTACCAACCAAAAAAAGTCCAGGACCAGATGGATTCACAGCTGAATTCTATCAGAGGTAAAAGGAGGAGCTGGTACCATTCCTTCTGAAACCATTCCAATCAATAGAAAAAGAGGGAATCCTCCCTAACTCATTTTATGAGGCCAACATCATCTTGACACCAAAGCCTGGCAGAGAGACAACAAAGAAAGAGAATTTTAGACCAATATCTTTGATGAACATCGATGCAAAAATCCTCAATAAAATACCGGCAAACCGGATCCAGCAGCACATCAAAAAGCTTGTCCACCATGATCAAGTGGGCTTCATCCCTGGGATGCAAGGCTGGTTCAACATTCGCAAATCAATCAACGTAATCCAGCATATAAACAGAACCAAAGACAAAAACCAAATGATTATCTCAATAGATGCAGAAAAGGCTTTTGACAAAATTCAACAGCCCTTCATGCTAAAAACTCTCAAAAATTCGGTATTGATGGAATGTGTCTCAAAATAGTAAGAGCTATTTATGACAAACCCACAGCCAATATCATACTGAATGGGCAAAAACTGGAAAAATTCCCTTTGAAAACTGGCACAAGACAGGGATGCCCTCTCTCACCACTCCTATTCAACATAGTGTTGGAAGTTCTGGCTAGGGCAATCAGGCAAGAGAAAGAAATCAAGGGTATCCAGTTAGGAAAAGAAGAAGTCAATTGTCCCTGTTTGCAGATGACATGATTGTATATTTAGAAAACCCCATTGTCTCAGCCCAAAATCTCCTTAAGCTGATAAGCAACTTCAGCAAAGACTCAGGATACAAAATTAATATGCAAAAATCACAAACATTCTTATACACCAGTAACAGACAAAGAGAAAGCCAAATCGTGAATGAACTTCCATTCACAATTGCTTCAAAGAGAATCAAATACCTAGGAATCCAACTTACAAGGGATGTAAAGGACCTCTTCAAGGAGAACTACAAACCACTGCTCAGTGAAATCAAAGAGGACACAAACAAATGGAAGAACATACCATGCTCATGGATAGGAAGAATCAATATCATGAAAATGGCCATACTGCCCAAGGTTATTTATAGATTCAATGCCATCCCCATCAAGCTACCAATGACTTTCTTCACAGAATTGGAAAAAACTGCTTTAAAGTTCATATGGAACCAAAAAAGAGCCCGCATTGCCAAGACAATCCTAAGTCAAAAGAACAAAGCTGGAGGCATCACGCTACCTGACTTCAAACTATACGACAAGGCTACAGTAACCAAAACAGCATGGTACTGGTACCAAAACAGAGATATAGACCAATGGAACAGAACAGAGTCCTCAGAAATAATACCACACATCTACAGCCATCTGATCTTTGACAAACCTGAGAGAAAAAAGAAATGGGGAAAGGATTCCCTATTTAATAAATGGTGCTTGGAAAATTGGCTAGCCATAACTAGAAAGCTGAAACTGGATCCTTTCCTTACTCCTTATACGAAAATTAATTCAAGATGGATTAGAGACTTAAATGTTAGACCTAATACCATAAAAACCCTAGAAGAACACCTAGGTGGTACCATTCAGGACATAGGCATGGGCAAGGACTTCATGTCTAAAACACCAAAAGCAATGGCAACAAAAGCCAAAACTGACAAATGGGATCTAATTAAACTAAAGAGCTTCTGCACAGCAAAAGAAACTACCATCAGAGTGAATAGGCAACCTACAGAATGGGAGAAAATGTTTGCAATCTACTCATCTGACAATAGGCTCATATCCAGAACCTACAAATAACTCAATCAAATTTACAAGAAAAAAACAAACAACCCCATCAAAAAGTGGGCAAAGGATATGAACAGACATTTCTCAAAAGAAGACATTCATATAGCCAACAGACACATGAAAAAATGCTCATCATCACTGGCCATCAGAGAAATGCAAATCAAAACCACAATGAGATACCATCTCACACCAGTTAGAATGGGAATCATTAAAAAGTCAGGGAACAACAGGTGCTAGAGAGGATGTGGAGAGATAGGAACACTTTTACACTGTTGGTGGGATTGTAAACTAGTTCAATCATTATGGGAAACAGTATGGCGATTCCTCAAGGATCTAGAACTAGAAGTACCATATGACCCAGCCATCCCATTACTGGGTGTATACCCAAAAGATTACAAATCATCCTGCTATAAAGACACATGCACAGGTACGTTTATTGTGACACTATTCACAATAGCAAAGACTTGGAATCAACCCAAATGTCCATCAGTGACAGACTGGATTAAGAAAATGTGGCACATATACACCATGGAATACTATGCAGCCATAAAAAAGGATGAGTTTGAGTCCTTTGTAGGGACATGGATGCAGCTGGAAACCATCATTCTCTGCAAACTATCGCAAGAACAGAAAACCAAACACTGCATGTTCTCACTTATAGGTGGGAACTGAACAATGAGATCACTTGGACTCAGGAAGGGGAACATCACACACTGGGCCCTATCACGGGGAGGGGGGAGGGGGGAGGGATTGCACTGGGAGTTATACCTGATGTAAATGACGAGTTGATTGGTGCTGACGAGTTGATGGGTGCAGCACACCAACATGGCACAAGTATACATATGTAACAAACCTGCACATTATGCACATGTACCCTAGAACTTAAAGTGTAATAAAAAAAAACAAAAAATAAAAACTAAAAAAAAAAGAAATGGTCACACAGCCCACAAAAAAAAAACAAAAAACAAAAAAAACAAAGAAGTACTAGGGAAAGTATGAAGAATTAAATAATTCAGATAAAGGTGAAACAAAGCAAAAAGTTTGTAAAAAGGAAAATAGTGAGATTGTTTTAAAAATCCAAAAATTTATTCTGAAAACATTAATAACCAAAACCAAAACAAAACAAAAAAAAATCAGTGCCTTTCTTCCCTTCCACTCCAACTTCAAGTCATTTGTCTCTGCATTTGCAGAGGCCACAGGCAACCATAGACAAATAATACAGCTTATGTTCAGTTTATATGACGCTTTGCTGTGCTTTTTGTAAAAATAGGTGATCCAAGGTTTCTTTTCCTTACAACCAGGAAAGTGATAGAAAATTAGCATCAGGCAGCAAATCATGAAATGAAATTGTACTTCAAAAACCTGTGAACTCCCAAAGGATGAAAATTCATCATCAGACTTGCACGACTTTGCCAGGTCATTCTGACACCCAAAAGAAAAGAAAGAGCTGAAGGAGCACTTTGAGTCTCATTGCCCTTGAGGGAAAGAGAATGCAGAGCCTGGACAGCAGAAATCAGAGGATCTGCAGCAGGAGCCTGGAGACTTTGCTGCTCCGGCACCACAAATGCATTGCCATCTGCTGCATCAGCTTCTATTTCCTGAGATATCCTAGTCCTTAAAGGCACTGCTATCACTCGACCCCACCAGCAATGAACCAGAAGAGAAAAAACACAGCCATTGAAAGGTCCAGAGTGCAGAGGGAGGAAAACAGCAGATGTCAATCAGAATACATGCTCAGAATAATAGAATACTTTGGGCACACATGTAAAACTTAAATTAAAAAGATTAAAGTGATTAATAATACAAATTGGGACACCCTTTACACACACATACACACCTTTCTGATACAGAAAACAAAACCAAAACAATATGTCTAATTGTGTAAGTTAGAAATGTAATCAGCTGAAATTAATAGAATATTTGGTTTACAGTGGTTTAACATGAAATGATTTTTTTTACACAATGAAAAGTCGTGAATTAGATAAACAAAGAATGGTGCAGTGATTATGGAATAACATAAATGTCACCAGCTTATCCTTTTTGTCTGACCCATACTCTTTAATTTATAACTTTTGTCTTCACTGTCCTAATTCTTGCATTAATAAGCAAGCATCCTATCCACTGTCAGCTGGGTACAAGATAGGAAGGCCAAAGAATGAAAGGAGCATGGCAGATAAGTTTGAACCTCTTTTAAAAAGTTCCTGGACAGCTCCCAAATCCAGCAATCTCTACTTCAACTTTATTGGTCAGAGCTGAGCTCTTTAGCCACCACCAAATGCAAGAGTATCTAGGAAAGTGAACATTTTAGTTGGTTATATTACCAAATTATGTGAGATATTTATTCATAAGAAAGGAGAAAATATACATTGAATGAGCCCTTATAATTTTCTGTCACATTAATTACTAAATTCAGATGAACTGAAGAACAGAATGATTACTATTAAAAACCAAGTGAGTAGCCAGAAAATCAGGTAACAGGCATATTTGAATACACAGAACAAATATGCAAAGAAATAAAAATTGAAATCATGAGGCCAAGCATATAAGATTCTGAGGCTATATTGTGAATCATTAGTAATACATGAAAGAAAGGCAATAAAAAACTTATAAGGGAGGAATATTTTCATAAGCTGAAGAAATAAAATTTTGCAGATTGAAACCATTCACCTATTTCTAGGCAGAACAAAGGGAAAAGATATAAATGTATCATATCTGGGGAATATTTTTGAGCTCAGGCAAAGGAGACAAGCAATCTACAATGGTAAAAACACGTTAGTATTATTCAATAAAATGAGAAACTCCTTTTAAAAAAAGAAGAACAAAATAACTTTTTAAAATTATATAAGTAAATCTTGATAATGCCTGATTCAAAGAGAATATCATATATTAGTGAGAACAAAAATGAGAGTGTTGATTGAAGAAAAAATCAGGATGGAGGAAAAAAATCTATTCTTGGAAGAAAATGCTTCACACCAGATGCCTTCATTGTGAAAATAAAATGCCTAAGTGGGCATCTTAAGAAATTTGAAAATGAACCAGAGAAATAAAGTTTAAAAAGTAGAGAGAGTGACTAGAAATAAAAGTTGAACTTATTAATACAGAATTAATTACATATACAGATAAGTAACTTTTCCTACTTCAAAAGTAACCAAACAGGAAAAAAGATAAATAAAGCATCTGTAAAGTGGTGCGTATTTCATGTTGCCTTATCAATAGGGCGATAACGAAATTATGGTACATAATAAATATTATTTAGCCAATAAAGTAATTAATTTAAGCTATATGATACATAACTCTGTAGATGTGTATATGTATTTCTCATACACATATAGTATTATTCTGATCATTTTTAAAAGTAGATGAATTGTTTTCATTTTCTTTGTGAGACATTAGTCAAAGTTGATAACAGAATCAAGTACAAAAAGGGAATGGAAAACTATGTATAGGATCACATTTTGCATTTGTGTCAAATTGTGTGTATTTTTAAATGCATTAAATTATTTATTTAAAAAATATAATGACATTTTTAAAGGAGATATGTAAATTAAATATAAAAAGCTTAATAATACATAAGAAGAAATTTTTTTGAAAAAACACACTATATAATTGCATGTAAATAACTTATTAAATCTGGGTGAAATGAGCCATTTCCTGAGGAAAATCTATTTTATCTGGGAAGAAACAGTAAACATGTGTATAGAGAAACTAAATTTGATATTGAAATTATATTTATATAGTAATATAGTTCCATGATGTTTATCTTAGATATGTATAAAACAGTCACTCTATCTTCCAGCAGTAACATTAGGATACTTTAACCTCTTGAGGAGAAGATACTATATAAACTCTTGCACAACATGGAGAACTGAAGATAGCTATCCGATTTATTTTATGAAATTGACATGAAAACCCAAGAAATATAACACAAAAAATCTTCAAGTAAACAACAACTTATATAGTTCTGCTCTATGTTAAAAGATTAGTAGGAAAAAATAATTTTTCCCAGCAAATAATAAACAGTAAATACGAGGCTATCTATTAACATGACAATGGTTTGTATTAATACATTTAAAAAGAGCTATGGGATGCCAATACCATTATTTCATTAACCCCTGGCAGCAGAAATCCTTTTAAGGGCAAAGCTGCTTCTACTAAATGGTATTTTTTGCTGGAAAGTAACTCTTCCAGTACCTGGGAAGACATTGATGTCAAAGTTTTCAGGGAAAGGAGAATCCATCTTCAGTTACAGATATTTTATTTCTGTAGTTTCTAAGATCAAGTGGAGAGGAAGAGACTAAGAAACAAATGGAAAGAAATATGAGGAAAGAAAAAAAGAAAAAGGAAAAGTTGTAGATAGGCTGTTTTCTCTCTCTGTGGCCTTGCCAAGTGCTCTTTAATTACTAAGTAAAACTTTTCATGGAAATAAGCAAAATTGCCAGAATTCGCATTTAGTTTATCATAGATCTGAATCAAGATACTGTGGCAAAAAGGTGAAGCGAGTGGGAAGTGTGCTGCAGTGACTAGCACAGGAGTTGGGGCTTTGCTGATAGATCGGGAGGGTTGTGGCCTGAAAGCCACATCTTATATTAAAATCAACTCAAAATGGATCAAAGATTTCAATCTAAGACCTGAAGCCATAAAAATTCTAAAGATAACCTAGGATAAATTCTTCTGGACATTGACCTAGACAAAGAATTCATGACTGAGACCCCAAAAGCAGATGCAAATAAAACAAAAATAAATAAATGGGACCTAATTAAACTAAAAAGCTTCTCTAACAAAAGAAACAATCATCAGAGTAAACAGATAACCCACAGAATGGGAGAAAATATTTGCAAAATATACATCCGACAAAGGACTAATATCCAGAATCTATAAGGATCACAAACAAATCAGCAATAAAAAAACAAGAATCCCATCCAAAAAAGGAAAATGACATGAATATAATTTCTCGAAAGAAAATACAAAAATGGCCAAAACCTGAAAAAATGCTCAACATCACTAATCATCAGGGAGATGCAAACTAAAACCATATTGAGATAACACTTATTCCTGAAAGAATGTCCATTATTAAAATGTCAAAAAGCAATAGATGCGGGCAAGGATGTGGTGAAAAGTCAGTGTTTATATCCTGATGGTGGGAATGTACATTAATATAGCCTTCATGAAAAATAGTATAGAGATTTCTTTTTTTTTTTTTTTGGAGACAGATTCTCACTCTGTCACCCAGGCTGGAGTGCAGTGGGGCAATCTTGGCTCACTGCAAGCTCTGCCTCCCGGGTTCATGCCATTCTTCTGCCTCAGCCTCCCAAGTAGCTGGGACTACAGGTGCCTGCCACCACGCCCGGCTAATTTTGTGTATTTTTAGTAGAGAGGAGGTTTCACCGTGTTAGCCAGGAGGATCTCCATCTCCTGACCTTGTGATCCACCCGCCTGGGCCTCCGGAAGTGCTGGGATTACAGGCATGAGCCACTGCACCCAGCCAGTGTGGAGATTTATTTAAGAACTAAAAGTTTGATCTATCATTCAATATAGCAATCCCACTACTAGGTACCCACCCATAGAAAAAGAAGTGATTATATAAAAAGACACCTGCATGCATATATTTACCGTGGCATGCTTTACAGTTGCAAATATATGGAACGAATCTATGTGCTCATGAACCAATGAGTGAATAAAGAAAATGTGGTATGTATACACCATGGAATACTACTCAGCCATAAAAAAGAACAAAATGATGTATTTTGCAGCAACTTGGATGGAGTTGGAAGCCATTATTCTAAGTAAAGTACCTCAGGAAGGGAAAACAGAATACCGTATGTTCTCATTTATAAGTGAGAACTAAGTTACGGAAGCACAAAGGCATGTAGAGTGATATAATGGACTTTGGGGACTCAGAAGGGGAAGGATAGGAGGGTGATGAGGGATAAAAATCTACCTATCAGGTACAATGTACACTATTCATGTGACGGGTGCATTAAAACCTCAGACTCCTACCACTTTGCAATTCATTTATGTAACTTAAAACCATTTGTACCCCAATAGCTATTGAAATAAAACAAATATTTAAAAAATAAAAATGTACGCTTAAGCTTTGTGATTCAATAATTTATCTCTTTGGTGTACATAAGCCCAGGAGTGGACATGAATGAGGCTATGTTTGAAGTGCAGTATTTGATTGAGAGTAGTTGGCATCAAGCCCATAACTTGGCAAACGTGACATATAAATATGGAAAATACAATACACTAGAGACACACAATGAGAAATTATTGTAGTAGTTTGACGCTTTAATATGTTAAGGTTACGACAAACAAGGCAGGCTGAGAAATGGTCACAGATTAAAGGAAACTAAAAAGACATGACAACTAAATGATATATGATATTCTGGATTAAAGCCTAGAATAGAAGGAGAACATTAGTGAAAAATATGGTGAAACTCACATAAAAGCTGTGATTTAGTAATAGTATTACACCAATTTTTAATTCTTAGCTTTGACAAATACCCAATGATTATGTAAGATGTTAACATTAAAGGAAGCTGGAAGAGGAGTGTAACAAGAATATGGAGAATCTTAGGAAGAAAATATCAACGAACGTCGCTATATTGTTGCTCTTTACCTAGATTTACCAAGTAACATAATTCCACATTTGCCACATTTGTTCTCTCTCTCCCCCTCTGACTTTCCTTCTCTCTCTCCCTTCCTTCCCCTTTCTCTCTCTCTCTCTTTCATTATTTTCTTTAATTCTTTTAAAGCGTCAGCCTTCATTACACATTATCATTAAATACTTCATTACGTATCTTCTAACAATAAAGACGTTCTCCAATATAGCCACAATACCATCATCAAATCTTAGAAATCAATACTAGTTTTATAAAATTACCTATTCAATCCATTTTCAAAACCTTCACATTTTGTCAAATTTCCCAAGAATGTCTTCCATAGCCCTCTTTTTCCAAACCAGAATCTAGTCAATGTTTGCATATTTCACTGGGATACAGTAAGTCTCTAAACTCTAATGACTTTATTATATTTAAGAAGTCAGATCAATTATCTTGGCACATGTCTCATATTTTGGATTTGTCTGATACTTACCTACGAAGAGATTCAGCATAAATATTTTGGCAAGAATACTATGTAGGAGATTGTTTTTATTTATTACACTATATAAGGAAACACTATTGCTGATAAGAATTATGATAATTTAGTTAAATCTTTGACTACTATATGTTTTTATCTTAAAGAGAAAGCAGTAGTGTGAAAATTCAGTCTAGTTTATTTTAAAAAGGCACTACAACTTCAGTTCTCTCTCTCTCTCTCTCTCTCTCTCTTTCTCCCTCCCTCCCTGTCTCTCAGATTATTCATTGTGAGGGAGTACAGACATCCTATCATGAGGAGCCATTTGAAGGAACTGAAGCTTCTTGCTAATAGCTATAGCAGTGAGTTTGAAAGTAGATCCTCCTGCCTAGTCAAACTTTCAAATTCCTGCAGACATTGGCTGTATCTTGCCACAACCTCACAGGTAGGATTAGCCAGAACCACCAAATAGGTTGCTTCTGGGTTTCTGAAGCTCAGAACCTGTGTGAAAGTGTGAAATAGTGTTTGTTATTTTAAGTCACAAGGTTTTATGGTAATTTGCTATGCAGTAATAGATAAACAATACAAGAAGTCATCTTATTGGTCTGTTTCTGAGCTTGGTTATCAGGAGGAGTGTTGTTATTACACAATAAAGGCAGTGTATGAGGGTTCTGTAGAGTGACAGAACTAATGGGAGATATATAATCTATATGAATGGGGAGTTTATTAATGAATATTGATTCACCAGATCGATCACAAGGTGAAGTTCCACAATAGGCTGTCTGCAAGCTGAAGAACAAGGAAGCCAGTCCCAGTCCCAAAACCTCAAAAGTAGGGAAGCTGACAGTGCAGCCTTCAGTCTGTGGCCAAAGGCCCAAGAGCCCCTGGTAAATCACGGGTGTAAATCCAAGATTCCAAAAGCTGAAGAACTTCGAGTCTGATGATCTGACGTTCAAGGGCAGGAAGCATCCAGGGCGAGAGAAAGATGAAGGCTAGAAGACTCAGCAAGTCTCCTGTTTCCACTTTCTTCTGCCTGCTTTATTCTAGCCCTACTGACAGCTGATTAGATGGTGCAAATCTAGACTGACGATGGATCTGCCTCTCTTAGTCCAGTGACTCAAATGTTAATCTCTTTGGCAACACCCTCACAGACACACCCAGGAACAATGCTTTGCATATTTCAATCCAATCAAGTTGACACTCGATATGAGCCATCACAGGCCGGGATACGGATGTGGGATCTGGTCACTCATGTGTGTGTCTCTTGTTACTCCTTGCTCCACTGTGACTGTAAACTGGAACAGACAGCAACTCCAGCTTGAGATGGGCATAGTCACCAAAGGGTAAACCTTAAACGGCTTTCATTCTTCTCACAATTAGTCTATACATGTTAATTTTACATATCATCACTGCATATTCTAGATCCTGGCCACTTCTCAATCTCTTTGAAGTGTTGGTACATACAACTGACAGCTTCCAATATGGGGATTTAGGAATGAGTGATAATTGAACAATGTTGTGACTATGACATGACAGAAACTCTGTAATATGGATTAACATTTTTCTAAAGTTCACATTTTATAGTATCGAATTTAAGATCATATAAAACCCAGAGTACCTATGAAGGTTTATCTTATACTTTATTTTTATACCTTAGAAAGCATGTCATTAAGAGTTGGAATCTGTGGCATTCTCTTACTCTGGCCTGCGAAGAAACTTTACTTTACTAATCATGTTTTCACTAAAATCTACCTGCCTTCAAATGTCACTTTCAACAACAACAACAACAACAAAATAATTTTGTGTTCCTATATTTACAATAAGTAGTTTATCTTGCCACATTTTTAAAAATCAAGATGACCAGATGTCATAATTTTTATTTAAGAAATTCAGTCACATCTATAATATTCCATGAGTGGAAACTATTATGAGTCATTTGATACATCTTGCTTCATATTTTCTTGTAATGTATGGTGTGGAAAATTTATTCAAATATCTGTTTCCTGACATCATAAGACTGTATAAAGAGATTGACTGTTACTTTACATCTGAAATATTACATTTCTCATATTGGCATCATATATAAATTTAAGTTCTTTCAATTTCAATTATTCCATGATGGCTAAATTTGTAAAACCATAAAAATAAAAATATTTATAATGTATTATGTACTTAGTTTATCCACAGATATGATAGACACTACCTGAATTAATCCTACTCCTAACCACTTCCCCTGAGGTAGATACCATTATCTCTATTTTCAGAGAATTAAATTGAATTTCAGAGATGTAGGCTTTTCACGTATTATGAAACAACAAAGAAAAAGTAGAACCAGATTGGAGACCTTGGACTCCTTACTTTGCCTTCTGCTCTAGGCTACTTCTTACAATCAGTGATGAGTCAATTATATTACTAGGGTTGATGAAACTTCCAACAAAAAATCACAATAAAGACATGATGCCAGTCTAATTGTTGAAATTTTAAAATAAGCTGTTTTTACTGAACCTAAATAATGGTTAATTACACCCTGTTTTTAGGAGGGTAAAATGATACTTGATTGTGTGTCCCCTCTCTGATCGCCTATCTTTACCAAGAGACAGAGTCTCGGCTTTATATTAAGCAATAGATGTCTCCTGTACGTGTGGTCCTTAAGGCCTATAGAACTACATATATATATATATATGCCCTGTAGAATATACATATATAAGTCCTATAGAATATATGCATGCCTATATATTAAGCCCTAATAGAAATTATATATGTATATATAATTCTGTTGCTAGAGAAATCTCAGAAATATCAAGCTGTCAGAGGGAAAACTGTCTTAATAAATAGGAAATTTCAAAACAAATGATATGAACCTTAGAAGTACTTTGTTTATTCAAATACTTTATATTTATTTTCTAAGTTATTAACAATGCTGAAACAATCCAGAATATTTGCAACCTAACACAATAGATGAATAATACAATTTATCAGGCTGAAGCAAAATGACCAAATTATAATAAATGTACTCTATAATTACTAACAGGTCTTACATTTTCTTTTCCTGACATCTATACAAAGTCATAACTCTCCAATTGTCAAGTCATAATAAAACTGAACATCTATTTTCCATGTTGAAATGAAAAACTATATGCTAGTATAAGCATCAAGGTTTGAAAAGTATGTTATATACAACTGTGGAGTGCAATAAACATTTTTAAATGTGGTAAATGGTAATAGTTCATAAATTATGTCTATTTTGTGACTTCATATATAACTGAATTTAAATCAAATTAATTTATTTTTCTTTTTGCTTGCCTTGAACTAAATTTTGTTTTACATAAACTAAAGAAGCTATCATCAACTTATGGTGGAGACTGTTGCAATCCCTCTTTGCTTACAACATACTTGAATATAAATTGTGGCTATTGAGTGATTTATTTATTTACTTATCAGAGATGGGATCCGACTCTCGCTCAGGCTGGTGTGCAGTGACGCAATTGTGGGTCTCTATAACCTTGAACTCCTGAGCTTCTCTTCCCCTCAGCCTCCCTAGTAGGACTACAGGCATGTACCATGTACTACAGGCATGTACCACTTCACCTGGCTAATTTCCTTATTTTTTATAGAAACTGTCTCTTGCTATGTTACCGTGGCTGGTCTCGAACTCCTGAACACAGGCCATTCCCTGATCTTGGCCTCCCTAAGCGCTAGGATTCCAGTCATGAACCACCATACTCAGCTCAGTATTGAGTGTTTTAAACCTAAAGTTCATTTGTCTTAATATCATTTTATCTGTTTGATATAATGCCTGTTTTCTAAGGTTTCATTGGTAAACAAACAAACAAACAAAAAATCCTACTTAGGGTAAATTTTTAAACCACTATTGTAATGGAGAAGTGTTGCATGAATGGTTTTTAACTAGGGAAACATAGTTAAACTTGCATCATAAAAATGTAATTTTAGTTGTTGGGTGTTGATTTTCTGACACATCATATCATTTTAGAAGCAATAATTAAGGAAGATATGCTAAGGTGCACAATTAGGACAAAAGTTAAAATAGAGATTAAGGAGGTATAAACTGTACTTTTTCAGTCAATAACTACGTAAGTGGGGAGTAAGAGACAGAAAGAAATCAAATATCTGTCTTGAAAAATGTATACAATTGTTTTACACAATATTGATAATTAAATAGACATGCACATTTTCAGCAAAGAACAATGAGTTTCATTTTGAGAACTGTAAGGTTGTTTTGATAAGGTGACATCTAGTTGGACATTCCACGTATGCAATTTAAGATGCAATTTTGAATTTAAGGAGTGATGTGGTTGAAAGATATAAATCTCAAAGCCATATAAGCAGGTTAGATTGTTTAACAAGAGTATACATATACCGAAAACTGACAAAGACATGCTTGGAAATTACAAGTATTTTTTGGAATTTTAAGAGGACATGGTTGTCATCAGAATGTTCTCTTTCTTGTCTTTGTGTTCATGTAGTACAGTTTACTATGACTTATGTGCTTAGTTGCACCAAAGTTTGTAGCACTCCTCTTGGCCAGTCCTTTTTGGTCAAATTCTCTTACGTTCTTATGAAAGAACTTAACCTTTTAGTTTTCCAGAGTTGGGGCTCAGAAACTAATAATCGCCCAACCAATGACATCTTAAGATGCTGAACTGAAGGAAAAGCCTCAAATTCCCTCTGGCCTTCATTCTGCACCACATTTGTCTCTCAATCCTCTGTCTCTCCCAAAGCGCAAGATGAAACTTTTCTCTGCAGTTCTTTTATCTGACTAATGTCTGGACCCACCAAAAAGAAAACAATCACCTCCATTCCTTTCCCTGAGTTTTCATTAACTACATTCATATCCCTGTGAAAAGCCTCAAGTCTGTAAACACACCTGGACATACTTTGTTACAAACTATTGTCTCTTCTACATGCCCAACAGATTTCATCCCAGGCCGCTGAAAGTTATTCAAGCCCATCAAACCCCCTAAACATTATTACTACCCTGCTAAAATCGTTCACACTTCCTCATCTCCCTTCCCTCTAAGAATAATGGTATATAAGCATCTGTACCACACTGGGCATTGAGGTAATTCGCCCTCCATGCTCATTGATACAGGCGTATGTGCATCAATCTGCCTTTTGCCAGTTATTTTCAGTAAACCTTCAAAGTGCAAAAGGGAAATTTCTCCTTTGTGTCTACACCAATGGCATATGCTCCTAATTAGATATCAGTATATAAAGAAATTTTTAAAATTCAGAGTGCTTGAGGCAGATAATGCTAAGATAGAGAAAGGGACAGAGGAAGAAAAAGATGGAGAAAGAGAGACAGAGAAAATTATCAAAGACAAAATGTATTTAAGTCCTAAGAAGGAGGAAATATGAGAAAATAACTATGTCGTGTTGATTAAAGATAGCTTACTGCAGTGAAACCTCTATGCTCAGTCACTTCCTTCTCTATTCCATTGGCAGAGGGTAACCATAAGCCCACACCTACCTGCAAGAATAATATAGTCTAATATTGAACTCAGGGAATAAAGGGTTGCATTAGCAGTTACCTAATCTCAGCAAGAAACAACAAAACTAGCAAATAGAAAAAATAAAATGTTGTGTGCTGTACTAATAAGGTAAATATCATGATTATTGCAAAATAGCTTTAAAATTGTATTTACATAATTAAATAAGGCATGATATGCCTGTGAAAAGAGTTATATATGGTTGAATATGGTATAAGACATAATGTGTACTAGAGATTAGAACAGTAGGAAATTAATATGAATGATTACTGGTTGGACAGAGTTTCATAAAAGCAGGCATGTGCAGTAAGACCTCACGCAAAGCTGAGATCTCAACATTTAGAAGATACAAGAGTCTATACATTCCTACCTCTTCTCATGCACTCTTCTTCCAGTCCCAGAGGTTTTATCCTCCAGGTAGCTGATCCCATCTGTTTATATAAGTATTGTCTATGGACACTGAGTTAATTGGATATCTTCCCCTTCCCTTTATCTTCTTGAAGTTGGGTAAGAGGAACTGTCTGAGCATCATAAATCTCCATCATTTCTTATGCTGTGCTGGATGTTCAGCTTCAAGTAGGCAGTGTATGGGTTGCAATGATTTATAGTTTTAATCTTTTCTATAAATGAGTATAGAGGCCATGCAATATACCCTATTTACAAAGAGAACAGAAAATAAAATAGGTACATGGATTATATATATTATATATAAAATATACATAAATAGATAATAGCCTTAATGGTTATGAAACCAAAATATAATTTTATAGCACAACTAACATTAAACATGTCTTTTTAGCCCCTTCTTCTAGATGGTTAGTAAACTGTTATATTAGAATTCATAAATTTTTACAGATGTGTAATAGATAATTAGGGGATATAAAAAATTCACAGTTCCAATGAATTAGAATATAAACATTATCTTGCTGTCTATAACATTAATTCCTAACTTATCTGACAAGCTTTTAATAAAGACATCTATCTCAGCACAGTTTCAAAAATGTTTAACTGAATTATAGAATGGTAGAGGTGAAAGAGACTTTGAAGCTAGTCTGATATGCACCTAAACCTGGTAAAGGTCTTGGTAGAGATGGAAATAAAACCCAAGACTCAATTTTTCATTATTTCTCCAATACAATATGACTGTCTTTGGCAACACATATTGTGTTAAGATTCAATGTTAAAATAATTTCTGATAGTTTTACATGAATTCTTGGTTCAAAAATAAAGTGTTCAAAATATATTTTACAGTATTTTTCGAGACTCAGAGTGAGCAGCATGCATGTTCATTAGTTTATTGTGATGACTGCATTCATGATTGAATTAATTGGAGATACTTGCTCTATACATTGTAGTGATTTTCAAATTTTTGCAACTATATATTTTTTCTTCCTGAAACACTGTCATCTTTTATTTTCTGTTGTTATTAGAATAAGTATTTTAATCCAAAGCACTTACATCAAAGCACTACTTCAATCCACTATGTATTGGGAAACATTATAATCCAGAAAAATGTTTAAAAAGCTATAGCATGGACTCTGATACAATTTTTAAGTTTAATATCTCAATTGTTGATTCTTTCCTGGATGGGTGAGAATGTTAGGATAGTAAGGTAAGTAGTGATTGTTGTAGGAAAAATTTGTCAGTAAAGATCTGCCATAATCTCCATCATCATTATTATCCTCATTGTCATTATTATCATAGTTTTTCTTCATTAATAAGTTGCTAGACTGATTTTATATCTAGATTTTAGACGTGACTTTATCTCTTTTTAATTGTATAACCTGATGAGTTACAATGTGAGGTCCTCAATTATAAAATGAGAACAACAACACTGCTTATATCATGGAGTTTTTACATGGATTAGATTATTGAAATTATTATAATTGTTATAAAAGTGTGTATCAACATGCCTGGAACATAGTGATTTTATAGTTGTCATGGTGGTAGTGATAATAGCAGAGGAAGTAGACAGGGTGGTGGTAATCATATTGGTGTTTTGGTAGTAATACCTCATGTTTCCCTAATAACAACCCTGTTGTAGAAATGATGGGGAAAAGGCCCAAATTTATCAGAACTGATTTTAAATTGTCTCTGTTTCTCAACTTCAAAATAAGAATGACAAGAATAATGAGAATGAAATAAAATCTTATCAGGTTTTTATGAAAACAAAATAAACTAATACACCTAAACCCTTAGAACAGTGTCTGACTCAGTAATTATTCAGTACATAATTTGCTATAATGTTCTATAATATCATGGTGTCTTGTTCTATTAAGTCACTGGACTGGAAAATGATATTACAGAGGTTTAAATCTATGTCTGTCACCAAAAGTTATACTTTAATCCAACACTATACATCTTTCAAAGTCAGCATGCTCTTGTAGGTATCAATTAAAATAGTGGTTAATGAAGTTGAATTTATTTCTCCATCACAGAAGTCAGAATGTCAAATAATCTTTTCTAAAAGTGATATAGCCTTCTAAGATGGGAAAGAGCTAAATATTCTGAGTTAGACATGCTTAATGTTTCACCTAGGCGTCTCTTTAGAGTGACCCCAGGAGAAGACTATTTCTACTATTTGTTGTCTCTTTCTGCTCCTTTAGTCCTTTGCAAGTCTTTTTAAGGGGCTGATTCCCTGTGTTACATTCCTTCCTCCTTAAAATAGAGGTTTCTGGTATATTGCCCCCTCCTTCTTCTCTTTAATATACGTATTTCCAAGTTCTACCCCTGAGCTTATATCAGCATTAAGTGCAGCCAATAAGAGATGTTGAAGCATAATTTTATTATCTTGAAGTTCTTTAATGACCTGACCCAGATATCAGATTAAGATACTCCATCCAGACCTCTATTTGAGTATGATGTGCCTGAGTGTGTATTTTATTCTGTTTCTCTGCTTCTCCTGCTTGGGTTTCATTGAGTTTCTTAGATCTAGAATTTTATGTCCTTCTCTAAAATTCAAGAGATTTGGGGACTTTTATTATTTTTTCTATTTTTTTTCCTGTTTTCCTGCTCTATTCTTTTTCTCCTCTATTTCTGAGAATCTAATTACATTTATTTAATCTACTTGATATTATTCCACAGATGATAAGAGTCTCTGAGATTCTATTGTTTTCTTAGTCTTTTCTCTCTTTGCACTCTTCAGGTTTATTAATTTCCATGGGTCTCTCTTTAAGTATACTGAGTCTTTTTTTCTCTTACTATGTTTTCTATTAACCCCAAAACAGTGATTTATTTTTGGTTGTTGTTCCTTTCAGTTTTAGATTTTTCATGTGGTTCTTTTTGTACTTTCAATTTCTATGTTGCGATTGCATACCAGTTCACTCCTTATGTTTACATTTTCCTTAAGTTCATAAGCTTATTTATTATACCTGCTTTAATATTATAATATTGGTTATTTGTTTTCTTGCGTATACATCACATTTTTCTGTTTTTTACATGTCTAATAATAATCTTGATGGGATAATTGCATGTGTGAATGGTATTTTGCAGAGGATGTGTATTTTCTCATTATTTCAAAAAAGTGTTTTCTATTTTAGTGAGGAGTTAACATCAGTGTCAAACTCGGAACTCATTCTCCTTTGTAGAAGGCAGTATCTGAGATATGTTTTTCTCCACCTTCAATTTGTACATTCTTGCTGGAACTTCTGAGATTTGGTTTGAATATATGTAATATACTCAGCCAATTATTTGGATAAATTTTTATATACATATTAAAGCTTATAACTTTCCAGGAACATTCTTCTCCCCACTTCATTAAGTATATTGCTATTTTAACATCCCTGAAGTCTTTCATCTGACATCTCAAGCCAGAAAGTTGGATTTTTGCCACCCAAATTTTAAGAACTGTAAAAGTACCCTGGGGCAATAGACTGAAAAATCACAAATCACACATGCTGCAGTGTGTCTTTCAAAACAGGATCTCTTAAAATTTCTGCCTGATTTTGGTCACACTCGAGTATCTACATACATATTTTTAATAATTCTTTGAATTTTATAATTGTTATATGCAGAAAGATTAGCCTATCCAAGCTATTCCAGAATGACTGGAATGACAAAAACAGATTCTAAGTCTTTTGAAATTGAGAATAATTATAATAATTATCATATGACATTTTATGAGAAATAAAGTGAGATTATTAATATAATGCTTTTTCTGTACATTTGACACACAGTTAATATTCAAAAATATATGCTTAATATATTACTAATTTTTCCTGAGGAGGTCTTCAATATTTTTAGTCATTTCTCATTGTTGGAAGAGTCTTTGTGCTGAGGGAAAAAATGTTCCGTGTTTCTTTTTTTTCTTTCTTTTTTTCTTTCTTTTTTTTTTTTTTTTTTTTTTTGTTTTGAGATGAAGTCTTGCTCTGTCACCAGGCTAGAGTGCAGTGGCGCGATGTCGGCTCACTGCAACATTCGCCTCCTGGGCTCAAGCGAGTCTCCTGCCTCAGCCTGCAGAGTAGCTGGGACTACAGGCTTGCGCCGCCACGCCCAGCCATTTTTTATATTTTTAGTAGAGACGGAGTTTCACCCTGTTGACCAGGATAGTCTCAATCTCTTGACTTCGTGATCCATCCGCCTCAGCCTTCCACAGTGCAGGGATTACGGCAGTGCACTACTGCGCCCGACCTCCCTGTTTCTTATATGTCACTTTTTAGGGAGAAAGATAGTATCTTAGTCCACCTGTCACTTTTTAGGGAGAAAGATAGTATCTTAGTCCACTTGGACTACTGTAACAAAATACCTTACACTGGGTGACTTTTAAACAACAGATACTTATTTCTCACAGTTTGGAGACTTAGAAGTCCAAGATCAAGACCCCAGCAGATTCTGTGTGGTCGGGGTCAACTGTTGCTTTATAGATGGCACCCTCTTCCTGCATCCTCACCTGGCAGAAGAGGCAAACAAGCTCTTTTAGGCCTGTTTTAGAAGGGCGGTAATCTCATTCATGAGGTATATCACCTCCCAAGAACATCACCTTTTAATACAATTGCATTGGGGATTAGGTATTAACATATGAATTAGCCGGGGGGCGGAGGGACACACAAACATTCTTACCACAGCAGATAATTTGTAAACAACTAATTGTAATCCAGTTTGATACTGTCACCAGAGTAATGCATAGCTTTTTGTGTGAAACAATGGACAAAATACCTAAGTATTTAACTTTCTTTTTTAAAAGGAGAGTCTTCAGGAATAATAAAAACTTTGCATATCTTTAGTAGAAATACTATCCGGATAACACTTAAAAAAAATCAAGAGCTATATGGCATGGCAGAATTATAGCATACAGTAAAGGTGCTCTTCAGAGTTGTAGAACTTGTTAGCCTCTATAATTTGTCATCTAACCGACATGAGCTGTTTCCCAACGTAAGAAATATGAATTCCTGCAGAGCTGACGAATATTTGTAAAGAACGAACATTCCTGAATCCTTTGAAAAACTTTCTTCACTCTTTTAAAAGGTGATGTGATGGTCATTTCTTAAAAATTACTGTAATATATGCACATGTTAAAATAAGTTTATCTTGAGGATAAATGTTCATATGAAAAAGTTTTCTGATTTTTAAATACATTTTAGAGATTTTTTAAAATCCAAGATGATTTGGACATTGGGATTTCTGACACAACCTTTTTTCAGTCTTTTCTGTTTGAGTAAAAATATAAGGCTAAAAAGTTGCCATCAATTTAAATAAACTAATATGTTTTGAAGTCAATATTTAGTAAAGAATGTAAGTTAATAATACATGGATTAACATATGCAGGTACCTTCATTCATTCATTTTTTTAAGTTTAAACTAAAACAAATACTTTTAGTAACATTATATAATTAATATGCTTGGAAATTACAATATTGTTTATTTAACTTTTTATTGGAAATACATAGAGTCATAATATATCTGGAGGTCCCAAAGTAAGTCTTCTCTCATAAAATGTTGTCTTCTTAGAATAAGTTTAAATTTTGTGTTACTTTTAATTCTAAATGTGATATTAACCACTGGTTTGATTAATTACACCTACATGCAATAATATGTACTAGTTTGGTAAAATAACTTTTTCATGTTCTAGATTACAATCAGCATTTGTAAAATTACTCTTGGGTCTTCCATTTACTAGCCTGTTGAGAAAGAAGTCAGTTGTTTTTCAATGATGGCCTTCAGAAGCTTTCAGCATCTTCTTTCTTTGCTTTAGAATGTTTTGCTTTTGACCATCACATCTATGGAAATTTTGCCTCTGACTATGTGAAACCTGTAAATCAAATGAACATTGGCTGAAAGCATCCATTCTGGCCAGGAAATTATAGAGAATATCTAAGTAATGTTTTTCAATCCATTTCATTTAAATTTCAGTTTTTAGAATTATATAGATAAGGTATTTAATATATTGAGGTTCCTTTGGAATCAACCCAATGTTATAATAGTGTGAACAAATTGCAAATGCAGATCCACATTGCCAACTGCCTGCTAGAAATGGACATCTAGACATTAACCTGTTTCTTAGAATTATACATAAACCCACAGCTTACCTTTCCTCCTCATTCAACCCATGCAGGTCTATTCATAATTGGTCTTTGGTCCCAGAAGTCAAACTCATCAGCTTTCTCAGAATAACTCTTTACTCTGAAACTGCAGTTTTGTAAAAATTTGAAAAATTCAAGCATCACTGTAAATTTCTTATGTATATTTTAATCTATGGGTCACATCACATACTTCATTTTATATGGGCCAATTGGTGACACTACTGATGAGATATGGACAGATCAATGATCTATACTTTTGAATAATAATATTACTTTATATATAATGAAAAATCCATCCATTTATTTTCTGGTTAGTATTACTCCTTCATTCTTTACTTCTGCCTTTATGTATGAGTAATTATTTGGCTATGATTCCCCTCCTTCCTATCATCTTTTATTTTTTAGGTTATTTTGATGTGAGTCTTACTTCAAATTTCAAACTATGCACTGCATTCTTCACATGAACTAGTGTGTGTTGGTCTCCAGAAACTTCAGGTTGACTGATACATGGAGTGTGTAGAAGTGCAGGAAAATATTGCTATGATAATTTTTTCTTGTATATTGAGGACCAAGAGACTTGTCTTCAATGGGATGTTATGTAGAATTTGGTTGGCAAGCCGATACATTATTAGGAGGACTTACATATAGGTCAAGTCATTAATTTTCTCACAGATTTTTAGTACACACAATAGCTGTAAGAAAAATAGACATCTTATCCACACTAGACAGGAAGAGACAGTTGATATGTCCTCCAGTCCAGCACTGCCTTACCTGGAAATCCCTTTTGCACAGAGAAGAAGTCCTTATTAAAGAGGTCAGTGATGAAGCCAGAAATTCTACTGTATTTGAACAGAGTGGTTAAATGATACCTTGAAGAAGACACTATTGCAAAAGAAAAAGTTATGTAGAAATAACATTCTCAGCAAAGTGTGAAACAGACAGTGAATTTATAACCTTAGTTTAGAACTTTATTTTTTTTTTTTTTCAAAAAAAAAGTTGGGATGAAAGAAACAGCAAAGGATACCTGTCAAAATGATGAATTGAGGGTCTTGAAAATGAGAGTAGAAGAAAAGAAACTTGACAAATTTCAAGCAAAATTTAGCACTTTGTACACTTCTTTAGAGTATCCTCACAAAGAATATGTCTACTGTTCCCGGCTTCATATGATGTGAAAACAATGGAAGTTTCTTGCTAGCAGACTGCAGAAGAAATCTACATATGACTTTCCATTTGGAGAAAGGATATTTGATGATATACTTTGAACACAGGAATTTATAAGACCAACACACTGATTGCTAAAAAGCACCATGTATAGACTCTTAATTATTTCTCAATTGCTTCCATTCATGCTGTCTTATATAATCCTTCTAACACCCAACTGGGAAATTCACCTGGTAGATGCAAAGTTCAGTCAGGTCATTCACTACACAGGAACCACCAAGGATCTTATTAGTGCATTCAAGGTACTGTACCTTAAGCCAATTTCTTTTCTGAACACAAGTCCAGAATATGTTTCTACTTGATTCAACTTATCAATGGGCAACTGTACTCAAATAAATCACTGGTAACTTTGGTCTCAGTATTTCCCGATCAGAACTCATGATTTGTATTCTACAATTCTTCCTGAAGTTGACATTCTTTGTTTTTGTCTGCTCAACACCCTCAGTGTACCCTGCATCCTCATTCAACCCATGCACGTCTATTCAATGTTGGTCTTTGGTCCCAGAAATGTGTTCATGGGGTATGCATATGACTGAGGCTGGTTCACTGAGAAGCTAAGAGAGGCAAATTTCTTGATTCCTGAATTATTGAAGTAGATATATTTAAGCTGGAGGTGTTGGGAGCCATGTTTCTAAACATAATTTAAAAACCGTACACAGTAGGAGAGAAAAAACAGAAGTCAATATCAGATGACAGTGTCTTTCATTCTGATCTCCAAAGTGTCCCAAACTGTCATGCTTCCTTTAGCTATTTCTTTGATTTTGTGAACTTCTGTACATTTCCAATAGATTATTTTTTATTTGTGTAAGCTAATTTGAAGGAGTAATTTTTGTCATTTGCAACTTTATATTTCGACTAATGGATTCTTCCTCTCTTATATTATGGTATCATCCTCTGCCCAGCCTTCTAAAGTAGCAATTTGGAGGTAGTCATCAGGGTCTCTCTGTTTCACCTTTGTTAGCAAATAGTGACTGTAAACTACTCTTCTGACATCTTAATAACTCAAAATTCTTTCAATTTTATCCATCTTCTCTGTCACGATCACAATAAAGCCACTTCCAGCAGTCATCTGGATAACTCTACCCATCTTCTTCCTTCTAGGATTCTGCTACCAGTTAATTTGCTTCCATGAATATAGTAATTAAAATGCAAATCTCATCATGGATTCCCTGTGTTCAGTGACATTTAGTGTTCACAAATGTCTGCTAAACCCATATTTTTAAGTCAATCATTTTATAAGTCACTCTGGATGTCCCATAGCTTCCTCAAGTTAAGAATATTTCCAAATTAATTCATTTTCCCATTTTTGCTTTACTTTTCACTTTCTGACTTTGGTTAAAAGCAACTCTAACCACTTAGTTTCCCAATCTAGGAAGTTCTTCTATCATTAAACTCTTCATTTTCTTTCACTTTTCCCAAAAATTACTAAATCTAGGTAATACTTGTTAAATCACCCTCTACCATTGCAACTTCTATCCAAGGTTGCATTAGCTTTGCCTGGACAGTCGCAGAGACCTCTTCACTGGTTACTCTCTCACCAGTTTCCTTCAATTCTAGTTCTCCTTATACAAGGCTTAATAGGTGACTTACATAATATGATGATATGATTCTGTGATTCCCCTACTCGGTAAACTTCAATGGCTTTTCTCTGCCCACAAACTAAAACCCAGCACGTTTAGCATAAACCTTGATAATCTGATGTTAGATGTCATTCTGACCTAAACCTCTGACATTTTCCCTTGAATATTTTATAAGCCAAGAACACCTATTTATTGTATTTTTCTGTGTATTAGATAATATCACAGCTACATGGCTTTGTTCATCTTTATCTAGAACATGCTCCCATTTTTGTCTCTAAACTCTGATATAACCTTCAGTTTCACTTTTTTTTGTAAATACTTCATGATGTCGCTGATATATTTGAGGCTCCCTCATTTAAGTTTCTACTGACTTTGTCTTTACAATCAGTATAAATACCTCCTACTAAATCTCACAGGAACAATAAGATCCCTAAGACAAGAATCTGTCTTTTATCAATGCACTCCCAGATTTCAGCAAATGTTCAATGCAAACTCAATCTTTAGTAAGTATTTATGTAATACATTAAGATCCCCAACCTCTCAGTTTTACAGAATAAAGAAAAGAATATTTACCTCTTTACCAACAGGTTGATGCTGTTCAATAAGCAGGAATGAAATGAAAGATTGGGCCAAAGTTCTACTCAAATCTCAGATATAAGTACTACATTTGATTAAAGTCTGTCCTATGTTTTACCACTCTTGAAAACACGAGCACAGAGTAGAAAGCTGTAAAAGGCAAAGCAACTTAGGAAGAGGAGGTTTAGCCTCATAATGGCTGCTCCGATTCATAGACAATAATAATACTTGCAGGTACAATTCCTGTCATCTTACATATCAATTACATATCAAGAATTACACTGAGGTATTGTATATATGCTTTCACTCACTCTTGCAGTAAGCATGAAAACCAGATTTTATTATTTCAGTTTTTACCAATAAAATAAGTGAGCCTCATGGCACTTCAGTAACCTACTCATAGTTGCATAATTAATGATGGTACTGGAACACAGTCTCAATTTAAAATCCATGGCTTTTTTTTCTATTTTGTTATATATAAGACTCTAGCCATTGCATTTGGTAAGACATGCAGGAAAAAACACATATTACAGACTTGATGGTGGGGATTGGTGAGAGAGATGGGAGTAAAACTATTAGCAAGGTACCCATATGAGTTGTTAATGTAGAACACTAAAATGACATCTATTTGAGTAATTTTCATATTAAAACTCTCAACAAAACAGTGAGTATTTTAAACAAGATTATTCTTTCAAGAATCTCAGGTATATTTTCTTACTTGATTTTTCTTTATCCTAAAGTAATCTGTTCACTGCTTCTCTTTTCATTCACATATCACTGAGCCCTTATTGAAAATACTTTAGATTCAAAATACTCCTTTTAAATGGATTGTTATGAAACAATTTAAAATCATTTCTTGTCAGCCAATCAGTACAATACAGTATAGTACAATCTCCCTATCTTTGAGAAAATGGCTTTATGTATCCAAAATAATCTCCAAGAACATAATCAAGGAAAAAAAATCACTTTGAAAAAAATGCTGCAGACTGTATTCATCAAAGCATAGCCAGAGATATTTTCAGTTGATTTTAGAACTACTTAATTAATGACTGTTGCATTAGATGGGGATATTTGAAAGCTGCAAGATGTTATCAACTATGCAGGCCTAGGGAGCAGCTGTAAAGTGCAGTAGGCTTATTTAGAAGAAAAATCTAACTAGCTATGGAATATGAGGAAATTATTCAACATCTTTGAGCCTCAATTTCTTCTAGGGTGATATGGAGGGATAATACTTAATTATCCATCCCCTAGTTTCCTTCTAGCTATGTTTCTGTTACCCATGGGAGAATTAGGGAAGAGTAGGCAGCTACTGTCAGATCTATATACATTACAGAGTGAGAAATGGGATATTAAAGATGGAAATCATATCTTGGTATAACTCCTTTCTTTCTATTTACAAATATATATATTAAATTTTAAAATAATTTTTGAAACTGCTGAAGATATGCTCACCTTTCTAACTACTGTCAAAAATGCAATTTTTGTAGCATTATGATATGTAAGATAATACTGACACTAACAACTATAATTTCTTAAGCAATTGCACTATTTGTTTTACATAGAGTTTCATTGAGCATTTATAAAATTATCCATTAAAACTTATCATGCATCTATTATTTTGTTAGACACTGTATTTCCCATAATCACCATTAGACAGGTGACAGAATCGGAAGTTAAGAACTTGCTGAAACTTCAGTTATGTGGTATGGATGACTTATAAAGATTTGCTATATAGCATAGATCTGACAGTTCACCGGAAAATTTTTATATTGTTCACCAGAAAATTTCTTAATATCTTATGTTAAGTGTTCTTATAGTAAACACACACACACACACACACACACACACTAATACACACAAAGGGACACAAGAAAACTTTTGGAGGTGATGGTTATGGTGATGCTGCATGGATATATTCATATGTACAAACTCATCAAACTGCATACATTAAATACATGTAGTGTTTCATATATCAATTATACCTCAAAAAAGCTGTTCATAAAACAAGTCACTAAGAAAAAGACTCAGGCTTAATTGTAGGGTTATAGAAATCTTCCTTTCTCCCCATACCCAACTACCACGTCGGTGTAAGAGTGGATTACAGCTGAAAGAACCGCAAGATGCAATTTCCACTTGTGAAGGATTTATTTTTCAGAGAAAAGCAAAAACAGCTGAATCTAATGGATATTTAGAGAATACTTCATCCCCAAATAGCAAAATATACATTCTGTCTTCTTCTAAAAGACAGTTTGACAGTTTATTAAAAGCATAATGTACTCTTATCATACAATCCAGCAATGAGATACCTTGGCATCTACCCAGAGGAGTTGAGAATTTATGTTCACACCAAAACCTGTAAGCAGAATGTCTATAGCAGCTTTATTCATAATTGCCCAAACTTAGAAGAAATCAAAATTTCCTTCAGTAAGGGAATGGATAAGCTGTGAGACATCCAGACAATGGACATCTATAAGACTAAAGGCAAAAGGCAAAATTTTGTTTGCCATGGGAGTACAAGCTATCAATTCTGATCCTACTGTACATATATACTAGATTAGAACTACTGAGTAAATATATGGCACATAGGAGGATATACACTTCTCAATGTTGCAGTGAGAGTTTTGAGTTTGTGACAAGGAGGAAAGTATATGGATTGATATAATGATGGATTAAACATGAGTATGACCTCATGCTTAGCTAAATACAGATTCATATAGTTACATATAGAAACGGTTATATATATAACTGTTGAGCTCCCCAACAGTTATATATATAACCATTTCTATATGTAACTATCTGATATATATATGTTATTGGTTATATATATAATATATACTATACATATATATATAACATATATATATAGTTGCTTAAATACATAACACAGGTTAGTATGAATGCACAAATTTTTTACCCTGTCAGTTAGGAAGGTCCAAAAGAAACAACACCTAGCAGCAATGAGCATGCTTAGCACCCAGATATTGGTTTCTAATCCTATTATCCAATAAAGGAGCCAAGTGTCTTGGAATAAAAGAAGAAAGAAAGGGAGGAAGGAAAGGAGGGGAGGAGAAAGGGAAAAAAAGAAAGGAGAGAGAGAGAAAAAAAGGGAGGCAGAAGGAAAGACAGACAGAGGGAAGGAAGGAAGCAAGAAAGGAACGAAGGAATGAACCAACGAA
The DNA here is from genome assembly GCF_009764315.1 of Trachypithecus francoisi. Classification (NCBI taxonomy): domain Eukaryota; kingdom Metazoa; phylum Chordata; class Mammalia; order Primates; family Cercopithecidae; genus Trachypithecus; species Trachypithecus francoisi. The sequence continues at coordinate 71,674,702 of NW_022681473.1, read as the reverse complement.
TGGACATGCCAAGCGTCACAAAGCTTGAGGGCCCTAACAGTAGCATTCTCGGGTTGCACTCATCCTGGTCAGCAATGGCAGAAATAAGACTCATAAGAGATGCTGAAAAGTCAGCTTCTGACTGTAGTCTGAACAGGTAGAGCCAAGTATTTTAATTCTGCATAAGATGTCTAAGGAGGATTAAGGGTGACCTGGCAGGCTAGAGTGCTCTGACTTAGCAGGTGAAAGCAAGCAGAACTCAGACTTCTAAGGATGAATAAAAGTGTCAGATCTTTGCCTTCCACTTGTCACACTTGATGGAGATGACCCTGCGGGGTGATGCCTGAATCCTTTCCCATGTGTTCTCTAGGACTACTAACTTCAATGTACTTGCCTATGATGATTTTTCTAATTTGCTGACTTGCTCCTCCTGTAGACAATCTCCCTTGATGCTTTTGCTCATTTTTGGTTTTGCGAGCCTTTCTAGATCTATGTTGTCCTCATAACACACACAATCTTTCTTACCACTCATCAGACTCACTTGTTTTGTGTTTAATGCTTTCAGAGTTCATATCTTAGACTTGAGGGCATAGTCAAATTTAGGGACCAGGAGTCCTCGACTGGATATTTTTCACATCTCCGTGTTTCTACTGGATGTTTCACTGTGTAAAAAAGACACTTAGTTTTGGGGTCGCACTTCAGTGGTTTAAAAAACAACATTTTTTTTAAAAAAGAAAAAGAATTCAAATACTGGGGAACTAATTCATTGGTCTCATGTATTTGGAGCCAAGAACAATTTTTTTCTGTAAAAGAGTCTATGATATTTTGAAAAATGTTTTACTAATCTTTCTTCTCTAGTGTAATTAGGCTCTGTAAGGTGACTAGAGGACTTCTGGTCACTGAATTTATTGATCTTTTCTTAGCTATCTTTTTTCCCTCTCTGCAGCAACTGACTTTGACAGCATCTGTAGGAATTAGGGGCTTTGGAAAAAATAACTAGAATAGATGCTTATTTTTTTTTTTTTTTTTCTTTTTTTATTTTTTATTATACTTTAAGTTCTAGGGTACATGTGCATAACGTTTATATCATGTATAACTCCCCAATGCAATCCCTCCCTCCTCCCCCCTCCCCATGATAGGCCTCAGTGTGTGATGTTCCCCTTCCCGAGTCCAAGTGATCTCATTGTTCAGTTCCCACCTATGAGTGAGAACATGCGGTGTTTGGTTTTCTCTTCTTGTGATAGTTTGCTAAGAATGATGGTTTCCAGCTGCATCCATGTCCCTACAAAGGACGCAAACTCATCCTTTTTGATGGCTGCATAGTATTCCATGGTGTATATGTGCCACATTTTCTTAATCCAGTCTGTCACAGATGGACATTTGGGTTGATTCCAAGTCTTTGCTATTGTGAATAGTGCCGCAATAAACATACGTGTGCATGTGTCTTTGTAGTAGAGTAATTTATAATCCTTTGGGTATATACCCAGTAGTGGGATGGCTGGGTCATATGGTACATCTAGTTCTAGATCATTGAGGAATCGCCATACTGTTTTCCATAATGGTTGAACTAGTTTACAATCCCACCAACAGTGTAAAAGTGTTCCTATTTCTCCACATCCTCTCCAACATCTATTGTTTCCTGACTTCTTAATGATTGCCATTCTAACTGGTGTGAGATGGTATCTCATTGTGGTTTTGATTTGCATTTCTCTGATGGCGAGTGATGACGAGCATTTTTTCATGTGTCTGTTGGCTGTATGGATGTCTTCTTTTGAGAAATGTCTGTTCATATCCTTTGCCCACTTTTTGATGGGGTTGTTTGTTTTTTTCTTGTATATTTGTTTGAGTTCTTTGTAGATTCTGGATATTAGCCCTTTGTCAGATGAGTAGATGCTTATTTAAGTTACTTAAAAGCTCTGTATCCTTGGACATATTACCCAAACTCTCTGAGACTTATTTTCTAACCAAATGAAGGGGGTAATTATAACAATCTCGTAATTGTATGCTGAGAATTAAGTGTGTTTTAGATTTGTCTCCCAGGATGAGATAATTCAGGACAACAACATAATATTCTTAATCAGTTTCAATCTGTTAGTAAATAAAACACCATTGTTAACTTTTTTTAGGTTTACAGACTAGAAAATAGACAAACAGAATAGAAATAGAATATATTCAAAGTAACTATAATAGAAGTAAGCAAAGAAAATGTGGCTTCTCACTACCTGAGAGGATTTTGAAAGATTTATTTCTGGAAAATGAGTCTGAATATCCAGATAAATATTCTGATGAGTGCATGAAACATTCTGGTGAAAGAAAAGGTTGTAAGAAATAATGATGGAACCATAATAAAGGACCAAATCACAAAGGTCTTGGCATGGGAGACAATGTAGATCCTTTTCAGCTTAAAATTAATATTTCCTAAGAAGTAAGCTTAGAAATTGTACAAAATAATATAGATGCATATAGCTTTATCACAATTTAAGAACTATTATCGGCCTATTCTTTTGAAAATATGCATTGTTAATTGACACATACATTGACTGACGACAGCTTTGCTGTCGTCTACAAAAAACTTTGCCTGTCAAAAATGATCACATGAACCTTCTTTATCTCCCATCTAACCTAGTGCATATGTTTATCATGGTGTGTGTGCCACTAAATTGTAATAGACTCTGCCTAATTCTATGAGTCCCTCTGAAAGGATATTCAATACATGTAGGTGTTATCAATATCCCTTGAATCACCATTTTTTTAATTTTATATTTGCAATTCTCATTTTTGTGTGGATGACTTCCAAAACTAAAGCTTGCAGCTGGATTCCTATTTCTAGGTGCCTGCTACATATGACTACTTAAATGTTCCATGGAGCTCTCACAGTCCATATGATTAAAACAGAACTAATGGGATTTCATCTGAAAATATAGCATTGTAGATATTCTAAAGATCCCTCCTAATTTTGTATAATTAGATCCTAGGTAAATGAAAAAAGCATACCTCTAAAAGCATTCCTCTGTGATTATAAAAGTAAGGAAAACCCTAAGGGATCCCTCCAAAAATAATGAAATGAGACCAATGAGTAGTACATGACACAATAAAATTGCCTTGTCTTGCTAATTGCAATCATTGACCGAGTCTAAGCAGTCAGGGAAATCTCCAACAAATACATTAAATTAAAATGATCCCAATTATATGGCACCTGTTGACAACCAATGCAAACAAGGCAGATTTTCTTATAAGGCAAGTACCTGCAACTCAGGTTTTCCAGAATTTGACAGATTAACTTCAGTGAAATATAAACTAACAATACAAAACAATATTACTTACTATATTCAAGACGAAATAAACTATGAGTAGAAGTAAGCAGAAATAACAAAAATTTTGGATCACCAAAGATTTCAGATACTGAAAGTATCAGACATAGAATATAAAATAACTATGTCCAAAATGTATAAAATTAAATAAATAACATTTAAAATGTAAGTGAGAAACTAGATGGGTTCAGATTCCACTTATAGTCATTGCAGTCACTCACTTGCACACACCTTAAGTTTTCTTGTTGGTGCAAGAGGAAAGGTTGAATAGACGATTCACAGAAATATTTTTAGGGCAGTGAAACTGTTATATATGATATTCTAATGGCAGATATATGACACTATAATTTACCACAATCCATAGAACTCTGAGGTAAAATGATTGACCCTTAGGTATGCAATTTTATAAATATTTAGGAAGTCAGGGAATACTGCCATGGAATGCAGACTGTGACAAAAGAATCTATCTGTATTACAAATATATTTAGCATTTTACAGAAGGACTTGGGGAAAAGATGCTGAACTAAATAACTTCGACTAACTGAATAACTAATGAGTGAATGTGTAAAACTAAAGGCCAAAGTAACTGTGTACATAACATTGTAGTTTATACAGTTGTTTACTGTGGTATTGTGAGTTAACAATTTTAATACCATTAGCCATATATTCTGAAATTGAACAATCATGTAAACAGATAACCAATGGTGTCAGCCAGGATTTTCACTGTTGGAGTGGGAGGATTCAAATTAGCAAGGAGAAGAAGTGGCTATGGTCCATATAATGAATTAGAGTTGAAAAGTACTAACGATTTGCTGCACCTATCAATCCATCATCTAGGTTTCAAACCCTGCATGCATTAGGTATTTGTCCTAATGATCTCCCTCCCCTTGCCCCTCACCCACAGACAGGCCCCAATGTGTGATGTTTCCCTCCCTGTGTCCAGCATGGCATATGTATACCAATGTAGCAAACCTACACATTCTGCACATGTATCCCAGAACTTAAAGTTAAAAAAAAAAGAAGAAAAAGGGAAAAAAAGTACTATTGAATAAGACATACTAATGCATTAAAGATATCAGTATAAACGTATGTTTGGTTTCATGTAGATAGAGATGGTTTTACATATATATATGAAATATATATATATGAATGTGTAGATATATGCATATTCATTGGTTAATACACACACACACACATACACACACACAGACACACATACACCACGTTTCCTTGCTCTGGAAGTTCAGAAAGCCAAGAAGCAATGAGGACAACTACAACATATTTTCTAATATAATTCTTCAATAGAAGGAGTTATGACTGCTTGTAGAAATGGCTGCTTCTAGAACTGGGGCAGGAGATACAGAAGATGGTACTGAGGCATCTTGTAATGCAATAAAATTACAGAAATGTTCAAAAATAAAATCAATTCAACAAAAGTAACCATAAAAATGGAGATATAAAAAAAGACACAAGAGCCAACTAAAAGAGTTTCCAAAGGCCAAAGCTGGAAAACTTTGTGAAAAATATTAATGCAGTATTGGATTATAACTCAAGGTAGAAATAAATGTGCAAAATAAATATTGAGATTATATAGAAATATAAGCAAATATTTGAATAACTATAAACAAATAATTGAATAAATCAATGGGACGTGAAGACAAATCTCTTGCAAATATTCTAAGTAATTTATGAAATATTCCAAATAATTTATGTAGATAGTCAGATAGCAGAACATAACTCCTCACTTCTTTAACATGGGCTACGCATAGTAACTTACTTTCAAAGAGTACAGCATGGAAAGGGGAAGGGCAGTAACATTATTTTTTAAAATGTATTTATTTGTATTGATATATAATATTTGTACCTATTTATGGGGTACATATAATATTTTCTTGCTTGAATAGAATGTGTGATGATCAAGTCAAGGTATTTAAGGTATTGATAACCTCATGTATTTACTGACAAATACTGTCTGAGGCAGGTGATCAAGGTCAAAATCAGCAGTGATATGTCATTTTGATAGAATGTACCCATTATATGATCTGATGAGAATGGTAGTTTACCTCTGTGGTCTTCCTCCCAAACACCTATACCCTAGTCTAATTATCAGGAAAACATCTAACTTATCCTAATAGAAAGACAAAACAACTGACCAGTACTCCTCAAAACTGTCAAGGTCTTCCTAAACAAGGAAAAGCTGAGAAATTACCAAAGCCAAGAGCAGCCTAAGGAGATATGCCATCACAACGTAATCAGTATATTGGATGCGATCCTGGAATGGAAGAGAAAAAAGACATTAGGCAAATACTAAGGACATCTCAATAAAGTATGGACTTCAGGTAGTAATCATGTAGTACTATTGGTTCACCAACTGTAAAAAAATCATCATACTAATATAAGATGTTTGTAATAGGGAAAACTGGGTATTGTAGCTCTTATAATATCTTCACAATTTTTCGGTACCTTTTACAATGTTCTAAAATAAAGTTTATTTTAAAAAATAATTAGAAACTAAGAAATTTAACATGAAATAATAGTACATTCAATTGCAATAAAGAATGAACAAATATACATTTTGCAAACCTAACAAAATCATCTTAAATACATACATACATGTTTAAAATAGGATGATTGATACATGTATATTATATATAAATTATTACTACATATGTATTAAATATAACACTATGTATAATGCATATACGATATCTATCATATGTGTGGGGTGTGTGTGTATATATATATATCAGAGGGAAAATTATACAAAACATGAAAAACATAATTTGCTTAATCATTTATACAGAAAGGAGACAAAATCCCAGTAAAGATGTAGAAAATTAAACACAAAGTGCCTGATTTAATGGAAATTTACAGAATGCTGTACATCAAACTTAGGGAAAATTCATATAAATTAAAAACAGATAACACATTTACAAAATTCTTTGTGTTCCTGGCCATAAAGCAATACCTCAAAATGATGCAACATTTTTATCATATGTTCCACTTTTTAAAAAACAATATGCTGTTAGATTAGAAATCAGCAAATATGAGATATCCTTGCCCCTAATGAATCTGAACATTACCAAAAATGCTTCTAAGTTATAGATTATAAGATAAATGATAACAGTTTTTCTAATGCTTAGTATTGAGTTGACTAATAAACTTGTTTGTTTGTTTCATTTTTTCTATTAAGAAGATAAGGCTGGAAATTCAAGGGAAATGAGAAGCCTTATTTGGTTATATCAGGAAAGAAAAAATACTGAAAATTAATGAGCCAAGAATACAATTTAAGAATAAGTGAAACGTGAAATAATAGAGTGGAAATCAAAACAAACAAAATAATGGAAGTTTTTCTTTAAAAAAGAGTGAAATAAACAATACTTAGCAAAATAAAATGAGTAAAATGTGGGGACACAAATAAAACCACAATAGGAATGAAAATGGTAATGGCATTACCATACCTACAACAGAAATTTTAAAAGCATAATAACAGCATAACTTTAACAAACATATGGGTGTGCGTGTGTATGTGTGTGTGTGTAAAACTGATGAAAAAATTATTAAATAATACTGGTTAAAGCAGGGTAAGGCAGACTTTATTCAGACTATCACTATAAGTATAGGTACCGCTACACCTAGGTGGTCTTGCAGTGGGTGTCAGTGGATGGAAAATTGCTAACATGAAAGATCAGATGTAAAGAGGATTCTGGCTAAACCAACCTAATAAAATTCTTGCTAATAAGACAGGGTGATCAGGCCAGGGTGATCAGCCGTCGCCTAAGGCATGATGGAGGATAAGGAACAATATCAGATCTCAAGGGTGATTAGATATGGAAGGTGCGCAGTTCTTGCTAAACTGACTTTAGCAGAGTTCTTTGCTGAAACTGGATTTTACAAGTGGTTACACAGATGGGATTAGGAGAAGGTTGAAAAGCCAGACTAAAATTTGGCTAAGCAAAAAGTCTTCGTGAAGGGCTCTTTTTAATTAAGTTCGTGAAGCTAATATAATCTTGATAACCAAACCTTGCCAGGGCTTGATTAAGAGGAAAGTTACAGGTAAATTTCTCTCACGAGTGAATTTAAAAAGCCCTCAACAAAATGTTATCTAACGAAATCCAGCAATGCATAAAAGAGATTATAATTCATGAGCACACTGAGATTACTGTGCAAGCAAGGTGGGTTTAACACTAGGAAATATAATGATGAAATCCATCATATTACCTGATTAAAAGAGAAAACAAAAATGTGATTATCTACATAAATGTAGAGAAAAGCATTTGATAATAGAAAATATCCATTAAGATATTTTAACTAGTAGCAAATAGAAAGGAGTTCCTTAACCTTATGGAGATTATGTACCAAAAACTTACGGGAAAGTGATTCATAAAGTAAGGGAGGAGATTGAAATGCTCTTAAACTCTGTTTCTGATTCAATATATCAGAAATTTTTGCCATTGTGTTGAACCAAGGGAAAAAATACAACATAATTAACAATTTAAAGATTACAAAGCAAGAAACAAAACCACCAACATTTGCAGAAAAAAAATTGTTTAGAATAAGAAAAACTCCAAAGAACCTGTAAATTGTTATAATTAATAGAAATATTTTCCAACATGACCAGATATAAAACAGATATATAAAATTCGTGGCAATTTTGTACAGTAGTTACAGAATGCAAAATGTAATTTGTAAAATGTTACCATTTACATAATAACAAAATGTAGAATTTGTAGAAATATAGTTCATCAAAGAAGTATAAGACCTCACTGTAAAGTTGAGAAATAAATATTGAAGGATATTATGAAGATTAAACTGGGGAAAAATATAATTAAAACTTCAATGAAAACCTCTCAATATTATAGACATTTTTCTGTCAATTTAAGATTTTTAGTGTTAATAAAATCCCATTAATAACCCAATAGTTTCCTTGTTTAAATGAACTTGATGCTTTAAAGTTTTATCATAGCAATAAGTCACAAAAGGCCAAACCACTTCTGAAGGAAATGAAGAACAGAATGGAAGTATATATTCTGTGAGGTATCGATAATCATCTAAATTTATGTCACTAAAACATTTACTCAGGAATGTGGAAATAATTGGATTGAAAATAGAAAATAGACAAATAAAATCGTAAAGAACACAGGAATATTTTGCTTGTCATATGTAAACTTGATATATAAAAAGCCTGCTTTGCCAATCACTGGGGAAAGGCTTAAGAATTAATAGTGCTCAGACACTTGAAAAACTTTGCAAAGGGATCCTTACCTCATGTCATATGCAATATTAAAATCTAGGTGATTAGAAAAGTAAACTTACCTATGAATAGGAAAACAAAATATTTTAGAAGAGAATACAGAAAATTATATTTATGACCTCGGGCTAATGAAGGACTTCTCATTAAAATATTTCAAATGTGCGATCCATAAAGGAATGCATTAAACATACAAATTTAGTTTATTAACTCAGCAAATTTTCCTAAAGCATGCTGTGTGGCAGACATTGTTCTACAGGGATACATCAATGAAGAAAACAAAAATCTTGCCTCTATGGAGTTTACTTTCTCATTAGATATCTGCAATAAACATAACTATCAAAGGATTACTATCTAGATACATAACTATCTTCTAAATGTCAATGTAAAAACAGGCAAACCTTCTCACAGAGAGAATGACCAAAGGGCATACACCGTTTTTTCCAAAGAAGAAGTCGCAATACCCAATAAATACATGAATGCATTTCTGACTTAATTCTTAATCAAGAAAATAAATTTAAAAACCAAATATGATCATATTTTATACTAACAAAATTGGCCAAAGTTATTGATCCAGTGACCATAAACAGATGAATGGATAAAGAAAATGTTATATATGTATATACATATATAAAACATGCTTATGTATATATACATAAAAAACATATGTTTATATATAACATATTTATGCATATATATGTATGCATATATGTATACATATGTGTGTAATATATATTTAAAATAGAACATTATTCAGACTTTAAGAAGTAGGAAATTCTGCCATAGGCAAGAACATAGATGAACCCTGAGGATTTAGGCTAAGTGAAAGAAGCTAGTTGCAGAAGCACAAATACTGCATGATTCTACAGGCAGAATGTATCTGAAATAGTCAAGCTCATAGAAATGGGGAATCAAATGGTGGTTCCCTAGGGTTCAAGGGCTGAGAAACAGCCAGTTATATTGTAAGGGGTATACATTTTCAGTTATATAACATGCATAAGTTCTTGATATCTGCCATGCAACATTGTGCTTATAGATAACAATATTATATTGTACACTTAAAAATGTGTTAAGAGGGGAGGTCTCATGCTAAGTGAGAAACTAAGGGTAGGCTTCATGCTAAGTGAAAACAAGGCATTCAAATACAAAACATAATAAAACTATTATTTAAGAAATATTTTGAATGAATTTCTGTGTGTACTGGATTATTTTGAGCTACATGCCAGCACAAACAGAATGATTAATAATGCCCAATAAACTGGAAAACTCAGGTGACAGCTAACATTTAGCAATATATCAGTTTTCTATCACAGAGAACTAAATAATTTCATTATATCATACAAATTGTAAAATTATGGCTACCTAGCACACTCTAATAATTTATTATAAATCAGAGTACAACATGACAAACATCTCCAACTGTGTATCTTTCTAACACTGTTCTTGAAAAGATTCTGGCATCTGTGGGAAGATATGAATTTACTGTGGTCATAAAAAACCATTTATAATGCATATTTTGATGTCATGAGACTAATAAAACTGCATCTGACGGGCAATGATTTGTCCCAGGATTGGCACAGCCTCTAAAGGAATGCATATATTACAAGAATAGTGCAAATTCTCAGCACTTCAGTTTGAAATGAGGAAAATTAGTGTTTTAATCATAATCAATATGTTATGGCAGGCAGAGTTGGGCACTATGTTAAGGATTCTATTAGAGATTACTGTTATTTAGAATAGCTTCTATTATTTCCACTGGAGAGTTAAGTAAAATGAAGTCAAAGTGAAACAAAACAAAAACAAAATCTTTGGGGATATACAAAGGCAGAACAGAAGTCTCTGTCTTACTTCTTCCCCTCACAGGCACAATTTCCACCCCCCACACTAAATGATATCGGGCTTTTCTATTTTATTTGAAATGGTTTTAGCTGGGTGACCTATTATCTCAGTACATTTCACAGTCTGTGAATCTCAGGGTCTTCAGTTCTGTATTTATTCTACCCATTAGGTGAAATACACAGGTTATTTAGCTTTTATTCAACACGTATTTATTGAATACTAACTATATGAGAATTTTTTTCCCTCAACACTGAATATAAAATTATGGAGAAGACAGGCCAGGTTTGAGACCTCACTGAGCTTATGTTCCAAAGGATAGAGACAGTGAACAGGTTTTGGGGTTGTTAATCCTTGTGATGGTGTAGGGAATGTGTTTAATAAACATTTTTTATGGAAGCATCTGTTCTTCCCAACAGATTTACCTGGAATGTCCATTGGAAAAGCTCTTTCATTTCAAGCAATACAATGACAAAATGATGAGTTTTAAATAACTTACTTGTTATATAACAAATGTCAGGAGGTAGCTAACTGGTGGCAGTGGTTTATGGTTTGCATCCCTGTGATACTTTCGTATTTCCTTATGAATAAAAGATGGTGGCTCCAGTTTCAGCCATGACCTACTGTCAAAGCAGGAAGAAAAAGGGAACCGGGCAAGCAGATTTTCACTAAAACCATGACCAAATGACTTTCTCCTGCCTCTGTCCATATGAGATCTTGAAAGTGGGTATTTACTTTTACAGTCTCTAAAGTAGAGGCAGGCAAGAGAGAAAGGAAATGAGATTTGGAGTTGAGTGAGCTTACCTATGGTGTCTAATATGGACAGAGAAATTGATTCAGGAGTCTTAAGCATATGTTATTTAAAATTATGGCAATGCAATCCATTAATCTAGATCAGTGCTGTTGAATATAACTTATGATTAAATTGTTCTATATCTGTGCTGCTTAATATGGTAGCCATTGGCTACATGTGACTATTGAGCACCTGAAATAAACCTCATGTGACTAAGGAACTGAAATGTTAATCTTTAAAATTTTTAATTTGAACAGCCACAGGCAGCATATGGCTGTAATATTGAAGAGAGAAGATCTAGATTGTGCAGGAAAGAAAAGATGGAAAATAATTAGCTTTCAGAAATTAGATATTTAAAAGGTTTGTAATTGAGGAAGGGATAGAAAAAAAGAAAAATATATATACACACACACATGAAAATGGACACATGCATGTAAACACACATACATATATTTATGTTTTATGTACATCATAACAAATAATAATATGAGATTTTATCTGAAAATGAGAAAATTATAAAGATAATTTAATGAGAAGTCATAAAATATTTTCTTAGAAAGATAAGACAGCAATATAGAAATACGTTAGAATTTCCAGGAAATCCTGAAGGACCTTTTGATTTCTGAACAGAATTTTAAAGTAAGATCTACCTTCCTTAATGGTATGATTTTCTCCAAACTACAGTCAGTCTACTTGGTGCAAACTCATAATTTTTTTTTTTTTGTCTAGGTTCAAGAATAAGATTTTTCAGCCAGATAGATGAGATTAGAGATGGAGTCAAGGAAGTGTTGATTATTATTTAAATGAAATGAAGATAAGAGGTGACTAATGGAAAATGAAAAAGGAAATTGATTGACAGTCTTGGTGAGATTCGGTTTCATGGGTCACAAGTTATGAGTTCCCATCCTTCTCCATCTATTAAATCACTCCAAATGTTCAAGGGTAGGTGACACTGAAACTTTCTCCTTACACTAAAATATTTACTTTCCCATTTTTGAGTTTCCCTGATACTTGTTTATCACCCATGGATTAACACATCATCAAACACTTCCACCTCACTTATTTAGAAATATATAATTGTCTTTCATTCAGGTCCTTAAGCCACAAACCTGATTACCATTATAGACTTTTTCTCTTCCTTCACCCTTTCCAAAATGTCTTGTCTTTTTCTCAGATTTTTGAAATAACTATAGCTTCTCTTCTTTCTTCAGCATTACGCTGTCTCTATACATCTTCCAAATTTTTCTCAGAGTAATCAAGAACTACCTATAATTTGCTGCACATTTACTACAGGCTGGCCACTGCGCTAAAAAAAATGCTTTATAAGTGTTACCTTCTCTGTTCCTCAGGACAAATGTTTAATTTTTATATTCTAATCCTCACTTTATAGATGAAGAAACAGATTCAGAGATATTAGCCAACTTACCTTAAAATGCCCCTGAGTTCAAAGGTTTCACCAGTAGGTAGGTTTATATTCTCACCTGTATGGTTACAAAGCTTAACTTTCGGTCAGTGCACTACTCTGCCTAATTAAGTCTTTACTCCTTCAAGTACATTGAATTCCTCTTCTGTTTGCCTATAGGCGGACAGTCAAATATCTTATCATGAGAAAAAAGGCCCTTCAACATCTGGCTTGAGTTTTCATCTTTACCCAGACTTACAACCCTTCCTCCCCACAAACTTCAATCTTCCACTTAGGTATACTCTTCTTTTTTTTTTTTAATATATTTTTTTAAATACATTTTCTATTTCTTCTTTTTTTTTTTTAAATATACTTTAAGTTCTAGGGCATATGTGCACAATGTGCAGGTTTGTTACATATATATACATGTGCCATGTTGATGTGCTGCACCCATTAACTCGTCATTTACATTAGGTATATCTCCTAATGCTATCCCTTCCTCCTCGCCTCACCCCATGACAGGCCCTGGTGTGTGATATTCCCCATCCTGTGTCTAAGTGATGTCATTGTTCAATTCCCACCTATGAGTGAGAACATGCTGTGTTTGGTTTTCTGTCCTTGCAATAGTTTACTCAGAATGATGGTTTCCAGCTTCATCCATGTCCCTACAAAGGACATGAATTCATCCTCTTTTATGGCTGCATAGTATTCCATGGTGTATAGGTGCCACATTTTCTCAATCCAGTCTATCATTGGTGGACATTTGGGTTAGTTCCAAGTCGTTGCTATTGTGAATAGTGCTGTGATAAACATATGTGTGCATGTGTCTTTTTAGCAGCATGATTTATAATCCTTAGGGTATATACTCAATAATGGGATGGCTGCATATTCTATTCTAACCACATTTAATTACTTGTGTTTTTTCAACTAAACTGTTAACTCTTGTTTATTCCTTTAACAATATGGATTGTCATTCCCATTACTTCTCATTCTTGCCTACTTAGTGGGATCTTACTCATCTTTTAAGATTTATATAGGCACTCCCAATAATATGGCAGATTTTTCACATGCACTTATCTGAGCTCATTCTTAAGACTACACATAAAATAACAGCAAAATAGAGAAAAGTTAGATTCTCACAGAACAAAGAATGGCTGCAGAGAAAACAGTGGAGTTCAATACATTTTTGAAGGTGAAATATGTATGACATAGTAGTACCTGCAGAAGCAACCAAAGGGCCTGCAGAAGCAGAAATAATGGACTTACACACAGAACTCCTAAGAGGATTGAAACTCTGAGGCACTGAGTAGTTTTAAAAGCTGGAAGATGTTTTTTGATAAGAAGAGAAGATAGGTTATCAGCCTTCTTAAAAAGTGATTTGAGAACGCCCCTGTCCTCTCCCTGAACTGACATCATCAGGTGCAAGATTAATTACCTAGCTTATTAAATTATGTAGTCACCCAACTTGTAGCTAACGGCACAGCAGAGGTAAGTGAGAGTCATAAACAAAAACTGAGAGGACAAAAACTGAGAGCAGGGCCATATAGCAAAAGACAGGGTGTGCAGCTCTCTTTTCTGGACCTAAAACATCAGTAGTCAGGAATGCTTTTCCTGGTAGAATATTAGATTGTTTTTGCAACTGAATCAAAAAAGATCTCCAGATCCAATATTTAGGGATACACTAGTAGAAAAATGTGAATCATTACCTTATCACCATATAGACAAGGATGCCAGTCAATAGCCCTGACTACACATGTTGACTCTAAATCAGCTTTTTAGCACTTTACTCTTAACTTTTTTTTTTGTAATGAAGATAAATACAAAAATAAGCCTATATATAAATAAAGCCTCCACAAGAAAGGAGGAAGAAAACACAGAACATGGGTACTCAGAGAAAACAAAGAAAATATAGGGGGGCCAGAATAAAATGTAAATAAATAAAATCTATAAACAGTATGCATAAAGAATTAAAAATGTCATATTCATAAACCAATACAACATTACAAACACCAAAATAATGATGGAACAATGGAAAATCAAGAAAGCATTGTTTGAAATTAAAAATATGAATGGTAAATTTAGAGAAGAAATCATAGACGAGGTGGAAGATGAAGTGGAGAGAATCTCTCTGGAAGTAAGCTCCCCACCCCACCCACACACATATCATTAAAAAAGAAAATGAAAAAGTGGAAGACAAAGAGTAAGAAAATGATCCATCATTCAAACTTTCTAATAGAAGTTTCAGAAAGCTAAACAGAAGCCAAAACTAAGACATATCAATAGTTTTCCCAGATGATCTGTGAAAACATAGGCACTGCTGTTGTTGGGCATAGACACCACATAGCCTATTGCCAAAATCTCCAGCAGCAGATATGGTTTGTTAAAATTACGACTCCTCCCACTGTTGCTGCATCTGCCACAACAGGATTGAGCTGCCTGATTCCTGTTTGGTTGTGTCAACAGCTCCTAATTCAAAGTCCAACATTGATGGATCTTGTTTATGGAAACCAGGTCATGTGCATGCCCTTGTTGTAAGGGAGGCCAGGACATTCTTTGGCCATTTCAGCTTCTATTTTGTGAGTCTGTTTTACTTGCATATAAAGGCCTCATGTGTCTTCATATGCCAAATAGAATCCCAAATTTTAGCTACACAGGGGAACTAATATCAGAAAACAGAGAAAACCCTAGGGCAAAGTCAAAGAAAAAACAAACAGAAGAATGGTTGTGTAGAAGGGATGCAGAGCCAAAAGTCCATGTTGGGGTAGGAGGATGGAGAATTCTGGGATATGTGGCACTAGGCAACAAAGGGAAAAACACAACCTAACAAAAACAACAACCAAAAAATTAACTGATAGTATATTTGAGGAATTCAAGCATTCAGAAGATAATATTAATAGATGCTTTATAGTTCTTAGGGACAGTTCAAATAATTTAACAATAAGTTCATAAATACAAACTAAACAAAACAATTAGAATCTAGATTTTTTTTGTCGAAGGAAAACAAAAAAAGGAAGAAAAGAAACATAATCATAGTTTTCAACTTGATTAATCAGTATTTTCAGACAGTGATAAAAAAGAGGTAATTACATACTGAAAAAAATAAAATGGTGGAAAATGTGTTAGCAAGAAGCTTTCAATAGATAATGTCAAAAACAAAAAGCAGATGAAAATGGTATTAACAGAATTTAGAACAATGAAGCCAGAAACAGAGGAAACAATTGAAAGATTTGAAGTCCTTGGGCCGGGAACCGTGGCTCATGCCCATAATCTCAGCACTTTGGGAGGCCAAGGCAGGTGGATCGTGAGGTCAAGAGATCCAGACCATCCTAGCCAACATGGTGAAACCCCATCTCTACTAAAAATACAAAAATTACCTGGGAGTGGTGGCATGGCCTGTAGTCCTAGCTACTCGGGAGGCTGAGGCGGGAGAATTGTTTGAACCTGGGTGGCGGAGGTTGCAGTGAGCCAAGATCATGCCACTGCACTGTGGCCTGGAGACAGAGCCAGACTCCATCTAAAAAAAAAGAAAAAAAGAAAGATTTGAAGTCCTCTAGGAAATAAAACTTTAAAGTAGAGATGACAACTGAGGAACTGAGGGACTTTGCTAAAAATGAAAATAGAATTTTAAAAAGTAACTAAAATCACCTTTTCTCATGGGCCCTACCATTGCAAGTTTCATTTTTAGTGTCTCCCCTCAACACTGTATATACATCTTTTTTATGGTAGTACTTATTGCATTGAACTTTAATTGATTATTCATGTGTCTGCTGCCCTTACTACCTGCACAGTCGGTATGCCTAGCACAGAATATGGTGCCTGATGCAGAATAATGTCAGGTAAACTTTTCTTGAAGTGATCTATGCTCAACCCTCTCCATTCTATTCTCTATTTTATTTTGTTTTTTTAATATTTTTTTCATCTTTTACATGCTTTCTTTTAATGATTTTTGCTTCTATTAAAAAAAGTCCTTTGTGGTCTTCTGGAAGGATGGTCACAAATGCTAAGAGCTAATTTGATACCTTTCTTTCCCCCAGGACTACAAATTTTCTCTTGGATCCATCTTCACATTTTAGTCTGTAATATCCACTGAGCATTTACATATCCTCATTTAGATGCAATATTGATAACTTTTCTGCCAGTGTATATGAAAATATTTCATACACTAAAACCTAGACAAGGAAGGTTTAATTCAAGCATTGATTAGCTTTACCCATCATGGGGAAACCATAAATAATCCCTGAACACTCTGAGCCACCTAGAGAACAATAGATTATTGACAGTTCTGTTAGAGGACTCTGATTACAATCACAGGACAGCAGAATTCCAACTCCATGTCACAATTTCTTTCCAGATTTGTAATTTTAAAATTACTCTTGATCCAGAAAACACAGAATTCTCATGTGGTCCAATAAGTTACAGAATGAATCCATTAAGTTAGATTTCTTGTTCTGTGTTAAAACATGCACATCTGTTAAATGCTACACAAAGAAAGTTAGCCAGTGAGTTTTAATTAATTTGGTCTTAAGCAAACTAATTGTCTATTATTTTAGCTTCAGGCTGTTTCCTGAAAAAGTCAAATACTTATTTGGAAGAAATACTGCAAGTCATTTTCTCTGAGAACATGGGGTTTGGCTTGACAAGGGCTATTAAAAAGATTTAATGGAATCACCAAAACTTATTCGAAGCTTGCCTAGGAACATTTTTATACTCAACCTGCACAGCAATATTAATTTTTTAACACAGATGGAGATTTTATTGGTATCCTACAAAGGAGGGGAGAAAACCTATAGGCCTTCCCAGTTTTCAGCTTGGTGCACAGAAAGTGAAGATTTTGCAAAGACAGAATAAGAGAAGAAATAAAGCACTCAGTCAAATAAAAATAAAAACAAAAACAAAATGAAAAACAGTTGTGTAATAAAAAAATAAGACATCACTTATGATGAATTTGCTTCCAACTGATGACGAAGTTAAATTCAGGGTGTGCTCAGAAGGCTGTCATGGGAGGATAGTTAATGGCTAGTAAAGGATACAGCAGTCATTCTCTTTCATATGATTTATTTTCTTGGATTGAAAATATTACCATTGAAATCTGATTTAGATTGAAGTTGTCAGCACTCAAAACCAATTTACTTTGCAATCAAGATTACTTGATGCAGTTGTAAGAATAAACTTATGCTAAAAATAAGAACTGATGTTCTATCCCAACTTCTGTGCTCATTTTTGCTGATATTTATATAACAAATTAATGTGTGTAATTGACAATAGCAGTAGAGTATCATAAAATTTCAGTGTAGCTCAAGAGATCTGAAGACCAGAGTTCGGGTTACAGCTCTGCCATGTTGTAACTTCGAGCAAATCTTATTTATTGGTGACTCAGATGTTTCAACTGTATAATAATAAGAAGGTAGGGCCAGGAGTTCTCTGGGCTTTTGTTCAGCTTGAAAACCAAGTGGATCATTAGGCACTGAACTGGTGGAGAGAACTGCTCATTGAATATCTCCAAATTCAAGGTCCTGCATTATGTATTTCATCAACTATCATGCAATATGTGAGCATGTGGTCAGACCATCAGGGTTCCCTATCAATTTTTCACTACTTTATGAGATATAGGACTCTAGGCAAGTTACCTAATTCATTTGTCTTTTGGTTTCCTCACCTATAAATGGAGATAGTTATAATACCTAATTATTCTATAAAGTGGAGATAATTAGTACCCATCTCATAATGCCATTAGAAGGATTAAATGTCCTAATAAATGTGGGGAGCTTAAAAACATACTTTTTATATGAGGTACATTCAATAAATATTAGCAATTATTCACACACACACACACTTGTTTGTGTATGTCTTTGAATCTTCAGAGTGATAAAAATCATTTTTATAGTTGAAAAATAATAGTTTTCTGCTGGTACTTGCATATTTGATTTTTAAAAGAATGACAGAATTAAAATTTGAATATTTTTGTCAATTATTGCTTAACAAAATCCCAGCGAAATGCCTTAAATACAGTAGATTCTGAGTAGAATGAAGAAATGAATGGTTAACATCAAAGACTTTATATGATACTGAAGCCCATTTAACCAAGGGTGACAAAGGTAAAAATGGATACATTCCAAAGCAGGAAAAGTGTGTCTTTTATGTCTCTTTATAATCTTTAGATAGTAATCTGTTCTTTTTTCTTCTCTTGCAAATCAAATGACTTCACAGAATTTTCAGTTACCTTTGGCTCTCATTGCCCTGATATTTGCATTTACAGAAACTGCTACTTGTTTTTTGAGGTCTGCACTTTTATGTAATACAGAATATTCAGTTGTTGCTGGAAAGGGGCTGCTACACACCATTACTAGAAAAGTGCTGTAGTGCAGCTATTACTCAAATAAAATTAGGGCAATCTGGGGATTATAATAAATAGAACAATTCAATATAACTGATAGGCAGTATTGTCTTAATTCCAATCATCACTCTGATCTACCAAATATAGAATTCTTGAAATATTATTGAATGAAAATGTGAGCAGAACAGCATCACATTGGTACAACAGGCATTCTCATCTCTTTTTCTTGTTGCTAAGTTATGGTTACTATGGCAATAGGAACTAATACTACCAATTTGATTTCCACTAATAGGAAACCATATTCCACTTACTTGTGAAATCTCATCATTAAAATAAAGCTTTACCAATTTTCTAACACTTTCTAAAAATAAATTTAATTATTGAGTGTCAAAAAAGACATAACTAAAAATTTAGCATATATATATATATGTATATATATATAATTTTTTTTGAGACAAGGTTTCACTTTGTCACCCAGGCTAAAGTGCAGTGGAGCAATCACGGCTCACTGCAGCCTCTACCTCCTGGGCTCAAGTGATCCTCCCACCTCAGCTGCCAGAGTAGTTGAGACCACAGACATATGCCATCATGCCTGGCTAATTTTAAATTATTTTAATCTGTGGAGACAGGATCTTGCTATGTTGCTCAAGCTGTGCTCCAGCAATACTCCTGCTTCAGTCACCCAATGTGCTAAAATAATAGGTGTAAGCCACTGCGTTCGCCCTCATAATTGTTGAGAGTGTCTGTGTCAGACATTTTACATATGGTTTTTAATTTAATCTTTAATGACAATTGTACTAGTTATATCTTATTACTCATCTTTATAGATGAATAAACTAAGACACAAAGGAGTTAAATTGTTCAAGTTTATTCATTCAGCAAAAAATAGAGCTTAGATATGAATCCATATATTTTTCATTAAATCCATGCCTTTTAAAAATACAATGCTATTTGAATTAACCTTTGAAAAAACAAAGAGTTAAGTAAAATGAACATAATCATACAATCCAGTTGAATTTGGAAGGCATGGCTTTGTAGTAGCTCCAGTATATACAGACATGTGCCACTTAACACAAGGATATGTTCTGAGAAATGCATTATTAAGTGATTTTGTACACACGTGAACATCACACAGTGTGCCTACACAAACCTTGACGGTGTAGCCTTCTACACACCTATGCTACATGTTATAGCCTATTGCTTCTAGGCTCCAAACTTACACAGCATGTATAAGTTTGTACACCATACCATGTACTGTGGGCAACTGGAACACAATTGTAAGTATCATGCATCTAAATATATTTAAACATAGAAGAGATACATAAAAAACAGTATTATAATATTATGGGACCACTGTCCTATATTTGATCTGTTTTTGAACATAACATTGTTGTGTGGTACATGGCTATATTTTAGTTGACTTTATTAGCAACACTTAGCAATCTGGGTATAATCATATTCACAGTAACTTACCAGTGCTTACTATGTGCCAAACACTCATTTTAGCAGTTAGCATTTATATTTTTATTTACCTTTTAAAACAACAACATGAAAAACATGTGATTATTTCCCCCCGATTATGGATGAAGATACTGTGCCACAGGTATTTAAGTTTCCTAGAGTTTTGTAACAAAACAGTGCTTCCATGAATATTTAAATCCAAGTATCTGACTTCAGAGCCTATGGTCTTAGTCTCTACACAACACTCAGTCCACATCAAGAGCAAGGTATTGGGCTGGAACTACAGACTACAAAAATGAGTCAAAATGAGTTTTGTCTGATGGGTGGTATAAAAGAGAATTGAGATTACTGCTGATATAGTGCTTCAGATAATCATACCCGCTGACTTACTTTCCCCAAACATCTTTTGCTAAAATAAATAAATTAATCTAACTAACGTATTACTGAGAATTTATACTAGATGCATACCAAGTGCTGTTACAAATATTAACTAAATATCCAGGGAGGTAGTGGTAGTACCTCAACCCTAGGCAGTTGCATGTTCTTAACCACAGTGCTAGGCCACCAATGATGTGTTTTATCCTAAACTCTGAGAAAGAAAATTTTAGTCTGGAGTTGAGTATAAATGCAAAGCATCTTAGCTAGTATCCTCTATGTGGCTGAGTAAAACATAGGTAACTGGTTAAACTTATCCCAAGGAAAGCTACATAGAGTTGCCCAAGTAAGAAGCAGCTCAACAACAACTTTTCCAAGTCATGACATTTTGTTTTTTTAAGTTACCTCTCACTACCTGTATTAGTACTGTTCTCACGCTACTAATAAAGACATGCCCCAAACTGAGTAATTTATAAAGGAAAGAGGTTTGACTCAGTTTTCCATGGCCGAGGTGGCCTCACAATCGTGGTGGAAGAGCAAGGGACATCTTACACGGTGGCCGGCAAGACAGAGCTTGTGCAGGAGAACTCTCTTTTATAACACAAAATTGCATGAGATTTATTCACTATCAAAAGAACAGCACAGGAAAAACCTGCCCCCATGATTCAATTACCTCCCACTTAATCCCTTCCGCAACACGTGGGAGTTGTGGGAGCTACAGTTCACAATGAGATTTGGGTGGGGACACAGCAAAACCATATCACTACTCATGCAAATAAACAGACCAAAAAAAAATTTTTTTTGAGACATCATCTCAAACAAACTCATATACATAATCAAAACATGTTCATAAATTTCTGCATTAAAACATAAGTAGACAAAAGCAGTTTGTTTATATAGCCGTATAAATATATACTATTTATGCTACCCTGAAGTCACAGGCTTTAAGGAAACATAAAAAGAAACACATTGCACAACTGTAAAATAAACAACTAAGGGCACTGTACCAAGGTTTGATGAAATGTAGAATATTCTAGGTTGCAGAAAATTGAAAATAGACAAGTTCTAGAATCAAAAAATATATATTTGAGGAATTCTAAGAATCTTAGAGAGAGGAGACCAGCAGGCCCATTTAGCCTGTGCATCAAGCTTAAGAAATCTTGAAAATACAGCTGCTCTTTAACAGCAAATGTCTCCTGGGGGTGGGGAGGTGGAATATAGACCTTTGGCATTAGATAACTTTTTATGTGTCACAAACACATTGCAATTTTGTGGCTTAAAGCAACTCCCACTTAAAGCAACTCACGATTCTGTGGGACATCTGGGAACTTTTTCTGATCTGACTTGGCTTCGCAGATCTCTTCTAGGCTTTCTCATCTATTTCCAGTTAACTGACAGTCAGCTGGTGGCTAAACTATCTGGAATGACCTCACCCCAATCTGGCAGTGAGATACTCAGCCAGGATGAAAGGCTCCTGGAACATACTGCACTTCATTTTTAATCAGGCTAGCCAGTCTTCTTCACATTTTGGCAGTGGCAGGGGTCCCATGAGTAGCACATCCTCAGGAATAAGCACTTTTCAAGACTTTGTCTCCTCTAGCCATTTACTAAAGTCTCACTAGACAAGGAAGTAACAAGGTCATTCTCAGTGTCAGTAAGGGAGGACATTTACAAAGGCCATGGATGGGAAGGAACAATGTGGTCATTTTTGCAGTATTATCATACCCTTATCACAAATGTTGATCCTAACTGAAATGCATTAGCCACTAATATTAGCTAAATTTTAGAGGAAAGAACAATTCCAAGGATGAGGGGATACCACACTGAATGTAGCCAAGTTTTTTGATGAGAGAGTAATAGTGGGGATGAGTCAATTGATTACTTTGAGTGGGGAAAAAGCTTTAGCAGAAGGGACATGAATCAGAGTAAGACTAAATCAAGTAGGTATCTCAACCCCAACACTATTGGCTGAGTATCCAAGAGTGATTAACTTCTCTAAGCGTCCATTCCCAATTTTAAAGGTGAGAGTTGGCATCTATAGCAATGCACATTCCTTATTGTCATGTGTCAATGTTAGCTATTTTCTTTAAAAGGACGAAGTATGTTCTGATACCATTTTTTTGTGATGATAAATGAAGTTATCTAGAAAAATGGGCTAGATAACATATAAAGCATTAAATAAATGGTGGTTACCTCAATTACTAGAAATTTTCATTTTGAATCATGTATTATAGTCCTCCCTGCTAGTGTCTGTATTGAGCTTTATTTGATATCATTTTGAACATTTTAAGCAATCAGAAATCTAAAATTGGGGAAAATGAAGGGAGATGAGAAAAATTAAACAAGTTTGTAGAATATTAAGTTGGTAAAAGTTAGTAAGTCACATTGATAATGTGGTAAATATACTATAATGATCATATTTATAAAGACATAATTTAAATACAAAAGTAGCTTTATGCTAATATTTGTCCTTCACAGTATTTAATTATTTTATCTAATAAACATATTAATGAATATATATGGCAATAAATACAGATTTATATGATCATTCATGAGATGTAAAGTCAATTAATTCCATTCTTAACAGAACTGTGCCTTTCAGCAAGTTATCACAATTCTGTAAGCCTGTTTTCTCATCTGTGAAATAGGAATAATATCTCAAAGGTTTGTTTGATTGTTAAAAGAGATCAACTCTTAGATCAGTGTTAGTTCATAGAACATACTTTACTTTAGCTTTCCCTTCCAAAGTTTCTTCCCTCACATTGGCCTATCAGACTTTGACACTTCTTTCCATGTTCACAGAACTTGAGATGGTGGTACTGAAACATCCAGGAAGAATATGCTTGAAGGAGAAGATGATTTGCTACCTTTGGGTTGTGCAGAGTTGAAGATGGCTATACAACTCTAAATAGTAAAGGGCCTTTCGGGCCATGCAAATCCCACCTCAAGGAGAAATAAGGCCAATGCCTGCCCTTTACAGGCCCAGCCTAGATACCTGTAGAAAGCCAACTCATTGTTCTCCTCCTGTGAGAGCCCCAGCTGGTTATTATCAAATTGTGACATATTTCAACTCTATTCTGACAATTTATTCAGCCCAAGCAGAGATCCATTCAATGTCTGGTGAAGTGATGTTAAAAATGCAGAACTTGGCTGGGCCCCTTGAAAAGGATGAAAGGATGACTCTCAACTTGATTTCTATTGACAGAAGGCAGTTCAGGCAAAGGAAGGATAAAAAGTTACAACTGAGAAAAAACTTGGGGCTTCCAGTTAGACCTCATTACTCTAACAGTCAAGCTGCAAGAGGGCAGCAGGGAAGACGTACTGCCTTTTCATAGCAAGCAGCAGTAATGAAGTGAGCCTAGAATTAGTGATTGCCAGCTTTCCTGGAGACTCAAATAGGGCAGTTGCACTGTTAGAGGCCTAAGGAAATTTCTACTCAATCTTATACAGTCCGTGGCAGAAAAATGCAGTGGTTTGAGAGGCACACAAACTTCCAGGCAGTCTTGAATCATCCAATTTAGAACCTCAGCATTCTATCTTCACGGAAATAAGAGCTTTGAAATTGTATTATCTCTAAGATGATTTTCAATTCTAACATTATTAGAAGTAAACTTCTAACTCCTGTACAAAGAAGAAACAGAAATACCCTTTCTTAAAAAGGGGAAGAAAAAAATCATGCTTAGTATTGAAGATGAGAAATGTTAGCATGTATTGTCTAAATTTCATCCTTATATTATCCTTAAGACATTAGCTACAACTTTCCCTATATTTTTTAAATTAGGGAATTGAGGCTCAAACAGATAAAGAATCTTACTTCAAATAGTGTACACTTAACTACAATCCATATGCTGTGTTTACTGAAAAGCTATAATTGCCATGGTTTTACAGATGAGAAAATTGAGGTTAAGAGAGAGTAAGTGACTTGCTCCAAGTCACACACGTGCAAAGTGAGAATGCAGGGACTTGAACCTATTGCCATATAACTTCAAAGACATATTTTCCTCATTACATTTAGCCACACTAGTTCTGAGTATGACTACCTGAAGTAACAATAGAGAGAGAATGAAATAAAAATTTGGCTTTTCTCCAACTTTTCAGAAGGTATTTTTTGAAATTAAAAAGAGGAACTTCAGGAAGGAAGGAAGAAATATGTGGAAGGAGAAAGACTGAAGGTGGATGATATATTTTTAAGAGCTTTACTGAGTTATGATTGACATAAAATAAGCTGTGCATAACTAATGTATACCATTTGATAAATTTTACACAAAATAACATCATCACAATCAATATAAGGAACACATTAACATCCCCAGAAATTTCCTTGAAAAAAATTTATCCATATAGGTAAGGGTCTATTATTGGAATCTCTATTTTGTTATTTGAGACTGTCTTTGCACCAGTATCATGGTGTCTTGACTAATGTAGTTTTTAGATTAGTATTGAAATTAAGTAGTTTTATTTCTTTTGTTTAGACTAGTCTAGATCCTCTATATCTCCATATGACATGAATTTTGGAATGAGTTTATACATTTCTAAAACAAAACCAAAACTAACAGAATTTTGATTGAGATTACATAGAACTTTTAGATCAATTTGAGTAGAATTTCCATCTTAAAAAATTGAATGTTAATATTATGAATTACATTATTTTATTTTCAAATGTTAAACCAACCTTGAATTTGTGGGATAGGCCTACTTTGTCATAACATAACATCTTTTTTTTATGTTGTTGGAATCAATTTTCTGAAACTTTGTACAGAATCTATAGTTTTATGTGATAGTTCTGGTTTGAGTAATGTATTAATGTAAGTGTCAGTGAATGTTTTGGAGAAATTCTGCTCCTCTCAAATTTTCTGTAGGAAATCATGTACACTTGGTATAAATGTCTTTCTGAAAGCTTTATTAGAATTCACCAGTGAAGATATCCTGGCCTGGAGTTCCCTTTGTATGAATGTTTTAACTATAAATTAAATTTTCTTAATAGATGTTAACATTTTCCTGAGTGAACTTCCATATGTTGTATCTTCAAGGAACTTTTCTATTTCATCATAAGTTGCTTAAATTATTGGCATGTAATTGTGAATAATTTTTTCTTAACTACCCATTGATATATGTATATATGTAATTATTTCTTCTTTATTTCTTTATTTTAGGAATTTATTACACCTTTTTGCTTTGTCATTCTGACTAGAGTTTAAATAATTTTATTTATTTCCTAAAAGAAGCTCATAATTAATATTTTTATGTCTTCTATTTTATTGATTTCTTCTCTGAACTTCTTTTTTCTACAACTTACTTTGTATCTTCCTTCCTAGTTTCTTAAGACTGAAATCATTTATTTGAGAACTTTGTTTCTTTTCTGATATAAGTGTATAGTGCTCTGACACTGCCTTAGCTCCTTCTACAAATTGTGATATGAATGTTTTAATTTTTCATTAATTCAAAACACTTTCCCACTTTTCCGCTAATGTCTTCTATGGCCCATGGGTTATATAAACATGTATTATTTAGTTCCCAAATACAAGAGGATTTTCCAAATCAGCCTATTATTGAGTTTTAATTTAATTCTACTGTGATCAGATAACATACTTTTTATTACATGAATCATTTTAAATGTATCTAATCTTGTTTCATGGCCTAGAATATGATATATCTTGGGAAATATTCTACATGCCCAGATGAACCTACAAACAATGTATATTCTGTTGCTTTTGAGTGTTATGTTCTATGAATGTCAATTAGGCCAAGTTGGTTGATAATGTTATAATCTTTAATATCCTAACTGTTAATTGTCTCTATTTGTACACTGATAATTGTCTCTATTAGTACACCGAATATTGAAAAAAATAGAACTGCAAAGTAATTCAGAAATATCCACAATTACAGACAGAGACTTATACACGTCTATAATTGCAGATATTTCTGAATTACTTTGCAATTCTATTCATTTTCGCTTCATGGACTTTGAAGCTCTGTTATTACATGTATTAATGTTTAAGATATTTGTTTATTAGCTATACTTATTTATTATTTTATTGATTATTTTAGGATTTATAGTACACATCTTTAACTTATCAATGACTATTTTCAAGTAAAATTACACCACTTCATATGCAGCATAAAAACTTTACAATCGCATTATTCAACTATTTACCTCCTGACCTTTGTTTTAGTATTGTCATACATTTCACTTCCATATGTGTAATAAATGCAACATTGCCTTGTTATTATTTTATTAAAATAAAGATCTATCCCTCAAAAAGTTTAAGTAAGAAATAAGTCTTATCAATTTACCCATGTAGTTACCTTAATCAGTGTACATTTTCTTTTTCACAGCTTTATATTTTCATGTGGCATCATTTTTATTTTCTGCCTAAATGTGTGGGGTTCATTGAGTTTTTGCACTTATGTGTTTATAATTTGGGGCCATTTTGTCTTCCAATATTTATCCTTTTCAGCCTCCCCCTTCTAGCCTCTAATTATATATATTAGGCTACTTGATTTGTCCCACAGCTAACTAATACTCTGCTGATCTGCTTTACTTATTCCCTTTTCTTTCAGTTTTATTTTGAATAGTTTTATTGCTGTGTCTTCAAGTTTACAAACCTTTTCTTCTGCAATGTACAATTTGCCTATAATCCTATCTGTACAATATTCCATCTTAGACACTGTAGTTTTCATCACTAGAAGTTTAATTTTGCTTACTTTAATCATGCCTATCTCTTAACTGTTTGAACATATGGAGTATGATTATAAAAGCTCTTTGACTGCCCTTGTCTCTTAATTCTAATATCTGTGTCAGTTCTGATTGATTTAGTTACTCATGAAGGGTTTTATTTTCCTGCTTCTTTGCATGACTGGTAATTTTTAATTGGATGCCAAACATTTTACCTTTTTGGTGCTTGATACTTTTTATATTCACATAAATACTCTTGAGCTTTGTTCTAGAACAAGGTTGATTAATTTGTAAATAGTTTTATCCTATTATTACATCTTTCAGTTATTATTTTTAGATGGGACTGGAATAGTAATAATTCTATGGCTAATTACTCCCTACTACTGAGCCAAGTCTCTTTTATGTACTCTACTCAATGCCCGTAAATCTTGAGGTTTTTCCATTCTGACTAGTGGGAGCTGGCACTATTCCTGGCCCTCTGTCGGTGTCAGATACTGCTTCTGTTAAGCTTTTGGGTAATTTTTGTACAGATTTGTGTATTTTTTTCATACTTATGCACTAATCAGTACTCAACTGAATTCTAGAAGGTTCTTACAGGCTTATTTTCTGACATTTGGGTTTATCTTTCTGTTCATCTTTCTCCTCTTCCATATTCTATCCTATAAACATATTTTTATTTCCATCTTCTCAACTCAGGGAGTATTCCAGGCTATGTTTGAGTTTCCTCTTTCTACCCTGCAGCCTGACAACTCTCATAAGACAACAATAAGCCTCATCTCATTTCTTTTCTGCTTACCAGATATTATTATCCTTCTTTTCGAATGCCCAATGTTTTGAAAACATTGTGATTGTTGATTGAGAAGTGGAAATTTCCCCAAGGTAGGTACAGTATTTATATAATGAAAATGAACAATTGTACAAAGAATGTTTTGTATGGGAGTCTGACTAATGTAATATAAAAAGAAAAAAAAATGTCTTAAAGCATGCTTCCATCTTATGCCTCCTACTAAAATGCTATTTACAAACTTATCAATGATTTCTGGCATTAGTTTAATATTTTTAGCCATTTTTTATGGCAGAGTAAGTTACACTCTTTTATTTACAACTATTTGAAATACACGACACAACACTGTTGTGGTTTGGAGACTGGCGTGTGAGTCCAGCATTACCACTTTCTGAATGCATGACCTTGGATATCATTTATCGTCTGTCTACAAACCCCATTGTCATCACCTATAAAATGTTGATAATAGCACCTGCCTTGTGGACTTTACATGACTAGTATGAGAATGCATTGAGGTTATAAATAATATTTTTAATTGTAAAGTTGTATATCAATATACAAGTTATTATTAAAATTATGCCAATTATGCTTTTGGGGAACTTAAACTGGAAAAGTAATTTTTGTTATTTCAGCTCATTTAAAACTTTTTTGTCCTCAGGATTACTTCCTTGATTCTCACTGAAACATGTAAGGAGTCACCTCTAAAATATTACACTTCTTTGAGATTCACAGTGGAGTAATTGAAAGAGTATTAGGTGCTAAAGTCAAGTAATTCTACACTGTACACAGGCCTTACTATTGTGTGTTCTTGAGGAAATTATGAACCATAGAGTTTTCTCCTTTCTAAAATTAGAAGATATCACTTTTTATGATTTTGGAGGAAGAAAATAGGATAACATGTCTGAAGAGCTAGTACCTTGTAAGTATTCAGTGAACGTTATTCTAAATGTTATCACTGCTCCATTAAAAAGGCTAAGTGAACATGGTTTCAGTGTAAAGGATTGTGTTCTTCTCTAGGCAAAGTCAGCACTCATATACTAAACCTCAGTCATCTTTGACTCCTTTCTGTCTCCATTGCTTCACATCCAATCAACTTACCAAATATTTCAACACCTCTTCCAGGCTTTCTGCTCCTCCCAACACTGCCTTCATTTCAATCGCACTGATGACTCGGTTTCTTCTCTCCTAAGAATTACCGGAGCAGTGTCCTAATTAATTTATCTCCATAAGATTTTTCTGCACCAATCTATGCATTACGTTTGGTCCTACATTCTGATAATATAGCACTGTTCATGACACATTAACCCTAGGGAATCTTAAGTTGTTCACTTCTAAATATTAAATATAATTGAGGTTACCTCACCCAACACACAGATTCCATCCAAGATAGTCACGATTTTTCTTCCTACGTACCTCTTTCTACATATCCTAATGCACTCTAGAATCAACTCATTCTTGGAGATCCTCCTCATACATGCATAATAGGCTACACTTTGACCAACTTATTCACACTACACCTTTCTGGAATTTTCTTACTTTCATATTGGTCAATTTTTTTCATCATTGTTAGCCTGCGCAAATAAGAGCTACCATATGTACGACACCCATTACATAGCAGCCATTGTTCTAAGAATGTTATTTTATCTGATCTCATCTTCACTATGAGGTACATTTACATAATATTATTCATGCACATTTTAGGCAATGAAATCAAGGCACATTTCAATACCATTTCTAAGGCAATTAGCAAACGAGGACTAAACTGAGTTATGGCTTCAGCTTTGAATCCAAAACACGTGCTATGCCTACATCTCGCTCAAATTCCAGATATTTCCAGATTCTTTATTGGTTCCTTAGTTTTCTGAATATGATTTTGCAATTGGTCTTCCACTTTCTCTATATGTCTACCACCTCCTTTATTAAGTTTCTAAATTTTTCAGTGGCAAGGCCCATGTCTTATTTGTGGTTAATTCAGATTTTATTATCAAGCTGAGATGGATTCAAGTCACAGTATTTTTATTTGCAAGCTAATCTGTGCTGCACAAGCTATTTAAACTAAGCCTCGATTTCCTTGTCTGTAAAATGGGATCAATACAACATCCACCCCATTAAAATACTGTAAAGATTATAAGTGATTGTGCATGTAAATCACTAATTACACTGTCAGGCACATAGCAAGAGACCATGCCTCTTAGCAATTATTACTACTATTATTACTGATCGCATCAATATCTCTTTATGTATTCAGTAGTGGGATACTTTATTCCTTCTTCTAAAACTCTCATTTTTCATAGTGGTGCTGCATGGGAACCGAGTGATTGATCTAAATATTAGGGCGCTGAAATTGGCCCTGACATTTTTGACCTTACCAATGTTCCTCCAGATGTTGGATTTCATTTCTGTAAGTGGTGATTTACAACAAATGACACATTTATGAATAGCCCTCAAGAAAGAAATTTCTTCTGATGGGAGGCAAGTGATGCTACCACTGAAATACAAAATGACTCTGCTAAGATTAATGTGCTTCCCAGAAATGCCAAGGTAATTAATAACAATTAGCAATTTAATATAAAATGATGCCAGCTCCTTGGAAACAATAGATAACTGGGCATAGGTGTGTGGCTTGCTGTCCTTTAGAAAGGTAATTCCATTAGTCACTAAGTCTATTTATAAAAATATCTGTATTATAAGAAAAATAAATATGACAAACCAAGGCCAGAGAATATAAAATAATTAACAAGAATCCTAGGAGCCAACCTTTTATGACTCAGAAGTTCACGTAACCAACCCACTTCCCAATTTTGTTCTTAGTGGTCTCTGTGTGCAGTGAGCACTAATAAATGACTAGAGAAGTTGTATAAAGAGCCCTAGCAGAGGTCAAATACTTTGATGCTGAATTATCACAGCCTAGTACTGGTAGTAGGAGGAAAGCCAGACATGATTATAGGTATTTTACCTGTATAAAGCCTGTAGAACGGTGAATGGCACATAGTGGGCATACATATATCATCTTCTTTAATATTTACAGTTTTTATCAGTTGTTTTCAAAATGTGGTCTCTAGAGCAGGAGCATCAGCATAATCTAGCAGATTGCTATAAATACAAATTACTGGGATCTACTGTTAATTCTGGGGAATGGGCCAAGCAATCTGTATTTTTACTAGAACTTCAGATTATTTTGAAACTTTAAAAGTGAATATCATAACCATTATTATCAGCTGCAGAAAGTCAAGACCCTGACAGGTTTAGTCATTGCCTGAAACCACACACAGTCAATGACAAAAATAGGATTCAGCCTCAGGTCTGTCTAACTCCACAATTCACAATATTTCCACTCTTGAGTCTGCCTTCACAGGGAAAAAGAGGTAAAGTCTAGAAATAGGCAAACCAGCTCGAGCCATGTCCAGACCTAGAATTGAAGAACAGACTAGAATTTGAGGTGCTGTTTCCCACAAATGGCTCTCCGACTCTCATGTGCCCTGGGCATTGCCCTACATGTAGTTTCAGAGATGACACTTATGACTGATGTGTTCGGAAATTGGTACATATAGCTCAGAACCAAAAGTAGGTAACTGAGACCATGAATGAGCTAAGAGTTGAAGCCCGTTACTGACAGATGGCGTATCAGAGATCTAAGTCTTAATGAAACAAGCAAAAATAACTTTTCACTCCTAGAAACCTTTCTGAGGTTCTGAGATTCCTATTCTTCAAAAGACAGGAGACTTTTCAAGTACACTAGGTGCAAAGGTATTTGTTCTGGAATGTGGACCTGATATGTCTGTGACAGCTCTTTCACTCCCTTAGGCCTCTATTCAAATGTGAATGTATCAGTATGGCCTTCCCTGATAAAACTAATAATGGTAAATCTAATAAAAAATCTAATAAACCTAAATAAACATGAGACCTTCCACCTCTCATGCTTGCCATTCACCTTTCCTGTTTTAGTTTTCTCTCAGACTATATTCCCATTTAAAATAGAATAGGGGTGCGTGTGTGTGTGTGTGTGTGTGTGTGTGGATGGATGGATAGATAGATAGATAGATAGATAGATAGACAGACAGATAGATATTTGTTAAGTGGCAATCACTTTCACAGCATAGTGCTCTCATCACCCAGGCTTCCCAATCCCCTTATACACACAGTTATGAGCTCTCTCTGTGCACAATGCTCTTGGTTAGACTACACTATAAATGACAATATATTAGTCTAATCCATAAACTTGAAATAAAGTCTTTGAACTTTAAACTTAATTCAACAATATGGGTTTAGACAAATACACTCTTTTCTGAGAAGACAGTTTGGCTGAATATTTACTTAAATATACATTATTCACTTTTGAAGCAGCCCTGGTTTCTAGGCAAAAACTTTTTGAAATTTCTTTGATGTTGTAGATTGATTCTACATAAGAAATAGTAATTCAGCAACAACAGACTTGATTGTATTATATATCATGGATATAAAGATAAATAAGAAAATAAAATATAAACTTACACTCAAAGTGACAGCCATTTTGTGGGGAAAAAAAGATAAATACTTAACAAGGCTAACAAAATCCCCTCTCTCTGGCTCCTGATTCCCTTCTCATTGCTCAGCACACTTTTCCCTCTTAAACTTCTTTTTTCATCCAATCGCCCGTCTTGATTACCTTTCACCAGCTCTCAGTTTACAGATCATTCTTAGAACAGTGGCTCCCAAACTTTGGATCTCAGAACAAGTTTATGCTTTTAACATTTTTGAGGGGAGAGGCTTCAAGATGGCTGACTAGAGGCATCCAGCAGTCACCATGAAAAGGACCAAAAGAGCAAGTAGATAATCACACAGCAAATACAGCATTTAACAAAGAATACTGGAATTTATCAAGGAAGTGATAATGAACTTGTAAGGTATGAAAGGAGGGAGAAGTGAGGCAGCCAACTGGCCAAGATTCACTGGGAGCTCAGAGAGGCTCCACAGTGTGGGGAAAGGGTAAGTGAGAGATATCCAGTCATCTACAGTCCCACCACAGACTCCTGTAATCCTATCCACAGGATTGCTCCTTGGTCCTCTAGTGCCCTTAGACTTGTCTAGAGAGCTGCCTGGAGTCTGTCTAACAGCATATTTCCAAAGAGGGAGTTCATGCTGGATCCTACACACCACCTGGACCCAGAGAGCTGCAGCATGGCACCATTTAGAGAGGCCAGCCCCCACTATACTGCGTTTTACCCTGGGGCCCAATATACCCTACTTTACCCATTCTGGACCCCCACTGACATACCCCCATATCAACCCAGAGGGCTGCAGCAGTGCAATGCTGGCTGTACCCAGCAGTGTGGCCAGGTCCCTAACACTCTGGACCACAGTATCCTACACCTTAGGGAAGAGGTAGTAAAGTGCACTGGGGAGGATGCCCTCAAAACAAAGAGAGCTAAAATGTGCTCTCCCCAAAGCCTGAGAGCTGCCAGCAGGGGTTCCTGCCACTGAGAGCAATGCTGCCTCCCAGCAGCAGGGATGCCACACACTAGCATGCACCATCAGCGGGCCTGAAGACCAACCCCATCAGGAGACTTGACAAAAGACCCAGCCTGCATACCACTGGCACCTGAATACACCAGGCCCCGGAAATCACCCTGCCCTGTCAACCACAGTCCAACACTATGGGTCTGAGGACAGGCCTGCACTACCTGCCACACCACCCAGCCTGCAGTGCCTGAGTGTACCATCCATGGGCCTGGGAATCCATTTGCCCCATCTGTTGCCATGGGCATGCTGATTCATGATCAGTAGGCCTGACAACAAGTCGAGCCCATTTACTGCCAGTGCCAGAACACACTGAGTGGGGGCCTGGTAATTGCCTTGCCCCACCTACCACTGCTAGTGTCCACATACATACTTGGGGACCTGAGGATAGACTCACCCATCCTGATGCCACCACCACTGCGGGTACTCACTTACACAGGCTACCTGGGGGTCTGGTGACTGGCCTATCCAGGCTGTCACTGTTATTCCAAACACTAGTGCATGCCATCTGGAAGCCCAAATGTTGGCCTGCCACTGCTACTGTATTTGCTAATACCTCACATGGTTCCCAGTGGCTCAGTTACCAAGCTACCTGCCTGGCTCAACACTGATACTACCAGCACCCAAGGAAGCCACCTGAAAACTCAAGAATTGGCCTGTCTGGACCCACTATCACAGGTATGCCACCTGGGGACCCAAGGACAGGCATGTTTGGCCAGCCATCATCACCACTGGGGTTTACCCATCCCCAGCAAACCTCACTACAAACTCCACTAACAACTGCAGCCTAAGCCACTGAGGAACTCACAGACACCATTGATGCTGATTATAGCCAAAGAACTCATACAAAGACACTACACTACTGTACTCACCAAAAATCAAAGCTAAAATACTTTAATCAAGCAATACTATAGATATATTTTGAGGAAAAAGGCTTTTCCTACAAAAACTCATACAAAATAATTGGAAAGAAGTAACTGTTATGCCAGATGTGCACATATAAACCAAGGGCATGACAAATATAAAAAGGGAAGAAAATGTGAGGCCTCCAAATGACCACAATAGTTCTTCAGCAACAGATTCCAACAAAACTTTATGTAATACCTGAAAAAATCAGACTCTATGAAATGGCTGAAAAAGAATTCAAATAATGATGTTGAAGAAGCTTAGTGAGATACAGGAGAATACAGATAAACAACAAAAGAAAATTTAAAAACAATTTAGGATCTGAAATATAAATTAAACAAGTTAGATAACATAAAAAAGAATCAAACAGAAATACTTGAACTAATTCATAAATGAAATAAAAAATGTAATCCAGAGCTTCAATAATAGATCAAATCAAGCAGGGAAAAAAATTTCTGAACTTAAAGACATGCCTTTTGAAATAACCCAGTCAAACAAAAAATGGAAAAAAGAATAAAAAATAATGAAGAAGGCCTAAGTGACATAGGAACATGATCAAGTAACCCAATATTTTATCTTTGTGATTGTGTGAAAAGGAGTACAGATGGAAGATGTCATAGAAAGCCTATTAAAAACAACAACAACAACAAAAAAAAAAAATGCTGAAAACTTTGCAACCCTTATAAGAGAATTAGATATCCAGATGCAAAGAGCTCAAGGAACCCCAAACCAATACAACCAAAAAAGATCTTCTCCAAGGCACATTATCATCAAACTTTCAAAAATCAGAGACAAAGAGAGAAATCTAAAGACAGCAAAAGAAAGACATCAAGTCACATATAAAGGAATCCCCATCAAATCAATGGCAGATTTCTCAGCAGAAACCTTACAGAGGAGGTGAGAATGGGATAATATATTCAAAATGCTGAAAGGGAAGTGTCAACCAAGAATACCATGCCCAGAAAAACTACAATTCAAAAATCATGGAGAAAAGGAATCTTTTCAAGACTAGGAAAAATTGAAAGAATTTATCACCTCTAGACCGGCCCCACAAAACAATGCTCAAGAGAGTCATACATCTGAAAATAAAAGGGTGATACCTACCATCATGAAAATACATTAAAGTGTAATAGTGGTAAAGTACACACATAAATGAGAAAGAGTAGATACTTACCAAAGAATGGAAAGAATGTAGAAAGTGAGGTATGCAGAGAGGTTGGTTAATGGTTATTTATATAAAGTTAGATAGAAGAAGCACTTCTAGTGTTTGATAGAACAATAGAATGACCACAGTTAACAGCAACATATATTCTGTTTTAAAATTGAAGGGAAGATTTGAAATTTTTCGAATGTAGAGAAATAATAAATGTTTGAGATTATGGACATCCTAAATATCTGACTTGATCATTACACATTCCATGCATGTATCAAAACATCACATGTACCCCATAAATGTGTACAAATATTATATATCTTTTTCAAAAATGCAACTAAAAATAATAATTGAGAGAACCCTAAAGAACTTTTGGTTATATGAGTTACAAAGTTTTGTGATAGAGCTTATTTTGTACTGGCTCATCAAAACTGCTTTTTAAAATTTCAGGAATTTTGTTAGAAGTTTGTTTAACAACGAGGTCACAAATTACATTCTATAATATTACAATTCAGTAAATTTTATTAATACAAAAAACCCACAAAATATTCCAAAAATAATAAGATGATGTCATATATGCTGGGGTAAAAAAAAAACAAAACAATATTTTCTATGAGTTCAGAAGAGGGCCCACTAAACCAGCAGAGACGTGAGGTGACCAAAAAATTTTTTCAAAGCAGTGTGACCTGAACTATTTCTGAACCAATATGGCCTACACTAATATAACTTAAAGACAACTACCTTGCTCAAACATAAACACTAGATTTAAATTCACCCAGAGGGGCTCAGGACTACTAAGTAAGCTGTTGGAAGCCAAATAAAAGCATTTTCTAGCTAGAAGTAGTGCCGAAGTCTTGGTCTACTCATTTCTCCTTGGGTTTCTATAAGTGAAGTACAAATCATTTCTTGTTATCTTCTGTATGGTGCTGTCAATAACACCTTTCTAGCAGAGCTGTTGATTTATTAATATATTAAAATTGTAATGATACATAAAATACCTCAACATTCTGTGACAGAAAACATTAGCTCTGTGTACACATAGACTAAGGCTTTTCCTACCTTACGGCCCTACACAGAGCATATGCTAACTAATGGCTTATCAAATTGTCAATCTGATATGGATCTGAGTTTTAGTGACTCTCAAGATCACCAAAAATCATGCAGTTTGCCTTGTGAAAACAGATTATGACTTGTGTGAAAACTTGTATTATAAAATATCCTTTATTATTATTAAAATACCTGTTAATTTAAAAATGCAAAGTTGTTAAAATTTTAAATGACCCATTATTATTATTACTTTGAGATTATAATCTTAACATTTTAAAAATATAACACAGAGTAGTTTCACTTTTATGCTGTGTTTATTCCACTTAATGTCATGCTAATATGATAAATGAAAATATTTTCAGTGCTGCTTTAAATTACATTCATTTAGTAAGAGTAAATTTAGACATCTTAATGTACTTATTGACCATCTGTATTTTTTTTTTTAGCTTTGCTCAACTTTTCTTGCTGTCTTATATGCTTTTATTAGGGACATATTTTTGTTTGTGCTAGCAGATATTGAATTTTGTCATATATTAAGAAACATTCCCCCCCCCCGGGTGTGTATGTGTGTGTGTGTGTGTGTGTGTGTTACTGTTATTAGGTTGGTTATTACGTTGGTTTAAGCTAATATTTGGCCTAAAATTTATTTATATTATTTTTGGCTTACCCTTATATTCTTTTCATAATTTACTTTTCAAATTTTATTTTGTAACTTTTTTTCTTTTCCTTAAAAGCCTAGAAAAGCTTCCCTTTAAGCTAAATTAATACCTATTAATTTTTCTTTAAACGTCTATTAAATGGTCTCATTTTAAGTTTATTTGGAATTTAAGTATGAGGTAGGGATTAAATGCTTTTTGTTTGAATACTGGTTAACCAACTGTCATGACACCATTTACTGAATAAATTATCATTTCTCAAGTAAATTCAAATTGTCCTTGGTCTTTATAATTCTTTGGCCATTTTCATAGAATTAAGTTGAGAGATAGGTTAGGTAGATCAGTAGGCCCACGTGCTATATTTGAAAGGTTAAATTGGGTCTTTGACATCCAAGTTGAACTAGATCTTTGATTTATATATCAAATAGGAAAGCTGAAAGTATATCACCTGTGTTAGCAGATAATTGTGAAATCTATGACAATTTCATTGGAAGTCTACCCTGATGTATTATCATATCTGAAAGTTTGGAGATGAGATGCTTAGCTCTTTTAACTGGGAAACAAAGGGTGTCAACAGCTAGTTATTTGCAGTTCACTGTACATCCTGAAGTCTGAGAAGACTTTGTGTCACATGTGAATCCTATGAATGAGTAAATCTACAAGATTCTCCTTCTTGTAGTTTAGTTCCAGCTGTATGCAGAACATTTGTGCAACCTCCAGTCTTTATTATCCTTTAAGATCACTGGAAAATAAGGGCATTGAGATATTTTAGAGGTAGTGGTCAAATCATTACCATGACTATGTTGAACACTTAAGCCTGGATGTGAATAAGAAAGAGGACTGACATTATAAGTGTGACCAAAACACCAGGAGTTTGATCTAAGTCCTGCTACTTGCCAAACAGAAAGCCAATCACTGTGACAATGAGTACTGGAAGGAAGAAGAAGACTTTAATTGGGTGCTGCAGGACAGGAGATGGGAGATCAGTCTCAAATCCATCTCCCTGACCGACTAAAGTTAGGGATTTGTATAGCAAGGAAAAAATGTAACCATGGGTGGGAAAACAGGAATTAGGAAGGGGTAAGGAAGAGGAGTTGGTCAACAGGAAGCAGATGGTTGGTTAGGCAATCATGACAGTTGAAGAGTTTGATGTCTCAGTGTCCAACAGCAGTGACCCGCTGTGTTTCAGCTCCGTGATATTATCTGAGAGACCTGATGGTTGGTTCCCTGAGAAAGGAACTCAGGTAAGACAAATGAAACTTTCTCAAGTTTTAAGACTGACAGGATCAATTTCTATGCTTATTCAAAGAAACAACATCAGCTTTATGGGACAATTGGGCCAGTTTCACAAGTCCAGAATGGAGTTGTTTGCTTGCAAGTTTCACTCCAATCTTGCTTGAGGCTAAGTGCTGAATACAGCATAACCTATTCCCATCAACACTTACTACACTGTAGATATTGTCTAAGAGGAAAAGAAAGACCAGCTGTAAGGAATACAGTTTTGAGGTTAGATTAGATTTGGGAGAAACCCTAAACCCAGCATTTACTAGATGTATAAACTCAGGCAAATTATTTTTCTTCTATAAGTCTCTTTGCAAGTAAAATGGAGCTCATGATCACCATTCCATAGAATTTCTATATATGATAATAAATACACTATAGCAGAAATCCCTAGAATGTTAGGTGTTTTACAGTAGGTAGCTTAGAAAACAGTAGCCCATGTAAATTTTTTTTTTAAAAAGTCAAACTAATTTCTCATTTGATTCTTTCATAATGTGGTTGAATACTATATTATTTATAATAACATTTTAGATATCTTAATGGAGACAGAAACTGCTGAGTCATCAATTCATTCCAACACTCTGGCCTACAGCAGGCAATTTATTTTAGTTCTCAAACATTTTGTGGTTAATTACTAGACTAAATTGCCTGAATTTAAATTATTAGCCTGGGTTACTGAAGTAAAGTCTGAAAAAAGCAGTACTTATGCAGACAGGTTGTTTGAGGATTAAGTGAAATAACACATGCAAAGGATTTAGCATGGCATTGTGCACAAAATAAATGCTCTACAAATATTAGCTGATGTCATTACTATTTTTGCTATTCTATGCTTCCACATCTTTCCCCTGAAAGTCATAAAATATCTGGATGTCTTTGGTTGCAATTAATTGGTATTATAATCATATAATGAAAGAATATTAGAGATAGAAGAGATCTTCAAATTTATATTCTAGTTTATAGATGAAAAAGTGAGTTCCAGACAATGTCATTATATTTCAACAATATCACTCAGCTAGTCACGGTCCACACTGTGATGTTATCCAGAACTGCTGAGATTCAGAGGCCATTCAAAAATGCATTCAATTGTAATATCTAAACACACTTTTAACGATAATTTGCTTTTCATTCCTACATTCTTACAATCTTAGATTTAGATTTAGGTTTTAGGTCTCAAGGGAAGAATATAAGTTGATGGCAATTCCACAAAGGAATGAGAGCCATGCTTGGACAAGTCCATTAGATCACTGATACATATCTCAGTACTTCCTTATCCACAAATAATGACACCTGAAAACCTGCAGTCCTATGAAGAATGCCATAAGGGACTGTAAGCTTGAGACAATTAAGGTTACCCCACCAGATTAAATAGCTCTAGCAGCTAAGTTCTGACAGAAGGCCAAAGGAATGGAGAAAAGTAAGTGGAATGATGATCTATGATTATCAGCCTAATTTTTGTGACCAGCTACAAAGGCAGGGACAATCATAGTGGGTTATTAACTTAAACCATTGTCTCTACTCAAACTCTATCCTCACGCACAACCTTCTCTCTGACTCCTTTTTTACTTTTTTTCTCTCTCTCTCTTTCTTTTACTTTTTCTTTCTTTCTTTTCTTTTCCTTCCCTCTCCCTCTCCCCATGCCTTCCTTCCTTTCTCCCTTTCTTTCTTTCCTTCTCTTCCTTTCCTTTCCTTCCTTTCCTTTCCTTTCCTTTCCTTTCCTTTCCTTTCCTTTCCTTTCCTTTCCTTTCCTTTCCTTTCCTTTCCTTTCTTTCCTTTCCTTTCCTTCCTTCCTTCCTTCCTTCCTTCCTTCCTTCCTTCTTCCTTCCTTCTTTCTTTCCTTCTTTCTTTTCTTTCTTTCTCTTACTCTTTCACCCGGACTGGAGTGCAGTGATACAATCATAGGTCACTGCAGCCTGAATTTCCTGGTTTAAAGCAGTCCTCCTGCCTTGGCCTCTCAAGGTGCTGGGATTACAGGTGTCAGCCACCATGCTTGGCCTAGCTTTCTTATATGTAGAGCACAGATGGTGGCTAGTTTCATAATTGAGATTTCAATGATAATATCACTGAATGAACACTCTGCAGTGATACAGTGACTAACATGACTGTTTTCTCTTTGTGGTAACATCGGTTGTATGTATGTTTCTCACTTAAAGAAAGACATTGGTAGTGGTAGGTGACAAAATTGATACCAGATCTATTCTTTGCCATTCGGAAGACTGCTTTTACTTTTTTAGGCTCAGGAGAGGCAAGAGCAGAGATTTTAGCTATTGATTTCCCTCACCCTCTCCCTGACAGGTCATAGGAGAGTAGTGTCTTGATAGGGACAGTGGCTGTGTTCCTCTACCAATGACCACAGTTTCTATCAGATGATTAATCTTCCCTGGCCGCAACTTCCACAAAGTCTTCTCCCTTCCACGGTCCTTTTGGTCATCCAGCTGAGTGACAAAGAGTCCCTAAAATAGTTCATGCTTGAGTGCTTAGCTATCTCTTGTCGATTTCCTTATTCCCCTGCACAAATTTGCAAAGAGCTCTCTTTTTCTTTCTTCCTTCCTTCCTTCCTTCCTTCCTTCCTTCCTTCCTTCCTTCCTTCCTTTCTTTTGGGTGTACCATCTGTTTCCATCCAGAATCCTATTAAACAGGAGTTGATTTCTAGAGAAGTGCTTGGAAATGCCCATCAGAACTGGCAGTAGAGGAGGCAAGCATAGTGTAGTAGCACAAAAGGCCTGGGATGGGATTTGGGTTCCCAGTATGTATCCCTTCTTAACCACTTATACCGCATTTCAAGTGAAAAGAGTTCTACACGTACCCCTATCCTCTGGCCTGACTGACATAAATTAGCCACTTCACTTTACTTGCTGAAATCTAATATATGCCAACATTTCAATTTCTTCCAGCATTTTTATAAGCTGTAAATTTGTGTGGGAGTCTTCCAGTAATTCAGTGAAGATTCTGAGCATAGTTGCATAAATATTTTAAATTCTTCACAGTGGAAAGATACAAAGGGAAGTGATGTTTCAGGAAGATTCAGAACCCTCTTACCTAACACATTTTTTTTTCCCCAAAGTACTCAGCAATAAACCTATTTATGATGAAGTAATTAAATAACCAATTTC
The DNA here is from genome assembly GCF_009764315.1 of Trachypithecus francoisi. NCBI lineage: Eukaryota > Metazoa > Chordata > Mammalia > Primates > Cercopithecidae > Trachypithecus > Trachypithecus francoisi. The sequence continues at coordinate 71,632,851 of NW_022681473.1, read as the reverse complement.
TGAATGTTTAAAGGTGACATTTAGAAGCTTTTAACTTTAACTTACCAACTAAGAGCATCTACACTTCAATTGCTCATAGAAATGTCATTTCATATGAGAAATAAAAAACTTTAAAAATAATGTTCTTTCCTGATCAGGTTCCTTTCTCTCTCAATTTCTTTAGAAAATATGCTTTTTTTTCCAGAGAGATCTTGAGTGAATATCATTAAATAGGAATGAAACTAATACTTCATAATTTTGACTTATTTTTTGAAAGCACATCTTTATTATTTTCTAGGCCAAAGACAACTAATAAAAACTGTATTTTTTCTCCATAATAAAATACAGTGATATTATAGGCAAATATAACAGCACTAAGATGAATCTACTGTTGTGTCTTTAAGATTTAAAAAAAGTCTATGTGGATATGTATTTATACAATCCATTTGAGCCTGAAATGAACTTTAAGAGCTCTGTCCTTGCACCCTATAAAAGAGATAAGAGGGTAGAAAGACACACAAGGACTTATTCTTAAAACCTGAGAACTGCAAGACTATCTTGTTTATTTAATATAATAGACATCATTTATTACAGAATAAAGAATAGCATGGCTCTAAGAGATGGCCCTTCATTTCTACTATAGCAGTCATTAGTATATCTTAACTTTACATGTGTTCAGGATATTCATGGTCCTTTTTGTCCCCTTTCAAGATGCTGGGCCTTTAAATTACTGCTCAAGAGCTAGTAAGCAAGATGGGGCTATTAGATTTAGCATCATATATTTTTCCAAGCGGTATACACAGCACTTTTTAAATATGTATGCAGCCCGTTTTAGACTGTAATCTCTTTTCAGTTATTTATACCACTGACGGGCTTTAGATCCTTATTTCTGACACTATAATTTAATGCCATGACACAAGCCCCAGATTTACAGTTTCCACTGCTGGTCTGAGAGTTCATTCCACTTCCCTCTGATACAGTGAATTCAGTGGATTTGTGGAAGGGAATTTCATCAGCAGGTTTTTTTTTCTTTGTTTCTTTACAATACATTTTTGAAACTCAATATTAACTTGTCTCCCAAGAAGTGCTCTGGCACCAGGTTTTGAAGCACATTTTGTAGTTCCTGATTTTCTATAATTGACGTTCCATTGTATTTACCTACCAAAATTCACATATCACTCATTGAAAGTTTAATATGAATATGTACACATTATTTAACCCTGTAGGCATTACCTCTCATCTGTAAAATGGGCATAAAATACCCATTTCATGATGTTGTTAAAAAATTGAGTTTTGCATGTGGAACACTGATAACAATGTGTAGCACATACCAAGAAGCAGTATAACATGTTTAAGAGTGTTAAAGTTGGAGGCTATGCACTATATAATTTTAGAGATGCTATTACCATAGATTATGACAAGAATGATGTCTTCTGGAATAATTCAATGTGGTAGCCCTGCCTTTGACCTGTAGACTCTTAGAATTTATCTCAAAGGAAAAGGAACCAACAGAGCAGATATATGTAGAAAATTGCGTGCCACAGTATCATTTGAATAAATAAGCAGGAATAATTTAAATGTCACCAAAACAGATCTGTGTAGTCAATTATGTTGCATATAAATAATGAAATACATGCTCTACAATTTTTAAAAAAGAATGCAAAATGCAAAATGGTCTGTATTGACATTCTATATATTCTATAATATATTGAAAAAAACAAATTCCAGAAGTGTATATGTACCAAGATTCAATGTTTTCAATATATATTAAGTACATAGGGAAATGTTTAATATTGATATTAAGCTATTAACCAGTGATTATATCTACAGAGCAGAATTACAGTACATTTTCATTTGCCAACCATCAGATTTTTGTAATTTTGTAAACAAAAAAGTTATGTATCAAAATTCTTAATAAATACCTATTTAATAATATAATATTTCTAGTTAACAACCTTTAATTAATATCCATTGCCTATAGGATAAAGCTCAGAGCCTTCATAAACTGTAACCCTGCCTGACTGCCCAATATCTTCTCCTATTATCCACCTTGCTACATATTCCCAAGTTATAGAGAATAATCATAGTTCCCATTAATATATTGTCAGATAGCTTGAGGATTTTGCTCATTCTTATTTTCCTTACTTATCATGCATACCTCTGTGAGAGACTCTATTGCAATTGCCTTTTTGTATATCCATCTCTCATTATATATTTTGATATACTTGATAAAAGCATCCACTTGATCCACTTGATAAAAGAGAACTAACTAACAGAGTGACTAACACATGATAGTTCCTTAATAAATGCTTATAAAACTAAAATGAACTACACTAATATTTTGGGAGTTTTGCAAGCCAGTGTGAGCTCACACACGCAAAGATATTCTAAGCAACATTATAATATAAGCTGAATCTTGACCAGTAGCAAATTTGAGAATATTAGTTGCGGCTGGGCGTGGTGGCTCACATCTGTAATCACAGCACTTTGGGAGGCTGAGGCGGGCGGATCACGAGGTCAGGAGTTTGAGGCCCTCTTGGCCAACATGGTGAAACCCCGTCTCTACTAAAAATACAAAAATTAGCTGGGCATTGTGGCATGCGCCTGTAGACCCAGCTACCCAGGAGGCTGAGGGAGAATAGCTTGAACCCAGGAGGCAGAGCTTGCAGTGAGCCGAGATCATGCCACTGTACTCCAGTCTGGCGAAAGAGCGAGACTCCATTAAAATAAACCAAAAAAGAAAATTAGTCGCAAGCCATGTTCCAACAGGCAACATAAGATGATTGTTAAATATATGACATTATAATAGTTCATTGCTTTGTGTAATTAAAATTCCAACAGTATGTTAAATACATACAGAGATTTAAAGAAAGAGCACGACTTGTTGCATTAAAATGGGAGCAAGTAGATAAGGTTATTGAATAGAGTTATAGGCCTCTTATAGAAACACCTGGGAATAAAGAAAGCACCAAGAAATATAAGATTGGACAAAAATAAGTAGAGAACTAATTACACAGAAATAATGTAGCTTTAAAAGAAGAAAATGTAAGATAAGAGATTGAGTCTGAGATTGGTGAAGTGAGACAATACAGAGGATGTCTAAAAGGCTCTTCTTAAGAATCTTTTAATTAAAGTACCAACAGAAGCTTTTTATGATACTGCTTCATTTCTTTAAATGCATCTATTTAAATGGATGCTATATTATTTGGGGCTATTTAAATTACTTATAAAAGAAATCAATTCTTACTTCATTTGGGCATAAAATATCCATTTCATGATGTTGTTAAAAAATTGAGTTTTGCATGTGGAACACTGAGAACAATGTGTAGCACATACCAAGAAGCAGTTTAACATAATGTTTAAGAGTGTTAAAGTTGTCTATCTTCTTTATTCAAAAGAAGAGCCAAATAGAAGCTGAGATTTCCTAATTTCAGATCTAAATTTTATTGGGAACAGCCAGTCTGACAAGCATAGATCAGACATCCAGTTGTCATTTATTCAGCAGGAGCAGCAAGACTCAATCATGTTTTTATAATATTATTTCCTGAAACTTGTGGCTATAACCATGAAGTTTGAGGTAGTTACTGTTCTCCAAAACGTGGACAGAAGACATTCCAGTTGATGTTCACTGCTAATTAGTATTCATTAGAGCATAAAACACCCTAGATTGTTTCTCTTGGATTGCTTATCTGTACTCGTGTGTTCATTCATTCATTCATTCACTTATCCATCCAACTATCTACCTGTCCATCCGTTTATTCATTTTTAAACTAAGTTTTAGGGCTGGCACTGTGATAAATGCTATTCACAGTCATTAATCTATAGTTACAGTTATTATTTAACAGTGTATAGAATGGCAGAGGGTGGAAACATTTTGATATAAGTTAGAAAGTGCTATAATTATTTGTTGGTATATGTGTTAGAACTGAGACAGCACAAAGAACAGCTTATTAACTTTGTCCAATCAAGTGTATACAGTAGTAAAATCTGAGTTGAGTCTTAGAGAATATACATGGATTTTTTAAAGGAAGAAAAACAATAGCATGCACAGCCTTAAAAGGAAGGAAGGGCTTTGCGAGTTTTGAAAATAAGGAAAAGAAATGGATGATGAGTTTGGAAGTATGATGGGAAACAGGTATAGAGAGGTGGATTGATTTCTGGTTATGCAGACCTTACTGTAGCATGTTAAGGAGTTATATTTTATCAATGATTCAATATCTTATTAAGAGGAAGGACTTGATTAGATGAGTGTTTTAGAAAAACTAATTTGCTAGTCATGAGGGTGAACTATAGTGGGATAGGATGAAAGCAGGACAACCAAATAAGTGGCTTTTATAAAAGCTTAGGAAACAGATAGAAAAGCCCAGACTAAGGAAAATGTAGTACTGCACTTAATTTCTCTTAGTCATTAGGCTTTTCAACATAAACCAAAGTAAAACAAAATCATTGCAAAGAATAGAACTCTGTTCTTACAAAGTGTTTCCCTTCAGTTGTGGCCTAATTAATTGTTCCTGAAGTTTAATTAAATAGTCATGGGTATTTTTATAAAGGATGTGGAACAACCAATTAAAATTTTCATCGTGGCCTTTCAAAATTAATTATCCCTTAAATGCCACAGTCTAACCTATATCACAGATATTTAAGCATAAGAGGAAAAATGTTTGGATTTGAGTGAATCATAGTATTTAGTCTATCATATCACATAGGGAAAATAATAGGTAATTTGAGACATACTACAGATCAGTGCTATTCAATAAAACTGTTGGTGATGATGGAGGTGTTCTATGTCGTTACTGTCCATTATGGCAGTTCTAGCCATATGTGGCTATTGAGCACTTAAAATGTGCCTAGTACAATGGGGCACATGAGTTCTTGATATTTTAAAATTGTATTTAATACATATAAATTTAAAGTGAAATTTAAATAATCATATGCAGCCTAGTGGCTATGCTGTTGGGCAGCACAACTCTATAGACAGTGAAAAATATGCAGACTCAGTTGGACAGTACTGCAATGTGTGGCTATAAAGAATGCAGTGCAGGGCAGAAGATATAAAGCAGGGCAGGGGCTCAGGATGGAATTTTATTTCAGCACAGATAATTAATGAGCTGTAGATACGAATTTGCACATAAACAGGTTCTCTCACTTGTACTGTGAAGTGATTGGCTGAATAATCATGACTATCCGTTTAAGCTTCATATTTCTATAGAAATAAGTGATTGTCACAGTTCAACTGAATAAGATCTCATTGGAGAAAATGGCTTATTTTCCACAGTTCTCTTCATTCTTGTAAAACTGGGCTAGGTGTGAATTTGAGATACAAAAGTCAAGGATACATATTTTGAATAAGTTGAAAATGCAAAAGCAAATGTGTACATTTGCTGAAAGCTGTTTGTTTTCAATCTAGTAATTTATATACACCTTACTTTGCAATTTTCATTTATTGTCTTTCTTTTACTATGTGTTACCTTCTATGATAGGCAGCCTCAATACGATTTTCAATTATCATCACTTCCGGCAGTTCATACCCTTGTTTTGTCTTCTTCCACATAGGATTGGTCTGTGAAAGTATGGCAAAAGTGATGTTAAGTCACTTATGAGATTAGGGTATAAAAGACTGAGGCTTCCATGCTTCCATCTTGGTCTCTCAGAGAACAGCCATGTGAATGATTCTTCTTGAAAGTAAATCTTTCAGCCCCATTCCAGTATTCAAATGATCCAGTTACATTGAAACTTATGAAAGACCTTGAGCCATCCCGCTAAAATGCCTCCAAATCCTGACCCTCAAAACCTGTAAAATAATAAATGTGGTTTTAAACTCTTAAGTAATTTGTTACATAGTAATAAACAGCTAATACACCTTGCTGACTATTCTCATTCTTTACTAATCTTTCATAAACACTAGTCATTAAAATATCTGTAGTCCCTAAAATATTTATCAATCCTTTAAGTCTCTATAAGTTCACAGTTTTTTGTGTGTAGATATTTCTTCCTCTGTCAAATCTCTAATGCAATATTTTCTCTTTCAAATTCAGCTGGTGTCCTTTCTAGAGAATTCTATGGCCTCACCAATCTGAATTAAGCACCATCATCATTCCTGGTTTAATAGAACCAGATGCCCATGTCTAACTTAACACTAGTCACACTGTTATGTTCACAAGATTGTGAGCTACTAAGATTGGGACCTTAGTCTTATTAATTTTACATAATGTCAGATATATTCCCTAACACAAAGAACTTGCTTAATTATATTTTTAAAATTAAATACTAACAGAATGAAAGGTTAAACACCATTAAATAAATATATTAGTTCAGATTATATATTGATGTGTGGTCATTCATTTCCTACAAAAGAGAAATTTCATGTTTTTCAACCTAAATGTATAATGCTCCCTCCAGCCGTACAGACATACTGTTTTTTCAGAATAATAAAGAGACATGAACAATATAAATTCAAACTGCAAGATGGCTGTGTCACATTTCCTGGACTATGTTGTATCCTCCATTTTGTAGCTCCACCTCCAGGATAACTGGTGAATCCTTAGGGTCATGGAAAGAAGCCTAGTAAGTGGATCTCTTTGTGCATAGGACTGTCTTTGTCTCATCATGCAGCACCCTGTTCTCTGGGACACAATATGTGACTAATAGTTCTGAATTAGAGAAGAAAGATGGTTTTAGCATTATAGTTGCACAGATAAAGCATTTCTTCGGATTTAACCTATTTTTAACCAGGGAGCTTGAAGTACCTAAGGAGGAAGACATTATATATTAAACTCGGAATGAAACGCCTAAATTCCTGGATGTTACTAAAGTGTGTTGGTGACAAAAACTCCTGGAAAACTAGCTCGCCAATTCAGAAAATGTTACTGGCCTCATAAAGTAATGGTACGGATCTACAGACAGTTTAAATTGCCAAGGTCAGCGAAGATTACACTTGAGAGTTTGGGGATAACTGGCATGGTGGTTCACACCTGTAATACCAGCACTTTGCGGGGCCAAGTCGGGCAAATCACCTGAGGTCAGGAGTTCAAGACCAGCCTGGCCAACATGGTGAAACCCCGTCTCTACTAAAAATACAAAAATTTGCTGGGCATGGTGGTGGGCACCTGTAATCCCAGCAAGAGTTAAACTCCATCTCAAAAAGTAAAAAGAGAGAGAGTTTGGAGAGTTTGGGGAGATTATGTAATGATCGTTACTCCAGTGATGTAAAAAGTTCATTTTATTAAAGTATTGATTACTTATATGGCTTTATATCCTAGGCAACAAAGGCTTAGATCACCTATTTGGGTGGGCATATTACACATTAGATGCAATAAGTGGAGCATTGCATTAGAGTGGAGCTGTTGCAATTTTTTAGATATTTTCTCAAATTGGTTTAACCTCTAAATTATAAAGTATTAGGAAACTGTTAGCAGAGATTAACTCCTTTTCCCTCACCAGGTTAATTTGAAACCTACCTGCTCTGCAGTGTCTTCAACAGACAGTGTGTTTTATTGAAATACACTCAAATTACAAAATGCATACTCATAAAATACTCAGTGAAGTGAAAAAAATTTAATATTTTAATAAAAATTTTGATATATAAAAAAAGAAAACCTTAAAAAGCAGTTTTGCTATGACTTTACCTTCAACCACAGAGTTGGAGAAGTTCAAGATATCTCCATAATCAGTTCAGAAAATCCTTATGGGGTATCTTACTCACTGTGATAAAAAATGTAACTGGCTATTGTTGACATCTGTTATTATCTTAGCAAGTATTGGGAAACTGTCTCTTTCATTTCCAATGTCTGTGGTAGTATCTTTTTCAATGTTCAGCACCAAAGGTTTTCAAACCCATATGCACTACAACAAAATATAATTTTCTTGTTTCCCTCACTCTTATAGACTTCATAAATATAGATATTTCTACTTAAAATTCAAGTTCATGAAGAATATAGGCTGAAGGGGGAAAAAAATAAACATCAACTCTACTGCAGTGCTTCTCAAAGTGCTCTAGTCCAGAAACACAGCAGAGAAGTGTAAAGACATGTCCTGAAGCAAACATTGATAAGATATTGCCTGTTCTTTATTTTGTTTTTGTATAAATAATAATTTCCTTAAATTATGTATCATTGGATAAAATCAGGCCTTCAAGAACACAAACCATGTTTATCATATAATTTTGACATTTCTGCACATTCACCAATAAAGCTCATTTGAAAAAATCTCTTTCCCTTTGAATAGCAAAAAGTGCTTTTATTCTAAGTCTATCTTTTTTGCTCTCTATTCTGCAAAGATCAGTTACTTTTGGTAAAACATCTTGGGCTATTTTGCAAGTTCATGTATTATATACTTCGACTTGAGCCTTAATATATCAAAACCTACCTGTGTACAGGCTTAAGCTTCCATCTTGAAACCAGAAATACTCAGAAAAAGTGTTTTTGGGAAATTGTGGATGAAGTATTTAATCACAGGCATTCCTAATAAATGAAATAAAATTGTACCACATAAATTAGTAAAAAAGGGAAAACAAAGTTCTACATGATAAAAATAAGCCCACACTTGACAGAACCTTTACTTATTTATTAGTATTGTCCATAATAGATGGGGATGCTCAGTGAATGTTCAAATAACATGCAATGGGACTACATATTTCAGATTCAATTTTTTTCCCACCAATAAGGAAAATAATAAAAGTGAAAATATCTATAGAGCATCCTCTAAATAGTATCACAAGGCCACTAGCTTTCAGTGAAAGTTGTTGCACTGCCAGTTATTTGAAAAGTCTCTGCTTGACTGACTTCCTTCACAGAATATAAGTACATATTTCTTGTTTGTAGAAGCTGGTTGGCATTCCATCATTCCCTGGCATATCTCATTGTTGTTATAATAATGTAATAATTTAACTCAGCACAGTATATTAGAGAAATATAGTGGCTATTGACTGCTTAAAGTTTTACAAAGGGTACTTTTCTTCTGCTTTGAAGAAGGTTTGTAGCGGTATTAAGAAAAATTATCCAAGCTTCAGTAGAAAAATGAAAATGCATTTTAAAACAAGATTTCAGAGGCTCTTGTCATTTTCTTCTTACCATTACTTGTAAGAGGCACTTGGCATATAGTGGAAGAAGCATTGGTTTTAGTGTCAGAAGATATGAAATTGAAATAAATCTGTGTGATCTGGGGCATAATTGTTGGCTAATTGCTGCCTTTTTCTAACCCACATTTCCTACAGATAAGAATAAATATACACTGGTAAACAAGAAAGATATGCTTCTCTCATAAGGGAGATTATATTCCTAGCAGGCAAGAGAGAAAGAGAAACAGTAGTTTACAATATTATATTTCTTAGGAACAGGAGGAAAGAATGAAATAGGGACATTTAACAGGGTGACATAATCAGTCAGGACAGCCATTCTTGAAGAAGCAACGCATAAGCTGAATCTTAAAACATAAACAGGTGCTAAGCAAATAAGGACAAGAATAGGGAAAATTAGAATAAAATAAATCCTCACACCCTTAAAAAAAACACCTATTTATCAATAGCCATGGTATCAAGTAGCCATCAGAAATATGATATAAACTCTTTCAATCAATCAATGAGGACAACTCAGCTCAGTGAATACATTCTCACAAGCTAACAAATCAATGTCAGTTCCTCACAATTAAAAGTCAGAAATCAGTAATAAACACATTTCAGTTAAAACTCTTTTGGCTGCCAACCAATCAGAACTAGCTCCAACCAACTATTAAATATTTATAGACAATATCAACCAATATTGGTCCCTGAAAATCCACCAATCCCTGAATTTTACACATTCCTACAACCCTACATAATATCAGCACTCTGCTCTCCTCAGGAAATCTGTGCCTAAGCAGCATTATCAATCCCTTACTAGAAGAAGCAAACATTCAGCTTTTTAATTTCCTCAGATGTTGAATATTAGCCTCATCATCCTTTGTCAGGGGTAAATGTAGTATACTTGAGGAATTCAATAAAAGTCTAGCAGAGCTAGATGGAGGTAAATGTAGGGAAAATTGGCTGAAAGGTTAGAAAGTAACAAGATTGTGGAAGATTTCAGAAGTCACTCAAAAGATTTTGGACTTTATCTTAGATCAATGGGAAGTCATTGAAAAATTTCAAACTGAATGGCATGCTCATGGTTCCTTCTTATAATAACTCTGGTTGTATTGTGCAAAATGGTATAAAGAGAGTAAATGTAGAAATACCAAATAAGAGGATGTAGTAGTAGTTGGGATGAGAGCCAATTATAGCTTGTACTGGTATCTAGAAAAGGAACAGAAAGAAGAGGAGGAATTAAAGAAGCATGTAGAACAGAGTAACTTAATACTTACTGGATGTTTTAGACTGATGGCAAAAATAGCAGGTCAGCCTCCTGGCCTGTGCACCTGAATGATTGATGTCACTAATCTCTGAGGTTGGAAATACTTGTAGAAAAAGTACTTTTGTGAGAAAAATGATAATATAAGTTTGGTACAAATTAAGTTTTAAAAATATGAGGAAAAACTAAGTGGAGTCATTTGGTAAGAAGTTGGAGCTTAAAAGAGAAGGCTGGATTGGAGATGAAAATTTATGTATAATTGAAATATTTAAATGTTCTTATTTCCAGCTCCAAAATTCTGTAATAGTTGATTTTCTTCTGGATAAATGGTATCTGGTGATATGCCTTAATAATTCCTAACATGTCCTTCCATCAGGTATGTAGCCATCCTCTTTCTCTTTCTTCTTTTTTAATTACATCAGTCTCCTGTGGAGGCTGTAGCCAAAATCCTCATAGACACTATATCTGATTGAGCCTGTGGCTGAGCCTCAAAAGATTGACAGATGTGCTGGAGTGCTGGTTCTCTCAGTGCTCTGGTAGTTGGAGGTTTCAAGTCATTCAAATTAGGTTCCCAGAGTCTTGTTGATTGATCTCATAGTAGTGAACACATATAGTTTTCTACATGCTCCAATATGGTCAGACATTTGGGAAGCACTGAAAGGGCTATTTAATGGAAAGTTCTTCATTCTTTAATATGCTTTCCTTGTCTGGGTCCTAAGTTGGAAAGGGCCTGAATTCCTGGATTAAGTAGAAAAAGAAAACACTTTGTTTAATGGAGACAAACCAAAGAAAGGGAAGGGAATTCTGACAAGAGAGGGAAAGGCAGAAAGGTCACAGAAACTGTATAATATTGATTTGGTGCATCTCTATGAACCTCGTAAACTTGCATAAGATGTAAGAAAGCATATGCTGCAAGGTGTGAAAGAATTATATTAACATTGAACAATAGGCTTAATTTTGAGCAGGGCAATTGTGAAGGAACACAATTAACACTTGGCGAAAAGAGTTCTGAAGAAGAGCTATAGGGAATTTAAATATGAGAGATTTGAAGAAATCACAGAGCTTTAGGCTTTCACAGATTGCAGAATCAGAAATTCAATATTGGTTGACTTAGACCTAAGTTGTACTTCTCTTCCTGCTTTGTTTTCTTTTGTTTGTTTGCTTGTTTAACTTGGTATTTAGAGCTGAGCCCAAGGAAAAAGGCTTAACTTTATTATAGCAGTTAATCTATTCCCCAAATGATTCAGTCTTTTTTGTATAATAACAAGATCTTGATACCAATATTGTTTCCAGTCACAAGGAGCTCTCTAAGGGTAAAAGGTTTGTCTTTGTAAATTACAAGATTTTCTTATGAAAGCAAAACCTTTGGGAGGGATTTAGAAGTCTCCCTGTCCAGTTCATCTCAAGCTCATTTGGTATAATAGCTCAAAATTCTCTTCAGAGCTCTTGTCTAGGATATCTTTTCTCTTGGGTGTATCGCCTAAGGGTGTGAAAAGCCTGAAGTCTTATTATCTCAGAAAAACCCCCAAATAGAGCCCTCAAAAAACTTTCCAAGTAGAATGAAAGTCTTTCCTCTGAACTGTAAATAATAAGGAAACAGGTAAACCTACTTTTCTTTGAAAACTACAAAATAAGTAACAGAGGTTTACCTTACTGAAATATGGAGAATTCTGAATTCCAAAAGGAGAATTACAGAACACAAAATGTATTAAATAAGAACTTTTTAAAAATAATAATTTGTATTTAATATTAAATACTATTTTAATAGGATATTATTCTATGACAATTTTTAGGATTTTAGTGACAGATTATGGTTTTAAAACTAAATCAATGTGTTGACATGTATAAATACTTATTTTTAAATGTGCAGTTTTAAGTGAGACTTCTCCTTTCTATAAGGGAATATAAATAATATAAACTCTCTCATTCATATGACCTAAGAAAATGTTTCTTCTCTCTTTTCTTTTTTTCTGTGAGTTATTACCTATTTCAAAATTATGTCAGTCTAAGACCTTGAAGAAACCATCCACACCTCTGTTGAAACTTTGTACTCTGAAATCCTTTCTGAAGTACTTCCTCTTCTTCCTTTATTGACTTTTTTCCTCTTTAATTTAATACTATCCCCAGTTACCTACCATTTGATCAACGGTATCTTGTGGCAACTAAGTCACTGTGCTGTTTTTTCTCAACTCAGACTGTCTGGAGCCTTGTTCCATCAAGCAGTAACTGTGCACTTAACACGTTAATAGTCTTAACACAAAAAGATAGAGAGAAATAGAGATCTTTTGAGGTGGGAATCATTAAAGACAGACACACAAATGCATTTGGTGCCAGATTTGATTACCTCAAACAAGTGAAATTAAGGTAAACATTTTATCATCTCCAATTACACAGTTTCTCTTCTGGGGATAATTAAGACAAATGAGTAGAAAGCACCAATGGCAATCTTTACTTAGTTCTAGAGACAAATGAACAATGCACAACCAAAATAACATTAGACCAGATGTAGTTACCATTCAGTTATTATATCTAATTATTACATAAACTGGAATCATCCTTTTATTCTCTCCGCTATCCCTTGCAAAATTACAGACATCACTTAAGTCCCACTTTCTACATGAAGTCCTCTTTGAGTATAATGCAGTTTATGGGGGGACACCCTGGGTTAGAAAGAAACAATCAGGTTTGAGATTCAGATAACCTGAAGTCTGCAACTTGTTAACTAGGTGCTGTTGAAACACCCAGTTAACTTCTCTGAGCTTAAATATCTTTGTCTAAACTATCGAAAATATGAAAAACATTAACACCATGGATGTTTGTGAATAGGAAATGTCATAATGTAGGGAACAGTACTCAGTTAATGGTAAAGCAGTATGTAAAATTTAATCATCAGCTACTGACTTCCCGCTTGTCTAATCTCCAGTGTTGTATTATAGAAGAAACGCAGAAGAATGTAGAATTATTAGTGTAATGATTATAATTGTAAGTTCATAATTCAACTGAAAAACATTTACTTAGGCACTATTATATGAAACATACAGTCAAAATCATTTGAGTGCTCACTAGGTGCTTTTCACTATTCTGGGGTCATTTACTTGGGTTATATGTACATTATTCATGTTTATGTCCCAAATGTTGATTACAGCATGTGTTATTTATTCAGATGCTCAATAATTTGTTAGAACATAGAATATGAAAGAATAATAAAAATGTGTTTTGTTAATTGATTTCAGCAACAATAATAGGCAAGTAAAATATATTTTAAGTTACTAAGAGGAAAACAAAAATTTGGAGAGGTAAAACAATGTGCTCAAGATTACAGAGATAGTTCTCAGTAAGAAAGTATTTATTATATCAAATCAATTGAGTAAATTATTTGCCAAGATATTAGTTAAGTTGTTTTGATATGGTATACTTTTCTACTTATAGTAGTATTTTCCTAATCAATGCATAATTCAATTGTGTATTAAATTTATGGAAATATGCTAGTCCTCAGTTTTGTATCCAAAATTAATACCTTGAGTTTACATGAGATGCAACACATGATCTATAATACCTATGGATAGCTCTGGCTTTGGACCGGAGCACTTTCACATTAAAGAAAATCCATTTCAATAGAGAGCTTTATAGCACATAAATTAAGGTATTGCTCTTTTGCGTCTGCATTGACATGCTGAGTTCTAAATACAAACATGACTTGGTCAGAATTAGTGGTAAAGGTTAGCTAATTTTTTAAAATGTTACTTGTAAAACATGGTATTCCTTTGATCATCCTTTTCTTCTTTTTAAAAATTAATTCTTATATACCAAGTGCCTTCCCACTAAACCAGAACCTTCTGTCTCACCATAACTCCCTACTGTGACATCCATATACCAGGTCTTTCTACACCAAATGTTCCTAGCTTTGAACCTTTTCTTATTATCTTAAAATACTGACTGCCTTATGCCCCCGTATCCAGGATTTTGTTGTGATAGTACTAACAGAGTAGAGTTAGTCATTGGCATATCTTTTTACCTTGTTTCTTCAAGTGTATAATAAAAGATGGAGTTGAACTTGGTGATTTCTAAGCTTTCTTTTATTTAACTGTTACTGGGCATGTATAATACCACTTTTGAACTTGTCTTAATGTTTCTCACATGGACCTTTTTTTTCATTGATGAGCAGTATAATAGAATTTGAAAGGGGTCCAGGCTATTTGCATCATTGACTCACCAGTCATCACGTCTCCACTTGAAAATTTTCAGCAGCAGGAAGTCTTACTCCTTTATGACAAAGAGGTTTCAATTTGTTGGTAGTTATGAATATTAGAAAGTGTTTTATTATAGGAAATGTAGGACCAATGCTTGGTCTTACACCTACTGCACCTTCAGCAAGTTCCTTCAAAGGCCAGAACAACATCTAAGTCAGTGCTTTGGGGTTTTCTTATCCAGGGTAACCTCTTTCCATTTGGAATACTGTAACTCAGTACACAAGAATTATTGGAAGCAGTGTGGTGTAATGACGTAGCACTGTTAAAATCTGTATTTGAAATCCTACTTCAGTTGATAGCCGTTTTACCAGGAGCTTGCTATTTAGCATATGTAAATTGCCTACTTTAATGTCTAGAACATAGTCACTATAATGTTTCTTTTTGTCTCAAAACACAGCTAAAATGTTAAACTTCTTGTACCAAGTTCTCATGGTTTTTTGCTCATAAATCTATTAGAGGGACTATATTGCAATTGTTATTATCTTTAACATGGATCTTTACTCTTTATCCTTTACCAGAGAGTTTTGGGTATAAGAGCTCTCCATTTTCATCCCTGTATCCACAGTGGTTGGACCACTGAATGTTCTTAATATATATTGAGTAAAAGAATGTGCTTAAAGTTGTTGTGGTTCAGTTTCTTGACTTTGCTTTAAAGTTGGTGGTGAGCTGGTTCAGTTTCTTGACTTTGCTGCACCAAAGAATTTGAGAGAGAGTCTAAAGTAAAGGTAGGCAAGGAAACTTTATTGCAAAGTGAAACTACACTCTGCTGGGTCACAGTAGGCTACTCTACAATGAGACAACAACTGACACTGTAGAAACTCCTTTTACAGGAGTCTTACATGATTACTTGTGAAGGGGTGGAAATGTGCATTGTTGTTAAGCATATTGTGGGTGGTCTTCTGAATGCCAATGTGCTATTGTTGTACATGCTAGTATATACCCCATATGTCTTATTAGCATTTTAAATCTCCACCCAATCGTGTGGTTTTCATTATTATAATGAGCATAGGTCAGCCCAAGTACACTAATCATAGTGAGAGGTGACAATGTGCTAGCAGCCCTCGCTCCTATCACCTCCTCGGCCTTTCCATCCACTCTGGCGGTGCTTGAGGAGCCCTTCAGCCCGCCACGGCACTGTGGGAGCCCCTCTTTGGGCTGGCCGGGGCCGGAGCCGGTTCCCTCTGCTGGCAGGGAGGTGTGGAGGGAGAGGCGCGGGCGGAAACCCGGGCTGCGCGCGGCGCTCATAGGCCAGCGCGAGGTCTGGCGGGCGCGGGCGCGGGTTCAGTGCGCTCCGCATTCCGAGCAGCAGGCGGGTGCCGCCGGCCCAGGGCAGTGAGGGGCTTAGCACCCGGGCTTGCAGCTGCGGAGGTTGCACCGGGTCTCCCAGCAGTGCCGGCCCTCCAGCGCTGCGCTCCAGTTCTCGCCGGCCCTCAGCTGCCTCCCCGCGAAGCAGGGCTCGGGACCTGCAGCCTGCCATGCCTGAACCTCCCCGGCGGTGGGCTCCCGCGTGGCCCGAGCCTCCCCGACAATCGCCGTCCCCTTTTCTGCGGCGCCGGGTCCCATCAACCGCCCAAGGGCTGAGGAGTGTGGGCGCAGGGCGCGGGACTGGCGGGCAGCTTGGCCTGCAGCCTCGGTGCGGGATACGCTAGATGAGGCCAGCTGGGCTCCTGAGTCTAGTGGGGACTCGGAGAACTTTTTTTTGTTTTAATACTTGATGTTCTAGAGTATGTGTGCACAACGTCTAGCTAGCACTTGCATGAATTTTGGCTTTTTCACTTCTGTTCTTTTACCTCCTTGCTGCAGGATGCAGGATGCTCTAACCACAAGCCCAGGATGTGGTTTGTCCACTGTTGAGTGGTTTATTCTCTCCATCTATTTGCTAAGTTTGTTTCTGTTTAAGAGAGCCTATAACCACAGTATTTAAACCTACCTTAATGTCACAAGTGTACTAGATGCCATACAAACACCACAGAGCAGCATGAGAAGATATTGTCTATTCCTCTGGATTTTGTATCCCTCTTAACACAACATGGAACTCCTTTTCATATCAAATCACCAAAGCTCTTTCACATGAACTGCTCTGTGGGTTAAGAGAAAAAATAAGAGCCATTGTTTCACAATGTCTTACCATTTGAGGTGTAACATTTAGTGATATGCAGCATATGTCTCCTGCTGAAGCGACAGGAGAATCACAGGCTGGTTTCTCAGCAGCCTCACAGATTAACTGCAAAGATGAAGTGTGGCATAAACCTTCATTTGCTCAGACTGGCATATGCCCCTCGCCCATTCTGCTGAGTCCCTTCACACCTATCTCTTTCTCTCTCTCTCTTCCCCCCACACACGTATTTCCTAACTCTGCTCACTGAAGCAATAACATGCCGATATTCTAACAACAAGCAAACTCAGTGCCCAGATATTTGATTCTAATATTAATTGCTTAAAAAAAAAGTAAACGAGGCAACTTGATAAAATATCAAATTTCTGGTGTGGAGAATGTAATAGACAAGATAATACTAGAGTATCTTGTAGCTCCAGAAAGTAAGAAATGATTTTTAAAATCCCATAATGGTGGGTGTATCAAAAAGGGACGTAAGTGTTCTCAGTGGCCAAAGCTGGAGCAATTTGTGCAACAGACTAAGTAAAAATTTAGTGTTATAACACAAAGTATAAAATAAATATAAATTAGTCCAATAGTTATATTTAACTGTTTATTAAACAGTTCATTTATATTAAATAGATTTGATTAAAGTGTACTGAATTTAATTAAATTTGATTTAAATTTATATTAAATAAATAGGAGCAAATAGACAAATATCCAATGCAGAATAATTCCAAATAAATTAGATACTCCACTCTCAAGAAATGGAGCATGACTCTCCACTCCTTTAGTGTGGGCTGTGCATGGTGACTTCTCTCCCAAGAGGACAGGATAGAAAGGGAAAAACTTAACTTTACAGTGGAGAAATGTGTCAACCCTCAAGTTGGTGATCAAGATTGATATTGTCAGGGGCCAGTTATGTTGATACTATGTATAATTGACAGGTTGTGTGGAGAATGGCACTCTATATCTGTGGTCTTTCTTCCCAAAACTCATAGCCTTCGTTTTATTATGGGAAAGACATTAGGGAAACTAAATTGAGGGCTTCTGAAAAGAGGATCATTCCATAAAATATCTGATCTTCAAAACTGTTAAGGTACTCAAGAACAAAGAAAGTTTAGGAAATCAGTACAGACCAGAGGAACCTAAGGAAAAATAACATTTAAATGTGGTATCCTGGATGGAACCCTGAAACAGAGGAAGGAGAAAAAAACTAATAAATTTCAAATACATTATAGAGTTTGGTTAATAACAATTTATCAGTATTAGATCATTATTTATAACAAGTGCACCAGAGTAATATGAGATAATAATTGGAGAAACTGGAGGTGAGGAATACATGAACTCTACTATCTTCACAATTTTTCTATAAATCTAATACTATTCTAAAATTTATATATGTATCTGCAGGTATATTATAGATATTTACATAAAATACTACACAGCAAAAAATGGGAATGTTGATAGGTGGTTTGTAGAGAATGAATGAGTGAACAATAGTGATACGGTTTGTCTCCATGTCCCCACTCAAATCTTATGTTGAATTGTAATCCCTAATGTTGGGGGAGGGACCTAGTGGGAGGTTATTGGATCACGGGACTAGATTTTCCCCTTCCTGTTCTCGTGATAGTGAGTTCTCTCAAGTTCTGGTTGTTTGAAAGTGTGTGGCGCATCCCCATTTGCTCTCTCTCTCTCCCCTTCCTCCATGTGGAGACGTACTTGCTTCCCTTTCACCCTTCTGTCATGATTGTAAGTTTTCTGAGGCCTGCCCAGCCATGCCTCCTGTACAGTCTGCAGAACTGCGAGTCAATTAAACCTCTTGCCTTCAGTCTCAGGTAGTTCTTTATAGCAGTGTGAGAACTGACTAATACAAATAGTGAGTACTGGACAAAGGGTCTACTCAGGATCAGATTGGTCAGCAATCTGACTATTCTTCAATGCTGTACCAACCCTACTTTGCTCATACCTGGACTTACCTTCAGAAAATGATAACATTCTATTACGTTGGTGCGAAAGTAATTCCAGTTTTTGCTGTTAAAAGTAATGGCAAATATTTTAGTTAAAGACCGTTAAGTCTTCATATTCAACCAAACCTAAATTATGAACAATATAGTGTGAAAAAATTATCTTTTTTTCTTACATATAGTTAAATATAAATGCTCTTGGATCCAGCATAAAATTCTTCTTTCCTTACTTATACGTTTAGGTGCATTAGGTGCATTAAAAAACTGACTTACCTCCCATTGTCCTAACCCAACTTGAAATGAATGATAGACCAAGGGTGTATAAGATACAGAAATTTAATTATATTAAACATACGCACACAAAAAAAGAGAGAGAGAGGGAGAGAAAGAGAGAGAGAGAACTAGAACTGGGAGTTTGAGGGAAAAACAACAGCCACAGAAGATTTAAGTCTCAATAAGCAGTTTTATATGCAATTTCCGCAAACTTATTTTCATTTGCTATAAAACAGCAAACAGCTTGGGAAGAGAAGCCAGAAATATGCACAGAGAAAGCAAAATAGTGTTAAATAAATACTGGCTTGCAAAAAAGAAATTGCAGCCTATATTGAAATATGCTTATCTTATGGTACTTCAAAATGTAATAAATTTCTCTGACAAACAATAATTTAGTTTGAATTTAAAACAAATTCCCCTTTTGTCCTAAGAAAGTGTAATGTTAGACTTTGAAAGATGAATGGTTGTTTTTGCTCAGATACTGGTTATTAGCCACATGACTATGCCCTGGCTAGGCTACTTAGATTTTGTAGTTGTCCTGAGAGAAATTTAGTTAAAGCAATTGTTTGAAAGTTAAGCAAAGATGTCTGAAAAAAAGAGAGATGTTAAAACTTATAAGTGAAAGTTAATGCAATTTCCACTATAAGAAAAAAAGAGATTTCAAGGGAAGAACTTTTTTTTTTTTTTTGGACAGGGGGTTAAAGTAAAACATAGCATGTGTTTAATATTTGAATAATTACTTTTATTAGTGTTTGACTAAATACTCAAAAAGCTCAAAGCATTTAAGGTTATCAGCCAAAAATCAATGAAATCCAAATAATCTTGTACCTGTTCCTTGTTTTATACCAGAATAGAGTAAGATTACATATACACGCGCGCACACACACACACACGTATAATTTTTTACACACATCTATATACACATATGTGTACATTACACAAAAATATTCACACATACACCTATGTCCCTAGGGCAGAGAGCACAAGTGACTGTTTATTTTGCTTATAGAAATTAGAAAAAATGTGGCCACTTATTCATTAAACATCCACTAAATACCTTTATACAGAAGACACTATCCTTCAAATTAAGAATACAGAAATGAATGTTTCTCACAACCTGTTTCTTCATGAGCTTATGGCCTAACAAAGAATATATAGAAGAAAATAAAAAAATTATAATAGTCTTTCTGTAGAAAGACTATTATACCAAATATTTTATTTATGTTTCCCACTGTTCCAGAAATAATATAAGAAAATTAATAATAATAATATGACCTGAAAATGGAACAACATGCAATTATGTTCACTGTAACAATTCAGTAATTTAAAAATATTAACAACTTAAATTCCCAGCAGAGAGAATCATTTGAATTAGCAAGAAAAAAATACATCTTGCACTGCCTTGGAAGCATTTCCATGGAATTATTTTCATAATATAATTAAGAGAAAAACAATACCTAATATAAATCTTTTTCAGGAAAAATAATATGCCTATAATTATTTAGATTGTATATGTATATGTATAATCTCTCTCCACATATATACATAAAAACATGCATTATATGTATGCACATAAACAGACACAGAAAAGAACAGCTGTTTCCATGATAATGTTTATGATTCAGGGAGAAACAACTGACATAATTGCCATTACCGTATGTAAATATTTTTTATTATTTTTGTGTATCCTTCCAATTATTTCTACACGTAAATATAAATAAATATAAATCTATATTCTTTTCAGAGAGGATCAATTTATAGGTTTCTATTTTTATAATAAGTATGCATTACTTTAAATGATTTTTAGGTGATTTCTATTTCTGGCAGTCTGGTGGATTAGATGCTGATGGAAAAGAAGTGGAAATACATAAAATCTAAAGTATACATTTTTCAATTATTTAAATTTCTTACGTATTTACAGGTTAAAAAATAAAATTTTACTCAAAATGTGAACCATGGAAACTCTTAATTCCACCTTTGACCACATTGATACAATTTTCATTCCCCACATACATAGCTTTTGGATTTGTGTGTGTGTGTGTGTGCATCCTTCTAGTCATTTATTTATATACATACAAAAAATTAAATCTACCTTTTAATTTTCCTCCTTATATAGACAAACTATATCATTCTATATATACTGTTATAAACTTCATTTTCTTCCCTAATAAATTCTGGGGGCTTTCCGTATTGCTATATAAAATCCTTCTCCATTCATTATTTCCAGCTGCGTGGTTTGTCATTGTGTGTATGGAATCACATGATTTAACAATCCTCCAATATTTGACTGTTTTATTACATTTTTGCAAGGGATAACATTGTTCATTTGCCATTTTGTATGTGTTAAAGTATATCTACATGATAAATTCTATAAATTAGAAATGCAGGATCAAATAATTCTTTTGTATATATTGCTACCTGGCTATAATGTTCTATCCCCAATATAACAACTGAAAATTGTGTTTCAGTTTACTATTATCTTGCTTTCATTTGAAAGATAATTTTTTGAAGTATGTATTTTTTTAATTTTTAATTTTAATTTTAATTTTTAATTTTAATTTCAATTTTACACATCCTGTACATGTGCAAGATGTGCAGGTTTGCTACACAGGTAAACGTGTGCCATGGTGGTTTTCTGAACCTATCAATCCGTCATCTAGGTATTAAGCCCAACATGCATTAGCTATTTTTCTTAACACTCTTTGTCCCCCAACCCCACCCCTCCGACAGGTCCCAGTATGTGTTGTTCCTATCCCTGTGTCCATGTGATCTCATTGTTCAGCTCCCACTTATATATGAGAACATATGGTGTTTGGTTTTCTGTTCCTGCATTAGTTTGCTGAGGATAATGGCTTCCAGCTTCATCCATGTCCCTGCAAAGGACATGATCTCATTCATTTTTATGGCTGCATAGTATTCCATGTCAAGAAACAACAGATGCTCGTGAGGTTGTGGAGAAGCAGGAATATTTTTACACTGTTAGTGGGAATGCAAATTAGTTCAACCATTGTGGAAGACGGTGTGATGATTCCTCAAGGATCTAGAACCACAAATACCATATGACCCAGTAATTCCATGACTGGGTATATACCCAAAGAAATATAAATCATTCTAGTACAAAGATACATGCACGTGTATGTTCATTTCAGCACTATTCACAATAGCAAAGACAAGGAATCAACCTATATGCCTATCAATGATAAAATGGATAAAGAAAATGTGGTATATAAACACCAAGAAAGACAATTTTTATATCTGAACTGCCTACCCAAGATTGACTGTCTTATAAAAAGACCTTTGTAAAGTTGGAACCCGTCATTATGGGATTCTACCATCAGAATAATGTCAGACAGAAATCCCATCATGCAGAAGAATAAATCAAGAAAATTTCTATGTATTATTTTGGACGCTGGACAAAAGATAAACAAAATCTCTCCAGAGACCTTACAATAGCCAGCCAGCTTTCACAAAGCTTTGCAAATAAATTTAAGATCATCCTGTATAGTACAAAATAAACCCTCAGTGAGGCTTCAATTTAGGGTGGCCTTAGGTTGCTAATATTCCAAACATATTGCAAAATTAAACATATTCTCTCTAGAGAAAGCACTTTCAACCCAGACCTTAAAAAGTAGCTACAGGTAAAGTTCCAAGCAATCTAAAAATCACAAAACACCTAAGAAGATAAGGACTTCGGAGTGAGAGCCAGATGACGAGTATGGAGAAAACAAAACACGTACCAGATTCCAAAACTGCAAGACTTCAAACATTACAAAGTACAAAATAACTATTTTTAATGTATTTACATTAATGAAAGAGAGGTTTAGAAATAATAGCAAGAAACTAGCAGATTGATAAAAACAAAATTATTTTGAAAAAGATGTGTATTATACACACACACTTACACACACACAAACACATAAAATTCATGCGTTTTTTAACAACTGGGTTTCTTTCCCTTCCTTCCTTCCTTCCTGCCTTCCTTCCTTCTTCCCTTTCTTTCTTCCCTTTCTTTCTCTCCTTCCTTCCTTCTTTCTTTCTTTCTCTCTTTCTCTCTTTCTTTCTTCTTTCTCTCTCTCTCCCCCCTCCCTCCCTCCCTTTCTCCCTTTCTCTCTCTCCCTCTCTTTCTCTCTCTCTCTCTCTCTCTGTCTCTCTCTCTTTCTCTTTCTTTCTCTCTTTCTTTCTTTCCCTCTTCTTTTCTTTCTTTTCTTGCTTTCTTGCTTTCTTGCTTGCTTGCTTTCTTTTCTCTCTTGCTCTGTCACCCAGGCTGGAGTGCAGTGGCATGATCTCAGCTCACTGCAACCTCCACCTGCTGGGTTCAAGAGATTTTCCTGCCTCAGCCTCCCGAGCAGCTGGGACTACAGGTGTGCCATACCACACCTGGATAATTTTTGTATATTTTGTTAGAGATGGGATTTCGCCATGGTAGCAGGTCTGTTCTCAAATTCCTGACCTCAGGTGTTCCACCCGCCTCAGCCTGCCAAATTGCTGGGATTACAGGCATGAGCCACCATGCCAAGACAACTGGGATACATTCAAAGAAATGTATTATTAGGTAATTTCACCTTTTATGAGCATCGTAGAGTGTACTTACATAAACCTAGATGGTATACCCTACTATAACATATCTAGGCTGTATGGTACAGCCTATTGCTCCTAAGCTGTGAACCTGGCAGTGTGTCACTCTTTTGGCTTCCCTGGGCCACACTGAAAGAAGTATTGTCTTGGCACTACATAAAATACACTAAAACTAACGATAGCTGAAGAGCTAAAAAATTGCATAAAATTTTCATAATGTTTTGCAAAGTTTGCAAATTTGTGTTTGGTCATGTTCAAAGGCATCTTGGGCTTCATGTGACCCATGATCTTTGGGTTGGAAAAGCTTGCTGTACAGTGTGTTACTAGACTGAATTTTGTACTATACTGAGTACTGTAGGCAATTGTAACACAATGGCAATTATTTGTCCATCTAAAAATATCTAAACATGGAAAAGCTCCAGGAAAATACAGTATAGAGTATTTTTTAAAATACACCTGTAGAGTGCATTTATCACAAATGGAGCTTGCAGGATTGGAAGTTGCTCCAGGTAAGTCAATGAGTAAGTGATGAATAAATGAGAAAGCATAGAACATTATTGTACAGCACTGTAGACTTTATAAATACAGTGCACTTAGGGTACACGAAATTTATTTTAATAGTTATTTCTTTAGTAATAAATTAACCTCAGTTTACTGTAACTTTTTTCATTATAAACTTAAATTGTTTGTAAATGTTTGACTCCTATAGTAACACTTAACGTAAACCACAAACACATTTTATAGCTGTACAAGAGTGTTTTCTTTCTTTATATACTTATTCTGTAAGCTTTTTTCTATTGTTACATTTTACTTTTTTTTTTTTTTTTTTTTTGCTTTTTCAACTTTTTGTTAAAAATGAAGACACAGACACACACATCACCACGGGCCTACGTAAACATCAGGATCATCAGTATCATTGTCTTACACCTCCACATTTTATTCCACTTCAGGGACAAAACACACATGCAGTTGTGATCTCCTATGATAACAGTACCAATAATAACAATGAAAATCTCATCATCCCCTCTTCTCTGCCCTCCTCAGCCTCTAGTAATCATTATTCTACTCTACTTCTATAAGATCAGCTTTTTTTAGATTTTACTAATGATTGAAACCATGTAGTATTTTTCTTTCTGTACCTGGCTTATTTCAGTTAACTTACTATTCATGGTTCGATCATTAATATTGTTCATGAATATAATTAAAAACCTGAATATTTCAGGTTCATTCATGTTACCATAAATAACTAGATTTCATTCTTTTTCTTATTACTGAATTGTACTTTATTGTGTATATATACCATATTTTCTTTGTTCATGTGTTGATAGACACTTAGGTTGATTCCATATCTTGTCGATTGTGAATAGTGCTACCACAAAGATGGGGGTGCAGATATCTCTTAAACATATTGTTTTCCTTTCACTTAGATAAATACCCAGAAGTAAGGCTGCAGGATCACATAGTATTTCTATTTTAAAATTTTTTGAGGAAACTCTCGAGTATTTCCACTGGCTATACAATTTACATTCTCACCAACAGGGTACAAGAGTTTTCCTCTTTTCACTTCAATGCTCGCATCTGTTATTTTTTGTGTTTTGGAAAATAGCCATTCTAATTAGTGTGAGTTATATCTCGTTGTGGTTTTGATTTGCATTTTTCTGCTGATGACTGATGTTGAGTAATGTTGATGTACATTTTTTCTATATACTTTTGGCAATTTGTATGTCTTCTTTTGAGAAATGTCTGTTCAAGTCCTTTGCCCATTTTAAATTCAGATTATTTGTTTTTAGCTCTTCACTTGCTCAAGTTCTTTATATATATATTTTTTAATTAATTAATTTTTTTATTATACTTTAAGTTCTAGGGTACATGTGCATAACGTGCAGGTTTGTTACATATGTATACTTGTGCCATGTTGGTGTGCTGCACCCATCAACTCATCAGCACCCATCAATTCATCATTTATATCATGTATAACTCCCAATGCAATCCCTCCCCCCTCCCCAAGTTCTTTATATATTTTTATAGTAACCTCTTTTCAGATGCACAGCTTGCAAATATTTCTCCCATTGACTAGGGTATTCTTTCACTCTGTTGGTTATTTCCTAGGTCGTGCAGAAGTATTTTACTTAGATGTAATCGTATTTGTGTTATTTTTGCTTTTGCTTCCTAAGTTTTTGAGGTGTTATCCAAAATATCTATGCTCAGAACAGTGACATAAAGTGCTTCCCCTATGTTTTTTTTCCCAGTAGTTTTATATCTTATATTTAAGTCTTTAATCCATTATGATTTGATATTTGGCTATGGTGAGAGATAGTGCTATAGTTTCATTTCTCTGCATATAGATATCCAGTTTCCCCGGAACCATTTATTGAAGAGACTTTTCCTTTCCCAAGCTAATGTGCATTCTAACTAAAGAGGGAGAAAGAGACACAGGGAAGATTCAAATAAATAAAATCAGAGATGAAAAAGGGAACATTACAACTGATACCAAAGAAATATAAAGGATCATAAGAGAATATTATGAAGAAGTATATGCCAACAAACTGGGAAACCTAGCAGAAATGGATAAATTTCTGGAAATGTACAACTTACTAAAATTAAATCATGAAAGAAACTAGAAAATCTGAACAGACCAATATCTAGTAATGAGATTGTATCAGAATTAAAAAGTCTTTCAAAAAAAAAAAAAGCGAGGACCTGATGGCTTTACTGGTTAATTCTACAAAACACTTAAGGAAGAACTAATACCAATTCTACTCAAACTATTTCTTTTTTAAATTGAAGAGGAGATAATTTTTTCAAACTTATCCTACCAGGCTTGCATCACTTTAATACCAAAACCAGAGAAGGTCACAACAAAAAAGGAAAACTACAAGCCAATGCCCCTGAGGGACATAAATGTAAAGATTCTCAGCAAAATAATTGCAAACTAAATTCAACAGCACACTAAAAATATCATTCACCATGACCGAGTTGGGTTCCTCCCAGGGACACAAATAAGGCTCAATGTAAGCCAAATCAATAAATATGACACATCACATTAATAGGATTTTTAAAAGGTGGTTATTTCAATAGACACAGTAAAAGCATTTGATTAAATTCAATATCTCTTCATGATTAAAAGCTCTTAAATTATGTACAGAAGAAATGTACCTGATGTAATAAAGGCCATATATGATAAACCCATAGTTAATACATTAAACAGGAAAAAATGGAAAGCTTTTCTTCTAAGATCTGAAATAAGAAAAGAATGCCCACTTTCACCACTTTTATTCAGCATGGTAATGGAAGTCCTAGCCAGAGCAATCAGGCAAGAGAAAAAAATAAAAGGCATCCAAATTTGAAGGAAGAGGTCAAATTGTCCATGTTTGCTGATGACATCATTGTATGTACAGCAAATTCTAAATATTTGACAAAACATTCTTGGAACTAATAAACAAATTCAGTAAAGTTGTAGGATAAAAAAATCAACATACAAAAATGCAGCGTTTTTACATGTCTGTGGTGAACTGTCTGAAAAAGAAATAAAAATGCAATCCTATTTGCAATACCTACACAAAATACAAAATTTTGGAATAAATTTTACAAAGAAGGTGAAAGATTTCTACAATAAAGACTATAAAGCATTGAACAAAATTGAAAAAAAAAACAAATGGAAACATTCCATGTTAATTTATTGAAATAAGTAATTAATATTGGTAATATATTTATATTACTGCAAGCAAGCTACAGATTTAATGCAATTCCTAATAAAATACCAGTATATTTAGAAAACCCCATCGTCTCAGCCCAAAATCTCCTTAAGCTGATAAGAAGCTTCAGCAAAGTCTCAGGATACAAAATTAGTATGCAAAAATCACAAGCATTCTTATACACCAGTAACAGACAAACAGAAAGCCAAATCATGAATGAACTTCCATTCACAATTGCTTCAAAGAGAATCAAATACCTAGGAATCCAACTTACAAGGGATGTAAAGGACCTCTTCAAGGAGAACTACAAACCACTGCTCAGTGAAATCAAAGAGGACACAAACAAATGGAAGAACATACCATGCTCATGGATAGGAAGAATCAATATCGTGAAAATGGCCATACTGCCCAAGGTTATTTATAGATTCAATGCCATCCCCATCAAGTTACCAATGACTTTCTTCACAGAATTGGAAAAAACTGCTTTAAAGTTCATATGGAACCAAAAAAGAGCCCGCATTGCCAAGACAATCCTAAGTCAAAAGAACAAAGCTGGAGGCATCATGCTACCTGACTTCAAACTATACTACAAGGCTACAGTAACCAAAACAGCATGGTACTGGTACCAAAACAGAGATATAGACCAATGGAACAGAACAGAGTCTTCAGAAATAATACCACACATCTACAGCCATCTGATCTTTGACAAACCTGAGAAAAACAAGAAATGGGGAAAGGATTCCCTATTTAATAAATGGTGCTGGGAAAATTGGCTAGCCATAACTAGAAAGCTGAAACTGGATCCTTTCCTTACTCCTTATATGAAAATTAATTCAAGATGGATTAGAGACTTAAATGTTAGACCTAATACCATAAAAACCGTAGAAGAAAACCTAGGTAATACCATTCAGGACATAGGCATGGGCAAGGACTTCATGTCTAAAACACCAAAAGCAATGGCAACAAAAGCCAAAATTGACAAATGGGATCTCATTAAACTAAAGAGCTTCTGCACAGCAAAAGAAACTACCATCAGAGTGAATAGGCAACCTACAGAATGGGAGAAAATGTTTGCAATCTACTCATCTGACAAAGGGCTAATATCCAGAACCCACAAAGAACTCAAACAAATTTACAAGAAAAAAAACAAACAACCTCATCGAAAAGTGGCCAAAGGATATGAACAGACACTTCTCAAAAGAAGACATTCATACAGCCAACAGATACATGAAAAAATGCTCATCATCACTCGTCATCAGAGAAATGCAAATCAAAACCACAATGAGATACCATCTCACACCAGTTAGAATGGCAATCATTCAAAAGTCAGGAAACAACAGGTGCTGGAGAGGATGTGGAGAAATAGGGACACTTTTACACTGTTGGTGGGATTGTAAACTAGTCCAACCATTATGGAAAATAGTATGGCGATTCCTCAAGGATCTAGAACTAGAAGTACCATATGACCCAGCCATCCCATTACTGGGTATATACCCAAAGGATTATAAATCATGCTGCTATAAAGACACATGCACACATATGTTTATTGCTGCACTATTCACAATAGCAAAGACTTGGAATCAACCCAAATGTCCATCAGTGACAGACTGGATTCAGAAAATATGGCACAAATACACCATGGAATACTATGCAGCCATAAAAAAGGATGAGTTCGTGTCCTTTGTAGGGACATGGACGCAGCTGGAAACCATCATTCTCAGCAAACTATCGCAAGAACAGAAAACCAAACACCACATGTTCTCACTCATAGGTGGGAACTGAACAAGGAGATCACTTGGACTCAGGAAGGGGAACATCACACACTGGGGCCTATCATGGGGAGGGGGGAGGGGGGAGGGATTGCATTGGGAGTTATACCTGAGGTAAATGACGAGTTGATGGGTGCTGACGAGTTGATGGGTGCAGCACACCAACATGGCACAAGTATACATATGTAACAAACCTGCACGTTATGCACATGTATCCTAGAACTTAAAGCATAATAATAATAATAATAATAATAATAAAATAAAATTTATGTGGAATTACAAAACCCTAAATAACCAAAGCAGTCTTGAGCAAAAATAACAAAGCTGGAGGTGTCACACTACGTGACTTTTAAATATAAGCTATAGTAACAAAAATAGCATGGTATTGGCATAAAAATAGACACATAATGCATGTGGGTCATAAAATCTAGATGGTGAGTTGCTAGGTACACTATGACACATGCCCACCTATGTAACAAACTTGCATATTCTGCACGTGTATCCCAGAATGTAAAGTAAAATGTAAAAACTAGAAAAAAAAATAGACACATAGACCAATGGAACACTATAGAGAGTCCAGATATCAACCCATGTACTTACAAACAACAAATAACTTTTCAAGATCAACAATGGAAAAGCCTCATGAGGGAGATACTATTTAATAATGGAAGAAAAAATCACTAAAGGTTCAGAGAGTCAGTATGAGGACTGAATCTGTAAAGATATGTCACTGATGACAAACTTAAGAATAAAATTGTACTAAGTGAACTAAGCATAGCTAAGAAAATACTAGAAATCTAGTTTTCTCACTATAGAATCAA
The DNA here is from genome assembly GCF_009764315.1 of Trachypithecus francoisi. NCBI lineage: Eukaryota > Metazoa > Chordata > Mammalia > Primates > Cercopithecidae > Trachypithecus > Trachypithecus francoisi. The sequence goes on along the minus strand of NW_022681473.1, from coordinate 71,603,108 downwards.
TGAATGCATTTTCTACTATGACATGCTACTTTCACAAAAAAACTCTCAATTTTTAAAATTTCCCTGTGGTAGTTACCTGATTGAGGAACTTTATTTGGAAAATGTAAAAACGTATTACTCATGTATAGCCCATATTGCTCGATTTGTTTTTCTCATTTTGGGTACAGGCATTACCTTGGATTGACCACTCAATAAAATAATAGTCAATCAATGTTTAACATCATTTGATTTCTCATTATATATGAGGAAAAAGTTTGAAAGTCTAAATACAAAAATGCGTAATGCATAACTATATGCCTTTATGGATTATGACAGTGAGGTAAGGGAGGAAGAAAACATTGAGAAAAATAGTAATAAAGTAATAATTCTGCTAGAAAAATTGGGATTAGTGCCTCAGGGAAGAGACTCAGGATAAGATAACCACAATGACAGTACCTATCAGCAGAGTGCTTTACAGGTTAAGAAGTTGTCTTATATGTATTACCTTATAATTTTATTTTAAAATTGAAAACATAAGTTATATAGATATTCAGTGTCTAAAATAATCTCATATAACTGGGAAAATCAAATAGCTTTAGATGTGTCTCTGTACGTGGATAACATTTTGGCAGCTAAAAAAGTGGGCATGTACGGTAGCTCCCACAGAATGTCTTTGATTGGATAATTTCATTAGGCTGTCCCTCAGGTTAAGGGATAAAACCCATAGATATTAATAAAGGTGTGGTCCCACAAAGTTTCCCTCTCTCTCCCAACCTTCAGGTTGTGCAGCCTGCTGTCTCCAGATTTCCCATAGGTCTTTGTAGGCACCCTTCTTCTCTCATAGATCTTTGAATAATAAATTGCTCCTGTTATTTCATGTGTCTTGTTGTGCTGCTTGCTCAGTGTCTCACTCTCTTCCCAGTCAGGGCTCTCCTAGAGGCTGACTATACTGGTGGGAATAAACTGGATACAGATCACACAAGAACCACCAGAGTGTCTGCCAGTATAAAGACATTTCGTATGAGAAGGACACTGGTCATGGGTTGGAGCCTTAGGCTTCAGGCTTTTTGCAAGGGCAAAGTAGTATCCCATGTAAGGCACATTGTAAACATCCACAACCACTTTCCTTGGAGCCCCCCGAGTGCAGAGCTGTAACTTACAGCCACTCTCCAGAGAACCCTTCAGACTAAATTAGAGAGAGAAAGTCACAACAAGGTTGTTTGCCAGAATCAGTTCCTTGGAAACAGAACTAAGAACCCTGTCTTCTTGCTGCCTGTCAGCTGGGAATGTGTATTTGCTCCTAGAGTTGTCCTAATTTCCTTCTCATACTCTTCATATGGCCCTTCTCCAATAATAGCATTTCTAGATCCTCATACATTTCTAAAGTCACAGAATTCTACTATCATATCTCATTGACTCCAGCCAGTGACAGTTCCCCAATTTAAAGAGATCATGTGTGATTAGATTGAACTCAGCTTCATAATCCAAGGTAATCGCCTGTGTAAAGTTCTTTACTTTTAATTACAGTTGAGTCTTCAACAACACAGGCATTAGGAGCACCAACCTCCCCCACATAGTCAATAATCCGTATTTAACTTCTGATTCCGCCAAAACATGGCTGTAGTAGCCTACTGACCAGGAGCTTTACCAATAACATAAGCAGCTGACTTATACATATTTTATGTGTTACGTGTATTATGTATTATATTCTTACAGTAAAAGAGACTAGAGAAAAGAAAATATTATTAAGAAAATCATGAGAAAGGGAGTACTGTTCTGTATTTATCAATACCCAAAATTTATGTCATCTCTTTACAAGATGAATCATCTGTCTAAAATGGTGGACAACAGCAGCTACAGACCTTAATCTATAGTACATATCAAGCAACTCAGCTTTCTCTTGTATGTCATGACTTTTCTCTGATTCTTCTGATTCTTAGGGGCACTTTCAGTACCACTAGCACATTGTGTAAGTCCCATGGTGTTATCCAAGGTTTGCAATATTGCACTAAACACAATGAAAAATACATGAGAACTGAGAGGGATCACCTTTTACTGCAATACACAATTTACTGGACATATGAACCTCTCACACAGAGATGATTACTCTCACATGGGGTTTTAAGCAGATATTTGCCACCCTTGAGCTCACCACAAGAACAACAGAAGGTGACAACAAAATTATTACAGTAGTACAGTATGTACTGCAGTTAATTTAATGCAGTTATGATTTAACACCATACCACATGTATTTACAATTCTCTAGACTGGGAGTGGTAGCATGTAGAGTCTGAGTTTGTTTGTATAAATTCTGTTAAATTTTAACTTTTGATGATAGATTCGTGTATATTTATGGCAGCAAAGGATTAAAAAAGACTATAACTGCATATATTTTGTGCATTCATGACATAATTATATTTTTCCTATTTTTTCAATATTTCTAGGCTACACAGTTGATCTGAGAGCTTTCTCAAATTATTATAAATATCCCCCAATATTTCAATCTATTTTTAAAAATACATGCATAAGTGAACCTACATAGTTTATACTCGTGTCATTCAAGAATCAACCGTACATCTCCAAAGTTTCTTCTTGCCATTTAACAGAAGATACTTAAATATTCCAGAGATTAAAGCATGAAAGTCTGTGTGTGGGAATGGGAACAGGGGTTACATTTTGTTTATCTCAGTCAATATTATAAAAGAAAAAGAAAGATTGTGTAAATATTCCAGATTAATGGAGTCTAAAGATACATTTTGATTAAATTCAATAACTCACCCTATCTATACTGTAGCCTGTACTAGAAGGGGGCAATATCATAAAGAAGATTATTGGATCAATTAACAAAATTAGAATGCAAATGGTACAATACATAAAAGTATTTAATCAAAGTTAGATTTACTACAATTAACTGTCCTGTGGTTACATGAAACAATATTTATTTATTTATAGTTGATTAAAAATGACATGATTGATAGATAAATAGATGGATAGTAAATGAAAAGGCAAATGGGGTAAAATGTTAGAAACAGAGAGTATGTGCAAAGGGTATACATATTATGTACACTTTTTATTTTTTTAATTATTTGTAAACACTGTAAAACAAGTTTGAAATTATTCCAATTTGTTTTATAATTAAAGTGAAACAAACCCATTAGCAGATTTTTTTTAAGTTGAGATAATTTATTTACAGGAAAAATAAATTCTAAGCCCTCATAGAAGTTTTATAGGCAAAAGAAATGATGCCAGTTTGAATCTCAGATATGCAAAGGAGAAGATATCTAGAAATGGTAATTATATGGGTAATTGTAAGAAATCTGTTATTTAAATTTTATATCTATCTTTAGTTTGTGTCATTATCTTATAAGATTTGACTATAAAAATATTGGACTGCTTATGCAAATTAATAACAATGTATTTTGGAGATAATCTTTGTAGAAAAAACTTTTAAGGCAAAAAGAACAAAGTATGGGGATTGGTTGATAAGTGGAATTGTATTGTTTTAAAATATTTCTGTTCTTTGTTAAATAGCATATAACTTGAAAGCAGGCAGTGATAATGAATATTCACATTGTATTCTAAAAAGCAACACACAAGCAAATATATGCACATACAGGCATACACACATGTATACATACACAACAGTAGGGTTAAAATACAGAACATACAATAGAAAAGTAAAAACTGTGAGATTTACCTAGTAGAAAAGAGCAAAGGAGAAAAAGAAAAAAAAACATGATCCCATAGGATGAATAGAAAACAATTCCCAATATGAGAGACTTAACCATGTCAATAATTACACTAACTGTAAATCAACTGAACTAATGTAAATGCAAAAATTATCAGACTGAGTCAAAATGCAAGATCTTCGTTCTTTCCTATTTTTGTGATCTAACACTCTTGAAGAATATCAGTCAATGATTTTGTTAAATGTTCCTCAATCTGTTGTATTCTCATGATTGGACTGAGTTTATACATTTTTGGCAATAATAACAAAAATTATGCCATGCCCTTTTGAGTTAGTCTTATGAAAGTGTAGGGGAAATCTCTTATGGATTTACCTAAGTGGTTAACTTTTTTTGGTGCTCTTCGTTTATTTGGGTACATTCACATTCTTGTATCATTTTCCTTCTCACTGATGAAGTTTATTTCATATTTCTTGTGAGAAACTATTGGTGATAAATGTCTTCAGGATTTGTATGTCCAAAAAAGTCATTATGTCACCTTCATTTTTTTTGTGTGACTATAGAATTCAAATTTGACATTTTATCCTTTTAATATATAAAATATATGTTTTCTGTATTTTCTCTTGCATTGTTTCTGACAAGAATGTGCTATTTATTTCTTTGTTCCTCTGTATGTAATTAATCTTTCTTTTTTTTCTACTTTTAATACTTTATCTTTACCTTCTATTTGGTTATAATATGCCTAGGTGTACTTCTCTTCAATTTTTTGTGTGTAAATCTATATAAGCTCTTCTGATCTGTAATTTATAGTTTTTGTTATTTTTGGAAACCTGAGGGGACAGGCTGCTATTGTTTCAAATAATTGTCCTTCCCTGTCCTCTGTTAACATCAATTACATATATCTTAGGCAACTTCTCACTGATTTTTTTTTTTTTTTTCAGTGTTTGAAAAACCTACCTGTTTCAGTTTGGATAATTTCTGTTATTATGTCCTCAAATTTGCTAATGTTTTATTCTACAATGTTTAATCTGCCATTAATCCAAACCAGGATATTTTTCTGCCTAGGCATTATCATTTTCATCTCCAGGTTTTATATATTTTATGCTCTAAATGTTTAATATTTTTGTAACATTTTAAGCATATTAAGTGCAATTATAAATTACTGTTTTAATAATCTTATCTAAAATGTCAAACATCTGTATTAGTTAATGGTAGATTTAGATGGATTGATATTTCTCTTAATTTTGGATCATATTCCTCCCTGTCGTTGCATGCCTGGTGAGTTATTTTATTGGATGCCAAACATTGTGGAATTTACATTATTAACTACTTGATATTTTTCTGTTGCTATAAATATATACATATCTTTTATTTTTTTCTAGGATGCCATTAAGTTACTTGGAAATAATTTAATCTTGTCAGGTCTTGCTTTTAAAACATGTTATATGGGACAAAGGCAATATTACTCTAGGGATAATTATCCCCTACTAGTGAGGCAAACATTTTTGAATACTCTATCCAATGCCCTATAAACTATGCGATTTTCTACTCTGGCTAATGCCTGATACTATGTTTGGTTCTGTGAGAGTGCTGGGTACTCTTTCTTATAATTATTTATAGTGATTGCTTACTTTCTGTTGCACATTTTTCTCTTACACAAATCCTCTCGATTACTACTCTGCTGAATGCTCAGAGGAGGCCTGTGGAGATCTGAATCCTGTCTCTGAGCGGCTCTTTTCTTTCCGGTGCTTTGCCGTGCAAACTCTAGCCAATTTGTTCTCTCTGGACTCATCACTTTATCTTTTATTCATTGAATCTTTCTAGCTCTGCTAGAATTCTCAAAATCTGTGCTGCTACCTGAAAATAAACTGGGGCAATCATCAGATTCACCTTGTTTGCTTCTCTTTCTCAGATGTCATAAATTGGTTTAATATAGTTGCTGCCTAGGCAGATGTTTCTAGGCATAATACCTCAAACCCACCATCTTTGGCTTAGTTAAAACCTCCCTCCCTAATATGGTTGTTTGCCATATAGCCTGCTTGTTCCTCATCTCACCGAAGCAAAACCCAACATATTGCACAGCTGCCAACTGTAATAAAGCCTAATGTTAAACATCATAGTCACGCAAATAAATTCCCAGCTTCATGTGTGTTATCTTTAAAATAGGCAATTCACAACCCCTAAGGAAAAGCCTAAAGGAAAATTCCTATAGACCTTAAAATAAAGGCATACTCCCAAAGTTTTCCTTTCTCTATCACTCCCTACCTGCTGGTTGAGTTCCCTTACTCCTCCAAACCTCTCCTCGGCCTCCTATTGGCACCCCTAACTTCTCTGGACCTGTGAGTAGTACATTTCTTCTATGTTATACATTTTGCTTTCACGCCCTAATGTGTCTCACCTGAACCTAATTTTCCCCCTAATCGGGGCTCTCCTAGAGAGTGGGTGTGTGGTTTATTGGCATTTTCAAGCCAGACATCAAGACCAAATTACAATAGAAATCTCAACACCAGGGTCATTGATCTTCATTGTCTGATGTCCAGCGACATACAACTTTTAAAAAATATATTTCATCTAATGTTTTTAGTTGTCTTAAGTAGGAGGGTAGGTCCAATCACAGTTAATTCATCTTGCTGGAAGCAGAAGTCTGAATGATTCTATTTGCTTGCAGATGAAAAAACTAATCTATCTGATATAAATTGAAAAAGTCTGCCTGTGGGAGAGAACTGACTGAAAGAGAACGAGCAATTGTTTTGTGGTGATGTAAATGTTCTATATCTTCTGTGGGTGGTTGTTATAGAGGCATATTACAATTGCCAAAACTCATGGAAATTCACACCTAAGATGTGTGCTTTTTATTTTCCATCATGTATGCCACAAAAAATAATTAAAATCGCTATATTTTATTTTGCTCATCCATCTCTGACCTTCAAAGAAAGAAATCAGTCTGACATTCTAGCCCGGGTACTCTTTCCTCCTTCCTCTGCCACCCTCGCCAGTAAGTCAATCCCCACAGACACAGAGAAACAAAGACACAGTTGTTGGGCTCCTTTCCATCATAAAAGAAATTCTGCCTCTTTCATTTCTAGCAGAGATGTAAGTTCTTCAGATATACCCTAACACAGTGTTATGATATACGAAATGCACACTATTCATTAACGTTTGATAAAGTGTAACTCAGTTTGTCTATTCTCCTAAGTGTAGCAGAGAAATGTGTTACTTTTCCTCCCAGTGTTTATTTTAAATATCATTAACAGCCACTTTCACGAAGTTGGTCTGATGGAATACAGTGTTACCAACTTTCTAGCTTTTAAGGGGCAGATTTATTGTCACACCAGTTTTAATGGTTTCTAAGAGTTATTTTATTTATTTATTTATTTATTTATTTTGTTCCAGGGCTACCTGCCCCTCAATTGGGTTTCATAGCTTGGCAGTTATGGCTTCTTAATTTATGATCATGAAGGTTATGGTTTGCAGACTTGTTTTCAATCCATTATTACCTCCCTTAAAATATCTTACAACCTGTCATTATGATAAACAGGGCTGAATAGTAAAGATAGCCTCAGTTTTTGAGAAGATTCCTTGCTTGTTTATATGCATTTTAAAAGGTAACATAAAGCCAATTATACACATTGGCTGTGGATTTCATTTCTATGGTGTTGGGCAGCTGATAATATGAAAAATGTTTGTATTTGGGAACTACTGGGGACAAATTATTTCTTCTCATATGATAGAATAATGCTAATATTATGAACAAAATTTAAAGGGCTAAAGCCAGTGTCTCTAGGGAGGTAGAAAGGCACAGAACCAGGAGGCAAGGCACCGGGGTTCCAGTTCCCTTGCTTCTGTTTGTTAATCTTCGAATCACATATAATTATCACAATATAGTGATAATTATAGTGATAATATAATGATAATGAGCATCAAATACAAAGATAGTATTCTAAAAACTTTCAGAAAAGAAGAAAAATTTACTAAAAACATTTTATTGAGTTTGATATGGACATTAGCTTCTCTATGGCCAGGCACAGTGGCTCCTGCCTATAATTACAGCACTCTGGGAGGAAAAGGCAGGAGGATCACTTGAGGCCGGAAGCTGGAGACATTAGCTCCTCAAAAGCAATGTTAGATATAAAAAGACAAGAAGGTAATATAAGTTTCTTAGTTATTGAATGAAAATGTTATTTGTTGTATAATTTATGTAAAATCTGATTTCCAATCAAATTTTAAGACATAATAAAGTTATTCTCTTAAGAAGAAGCCATAAGAAGTCTTTACCACTCAGTTGCCCACACTGAAAACAATGTTTGAAGAAGTGTTGCGATAATGTGAGAAACAAATCCAGGAGACATTGCAAGAGATAGACACAGCAGAGATAATTACGTATCTTATTGAAGTCTGTTGTCAAGGCAAACACACTCACATAGACACAGTCACGTCTACACATACACATGAAAATAGTTAAGAGAAAGACTGTCTTTAATAATTCAGGATTACAGTAATGTACAATATCAACATAAGTCTTTCTTTTCCTGAGATTTTAAAAAATGTGTTTATTAATTTGTCCTATTGGATCTATTACCAAGTTTTTACATTTTCCTTATAATGATTTAAGACTTGCAGTTTCTTTAGATTTTTGAGATGGCCCATAATTACAGTCATGCACTGTATAACCACATTTCAGTTGATGATGGATTGCATATATGACAGTGATCACAAAAGCTTATAACAGAGCAGAAAAATTCCTATGGCCTAGTAACGTTGTAGCTACCGTAACATCATAACACAACATGTTACTTATGTGTTTGGAGTGATGCTGGTGCATACAGACCTACCACACTGCTAGTCATATACAAGTATAGCACATACAATTACTTAAGAGGAATATAAGCATATTAAGATATTGAGATATTATTAGATACATTTACATAAAAACTACTAATATCTCACATAACACGGAGTAAACCTTGTCCTCAGAGAAGTCATACAGTGTCTTCCATTTGCTCTTCTGAATATAGAATCCACGCTGCAGGCATTAATATTCTATTAATTTATAGTGGCACTAGAAGTGATCGTAAAATAGTGCTATAGGTCATTCTAGTAATATATTTCTGTTCAAAGTCAAGAACACTGACTAATGATGAAATGCCTAAAGCAAACATAGATTGTTAAAAATCATTTAAGTTTTAGAATATGACAAGTTTCTCAAATTTCAAACAAGGTATTGCCGAAAGGTAGAAAGTCAAGTTTTATTAACATTAATTTTTCCACTGGGAAATTTACTGATGCTGACAGCACTGGAGCCACTTGATAGGGATATACACTTTTGTTTAGCTTCAGATTCAAAGACCAAACCACTAGGCTTTCTTTCCAGTATTATTGTTACTAGGAAGGTCAGATAAAGTTTCCTAAATACAAACTGGATCATGCTTCTCACTCAAGAACATTCAATAGGTTTTTCAGTTTAGAATAAAAATCACATCTACACTATAATTTGTCCCTCTCTTCCTCTCCAGCCACAAGTCCAATTTGACCCTCTATTTCAGTCACTATAAACAATTAATGTTTGCCTGGGCCAGTATATCTGTCCATATCATAACTGCATCTCTTTTTATATGGTTTTTTTTTTTTCTTGTGCTTGCAATGCCCCTTTCCTCCTCTGTTGCCCAGATACATTATTTTACTTCAAGCTTTAGAACCATTAAACACTCTACAACTGCTGAAAGCCTCTAGCATAATGCTTGACATATGCTAGGAAAGCATAGTAAAGTTCCAAAACACAAGGTTTTATATGTATAGTGTATATATACATGTATATATATGTATATACATATATATGAGAGACTGGGATTTGAATTGCAACTCTTGCTCCTTTTACCAGTGTGACATGGAAAAATGGCTTAATCTCTTTGAGCCTTGTTTTCCTATTCCTAAAAGTGAGATATGAGAATAATGCCCACCTCAAAGAACTGTTGCCGTGATGAAATCAAACCAGTAAATGTCACAGGTGCTCAATTACTCTGAGATCTTTGGTAACACATGTTATATCTATTCATATTTTGCCTCCATGGTTTCATTTAATGCCTGGAATACTTGAGTTACTAAAAAATGTTACTTTTAAATAAAATAATAGAGATAATGATAATAGTAGTAGTGGTAGTTTATATGAAGACAAAGATGGAAGCTTTCTGAAAGAGGCCAAGAGGAATCTCTGAGTAGAAAAGATATTTAGGAAGATGACCTTTTAAGAAGTGCTTCCCTAAAGTGTTGATAGGCAGAGTGAAAAACTGTGAGCAACAATGTTCAATAACTCTGCGAACAAAATATTCCATATGATTTGGTGGAGAAACATAGGCAACACTGCAGTTTTATGAATGTTTTGTGTGTACTTGATAAAATATGTATGTTCCTCAGTTGTTGAGCATAGCTATATAATTCCAGTGGATCAAGTTTGTTAATTATATATTTTAAAACAAATACATTTCTTTTTTAAAGAAATACTCATTTTTGAGATTTATTATTCAAGGATTGATTTTTGAAATATGCTTTATTTTCCCATTATGAAAATAGATTTACTCTTTTAACATGCTATTTTGGTCAGTTTTCATCTATATATGTTAATTATATGATTAGTTCATTTGAGTTTACTTTTATCAGGTAAATTAAAACTCTTATAAATATATACCTCTTTTTTTTTTTTTTCTGTGTCGAAGTCCACTTTATTTGATAATAATACAGGTTCGCCAGGTTTATTTGATTTTATTTTTACTGTCTTTTTCTTTCAAACTTTTGTGACTTAACGTTTTTAGGTATCTCTTTTAAATACCAGAATTGCATTTAAGAAAAACAAATACAAATTTGCAACACACACGCACAAATACTATATTTACCTCTTCACTGATGAATTTGCTAGAATAATTTTATATTTTGACTCATTTTGAACATTTTATTTGATGTTATTTTTTATTCTCCCTTTTTCATTTACTACTCAAGCTCCAGTCTCCACCTACCCAACTCCCATTATTTTGTTTTGTTTTGTTTTAGTTAAATTTGGTGGGGTTTTTTTTGCTTATTTGTGTTTTTTAATTGCATGTTTTTCTTCTACCAATGTACAAATCATGTAACCTAGTCAAATAATTTAAGGTACTTTAATATTTTAACATGCTTATTTAATTTATTGAAGCCTAAAATTATTCAATACTTCTAGTCTTTTCATCACAATTTAATTGTCACTTCTGCTAACCTACATGACCCATATTTTAGTTATAGTATGATTTTTCTTTTGCTGAACAAGTAAGACGGTACTTTTATTCTTAAACTCTCAGTAGTATTTAGCTTTTTATTTACATGTTGATCACGTTCTTCTCAATGTTGACTTTTCTTCTTGTACGACATTCCCCTGAAGATGTATTTCTTGCTAACAGGAAATATGTCTTAGAAGTACCTTTAGTGAAAAGTAAAAAAGCAAAAATCTCTTAATAGTAATTTTTTGTTTTATTATATTTAATTTTCATTAGCAAGTATTTAATTTGGTAACTGAATGAATTTCTAAGTTGAGAATTTATTTTATTTTAGTAACGAAGATTTTCTTCCATGATCTTCTAGGTTGCAGTGGTCTAGTCTTCTGGAAATCTAACATTTTTATCTGTCAAACTATTTTTATTGGCTTTGTAGATGATTTGACACTCTGGCTGTTTTTACATCTTTTTTATTTTGCCTTTGGTGCTTTGAAGTCATTTCTGTAATGCGCTTAGACATTGATATATTATAATTTATTCTTCTTAGAATTCCTCATCTTACTGGATTCAATAATTATGATCTCATAAAATATAAAATATTTTCGATGAATAACTTTCTAGATATTTTTGGGCCACAATATCAATCACTACTTAGTCTTTCTAAAACTCCAATATGTTACACACTAAATGTTCTTATGTTATTCTCCATATCTCTTAAGCCCCATTAAACATTTTAGTTTCCTTTTTCATTTTTGAAAATATCTTATTACTTTGTTATTCTTTTAGTGTCTTTTATTTCTTTAAATCTTTAACACGTTTATTTCAAATCCTACATGCACTAATTGTTGGCAGCAATAATAGCTTGTTTATTCCACTCATGCTATTTATGGCTATTTTGCTTTGTGGTTTTAATTTAAACTAATATGATAGGAATTTGTGTTTCAGAAAATTTGAGTCCCAAGTTTAATGGAGGATTTGTATTTGCCCTCCCCAGATACATGAGGACGTTACCATGCTGGTATGTCTTTAAACTGAACTTTTAATTTATTTTCTTTTAGGTTTAACAGGAATTATGCATTTCACAAACGTTTGGAGGTGAGTTAATTTTTAAAGATTCTTGGGAGAATTTTTCAATCTTCTCTACTCTAGTCAAGTTCTTAACAGGCGTGTTTCTTTATGTCCCTTTCCATAAGGGGAAAGCTTCCCTATTTCACCTATTGCAGTTATCACCCTGGATGAAATCATATTTATGTTGGAAGAGGTCTTAAATTCAATTATGCATCCCATTCAGTCTTTGTGACTTATTTTAACCAGAAGAATTTCATTTTTTAAATTCTTTTTTATTTTTAAATTTGTAATTATAATGTATTCTTAATAATATACATATTTATGGGGTACATGTGATGTTTTACTACAGACATACAATGTGTAATGATCAAATCAGGGTAATTGTGGTACCCATCATCTCAAACTTATCATTTTTTTGTGTTTTGAACATTCCAATTCTATCCTTTTATAATAGTTATTTTTAAATATACATTATTGTTAACTATAGTCATCCTATTATGCTATCGAAAAATAGATCTTATTCATTCTACCTAGCTGTATTTTTGTATCTATTAACTATCAGCTCTTTATCCCCACCCCGCCCTTACTACCCTTCACAGCCTCTGGTAGCCAGCATTATACCCTCTATATCCATGAGTTCATTTTTTTTTAAGCTTACACATATGAGTCAGAATATGTGATGTTTATCTTTTTGTGCCAGGCTTATTTCACTTAACACAATGAACTTGACATAACATATTTCACTTAACATAATGTCCTGCAGTTCCATCCATGTTGTTGCAAATGACAGGATTTCATTCTTTTTACAGCTGAATAATATTTTATGTGTATATGTACCACATTTTCTTTATTCATTCATCCATTTACTGGACAACTAAGTTGATTCCATATCTTGGCTGTTGTGAATAATACTGCAATAAATAATATTATTATTTTACAGTATGTTTATATTTACAAGCATTCTTAAATATAGATGAAAGTGGAGAATAAATGCATGGACAAAAATTATCAGTCACTGGTGTGTATGTACATACTTCAGTCTTATTGATTTCACTAATAATTTTTGGTCCCTTAACATATTCAAATCAGCTAACTGTAGAGTCCCAGCTACAGGTATAGCATGAATATGTATTCATTTTAAAAATCTCAGTCATATTCAATGGCATCTCATTTTTTTCCATTAGCACTGATGGCAGATAGACAAAAAGTTTATTGCAAGTTTAATGTACATGAAAAGATGGTTTGAATTATAGTGGCTTACTGTCAAAGTGTGTCGTGAGCCAATGTAAAACCATATCTAGCATAGGTAGATCAAAAATATGTGAACCTAAATGTAATCAACATGATATTTCCATAATCATCATTAGCATAGTAGCCAATTAAGCTAATTTTCTTTGCATCTAATCTAACCAATATGCTGTAAATGTTTTACAGAGAAGGAAATGTTTTACATTTCCCATTCTCTGAATCTATTTCTGTGAATTAGCAAGAATCCCTCACTTCTATAGGCAATACCAAGCTAAAGTCACACAAATTATTTTTAGCATCTTGGCCCCATGCGCTATTCATCTCCAAATGGTTTAATAGCTTTTGTAAGTTTGTCGTATCATTTATTACCAAGGGTGAAGCAGAATACATCCTAAAAAGAGAACTTTTTCCATAAAACTCTATATACCAGCATTTCAGAAAAACTCTAGGCCGCAACTCTTTTTCAAGTTCCTAAGCCTATTTTGCTGTGTAGTACAGTCCCTTTTTGTTGTTGTTGTTGTTGTTGTTGTTAATCATTCAATTATTATTTACTTCTCTATAAAGGTTAGGTTCAACTTTTCATTTCCATATTGTCTCTAATTCTCAGAATGGCTTTTGTTTGTGGGTGCAGCCTTTGTTGCTTCTTTTGCTATAGAACCATTATTTGCATAATATCTCTAGAGACCTTAGAAGCCTGGCTTCAAAGGACTGTCCCCACCCTTGCTTGTTCAAGAGAAGCTTTAGAAAATGTGCCAACAAATATCCAAGGGAAGATGTATTAGTGAAAGTTTGTCCAACAGCCATACCAGCCTTCCACCAATCAAATTAATCTAAGCTCTGTTTTGGTTTAAATAACGCCACAGCAATTATGCCCACTACACAACATTTATTTGGATAAAACACACCTAGTATTTGACACCAGTAAAGTTTTTACTCTCTCACCTTAAGAAATCAGTCTCCCTTCTTATGTCTATAAATAAACATCATGTGACTGCTTTAGTTTCCCTTTTGTGACTAGCTGAGAGCCCTTTTTTTCACTTTAATTTTTTAAATCAATTGGATATATAATGTTTGTACATATTTAAGGGGTACATGTGATATTTTAATAGGAGCCTACAATACATAATGATCAAATCTTGGTAAATAGGATATCCGTCATTTCCAACATTTATCATTTCTTTGTGTTGGGAATATTCCAAATCCTTCTATTTTGAAATATACATTAAATTATTTTTTATTGTACTCACCCTATTGTACTACCAAACAGTTGATCTTTATTCCTTCTCTCTAACTGTATGTTTGTATCAACTAACCACAGCCATCTATTCCCCTTCCACATTACTCTTTCAAGCCTCTAGTAACCATCATTCTATTCAATACCTCCATGAGATCAAGTGTTTTAGCTATCACATATAAGTCAGAATATGTGACATCTGTCTTTTAGTGACTGGCTTACTTAACATAATGGGCCATAATGAGCCCATCCATGCTGTCACAAATGACAGGATTTCATTATTTTATAGTGGAATAGTGGAACAAAAGTCCATTAAGTATATATACTACCTTTTCTTTAATCATTTATCCATTGATGAACAACTAGGTTGATTCCATATCTTGGTTATTGTGAACAGTGCTGCAATATATATGGGGGTTCAGATATTTATTTGATATACATATTTCCTTTCTTTTGAATACATACCCAGTAGTGGAATTTCTGGATCACATGGTAATTCTATTTATAGTTTTTTGACCAATCTTCACATTGGAGAAAGGAAAGTCTCTTCAACAAATGATGCTCTGAAAACAATATTCATGTGTAAAAGAATTAAACTAGACCTCCCTCTGTCAAGATTTATATAAATTAAATAAAAATGAATTAAAAACTCAAATGTAAGAACTGAAACCTTAGAAACACTAGAAGAAAACATTGAGGAAATGCTTTAGGACATTGGTCTAGGCAAAGATTTCTTGAGTAAGACCTCAAAATCAAAGGGAATCAAGCAATATTGGACAAATGGGATCACTTCTAGCTAAAAAGCTTCTGCAATGCAAGGGAAACAATCAAAAAAGTGAAGAGACAATGTACAGAATGAGAGAAAATATTTGCAAAACTATTCATCTGACAATTAATTAATAACCTTAATATATAAGAAGCTCAAAAAAGTGGATAGCAAATAGTAATAATAATAACCCAATAAAAATTTAAGCAAATGATTTGAATTGATATGTTTTTAAGAGAAGACATATACATAGCCAGGAGGTATATGAGAAAATGTTCAACATCAGTAGTCATCAGGGAAAGGCAAATCAAAATAAAAATGAAAAATCATCTCACCCCAGTTAAAATATTTTTTATCCAAAGGACAGAAAATAACAAATGCTGATGAAGATGCAGAAAAAGGGGAATGCTTGTACACTGTCGGTAGGGATGTAAACTTAGTGCAACCACTATGAAAAAACTTTGCTTTTTCTAATCAGTTCACATTGATATATTCGTCATTGGAATCTAGAGTTGGTATGTTTCTTTATTTCTTTAACTTTGGTCTTGAACTTTTCTTTGTGTGCTTGTGTCCAATTGTAATAAGCCTATGTATGTCTAGTTGGTAGAGGCCCTTTATGTTTAACACTAAACTGACCTAATTAAGATTGATGACAAGACACTAGAGGAATGGGCAGTCCTCTGTGAAACCAAAGGAGAAAATCCTATGAAGCGATTGAGTGCAGTTTTGTAGTATTTAAGGAGTGTGGTAATCTCAGGCCATGGATTTCATTAAAGAGTACTTCAAATGCAAGATATGAATAAGTAAAACTTAGTTTCATAAAAAAATTTTTGAGATGTAAGTAATTAAAGGAAATGCATCACCAGCAGACAATTCATACATTTTCCCAAAGTAAAAATTCCCTGTGATCTTACCATCTAGAAGATCAGATTTACATTTTATTTACATTCCATGACTTTCCACAATGAATTCACTTAAAAAGTATATTTGTACTGAGAGCAAAGGTGACTCAATAAAAATAGAAAGAAACAGAATCACAAAAGAGAATCTATCAGAAACACATGCAATGTCAGAATCTTGCTAGCCTTACGGAAACTTAAGGAGATTGCCTTCTTAATAAAGACAGCTCCATGTTCACACATACAGCATGAACATCACTGTGACTATCTTGTATAAGTTTGACATGAACCCTGCATGTGATATGATACCTATAGTGATCATAATATTCAGCTAAAAGTGGCATATAATTTGATTTTTTTTAAAGTTGGAAGAGACAATCTGTCAAACATAGTTTGAATGACAAAATAAAGGGAGTTTTTTGGACACATTTGAGGTTCTTAAGCTTTCTTCTCATGATAAGCCCTTTTCTTCTCTTTACAAAAATTAACCACAAATTCATCAAAAGTAAAAAAAGACAATTGAGAATATAGTGAGTTTCTTGTCACTACTATTGTAAAACCAGAGACTTGACCGTTGTTAAAATTGTTTTCTGGGGATTCAGACCCTGGGAGACTGAAGGAGGTGAAAGATTCCCATAATGTATTATGCATGAATTATAACCTGGAGGTCATTTTAAAAATACAGAGTGCACGGCTACATTCATGAACTATTGTATCAGACTATTTTAAGAAAGGAAACTAGAAATCCAGTGAAAGTAAGTTCCTCAGTCTAGGCCTCAAGAGACTTTTCCGATTCTACTTTTGCGGCTCTTGGAAATTTGCCACTGGAAACAGCTCAAGACTGCTGTGTTACATCATGGGATATATTTGTTCCAGTCACAGATAATGCTCCAATAGATAGCCAGCCAACTGCCATACATGTGAGTGAGGACATCCATGAGCAGCCAGCCCCCTGCCTATTTACACACTTATGAGCAGGCCTAGCTGAGATCAGCCAACAATCACCCAAGCCAGAAAAATGGTCAAAGTTGTTAAGTTAAATATATTGTTGTTGCGTTAAGACAAAATTTTAAGGTAATTTGTTTAATAGCAATAGAATAATTAATATTGCAAACATTGTGTCTTTTCAATCACTGCTTGATATAATTCTTCTAATATAATGTTCTTCTGGATTCTGCAGAAAACATTCTCTATTCATAATTTTTTCACTCAGACTGCTTATAGAGTT
This sequence comes from Trachypithecus francoisi, assembly GCF_009764315.1. Classification (NCBI taxonomy): domain Eukaryota; kingdom Metazoa; phylum Chordata; class Mammalia; order Primates; family Cercopithecidae; genus Trachypithecus; species Trachypithecus francoisi. The sequence goes on along the minus strand of NW_022681473.1, from coordinate 71,585,765 downwards.
TTTGTCTTGATGATATGGTTTGGCTTTGCCCCCACTCAAATCCCAACTTGAATTGTATCTCTCAGAATTCCCATGTGTTATTGGAGGGATCCAGGGGAAGGTAATTGAATCATGGTACTGGTATTTCCTGTGCTTTTCTTGTAATAGTGAATAAGTCTCACGAGATTTGATGGGTTTATCAGGGATTTCCACTTTTGCTTCTTCCTCATTTTCTCTTGCCGCTGGCATGTAAGAAGTGCCTTTCACCTCCTGCCATGATTCTGAGGCTTCCACAGCCATATGGAACTGTTAAGTCCAATGTTTCCTGATACTACATGCCCAGGTGAAGTTGATTTGTGCAGGTTCTATGGCACTTTATATTCAATTGTGGTTTTTCATGTGTTTCATTATTTTGTGCCCCTCTCCAATCCTGTCAGCTGTCATGCCTAATAAGAACTACTGCAAGCACCTGTTAATCTGCCCCCAGATTTTCTCTTTGCTTTCAGAAAAGTTAACAGCTGTCAGCACAGCCTTCAACAGTAGCAACCTAGCGGCCTGGACTGCACCATTCAACAGGAGACAACAATCAATTTGTGCCCCAATTGCCTAAAGTGGTAACCTGCTCACTGACACACACCTGCATTTGTTTTCTTTCATTTTCTCATTTCTCTCACTCCCTTACCTGGTCTCACAACATAAAGGAACCCCTTGAATTAAATTTTTGTCCTGGATCAGGTTTGGGGGAACCCAACCTAAGACTGTGGTCATTCATGTGTTGAATATTTATATCCTCTACTAGATTCTGACCTCCTCCAGGAATGTAGGTTCTTTTTTTTTTTTTTTAGAAGAAGTCTCACCACTCTGTTGCCCAAGCTGGAGTACAGTGGCACGATCTCGGTTCACTGCAACCTCCACCTCCTGGGTTCCGGCAATTCTCCTGCCTCTGCCTCCCAAGAAGCTGGGACTACAGGTATGCGCCACCATGCCTGGCTAATTTTTGTATTTTTAGTAGAGACGGAGTTTCACTATGTTGGCCAGGCTGGTCTTGAACTTCTGACCTCGTGATCCACCCGCCTCAGCCTCCCAAAGTGCTGAGATTACAGGCATGAGCCACTGCACTAGAGCCCCATATCTTATTATCTCTACATTAATCATGTTATCTGGAACGTTAGTGTTCAATAAATTTTGGTTAAATGCTGTTAGTATTTTTTTCATGGAACTTTTAGTTCTATAATTTCTTTTAAAGAAGTTTTGGAAATTATGTATTATTTGTGTAATTATTTTCCCACCCCACATCCCCAAAGCTAATATTACATAATTGGGCATGGAATTAATGAGTTAAAATATATATATTACTAAAATGTCAAAAGGTCCCAGTAAGAAAAATTATCTACTTCCCTGTACTCAGGCAAATTTTTATACTTTTATTATTGCAAATGTCAAATTTTTCAGCCTAATATATATCAGTTTTCCCCAGAGCAGAGGCTTTCATTTTTTTAAAAAGCATATTAGGCAACTATTATAGTTATAATCATAGTAAAAATAGACATACGTTAAAGTGATTAAGAATTTAATACATTTAAAGGATTTAATAAAATTATGGAGTTAACTTCTTTCCTCTGCTATATGATAAATATATTATTATATGGGTTAAAGCCTTTTAACTTAAGTTTTCTTACTTGTAAAATGCAAAAGAAAGTAATACTTAACTCTTCATATCATTATAAGAATTAAATGAGGTAATATAAGCAAAGCATTTAGTACAAGCCATGGCACACTTTATGCAATCATTAAATGGTAACAGTAGGTTTGGGAAACACAAAGATAAATAAAAAATGAATTCAGCTCTCAATAATATTATGCCTAATAAGCAAGAGTAAACATGAACACTACTAACTAATGCAAATTTGAAAATGAAAGTGTAAGAAAGTAAAAGAGAAAATGCTGTACTAGTTCATTTATATCCATTTGATAGAATCTAGGAAACTTTCTAGAGGAAGTGATGCTTATGCTAAGCCTTGATGGATACATATAATTTGGACAAGGAAAGAAGTATGCAAAATCCATGTCTCATTGAGCAAACATCTTAGATATCCTTATATAGTATTTATCAAATAATGGTAAAAACTGAGTTAGATATGATAGAAATCACATTATCTGACTTTAAGTTATACTATAGAGCTAGAGAACCAAAACAGCATGATACCGGCAGAAAAACAGACAGAGAGACAAATGAAACAAAATAGAGACCCAGAAATAAATTTATACATCTATAGTGAACTCATTTTTGACAAAGATGCTAAGCACATACACTGGGGAAAGTACAGTCTCTTTACTAAATGGTACGAGGAAAACTGTATATCCACATGCAGAAGAGTGAAACTAGACTACCATCTCTTACCATATATAAAAATTAAAATAGGTTAAAGACTTAAATCTAATACTTCAAACTATGAAACTAGTACAAGAAAACGTTGGGGAAACTCGGGATCATTGGTCTGGGCAAAGATTTCTTGAGTAATACCCAAAAGACATAGGTAATCAAAGCAAAAATAAACAAATCGGATCACATTAAGTTAAAACATTTCTGCACGGCAAAGGAAACAATGAACTAGGTGAAGAGACACACCAGCAGAATGGGAGGAAATGTTTGCAAACTATATATCTGACAAGAGATTAATAACCAGAATATATAAGAAGCTCAGACAATTCAACAAGAAAAGAAACCTGATAATCTGGTTTCGAAATAGGCAAAAGATCTGAATAGACGTCTCCCAAAAGAAGAAATACAAATGGTAAACAAGTATATGAAAAGGAGTTCAATATCATTGATCATTGAAGAAATGAAAATAAAAACTGCAATGAGATATCATCTCACCCAGTTAAAAGTGGCTCTTATTCAATGACAGGCAAGAACAAATGCTGCCAAGGATGTGGAGAAATGGGAACCTGAATTCTTACAATGTTGGTGGTAATGTATAATAGTATAGCTACTATAGAGAACAGTATGGAGTTTTCTACAACTAAAAATAGAACTACCATATAACCTAGCAATTCTCCCTGCTAGAAAAGAAATCAGTACACTGAAGTGATATCTACACTGTCATGTTTATTGCATTAGTATTCACAATAGCAAAGATTTGGAATCAACCTATATATCCAACAACAGATGAATGGACAAACAAAGGTGGCACGTATACACAATGAAGTACTATTTGGATGTATGAAAGAATGAGATTTTGTCATTTGCAAAAACATGGATGGAACTGGAGGTCATTATGTTAAGTGAAATAAAACAGGCACAGAAAGGCAAACTTTGCTTGTTCTTACTCAATTGTGGGAGCTAGCAAACTAATTGTACTCATGGAGGTACAGAGTAGAATGATGGTTACCAGAGGTGGGAAGATTAGTGGTGCAGGGACAGTGGGATGGTAGGTACAAATACACACTGAGATAGAATGAGTAAGATCTAGTATTTGATAGCACAACAGAGTAATTAGTCAATGATGATTTATTGTACATTTGAAAATAAAGAGTATAATTGGAATGTTTACCACAAAGAAATGATAAATGTGAGGTGATATCTATATACCCCATTTGCCCTGATGCAATTATTATACATCATATGCCAGTATCAAAATATCTCACATATACCGTAAATGTATATACCTGTTATGTGCCCATAAAAATTTTTAAAAATTAAAAACTGGATTAGTAATATTAAATTTTTTACATAATAAATACAAATGCCCATTTTAAAATGATTTTCTGGTATGTGTTTTCTGTACTTCTGTGTGTTTATTTCAGTAAGACATTAAAATATTATAACTTATTCTACCAGGCATAAATATGACAAAATACTAAACAAAGTATAGAGAAAACAAAATTTCTTTCATTCACAAAAGCCCACTGCTAAGAATTTCAGATTCAGCCTCTTCAACTCCAAGGTATCTAGCATAGATTACTAACAGACACAGAAAACGATGCATAATTTCTTCAATTACTCTGGCTACCTACTTCTTGATATTATACATAATGACAAAGATTCAGGGATTGATTTTTTAGGATATCATTTTTAAAGGAGTTTTTAGAAGAAAATCATATCAACTAATCAGCCATCTATTCATCATTTAACATGACAGAACTGAGGAAAAATCCTTTGGGAGAATAAAAAAATTACAAAATCCCCATGGACTCTAAGTCTAGTTACTCCTTTTCATATCTTTTAAATGCTTGTACCTGGAAATTTATCTAACAGTCCAGACTTTTAGCACAGAAACTCTGGGATAGTTTACAAAGAAAACCTGGCGAAAAACAAGAATTAACCCACAGAGTGTTCACATAGTTAGAATAATAATATTAGATAACATTTGAATATCGTTTTATCTATTAAGCCATCATAAAACATACAAGTCTTTAATTTTAATAATGATAAAGTAAATTGTTTAAAGAAAATGTTAAGATGTTCAATTTTAAGATGAGGAAATTGAAGCTTAGCAAAACTGTAGAGAAGGTTAATCTAGATACAATGGCAGGACTTCCTTATCAATAAAGTCACAGGTTAGAAATCCCAGATTTTGGATTCTTTTTTTTTTTTTTTTTTTTTGAGACGGAGTCTTGCTCTGTCGCCCGGGCTGGAGTGCAGTGGCCAGATCTCAGCTCACTGCAAGCTCCGCCTCCCGGGTTTACACCATTCTCCTGCCTCAGCCTCCGGAGTAGCTGGGATTACAGGCGCCCACCATCTCGCCCGGCTAGATTTTTGTATTTTTTTAGTAGAGACGGGGTTTCACCGTGTTAGCCAGGATGGTCTCGATCTCCTGACCTCATGATCCGCCCATCTCGGCCTCCCAAAGTGCTAGGATTACAGGCTTGAGCCACCGCGCCCGGCCGCTTGGATTCTTTATAGAGACCTGAATTTGAATCACAAGTCTGCCATTTACTAATTGTGTAACTTTAATCAGTTTGCTTAACTTCTCCATATTTTAAAAAAATTGTTATCGATACATTATATTTAACACATTTATGAGGGTACACGTGATATTTATCTATACACATAGAATATGTAATAGTCAAGTCAAGGTATTTGAGGTATTCATCTGTATTAGTCCATTCTCATGCTGCTATAAAGACATATCAGAGACTGGGTAATTTATAAAGGAAAGAGGTTTAATTGACCCACTGTTTCACAGGGCTGTGGAAACCTCAGGAAACTTAAACAATCATAGTGGTAGGAGAGGCAAACATGTCCTTCTTCACATGGTGGCAGGAAGGAGAAGTGCTGACCAAAGCGGGAAAAGGCCCCTTATAAAACTGCCAGCTCTCATGTGAACTCATTCACAATCACGAGAACAGTATGGGTAGTAACCACCCCTATATTTCAATTACCTCACACCAGGTCCCTCTCAGTACACATGGGGATTATGATAACTAAAATTCAAGATGAGATTTTGGTGGAGACACAGCCAAACCATATCACTATCACTTTCGGTATTTATCATTTCTATGTGTTGGGAACAAATCAAGTCCTCTCCTTCAGCTACTTTGATATAAACAGTATATTGTTGTTAACTACTGGCAGAGTCATTCTACTCTGCTATTTAACAATAAAACCTACACCTTTTATGTGACTGTACGTTTTTACCCATGAACCTACCTCTCTTCATTCACCCTTGCTACTGACCTCCACTTTCCATCCTCTAGTGTATATCATTCTGCTTTCTACCTTTATGAGATCAACTATTTTGCCTCCTACATGTGAGTGAGGGCATGAGATATTTGTCTTTTTGTGTTGGTTTTATTTCAGTGAACATAATGACCTCCAGTTCTAAACATGTTACTGCAAGTGACATGACTTTATTCTTTTTTATGGCCAAATGATATTCCACTGTGTATATATACCACATTTTCTATGTTCATTCATTCACTAATGGATGCTTAGGTTGACTTCATATATTTGCTGTTTTGAACAGTGCTGCAATAAATATGTGAGTGCAGGTATCTCTTTAATATACTGATTTATTTTTCTTTGGATAAATATCCAGTAGTGGGACTACTCGATCATATTGTAGTTCTAATTTAAGTTTTTTGAGAAATCTCCTTACTATTTTCCATAGTGACTATATTAATTTACATTTCCACCAGCAGTGTATCGGTTCTTTTTTCTCTGCATCCTTACCAGCATCTGTATTTTTTGTCTTTTTAATAAAAGCCATACCATTCTAGGGGTAAAATGATACCTTGTTGTGGTTTTAATTTGTGTTTCCTGATGATTAGCATTGTTAAGCATTTTTCATTTATCTGTTGGCCTTTTGTGTGTCTTTTTTTGAGAAATTTCTACTTATTTCATTTGCCCGCTTTTTAATGGAATTATTTGTATTTTTTTATTGTTGAGCTAGTTTTATGAGTTCTTTGTATATTCTGGATATCTGGATATTAGTCCCTTGTTGGATGGCTACATTGTAAATATTTTATCCCATTCAGCAGATTGTCTTTTTACTCTGGTGATTGTTTCCTTTGCTGTGCAGAAGCTTTTTAGTTTAAAACAGTACTATTTATCTATTTATGTTATTGTTGTCTGTGTTTTAGAAGTTTTAGCCATAAATTATTTGCATACACCAATGTCCTGAAGAGTTTTCCTATAATTTCTTCCAGTAGATTTATTACTTTTGGTCTTATGTTTAAGTATTTAATCTATCTTGAGTTAGGTGTTGCATATAGTGAGAGGTAAAAGTCCAGTTTCATTCTTCTGCAAGTGGATATCTAATTTTACAGTACTAGTTATTGAAGATGATGTCCTTTTTTCATTGTATGTTCTTGATGCCTTTCTCAAAAAAAATCAGTTGTCTATAAGTATGTGGATATTTTGGGGGGTCCTATAGTCTATGCTATTAGTCTGTGTTTCTGCTTTTATGCCAGTATTATGCTGTTTTGGTTACTATAGCCTTGTAGTATAATTTGAAGTCAGGTAATATGATGCCTCTGGCTTTGTTCCTTTTACTCACGATTACTTTGGCTATTCAGGCTCATTTTTGTTTCATATAAAATTTAAGATTGTTTTTTCTATTTCTATAAAAAGTGATGTTTTTATATGAATTGCATTGAATCTGTATATAGCTTTGGGCAGTATAATTATTTTAACAGTATTCTTTCTTTTCGTAAGCAAGGGATTAATTCTTTCTTTCCACTCATTTGTGTCCTCTTTAATTCCTTTCATTAGTGTTTTGTATATTTCCTTGTAGATGTCTTTCACCTCCTTGCTTAAAATTCCTGGGTATTTTTTGTAGCTACTGTGAATGGTACTGCCTTCTTAATTTCTTTCTCAGCTGTTTTATTGGTGAATAGAAATGCTACAGATTTTTGTATATTTATTTTGTATCTTGCCACTTTGCTGAACTTATTTACCAGGACTAAGAGGTTTTTTGCTGAAGTCTTTCAGTTTTTTCTGGATATGAGCATATCATCCGAAAAAAGGGACAGCTCAACTTCTTTGCCAATTTGATGGCTTTTATGTCTTTCACTTGTCTGATTACTCTGAATAGGACTTCCAGTAATATGCTGAATAGGAATGCTGAAAGTAGACATCATTGTCTTGCATCAGTTCTTACAGGAAAAATTTTCAGCTTTTCTCCAGTCAGTATGATGTTCTTTGTGTGTTTGTTGTATATGGTCTTTATTATCTTGGGGTATGTTCTTGCTACGTATAGTTTGTTGAGAGTTTTTCTCATAAAGGAATGTGTTTTATCAAATGCGTTGTGTGCATCCATTGAGATAATCATATGGTTATTGTTTTTTATTCTGTTGATGTGATATATTGCGTTCATTAATTTGCGTATGTTGAACCATCCTTGAATTCCTGGGATAAATCCTGCTTGGCCACGTCTTTTTGACGTGTTGCTGGATTCAGTTTACTAATATTTTGTTGAGAATTTTTACTTCTAAATTCCTCAGGGATTTGGGCCTGTAGTTTCTTCTTATTGTTATGTTTTTGTCTGGTTTTGGTATCAGGGTAATAGTGGCCTCACAGAATGATTTAAGGATAATTCTCTACTTTTCATTTTTTGGAATAGTTTGAAGATAATTAGTTTTAGCTCTTCAAAGGTTTGGTAGAATTTGGCAATGAAGCTATCCATCTTGAACTTTTCTGGGTTTAAAAACTTTTTATTACAGCATTAATCTCATCACTCACAATTGATATGTTCAAGTTTTCTCTTTCTTCCTGATTCCATCTCAGTAGGTTGTATGTGTCGAGAAATTTGCCTCTATTCTTTATTTATTTTAGTTTGTTATTGTATAGTTATTTGTTTGTTATTGTATAGTGGCTCATGGTAGTCTCAGACGCTCTTTTTAAAATTCCTGTTGTATCAGTTGTCATGTCTCCTTTTTTGTTTCTGATTTTGTTTATTTGAATGTTCTTTATTTTTCTCTTGGTTAGTTTAAGAAGCAGTTTATTGGTTTTTTTCTACTTTATTCAATAAATTATTTAGTTACAGTGTGTATTTTTATAATATCTCTTTTGTGAATTTCTTATTCATATCCTGCATTATTTTTCTGATTTATTTGTGTTATTTTTTAGTATTCTCTTGTATCTCATTGAACTCATAAGCACTTTTGAATTAATTTTCTGAAATTTTATAAATTTCCTTTGATTGGAACTGTTGATTGAGATTTACTGTGATTTTTCTTTTTTTTTTTTTTGGTGGAGGGGTTCATTTTTTTTTTTTTTTTTCGCTTTTTTATATTTCTGGTGTCCTTACATTAATATTTGCATATCTGGTATAACAATCACTCCTTTCAATTTTTGTGTTAACTTCTGTACAGGAAGGCTTTTCCTGAGGCTGTATCTATGGAGGTAGGTGGCAAGGGTACTTTTGCTTGGATTCTGGATGTATCCAGCCATGTCAACGTATGATTTCTTTGTCTGTTAACAGCATCGGTGGTATCTGTAATTTCCTCAGTGGTTTGACTTATTTTACTATTGGAAGCTGCAGAGAGATTTTTCTGGGTATGGGAATGCAAGGAGGGCTAGTTTACAGACCCCTGTGATGGCAATGGCAGGCTGAGCATGCCAGACTTTGGGTCACTGGGTGACATATGTAAGCACCAGTGTTAGCAGGTCCAGGTAGGCCAGTTATTGGGCCTCCATGCAGGCTGGCTGAGTACTAGCAGTGGCAATGGTGAACCAGATAGTTGAGCAGGTCCTCAGACCCCTTCACAATGTTTTTGGCATAGGTGATGGTAATAGTGGTGTCAGCATAATTCTCAGATTCCCAGTTGGTACTTGTTAATGTCAATGGTATCTTCAGTGGGCTGGGCAGACCATTTCCCATGTTTCTAGGTGGTGTGTTTGGGTGGGTATGTTGGTGGTGCTTTCCTTCCCTATATTTAATTACCCTACATATTAAGTGGGAAATATAAAATTTAGTTTGTAGTTTTCTGTCAAGTTTCACTATTGTTTGGTTGTTGCTAAGTATAGTTTTACTAATAGTAAAGAAATGTATTCTCTGTATATGTGTTTAAGTAGAAAAATAAATACAGAAAACTATTAATGAGGCTGAAAGAAATAAATACTCCAGCTAGAATAAGAAGGACCCATTAGTGTTAATGCTAATAGATAAACACAGGAAGTAACAAGAAGAGTTGGACTGAGGTGTGAGGAAGGGCTCCCGGTAAATTAGATGTTCTGTTTTCTGAAATATATAACTTCTGGATGGCCTTCCTAATTAGAACAGGGTGGTTATAATGTATAATGAATAGAACAGTAAGCCAAGGTTGAACAATCTGTGACTCAGATTTGAGAATGGCGGAAACAGCCAGCTCTAGTTCAGGAAAGAAAAAAAAAAAAGAAGGGGGGTTGGAGGGTAAGGTGGTGGAGTGAAGGAAGAGAGAATTTTCTTTGTGTATAAGCCAGAATGTTCTCTCAGTCATCAAATATTTCCCAAGCTTAAGCTAGTTACAGGGTCCCTTAATAGGAAAGGGATGTAAGAATAATGATTGAGAAAAAGTTGTTATTGGGGAAGATTTCACATGAAAAATGACATGCCAGAAGAATCTTTCTGAAATAGTTTGACTTGATATGAATGACTTAATTCCATGGATTGGTGACACTTTTGACTCAAGATTAGTTGCCACAATTTGAGATTGAGATACTCAATATAGTGTGGAAATAAGATAATGTATGTTGAGTACCTGGCACTTGGCAAAAACTCCCTAAATAATATTTCTTTAATTATACTTTTTTCTAAATGTATGCTCCTTCTAACGCATTATGCTCCCTGTTTACATAAACCCTATACCTATTGCCAACTTTGTATAACTCTTCACGAATCTCTATACCGCAGTACATAGATCCACAGATGTCCCAATAATGTTTCATTTGAGATGTAGTGCTGGAGGGAAAAATATAATTAGGTTAGGCTCTAAATGGTCTTCTTTGCTGTGTTACAGAATGCATATTTTACCAAAAGAAAAAAAAGGCAATAAAGATTGTTGCTGGGTTGTTGTCAAGAAAGTCTCATAGGTCCTTCTCTGAACCCAAAAGATGTCTCAACAGCTCTCCTGGCAATTTAGGCAAGCTACTTCAGATGTTATCAGCCCAAGAATGCCTTGCAAACCAGTGCAAAAGATCACAAGCCCTTCTTTTGTGCCCTGAAAAAAAATACTGACACAAAAACCAGCTGAAGCAGAAATATGAATGTCTTCTACTAACACTCCCACTCCCATTTTTCTTTTTTAAGTAAAGTATAGTCACTGTTACTCGAATTGGAGGACTTGAATTTAAGAGTGAGTCACTTAAATGCCACTGAACTCCATTTTCTCATTCTGAGAGGATAAGAAATATCATTTAAAAATTTTTCTATTATAATCAAATTGAATTGAGCATTCAGAAAAATCCTTAGCACATTATCGATGCTCATAATTGTTTGCTGATTTTGAAGATGAATCCCAACAATTTTATAAAAACAATCAATTCAAGTACCATCTTAAAAGAAATAATATTTAAGAAACTGTTGTAAATTAAATGAACTAAGTAGAAATAAATAAATGTCATCTCTCATATTTGTGTGTTTCTTCCTTAGAAACAGACTAACTGGAATGCAACTCTTGGTGATATAGGTGTGACTTCTATGAGTATATCTTTGAATTTTTAGAGAGAGCTTATTAAGTACTTATTATTGTTAGTTACATGCATTGTTCAGTCTAAAAATAGTGTTTACATGTCTATTAGAGGCCAGGAACTCTGCTAGGCGCCCCCCCTCTTTTTTTTTTGTCTTGCTCTGTGGCCCAGGCTGGGGTGCAGTGGTGCCATCTCGGCTCACTGCAACCTATGTCTCCTGGCATAGTTCAAGCAATTCTCCTGTCTCAGCCTCCCGAGTAGCTGGCATTACAGGCATCCATCACCGTGTCCAGCTAATTTCTGTATTTTTAGTAGAGATGGGATTTCACCATCTTGGCCAGGCTGGTCTTGAACTCCTAACCTTGTGATTCACCCACCTTGGCCTCCCAAAGTGCTGGGATTACAGGCGGGAGCCACCACGCCCGGCTGGCAACTTTCTATCTGGAAATATTTTAAATTTGCTTTCTTTTATAAACTCTTGTCAAAGTTAAATGTATAAACTGAAAATGTACAAATTAAGAATGTATAGCTCAATGACTTTTCATAAAGGAAACATACCCATATACCAAGCACACAGATATAAGAAGTAGAAACTTGCCAGAAACCCCAAATGGTTTCTTCTTTTGGACTTTCACCTCTACCTCTTTGGGTGGTGATATGGTTTGGCTCTGTGTGTCCACCCAAATCTCATCTCAAATTGTATAATCCCCAAGTGTTGAGGGAGGAACATGGTGGGAGGTGATTGGATCATGGGGGCGATTTCCCCCATACTGTTCTTTGCCCTTTAGTAGCTTGGGGTCCAGTACGGGTGGAAAATATTCAAAAGAGATGATGATTGTAATGCAGTGTGGAATGAACTCTAGTAGAGTCTAAACAGAGTGTAAAAAGGAAGGATGGCTTAGGCAGCATCAGTTGAGAAAAGGGATATATAACGGCAACTATTGTAGTGACAGGGAACATTTAGTTTAAAACTGAAGCTCGCCGGGCATGGTGACTCAAAGTGCCTGTAATCCCAGCACTTTGGGAGGCAGAGGCTGTGGATCACCTGAGGTCAGGAGTTCAAGACCAGCCTGGCCGACATGGCAAAACCTCATCTCTACTAAAAATACAGAGAAATTAGCCAGGCAAGGTTGTGGGCTCCTGTAATCCCAGCTACTCAGGAGGCTGAGGCAGGAGAACCACTTGAATCTGGGAGGCAGAGGTTGCAGTGAGCTGAGATAGCACCATTGCACTCCAGCCTGAGCAATAAGAGTGAGGGATAGCATTAGGAGACATACCTAATGTAGATGATGGGTTGATGGGTGCAGGAAACCACCATGGCACGTGTATACCTATGTAATAAACCTGCACGTTCTGCACATATGCCCCAGAACTTAAAGTATAATAATAATAATAATAATAAAATGAAGTTCAAGGACTTAGGTCTTGCACAGCCGTCTCAAAATAGACATCACATAACAGAGATACTGTCAAGAGACTGTGGCTTTACACGTGGCTGAGTAGGGTCCTAATGCAATATAAATACAGACAATTGTTCTGATGATGTCCAATCTTTTTAGTTCCCAGTTTAAAAATTGGAGTATGTTGGATTAGAATTCCAAAGCCAGTTGGGTAGAGGTGTTATAACTGTCTTTACTAAAACTGTAGGACACTGATACACGGCTGTAATTTTCTTTCGCCAGGCTCATGCCACATCTGGAATTGTGTACCCTTAAAGTGGGAGTATATTCTGGAGACTTCTTAGCAAACATTACCTTGAGCTTCACCTATGTGGTGAATCAGAGCTCATTTCAACTTTATGCAGGTTCCCTCAGGAAAACACTAGGGGCGGGGTGGGGAATGAGTATATTTGGGAAATCGTCCCATCCCCTTTTTTCCATGTCCTGATGATATCTACGATGATGGACTGACACTGTGAATCTTCTGGAATTGAGAGATCAAACTCCCCTGATTAAAATAATTCAGTAGTTTTCCCATTGCTCTCGGGACAAAAGCAAAATGGCTTAACTTGAATTACAAATTTATTTGTAATCTGGTCCCTGCTTATCTCTTCAGCCTTGCTTAAAACCAATTTCCTCCTTATCTATATGCTCTAATCACAGTAAACTATTTTTAATTTCCCATAGTGAGCCATGCCCTTCTGAGTGCAAGCCTTGTGTTTGCTGTTTCCTCTTTTCCACCCCCACCTCTACTGCTCATACCTTCTGCTGTGTTCAAGCCTCAGCTTAAGCATCACCTTTTCTGAAACAAACAAACAAACAAACAAAAAAAAACTATATCTATACACACACACACATAGATAGATAGATAGATAGATAGATAGATAGATAGATAGATATAAAATCTTGAGAAGAGTTGAGGTTTCTCTCCTATGGATTCCCAGAACCACATCATCAGTTATTTTATTGCATCAGTTATTTACAGAGAATTGAGATTCCTTATTACATGATATTTCTCCAGTTCACCTCCTTAAAACCAGAAGTCTGAACTTTTAATTAATGGATTTCCAAATCTAAGACAGGACCTAGCTTAGAATGGACGTTCAACAAACACTGAAATATTTGGAGAGATGAGTGAATGTATTAAAGATTAAAACCCAGAAGAGAAGAAGTGCTATTTCAAGTAACTGACTTTCCCTAGTTAGTGTAATTACTTCATCCACTCCCTATTCAGAGATTACTCTCTTTGAAATGAATAGTTAATTCTCAGAGGAAGGCATTGCTTATTTTATAGACTGAATGTGTTCCTAATAAGGTATATTTTGATATTTCTGTAATTTGAATTCTAGTTTACCCTAGATATATGATGTAACTACCTTTATTTCATATTGTTAAAAATCACTGTTTTTTTTAAATTTCGGTTGAAATGTTGCTGTTGCTCTCAAACATCTTTTACATTTCTATAAACTTTGTAGTCAATAAGTGAATCCAACATGCATTAGAAAAACACGCTTCTTTTATAGAAGAGTATACAATGAGCAAGTGAATAATAACTGCAAATTCCAAATAATTTATAATTATATTTAGTAATTTATTAATTTACTATTTAACATATTTGATTTTATTAATGTGAAACTCAAGTAAGTGATTTATATGTATTCTCGCTACTTTGTAACTTTAAGCCTGAAACTCAGCTCTATTAAATTAAAAAGAGAAACTTGAAAAGTAAAATTGTATGAGTGGTGGAAAACATAATGATTATTTTCCCTTACCTATTTTCCATCTTTTGCAGTTGTCTTTTTTTACAATTTTAAATGATGGGTAAATAATTTTCTTCACAAATAAATAAAAGCAATGAAATTCTTTAGATTTCATTAAAGATAACTCAGACTTCCATGGGTTTGTGTATTTGAGCCTCTCTTCCCTCTGGAGATTGCTCTTTAGCATTGATGGCTGAGAAATCAATTGAATGGGGACTGTGACATTCACACTGTCTGTCTCCTCCTTCCTGCTCTTGGAACTTAAAAGAAAGTCATTTATTCTCTTGTGACTCTTCTGCCAGAACATGATGAAGGCTTTGCAAAGCATCATTTAAGTGGTACATCTATCACTTGCAGTCCTGCTCCCTTGCTTGCCAAAGACTCTCACACTCCAGTACCTGGGATGTAAACAAAGATAATGCATTTGATTTTCATATTGATCTTGTCCATCTTAAAACCTGGCTTTGCCTGAGGGGTCTCCTTCCAGACTAAATGGTCTCTCACTGACCTCGCCTGCCGCAGCCTACGATCTCTGCCTCCCAGCCTTGCCTCCATGGAAGCATGCATCCTCATCACACTCATGCCTTCCTCCCTCCTTCCCTCTCACTTTATTTCAGATACAACCAGTGCAGCTAGTGATTATGATTTTTTAATTTACACAATGTGTTTTATTTATTAAAAATAATGTAGTGTTCATAAATAACTAATTTACTGTTAATAAACACATTTATTTGGAAAGTATAGTTGTACTGTACTCAGATTTTGAAACCAAATGTCTTAAGGATGTAAAACTTGTTTATATATTTACTTGTTTTATACCTGGGGAAGGTTATTTGAATTTCCATTTTCTTACTTGTAAAGGATAACAGTATTTAGCTTATAGTCTTTATGAGAACATTTATTTGTTTGGTGGTTGGTTTTGCTTATTTATTTATTTATTTACCAAGTATTTATTCTGTAACAGGTCCTTTTCCAGGCACTGGAAATATAACACTGACCAGATAGCCAAGTTCCCCTCTTGTGTAAGTTTCAGTCAAGTTAAGAAATTATGTAATAGGTACAATGCATGTTTTGGGTGATGGATACCCTGAAATTCCTGATTTCATCACTACACAATCTATTCATGTAACAAAATTCACTTTTACCCCATAAGTATATACAAATAAAAAAAATCGAGTCCAACAACATAATTATGAATAGTTTACAATATTAAGTAAATTGCATCATACATGTCAAGTAACTGCCGCATAGTAGGTCTCAATAAGTAGTCTTCTTTTTTTTTTCTTTTTACTTCTATCACTGTTACAGGTAATAATATTTAATAATTATTTTTCCTTTTCTGTTTATAAAAGCAATTGTGAAGGCTTTGTAATGTGTCAACTAGGCTGGTCTGAGTTACAGTCCCCAAGTCCTTTTTCTAGCATGTTTCTAGTTAGAGTTAGCTACAAGGTATTTTCTCAAGAAATTTGGAGGGTGGAAGGCAGGCAGCAGGCATTTGCAGCCAACACACACCTTCTCTAGGTATTCAATCAAACACTGTTAGGTATGACTGTGAAAGGATTTTGCAGATATAAATAAAACCCAAAATTGATATACTTCAAGTTAATCAAAATGAAGACTATCCTGGGTTGGCCTGATTCAATCAGTTGGCAGTCCTTTCAAAGAGCATTTCAGCCTTCCCTCAGCTGAGAGGCTCCAAACAGCAGGGGGATCTGCAGTTCCTCTTCCTTCCTCATGAATCCTCTTCCTGACTGCCTTTCTGTGGACAACAAGCTTCAACCCATGCCGCTGGGATCATAGCCAGTTCATAATCTTCTCTTTCCTCTTCCTTTTATGTGAACTTCAGGCTTGCTTAGCTAGTCAGTAAAATTACATAAGCTAATGGATCATATCAAACATACTTAATAAAAAGAATTGGTTTATGCCATGCACACTCACACACACTACTGATTTTACCTCTGTAGTTGAACCCTGATACAGTAATATATTTTTATTTTTAAAAATTTGTAGAAATTCAAAATAAGAGAGATAAGTTATTGTAAATATTTAAATTCATCTGTTTTCACTAAAATTATATGCATTTCCTATAACATAAACTCACTGGAAATGAATTTTATTTACTACATGATAGTAACTGTGAATGCATTTATGATGATTATTCTATTTCATTGCTATAAATAACATTATAGGAAACATATTTGTGCACAGAGCTCATTTTGTATTTTGTACTGTTATGTGAGGGTAGAACCCCAGGGTAGAATTATTAGGTTAAATGGCATGTGCATTTTGTGTCTTTCACTAAATAATAGTTTTGAAAGGACTATGATCTTTTTATTCCCACCAACAATGCATGAGAGAAGATTGAGATCTTGCCTAAAATAATTATATGCCCACCCAAGGTAGCTAGTTATCCTTAAGAGCTGACAGCATTTGCAAATAGCATAGAGTTCTGTTACAAATTTCTTTCTGTCTTTACTATGAAATTGGTGAATGCCTTATCAAAGTTCCTGTAAAAATATTTTCCTTGAATTGATGCTCTCTGGTGTACTTAATTTGCCATTACCTTTCCTTTGTGTGTATGTCACACAGTTCTTCATTCAACTTTTACTTCTCTCTAGTAAGAGAAAATGATGCTGGTTGTCTTTGCCCTGATTTCCCAAAGTTCCTATTGCAAGTCTAAGGTCTTTCTCAGCAGGTCTTAGAAAAAGGAGTAGAATGTAACCACCTAACTGAGACTGTTCTTCATGTCTCTTCCTCCTATCTACATGCACCAAATATTTTTTGAGCACCTAAGAAAAGAAACGTGTTCTCTGTTGTCGAGGTGATTAAAATGCAGCCAGGAGGCAGAGAATATGCAAGTAAACAAACAAACGTAGTTAAAGCTTGAAAGTACAAAGAATCATATTGCAAGCATAATGTTTGATGAGTAAATATGTGTTTACCAGGGCAGATAACCACTTTAGTGTGTGGCCAGCAAAGGCCCTTTGTGGAGGTAACATTTAATAAAAGACCTGAGAACTAGGAGAAGTTAGCTCTATGTAGACTTTGCTGGAGAATATCCCTGTCAGATAAAAATTACTAGGTTCTGAAATCAGCTGTTTGAGGGTCTGAAAGTAGGTCAGTGTGACACATGGTAGTCCAGGAGAATGTAAGGATAGAGAGATCACAGGAGGGATGGCCTATGAGGAGGCCAGAGCACCCAATGTGAGTTTAGATTTCCTTTTGACCAAAACAGGAATCCAGAAGAGAGGTTTTAGCAAGTGAATTGTGGAATCAGTATCATTAAAAATAATAATAACAAAAAATATGATATTTATTGAAGTGTCAATTTTTTAAATCACTTTACATGTAGTATTTCCTTTAATCCTCAAAACCACCACAAAAGAGATATTATCAATCTAATTTTGCGCATGAGTAGTCAGAAGTTGAGGTAGCTTAATTTAAGGTCACATGGTTACTAAGGGGCAGAGCCAGGATTTAAGCCATTGCCTTTGCTACTACCCCAACTTGTCTGTCCAGTTTTCAGGAACCAATTACAGTGTCTGGCAATAGCATTACATTTACTTTATCTATCTTTTTCTAGTTCCTCTCTCTCTCTTCATTTTTTCTTTCCTCCCTGTCACTCAAGTTTTTAATTTGCTCTGGAGGCTGGGAATCTTTACTTAAGACTCAGCTGCATGAAAAGAGCAGAGCTTGTTTATTACTCTCCATGAGTCCTACCATCAGCATGAAGACATTTGCCCTTACTTCAGTTGATAGGATTGAAGGTACAAAAGTATTTCCTTGTGACTGAATCTTATTCTAATCTGTCTTGACTCCACATAACAATTACTTCTATCTCTGTGAGTGGGCACATGCAAGCATTTCTGTTTAATTATCAGAAGGTTGTAATACAAACGACTGAGCAAATACATGCTCATATGTACATTTAGTTTTTACACTAAGCCTTTTATAAGATTTATGCCAAGATATCTTAAATTGGATGTTCTCTGCTTAATATCTGGAATAAAGCTGCCTAGCCTGAATGTATTATATTTTAAATGTGAAATTCCACACTATAACACTGTATTTCCATATCTGCAAATATTTTAAAATATTGAATGTATCTACTT
Organism: Trachypithecus francoisi; assembly: GCF_009764315.1. Taxonomy (NCBI): domain Eukaryota; kingdom Metazoa; phylum Chordata; class Mammalia; order Primates; family Cercopithecidae; genus Trachypithecus; species Trachypithecus francoisi. The sequence goes on along the minus strand of NW_022681473.1, from coordinate 71,567,362 downwards.
TATAGTTGGTCATAAAGAAGTCATCCCATTCCTTCTTTTACATACAAATGGATTGTTTCTGTTAATTATCACTCAAATCTGAACGGTGTGGTAGGACCAAGGGGTACCTTGAAATCTAAGAAAAGTGTCTCATCCTCCAGAGCTATCAGTTAGGAAGGGAAAAAAAGTGCAATCGCTACAATGATACTTTAGCAGAAGCTTCTATTGCTAGGTATTGTGGAGCTCAGAGAAAGAAGCAAAAGCTTCAAGACGCTGAACTTTAAGCTGAGTCTTGAAGATGGAGTTTTCAAGTTAAAGAAGAAGGGCTAAGGAAAGTCCAGGGAGAACGAACTGCGTACGCTGTGAAGAACCATGATGCATTCTTGGAATTGGTAGCATTCCCTTTGAACTACGAAATGAAACCCAGGAAGCATGAAGGAAACAAAAACTCAAAACTTTAAATTAAGACAAGACTGTGGTAAAGAGTTTGGCATTGAACATTGAGGAAATGTAACAACTAGAAGGAGGATAAAGGGAATAAAATGCAATTTGTGTTTTTATATTATTGAGTTGAAATTGTCTAATACATTTTATTCACTGTATCTTACCCAATGCATAGTACTTCCTGGTAAAAATGTACTGAGCACATTCAGAATCTAATTTACAAATTGATTTGTACACTTTACAGTCAGTTAAGTACAGTAGTGCAGCAGAAGAATTATTCAAATTTCACTATGTATATCTTTATCTCTGGGTTTCCTGGAAAAACAGAAGCCGGTACATGCGGCTGTCTCAATCAAGGTGGAACTCACCTAGAACTCAGCTTCCCACAGAGCCATCCTCCAGATGACTGGCAGCTGGCATTCCCAGAATACTTCTGTAAAAACTGGCATCTAATCCAGAAAGCGGGACAGAGAGTTAGAAGAGCTTTCCGAAAAGTTGCTTGGGGAAGTCCTTGTAAGCATGAGTAGAAAAAAGAATGGGGTCAGTCATTTTAGACAGTGATGGTAATATGGTTTGGATGTGTGTCCTCTCCAGATCTCTTTTTGAAATGTGTTTCTCAATGTTAGAAGGGAGGCCTGGTGGGAGGCGATTGGATGCTCAAGGCAGACCTCTCATGAATGGTTTAGCACCATCCCTTTTGTGATAAGTGAGTTCTCACTCAGTTCATGCAAGATATGACCATTTAAAAGTGTGTGGCACCTCTCCCTTTTCTCTCTTGCTCCTTGTTTTACCATGTCATACAACCGCTCCCCCTTTGCCTTCTGCCATGATTGTAAGCTTCTTGAGGCCCTTACCAGTAGCAGATGCTGGAGCCATGCTTGTGGAGCCATGTTTGTAGATCCTGCAGCACCATGAGCCAATTAAACCTCTTTTCTTTATAAATTATCTTGCCTGAGATATTTATTTACAGCAATATAAAAGTGGCATAGCACAGATGGCATTTTCAAAAAATTATGGAGAAAATACTGCTAATGACAATTTGATATGATTTGGCAGCAGTTTATGTATGGGAACTATCAAGGAGTTGAAATTAAACTCATGTATATTAATATTTATTTAATATAATTATTTGAAATATGTTCCTGTAGAGGTAATTCCTTCTAGTAGCTTTAGACATATTGGCTATCCAAACAATGTAGATAAATGTTGAATAGTCACATAAATTATTTATTTTAGTTTTTTGGTGTTTTCATATTTTTATTCAAGTATTTGCTGAATGCATATTGTGTTGGATAGTTCATGAAAATTAAAAATAAATGAGACATTGTACTTTCAAGGAGCTTAACATTTATTTGAATAAAACAAGCTTTTATAAATAAATATTATAAATTATTATAATAATTAAAAAAGAGAAGGTATGGAACAGTATATTAAATGCTCAAATCATTATGGAAAACAAAAGGGAAAAATAATGATAATTTATGTGGAAGACTGACAGAGAGGACTTCGTAGAGGAGGTGACCACTTAGCCAGGTTCAGAAAAATACGTAGGGATATCAAAGATAGGTTATTGAAAGACAGATTATTCTAGATACAGAGAATAACCTTAAATATGTTTGGAAGATGTTATTTTTTAATCATTGCAGCCTAGTAGGTTTGATGTATTCTCTCACCTTTCCCTTTTCTTTTTACTGTAGTTTGATGTTAAGTGTATAGAAAATGCTGAGGTCAGACATTTAAAAAGTATGCTATGAGAAATGTAGGTCTATCATTTGAACTCTGGTCTCACTGTTTATTATTGTGTCCTGCATCTAAGGCTCAATTTCCTTATGAAAATGAAGAGTAATGTCACCTATTTTGTTGTTGTGAACTTTAAGAGAGACAATAAAAGACTTGGCTCGGTGGCTTACGCCTGTAATCCCAGCACTTTGGGAGGCCAAGGCGGGCGGATCACGAGGTCAGGAGACAGAGACCATTCTGGCTAACACGGTGAAACCCCGTCTCTATTAAAAATGCAAAAAAAATAAATAAATGCATAAATAAAAATAGCCGGGTGGCGAGCACCTGTAGTCCCAGCTACTCTGGAGACTGAGGCAGGGGAATGATGTGAATCGGCTGGTGGAGCTTGTAGTGAGCTGAGATCACGCCACTGCACTGCAGCCTAGGCAGCAGAGAGAGATACTGACTCAAAAAAAAAAAAAAAAAAGACAGAAAGAGAGAGGAAGACAATAAAAAACCTGAAGCACAATGCAAAGTATCTGTTAGCTCTTTTTTGTATACCTAGACTATGCATTCTTAGTTTGTCCCAGCTTCAAAGCCACTGCCCATTTGGTATGTTTTTCTTTGTTATCATTACTAGGCCATAGGTATAACTTTAAAATGGGAGTGCAGGGGTCCATAGAAAAAGTTTTGGGTTAAATCCCTAGAAAGCTCATTCTGGCTAATAAAACCTTATTTTGATTATCCAATTAGTTTCTAATTAGATTTAGCATTTCTAGCTTCTATTTATGTATTTATCTCTTCTACAGAGTGGTCAAAAGTGGCTACTTCAGTGGTCTTGCTGATGTACAGTTACCCAGTGCCTCTAAGTTCCTCTGTTTTATTAGTTACAAAGAAATAATATGTTAGGTCTTGGGAAGAAACTTCTCCCATCTTTGTAAGTCATGACATACAGCCATTCAGAAATACATCATTTTAAAAATGTTTTGTTCTATATTCTTCCCTGTATTCTAGTATTCTAGTGTTCTTTCCTGCTGACATTCCCAAAATGTTTATATCTACAAATCAAATTTCTTTCAAATTTGCAGAAACACCAGAATTTTGGGACTCATTTGAAGAGAAAAAAAAAATAACATTTTTATTATCTTTTAAAATGTATTAAACCAAGCCACGTTATACTATTATGCTATGTCTTCTAATGTCTTCTAACTCAAACTATTTTATTTCATGATATAAAATTTTGATTGTGGGATTTTGAAAAGATACCCTCTTTTTCTATAATATGAAAGTCATCTTTGTTTTACATTTATGGCCCATAACATAACATAAATACCAAACAGCTCACAGAAGTTTAATAGGTGGTATAATCAGCAAACATGTTTTATTCCAACCAATTTATTTTTTCGTCTCCACATAAAATTCAATGAAGGCTATACATATATGTATGTGTGTGTGTAGATGTGTGTGTGTACACATACAAGTATGTGTGTGTAGGTGTGTGTGTATATATATATTTACTTTGCTCTCCCATTTTTCTTGCACAAAAATCATCAAGATTATATTCGTATTTCATACAATAGGATTTGGCACTTGAGACTCACAGAAAGAAGTGTAGATGAATTATTCACATCTGAAAGGAAAGTCAATTGGGGAAATAAACATTAAAATGATTTGCAATCTGCAGTTATTCAAGAGAAGCAGAATCATCAAGTCTAAGAGAAAGCTGAGAACACTAGGAAATAAATGGCTCAATTGATTTAAGGCATGTTTTCACAGCACCCAAATTTTGAGAAAAGGCTCAGATCAATCAAAAAGTCCCATTAATGTCTTTCAAATCTAAGATGCTGAAATTACATATTTTATTACCATTTCAATTGTTATTATTGAATCATACTTTCCCAGGGGCTAAAATCATTCTCTGTTTAAAACTCAGACAAATTTTTGAAGTTAAATTAACTTTGGTGCAACAAAGATGCTGCTTAATAAATTAACTTAGGATAGTATAAATGTTGAAGAATTCAATGTCACAAGAGTCAAAACTCTGTCCCAAATTGTCCAATTAATTGCCTGTGAATGTTAAGAACATGAGCTTACATATACTTCCTTCTCAGAAGGAAGTTAAGTAGTTAAGTATAGCAGAAAGCACATTGGCCTTGAAAACCAACAGTCTTGCTCTCTACCTCAGACTGTGCCCTTGACCCAGGGACAAATTCCTAAACCTTACTAACCCTGACTCAATAACCTAATTGAAAAAATGAACTTTTTGATATTGAGCTGCATATGAAGTACCTAGAACTTTGTCCAGACCAGATTAGAAGCACGATCTTAGTTTCTTTTTTTTTTTTCTGTTTCTCACTAAGCTCTACTGTAGCTCAATATCATAAAGTATTACATTTCCTCTTTGTATTTTCAGTCCACAGAAATGAAAATATATAAATGCATCATAATATGAGATAAAAGATGTCTATTTAGATTTCCAAACTGGCTAAGTCAGAATAAAATAAGCTGACACAAGAAAGCATGTTTAACCTACAAAATGGTGCGTACATGATAATTACTGTTTCACCATGATGGTCATGACAAAGTGACATTTGCATAGTTTGAGTGATTGTTAAACTTGTTAAGGCTATTTATATTGAGAGTATTATATGGAAAGTTATGTATATAAGACAAAATGGGAAAAATAAGAAAGAAAGGAGGGAAAGTAGAAAGGAAAGGAGAAAGGGAGAGTGAGAGATGTAGGAAGAAGGGGAGGAAGGAGGGAAGAACTCCAGGGAGGAGAACATTCACCAATTCACTGAAAGAAAGGTAAAGCAAATCCTTTTAGGTCCCATTAAATTAAAAAGCTTCTTCACAGCAAAAGAAGCTATCAACAGAATAAACAGACCACTTACAGAATGAGAGAACATGTCTGCAAACTCTGCATCCAACTAAGGTCTAATATCCAGAATCTATAAGAAACTCAAACAAATTGATAAGCAAAAAACAACCCCATTAAACATGGGCAAAGGACATGAACAGACACTTCAAAATAAGGCATACACATGGCCAGCAAGCATATGAAAACATGTTCAACATCATTAATCGTTAAAGAAATGCAAATCAAAACCACAGTGAACTATCATCTCACACCAGTCGGAATGGCTATTACTACTAAGTCAAAGAATACCTGATGCCAAGGTTGTGGAGAAAAGGGAATGTTTATATACTGTTGGTTGGAATGTAAATTAGTTCAGTCTGTAGAAAGTAGTTTGGCGATTTCTCAGAGGTCCCAAAACAGATTTACCATTTGACCAAGCAATCCCATTATTGGGAATATACCCAAAATAATACAAATTATTCTACCATAAAAGACACATGCATGCTTATATTCATCATTGCAGTATTCACAACAGCAAAGTCATTGAACCAAGCTAAATGCTCATCAATGGTAGACTGAATAAAGAAAATGTGTTATGTATACACCATGGAATACTACATAGCCAAAGTAAAGCAGGAGATCATGTCCTCTGCAGCAACATAGATGCAGCTGGAGGTCATAATCCATCCTATGCACACTACAAAGGAACAGGAAACCAAATACTTAATAGCCTCACTTATAAGTGGTAGCTAAACATTGAGTACACATAGACACAAAGAAGGGACCAACAGACACTGAGGCCTAGATGACAGTGGAAGGTGGAAGGAGGGAGAGGACAAAAAACCTGCCTATTGGGTATTATGCTTATTAACTATGTGACAAAATAATCTGTACATCAAACCCCTCTGTCATGCAAGTTACCTATATAAGAAACTTACACATTTACCACTGAACCTAAAATAATAGTTTTAAAAAGTCCTAATAAGAATATGATAAAAAGACTCTAGAAGCAATTAAGGTCATATATTTTAGAATGCACTGATAACTATTGTTCTCATATAAGGAAACAGGTTTCTGGGAAGTTAAATAACGTGCTCAGATTGACACATCTAGTGAAGTATTGACTCTAACTTTGAATTCAGATATAGTTGCCACCAAGCGACTTCCTCTTTCCAAAAAATTATTTAATTATTTATTTCTAGTACCTGAAATGCTCCATTTTACTGAAGATGAGAACTAGCCAAAAACAATAATAATAATAAAAGAGAGAAGTCTGGGGGAATTGACAAGAACACAAAAAGGGCAATATTGCACCCAGTTACAATACCCAGTTAATTCTTTCCCAAATTACCTTCTTGCAATAGTCAATAACATGTACAAATACTTACACACCCATAGTTGATCATTTTGATCGACTTCAGTAGAAATTAAAATAGATCATGTGTAACCTCCCTTTCCTGGACACTAATCTTGTAATTATTTATCCCTTTTTTTTTTTTCTTACTAGAACTAATTAAATTTTGTTAGTTAGAAACTGAAGCCAAAAGTGATAACTTGAGAGTAGTATGCTCTAATGTGGTAGAACTTATAAATATCAGATCAGTTGTTATATTCTGCATAAACTAAAAAGCTGTGGATATTTTCTCCAGGTAAAAGTTTTCAATATAATATAAATGTCTCTTCACAGTTTAGGAGAAGAACAAACCTTCTTTTATATCCTTTGTGTCTAAGAAAATGTTCTCTTCTAGATTCCATAAACTTTCTTCCTGCTCAATTTGGGAACTTGGTGCCATGGACAGCAATGTGGAGGCTGAATTTCAAGGCTGAGTTTGTGTCTAGTCTCCACCACTTACTAACTATACAAACTTCAAAAAGCATTTGACATTCTAATTCCCAAATATTTTTTCCTCAAAAAAAAAAGTAAAATGAAGATAGTCTGTCTGTATAATTTTTACATTTATTGGAATATCTAAATGTAAAAATATGTTTGAGAGTTCCTCATTTTCAAACTATAATAGACAAAATAAAAAGAATCTAATATTCAGCAAGTGCAAGTGTGTGTATGTGTATACCAAACTTTGTTATCTTTACTGCATGTCTTTATGAACTGCTCTTTTCCCTAACGTCTTCCTTTCCCCAAAGGATGTTTTTTAACTTTTATTTTAAGGTCAAGGGTACATGTGCAGGTTTGTTATAAAGGTAAATTGAATGATTTGGTGTTTGATGTACAGATTATTTTGTCACACAGGTAATAAGCATAGTACCCAGTAGGCAGGTTTTTTTGTTTTGTTTGTTTGTTTGTTTTTAATTCTCTCCCTCCTGCCACCTTCCACTGTCAACTAAGCCCCATTGTCTGTTGGTCCCTTCTTTGTGTCCACATGTACTCAATGTTTAGCTACCACATATAAGTGAGAATATGTGGTACCTGGTTGTCTGTTCCTGTTTCAGTGTGCTTAGGATTATGTCCTCCAGCTCCATCTATGTTGCTGCAAAACACATGATCTCATGCTTTTCTATGACTACATAGTATTCCATGGTGTATATGTACCACATTTGGTACATGTGTGTCATGACGGTTTGCCTCACCTGTCAACCCATCACCTAGCTGTTAAGCCCAGCATGCATTAGCTATTTTTCCTAATGCTCTCCCTCCTTTCACCTCACCCCCTGACAGGCCCCAATATGTGCTGTTCCCCTCATCCATGTCCTGTCAAAGGACATGATCTCATTCCTTTTTATGGCTGCATAGTATTCCATGGTGTATATGCACAACATTTTCTTTATCCAGTCTATCAATGATGGGCATTTGGGTTGATTCCATGTCTTTGCTATTGTGAAATGTGCTGCGTGAACATACGTGTGCATGTATCTTTGCAATAGAGTGATTTATATTATCGAAAAGGGTTTTTTGTGGAAAATTAAAATTAATGAATTCAGAAATATGACTCTATATTTAAAAATATTATCAGTTCAATTTGGCCAAATGCAGACAAAAATATTTTTAAAAAATAGACAAAAGTTGGCCAGGCACGGTGGCTCAAGCCTGTAAACCCAACACTTTGGGAGGCTGAGGTGGGTGGATTACGAGGTCAGGAGATGGAGACCATCCTGGCTAACGCGGTGAAACCCCATCTGTACCAAAAAATACAAAAAATTAGCCAGGTGTGGTGGTACGTGCCTGTAGTCCCAGCTACTCGGGAGGCCGAAGCAGGAGAATTTCTTGAACCCAGGAGGCAGAGGTTGCAGTGAGCCAAGATCACGCCACTGCACTCCAGCCTGGGGGACAGAGTGAGACTCCATCTCAAAAAAAAACAAAAAATGAAACAAAATAAAACAAAAAAAAGATAAAATTATGTTAGGCCAAAATTCAGGGAAACCACATTTGATGACTCAGTATAATTGCAAGAAGTTAGCAAGAGAAAGGAGACATGTTGTAGATATTCTGCTTTTATCTTTTTCTTTTACTGTGGCAAAACAGCCTTTGTTTCCATATGACTTGGATGGAGCTGAACCATGCCATTGCTTGTCACAAGGGTAGTACTGTCAATTAAAAGACTCAAACTCTGCAAAACGTTTGAAGAGATTTATTTTGAACCAAATGTGAGTTACCATGACCTGTGACACAGCCGTGAGGAGGTCCTGAGAACATGTGCCCAAGGTGGTCGGGGTCCAGCTTGGTCTTATACATTTTAGGGAGGATGAGAAATCAATCCAATACATTTAAGAAATACATTGACTTGGTCCAGAATGGCGGGACAACTCAAAGAAGGGGTGGGATTGGGAGGGTGGGGATAGCTTCCAGACTATAGGAAAATCTAAACATTTTCTGGTTGACAATTGATTGAGTTTGTTTAAAGGCCTGGGATCACAGGGAAAGTAAAAGTCTGGTTTAAGGGATAATTGGTTGTAGAGACCAAAGTTTTATCATGCAGATGAAGCTTTTAGCTACCAGGCTTCAGAAAGAATAAGTTGTAAAATGTTTTTTATCAGAGTTAACATCTATGTTGATGTTAATGGTGGAGAGGTATAATGAGGCATGTTCAACCTTCACTTCCCTTCATGGCCTGAAACAGTCTCTCAGGTTGTGCACATGTACCCTAGAACTTAAAGAATAATAATAATAATAATAATAATAATAATAGTAATAAAAAGAGCCCTGGCTGAGGAGAAAGCCCATTCAGATGGTTAAGGGGCCTTAGAATTTTATTTTTGTTTTACAGTACTATGACCTTTGGCAATACAGAGATACCATTTACTGAGGCATTTCCCTTAGATTGTTTCTGGAAGAGCATGTATTCTCATACAGAGCCACTCAGGTCTTTTAATACAATGGATAATAGGAGAGAAAGAGAAGATTTGGGATCACTAGCTATGAGGAAGATGTAACACCATGGTTGTTCTTGCACATCTTTGTCTGAGCCTCCTGGAGAGTGGAGCCAACCCAGAGCAAGACAGCCTAGAGAAAAAGTTCAAGAGTCCAGGTGACATCATTTGAACCCTAACCCAGTTGGGTCTTTCATAGGATCTGATGAGTTCACATTTGTTATTAATTTGAGTTGAGTTTATAACTGAAAGACATCACTATAAGGTGATGCTTGTATATCCTATGAAATATTTTACTAATTGATGTTACATGAATTCATGGCACACTTGGGAAACCTAAAAAAGGGTGATGTACATATAGATAGAAAACACTGGTAAACAATAAGGCAGGAGCTAGGCAGATACACATGTTAAAAATGGCCTAGGGTTAAAGACCCTAGGGCAATGAAGAGCCATGGGGTTTCATGGAGAAACAAAACATGGCCAGATTAAAGGTCTGTTTTAATACACTAAGGGTCAAAATAGATACTTCTACCACTACAAACCTTATGGAAAACAGGAATGATTTGGATAATTTTATACCATTAATCCTGTATTCATGTTTTAATGCATTCAATTCCCAATAGAAGACTAATATTCCCTACATCATAACTACCAGTTTGATTGTGGTTAATGGAAAAATAGCAAAGATTAAAAAATACAAAACATAGGTTCCTTTTGTCTATAAAGTTTATGACAACTTAATTGTGTAAAGAGAGCTATATAAATGGCAACCAGGTGTTGAATGGAGGAAGTTCCTGTCAGTTCCTACAGTAAGTTCAGGGCCATTGTCATGTTCTAAAAGACATATAATTAATGCAGGATCTTTGCTCCTTAGTTCAGCTAAATCTGGGTTCTTGTCTCATGACCAGGAAAAACTGGGCATGCAGACACATTGAAAAGTGAGGATGGCAGAATTTATTAAGCGAAACGAAAGCTCTCAGTAAAGAGAGGAATTCTCCAAGCAGGTTTCCCCCTCACAATTGAATACCAAGGCTACTACCCATGAGCTGAAGCAGCCAGGCTCCTCCCCTGCATGAGTTGCAAATTCCTGTCACTTCTCCCCATTCCCATAGTGCACAGGCAGGCATGCACAGGCAAGCCATAGATAGTATTTGAAAAGGCAGTATTAGGTTGGTTAAAAGACATTATACAGAAAGAATCAATTGGGAAAAGACCTGCAAACAGGGGCAAAAGCTTTCCCCCTGGGTCACAGGCTCCATCTGGTACAAGTAGTCCTGTCCCTCAGCCCCCAGGCTGTTCCAGGCCAAAAAGTGCGGCTTCACCAGGGGCACCACCCTACCTAGTCAAGTATCTGTCTGTCTCCTGTTTCCATCACAATCATTATGCCCACGAATCTCCTGCTGGTCTGCCATAGCTAGATGCAAGCTATAAATGACAGATATTAAAGTACAAAGCTATCATGCCCTGGGAATGTGCACATCTGACATTTATTAAGCACTTACCATGTGCCACATATTTTTAAAGTTATTTATATATATACCTTGTTGAATCTTCACAAAAACCTGCAAAATACGGGGACATTGTTTTTCCTATTTCAAAATATATATAAATGTCTTGCCCAGCATCCAATAGATTGAACTCAAGAAATTTGGCTCTAGAGCATGAGCTCCTAATCACTAGGTTTTGCTGTCTCTGTCATTATCATCAGCTGGAGAGATAATGTGAGCCATTCTCTTTACATTTCTGAGAAACTAATACATAAGGCCCGTATATGACTATCTCAGGAAGAACTAAACTTCATGCTTGCCTAGAGTCCTCTAACCACGGACTATAAAATAACAACTTAAAATGAGAAGCACTATATGCAATATTACTTGAATTAATTCCTTATGATATAAGCATCCATTTCATCTCAGTTAATTCTCCCTCTAAAATAAACCAGCTGATGTTATCTCTACACCACTTTATAGATGGAGACCTTTAAATCTTCTGAAAATACTTTGAGCTATTTTTTTATCCAGCTCATGTCTGGCCTGAATAGGTTTATTATTTTGTATAACAGGCATTAATTTGCATATCTTTCCTCTTATTAGTAAAAATAAGAACAGTAGAAAATGCATTATGTTTGAGCAAGAAGACAGAAAATGAGATTAATTGGGTCATTTGAAATGTATAGGGTCTGACAGCTCTCTTTATGTTGATTTTATATCCAATATTGAAAGAACAGGGGAAATGCCTTGCTAAATAAGTCTTGTTACAATTTTCATCTGTAGTTATGCAATCGCTTCTCCCAAAGGAATATAGATTGTTCCTGGTTTTGTGTGTGCTTGATTCCTTTTGCTTTCTAGTAATTTCTGCGTCAAATTGCTTTACATCATTTTAAACGTGTTAGTTGAGAGCCAAAAGCAGTTGAATGAAAACAGTAAGAAATTTAGGAAAGAAAATCTGAAATCAAAGACTGGCTTAGGGAAAACATATTATAATCTTTTGTAACTACTTTCTTGAAATTGGCAGTGTCTAATTGTGTTTTAACTTTTTGTTTTCATACTTATAAATTACGTCTTAAGAGCTGCTCTTTTAAAAAAGGAAAATACTTTAAGAACTAGCATTAATTTAATACTTTATAGGAACAGCCTCACAATATAATTTTCCTGCATTTCTACAATAATCTCAGACATAAGATATTAAGGTTCCCATTTCACATAAAGATATGAGATTTGAAAAAGTTTTAAGCCGGGCGCGGTGGCTCACGCCTGTAATCCCAGCACTTTGGGAGGCCGAGGCGGGCGGATCACGAGGTCAGGAGATTGAGACCACGGTGAAACCCGTCTCTACTAAAAATACAAAAAATTGGCCGGGCGCAGTGGCGGGCGCCTATAGTCCCAGCTACTAGGGAGGCTGAGGCAGGAGAATGGCGTGAACCCGGGAGGCGGAGCTTGCAGTGAGCCGAGATCGGGCCCCTGCACTCCAGCCTGGGCGACAGAGCAAGACTCCGTCTCAAAAAAAAAGAAAAAGAAAAAGTTTTAATCGTTTATAAAATCAGAATCATTAAATGATACAATCTGAATTCCTTCAGCTATCTAAAGCAAACCTGTAAGACAACGGATATCATTATGACCTCATTATAGATGCACCAGAAAGTTAAATTTTTCTAGAATCAATTATGTAGAATATATTATTGTGTTAGTGGACATGGTAAATATGTGTCTTACTTTTCTGTCCATAAATTAATTGAAATTCATTATTTGTGCAGATTGATTTCTTGATTTTAGTTGCATTTCAGAGACGCTTTTCTTATACTTACGAAACAATCAGTACTCTGACTATAAAATATATTGACTTCATGACATGCTAGTGTCTCTGGTAGTTTATTTTTAAAATCAGATACAGATAGACTCTTAATTAAATTTTTATTAATACTGTTCTCTGCCCTAGTGAATAGAGAGTATGAAAGGAAAATATCTTGGGCCTCTTCAGACTGGGAAGTGCTCAGGGCAAATATGCCTCCCATTCTATTCAAAGTCATCCCTCTGCTCACAGAAATAGATCCATATTCTGATTGCCTCCTTTGGGAAGACTTATCAGAAACTTAAAAGAATGCAACCATTTGTCTCTCACCTACTGTGACCCAGAAGCCCCTCACTGCGGGGAGGGGGTGGGTGGCGGTTGCTTTGAGTTGTCTCTGTCTTTCTGGATGAAAGTAATGTACTTCTTACATATATTGGTTGAAGCCTCATGACTCCTGAAAATGTGTATGACCAAGCTGTATCCTGACCACCTTGGGCACATGTCGTGAGGCCTTCCTGAGGCTGTGTCACAGGCACATTCTCCACTTTGGCAAAATAAACTTTCTAAATCAACTGAGACCTGTCTCAGATGTTCTGGGTTCACGAAAGAATAGACAGAAAGGAAACTCAATTGAACAATATATGGTAATATGTATTAGTTCATTTTGACATTGCAATAAGGATACAACTGACCCTGGATAATTTATAAAGGAAAAAGGTTTCATTGACTCAGAGTTCAGTATTGCTGGGGAAGCCTCATAACACTTACAATCATGGCAGAAGGTGAAGGGGAAGCAAGGCGCCATCTTCAAAAAGCAGCAGGAAGAAGTGATGAGAGAAGAGGGAAGAGCCCCTAATAAAACCATCAGATCTTGTGAGAACTCACTCACTATTATGAGAACAGCATGGGGGAAACTGCCCCTATGATCTAATTACTTCTGCCTGGTCTCTCCTTTGACTCGTGGGTATTATGGGGATTATAGTTCGAGATGAGATTTGGTTGGGGACACAAAGCCTAATCATATGATTCTGCCCCTGCCCCCCCACAAGCCTCAAGTTCCTTTCACATTTTAAAACCAATCATGCCTTCTCAATAGTCCCCTAAAGTCTTAATTCATTCCAGCATTCACCCAAAAGTCCAAGTCCAAAGTCTCATCTGAGACAAGCCAAGTTCCTCTGTCTATTAGTCTGTAAAATCAAAAGCAAGTTAGTTACTTCCCAGATACAAAGGAGGTACAGGCATTGGGTAATGACACCCAGTTCGAATGGGAGAAATTTGCCAAAATGAAGGGGCTACAGGCCCCACACAAGTTCAAAATTCAGTGAGGTAGTCAAATCTTACAGCTCCAAAATGAACTCCTTTGACTCCATGTCTCACATGCAGGTCATGTTGATTCAAGAGGGGGGTTCCCGTGGGCTCAGGCAGCTCTGTCTCTGTGACTTTGCAGGGTACAGCCCTGCTCCTGGCTGCTTTCACGGACTGGCATTGTCTACAGCATTTTGAAGTGCACAGCGCAAGATGTCAGTGGATCTACAATTCTGGGGTCTGCAGGATGATGGCCCTCTTCTCACAGCTCCACTATGCATTGCCCCAGTGGGTACTCTGTATGGTAGTTCCAACCCCACATTTCCCTTCTGCACTGCCCTAGCAGAGGTTCTCCATGACGGATCTGCCCCTGCAGCCAACTTCTGCCTAAACATCCAGGCATTCTCATCTAATCTAGGCAGAGGTTCCCAAACCTCAATTCTTGACTTCTGTGCACCTCCAGGTTCAATACCATGTGTAAGCCACCAAGGTTTGAGGCTTTTACCCTCTAAAGCAATTGCCTAGGATGTATGTTGGGCCCTTTTAACAATGGCTGGGATGCAAGGCACCAAGTCCTGAGACTGCACAAAGCAGCAAGGCCCTGGGCCGGCCCACAAAACCATTTTTTTTCTCCTAGGCCTCTTGGCCTGTGATGTGGGAGGCTACCAGAAAGGTCTCTCACACGCCCTGGAGATATTTTTCCCATTGTCTTGGTGATTTAACCTTTGGCTCCTTGTTGCTTATGCAAATTTCTGCAGCTGGCTCAAATTTATCCTCCAGGAAATGGGTTTTTCTTTTCTATAACATCCTCAGGCTGCAAATTTTCCAATCTTTTTTGCTCTCCTTCCATTTTAAATGTAAGTTCCATTTCTAAACCACCTCTTTGTGAATGCATAAAATGGAATGCTTTTAAGAGCACCCAAGTCATCTCTTGAATCCTTTGCTGCTTAGAAATTTCTTCTCCCAGATATGTTAAATCATCTCTCTCAAGTTCATAGTCCCACAGATCTCTAGGGCAGGGGGAAAATGCCATAAGTCTCTTTGATAAAGCATAGCAAGAATCACCTTTATTTATTCCAGTTACCAGCCAGTTCCTAGTCTCCATTTGAGACTACCTCAAGGTGGACTTCATTGTCCGTATCACTATCAGAATTTTGGTCAAAGCAATTCAACAAGTCTCTGGGAAGTTTCATACTTTCCCACATCTTCCTGTCCTTTTCTGAGCTCTCTAAACTGTCCCAACCTCTGCCTGTTACCCAATTCCAAAGTTGCTTCCACATTTTTTAGTATTTTATACAATGCCCCACTCCCAGTGCCAATTTATCATATTAGTCTGTTCTCTCTTTACTACAAGGAAATACTCAAGACTGGGTAATTTATAAAAAATGAGGTTTCACCGTTGCTGGGAAGGACTCAGGAAACTTACAGTCTTGGCAGAAGGTGAAGGTGAAGGTGAAGCAAGGCACCTTCTTCACAAGGCACAAATAAGGCACAAGGAAGGAGAAGTGCCCAGGGAAGGGGGAAGAGCCCTTTATAAAAACATCAGATCTTGTGAGATCTCACTCACTATCATGAGAACAGCATGAAAGAAACCACCCCCATGATCCAATTACCTCTGCCTGGCCTCTCTCTTGACAGATTGGATTATGAGGGTTATGGGGATTATAATGCAAGATAAGATTTGGGTGGGAACACAAAAAACCTAACCCTATTAGTGGCATCTCACAATTTTAATAGCAAAGCTTTGGTCGCATTCTTGGTTAACCAAAGGGAGGGATTTAATTATTTTACAGTAGAGTCTGAAGATCATTCCATTGCCAAAAAAACAAACTAACAAAAAAACAAAAAAGTAATGGAGAGGAGAGAAAACCTGAGAGATTGGTAGAGAGAAGTGCAGAATGAGAAAGAATGAGTGAATAAATACCAGCTCTCTAGATGTTGGAGATATTGATCTTAGTTGAATAAATGGTTTAAAAGTTTCTTATTTTTTATGGCATTATATGTTCATTTGTGTTAAAAACAGAGATAGGTGTATCTAATATTTAAAATTAAATTTCTATTGGTAAGACGGAAATCCAGTTGTATTTGTTCATTCTCCTATTGCTATAAGTAAATACCTGAGACTGGATACTTTATAAAGATAAGAGGCTTAATTGGGTCAAGGTTCTGTAGGGTGTATGGGAAGTATGATGCTGGTATCTGCCTGGCTTCTGGACAGGTCTTAGGAAACTTACAATCATGGCAGGAGGCAAAACAAGAGCAGGCATCTCAGAAAGCAAAAGCATGAGCAAGAGGGAGCGGGGAGGTGCCACCCACTTTTAAACAGTCGGATATCTCAATAACTTACTCACTATCATGAGGACAGCACCGGGGGATAATGCTAAATCACTGATGAGAAGTCCACTCTCATGGTTCAATCACATGGTACAATAAAATCCTACCAGGTCCCACCTTCACCAATGGGGATTCCATTTCAAGATGAGATTTGGGTGGGGACACACATCCAAAGTATATCACCAGTTAAATCTATTTCACACTAGGATACCTGGCATCAGGATTCTTGGAGGAAATAAAAAGATCTGTGTTTGAAATTTAGACTCGTGTGGTAGGGAGTGAAGACAACCTAGATAGAACAGTCATTGCATCCCTACAGTGTGGTGTCTTCATGGGATACAAGTTTGAGCCAGGGTTGAGGATGAGAATGGAAGTCTCCAAGTGATTGGGAAGTTTTGGATTTCCTATGCATTGAATTTTCTTAATGTGGGGTCCACCAAAAGGTGTGATAAGTAAAATAAATTAATTAGTAAAATCATTCATTTTCTTTTCTTTTTTCTTTTTTGTTCCTGGTCATCTAACTTTTTGCCAGCAGAATCTTCAGTTCACTACCTACCTTGCCCTTCTGTCACACCATCCTGAAAGCACCCAAATATGAAGCAATCGATGTCCTCTACTCCTTTCTCTTGACATACAAATTGAGGATTTGCAGTAGAAAAGGTTATAAAAGAGGACAGGGAAGTAAACATACAAATACAATAGAAATAAGCACAGGGAAATGTCTATAATTGTAAGAATCAAACTCAACTTAGAATTCCATAAGCTGTCCAACAGGAGTAAAAAGGAAATGCAGATGTTTTCCTACTTACGAAGAGCAGTGGACTTTAGCACACATGGTTCTTCACTAAAAAAGAGTTACTGAAGAATTCAGATTGACAACAAAAAAAGGAAATCCATAAATAAGTTTTAGGGGAAAATGGTGAAAACAGATGTTGATAACATGCCAGTAAAATCAACTGTTGGCTGCATAAAAAGTAATAATGACTATTTTAATGGAAAAAATGAAAAGTGAAACTCTATTTCACACTAATAATAGTAGAAGAGAATATGTTATTAAATGTGTAATTAAGACATGTGAAAACCTCACACATTTGGTATTGTGGTTAAATACTGACTTTCTCCACATTTTTTAGCAAAGTTTTTAGATCAGTTTATATCTTCAAATTTAGAGGATATCACAAGAAAAATAATTAACATCTATGCCTCCCTACCAGATAAAGAAAATATAATGCAAATAGGAGAGAGTTTTTAAAAAGTTAAGGTGTATGAGTTAACAAGAGATCATTAAATGAATTTAGGAAAAAGAGAATTAGGAGTATATATTTAAAAGCCAGCTTTATTCAGTCTATAATGGACATATTTAAACACAAGCATAAAGAGAGAAAGAGAGAATAAAGAGGGAAAGTTTCAAAATAAAGAAATATCAAAAGATATATCAAGGTACTACTAGTTAAAAGAAGACATACGGTATCTGGTTTTGTAACACTAATGTCAAACAAATAAAACTAAAAAAATTGTGAAGATGCAACAAATGTACAAAAGGGATCAACCAAAATATAAATAAATAAAATAAAAATAATGGACTTATGGTTAATATTTAGTGTCAACTTGATTGGATTGAAGTTTGCAAAGTATTGTTCCTGGGTGTGTCTGTGAGGGTGTTGCCAAAGGAGATTAACATTTACGTCGGTGAACTGAGAAAGGCAGACCCATCCTCAATCTGGGTGGGCACAATCTAGTCAGCTACCAGCACAGCCATAATAAAACCAGGCAAAAGAACATGGAAAGATTAGACTGGCTTAGCCTCCCGGTTTACATCTTTCTCCCATACTAGATGCTCCCTGCCCTCAAACATCAGACTCCAAGTTCTTCAGCGGTGGGACTCAGACTGGCTTCCTTGCTCCTCAGCTTGCAGAGGACCTATTAAAAGGCACCTCACTTTGTGATCATTAAGTCAATACTCCTTAATAAACTACCCTTTATATATACATCTATCCCATTAGTTCTGTCCCTCTAGAGAATCCTGACTAATATAGGACTTAGATTGTCATATAGTTTGACAATAAATAGTGGTAAATAAATAAGTAAAGGAAAGGTAACAAATTCACAATTATACTGGGAACTTTGATATGTCACAATCAAAAAAGATAAATGTATTAGTCAAAAAACTAGAAACAGTAACTATGTAAAGTGATAGATGTATTAACTAAATTAATTGTAGTAATCATATACATGTATACATATATATCTCAAATCATTTCCTTGTATATCTTAAATAAATATATACAATTTTATTTGTCAGCTCTACCCCAATAAAGCTGGATAATTTTCTTTTAAATTAGACTAGTTGTAAAAATGTGAAAGGAAAATTAGCTCCTTAGTTGATATGTAAGTATCTAAATCAAAAAATAAATATAAAACATTCTTCAAAGAGATCTAGAATATTTTAGCTAATATTCCATGCATTAGGCATGCAAGGCAATTTAGCACACTTCAAAAAATCAATATAATACAGAGTTCTGTGACCCTATGACAATTAAATTTTAAATTAATAATAAAAAAGTATTAAACAATAAATAAAGACATCCTTCAGGAAAAAGTCACCTTTATTAACTCATTTATAACAGAGAAGACACATTTAAATAAAAAATTATTTTACTGTTACAGAAATAATAAAATTACTATATGTTGAAACATTTGAAACAAAACTAAGTTTTATGATTGGACTGGAAATAAATAAGGATTAGGTTAACAGGCAGACTAGCCATCAGCCCAGAGATGCCTGTAAGGCTTGAAAAGAGGCAGCAATGGAGTCAATTTGCCCTTATTTCCCCATGCATTTATGTTTTGGTAAAAGTAATAGAGTGAGCTCTTCTCAAGGGGTTTATCCCCTTAAGAACATATATTGGTGTGTTCTTGCTGCTTTGCTGTCCTTTAGAAAACTTCATTAGACATTATCTAATCTCATAGGACTGGCTTTAGGGAAGATGGACAATTCAAAGGCACAGAAGGATGAGGATAGGGTGAAAAAGCCAGTTTTCTGGAAGTCCAGCCTGCCTCTGAAAGGAGGAGGCATGTGTCTGCCATGGAAGGCAGTGGTTTTTGGAAGAAAGAGTCTGGTTGGTGTGGGAGTTGTGGACTGCAAGGCTGTGCTGGGTTGGTGGAGGATAGGGAAGGCCCAAGATGCAATGATGGATTAAAGGTGCATTTGCTATGGCAGTGATCCTATGGCTTTCCATACAAGGGAGTGGCTAGGTGTCTTTGAACAGAATATTTTAATGGCAGGATCCATTTTTAAAAAAAGAAGCCAAAATTATATGTATAATATATACATATGAGCTACTTCTTCCATCTCCCCTCTCTTTTTCTCTATTTGCAAACGCTGCTATGAGCAAATTTTTCAAAAGTGAAAAGTAGACAGGAGATGTCTCTGGACAAATAAAGTGAAGAAGAGAAAAATAGAGTCATGAATCTTGATATATTAAATTGAATAAATTAATAAAATAGATCAAATACAGAAATACAAAAGAATATGTAAAATAAAAAATAAAAGTCCACAAAAGGTAATATTAGTAATTTCTAGCAAAAACAAACTCAAAAGAACATAAGAAAAGGCAATAATAATGCCAAACTTTAAAGGAAACATAATTGTGTCTAAAAGAGACTTTAAATCATAAAACCATATGTTTTAAAACTTAGTTAAGTTTTATAATTTTATAAAACACTATAATTCTTAATAATATATAATGAATAAAAGACTGGGTCGATGATCCTTTAATGAATTGAATAAGCAATGTGTCTACTACTCTCAAAATATAGTCTTTGTGATTAGCAAGAAATTCAGAAAATAGAAACTTCTTCCCTCCTAATTTTAGGAGATTAAGAAAACTTGATAGCTAAATCAGACAAAAGGGACATCAGAAGTAACATTGAAAATTCAATATGATCCTCATATCAAAAAGTAGGCAAAGGATATGAACAGACACTTCTCAAAATAAGACATTTATGCAGCCAACAGACACATGAAAAAATGCTCATTATCACTGGTCATCAGAGAAATGCAAATCAAAACCACAATGAGATACCATCTCATGCCAGTTAGAATGACAATCATTAAAAAGTCAGGAAACAACAGGTGCTGGAGAGGATGTGGAGAAATAGGAACGCTTTTACACTGTTGGTGGGAGTGTAAATTAGTTCAATCATTGTGGAAGATAGTGTGGCAATTCCTCAAGGGTCTAGAACTAGAAATAACATTTGACCCAGCCATGCCATTACTGGGTATATACCCAAAGGATTATAAATCATGCTGCTATAAAGACACATGCACATGTATGTTTATTGTGGCAATATTCACAATAGCAAAGACTTGGAACCAACTCAAATGTCCATAAATGATAGACTGGATTAAGAAAATGTGGCACATATACACGATGGAATACTATGCAGTCATAAAAAAGGATCAGTTCTTGTCTTTTGTAGGGATATGGATGAAGCTGGAAACCATCATTCTGAGCAACCTATCATAAGAACAGAAAACCAAACACCACGTGTTCTCAGTCATAGGTGGAAATTGAACAATGAGGACACATGGACACAGGTCAGGGAACATCACACACTGGGGCCTATCATGGGGTGGGGGTGGGGGGAGGGATAGCATTAGGAGAAATACCTAGTGTGAATGATGAGTTAATGGGTGCAGCACACCAACAAGGCACATGTACACATAAGTAACAAACCTGCATATTGTGCACATGTACCCTAGAACTTAAAATATAATAAAAAAAATTAGATATGATTCTCAACACAATTCCCCATAGAATTTATTATAGACTTTGATAAGTTGATCTAAAATTAATCTTTTAGAGTAAAGGGGTAGGAGTAGCTAAGACAAATGTGAGAGACATTTTAAGAAGCAAGAGATGAGCTGGGTGTGGTGGCTCACACTTGTAATCCCAGCACTTTGGGAGGCTGAGGTGGTTGGATCATGAGGTCAGGAGATCGAGACTATCTTGGCCAACATTGTGAAACCCTGTCTCTACTAAAATACAAAAACAAGCCAGGCATGGTGACATGTGCCTCTAGTCCCAGCTACTTGGGAGACTGAGGCAGAGGTTGCAGTGAGCTGAGATCACGCCATTGCATTCCAGCCTGGGCGACAGAGCGAGACTTTGTCTCAAAAAAAAAAAAAAAAAAAAAAAGGCGGCAAGAGATATACTAACATAATGTTAATGTAGTATCAATCTAGAATAATTAAAGGAGTGAAGAAGTGGCATAAGGTTTTAAAAGGATAATGGAATAGAATTAAAGTTCGGTGAAGATTTAAGTAATCAGAAAAATACACCCTGCTTATGAATATGCAAAGTTTTACAAACTTTGTGGAGCAAGGGAAACATCTATATGTATTAGTCCATTCTTGATTCACTGCTAAGAAACATCTGAGGCTGGGTAATTAATAAAGAAGAAAGGCTTAATCGGCTTATGGTTTTGTAGGCTATAAAAGCATGGCACTAGTAGCTGCTTCTGCTGAGGGCACAGGGCCCCAGGAAGCCTGCAATCACAATGGAAGACAAAGGGAGAGCAGGTGGTATCACATGGTGAAAGTAAGAGCAAGAGGGAGAATGATGAGGTCTCAGACTTTTTTTTTTTTTTTTTAATAAATGGAGTTTCCCTCTGTCATCCAAGCTGGAGTACAATGGCGTGATTTTGGCTCACTGCAATCTCTGCCTCCCGGATTCAAGCAATTCTCCTGTCTCAGTTTCCTGAGTAGCTGGGATTACAGGATTTGTGCCACCATGCCCAGCTCAGTTTTGTATTTTTAGTATAGACAGGGTTTCACCATGTTGCCCAGGCTGGTCTTGAACTCCCAAGCTCAGGTGATCTGCCTGTCTCGGCCACCCAAAATGCTGGGATTACAGGCATCAGCCACTGTGTCTGGTCTCACACTCTTTTAAACAACCAGATCTTGTGTGAACTTACTGAGTGACAACTCACGTAGCACCAAGGGAATGGTGTTGATATGGTTTGATTCTGTGTCATCACCTCAAATTGTAATCCCCGTATTCCCCATGTGTCAAGGGTGGGACCAGGTGGAGGTAACTGGATCATGGTGGTGGTTTCCCCCATGCTGTTCTCATGATATTGAGTGAGTCTCCCCAGATACGATGGTTTTAAAACTGTCTGGCATTTTCCCTTCCTGAACGCCCTGTGTCCTGCCACTCTATGAAGAAGATGCCTGCTTCTCCTTTGCCTTTTTTCATGATTGTAAGGTTCCTGCAGTTTCCCCAGCAATGCGGAACTGTGAGTAGACTAAACCTCTTTCATTTATAAATTACCCAGTCTAGGGCATTTCTTGATAGTAGTGTGAGAATGGACAAATACAGTAAATTTGTACCAAGGTAGTGGGGCACTGCTATAAAGATACCTGAAAATGTGGAGGCAACTTTGGCACTGAGTAAAGGGCAGAGGTTGGTACAGTTTAGAGGGCTCAGAATAAGACGGGAAGATGTGGGAAAGTTTGGAACCTCCTAGAGACTTGTTGAATGGCTTTGACCAAAATGCTGATAGTGATATGGGCAATAAAGTCCAGGCTGAGGTGGTCTCAGATGGGGAAGAAAAACTGGTTGGTAACTGGAATAAATAAAGGTGACTCTTACTATGCTTTAGCAAAGAGACTGATGGCATTTTCCCCCTGCCCTAGAGATCTGTGGAACTACAAACGTGAGAGAGATGACTGAGGGTATTGGCAGAAGAAATTTCTAAGTAGTGAAGGGTTCAAGAGGTGACTTGGGTGCTCTTAAAAGCATTCAGTTTTATGCATTCACAAAGAGGTGGTTTGGAATTGGAACTTACGTTTAAAAAGGGAAGCAGAGCATAAAAGTTTAGAAAATTTGCAGTCTGATGATGCAATAAAAATGAAAAACCCATTTCCTGAGGAGAAATTCAAGCTGGCTGCAGAAATTTGCACAAAGAACAAGGAGTCAAATGTTAATCACCATGACAATGGGGAAAATATCTCCATGGCATGTCAGAGACTTTTCTGGCAGCTTCTCTCATCACAGGCCTGGAGGCCTAGGAAGGAAAAATTATTTTGTCAGCCAGACCCGGAGCCCCACTTCTGCTCAGCTCAGCCTCAGGACTTGGTGCCTATATCCCAGCTGTGGTTACAAGGGGCTAACATACAACTTGGGCTGTTACTTCACAGGGTGCAAGCCCCAAGCCTTGGCAGCTTCCATGTGGTGTTGGTCCTCTGTGTGCACAGAAGACAAGAATTTAGGTTTGAGAATTTCTGCTTAGATTTCAGAGGATTTATGGAAATGCCTGTATGTCTAGGTAGAAATTTGCTGCAGAAGTGCAGTCCTCATGGAGAAACTCTGCTAGGGCCATGCAGAAGGAAAATGTAGGGTTGGAGCCCCCACACAGAGTCCCCACTGGGGCACTGCCTAGGAGAGCTGTGAGAAGAGGGATACTGTTCTCCAGACCCCAGAATTGTATATCCACCAACAGCTTGCACTGTGCACCTGGAAAATCCAGAGACCCTCAACACCAGTCTGTGAAAGCAGCTGGGAGTGGGGCTGTACCGTTCAGAGGCACAGGGATAGAGTTGCCCAAGGCCATGGGTGCCCACCACTTGAATCAGTGTGACCTGTATGAAAGACATGGAGTCAAAGGAGATCATTTTGAACTTTAAGGTTTAACTACTGCTCTATTTAATTTTGGAATTTCATGGGACCTGTAACCCTTCAATTTGTCCAATTTCCCCCATTTAGAATGGGAGCATTTATCCAATGCTTGTACCCACATTGTTTCTAGGAGGTAACTAACTTGCTTTTGATTTTACAGGCTCACAGGTGGAAGGGACTTGCCTTGTCTTAGATGAGATTTTGAACTATGGACTTTTGAGTCAATGCTGAAATTAGTTAAGACTTTGTGGTACTGTTGGGAAGGGATAATTGGTTTTGAAATATGAAAGGGACATGATATTTGGAAGGGTCAGAAGTGGAATATAGTTTAGCTCTGTGTCTTCACCCAAATCTCACCTTGAATTGCAATTCTCATAACCCCCATGTGTCAAGGGTGGGACCAGAGACCATATGGAAGTAATTGGATTATGGGGGTGGTTCCCCCTTGCTGTTCTCTTGATAGTGAGTGAGTGTCACAAGATCTCATGGTTTTATAAGCATCTGACATTTCCCCTGCTGGCACTCATTCTGTCCTGTGACCCTGTGAAGAAGGTTCCTGCTTCTCCTTTGCCTTCTGCCATAATTGTAAGTTTCCTGGGACCTCCCCAGCAATGTGGAACTGTGAGTCAATTAAACCGCTTTCATGTATAAATTACCCAGTCTCAGACATTTCTTCATAGCAGGGTGAGTATAGATTAATACAAGTACTAAGCCATTAATGAGGAATCTGTCTCCATGATGCAATACCTCCCACTAGGACATACCTCCTACATTGAGAATCACATTTCAATATGAGATTTATAGAGGACAACCATCCAAGTAATATCACTATAGAAGTTGAGGGTATGCACAGAAAGACTAATTAGCATTTTAATAATATCGATAAATTGTATTCTTCCAAAATATTCATCTGTAGTAATGTGGATACCTGTGTTTTATTCATAAATATTGCATAGCCTTTATATAAAAATAGTTTATCTATTTGTTAAAATAAATTTTGAAAGCATGATATAGAGTGAAAGAACCAAGTTGCAAAAATATTATAGGCAGTGTTACCATTTATGGTTAATAAGTGTAAATAACACTACATATCTTTACTGGGCTATACATTTAAAGTTAAAATATACATGAAAAAGAAAAATAAACACAAATTTTAAGAATATTTTTAAATGAAAGGATGGAAAAGGGTAAATAATGAGAGATACTAATGGTGTTCCATCTGTAAAAAATTATTTCTATTTTTAAAAATACCTAAAGGTGATGTGGAAAATATCTCCATTTTTCAGTCTGGGATGTAGGAATACAATTTTATTTTCCTACTACTTGGAATACTTAATAATAAAAAAGCAAATATATGTTTGCAAATTATTCTTCATTTATTATCCAGATATCCTTTGATTTATTCATTCTACAATCCTACACTTTGTACTAGGCCTAGTGTGAAGCAGAAATAATGAGTAAGGGACAGCATGTTTCTCCTAAGGAGTCCCCTCTCTAGGTAAGTCACAGCACAATAATATCCCAAGTTCACACTGTATTCCAAAAGAAATATTTTAAATATGGGATGTAACGGAGATAATTGAGTTAAGACGGTTGATCCTGGTGATGAGTTTTGAAGAATTTTGACTAGTAGAGATGAGAAAAGAGCATTTGCAGTCAATGTGCTGGATCTTGAATCATCTAAAAGACAGGAACATTTAATGAGCAATGTTATTCTAGGACTTTGGTAACACTATACAGATATACTATCTTCTCTATTATGGTGTCCTATGTATACGGCAGAGTCTTTGGCTCATGGGAAACATTCGGTAACTATTCAATTAATTGAGTGCAAGCACTTTGGACTCACTCCTAAAGTGCTTCAACACTGCGCAGCCACAATTGGAGTATTTACTCTATGGGAACTCCAAGAGGGATTCTATCATTTATTTAATTTTATTTTATTTTGAGAGCAGATAAGATTTATTTTTTATTTATACTTTTAAAAATTATTTATTTCCATAGGTTTCCAGAGAGCAGGTGGTATTTGGTTACATGAGTACGTTATTTAGTGGTGATGTGTGAGATTTTGGTGCACCCATCACTTGAGCAGTATACACTGAACCCAATTTGTAGTTTTTTATCCCTCATCTGCCTCCCAGCCTTTCCCCTGAATGCCCAAAGTCCATTGTATCATTCTTATTCCTTTGCATTCTCACAGCTTAGCTCCCCTTATAATTAAGAACATACAATGTTTGGTTTTCCATTCCTGAGTTACTTCACTTAGGATAATAACCTCTAGTTTCATCCAGGTTGCTGCGAATGCCATTGATTCGTTTCTTTTTGTGACTGAGTAGTATTCCATCATATATATACCACAACATCTTTAAGTACTCATTGATTGGTGGGCATGTGTGCTGGCTCTATATTTTTGCAATTGCAAATTGTGCTGCTTTAAACATGTGTGTGCAAGTATCTTTTTTGTATAACACTTTCCTCTGGGTAGATACCCACTAGTGGGATTACAGGATCAAATGGTAGTTTTAGTTCTTTAAGGAATCTCCACATTGTTTTCCGTAGTAATTGTACTAGTTTACATTCCCACCAACAGTGTAGGAGTGTTCTCTTTTCACTGAAACCATGCCAACATCTAGAATATTTTAATTTTTTTGTGTGTGGCCATTCTTGCATTCTTGATTTTAATTTCTCTGATCATCAGTGATGTTTAGCAGTTTTTCATATGTTTCTTCACCATTTGTCTACAAGGAACTCAAACAAATTAGCAAGAAAATAACAAAGAATCCCATCAAAAAGTGGGCTGAGGACATGAAAAAATAATTATATATATATATATATTTTCAAATTTACATTTAAAGTCTTACCAAATGTCAGGCCCTTTGTTAATTCCATAGCATTTCAAAGAATTATGAATTTCCACTCACTTATGCTGTCTTGCAAAAATGTATGGCAGACAACCTTATTTCTTGTTTTCATTTCAGTCCAGACAATTCAGAACTCCTAAAATATAAAATTCCTAAGTTCTCTCTTTGCTTTCCACCTCCACAACCCTAAGACCCTAATGCATTCAGAAATCAAGAGTGGATATACCTTGAAACTTACTTTACTTATGAACTGATAGGTCCATTTGTATGTTTCTATCAATAATTTCAAAATGTTTTACAAAAACATCAGGTTATGTTCTACAAAATCCCCCAAATAAAAGGGCACCTTGTTTACCAAAATATTTTTTATTGACATGAGACCAAGTCCAGGGACTACACGTATTAGACAAATACTAGAAATTCAAAAAAAAGTATCACCACTCCAATAAGCAGAAAATTATTAAACTCAGTATCATTCCATTTAATATTTATTGAACACGTATTATATGCTCTCCAGTATGATCAAATTCTTGTGTATACAGATAATAAGAAAATGATTGGTCCTAGGACAGACTAGGGTCTAACAAGAAAGTAAAGAATAGACAGCAGGCTGGGTGCGGTGGCTCATGCTTGTATTACCAGCACTTTGGGAGGCTGAGGTAGGCAGATCACGAGGTCAGGAGTTTGAGACCAGCCTGACCAACATGGTAAAAACTCATCTCTACTAAAAATGCAAAAATTAGCTGGGCATGGTGGCATGTGCCTGTAATCTCAGCTACTCAGGAGGCTGAGGCACGAGAATCACTTAAACCTGGGATGGCGAGGTTGCAGTGAGCTGAAATGGTACCACTGCACTCCAGCCTGGATGACAGAGTAAGACTCCATCTCCAAAAAAAAAAAAAAACCCACACACAAACAAACAACAACAAACAACCAAAAAGAATAGACAGCAAAACAGGATGAGGACCAAGGTGAGAAATACTAATCCTGCCTGGAAAGTAAACTAGAGAAAGAATACTTGACTGTATTTTGAATCCTGGGGCTAGAATACAAAAGGCATCACAAGCTACAGAAAATATTCATAATTTATCATGAAGACAATTAAAACCACAATGCAGACTTCTTAACAAAATTAAGTCATAGAGTTTTAACAGCAATTCTTGTCCCAAATTGGTTACATGGGCTGCAGCAAATTCAAGCTTTATTGTCTTCGTTGTTCAGTCATACTCAATTCTAATAAAGCTCTGTAGAGAGCATCTGTCATAGCTGCTTTCTAAAACTGACTCAGTTTTTTCAAACATACATTCTTTTTAAAAAATGTTTTCACCACAAATATTCATTTAAAGATCACTTATAGCATTCCAAAGAAGATTTAAGAATCTCCCAGAAGCTCTGTAATAAGAAAATGCAACCTTTGTTTCCATAGAAATATACTTGTACATGTTGTTCTGGTTTGCTGTATGTGCTGAACAGATTTCAGAATGACATTTGGTGTTCTGTGGTTGAAATATGCACCCACAAAGCAGAACAAATGTAAAATGCTGCCCTCTGTTGAAAAATGCCAAGTACACAAATCAGTTCTTGAAAGGGAGATGAAATATTATATTTACACCAGTATGAGAAAGTTTGAAGAAATAAAACAATTGGTAAGAGTTGTGAAATAATGATGATGTTCTTAGACTTAAATCAAAAAGAATAATAATAATAAAAAACTATGGCATGTTTAAATGGTTAAAAAGATAAACTATCTACATTGAAAAAGCACTAAGCTAAAATAGAGTAACCCCCTATACGGAAAAGTGTTGTCTCCACATGTGACAGATAAAGGGGTAATTTCTGTAATTTTAAGAAGCTTACACAAAACACCAAGATGCCAAAAAATAATACGAAAATAATGTTGAAGACACTTTACACAGGAAGGCATATAAGTTGTAATGTGTATGTGACAAAATGTTAACATTCTATAACAATTTTAGGCTAGAAATAAACCTCTAAAAATGTGTAAACCCAATGCTGGTAAGGTAGTTAAGAAATTATTCAATCTTTTAGGGCTGAGCTTTAGAGATTGGCATAAACCTATTATAAATCAATATAGCAATAAACTTTGCATCCATGCATCTAATAATTTAATTACTTGATATTCAATTAAAAGAAATAATTCAAAAGCTCTAGATAATAATAGATACATGATTTACAATTGCAAAACAAAAATTCAAATATATATAATATGTATCCTATCTTCAAAAATATTCTTTAATATTGTGATATATCAAAATAATAAAGTGATTAAAGATGACATATATTTTGATAGGCTAAATAATGACCTTCCCCCTAAAGATGTCCACATCCTAATCAGTGGAACTTATGAATGTTATCTTACATTGCCAAAGAGATTTTACATGTGAAAATGAGGTCACAGACGTTAACATAAGGAGATAATCTTGCATTAACTGGATCGAACAATCTAACCGCATGAACCTATAAAATCAGAGAACTTTGCCCAGCTAAAATGGAAGAGATAGACTAGCAGAAGGAGTAGAAGACATGAGGCAGAAGATGAATCCAGAAACAAATCAAGGGTGAGAAGGATTTGATGTGGCATTGCTAGTACTGAGATACAGGGGGCTTCATGCAAAAACCAGGGAGAAGTCTCTGGAAAATCAGGATGTCCCCGCTTCCACTACATTGATAGTCAGCACAGACATGCAGGATTTAATCTTACAATGACAAGGTACTAAATTCAACCAATAATCTGAATGTTTAGAAGTGGACTCTTCTGCAGAGCCTCCTTTAAGGAATACAGCCCTGTCATCACCTCGATTTCAGCTCTATGAGACCCTGATCTGAAGAGCCAACCCAGCCTAAGACTTCTTACCTACAGAACTTTGACATGATAAATTTGTGTGTATTAAACCATAAATTTGTGGTAATTTCTTATGGAAATGATAGAAAACTAACATGTATGAAGATTGTGTATAAAAAGTGAAGTATCATGCCAATATCTTTAGTAAAAAGGCAGAATGCTAACACACACACGCTCATATCCATGCACACACACAAACAAGGACAGAGCAGTACACAAAGCTATATACAGACCATTCTGTGATTAGATAAAATATCAAAAAGCAATGTGTTTGAATTCTAGTATTATTATTTATAATTATTAATATATTATTATTGCATCATCCCATCATTATAAGTTTAAATAGAAGGACACAATACCAGAAAATAGAATAGAAAAATAAAGATTTTTTTTAAACCAGTATCTTTGATGAGGAAATGTGTTGTCTTTCCAAAACAATATTCACTCCTGTGGAGGAGCATGAGGCAGCTACACTGAAGTATAGGTAAACTAACTTACTTTTGTCCAACCTTTTAAATTATACAACTCTTCCCAGCTTTTGCCACAGGATTTCTAATAAAAGCTTAGCCCAGTTCCAGTGTTATGACCATTCCTCATTCTGTTTTTGCAGCGGATAATTTGTTACTGATATTGCCTGAAGAATATTTTTTGATCTTCTTCCTCAACTTCAGAGATGACTCATGACATGCTTCTTGAGAAGTACCCTTCCTGATGCCAGTTCAAAAATATGCTGTCTTTTTTTTTTTTTTTGTACCTGTGTTTCAATATCTGAATTCCCTCTCTCTCCCTGAATAGGAAATAAGGTGGGAAAACAAAAGTGCCGACCAGTCACAGATAAAGGGAGTTTAGTTTGGTTCAATCCAATGAACTCTGCTGTGGAAGGTATAAGAGCTGAGACTCTCCAATGCAGGGAAAGCAGTGATAAGTTAAATTCAGAGTCCTTGAAAGGTACTTGAGTTAAAGGACTAACAGGAGTAATATGAAGAGGATAGAGAAATTAAATGCAGAAGCAGATCTGAAGCAAGTTAGGTGGGTACAGGATGATAGAAATAAACACCAGATTTTGGGATCTTGTATTAATGGGCTTGTAGGCCCACTGTATGAGGCCAAGCTACATGTTGCGTATTTGTTCCAATAACCTTGCAGACACTCCAGCCCCTCCTGTCCTGTAGCCGTGCTTTGTTTTTATCTGCCATTTGAGGTCATGAGGTTCTGTTATCCACTGTAGTCCCGTGGTCAAATATTGGTTCCTGTTGAGATCACCTACTTGTGGCATGGTCCCTTGTGCCCTGGCCAGCTACAAATGAATCCCAGAAAACTGTATTTGAATCAAAGCAAACAAAAGGCAGTGGGAATGCCTGAGCAATCTTTACCATGCTGCCAGCCTCTCCTCTGATCTATGACTGTGCCATGTATTTTCAACTTCCTTCATATATATATATATATATATATATATATATATATAACCATTACAACACATGACTCTCATCTTTCTTTCTCTCTCTAAATCTGTCAGTGTTTAAAAATAAGTGCCTCAGAAATTAGGACAAGAAAATATATAAAAAAGCAAAGGAGTTTCCTTGGGGGACAGAGAAAGAAACCCATCTTCCCCACATGTGATGGACTGAAGAGGGTTGTCAGGAGGGAACGGATTGAAGAAAAGCCGCCCAGGGCACCCTAGTGTGTCCCTTCACACTCAGCAAATGAATCGAAGTTGGCAACAGTTTTTGAAGAAATGATTTTCAGAGGCAGAAAGTGTCCAACTTCTGTGTAATTAAATATTTTAGAAAAACAAGAATAATATAGAAACTTCTGGGATTATAAAGAATTATAGCCACCGCTATTACCATAGCCCAAAACACTACATGATTTGTCTGAATGATGGAATATATTTATGACTGGTTTATCTACTTTTGCTTTTGCCCCGGCCAATTTATTTCTACACAATAGCCAAAGTAATCTATTAAAATGTAAATCGGATGATAACATTCCCCTAAAACACCCCAGTTGCTTTAAGAAAAAAATTTTAAAACTTTTTATCATGACCTGTAAGATCTTGTATGAGGTGGTCCAGGTTAACGCTCAGGCCTCATCTTCTGCTGTTCTCTTTAACCA
Source organism: Trachypithecus francoisi (assembly GCF_009764315.1). NCBI lineage: Eukaryota > Metazoa > Chordata > Mammalia > Primates > Cercopithecidae > Trachypithecus > Trachypithecus francoisi. Next base: position 71,535,586 of record NW_022681473.1, on the reverse strand, counting down.
CTAAGTGATATATTGTGTACCCATCATTCCACATCCTCCACCATCTTTAGTAATTTTACACTTTAAAAATGTATCTGAGTTTATTTATCTTTCTATGTATTGTTTGCTGTTAAAATGTATCTGAATTTATTTATCTTTCTAGCTATGTATTGTTTGCCGTTACGTCTCCCGCCTTATCATTACCCACTCATCAGTTTCAAGTTAAACTCCCTGAGAACAAGAAATTCTATCTCAAGCACCTAACGCAATGCTTGTCACATAGATGATACTCAAAACATACTTGTCGATTGAAGGAATAGACTTAGAGAACATGAGGTCTATAAAAACCTTAGAGATCATTCAGCTACTGTAAAGAAAGCATGAGTTTTGGCACGCAAAGGTCTGAATCATGACTCCAGCTTCATTTCCGGTATACATCATTTCATGAACTTTCTTTTCCACATTTGGAAAATGAAGACAATATTCTTGTACTCAAAATCAGTAAAGATGAATTATTAATGTGAATCAATGGCAAGTATTGTTGCTGTTTTTTTTTTTCTTTTTGAAATGTTTGATTCTTGTTTACATGGGAAATCTAAGGCAGTGCTCTACATACACAGATGTTTCAACATGATGGCATGCAAACTTATTGTCACAATTTCAGTTTTCATGATTCGTGTGGATATATCTATTTTAAAATATCTATCCTGCTATGGGGTGGCCAGTTCAGAACAGGTATACCAAGTAATTGTTTTATAAGTTCTATTTTATATATAGCATGATATCTATGTAAATGTATATATTAATTTAGATGTGGAGCAAATAAAGACTATAAAAATGTGCTTTAGGATTACAGGAAGCATCACAGTCATCAGAAGGAGGGATCCTATGATGTTGGACCAGTGCTACAGCAGAAACCGCGAGAAGTACTAGCAATTGCTAAGCAGATTCCATGTTAATATCATAAAGCAATAAATGATTTTACTAGTATAGTGACAGCTTGACGAGTACAGTATTCTCTCAATAGTCATAAGGGATGGGTTTCAGGAACTCCACAGATACCAAAATCCACAGATGCTTGTGTCTCTGAGGTAAAATGTTATAATACTTGAGTATAACCTATGCACATTGTCCTGTATACTTTAAATCATCTCTAGATTACTTTTAATGCCTAATATAATGTAAATACTATGTAAATAGTTGTTATACTGCATTGCTTTCATGTTATTTTTTATTGATGTATTGCTATTTTTTATTTTTCAAATTTTTTTGTTATGGAATCAGCAAAGAGGAAGCCTAGGATATGGAAAGACAGCTGTAACTATTTTTCCTGAACATAGATACCAGTATTTTGGATTCTGCTAAGATCTATTCCAAGCTTATTTGGAAGTGATTTCCATCCTGGAAAATGGTGCTTCAGAGAACATTTGAACAGAACAAAAGGACTCTTGTTTTGACACCCATTTTGCCTCACATTCTTCATGTATAAAATGAGAATAATGATACCTGTTTTACCCCCTTGTTGTGGGGATAAATTGTGATAATGCATTTGAGAGAGCGTTATAAACTAAAATAGGTTTTGTTTGTCTGCTTTTGTTTTCACCAAGAACTGTGAGAAACTGGGACACCATTATTGCTGATTTGGAAGTAACACTAATAGGATGGAGTATTCACCCATGTGTTACAAGTGCACATTGCACAGTTTTGGAGTCTAAAGTATAAGTTGGGCCTCAACAAAGTGGCACACAGCAGATGCCTAGCAACACAGCAGCGGTACCATCTTAAAGATGAGATTTTTCTCAAGCTCATGTGACAAATCCACTGGGAAACTATGAAAACTATGAAAAAGCTGAGATTCTACATGGGCAGGTGTGAAAAGACACAGTAGGATTTAATTGTTGTTAATTATATTCCCTTTGTATTTTTCATTGTGTTATTTTGTTGTTGTTTTTCCTAGAGTCCCTTCTTCCACAGCTAGAGCTATTTGACTCAGTCAAAAAGCTTTGAAAACTAAGAATGATGCTAGCTGCTTTTTTATTATTTTTCTATACTTATCTTATTTCTTATACTTATCTTCAATAATAGAAGAAAGGCCACTTAAAGTTAATACCACATCATCGTTAATGAAGGAATGCCCATCTGACTCTTGAGAGCACAAATTCCTAGAAATGAACTTGTTTGGAGACTGGACAGTGACTGATTATCTAAGTGCATAATTAGCTGAAACGAGGCAAGCCTTAGAAGGAGCTATACAGAACAATGTGGTCATCCAGCTTAGAGAATTATCAAAAGGAAGTATTCTGTAAGAGGATGTAATAAACACACTGAAGTGACAATTGTGAAAAATTATTAACATCCTGAAACTCACATTACACATATATCAGAAGAGGAATGACCCAAACACAGCATCTGCAAAAGGGGCTCTTTGGAGAACCGTGTCCTAAGAAATTCTACCTAGCTAAAGGCATTTTAATAATTTTCAAAACAAGCTCTATAGTCCCACCAGCTTGGAAAGTCATGTCTCATCAGCAAAGGGAAAACTTTGAGATATTCTACAGTGAACTATGAAATAAGATAATCGAGAAGAAATCCAAATTGTATTTCTTTGTTTAACCTATTTAGGTTGTTTGCCTAGCTTATGTATACAGATCTTTTAAAAAAATATCCTATGAATCTAATGTTCTGACAAACACACTTTGCAAAACTTTACATCAGTGGTCTAATTTTACATTCAATTATTATCTACTAACTACCTGTCAATACCTCTCTTCAATGAGTGGCTGGTTGTCTTTCAAAATTGAGAGTCTAATCTTCTCTATGAAAGTTCTACTGACACTCTTGAAAAGGCAGGGCATTCCACACTCTGCAATCCCACTATATCCAATATAATATACAACTGTGTCTCCTATAACAATTGATTACTCTTTTTTATTTACATTCATTAATTTTTATAGCTTTACTTATTATATCTTTGTTTCTCCATTTCCAAGCATTGGCCTGTCTTAGAATACTGACTAAGATTTTTTTAATGTATCGATGTGAAGTATGTATGTGTGTGTGAACATGTGTGTATGTGGGGTACATGCAATAGGGTGGGTGGATTGAAATTTGAATTCGGCTGGGAGCAGTGACTCACGTCTCTAATCCCAGCACTTAGGGAGGCCGAGAGGTTTGGATTGCCTGAGCTCAGGAGTTTGCGACCAGCCTGGGCAACACGGTGACACCCCGTCTCTACTAAAATACAAAAAATTAGCCGGGCATGTGGCAGGCATCTGTAATCCCAGCTACTTGGGAGGCTGAGGCAGGAGAATTGCTTGAACCCAAGTTGTAGAGGTTGCAGTGAGCCGAGATCACACCACTGCACTCCAACCTGGGCGACAGAGTGAGACTCTGTCTCAAAAAAGAAAAAAAAAAAGTAAAAAGAAAGAAAGAAAGAAAGAAATTCGAGTTCAATATATCTATTACAGTAAAACAATTAAGAATGCAATCTCTAGGACTATATCATCTGTTTTAAACCCCAACTCTACTTGTTGTGAAAATTGGCCTGGTAACCTCTCTGTACTTGTTTCCATTTCTACAAAATAAGGAGAATAATTTTTTATTATTATCCAAATCCTCTGGGCATTTACTATGTGCTATTCTAAGTACTTACTGCATATTGACTCATTTAATCACCATGACTCAAAAAATAAGGTGTGATGGGTATCTCCTTTTGTATGTTGTTGTTGTGAGAATTATATAAGGTAATAGGTTCAAACATATAGTTGACACACATTCTGAAACATTGTAAGCATGCAATAGATATTAGCCATGTTTATTTCTTGAACTCCATATATGTCAACTATATACTTGGAAATGAAGATGCAAAGAGTAATCCCTACATTCAAAGTACTCAAGATAAAAGTACAATCAAAATGAGAAAAAAATTAAATGTTATTGTAGAAAACAAGGTAAAAATAAACACAGATATTAATCTGAATATAAGCCAGGCATGAAAATACATGAATTACATTATAACATCCTAAGAACCCTGACAGGAGAATAGAATAGATAAGCTGTTGCCAAGAAAGCAAACTCTAAACCCTGTACTACAAAATGATTTGAACGAGGATTTCTGTCCATGGTTGCCTTCTTAAACATGCCATATCAACCTTCCGTAAACATACTTTTCTCATTTTTTTAAAGAACACAGTGCCTAATTGTGTCTAACAAATTCTGTACACTGTATGTTTCACCAGGTGGGAGAGGAAGTATGCAACCAAATGAACCATAGTCTTTGCTCCTGAGTCACAGTTCTTTGTTGAAACTGACGTGTATATGTGTGACTATAAAACAAAACAAACAGAAAGCAGCTCATCCTGTTATAATGCCTCTCAGTGGTTGGAATTCCATTAATTAATAGTCTACAATAAAATATGAGCTGGGCTTTTCTCTATGTGGGAAACAAAGGAATCATAATAATTAAAACCAGATACCCTGTGCTTGATAAACAGTCCACATTATCACATTGTAACAATCAGGCAAGGTTGGTTTTATATCCCAAGTCTATGAAGGAAAGGAGTATCAGGAAGCTGAGACTAGAAAGTGAAATGGCCAAAGTCATAAAATGCAAAGCAGGCCTGGAATAAAGACTTACCGATTTCAGTATCCAAGCTCATTTCATTACATCATACTGCTTACTTAGGACTTTACTGAATACAGGAGACAAATCTACATGAAAGAATCAGAGAAACATAAGAAATTGTATGACTCATGGTCTGTTTCCTTTTTTGTGTGCTTAAGCTGTTTATAAAGGTATAATAAATGTTAGTTCCTTTCTCTCTGCCAGAGAGCAGAGATTAAGGCAGTATTGTAAACTGCCCTTAACTTGTCTGGGCAGGCAGAGGCAGAGTGGCGAATCAGCTCTAGAGTCAGTCAAAGCCCACTTCTCCCATGTTTTAGCATATAATTTGGGCTGGCCATTTATTCTTCCTAAGAATCAGTTTCTCATCTGTAAAGTGAAATAACACATAAAGTTGTAAATATTAATCTAAATAACTTAGACATGATATTGCCTGTTTATTATTATTATTATTATTTTACAGTTAGTATTACAGGGTGATTAGACAGTGATATGCAAAGCCTGTTTTGCCCACATGATTCAAGGAAATCAGGCTGGTTTTCCAAATATCTCACTAGTCCTAGCATGCATTGATAATGCTTTATCCTAATCCTTGGACAGGCTATTTCCCTCTAACAGAACTATACGCTTCCCATTCATTCAAATTCTACCCATGCCCAAAACTCACATGTGCACACACACACACACACACATACAGTTTTTTCCAGGAAGCCCACATTCATTTATCCTTCCTCTAAATGTCAGTTACATGGTATTATCCAAGGATACATTTACATTTTTATCATTTCACTCGTCTTTTCCTGTTCTGATCCCTAAGTCAAGGTCAAAGCCCTTCAAGGATAAGGAATATTTTTCAATCCTCGGTGATATTTCTCACAAGACTTCGCTGATTACAGAGGGAGCCCTGCACATGTTCTATGCTTTATTGATTTATTTTGATGATATGTAAAATACTGATATAATCTGAATTATTGTCTCAGTTTGAACTCACCAAATGGCTAACACTTCCAGATTCTAGGACACATACAAACTACAAGTATTTCTGTGTAACTGTGTATCTGCTTCATCTGATAACCACTTTAGAAAACATTTTGACAATTTCCCAGTGTGAAGAAAAAGGATTTTTGTTTAATTAATGAGGCATTTCTCAGGTCCAGATTTTAGTCTTTTAATGCACTTTCAGCTGTTAGAAAGATACTATTAAAATGTCTTAGCTATTGACTAATGTTTAATTATTCTCTTTCTGGACCAAATCACATTTTTTATGTAGATCAATCCTTTTCTTTTTAGCAGGAAGTTCTTTAGATTAGTAATGTATCGATGGTTTGTATTTATTTTCCATTTCTCCTTGTCTTATTTTAAAAGGGAAGCAATGGGTTCTGCTTACAGAAGTACACTAGATAGGTTTGTGCTTGTTGTGTTGGAGAGAAGTGAGCTATATGATTAACAAAATGTAGCCAGATCAACTCCCTTACCCAAGGTTAAAAAGCTAATTTAAATATGTATATTATATGTGTAAATATTATACATGCTATTTATGAATTTTTATATATTTATACATAGTACATTTTATTCATTTGCTGAACCTTAATATGCTGAGGTTCTCAGTACAATCAGCTTTTATTCAAATGTATTATGAAACTAATAATCAGATTATTTTATATACCTGAATTTATCAAAAGTACAGCTGTTTCTGTAAGAGAAGGTTGAAATGGTTTGTGGTAAAATAAACATAGAATAATAAACTAAATATTCTCCAACATAATTTCTCCTCAAATAATTCATGAGTCACAAATTTTTTGAAAAATGTGCATTTAGACCATAAAGAAAGAGGATCATTTTGGATCTAGGTTGGTAGTTTTCTTTTTATTTTATTTTATTTTATTATTATTATACTTTAAGTTCTAGGGTACATGTGCACAATGTGCAGGTTTGGTACATACCTATACATGTGCCATGTTGGTGTGCTGCACCCATTAACTTGTCATTTACATTAGGTATATCTCCTAATGCTATTCCTCCCCCCTCCCCCTTCCCCTCAATAGGACCCGATGTGTGATGTTCCCCTTCCTGTGTCCAAGTGATCTCATTGTTCAATTCCCACCTATGAGTGAGAACATGCGGTATTTGGTTTTCTGTTCTTGTGATAGTTTGCTGAGAATGATGGTTTCTAGCTGCATCCATGTCCCTACAGAGGACATGAACTCATCCTTTTTTATGGCTGCATAGTATTCCATGGTGTATATGTGCCACATTTTCTTAATCCAGTCTGTCATTGATGGACATTTGGGTTGCTTCCAAGTCTTTGCTATTGTGAATAGTGCCACAATAAACATACGTGTGCATGTGTCTTTATAGCAGCATGCCTTATAATCCTTTGGGTATATCCCCAGTAATGGGATGGCTGGGTCAAATGTTATTTCTAGTTCTAGATCCTTGTGGAATTGCCACACTGTCTTCCACAATGGTTGAACTAGTTTACAGTCCCACCAACAGTGTAAAAGTGTTCCTATTTCTCCAAATCCTCTGCAGCACCTGTTGTTTCCTGATTTTTTAATGATTGCCATTCTAACTGGTGTGAGATGGTATCTCATTGTGGTTTTGATTTGCATTTCTCTGATGGTGAGTGATGATGAGCATTTCTTCATGTGTCTGTTGGCTGTATGAATGTCTTCTTTTGAGAAGTGTCTGTTCATATCCTTGGCCCACTTTTTGATGGGGTTGTTTGTTTTTTTCTTGTAAATTTGTTTGAGTTCTTTGTAGGTTCTGGATATGAGCCCTTTGTCAGATGAGTAGATTGCAAACATTTTCTCCCATTCTGTAGGTTGCCTATTCACTCTGATGGTAGTTTCTTTTGCTGTGCAGTAGCTCTTTAGTTTAATCAGATCCCATTTGTCAATTTTGGCTTTTGCTGCCGTTGCTTTTGGTGTTTTAGACATGAAGTCCTTGCCCATGCCTATGTCCTGAATGGTACCACTTAGGTTTTCTTCTAGGGATTTTATGGTATTAGGTCTAACATTTAAGTCTCTAATCCATCTTGAATTAATCTTCGTATAAGGAGTAAGGAAAGGATCCAGTTTCAGCTTTCTACTTATGGCTAGCCAATTTTCCCAGCACCATTTATTAAATACGGAATCCTTTCCCCATTTCTTGTTTCTCTCAGGTTTGTCAAAGATCAGATGACTGTAGATGTGTGGTATTATATCTGAGGACTCTGTTCTGTTCCATTGGTCTATATCTCTGTTTTGGTACCAGTACCATGCTGTTTTGGTTACTGTAGCCTTGTAGTATAGTTTGAAGTCAGGTAGCGTGATGCCTCCAGCTTTGGTCTTTTGACTAAGAATTGTCTTGGCAATGCGGGCTCTTTTTTGGTTCCGTATGAACTTTAAAGCAGTTTTTTCCAATTCTGTGAAGAAAGTCATTGGTAGCTTGATGGGGATGGCATTGAATCTACAAATAACCTTGGGCAGTATGGCCATTTTCACGATATTGATTCTTCCTATCCATGAGCATGGTATGTTCTTCCATTTGTTTGTGTCCTCTTTTATTTCACTGAGCAGTGGTTTGTAGTTCTCCTGGAAGAGGTCCTTTACATCCCTTGTAAGTTGGATTCCTAGGTATTTGATTCTCTTTGAAGCAATTGTGAATGGAAGTTCATTCATGATTTGGCTTTCTGTTTGTCTGTTACTGGTGTATAAGAATGCTTGTGATTTTTGCACATTAATTTTGTATCCTGAGACTTTGCTGAAGTTTCTTATCAGCTTGAGGAGATTTTGGGCTGAGACAATGGGGTTTTCTAAATATACGATCATGTCATCTGCAAACAGGGACAATTTGACTTCTTCTTTTCCTAACTGAATACCCTTGATTTCTTTCTCTTGCCTGATTGCCCCGGCCAGAACTTCCAACACTATGTTGAATAGGAGTGGTGAGAGAGGGCATTCCTGTCTTGTGCCAGTTTTCAAAGGGAATTTTTCCAGTTTTTGCCCATTCAGTATGATATTGGCTGTGGGTTTGTCATAAATAGCTCTTATTATTCTGAGCTACGTTCCATCAATACCGAATTTATTGAGAGTTTTTAGCATGAAGGGCTGTTGAATTTTGTCAAAAGCCTTTTCTGCATCTATTGAGATAATCATGTGGTTCTTGTCTTTGGTTCTGTTTATATGCTGGATTACGTTTATTGATTTGCGAATGTTGAACTAGCCTTGCATCCCAGGGATGAAGCCCACTTGATCATGGTGGATAAGCTTTTTGATGTGCTGCTGAATCTGGTTTGCCAGTATTTTATTGAGGATTTTTGCATCGATGTTCATCAGGGATATTGGTCTAAAATTCTCTTTTTTGTTGTGTCTCTGCCAGGCTTTGGTATCAGGATGATGTTGGCCTCCTAAAATGAGTTAGGGAGGATTCCCTCTTTTTCTATTGATTGGAATGGTTTCAGAAGGAATGGTACCAGCTCCTCCTTGTACCTCTGGTAGAATTCAGCTGTGAATCCATCTGGTCCTGGACTTTTTTTGATTGGTAGGCTATTAATTATTGCTTCAATTTCAGAGCCTACTATTGGTCTATTCAGGGATTCAACTTCTTCCTGGTTTAGTCTTGGAAGAGTGTAAGTGTCCAGGAAATTATCCATTTCTTCTAGATTTTCTAGTTTATTTGCGTAGAGGCTTTTATAGTATTCTCTGATGGTAGTTTGTATTTCTGTGGGGTCGGTGGTGATATCCCCTTTATCATTTTTTATTGCGTCTATTTGATTCTTCTCTCTTTTATTCTTTATTAGTCTTGCTAGCGGTCTGTCAAATTTGTTGATCTTTTCAAAAAACCAACTCCTGGATTCATTGATTTTTTGGAGGGTTTTTTGTGTCTCTATCTCCTTCAGTTCTGCTCTGATCTTAGTTATTTCTTGACTTCTGCTAGCTTTCGACTGTGTTTGCTCTTGCTTCTCCAGTTCTTTTAATTGTGATGTTAGAGTGTCCATTTCAGATCTTTCCTGCTTTCTCTTGTGGGCATTTAGTGCTATAAATTTCCCTCTACACACTGCTTTAAATGTGTCCCAGAGATTCTGGTATGTTGTATCTTTGTTCTTATTGATTTCAAAGAACATCTTTATTTCTGCCTTCATTTCGTTATGTACCCAGTAGTCATTCAGGAGCAGGTTGTTCAGTTTCCATGTAGTTGAACGGTTTTGAGTGAATTTCTTAGTCCTGAGTTCTAGTTTGATTGCACTGTGGTCTGAGAGACAGTTTGTTATAATTTCTGTTCTTGTACATTTGCTGAGGAGTGCTTTACTTTCAATTATGTGGTCAATTTTGGAATAAGTGCGATATGGTGCTGAGAAGAATGTATATTCTGTTGATTTGGGGTGGAGAGTTCTATAGATGTCTATTAGGTCCGCTTGGTGCAGAGATGAGTTCAATTCCCGGATATCCTTTTTAACTTTCTGTCTCGTTGATCTGTCTAATGTTGACAGTGGAGTGTTGAAGTCTCCCATTATAATTGTATGGAAGTCTAAGTCTCTTTGTAAGTCTCTAAGGACTTGCTTTATGAATCTGGGTGCTCCTGCTTTGGGTGCATATATATTTAGGAGAGTTAGCTCTTCCTGTTGAATTCATCCCTTTACCATTATGTAATGGCCTTCTTTGTCTCTTTTGATCTTTGATGGTTTAAAGTCTGTTTTATCAGAGACTAGGATTGCAACCCTTGCTTTTTTTTTGTTCTCCATTTGCCTGGTAGATCTTCCTCCATCCCTTTATTTTGAGCCTATGTATGTCTCTGCATGTGAGATGTGTCTCCTAAATACAGCAGACTGATGGGTCTTGACTCTTTATCCAGCTTGCCAGTCTGTGTCTTTTAATTGGAGCATTTAGTCCATTTACATTTAAGGTTAATATTGTTATGTGTGAACTGGATCCTGCCATTATGATATTAACTGGTTATTTTGCTCGTTAGTTGATGCAGTTTCTTCCTAGCCTTGATGGTCTTTGATTTTGGCATGTTTTTGCAATGGCTGGTACCGGTTGTTCCTTTCCATGTTTAGGGCTTCCTTCAGGGTCTCTTGTAAGGCAGGCCTGGTGGTGACAAAATCTCTAAGCATTTGCTTATCTGTAAAGGATTTTATTTCTCCTTCACTGATGAAACTTAGTTTGGCTGGATATGAAATTCTGGGTTGAAAATTCTTTTCTTTAAGAATGTTGAATATTGGCCCCCACTCTGTTCTGGCTTGTAGAGTTTCTGCCGAGAGATCTATTGTTAGTCTGATGGGCTTCCCTTTGTGGGTAACCCGACCTTTCTCTCTGGCTGCCCTTAAGATTTTTTCCTTCATTTCAACTTTGGTGAATCTGGCAATTATGTGTCTTGGAGTTGCTCTTCTCGAGGAGTATATTTGTGGTGTTCTCTGTGTTCTCTGTATTTCCTGAATTTGAATGTTGGCCTGCCCTACTAGGTTGGGGAAGTTCTCCTGGATGATATCCTGAAGAGTGTTTTCCAACTTGGTTCCATTTTCCCCCTCACTTTCAGGCACCCCAATCAGACATAGATTTGGTCTTTTTACATAATCCCATACTTCTTGCTGGCTTTGTTCATTTCTTTTTCTTCTTTTTTCTTTTGGTTTCTCTTCTCACTTCCTTTCATTCATTTGATCCTCAATCGCTGATACTCTTTCTTCTTGTTGATCGAGACGGTTACTGAAGCTTGTGCATTTGTCACGTATTTCTGGTGTCATGGTTTTCATCTCTGTCATTTCCTTTATGACCTTCTCTGCATTAATTATTCTAGCTATCAATTCTTCCACTCTTTTTTCAAGATTTTTAGTTGCTTTGCGCTGGCTGGGTACGTGATTCCTCCTTTAGCTCTGAGAAGTCTGATGGACTGAAGCCTTCTTCTCTCATCTCATCAAAATCATTCTCTGACCAGCTTTGATCCATTGCTGACGATGAGCTGTGCTCCTTTGCAGGGGGAGATGCGCTCTTATTTTTTGAATTTCCAGCTTTTCTGCCCTGCTTTTTCCCCATCTTTGTGGTTTTATCTGCCTCTGGTCTTTGATGATGGTGACGTACTGATGGGGTTTTGGTAAAGGTGTCCTTCTTGTTTGATAGTTTTACTTCTAACAGTCAGGACCCTCAGCTGTAGGTCTGTTGGAGATTGCTTGAGGTCCACTCCAGACCCTGTTTGCCTGGGTTTCAGCAGCAGAGGCTGCAGAAGATACAATATTGCTGAACAGCGAGTGTACCTGTCTGATTCTTACTTTGGAAGCTTCCTCTCAGGGGTGTACTCCACCCTGTGAGGTGTGAGGTGTCAGACTGCCCCTAGTGGGGGATGTCTCCCAGTTAGGCTACTCAGGGGTCAGGAACCCACTTGAGCAGGCCGTCTGTCCGTTCTCAGATCTCAACCTCCGTTTTGGGAGATCCACTGCTCTCTTCAAAGCTGTCAGACAGAATCGTTTGCATCTGCAGAGGTTTCTGCTTCTTTTTTTGTTGTTGTTGTTTAGCTGTGCCCTGTCCCCAGAGGTGGAGTCTACAGAGACAGGCAGGTTTCCTTGTGCTGCTGTGAGCTCCAACCAGTTCGAGCTTCCCAGCGGCTTTGTTTATCTACTTAAGCCTCAGCAATGGTGGGCTCCCCTCCCCCAGCCTCGCTGCTGCCTTGCGGTTAGATTGCAGACTGCTGTGCTAGCAATGAGGGAGGCTCCGTGGGCTTGGGACCCTCCTGGCCAGGTGTGGGGTATAATCTCCTGGTATGCCCGTTTGCTTAAAGAGCAGTATTGGGGTGGGAGTTACCCGATTTTCCAGGTGTTGTGTGTCTCAGTTCCCCTGGTTAGGAAAAGGGATTCCCTTCCCCCTTGCGCTTCCCAGGTGAGGCGATGCATCGCCCTGCTTCAGCTCTCGCTGGTCGGGCTGCAGCAGCTGACTAGCACCGATTGTCCAGCACTCCCTAGTGAGATGACCCCAGTACCTCAGTTGAAAATGCAGAAATCACCAGTCTTCTGTGTCCCTCATGCTGCGAGTTGGAGACTGGAGCTGTTCCTATTCGGCCATCTTCAATTTGATTGAGTTCTTTACAGGTACTGGATATTAGCCCTTTGTCAGATGAGTACATTGGCAAAAATTTTCTCCCATTCTGTAGGTTGCCTGTTCACTCTGATGGTAGTTTCTTTTTTTCTAACAATCTGTGATACAGGTGATAATCATCCTGTTTTCAGGACTGTGGTAAAGCCGCTTGTGTGCATATCTTCCCAAATTCATACTCAGTGATAGCTAGTTGGTAGCTTGAAATGAGCCATGGTAGGAGCATTTGCACCACATTGAAAATCAGCACCTCATTGCCTAGAGAGGTCCAGGTGAAAAAAATACAACAGCATACAAGTTGAAATGCCTTTGATTCAAAGAACTTACCTTCTAAGAGAGAAACTAGGCCTTAAATAAGTCCTCCTGATAAAATACATTACTAATTTATAACAAGATACTTGAAGAAAGAACATATAGTACAATTGAAAATGATTAAAGGGGCTGGGTGCGGTGGCTCACTGCCTCTAATGCCAGCACTTTAGGAGGCTGAGGCGGGCATATCATGAGGTCAAGAGATCGAGACCATCCTGGCTAACACAGTGAAACCCCGTATCTACTAAAAAACACACAAAAAGTTAGCCGGGCATGGTGGCGGGTGCCTGTAGTCCCGGCTACTCAGGAAGCTGAGGCAGGAGAATGGTGTGAACCCAGGAGGCGGAGCTTGCAGTGAGCCAAGCGAGACCCTGTCTCAAAAAAAAAAAAAAAAAAAAAAGAAAGAAAGAAAGAAAGAAAATGATTAAAGGATTGATTCTTCTTCCTCTTCCTCCTCTTCCCCCTTCCCCTTCTTCCCCCTCCCCCTTCCTCCCCCTCCTCTTCCTCCTCCTCCTCCTTCTTCCATGTTTAGTTTGGGGAGGTAATGTTATGACAGACTACTCTGAGAAAACGGAGTTAACACTAAGACTGGGATGAAGAACAAGAGCTAATTTGATGAATCCTGGGCTAAGTGAGATCCTGTGTAAAGATGCTGGGGCAGGAAAGAATATTGAGCCTCTATGGGCATGAAGGAAAACCAATATACAAGAAAAAGTGTGATTCTGAGATAATATCAGAGACATAAGGGAAGACTACATCAATTATGGTAGTTTGGGCCATAATTTTTATCTACTTGAATGATATACAATAAAATTATTGAAGAATTTTAAGTGGGATATAGATAAAATCATATCTTCAGTTTAAAGAGATGTCTCCAGTTGCTAGGGCAAAAGAAGTGGCAAGAAACAAAGTTCAGAAGCTGTCATAGTTATGCCAATGACTCAGGATAGAGATGTTAATGTAAAGTTGGTGGTGATGCTAGGGAATTATGAATATTTGCACTCAAGACATGTATTAGGGGTTAAATTAACAAAAAGCAGTGCTTAATGAGATCACAGAGATGTAAGGGAACAAAAATGACCCATAGGTTTCTGACTTGAGAACATGGCTAAATAACATAGGTACTATTTACTGAGCTAGGAAAGTAGAAGATTAACAAGCTTGGAAGAATGCTTAAAAATGGCTTTATTATTAATATGATCATGTTGAATATTACATACCTGGGAGAAATGTTTAAGCAGGCAGGTTGACAAATGGGCATAACAATTTGAGTTCAAGAGATAGTGTTTTCTTTCTTTAAGAGATATACATTTGAGATTCACTGGTATAGATATGGCATTTGCAGCTGTGCACAAATGCAAATAATTACCCAGGGAATGTGTTTAGCGATAGAAGAGAAGAACTTCTGGGATCGCATGCTTAGAAAATTTAACACACAGGACACAAAATACAAAGAAAATATGTTTTGAGACCATGCTGAATGGTCAAGAGTTTCTCAGAAGTCAGATAAAATGAGATTTAAGTGATCTGCTAAAAACTAAAAAGCTGAAATATAGAATAAATATCTGTGCTCAATATTTTCTAGGATTTTCCTAGTAGCAAGGAGCATAGGAATGAACTTCAGTTATATTTACTTTATTGTACTGAATAGATTAATAAAACATAAGTCATACATTCAACAGGGACAAAAATGCAAAAGAAGACTATTACAAGCAAATGCAGTCAGTTCTAGCAACATCAATTGTGTTAACACATATTGAACCTTATTATATGATATGCACGTTGTATAAATAATCAAAGTCAAATTTCACAATACCATTGCCATTGTAGGGATTTATTACTCTCTTATTACAGTCAATGATAATGACATTCAGGTAACTGAGGTAGGTTGGCTAGGAGTCACATAATTAATAGATTACCTAGTAAATTTGTTTCTACCACTTGCCCCATTTCTTGAAAAAGAAAGGAGAACTCAAGAAGAATGAGGTTATAAAGAGAAGAAGAAACAACATGTACAAATTAATAAAGATATGGAAGTAATTGTTATAATCTGGGAAAATTGTGTACTTCTATGTGACTGGGGAGTAGTGGTGAAGAATAATGTGAAAAAGAAAAGACCTACAAAGATAGAAACATTGAAGAATGATTACTTAAACCCAAATTCTGACATATGAGAAAAAGATATTCTGAAGGTTCCTTGAGTTATGACTCTATCCGATTCAATATAATCCACTAATTATTTTCTACATTACTGTATTTGGTGCATTATATTTTTTGGTAGGCCTGTGTTATTTCCATGAAGTTACAGAGTTCACAGAGTAATAAATTAGAATTTGGTGAAATAAGCATTTTTCTGTCACACATTAGGCTCAAAAAATTTTTGCTGAATGAACCAGTGAAAAAATGTTAATGGCCATAATTTATACTGTAGGAAAAGGAGTCATAGACCCTTTTCCACTAAGGGAAGTATGGGTAATTTAAATAAACTGTTTCTCATTGAGAACAACAAGAAGTTACGTATGGCATGGTTATTTATACTTAATTGTGCTGTCTTACTGCCTCATATACTTTGTTATGCTTTAGTGTATACTAGATATTACATTTGAAAATGTGTTTCTAGAAATAATCTGAAGCCTAGCATTTTCTTACTTTTTTCCCAAAAACGACGTTTAAAACAATTTGGTATGCCATGTACCTGATAGAACTAGTGTGGCTATTACTGTGTGTGTGTGTGTGTGTGTGTGTGTGTGTATACACAAACTATGGATTGATATCATAAGAGTCTGAAACAAAAGACTTTCTATCCAAAATTCAATTCAGCAGATTCTATACCCTTCAAAAATGAAGTCTAATGAAATATTTTTTTGTAAGAAAAAATTGAGAGAATTTGGCATCAGCAGATGCATATGAAAGGAAATATCAGAATTTTGGGGGGTAGAAGAAGAAAGTGATAACAAGTGCAGAGTTTCAAATGCAGAAAGAAATATAAAGAAAATGGTAACTCTATTGTAAATCAAAGTGGATATTAACCTTATAGAACAAGAATACTTAAATTTAAAATGCATCTATATTAAAACAGATGACAGTGTGTAATCATTGATATCAAGAAGGGGCTAAGTGATTTTTAAATTATTTGATATTGCTTAGGTAGAAGGTAAAAATAAGTATCTTGTATGAAGAAAAAAAGTATGCTGAAATTGTCAGCTTAACCACTAAAAGATTAGTTAATGGGCCTTTATCTTTTTTTTTTTTTTTTTTTTTTTTGAGATGGAGTCTTGCACTGTCGCCCAGACTGGAGCGTAATGGCACAATCTCGGATCACTGCAACATCCGCCTCCCGGGTTTAAGCAATTCTCCTGCCTCAGCTTCCTGAGTAGCTGGGATTACAGGTGCACACCGCCACGCCTGGCTAATTTTTTGTATTTTTAGTAGAGACAGGGTTTCACTATTTTGGCCAGGCTGGTCTTGAACTCCTGACCTCGTGATCCATCCACCTTGGTTTCCCAAAGTGCTGGCATTACAGGCCTGAGCCACCGCATGTGGCTGGGCCTTTATCTTTTAAACAAAGAGAGAACAAATGGAATAGTGACTTTAAAATAATAATAATCATATTAAATATAAGCACCTACATGTCCACTTCAATGTAGTGATTAAAATTGACAAATTGACATTTTTTAGTTTAAAAATAATATATTGATAAAAATGCTAATAATCACCTGAGCCTTCAGCAAATAGTAATCTTTTTGCTAGTAATTTTTTTTGCCTTCATATTGATAGCTGTTGACCATAGTGGTGACTGCTGGACGTTGTGACAATTTCTTAAAATAAGACACAGTGAAGTTTGCCACATGAATGAACTCATCCTTTCATGAAGGATTTGTCTGTAGCATGTGATGGTGTTTTAGAGCATTTTACTTAAAAAGACACATATAAAAGATAAGTATATATAAGGGTTAAAAATAAAATAATGGAGAAAGATATGCCAAGATATACAAATAAAAGAAGTGCAGTGTAGTCCTGTCAATATGGTTAAAGCAGATTTTAAAAGAAAAAGCACAAGAGATAAATAAGATCCTTGAATGAGTGTAATCATGGAATGTTTTAAATATACCTAACAAATTCCAAGTATGACAGTAAATTGTCAATTATAAAAATCAATTAAAAAATACGAATAAGTTTTTACTCGTTTTTCTCCTTGAAATTGTTATTCTATTTCTCCCACAGAATTTTATCCCACTGTAATATATTTTTATACTTGCATGTCATCATTATAACCATGTTATCATATTTCTACAACAGAAGTGTATAGACAGATTTTTTATTTTCTGAAAAATTTTATACTTAAAAAAGTATTTTAGACTGCATTATAGTTACACTTAGCAGTGCACAGTTGAGACAAATAATATAAATTTTGGTAATTATTAACAAAAAATTTTAAATGTTTGAACATGTATCTTATATTGATATGGTGGGTGAATTATAGAGCTTTGATTAAACTAGACTTCTCTGACACCAATGTTTTTTACTTTCTGTGTATTTGGCATCCTAGAGTTTTTGTTTGTTTATCTGTTTTTGTCATTTCGGGTCAACGCATTATGATAAGCTCTAGATGTTTTAGTGTTATATACTTTTCTGTGTAGTGTGAAAGTGAAAGATGGCAGTGGTAAAAAGGAAGATGGGATAGGAGAACCATGGGTAGAGTTTTCAGGTAGATCAGTTGAGGATGTGGAAATCAGGTTCCTTGGAACACCTCAGTGAACCATCAGCATCAAAATGTGTGAGGCAGCCAATCTAGACAGATGCATCTGATACTTGAATCTCCTTCTACCACATCCTTGCAGTTAAGTCAGTGATTACATTTATGCACAGGATCCTTCCCACTGGACTGTTAAAGTTTTCATGAGAACTGGAATTATTCTTATCTTATTCACAGCCTCAAGCACAGGAATAATATTAAATTGATATATTGAATAAACTCAATCAAGATTGGTAGAATTGAATTAGGATTATAGGGGATTTGCCACAACCCCTGGTGGGACAGTATTTATTTCATTAAAAAGAGGTTGGATAATAAAATGCTGAAGCCAATATCTTTTGTGGAAACTTATTATTATTTTTTAAATTTAAAACAATACTTGGTGCTGACTAGAAATGAGTCAGTCTCTGTAGCACTGGGAAGGAGCCAAAAAAAGTGAGGGAAGGGGGAGGGAAGAAACAAAACAAATAGCAGATGGCAATTGAGCCAAGCCACCCACTCTCCCTACAGGCCCTTTTGAAATCAACAGATCCAGTTTAGATTCCATGTTCTGAGAGTGATTCTGCTGCTTTAGGGACATGTCCCTGGCTCAGTTAGTCCCCTTGAAATTCAAGAAAAAGAACACAGAGAGATAGGATGAGTTAGGGAAATTACTTCTTGAAATATTATTTAGGCATACTTTCATCTTGCCTTTCATTTTCTGTATATCAGTGTTGTCTATTTTTTTATCTGGTTTCCAAACTGTTATGTCACTCTATTTGGTAAATCCTACATCTCTTTAGGCGATTTACTATTCTGTTTAGTTTAATGTCTATATGCTTTCTCCAGTTTTAGAGAAGTTCATTTCCCATTTTCACAGACATGACAACTCTTCTGGGATCCTTCTCTCTAAATAGGGTTGCTTGGTGTGTCACAAACCCACCCTCCATTGAATTCATCCCAGAAAACTAAATTAAATAACCCAGAAAATGGGGCCATTCCAGGAAAGGTAATTTTTTTTTCCCGGTGCATTGTATCCTTGAGAGGTGAAGCCGGCTGGGCTTCTGGGTTGGTGAGGACTTGGAGAACTTTTCTGTCTAGCTAAAGGATTATAAATGCACCAGTCAGCACTCTGTGTCTAGCTAAAGGTTTGTAAACACACTAATCAGCACTCTGTAAAAACGCATCACTCAGCACTCTGTGTCTAGCTAAAGGTTTGTAAATGTACCAATCAGCAGACCATAAAAACGGACCAATCAACACTCTGTAAAGTGGACCAATCAGCACTCTGCAAAATGGACCAATCAAAGTGCTGTAAAATAGACCAATCAGAAGAATGTGGGAAGGGCCAAATAAGGGAACAAAAGCAGGCCACCCAAACCAGCAGCTGCAACCCACTTGGGTCTTGTTCTGGGTTGTGGTAGGTTTGTTCTTATGCTTTTTATAATAGCTCTTGTTGCTGTTAAGTTTTTGGGTTTGCACTGTTTTTCTGAGCTGTAACACTCGTTGGGAAGATCTGTGGCTTCACTCCTGAAGTCAGCCAGACCACAAACCTACCTGGAGGAATGGACAACTCCGGACGCGCCACCTTTAAGAGCTGTAACACTCACTGCAAAGGTCTGCAGCTTCACTCCTGAAGTCTGCGAGACCCCAAACGCACCAGGAAAAAGGAATGACTTGAGAGCGCCACCTTTTAAGAGCTGTAACACTTACGGGGAAGGCTTGCGGTTTCACTCCTGAAGTCAGCAAGACCACGAACCCATGAGAAGGAAGAAACTCGGGACACATCTGAACATCTGAAGGAGTGAACTCCGGACACACCATCTTTAAGAACTGTAACACTCACCGCGAGGGTCCACGGCTTGTTCCTTGAAGTCAGCGAGACTGAGAACACTCCGGAAGGAACCAATTCTGGACTCAAGTGAGGGACCGTTTTTCTTTTTCTTTTTCTTTCTTTTTTTTTGCCTGTGGATATTAGTTTCACGTAACTGCTTTTACTATAGAAGAGTAAAATGAGAATAAAATTAATTGCTGCGATGTCATTATATAAAGACTGCTTACTTTTTATGAAGGGCTAATTACTGAATCACACTTATTCTTTTGTAAGATAAAATTCTCTCACAAACACCTATATGTCTCCCTATGTTAACATTTTCATTTTCACTGGTTTCAAAGTAAAGGGTTGCATTATCACAAAATTAATGAATTCTGATTGGACCCAGGTTTAGATGTTTTCCTCCTTTTATCTTGTATACTCAAGCAACCAAGATGACATTCTGCTTCTTAATCAGTTGGCAAATGTATTTCATTTGATCGGTTCAAAACTGCTGATGTGAATGATAAATACTACACTTATTGTTTCTTTCCGTTGTGTCGTTACAGCATGAGATTTCATATGAGACGAGTGGTATTGAGCTCAATGAATACATTTGGTTTGATTGTGATTCAAAAATGAGTCATTAAATAGCTAGGCTTTGGTGCCCGAGATCCTTCTTTGTGCGAACAGCTTTATATGCTATAAGCTACATACAACTTTTTCCTATTTTACAGATATTGCAACTGAGGCTTAGAAAAGGTAAATGCTTTTGCCAAGGAGGTCCAACTGCTGGTAAGTGACAGACCTCAAATTTTGGTTTTTGTGTTTGTCTGTCTTAACAGAAAGGACCCAATCCTCTCCTACTTAAGTACAGTCGTCCCTCAGTGTCCATGGGAAGTTGGTTCCAGGACCCCATGGACACCAAAATTCATACATGCTCAAATCACTTAATATAGTGTGGTATTCACATATCAATGCACATCCTCCTATATATTTTAAACTATCTCTAAATTATAATACCTGCTGAAGTCAATATATAGAGGTGAATCTCTAAATTTAGAATGTTTTATTTGGGAAGCAAAAACTGCAATTTAAGGAATGCACATATAGGTGGTCTTTGGCATGTTCAAAGAACAAAGAGAATGTTGGGAGTTTTATGAGAAAGGAAAATGTCACATGTGGTTTTGAAAAAAAGCTCATTGTGAGAGGGGAAAAACTGATGGGTGAATGATGGTGCTATGTAAAACTAGCCTTAGAGCCATGATAGGTCATTTCAGTAGCTACTAGGTAAAACTAGTCTTAGGTTACCGAAAGCTGTTTCAGCAGGTGGGCTTGTAGAAAGTTTAATTCTTGGAGCAGATAAATGTACTTTGAGTGTTTTTCCCCAGTGGTCCCTTGAATTTGATTTAGTTGGATATGCCAAGAATGTTACAATCTGTGCAACCAACTTTCACATACCTAAAACAATCTAAATGCTACTTACATAGTTGTTACACTGTGTGTTTGTTACTTTTTATTTTTACTTAAAAAAATATTTTGGGCCGGGCGCGGTGGCTCAAGCCTGTAATCCCAGCACTTTGGGAGGCCGAGACGGGCGGATCACAAGGTCAGGAGATCGAGACCATCCTGGCGAACACAGTGAAACCCCGTCTCTACTAAAAATACAAAAAACTAGCCGGGCGAGGTGGCGGGCGCCTGTAGTCCCAGCTACTCGGGAGGCTGAGGCAGGAGAATGGCGGGAACCCGGGAGGCGGAGCTTGCCGTGAGCTGAGATCTGGCCACTGCACTCCAGCCTGGGCGACAGAGCAAGACTCAGCCTCAAAAAAAAAAAAAAAAAAAAATTTTGACCCAGAGTTGGTTGAATATGCAGACTTGGAACCTGCACATATGGAGGACTGACTGTATAAAAACATGTTTGTGCTCCACCCAAAACTTGTATTGATTTGTATGTTCATTCCATATATATTTATTAAATGCCTTCTCCAGCTAATGGTAAATACAATAACTAAAATAGTGAGTGAGGAATAAAATCATAAAAGCATACATATATATATGTCCTTATCTGTCTTTTCAGTGCGACTCTGATCATCATAAGAAACCCACCATAGGGTTCTCTTTAGGTGCATGTCTGCAAATGTCTGCAACATTAGGATCAGTACTTAGAATAATTCATTATATGTAGTAGCTTAAAAAAAAAAAGGTTGTAAATGAATAACTATTGTTGTCGGCCTCCACAGGAGGCTAATAAATTGTACCTCTCTTTGCCAGGATTTCTGAACAATTTGAACAATAACATTTAAAAAATGGAAGATGAAACTGTAACATTATCTTTATTACTGGAAAAAATAAAATAAAAAGTTAGAAGACTTGGCCTTAGGCCATGGCTCTGTATCTTCATGAAGTATCTCCACATTGACGAAGAGCACCTGGAGACTCCACAAAACCTTCTTTCCTAGGGGCAACTCGCAAACAAAAAAGGGAGAAAAAGAGGGTTAAGCCTCTTCAATGGGTGTGTGATTAAAGTAAAATTTCTATTAAAAAAATGGGATTATCCCAGCAACTGATGAAGCTGAGTACGGAAAAGCAATGATTGCAGCTTGGAAGTCTGTAACTAGAAGGGACAGAATTCTTTTTTTTTTTTTTTTTTGAGGCGTCTCGGCTCACTGCAAGCTCCGCCTCCCGGGCTCACGCCATTCTCCTGCCTCAGCCTCCCGAGTAGCTGGGACTACAGGCGCCCGCCACCTCGCCCGGCTAGTTTTTTGTATTTTTTTAGTAGAGACGGGGTTTCACCATATTAGCCAGGATGGTCTCGATCTCCTGACCTCGTGATCCGCCCGTCTCGGCCTCCCAAAGTGCTGGGATTACAGGCTTGAGCCACCGCGCCCGGGCCAGAATTCTTTATCTGCATATGTCACACATTAGAAGGTCTGTTCACTACTTATAATGCAGAGTGAATGTGGGATATGGGTCTATGTTACTTGCTGAAATTTCCCTCAAAAAATGTGGCTTTTTGACATAAGATAACTTTCTCTAGCTCAGCCAGTTCTGCTTCCGTACTCAAAATGTCGGAGACCCTGCTTGTCTCATTCGCACACCATCATTAGCAGTCCCTTCAACAAAAACATTACATCTTTCAGTGTATTTATTACGCACTGAATGAAAGACAAAAATGGCACTGCAGGACTTAAGCCTTTCTGAATTGGAGAGGAAGAGCAGAATATTAAGAATAAACAGAGAAAGACATTTCGTTCAGTTAGTCTTCCTTATTTTTAGACAGCTAGAAAAGACAGACACACACCAAACCTTTATTTAATTAACTGTCCTGCCATGTATGAGAAAAGGCTGCTGGGTGTGGTGGCTCACGTTTGTAATTCCAGCACTTTGGGAGGCTGAGGCAGAAGATCACCTGAGCCCAGGAGTTGAAGACCAGTCTGGGCAACATGGTGATACACCATGTCTACAATTTTTTTTTTTTAATTAGTTGGGCATGGTGGCATGTGCCTGTGGTCCCAGGTACTTGGGAGGCTGAAGTGGGAGGACTGCTTGATCCTGGGACGTCGAGGCTCCAGTGAGCCATATTTATGCCACTGCACAAGAGCCTGGGTTACAGAGGGAGACAGCGGGGAGACCCTGTCTCAAGAACAAAACAAAAAAACAAAAACAGTCTGACACAGAATATACTCAAAATGGTTCATATCATTTAATATGATTATATGCATGACTCAGGATAGAATGATGTCTTACTAGGCTTAAGTTCTTGATTTCTGGAGGGAACTCCTAGAGGATAGGGCTTCAAGTTGAACTTCTGTTGTTACCTAGCATGAAGTACTGCGAGTGATGCAAGTACTACATCTGGGCCTTCACATACATTTTCTGAAATAGTTTTCGGTGTCTACAGTTTTACCTCTTCCGAGGAAGACAAAAGAGTTCTCTGAATTAGGGAAGAGATGAGGGTATAGGCATCTGTTGAGCCAAAAAATTGATTTTGCAGAATCCATAAAAGTTGAAAATTTAGTATTTATAGTTTAGTATTTATAGGTTAATATTTATAGTTTCCATTAATGCCTCAAAAACCTTTACCTTCTTTATTCTGAAATAGTCACATAGTACTATGCATTTGCCAAGAAAAAAAGAAAGACAAATATCTAGGGACAGTAAAATAGTTTAAAAAGAAGATGATAGGAATTTGTGTATTTATTATTTTGGAAAAGCATTTTAATTTATATATTTATGCCTTGGCTTAAAAATACCTTATTTATGCTTAAAGATATCTGCAGTGAAATGTGAACCTTCACTTAAATAATTTGTAGTGAAGATGGCTTCAAAAATGGAATCCCAATATAGTAAAAAGATACTTGAATTGAAAACTTGAATCTTATTCTTGACTTGAACATTTAAGAGGTTTTTGTTTTGGAAACACACTTTAACATCTCTGAAATTCAGTTTACTTTAAAAACTGGGATTAAAAATTTTATTTATATCAAAAATTACAGTAAGGACTAAGCATAATGCTGTAAATACAAAGCATTTCCATGAAATGTAGCAAATACTGATTTACTTGCAATGTGTTTTAAATTATACCATTAAAAGACTCACCTCTGTTTCTTGACTTGGAGCAAGAATACAAATGGAAATTGACGTGCTTAAAGATTGAGGCGTACAACAAAACCATCAGATGTTACATAAAACGAGTATTTTTTTCGACAAATCTAACTTCAAAATGATAAAATCAAATGTGCAATGTTACAGTACTTATATGATCCAAACTGACTCAATATCAGGGACGACTGAAGTTAATTATTATTGCATATGCCCAGACAGTCTTTGAGGGCTAGTGATATTTGCATTTGTTTGTTATAATACAAAATTTCCTGTAAATTGTGTGATATTGAGAGTTATGTCATAATTTTAAAATACTATATAAATTATGGAAGACTTCTAGCACCATCTCAAAAGAACAGGATTCAACCTCAAAAGGCTGCCACCGGCCAAATATGGAAGATTATGAGCATCACTAAGAATAATAACTTCAATAGATGAAAATATATTAAATATTAATAAATACATAAGTTAAAATGATTCTTACAATCATGATTTTGAAAGGTGCTAAGGATCTATATTATTATTTTTAAATTAGTAAACAAGGGGAAAGAATTACCATCTATTTTGCCATGAATCCTGCCTTACCTATATATAAAATGTATCAGAGGCTAAACAAATAGTAGGTGAACTTTTCTGCAAGAATATTCAATGCAGGAAGAATAACAAAATTAAAATATTAGCATTGTGCAACCTCTAATGAACTAAGACCTCTAGATTTGAACATCCAGTGCAGCTAATCCCATAAATAGAATGATTCCCAGGGTTTATGTGTCTCTTGAAGAAAGAAGATAAAATCACCAATGTAGGATTCTTTCAAACAAATAACGGGTTGGATATGATCAAACTTGTAGTTCATATTCAACCACAGATTTACAGGAAATAAAAAGAACAGAAAGATATGTTGAACTATACCACAGAGATGTAATTAACAAAATCTACAACGACGCTTTTAAAAGTAGTAGTTAATAGTAGCTACTTGCCACATGCAGCTATTTAAATGTAAATTTAACATTTAAAAACCCCTTTAGTTCCTTGGAAACATTCTCTACATTTCTTTCAGGGACTCAATAGCCATATGTGGCTAGTGGAGATCGTACTCAGCAGCCCAGAACATTTGTGTAATTGCAGAAAGTTCTATTGGGCAGTCCTAATCTAAACTGTACAAAACACTACAAGACAATCGGTTTCTAAAACAATGAGAGAGTGAAGAAAGAAAGAGAGCAAGAAAAGCAAATGAGATAAATTTGCAAATACTCAAAAGATACATCAATCGTGATCTGTGCAACACTGGGATTCCAATTTCAAAGAACTGTGAAACAAACAAATTTAAGTTATAACATTTTTGAAGCCATTGGAATTTCTAAACTGACTGGATATTTCCTGATATTAGATAACTTATTAATCTATTTTATACATAATGTTAAACATAATTTTCATATTTTAATGTTATAAAAGATAGATGAAATGATATAGTTTGGATTAGTGTCTAAGTAATATAGGGGAGTGGATGATGGTGTTTATAGGGAAAGATTCTTAAGGCTGGTGATGAGCACATGGGACTCCTAATACTTTTGTTTCTCCATCGTAAACTAAAAAAGAATAAAATATAATGCAATTGATTTAACATATAAAAATTTAGATGGATAATCATAAATGGTTGCAATGAACTAATGTTTATGATTTCCCTAAAATTCATTTGTTGAAACTTTAATCCAAACATAATTTTATTTGGAGATAGGGCCTTTGAAAATAATTAGTTCATGAGAGTGAAACCATCATGAATGGGATTAATGCCCTTGTAAGAAGAAGCCAAAGAGCCAGGCGTGGTAGCTCACGCCTGGAATCCCAGCACTTTGGGAGTCTAAGGCAGGTGGATCACTTAAAGTCAGGAGTTTGAGACCAGCTTGCCAAACACGGTGAAACCTTGTCTCTACTAAAAATACAAAAATTAGCTGGGTGTGGTGGCGGGCAACCGTAATCCCAGCTACTTGGGAGGCTGAGGCAGGAGGATCAATTGAACCTGGAATGTGGAGGTTGCAGTGAGCCGAGATCACGCCACTGCACTCCAGCCTGGGTAACGAGAGCGAATCTCTGTCTCAAAAATAAAATAAAATTAAAAAATAAATAGAAGAAGCCAAAGAGCTACATAACTCACTTTCTGCCATGTGGGGTTACGAGGAGGGGTCAGCAGTCCAGTCAGGGAGAATAAATAATATTCATGTTATTTGAGGAGGATGTATACCTTTAATCAATTTACCTTTTTTCTTAAACGTCCTCCTCCTCCCACCACTCAATTCTATCCTGGACCTCAGAATATGGCCATTCCTGGTATAGGCAGTGGCATATTTCATAAACAGTTATGGTGTTTCGATTCAGTCACCGTTTTTTCACATTAGGGAAGAATATGGATATGGAGAGACATTTCTCTCTAGCAGGCATAATTTCATATATACTTGGCCAGAATTAAGTCACATGTGCATACCTAAGCCTATCACTTGTTAAAATGGTTAATTAGCTTAAACTAGAGAAGGATTCAGCATATTCTGTACCTGAAGATTTACAATGCCCATGCTTGAACAAGAGCAGTATTCTCGTAAGAAGGAAAGGAAAAGTGGGAGTGTAGAATGCTAGCTAGGTAAGCAACAATATTTTCCAGACTCACCCAACTTCTATTACATAGTATCAGAACACATTAGAAATGACTATAAATGATGAAAGGTTGCAGAAATACACAAAATTACATTTTGTTTGTAGTAATGAAATGAATGGGAATTGCTGTACGATTGATTGAATGTGTCATTTGTTAAAATGGTCCATCCAAGAAATAGTCTAACCCTAGATATAGTAAAAAAATTAATATGATTATAATTATGATGCTTTTCCAGCTCACCATTATCACTGTCATCATCACAATCATTATCTCAATGTTTTAAGAAAAATTTAACACTTTCATCATCTCTTCAAAGCAGAGGTCAATAATTGTTTCCTGTAAAAGACTAGACACTTAGAATTTGCAAACCATATGGTGTCTATTGCAATTATTCAACTCAGTAGTTGGAGCATGAATGCACTCATAGACAATTCATGCCAAATGAACCTAGCTGTGAATTAATAAACTTTATGTGTGGATACCTCAATTTGAATTTCATATAATTTATATGTGTCAAGAAATATTCTGTTATCCCACTGGAGTGCAAGCTCTTGAAAGCAGGATCATGTACTAACTCATTTTTATGTCCCACAAAGTGGCATAAAACAGACAAAAAAAAACATTTTTTTTCTGAATGCAGAATATGGTAAGTGTAGATATAGTTCCTAAGATTACATGGTCAAAATCTGAAGACAGGGCTCTTTAGTCATCCCCTACTCTTTAAGTGTCAGTTGCATTTCTATGCAAAGTAAGTCAGTAAGTCCTGTATCTACCCTCCTATCAAATCACTTAGGCCCTTTCCTATATATAACATAAATATTTAATTATCTGTTAATTACCTCTTTTAAAGCCATTGTGTGTCAGTTTATGCCACTAGCAGCAAACTCTTGGGGATAGGTTTAAGATTTTAAAACCGTCTTTGGATTGATTGCTTGCATGTCTAATGAAAGACAATTGGCACTACTAGCTGCAATGTCTTTGACCTGCAGAAAAAAAAATATATACTTCAAGTAACAAAACTCTTTTGTACAATGAAAGAGTATTCTGTTGGTCATACTCTTTGCATAGTATAGGTGACTGATAGCAAGAATACCAGGGAGAGAAGAATCATGGTAAATGCAGTGACTAAGAAAAGCAAGAAAACATGGACAATCATTGTTCTTTAACATAATATTAGAAGCCATAAGTAAAGTAGTGCAAAATGAACGGATTTTTTTTTTTTTCTCAGTATTGGCACTCAGTTGGAAAGCAGTAAGCAAAAACGCGTAGAATTCTGGTCACTGATTTAATATGCTAAGTGATCACTCTGGACTTAAAGCTTCATAAGGGTTGGGCATGTATATGTCTCATAATCGTACATTTAGCTCCCAACAAATTCTTTATGTAAAGTCCCAATGGGACATAAAATTGAATGAATAGCATGCACCATTACGTGGTTAACATATGCTGTGTTTTTGCAGATTTCATAATATCCCTGAAAAAAAAAATCTCCATTTTATAGATGAAACAACTAATGTTCAGTTTTTTTGCCAATGGCAACACAAACCATAGTGATAAATCTAATATTCAAGAATAAATCTATTTTTCTAGGGCTCCTTTCAGTAAACCTACATAATTCTCAAAAATGCCTGTTCAATGAAGAATGTTGGCTTTAAGGTAAATTGAAAGCTATGAGGCACATTGATGAAATAATGAAAGGTTTTTCATAGAGTAGTGAAATATGTTGTCTTAGAAGGGGTGGTGATTCCCATCATAGATGATGAAGAAATGAAGCTCTGGGACCACTTACTAACAAAGTAATTGTAACCAAGTGAAAATAACAAGATAATAAAAAACAAAAGGCATGAAAATAGTTCAAATAATTTATGTTAAATACTTTTCTCATTTAATCATTATACCAACACTTTGAGGTGATACTAATTGGAACTCCTACCTCAGAAAACTTTGAACATTGAGAAACCCCAGCTGTAGTGATAATGAGTAACATGTATGAGTTATAAATATGACATAGTTAATAGGTGGGGAGGCAGTTATTGCCAAGTAGCAAACCTGGGTTTATTTTGGATTTGGGGACTCAGATTTAAATTCATGTTCACATAATTTTAACACTGGATGCCTCAAGAAATACCATTCTTACCCAGAGTGTTAATTTGAGTCTTTGGAATTACAAGTAAGGCTTCTAAAATTTTCTCTATGGGGGTGTGTGTGTGTGTATTTTAAAGTTTGGCAGATATTTTTAGTGTATGTTAGAGCAGTGGATCTCAGTCATTTTGGTATCAGTACACATTTATGCTCCTAAAATTTATTGAGAACTACAAAGTCCTTTTGCATAGATGGAAAATCTACTAAATGTGTGTGTGTGTGGTGTGTGTGTGTGTCTATAATCAAAATTAACTGTGAACAAATTTTAAAATATTTATTATTCTATTTGAAAATAACAAAAATAAATCCACTACCCATTAACTCACTATTAATAAAATTTATTGTATTTTCCAAAACAAAAATATACAGTAGAAATAATTGCATTGTTTTACATTTTTATAAATTGTAATAATTTGGGACTTAATAGAAGACAGTTCAATTGCTGTAGCTGTTCTGCATTCAAATTGTAGCCTAGGTTATTTTGGTGGAGAAGAACATTTGACAGATACGTAGTTGGAAAGAGAAGAATAAATTTAATAGCTTTCTAAGATAGCTGTGGTTGTTAAATACTATAACAAAACTCATCAACTATACATTTCTTAACGGTTACAATGTGGAATCTGATTCCATATCATAAAGTTTTTGTTCTCTTTTATATTAAAATTAATGAAACTACCTTGCATTTTGAATAGATCTTTTACCCATGTTTTATTTTGTAACACAAACGTTTGTCATTTGGAAAACAGTGGTTCATTGAGTAATGCTTATCTTCCAAATGTTGAGGCATTTCATTATAATACATAAAAAAATTCCATTCACCAGTTTCACCACCAATCTCAACAGACGTTTTGAGTATTGAGAAGCTATCAGGTTCATGGTGGAACACATACACTTTCCAAATTCCTAAGTTTTCTTGAAAGCTAAAATTTTATTATTGGCACCAGATAATGCTAATTGTCTTAATAGAAATAAACTTACATCATACATTTTTAAAAAAAGTTTCTGCCAATTACCCAGAAGTAAATAACTATAGTTTATCAGTTGTTTTTTCAAGCAAAGAAGATTTCTGTAAATAAAAGCAGCTATTTTGGCTCAGGACTCAAACAATTGCCCAGTAATTTTCCTCAAGCTGTCTGCCATATTTCTGAAGGTAACAGACACATTTTATGCATGCTTTTTATTTCGTCACACACACTGTTAAAGATATGAACTCAAAGCTTGACCTTTTAAAAAAATTAATGTTTTACTGCTTCATCCAGGACATTGTTAAGTGAAACTTTTGCTGCATATTAGTGGCATTGAAGAATGCAAAGATGGATAAAACAGCTTATTGCCACTACTGTGATCTGTGTTAGAGCACCCACAGTTTTACCCATTGCTACTGTCATACTGTCACTACAGATATCTACACAGTACAAAGCAAATATTAAGAACATAGTTTGGCCTTATTGATCTCTTAAAGGAAGCTGGGAATTCCCAAATTTTAGTGGAGCACATATTGATAACTTCTTTTCTGAGAGCAGTATCTTTAGCCTGTCTAAGTTGTGACATCCTATAATTTTGCTAAAATTTAATCTGATGCTTCTTTTGCCTTGGGTAAATCTAGTAAGATCTGTTGTACATTTCCAGTGGCATGCTAAAATTCAATCATACGAGCATACAAAAGGTACTTGTAAGCATTTCTTCTTAATTTTGAATTCAGTTCAGTGATGTAATATTGATAGCTTAAATTTAGCCATTGTGAGTGTGTTTATACCACAAAATTGAGAAATGCTACATACATATGAGAGCATTTTGCTTCTGAGAAGCTGGTTTTTAAACATTTATCTATACACTTTGGATGCATCATTAATACTGCTTGCATCATCACTATTAACAGCATATTAGTGTCATCTCAGATGACTCTTTACCTAGATTTAGACACATATAAGCAGTTTAGGGATGCATCTGTTATAGGAGAGTTGTGATGATTATGACTTAGGAAAATCCATATTCTTCATTTGCATTTACCTTTTCATGCCTGTGGTATTTACCGGGGTATGTAATGCAAATGGACACTCTTTTAAACAATTCATACCCTCTCATTCCATGGGTTAATTATTTATTTGCTTAATTATAAGACAATGAAAACATTTACAGATATTTTGCCTCAGTCAAATGTGATGAGCAGTGGTTTAGAATTAAAAATAAAAATAATCCTCAAATATGAAATTATAAATCCAATCCATTATTTGATAAAGAGAACTCACAAACCAATAATCTCAATAGAATTTAATTATTGATAATGTTTATTATTAAATAGTGAGGTATTTCCCCATGTTTGCATGTGAAAAACATGGAAGGTGCTATCAGTGGAGTAATTCTTGTCTGTTGTAGGTTTATTCATAGAGTGACCCTATTTAAGCCATTTAACTTTTTTGATATTTTGCATTCTTGTTTATAAAATGGCAGGGAATAATATAAATTTGGAAAGATAATCCTGAATATAATGCTTATCTTTTTTTTCACCTAGTTATTGCCTACTCATTATGTAAAACCCTCCTCGTAGGTTCCCTCCCTGGAGAAACATTCTCTGATTCCTGATTAATGAGCACACACCTTTCCACAGTATATCCTGCCTATTTACTGCATTATCTGTATTTACTTTACTGTGAGCTTCCTGAAGACAGAGACTGTGCTTCTCATCTCTGAATTTTTATGGCCCAACAGAGTGTTTGACACAGTAGGTGTTCAATAAATATTTGATGAATATATAAGTGAATGGTAATTTTGATGAAAAAAACCATCACAATAATGAAAACAAAGGCCCAAGTTATTTGCTTACTTCCTTGTAATTGCAAGACAATAGATGAATAGGCAAACGATCCTTGCTTATCAACTATTACCAAATCAGTCATATTTCCCTATTTTAAAAGAATACTGTCTTTCTTTTACAGATGTCTATAGGATAGATATGGATGGCTCTGAGTAACTAATGCGTTAAAACAGAGGCATGACACACACCATGAACAGACCCTGCCTGAACATTTTAAAATACCTTTTACAAGCCCTTTGCTATGAGAATTATTTTTCGTGCATTTAAGATTAATGGTTGCATTCCTGTATTCATGTTCTGTTTGTGGAAACAAATGGAATTTTAAGCATTAAAGCTATAATAAAATTTGTTACTTGCTATGACAAAGTATTCATTATATGTTGTCAGAATAATACAGATCTGAAAAGTTGACTTTTAAGTAGTTTTCAGGCATAAATACTTGATTTACTTATTGAGGTAAAAAGTAATGCTGTGAGCTATTGAAACTGTAAACTACATTTCTATTTGCCTGATAATCCCTTTTATTAGCCATAGAACTGTAGATGTGTGGGAAGAACATTATTTCAGCCATAGGAGGGATTCTTCTTCATTAAATGCATGTTTGCAAAAAGAAGAGATTATTTACTTTTCACTAGAAACAGCTACAGCGTCCACTCAAAAGCAAATTGTGTTCTCAGAGCAAAAATATTAAATTGATACTAATAGGCATTCTATTCTTGAGCAACTGATTCTGTTGGTTCAGTTATTGCTCCACCTTTGGGAAATTGCAGAATCAATGACCTAAAAGGTTTCTTAGTCTCCAGTATTTATGGTTTGGGTTTTTAGTGGATTAATAAAAAAAATAAGGTGTAATCGTTTCCCCTTAGAACCTTTACTGTGCCTTTGTTTCACAGCTTGGAAAAAGCTCTGAATTGATTTATGAGAAAAGCAAAGAGAAAATGGCAGGTTTAGGTGATAAAGTGTATCATAAGATTCAAACAGCCCAGAGTTACCACATTTTAGAGAAGATATATACTAATGTTTTGAAATGTTTTGTTAAAGCCACTGTTATGTGATTTAACAACCAGTTTTCATCTTCTTTTTCTAAAAATTCCAAGTGATGAAGTCAAATGAAATATACCAGGATCTCCAACTGGAGGTAATATACATAGCAGTACTTTGTGAGCTATCAAGCTCTACAAAAAGAGGACAAGCTAATTATATCTGTTCTTAGGTTTAATTACTAATGCTGTTAAAGCTATAGGGTTGGAGGAGGTACCCCAAATTCTAAATTTAGAGAATAGCATCTAGGAAGGAAAAGAAAGAGAGAAAGAATATTGCAAAGAAATGGCTCAGAAAACATTATTCAACATTATCCAATTACATAGCATTTTATTACTATATATAATATTAAATATGACTGCTTAAGTGGGAAGCTGTTCCCCAACAGTGGAAAAAAAGTTCTCCAGTGTTGTATCTCAGTATTTATGCTACAGATTACATCCTTAAATTCTGTGAGGTTCTTCATAGAATTTATCATTGCTCTTCAGCTTCAACTGTCTTTTGGTATCTTAGAGTCTCTTACGTTCTCAAGGTTTATAAATTCTCCAATTTAAAAATTATCTAAAGAATATTAAATCTGTAGTTGGTAGGCACAGCTTTTCCTTCACTAGCTGTGTGTTGGTGGATATGAAACGTGAGAACCGTTAATTCTACAGTTGGTTTATCATCTGTAAAATAACAATAGTATTACCCAAGTCATAGGTTACTTATAGAGTCTGTGAGATGTTTATAACACATATAATATTGATGGTACACAGCAGTTGTTCAATAAATACTAAATTTCCTAAGACCCCTGAGTAATTCAAACTTTCAGCCACATTATATACTTCCAGCATGGCTTTTTGTGTTTTTCTTCTTTCTTTTCTCCCTCCCTGCCTCCCTCCCTACCTCTTTCTCTCCTTCCCTCTGCTTCATTCCTTCCTCCATCTTTCCCTCCCTTCCTCCTTCTCTCTTTCTCTCCCCCGCCTCCATCTTTCTTTCTTACTCTTTCCCTCTTTCCTTTTTTCTTTTCTCTTTTCTTTTCTTCTTTCTCTCTCTCTTTTTCTTTCTTTCTTTCTTTCTTTCTTTCTTTCTTTCTTTCTTTCTCTTTCTTTCTCTCTCTCTCTCTTTCTTCTCTCTCTCTCTTTCTTTCCTTCTTTGTTTCTTTCTCATCTTTCTTCTTTCTCTTTCTTTCTCTTTCTCTTTCCCTCCCTCCCTCCCTCCCTCCCTCCCTCCCTTCCTTCCTTCCTTCCTTCCTCTTCCTTTTTCTTCAGGGAGACCACTTCCCACAGATCAACTGCAAGTAAATAAACAGGTACATCCATTATCACATAGGTTTAATTTCATTAATAGCTAAATTAGGAAACTGGAAATTAGAGGAGTTGGTCTTCATCTCAATTTAATAGATTTTTATAATAAAATACTGCATATAAAGCATTGAACACCATGTCCAGTACATCATCATGTTATATAAATGGCATTTCCTTTCTTTTCCACCCAGTACTTCTAGAGGGTAAAGTGATATCTTACTCATCTTGACTTCTCCCGTGTCTTGTATAAATATCTCAAAATGTGTTGAAGAAATTCAGTTTCTAGAGAGAAGAAGAAAAGCAATCTGGCATGTGAGCAAAGACAGCTTGGCGTTAGTGTTTGTGAAAATGGAAAAGGTTCACAGAAGCTAAGCCTCTGGGGATGGTAAATACAAACAACCAGAGGAAATGAACAGTATCAGGGAGTAGCACCAAGGGTCTGGATATGACTGGCCAACATGGCTCTACGCTGAAGGCAAGCAGCTATATTACATGGTTTGTGCTATCACCAAAGAGACCATGAGAACTGAGGATAGATGCAGATCTAACCACAGAATTGTCCCTGACATGATATCTATAGGGATGGCTTTCTTTATTGATAAGATCATCTTTGAATATAAAGTCATATAATGCATAGCCATATAGCTTCAACCTTTAGGCTAATCTTGCTTAGTTTCAGTGGTTTTGTTGGATATAGTAGAATACTGATAGAAAAGTAGAAAAGTTTAACTTTTACTTAAACTCAGGATGGCTTTTCTAAAATTATTAAATCCTCAAAGCAAGACAAAGCTAAATGCTAAATTTCCACAATGAATGAACATCCTATTGTAGCTAAAAACAAACTTGGTTTCAGTGTTTAATGATGGATTTGTATTTTGTTAGTAACAAAATGGTCTTCCTCTCAAAAACAAAAAAAAAACAAAAAATCAAAACATGTTATTCATTCTACAATTGGAATTACCCTAGCGAAGAAGTTTAGTAGAAAATACTTAGAGACAAATTCTATTATTTTATTTTACTTTAGAATTGAAGGACTTTTATTAGGTTGTAAGCATAACTTTCATTCAGTTTTGCAAATTAGAACACCAATGAATCTTGGCGTGCAATGGCAAGTATTCAGCTTTTACTAAAGGCATGTGGAAAAGCTACAGTTCTGGCTGAGAAAATATACTATGAGCTTCTAGGCCAGGGTGCAAGAGGAATTAAGCTAGAAAAAGAAACCTACCAACAGGCAAGTATTATGTCTTAGGAGTGTCATTGTTCTCACTTTATATTAAATCAATACTTCTCACAACAGATCTGTTTTAGCACCATTTATGAAAAAAACAAAACAAGAAAGGTATATGCTAAAGAGTTTCCAAGAAATATTTGCTGAATAAATACATAAATAAATGGATAAATGATACAGAGCACACAGAGCCTCTGGAGCAAAGCAAGCCATAAGAAAGCCCTTGTACTTTCTCTGTCTTTTTAACACCACTTCCAACCAGTGCTATTAGTTTTCATTTTACTAAGTGAGGACTTTGAGGTGAGTCCATAAATGAAAAGGTCCATCCAAAGTATGTGCTTGAACTCTGAGAAATATCAAGAAAAAAACTTTTCAAAATGTAAAATTCTTAGCAAGATAAATACAGAAAATGGAAATATAATAATATCAAATAATTTCACCATTAATATTGTTTTTATTTTAATTATTTTTTATAATGAGAATAAAATAACTAATATTACCCAATGGCACATTCCACCATACAGTGTTGGCTTCCATACTTCTAAATTTTAGCAAGACTTTTTTTTTTTTTTTTTTGAGATGGAGTCTTGCTCTGTCTCCCAGGCTGGAGTGCAGTGGCCGGATCTCGGCTCACTGCAGACTCTGCCTCCCGGGTTCACGCCATTCTCCTGCCTCAGCCTCCCGAGTAGCTGGGACTACAGGGCCACGCCACGTTGCGCGGCTAGTTTTTTGTAATTTTAGTAGAGACGGGGTTTCACTGGGTTAGCCAGGATGGTCTCGATCTCCTGACCTCGTGATCTGCCCGTCTCGGCCTCCCAAAGTGCTGGGATTACAGGCTTGAGCCACCGCACCCGGCCACAAGACCTTTTATTAAATATTTCTTGTATTTTTTAAAGAAGGCAGAAAATTAAGATAAATTTAGCTTCACTACATTACTCAAAGATATTATGAAATGGTGCATATTAACTCTTAAGAAACTATTTTAAGTAACATATATAATAGCATATATTTTTGCTACATATTTTTGCTATTTTTCATGTATATTATTTTGATATATATATATGAAAAATCTAAACAATTAAAAAAGCCAAATACACTAAGAAACAAGTTCCTAAAATACTTATACAAGTATATCATTTAAGAAAAAATAGAGGGTCAATAAACTGGACAAATATTTAATAATCAAATTCAAATTAGATGCCAAGATGCATTTTTATTACAAAAATAAAGGCAATTTGGGGGTATTAGAGACATTATTTTTTAAAAAAGAATTGCTAATAGAGGGCTTTTGGAAGTGTGTATGAGAGGTACAGAATTCTTCACAATTTTTAAATTGATTCCCATAATAACAATACTAATAAATTAGAAACAATTTAAAGCTGTAGTTTCAAGGATGTTTATCACAGTGCTCTTACAATAATAATACACTTGCAGAAATGTGAGTGCACAACAATAGAGAAATGATTAGTTCATATCCATTCAATGAAATGTACTGACTAAAATTATTATAAAATAGAAGTTTTGGGGGTGAGAGGGTTGGGAGGTGCATATAATGGACAATAAAATCATCTGGGGAAATTTTTCAAAATACACTTGCCAGCCAGAGTTATTCACCAAGACCATACTTAGTGTATACTACTTGTGCTCAGAAATGTGGGTACAGGTTATTCTAGCAGATGCTCTTCATTTCTTGCCCTTAAAGAACCACTGTTCTCGGGTAGTGTACTAATGATATAGAAAAACATATTTAATATACCGTTAAGATAGAAAAGTAGTTTATAAAACTGTTAGCAGTGACCTTTCATTTAAAGTGTATAAGCCCAAATATCTTGCTATTTATATTATAAAAGGTGTATGTATATATGTATATGGTGTATATATATAAAAGATATTAACTTATATATATAAATTTTATATATAAAAATGTATGTTTACATGTATGCAATTTTATATATATAAAAGGTGTATGTATGTATAAAAGGTATTACCTTTTATATATATATCTTTTATAATATAATACATCACTTGGAACGATGGCTGGCATATAATAAACACCACATATGGGTTAGCTATTATGTCATTCATTGTTATGATATCATTATGCTGTTTGTATTATCATTATTGATTTCTTATTATTACCTAATCTTGATTTGGATCATGGTAAAAAAGGCGCATCTGCCATGATAATAATGAAGGGAAGAGGTTATGTCTTTATGCCTGATCTATCAGAAAGGCAGACACATAATTTGTAATATTGCATAATATGGCACAGAAGAGTCACATGTCATTGCTTCTCATTATAGGTGTCACAAAAAGGGCTTTAGTTGTATGCTAAAATTGGTGGTCACATCCCATTACTCCATTTGCCAGATATGTTAAATCACACATATAATAGACTAACAGCTGAAAATTGGGATGACTTTCAGAAAAATTTCAAGTAGTATCCATAATGCTGGAATTGGAAAGTTCCAGGTTCTTTGATTTAATTAATGATTTCCAGAAACTCTAGTTTAAATCTGGGCACATGGAAGTTGAAAATACAGGCTCAGAGGTTCAGATGTTGTTGAGGTTGCCTTTGGATTTGGCAAAGGAAACATCTCAGTGAGAGTTACTGCCTGTCTATCTTTGTGTAACACTGATCCTGCTCTTGTGACTTCAGTCTCTTGACTTGATCTAGGATGGGTCTTCTTGAAGGACTAGGAAGGCACTAGGGAGACACTCCCAATTTACTGCCTGACATCCCTCTTGGTAAGTAGTTGCATTGTAACATTTACCTCAGCTTAGTAAGCATTCATTTACCACTGTTACTGCAAGTCCCTGTGTTTCATTTCCGCCAAACCTCCCTTACAGCAAGCTTTCCTTCTTCCTGTTTCAGTGTAGCATCTTATGATCTAGACTCTGCATTCTGTGTCAAAGACTTTACAAACAATACTAAAGAAAGAAGCATGTGCATTTAAATTTTTGAACAGTGAATATACTGTCACAAATAAAAATATATAAGAGGTACACATGATTTCTGAAAAATGATTTGCACCTTCATTCTAATTTTCTGAATTGATCTAATGAGACAGAGAAGATTAATGATAGCTCATGGAAAGTCTTGGATTTAGATACTGTATTTACATTCACTGGAATTTATTTTATCTTGCTACAAATCAGGCATAAGACGAAAAGGTGATCTTTTTTTTTTTTACAGGGATCAAAATGTTAGGCCCAAGACAAATAAACATGTGAAAACAATTTTAAAACTATACTGTTTTATATAAATATGTGGAGGTGTTATTGTCATTCTACTCTAATTGAACTATTATAATGTCAAAAACAACAATTACTTTTGAGCCAACCTAATAATTAAAAAAATACAGTAAAACACGTTGATAGTTACCATATATTATTTTATAAAGGGCCCTCAAATATACATATGTATAAAGCAGAAGTGCCCAAATGTGTCATTGTGTTGTTACATGTATAGATGCTTTCTGTATTTTTTTAAACAAATTATATTTGTTATTCACATTGGTCTCAGTGTTTCCTATTTCTGAGCTCTGGGATTGTGACCTAATTTTAATTGAAAGGATAAGGTACCACATAAATTAGATATCTAAAATATTTTCTAGTTCAAAGTGGGACATAGATAGATAGATAATTAAATGTATAAATAAACCATGGTATCGGCTTTAGGAAGTGTTCAGTGATGATGGATGACTAGATTTTAGGATAACACACTTACTGTGCTGATAGAGAGATCAAAGAAGATGAATGATGTTTGCAGGATCATCAAATGAATGGCAGGGTAAGGTCAGGATACAATATCCTGACAGGTGCAATGGTGATGTGCTTTATGCATTTGTCAAAAACACCACACATCTGTCTTACTTTCTCCAAATCTAAAAGATAATAATATCTACTTGACAGGGACACTGTAGGGGGTCAGTTTAGGTTTGTGCTTTGAATATGAGAGGTTCTCCACAAAAAGACACATTTTTATACTTTGTTCTTTTATCCAGTATTTCTTCAATATAATACTCAAAATGTAAAAACAGGAGCATAATGACACTTTCCTAGCAAATTTATTAAACCAAGTTCATTACAATCGTTCATTCTAATAAGCCATGAAACATGTATGGATAGAAGTGCACATGTCATGAAATTTTAATGTGTACATGCATATCAGGGTTGAAAATAACGTTAAAGGATACTAATTTAGTAGTATTGAAGATATTCAATATTTGAGTTTAAAACGCAGTGCCGTACAGCTTTCAACAAACTTTCTTGAGTGTTAGGTTTGGCATTGATTCAATACTTGCCTGTTTGGAAGCTTGGCATGAAAACAATTAGGTGGTACATATGTACTGCAGACAATGAGGGAAACAGAACTTACCTTTACATTCATTTTTATATGTTTTCCTTCCATTTTTATTTTAATTATTTTTACTGTCTCACTAGTCTATTATAAATTTACTTCCAAGCAATCCCCCATGCTTAACCCAAATATATGTTCCCAATGAATATTTGTCGAATGAAGGAATGTCCTAAATTGCCACTCAGTCTATCCATATTACTTCAGAATTCATCTGAAATGTATTTCCATCATGAAGTGTTCAAGAAAATTGTTCTTTTCTCCTGCCTGAGCTCTAAAGATAGCTGCTTTCCTATTCCTTACATGTCATTCCAGTCACTTATTTTCTGAATTATTATTTCAGACTTTAAGTTATTTTTACAGACTTAAATTATTATTGCAGCCTAATGGAAGAGAAAGGCATCCAAATCAGTAATTGTAATGTAGTTTAGTAAACTCTAGGATACGTATGTCCAAAGTACTGTGCAAAAGGAGATGACAATGAGAAAAGCAATGTGCTGATATATTAATGAAAGCTCCATAGAAGACAGGCCATATGAGCTGAAACTTGTTGAAAAAGAAGAATTTGAACAAATGAAAACTGGTGGGAAATTCATTCCATTCAGGAAACCATATAAAAATGTCATTAAGGGAAGACAGCCTGGGGTATCATGAATCTTTTGAATTTTCTGCTAATTATATAATTTCTTTACATACGATGTGGTGAAACGGTATTCTTTATACCCATCCCTTTCATTTTCTTATTTCTCTGTCTCTCCTTCTAGTTTTTTCCTTCTTTAATTTTATTCTTCCTTTTTAGCTTTTTAAAATATTTTTTGCAACAAGATATTAAGCTGTTTTCTAAACACAACTCTGTTTCTGCTGTGAAATAATAAATTTGGGGAAGTTGTTTGTTGTTTGTAATTCAGTAGTATATGCTTTGATCTCTCATCTGTTCATAACCATACCCCAAATTCTGAAAAGCAAAATAGAAACCATACCACAATTTTAATTTTACATTATATTGCTAAGTTTTTCATCCTCTTTTAGATTTTGATCCTGACAGGAAGTACGTACACCATCTCTTTGCTTTGTACTTTTCCTGATCAAAGCAGGTATTCAGTATTTGCTGACTGAAGGATATGCTTTCGTTCTCACATTGCCCTAGCAAATTAGCAGCACTTTTGTGGTTGGTTAAAATTTATTTTAAAGGGTAAGAGAGGAGCTGCAAACATCATACTAATAGTGGCAATAAACATTGAGATTAAATTTAAAAAATTAATTACATAACAATTTAAAAAAAATTTTGATCAACAACAAAAAAACGATCTCTGTATTAGTTGGCTAGGCTGATAGCAAACTGCCATAGCCTGGTGGTTTAGACAACAAAAATTAATTTTATTTCAATTCTGGAGGCTAGATGTTTGAGATCAAAATGTCCATGTCTGCAGGGTGAGCTCCTCCTGAGAGCATCTTTCCTTGACTTGCAGATGGTCATCTTCTCCTTGTGTCTTCACGTTGTCCTTCCTCTGTATGTGGCTGTCCTAACACGTTCTTTTTACAAGAGCACCAATCATATGGGATTAGGTTTCACCCCAGTGACTTCATTTAACTTTACCTCTTTAAAGACTCTGTCTCCAACTACAGTCACACTCTCAGAAACTGGTGGTTAGGATTCCAACCTGTGAATTTTAGGTGGTCTCAGTTCAGCCCCTAACACTCCCATTCAGAAGGAAGAGAACTTTTTGGCCTGAGAGCACCTTGGAAACAGAATAAAGGTGATTGATCTTTCTGAAAGTTTCTGAAAAAAAGGGGCAGTGACTGTAGAACTGTGTGGGAAAAAGGTCACATGATAGAATGAGATCAACTGGAAAACGTTTCTGGATAGTAAATGACATGGTTGTATGGTAGTTACTTTAGGAGTGTTAAAGGAGGAAGTGAAGGCCAGAATGCATGATTTTACTTATTTGATAGCAACATGATCTCTGCTGCTTTTCTCCGTTAATACTTCAATCTTTTTGCTAGCTGCCCCTTTATCTCCTCTTCCCCTCTGCACCTTTAATTATATTCTTGTTGCTTTGTAAGTTGTTTTCAAAGTGATTTTAATAGAAATTTTATTTCATTTGATGCAACTTGTTTGAATGCTAGTGAATACCTAGTAAACATTGAGAACTGGATGATGTTGTCTCTGGGGCAATGATACGATAAAAGGTAGTACCTTTTCCACTAGGGTCAAAGGGAGATAGAAGACAGCAATTTTGCAGGCACGGTATATCACACCTGTAATTCCAGCACTTTGGGAGGCTGAGGCAGGAGAATCAATTGAGCCCTGGAGTTTGAGACCAGCCTGGGCAACACAGAGAGACCCTGTCTTTATCCAAAATGAAGAAGAAGAAGAAAGAAGAAGAAGAAGGAGAAGGAGAGGGAGGGGAAGGGGGAGGGGAAAAGAAAGGGGAAGGAGGAGGAGAAGACATAGATTATAAAAGGCAATAACTGAGAATGTGAGAGAAGTGTGTTTACCCAGCTGAACAAAGAAAGAGTGTTAGAAATTGTGGACAGTTGGTCATCTATGCTATCAACCAGATTTGGGAAAAGAAATGCACTTAATGGGCTATATAGCCTTGATAATATGCATTTTACTCTTTGTGTTGGCCTACCATGCCTTATTATTATCTTGTATACCAGCTTAAAATATTCAGTACTGTGGTAATACATACAGTAGAAGCAATATTTACAAATTTGTTAGAAATTAACTTGGGCATGTAGAGGATTGAACATTAGAACATAAAATAACTACAAAATATCCAAGGTTGCCAACTAGCATTTTTTCATGCATTGTTTAGCTTCAGTTTCAGTATAATAAAGGGTCTACAAAATCTGTTTTATGCTTCGTTCTCACTCAGAATATGGAAAGAAAGCGTCGGCTTTTTAAAAAGAAACTTTATGGAAAAGCATGCAGCAATAGAAACTAATACAAGATAAATATTATTGCAGAGGAAATGAGAAAGATGGACTTTTAAAGCTTTTAATTTTAGTGACCATGTTGGTTTATCTTGAACTTTCAAAAAGTTATTAATTCAACAAATATAACCTATTTATATGTTCAGATCTCAGGCAAACACAAAGACAAACCAAAGAGTTCAAAATTTAAGGAAAGAAAATATTTTAAAGTTACATGGAAAAACAATGGAGGGAGATATAAAATTTACTTTTGAGGAGAGAGATAAGGTAGTTTTCACAGAAACATGACATATATACTATGCCATAAAGTATGAATGGTTCACAGAAACACAAGTTAAAGATAAAAGTCCTAGTAAAGGTAACCAGGGTAGGAAAAGCTAAGAGGTGTGATAAATGTTTGTGGTGTGCAATGCCTAGAGGATTGGATTTTACCTGTAGACAGTGGGCAGACTGATGGTTTTTACATAAGAGCATCATGGTATGGTGTAGTCTCCTGGAGTAACCTGAAAAGACTAGAGATGGCAACTGAAGAATTGTTGCCATTGTCCAAGAAGAAGATGGTTAGTCATGAGAGAAACTGATAGTGAGAAAAATAAGAAATGAATTCAGGTCAATAGATTCAGATCCATGCAAGATCTTTGGTAATAAATAGCATCAGAGATTTCTAGTGCTAAAATGGGTCCATTCTGTAAAAGCAAACCAACAAAAGCACTTAAAAAAGATATCTTGAAATTATTTTGAGTAGGGAGTGAGATTTTCCAGTTTCTTGGAGAATGTTGCCTGTATAATTACAATCCTGGAAGGGCAATAGAATGAGTCCAGGAGTTCAGCTGGTTGCAACCATATTTTATGGGCTTGTTCTAGGAGCTGGGTAATGGAGACATATGAGGACAGTGAGTCCTGGCTATAACAATTTGTAATATGGAGAAACTAACCAGTTTACTTTTAGGGCCTTGAATTTCTACACCATTTTTTAAAAACTCTCCTATCTCCAAACACCAGAAAGATATTTGTTAAAACAATGTTTGACTTTAATCCAGATGTAAGGGCAAGAAAAGTTTGATATATTATAATCAGATGACCTCTGAGGTCCCTTGAAGCTTAAAAATTACAATACCTAATGCATGCAGGGCTTAAAACCTCAATGATGGGTTGATAGGTGCAGCACACCACAATGGCACATGTATACCTCTGTAACAAACCTGCACATTCTGCACATGTATCCCAGAACTTAAAGTAAAATTGGAAAAAAAAAAAAAGAAAAACACAAAGTCCTGTCTTCTAATTCTTCTCTAAACTATTCCCCATTACAGGGCAACAATTGATATCTCCCATGATAATTCAGTGTGGGAAAATTCATTTAAAATCAGAATCAAATTAAGAATATATATTGCCTTTCTCCATTATTCTTATTTTTCTTACCTCACCTGGGATCTTATAAAAAACTAATGTTTTCATGAAACACAAGATTTTTCTCTCTTCAGTGTAAAGGAACTCTGAGATGCCAAATGTTCCTCAGAAGGAATGGTGGAAAGGCCCCTCATTTTCTCTGGCTACTCATTTCTAGATTGCCTGCATTGCATTTTCCTACATAGTACTTCATTTTGAAAGTGTGGTTCTTAAAATGAACTCAATCTCTAGGCATTTCATCCAGGTGAGGCAAAGTTGGACTGTCATGTCTATCATAGATAATGTCATAGCTGC
This sequence comes from Trachypithecus francoisi, assembly GCF_009764315.1. NCBI lineage: Eukaryota > Metazoa > Chordata > Mammalia > Primates > Cercopithecidae > Trachypithecus > Trachypithecus francoisi. The sequence goes on along the minus strand of NW_022681473.1, from coordinate 71,491,289 downwards.
AGCTTCATTCTTCTTACAGCTACTGCAACTCGTGGTCTTCTTTGGCAATACAAGTAATGTTTATGATATAGATTCTTCTCACTAAGATATTTGTTGCTTAGGTATAAACCATAACCTTTTAAATTCACCGTTACCAAATGCTATACTTTTTGAAAAAATACAAATACATTGACAATATGAGAGACAATTCTAGGAGGTGCTCTAGAACTTTAAGAACAAACCACACAAGCTAATTACATTTACTTAGGCCTTCTATTTTTGGAAAACAAAAATCAATAATTCCATGAACATAGCAAAGACTAATTTGTCTAATTCATCAAATTTACTACCTTGAACATAGCAAGGACTCAATAAATGTTTATTAATATTTCTAATTTTAGCAATAAAATATCACCGTAGATATTGATGTTCAAATAACTGTAGAGATGTAACTTTGGGGGAGGCTTTCCTTCTTTTGTTCTTCCGTATATTGTTTTTCTCTCCTCTTCCCATTTCCCTATACTTATTTCTCACCTTTTAAATTTTTTTTTTTTTTTTTGGCAAGAGGTGTGTGTCTATATATACCTATGTATTATTCAGGACTGTTTACAACAATATCTCAGAGATATCATTGTTTACAACTATTAGACTCTAAACATATTTTTGTTAGCTTCACCTCTTTATCTGTGAAAGGGCTAAAAGTACTCAGGCAATGATTACCAGTGTATTATACATTTGTTTACTGGTATTATAAAGTTGTTACAAACAGCTAGCTGTGGAAAGCAAACGGCCTTAAGAATGAGTTAAATAATTTTGGTAAAAAGACTCCATATTGCCTCACCCAAAAAAGTTTTATTATCTTTTTCCAAGATGCAGTGCAACACTAGATTATGCTGTGGTGTTATGAAAAAAATTAAAGACTCATCTAATCAATAACTTTAGATTTAATGCTTATCAGTGCTAAGACCTGTACTAACACTGCTGACTGGAGATATAAAAATGATAAACAAAAATTTTTCCTTTAAAGAGAGAAAATGTTACCAAAGAATGCAAGTATGTAAATATATATGTGTGTATACACACACGCACCTATACATACATGCATATGAATGTATATATACACATATATACACACATAAATATACATATGCAAATAAAATAATATAAGTGCATTAAAATGCATTGGGATCATATTAGAAGGAGAGCTTATGCCTAACAGAAGAGTGTGAAAGTTACAAAAAGTACCAGTAGAAAATGAATTAGTAAAAAGGATTAATAAAAGATGCCTTGAGAATTTCCCAGCTATTAAAACTTGAGCAAAAGCTGGGTGAACATTTCAAGCAAGACAAAGTTAAAGACACTTTAAAACTTACTGTAGAACTACTGAGTGTAAAGCACTGATATCATTGGGAGGTGGACACATTTTGAAAGGGCTAGAATGCAGATACAAACAAAATGGTTTCTGCGTTAGGCAAAACTACAGTAGAGTTTCCTGTAGAATGGAGGGTCTTTAGCATGTGGTGATAGCTGGATCTTGAAGGAAGAAAATAGTGGATTTAATAAATACAGGGGGGATATGGTATATGCTTGAAAGTGAAACAGAGTAAAACAGTTTTTGATAAAGAATTGTTCCAGTTTCTTGATGTGAGGCACTAAAGCTGGCCTTTATGGAATGGAGAATTTGGAGATTATGAAAAATAAGGCTGTATATGTTTATAACAGATGTCTGCTTCCTCACTTCCTCTTACTCATGAGATTTTGGATTCTGAGAAAAATAGATTTCAGAGGCAGAAAAGAATTAATAAGAAATCCAGTCTTCTCATTTTTAAAAATGAGATTGCATTGTTTAAAGGAACAGATGCTGAAATGAATGGCACACTTGTAAAAGACAGCGAACAGTTTAGCTGAAATGCATAAAAAATTTACCAAGTATTACCAGGTAAGCAAGGGCTGACTCATGAGGGGTCTTGACTCTTTGTCACCTAGTATGATTTTCATCCTGGAAGGAATAAAGACCCCCTGAACCAGGATGATGCACATGCCTGCTCTGTAAAAGGAGTGGCACAGAGTGACACACGGTATTAGGCAACGTTCACAGAAATACAAGTTGGTATCATTCCTCAATCTGTTAAAACCTAAGGGTTCTTAACTGATTATCTTGACCTAGTTGTGTAAACTTCTCACACTCTCTAGTCTTAAGATATGAGGCAGAACTTGGAGTTCTACAATACATACCCCACCTTCCAATATAGTTAATCAACAACTTTATATGTTGACATTGGATTTTTCTTCTTTTTTATTAAAAAAAATAGTGTTAGATAACTGAAGCTGTTCTGACTGACTCCTGACCCCTGGTCCACATTATCCTTTCAAGGCTGGTTTCGGAGACCAAGGCCCAAAATGTTAATCAAAGGTCAAAGCAAGACCCCATGAACTGAAGCTTGACAAATGAAACACATGTTTGCACAAATGCTGCTGATTTTCTAAGATGTGCAGCTGAAGGAAGGAAGAACTCGGAAGGTGTCAAATTGCCTTCTTAACACATTCATTGTTTCAGCTTTGAATTTAGATGTTAATATGCCAACACTGAAGTGATCAAAAAAATTGCTGCAGTTTTTGAGTACACAGCATATTGTGAAAGATAACATCTTGTATTTTAGGCTGAAAACAAATAAAACTTAGCTCATCTGCAGAACAATCCACAGAAATGAAATGAATGCAGTTTAATAATTAAAGTTGTTCATAAGAACTGAGAAGATTTATTCATGTAACACTTGCCAAAGTAGAAGCCAGGCTGTGGTGCTTTTTACTTAGGAGATGGCAGTGCATTCTAGAAGTTAGTATTCTTCTCCAAAAGTGTTCTAACTCAGACCACTTTTCACATAACCCTGAAGTAAAAAATAGAAAAAAATAAAATAAATCTGAGTAGTGACAAAAGAATGGCAGATCATCATTCGTTCATTTCCCTACTTATACTTCCTAGCAGTAAAGCCACAATGAGTTACTGCTTTGATAAGAAGGCCCATGTTGAAGAGAGTAGTTTTGTTCAATTTAGACGTATTGTCAGTTGTTACACTCCTTTCTACTTCCCTTTTTCCTTCCTTTCTTCCTTTTATCCTGCTTTCAGTAAGCATGTAATGAAAACCAGCTAATTCTAGGCAAAGTGTGGGCATACATGAGTAAAAAAAAAAAAAAATCAAGTTCCCTGCACTACAGATGAATAAAACAGGGGTTAATAATCTTTTCCATAAAGCACCAAGAAATAAGACTAAATATTTTAGATTTTGCAGGCCATAAGGTCTCTGTCACAATTACTCAATTCTTCTGTAGTGAAAAAGCAACCATAGCCAATAAGCACATTGATGTGCCTGTGTCCAAGTGAAACTGTATTCACAGAAGCAAATAGCAGGTTGGCAAACATACCTGATATTCCAACACACACAAAATAATGGGGAAGATGACAAGGTGTGCAAAATGCTCTGGGACTATATTCCCAGCTCCATCCCTTTTTAGTTGCTTTGCTACTGATACAATTATGTCATTTATAAATATTAGTATTGCTTTTTGTTTTCCTGATTTGACTTGTTGTGAGGATCACACTACAAGACTGAATGTATTTAAATTTAAAATTATTTATTTCTTTTTAGTTTATCAGAATCATTATGCACTATCACATCAAATCTTTTGGGGTGAGTTTTATTCCTTGTAGACAGTTCTAGAAAGCTGTAGGAAGGGCAATCAAAAGACAGAGATCATCTTCTATATGTTATGTCTCTCAATGTGCTCTGTTTTGTAAAGCATATACATTAATACTTAATTCAATTTATTTTCCCATTTTCAAAACAGAGAAAATGACACACAGGATCTCTAAAATGACTGGTTCAACACTAAGGATTTATAGTGATGTAATCAAAGTAAGAATATGTGTTTCCTTATTACCTAAGCCATTATTAGAACATAATTTCTTTATAAAATTAAAAAAAAGTAAAATGCAGTCCCGTAAAATTATAATATGCACACAGAAAATATCTATTATGTGAAGTGAGGATAATTTTACAGTAGCTAGAACTGCTTCTCCAATTTGTCAAGTGAATAATTTTAATGACTGATAAAGATTCTTAAGATTGTTAATAAGATAATAAAATATAAGAAAGATATCCTTTCAGTAAAAATAGCTTTGCTGCTTCACAATTTACTCCAAACAACAAACTAGGAGGAGATTTTAGCTAAAATTGTACCCTATGCCTTTTAATCTAAATATCCTATTTTCTTTGAGATATGACATTACAGCTCATCATTATTATTGTTATTGTTATTTTAATGGAAAGTGTAGTGTGAGCTAATAGGCTCTTGGTGTGCAAGCTGCTTTTGAAACCACATTAATCTTGAGGCCATTGTACATTTATCTTGTCTCCTCTGACATAACTTCTGGGCTATAATTTAACCTTCTTTCTGTATCACTGATGCTTAAAGAAGCTTTCAAATGGTCATATTTTATTGCTTGAAGATTTTAGCAAGATCGAGTTATCAAATGTACACTCTTGTGAAAGGTACTTGTTGATATCCTGCTTATTGATGTTTATACAGAAAATGTCTTTTGGCATTGCCTCCCAACCCCATCTTGCTGTGGACCATATGCAGACTCTGAACATAGGGAGTGTGATGACGAAGGAGAGATTAGGAACAAGAGCTCTGTATCCTCAAGAAGAAACACACAAATTTTAAATTTCAATATTAAAAACTTCTAAACCTGGCATGTATGTCCCTCTACATTAATACCCCAAATGACATTATCCAGCCTTGTCTTCCTCTAATTCTGTTGTGAAGAATATTTATTCCAGCAAAACTGGAGAGCAGTTCCCATGAAGGACAGCACTTTGTAATGTCTCCTTTTTGTTTTAATGCACTGCTTTTAAAAAATAAACTTTGACTTCAGATAGAAAAATTTAGGGTGGCCATGCCCTAATGCCCCAGAGACATCTGTGTGTATGTACATCCAAGAGCCTGAAACTTACTGTAAAAGCTTCTGATTCAAGAAGACCTATGAATAAGAGATACTCTTCTGAACATAGGTCATGAATAAGCTACTTCATATAAAGTAAATATCCTGAGCTGAGGCCTTATGAACAGGGCTGGGTTGAACTTTTCTGTGCTCTCTCTATGAATCAGTAATTAGATGATATGGAATCATGGCATTGGCTAGACAAACAAGATTGAGCTAATTTTGTCCAACTACTCCTGTTGGAAGAATTGAAAAGAACTTTGAATTATCAGGTAGAATCTGATTATTTAAGTTTGACCTCCTATAGTGTGTCTGTATGCCGTTGAGTAATCTGCAGTGATGTTCTAAGTCTCATTTGCCATGCATGAAGACTGGAGAAGATGATAAAATAAGGCAGATACTACAAATAACATTTACCTTTGAAAGGCATAATAAATAGTTTAAAACTCGGGTCCTATACAAGCAGATCATGCATCTCCTGAGAAACTAAGGGCCACCCCCTCATATGGTTTGGCTGTCTCGCCACCCCAAATCTCATCTTGAATTGCAGCTCCCACATTTTCCACATGACATGGAAGGGACCCAGTGGGAGGTAACTGAATCGTGAGACAGGTCTGTTCTATCCTGTTCTGGTGATAGTGAATACAGCTCACGAGATCGGATTGTTTGATAAGGAAGAGTTATCTTGCACAAGCTCTGTCTTCCCTGCTGCCATGTAAGATGTAAGATGTGACTTGCTCCTCCTTGCCTTCTGCCATGATTGTGAGACCTCCCCAGCCATGTGGAACTCTTTTCTTTATAAAGTACTCAGTCTTGGGTGTGTCTTTATCAGCAGTGTGAAACAAACTAATCCACCCCCTTTGCCTTATAACTTTGAGTCATTTAAGTTAAAAAAAAAAAAAAAGAATATACTGGAACATAGATTGGCATGAGAGCTATTCTCATCAACCCTGGACATTTTAGAGTTTTTTAGAGTTTTTTAGAGTTTTGTGCTCTCAAACTTATATTATTGTAAAAAAATCACCGGGATACTATAGATCGTTCAGATCAATAACCTGAGTTCATGCCATCCTATTTTTTATTTATTCAAATTTTAAACTTCCATAACAAGAGTATTTCTTTGGGTCAGTTTAACCAATATGTGGCGACCCTAAGAAGCAGAATTTGCCAAAAGCTATTTCAGGGGAGATTAGACTTCTTCAAGATAAGATCCTATATTAGATTCTCATAGATAATTAAGGAAATTGATAATAGTCAGATTTGACATATCTAGGTCAAGTCTTACATATACAGACATGAAATCAAGTGTGGAAACACAAATGAATAATGAATAGCATATTTGTTTATATTGCGTTACAATAGCTGGTAACATAATACTATGTATGTTTCAAAACTTTATGATCTATCTGTACATATTATATAGAAACTCTCAAGTCTACTTTTTACTAAAAGTGGCAAATGTTATTGGAAGGCATTTTAAAATTTTATAGTCTATCCGCTAGATTCTAATGTGCACTTCCTTACGTCACATAATGTCTGATACAGAAAACATGTATCATCTATCTCTGACCTTTGGCACTACTGAAAATACTCCTCTTGCCTTCCAGGCTATTCCCTTACATCTTTCTGTTAAATGCATATTTCTGGCTAAAGAACATTTAGTTTGGGTATCAAAGCCCAAATCACTGCACTAAAAAAAAGACTATGAAGACAATCAGTTTATTACCATTTAGGGGTTTGTTCTCTCACCCTCATGTGGACTCTTTTGTCTACAGGCTAAAAATCTTTGAGTGGTTAAGTGCCTTCTACAATATCCTAAGGAGACTTGAATGGTCATGCATAATTTTGGCTCTATCTGAACACTATTTTGATCCTTATCTCCTTGGTCACCTACTGGGCTTTTGAAGATAGGGGAAGGCTGTCTCTTATAGGAGGCCCTGGACATTCTACCTAATTGGGTCATTTGAGAACCCATCCAAATGAATGTCAATAAATAAATAAATAAATGTTATGGCCAGGGATTTAAAACAAAGAGCTGTTCCGAGGTCTTCACTCTTCACCTTGAAGTTGTATCTATTCCTGGCTGCTGCTGTTGCCACGGCCTGGACAGAGAGGGAAAGGGGAGACTGTGTATCTTTGCCTGCACCAGTGGTGGGTTCTGCTTCTGCAGAAAGTCACAGGCCCCACAGCTGTTAGCTTCCTCTGCTAACACCTCCATTGAGGGGTGTTACCTTCCCTGGCCAGAGACCCATAGAACAGCCACCCTGCCCCACCTTAACATTTTGACTGTAGCCCAGCCCTCTGAAGCCTATATTCTACCCTGAGGCTTCTACCTTTGTCACTACACCTCCTCCACACCGCCAGCCACACCACAGGGTCAGGGAGGGAGCAGGAAGACCAGGCACCTTCATATGGCCCAGTGAAGGATACTACCACTGCTCCTATGGGAGCGAGGTGCAAGCAGGCAACACACTTTACAACTGCCTGCCTCCACTGCTGCTGATGGGGGCCTGTCTTCACCAGTGACAAACCTGCAACACAGCCACCCTGTCCCATCTAATTATTTCAGCTGTGGCCCTGAGCCCTCCTGAAGGCTCAGCCCAGAGAGGCCTTAGATCTGCCCTGTGGCTGCTGCTACCTTAGCATTCTGTAACTGCCTAAGTATTCTGCTTGTCCTCACCTGAGTGACCTGATGATCGGCCTGCCTCACCCTATTACCATCCCTGAGGACCTGTGGGCAAGTCCATTGGTAAGTTCCTGGTCTAGTCTCTCTATGACTTATGGACTACTATGGAGTAAAATTAGAAATAAACAGCAAGAGGAGTTCCCAAAATTATACAAATACATGGAAATTAAGCAAATTGCTCCTCAGCAATCTTTGGGTAAATTATAAAAATAAGACAGAATTTTTTTTTTTTTTTTAAATTGAAACAAACACGAATAGTGACATAACATATCAAAACTTCTGGAATATAGTGAAAGCAGCACTAAAAGGAAGATCCATGTTATTAAATGCCTACATCAAAAAGAAAGAAATATCTTCATTCATCAACCTAATACCTCAGGGAACTAGAAAAACAAGAATCAAGCAAACCCAAAGCTAGCAGAAGACATGAGTAAAGATCAGAGCAGAACTAAATGAAATTGAACCAAAAAATTAAAAAAAGATTAAAACTAATGAAAAGTTAGTTATTTCAAAAGAGAAAACAAAATTGATAGACTGTTAGCTACATTAACCAAAAAAAAGTGAAAAGATTCAAATAAGCACAATAAAAAGAGATAAAGGTGACATTACAACTGATACCACAGAAATTCCAAAGGTCATCAACAACTACCATGAGCATCTCTAAGCAGACATAAATTAGAGGAAATGGATACACTTTTGCAAACATAGGACCTCCCAGGACTGAACCAGGAAGAAATAGAAACCATGAACAGACCAATAAGAAGGAAATTGAAGCATTAAAAAAGACTTCCCACCAAAAAGCACCCAGGACCAGACAGACGGGCAGTTGAATTTTACCAGACATACAAAGAAGAGCTTCCGCAGCTTCCAAATAATTCCTAACATTGATAGGGAATCAAAAAAGAGCCTGAATAGTCAAAGCAGTCCTCAATAAAAAGAATAAAGCTGAAGGTATCATGTTACCTGACTTTAAATCATACTACAAGGCTAAAGTAACTAAAACAGCATGATACTCATATAAATATCAACACATAAATAAATGGAACGGAACAGAGGACCCAGATTTAAAGCCACATACCTACAACAACCTAACTTTGACAAAGTCACCAAAATATACAATGGAAAAAGGACATCCTATTTAATAAATAGTGCTGAGAAAATCGGATAGCCATGTGCAGAAGAATGAAACTGGACTCGTATCTCTCACCACAGACAAAAGTTAACCCAAGATGGATTCAAGACTTAAATGTAGGACCTGAAACCATAAAGGTCCTAGCAGAAAGCCTAAAACAAATACTTCTGGAAATTGACCTAGACAAAGAATTTACGACTAAGATCTAAAAAGTAAATGCAACCAAAACATATATAGACAAGTGGGACTTAATTAAACTAAAAAGCTTCTGCACAGCAAAAGAGATAACAGAGTAAACAGATCACCTACAAAGTGGGAGAAAAATATTAGCAAACTACACATCTGACAAAGAACTAATATCCAATATCTACAGGGAACTCAAACAACTAACCAAGAAAGAAACAAATAACTCAAAAAGGAGGCAAAGGGCAAGAACAAATGTTTCTCAAAAGAGGACAAGCAGTCAACAAATACATGAAAAATGCTCAAGATCACTAACCATCAGATAAATACAAATTAAAGCCACAACAAGGAAACCATCAACCACTAGTCAGATGGCTATTATTTAAAAGTTAAAAACAACAGCTGTTGGCCAGGTTGTGGAGAAAAGGGAACACTTAATACACTACTGGTGAGCATGTAAATTAGTACAAATAAAGAACAGTATGGAAGTTTCTCAAAAATAAAATAGAACTACTATTTGACTCCACAATCCATTATTATGTATGTCCCCAAAGAAAAGAAATTATTCTGTCAAAAAGACACAGCACGATCAAAAAGACATGTGACATGATTAACAGTAGCAAAGTCATGGAATCAATTTAAGTGTCTATCAAGAGATGATTGAATAAAGAAAATATGGTATATATACAGCATGAAATACTGTACAGCCAAAGGAGAGAATGAAATCATATGTTTTGCAGCAACATGGATGGAAAGGGAGGCCATTATCCTGCATGAAATAACTCAAACACAGAAAACCATATACTGCATGTTCTCACTTCTATGTGGGAGCTAAACGATGAATACACATGGACATACAGAGGGAAATAATAAACACTGGGGACTCCAAAACAGGGGAGGATGGGAGGGAGTTAAGAGTTGAAAAACTACCTTTTGGATACCATATTTACTATTCAGGTGGTCGGTACACTAGAAGCCAACCTTACCACTATATCCATGTAAAAATCTTGCATAAATTCCTATCAAATCTACAAAAATTAAAAATTCCAAAACCAAAACAAAACTCTATTCTGTGCAATGTTGCCTTAGAAGGCAAGTTTTCCTTAAAGGTTAGATTTAAGGAATTAATTCAAGATATAGGTACTTGGCTATTTGTTCCTCCATAGGAAACCATCTGCTATAGTTAAGACTTATGTTTACTAAGAGACATATTCTTGGCCAATTTAACCACCAGGAGAATCTCACCCTCTTGAGTTCTAAGTGCACTTGGGATTATAATACACCCTATAAGTCCATCCTTTTGACCAATTAATTTTATGGGAACCACACCTAAATTTTTTGTAATGTAAAGTAGGTAGAGAGAGATCTATATTGAACACATTAACACAATTGTATGACCAGAATGAGTCAGAGACACAATATGGAAAATACTCCTATAATTTACCTTTCTACTGTCTATGTATGTCTATTTTTCTCAATGATCATGGTGTGACTGGGTCAAATTTTTTTTATGCATTTCTTCCCTACTTGAAAAACGTGAGAAGTGTAAGTCCACATTAACCATCTCCTTCCCGATTATTTCCAGGTAACACTTATAACTCACAGGTGTGAACTCACTCAGGCTCCCTGTACAAATAAGTAATAATTTTTACAAAGAAAATATGTAAAGTATGGCTGAGCACAGTGGCTCACACCTGTAATCCCAGCACTTTGGGAGGCCAAGGCAGGTGGATCACCTGAGGTCAGGAGTTTGAAACCAGCCTGGTCAACATGGCAAAACCCCGTCTCTACTAATAAAGTACAAAAATTAGCTGGGTGTGGTGGTGGGCGCCTGTAATCCCAGCTACTCAGGATGCTGAGGTAGGAGAATCCCTTGAACCATTAGGTGGAGGTTGCAGTCAGTTGAGATCGCGCCACTGCACTCCAGCCTGGGAGACAATAGTGAGACTCTGTCTCAAATAAAAAATAAATTGGAAAATATATAACATGCAGTTGAATAAAAGAGAACTACTTACTTTCTATGAGTTCAGGTGTACACATCCCTGTCAAGGCCGTAGGTCCTAGGCTATGCCTTCTGAGATTTGTACAAGGTAGACTAAAGATGGAATTGGCTTAGGAGAGCTGGCTTTTGCAGATGGGAAAATCTGAGAAGATTATATTATTCTCAGAGAAGCATTTATAATCAATCTCTAATCAAAAATCTAGCAAAATTTGTCAGTCTTGAATCATAATTTCATCTTTTAAAATTTCATCATCTGTAAATTCTACATTTCCTTACACCCTGATCAGAGCATAGTCTGAAATAAATCTTTTAAACTAATTGTGATAAATTATATAAATGGCATATTGTGGAATGGTGTACCTGGCCCTGAACAGTTCCTTGGATATATGCTGGATAATGGATGCTAAGATATAACTCAATCTCATCTTAGAATTCCTTTGACATAGTTTGCTAGTATCTGAAACCTCCATAATATCATATAATTTCTTTTTTATCTATTGTATTGTCTAGACTCAGAACCACTCCCTTCCTGTTTTCCTTCAAAATCTTCTTACACAGGTACTGTAAGTGTTCCTATGTCGTTAATGTCTTCCTTTAGATTTGGTCATGGAAAATCATATCACGTTTTTGTTTGTTTGTTTGTTTTGTTATCGCTCTGCTTATTTCCCCCAAAAGTCCCCTCAAGCCACAGTCTTCCAATCCAGTGTCCACTATGTAGAACACAGCAAATCCTACATAGTGGACGCTAGGAATTGAGGGAGGTTCAAGAAACTTAGGTTAATTCCCCAATTCTCTGACTGATTACACAGTTCCATTCTTCCAGGTATCTTGGGCTGCCCCACTTAGACCCCTTGCAGAGCAATATCCTCCAAGATTACCAAAAGGAAGGTGGATCAAGAGATCTCTGGGTTCCACTTTCAGCATGATAGCATGAGGAGCTCTACTGACGAACTTCACTGTGGAACTGTTATTAAAACAACAAAATTATTAAATTATTGAAAACCATAAGAACACAAACCACAAACTGAAAACCAAGCATTTAAAATTCCAGGAAATGTCTGTAAGGGTATATTAAAAATAAATATTTATCCAAGAAAATATAGTAAAATTGAGAAATATGAAGTTTTTGGTAGTTGAAATAAAACACTTATTTTTCCTTCTTCTACAGTTCAGTAAGAAAGAAACATAATCCTAAAGTGGTACAGGCATGAACACGGGGCTTCCTTTCCACCAACTGGCAGTCAGAATGCTATTTTCCTTGGAGAGGCAGGATTATCTCTGTGTCCAGCTATTAGTCACTGAGACAAACTTCTGGGCAAGTTCAGCCAAGAAGTGGAGATTGTCTTCATTTGGCTAATTCCCAATCGTGGGTTTAACATTCTGTTTTGAGCAGAGCATGACTGATAATATTAGGGCCCTCATTACCCTTAGCCAGGCTCATGGGGTATCCCAGAGAGGCTAGCAGAAGAGAGTGCTATCAGATGTGTGCCAAATACCAATCTCTCAGCTCCTAAATTGGGGGTGTCACTCAGAGAAAACAGCATCGTTGGCCTAGTGGCCTTGCCATGAGCACTAGGGCTGGGAAGAGAAACAGGGACATAAAATAGAGTTCCAAATACCTCCACAAATGACCTAACTTCATTTACAACAAAATATGGAAAAGCTCAAGTTGTTGTCAAAGGCATTTGGTAGGTGTGATGGTTAATATAAAGGTATCACTGAAGGATGCACACTATTGTTTCTGGGTGTGTCTGTGATGTTACTAGAGGAGATCAATATTTGAGTCAGTGGACTGGTAAAGAAGACCCACCCTCAATTTGTGTGAGCACCATCCAGTTGGGTGCCAGCACGGTTAGAAAAAGCAGACAGAAGGAGGTGGACTAAGCTGGCTTGCTGAGACTTCTGGTTTTCATCTTTCTCCCATGTTGAATGCTTCCTGTCCTTGAACATCAGACTTCAGGTTCTTCCTCCTTTGATCTCAGACTTACACCAGTGGTTTGCCAGGAGATCTCAGGCCTTTAACCATAGCCTGAAGGCTGTGCTGTTGGCTTCCCTACTTTTTTGGCTTTGGGACTTGGACTGAGCCACTACTGGCTTCCTTGCTCCTCACATTAGAGACAGCCTGTCGTGGGACTTCACCTCACATGGGACTTCACCTTGTGATCATGTTAATCAATTCTCCTTAATATAAACTCTTTCTCGTATACACATATATCCTATTAGTTCTGTCCCTCCGGAGAACCCTAATACAATAGGGGATTGATAGATTCATTGGAGATACAGGCTAAACTGGAGTTACCCAAATAGAAATTGGGGAGACATAGCCAGAAAGAGCCCCCCTGGGGTCAAAAGAGTTATCAAAACTGACCTCAAGGAACTGTCCCTACAAAGGATCCCAAATTTGATTTGATAAGTTGATGAGGTAATTTATGCCTCTGAACATCTTTTAAAACAACAGAACAATCAGCCAGTAATAAATGGAGCCAAAAAGCTAGTTTTAGTCAGGAAAGGAAAGAGAAAAAAAAAAAAAAAAAACCCTTCCAAATCCACTGGCATTCCAGGGTGAATATGAGCATATGCAAAGCTGTGTACCTAAGGAACGACATCATAGACTTTATTCTGAAAGGTAGAATTAGACTACTCTGAAATAATCTTGCCAGTCACTAAACAAGTAAACAAGCAAATAGTAGTAACAAGACCCAGAGGTGAAAACTTGGGCCTAGAATTGCTACAATGTATTATCTAAAATTTTCAGTTTCCAACACCAATGATAAAAATACTAAACATAAGAAGAAACAAGAAAACATGACCCATACACTTTAACAAAAAAGCAGGCAATAGAAACTTCCTGCAATGAGAGGCAGAGCAAGATGGCAGAATAGAAAGCTCCACCAATGCTCCCGCACGCTCCCTAATAAGTATACCAAGTCAACAACTGTCTGTGCAGGAAAAATACGCATAAGAACCAAAAATCAGGTGAATATTCACAGTACCTGGTTTTAACTTCATGTTTCTGAAAGAGGCACTGAAAAGATTTTAAAAAAAGAAAAAAGTCTTGAATCACTGATGCTACTCCTTCCCAACACCCAGCAGTGGTTGCATGGTGCAAAGAGCAACTCTGGGGGCTAGGAGAGAGAGAACACAGCAATTGTAAAGCACTGAACTCAATGCTGTCCTGTTAGAGTCAAAAGGAAAACTGGAACAAATTCAGATGATGCCCACCCACAGAGGAAGCATTTACGCCAGCCCTAGCCAGAGGGGAATCACAGATCCCAGCAGTCCCAACTTGAGTACCTGCAAACCTTGCTACCAAGAGTCAAAGTGCACTTGGTGTCTAAGCAAAGTTGAAAGATGGTCTAGGCCATAAGAACTGCAACTCATTGGTGAGTCCTAGGGCTGAACTAGACACAGACAGTGGACTGGGTGTGTACATGACATACCAAAGACACACTGGGGCACCCAGTGGAGTGTTGGCATCACTCCTCCCCTAACTCCAGACTGCACAGCTTCCAGTTCTAAAAGAGACCCCTTCCTTCTGCTTGAGGAGAGGAGAGGAAAGAGTGGGAGGACTTTGTCTTGCATCTTGGATACTAGCTCAGCCGCAGCAGGGTAGGGCACTGGTCAGAGTCATGAGGCCATGTGCAGGCCATAGGTCCCAGAAAACATTTCAAGATACACCCTAGGTCAGAAGGAAAGCTGCTGCCTTGAAGGAAAAGATCCAGTTCTTCCAGTGTTCATCCCCTGCTAACTGAAGAGTCCTTGGGCCCTGAATAACTAACAGCAATACCCAGTTGCTATATTACAGGGCCTTGGTGACCCTCTGAGACTTGCTGGCTTTGGTTCCCAACATGTCCACAGTGGAGTAGAGCACCAAGTGGGCTCTTGAGGTCCCTGATGCCAGGACTTGACTCTTGAATGGCATTTCTGAACCCGCTGTGGGCCAGAGGGGGCCCATTGCCCTGAAGTGTGAGTACCAGGATAGGCAGTATTCATCACAAACTGATTTAAGAGACCTTGGGCATTAAGGGAACATTAGTGGTAGTCTGGCAGTATTCTTTGTATGCAGGGCTGGCAGTGGCTATAAGGTGAGGCTCCTCTGCCTTTGGAACAGGGAGAGAAGATTGGGAAGGATTGCATATTGTGGTTTGAGTGCCAAATGAGCCATAATACAATAGAATACCAAGTAAACTTCTAAGGAAGACTCTAGTCTCTGATTCCATATGGCACTTCGGGACTGATTCGGAACCCCACCACCCTGAAGAGAAGAAAACAGGCCTGACTGGCTTTGCCACTTGGTGATTGTGGAGCCGGAGGGAATTGAGCAAACATAGGCAGTAACCAGGGAGTGGTTACAGCAGGCCTTGGGTGAGACCCAGTGCTGTGCTGGCTTCAGTTCTGACCCAGTGTAGTCATAGTGGTGGTGGACACAGGAGTTCTTGTGTCACTCCACACCCAGTTTGAGTTGCTTAGAACAGACAGAGACTCTGTATGTTTGGGAGAATCTAAGGGAAGATAACAAGTCTCTGCGTGATAATCCAGAGAATTATCCTGTATATGGTCCAAGACCATCAAGGTGGTACCTCTATGTGTCTGCAAGAACTACAGTGTTACTGGGCTTGGGGTGCCCCCTAAAGTAGAAACAGCTTAGATCACAACATTCAAGTTACTTCAAATATCTGGAAAGCCTTCTCAAGAAGGATAGCTACAAATAAGCACAGATAGTAAAGGCTACAATAAATACCTAACTTTTCAATGCCTAGACACAAAAGAACATCTACTAGCATCAACACAATGCAGGAAATAATGACCTCACCAAATGAATTAAAAAAGGCATGAGGGATGAGTCCTGGAGAGCCGAGATATGTGATCTTTCAGACAGATAATTGAAAATAGCTGTGTTGAAGATATTTAAAGAAATTCAAGATAACACTGAGAAGGAATTTAGAATTCTATCAGATAAATTTAACCAAGAGAGTTAAATAATTAATAAGAATCAAACAGAAATTGTGGAGCTGATAAACGCACTTAGCATACTGAAGAATGCATTAGTCTTTTAATAGTAGAATGGATCAAGCAGAAGAAAGAATTAGTGAACATGAAGAAAAAGGTTATTTGAAAATACATAGAGGAGACAAAAGAAAAAAAATGAAGCATACCTACAGGATCTAGAAAATAGCTTCAAAAGGGCAAATCTATTTGTCTTACAGAGGAATTAGAGAAAGAGATAAAGGTAGAAAATTTTCTAAAAAGTATAATAACAGAAAACTTCACAAACCTTGAGAAAGATATCAATATCCAAATGCGAGAAAGTTACAGAACACCAAGCAGATTTAACCCAAATAATATGTCATGGCATTTAATAATCAAACTTTCAAAGATCAAGCATAAAGAAAGAATCCTAAAAGCAACAAGATAAAAGAAACAAATAACATACAGTGGTGCTCCAGTATATCTGGCTGCAGACTTTTCAGTGGAATCTTACAAGCCAGGGGAGACGGGGATGACATATTTACAGTGTTGAAGGAAAAACACTTTTACCCTACAATGGTATATCTGTCAAAAATATCCTTCAAACATGAAGGAGGAATACACTTCCCCAGACAAACAATAGTTAGAAGATTTTATCAATACCAGACTTGTCCTACAAGAAATGCTAAAGAGAATATACTTCAATCAGAAAGAAAAATAAATTACTGAGCAATAAGTAATCACCTGAAGGTACAAAACTCACTGGTAATAGTACATAGAAAAACATAGAATATTATAGCACTGTGGTGTGTAAACTACTCTTATCCTAAATAGAAAGACTAAACAATGAACTCATCAAAAACAATAACTATAACAACTTTTCACATTTCTCCTCTGTGGTGCCTTAGTAGAGGTTATCTATGAGGGTTCCATCCTTGGAGCAGACTTCTGTATGGACATCCAGGCATTTCCATACATCCTGTGAAATCTAGACAGAAGTTACCAAACCTTAATTCTTGCCTTCTGCACACTTGCAGGCCCAATACCACGTGAAAGCCACCAAGGATTGGGGCTTGTAACTTCTGAAGCCACAGCCCAAGGTGTACCTTGGTTCTTTTTAGACATGGCCGGAGCTGGAGTGACTGGGACACAGGCACCAAGTCCTGAGGCTGCCACAGAGAAGCAGGGCCCTGGGTCTGGTGCAAAAAAACTATTTTTCTTGTCTAGGCTTCCAGGCCTGTGATGAGAGGAGCTGCCATGAAGATCTCTGATATGCCCTGGAGACAGTTTCCCTATTGGCTCAGCTGTTAACATTCAGCACCTTGTTACTTATGCAAACTTCTGCAGCTGGCTTGAATTTCTCCTCGGGAAATGAGTTTTTATTTTCTACCACATGGCATGGCTGCAAATTTTCCAAACTTTTATGCTCTGCTTCCCTTTTAAACATAAGTTCCAATTTCAGTCTGTCTGATTCTTCATGCATATATGCTTACACTTTTATAAAAAGCCAGGTCACACCTTGAATGCTTTGATGCTTAGAAATTTCTTCCACCAGATACCCTAAATTATCTCTCTCAATTTCAAAGTTCCACATATCTCTAGAACAGGGGCAATGCCACCAGTTTCTCTGTTAAAGCATAGGAAGAATCACATTTACTCCTGTTCCAATATGTTTCTTATCTCTATCTGGACTTCATTGTCCACATCAGTATCAGCATTTAGTCAAAACCATTCAACAGGCTGGGTGCGGTGGCTCATGCCCGTAATCCTAGCACTTTAGGAGGCTGAGTCGGGCAGATCATCTGAGGTCAGAAGTTCAAAACCAGCTTGGTTAACATGGTGAAACCCCATCTCTACGAAAATACAAAAATTAGCTGGGCATGATGGCAGGTGCCTGTAACCCCAGCTACTTGAGAGGCTGAGGTGGAAGAATCGCTTGAACTTGGGAGGCATAAGAAGCAGATGTTGCAGTGAGCCGAGATCATGCCATTGCACTCCAGCCTGGGCAACAGAGTGAGACTCCATCTCAAAATAAATAAACAAACAATAAAAAATGAAACAAGTCTCTAGTAAATTGCCAACTTTCCAACATCTTCCTGTCTTCTGTTTTCTTCTGAGCCTTACAAACTGTTCCAACCTCTGCCTGACACCCAGTTCCCAGTTCCAATGTCACATTCACATTTTCTGTATTTTTGTAGCAGTACCCCACTCCTGGTACCAATTTTCTGCATTAAGCCATTCTCACACTACTATAAAGACATACCTGAGACTAGGTAATTTATAAAGAAAATAGGTTTAATTGACTTACAGTTCTGCATGGCTGGGGAAGACTCAGGAAACTTACAATCATGGCAGAAAGCAAAGGGAAACAAGTCATGCCTTACATGGTGGCAGGAGAGAGAGAATGTAGGGGGAAGTGCCACACTTTTAAACCATCAGATCTTCTGAGAACTCACTCATTAGAAGAACAGCAAGAGGGAAATCTGCCCATGTGATTTAATTACATCCCCATTATGACCCTCCTTCAACACATGGAGATTACAATTTGAGATGAGATTTAGGTGGGGCACAGAGCCAGACTATATCAGTGCATATAGTTCACAATTCTGTAATGTACACATAAAAGTTGTTGAGAAGGTAAATTCATGTTATTTACTTTTATCACATAATATACAAATATAAAAGGATGGGAAAAATACATGATATAAATAGCAAACAGCAGAAAGCTATAGTGGCTATACTAAACAGATTTTAATGACAAAATTGATTTTAAATTAAAACTTATTAATATAAATGGAGACATTATATGATGGTAAAAGGTCAATACACAAACATGTAATAATTATAAGCATATATGCACCTAATAACAGTAGCTAAATATTTGGCACCTACAGAAACAAAGGGAGAAATAAACAATTAAACAGTAATTGTTATACATGTCAATACTAAGGACCACATGGCTTTAATGAATACTAAATAACACAAGTAGACAGTGATCAAAGGAAATAGAAGACTTGAGCAACACTGTAAATCAACTTGACCTTATAGACATCTATAGGACACTCCACCAAAGTAGGATATGCAGCCTTCTCAAAGTGCACATAAAGTATTCTCCAGGTAGATGACAGGCAAGGTCATAAAACAAACCTCAAATATTTTAGAAGTATAGGAATTAAAATGTATGTTCTTTGAATGTATGGAATAAAATTAGACTTTAGTAACAAAGAAATTTTGGAAAATCACATGTGAAAATAAAACAATACAACCCCATATAAATAATGGAAAAAAGGAAAAATAAATATGAAAATCAGAAAATACTTTGAGATGAGTGAAACTGAAGGCACAATATAACAAAACTTATAAAATAAAGCTAAAGCAGTACATTGAGGGAAATGTATAGCTGCAAATGCGTGTGTTATAAAGAAGAGAAATTTCAAACAAATAACCTAACCATCAACTCTAAGACCACGGTAAAGAAGACTAAACTAAACCTAAATCAAGCCAAAGAAAGATCTGATGAAGATTAGAGTTGAAATTAATTAAATTGAGGCTAGAAAACATAGAGAAAATCAATGAAGCCAAAGTTAGTTATTTGAAAAGATTTTTTTAAAATAGGCAAACCTTAAACTACATTGACCAAGAAAAAAAGAAGTGAAGATTCAAATTACTAGATTCACACTACTAAACTTACAGAAAGATTGTAAGGGAATACTATGAATTATGTCAGTAAAATAGATAACTTAGATGAAATAGAAAAATTTCCAGGGAGATATAAACTACTGAAATTGACTCAAGAAAAATGAAAAAACTGAATAGACCTGCAGCAAAAAAAGAGTTTAAGTCAGTAATCAAAAATATTCCCATTAAGGAAAACCCAGGCTCCAATGACTTTACTACTAAATTTCACCATACTTTTAAAGAAAAATACATACAATTGTTTCACAAATACTTCCACAAATTAAGGAATTCCTTTTCAGTTCTTTATACGAGGCCAGCATCAACTGGATAACAGTGACAAAGACAAAAGAAAATTAAACTGCAGACTAAGATATCTTATGAATATGAATGTAAAAATTCTTAATGGAAATGTATAATGGCAAATCTAATTTATTAACATATCAAAAATTATATGTACTGCCCAAGTAGGATTTATCCTGGGAATTCAAGGCTGTTTTAACATCCAACAATCAGTTTATCTGATACAACATATCAATAAAAGAAAAAGCAAAAAAGTATATTTATGTCAACACAGACAAATTATTGGACAAAACTCAATATCCTTTCATGAAAAAAACTTCAGTAATTAGGAATAGAAGGGAACTTCCTCAGCCTGATAAAGACCATCTATAAAAATGTACACAGCTAACATCACACTTCATGATGAAAGATCAGAAACAAAACAACAAGATCTATTCTCACCAGTGTTCTAGTGAACTAATACCAGAGGTTCTAGCCAGAGCAATTAGTCAAGAAAACAAACACAATTAATCCGTAATGGAAATCATAAGTAAGACAATCTATATCAGCAGATGACATGATCATGTAAATAGAAAATACTAAGGAACCTAATTAAAAGCATATGGCATTTAATAAACCACTTCAGCAAGGTTGCTTTATACAAGATCAATATATCAGTCAATTGTACTTCCATAAAATTGTAGTGAACAAACTGGGAAAGAAGGAAAAAAAAAATTTACAATAACTTTTAAGATAATGTTTATAAATATATTTAACATAAATGTGAAAACTACATACTCTGAAAACTACGAAGCACTTTGGAAACAAAGATATAAATAAGTGGGAAAATATACTATGTTCATGTATCATAAACCAGAAGACTTAATATTGTTTTAATGACCACACTCCCTAAATTGGTCTACAGGTTCAATGCAATCCCTGTCAGGAATTGACAAACTTAAAATTTATGTGGAATTTTAAGGTACCCAGAAGAGCCAGAACAATTTTTTTTTAAAAAAAAGGCAATGTAGTAAGACTCACATTTATTATATAAATATATAAATTATATATATTCACATATATATATACACCTTACTATAAAATAAAAGTAATTGATATAATGTTGTTTTGTAATAGTATAGACATATAGATCAATGGAATAGAATTGAGGATAAAGAAAGACATGTGCCTATGGCCAACTGAGTTTTGATGAGAATGCCAACATTGAATGGAGAAAGTGCAGTCTTTTTCAACAAATGGTGCTACAACTGAATAGCCATACAAAAAAAAAAAAAAAAAGAAATTGGAAACTTACTTCATGCCATGTCCAAAAGAAAAAAAATAAACACACACACAAAATGGATGTAAAAGTAGCATTATAAAACTGATTTAAAAACAGGATTAAATTTACATTACCTTGGGTTTGGCAATTGATTCTTAAATATGACACAGATAACACAAGCAACAGAAGAAAAGAATCATAAATTGGACTTAATCAAAACCAAATCGTGTGCTTCAGGACAGATGTCAAAAAATATACAAATAAAATACATAGAATGGGATGAATATTTGTAAATCATGTATTAGATAAGGGACTTGTATATGGAATATATAAAGAAGGCTTACAACCCAATTAGAAATTAACAATTTAAAATCTGCAAGGAATATAAATAGATACTTCTCCAAAAAACATACAAATGGTTAACACATATGTGAAATACTTTGCATTATTAGTCACTAAGGAATGACAAATCAAAACCACAATGAGATACCACTCTCTACCCAATAGCAAAGGGGAAATTAAACAGGCAGATAATAACAAGCATGTGGGTAAGGATACAGAGAAATTAGAACCTTCAAACACTGCTGATGGGACTGTAAAATCATGCAGTCATTGGGAAATAGACTGGCAGCTCCTTATATGGTTAAACAGAATTGCCACAAAACCAAGAAATTCCACTCCTAGGTATATGACCAAGAAAAGTAAGACAGATGTATATGTAACAAAAAACAATGTGTATAAGACAGTCTCTAGCACCATTTTTATAATAGCCAAGAGATGGAAAAAACTGAAATGTTTATTAATTGATAAATGGACAAACAAAATGTTGTATATAGAAACAATGGAATATTATTCAGCTATATAAAAAAAAACAAATGAAGTACTGATAACATGCTGCAGCATGAATGGGTCTTGAAAGCATTATTCTATGAAAGAAGCCAGTCATATAAGACCATATATTTTATTATGATATTTGTATGATATGTCCAATATAGGCAAATCTACAGAGATAGAAATTAGATTCGTGTTTTCTTAGGGCTGAGGAGGGGTGGGGATTGTGATATGATAGCTAAAGGGTAAAAGTTTCCTTTTGAGGTACAAAAATGTTTAAAATTGACAGTGCTAATGGTTACATGTGTCTGTGAATATACTAAAAAAGTTTCAGTTGTACATTTCATTATTGAAGTATATAATATGTTATAATATGTGATATATGGTATAATATATATCAACTTTATTATGATATATGAACATTTAAAACTTTTCATTATGCAAACTATAGAAAAATGAACTATAAATATTTACATTCAAATATATAATAAAGCTGATATATATGTATGTATATGTCTTCTTTACTGAAATATAACTCACATATCATATAATTCACCAATTTAAGTGTACAATTCCGTGGTCCCTACCACATCACTACCACATGTATTATTACTCTTATGTTTGGAAACTACAAAGTCAACTTTTCTTTTTCTCTCCTTTTTCTTTCTGGCCGATACTTTTTGTTTTGTTTTTGTTTTGAGACGGAGTCTTGCTCTGTCCCCCAGGCTGGAGTGCAGTGGCATGATCTCGGCTCACTGCAGCCTCTGCTCCCGGATTCATGCCATTCTCCTCTGGCTAAGAAATTTTTTAACAAAATATACACAGATTATATATATGTCCCTTAGTATGTAACACAATAATCTTTATTTCTGTGTTCTTTCTGTACCTGGCTTATTTTACTTAATACACTAATCTCCAGTTCTATCTATGTTGTTGCAAATGACAGGATCACATTTTTTTAAATAGCTGAGTAGTACTCTAAATCTATTCATCTGTTAAAGAACGCCTGGGTTGCTTTCAAATCTTTGCTATTGTGAATAATGCTGCAATAAATATGGGAGCGCAGATATCTCTTCAATATACTGATTTCCTTTCTTTTGGGTATATACCTAGCAGTGGGATTGCTTAATCATATTGTAGCTTTATTTTTAACTTTTTTTTTTCTTTTTTTCCAAGACAGAGTCTTGCTCTGTCACCCAGGCAGGAGTGCAGTGGCGTGATCTCTGCTCACTGCAACCTCTGCCTACCAGGTTCAAGCAATTATCTTGCCTCAGCCTCCTGAGTAGCTGAGATTACAGGCATGCACCACCACGCCCAGTAAATTTTTGTATTTTTAGTAGAGACAGGGTTTCACCATGTTGGCCAGACTGGTCTCGAACTCCTGACCTTGTGATCCACCCGTCTTGGCCTCCTAAAGTTCTCAGATTACAGGTGTGAGCCACAGCTCCTGGCCGTCTTCAACTTTTTGAGGAACCTCCAAACTGATCTCCATAATGGTTGTATTAATTTACATTCCCACCAACAGTGTATGAGAGTTCTCTTTTCTCTACATCACCGCCGGTGTTAGTTATTGCCTGTCTTTTGGATAAAAGCCATTATAAGTGGGTTAGAGGACTGTCATTTTGGTTTGCATTTTTTGATGCTCAGTAAGGTTGAGCACCTTTTAATTTACCTATTAGCCATTTGTATGTCTTCTTTAGGAAATGTCTACTCAGAACTTTTTGCTCATTTAGAAAATCAGATTGTTATATATCTCTTTTCCTATACAATTGTTTGAGCTCCTTATATATTCTATAGATATCTTGAAAATATTTTCTCATATTCTATGGGTTGTCTCTTCATTTTGTTGATTGTTTCCTTTGCTGTGCAAAAGCTTTTTAACTACTGTGATCCCATTTGTCTTTTTGCTTTGGTTACCTATGTTTGTGGGATATTAATTGGGAAATATTTGTTCAGTCCAATGTTCTGGAGAGTTTCCCTGATATTTTCTTGTAGTAGTTGGATAGTTTGAGATCTTAGATTTAAGTCTTTAATCTACTTTGATTTGATTTTATATATGGTGAGAGATAGGGGTCTAGTTTCATTCTTTTGCATATGGATATCCAGTTTTCTCAGCACTGTTTATTGGAGAGACAATTATTTTCCCATTGTACGTTCTTGGCAACTTTGTCAAAAATAAGTTCACTGTAGATGTCTGAATTGGTTTCTGGGTTCGCTATTCTGTTCCGTTGGTCTATATGTCTGTTTTTATGCCAGTACCAAGCTGTTTAGGTTGCTATAACTCTGTAGTATTATGATTCCTCTTGTTTTGTTCTTTTTGCTTAGGATAGCTTTGGCTAGTCTCGTCTTTTGTGATTCCTTATGAATTGTAGAATTTTTTTTTTTTATTTCTCTGAAGAATGTCATTGGTATTTTGATAGGGATGGCATTGAATCTATAGATTGCTTTTGAGTAGTATTGACATTTTAACAATAATGAGTCTTTCAATGCATGAATGTAGAATGTTTCCATTTTTTGTCCTCATCAATTTCTTTCATCAATGTTTTACAGTTTTCGTTGAGAGATCTTTTATTTTTTAGTTAAGTTCCTTTCTAGGTATTCAATTTTATTTGTAGATGTTGTAAATGAGATTACTTTTTTCAGATTGTCTGCTTTTGGCATATAGAAATATGTTGATTTTATGTCCTGCAACTTTTCTGAATTTGTTTATCAGTTCTAATTATTCAGTGAAGCCTTTAGTCTTCTCCAAATATAAGGTCATATTATCTGCAAACAAGAATAATTTAACTTCTCCCTTTTCCATTTGTATACATTTTATTTCTCTCTCTTGTTTGGTTTCTGTAGCCAGGACATCCAGTACTGTGTTTAATAACAGTGTTACATGAGAGTGTACGTCCTTATTGTGTTCCAGATCTTAGAGAAAAGGCTTTCAGTGTAATTCTAGTGGCATTCATTGTAATACTAGTTGTGAGTCTGTCATATATGGCTTTATTATGTTGAGGTATGTTCCTTCTATACCTAGTTTTTTTAAGGGTTTTTTTTTAATCATGGAGGTATATTGAATTTTATCAAATACTTTTCCCAACATAAATTGAAATGATCATATGGTTTTTCTCCTTCATTCTATTGATATATTATATCACATTAATTAATATGCATATGTTGAATGATCTTTGCATTCCTGGAATGAATCCCACTTCGTCATGACAAATCTTTTTAAGGTGTTGTTGAATTTGATGATCTTGTATTTTGTTGAGGATTTTTGCATCAATGTTCATCAGAGGTAATGGCCTGTAGTTTTCTTTTTTTGATGAATCTTTGGTTTTGGTTTCAAGATAATATGGGCCTCGTAGAGTGTATTTCAATGAATTCCCTCCTCTTCTACTTTTCAGAATAGCTTGAGTACGATTGATGTTAATTCTTCTTTAAAAGATTGGGAAATTCATCAGTGAAGTCATTGGGTCCCAGGCTTTTCTTCGCAGGGAGAATTTTTATTACACTTTCAATCTCATTACTCATTATTGGTCCGTACATGTTTTTGAATTTCTTCCTGGTTCAGTATTGGTGGACATATGTGTCTAGAAATTTATCCCTTTTATGGTGTTTTAATTTATTGGCCTATAGTTGCCTATAGTAGTATCAATAATCCTTTGAATTTCCACGATATTGGTTGTAATGTCCCCTTTTTTATCTATGATTTTATTTACTTCAGTCTTTTTTTTTAAGTCTGCCAAAGAGTTTGTCAACTTTATCTTTTCAAAAATCCAGCTTTTCGTTTAGAATTTTTTGTATTTTTATTTCAATTTTTTTTCTGTTCTGATCTTTATTATTATTATTATTTACTAACTTTGGGTTTGATTTCCTTTTGCTTTTCAAGCTCTTTAAGATTCATTGTTAGGTGGTTTAAGTATTTCTTCTTTTTTGATGTAGTCACTTATAGCTATAAACTTCTTTCTTAGTGCTGTTTTCACTGTATCCCATATGTTTTTGTATGTTCTGCTGCCATTATCATTCATTTCAAAAATTTTTTCCATTTTCTTCCCCATCTCTTCACTGATCCACTGGTCATTCATGAGCATATTGTTTAATTTCCATATGTTTTTATAACTACAAATTCCTCTTAATATTGATTTCTAGTTTTATTCTATTGTGGTCAGAGAAGATACTTAGTATTTCAATGTTTTGAATGCTGTAAGACTTATTTTGCAGGTTGACATATAATCCTTAAAATTGATGCAGTGTTGAAGATGAAGAGAATATGAATTTGGCAGCAGTTGGATAAAATGTTCTTCAAATATTTATTAGGTCTGTTTGGTCTATAATGTAGATTAAGTCCAATGTTTCTTTATTCATTTTCTGTCTAAATGATCTGTCAAGTGCTGAGAATAGGGTGTAAGCCTCCAGCTATTATTGTATTGGAGTCTATCTCTCTCATTAGCTTTAATAATATTTGCTTTCTGTATCTTTGTTCTCCAGTACTGGTTGCATATATGTTTACAATTGTTATGTGCTCTTGCTGAGTTGACCCCTTCATCCTTTTATAATGACCTTCCTTGTGTCTTTTTATAATTTTTTTCTTAAATATTTATTTTGTCTGATATAAGTATAGCTAATCCTACCCTTTTTGGTTTAGTTTTGTATGGAATATCTTTTTCCTTTACTTGTTTTCAGTCTGTGTGTCTTTATAGGTGAAGCATTCTTCTTGTTGGCAGCAGATCATGAGGTCTTAGATTTTTATTGATTCAGTCACTCTATAACTTTTGATTGGATAGTTTAAGTTATTTACTTTCAACGTTATTATTGATAAGTAACAATAACAGATGATTTCATTATTTGTATTCTGGTTGTTTTGTGGTTTTTCTTGTGTCCTTCCTTCCTGTCTTACTCTTAGTAAAGGTGATTTTCTCTGGTGGTATGTTTTAATTTCTTGCTTTTAATTTTTATGTATTTGCTGTATGTTTTTAGAAATTAGGTTACCAGGAGGTTTTCACATATCACATAAACCATATTTTAAACTGATGATGACAGTTTAAAATGATGATGTTTTTTAGTGATTTAGTGATTTAAAATGATGATGTTTAACAGTGATTGCTAAACAACCAAGCAAAAAGGAAACCAATTAAAACTCTATGATTTAACTTCATCTTCCCATTTTAAAATTTTTGATGTTCCTATTCATATCTTATTGTACTTTTCATGTCTTGAAAAGTTGCTGTAGTTATTTTTAATCAGTTTACCCTTTTATCTTTTTTTTGAGACAGAATCTTGCTCTGTCACTCAGGCTGGAGTGCAGTGGCACAATCACAGCTTTCTACAACTTTGACATCATGGTCTAAAGGGATCCTCTCACCAAATCCTCCCAATTAGCTGAAAACATGGGCATTTGCCACCATACAGGCTATTTTAAAATGTTGTTGTGTGTGGAGACAAGATCTGTCCATGTTTCTCATGCTACTCTCAAACTCCTGGGCTCAATCAATCCTAACCACCTTGGCCTCCCAAATGCTAGGATTATAGGCATGAGCCACTGTGCCAGGCCTATCCTTTCCTCTTTCTACTTAGGATACAAATAGTTTACACACTACAGTTACCATACTATAATATTATTTGCTTTTTGGTGTACTTACTATCACCAGTGAGTTTGTAACTTAAAATGATTTCTTACTGCTCAGTAACATTTTTTTCTTTCAGATTGAAGAACTCTTTATCATTCCTTGTAGGAAAGGTGTAGTGTTGATGAAATCCCTCAGCTTTTGTTTGTCTGGGAAAATCTTTTTTCTGCTTCGTATTTGAAGGATATTTTTGCAAGATATACTATTCTAGGGTATAAGGTTTTTAATTTGTTTTTTTTTTTTCCTTTAGCACTTTAAATATGTCATGTCACTCTTTCCTGACCTGTGAGGTTCTCACTGAAAAGTCTACTACCAGATGTATTGAAGCTCCATTGTTTATTATTTATTTCTTTTCTTTTACTGCTTTTAGAATCTTTTCTTCATCCTTGATCTTTTGGAGTTTGATTATTAAATGTCTTGAGGTAGTCTTCTTTGAGTGAAATCTGCTTGGTGTTCTATAACCTTCTTGT
Organism: Trachypithecus francoisi; assembly: GCF_009764315.1. Lineage (NCBI taxonomy): Eukaryota > Metazoa > Chordata > Mammalia > Primates > Cercopithecidae > Trachypithecus > Trachypithecus francoisi. The sequence goes on along the minus strand of NW_022681473.1, from coordinate 71,463,185 downwards.
TATTTGATATTGGTATCTTTCTGTAGGTTTGAGAAGTTCTCTGGTATTATCTCTTTGAATAAACTTTGCTACTTATTGTAGACTCATTATCTGGGCTTGTTTGTACCTGTCCTTCTTTGGAAGGCTTTCCAGGAATTTGAAGGGACTTGGATGTTATGATCTGTTTTTGGTCACTGCAGCTATATCTGCATTAGGCAGCACCCCAGGTTCAGTAATGCTATGGTTTTCACAGACTTGCAGAAGTACCACCTTGGTGGTCTTGGATAAGATCTAGAAGAATTCTCTGGATTACCATGCAGAAATTCTGGTTCTTTTTCCTTACTTTCTCCCAAATTAATGAAGTCTCTTTTTCTGTGCTGAGATTCCTGGTGCTAAGGAAGGAGTGACATGAGTACCCCTGTGGCTGGTACCAAAACTGCACTTGGTCAGACCTGAAGCCAGCACAGCACTGAGTCTTGCCCAAGGCCCACTCTAACTACTCTCTGGCTACTGCCTATGTTTGTTCAAGGTCCTAGGGCTCTACAGTCAGAGATGGTGAAGTCAGCCAGTTTTGTGTCCTTCCCTTAAGGGTGCAAACTCCCCCCGACCCTGGGTAGGTTCAGTTGCTGTCCAGGAGACAAGGCCTGAAGTCAAAAACCTTAGAAATCTACCTGGTAGTTTATTCCACTGAGCCTGAGCTGGTGCTGAAACATATAAGAGAAAGTCCTTCTCACCCTTCCCCCTCCATTCCTCAGTCAGAAGAGACTCTCCTTGTGTCTACCACCACCATAGTCCCATAGGGAATACTGCCAGGATACCACTGATGTTTACTTAAGACCTAAGGGCTCTCTAATCAGCTCATGATGGATGCTACCAGGCCTGGTACTCATTTTTCAGGCAGGGGCTCTCCTCTGGCTCAGGCTAGGTCTAGAGATGCTGCTCAAGAGCCAAAGCCTGGTACTGAGGACCATAAGTGCCTGCTTGATGTTCTTCCCTACTGTGACCGAGCTGGTACCTATGTTCAAGACAAAGTCTTCTTTACACCTCTCTCTGCTTTTTTTCAAGCAGAAGGTGTCTGTCATCATAGCCACCATGGTTGTTAATGTGCTGGGTCTTACCTGAAGCCAGCATGTTTCAGAGTTTCATCCAAGGCCCATAGCATGTGCTACCTGGTTACTACTACTGAAAAGGGTCCAAGGGCTCTTCAGTCAGCATGGGATGAATCTTGCCAGGACTGGGTCCTTCCTTTAAAGGCAATGGATTCCTTTCTGGCCCAGGAGGTGTCTGAAAGTGCTATCTGGGAGCTAGGGCCTGGGATGGGGGCATTAAGACTTTGTATGTTGCCTTATCCTAATATGGCTGAACTGGTATTCAAGTTGCAAGAGAAAGTCTTCTTTACTCTTTCCTATCCTCTCCTCAGGTGGAAGGAAGAGGGCTGTGTTTGGAGGAGTGAACTGCCCTGCCTGTGGTTGAATGAGAGGTGGCACAAGCACTCCCTTAGCCACCCTAGCTGGTGTCTTACTAGGTTGCATACCTTCAAGTCTATTGAAGCCCATCAACTCACTAGGACTTGCCTAGCAGATGTAGTCCTTGTAACCTAGACAACTTTCAGGTTTATTTAGGACCCCAGAGTGATTTAGCCCATGGTGGTAAGGCTTGCCAAAACTCAAATTCTGACCACGAGGATGGGCAGTTCCCCTCTGGCCAGGGCTGGTCTAAATACTCCCTCTTATTGGAATTCAGTGCTGCCAACACCAGGCAGAACTCAGCAGGTTCTGCCTGGTGTTGGCAGCACTGAATTCCAATGCAAAGTCCCACAATCACTGCAGTCCTCCTTCCCTAGGCACACAGATTCTCTATGTCATGCAGCTGCTACCACGGGAATGGAGGAGGATGACATCAGTCATATAGGACTCTATTTTCTACTTTCTTTGGTGTCTCAGCATTATGAAATTAAAACCAAGCACTGCGGTTGCTCATCTGAGTTTTCGGTCTTATGAAGATACTTTTTGTGTGTAGATAATTGTTAAATCTGGTGTTCCTGCAGGGACAATGATTGGTAGAGCCTTTTATTCAGCTGTCTTCTTCTGCCCTGTCCCCAATGTATTATTTTCTTGATAAATTTAGATATGTTTTCTAAATCACTACTTTTATAATTATTATTAATGTAGTTTCCCATATTTGTGCTTTCTGAGATATCCTTTTTGTTTTCCCTGTAAGGTTTTTTTCCTTTGATACAAGCCTTTGGACAATCAGTTATCCTTAATTTTTAAAACAAGGCATTTAATGTTCAAGTATCTGGTAAACTTTGATTTCTACACAGTTTATTCCAGAAGCAAGCAACTCAAGCCTGTCAACATTAGGCAGATTGTGACTAATGCTGCCGCCCAGTAGATTTTATTTCCTTAGTCATCTTTGTCTTTTTACTTTTCAGAGCTGAAGTGAGTGTGAGTTCTATTCAGTGACAAATAAGACCTTCAAAACTCTTTCTGAGCACAAAACCCCAAATCTGTAGCCAGTAATTCTAAAAAATAAAGGAAAAAGCAATATATTGCATATTTTAGGACCCCTTACTTACGATATTTACTTCACCTCAAATAAAATCCGAAGATCCTTTCAGCCCTATGACAGATGAATTGCAACTGCTGCTGCTTCTCTGGGATGTATTGTAATGTTGCACCCTGCCTCCTAAGTCAGTCTTTCCTTTGGTTCACCTAATTATCTTAGCTGCAGGATCTCCTGTTAAAGATTCTCCAAAACCTTGATTAAAGTAACCTAGAATTTTTGCCCAGGATGGCTATATCTTCTTTATAACTGAATCCTCAAATCTTGCCTTGTTCAACTTTTTGTACTTTTTAGCTCTTGAGGGACTCATACTACTTTAATAGCTATGAGAAAGTGTTTCTTGCTTCTCTTCTGGAGCAGTAAGATATGATTCTGTTTCCTTAATTTTCTCTTTCCCTACTGTGTTCAGTAGCACCTAGGTGAGACATTAGATTTCTACATTGCTTCTATATTAAACTGGATGTTCCATCCTCGGTCATCTGAAGGGTTATCATCCTTGACCAACTGCAATATATTCTTTTATCTAAGATTTTTTCTTTACGTATTGGTACACATATGTATTTTATGACACTTTCCACTACAGGTTGGCTCTCTCTGTGCTTTCTTTTATAATCCTTTACCTCATCAGTGTTTGAGTATTTTCCTCAGCTCATGGGACACAGTAGCCTCACCACCCTCAAGCACTGCATTGCCTTTAAATTATTGAACAATATTTTGATCTGCTTGGTATTTTTTTCTCAGTCTTATTCTCAATTAACAATATTATCTTTCTTCCTCTGATATACAAATTTGAGCCACATTGTCAATCATTTGAAAAAAATATTGTTTTTCACATGAATCATTTGCTCCTTAACCTCCTGATCAAATCTGATTTTCAGAACAATGTGTTGAATGTGACTTTGTGTTTACTCTACTTCTTCATATGATTTATCTAGTAATTTTCATACCCTTCTGAGTCTTATGGTCTTGAAACTTCAGAGCTACATTGAGTGAACATCTGCCCAGTGAGAGACTCAATTCCCTTCTGAAAGACCAGTGACTATTCAAGAACAAAACAAAACAAAATATTGTGTTCTATCTTTTGCAACTCCATATTCATAAAATTTTCTCTGTCTGTCCACGCCCAGCAGGATCCAAAGGGATCCATATTCCTATGATAGATTAGCTGAAACTGCTGCTTCCTGCTACAGAATTGCTTGGAAATACGAATTCTGCTTCCTAGATTAGTCTTCTTTCTTTTCCCCCATCTCTGCCTTGTATTATTACTGTGTATGTTTTTTGAAACCCTGTACCTTTGTACCTTCATGGGATTAGTAAGGACTGTTACATCTTTTGCTACATGTTCAAAAAATGTTTTGTCCTTAAATAATTTTTTCTAGACATACTGATTTATTACTTTCTTTCTCTTTAAATAAATTGTTTCATTGAAGATGGTTTTGCTGTTTGTAAGTGGGAGAATCCATCTTTATTTACAGTGTAATGCTAATTTCTCACTTGGGCCTGTGTTTCTTGAGCTGTCTCTGAGAGAATAAGTCTAGGGTACATCCCGTGACAATGCTACCCTGCCTAACTGTTCTGAGAGAGCATCCCACAGTGACAGCAAGCATGTTGGATGAAAAATGTATTGCTAGGTTGGGCATAGTGGCTTATGCCTTTAATCCCAGCACTTTGGGAGTCGGAGGCAGGTGGATCGCTTGAACTGATGAGTTCAAGAACAGCCTGGGCCACATAGCGAAACCCCATCTCAACTAAAAATACAAAAAATTAGCCAGGCCTGGTGGCATGCGCCTGTAGTCCTAGCTACTCAGGAGGAGGCTGGGGTGGGAAAATCACCTTATTCTGGGAAGTCAAGGCCGCAGTAAGCCATGATCATGCCACTATGATCCAGCCTGTGTGATGGCAATGAGACTCTGTCTCAAAAAAAAAAAAAAGTACCTTTTTCTTCCAGTTTTAGCTCTGATGAGTCAAGAGCCGGGGGGGGGGGGGGCGATGGGGGTGGGGTGGGGCATTGTTTATGTCTTTACACTGAGAAAAAAGCAGAAGAAACTAAAAATAAATGACTTTACTTGAACTCATCAGAGCAGTGATGTGGTAGGGCAAATTACAACCTCAAAATCAGAAGAGATAGGTAAAGGCAGAGAATCATAGCCTTGGATTTACCCCAAGCACCCAAGTATAAGCTGCTTTGGAGCAAAACTAAGAGGGTATATTAATGGTAATTTTCAAAGATGGTTGGAGGCTGGGTGTGGATTGCACTAGTTTGAAAAAGAGAAACTACTACATGCTCCTCTCATAAGGAGGGCCCCACAATTTCATATACTTCATCTCCAAGAACACTACCAGCTTCCCATGGTAAACACCTCAGAAAAAGCCCGTTACACTTCTGGCAGGTATAAGAAAAAGTAACTATTTTAGAATACTCCAAGTATTTACCTTGACAAAGGCCTACTCTTCTTTGGAAAGACTCTCAGAGAATTATCTCACCTGAGAGGAAACGCAATTACCTAACTCCAGCATTCTCTAGCCCTCCTGCCTTACCTTAAGTGGGTAAAACATATCTAGGAGACACTTACGCAGGTCACAGCAAAAGGATACAGGCCCACTGAAGGACTAAAATTTAATAATCAGATTATAGCATGCTGTTCATTTCCCACACTTTCCCACCACTCAGCAGGGCCCCAAGAAATAGCGTGATTACAGATGAAAGACATACACAGCACAGTCTATATTTTCAAAAGGATTTTTTATGGAAATCGAGAGACAACAGGGGTGACAAAAATGAGGAAACTAGAGAAATTTGAAGCTTCTAGTAGCCGCAGCAAACATTAAACACAGCCTACCTTCTAGCAGAATAATATACAACATCACCCTAAAGGTCAGTCTACCTTGGTTCCTGCTACCCTTTACATCATTTCGTTTTTAACAAAAGAAAATTAGAAGGCATACTAATGGCAAGTAAAAATTCAGCTTATACAGACAAAACAAACGGCAAAACTAGACTCTCACCAAGAAATGTTTTTAAAAGTTCTTCACATGGAAGAAAAATAGAGAGAGCATACGCTCATGTCACAAAAAAGCAGGGAGGAATGTTGGAGAAGGAGGAAATAAAGTTAAAATAAAATATTTCATTTTCACTTATGGTCTTCTTAATTAATTTCATAGAAAACTATTAAAAGGAATGATAGTTACAGTGTTTTCAGGGAGTATAGCCTATTGATTAATAAATGGATGACAGTAATTTAATAAGGGATTAGATGGAGGAATAGGAAATACTCTTATTATAAAAGGTACATGAAATATCCATGAAGCAATATAAGGTTATTCAAAAACCATCGTAGGTAGTTGCAAATATGATTGTAAACTCTAGGGCAATAACAAAAACAAAATTGAAATGAATTAAAATTGATATACTGAGTGGTAAAAGACTCAAATTATATTAAACATGTAATCAAAACTAGAGGCTGAGTACCGTGGCATCTGTTTTGCAGTTTGTACTGCTAAAGTATTGACCCCCAAAACCTCAGAGTGACCTTATTTGGAAATACGGATTTTGCAAATGTAATTAGTTAAGCTAAAATGCAGTCACACAGGAGGGGGGTGAGCCTCTAATGTGGTATGACTAGTCTTATCACAGAAGGGAATTTGGACACAGGTATGCCCGCAGGGAGAACATCTTACGAAGACAGAAATGAAGGTGATACTTTCATAAGCCAAGTATTGTGGGCAACCTATGAGAAGTTGTGGGGAGGCTTGAAACATAGCTTTCAGAAGGAACCAACCCCACTAACATGCTGTCTTAGGTTGTTTTGTGTTGCTCTTTCAATATGAAGTTTGAGGTGACATACATCCAACCTATAACAAATATCAAGGACAGCAGTTCCGGCAACAATGCATAAAGTTCAAACACCTCCATGGTGCAAGATAACTAAAATCAGAGCTACTACAGAAATTTTCATCTCTATTGGTTGTTTATTGAATCACAAGTGTCTCCTTATCTTTTGTAGCATAAACTGGACATTCTGAGAGTGACCATTATCATTATTATTATTATTTTAAGAAAGGCTTTCACTCTGTCACCCAGGCTGGTGTGCAGTGGCACTGCAGCCTCCTCCTCAGGGGCCCAAGTGGTCCTCTCACCTCAGCCTCCCGAGTAGCTGGGACCACATGTGTGCACCACCAGGCCTGACTGTTTTATTTATTTATTTATTTATTTTTCTGTAGAGACAAGGATCTCACCATGTTGCCCCGGCTGGCCTGAAACTCCTGAACTTAATCAATCCATCCACCTCAGCCTCCGAAAGTGCTGAGATTTCAGGTGTGAGCCACTGTACCCCGCCCAAGGATGGCCTTTAATAAAATTCCTCTTTTCTTTTGAATTATGAACCACACTAAAAATATACACTGGAGTCTGATGAAGATGAGTATTAATAACTGCTTTATTAATAGTAAATCTGTATTTGAGCTGGCAGCTATGATTTTTGTTTTATTTATTATTTATTTATTTAATTTAACTTCTTTTTTATTATACTTAAGTTCTAGGGTACTGTGATGACGTTAATCATGTATAACTCCCCAATGCAATCCACTGCCTCCCCATGATATCCCCAGTGTGTGATGACTCCCGAGTCCAAGTGATCTCATTGTTCAGTTCCTATGAGTGAGAACATGATGGTCTTCATAGTTTGCTAAGAATGATGGTTGCTGACCATGTCCATACAGGAGCAACTCATCCTTTTTGACTGCATAGTATTCAGTATATGTGCCACATTCTTAATCCAGTCTGTCACAGATGGACATTTGGGTGATGCACAAAACCTTCCATGCTCTTCTAAAATTAGACCTGCATACAGTTCACCACGTGGACTTCTGCTTCATTAGAAATACAAGTCTAGATAAAGTGTGGGAACAAGTCACTTTGCCTCATCTCACCAATCAGGTCAGTCAGCCCTTTTTCCATTTCACGAGCTAGTGGTGGAAGTAGTGCAAAAGAAAGAAGTTGAACTGGTGCAGAAGCCTGCTCCTCAATCTTTTCTTGTAACTGGTGTGGGAAGAGAAAACCCATGTTTAGTAAAAGAACATTGACAAAATTTTTAAAATGTGCAAACATATACACGAGTATAAAACTAGACTGCTTGTCTTTGAGATGTAAAGTAGGTTAGTTCCTGTCCTAAATGCTGATTTTTTCATTTAATCCTCACTACAATATCGTTCAATAAGTTCCATATAATCTCTGCACTAAAATTTTACCACTGGTCCAACGCATGTCTTTTACAGGAAAATAATACAGTTCCAAATTACATATTGCATTTAATTGTTATGTTTCTTTTACCTCTTTCAATACAAATAGTTCTCATTATTTATTTATTTTATGTAATGCTCGTTAATTTGTTTTTCTGATGTTTTCCCATGATAATATTTAATTTATACATCATTTACAGGAAGAACTCTAAAGTGATTTTCTATGTTCTCATTCCATTCTATCAGATTACACATGATTTTATTTTTCTCATACTTTTGATGTTCAGTTTGATCACTTCATGAAGGAGAGCTCTTTCGGTCTTCTTAACTTTAAGATTACTGTTATTACTCTTTATAATTAGTATTTTAGTGGAGTAAATGTGAGAGTGGCTAAATATTACACTATCAAACATTTTATTTGCACTTTAACGTCTCATGCCTGATCTTTTTCCCACACAGAAGCATTTCTCACCATGCACTGGGCATCAGTACTCTGCAGCACGCTACCATCTTTACTTTTGGATATGCTGGTCACTTGTTTGGCCTCCAACACTCTACTTTGCAAAACTATGACTCTACTCTCCCACCTTGGCATGAATATGTGCATTGCATAGCCTCTCTAGTTACTTTAGGGCTAAAGTGTTAAAGAAAAAAAGAAATAATCATTTTAATGTAGGGATGAAGGGCAATAGAGAATGATGGAGAATAACTGAGATGTGGATCCTTTATTCAAGCTTGTTTATTCATTTGTTCAACAAACTGATAGAGTGTTGGGGATATAATAATGAAGAATCAGAATTCTCATACTGGTATAGTAAAATATAGTAATTTTCATCCTTGCTTTGCTACTTATAAGATAGTACATCTTGGACAATTTACTTTTCTTCTCTCAAGAACAACTGCCTCCACTGCAAATAAATTGTTTTCTTGAGTATAGTATGTAGCCCTTTGTTGCAATGATGTTCTTGGTTTTACTGAAGGTCAGTGAAAAGGTCCTTGATGAAGAAGCTGTGTTTCTCATAACCAGCATTCATGGCTTTCATTGTGATTTTTTTGAGTAATCTTGTTTCATATCCAAAGTAAATTATTTATGGTTTTGAAAATAAAATTAATTCTCCTTTATCATTATTCCTGCAATTGGATGTCTCTCCAATTTTTATGACTTCATTAAATCAACTAGTGGTAGAACCTGTGATTAGATTTGTATCTTGTAGTGAAATTCTAGGGTATATGGTAATTGAATTATACTTTCAGTAAGTTGGGAAATAATCATAGGATACGTCTGTCAATTTACTAGACCCACTGCAGCTTGAAGTTAGGTATAACATTCTATCTTTGAAACCTGTAAATATGTTACCTTATGTGACAAAAATAACTTTGTATATGTGATTAAGACTGCTGAGATTGAGGGATTGTTCAGCCAAATCCAATATAATTTCAAAGTTTCTTATAAAGTGGTAGAAGGAACTGAGTTTAAAGAAGCCCATGCAACAGTGGAAACAGAGGGAGATAAGTTGTGATAATAGAAACAGAGATCAGATAGAGAAATAGAGAGAGAGAGACAGATTTGAAGATGTTACATTGTTGGAGTTGAAGCTTGAAGATGGAGGAAGGAGTCATATGCCAAGAAATATAGGTAACCTGTGGAAACCGAAAATGAAAAAAGAACATATCATCACTTAGAGCCTCCAGGAGAAATGAAACCATGCCTGATGGAATTTGATTTAAGGACTTTTGACCTCCAGGGCTGTTAGATAATACATGTGCCTTGTTTACCATCATTACATTTGAGGTAATTTGTTATAGCAGCAATCAGAAACTAATGCATAAAACAAATAATACTTAACTGATTTTTTTTTTTTTTTTTTTTAGTCCTAGTGACAATTTAATCAGTTAGCTATTTGAATCATCTCAGTGAAACACTTACTGCCACTTGGTCTCTGCTCTTCCACAAATTTAGCACCATTATTGATATTAAGGAGAACATCTCTAGATTGACATTTCCTACTGTTACAGTCTACAGAGGCAGCTCTCAAAGAACTTTTCTGAGATATTGTGCTCCCTTTACTAATTCCTTTTCAATGCCTAAGTGAAGAGAGTGTCTCCTGGACCTTCTTGAGAAATGTAATGGGGGGAGCATGGTTGTATAGTAACATCCACAGTAAATTAAAACAGGTGCTCCTGTCTTCCAAAACTTTTGGATTTTGTCCTCTACATTATGACAAGAAATTCTGGCAACTCAGCTTCATTAAATGTGGGTCACTATTGAATTTCAATTTCAATCAATCAGCCACACAAGTTTTTAAACTTCCAGCTACATAATCTAACAAAAGAAATCCAGAATCTCTGGTAAATACTCTCATGAGTAAATTTCACCCAATTCAGTGCAAATATTCCATTTTCCATGGACTATTGACTTTAGAATCCATCCCCAAACATAATCCATCCTCAAATATAATTTGCAACACATTTCTGTGTCACAAATTTCATGACGATGTAAATTGGAAGAAACATTTAAATTATTTAAGAAGTATATAAAATATTTCTTTTAGGGTCAAATTTTGTATTTTCTTCCCTGGTATATATTTACATTTGACTCCAAATATGGATCTCATGGCAGGAATTAATTGTGATGTGTCTCAAGGAAAATAAGTATCTGCTTATTAACTTACGAGGGTAGATTATTTCAGGATAATTTATGGGGAGAAGACAAGTATAGTCAGACAGAAGAAGATAGTATGCTTCTACTGTGAAAGGAGGTTCAGAGTGGCCTGGAAGTTCAAGATACACATTTTTTTTCTATGTCCACATAGATGTTAATATTTCACATCTCATAGACTCAGTATTTTCCTAGCCAATGACATTATCTCATCTTTCTTTTACATTAGAGACTTGGTAAGGCCGTGAATTGGTCACAGGTTGGATTTCCTGAGAAGCAAAGTTTCAAATAAAGTTAAGTAGCGCAATTGTTAGAAAATGCTTGTAACAACATTTGTGGCAAGCAGGGAGAAGAAGCACAATTAAGCCTTAGATAATCCTATGAGGAGCTCAGAAGCTAAGACATCTCTTCAGCATTACACCAAGTGGTGGTGAGAGGACCGGGTTTTTAGCCAGCAGCATCAGTCAGTCACTGGGGATGTATAATGGCTCTGGAATGAGGCATGACCTTGAGAGAGGTATTTTTATACAGTCAAATTATTCTCCAAAGAGAATGACACAACTAAGCTTTATCATCTAGCACTGCCAGCAGATGGAAGACTAAGGTGTTGATTGTTCAAGGGGGATTTGGCCAGCACATCACAACACCCACCATGAAAATCAACTTAGGTAGCAATTCTGCAGAACATACATTTACAATGTCATGTGAGATCAACCTTGAAGCTACAAAAATAAGAGATTATTTTAGGGTCACCATAGAAGTTATCTAGTTTCCAGATGAAGACTTAAGGTGATAATTTTAATATTTGAGTTTATTTTATTTTATTTTCCATAAGAGTTTCAGTGTAATCAAGAACAGTATCTCACTCTATGATTCTTATGGTCATTGTCATTGCTGCAATAGCTAAGGGCATAATAGCTACTTGGTTCTTCAAAGAACTTTTTTCAAGTAAAGACATTATCACAATCAACCACAGATGATAATTGGATTAATCATGATGCCACGGTATGACACGGATTTTTATCATCTTATTTTCCATTTTCAGGAGTTTCAATTCTGTGTTCAAGCTCAAGGACACACTCAAGCTTATCACAAAACAAAACAAAACAAAACAAAAATCTTTGACCTTTGAGTGTCTGTGTCATGGAGACATCAGCATTTGGGAGAGAACTGGAAAAGCAATAAGGAAACACTAACTTGATATAGAGGTAATAACTTCAAAAGCAGCTTTTCTTCATGGTCAAAGAACAGAGGGAAGAGAAAAATGATTACTATAATTTAGAAATTTAGAGGAGGGTTACTGCAGACTTGGGATGGAGGGTTGCTGCCCACTAGTGATGAGAGACCATAGGGTCATGGACAAGGGTCCCAGTTGAGCTGTGGATCATCCAGCTGCTCCTGCTGTCTTTGAGGAAGCGTGATGAGACTAGTTTTTTGGGATATAAAAAAAAATTAAAACCTGCAAAATGGACACAACAGTTGCTGACAGAGTGAAGGGTGGCTGGATTGATATTAATAGGAAGCAAAACAGAGTTAGCAAATCCTTCCCCTCTCCTCTGGCCTCTCTGTCTCTGTCTCTCTCTCTAGCACCATTCTACTGGCATAACCTAAGAGGGAACCAGCTGGAAAAATAGAAATTTGATTTGCAAAGTCTCAGTTCTAGCACAACAAAGAATAGAGATGAGTTTGAAGCTAAGAGAAAAAGCATAACATTTGTTCTTACAGGACTCATGTGGAAATTAATTTAAAATAATTTATTCATATATATATATAAGAAATAGTCCTTGGGTATTGATTTGTAGGGTTTGGGAGTTGTTGACTCAACACTCTTCTCCCTTGCCTCTCTTCCTTTACTATAAAGGCTGGAAATTAAAATATTTGATTCTCACTCTCCCTTGCATCTCAAATATATCATTTTGCTTATTTCTGACTAATGAGAACAAAATACCATGTATATAAAGGTAAAATCTTACCTTTTACTCTTCATCATTTTTCCTTTTCCTTTATAACCCAGATGTAAATCTCCAGTGTCAGTTGAGGACTACACATTCCTCAACCAAATGATGAGACTAAATGCCTAAAATTAGCAGAGTAAAAGCTAGATAGTTCTTATCACCAATAGCACCTTTGTACCACTGAACTCACCCTGGACTGCCTATATCCAGATTTCTTACTCTGTAAGATAATAAACTTGTATGTCTTTAAGATGCATTGGTCAGATTTTCATTTATTAACTTCAAACCTTAAAATACCCAAATCTTAATGAATATGGCTATATGCATTATGAAAGTTTCCACTAATTTAGAAGTAATTGACTTATAGCTTATTATTAAAATAATCTATATTACCATAGTGAGGTATTTAAAATACAAGGTGTACATGTCTTTGTTTTCATTCATAAATTAGCTATGTGATCTTGAAAAATTAATAAATATTTCTAGGTCTTAAATTTACCCATGTATAAAATTTGCCCCATGACTTTTAACAAATCAGTTGATCAATTATAAGTTAGATTCATGTCTTCTCTCTATTAGAAAAAGATAGAATGGGCAAACAAATGCTAAAATAATTGAGCTGAGAACCACAAAGCAATATTGAGATCCAAAAAATGTCATGGAAAGTACAGAAAACAGCAAGCCATGCATGAGGTTAACAATAGGGAAAGCACTTCAACACTCATGTGTTAGAATACTAAGTGTGCAAGACTGAACTAAAAAGTCATCCTAGAATTCTGGTTTTGGCTCCGGCATGTAAAGCGCTAAGGAGTCCACATTCCCATCTTTACAGCAACAACAAAAACAAAAATAACAACAAAAAAAATACCTACTATCAGCAACTTTTTAAAAGACACATCAAATAATAGGCTGCAGGTGAAATTACCATCTCTTTACCCAGAAGAGAAACTGATGAAGGGACATATACATGATCATATTAAAGAATTTCTAGGGATTGACTGTAGGCTAGCGTGAGAATGAGAAACTCTTGGGGCTATAATTTATGGGGTCCCCTACATGAGCATTGGCATTTATTATGAATGAAATGTTTGTGTCTCCCCAAATATATATGTTGAAGAACTAATCCCAACTGTAATGCTATTTGGAGGTGGAAGTTTTGGTCATATCAGAATTATATTAGATTACAAGAGTGACATCCTTCTGATAGGATTCGTAGCTTTATAAGAAAATGTAGATAGAGAACAGGTGAGGGAGAGAGGGAGAGAGCGATAACCACCATGTGACAACACAATACGTAGATGGTCGCAAGATAAGAAGAGGGCCTTCATGAGAAACCAACTGTGCTGGCACACTGATCTCTGGATTCCAGCCTTCGGGACTTGGAGAAAATACATTTGTGTTGTTTAAGCCACTCAGTCTATGGTATTTTGTTATGGCAGCCTGAACAGTCTAATACAGATTCTGTCAGGAAGCCTACTAGTTTCTCATAGTGAAAATACAAGAAATATTTCCTCTTGCCCTGAAAGAGAAAGAAAAAGAGTAAATATTATGAAATACAACCTGAGCCTTATTTATAAAGAAGACTTACACTGTAGCAGAAAGGCTTTGGCAGAATACATTTCTGAATGGAGACCCAAGCTAGGCAAAGAGAATTTCTCCCAATTCCAGCGACTCTTACTTTCCTGTGTCAGCTAAGAGGATACAGCGGTAACAAATGTAATAATAATAGTAAAAAAAAAAAAAAACACTGAAGAAAATATAATTAGGACTACTGGTTTCAGATCCAAAAGAAATACAGAACTTGGAAATTATCATCTGTCCTTACAACCAGAAGACAAGGTGAACAAATTGGAAATTAATGACGTTTTGGGGGCTTGTCAGAGAACTGTGGCTGTGTGGAAACCCCTCCCCCAAAAATCTGGAAAACAAGCTAATATAGAGAAACTACAATTGAGATCTGCATACCTGCAGTAAAGCTGCCAGAGTTGTAAACTGGTAAGAACACTTAAGTGGTAATTTCTGTGAACTGAGCAAGGCTGAGTGCAGACTAGCATAAGAGCAAGAAACTCTTGAGACCTCAGTTTCAGGGAATTGCCCATAATTTCATGGCTTTTGCCTCCAGAAATTCCATTAGAATGTAAGGGTGAAGAACCAGAATGATACTTTTGGGGATCTGATAAGAGTAAAGGAAAAATAATCACTGTGAAATACTCTAAATTTTTAATAATAAAGATATGATCTGTATGCTAAACAAACAAACAAACAAGCAAACAACTTTACTGGATCCTAATCCAATCTAAGAGACTGGCATTTCTCTGCTTCCACACACCTCTAGTCTTCATATTTCTTCTAAGGGAAAAGGAAAATAAGCTAAGATACAGTTGTTAAGACCACAGCATTGGGAACACAGGCCAACTAAAAGATAGAAATTTAATCATAATATTATAGAACACTTGCCCTTCCTTATACCTTTCCACCAAAAATAGAGCTCCAGTATTGTAACAGATTAAAGTTGGCAGAACTGCAAGATGCAGAGTCTATTTTAGGAGTTTTCAGGAAGTTCAAAGACATTGGGAAAGAAAACAAAAACAAGGGCAGTAGAGAAATTGGAAGCCTGTAGTACCTGCAGCCATAGCAAGCATTAAACACAGCCCAGCTGTAGCCCGATTAACTTAAAACCTCACAATAAAGGCCTGTTTATCTCTATTACTTGGAACATCAAGCCCTACTTTCAAGAATAAATTGAGATATGCTTAATGATGAACAAAAAATAACAGCCTGAAAGAACAAAGAAAGCATCAGATCTGACTCAGATATGACAGATTTTGAAATTTTGAGCAAACCACTTACAATAACTATAATTAATATGTTAAGTACTATATTTTAAAAAATAGACAACATGCAAGAACAGATGGCTAATATAAGCAGGGAGGTGAAAACACTAAGAAGTATCAAAAGAAAAGGCTAGAAATTAAAAAAAAAACCCACAAACAACTGTTACAAAGATAAAGAATGTCTTTAGTAGGCTAGACCCAGCCAAGGGAACCATACATGAGCTTGAATATTTGTCAGTAAATATTTACTTAAATAAAATGCAAATTGAAAAAAATAGCAAAGAAAAATATAACAAAACATCTAAGAAGTGGTATGTATAAAAATGTGTAATATAGTCTCAGAAAGAGTAAAAAATAAAAAAAGGGAATACAAACCTTACCTATACATGTATACAGATAAGATTATAGCAAATATTTAACAGAAACTGTAACCAAGAAGAGAATGGATAAAATGTGTAAAATGTTGAAAGAAAGAAAAAAGCCTTGAATTCACTATGCAGTGAAATTAAACTTCAAAAGTGAAGAAGAAATAAGGGCTTTCAGGAAAATGATTACCAGCATAATTGCCCTGCAAAAAATATTTTTAAAAGTTCTTTAGAGAGAATAATAATAATCTTGGATCTGCATAAGGAATGAAAATATATTAGATAGTAAATAAAGATAAAATATTCTGTCTTAATTTATTTTTAATTGACTGGAAAAGTAAATGTTTAGTTAGAGTAATAACAGTAACAATGTATTAGGTAATTATAACATAAGGATAAGTAAGATGAATTGTAGGAATGTCATAAGAGATAGCAAAGAAGATTGAGAATACCTTTAAAAGAATATTTTATAAGAATTTATAAGACTAGTTTATAAGTTACCTGCATGACAGGGAAGACAGAAGAGTGTCATTTTTAGGCGGTTATGGAATAGTTGTAAATGCGTTTAATCAACTCTAGAACAATCAGTAATGTTTCTAAAGAAAGACTGATATTTGAAGAGAAGAAATTAAATTATGCAGAATTTTCAATAAGTACCAAAGAAGGAATGTAAGATGCAAAGATACTAACTCAACTATATTGTTAATTACTTTAAATATAAATTGTCTAAATATGCTAATTGAAAGACAAGGATTATTACTGGAATGGGTAAAAGACAAAAACAAATAGCTGTATGATTTCTACATAAACTCACTTTTAATGTGAAGACAAAAATAAGCTAAAAGTAAGGGATCACATCTTAATACTAACCAATAAAGCTGGAGTGTCTATGTCAATTTCAGAAAAAGCAGACTTCAGAACAAGAAAAATTATAGAAATAAAAAGACACAGCAAATAATAAAAGGTCAATACTCAAGAAGATTTAAGAATGTCTTAATGTATATGTACCTAGCAACATAGCATCAAATTTGTAAAGCAAACCCTGATAGATCTCAAGGAAAAATAGACAAATTCACTATAATAGTTGGAGAATTCAACATCTCTTATTCAGTAATAAGTAAATCCCATAAGCAAAAAATGATTAACCACATATTTACCTGAACAGCACTATTATTCAACTTGGTCTGCGTGATACTTATAGAATACTATATCCAACAACAGCAAGATTATGTAGGTGCACATCTTAATAAGGTAACCCCTCTTTAACCACTCAGAGATGATTTTAGAGAGCTGTAGTAATTATATGTTGGTCATTGAGCGAAATCTCACTCAAATGACTCTTGTTCAAATGCAACCTTAGAATAGATGCTATTAAAAATATACAATGTGTCATAACCATCTATTAGCATCCCCCAATTTTTTCATTTCCTTTATGTCATATATTTTCTTCTGGTCTTAAGGTTTTGGTAAATTGGGTCTAATTGTATTTTATAAGATGGTCTTATTTTAATTTTATCCAGAAAATCATCATACATATTTCTTCAGGAAGGTCAGAAAACTATATCCAATATTGCATAAGCTTTTGCAGCTGTACTCTGTTTTCCTTTGAGATCTTCATTCTTTAAATCCTTATGAAAGTTTCTCCCATTCTGAAGGTTGCTTGTTCACACTGATCATATTTTCTTTTACTGTGCAGAAGCTCCTTAGTTAATTAGATCCCATTTTTCAATTTTGGCTTTTGTTGCAATTGCTTTTGGCATTTCTGTCATGAGGTCTTTGCCCATGCCTATGTCCTGAATGGTATTTAGCCTAGGTTTTCTTCTAGGATTTTTATGGTTTTGGGTTTACATTCAAGTCTTTAATCCATCTTGAGTTAATTTTCATGTAAGGTGTGAGGAAGGGAACCAGTTTCAGTATTCTGTATCTGGATAGTCAGTTTTCCAAACATCATTTGTTGAACAGGAGATCCTTTTCCCACTGCTTATTTTTGCCAGGTTTGTCAAAGATCAGATGGTTGTAGATGTGTGGTGTTATTTATGAGGTCTCTGTTCTGCTCCACTGGTCTGTATGTCTGTTTTGGTAGCAGTACCATACTCTTTTGGTTACTGTAGCCTTGTAGGATAGTTTGAAGTCAGGTAGTGTGATGCCTCTAGCTGTGTTCTTTTTGCTTAGGATTGTCTTGGCTATACAGGTTCTTCTTTGGTTCCATATGAAATTTAAAGTTGTTTTTTTCTAATTCTGTGAAGAATGTCAATGGTAGTTTGATGTGAATAGCATTGAATCTATAAATTACTTTGGGTAGTATGTCCATTTTCATGATCTTGATTATTCCTATCCATGAAGATGGAATGTTAGGTCTAATATCAAGAATTTACAAAGAACTCAAACAAATTTACAAGAATGAAAAACAAACAACCTCATCAAATAATGGGCAAAGAATATGAACAGACACTTCCCAAAAGAAGACATTTACACAACCAACAAACATGAAAACAAGCTCAACATCACTGATCATTAAAGAAATGCAACTCAAAACCACAATGAGATACCATGTTATGCCAGTCAGAATCATGATTATTGAAAAGTCAAGAAACAATGGATACTAGCACGGTTGCAGATAAATAGAAACACTTTTACACTGTTGGTGGGAATGTAAATTAGTTCAACCATTGTGGAAGATAGTGTGGTGATTCCTCAAAGATCTAGAATCAGAAATATCATATGACCCATTACTGGATATATTCCCAAAGGAATGTAATAATTCCATTACAACGATACATGCATGTGTATGTTCATTGCAGCACTATGTCTATGTCATGTCTTTGCTATTGTGAATAGCACTGCAATGAACATATGCAAAGCAAAGACATGGAATTAACCCAGATGTCCATCAATAATAGTCTGGATAAAGAAAATATGGTACATATACACCATGGAATACTATGCAGCCAAAAAAAAAGGAATGAGATAATGTCCTATGCAGGGACATGGATGAAGCTGAAAGCCATAATCCTCAGCAAACTAACACAGGAGCAGAAAAACAAAAGCAAGATGTTCTCACACATAAGTGGGAGTTGAGCAATGAGAACACATGGACACAGGGAGGGGAACAACACACATGAGGCCTGTTGCGGCATGGGAGGTGAGGGGAGGGAACTTAGAGGACGGGTCATTAAGGGCAGCAAACCACCATGACACACATACACCTATGTAACAAACCTGCATGTTATGCACATGTATCCCAGAACCTAAGGTAAAAGAAAAAAACCTGGAAATGTTACTCTATATATAAATACAGATTTATCTGTCTTATTTTTATTTAACAGCAATGAAAGTATTAATACATGGAAAACCAGAGCAGAGCATATTTAGATAAAATATTTTTATGTGACATGAATCCCACATTTTGTGCAAATGATTAAGAATTCTAATTAGGTGTACCAGAATCTGTGTCAGCTTCCTAGAGTGGCTTTAATGAAGTACCATAAATTGGTTGGATTAAAACAACATAAATTTATTTTCTCTCAGTTAAAAAAATAAATCCTTAGGAAAAAAGTAATATATTTTATGCTGTTTTCTTGTAAGCTGTGGGCATTTGCTGAGTAATTTATGATCTCTCTGAAGTTTATACTGCAAGTTAAAAATGTTAATATCCATCAAGAGAATGGCTTCACGATAATATTAAGTATATGACACACACAAGTCATTATAGAGATAGATGAGTATATGGTTGTCTATATGACATTGTCACTGATAATTTATTATTATTTGGAGAATCACACACAAAATTATACAATCGGATTTGCAGAATCTAGCACATGTTGTCCAGCTTGCTCTGGAATTGCTCTAATAGCAGAAAAATATTACTTCCCTAGATTGTTCATTGTACTTTTGCATATAATTTATTGTAGAGTTTCAAACATTTTTCTGATCTTTTGGGGACACATTCAAGATTGGTATTAATGGTGCTACGTTGATTATCATTCTGATGTTTGTTTTCTTAGGATAGTACTCAATTTATTTCAATAATTTCTTTTATAATACAATATAAACATCTTTATACAAATAAAAATGAAATATTTGTGGGGGAAATGTGTAAATCTAAGGTATATACATATAGTACATAAATCTAAGGTATATACATATATACATATAGTGTCTCAACAAAATGGAATTTATAGACACAGAATTATGTTTCACACATGAAACCATCGGAAATGCTCTTTTTAGTGTAGTCTTATTCTCCATTTGACTATATCTAAGTATTTTTTTGCTCTTCTTTTGTTTTGCTCAACCTAAATCTGGCAACTCAGTGCAAGCTCATTTATGTTTGAGGTTGAATTTTTGGAATAATTTCTGTTAAGCAATTTCCTAAAACAATTTAGAGAGTACACAATCAGCTTTCATCACATTTAATCTCATCACGTGTTTAGGCTGAGCATCAGATCTCTTTAATGAGTCATGTGGAAAAGTTGCTTTCTGGCTTAGTAACTGCCTCTATGCTTCAGCAATTTAATTATAGTTAAACATAGAGCAAAAGAATTCAGGAGTCAGCATTGACCAGAATGCTGTTACAGAAAAAAGCATAATCTTCAGTGGATTATACTGAATTATATATACAGAATACTCAGTGTCTCGTTTTGTGACCTTCACCAAGAACATAATACATTTTAAATTAATTTGGGAAACTTATTTTAAGGAATATAACATTTCTTAAGTACCATGGCTCATATGCTTCATTTTGTGTGTGTACCACATTTTCTGTATTCATTCATCCATTGATGGACACTTAGGTTAAATCCATAGTTTGGTTATTGTGAATAGTGCTACAATAAATATGAGTCCACGTATTCTTTTGATGTAATAATTTCTTGTCCTTTGGATAGATATCCAGTCATAGAATTGCTAAATCATATGGTAGTTCTATTTTTAGTTTTCTGAGAATTCATACTCATTTTCATAGTGGCTTTGCTAATTTACATTCCAAGCTGAGAGTATATAAGAATTTCTTTCTCCACACCCTCTCCAGTATTTGTTACTTTTTCTCTTTCTAATAAAAGTCATTTTAATTGTGGTAAAATGATATTTCATTGTGGTTTGAACTGTATTTCCCTGATGAGTAGTGAGGTTGAGCCTTTTTTCATATACCTGTTTGTCATTTGTATGTCCTATTTTTAGAAATGTTTATTCATGTATCTGCCCACTTTTAATGGGATTATTTTGTTTATTCACTGCTGAGCTGGTTAAGTTACTTGTATATTCTAATTAAAATCCCATAATTAGATAAATAGTTTGCAAATATATTCTCCCATTCTGTAGGTTCTCTTCACTCAGTTGATTGTTTCCTTTGCTGTGCAGAAGCTTTTTACTTTAAATATAGTTTCATTTGTCTATATTTGCTTTTATTGTCTGTTTCTGAGGCCTTACTCATACATATTTTTCTAGATCAGTGTTCTGAAGTGTTTCCTCTATGTTTTATTCTAGTAGCTTTATACTTTCGGGTCTTAAATTTAAATCTTTAATCCATTCTGGTTTTGGCATATGGTGAGAGATAGACATCCAGTTTCATTCTGCATAAGGACATTCAATTCTCCCAGCATCATTTATTGAAGAAGGTGTCTTTTCCTTAATGTATGTTCTTGTTGTCTTTGTTGGAAACCAGTTGGCTGTAAATACATAGATATGTTTCTGGATGCTCTATTCTGTTCCAATGGTCTATGTGTGTGTGTTTATACCAATACCATCCTGTTTTTGCTACCATGCTCTCATATTTGGAATTCAGATAGTGTCATTCCTCCAGCTTTGTTCTTTTTGCTTAGGATCGCTTTCACTATTTGGGCTGTTTTCTTGGATCCATAAAAATTTTAGAATTTTTTTTCTAATTCTGTGAAAAATGACATTGGTATTTTGACAGGTATTGATTGCACTGAATTTACAGATTGTTTTGGGGAGTATGGTCATTTTAACAATATTAATTCTTTCTATTCATAAGCATGCTATGTTTTTCATTTGTTTGTGTCACCTTCAGTTTAGTTCATCAGTGCATTGTAGGTTTCCCTATAGAAATATTGTACCTCCTTGCTTAAATTTATTTCCAGATGTTTTAATTTTTGTCACCATTGTCAATAGAATTGCCTTCTTGATTTTTTTCAGCTTATTATTGGTGTATAATGCTATACACCATATGAAATCAAATGCTATAGATTTTTGTATAGTAATATTGTATCCTGCAACTTTACTAAATTTGCTAGGTCTAAAAGTTTTTATTGTCATCTTTAGGTTTTCCAAGACATCAGATGAGACAGTGACAAAACAGATAATTTGACTTCCTCTTTTCATATTTGGATGCCTTTTATTTTGTTATCATACCTGTTTGCTCTAGCTAGGCCTTCTAGTACTATGTTGAATAGGAATGGTTAAAATGGGAATCCTTGTCATGTTACAGTTGGTAGAAAAAAGAGCTTTCAGCTTTTCCCCCATTAAGTATTATGTTAACTCTTGGTTTGTTATAAATGGCCTTTATTATATTGAGGTATATTCCTTCTGTATCTAGTTTGTGGAGAGATTTTATCATGAAGAGATTACGAACTTTATGAAATGCTTTTTTACATCTATTGAAATGATTAGATAATTTCTGTATTTAAAACTTCATTCTGTTGATGTATCACATTTATTGATTTGTATATATTGAATTATCTTTACACCCCTTAAATCAATTCCATTGTATAATTGTGTATATTTTTATGTGCTATGAGATGCAGTTTGCTAATGTTTTCTTGAGGTATTTTTCTGTCTATGTTCATCAGGGATATTGGCCTGTAGTTTTCTTTTTTTGTTGTTGTTGTTGCATACCTATCTGATTTTTGTATCAGGGTAATAATAGCCTCATATAATTATTTAAGGAGAAAGCGCTCCTCTTGAATTATTTTGAATAGTGTAAGAATCATTGGTGTTCGTTATTTTTTCAAAGTTTGGTGGAATTCAACAGTGAGTTTATCCAGTGCTGTACTTTTCTTTGATGACAGATCTTTTAGTACTGCTTTGATCTTCCTTGTTACTGGTCCCTTCAGGCTTCCTATTTCCTCCTGATTTGGTCTTAGTAGATTGTATGTGTTCCGGAATGTTTTCACTTCCTCTGAGTTTTCAAGTATTTTAGTGCACAGTTGTTCATAGTAATCTCTGATACCCTCTTGCATTTTTGTGGTATCAGTTGTCTTCTTTTTTATTTCTAAATTTATTTGTCTTCTCTCTTTTTTCCTTATTCTAGCTAGTGGCTTAATAATCTTGTTTGACTTCAAAAAATCAACTTTTCATTTTGTAGATTCTTTGTATTGTTATTTTAGTCTCTATTTCATGTAGTTATCTTCTGATCTTTTTTTTTTTTTTAGCTAATATTGGGTATGGATCATTCTTGCTTTTCTAGTACTTCATGGTAAATCATTAAATTGCTTATTTGAAATCTTTTGACTTTTTCAATGTGGGCACTTAACTGGTATAAACTTTCCTCTTAAAATTGCTTTTGCTGAATCCCACACGTTTTAGTACAGTGTGTTTTTATTTTCATTGGTTTCAAAAAGCTTCTTGACTTCCTCTTTAATTTCTTTCTTGACCAAATGTTCAATCAGGAGCACGTTGTTTAATTTTCATATATTTGTAGAATTTCCAAAGTTCCCCTTGTACTTGATTTCTTGTTTTATTCCATTGTTTTCTGAGAATATATTTGATTATAATTTTTATTTTTTAAATTTTTGGCACTTGATTTGTGTCCTAACATATGGTCTATCCTTGAGATTGTTCCATATTCCAATGAGAAAAAGGTGCATTTTGTCACTGTTAAATGAAATGTTCTGTAAATGTCTGTTAAGTCCATTTGGTATAATGCGCTGTTTAAATCAAATGTTTCTTGTTAGTTTTTTTGTTTAATTTTCTTTGTTTAATGCTTAGGGTAATTTGAATTTCCCAGCAATAATTGTATTGGAGTCTATATCTCCCTTTAAAGATTATATATGTGTATATGTGCTTATATTATATATATGTATATGTATATATATATCTTATATATATCCATATGTGTATATATACACACACAGATATAAATTATCTGATGTTGGTGGATATATGTTAAGAATTGTGATACCTCCTACTGAGTTGATCCTTCTATCGTTATATGATTAGGTCTTTTCCTCTTCACTGACTATACTGAAGTCTGTTTAATGTGATGCAAGTATAATTATTCCTGCTCACTTTTGGTTTATTTTATCATGGGAAATCTTTTCACATGACTTTACTGTAAGTGTATGTGTCTTTACAGGTGATATGAGTTTCTAGTAGGCAGCATACAGTTGGATCATTTTTTGTTTTGTTTTTTGTTCTTTTCCATTCAGCCAGTCTGCAGCTTTTAAGTAGAAATTTTAATTTATTTACATTCAGAGTTACTACTGATATGTGAAAGATTATTCTAATCATTTTATTAATTTATTTTGTTATTTTATTTCCCTCTTCTTGTTTATCATTATGATTTATTGGTTTTCTGTAGTGATAGCACTTGAAATTTTTCCTTGTCTGTGTGTTTGCTTTACCAGTGGTTTTTACATTTTCATGATGATACATAGCAATCTTTGTTTCCAAGTGTATGCCTCCTTTATACATATCTTATTGGGTCAATCTAGTGGTGATGAATACCCTCAACTTTTGCTTGTCTGGAAAATACTTTATTTCTCCCTCATTTATGAAGGATAATTTTTCTGTGTATAGTATCCTTGGCTACCAGATTTTCCTTCAGCATTTTGCACATGTAATTCCATTCTCTCCTGGTCTGTATAATTTCTGCTGAGAAATCCACTGGTAGGCTGATAAAGCTTTCTTTACAAGTGGCTAGACACTGTTCTCTTGCTGTTTTTAGACTTAATTGATTTTTGCAGTTTCTCAAAACATATCTTTAGATTTTACTATTTGGGACTATCTGAGCCTACTGTATATGGATGTCCAAATCTCTTGCTAGGCCTCAGAAGTTTTCATCAATTCTTTTAAAAGTGGGTTTTCTAATCCTTTTGTTCTCTGTCTTATGGGAACCTGAAAATTTGAAAATTTGTTCACTTTATGGTATCCCATATGTCTCATAAACTATGCTCATATTTTTAAA
The DNA here is from genome assembly GCF_009764315.1 of Trachypithecus francoisi. Taxonomy (NCBI): domain Eukaryota; kingdom Metazoa; phylum Chordata; class Mammalia; order Primates; family Cercopithecidae; genus Trachypithecus; species Trachypithecus francoisi. The sequence goes on along the minus strand of NW_022681473.1, from coordinate 71,438,448 downwards.
AATTCTATTTTCTTTACTTTAGTCTGATTGGGTTATTTCTAGAGGCTTGTCTTCAATTTCTGATTTTTTTTTCTGCTTGATCTAGTCTGTTGTTGAAGCTTGCAGATGTATTTTGTATATAATTCAATGAATTCTTCACTTCCAGAATTTCTATTTGGTTATTTAAAAAAATATATCCTGTTGGTAAATTTCTCATTTGAATTCTTGTTTTCTGATTTTTTTGTATTGTTCGTCAGTATTATATTATAACTCACTCAACTTCTTTAAAATCAATATTTTAAATTCTTTCTCCAAGATTTTGTAAATTTCTTTTTATTTGGTCTCTATTGCTAGAGAATTACTCTGTTCCTTTGGAGGTGTCATATTTTTTTTTTTCATGGTTCCTCTGTCCTTACATTGATATATGTGCATCTGGTGTTAAAGTTGCTTCTTCCATTTTTTTTTTGAGTTTGCTTTTGTAAGGCCTTTTTCCTGAAGATGGATCTATCATGTTTGTTGGGTAGGGCACTTTTACTTTGATTCTGAGTTCCTGCAGTAGTGTAGTCTCTGCATACAATTTCTTCAGCTGTAAACAACATCAGAAATGTTTGTAATATCCTTGATGACTTAGGGTGCAGTTATTAGTAGAGGCAGTAATACAATTTTGTTTGGGACTGGGATGTCAGTTGGGGCAATTTTATAACCTTTGTGGTGGCATCAATTTGCTGAGCATGACAGTCCTTTGGCTCTAGAGCTCCATATGCTGGCACCAGTGTTATTGGGTCCAGATGGGTCTATTCTTGGCCTTCAAGTGGCTTTCTCAGATGACATTAGTGGCAGCAGTCGGCAGGGCATTTGGATAGCAGAGGTGGTATGTGCAATGCGGCAGCAGTGTCAGGACAACCTCTGGGTTCCAAGTGTTGCACGCTGCTGTTGGCAGTGGCTGTAATTGTCTGAGTGGACCAGTTTCCAGGCCACAGAAGGCATGTGTAGGTAGGTGCAAGCTGTGGTGGTAGCAGTAATGTGGGCCAGCTCAACCTCAGGAACCCCAGGAGAAGTGTTCGAATACTAATAATGATGAACTGGGCTGGGAAATCCCAAGGCCACAGGGCCTCATGCTCTGGCATTGGGGGTATAGGCAAAGCCAGGCCAGATTACCTTGTCCTTAGGCCCTCCAATAATGTGTGCACATGTTGGCTGTAATAGGCAGAAGGGAAGTGATCCTCAGCCCCCCAGTGGAATTCCTGAGTGGGGACTGCAGCAGCAGTGCTGCAGCCCTACTGCTGGGGAGGGTGGGGTTGCTTTCAGTGACAGTAACAGTATGCAAATGAGTGGGAAACATGCACTTTACTTGTGCTTCAGTCCAGGCAGCAGTACCTCGGGCTTTCCTCACAGTTTAGCTCTGGCAGCAGCAGTCCACAGTAATGGCAGCTGAGGGCAGGGGACCCTGGGACTGTGAATATGTGTAGTGGCTCCTCTTCTGGAGGTAGTGGGGTCACCACCAAGTGGCCTGTGCTTTGGCTTCATTGACAGCAGCCAGCCACAGCAGTGGTTGCAGACAGGAGTTGTTAGTGGACTTCCAGGGATATGGAGATGCAGGTGTGATTAAGCCCTATAGCAAGGTACAATCTACTGGGAGCTTGGGTCTCAAAATGGCACCTTGCTATAGCTGCTTAGGACTTGAAGGGTCTGTGGGATCCAGAGCAAACTTCCTCTCTGGAGTAGAATCATTGTTCTATCTCCAGATGGCTTTCTATGTTAGTTTCAGAGCCAGTGAGGATAAAGTGGCTCTCCTGTGATTAGCATTATAGGAATCCATGGTGAAAATATGGACTAGTTGGGGATCTCTCATTTAACCTTTCCCCATATTAGGAAGTCTCTCCAGGCTCCCAGCCAATCATGGACAATCAGGTGACCTTGCTTCCCTCTCTTTCTTCTTTTCTTGCTTCCCTCTCTTTCTTTTGCATGTGTCTTGTCATTTCTTTGTTGAGTTCCAGTTTTCTTTCTTAGATGATATATTCAAAGTGTGTTTTTCTACTCACTACTTAGGTTCTTGTTTGTGGATATGTGCAAGATGTATCTAGTCAGCCACCTTAACACTTGTCCTCAGTTAGATCTTTTGCAGTAGTCCAAGAAAGAAATGATGGTAGCTTGACCTGGGTTTCTAATAGTGGAAATGGTAAGTAGAAATTTCTGTATTGTTTATGGAGCCCAGTAGAGTATGAAAGCAGAATTTCTGGTGACTAGAAGAAAAGCAATATGTGTGGATGGTTTATAGACACTAGAAGATTAACAATTAATTAAAGGAAGACAAAAATATTCCCCTCTGCTTACATCTACATTTTTCAGTTACGGGTGAAGCAAGGTTATTGCTGGTTGGAAAAAGATGTACTTGAGAAGAAAGGAAGACTTTAAAAGGTGTTTTTAAAGAGTGAGAAAAAGGAATCCTCTAGGTGATTAGGGTAATATCACTGGTTTATGTAGAGTACTTGAAGACTCTGAGCATTATTTTCTCTACCAAATGATATATCTCTAATCCATAAGCACAAAGGATGTCCTCTCTCCATAGCCTTTTATAGTTTTGACTAATTTTCTTTATTTTTACCTTTTATTTGTTAATTTGGTAAGATAAATTATTTATGTGAAAGTAACACAGTTTTTGAGATATATGTTATGTTTTTTCCCTTTAATGTCAGGGCTGATATGTTCATCCTAGATAGTAAAAAATACCATTTGAGTAATTGAGTTAACCACAAAATAAAGGCTCAAAATATTTTGGCACTGCATTATATTAAATATTGTAAATATGGACATCTCAGAAATGTGCATATGTGTTTATCCAGATACATTTCTGCAAAGGTCATTAATACAGTTTTATTTAGGGATATCGATGAACGCTATTCACAGCACTTTCCATCAACTCCTCTTCACTAAATTTTGTTTCTACATTCTTGATGTGGAATTTCACTATTTTAAATATATGCATATCCTTATTAAAGCTTCCTTATTCTCTGTACTAGAAAAAGCACGTCAGTCCTTGTCTTAAGGAAATCACTGTCTTTTTGGGAAAAGACATGCAACTTGAAAATAGAAGACTATAGGTGATGAAACCCAGTCAAACATTCCTTTAAATTATATAGATCTCCAAGGTCTTTGGTACAAGAGAAGAAGGTAATCAGAGAGGACATGGAACTTAGATCTATGGAGTCAGCATAAGAACAATATGATAAGTAGAATTTCATTTATGTAATGTTATATTCAGTGGCATAGTAAGTTATTTCAAAGGACTCAATCCACTGGGCAGCCCCTCCTTTACTTAAAAGCTTCCCTTAATTAGTTATATGTCTATTTGTTATGTTTTTTCTCATCTGTAGGTTAAATAATACCAAAGTCTTATGTCAAAGAGTGGCTCAGAGGCTTACATTAAATAAGTGGTAAGGACACATTTGTAACATATTACATAATATACACATATTAAGTTAATATTTTTATCTTAATTAATAGATAAGTCCTGAAAAATCCAAACCATCTCACTTATTAAATACTTTTTTCTAGAGATCAGAAATCTCTTACTATTCACTCATTTGTTCACTCATTTATGTATTTATTTTTCCTTGGATCAACAACATTTATGCTGGCCTAACTTTTTTCTGGGGCTGGGTTTGTGCTTGAACACAGTTCCTGTTCTCAAGAAAAGGCAAGGAACCAATTTGACAAAGCTCAGGCCCCAAAGGTAAAAGCAAAGAAGCTTCTACCAGATGGTAGAATATTCCAAATGGGTTGATGGAGTTATGGCGTAAACTATCATCCATGCTTATTGTTGTTTTGCAAAGTCTTTAGGTAGTAGCAGGAAAGTTGCCAAACAAAAATTTATATAAAATATTTTTTTCTCAAATTATAGAAAGTGAGAAAATATCAAAATGTCAGAAATGTTGTAGCCAAGAAAGAAATGGCTGAATGAACTCTTTATGAGTCTTTTTATTTTGTACATGAAATAATTTCCAAGACTAGAGGAAAGGCATTTGTTTGGAAAGTGTGGCAGAGTAGTAGGCTATAACCTGGCTTGTTCTATAGTTTCCCCAAAATACTATCCAGTCAAACTACTGAAAGTTGTGAAGGTATGTTACTGTGTATCCTGATCCCATTCATTCATATAATAACAATATTATCTGTTTTTTTTTTTTTAGAATAAAGGGGAAATTTCAGATGCTGTTGATGTCTGTATTTTCTTTTCAATATTTACCTGAGTACTTACTCACCAGCATGCCTTGATATAACCTAAACTTGGAATAATATCACCAAAAAGCAATCTATAAATTTTGGTCAGAAACACATGGACATTTAACTTTGGAAGCAGAGGTCTAAAACATATAAACTAATGTTGATGTTCATTATGCTGGCATGAGTGCTTTGTGTGCATTTTTCAATTAAATATTCTTAATAATTTGCAAAATAGATATTAATATTACAAAATTATATGTAAGAAACTGAGTCTCAGCTTAAGTTGTTCAATGTCACATAGTTATTAAGTAGAATAATTGAGATTTGAAGCATTTCTTAAATTGACATTTAGCTTTCAGAGTCTTTCTACTAGTTAATGGTATCTCTCCATAGTCTTATTCGTAGCTTATATTTATTGTAAAGATATTATAGGTAAGACACTGTGGTATCTGTACTGGATAATGCCAAAGAACATGAGCTTTCCCTGATTTGACAAAGCTTTTGGTATACATAAAATGATACACACACACACACATACACACACTCCAAAATACAAAATGTAATGTGTGTGAATAAATAACAGTACTAGAAAAGGTCTTGAATAATATATCTTCAGTCTTGCAAAATATGTATCTTCAGATTAGGACCCTTTTGTGTAGAAGGCCAAGTTTCAATTGTAACTTGAAAGGTGGGAAATGTTTTAATAAATCAGAGGACAGAAACATGTCCACACAGGTTAAAACATGGAAAATCTCTAAACATCTTTAGGCGATGGCAAGTTGAATGAGCATTTATTTGTAGTTTAGGATTGTAGGATATGGGTTTAGAAACATAATTGCTATAGAAAAGTTTCTTGGTGAAAACTTCGGTTATAATTTTAAAACATGGAAAGGGTTATAATAGGCATATTAATTTTTTTTGACTCACTCCAACCTCCACCTCCTGGGCTCAAAAGATCCTCTCACCTCAGCCTCCTAAATAGCTGGGACCACAGGCATGCACCATCACATGCAGCTAATTTTTCTATTTTTTGTAGATAACAGGTTTTGCCATGTTGCCCAGGCTGGTCTCAAACTCCCGAGCTCAAGCAATCTGCCCATGTTGGCCTCCCAGAGTGCTGGGATTACAGGCCTGAGCCACTGTGTCCAGCCTAAAACTTTAAAATGAAATAAAATGTTAAGAAATCAATGAATAGATTTAACAGCAGATTAGAAAAGGCTAGGTAAAGAATCATTGAACTGGAATATAGAACAGTAGAAAATTTTCCAATTAAAACATTGAGTGCACTAAAATCTTTGGAGATTCTGGAAAATGATAAAATTAATAATTTATATTGAAATTTAATAACAAAGATATATTCTATGAGCTTTAGAGTAACAACTAAAATAATAGCTAGGTGACATAATAAATTTGTCTCAGATAATAAATATTATGAATATATAATAAAACCAACAAATGGAGAAAGAAGAAGAAAGGAAACATAAAATATTCAGGACAAATATAAAACAAATGCTAATATAGAATAGTAAGTCTAAATATACCAGATATTGTATTAAATGTAAATAAATTAAATATTCCAATTAAGAGACGAAGATTAAAAGGCTAAGTTTTAAAAAACAAACTATATCCATAATGCTTTAGGGGAAGTAAATTTACAACATTATTAAAATGTACAAAAATCTGCTATATGATAAATAAGTTTTGCTTCTAGTAATTTACTTTAGAAAATACTTCCTTAGGCTTGGCGCGGTGGCTCAAGCCTGTAATCCCAGCACTTTGGGAGGCCGAGACGGGCGGATCACGAGGTCAGGAGATCGAGACCTTCCTGGCTAACACTGTGAAACCCCATTTCTACTAAAAATACAAAAAATTAACCGGGGTTGGTGGCAGGCGCCTGTAGTCCCAGCTATTCCAGAGGCTGAGGCAGGAGAATGGCGTAAACCCGGGAGGCAGAGCTTGCAGTGAGCTGAGATCCGGCCATTGCACTCCAGCCCGGGCGACAGAGCAAGGCTCTGTCTCAAAAAAAAAAAAAAAAATTTCCATGTATGTTAAAGATATACGCACAAGAAGTAACTATAAAAATTACTTCTTAACTTTGTACTGACATGTATTATGAATATCTTTATTGATGTATAATTAACACAAAACAAAATGCACTAATTTTAAGTGTACAAATAAAGTTTGTTAAATGCTTGTGCCCATTTAATCATGACCAGAATCAACATAGAGTGTATTTCCATCATTCAAAACTTTGTATTACGCACGTTTATAATCACTATTGCCTGCCCATGCCCCAAGCAAACATTAAAATGTTTTCTTATTATAAATTTTATTTCTCTCTCATAGAATTTGCGTGACTGGAATTATATATAATATGCTCTTTTGTGTTTTGCTCCCTTTGCTCAGGGTAGAAATTTTGTCCTAATCCATAGGATTGCATGTATTGGTAGCTTGTTTTTGTTATTGATAGGTAATATCCCATTGTATGGATATACCTTATTTTTTATGTAGCCACTTGTTGATGAACATTAGAGTGATTTCTAGTTTAGCATTATTATGAATAAAACTTCTAAAAACTTTCGTGCACGTGTTGGTATGGACATGTTTTCATATCTCCTGGCCGATATCAAGAAATGTAATTACCAGTTCAAGATGTGAGTCTATGTTTAATGTTATTTACTGTTTTCCAAGTTTTTGTACCATTTTATATGCCAAATAACAATATATGAGAACAATAATGGCCCCTTTCTTTGACTAAACTTGGCATTGATGTACTACTTAATTTTAGCCATTCTAGCATTGTGTATTTGCATCTAATTCTGGATTAAATTTTCAATTTTAAGGACCAATATTATGCAACATCTTTAACTTTTTTATTAGTTATTCTTACAGTTCCTTTTAGGATGTTCTGCTTAAATCTTTTGCCCATTTTATGAATGATTTGTTATCTTATTATTGATTCATAAAAGTTTATTGTATATTTTAGACATAAATTATTTGCCAGGCATATATACATTGCTAATATTTTTCTTCTCATCAGTGGTTTCCATTTCAGTCTCTTAGCAGCATCTTTAGAAAAATACATTTTTAATATGCTGACTCTGTCAGTGAATCAATTTTTTTAAGTTTCTTCTTAAATATGTGTTAATAGTCTCCATTGAAACCATCTGGGCTTAAGAGCTTTCTCAATGGATTTTTTTTTTTTTCAAATTACAAATTCTGTCTATTTAATATAGAGAGAGCTACTTGCTATTAAATGTTTTTATTTTTCTTTTGATACTTTATTTTAAGGAATTTGTTTATTTCATCATTTAAAAGTATATTGGCATCAAGCTTATCATAATATTCCATTATTTTCCTTTTAATTTATTTTTAATCTGTCATAATTTTCTCTCATCTCTGATCTCAGTAAATTATATTCTCTTTTATTGACTTTTTAATGGTTTATTGATATTATTCATCTTTTTGAAAAAACAACTGGTTTTGCTGATTTTCCTCGTATTTTTTCTTTTTTTCTATTTTATTAATTTCTGCTTTTATTTTCATCTATCTGCTCACCTTAGGTTCAATGTGATTTTATTTTTCAAGTTTCTTGGTATTTAGACAGTTTATTTTAAGCTTTTCTTCTTTCCTAATGTATGTATTTAAAGGTATATGATTTCCTCTAAGCAATACTTACTTGCAGTCCAAAATGCTTGATGTGTTCTGTTATCTTTATTGTGTTGAAAATATGTACTAATTTACTTTATAATTGTTCTTTCACACATTGTTAAAAGTGCATTGATTAGGTTTTAAATACTGAAAAAGAAACACTGTACTTATTACCTATTATTCTTAAGAGAGCATGCTATCTATGACTTAGTATTTTGAAAAAAATCTTTTTATACCCCAGTCAGTAGTCTATCTTGATGAGTATTGTATGTGTATTTTTTAAAAAGTGTCCTTTCTGCAGTTGTAAAACATAGTGTTCTGCAAACATTAATTCTAAGCGTTCGTAATGTTTTTCTGTATATTTAGTAATGTTATATCTTTTGATATTTTTTGAAAGAGGATATATTAAAACACCACCTATGAGGGAAGAGAAAGATCCCCAATGCAGAAGAATTCCAAGTACCTTAATAAAGATACTTTGCTTTCAAAGAGGTGGAGTATAACTTCCCACTCCCTATACAGTATACAGATAATGACATTCTTCCAAAGAGTAAGATATGGAAAAGATGAAAACAGCAACTTTACAGTAGAGAAGTCTGAGAAATATCACCTCAACCTGGTGATCAAGGTCAATATCCAAAGTGCTGAGTCATGTCGATACATGCTGATAGTATGTAGCCATAATATAATGTGATGTCGATGGTATTTTAACTCTATGGTCTTTCTCCCAAAAAACCATGACTCCATTGTAATTACAGAATACACACACACCTTAAATATGTAATTCAATTGAGAGACTTTCTGCAGAATGTTTAACTAGTATTTCTCAAAACTTCCAAGGTCTTTAAGAATCAGCAAATCTGAGAAACTCTCACATCCAAGAAAAATCTTAGCAAGATAACTAACAGTAATGCTGTGCCTTACATGGAATCCTGGAAAATAAAAAGGACATTAGGCAGAACTGAGGAAATAAGTAAATTTTAATGAATAAATAAGGACATTTAACTAATAACAGTGTACCAGTATTGGTTCATTAGTTGTAACAAATGTACCATCTTAATATAAAATGCTAATAATAGGAGAAACTGGATAAGAGGTATATAGGAATCCTGTCAGCTTCACAATTTTGCCTAGAGAATTTTCTATTTCTCTCTTTTCCTCCTCACTAACCACCTACCATACACACACAAAATCAGAGGTTTTTTTTTGGAAAAATGAGAACAATAAAAGAAATTTTTATAGCTGTCTTAGATTTTTTTAACCTGATACATTTATAAATAATTCAAGGTTGAATTAGATTATAAACTCATAAAAGTTCTTAAAATATCTAAACAGAATGGAACAATAGAAGTAACCAATAAAAATAAAAGTACAACTATAAAGTCAGATGTTTTATAGATGCTAGAAATGCAGAGATTAAAAAAAAGTCTTTCTCCTTACATAATGTTTAGTCTAGTGGAGAAGACATAATATTAAGCATAAATTTATGATTTCTCAGAGTAGGTTAAATCTGTTAATTACATGTTCCAAAATCACCCTGCAACTTTTCCTTCATGTATCCTCTATCCTTAAAAATTTGCCTTATTTTCTTTTTCTCTACCTTGTATTGTCTATGATCAATATGTCTCATTTATTTCAGTATTTTCAGGGCCTAATAAAATAAAATGTAATGCATATATTATTAATTGAACTATAATTAATTGTCATAAATCAGAGGAGGAAAGTTAACACTAAATATAAACAATATTTCAAAAAGTTGAAGCTATTTAAAAGTGTAAGGGACATCCTTGTAAAATGTAGAAGCCTCTACTTCTTTGCAGTTCTAAGGGTTGAATTTGATGTCTATCCTTGTAAGGTCTCTTCTAATTTGAAGTTTTGCTAGTTCAATGAACATAATATGTTGATGCAAATTAAATGTAAGTTGCACATATTGACATTAAGTTGATGAAGTAGCTCTAATGAAGAAAAAATGTACCTAGGTTGAAGTCATCCTGAGAGTTACATTGAGTAAACATCTTTGGAACAATAAAATTATCAAAGCTTACAAATGTTAAGTAAGAAATAGACTCAGAGTTGTAAAGGAAGGATAAAAACAAGGAATAATGGGAAAGGTCATGAGGGTAGAACATTGCTCGAGATAATCCACTGGATATTTTTAACACGTGGTGTGAAGGTAAAGGTAACATTCCTGAAGCAGAAGCTGCAACTAAAAAGGCTCATCCTAAGTAAGCTGATATGATGAAAATTTCATCCATCTATATTTTAGTACAATTTCTCAGGGGTGATACTGAAGTGTGATTCATACCCAAATTTTGGTATGAATATATGAACTGAAGTAAAGATACACTGTCTTACATTCTAGTATTTTAATTTTTCATCAAAGTAAAATATATAATGATGATGCACATATTAAATACGTGGAGGTCCTGTTATGCTATGAAGGAACCATTTAAATATGGTTCTGTTTCGTATAGTATTAATATTATAATATACATTTGCTATGACATTCTTTTCTCTAAATTACCAACTTGAGTCCTCTAAACCTGAGTAATTAAATTTGAGTATTTATATCTCTTACTTGGGTTGACCAATGACTTTTTAAAAATGATGTTTAAAATGACACAAAGTGAAATACTCTTAGCATATCATCTTTAATCCTCAAATGAATTCTCACACCAAATGTGAAAGTTAGATATGATAATTATTTTATTAGAAGAGAAACTAAGGTGATAGTAAGTAGTGTAACTAATAAAATCGAGTACCTATAAAGTTTTAGGCAGGTAAATTGAGTAGATGAGGGAGTGACAGAACATGTGCTGAACTAGAAAAAAAATCAGTAAGTATTCTTTATTAAAAAGGCAACCTAACAAATCACCTAAAGGGAATTGCTACATTTTAGGTCATATTGTCTTTTTTTTTTTTCCTCTAAAAGTACCTGAATTCCTTTTATTCAATTCAGGGAGGAGACAAGGGTATTTATTTTAAAAAGGTGTTAGATTAAGAAAGGATATAGAATTTTTGTTCAAATATCTACTATTAACAACTTAGTACTTTATAAAGCAATAAAACATAGCTTTTGTATGACTTACAAATGGCTTTTGAAAGCTAGTTTAAAAGAGATACAAATATATTTTGAGTGGCAATAACAGTGTTAAAATAAGAACATTTACAGATAACTACGTGGAAGCACATTTATTTGCATATCCAAGTCATTATTAATTTGTTAAAATGTCACATTTTTCTATATTTGTCCCGACCTGCAGGACAGTCGAACGGGCCCTGGAAGGGGGAGTGGGAATGGAGGAGACAAGAAAACACGAGAAATGGAGACAAGACAAATAGCCTGATCAAGTCTCGTTTAATGGTGGCAGTGCAATGCCTTATATAGGCTGGCAGAGGAAGAGGTTGGGCCAGGGCGGTGACAGGGGGCCGGATTTTCTCAAATTACAATTGCGCATGCGCCCTGGGTTTGTAATTTTCCCCGGCGCGGGATCGCGCCTGCGCCGTAGGCTGCATATCTTCCTGGGCGGGAAAAATGTTTGCGCGCCTGCGGGAAAGGTTTAGGCGCACGGGAAGGGTTTAGGCGCGCTTGGGAAAAACTTCAAGCGCGCGGGGGAAAGGTTTGTAATAAAGAACCGGGAAATGTGCCATCTTGTCTCCGCTTTGCGGAGATCAAGAAACAGAGGTCAGCTAATTCCGGGCCTCATGGCTCCGGACATATATTCACAACTTATATTTTCCCATGTTGTAAATTTATATAAAATGTACAAGATTTAAAAATGTACCACTCTGGGCCGGGCGCGGTGGCTCAAGCCTGTAATCCCAGCACTTTGGGAGGCCGAGACGGGCGGATCACGAGGTCAGGAGATCGAGACCATCCTGGCTAACACGGTGAAACCCCGTCTCTACTAAAAAAAATACAAAAATCTAGCTGGGCGAGGTGGCGGGTGCCTGTAGTCTCAGCTACTCTGGAGGCTGAGGCAGGAGAATGGCGTAAACTGGGGAGGCAGAGCTTGCAGTGAGCTGAGATCCGGCCACTGCACTCCAGCCCGGGCTACAGAGCGAGACTCCGTCTCAAAAAAAAAAAAAAAAAAAAAGTACCACTCTGATATTACTGTGATTGATTCTGTTGTATCTGTGTAAGTACATTAACTTTCTCGGTTTAATCTCTTGCCCTTCTAATTCATCCTCCATACTCTGTGAGATATCTTCTAAAATGTAAATTGGATGATTTTACTCCTTTTCTTCAAGTTATTCAGTGCTCCTCCACCACCTTGAAGATAAATCTAAATATCTTCATGTGCTATATGTAGTGCCACAATGTTGGAACTTGTGTCCTCTTTTCCAAATTTTATGCACAGTGTTTACCATGAGAATCCCACAATATTAATAGCTCCCCGAGTGTGCCCTGCACTCTCATATTATCCCTTCTCTGTCCGTATTGTTCTTTCTCCAACATCCATCTAACTCTTCCTGGTACTTGGAGCCCCAGTTTCACATGTATATTCTTCTGAAAGATCGCTGTGATTATTCACTGCTTTCACTGTAGAGTTGGTTTAGTGCCTCTTCTGTGTGCTTTTGCCTCATGTACAATTCATCACCTTGCTTGTTGCTATGTATTTTAAAGTCAATGCTCTTTTGTGTGTTTTCCACTAGATTCCTTATTTCTTCATGTTGAGACACTGATACTATGTCTAATATTAATACAAAGATCTTCATTGAATGCTTTAGTAATAAGTGAATTTCTAAAATAATTAATTTACCCAAATAAAAAACCTAGGCCCTTTGCCACAGTAATATAGTCTGTATTTATACTGCACACTTTCTTCGAAGGAAGTCTTCTTCAAAAAATATGTAAACCCCTTTATATACCAACCTAATATAGACTCTGATATACTATCTCCCATACCTAAATGATATTTAAAATGTTTTTAGTCAATCCCTGTGTAAGCAGAATTTTAAAATTTCTCTTGTCAGGAATAATAATTGAAAGGATATACTTGTAACTAAGATATCTAGCTGCCAATCAGTACTAGTGAGAAAGAAGGAGAAAATGAAAGAAAAATTAAAATAAAAATAAAACGAGATAGACAAATGTCACAGAATCAAAGGCATTCAAATGGACTATTTTGTAAATCTTCCCAACATGTTTCCTACCTCATAAACATATTACTATTTTGTCTCTATCCACACGTCTACCAACATTTCCCCCTTCTTTCTTTAAGGTTCAAACTTCTTTAAATCTTCTCAACATAAATCAATAGACAATATTAAAAAATAACAATTGTAAGAAATGTCCTGCTTTCCATGGCAACCTATTAGTGACTGCAGCATATGGAGGAATGAATCAGAGCAGGGTGGCAAGACAAGCTGGCAAATGGCAAGAATGCACCAGAAGGATCCTTGTTTCAGGCTAATTGCTTCTCCCCAAATTCATATGTTGAATCCCTAGTTTCAAGAACCTCAGAATGTGACTGAATTTGGAGGTGGGGCCATTAAAGAGGGGACTGAGTTAAAAATGAGGCTCTTAGGATGGGCCCCAATCCATTGTAACTGTGTCCTTATATGAAGAGGAAGAAATACCCGGGATGTGTGCTCACGCAGCAAAGGCTATCTCCAATCAAAGGATGGAGGCCACAGGAGAAACCAAACCTGCCGACAACTTGATCTCGTACTTCAGCATCTAGAACTGTGAGAAACTAATTACTATTATTTAAGGCATCCCCTCTATGGTATTTTGTCATGCCATCTCTACCAACCTAATACAGGGTCCAAGCTGAGAGAAGGCCCTGTGGGAGTCAGGGCCTGAGCAAATGGCTCATCTAGCCAAGGTGGAAGCTTAGGTCAGCAGATTGGCTATATACAGGATTTTTGAACAAGACAATAGCATTGAGAACAATGAGACACAGCCTTCCCACTCTTGAAGAAGAGAAGTACAGGTATGTAAAAGAAGAAAACTAGATTAAAGGAAGAGGTTCACTTTATGTCCTTTTTAACTGTTTATTGAAAGAACCTGAAAAACAAAAACAGTTCAGTAGAAATGAGCACAATTAGAGCTTACTTTTGTTTTCTAAAAATTATTCTGGGCCGGGCGCGGTGGCTCAAGCCTGTAATCCCAGCACTTTGGGAGGCCGAGACGGGTGGATCACGAGGTCAGGAGATCGAGACCATCCTGGCTAACACCGTGAAACCCCGTCTCTACTAAAAAATACAAAAACCTAGCCGAGCGAGGTGGCTGGCGCCTGTAGTCCCAGCTACTCAGGAGGCTGAGGCAGGAGAATGGCGTAAACCTGGGAGGCGGAGCTTGCAGTGAGCTGAGATCTGGCCACTGCACTCAGGACTGGGTGATAGACTGAGACTCCATCTCAAAAAAAGAAAAAAAAAATTGTGTATTGATAGGAGCTACAAATGCTTGTATTTTAAGGGGCACTGAATAGCCGTATGATATTTAAAAAGAAGAACAAATTCAGAGATTCATTCTTCCCAAATTTAAAACTTACTACAAAAGATGATAAACAGTGTGATACTGCCATAAAGATAGCTATACAGTCCAATGAACTAGAATGGAGGAATTAAACCTAGACACTGCTAGCCAACTGATTTTCAACAAAGATTCTAAGACCATTCAATGAGTAAGGAAAAGTCTGTACCAAATAGTATTGAGGAAACTAGATGTCTACATATAACATAATAAAACTGGACTCATATTTTATTCCATATACAAAATTTAACTCTAAATAGACCCTTACTTTAAAGCATATACAATAATCAATTTAAAATAGGTCAATGATTTTTAAGTATAAAAGCTAAAACCAAAATATCACTGAAAAAAATAGGCATAAATCTTTATGTCATTGGATTTGGCAATGGATTATCAGAAATGACACTGAAAGCATGAACAAAAAAAAAGATAAATTGGATTTTATCAAAATTAAATACTTTTGTGCATCAAAGTTAACTACCAAGAAAGTGACAAGACAACCTACAGAACAGGATAAACTATTTCTATGTCATGTATCTGATAAGAGTAATAATCAGAATACATAAAGAACTTTTATAAGTCAACACTCAAATGACAAACTGAAAAGAAGAGAAAGGACTTGAATGGGCATTTCTCAGAAGAAGATATAGAAATGACTAACAAGTATGTGAAAAGATATTCAGCATTGTTAGTCACAAGGGAAATTGAAATGAAAACCACAATGAAATGCTGCTGAACACTGACTAGTATGACTAGAATCAAAAAGAAAAACATGCTTTGGTATCAGGATGATGTTGGCCTCATAAAATGAGGTAGGGAGGATCCCTCTTTTTCTATTGATTGGAATAGCTTCAGGAGGCATGGTATCAGTTCCTTCTTGTACCTCTACCTCTGGTGGAATTCGGCTGTGAATCCATCTGGTCCTGGACTCTTTTTGGCTGCTAGGCTATTATTGCCTCAATTTCAGAACCTGTTATTGGTCTATTCAGAGATTCCACTTCTTCCTGGCTTAGACTTGGGAGAGTGTATGTGTCCAGGAATTTATTCATTTCTTCTAGGTTTTCTAGTTTATTTGCGTAGAGGTGTTTATAGTATTCTCTGATGGTAGTTTGTATCTCTGTGGGGTCGGTGGTGATATCCCCTTTATCATTTTTTATTGCATCTATTTGATTCTTCTCTCTTTTCTTGTTTATTAGTCTTGCTAGCAGTTTATCAATTTTGTTGATCTTTCCAAAAAGCAGCTCCTGGATTCACTGATTTTTTGAAGGGCTTTTGTGTCTCTGTCTCCTTCAGTTCTGCTCCGATCTTAGTTATTTCTTGCTTTCTGCCAGCTTTTGAATGTGTTTGCTCTTGCTTCTCTAGCTCTTTTAATTGTGATGTTAGAGTGTCAATTTTAGATCTTTCCTGCTTTCTCTTGTGGGCATTTAGTGCTATAAATTTCCCTCTACACACTGCTTCAAATGTGTCCCAGAGATTCTAATATGTTGTATCTTTGTTCTTATTGGTTTCAAAGAACATCTTTATTTCTGCCTTCATTTCTTTATGTACGCAGTAGTCATTCAGGAGCTGGTTGCTCAGTTTCCATGTAGTTGAGCAGTTTTGAGTGAGTTTCTTAATCCTGAGTTCTAGTTTGATTGCACTGTGGTCTGAAAGACAGTTTGTTATAGTTTCTGTTCTTTTACATTTGCTGAGGAGTGCTTTACTTCCAACTGTGTGGTCAATTTTGGAATAAGTGCAATGTGGTGTTGAGAAGAATGTATATTCTGTTGATTCGGGGTGGAGAGTTCTGTAGATGTCTATTAGGTCTGCTTGGTGCAGAGCTGAGTTCAATTCCTGAATATCCTTTTTAACTTTCTGTCTCGTTGATCTGTCTAATGTTGACAGTGAGGTGTTAAAGTCTCCCATTATTATTGTGTGGGAGCTAAGTCTCTTGGTAAGTCTCTGAGGATTTTAGACAAACATCCCCGATGAACATCGATGCAAAAATCCTCAATAAAATACTGGCAAACTGAATCCAGAAGCACATCAAAAAGCTTATCCACCATGATCAAGTGGGCTTTATCCCGTGGGATGCAAGGTTGATTCAACATATGCAAATCAATAAATGTAATCCAGCATATAAACAGAACCAAAGACAAAAATCACATGATAATCTCAATAGATGCAGAAAAGGCCTTTGACAAAATTCAACAGCCCTTCATGCTAAAAACTCTCAATAAGTTCGGTATTGATGTATCTCAAAATAATAAGAGCTATTTATGACAAACCTACAGTCAATATCATACTGAATGGGCAAAAACTGGAAGCATTCCCTTTGGAAACTGGCACAAAACAGGGATGCCCTCTCCCACAGCTCCTATTCAACATAGTGTTGGAAGTTCTGGCCAGGACAATCAGTCAGGAGAAAGAAATAAAGGGTGTTCAATTAGGAAAAGAGGAAGTCAAATTGTCCCTGTTTGCAGATGACATGATTGTATATTTAGAAAACCCCATCGTCTCAGCCCAAAATCTCCTTAAGCTGATAAGCGACTTCAGCAAAGTCTCAGGATACAAAATCAATGTGCAAAAATCACAAGCATTCTTATACACCAAATAACAGACAAACAGAGAGCCAAATCATGCGTGAACTTCCATTCACAATGCTTCAAATAGAATAAAATACCTAGGAATCCAACTTACAAGGGATGTGAAGGACCTCTTCAAGGAGAACTACAAACCACCGCTCAATGAAATAAAAGAGGACACAAACAAATAGAAGAACATTCCATGCTCATGGATAGGAAGAATCAATATCGTGAAAATGGCCATGTTTCCCAAGGTAATTTATAGATTCAATGCCATCCCCATTAAGCAACCAATTACTTCCCTCGCAGAATTGGAAAAAACTGCTTTAAAGTTCATATGGAACCAAAAAGAGCCCACATTGCCAAGACAATCCTAAGTCAAAAGAGCAAAGCTGGAGGCATCATGCTACCTGACTTCAAACTATACGACAAGTCTACAGTAACCAAAACAGCATGGTACTGGTACCAAAACAGAGATTTAGACCAATGGAACAGAACAGAGCCCTCAGAAATAATACCACACATCTACAACCATCTGATCTTTGACAAACCTGAGAAAAACAAGAAATGGGGAAAGGATTCCCTATTTAATAAATGGTGCTGGGAAAACTGGCTAGCCATAAATAGAAAGCTGAAACTGGATCCCTTCCTTACACCTTATAAAAAAATTAATTCAAGATGGATTAGAGACTTAAGTGTTAGACCTAAAACCTTAAAAACCCTGGAAGAAAACCGAGGCAATACCATTCAGGACATAGGCATGGGCAGGGACTTCATGTCTAAAACACCAAAAGCAATGGCAACAAAAGCCAAAATAGACAAATGGGATCTAATTAAACTAAAGAGCTTCTGCACAGCAAAAGAAACTACCATCAGAGTGACAGGTAACCTACAGAATGGGAAAAAATTTTTGCAATCTACTCATCTTGACAAAGGGCTAATATCCAGAATCTACAAAGAACTCAAACAAATTTACAAGAAAAAAACAACCCCATCAAAAAGTGGGCAAAGGATATGAAAAGACACTTTTCAAAAGAAAACATTTATGCAGCCAACAGACACATGAAAAAATGTCCTCATCACTCGCTGTCAGAGAAATGCAAATCAAAACCACAATGAAATACCATCTCACACCAGTTAGAATGGCAATCATTAAAAAATCAGAAAACAACAGGTGCTGGAGAGGATGTGGAGAAATAGGAACACTTTTACACTGTTGGTGGGACTGTAAACTAGTTCAACCATTGTGGAAGACGGTGTGGTGATTCCTCAAGGATCTAGAACTAGAAATACCATTCGACCCAGCCATCCCATTACTGGGTATATACCCAAAGGATTATAAATCATGCTGCTGTAAAGACACATGCACACATATGTTTATTGCTGCACTATTCACAATAGCAAAGACTTGGAACCAACCCAGATGTCTATCAATGACAGACTGGATTAAGAAAATGTGGCACATATACACCATGGAATAATGTGCAGCCATAAAAAAGGATGAGTTCATGTCCTTTGTAGGGACATGGATGCAGCTGGAAACCATCATTCTCAGCAAACTATTGCAAGAACAGAAAACCAAACACCGCATGTTCTCACTCATAGTTGGGAATTGAGCAATGAGAAAACTTGGACACAAAAAGGGGAACATGACACACCAGGGCCTGTCGTGGGGTGGGGGGAGGGGGGAGGGATAGAATTAGGAGATACACCTAATGTAAATGATGAGTTAATGTGTGCAGCACACCAACATGGCATATGTATACATATGTAACAAACCTGCACGTTGTGCACATGTCCCCTAGAACTTAAAGTATAATACAAAAAAGAAAAACAATAAATGTTGGTAGGTATACAGATAAATTGAAATCCTTGTACATTGTTGGAAGGAGTGGTGTATATGTACTGCAGAAAACAGTTTGTCATTCCTCAAAAATTAAAACAGAATTCCTTTATGATCCAGAAATTTTACTCCTAGGTATGTACCCCAGATGACTGAACACAAATTGGAGCAGGCCCTGTTACATGAATGTTTATAACGGCATTATTCACAATAGTTCCAAGGGGGAACAACCCAAATATCTCAAATATGGAAAACAAATTGTGAAATGCATATGCAGTGGAATGTTATTCAGCATTGAAAAGGAATGAAAGAATGATAAATACTACAGTGTGAATGAACTTTGAAAATGTCCTGCTAAGTGAATGAACCTAAACACAAAAGGTAACATATTATATGAGTCTACTTTTATAAAATATCCAGAATAAACAAATCCATAAACATAGAAATCAGGTCTATGTTTGCCAAGGTTAGGAGAAGTAGAGAATGGGGAGTTAACTACCTAATAAGTATACAATTTCATATTGGGATGATAAACTATTTTAGAACTAGATAGAAGTGTTGGTTTCACCACATTGTGACTGTCCTAACTATTCTAAATAACACAAAATTTTTATTAAAATAGTTAACTTTATATTATGTGAATTTCCTGTCATTGAAGAAGTCCTCATTTGATAATCATAGTCACAACATCATGTTAAATGATGCTAAAACTAGTATGTAATTGTAGAATAAGGAATACAATCTTACATAGTCTCAAAGTATATACCCACAAAATATATTAATTTCAAAGGGAATAAAAACAGTAACTTTACATTGGAGAAGCTTCACAGACATCATCTTGGTGAAATTTCATCAATGTGATGAAGGCATCATTAATGGGACAATTCTACATGTATGCTATTCAATAAGATATGATGAAAGACTCAGTATCATCTCAGTAATTTGCAGGCCCAAAAGCATGGCCTGTGTGTGAACGGAAATAAGTAACAACTGACTGGAATGTGCAATACTGGATTGGGTCCTTATGTTCAAAACTTTTTGAGATGGTGAGCAAAACAGTGAGATCCCTGGGCAATGGTATGCAGGTTTCTTTTTTCCACATTTATTTTATTTTTATTTTTATAGTTTTAGTGGGAATAAGTACAGTTTTGTTACATGGATATAATAGGTAATGGTGATGTGTTAGGTATAATTACAGTTTTGTTACATGGATATATTATAGCCTGCCTGGGTTTTTAGTGTAAATGTCATCCAAGTAGTGTATGTTTTACTCATTAGGTAGTTTCTCATTCCTCACCCTGCTCTCAATCTTCCACTTTTCTGAGTCTCCAATGTCTATTATTCCACTCTTCAAGTCCATGTGTGTACATTGTTTGGTCCCACTTCTAAGTGAGAACATGTGTTATTTGACCTTCCATTTCTGAGTTACTTCACCAAAGATAATGGCTTCCAGTTCCATCTCTGTTGCTGCACAAAACATGGTTTCATTATTTTTATGGCTAATATTCCATGGTGTATATATAGATTTGCTTTATCCAAGCATCTATTGATGGGCACTTAGGTTGTTTCCATACATTTGCTATTGTGAATAGTGTTGTGATAAATATATGAGTGCAGGTCTCTCTTTTATATAATGAATACTGTTTGTTTTCATAGATACCCACTAGTGGTATTGTTGGATTGAATTATAGTTCTATTTTCAGTTCTTTGAGAAATCTCTATATTGTTTTCTATAGAAGTTTTATTGATTTACATTTCTACCAACAGTATATAGACATTCCTTCTTCTCCACATTCTAACCAACATCTACTTTATTACCTTTTATAATAATAATAGCCATTCTTGGCCGGGCATGGTGACTAATGCTTGTAATCCTAGCACTTTGAGAGGCCGAGGCAGGTAGATCACTTGAGATCAGGAGTTTGAGACCAGATTGGTCAATAAGGTGAAACACTTTCCCTACTAAAAAATAGAAAAATTAGCCAGATGTGGTGGGAACGTGTAATCCCAGCTACTTGGGAGGCTGAGACAGGAGAATCACTTGAACTGGGAAACCGAAGGTTTCAGTGAGCTGAGATCACACCACTGCACTCCAGCCTAGGTGACAGAATGACACTACATCTCAAAAAAAAAAAAAAAAAAAAAGCCATTCTCATGAAAACAGACACATAGATCAGTGGAACAGACTAGATAACCCAGATGCAAATCTATACTTCTAGAGTGGACTCTTATTTGGCAAAAGTGTCAAGAACATAAATTGGGGAAAGGGCAGTGTCTTCAATAAATGGTGCTGGGGAAACTGATTATTGTTATGCAAAAGAATGAAACTAGACCCCTGTCTCTCACAATATAGAAAAATCAAATCAAAATGGAAGAAAAACTTAAATCTAATACCTTAAACTATGAAACTACTAAAAGAAAACATTGGGGGAAACTCTCCAGAACATTGATCTGGACAAAGGTTTCTTGAATAATACCCTACAGGCACAGGCAATCAAAGCAAAAATGGGCAAATGGTATACATCAAGTTTAATAGCTTCTGCACAGCAAAGGACACAATTAACCAATTGAAAAAACAACTAACAAAATGCGAGAAAATATTTGCAAACTACCCATCTGACAAGGGATTAATAACTAGAATATATAAGGAGTTCAAACACCTCTATAGGAAAAATATCTAACAATCTGATTTTAAAAATGGGCAAGGGCCAGGCGTGGTGGCTCAAGCCTGTAATCCCAGCACTTTGGGAGGCTGAGATGGGCGGATCTCGAGGTCAGGACATTGAGACCATCCTGGCTAACACCGTGAAACCCCGTCTCTACTAAAAAATACAAAAAACTAGCCGGGCGAGGTGGCGGGCACCTGTAGTCCCAGCTACTCGGGAGGCTGAGGCAGGAGAATGGCATAAACCCGGGAGGCAGAGCTTGCAGTGAACTGAGATTCGGCCACTGCACTCCAGCCTGGGCAACAGAGCGAGACTCAGTCTCAAAAAAAAAAAAAAAAAAAGGGTAAAAGGTGTGAATAGACATTTCTAAAAAGGAGATTAGCATGGCAAAGGCATATATGAAAAAGTGCTCAACATTTATGATCAGAGAAATGCAAATAAAGCTAAAATGAGATGCCATCTCATTCCAGTTAGGATGGCTTTTATCGGAAAGTCAGGCAATAATAAATGCTGGCAAGGATGTGGAGAAAAGGGAACCCTGTTACACTGTTGGTGGCAATGTAAATTAGTACAACCACTACAGAGAATCGTTTAGAAGTTCCTCAAAAAACTAAAAACAGAGCTGCCATGTGATCTGACAATCTTACTTTTAGATATATACCTAAAAAAAAAAAAAAAAAAAAGAAATCGGAACACTGAAGAGTATCTGCACTCCCCTGTTTATTGTGACACTATTCTCAAAAGCCAAGATTTGGGAGTGACAGATGAATGGATAAAGAAAATGTAGTACATATACACAGTGGTCTACTATTCAGCCATGAAGAAGAATGAGTTCCTGTAATTTGCAACAACATAGATGAACTGAAAGTCATTATGTTAGATGAAATAAGCCAGGTACAAAAAGACAAACTTTGCCTGTTCTCACTTATTTGTGGGAGCTAAAAATGAAAATAATTGAAATCATGGAGATAGAGAGTTGAAAGACTGTTACGAGAGGTAATGAAAGGCTGTAAGATGATGAGGGAAAGTGGGGATGGTTGATAAATAGAAAAAGTGTATTGGAAAGAATACATGAGACCTAGTGCTTGCTAGCACAACAAGGGTGACAGTAGACAATAATAATTAATTGTGCATTTAAAAATAGCCAAAATAGTGCATTTGGATTGTTGTAACAAAAAGGATAAATGCTGGAGGTGATGAATACCTCATTTTCCCTGATATGATTATTATGCGTTGTATGCTTGTATCAACATATTTTATGTAACCCATAAATAAATTCACCTATTGTGTACCCACAACAATTAAAAATAAAAATAAATAATAGGCCTGGCGCAGTGGCTCATGCCTGTAATCCAGCACTTTGGGAGGCCGAGGCAGGACAGTGAAACTCCGTCTCTACTAAAAATATAAACGCAAAAAATTAGCCGGGAGAGGTGGCGGGTGCCTGTAGTCCCAGCTACTCAGGAGGCTGAGGCAGGAGAATGGTGTGAACCCAGGATGCGGAGCTTACAGTGAGCCGAGATCGCACCACTGGACTCCAGCCTGGGCAACAGAGCGAGATTCCATCTCAAAAAATAAATAAATAAATAAAAGTCATTCTGTCTGGTATAACAAGGCATCTCATTGTGGTTTTGAGATGCATTTCCGTGATTAGTCATTTTAAACATTAAAAAAATTTTTTTGGCCATTTGTATGCCTTCTTTTGCAAAATGTCTCTTCATGTCTTTTTCCTTCCCACTTTTGAATGAGGTTTTTGTTGTGGTCGTGTTGTTGTTTGAGTTCCTTGTAGATTCTTGATATTAGTCCTTTGTCAGAGGCATGTTTTGTTAGTATTTTCCCCCATTCTGTAGGTTGTTTGGTCACTCTGCTGATTATTTCTTTTGCTTTTCAGAAGCTTTTTAGTTTAATTAAATTCTATTTGTCTATTTTGTTATTGTTGAGTTTGCTTCTGAGGTCTTAGTCATGAATTATTTGCTAGGCCAATGTCCAGAATAGTTTCTCTAGGTTTTCTTTTAGAATTCTTATAGTTTTAGTTCTTACATTTAAGCCTTTTTTTCATCTTGAGTTAACTTTGGTATATAGTAAGACCTAGGGGTCCAGTTACATTCTTCTGCATATGGTTATTCAATTTTCCCAGCACCATTTATTGAATAGGGTGTCCTTTTCCCAGTGTATGTTTTTGTCAGCTTTGTTGAAAATCAGTTGGTTGTGGATAAGAGGCTTTATCTCTGAGTTCTCTATCCCATTACATAAATCTACATGTCCATTTCTATATCAGTACTATACTGTTTTGGTTACTATCACTTTGAAGTGTAATCTGGTGTCAGGTAATGCCTTCAGATTTGTTTTTTGCTTAGGATTGCTTTGGATAGTCAAGCTTTTTGGGGGGGTTCCATATGAATTTTAGATTTCTTTTTCTAATTTTGTGGAAAATGACATTGCATTGAATGTATTGTATTTTGATAGGGATTACATTGAATCTGCATATTGCTTTGGGCAGTATGGTCATTTCGATGATATTTCTTCTCATCCATGAGCAGTGAGCATGGTGTATTTTTACATTTGTCATCGACAATTTCTTTTATCAGAATTTTGCAGTTTTCTCTGCAGCTATCTTTCACTTTCTTGGCTAAATGTGTTCCTAGGTGTTTTATTGTTTTATGTTAGCTGTTGTAAATGGGACTGACTTCTTAATTTGGCTCTCAGCTTGATCATTATTGGTATATAGAAATGCTATTGATTTTTGCGCACAATTTTGTCTCCTGAAATTTTACTGATTTTATTTGTCAAATTGAGGAGTCTTTAGGGTTTTGTATGTATAAGATCATATTATCAGCAAACGGAGATAGTTTTATTTACTTTTTCATATTGAATGCATTTTATTTTTTTCCCTTGCCGATTGGTCTGCCTAGAACTTTGAGTATTATGTTAAACAGGAGGGGCAAAAATGGCCATCCTTGTTTTATTCCAGTTCTTAGGGGAATGCTTTCAATTTTTCCCCATTCAGTATGATGTTGGCTATGGGTTTGCTGTACACGGCTTTTATTATTTTGAGTATGTTGCTTTTATTTCTGGTTGGTTGAGGGTTTTTATCATGAAGGGATTTTGAATATAATAAAATGCTTTTCCTGCATATCTTGAGATGATTGTATTTTTAAAAAATTTTGATGAATCAAATTTATTAATTTGTGTATGTGCAATAATCTTTGCATCCCTGTAATAAAACTCACTGGAACAGAGTGCATTATCTTTTTGATGTCCAGTTGTATACTGTTTGCTAGTTTCATTGAGGATCTTTGCATCTATGTTCATAAGGGATATTGGCAATAATTTTATTTTTTTATTGTGTACTTACCTGGCATTGGTATTAGAGTGATACTGGCTTTGTAAAATGAGTTAAGGAGAATTCCCTTCTCTTTAGTTTTTTGGAAAACTTTCAGTAAGATTGTTACTATTTCATGTTGTACAACTGGTAGAATTCAACAGTGAATTAATCTCATCCTGGGCTTTTTTTTTTTTTTTTTTTTGGTTGGGAGATTTTAAATTACTGATTCAATCTTATTACTTCCTATCGGTCTGTTCAGAATTTCTATTTCTTTCTCATTCAGTCTTGTGAAGTTGTATGTTTTCAGGAGTTTATCAATTTCCTGTAGGTTTTCTGGTTTGTAAGCATAGAAAAGTTCCTAACAGTCTTTGATGATCTTTTGTATTTTTATGGTATCAGTTGCAATGTACTATTTTTTGGCAAAATTTCCAATTGTGCTTATTTGAATCTTCTCTTTTACCTTCCTTAGTCCAGCTAGTCATATTTCAATTTTATATATCTTTTCAAAGAACCATTTTTTTCATTTCTTTTTTTTTTTTTTGGTGTTGATTTCATTTAGTTCTGCTCTGATTTAAGGCTATAAACTTCCCTCTTAACATTGATATCTTGTATCCCAGAGATTTCAGTATATCATGTCTTCATTTTTATTCATTTTGAATTTTTTAAAATTTCACCTTAATTTTGTTGTTGACCCCAAGTCATTCAGGATTATTTTGGATGACTTTGTTTAAATTTTATGGATTTGCATAGCTTCAAGAGTTCCCCTTGGAATTGATTTCTATTGTCAAAGTGTCAGTGATACCATGTGAGAAGAACTTGACCTATTATTGCTAGCTTTGAGAAGGAAGAGAAGCTGTGAGCCATTGGACTTGTTCAGCCTCTAGAAGCTGTGACATTTAAGGAAATACATTCTCCCCTAGAACCTCCAGAATGCGGTACCTTGACAACACCTTGATTTTAGCCAGTGAGACCTTTTTGGATTTCTGATCTACAGATCTAATTTCTTCTAGCTAAGTGACAACCACTTGCCTGAGAAGTTCTCTTCATTGCCCAGGGAAAGCACAAATGATGGACTGACACTGGCAAACAGAAGTCAGGCCCTTTGACTCAAAGTGAGACCAACTTTGTGGCGAAAGTCAGGCTTCTGGACTCCCTATGAAATCAAGCTGAAGATGGTGGACTAGAGGTTTTGTTAGCATGCCTCACTTACTCAGAAATAGCAAAAATTGTATTTAGAGATTCACACAGTGAACGTATATCCAAGAAGGAAAACAGTTTTGCATTCTTTGTGCTATTTTTATACTTTTCTATACATTTTAAACATCACTAAAAGAAGATGCAGCGACTCTCAGAAAAAAAGTGGTTACTTAGTAACCATATCTCAAGAAAATATTTTGATATTAAAAATTATCTGTAAACCATGGTTATTCATACACCTGTTTCAAAAGGTATTGTATTAAATAAGATAATGTATGTTAAGTATTCTATAAATTTCCTGGTTTGTGCCACTCAATAAATATCAACTATGGATGTATAATAACAAAGGGAAATTAGGACAATATCTCAATTGAGTTCCTTTACAACAATGTATTTTATAAATTGAAATTTGGTTCATACTGCTAAGAATAACAGGCTCAGACTATTTTTAATTACCTAATTAAAACTATGACATTCTTCAGTGTTCTTAACCAGTCTCAGTGCTTTGCTGCTTTCTGTTCACTTTAAAATATTACATATTTTATTGAAGAAATAATGTATGCATGTGTTTGAAATGTTTTGAAAAGTGTTAAGAGCAGTAGATAACAGATCTCTTTTAAACACTTTAGAATAAGTCATTGCAAGCGTTATCTTATATACATTTCCAAAATATTTCTTTCCAAAGACTCACCCTCACACATTAAAATGCACATTCAGATATAAAGACATTCACATTTCTACATTGTATTTTATCACCTAAAATTAAATTCTGAATATGTTTCTATTAAGCTTATATAAATCTTTCTATCCCATAATATTAAATTGTATTTCATTGTAGATATGCAGGGTTTTTATTTAAAATAATTAATAATCAGTACAAACACCGTCCAATCAGAATGACTGCCTGAACACTCAAAACAAACATAGTTGTAACAGTGCCACAAAACAACAATTTCAATAGCTTATAATTTCAGGCATTTATTTCTCATTCCTGAGTTTACAGATTCACTGATTTTGAGTTCATATAGCTTTAGTGTTTCTTACTCTAGTGACTAGGCTTAATGAGGAACTGTTCTCACTGTGGATGTTAGGAATGCAAGAGAGTTTGCCTAACCACACATTGTATTTAGAGCTTTATGCCTGCTTACACATCACTGGCTAAAGCAAAGTGTATGACTCAGGGGGCATCACGGCAGGAGCAGAATGTGAAGAAACATTTGTAAACAAATGCTGATGTTTATCAAACTGAATGTCAGTTCTGTATGGAATTAGCACTATGTTTTATTTTTAATTTTTGTGGGTACTTAGGTGAACTTTTTTTTTTTTTTTTTTTTTTTTGAGACGGAGTCTTGCCCTGTTGCCCAGGCTGGGTTGCAGTGGCGCGATCTTGGTTCACTGCAAGTCTTGCCTCCCGGGTTCATGCCATTCTCCTGCCTCAGCCTCCCGAGTGGCTGGGACTACAGGAGGCTGCCACCACGCCTGGCTAATTTTTTGTGTATTTTTAGTAGAGACGGGGTTTCACCGTGTTAGCCAGGATGGTCTCGATCTCCTGACCTCGTGATCCTACCGCCTCGGCCTCCCAAAGTGCTGGGATTACAGGCTTGAGCCACCGTGCCTGGCCAGGTGAATGTTTTTATGGGGTATATAAGATGTTTTGATAGTGGCATGCAGTGCATAATAATCACATCATGGAAAGTGGTGTATCCATCCCCTCAGGTATTTATTCTTTGTGTTACAAACAATCCAAGTATACTCTTTTACTTATGTTTAAAAGTGCAATTAAATTGTTATTGACTATAGTCACCCTGTTGTGCTATCAAAGAGTAGGTCTTATTCATTCCTTCTGTTTTGTGGTACCCATTAACCATCCCCACCTCCCACCGGCAACCCCAACCCCATTACTCTTCCCAACCTCTGGTAACCATCTTTCTACTCTTTATCTAATTAGTTTAATTGTTTTGAATTCTTAGATTCCACAAATAAGTGAGAACATAGGATAAGCACTATTTCATTAAACAAATTTTATTGATGTACACAGATACAGTTTATATTCTGTAATTATTATAAGCAATGCGATAATAAAACTTTTTACTTTCAGGTAACTTTTTACTTTCAAGTTTTTAAGTTTCTATAGTAATAAATTTCCTAAAAGTGGAATTTCTGAGTCAGAATATAAACATCACTATTTTGATCAAAGCTATATTCTAAAGAAATTGTATTCATTTATACTTCCATAGCAATGAATGTGAATGCTTTATTCTTCACACACTTCACTATACTGTATGTAGAATTGTACATTACTATATTAATTTGCATTTCTATAGTTTTTAGTGAGTTTGAAGAATTTCACATATATACAAATCACGCAACCTTCCCATTAGTATGAACTGCCTACTTCTATTTGTTATTCATTTTCCACTGGATTCTTGTTTTCTTTTTAAATATATTTTTTAGTATGTGATTATAAGCTATTTACATATCCTATAAATGAATACATTCTCTTTCTATTTATGTGGGTTTATGGAGGAGCTTTCTCTCACCGTAAGCCTAGACAAAATAAAAGTTCCACTCAGAGAGTTTGAAATGTGTTTTAGTTTGAGGATTACAGTCTCACATTTGAAAAGTCAAATACATGAGAAACTCTACCTTGTAGCTGTTCTGGATAAAACAGATTTCTGTGCCGCATTTCCCAAATTTGTGGTGAGTAGAAAAAAATAACATTATCAAGATGAAAGATGTGGACCATGTGATGGAGAGAGCAATAAAAGAACTGAGGAAAGCAGCCAGATCCTTGGTGTGTACCAAGAATACTGCAGCCTGAACATGTCAAGCCTATTCATAAAAACACCCAATGTGAGGAAGAGTTAGCTTTAAACATCTTTCAGGCACAGAGAGTGCTACATCTCTTGCTCCTCTTCCATCCCCTTATTTCTCCTCCTCCCATTTTCTCAACCCGACCCATCTGCTGACTCTGAAAAGAAAGAAAAAAATTTATGGAGG
This sequence comes from Trachypithecus francoisi, assembly GCF_009764315.1. Classification (NCBI taxonomy): domain Eukaryota; kingdom Metazoa; phylum Chordata; class Mammalia; order Primates; family Cercopithecidae; genus Trachypithecus; species Trachypithecus francoisi. The sequence continues at coordinate 71,409,521 of NW_022681473.1, read as the reverse complement.
AGATATACTCCTGAAAAACAGAAAAAAAAATATTACTTTCATGCAGCTTACATACTAGTTGAGTGAAATGAACAATTGACAATAGGAAAAGCAAATGCTTAAAAAAAAGAATAAAAAAAAAGCATGAGTGACTGGGTGGTTATTTCAAATTGAATACTTAGAGGAAAACTCTGAGAAAACAATATCAAGAGGATGTCTGAATACCAAGGGCTTTTGGGGAAAATCTACATGGTCTAATATATTACATATTTTAAGAACATCTTTAGTCATCTATAAGAAAATAGGCTGTGAGTTTAGAAGAGAGGAAACCAGGTTATGTGAAATTTTTGAGGAGCAAATGAAGTCCTTTTTTAAAATTGTTATAAAGCACAGATAAGTATTTTAACACACTCCCCTCTTTCAAGCTTTTAGTGTGCAAGCATAACATTGATATGAAAACACTAATTGATAGTAACAAAAAAAGATATTTTCAGAAGAGACCCTTTTATGTATAAGCAAAAATCCTGAAAGTTACAATGCATATAACACCATGATACATGGAAAGAATAAAATTACTGCACTAGTAGAGTTTAGTTCAGTAATTGAGGGCAATTCAATACTACAAATAATTTTACTACATGCTTATCACAACAGTACACTTACTTTCTGAATAAAAAACTATTAAAGTAGGAACAGATAATTTCTAAACTTGATTTAATGTATGTATATGTGTGTGTGTGGTCTGTGTAGACATTGAGAATCATAGGAGCATGTTATGTATGTATCAAGTCACAGAACAGAATCGTGATACATTATGATAAATAGTAGAAACACCTCCTTACTAAATTATAAATGGGGTATCATTACTACTCTTAAAAAGTATTACTCTATATTCACTATTTAATTTGAATTAATAAAGAAACTAAATTAGACAAATATGTTTCTAAAAACCTGAAGTTATTTTTCCGTATATGATACAATTTTGTAAGTAGAAAATGCAAGAGAATCAACAGGTAAAAAAGGAAACCTATAGCAAACAGGAACAGTGAAGTGGCTGGATACTAAACACAAAATGTAGGATTCCTTCTTACTCTTTCACCATTCACACTGTTAATGTTCTTTAAAGTAAGAAAAAAAATTGTAGTCACTCTAGCATCCTGTTTTGATTTTCATCTCCCTAATGACAAATCAGGTTGAGCATTATTTTATATAGCTGTTAACCATATGTTTATCTTCTTTGGTGAGGTGTCTGTCCAAATATTTTGTCCATGTTCAATTGAATTCTTTATTTTGTTATTATTACATTTTAAAGGTTTTATTTATTTTAGATACGAGTCCTTTAACATAGATGTGTGTTATAAATATTCTTTCCAGTCTGTCCTTTGTTCCTTCATTCTCATAACAACAGCTTTGTAGGGCAGAAGTTTTAAATTTTAATAAAGCTCAAATTATCTAATTTTTCTTTAATGGTTCCTGATTTTTAGGTGTTATACCTAGAAACTTACCACACCAAAGGTTTGTTTGTGATATTTGTTTTGTGATTTGTTCATGTAGAAATGATAAATGCTTAAGGTGATGGGTATCCCAATTACTCTAATTAGATTATTACACACTGTGTGCTTATAGCAACATATTAGATTTGGGATTTATATACCATAAATATATAAACTAATATGTATCCATACTACCTACAAATGAAAATTTAGAAAAAGAAAGTTATTACTGATATAGTTGTATTCATATCTCCCATGTGTGTGATTATGTTTGATTCATTGCACCTGTTCTGTGTCCTTCCCTCTTTTCTTCTGATTTCATGGTTATTGTTAGCATTTTATGTGATCTAATTATTCGCCCTCTAATGTATTAATTATACTTACTTTTAGTTGTTGCACTAGTGTTTCTAATATACATTTTAACTTATCTTAGTCCACCTTTATTTAGCACTACATGTGTAGTACACATAGCTTATTGCATATTATCAATTTTTTCCAAGCTGTGTATGTTTTCTCATATATCTGTATGGTGTAATCACAACACATTGTTACCATTATTCCTCTTTACAAATAATTATATTTTGGATCAGTTAAGAATAATAAAAATTAAAGTATTTTATTTTACTTTTACATATTGCTTCAACTATACTCTTCTACTCCTACCTTTATGTAGTCTCCAATTTCTGACTTATCTCATTTTCCTTTTCCTTGACAAACTCATCTTAGCACTTCTTGCTGGCAGGTCTGTTACTCATAAAATTTCTCAGATTTTATTTATCTAAGAATATCATTATGTTCTGCTGAAAAGCAGTCAGAATGAAAGAACAAATTCTCCATTATCCTGTCTTTTGCTCTATTCAAATCTCCAATAAATTGGATGAGGCCCACCCACTTTGGAGAAGGCTTTATAAAGTCAGTCCATGGATTCAAATGTTAATGTTATCCAGAAACACCCTCAAAGACATACCCAGAATAATGTTTAACCAGACATCTGGCTGCCCTCTTCTACCAGTTAAGTTGTCACATAAAGTTAACCATCACAAGTCCATTCCTTGTCAACTTGGTACTTGTGTACATTTCCTAAAGCCATATTTAATCTCCAAATAAAGAATATAACAAGGACATAATTCCACCTAACATGATAGAACTCTCTTGACTATTACTAAAAATGCATTAACTTCTTCCCCAGAGTAGTAGTCTTTGAGTAAAGTTTACTCTTCTTGATATCCTATAACATAAATATTTAATGATATTTAAATATTTTTATAATAAATCAATATGTCTTGTGCTACATGATAAGGGAATAAAAAGAAAGGAAAATGAAGATATTTTCTATACACACGCACACACACATAAACTTATTTGTACCAAATTAAAAAAACCTCAGAACAATTATAGTCCTCAATTATGTAATTGATCACATTGTGATAGATGGTATTCTTTTAGAGAACAATCTCACTGAATATAGAATTCCAGATTAGTGGTTTTCCTTTCATTACCTTAAATGTTTGAACCATTCTCCATTCTCTTCATGCTTATATGGTTTCTGATGAGAAGTCTATTGTACTTGATCTTTTATAGCTCAGATGCTGCCTTTCTGTGGCTGCTTTCAAGATTTTCACATTGTCAGATTGTATGCAGTTTGAATATGAACTATGTAGATGTATTTTTGTTTTTGTTTGCTTGCTTTTTTGTTTATGACTTTGTATTTGTCCTGCTTGTGCACCTCTAAATTCTTGGATCTGTTATTTGCCGTCGTTCATTAATTTTGACACTTTCTTAGTCACTATTATTTCAAATACTTATTTTGTTTTAGGCTTTCTTTCTCTATTGTGATATTTCAGTTAAGCATATTACACCTTTTGAAGTTGCCTCATAGTTTGTAAATGTTCTGTTTGTTTTTTTTCCATTCCTTTTTCCCTTTCTATTTCTGGTTTGGAAGTTTTTATTGACAGGTCTTCAAGCTTGCTGATTGTTTCTTTGGCTATGTCATGTCTACTGATGAACACATAAAGGCATTTTCCCATTCTGCTATGATTTTGTTTTATTAGTATTTCATTTTTATTCTGTCTTAGAATTTCTTTTTATTCTTTCTATCACCCTTCCCACGTTATCCTCCTGTTCTTGTACGTTGTCCATTTTTTCCATTACAGTTTTGAACATATTAATTGGATTTTTTCAAATCTCTGGTACAATGCAAGTCATATTTGAGCCAGGCTATGCTGTTTGTTGCTTTAAACTGTGTTTGTTCACTTATTTTACATTTTGGCATGTTGTAATTTTTGTTGATTTTTAAAATCATATATGTGGTGTCACGGAATAGAAATTGGGCTAAAATAGGCCTTTAGTATAAATATTTATGTTAATCTGGCTAGTTTTTAGGCTATGTACAATGCTTGCTGTAGATAAAGGTACTAGAAGGTTCACATTTCTCTAATGTCATTGATTTAGCCTACTCCTTTGGATTTGAACTTCCCTACATATTCCTCTTTAAATAGAGTCAATGCTTTGCAGCTCTGCCAGCTGTAATCTACTGTTGTTATACTACAGCCCTGTTGGTGTGGTGATAAGGTTTTGGGAGAAAGGAAGAATTTTATATTCTTATGTTTAACTCTTCTTCTTTCATGGACACCAAATATTGGGAATGTGACCTTTCCAAGTTTTTCTCAGTGTTACAGCACTTTCCCTCTCCCTTTGTTGAAACAAGAAGGCTAATGGGGGCTTGAGTGAAACTCCCTTCTGCCAGTTGAGATAATACTCTGGAATAGTCTTTCTCCAAGGCAGGAAGAGTAGATGTTTGCTATGGAGCATTTTCTAGGCATATTTCACAATGACTATTTTTTTCCATTCCCTGCCTGAACCATGAGAAAATCATTCTTAGATCTTTACTGTGAGAGCTTCACGGGGTTCCTGAAGGTAAAACTAAAATACATAAAAATGTGAAGTTCTACCATGACTGAAGCCCCCAGTAGTTTATTAGTCTCGCACTACTTCACACTCACCACACTCAGCCTCCAGGATTCATCAAAATTACAACTTCAGTGGTACTGCAAGTGTCTAGACCACCAGTAATTTCTGTTCCAGGCCAATAGATTTCACTTTTCATTCTAGGGATTCATTCTCATCTCCAGGTTCTTAGGTGGCAATTTGCCCTGCAATCTGAGTTTTCCAGTAGGGTCCAGAAAAATTGATTGATTTTTAGTTTCAGACAGCAAGTTTGACCAACATAGTTGGCTTTCTTAAAGTTATTTTATCAGCGCTATGTATGTTCACTAATCTAATGCCTCAGTGGCATTTGTGCAGTGTGTCTGCAGTGTATAGTATGATGGAGAGAACTGGTAATAGATGAGAATTCTGAGGTAATTAGGGGACAGATCATTACAGCTCTTAATTGGCAATATTAAGTGGTTTTGAGTTTACTATAATGACGATAGCAATGGCTATTTGAAGAATTTTAAATAAGGCACTCTAACATTTGAAAAATCCCTTTTACTTACATGTGCAGAACTGATTCATCTGGGCAATACTTCATGTAAGATGGCCAAATAGAAAAATCATGTAGGAATTTAAGCAGAGGAAAGTAGCTGGGTTTTGCCCTAGTTGTTTTGTAGATGGTATCCATTTTAGCTAAGTAATAAGGTACACCTGATTCATGTTTTTTTGGTAGGATGGTGCCCTTGATTTGGAATATATTACTTAAAATTAATATATAATAACATTTGAATAGCTTAATTTTGATTTATGCTTATATTTGAGAAGGAAAACTGTGGTGTAGTCTTTCTACAACAATTTATCATTATTTAATTGTACAGGATTAGATTATTTCCCCCCTCCCGAAAAAAAAAAAAAATAGAAGGTAACTCACTCACAGAATCTGATGGAACATGTCTGTGTGCTCAGCTAAAAAAGTGTGTATTTTTCCAGTTTCTGATACAGCTCGGTTTCACAGTTTTAAGTCCAAGACCTGGACTGACAGCTTTGTGAAATAGCTCAACAGTGTAGTTGAGGGGTAGAGGATATCACTCTGTGGGTACAGATAGTTCTTGAGGTAGGACTCAGATGTTCTATTTGACGATATCTCCTTCCACCTCCATAATTTTGAAAATAAATGTTTATTATTGAATGAATGCTTGGCTTCAACTAGTTCAAAAAATAAAATTCATAGATGGCTACAAAGGGTAGGGTACAATGATAATCCTTTCTACCCACTTTTTCTATTTATAGGCAACTAAAACCTCAGAAAATGTAAGCACATTATCTTCGGTTATACATAGCTCCATACACAAGCCAGAAGTAAATGACATTTTAGTGAAAAAAATCATGTTTTGTTTTGGAGATAATTTTAAATTACAGCTTCACCATTTCTGTGTGATAATCATGGTTATTAAAAATTATTAAATTTTAGTTTTATCATTTGTATAATGATGAAAATAATTATACTTATCCTTCAGAATGTAGGATTTACATGAAACAACCTGCATAATATGTTTAAGTTTATTCTGGCACGCAGTAGGCACCTAATGTATTTTTTATTTGTTAATTATTATTATTCTTTAGGGGACAAATGTGTAGATGTAGACTCGAGATGTACTACCTAAAACAAGAAAACCTGAATTAGAGGGTTGACATTAAGCCAGACTACTGAAAGTATTAAGTCCAAGCCTAGGAAACTTTGATTATTTGACAAGGGCAAGAAATTAAAAATGCAAGGGCATAATGGAAGGGGAAAATGGTCGGGGGCATGCAATTAGCAGCAAAAGAGGAGTGAAGTAAAGAACACTTCAGTGACAGAGAAAATAGCATTGAACTACTTGGTTCCTGATATTGCAGGTAGTGATACAAGGTAGAGACTTCAGGGGTATAGTTCAGCGCTGACCCTGATTTTCTGGATTTTCTGATCCCCAACAATGAAGATACAACATTTATCAATAATGATTTATGAATATCATTGATATCTCTATACAGATATCTACAGATAACAGAAAATCAATTTGTGAAATTATACATACACACACACAAATAAATAAAATTCCACATATTAAAATGTTCAACATAAAGTCAGCATGATTTTCTCAGTAAAATGAAAGCCTCATGTTGTAATCTACCTTATATATTCTCATGTGAAATTCAGGTACTAGAATATAGTAAGGCATACAGAAATGATATTTCACAAAATTTAATAAATTTTAAGTATAAATCTTAGTGTAACATACAAAAAAGAAAACACTTCTTTCTTTAGAGAATGAGCCACTTAATGGTGACAGCATAACTGGTATATAGTTACTATCTTTTCTTTACAGATGAAGAAACTAAAGTCTTGAAAGGCAAGACATTTGCCCAAGATTCCTGTGAGAAAGAAGCAGAATCAGGACTGAAAGACTTATACTCAAATTCTGAATATAAAATGCAATGTTCTGTCTATAATCTTTCTATAATATACTTTTCTGCCTGACAGAGAAATTAACGATAGGAATGCCAATATGTTCAATACACATTGCATATTCAATACACATTTATCATGACTTGTTCATAGTCATTCCAGATTCTGACAGTCCAATGGGATGATACAAATTTATGACATGTAACTATATCTTTTGTAGTGAATACTTTTCTGGTTAAAATTATTTTGTCCTTGTTTTATTAAGTAGAAATGTTCAAAGTTAGTTTATTACTTGTTTATGTTTTGGTATCATCTTAATATTGTTTAGTGAGGAAAATATGCCTTTAAGAAGTAGCATAGAACAATAAATAGAACTCAAATTTTTAAATAAGAAATACTAGGGTTCACATCTCATTGTGGCCACTTTACTAGCAGTGTGAACTATGCAAACGTTCTAATATTTATATTCCTTTATTCATAAAATGGAAGAAACAATTCCATCAAATAGTTCTGAGAAATTTAATTTGAAGAACATATTTAAAGTATCTCAGAGAATTTGTAGCACATAGTAATAAACTAGTTTTATTTACCTTTATGTATGTTGTATTAGTCTGTTTTCAGTCTGCTGATGAAGACATACCCAAGACTAGGCAAATTACAAAAGAAAGAGGTTTACTTGGACTTACAGTTCCATGCAGCTAGAGACTCCTCACAATCATGGTGGAAGGCAAGGAGGAGCAAGTCCCTTCTTACATGTTTGGCAGCAGGAAAAGAGAGAATGAGGAAGATACAAAAGCAGAAACCCCTGATAAAACCATCAGATCTCATGAGACTTATTCACCATCACGAGAAAAGTGCAGGAAAGACGTACTCCCATAATTAAATCACCTCCCACCAGGACCCTCCCACAACACTTGGGAATTCAAGATGAGGTTTGGGTGGGGACACAGTGAAACCATATCCTATGTGTATCCCTCACCTTCGTATAGATGATAGCCCTTTAGCGTGTATGTTAGCATACAGATAAATAGCACTTTATCTGAAGGAGAAAAATAATTTTATTTCTAATAAAACACTTCTAGTACCCACTTTATTTTTCTAAAGCATTTGTTAACATGATTTACTTTTTGTCAGCTTTGCTCAAATACAGACAACCTCCAGATTTTAGAGGCTTACAGCAACAAAGATTTATTTATTTCTCATGTTACAATATATCTGGATGGCTGGCCAATGGTGACTGTGTTCTAGGCTCCAGCTTGTTTGCGGTTGTATCTCTGTTCCATGTGTATGGTCATTTAGAGACTTGGGCTTATAAAGAAACTGTCATAAGGGATATGTCTTATTTTCATGCTATTGGGAGTGTTAATTAGGCAAAATATTTAAAGAATAAAGTATTTTGGGACCTTTCTAGGAATTCTAATTTTCAATAATGACAATTTTTCCAAATGTTTTAAATTGAAGCTGAGGTGGCTTTCCTTCACTAAGTTGCATTTTAAAGTTATGCTCTGCTGTTTTATTGAAAGTCACGATCAGAATGAGCAACACAAATATGCTATTTCGAGAGCAATAATCATATTATTGCAGATATTCCGTCAGTTGGAATCTCTCTATAAAGTCACATATGAGAAATCTACTGAAATTCAGTCATATAAATAGTATGTTTTTTTTGACTGTTGGAGTTATTTACCTTCTGATTCATTTACTATTTTGCTTTGGCTATGAGGAAGCTCCAAAACAAATTTAGGTACTAAATTTGTTTAAATTTAGAATAAAAATAAGTCACTAAAATTATGTTGATCTTCATAGTTAGAACAGGTGGACATTTACTTCAGTTTAGCCCTTATTTTCTACTTGTGTATATATTCGGTGTATGTTTTATATACATACACATTCATATAGATTTGTTATTACTAACAGCCACTTATTTGTAGAAACAAATTATGTCTCTCTCTCTCTCTCACTGTCTCTCTCTCTCTCTATATATATACACACACATACACACACAGACAAAGTGTCTGAAATTTAGCAGAATAAATTTACCATAGCTTCTGATAATTAATTGGTTGACTTGTGAAAGGCTGTTACATATTTAAGTTGATTTTTCCCGTATGCAGATCACCAAATGATATAATAAGAACAAAAAAATCCCTGCTTTCTACCTTTTAATTTTTTTAACCAGTATAGTATTCTTAATGTAATCAGTATCATTAGGTATTTTCAAGTGAAAGGCTATGCATGCAATCTCTTCAGAGAAAACTGTTAATAGCTGTTAAAATAGAAGCCATTAAGAACTATAAATCATATTTATGATAATTCTAATGGCTATATCTTTCATTTGGGGCCTCAAATAATTAAGTTACTTACTTTGGGTTATGAAAGGAGAAAAAAGGAGAAAGAGAAGGTCCTTGGTCTTGAAGAGTATGTATGAGAAAAAGAATGGTTTGAAGACAGCATAAATTTTGGAGACAGGCCAACCTAGTTTGGAAGCTTAAGTTCTGCCAACTGTAAGAAATGTGAATTTAGACTGATTTAATAACCTCTGCAAATTTCAAATTAATTTTTATAAACTTTTTATTGATGTATAATATACACATAGTACAGTGCATAAGTCTTAAGTATAAAGACATCTAATGCTTGCATTTGTCTATATATAATTAACCATCACTTGAGTTAGAAAATTTACATCTGCGTGCCACTTCCCAGTCAATATACCTTATCTACTTGCCCAGAAGTGAGCAATGTTCTAAAATATTTGGTAATAAATTTGCATTTTATGTGTGTCTGCCTATGTGTATGTATACATATACATAATGCAATAAATTGATCTTAGTGTCTGACTCCTTTCATTTAATACTTTATTTATGAGGTTCATCCATTTTATTAAGTATACCGGTATTTTATTTTTATTAATGTATAATATTTCATTGTATAACTATACCACACTGTTTAGCCATTCTCTTGTTGGAGGGCATTTAGATTCTTTGTTTCCATTTGGATCTTTTTATGAATAAATTTGTTTTGAACTATTTCTCTCTATATATTGTTTTGTAGATCGTGGACTTGTAATCTCATTTTCATCAAATATATTCCTAAGAATTGGAAATGTGGGATCATAGAGATAGGAATATGTTAAGCTCAAATGGGTACTGTGGAATGGTTTTCAAAAGTAGTTGTGTTAAGGTACAGTCTCAGGAACAATGGAAGACAGTTCCATTTCCTTCGTATTTTTGTCCACACTTGACAGTATGAGTCCTTCTAATGAATGTCACTAAAAAGTGGTGTATTTATATCTCATTTTCATTGCAATTTGTATTTCTTAAAGTTTAATGTTGTGCACATTTTCATATAGAAGCCTCTAGATATCTTTTCTTAGGCAGAACTTCTTTTACATATCTTGCCCAATATTTGTATGATATTGTTGGTCTTATTTTAATTGATGCTTACTAATTATTTGTATGTTATCAATTTTAGTCATTTGTCAGATATGTGCAGTGATGCTATATTCTCAAAGTTTAGGGCTTGACTTTTCATATACAGTAGGTCCTCAAATAACATCATTTTGATCAATGTCATCTTATTATAACACTAATGAGAAAATAAAATTGATTTCCAGCTAGGGTTACTGTCTGTGTTGGCCTGTTCTCCCCATGTCTGCATGAGTTTTCTCCAGGTAACTAAATTCTTCTCTCATCCCCAAAATGTGCACGTTAGGTGAACTGGTGTGTATAAATGGTCCCAGCCTGAGTGAGGCTAGATGTGTGTGAGTGTTCCTACCATGGAATAGCATCCTATCCAAGATTAGTTTCTGTCTTGCACCCTGAGCTGCCAATAAGTTTCTGCCATCCATGACCCTGAGCTGGAATGATTGAGTTAATAGCTATCTTACTTGCTTTTAATTCCTCTTTCTTAAATGCATGCATTGTTCACATTTATTTCAATGTTTAATATCAGAAGCATTTTGGTCTCGTTTAGAAGTTTGGTGATGTTTTTGTGTCCAAAAATATGCAATAGGAACTTAACTCTTGTTTGTTTCAATTAAGTTATGTTAGAATTCATTTTGTTGTATGGTTTTTCAATTAAAGTCACAGTTTCCAAGAAGCTATCAACAATGTTAAGTGAGTACTTCTATACTAAACTGAAGCTATATGGTAGACAGATGTTCTTAATTTTAATGAAAGCTACCTTATTAATTTAATCATTTTTATATGTAGTAAATTTTGTGTCCTGCTTCAGAAACTGATGTGTACTGAAAAGTCAGAAAATATTTTTTCTAACAGTTTTAATATTCCACCTCTCACATTTAGACTTATGATACATGTCAACTTCAGTTATGTATATTGTACAAGGAAAAAGTCATGGTTCATTATTTTTCACTATACATATTCACTTTTTATAGGACATTTGTTAAAATCATCTAACCCTCCACTAAGTTACAGTGAAATCTATGCCTTAATTCAAGTAAATATTTAACTATGGGTGTGTTTCTTTATTAAGTTTAATTGGTTCATTTTTCTGTCTTTGGTCTAATACTCCACTGTCTCAGTAATTGTAGTTTTATGGTACAACTTAAATGTTGGTGCTGTAACTAAGTCAGATTTATTAGTTTTCAAGATAGAGAATCTAGACCATTCCAACTCATTTAGCTTTTCATATAAACTTTCAGTTCAGCTTGTTGATTTAAAAAAATACAAACTACAAATTTGATTGGAATTGCATTGAATGTATAGATAAATTTGGAGAGAATTGACAACTTTTTAGTAGAGTTACCTCTTCATTTATTTAGTGTTCTTTAATTTATCTGAGGAATATTTTAGAGAACTTTTAATGTAGAGGTCTGGAAAGCATTTTTTAAAAGTCATTAATAGATACATGATGTTTTGTGGTATATATATATATACACACACATATATACACACACACATATATATACACACACACACACATATATATATATATATATATATATTTTTTTTTTTTTTTTGAGATGAAGTCTCACACTGTCGCCCAGGCTGGAGTGCAGTAACGCAGTCTCGGCTCACTGCAAGCTCTGCCTCCCGGGTTCACGCCGTTCTCCTGCCTCAGCCTCCCAAGTAGCTGGGACTACAGGTGCCTGCCACCATACCCGGCTAATTTTTTGTATTTTTTAGTAGAGACGGGGTTTTACCGTGTTAGCCAGGATGGTCTCGATCTCCATGACCTTGTGACCCGCCCGCCTCGGCCTCCCAAAGTGGTGGGATTACAGTGTGAGCTATCAAACCCAACCTAAAGATATTTTTAAATTTTGTTTTCTATTTGCTTCTATCTGTTTGTTGAAATAGTATATAAAAACTCAGTTTATGTTTTGTACATTGATTGTATATTCAATGGACTAAAATTACTCATTTGTTCTAATAGGTTAATGGTACAGTAGTGTCCCCTTATCTGTGGTTTTACTTTCTGAGGTTTCAGTTACCTGCAGTCAACTGTGGTCCAAAAATACTAAATAGAAAATTCCAGAAATAAACAATCCCTAAGTTTTAGATTGTGTGTTGTTCTGAGTAGCATGATGAAATATTATGCCATCCTTTTCTGAAATCACCCATTTGTTAGTCACTTAGTAGCTGTCTTAGTTATTAGATTGACTGTCGTGGTATTGTGCTTGTGTTCAAGTAAGCCTTATTTTACTTTATAATGGCTCTAAAGCGCAAGAGTAGTGATGCTTACAATGCAGATATGCCGAAGAGAAACTGTAAAGTGCTTCCTTTAAGTGAAAAGGTGAAAGTTCTCTACATATTAACGAAATTTAAAAAAAAAAAAAAACTTATGCTGAGGTTGCTAAAAGCTTCTATAAGAAAAAGTCTGTTAAAGTGTGAAAAATTAAAAAACAAAAAGTGTGTATAATATAGATTGGGTACTATTTATGGTTGTTAAATATCCACTCGAGCTTGGGAACCTATGAAAGGAGGAAACTACTATGTAACTTTCATATTTTCTTTATGCAAATTCAGCTTATTTATAAATACAGGTTGACTATCCCTAATCTGAAAATCCAAAATCCAAATTACTCCAAAATCTGAAACTTTTTGAAAGCTGACATGTTGCTCAAAGGAAATGCTCAGTGGAACATTTTGAATTTCAGATTTTGGAATTATGCAGGCTCAATTGGGTAATGCAAATATTCCAAATCTGACAAAATTTGAAATTCAAAACAATTCTGTTTCCAGGCTTTTCAGATAAGTGATGTTCAACCTGTAATGACATTATTTACCTTTTTCTTTCTCATACATATACATTTTTAAATGTTTCCTAACATATAACAGTGGCTACACATTAATATTCAATAAATTAGGTTTTAATATCATCCTTTTTTTAGAAGTTCTGAGCTAGAAGAAAGTGTTATAAGGTACCATTAAATATGATATTAACTAAATTTTACAGACTGCTTTAGATTAGGAATATTTACTCTCAGCTATGCTGACAGTTTTTATCAAGAGCATGTATTGATATCATGATATGTGGTTTTTCTGTATCTCTTGAGATGATCCTATGGTTTTTATCCTTTATTCTGTTTAATGTAATGAATATTGCTTTGATTAGGTTTTGAATATTAAAACGTTCTCATATTTTTAGAATAAACCCTACTTGGTCATGGTGTATTATTGTTGGTACATTACCGGTTTTGGTTTGCTATTATTGGTTTAAGGCATTTGTGTCTATTCTCATGATAGATCTTGCAAAATGTGGTAAGTGTCTTAAGAGAAAAACTAGGTTTGTGTTTGAGGCAGGTAATCTTCCTCTCATTGTGCATCATTTCCCCAAACACTGAAAGAATTCAGGAGATTTCACTCTCACCATTTTCTGCATAAAGATTTCCATCTCAGCATATTAATGTAGAAAAATCTGGATACATATTTGAGGATTCTCCAGATTCCAGTATTTCATGTCAGCCTTTGTGACTCTCAAAGGTTCCACTGGTTTCTCTTTTTTTCCAAAATGGTTCCTGTCGTAATCCAAGCCAAGTTCTCATCCCTTGTCCAGAATTGGTATCTTTTCTCAGATAAAAACATTGCCAACAATATCTCGCTTAGGTAAGGGTAGGGCAAATTATCCAAATTTAAAAATTATCCAATCTAAGGACACTCAAAATACCTAATAAATTACCCAATTTAAATTAATAGTTAAGCTGGGAAATAACAAATTAATTAAATAGTAAAGATTTTGTGCATCACTATTAAATAGGAAATTTAAACTAAAACCTAGAAACAAATTTAGTTTGTTCATACATTTTACCACATTGTTATTGAGCACCTACCATGAATGTGACTCTAAACAAGGCAATGGGATATATGAAAGAGCAAAACATTGGCCTTGCTTTCATTGAACTCATAATTCATTAAGAAAAACAGTTATATAGTATTTCCACAAACACAACAATAAAATTATGCAAAAGGTACAAAGTTAATATGCTTATGAGAATAGATAGCTATATGGGATATGGGTATACAGGTCAGGATCCATGAATTTCATGATGTGTAAGCAGGGATTTCATAATTAAACACTTTTTTGCCAGAAAAGTAAGAGCAAGGATAACTCTTAAACAGATGGGAAAACATATACAAAACTATATAATGTAAAATATCTTAATGTTTTAGGAATTCTACGAAACTTACCATCATCTTAGTGGAAAGTTATATAGGGTATAAAGTTGGAGAGATCAACAATTACTAGATCCTAAGCCTTATACCCTATACTTAAAAAAAAGCAGGACTTATTAAAAATTTTAAACCTGAAATCATAAGATAAAGACAGAAAATGATAGAATGTAGACATATAATATAATATGAAAAGTAAAATCCCATTCCACCCACTCTTAAGTAAAATATGAATTCATAGATTTTGCCCTCAAGAAGCTTACATTCTAGTTGTGGAGATAAAACCAATATATAAAAACATATTAAGAAATAAGTAGTACTAACTTATGTATAACTGTCTTTAAAAGTAGTTGAAGGTCAAATTAGGGAGAAAATAGTAAAGATTGAAGCAATTAAAGAAGGAAATATCCACTATCCAAATGTTATAAATACATACAAATTTGACAATAGATGTGCAAAACATTTTACTCTGACATCTATAAATACTGTTGAAAGACATACAAAAAGTTCTAAATAAATAGAAAGAAACATCATATTCACGGTGAAAGACTTAATATTGTTAAGATTTCAATACTTTGTAAATATTCCCTAAATTGATCTATAATCTATGCAATCCCTTTTAAATAGCAGCTCTATTTTTGTTTTGTTGTTTTATTTTGGCAAAAATTCACAATATGGTCCTAAAATCTCATGGAAATATAAAGGACCCGGAGTAGGCAATCTTGAAAGAGAAAATAAAATATGAAAGACTCATACTTCAGAATTTCAAAACTTACTACAAATCTACACTTATCAAGGCAGCATGGTGTTGACAAAATTGACACATAGATCAACGGAAAAGAATTTAGAATCAATAGTTAAACTCTTGCATGCGTGATTGACTGGTTTTATACAAAGGTGCAGCAACAATTCTATTGATAAAAGTTCAGTGGAACTGAAACTGATAGGCAACACTAGGGATCTGAGACACAGAAAAGCCTAGAAAGAGAACAGAAATGTCGAAATGGGCGAGACTTTGAATTGGGCAAGGATAGTTGTATAGATTGCAGGGAGTGAGTAGTTGTTTTCAACATTGAAACAACATGAAATCAGGATCTGTGTTCAAATAGATTGCTATGAATATGGTTATTGGATTTAAAGCATAATTCAGTAGCTACCAACCCTAATTGCTTTAAACATCAGCATATGACTGTGCTATATTTCTATCATTTACTATGATTCATCTTTTCTGTAGGATTTCGTCAACTCTAACCTGGTCTATGCCAGTTTCTTTTATCCCTTTTTATATCCTCACAGCAGCTACCAGAAACTGAAAAAGGCATGACTCTCAAATTTAGCATGCCCAACAAAGAATTAGTGATTTACCAACAACTCTAACAGTTATTTTTTTTCTATTCTCTTACATTTCAATATATGGTACCACAACTCACACAGTTAGTCAGCTTAAAAAAAAAACAAAACAAAACCAAAAACAGTTAATTTTCCCTTTACTTCACCCTATACTCAGAACATGAGTAAATTCTGCCAATTGCCCTTCATAATGTAACTTTAATTTTTCTACTTACTCACTTTCTACCCTAGACTGACACCATAATATCTAATGTGGACAACTGTAGTAATATTCCACCTTGGTATCTCAGATATCCTTCCCACTCTGCAATGTAATCTCCACTTAGAAAACAGAGGAATAGTTTAAAAATACACATCAGACCATTATCACTCCCTTGTTTAAATTCTCTGATTGTTTCTTACTTCACTTATAATTAAATCTTAACTTTTCACCATGAAGTCTAAATCCCTGCATGAAACAGACTCTGCATGTAACAGTTGTTCTCTTCGTTCCAGCATCAGAACTCTTTTATGTCCCCAAGACTTTGAGCTTTCAATTCTTTTTTTCCTTGAGTTTCCACCCTTCATAACTATTCATGGCTAGGTTCTTTAAATGGTAAAGCCTCTGCTCAACTATCCTTACAGACACTCAATTTGGTCATTCATTCTAAAACATGAAAACTCCCATTCCATTGTGAATATTCCCTGTATTACCCTGTCATAGTCGCTTCATAGCACATAATACTATATACAATTTTGTTGTATACTTATAGTTTTATTTTTACCCCCTGTCCTTCCTCTACACACTCAAAAGAAATAATCCTGGCAAATGAAAGATGCTCATTAAATATTTTTAGAAGAATGACAATTCAAACTTATTTTAGCATTGCAGAGTAGGCTTCTATATACTGTCCCTTACATCAGTAAATTCATCCACCAATTTAGTATTCTAAATACACAAGCCTGCTTATCATAACTTTTCTCTCTAAACTGTCTTTTCCTTTGTACATGAAAAAGCCATCCCTTTGCATAGTGATGACATTATTATATCTAATGCCAGGCTCTAAACAAATCACTAAAAAAGTGAATAAGAACATTATTATTGGCTCAGGCTAGTCATTTAGAGTGACGGTTACTCACTTGTTCCCATTATGAACAATGGAATATGGGAAAAATAGCTGGGGGGTAGGATTAACCATGCCTGCTATAGACGCCACTGTAAGATAAAGAAAACATTGTATAATTGGCATATCAGTAGTAGAATTATAATTTATACAATTCAATTTTTTATTAGGCTAGAAACTTAGTGTAAATATTTATATTAAAAGGTCAGGAGGAGAGCTTGAAAACCTTGCTGGAAAAAATAACCTCTTCGTTACCATGCAGGAGTTCTTACTCTACAACACATCTGTGAGTTAAAAAAAATTTCTTTAAAATTTTAAAATCTCATTCTTCATGTAAGAATTCTGTTATTCTTTTATTATTTCCAGTGAGTCTTTGCCTACTGCTTTTGCACAGGAAATAAAAATACTTTATGTAGAATAAAATATGCTAATATCTGTGCTTGCAATTCCCATTTTTAAATTTGTATTCTTCACTGTTACTATAGAAAGAGACAAAGATTTTTCCACATACCTAATGTTTTTTGCTGTCTTATTCAGGCCTTCCAGAGTCAGCTGTGTTAGAAGAGAATCGAAAGTGGTAGTAAATACTGCTAAGATGTAATATAATCTCAGTGAAAAAACGATTTAGCTCCATCAGATATGTGGAATCTAAATATGTTCATATTCTTTGACCCAGTAATTCAAGTTTCACAAATACATCTTAAGAAATAATAGGATGAGGATAATGATTCACATGTAAAGATTTTCATTGCAGGGTTATTTATATTAAAGAATAAATTGGTAATGGCCTGACTATATAAAAGTAGAAGATTGGTTAAATAAACTATGATACATCCATAAAATGGAATACGATACTACTAATAAAAATTCTGTGCATTAGTAGTTAATGTCATGGAAAAACCCTCATAATAAATTATGTACCAAACGCTGGTTACAAAGATGTATGAACTGCAAAGTTCCAATTTTGTGGGAATAAATGTGTGTGTGTGTATGTGTGTGTGTGTGTAAGAGAAAGAGGTAGAAAAAAAAATTACAGTGATTTTTCTTACTGGCAACTTTTGATGTGTATGTTTTTTTGTAGTGTTTTCTAAATGTGTCTATTTGTGTGTTTGAGTGTATGTGTGTGTGTGACATTTTCTTTCAAACATAATACTGATTTGATGTTAGAAGGGAAGAATATCTTGCGTTTCACTAGCTGAATCCTTTTTATGCTGCAAGCAGCTCATTTCCATTCTGTGCCATTTCATTGTTTCACGTAAGCTGATCAATATATTTTGATGATGAATTTGGTATTTGTAATCACTTTCACCGTTCACTGTTGTGATGCTCACCATCTTTCTGGCCAAAGATCAAATTTATTAACTATGCTTCTCCAAATCCCTTATGTCACAGTCATGGGACACTCATGAGGCAAATAAGTAAAGGGAAATATCCAAGTTCCATACCTCATGAGTATTTATGGGGAGAGTTTCCATGGTCTAAAATAAAAGACTTATTTAAAATATGCATCATGTTCAGACCCAAGTTCCACTTGTGAGATTCTATCTTAAGAAATATATCTGGGCTTACATCAAACAGATTACCATTTGCTTTCTGTTGTTATTGCTTTCTGGGTTCCACTTAGGATAAACATCTTTATCTATCTCTGGGTCTTGAAGATATTCTTCTCTGTTTCTTACTAAAATTTTATAATTCTAGCTTTTCCATTTACGTGTGTGATCCACCTTTAATCTATTTTGTAAAAATGTGAGAAACGTGTGGAAATCCGCTTTTAAATGCCAATAACCAATTGTTCCAGCATCAGTTATTGAATCAATATTGAATACATTGGTGGCTTTGTCGAAATTATAAATGTGGGTCTATATATGGATTCAATTTTTTCTGTTTTTCAATTGCTATGCAAATATAAAACTATCTTTATTACTGTACTTTAAAGTATAATATTGTAGCTTTATGATTACTGTAGCTTTCTAAAAATCAATGTACTACAGCTGCATAGGGCTGAAGTCAAGTAGCGTGTGAACTTTGACTTCATCATTCTTTTTTACAAGTTTCAGAGTTAGCTTTTCAATTCCTATTAAAAACTCAGTAGTGATTATTATTGAGATTATATAAAATCTACAGGCTAACTAGGGGATAATTTCACATTATAGATATTTAGCTTCCCAATCCATGATCACCTTATATTTCCCTTTTACTTAGGGCTAACTTAACAGCATTTTGGGTTTTTCATTGTGGTGGTTTTGACCAACATTTGTGAAATTTATTTCACTGTACATTTTACATTCTGAAGCTATCTTACATGGAATTTAAAAATATAATTTCCAACCATTTCTAGTATATATAACTAAAATTGACATTTTAAAAGTAAATTTCATCCTGAAACTTTGCTAACTGCTTATTAATTTAGAAATTTCTGTGGTTATCCCTTAGGATTTTCTCTATAAACCATTATGTCCTTGACCAGGAACCGTTTTAACACATCCATTCTCATCTTAACACTTTTCATTTCCTTTTCGGTTTCCTTTAGCCCTCAGTGCAGTTGTAAATAGAATGGCTAGGAGAGAAGCAGAATAACCCAAATGTTCATCAATAAGTGAATAGAAAAGTAATTTACAATATATTCACATAATAGAATACCACTCAGCAATAAAAAAACGAGTTGTTGGTAAACACAACAATGTGCTTAAGTCGCAATATCATTTTTGTGAATGAAAGAAGTCAGAAAAAGCACATACATACAGTATGATTTAATTTATATAATATTTTGGAAAATGTAACTCATCTATAGTGACAAAAAGCAGATTTTTGGTTGCCTGATGCTGCAAGAAGCCCTGTATATGCAAAAGCAGGATGCAAGGAATGCAAAAAGGCACAAGAAAACATTGCAGGGGGGATCAAAGGTATATTTAATTTCTTGATTGCAGTGACAGTTTCCACTTATGATGTCAGCATATTTCAAATTTTACACTTTAATGTTTATGATGAGTCAATTGCAAATTTATATAGGTTTACCTGTCTTAAAAATGAAACTACTGGACTTTGAAAACATTTTCAAAACAATTAAAATAAATAAATAAATAAATAAATAAATAAATCAGGAAAAAAAAGGAAAAGGAAAATCAAAACAGAAATTGAAGTTTGTTTTCTTTCCTGACAAGATAAAGGATTGGAGGCTTTCAGTGTGCTTCAGCCACTTGGAAATAGCAAAATAGTGTGTAAAGATAAACTCTGTGAGCTTTAGTTCAAGAAAGAAAATAGGAATTCACTGGTATAGTGAAGGACACCTAAGACCCTAGGAAAAAGAAGGTGGATAAGCAGCCCCGTGACAGTGCAGTTGATAAAGTGAATGGAGCCCCAGCACATGAGAAAGGCATCCAGTCTTCCTCTGTGTCTCTCCTTTACACTAGTCATCCATGCAGTCCAGGCAAAGGGAGAGCATCCTGTTTCTTGGAAGCACAGGAGATAGCTTGAAGAAAGACTGAGAGAGAGAAAGGAAAAAAGACAATGGGGAAATGCTGCAGGCATTTTCCCAGAACTGGGGCTGAGAGGACACCATTTTTAATCTGGTCTCACACTAAGTCAGTCATTGTTTGGTGACTGGGCAATGGCAGCCTCTGTAGACATTTAAGTATTAGGCCAGAGATTGGAGCACTTGTTCTGGAGCAGAGGAAGGGTCCCCACAGCCAGAATTGAGTAGTCAGTGTGGAGAGCACCCTGACAGTAGGCGTTAGAATTAGGCTGTCCCCTCCAATAGAATTGTAGTGTTGCTGATGTTGAGGTTTCATATGGGCAGTATGACTTTCAACTAAGAACAGTTCTGCAACCTGGAACTGGTCTGCATGTGTCAATGCTGAGTGCATCAGCCTGCTCCCTTGGTCAGTTTGGGGACAGTGCTCCACTAGCTCTGAGAAAAGGGAGGGAGGCAGATCCCAATCCCTGTTAGATCTAACCCTTAGAGTGGGCTACCCCTAAGGAGTAGAGCACAGCCTTACACAGCCTTCTTTAGATAAAAGGAAACATGAGCACAATGCCAGCCACTGAACGGGGCAACACCAAAGCCCAGAAATGGACATGGAGAGGGCTAGCTATTGCTCCCCTGCCCACCTCCACAATGCACAGATGGGGCATGGTGACATGGTTTGGATTTGCGCCTCTGCCCAAATCTTATGTCAAATTGTAATCTCCAATGTTGAGGGGCCTGGTGGGAGGTGATTGGATCATGGGAGTGGACTTCCCCTATGCTGTTCTTCTGATATTAAGTTCTAATGAGACCTGGTTTTTAAAAAGTGTGTAATATTCCTTTTTCTTTCTTCCTCCTGCTCATGTAGTACATGCCAGATTCCCCTATGCCTTTTGCCATGATCGTAAGTTTCCTGAGGCCTCCCTAAAAGCAGAACCCTGTACAGCCTGCAGAACAATATGCTAATTAAACCTCTTTTGTTTATAAATTACCCAGTCTCAGGTATTTCTTTATAGCAGTGCAAGAGTACACTAATACAGAAAAGTGGTTCCAGGACAATGGAATATTGCTATAAAGATACCTAGAAATGTGGAAACAACTTTGGGACTGGATAATGGGCAGAGGGTGGAAGAGTGTGAAGCGCTCAGAGAAAGAAAGATGAAGGAAAGTTTGGAACTTTCTAGAAACTTGTTAAATTGTTGTGACCAAAATGTTGATAGTGATACGGAAAATGAAGTCCAGGTTGAGGAGGTGTCAGATGGAGATGAGGAACTTATGGAGCTGGAGCAAAGGTCACTTTTGTTATGCATTTGTAAAGAAGTTGGAGGCATTTGTCCCTGCCCTAGAGATCCGTGGATCTTTGAACTTGAGAGAGTTGATTTAGGGTATCAAGCAGAAGAAATTCCTAAGCAGCAAAGTGTTCAAGATGTAGCCAGGCTGCTTCTAACAGCATAATCTCATATGCATGAGCAAAGAGATGATCTGAAACTGGAACTTATATTTAAAAGGGAAGAAGAGTATAAAAATTTGGAAAATTTGCAGCCAAGCCATGTGGTAGAAAAGAAAAAATCCATTTTCTGGAGAGAAATTCAAGTCAGCTGCAGCAATTTGTAAAAACAAAGGGGAACAAAGTGTTAATAGTCAAGAAAATGGGGGAAAGGCCTTAACGGGATTTCAGAGATGTTTGCAGCAGCCCGTACCATCACAAACCTGAAGCCCTGGGAGGGAAGAATAGTTTCCTGGTCAGGAAGCTGCCCAGGTCCCCACCACCCTGCACAACCTTGGGAAACTGCTCACTGCATCTCAGCTATTTCACCTCCTGCCATGGCTAAAAGGGCCCCTAATACATCTTAGGCTTCTGTTCCAGAGGGTTCAAGCCATAAACCTTGGTGGCTTCCACATGGTGTTAAGCCTGCAGGTGCACAGAGGACAAGAATTGGGGCTTGGGAGCCTCTGACTAGGTTTCAGATGTATGGAAATGCCTGGCAGTTCAGGCAGAAGTATGCTCCAGGGGTGGAGCCCTCACAAAGAACCTCTACTAGTGCAGTGCAGAGGGGAAATGTGGGGTTGGAGTACCCACACAGAGTCCCCACTGGGACACTGCCTAGTGACGCTGTGAGAAGAGGGCCACAGTCATCCAGATCCCAGAATGGTAGACCCACTGCCAGCTTGCACCATGCACCTGGAAAACATGCAGGCACTCAACACCAGCTCA
Source organism: Trachypithecus francoisi (assembly GCF_009764315.1). Taxonomy (NCBI): domain Eukaryota; kingdom Metazoa; phylum Chordata; class Mammalia; order Primates; family Cercopithecidae; genus Trachypithecus; species Trachypithecus francoisi. The sequence continues at coordinate 71,386,907 of NW_022681473.1, read as the reverse complement.
TGAAAGCAGCTGCAGGAGTTGTACCCTACAGAACCACAGGGGCATAGCTTCCCAAAGCCTTGGAAGCCCACCCTTTGCATTAGTGTTGCCTGGATGTTAGACATGGAGTCAGTGGAGATTATTTTGGAGCTTTGAGATTTAATGACTTCCCTGCTGGGTTTCAGATGTGCATGAGGACTGTAACCCCTTTGTTTTGGCTGATTTTTCCCTTTTGGAAAGGGCGTATTTACCCAATGTCTGTACCCCTACTATATTTTGTATTTTGGAAGTAACTAACTTGTTTTTTTTTTTTTTTTTTTGAGACGGAGTCCCGCTCTGTCGCCCAGGCTGGAGTACAGTGGCTGGATCTCAGCTCACTGCAAGTTCCGCCTCCCGGGTTTACGCCATTCTCCTGCCTCAGCCTCCCGAGTAGCTGGGACTACAGGCGCCCGCCACCTCGCCCGGCTAGTTTTTTGTAGTTTTTAGTAGAGACGGGGTTTCACCGTGTTAGCCAGGATGGTCTCGATCTCCTGACCTCGTGATCCGCCCATCTCGGCCTCCCAAAGTGCTGGGATTACAGGCTTGAGCCACCGCGCCCGGCCCTAACTTGTTTTTTAACAGAAGGGGCTTGTCTTTTCTCAGATAAGACTTTGGACTGTGGACTTTCAAATTAATGGTGAAATGAGTTAAGATGGGTGACTGTTGAGAAAGGATGATGCTATTTTGCAATGTGAGAAAGAGATGAGATTTGGGAAGGGCCAGATGCAGAATGATAGGATTTGAATTTATGTCCCAGTCCACATCTCATGTTGAATTGTGATCTCCCATGTTGGAGGAAGAGCCTGGTGGAAGGTGATTACATCTTGGGGGTGGACTTCCCTCATGCTGTTATCATAATAGTGACTGAGTTCTCATGAGATCTGGTAGTTTAAAAGTGTGTAGCACATTTTCCTTCCCTCTATTCCTCTTTTTCAGGCCATTGAAGTAGTGCCATCTTTCTCTTTGCCTTCTGTCATAATTGTAAGTTTCCCGAGGCCTCCCAAGAAACATAAGCCTCTACAGCCTGCAGAACCATGAGCCAATTAAATCTCTTTTCCTTATAAATTACCCAGTCTCAGGTATTTCTTTATAGCAGTGCAAGAACAGACTAATACACCTGGGGCATGTGGGCCAAAGGATTCAACTTCTTGGGCTTCTCCAGTAGCTCCACTCCTGCCAAAAGTGAACAGCACTTGGGGAGGGCACTTCTCATGCTTCTCCATCACCTCCACCACCCACAGCCAGCACTCACAGCCAGAACCTTCTACCAGCTCCTACTGATAATGTCATCTACAGGTATGCAGCTGGAATTACACCACCAAACAAAAATTGATTGTTACACCAAGTAAAATCTTTGAAAGGCACCTTTTGAGTATATCTGCAACAAAGGGATCTACATGTAACAAAGGCCCTCTGAAAACATCCAGAAATAAAACCAATCAATTATGCAAAACGTACTGCACAGTCATAGTATCATGGAAAAATGTCCCATCCAAATGACAGCAAATTCAAGAAAAAAAAAAAAAAAAAAGACACATCAGTTCCCTCAGATGAGAAGGAACCAGCAAAACAACTCCCACATACAGAAAGCTAGAGTTTTTTTAAATCACTTCCAAAGGATTGCAGTAGCTTCCTTTCAATGGATCCTAAAGAGAATGACATATCTGAAATGACAGAAAGAGAATTCAAAATAGATGAAAAGAAAACTCAGAGGAATCCAAGAGAAAGCTGAAATCAAACACAAAGAAAACAGAAAAATGATTCCAGATTTGAAAGACAACACAGCTATATTAAGAAAGAACCAAGAGAACCTCTGGTATTAAAAATTTTACTATAGGAATTTCAAACTACATTTGGAAGCCTTAACAGCAGACTAGACCAAGCAGAAAGAAATAATTTTCAAGCCTGAGGAATAATCTTTTGAATCTACCAAGTCAGACCAAATAAAAAGAAAAAAGAAAAAAATGAATTTGAAAAAAACTTTAAGAAATGTGAGATTATGTAAAGCAATTACGTCTCTGATTTATTGACATTCTTGAATGAAAAGAAGAGAAAGTAAGCAACTTGAAAAAGATATTTGAGAATACAATTCAGGAAAATTTCCCCACTTTTATTAGAGAAGTCAACATGGAGATATAAGACATCTAGAAAACTTCTTCAAGATTCTGTACATGACAACCATCTGAAATGCACATAGACACAGAGTATCTGTGAGAAACAGAATATCTTAAAGGCAGTTAGAGAAAAGGGAAAAGTTACCTACAAAAGGAAACTCATCAGACTAACAGTGGACTTCTGAGCAGAAACCTTACAGGCAAGAAGAAATTGGAGATTTATTGTTAGCATTCTGAAATCAGATAAATGCCTTCCAAGAATTTCATATCCTGCCAGACTAACCTTCACAAATGAAGGCGAAATAAAATTTTTCCCAGACAAGCAGTCACTATGGGAATTTGTCACCATCAGAATGAATCTACAGGAGATGCTTAAGGGAGTTTTAAACATGAAAATGAAAGAATAATACTCGCTACCATAAAACCACATGTAAGCTCATAGCCCATGGACCTATAAAGCAACTACTCAATCAAGACTACAAAGTAGTATATAGTATCCTATGACGTGAAAAAAATACTACTATATAGTATTCTATTACATGAAAAAAATCTAACATATCATATTACCCTTTAACAAAAAATAGCCTATGTGCTCTAATTAAAAGACATGAAGTGGCAAATTGGATTTTAAAAAATCTAACCACCTGCTGTCTTCAAGAGACCTATCTCACATGCGATGCCACTCATAGGGATAAGTAAAAAAAAAAAAAAATAGAGAAAGATCTATCATACAAGTGGAAAACACAAAGAGCAGGGGTTGCTATTCGTGTATCATATAAGATATACTTTAAACCAGCAACAGTTAAAAAAAAAAAAAGAGGAAGAGCATTCCATAATGATAAGTGATTGAATTAAACAAAAATATTTAACTATCTTAAATACATATGCACTGAACAGTGAAACACCCAGATTTCTAAAACAATTACTTCTAGACCGAGGGAAAGACAGACACACATTAATAGTTGAACACTTCAGCATACCACTGATGACATTAGACCAATTATCAAGGCAGAGAACTAATAAAATAATCTGAAATTAAATTTGATGCTTGAACAATTGGACCTGATAGACATCTACATAATAATCTGTCCAAAAGCTACACAGTATATATTATTCTCATCTGCACACAGAACATACTTTAATATTGATCACATATTCAGTCATAAGGTGAATCTCAACAATTTCAAAAAAATTGAAATCATACCAAGCATACTGGAATAGTGGAATACAAATAGTGAAATGAAAATAGAAATCAATACCAAGAGGAACTCTTAAAACCACACATTTACATGGAAACTAAAGTTCATGACTGACTTTTGGGGTAAACAAATAAAGGCAGAAATTTAAAAAAAAATCCTTGAAACAAATGAAAATAGAGATGCAACATACTAAAACCTCTAGGATCTGGTAAAAACAGTGTGAAGAGAAAGTTTATTGCACTAAATGCCTACATCGAGAAAACAGATCTGAAACTAGCAATCTAACATCACATCTAAAGTAACTAGAAAAGCAAGAACAAAGTAATCACAAAGTTAGCAGAAGGAAAGGGATAATAACTAACATCACAGCAGAACAAAATGAAATGGTACCAAAATATATATGAAAAATTAATACAATAAAAAATTGGTTGTTTAAAAGGATAAACAAGATCAATAGACTACTAGCTAGATTAACAAAGAAAAAATAGGAGATCTAAATAAGCACAATCAGAAATAACAAAAGCGACATAACAACGGGTCCCACAAAGATACAAAAGACTCTCAGAGATTAATATAAACTCTTCTAGGCACACAAACTTGAAAACCTAGAGAAAATGGATAAATTCGTAGAAACACACAAACTTCTGCGACTGAATCAGGAAGAAATGGAGACTCAATAAGATTTTTGGAAATTGAATCAGTAATAAAATACCTGTCGACCAAAAAAATCCCTGTACCACATGGATTCACTAATGAATCCAAACATATAAAGAAGAGCTGTTAGTAATACTACTGAAATTATTCCAAAATATTGAAGAGGAGGAATTCCTCCCTAACTTATTCTATAAAACTAATATGGTCCTGACACCAAAATCTGGCAAACATACAACAACTAAAAACTGCAGCCAATATGCTTGATGAACATAGACACAAAAATCCAACCCTGCTCCCCACCTCCCCCCCAAAAAAAACTACGTGCAAATCAAATCCAGAAACACATCAAAAAGTTAATTCACAGCGATCAAGTATGCTTTATTCCTGGGATACAAGGTGGCTTCAACCTATGCCAATAAATGTGACTTACACCATAAAAAGAATTAGAAGTAACAAAACAATAATCACCTTAACAGATGCAGAAAAAGCATTTAATAAATTTCCAAATTCCTTTATGATTAAAATTCTCAACAAACTAGGAATCAAAGGAATACATGTCAAAACAATAACAGCCATCTATGGCAAACACACAAAAATCATAACTCTGAATAAGCCAAGCCTTGAAGCATTTCCCACAAAACTGAAACAAGACAAGAATGTCTACTCTCACCATTCCTACTCAATATAGTACTAGAAGTCCTAGCCAGAGCAATGAGGCAATAGAAAGAAATGAGTGGCATCTAAATAGGAAAAGAGGACATCAAATTATCTCTCTTCTCTGATGATATCATTCTATGCCTAGAAAACCCTAAAGACTTCACAAAAAGACTCACAGACGTGATAAATGATTTCAGTAAAGTTATAGGATACAAAATAAATGTGAAAAAAAGCAGTAGCATTTCTGTACATCCATATGTTTAAGCTGAGAACCAAATCAAGAATGTAATCCCATTTACAATAACCATGAAAGAAATAATATAACTAAGAATGCATATGATCAAAGAGGTGAAAGAACTCTAAAAAAAAAGAACTACAAAACACAGCTGAAAGAAATCATAGACAAATAAATGGAAAACCATTCCATGCTCATGAGTTGGAGAAATCAATATTATTAAAATGTCCACATTACGCAAAGCAATCTACAGAGTCACCAATATTCCTATCAAATGACTGATGTTATTCATTACAGAATTAGGTAGAAACGTTTCTGACATTCATATGGAAAAAATCCAAATGGCCAAAGCAATCCTAGACAAAAAGGACAAAACTGGAGGCATCAGATTATCTGACTTCAAACTATACTACAAAGCTACAGTTACCAAAACAGCATGGTACTGGCACAGAAATAGACACATAAACCATGGAACAGAATAGAGAATTCAGAAATAAAGCCATGCACATACAACCAACCAATCTTTGATGAAGCTGACAAAAATAATTAATGGGGATAGAACACCCTATTCAATAAATGATGCTGGGAAACTTAGCCATAAGCAGAAGGATGAAACTGGACCCCTACCTCTCACCCTATACAAAAATTAACTCGAGATGGATTACAGATAAGATGTAAGGCCTGAAACTATACAAATCTTAGAAGAAAATCTTAAGAAAATACTCTTTTGGACATCAGCAAAGGCAAATAATTTATCACTAAGACCTCAAGAGCAATAGAAACAAAACCAAAAATTGACAAGTGTGACCAAATTAAATAACTCTACACAGAAAAAGAAACTATCAACAGAGTGAACAGACAACCTACAGAATGGAGAGAAATATTTGCAAACAGTGCATCTCACAAAAGACTAACATCCAGAATCTATAAGGAACTTAATTCCACAAGAAAAAACAAACATCTCCATTAAAAAGTGGGCAAAGGACATGAAAAAACACTTCTCAAAAGAAGACATATAAGTTGCCATTAAACATATGAAAAAGTGGTCAGCATTGCTAATCGTTGGAGAAATACAAACCAAAACCACAGAAAGATACCATCTCACACGAGTGAGAATGGCTGTTATTAAAAAGTCAAAAAATAACAGATGTTGGGTAGGTTGCGAGGAAAAGGGAATGCTTATACACTGTTTGTGGAAGTTCAAACTGGTTCAGCCCCTGTGTAAAGCAATTTTAATATTTCTCAAATAAGCAAATACGGAACTACCACTTGACACAGCAATCTCATTACTGTGTATGGACCCAAAGGAAAATAAATTATTCTACCAAAAAAACACCACACTCCTATGTTTATTGTAGCACTATTTGCAATGCAAGTATATAGAATCAATCTAAGTGTTCATCAACGGCAGATTTCATAAAGAAAATGTAGTACACGTATAATATGAAATACAACTCAGCCATAACAAGGAATAAAATAAAGTCCTTTGCAGCAATGTGGATGCAGTTGGAGGACATTATCCTAAAAAACTCAATGCAGAAATAGAAAACCAAATATCGTATATTCTCACTTATAAGTGGGAGCTAAGCATTGAGTACACAGGAACATAAAAATGAGTGCAGTAGACACTGGGGACTCCAAACGGGGATGGAGGGAGAGAGGCAAGGGCCAAAAACTGCCTATTGGGTACCATGTTCACTGTTTGAGTGACTGGCTGAACAGAAGCCCAAGCCTCTGCATAACACAATATACCCTTGTAATAAATGTGCACATGCACGTATCTCCTGAATCTAAAATTTTTTTTAAATATAGAAATTAAGAACGCATAATCAATATTCAAAAAGCTACATATCAAAATTTATGGACTTTATTTAAAGTAGCAATTAGAACTAATTTTACATGCGTACAATAATAAAATAAGAATAAATATGTTAAAATTTTAACTCATAAAACTAGTAACAAAAAGTGAACCAAACAAAAGTACACCGAAGAAAAAATGAAGATAAAAACTAAAACTGGGCCGGGCGCGGTGGCTCAAGCCTGTAATCCCAGCACTTTGGGAGGCCGAGACGGGCGGATCACGAGGTCAGGAGATCGAGACCATCCTGGCTAACACGGTGAAACTCCGTCTCTACTAAAGATACAAAAACTAGCCAGGTGAGGTGGCGGGCGCCTGTAGTCCCAGCTACTCGGGAGGCTGAGGCAGGAGAATGGCGTAAACCCGGGAGGCGGAGCTTGCAGTGAGCTGAGATCCGGCCACTGCACTCCAGTCCGGGCGACAGAGCGAGACTCCGCCTCAAAAAAACAAACAAACAAACAAACAAACAAACAAACAAAAACTAAAACTGATGAGGCAAAGGACAGAAAAAAAAAACCAAATTAATAAATTAAAATTGTATTTCTTTAAATAAGACCACACAAGATGTAAATCTAATCATGAAAAAGTAGGAAACACAAAAGTAGACTTAACTTTTGATAAGGAAGAATTGGAAACCAGTAAGTGAACATACGCACACATAAAAACACATTTGAAAACCTAGAAAATAGATAATTTCTTAGAAAAATGCTATTTATTAAATTAACTACAGTAGTAGTGAGACATAAACAGATCAGTATTCGGATGACAAACGCATAAAATTATCAAGGAACTACTCCTTAAAAAACCACTAGGTTTCCACAGAGGAAAAAACAATGTAGTTTTCACAGGAAAACCTTAAAAACATTTCAAGCCCAGACAATACAAATGCTACATAAATTATCTCAGAGCATAGAAAATAAGAGGAAACTTCCAGTTTCTTTTTATGATGCAGATATTGCATTGATACCCAAGCCTGATAGCAATAACCTTAAGACATAGATGAATGTCCCTTAGAAATTTAAAAATCTTAAATAAATTATTAGTGGACACATTTGAACACAGTAAAAAACGTGTTCGGCAATTCTTGCATTGCTGTGAAGAAATACTTGAGGCTCTGTAATTTATCTTAAAAAATGATTTAATTTGGTTCACAGTTCTGCATGCCATACAGGCATCAACATCTGTTCGACTCCTGATAAGGGCCTCAGAAAGCTCACGATCATAGCAGATGGCAAAAGGGAGCTAGCGTATCACACAGCGAGAGCAGGAGTAAGCAGTAGAGGAAAGGTGCCATGCACCTTTAAACAACTTGCTCTCACATGAACTCACTCATCGCCAGGGGATAGCACTAAGCCATTCATGAGGGATTCACCCCATGACACAAACACCTCACACCAGGCCCCACCTCCAACAGTGGGGATTACATTTCAACATGAGATTTGGAAGGGACAAATATCCAAACCATATGAGAAAATAATGCGTTATAAATTATACCAAGAATGCAATGATTGTTTATTATATTGAAAATCTATTATTATAATTCACCATAATTTACATGATATCCATATGGTTGATGGAAAAGGTTTCAACATAATTCAGCATAACAAATAATAAATAATTCATATTATATATAAATAATGCAGAATATATATATATACAGAGAGAGAGAGAGAGAGAGTCTCAATGCCAGCCTTGTGCTAGAATGTAAAATCCTAAAAACACCCATGATTTAAAAATTAAACAAGCAATAAAAAAACTAAAAATATAAAAATTGAGAAAGAATAAATAGAATTAACTCAGTTTACAGGTTGCATGATAGTATACGTGGAAAAGCTTTGAGAATCAATAATAAAAATCATCTCAAATGATTTCAATAAGGTAGTGGGGTACTATATTAACACCTAAAAATTGATAGCATTCCTATTCACAAATAAGAACCAATTAGGTAGTAAAATTGATAAAATAATTCCAAAGCAAAACAACAAAAATATAAAACATTTATAAATAAAGTTAAAAAAAAACTATATTAAATGGAGAACACTATAAAACACCCCTGAACATCACACATGTAGACTTGGAGAAAGAGAAAGACATCCCTTCTTCATAGTTAGAATGATTTTATATTACGAAGATTTAGGTCTTCCTAAGTGTACTTATAAATTTAATGTGACTTAACAAAAAAATTGTAATGAGAATTTTATAGAGCTAAACATCTTACAGTTTCTGTGAAAAAATAAGCACATAAATTTACTGTAGAAATGCTGAAAAGAAAGAGCTATAAGGAGTGATTAAACCGCATAGATATTAAAACACATTATAATATATTTATAGGAAATACAATGTAGTATTGGTGTTTGAATAGAGAGACAAACTGACTGATGCAATAAAATAGAAAGTCCAAAAATAGACCAACCATATTTATAAATACAGTTTATAAGGAATCTCCATTTGAAATCACTGGGCAAAGATTGCATGTTTAATCATTCTTGTTGGGACAACTAAAAAGTTATTTGGAACAATATATCTAATTAGACGTATTCCTCATACCATGTACAAGAATAAGCTCCAAATTGATCATTATTTTTTGGGTAGTCATCTAATCTGTTGCATGTATCAATAATGCATTTTTATTTCTGGGGAACATATAATGGTATATGTATATATATAATTTTTGTGTCTGTCTATATGAGGGACAACAGTCTGTAGGGATTTGTGTGTGTGTGTGTGTTTCCTTTACCTGGTTTGGTGACAGGGTAATTCTAACCTTACAAAATAGATTGGGGGTGTTCTACCCTCTTCTATTTTTCTGAAAGAGATTGTGTAGAATGGGCGTTGATTACTATTTTAACATTTGCAACCCATGAATCCTTTCTGATCAAGGAGAAAAAAACAGAGAGGGAGAAAGCCAGAGAGAAGAGAAAGCAAGAGAAAGAGAGGAGAGAGATGTCAGAAAATGGAGGGATCTTCTTAACAATGGAATATGTAGTGTCCTATGGATGTGGAGAGAATTTGAGTTGGAAAATTATTATTTTGCAAGCATCATATTATCAATTAATTGTAAATATAATGGGAAACTATGATTCCAGTTTTTGCTCTTTTCCACCACATTGTATTTCTTGATTTGAATTTGGTCTGATATTGCTAATGGAAGACTTTAATTTGAGGGAAGGAAATGTCATCTTAGATTTTCAGCTTTTTATAGAGATAGGACATGATAGATGGGTGCATATGTTCTCCTGTGGCTTTTCAAATGGGTCACCTGTAGACTCTGAAATCATAGGTACGGATATTTGCATGACCTTAAAGTGTTTTCCTACAGGTCACTTAATAGTTAAAAGGGAAAAAAAAGTATTTATATGGCGTAGAAATAAAAGCAAACATATGATTATGTTATCAGAATTTACAGAACCAATGAGTATAGATGGACTTTGTATGCCTTCATATATGAGAGTCTGAGAGAAATACAACAACAGATTTGCAGTATTCTGTCTGAAAATGCATAACCTGAATCCAGTCATTAAGAAACATGATACAAATGCAAAATTAGAAATGCTCATTAAAAAAGAGATAAATGCATTCTCAATGATGTCATTCAAAAATGTCATAAAGTAAAAGATAAATTGTAATTCTCATATTTTAAAGGAGACCAAAAATACATGACAACTGCATATGATATTTTGGAAATGCTTCTAAAGAAAAAAACGCTCTGAAGCCCATTATTGGTTTAAATGACCAATTGGAAAATGGACAATAAGTTAAACTTATATCACTGTTAAATTTACTGATGTTTATAAAACTATTTGGTTATGTAGTGCAATACCTCCACTATTCTGAAATGCACACTGAAATAATTAGTAAAGGGGCATAATATATGCATATTATGTTCAAATAGCTCAAGTTTCTCGCTTTCACCCTATATATCAAATGATCAAGTAAATGGAGGAAATGTTACTAATAAATAAATCTGATTAAAGGGCATAGAAGGTATTTTTATTCTTATTCTTGCAATTTTTTGTATGCTTGGAATGGTTTCCAGGTAAAAAGTTTTAAAAATGTAAATAGTTACCATAGTTCCCTCAATTAATAAAAGAGAGCCGGCCGGGCGCGCTGGCTCAAGCCTGTAATCCCAGCACTTTGGGAGGCTGAGACGGGCGGATCACGAGGTCAGGAGATCGAGACCATCCTGGCTAACACAGTGAAACCCCGTCTCTACTAAAAATACAAAAACTAGCCGGGCGAGGTGGCGGGCGCCTGTAGTCCCAGCTACTCGGGAGGCTGAGGCAGGAGGATGGCGTAAACCCGGGAGGCGGAACTTGCAGTGAGCTGAGATCCGGCCACTGCACTCCAGTCCGGGCGACAGAGCGAGACTCTGCCTCAAAAAAAAAAAAAAAAAAAAAAAAGAGAGCCATGGTAAGCTTGTTAGACATTAACTTTCCTCCTCTATGCATTATTACCCTAATCTGCAAAATGAAGATGATAATATTATCTACCTCATGATGCTGTTGTGAGGAGTAAAAATGTTAATACATGCAGGATGCCTAAAACAATGCCTGGCTGGTAGTAAGCACTCTGTAAATGTTGGCTTCCAGTGTGTGCTTGTTTTGGTGGCAGTGGTGGTTATTACTGTCATCACTATTATAGACAATGTTAAAGGACGTGATGACGGATCTCAGATTGACACCAAGTGTCTTGATTCCCATTTCTGCTCTTTCCCACTACATTGTATTTCTGGGATTTGAGTTTGGTAAAATATTGCGACCCTAATTTCAGAGAAGAAAATTTCATCTTAGTTTTCCAGGATTCTTTTTTCTTGTTTTTTATTTAATTAATTAATTTATTTATTTTTCAGAGAAAGAACATGGTAAGTGGGTGCATAAGTTCTTTTCTGGCTTTTCAGGTGGGTCAGCTCTAGACTTTGAAATCACAGGTATTAACTGAGAGCTCAGCAATGAAGCTTTCTAATATCATTTAGTGTAGAGACCCGGAAGAGCTTCATTTATGTCTCATAGAGCGTTGCACATTCTTTATGGCAATTAAAAAAAATCTGTAATGTACAATTAACCTTTTATAGTTTACAAATCATTTTCATGTGTACTTTTAAATAAATGACTCATCATAGAAACACCTACAGTTTTACTGATGAAAAAGTTAAAGAACAATAAATTTAAATGACTGACTCAAGATTATGTACTTAATAATGGTAGTGTGTCTTATAAAGAAATTCATATAATTATTAGCACATCACTCAGCACAGGGATTTCCTCATAATTTTCGTTGGATTAATGTTAAAGAAAACTGAGGTTGGATTCAAACACAGATTTTATATGTGGTCCCAAACATTTCTGCTCTGTACGGTGACATGAAATCCCTGGTTTTAGAAGCAGTTCATTAGCCTAACTCATCATAACTTGATGGTTATAAGTTCAAGTCTGCATCTGACAGGTCTCTGGAATAAATGTTTTGAATTGGCTTCTAGATAAGATTTCATCCTGCCTGGGAAAACAACTTGAAAAGTTTTAACTTAGGGGCTCATCAATTAGACTTTGTGTTGAAGACATCATGGCTTAAAGAGAAGAAAAATCAATTCTAAATATAAAATGTTGAATAGAGATATCTTTTAAAAAAATTTCAATGCTCATGGGGGAAGCACTTGTCTCTATCTGATGCTGATCCAATCTCTTTTATTTGATTGATTGTTGAATCTATTGATGAGTGAGCCGTTCAGCCAGATTCCCCAGCAGCAAGGTCAGCGGACTGTGATTCCTCAGCGGGGAGGCTGGGGTCTGTGTGGAGGAGACTCCTCTTGGCAGGAGCAGTTTGAGTATGCAGAACACATCGGCACAGCCTAGAGCTGGCAGTTAGTGTACGCGCGACACACACACACACACACACACCAGTGCTTTCCCCTCAAGTGAGGCAGCGTTAGCAACTGCAGTCCCAGCTTCCTCTGCTGAGGTACAAGCGGCCACTGCCTGATTTGTTGGAGGAGCGCTAGAGTCCAGTATCTGAGGGACCGGTAACACGCAGCTGTCACAGCTAGTGGCAGACAGCCCACTTCTTCCCAGCTGCTTCGCCAGCCCTGGCAAGAGGGCATACTCTTCCAAAAGCCAGCCTGCCTGGGGAGGAGGTTGCTCCACACTGAATATAAGACTGCTTCCTAGACGCTTTCTTTCCTACTGTGCCAGCTACCTCACAATCTACTTTCAGGTAGGCTCTTGCCATTTCTTGTTTTAGGCATGGGAAAACCTTCTCAATCACAGCGTTTACTTTAACGGAGAAAGTCTTTTTTTTTGCTAAAGAAGCAGAACAGTGAGGGCTTGATAGTTTAGCAGGATTCTTCTGATTAAAGAAGTTTTAGTGCAGACTCTCTCCCAACCCTTAGAAATATTCTGCAGATAATGAGACAGCCTCATTTTGTGATTCATAGGCAACTTCACATTTAGCATAAGCATGCGCTTCTAACCTTTTCAGTTAGTTGACAATTGTTATGCAACTCAGCATGTGTAATTTAAAGACCTTTAAATGCTCTTCTTCTCCTGGGAAAAACATACCTCAGTCTTGTAAAATAAAAGCCAAGTGGTGGGAGCTGTGGATTCAAACTCTTCTTTGGCATTTAACATTCGGTGATATAGACAGGAGTGAAACTTGCTGAATCACAGAAGTTTAATATTCATGCAAATTGCTGTATTTGTCAAGGAAAGCTAGGAATCAAATGTCTTTTCATCTTTTAGAGATTTATACATATATGGATGATGTGGATTTGAAGAGGGGAAGTATTTGTTTGCTATAACTCACTCTGTTGTGGTGAGGTGGGTAAAGTGATTAATTGACAGAAATAATTAACTGGAGAGGATTTCTTCTACTAAAATGAGCTAGAATCTGGTTGTGAATTTAGAGGTTTCTTAGTTAACAGATCTGTATTTATAAAACTCCAAAGAAAACTGTAGCTTATTGATTTGAGTCTACTTGTTTTAGTGATAATAATCTGCATAAATTATCACCCCTAATATTCCTTGACTGTACATATTTTTTAGCCAATTTCAGAGTAAAAAAGTTAATAAAGAAAAATTTCAACAACTTGTTAATGTCTTCACCCTTTAATGTTCATTTTAATTGTTTCATAGACATAATTTCACAAGAAGTTTTATGAGAGACTGATAACCATAATTTATCCAATTGCATTGAAATGATCATAAAGAAAATGCTGTTCAGAAGATGAGTCCCCAACACAAGTCAGGCTCATGGTGCCTCTGGGTTATCGCAGAATATAGCACCAAGAGTGAAGTCTGTGGTAAGCAGAGAATCAGAAGACACAGTTTTTGTGACTGTTTTTACAAGCATCACTTTGTATGTGTAGTACACTTTTAAAAACATTAGTCTCTTTTCATTACTCTTCTGGGAAGTGCCTTTGAGCTATGGCATGGTGTCTTGATGGGGATGACCTCAGTTCTGATGGAGGAGCATGACACACAACTTTCGGGCAGATCTAGATGTATGCTTAAAAGAGAAGTTATCACCTGAGGTCAGGAATTTTCAAGCTCAAACATCCAGGTACTTTCTCTGATAACTCCAGGGACCTATCCTTTGAGCAAAAAGACCATACACACAGGTTATCTGCTGCCTCTTTAGAAGGTAGTAGAAAGAAAGAACAGTTACCTTCTTTACTTATCATTAATATTTAATGCAAGTGATCCCTCTGCAGCATCCAATAGGGACTTTCACTCTCTAACAAATATTTCATGTATATTGTCTGGTATTGCCTTTAGCTCCCATAGTATTTGTAGTTTCTACATTGGATATTCATAAAGTATTTTGAGAAAATAGACTCTCTAGTCTGCTACACAACAACAAACACACAAAGAGAGCACAACTTTATTTTTTGTTACTTCACACTTTAATTCACAAACTTGCCATAGACCTGCTTATATTACTCTCTCCATGGTGCTGTGGCAGCTGATGGCTCAGCTGATATTGCTCCTAGTAAAATAGAGAGATCAGAAGGAGCGAAGGAGATAGAAGACACATAATTCTTTTTTTCATGTTGGGTGGATGGTGTGCACTTGGAGTGGAATCTTGGAGAGAGAGAGAATACTCTCTATTTGTTTATGTTTTGCCGAAGATGTCCAACTCAGCCAGCAACCTAAAAGATCCAAAGATGTAATCTTAACCAGGCCTGCTGTGGAAGTGAAATGTAATTTAATTAAGTTGTTGGGCGAGCTTTCTCCTTCTTGGTCTTCCTCACTCACCTTTCTCCCTAGGTGAACAGATTTGTGAGGTAGGTTAAAGAGTTAGCCAATTACATACACATTATAGATCACCATTCAAAGCTGTCTTTTCAGAGAGGGAATCAATTTCATTTTGCTTACAGGCAGAGGTGATGACTCTTCTGTCATTGTTCTGGCTCCTAGTCACCAGCCTTCTTAGTCTTTACACAATTTTGTTCTTCCTACATCTGACAATCATTCCTGGGCATCTTGGTGAGTTGGTATTTTGAGAATTTTATTAAAATAAAGGTAATGAATAAATATTATGGATTAAGCCGAAGAAGTGGGTTAGCCACAATGTACAGTGCTGTTAGATCACATACTTTTCAGTTCTTACCAATCTGTGGGGTAGGATTGATGGTGCCTTCCCAGGCATTTCTACATATGCATGGTGATGTTGCAGACCAATGCTTACCAACGCAAAAGCAAGGGAAGAAAAAAAAAAAGAAGAAGAAAACCTATAAGCTTTTGTGAAATGCAAACAGGTGCCGAATACTGAGGAAACCATGTAGTTATACTCTTAAGGTGATTTTCCCCGAATTACCTTGGATTATACCCTAGCTCTAACAATGGCACATTGCATGCACCCTTCAGGGCTGCGTTGAGTGATAGCTATAAATTAGGATGAAGAGAAGAAAATGCTGCACAGTTTAAATATTGAGGAGAATTAGGATCCAGATGGTAAGGTTTTTTATAGCAATACATTGGATAATGTTACAGGCTTCTATGGCTACTGGCCTATTATATTTTTTCTAGTAAAATGCAGTTTACTAGAGAAAATATAATTGCTAAGAACAATCTTGCTAATCTAGAAAAGCGAATTTCCATATTACATGTTTCAACTTTGCTGGCTTATTTTTTTTCCCTTTTCCTTACTTTTTTTCCATTCTAATTCCAAACTCAATCAAAATTATATAATGTGATTTATTGTTTTATTTCAAGGTTGCTTTCTTTTCTCTCTTTCTCAGTACCTTCCTCACCTGCAAATACCCGTCTCACATTATGAATGCATTTGAGAAGTCTGTGAAACGGTTTGGACTTGGACACAGAATGGTTATTAGACAAGTCTCCATCTGGTTTTAAATGTCCCTAATCTAAAATCACCTCATTTATTCAGTCTCTGTAAGATAGTTCTCTTTTTTTCATTTAGATAGGATATCGCTCTGTCTCCCAGGCTGCTGAGGAAATCTTAGCTGTAGTTCAGGTGTTTCCTTGTTCAGGACTTCAGGTCTGCTCTGAAAGAATTGCTTTTCTTCTTTCAACACCCTCTAGTGGGAATTTTATTATCTCTAGTCTCAGGGGCCACAGTGGCGTCTCTGATCAGGTATAGGTATAGAAAGTGAGCCACCTTGTGGTGAAAAAGAGTAATTCTTATATTCTTAACAGCCTTTCAAGTTAACAGCAAGGAAGGACATTGCTAATTTTCTGTTACATTGCGAAGGGGTGTTTGATTTTAGTAAAATGTCCTTTAATGGTATATATATTTTTTTCAAATCAATTGTTAGGTTACAAGCACAAATCCCTTCACTCTGTGCTTCGTTTTCTAATTTGATATGACCTATCTCTTTCACCTCTTTTGTTTCTTGTGTGCACACATTGTGAGGAACACATTTATATTGCTATGTATTTAATAATAAATATTTGTACACATTTTTATACATACCAAAGTATCAAGATAATTCAATGAAGAAATCACTTCAAAAAGAAAGCAATGAAATTACATATTTTCCACTGGGTATTAATACTGCATTTTGAATAGCTTACATATAAACATAGTTTACTGTATTTGCATATTCATACTTAAAAAACATACAAAAATAATAAAACAAAAAATAAAACACATAAAATTACATGTGTGTATGCCTTTGTTCTAAATCAAAATATAGATAATAGGCATCATTTCCTATATATTTTTAAGACTCTCATCTAGCTAACCAATTCCCAAGGCTACAGTAGCCCTTGTCTTACTGACCCTATTCTCTTTCCTTATGCCCATCTTTCTGTGTGGGGAGTCAGAACTGACATTAATATAGGAGGCATGTCTCTTGGCTGGAAACAACTCTTTGGAAGTACAGATGTTAACGGTCTTTGGGAACTGGAGTTCTCTAAATATATATAGTAAGTGTAAAGGTACTGTGCAAATAACGGACACAATTATTTCTGATGTATTTTTTTTGCCAGTTTAGAAGACTTGGGTGCAGATGGGGTAGATCCCATTAAACCAGAATTGGTTTTAATTAAATTTTACATGGATCAAATAGACAAGGCTGAGTGTGGTGGTTCAAACCTGTAATCCCAGAAATTTGGGAGCCTGAGGCAGGCAGATCACCTGAGGGTCAGGAGTTTGAGACCAGCCTGGCCAATGTGGTGAAACCCCATATCCACTTAAAAAATAAAAATAAATAATAATTTAAAAAAAAACTTAGCTGGACTCAGTGGCAGGCACCTATAACCCCAGCTACTCAGGAGACTGATGCAGGAGAATTGCTTGAACCTGGGAGGCAGAGGTTGCAGTGAACTGAGATCACGCCACTGCACTCCAGCCTGGGTGAGAGAACAAGACTCTGCCTCAAAAGAAAAAAAAAAAAAAGACAAAGTTGAGATGTTAAATGGCAGATATTTCATTAATTCCTTAATTCACCTATTAATAATGGCACTATTTAGAGAAAATACTGCCTAGAATCACACGTGCAGATTCACTCTCCAAGTTTTAAATTAGTTCCCTCTCTAGACAGCCTCATTTTATCCATGTTGTTCTTCAACTTCAAATTTATTTATTTGGGCAATCATCCTGTGTAAACTAGTAATTCACTGTGCATTCTTTAAAAAATAGCAGAAAGTTTTTGTTTTGAAATTGTTGTTTACATATAAACTATCTATAGCTTGAAATATGAATACAAACAGAAATTAATAATTTCTAGACTGGGTGTGGTGGTTCATGTCTGTAATCTCAGCACTTTGGGAGGCCCAGGCAGGAGCATCACTTGAGGCCAGGTGTTTGAGACCAGCTTGGCAACATAGTGAGACCTCCACTCTACAAAAAAATAAAAATAAATATAATTAGCCAGGAGTGGTGTCAAAGGCATGTAGTCCTAGCTAGTCAGCAGACCATGGCAGGAAGAATCACTGTGCCCAGGGGTTTGAGATTACAGTGAGCTGTGATGGTGCCACTGGGTGAGAAAGCAAGACCTGGTCTCTGAAAACATAAACAAACAAATAATTAAATACATAATAATAATTCCTGATTTAACCTCAGGAAACTATTATGTAATATTCCACTTGTTTGAGATTTAAATAGTGAAAATAAGCTCAAATGTCTTGTTCTGTTTGTTGTCATTAGAGTGGAATCAGGTAAAATAAAACCATTCTACTGGCTATGCAAGAGCCAGCTCCCATGTCATTGTGAGGAAAGATAAAGAAAATAATAAAATAAATTTTAATATATCAGGTAATATCCTTGACTGTTCAGACATTTAGAAAATTATCACTACAATAGTAGATGCTCTTCAAAATTATTAAAATGTCTATGAATTTTTAATTGAGATTTTACCTATGTATGTCAGTGATGGGAAGTACAATCTTGACTTGGAATTTAGTTTGACTTTCACAAGCCAGTGTCTCCTTCCTTGCAAGTCTCTAAGCTACAACTGGGTGAGATGGGTTTGCTACATGCACACAAATACGTAATAATTTTAATACACTACAAGTTGATGGCCAGAAAGCAAGAAAATTATTCAATCATAAAAAATAAAAGGGAAAGGAATCAAAAGTTCTTTATTTCACATGAGTTTAGGATATGAAGCATTGCAAGAAAAGCAACTTCTCCCGGCTCCTTGCTTTTCCTCCTCCTCTTTCTTCCCCTCTCCTCCCCCCCCTTTTCTCTTTTTTTTCTTTTTGTTCCCCCTACCAATTCAGTATACTTATTTAACCTCCTCATTTTCCATTTAAAGCTCTAAAAATTCTCAGTCAACATTCACTCTGAATTGTGATGCATTCAGTAGTTAATTATTTTCCACAATGTCCTTTAAATGTATGCAAATTAGACTTTTGATGAACTGGAATGTTTTACAGATTCTCTGCATAAATCATACAAGGTTAAAAAAAAATCAACCTGTTTAAGGAGCAGAATATTTTTGGACGTTTGTCATTTGCTACAGTGACTGAGGACATCTCAGTGCTGCTGGCTTCAAGTATATTCCTTCAGGGACAGCCTGCACACTTTTCAGAAAGACAATTTCTAAGTTTATTTCTAGCTTTAAAGAAAGAATATCTGCCTAGTAATGTGTTGATTGAAGCTGTAAAAGGTCATGGGTAGCAATATGAACTCTTCTGTTTTCTAGGCTCATTTTGCAAAGTACTGTTAATTTATGAATTGATTTATGCATGTGCTTTTATAATGATATTTATTACTATCATTATTTAAATAGAAGCAATAATTTGGAAAACTATCCCACTCTTTTTTTTCTGTACAATATTACAAAATAAAGCATTCTTGAAGTGATTATAAATTGTCTTACTGAATACTCAGGTAATTGGATAGTGCTTACTCATTCTAAATAATGTGTCATTTAGAACAATTCAAAAGACTTTCTTTTATTTAGACGAAATCTTACATTCTGTAGCAATAAAGATTTGATTGGCATATGTTTTATATATGATCTTTTCACATACCCAGCTACAATTGTTATAGGAAAGGGTCCCTATCCAGACCCCAAGAGAAGGTTCTTGTATCTCATGCAAGAAAGAATTGAAGGTGAGTCCACAGTGCAAGGTGAAAGCAAATTTACTAAGAAAATAAAGGAATAAAAAATGGCTAGTTCATACAGCAGCTCTGAGGGCTGCTGTTTGCCCATTTTTATGTTTATTTATTGATGATAAGCTAAACCAGAGGTGGATTATTCATGTCTCCCCTTTTTAGACCCTATAAGGTAACTTCCTGAAGTTGCCATGACATTTGTAAACTGTCATGGCACTGATGAGAGTCCAGCAGTGAGGACCACCAGTGGTCACTCTTTTCACTATTTTGGTTTCGGTGGATTTTGGCTGACTCCTTTACTGAAACTTGTTTTATCAACAAGGTCTTTATGACCTGTATTTTGTGCTGACCTCCTGTCACATCCTGTGACTTAGAATTCCTTAACTCTCTGGGAATGCACCCCAGTAGGTTTCAGCCTCATTTTACCCAGCTCCTATTTAGGATGGAGTTGCTTTGGTTCAAACGCCATGACATTTCTCCCCTCCCTTTTATAAGAGAACCCTTAATTCTAAGGGTTGCAGAGGGATGAAAAGCCATCTTTTGTAACTTCTTCGGGCTGAATAGGGGTGATGATATTTCTGTCTAACTATGAGGGTCTTTTGCATTCAGGGTAGAAAGGAGCTCAATCAGAAAGCATAAGTATGGTAAGGTCCATTTATAACTCTTGAGTTTTGACAAAAGATGATATTTGGAAGATGAATAAGTGTATAATTTAAGGAAACACTCAGTAAGCTTGTCCTGTATTCCTACACAAAGAGTATAACAGCAATATATTCCACAAGAGTAAAGCAAAACAGGTAAAGTTATTCCAAGTAAACTAAATTAGAAGGCTTTTCGTGAACTGAGCAACTGTTGGAACTAAGCTGATATGGGGTTGTTAGCTGATTGTAATGCGCCTAGAATTAGAATACTGATTTAGATATTTATATTACCCATCCCGCTTGTTCTGAGCAGCAGTCAGAGATCACTGGTTGATTCACAGGAATAAGTAGGGTTAGCCTAAATTGCAGAAACAAACTTAAAAACCACTGATGAGACCAGAATTTAATAACAAGTGTACCATAGCTTTTGAAACATAGTATTTCTTTTTCCAGTTTCCCATTTTTACTAAAATAATGGTAAGACTGATTTGCTTTACTATACTTGGCCTGATTATTTGTATAAAGTGCAACAAGAATGACTATTTTTCATATAGGCTGTTTTTAAATGGGCTTTCCCAAAACTCTGTTCCATAGAGGGAATTTTAGATATAACTTTTTTAAAGCTGAGTCCAGCCATGGGTTTGTACCCTTAAATACCTATGAGTTGGGTAAATTTCTTTCCTCTTGAGGTCCTAGAACTTGCAGCTTCTGGACCTGTTAGAAAGTGACATTCTTTACTTACCACAGGTCAGAAACCCTGAACAAGGACTGTTGTAGGCAAGATATAAGACCAGTTTCCCTAAGGGCTTTTCTTTGCTCTGCAAGTCAAGTTTGATTCCTTAATGGAAAGCACAACATTCCAGTCAAAGCCTTGTTAAAATAACCAATTTCTCCAATTGTATATTGTTACAAAAGAAAACAGATTCTTATTGCACTTATGCAAATAACTATATTGCCATAAGTTAAGAATTACTCACAACTAGTTTCCAAATTCTGGAGAAAACAGGTAGAGAGAAATAAATATGCTCTAAATTTTGTTCACAGGAGTACACTTAACTTTTTAAAGCTGTAAATAGCTCGAAAGAAAAGTTTACTTGACTCTGAAAAGTAAAACCAAGGAATAGAAACATTTTAAACAAAGTTAAAAAGATTAGACTTTTTTGGTTTAGTCCATGCAGGTTAACTTTTGTTTGAAGGTTATGAACACTTCAGTTCTTTATGAGAGTTTTGAAAGTTTTTTCCTCTATTCTGATGTCACAATTTCCAGAGTTATCAGAAGACTTGCATTTAAGAACTCCTGTTAGAGTTCTATAATTGATTTTAAACCACCTCCTAAAGAGGATTAAAACAAGACAACAATTGTCTGTGGATGATAAAAAGTTTTAGGACAGCCACTATTAAAGCTACAATTAATAAGGAAATTTGGTTACTTATGTGGCACACAAAATTTTACATAACAATTATATAATTATTATATAATTGTTATTATATAATTATTAACATATGCTAAGTTATATAGAATTATAGGAGTTGCCCATAACTTTGGAACATATAACAATAACACATTTATATAAATATAGCCCAAAGAAAGCACAGTACCATTTCACATTTTATAATGCTTCCAGTATGGTTTTTATACCAAATAAGCCACATTTTACCTTTACATTAATGTATTATTAATGTTAGACCCAAGTTTTAATAAAACTTTATAGACATATTTACCCAATTTTAATGTTTAACCATAAGGTAAGATTCTTATAAGCTTTTTATAGCCCTTTACTTTTTTTGCGTGTGAAACAGCAGATTAGTGCTTTAAGAAACACCTGTTGTGCTTTAATTCCAATATTTATGGAAAAACTGAATAACACCCCTTTAAATTTAGCCAGTGTCCACACACAGAATTTATTTTACAATTGATTTTTTATAAACCTTCCACAACTGTTTAAACCTTTAGCTTTATTCCATTTAACTTAAAATAAATTTTTAACCCTTTAGCCAAAAAAATTATATTCTCATGCCTTCTTATAATCTTTTACCAAAAGCACATTCTACTTTCCTTATACACCTTGCATGTAAAACTATTTCTTTAATAATCTTAATTACATGTTGCCATGTTAACTTTTAGTGACTTTTATTTTTAGTGAAAACCTTCGTAAGTAAGGATTTTAATTGTGTACTAGGTGTGGGGCCTAGCCTAGGACACACCAGGCAGAAATGCAGATAAGGGCTGACACTCCAGCATAGCTAGGGGCATGGCTAACTTCACGTTTCCCCAGGCCCTACCTTACTTAAGCAGGCAAGTTGTACAGTAAGCATCATAGTGGCATTTTATGAAGCATTTAGGAGGCCTAACAACCTTCAAATTGTACATTTCTTAGGTAAATTCCCTTTCACAAATCCTTTCATGACTTACACAGATCATCTGAGACACTTTTGGCTTTTTGACTTGACCTAAAAATTCCGCCTTTTAAACAAGCAGTCATTTTATTTCAAGACAAGAATTTACCATACAAGATTATTTCTTAGATAAAATCTTTCTTTATAAGTTTCTTTGTATAGCTAGGGGGCATGGCTAATTCCACATGTCCCCAGGTCTTATCTAGAATCTAATGGCTTTAAGTAGGTAAATTGAACAATTTTCAAAAGTCAAAGAAACAGTTTGACTTTAAAGCATTTTGCAAATTTGATATTTGACCTGAATTTAGATCAAATGTCTACGTTTTTAAGACATTTTATTTTACCTATAATTTTTAAAGCTGTCTGTATTTCCAAAAGATTAGTAAAGTCACATGAACAAAAAGGCATTATTAAAGTTTCTATTTTTCTGACAAAATATTTTAAGTGCTTATTTCTTTAAGCCAATTAATTAGACCTTTTTATATATAAACATACAACACATATAAATACACAGACAGAAGATTTAGCACTTTTAAGATTTTTCATTTGCCAGTTTATTGATTGGATTACTGGCTTCAGGGTGGGGCCCATGGAGGAACAGGACCAGGAAAGCATGCGCTTCTGGGCAAAATAAGCAGTGAATAAGTATCTGAAGGTAAAGACAGATCCCTAAAATTAAGGGTGCCATTTGTACTGGTTCTTGGATCCCCAAAGGAGGTAAATACTGCAGGAGAAGACAGTGCAATGATTTTACTTTGCATTTTATTGCAAGGCAATCCAAAGCCAATCAGCCCATTTTGTAATCAGCCCATCATTCATGGGAATCTCATCTCCCAGTAGGAGGTGGGGATGTTTTCTTATTCCCAGGAGGCCAAGAGCATGCTTCTTTGATCCAAGTGTGCAAAGAGTCAAGTATCCCTCCATAACAACTATTAGCCATCTCTCACAGCGTAGTTATTACACAGTAAAGCTCTTTTATAATGCAAAGTAATTTCTGATATCCTCAAAACTCAAAACCATCGGATAACATAATCCAAAACAGAACACAGCCTTTGATTTTGAGAGGGATCTATTTACTTTTAACTCCTGGGATTTCATGAGGAAAACAGGTTTTCTTTCCCCAAAATGGGGTCTGTGGCACCTCCTCTGTTTTTCCCAAGGAGTTCCAGGCTACTAGAAGTTATCTTAGGGCCTCTCGTGTGTGCATTAAGAGTAGCAAGACAAAAAAAGAGAGAGAGAAAAAATTTAGTTCATTGAGAAGAAATTTTTTTTCCAGAAAAACGAGTTCAAAGAAGAGAAAAACATAAAGGCCTTTTAAATATATCTACAGCTTGTTTATCCACTTTTAATTAAGCTGACTTTTAATCATAGTGCTTTTTTAAAAAGAAATTCTTTCATATCTCTTATTAACGGATTTTAGTCATGCCAAGCAGCCAATATTTCTATCTTCTAAGCTTTACCAAAGGTAACCTCCTAGGTGCTTAGAGAAAGGAAACTTTGAAATAGTCCGCAGGGAAGAAGAGAATAGACAGGAACATGCAGCTATTAAATGAGAAATGACTTTCTTCCTAGGCAGGGAATCGAACCCAGACCACCAATGTGAAGGAGCAAAATGGTAGCTACTAAGCTATAGCATTGGGGAACCTCTGTTTTCTTTCCCAGAAAGGTTCTAGAGTAGTTAATTTCGAGCTTGCAAAGGCTTTTAACTACTTAATATAATTTTTAGAGCTAACTATGACCATGAACGGTAAAATTCCTGTTCCCTGGAAGGCGGAGACCAAGACAATGTACCGCCATATGGTTAAAAGGTTGATAGCTTTTAAAGGTTAAAGTTAAATGTTGAAGCTCCCAAGGACATAAAACAAGGTGGACACTTAATCCAGTTTTTTTGTTTGTTTCAGAGACCTGTAGCCAAGTTTATTACTGACCAGCTTGCTGGGTCATCTTGAAAAGCAGGCTCACAGGTGTTCTAAGCCTGTGTTTTATCCTAAAGTACCCCTCAACACAGAAAAACGAATTCATAGTGATTTGTTTTTCTAAGACCACCAGAGCGGGCACAAAAGAACCAGCGGGTAGGCAAGGGTAGGAGCAAAACTGCAAATTTATTTTTGGTCACCTAGCTTCAGGGAAGAAGGTGGGTAGGGAGAGGTCGGTCGGCCTCCGGCAAAGGAGGCCAAGAGAGTCGCCCTGTGGAGCTCTCAGACGGAGTTCCTAATGCAGTCCCGACAGGAGTGGGGGGCTGGGAAGTCCGCACCGCGGGCCCACCAGGAGCGGCTTTTCTGGGAGTGGGAGGGCAATAGGCGGGGCACGGGCGTGTCAGGGGGCGTTCCACAGGTGCGACCAGGTAAATCTTGGTCTCTTCGGATTGACGTCACCTGGCGCATGCCCGGTTGGTCTGCACCTTCCCGGGTGCCGGCTGCATTTTCGCGCATGCGGGAAAAGTTGGTGATGAAGAACCCGGAAGTGCGCCATCTTGCACAAAATTCATAGGACCAGCTTAAGACTAGCCTCAGAATTCTTTTTTGCATTAATCCTAACTTTACAGAGGAGATAAACACTGAGTATTTTTACCACTCATTCAACGGTTTGCACAGAGAGAGAGAAGCCTGAAACCTGACTGGTAAGAAATTTTTACCCTTTTGCCAGTATTCCAGGCTTCTGGGTCTCATTCCCTGAGAGGCCCTAGTGATCCAGCTTGCCGTATCGTTGTCCTGGGGGCCAAAACGTATCGTAAAGGAAAATTATTATTTTTTCATTCTGGCCAGAGCAAAATAGGTGTGATTAGGCAGAGACCTTAGCCACTCTGCTTAGCACCCAATATCAAACTGGCAAGGCTTAAATTTGCCCCCAGATGGGCCCTGTCATCTTTAATCCAATCTCAGACTTGGAGTTTCAACACGTGGTCTCTGGGCAAGATGGTTGCCCTGAGTAACAGGAAAGATAAGCAAGGGAAACTAGAGAAGGAAAGCATTGCCTGTGGCACTGTAGGGAAGGCAAAATGATCAGGGAGGCCAGAGAAAGACCCACCCATTGCAGTGACAATGAAAAGCTCAGGTGGCTGCAGCTGCTGTTGTGAAGGGATTTTTTTCCAGCAATCCTATTAGCTCTCAAGTTTCCTCTTTTAGGGAAGAAAAACTTCCCCATGTCCCAAGATCTTGTACATGCCTAACCCTGTCACCCACAGCCATCAGCAAAGAGTGAAAGGCAGATGAATCCAAAGAGAATAGCAGTTAACATCTCACACTGCCGAACCTGTTTTTAACCAAGAGGGACTTTACTGAGAGGGACCTCTAACCCCCTAAATCTTAAAAGGTACTCTAACCCTCCTAAGTTGGGTCTCTAACCCAAGGTCGGTCAACTGTCCTTACCTTTTATTAAGAGGGGCCTCTAACCCACTCTGTCTTAGGAGAGACTCTAACTCCCCTAAATTGGGCCTTTAACCCAATTCCATCCTTTACCTGGGTGCCCCACCACTTACCCAAAGTCATGCAATCAATGCTGCAGTCTATTTCCTTTGCATCGAGGAGTCTCCTCAGCATCTTCCCTTCTGTTCGCCAGAGATATGTTATAGGACCCCAATACATACCGAAAGGTACACGTTGAGTCAGGGTTTCTGCACTGTAGTCCCTTTGTGGTCACTAGAAATATGTCACAGGAAAGAAGTCCCGATCCAGACCTCAAGGTTCTTGGATTTTGTGCAAGAAAGAATTTAGGGTGAGTCCACAGTGCAAAGTGAAAGCAAGTTTATTAAGAAAATGAAAGAATAAAAGAATGGCTGCTCCATAGAGTAGTCCTGAGGGCTGCTGGTTGCCCATTTTTATGGCTATTTCTTGATGATATGCCAAACAGGGGGTGGATTATTCATGCCTCCCCTTTTTAGATCACATGGGGTAACTTCCTGACATTGCCATGGCATTTGTAAACTGTCATGGTGCTCGTTGGAGTGTAGCAATGAGGACAACCAGAGGACACTGTTGTTGCCATTTTGGTTTTGGTGGGTTTTGGTGGACTCCTTTGCTGCAAACTGTTTTATCAGCAAGGTCTTTATGACCTGTGTTTTGTGCTAACTTCCTATCTCAACCTGTGACTTAAAATGTCTTCACCATCTGGGAATGCAGCCCAGTAGGTTTCAGCCTAGTTTTACCCAGCTCCTATTTAAAATGGAGTTACTTTAGTTCAAATGCCCCTGACACAATGACCATATTATGTATTCATGGTTTTGTTTACTTTTAGACTGATGGTTTCCAATCAGTTTTTTGTTCCTCCTAGTGACTGAGTTGCGTTTTTTTTTTCTTTTGATCCTCCACTGTTATTTTTTAAAAATCCCTTACTGTTCTCTTTAAATGTAACAATAACAACAAAATAATATTTCCAATACAAAAAGAAAAATAATATGCTCAATGTTTCCTCACGTTTTTGATATTTTGCATCACAGTGGCCGGATGTAAAGTATCTCCTTGATAAATGCAAATAAGAATCTGGATTTGATGGGATGTTTCCTGGCAGGGTCAGGCATGCGTGTAAAATGGTAAAATAGACATTCCTCTTGAATCAGGGATCTGATGTTGGAAAACTGAGAAGTACAAAGTCTTTAGCTAAGGACTTGAAGAACAAAGAAAGTAACAGAAAACCAGAAAATACCATTACTAGCTTATGTACTTGTCAATTTAAATGTGCCTGTTTCCCTTCAGACTCTAGAGGAACGTCATTATGAGCACAGTGAGAAACTCAGGTATTATTCTTTCTGATTTCACTGACCACCTTGGTCACATTATTTAGGTTTTCTTAGGCTCATCATAGATTTTACATTTGCAGTCAAGTATGACTGATGTGCCTTAGATTTCCTGGATTCCCCCTACTTTTTCTTTTGTCAGCATTTTAGGTACATCCTCCAACCATAGCCTTAGGTAAAAAAGAAAACTATTGAAAAGAGCATTAAAACCCCTCTCCAATGTAGAGAGCCACATTAACCAGTCTATTTACCTTTAAAAATATATGAGAATAAGAGAAAAGACAGAGATTTAAGTAACTATGGCAGTTTTGACTTAGTTAACATTTCTGAGAAAATATCAATTTTCAATGTTTAAAATTCATCATATATGTGCTATAATTTAGAGGCAAATAATAACCTTCCAATGCATATAGCCACTTACTATTTACAAAGAAGCTTTACAGACATTTTGTATGTTATGTCTCCTCTGTAAACTTCTTGAGTTTCAGTTCTCTTTCATGTAGATCATAGTTATTAAGACCTTCACAATGATAAAAATTACTGACATGATTTTTTAAAATAATACTTTCCAATAACCACTCATGAAAATTATTATGATTTAACATTTGTGAGATGGTGCACAAAAATTAGTATTTTTAGCTAGTTACTGTTATTATCACATTCACAGAAGATTGGCAAGTACTGAAATAAATCTTGGATGTTCCACTGTGCCATGCACAAATAGGCACGTGATTTTTAAAACAAATAAAATTCAACTTATTATACCCTACCTAATAAGACCTTTTTAAATCTTAAGTCTGTAACCTAACTTAATTAGCATAGCCAGTCAGCCACATTCTCATCAGTGAATTCAGTATGTAAGCCTTCTATGTCACCTGCACTGGCACCTATGATTTTGAATGGGATGCCATCTAACATCCTGCCAGAAAGTCTCCCTCTGGCTTGGCAATGCTGCAATAACTCATTTTGCCAGCAGTGGTTAAACTACAAATTCATTTAACTATACATCCTTTATTCTATATGCTTTCGTTCTATTGGTAAGGATCTACCTCATGTGAAACTTTGTCAAAACTTTACTGAAACCACTCCCTCTTAAAATAATTCCTTATTAAGAGATCCAGTGTGAAAGAAAAATATATTGTTGATGTGACTTCTTGTAAACACAGGTAGGCTTCTATAATCACTACTTTCTTGAAATCTTTACAAATTCTATGAATGCTAATCCATTCTAAAAAATTGTTGTAAAGTGGGTGATAAACTTACAAATTTACTTTTTCTCATCATCAATCTTCAGGAGACTTTTCTATTCTCTTAAATAATTACCAAGAGCAGTTTTACTGTCACACACCTGATAAACACTGTTAGCTCACATACGTGTGCTGTAACTATATTCTTATCTCTCATTGGTTTCAGTGTGGCTGGCCAATATTTGTGATATAAACACAAATACAGTATAAATACTGTAAATATAAATTACAGTATAAATTAATATTTTTTGGACACAAAAGTGTGTTGTGTAATTTGGCTTCTCTTAGGTTTTATTAAAAATTATGTCGACCCAAGACCGTGAAGCCATGTCTTATATTTTCTTGTTTTTATTGTGGGCATGTCTAAATTAGCTTCTCCTTTACTTCTAGCAGTGTTATGGGTATCAGTTCAATCTGGAATTTAGCCTTGATTTTATATATATATACACATACATATATGTATATATCTAAAACACATATATATGTGCATGTGTGCATAATTTTGTTTAAATATTTTTATTTTAAAATCTGTCTGTACTATAAAATTGAATTTACTATCCATTATAAGTCCAAATAAAGTATTTCAACTTCAGTGAAGATCATAGAATTAAAACTTCACAAAGCCTTGATATAAATACTATATTTCATAAACATAATATTATTTTATGCAAATGTGAGAGCAGTATACCACTGCTAGAACAGTAAGTTGTAAACTTGACACTTATTTGCCTCTGACATTTTGCATTTTGGTATGCTTTTAAGAATATATTTTGAGACATAAACAGAATAAGTCAGAAAAAGAAAAACAAAACAAGCATTGAAAAGTGAAATAATTGTCATCCCCAAAGAATAAAAATCATAGCATGTTGCAAATCGGTAAAAGTAATGTTTTATGAGTCTATATTGTTAAGTAAAAATTATCTGAGTGAGAGGTAGCTGCTAGTTTATTTTTTTAATAAAAAGCAAACTAGAAACACTAAAGTTATGAATTACAGTATTCTAGAAAAATAAAGATAATATATAACAAGTAGATATTGTTGTCAATACTGGCATATTGGGTTGTTTGTAAAAAATATTTTATTACTGCATTTCTTCCTATGGCTGTTCCCTGGGGACATGTGAAGAGATCTTTTTAGGCTGATGAATATTTAATTTATTTTCAGTGTAGTTTCAGTTTGCTGTAGGGAGAGACGACCTAGAATGTGGGCTAGGGAAGTATCAAGGGAGTTTGAGTAACTGTTACATAAACTTAGAGAGATTGAGTACTATATTAATGTGTGAAAACAAACCTTTTTCTCTAAATCTGTCTCTTAGCCTCAGTGTTTTCTTCTTGGAAAATACACCTCAAAGCAACATAGTAAAACTGTCAACTCAAAGACTTTTCATAAGCTGTAGGAAGGATATGTTCAGTTTGGTTTACATTAAATCTACTCTTTAGGGAATGTTGAAAGACCACCAATATCCTGATTTTGGTGGCCTCATACATATTTATTTTCCTTAATCCTCTAAGAGAACACCAATTAGGAGCCTTAGTTTAAGGCAACAGAAAAGGCACAAAAGGTTCTGCATGGTTCCAGCGTAAGGCCTATTTCACAGGAGCAGAGGGTGAGCATGTGAGAAAAATTTCTTTCGCTTCCTTTCATTTTTGTATCTCTCGGTTGTGCATAAACCTCTTGCTTGGCTAAGCTTTTGTAGAAGAAAACATTGAATAAAACAGGCAAGATTTTTAAAAATCTCAGAAGCTTAGGGAATGAATCTAAGTTCTGATTCCGAACTCAGTACTCGTATTGTCTCCCTGCTGGGGTAGAGGGAACTGAGAACAGGGTCATAATTCAGATGTATCATAGATGGTCAGAATAAAGTGTTCACACAACATTCTGAGTCACAAGCCAGGAAGTGTGGAGCTAATATGTCATATGAAAGATAGCCTCATAGAGAGGTAATGAAAAGAGTCTGCAAGTAACTCATATGACTGCCTTGCACAATTTTGATATTTGAGTTACTACTTTTTATTTTAAAAAAAGGAATAAAAAATGTAGTGCCTCACCTTTCATTTCTTTCCAGTTCACTGTATCTCCTCTCTTTCATTATCATCATGGTTGCCATGTGAATTCCTGACTAGCCAAAAGTGGCAGTTTTAACAGAAATCACATTGCGAGGTGGATCTTCTTGGTTGTATCTTTGTAACTTGGTTCTTTTTGCAGTAGATTCTGTGCTTAGCATTTCTTGAGCATTACTTATTTCATCTTCAAGCCAATCAAGGAAGATTGGGTCTATGCTGTTTTCCTTTCAGAGATGAGGACATTGAAACCCTATGAATTTATAAAAACATTGCAAAAATCCTGATCAGAATAACACAACTTAAATGGTAACTGATAATCAATGTAGAACCAGTATTTAAATATCTCTTTGTCCTTTGATCTATTCCCAGCACACTATTTGCTAGTAACTAAACTAAAGCTTACTCTATAGGAAGTGGAATTAAGTGAGTTCATACATCTAAGCTACTCCTAGACATTTTTCCTAAGACTGCTGAGAGATAGTAGAGTATGGTATTTTAATTCATTTACCTGGTTTATATCGTTTCTATGCCCAAATTGGGTGGCCTTTAGTAAGTTACTTAACCAATGTGTGTGTCCATTTTATGACTGGTAAAACAGGGATAATGATAGTGTCTTCCCCGTTAAGTGGGAGTAAGAATTAATTAGGTGCACATTTACATAAAGCATGTAGAACAGTGCTTGACAGAAAGCAATCACTTTCGAAGTTAGATATAATTTTATTGTTTCCATCTCAACAATTGAAAAAAATATCATATTTGCCAGAATTTATCTTTTTATTTCCTCTTGGGTTTCATATAATTCTTTATTCTGTAGAGTATACTATGTTGACATGTGCATTCCAACTCTGGAAGGGATGCTAGAGCTACAAATAAGACTGTAGTATCGCCTCTGGGCTCAGAGCTTGGACACAACTGACAAAACACTTGGAAAAAGAATATAGTGGGTGCTATAACAAGATAATGAATATGAGACACAAGATAGTGAATATGAGACACCATGATAGTAAGTACCCATTCTACCAGAAAAAGCTTTCACAATAGTCGCAACTATTCACCTTGCTTTTGTAGTAGAAACCTGCAAGGTTTAAAGGATATATGAGAGGTACCTGAGGCCCTGAAAACAGTATCACATTTGTAGAGAGACATGATAACAAATGATCTTTTTTGAGAATAGGTAGAGGATGAATGCAGGACACATAGGAAGGGTAACAAAGTATGATATTTCAAGAGGTGGACAATGCCAAAATATGGAGAAACTTCTATCCTCTATTAAGAAGTCATAGTGACTTTCTACAGCAGGGAGGGACATGGGACCAAAAGGTATCTCAGAGCAATAATGGACTGTGACAACAACTTAAGGGTGGCAAAGATGATAATCTTCCAAAAATGTATAATCTTCCTGCAATTAAAAGTAATTGGAATTGTTCTTATTGGAAAGAGAAAAATGTTATTATTCCCTCTACCTATGGATAACGTCGTGATTCTCTGTGTATGCTCCCAGGTATTCTCTATAGGGAAAAGGATATTAAGGGGAAATAACTTTGAAACTGACAAAGAACAAGACTCCTCCAAGGAGGTATTACAAAATTCATCATTAGGGTTACACAGAGCCAGTTTGTGCAAGTAATAAATTATTCTATCCTTTCTCAAAGGCAAGTTACACTAATAACATTCCAACTTTATTCAGATTCTAAAAATTGGTTCTGTGAATAGTGGCACATACTCCTTCCTATGGCTATCCTATGCTCTGTGGCATGATTTTAAAAAAATATTATTAATGTTAAAATGAAGTAACATAAAATATAAAAATGTAATATATCTTAGAAGACCTAGATGACTTGAGGCTGAAAAAGTAATAGAAGACAATAAAAAATATTCCACTTTTTACATCTCTAGATTGGCTAAAACTTCCTGTTCCTTGGAAAATGGTGATGTCTAGGTTGATAAATGTTTACTGGCTTATAAAATTGTCAATTACTTGCTTCTTATATAAATGAATGAATATGGATATGTAAAGAAGACATATAAGAAAACTTTATACTTGTAATCTCTCTTTTCTTCCCCTTGTCTATCTCTTTCTCCCTTGATCACACTTTCCCTATTTGACTCTGTCCTTGTCCCTAAAAAGCAAAATATTCTTACTAAGTAGAAAAAAACTTTGCTTTCAGAATTTGATTTGACTAAGAATCTGAATCCCATTGACTTGATGTGTGACCTTGAAAAGTCACTAAAAATTCTTGGTTTTCTGTCCCCTTACCTACAAAATATGGGTAACATTTATCTTATGTTTGCTCCAAATAATAAAATTATATGTTAATATGATGAATTCTCTATCTGTAATGTCAGAAATATTCAAACATTAATTGACTCTGAATCCTACCTATGTTGCTTAAATATCTAATGATTCTAGTAACTCTTCATAATTTAGATTACCTTGGAAATTCTGAATTAATGTATAATGGACTTGTTCATTAAAATTAATTGATGAATTCTGTATGTGCTTAGGCTTAAAACAGATAATTTCATAACTATGATTAGATTATATTTTCCTGGTGTCTTGAACTATAAATTCCTTAGGATAGGAATATTATAGCCATTTTCAGATTGTCAAGACATACAGTAAGTGCAAAATGTATGCTGAATAAATAAAAAGACAATTGACATACAATAGAAGAGACCATTTAGTTTTATTAAACATCAAACATTTAAGCTGCTAAATTTAATGATTGAAAAATTTTAAAAGATGATTTATTGTTTAAGTATGTTTCATCATAAAGTGATGCAGTTAAATCGCATCATCTCTTTCAATAATGTTTTATGAGAAATTCAGTGGCATTTCATATGAAAATGCTTTCTTAACCATTGGAAAATTGTTTTTGTATGTTTTTAATTTTTTTTGTATTGTTTTCAGGCATGAGACCAACCTGCTCTCAGCTCTAGCTAGGGCTACATAAGATTCAGCCCTATATAGAGATATGAGGCTGACTTTCTGATTCATGGTGTAATGAGAAATCAAGATATGATAAAATAGGTTGAACATGACTCATTTCCAGATAATTTTAAGTTGAAAGCTAATCCTGGAAGTTCCAAAAATGTCTCTAGACGGTGGCATAGTAAATGGATTCCTACATGAATTTTTTAAAGCTATGTCCAAATTGTTCAGTGAAGTACACAGTCACCCGCATATAGAAACTAATTTGTCTTACCTCCACTCAACAAATCCACTTGATATAGTTCAATAAGTATTTTAAAATCACCTACTACATAATGATTCATGTTTTTATTTTACCACAAGTTGGCTCTTTAGATAATGTACCTCTTTTATCTGTGTTTCAGGTTCTTATGAACAAAATGAGACAGTTGAAATAAATGAATTGTTACGACTCTTCTCACTTCTTGTGTCCCCAAATCCTAAAAGTCTGATTGTTCTCATTACTTTGATAATGTGTTTTTATTGTTCTAATTTTTTTTTAAGTTTGAACCCTTAATTGTTTATCTCTTATTTTTATGATTCCTCATCAGTACAAGTCTAAGTCTAAGGTCTAAAGTCTTTGTAGCCTCCTTACTATATCCAATTTTTTAATTTATTCAGTTCCTGATTCTTTCTCACATGTTAGTATCCTCATTATATTCTTTGTGAGTTACATAGGTAATGGATATGAACTGAAGTTAGTTGACCATAAGTTAAACTATTAAAAAATACTTTACAGAGCCAGAGAATATTTACAGGTAACTTAGGTCAGTAATTCTCAAACTTTAGTGTGCATCAGATATATAATACATTGTGGGTTTTATTCAAGTGTAGATAACTGGACTTCACACCTGAATTTTCTGATTCAATCGTGCTGGGTAGAGACCCCATAACTGACGTTATTAACAAGTTCTCAAGTGATGATAATGATTATGGTCATCACTTGGTCAGGGAACCGTATTTTAAGAACCATTTCTCTATGTTAACTTCCTTACTAAGAAGGAGTCATAGGTGGTCCACATGAATACAGCAAGTTAATATCAAGTGAGATTTAAAATCATGTTCTGAAACAATGCCTAGTCCAGTGTTCTCTTCCATTACATTAATGCTTCTGAAGGTATATTCTGTGGAACATTACTTAGATGGAAAATACACACTCAAATCAATAATTATTAAGCAGATATCATTGACAAATAAATTTGCAATTCCATTTGATCAGAATGCCTGTTTCTTCATATCTAAATATTATAATTTAGCAAGCCTTTACCAAGTCTTCCATTGCTATTTGGAAAAAAAAAAATGTTTCCTTTGGTAATTTTCTTTTTACTTTTATTACTTTGTAATGTATTCTGCTGATATCCTTTCGAATTGATTTTAATTGCCCTTTTTCTTTACCAGTACTTCTCTCAGGTTAAAGCCATAGTTGTAAGCTGCTGAAGTTGATCTGTTTCTAACTAAGAATGCTGTTTTCAACACAATAGTATGTATTTGCCTCCAAGGATTCTAAAGTCTGGGTAATGCATGAAATCACTGTCCATAGGTGGGCTTCACTTGGCAGAAGGAAAGTAAAACTGGGTATTAGTTTTGTTTTTTTAAGATTTTCTGTATCTGGTATCTGGGCCTTAATATCTTCAGTCAAAAAAGGTGCTACATGAATATCAAAGGATTGAAAAATGGTGAGCATGTCATACAAAGATAAGATGATTTGGAACCCAGGTGAAGCAATGCTAGGAAGAGTGTTTTCCTATTTACGTTTTGGTAAACTAGTCCTTGTTCTGGGACAAAAAACAAAAATAAAAACAAACTATAAATAATGCATAAAGGATGCGACAACTCTTTTTGAGTATGTAAATTTGGATGGAGAGGAGGCAACTAGCTCCATTTTCCTAGATAGAAAGGGAAAGAAAAGCATCCAGGATTTGGTCAAGTCAGGGAGAAAAACTTTCTGATACGTTTATAAAGCCTGGGCTGTAAAATGGAAAACATGTAACTTTTGCAGGCAGATGGACCAATGCACAAATGATGTTTCCAAAATTTATTTGGTTACTACCTGGGCAAAATAGTGGAATATCTTGGACTTTCAACTTTCTTATCTGTGAAAAAAGATGTGAGTAACCTTTTTTTTTTTTTTTGCGGGCTGTAGTGTGGATAGCTCTTCTGAACTCAGAAGGGGATCTGGCTCTTGTTTTCTTGCAAACTCTCCAAATAAGACTAAGACTGCAGGAGACTAAGCCACCTATTCTTCAGCATCATCCCACAGGGTTAATAACATCACCTTAATACAGCAAACATACAGTAAAATGTTAATAGATGCTTTGCTTTATGCTTTAAAAGTTATCACTGGCCAGGCTCGGTGGCTCATGCCTGTAATCACAGCACTTCGGGAGACCAAGGCGGGAGGATCACCTGAGATCAGGAGTTTGAGACCAGCCTGGCAAACATGGTGAAACTCCACCTATACTAAAAATACAAAAATTAGCTGGGCATGGTGGTGGGTGCCTGTAATCTCAGCTATTCAGGAGACTAAAGCAGGAGAATTACTTGAACCCGGGAGGCAGAGATTGCAGTGAGCCTGGGAGACAAGAGTGAAACTCAGTCTCAATCAATCAATCAATCAGTCAATCACTGAACTTAAAAAAAATCAAGAATCTGATGATAGATTACAAAAGCTGAAAATGTCACATATTTTAGGAATATAATGCCTTTTCTGTCATATAAACCCTGGTCACTCAAACATATTTTTATTTTTTCTATCCAAAATTTGGGTTGTCCCAAACTGTTAAGTAGATGATCTAATATACATTAAAAGTCTTAGATCAAAGGAAAATGTGGAATACCCTCTTAGAATTTGATATCTTTATTCAATTTCATAACTTTTCAGTAACCGAGGTTTTAAGATGTTCTTTAATCTTCATTCTGTTTTTCTCTTGCCTCTTCTTATATTATTCTCTAGTTACATTTCAGTACACTAGATGGCAAAATAAAGGAACTAGCATTAAATGATTGATTTAGTTACACATGGGTTTATCATAAAACTTTTACTCTCTTTGTAAAGAATGAAATCTTGACTCTCCTCAGCCCATGTGAGTGCTTGGGTTCTAGGACATGTGTCCGATGTCTCAGTCCTGCTAAGGGGACTACTTGACTCCATAATATGGACGTCTGTGTTGGCATCTTGGCCTCTTTCTACATCCACACACTTCCTCTAAACCGTGCTCCAGCATTGACAAAGAAAGACCATGTCCCTACGTATTTCTAAGATTACTCAAGTCTAAACATTGTAGGGAAAATATATAGAAGTAGTGTCACACTGTGAGGAAAATATAATTGCTATAAAACCTTCCAAGAGCTTTTCGAATCCAGAATTAAACTGACCATGGACTCAGAATGAAATGTCTATGATATAAATTGGATTATGTGATTCTTTCACCTGAAATCCTTCAGTGACATCCCATTGTTTTTACAAGGAAGCCTGATTTCTTTTGGTTTTACTAATTCTTTTATGACCTAGGCTCTGTTGTCCTTCAGGTTTATATAAGACCACTTTCCCATCAACACTTAAGCTCCAACCATGGGGAGTGCCCAACATTTTCTCCTATGGCCATGGTTTCTTGCCTCTGAACCTCTGGTTCAGTTCGCAAAAACTTGCTCAAGTATCATCACCTAGTAGAAGGATTTTTTTTTTTAAACACATTTACCTGGATTAGGTACCCTAATCTCTCCTTGTTTCTTCCATAGTGTGTAGCATCGCATTGTCATTGTCTCTTTACCGGTAATTCTTTTCCAATAGTATGCAAATTTCACACCTCATTCATCTCCATGTCCTCAGAGCCTGTTATATTATTTTGCAAACAGGAAATGCTGAATAAATGTTCAAAAGGAGAAAATGCCTTCAATTATTCAGCATGAATAATATTTCTTATTTTAGACCACTCTTCTTCTTATCTCTTCTAACATTTTATTTTTGGGAACTCTTCTCTCCCTCAGCGTCGTTATTCCAAACCCCAAGTCACACTCAGTATTAAGAATGATGAATTGAATAGGCATGGCCAGTGCTAAAATCTAGCTTTGCCATTAGGCGAATAGACATGCCAGGAACATGCTTGTTCACAAGCAACATTATTATTATTATTATTATTTCGTTTTGTTTTGTTTTTGAGCTGGAGTTTCGCTCTGTCACCCTGGCTGCAGTGCAGTGACCCGATCTCGGCTCACTGCAAGCTCCACCTCCCGGGTTCACACCATTCTCCTGCCTCAGCGCCCAGAGTAGCTGGGACTACAGGGTGCCCGCCACCATGCCCGGCTAATTTTTTTTGTAATTTTAGTAGAGACGGGGTTTCACTGTGTTAGCCAGGATGATCTCGATCTCCTGACCTCGTGATCCACCCATCTCGGCCTCCCAAAGTGCTGAGCTTACAGGCGTGAGCCACCGCGCCCGGCCCCAACATTATTATTCTTTTCAGAAATGATATCTGGGCTGGGTGCAGTGGCTCACACCTGTAATCCCAGCACTTTGGGAGGCCGAGATGGGTGGATCACTTGAGGTCAGGAGTTTAAGACCAGCCTGGGCAACATGGTGAAACCCCGTCTCTACTAAAAATACAAAAATTATCTGGGTGTGGTGTGTCGTGCCTGTAGTCCCAGCTACTCAAGAGGCTGAGGCATGAGAATCGCTTGAGCCCGGGAGGCGGAGATTGCAGTGAGCCGAGATTGCGCCGTTGTACTCCAGCCTAGGTGACAGAGAGAGACTCCATCTCAAAAAAAAAAAAAAAAAAAGAAAAGAAAAAAGAAAAGAAAAGGAAAAAAAAGAAGAAATGATATCTGTTATTTCAGACATAAACAACAAAATAGGTTTGGGGGAAAATTAGAATATTGATTGACTTGCTTACACAAATAGTATGGTTTTATGTTACTTTCATTTTAAATTATATATAGGGGTAAAAATATAGTTTAATATATAGAGATAGAGAATCACCATAATAATTTTAAGACTTGGCATCTAGTGGCCTTAACACAATTTTGATGTTGCTAATTTATGAGGCTGAACTAATTATTCACCCTTCTATGGCTCAGTTTGATCTTATTTAGTAAATTAGTATAATAAAACCTTACTCTCAGGGGTTTTGTGAAAAGCAATAAAACGACATGTGTGAGCAAACAGTGAGCAGTTGTTGGCATATATTAGATACTTCATAAGTGCCAGTATTGATTTCTGTCCAATTTACTTCTACTTTTGTTTCTGAAAATTAAATTTTTAGTCATAAAAATAAGATGACTTTCATGCATTCCTCAGTATTCTCTCTGAGTTCATATTTAGTGATGACCAGATGAATGAATTTAGAGGTATATTTCAAACACATCAAATAGTGACCATGAAATCTCATGTTTAAATGAATGACTTCTATGTGCACACACACACAGTATTCATAATTTGCGCTGGGTTTTTCATAAACTTTAATCTAGGATATCTTGTTTACTAAGTTTGCTTTCCTAAATGAACTGGTATAGATAATGAAGCAAAACATGGACACTTGACCCCTGAACAGTGTTGGACTTAAGGGTATTGACCCTTTTGCAGATAAAAACTCATGTATGACTTTCGACTCCTTCAGATCTTAACTACTATTAGCCTACTGTTGACCAGAAGCCTTACTGATAACATAAACAGTCAGTTAACACACATTTTCTGTAAAATATGTATTATATATTACATTCTTATAATAAAGAATACTAGAGAAAAGAAAATGTTATTAAGAAAATTATGAAAAAGAGGAAATTTATTTACTGTTCATTAAGTGGAAGTAGATCATCATAAGGGTCTTCATCCTCATTGCCTTCACTTTAGCGGGCTGAGGAGGAGAGAAAAAGAGGAGGGCTTGGTCTTGCTGTCTCAGGGGTGGCAGAGATGGAAGAAAATTAGCATATAAGTGAATTCATACAGCTCAAAATGGTATTGTTCAAGGGTCGACTGTAGCTGAAAAATATCCCTTCTCCCCAAGGAAGTCAAGTTCATTTTTCTGCTTCTAAGGGTGTTCTTATTCAAATATTGTAATACAAACATTTAAATACAAATCTATTTTTTAAATAAATAATAATAGCAGCCTTCAGAAATAGTCAAGTTATGGCCAGGTACGGTGGCTCATGTCTGTAATCCCACCACTTTGGGAGGCCGAGGCGAGTGGATCACGAGGTCAGGAATTCAAGACTAGTCTGGCCAAGATAGTGAAACCCCATCTCTACTGAAAATAGAAAAATTAGCTGGGCACAGTGGCTGGCACCTGTAATCCCAGCTACTTGGGAGGCTGTGGAAGGATAATTGTTTGAACCCAGGCAGCAGAGTTTGCAGTGAGCCAAGATTGTGCCACTGCACTCCAGCATGGATGATAAAGTGAGACTGTTATCAAAAAAAAAAAAAAGAAAGAAAGAAAAAAAAAAAAGAAAAAAGAAGAAAGAATAGTCAAGTTATATCTTGTTTTATCTATTTTTAATCTTTTTAAAAACATTTTCACTTAACTGATACTATGCTTTACATACAATTTAATATGATGCCATTATTTACCCAATACAATAGAGACATTATTTTCATATCTTTAACCACTCTCATTGCTAGCCTTCTTTTAAAAATTTTAAACTTTTTTTGTTTAACTATTTCCTTGTTTAGATAAACTCCACCTAACCTTCTCCCCCTCCTCCCCTTGCTCTACATGACTAGATTAACTCCCCAATTATATGTTTTCAAGTGCTCATCCCAGTTACAGTAATATATTGTGTAATTTTGCAGTCATGATTATAATGTAACTTTATTAGTTTATGTGATAATGTTTCACTTTTCTCTCTCAGCCATACTGAAACATTCCTAGTATCAGAAACTAGGCTTGTCTTCTTTGTCATTGTATCTACATAACATAGGAGAGTAATTCGCTGCTGGAAGGTTTTCTATAAGTGATTGTAAAAATATTTTATCAATCTAGGTATGCTTTACCTACATTTATATGGATTTAATTAAAATCCATTCTGTTATCTCAGGCTCACTTAGAAGACAGAATAGTTCCACTCTGCATCTGTTAAGAGATGGATCTTATAGGAGGGTGACATAAGATGAAATATCTGCCACTTTGATAGTTCTCCCAGCCTAGTCCCAAGGATTGACATATGAAACCTGGAATTAAAGTGATAGTAAAAATGATAGAACTGTTCCACGAATATTCTTATGAACATTGCTCTAGTACATTTGGTATTGATAACTTTGGTTTAGGAAAAAAAGAAGATCCAAGATTTTTAGGGATAATTATTTCTGGAGCACACAAGACTCTACCCTATTGGGTATCATAAGTATTAAAAAGAAATATGAGTGCCCAAAACTTCCATGACATGAGTGAAAATTCAGGAAAAGGTATTTTGTGCTCTTACTATGACTTTATACTTATTTACTTATGAAATACAAGTTACAGAAAAAAGAGATTATAATTGTAAAGTCATAAAATATGTCTTCCTTGTAAGATCCAGTGAAATCAGTAGCATCAGATGTTTAGAACCTAATACCACATCTGTCGTCCAATGATTTGCCATGGAGAGGTGAGCGTGCTGGGTACCATGAGCTTTACCATAAATTAGCCATGTGGATTTGGGAAGCTCTCTGAAGGACTTTATTCACCCTATAACATGTATGCAATTGCCTTTGTATTAGAAGCTGTTTTGAAGCACAAATAAGGTAATATTTCTAAGCTGTTTAACACTGCAAAAGGCTAATAGTTTGCTGTTATTTAGAAGTGAACACTTATTGAAATGCTGATTCTACCTTTTTCATGGAGGAGCTGCAGTTAGTTTTGCACTCTTGGTTTTAGTACCACTTTACATTTCTACTCATAATACTTATTTGTGGTTAAAATTATAGCTTCTGATCCGTAGAAATGATTGGGCTTCTCAAATCTCATTAGAAGAGTAATTCATTACTCTGATTTGATTGTTTTTGTTGTTTGTTTTCAAGTTAGCCTACTTTCAGTGCTTGAATTGTTTTTTGTTTTCTCTTTAAATATTTATTCAAAGTAAAAGAAAAGTCTTTCTGAGATATTCTTGAACATAGATGCTCTGTTACTGGAAATTTCTAGGGTGAAAATAAACTTTACAAGTTTTTTTTTTTTTCATTCATATAAGTGGATTCTGGTGATCTTAAGTTGAACTCAATGAGATTGAAGATAGGTGTACACTCTGTATTTTCTTAAATATTTCTGAGGAAACTGAGTGCTATATAAACTAAATGTGCCATCATTTTTGGTCAGTAATGGCTGCATAGTTGACTGCTGTGAAGCAGTTCCTTCCACTGACACTTTGGTTAGGTTATTTTTGTTTTCACATTCTTGTCTGTGGGTTCTTAATTTCTTTTCCTGAGCTCAAGAGAAAAGCCAATTGTTTTGTAGCCGAGCTGGTCTATATCTTTGTCCTATCCTCTTCGATACAATTTTTGAGAGAGAAAATCCTAGTGAGAACAGGTAGTGGTAATTGTGCTGGGTTAGGGAATTTGCTTAGCCTTGCTTTCTGGCCTCAATGACAGGATTCCAATCAATACATTTATTCCACCTTACTACAATACTTCTTTTTCTTTTAGTTTGGATGTAGTTCTAATATTATTAACTTTGAAATCCTTAAATGTTACTGTGCAGAATCCTTGAATCCTTATATACAGGCAGCAAGCTGGTAGGTCCACTCAGAGCTGTGTCCAGGATTGGTGCAAAGAGTCAAGGATTAATTATGCTCTGCAATCAGCAGGTCAATGGAAGAAGCAAATTTCCAGTTTTAAGATCCAAGATGAGGATAGTCTGTTTTGTTTTAATTATATATATGTGTGTGTGTGTGTGTATAAATTGACACATACTAAATTATTTTTAAAATATATTGCAATATTTCTATTCATGAATATAATGTGTAATGACTAAATCATGGTAATTAGCATATC
Source organism: Trachypithecus francoisi (assembly GCF_009764315.1). Taxonomy (NCBI): domain Eukaryota; kingdom Metazoa; phylum Chordata; class Mammalia; order Primates; family Cercopithecidae; genus Trachypithecus; species Trachypithecus francoisi. Next base: position 71,344,149 of record NW_022681473.1, on the reverse strand, counting down.
TATCAACTCAAATCTTTATCATTTTTTCAGGTTTATAACAAAATCCTCTCTTTTATTTGAAAATATACAATAAATTACTATTACCGTAGTCTCCTTACAGTGTTATGGAAAATTGAACTTAATTCCTCCTATCCAGCTATAATTTTGTATTTGTTAACTAGTTTCTCCCTCTCCCCTTCGTCTTTACCCTTCTCAGCCTCTGGTAAACACTATTATACTCTACTTCTCAGATGTCAACTTTTGCAGTTTCCACATATGGGTGAGATCATGTTGTATTTAACTTTCTGTGCCTGACTTCATTCACATAATACAATGTCCTTCAGGTTCATCCATGTTACTGCAAATGACAAGATTTCATTCTTTTTTATGGCTGAATAGTTCCCCATTGTATATATAGACCACACTTTATTTTTCTCTTCATCTGGTGATGGACATGTAGGTTGATTTCATATCTTGACTACTGTGAATAATGCTGCAATAAACATGGGAATGCAGATATCTCTTCAACATTCTGGATATATATCCAGTAATGGCATTGCTGGTTCATATTGTAGGTCTGTTTTTAGCTTTTTTAGGAAACATTCATACTGTTTTCCATAATGGCTGTACGAATTTACCTTCCCACCAACAATATATGAGTTTATTTTTCTCTGCATCCTCACCCGCATTATTTTTTTTTGATCTTCTTAATTATAGCCATTCTAACTGAAAAGAGATAATATCTTATTGTGGTTTTGATTTGCATTTTTCTTATGATTAGAGATGCTGAACATATTTTTATATGCATGTTGGCCATTTTTTATGTCTTCTTTGGAAAAACATTTATTCAGATCCTTTGCCCATTTTTAAATTGTATTATTTATTTCTGGGTTTGTTTGAGTTTCTTGTGTATTCTTGACATCAGTGCCTTAATTGAATGAATAGTTTGCAAATGTGTTTTCCCATTGTATAGGCTATCTCTTCACTTTATTGTTTCCTTTGCTGTGCAGAAGTCTTTTAGCTTGATGTAATCCTATTTATTTTTGCTTTTGTTGCTTGTGCTTTTGAGGTCTTATGCAAATAAATTTGCCCAGGCCAATGTCCTGAAGTGTTTCTTCAAAGTTTTATTTTAATAGATTCACAACTTAAGATTACACATTTAATTCTCTAGTACATTTTGAGTTGATTTTTGTTTATAGTGAAAGGTGGGTATCTAGTTTCATTCTTATTACATATGGATATCTAGTTTTCCCAGACCATTAATGAAAGAGACTATTCTTTCTCCAACGTGTATTATTGGTGATTTTATAAAAAATGAGTTGGTTGTAAGTGTGTTGATTTATTTCTGGGTTCTCCATTGAGTTCCATAAGTCTATGTGTCTGGTTTTATGCCAGTTTCATGCTGTTTTGGCTACTACAGCTTTGTAGTATAATTCAAGATCAAGTAGTGTGATGCCTTCTTCTTTGTTCTTTTTCCTTAGGGTTCTATTAGCTATTCAAGTCATATGTGGTTCCATACAAATTTAAATTTTTGTTTTAATTTCTGTTGATAATGTCATTGGAATTTTGATAGGGACTGCATTGAATCTATAGATCACTTTGAGTAGTATATGTATATTGACAATATTAATTCTTCCACTCCATAAGCATAGGATAGCTTTCCATTTTTTGGTGCCCTCTTCAATTCCTTTTACCAGTGTTTTGTAGATTTCTTTGTAGAAATCTTTCACTTCTTTGGCTAAATTTATTCCTAGATATTTCTCCTTGTCGTAGCTATTATAAACATAACTACTTTCTTGATTTATTTTTCAGATTGATTGTTGTTAGTATATATAAATGCTGCTGATTTTTGTATGTTGATTTTGAATACTGCAACTTTACTGAATTCCTGTCGTAGTTTTAAGCATTTTTTAGTGGAGTCTAGATTTTTCTTAGTATAGTATCATATCATCTGCAAACAAATTCGACTTTTGTGTTTCTAGTTTGGATACCTTTTATTTCCTTCTCTTTCCTAATTGCTCTGGCTAGGACTTCCATTATTACGTTGAACAGAAGTAGTGAAAGTGGACATCTTTGTCTTGTCTTAGATTTTAGAGGAAAGGCTTCTTAATTTTCCCTATTAAATATGAAATTAGTCGTGGGTTTTTTGTTTGTTCATTTATTATTTATTATTTACTTATTTATTTGTTTGGAAACAGAGTCTCACTCAGTCACCCAGGCTGGAGTGCAGTAGCACAATCTTGGCTCACTGCAACCTCCACCTACCAGGTTCAAGCAATTCTTGTGCCTCAGCTTCCCAAGTAGTTGAAATTACAGGCCCATGCCACCATGCCCATCTAAGTTTTGTGTTTTTAGTAGAGATGGGTTTTCAGCATGTTGGCCAGCTGGTTTCAAACTCCTGACCTCAAGTGATCCACCCACCTTGGCCTTCCCAAGTGCTGGGATTATAGGTATAAGCCATTGTGCCCCACCAGTTGTGGGTTTCTCACGTTGGGGTATATTCTATACCCAATTTACTGAGAGTTTTTATCATCATGAAGAGATGTTAAAAATTCTATCAAATGCTTTTTTGGCATCTATTTAAATAATCATATGGTTTTTGTCTTTGATTTGACCTTTGTGATAAATCACATTTACTGATTTGAGTTTGTTAAACCATCCTTGCCTCCTTGGCATGAATCTTACTTGATCGTGGTGAATAATAACATTTATTGAATTTGGTTTGCTAGTATTTTGCTGAGAGATTTTGTACCTGTATTCATCAGAGTTATTGACTGGTAGTTTTCTCTTTATGTCTTTGTTTGGTTTTGGTATCAGGGTGATGCTGGCCTCTTAGAATAACTTTGCAAGTATTCCCTCCAATTTGATTTTATACAATAGTTTGAGTAGAATAGGTATTAGTTCTTCTTTCAAGGTTAGGAAGAATTCAGCAGTGACTCTGTCAGGTTCTGGGCTTTTCTTAGATGTGACATGTTTTTCAGTATTTCAATCTCATACTGGTTATTTGTCTGTTCAGGTTTTCTATTTCTTCGTGATTCAACCTTGTTAAGTTGCATGTGTCCAGAAACGTATTCATTTCTTCCAGGTTTTCCAATTTTTTGGTGTATAGTTGTTTGTAGTAGTCTTTAATAATCCTTTCAATGTCTGTGGTGTCAGTTGTAATGTTTTCTTTTTCTTCTCTGATTTTATGTATTTGGGCTTTCTCTCTTTTTTCTTAATCTGGCTAAAGGTTTATTGATTTTGTTTATCTTAAAAATAACTTTTTTTTTTTATTGATCTTTGGGTTTGTTTGTTTGTTTTAGCCTTCATTTCACTGTTTCTCCTCTGACTTTTATTATTTCTCTCCTCCTATTTTAAGTTTGGTTTATTCTTGCTTTTCTAGTTCTCTGAGGTACATCATTGGATTTTTTATTTGAAATCTTTCTACTGTTTTGATGTAGGGTCTTATTGCTGTAAAATTCCCTGCTTCTGCTGTATTCTATAGGTTCTAGCATATGTGTTGCTATTTTTATTCTTTAAAATAATTTTAAAAATTTCTTAATTTCTTCATTGATCCATTGGTCATTCAGGAACATGTTTTTTACTTTCCACATACTTTTAGTTTCCATAGATCCATTTGTTATTGATTTCTAAGTTTATTCTCTTTTGGTCAGAAAAGATATTTGACATGATTTTGACTTTTTAAAATTTGTTAAGGGCTATAATTCAGTGTTTTTATGTTGATTTTTTGCTTGAATGATCTGTCCATTGCTGAAAGTGGGATGTGGAAGTCTCCTGTGATTTTTCTATTGCAGTCTATTTCTCTTTTTAGATTTATTATTTGTTTTATATATTTTATATATAAATATTTATATATAATATATAAATATATTTTACTTGTTTTGGTATTGGGTGCATCTATGTTTATATTGTTATATTAGCTTGTTGAATTGACCCCCTTATCATTATACAATTACCTTCTTTGTTTCCTTTTATAGTTTTTAGCTTAAAGTCTATTTCATCTGAAATAAGTATAACCACTTCTGCTCTTTTCTGGTTTTCATTTGCATGGAATATGTTTTTCCATTTCTTTAGTTTTAGTCTATGTGTGTCTTTATAGGTAAAGTGAGTTTTTGTTGGCAGCATATAGTTGAGTCTTGCTTTTTAATTCATTCAACCACTCTATATCTTTTATTGGGGAATTCAGTCTATTTATATTCAATGTTATTATTAATAGGTAAGGACTAACTACCACCATTTTGTTACTTGCTTTCTACTTGTTTTCTTGCTTCTCTCTTCTTATCCTTCTTTCTTAATGTCTTCTCTTTTCCTCTCTTTCTTTCTTAATATCCTCCTTTGTGGTTAAGCAATTTTCTCTGGTAATATATTTTAATTTGTCACTTTTTATTTTTAGTGTATCTATTGTAAGTTTTTGCTTTGTGCTCCAAGGCTTACAAAAAAATTCTATTATTATAACAAGTTATTTAAAACTAATACCGGAAGGGGCGGAGCAAGATGGCCGAATAGGAACAGCTCCAGTCTCCAACTCCCAGCGCGAGCGACACAGAAGACCGGTGATTTCTGCATTTTCAACTGAGGTACTGGGGTCATCTCACTAGGGAGTGCTGGACAATCGGTGCTGGTCAGCTGCTGCAGCCTGACCAGCGAGAGCTGGAGCAGGGCGAGGCATCGCCTCACCTGGGAAGCGCAAGGGGGAAGGGAATCCCTTTTCCTAGCCAGGTGAACTGAGACACAAAACACCTGGAAAATCGGGTAATTCCCACCCCAATACTGCGCTTTAAGCAAACGAGCACACCAGGAGATTATACCCACACCTGGTCGGGAGGGTCCCATGGCCACGGAGCCTCCCTCGTTGCTAGCACAGCGTCTGCGATCTAACCGCAAGGCAGCAGCGAGGCTGGGAGAGGGGTGCCCGCCACTGCTGAGGCTTAAGTAGGTAAACAAAGCCGCTGGGAAGCTCGAACTAGGTGGAGCTACAGCAGCTCAAGGAAACCTGCCTGTCTCTGTAGACTCCACCTCTGGGGACAGGGCACAGCTAAAAAACAACAGGGGAAGCAGCAGAGGCCTGTGCAGACCCGAACGACTCTGTCTGACAGCTTTGAAGAGAGCAGTGGATCTCCCAACACAGAGGTTGAGATCTGAGAACGGACAGACTGCCTGCTCAAGTGGGTCCCTGACCCCTGAGTAGCCTAACTGGGAGACATCCCCCACTAGGGGCAGTCTGACACCCCACACCTCACAGGGTGGAGTACACCCCTGAGAGGAAGCTTCCGAAGTAAGAATCAGACAGGTACACTCGCTGTTCAGCAATATTCTATCTTCTGCAACCTCTGCTGCTGAAACCCAGGCAAACAGGGTCTGGAGTGGACCTCAAGCAATCTCCAACAGACTTACAGCTGAGGGTCCTGACTATTAGAAGGAAAACTATCAAACAGGAAGAACACCTATACCAAAACCCCATCAGTACGTCACCATCATCAAAGACCAGAGGCAGATAAAACCACAAAGATGGGGAAGAAGCAGGGCAGAAAACCTGGAAATTCAAAAAATAAGAGTGCATCTCCCCCTGCAAAGGAGCGCAGCTCATTGCCAGCAACAGATCAAAGCTGGTCAGAGAATGACTTTGATGAGATGAGAGAAGAAGGCTTCAGTCCATCAAACTTCTCAGAGCTAAAGGAGGAATTACGTACCCAGCGCAAAGAAACTAAAAATCTTGAAAAAAGAGTGGAAGAATTGATAGCTAGAATAATTAATGCAGAGAAGGTCATAAATGAAATGACAGAGATGAAAACCATGACACAAGAAATACGTGACAAATCCACAAGCTTCAGTAACCGACTTGATCAACTGGAAGAAAGAGTATCAGCGATTGAGGATCAAATGAATGAAATGAAGCGAGAAGAGAAACCAAAAGAAAAAAGAAGAAAAAGAAATGAACAAAGCCTGAAAGAAGTATGGGATTATGTAAAAAGACCAAATCTACGTCTGATTGGGGTCCCTGAAAGTGAGGGGGAAAATGGAACCAAGTTGGAAAACACTCTTCAGGATATCATCCAGGAGAACTTCCCCAACCTAGTAGGGCAGGCCAACATTCAAATTCAGGAAATACAGAGAACACCACAAAGATACTCCTCCAGAAGAGCAACTCCAAGACACATAATTGCCAATTTCACCAAAGTTGAAATGAAGGAAAAAATCTTAAGGGCAGCCAGAGAGAAAGGTCGGGTTACCCACAAAGGGAAGCCCATCAGACTAACAGCAGACCTCTCGGCAGAAACTCTACAAGCCAGAAGAGAGTGGGGACCAATATTCAACATTCTTAAAGAAAAGAATTTTAAACCCAGAATTTCATATCCAGCCAAACTAAGTTTCATAAGTGAAGGAGAAATAAAATCCTTTACAGATAAGCAAATGCTTAGAGATTTTGTCACCACCAGGCCTGCCTTACAAGAGACCCTGAAGGAAGCCCTAAACATGGAAAGGAACAACTGGTTCCTTTGCAAAACATTGCAAAAACATGCCAAAATGTAAAGACCATCGAGGCTAGGAAGAAACTGCATCAACTAACCAGCAAAATAACCAGTTAATATTATAATGGCAGGATCAAGTTCACACATAACAATATTAACCTTAAATGTAAATGGACTAAATGCTCCAATTAAAAGACACAGACTGGCAAACTGGATAAAGAGTCAAGACCCATTAGTCTGCTGTATTCAGGAGACCCATCTCACATGCAGAGACATACATAGGCTCAAAATAAAGGGATGGAGGAAGATCTAGCAAGCAAATGGAGAACAAAAAAAAGCAGGGGTTGCAATCCTAGTCTCTGATAAAATAGACTTTAAACCACCAAAGATCAAAAAAGACAAAGAAGGCCATTATATAATGGTAAAGGGACCAATTCAACAGGAAGAGCTAACTATCCTAAATATATACGCACCTAATACAGGAGCACCCAAATTCATAAAGCAAGTCCTTAGAGACTTCCAAAGAGACTTAGACTCCCATACAATAATAATGGGAGACTTCAACACTCCACTGTCAACATTAGACAGATCAACGAGACAGAAAGTTAACAAGGATATCCAGGAATTGAACTCATCTCTGCACCAAGCGGACCTAATAGACATCTATAGAACTCTCCACCCCAAATCAACAGAATATACATTCTTCTCAGCACCACATCGCACTTATTCCAAAATTGACCACATAATTGAAGTAAAGCACTCCTCAGCAAATGTACAAGAACAGAAATTATAACAAACTGTCTCTCAGACCACAGTGCAATCAAACTAGAACTCAGGACTAAGAAACTCAATCAAAACCGCTCAACTACATGGAAACTGAACAACCTGCTCCTGAATGACTACTGGGTACATAATGAAATGAAGGCAGAAATAACGATGTTCTTTGAAACCAATGAGAACAAAGATACAACATACCAGAATCTCTGGGACACATTTAAAGCAGTGTGTAGAAGGAAATTTATAGCACTAAATGTCCACAAGAGAAAGCTGGAAAGATCTAAAATTGACACTCTAACATCACAATTAAAAGAACTGGAGAAGCAAGAGCAAACACATTCAAAAGCTAGCAGAAGGCAAGAAATAACTAAGATCAGAGCAGAACTGAAGGAGATAGAAACACAACCCTCCAAAAAATCAATGAATCCAGGAGTTGGTTTTTTGAAAAAATCAACAAAATTGACAGACAGCTAGCAAGACTAATAAAGAAGAAAAGATAGAAGAATCAAATAGACACAATAAAAATGATAAAGGGGATATCACCATGGACCCCACAGAAATACAAACTACCATCAGAGAATAGTATAAATACCTCTACACAAATCAACTAGAAAATCTAGAAGAAATGAATAATTTCCTGGACACTTACACTCTTCCAAGACTAAACCAGGAAGAAGTTGAATCCCTGAATAGACCAATAGCAGGCTCTGAAATTGAGGCAATAATTAATAGCCTACCAACCAAAAAAAGTCCAGGACCAGATGGAGTCACAGCTGAATTCTACCAGAGGTACAAAGAGGAGCTGGTACCATGCCTTCTGAAACTATTCCAATCAATAGAAAAAGAGGGAATCCTCCCTAACTCATTTTATGAGGCCAACATCATCCTGATACCAAAGCCTGGCAGAGACACAACAGAAAAAGAAATTTTAGATCAATATCCCTGATGAACATCGATGCAAAAATCCTCAATAAAATACTGGCAAACCGGATCAGCAGCACATCAAAAAGCTTATCCACCATGATCACGTGGGCTTCATCCCTGGAATGCAAGGCTGGTTCAACATTCGCAAATCAATAAACGTAATCCAGCATATAAACAGAACCAAAGACAAGAACCACATGATTATCTCAATAGATGCAGAAAAGGCTTTTGATAAAATTCAACAGCCCTTCATGCTAAAAACGCTCAATAAATTTGGTATTGATGGAACATACCTCAAAATAATAAGAGCTATTTATGACAAACCCACAGCCAATATCATACTGAATGGGCAAAAACTGGAAAAATTCCCTTTGAAAACTGACATAAGACAGGGATGCCCTCTCTCACTACTCCTATTCAACATAGTGTTGGAAGTTCTGGCTAGGGCAATCAGGCAAGAGAAAGAAATCAAGGGTATCCAGTTAGGAAAAGAAGAAGTCAAATTGTCCCTGTTTGTAGATGACATGATTGTATATTTAGAAAACCCCATTGTCTCAGCCCAAAATCTCCTTAAGCTGATAAGCAACTTCAGCAAAGTCTCAGGATACAAAATTAATGTGCAAAAATCACAAGCATTCTTATACACCAGTAACAGACAAACAGAGAGCCAAATCATGAATGAACTTCCTTCACAATTGCTTCAAAGAGAATCAAATACCTAGGAATCCAACTTACAAGGGATGTAAAGGACCTCTTCAAGGAGAACTACAAACCACTGCTCAGTGAAATCAAAGAGGACACAAACAAATGGAAGAACATACCATGCTCATGGATAGGAAGAATCAATATCATGAAAACGGCCATACTGCCCAAGGTTATTTATAGATTCAATGCCATCCCCATCAAGCTACCAATGAGTTTCTTCACAGAACTGGAAAAAATGGCTTCAAAGTTCATATGGAACCAAAAAAGAGCCCGCATTGCCAAGACAATCCTAAGTCAAAAGAACAAAGCTGGAGGCATCACGCTACCTGACTTCAAACTATACTACAAGGCTACAGTAACCAAAACAGCATGGTACTGGTACCACAACAGAGATATAGACCAATGGAACAGAACAGAGTCCTCAGAAATAATACCACACATCTACAGCAATCTGATCTTTGACAAACCTGAGAGGAACAAGAAATGGGGAAAGGACTCCCTATTTAATAAATGGTGTTGGGAAAATTGGCTAGCCATAAGTAGAAAGCTGAAACTGGATCCTTTCCTTACTCCTTATACGAAAATTAATTCAAGATGGATTAGAGACTTAAATGTTAGACCTAATACCATAAAAACCCTAGAAGAAAACCTAGGTAGTACCATTCAGGACATAGGCATGGGCAAGGACTTCATGTCTAAAACACCAAAAGCAACGGCAGCAAAAGCCAAAATTGACAAATGGGATATGATTAAACTAAAGAGCTTCTGCACAGCAAAAGAAACTACCATCAGAGTGAATAGGCAACCTACAGAATGGGAGAAAATGTTTGCAATCTACTCATCTGACAAAGGGCTAATATCCAGAATCTACAAAGAACTCAAACAAATTTACAAGAAAAAAACAAACAACCCCATCAAAAAGTGGGGAAAGGATATGAACAGACATTTCTCAAAAGAAGACATCCATACAGCCAACAGACACATGAAAAAATGCTCATCATCACTGGCCATCAGAGAAATGCAAATCAAACCACAATGAGATACCATCTCACACCAGTTAGAATGGCAATCATTCAAAAGTCAGGAAACAACAGGTGCTGGAGAGGATGTGGAGAAATAGGAACACTTTTACACTGTTGGTGGGATTGTAAACTAGTTTAACCATTATGGAAAACAGTATGGCGATTCCTCAAGGATCTGTACCATATGACCCACCCATCCCACTACTGGGTATATACCCAAAGGATTATAAATCATGCTGCTATAAAGACATATGCACACGTATGTTTATTGTGGCACTATTCACAATAGCAAAGACTTGGAATCAACTCAAATGTCCATCTGTGACAGACTGGATTAAGAAAATGTGGCACATATACACCATGGAATATTATGCAGCCTTAAAAAAGGATGAGTTTGCATCCTTTGTAGGGACATGGATGCAGCTGGAAACCATCATTCTTAGCAAACTATCACAAGAGCAGAAAACCAAACACCGCATGTTCTCACTCATAGGTGGGAACTGAACAATGAGATCACTTGGACTCGGGAAGGGGAACATCACACATCGGGGCCTATCATGGGGAGGGGGGAGGGGGGAGGGATTGCACTGGGAGTTATACCTGATATAAATGACGAATTGATGGGTGCTGACGAGTTGATGGGTGCAGCACACCAACATGGCACAATATACATATGTAACAACCCTGTACGTTATGCACATGTACCCTAGAACTTAAAGTATAATAAAAAAATTTAAAAAAAATAAAAAAAAATAAAACTAATACCAACTTAATTTTGTCTGCAAAATTTAAAAAGAAAAGAAAAAAAGAAGCAAAAGCAAAAACTATATGCATTAACCCCCTTCTTTCTTTATATTTTGAGATTTTTATGTCACGATTTACATTTTTATCTTTGCCTATCTTTTAACAAATTGTTTTTGTTATTATATTTAATTGTTTTGACTTTTAAGCTTCTTAGTAAAGACATTAGTTGTTTATACACCGTAGTTACAATATTAGTGTAACAATCATGTTAGTATTCTTTTTTTTTATGGTTCAAAGAACTCCTCTTAGCATTTCTTGTAGGTCAGATCTGGTAGCAATAAAGTTCCTCCGCTTTTGTTTTCTGGAACCAGCCTCTTTCTCCATTTTTGAAGAATAGCTTTTCTGGGTACAATTTTCTGGGCTGGGATTTTTTTTTCTTCAGCACTCTGTATGTATCGTCCCTCTTTTGCCTGGTCTATAAGATATCTACTGTGAAGCCTGCTGCCAGGTGTACTGGATCTTTCTTATATAGTGTTTCCTTCTTTCCTTTTGCTGCTTTTAGGATCCTCTCAATGTTTTGTCCTTTGAGAATCTGATTACAATAGGTCTTGGGGTATTCTTATTTAGGGTGAATTTGATTGGTTGCCTTTGACCTTCTATTACCTGTTTATTTATGTCTTTCCCCAGATTTGAAAATTTTTTTGTTATTATTTCTTTAAATATTTCTTGGAGTAACATTTAATTTATTTCCATTGCTTTGTCTTTCTAGTTTCCCCTTTTTCACATTAATAACCTAAATATTTACTCTTTTTATGTTATCTCAAAAGCTTTGCTCATTCCTTTATTTTAAAATTTTTCTCCTCTGACTGTATATTTTCCAATAGTCTGTCTTGGAGCTCACAGATTGTTTCTCCTGTTTGATCAATTCTATTGATAATGCTCTATTGCATTTTTAATTTATCCATTGTATTTTTCATCTCTAAGAGTTCTGTTGATTTTTTAAGAAATCATTTCAATCTCTGTGTTAAATTTCTCTGATAAAGTTCTGAATTCTCTGCATTTTGTTTCAGCTCAATGAGCTTCCTTAAAACAACTATTTTGAAGCCTTTATTTGAGAGATCACACATCTCCACCCCTTTAGGTTTGGTCTCTGGCACCTCATTTTGTTCTTTTGGTGCGGTCATATGCCCCTGAATGTTCCTGGTGCTTTGTACAAGCAATGATATCTGTGCATTGAGGGATTAGGTGTTTATTTTAGTGTTTGTATTCTGACTTTGTGTTTGTGCATCTTCAGAGGGCCTTCCAGGGATTCTAAGCAGACTGGCAAGTTTCCTAAACTTGTGACCACTGTAGCTGTTTCAGCACTAAAGACATTTTATAAGCCCAGGCTGGCTGTGATTCTCATGAGGACTCCAAGACTGATGTATCTTTCGGGCTCAGATGGACCTAGGGAAGACCAATGAAGGACCTGAGTTGTGTGGGAATGCTGTCCAAGGATCAGAGACCAGCAGACTTTCCTGGTGACCCAAGTAAGCATGTTTCCCAGCAAGTCTCCACATGGGTTGGATGGTTCCCTGACTATAGTGAAAGGTGCTGGAGATGAGACTGGGCCCCTTCAGGATCTGCTTTGGGAAAGAGGCTAATAGGCCTGTATAATTGGCTCTTACCAAGAGCCAATTACTCTTGGGTATACATTACCAAGCAGGTACCTGCACAAGTTGGGTATTTCCTCTATTGTAACAGGAGAGGCTAGAACTGAGACTGAGCCCCCTTAGTATCTGCTATGGGATAGAAGATGGAAAGTCTTATCTCTACTCAGAAGGGTGTATTTTACCTAGCAAGTTTCTAAACAGATAGCATAGTTTCCTGACAGCAGGCAGGCACTGGAGCTGAGAGTGGGTGCCCTCAGGATCTGCTGTAGGAGGAAGCTGGAGATCCTCATCTCTTTGGTTCAGAGGAACATGAGTCTCCCAGCAAGTCCCTGTGCAGGCAGGATAGCTCTCTGCAGTAGAAGGACTGGAGCTGAGTCTGTATCCCTTCATCACCTATTGTGGGACAGAGGCCTAAGAGCCCGATCTCATTGGTTCAGAGGGACGTGCATCTTCCAGGAGGACCCTGCAAAGACAGGATAGTTCCTTGACTGCAGCAGAAGGGGCTGGAGCTGAAACCGGGTCCCCTAGATTTGCTGTCAGAAGGAGGTTAGTGAACTCACCTAGGAGGCTCAGACTCCTGGGCTGAAAGATATAAGTGAATCTCCCTCTGGGTCCTTGTGCACACAGCTCTGAGCTGAGACTTCTGCTGAGTGGAACTGGAGTGAAGCCACAGGGCCACTCTCAGGTTCACTTCCTAGAGTGATATCACTGGGCAGACAAGCATGTCCACCAACGCACTGGAGTGCACAACTCCTGAACTCCTTGACAGATGGTTTTGGTTGCAGGCTTGAGAACAAACTGAGCTATAACCAAACCTCTGGGAAGACTGGGCCATTTCCAGATGTGAACTAGGGAGCAAGCATAGCGGATAAGCTACCTGAGTATCACTCTGCACTCTCGAAATGATCCTTCAAGGTCTTTGGCTCCACTTGGGTTTCACAAATTCTTACGTGAGTCATGAAGCTGTAGATGGGTGTAGAGTTCTTATTTTTGGGGGGAATATGAGCAGGTTACCTTCTGTTTCACTATCTTGGTCTTTTTTTTTTTTTTTTTTTCAGGTATAATAGCCAAAGGGGTCAGGACATTTGCCTTGCTTTACACATGCCTTATGCTCCAATCATTTAGCGGTGTGCCTTATTCTTAAATAAACATGCTCTGAATAGTTTTCTGTGTGAAGGTTTTTGTTTCTATTTACCCTTCAGTTTGAGATTCTCAAATACTTGTACTCCCTATCCTGGCCTCAGTCACCTACACACACACACACACACACACACTCATGCATGTACACACACACAGACATACACACATGACCTCTTCTCTCCTGTAAGCCAGAGGCTATTGTGTATTGAAGAATCAGTTCAATTGCCACTTTCTCCATTTTGCTTATTTTGTTTCTTGTGCGTTATAAGGATTAAATGCCATATGTTAAGTACCTAACTCATACTAGGTGTTTACTTATTTATCCTTATTCATTTTTGATGCACCTATGAAAATTATAGGAACTAGTTAAATAATTGCTAAATATACTTGATAAGAAATAGAAATAAAATGATATATAGTGAATATGGGAATAATATATACCTCTAAATTTTATTAATTATTTTTATAATTAATATTAAGTGACTGAATAATATCGGTCTTGAATTCTGTTTGATGTTTTTAATGGAGACATTTCAGCCCATATCAAAATGATAATCCACATTATTCCCCATCCATCCAATAAATCCATAAAACAAAAAAGTATTAGCAACTAAAAGACAGTGGCATTTCTTTATTTCTTTCTGCACCCTGAAAACCTAGGATGGACCAATAAGTGGCCAAAGGATTTTTTTTTAGTAAATGAGTCACGTTAAATATAATTCTACCGTATCTAAAATAATCAGACAAACTGTAAGTATATCAAGTCTTTTAGATGAGTTGCTTTTCTTATAGACACATAGCTGATGGTGTTTTAGATGCAAGTTGCATTAAGCATAATCATTCCTGGAAATCAGATCCAATACTAACTTGGAATCATTATTAACTTGCACTTAACAAAAGAGGTTATTCTTTTAAAAATACTGAATTAACTGGCTGCCTTTTCAAACAAATCTGCCATTTAACTTTGACTGCGAATTGCAGGGCATTCTAGATTACTTGATAGTTGAGCTTACTAAAAAAACAGACTAGATTGCAGTGGAACATACACAGGGGAAGTTGATGTTGAGATGAATTAGGCATGAAAACACAGAGGGAGGAGCTTCCTCATAGGAAGACATTTACTCTATGTAAAGTACTATGCTGGGTTTCTTCAGCTATTTTTTGGTAACATTTTTAAACAATTTTAAATGCTTCCATAAATCTTTTGAGGTATCTCTTATATTTCCCTTTAAAGATGCTTCTGGTTTTTCCATAGTTTGGAGAGTGGTGTATAAATCTTTCCCCAAAGAGAAAGAGGGTAGAAAGGAGATTGATAGCCCACTAAATGATGAGGTGATGAAAATACTTGGAAAAATAATGACCTGATCAAATAAAACAACTATTTTATAATAAGAGCAGTCATTTTTCAGAAGAAAAGTTGGAAAAAGAGGGATTAAAAGTGCTTTGTCTACCCTTACAATATGGATTTATTAATTTTAGAGCAATTTCTTTGTAACGACTAAATTCTCAAATCCAAAAGCTATTACATTATAGAGTGCAGTGAAAATCAAACATATGGAACAACATATCACCTGCATTGGGAGACAAGTGTTTGCTTTCTGCTTCAAGCTCTTCCAAATTACCTGCAAATCATTTCACAGTGGAGATAATTAAAACTATCTTCACCTTAAATTCAAACATAGTCATTATCTGTGTTCTCACCTACCCTGTAGTCACATGTTAACCAGACTCATTACAAAATGCGTATGTATTTTCAACATTTGCTGTTTTGTTGTTTGTCACTTGTTTACATTCATTCTCAATCATCTGGGCAAGTGGATTCTAGTATAGTCATGCTCATATTTCTTGTAAAATCTTAGCCAGTCACTGAACTCTCAGATTCAGTGACTGGATGATTTAGTCTAAGTGGAGTCGAGGATCTGTTTTAGCTATAAGATGTGATAATTTAATTCACTCGCATTCTCTTTTCTCTCTTCTCTCTTCTGTTGTTTCTGTTCTACTCTCTGTCTCTCGGACTCCCAACACCAGTATGTTGGACCAAGTTTTTTTCTTCCCACTCTACTTCCTAACACCCACACTAGTCTTGTGACTCTAGAACGCAGCATCTCTGGGCTTCAATTTCTCCAGGATAAACATCATGGTCTCTGACTCCCATACAGTCACAAGACTAGGTCAGTCAATTTTGTCAAGCTGGGAATTTAGTGGTAAAGGTGTAGGAATTAGATGGTCAAGCACATGGATTTGAGGTCCAATAGATTTGGCCACAAATTCTAGCTGCTTCTCTTCTATCTATGGGACACTATCAACGCCCCTTCTTCCTTCATTCCTCACCAACTTACCAAGTCTCTTAAATAGTTTCTCATTTCTCTTCCTTCACCTGTTCTAAAGTGTCATCTTATGCCATCATTTTCTCTATATTTGAACTGATCTAGCCACCCAAGCCACATTCAACTTTTATAAACACCCAAATCTCTTCTGTGTCAGAACTTTAATCTTTACTGTCAAGTGAGTTTAAATGGCCCTGCCATCAGCTCTTGGAAAAGAAGTCGCCTCATGCTTTAGATTTCAAGTTAGAATGTGACCTTTCCTGATCACCTTTTCTAGGCATTCACACATAGTTTTCCAGTCATGATCCCAATTTTCTCCCATAATAGCAATCTGTTACTTTCTCAAATAAAAATCACGAATATCTATGTTTACCTCCTTGTTTGTCTTTAACTATTGTATTATAAGCTCTGTGAGGAAAGAAGGTGTCTTGTGTACTAGGTCCATAACTCTTAGCCAACACTGAGCACTGTTTTTGGCACACAATGGAAATTAATTATCTGTCTAATGAATTAATGAATAAATGCATGTGCAAGCTTCTTTTCTCAAACTGTAAAATGAGGAAAACAACTCTTACCTCATAGTAATTCAAGAATTAAGTTAATGCTTATAAAGCACTTATCTGGAATTAGAACTTGGTAGGCTCTCAAAAAATGGTGGTGGCTGTCCATTGGATAAGGTCCATATGATAAGACTGAAATGTTTAACTTCACAGGTATAGTAAAGTGGAAGAGTTACCAATGGTGACTATTCCTAAGTATTTCATCCCACCATATCTGCCATACCTGTTCATACAATCTACAGCTCTGTACTGCAACTCAAGCCTCTAAGCTTATTTTGAAGGTAGCGGCACACAGGGTCCAAAAAGGCTGTTGTTCAGCTGCTTTGAGACTCATACAAGGGCAACTGCCCCTGGAATGTCAACCCATTTTATGCAGGCTTCCCTTTAGTAGTTAATTGCTCATATCTTCTCTTTCTTATAATACCATACTACTTCTCTGTAACATGATTTTTCATCTTCAGCAAGCAATATCTTCTTCTGAGCCTAGGTTTTCTCATTTGTAAACTTGGAAGCATACTAATATTATCTATTTTTGCCTAAGAATAATAAGAGATGTAACCCTACTCTGTCATGTATTATTTACATGATCCGAGGAAACATTTTAGCCACACAAAGCCTCAATTTTCACATGTGCATGGTGGAGTAACAATAATTAGTTCTCATGTCTAGTGAAAGCAATATGGAGTCTGTAAAATCAAACTGGAAATTGTTAAGTAGTTTTCCCACCGTGTACTGAGATTGGAGGAGTTCCCAATCTGGGGTGGCCTTTTTCTCTGTCCTCTAAAAGATTATTCTGCGAAAATAACAAGTATGTGCATTATACAGTTAAACACACTTGCAAACTGATTTGAGTAGCATAGATGAAAATGTACTGGAGAAAGGAGATATCCATATGAGTTAGAGCATAAGGTGCAACTTCAGGGATAGAGTTACATGGATTGGAACAAGGAAAGAGTGAGCAGAAAAATAAGACCTCTACTTGGAATTTAAGGGGAAATGGATTTTTGCTCAATGAAGACATCAGCCAGTTTGGTCTTTTCTCTTTCATCCATCCTTTCTTGTTCTTTGACACAGAATATGACCTTGATAGGGTGAATTATTTAACTAGAACTTTCTCATTGCTAGACTAGCATAGAGTAGCCTACTTTCTATCCATATCTCTTTTGAGAATTGGTTAATTAATGTTTATAAATTAGCTAATTAGCATTACAAGATTTTCTCCTCAAAGGCTCTGTAAAATACCAAGTAATTTCTGAGGGAAAACACATCAGCCACACTTGTTAAGGAAGGGAGCATAAGAGACCTCCTTAAGAGCTTGAACTTGGACATGGGCAGAATATTACTTTTCCAAGCAGGAGGTAACATGACCAACACTGGAGTGGCTAGGTGTTAGTAAGAAACATCTTTCTTCTTCTCTGGGACAAACACAGCCAGTTCTTTACTAACTGAAAGTGCGTTCTCAATGGCTGTTTCTTCCTGGGTGTTAGAAACAATGCCCTTCAATTGACAAATTCTAATAGAAACAGGAAGGGCTTCGATTACAAGTTGCTGAGAATAATACTGAGATGTGCACATTCAGCATCATCATTTATTTTAAAGATAACCACGTAAAGGTGCTAAGCGCTGTATTCTGCTTCTTCTGCTAGGAGTACAGAATAAACATGGCAGGGGAGGGTGTGATAGGTTAACCTAAATGTGGAGTCTTCATATTAATACCAAACAAAAAAATCAGTCACTGTCAGTGGTAGATTTCTTATTAACATCACCACTGAATGACCTTCCCATTTTCTAACTGAAAATTGACTTTTTTACCTTACTTAACAAATTGAACCTTGATGTTTTTGTTTAGAAAGCCAGGCCAACAATATCTACTTCTTAATTTGTTGTGAGGAGGAAATGACTGAGAGTGCACAAGGTGTCTAGCACAGTAAGTGTGAGTTCATGTCATACTCCTTTTCCTTGCAACTAGTATGAGACAGGTGTACAGTACACACTCAGTAACTGCTTCTGGAGTGAATGGCTCATCTGACCATCACACAGTTCATTCAAAAGGGAAATAATGGTCTCAAACCTGCACAATTCTACACCTGAGTCCATTCTGTTTAGTTATTATTTGCTTAGTTTAGTTTTAGAAGACTTATTTTGAGTGTGTCACATAGAGGAAGGGTGGAACTAAACAGCATTGCCTTAATCAGGCTTCAGAATGCTAATATATACTATACATTCATTTTATTACATTTCATTTTTAGAACAGGGATAACACACATTCAAAAAATGAAAAAAAGAAAATGTGGCTCTTTCCTGTGAAGAACCCTAATTATAATATAGGACATCACTTTTTAATATGCAAAACATGTGTCATAAAGTTGAAAAAGTAAATGCACTAGAGAGCTACAGAGGGGTGAGACATTTTTCCCCAGGATTTCATCAGGCAAGGGAGCAGGAAAAAGATAACAAACTGGCTCAGGCGTGCTCACTGATTTACTTGCTATTCAGAGAAACCCAAATCCCTTTATACTAGTGTCAAGGCTGGCTACATTATTTACGATGCCTGATGCATAATAAAAATATGGGGACTTACTTTTGTTCAAGAATATAAAACTTTTTATCTCTCTCTCAGGGTCTCTTTCTTGACCTGTCATGGTTATTTTTTATTTGCTATTTAATGTCTCACTCTTTCAGGCAGGGGTTACTCCCTGGCATGTGTAGACCCTCACAGGCTCACCAGTCCTACTCTGCAAATCTGCATGAAAGCACCATGACCCACCAGCTGGAAGATTCTCCTTCCCACCAGCCAGGATGGGGAAGTAAAGTGAGGCACCTTCCTTTCCCATGAGTTGGCCTGCCTGAACCCATGAGGGATAGACCACGTCCAAGTGATTGTAACCTCTGTTCTAGGCTCACTTGCTAAACAACATGGCCAGCCCAAGATGGAGAAGACTGCCTTATACCCAGCTGGAGTCCTCAGTTACCCAATCTTGACCTGTAACATGCACAGGCCCCTTCCAGGGTTGCAAGGCAGCATTGGTTCCTGGATAGCATGGGAGGAGCAGGCCACCTGGGACCCAAAATGCCAGGTGGCAGTGAAGCATGCAGTGGAAAACTCATCTCAGGGAGGTGGGAAAATAGTGAGGCTGCCAAAAAGCTTAACCTCGAAGCTCCCAGAGCATGCTCCATTGACCCATTGGAATTCACTGCCAAAATGCAAATTAAAATATAACTTATTAAGAATTTAGAAACAGTGAGTGTAGAACATTAAACCTCAAGCATAAGACCCTTCTGGGTGTGGGACTTTGACTGCTCTGGTCGCACACCCATGAGGCCAACCTTGCCAATGTGCTGTTCAGGAAAAATATGAGAGAGAACAGGTACTGCATCTTGCTGAGAGTGAGTTTTATTTCTAGAAGTCAATACCCTTCAGGAAAGTGCTAAGTAAGGGAGTGGGGTTAAGTCAGCCAGAGCTAATCACCAATTTTGATCTCAAAGCCACAAACTTAAGCATTCTGAGACAGAAGTGCTTCAACTCAAGGACTACAAAGGAAAGGTGATGAGGCTGAGGCAGGTCCCAGATGAGTGCTGCTTTGGTGACTATTCTGTTACCCATAGATTCTACATCAGTTGTGTTTGGACTTAACATATACCTCAAATGAAAATACATGGATCAGTGCAATGTAAAGATTGGGAATGGCTTTTCAAATCAGCCACAACTAGGTCCTAACTCTATTTTTGTGACTGCCTAACAATGGGCAAACTGTGGCATATCTCTGAGCTTTAGTTTCTTTTTTGATAAAATGGGAATGATATATGTTTTGGAGAATTCTTGTGAAAGTTGAAGGACTAGTATATGTTAAAAAATGTCTTATAACTTCAGGAAGCAAATGTTTAGTTCGTTAGTAGTTTCCTTTCTAATTTTTCTGTCATCATCCTTAAAACATCTGTCAGCCCTAGTATTCAGTTTGGTTATTTAAAAGATCACTGTCAAGAAAATTCAGGTAACTAGGAGATTAAAGCCTGTAGCTTGTAGTCTTTCTAAGTTAGAAAGACTCAAAGAAAACCTACAACAACATACCTCATGAAATCAATGGTTTGTCAACAGTGCCCTGAAGACTCATCTTTTCAAGCCATAGCACACAGGGACTGCTTAGAGTGGAAGAGTTTCTATATGCATTTCTCAAAATCTGAAGATTTGTTTTCTAGTACAATCAAAGCAAATATATACAGAGGGAGGTTGTTTGCTCAGCGGCAATAGTTCTGCAAGAACTGACTTGGCCTCTGTCTTTGGTTTTGGGTGATTGCAAAAATTAAGTGTAATGGAAAGTGCTAAAGACCAGGTATATTGAGGGGAGTTGTTACTGTCTTGCCTTGACTTTGATTTTGACCTTAAGCAACTTACTTGACATATCTGGACCTCAATGATTCATCTAGGAATAAGTACTAAGCATGAATGAACATGGATGAGGGAATGATACTGTGTGTAAGTGCAATAAAATTATCCCTTTGGCTTTCAGAGTAGGGATAGCCCCCAGGAGTGAGGTGAATCCAATGATCTTATCATCTAATCTGGAGACATAATTGTGTCACTGTAATGAATACTGTCTCCGATCCACTGGGCTCTATGCCTCCAAGTTAATTTTGAGAGGAAAAAATACATAGACAAACCAAAACAGATTCTTTTCAGATTTCAAAACATCCTTCTTAAACTTGTTGGAGGAAGGATGGGTTTTGATTTATAAAACATTTCTGAAGTTAGTTTTATTGTTCTGATGTATTTTTATTATGTAATCATTGATTTCTTCTAGACTCAAGAAGAATTTCTATATTTTTACCTGAGATGTTTGTTTTTGAATTAGATAATTTGTCTTTATTAGTTATAAAGCATATGCACAGACTATGAAACATCTACCTTAAAACCCACATACAAAAATCTGTGTTGATCATCTAAATTACTATTAATTTGCCAATTTGAATTATTTAGATACCTTGTCCCTGCAGATCTGTAATTGTGAGTTAATTACTTTCTGCTTAATTTAGACTGAAATGTAGAAACCGTATGATATTGTTTGTGTTTTTCTATCTGGTTTTCACTATTTGACATCAGAAAGTCTGATTTGACAAATATGTTTTTTCAAATAAGTGGTTCTAATCTAAGTGGTATGACTTAATTTTTTAAAGTACTTTTGAGAAGGAAATTTACTCAGAGGTAATATTTATAAATTTAATATTATTTTCATCTCAGGTATGAACATTAACTGCTAATTGTTTAATCTCCATATAAAATGATGCACATGCCTAACAGAAAATATACCAATCTCAAAAAAGGCATCTAGATATCCCCAAAACAGTATCAAAGGAAAAACAGTGTTAATTCATTTGGGTGACAAGGAAAAAAAAATACAAAAACAAAAACAGAAAGATTTAATGAAGATAAGATATCACATAGAGAATGCTTTTGAAATAAGACAGGGGAGTAGTATTTATTTGACTTTTAAACACATTCAAATCCATTATATTATATCAAGGACGAGGAAATGGAATTGCAGGTTCCTGAAGATGCAGAGTGAGCTGATTCAACGGTACCGCAATTTGCAGTTGTTTCCTTGATGGATGTTTGTTTGTTTTCAATGGGCACAGTGTTTCTGATTACTGATATCAAAGACATCAAGAAAACATCTGTTGCCAGGCTTCACCTTGTATATTTAAGGTGCAGAACTGATAATTTTTTAACGAATATATTTTCAAGTAATGAAGTAACTAATAATGATGGACAGAAAAGATGCTTAGTGAAAATTTTCTTTTGTTGAAATTTTACATAAATTAAAATCCTGCCAGTATAAACAAAAAATTAAAATGTACAACTCAAAAAAAGACAATTGATTTGTACTTTCAAATTAAAATAATGTATTTTAAAAAATGAAATCTTTTATCAGTATGTTACTATCTTAGCAATGAATTAACAGTGCAATATTAGTTATCAAGCCCCAACTTCTGCAAAGTTGTCAATGGGTGCATCAAAATTGATCTGCTCCAATATTCACCGACAATAACCATTATAATTAAATCCATCAACTCTCAATCTGCCTCTGCTTATAGATGATCAGAAATGCTTTTTATTAATTTTATTTTTAGAAGTTTATTTTACATGTATATTTATATGCAGTCAGAGATTGAGATAGAGTGTAAGAGTCACGACAAATCCCATTTTAAAACAAATTCTAGAAATTTTCATACTGTCTGTGTGTTTCTTTATGATAGATCCAGAAGTTTTCAAGTAGCCTTATAATTGAAATAATTTAAACAGAAAGTGAAATTCCAAGTAGTCACATAGAATGCTAGAACTAAACTAACTCAAGTTGTATTTCTATACCTTTATAATCACTGTGCTATCATTGTTTATTTTGAACCAACTGTTCAGTGTAGAAATATATAGTGCTCGTAATTATTTTGGATCTCTTTCTCTCTGCCTCTTTTTAAAATTTTTAATATATCCAGAATAATAATGAGCCTAACCACGTGGTATAAATTCTGTGAATATAGAAAGAGAGATAAGATGCAAATATGTTTTAGGAAATCAATAGGCCTAAACTCATTTTAGGTCTATTACGACTGTTAATGCTGTTTTATAATAACATGTATAGAGAAATATAAACAAATTGCATTATTAGCTATTATGAAAGATATTAAAACAAATGCAAATGCTATCTTCCTGAGAAAGTAATTTTATTTATTTTTTGCTGATTACATGATAAATTTAATTAAAAAAATAAAACTTGTATATTTATAACAGAAATGCAATCCCTGTGGACTGAAGACAAGTACAAGATAACAGATAATAATCATGATTAAAAAAAGGATCACCCACAATCCTCCTCTTCCTTCCCTTCCCAGAGAAAATTGTTGTTAACATTTTACTACAGGGAAACCTTTTCTGAGAGATATTAAACTCAAAGTTCCAAACAAAGCACAGACCTATGGTGATTCTTTTCTTAGAAAATAGTATACCTTCATTGCTCCTATTCACATATGAAGTTCAGAGTATCATGTTGATTCTGCAGGATGTGGGAAATGCCAATGCAATGGAGTGAAATTTGCTCACGAAACAATAAGCATGAGAAAACATTGTCTTTTGTATTCTCTGCAAATCATGCTAAAAAAAAATCTCTCCAGGAAACACTACAGGAAGTACCTCTGATGGGAGACAGCATTGTCCACTGGAAAGGGCAGCAGAAGAAAATTTAGGGTAACCGGAGTGCTTTCTGTGACGTTAGCCGTGGCACTGGAGAATGCCGAAGTTGAAAAAACTAACTTCAGCTAAACTTACCATCTCAATATATAGGGAAAGAAACTAAGTCTCAGAAGAGTAAGGGTTTCCCTGAACTGTTAAAGAATGAGATTGTAACAGCTAGAAAGTTTAAGTGCCTGATTTTCTTAGTTTTTGTTTTTCCTATTAAAAGATGGATAGAAGAAAGTGGACAGGATTAGACCATTGTCTGTAGAGTGTAGGGCCTGAAAAAGAACTGAGCTAGTCACTGTGTGCTTCAGTTTTGCCCAGAGAAGAGAACAAGTAGAAGACTTTCAGAATAAATATAATGTGAACAATGAGACCATATAGGGAGTCTGAGCAAATTTAAAGAATTTATGTAGGTTGCTTATTACAGTTATCATAAAAACCTTAGTAGATAGTTGCAAGTTTTACATGATAATGTCCAAGTAAAATGGACACATTGAGGGGAACAACACACAATGGGGCCTATTAGAAGGTAGAGGGTGGGAGGAGTGAGAAGATCAGGAAAAATAACTTATGGGAACTAGGCTTAATACCTGGGTGATAAAATAAAATAAAATAATCTGTACAGCAAACCCCGATGACAGAAGTTTACCTATGTAATAAACCTTCATATGTGTCCCTGAATTTAATTTTTTAAAAAACCTTTTGCCTCGATTTCTAAGTACATAGTGAAGGTCTTCCCCATTTCTTACTTAAAATAATAAAATATAATGGCTAAGGTTCAGAATAAATAGATATTGACAATTTTACTTCCCACAGTATAGAAGTCTTTTTTTTTTTTTTTTTAATTTATTTTTATTTATTTATTTATTTTTGAGACAGAGTCTCGCTCTGCCCCCAGGCTGGAGTGCAGTGGCCGGTTCTCAGCTCACTGCAAGCTCCGCCTCCCGGGTTCAGGCCATTCTCCTGCCTCAGCCTCCCGAGTAGCTGGGACTACAGGCGCCTGCCACCTCGCCCAGCTAATTTTTTTGTATTTTTAGTAGAGACGGGGTTTCACCGTGTTAGCCAGGATGGTTTCGATCTCCTGACCTCGTGATTCGCCCGTCTCGGCCTCCCAAAGTGCTGGGATTACAGGCTTGAGCCACCGTGCCCGGCCAGAAATCTTAATGTTAATTGTTGACTGCCTAATATTTAACACTATTTATAGATATTCAGTAACTCTCTTCTCCATGAAGTTTCCCTGAATAAAATGCTGTTAAAAATATTCAAGAGGAACTTGGGGAAAAAATCAGAGAAAAAAAATTTTCTCCTTCATTTAAAATATTCTAAATATTTATAGAGCCTAAATCATACAGAAAAATTGATTGCAATAGTTTTTAAAAATGTTTTAAAATATCTTTTAAAAAGATATTACATAGGAAATAAATATTTAAATATAGCAAGTCCTTCTGTAATAAGACATAATTCTTAAAAGAATCAGAAATGAATAGGCAAATAAAAATGAATAAAGAGAAAAGCCAAGGTTTAAAAACATGTATATACATTTTTTTTTTTAAACTAACATATTAGGAAATTAAGATACATAGGCCAATAAATAATCATAGAATAAGCAAAAAGTATGCATTAAGTTTTGACTATTGTATGTGTGTTTGTGCGTGTGTGTGTGTGTTAGAGGGAAAGAGAGACAGAGTATGTGTGTGTGTATAATGTTAAACTTGAGGATTAGTAGAACAGACACAGTTATCATCATGGTGGGTCTTTACAGATGATTTTGATGAAGTTTTATATTGCGGCTTCACAATTATCTCACAAATATAAGATTTTATTTTCATTACTTTAAATTGATAAAATCAATTTGAGTTTTAATTCCAACATATGAGAGACTTCCCACTCATTTTAAAGTTGACTATAAATATGCTGTTAATCCTCATAATTAATTTAAAGTTGCCCCCAATAAAATTAATGATTCTACTTGTTGAACTCATCCATAAACAGCTTCATTAAAAGCAAACGTATGTTTCCCAAAATAGTTCTACATTTGTATTCACTGCCTACTGACTTCAGTTGTTGACACTGCAAAATTAGATATTTAATATGCTCATTACAGATCTCAAAACATTAATTTTTAAAAATAAAATATCAAAGTTTCAAATAAGTTTGAGTAAAGGTTTTTTAACATAACTTAAAAGTAAATTTTGTTTGCCATCTCATGTACCATGTACAGTCTTATGATAGCCTTAAGTATCCTTGCTTTTCTCCACTTATATTCCAAATATTATAATATTATTAAATCTTTCTGCTGATAGAGAGTTCATTATTTGTAAACATTGCTGTCATTACAGGCATATTATTTTTGGGATTTCAAACTCTATCAGGATTATTTTTTCTCTTTAGTAACATTTGCTTAGACATCAGAATAGATATTAATATGATGGAAAAAGTGCTTTATGGGATCTGATGGAGACTGTGACACATAAACAGTGTATTTCATAATAGACAGTGATCCATTGATGATCCACACAATCAAGAGCAAGGAGACAACAAACATGCATTTTCTATCATCAAGGAGGTTGCGAAGCAGTTGAGGAGGCAAAGTAGACATAAAGGAAAGATGAAATAACATTTCAGGAATCAAATATCAGTAATATCTGAATATAATATAACACATTTTATAAAAGTGTACCCTTTTAGTAAACAGAAATCTGTTGCACTGGGGTAAGGTGGAAGAAATGCAAAGATGTATCTGTCCAAGTCTGTGTCTTTAAAAATCTTTCAATCTATTAGTGATTCAACTAGAGACACATTGTTCTGTCTGGTATCCAACCAAAGAAGAAATATTTCCACTGACTACTCTTTCAGAAAGGAACATTTAGTTATTCATTGTTCCCCACATCAACTTGCATATCTCTTTTCTTTCATTTCCCAGAGATCCAATGAGGAACATGAAAACCTTAAATTTATTTATTTTAATGTTTGTCTTAACAGTCCTCTCTATATTTTTACGGGTTTTCTGGTCATGCCTGAATATCAGCAAAAGTAAGCAGCCACTCTTGAAGCCCAACCATCATTCTAATGCGGCAATCTTTTCTCCCTTATATTAGGAGATGATGGGCTGATTCTGAGTGCATGCTTCTCCTAGGAGTCTACTATTTCTAATTTATTCCTCACTATTGATCGGCTTTATCATCATATACGTTTTGCCATTGGCTTTATTTAGTGTCTGGAGGTATGTAAAAAAGGAATAGTAGTGTGAGTTTAATAGCACTATTGTAGTTCCTTCCTGTATCCTTGTTTCTTAGCATAGTTTCTAAATATAGCAACACTGTTCTTTGTTGGTTAGATAATGAACAAAAGAATACATAAATGAATAAGAGAGAGAAGACTGTCTGCCCATAAAAGGCTGCAAGAAAATGGTAGACTCCAACTTAAAAACAATAGAATTAAGGAATTGATGAGCTACACCAACCTCAATTCACAGAAGAAAAACCCAAATTTCAACAAACCTTAGTAATTAAATAAAGCTTTTAAATAATAATCCAGTCTTATAATCCCACTAAATGGCAGATTTGTAGCCTAATGTCCTATTAGAAAACAGTGTATTTTTATTCTGAAAGAATCATAATACTTTTTAATGTTTCGATTTTCCATTTGTCATATTTAGAATAAGATCATTCAGTCCAAAGGCATATGTTATTTCTCTACATTACTCAAAATGATAAATTCAATGGATAACTAAAATTAAATTGTAAGCTGTGGTGGAAATTAAAGCCTGCTACAACTCTGGGGTCCCATCACCTCACTTTCTTACAATGGTCCTCTAGCCCTTGAAGAAGAGCCCAATGACCCGAATCCAGCAGAATTTTCATAGGATAGCTGCTCCTTTTACATTAGTCGATTTGGTTCAGAAGCAGTATGTTAAACATTTTTGTTTAGAGGCTGGAACCACTGGAGCCAGTGGGACACATAGATACTTCAGAAAGGTTTTGGATGGCAACATACCTTTCCATCCCCTTTGGGGAGGACAGTCTGCATCAATTCACATTTAAACATTTGTATTGAGAACCTCCTATGTGCTACACATGGGATCAAGCAACAAGACAGGTCAGATTTATGCCTTTACATGGCTCTTTCTGCATATGCATTTGAGGTTTTAAGACTTCCTCTTTTCTAGGTCTTTGATTCCAATGGAGAACTGCTCTGTCCTCCAGAGAGTGGGTTGAGATCTGCATTTTCTTTCTTTTTATTTTCTTTGAGACAGAATTTCGCTCTTGTTGCCCAGGTTGGAGTGCAATGGCTAGGTCTTGGCTCACTGCAACGTCTGCCTTCCGGGTTCCAGTGATTCTCCTGCCTCAGTCTCCTGAGTAGCTGGGATTACAGATGTTCTCTACCATACCCAGCATATATATATATATGTGTGTATATATATATATACCATTAGAATGGTATTAATTTGCACTAGACTATATATATATGTATATGTGTGTGTGTATATATATACACATATATATGTGTGTGTGTGTATATATATATATAGTATTTTAAGTAAAGACAAGGTTTCACCATGGTGGCCAGGCTGGTCTCGAACTCCTGACCTCAGGTGATCCACCCGCCTCAGCCTCCCAAAGTGCTGGGATTACAGGCGTGAGCCACCATGCCCAGCCAAGATCTGCATTTTCATCCCATTCCTACTCTGTAGCCCAGTGGTTATGTGTAAGGATTCTGGAGCAAAGGTAACTGAGTTCAAGACCTGTTTTAATCTCTTATTAATAGAAAATGTGGGCCAAGTTATTCAAGATTCCTGGGCCTCAATATCCTAAATTATAAAATAGAAACAAAATAATGCTTACCACATGCTCCTATTGCTTTGTACAGGCCATAGTAAGTACCTCAAAAAATCTTACCTATTATCATTATTTTTATGATTTCCAGTTTCTGTGACTGATGGTCTTTATTTGAAATGAAATTACCTAGATAAATCTAACTTTGTTTATTATATAGTATTCCTGCTTCTTTTTTAATAAGGTAAAAATACCTTATTTTTAATTGTATTTAAGATTCCTTTCTGGCTCATGTTGATATTACTACACCAGTTTTCATTGGTTATTATTTGATTGTCTGGTATATATTTTCCTCCTTGGATCTTAAATTCCTCCAAGAATTCAACCAGAGTTGTCCTTTACACACTTGGTTGTGATTTTTTGGATGAGCTTCCATAAACCACTGCTTCTATTCCACCTCATTAAGCAGCAGGATTGGTCTCCACACTCAAAAGTTATTTGTTGAACCCATTTCATCTATACAACTCATAAATAATTCCATCCCCTGCTTGTGAGTTAACACTAGTATGGCTACTCATTTACCCTATCTTAGTTATTTCATTTTTTTCCCTACCTTCAACCCACCTAGTAATTGTGAGTAAGGACTTTCTTTAACAACAACAACAACAACAACAACAACAACAAAACCAAAGTGTATTCTCTGATATCTATGCAGGAATGTGTACATGCTTCCATTATATATCTCTAAGCTTTAAATTTTTTCTTTATATATATAAGGCATTTAATATATTATAATTTATTATCAGTTTCAGTAAGTAAGAAGATATTTGCTGATATTTTAATTCAAAGAGAATAATGTCCTGTGTTTTCTAATTTATTTTCATGTTATTAAGATTAAACAATAGGTGGTAGAACTACGTGTCTCTGAAGCCAAAATTAACAATAAAAATAACAAATAAAAATTAATAGTTATTCTCACTGTCTTACCTGTCATCCTTTAATTTACTCAAAAGCAAGGACCATTTTTTATTTGCATTTTCAGCTAATCTAGTTTGTTGTACATTTGTAGAAGCTCAATAATTATCTGTAAGATCTCAAATAATTATTTGTAGAGCTAGACAAGGATACTTTCTATTGATTTCGTTATAAAACAGGTGTTATCATTGCCACAAGTTACAAAGATGGAGAAACCAGGGCTCATAAAGGTTCTAAGAGACATTAATAATGTGAAGCTGAAACATATTTTTTAAACAACTTTGAAAAATATATTGATGCTCTGTAACTTATATAGCGTCTCTTAACACATCATGTCATTAACAATTAAGCTGATGTTTGTGAAAAGTTTACTAAAAGCAGAGGATTTGTTAAACTCTTTGGTACATTATATACTTTTATATGCAAAACTGTACCCATTTTATAGATGGCAAAAGTGGACAAAGAGGTTAGGAATATTTTTCATAATTAATAAAGCTACTAATTAAAAGTTGAAAGTAAATATGTTTTTAAAATTATTTTCTAACGTTATTTTACTTTCCAGAAGAATTAATTTTCCCTTAGACTAATGTTTACATTAGAATGGTATTAATTTGCACTAGATAAATATTTTCCTATGGAATGAAGAACAGTCCATTAATGAACAAGAATTAAGTAAATAATGTCTATGCACAGATTTGGCCAGCCTAGAATAAAGTTAACTATAAATTATATTTAGTTCCAAATAAGCAAATGCATAGCATAATAGACAACTATGCTGGATATTTATTGTTGTTGTTGTGGAGGTGGTGGTGGTGGTGGTGGGGTGTGTGTGTGTGTGTGTGTGTGTATCTATGTGTTTACCCAGCATTCTTCTCTCTTTTTTTCTTACTATTACCCCACTAGCTTTGACTGCAGGAGCTTATGAGTGGGGTGCATGGCTCAGACTGGCTAATCAGAGCTTCATCTTTCTAGCCATGATTATTGCAGTCGTAACATGCAACTTAAGTTAGACCAGTCAGGTCTCCATTATGTTGGCTTGTTCATATTCTGTCTGGAATTGTGCAGTAGTAGAGAACCATTGGTAGATTCAGCCTCATCATAGCCATATTAAACAGCCATAGAAGGAACTTGTCTACAAAACCCAGGCAGAAGCACACAGATCTGAGAGAGGGAAAAGCATAATTCTGATTATATTATTTAAACCCCTGGATCCATCCATGCCTAAAGCTAGTTCTGCTCTTTGGAATTCCTAGTTATACATGCCACAGGTTTACTTTTACATTAAGATGGTTTGAATTTTTGTCCTTTTAAAATGAAGAAATTCTTTCACATACTAGTTTTTTATTTGTTTGGTTTTAGTAATTACCATATTCCAGCTTGTGGTACAAGTTTTATGCATACTAGAACAAAACCTTGAAAATGTAGATAATATTATTATCTTAAATGTATAAATAAGAAAATTTAAATAAGTTAAATGATTTACCCGACTTCATACAATTAGTACTGAAGGAACCAGTACTACCAAACCTTTTAATCTGATTCAGAAGCCTGTTTTCGTATCTTGTCATCAATGCAGACTTTACATACTCTCCAGACATGTATCAGCAAACTTTCAACTATCCTTTAGCATCTGAGACAATTCAGGGAAGAATATGCTGATACCTTGAAGGTCAGAGACCTTATCTTTAAAGTCTCTTCAGGAGTTAATTATTTTTGTCTAAATTTTACTACTGGGCTAATTAATAACATGCACTAATTATTTCAAATCATAAAACAATCTGATTTCATAGTTTGGTAGTAGGAAATAATAGTAATTACAGAGGCAATGATACTTTGCTGAGGTGATAAGAGAAAAAACAAACAAAATAAGAGAAAAAACAAACAAAAAACACTTTGTGGAACCCATGGCACTGGATTTAAGCCAGATTCATCACTAAATACTCGTGTGATCTTTCCAAGTTGCTGTGCTCTTTAATAAGGCTTGATTTTCCCCCAATCATAAATGAATTTTTTAGGTGAAAATATGATAAAGACCTGGCACAACATAGATTGCGAACAAACATCATTTTTATCCCGTGAGATCTCCATACCCTTTATAAAAACAATTTTATTTCATTTGCTATTTTAAACATTATTTGCCAATTAAATATTCCCACCATAATTGGCCATTTTATATTTATGAAGCAAGACAAGGGAACACAATGGAAAGCTAAAACTAAGTGAACAAACAAAAAGTCCATTTAAACTAAAGTCATTTAAACTAAAGTTTAAATGGCCTAAATTCAGTAGTATTGGTATTTGCTTTGGATATAATTGATACAGCCTTAGTAGGTCCATATACACCTTCTATAAATGGTTATTATCTCAAAAGAAGCAATGTAATAAGCTATTTTTAATCTGAAAAAAATGAAATAAAACCTCAAAGACTATTTCTAAGAATCTCTAAAGGTCAATGCAATAGAAAACACAGAACACTCAGATATCGTGCATAAAATTGCCCTTTAGAAATAAAGAATATAGCCAGTTAAAATGCTGCTGAATGTCAACTAAACTTACATATGATGACATCATTTGGACTTTGGAGAAACTCTGTAAGGAGTTCCACCATTTTTTCATAGGTTGATATCAATGGCAGAATCTATTAAGACATCAGTTTGTCTTTAATTGATTTTATATTTCTCATGTCTAGAATGTTTGATTTACTTACCCTGTGAATTTTAGTGCAAAGGCTTTAGTCTCTGTTGTCCAATTATGTACCTTTGCTAGATGTTGCTTTATTAAAGTTGTATAGGAGATTCATAAACATATTGTTTCTTCTGTTTTCTGGATATTATGCCCAAAGTGGTTACATAGCTGATGCAACATAATTTGATACCTCTCCACGTGACACACCAAGCTATATCCATTGTATCATTTCATTATTATAAAATAAAATTTCAGCTTACCTCAATGGGAAAAGACCAGTGTCTATCCAGTTTTTTTTCTTTCCATCTCATGTTATGATATTTTCTTTTTTTTTTTTTTTTTTTTGAAACGGAGTCTCGCTCTGTCACCCAGGCTGGAGTGCTGTGGCCGGATCTCAGCTCACTGCAAGCTCCGCCTCCCAGGTTCACGCCATTCTCCTGCCTCAGCCTCCCGGGTAGCTGGGACTACAGGCGCCGCCACCTCGCCCGGCTAGTTTTTTGTAGTTTTTTTAAGTAGAGACGGGGTTTCACCCGCCAGGATGGTCTCGATCTCCTGACCTCGTGATCCGCCCGTCTTGGCCTCCCAAAGTGCTGGGATTACAGGCTTGAGCCACCGCGCCCGGCCGATATTTTATAAATAGGCAAATTTTCAAATAGGTATTGCCAGTATTTTTACTTACTGTGTTACAGAGTGAATTCTTATAATTTCATATTGCCTCCATGCTATGTTTTGGATATCTGCCCCCTACAAACCTCATGTTGAAATTTGATCCCCATTGTTGGAGATGGGGTCTAATGGGAGGTGTTTGGGTCGCATATAGGTGAATGCCCTCCCTATGGCGAAAGTTTTCATTCTATTCGTTCCTGCCAGAGTCAGTTTTTAAATTATTGTTATTATTGTGTTGTTGTTGTTGCTGTTTGTTTTGAGACAGGGTCTCACTCTATCGCTTGGGCTGGAGTGCAGTGGTGCAATCACAGCTCACCACAGCCTTAACCAAGAGGAGGTTGTCGAAAAGAGCCTGGCCCATCCCTCCTCTCTCTTACTTCATCTTTCACTATGTGATCTGTGCATAAGGGCATCCCTTCACCTTCCACCATGAGTGGAAACAACCTGAAACCCTCACCAACTGTAGGTGCTCATTGGATTTTTCAGCTATCAGAATCACGAGCCAAATAACCCTTTTTACTTGATAAATTGCTCAGCCTTGGGTATTTCTATATAGCAACACAAAATAGACTAAGACATGTTGCATCCATTTTGAATACAGGTTTAACTTTCTCATACTAGAAGAAGGTCTCAGTCAGCCTTGATTCAGTTGCCAATTCTACATCACACCAAAGTGGCTCAAGCCAGTGGCCCCAAATAAATAAGAACTTAGAAGCACTCTCCTGCCTGGCAGATAAGGATCTCTGCTTTACATGGATCATTTAGGCATTTGCCCATGAATTTTAAATGGTCCACTCTATTTCTGTATATATACTGTTAGTAGTCATATGTTCTTGTCTCTCTACCCAACTCTTCATTCTTCATTCCTCCCTTGTGTGACCCAGGACAGAGGTCAAGGATCTGTAAGTAAAAATCTTGGAATTTGTTTCCCATTATTGTGGTGTATGGAATTTGTGCCTTCCAGCTGATGATCCAGGGGCTTCCCCAGGCCAAGTTCTTTCTGGGACATGGGGGAAAAAAGTCAAGTTGCCAATGCCTTGAGCTATGGTCAGGCAGGCATCAACTGGGCACAGGTCAGAGAGGAGCCTTAAGGATATTTGCCATGTGAGGGTTGCATGACAAGGCGTTAGGCCATCTGCCAGATAAAATAAGTATCCCATCAAGTGTGCTGTAAATATCCATGTCCAGCTCTCTTTCACTTCCCCTTTGGGAAGGTTTCCGAGCTGCTCTGGTACTAAGACCCCAATTTAACTGAGGGATCCCAAAACAATGAATAAAAAACAAACAAAACAATTGTACCAAATTCATAGTGAGAACACAAAAACGTCGAACACCAAACTTCAAAAAATATTTGAAAATAAATTAGCGTTTGTTATGTTGAATTAGCCAATGTTTTTCTTAACAAGTTCACATGCTTCTTAAAGAATCTTACAAAACCCCACAGGTCCTTTTCTTAGAAAATGCAAACATGGATTTTCACAGACCATTTTGCAAATAATCTCAGGGGAGATGTAGATTCTCTACAGGTTCATAAACACATTTAAAAAAAGATTAATAAAAAAGGTTTAAAAAAACCCAAGTCAATAAACCCCCACAATAACATTTACTATTAATGAAATAAATGTTGTATATATGACAAAGGCATCGCTACAGATCATTTCCAATCTCTAAATCTATGCTTTTAGAGAAGAAGGCTAAGAGCTTTCGCAAAATCTATAAAACATTAATTCATAAACTGGACTGGTACGAAATTGAATAATCTGGCAAAATAAGGTTTATGTCTTGTGTCTTTTTTCTCCCTTAAAATGTCTGTTTTCTCTTTCTTTGCCTCTGTAAATATACTCTAATGGACAGTAATGTTTGATTATTTTATTACTCAAATCAGGTTCTACCTTAGTGTCACGGTTATGGAATATCTCATTTTGTGATTCTGTAGTGAAAAAAGAGGCAAAAAGACACACACACACACACATACACACA
The DNA here is from genome assembly GCF_009764315.1 of Trachypithecus francoisi. Lineage (NCBI taxonomy): Eukaryota > Metazoa > Chordata > Mammalia > Primates > Cercopithecidae > Trachypithecus > Trachypithecus francoisi. The sequence continues at coordinate 71,309,540 of NW_022681473.1, read as the reverse complement.
ACTCTGTACAATTGAAAAGGATTATTTGGTATTTTTAAAGCAATATTTCATATCTGTCTTTCAAACACGTATTTATTTAAAATGGATTCTGAAGCTGGGTGTGTGGCTCATGCCTGTAATCCCAGCACTTTGGGAAGCTGAGGCAGGAGGATTGCTTGAGTCCAGAAGTTCAAGACCAGCCTAGGCAACAAAGTGACACCTCATCTCTCCAAAAAATAAAATAAAATAAAATAAAATAGCTGGCATGTTGGTATGTGCCTTGTGGTCCCAGCTACATTGGAAGCTGAGGCAGGAGGATCCCTAGAGCCCAGGAGATTGAGGCTGCAGTGAACCACATTCATGCCACTACACTGGGCAACAGAGTGAGACCGTGTCTCAAAAAATAATTAAAAAAATAAAATTCTAGTACAATTCCTTAGAGGTTCATGAGGAAAGGTTTCAGGCAGAAACAGCATTGGAATTCAAAGCAAAGAACACTAAAATTAGTATTCTATAGTTAGGCTGGAGTGTAGTGGCACAGTCATAGCTCACAGTAGCCTCAAAGTGCCGGGTTCAAATCATTCTCCCAACTCAGCCTCCGAAGAGGCTGAGATTACAGGTGTGAGCCACCATGCCTTATTCCTAGAAAGAGAACTAACAGTACTTGGATACCTATTGTACCAGGTAAAGGAAAAAAAAAAGGAAAAAGCTCATAAAATGTAACTTAGTCTGCACAAAAACATGCGGTAGCATATCATCACAGATAAATAAACTAAAGCTCAGAGAGCATAATTAATGTGTCAATCTTTGACAAAACTAAAAAGTAGGTAAGCAAGGATTTGAATTCAGATCCACAGTAGGCCCTAGCCCATATTTATAGTCACAAAAATACCCCTCTTTTCCTGGTCTATCTGAGCATGGCACTTTAAACACTTACATTTTTAACACTTTCGCTAAATCCAATGAGTCATTCATTTCTGGGTGTTGCTAGTATCTTTTAAGAAATTGAATGAAAAACCCCAGGACTTTTTGACTTTTATCGTACTGTCACATGCCCATATGACTGAGAATGGAAGGGTTATTGCAGAGTCAGAGGAATTCCTGAGGCGCTAGGACCTACACAGGGAAGAGGGTTGGAAGTGGAGGTTTGCACATGTCAGGCATTGACACTGACTCAGATCATATCTAGGTTTCACGTGATTTTTCTTCCCTAGAGCTAAATGCTCTACTTTTTTCTCTTAAACCTATTTTTAGCTTCAATTATTTGTCATACATGAGGATAATTTTATTTATTGTCCTGTCACATTATTTTCTCCTGCAATTTTTCATGTTTTCCCTACCTTCCTTCCCTCCTTCCCTCCTTCCTTCCCTTCCTTCCCTTCCTTCCCTTCGTTCCCTTCCTTCCCTTCCTTCTCTCTCCCCCTCCCTTCCTCCCTCCCTCCCTCTCTCCTCTCGTCCCTTCCTTTCTTCCTTCCTTCCCTACTTTATTTTCATTTGGCCTCCAAGAGTTAGTTTTGGAACTGTCACAGAATAAATCAAATATGTCCTACAAACCTATTTTGATAAAATATATTTTCTTAGTCCCTACAGTAAAAAACCCTGTAGAGGCCGGGCGCGGTGGCTCAAGCCTGTAATCCCAGCACTTTGGGAGGCCGAGACGGGCGGATCATGAGGTCAGGAGATCGAGACCCTCCTGGCTAATACAGTGAAACCCCGTCTCTACTAAAAATACAAAAACTAGCCGGGCGAGGTGGCGGGCGCTTGTAGTCCCAGCTACTCGGGAGGCTGAGGCAGGAGAATGGCGTAACCCGGGAGGCGGAGCTTGCAGTGAGCTGAGATCCGGCCACTGCACTCCAGTCCGGGCGACAGAGCGAGACTCCGCCTCAAAAAAAAAAAAAAAAAAAAAACCCTGTAGAGAACAAAACTCTCTTCCTGAGCGGCATACAGTTTGAATGCATCAAGTTTTTCCATAGCCACATGCAGCAAGCTGAGCCCTCACTTTCAGAGGCCTTTCCAATGGCCTCTAATAGGATAATTAAAGTCCTCTTCCTGCCTTAGCCCTCTCTGGGGCTCTTTTGGCATACTTTCTTGGTGCCTTTGCCTCCTGGGCCATTTCCTCTCTTCTCACCAGGTGTGCTGGCCTTTCTGTCCTTACCGGGTGGTTCTCTTTGCTTGCATACCTGTTCTTGATGCATGCAGGCCAGGCGAGTCGCAGAGTCCACTCTGGCTGATGAATGCTTGCCTGACTGCTCTTCCCTTTCATCTCTTTTTCATCATGTCAGTGCTCCTTGGAGGCCTGGGATACAGTCTGTCCAGGTAACATTTCCTGGTGTTGTCAAGCTTTAACAAAATTCTGGCATATTTTGTTTCTTACCCAACTGTACTCTTCATGATGCTGATATTGAATGTGTGTGTTTGGCATTTCACCTTACTTGCTTTCATCTGCCCCTGGTTTTGTGAGTAGGCTTATAGCATTTTCAGTTTGTAAAATGTAGACAAGGAGACAGACTGTGAAATTTAAGATGAGATGATTTTAATATAATGAAATCATATTTTCTAGGCTTGAATCGTAACTCTATGACATTTTACCTATGTGAATTTTGGGGATGTTGTTTAAACTCTTTGAGCATCTCTTTCTCACATCTTTAAAATTAAGATAGTAATAATAATAATATCTACTTCCTAGAGTGTGTTTTTGTGTGCGTGTGTGTTATAGTTAAATGAGGTAAGGTATGTAAAATGTTTCAACAGCTCAGAGCAGGTGTTTAATAACTATGTTGTTTTTCTATTAATAACTACATTGTTTTTCTAAGTACATGAGCTTTACTCTGTAGTAAGGACTCTCACATCCTTTGTCATAGTTGCAAATTAAAATAACCCTGACAAATTAAGAATTTTTATTTCTATTTTAAAAAGAAGAAGTAGCCTCAAAAGTAAAGCAACTTATTCCTAATTTTGTAGCCAATATTACCCTTTATGGGACCAAGCTAGAACTAAACCCTCCCTCTTTTGATTCCCTGTTTAATGTTCTAAACACTTAATGTTTCCTTTTTAGCCGTCAGCTTTCCTGTGTCTTTATCAGTCTCCATCATTTGTTTGAGGATTTCATGGAATATTCTGCACATAGTAGCTTTTAATATCTATTTCTTAGTTAAATGTGTTTAATGTCATAAGGAAGAAATACTCTATGTTCAAAAATGCATTTGTAGTTAGAATTTAGATAATTACAATATTTTATTTCAATACTATTTATAAGTGACTTCTGAACATAAGCATACTATGGCATGTGAGGGATAAAAGAGGAAAACAACAGGTAAGTTGACTTTGTTTTAGAATAAACTAAAATGCCCTCAGAAACTGAGGTTTGCCTTTTTTCTATATTTATTGCTTGATGTGTTTTACCTTATTCTTCAAAATCTAAAAATTTAAATTATTTTTGTTCTCTGCTCCCTGTACACATATACATGTGCTTTTAAGTTCATGGTGTCAGCTTCTCCAGTAATGATCATTTTATGGAAATCACCACCTGTGTTAATCACAAGATGTGCCAGACTTCAGTGCCCAGCCTAGGTCGTGGTACAGCAGGGATCCAAAAGCTTAATTCTACCACACACTTTAGTCATTTTGTTCACTGGTGCATGTTCATCACTGGACTGTATTATGTATGTACCATATGCTCTTTCTATATATTCTTCTTTAATTTTCACACCAGACATACCACGGGCAACAGTATTATGCCCATGTGACACCCAACATGATAGGCTCAGGGATGATATTTAATTTACCCAAATTAACATACCTCATTAAGGATAGAGCCAGAAATTGGGCTAAATGGCCCATTTACCTTTATACAGAACTGGATACAGACCACATTTTAATGTAATTAACTTTGCCTTGCACATTAAGCTGCTGATATTGACTGCTGAGCATAATCTAGGTAGTGTGTGTACCTGTGTGTCATGTTTGTGATGCCCAAAATATAAGTGCAAATATGAGGATATGGCTAATATTGCAACAACGAATTTAGGCAATAGCCAGTTTCATAAATGTCAGAGACTCTGGATAACCACTTCTGAGAAATCAGAATGTTGCATATCTTTCATTCTATGGAAAATATATGCCATATGTTACACAAAGCTCTTGTACCCATTCCAATTCTCACAATGTTATATATATATATGGGCAGGGAGTTATTGTAGCCTAGAGATTCTGTTGAAGAGCTCAGCTTTGTCCCTTTTCACTCAAAAGGTACTAAAGAAGCCCAAAACTTATGAGCACAAAATAAAAGTGAAACATGAGTGGCCATATTAATTTCTTAAGTCACAAGGACACTAATAGTTTCTTGAATCTGGGGCTATCTTTGGACTGGCCAACCTAGGTCAGTTGTCAGATTTATGAGAATTCAAGCATGAAAAAAATTATGATCTCTAATAGAAGAGGCTGGGCTTGATACTGGTAATTTGGGCGTCATGGCTAGAGTGGAGAAGTTGAAGTGACAATGACACCACAATAAAGATGCTTTAATTTTTAGACAACATAGGATAATCCATAAAATGGGAGGGGCCAGATGGTAATAAAAAGTAATAGGCTTTGGAGATGAGTAGAATTGGGCCTTAAGTCTGGCAATTTCTCTTCTTAACTGTGTGGCTCTGAACAAGTACTGTAATCACATCTTATCTCAGTTTACTCACGTATAGTACAAGCATGAAAATACATACCATATAGGGCTGCATGATGATTAGAGATGATATACCTGAATAGCTAGTGTATAAATAGTATAGGTGCTCAACATATGTTTAAAACTGATTTACTGGCCGGGCACAGTGGCTCATGCCTGTAATCCTAGCACTGTGGGAGGCTGAAGCAGGCGGATTACCTGAGGTCAGGAGTTTGAGACCAGCCTGGCCAACATGGTGAAACCCTGTCTCTACTAAAAATACAAAAAATCAGCCAAGCATGGTGGCACGTGCCTGTAATCCCAGCTACTCGGGAGGCTGAAGCAGAAGAATCACTTGAGCCCAGGAAACAGAAATCACAGTGAGCCAAGATCATGCCACTGCACTCTAGCCTGGGTGACAGAGCGAGATCCATCTCAGAAATAAATAAATAAATAACTTTGAGAAAAAAAAAAACCAAAAACCTGATTTATTATTTTTAGTAATATTATATTTCCTATTAAAATGAACTTTGTATCCATGTGAAATAATTAATTCTACTCCCTAAATGGGTGGTTTCTATTGTATAACAACAATTTATGTACATGTTCTGTACCCTTCTGTGGGAGTTGTTATTGTATAGAAGCACTTCATCAATTTTAAATTTTTATTAACACTGATATTTTTAAAAAATTACTTAAATGATTTTGCGGAATCTATTTTCTTGTTTCACTCATCTCCACGTTAAGAATTTATTTTTAATGACAATATCCCAAGTGCATTAATCACTTTGCAAATAAAGCTTATCAGAGATGAGATAAGATCAGTGATTTTTAAATCAAAGTTGGGTAAAAGAATATTAAAAATACTTTGTCTATGTTAAACTCATGGAGAAGAAAAAATAACATTATAACTTTCACTACAAAGAGTAAAGTTTGGCAGGATCGTGCATCAGTGAATGGTGGCCTTAGAATGTGTCCTAAGAAGTATTTGAAATGGATGTCCTTTTCTAAATCACTAAATGTTGGTTAATCAATTAAATCTAAACTCTTGGAAAATGTGGCTGTTTGTGAGAATATAAATAAAATTGGATCTTCTTTGGGAAAATTAGCTTAATTATCTAGAAACTTTACTAGGTTTAAGATCTAATAATCTTATTCTCTTTCTGGTACAATATGTGGAATCTTGACTTAATTCTTTATTTTTCATGAGAATGAATGTTGACATTTATGAAAATTATAATTTCCAGTTTGATTCAGCAATCTGTTAAAATATGCTTCCAAGGTGAGAAATACAGAACATAAATAAATGAGTATAAAAATAATATTTAGGTTCTAATAAATATTATTAACAATGGTGATGCCAGAATAAAATCAAATAGACTGAGGGGGAAGAAGAGACAGTATGGTCTTAATCCTTAAATTGTCAAATGTACACTGAATTTTTAGGCTGTAATGGATTAGCATTATTAATTAGTGTATATTGCCATTACATCCAATTGGCAAATAAAATGATGAGGTAAAGAGATTTTGGTGATGTGATCAAGATGACTGATCCAGGTCAGTTAAAAATAAGTTCTCAATTCCTTGAGCATTTGAAAGCATTCAGTTACAAACAAACAAAAGGTCAAATCCATAGATCATATTATTCAGGTGTAAGTATTCATAATCACAGTGTTGAAAATTACTTTAGTGTTAAACTAGTTACGTATCTTCCTTTTATAGAAACTGACACCACTAGAAGTTATATGACCTTTGCAAGGACACATAGTTTGTTAATGGTAAATCAGGAACTAGAACTCAGGCCTCTAACCTTCCAGTTTATTGATCATATTACTTATTATATAAAATTAAAATACATTGAAAAATCTTGATACTTGAAATACTCTTTAAAAACTTAGTGAGACTAGATTGACTTTCAGATAAACCAGAAGGAATAAATTTAAAATATTTCATAATTCAAATTATCAATAGACCATTTCAGGTTCTTTGCATATTCATGCTTGTACTGGTGAGTTATTGCTTGTATTATATATTTTACTTCATACTTGTTTCTGATGACTAGTTCCCAAATAATAATCCTTAATGCAATCAGGAGAAAGTAGCTTTCTTAAGCTGTTATTAAAGGCCATTTACTTATTAGAAGGCTTTGCCTGCCTATCTTGCTTTACCTCTTATTAGTGTCTCCTTCAAATCATTCACCCCAAGTATCAGGGACCATTTGTAGATTCTGTCAAGATCTATCATCTCTAGACCCTTACTGAGATTGTTCATTGGCTTATAAGGTCCTCTACATTATTTTGCCTGGATAGTTTTTTAAAGCTAACCTTAGATGTTGATTTTCCTAGAAAAGTCTTTCCTAGATACCCTTGCCCCAGTAAACAACTTCCTTCTCTATGCGCCCCCATCACAATTCTGTGTATCTTCACCATACTATGTTCTATATATTAATAGCATTGCAGTCGTCTGTTTATTATTTTTCTCACCTCCTAGATGGGGTATTCTTGTGACTTGTTCACTACTGTATCTTCAGCAACTGATTCGGCACAGATTCAGAACCAAAGAAAGACTAAGATGTCAACATTTCATTTGAAAGGAACATTATATCTGGGAGGTATTCTCATCCTCATATCATCCATATGAACTGTGATTCAGTGCTATATATCATTGAAACAAAATTTCAAAACAAATCAAGAGAGATATCTAAAAACATCAGGAGAGCTATCTAAAACATGAAGAGAGATATAGATACAAAGAATAAAGAGTGGAGGTATAATGAGAATCTGGATATTTAATCTATTAATTTCCACTAAATAATGTCAGGCAGAACAGTGACTCCAATCATAACAACAAATTCTATGTTCTTAAGAAAGTTGGTGCATGTCTCTTTGCCTTGGTTGTTCTGAGTGTAAAATGATTATAATAGTTATAGCTGCTGCATAGGTTGTTGTGAAGTGTAAAACCAAATGAGGCATAAGGAGCTCAGTTCCATGCCTGACACATAGAAATAACTCAGCAAACATCTGTGTTTGCTTTATAATTCACTCTGAGTCTAAATGCACAAGAAAAAAAAATCCAGTTGAAGGGAGCAGCGTGAGCCCTGAGGAAGCCCTGCAGGATTAAGCAGTGTCTTAATGTAGCAATAGGAGGCCCACCATATGGGCATGGAATAAAAGATATGTGAGTAGTATAGGAGATAGATACAAAACAGGAACAGTAAATGTTGGCTAAAGAAAAAAATATATTGCTAAGAATGTAGTGAGTGAAACTCATATAATGACTCATATTAATTGATATGAGTTTGGCTGTATAGCAATTGATTATCTGTCCCTGCTTATGGCTCTTCTACATCTCATTAATTTATTTAAGTAAAGACAATATGACTAAAGTATGAACTTCCCAAAGCTCATGGTAAAAAGTTAGCTTTTCCTGTGGTTGCTGCAGATGACAGCCTAGTAACTACAATGGGAAAAATTATATCGTTTACAGAATAAAGCTGCAGTTTCTTAACTGGCATTTAAGTTCTGCAGTGTATTTATTATGATGTCTGATCTGACAATTTCATTCTCTTTCCTTTCCTTCTCTATTTTTTGTACTTTCCATCCTATCACATCATTGAAAATCTATATGTGCCAGGAACTAGCAAAGTAAATAGGAAACCCATCCCTGATCTGTTAAAAGTTCACGTTACACCAAGAAAACATGGATTGAACATTATATACACAATGAATTTTACCCACTGTATTGCATTTAATGCTTAAGGTAGTCATTATTATCTCTATTCAATACAGTATCTTGTTCAAGTTCACAGAGCTAGCCAACAGCAGGTGCAAGACTAAAATCTAGTAACGTCGTCAGAGACCTTCCTCTTAAGCATATCACTTTTATACATCTCTTTCGCTAGTGGGGGATGAAGGTAAGTACACCAGTGAGCTTATGGCTTTGTGTTTTTGGTAATGGATCTTGCTTCTCTCACAGTACTCTGGGCATTTACCCATCTGATTAAAGTAAGTTATTCTAGACAGAGAGAAGGAAACTGCCATCAGTTATTATTTCAAACTTCACAATAAGGAAGAGAAATTTAGCCCGGATCCGTCTACCTTAAAGCCCCAATAGGAACATCTTAGAGCAGGGATTAGTGCTTATACTGGCAAGATGTACAATATCAGAGAAATTTACAACAATGTTTCCATCAGATAAGTTCAATGCTTCCTGTGAGCAGTAGAAGAAAAACAAACACACAAATAAATATATAGTCATTCAGAAAATGTCAAGAGTCTTCTCTGTATTATCAGAACTGTTGGAAGATGAATTTAGAGAGAAGAAAATATTAGGAAGTTATTGAAGATCAGTTGAATGCAAGTCCTTGTCTTAGATTAACAAATATGAACAAGAATAGGGATGAATCAACAAATTTGGTTGGTGAATGAATGGCAGATACAAGAGGTGGCAGAGGAGACATACAAGTTGGAGGACTAAAGAAAAAAACAGAGAAAAGGAAAATCAAATGACAGAATAATCTTACAAGAAATGTGAAGGAGACATATTCCGGGAACTAAAGAACTGTTTCTCATATTACTTATTATATATAATAACAAGTTATATATAATAACTCTTGCTCTTGCTCACACAGAACGCTACTCTGATCAGAGTCTTCACGGGACCTAAGCAATGTGTCCCCCTGAGAATTCCAGCAGTACTGAGGCTCCAGTTGGAATGTCTAATCTTGCCAAGGCTGCAATAGAATTAGAAATAAATGGTCAGTCTGTAAATGGGGCGGAGAAAGAAAAGATTTTCATGTGTATGCCTCAGAGTTTAAACTCAAGGTAGCCTATAATGGTTGGGAAAGAAAAGATGATGGTCTTAAGAGATCCATGTTCAACTACAGAATAGTAAAGGGAGATATGGAGGGTGGGGAAATAAAGTGGATGGAGGTAAAGAGCAATGGAGATGAAAATGGAAATGATAAAAAGACTGGTAATAGTTCAGTTTGGATAGCTCTTTAAGCCTGTATAGCAATTTTTATGTCCATTTTCCAGAGGTAAAATTGTGTAGTGTAATAGATTTGGGCATTGCTGATTTCAAGTTAGAATTTATTATTTTTTAGTTACAAGACCCTGGCCAGATTATTTCACGATTTATATTTAAGTTTCCTTATCTGTAAATTGGAGTAATGATTTTACACCTTCCTATTTTATTTTTGAGAATTAAATAAGCCCAGCCATATGTATTTACCTTTTATTCCTTTTTCTTTTTATTCCTTTCCATGTTGTAGGATAGACAGAACATGTGTAATAGAAAACTAAAGCTGAAATATAAAAAATACTTAAGTGATACACAAAAAGTAATATATGTAAACTCAGTGGAGGGAGAGTTTACTTTTGAACAACTAAATCAAGAAAGAATGGAGAAACCATCAGTTGAGTGGACTTCATTGGCTGGGAAAATAAAGAGAAAGGCATTTGTTATGGAAATGAGAAAGGCAAAGAAGGGCAGAGAGAACTAAGGACGTTTGTCAAGTCCTGGGGCAATAGAAAGACTCATGAGGAAATGAGGTTGAAAAATTGGATTGCAGACAGATTAAACAGACTGCGTAGTTTAGATTTGACTGCATAGATAAAGGGGGGATTTTGCATGTTTCTGAGCAAATGCATTCATCACCTTAGCAGAACTGTGTTTTAGAAAAATTATAAACAGATACGTATACATGATGATTTGGAGGTGGGAATCGGGATGGAGAAGGTGGAAAAATATCCATTCAGAGATAAATATTTGAGTATAGAAGAACATTACTGTGTATTTTTTTCTTTTAATATTTGAAGGTATTTTGTAAAACAGGTTGATTGGATCCAAGTCTAAGGGAATAAATAGGACCAATTAATTTCTTTTCATTGTTTTTACTTACCTTTGACATTCTGAATTGTTTTCTGTTAAAACTTCTAAGTTAATATTTAATGCAAAAATAATTTTAAAAAAACACAAACAATAAACCCCCTAAAAACTTCTACAGTAAAGGCATTCTAAAATATGACTTCGCTCACTTCATATTGCGAAGATACAGATTTGGGCAGATTAACTAATACATGTGCAATCAGAAGTAAGCAAACAACAAAATCCAACTCTAGCTTCTCTTTATGTCTGATTGGAAATCATTGTGTTCCCAAATTTTCACGTTGTGTTGCAATAATTCTTACAAGCCTCTGGTTCAGTTTTTTCTCATTTCTTCCTTGGATACTGAAACTACTTCAACTGGCCTCTGTGCTGCAATGTCTTGAAGCACCTCCAGTCCTTCCCCCACTCTTCCAAAGAGACAATTTCCATGACATGCAATGTCATTATTTCTCCCATTCTCCTTTCCAGTTGAAATTATGCCCCTATTACTTGTAAATTGAGTATGAAGAAGCTAATATTTATCAGGGGCCTTTTTTTTTTTTTCCGCCGATAGATGATGCCAAAGAGCATTTATATAGGGAGAGGCAGATACACAATCACAACACAGTGGGATAATTCAAAGTGTGATAATTCTACCATAAACTGTTGGTGCCTGCCACAAAATGATGTGTGTTAAAATTAAAACCTGAACTTCACTATGTCTCCCAATCTTTTGTTTGTGTTATGTTAGCTGAAACATGTTAATATGTTCTGGAGACATTTAGGTTACTCTGTTTACCTGAAATTGTTTAAGAAAGCACTGCTAAAAGTAGAGGAATAAAACTGATTATAAGTAATTAGTATGTAACTCCACCATCTAAAGATAACTGGATTAATATAAACTTTATATAATTAGTCTGCCAAAATTGAGATTGGAAGTTTGATTATCAAAGGACTACAACTACACTTGCAGTCCTTTAAAGTAGATGATCTACATATACTAATATAAGAAAAATAATAAAATGTATATGTATTAGTCATGGTTCTCTAGAGAGGCATAACAAACAGGAGATCACGCAGATGATCGATAAGATGGGATTTATTAGGGAAATTGGCTCATATAATTATTGAGATTGAGAAGTTCCGCCATAGGTCTTTCGCAAGCTGGAGATTCAGGGATGACGGTAGCATGGCTCAGGTCAAATCTGAAAGCCTCAGAACCGGGAACTGATGGTGTGATTGTCAGTGTAAAGCTGAAAGTTTAGGAACCTGGTGCTGTGGGTATAGGGTTAGGAGGATGCCGGTACAAGTCCCGGAAGCCAAGGGCCTGAAGTACAGGGAGTTCTGATATCTAAGAGCAAGAGAAGAGTGTCCCAGTTTCAGGAGAGAGAGAGACAGAGACAGAGAGAGAGAGAGAAAGAAAGAGAGAGAGAGAGAGAGAGAGAGAGAGAGGCAGAGAGAAACCAAGAGAGAGAAACAGAGACAGGGAGAAAAAGAGACAAAGACAGAGAATTTGCCTTTCTTCTTTTTGTTCTGTCTGTGTTCCCAGCTGATTAGATTGTGCCTGCCCACGTTGAGGGTGGATCTTCCCCACTCAGTCCGCCAGCTACCAGCCAATCTCCTCCAGAAACACCCTCACAGACACAGGCAGAAATAATGCTTTGTCAGCTATCTAAATAACCCTTAATTAATCCAGTCTACTTGACACCTAAAATCAACCATCACCGTCTACTTACTAGAAGAGATAAAATTATCCTTTTCTGATAGTATTTCCCTAAATAAACTTGAGAATTAACTGAAGTCATTAGAACATTTAAATGATTATAATATTAGAAATCATCAATTGGAAAATAAAATATGCTATTCTCAATAGCATCAGAAAGATATCTAGAAACTAGCTTACAAGGAAATGTATAAAATACTATGAAGAGGACAAATTATAAACCTTTTCTAAAATCTATTAAAATATGAATGTGAAGAATGAATTTTATAATGGAATCATTGATTCCCAGAATTATGTTTTCATCATTTCAAATCACCAATTTTGAATTACTTATATTTGGGCAGATTTAGTTTGAAGATATGTGATAGGTATGGACAATTATACCACACAGATAAAATGTTATTTAATATCTAGAACACCATGGCCTCCTGCAGAAACATACAGATAAAAGACTAGATTTACAAATAACCCCATCCAAAAGTGGGCAAAGGATATGAACAGACACTTCTCAAAAGAAGACATTCATACAGCCAACAGACACATGAAAAAATGCTCATCATCACTCGCCATCAGAGAAATGCAAATCAAAACCACAATGAGATACCATCTCACACTAGTTAGAATGGCAATCATTAAAAAAATCAGGAAACAACAGGTGCTGGAGAGGATGTGGAGAAATAGGAATACTTTTACATGTTGGTGGGACTGTAAACTAGTTCAACCATTGTGGAAAACAGTGTGGTGATTCCTCAAGGATCTAGAAATAGAAATACCATTTGACCTAGCTATCCCATTACTGGGAGTATACCCAAAGGATTATAAGTCATGCTGCTATAAAGACACATGCACACATATGTTTATTGCGGCACTATTCACAATAGCAAAGACTTGAAATCAACCCAAATGTCCATCAGTGACAGACTGGATTAAGAAAATGTGGCACATATACACCATGGAATACTATGCAGCCATAAAAATGGATGAGTTCGTGTCCTTTGTAGGGACATGGACGCAGCTGGAAACCATCATTCTCAGCAAACTGTCACAAGAACAGAAAACCAAATACCGCATATTCTCACTCATAGGTGGGAACTGAACAATGAGATCACTTGGACTGGGGAAGGGGAACATCACACACTGGGTCCTATTGTGGGGAGGGGGTGGGGGAGGGATAGCATTGGGAGATATATCTAATGTAAATGACAAGTTGATGGGTGCAGCACACCAAGATGGCACATGTATACATATGTAACAAACCTGCATGTTGTGCACATGTACCCTAGAACATAAAGTATAAAAAAAAAAAAGACTAGATAGCATTACAGATAGCATTTGAATTGATGAAAAATTATAGTCATACAATAGCTGATGGTAAGACAAAAAGCCTAATTTATACCAAATTATTTTTAGGAAATAATCATCGATATTAGCACAGTTTAAAAATAAACGTTAGCATATTGTAGCTAGAAAATGAGAGTCAACTTAAATGTCCAAAGACAAAGAACTAGCTTCTGAGATTGCATGGTCAATAGAATAAAATTATGCATTATTCAAAGTTCTGCAATAAACATATATACAATATCTAATAATGTGTAAATATATTTATGATATATTTAGTTTGGAAAAATATGAAATCATATTCACCATATAATTCCACTTACAATTTATATTATTTCTAATATGTAACTGGAAGGGGGAAAATCAATATCTTAACAGCTGTTATTTCTATATGGTGAGATTATCTAGTAACGTTTAATTTTCGTGGTTGTTTATATTTTGTGTCTGTTCTTTCTAAATTATATAGCTGTGGTGAATGTATATTGCTTTGTAAATAAGGGGAACGATGATGGGAGTTATACAATATAAAGGCTTTACTCAAATCATATGCATGCACAAATTATCATCTTAAAGCAGAAGCTCTATTTCTTGGTTTGTTTTTCTGCTTTTATTAATACTTTAGAGAAGGCTGTGAATGATGCATGAAGACCCTTCCCTCCCACTCCAGTTTAACAGCTGCTGCTATGTAATTTGCTTTACTCCTTACAGATTCTATCTGATACAGTCAGTCACACACTGTAGAACATTTATAAGGGCTGAAAGGCACAATTCTTCAAGAAATCTGACTTTTTCGTAAGGATTTCCAAGGAATGTTTTTGTTTTGTATTTATTAGCTATTCTTGTTTTCTTCTCCCTTTCCAATAGACAAATGTTTCCCTAGAGCTTTGAGAAAATTGCAGTTTTCCCCTTCAAAATGCCCTTTAGAAAAGAGTGAACATATGACTCCTATGTGAGTCAGCACCTGTCTCCTTCAGCCCCTAACCACAGATACAGTATTGACCTGCTATCAGTCTCCTTCCACTTCAAGCCCTCAATCAATACAATCCAAGCATGACCATACTGGAGAAATTTCTTTTGTACTTGAGACTAAAACGGGGATGAAGAAAATCTTTTGTTGTTTAGGATGATCTATATGTTAGATATTCACAGAGTGCCAAGGACATTTAAGAACGGTTAACTATGACTGTTCAACTTGAGTCTCCAGCCAGCCTATCCAGTCCCCTATTCAGCCTTTCTCTCAGTACAATATCTTGCTTGACTTGGGTTCAAGCTTTGAAGCCTCTACAAGGACGAACATAAACTTTATGAGCTTTTTGTTATTTTGGCTCTCTTAGCATGCACTATAGCTATGGTTGTATCTATCTTGATCAAAACAGTCTAGATATGTCATCAACTATTCAAATTTCCACAACTAAAAAAGAGTCCTCCTACTGATGTCTAATGTACAACATTCTTGCTGAATTTTAGACGCAAATGGTTATAGGATATTGCTTTATGCAAAACTTCTATCTTTTGTATCTAAAATCAGCAATTTCCATTCCTGAAAAAATTCTGGAATCCATAAATTACATTGTCATGGAGGCAGTTATTTAAGCTGAAATAGTAGAGATTAATTCTATGAAACCTCCTTATTTTATTTTAACTCTTCTCGTTCAGTCAGCTTCTGAGTCTGGTCAACACAATCTAATTAATATATTTTGAATATATCCACCTTATTCTAAACCCATTGCCATGCTGATAATTAATTTTTGTTAATTTCATTTTATTACTGGAATGGTCTTATAACTAGTCTTGTTAGATTAATTATGTGCAACTTCAATGCATATTCAATATTGTCACCAACATAATAGTTTTATATTGTAGTATATCTTCATTTAAATAATGTGGAATTTAATCTTTTGTATAAATGCTTTGCATTTTTAACTTTATCTTAGTGATATATCTAATTAAATTTCAATAATTATTGTGGATTTAAAATGAAAACCATAAAAAGAGAAAAATTATTTTGTGGTGATTATTCTCTACTAATTATACAAAGGAGTATCTGAAAATATTTTGTTACTCATGCTTCCAATTCTTCTCAGATATCAGATTGATGCTATACAGTTACAACTAACTGTTCTCTACACATAAACTGTGTTCTTAAGATTTAGCCTTTTAGAGAAGAAAGAAAACTAAAATAATGTAGGTCAGTCCTTTGTTTTATACATGGAGAAATAAGAGCTTACCAACTGAGTTATTGACTCTAGTCTGCCATTCCAAAACATTTATAAACTCTCTGAGGTCAGGAACTGCATTTTGCTGAACATTATATCGTCACTACCTAGCCAAGGATACATTCATATTTGCTGAATGAATGAAGAAACTTTTTCACATTTACAGAGGTAGAGATCTGGATGATACCAGAATCTCAGACTTTCAGATAAACGCAAATTCTACTAAAAATGGAGAACAGGTATTAAGGGCTTATACTGAATTAGATAATTCTAAGTACTTTGTTTTATATATAACACTTTGAAATTATATTAAAAATAATTGATTACCTTTTAAAATCCTATGATAGACATTATTACATCAATCTCTATTTTACATATTGGGAAACTAAGGCACAGAGCGATTAGTATCTTACTGCAGTGGTCACACAGCCAGGAAGTGGTAGAACTGGATTTGAACCCTAGTTATCAGACACCAGAGAAAGTGATATTTACCTTCACTCTGCACTATGTTCAGAGCTGTGCAGTAAAAGACCTCCTACTGTGGAAGATTAAAACACCCACAAGGAATAAACTCATTGAATTTTATTCTGTTCTTGACATAAATAGAAAATACTGGTCTTTTAAGTTCATTTTTTCATATTTTGTAATACAAAAGACAATATTAATTTCATGAAAATTTAAGTGGTTCTAGAAACAATGTCTAAAATTCAAATGATATTGCTTTTTCAATCAGAAGATTATAGAGCAATTCACTTTACCACTGAAAATCTATCATTTCTAAGTGAGAAAGCCAAAGAGAAGTGATGACTTTTCAGCTGAATTAATTTTTATTTCACACTTCTTACTTTGTACTTTAGAGGAGAATAAAACTTTGGCTTTACCTGGAACAACTTATAGTTCCATTTAATTTCACAAGGAGTGCTAAGTTGGAAGGATGAAGAAATATTAATTTTTTTCTAACTTTGATATGTTTCCCATGTGGAATCTTTAACAATGCCATTTTATATTCAGATTTATTTGACTTTAAAATTCTCTTTAGCACAGGCCTATGTACTAAGTATATAGATTTGGAACAGTGATTTAAATAATTGAATGCAGAATTAGTATAGCCTCTAAATATATATAAAAACATTCTGAGAAAGATACATTCTGAAAACCTGATGTATTAATTAGTTCATTCTCACACTGCCATGAAGATTACCCAAGACTGGGTAATTTATAAAGGAAAGAGGTTTAATTGATTCACAGTTCCACATGGCTGGAGAGACCTCAGGAGACTTATAATCATGGTGGGAGGGACCCCTTCACAGGGTGGCAGGAGAGAGAATGCATGTCAGCAGGGGAAATGCCAGACGTTCATAAAACCATCCAATCTTGTGAGAAGTTACTGGCTGTTATGAGAACAGCATGGGGAAAACCAGCCCATGATTCAATTAGCTTTCACTGGGACCCACCCACCACATGTGGGGGTTATGGGGATTACGATTTAAGATGAGATTTGGGTGGGGATACAGCAAAACCATATCACCTGATAAAGACACATTTCTTCAATGGAAACATTGAATGTGCCTAGTCACAGAAACACAGTTTTAAAAAATAATTAAAGCAGTATTAGAGATATCCAGAAGAGTGGTGCTTAGCAATTCATAGGGGTTGAGGGAGGGCAGGTAGATAAAGGGAATTGGTAGCAGGAGGAAGTGGGTTTGAGTATGCGCACTTCCACTTGTTAGCTGTGTGATACTGATAAATTCAGTTTTTTCATTAGTAAATAAGATTTTGTCTGAGACAAATTAGACATGCAGTGCTTTCTAAAAGATTAATCAGGTCGAAACATAAATTAGAAAAACTCTATGTCTCACATTTTCCATCTCCATGAACTTTCCCCTTTGCTATTGCTGCTTGGGAGCCTCTGCCATGTAAAATTTATCTAGGAATCGTGATAGACATTAGATAACATGCCTGAGAACTTTTTTTGTTTCCTGGGTATGTTTCCAATAAAATACGTTAATTTTTTTTATTGAGAGTAGTGTTATTGAAACCAAGTATGTGTTTAGCAAAATTTGTAAAGTATACCGTTATCTTTGCCTTTCTTCAATTTACACTTGAAACTAAGTCACTAAGAGGCTTGAAGTAGTTTCTTATTAAGGTTGAAAAGTGATATTAGAAGAGATTCCCTTTTTGTCAGTCATGACCTTTCACTGTCTGATTTAGCCTGAGAGCTTTCAAGCTGGAGTGTCTGCTCCACCCTCAAGAGGCCCTTGTGTCTATGTAAAGTCATTTATTTCTGAACTGCACTTGCCTCCTTTCACATCAGCAAGGGTCCATCTTTCCTCTGGCCCCAGTAAGTGTGATTTAATTTTTTTTTTTTTTTGGATAGCGCTTTGTTCAAACCCCAGAAGAATACTAAGGAAGTAATATTGAAGTTCTAACTTGATAGAATATTTCCATGGGCTCCTTCAGAATTTTGCCTTTTGGTAGGATATTATTAGCCTTTGAGTCTACAAAGTTCTTAGAGGTACTTAACATGTTATAGGTGTTCAACAAATATATGTCCTGTGTAATTGATCCCACATGTATACAAGCTAGACTGAAAGTACTAATTTAGTTGAAAACACAGCTTCATTCCATATATCCTCCCTTTTACATGATTTATTGAGTTCCAACTATGTATCAGGAATTCTCTTAATCATTAAAGTAAAAACTAAATGAAATAAAATATTTGCTCAGCATGAAATTATTGTAGTCTAGAGGAAGGAAGAACTAAACAAACCTACAAAATCATTATGTAATATTCACTATGAGCTAATGCTATTAAACCTCAAATCAAGAAATATCGTTTTATGATATTCTCAGGAAAAAAAAGAAATAGAAAACGATATTATATCTGAATCTGCGAGACTATCTGTGCTGGACTGAGGTGGGCCTTCATCGTCTAAGTAAGCAACAGCAAGTAGAAAGCCATACAGCTGTAAAAGAAGTTGAAATATTGGGGAACTAGTTGATAACATTATTTTGTGCTGAATTTAGAATCAAATTGTTTAGGAAACTAGACTTAGATGAGGAAGATTACAGCATTCCTGTGAACAGCCTTCAATTATAGTCTAAGGTGTGTGTGTGTGTGTGTGTCTGCCTGTGTGTGCCTGTGTTTCAGCAGGGAGGTACTAACAGATAATAACTTTGCTATTTATATGCAGGATGGTTCTGAACGAGGTGAGAGTGGTAGTATGAAAATAATTCAGAAGATAATCAGAAGATAATTATAATTTTCTGGGTGTGATATCTTTAAAGTCTAAGTGAAGTTTTAACATTAGTTGCAGTAGAAACTGAGATTCAAAAACACATAATAAAAAGCAAAACAAAACACATTCTCAAATGTTTTAGAGTAGTTTTTCTAGAATTGTGGTTTTCAAACCAGATGTATCATCATCAAATGTAGACTTAGAATCTGAAACTTTGGAGACAGCAGTTGGAAGGGTGGCAATTTGTGTTATAACAAGCTCTCCAGATGATTCTGATGTACACCAACATTTGACAACTAGTGATTGAAAGTTTCTAATTAATTATAAAAGTTTCTCTTTATATGCTATTTATATGTTTATTCACAATACTGTTATTAACATATTTCATTGATGCTGTGATATTAAGAGGATTTCAAGATGCACTGCTATCTCATTTATCATTTTAAAATGCTGCCAATTAAGCAAATTCATATCAATTTAAGATGAATCCCAGTTTTAGAGGCATTACAAATTAAAATGTACATCTTAGAGAATTTATAAAACATCTTGTATTGACTGCCATAAATTATTCTGAATAAAAATGGAGATGTTTCCCAGATACATCAACACATTTCTGAGCTTATTTCTCATCAAAATTTGACCCACAACTAGATAAAACCTACATTCATTTCCATTTTTTTTTGTTTTTAAGTAAAACTTCATGTTTCCACTCTTTTATTTCACTAGTAGATTATCTGAATCTAAATTATTTGAATCTGCTTCTATTCTACCTACACAAGTGAAAAATAGAGATACCTAGAGCTTTAATGTTTAGATCTTGATAATAATTAATTTCCTTTTTAAATGATAAAACCTTTTTGGGAGGGATGGGTTTCCCTTTCAACAAATCTCCCTATTCTACTATCAGCCTGTTGTGCCAGCTCCCACAGCCATTATTGAGAATAAGACATGAAACATCTGGCCGGGCGCGGTGGCTCAAGCCTGTAATCCCAGCACTTTGGGAGGCCGAGACGGGCGGATCACGAGGTCAGGAGATCGAGACCATCCTGGCTAACACTGTGAAACCCCGTCTCTACTAAAAATAAAATACAAAAAACTAGCCGGGCGAGGTGGCGGCGCCTGTAGTCCCAGCTACTCGGGAGGCTGAGGCAGGAGAATGGCGGGAACCCGGGAGGCGGAACTTGCAGTGAGCTGAGATCAGGCCACTGCACTCCAGTCCGGGCGACAGAGCGAGACTCCGTCTCAAAAAAAAAAAAAAAAAAAAAAAAAGACATGAAACATCTGTATTTCCAGAGTTCCCACAAAATATGTTAGTGATTTTAAGGGTGTTTATGTTGAAAGTGTCTGAGTCACATGAGATTTTGAAAGCACTTTTGCCTCCTGAAAACTTTTCTCTTACTCTTCTCCCCAGGGAAGAACACAACCAACCTATACCCATATTTTTCTCGTAGTTTCTCCTATTATCTTTTGAATTTTGCTCTTTTTTCATCTTTCACTTCCTTTGTCTCTTATACTCTGTCCAGGTCATTCTTCTAGACCAGAAGGAGCCCAGACTTCTGAACTTGCTGCAATATACCTTCCTAGGGCCAGAACTGGCTGCAAATGGAATGGGCAGTGCCTTAAGTCTCTAGTACATGAACATACAAAGAAAGGTCTGAGAGAGAGTTGTTGGGTAGAAACAAAAACTAACTATGAAGATAGTTCAACTAGATAATCAACTCAAAAAGATAGAACACTAAAATGTAAATACAAAGCGCTAGAATGAAAGAGAGAAAGAGCCAAACAACTATAGAAGAAGCCAAAGGTAGCATCTAAGCTGTGGGGTCATAGCTGCTGGTAATAGGACTAAGTTTTATCCACTCTGATAAAGTAGTAAACCTACATGAAAATTTTTGCCCATCTTTAGCTGAGCAGGTGACAAAGCATATATAAGTAATTTACTAAGTCCATAAGAGTAATAAGCAGCATAAGTGAGGTGATAGGCCAGGACTTTTGTTCCAGAAGCCAGCAGCATTTCCCCACATGTAACTCTAGGGGGACTGATTATATAATACTCTCCCAATAGTTGCTTAACTAATTCATCACAGAAATCTGGAAGTTGAAAGATGTTAGATAACATACTTATTATTTGTTGATTAATATAGTAAATAAATAAACACAATCAGCACCAAAAAAAGAGGTTAATTAGTCGAAAGCAAAGCTACACTATTTGAGTGTGTATAAATGTAAAACATCAGATAGATTTATTCATACAGGTTGAGTATTGCTAGTCAAAAAATCTGAAATCCAAAATGCTTCAAAATCCGAAGGTTTTTGAGCACAAACATGATGCTTGAAGGAAGTACTTATCCACTAGGAATGCTCAGCTGGCATAATGCAAATATTCCAAAATCTGAGAAAATCCAAAATCTGACACACCTCTGATCCTAATCATTTAGGATTAGGGATACTCAACCTGTACTTTCTTAGAATCACTTTTATACCTTAAAAGTGGGGATGCTTGATTTCTTCAGTCCTGCTTCACAAGATTTTATGTATAAAAACTTTATAAATTATAAATATGCAAGTGCAATGTGAGATGTAATCAATAATCATTATAGTCATCTAACAGGAACTAGGCTACATTTTTACCTGAGTTAATTTTTTTCTAGGAACTTTTTCTTTTGCCGCAGAGGCCACCTGGTGGTCACTGTAAGGGCACAATCCTTCTACGCTGATCTTGGTGTGAGTCCCATGCTTATTAACATTCTGACCCTGGCAAGTGCATTGACTTCACTAAAGCCCAGTCTCCCCATCTGAGAAATAGTGATAGTATCAATACCTATGCTCTAGGAGGTTACCGCATCTTAATTAACTTTTAGTATGTCATTATTAATGTGCTAAAATTTAACCCATTGCCATGTCTTTCAGAAACTACACATTTTATAGTAAGAACAATATATTACTTTCGGCAACCACCTGTCATACCTTGGCTAGAATACTCGGTGTTTTTTTTTTTTTTTTTTAATTGTCTTACCGAGCAGTTACAATAAATCTGCGTATTCACTATTAATATCTTCATTTTATAAGTGAGACAGGTTAAGTAACTTGTCCAGGTTACAAGGCTTATAATTCGAAGAGAAAGGAATGAAATCTGGATCATTCTGTCTTCAGAGCCTTTGTTTTGTCCACAATGTGCCCCAACCTCTCAGGGACAGCATAAAAGGGACTGAATTTGTTAATCAAGGACATGATACTATGATTATTTTTTATGGATGTATTTTTGTGTTTTTCTGAGTTTCTTTCATACTTTCTTAGCTCAACTTAGAGGTATTTCTGAAAAAAAAAAAGAACTCAGTGTTAATGTGGCTTATAGTTACTACAGAAGGAAGCCTTTCCCTACATATGAATGGTAATTTTATTTCTGCCCTTAAAATCAGAAATAGGTCAACCTACTTACTTATTACATTGCTTAAATCATCTTCTGGGATTTTGGCAGTTTAAGGCTTATAGGTTTTTTCTTGGCTATCTTCCATTAAATCTTTTAAGGAATCATGGATATTCTATGCACATCTGATCAAATATTTATTAAAAAATATATAATATGACTGTGAATTTATTTTAGCATTTTTCTTCTGAGGAGTTCAGAACCTTATGGCATAAATTACCTCATTTATCTTCATTCCAAGGGAAAAGCATAGTAGTGTTATCAGCCGAGATTAAAAGTAAATGGGCCAGTTGTTCAGTCAGTCTATCATCAGGCTTGATAGAGTTTCCACCATTTGCAGGTACTAGAAGCAGTAGCCATGTTATATTCTGTGAACAACAAGTTGGAGCAGGGCTTGTCTGGATGAACACCTGAAATGTCTTGAAGCACCTCAGTTCACATGCCTCTGGTGATCTGATTATTTACCCAGCTCATAAGTAACATAACAATAACGTATGTCCTTCTCTCTATTTGACATGCTTTCGGCCATTGCTCTGATTGCTTCATCCTCATGTTTTAAGGCTCAGTTTAGTCATCATTGTATCTCTAAGGCCTTTCTTAATCTCCAACAGAATAATGATGTCCGTGTCAATTATAGAGACAATTAAATAGGTGAAGATATATGTAATTAATATATCCAATACAACTTATTGAATAAAAAAGTTTTGATTACATCCTCTCTAAAAGACCAAGAGCTATGAGAAAGAATTACATTTAATTTCTCTGTGTATCTTTGGCACAGATCACAATTCCTGGCACAAAACAGATGATTAAAATCAGTTTATTAAATACTGTGGGGAAATAGAAAACACATTTAATATATGAGGATCAAACTGTGAACCCATTGGCCTCAGATTATTTTTGCTCTTTGAACTATTGAATCTCATTGATCAGTGAGTTGTTTTTCCACTTCAGATGACCCACTGTCAAACTTTATATCTGAGCCTTTATTTTCACATTCTGTAAAAGGGGGACAGTGACACTTATTTGTTCTTTATATGATATCATAGGAAACGACAGGAATGAAATACATGTATTGATTTGCTAAGGCTGCTATACAAAGCAACACAGACTGGGTGGCAAACAACATAAATTTATTTCCTCATAATTCTTTGGCTACCCATCCAAGATCAAGGTGTCAGCAATGTACATGTCTTCTAAGGTCTCTCTCCATGGCTTGAAGATGGTCATATTCTCCCACTGTCTTCCTATGGTGTTTCCTCTGACCTAATCTCCACTTCTTATGACAAGAGACATGTTGGTATAGGGCCAACCCATATGAATTTATTTTACCTTAATTACCTTACAAGGGCCTTATCCAAATACAGACATATTCCGTATTGTTGGGGTTTAGGACATCAGCATATGAATTGGAGAGGAAGATATATGCAGCCTATAACAATACATAAAAGGCCCAGGCCGGCATGATGGCTCATGCCTGCAATCCCAACACTGAGAAGCTGAGACACGTGGATTGTTTGAGCCTAGAAGTTTGAAACCAGCCTGGGCAACATGTCAAAACCCTGCCTCTACAAAAAATTAACTGGACATGGTGACAAGCATCTGTAGTCCCAGTTACTATGGAGGCTGAAGTGAGAGGATTGCCTGAGCCCAGGAGGTCAAGGCTGCAGTGAGCCATGATTGTGCCACTGTACTCCACCTAGGCAGCAGAGGGAGACCCTGTCCCCCCAAATAAATAAATAAATAAAAATAAATAAATGAAAGGCCCAATATGGTGTCTGGTGTGTGTTTGGCACTTTACTCACGGAAGTATTATCACTATGAGTTTTAGTCAAAGGTTTCCAATATATCAAAAAAAACTTTACTGCTTCTTGTTAAATTGCTCTTTCAGTCTCTTGCTCAGCTGGCTTGAAAAGAAAAATGGCATGCAGACAGGGCACAAGCAATCCCAGCATGAAGTGCAGGGCAGAGGGAGGAAGATAAAGAGCCCTGGTAAGGGAAGGAATACTCTGAGCTCATTTACACATTTAGCAAGAGCTTGTCATAACTGAAAAAGCAGATGACCCAGATGAAGAAGGTGATGCTATAAATGGTGGCAAATCTTTTAAGAAGAAAAATGAAAAGCATGTGGAGGTACATTTGGCATTCGGGAGAACTGACAGTGAGTCAGGATGCCAAGCGTGAAAGGCATTAGAGTAACATTTCTATGAAAACCTGGCAGTCAAATTTTGAGGGGAAAACAGGCATTAGCCGTAGCCATATCTCAATTTTGTGATGAGTTTCAAAGCCATCTTCCATGCAATCATTCTTCCTTCAGTCCCTGCTATCCTTCTTTCTCTCTTCTCACCTTTCCTCCATTCTTCCACCTTTGTATATAATAAGCATAGTGATGGTACAGTGATATATTCTATTCAGGGGTAGGTAACATCCTCAAGGAGATAAATGTCATATATAAATTTATATATATAATATACACAGAGTTGATTATCATTATTCATGGTAGTTATGTTCTATAAGGTCACACAGACACTTAGTAAAGACAGAAGATCCTAGAAGGAAAATATATATCTCACCTAGATTATACTCTTAAATCTTAAAAACAACTCATCCTAGGAGATTTTATTTTCTTTATTTTACAAAAGGGTAAATGCGACTTAGAAGTGTTAAGTAACTTGCCTGAGGTTACCTCACTAGTAGGTGCCATAGATAATGGTGATTCAAACCCCATCCATCTGACTCCAGAGCTGGATCTTCTTTTACTACAGTGAATTGCCCACTACTCCACTACTGTCTCCTTCTTCTGGTGATAGATAGATATAGACAGGTATGTAGATAGGTAGGTAGGTAGGTAGGTAGATAGATAGATAGATAGATGATAGATGATAGATAGATACATACATAGAAACATAGACAGATAGTCATCTACTCTGTCTATATCTGTCTGCCTATCTATCTATACAATATATTTGCTGTAATTAAGTACAGCTGAAGGACACTGGGGTTTCATTGAAAATGCTTCCAGTCTTCTGCACAGAAAAACAGCTATCTATATCTCCATATAAAGATTTCTGTCTTTTTGAGTACCTACTATGTGCCTGGAACTGTTATAGGCCTTTAACATAAATTAAGCCTTACAATAATCTTATAGAGGTGGCGTTGTGATTTTCATAGTAATACTAGCAAACTGGAGCTCAGAAAAGTAAACTTGTCAAAGATTATGCAGCCAGTAAACAGAAACATTTAGACTTGAACCCAGGTCTCCCTGACTCCAGCTGTCCAGACCAGCACACCTCATGATCTCTCATACAGAAAGCAGATATGGAATACCACCTTCCCAGTTTAGATCTCTTTTTCTGCCTCTTCCTCAAGCAATTTCACTCTGAAACAACGACGAATGTCAGAGAAACCAGCATTTGAAGAGGACAAAATTGGTGTGGTGTTCGGCAGGCAAAAGCAGAGAATGAATTCTGTGAAGGCACCCAGGTGTCTACATTATAAGAATAAATCTTACTGGTCACAATGGCTCACACCTGTAATCCCAGCACTTTGAGAGGCTGAGAGGATCACTTGAGCCCCGGAGCTAGAGATCAGTCTAGAAAACATAGTGTGACCCTGTCTCTACAAAAAAGGAATAAAATCATCCAGGGGTGGTGGTGCATGCCTATAGTCCCAGCTACTCGGAAGGCTGATGTGGGAGGATTGATTACACCCAGGAGGTCAAGGCTGCAGTGAGCCGTGATCAGACTACTGCACTCCAGTCTGGGCAACAGAGCAAGACCCTGTTATAAAAAAAGAGGAAGACAGAAAAAAAGTGAAGGAAGGAAGGAATGAAGGAAGGAAGGAAGGAAGCAGAGGGAGGGAGGGAGGCAGGGAAAGAAGGAGGGAGGGAAGGAAGTAAATCTCAAACTGGAGAACGTTAACAGAGAAGGTGTTTCCTAAGGGAGTGTCGAAAGAGTTGGGATGATTTGGTCAGTCAATGGTTAAGAAGAACTGATGATGGGTAGCAGGGAGAATATTTATGGTAAGAGAGCAAGGAGTGAGAGGAGACAATTGGAAGCTGAGCTACAGGGCCCTGGGTGAAGAGAAAGTGTGGCGCAATTGACTGTTGCTTGGCCCTGCAGAAGACTAGAGACTCAAGTGACTCCTAGAGAAATGTGGTTGGTATAGAGGAAGGAGATGACTAGAAATGGGTTTTGAGTGTTGTAACACTAGGTGTATTGGTCTGTTCTCATGCTGCTAATAAAGACATACCAGAGACTGGGTAATTTGTAAAGGAAAGAAGTTTAATTGACTCACAGTTCTACAAGGCTAGGGAGGCCTCACTGTCATGGTAGAAGGTGAATGAGGAGAAAAGTCAAGTCTTACGTGGCAGTAGGCACGAGAGTTTGTGCAGAGGAAATCCCATTTCTAAAACTATCAGGTCTCGTAAGACTTATTTACTACCATGAGAACAGTATCGGGAAACCACCTCCATGGTTCAGTTATCTCCACCTGTCCCTGCACTGGACAAGTGGGGATTATTACAATTCAAGGTGAGATTTGGATGGGGACACAGCCAAACCATATCACTAGGTTTGGATATTTTCTTTAGGTAATGTCACATATTTGAGGCCTCAGAAACAACACCACACATCTACAACCATCTGATCTTTGACAAACCTGACCAAAACAACCCATGGGGAAAGGATTCCCTATTTAATAAATGGTGTTGGGAAAACTGGCTAGTCATATGCAGAAAACTGAAACTGGACCCCTTCCTTACACCTTACACAAAAATTAACTCAAGATAAATTAAAGCCATCTGATCTTTGACAAACCTGACAAAAGCAAGAAATGGGGAAAGGATTCCCTGTTTAATAAATGGTGCTGGGAAAGTTGGCTAGCCATAAGTAGAAAGCTGAAACTGGATTCTTTCCTTACTCCCTATACAAAAATTAATTCTAGATGGATTAGAGACTTATATGTTAGACCTAAAACCATAAAAATCCTAGAAGAAATCCTGGGCAATGCCATTCAGGACATACGCATGGGCAAAGACTTCATGACTAAAACACCAAAAGCAATGGCAAAAAAAGCCAAAATTGACAAATGGGATCTAATTAAACTAAAGAGCTTCTACACAGAAAAATAAACTATCATCAGAGTGAACAGGCAACCTACAGAATGGGAGAACATTCTGTATTCAGAATCTACAAGGAACTTAAATTTACAAGAAAAAAACAAACAACTCCATCAAAAAGTGGGCGAAGGATATGAACACACACTTCTCAAAAGAAGACATTTATGCAGCCAACAAACATATGAAAAAAAGCTCATCATCACTGGTCATTTGAGAAATGCAAATCAAAACCACAATGAGATACCATCTCACGCCAGTTAGAATGGCAATCATTAAAAAGTCAGGAAACAACAGATGCTGGAGAGGATGTAGAGAAATAGGAACGCTTTTACACTGTTGTGGGAGTGTAAATTAGTTCAACAATTATGGAAGATGGTGTGGCAATTCCTGAAGGATCTAGAACCAAAAATGCCATTTGATCTAGCAATCCCTTTACTGGGTATATACCCAAAGGATTACAAATCATTCTACTATAAAAACACATGTACATGTATGTTTATTGCAGCATTATTTACAATAGCAAAGGTTGGAACCAACCCAAATGCCTATCAATGATAGACTGAATAAAGAAAATGTGATATGTATACACCATGGAATACTATGAAGTCATAAAAAAGGATGAGTTCATGTCCTTCACAGGGACATGGATAAAACTGTAAACCATCATTCTCAGCAAACTAATACAGGAACAGAAAACCAAACACCACATGTTCTCATAAGTGGGAGCTGAACAGTGAGAATACGTGGACACAGGGAGGGGAACATCACACACTGGGGCCTGTTGAGGGGTGGGAGGTTAGAGGAGGGAGAGCATTAGGAGAAATACCTAATGTAGATGATGGGTTGATGGGTGTAGCAAACCACCATGGCATGTGTATTCCTATTTAACAAACCAGCACATTCTATACATGTATCCCAGAACTTAAAGTATTAACACACACACACACACACACACACACACAAACAAACAAACAAACAAAATATCTCTGCATTTGACTGACTTGTCAAAGAGTAAAATGATTTACCTGAATAATTCTTGTTAAGAAATGAGGAGGATTGTGCAGTGTAGATCCCAGAACTCTTACTGTGGATCTCAGGTTACACAACAGGGTAGAGTCAGTTTGTATGATAATAATAGCAATAGATCATTATACTGTCTTTAATAAAGGGGAAAGAAGGACTCATACACTACACTATGTAAGTATTATTCATAAAAATATATAGGCCATATCAGGATCTGTAACCTGGAAATTAGATCTATAGTTACATTGTTTTATATAATACATTTATGATGTCATGAAAAGGTAAGAAATTAGTAAAAATAAATAAACTAATATTTAAGTGTTCATAAATTGAGTATAACATTTATCTGAAAATATAATATTAATTATCTTGGGACTGTCTCAGCATTATCCTTATTGTGTTGTTTTCTTATTTGCTTTCAGTCAGTTGTTTTTACATTTTTGGTTCAGTGGTGAAACTCTTAACACTTTTTATGAGGCACTTGTACTTGTGTACTAGAGAAACCATTTCCAGTCCTCAAAAGTGTACATGCGAAAGCATGTACACATGAAACCCAGGGTTAGGTATGTTGTAATGTAGGGCAGCACTCTGCATAGGGAACAATTCATTCCACCAAAAAATGTCATGTATATCCAAAGCTAGGAGTAAGAAAGTCTTGTACCCTCTGGAAGAGTCATAGACTTGACTGGAACATTCACCTATATATTACATTTCAAGCTTTATGCTGAACGGAGGGTGATTCTGGCTAATTCTGGAATCATAGCTGCTTGCTTGGGAAGGAAATTCTCTCTGCTATAAACATTAGATATGCCTGTAAATAAATCAAGGGGAATTAGCAAACAGTATTTGATCCCAAAATTCATCCATTGCTTTATTGCTCTCATTATGTAAATGATAACTTTTTGGCAGAATATTACTCAATAAGTGAGTAAAAAATTGAGGACATACACGGTTCATTGGCACATCATGGGTACAAGTAGTGCTGCCTGTCGAGTAAAAAGTTAGACTTGGGTTTTCTTATGAACGGTCAAGATATATATTTTATTTGATCCAATGCCTATGTAATTTATGTTTGTGTTATTAAAAGCAGCATGGAAGTTAAGGAAAATGACAAGGTTTGGATCTGTACTTGTTGTTTGCTCCTTGTCTGACATTTGACCTCAGTACTCAGCCTATCTCCTCAGTTTTTAAAGGGGGACGATAGTGTCTACATTAGCTATAAAGATAAAGTAAGAATATATACTATTTTGAACTAGCTGCTAGTTTTTTAACCATCCTAGTCAAAGTGAAAATGAACCATTGTCAACATAATATATTTTATATAGTCAGACTTTAAGATGTCTAATGCTGGATTTGGAAACATGCACTTGAAATTCACCATAAACACGGAGTTCAACATGTTGAGGTTTTAAATCAGAAATAAGCATATGTGCAGTTGGTTTTTATGTCTTTTTTTTTTTTGAAAATTATATTTAGAGCATGTGTACGTTTACAGAAAAGTGAGCAGAAAAATGCAGTTTCCATCCTTTCTCTTTCTCCTTCTCTGTCTTTCTCACTCACTCTCTTTTACCGGTTTCTCATATTATTAACATTTCACATTGGTGTGGCCCATTTGTTACAATCGGTGAACAAATATTGATATATTATTTTAAACCAAAGTCCATAGTGTATATTAAGATCAGTCTTTCCGTTATGCCAGTTTCTGAGTTTTGCCACATGCATAATACCATACTCATACGTGATAGTTTCAATGCCCTAAAAGTCCCCTGTTTCACTTGTTTGTCCCTCTCCTCTTCACCTTCATGCTGCCCCTGGCATTAGCTGATCTTTTTATGCTTTCCATGGTTTTCCCTTTTCCAGAATGTTTATGATTGGAATCAAACATGATGTAACCTTTTCAGATTGGCTTATTTTAGTAGACAATATGCATTCAAATTTCCTCCGTGTCTTTTTGTCATTTGATCACTCATTTTATTGCCAGACGATATTCCATTTCATTGACACACCACAGTTTATCCGTTACTCATTGAAGAATATCTTGGTCATCTCCAATTTTTGGCTCTTCTGAATAAAGCTACTATAAATATGTGAGTGGAATATTTTGTATGGATGTAACTTTTTGTGTGGATATAATGTTTTTCAATGGAGTGAATGTTTATATTCCCCCACCCCCAACATTTATATGTTGAAATCCTACCCTCAATGTAACGTAATGACTTTAGAAGGTAATTTAGGTCATAAGAGTGGATTAATACGCTTATAAAAGAGACACCAGAAGCTGTCTAGCTCTCGTTTCACCACGTGAGGATACAAGTCGGCAGCCTGCAATGCAGCCAAGGTTCCTCACCATGCTGCCACGCTGATCTCAGACTTTCAGCCTTCAGAACTGTGAGAAATCAGTGTCATTATTTATAAGTCACTAAGTCTATATTATTTTGTTATAGCCACCAGAACTAAGACAGTTTTCAAACATTTAGGTGAAATCCTAGTAGAATGATTGCTGAATCATAAATTAAGACTATATTTAAATTTAGCTCTGTAAGAAACTGCCCAATTGTCTTCCAAAGTTGCTATTATTTTCCATTCCCATAAGTAAATAATGAAAATTCTTGTTGCTTCACATCCTTGTCAGTATTTGGTGTTGTCTGTATTTTGGATTTTAGTCCAAAACTAAATGTAATGATACCTTGTTTTTTAAACTTGAAATTCCCTGATGACATAAAATATTGTGCTACTTTTCATATGCATATTCACTATTTGCCAGCTTTCATTGGTGAAGTGTCTGCTCAGATATTTTGCCCACAGGTTGACTTGGATTTTATTTTATATCAAGCTGAAATGATCCATAAATTCACATAGAACCTTATAGACCCAACATTGCCCTGTTTTAGACTCTGCTCATGTGATTCCCTCTTCTAGAGCATCATTTCCACCTTTATTTTCCTGGCTTACTTCTCATCCAACAATTTGTTCATGTTTTAACCCTGAAATATTCTCTAAACTTTCTGGTTATGGGAATGGCCTTTCTTCCAGGGATCTTTAACCTCTTGGGCATACCTAAAATTTAAAACTGAAAATATGTTCTTAAAATTAACCTTTGAAAGTTCTTCTTCCTTTGCAGGAGTATAAGTTAGAAGGTGAGGGAATGTATCTTACTTATCATTGACTCTCCAGAACCTGGCACAGTGCTATGTATAAACTAGGAACTCCCTTCTGATTTACTGTGCTGAACTTAACTCATTCTAAACCAAGTTAAAGAATATGCTGTCGGCGTAAAATAATCTTGAGTTTTAGAGAATGATTTTCGCTTCAGAGATTCTATATTTTTCCACCTTTTATTTTACTTAAAATTAGTTAATTTCCGAGGCAAAGTGTATTCTCCATTATGGAAATGGCCTAATCAAGGCAAATAAATGCAAGACGACCAGTCTTAGCAATCAGTTCTTATCTACTGAGAGAAAATGCCTCCTTAAAATGCAATATCTTCCCAATTCCTCCAAACTCTGAAGGACTATGTAGTCTATCATAGCTGGATCCCCAACTGCCATGTTCTCTTAAGGGTCAAGGAATAGATCTTTATTTCTTGAATCATTCAACAACAAAATAGAAAAGTCATTGAAAAACATATTAAGAGCAATGCTGAAAGGTTCTGCCAGGTATTTCCTTTATTCTTTAACTTTATGGAGAATACATAGAAGCCTATGTCTCTGGGTTTGTAAGTCAAGGCAAGAACTTGCTGGGACATACTGGCATTATAAATTATACTAAATATTTTTATCACTGAAAGGCAAGATACTTTAAAATAACTCTCAAAGACCTAGTATGAATTTCCCACAAAACATTCTGATACAAGGATTTGTTTACAAGTAGTTTATTTGGAAGGAAATCTCAGAAAGTAGAAGTAAAGAAGCAGGAAGAGTGAGGAAAAAATCAATTCTGTAACCAACGAATGACAATCTGTCAGAATCCCTGAGAAGTCCACAGAATTCTTCCTAGAATTGCCCATATGGCTGATGAGAGAATGCAGCTTTTAATTACTAGTGTGCTACTTCCATTGGTTGAAGCTGTTCTCTTGGAAATTTCAACTCTATAATTCTGGGCTCTGCTTGTATAGTAGCTTGTGGAAGTTCAGAGACGTTCCTGGAGAAAACTGCAGAAAGACTGTCTGCTATGTAGGGTGACAATCAAGATGAGCCTGAGTTTGCATGGAAACATCCATGTCATTGGCAGCTGAAGTCACATGGTGCCAGGGGATGTGATGCAGGCACAATGAGTGTCTGATACGACATGCATTACTACTATTTATCGTTATAGAAAGCAAATATGTTTTAAAAACCTTCCAGGGAAAGGGATATCTATTCTTTGTTAATTTTTGTTTAATCTTCTTAGAAACTGAGGTTTAGAAAGGTTAAGTTACGAGCTTAGAAGCCCAAGAACAGAAAGTAGTAAAAATAGAATTTGAACTCGTGTGTGCTGACTATATGCCCAATATATTTTTCACAACTAAAGGCTGCTTTTTAGAAAGCTAACAAGGATTTGAATTTCTACAGGTATTCAATTTGTAGAAATAAAAAATAATGGGAAGAAACAATCTCTTCTCCTGAAATTTTTTTTATGCATAAAATACTCATCTAATATACATTAATCCAGTACTTATCATATGCCTAGCACTGTGTTTGGCACTGAGAAGTCAATAATTGAAAGTTATTGGTTAATTACCTAAAGAAGCTCAAAATACTTTGGGGTACACATGCAGAGAAACGGAGTATTACAGGATGTTGAAACAATGGCAAAGTTAGAGACATGCCAAGGGTGTTAGGAGAATACATGGGAGGGACAAATGAATGTTTCTATGGGAAAGGTCTCATTTTCTCCATATTTTTGAAATCCAAACTCATACTCTGTGGATCTCCTTGAGTTCCAGTGATGTAGCTCTGAGGCCTAATTAGCCTTCAAATGCTTCCCAAATCTGTAGTAAACAGAGTTTTTTCTTATGATTTGCCCTCTGCTTAAATGTCATTCCTTTTCCTAAAGTGGCATTACCTGCAGGTGTACTTGCCAATTTCTGAATTGCTTTTACTTTGGGTAAAATTTCTCTGAAGAGAAGAATCATGTGTCACACACACTGCATCTTCAGTGCCCAGCACAGGGCTCTGTCTTTAAAAAGTGCTTAATAAATAAACGGGATGAATGTAGCATGGTATATTAAAATATGTTACTGAATTTACAACTATGCCCACACTTGTTAACTGAATTGCTGTAAGGAGGTAATATTCTAGTTAATTCTAACCAGAAAAATGTTTGAAATAAAGTACAACCCTTTTATAGTAATAAAGACAGTTTGGAAATCATGTCCACTTAAGCTTCTTTCTTGGAAGCAGAAACAGGTAGGAGGCAGTAGTTTTATTTCACAGAAGGAAAAAGAAAACCAGCCTAAAAGTATGTCTTCTCTGTATTCTAATGCTATTTTTTTTTCATGTGTTTGTGGTGATGCTGGTATATAAACAGACCTACTGCCCTGCCATACATAGGAAAGTATAGCACATCCAAATATGTATAGTACATAATACTTGACAGTGACAGTGATAATAAATGATGACGCTACTGAATTATGTATTTACTATACTATACAGTTTAAATTTTATTTGTATCTTTATGGATTTAAGGGGTACAAGTGCATTTTTGTTACACAGATATATTGCATAGTGGTGATGTTTGGGCTTTTAGTGTACCCATCACCTGAATAGCGTACATTGTACCTAATAGGTAATTTCTTATCCCTCACCCTCTTTCACCCCCCACCCACCTTTTTTACTCTGCAATGTCTATTATTCCACTCTGTATGTTTATGTGTACACATTGTTTAACTCTCACTTATAAGTGACAACATGCAGTATTAGACTTTCTGTTTCCAAGTTATTTCACTTAGGATAATGGCCTCCAGTTTCATCTATGTTGCTAAAAAAGACATGATTTTATTCTTTTGTGTGGCTGAGTAGTATTCCAGGATACACACACACACACACACATATACACCCACACATATATATACACACACACACACATATATATACACACACATAGATATTTTGTTTGCACATGCAAACAAAAAGTATCACCCTGGCTAAATGTGGGATTGGATGTTCAGAGGGTTGGCCAAAGTATAATTATCTGGGTCACTCAGGACTTCAGGCAAAGATAGTACTGGAGTTATTAGGAGGAGGAGGAGAAAAATTAAACCTAGAGTATCTTTGGTTGTATGGCAGGGGTGGCAAGTGATTTTGTCAGGGTCTGATTAAACCCCTGAAATGTTGTTAGACCCTATTTCATATAAGAATAAAAAGTGAAAAGTTGCTAGAGCAGTAATGATGAAGGGAAAGATGAAATGGAAGGCGAAAAATTGTGTGAGGGTGACTTTGTCAACTGAGAAGCCGCCTCAGATTCATTGCACGAGGTCAGTTCTAATATATGGGATGGCTGATACTAGGTTTGTAATTACTGTAGCACCTCAGAATGATATTTGGCCTCACGGGAGCACATAGCCTATGAATGCTCTTGCTATAATTGTGAGGAAGAGGCTAATGCCAATATTTCAGGTTTCTAGGTATATAAATGACCCATAGTATAAGCCTCAGACAACATGTAAGAAGAGGCAGATGAAAAATATTGAAGCACCTTTAGCATGAAAATAGTGGACTGTTCAGCCATAGTTTACATCTCGGCTGATGTGAGCAACTAAAGAGAAGGCAGTTGAGGTATCTGATACATAGTGCATGGCTAAAAACAACCCTGTGATGATCTGGAGAATAAGGCAGGCACCAAGAAGTGAGCCAAAGTTTCATCATGTAGAAATGTTAGATAGTGTGGGAAGATCAATGAATGAGTAGTTAATAATTTTTATTAGTGAGTGTGTTTTGTGGGTGTTGGTCATTAGTATTCTTATAGTTGAAGTACAATGATGATTGTTCATGTCATTAGACACGGTTATAGTCCATGTGGGAATAATGGCATATGCTTTATTTTTATTAAGTGTTCTTTTGGTTATGAGATTTGTAGGCTTTTCTTTGAAACCTTCTCCTATTTATGGGGGTTTAGGGCTAATTATTAGTGGTGCTGTGGGTTGTGGTATTGTGTTGAATTTTGGTGGGGCTTTTGTGGGGTTAATGGTCTTTTTAATTTATTTGGGTGGTATGATGGTTGTCTTTGGTTATACTGTGGTGATGGCTTTTGAGGAGTACCTTGAACCATGGGGGTCAAGTATTGACATTTGAGGGGCTTTATGAATTAGGATTATTAATAGAGTTGGTGTTGGTTGGATGGATAGTTGAGTATGATGGGGTGGTTGATTTAAATAGCATAGAAAGTTGAATAATTTTTGAGGGTGAGGGGGCAGGGTTGTTCTGTGAGGATTCTCTGGGTGTGGCTGCCTTGTACAGTTATGGGTGCTGATTAGTGGTAGTTGCTGGTTGATCATTATTTGTTAGTGTTTATGTTGCAATTGAAATTACTTGGGGTAATAGATTAGATAATTAAGAGTAGGGTTAGAAAGGGTGGAATAAAAAAGAGAAAGTAGAGTTTAATTAGGTCTTTTTGAGTAGATATGGTGGTAATGGAGGCTGAGACTTGAGATTGTGAAATGGTCTTTGGTATAGACTTTTGTAGTCAAATTAGGTCTTGTAGAAGTGAAGTCAGATTTTGGCTTGGGAATGGGCTTGAGTAAGGGGTTGTACGGTGTATTGAGGCTAAATAGAAACCCAGTCTATTGGAGAAGTTGAATGTCTGTAATGGGTACTGTAGTTTAAGTTTATTATTTATGAGATTAATCTCTATGGCTAGTAAGAGGCCTAAGGTGGTCACACCTAGCGCCGTGAGCTTTAGAGGGGGTGGTATAGTTGTTGGGGATCAGGAATCTAGCGAAGATACTGCCGATTGTTAGGCGCTTGAGTTAATCAGGAAGGGATTATTTTCGTTAATAATAATCAGAGTTGTGAAGCGGGGTTGTCCTATCAGAGTGAAGAAAATAATACGGGCACTATAGACTGCTGTTAAGGAGGTGGCAATAAGAGTAATAAAAACAGATCAGACATTGGAGTATGACGTGTTTGCGATTTCAATAATAAGGTCTTTAGAGTAAAAGCCTGTGAGGAAAGGTGCGAGGCTGCCAATAATAAGGGAGGAGGAAGTGAGGGGTAAAGTCTTGAATAGCCTTCCTATTTTTCAGATATCTTATTCATCATTGAGATTATGGATGATGGACCCAGAACATATAAATTATATAGCTTTAAACAAGGCATGGGTACAGATGTGAAGGAATGCTAGGTGTGGCTGATTAATGCCAATTGTGACTATTATGAGGCCCAGCTGGCTTGAGGTGGAGACTGCTACGATTTTTTTGATATCATTTTGTGTTAGAGCGCAGATTGCTGTAAATAAGGTGGTAACAGCCCCTAGACATAATGTAAATGTTTGAATTGATAGATTGTTTTCTATTAAAGGGTAGAAGCGGATGAGCAGGAAAACTGCTACAACTGTAGTGCTGGAGTGGAGGAGGGCCGAGACTGGGGCTGGGCCTTCTATGGCTGATGGAGGTCAGGGATGGAGGCCGAATTGAGCTGACTTTCCAGCTGCTGCTAAGAGAAGGCTAATTAATGGAAGGGCATGGGGGTAGGGCTTAGGATAAATGCTTGTTGAAGTGCTCATGTGTTGGAGGATAAGAGGAATCATGCTATAGCTAAAAAAAGTCAATGTCGCCAATGTAGTTGTACAGAACTGCTTGGAGGGCTGCTGTATTAGCATCTGCTCAGCCGTATCATCAACCAATTAGTAAGAAAGACATAATTCCTACACCTTCTTATCTGATACGGAGTTGAAAGAGGTTGATGCTGGTAACCAGAATTCGTATTGTGATGAGGAAAGTAAGTATTTGAAAAATTGATTAATATTAGGGTCTGAGTTTATGTATCATATTGAGAATTCTACAATGGCCAGGTAACAAATACTACTACTGGGATAAACATTGTGGAGGAGTAGTGTAGTCTGAAGCTTAGTGAGAGTTTAAGAGTTTGGATTGTCATTCAATGTCAGTTTGAGATGACTTATTGGCCTGTACATATAAACATTGTTGTAGGGATGAGACTAATGATGAATGTGCATGCGATAGATATTTTTACGTAATTTGGGTATGAACCTTTTTTGTAGAGGTTGGTTAAGATAATAATAGTAAAGTTAACGGGATCAGGGCTATTATGGTAGTGGAGAAATACATGTTTGTTACTTTTATTTGGAGTTACACCAATGTTTGTGGTTCCTAAGACCAACGGACAACTCTAATCCTTTAAAAGTTGAGAAAGCCATGTTGTTAGGCACAGGGGCATGAGTTAGCAGTTCCTGCATACTTTCTTGGTAGATAAGAAGTTACAGGCTTCTCTTATTAGGTTCACAATCTAATATTTTGGTTAAACTATAGCTACAGCATGCAAACTCCATAATAATTTTAGACTTCAAGGATAATAGCAAGATGTATAAGTATTAATGTATTTTCTTGTGTAAAGGAAGGTTTAATATTGTTAATATGCAAGTGTCCCTCATTGTATCATGATTAGCATACCTAGGAAATAAAGGGTTGTACTTAGTATATTAAGTCCGATAAGCATAAAAGTATGTTTCATCAGGAGAATGAAGCCATAGTCACAAAGATTTCTCCTACTAGATTAATGGTAGGGGGTAAGGCAAGGTTTGTGAGATTTGCTAGGAGTCATGAAGAGGCCATTAGTGGAAGCAGTGTTTGAAGGACTCGGGTAAATAATGTGATTTGGCTATGGACTCGTTTGTAGTTCAAATTTGCTAGGCACAACAGTAAGGATGAAGTGAGTCCATGAGCAATTATAAGGGTGACTACACCTGTAAAGCTTCAAGGGGTTTGAATGAGGATAGCCATGATAACAAGTGCTAGATGGCTAACACAGGAGTAGGCAATAAGTGATTTTAGATCGGCTTGTCACAGACAAATAGAGCTTGTTATAACTATCCCTCATAGGAATAGTATGAGGAAGGGGAAGGCTATATGTTCTGTTAAGGGGTTGAGGATAAGCGTAAGCTGTATTATACTGCAGCCTCCTAGTTTTAGGAGTACTGCTGAAAGTACTATTGAGCTGGCAATAGGAGCTTCTATGTGGGCTTTGGGGAGTCATAAATGAAATCTATATAGAGGTATTTTTACGATAAAAGCCATAATACATGCTAATCATATAAGGTTATTGGATTAGGAGGCTAATAGCTCTTGGGTGGTAAGTATCATTACTAGCATATTTAGTGAACCTGAGGTATTTTGAGTATAAACAAGTGTAATAAGTAGAGTATAAACTATAAAATAAGAAATATGCACTGGCATTGAGGCTTTCTGGTTGGTTACCTCAGCAGGTGATGATAATTAGGGTAGGAATTAGTTTAGTTTCAAAGAGGATATAAAATATAATTAGTTCTGTGACTGTGAATGCTATAATTTTAAAAATCTCTATAGAAATATAGAGCTTTCTTCGTGGGGGCGATTCAATGGACAGGTGATATTGGCTTGCTAGGATTATAAGAGGTAGTAGTCAGGTTGTTAAGATTAGAAGGGGCGAGGTCGCCGGGTCAGCAGAGAAGATTAATGAGAAGTCGGATGAGTTATTGTTGAACTGCGTAAAAAATAATAAGGTAATGGGACTGATGAGTAGACTGTGGGTAGTCATGTTGATTCAGATGATAGAATCTTTAGAGAATGATGTCATTGGTAACAGTATACTTGTTGGAATAATGATTTTTAACATTGAAGTAAATTTAGATTTTGTATGTAATCTAGACTGTATATACTGGAGATTGAAACTAGTAAGGCAAGGCCCACTGTGGCTTCACAGGCAGCACCTACTAGGAGGATGATGCGTATTATGGATGCTAGAGTGAAATATATGTTTAAAGTTATAAGAGTATTTATGGGCCAGGCAGGGTGGCTCATGCCTGTAATTCTAGCACTTGGGGAGGCTGAGGCAGATGGATCACAAGGTCAGGATATTGAGACCATCTCGGCTAACATGGTGAAACCGTGTCTCTACTAAAAATACAAAAAATTAGCCAGGCGTGGTGGCGGGTGCCTTTAGTCCCAGCTACTCGGGAGGCTGAGGCAGGAGAATGGTGTGAACCCGGGAGGCGGAGCTTGCAGCGAGCCGAGATGGCGCCGCAGCACTCCAGCCTGGGCGATTGAGCGAGACTCTGTGTCAAAAAAAAAAAAAAAAATTATTATAAATAATATTTATTTATAAGTTTATGATACTATTATGCCTTCTAGGCATAATAGGGAGTATATTAGGTGGCATCGATAGAATAATACTCCCAGCAGTGACATGGTGTATGCTAATATAATATTGATGTAAATAGAAGGCACTTGGTAAATATGGTCTATCATAATCTAATGAGTCGAAATTATTTATTTATTTTGACTTAAGCTATTTACCAATTCAGTTCAATCTGACCCCTTTTGGGTTCATTCATAAGTCAAGCCTAGGATTAAAATGGTAACTAGCAATAAGGGCTGTGCTGATTATTAGTGTCAGGTTGTTTGTTTGAAGGGCTCAAGGCAAGGGTAGCAGCAGAGTGATTTCTAAGTCGAAGAAGAGAAATATCATGGCTACTAGGAAAAATTCTATGGGGAAGGGGAGGCGGGTGGAGGTTATTGAGTCAAATTCGCATTCATAGGGGCTGGATTTTTCTATATAAGTATTAAATTGTGGGAACCAAAATATAACTGTTAGTAATAGGGCCAGTAAGGTTTTGGTTACGAGGGCTAGTGTCACGTTAATTACTCTCTTTTGGATATTATTGAAACTAATTGATTGGAAGTCAATGGTACTGTTTATACTAAAAGAGTAGGATCCTCATCAGTAGATAGAGATGTATGAGAATAGTCATACTACATATACGAAGTGCCAATATCAGGTGGCGGCTTCAAAGTCAAAGTGGTGGTTGGATGTAAAGTGGAATTTTAATTGGCGGAGGAGGCAGACAGCAATAAATGTTGATTCAATAATAACATGAAGTCATGCATGCATATGTGAAGTTATGTGTGTGTATATATATGTGTGTCTGGGTGTGTGTGTATATACACATGCCATGTTTTCTTTATCCAATTATCTGTCAATGAACTCTTAGGTTGATTTCATGATTTTTCTATTACGAATAATGATGTGATAAACATGTCAGTGCAGGTGTCTTCTGTATACAATTTATTTTCCTTTGCGTAGGTACCTAATAGTGGGATTGCAAGATTGAATAGCAGTTCTATTTTGAGTATTTGAGCAATCTCCATGCTGTTTGCCATAGGGGTTGAAGTGATTTACATTCTCACTAACAGTATATAAGCATCCCCTTTTCTCTGCATCCTTGCCAATATCTGTTATTTTTTGACCTTTTAATAATAGCCATTCTGACTCGTGTGAGATGGTATCTCACTGTGGTTTGGATTTGCGTTTGTCTGATGATTAGTGATGTTGAACATGTTTTTGCATGTTTCTTGGCCACTTGCATGTCTTCTTTTGAGAAATGTCTTCATGTCCTTTGCCTACTTTTTAATGGGTTATTTGTGGGGTCTTTTTTCTTTCTATTTGAGTTTCTTGTAGATTCTGGATATTAGCCCTTCATTGGATGCATAGTTTGCATATATTTTCTCCCATTTTATAGGTTGTCTGTTCTGCTATGATTTTTTTCATTGTGCAGAACTTTTTGACTTGATTGTCTTGTCTATTTTTGTTTTTGTTGCATTTGCTTTTGATGTCTTAGACATAAATTATTTCCCTAGGCCAATGTCCAGAAGAGTGTTTCCTAGAGTTTCTTCTAGGATTTTTATAGTTTCAGGTCTTATATTTAAGTCTTTAATCCATGCTGAGTTAAATGTTTGTATATGGTGAGATATATGGGTCCAGTTTCATTCTTCTGCGTATGGCTATCCAGTTTTTCTGGCACCCTGTGTTGGATAGGGTGTCCTTTCTCCAGAGTAATATTATCCTTGAAATATAATTCTTATACCAGGTAAAATCTTACTTCCTGGTGTTGCTTTGGAACAATGTATAACCACCAACCTGAGTACTGAGATAACTGGGCTCTAACCGTAAGATTGCCACTGGACAGCTGTGTAATAGCGTTTGTAACCTTTGGGTGTGAGTTCTTTCCTCATTGCTACTAAAGATTCAGTGATGTCTGCAGTATTTTCCACCTTAAAATGAAAAATATGATTAGGTT
Organism: Trachypithecus francoisi; assembly: GCF_009764315.1. Lineage (NCBI taxonomy): Eukaryota > Metazoa > Chordata > Mammalia > Primates > Cercopithecidae > Trachypithecus > Trachypithecus francoisi. Next base: position 71,267,682 of record NW_022681473.1, on the reverse strand, counting down.
ATTATCCTCTTTAAGGCTTTCTAATATACCTAAATAACTCAGACAAAAGTAAATTAGTTTCTTTAGACTCTTGGAAATTGAATTGGTTAATTAATAAATTGGATTTGAAAAAATGTACATGTTTTGAGAGAGAGCATTCTGAGAATTTAAAAACATTTAGCTGTTCCAACATAATACTAGAGAATATTTAGTCCCCCTGATGTACTTGGGGCTTAATCTGTGCCTTGCATGCAGCAGGAGCATAAGCTATACAAAGAGATGTTTGCCTATCACCCATGGCCACTCTACTATTAGAATGATATAGGATCAAGCTATTCTCCTGTTCAGAACCCTTTGTTGGATCCTTTTGCCTAACAGCATTTTACAAACTGTTCTATACATTAGTCTGGTAAGACTTTCTTCCTTATGAAAATCTGATTTTTCACAGTCAGATAAGTTTGGGAAATGCCGTACTTAATACCTTCCCTTGGAGAGTCACGATACACACTAACTTAGAGGCTGTGAGAAGGCATGCAATTCAGGCACTTGTCTTGTCTTCCCCAAACTTCTTATTTTTCTTTCTTGTTATTGGAAATCTTATTATTGGTAATGTTTCCATATAAAATACTAGACTTCTTTTTAATAAGTCACCAAGTAAGTTTGTCTTGGCCAAGAAGATTTAAGCATGGTTGATGGGTAGAGCTTCTGGAAAAAATGCTTTGGAAAGGAGGGTCCCACCGTGTATTTTCATCCTAGCATGCTCCCTCATACTTTCTTCTCATCTGGAACACAGACAAAACATTTAGAATAGTCATCTTGTGACCATGAGCATGCAACCTGAATTGTGATAGGAGAGCAGAAAGGTGAAGGATCCCACATCCTTGCATAGCTGTCTAGACCAGAGTTCCTACCACTGGACTACTTCTTAGGCCAGAAAAAATAGACCATTTATTAAAGTCGCTAATTGTCAGGTTTTCTTCTATTTGTGACGAAAACATTTTTAAAGGTTACAACAGGAATTTATTACTTTTTAACCTCAAGTAAGAGTTTCTGGAAACATTTTCAGCAATGCTGTTTGTTTTGGTTTTCTATTGCAACTGTAACAAATTACCAAAAACATAGAGGCTTAAAATAACAAAAATCAATTATCTTACAGCTCCAGAGGTAAGAAGTCTGGCATGGGTCTCATTGGGCTAAACGCCACGTATCAGCAGGGCTGTGTTACTTTTTGGAGTCTCTAAAGAAGGCTTTTTGTTTTCTTGTCCTTTCTAGTTCCTAGAGGCAACTGGCATTTAACTCATGGCCCCTTCCACCGTCTTCAAAGCCACCAAAAGTGAATCTTTTTCAGGCTTGTTCTTTCCACATATCTCTATCTCTCTGAACACAGCTGGGAAAGGTTTTTAGTTTTTTCAAGTCTCATGGAATCAGATTATTTCTCTCCAAATAATCCAGGATACTTTCCCGATCTCAAGCCTTGTCAATCTAATCACATCTAAAAATTCCCTTTTGCCATGTAACTTAAAATATTTACAGGTTCCAAGGATTTGGAAGTGAACATCCTTGGGGGACATTACTATCCTACCATATAGAAAGCCTGTACTCCTTAGCACTGGTAATTTATGATCTGATTGTAATGACATTTTACTACTCACCTTTTCCTCCTCACTATACATTTCTGCTTTCTTATCACATAAACCATTATGCCATGATCTATCCAATTTTACTTTTTGGCTAAGTCACAAGTCTACTCCTTATCTTTTCAGGGTCTAGGGAAGCAACAAAATGGCAGTCCACTTACCATATGTCTACACAGGTCAACACCGTGAGATAGATCAAACCGTTAAATAGGTTCTATCTTCCCACTCTGACATACATACCTTGAGCATGATTTTGAAGGTCCAGTCCAAATTTATAATCTTTTTCTATCAGAATTTTATTTAAGAATATGACAGCACAGGGAAAAATAACCCCAAACTCTCACCCCTTGTCCAAGTGCTACAGCTCACACATCTAAACAACCCAGGTCATATGCCCAAGGTCCAGTTACATGCCCTGCAAGCAGCCACCCCTTCGTCACCATGCAGTAGTACGGCTATGACAATGTTGGTGCAGTCTGCACTTCTAGAGCAGAGGCGGAAAAGAGGACTGTACATTTTCTGGAGGCAGATAAAAGACTGTTCGAGAAACTCTGGTGTTCATATCTAGAGCATGTTCTTGCAGGTTGACTATCAGCTCTGTATGGGGAGTGTTATGACCTGAGGAAGGATGGAGATAGACCCTGTAAAGTTCAGGACTTTGGCCACAAGCTCCTCTTTCCCAGGTGTGAGGAAACTAATGCTTATTTGTCTAGTTCAAGAGTCTAGTCATTTTCATATTAATGTAATTCATTTCTTAAAATCTACCAAATTTCTTAAACATTTTGGAAGCATTTTGGTGATTCTTCTTTCTTTCACATGCAAAGTATCAAACATTCGTTTTCCAGAACTTAAAAAATCTGCTTTTAATACTAATAGTACATGTATGCCATACAGCATATATATGGCATATGATATATACAATATAGATGAACATATAAATATTTTATAATATTAATAGTATATATAATGATGCCCTAATATTTATTGAAGGCATTTCACGTGCCATGCACTGTGTTAATCAACTGATAAATATTATCTAATATATTGCTAGAATCACATTTACTGCATTTTGTAATTATGTATATGAGTGTCTCTTGACCACAGGGACTGTGTTCTCTTCCACTCTTTACCTTCAGTAGCTAAGAAGTGCTTAGTACAGAAAAAGCTTTAGATAAATGCTTGAAAAATTAATGCATGGTTGATTGGAGCTTTATATTTGTTTGATGTCATCAGTTCTCCACCTGTCTTACTCCTTTCATTCTCCCGAGAGATGACCAGTTTGATATGTAAAGGTGGCCACAGTGGATTCTTTGATGACACAGTGAACAGCAGTGAACTGAGGATTCTTTCCTCACATGCATTTTTAAGTTGTGGGCCTTTTAAGAATTTAGACATAGGACAAGAAAAGTGAAAGGCTTCAACAGGACAGATACCATTGAAAATATTAGTAACATAACTACTTTTCCAGCCATCAAGTTGACAGGATACCTTTTGCAAGCTAAACTAAGTGTTTCCATACATGAGGGCCAAAATTGCAAAGTTAAAATCCAATGGGACAACCGCCTATCAAAGATTTCAAAAGTTACCCTTTAAAAATATTGAGTACATGATAATTTGTCCCTTTGCTAATGTGTCTATGGGATGATTAGCATTCACCCTCACCTGTGAGAAAATGGTATACCATTATCTCCCTTAGGCTTAGCAAAGATTCTTCTAAATCACTTGTTCTAATGAGTTAATGATACTTTGAAAATGAAACATAGTCCACTTCCTTATGAATGTATACAAATATCTTTTGGAGATAACTATCAACATTATGCACTCAGTTAATATAAATAATGTGTCAGTTTAACATAAACTAAATGGATCAACTTAAATATTGGTAATTTTTGTAATTACAAAGTTTTCAGAAAAAAAAAAAAAAAAACATGCTTCTCCAAAGATTTTAATCACATGCATTTATCTCAGTTTTGTTACTTACATATACTAATACATAAATGAAAAAGTATAGTAAACACTCTTTATTGATATAAAATTTCTTTCCTTTATTTAGAAAATAATGTTTTTGGTCTGTACAATAAATTGTCAACTAAAAGATTTGGGGTAGATAGAATCTGAGAAACTGAAGCAAACTCTATGAATAAATCTGATATCTATCCACAAAGAGATTATAAATGGAATTACCTTAAATAAGGTATATATTTAAAACAAGTTATTTTGACAACAGAAGTAATAAATAGGTGAACTAATAACCTAAGTAAATTAGAAACCCTTTCCCCCTACCCCCAAGGGGAAATGTGGCTCCCAACTTTTATATAAATTTTACTTACAGCTAAGAGTTGAGGTTATTATCTCATATTCACCTTAATCTTCCAGTGGAATAAGTAGTTTCTAAATTCAGACAGGCCTGGTTCAACTTCCAGCTTCACCACTTACTAGTTATGTGACATTTGAGCAGTCAGTTACCCTCTCTTAACTTACATATGGATTTCTATCAAATGAAGATAAAACTTAACTCTCAGTGTTGTTGAAAGTGTTACATGAAATAATCCAGGTAATGGGACTGGAATGTTCCCAGGCACAAAGGAAATGATGAGGATATTCTTATAATCTTTCCTACTGACTTTGCCTAGGTATCCTACAATAAATTAAATTTTAAAATGCAGATGAAATATGGCAAGTATTCAGTTTGAGAACCAAAATATAGGCTAATTTCTAAACTAGACATGAAGGAAAGATCTAGCATGAATGTTTGCATTGCCCACAACATTGCTTATTAGGGAAAGGAAAAAAAAATCACATGTGAAGGCCATTCCAATATTATTTCCTTGATAATTTACCTGCATACACAATCTCAGCCAACTAAAAGCATTTTCTCTCTTCTTTGTCTTTCATATTGTCAGCATACTGGACACCTACTATGAGTTAGCAACAGTGGAGGTGTTGGGCATTTAACAACAAGGAAGTAAATAATGATTTCTAATCACCCAGAGTTTGCAGTCAGTAGGGAGATAGGTGATTTCAGTTTATAGGACATTCCATCCAAATATGCTAAACATGATGATGGAGAACTAGGATAGCGTTCTCCAAAAAAAAAAAAAAAAAAATAGGGGGTGCGAGCAAGATGGACAAATAGGAACAGCTTCAGCCTCCAGCTGCCAGCACCAGCGACACAGAAGACGGGTGATTTCTGCATTTTCAACTGAGGTACTGGGTTCATCTCACTGGGGAATGCCAGACAATTGGTGCTGGTCAACACCAGTAAGAGCTGAAGCAGGGCAAGTCATCGCCTCACCTGGGAAGTGCAAGGGGGAAGGGAATCCCTTTAGAAACTGAGACACACAACACCTGGAAAATCGGGTCACTCCCACTCTAATTCAGCCCTTTACCAAGGGTCTTAGCAAACAGCACACCAGAAGATTATATCCCACACCTGGCTGGGAGGGTCCCATGCCCACGGAGCCTCCCTCATTGCTAGCACAGCAGTCTGAGATCTAACTGCAAGGCAGCAGCAAGACTGGGGGAGGGGCGCCCGCCATTGCTGAGACTGAAGTAGGTAAACAAAGCCACTGGGAAGATCGAATTGGGTGGAGCCCGCCGCAGCTCAAGGAGGCCTGCCTGTCTCTGTAGACTCCACGTCGGGGGACAGGGCATAGAAAAAACAAAAAGCAGCAGCAACCTCTGCAGATGTTAATTACCCTATCTGACAGCTTTGAAGAGAGCAGTGGATCTACCAGCACGGAGGTTGAGATCTGAGAATGGACAGTCGGCCTGCTCAAGTGGGTCCCTGACCCCTGAGTAGCCTAACTGGGGAACATCCCCCACTAGGGGCAGACCGACACCGCACACAGTGGGGTACACCCCTGAGAGGAAGCTTCCAGAGCAAGAATCAGACAGCAGCACTCGCTGTACAGCAATATTCTATCTTCTGCAGGCTCCGCTGCTGATACCCAGGGAAACAGGGTCTGGAATGGACCTCAAGCAATCTCCAACAGACCTACAGCTGAGGGTCCTGACTGTTAGAAGGAAAACTAACAAACAGAAAGGACACCCACACCAAAACCCCATCAGTACGTCACCAGCATCAAAGACCAAAGGCAGATAAAACCACAAAGATGGGGACAAAGCAGGGCAGAAAAGCTGGAAATTCAAAAAATTCAAAAAATCAGAGCGCATCTACCCCTCCAAAGGAACGCAGCTCATCGTCAGCAACGGATCAAAGCTGGACGGAGAATGACTTTGATGAGTTGAGAGAAGAAGGCTTCAGTCAATCAAATTTCTCATCGCTAAAGGAGGAACTATGTACCCAGTGCAAAGAAACTAAAAATCTTGAAAAAAGAATGGAAGAATGGATAACTAGAATAAGCAATGCAGAGAAGGCCATAAACGAGGTGACAGAGATAAAAACCATGGCACGAGAAATACGGGACAAATGCACAAGCTTCAGTAACCGACTCGATGAACTGGAAGAAAGAGCATCAATGATTGAAGATCAAATGAATGAAATGAAGCGAGAAGAGAAATCTAGAGAAAAAGAAGGAAAAATAAATGAACAAAGCCTCCAAGAAATATGGGATTATGTGAAAAAACCAAATCTACATCTGATTGGTGTGCCTGAAAGTGTGGGGGAAAATGGAACCAAGTTGGAAAACACTCTTCAGAATATCATCTAGGAGAACTTCCCTAACCTAGTAAGGCAGGCCAACATTCAAATTCAGGAAATACAAAGAATGCCACAAAGATAACTCCTCGAGAAGAGCAACTCCAAGACACATAATTGCCAGATTCACCAAAGTTGAAATGAAGGAAAAAATCTTAAGGGCAGCCAGAGACAAAGGTCGGGTTACCCACAAAGGGAAGCCCATCAGACTCACAGCAGATCTCTCAGCAGAAACTCTACAAGCCAGAAGAGAGTGTGGACCAATATTCAACATTCTTAAAGAAAAGAATTTTAAACCCAGAATTTCATATCCAGCCAAACTAAGTTTCTTAAGTGAAGGAGAAATAAAATCCTTTACAGATAAGCAAATGCTTACAGATTTTGTCACCACCAGGCCTGCCTTACAAGAGACCCTGAAGGAAGCCCTAAACATGGAAAGGAACAACCGGTACCAGCCATTGCAAAAACATGCCAAAATGTAAAGACCATCGAGGCTAGGAAGAAACTGCATCAACTAAAGAGCAAAATAACCAGTTAATATCATAATGGCAGGATCCAGTTCACACATAACAATATTAACCTTAAATGTTAATGGACTACATGCTCCAATTAAAAGACACAGACTGGCAAACTGGATAAAGAGTCAAGACCCATCAGTCTGCTGTATTCAGGAGACCCATCTCACATGCAGAGACATACATGGGCTCAAAATAAAGGGATGGAGGAAGATCTACCAAGCAAATGGAGAACAAAAAAAGCAGGGGTTGCAATCCTAGTCTCTGATAAAACAGACTTTAAACCATCAAAGATCAAAATTAGGCCAAGACAAAGAAGGCCATTACATAATGGTAAAGGGATCAATACAACAGGAAGCGCTAACTATCCTAAATATATATGCGCCCAATACAGCAGCACCCAGATTCATAAAGCAAGTCCTTAGAGACTTACAAAGAGATTTAGACTCCCATACAATAATAATGGGAGACTTCAAAACCCCACTGTCAACATTAGACAGATCAACAAGACAGAAAGTTAACAAGGATATTCAGGAATAGAACTCAACTCTGCATCAAGTGGACCTAATAGACATCTACAGAACTCTCCACCCCAAAAAAACAGAATATACATTCTTCTCAGCACCACATCGCACTTATTCAAAAATTGACTGCATAGTTGGAAGTAACGCACTCCTCAGCAAATGTACAAGAACAGAAATTATAACAAACTGTCTCTCAGACCACAGTGCAATCACACTAGAACTCAGGACTAAGAAACTCAATCAAAACTGCTCAACTACATGGAAACTGAACAACCTGCTCCTGAATGACTACTGAGTACATAACGAAATGAAGGCAGAAATAAAGATGTTCTTTGAAACCAATGAGAACAAAGATACAACATACCAGAATCTCTGGGACACATTTAAAGCAGTGTGTAGAGGGAACTTTATAGCACTAAATGTCCACAAGAGAAAACAGGAAAGATCTAAAATCGACACCCTAACATCACAATTAAAAGAACTAGAGAAGCAAGAGCAAACACAGTCGAAAGCTAGCAGAAGGCAAGAAATAACTAAGATCAGAGCAGAACTGAAGGAGATAGAGACACAAAAAAACCCTCCAAAAAATCAGTGAATCCAGGAGCTGGTTTTTTGAAAAGATCAACAAAATTGATAGACCACTAGCAGGACTAATAAAGAAGAAAAGAGAGAAGTATCAAATAGATGCAATAAAAAATGATAAAGGGGATATCACCACCAACCCCACAGAACTACAAACTACCATCAGAGAATACTATAAACACCTCTATGCAAATAAACTAGAAAACCTAGAAGAAATGGATAATTTCCTGGACACTTACACTCTCCCAAGACTAAACCAGGAAGAAGCTGAGTCCCTGAATAGACCAATAGCAGGCTCTGAAAGTGAGGCAATAATTAATAGCCTACCAACCAAAAAAGTACAGGATCAGACGGATTCACAGCCAAATTCTACCAGAGGTACAAGGAGGAGCTGGTACCATTCCTTCTGAAACTATTCTAATCAATAGAAAAAGAGGGAATCCTCCCTAACTCATTTTATGAGGCCAACATCATCCTGATACCAAAGCCTGGCAGAGACACAAGGAAAAAAGAGAGTTTTAGACTAATATCCCTCATGAACATCGATGCAAAAATCCTCAATAAAATACTGGCAAACCAAATCCAGCAGCACATCAAAAAGCTTATCCACCATGATCAAGTGGGCTTCATCCCTGGAATGCAAGACTGGTTCAACATATGCAAATCAATACATGTAATCCAGCATATAAACAGAACCAAACACAAAAACCACATGATTATCTCAATAGATGCAGAAAAGGCCTTTGACAAAATTCAACAGCTCTTCATGGTAAAAACTCTAAAAAAATTAGGTATGGATGGAACGTATCTCAAAATAATAAGAGCTATTTATGACAAACCCACAGCCAATATCATACTGAATGGGCAAAAACTGGACAAATTCCCTTTGAAAACTGGCACAAGACAGGGATGCCCTCTCTCACCACTCCTATTCAACATAGTGTTGGAAGTTCTGGCTAGGGCAATCAGGCAAGAGAAAGAAATAAAGAGTATTCAGTTAGGAAAAGAAGTCAGATTGTCCCTGTTTGCAGATGACATGATTGTATATTTAGAAAACCCCATCGTCTCAGCCCAAAATCTCCTTAAGCTGATAAGCAACTTCAGCAAAGTCTCAGGATACAAAATCAATGTGCAAAAATCACAAGCATTCTTATACACCAGTAACAAACAGAGAGCCAAATCATGAATGAACTTCCATTCACAATTGCTTCAAAGAGAATAAAATACCTAGGAATCCAACTTACAAGGGATGTAAAGGACCTCTTCAAGGAGAACTACAAACCACTGCTCAGTGAAATCAAAGAGGACACAAACAAATGGAAGAACATACCATGCTCATGGATAGGAAGAATCAATATCGTGAAAATGGCCATACTGCCCAAGGTTATTTATAGATTCAATGCCATCCCCATCAAGCTACCAATGAGTTTCTTCACAGAATTGGAAAAAACTGCTTTAAGTTCATATGGAACCAAAAAAGAGCCCGCATTGCCAAGGCAATCCTAAGTCAAAAGACAAAGCTGGAGGCGTCACGCTACCTGACTTCAAACTATACTACAAGGCTACAGTAACCAAACAGCATGGTACTGGTACCAAAACAGAGATATAGACCGATGGAACAGAACAGAGCCCTCAGAAATAATACCACACATCTACAGTCATCAGATCTTTGACAAACCTGAGAAAAACAAGAAATGGGGAAAGGATTCCCTATTTAATAAATGGTGCTGGGAAAATTGGCTAGCCATAAGTAGAAAGCTGAAACTGGATCCTTTCCTTACTCCTTATACGAAAATTAATTCAAGATGGATTAGAGACTTAAATGTTAGACCTAAAACCATAAAAACCCTAGAAGAAAACCTAGGGAATACCATTCAGGGCATAGGCATGGGCAAGGACTTCATGTCTAAAACATGAAAAGCAATGGCAACAAAAGCCATAACTGACAAATGCGATCTAATTAAACTAAAGAGCTTCTGCCCAGCAAAAGAAACTACCATCAGAGTGAAGAGGTAACCTACAGAATGGGAAAAAATTTTTGCAATCTACTCATCTGACAAAGGGCTCATATCCAGAACCTACAAAGAACTCAAACAAATTTATGAGAAAAAAACAAACAACCCCATCAAAAAGTGGGCAAAGGATATGAACAGACATTTCTCAAAAGAAGACATGCATACAGCCAACAGCACATGAAAAAATGCTCGTCATAACTGGCCATCAGGGAAATGCAAATCAAAACCATAATGAGATACCATCTCACATCAGTTAGAATGGCAATCATTAAAAAGTCAGGAAACCACAAGTGCTGGAGAGGATGTGGAGAGATAGGAACACTTTTACACTGCTGTTGGGATTGTAAACTGGCTCAACCATTGTGGAAAACAGTGTGGCGATTCCTCAAAGATCTAGAACTAGAAATACCGTATGACTCAGCCGTCCCATTACTGGGTATATACCCAAAGGATTATAAATCATGCTGCTATAAAGACACATGCACACGTATGTTTATTGCAGCACTATTCACAATAGCAAAGACTTGAAATCAACCCAAATGTCCATCAGTGACAGACTGGATTAAGAAAATGTGGCACATATACACCATGGAATACTATGCAGCCATAAAAAAGAATGAGTTCGTGTCCTTTATAGGGACATGGACGCAGCTGGAAACCATCATTCTCAGCAAACTATCGCAAGAACAGACAACCAAACACTGCATATTCTCACTCATAGGTGGGAATTGAACAATGAGATCACTTGGACTTGGGAAGGGGAACATCACACACCAGGGCCTATTATGGGGAGGGGGTAGAAGGGAGGGATGGCATTGGAAGTTATACGTGATGTAAATGACGAGTTGATGGGTGCTGACGAGTTGATGAGTGCAGCACACCAACATGGCACAAGTATACATACGTAACAAACCTGCACTTTGTGCACATGTACCCTAGAACTTAAAGTATAATTTTAAAAAGTTAAAAAATTAAAAAATTAAAAAAAAATTTCTGTAAAAAAAAAAATATGTAGTCTTAGATTGGACTTTATGGCTGATTCAGCCAGGTAAAGGGATGGAAGGAGTCAGAAATCAGAATGGAGAAACATCCTGGACTGTGACTCTGTCCAGAACAAAGTGAGATTTGCCCTATTTGAAGAATGTAATTAACAAACCAAATCTCTAAGTAGATGTAGAAAAGTAACAACTAGCAAAATACCAAACAAACAAAAAACACCCAAGCGATCAGAAAACCAGATTTAGGAAACACTTTTTAATCTTGTGAAGAGTTTGGATTTTATGCTCAAGCAATGAAGAAACTCTCTCAACATCTTTATTTGTAATCCCATATTAATTATGTATTTATCATATTCTATTTTGTGTAATAGTTACCTCTCTTATGTACTATATACTCTCCTTCAGAGTAGGGTCCATATCTAATTAATCACTGCATTCATTCAGCATAGTACAAGACATCACATTCATAAAATTTCTCAATTTACAATTGTCCTTCTCAGGTGTTACCTCATTAAATCCTCATAATGACCTTTTGAGAAAAGGCTTACTCATTATTCCCTATTTGCAAACAAAAGTTACAGAAAGATAGAATGACTAGTGGTAAATGGAAAATCCAGGATGTGAACACAGGACTTCTGGATCCTTAACCTCCTGTCTCAGAATGTTTGTCAATGACAGAAATGCTCTGTCTTCATTGTCTAAGAATGTTGCCACTAGTGCATTTGGTCACTGAGCACTTTAAATGTGGGTCGTGCAACTGAGGAATGGAATTTTACACTTACTTTACTTGAATTAATTTAAATTTAAATAGCCATCTGTAGCTAGTGGCTACTATATTGGACAATGTGCCTCTATATTATGACTTTTCTTCACAGCTGCTTAACTAATGTGTGCCAAATAAGCATATGAGTAGTTTAGGGGATTATAACATCATTCATATATGACTTTGGATTCTGTATTAGGCATATCTTTGAAATTTTTATTCATAGTCCTGAATGAAATCAAAATCATAATTTTTAGTGTTCTAACACATTTTACCTTTAAAAAGTTCTATAAATTTTACATTCCTCCTGAGAATATACATTTTTTAAGCTTTTGAAGTGTTGTAACATAATTTAATATGTTTGGCATTGTTTATATTACCTGTGGTAATATTATTCACATTTGTAATTAATTCTTTAATTGTTAAATTTTAAAAAATTCATAGAATAAAATTTAAAATTGTTAACATAGTTTTTCTATGATTTCTAATACATTTTTCCCCTAAGTGAGCCAGAATGTCATACTCTCCAACCATTCTTTAAAAAGTAATTAAATAAATGCATCCTGAGTATATTAGTTCGCTAGGGCTGCCATAATGAAATAACACAGACTGGGTGACTTAAACAACAGAAATGTATTATCTCACAGTTCTGGAGGTTGGGAGGCCAAGATCAAGGTGCTGGCAGAGTTGGCTTCCTCTGAGGCATCTCTCCGTGGCTTGCAGATAGCTGCCTTCTTTCTGCCTCTGTACAAGGTCCTTCCTTTATACAGGTACCCCTGGCGCCTGTCTGTGTGTCCTAATCTCTTCTTATAAGGCCAGCATTGAGAATATATGAAAAGCTGACCCTAATGGCCTCATTTTACCTTAATTATCTCTTTAAAGTCTGAATCTCCAAATATTACCACATTCTGAGCTACTGGATATTGAGGCTTCAACGTACGAATTTTGGAGGACACAGTATCACCCATAACACCATTCTTCCAATCCTCTGTTTCTGTGCCTGTTTTTCACAGGAGTTCTTCAAGAGTATTCTGAGAAACAAAAGTGGAGAGCATCAAATCATTTTTATAACTATTATGTTCTTTTTAAGTGTATAGTCTGATACAAGAGATGCTTGATTCAGGCAAAACACTCATCTTCAGTTTTTTATAGCGCAGAAAATTAGTGGAAAATGCCAAAGGCCAATCTTTAATTTCCAACAAGCATTTTAAAGCACAATGCCCTATAATTTTCATTAGAACTTAAAAATGTTAATTATTTTATGATCTATAATAAAAAATGTAATTGTCATCAAAATTAGTCCTTCAGGCTAAAAATTTTACAGTGTATTTATTTCTTTAAATATACTTCTGATTTGAATGTTTGTTTGCTTAGGATAAGTTTTAACCTATGAAATAATGGAAACTGGCTTTGTATGGCAGCAGTATCCATTTTTTTCCTGATGACAATTTAGAATAAAAGGCACATTTTGATAAGTAAAACTGAAACACCATTAAAGATTAAACTTATAATGCACAACTCTGGATGAATTTTATCAGTACCCAGAACTAAATGACTAAATTCATAATATGCTAATGTGAAGAATAATAATAACTTAGTGTTGAAATCTTTAGTGGCTCTCATCTTTAAAAGGAAAGGCCGTGTGAAAAGTATCCCACTTGCAGTGAGAGAATTGTGCTTTCACCACTTCCCAGCTGAGTGATCCTCAGCAAGTTATTCAATCTCTCTGAGCCTGGATTTTCACCTGTCCATGAAACCCAGACACTAGCCTCCCTATCTGTTTCTTCCATCTCACAATGATGTCTTTAAGTCATTCTGCGAGGTGATCTTTTTCACCATATTGCCACCCATATCAATTGGTGTGTTTTCTGGTGGATAGAAGAAAGTCAGTCTCTTCCCTTTTATATTTCTTATACTGACTTTAATTTTTATAATTTAAAATATTACTTAAAGATAGGATTTTTGCTTTATCACTTTAAAAGTAGACAGCCCAAGTTAAAAATATACAGAATTGGAATCAATATTAATATCAAATGATGGAAACATAAAAGATGTTTATTAAATAAGTAATGTTAAGTTCTCAACATTATTATTTCACAATGTTCTTATCTAAACCTTAGATAGTTGGACAGTCAGAGTCTCTTGGGATGCTGTGGATGGAGGGCTTAGTAAACACCTTTGCTAATTCTGTAGTTCCATTGTATAGGTTGGTGCAAGTAGTTACATTTTTTGCCATAAAAAATGATAAAAACTGCAATAACTTTTGCACCAACCTATACCCAAAGATAAGGCTTCCATTACCCTGCATTACAGGGCAGCCATTTTTTTCCCTCAAACTACCTGAGAGTGCTCCTCCTCCTCTTCCTCCTCCTCCACCATTTTGTCACTCTTCCAGTTTTCCTTCTTTCCAGTGCCTGGATCCTTTTAAATCTAAATCAACCCCTTTCTTTACTCTTCCCAGGTAGTCTTTCCTTAACTTATTTCGTCATAGAAACTTCAGGCTCAGATGTGAGTGACAGCTTCTAATTCTGAAGAGATGCAAACAGGGAAGATTTGGTTACTTCTGATACTCTGCTTTTATATTTTTCGTCTCCTTTGTAATTTTTGGTCATACTCAGAGAAATAGGAGTAACATATACGCTACATTTTAGTGGAGTGTGAGTTTATCTCCTGCTAATAGTTCCACCACACTTAATAGTGAAGATTTATACCCACATTCTTAACTTAATTTGGAAACAATTATGCCCAAAGTGTGTCTATTTCCTTCCAAGACCCAAGCAACATAGAAACAAAGGCCAAAAATAACAAAAACCTCTTATGTTAAGAGTATGTTGGCCAGGGTTGTACCCAAGCTCTCTGATTCTTGTTTTGCTTTGGATTTGGTTTCTGTGCTTATATATTTCTTATACCAACTTTACTTTTCATAATTGGAAGTATCACTTAAATATAGATTTTTCACTTCATCATTTTAAAGGTAGACTGCCCATGTTAAAATATGTATATAATTAATATCAATATTAATATCAAATGATGAAATAAAACATTACAGTACATGTGGAAAAGATTCAGATGGACAATTCAGGATGATTTGACAATAGAAAGATCATTTTACATGCATTCATACTGAATGTTTTCATTGCATTTACTTATGAACACTATCTTTATGTGGGTCAATAGGAAGGAGAAAGGGATCTAGTTCAAGACTAATTTTATTGTCTTGAACTAATGATTATGTTATCATTAGCAATAGCAACCATGCAATAGCAATTCATGCCAGGCTGTGTATCTGCAATAGCGATACGTGATCGTTAGAAAAGGCGCAATCTGTAATAATGGTGGCTGCCTCCCATGTAGTAGGAAATATGCTAAGGGCAGCAATTGTATTACTGGAAATATAATTCTTCCGAAGAGTTTCAAATGAAGTAGCTTTAATGAATGGATTTTAATAAATTTATAGAGGTGATCATATAGTTAAGAATGGTTAGGCACCAAGAAACTATTAATATTAAGAATTAATGTTAACTAGCCGGGCACAGTGGCTCACGCCTGTAATCCCATCACTTTGCGAGGCTGAGGCGGGCGGATCACAAGGTCAGGAGATTGAGACCATCCTGGCTAACACAGTGAAACCCCGTCTCTACTAAAAATACAAAAAATTAGCTGGGCGTGGTGGCGGGCGCCTGTAGTCCCAGCCATTCGGGAGACTGAGGCAGGAGAATGGCGTGAACCCGGGAGGCGGAGCTTGCAGTGAGCCGAGATTGCACGACTGCACTTCAGCCTGTCAACAGAGCAAGACTCCGTCAAAAACCCCGTCTCTACTAAAAAATGCAAAAAACTAACCGGGCGAGGTGGCGGGCGCCTGTAGTCCCAGCTACTCAGGAGGCTGAGGCAGGAGAATGGCGTAAATCCAGGAGGCGGAGCTTGCAGTGAGCTGAGATCCGGCCACTGCACTCGAGCCTGGGCGACAGAGCGAGACTCCGTCTCAAAAAAAAAAAAAAAAAAAAAAAGGAATTAATGTTAATTATTCATGTTAAGAATTAATTATTAATGTTAAGAATTAATGTTGACTATTAATGTTAACATTTTGACAGTTCTTAACAGTTCTTTAACAGTTCTTAATAGTTTTGAGGGACAAAAAAAAAGAAATAGAGTATTACACTTCAATGAGAGCTGAAAACACTAAAGTTGAGCTCTAGTTTCAAATCTCTTTCTCTTCTTACTATATTGCAATGCCTATCTTAAGGATTTATCATCTCTTAACTAAAATTATATTGATTTATGTATCTCTGCTATCTTTTTCATGAGGCTGCAGCACAGGGACTCCTGGATACTTATTTTTAAATCCCTTACACCTCTTGGTCTGAGTTTTGTACCATGGCAGAGGCATAATATTTAACTGAAGAATGAATAAATTCATTATTTAATTCCCAGAGTTTTGTGATATAATTTAAATGCTCCTAGTATAAGGAAATTTGCATAGTAATCTCTACTGTCACTCTTCTGTAGAGAAAAATGTGTTACGAATGAAGTGGTGTTTCTATTTAGAATTTCCAAAGTGGAAAACTTTAGATTTTGATAAAAGAAAATATACTTAAGGAGTGTATAAAACAATCTGAAATAGCAGTCCTTTAATAGTTTAATCTTTTCATAAGCATTCAAATGTAACTTTCGGATAAGACTGTTTTTCTTCAGACATGCAGTTTCAATCGTATAAATTTATTGATTCTTTGTAATGTTAATAATGAGGACATTTCTCAATTACCAAATGATCACTGTTTTGTCCAGAAAGAAAGCTTATTTTGATTTCTACAATTTAAATTGCTGTTACATGGAAAGGAAGCAGAGAGATGTATGAAATGATTATTATCCCTTTGGAACCTATGCTCATGTCTGGGGAAACAAAATAAACACATACAAAAATAAATATAAAATATAATGTCAGGGATTTTTATGTGATATAAAAATAAACAGTGTGAGAGGGAAAAGGAATTATGTGAAAAGCTATTTTAAATAGGGTGGTTATGGGAGGCTCCTTTTGGGAGAAGACATTCTGAGAACTTAATAAAGTGAAACAAAGATCTGAGTAGATTTCTGATCAACAAATGTACTGGGTAAGGAAATGGCATGGTATTTAAGATACATAAAATAAACGGAAAAAAAAGGATTACTTTGAGAATTAAATGTAATCCAATGTATGAAAAAATGTTATTGTTCATAATAATATACAAATTCATCGTAATATTTATTAGATTCTTAAGGCTGCTAAAGTAAATGATGACAAACTGGCTAGCTTAAAATGACAGAAATCTATTCTCTTATAATTCTGGAAGCTTGAAGTCTGAAATCAAAATGTCAATATGCCCATATTCCCTCTGAAGCCTAGAGAAAATTTTTATTTTATTTTTTTACTTTTTCCTAGCTTATGGTGAGAAATAAGCTAGGCAATCTTTGGTTTTTCATACCTTGCAGCTGCACAACTTTAACCTCTCTCTTCGTTGGCACAGGGCATTCGCCTTGTGTGTGTCTGTCTTTCTATGGCCTTCTTCTTATAAGGATACCCATCAAATTAGATTAAGACACAAGCACACACATTAGGCATTCATAGAATAAGTATCATCAATATCACTGTCTTCCACCTCCACATCTTGTCCCATTAGAAGGTCTTTAGGGGCAGAAACATGTATGGAGCTGTTATCTCCTATGGTAACAAGGCCTTCTTCTGGAATACCTTCTGAAGGACTTGCCTGAGGCTGCTTTACAGTTAACTTTATTATATAAGTAAAATGAATAAACCCTAAGTAAATGACAAAAAGTATAGCATAGTAAATGCATAAACCAGCAACATAGTCATTTATTATTATTATCAAGTATTATCTTCTCTACATAATCATAGGTGCTGGACTTTTATATGACTGGCAGCACAGTAGCTTTGTGTATACCAGCGTCATCACAAATGCATAAGTAATGTTTCACATTTTGCCACAAAGTTACTAGATCAAATAAATTTTCAGCTCCATTATAATCTTACGGGATTCTGTCTTTGACTGAAATGTTGTTATGTGGTGCATGACTGTATTTCAACATATCTCTTTTTGGAGGGGGGAGGAGGAACACAATTCAATAGATAGCATGGTTTTATTATTGGAAAGGATTTATTACTTTTGATGGTTTTATGGGAGAGTAACCAGAACCCTTCAGAATAGATGACTGAGGAGACTAATGACTATTTTTCTTTTTGGGGACAATATTTTCATAGTGTATTTCAGGTGAAAAGCAGAGTTCTAAAGAGGCGAAATAAGCCCTGTTCTTTGAGTGTTTTTAAGTAAAGTTTTAGAGTCATTATTCTTCATAGGATATTTTAAAAAGAACAGATACTTAAAGTTTTGCTGCTGGATCATTAGAAGCATGCCACAGGAATTTCTTTTTAATTGAAGTACGAAGATTAACCATAGTAAGATGAAAGAAATATTCTACTTATGCCTGAGGTCAAAGCTGAAGTTAAACTAAATGACTGAGAACTATTAAAAACCGAGAACAATATTACATGATGCCTAAAGCATTTTCCTCTTTAAAAACACTCTCGTGAACTATCTGTCACTCCTTTTAAGGCTACACTGTTTTAATTAGAATTAAAAGCTAAATTTTTAATTAAAAGTTTATTTTTTTCTTCTATTTTATCCCTTTTGAGTGTATGCATGTGTGTGTGTGTGTCGCAAACAAGGTAACATGAACAAGCATCCAAATTACTTTATTAAACCAAGGCCATTGCAATGTTGAATCTAGCATGGAGGAAAAGGCAGGATATTTGTAACCAGAACCTATTAATCTGCCCTACCACACTACACCTTTGTCTGTTAGAAAAGTTAGCTCATCTGTCAAGGTTGGTGGGAAGATTGAATAAGATAACATATACAAAGCACCTGTTCCTGGACCTGATATATCTTGGGTTGTCCACAAATATTATTTTTCCTTCTAGTGGTAGTTTACCCTAATTATAATGAAATTGCCAAGGAGAAAATCACTTTTTCAAACTAACTCAATAAAGTAACATAAAAAACTAAATTTAAGCCATCTTTTTATCCTCCATAATACCTAGAAAAATTTTCTAGACATGTGACAATTATCTGTGTTTGAAAGAGTGAATGATTATAACAGAGCCTGATCTCAGCAAAACTGGTTCCCTTACTCTTCAGCAACAGTTAACAAGTCTTCCCAACAACCCACCAGAATCTCTCCACTGTGGCCCTGGTTATGTGATTTTTCCACCTTGTCATCGGTATGTTTCATTGTTGCTCTCCTGCAATTAACGCTCCACACAGTAGCAAAGGAGGCATGTTCATATCTACAAGAAGAAAATTGCTGGCAAAGGGGGCTGAAATGCAAAGTCCAGAGGTGGGAAGCCTGTTTATCATGTTGAACTAGAGCATTGTAGTTGAGATGTAGTAGAAGAAAGTTGTATCAAAGAGGTAAAATTGTAGAAATTGTGGAAGAAATCTCTGTGAAATCCAGCGATTGCTGGATTTTATAGAACATTATGACAACTTTGTGTTTTATTCCAAGTGACATGGAGAGACACTGGAGGGTATTGAAACTCTGAGTGAATAACGTGACAAGTGTTTTTAGTTTGCAAGATGGTTCTTTCTCATCATGGCAAATATCTATTGAATTAATGAATACTATTAATAGAGTTTGTTTTAAATTATTTCTTCTTCTCATCAAATTTCAAACTATCTTCCCCCTTTCTTGCAGCATTCATAACACATTGAATCCATGTATTTGCTATTAAACCTAGATAAATTATTTTGAGTGGATGTATGCATGCAAAGTACCTAAGGGTTAGCATGCTGCTGTCACCACTTTGTCTTTTCTAAGATCAACATGCCAAGGGCTAGGCAGCTGTACTTAAAAGAGCTTTTATTTCCAATTGCTATGTTCCCTGTAAAAATAATACCAAATCTCTGAAGTTACAAGTGATTGACATTACTCTTTATAGCACTGTTTGGAGAAAAATTGAGAGGACTCAGGCATGTAGAAAATTCCTACTGTGCCTGATTTTTCCTGTTTATTCCACTGAGAATGGCAGCTTTCAAATAAAGAATAGCTTTATCTCTTTCTCAGTAGAAACTGAGTGATAAGATCAGAAGAATCTTATCATTCTTCTGATGTTAACATTTTACTTTTAAACAACCATTTGCTTTTCTCTACAATATGCAGAACATGCTGAATTTAAGCTAATATTTAAGTAAAGACAAACAACAATCAAAATATCAGGATATGAAACATTTGGCATTTTGTGCATAAGGGAGAGATGTGTGGGTTTGGGGGACAGATTTCAGTTTTAATGCATGCTTCCTCATTTACTTTGTCCTAATCAACAGGACACTCTCACTTCTTGAGTTTCTTCATCTAGAATCAAGGTTAAATAGCATTTTTTGAATTAATGACATAATGTGAGTAAAGCACTTGATGAAACCCCCAGTACATGGG
The DNA here is from genome assembly GCF_009764315.1 of Trachypithecus francoisi. Classification (NCBI taxonomy): domain Eukaryota; kingdom Metazoa; phylum Chordata; class Mammalia; order Primates; family Cercopithecidae; genus Trachypithecus; species Trachypithecus francoisi. The sequence goes on along the minus strand of NW_022681473.1, from coordinate 71,247,522 downwards.
TTTCCAGTAATTGTTTACTGGAAACAATTCTGTTTGTAGTTAGTGATGATGTTGGCTCAACTTTCCTCACCCAGAGATCTCACCTTGATGCAATTATTTGTACTGAAGTATCTGAAAACCTAGCCAAGGAGAGAGATTCTTCTGCAATTACTACTTCATGTATAAGGCAGGCTATGATAATGATGTAATTGAAACATATACAAAATGATGTGTGAACACAGAAGAAAGGGTGATAAATTCTGCCAGAGTTGAGCTAACATGTAAATACCAAGTAATTGGGGGACTATAAACAAGTACCTTGATTCATCAAATAAGGATAATAATGATATCTGCTTCTCAGTGTTTTATGTCTGAAATGAGATAATGCAAATAAAATATTTTAAAAAAGTGATTGCTACATAATGAGTGCTGAATAATTAACAGTAATTTTTATCTGAGAATTTTCTCATGGGTTGTTTGGGCTTCATTATAGTAACCTCTAGTGGATACTGCTTAAGTTTGTCTCATGGAAGATACTACTTGAGGCTCTTTCCTCAAAATATAAGACTAAAAGAAGTTTAATATTTATTTTACTTTCCTGTTTTCCTCCCTCCCTCCCTCCCTCCCTTCCTCTCTCTCTCTTTTTTTTTTTTTTTTTTTTGACAGAGTCTTGCTCTGTTGCCCAGGCTGGAGTGCAGTGGCAAAATCTTGGCTCACTGCACCCTCCACCTCCTGGGTTTAAGTGATTCTCCTGCCTCAGCCTCCTGAGTAGTTGGGATAACAGGCATGCACCACCATGCCCAGCTAATTTTTGTATTTTTAGTAGAGATGGGGTTTCACCATGTGGCCAAGGTAGTTTCAAATTCCTGACCTCAGGTGATGCACCTGCCTCAGCTCCCAAAGTGCTAGGATTACAAATGTGAGCCACCTTTGTGGCTGTAAGCCTGGCCGTAACTTTCATTTAATCTATTCTCTCATCCTCTCTGGAGTCATCCTTTACTTCAACAAAAATTAAAATTTTAAAGTCAACCACTATAATATTCTAAACCTTCACACAACAGAACCTTTGTTAACATTACATATAGAGATTCCAAAAGGGAAAATTGGACTGGGTAAAATACAGAGAACTCCACCTCTCTAAACATTAAAAAAAATGCCTTTTTAATAATTACTGAAGCTAAATATATGACAGATTAAGAGTTCATGGCAAGCAGCATTTGGATAATGACATAAAATTTATTCATATAGTCAAATTGCTTGATTATATATTCTGTAGTGCTGCTACTTTCAATTTATTTTTTAAAAAGTGTAACTACTGGATTAAAAAGCAAGACCCAATGGTATGCTGTCTTCAAGAGACACATGGAACACAGAATAACACCCATAGGCTCAAAATAAAAGGATGGAGGAAAATCTACCAAGCAAATGGAAAACAGAAAAAAAAATAGGGGTCACAATCTTAATTTCAGACCAAACAAATGTTTATCAAAGAAGGTTGTTACATAATGGTAAAGGATTCAATTCAACATGAAGACCTAACTATCCTAAATGTATATGCATTCAACACAAGAGCACTCAGATTCATAAAGCAAGTTCTTAGAGACTTACAGAGAGACATAGACTCTCACACAATAATAGTGGTAGACTTCAGTACTCCACCGAGAGCATTAAAACGATCACTGAGGCAGAAAATTAACAAAGATAATTCAGATGTGAACTTAACACTGGTTCAAATGGATCTGATAAAACTCTACAGAACTTTCCACCCAAAACAAGAGAATATACATTCTTCTAATCACTACATAGCATATACTCTAAAATTGACCATGTAATTGAACATAAAACAATCCTCAGCAAATGCAAAATAAGTGAAATCATATGAAACACACTCTCAGAATATAGCACAACATAAATAGAAGTCAAGACTATGAAATTGCTCAAAACCACACAATTACTTGGAAATCAAGCAACATGCTCCTGGATGAGTTTTGGGTAAATAATGACATTAAAGCAGAAATCATAAAGTTCTGTGAAATGAATCAGAACAAAACAAAGTACCAGAATCCCTAGGACACAGCATAGGCAGTGTTCAAAGGGAAATTTGTATCACTAAATGACCACATAAAAAAGGAAAGTTCTCAAATTAACATCCTAGCATCACAACTGAAAAAATTAGAAAAGCAAGAGCAAATCAACCCAAAGCCAGCAGAAGACAAGAAATAACCAAAAATCAGAGCTGAACTGAAGGAAATCAAGACATGAGAAACCATTCAAAAGATCAATGAATCCAGAAGTTGGTTTTTTGAATGAATTAATAAGTTAGATATGCTGCTGGCTAGAATAATAATGAAGAGAGAGGACCCAAATAAACACAATTAGAAATTACAAAGGGTATGCTACCACTGACCCCACATAAATAAAAATAACAATGAGAAACTACTGTGTACATCTCTATGCACACAAACTAGAAAACCTAAAAACAATGGACAAGTTTCTGGAAACATATACCCTCCTAAGACTGAACCAGGAAGAAATTGATTCCCTGAACAGACCAATAATAAGCTCCAAAATTGAATCAGTAATGATTTTTGGATGGATGGAGTCACAGCCAAATTCTACCAGATTTACAAAGAAGAGCTGATAGCATTCCTATTGAAATTATTCTAAAAGGTTGTAGAGAAGCGTCTCCTCTCCAACTCATTCTATGAGACCAGTATCATCTGTATACCCAAATCTTGCAGACATAATAAAAAATGAAAACTTCAAGCCAATATCCTTGATGAACATCCATGCAAAAATTCACAAAATATTTGCAAACTGAATCCAGCAGCACATCAAAAATCTAATCCACCACAATCAATCAATTCATCCCCAGGATGCAAGTTTGGTTCAACATTTGCAAGTCAATAAACATGATTCATTGCATAAACATAAGTAAAAACAAACACAACATACCTATACATATATACATATACATATATATACACACACACACAACGTGATATATACACATATACACACATAAACACAAACACACACACAGTCATCTCTAGGTATCCTTGAAAGATTAGTTCTAGGACCCCCAACGATACCAAAATCTGCTGATACTCAAGTCCCATATTTAAAATGACATAGTATTTTTATATAACCTATGCACATCTTCCTGTATACTTTAAGTTATCTCTAGATTACTTAGAGTAACTAATGCAATGTTATTACTTACATGAAACTCAATATGTCTTAGTTGCTTCTTGCACATAAGAATTTATAAAATAGAAGGTCCTTAGGTACGGGAGTAATGATTTGTGATTTCCAAGAAATTTCATGCCTGACCCAAAATAATCGTGAGCATAAATGATTTGTCTTTAAGTTAGGTGCCATTACATGAGGTATATGGGCTGACTTGCTCTTCTTCAACCATAATATACATTTTTTTTTCAAATGAATCTTTTCCTACTCAGACTAGATGAATTATGACACTTGGCCAAAGTTTCTTCTCAAATTAATTGAGTTTGTGTAGAAGATGGAACTAATATATAATTTCTCACTTAATCTTTTCATAAAACTTCAATAGATAATGAGAAAAAATTAGATTTTTTGTTTTCTATTTTGTCTAGCTGGCACATCTCTAGGAGTTAGTGGTCATACCCTGTGATAATTAGGGATCTCTATAACATATAGAGTTCTCTATGATTATATATGTATATATATGTACACACATATAAACAATTTTTATTTTTATATGACCTAAAATAGTGTATATTATTTATTGATTACTTGAATGATCACTTTGATTATAAAAAAGACAAATAAAATTAAATTTCTTACATAAACTAGATAAATGATAAATGTGCCAAGTAATATTACATTTGGATATACAAATAAAACTTCATGAATTTGAATGGACAAAATTGTTTAGAAAATATGAGTCACATGGCATGGGATAAACGTTTATAAGAAAACTAAAACATCAACCCCAAAATTAGTAATATAGCTGTAAAACCCAACATACCCTGTTTTCAAATGTGAACTACATGACAGGGAAAAACAAGGCTAGATTTCTTCAACTGTCAAAAACAGGCTAAGCAGCCACGTACCACTGGTTTTAGAATTGTGAGTGGGCTACCTCTTAGTCTTTGATGTTGTAATTTCACGGAAATATGGAGCACACCCAGGTGGAAGTCAGGGAACGGTCTGTATGTGTGTGTATAGATGTTGATGTATACTAGAAGTGTTCTGACACCTTAACTATATTTCTTATGTCTCTGTGTAGAAATCTAGAATCTCAGCCAAGTCAGGATTACCCAGTCTTGATATCCATATACCTTTAACAACATCAAGAAAGTAAAGTGGTTATTTGTAACTTCAGATATTAATGAAGGCAATACTTTTTTTATTTTTATTTTTATTATTATTTTTTTTGAGACGGAGTCTAGCTCTGTCGCCGGGGCTGGAGTGCAGTGGCCGGATCTCAGCTCACTGCAAGCTCCGCCTCCCGGGTTTACGCCATTCTCCTGCCTCAGCCTCCCGAGTAGCTGGGACTACAGGCGCCCGCCACCTCGCCCGGCTAGTTTTTTTGTATTTTTAGTAGAGACGGGGTTTCACCGTGTTAGCCAGGATGGTCTCGATCTCCTGACCTCGTGATCCGCCCGTCTCGGCCTCCCAAAGTGCTGGGATTACAGGCTTGAGCCACCGCGCCCGGCCGGCAATACTTTTTTTAAAGTAACTGAACCAGAAGTTTGAAATATATTCCCACAAAATTTACACATATCTGCACATAATCTATGTAACATATGTTGACCATATTTGATGGCTCTAGGGATTCCAATATCATTCTCTGGTTTCTAATATTTAAGAAGCTGAGAATAATTTGTAGCCAGTTTAGCCAGTGGAATAATATTTGAGTTTAGTTCAACATGACTCCTCCTGTTTATGTTATATTGTTATTTTACTCGATCAGATTTTTAGTTAGTTGCTAAATTCTCATTGTGAAAACTTTATTACTCAGTTTGTCTTTTTCTAGATATGTGTTCCAAGTACAGTATTGATATACACTGTTTGTAACATAGTTTTTATGGAAGGTTTGCATTGCTTTCTTGTAACATGATCTACAAAATTTGACTGCAACTCAGGATGCCATAGCTCTCTGTCACTGATTCAAGTACTGTTTGTGGTCCCCATCTGAAATCAGTTCTCTCTAGAGGATGTATCCTTACTATCTGCACCAAAAAGGGGGTTTTAAAACCCGTACGAAGAAAAAGACACTCTTTGCTGACATTTAAATTTGAAAATAAGTTAATTATTTCCTACAATAACATAACCCTTTTTCTGTGTTGTCCTTAGCAGTCTTTCTCTCATTTCAGTTTTACTTCAGAAAATGCATTTTAAACAACTTCATTTGGAGTTCATTAATAGTCTTTTAGTTCCACTAAAAATAAAATCAAAATGATATGCCTGATATCAATGGAATAAAAATTTCTCATAGGTTGGCATGATGTTCCTTTTATATTTTATGGGGCATATTATGAAAAACACATATTAAGTTAAATTGCAGTAAGAGTCAAAAGTCCTGAGCTCTTTGCAAGACATCAAATGATTAACCTCTCTGGACTTCAGTTTCCTTGATTAAAAAAGAAACATTTGACTTAAATTATTTCTGAAGTTGTTTATAGTTCTCACAGTCTTTCTAGGACAATAAAGATACTTCTACATTAAATAATTTTTATTCCTAATTCATAACTGGGACTTATTTACATATAAGCCTTCTCATTGAGCTTCTGGTCAGGACCATCTGGCTTATTTCTATTCTATTTGGGGGACTATTTTGAGTGAGAAGACATCCACCCTCCAATTACAGAAGCCTGGTGCCTGACTCTATAACCTTTGAAGCTTTGTTATATTCCTAGTAAAGAGACACTTTTTGAAACCTGCAAGAGTGGATGGCATTTCTAAGGTTCAGGAAAGTGTGAACTTTGGCACTGAACATATTCTGCTATTCAATTGCAGTTCCTGAAGTTTTTATTTAATATAGGTGTAGTGCTGCTATTGTAAAACACGCTTTTGGATAAAAGAAGGAGAAAATATTTTGATAAAGGTAATTTTGACCTGAAGACATCTATTGTTACTAGAAGAGCTTTTAAATACATGGGTACAGTTCTTGACAGCAAATGAGTTTTCAATATATATTTTCCATCATAGTCAAATATGCAGTAAGAAAAAAAAATTGAACAATCCTTAAATGTCTTTTGGCAGTGTGTTAACAAAGGAAGGTGAAAATGAATCCCAAAATAAAGAATAAGATAGTATTTTTTTTGTAACCAGTACACACAATTTTACTTTGTTGTTGGCAATGTATACCTGAAAAAGAGTTAAATAATTTTTAATTAATACATTTTAAATGAGCAGGTCAACTATACATAGTAATTTACTTATTTTTATAGTTACTAGTTTATAGTTCATGTAATGGAAGCTAATCAAAGAATTTTGGAAATCACTCGATTCAGGACATGGATTTTACAGAGGTGGCATTGTTGTAGGGTATCACCTTTCAGTCCTTGATATTATTTCCCATTCTTAGAATATTTGTCAAGAGCCTCTCTAAAACCTCAACGTCCTTGTCCATGAAATCTATGGGATACAACTGTTATTTTAATTAGTTAGTTGGGAAGATGTAACCAGGGTTGGCTATTGTTAGAGCTAGATTAGACATGAGGTTTTTGGAAATCTAGTTCTTATTTTTCCCAGTACACGAAATGGCCACCCATAAAACAATCACAGAAAACAATGTGTGTGCTTGTTTTCCTCCTCCTGCCTTCCTGATGCACTAATGTTACCACACACATACACACGTAGATATAATGTTACCTATGTCACTATGTGCCAAACACTGAAATATTTACATGTAGTATGTTATTGAATTCTCACAATAACACTAAGATGTGTGTATTATTATATCTTCTCCAATTAGAGATATTGAGGCTCAGGAACATAGACCTACTTGTTCAAAGTCCCAGACTTGTTAAAGTTCAAGCAAAGATTTGAATCTTGTCAGTCTGGCTTCTTTCATAGTGTGTGCTCTTAGCTGCTACTATTTGTTACCAGTAGCTTACAATTATTGTGTTCATAAAATACGGACTTCTGACAACATTGAAATAATACTCATTTGGCACAAGTCCTCTGGAAAAGCCTTCTTTCTCTTGTATTCCCAGGAGGCATGGTGAAATGTTTATATTAACACAAAGAGATAATAGTAGGACAAAAACTAATGTATATAATATAAATATAATTATATGAAACTAAATATCACAAAATTATAACCACAGTTGGGTTAAAGTGATAAAACTTTAGCCTTCTTTACTTATCTTTACTTATCTATTTATTTTTTGAGATGGAGTCTCTCTCTGTTGCCCTGGTTGGAATGCAGTGGTGCCATCTAGGCTCACCTGCAACCTCTGACTCCCAGGTTCAAGCTATTCTCCTGCCTCAGCCTCCGGAGTAGCTTGGATTACAGGCATGCACCACCACAGCTGGCTGATTTTTGTATTTTTAGTAGAGACAGGATTTCACCATGTTGGTCATGTTAGTCTTGAACTCTGGACCTCAAGTGATCCTCTCACCTCAGTCTCCCAAAGCGTTGGGATTACAGGCATGATCCACTGCACCCAGCTACCATATTTATTATATTTTATGGCTAAGCATTTTCCAGGTGTGAAAGGTCATCGCATATCTGTGGAGGTTAGATTAGTGAGGAAATTATCTGATGACTGGGATACTGGTTAGAGGGTGTTATGATTGTCAAAACATTAAGCTAATGGGGCCTGCATTAGTGCAGAGGCCATCAATCTGAGCCACAAAAATGAAGAAAAAGAATGAAGAATGGACCACATTTATTCTATCATATCCACATGGTCATTTACTCTTTCGCTGTATCTCCAACTCTTTCAATGCAGAAAATACACACACTTAGCAATATTTAAACTATCTTATTTCCAGATTTCTAACATCTTCCGTTGCCCCCCACTCCCTAATTCTGGTAAAATTTTGCTTACTCATGCCCTCTCTTGTTACATTCCCAAAACAAATTAAATGAAAGAACTGAAAATATCCACTGTAGCTATGAAGGTAGGAAGTCATTTCTGATCTTAAAACAATTTTAGTAGAGAAGTGAGATCAAAGCCAAATAACAGTAGACCAAGGAAGAATGAATGGGCAAAGAAAGTGGATATTGACAAGGAAAAGTCTGAAGAAGGAAAGAAAGAGAGCGAGAGTGAGAACAAGAGCAGGAGAAAGCACAAAAGTAAAAGGAAGACACAAAGTTCTATAGGAGTAATAGAGATATGTTTATGCTACAAAGTGATAAGATAATGGTGAAGAAAAAAGGGATAAAATATGATTCTGCCTATGTAAAAGTAAACATCATAAAAGTCAAACCAGGATTGGGTTCAGGTGGTAAGAGTATTTGTATTTTTTATTCCACTTTTCAAGTTTTTTATTATGCTGTTCTATTACTTGGTAATATGAATTGTATAGCATAACTTAAATTTAAAAATACATTTAAAATTAAAAAGTAATCTGCAATAATTTGACTATTTGTCCTTTCTAAAATTTACATTGAAATTTAATCCTGATGTGGCAATATTAATAGGTAGGGCCTTTAAGAGGTGATTGGATCATAAAGACTCTACCTTCAGGAGTGGATTAATGGGTTAATAGGTTAATAGATTAATTAATGGGTTTCATGAAAGTGGAACTAGTGGCTTTATAAGAAAAGGAAGTGAGAACTGAGCTAGCATATTAGCACACTCACAAACACACACCCACAAATGTGCAAGTCTACTGTGTAGACACACACACACAATAATAAATAGTAAAGAATAAAAAAATCAGCACCAAGTATACAGTAGAATTCTAGTGACTAGATAGTGACATGTGTTACATAGAAGTTGTTGATCTTTGGAACAGGATCTGCAGTCACAACCACTGCACGAAAGGTCACTAGAGATAACTTCATATATATTTCTAGAATTTATGGACCAAGAGTAGGTCCCTCTGTTGGGAACGATCTTCACATTTTACAATAATTAGAGTCTAGATAACTTTTTCACTCCACTATTAGAGTCGACAGATTGGGGATATAAAGTTTGGGAAGAGAAAATATGGGGCAAATAATTGAAATCAACTTCTTACTTTCTTATAACTCTCCTTAAGCTGTTTCTTCCCTCTCCATTTTTATGATGGGTACTCAGGATAGAACCTGTAGAGTCCATCTACTGAGTATGCAGTTATCTACACAAAGACAAGTGAAGAAAACTTTACCAAATCCCTAAGCATGCTGAACTAACTTGATGGAATTTTTAAGCATTTGGGAGAGAGGTTAATATAAGAATAGTCTAATTAAGTAATTGTTGTGTTCTAAGTTATGAACTTTCAATTAAATGAAATCTTAAATTATTCTTTATGCCTATGCTAATTAGTGAGTTTTGTATCTGCTTCAGTTAAGCATGAAGTCAATACTGGCACAGCGTTCCTCATCTTGGGAACTGTATTTGCAATTTACCTAGTCTTCTGGGATTTAAAGCAATTAAAATGAAATTCAATCCTTGGTTTAATTCTGATGACAGAGTATGCCAAAGAGAAAGCCCCACAGCTTCACAAGGTAGAGACTTGAATGAAGTGGGCTGTGTTACCATCCCAAATGTGTTTATATACTGTCTTCTTCATACAGTTGCCCTGATTTTTCCTGATTGGCATCAGTCACTAGACTTTTTAAAGGTTATTTTCTTATCTCCATATTTGTACTCATGGTAATCTATCTTATTTACTTATCCCTCTTCTTTAGTAGATTATAAACTTGGAGGGAAGTACAATTACTTATTAATGTTTATCTCCCTACAATGGTGAGGTCATTGTTTATAGGTGCAAGATCCAATGAATGGTAGGTGGTGAACAGTTACTTAGTGTGTTATCTCACTGAACACACACAATACTTTTGCCTTGGTTTGTCACAGACCATATATGCAGTGCCTAGCTTTTTTCAGATTCATCATTACTTGATTCCCTTTGATCCATATATGACTAATATAAATAATTTCCAGGGCTCCCAGGGGCTACTATCATTAGACATAGATCTATTAGACTTAGATTCACCATGCATAATACATTCTGTTTCTCAGAGATACAGTATGGCAGAATGGCAGAATTAACAGTCATTCAGTCATTCACGACCTCTGACCTGACTACTTGAGGTCACAGTTTTAAATTTATTTCTTGAATTTGATTAAGTTATTTAAATTATTTGAGCCACTTATTAAAATTTAAAGCATAAATATATGTTATTTTAGTATTTTAAAAACATACAATATATTATTATTAATTGTGGTCACCATTTAGTACAACAGATCACTAAAACCTAGTCTTCTAGTACAATAGATAACTAAAACCTATTCTACTTGTCTCCTAGTTTTAGTCTAACTAAAACTTTGTACTCTTTGATCAACATCTTTTCTTTCTCCATTCCCCCTCACCCCGTCAGCCTCTGGTAACTAATGTTCCACGCTTGTTTCAATGAGATAGACTTTTTTAGATTCCACCTATAAGTAAGATCACACAGTATTTGTCTTTCTGTGCCTGGCTTATTTCACTTAATGTTCTCCAGTTCCATCCATGCAGTTTCAAATGACAAAATTTCCTTCTTTTGTAAGGCTGTATAATATTCCAGTGTTGCTGTAAACCACATTTTTTTTCATCCATTTATCCACTGATGGATACTTAGGTTGATTTCATATCATGGCTATTGCAAATAATGCTGAAATGAACATGGGAGTGCCCATAGCTCTTAGACATACCAATTTCAATTCCTTTGGATACATACCCAGAAGTGGGATTGCTGGATAATATGGTGTATTAGTTCACTCTCAAATTGCTGTTAAGAACTACCTGAGACTGGGTAATTTATGAAGAAAAGAGGTTTAATTAACTCACAGTTTTTCAGTCTGTACAGGAAACATGGCTGGGAGGCCTTAGGAAACTTACAATCATAATGGAAACTGCAGGGAAAGCAGGCATGTCTTACATGCCCAGAGAAGGAGGGAGAGAGGGAAGGGTGAGGTGTTACATAATTTTAAACAACCAGATCTCATGAGAACCCACCCACTATCATGATAACAGCATGAAGGAAGTTTACCCCCATGATCTAATGACCTCCCAACAGGCCCCTCCTCTAACACTGGGAATTACAATTCAACATGAGATCTGGGTGAGGAGACAAATCCAAACTATATTATTCCACCCTTGCCCTCTCCCAAATCTCATGTCCTTCTCACATTGCAAAATACAATAATTTCTCTCAACAGTCCCCCAAGTCTTAATTCATTCCAGTATTAAAAGTCTATAGTCCAAAGTTTCATCTGAGACATGGCAAGTTCCTTCTGCCTATAAGCCTGTAAAACCAAAAACAAGTTCGTTATTTCCAAGATACAATGGAGACACAGGAATTGGGTAAATACACCTGTTTCAAAAGGGAGAAATCCACAAAAACTAAAAGGCTACAGGCCCCATGCAAATCTGAAATCCAGCAAGACAGTCATTACATCTTAAAGCTCAACATGATCTCCTTTGACTCCATGTCTCACATCCAGGCCACACTGACGCAAGGGATGGGATCCTAAGGCATTGGGTAGCTCCACTCCTGGGGCTCAGCTCCCATGCCTACACACAAGGGCTGGTGTTGAGTGCCTGTGCCTTTTCCAAACACACAGTGCAAGCTGTTGGTAGATCTACCATTCTGTGATCCAGAGAACAGTGGCCCTCTTCTCACAACTGCACTAGGCAGTGCCCCAGTTCGGGACTCCTGTGTGGAAGGTCCAACCCCCCATTTGCCCTCTGCATTGTCCTAGTAGAGGTTCTCCATGAGGGCTCCATTCCTGCTGCAGACTTCTGCCTGGACCTCCAGGTGTCTTCATACATCCTCTGAAATCTATGCAGAGGCTCCCAAGCCTCAGCTCTTGCCTTCTGTGTACCCACAGGTTTACCATCATGTGGAAGTTGTCAAGGTTTATGACTTGCACCCTCTGGATCACTAGCCTAAAATGTATCTGGGGCCTCTTTAGCCACAGCTGGAGCAGGAGTGGCTGGAATGCAAAGACCTGTGTCTAGAGTTGTGCAGGATTGTGGATCCTTAGCCCTGGCCCAAGAAACCATTCTTCCCTCCCAGGCCTCAGGGTCTGTGATGGGAGGAGGGGCTTCCATGAAAGTCCCTACAGTGCTTTTGATGCATTTTCCCCATTGTCTTGGGTATTAATGTTTGGCTTCTCTTTACTTAATCAAATGTATGCGGCTGCCTTGAATTCCTTCACAGTAAATTATTGTTGTTGTTGTTGTTTTCCACCACATGGCCAGGCTTTAAATTTTCCAAACTTTTATGCTCTGTTTTTCATTTAATTTATAAGTTCCAGTTTCAGATCATCTCTTTTTTCATGCATAACAAGAATGGCTCAGGTTCCCAATAAGTTCCTCATCTCCATCTGGGACCACCTCAGCTTGGACTTCATTGTGCATGTCACTATCCTCATTTTTTTCACAACAATTTAACAAGTCTCTAGGAAGTTCCAAACTTGTCCTAATTTTCTTGTCTTCTTCTGAGCCTTCCAAACTTTTAGAACCTCTGCCCATTACAGAGTTCCTAAGATGCTTCCACATTTTCAGGTATCTTTATATTAATGCCCCACTCCTTAGTACTAATTTTCTGTATTTGTTCATTCTCATACTGCTACGAAGAACTATGTGATACCGGGTAATTTATATACAGAAGAAGTTTAACTGACTCACAGTTCTGCAGGCTATACAGGAAAAATGACTGGCAAAGGCCTCAGGAAATTTACAATCATGACAGAAGGTGAAGGGGAAGCAGGCATGTCTTATGTAGCCAGAAAAGGAGGAAGAGAGTGAAGCAGGATGCACTACACACTTTTAAACAACCAGATCTTGTAAAAACTCACTCACTATTATGAGAACAGGAAGGGGGAAATCACCCCCATGATCCAATGGCCTCCCACCAGGCCTCTTCTCCAACACTGGATTTTACAATTCAACACGAGATTTGTGTGGGAACACAAATCTAAAACATATCATATGGTGGCTCTATTTTTATTTTTTTAAAGGAATTTTCATACTCTTTTCCAAAATGGCAGCACTAATTTACATTCTCACCAACAAAAAAATACATTGGTGAGATGAAGGATGTTTTAAATAGATTGACTGTATTGTTTTGTAATATATACAGAACAATCCCACTGTATGTAGTAAATATACAACATAATATTGCATGTAGCAAATATACACAATTATTATTTGTCAATTAAATAAAACAAATAATAAAAAATAAAAATAGTAGTGCTTTTCATCTTAGGTTTAGATAAGAATTTAAAACTGAAGACTTGTGTTCTTGTTAGGATTATATGACATACACATATTTTTAAGAGAGGCAAGAAAACTTGCTTTCATGTTTGACTTTAGGAATATTCTAGAACTATGTTTTAAATGGTTGCTTATACTTACCTTAAAGAATAAAGAGTCGTTCAACTTATATGTTTTCATGGAAAATAAAGCATGTCCACCAAACACATTTTTTTCTTTGCTACGCAGTTATAGTTTGATTAGACAGAAGAAACCAAAATAGAGTTTATAAAGTTAGTACTGTAATTTAACATGGTATCTCAAAATATACTGGTAAAGAATTGGAGAATTAAGGGATAAGTTTAAAGACAAACTCTTGAATGTAATTGATTATGATCTATGTTGATGATCTAATGTTATTTTTATGGTGGAAGCAATTCTGTGACTGTTTTCAGGGATGTAACCTGAGTTATCGTGTGTAGAATCAGTGAATCAGTAACTTGTATGAGAAAATAGAGAACATGATCATAAGATTTTAGGATGGAATAAACTTAGATTAGATCATAATTGTACAACATAAGAGAATTAGCACAATACACAGAAAAGTCCTTTTGAAAATATGGTTCGTGGATCACCTCTACAAAATTTACTTTAAGTGTTTATTAAGAAGTCTTTTGAAATGTTCATTAACGGTTTATAAATAAATTTATTTTTTATTAACAAGTTTTAAGAAGTGTTTATTAATGAGACTATTAAGATTTCTTGGCCTTAGATCAATTGAATTAGAATCTATAATAGTGGGATCACAAATGTGAAGTTTTAGCATTTTTCTCAAGTGATCTTTGTGCATATTAAATTTTAGTGTCACTAGTCTGGGGAAAAAAGTTGTTAATTCCAACAAGGTATAATTTAATCAACAAAATGCAAATGTTAAATTCAGCTGGGTACAAATGTTCACACTTGGGTAGACTGGTAATAAAGTATATTTAGATATTTTGTCAGTAGTTAGCATAAGTTATGTGTGAGATAAGGTTGCTAAAAATATATGATTCTTTCTAAGTCAATATTCACCCATCCATCTAGGCATCCATTAATTTGTCCATTACTTTCTTTTACTTATCTATATATTTATTTATTCAATTGACTTTTACTGTGAAGTAAAATTCTGTTAATAGATGGTTATAATGAAGAATTTTTTTTTTTCTCTACCTTCAGGAATCTTTTAATCTGATAGGGGAGAAAAACAAAGTGATCTGAATTGCAATGCTGAACAATAATTACCACATTCAGTGTAACATGGAGGACCTAACCCAGGTGATAGCTGATAAAAGCTTGAAAGTTCAAGTGGGAGTTAGCTCAGCAAGGGAAAAGACTAAAGTGAGAATAGAATTGGGAATGTGGAACAGCTTGTTCAAAGATATGGAACCAAATGTGAATATGCTTTTGCACTTGTAAATAGTTTTTAATGGCTGGAGCATAAGGTGGGAGGATAATAGTGAAAGATGAAGCTGGTGAGTATAATTCTCAACAAGCAGGATTTGAGTGCTAGGCTCACCATTTTTATCCCACATGCCTTGATTTCAATATAATAAAATATCGTTTTGCCATATGGAGATGGTATGGAACAAGTATAGAATATTTTATTGTCCTCAGATAAAATGTTGTTAAATGGTAAACTGTAGTATGGCAGTTTGATTCTAGTATTTAATTTCTGAGGAATACTTTACCTAAGATGTAAAACTGACTCTTTGTAAGAAAAGTAAATGCTTGCCACAAGAATAGTATTATATTGGTATGAAGAACTAAGACGACTCTTTCATTTATTTTAATTAAATACCAATTGCCCATTTATAAGCTTTATTGCTTTAAAAATATAATGGCTGATTTGACTATCGAATTAAGTTTTTCTTTCTTCTTTTTTCTCTGATAGACTTTTACCCTCCTGTGACATTATTCAAGAAACTGATTTTACCAATCCTGTTCCAATTTCATGGTTAAATCTTAATTTCTTTCTGTAAGCAGATATGCTTGATATGTGGCAAAGAGAATTTATACATGGAATGAAATTCTTTGTGGAATAGAAAAGTGAGGAGATTAAATCTTCATCATATAATAATATGAATTTTTCTTCTATAAATTAAAGATTTTCTACACATTAAATATTATTAGCAAGGCATAATTAGCTCAAAGAGATGAAAATCCTCTGTGCATCAGTTCCGGTATGCTGGGAGAATTCATTATATAAGTGCAGTGTTTTACCTCCTAAGTTCAATGCTAATGGTTGAGCCACATTCAGGGAGAAATACAAATGAGGAAGGATAAAAATACTCCCAGGAGGTTAAAAAGAAAATAAATGTCCTACCGAATTTTACTAATAACATGCTTTTCTGAAAGGCAGCAAACACATTATTAATTAAGTGTTGGCAGTAGCAAACTCTAAGCTCATTGTTGGAAGTACAAGTTATACAGATCTATAAAATATTCAACCCGTATATTTACTGTCTACTTCGTAATCCCTGCATTAAATACATCATCTTCTCAATTTATTTACCATTCTGTTCACAGAATTATCAATCTGAAACCAATGTGGCCATGCTAATCTTAAAAACCTGTGATGCCTAGTCCCAAACACACACAAACTGCACAGCTTTAAACTCATGCCCCTGTAAGGAGGGAGAAAACTATTTTTGTTTTCAGCCAGATTTCTACTCCTTCCTCAAGTTCCATTACAGAAAATACACCCTTTCTTTACCTACAGAACAAGGATTTTCATGCTTCCAGGCTTTTCACATATGGTTTTCTCTGCGTGGAATGTTCTCATGCCATTCCATATGCAGAGGAATAACTGGAACCTTTCCTACACTATTGTGGGCCATCTGAATAAAGCTGTATGTAAAGAAAATCTTCTCTGAAAGACCTTCAGCTTTCACTTTGTTTCCTAACATGGCATACATAACAATTACAGAGCAAGCATGTGTCCAACAAAAGCAGGACCCATGAGCTGCTTCCATTCAGAGTAAGGGGAAACTGAACCCAAAGAGTTTAAGTTGCAGAGTTTGTGCTAAAATCCTTTGCTTTCATTGTAAATCCAAGGCTCTTTAATTTTCTTATAACACAGTGTCTGTTTAAATCAACTTTTTAGTCACAACCCACCCCAAAAAGAGTGAAGAAAACAAGTAGATGTATGCTGTGGGGGGTTGCCATGAGACTGCAATTGATTGATTGTTCTCAGGATGAAAATCCTCTGTAGTACCGAATATCATCCTCTGGTCACTACCAGCAGTAAATTTTGGGTTAATCTTCTAAAGCCTCTGAGTCTGCTTTCTTTTCTACAAGTTAGTGATACTTAAGCCTTCCACTATAGTACCTATCAGTTAGTAGGTTATTAATAAATTAGAGATTTGTAGATACTATTGACAGCAGGAAGAGACTCCTAGAGTGCTGACTAGTTGTCAACAAACGTATGGTTACCCATTTTTGTAAGAATTACAAAGAGCCAAAAGATGGCTTTTTCCCGAGGAAAGATTTTTCTTATAGGATGTTCTTCAGTCCTATTTCTACATGACATATCTCACCTCAAAGAGAGAAGGCTTGTATGCTTTATTAAGAACTCCAGGCTGGGCGCTGTTGCTCAAGCCTGTAATCCCAGCACTTTGGCAGGCTGAGGTGGGCAGATCACGAGGTCAAGAGATCGAGACCATCCTGGTCAACATGGTGAAACCCGATCTCTACTAAAAAGTACAAAAATTAACTGCATCTGTAGTCCCAGCTACATGGGAGACTGAGACAGGAGAATCGCTTGAACCTAGGAGGCAGAGGTTACAATGAGTTGACATTGCACCACTACACTCTAGCCTGGAGACAGAGCAAGACTCCGTCTCAAAAAAAAAAAAAAAAAAAAAAAAAAGAATTCCGCTGCACTCAATTCAACCAGGAATGTGCTAACCTGTTTATCTATGGCATGGCAACTTGAATTTAGAATTCAGAAATTTCTGAGTAGATGATTGAGTTATAAATAGGGATTCAAGTATAACTGAATTATTTGATTTTAAATGGAATTTTGGTCTGACAAAAGAGGGTTTCATTGAATTTTCTTACAGCAACTTAGTATGTACATGGTGGCTTGAAGGAGAGAAATAATTTAGAGATGTTTTCATTTAGTCTCAATAAATTCAAATATCTGTTCTGTCAAGTTAATTCAGTCATTGATCCCCTTAGGAAAGTTAACTGTAGCGGCAATCTTTGGCTGTGTGGCATGGAAATTATGGGTTGAAAAAGAAAGTGTAAGGGAGAAAATACTTTGAGAACCTTTCTAGAAACCTAACTAATAAAAATATTTAAATAATATGCATGTTTAATATGTTTCAGTAGATGTGTTTTTGAAGCCTGCCAACAACTAGTGTCTATAGAGCCCCTCACTCACGATTGCATGTTCTTCTCCCCAGAGTAGAATGAATGGCTTTTTATACAGAATTCTCATATGCACTCCAGGTAGCATTCATACAAATTAGTTATTTTATCTATATTTATTTCCTCTCTCTCTCTCCTAGTTATTGCTTTTTTTGCAAACTATTTTAAAGATAAACGTTGTATTTTGTATCCAGGGTTTTGTTTTGTTTTGTTTTATAATCTCACTGTGTTAACCATTGTGCTATGCATACTGTCGACACCTAAGAAAAGTTTGTAGGACAAATATAGAAATGAGCACAAAGAGTTACAAATGGTAGAAATAAACTCACTATAAAGAGCTATTCAATCTTTATAAAGGGAAAGCAAGCTAGTATGTTTCCTCTAAATCTGTTTCAAAAGGAAGTCTACAATGCCTTAGCATTATGGATGTACTTTGTATGCACTTAGAAGTTAACACGATTTAGTTGCTTTTTCAGAACTACAAAAAATTTTCTATAAATCATATATAGGGGTGTGTATATTCATATACATAAATTAATATATGTATGGCTATATATATTTACATATTATATTTATGCATTTTTCAATATCTTGACATATTTCTTGGCAGATTTAGTAGATGGCAGTTCACAGTCAAGAATGGTTGATTATAGTTTGGATTCAAACTGGTTAAGTCTTTTTCAAAGAAATTGTTTTGAACCTAACAATATCTGATTAGACTGAAGTTATTATTTTGTATGCTATATTTTTAGTGATTTTTCTGCCTTTATTCCTATTTATGACTTATATTCATTCTGGTTGAAATGTCTTTCTTCTAAATACATTGCTTGTCTATACCATATACCTCAAGATATTCCATTTTACAAGCTACTTATTCCAGAAGTCTTGCCTCATTTTCTCAAGTGAAAACAATTTTTAGGGCTCATGGTCTCATTGACTGTACATTCACCTCTTAAGACATATAATAATGTCAATTTTATATAAAAATTATTATGCTTGCCTTTACATTTTGGGCTATAAACTTAGAGTAGGTAAAATGTTCAGTTTATTTTTGTAAAGGACTAATACGCAATAATTACTCTCTATATATTTTTGTAATTATCCAAAAGAGGAAGGGAAATATGCATTTCAAAGCAAGGTAGAATTTAATTGTATTGACTTAATAAACTTCAATGGAAACATTGCTAAAGTATCAATAAAAATAGATTATTTTCAAATAAACACATAGTTTGATAAAATACTTACAAAGGGAATATTTAATAACATATCACTTACAAAATCCTAGAGTTAGAACAAGAATTCTTGTTTAGAAAAATTCTTGTTGATATAAGTTAGTACATTAATATAGATAATGAAGAAAATTATCAGTCCTTATCTTGTGTAAAGCATTCTAAAAGTGTTAAACACATTTGAGTAATTATAAAATGTCCAGATCTGGTAGTAATTAATAACTGAAAATATAATATTAACTGTAAACAAAATTAAAAACAAAAACAAAGAAAAACTAAAAAGTAGATACTGGTTGAAGCCACCAATTGCATTGTCAATAAATATCCAAAACCTATGGTTTATAATACATTTGTTTTTCAAATTTTATCATAAAATGACTTGAAGTGTGGGTATAACCTGTCTTTTCCCATGACCTAATCTCAGAGTCCTTTAAATAATTTCATCTCAATATCTACCAGCAGCTATAAATAACATAATTTTATATGTCTAAAGAGATTATAATGAATAAATTATTTTGGTCTAATGTATTTGGTGAAAAAGTATGATTATAGAGGAGAAATCATAACATTTATACCTTAATACTATTTGAAAATATAGATATATATCTAATCTTAGGAGGGTTCAAAGCCCCAGATGAATTTTTGATGTAATATTGAAGTTACTTGCAGTAATCAAAGAACACTCTGTGTCATCTCCATGTAAAAGCTATATCAGCTGGTCTACATTAAAAGACTAGTATGAAGCTAGAGACAGGCACTGGGGATGTGCTTTGATGTCATTAGTCTAATCATTAAAATTCCAGCTGAAGACCTTTAAAAAGTCTATTGTTGTTTCCAATTTCACTTTTCCTTCTCATATGAGAAAGGGATTGCATTTGCATTTTAAACATTTCAATCTTCCCTCATAAATATAGCTCATTTATAACATTTATTCAGCAAATTCAGTGTGGACAGTTTAGAAAGTCAGCTGTGTATTAAGTAATTAAATCTGTTTAAATACGGAATTAGTTATCCAAGCCTTACAAATTCCTATTAACACTTGCAGAAATATGGAATGCTATAATACCATAGAAACAAGAGCAAAGAAACCCAGATATATATTCAGAGTTGGTTATTTCTCCAAAGAATCTTCAGTTCTTGTCTTTCTATATATCTTACGTAACTGCAGTGATTGTCATAATCTTTTCTGTGTTTAGAAATCTAGCTATCTTGTTTCTAAATAATGAGCCAGAATATTCTAGAGAAACAGCCTGAAAGAAAGCAGCACTTAATTATTCTCAGGCCACTGTAATCCTATGAAGCAATACTTGATAATAGCCAGGTTGTTTGAAAGATCATGTGACAATTTACTAGTGTTGTAAATATCTAGGATTTTAGCAAAATAGAAGAAATGCATTTATAAATTGTGTTGGAATTTTCAGCTCTTAAAGAAGAAGGCCTTTTTATTCAGAGTTTTATAGGGAGAAACATGGAGGGCTTTTAGAATTGAAGTGGAACAAGAATGGAGTCTATGGGGCATGCTTAAATAATTTTGCTCTAAAACAGATTTAATTAGTCAATTATCTAATAAACATCAGAATTCATGAACAGTGCACATCTGAATATGTTGAATAAAAGTTGCAAATTGCCTATATTCATAATGGATGATTGAAATATAATTAAGGATGTGTAAATGCAAATTATTTTATTAGAATTTTGAAGAGTAAAAAGGTAATTTTAAAAAGAATTATAAAGTGATTCCCATTTGAAATGTGCTAATGATATTTTTTGCAAGAAGAGAAGAGTAATTTGAGTCTATTTAGCAGCAAAGCTGCAGTATGACTTTCTCTACCCTCTCTCCCCTATCTGATTTGATAGAACCTTGTAAGGATGATGTCAGATAACTTAAGAAATTTATTGTTTGTCTCATCGACTACATTTTAAAAGGTATATTTGGCAGAGAGTCTGATCTTTATAGTAAATAAAACTAATGCTACCTAACTTTTCTGAGGCTTTTTAAAAAATTTCACTAACACAATGTGTATTACTGGCGGCATTGGAGAACTGGAGAATTGGCATCATTTTCAAAATAAGTAGCTCTGTTACTAAGTTCTCCTAAGGTATGCTTGTATTTCATTTTTCCAGTGTGGTTTTTGAAAGAAGGAACACGCAGTCATTCTCAACATCTACATTTTATATGTATATAAAATTTATATTACATAATATAATTTCTCAATATCTGCATTCTATATAATATATAATTTATGTTACATAAATAATATAAATTATATAATATATATCATTTATATAATATATACTATAAATAATTTAATATCTATATAATGTAGATATTGAAAATGACTGCATGTATATATGATTTACCTTGATATATGTGTAATGATATAGAATATCTTATTATAATATAATGATATAAATACATAATTTCACTCATGCCATCAACAAAGTAACCTTATTATATTTCTGTATTTTCAATAAATTACTTATAGCCTCTGATCAATGGAATCTGTTGTAGGCAAAAGACTTTTCAGGATAATAATGTATTACATTTGCAGAATGACTGCACCAGTGGAAGCAGACATTATACATGTTTGAGAGGAATAGAATGTTACTTATACTGTATTTAGCGCACAACCTGGTTCTGCATGGTATATCTTTTTTTTTTTTTTTGAGGCAGGGTCTCACTCCATCACCCAGGCTGGAGTGCAGTGGTGAAATCACAGCTCACTGCAGCCTTCTTCATCTTCTGGGTTCAGGTGATTTCCCACCTCAGCCTCCTGAACAGCTGAGAATGCAGGCACACGCCGCCAAGCCCAGTTAATGTTTGTGTTTTTTGTAGAGACAAGTTTCGCTATGTTGCCCAGGCTGGTCTCGGTCTCCTTGGCTCAAGCAATTTGCCCACCTGTGCCTCCCAAAGTACTGGGATTAAAGACGTGATCCGCTGCCCAATTACATTTCTGAAATATTGTATCATCTTACTTTTGACAAAATTTTACATCAACTCGTATTAATGTTTATATTAACAGGTATTTCCATTTGTCTCCGCAGGTCACTTACATTTTAATTTCTTTAACTCTCACAAGTTATATTCTGTCTCAAGTAGTATCTAAATTAAATCTTGACCTGAAGGTATTTAAACTGCACTTCTTTTATTGATTTTAATGAGAAGGAAAAAGAAAACTTCCACAATTTTAAATAATGATCATATAAAAAGATAAATCATAAAAACAAGAACAACAGCAACTGTGTTTTTTCTTTATTATGGATTTTCTGTTTGCTGCATTTATTCTATGGTGGCATTTATTAATTCATACCACATTCTCTGGGATTTCTTTAGATGGATTTGGTTTGAGGCTAACTTGGTAACTGTGCCTTTTTGCACCTTGAAAATGCTATTTCCCATAGAACTCTACTGAACACTTTTAAAAATAAAAATATAAATGGATTTATTTTAGGTGACTTTTTCTCCTTATCCAATTTTAAATAAACAATCTAACAAAATTTTTGGTTTTTCAAACATTATTTTTTCCTACAATTCTCTTCATTCTCTTTTAGCCTGTATAATCCTCCACTTTCATTAGATGCCTCTTGTCTTTAGTGTTGTCTTTTGAAAGAATGTTTTTCATTTTACAGTCTTTCATTCTGAACTGAAGACTACTTGTGCCCACCAATATTGCAGGCATTAGAAGCAAAGATTCAAGGGTGGCAGCGTGTGTGCCTTTGGTCAATCTACCTGTTTTGGCAGCCATCTCAAGTGTAATATTATAGTGCTTTATGTGTGGGATGAAAATCCTGAGATAGAGAGTCACTGTATGATTTCACTTCATAAAATAGACTAATAATCTTAAGGTTGTCACAATAGGCATTTGAATTTTTCCCAAAAAAGCTCAGTGTCTCCAAGTACAATTTCACTGAAACCCATAGATGGGATTTGAAACATTTTTCTTTTTTAACAGTGGAGGAAAGCACAAATAACCCAGGACTCAGAGTTAAAAGAGTTGGATATTGGATTTTACTTTATCTCTCAATGTCCTGGCTCTATGACCTTTGGCAAGTCTTGGATTTCTCGCCTGCCAAGTGGACACAATAACTTACTTATTTACTTTCCAGGATTGTTGTGAGAATTAAATGGAGGAGATTGTTTATAAAGCACTTTGAAAATTAAACAATATTATATAGATATACGTTATCTTTCATAACAAAGCAAAGCATACTTGAATATATAATTATCCATTCTCCCTCCAACTCACTGTAAAGACAAGAGCTATATTTTATCTTTATATCCTCCACAGCATCATTGTTGCCAAATGGCACTAAGTGTATTATCAGACAATCAATCAATTGTACATAGAATAAATTGCAATTTATTTTATTTTATATTTTCATGATGCATGGTGAAAACAATGGGTAACATAAATACAGCATATGATATTTAGGATTATCTGGAAAAAAGAGGAAGTAATGAAAAAATAATATGTTAAATGATCTGCTAGTAAATATTCACAATCAGATTTCCAGGGAAGGTGTTAAAAATGGAAGTCCTGTTTTAGCATTTGCAAGTTTATTTCTGTAATGTAAATACTCCCACCATTACTGATTTCAAGCTACCAATGTGACATTCTGCAAGTGGAGATGGAAAGAGATTTGCAGTTAGCACATCAATAGACACTATTCCCACAATACAGATATAAGAGATGTAAATAATTTTAAAAGCCTAGAAAAGAATAAATGGCCGGGCGCGGTGGCTCAAGCCTGTAATCCCAGCACTTTGGGAGGCCGAGACGGGCGGATCACGAGGTCAGGAGATCGAGACCATCCTGGCTAACACGGTGAAACCCCGTCTCTACTAAAAAAATACAAAAAATTAGCCGGGCGAGATGGCGGGCCCCTGTAGTCCCAGCTACTCGGGAGGCTGAGGCGAGAGAATGGCGTAAACCCGGGAGGCGGAGCTTGCAGTGAGCAGAGATCTGGCCACTGCACTCCAGCCTGGGCGACAGAGCGAGACTCCGTCTCAACAAAAAAAAAAAAAAAAAAAAAAAAAAGAAAAGAATAAATGGAGTTAAATAACTAAGTAGTATGAATTTTGAGTACTTTTTGTTCTTAACATAAGCAATTTAATTATAATGTTCTAAAATTAACTTTTTTATTTTAATTTTTTAAATTCACTTTAAGTTCTAGGGTACACGTGCCCAACATGCAGGTTTGTTACATATGTATACTTGTGCCATGTTGGAGTGCTACACCCATTAACTCATCATTTACATTAGGTATTTCTCCTAATGCTATCCTTCCCCTAGACCCCCACCCCTCGACAGGCCCCAGTGTGTGATGTTCCCTGCTCTGTGTCCAAGTGTTCTCATTGTTCATCTCCCACCTGTGAGTGAGAACATGCAGTGTTTGGTTTTCTGTTCTTGTGATAGTTTGCTTAGAATGATGGTTTCCAGCTTCATCCACATCCTTGTAAAGGACATGAACTCATCCTTTTTTATGGCTGCATAGTATTCCATGGTGTATATGTGCCACATTTCCTTAATCCAGTCTATCACTGATGGACATTTGGGTTGGTTCCAAGTCTTTGCTGTTGTGAATAGTGCCGCAATAAACATACATGTGCATATGTCTTTATAGTATCATGATTTATAAAGCCTTTGGGCATATATATCCAGTAATGGGATTGCTGAGTCAAACGGTATTTCTAGTTCTAGATTCTTGAGGAATCGCCACACTGTCTTCTACAATGGTTGAACTAATTTACACTCCCACCAACAGTGTAAAAGTGATCCTATTTTTCCACATCCTCTGCAGCATTTGTTGTTTCCTGACTTTTTAATGATCACCATTCTAACTGTTGTATCTCATTGTGGTTTTGATTTGCATTTCTCTAATGACTAATGATGAGCTTTTTTTCATACGTTTGTTGGCTGCATAAATGTCTTCTTTTGAGAAGTGTGTGTTCATATCCTTTGCCTACTTTTTGATGGGGTTGTTTTTTTTCTTGTAAATTTGTTTGAGTTCTTTGTAGATTCTGGATATTAGTCCTTTGTCAGATGAGTAGATTGCAAAAGTGTTCTCCCATTCTGTAGGCTGCCTGTTCACTCTGATGGTAGTTTCTTTTGCTGTGCAGAAGCTCTTTAGTTTCATTAGATCCCATTTGTCAATTTTGGCTTTCATTGCCATTGCTTTTGGTATTTTAGTCATGAAGTCCTTGCCCATGCCTATGTCCTGAATGGTATTGCCTATGTTTTCTTCTAGGGTTTTGATGGTTTTAAGTCTTACATTTAAGTCTTTTTGTTTTTTCTTTTTTTCTTTTTTTTGAGACAGAGTCTCACTCTGTCGCCCAGGCTGTAGTGCAGTGGCCGGATCTCAGCTCACTGCAAGCTCCCCCTCCCGGGTTCACGCCATTCTCCTGCCTCAGCCTCCCGAGTAGCTGGGACTACAGGCGCCCGCCACCTCGCCCGGCTAGATTTTTGTGTTTTTTAGTAGAGACGGGGTTTCACCGTGTTAGCCAGGATGATCTCGATCTCCTGACCTCGTGATCCGCCCGTCTCGGCCTCCCAAAGTGCTGGGATTACAGGCTTGAGCCACCGCGCCCGGCCACAGGACCACATTTAAGTCTTTAATCCGTCTTGAATTAACTTTTGTAAAAGATATAAGGAAGGGATCCAGTTTCAGCTTTCTACATATGGCTAGCCAGTTTTCCCAGCACTATTTATTAAATAGGGAATCCTTTCCCCATTTCTTCTTTTTCTCAGGTTTGTCAAAGATCAGATAGCTGTAGTTGTGTGGTATTATTTCTGAGGGCTCTGTTCTGTTCCATTGGTCTCTATCTCTGTTTTGGTACCAGTACCATGCTGTTTTGGTTACTGTAGCCTTGTAGTAAAATTAAGTTTCTAATAATTGCTGTTTAGCAATCAGATGATGGTATTCCTGAAAATATAACAATTGGCTCTTTGGAGGTATGAGGTGGCTCTAGATACTTTTTTCTTTGAGACAGCTCTGACACCTCACTGAAACATGATCCACAGTTTATTACAGTATGGGATTAAAAATAAAGTAATAATTTTTGTCCCTCCTGCACTAAGTATATTTACTAAAGTATTAAAAGAATTTTACTGAGGAAAGTTTAAATCTCATTTTTTTCATGGCTCCAGTCAAGAATTAAAACATGTTTGTTTATACATTATGGACTAATTAACATGTTCAACATGTTATATATGTATATAAAGTAATCAGAGCATATTTTAGATCACTGTTACAATGAGTAGCGCCAATAAAAAAGTGGAAAATAAGATTCATAAAATTTTTGAAATAAGAACTACCATTTACTTGATACCAACCATTGTCAACACAATTAAAATAAGATACAGAGGATTAACTTATTGTTTTTATAGAGCTAACACAATACACATAATGCTAACTCTGTCATAGTTAAATATCTAAAAATGACAATTCTCCACTTCCTGTTTCTCTACAAAGAACTATCTGTTCAACGCCAAGAATATTCCTACCACCTCCTGTCATTTTCCCCCTATAAATTTCTTTCAGCTTCATAACTACTCCTGCATTCTTGTTAATCATTTGCCTTAGTCAGGAAAAGAGGTTTCCACTTTCATTAAGTGTGAGCTGGGTTCTGGCTCTAAAAACCTAAAACTATGAAAAGAAAGGTTATTTGGTATACTGCAGGAAATACCATTATTTTTAAAAGCTACGTAGAATTTTTTAAAGCTAAAAATTATTTACGTTTAAGGCAGAAAATTAAAACAATAAACAAGAATTTAAAAAAAAAGTATCTCATTATTCTTTACAAACACTATTAATATTTGCAATAGGTAGATAGATGAACAGATAGATATTATAGATATGTATACAAAGATATGCTTAGAATGCTGTATAACATTTTTATCATCTTATATCTTTTTGCTTAATATTTCATAACTACATTTTGTATGTTAGCTATAAATATTCTTTTTGATTCTTGGAATATTATATTGTACATAAGTGTTATAGAACAATTCACTTAATTTTTGGTTGCATACGTTGTTTTCCAATATTTAGAGTTATGGGTAACACTACGGTTTTAGAGATCTTGTATGCTAATGTCTATATACATCTTTGATTGTCATCTTAGACTGATTGCAATATGTGGACTTTCTGGGCCATAAAGTGTGAATATTCTAAAATTCGCTTGATTATATTGTGAAACTTTATTTAAATTTTTTTTTCATACATCCAGTGAAAATGGCTGATGTGTTTACTGCCCATGGTTCCTCACACCCATATCTACACAGGAAAACTATTAGTTTGGTATTACCGGCATAATTATGATTAAGAAAGCAAAACTTTTCGTGTGATATATCAAAAGATCATGGCATAGGAGGGGAAAAGGGTAGACTTCAAACAATGTATTTAACACATACTATGAATGTGGCCAAATTTTTAAATGCCTACTGTGTTTATTTTCCCATCTGAAAGAGATGAGTTGTGATAATTATCTTGAGCAATGTTATAAAGATTATAAAAAATGTATGTAAAGTGATTTAAACAAAGTTGGTTCTAGGTATATGGTAATTGTTTATAAAGTCCAATAATATATTTAATAAATGCTACCCTGAACTGAATCGGATTTCAGCCAAATAAATGCAGCTCCTCAACAGATGAAACCAGCTCTTAAATGACCTTACGTGAGCAGTAACTGAACTTCTTCATCCCTTTGGCCAATTTTACACATGCTTTTATGAGTTAATAGCAATTTTTTAAATAATTATCTCATTATCCAACCCTCCATGAAAATCTATTAATGCATTTGCCTTATTCTTTTGAGGGGTTAGTAGGGCAATACTGTCAGTGCTCCTTGGAAAATCTGAAAACAGTCTTCACAATTCAAAAATCACGTGATGAAAGTAAAAGTAATAGCATTTTTGTAATTTATGACATTTAGTTTATGTACCCATAAATATGCACATATACTTAAATACATATTTGAAACTATGTATGCACAGTTATGGTTACCTAGGTGCCTCTAATACTTGGGAATCATGATTGAAACAGAAGATGCAACTTGAATTAATTATTTTATAAAGACATATCTTTGAGAGCTACATCTCTGTGAACATTTGAAATGAAAATTTTGTATGATATTTCCGTTTCGAAGCAGCTAATTTCTTCAGGTGTAAATCCCTTTGTTCCTATGGGGATTTGTCTTTTTCTCCACACAGTAGCTGTTCTATTTGAGGACTCTAATTTCTTACTTACAGTAGTATGATAAGAACCTAACTACATTTCCCGCCTTTAACTTATCTGGTCTCTAATAGATCCTGTCCTCGGGATAAGAAACCACCAGCCCATATCTAGTCTCCAATTTTTTTTTTTTTTTTGGCAGGAAGGAGTTTTAATAGTGACCATTGGAACTGTAACACACATGAACAGGGCATGCATTCTCCACATCACAATGGCCCCAAGAATCCCGTTTCTTTACCCAGTTAATGGTATCTCTTTGGTCCATAAAGATTTCATTTTGCTGTCTTTATCTCACAGTCTCACCAGAGTAATCTTGCTGTTTTCAAATTTGATCCGTCTAATTTGTTTCTCAAGAATGCTCACTAACTCCTAATTAGTTTCCTGTATATGCTTACATGTCAATAAGAATATTTAGTCTACCTTTAAACTTTGTTTCCTCAGGGAAAAAAAGAGAACTAACATCAAGGACCTACTGTGATTATACAGACATTGTGTTAAACACTTCGCATTACAAACTTTTTTGGTCCGCATAACAATCCTGTTTTTTGTTTTATATATACATACATGTATACACATACATGCACACACACTCATTTAAAAAATAAAGACACAGGTTAAGTCACTTTATCCAAGGACATAAGTTGGAATGTGGCAAAGCTGGAACTTAAACACATGCCTACCTCACTTCAAATCTTTTTCTCTTTATAGTATCCCAGTGAAAGAGTGATGGGGATAGGAGTCCTCAAAGCATCAACCATGCATGAGTGCAAGGAGAATGTAATGACTCTAAGTGCTAAATTGAATTAACCATGTTCCATAGCTATCATGTTGACTTTAACAATTTAATGATGTAAGACAATGGACATGAATAACACATGAGAAAGATGCTGTTATAAACATATTTTAGAAATATTAGACTATGTACTTACAAAAGCAGTAATATAGGGAGAAGAAAAAACAAAAGGTACTACAAAACAAGGGAAACACATCTTAAAATTAACTTAAAAAAGAGTCACTGAGAAAGGATTGATAGGAAGGGATTTTCAGAAAACACAAATGGCCCTCTGAAGGCGGTCTGAGTATACAAAAGGATTGAAGGCTAAAGATGCTGATGACATAAAATCCATCTCAGGATAGCAGGCTACATTAACTTGATATGCCTTTTAATTTAAGGATAAGTAACTAAGAATAAGCCTTCTGAGAAGAGAAAACTATAAATTGGTAACACATATTCTCATTGCTATCTATCACTTAAAACACCTATTTGTAATTTAAGAATTTTTATTTTCTCAGGCAGTTTTTATGCCAGAGAACTGTTACTTACAATAAGGTTTTACTTTTTTTCTAATGACTTTCTTTAGCTATATAGCAAGTCATTGTTGTAATTTAAAATATTGATGTAAAACAGAGAAATTAATGGTAACTCATTCCTTCTTTTAACAACTAGAAATTCTAGTAGACCATGTAGTGAGCATCACCATTTTTATGCTGGGCTAATGCTCTCATCCCGATAAAGATGAATAAGGAGGCAGTCATTGATCACAAGCAGCCAAACCATCCAGCAGGGAAGGCAATGTGTACAAATGCATACGATATCCACAATTACTATAAGATGCATTTCTCAACTGGGGTTGAGAACTGCAGAGGCTATGGGAAGAAGAGATCAATGTGATTCTGGAACATCAAGGAAGGCTTTATGAGGTCAGTGGATACAGCACTGTTTATGGAAAAGCGAGGCAGATGACCAGAATTCAAGCTGTTCTCTCATCGCCTGTCTGATATTGAAATCTCCATATATCACTTGATTTTTCCATTTATAATAGGAGAGTTATAACTTTTGTCTTACAGGTGAATTGTAGATCTAAATATAAAAGAAAAAATGATTTAAGAAATCATAGAAAAAAATGTTATGACTTTGGAATAAGGATTTCTTAAATAGACTACAAAGGGATTAAGAAGCTCTTAATCTTTTTTTTTTTTTTTTTTTTTTTGGCTTCATCAAAAGACACCAGTAAGAGAGTAAAAGAAAAACCTGACAAACTAGAAAAATACCTGAAGATATTTGCAATAATTTGGAAAAATAGACTAAGTCCAGAGAATAAAAATCTCTTATAATTGAGTAATAAAAAGACATTAAAAATGGTGAAGTCTTAACAGTGAACATTGCAAGATAGCATGCCATATGCCTGAAAGGTGTTCAACTTTATTAATTATAAGAGAAATGAAAAATAAAGCATAATATGAATTCACCAGAAGAGCTTAAATGAATACAGAAAATTCCAAATGCTGAGAAGGATGAGGAGGAACTAAAATTACAAAGCCAGATAGTGTTAAGTATAATCTGTTAAAAACCACTATGGGAAAACTATTTGGCAATTCTTAATAAAAGCAAGCATAAGCTTTCCCTATGACCCAGAAATTCCATCACTAGAGATATACCTGCATTAATTTTCCATTACTGCTATAACAAATTACTGCAAACTTAGTAGTTTAAAGTAACACAAATTTATTGTCTTACAATGTTTTGGATCACATGTCTGAAGAGGTCTCACTGGGCTAAAATCAAAGTATTTTGTGTTTCTTTTGGAGGCTTTGGGTTAGAAGCTGGTTTTATGACCTTTCCAGCTTCTAGAAGCTCCCTAGAAAATGGCTTCCTAACTCCATCTTTAAGCCAGCAATGTTGG
Organism: Trachypithecus francoisi; assembly: GCF_009764315.1. Classification (NCBI taxonomy): domain Eukaryota; kingdom Metazoa; phylum Chordata; class Mammalia; order Primates; family Cercopithecidae; genus Trachypithecus; species Trachypithecus francoisi. Next base: position 71,216,594 of record NW_022681473.1, on the reverse strand, counting down.
AATTTCTCTCTGCTTTCTCTCTCTCTCTCTCAATACATGTACATGCATGCGCACACACACACACACACACACACACAGAGAGAGTACTAGGAAAGGGAAAGGTTTTCTGCTTTTAAGGACTTAAGTGATTAGATTAGTCCCCCGAACAATCTAGGACAATTTCCCAATCTCATAGTCCTTATATTTCTTTGGTTATGTAAGGTCACATTCAGAGGTTTTAGGAATTAAGAAGTGCATATACTGGGAGAACCACTATTCAGCTACCAGAGTACCCAACAGAAATGTGTAGCAGTGTTCATCTATGTTCATAACATATATTCCTCACCTAAAACTACTAATACTCATCAACATTAAAATAGATAAACAAATTCTGCTATATTCACACAATGAAATACTGTATATCAAATGAACCTACATCAAAAAGAGGACATACTTTATTATTCTATTGACATAAATTTCAAAAACAGGCAAAATTAACCAATGCATTAGGAATCATGTTGGGGTTACTCTTGGAGAGGGCGTAACTTATGATTCAAAGAGACCGTGGAGTTTCTGAGATGATAAAACTAATATGTTCCTTTACCTGGGCACGGGTTACATTTGCTGAATTTGCAATTATATATAATATTATATGTTATATATTTAAATATTACATTAAAAAACTGCCTGTTGACTTCACAGAAGAGTAGAATAATAATCAAGTGATATAATGTTGAGAATTCTTTATCATCATATGCTTTTTGCCAAATGTTTTACTGGTTTTTCATTCTCACATAGGCCATAAGATAAGCATTATTGTCCCCATTTAACAAATAAAGGGGCTAAAAACTAGAAGTGTTCAGTAGCACAGATAATATCAGTGCCTTGATTTAAACCAGCTTTCATACTTCATAGCCCTTGAATTTCTTTCAGTGATGTCTGGACCAGTAGAATCTGCTAAATCTGCATAATTTTTGGAAAGGAGCCTAATATGGGGCTATTTAAGAGTAAGCACCAGAGAGTCTGGATGTGTTATTTGACAATAAAAACACAAAGAAAGTCCAAGTCATAAAACAAATCCAGTTCAGTTATTATTCAAGAATTTTAGTGACTAATGCCTATAATCTCAACTGTTTCAGAGGCCAAGGTGGGAGAATCACTTGAGTCCAGGAGTTCTAAACCAGTCTGGGCAACATAGTGAGACCTCATCTCTACAAAAAATAAACAAAATTAGCCGGGTGTGGTGGTGCACACCTGTAGTCCCATCTACTCAGGAAGCTGAGGTGAGAGGATTGCTTGAGCCTGGTAGGTCAAGGCTGCAGTGAGCCGAGATTGCACCACTATACTCCAGAAATTAATAATAATAATAATAATTTTAACATGGACAAAATGAATTTTGTTGAGATGTGAAAAGATACCAAATATAGGGAAAGAAATAACCTATTGAGTTTATTTGCTTGAGAACTTTACATCTATTTTCCACATTTTTTGGCCTAACCACCTAACACTGTTAAGAACTCACACTTCTCACAGAGCATATGTTCCTAATAGAGTTCTCACCAGGTTAAAGGATATATTATCCATGCACATCTTCCACATTCCAGTGGTGAACTTCCTGAAAGAGAATCATCTTTGGGATTTTCAAATGAAAAATCAGAATTCCTTGGAATTTTTAATTCTAAAAATCATATTATTCTTAAAATACTTACAGTATCTTTCATATTTTATATTAATTGTCTACTGTTGTATAACAGACTGCCCTCTAATTTATCAGCAGAAAATCAATAATTTTTTTTTTTTTAAATCTAACACAGATTTTGCAAGTCAGGAATCTGGAAGTGGTTCTTCCCCAGGGTCTTTCATCAAGTTTGATGTAAACTATTTGTTGAAGCTATAGCCTCTGAAAATTTAACTGGATATGGAAGATTTGTGCCCAAGCTCATTTACATATTTGTTGACAGGAGGCTTCAATTTCTGGCCACATGGGTATCTCCTTAGGGTTGTTTACAACATGGCTTTTCTGCACAAGTAGTAGAATGGAAAGAGAGAAAAAAGAAAAGAGAGAGAGAGAGAAAGAGGGAGAGTAGGTCCAGTAACTTTTATAACTAATCTTAGAAGCAGCATACCACCACTTCTGCCATATAATCTTGGCTTCACAGAGCAACTCTTGTACGTGGTAGGCAGGGACTACACTTGTGTATTCTGGGAGATGTGTATACTGGGAAGCAAAGCAAAGGGGTGTATACTGAGAGGCAAGGATCACTGGGAACCATCTTGGAAACTCTTTAGTCATTATTATGGATATGTAAATAGTTGTGTTTACAAGGAACTATAGCCTATGCCAAATTTTCAAACACTGGAAAACACCGGCAAGCATTATTAGGTAGTGTTTGAAACATGTAACAGTTCTCCCAACTAGATAAATGGCACTACGCAGACTCACATGGTAAAGAGGCCACCATACTGACACATTTGGCTTCCAAAACCTTGACCCCCCTTCTTCTTTGGAATAGCATTCATAGGATTTGTATAAGATAGATTAAGCATTTATATTTGTTAGTTTTGTTTTATTTATAAGAACGATTCATCATTAAACAGCAGACAGTACCAGATACTCATTTATAACACATTAGCTAGTTACATACTCCTATTCTGCTCCTAGAAATATTGATTTTGACCTTACATTCCTAATGTCAATATGTCCTGCTCTTACTTTTTACCTGACATTAAAGGATTTCTTCAAACCTGTAATATCTCAATGTCACTTGTTATTCTTTAATACTCACAAGAGAATTACAATGGTTTTTGCCATTTTTTTTTTTTTTTTTTCAGTTTCTTCACTTAATCCTCCTAGGGATTCAGAAAAAATGGACACATTTCCTGAGAAATGCTGGGAAGGAATTCTTATACAGAAACACTACTGCTCAGTTAGTTATTAGGTTAAGCCTGACAAACTCAGTTTGAGTTATTTAAACTGAGGCATAAATCTCACATTGTTGAGGTTTATTGAGCCAGCTTGTCACCATGCATGGGAAAAACAGGAGTTACAGCGGCATTTGTGTTTGTTTTGTCCAAAGTGGTTCTCCGGAGGTTTAGTATTTGTACATTTTATTTAAAAAGGGGAGTGGTGGGAGTGGCAGCGAGACGAGATTGCGTACTTGTGAGTCTATAGCTAGTGCCTAGGAAATTTACATCTTACATAAGATAAGGTGAACATTTGAGGAAAAAGGGAATGCAGAAAGCAGATTTCTGAGGGAAGGGTGAAGGAATGATTAATCTCATCTCATCTTTGTTCTGTACATAGGAAGATAAGCCACTATCCTTTTGAATGTGCTGATTTCTACTTAGCCCTTAAGGAAGAAAAGCCTAATAGTTTTTAGCAATGGAGAAAGTATAATGAGGATCATCCAGTCTCCCATCCTGCCACAGCCCTGAACTCAGCTTCCAGAGTTTCTCTGCAGTTTCCTTGGCCACGGAGTGGCTTAACATTTTATTTTTATTTTTCAAGCCCAAACACAAGTTTTTCAGAAAATATAGAGAACACTCAGTTAAATTTGAATTTCAGAGTAAATTATATATATATATATGTACATACCATGCAATATTTGAGACATACTTATGTTACCAGTCACGAATCCACATGGGTCTGCAGCAACCTCAATTCTTGCCCCCTCAGAAGAAAGAATTCGACTAAGGAGGCATAAGGCAGGAGAGACTGAGGCAAGTTTTAGAGTAGGAATGAAAGTTTACTAAAAAGTTTTAGAGCAGAAACTAAAAGAAGGGAAGCATACTCGGAAAAGGGCCAACGGGGCATGTGAAGGTCAGGTGTGGCTTTTGACATTTTGACTTGGAGTTTTATATGTTGGCATACTTGTGTCCCTTTCCCATGATTCTTCCCTTAGGGTGGGCCGCCTGCACGTGCAGTGGCCTATTCACACTTGAGAGGAGGGCATGCACAGTACGTTTAAGAAGTTATGTGTATGCCTACCTAAGACTTTCTTCCCTTTTCCAGTGGAATGCACCCTGAAGGTCATACTCTGTTATTTTTTCTCTTAATGTGCATGCTGAGTTCCTTTTGGGAAACTGCCTCTCCCTGGGGCCTGTGACCAATTATCATTTTTAGAAAGGCAGTGTGACAACTGCCAAATCATCACCTGATGATTGCCTGACATTCCTGGTGGGTGCGGGGAGGCCCTCTCCTGCCCAGCTCATTTCTTACTAGCTACCTATTATAACACGCATACTTGCAGAGTATCCCATCTCCCCTGATTCTTTCTTTGTGGTGAGCTCTCTGCATGTGCAGTGGCCTTCTGGCACTTGGGAGGGTGAGCATGTGTAGTGTGTTTACTGGAGTTGTACACCTGCTCACTTGAGACCTTCCTCCCTTACGAGTCAAATGTCCCTGGGGGGTCATATGCCAGTTAAACTCTACCATTTTGCCTTTTAATGTGCATACGTGAGCTCACTCACCCAACTCCTGACTTCTTATCGGGAAGCTGCTGATCACCAGCATCAGGTACTTCTGTCTATTGGGAGACTGCCTTTCCGTGGCTCAGGCTGCAATCAATTATTATTATTATTATTTTAGAAAGACACTGTAACGACTGCCGGATCATCACCTGGTTACCTGACATTTCCGGTAGGGTGAGGGGAGTCCTCTCCTGTTCTGCTCATGTCTGACTAGCTACCTAGTCTGTTACAAGTTATATTTAAAAAATGATGTTTATATGAAAATCAAATTTAACTGGACATCCTGTATTTTTATTTGCTTAATCTGGCAACCCAAACAGACCAGCATCCTGAGACAATGTGATATACATTTACAGTAGGTTTTTCTTCAAGTTGCATAGTCTACTACCTTCTAGTGTTACACTGTCTTTAATACTTGGATTAATCTTTTTTCAAGTATTTGTCCAATTATTTGATCCTTTGAAACACAGTATTACTTCCTCTGGATCCTATACTAACTTGTGTTGGTCTCTGAATTCCAGTTATTTTTAATTCCTTTTGACAAGAACTGAATCCTCCTGTGTCCACAATCACTCACCGGAGAATATAGTGGACAGGAAATGTCATGCAGAACTACAACAAAATTCTTGACTCAGTAAAATCCTTCCCTATTCAATTTTTTAAATTACCGAGTACTGTCCACTAGGTGGCACTATGCCTGACTTTATTGCACAATCTGATCACTTGTTCTGTTGGACTTAGAATGATCTATCTAAACTCCTTTTTGGTTTGGTTTTGTTCCAGTTTAAAAGGAAATTTTAGAAAGTTTAGAAAGATCCACCTTAGTCAGCAGGGATAACCTGGTCTCAGCAGTCTTGTTCTTCCTCCAACCTTTCTCAGCTATGTCTCGTCCACTTTTATGACATCAAAAAAAAAAAAAAAGAAAGAAAGAAAAAAGAAAAAAGCCAAAGAGATATCTGTACGAGTTACAATGGGGTGGACCAGGAGGCAGTCAAAGTAAAAGTATAGAGTTTGTATTTTTTTAGTTAGTAATTCTAGACACTTTCCCAATCAAAGGTCAAACTTGATTATGCTGAAACCAAAAAAAACAGCCTGAGTACTTTGAGATTAGGGAAGAAAGCCAACACACTTCTTACCACTGCTGTCATAAAACTTGCAGTCAAGGGGAGAAGGCAGCTTCCCACCTCAAAGACAGGACCAGAGTTCAGACTGCAAATGTGACCCCAAACAGTTCTTCAAAGGAAAAATGTTTAGGCAAGAACAGCTTGCAGAAGTACAGGTTCAAATTTGGAAAAGAGAAACAGAGATCCTGAAAGCAAGACCTGCAAAGGGTTTAGATCATTTCATACTTCAGTGGGAAAAAGACCTCAGCAGGGCATTTACATGCTGGTAACAGGGTTTGTGTACGGAAAGAGAAGGTCCATTTAGAGGTTGATATACAAAGCTTATATTCATTACTTTTCCATTGCTATGTTTCTCATAGGTTGCAGGCCCTGGACATAGGGATCTGTCTGGAGAAACATTTAGCTAGTAAAATATATTTAAAGTATAGATTCTAAAGCCAGATTGCATAGGTCTAAATCCAGTTTTGTAATTTACTGTCTGTGTGGTCTTAAGAAATGTATTCCTCTTTCTACGATGCTTCATCTGGTTCATGAGAGGGCTGAATGGATTACATAGAAAAGTATGTGGCACATAAGAACTAAGTATTAGTTGCTAAAATTATTATTGTTATTATATTTGTTATTTAGTCCATAGGAGCCTCTTATGATGTGTCCCTGTGCAGTGGGAATATAAAACAAGCCAAAGGGAACTCATTCTTCTCAAGTGGACAATATGTGTGAAGCAGTTAAGAGCTTTACTTCCAACATCTTTAGTGTTTATAACCATCAAGAAAGGTAGGTAGTATTGTTACTGGAAATGGGTCTCAATCCAGACCCCTAGAGAGGGTTCTTGGATTTTGCACAAGAAAGTATTCAGGGCAAGTCCATAGAGTATAGTGAGAGCAAGTTTATTAGGAAAGTAAAGGAATGAAAGAAAGGCCACTCTATAGACAGAGAAGCCCAGAGGGCTGCTTGTTGCCCATTTGTATGGTTATTTCTTGATGATATGCTAAACAAAGTGTAGATTACTCCTGCCTCCCCTTTTTAGGGTAAGGCATAGTGTAACTTCCTGATGTTGCCATGGCATTTGTAAACTGTCATGGCGCTGGTGTGAGTGTAGCAGTGAGGACGACCGGAGGCCATTCTCGTGGCCATCTTGGTTTTGGTGGGTTTGGGCTGACTTCTTTAGTGCAACCTGTTTTATAAGCAAGGTCTTTATGACCTTCATCTTGTGCTGACCTCCTATTATTTCATCCTGTGACTTAGAATGCCTTAACAATCTGAGAACCTAGCCTAGTAAGTCTCAGCCTTATTTTACCTAGCACCTATTCAAGATGGAGTTGCTCTGGTTCAAACACCACTGACAGTATCATCCCCATTTGACAGATAAGAAAACTGAAGTTTAGAAAGGAGAAGTAACTAGATGAAGGTTCCATAGCTAGAAAGTGATGGGGTAAGAATTTAAATACTACTCTGTCATATATGAAAGCTTCTGTTTTATTTAACACAGCTGGAAAAATTCTCAAAAAGTAGGCATTTTAACTTTTTATGGCCCTCAAAAAGCAGATGGTGGTCTTCTTGTGAGGAAACTAGTCTCAGACACACATTTATTCCATCTTTCATTGTTATGGCATTCCCTGGTGCTGGTTCTAAAGAAACTGGCTGGTTGAAACTCCTGTACAAAAAATGATGGCAGGAGTGCAGGTGGAGGGAATTAAAAATGGCCCCATTAAGCCATGGTTGCTTCCTTTCTAGCTCCAGGGAATATAAAGGTGTAAAAACGAATTAGACAATACGACAAAGATCTCACAGATACGTTTGTAGCTGACAACTTTATTTAACAAAAACATTTGGACCTTCCCATTTTCCGTATGGACCAAAGCTTTGCTCTGAATGCATATCACATAGATATTCAGGATATTATTAAATCAAAAGATTATATAAAGTACTGAAATTGGTAATAGAGCTTTCAGACAGGGATATATATAATCCCTAGAAAGAGACTTTTTTTTTGGGTCTCCCATTAATAGAATCATATTAAATGCCTAGGGCAGAAAGAGATGTGAGAAATTGTTTAAATTTCCTTTCCTTTTATGTAGACAATTCCAGTGTTTTGTTTTAAATGGGTAATTACATATCTTAAGTCAGAGTTCGTTACATCTTTGTTCTTCATTTGATAACTTATAAATGAGACATGTTTAAGACAGAATATACTCTATGACATTCTAATAAAGCATTCATGGGCTTCCACTCACCACTGTTGCTGCTGCCGCTGCTACTGCTCCTAACTCTCCACATTATTAAATTCATACTACATGCTGACTTTTGCTGGGTACTTTACTTAGGTGAGTTGTCTCATTAGCACTTGTAAGAGCCCTACAGGTAAAGACATTGAAGCTTAGATTGTTAGAAGAGTCTTCTAGTAGAATAGTTCATCTTTTAGGCTCTCTGAGAGTTGAGTTTGGGCTCCACTAAATTACCTAAAAATTACTCTGGGTAATTTGACCCACTTGAATCCTCAACGCCTTCATCTATTAAATGGAAATAATAGTGTTTGCCTCATTGGGAGAGTTGTTATAATATTGAGTAACATGTTAAAGAGAAAGCACTATGCACAAAGAACAAATGTTACTTATGATTGCTTAATGTGAAATGTGACCTGTCTTAGGCCACGCAACTTTGATGTAACTAAGCAGAGGCTACTAGCCCACAAAAATTGGCTAAATGATGTCTGGTAACAGTATGCTAGGCCTGAAAATATTAGAGTCAGTTGTGTTAAACCATAAACTATCTAATCAGAGTAGAAATCTTATTGCATCTTGAATGGGGATGAGGGATCAAGTCAAACCCAGAGAATTGCAGGAGTTGAGGAGAAGGTCATGTAAGGGCACCTGCTCTTAGAAGGCAGCTTGAATCCTCCCTGCCTGGTTAAGCCCCTCATAACATCAGAAGCTATTACTAATGAACAGATCCCTGACACTACTCATATGTTGGCATTTGATATATATTGCATCTTTAACCAGAAGAATTTTGCTTATTGTTTTCATGTCTTTCCAAAGAATAAATCTTTACTGAATAATGTTCACATTTAGCAAAATAAAGGATTATATGGAGGAGCAAACTATTTTTTGCAAGAATTATTAATATTTATTTGGGAGTTTCTCTTAGCAATAACCATACATGTGAACATAAATAGTTTGATGTGTTTATGGCTGTATAGATAGTACATTTGCATGTTAAGTGTATATCTGTGTAACTATGTGTATGTAAATGGGTTGACTGCTAGTCCCTTATGCATATGCATTAGATTTCTATTAACAGACTTTTTTCATAGCTGTATGTTTATTATGCATATTTGCAATTTCAAACAGAATTTATATGAATAACTATATTTTTCTTAATTATTACATTTCGATTATCATATCATTACAATTTGGTATATACATAAGGAACTTGAGGCTTAGGAATTTTAGGTGACTTATCTCAGATTATGTCTGTATATGTTCATGTATGTACAGTGGAAATGAAATCCTATGGCTTTTTAGTTTATGCTACACGAAGCCTCTCTCACTCATACCTTACTATTTTCACTCAAGTTAAAAAACAAACAAACAACAACAAAAAAAACTAAGTCTCTCCCTCTCTGTCTCTCTCTCTCCCCCTCTACCTTTCTCTCTGTAAAGTGTGTAATTAGGGTTTTTACAGAATAATAGACAGTCTTATGACATTCTTGTCACATGCCTATATAGATATATGTAAATGTATGTATAAAACCACATGAAATCTATCATACTTTGTTTTAAATCAAAGCTGAAATAACCATCTAATTTAGATTAGCATTAATTTAACAGTCATTTATCTATCACATATATCATGTATTCTGATAAGGTATGACCTTATCAATAAAAATGCCACTGTCTCTAATGCTCAGTAATACTGAGCTTTGTTTCATATGCTTGTTGGCTGCAGGCATGTCTTCTTTAGAAAAGTGTCTGTTCACGTCCTTTGCCCCCTGTTAATGGGGTTATTGGTTTTTCACTTGTAAATTTGTTTAAGTTCCTTACAGATGCTGGATATTAGACCTTTGTCAGATGCAGAGTTTGCAAATATTTTCTCCCATTCTGTAGGTTGCCTGTTTACTCTGTTGATAGTTTCTTTTGCTGTGCAGAATCTCTTCAGCTTAATTAGATCTCATTTGTCAATTTTTGCTTCTGTTGCAATTGCTTTTGGCATCTTTGTTATGAAATCTTTGACATTATTTTACCAATAAAACAAACCTGCCTATGTACCCTTGAAGCCAAAATAAATTTTTAAATGTTACTCTGATGACATAATTTTGATAGTAAAGTAATATTTAATGTGCTATAGAAATATAGAGCATGAAGTGGCTCTTTGATGACTTTTATCATGATGGCTTTAGGGGACTGGATTCACCTAATATATTTGATCACAAACAAATGGCTCCCATTCCCTTTTAATAAAAAATCCATGACTAAGACTATTTAGTTCAGATAATATATAATCTACCATTTTTCCCTAGGATACTCTATATAATTCCAAAGGTGCTCATTAAATGGTGGTGAATAACTGTTTATTATCTACAGTTGTTAAGTACTCAAACGCTATATTACCATATATTAGCATTGAGCTAAAAGGTTCATTTTAAAGTTTATAATTTAAATTCTTTATTTTTATAGATGAGGAAACTGATACGTGATGTGAAATTAATTCACCAAGGTCACAAATTCAAAGAGATCTCAAACTACATTAATATGAAAGAAACCAATCTGCTTGTCAAAAAAGAGCAAATGATTCCATACTTAAAGTATAAAGAAATTTGATTCAGTTAAATTCAAAATTTAGCTGAATACTATTAGCTTCTTGATTTATAATTTTAATGAATTATTAAAATAAATATAATAATCATCTATTCCTAACACTACTTATCTGATTTTTGCAAATGTCTCCTGTGAGCATTTGTATTTACTTTTGGTGAAATTTAGATCTATGGGTGTTAAAAGCATGGAATAATTTACCTGACATATAATATGTGTTAACTATAACAGCGTTACTCATTGTACTGACTGGAGTCACTAATTTATGTAAAGAATGCTAAATAAATGATACTGACAGGGAAAAAAAAAAGGTTGTGAGGCTGAAGAATAGCAACACTATTTACTAGTAAGAGTATTAGCTCTGGAAGTTTCCTTTAGTGACTTACTAGAATCAAACTCTATAATATATCTATGTTTAATGTCTGCCAATGTCTCTATATACAATATTAGATATCTTAGATATTGACAATCGCTATTCCTGAATTGAAGTAGCTTTTGAAGTCCAAAAAATTGTGCCACTCAATACAAAGCTTTCAAATGATAAAACTAATACTCTAGTTAAGAGCAGTGTGTAGGAGGGATAAATAGCCTTAATACAAAAGACTTATAAGAGATCTCAAGGGTTGTTTGCAAGGTAATTAATCAATCATATGCATGTAGAAGCACTTCTGAACACTATTTAACAACATAGCACTTAACGGCTTTGAATAATTTCCTGCAATCAATTTTAAAAGAATCCTTATTACAGTATTTTAAATTTTCACACTACAAAATAACAAACGATTCTACAGAGGCTTAACTTTTTTAAGCAATAATTTAATTTATTTTTTATTTAATTTTTTTAGAGGTGGATTCTCGCTATGTTGACCAGGCTGGAGTGTAGGCATAATCATAGTATGTTGCAGTCTCGAACTCCTGGACTCAAGTGATTCCTACCTCAGCCTCCTGAGTAGCTGGGACTGCAGGTGCATGCCATCATGCCCTGCTTTTCTACTTTGGTTTTATTACTGGTACCCATCAATCCATTCAATTTTGGAAGTATAATGAAATTCGATTCAAATTAAAGTTGCAATGTGTCTTTTCCACTGAGTATTACAAAACAACTGAATGTAATTTAACTACAGTACTGACTTGCTAACTAAATCTTTAAAAAATTAGATATTTATCAAAGCACAAATGAGTTTTGGATCCCAGAAAAGAGTTTTGTATTTAGAAAATAGGAGAGAAGTAGATTTTAGGTTGTTTCAAAATATATAAGAGGGACTGACTTTACAAAAAGAAATGGAAGGAGGCATAACTTGAAAGAAAGACACACTGGGCAATTGTTTCGAGAATGGTTTTATTTCCATTATAGTTTCTTACACATAGGTGGCCATACATTAGTAGTTCTCCCTTTCCTGGGAATTTAAACATAGTAAGAATTCAGTAATCTCTATTAAATAAATGCACAAAACAGACATAGTCACTATCATTAAAAGTATTTAAATATAGATGAGGGAATTGATATACATTATATCAGGGCCTTTCCTGGCAGTCACATCCCTGCTAATTGGCTTCTGAGAAACAATAACTTTGCCATTTCCATCTGTGTTAAACAGAATCTTACTGGTGCTATCTTAGCCATCTTTCCTGTGAGGTTAAGATTTTTATCTTGAAGACAAGGAGCTCTTGATAGTGAGCAAATTTATTATTTAGGTTCAGGTAAGATCTCCGGCCACCTAGAAAGCTGTGAATACACACACGTACACACACTCCACTCATAATATACAATGGTACATGCAGGACAAGTAGGGAGGTTGGAGTGAGTCGAGATCACAGCACTGCACTCCAGGCTGGGCAATATGGTGAGACCCTGTTTCAAAAAAAAAAAAAAAAAATTAAATGGGAAAAAGGTAGGGAAGAATGGGGAAACCACACAATCACTGGTTCATACTACTGATGAAATCTAACTTGTCGGACATTGAGAAAAACCAGAGTTGAAAATTGTTTTAAATAGAAACTGAATCTTCTCTCTGAAATCATTATCTTGTCATTATTCTATGTGGTCTCTGGTTCTGAATTCTGGAAAGTTTTTCTTTACTGTTTATCCTCCATGGAGACCTGAATTGACTTTTGGAAAGAGAGTGTGTAGCATTCACAAGCTGTGGCTTATCAGTGAATTTTTGGGGATCTGTGGACTGTTTTCTACTCTTGGGTTTTTTGGGCAATGCAAATTCCCTAAAAAACTTCTGAGCCACTTAATCCATTTGCTTTCATTGGCATCATGTTAACATGTAGTCCATCAATATCACCAGAATTCTCCCTTAAACGCAGGTATCAAATCTGTATATTTCTTTGCTGTTTTAATTCCATGTCCTTTCTCCTTCATTCTTAATCTGGATTTTGCCAATAACTTAAGCCTGTTGTTCAATTAATAATTGTTACTACGTCTCTAGTACTCAAAACATTTTAAATACAAAAGCAATGAAATAATTTTCAAACTATGCAAAGCCCCCAATTTTCTAAACTCTTTCTAAATTCCTTCTATTTAAGCACTCAAAGCAGCCAACTATAGACAAAACTAATCCTTTTCATTTAATGTCTTTCTTAAAATGGCAAATAATAGCTATTACACACTAACAATTTGGCTTTTTGATACCTTTGCTCCGTGAGCTATGGGCTCATGGGAATTTGGTCTGCTTTTCAAACTCTTATAAGCAAAAGCTTTACCAGGTATTTTACTTCTGAATTAAATGAGACTTCATTTTTGCAGGCTCCTATTCACACTTCCTTGTAACCTACCAATGCCACATAGTTTATAGGTTTGCTGTGGCAACACCTTGTTTCAAAGTGCCAATTTCTATATTATTTAGCAGAGGATACTCTGCAATAATAAATAGATGAAAAATGTATAATGGCTCAAACAGTAGTCTGAGGTGAATGTTTCTGGTCTGTAGGCAGTTCTTTTCTTTTCAGAGACCTGATTTCATCTGACTCCCCATCCTCTATGTTCTTTCCATAGAACGTGGGCTGAGATGATGGGGTTTTCTAAATATACAATCATGTCATCTGCAAACAGGGACAATTGGACTTCTTCCTTTCCTAACTGAATACCCTTGATTTCTTTCTCTTGCCTGATTGCCCTAGCCAGAACTTCCAACACTATGTTGAATAGGAGTGGTGAGAGAGGGCATCCCTGTCTTGTGCCAGTTTTCAAAGGGAATGCTTCCAGTTTTTGCCCATTCAGTATGATATTGGCTGTGGGTTTGTCATAAATAGCTCTTATTATTTTGAGATACGTTCCATCAATACCGAACTTATTGAGAGTTTTTAGCATGAAGGGCTGTTGAATTTTGTCAAAGGCCTTTTCTGCATCTATTGAGATAATCATTTGGTTTTTGTCTTTGGTTCTGTTTATATGCTGGATTACGTTTATTGATTTGCATATGTTGAACCAGCCTTGCATCCCAGGGATGAAGCCCACTTGATCATGGTGGATAAGCTTTTTGATGTGCTGCTGGATTCGGTTTGCCAGTATTTTATTGAGGATTTTTGCATCGATATTCATCGGGGATATTGGTCTAAAATTCTCTTTTATGGTTGTATCTCTGTCAGGCTTTGGTATCAGGATGATGTTGGCCTTGTAAAATGAGTTAGGGAGGATTCCCTCTTTTTCTATTGATTGGAATAGTTTCAGAAGGAATGGTACCAACTCCTCCTTGTACCTCTGGTAGAATTCAGCTGTGAATCCATCTGGTCCTGGACTTTTTTTGGTTGGTAGACTATTAATTATTGCCTCAATTTCAGAGCCTGCTATTGGTCTATTCAGGGATTCATCTTCTTCCTGGTTTAGTCTTGGGAGAGTGTAAGTGTCCAGGAAATTATCCATTTCGTCTAGGTTTTCTCATTTATTTGTGTAGAGGTGTTTATAGTATTCTCTGATGGTAATTTGTATTTCTGTGGGGTCGGTCGTGATATCCCCTTTATCATTTTTTATTGCATCTATTTGATTCTTCTCTCTTCTTTATTAGTCTTGCTAGCGGTCTGTAATTTTGTTGATCTTTTCAAAAAACCAAATCCTGGATTCATTGATTTTTTGGAGGATTTTTTTGTGTCTCTATCTCCTTCAGTTCTGCTCTGATCTTAGTTATTTCTTGCCTTCTGCTAGCTTTTGAATGTGTTTGCTCTTGATTCTCTAGTTCTTTTAATTGTGATGTTACGGTGTCGATTTTAGATCTTTCCAGCTTTCTCTTGTGGGCATTTAGTGCTATAAATTTCCCTCTACACACTGCTTTAAATGTTCTCCTGTTACTGTATCAAAGAATGTGGATCTCAGCATGATAGAAATAAAAAGGGTACTTTATTCTGGTAAAGATACGGAGATGTTTATCGACATTGTTTTGTTGTATTTATCACTGATTGTAAATTTTAGTGAAAGGATTACTGCTTTTGTATTGATGGAAACCAATTTTATAGCTCTGGCTTTAAAACAATTCTATTCAGTTTTGTTGAAATGTAAAATGATATAAATGAGAAAAAAGGTATTTCTATAGTAACTGTAAAACCCAAAGATGATAATAATTTTTAAATTGACCTAGTATCATTGTCAGGCAAGTTTGGCAGGACAAACCTGCAATATTGGTTACAGGACATAAAAAGTGAGGGATGGTGAATTCTTTTTTTTTTTTTTTTTGACACGGAGTCTCGCTGTGTTGCCCAGGCTGGAGTACAGTGCTGCGACCTGGGCTCACTGCAAGCTCCGCCTCACGGTTCACGCCATTCTCCTGCCTCAGCCTCCCCAGTAGCTGGTACTACAGGCGCCCGCCACCTTGCCCGGCTAGTTTTTTGTATTTTTTTTTAGTAGAGACGGGGTTTCACCGTGTTAGCCAGGATGGTCTCGATCTCCTGACCTCGTGATCTGCCCGTCTCGGCCTCCCAAAGTGCTGGGATTACAGGCTTGAGCCACCGCGCCCGGCCGGTGAATTCTTAAGAATTGTTTTGGGAAAAATGCAACCCATCAGGATGTTTTCTTTTCTTTCCAGGGTTATGCTTGTAGTTAGTTAAAAACAGCTGTTTAAAGAACCTAAGGGGAAAAAATGTTTCTATTTCCTCCCAGAAACTGAAATATTTTCTGATGACTTTGTGTCAATACGATGAAAGAGGAGTTTTTAATTCAAACATAAAACATGCTACCCTCTAATCTATGAAAAATAGAAAAATATTATTACACTTGACTTTTTTTCACTCAATTTAATCAATATTTAAAGCACCACATGTGCCAGGAGCAGTGCTGGGTAATGAAGACATCAAAATAAATTGTTGGCAAACAGCAACTCCTCAAACCTTTCTTGGTTGGAGAAATAAATGGATGTCTTCTTCTAATTGAATTAAGTATTTTACCCCCACTAGATTACTGGCTTCTTAGTGGTAGCCCATAGTATCCACGATCATTTTTATATCATCTAGGGAATTTAACACATGATGGGGTTTACATACATAAATGTAACTCTTACATGCGTAAATGTATGTCAACTATAAGTGTTAGATGAATTATTTCTTGGATTATTTTTATTGTACAGAAGCACATGTCAGTAAGAGGGTAAAATATTATTCCTGTTCTTCTATCACATTGTTTAACCCAGTTGACTATTTGAGAAAAATAAATTTAAAACATTATTAAAACAATATTTAAAACAGTATTCTTAACTTTATTAAAATGTTACCAGTGTTAACATTTCAGTGTAGAGGTGACTCTGCAATTAGAGGCACTTCATATTTGTAAGAAATTATAGCTATACAGCATCATAAACAATACTGAATTTAATCTTTCTCACACATTTTTTTCTTGCTTCTAGTAAGATATTAAATGGTTTGGAAGTAATTAAGTCCAAGCCAGTAAAGAAAGTCTCAGAGAGAAAAAGATATATGGATATCATCTGAGAGGAAGTTAGCATTAAAAATTGCCATCAGCTACTTAGATCTCTCATGTCTGAGAATTTCTAAATATCCCTCAGCCTATAGCATTTACAAAGCACTCTGTGGTTTACAGGGTTCAAACAGATTATCCCATTTGAAACTCTCAACACTCATGTGAGCTACTTATGCAGTTATTTTACTATTATTCTAATTTTAAAGATTATAAAAGTGAGGTTCAGAGAAGTTAAGTGACTTGCCTAAGACCATGTAGCTAATAATCAATGGAATCAGTTTTATAATCAAGCTCTTCTCAACTCTTGTCTTGCTCTCTGCCAACTATACTATGGTGACTATATAAAGGAATAGTTTACAAGACTCAAAATACTCTCCTAAAACCAAGTAGATTGTTTAAAAATATTATCTAGAGTAGAAACGTGGTATACCAAGATAAACAACAGGTATGCATTTGGAAGGTGAATATTATAGGCCTAGTATATATTTTAGTGATGCTTCTAACCAGAGGGAAATCACTTAATCTCAATTTTCATATCTATAAAATTGAGATGATAGTGACTTTCCTACCACATTCTAAAATTGCTGTAAAAATCAAGGAGCTTTATAAACTACAAATCCTTATGTAATAATGGAATATTATCATGAAGTAATACAATGATAGATGCAAAGCAGACACTACCCCAGATTTCGTGGTTAGATACTCAGCTTGGGATTATACTGTAGCTAAGAGACACAAATTCTAGCCTTGGCTCTGCTACTACTTGGCTGCATATATTTAAAAAATCTCCATAACCTTTGTATGTTTCTTCATCTGCATTATTAGGCTGAACTGGATAATCTCAAAAGACTATGTTGAACACCCAACTTCCTGTGTTGAAGTTCTGTGATTCTAAGTGAATCCAACCATTCTCTTTGGCTCAGACTCCCTGATCATCAACAGAATAAATGGCAGAGACAGCTGGCTGGGGTTAGAGGTACAGTCTCTGGCCACACAATAGAAGACAACTAAGGAGACCATACTGCCATCAAACAGATGATAGGGCTCTCATTAGCAATGTGCTGAAGCCAGTGACATCCAGGGACAATTGCAGCTGGCATTATTCTCACATTAAGATGGATGTTCAATTAGTTTGTCTGTGCTAGCTTAATCTGAACTCATCCTCTGAAAATTCAAGGATGCTCTCTTTGTTTAATAATCAGAGTTTGGGAAATAATCATTAAGCTCATGCTTTGCGGCACATGTACTATGTGGATAATTGCACACTATTGCAATGGTAAAATTAAAAAATTAATAGTACTCACCCTTCTGTTCTGGAAGGAGTATGAACTTTAATACCATGGAGTTTTGTGTTCAGGACCCCATCTGTTGCTTACTAGCTTTATCTTTCATTTGCCATTGTGTTCACTGATTAACACTATACCTGACAAAAAGTAGATGCTCATTATGTACTAATGAAATAAACAGCCTTGGGATTTTTATGTATTGTCTCTGTGCCTGAGCTTCTTCAAAAAAAATGGGAATAATAACACTGAATTTATAGAGTGGTTGTGAGGATTAAATAGGATAAGAATAGAAAGTCTTTTTCATGGTAGGGATGCTCAAAAAATGTCCATTCCCTTCTTTTGCACAAACTTTCCTGCAATTTTTAATTCTGGTGTGGGGGAAGTACTGATGACATTTATCAGCACATCTTCAAAAGTAAAATAATCTATATAATAAATTATATCAGGAAAAGGAGCATTAATTCAGACTGAGAGATGAACACAATGAAAAACAACAACAAAAAAATGCAAGTAACAAAATTCCGCTGAGGTAGCCACTCAGCAGAGGGACACATAAATAAGCCAAACATGGTGGAAATCCCATATGCCCTGCTTTCCCTGCTGACCACACTGATGAGCCACATCAGATGTGATGAGCATGAACACTTACAGGGATGGCTTAAGATAGAAGAGTACACTGGATCAGAGTTACAGAGATGGCTTTGAGAAAGATCTACAGCACTAATAAGACAGAGCTTTTTGTTTGTTTTGTTTTATTTTAATAAAAATAGCATTAGTTAAGAAGTAAAGCTTAGAGCTCAGAGTCACAGAGATACAAGTTCAAGTCCTACCTCTTTCACTTATAAGTTGTGAGAGCTAGGAAAAGTTATTTAATTTCTTTAAGCATCAAATGCTATAATCTAAAAAATAAATATTAAAATACTGACCTTGCCAATTTGTTTTGAGAATTAAATGAAACTATATACCCAGTATATCACACAGACAGACTACTCTTCATCTATCCTCAATGTCTACCATAATGCCAGAAAGCTTAATATGTAGTAGGCACTCAATGTGTATTTTCTGGATACATCAAGAGCCGCTAAATTAGTAGTTAATCAGAATAATATCACCTCAGAGCGAATATACAGTGACTTAATGTATACTCACTTATAACAATAATTGTCATATAGACACTCAATAAATGTTCCCTTCCTTTGATTTAGTGGAAGGATTATTAGAAATATATTAAAAATTTTAACTATGACCCATAAAATTAGCATCAACTAAACTTTTGGAAGTCAAGTTGATTAAAGCAAATAGGAGTAATTTGGAAACCATAGTACATACACAACACTCAACAGTCAGAGAAAATCTTTGTGGTTCTATTACTAGTTGCTTAGAACACTTTATTGACAAGGTTAGCAGGGCTTCATGAGCATGTGAACAGTGCATTTGCACTGGGCCAGTGTCTTAGTCTGTTCTCATACTGCTAATAAAGATATACCCAAGACTGGGTAATTTATAAAGAAAAGAAGTTTAATGGACTCACAGTTCAGCATGGCTGGGGAGGCATCAGGAAACTTACAATCATGGCTGAAGGGGAAGCAAACACGTCCTTTTTCATATGGTGGCAGCAAGAAGAAGTGCCTAGCAAAAGCAGGGAAAAACCCCTTGTAAAACCATCAGATCTCATGAGAACTCACTATCACAAGAACAGCATGAGGGTAGTGGCCCCCATGATTAAATTATCTCCCACTGGGTCCCTCCCATGACACATGGGGATTATGGTAGCTACAATTCAAGGTGAAATTTGGGTGGGGACACAGCCCATGCCCTGTAACTGTTGCCAGCTTCCACTCAGGGAGCCAGTTTGATCACATGAGTGGGAGGGTCTGCATTCTTCCATTGTGCTACACTGCCTGATTCAGTCTGGACACGTGTATGGGAAAGCTTATAGTTGGATACATACTCTGCAGCTTTGTGGACTGGGCAGGGCAGCAACCACCCCTGGCTTTGTCTGGCAATGCCCCTGCACATTCAACAGATGTCTCATCTTGTCTTTTCTACCCTCCCCTAATCTGGGTACTGAACACTTCACCATATGGAGGTTTCAATCCCTTGGGCATCATCTGCCTACCCTACATTGAAGAAGTGGGCTCTTGTGAGGAGGTGATTGATTTCCTGCCTTCAACCAGAGCCCTGCATTTGTATTTTGCACAGAACCTCAAAAATTATCCAGCTAGTCCTGAATGTCAGACAAGTAATATCCATGAGGCCAAAACCAGCAGAAATATTTTCTAATGTGACTAAGGGTGGTCCCCATTGTGAATACACACCTAGACATCTGAGACTTCTCTGAGCATGGAGCCTCTATATCTGTCTATGTGTTTATCTACTTAACATCTTTACTTGGAAGCCTGAAATAACTCAAACTGAAAATGGCCTAAATAATACTTATGATTACTGCCACCCTACTCTGCCGCTACCTCCAATATGGTTATTCTCTGAGAAGCCACAATGATCTCATTCCATTTTAAAACTGAAAAACCAAGTTGCACTCAAAACTTGTATCTCTCTCACCACCCCCATATCTGATCTATATCAATTTTGCCTCCTAGATTTTACTTCTAAAATATCTCTTGAATCCAGCCACTTATATTTGTCCTTGAAATCATCATCTTAATACAAACTCCTATACTTCTCTGATTTAACTATATCTACTCTCTTGTCCCTTGCAAACAGGGTAATTGTTTTCCAATGCAAATCTGATCACATTTCCCCCCTTACATAAAGCTCTTCATGGTTTCTGATTTGTCTTAGGAAAAAGGAACAAATCTTTAACCTGGCCTCCAAGGCCCTGCGTGGTTTATCTCCTTCCTATACCATCAACCTGTTCACACATTATTCTACTTATTACTGCCTATACTTTGGCCACACTGTCCTTCCTTAATTCCTTTGAATGTATATGCGTTCTTGCTGGCTTTGTCTCACTTACCTCCCCAATCTCCTAATCAACTCCAAATTTTCTTCAAATTGCAATTTATTTATTGCTTCTTTGGAGAAGGCTGCTCTGATCTCATATTTAACACAATTTAATATGTCTTGATAATAACATATTTTACATTTCTATTTATATGTGTGACTCTTTGATTAATGATTGTCTCACCACACTAGACAATGGCCAGGTATGTTTTCTCTCCAGGGTTCTCACAGTGAATGGTATATAGCAGGTATTTAATAAATGTTGATAGAATGAATGAGTGTTTATGGGTTTCTATCATGTGTTTTTCTTCAATGTACTTATAGGACAAGCAGTAAACACAGCTTCTACAATCCAATATGTGGCATGACTAAAAGTCATAGGTTAAGGCTGTGTTACTTTTGGAGAATTGTTTAGTCTTTTTAGAACTTAGGGGTCCTTAATAATCTGAAGACGTTGTGGAGAGCAGCCTGCTGATGTTATTTGACATTTAACAGGGGAAAATGTTCAAGAAACATCACTTTGCTTTTTCTTTGTATGTTCACATCCTTCCTGTGTGCACGTGTTGTGTGTGAGGGGTATGGAAACCGGGGACCAGTTTTACTATTATTGTTATTGCTATTCAATTGTTATTTTTATTTACTTGGGAAGTGCTGTACATGTTCATGACTCAGGATATTTTTTAGAGTGCAAACTGTTTAGCAGATATAGTAAGGGTAAAGATGGGTAGCCATGCATGCACATGTGTGGGTGAATGTATGTGTGTTTAACATTTAATTTGCCTGTTTTTGTCTTTGTCTTTTTAGGAGAAAAGTGTTTCCTAGAAAATCTGCCACCCCAAAATGGCCCTGGTCAACCAGTCCTACTTGTAATACTTTTATTGTTCCCTTAGGGTTCACTCTAGCCCTATGTCATTTGATTGTTTTTGAGAACAGCCAGGTTGTGGCCTTGTCTCTATTTCCAGTCTCTGGAACTATATGATCAAAGTTGATTGTCCACTTTGTCTATTTTTTTTTTTTTTCACAAGATTGCAAATAGTTTGAATGTAAGAGCAGTTTCTGTTTAAAATTATCTTCCCTAGGACTTTGTCCCCAGATTCTCAAGTTTTTGCTGGATGAATGACCAAATTAGACCTGTATATACCTAGAATGTAATTCCTTGGGAGTCTCTTCACCACCTTACATTAGCACTAACCCATCTGGCAAAGCATACCTCAGGCCACTTCAAGGAGATGATTCAGCCTGCCCTATGACAATTTTCTTCTTGATCCACTTATGCATGGGCCAGACATTAGGACATTTGTAAGACAGAGCATTTTAGAAGCTCAGTAGGGTTGGGACTTTTTCTACTCCCAGCAGTAGTGTTCACACATGGACTTTGGAGTCTTGGATTCAGGAAACTTAGGTTGAAGCCTTGGCAATGCCATCTATTATTTCTGTATATTTGAACTAGTCAATTATCTTCAATATTTAATTCTTCATCAATGAAGTGGAAATAGTAATAATAAATTTACTTTGCTATTTTTAGAATAAAGTGAAATATTTTAAATAAAACCACTTCATAAAGTATAAAACATCTTCTTACGCTAAGTATTTATTTTCACTTAGTGAATGACAAGCAGTTTCGTTTCTAGACTAGACTACAAAATGACTTCTTATAATATGATTAACAAATTTCTATTCTTAAGGGAATTACTTATTAATGATCATATACGAGGAATTTCTGAAAGAGATCAAGGAGAATTCTGAGTTTATAATTTTAAAATATTGAGTCTAATATGGGTACACATGTGTTATATGATGATATTATCATAGTAGATTCTATATGTTTCCAATGTTAAAGTTTAAAAGATAACATTGTCTCATTGGGTCATCAAAGCTTACTTGAGGTAGAACCTAGCTTTATAGTTGAGGACATGGGAAAACTCGTAAGAGGACAATGAAAGTTTCATCTTTCATTTTTTATTTAAGCGCAACAAAACTAGCCAAGTGTTTGTAGCAGCATTACTCATTTCATAGAATACAGAGTCAAGATAGCTCTTCTAAGTTTTGTGGAAAGAAAGTTATTCAAATTTTTATAATGCTTTCATTAAGATACCTTACTTATCTTTAAATGATTGTCTTCTTCACCTGGGTTCCAGGAATCATGTTACTTTTTCTCAATGAAGTTAAAATGAGTGCAGCTGGCCGGGTGCGGTGGCTCAAGTCTATAATCTCAGCACTTTGGGAGGCCGAGACGGGCGGATCACGAGGTCAGGAGATCGAGATCATCCTGGCTAACACGGTGAAACCTCGTCTCTACTAAAAATACAAAAAATTAGCCGGGCGTGGTGGCGGGCACCTGTAGTCCCAGCTACACTGGAGGCTGAGGCAGGAAAATGGCGTAAACCCGGGAGGCGGAGCTTGCAGTGAGCTGAGATCCGGCCACTGTACTCCAGCCTGGGCGACAGAGCGAGACTCCGTCTCAAAAAAAAAAAAAAAAAAAAAAAAGAAAATGCATGCAGCTATTATTGCCATTTTTAAATTCAAAATGGAAATCAATAGTCTTGATAAACCCAATGGGAAAATCTTTAAATAATTTTTCTGCAGGTAAACAGAATACTTTGCCCAGAGAAAATATTCTACTGATAAAAGCCTCCCTTTATTCTGATATCGATGCCTATTATCTTTTTCTCTCTCCAAGCGGAAAAAGAAAGATAATCAGAGAAGGTGGTTACTTGGTGTTTTTGAGAGAAGAGGCTTCTCACTATGAAAATTTTAAGAATTTATATGAAATCAGTACATAATTAATAGTTGTCGACAATTTATTGATATTTCTGAAATCTAATATATTAGAATAATAGAATTAACCATGGCAGCTTCTTCTAAATCTTTTCAGCATATTGTGTAGTATAGGTAACAAGCAAATCAACTGTGTGTAATTATAAGACAAGAATTTAATGAATTTAATTATTTTATTGAACCTAGACACAAAATTACTCGTGTTTGTCCGTTAATGTTAAAAGAATGTGACTAGTAAATGGGATTGGAAAAATCTCCTTTAAAAATAATTTTAGCCTACTGACTTAATCATGAGATTTTTCCAAACAGTAATTATATATATATTTTAAATTGACATGGCAGTATAAGGTGATGGTTTTTAGGGAAAAAGAAGTAGCTCAAATTGTGCTTTACAACGCATTTTGATGTTTGCTGTGGGGCTAAATTGTATGAAACATTTCTGTTGTCTCCTGCTTATTTGGATTAAAAACATGGTCTCTGGAAATTTCCAAATATGTGTTGAACAAATCCCAAAACCTGTTTTCTCTATGTTGATACCCTTTAGATACAAAGAGAAAAGAAGTAAGCATTTGAGAGGATTCCACATGCCTGTTACTCTAATCATTCATACTATGTACTCTCTTTTCATTCCTCAATAACCATAAGAAGGAAAAAGGGGTTAAGATGCATTGGAAAATTATTATTTGCTAGGATTCATAGAGAAATTATTCTATTTAATTATTTTAATAATCATAAGGGGTATGAATAATCCACATTTATGCAATATACAACTGAATCTCAGAAGCTTAATGACTTGTGCCAGGATTCACAGATTGAAAGTGAAAGATACAGGAATCAAAAGTAGGCCCTTCTGATATGAAGTCTCGGGCTTCTACCTTTATATGGCAGCTGCCAGGCAGGCAAGAGTTACTCCCAAATAAGTAGATGCTTGGAACACATTTTGAAACTCCTTTCATTCATCCAGGTGATTTCTTTAGATACTCTTCCGCAGACATAGGCAATAATCAATGAAGTGCTATGATGAGGTATGAGGTATAGGGAAAAATCTTGGAAGAAAATCTAATATTGTGGCTGGGACAAGTAAATGCAAAGGAAATTTGTTGAAAATTTTCCAGTCTCTCTAGAAGGATGAGTTCACAGCAGGAGGAGAACATAAGGTAATTGTCAGATTATCTTCCTGTTATGAAATTATGGCTCTGGTGGATGGAGAAAACCGCATGTTCCAGAACAGGATGGAAAGTCATGCAGTACCTCTGGGGCATCTACCATGTGTTCATAATAAGAAAGGGAAATGGCATCGGCATTAATAAAAGTAATTCTAGCTGCACAAACAGAAACTTCTAAATTATTAGTGGCTTAAAACAATATACGTTTAATTTTCACTAATGTCACTGTCTGATGCATTGTGCCTAGTCAGTAGACATTCAGGGACCCTAGTGTCTTCCTAATCCCACTCTCTTGGAGATACTAGGAGCCCTCTCTATTCAGCCAGAAGATAAGGAAAGATTTCACAGCAAAAGCAAACTTGCTTTTTAAACATTTTGGCCAGAAGTGACAAGCCTTAATTCAAGTTCTATCTTATTGGCTAGAACTAATCATATAGCCCCAACTTAGATATACAGAGTGACAGGAAACATAGCCCATGTTTAAGGAGCCACTTCCCCACAGTAGCTACACCATGGAAGGGCAGCAAGCATTGTTGGGTGTCATGCTGCCTTACAGTGTCTCTTAGTAGCTTCTGGGGAATATTCATATGCATGGAACAATCAGAGAAAACTAAAGAGTCTATTGCTAGCCAGGTGCGGTGGCTCACGCCTGTAATCCCAGCACTTTGGGAAGCTGAGGCGGGCGGATCACGAAGTCAGGAGTTTGAGAGCAGCCTGGCCAACAGGGTGAAACCCCATCCCTGCTAAAAATACAAAAAAATTAGCCAGGTGTGGTGGCTCACACCTGTAATCCCAGCTACTCAGGAGGCTGAGGGAGGAGAATCGCTTGAACCCAGGAGCCAGAGGTTACAGTGAGCTGAGATCATGCCATTGCACTCCAGCCTGGGTGACAGAGCAAGAGTCCATCTCAGAAAAAAAATGAAAAGAGAGTCTACTGCCAAAACTAAGGAGTGAAGGTGAGGAAGACAAACAGGTCAAACAACAAAATCGTGAGGTGTGGACAATGACTATCACTGGAGGAATTCACGGTGTTGTTTGAGAGACGGAAGAAATTTGAACTTTGCCTAGGATGAAGAAAAGCACTAAAATGACTGGATAATACAGGATTAAGGAAGAAACTGACATTTATGAAGCACTTACGATGGTCAAGAAACCTGTCAAACACTTTGCACATGGCTTCTCATCTAACTTTGCAAGGTTGACATCATCAAGTCTTTAATATGAAAAATAACTAAAACGAAGAGAGACTTAAAAACTTGCTCCATAGGCCGGGCGCGGTGGCTCAAGCCTGTAATCCCAGCACTTTGGGAGGCCGAGATGGGCGGATCACGAGGTCAGGAGATCGAGACCATCCTGAAACCCCGTCTCTACTAAAAAAAAAAATCCAAAAAACTAGCCGGGCGAGGTGGCGGGCGTCTGTAGTCCCAGCTACTCCGGAGGCTGAGGCAGGAGAATGGCGTAAACCCGGGAGGCAGAGCTTGCAGTGAGCTGAGATCCGGCCACTGCAGTCCAGCCCAGGCGAGAGCGAGACTCCGTCTCCAAAAAAAAAAAAAAAAAAAAAAAAAAAACTCGCTCCACATGGGTGGTGAATAAATGGCGAAACTATATCTCAAACTCAATTATGTACAAATACAAACCTTGTATACCATGAACAAACAAGGTTTAATTGAATTCTCTCAAAAGGCTCTGTTCCAGACACGATTGGACATGATTAACATTTTACTCCAACTTTCTAGAAATCATAAAACTTCAGCTATGATGGAAGAGGATCAGGGAGGGCATCTTATGAGAAGATCTACTTGAATAACACCTCACACTATGAATAAATTCTACTCGATAATTAGTTGAAATCAGATGATTGTAGAGAGGGGTAACAGAGAAAGAATTGAGGAAGACAGAAAGTCCTAGCGGATATATAATGCCTACTAAATGCAAGAAACCCTGCCAGGCATATACTATACTAGATTTCATTGAACCTTCATATAACATTTGTTAATGAACCTTCACATAACATTTGTTAATATTTGTTAATGTCCTCTGTTTTATATATATGAAGAAACAGAGACCTACAGAGATTATACAACCTTCAGTGTTACATGCCCAGGGAGAGTCTGAGACTGAATTTGATTTCACATTTGTCTAACTTAAGCTTTCAGGTGTAACATGATGCTGTAGTGTAAAGAAAAGCCAGAAAAAAACAAACAAACAAAAAAACAAACAAACAAAATAACCACGAAAGAAATGTCTGAGCATGGAATCTTCAGATGAAGAAAGAGAACACAGGAAGAATAGGGAGAAGAGAGAGGACATACTATGTTTTTTCTTCTCTTTGGTTTCAGTTCTTCAGCTCAGTGGAAGAATGTAGAGGACAAAGATTATATTTACTAAGAAATAATAGATTATGGCTAAAATGTTCAAACTCCAAATATTATGGGCAATATTTCAGAAAAAAATAAAATTTATATATCCTGTAGGTATAAAAGCAAAGCAAAGTATTTTAGTTTTAAAAATGCTAATGAACAAATTAGAGAAAAGTAGTTGGGTGAGGAGTGTTTAGTCCTGGATTAACAGCAATAGCACATTAGCTAGGTGTGGTGTTTCGCTCCTGTAGTCCCAACTATTTGGGAGGCTGAGGCGGGGGGGTCACTTGTGAGCTATGATCATGCCACTGTAGTCTAGCTTAGGCAACAGAGCAAATTTCTTTTAAAAATAGCAATAGCACGAAAAATAGTTATGGATTTGGTTGACTTGAGTAATAAAGTAGAATTAAAAGATATCTATAAATTTTGACTCCATTAAGAGAACCATAATGACAAAATGATGGGAGATGTGGTCTCTTTGAATCAGGAGCCTTATCTCTCTTATTCATCACTACATTCAGCAGGACACAGAATGTGTCCTGGAGTCCTAGTTTAAGCACTCAAAAATATTTGTTAAATGAGTGAGTAAGTGAGTAAATTATATTTAAAACTGATCAGGTCACTCAAGGAGCTCATGGAGATGTTTTTTGTTTTGTTTTGTTTTCATTTTTATGAGTTTAAGCCAAGAGAGGCAGACATTTATTCATTTATGCTACAAATATTTATTGAGCCTCTAAAATATTTCAGATATTCTACTAGATATTTGAGATAAAATGATGCCAACATAGGGTCTGTTCCTCATGGAGCTAATAACCTTATGGACATTCAGATGAAACAGTGTCTGTAAACTCTAGCTATATTAGAAGAAAAGGAAGAGAGCTCTTTAGGCCATAGAGAAGTGTATTTTAGGATATGTGGGTAAAAAAAAAAAAAATACCTTGAGCTATCTGAAATGACCTCATGTGGGGAGAAACATATAATCACACTTGATCTAAAAATCATAATTATGTATAATTCATAGAAATTATAGGAAGGCAGCAGTTGACTTATTATTCATAAGAAAACTTTTTAGCAATTATTCTTCCCTGAAATGAAAGTTTCTGGCTCCTAAAGTGAGATATCTGTCAAAGATGATTTTTGGAATGGTTGAGCAACCATCTCTAAAAATACTAAAAAGCAAATGCCAAATTGAAAAAGGAATATAATCTATTTGAGTATGTGAACTATTAATTACAACTATGTGGTTGTTATAAAATTATTTTTAAAGTGTCTTGTGTGTTTTTCTAAGTATTTGTGAAAATTTAACTTGGTATTAGCAGTGGTAGTTTTTAGTAAAGGAAACGTGGGAGGAGAAAAGGAAAGTTGGGTAGAACAAAAAGAAGCTTGCAATTTTGATTTATGAAAGAGGGAGATAAACACATCATAATTTGCACCTTAATTTTTGTCTGTTTGATCAAATTTAGAACAAGAATATTGAAGTCATTATACATCAGACAGATTAGAGATATGTTCTAAATTTTACATATGTATAGTTTCTGTCAAGTGGTACACTGCGAGAGATTTTTCTGAGCAAAGCAATGCTTAGCATTCCCTCTGATTGCAGAGGGATTTAGGAAATCCCATCTGAAATATGGAGATTTCTCAGGTTAAATTGGGCTAATATGTAACTAAAGTTTATGTAAAAGTTTCCCTCGAATCATACAGATTCTCTTTGCCTCTCGATAAGTTTGACAAATGTAGTACATCAAAATATAGAATGGTCCACTTCCATTTGAATGCAATGTTTGGTACATCCTTATACTCAACAATTATTGTTTGTTGATCTGACATTCAAATTTGACTCTTCTTTGTGTTTAATCTGGGAACCCTATTATCAAGCAGTGTTTTATAGTGGAGCAGGCATCAAGAGTTATTACTAGTTGACTTGAAAATATAAAAATGTGAAATTTCTGTGAAATACAGATGCTTTCTTTCTCAGACTTGTTCTAGGTGTTAGAAATAAAGAAACAAATTTAAAATTGTTCTTTCCTTATGGATTTCAGCATCTAGTAGTAGTTGACAAAGGTGTAAACTAAAATATATAAACAAAATCAATATTATAGGTACTGTGAGAGGGATATGAATGGTGTAGGGTGGAGGTAACCAAGGAGGATGAGTGCGGGCTTTGACCTGAGAGGAGTTGAAGAGGCTTAAAGAAAGGTTTTATAACAGAGACAAAGTTTAATTTGTATCTGAAAAGACAAATTGGTCTTGAGCAGACATGCAAGATCGACTTTAACAATTATTGAATTTAATTTTTTTTTTTTTTTTGAAACGGAGTCTCGCTCTGTCACCCAGGCTGGAGTACAGTGGCCGGATCTCGGCTCACTGCAAGCTCCGCCTCCCGGGTTTACGCCATTCTCCTGCCTCAGCCTCCCCAGTAGCTGGGACTACAGGCGCCCGCCACCTCGCCCGGCTAGTTTTTTGTATTTTTTAGTAAAGACGGGGTTTCACCGTGTTAGCCAGGATGGTCTCGATCTCCTGACCTTGTGATCCGCCCGCCTCGGCCTCCCAAAGTGCTGGGATTACAGGCTTGAGCCACCGCGCCCGGCCCTGAATTTAATTTTTTTATTAAAATCTACATTATGCTACCAGTCTACAAAGTGTGGCAATAAATAAAAACCTTAATATTGCAAATCAGTGCTCTTTCACTTATAATAGTATAAAATGTGTGCTTTTAAACCTGTATTATTTCTATAGCAAATGTAAGGAATTAATTAAGTGCTTAGGACTCCAAGCAGAACTCAAATAGATAGTATCTTTAGGACAAAAAGCCAAACCCTTGCTGAGTGAGTCAATAATATATTAATTAACATTGTGATCTAGCATGCTGCTGTCTATTTATTGGTCTTCTCATAAAGTATTTCATTTAAATTTATTGAGATGTATTATCCTTGTAGCCTATAACAAGCTATTAAAACAGTGCCAATGAACAAAATAATTATCTAAAACCATGGCCACCAGCTGAGCCAGAGGCTTGACTGGTTAATTGTCTGGAGAACAGTGGCTATGACAAGATGCCTTTATTTAAATTTCTTACAACCCTATGCAGAAACTCAAAGAAAATCCATTTGCATACTATCAGCCTTGTGTTGGTGACTGTGTGGTGAATTTAAAAGAAAGATATAGTAGTAATAATGGTAGCTAATCCAGAGATTTACAAAAAGACTTGAAAAAACAGGTGGGCAAGGAGAAACCAACTGTTATGAAGAACCTACTATGTGCTGGGTTCTTTACATATATCATCTTACATAACACAGATAGATGCAGCACTATAGGTTAATAAAGTTATACATCTTTTTTATGTAATAGTGGATGTAATTGGTCCTGGGATATTAGGCATCTGGAAAGGGAATATATAGCTCAAAAGTAGTAGTGTTGAGATGTTAACCAGAATTATTTAGCACCAAAGTCGAAACATTTGCACTCTGCCAAGCTATATGTAGGTTCATGTAAGTTCAGTATTAGGGGTAATAATTATTATCATATATTTATTTGAATTACTAAAAAAATGACACAGGCATTCCCACAAAGTAGCAAGGTGGTTATTATCATATATTTATTTGAATTACTTAAAAATGACACGGGCATTCCCACAAAGTAGCAAGGTGGAGTGTTTTGTCCCTAAAACTTTCAAAGCAAAGCATTGCCAGCTGTACATCAAAGAGCCTAATTCTATATTGAGAGCAAGTTTGGGCAAAAAACCATTCCCATTTTTTTCTAATTATATTCTTCATCCTAGTCTTTGGCCACCTGAAATTACTTTCCTGATCTTTAAAACACCAAACACTTTCAAGAGTGTGTGTCTTTTCCATAGTTTCTTCTTCTTAGAATTCCTTTGTGTTTTATGGGATACTTTTTCCTCAAGGCCCAATCACCCAGTTTTTGACTACTCTTAACAACTCGGCATCTAGATAGATTCAGTGGCCCTCTTTTTTTAAAATTTTAATTCACACTGTTTTGAATATATTTCCTTATAGTTCTATTATAATTCATTAGAGATATTATATGTGTCTCTACATCTAGATTATAAGCACCCAGTTCCTTGGGGATCAATAGGAGGTTATTAACAATCTTTAGTCAGAGACAAGATGAAAGTGTTCATGGTCAAATTTGAGAAATTAAAGGTTTTTCCAGGATTGCTTCATAGATTCCAAGGACACAACACCCCAATCCAGAGAGCCAGTGTCATTACACACTTATCTAGAATATATCCCTATGTATGTCTGATCAGATTCCTTAAACGTGCCTTCTTTATGTCTAGCTTGGGAGCTTTGTTTACTCTTATCAAGAACTTTACTTTGCTCTTTTACTACTCTAGAATACTCTACATAGAGATGACAAATAGACTTTATAGAATATTAAAATGGTTGTTGATAGCCACCTGAGTGTTATATTAAAAATCATTTTGACTCTGTATGTGCTAAAGATCACCATGTTCTATCAAAAAGCATCTACATACAGAAAAAAACAGTTGTTTGCATATTTGTTCCACATTAGTGATCTCCATGCTGTGTCTTGCATTTTCTTTGTCCAACGTTCCCTCCACACTATATTCTTTTGATTAAGAAAAAGACCCAAATCCAAGTGCAGAGTCCTGATAAGATAAGTAAGCAACAACCAGGAGGGGACCACAGGGTGGGGAGAACAATTGTTCTGAGAAACAGCTAACCACAAATAACCTGTTTGTACAACATCTTCTTCCCAAATACCTCATTCCAAGTGTAGCCCAAGCAGCATGATCAATTTGCATGTAGCCTCTCCAGGATAACCCTATACAACTTCCACTTCAGCCCCTCTCTCTGGGCAAACAGCCTTCTCTCTGGTGTACTGCCCATTGCCCTCTTTCAATGAATATTTATACTTTCTCTAATCCGTGCCTTTCTTTACTCATTACTGTCTTGGTAAATTCTTTTACCTCCTACGGCATCAGACCCAGCCAGCTGCACCTACATTTTGGTGGCCTGTACAACCTCTTTTCTATTCTCCCCCTTTTCTCTCCTCCAACTCCAACATCTCTGTGATAACGTCCAAGCCCAGAGACCACCAATGGTCCATGGCAGAGCCTACTCTACAGAGAACCAGAAGGTCCTGGTGGAAAGAGATCTAACTGCCACCACCAAATCAGGTGAAAGTTTAGTTTACTTTCCTTCCAGTCTTCCAGCAGACAGTCTCTAGTATCCCTCTGGCAACTGATGACCATTTGCCAGGGCCACTGCCTGGTACAGCTTAAAGGCCAAAGGGTGAACAGGTTTGTCTGCCTTGCCCAGAAGGGAGGAAGACTCTCTCCTATCCTTTCTGGTCAAAAGTCCCCAATCCTTATATGTGGCGTACTTGGCAGAGGCAGCTAGACCAGGGCAAACCCACACATGCTTTGGGGAACTCAGGCTCCCTCTTTCTCACTCTAAAAATTACCTGTGAAGGCAGCCAGCCATCCTGCTCCTGGCAGTATCACCTGATGTTTGTGTGTTTGTTTTTGAGATGGAGTCTCCCTGTCACCCAGGCTAGAATGCAGTGGTGCAATCTTGGCTCACTGCAACATCTGCCTCCAGGATTCAAGTGATACTCTTGCCTCAGCTTCCCGAATAGCTGGGACTATAGATCCATGCCACTATGCCTAGCTAATTTTTGTATTTTTAGCAAAGACGGATTTTCACCATGTTGGCCAGACTAGTCTCAAACTCCTGACCTCAGGAGATTGGCCAGCCTCAGTCTCCCAAAGTGCTGGGATTACAGGTGTGAGCCATGGTGCCCAGAGGATGGCCTGATATTTTAAGCCAGGTGATGCCTAACAGCACCAGGGTGGTGAGTTCCCTAAACCTTTTCCCCTTGCACCTGGATGGAGCACCCGGTGTAATTCGTACCTGGGCTGCATGGGGTTGATCACCCAGTGTTCATCCAGCAGTAAGGCCCTAGTGCCAGTAGGTGGGATGCCCCTTTGGAAAGCAGATCTCAGAGTCCCTCAGAGGACATAAGCGGTACCCCCTTTCCTTGCCGGGATGCCCCAAGAGAAATAAGGTTCGTGTTCCAGTGGATGGTCTTCCTCAGTCCCAGCATGGAACAAAGCCCTTCCATTCCTTCAGACTTGTCCCTCAGCAGCATTCTAAAACATTGGGATACATTTGACTTTCAGGCTCTCAAAAAGAAATTTCTGATTTTCTTGTGGAATACAGCATGGCCACTTTATAAACTTCCGGATTAGCAATCCTGGCCTCCTGGTGGGCCCTTTGTCCCCAGCACTGTTCTGCAGTGTGACCCCTTCTGTTGCAACTCTTCTAAATGGTCTGAAGTTCCTTATGTCCAGGATTCATGGCTCTCTCTTGGGATCCCAATCTCTGCCAAACCCATTGAATGTGCTTGGCCAAATTCTTTCGCCCCACTGACTCTTTTGACATTAAAATGTCAAAATGACCCTTCTTTTATTTCTTTTACTCTCCTGTTCTCACCTTGCTGGATTGATTGAGGCCATATATTCCTCCCCTGACAGACCTCCTTTACTTTGAATTACGCCTACTCCATCTGCTCTGTCTCCCTCACCTTCCCCATGATATCCCAACCTTGGATGTTATTTTCCAGTGCCTTCTCCTTATCAGGGACTCTTCTCACCTTCATGTCTGTAATCCCCTTTCAGCCTCAGAAAATGTTTTGCCACTCCAGGAGGTGGCAAATGGGGATTTAGGAAACATCAGAGTCCATATTCCTTTCCTAATGTGTGACCTTTCCAAATAGAGACTAAGCTTAGCTCTTTCAGTCAGGACCCTTCTCACTTCATGAACAAATTTGAAGGACTTACTGTTTCCTTCCTCCTCACTTGACAGGACATTTATATTATTTTCACCACTTGTTGCATTCATGTGGAATAATCTGGCATTTGGTCCACAGCTTTTTTGTTTTTTTCTTGAGATTGGGGTCTCACTCTGTTGTCCAGGCTGGAGTACAATAGTGCAAACTCAGCTCACTGCAACCTCCACCTCCAAGGCTCAAGCTATCCTCCCACCTCAGCTTCCTGAGTAGCTGGGACTACAGGCATGCATCCCTATGCCTGGCAAATTTTGGTATTTTTTGTAGAGATGGGTTTTACCGTGTTGTCCAGGCTGGTCTCAAACTCCTGCATTCAAGTAATCCACCTGCCTCAGCCTCCCAGTGTATTGGGATTACAGACATGCATCACTATGACCAGTCTATAGGTATTTTATTATTTTTTCTTTTCATTGCTTCTTCTTTCATTTCCTTGCATCATTAACTTACTTGTCAAATTCATGTCTTCTAGAATTCAGCAGTTTCACCTTCAAGTGATGCTGCAAGTGGGATATCAGTCTCTCCTCATGATGCTTCCTGCCTTTATGAATCTCCCCTGGATTCAGCTGGGTGAACACCAGTTTCACCCTGACTTGTTCCCCTTCTCTAATGAGCTCTTTCCTCCAGCAAGATTCAAAATCCTAAGTCCCACAGCCTGGGTCAATGACCCACATGGTCTCCTGACAGACCAACCATCATAGGTAGGGCCAGCACTATGCCCATGGTCATCAGGAAGTTCTTGGAAAATGAGACCTCTGCCTCAGTGCCAAAGATTTGTCATTGTTTTTTCTGGCCCAAATTTTGTTTTACTTTTCTTTATCGCAGTATATTTAATGTGTACCGACAAACTAGCAAAATCTCACAGATAGTTTTGTGTCTGTCTGCTACATCTTTATCCCCCAATCGACTGTGTGTTCCTTGGGGGCAAAGTATAAAACTAAATGAACTTTTTATTGTCTATCTCCATGACATGCTGTTGCTCACGGAGTAGAAAATAGAGTGTTTTTGTTTTGATTAATTCTAAGATTATGATTCCTTTCTCTACTATGTTTCCCTTGCTATATTCTTCTAAAGAACTATTGCAAATCAAATCAATTCTATTTCCAAACATTTTCAGGTAAGGTGAATCACTAAAGATGTATGGATAAGAATAACTCAAGATTAATAGGACTCAATAAATAATTTGTGAGAATATACGACGGACTTGCTTTGAGTTATAAAAATAACAGTGGCTCAAATGGACAGACAAATAACCTTACTTATTTCTCTTTCAAAATGTAAAATATTTTGTGTGTGCAGTGTAAAATGATACAGCAGCTCTACTCTAGAATGAAATGACAGTTCTATCTACCTCACTATTCCTCCATGGGATTGCCTCATGGGCTAAAATGATAGCTGGGTCAGTAGCCATCACATTCAATGTATAAGTCTGTTCTCACATTGCTATAAATAACTGCCTGATAGTGGGTAATTTATAAAGAAAAAAGGTTTAATTGGCTCACAGTCCCACAGGCTGTACAGAAGGCATGGCTGGGGAGGCCTCAGGAAACTTACACTCATAGCAGAAAATAAAGGGAAAGCAATCACGATTTACATGGCCAGAGCAGGAGGAAGTGAGAGGGGGAAGATGCTACACATTTTTAAACAACCAGATCTCATGGTAACTCACTCACTGTCACATGAAAAGAACCAAAGGAAAAATCTACCCCATGTTTCAATCACTTTGCACCAGGCCCCACGTCCAACATTGGGGATTACAATTTGACATGAGGTTTGGGTGTGGAACACAGACCCAAACCATATCATTCATATTCCAGATAACAGGAATAAGGAAGTGGTGAAGAATAAAATATACACAGAGATGTCTTTTAAAAATTTCCTGAAATCTACAACAGGACAATTGGGCTAACCTACTGGACAGAACTCAATCACATGGTCTTATTTCACAATGGAGGGAAATGTAGTTTTAGTCTGGCTAGCCAATAGCCCTCCCAAAAATTAGTTTTCTATTCCTGTGAAAGACAGTGAAAATAGTTACTGAAGGACAGTTAGCAGACTCTGCCGTAGTGACTCTCCTTTATTTTTGTTTTTGGGTTTATGGGGATGAATAACACATGGAGTTGGCCTTGAAGAAGATTTTAGTCTCCTGGGCAAACTTCAGTCACTAAACATCTATTTATGGCCAAGGCTAGAGTACAGGTGTATTAGTCCATTCTCATACTGCTATGAAGAAATACCTGAGACTGGGTAATTTATAAAGAAAAGATGTTTATTTGGCTCATAGTTCAACAGACTGTATAAGAAACATGGTTGGGGAGACCCCAGGAAAATTAAAATCATGGTGAAAGGTGAAGAGGAAGCAGGCATGTCTTTACATGCCAGAGCAGGAAAAAGAAGAGAGAGGGAGAAGGTGCCACACCCTTCTAAACTATCAGATCTCATAAGAACTTTATAATTAGACAGCATTAGGGAGATGATGCTAAACCATTAGAAACCATCCTCATGATCTAATCACTTCCCACCAGGTCCCACCTCCAACATTGGGGATTACAATTCAACATGAGATTTGGGCGAGGACACACATCCAGACCATATCAACTTGGATTAATAAATTCTCATCCATTTGAATAATGAAACAATATAGAGTGAGAAAAGTGAGAAAAAACATAATTGTGATATTGTATAAGCTGGATGATAACAGAACTCTGTATAAACTATAGTTGCAAATTCAGTGACCGTCTTTGGTGGAGAGGCAAATGAGAGATTGATGTAATACAAGTGGACAGAAGGAATTCAGCTCCTCTACAAAATAGAATGTGAGAAGGACTTAGAGGTCCAAAAGAGAAAAATATCACATGAAAACAGTAGAAAGAAAAAAGTTCCTTATAGCAGATGAACTTTTAGATTGACATTGAACATGGGAAAGATAATTTTTTTTTTTTTTTTTTTTTTTTTTTTAGGCGGAGTCTCGCTTTGTCGCCCGGACTGGAGTGCAGTGGCCGGATCTCAGCTCACTGCAAGCTCCACCTCCCGGGTTTACGCCATTCTCCTGCCTCAGCCTCCCAAGTAGCTGGGACTACAGGCACCCGCCACCTCGCCCGGCTAGTTTTTGTATTTTTAGTAGAGACGGGGTTTCACCATGCTAGCCAGGATGGTCTCGATCTCCTGACCTCGTGATCCGCCCGTCTCGGCCTCCCAAAGTGCTGGGATTACAGGCTTGAGCCACCGCGCCCGGCCGGGAAAGATAATTTAAAGCCAGATGTGGAATTGACACTAAAATTAAGGTAAATTTATGAGTAGGGCAATAGGGGTGATCAAGCCAACAGGAAATATTCTGAGGAACGTACGTATCAACCTCATTTGATTTCAAGCAATGTATCTGTCAGTAAGAACACTTTTGGTTGCCAGCAACAGAAATTCAACCTGAGCTAGTTTAGGCACAAATAACCTCATATGAACAAATCTATTTCTCAATTCACTCTCTATATTTTTTTTTAGATGGAGTCTCACTCTGTCACCCAGGCTGGAGTGCAGTGGCATGCTTTAGGCTCA
Organism: Trachypithecus francoisi; assembly: GCF_009764315.1. Taxonomy (NCBI): domain Eukaryota; kingdom Metazoa; phylum Chordata; class Mammalia; order Primates; family Cercopithecidae; genus Trachypithecus; species Trachypithecus francoisi. The sequence goes on along the minus strand of NW_022681473.1, from coordinate 71,179,356 downwards.
TTGCAACCTCCGCTTCCCCAGTTTAAGTGATCCTTCTGCCTCAGCCTCCCAAGTAGCTGGGACTACAGGCGCACACCACCACACCTGGCAAGTTTTGTATTTTTAGTAGAGATGGGGTTTCACCATATTGGCCTGGCTGATCTCTAACTCCTGACCTAGTGATCCACCTGCCTTGGCCTCCCAAAGTGCTGGGATTACAGGCATAAGCCATCGCACCCAGCCCACTCTTGAGCATTTACTCCATACAGAGCACAGTGCCAGGATTTAGTGTCATGGCAGTGACTAACATAAATATACTGGCATGCTTCAGAGATATTGCAGATTCTGTTTCAGACCACTGAAGCAAATGTGTCAATAATGAATCACATTTTTTTGTTTTGTTTTTCAGTGCATATAAAGTTATGTTTCCACTGTGCTGTAGTCTATGATGTTTACAATAGCACTATGTCTAAAAAGGCACTATACATACCTTAATTTAAAATACTTCATTGCTAATAAATTCTAATAATTACCTAAACTTTCAGTAAGTCCATAATCTTTTTGCTGGTGAAGAGAATTGCCTAGATGTTGACTGCAGATAATTAGGGTGGTGGTTACTGAAGTTGCGTGGCTGTGGCAATTTCTGAAAATAAAATAACAATGAAGTTTACTGCATCGATTGACTCTTCCTTCCACAAAAGTTTTCCCTGCAGCATACGATGCTATTTGACATTATTTTACCATGGGAAAAAATAGCATAGAGCTGTCTGAGCTACATGAAGTATGAAAAATTTATCACTCCCACAAACATGAGTATGGGCTTCACTCATGCCTCCACACCCATGCCAGGGAAAAATTGTTTAAAATTATCTTGTTCCTGACTAGCTGCCTCATCCATTATCTTTATATTTCTGAAATTTATGATACAAAGAACGATGTGTAGCCAATCAATAGCTTATGTTATTCTCATACAGATTCCTGGTAAACAATTTATAAACTGCCTCTTCTTTGTTTCTGTAAAATCCTATGTGTAACTCTGCTAATCTGAGTTTATATTCCAATTTGGTCAGTTCGAATCTATGCTCTCAGTCAGTCACCCTCAACTTTTGCACTTCAGTAAACTCTCCTTGAACTAGATTCTGATCTTTTTGGTTATTTTAGGCTGACAATCCACAGTACAACTTCTTTCAAAATCTGAGATGATTCTCTCAAAACCTGCTGCTGCTTTATCAACTTTATAGGTTATGTAATATTTTGAATTAATTGCTGTCATTTCAACAATGTTCACAGCATCTTCACTAGGGCTAGATTTGAGCTCAAGAAATAATTTTCTCTCCTTATCCATTAGAGGCATCTTCTCTAGTTAAGTTTTACCATGAGATTGCAACAATTCAGTCACATCTTCAGGCTCCCCTTATAATTCTAGTTCTCTTGCTATTTCTACTATATCTGCAGTTACTTCCTCCCCTAAAGTCTTAAACCAAATGCCATTCATGAGGGTTAGAATCAACTTCCTCAATACTCCTGTTATTGTCGATATTTTGACCTTTTCCCATGAATCACAAATGTTTTTAATGGCATCTAGCGTTTGAATCCTTTTAAGAAGGTTTTCAGTTTACATTGCCTGAATCCATCAGAGGAATTATTCTCTATTATTCTCTATTGCAGATATAGCCTTACATAATGCATGTCTTTTAAGACTTGAAAGTAGAAATCACTTTTTAATCCACGGGCTGCTGAATGGATATTGTGTTAGCAGACATTAAAAAAAAACACATTAATCTCTATCTCCATTGTCATCAGAGCTCTTGAATAACATATTGAAAGAAAACTTTTTTTTCTGAGCAGGAGGCCTCAACAGTGGACTTCAAATATTCAGTAAACCATGCTATAAACAGATGTGCTATCATTCAGTCTTTGTTTTTCCATTTATAAAGCATAGGAAGAGAAGATTTGGCATAATTTTTAAGGGCCCTTGGATTTCTGGAATGGCAAATAAGCATTGGCTTCAACTTAAAGTCACCAGCTATATTAGCTCCTAACAAGACAGTCAGCCTGTCCTTTGAAGATTTAAAGCCATGCATTGACTTTTCCTCTCTATCTGTGAAGGTCCTAGATGGCATCTTCTTCCAGTAGAAGGCTGTTTTGTCTACATTGCAAATCTGCTGTTTATTATAGGTACCTTAATCAATTATCTTAACTAGATCTTCTGAATAACTTGCCTCAGTTTCTACATCAACACTTGCTGCTTCACCTTGCACTTTTATGCGATGGCAATGGCTTCTTTACTTAAACATGAAGCCACCTCTGATAGCTTGAAACTTTTCTTCTGCAGCTTCTTCACCTCTGTCAGCCTTCATAGAACTGAAGGAATGTTAGGGCTTTGTTTTGGTTTAGGCTTTGGATGAAGGGAATGTTGTAGCTACTTTGACTTCTATCCAGATCACTAAAACTTTCCTCAGATCAGCAATAAGGCTGTTTCACTTTCTTGTCACTTGTGTGTTCACTGGAGTAGCACTCCTAATTTCCTTCAGTAACTTTTTCCTTGCATTCACAATTTGGCTGTTTGTTTAGTGCAGGAGACCTAACTTTTGTTCTGTCTCAGCTTCAACACGCCTTCCTCGCTAACCTTATTCATTTTTAGCTTTTCATTTGAAGTGCAAGACATGTTTACATCCTTTCACTTTAAAACTTAGGAGCAATTGTAGAGTTATTAATTGGTGTAATTTCAATATCGTTGTGTCTCAAGGAATAGGGAGGTCTGAGGAGAGGGAGAGACACAGGAGAAAGGCCAGTCAGTGGAGAAGTCAGAACACACATTATCAATTAAGTTTGCTGTCTTCTATGGGTACGGTTTGTGGCAAACTAAAACAGTTATAATAGTAACATCAAAGATCACAGATCACCATGACAGATGCAGAGCCCATAGATATGGAGGGTTGACTGTATTCTTAAATAATCTTGTGAGTTTAAGTTTTGCCACCTTCTAGTGACTTAATAAAAAGCCATCATTTTCCTATCTGAAGGCTGGTGTATAGAAGCTAGAATGTAAATTCAAGTTAGTCTGATTGAAAAGCACATCATCTTAATGATCACAATTTTAATATTTAAAAACCATACAACCAATAGAGTGAGAAGAACCTCCAAGCTCTCCATAGATAAGAATGTTCAAAGGAGATTTATTTAAATCATTATTACATTTCCTAATATTGCTTGCTTGTTACTTTCTCTGACAATTTGCCTCTGGTAATGATGAAGCCACAACATGTCCAAGAAGGATAAAGCCTAAGTATAGCACTGCATTTGTTCATCTAGCAAATTCTGAGATCCTGTGTTTGGCTATTTGCTAGGTTCTGGAAATACAGAGATAAAAACAAGTTTAGTGCCTGTACTAAAAAAATAACATTCTGACGGAGATCAGAGAATTCAATAGAACACCAGTACTTTGTGTGTACTGCCATGATGAATGTATGAGGGATATGCAGAGGAGAACACCAAAATCTGCCTGGGACTGGGCCCTTTGCTGTGAGGAGGGTCCAGAAACCACCCTGTGAGAGGTGGTCTTAGGGAGAATCTTTCGCAGATGATACCAGCAAAACCATGGCTCTTGCTGTAAATAGTTTGTGACCCAAAACATTAGATTTTATTACAGTTATCTTTAAAAGCACACTTGTTTAAATGTAGTTTGGGGAAGAAAATTGCCTAGCTCTGGTCCTAAGCTCAGGATGCTCTAAGGCCGTGAATCATTGCCAAAAGCACATGGTACAGGGCCACATTTCCATTTATTTGCTTGACATTTTGCTCCCAAAGGGAGGAACAAGAGTTTTTCCTCATCTTCTTGAAAATATGAAATGCATCAGCCAATTATCTTCCTCAGTCCTTCATCTACACAAAAGACAAGACTAGCCTACAAATTCCCCCAGAGGAATGCCAGTGTGTGCTCTATATTTCATCTACTTTTTGTTTAATGCCCTCATTGAAGGGGAAAGAAATGTTCAATTGTCATGGAAACACATTAAATTCAAGTCCAATTTATTCCTACACAAACTAGAAAGATAGTGTTCACCATCTTTAGAATTATTTCCTTCGCTTTTTTTTAAATTCTACTTTTGATTTTTATTTTATCTTTCTTTAAAAAAATTCATCCATCCAGTAAGCTTTCTACAGTGTTTAGATGGTATAAAGTAGGACCTTAGAGCAAAAAATACTTTATAAAAAGAGATGTGCATATTCATTGTGCCAGAAACTTCACCTTTACTTTTTTATTGTATGCTTACAAATATACTCTGAGGAGAATTTTATTTCTGTTTTACAGATGATAAAATTGAAAATCATAAAGGTGAAGTAACTTACCAAGATCACATACTAGTATGGCACAGACTATGGGGCTCAGGCTTGTAAACTGATACCCATAATCAGCTTTACTCTCTTGGTTTTTACTGAAATCTAAAAATATTCCGTAGTCAATTAACTGGATAAACCCTAGCAATTTTCTTCTCTCTTTCCTAACTTCAAAATGCAAACTTATAAACATTACATTTTATAATTTGCAAAGCACGTTCACAGCCATTGCTTCATTAAAAGTGCCTTACAATCTTGCAAGGTAATTTCTATTATGAAACTCACTTTTGTAGATGAGGAAACAAAGTTTCAGGTGGAAATAAATTATTTTCCAAAATGTTCAATTCTGTAAGTGACAGAGCCAGTACTTGAGTGGAAATTAAGACTATGATCTTGATGTTTATCTGCCTCACTGTGGTGTCTCACTGTAAAGCTAGATTCTATTTTGTTTAGTAAGGCTAAGGAGCTGAGCTTTTGTTAAATCAGACTTTCAGTTATGATAGAAAATACTTGGAAAACTGGGCTAGCCACAAGAATGAGTAAAACTTAAGTGGTCCCTCTCCTCTCCATCCTAAGCATGTGCACACACACTCATACATGAATACACATGCACTCATACACACACATTCTGAGTGTTTTGAATGCTTTCTGAGAAACAGATTAGAAATGGAAGCATGATCAAGGTATCTCAGAGTACTGAGATGTTCATCTCAGCAATTGACTATAGGTTTTCTCCATTTGTTAAATATTCATGTTTTAGAAGATTAAAGTTCTTACAGGGCTTTATTTTTTAAGTTGAACGATATTTCCAAAATCCCAAATAGCTCCGTAATTTGCAAGTAAAATTATACTTAGGTAATAGAAATAATCACTAATTCACCTACTTTAGGATTATAAAGTGTATATAAGGCTTGCCTTTAATAGGATAGTATAATTAAATACCCATTAGTTAATATTACCAAGCTGGATTTTTTTTTTTCCTTCAGAACTTTGTAGATACATGGTGAAAAATGCATTTTGGAAGCAGATGAAAAAAATTGTCTACATTTGCAATGATCATAAGTGAGGTTAATAATATATTCTACTTGAATGAATGCCACCCATTTTTATAAGAGATGCCAAAACATTTAAATTTCACTTTCTCAAACATTTATTGAGCATCATATCAATAGTGGTGTACTAGAGAATAATTATAAAAATAATTACCTAATTAGACATTCACTCCCTCCCCCTTCAAACATCATACAATATAACAAGACAAAATGGCTCGCAAATACGTGGCATAACATTACAGACACTTTTCTGAGGAATGACTGATATATACCTTTCAGTATTTATACCCAGCTTAGAAATGCTGATGGATGAAATGTTGAAGAGTAGTAGAATAAAGTGAGATTTCATAGTAAAATAGGTATAGGTTCTAACAGTAAGTCAGTAACTGAGTCACCTTCCCAAGACTCAATTTTCCTTCTATTAAGCAAAAGACAACTAAACTTGGAAGTTTGTGGCATGGATTTGGAATGTTCTATGAAGTCAACTCTAGAACCTAGTGGACCTCACACTGTAGCCATCATCATTATTACCACTGCTAACTCACGGTTGCTTTTGATGCTGCTGTTTTATTGTTGCTGTTAATTTTATTCATTTTGTTATTATTATTGTTTGGCCTGACCAAGGATAACATTTGCAGAAAGTGCCGAAATCAACACTTTTCAGTGTCATGAAGTTTAGGCTTGGTGCTCTATGTTGTTTTTTTCCTAACTTATTACTGAAATGAAGCCATCACCTCAATGATGGAAGATGAACATTATTTTCATTTTAATATATCTATTTATTAAATATTTTTGACTACGTGCTAGATGTTGCATATTCTATAGTGAGTATAAGATATACATTCCCTGATCTTAAAGGTTTATAAACAAGTTGAAGAGGGTATGATTAATCAAATAATTCCACAAACATATGCTGAATTGCAAATGTGGTAAACATTACCAAGAGTTGTATGTAGTAGATGAAAACTTATAGAAGGTTTTTTTAGTCAGGAAAGAAACGAGAGACTAGCATTCCAGGCAAAAGGAAATTTATATTCAAAGGCCCTCTGGAGGGAGCTTAACAAGTATGAGTGGCAGAAAGAAATTAATGTGACTGTAGCAAAGGAGTAACAGGAGACAATAGAAGGAGATGAGGCTGGAGAATTTGGTACAGACCTTACCACAGAGACCTTGAAGGAAAAGTTATAATATTTTTCTTGATTCTAAGAGAAATGGGATGTCACACCAGGTTTTTATACAAGGTGTGACATGATTGATTTGTATTTAGAAAAGATCACTCTGACATCATTCTAGAAAAATGAGTTGAGGTGTGGGGTGGGTTGGAGGAGGTAGAAACAGTAGTTAAGGCACCATTCACTCAAACTGGTAGAGCTGAATTGTTTAGAATAGCAATATTGTTCTGTATAGTCAGAAGGGCAAACTCAGGAAGATGGGGCCAAAATTGCCAATTTAAAGAGAATATAAATTGGACCTCATGTTACCCAATACAAGCATAAGCCAGCACATGGCTCTGCTACCAAGCTGCTCCCTGAAAACACACGTGTTCTAAAATGTCAGGCCAAGGTTTTAGGCCTTTTTAACACATGATGGCTTATCCTAGGTTTTAACTTTTATTAATTTTTCAATAACTAGATGTAAGTGGAACATCAGAGACTATCCAGAGAGTAAAATTCATCATGGCATAAATGCCATGAATCATTATCCAAATCTCACCAGCAATGCAACTCTATCCAACTGGCTTCTTCAAGCAAATTGTTGAATCTGGATTTATGTCTCAGTTAAAATGTATCTAATCCCTTAAGGAAAATAATATACTATAATTTGTTCAATTTGGGCAGAGAACTTGATAAAAGTTGATCCAGGTAAATATGAATGCAAACATGTGATTATTTAAATACCACACTTAATAGCTCATTCACACATCAGCATAGGAATAAGTTTGTTAAGATTGATATTAGCTATTCATGAAACTATCATATGAAATATTATGGGATTGGGCCTATACAGTTTTTCATTTGTCAATATTCTTCTGTTAGAAAAACAGTCATCTTCTACATCCAACCTTATAGTGCATGATCATTTATTCTCTCAGTCAATAATTATTAAGGACCTGCTATGGGATAGACATTAGGAAAAACTCCAAAGAAATGTAGACAAAAACCAACTGTATAGGGAAAATGAACTTCAGAGAACTTTCAGTTAGAAGCAGACCTTAAAGTAAAAAACTACAAAATATGGCAATAACTGTTTCAACAGAGATAAGCAGATGGTACAGTCAAAACAGAAAATGAATGTGATGGTCAAATTTCTTTGAGGAGAGAGAGAAAATTATTCACACAAGTTGGGGAAAGGGGAGTGAGTGAATGTGAGAGAGAGAGAGACTATTTCTGGGTCATAAAAATGTGCATTTTAGAAAGAAGAAAGAGTCTGTCCAGAGGTACTGAGGGATAAAATACCATGGCTTATTTAGGAGAATATAAAAATGTATAACTACTGGCATAAAGTTTTAGGGTAGATGTAACAAAAATTAAATTTAAGGGGAGGTAAGACAGTGAATCTAGATGATATGAGAGATAGGCACAGAAGCAAACAATACTGTCTATATACATATGTGTAAAGTGGACATTTAAAATACTTCCATATTTTATGGTTGCATTGACAAGAAAATATTTGGATGTCTGCATGTTTCCTGGAAAGTATCATAAATATTATTAATTAAGCTTAAATTAAAGAAATGATAATTTCTGGACCTAGTTTTTTCTCTAGTTGCTAAATTATTGTTTTTAGAAAACTAAATGAGCTAGTCAACAAGAGATCAGTTTCGGAAAGTGTAACATTCAACGCATATAGAATAACCTTATGTAGACTGTGTGATCCTTTAATTGGAAGTTAGCCTGAGAAACAGAGTTGTAAAGGCTTAAAAGTCTTCTTCAAGTCTCCATCTTCGGTAAGAGGACTGAGAGAACTCTAAGGGGAAAATATGCTGGAGTTCTGGCTGTCAGAGGGGACTTCCGTTCCTCAGACAGCTTCAAGCAGATGCATGCTGTCACAGAGGGAACGGGGAATCCTTGATGTTAGAACTTGCAGAAGAAAGTGAGAACACAGTAGTTAAGAACACAAGCTTTAGATTCAGACATACTTAGTTTTTTGGAGCAGTCTCAAAGGTGGGTTTTAGATTTTTGGCCTGGAATCAGCATCTGCTTCTTCAATCCTAGTGGACTAATTTTAAAAAGTTGAAGTGGAGCAGACAAGTTTCATCTGAAAATATATGAACATCTTTATCTTTACTACCACCCTTTACTGAATCTTTTGATAAAAAAATAGAATAGGGATAGAATGAAGTTTCCAGGGAGAGGGGGCTCTGGAGTGCATTGCCAACCATATTACTATCCTGATCTTCAGGGCTCTCTGCAGCAACTTCGTTGGTACCTGTATCCAACTTCACCTTTCCTAAATGACACCCACCTCTTTCTTGCATGAGGCTGACTTCTCTGGAGCTCCTGCCCTTTGTTATGGCAGTGTCAGTGACACATGTGGAAGGAAGGGAGGGTACAGTGTATCCCTTTAATTGTACTGCTTTTGTTGTATAGTTTTGGTCAGTGGAGTCAAAGCTTAATAAGGGGTAGTGCTATCTAGAAGCTCTGGAATTGATGGTCAATTGAAATAAGCCATACACACTGGAGTCATTACATGAGAAAATTGGAATCATAGGAGGTGGGAGCAAAAGGGATCACATCAACCTCCAGTTATTTAATAGACATTATATACTATAAACTCATACTGTAGGATGGCTGATTCACCCAGTAACCTGGCACACTTGCCATTAACTATTTCTCACAGTGAAGAAACCAAAATAAGGAGTTCAGGCTCATCAGCGGGTCCCAAGTTACATAGCTAGCAAGTAGCAGAACCCAGAAAAGAACTACAAACTCGGTATCGATGGAACATACCTCAAAATAATAAGAGCTATTTATGACGAACCCACAGCCAATATCATACTGAATGGGCAAAAACTGGACAAATTCCCTTTGAAAACTGGCACAAGACAGGGATGCCCTCTCTCACCGCTCCTATTCAACATAGTGTTGGAAGTTCTGGCTAGGGCAATCAGACAAGAGAAAGAAATAAAGGGTATTCAGTTAGGAAAAGAAGAAGTCAAATTGTCCCTGTTTGCAGATGACATGATTGTATATTTAGAAAACCCCATTGTCTCAGCCCAAAATCTCCTTAAGCTGATAAGCAACTTCAGCAAAGTCTCAGGATACAAAATTAATGTGCAAGAATCACAAGCATTCTTATACACCAGTAACAGACAAACAGAGAGCCAAATCATGAATCAACTTCCATTCAAAATTGCTCCAAAGATAATAAAATACCTAGGAATCCAACTTACAAGGGATGTAAAGGACCTCTTCAAGGAGAACTACAAACCACTGCTCAGTGAAATCAAAGAGGACACAACAAATGGAAGAACATACCATGCTCATGGATAGGAAGAATCAATATCGTGAAAATGGCTATACTGCCCAAGGTTATTTATAGATTCAATGCCATCCCCATCAAGCTACCAATGAGTTTCTTCACAGAATTGGAAAAAACTGCTTTAAAGTTCATCTGGAACCAAAAAAGAGCCCGCATTGCCAAGACAATCCTAAGTCAAAAGAACAAAGCTGGAGGCATCACACTACCTGGCTTCAAACTATACTACAAGGCTGCAATAACCAAAACAGCATGGTACTGGTACCAAAACAGAGATATAGACCAATGGAACAGAACAGAGTCCCCAGAAATAATACCACACATCTACAGCCATCTGATCTTTGACAAACCTGAGAGAAACAAGAAATGGGGAAAGGATTCCCTATTTAATAAATGGTGCTGGGAAAATTGGCTAGCCATAAGTAGCAAGCTGAAACTGGATCCTTTCCTTACTCCTTATAGGAAAATTAATTCAAGATGGATTAGAGACTTAAATGTTAGACCTAATACCATAAAAACCCTAGAAGAAAACCTAGGTAGTACCATTGAGGACATCGGCATGGGCAAGGACTTCATATCTAAAACACCAAAAGCAATGGCAACAAAAGCCAAAATTGACATATGGGATCTAATTAAACTAAAGAGCTTCTGCACAGCAAAAGAAACTACCATCAGAGTGAACAGGCAACCTACAGAATGGGAGAACATTTTTGCAATCTACCCATCTGACAAAGGGCTGATATCCAGAACCCACAAAGAACTCAAACAAATTTACAAGAAAAAAACAAACAACCCCATCAAAAAGTGGGGAAAGGATATGAACAGACATTTCTCAAAAGAAGACATTCATACAGCCAACAGACACATGAAAAAATGCTCATCATCACTGGCCATCAGAGAAATGCAAATCAAAACCACAATGAGATACCATCTCACACCAGTTAGAATGGCAATCATTAAAAGTCAGGAAACAACAGGTGCTGGAAAGGATGTGGAGAAATAGGAACACTTTTACACTGTTGGTGGGATTGTAAACTAGTTCAACCATTATGGAAAACAGTATGATGATTCCTCAAGGATCTAGAACTAGATGTACCATATGACCCAGCCATCCCACTACTGGGTATATACCCAAAGGATTATAAATCATGCTGCTATAAAGACACATGCACACGTATGTTTATTGCGGCACTATTCACAATAGCAAAGACTTGGAATCAACCCAAATGTCCATCAGTGACAGACTGGATTAAGAAAATGTGGCACATATACACCATGGAATACTATGCAGCCATCAAAAAGGATGAGTTTGCGTCCTTTGTAGGGACATGGATGCAGCTAGAAACCATCATTCTTAGCAAACTATCGCAAGAACAGAAAACCAAACACCGCATGTTCTCACTCATAGGTGGGAACTGAACAATGAGATCACTTGGACTCGGGAAGGGGAACATCACACACCGGGGCCTATCATGGGGAAGGGGGAGGGGAAGGGGGAGGGATTGCATTGGGAGTTATACGTGATATAAATGACGAATTGATAGGTGCTGACGAGTTGATGGGTGCAGCACACCAACATGGCACAAGTATACATATGTAACAAACCTGCATGTTATGCACATGTACCCTAGAACTAAAAGTATAATTAAAAAAAAAAAAAGAACTACAAACTATTGTAATTTCCGTAATGACCACAACAATATTAATAAAATATAATACTATGAAAAAGAAAACATGTATTGAACACCTTACTTTAATTTAGGTACTCTACATGAGTTAACTCATTTACAAAAATTACTTCAAGGTACAAGTTATTATTATTATTGTCCTTTTACAGATGAGAAATGGAAGCCATAAGGGTTTAACTAACAATTCTCAAGCTCTTGCAAACAGTGAATAACAGGGAGTATTCATATCCATACACTCTGATTCCAGAGCCTGCACTCTTAATTAACAAACTTTCTTCAGGTAGATTCAGCGAACCCCTATGTTGTACTTAAAACAAACATTGTACCATTTGCATTCTACCCCTATTCTATTTTTTATATCAAACTATTCAGTAAAGGGGGTGGCAAGAGGTGAAAAGACTTATCCAAGTTCAAAATAATTATTAACTGACAAACCAAAACTAGTACCCAAGTATTCTGACACCCAGTCTAGAATTATCTATCTTGTCCTGTATCAGTGATAAAGAAGCAAAGCAAAAAAAAAAAAAAAAAAAAAAAAAATCAGTGCATGAAATTTATTTGATTTAATGTTTTTCAAGCTTATGGAACTGTGGTTTTTCTTATTTGAATGTAGTTCAGAGAGGCGAAAGAATACACATCGCTTCAAAGTACTTTACTGCTCTGTATATGAAGCTCATCATTTTCTCATCCTCTATTCTGTATTTCATATGCACTTGGAGAATAATTGCAGCCTGAACTTAGACAATTTTTCTTTCTTCTCTCTTTGTGCTTATATCAAAAATGCCTATCCACTGCCCCTTCATTTTTAAAAATAAGAGTGGCAATTTGTTATATCGGTTTGGGTCTGTAAGGCTAGGGTGAGGATTATTTAATCAGCACTTTAGTGTGAAAGATGGCTTAGACAGCCTTCAATTTGTACTATGCCGGTTATGCACAGTCTGTTCAAACTGGACAGAGTCTCTCTGTGTGCTGAAAATTATGAAATCTTTGGTTGAAATCTTCTGCATCCAGTGGATAAGGAAAACAAATATGTATTTGATTGGCTATGATATGCCAAGTGCTGAACATACAAAACTAAAGAGCTTTTGCACAGCTAAAGAAACTACCATCAGAGTGAACAGGCAACCTACAGAATGGGAGAAAATTTTTGCAACCTACTCATCTGACAAAGGGCTAATATCCAGAATCTACAAAGAACTCAAACAAATATACAAGAAAAAAACAAACAACCCCATCAAAAAGTGGGGAAAGGATATGAACAGACATTTCTCAAAAGAAGACATCCATACAGCCAACAGACACATGAAAAAATGCTCATCATCACTTGCCATCAGAGAAATGCAAATCAAAACCACAATGAGATACCATCTCACACCAGTTAGAATGGCAATCATTAAGAAGTCAGGAAACAACAGGTGTTGGAGAGGATGTGGAGAAATAGGAACACTTTTACACTGTTGGTGGGATTGTAAACTAGTTCAACCATTATGGAAAACAGTATGGCAATTCCTCAAGGATCTAGAACTAGATGTACCATATGACCCAGCCATCCCACTACTGGGTATATACCCAAAGGATTATAAATCATGCTGCTATAAAGACACATGCACACGTATGTTTATTGCGGCACTATTCACAATAGCAAAGACTTGGAATCAACCCAAATGTCCATCAGTGACAGACTAGATTAAGAAAATGTGGCACATATACACCATGGAATACTGTGCAGCCATCAAAAAGGATGAGTTTGCGTCCTTTGTAGGGACATGGATGCAGCTGGAAACCATCATTCTTAGCAAACTATCACAAGAAGAGAAAACCAAACACCGCATGTTCTCACTCATAGGTGGGAACTGAACAATATCACTTGGACTCGGGAAGGGGAACATCACACACTGGGGCCTATCATGGGGAGGGGGGAGGAGGGAGGGATTGCATTGGGGAGTTATACATGATATAAACGTTGTGCACATGTACCCTAGAACTTAAATAAATAAAAAAAAAAAAGAATTCACTGGTTTCAATTTTTCTTGCGCTGTGGTGGTGCTGAAGCACATAATTAAGTTTGCATGGGGTATAAATACATGTGACAGTAATAGAAGTTGCTGGGGCAGAGTGGAAGGAACGGAAGCTTTGAGACCAGGAGCTTTAATTCTACTTTCAACATTTGGACTTGCTAACTCTGTGACCACTGGCAAATCTTCTGACCTCTTTGATTCTTAGCTCTTTCTTTTGTGAAGTGGGCATATTTTTGGTGTGTGGTGCCATGTGATGACAGTGGCTAGAAGGGGATGCACTACGCTACATGTTAGCAGTGCTTCTTCCTATGAGATTAGTGCTCATAGCATGTCGTTATTTTCAATGTCCATACTTATCAAATATCAAACTGTTGTAGGAACATTATCGTTCACAATTTACATAATTGAACCTATGTAAAATCATGTTTGTGTTTATCACATTTTCAACAGCAATTTTTCTCATAATGGTAGTATGTTGTGTCAAAAAAATAGCAGCATGAATTGTAACTTTATGATAAGAGGGAGTTCATGCTATATTCTTTCCTGTTAAGCTCTTTAAAATCTCTTCTGAGGTTTTAAATAAGTTAAGACATATCATATTAAGGGACAGTCCAGAGCAGTTGGCACAGAAGTATTCAACATTTTGCATCTAAATTAACAAATATCGTGCCTCCCTTCCTCCCTGTAATTTATAGTTAAATGTCAGCATGACCATGGAATGCAGATCCTAACCAGTAGTTCCATTTATGTATCCATTTCTTAATCAGAAGTCAATACAAAGTTGCCATAGTAAGTACATGATTCTTTTTCTGGATGTCAGAACAGTTTTCCCAAATATTTATTAATCAAAGATCCAACTATAATTATCAGATGTTATTAAACAAGATAAAAAAATAAATCATCTTGGAACACTTTTCAAAAAATAGGATTAAATGTATAAAAGTCATATACCAAGGCAACCAGGAAAATCAGTCAGTCTGAAAATCCTGCTCCTTAAGAGGCTGCATCATAAAGAGGATATCACATTTTAGTCATAGTGACTGAATGCATTAAATGCAGAGAACCCATGCACAAGGCTTGTAGTGTTCTAGTCATTCAACAAATATTTACTGAGTACCTACTAACTGCCAGACACTACTCTATATGCTGGTTGTATTAGTCCGTTCTTGCATTGCTATAAAGAACTACCTGAGACTAGGTAATTTATAAAGAAAAACAGTTTAGCCGGGTGCGGTGGCTCACACCTCTAATCCTTGCATTTTGGGAGGCTGAGGCGGGTGGATCACCTGAGATCTGGAGTTCGAGACCAGCTGACCAACATAGTGAAACCCTATCGCTACTAAAAATACAAAAAATTAGCCAGGTGTGGTGGCACATGCTTGTAATCCCAGCTACTTGGGAGACTGAGGTAAGAGAATTGCTTGAATCCGGGAGGCAGAGGTTGCGGTGAGCTGATATCACGCCATTGCACTCCAGCCTGGGCAGAAAGAGCAAAGTTCCGTCTCAAAAAAAAAAAAAAAAAAACTTAATTGGCTTACGGTTCTGTAGGCTGTACAGGAAGCATAGCAGGGAGGCCTGAGGGAACTTACAATCATGGCAGAAGGTGAAGGGGAAGCCTGCTTTTCTTACATGGATAGAGCAGGAGCAAGAGAGAGAAGGAAGAAGTACTGTATAGTTTTAAACACCCAGATCTCGTGAGACCTCGCTATCATGAGAATAGCAAAGGGGAAATCTGCCCCATAATCTAATCACCTCCCAACAGGCTCCTTCTCCAATACTGGGGATTAAAATTGTACATGAGATTTGTGTCCAACACAGGGGACACAAATCCAAACTATATTACTAGGGATACAGCAGCGAACAAAACATTTAAAAAAGTTATGTGGTGGAGCTTCCATTCTAAAGAAGTAAATAGAACATAAATAATAGACATAAGTACTGTATATTATGTTTGATAAAAATGAACGTTTGTCATATCAAGAAAAAATGATGTAACAAATCATGGAGGTGTAGACATTTTAAATGAGAAGCTTTTAAATTCATTTTAAATGAAAGGACCTTTTAAGTCAATAACTGAAGGAAGTGAGGGTTGTGCCTTCAGGACATCTAGAGGAAGACCATTTCAGGCAGAGGGACTAGTAGCTGAAAAGGGCCTGCTGGTGTTTTAGTCAATAGGCATGTGCATGAGGGTATGCTCTGTGTGTAGAGGGAGGGACATCAACAAGCACAGCACAGCATGGAAGCGCAAGAAGGCAGCAGGAGATGAGGTAGGGGGAGGAGGGGGAAAGGTAGCGAGGACCTTGGGGACATAATAAGGACATCAGTATTTTCTGTGACTATGGCAGGAAGTTTCCGAAGGGAGTCAACAAATGCTTCCATATTGACCTTAAGTCGGGTTTGGGCCCCTTCAAGTTAGATTTTTGAGCAGATTAGAGGTATGACCTGACTTTAAGGGGTGCAGACCTGATTTAAGCTCATTATGAAATCATTTGTTTACCCTGTAATGAGTTCTGTTAGCTGCATGAGTCCTTTAATTCTACATCCACTCTGTTACTTTCAACCTAAAAGGGAAAAAAGTAAATAAAAAGCAAGAAAAGAAAAGTGTATTACACTGAAAAAACAGATGTGTAGATACTGGCTATTCTAAGTCAGCTCCTCAGGGCACTAAGACTCTTCTTCCAAATGCCTATCTCTTTCTATTTATTTTGAAGGGAATTTTCATCATCATAGTCATTCTCATTGAATTATTTTAATTTATTTAAAAACTTGAAGCCACTTGGGAAGAATAAAGTTTTTCACACAATGAAGTTAAAATTCTATAACTGGGACTATAACCTTACTATGAGTCTTCTTCTGTGAAATGATATTAGAGATCTGGAAGTGACAGAGAAAATATGGTGGACACATTTTCTTTAACATGTTTGGGGTGACTCAAAATGTTTGATCCATCAGAGAATTATGTGTTTGTGTATAAATGTATGTATTTCTGTGTATGTGTGTGTGTGTGTACATATAGATAGATAGATAGACAGATAGATAGATAATTATCTCTTATTGAGAAAGAGTGTTAGTGCTTATTGTCTTTTAAATGTCAGGCACTTGACATATTTTAGAACATTCAATCTTCCCTTCACATATGTTACATTTAGATTTATATCTCCATTTTGTATATGAGAAAACAGAAGATCATGGAAATGAAAGAACTTACCCAAAGAATTTTAAGCCATATCCTAGTGGACTCTAAATGCAATGATATTTCTTTTCGTTTTACTTTCTTTTTTTTATTATTATACTTTAAGTTCTAGGGTACACGTGCACAACATGCAGGTTTGTTACATAGGTATGCATATACCATGTTGGTGTGCTGCACCCATCAACTCCTCATTTACATTAGGTATTTCTCCTAATGCTATCCCTCCCCCAGTGTGTGATGTTCCCCGCCCTGTGTCCATGTGTTCTCGTTGTTCAACTCCCACCTACGAGTGAGAACATGTGGTGTTTGGCTTTTGGTCCTTGTGATAGTTTGTGTAGAATGATAGTTTCCAGCTTCATCCATGTCCTTGCAAAGTACATGAATTCATCCTTTTTTATGGTAGCATAGTATTGCACGGTGTATATGTGCCACATTTTCTTAATCCAGTCTATCATTGATGGAGATTTAGGTTGGTTCCAAGTCTTTGCTATTGTGAATAGTGGTGCAATAAACATACATGTGCATGTGTCTTTATAGCAGCATGATTTATCATTCTTTTTTGTATATACCCAGTAATGAGATCACTGGGTCATTGGTATTTCTAGTTCTAGATCCTTGAGGAATCGTCACACTGTCTTCCACAATGGTTGAACTAATTTATACTCCCACCAATAGGGTAAAAGTTTTCCTAATTCTCCACATCCTCTCCAGCATCTGTTGTTTCCTGACTTTTTAATGATTGCCATTCTAACTGGCATGAGATGGTGTCTCATTGTGGTTTTGATTTGCATTTCTCTGACGACCAGTGATGATGAGCATTTTTTCATATATTTGTTGGCTGCATAAATGTCTTCTTTTGAGAAGTGTCTGTTCATATCCTTTGCCCACTTTTTGATGGGGTTGTTTGTTTTTTTCTTGTAAATTTTTTTAAGTTCTTTGTAGATTCTGGATATTAGCCCTTCGTTAGATGGGTAGATTGCAAAGATTTTCTCCCATTCTGTAGGATGTCTGTTCCCTCTGATGATAGTTTCTTTTGCTGTGCAGAAGCTCTTTAGTTTAATTAGATCCCATTTGTCTATTTTGGCTTTTGTTGCCATTGCTTTTGGTGTTTTAGTCAATAGGCATGTGCACTTTACTTTCATAGATACCTGAAAGCTATGCCAACCTTTCCCTCCTTATTTTTATTGTTGGTTTAGCAAAGTCTCTACATTATTTCCTAATATGTCATATAGGGCTCCACAATCTTTCTTGCCACAGTGATACAGACAGCCAGTTCCAGGAAGATGGGATCAGCCTATGAGATGGAACGCATTTCCCATAGTAGTGAGTGCTTATAATTTTATGTTCTTACAGTATCCATTTTTAAATAGAAGCTTAGCTTTCTTATAGCAGAAGCAGGGCTCTGTCACCCTTGACCCAGTTTCTAATACTATACCCCACCCAAGGGGCTACAGTCAGTGGCTGGAGGTAAAACTTAGTGACATCTCTCCTGCCTAGCAGACTGGGTGCCCAGGTTTCTTACCACTTCCTTTAAAAGGATCATGCAGACATTAACCTATAAACTAAAAATGACTTCTCCTGTCACAGATGATGTTGAGGAACTAATGCCTACTTGCTTTAAACTTACCAATTAATTACCTGCAAGAAACCTGTTTGGATAATGTCTTGGACCCAATAAAGTTATTGGCCCATGGTTCCCTAATCTCTCTCTCTCTCTCTCTCTTTTTCTCTCTATCTCTGTCTCTATCTCTATCTCTATCTCTCTGCCTTCTCTCCCTGACCCTCATGTGTGTGGCTTTTATGGTGCAGTGTACCCTCTAAGATCTGTAATTACTAAAAACTCGTAAACTTTCACATTGTGGTTGTGTCACAAAAGCCCCACCAGAAAACTGGCCCCGACTTTGAAGCAAATTGCCCCAGCCCAGAAGCGAGCTATGTTGGTGGATCCACTGGTGAAGCCTCTGGTGGCTGCTGGGGACAGTAGGTACGAGCTAAGTTCATCGAGAAACTTGAATAGTTTCATTCACAATACTCATCTTTCCTTATACTATCCCACATTGCTCTTTATTTATTTTTCCTTTCGAATGATAAGCAATTTTCCCCACAATTAATTGGAGAATATAATGCTACAGCAGGCTCAACATCACTTAGTAATTGCTTTAACAGCTGTCAGAAAGTAGGCCTTTTTTCTCAAGAAGTTAACACCATCACCTACAATTTGCAGAAGCTAGTAAATGAAGAACCTTCCTTGATGCCTCTCTTTCCCTTATACCCCACATTCAATCCATCACAATGTCCTCTCAACTCTACCTCTAAAATATATTTTGAGTTTGACCACTTCTCTCTGTCTCCACTGCTACCAACCTATTTCAACCTATTTGAGCATATCTAGTCTGAATTACTGCAATAGCCTCCCAACCAGTCTCCACACTTCTATACTTATCTTTCTCTACAAAAATGTATCTATAACACTGCTAGAATAATCTTCCTACAAATATAAATCAAGTCACTGTCTTAGAAAAAAGTTCAAACTTGTTAACCTAGACACAAAACCTGAATCACCCTGCACCTGCTTGCTTCTGTGAATGTGTTTTCTGCATTCCCTGCTCTTCCTCTCTATGCTCCCTTGACATGGGCCACCTTTTTGTGATTGCAAAGAGCTGAAAGCTCAATCCTACTTAAGTCTTTCTTCTTCTTCTTCTTCTTCTTTTTTTTTTTTTTTTTTTGAGATGGAGTCTCGCTCTGTCGCCTAGGCTGGGATGCAGTGGCTGAATCTCAGCTCACTGCAAGCTCCGCCTCCCAGGTTTATGCCATAATGTTTCCTCTGCTATCCAGTTCTTGTCCTGTTCCATTTCCTTCTTTTTTGTCAAGTTTCAGGTCAAATATTTTTATCCAGAGAGCATTCCCTAACTCCTGTCTGTTGCAATTCTCTTATTTTCAGTCCGTCATATATTACTACTTGAAGTCACCTAATTCACCTGTTCACTTACCTATTGTCTATCTATCTCTTTAAGGCAAGATCCATTAGAAAAGACTTTCTATATCTCTCAATCAACTTCATACCTCTGGTGCCTGCACCAGATCCACAGCAAGGACTATTTCCTACATGATTAAGTAGGAAGTATCAGAGTGGTTAGAGCAACTGGTTGCAATGTCTATTCTATCCTTATAAGTATGACAGTAGCTTCCTGTCCTTTCTGACCATCACTGTTAAGATAATAGAGCAAACCTGGAGCATGAAGCTGATGTGTAAAGCAGGGTGAATAGATGATAATATATCATTTTATTAGAAATTTTCTGTTTGGCCCATAATTGAAAGAAATTCCTCTATATTAAGACTGTTTCTGTACATATTAAATCCTGCCCTGGGCACAAGCTTTATTGATGTCATAATCACAGTCTGCCTGGTCCTCCTGGATTCAGTAAGTCCTGCTTTGTCAATATCTTCCCATTTCACCTCTCACTTTAGATAATTGCATATCGTCCTCAAAGACTAGTCCAAGCAGCCTTTACAGTACTTGTGCTTGAGTTTTGCAGCTTAGTTTTCAGAATATCTACGCTTCAATTTTCATATGGATTTTATAATTTGATTTGGAAAAAAAAGTCCTGAGAGACAGGAAGTATTGGACTGTAGATATAAACATGTTTGTAAGAGCAGGCTTTGTTGGCTCCCTCTTTCTAATTTAGTCACCAGACAGGCCCTTTCTCCAACTCATGAGTATTAATACTCCAGCAAGACTCAGATATGCTCAGTCCCCCAAATGCAACTAGCAAATGCACCTAGCTCTTTCTTTCCTCTGTGCCTTTTCAGATGCTTTGGTTTCTGCCTGAAAGAGATTTTATCCTTTATCGCTCCTTCTCGGCTAACTCTCCTTGAACTTTCAGGTCTTAGTTTCACTGTCATTTTCTTTAAAATCTTTCCCTTTCTTTAGAAAACTTAAGAAACCTTAGCCCCATTCTGCTAAATTAGGCTTACTATTTGTTTGCATGAACTTTCATAACAAACACAATCTCCCTGTCATATAGTTCACACATTAGTCACTTAGTTGAGCTCAATGAGGGCAGGAACAGAATCTGTGTCTTTTCAGCAATCTTTTGCACACAGTAATTATTTAATAAATACTAGATGAATAAATGGATGAGTGAGTCATTTCTAGCCATCCTGCTTCCAATAACAGTGTAGATATCATCAAAGGGTAATCTCTGTGAAGGCAAGAAGCAATTTTTTAAGGATTTGCTTGTGCCCTGCAGTGCCCTAAACACTAATCACAGAGCAAGTGTTTAATAAAAATCACAGTTAATTGCGTTGAAAATCAAATAAAGCATGATAGTATCACTTTGTAAAAAAATTTTCAAGCTCTACAATTTTCTTATGCACCCTTTCTTCTGTTTGTTTTATACTTCAAAAAAAAAGTTTTAAAATGTTTCACAATAGCTGAAGAAAAATATTAGATAAAGGTATTGGTGATTTAGAAGTAATAATTGCTTTTATTGAGCTTCTTGGAAATTGATATTGAGACTGAGAGACACGTGGAAATAGATTAGGAGAACGCTGGGGTCATCTCCACTGAGGGATAAATCCTTGCAAGGATCTGAGGGCAGGAGCAAGAAGGTGCAGGGAAATGGGATGGGGAGAGGGTGGAGTGGGAAAGCCAGGCACTCAGGTTCAGAGGCAGTGGGGCTGCAAGAGGGTAAAGGCAGAGCTGAGAGGGCCTGGAGGTGCTGTTGGGAATTTGGTTCTTATCTTACAGCAGTAGAAAGCTGCACGTTACGAAGCTGTGAAAAGAACACTGGCTTCATAAAACAGATTTAATGTGGTAGTGATTTGGAATTGGGTTCTAATGACGAAGAAAGAGAGGGAGAGAAGGAAGGAAGGAAAGGAAAAGAAAAGTAAAGGAAAGAGAAAGAAAGGAAGGAAGGAAGGAAGGAAGGAAAAAGAAAAGAAAAGAGAAGAGAAAAGAAAAGAGAAAGGAAGGAGGGAAGGAAGGAAGGGAAAAAAGGGAGACAAATTTTTATTATATATAAGAAGGAAATCAGTAAATGTATTTAGGGTTACCAAGCATATTGATTCCTGTTTTCTTGATCAAGCAGAAAATAAACATTTTACTGTTTTTAGTGCTACCAATTTTATCAAGAGATTTCTGTGTTCTGGGTCTTTCTTGTTCATTGCTTGGAAGGGATCTGTATACTCTTTTTCTTATTCTGAGCCTTCTCCCCTAATAGTAACAAGTATCTTACTGATTATTAAATTTATTACTATGTCCCCTATTACTTTTGATATGACTAGTATTTTATGGGCCCAGTTTGGATGAAAATGTGACTGAATTGTTTAGTACAGTAATAATGATTGTTATAGAGTGATTGATGTTAAAATCAATATGATTGAAGGAATAGGTAATCATTAAATCTCTCCGCTTCTGAAATTTATTTATTTTTCCTTTTTCTCTTATGAATTTGCTTTCTTATTAGGCACTGCTGTATGATGAGTTTCATAGGGATACAGGATTCTTTGATAGTAAAAAATGGTACTCAAGTCTGTAACATCCAGTAAATATAAGAAATGAAATGCAATAGCAAATACACTCATAGACGCCTTTGCATTTAAAACTCTTCATGATCTAATCCCAGCCACCTCTCCATGTTCAGTTCTTAGCATTCTCTCAAATACCATTATTACAGAGTCATAGCCAAGTGTTTTATAGTTTCTGCATCAAGTAATGTTTATTAGTTCTTTAGTGGCTTAGTACCTCTTCTTCTCATTGTTTTGTGCCCTTTCTACCCTTTGCAAAGTGTCTGGCACATTACCAGTACTCAATACCTGCCTATTACTATTATTATTACATTAACAATAACAAAAATTTAAGCACAGTAATATTCACACCTAGAAAGCATTTTTACAAGATCATTTTAGCTGTAACTTGGAGAAGGATGGTTTGTAGACCATGAGAAATCCAGGAAAAAAATGATGACAATCACAACAAATTTAAGAGCAATAGAAATCAAAATGAAAACACAGTTTGGGTTAACTACTAAATAGAAGCAGAAATAATTAGCACCATTCAGATTAATGAATTTAGTATGACTCTGGTATGTTTTGGATGTATGTCCCCACCCAAATCTCATGTGGAAATATAATCCCCAATGCTGGAGGTGGGAACTGGTGGAAGGTGATTGGATCATAGGGGCAGTTTCTCATGGTTTAACACTGTCCCGGCTCCCCCTTAGCACTGTCATCACTATAGTAAGTTCTCATGAGATGTGGTCATTTAAAAGTGTTTGGCACCTCCCCGCTCCTGGTCTTTCTCCTGCCATGTAAGATGCCTGCTTCCATTTTGCCTTCCACCATGAGTAAAAGCTCCCTGAGGCCTCTCCAGAAGCAGATGTTGCCATGCTTTCTGTATAGCCTGCAGAACCATAAGATAATTAAATCTCTCCTTTTTAAATTATAAATTACCCAGTCAGAAGTATTTCTTTAAAGCAGTGCAAGGAAGGACTACTATAGACTCTCAAGTTCCTAGCTGAAACATTGTGTTGGTGGTGGTACCTTTCATTGGGATAAACTGTGAGTAGTGGAATAGCATGCTCGATTTTGTATGTATTGGATTTGTGTTGTCTGTGGGGCAGACAACTAAACACCTAAGAGACAGTTAAACATGAACATTAGTTAATAACATAATTGTATTAGTGATTTTAAAAATGAGTATATATAAGATAAGTGACTACCTAATTCTGCAAAAGAGGAAATCATTGATATGTCTAATGCTAATAATGAAGAGGATAATTGCATTAGTCAGCTTAGGCTGCCATAACAAAATGACATCGACTGTGGGTGACTTAAACAGTGGGAATTTATTTCTCACAGTTCTGAAGGCTGGGAAGCCCCAAGATTAAGATGCCAGCCAATTCAATTCTCTGGTAAGCACTCTCTTTCTGCCTTGCAGATGACTAATGGTTGCCTTCTTAGAGAGAGAGAGAGAGGGAGAGAGGGAAGGAGGGAGGGAGGAAGATTTCTGGTATTTACTCTGAGGGCATTAATTCCATTATGAGCACCTCAAGACTTTATCTAAACCTAATTAACTCCAAAAGGCCCCGTCCACCTCCAAATACTATCTCATTGGAAGTTAGGGCTTAAATGTATTAATTTGGTGGGGTGGGACACATAAGTTATTTCATAGCCACAATGTTTATTTTGGTTAGTAAATTGCTCAAGGATACTCAACTAATAAGCGCCAAGTTTCATTTTAACTCATCCCCACCTAACCACGTTGCCTTTTTTGTTGCATTTTATTGTCTCTTATACATGGCAAAAGAGATGAAGTAGAAAACTTTAGCATGAGCAAGATTAGCTGCCATGCCTTTTAGCAGATAAAGGAGCTCCGCCACCCAACAAACGTGTCCTGGACGTCTTCTATGTATCAGAAAGTGTGCTTAGTGTTTGGGATATGACAGCAAACAAGGTAGTCTATTTTCCAGCATTCCGCAAGAAATATAATGTCCAAAAGAGACTGAGGGATATGTAGGTTATTTGCAGTTTTATGTAATCCATGCAGGAGGCTTCCAGTGTTTGATAATGGCAATGAAAACATGGGAAAAATACTTATTATCTTTTATTTTTCTTCTGTTATATAGTGTCATTGCATCTCCTAAAATGCGCTCACCAATTCTTTCATAACTGTGAAAAATTACCAAAATGGAAAAGCAACTTTTTTTTTCATATTCTGGAGAGGTTGGGAAAATTTATTGGATCCAGTTAGGAAGCATTATCAGTTCCATTTCCCCCAGATCCTCCTTCTTCCTTTCTTGCAAGAGTGAGCACATAGATATACTCTGTTGTTCTGTATTTGGGAGTATTTTGACACTGAAATGTTTCAGTTGTTTCACATAAATCTCTCTCACCCTTTTAATACCAGTTCAGAAATGCACCTTCATTAGCCCTGAAGCTGAAAGAAAATAGAAAAAGAAGAATGTCATAGCAAGGATTAGGAAGATAAACTGTAAAATCAGCTCATTATTGAGTTTCTACAATAGCTTCAGCACAGTTCTAGGTAATAAAAAAGAACAAAAGAGACATATCTATTCAAGAACAGAACTGCGTTAAATGCACTTAGTGTCCTAGGCCCTCAAAACTCATGAAGACTCACAAGGTAGGCATTGCTATCTTATTTTAAATGTAAGGAAACAAACATTTTGAGAATAGGTAAGTTATTTGTCCTAGGTCATAGAGCTGCTGGGATTCATACTCAGGTTTTATCAAATTGGGAATTAGTACATAGGGTGAGGTGATGACAACATTTACCCTGACTTAAAAAAAAAAAAAAAAAGTCAGATATATTTAAGTAGTTGAAATGGACCTTCATAATGTAACATTAAACACAAAGTGTTTTATGGTAATAGTTGCTAAAATACATAATTTAGACTATAAGTGCTCTTAAAATTAAGAGGGAAGGAGAAGGTATCAGGGACTAATGAGTGTTAAAGTTGGCGTCAGCAAAGTAGTTCTCACTGAGGTCTTGAAAATCAAGGTAGTTCTAGGATGAAAATCATGTTGGCAAGCAGAGTATAGGGTGTCTACAGTGGTTGCAACATCAAGAGAGAATGAAGGGCATTGAGCATAAGGATAGCACGTTGGCAATGGAGAGATTTTGCCCCTTAGCCAAAGGATGGACTCAAGTACCCAGGATCTCAGTGAATGAAGTTCTCTGTCCTCTACACAATCCACTTCCAAATAGACTGACATTTTGATATTGTTGCTTATACAGACACATTCTACCTTAGCTGTGTTCTGGGTATGTCTCTTAACCATTATGTGATCTAGGATGTTAGGACTCCGGGTTGTTACATTTGTATTTTATCAGTCAGCAAAATCTACCTCCTGTAAGAAACAACTTGTTCTTTAAAATAGAGATCATCTTTGCTTGCTGATGCATTACTGTCATCGTTCTTCAATAATTACCCATATGTTAAGAAAGATTTTGAATGCCATTGGCATTCCTGTCTTAATTATTGGCTGTGGCTAATAATTTTTCATTATTGGGATCACACTGTATTTCTGGGTTCTGATGAGTTGTTTGTTCTGGATTGATGCACTGCAATTTTGCAAGAAGTTGAAAAGTTGAATTGCAAATTGATTTTAAGATGACTTGAAAAAACGCATTCCAAGCAGCATAATGCTCTTAGGGGATAATATTTACTTGAAAGTGTCATAGGAAAAAAATATGTATATATATTTGTCGCTATTTAACTATAAATGCTAATTGATTATTCACAAGTAGGTCATTCGACTTCCAGTTCTTACACACTATCTGTTTTGTCAAATTAACTTTCAGAAACTTGTTTTGATTCAATATTTTATTGACTGTGCATCCAATTCATTGTTTATACTGAGAAAGAAAACTTATCTCACAGGTATGTAATATTGAAAATAAAATTCTAAACAGTGTCCCAACAAATATATGATTGCTGTCTCTGAATAGGTCTTAATTCCATCTACAAAACAAGCATGTTTTTTCACATTTGTTTGACTATACTTTTCAGAACTGACCGTTATTTACCTAATCCCTCTGTCCAATGAGATAAAGCAGAGGGGTATACCAATTAAATCAAAACTGGTTTCTAACTTCCTGTGCTCATAGGCAGATGTGCTAGATGAAGTTGTATTTGTAAACTCGGTTGATGTTTCTAGGGGGATAGGAAAGATGCCAACTTTTCAATAGTATACAAAAGCAGAATTTAACTTGCATCCAGTATATAACCTTCTTTCTCCTTCATGGAGGAATGTAAAGTGATTTTTGTAAGAATTTCATCATGGAGAAATAGAGAACACTAAGGAAAAGCAGGATTATAACAATCACTTTGCATAGTCCCAGTTCGCCATCTTGTCTTAGGAGCATCTGCTTAGTCAACATATATTTAGCAAGGACCTGAGATGTAACACACATCTTGTCATAGCTAGAGTACAAAACCAAAGCATGAACTCTCATTACTCTGACTTCTTCTCTTACTGTAAAGTGATTGGTGCATACACTTGCTCTGGTATTTAAAAAATGGTGGGAGAAATGTTGGTTGAAAATATAGCTTGGAGCCATACTTTATTGCATCTCAAATGCCATTCTAAAGAGAATTATTATTCTGTAATAGAGAGACAGAAAAAATATTTATTCTGTTTTACACAAGCACACACACGCATGTGCAAATCAGTGTTTATTGATCATCTATTATGTGCCGTGTCTAAGCTGGGCTCTATCTGTATAAGATGAATTATAAAAGACCCTGGTCTTCACTGAGCTCATGATCTCAGATGACGCAGGGTATATAGTATGTATACACATTCATAGCAGAAGTTTCAGTCTTCCTCTATCTGTACTGCCCTTTCAACCCCACATTCCAAAATACTATCATGCCACATCCATACAGCTATTATACCCTCTTTCTGGATGGTCTGAATAGATGGATTTTCTTGTAGTCTTTTTCCTTACCAATCTTTCCACACAGTTCAAGTTATGAAACCAAAATATTTTTTCATGTGTTTCAAAATATTCCTATGGCTTTTATTATACTTTGAGTAAAATCTAAATCCTTTGCCTTGACTTGCAAGACATCAAAATATTCAGATCCTGTGAACTTCACCAGACTATTTCTGGCCACTTTCAATACTTATTTCTTGAGCTACAGTCTCACTGACATCTCTGTAATTTCTCAACCACATTAAGCTCTTTTCCACCTCCAGTTAATTGTAGGTGCTCTCCTTCTGCATTGAACTCTGTCTCCTTGGTTCTTTGCCCAGGTTCTACTCATATAACAGGCCTTGGGTTCAAAGTTATAGCCTCAGGAAACACTTCTTCGGTTAACCCTAATGAGTCCACCTCTGAGTCTGTTATTCTGTCATTGAACTCAGGCCACTTCTTGCATGTAGTCATCCCAGTTTATCCTCACACATGTGTGTGTTTGTGTTTTCAGTGTTTGCCTGCACCCCTAGTTTATAAGATTCAGTAGATATGAGCACTTTTTCTTTCATTCCCTAGTATGAAGCACAGGCACTTAATAAATAGCTCTTAAATAGATTATGTAAAGAAGTGATCATTTAGTGAAGATGCCTTTCTGCAAAACATGAAAACATAGAACTCTGCCTGTTACATTATCTTTGTTTCTTGCTCTCTTATTCCCATTTTCAACCTTAGGAAAAACCAGGAACCCAAGAAATTTAAAGTTTGGTTTAAATCAAGTATATTTGGAGAAGGGTCTAGATAATGTACCACCTAGAAAAGTCCTGCCTAATAGAAATATAATGTCAGAAATATGTACAAATTAATTTTTTAGTAGTCACATTAACAAAAACAAAAAGAAACAAGAAGAATCAATGTTAACATTTTAATGTATTATATATAAAATATTTAAATATTAAAATTAGTATAAAATTATTAAGATATATAGTTTTTCTTATTAAATCTTTGAAATCCAGTGTGCATTATACATTTATATTTTAATTTGTATGCTAAATTGTCATCACAAATACTTTATCTGCATTAAAATTTTATAAAATTCTCAGTTGAAAAAGTAGTTTCACATGTCAAAATTGTTCCAAATGCACTCACAAGATTTCTAATAATTAATCACGTACCAATCTTTACAGCTAAATTAAAATTAATTAAAATTAAATTAAACTAAAAATTCATTTTCTTAGTCTCACTAGTCACTTTTCAACTATTCGATACCCACATGTGAGTAATTACTATCATAGCAGATGGCAAGATTGAAAGTAGGAAAGTGTGAATGCGTGTGTGTACATTTTTTTCTGAAGTTATAGAGAGTGTAACATTCTAATAAAACATGTTTATCTTTTACACACTTACAATAACAGGGCCAGTTTTCTTCTTTTGTAAAATGCCTAATGAAAGTGATTGTGATGATGAACCAGCATTCAAAGAGTTATACTCATTATTAATAAGAGTCTTAAAAAGACAATTGCATATTGATTGATTCAAATCAGATGTCTAAGATTCTAACACACCAGATAAGCATTGTTTGAGGTTCTGTTCCCCAAATTCTCTGCTGTTGTCTGCTCAACCACCACTGAGTGTCACTGTGGGCTGAGAAGCCCATCCAAAATCAATAACTAAGAGAGCCACCTGAAATGAGAGGAAAAGGGAATGAAATTATAATCTATTTAATTCTCCAGGGTTTCTTTGCTTCTCTCTTCACTTCTGACGCTAGTACACTTCTAAATCCATAACAAGTACGTGAGGAAAATTAAATCAGAGCACAAAACCACTATCTTTGAGGAACCTGAAGTTGCCATAATGGTCAATGCAGAGTTGATTAATGTCATGAAAATAAGATTTACTCTTGTAAGGATATATCATCAGCATCAAAAAAAAGGCCTTACCTTTGATGCCTTTTCTCCTGCTAAATGGCTATTATTTTTATGAGTTTGCTTATCTCTATTTGATTTTGAAGAATGGGACTTCTGATTTTTCTTATTGTTGTTATTCCCTTTTTAATGGCAATCATTTATAAATGTAAATTAGAGGGCATGCATATTTTAGTTACATGGAAAAGAAGATCTAGAAGTTGTACTATATGCATGAAATATATACATTTAATTTAGCAAAATTTGTGATTGAAAATTAAATATAATTCTGTACTTTCTGTTAGATTTGGTGAATATAAAAAAACAAAGATTCCATACTCAGCTGTTATTGTTAGACATAGGCAAATATATGCTAGTTTCAAAAGAAGTAAACATCTACAAAATTCAAAGGTGTAAGTAGTATTTTAATCTGGGGATTTATATATTGGGAAATTATGCAAGGAAGAGTGTCTGATGGTCACTTCAGGAAATAATCTAGAAATATTCTTCCAGTGGCACTTGCTTATATTGAATCAACATTATAACATTAAAATGGAAGTCAAGAAAGGTATTTTTGTAGGCATTAAAACTCATGAAATTGAGAAACAGATTTTTTATTATTTGTTTATTGATTTTGTTACAGTTTTGAATATATACTTCCAGACGTTTGGAGGAGGTACATAATAAATACATTGCTAATCATCAAATATATATTTTCCTTAACCTTTTCAAATAATTGTTTCACTCAAGATTGATCAAATGAGAAAAGTAGCTGAATTGTATTTCTCTCTCTTTCCTTTAAATCTCAGGAGTATGAGACCCTGAAAGAGTGAGAATCTATCAATCCAAAATAACCCCACGTTAGGGAGACAAAGTGATACAGAAGCAAACAGACATGATTCATATGGCAAACACATAGAGACTAAGATTAGTAAATACTGTATCTGGCTATGATTGTATCTGTGTCCACAGTGCAGAATGAGGAGAGGTGAATTTCACAATGAGAAAATAGAAAGCTTCCAAATTTTGGTTGTTTGGAAAGTGGGGGACATCCTCAAGTATCATCAACTAACTGCTGAATACTTACTACATCCTCAGCATCTGAACGTCACTTTTTAATCAACCTCACCATAGCTGTGTGAACTAGGGATGGTTAATTCCACTTTATACATAACAAACCAAAATTCAGAGAGGCTTTGTAATAATCCAAGGTTTCACAATTAGTAAGTGTTGGAACCAGGATTTATTCTTGGGTATGACACCAAAGATTTTCCTGTCAACCAGCACTCCAATTCTAGTTCCCTATATTAGATAGTTCCATATAGGAAGGCATTTGCCTTGAGGATATTACCATTGCCTTAAACAAGTAATAGAAGGATGGACTAACCTAAGAAAATGGAAATTTCTGTTGATAGGCTACAGAAAAGAAACTCCATCAACTTACTTCTCTCATTTCTCTTCAGCATTACCTTTAAGCTCAACTTATTTAACCTTCTTAAGACAACATTTTCGTGTATTATATGAATTTGATAATATATACTTTGTAAACTTATTGTGAAAGTTAAACTTACGACTTCTAAAGCAACTACCAAGACTTATCACATCAAGAGTTCTCAATACATGGGACTTTTGATTGTTTTCTTAAATCGCTTTCTTTTTTTTTTTTTTTTTTTGAGACAGAGTCTGGCTCTGTCTCCCAGGCTGGAGTGCAGTGGCCGGATCTCAGCTCACTGCAAGCTCCGCCTCCCGGGTTTACGCCATTCTCCTGCCTCAGCCTCCGGAGTAGCTGGGACTACAGGCGCCCGCCACCTCGCCCGGCTAGTTTTTTGTATCTTTTAGTAGAGACGGGGTTTCACCTTGTTAGCCAGGATGGTCTCGATCTCCTGACCTTGTGATCCGCCAGTCTCGGCCTCCCAAAGTGCTGGGATTACAGGCTTGAGCCACCGCGCCCGGCCTTAAATCACTTTCTTAATGGTGCCCTTCTTGAGAACCTAAAATGACTAAGTACAGATATTTGAATTCAGGCATTACCAATTCCTGTCTATAAATCAGTTTTATTTTACATTTGGAATGTTTCAGCTTCATTTTGTTAGAAGCAATTGAACAATTAATTGTCTTTCTATGTATGTATATATGTATGTATGTATGTATGTATCTATCGATCGATCTATCTATCTATCTAACTATCTATCTATCTATTCTCTTCACCCAACAATTTTATTCTTCAAGAGATTTCGTTTGGAGATTTAACAGTTTTCCAATAAAGACAAGATTCACTAATTTTATTGTATATATTTAATGTGTATGACAAGGTATTTTGATATATATGTATATAGTGAAATTATTACTACAGTCAAGCAAATTCACGTATCCATCACCTCACATAGGTATCTTCGTGTGTGTGTTTGTGTGTGCGCGTGTGTGTGTAGTAAGAGCACTTAAAATGTCTCAGCAAATTTCCGTTATACAACACAGTATTATTGACTACAATCCTCATGATGTATATTAGATCTCTAGATTGATTTATCCTATATAACTGCAATTTTCTATCCTTTGAAGGATTAGCTAAATTTGTTTGTTTGTTTGTTTGTTTCACTACCATGGGGATTAATAGAAAGGTAGAGCTGACCACTTGTAAAAGTTGCAGAGATTGGAAGACACTGGAGAGTAATGATGTGTCTATAGGGTCATGCTGTGGAGTACAGAGAATGGTAATTCCAGAAAGAAATGGAGTGATCGTTACACAACGTTTTAAAAACGAATTGTTCAAATAAGATAATAAATGGCAAGAGATTAGCAATGAAGTCCTTTTCTTGGAACTGTGAAAGTTCTCATAAAACATGCTGTATCATTTTTACCTCCAATGTGTTTGTAACGTAGAACACATGATAATGTACATAAATTCCAATCTGCATAAACAGTACACTGCAGTGTGAATACATTATCATTAGTGTACACAGGAGGATTGGGAAGAGCAGGGAGAAATACGGCATTTGTTGAGGAGTTTTCTTCAGCACTTGGTAACTAATACATTCTCTATAAATGTTGATTCCCTTTTACTTAATTCTCTGAATCACTCTGTGATATGGTTTGGCTGTGTCCCCACCCAAATGTCATCTTGAATTGTAACTCCCATAATCCCCATGTGTTGTGGGAGGGACCCAATGGGAGGTAATGGGGGTGAATCTTTCCCATGAAGTACTCATGATAATGAGTCTCACATGATCTGATGCTTTCATAAAGGGCAGTTTCCCTGCACACGCTCTTTCACCTGCTGCCATGTAAGACGTGTCTTTGCTCCTCTTTTCTCTTCTGCCATGATTGTGAAGCCGTATCCAGACATGTGGAATTTTGAGTCCATTAAACCTCTTTTTCTTTATAAATTATCAGTCTTGGGTATTTCTTCATAGCAGTATGAAAGTGGACTACTACACTGTAAAATCAGTGGTAATATTCCCGTTTTAGAGATGAGTAAAATAAAGATAAAAAATAAGACATATTCACAGGGATATATTCTTAATAAGTGGTAGAGTTTCAATATGAAATCTTGGTCCACTTATTCTATAGCTGTATTCTTTACAATACAGTAATGGTTTTCAAGTATATATATATATATTTTTTGTTTGTTTGTATGTTTCCAGAGACAAAGCCAAGCGGCAGGGACCGCTTTATTTCGAGTTCGAACTCGGTTCCCTCCAGCTAGGTATCAGATCCTAGGGAGAGACCCCAAGCTCGGTGCTCAGCCATCTTTTATAGTCAGACACAAACAGGTTACAGCAAGTTACAGAGTCACTGGGGATTTTTACAGTTGTAGGTTTACAATTGGCTGACATTTAAAGTTAAACATTAATCAGTTGTTCATTGGTTCCCACCCTTTGACCAAACCACAAACGGCCGCTTGCCCTGCTAGGGACTTTCCAGATAACCTTGTTGTTTTAGCATTAAGGGGAGTTTCCTGACTTTTCTGACCTCTGATATTCAGTATTTTTCCACTCCTCATTCCCCTCTCTCTCTAGTATCTTGAGAGCCAATCTTGGGTCTTATATGTCTGACTCGGAAGTCTCGGTGAGTACAGGTTGGTACTGGGCTCTCAGGACCATAAGCTGGACAGTGTTGAGTCTTTCTTTTACAAAGTTTGTTAATCTGTTTATTATACATGGTCCTATAGTGAGTAAGAGAAGTATACTTATGAATGGTCCTATGAGGGGCACTAGAAGGGAGTACATGGAGGAATTCCACCAACTGTTGGCAGCAGAGGTGAATTGTTGTTTCTGCAATTCTAGGCTGAGTTTATGTAGTTGTTGAACTCGCGTTTCTAAGAGTCCAGATTCATTTATGTAGAAACAACAATCTTCTCTGAGGAAAAGACAGGTCCCTCCTTTTTCCGCCGTTAACAGGTCTAGTGCACGGTGGTTTTGTAAAGTAACTTGGGCAAGGGAAGTCAATTGTCTCTGTAATGAGGCAAGGGATTCGGCGGAAGCTTCCATAGCTATGGAGAATTGATGAGAGAGTTTTGCAGTGCTGATAAGGGAGTGACCTAAAGCTCCCCCGGCTAGTCCTGCAGCAACTAAGGATGTGGTGAGTGAGACTCCGGCTACTAGGGGGAGGAATATGGCTCGTTTTGGTCTAGGGAAAGGGGCGGAGTCCCACCTGGAAAATTCTGCGGGGGTGCGCAAGGTTAGTTGGGGGACTAGCGTGACAGGGAGACACAGTAGGGTTATAGTGGCCTGAGTGGAAAGGTTCTTATATAGGGTCCCATTGCACCAGAAGAAAGAACCGGGAGGGGCAAAGAGGGTTGAGTTGGGAGTGGAAGTTGTATTCCAGAGGGTAGTGCCGGCATTTGAATAACAAAAGGAAACTTGTGTCTGTCCAGGGTTTAGGAACAAGGGGACGTCAGGGATGGGGGGTGGTATGTGGCTATTGTTAAGGGTTAGGCTGAGAGAAGCATTAGACGGGCCTGGAAGTGAAACTGCGGTTAATGGCGGTCGCCCTAGAGCCGCGCAGAAGAAGCATGCAGAGAGATTGCCTAGGCCAGTGGCGTTTGCGATTTCTAACCCTTCTCTTAATAGGGATAACCAGGAAAAGGGGCGGGTAGGAGTTAAAGTTGAAAGCTGGACATTTAATTCCCTTTCCTGGTTCTGTATAGCCGCGTGTAGAGTGGTCTGGATCTGAACAAGGGAACACCAGAGATCAAGTATATTTTTAACTTAAGGACACTTTTTTTTCAAGTAAAATATTTCACAGAAACATTTATAAGACAGATAAAAGCGCTGCTTCTCTGTTTGGTGCAGGGGTGAGGATCCGGATGGGCTGCCCTCTCAAGCCCCATCCCTCTCCTCCTCATGACTCTTGATCCACATCTGTGGCTTTTCTGAGGGTTTCGTAGAGCACAGTTTAAAGATGAGCATATCACATCATATGTACTCTCAAATAGATCACAAATTCTTGAGTTCTTTGCTTACATAGCCATATGACTTTAGATAATTAAATAATGTCTTTGCTCTAGGATTGTGCATCCTAAAATGAAATGATTTTTAAGTGGAAAAGAAGCAGTACAAATAATAAAAAGAAACTTGCCTGAGCATACATTTGAGATATTATAAAACTTGCACTATGATGTGTGCAAGGACTTCTAGGTAGTTGTCTTTTGCGCCAGGGTATAATACAGAAACTACTAAGCCACTCTTCCTCTTTCTTTAGTAGCTGTTCTCTTTTATTCTAGGAACTTCAACTAAACCTTCAAAATACCTTCTTTCTCTTTCTAGTGTAATATTAATAGTAGAATGTTGGCTTGTTCCTTACACCTCACAAGTCAGCTGAATCATGGAGAAATCTAACTTCTCTGAGTACTTTGATTTGCAAAATGATATGTTTCTGGCAATTGAATCTTCAGCTTTTGTGTGTGTGTGTGTGTGTGTGTGTGTGTGTGTGTGGAGGAATACTGCATCCCAGCTAGCTGTACCCCACTGCTCATGTCTGATCTTCATGGATTTCTTTGCACGCTGGAGAAAGGGAGAATTCTGGATGCCCTTTGTGCCCTGAACAAAGGAGACAGCATAGACATCTTCAAACTACTTTCTAGATCTACAAATATGAATGTACAGGCTGCCCTTTCTTACCCTTGTCTTCTTCCCAGAGTGTTCAGGGCTGTTCCCAAAACAGAAACTGTTTTCCTCAGTCTATGTATTACAGTAAATCTCCAATTACCAGATATCCAAGAATGTACAGGGATTTGTCTATAGATTCCTCTTTGACATAGTATGCTTAATCCTCAATTTGACAAAATCTATTGCAAAACGTACTCACTTATTATTACAAGAAAACAGGTACAATCTAAGGAGACCATGCCCTGGGATTTTCACAAAGCCATACTCTTCGCCCTAATGTCTATCTGAGAATAAGCAAATCAATGCTGGTCAATGAAAAAAAAAAAGTAAAAGGATCATTTTATTAATTGTAATGTAAAAACCTATAAAGAAAGAGATAGAGGGAAAAAGAGAAGAGATGGGAAACTAAACTGTATTGAATATCTATAATGCATTAGTCATGGTACTATATATAATAGTTAATAAAAATGGAGAATGAGCTACGCCTATACAATTGCCACAGAAGTTGTACTAAGTTCCCATCGCCTGTGTCACCATAGCATTACATTCATACATCAATTGCAGCACCTGTTATGCTGAACCTAAACTGACAGTCTTCCCACATTTCTTTTATTTCTTAATTGACACTTAATAGTGGTACATATTTATACGGTACATTGTGATATTTTGATGCATATAATATATAGTGATCAGATCAGGATAATTAACATATCCATTAGCTCAGACATTTATCATTTCTTTATGTTGGGAACATTCAATATTCTCCTCCTGGCTATTTGAAACAATATAATATATGCTATGAGTTCCTCAAGGGCTTATCCACCTATCTTAGCTAAAACCACCTATTTTAGCTAAAAACCTATCATTGTACATTCTGTTACCCTGAAGTGAAGTCAGAAGGAAACTAGACAGAAGTGTTTTGCAAACCTCCACGTAGCATACTCTCCCCCAACCAACCAGCTACAATTCCAGGTAGACAATTCATAATAATGACAGACATATCACTTACATTGCAAATTAAGTCATCTGTACCTCTATCAACAATAGTTAGCAATCACTTCCTATAGATAACTGCTAAGGTGCTAAGGTCTTTCCTTAATCAGTCTAAATTTTTATTTGTAAAGGTTAAGTTTTTTACCCTTAACAGAATCTTTTATGGACAAACATTATATGCAGTCATCTCTGTTGAAAATCATTCTAATATATCAAAATATATAGATATATGTGCTTATTTTCCAGTTAGTCACATTTCTAAAATTTTGTCACTATGTTTATTTATTGAATGAGAACTTACTGAGTATAGAATAGTATTGTTCTCCTCTGCCTTGGGAATATGAATAAGGAAAAAGGAAGACTAAACTAAAAGACTAGTAAGAGATATGTTCCAGTAAACTAACAATAACAAAATATTGTGCTACAGATATAAAACAGTTGCTTTAGACACAGAGTGAAGGAATACTACATTTGACAAATGATTCAGGAAAGGTCTTGAGGAGATAAAACTTGAGTGGAACAGAAATTTTCCATGAGAATTGTATAGATATTCTAGTCAAATAAAAGTGCCATTGTTCTGAATGACTAGAACCAGCAATCGCCATTTTAGAGAGATTACTCTAGAAATGTCAGATATGTTTTTAAAATATACTATTTCAAAGATAAAAGCATACTTTAAGAATAAGAGTAGTATCATCTTGGAATTAGATATTATTATCTTTCCATTAGTAGCATATATTTTGGGTATTTTCCCTAAGAAAAGGGGATTTATTACCTGAGAAAGTCAAACTCTTTTGGCTCATCACATAAGCATTTCTAAGATACTCAGAGAAAGATTTGTAATTTGAGAGATGGGTAGGGTTTTGTTCTGGTTTCTCTTTACTCAATGATTCCCTGTGTAGGTTTTCCACAGTGTGTTGAACAAGGAGATAATCCTTGTAAAGAAATGATAAGAGTCTAATGCAAAAGTACCTATACTAGCATCATGGTGGAAAGTTAAAATTTAGGGAGAGAGGCATTATAGAAAATGTAAAAATTCAATGAAGTGATTTTGTTTCCCAGTTGTTTATTAATTACTATTTGTGGAATTGTGAAAACAGCATGTGATTGGCACCATGGAAACCAGGACATGGGGTCTGGTGCAACCCCTCACTGTCTGTGGGATCTCCGACATAACTTAACCTCCCTCAGCCTCTGTTTTCTCATCTGTGAAGTGATGGTGATATGTTTATGTGAGCCGTAGATTTGTGAACATTAAACCCATAGGTTAACACTTGCTGAATCAAAGTGCAGTACAAATACCATCTACCAAGGCACCAATGACTGTATTCTGATATTAATCAAAATAAGCAGTTGCTGTGTTAAGTATATTCCATACTTGATATAGCCAAAAGAGCTTAAAGTACATTTACAATATTTAAAAATATGATGATGATGACAAAGATAACACTACCACTGCTACTACCAACAACCAGAGCAGACGGACGCTAAACAAGTCATATCACAAGTTAAAACCTATAAAGAACATGTTGTGGACTAGTTTTAAACCTATTACTCATCAAACTAAAGAGACAAAGTCTCACGCTGTTACCCCGGCTGGAGTTCAGGGGCACAATCTTGGCTCACTGCAACCTCCGCCTCCTGAGTTCAAGCGATTCTCCTGCCTCAGCCTCCCCAGTAGCTAGGACTACAGACACCCGCCACACCCAGCCAATTTTCGTCTTTTTAGTAGAGATGGGTTTCATCATGTTGGCCAGGCTGGTCTCGAACTCCTGAATTCAAGTGATCCACCTGCCTCAGCTGCCCAAAGTGCTGGGATTATGGACATGAGCCACTGCACGTGCCTCTTTTTTCTGTTTTGTTTTTTAATCTGGTCAATGTATTTAGCTACTTAGAGTCTTAGCTAGCTCATCAATAAAATGGAAATAAGAATGTATCCCTTATTTCATGTATGTGTCTGTGTGTGCAGAGTAAGAGAGAGACAGAGGGCGCAGAAGAGAAAAAAGATGATTAACTGGGCATGTTGGTGCGAGCCTGTGGTCCCAACTACTTGGGAGGGTGCGGCAGGAGGATTGCTTGAGCCCAGGAGGCAGAGGTTGCAGGGGGCCGATATCATGCCACTGCACTCCAGCCTGGGCAACAGAGTGAGACCCTGCCCCCCTGCCACAAAAAACAAAACAGGAAACAAAGAAAAAGGGATGGTATATGATAATATACATGTGATTCACACAGCACCAGCTGAATAAGCCATGTTAAATACAGCAAGTCTTTACTTAACATCGTTGATGGGTGTTTAGAAACACTGACTTTAATTAAATAAACCTATAATCTCAAAAATATTGCTTACTTCAATGTCATTTTATTGTAATGTTAATGAGAAAAAAATTGGTTTTGATAGATATCATTTTATTTAAAGTAAAAATTTCCAACAACCTATCAACAGTGGCCAGTGAGAACTCACTATATGTGTACATTTCTGTTGACCCCTAGAAAATAATCTCATCGTATTGGTCTTATTACAATCACTTTGTACAGAAGAAAAGAACACATTTTTGTTGCCTGTGACAAAACTTTTAGAGCATTCATAAGAAGGTAGGCTATCTTGCGCTTGAGTGAGAGCAGAAGGCTCTCAGGAGGGCCCCTGATTAAATATGTAGTATGATCATTTGTTTTCAGGTGGCATCAGTGTTGGAAGCACACTTCTCCAGCACTAGGAAATGATTTACATCAAAGCTATATTGGCCCTGAAGGTTCCTTCCCACGTTCCTGAGTTTCAAGGCATAATCATTTATTTGAAGAGATCAGAGGACGTCCTGTCTCTGACATAGAGGATACTTCTTCCAGCAGTCTCCACATAAGGCCAAGAGCCCTCACCTTGTCCCTGGGCTCACACATGCGTTACAATGAAAAGGCAGTCTTCCAGCCAGAGTCTAATGCCTGAGAGATTTGGATGGGTTAAGTGGCTGATTTTTTTTTTTTTTTTTTTTTTTTTTTTTTACTTCCATATATCAATATTAACCTTCATGGATTCCCAAAGAGAAGATGCACTCCTCCACTTATTCTGATTAATATTTTAAATTTAAGATTTTGAAATTTGAAAACATGGGCTTTACAGTCACATAGACCTGGGTTTAAATTTGGCACTTCCATTTACTAGCTTTATAGATCCAGAGAAGTAATTTAAACTCCTTAAACCTTGATTCTGTAACTGTTAAATTGACACAAGATAAATCTCACATGGCTGTGCAGAGAAATGACTGCATATGTGTGAAATATCTACATGAACGCCTAGAAACACACATGAAGTAAGAGCTCAAAAATATGTATCTGTTGTTACCAGTAATACTTAAAAACCAGAAACTAACATTTAGACTCTTTCTATGGGCCACAGATTGTGTAACTTACTTTCATGTATAACTTTACTAAAGTTCAAACACCCAGCTTGGAAGACTGAAAACCTGAGTACATAGTCTTTTAGTACTACTTATTTGCTAAGTAATTTAACCTTTTAAAAATTCTGTTTCTGGCCAGTTGCAGTGTCACACCTATAGTCCAAGCACCTTGAGAGGCCAAGGCGAGAGGATACTTTAAGACAAGGAGTTTAAGACCAGCCTGGGCAACATGGCACGTGCTTGTAGTCCCAGCTACTTGGGAGGCTGAGGTGGAGGGATTGTTGAGCCCAGGAGTTCAAGATTGCAGTGAATCATGATCATGCCACTGAGTGCACTCCAATCTTGGCGGCAGAGGAAGACCCTGTCTCTAAACAAACAAACAAAAAAGTCTGTTTCTTCATCAAGAGATGGAGAAGGTTTCAGAACCAAATTTATATTATTGTTACAGATACTCAATACAATGGGTAATTTAAAGTGCTTGACAAAATGTCTGGCGTATGGCACACATTAAAAAATGTTTTTATTATGTTATTATCTGTGATGATGATTGTCATCTTCACATATTAGGTGGTATGACAAAATGCAGGCAAAGAAGGTGATTTGTCTCACATAATTATCAATTCCTTTTAACTATTGTGTGGTAGAAAAATCAGTTTGGAATCAAAGTTCTACGGTGAAAAGTAGTTCTTCTGTATATGGCTGTTTGATCTTAAGCAAATCATCTGTTGAGCCTCAGAATCATCCTCAAATGTAAAGTGAGAAAATGCATTAGCTTTCTCAAACCACTGTATCAAATTAGTCCTGCATCCAATCATGACATTTCAGTCAATGAGGATGGTCCCGTAAGATTATAATGGAGTTGAGAAAATTCTATGGCCTAGTGATGTCATGCCTGTAGTGACATTGTAATGCAACACATTACTGGTGTGTTTGTGATAATGGTGGGGTAAACGAACCTACTGGGCTGCCAGTCATATAAAAATATAGCACATATAATTATATACAGTACATAATACTTGACAATGATAATAAATGTCTCTGTCACTGAGTTATGTACTTACGATACTATGCTTTCTATGGTTATTTTTGGAATGTATCCTTTCTACATGTCTTTTTTAAAAAGTTAACTGTAAAACAGCCTCAGGGGTCCTTCAGGAGGTATTCTAGAAAAAGGCATTGTTATCACAGGCGATGACAGTCTCATGCATGTTACTGTCCCTGAAGACATTCCAGTGGGACAAGATGTGAAGGTGGAAGACAGTGATATTGATGATCCTGACCCTGGGTAGGCTTCAGCTAATGTGTGTGTTTGTCTTAGTTTTTAACAAAATATTGAAAAAGTAAAAATAAAAAGTGTTAAAAATAGAAAAAAGTTTATAGAATAAGGATGTAAAGAAATAAATTATTTTTGTGTAGCTGTACAATGTGTTGGTGTTTTAAGCTAAGTATTATTACAAGAGTCAAAACACTTAAAAAATTAAAAAGTCTATAAAAATATTATAGTAAGCTAAAGTTAATGTATTATTAAAAATAAAAAATAAATGTAATGTAGACTAATTGTACAGTGTTTATAAAGTTTACAGTAGTGCACAGTAATGTCCTAGGCCTTCACATTCACTCACCACTCACGGACTCACCCAGAGAAACTTCCAGTCCTACAAGCTCATTCACATCAGGTGTTCTATACAGGTGTACCATTTTTTAAATCTTTCATATTTTATTTTTAGCTTATCTTTTCTATGTTTAGGTATATTTAGACTTCCTGTTGTGTTACAGTGCCTAAAGTATTCAGTGCAGTACATATTGTACAGGTGTGTAGCCTCGGAGCAATAGACTATACCATGTAGCCTAGGTGTGTGGTAGGCTATGCCATCTAGGTTTGTGTCAGTATACTCTATGATGTTCACACAAGGACAAACTTGCTTAAGGGTGCTGTTTTTCAGAATGTATTCCTGTGATTAAGCTATGTATTACTGTACCTCCAATTTAGCCACTTAAAACACCACCTGTTTATTATCTCATAGTTGCTGTAGGTCAGATGTCCAGTGTGGTGTGGCTACATTGCTTATGATCTTATATGTCTGAAGTCAAAGTATTGGCCTGGCTAAGCTGTCTTCTGGAGGCTGGGGGAAGTATCTGCTTCCAAATTCATTCAAGATTTTGGCAGAATTCAGTTCCATAAGTTGTAGGATTGAAGTCATTCTTTATTTTTTATTTATT
Organism: Trachypithecus francoisi; assembly: GCF_009764315.1. Taxonomy (NCBI): domain Eukaryota; kingdom Metazoa; phylum Chordata; class Mammalia; order Primates; family Cercopithecidae; genus Trachypithecus; species Trachypithecus francoisi. Next base: position 71,137,548 of record NW_022681473.1, on the reverse strand, counting down.
TCATTTTATTTTTATTATACTTTAAGTTCTAGGGTACATGTGCACAATGTGCAGGTTTGTTACATATGTATAGATGTGCCATGTTGGTGTGCTGCACCCATCAACTCGTCATTTACATTAGATATATCTCCTAATGCTATCCTTCCCCCAGACCCCACCCCACAACAGGCCCCTGTGTGTGATGTTCCCCACCCTGTGTCCAAGTGTTCTCATTGTTCAATTCCACCTATGAGTGAGAACATGCGGTGTTTGGTTTTCTGTCCTTGTGATAGTTTGCTCAGAATGATGGTTTCCAGCTTCATCCATGTCCCTACAAAGGACATGAACTCATCCTTTTTTATGGCTGCATAGTATTCCATGAAGTCAGTTTTTTTTTTTTTTTTAATTATTTTAATTTTTATGCTGGGCTGACCTTAACATTTAGAGGACTTTCTCTGGTCCTTGCATGTGGCCTCCTGCATCTCAGAACCAGCAAAGATACATGGAATCCTTATCATGCTTGGAATCTCACTGACTTTTCCTATTACTGCCTCTCTGCCTTTAGCTGTAGAAAGTTCTCTGTTTTTAAGGGCTTTTTTGTATTACATTTAGTTGTATATTTCAGAGTAATCTCTCACTTTCAAGGCCTATGACCTTAATTAAATATACAAATTCCTTTGCCATATAATACATGATATTCACACTTCCTAAAGATTCATACATAAGTGTCTTTGGGACAAGATTCTGCCAACTGCCAGAAATAGTAATTACCTTACAGTGAACCATGATGAATCAAGAGATAGCATGTGTAAAATTATTTATTTTATCAACACAAGTAGTAGTTTCTCAATAAATATTTATTTTTATTTCCTTTCCTGTTTACCTAAATTACATTAGATATCTAAAAGACAACATCTTCATATTTCAAAATGGAAGATAATTTATATGAAACCATTTTGAAATTTTGAAGATTTATACACATTAAAGTTGTTATGGTTATTGAATGTATAAGGACATGTGCAGTAAACACAATGACTTGATATTGAAGCATTCTGAGATAGACCACTGGATGTGGATATTCCAAATGAAAAGTCACCAGTGGGAATCATCACATTGAGAACTAAGTATGTGACCTGAGGTTCATTTCCTTTCCTTTCAGATTTGCCAATATAATAGCCTAGAGAGATATATAAATGATTCCTGTGTTTCTGTTGTTATTGCTGTTCTGCTTTACTATTTCCCCTCCACTAAAAAGCTATACTTTCTCAGATTTAGAACTTTACTGTGTATTATTTATTTTCTCAGAACAGATGTGGAAAGAAATGCATACTATATTCACATTCATAAGAATTTTGCCTGTATAAAACAAAGAAATAAGAAGTAATCAATTGATATACTATTAATTTGTATAATATTAAACCTACAATATTTACACAGCCAGATTCACAGGTTCATATATAAAAAAGGGCATCTTTCTAAAAATACTTTTTTTCTTTTTATTCTTATCAAATGAGTAATATTCAATGTATTATTTGAAATAAAAAATAAATACTTGGAAAGAAACTAAAATTAAATATAATTTCATTACCTAGAGCAGAGAGAGAGAACCTCATAGGATGAAGATTCATTTCATATTTGTGATCACACTCTTTCATTTTAATACATAATATTATAACCCAACAATTGTCTTCATATTCTCAAAACTCTTGAAAATATGTTTTGTATGACTGCTTAATATCCATTGAAAATATTTCATTTCAGTAATTTTAATTAGCAATTATTTTCTTAACTAATGAATTTTGTTGTGTGGCATTGTGCTGGAGCTGGGGTTGGAAAGATGAGACTAAGATATCCTCCCTCAAAGTACTGTGTGGAAACAAACAAACAACAACAACAACAACAAAACAGATAGAGAAGAAAATATACCATGGTTTAAACTTCCAAGCATATCAATTAGGATTACAATGTAAATGTACTTCACTGGTAAGCAGTCATATAATTTTTCTATTCAGATTGTCACTTTAAACTTCAAATATTTTACAGGGAAGCACAAAAATTTTTTTAATTTGCAGTTTATGGTCAATGTCAATAATTTGTTCTAATTTAGTTGGGTTTATTAATGAATATTAAATTACCTTAGGATCCTTAAGTAATTTAAGAATCCTAAAATCTCAGTTCATTTTACAATATCAGGATGGTAACGACCATAAATAATAGTCACCTTATTTGTGAGGATTCTAATCTTAATTACAGGTTTGCTCCATACACTTATCTAGCTGGAATTTTATGATCCAAATGTGATTTACAACTATAAATTAAATAATTATGTGAGGCACTCTCAGGACTACAGGGACCTGGTGATGTGAAATTTGATCAATCTTGTGGAGCTTAATGTCTCCTGTGAATGGAAACCAGCTCAGGAATTCATAGCCTGTTTTATTGTCTCCTGCAGCCTGGACATTTAGAACAGAAAAAGAGAGAGAAAAATGTATTATCTGTCTCAAGTCTGTGGCAGCCAAGTGAAAAGATTTAGAAAGTCATATAAGTTACTCTAAAAAGGAAGAGTCTGGAAACAATTTGAACTAGATGATTTGGAAGAAATGAACCAGAATAACTCTTGTCCAGTGGTCCATGGAAGTATCTGCCTAGAACTTTACCTTCACGCAACTGCAGAGCACCATATGTTAATTCAAATCTTCTTACAAGCAAAATATTTAAATTCAGTAGCCATCAACCCGCCTCCAACTGTTCTCTCATATGCATTTGAATTATAGTCATGAAGAGAAAAAGCAAGTACTGAATATGCACAAAGCAAGGGTAAAGCAATTTGACAAAATTTATTATGCAGATACACACAAGATGCGATGGCAAAACAGTAAAAGGAATCACCTTGTTATTTAAGAGGCTGGAGGTCTTAGAGACCACCTATGCCTAAAATCTTTTCATGTCAGAGTAAACCAAGGCTCAGAGTGGTTGTAGCTTGCTCCAGGAGAGGTTGCTCAGGCTATGACTCCCCTGGCTATTCAGCTGAATTTCAGATTCTGTTGTCACTGAACTGTACCTCCCCTACCCCCCACCACTCCCCCTTTAGCAACTTAGACGAAAACTTCCTATTTCCTCCCCAGAGACATTTTTCTTACCTGTGAAACCTATCATTTGATCAAGAAAGAAAGTTCCCCCATATTCTTTTACCTTTCAGCCTATAATCATTAATTTTTTTATCAAATATTACCTTAAGTTCTAATAGAAATTAAGATAATAGGAATAGCTATGAACAAGAAGTTCAGCATCCTTCGTGCAATCGAAACAACTAAACGCTAGGGCAAAAAGACAATAAGTAAATAAGCTAACATAATGAAAAGTGTTGCGAAGGAAATAAATCAAGCAGTGGACTAGTTGGGAGTGGGGTTATATGGTACATGGGAGGGTGTGACCAGGTAAGGCCTCTGGCAGGAAATAGCACTGCAAGAGGTGGCATGAAATATGAAACTTAAAATGTGGGAGGAAAGGCTGGCTATGTAGTATCATACTCCCATATCCTCAAACTTATTACGCAACCTCTATTATTCTCCTCAGATTGAATAATATAGAAGTCCCCAGATGGTAGCCTTGTCTTTATCTTAGCACAAAATCTGCAAACTTGCACACAGCTGCAACCATCTTTTTCTCCTTCTGACATATTACCGTGATGTGGGGTTCTATCTGCTCTCTTCTATGTGTCACAGATAAATGACTAACGTTGTTACTATGTTACAATATAAAAATTGTAAATGTTTTTACTGAAATGCCAGGGGTTCCATCTAGGTCTGAAATGTTTGCTGCACAGAAAGCCAATCACCAAGACAACGAGTATTGCCAGGGAAGCAGGCTTTTCATTTGGGTGACGTTGGCTGTAGAGATGGGAGTCAAACCTCAAACCTATGTAACTCGACTGAATACACTGGAGATTTGTATAGCAGGTAAGGAATGTATTAGCTATGTACAGAAAAACAGGAATTAGGGAGGGGTAAGGAAGCAATTGTGATGAATGAGGGGTTTTACATCTCATCTTCTGGATGGGTGATCTGGTAAGTTTCAGTTCCTGACCTGAGGGTCAAAAGAAACTCAAATGTAAGTTTCAAATTTTAAGATTGGGAGGGTCAATTTCTGTATTTATTCAAAAAACTATAAACATTAATTCCATGGTACAATATTCATTTCAATGCATTGTGTTCTGTCCACTAAATCTAATAAAACACAATTCTTGACACAAATTCCATTGTTTAATGCTTGTCTACTTTTTGTAATGTCTTTCCATTTGTCCATCTATTCAAGAAACAAGGCCAGGTTTCATGACTCACACCTTTAGTCCTACAATCAAACTCAGATCTGGGCCTCTCATTGCGTGAAAGCCAAAAACCCAAGAGATGAGCTTTGTTGAAAGGAAAATTAGCATTATTGGAGAAGTCATCAACTTGGGAGAGGTGGTGAAATAGCATTCAAATACCACTTCTCTAAGTTGTTTCTCTGGATCAGGGATTTTTAAGGGAAATTAGGGAAAATGATGATCAAAACATTATTGTGAAAAATGAGCTGTCTCAAGTGGGCAGTTAATTACTGCTTTCTTGGTCAGTGTTCTGTGACCTTCCACAGTTGCTATTAGTCTGTTCTTATCAGACTGTTCAGCCCATTCCCAGATTTATTGGTAGAGGTGTTTTCTTTTATCTCTGTTGAAGGTCCTATTTTCCTGAGGCTGTTTGAAGTGAATAATCTACAAACTCAAGCAAAGCAATAATTACATTCAAGTAAGCAAGCTTTTCTCTAAAATGGAGCCAGAATTGTTACAATCCCAGCACTTTGGAAGGCTAATGTGGGAGATTTGCTTGAGGCCAGGAGTTCCAGATCAGGCTGGCAACATAGCAAGATCTTGTCTCTGCCAAAAAAAAAAAAAAAAAAAAGTAATAAATTAAAAATTAGCTGGGTGATGGTGTGCCCTGTAGTTTTTGTTAGTCAGGAGGCTGAGGCAGGAGGATCACTTCAGCCCAAGACTTCAAGACCAGACTGGGCAATGCGGTGAGACCCCATCCCAAAAAAAAAAGAAAGAAAAAAGAGAAAGAAATGTATACTAAGCACCTATGGGTATGTCTGAAACCAGTGAGACACTTGAGATCCAATACTGAGAAGAGACCAAAGCTGTACCCTTAGCCATCTTGTCACCTGGTATGATTTGGATGTCTGTCCCTTCCAAATCTCTTGTTGAAATATGATTCCCAATGTTGGAGGTAGACCTGATGGGAAATGATTAGATCATGTGGGTGGATCTCCCATGAGTAGTTTAACACCATTCTCTTGGTGACAAATGAGTTATCATTCTGAGTTCATGTGAAAACTCACTTTTTAAGTGTGTGGCACCTCCCATCTTGCTCTCACTTGCTCCTACTCTCACCATGTGAGATGTCTGCCTCCCTTTTGGTTTTCTCCATGACTGTAAGCTTCCTGAGATCCTCATCGGAAACAGCCAGCACCATGCTTCCTGCAAAGCCTGGAGAACTGTGAGCCAATTAAACCTCTTTTCTTTATAAATCACTCAGCCTCAGGTATTTATTTATAGCAAAACAAGAACAGCCGAACACACCATCTACCATGGAAGTTCATGTGGAGCTCTCATCCTATTTACTAATGAGAGGTGAATCTCTTATTGTGGGCCTTGCATCTGCTGCTTTAAAATATGCAACCTAGTGACTGTAATCACTAGTTGCTTTTCTTCAGGCTTGCTTTTCTCTTTTCTGAGAAGCAGGAGGTAAAGAACATTATTCCTTCCTCAGAGATTTTGGGAGGATTAAATTAGACCCATAAATGTAAACGTGCCAGTAAATTACAAACTGTTACACAAGAGTAGTATAACACTTCTCTCTAATATAGTACGTGGTAAAGACTACTGTTCCTTGTTCCCAGTCATCCTCATTGCCACCAAATAATCTTACCTGTGAAACCTATCATTTGATCAAGAAAGAACGTTCCCCCATCTTCTTTTAGGGAACTTACCACTATCAAGGGCTTGCCGTTATCAAGGCTTTGTGTGTGTAGCCTTCTATCTAGTGGATGAGAGGGAGTACTTTAATAGACTGTACTTTTCACATTGTTTGGGAGAAACAGAATAATATATTTTGTATCATCAAATAAGCCTAAGACTGCTAGGGTGATCAGAGTCACTAGAATTACAGAAACAGAACATTTTCTCTGTCTAAGTGTTTGTTTTATTATACTAGATATATATATATATATATAGTTAGATAGATAGATATAGATATATATGTGATATTTTATTTTGCCTTTATGAATTGTTTTCTACAGAAGCAGATTATTAAAAAACAGCTTTTTTCCCTTCTTTTTTCTATTTTTTTCATCTGGGTAAATAATGTATCTTGGGTGATACCATTCTTGCCAAGGGAAAAAACAATTGGATTCTTTCTAATAAGAGGAAACAAGATTACACTGGAATGTATGTCACTAAAATTTAAGTTTTATTGACAAGGAAGTTATATCATTGTGTAAAATTCTTTATAACTGTCTCCTAAGATAGCCTAAAGAGAAATAAAATGCAAAGTGGCATGGAAAGTAGGCCCTATATCTGTAACATATTACAAAGCTTGCATTATTGCTTGCTTTCAGTATATGTTTTAGCATCAGAAAAACTTCACCAATACTCAATAAAGCTTTCAACGAATGAGGCCAGTTATTGGACTTCTGAACTATAGGTGCAAAACCTAAGCTAAAATCAACAAATTCATGCTCTGAAACAACTTTTTGCAGACCTTCCTAGAGTTCCACATTCTTAAATTCACCATTCACCATCCTAAAGAACCCAAAACCACACATGACAAGCAAAATGTTCTCAGCATGGATGAGTCACACCCAGAAATCTGGAAGCAGCTTATTATTGTGTCTAAAAATTTCTGCTAGAATACGGTTAACTAATAAGTGAAAGATTTACACATTTGATTTGTGTATGGATTAGCATGGAAATAGTATATTAATTCAATAGGTTTACTAGATTTTCAAAACTGATTTTTTTTTTGTTCTAATCTGTAATAATTGTGATAAATGTTTATAGATACCCTTGCTTACCTCTCCTTGGTAATCAGCATATCAACCAAGAACAGACTAACAAATGTTCTAATTGTGGACTTCATTACCTGAGTATCTTTCATATCCCTTTTCTATTCAATTATCCTAGTTTTGGCCTTTTACAATCTAATTTACCCTCATGTTACAACTCCTAACTGGTCTCCTCTGACAGGCTTTCTGTTGCTTACTCCATCCAACACAGGGCTACCACATCGTATTAATAAAGCACAGAATACAGTGTCAACTTCATAGCATAGGGACAATGTACTCAATAGTCTAGTCTGATCCCACCTACTAATCTCTGTAATTCATCCATTTCTGGACTGGTAAGCTACTTTCTCTACTCTGTACATATTTCCATATTCCTATTTATGCACCTTTGTGTGCATTGGCTAGAATGTTCTTGTCATTATCTCCATCTCTTATTATAAGGATTTGAATAGACAGAGTACACTCTGAATGTAGAATAATCCTGCTAAAATCCTTAAGAATAAATTTCACATGGTATATAAAATACAATATGATTTTATTCTGCCCTTGTCTCATTCCTCATTCCCTGACAATATTCAATATGCAAAACTGTGCTTATCATTCCAACTTTGATATCATGTGCTTTTTTATGTGTTCTTTGTATGTAAGTGGGTGAGTAAAGGCTCTTTTATGCCACACCACCATGCTGATGTACTTGGACTTTGTCTCAGTCTAGAACATCTATCCTTTTACCATATTTCTCTTCTCACAAAGATTTTACCCCATTAATCAATTTTCTTTCCTTCAAAATTAAGTTTAACTGTTATTTCTTCTGAAAATCACTCCCTAAGAACTCTATGGCAGGGTCAGGTTTTCCCCTGATGCAAATAGATATATTTGTGTCATTGTAATAACTTCTATACTATTTAATTTCCTGCCTTTCCTCACATGTGAAATTCCTTGAATGCAAAAATTATTTTACATGAGAATTTTCAGTGCTAAATATATAATCTGGTGTCAAATAAGACATACAATCAATGTGTTTCAATAAGTTGGATTTATAAATATGTATTTCCTAAGTTTTGATCTAGATCACATACTAAACTTTCATGAATTCCTTCCTATTTTCACTCATCAGAAGAGTTTTCTACCTCCTCTGAGTACCCACATAATTTTTTGTTGAATGTTTAATATTGTGTCCCACAGCATCTCAATTGACAGACATGTTTATTTTCCCAAACTAGATTGTGAAACATTTTAGTAAGAAGGACTGTGTTTAAATCATCTTTGTACTCTCTTATTTCCCTATTCCTGGAACAGAATTTAGAATGTGGCAGGCATTCAATAATGTTGAATGAATGGATGGTTAGCTAATGAGCACCATTTTAAAAAATATGCTCACTATTATTTGTTAGTTATGTATGAGTATTGCTAAACATCATTTAGCCCAAATTCAATTTGATGATGAAGTCTTTACACTTATAATCATAGAGAAGCATCTTATAGCATCAACAGTATTGGTAGTGGTGATGGTAGAGTTGGTGTGATGCATTGGTGGTGGAAATGCCAATTACACTGGCAAAGAACTTAATGGTTTCTCTAAAATCAGTATTTAACTTGTCACTGACCCTGACTAAAGCCCTTGAAAGCAAGCAGTGTGAGGAGTCTTTTATTTTCTCCCTATAGAATTTATTTTCAGTTTATTTAGCAAATCCTTATTCAGTAACTACCACATTCCAGGCATTATATTACACTGAGTTGACACAGAAACAGAAAACTGGAGACTGTTCTTTGAGATATAATCATATTTTAATGATGAAAACATTGTATCTAACAGAAATCATTTTCCTAACCTTGGGTCACAAAGTAAGTACATAAAGATAATTTAGCAGAGGAATTTTCTATCAATTAAGGTATAAAATTAAGAAATAATGCATTCTCATACTTTGTTGCATCATATTCTTTCCTAAATGATTATGTCATCAACCCAGAGGCAGAATATAAGTAAGCAAAATATTTATTGTATATGTGAACACTTTCCAGTGAAGATTAGGATTATACTAAGAAGAAAGATATTTATTTACTGAGATTTGTTGACATTCTGCTACTGACATAAGATCTTATAGACAATCTCAAGAATGTATAATGAAAGTTAGTATCAAATTTGAAATTTTTCCTGATGTTTGAGGAATGAGTCTTAGACTAATTGTCAAGAGGGCTTCATGAAATAACAGTTCTTGAGAGTCAAAACAGACCATTAAGCAAAAGAAAGATTTCCTGTTGTATTAATACCTTGTGTATAAATTATTTATTTCTTATTGATTCTGATAAGATGTGTATCCATTCATATGTAATATGTATACTTTATACTATATAAAAGGTTATGTAACATACGATGTAATATGTAATGCATATTTTCTCTTAGTATTTTTTTTGTTGCTCTTGTTCTATTCAATAAAAATAAGTTTTATGTAGATTCCCTGACTATGAAGTAGTACCAGGGAAAAAAAAGCTCACACTTGGGTAAAAATTTGCTGTACAGAATACACAAATAGAATAAAACATATGTGGATAATGGGGGAGCAGTTATATTAGAAATGGTGAACATCTGTTGGAAGCACAGATGTTAACTGCTATTTGGAGAAAACAACATATTAATTCACAGCAATTATTTCAAATGGTTGGAAGATTTCAGGTTGACAAGACACATTTTTCTTTTACCTTTTAATTTTTTCATGCCAGCAGATATTCCACAGAAATATTCAAGCAGTTCACTGTGGATAAATGGCAGTCCCATCATTTAGAACTTTCTCTGTGATTCTGACATGTTGGTGATACGATAGATGTGAGAGCAGTCAGTCTGTTCCAGCCTGACTTAGCTAGTCCTGAAGTATTGTATAAGGATGTACAAAATAGCAAGGAGAAACTGTTAATAATAATAATGATGATGATGGTGGCTAACATTTGTATAGTGCTTACTCTCGCTTTATATAAATCAATACATTTCATCTTTACAATATTCCCATGAGGTAACTATTATTATTATCCTCACTTTATAAATTAAGAAACTGCAGCACAGATAAGTAAGTAGAATAGATGGTCCCTGGTGGAGCTGGAAACCAACTCAGACAGTCTGGTTTCAACTGTCTGTGTTTTCATCCAGTAAGCCATGTCTTGAAATATGTAAATGCATATATGTGCACACATATAGGCAATATTTCAATATATGTGTGTACTTCTGTCAGTGTGTATAAATGATAAACTATTGTGATAAGTCCTCTTTTATGTCTCCTTATTAGTACCTTTTCTAAAATGTGCCATCTGACTTTAATTAATATAAATAACTAAGTAGTCATTCATGCATTATTTGCATAATATGTGATGTATACTATTGGCGAATATTTGCATCAGTAAATTAATGGCTGACTTGATTAATCAATAGATGCTAGAATGTAAGAACTAAAAATATAAGTAATGAAAAAGTAACTGAAAAAATTAATTCCCATTTTATTTCTTTTATTTTTATTTATATTTATTTATTTATTTATTTTGAGACCGAGTCCTGGTCTGTCGCCCAGGCTGGAGTGCACTGGCACGATATCCGCTCACTGCAAGCTCCGCCTCCCCAGTTCAAGCGATTCTCCTGCCACAGCCTCCCTAGTAGCTGGGACCACAGGTGCCTGCCACCACGCCAGGCTAATTTTTTGTATTTTTAGTAGACGGGATTTCGCTGTGTTAGCCAGGATGGTCTCGAACTTCTGACCTCGTGATCCGCCCACCTCGGCCTCCCAAAGTGCTGAGATTACAGGTGTGAGCCACCGCGCCCAGCCTTAATTCCCATTTTCAAGGAATTTTTTTTTTTAAGTATGAAATTTAGGTCAGATACAGAGCAGAGAAAAAAAGGGGAGAGGCCTCTGAACTCACTGGTGCTCACAGTATAGTTGTTTTGAAAAACAAAGGGCAGAGACTCATCAGCCCAGCAGTATTACAAAGAAAAGCTGGGCTGCAAAGGAGATACTAATCATTCCCAAGTGGTGCCTGACTAGCTGCATATCAGAATCAACCAGAAACCTTTAAAAAAAAAAAAAAAAAAAAAAAAAAAGTCCATGGCCAGTGTCCCACTCTAGACCAATAAATCCAAATATTGGAGGCTAAATTCTAGGTATGTGAAATTGTCACAGATGATTTTAATGTACAGTCACAATTGGGAACCAATGGTGAGAGCTAGAAAAAAGTCTGGAAGGCTTTATAGAGGAGACAATATTCTCCAAGCCTTTGCCAGGCTAGAGCAATGCGGGGTAGTGGATAAGTATGGGAGCAGGACTGGAGAGGGGAGGGTAGGAAGGCTGAGAAAAGGGGAGGGAGAGAATTGCTGGGCACGGAGAGCCTTCTTGGCTGAAGAGATTTAAAGCTGCTCTCTGCTTCTGAAGCCCTATGAACCCTGGGCCCTTTGTCTTGTTCTATGTTCCTTTTAATCCTGCCAGACAAGGATTAAAATACTCAGTCAGGCTCACGATGTTCTGGACTTATTTAAGATAATGGCCTTTATCGATTGTGGCTCTCTCCCTGCAGGCCTCATAGGACGTTTCAGCTTCAACTTTGACTTCAGACTCATACTTCCCTAAATAGCTTCTAAATGGATTTTAAAATGCTCCATCTAAATTACTTAAAGTATTACCTCAGTCACCCCATCAATTTCTAGAGAACGAGTTCTTGCCAACAATCAAGATTTTGTAGCACTTTGCAAGACAAGTAAAAACTACAGCCCTTTCCCTCTAAGGAGTTTACCTCATGAGTTAGGTGTGATCAGGTGCTTAAAAATACATAAAATGCCATGATTTGAAATTGGATCTAGAAATGCTGACTCTGTCCCTGACTTTAGAGCTGTTAACTACTTTTTTGAGCTTTTCATATAATTTCAATCTGACAATACGGGGCCTGTAACATTTGGTGTTGTTCAGAATAAGAGACTCCAGCACTTTGAAAATCATCTGAAGATAGTCATTAGATGTTTTGACTATTGTCTTTGTTAAAAAATAACAATAGGTAATGACTCTAATAGCCAGAACTGTTGAATACTGCATATGTGTTAGGCAATATTTTTAACACTTTTTATACATTAATTTATTAAATGTTTTCAGCAATACTATGAGAGAGGCATTTTATAATTTTTAATTGATATATGAGGAATTCATATCACAGAGGTTATATAACTTGTTCAAAGAGCTAGAGGCCTTTAAGGGGCAGATCTGGGATACATATCCAAGCAGTCTGGTTCCAGTGCCCGTGTGCTTAATATAAAACAGACATGATTTGTGTCTGGGTCCTCATGCCCTTAACATTTTGACATTCTAAATACATAAGAGTACTTTGCAAAGTGATTACCCAGATGCCTGACACAGTAAATACTCAATACATATTAAACATTATGGTAATAATATTTTCTAAATATTTTTAAAAGAGATGAAATTATCATTTGAGTAACCTATCATGTTTTTGAGTTCTACAGTCATTATTTTATTACTTTTCACGGAAAACTTGAACTGTAGATATAGCCAGGTACATTTTACAGGTATAGAACTGGGAACTCAGAGTGAACAAATCATTAGTCTAAGGTCACACAACAAAAAGTGGTATAACTGGAATTGGAGCTAAGGTTAACCTCGGGGTTTTCCTCTGAAATGATCCTCCTTCTAACAGCTGAGTGGTGAGCCCTCTCATTCAGATTGGCACATAAAGAGGGTAAAACTTCACCTTCAAAGAACTGATAGCTGCAGAGTTCAAATTTATCATTGTGTCTACAACATACAATATAAAGGATCATAGAATATTTAATATACACTAGAGCAGCAACTGAAAGGACGAAGTCAAAATTAATTAGTTAAACTTTTAAATATTTACCTATGGCTACAAAATGAATTGTGTGTGAAGATAATTTTGATCCAAGGGAATTTAAAAATAAAACATTACCAAAAATGTGAAAATTAGAATATTGATGATTTTCAACACAGATAGCTCAATGACATAGAATAAAAACAATATGTACCTAAAAACATATAGTTCAAAGGAGGAAGTTTACATATGAACATGAGTGCCTAAATAGGGCAGTGCCCTCTATCTGACCAGTTTGCTTGCTGGCACTTCCCAAGCTGTACATTGGTGAGACTGTCTGTCTCTCCGTCTCCCTATCTACATGTGTATTTCAGTAGAAATGCCTAAACAACTTAAAAATAGGTTATTCCTTCATAATGCATCTGAGTACTGAACTGTGCAAATAGCAGCAAATAATGGCTCCCAATTTTGAATACCGACAAATGATTGACACCATTTTAGATGCTTTATTACGTGACCTCATTTAATAACTATAGCAATCATATTTTCTCCATTTTGTAACTAAAGAAATTGAAGTTCTGAAAGTTTGGCTAACTTATTTAAGCTCACACAGGTAATGTTAGATTCTACCCGCACTTCTTCCACAGTTTTCCACCACCTCCAAAGAAATCAGGTATTTTTTAAAAGTTCAAAGGTCCGGGGAGGTGGGGGAGATTTTCTTTCTTTCCTCTTGTTTTTTTTTTTTTTTTTTTTTTTTCTGTCCTTCCTATTTTTTTAATTACCATTTCGTGAAACCCAATAGGAACTATTCACCTTTTCTTTATCCTCAACAACAAAGGTGTATGCTGCTTACATAACACAGTGTTCTGAGGTTCCCAGCATAAGGCATGGCATACACGAGCCAAGTTACAATAGATGTGCATTTACCACACCTCTTGTCATAACTCCTGTCCTTTTTCTTCTGATAAAGCGTTCTCTGGACATTATTATGAAAATAGTTCTGAATATCCCTCAATTTATTGAGTAATTTATTTTTATTTATAAGCACTGCTCTTTAGTAAAACATGCCTTGCAATCTGCCTCAGAATTGTGCCACACCAGGGTGTTAGGCTGCTTTGAGAACTGAACCTAGTTAATACAGACTTGGCAAGTTTGCTGTTATAGGTGGCTTGGTTTGTGTTTGGTTGGTTGATTGCTTTTGATTTGCTTTGCTGTTCCTATCGACTGGTTACATTTCTTTTGATTTTGGTACTTGGTCCATTCTTATTTTCAGGAGACTGATTAGTAAGTCAGGGTGAGGTTCCAAAATTTGTATTTGTAGAAATGTCCTATATCTGTAGCAATGTCCTACATCTGGAAACCAACTCCAAATAGAGGTTAATATTCCTCACTACAAAATCCCACCAATGACTCCTTTCAACCATTCCCTCCTGTGTATAGAACAGTGTCTTCTTCCATTACACAACAAAGGATAAGAACAAGTGCTTTCCAAGACTTAGAAACTTCATTTCATACTTGCTTCTATAAAACGTGAAAACAGTTACACAAAAATGGCTCAATCATTTTTAAAGTGTCAGGTCTTTGCTCTCTTAGGATTCTTTACTGCAGAAGAACATTCATATTTCTTCTAGTTCCCCTAATAACAATACTGCAAAAATAAAATAAAATAAAAAAGACTTTTTATGTCTCTAGTCCATTGCCAACTTAAATTCATGACAGTCAGTATTAATTCAGGCCTAAGGCCCCTAAGGAAGATAACAGATGCCTAGACCTTTTATCTTTTTCCCTCTACTGCTTCTACATTTGATTTTCTCATGTTTCATCAAGGTTTGCTAAATCTATTTAGTCCAGATTTCAGCCTCAGGCATCTCTAAATGTGTTAGTTTAATACTTTGTCATCTCGTCTTTGCATTTTTCATCTAGGATAGATAGTTTTATATTAAGAAACCACAATAAAGTGTTTCCTGACAAGGAAAAAGATTGATTCTGGGAACCTCCCTCAAAAACACAAAATTGATTTTTCTCAATTTGTGCTGAAATCATAGAATGCTTGGTGAAACATATCTACAGGATATCCCCTTTAGGGATACTGGTATGAAAAGAATGTTTACAGTATTTTCCTCACTATGTCTCAGCCTGTGTGATAGAAAAGATGATACAAATTAGGAGATTTCCATGAGCCCAGCACAGGGAAAGGCTAGAAAGATAGTACCAGAAAAAGATCTAAGAAATTGTGTAGGGCTAACATCACTGAGCTCTCTGATCTTAGGAAAGTCACTTGCACTTTCAAAATCTTAATTTCCTTCTCTCTAAAATGAAGATAATATGCTAAGTTATTGATGGGAGTTGCTGAGGTAAATAATATATATTATTTTTATATAATTATTTTAAAATAATTTTAATATATTAAACATATATTGTTTTTTATATTTTGTATTTATATATTATTTATATATATAAGTTATATATATCTTTTAATTTGAGAAAGTTCTGGCCCTATTGCTGAGGTTGGAGTGCAGTGGTATGATCTCAGCTTACTGCAACCTCTGCCTCCTGGGCTTAAGCCATCCTCCCATCTCAGCCTCGGGAGCAGCTGGGTACACACCACCACACCACCACTCCCAGCTAATTCTCATATTCTTTTGTAGAGATGGGGTTTCACCATGTTGCGAGGGCTGGTCTCAAACTCCTGGGCTCAAGTGATCTACCTACTTCGGTCTCCCAAAGTTCTGGGATTATAGTTGTGAACCACCACACCTGGCCAAAAATGGAATTTTTAGATAGCTAAAAACAGGACTCTCCTGCAATCCTACTTCTAGATATATATCTTGAGTAAATAAAATCAGTATGTTGAAGAGATAGCTGCACTCTTGTGTTTTATTGCACCATTAATCACAATAGCCAAGATATGGAAACAACCTAAGTGTTCATAGACAGATGAATGGATAAAGAAAAGGTGAGATAACACACACACACACACACACACACACACACACAGAGGGATATTATTCAGCATTAAAAAAGGAGGAAGTCCTGTCATTTATGATAATATGAATGAACCTACAAGACATTATACTCGGTGAAACAAGCCAAACACAGAAGGACATATACTGCACAATCTCACTTATAATGCGAAATATAAAAAACTAAAATTTATGGACACAGAGAGCAGAATGGTGGTTGGAAGGGGCTGGAGATAGGGAAAATGGGAGATGGTCAACTTATACAAACTTGCAGTTATATGACGAGTAAGTTTTAGAGAACTAATGTATGACATGGTGACTATAGTTAATAATAATGTATACTTGAAATTTGCAAAGAGACAAAATCTTAAGTATTCTCATCACACACACAAAGGTAACTATGTGAGGTGAAAGGTATGTCAATTAGCTTGACTGTAGCAATCATTTCACAGTATTTATGTATATTAAAACATCACATCATACACTTTGAATATATCTAATTTTTTTTCAATTATACTCTCAATAAAGCATATAAAAGACTTTCATACAAGACTCCCATACAAATATGGAATGACCATGTGTCATCAATTTATTAAATAATTAATAGGAACACCAGAAAGATTATAAAACTAGTACCAAAGTACCAAGAGCAGTTGAGCTATGCATTTACAAGAATTTTGTCTTAATAAACAATCATTGCTAATATTACAATAAGATTTTCGGGTTATATGCAAAACTAGTTAATGTCATACAGGACAATAAAAGTATAACACATTTGAGTTACCTTTTTTTTTTCTTTTTAGGGGGAAAGGTGTTTCTATTTGACGTCACAAATTTGCAGGTTAACATGTAGCTACACAGTATCTGGGTTCCAATCAAATAGCAAAGTAAGATGAAGATATATTCTCCTAGATCTGTGCTTCTCAGAGGGTGGTTCCAGGACACCTGGGAGTCTTCAGACCGTTTCAGAAGATCTACACGATATTTGCTTTGGCCTTCCTTCCTTCCTTCCTTCCTTCCTTCCTTCCTTCCTTCCTTCTTCCTTCCTTCCTTCCTTCCTTCCTTCCTTCTTTCTTTCTCTCTCTCTCTCTTTCTTTCTTTCTCTCTCTCTCTTTCCTTTCTTTCTTTCTTTCTTTCTTTCTTTCTTTCTTTTTTCTTTCTTTCTTTCTTTCTTCTTTCTTTCTTTCTTTTTTTGAGACAGAGTCTAGCTCTGTCACCCAGGCTGGAGTGCAGTGGTGCCATCTCTGCTCAGTGCAAGCTCCACCTCCCGGGTTCATGCCATTCTCCTACCTCAGTCTCCTGAGTAGCTGGGACTACAGGCACCTGCCACCACGCCCGGCTAATTTTTTGTATTTTTAGTAGAGATGGGGTTTCACCGTGTTAGCCAGAACGGTCTCCATCTCCTGGCCTCGTGATCTGCCTGCCTTGGCCTCCCAAATGCTGGGATTACAGGCGTGAGCCACCATTCCCAGCCCTAGTTTCTTAATAATACTAATGTATTATTTGCCTTTTTCACTTTGGTTCATCCATGAATAGCATTTTCCAGAAGCTACATGATGTATGACATAATAACAGATTTAGAATAGAAACACAGAGGAGAATCCAGGTATCTTAAGCCAGATATTAATGAGACTTGCAAAAATGTTAAATCAATCCTACTCTTTCATTAATTTTTATATGTTTGGGACATATCTTTCCCTTATAGAAACAACATTTATGTTAGCATGAAATGGGTTTATTTTACAATTAATACATATTTTTAAAATTATCTGTTTAGAATTCTAGTGTAGTAAAAATTACTAGATATAATGCACCAAATGCAAACATTTTTGGATAGTCAACATTTTTAAGAGTATAAATGGGTCCTGAGACCCAAATGTTTTGGATCTCCTGTCTTAGAGAATTAAATAAAATTGGTTAAATAATACACCAGTGTAACAATGAAAAAGTGCACATTTTACTTTATTTTGCCTGAATTCTGCATTTTGGACAATATTTATTGGCAGAGGGGGTAGCAAAGTGCCCGCTATAAGAGTAGAAGTTCAATTATCATTCCTCTTTTAATTCTTCTGGAAGTTGCTAGTGGACAAATCTAGTTACAAAACAACTAATGTTTTGAGTTTGAGGTAGTATAATACAGGAGAGAATCCTTCATTATTTAGAGCAACCCAAGCCACTCCCAGTTATGTACTTATAGCTAAGTTTGAAGTTGTTGAGGAAAGAACCACTGTGGCCTTTGCATTCCTGAAAATTTACATGCAAAGTTTGACAACTAGCGAGTTGTGTGTCAGACGTTTTTGCTTCCTCATAAAGAAACATTTCCTGAATGTCCAATGACCAGTTACCTATTGATCATTGTGTTGGACAATATAAATCTGAAGAAACATAAGTCCAAGGCATGGATTAGGGAGTTTACCAGCTGGTTAGAACAAATTTCCCAAGAAAACCCTTAGGAAACCAATCTGTAACTTTTGATGTGAAACCTTTCAGGGGCTTCCTGTAACCCAAAGCCCTACAAAATGTGTCCATTGCTTCTTCTTGGGATCTCGGCCTTAGAGTCACTCCTTCTAGAAACTTGACTAATATATCAGATAAGATTAAGTCTTCCAATCATCCACTTTTAGAGCACCCTGTACTTTGTAACTCACTGGGCAACTGTATTTCATTCAATATTTTTGTAAATTGTTGTCTGATGACTCTTCTGACATTCTGTTGGTGATCGCAGTGCAGGAAGAAATTCTGTCTGTTTTGTTCACTACTGTAGGCAGCTCTCCTTTTATGGTGCCTGGCACAGAGTGGGTGAGAAATATTTACTACATGAATAAGATGTTCTGATGTACAGAGGATGAAGAAGTTAATACAGAAGTGGAGTGGGATGAGAGCATAGGTGGGGAATATTAAAAAACAAACAAACAAAAAAGATCAGTAATAGAAAGATTTCTAAACACAGAAATTCATATACACTTAACCTAGGATGTGAAAAAGAAAGTTCTGAAAATACTGAGTGGCTTATTGTTTCTGAAACTTGAGTATTTAATATGGTAAAGAGAATAAGGAGAACAAAGTTGCATTTTATCCATCTGAAGTCATTTATTTATTCCACCAATTCACTTACTTTCCTAATCGTTAACCGTTTATCTATTACCCGTTGCATGTGAAAGATCCCGGTCATCAAGCGTTGATATTTCAGTTAAGGGTACAAAATATTTCATGTGGAAGTGACAAAATAGTAATTACAATGTAAAATATAAAACAGAGCTTGGAAATTTTATTATAGGCTTATATAAATCTGGTAATATTTTTATGGAAAGTTACATGTATTTCTTCTTAGCAAAGATAATGTTTTATTCGATATTATATGCCTGGCACCTAACATAATACTTGACATATAATTTGTCCTTGGAAAATGCTTCCACTTTCAAATTGTGTAAAGAACAAATGAAACAAAATAGAGAGATGGAAATGAAAGCAAATAAAATTTATTGTAGTCATCATCATAGTCATCACCATTACTGTCATCATCATCTTCATTATCACATTAACTATATTTTTTGAATTTTATCTATGTGCTAGGTACCAAGCATTGCACTATGCAATTTGCATAAATTTATCTCAAATTGTATTCACAGTTCTTCAAAGTAAGAACATCTTATCATTTTCAGATGAGGAAACTGATATACAGGAAGTTCACATTATCTCTTAAAGTTTGACAGCTAGCAAAGTTCAGAGTCTGTAACAAAACGGGGGTTTGTCTGACAGTAATGACTGTCCAATTGTCACTAAATCATTGTAGAAAAATAATAAGATGCTGTATCCTAACTATAAACATGATTTGTTTATCGTCTTAAGTTATAAATGAATTTGAGCAAAGCAGATCTATTTCAGAAAATGTGAAGCACAGATATGGTCCTTAGACATGCAGTACTCCACCGTTCTAACAATAATTTTCAATATTGTCAGAATATTATAATTAAAAATGTTAATTGTAAGTACACATATACTAACATGCAGTTATCCTTTGGGGTAAAAATGCTTTCTTTCTTGTATGTCAAATGTATTATGTCAGGGATCTGGCCATTTTAGAGTCAACTATATTTTTAATTCATACTTTCTTACTGGACTTTCTTAATGGCAAGCAGAGTCCATTTAAGATAAAAAAACAGCAACATAATTTTATTAGCCATTAAAAACAATTGAATGTAAATTTTCTGTCATGGGTCCTTACATAATGAATATTAGCATTTGAGGTTATTCTTATCATGTGTTTTTAATGAGATAAGTGAAACACTAACGAAGTGATCATCCTTTAACCTGTAAAAAGACATAAATACACTCTTTACCATCATATTAATGTAGTGATGATTTATATTTCATCTATTAAAGTACATGAAAATAGGTAGTTTAATAAATTTCTTTATGCTGAGTTACTAAATTCTCCTGTACATGTCATTAAAATTAAGTATGCCAGGAAATTTGCAACTATATCAGAAATTGAGGTCAATTAGGGACTCATTATGAAGGAACAGTGAAATTGATTTGCAACTGTATCTTTTTGGGCTTCCATTTTCTAATGTTAATAATAAAATCTTAAATCTGACAAGGAGAGTCATTAAAGTACTTCACAGGGAGGGTTATTCATTACTTTCAAAAGTGTATTATCTGGAACTTATTCCTTTCTGCTACCAAGATTTGTCATGTCCAAGAGATTAATGACATTGAATATAAACTAGTTGGCTGACATCAGTTACTATGATCCACATTCTCAGTAGATTTATGTGCCATAGTGTTGTTCTTTTATCCCTTAAAAATATTCTCCTAAGGAGCAAGTATTACCTTTAGAAGATTAGTGCAGCCTATGGTGTAGTCTGTTTCCTATATACAGAAACTAGTCCAATATGGTATCATGGTGAAAAAATAGCTCTCAGAGTGAATGCATACTTTAGTGGTGCATACGCATGTATAATGTTGTACACAACTATCATTAAATAATCAAAATGGCCATGGGTAAAATCAAAAGAAGATCATGCGGGGCACTTCAGGGCACCATGAGATTTTCAGCAAGACTGAAAGACAGACTGCACATATCCAAAGTCTACACTAGAATCAAGGCTGATAATAAGGTATAGGCATGTCCACTATCTCATACAACACAAATGTGTTAGCTTTTTATTCCTATTACCAAAGACTTAGCAGCATAAAATAGCACCTATTTCTTATCTCATGTTTCTGTATGTCAGAAGTGCAACAGAGTGACTAGATTCTCTGCTCAGCATCCCACAAGGTTGAAATAAAGGTGCCGCTGGGCTGCAGTTCTGATCTGGGGAGTAGGCTTGCAGGCTCGCTGTTAGTTGGTGTATCTCAGTTCTCATGCTTTTCACATGGCTGTCTTCATCTTCCAATCAACATAGTCCTGTTGAGTCTTTCTTGGGCACTGAACCTCTCTAACTTCCCATTCTGTCTTTTAAGGATTTATGTGAATACGGTGAGATAAACTAGATAATCGAAGATCATCTCCCTATTTTAAAGTCAGTTGATTAGTAATTTTAACTGCGTATGCAAAGTCCTTTTTGCCATGTGAAGAAACAACCACAACCATGGAAGTAACACCAAGGAAAAGAAATTACTTGGTATGGAGGAAGAAGGAAAACAAAATTCTGCCTTCTACAACTAGAAACTTGAGAGATATATGTTTAAAGAGCATAAAACTTGAATTTCACACATTTAGAAGTAATTTCTAGAATTCATTAATCTACAGTGTTTTCCTGATTAAAAATAGAGATTGCCAAATATTTCCACAAACTTATGAAGGACAGATTTGTACTGAGTGGATAAATAAAAGGGTATCACATTTGGAGGGTGTTTGTGATATTTGAGGCTAATGTCATCTACTCTCAGTGGCAGGATGCCTGGTTACAAGCTGGAGGGATCATCAGTATAAAATATATGGCTATTAGACCTTTGTCAGATAAGTAGATTGCAAAAATTTTCCCCCATTAAGTACATTGCCTGTTCTCACTCATAAGTGGGGATTGAACAATGGGAACACAAGGATACACAGAGGGGAACATCACACACTGGTTCCTGTAGGGGGTTCGGGGGAAAGGGAAGGGAGAGCCTTAGGACAAATACCTAATGCATATGGTGCTTAAAACCTAGACGACGGATTGATAGGTGCAGCAAATCACCATGGCACATGTTTGCCTATGTAACAAACCTGCACATTCAGCACATGTATCCCAGAACTTACAGTTAAAAAAAAAAATGTGACAAGGATTGACTCTGAAGTGGCATATGTTTTGTTTCCTTAAATATTGGAAAATAATGTTAGTTTTCATTCTTTAGTTCACACAGCTCATATCTAAACCATAAAAAGTAATTGAAAGAATATTTTTATGCATGAAATATGTTTAATAAGTAGAAAAAAATGCCAACTTGTAGCTTTACATACATTTTATTCAATCTGACAAATGTAAAATGAATAAAAGAATCTTTGAATTTTGATTAAACTGTAAATGCCTTTGAATTATTATTATCATCAATTGAGATTGTTGACAATGTACTTAGCACTAGATAAGACACGAGAGACATAACTTTTGCCCAAGGGTTTTAAAATCCACATTGTATTAAGTGCATGCTATGTAAAATGTAATTCATTTCAACTTCACCAAAATTTTTCATTTAAAATTCTATTTATTGTGCTAACCAAAGAAGTACTTACACTTTAAAGTAAAGCATTCTAGTGTGATTTATTAAAGCATCTTGCAAATAAAGCCAGTTTCCTTACAATAAAGAGGACTTCTATTTTATAGACTGCAATTTTAATTCCAGATAGTCATTTATGAAAGTATTTGCCTATAGGAATAGACAAATCAAGGTGACTTTGGATGATTCAGTTTAAATCATCCCAATCAAAAAAGTCTGCATTAAATTATCATCCTCAAACTGAGAAAACCATATGTTTAGCTGAGGGAACTGACTTTATTTAGTGGCCATTCTCAACTACAAACTATGCTAGATGATTTCCACATTTTAACAAATCCTCAAAATGTCATAAAATTTTAGTATTTGTATTCCTTTTTATAGAAGAAAAAAATGGGAGTCAAGGAGTTTAAATCAAATGTTGAAGCTCTCCCACAGGTGACCCAAGTCAGATTTCCTACTTGTGCATTCACACTTCTTTCCTATAAAAAGTGGTATTCATGAGCAATCTCATAAAAAGTCATGGGAGTTTTCTTATATTAATTTGAAATCCTGAATGAGACATTCTTTGTAGAGTTATTTAGATTTTGTATTTTATTAATTACTTCACTATTCATAATCAAGATATTTCAGTACCAAGAAACTAACAAAAATTACTAATCATTGAACCTACTGAGATAATTATTTTATTAATGTTATAAGCCATCTTATTGGCTTGCTTGTAGAAGGATTTGTGAACCAGGTCTAAAAGGTAGTGTGCCTATTTCTGTTACCCTGTCATTGATAAGAATTCAGTCAAATCACCATATAAACTATGAAGCAAGTTAGGAAATAAATGTAGACTCAGGAAGAAAAGAGTAAACAGTGTTTGCCTTTCTAAGCAGCTAGCACACTCTATTACATTTTTTTTTTAATTATACTTTAACTTCTGGGGTACATGTACAGAATGTGCAGGTTTGCTACATAGGTATACACATGTGCCATAGTAGTTTGCTGCACCCATCAACCCATCATCTACATTAGATACTTCTCCTAATGCTATCCCTCCCCTAGTCCTCTACCCCTTGACAGGCCCTGGTGTGTGACGTTCCCCTCCCTGTGTCCATGTGTTGTCACTGATTAACTCCTACCTATGAGTGAGAACTTGTGGTGTTTGGTTTTCTCTTCTTGTGTTAGTTAGCTGAGAATGATGGTTTCCAGCTTCATCCATGTCCTTGCAAAGGACATGAACTCATCATTTTTTTATGATTGCATAGTATTCCATAGTGTGTATGTGCTACATTTTCTTTATCCAGTCTATCGTTGATGGGTATTTGGGTTGGTTCCAAGTCTTTGCTATTGTGAATAGTGCTGCAATAAACATACATGTGCATGTGTCTTTATAGTAGCATGATTTATAATCCTTTGGGTATATACCCAGTAATGAGGTCACTGGGTCATATGGTATTTCTAGTTCTAGATCCTTGAGGAATCGCCACACTGTCTTCCACAATCGTTGAACTAATTTACACTCCCACCAACAGTGTAAAAGCATTCCTATTTCTCCACATCCTCTCCAGAATCTGTTGTTTCCTGACTTTTTAATGACATTTAAAAAATATATTCTGCTCCCACTCAATCAACTCCATCCCTTCTTCACGTAAAAACACTTTCTAACCCTTCAAGACCAATCCCAGGTATGTTTTCCTTCAGAAGACTTTCTCCCACCTTCCTGGAATAGATGCTTCTTTACGCTTTTATTATTCTTGTGCATGCTAAAATCCCAGAATTTTTCATGCCATATTTGAATCTATCCCCCAAAAATGAGTTTCATCTTTGCATTTCCAAAATTTGGCTTAATACCTTGAGTTCAAAGTACTGATTGAGTGAGTGCATCAAAGATTCCAAAAGCATTAGTTTTCCCTGAATTGTAAGTAAAATAAGTAACATGTTTATTTGAATTGTTTTGTTTTCAGTGTACTAAATCTATCATTCTAATTAAATTTGGAGATAACCTAGACAGTCTCACTTCAATGAGTCTTGAATTTTATCTTTGTACTTCTTCGAAGCATCAGAACAGAGTAAAGCAGTTATTACGTAAACATTTACTACTAAATAGATATGTTAGTCCTTGCTTAATATTAGTAAGGCCTAACATTGTGCTTGATACTATGGATGGATTCAACAAAATTTTGGTAAATAGATGAATAAATACATTATTGCCTTACCACATTTTATGCATCCCAGTAGATCAGCTTTTTCAGGTTCCCTTCTAAGAATAATGCATATAAAAGAAAAAAGATGTTTTTTTAAAAAAAATTACAATGAGTAAAATCCCTCCTTTATTAAACATTAAAAACAAAATATACTGATGTACTTAATAATGACTATACTTGCAATATAGCAATGATCATAAATAATGCTTCAAGGTATCTTCAGTACCTATAATGTGCTCTATAATTGACTTGGATCATCAATGTTTTTTAAGTAAGTCACATGAAGCATTGATTATATTATAACCACTTTGCTAAGCAAAATAGTATTCTGTTTCACACAGTAACTCATTTAAATGCAATTCTTCCGTGGAGGAAAGTCAAATATTATAATCCTTGTATCACATAGGATTTGCTAAGAAACAAACTACCACAAATTATAATGCCTCGAACAACAACCATTTATTTTACTATTTTGCAGGTTGGCAATCTTCACTGGGCTAAAGTGCAAGGCCTTTCTTGTCCCAGCTGGCTCACTCATGCATGTATGGACAGCAGAGGGGGTTGGCTAAGTATTGACTATTCTAGGATGGCCTCAGCTGGAACACCTAATTTCCACTCCATATGGTTTTCCAACCTCTGTAGGCTACCTGCAGCTTGTTTTACATGCTGTCTAGGCTGGTTACCAAGACAGCATAGAAATGGAAAGGATCTTTTGTGGCCTTTACTAGGGACTAGCACAAGATCACTTCTGCTGTAGTCTCTTTGTTGGTCAAAGCAAGGCCAACTCAGATTAAAGAGGTAGAAAAATAAACTTCAATTTCTGACAAGAAGAAAAACAAATGAAGGGGTGTAGATATTGAGAGTAGAAAAACTGAAGTCGTTATCTGCAAAAAAATCTAGCACATCTATTCTACAGATGGATGTATTAGGATTAAATTAAATATTACTTGATTGATAACCTAAGTAGTAGATTTATTTAACTACGAGGGCCCCCTATTCAAATCCATTTTTTTTCACTAAGTAGAACAACATCTTTCTAATAAAATTCTAAAGCTTCTTTCTTCTGTGGCAGATAATTTATGTCTGTCTCCGGAAATTTTAAAAGGTTAAATCGTTCAAATGATTTTAGCTTCATATTGTTTGCCTCTTTAATTCAGTCCAAATTCTTGTGGGTTGTGTTATGGAAACAATGTGAAACCATATTAAAATACCCCATTAAGTAACATATGATAATATGCTTAATGTTACAGTAACTTGTTTTTATATCACTATATGAAGAGACAAACAGAGGAAGGGAGGATAGGGATGAGAAGGAAAACAGAGTGCTCCACTGGGCAGGCATCACAGAGTGACAATAGTAAAGAAGGAAATGTGCTTTATGTTCAGAGAATTCCTTCCTCTGATGGGTTTCCATAGCTCTGAAGTTTTCAGATTAGGAGTCTTCTATATCAGTTAATAAATATGACTTGTCAAGATCACCAGAAAGCCAAAGACAGAAATGAGAACTTTACTTAAAGATTTTACTCCAAAGAACCAAGTAAATCAATGACTTTGATTTGACTGACAACATTTAACTGTACCTTAAAGTCAGATAATGTGTATTTAAATACACACACACACACACACACACACACACACACACACGGCAATCATGTTCAAATGCTTTTGAAAAATTAGTGCATTTATTTATGCTGTGCTTAAAATTAAAATTATGTTTCTTCTGTTTTCTTAAGACAGCCTCATCAATATTTTTGTGTAGTTGACATACCCAGCATTATTTTATCTCATTTTGCCACATGAGGAAATTGAGATTAATCTCGGTTGAGGCTGAGAGAGAGGAAACACTTTCCCCACCACTTCCTGATAGACACATTTTTAAGCACTTTTAAATGCATTTCATCTCCCCATCTTCAAAATAAAATTTAATATTAACTATTTGACTGGAATTACATTGTCAAATGTATACTGTACATTTTCTCTCTCTCTTTTCCAAAGCTTAAAGACTTTAGGATTATACAACAGGAAAATATGAGAAAAGTGTGTAAAGATTGTATGGAGGGGTTAAGTGAATAAAGAGCATATTACTTTTTTTGTTGTTGTATTTTTAGAGATAGGGTCTAGCTCTATCGCCCAGGCAAGAGTGCAGTGGTGTGATCATAGCTCACTACAGCCTCAACTCCTTGGCTCAAATGATCCTCCTGGTTCAAGCAAACCTTCATATGTCGTAGCATGCCAGAAGTTATCACATTTGTGAGAGACAGAATAATATGGGTCAAACACATCTTTTCATATGGAACCCTCACCTCTGGTAATAGCATTGACATATTCATAAGGGCAGGACCCCATGACCCAAACATCTCTCATTTAAGCCCATCTCTCAGTATTGCTGCATTGGGTATCAAGTTTCCAACACGCTAACTTTGGGGGATCATTCAACTCATAACATTTGGAGAAAAAAATCTTCTTCATAATTAGAAGTAAACTTAATTTTCAGAAAGAAAATTTATTACCAAATAAAATAACATTCTAAAGGGAATTTTTCAAAATACATATTTTTCTAAAGCGGAGTTCAAAAAAATGCAGTAAGAATCTGAGAAAAAAAGGAAAGGTAAACATATGAGTAAATCTATACCATTTATGACTCTAACAAATGCTGATAATTATTCCTTAGTTTTAAAAATAATCAGAATTAAAATTATGCCCACAATGACACAGAAAGATTGAGGAAATAAATAAAGTGACCTAAAGTTCTTCTTCTGCCCTTGAAGCAATAAAAGTTCTAAGTAAAACTGGTTTGCAATAGGATAAAATGTATATATTCTGTACTCCTAAGTCACTCCCCAAAATATCAAAAATGATCTGTGTAAGTAGGAATATATATATATATTTTTTCTTTTTTTCAATTATACTTTAAGTTCTAGGGTACATGTGCACAACGTGCAGGTTTGTTACATATATATACTTGTGCCATGTTGGTGTGCTGCACCCATCAACTCATCAGCACCCATCAGCTCATCATTTACATCAGGTATAATTCCCAATGCAACCCCTCCCCCCCACATCATAGGCCCCAGTGTGTGATGTTCTCCTTCCCGAGTCCAAGTGATCTTATTGTTCAGTTCCCACCTGTGAGTGAGAACATGCATTGTTAGGTTTTCTGTTCTTGTGATAGTTTGCTGAGAATGATGGTTTCCAGTTGCATCCATGTCCCTACAAAGGACACAAACTCATCCTTTTTTATGGCTGCATAGTATTCCATGGTGTATATGTGCCACATTTTCTTAATCCAGTCTGTCACTGATGGACATTTGGGTTGATTCCAAGTCTTTGCTATTGTGAATAGTGCCACAATGAGCATACGTGTGCATGTGTCTTTATAGCAGCATGATTTATAATCCTTTGTGTATATACCTAGTAATGGGATGGCTGGGTCATATGGTACTTCTTGTTCTAGATCCTTGAGGAATCGCCATACTGTTTTCCATAATGGTTGAACTAGTTTACAGTCCCACCAACAGTGTAAAAGTATTCCTATTTCTCCCACATCCTCTCCAGCACCTGTTGTTTCCTGACTTTTTAATGATTGCCATTCTAACTGGTGTGAGATAAAAAAGAGAATTTTAGACCAATATCCCTGATGAACATCAATGCAAAAATCCTCAATAAAATACTGGCAAACCGAATCCAGCAGCACATCAAAAAGCTTATCCACCATGATCAAGTGGTCTTCATCCCTGGGATGCAAGGCTGGTTCAACATATGCAAATCAATAAACATAATCCAGCATATAAACAGTAGGAATATATTAAAAGAAAAAAATTATAATAAAATAGCTAATTCCAAAGAAAGTAAATAAAAATAAAAAGAAGAAAAAAAGGTGAAAAACAAAAAGAAAGCAATAATATGATTTATTTAAACTCATCTATAACTGTAATTACATTTACTGTAAATGAACTAAATAGTCCCACATAAGGTTAGGATTATCACACCAATTAAAAATACAAAATTCAGGCCAGGTGAGGTGGCTCACTCCTATAATCCCAGCACTTTGGGAGGCTGAGGCAGGCGGATCACAAGGTCAGGAGATCGAGACCATCGTGGCTAACAAGGTGAAACCCCGTCTCTACTAAAAAATACAAAAATTCGCCGGGCATGCTGGCAGGTGCGTATAGTCCCAGCTACTCAGGAGGCTGAGGCAAGAGAATGACATTAACCTAGGAGGCAGAGTTTGCACTGAGCCGAGATTGCACCACTGCACTCCAGCCTGGGAAACAGAATGAGACTGTGTCTCAAAAAAAAAAAAAAAAAAAATTCTATTCTATATTGCTTATAAGAAACCACCTAAATATAAGACAAAAGAAGATGAAAATAAAGTGGGAAAGTTATGTATGTATAATTGAAATGTTAATGAAAGAAAGCTGGTTTTCCCTATAGTACTTTCAGACTATATAGATTTTAAAGTGAGAATTATGATTAGATATTAAAAGGAAAATTTCTAGTTGCTGAAAGTATCATTCCACAAATTAAGTATAACAAATTCTCAATGTGTTTTTGCTTAATACTATAGGATAAGAATATATAAATTAAAACTAATAGGAGTATAAAAAATGAATTACTAATCACAGTGGGAGAATTTAATGTGTCTCCCTCAGTAACAATACAATGAATATATAAAAAGATGATAATTTAAAATTTTCAAAACATGATTAACATATTTGACCATATTTACCTATATAAAAATTTAGTTAATAATACAGAACACATTTCTTTTCAAAATTCAACTGGAACATTTACCCAAAGTAGCTAAAGAATGGGCCATAAGACAAACCTCAACAAATTTGAAAGTAAGAAAATCTTATGGAGTAGTTTTTTTTTTTTACCACAGCAAATTTAATCTAAATAGGCGCATCATGAATATAACAGAGAAATCTCTATCTGCACAATAAGCAATGTTCTTCTTAATTATGGGACAAAAAATAAGAGTAAAATTAGAAAATATCTTTAATGAATCATAATGAAAATACTGCATATCAAAATTCCCAAGATGAAGCCAAAAGAGTCAAAAAGTGAGAAATTTACAATTTTCAGTGTGTATATTAGAAAAGATAAATGCTAAAAAAATGGCTATAGTATCCATATCAGTAAACTGAAATTAGTAAGAGGATTAAAACATAGAAAGAAGAGCGATAATAAATATAAGGACAAAAATTATGAAAAAATATGCAAAAGCATAATATTAACAAAGCCAAAAGTTAATTATTTAACAAGATAAATAAACGTATGTTTAGTACGTCATAGAAAGGTAAAAAAAATGAAGAAGAAAAGAGCAGATGGCATAAATTGTCAATATCAGATATGAAAAAATGGAGCATCACTTCAGATTGTAAACATACTGTAAATACAGTAAGAATATTATGAATACCTTTAAGTAAATAAATGTGAAATTTTAAGATAATATGGAAGAATTCCTAGAAAAATACAACTTTCTAAAACTGACGAAAAAGAAATAGAATAGCTAAGTAGTCATATACCAGTTAAACAAATGTATTTCATAATTTAAGTATTTCACCGTGAAAACTCCACATTCTGGTGACTTCATTTGCAAATTATACTAAAATTTATAGGAGAAATTATACAAATTCCACAAAAACTTCCAGAGAACAGAAAAATAAAAAGGAAACCTTTTTGCTGTTTATTTTCTGAAGCTGGCAAAAACTACCCTAACTAGATGTTAAATTAAGGAAGTATGTAGTCTGATCTCTCTCATGACTAATAATAAAAATCTTACACAAAATATTAGCAAACCCAATCTAGAGATATATCAAATAGTAACACATCAAAACCAAAATGAGTGTAAGCCAGTATTCAAGGTAAATATAAGTAATTTAATATCAATCAATGCAATTCACATCATTAGACTAAAAGATAAGAGAAAGTTCACTCTCTAACAGAAAGCAGTGGTGGCTGACATATATGAGTGATGGAAAAGATGGTATGAGATGAGATATGTTTGGAGATGTAACCAGCTTTTGTCTGACCTCATATTCTTAGTAAGAAGTCTGAATTCTAATCTTTGAACAAAGTAAATTGATATGACTACAGACTACTTCTGGGCTACATAAGCTAATGGACTGTGACTTTGAACTTCTTGCCCTAGGTGTGTCCAACCCAATGGATTGATCGGACTGTGCCTGCACTTAGTAGGCATCAGTGACTCTTGCTCTAAGTTAATGAAGTTAAACCACTGTTTCTCAACCTTGACCACACATTAGAACCTGCTGAGGAGCTTTTAAATATCTAGATGGCCAGACCTCAGCCAAAGTCAGTTAAATCATTATTCCTGGAATTGGAGAATAGGTATTTGTATTTTAAATATCCCAAAGTGATTACCATGTGTAGCCATGGCTGAGGAACACTGAGTTAAAGATTAACAATATTCACAAGGCTATTGAGAGGATTCAATTAGATAATCCATGTAATATTTCTAAATACTAGCTCTACCATAGGCTGTACTGCATTCTAGAGCTTTATATGTCTCTTGAAGGATTTTCTGGTTTTGTGTTAGACCACACCTGTATGCAGAAGACATGATTTTTTTTTAATAAAAGCCTGCCTTTGTAGATCCTTTATAGATCATGCTTCAAATAACTGTTTTATTTAAAAATGATTTCCGAGCTTTCTACTGCAGAGTGACAAAACATGAGATTACTAAGGAAAAGACTACTAAGGAAATTTGCAACATCAACTTCACATGGAATTTTTAAGAATAATATGTCTATAGAAGTAAAGAAGCAGCTGAAACTCCAGCTCCAAAGGTGTGAGTCAGGATTAGCAAGTGTAAACAATTATGAAGAAAACTAAGGCCAAGTGTCTGATAATTAGGTGTCACTCATGTAATTGCATTTTTTTCTCAA
This sequence comes from Trachypithecus francoisi, assembly GCF_009764315.1. NCBI lineage: Eukaryota > Metazoa > Chordata > Mammalia > Primates > Cercopithecidae > Trachypithecus > Trachypithecus francoisi. Next base: position 71,105,889 of record NW_022681473.1, on the reverse strand, counting down.
ATTCAAATACCTTGTTCACTTTCAATGACTATGTAGTGGGATGAAATGCTATTTTAATTTTAATTGTAACTCAGAATGCTAACATAATTTATATTCATTTATCAAATCATTAACCCACCTTTGATAGCAGATTTGGTCATAACAAACAGCAGAGAGAGAAATGAACACATAGAAAATAAAAGTAGAATTCTGAAATGCCTTTCACTTCTTTTCTCTTACAAGATTATAAAACAAAGTATACTTAAACAAGGAGAAAAATGTATGTATTGATAGAGTAAGAACTTTTGCATTTAGGTTTGACAGGATTATTTACAGAACTTCTATAAAATTTAGACAAAAACAAGACCAAAATTTCAGAATTTTCAGAAATGTCAGACCAAAATTTCTAGCCAGAAATTGAACCATCATTCTTGCAAGAATAAAGCATTAGAAATATTTTATCAACATTTTCCCATGTTCCTCTCCTCTTTTACAAAACAAGAAAGAGAATGACGGGGCTGCCCTTTGAAGCTAGAGCAGCAAGGATGGGAGATACTTGCTGAGAGATACTTGCTGAGAACACCAATTACTGTAGGCATTAGGAAACAAAAAGTGAATAAGACAGAGAAGGTCTCTGTTTTCTGTTTTCCCAGATTGTATAATCTAGTGAGGAATAGACCATTCTATGGTGAATACCATAAAATGTGAGAGTGTACAGATTGCTGCAGTGAGCCTATAGAATCTAGGAAGTCAGGGCAGGCTTCATACAAAGATTCTTTAATACCTGATAACAATAAGTAACTACTTATCCAGAAGGAGATTTGGAGAAGAAAGTAGAGAGGCATGTTCCAGATAAAGGAAAAAGAATGTGTCAAGGCTCAATGATCAGAGAAAGAGAGCACAGCTGAGAGACTGAAAGAAGTTCAGAATGCCTGGAATAGGATTGAAGAAATAGTAACAGAGGTAGTTTCAAGACATGCTCAAGAGGTAGAATTGAGAGAAAATTTTACCATACTTAGTTAAGGAGTTTGTATTTGATACTAAAGACAATGGGACCCAGTGAATAATTTTTAAAAGGGCATGTAAAATCATCAGATTTGTGCATAAGAAAAATTATTCTAGCTACTGTGTGTACAAAGAATTAGGAAGGGTAAAAAGTGAGACACCTTTTGAAAAGTGTGTGGAAGAGATAATGGTGGCTTTGATTGGAATGAGAAAAGATGGACAGATATGATGAATATTTTGGAGGTAGAATTGATGATCCAGTAATTAAATGGACATAGAAGGAGAAGGATATGTCAAGGATGACTCCCAGGTATCTAACTAGAGCAACAAGAGCACACTGGTTATCAGATTTAGACAGTAAGACTAATTCCAGAACTCACAACTAATGCACAGAGTTTATAGAGAGAGAATTCTTCACTGGGTTAGGAAATGATTGAACTTGGTGCTTCCTTTGAATACCCTGCCATTTTCACTAAGTTGTTCAAACTGAATGTAATAGTATGTATGAAATGACTTGTGGACTCTACACCACTGCCAAATACAACGACAGTTGTGCAAGGCAACAGTGGTGAAGAGATCTGTTTCCTTTGGATCAGATACCATATAGTAAGTAGAAATATAAAGACTGATTCTTCCACCCCATAGGAGAGAAATGAAAATATGCTCAGGATTTGACTCTAGTTCTAGGCAAGACATGGCATGAACTTGAGATAGTTGTCTTGCAACTGGTAGATTTCTGGGTGTGGGGATATTAGAAAAGTTCGTATCAGCCCTAATCAGTATTGGGTTATGAGCAGCAAAGTCAATTTCAGACACCAATGCCTAGTGGGGCAAGGCATGCTTAAGAATAACGTACACACCATGTAAGGCTGATCCTACATCTTCTGTTTCTGCAAGGGATTAGTAGCTGGAAAAACTGAACAAACAAGGTCACACAAATCAATTTATGGTCTCGGCAAAGGGAGACTACATAAAATAAGCAAAGAATAAAATATTCTGAAAACTTGCCAATGATCAGTAAAATGTCAGGGAAAGCCAGTGGCTTTGGAATTGATGCTAGATGTGCTTAGGAAAATTACAATGTCAATTTTAAATTAAAAAAGAGTAACTCATTCCAGCATCTCTAGCAATGAAGAGAAGGTTTCAAAAATATAGGATTTCTGTCATAAACGTTTTAGGGGATGATTTTGTAAGCTACATCATAATATTTTCACTATTCAAAGTAAGTAGGATTCTGTTAATAGAGAAGGCACTTTTGGGTGTCTCTTGGGATGGCAAATGTGAAAAAAAAAAAAAAAAACTGTGAGAATAAAAGGCATCAGTATGATGGAGGTGTTCACTTTCCAAATACAATCTACTTCTATGTTCAAAACTTTTTAAAGTATTCACATGCTAGTTCAGCAAATGTTTAAAGCTTACTCTGTTGGCAACCAAAACCAGTATAACTAAGAGGAAACTATCTGTACTAAAAGAGCACAGGATTCTCTTAGCAACAATTATAACACAATGAGAGGAGTAAAAGAGAATAAAACTAGCAAAATAATGCAGCATCCAGACATCCAAAGGAGAGTGCCTAACTGCTTGGGGGTTTGAGAAAGATTTCACTTAGAAGCCAAAGTGCAGGGTCATGAAAGATGAAGAGTAGTTCACCAAGTGAAAAAGGAAGGACAGGGTGCTCTGGATCACCATAATGGCAATGAGTGGTAGAGGAAAACAACAGGCTTAGAAAGAATGGGGAGTTTCTTGTTTAAGGAGACTGAGCTTGGGGACATATTATAAAATACCTTTTATGTCTTGTTAAGGGATTTCAGCTGCATACTACAAAACGTGAGGAATAATGAAAGGGACATAACAATGAAATAACCAATTATTTTTGGTAAGATACTGAGGTGTTGCTGAGGAGGTGTGGTCAGAGGGTAAAGAAAACAGTAGTAGAGATAGGTTAGAAATTGTCTGAAAAGCCCGGGCACGGTGGCTCAAGCCTGTAATCCCAGCAGTTTGGGAGGCTGAGACGGGCGGATCACGAGGTCAGGAGATCGAGACCATCCTGACTAACACAGTGAAACCCCGTCTCTACTAAAAAAAAAAATACAAAAAAACTAGCCAGGCGAGGTGGCGGGCGCCTGTAGTCCCAGCTACTCGGGAGGCTGAGGCAGGAGAATGGCGTAAACCCGGGAGGCGGAGCTTGCAGTGAGCTGAGATCCCGTCACTGCACTCCAGCCTGGGCGACAGAGAGAGACTCCGTCTAAAAAAAAAAAAAAAGAAAGAAAGAAAGAAAGAAAGAAAGAAATTGTCTGAAAAATCCGAATAAGAGAGGGTAAGAGTCTACACTCAGTCAGAAGCAGTAACACAGAGAAAACTCAGGCCAGAAGACTGTTATTAATACAGAATTGACAAGAGATATGTTTTGCAAATGTCTACTTAGTCCACAGTCCCTCATAAATATTAATAATAGATTCAGTAGTTTGGATTAGAAGACCAGACTTCTACTCAGAATTCGCACTGTTTTTGGTTGAGGCCAGGCCTTCTCATGCCTGGTGATTGGTTTAGTAATTTTACATACTTACTTGTTGTTCTCCTCATTCTTACCCCCAATTTTTTGTCTGTGATAATTTTAAAGAGGGAAACCTCTACAAATTTTAAAAAATGGATGAAGTTATTTTATAGAATAGTTGAATAAATTGAAACAACTAAAAGAAAGAGGCTTACAGACCTAAAGCAGCAGGAGTTTATAAATGAAAATTCATGGTAGACAAGCTGAGTTTCTTCCTTTGATAAATGCTCAAAATTAATGGGTAGAAGGAGGAAACGTGATATATTTAGGCATTAACAAAACATCTCATACTATGTTTGATGATATTTTACTTGCAAATTTGTTTTAAATGAGGTTAGATGACAAGAAAATCAGTCAGATTCGAATTGAGGAAAGGCTTATAAACAAAAAGTAACAAATGCTAGATCTGGTCTTATTTAGCATTTTTATTAAAAATCTAGAATGAGGAAGTAAATGGCATATTAATAGAAATGCCAAATGACACTAAATTTACAGGATTACAAAGTGTGCAGATTGCAAACTGAGGAGAAGGAAATTGACCAAAATATAATAAATATTTGAACATAAGCAGAAAGAAAAATAGACACAACTTTTATTTCAATAATTAGCTACGTAAACATTTAACCTGGAAAAAAAATGGCAAAGGCAGTTGATGGAGTATCAGAAGAGATGAGTTCTAGTCCCAGTTTAGGTAATGCCTAGGTCGTTGACTTAGTGCAAGTGGCTCAACTTCTCTGTAACATTGGTTTTTCCCAAGTGTAATGTTAAGAGATTGTACAAGTAATTGTCTATAGTTCCTTCCATCCATAAAATTCTTGTTTTAGTTTTCTTCACCTTTTCTCCTTTCACGGAAGCCATTAAAGCTGTTCCTCTTATGCTGAGGACACCGCTTTATAAAAATCTTTAAAGGCTTCTCTGTCCAACTAGGGTCATTAATATTTTTAAGATGACACAGCTTTTCTCTGTAGAGCCATGCTCTGTCGTACTTGATAATGCAAGCTATGACTTTGGTAGAGTGCATGTCGTCTTATTTTGGTTGAGGGGGGATGATAAGTTAGAGGTTGTTTATAAGATTGCACACTTTACAATTTAGGGAGCTGTTAATCATGTAATAATGTAACTTATGACACATTTCTTTGAATAATTTTTTGCTTTGTTTTATTTAGTCGTCAAAGGCTGTTCATATGTATTGACTCGTTAAAATGGTTACTAACCCTGGGAAGAAGGCAAAGTAGGTAACAGTATCCTCATTTTGTGTCAAACAGAAACAAAAACTGAGATACAGTTACTAATGATTTACCAGGATTACAGTTAGGATCAAAGCTGTTAAGAACTTTTGCTTGTCTAGTGGTATTTCTATTTTACAGCATAATCTTACACATTGATTAAGAATATTTTATATGACTTAATAAAGCCATGTTTCCAGACCTTTGATAACATGAATAAGTACAAGGAAATTATTTCTTCTAAGCACTGAGATGATAGGCAGCTTGCAGATCAGTTACAGGTAGCATATTAGGAGTAGCAGTATTAAGATTTATTGCTTCTGATGGTATGTGAATGCTAATGATAAATTCCAGCAGAAATTCTACAGAGATAAAAGTGTTTCTTCATGGATTTCAGAAATGATTAGAACATTTCATTAAAACAGATTCCTGATGGATTCCCAGTAACTGCACTTCAGCAGGATTTGCAAAACCGACTACTGTATGGCTCAATATTACTCTTTCCTCAAGTTTATGAACTTTATACCCCAGTTCTGGGTGGCTTGCCTTTTTTTGAAAATGCTATAGATGTGGAAACTCTTTTATGAGACATAACAACAGTGAGATTGCTTGTCAAGACCTTGCTCTCTGACCAGAACTAAGTTCAGTGCGAGGCACACAGATGTCACTCAATGAATATTTGTTAAATGAATAAATGACACTTTTTACGTAATGTCTCCATTTAATGCTCTCATAGAAATTTTCCAGGGCCTCAATTATAATTTGTACCAAATGTATTTCTTTACATTTTACAAATAGGACTTTATCTCCATTTAAATTTTAGGGTTTTCAATGTCACGGTTTTTTAAATGGCCATACTTCCCTCATAGGCCTGTTGTGCCTTATATAAAAGTACTGGAGTGATTGATCTAGTAGGCCCCTAATACATGTGAGTTCTTTTTGCCTAGTTTATTATTCTACCACACTGAATAATGGATAATAAGACAAACAATATGCTTCTGAAACTATACTAAAATTTCTTCACATTACTATTTTACTATCTTATTGAAAAAATCAGCATAAACAATTCTGAGCTGCTATACATTTTAAAGTTTATAAAGACTAATAATGTGCTTTGAGGATGGGTTATTAGGCAGTGATCCCTCCCTAAAGCACCTCCTCGTATGCACTGAGACCTTAAAAAACAAAGTCTTCTTGAAGAGTTGTATAATTTGTTTTGAAGACATGCCTTTCCCATAGTCTTTGTTTTGACCCTTTGTGTTTGCCTTTCAACCACAAAGATTTTAGAATTGTGATGTACAAGTTACATTTTTGACTGAACTACTATAAGGAAAGGTACATATAAAGAGAGCTCATCTACTGTAGAAACTTCTGTAATTTTATCCATGACTTTTTAGAATTCTTTTTATTAACAATGTGTCTTATCCTTAATAGGATGATTACTGCTAGCTTGACATTCGCATTTATAGAGGTATCTTTTTGAAGCCTTCAGCTTTCATATTTTCCTTTTGGTTTTGGAAGCTTGTGGACACTGCTGAGTTGACCTTCCGTTCTTGTACCCACTGCCCTGTTCATTATTAGTGGCACCTGAGACTCTTACTTAGCTCGGGATAGCAAAATTCAGAACACTGAAGGATCAAACTGCAATACAATTGAGCCTCTGTGTCTTAGGTATTGAGGACAACCTAGGATAATTTGATAATGCCTAGAAATCAGCTAACTAGAGAAAATGCCAGGTAATCAGAACACAACAGAATGGGAGGAAGATGGCAGATGGTATAGATCAAGTTTAGAAAGGCTCCCAAACAAAGGAGGAGGTGTATGCTCCTGCTGTAAATTCAGTACTCTTTTTGGTCATTTCTCAGTAATGCCTGCCTCCTCTGTCTACCATATGTATCTATCACCTGGTCTCTACCTATATCAGAAGTATCCAATTCCCCAAACCACTAGCATGATTATTGCTCAATTTCTGAGTTAATCTTGGCACATGACAGGAAGAATGATAGTTACAGAAGAGTGAATGTAGTCAAGAGTTAATTATATCCACCAGCACCTAATTTCTTTGATATACAGCATTGATGTTTTCTCATTTTAAAAAGTGCTATTTAAGTGCTTCAAGCCCACTCTGACCATATTCCTTCCTGAGAGATTGCCACTTGTAAGCCTCCAATGTGCCTGGGATACTCTTTAAGGCTTGTCACTTCTCCACCCATATTGGTAATCCAAATATTTGGTTTTATGATCCTGGCATAATTTTAAACGTATTAATAGTATCTTACCTCTGACTGTCCATTGAGTTCCTTGGATTGATAAAAAGTTTCATTCATTTTGTCCATATTTGCCTTTGTTTCTCCATGTCCACATGGTCTGTTATTAAAGGGAAGTGGTTCCTTGACCTATAATTCTATCCCAATCCCATAGTCTAAACGGCCAGACATGGCCACAGAAGGACTCAGAGAAGTTCCCACTCCAATGCGAAATCATCTTTTATCTCATTGTATCTTTTTTATGGTAATCATTTGTTTTCATTTTATTTTTCTAATGATACATGATATGATATTTAGGCTAATGTTTTAATAACTAAAGAAGTATAGTATATTTTACTTTCTAGTTGCACATCATACTAACTTGAATATATATGTTGATGGTATTTTAATCCACTTATTTTTCATTCATCCAACTCTCTTATTTACTCTCTTATATAATATTTATTAGATTTTATCAATTGTAAAATATCTAGAATGTAGCCAGAATGGAAAGAAGCAATACCCATTGACTAACATTAGCCTCAGTATCTGCCGGAGGTATCATATGGATAAAGTGCCTTTCCACTGCCCATCACCTTCAGAAAAGATCTCTCATGTCTATACTTAGATACAGTTCCGATTCTAATCAGCAGATTCTATTATAGGCCTTTACGTTTAAAAAAAAGAAGAGAGAGGAAAAAATGCTGATGAAGGCCATAAAAATAAATTAAGCTTCTTGCTTCTTGACATCTTTAGCACTTTCTGTGGCTTCCTGAGTGAGCAGCAGTGGCAGACAATAGCTAAAAGATTGTGTGTAAGATAATGAGAAAAATAAATGCATCCTCAGATGCAGCCAACAGAAACTGCTGTTAACATTCATTATCCAGGGTCTTGAATGCTCCCAAGATGATGTTATTAATTTGCAGAATGAGCTCAGAGGTGTAAAAGAAAGCTGATGTTTGCTTATAACCTTCTTGACCATCATTTTGAGTATTAACCAAGGGGGTCAAATGTATTATTACTTAGATACTGTATTTTTTAATGGTAGTGATGCCAGCAGGCAGTATTGTATCAGCATATACTCTTACAACTACTAGAGAAAAAAGAATGAAAAAACATGCATGAATGTATACTTATATCCAACTTTAGCCAGCAATTCTGGCCAATGTCCAGTGTGCAATTTATATGTAACGCTTAACAGATTCTATAACTCTTCTCAATTTTCCAGGTTCTTAAATACCTAAAGATGCAGTGTTTTCTGTTTTAAAAAGCTTATAAAAATGTTTTGATTGTGTTGATTGACACACAAGATGGACTATTCAATTCAAAAAATTAATAAAAATGCTAAATCAAAAACAAAAACTCTTTTCACCAGCGTTTCCCTAATTCTCAACGTCTTATCTCCAAAACTATCCTTTCCAGTCCCCATGATGCATACCACAATCCATTTAAAATAAGATCATATTTGCCTTATTAACACTTTTTTCAGATGTAACACAAAAAGATTCAAATTTCGGACATGTCTACTTTTCTCCATTTTACATTTTCTGAATCGATAATACTACATTTTAGATAACAGATATGGAGTACCAAAATCCTGACAGAAGACAAGGATAGGCTACTGATTTAGGAAAACATTCCTCAAAGTATAGTCTGGGGGGGTCTCAAGACCCCTTTAGAAGATCCACGAGCTTCAACACTATTCAAAACCCTCATTCTTTCATGAGAATATAGTGGAAATTGTCCAAGGGATGTATGGTATTTGATGGTGCCCCAGATTACATACAAAAGCAGACAGGAGAAATCAGCTGTCTTTTTCTGAAGCCACATATTATAGAAGATTTCAAAAATGAAAATCAGTGCCACTCATGACACTAAATTGATTTTTGTAATATAAAGTTATTTTTCATAAAATATATCCTTTGTCTAAATACATATTGAGTTAATTGCTGTTATTTTAAATGATTTTAAAATAATTATTTTATAAACCAGTTTTAAATTACAATATAATAAATATCAATAAATATAACCCATGTAAACCCTTCAAGATTTTCAATAATTTTAAGTTTGCAAAAGTGTACTGAGATAAAAAAATTTTGAAAACCATTGGTTCAGATACAAACAACAAAAACCATTGCAATTTTGGCTATTCAGCATTGTGGAAGGATAGCCCTTCAAGCAGATTTTGATGTAAATATGGAAAAAAGAAGAGTATTTTGTTATTCAGTGACTCTTCCTTCTATTTATGATTAAACATTCCTGTTTCTAATTCCCATAACAATAATTCCTTAAATAAGTTACATTTTCTCCAATCTTTGAATATACATTAAATATTATTGGTTAAAAGCCATAGATTTAGGCCGGGCACAGTGGCTCACATCTGTAATCCCAGCACGATGGGAGGCTGAGGTGGGCGGATCACAAGATCAGGAGATCGAGACCATCCTGGCTAAAATGGTGAAACCCCGTCTCTACTGAAAATATAAAAAATTAGCCGGGTGTTGTGGCTGTCACCTGTAGTCCCAGCTGCTCGGAAGGCTGAGGCAGGAGAATGGAGTGAACCTGGGAGGCGGAGGTTGCAGTGAGCCAAGATTGCGCCACTGCACTCCAGCCTGGGCGACAGAGCGAGACTCCGTCTCAAAAAAAAAAAAAAAAAAAAGAGCCATAGATTTATAAATTAGGGTTTCAACTACGTGTGAATAATTCCGTGATTTCACAGCAGGCAATAATTTGTATATTTTTATAGCCCACACTGTCAAGAAGAGTAGAAAGTCACAGTACCTAACTGATGAATCAACCTGTCTGCTGAGTGATTACCCTTAATATGCCTTAGTTTATTTTTCTTAACATCCATTTGGAATTTATAAACATTTTTGTTCAAAAAATCAAGTGAAATAAATATTACCTGATATTGGTAAAACAATAACCTTTAAAATGATCAAGTTGTCTCTTGAAAACAGAGATACAGCAGTTCTTGATTCAGCCTGGGAATCTGCACACTGGTAAATTTTCATTTTATTCTAATATAAAAGCCAGTTAAGAATTTTTGACTGAGAAATATACATTTGCACACACACAAAGTATATCAACCATCTAAAACATGCATATTTCTATTCTTTAACAGTGTAACAATAATGTTCCACCTCAGTAATTAAGTATTTAACACAGTTTTAGCAGTAGAAATAAAAACTGAAATCCCGATCAATTATTCAGACTCATTTCCACAGGCAATTATAACAAACTTTCTGGAACCATGTAGAGGATAAAATATTTCATATGTTGTCATAGGAGAAGAGAAAAGAGAAACCAATTTATCCAATTTTAATGAATAGCAGATAGGCAACTGAGTTTGAATTATAATAGCAGATTGAAGCCTCATTGCTATCAGGTTTTGATACCTTGGACATGTCCCTTGATATTTCTGAGCTCAATTTCCATGTTGGTTTAATAACAATAATAAGTTGCCCCCATTTACTTTATCTACTTACATAGCTGTTATAGTTAAAATGATATATGTAAATTTTTATTGCACATAAAAATGCATACATGATATGTGAATTTTACATTGCACATAAAAATTAGGTTTTTAGTAACAGGAGTAGTAATGGTGATAATTTAACAAATACAAGGATATTCATTCATCTTACTTCTCATCTTACAAAACTAAAAAGCACAATATGTTTTCAAACCATCATTCCATTTGTGGAACTGGTGGCTAGAAACCTTGAAAGTGGACTGAGCTGAAATGATTAGATGAAATAAAAATTTCAGAATGTGCTTTTGGGGCTTCTATTTGCACGATAAACACCACTTTTCATGTGACTGAATATGGCATTATTTTTCCAAAGGAATCATAGTGTTTATCAAATGAAATTAAAGTGTTCAATGGAACTGCTTACATCATTGTATTGACTGCTGTATCCTCAGCTCCAAAAACACAGTAAATAGTAAGAAGGATGTAATTCTGCCTAGAGAAGAAATCTAGATCTTCATGATACCATTGTAATGGATGATGATGATGATAGCAGATGCTGTTTACTGAGCATTAAGTTTCAAAGACTGTGCAAAATGCTTTACAAGCATTGCTTCATTTAACCTTTACAAGAGTCCTGTGAGTTAGATCTCAGTTTTATAAATTAAAAAAACTGGTGTTTAGCAATATTAAATAGCTTCCTGGATACAAACGGGAAGGAATAGTATGGAAAGCCAACATTCTTGAGTTCAAAGCCTGAGTTAATCACAAGTCAGCTTCAAATGATAAATATTTTCATGGCCTAGAATCATTTTGATACAACCACAAGCAATGTTGATCCTAAAATTAGCGTGGTTCATCTCTGCCACATGCCAGGTGCTGGAGACTACACACACACACACACACACACACACACACACACACACATTATTACTGTCCAAACAACTCTCTAGGTTAGGTATTGTTTTCCCTATGTAACAGCTGAACATGGCGAGACTTAGAAATATTGAGCAATTTGTTCCAGGTTCAGCAACTGTTTAACTGCATCAAAATCCAGATGAGATTGACTCTCATGCCATGTTTGCTTTCTAGAGTACCTCTTATATTACTACAGGAAACTGTTAGAACTATAGGACTCAAAATACGTAATAGTCGAGGTAAAAATAATTTATCCAAAGATCCCAGGATTTTTTTTTCATTTACTCTAGCTCTTTGGCCCCCAAAGACATCTCAGTTTGGAACCCCTAAATTATGTGATTTTCAAAATGCCTTTCAGTGGTAGTGCATCTTAATGTTCCATGACATTGGAAGTTTTGTCTAAGAAGAGAGTGAGACTGGGCTAAGCTCAAAGTCCAGGACTCATACCTATTAATCTGGATCTGTCTCCAAAAATTTGGATTTCATGAAGCAAACACCCCTTATTTTCCCATTTCTTTATAATTCTTCATTCAGTTAAAACAACCAAAGATACACCGGGCGTATTTCTAAATCTCTCTCAAATTGGCCAGATCGTTAAATTCACTGGAAGATTGTCCTAACACCTCACACCAAACTGCTTGTTTCATTATGTACAACAGAGGATATAATTTATTTGTTCGATTTTAACAGCAACCTGCAAATGCCCATTTAAACCATGATTTTCCAAAGCCTTAAGTGTTTACAGCACATCGCACAGAATTGCTACTTTTTACATTTTTGCCAGATGAAAAAACAGGGAAAAGATCATTTCTCTAGTCCGAACCTTCTACTCTCTTTCACAGGTAGCTTCCTCTGGTCGAGGAAAATGGAATCAATTCCCATATATTATAGTGGAATATCTGGGCACAAATTATTCTGTGAGTAGACTTGATTATTCACAATAGTCTCATGTGGACTAATGTCAGAATCAGGTCCACATTTGCTATTGAATTTTTCACTAGATTTAATTCTTATGAAAGATTGAGTTCAGGTTCTGTGCAGTTTTGCAAAGAAAATAACATAAACCCAAGGAGTTTCCCTCTCTATCTCTCCCCTCAGATGTGAAAAGAAGATATCACTTATTTAATTTTAAATCAAGTATTAATTAATCTCATTAGATACTATGACTTGGTATTTTTAAGGATGTTTCAAGATTGCTGGCTGTGCATTTTCAGAGAATAAGACTTAAACAAAAAACACTGGCACAAGTAAAAATGCAGAAAAAAATAAAAAATATATGCTACCTAGCCTCTAAGAAAGACTCCAGGCAATTTGATCCCCAGTTGCCTGCAGCAACGATGCATCATTTAATTGACTTTCTCTCATGTTTTCTTTCATTCTTTGAAGCCCTCACTCCTGTTGTTGGGGCCACTTCCCAAAATCAACACCTACATAAGATCCAGAGTCTTAAATAAGCTCTATATTTTTGAAATACCAAGACTAAGATGTAAACTTCGATCTATCTGTTTTTAAAGTCTTTTCTCTTAACCATAGCATCATGTGGAATGTACTGCCTAGAATAGGAAGAAACTAAAAGTTCACCTCAGAATTTTAATCTCCTTCTGCATAGTCCTAAATTGGTAGCTGGAAGCAGAGTCCCAGCTTTACTTCATGAGTAACTTCCAGAGACCCTTCTAGAAACCTGGTTCAATTCTTCTGCTCCTAAATTTCAGCTTTCCTGTTCCTACAGAGAAACATCATACTTCAGAATGGCTGGCCTCTATTTCTGGCCAGTACATCTTCTTGTATACACCTTTTGATATAGTAAACTAGACCCCCCAGTAGACCAAGGTAAATATATTTAATTATATTGCAAAAACAATTGCCTCTTCACATACTCAGGGAATTGATTTCAGGACTATATCCTCCAACCCATCCACATTCAAGTTCTGCAGTTGGCCCTGCAGAACTCACATACACGAAAAATCAGCCTTCTGTATACACGGGGTACGCATCCCATGAATATTGTATTTTCCATCTGAGTTTGGTTGAAAACAATTTGTGTAAAAAGTGGACCTGTGAAGTTCAAACCCTTCTTGTTCAAGGGTCAACTCTATCCTGTCAGAAAAGCCAAATATATTAATAGTTGAAGTAATTAATGTTTTTGCTTTAATAATGTATTCATGTAATGACAGGCAGCAAGGAGTGGGCCAGTGAGGTATTAAGTGCACCATATAGAGTTGCTGGCATCCCTAGAAATTACTTGAGGACTGTGATGGTTAATACTGAGTGACAACTTGATTAGATTGAAGGATACAAAGTATTGATCCTAGGTGTGTCTGTGAGAATGTTGTCACAGGAGATTAACATTTGAGTCAGTGGGCTGCGGAAGGCAGATCCACTCTTAATCTGGTGGGCACAATCTAATCAGCTGTCATTGAACATAAAGCGGGCAGAAAAGTGTGAAAAGGTAGCAAGACTGGCCTAGGTTCTCAGCCTACATTTTTTCTCCTGTGCTGGATGCTTCCTGCCCTTGAACATTGGACTCCAAATTCTTCAGTTTTGGGACTCTGACTGGCTCTCCTTGCTCCTCAGCTCGCAGACAGCCTATTGTGGTACCTTGTGATTGTGTAAGTTAATATGTAATAAACTCCCTTTTACTCATTTTTATATATATTTATGTATATATTCATATAATATATATCACATATATAATATATCATATATATCATATATCACATATAATATATATCACATATATTCATATCACATGAATATATGTGAACATGTAATATATTACATATATAATATATGAATATATAATTTATTACATATATGTATATAATACATATATATGAATATATATAATATATTACATATATATATATCCTACTAGTTCTGTTCCTCTAAGAGAACCCTAAGGATATATGTATATCCTGTATATCCATAACCTGTGTATGCATGGAGGCGGAGAGATCACTCCATGCCAGAGCAGGTCCATTTTCACATGTCTCCTATAAGATTTACTGTCAGGGGAAGAGGAATCTACTATTTTAAAATGTTAGAAATCTTTGACATATTTGAAAACTCACAACATTTAGACTCAAGCAATGCTATTGTGTGATCATAGAAAAATTACTTGTCTTCATTGAATATTAATTTCTTTGTTTAAAAAGTGGAAACGTAATAGTAACTGCATTTCTGGGATGTTAGGAAGATAACATTTAGTCAATGAAGACATATATACATACATTACTTACATTGATATCAAGCACTTTGCCAAGTACTAGATAAAACACTACATGCATTGACTTGGCACATGTTTATGGCTCAATAAACAGCAGTTATTATTATTGTTGATGTAATCTATTCATTCATTTGCAAGATTGAAAACTTTTAATTTTAGTAACCCATATTAATTAGAAAAGCTTACCCTAATCTTTTTATTCATTACTCACTCAATTTGTTTGTACATTCATTATTCTTTTCTCTATGCATTCGGCTGTGCATACATGTTTAGTATCTACTATTAGCAAGATAATGTAAGGGGTACTGGATATAAAAGAGTGGATAAGATAGTTATGATCCTTGTCTTCACAGAGTGTACAGCTTAAAGAGTAATATAATCATGTAAATATTCAATACAATTCAATGTGAAAAATAGAGAGTACTGGGAGCAGTGAGAAGGGGGAGTTTCACATGGAGTCAGAAATGCTTCCTGGAAGACTGAGATATAAAGATGAATGGGCTGAGGGAAATAAGTTTCTGGCAGAAGAGCAAAGACGAAACTTTAGAAATTAGGGACAGCAACATCTATATAGAGATATTGAAAAGAACAAAGGGTTATGAGCGCACAAAGACTCATAAATTATGCTCAGGAGTCTTTTTTCTTTTCTTTTCTTTCTTTTTTTTTTTTTTTGAGATGGAATTTCACTTTTATTGCTCAGGCTGGAGTGCAACGGCACGATCTCGGTTCACAGCAACCTCTGCCTCCCAAGTTCAAGCGATTCTCCTTCCTCAGCCTCCCGAGTAGCTGGAATTACAGACATGCGCCACCACGCCTGGCTAATTTTGTGTTTTTAGTAGAGTCGGGGTTTCCCCATGTTGGTCAGGCTGGTCTCGAACTCCCAACCTCAGGTGATCTGCCCGCCTCGGCCTCCCAAAGTGCCGGGACCACAGGCGTGAGCCACCATGCCAGGCCATGCTCAGGAGTCTTGAGAGTATTAAGAAACTACTGAAGATTTTCCAACCAGTGACACGACCTGGAATGTTTATATTTCACAAAGATTACTGGCTGTGGTGTAGAGAAAGGATTGGGAGTAAGAAAGACTATAGGAGAACTATGGCTATAAGAGGCATATTCATAAATCCAGTTAAAGCTTCTAGTAGGTAATGGAGAAAAATGGGAGGATTCAAAATATACTAAGGCTATCAAAAATGGAAGAAATATTAAGATAAGGCAATTTAGAGGAAACTGGTTTATATGGACAGGAAGAAAAATTCAAAACACTTAATCCTGTCATTCCCACAAAACAAAATTTTAATGGTTATTCCTTAAAAACAAATAAAAGCAAAAACTTTAGTTCTTATCCATTATATATTTCCAATCTTTATATTTAGCCCTGTGTTCTACATCATATATCCATATTTCTTTCTCAAAACCCAATTTTTGGGTTTTTTTTTTTTTTGGTCTGTTATCCATAATTTTCTTTTTATTTGCATACATGTATGGGCTACAAGTCAGCTTTGTTACATGGATATATTGCCTAATGGTGAAGTCTAGACTTTTAGAGTAAGCATCACCTGAATAATGGTCATTGTATCCACTAAGTAATACAATTTCTCATTTCTCCCATTCCTCCCACACTCTTACCCTTTTGAGTCTACGATTTCTATTATTCCATACTCTATGTTCACATGCTACATTATTTAGCTCCCACGTGTAAGTGGCAACATGTGGTATTTGATATTCTGAGTTGTTTCACTTAAAGTCCTCCAGTTCCTTTCATGTTGCTGCAAAAGACATTATGTCATTATTTTTTATGGATGAATACTATTCCATTGTATGGGGGAGTGTGTGTGTGTGTGTCTGTGTGTGTTTCATTGTGAAATGTGATATATATCACATTCTTTATCCATTTATCTGTTGATGGACACTTAGGTTGATTCCATAGCTTTACTATTGTGAATATTGCTGTGATAAAAATAAGAGTACAGGTATCTTTCATAATATAATGATTTCTTTTCATTTGGGTGGATACCTAGTAATGGTATTGCTGGGTTGAATGACAGTTCTATTTTTAGTTCTTTAAGAAATTTCTATACTGTTTTTCATAGTGGTTGCACTAATTTACATTCCTACCAAGAGTGAATAAGTGTTCCTTTTTCTCTGCATTTTTACCATTAATTGTTATTTTTTGACTTTTTAGTAATAGCCATTCTGACTAGTGTAAGATAATACCACATAGTGGTTTTAATTTTCAATTCTCGGACAATTAATGATATAGAACACTTTTCTGTATACCAGCTGGTCATTTGTATGTCTTCTTTTGAAAAATGTTTATTCATGTTCTTTGCCCACTTTTAAATGGGATTATTTGTTTTTTGTTGTTGTCAAGTTGTTTGAGTTCCTTGTAAAGTCTGGATGTCAGTACTCCTTCAGATGCATAGTTTGCAAATATTTTCTCCCATTCTGCAGATTGTCTGCTCATTCTGCTGATTATTTCTTTTGCTGTGCAGAAGCTTTTTAGTTTAATTAAGTCCATTTGCCTATGTTTTTGATTTTGTTGCTTCTGCTTTTGAAGTCTTGGTAACAAATTCTTTGCTTAGACCAATGTCCTGAAGAGTTTTCATTCGGTTTTCTTCTATTTTAATAGTTTCAGGTCTTACTTGTAAGTCTTTAATCCATCTTCCATTGATTTTTATATTTTGTGAAAGCTAGGGATTAAGCTTCATTCTTTGGCATATGCCAATTTAATTTTTCCAGCACCAGTTATTGAAAAATGTGTCCTTTCCCCAGTGACAAAGTTGACAAAGTTCTTTTCAACTTTGTCAAACATCAGTTGACTGTAGATTTGTGTCTTCTGGGTTCTCTATTCTGTTCTATACCAGTACCATATTGTTTTGATTACTAGAGCTTTGTAGTATAATTTGAGGTCAAGTAATGTGATGCCTCCAGCTTTGTTCTTTTTGTTTAGGATTATTTTGACTATTCTGACTTTTTTTCTGGTTGCATATGAATTTTAGAATTGCTTTTTCTAGTACTGTGAAAAATGTGGTATTTTGGTAGGGATTGCATTTGTTTTATATATTGTTTTCAGTGATATGCTCGTTTTAACAATATTACTTCTTCTGATTCATGAACATGAGATATTTTTCCAGATATTTTTGTCATCTGCAATTTCTTCCATTAGTGTTCTGCAGTTTTTCTCGCAAAAAATCTTTCATTTCCTTGGTTAAGTATATTTCCCAGTATTCAATTTTTTTTAGATATTGTAAATGAAATTGCCTATTTGATTTGGTTCTCAGCTTTTGTATATTACTGTGTATCCTGAAACTTTGCTGAATTAATTTATCAAATCTAAGAGTTTTTTGCAAGAATCTTTAGGTTTTTCTAGATATAAAATCATATTGTCAGCAAACAGAGATAATTTAACTTTCTCTTTTCCAGTTTGAATGCCTTTGTTGATTTAACTAATCTTTCATTCTGCCATTATTGCCAAACTCCCCTCCACCTATCAAAATTCCTTCCACTCTTCAAGAAATATGTAAAATGTTACTTCATTGGTGAACTATTGTTTTATCTCTTTACATTCTTCTCTTGGCAATATGTAGGTCTTTCATAGTATAGGGTCATATTTTGTTGATTTTGTAACCCTTCCTAGAACCTTGGGCAAAATCTGAACAGGCATTCAGTAAGTATTTGGGAACTGAGATGGATAATACAAAAGGCCTCATATTTCTTTGCTAATAACTAACAAAGAAGACATGTATAAGTTATAGAATCCAAAAGGAAAGATTAAACAGTCAACCAAACAAACATTTTGGAGGAAGAATGGGTGTGATTTAGATGTCAATATCAACAATAAACACTAAAATTAAATATGAATACTAAAACACTGAAAATGCAACTTATTAATTTAATGGGCAGTTACTATTGTTCACTATGTACTATGACATAGGTTTTTAATTTAAGCCTGTTTTAATATCTTCACTTTCAAAGAACACTTGTAGAAAGACCATTTTTACACCACTTCACCTTCTAAGCTCCTTGTTACATATGCAGGCCCAGTACAACTGAGCATTGCTTTCAATAAATGCAATACTTTAGTATGAAAAAGGCAATACTATGAATTGGACTTCTGATGAAATGTTTTTCTTTTAAGTACATCCTTTGACTGTATCTTGAATATTATTTAGATATAAAAATGAGTAACTCTAGTAACAGTACACAGGACCATCATAATAACAGATTGTGACATATTTTCCCCAGTGAGTCATCTTGTTTATCCCTAACATGGACCTCTCTCTGATAATAAGAGAATACATTAGGTTTGTGCATATGGCAAACTAAATAATTTGTTTGCAACATTTAGAAATCCTGTAATTAACTAAAGCTAATTTAGCACACAGTGGTATTGCCTATTATATAATAAGAACTAACACATAAAAATGTATATACATTGTTTTCAGTTTAAGATTGATTCTATTTTACTAACTATTTAAGTGATGTACTACTGATTTAACATTACTCCTAAGTTCGCTGGTAGCTGGCAGGGGAGATGGAGTATAGAATTAAGTACAGAGCTTCTGTGTTCAGAATGATGGAATCTCATTCAAAAAAGCTATACAAGTTAAACTGTCCATAGCCATCGATTGTAAGTCTTTGCTTCATCTTATTTTTACATGTCAAAAACTGCATAGCAGAAATATTATTACAAATCTAAAAGTATACTAAAGTAAATGTTTAATTGCTAATAATTTGGGATCAAGGAAATTGCCTAAACTTACAAGGAATGACATTTTAAACTATTCTAAGTATGTCTATGAGTTGTGAGCATGTTAGTGTTTTGAGATTTATGATGATGGTGAACGTCACTTATCTTCATTTACTTATTTAAGAGATAATTGAATGTCACTATGTGCCAGTTCTAGGTGTGGTAACTGCATCTCAAACTTAGCAGGGAAGGTAAGTTCTGGCTCTCAAGGTCAAATGTTTCCTTGCTTTCAAGGAAAGAAATATTCGATAAGCAAAGAAACAAATACATAAATAAGATTTTAGATATTAACGACCATTTCACAAGATGAAAATAGTATGTATGATACAGTATTACTGAATATGTAAGAGTGGGGATGGGAAGAATTAATTAAGATTAACAGTCAGAAAGTCCTCTTTGAGGAGATGAAATCTGAGCTGAGACCTTGATGACAAAAAGGATTTAGCTATGCCAAGACCTGGGGACAAAGCTCCCTAGCCAATTAAGCACCAAAAAAGATCCTAAGTTGAGAACTCATATGGCATCTTGATGAAACTGAGGGAAGGCTAATAAGGTTTACAGAAGCTCTTATTGTTACAATTCTGTGAGTTTTCAAGGGTTTGTGCATGTCAAAAAAATCTAAAAGTTAAATAAATGTGTTATTTTTTTCATGTTAGCTTGCTGATATTAATATAATATATACCAACATTAATTTATAAGTTTTTTTATACAAAACTACTACAGCAGTTATGAATGGGTGAATAGCTGAATATCAGTGTAAGTGATCTGTTTTCTCAATCATAATTTATATCTGTAAATTTTTTGTGTGCATTTATGCCTTGATTACATAAATAATCACCTGGCTGCTTAAAGATGTTATGTTCATTATACAGTTAATAAAGTATAGCTTAATGTTAACCCTTGGCATAAACACTTAGTATGCAGCCATGAAAGAATGAGAGAATGTAGCCTTTCAGACTAGACAAACTGGTTGGTAATCTAACTATGTATTATAAAAATTATATGGATTTGGACAATGTATTTTTCCTTTTCAATCTTAATTTATTAGGTTTTCTGTATATGTTAAAAGAAATAACAGAGCATAGCTTTTACTTATTTTTTCAATACATCATTTTCAAATCATCATTTTCTCCAAGAATATATTCTTCTCTTATAATAATAGCTAACATTAAAACTGTGTGTTGGGCACAATTATATTCTAAAAATGTTATGTTGTCTATATCTATTAATTGATTTTATATTTATAATCACTATAAGGCAAATAATACTTCTAAAAATAAATTTAAATAATTGTAAATATTGAATTCTGCTCAACCAATGTATTTTGTGATAACTTTCTACCTCAATTCAGTATAAAAAGTGTACAAATTTTCAGAACTTACTTCCTGCTGCTATAATCCAATACTCTATGCTATAACCCTATGAATTTTCTCCATCTCTGTGGTGGAGCTCTCAGCACAGCAGTTAGCAAAAGTTTCTTCTCTGCCCTGCAACTTTATCAATTCTACTTCTCAGTCTTTTCTCTGATCTCCTTCTGCTGCATATATCAGATTCCAACCCGGTGCCCTTGACATTAAAGTTATGACACAGTACCCTTACATTTTTCTTTTGCCCTATGTTTGTCTTCTCTTATCACTAATACCTACTTAAAAGTCAGCCTGATCTCCAACTGGGCAAAATTCGTCATTATTTTTTGTTTTTCCACAGTAGATTTTAAGAGCCTCTGCAAAAATGATGTTCCAGTCTTATACTACATTCTAAAGTTTGAATTAATGTGTAGTTTTGCTGTCAAATTGGGGTCTGTGAACAAGCAACATTGGCATCACCTGGGAGCTTTTCAGAACTGTATAAACTGAGACCCTACTTTGAGCCAATGGAACCAGAATCTGCATTCTGATTCAAAGATGGCAAGAGTGAAATTCTAGACTTGATCCCACAGACAGTGGGATGTCAGAAAGAGTCTTTGAAGGGGTGAAGTCGGCCAACACAGCAAGAGATTACCATAATCCACATTTGTTAAGGGCCTAGGCTGTTACGGTACTGATCTAATTTTTGAATGTGTTATTATAGAAATACAATTTTTTTCAGCCCACAATTCCACAAGGGGTTGGATATTATTACCACCTTTTAACAATAGAGATGAAAAAACTGAGACCCTGGAGGTTAAGTGACTTTCCTGAGGTTGCACAGTAAATAAGGCGATGACAGGCCTGGATTCAAAATCATGTGGGTTGGCTCCAAGACCAGTTTCTTAATTATGATCTTGTACTGCCTCTTTTGGAATAGCCTATTTCACCTTCATTGACTGGCACTGTTCCTGGCCCTTCACAGGCATTCAGTAATTGCAAATGAATGAAGCCCTAAATTCAGGCAAATGTAGATGTAGTTTTCACTGCTACAGTTGAATCTATTACTACTTCTCCCTCACAGCCTGTGAAGAAGCATCCTGAGCATAAGGAATCAGGGAACTCATCCATGCCTACCTTTTTTCTACTTCTGTTTTACCATCTCCATTCTTCACAACCCTCCAACCACCTTCACAGCAGGCAACCCATACTTCTTTTTGTAGTTTTGTAATTTTTATTAACTTTTTCTACTTGAAGAAACAAATAGACTTAGCATTCACAAAATAAATAACTGAATTCATGTGATGTTTCAAAATTCTATCAGACTCTAGCTCTTGATATTTCCCTCCTCTGAAAAGTTTTAGTGTCAAATTGTGATTTGTATTTAGCTTGAGGGAAAAGCAATTAAAATCTAGATATTGCCCAATGCTTTGATTACTAGTAGGCCATGTCTTTTTCTACGGAGTGTACAGAGTTGAAACCAAATTGAGATTAGCATCAACTGTATAGGCATCTGGCTTCATCAGCTACCCCACCAAGATATCCCACACTGTAATGAGGGGTTTGTGTATGTGTGGGTGTGTGTGTGCATGTGTGTGGCATTGTGCATTGCCTCATAAAATGACATGCTCAATTCCAGGTGCCCAGAAAATGTTTTCCAGAACATTCACTAGTTGTAGAAAATTAAAGTTCTTTCCTGGGAAAACTAACTCAACATTCTTTAATTAAATTACCAAAACAATAGGAAACATAAATCAATATCAACTGCTTTCTTCTGCTTTGAAAGACAAATGCTGATTTCATGAACCCAACCCAACAAACCACTGCCTCCTTCATCAAATAATAATAATAGTGGATAATATTATTGCTTATACAAGTATTAATGAATGTGTTTTATATATATTATATGATCCTTATACACATTCTGTGAAGTAGGTACTATTATCTCCATTATAAAAGAAAACAATTTGCAGTTAAGGATAAAAAATGTTAAATGGCTCAATTAGGTATCCCAACTAACAAATGGTTTGGCCAAGTTTCAAGCTTGGACATTTTTTTATTTGAAATGAACTTCTGCTTAACCGAGGAATACTACTTTGAATATGCGAGTTTTCAGAAAATAGTCTACAGAAGAGAGCTTTGTAGGATGCATGTAAAGGGTATAGATATTAGGAAACAACGTAAGGGTATTTCAAAAGTAGTTTCCCCTACCCTTGGAATTTATTTAACAAGTATTGTGGCTATATATTTATGTCTTTATATAACTTCAATATACTATCCAAAAACTCAGTGGCTTAAACAATAATAGTGATTTATTATCTCTCATGACTGGGGTTGACTGAGCTCAGCTGGAAGTTCTGTTTAATGTGGTGTTGGCTGGAACTGCAGTTGTCTGGAAGGCTCCCAGGGCTGGGTCCTCCAAGATGGCTCACTTACATGGCTGGCAGTTGGTGCTGCTTGTTAGATGGGACAATTAACTAGAGCACTTTAATTCTCTTCCAGGGGACCTTCCTACATCGCCTAAGCTTCTCATAGCATAGAAGCTGGACTCCAAGAGACAGTTAAAAATGGGAGTTGCAATTTTCTTAAAAGTCCGTTTAAAGTCCACTCTCCGAAATAACACAGAGTCACGTTTGCCTCATTCTATCAGCCATAGCAAGGCACAGGCCAGCCCAGATGAAAGAGAAGGAACGACAACAAATTTGGGCCAACTTCAGTCTACCACAGTCTACTCTGTGGTCATAAGATCTTCCCATTTCTCCAGGAATATAAAATATACTAATTTCTTTCAAGACACAACAATTTTATGACACTTCAGCGTCAAATTAAAAGGTATTAATATTCAAATGTCATCCAGGTGCAGATGAGATTCCGCGAAGTCGTCTTCACAGGTGTTTTTATTCAAATGAAGATGTGTGGGCTAGAAGACAAGTCATATGCCCCAAATGAACAAAAATAATTTGGGAAACAGGTATAGAATAACTCTAATGGACACTTCTATTCAAAAAGGGGTAAAAAAGCAAATGCCACAAATCCTAGTTGTCCAAGGGCAGGAAATGTATATTTATTAGCAGCTTGGTTTGCTCCCTAGAGTAGTTTTATAGCGAGGGGATCCCAGCTCTGCTTTCTGAGTCATCCTTCCTTTTCTAGAAGAAATGTTTCATATTTGTAGCTAGAAGCTTTTTTAACCTGTTTCTTGCCCATGGAAATCTGTAGGCTTGGAGTCATCTTTTCAGTTTGAATTAATTATTTTCCTTTTAAAATCCAAACTGGTTTTGCTTCCTCTAGTGCATAGTCCTAATAGCTTTGGAGTTTTTTGGTGAATCTTGTTGGGTTTACTGCATTAAATGAAAGTCTACCCATAAGTCTTTTCAAAACAGTCTCCTATCTATTTTGGGTAACGTGTCAGTATACTCTGGGTCAATACTCTAAAAATACTTGGAAGTAATTTTGTCTGAGACAATCATTCTAAGAATGAGAGTCTAATGATATGTTTTAGATAGGCTAAAACATTCTAAGAATAGGAAGTGCACCCTTCCTATTCTTAGACTGATTTTGGCATGATACCAATATCTGTATTAGTTAGGGTTTGATAACAGAAGCAGGACTATTATGAGTATTATGAAATAAAATATTTATTAAAGTACATAAAGATTAATAATTGTGGGAGGACTTAAAGATAAAGATCTAGAGAAGAGAGTTGAAGGTTTCAGAATTACCACACTACTCTGCTTTTGAGAGTTAATTTGTCTACTTTTGCCCATAATTCAGGAGGGTTGATTATTTTTTCAAAGAGGGATGGGACTAAGAAGTCAGGTGCATCCATCTCTGAGTGACCACCAAAGGGAGCTGGTGAGGAAATCTGTGTTGCCTCTGTGTCACCTCTGTGTCTGGTAATGGGCTTTGGCAGGCCTACCAGTAGGGTGAAAATGCTAGATGTGGAGCAGGAGATAGCAAAGACAAGCTGGAATCCAACACCTCCAGGTTTATCTCCCCACTGTAAAAAGCCAGGTCAAGCTGGATCCTTCTACCACCTATGTATTGATCTTGCAAATGTGGCCACAGCTACCTGATAGAAAAGTGGTAGCTGTTCTACTTCTGCCTTCAAAAACTGATGTATTTTTTTATTTTGACCTACTCTCAGCTGAAACCATAAAAGCAAGGGGGTTATGGGATATATGGTTCCAGTTTTTGAAGTCTATCAATTTAACAAAGTGAAAAACCACCATAACAAATGTCACTGGGTACCTGATATGCTTATAAGCTCTGAAGATAGAGCAATGAACAATAGAGACTGAATCCCTGCACTTACGAAAATTACGGTGGAATTTATATATAACCAGTTCCTGCCTAAGCACTTTAATTCCTTAGAAAGTAAAGACATACCTTATTTTTAGAAACCTACTTTTTAATCCAAATTTTTACAGTACAACAAAAAATTAAAAGAGATGATGATTAATAATTTTGAAGCAATCATCCAATGCAATTACACTCTAAGATTACTTACAAAGGGAAAAGGTCACATAAAGTATTGAAGCCCATTGGATGCTAGAGATGATAAGGTCTTTCTCTAGTAATATGACAAAATCAGAAATTTTCATTTTTCTTTGGCTTTACTACAGTGGCATAGGTGTACATGTCTTCTGCCTTAGGAAGGTCTAGGCTACTTTACATTCCATTTTACACTTGTGAATGAACTGATGAAATTCCTCTGCTTGGATCTGTGTGAACTACCATAAATATTTTGGTTGGTTATTTGCGTTACCTAGGTTTATAGCCTACCTGCATTACTTCCACTGCTTATATCCTCATTGAGACTTAGGAAACTGTATTATATTTATTTCATTGGTGCATGATCTATAAATGAATTATGAATTAATAAGAAATAAATAACTCTTGCATATGTTCTTGGGCTAGGAGAAAGAAAACTAATGTAATACTTGTGAAATGACAATGAATGCTTATATATAAGAACTAATATATATTTTATGTAATTCTGACAACAAACATTAAAGTACATATCTAGTACATATCCATATATTTAAAGGTGAGAAAGTTGAAATTCAGAAAAGCGAATTGTTCATGTTTATACAGCTTGTAAGTGGCAGATGCAAGACTCAAAACCAAATACACCTAGAACCAAACTCCAAGCATTTTCTGCTATACTATATTGTCATTAATTTTAGATTTTTCCTTGCATCTGGTTTTACAAGCTCCAAAGTTGAGTTGCACTTGATAATTTTGATTGCTTTGGCAGTATATTACATACAGCTAGTTTATCTGGTATGGTATCAAGGTATCATTAAAATATTAACATTAAATTTATTGTTAAAATATTTTCATGCTTGAATTTCTCTGGAGCTAGGGCAGAAAGCTATTCCTTTTCTTACACAAAAGCTACACAAATCTACTATATACAACTTGATGAGTTTAAAGACAAGTATATATCTGTGAAACCGTCATCACAATCAATGCCATAAACATATCCATATCTCTAAAAGAAGGTTTCCTCATATCTTTTTAGTTTTCATTTTGTGATAAGAACACTTAACGAAAGATCTGCCCTGTTAGCAAATTTTTGAGTACATAATACATTATTATCAGCTATAGACATTATAATGGACATATTCATTTTGCATAACAGAAACCCTCTACCCTGTGACCAATACCTGCTTCCCCCGCTTCCCAGCTCCTGGCAATTACCACACTACACTTTGCTTTTGTGAGTTTTTGAATATTCCATATTCCTCATATAAGTAAAATCATGGATCATTTGTCATTCTGTGTCTGGCTTATTTCACAACATAATGACTTTCCGTTTCCTCCATGTTTTCAAAAATGGTAGGCTATATACCCAAAAGTGAGACTGCGGAATAATGCTATGGTAGTTCTATTTATAATTTTTCAGGGAGCCTCTGAGGTGTCTTTCATAATGGCTACACCAATCAACATTCCCCCAAACATTGTACATGTCCATTTTTCTCCATATCCTTGCCAATATTTACCTTTTTTTTTTTTTTTTTTTGGATAATAGCCATCCTAACAGTATAAAGGATTATCTCATTATGGTTTTGATTTGCATTTTCTTGATGACTATGACCTTGAGCACCTTTTTATATACCTATTGGCTATTTATATTATCTTCTTTGGAGAAATGTCCATTTTGGTATTTGGCTGATTTTTAATCAAATTATTAGTTTTGTTTTGTTTTAGTATTTAGTTATAGTAGATCCTTATATATTTTTATTTTAATTCCTTCTCAATATTGTATTCCATTTTGTAGATTACCTTTTCATTTTATTGATTATTTTCTTTGCTTTGTAGGAGCTCTAAAATGTGGAATGAGGCAAGGATGCCCATTCTGGCTACTTTTGTTTAACCCAGAAATGGAATTTCTATCCACAGCAAGTACACACACACACACACACACACACACACACACACATACGTGAATGAAATATTAACTGGAAGAAGTAAATTGTCTCTTTAGATATCATAATTTTATATGCAGAAAACTCTAAAGACCTCACAAATAAAACTGTTAAAACTAATAAACATTTTCAGTAAAGTTGCAGTGTAAACATCAACATGCAAAACTTACTTGTATTTCTATACACGAATAGCAATGAACCAACCAAAAATAAAATTAAGAAACTGTCCCATTTACAACAGCATCAAAAAATTAAATACTTAAGAATAAACTTAACCCAGGAGGTGAAATATTTTTACACTGACAACCATAAAACACTGAAAGAAAGTGAAGAAGACACAAATAAATGAAAAAACTTTATGTGTTCATGTATTCAAATAGTGAATATTTTAAAAATTCCCATACTACCCAAAACATCTAAGAATTCGAAGCAGTATCTAAAAGAATCCCAGTGTCATTTTGTATAGAAATGGTAAAGAAACAGTAAGATTTATACGAAACCACAAAACATTCCAAACAGCCAAAGTAATTTTGAGCAAGAACAAAGCTGGAGGCATCACACTTCCTATAATTTCAAATATTATACAAAACAATAGTAATCAAAACAGTATAGCACTGACATAAAAACTGACATATAGACTAACGGAACTAAACAGGAAGTCCAAAATACATACTTGTGTGTATAAGGTCAATTGATCTTCAAGGGTGCCAGATTACACAATAGGGAAAAGTAATCTTTTTAATAAATACTGTTGGAAAAATTGGATATCCACATTAATGAAAAGAAAGGAAGGAAAGGAAGGAAGGGAGGGAGGGAGGGAGGGAAGGAAGGAAGGAGGAAGGAAGGAAGGAAGGAAGGAAGGAAGAAGGAAGGAAAGAAGGAAGGAAGGAAAAGACAGAAAGAGAAAGGAAAGAGAAAAAGGAACAGAACGAGGGAGGGAGGGAGGGAAAAGAAAAGAAAGAGAAAGGAAGGAAGGTACAAAGGAGAAAAGAAAAAGAACAAAAGGAAAAGAAGAAAGAAAGAAAAAGAAAGAAAGGAAGAAAGGAAGGAAAAGAAAGGAAGAAAAAAGGAAAAGAAAAGAGAAAGAAAGAAAGCAAAGAAAGAAAGAAAAGAAAGAAAGAAAGAAAGAAAAAGAAAGGAAAGAAAGAAGAGAAAGAAAGAAAGAAAGAAGAGAAAAGAGGAAGGGAGGGAGGGAGGGAAATTGGACTTTTATCCTACACCATACACAAAAAGAAACTCAAAATGGAATGACCTGAAACCGTAAAATTTTTAGAAAAAAACATAAGGGAAAATGTTTCTTGGCATTGACCTTAACAGTGATTTCTTGGATATCACCTCAAAATTCCAGGCAACAGAAGCAAAAGCAGACAAGCGGAATTACATCAAAATAGGGAGCTGAGTTTCAGATTTCATAGTCACAGACATGACTTAAATGAATGGAAGAGGGTTTATAAAAGATACCAGTATAAATTCTCCAGTATAAAATTTGTATCAGAATTGCTTACAGAATACCTTTACATATTAAGTTCTTCTCATTTTGTTTGGTAGAGTAGTAGGTTTGGGTGACATTGTGGAGAAAAAGTTGGAAACATTTTGTTTATAAGGGCATGGACTTAGAAATTAAAATACAATGTATTAGCTATGTCATGGTGAGCAAATTAATTAACATCTGTGTTCCTCTAATTCTTCCTTGGTGGTATGAAATGAGGTAGAATTGTACATCCTATAAGGAGTACTGCAACATTTCAGTAAAAAATATGAAAACTCCCTAGTCCAGTATGTAATATAAATTCAGATGATTATAGCAATAGCTACCATTTACTGATTGTTTACCATGTACTAGTTACAGAGTTATGCACACTGTTTCATTTTATTTAATATAGGTTGGTGCATAGGTAATTGCAGTTTTTTGACATTAAAATTAATTTAAATGGCAAAAACAGCAATTACTTTTGCACCAATTTAATATTTGTAAAAATTCCACAAAGAAGCTATTGTTTTAATACATTAATATTCAATTAACTTAAACCTTAGAAATGTACTAACTTGCCACAACACAAAACAGTGATAGAGTGGGAAGGCAACACAAGGTCATCTGATTTGGGAGACACTGTCTATCCACCTTCTATTTTATATTTTTACTTTGAGTTTACAAACTGTTAGTTTCCTTCCTCATTTGTTATAAAGTGTAGCAGTTAACCATGACAACAGACTGCTGCATAACAAATTATCCTCAAAATTCAGTGGCTTAAAATCATAATCATTTGTCTTTAGAGATTTCTAGAGTGCCTGGGGTAAGCTGTACTGGGCTCAGTTTTTCAGCAGTGGCTGTTCTCAAGTCTCTTCTTCTCCTGAGACCAGCATCTAGCACTGGCATGTGTGGTGATGACAAAGGCACATGTAAGAGCAGGTTCAATTTTATAGATACTTTATTGCACCATATTTCTAACGTCTCTTTGGCTAAAGCAAATCACATTGTCCCTACCAAAAGTCAGGCATTACACTGAACTAACTTTGGAGAGCACTGCAAAATTCCTTCTAAATGGCATAGATGGGGAAAAAGATGGAGCATCATGATCAGAAATGCAGTTTACCCCAGAAGAGGAAAACACTTCTATTCTACCTCAGTGTTTTTGAAATTAGAGTGTAAACCAAGATCACTTAAAAGGCTTTCTAAAAATGGAAACTTTGGGCTACCTCCACAATTTAAATTATTTTGATCTAGATTTAGCCACCAAAAATATGTATTTTAGCAAGTACCACAGTGATTCTGAGGCTGGCAGTCCAATGGTCCTCAGTGGTCCCATAAAAATGTTTTAATCAATATACCAATACAGGGCCTACTGGCCCCTCAATGGTCCTCATAAAAATATTTTATTCAATGTACCAATACAGGGCCTACTGCATCTTGCACTATTTCCATCTAATTTTCTTCTCCATAACGCAGTTGCTTCTTGATATTGAGAGCAATATATAGAATTGGACTTGCCTGATATACTTTGTGCTAATATTTATTTATTTATTATTTTATTTTATTTTTGAGATGGAGTCACTCTATTGCGCAGGCTGGAGTACAGTGGTGCAGTCTCGGCTCACTGCAACCTCTGCCCTCCAAGTTCCAGCAATTCTCCTCCCTCAGCTACCTGAGTAGCTGAGACTATAGGTGTGCACCAACATGCCCAGCTAATTTTTGTATTTTTATTACAGACAGGGTTTCCCCATGTTGGCCAGGTTGGTCTTGAACTTTTGACCTCATCCACTTGAACTCAACTCATCCACTTACCTTAGCCTCCCAAAGTGGAATCTCCTTGGGATGTGAGCTACCAATCTGGCCGTTTATGCTAAAATTCTCTAAAGGAGGAGTGGGGAATAACCTTGGAAAAGAATTAAGAAGCTTGTAGAATTTGATTTTTTTTAAGGTGGCAAGACAATAGGAGGAATGTTAATTCATTTCAATGCTGAATGGATAGTGGAGTGCAAAAGAATTTCTGAACTCTTTATTTAACAATGATTTACTAAGAAGTTGCTTCCTGACTTCTATAAATCTATCAAATATGTCATTAATCATTTCTACAATATCAAACCTAGTCTCTTGGACATAGATGGCCATATGTCCTGATGTTGATTAGAGAATCTTAATGTTTGCAACTTATAATTTGCCAAATAAGTAACTCTGTAAATATATAACTACATATAATTTGCATTTCATATTCAGTAAGATTTTTCATTAACATGAATTAGAAATCATTTGGGAGAGCCTTTCCCACAACCTCGTCTATTTTCTTCTTTGGAAAATGTAATCACAAAATAAGGGTTCTTCAGTTTCAACAAAATCAGACACAAGCCCTTGTATTAAATATGTGCTGATTGCCCAGAATGTCATAAATATATGATTAATGTGAGAGAGACACTACGGAATAGTGGAAAGTGAGCACCTTGAAAGCAGCAGAAAAGGATTTATATTCTGGTTTGACCATTTATATAATTATTGGGGCCGATTTCTCTATTTAAAAAATGTGGGTATGCCGCCTTATATCACATAGTTGTAGATTTGACATAATATGTCTAAGGCTTAGCACTTGTAAGTTATCCACAAATTATTATTTTGGAGACATGCTGACTTTCAAGACAATTCTTAAGCATAAAGACTCCACTGTTCCAACTTCTGGAAAGTGTAACACAATATGTGTAAGTCAATCAGACAATAAATTTGACAATAAATCATTATGTCGTTTGATATATAGAAACATGGATAAGTACAAAGTTGTCTGATTAGGTGCAAGTCAAAGTTTCATTACATACAAGTTATAAAGCTTTGAGTGGAATAACTACTTTATGTCTTTTTCTCCTTATCTCTAAAATAGGGTTATTGTTATTTATTATGATTGTTATTGTAATCATGAAATTCCAAAATACGTATAAATTACTTAGCTCTTTCTTATATATAGGAATAATTTAATTTTAATTTTGTTATTGTTATTATCACTACTATTACTATTAATTGTAGTATGTTAGTCTGGTTTGTAATACTAGATTTATAACTTAATGTACCTAACTAACTCACTTAACTTTTCTAAACCTACCAAAAATGGGCTATTGTGATGACTAGCGCTGATAATGCATACCTGGAAGATGGTGGGTGCTATCTTCTTTTTTGGTTACACTTTTTAGTTTTCTCTAGCAAGGAAATGTTTTATGTGTTCTAAAATGGGAAGTATCAAAATAAACTGGGCATTCTGAGAAGGTACGTTAAAATAGGTGAGATTTGAGGCTGGGCGCGGTGGCTAATGCCTGTAATCCCAGCTCTCTGGGAGGCCAACACAGGCAGATCACCTGAGGTCAGGAGTTCGAGACCATCCTGTCCAACATGGTGAAACCCTGTCTCTACTAAAAATACAAAAATTAGACAGGCATGGTGGCATGCCCCCGTAGTCCCAGCTACTCAGAAGACTGAAGCAGGAGAATTGCTTAAACCTGGGAGGTGGAGATTGCAGTGAGCCAAGATCACGCCACTGCCCTACAGCCTGGGTGACAGAGAACTACTCTGTCTCAAAAAAAAAAAAGAAAAGAAAATTTAAGGAGCATATGGGTAGAGAAAAACAAACTATAATGCTTACTGTATTGTTTTATGTTGATGAAACAAATGGTTATATGAAATTTTTATTTTACCATTACTCTTGATATTTTGTCAATACAAACTAAAAATGTAAGGTATCGTAGTAATACAAGTGACAATAAACCATAACAGACAATGTTAAAACATAATTTTCATAATATATCTTTGATTTATATTATTTCTAAATGTTAGGAGTTAAGGGTATTTAAGCATTGTATTGGGCCAGGAGACAAGACGTGTATTTACTTCTCAGTTCTGCAAGTCTCTGGGTGTGTAGCTTTAGACCTATCCCTGACATTTTTAATTCTTTGATTCCTCAGGTGTTATATTTAGAAGGTTTTAGGAAAATATTCATGAGTTTACTGATCTCTAAGGACTACGTGCCATGTCTGATATCTGAAATTTCCTAAACACATTACATTGGGGCAGCTGTTTTTCTCTGTAAGTCTCATTTTACTGACCTGAAAAATGGAGATAATATTGCCTGCTTTGATTAATGAATTACTGAATGTAGAGCTGAATTGAGTTAGTAGATATGAACGGGCTTTGAAAAATGGCAACTGCTATATAAATATAAAACACAATTATTGTAAATTATCACAGATTTACTGGCCATGGCTCAGAACAGTAAATGGAAAGAAGTGAAATTGTTAATTGAGAAAAAACAGAAGTGGCAACCTTTCTCATGGAGGATAATCCAGAATTTGTGTTGTGTAGTGCTGTGGTTAATTGATTGGGGTTGGATCTGGTGAGTAATTAAGTTTAGTAACAGTCTGCCAATGCAATTTTTTCTGTCTCTTGTCACATTAAATCACTTACAATGAACTAAGCTTCAGAGAGACTATAAACTATTGTAAGACCTACAGCTACACGAAGACCAAACACATTCAAGTTGTTGGGAATGGATGGGGATATATATGTTGACATTTGTCAAAGAGGGAAAGTTTGGAACATAGTTCTTGATGCCAAGGTGTCCATTCCAAAGTCAGTTATCTTTCTTTACTCATTGTGTAAAAGGAGCCTGTTTACAATTTCCTTCAGGCAAAATGCAAAACAGCTACTAATCTATCTCTTTTTTCTGTTTCCCTCCTAGAGTTCTTATCAATCTCTACAGTTATTATGATTTCAGAACATTGTTCTGACTTTCATTAGATCTACATGTTTGATAAGAACTAGTATGGTACTATGAAAAGGATCTCAGGTTTGAAAAAGACTTTGTATTTAAATTCTCCCTCCATCATTGACTAGGTGGGTAATACTTCTCAGCTCCATTTCCTTTTCTCTAAAACTGTAACACTAATTTTTATCTTAAACTATCTAGGCAAAGAAATCACCTAGCACAGTGTCTAATTATGTGTAATAGTTCATTAAATCTTATTTTCTGACATTTTCTTCTTCTTCAAGGTATGGGCCATATATTATTCACTAAATTGTGTATGTCCCATCAACATTCCCTGTATTTGGCTCTTTTCATCTTAACATCTTGTCACTTTAGTGACTTCTCTGCCTTTTTACTTGTCCTTAGGGACTCCTCTCCTATCAACTTTTAGGAACCAGTTTATAGACTTTTAAAATAAACCTTGCCTACAAATCAATTGTCTTAGGGTACTTAACTCAAGTGTGCATGGTAATATTGGATGAAAAATTAGAAAATTAGCATGATTCTTTTAAAATTGATTAGTTACATTTATTTATTAGGATTGTTCTTGTTGAAGAATAATGGATACATGTATAATGTAATCCAGAGTTTTAATGAAAGGACCCTCAGCCACTTTTATAATCAAATAAAAGCGAGGAAAGTAATAATGAGACACCTTTACTTTTCTTGTCACATTGGGAAGCATGACCACATCTGAGAAAAGGCAATTGTGACAAGGTTGTGCATAAATGAGTGCTCGGAATCATTGTTGTCAGGATTGTAACTTGGTTCAACACCTTTGGAGCAGGGGGAATAATGTGTGACAATGTGATTGTAAGGGGGACCAGGGCTTATGTGTTGAAGCCATGCCTGCCTGACAGATACAATATTTTTACTTAAATTATATTTTTGAGGACATAAAGGACACTGGAGGAAAAGCACTTGTCTAGTGGCTGTTTGAATAGCAAACTTTTTTTTTTTTTTCATAAACTGATATTCTATATTTATCTAGAGCTGATGGGGTTGATGGAAATTTTTGATTTGAACAGACCACCTGCAATCTAGTCATGTTTTAAGACTCACCTATTTGGAAGACAAGTTATCAGTTCCTATAAAAATTTTAAAATACGTATACCCTTTAATCCAACAACATCACTTTGGGGATTCTGTTTTACAGATATATACACAATAATGTCCCCCAAAATGCACATAAAAGATGCTTGTGGCAGCATTATTTGTAACAATAGAAAATCAGAAACGATCAAAATTCCCAATAATTGGGTCTGATTAAACAGTATCATAGTTATGAAATGCTTGGAGGCTCTTATACTATAAAAGTAGACCTATATATTCTGGAAGTATCTCTAAAATAAAGTGAACATAAATACATACCCATACCCACACCCACACAACAAAAACAAAAATAAAGCCAGAACAGATTCTATTTTTTAAACATCATACACCTATATAATATGCACATATACATATATATTTGTGTATTCATTCAAATATTAATTATCCATTGTGTGCTACAGATGGGAAAAGAACAGGAATAGAAAATATTTTGATGAACACTAAAGTCTCTTACTAGAAAATTGGTGCAGAGAACCCACGGATTCACACTGGAGGGGAGAATTTTATTTCCACTGTACATCCTTGGAAATTTATTTTTGTACCATGTACATTTTGAAAGATAACTTAAAAACATAATTTAAAAACATTTAGAGACCAAATTAAAAAATCAAAGCAAGATTCAACAAGTAGAAATGTTTCTGTTTCAAGCATAGACACCCACCCTACTATTGACCAATTTAACAAAAACACATATTGAAATTATACTATGCAGTCTTAGTATTAGGCTTAATCCTATATTTAACACGTTAACAGGATGTATCTCTTTCTAGTTCACTAGATTTCAAATAACAGGCCCACCAAGACAGATTCAAAGTCAATGAAACACACAAAGTAAATATAGACTTGAATGAAATTTAAAAGAATAAGTGACTGCTTAATGCTCCTTTTGATTTACCAAGCTGGACAATACATGCATTTTAGGTTCAGCCTATCTTTTTCCCACATTAATATATCAATGCTCTATTTGTGCACTGCAAGAATCATGGAAGCCTGATGGTTAACAAGTAATAAAAGTACAGATGGAGATAGAGCTCTAATTAATTCCGAAATCTGGTTGCACTTGAAAGAGGAGCGACATGCCCATAGATGTTTTTCTGTCCTCCTTTCAACATGTGGGAGTTGCTTTCAGTCAAAAATATTTATTTCACCAGGAAATGCCCATAGTTGCTTAGTTATGTCCTGGTTCGTTCCCAGCAATTATTTTTCTAGGGCAGCTGTTGTTTTCATGTAAACTGACTATAAATAGGAAACATGGTGCACAGATTTTTAAATGCAGATAATTAGGAAAGAGTAACATTTTTTAGGGTAAATCTATATTTATAAATGGATATATACATAGAAACAGCTTTTATATAATCATTTTAAAGTGTTAAAATGAGCTAAATTAGGAATATAAAACATGAAGTTACATTTAGAAGTGTGTAAATATGGAAGTTTCTTAGAATCAGTATCAGTTCAAAAAATGGAGAAGCTTTCTAAAATTAAGAATATTTAAATATGGGATGATCCATATGTAAGAGTCAACTCTGCATCACTTAAATGTCTTTAAAAGTACAATCATCACATGTCAGAGATGGAGTAGATGTTTTCCTGCTGCAGGGAGGGGAAGAAAAAGGAGTGGTTGGCTTAGAAGGCACTTTTCAAATATTTTCCCAATGGAACGGAGCGTGAATCTAATATACAGGAGTACACTCCATATACAGGATTTCTTATTAGACAAGGTTTAGGGCAGTATTTGAATCATACATTTGATTGTCAATGGCTTGGCCACAGCCTGATCTCTGAATCAGTAAGCCTGAGATTAGGCTCAATAATCAGTTTTTTTTTTTTTTTGAGTTGGAGATGGAGTGTTGTTCTTGTTGCCCCCAGGCTGGAGTGCAGTGGCACAATCTTGGCTCACTGCAACCTGCCTCAACTTCCCAAGTAGCTGGGATTACAGGCATGCACCACCAGGCCTGGCTTTGTATTTTTAGTAGAGATGGAGTT
Organism: Trachypithecus francoisi; assembly: GCF_009764315.1. Classification (NCBI taxonomy): domain Eukaryota; kingdom Metazoa; phylum Chordata; class Mammalia; order Primates; family Cercopithecidae; genus Trachypithecus; species Trachypithecus francoisi. The sequence continues at coordinate 71,069,362 of NW_022681473.1, read as the reverse complement.
TCTCCATGTTGGTTAGGCTGCTCTCGAACTCCCAATCTCAGATGGTCTGCTTGCCTCGCCCACCCAAAGTGCTGGGATTATAGGCATGAGTCACCACGCCCAGCCAATAATTAGTATTTCTAACAAGCTCCAGCTGGTGCTGATGTTCCAGGTTTAAACCACTGTCCTCAAGTGAGAAGTTTAGAGTAAATGTATGCAGAATAATTGAAGTGAGTTAATTATTTTTCTTCATTATGTCTATCATTTTTTATTCTTTGATATTAATGTTTGCAAATATAAACAAATGTTTGAATAACTTTAAGGTCAGGTTTTCTTCACTCCATTTCACCCCGATATGCACACTAGTATCTTACTCCTATAGAAACACCCATTTTATGTTACTTGTCTTTTCCTGGTGGGTTTTGAGTTTCCCATTCTCTTTTTTTTTTTTTTTTTTTTTTAATTATACTTTAAGTTCTAGGGTACATGTGCATAACGTGCAGGTTTGTTACATATGTATATTTGTGCCATGTTGGTGTGCTGCACCCCAAGGTCCCCTCTGGTAATTTTATTCATGTTTATTTTTGGAATTGTTGTGCATAATTTAATAAACTCCAAATCTTTTCTATCCAGGAGTCTTTGATTCACAGTAAATAGATAAGTGACTTCTGTGTGTCAGAAGTATTAGGGGCCTCCTAAGTACCGATACTTAAGAAAAATATTTTGGTCATTTATAATTATCATAGTTGATACCCTATTATCCCTGGTCACTGCTTAAGAGATGAGTGCCTGTGGTCATCTGTCTTCTACCGTAAGCTTGCCCTTACATTTATCTCTAGTTTTCATATTTTTTACTAACTTCTCTCTTTTCCCATAGTTAATAGACCCCTCTATTCCTCTATAGTGCTGTGTGGATGTTCAGTTCTATGGTTACCTACATCCTCCAACTTTACACTGAATACTTGCCATACTTCATAACTCAACATAAACATTATTTTTTAGCTGTGAATTTAACTTATCCTAAAACACTTTCAAAAGGAACTTTTTAAATTTCGAATGTACATCAGTATCCAAGGAGATGAGTACAGCATACCCCATACTTCCTATTGCTACTCCAAATAGCACTCCTTCGTTAGTCTATGAAAGTTTGGCTTTATTGAGACTCTGGCTATACCACCAGAGATCACATCATACTGCTACATTTGAGTGAACTGGGATTTGATCCAGACAATTTTTAGAATTATGCTTTTGATCACTGTGCTAGGGCATATATATTAATGATTCAAACAATTAATAAATTAAAAACTAGTTGAGAAAACATAAACACCAATGACTAATGTATAATGCATATTTTTGTAACTTCTAAGACTTATTTTTCATTCATTTAGTTGCAAATATGCTAAGTTTTAGACATGGTGCTATGGATGCAAAAGCATACTGTTTGGAAGGATGAAACACACATCTAGAAAAAATATAGTATAACGGGCAGGCATTGAATATTACTATAGAAACATAAAACTTGAGAATCAGAGAAGGTTTCCTAGAAGAGGTAATACCTAATATGCCTCTCAAAGCATACTAATAGGTACTCATCAAAAAAATTGAGGAAAATATTTCAGGCAGAGCATAAACATAAGCTCTAATGTAAGGAAATACATGTTATGCCCAGGAAATAAAAAGTAGCTTGGTGTTGCTGGAACACAAAAGAAAAAGTCAAGAATCCTTGAAAATGAAGTCAGCAGAGCCAGGATTTCAAGGTTCTCAGGACAGAGTTGTAACCAGTGAAATACAGGAGTGCCTTTTGAATAGGATGAATTTGAACTGTGCTCTTATTAATGGAGAATAATTCTATCATTGGGGGCTGCCTGATCAATAAAAATACTGGGCACAGAGGTACAAATTATCTGGATGTTTTCAGGAAAAAAATGAAGTGAGGATATCATGGCATCATCAGGTCTTTCTATTCTTATTTATTGTGGAGAGCTCAATTGATCAGAGCTGGTCTTAATGGGTAAAATGTACCTTATCTAGGTGATGGTCACACTAAAACTCAGATAGACTCCACTACTATGCAGTATACCCATGTAGCAAATTTCAATATATCCGTGTACCAAAACTACTTGTACCCCTTAAGTTTATACAAATAGTAGAATAAAGGAGCTGGATCAGTGTCTGCATAAGAGTGCCAAGATTGAGAAAGTAAATTGAGATTAAGTAGAGAAACTGAGAGATAAGACTCGTTCCTAATACTGTAACTTCAGCAAGCTACCTAACCTTACTTGACCTCTAATCAATCAATTTATTACCCTCATATTAAGTGAAAATAACATAGACACTGACATCAGTAATAGTAATGATAGACTTTGCATAAAAAGGGCCCGATAAGTACCTGAAATTTCACATGGGCTAGGTAAAAAGTCTTATTTTTGATCATTGTTGGTATTTTTGTTATTGTACAACATGTGACAACACAGAGGCACTGTGCTGAAGGAGAAGTTTAGCTGGTCTCAAAGTGTTTCTGTCATCAAAAAATGTGTAGATGGAAGCAAGACTAATTTTAGATCCTAGCAGCTAGTGGCTCAGGGGCTCCTGACTTGGTCTGAATTGTTACATGGGCACACCAGGCAATTTCTTATATTTGTGTTAAGACCATGAAGGGAAATTATGACTAATGAAGCCTAGTGGAAGGAGAGATGCAGGAGTCTCAACTTGGTGTATTGTCCCATAGCCAGAACTATGGGGGAAAAATGTCACTGTTTCAGCCATTGAAAATCTTCCTTTCCCATTCAATGCAATGATTTCAAAGGTCAGTAAGTGCTGAAATTGTAGGCTTTTGTAAAATCAAAGCCTTGTCTTAAAACTGCCCAGAAAACAAAGATTGCATGATATTCTTCGCAAGTCCCAGGAGTTGCCCAGTCATCCTCATAAAATCCAATTTAGTAATTCACAGTTTTTTCAGTCTAAATGTCTTAGTTGTGAATATCAGAGCAAGAGATGTCTGCCCAGGCTCCTGGAAGGCAATCTAAATTAAACACTTTATGATTACATAAATAATAAAGTTGTCTACCATTTCTTAAGGAAATGTTCACTTTAGACTTCAGGTGTTCAAAATACCCAATGTGTGACTGAGACTTGGAATATGTTAGTGAGATCACCCTCAAATTCTCCTGTGTGGGGATGTCAGAATTTCCAGCTTCATCTTTTCTACCACTTCAAAGTATTTTCTTTTTTTTTTTTTAGACATATGAGATAAGTGTATTCCCTTAAGCAAAAAGAAGAACACCATTAAGTCATTTCTTAGTTTTATTTAATTTTTATTTTATTTTTAATCAATAGCAAACATTGTCTCCATAAGACTTGCTTACTACTTTTAAGATAAAAATTCACTGATTTCTTCAGACACAAATTTTCTCATTTACTGTAGTAGCCAAAGGAGAATAATAACTTCATGGTAAAATAATTGCTTTGAATTATTAAAGCTTTCAACTTCTCCTTAGTGGATGTTACATGATCCATATATTGCTAAGAGACGTTGATAATATGAGTGAATATTTTTCTATAGACAAAAGTATAATAGTAGTGTCAGGAAACCAATTAGAGTGGTAAAAATGTATTTAAAGATTTTTAAAACACTGGATTCTGCAGAAGCATTTAAAACATGAAAGCCCTTTTTAAACAAAAATCTATATTTTAAAATTATTTTTTAAAAATCTCTAAAAATTACATATTAGCAGTGATATGCCAGAATTCGTTTGCTACTAGAAAGGTAAACATGGTGTATAAAATCGAACTCATGTATTTATTTTTCAGATCTAATTGACCATATTTACATATTATTTTATTTAATTCTCATGAAAACTATGTTGGTTTGCTTTTACAGAATTCTTCTGTCAATTTTTTCAGTAACACTTTGCCCCTTAAGTATGCTAAGTTTCTATATGGGAAAAAAATAGGTATGAAGAGAGAAAGTAAATGTTCCTCGAATACACAATTTGATAGACTTTAGCTCACATGTTTTGGCTACAAATCTGTGGATTTTCCCATTCTCTGTTGGAGTCTATGTCTAGTTCAGAAATCTTTCACATTTTAATTAGAAAAGTGAGGAGATACTTTTGAGAATCTGAACATGTTGCCTACTATTTCCCAAAATCCCTTGAAAAATAAGCTTCTACTCTGTAGTCCAGTTGCATATATACACACACACACAACTAACTCACATCTGCAGGCTTCTCTGAACTTTCTTTACATTTTAAAATTATTCACCTGACAACAGCCAGCTGGATGATAGGGCAAACTAAATACAATTCAATTGTTTTTACCTCTAGGTGCTATATTCAAAGGTTTTTTTCATACCGGGGAACATTAATTCTGCATTTCACCTTAACATTCAATGTTAGCTCTTCAACAAATATGAAACCTATGATAGCAACCCAAAGCACAAAGACTAAATACTTGGATAACACTGTGTCTAGTCCTTCACAGGAAACAAAGAAATCAGCTTATGATTTAGTGATATAGATAGATAGATAGATAGATAGATAGATAGATAGATAGATAGATACATGACATATATATATATGATATAACTTGAATAAGTGTCATTTGAGGAGACAGAAAAACATAACAGAGGTGCAGATTGAGTAGTCATGAAAGATTAAAAAAAAAGTACTACTCTTCTTCTGTTAAAGAAAGTAAAAGAAAGAATTCAAGATAGCTATTAAAAGATAGGTAAAATTTAGATACGTAAACAGAGTAGAAGGGAAGAGATAAAACATAATCCACCAGGGAAACCCACCAAAACAGGGATATATGAGGTGTCTGAGAAAAGAGTCAACAAACCTTGGCATTTACAGAGTGATACAGTCAAATTCATCTACCAGATAGAGAGAGCAAAATTTTGTTATGTGAACTTTTCTTTAAAATAAATCTGAAGCCTGTACAATGTGAGCATGAACCAGTGTAAAGCCCAAGTACAGCAAGTCCTCACTTAATGTCACCAAAAAATTCTTTGAAACCGTAACTTTAAGCAAAACAACATACAGCAGGACCTCAATAACATCGATTTGTTGTAAAATTAATGAGAAATAATAATTGGTTTTGTTACACATCTTTTTGCTTAAAGTTACAGTTTTCTAGAACCTGTTGGTGATGTTAGTTGAGGACGTAACTCCTTTGCTAGTGAATGAACCCAGAACAAATAGTGTCAGAGGCATGTGAACCAGAGCAACCCATCTTGAATAGAGGTTTGGTAAAATAAGGCTGAGACCTACTAGGCTGCATTTCCAGAGGGTTGGGCATTCCAAGTAACAGGATGAGACAGGAAATCAGCACAAGGTACAGGCCATAAACACCTTGCTGATAAAACAGGTTGCAGTAAAGAAGCCAGCTAAAACCCATGAAAACCAAGATGGCCACCAGTATGACCTCTGGTTGTTCTCACTGCCACCCTCCCAACAGCGCCATGGCAATTTACAAATGCCATGGCAATGTCAGGAAGTTACCCTATGTGGTCTAAAAAAGGGAGGAATGTATAATCCACCCCTTGTTTAGTGTATCATCAAGAAAAGAAACATAAAAATGGGCAACCAGCAGCCCTTGGGGCTGCTGTGTCTATGGTGTAACCATTCTTTTATTCCTTCACCTTCCTAATAAGCTCGCTTTCACTTTACTCTATGGACTTACCCTGAATTCTTTCTTGTGTGAGATCCAAGAACCCTCACTTGGGGCCTGGATCTGTACCCCTTTCTGGTAACAATAGTACAAAACTGTAGAACTCAACCCATAAAACTGCTTAATTTCAACTGTCCTCATGGTAAACATTTCTAACTTTAATGAATTACAAGTTTTTTTTTTCCCACAAAAAACCTACACTTTTGTTCTTTCTTGTGAAGAAGCAGGTGAAAGAAGAAGAAAAAGGAGACAAGGTAGTGCATCTGTGAACACACTGCACTAGTGGGCTTTCTACAAGGTATCTGTTAGGCTCTAATATCTGCTCTGAAGCAGGGTTAGCTTCAAACAAAACCTCAAGCTACCTATTGCTATTCATACTCTATCATTCTCATCATCCTGATACCTGTAGGACTTTGAGTGTTTACTTTGTTGTTGTTGTTTTTAATTACTATACTTTAAGTTCTGGGGTACATGTGCAGAATGTGCAGGTTTGTTACATAGGTATACATGTACCATGGTGGTTTGTTGCACCCATCAACCCGTCATCTACATTAAGTATTTCTCCTAATGCTATCCTTCCCCTGCCCACCCCTTCCCACAGGCCCCTATATCCATGTGTTCTCATTGATCAACTCCCGCTTATGAGTGAGAACATGCGGGGGTTGGTTTTATCTTCTTGTATTACTTTGCTGAGAGTGATAGTTTCCAGCTTCATCCGTGTCCCTGCAAAGAACATGAACTCATCCCTTTTTATGGCTGCATAGTATTCCATGGTATATATGTGCCACATTTTCTTTATCCAGTCTATCATTGATGGGGATTTGGGATGGTTCCAAGTCTTTACTGTTGTGAACAGTGCTGCAATAAACATACATGTGCATGTGTCTTTATAGTAGAACGATTTATAATCCTTTGGGTATATACCCAGTAATGGGATGGCTGGGTCAAATGGTATTTCTAGTTCTAGATCCTTGAGGAATTGCCACACTGTCTTCCAAAATGGTTGAACTACTTTAGACTACCACTAACAGTGTAAGAGCGTTCCTATTTCTCCACATCCTCTCCAGCATCTGTTGTGTCCTACCTTTATAATGATTGCCATTCTAACTGGCATGAGATGGTATCTCCTTGTGGTTTTGATTTGCATTTCTCTAATGACCAGTAATGATGAGCTTTTTTTCATGTTTGTTGGCCACATAAATGTCTTATTTTTAGAAGTATCTGTTCATATCTTTCACCCACTTTTTGATGTTTTTTCTTGTAGATTTGTTTAACTTCCTTGTGGATTCTGGTTATTAGCCCTTTGTCAGATGAATAGACTGCAAAATTTTTCTCCCAATATGTAGGTTGCCTGTTCACTCTGATGATAGTTTCTTTTGCTGTTTACTTTCTAAACAAGGCCCTTTCCCCAAGTTTATCCTAAATTATGTTCTTATATCTTATTTATTCAGAGATTTGAAAACTAAACAAAGTACAAATACATGTCTCTTCAACCTGAGAAATAGCCAAAAAAGAGAGGTTATTATCAAAACTGCAAGTGAAAACTAAAAAGTCTACATTATTTTGTTATGGCCAGAAAATGTTATATACCTAAGAGTGGAATTTTGAACTCAACATTGGCTCAGATCCATGATGTGAAGAAGTTGACTATATATTCTGTACGGAAATAAGAACTGTTTTTTGAGATTTGAGATACTGTTTCAATGAGTAGCTCTGGCCAAGATAAAGAACAGAAACACAGAAAGACTTTGTTAAATAGGTAAATAATAATATCACCAAATTGAAACGTTCTTGGGATACATCTCTTGCAAATATCCGCAGATCAACTTTCATTCACTTGTCTCTTCTGCATTATTCAATTTCAAGTGAAATGTTCTTAGATAAGGCAAATTTGTCTTATTTTATTAGTGCATTGCTACCTTTTTATTCTTGCATTTATACACTCATTTGTATGTTTTTATAAATATGCACTAAATATTTAATAGCCATAATTCTTTAGGCATTGTACTAGGCAGTAGAAAAGTATTATCCCTAACTTTGAGGAATTCCCACTCACTCCAGTGTAGGAAATAAATATGCAAAAACACAAGTAAGATAATGTAATAATTATATTAATATAAGATGAATAATTAAACTTTACTATGAATTTATGAAAGGCCAGAGGGTATTATACTTGAAAAATACACTACAGGAAGAGTATGAGTGTGGTGATTGGAACAGGGAAAATGAATTCTAGATAGAGTGAATAATGGAGAAAAGCATGACAATTGGGTACAAAGCCAATGGTGAATGGTTGAACATGGAAGAGTGTCGGAGGATGAACTAGAAAGGTAGAGAGACACATGTTATGGACCTTCTAATGAGCTAAATGGTAGAATTTGGAATTTATTCTATAGATGATAAGGACTCGTTGAATTGTTTTCATATAGGAGTTGCATGCTCAGATTTGTCTTTAATTTATACTTTCTGAATCTTAAAATAAAACACATCCAAAGACACCAATATCTTGTAAATAAATGTATCAGAATATATAAAAGTGTTTAAGAAAATTGTCAATATATTATTGGCAATGCCTTGTAAACAGCTAAAGAGATGAATAGAATCAATGTTGCATTATTATTTCCTTCTTATGAAGAATCTACATTATTTTAGCTGTAAAAAATAGTTACCAGTTGAAGATTCGGTATCTGCTGGGGGAAAAAAAAAAAAAACTATGAATACAATAAAAATGCAGTATGTAGGTATATATATATATATATATAACCTGTATTCAGCTGAAATGTAATCCAAATTTTATGTCCTTGAAAGGCCCAAAGGTGGAATTAACACATATAGAAAGAAGTAGGAATATATTCACTGGGCTCTTGGGGACAAAATGATGCCTTAGAGCTTCAGTGAATGACAAATTATGCCATAGATTAAGCACACTAATAGCTTCTGGCACATATTTCCCAGAATTGGTTCTAGAGCTCATTCTTATCTTCGGCTATGATAGCGCATCTAGAGACTTACTACACTCTGCTGTTGGAATGAATGGCTGTAGACCATAGTTGTAACTCAGAAAGTTTCTGAGAGTCTTAGAAATAAATACATGCAAAATATTATATGGTTTGGTCTATAAATATTTATTTTTGTGAATATCAAGCAAAGATGTTCAATAGACATTTTCTCTTAAACTTCTAATTCCCTTTAATTATTATTATATTATCATTATTATTACCAATTCTACTTTTGCGTTCCAGAACATTTTGACCCTAACAGAGAGTGGTTATTTTATGCATGACTTCGAGTGCAAATTTTACTTAATTTGCCTTTTCATTTCAAAAATTATATTTTTATCTATGCGAAAGGAAGAAATATTATTTTATTAAAAGGGTAAAATAATTCTTCCATTGCCTTGCTAAAAATATCAACAATTTTAATGTGTTCAGCAATCTTTAGTATCTGGTGCATTAAAAGCAACAATAATAAATATATTAGCAATTTTGAAGGCAGAATCCAGTATTTAAAATATCTCTTCAAAACATCTATCAAGTAAATAGGAGGATTTTAACAAATATAATTTGCTTCATGCTCACACACACATGGATGCATATACACACACCATACATTTTTTTAAGAGGGGATTTAGTGAATGGATTCCTCTGCAAAATGCTTTTGAGCATCTCCTGGCTACAGTAATGCAGAAAACAAGTACCATTATTAATGTGCTGCAAAGTTATTTGCCAGTTTTAAGGCCTGTATAAAAAGATTTACTCAGCGATACCTGAGTTCCTAGCAAGTACTGGGTTCTCAGAAGCTATTTGTCGAGTAAACTAATAAGTAAATGAAATCATGGATTAGATGAAATCCAAGCCTCATGGCAATTTAAAAAAATTATTCTACTAAAGTAATATCAAAATCACTGACTTAAAATTTTTTCTTGAAAATTGTATGATAACCCATCTACAACATAAAATGAAATAGTTTTGAGAAGAAAACTTTTCAAGCCATCATGCTAAGTTTTAGTAATAAGTAAATGTTCATAACAGAAAACTTGAAAGATGAAAAAAAACTTAAACATGTCAACACTAGTTTTCATATTAAAACCTGTACATAATAATTGCCAATATAATGGTCTTTTGTTCTTTTCCTCCATACATATGTTTATCTATATTGTACCTCTATGTAAATGTATATGTACACTTAAAATGATATCAATGTTATATCTATTCTACAGAATTATTATTATACTGTATAGCAGTATTCTGTTGAAGTGCTTCAGGATAGTTAATTAAAATTTTATTTTGAAATATTGTCTCCTTTTTTTTTTTTCTGAGACAGAGTCTTGCTCTGTCACCCGGGCTGGAGTGCAGTGAGGCAATCTTGGCTCACTGCAAACTCTAACCTCCAATTTCCAACCTCCACTTCCCAGTTTCAAGCGATTCTCCTGCCTCAGACTCCCAAGTAGTTGTTATTATAGGCACCTGCCACCACGCCTAGTTAATTTTTGTATTTTTAGTAGAGATGGGGTTTCACCATATTGGCAAGGCTGGTCTCAAATTCTGACCATGTGATCCACTCGCCTTGGCCTCCCAAAGTGCTGAGATTACAGGCGTGAGACACCATGCCCAGCCCTCTATTTTTAAAACTATTGTTAAAAACACTACCATATTCAAATAAGTCAGGCAAGTTTTGGGGAAAACTTTGGGAATATTGTTTTCTGCTTTCAAAATACATTTGCTATTCCCTTAAAGTGTAATTAATTGGAAAGTTTGAAAATATGTATAAGTCTTTTAAAAAAATTCAGCCTGCACATGTCCACCTACATGAAGTTCAAGATCAAGGTCAATATTATAGCATTCGTACAGTGCCCCCACATCTCAGGTTAAATTTTGAACAAGGAAATTGATCTTTTTAGGATATAATAATCAGTTTTACAGTGAGAAATGCGTAATATTTGATATGATCATACCTTTTTTTAGGGAGTTCTAGTATAAGATGTAAATTTTGGCTGGGCATAGTGGCTTATGCCTATAATCCCAGCATTTGGGGAGGCCAAGACAGGAAGATTGCTTGATACCAAGAGTTGGAAACCAGCCTGGCCAACAGAATAAGACCTCATCCCTACAAAAAATCTTCTTAAAAAATTAGCTGGGCATATTGGCATGTACCTGTACTCCTGGCTACTTGGGAGGCCAATGCAGAAGGAACACTTGAGCCCAGGAGTTAGAGGCAGCAGTTTGTCATGATTGTTCCACTGCACTCCAGCCTGGGCAACAAAGTGAGACCTTGTCTCAAAAAAGAAAGAAAATAATAAAATAAAATAAAATAAATAAGATGTAAATTTTGATTATTCTTTTTCCAACCTTAATATTTATAAGTAAATCATAGCTTTTCCACTTGCAATCACAATTTCCTACTACTGATTATTCAAGGTTTTGAATGAGCGTAATTCAATTGTATGTGGTGTTCACAAGGTAACCTATTTTATTAAAAAGACTTTTTCACTCAAAGTTCTGGGTAAATATAAATTTTCTAAAATCATATAATTAATATAAAACAAAAATGATTTTGATATGGAAACTAATATATTTGAAAGTGTCATTTATCACTCCTGAATTCATCAAAAAGTCTCATTACTATTATTGTGTGGTTTTATAATAAAAAGTTTGTTAATATTAACATATTAAATAAATTTATACCTTTTTTGGGGGAGGGGGGATGGAGTCTAACTCTGTTGCCCAGGCTGGAGTGCAGTGGCACAATCTCAGCTCACTGCAACCTCTGCCTCCTGAGTTCAAGCGATTCTCCTGTCTCAGCCTCCTGAGTAGCTGGGGTTACAGGCCCCCACCACCATGCCTGGCTAATTTTTGTATTTGTAGTGGAGATGGGGTTTCACCATGTTCGCCAGCCTGGTCTTGAACTCCTGACCTCAGGTAATCTGCCTGCTTTGGTCTCCCAAAGTTCTGGGATTACAGGGGTGAGCCACCGTGCCTGGCTGATGCCACTTTAAATATTACGTTTCTATACAAACTTTCAGTGGAAAATGTTCTGTTCCAATAAAAGTTGAAAACCATTGTCATAAAATAAATTTTTAAATTTCATGTCACATAAAGTCTTTAAAAATTTTAATGATTGCATACTATTCCATTGAACTAAATTACTATCATGCATATAATCATTTTTGTATTATTATGTATGTAGTTTGTCCTCTGTTTTTGCCATTACAAAGAATGATCGAACAGTAAATTATTTTCAAATTTTGTAAGACATTTTATTGAATTTCCAGTGAGACTACTTTCATGATAACCTCTAATACATATAATATCTTACATATAAAATTTTCTGTTACAGTATTATCTTGAACATGATCTGAACAATTGTACTGAAAATGTAAACATTATGTAGGTTGTTTTCATTTGCATTTTTAAATATTATTATGGGTGTCACTTTTACTTCCTGTTGTGTAACTTTTCATTCAGGCTCTTGAACAATCCTTAAAAGTTTCTTCTTAATTTACACATACCTATGTACAGACATAGCCTTGCGTTTTGTACTCTATTTAGTTATCGGGAATACAATGATTAATGAGGCATAGGTTATCCCAATGTATGACCACAGTGTTTTATTTGTCATTCAGGCAAATATCTTTACTTAGTTTGTTTGAATATAATTTTACCTGCAATCTATTAGAAGATAAAACAAATCTTATTTAAAATGTGTTACATTCATTCATTCATTTGAATTTTTACCACTGTTTTCATCCTTAACTGAATATCCAAATGCAAAAGAATGAAATTGGACTTTTATCTTACACCATACACAAAAACAACTCAATATGACTTAAATGTAAGACTTAAAACTGTAAAACTCCTAGAAGAAAACAAAGGCAAAAAGTTACATGAAATTGATTTTGGCAATCATTTCATGGATATGATATCCCAAACACAGAAAACAGAAGCAAAAATAGACAAATTTGTACTGTATCAAACTAAAAAGATTCTGCACGGCAAAAGAAACAATCAGTAGAAGCTGAGTGTGGTGGCTCACGCCTGTAATCCCAGCATTTTGGGAGGCCAAGATGGATGGATCACCTGAGGTCAGGAGATCAAGACCAGTCTGGCAACATGGCAAAACTCCATCTCTACTAAAAGTACAAAAATTAGCTAGGTGTGGTGGCATATGCCTGTAATTCCAGCTACTGAGGAGGCTGAGGCAGGAGAATCACTTGAACCCGGGAGGCAGTGGTTGCAGTGAGCCAAGATCATGCCACTGCACTCCAGCCGGGGCGACAGAGTGAGACTCTGTCTCAAAAAAATAAAATAAAATAAAACACCATCAGTAGAGTGAAAGTCAGCCTGTGAAATGAAAGACAATATTTGCAAAACATATATCATATGAAGGGTTAATATCCAAAATATATAAGGAACTCCTACAATTCAATTCAATAGCAAAAAACTATTAACCCAATTAAAATATGAGCTAAAAACTTGAATAAACATTTCTCTAAAGAAGACATAGGAATGGCCAACAGGTACATGAAAAGATCCTCAACATCATCAGGGAAATGCAGATCAAAAGTACAATGAAATAATATCACCTTTCACCTGTTGAGACTGCTATTATTAAAAAGCAAAAGACAAGTATTAGTGATGATGTGAAGAAATTGGAATCATTTCACATTGTTGATGGAAATGTAAAATGGTAAAGCCACTATGAAATACAATATGGAGATTTCTCTAAAAATTAAAAACAGAACTACAATAGGATACAGCAGTCCCATTCCTGGGTATTTATACAAAATAATTGAAATTAGGATCTCAAAGAGATATTAGTGCTGCCGTGTTCATTGCAACACTATTCACAATAGCGTGGATGTGAAAACAACATGAACGTCCATCAACAGAAGAATGGATTTTAAAATGTGGTATATCATACACTGGAATATAATTCAGCATTAAACAAGAATGAAATCCTAAAATATGGGACAACATGGGTGAGGACATTTTGCTAAATGAAATAAACTAGTCACAGAAGAACAATGCTACATGATTCCACTGACATGGGGAATCTAAAATAGTCAAGCTTATAAAAGCAAAGAATAGGATGGTGGTTGCCAGGGGTTAGAAAGAGAGAGAAATGGGGAGTTTCCTATCAATGAGTATAAAATTTCAGTTATGAAAGATAAATAGGATCTAGAACTCTGCTGTACTATATAGTACATTGTGCTATAGATAACAATAATGCATCATAGACTTAAAAATCTGTTAACAGGATAGACTTCGTGTTAAGTGTTCTTACCACAATTAAATAAATGAATAAATAAATAAATAAAAACAAAGGAAGCACTCTCATTACAAGATGGAGTAATTTAAATTTATTCTATTTTCTAAAGTTTTCCATTTTTATACCTAATTTTCTTAAGAAATAATTTGAACGTATTTAATAAATGAAGACTATATGGTTAACTTTGAAAGTTATCTGTATGTAGGACAGTTGTGACTGATTTTTCCCTTTATGTCTATACTTTTCTTTATATTACAATTTCTTTGCTTTAGATTTGAACACTAAAAAAAGTACAGAAATGAAATTCCAACTCTCCCAATGTGTGGTATATAAGCTTTCAAAATTTTTCTCTGAATATACACTATACTATTTATAACATTCTGCACCTAACTTTTTTAAAATAAGCAAACAAACAAAAACTCTTACCAAATTGTAAACATTTTTATGTCAGTTAATACACCTACATCATTCTTTTCTGCAAGTGCACTGCATTTAAATACTTAAATAAAATAAAATGTACTTAATGCTTTTTATGTGAAAAGTATTTACTTTTTTCCTTCAAGTCTGCAGTGCAGGCTGGGCGCAGTGGCTCATGCCTGTAATCCCACTACTTTGGGAGGCTGAAGCAGGTGGATCACCTGAGGTCAGGGGTTCGAGACCAGCCTGACCAACATGGAGAAGCCTTGTCTCTACTAAAAATACAAAAAATTGGCCGGGCGCGGTGGATCAAGCCTGTAATCCCAGCACTTTGGGAGGCCGAGACGGGCGGATCACGAGGTCAGGAGATCGAGACCATCCTGGCTAACACGGTGAAACCCTGTCTCTACTAAAAAATACAAAAAACTAGCCGGGCGAGGTGGCGGGCGCCTGTAGTCCCAGCTACTCGGAGGCTGAGGCAGGAGAATGGCATAAACCCGGGAGGCGGAGCTTGCAGTGAGCTGAGAACCGGCCACTGCACTCCAGCGTGGGCGACAGAGCGAGACTCCGTCTCAAAATAAATAAATAAATATAAAAATAAAAATACAAAAAATTAGCTGGGCGTGGTGATGCATGCCTGTAATCCCAGCTACTTGGGAGGCTGAGGTAGGAGAATTGCTTGAACCAGGAGGTGGAAGTTGCAGTGAGCCGAGATCGCACTACTGCACTCCAGCCTGGGCAACAAGAGTGAAACTCCATCTCAAAAAAAAAAAAAAAAATTGTACTGTCTAGTACAGTAGTCTATAGCTCCATGGAATTTTTTCAAATTTAAATTTAAGTTAATTGAAATTATATTGAAAATACAGCTCCTCAATTATACTAGTTACATTTTTAAGTGTCCCATTAGCTCTATGTGGATAGTGGCTACCGTATTAGGAGTACAGTTTATAAAGCAGTCCATCTTCCACAGAAAGTTCTGTTGGACTTCATAGGGAACAGGGTGGGATCTGACGAGCTCGAAGTCACAAGTGTAGTTCTTTAGGTAATAAGCTTGATGAAATTGAGCTTGGAGTTTCCCCAAGGTTGCACCGTGGAGGATGCCTTTTACTCTAATTTTTATCCTCTGTTCTTGAACCTCTGCTCTCTCCCGTAGATCTGACTTCATCTTCTTTTTAACATTTAGAATTTTTAAAACATTTTATTTCATTGATTAATTAATTTGTTATTTTCCCACACTTATGAAAAATAAATATCAAGGTTATTACACAGGAAAAATATTATATATATAGTAATGTTTTCTATAAGATAATTTTAATAAATAAATTGGTGCAGAATTTTTTTCTTTCAAAACACTATTCCCAAATTGTGTTTTCAATAGGTCTTTGCTCAACCAATTAACATGGTTGATTATTTAAGAGAAAACTAAAAGCATGAGATTCTAGTACTTTTTTGTTTTCGTAGAATCTAATCTATTCCCTATATGTAAGTTATCTTGGGATTACAGTACATTTCTAAGTTCTCTAAAACTATGCCTTGATTGAGTATATATGGTTCATCTCTATTCCAAAGCTGAGAATGAGATGCCTTCAGCATTTGTAAAGATTCAAAATACAAACTAAGGGAGAAAATGGAACCAGCCTGGCCATATATAAATGGGAAACTGGATGGCACAGAGAGCCAGCCTACCACTTCTGTCTTATGGGTGGGAAACAGAGAAATGTCCAGGTGTCTGGTCCTTTCACCCACAGCAAAGGCATAACCAGCTACCTGCTGTCTCCTCCTTGGATTAGTACTCTGCCCTTTGGGGTCTATCAACAAGATAATGAGGGAAGGAAGGTAGAGGAAATTCATGCCTTAAATAGAGTGGAGATTGTTCAAGTACAGTCTCGAGGATCACAGGGACTCTTCATAGGGTCAAGGAAATCCTATGTTTTTCTAACTACATATCTATGTGCAGCCAGATTTTTTTCATATACACTAAAATGCCCCTATTAAAAAAATAGACATAGTAAAACAATGAAAGCCATTCTTCACAATGCAGAAGATATGAGAACAAATTGCCTTCAATTAGACAAGCCACTAAAAATAATTATAGAAATATACAGTGCTACTCTCCTCACTAAATATTTTTTGCTTTAAACAATATTATTTTTCATAAAAATAAAGTATGTCTTTATCTAAAGGGTATAATATTGCAAATTTTAAATGAAATAATTACTTTAAAATCAGTTTTAGTTTCTGACATGGTAAACATTGATAGATATAACCTACCCAAATTAAAAATAAAAAGCTTTCTGCAGTCTTAAATAATCTATAGATGTAAAGGAGTCTTGAGAGAAAAATGTTTGACAACCTTTGGAAAAAATACACTGTAACCACCAAGTAGTTATAATTTAAAATATACAATTAGCAATTCTTTAACAACAACAACAACAACAACAAAAGAGTCTCCTTTTATCATGCAGGCTGGAGTGCAGTGGCAGGATAATAGCTTACTGCAGCCTCAAATCCCTGAGCTCAAGTGATCCTCCCACCTCAGCCTCTCCAGTAGTTAGGGCCAAGGGCTTGGGCCACCCACCACCCTCAGTTATTTTTATTTTTATTTTTTGGTAAAACAGAGTCTTGCTATGTTACCCAGGCTGTACAATTGGCAATTCTTAACATTCCCTAGACTGATTAAATGTGATCTATGTCAGGCACTAAACTGTACATTTTCAGTCTTATCACACCTGCACACAATCCCCATGATTTAGGAGAATGGCATCATCCCCACTGTACAGGTAGAGAAAAGAGAATATTTACTACAAGCATAAGCAAACCCTCAAGGCCATTTAGCTTTTATGATGCCGAGTTAGAATCAATCACAACTAGAACTGACTCCAACTCAAACTAATTTCTTGTTAGAAAAGTAAACGAATTGAGTAATTAAAAGAAGAACTAAGGTTAAAACAGAAATCAAAGAAACTGTTCCAGTATCAACAGAAGACACTGGATTTGTGTCTTTTCATAGGAGTGCATGTCTATGTTTCCTATGAGCCCACAGTGCTAGCAGAGGGATGGGCTATGAAAACAGATTTTGTCTTTCTTCACTGTGGCCTCTCTCTGGGCAGTTGAGGACCAGATAATTCCATCTCCACAGCTACTGCCTTTGTCTTTATGAATCACAAAGATACAGAGTAACCAAACCCTCCAGTCCTGTCACATTTTGCTCTTCTGCTTTAGAAAATCCCTTTATGTGATTTCAGATTCAGAAGGTACTTTTCCAGCATAGTAGGCCTTGGCTTTTAGGCAGCACAAAACTCTTCTCCTTGGCAGTAGATTCTATACCCAATTACAGTTAACTGGCTTAAGAGAAGAAATATGTGTTTATCTTACTGTCTCAGCTATAAGGAGAAAAGTTTGGAAATGGCATAAGAAACATCTTTCATGCACTTCTACCTTCTAGGCGCTGCATCTGATTTCTTGGTGAATGCTGTCACTCAGGTTGATGACAGGAATTTCTAAAATGGCAACTTTTTGTGAGGGTTAGCTGTTCAGCTTTTATAGAGAATATAATGATTCTTAGACTCTAGCAAAAAGCCTTCATTCAGGGAGAGACGAGAGAGAGATGCATGTGCTTCAAAGCTGTATAGCAAGACAACAATCTAAAGTTGTTTTATTAATGATTAAAATGATAAAAATCTGTCATAGGATGGGCAGCCAAATCCACCATCTTGGTTCTGTCAATTTCAGTATTACTGTTTAAAGGTAGAGCTGACAATGACCCAGTAGTAACCATCTGTGTTGCTGCGTGTGTGGGAGCTTAGTCTGTAAGACAGGCAGCCCCGGGTTTAAATCTCAGCTCTGGCCCGTTGGTATTTGTGCTGCTTTTCCTCATCTGTAAAACAATACTAATAATATTAATGGCTAATGGACAGTTTATGTTTTGTGCTTTTTAGTGAGATAATCTGTGAAAACGAACTTGGATGACTGCTTTTTCCCCTCTAGCTCTCAGACGTAAGTAAAAAGAGTGCATTTGGGGACTGCAATGATGTGTTCAAAGGAGGTCGTGGTAGCTTACATTCATGAAGCAAAGTATGTTTGAGTTTAAGGTAGCTTAGGTTAGACTAGAATGTGCAGTAAGGTCCTAGCTAAATAAGAAGACAACTAAAAGAATTAATTTATCTTCAGAGGCAGCTAGCTAGGGATCTAAACTCTGAAAAGAACACTGTCATACAAACAGAATTAGTAGTAGTAGTATTGCTGTTCTATTAGTATTTAATCTAAAATGCAGGTCTAAGAAGAAACTTTCCTGCTGGGCCTTTCAACAGGTTCCTGTCTCCCAGAGGTGGAAGTCCAAGGTTTAACAAGACATAAGGTCCTCCACCACCAGGTCATCCCTCATCTTTTCAGACAGATGTCCCATCACTGTCTCCATCACAGTTTATGCCCTAGCAACTAAGAAATACTTGATGTTTGCCTTTTCTGTGTGCCTCCTTAATTACTGTTCACTCTGTACCCCACACCATCACCTCCCCTCTAGCCTGCTACTCACTACAGCTCCTGTCTCCCTCACACTCATTTTCAAGACCCCCTTCAAACAACTCCTTTCCAGGAATCTCTGTAGTCTAGTGCTAGATTGGATTTAGTGCTTCTTCTCTTTCTTCCTAAACCACTCCCTTGTTCATTTCCTGCACTGCTTAACAATTATCAGTTTGTTACCTGTTTCTCTCAGTAGAACATGAATGCCCTAAGGGGCGGGATCGGGTCTCCTTTCCCTTTTCCAGTTCAATATCCCTTCTAGGAATCCCCATATTTTAGATAGGAAAGTGCTTACTGGCGTTTTCCCATACAGGAACAGCAGTTTCTAAAACAGCCTTGAAGAGGGGTGTCAGCTTTCTCTAGATGTCGTTCCAGATGCAAGGCAAGAGCAAAGGTTGGATAAGACACCCTACACCTCAAGGCAGTCAGGCTAAGAAGTAAAGATGACTGCTGACAAAGCATTTTGCCTGGAATTAGCTTAGGAGGAATTAAATAACAAGACAAGACCATTGGAGGGTACAAAGTGCATAGAGCTTCAGGATGTGTTGTGGTTTGTTTGCTATAAATGAGAACACAGATTTTGTAGTTAAACCTACATATTTCAATCCCATTTCTTTTACTGAGTTGCAGAGCCTCTCAATGGCTTCACCTCTGTGTTCCCCAAAGTCATCATTTTGAAAGGGAAGATATAATATTTGCTTGTAGAGTTTTTGTGAGGTTAAACCAGGTTGGACTAGTAAAGGGCATAATAGATATTCAATAATTCATATTTTGTTATCATTGATAGCTAATTGGCAAAAGAAAAAACAAACTATCTTGGGAAGATAGTCCCAACACCTCCTTAAATTCTTTTCCTTAAGGAACTTTTAAAACACATGCAACTTCATTTTTATAATGAATGTCATTTAAGGGCCTATGTTTTTTAATTAAATGAGCTTGTATTCAGTCTAAGTGCATTTGCCAAGTGTTCATATTAAATTTATTTATTTCTCACAAGTGTAAAAATTTAATATTAAAACTCTACTTGCATTTTTATAGGTAGTTTGAGCAATATTGAAACCTGAGTTTGAAAAGCTCCAGATGGTTTGAGTTTTATTGAAACCTGAGTTTGAAACAGCCCAGATGCTTAAGGAAAAATTTTAGATAAGCATTGAACCTATTTTGGAAAGTGTTAGTATGCTACCCACACAGAACCTTCCCTGGAGTTCCATCACCCCTCATTACAGGTTTGTCTTTACCCAAGCCTTGTGCTCATCTTCTCTGATAGTGTACCAAATAGATAAGTCAGCCATGAGGCATGCACTCCCTGAAAATGCCTTCTTCTAGCCTACAAACTTTCAATGCTCACATGTTATCCTGGCAATGTCAGTGAATGCATATTTGTTGCATTCTTACTCTATGCAAGGCACTAGGCTAAGTTTGAAGGAGCTCCACAGTCTCCTGCCTCCTGGTCCCTTACACATCAGCCTGTGCCCTGGTCGACAGCTCGTGGCTGCAACCATTAGTACTACTACCATTGCTGTGACTACTGCACACGTTTAATATTTTAACTACCCCTTTGTAAGATACCCCCGGCTTTGAGTTTTAGTTGCCTGGTTTCTCTTCGTTTCAGTTTCCCCACTACAAAAATCAATACATAATAATATCTACCTATTAAAGTTATTTTGAGGATCAAATGAGGTAATATAAGGCAAGTTCTTAGTACAAGCCCTTGCACATGAAAATCCTGATGAATGAAGCATATGTATTATTTTAAAGATGAACAAGCCAAGTCTCAAAGAGATTATTTTCCACATGTGGCCAAGAGAGTAATAGAAATACAGATTAGAGCTGAGGCTGACATATAAGGGACCTGGAGGTGGGAGACTTTGGAGGTTTTTCGAACTTAGTCCAATGCCTTGCATAGATGAAGAATGCAGCAAAGATGCATTCACTGACATTGCCAGGATAACGTGTGGGCCATTAAAAGTTTGGAGGCCAGATACAGGCATTTTGATGGAGCACATGCCTCATGGCTGACTTATCTATTCAGGACACTATCAGAAAAGATAGTCTTGGGTAAAGACAGGGCTTGGGTAAAGACAAACTTGTGATGAGAAGTCCATTCTGTCTGATGTAAAAGCATGTTCTCTCCCCTCTGACTCCCTTGTAGGTTCAGTTCCAAGACTATGAACCTGCTCTTGCTAGAGTCTATCCAGTCTTATGCTTTGCCCTTTCCCTAAATGAATTAAACTAAAAATGTGATTTTGTTGATGATTTTTTTCTGTCTCACAGTAGGAGCTTGGTCATGAACTAAAGAGAGGTCTATCCAGATTCCTCTCCAGTCCCAGAAGCTACAAATGCACCAGCAGAGTTCTGGGCTGATGACAGAACCATATTGGAAATTCAGTGATCCTGCAGCTTTCCCTGTGCTGCTTCAGTCCTGGCTAAGTCTCATTCTCTTGCCCAATTATACAGACCTTTAACCCTCTGTCATCTGATCTCAATTTTCTGAGAGTTGTTTTACCCAAACTTTGGAAGCGTACAAGATTTTCAGCCCATATAACATACTTTTCCTCCCTAAAACAACAGTGGAATTTTGGGGGGATTTTACAAGTAATCTATAGGGGATGATTCTAAAATCCCTAGGTTCTCCAAGGTTTCTGGAAAACAAACAGACAAAAAAAATTTCATTTAGCAAGCACAGAAAATGTCTGTTTTATTCATCAAATGGAAAACACAGAGCCAACCCTGCAAAAAGAAAATTTGGCTTTGAAAATGTGAGTTCCTTCCTAAAACCTGCTTTAATCAGAACAAGAGAGGAAAGAAAGAAAGAAAAGGACAGAAAGCTATTTAAAATAAAACTTGCTTCTGAAAAGGGTTACTGGCTTTTGTACAAAACTCCTTTGTGTCACTGCTTTCTCCCTAGTGTGAGAATGAATCTAAAAATAGGAGCTCTAGTTTTTATTAACTGGACAGATACCATGTGTCCTGCTGGGGTGGGATTTGTTTTGATTATTGATTCTAAGAGCAGGCTTATGTGCCTCTGTCCACCCCAGGAAGGTGAAATGACTCAGTGTTCGCAATTACCTGCCTAATCTCAGAAGTACATTGTTAGTTTTTTCTCTTTTCACAGAATTGCCTTCTATGTAAAATATCACACACACACATGCACGCACGCACACGCGCGCACACACACACACACACACACATATCTTCTTCTTCATCCTAAAAAAAAAAAGAAAAAGAAAAAGTCAATCCATTGCATTTTAAAATAAACCTGTCTTGTCTTCCTGAATACACTGCAAAGTCAATAACAAAGGAGGATTCATCCTTGAAGGTGACCTGTCTAGTGTTCAACATAGACTGAGAAATTGACACCCACCCATATAGTGTCCTTTTCCAGTGAACACCCGTATCCCAGGAAGCCTGTGTGAGGCTGGGGGTGAACACAGACTAAAAATTTAATTAATAAATTCAATTAAATAAAAATTAAATATTAAATTAAAAAGTTAAATATGAGGGGTGCCTGGTAGAGTAACTCATGCCTGTAATCTCAGCACTTTGGGAGGCTGAGGTGGAAGAATCCCTTAAGACCAGGTGTTTGAGATCAGCCTGGGCAACAAGCCAAGACCCTCATCTCTAAAAATAAAACTAAAAAATAAGCTAGCCAGTTATGATGGTATGTGCCTGCAGTCCCAGCTACTTGGGATGCTGAGGTGGGAGAATAGCTTGAGCACAGGAGGTCAAGGCTGCAGTAAGCCATGATCACGCCACTGCACAGAGACTCTATTTCAAAGAAAAAAAAAATAAGTACATGGAAGCACATCTCCCCATGCACATTCACACCGAAAGTCTGCATGGCACACAAGCAGGTTCATGTCTGTTCACTCAGTACTTGACCTTCCCTTTGAGTGCAGAGATGATTGCATATTCAAATTTGTGTTCTCACCTTGCCTAGGGTATATTACTTGCTCAATAAATGTTTTGTGGATTGAGATGGCTCTATCGAAAATTTAAAAACTGACTTTGGGAAACAAACAAAAACCGTAGTCAATTTCAATTCAGCCAATTACATGGACACACTTAAGACCTCAGCATGAATGCAGAAAGAATCAGTGACCAAAAACAGAATCTATTCTAGCAATGCAGAAGACTATCTTTAGTCTTTTCTTTCTTTTCTTATTTTAGGAAAGATAACTGTAATGGGAATTTTAAACCATCTGCTGGACTGTAAAATGTAAGGGAAGGGAACATATCCCAGGTGATGAGGAGTAATTTAGCACATGAATATGGTCTCACAAATTAACCCAAGCCTGGTCAATTACAACCTCATTCCTTCCTTCATGGGTTCTTAGATAAGATATTAATAAGTATTTATTATTTGCCAGCCACTTTGCTAGATTCAAACAATTCAGAGATAAGTGAAGCAAAGACATCATTCTTAATGAGGGTACTGCTGACCTACAACTCAACAAATAAAATGCTAAGTGAGATAAAAGAGACATACAGAGGATACCTCACTCATTCTGGAGGCCAAGGAGATAATGCTTCAGCATTAAAGACTAAATGCACAAGAAAAATGGCAAGCAGTGAGATGTGAGTACTGTGTGTGTGGGGGAAAGGGAATATGGTGTTATAATGGGATGCAACTGACACAGAATGAGAAATTTAGGAGAAAAATTAATGTAGAGTAATGTATTCTCTGTCTAACAAGAAGAATCCGTATATGAAAGGGTCTCTGCAGACTATCCTAAACCCATCAGGTCAGTGCCCCGACATGTTTTCTGGTCTCCAGAACACTGCTCACTGAACAATCCATTTGATATCATCTGCAGTCATTTTGCAAAGTCACATTTCATTAACCCAGATTTTAAAATGCTGGAAGAAAATTTAGAAATAGTCATTTTGCATAGGCCTCTTGATAATGAGTTCCATCATGCCATTACCTCCAGATCACCCTGCTAGCAAGGTGACATCTCCTTTAACACTGGTACCATGTGGAGCATCAGCTCATCTGTGGATCTGAAAGTCATTACTTAGGAAATGTACTTGCATCAAAAATGTACAAGGTTTGCTGAATGCTAGGCTATGGACAATCCCAAGCAAATGAGTATTGTTTTACAGTATTATAATAATGTACTACAAGGGTTTCTTAACATCCTCACATATAAATGCATCAGGAAGGCCAATCATTTTAGTTGGATAAAGTAGAAGATTATAACTTCATAACTTATCTATAACTTCATAAGAATGGCAAATGAAAAATTGAAGTTTGAATTCTATTTTCACCGGGCTAACTTTCTCAAAAGTGCATTTACGTTTGGATAAAATAGCCTATCTATTTCTAATAATTTATGCATAAATGTGAGCAACTGAAATTATTTTCAAAGTGTTTAAAAGTAGTGTCTACACTTGGCCTCCTTATATTTCCACAAAAGTCTTGGTAAAACTCATATATTCCTCCATTTATTATGTAGGTTTTCCCTGCAGATATGCATTAGGTAAAATGCACAGATATTTATAGTCCTCAGAAGTGAAGGAGCCAGCCCTTGAGAGGCCCCCAGATTAATGGGGGAAATAGTGAACAAATAATACTTCACTTAAGACCATAATAAAATAAACTAAATGCTATCCTTTGTAAACGCACATGAACTTATGTTAGGCAGAACAGAAAATTCTGCCTGAAAGCTTAAGAGAAAGTTTCACAGCAGAAAGAGTGATATAACCAGGCCTTGGAGGTGTATAGAACCTTGCCAAAAGAGAGCTGAGATGGTTTTTCTGGCCAGGTAAAACAAAAAAGACAAGGAAGTGAGAGTAGCATTAATATTGGACAAATATTTTGAAGGAGTTTTATACTAAAATATTGGTGGAAACAAAGTTTGTATTTTTACATGTAAATAACTTACTCCCATTTCACAGATCTCCACAGGATTTACCATTTATCACACAAGAATATAGTGATGGATATGCCTATGTGTTTTTCTCAGGTCGTAAGTTCCTGTAATGCAGGAGCTCTGCCACTTCTCACTGCCGCTAGCATCTCATTCAGTTTTTAAGCTGTGTCGAATGCTCAATAAATATCATTGACTGAAAGAATCAATTTATCAATAAATAATGGACGTGGTTCATTGGCCATTGCTTAAATAGCTCTTTCCCTCACTGGACTGAAGACGTCTTGTGAGGAGGAATAATTCTGGCATTGCTTACACAATTTTTAAGTAAATTATATTAGCATACACATGGATTTTTCAAAGAATTTGGACAACAAATCCTATATTTAAAAAAAAAATGAAGTACTCTCAATTACTTAAGTTCTTTGCTTTTCTCTTGGGAAGCTGCCAACTTGTAGAACTGCCTTTACCCTCAACTGCTCACTTAGTGAAAAGAAGGGATAATGGCAGGATTGTGTTTTCAATAGCTAAGTTATATATAGAAGGTTCTGACCAAAGTATGTCAAACAAAACTGCTGCTTAATTAAAAAGCATAAGAATATTTGCTGTGCCAAAACCAAAATTACTTCAAAATGAGGAAGGATAGTGGAGACAGCTAACATCACCAAGTTAAACTATTATGACTCCAAAAATTCACTGCTATGTAGGTCCCATTGTTTACCTTTTTGCAGAAGAGTTCAGATTCCAAACTTGAGGTGGCCAAGAGAAGTTAAATGCTTTGGCCCAGGTGACACATCCCCTGAGTGGCAGAAGTGGTTGTGATTCAGAGCAGATCTACTTATTCACTTAAAAGTCTGTACTCTTTCCCACAGTTCAAGAAGAGGAGGGGCTGCCAGTAGAGGAAAGTATGACAAATATCACAGCATCCTTTTGGGCTTGTCCCATTATAAAGAATCACTGCTCTGGGTGGTTTGAGATGAAAAGATCTGCTTGTATATGGTCTGTAAGATTACAGTCTCAGAAATGCATAACATCTTTTAGTAGATTAACAGAACTGCTCCATTGTGGGTTGATCCAACTGAGTACTACTTGGCAAGATTTCCATCCCTGTTTCTCCCTGCTCTGCTGGTGCACCTTTGGGCAGAGCACTGTCTGAATATCCACAAGTGGCAGCCCTTGGAGAGATTTTTTGTTAGAAATATCAATTCTCCATCTGCTCTCCGTAGTTTATAGTCAAGTGGATTTTACCACCAACTGTTGACAGGCATGCTAAACATTATGTAACCTCCAATCTGGCTACCAGTCATGGAAGTTTCAAATGATGGCTTCTCATAGAAGAATATCCAACTTTGTTCAGCAAATAACATACTGTAGAAATATATGTATTTTTAAACCAGAGAGTGTTTTTATTCACCCAAGGATTGAACCGTACAAATTCTCTTGGCAAAGAATTAGATTGATACCTAGAGTCACTGCATCGTAAACCAGCTATAAAGATGGTGATTGTAAAGTCCTCCATTGTGATCACAGTGTTTGATGGTGTGGAGAGGAGAAGCTTTTTTTTTTTTTTTGGACCACTCAGCCTCTGCAATGTGTTCTTCTTCCCACTCCTGCAATAGAATGCAACAAAATGTTCAAAATGCTACAGTTTTAGTATAGCCACAGTTACCTACCTAGGGTCTTGCAGAATATAGGGGAAGTCCATTGATCAGTTTAAAAAGAGAAAAAAAATCCTCGATTTATTTTTTTTGCCTCTACGTTTTTCTGAAAGGCTTGCCAGTGGCTTCCCTCTTTACCAATACTCACATCTAATTCTGGCTTCTGGGTTTGCAGAGAGGATCTTTCTTTCCCATAAATCCTTATACCTTCTTTTTATGCTATTTCAGAGTCATATCTGGTCCTCTGCTTAGCTGTACACTCTGTAGGTCACACCTAATTACCATGATGCCACATGTATTTTGTATCTAAACACAATTTCTAGTTTAGTTGGGTAATCTAATTGTGTCGAACCCAAGTTTCTAAATAGCCAATTACTTAGAAATGAAATAACACTGATTTTCTGTTATTCAGGGACTCCCTAGGCATCAAAAGTCTTTCATTTTCTGCCTGTCATTATACTTCCACTGTTTGCTATTTTGCAGTAATCAAGAGTGTCATACTCAGAGGCAGAACTACGGTATGCACGCTTATTTGTGTTCAGATCTTGGCTCAGAAATGGTGACAAGCTACCCATCCATGAAGAGTTCATTTGGAGAACCTTTGCTCCTTGATTGAATGGAGATTTATTTGGTCCATGCAGATGGGAGATTAGGTTTTTCCCTTAATATCAAATCCACCTCAGATAAATTGTGTCTGATTTGTGAAGGATTGCAAACAGCAGATTTGAGATTTTATGTTTTTTGTGATATTTTCCAGCAAAGCGGGTAAAATGCACTTCACAGAGTCCTCCCTCAACAATTAGTGCCATTAATGCCTTCAGCAAGCATATGGTCACAGTGGAGAGGAAATTAGCCCCATGCCACATTTTCATTGCTGTTTGTATACTTCTGGACACAGTTCATTAGCGCACCTTTCCTTCAAATCTATCTCCCTTAAAGAGGTTGTGTGGTCTGTTATCTTAATAGTCAATTATTTAGCATCCCCCAGCGACTACCTTTCCAAGGATGATTGCCCTCTTGTTTACTTCTCCTCCAGCACCTCCAATTTACAATCATCATAGACTGGATATTCCTCCCTAGATGTGCTGCTGGCCTCTCCTCCTCAGTCAATCTAATGCAGAACTCCTACTTAATAGAAACATATCACAAAATGTGTTGTTACTGTATTTTCAGATAACTTCACAATGAAGCTAATGAAGTGTGTATTTCTAGACCCCTCACTTTCAGGAGTCTGTTTCAAGGCCCTGATGTTTGCATGGCTTTTTTTTTTTTTTTTTTTTTTTTTTAAGTTCACAAAAACAGGATAGTTTAACTGCTGTCTCTTTGGTCAGCTTTCTCTTTCCCCTCCAAGATTCTTTCTGTCTTACTTTCTCTATTGGCAGAGGGTGTTGGAACTGCCAAGGGCAATTTGGGGATCTGGCTGAGAATAGTTAGGCTCCATTTAGTTTGTGTATAGTGAAATGTATTTATGTAGTGCAGTCATATCGATGCAGAGGTAAAATTACTGGTATCTATCCCAGTGTCAGCAAAGCTCCCCCACAATACCAGGAATGCTGCTACTGTCTCCTGGGCTGACTCGAAGGCAAATAAATGAAAGTCATAATGCTCAAAGAACATTATGCAACCCAAAAGCAGAAATATGTAGGAAATAGAAGAGAGAGAAGATTCAAAATTAGCAGCTAAGTTTTGAAAATTTCTTTGAGGCCTTACAAATCATGCATGAAAAGAAAGTTGGTATTTTCCAAAATTGGAAAAAAGTCTTGATATTTATATGGCAATTCCAATGGTGAGATATACAACAAAAATTTAAATTAAACTATATGAGTAATAAAAATATAATAAATTGAGAGATGACTCAGATATATTTTCTATATAAATTAATAAAATTTTTATATAGTTAATAAAAATAAACTAAAAACAATAAGGAAACAGTATTATATATAGTATTTGTGGATTCTGTGATACTTCCGGTATTATTCAACACCAAACTTAATTTGTTGTTATAAAACTGACTTATTTTTAAAATCTAAATTAACATTTATTTTCAAGACAATTTTATGTACGTCATTTTTATTCTTTTCCTTAAAGAGGGCCAGATCTCTACAAACTGTTTTTTAATACCTACAAACTTGCATCTACCCATTTTGTAGAATTATGGTTCTCAGTACCTAAGTTGTTTTTGTTATCATAGTCTTTAAAATGTTTCAGGGTTGTTCTATGAGTCTTTTTAATCTTCAGTACTGGTAATGGCTACATATCTGCAAGGCAGATGTTTTTATTTGCGTACAAGTTAACGAGTCATCTTCTGTTTCTCCCCTTGCTTCTGCACACAATACGTCTAAAATAATAATAACTCATATTTGTGTCACTTTGTTGTTAGTCTGCGTTTGGATTTATGGAACATATGCCAACTCATTACAATTCCAGTTGCTTGGAAACTATAAACATCTATAAACGTATAAATGTGTATATATTTATAAATATCTATAAACACCCTTTCTCACTGCCACTATCTCATATCCATTGCTCATTTAATCACATCTGGATTGTTTTGAAGACCTACTAATGGAACTCTCTGTCATTCATTTTTCCTTTAAATTTGATTCACATCATTTTTGTGTTAAAATCCTTCTTTGTTTTCAAATTGCCTACTGCTTGCAGTCAACGTTCTGTAGCATGGCATGTGAGACTTTAATCAAACTTATATTTGCCTGTGATCCCCAAGACCCCAACCAGAAACCCTCTCATTTTCCTCTTGGGGACTCACCCATTCTCACTGTAGCCTGAGCCCTCCCCAGGTCCTATGTTTTATTTTTCCCTCTGCACATGTCCTTCCTCTCCGATATGTCCAAATCCAAATTAAAATGACCCTTCTTTCACAACTCCTACACAACCCACCCCCTTGACTTTTCGGACTTTTGTGTTAGGAAGTGATTTCTTCTCCTATCAAACCCCATAGCCCTTTTTCCTGTACTTTGCTTATAAAGCTTAGCATGTTTTGCTGTTTATTATTCTTATTTGCATTCATAATTGGTTTCTCTTTTTGGATTTTGAATTTCTATATGGTAGAGCTGGTAATCATCACATTGCCTATTTTTGTGTTAACTGTAGATGTCCAGCAATTATTTTCAGAGGGAATGCATACTACTTCTTAATTAATTGGCTATATTCTCTATTACAACTTAGTGTGGAAATCAGCAAATAATACTATCTTCCTTGGCTGCCATAGGAAGAGTCTTTTTAATGAAAATATGAGAAAATATGTCCAATATTTGGACATATATCCAGTGTGTTTCTATTTAAATTACTGTATAAAATGATTCAGCTTACATAAAACTTTTAAATGTAGTATCTCATTTGAGCCTTCAAGAAGCCTATGTGCAAAATATAATTTCCTATTTTATACATGGGATGCTAAGAGATATTTACAAAATCAAACAAATAGTAAGAATCAGAGAGGGGCACAAATGTCCATATTCTTGTATCAAATCCAGGTTTCCTTCTACTCACCATGCTTGCTATTATCCTCAGAATTCTCTCTTTGTGCCATTTTCAGGTAAATCTATTCTTCCCTTCTATTTCCCTTTTCTTCATTTTTCTAAATATGTTTATAATTCATCATAGTTCACAAAGTGATATGATTTATTTCATCTAATCTCCATGATGACCCCATGGGAGGATAT
Source organism: Trachypithecus francoisi (assembly GCF_009764315.1). NCBI lineage: Eukaryota > Metazoa > Chordata > Mammalia > Primates > Cercopithecidae > Trachypithecus > Trachypithecus francoisi. Next base: position 71,039,293 of record NW_022681473.1, on the reverse strand, counting down.
GCTATGATGAGATGACAGTCTTTGTGATTTTAAGAAACTTAATCAGAAAGTTACTTAAAACATGACTGAGAAAAATTGTAATCTCTCCTTAGATCTGGATCTCTTCACTCTAAATAGAAGGCTGCTTCTAACAAATTATTTGCCACTTCTAAGATCTTATTAAGGTGGAAGAAATAAGTCTGTTATCCATTCTTGCAGCAAGGATTTATGGTCTACCATAAACATGACATTGTGACGAGCGTGTAGTTTACACAGATGTAGGTTCAGAGACCTGAAAACTGTTCTTTGGAAATGGAAGTGAGATCAAGAGAAAAGAATGTCCAAATAAGTAAAATATAGAATTAAAATCAGAAATTACTCATAGACAAAATAGAAATTTAAATTAATTTAATACAGTTATAGGATCCAATATATATCAGTAAATTTGAAAGCCTACAAAAAATGAATAAATTTCCCCCAAATATGTAAAATATTAGAACTGGCACAAATGTAAATGTGAAACCTGAATAGACCAATGAACATTAAAGACTCTGAAAATTTCATCAAACATGTTAACTACTGTCACCCAAAAGAAAAAAAAGCTTTAGTTTCAGTAACATCAGATAAGAATCCTACCAAAAATTTTTAGAGAGATAATTTTATACAATATGTTTCCATGTATAAATATTAAGGAAAGCTCATTAATTTATTTATTGAAGTCAGCATGGAACCTTTGTTCTGTTAGAGAAAAAAGACAGTATGAGAAAAATATAGTCTAATTTTGTTTAAATCTTATATGACTAAATCTGTATATAAAAATAAGTTTTTCTTCAGAAATGCAAATGTTATTTTTAATATCACATAATCTATCAACATGATTAACTATTTAGCTAAAATGAAAAAATTACATGAATATATGATATATGTAGCAATAATATTTGATGAAATTTATTATTTATATTAAAAGTGCTTTTACTCTTAAGAATAGGATGTAGGTTGGGCGCAGTGGCACATGCCTATAATCCCAGCACTTTGGGAGGCCGAGGCAGGCGGATCACTTGAGCCCAGGAGTACCAGAACCGACTGGCGCAAATGGCAAAACCCCATCTCTATTAAAAATACACAGATTAGCCAGATGTGGTGGCACATGCCTGTAATCTTAGCTACTCAGGAGGTTGAGGCATGAGAATCCCTTGAAACAGAGGTGGAGGTTGAAGTGAGCCAAGATTGTGCCACTGCACTCTTGCCTGGGTGACAGAGAGACACTGTCTCAAAAAAAAAAAAAAAAAAAAACTAAAAAATACAAAAAAAAAAACTAGCCGGGCGAGGTGGCAGGCGCCTGTAGTCCCAGCTACTTGGGAGGCTGAGGCAGGAGAATGGCGTGAACCCGGGAGGCGGAGCTTGCAGTGAGCTGAGATCCGGCCACTGCACTCCAGCCCCGGCGACAGAGCGAGACTCCGTCTCAAAAAAAAAAGAAGAATGTAACTTCCTTAACTTGATCAAGGTGTTATACCAAAAACCTACACTAAATTTCAAATTCAATTCAATTGACAACTTTTGTTAGCTTAAGGTTATGAAGGAGAGGAGACTGCTCTCACTGCTACGAGAAGTTCTTGCTACTGTAATAAGAAAAGAAAAAAGGTATGAAGGGATAAGAATAAGAAATAAAGATGTTCAAACTCTATTGCAGATAATATTTCATTTATTAAAAAATCAACACAATCTACTTATAAACCATTAAAATGAATAAGAGGATTAAGCAAGATGTTCAAATATGGAATAACCAAAAATCAGTGCTTTTCTCCTCACCAGATTTAAACAATTTAAAAAAGATGAAGGGGAGGAAGAAGTTTACTGTACTATATGGCAGTGAGAAAACAAAACAAAACAAACTAGAGAGACAGATAGTAACATTGTATTGAGATGAACATGAGAAAAAAGAATGAGATGTATAGCAAAAAGCTGTTCATGAAATGAGGAAAAAAGTATCCTAAACAAATTAATCCAAGTATACATATTAAGCAGTTACCTATGGTGCAAACAATAGGGATGGGTATAAGGATCAGGGATGACAGGAAAATAATTTAATAAACAATAATATACTAATTAAATAAACTTCTGTAAATGAGTGCTGATAGAGGGCTACAGAATTTTGTAACTTAATTCACTGTATCAGAATTTCAAGGAAAAAGGAAAACAAAAATTCTTCGAAAGTCTCCCTCAATGTTTAATTAGAACTCGACAAAGAACATCACAGACCCTCAAATACAACCATCATTTTATTTAACAGATGAGAGGATTTAACCCCAGAGGGATTCAATCAACTGTCAAGGCCATGCATCGTTAATGTTTGTGCTTCCAGTTCCCAGTTCAATGCTCTCTTCTCCGCGCTTTGTGACATTTCTTTGTGAGAAAGTTGTGTTTTCTTATAGCCTTTTTATGAATTTTCCATCACATGGTACCCTCGATGAACTCATACATTTACATTTTCACCTTCATTACATAATATGTTCCCCACCAGAGATGGATGAGTTAGCTGATTCCTTCATTGTGCTGGGCAGGATTCAATTAAGAAAGTTTAATTTTTTTTTTAATGGCTGAAACAAAAAGAATGCCTAAGCAAGCATTTGAAAGAATATATTATCTGATGAAAAATAAATGTTTTAGTTACTGTGAGAAAACATTATTAAAGGTTCATTTTCAAGGCATGATAAATCTAAGTACTGGCTGTCAGCCTGCAAAAGTAACAAACCACACAGCTCATGCATCTAAAAGGTCACACAATAAGCAAACAGAATGTAGAGGAGGGGTCAACCCATAAAAGGGAAGAAAGTTTCATTATTGGAACATCAAACCTTAAGCGGGGAAGGGGACGGGGTGGATATAACCTTCTATAACCTTCTAAGAGGGATAATGAAACTTAGGCGACATCCGGGAAGATTGTAACCCCGTAGTACTTGCCCAATGAGGAACCCGGGGAATGGACTTGCCTGCTAGGAGATAAATTACCTGTTGTGACTGTCCCGGGTGTGCCTGTTCACCAGACACCTGATCTTGCAAGACTGTTACTAAAAAATCTCACTTTCGCTGTTCTTCATGCCTCTAAGTCCATTCTTTGGATTTGGACGGGTAAGTATGTTTCCCACAGTTACATAAAAGGGAGAAAAAGTTTTCCGTTCCTTTTCAAGTTGAGGCTCTTGGGGAAATGGTTTTAGTCTGTTCAGGCCCTTGGCCACCCAAGTCCACTTGCCCTTGAGTTGGTTTACTTTTTAACCCTTCATGTGCCTCAAAGCCTATTAATACTTGGGACACCAACTACTCTAGTTACCCATTACAGCTTCTATAATGTTTAGTTTTTTGTGTTAACTTGGCTGGGCCACAGGGTGGTATTTGGTCCAGCATTACTCTGGGTAATTCCATGAGGGTGTTTTTGGACAAGTTTAACATTTAAGTTGATGAACTGAGTAAATCAGGTGGCCCTCCTTAATGCATATAGGTCTTGTTTAATCCGTGGAAGGCCTGACAGCTGCCTCTCCTCCAAATAAGGAATTCTTCCTGTCAAATTGACTTTGAACTGGGGCATCATTTTTTTTCTGCCGCCAGAGCTTTCATGCGTCTTGAGCTTGCCTACCTTTGTAGCTAAACTATCAGATATCCTGGGTCTCCAGATAGCTGATTATAGATCTTAGAACTTGTTGGCCTCTATAATTGTGTGAGCCAATTTCTGTTTTATATATATATATATATATATATATAATATTACATATAGTAATTATATTTTTATACGTATACACTCACACACACAATCCTATTAGTTCTGTTTTTTCTAGCGAACCCTGACTAATGCAGCTTATAAGCCATTATGCTATACCTTCTTTCTTTAAACAAAGCAAAACAAGACAAGTTATTAATTAATTTTATTCAATAGAAGTTATTACTATTAATTTTAATGACAACTAAATTCATTCAGCATTCAGACTGTCTCATATTTTTTATACAAAGCATTTTATTTAATAACCATTGGACGAAAGGGGAAAAACGGAACCTCAGGGCAGTTTAATAACTAGACTATTATCAGGTCAGTATTTAGTGATAAAGTCAGAACTTCAACTCAAACCCAAAGCTTTGCTCTGTATCACAATATACTAATAATATATGTTCTAATACTACTTGAAGACTCATTGCCGAAGGATATACAAACACATGTCTAGCCTTTTCCAACACAGCACTAGAGAAGTAGTTTCTAGATCAGAAGAATCAGTTGAAAATGCAACTGTATTTATCTGAAAGGGAAAGAAATGCAATGGTATTCTGCTACAATTGCAAAGTAATCTAAACTGGTGTACGTAGAGTTGCTGATCTATGAAAAATAATGCTGTAATATTTTAGCATCAGCAGGATAATGCAGGATACTAAAAAAGCAATACTACTGATTAAAAAGGCACCAGGCAACCCCTTATGTGTCTCAATGGATGGCATTTATCTAAGATAATATGAAGGGACATGAACTTAAGGTCAAAGCCAAAGTATTCAAGCCAGAAGGATACACTGCCAAAAACAAAAAAAAACAAAAAAAACAAAAAAAAAACCCAGAGCTGATTCCATGATTCCATTGCAAACAGAAATCTGTCAAGCAGAAAAATAAATGGACATTTTATTAAGAGGTACCACAGGATGGTGACTGACTTTCACCTTGGTACATTGCCCATGTCTTTCCACTTTCCGTCTTTGGTGTTGGTGAAGGCCACTGGAAAACGTTCCTGCAATGGGGAGTCATTTGAAGTGCTGAAGGGCACAAAATACAGTTCCAGGAAAACAGACTTTGTACTCCAGTTTGGTTACTTTTTTAATTGTTAGGCTTTGGAAAAATGTGTTAAATTGTCTGTACCACAGTTTCCTCAGCAGTAAAGGGTGATAATAAGTCATATTTCTTGATTTCACATAGTTGTGCATCTCAAACCAAGTAATAGTTAAATGAAGCATGTAAAATTTTACATCCGTGTTTTAAAGGTACCCTCTCTTATCATTAACAGTGTCAATAATGCCTACAAAATAATGTGATAAAGGAAGACAGGAAAAACAGAAAATAACTCTGAAAAAATATTGAAACAGAACAAAACTTCTTTAAAAAACCTTGTGTGAAATTGATACCAAATCTTTTTTGAAACATATCAGGATTGGTCAACGAATCATTATGAACTAGATTGTTGTATTACTAGCAAAAATATATAGCACTCTATCGTGGCTGAGCTGCAGATACAATTCCTTTAAATTGCATGTGAATTCAGACACATAGTTCCCCAAGTGGTGTTCTGTGAGCTCTTGGTTGACCACCCTTCTGATAGCCAAAGAATATTCCAGAAACTTAACTCATCAAATTTTAGAGGGTATTTGAATGGGTTCTAGTTGGCTAATGGGAAAGTGTTTGAACCATCTGAACTGTCTAAAAGTACAGTTCAGATACGTACTGCTATGTGTGACAGACTATGGAGTTAATGGAAGGAGGGAAGTACATGGCTGCAAGACCACTAAAGAAAATCACCCTTAAAAGTTCATGCTGAAGTGCGTTGTCCTAGTATTAGGATCTGAGGGTCAGATTTGTAAAAGGTGAGACTGAGCAATGTTCCTACCTTAACACTGCTCTGCCACCGTGTCCACTGAGGAAAAACTGCATGCTCCAGGAATGAGAGGCCATAGATTAAAACAAAAACCACCAAAGGCCCTTAAAAAAATTGCTGTGGTTTTGAGTAGATATGGAATAGAAGGTAGATGTGATACTGTCTGGTTATATGGGATCACTAGTAGTAAGGTGGCCACATGAACCAGCTAGTTCAGGACAATCTCAAGTTCTACATGTGTTACTGGAATCTCATCTGGTAAATGCCTCCTTTTCAATCCAACAGTGTCCAAGTTTGGATAATACATTAGAGAATGACTATACCAAAAGGCAAATGGTCTTACCAAGGACATATAAACTGATAAAGTTTAGGAAACATTTGGATGTAGAGGCTTTTGTTGTTTGCATATCTTAGAAATAGATGAGTGAGAGGACCTGTTGAAGAGATAGGGTTTCCTAATGGCTATAGGAGATAGGGGTTCAGTACATGAGATTAGGACATTTTCTATAAATGTGATTCATAAAAAGCCGGGTGAAACCTGGGACTGGATTACAAATACTGCCACTGTTTACAGAGGGAGAAAATTCAGTATGGTGCCTCATAATTAAGAAAGGTTTATACAAGGTAGTGTAAAGTCTAAATTTCTTGGTTAGACTCAAGAGAGGAACAGTGGAAGGGAGTGAGAAAGGAAGGCTTTGGATATGGAAAAGGGTGTGGTCCTCTGTCCTGAATGTCTAGGAACCTATCTCTTGCTCTGACTCAGTCTGAGGATCCTGAAAATGTGGAGAGCCAAGAGTTGATGTGTCAAAGTAGGATGTACCTCCCTTATCTCCACTTTACTCCATTAATGACTGAGTAAAGGCGCCTTTCACTACAGTTCCCTCTTAGTATACTGGAATTAATATACTACCCCTAAATTGTTTGCTTCCACGTCCTAGATGTCTGGCATTCTAAAAAAGGTAGAAACACTCATTTTTAAGACTTTGTAATTTTCTAAGCATCATAGAAATGTAATCCTGATGTAAAGCTGAATAAATAAGACATTGAGTTTTTAAATAATTATTATGTCAAATCATTGGGGAAAAGCTGGCTATTTTAGGCTGATCATAAATCTTAGCTGGAATTATCCTATTTAAATTTATTAATAAATGGAAAAATAAGTCATTATTTAATAAATGGTTTCTATGCATGACATAGACAATTTCCATACTCTGTAGTCCATGATGGTAAAGTAATAAAAAGGGTTAAGGAAAAGTATCATTAAGTGGAATCAGGCAGACCTAAGTTTTCATCCTAGTTCCACTATTCATTCTCTGTGTGGCCTTTGGCATTCTATATTTCTGCATCTTGATGTTGTTACTTCTGAACAAATTACTTGTGAGGAGTAAATCACATATCACACTAGTTGTTGTTTTTGTTTGTTTGTGGTGTTACCTTGACTCACTACAACATCGGCTTCCCAGGCTCAAATGATTCTTCCACCTCAGTCCCCTGAGTAGCTGGGACTACAGGCATTCACCAGGATGTCTGGCTAATTTTTTTGTATTTTTGATAGAGGCAGAGTTTTGGTATGCTGCCCAAGCGGGTCTCAGACTCCTGGTTTTAAGTGATTTACTTGCCTCAGCCTCCCAAACTATTGTCCCAAGAGACAATAAAATTCCAGTAAGATGGAACCACTGTGAGACCTGAAACTGTAACTTTCATATTTATCTATCTAGTGTGGTATTACAGGTGATTACAGGTGTTAGCCACCATGCCAGGCCGACATATCATATTTGTAACAACCAGCACTCTTAGCATATAGAAACCAATCAATAAATGGGTTACAGCCCATTCCCATTGAACTGATTAATATAAATGCAGATGAATAAATTTTAGTCTTGCATTTTGTTTTCCTACATCTATTGAACAGAAAAAAAGGATACAATGTTTTACCCTTTTATGATTCCACATCAGCTGTCAAAGCGTAAAATATCATCAAGCCTCCTGGACTACACTAAAGAGTTGGTGGGATCTAATACTCAAACTAATACAACTGGAAATTTCCATGCCAGGTGCAATGTATATTAATAACATTTGGGAGAATATTAAGGTTCATGCCAATGGATTCTCGTATTTATAAGAACTATAAAATGTAAATTTAATAGCTTTCAGCAGGACTGGTCATTAATTTCATTAATATTATGAATGTGGGCACAGAAAAAAAACATACAGCCAATCGATACAGATTATAGGAAATAAATGTTTCAAATCCACCTACTTATCCTTGAAAATGTGGTCAGAGTGAGGTCTTAGATGAAAGTGAGTTTGCGTCTTAGGAATGTGATTATGATATCCTTATTCTACAATGTGAGGCAGACTCATTTGCCATCAGAATCAAGCAGCATTTTATAATAAACCTCACCTTAAATTATATAGCCATTTATAATTCCCAAAGCTTATTATTCCCTTTGATTACTTGCGTAACTCTCTTTTGTAGGAAAACTCACAAAAATAGGCTTCTTTTTATAGATGAAGAAACTGACCCAATAGTCATGAGTTAAGTTATGGTTATTCTATGTACAATTTATATAACCCTGAAATCCTGTGTGACAAACAATAATTATTATAATAATACCAGTGTTATTATTTTAAGAATGTCTTTAAATTGGGTAACATTTGTGCCTGACACATTATTAATACATGCTTTCTGCTACTTCTGAGTGCAATAAAATGAATTTTAAGCATCAAAGATAGGTTGGAAGGAGTCATAATTTGAATAAGTTTCTATGCTGAAATTCTTTAAATAGATGTACTAGTGCTTTCTTTTATCCTGGCATTAGGACAATTCTACATGTTGTAATAGAATCATTAGTATATTTCTGTATAAATGGGATCTTGCTATAAAGGTCTGCCAAGTGTTCTTTGCATGAGTAAGTGTCATTTTAGGAGTGTCTTTTCACTGAACTGAAATAGCTCGAGGGTACAGCTAAGAGAGTATTGAATTTAGTAAAAGAGTTCCAGCCCCTAATACTGAATATATCAGCACCTTAACTTGTGCTTTAGGTAGCCAGCTCCAACACCACAGCCTGAAGTTTTGCCTCTGGCTTCTCACTTTTGTATCAACAAATATCTAATTTGAATATTTTGTTCAGTCTAGTGAGTAGTGTGGAGAAAACAATCTTAAAAAAATGTTCAACCAGGAGTTCTTTTTTTTTTTTTTTTAATTATTTTTTTTTATTTTTTATTATACTTTAAGTTCTAGGGTACATGTGCATAACGTTTATATCATGTATAACGCCCCAATGCAATCCCTCCTCCTCCCCCCTCCCCATGATAGGCCCCAGTGTGTGATGTTCCCCTTCCCGAGTCCAAGTGATCTCATTGTTCAGTTCCCACCTATGAGTGAGAACATGCGGTGTTGGTTTTCTCTTCTTGTGATAGTTTGCTAAGAATGATGGTTTCCAGCTGCATCCAGTCCCTACAAAGGACGCAAACTCATCCTTTTTGATGGCTGCATAGTATTCCATGGTGTATATGTGCCACATTTTCTTAATCCAGTCTGTCACAGATGGACATTTGGGTTGATTCCAAGTCTTTGCTATTGTGAATAGTGCCGCAATAAACATACGTGTGCATGTGTCTTTGTAGTAGAGTAATTTATAATCCTTTGGGTATATACCCAGTAGTGGGATGGCTGGGTCATATGGTACATCTAGTTCTAGATCCTTGAGGAATCGCCATACTGTTTTCCATAATGGTTGAACTAGTTTACAATCCCACCAACAGTGTAAAAGTGTTCCTATTTCTCCACATCCTCTCCAACATCTATTGTTTCCTGACTTCTTAATGATTGCCATTCTAACTGGTGTGAGATGGTATCTCATTGTGTCAACCAGGAGTTCTGAGGGAAATGTTAGATAAGAGACAATAAAATATCCAGTAAGACAGAAGCACTAGGCAGACACCTGAAACTGTAACTTTCATTTTTATCTATCTAGTGTGGTCATAGGTTTTAAGCAAAATTTGGATTTGGTTTGACCTACTGGGGAGTCTGACAATATGATTACAATTCCTCCCCTGCTCTACAATAATTCTATGTAGTTGGGTGTATCTATGCACTAATCATGGATTCAAATTGCCAATCTGAAAGAAAAGAATAATGATACTCCAAGTCAAGACAGATTTTATACCTTTATCTAACAGCCCTTAGAACTATGCCTATCCCATATCAAGTCTTCAATAAATTTTTGTGTAAATAAATGATGCAATGAGTCAACATGTGAATAATTAATTGACAGGTGAAGAGATTAATAAATGAATATTTTCTTACTGCTGTCTTGGCAGGATTTTGAGGATTATATAAGACAACACTGGTAAAAGTGTGCCATATAAGGGAAAGTGTTTTGTCTATGCAAGACATTGCACAACTTGAATGGCTCCAAATCTTCAGAAAGGGTATACTGTATGTGAACTCAGTGAGGTATGATAAGACTTAGCATTGTCCCTGACACATGGACTCAGTATAGCCTCCCTGTCTTCCTAATTTCCAGTCAAAATTCAAGGTTTTCCAAATCATTCCATTCCACATGGCCCTATCTTTTCTTTGAGCTCATGTGGTAGTATTTCTGGCCAACACCATCTGGTAACAAATTGTTTTTGTTTCATGACTATGAGTTATTCCTTGGAAAATTCCATAAACGGATAATTCAGATTGCTTCTAAAAGAGCTCAATGTGCACTTTTAGGTGATTTCACTAATAATGTTTGGGGCATATGTTTTTGCTGTGGTCTCTAATACAGGATAGAAAGACTAAGAGTGAAGACTTGGTGGGATACACAAGAAGGAAGACACACCTTGGAGTAAGAGATACCCAAGTTAAATCTTGGCATGTGGTCTTAGACAAAGTATGCTTTATCTGATTGCTTCTATTCCCATTTCTAAATAATCAAGGGGATAATGCATTCTCATGAAGTTATGAACATTAACCAAGAATGTGTGTGCAACACCTAGTATATACCGGACACCTAAAATGTAATTGTTCCCTTTTCTTATGCACTTGCTTGACTACTTCTCTTTCTCTAAACCCCATTTATTTTTGTATGTGAGGCAGATATTTGTTGAGCACATATTATACAGTCAGCAGTATTCTAGGTACTGTTTAAGATTCAGTCACTTGAACCCAGGAGGAGGAGGTTGCGGTGAGCCAGGATCATGACATTGCACTCCAGCCTGGGTAACAAGAGCAAAACTCCATTTCCAAAAAATAAATAAATAAATAAATAAAGATTCAGAAAAGAGTCTGTAGATGGACCTTAGAATTAAGTGGGAGGTGATAAATATGTCAAATAATTATAATTATAATGTAAAGCATAAAAATAAATGGTAAGCAGAGGTATAAGATTATTACTGTGCAGTTGTGGAATAAAAGGAACCATTAATTCTCTTTAAAATTATTAGAAAGTTGTCATTGAAGAGGTGACATTTAAATGGAACCTTAACGAGGATGAGCATATTTTGATAGAATGAGTAGAAAGAAACACTGAGACAGAAGGAATAGCAAGAAAAAAAAAAAGCATGTAAAAGTTGCAAATATTTTCACGAAGTTTTGGATGGTTTAGTGTGGCTAGAATATAAAATATTGCAAAATTATTGTTCAAAGTGAGGACAATTTGGAGCATGGGAAAAACATGGAAAGGTTAAAACGCATATAAAATTTATAATTGAATCCTTGATATTATTCCATAGATTTTTAAATAACTACTAAATCATCTTTGGACAAATGATTATTTGTGGGTAAATAAATTTCACCCTTACAGCACACACCAAAATTATTTCATAAGTTAGCACATCAAGCATATTTATGTTTATAATAAAAGGAAATATAAATGATAATATACTTAATTTTAAATGTCAAAGATGTCACTAACAAAACTAAAAGGCCAACAGCAAATAAATTCTATGTAGATGACAAGTTGTTTCAATCTTTAATATGTAAAAACTTCTTTATAAGTCAATAAATAGTAAAAGATAGGCATCCTTAAAAACACAAAGGCAAGGGAAATGAATATGCATTAAAAACACTGAAATATATAATAACCATATGAAAATGTACAACATAACTGAAAAGCAAATGAATTTGAAGAAAAAGAGTAAAATAACAGCACTTGCAATCAAAATAGATAATATTTTCAAGTGATGATATCTGATGTTGTTTGTGACCCAGACAATAGAAATTTTTATCCACTACTAGTAGGAATATAAATTATACAAGTAGTTGAATTATAAATTATATTACCAGGAATATAGTATATAGAATAGTATCTAGAATATAGTATATATTAGGAGGAATATAAATTATAAAACCATATAGAGGACATTTTGCCACTATGTAAGTTGTTTAAATATTCTATGATACATTCTTAGTAAGGAATATGATGCAATATTTTTCACTTTTTAAAAATTATTTTATTTGATTTTATTTAAAGTTATAGTGTACATGTGTAGGATGTGCAGGTTTGTTACATAGCTAAACGTGTGCCATGGTGGTTTGCTGAACCTATCAACTCATCACCTAGGTAGTAAGACCGGCATGCACTAGCTATTTTTCCTCATGCTCTGTCTCTTCCTACACCCCTCGCAACAGGTCCCAGTGTGTATTGTTCCCTTCCCTGTGTCCATGTGTTCTCATTGTTCAGAACATGTGGTGCCTGGTTTTCTGTTCCTGCATTAGCTTTCTGAGGATAATGGCTTCCAGCTCCATCCATGTCTCTGCAAAGGACATGATCTTATTCCTTTTTATGGCTACATAGTATTCCATGGTGTGTGTGTACCATATTTTATTTAGCATACCTATCATTGATGAACATTTGGGTTGATTCCATGCCTTTGCTATTGCGAATAGTGCTGAAATGAACATATGTGTGCATTTAACTTTATAATAGAATGATTTATATTCCTTTGGGGATATACCCAGTAATGTAATTGCTGGGTCAAATGATATTTCTGGTTCTAGGTCTTTGAGGAATTGCCACACTATCTTTCACAATGGTGGAAATAATTTACATTCCCACCAACAATGTAAAAGTGTTCCTATTTCTCCATAGCCTCGCCAGCATCTGTTGTTTGAGTTTTTAATAATCGTCATTCTGACTGGCATGGGATGGTATCCTATCATGAAGGTCTAATATCCAGAGTCTACAAGGAACTTAAATCCACAAAAAATTTCCCATTAAAAAGTGGGCAAAGGACATGAATAGACACTTCTCAAAAGAAGACATTCATATAGCAAAAAAAGTAAAAAAGCTCAACATCACTGATTATTAGAGAAATGCAAAGCAATTCTTAAAAAGTATGTCATTACAGGGCATACTATGTCTACATATGTCTGACTATTATAGGTCATGACATAAAGTATTCAAATGATTTTTACAATATTTTACCATTTTTACTTTTAACACACACAGACACACACACACCCAAACAAATATACACATACATACCCTTCAACAATAAGAAAAATAATGTTGAGAATAGATACTATAAAACATATTGATTGCTTAAGGTCTGGAGTTTGAGGCCAGCCTGGGAAACACAGCAAGAGCCTGTCTCTACAAAGAGTTAAAAAAAAAAAAATAGCCGGGTATGGTGGTGCAAACATATAGGCCTAGCTACTCAAGAGACTGAGGTGGGAGGATTGCCTGAACCCAGGAGGCTGAGGATGCAGTAAGCTTTGATAGTACTCCAGCCTGGGAACAGAGTGAGACCCTATTTCTCAAAAAGCAAAGGACAAAACAAAAGAAAAACAACAACAACACAAAAATCCTCTATGTGTGAGAACAGAGTTTCCCATCCCATCTCCTGGAACATAATTGTTTCAGTAGCACTGTACGTATTTGCTATTCAACAGGGAAATCCCGGTGCCATTTGAGTTCCTTGGGAGGAAGGCTAACAGGAAACACCAGTCCACTGATACAGACAGCCCTGGAAATCACCTAGAAAAAAGCATAAACTTTTGGAAATGTCTTTTATTTTTTGTTTACTCACATTATATATCAGAGGACAAATGATAGAATACTTAATGAATAATTTTCAGGCAACAGGCTACTTCTGGTTTCATTAGTAACCCATGACATGAATACTCAGTGGCCTTGGGCTGTGTGGACTGTCATTATTGTGCTTCTTTGGGGCCATGGGAGCTTTGTTTTTGAGTCTCCTGCATGGAACAGAATCAGATAATCTTGTAAATTCTGAGTGTTTTTATGGCTCTATATGGTCACACCCCCAAGCTGGATGAGGTGAGGAGGAGATAAAATCAATTATTATAAAAATTATCCAGAAGTCTTTTCCTCTTCCACTGAAGGATAGACATATTTACAATAATAAGGAAAGTAGGAAATAATTGTATCCTATTACAAAGTCAATGTCTTTTATCTTAGATGGTCTATGGGAGCCCCTATTTGTATCATTATTGGTCAGAATACCATTCTGAGTGATAATATTACATAAAACATCTGGAAAGGTCAGAAGCATCATTTTGGTAGTAAATAAGATTTTTAAAATGTATTGTGTGGAGTTAACTTGTCCCCTAGGATGTAGCCTTTATACCCTCAGTTTACAATATCATGGTGGATGCTTCCCATAAGCATAATTTCAGTTTACCCCAACAAAGAACCCACGATACTTCTCTGAACCCCTTTCCCGAACAAAGGAGAGCCTGGAGTGCTGGGCTGAGAAGCAGCACAACAAGCTGTGTCTCTACACGTATACTATAGAGTGATGCTGAAAACCAAGCAGACAATGCAAAGAAAAATTTTATTTTGAAAAAAATTAAAGTAGAATAAAGGTGCAAAGTTGAAAGGACTCATCTGGTTATCACATAAGAGCAAGAAAATCAGAGTAACAACGAGATCTAAGAAATGAGAATGTTGCTACATTTGCCTTATATGAGACGTACTTCTCTTCAGCTAAGACATGGTGATAGTTATGAAGGATACCAAGATATCCCAGTCTTACAAAATGTACCTGATGGGAGACAAAGACACTGATTATACTAAAATATTTCATTTTTAATGCTTTATTTAGAAAGAGTAAATATAAAGGCTCTCTATATTTTGTGACCTATTTATGTATTAGGCAGTGAGCTAGGGAAATCAGGCTAAGTGCTTCCACAGTAATAATTTAGGGCTTGCATCTAAGAGGAAAGGCAGAGAATTGTAGTGTTTTATCTGAAAATTTTCAAATATTTTTGAGCATCTACTCTGTACTAAACAATCAGGCCTCCAGATTGCTAGTCAGTTGGGGGAAATAGGTTCAAATTTGAAGGGGTAGGATTGGGATGGCCAAGTAAGAAAAATAAACTGAGTTCATTACAGGGCCATATGCAATTAATATCACCTAGATAGTACACAGGCTAGGGTGTGAGGTTATATAGCCTCATTGGGTATATTTGAGTTGTAATCATTAACACTAGGATGCTGAAACAAAGACAGGATCAGAATTGTGGTATATTGAGAATGAAAATAAATTTGAAGACGAGCCAATATTCTTTGTTAAACAAAATCAAGAGGTGTTATGTTAAGTAGTGTCAGCAGCAGACTGTCTCAGATCAGAATCCACAAGTTGAAGAGACAAGCCCATGGTCTGTCTGCTATGATTTATAATAAAGGTTAATAGAAGTGTATGTATAGGTTTATGAATTAAGAAGCAGTGCTTGCTGTTTATTAAAACACTGCTCTATGTGTGGGAGAGCAGAATAAGAAAAATTAAAAATAGAAACAAAAGTTGTACTATCATGTATTCAAAAAAGAATATTATATAATTTTATATGCTAAAGATAAATACGAAGCAGTCTAAGAGTCAAAGTAAATATGGTGAGTGGAGGCGGAGGTGAATCCCATGTCCCTAGTAGTTTTGGATGGGATAGGAACGGAAATCTTAATGAATAGGCAGCATTTGAGTAAAGGTCTGAAGGAGGTGCAGAAACCATACAGATATTTGGGGGTGGGGAAACCACATTTTAGATATTGGGAACTGGAAGAATGAATTGTTCAACCAGGAATAGGCCTGTTGTACTGAAGCATCTGCAAGGAGGACGGCTGTAGAAAGTAAGATCTGAGAGTTAAAAAGGAGGGGCAGATAATGCAAGCTACTCTTAGGGATTAGGCTGTTACTCTAAATGACCTGGGAAGACATGGAAGGGTTTTGACCAGAGGCTTGACATGCTCTGTCCAGAGATCTCTGAATAGATGGTGAGGAGCAGGGACAGTGTAAAGGCAAAGGCAGGGAGATCCAGTAAGAGGTACTGCAATAGTCCAAGTAAGCGATGGGAAGAAGTGGTCAGATTCGTTCACAATACTGCATATGTTCCAGTAACAGCTGAGATGATTTATAGATTATTTTGCTGTAGATTATAACAGAAATAAACCAAGAATGATTTGGTGCCTGCCTGAATAATAACATAGGAAGTGGGGATGTGGAGAAAGATAGGGGGATACGGAACAGAATTTTGTTTTAGTATTGCATAGTTAGTAGGCTATGATAAAATAAACTCACCAGAGGAACCTGCTCATCAAGTGAAGCTGCATTATTTTAAACCTTCTGTAGCAAGGGAGAATCTCACTTGGACAGGGTCTTTGTACTGTCTGAGAAAGGGGACTTTGGAAAAGATTTTATAGGGTTTTTGAATATGGTCTTGAACTACTTACGATGGATCTTTTGAAAGGGCTAGTGGTTGGAAATGAGAAAAGTTTATATAATAATAATTAGAATTGGCATATGTAAAGCTGTGTACTTAATGGAGTTTTAAAGATCCCTACGAATTCTTGGTTTGAGGTTGACATTTTAAAAAGTTTTAGGTGATGAAATGATGGCTGTATGTCTTTAATCAAGACACAGATCCAAGAATAAGCACTCTGGATTCCACTACTACCTGATAAGGCTCTTTTCTTTAAAACCTCAGGCTACTTTTATCTGAGATCTCTTCCAACAGATGAAGTCTCTAGATTTAAAATACTGAAGGAATTTTGAGGGGATGCTCTTTAGGAAAAACTGATTGTACATGTTGGGAAACAGACCGAGTGTATTATGACTCCTTTGTAATAATTACTTATATCACCATATAATAAGTCAGTGTCTAGGAATGCTGAAAATATCTCGTGGTAGCTAGGAATCTTAGTTCATACAGAAAGATCAGAGATGCTATCAAGAGTTGGCTTCACTGTCATTAGGGTCACAGGTAATACTTTAGGCCATGAAAGTTCAGGGGTTTCTGAAAATTTGACTAATACTAGTTGCTAGGTTTTCATTGTTGTTGTTTCTTTTTGTTTCTTTGGAGATGAAATTCACATAACATGAAATTAACCATTTTAAAGTTTACAATTAATGATACTTGATACATCCACAATGTCGTATTATACATTAATTGCTTTGATCTAATTTCGGAACATTTTCATTATCTCCCAACGGGACCTCGCTCTCATAAAGCAGTTATCGCCGACGCTCACTCCCCATCCCCAGTCCCTAGCTACCACTAACATGACTTTTTTTTCTTTTTTTAATTTGCTATGGATTTACTCATTCTAGATATTTTGTGTAAATAGAGTAAAAAAAATGTGACCTTTGGTGACTAGCTTCTTTCATTTTGCATAACTTTTTTTTTTCCCGGAGATGGAGTCTCATTCTGTCGCCAGGCTGGAGTGTAGTGGCGTGATCTCCGCTCAACGCAACCTCCACTTCCCGGGTTCAAGCGATTCTCCTGTCTCAGCCTCCTGAGTAGCTGGGACTACAGGCGCCCACCACCATGCCTGGCTAATTTTTTGAATTTTTAGTAGAGACGGGGTTTCACCGTGTTAACCAGGATGGTCTGAATCTCCTGCCTCGCCCTCCCAAAGTGCTAGAATTACAGGCGTGAGCCACCGCACCCAGCACTGCATAACATTTTTAAGGTTGATCCATGTGGTAGCATGTGTCAGTACTTCATCCTTTTTAAGGCTGAATGACATTCCATTGTAATAACACACATCATTTCATTCATACAGTCATCCATTGACAACTATTTGGGTCCTTTGGATTGTTGTGAATACTGTTGTTATGAACATTTGTGTACAAGTATGGATACCTACTTTCAATGATTTTAGGTGTATACCAGTTAATTTAAATTTCAGAATTAATATTGTCCTTCTACCTTACCTTAATATTAAATGTGATACGGGCAGTGGAGTTTTAAGTAAGAGGAAATATTTTAACAACAGCTTCAGTAATGTGAGTATTTCCATCATTAAACAGATAGTTTGAGCCAAGTAAAAAAAAAGAAAAAAATGTCAGGCAATTATTTTTCTGTTAAAGCTGTGGCTTTCCAATAAGGACAATCTTTGCTCTATCCTGAAAATAAACATACAATAACCTGAACAAATCCATAGCCTATTTTAGGGTAGTTATATAAAATCCATTTGGAGGAAATAAAAAGGATATGAGGATTTTGGCTCCAGTCCTAGTCTCAACTTTAAAGTTTGGTCAATATTGTGTTATAGGTAAGTAGACATATATTAGTCACCTTCTTGGCCCAAATATTTGAAGTTTCCCTATAAATTAAGATCATGACTAGATGATTGATATGGTAACTTGCTTCACTATATAACCACTTTATTATGTATATTTATCCTATAACATCAATTTATATAGCTTAAATATATACAATACAATTTATTTTATAAAAAAATCATGTCTAACTTATCTCTGTTATAGTGGTAAGACAAACAGCTTTGGCTAATCTCTTATGTTAACTGGCATTATTGAAATGGAAGAGAGTACTGTCTTCTCTTGTGATATCGTGTAACTTAATAAAGATTCAGTTAATGATTACTGAGAGAAAGGTATATTACCAACAGTAAATAGATTGCAAACCTCCACAAACTTTTGATTTATATCATAACATATTCTGACTGTCCTGATTGACAAGTATTATAGAACCTAAAAAATGATCAATTTGGAAACAATTATTGTGTGGTATAGCATATTTAAATAATTATATTTATTTTAATATAAGAAATAATTATTGAATTTTATTTATATTAACATAGTTTACTTATATATAATTAACCTGGGAAGATTGAGTTTCTCTTTTGATTTGTCAGATATTGCTTTGTTCTAAATTGGTATATAAAAAGAGCTCTTATAACTTTTAGTTCATTAAAATTTAGAAAATTGCAAATAAAACGAATTAACTTACAAGGTTAAAAATAAAACTTTGTGTTAGCAAATATAGTTTAGGCATAAAAACATCTTAAATATTCTATTTTTCTGCATGTAGGGCTTGAATAGGGAATTTATCAAAGAAGATAAGGTATAAATATGCCATTTTAATCTAAACGCAAAATAGAGCTAAAGGCAATAGTTTTGAAAATATACAGAATTGAGAAGTGATGATCATTAGAAATATATTTTTTTCTAAAATAATTTTTTGTTAGAATGGGTCAGGATTATGACAAAAGTAAAGAAATATAGTACAATAAAGTGTTGTGCTATATGCTGATACTTAATCACAGAGTGATTTAGTCATTAGACAGAAAAAAAATAATTTTACTCCATTTTGATTTTTCTTAAACAATTTATGACAAAGCATACACACCTTGAACTAATGTATACTAATATATCTTTAAATGTATATATTCAATTTGTTATGCACTGAATTGTCTCCCCACTCCCTAAATTCATATATTGAAACTCTAACTCCCAATGTGCCTGTCTTTGAAGTAAGGAAGTAACTAAGGTTAAATGAGGTCATAAGCATAAGCTCTTAATCCAACAGTATCAGTGTCCTCCTTCTAAGAAGAGAAATCAAAGAGTTCTCTCTCTCTCTCTCTTTTACTTTTTTTCTCTTAAACAGGAATTGCTGTGGACAGAATTGGGTCCTCCAAAAATTCATGTTAAAGTCCTAACTCTCAAGGTGGTGGTATTTGAAGATAGTCCATTTAGGAGATAATTAGGTTTAGATGAGGTCATGAGGGTGAAGACTTCATGATGGGGAATCACTGCCCTTATAAATGAAACAGCAGACAACATGCTCACTCAGTCTCTCTCTCTCTGCCGTGTAACAACACAGTGAGAAGGTGGCTGTCAGCAAGCCAGAAGGAAAGCCCTCAGCAGAAACCAAACCCTGCCAGAACCTCAGTCTTGGATTTTCCAGCCTCCAGATGTATGAGGAAACAAAGTCTATTGCTTAAGCTGCCAGTATTTGGTATTTTGTCATGATAGTCTGAGAAGACTAATACACAGATACATAGAAGCCCAAACGAATATGCAACATATACGTACATGCACACGGTCATGCACCACATGACAACATATTGGTCAACAACAGACCACATGTACAATGATGGTACCGTGAGATTAGAATACCATATTTTTACTGTACCTTTTCTATGTTTAGATAGACTATTATTTATCATTGTGTTACAATTCACTATAGTGTTCAGTATAGTGACATATTGTTCAGGTTTATAGCCTACAAGCAATAAGCTATTCCATATAACCTAGGTGTGTAGTAGGCTATACCACCTAGGTTTGTGTAAGCACACGTTATGATGTTCACACAACTACAAAATCACCCAAGGACCCATTTCTCAGAATATACCCTAATCATTAAATAAGTATATATACACATACACATAAATATATGATATATGTAAAGCTTTTAACTTTAGTCTTAGAACATAATTAACTTTATCAGCACACCAAATGATACAGTGTATATGTTATATCGAATTTACCATTTTAATAACCATTCTCTTGATAAAAAATTGGGCTGGTAATAGTCAAAATCTTGTGTTTTTAGTAACTATTCTATAGAGTTTTGATTTAACTACTTATATCAATTACCACCTTTAAGTCATGAAAAATTAAACTTAAGTCATGTATTAGCTAAAATACTGTACTAACTTAATTTTTTATGTTGGTTTCTTAACTAAATTAAATCATCCCAATTGATTCACAGATTTAATTAGCATCAGGAAATTAATATGAACTCTTCTAATATAATTTATAAATTTCTATATTTATAAACCAGATTTTTAAAGAGTCTTGAATTAATATCTAAAACTGTCTAGTTTTTTTTTTTATTCAGTAGTTAAGAACAAAGGTCATTACTTAAACTCTTAGTTAAATATTTTCTGCATTACCATTTTCTGATTTTAAAAAAATTAGCATTCTAAAACGTTAGTTATCTCCCTCTTCAGAGAAAGAGAAGACTTATATATAGAAAAACACATCTTATCCCATATAATCAAAAGAGAGAGTTTCTATAGCTGGTCGTAATAATTCAGGCTCTTGACTATTCCAAGTCCTACAAATAATAAGATGGCCCTTATTAATTCCTAACATATGGAAAATAAAAACAGTAATCTCAGAAACTTAAAGTGATCTACCTTTTGGCAGTGGGACAGTGTAGCATCTCAAAATCTTACAATTTTTCTTTTTTATCCTGAAGTTTTTCTCAAAAGAATAATCTCACTCATTTCAAAATTTTCCCAAACTGCCCAGGACAATTCCAAATTGTCTTTGGTTAAATTAAGCAAATTAAGGAAATAGACACACATGAAAACTAGGAAGAACCAAATGTGCTTGGACTAAAGGGGGTGCAAATGATAGAACCTGAGAAGACCCTAGGAAAACTGAATCTGCGTCTTCAGAGCTAGGCAAAAGACCTGTGGTCACCAGCTTCTGGGCAGATGAACCACAGCTCTGGGTTCTCTCCACATGAGAGAATACAAAGCAGTTCTCAAAAATTCAAAGACTGAGAAGAGTCTTTATAGTGCAAAAATAACCCAAGGCAGAGTTTGTTCAATGAAAATGACTTCTGAAGTTATCACCTCTCAATGACAGCTTGAGAAATGTGTTTACTCAACCATCCTCTGTCTGTGAACTTCCCTTTTAGTTTCACAACGGAAAGAGAGGGGATAGAGGTGAACTCATAGTTGTTGGCAACAAAGCAGATTGCCGACAATAAAATAAATTTGTTTAAATAATTAAAGGATTCTCTAAAAATTTTCCTTATTCCTAGAAGACAAAATAAGAAGCAGAGATAGGATGAGAAAAAAAGAAACAAAACCAAACAGATTTCTGGGGCAAATTGGAGGTCCATACACTAAATCTAAATTGTGTGTGCATTTTCCTAGTCCTCTTGTAAAATATACAAGTATGGCACTTTAAGGAAAGTAGCAATTTTATTTATTTATTTATTTATATTCATTTTATTTATTTATGTATTTATTTTTTGAGACAGAGTCTCGCTCTGTCACCCAGGCTGGAGTGCAGTGGCATGATGTCCGCTCACTGCAAGTTTCGCCTCCTGGGTTCACGCCAGTCTCCTGCCTCAGCCTCCTGAGTAGCTGGGACTACAGGAGCCTGCCACCATACCCTGCTAACTTTTCGTATTTTTAGTAGATACGGGGTTTCATCATGTTAACCAGGATGGTCTTTCGATCTCCTAACCTCATGATCCATCCACCTCGGCCTCCCAAAGTTCTGGGATTACAGTCGTGAGCCACCGTGCCTGGACAAGGAAAGTATCAATTTTATAGCAGAGTGCCCTCCACCAAGGGAAAAAGGGTCTTTAGCATCAAAGATCTATGTCTAAAATACTTCTGTTGAAGTACAACTGCTAAATTACTCTTATATAACCAATAAAATTAGGAGGTATTTATTCTATAAATATGCAGTACTTAGATAATATATATCTAAGATACCTACAAGCATTAGAAAAAAATATATAAGGAATACATTTCACCTGAATAAGCTTTAGGTAAAAATAAAAATGTGTGATTAGGATATCCTCTGTCATGTTCCATAAATTAGCCTAACCTCCCTGAACAAGGAACTATTTGTGTATCAAGGCAGTACAATTACCTTTCATTGAGTACATACTATGTCCTTGACGCTAACATCACTATAAACATGAACATTGTCATACCACTGTGAGGAAGACATTACCCTCATTTTAAACCCAAAGAAACAGAGACCCCCCCAAAAAAATTACTTTGCCAGAGCCATAAAACTTGTCAGATTGGGGATCAAAACTCAGGTCTGTTTGGCTCCAAACCCTGTGTTCTTTCCACACCAAAACACCTATTAGAAGATTGAAGATGATTCATGATGTATTCTACCTCATATATATATATTTTTTTTTTGTAGAACACTTACAGACGTCTCTCCATCCCACTTTTTTTATATCTCAGTAAAAATAAGGCCTTACCTTTAATATCTAAGCTGTTAATATCCTTCACTAAATATTTTTTCATGATGTAGCTGTTTATACTGTTATAGCTGTTTCTACTAGCACCACTATCAAACTTAGCTGCCTCAATCTTTATGTCTCTCTTCTGAAATATTTACTGCTTTCCGTTTCTCCTAGTCTTTGAGCTGGCATTTCCAGACAGCCTGACGAAGCTGACCAAAATATATTTTTAAAAATCAACAATTACTGAAGAGAAACAAAGTAACAAGATAATTTTTTTATAGAGATACATCAATCATGACATTTCCAAGTACTTCTGATGGGGTGCAGGGTTTTTCTTTGATACCATAGGCTCTTGTGAAAATTTCTGTCATATTACACAGTATTTTGTTCCAAACCTTGTGCTCTATTGTAATTTTTGTTGTCTTGTTCTTCCTCCTCTTCTAGACTATAGAATTTGTGAATTAATTCTTATTCATCAAACCTCTATTACTTCAACATCTGCCCTCTTTACCATGTGACATTTCAAGATAAGAGAAGAACAGAAGGCACACACATACTTCTTAATCACCTTGGACCAGAATTGACACACATCACTTCTGCTTTTAGTTTCTTAGTGAAAAGTAGTTCATGGCTCTGTGTTGCAAGGATCTTCTGAAAGATACAGTTCTAAACTGGACAACTGCTTCTCAAAAAAATCTGTACTCTGTGGCAGGGGACCCAGATCTTTGGTAGATAGCTTGGTACTTTTACTAAGGTCTGCCTCTCTGGCCATCAACTACCCAATGCACCCTTCTTCCCAAGCATAGAACATATTCATTGTCATGTTAGTCCCCTGCACCCTAAAAGGAGGAAATATCTAATGAGATTTGAAACTCATCAGAAAGACTGAACCTCTGGGTAATCACAGTCCTATCATTAAGTCAGATATAACTCTTTGTCATTTGCTAAACTATAAATGTAAAGACAAATTGCCTGTTTATTCATTATCCAATGTACAATGCAGAAAACAGGGACAGGATAACTAAATTGAAAACTCCCATTTGTAAAATAAAAGAGGAATAGACACATAACAAGTTCAAGGCACATAAAAATTCATTAGTCTATAGAATAACAGGATCCTTTAGAACTGGACTGTAAGGAAGCCCTGTTCCGTGGTAGGGAACATTTCTTGATAAGATAGCCATACTGTTCTCTGGGAAACACATTGTTACTAGTTGTTCTCTGATTCACTGTCTCCACGTGCCTTCCTCTTCCATTATCTTCCATGGCATGTCTGAAATTTTCTCAGCCTATTCTATGCCCATGCAAATTTAGAGGTTTAGGGGTTATTTTAGGAATTGAATGTCAGAGACATTTTAAATCTAAACTGTGGTTTCCTTAGCAATACAATTCCTTCCAAAATTTAACACTTTCAACTATGTGCTTACAGTCAACTTTGTGAAGCCAGTAATCATTAAAAATTGTTTCCTAGGTCGGGTGTGGTGGGTCACGCCTATAATCCCAGCACTTTGGGAGGCCGAGGCAGGCGGATCACGAGGTCAGGAGATCGAGATCATCCTGGCTAACACAGTGAAACCCTGTCTCTACTGAAAATACAAAAAAATTAGCTGGGCCTAGTAGTGGGCACCTGTAGTCCCAGCTACTCAGGAGGCTGAGAGGCAGGAGAATGGCGCAGACCCAGGAGGTAGAGCTTGCAGTGAGCCAAGATCATGCCACTGCCCTCCAGCCTGGTGGACTGAGCGAGACTCCTCTCAAAAAAAAAAAAAAAAAAAAGTTTCCTAAATACGTTTCTCCAATCTGCTTTATTTCTTGACTTTTTCATCCCCATATCTTTCTCTTTAAACTTAATAGTACCTATCTTGAAGTAATCTGAAACAATGGATGAAAGTGGAATGTACCACACTTAACATAGCTTTTGCAACAAACTGAGACACTTTGAATGTAGTGAGTCTTTGTCAGTCTTTCGAGAATGTTGCTATTTGAGGGTTCAGAAGCAGCAAACTTTTCCAAGGCCCTTGATCTCCAGACTTTCTTGATTTTCCTTTATCTCAACTTGAAAATATTCCAAACTTTGCTTGAGTTTATTTCTTTTTTAAAATACTACGAGAAGCCAGTAGTAGCCTCTAACATTCTGGCTTAATCTATTTACCCTAGAGCCATAGAACCAGTAGGCATGTTATTTCACCAAATATTTTGCTAGAGTAAAACAGAACTCTAAAGCTTTCCAAAATGCTTTATCTGCTTCCTTGATGTCTACTATCTAGCTGCTAAGCCAATAACATATATCTTAGGCTGCTGTTGAGGCAGCATCCTTCCTCAAATTATAGTTAGGCTATTAAGAGTAATGAAAACTGATATGATAATTTCTAAATCCAAAGGCTTAACACAATAAACATTTTTTTCTTATGTAGTTGAAATTTTTAACAAAGCAATAGGCTCTGCTTCATGTAATCATTCAGTGACCAAGAGAGGTGGCAGCTCTACTGTCCACCTTTGAAGATAATACCTTTGGAAGTTGACAATGATACTGACTTTAGGCTGACAGAGAGAAAGAGATGAGATTGAGAGGAAATCATGTGTGTTTCTTAAACAGCTAAGCCTAGATGTAACACGTATCACTTACACTGATATCCTGCTGAAAAGAAATCATAATATTCATTTGATCCCACCTTGAGGGAAGGGGTGTCAGCTCTTATTTGGGCAGTTAAATCCTACAATATAGCCATGCTATAGAAAAGTATCATGAGTCTTTGGTCGGTTAGACATCTCTGCTCCAAGAACAATTAGATTTATTGTCAGCTTAAGGTGCTAATTTATCTCATTTAATTCTTACAATAAACTTTAATATAGGAATAATAAATTTTACTTCCCCTGTTTAATTAAATGGAGGCTTAGAAATATTGTTATTAACTGTAGTAAAATGAAAGCTATTGGGGTCAAGCTCTTTAACACTGGTTTTCTGATTTGCATTTTTTTGTTTTGTCTTTAACATCTTAAGGGGGGTGTCCGTTTCAATTGTTTAAAGTAGTAGTGTTTAGGCATTTTTGTTAATGTCTGGATAATTAGGAAAATTCTCCGGATTTTCACAACCACAGTTACGACTCACATATATTGATGAGTGCCTACATTATTCCAGGTACTATATCAGTGATAACCCTGGAGGTATTTGTCAGTAGATACAACTTCTCTTAAGATACGAAACCCAGATACATGACTCTGAAAGTAGTGAGCTCCACTGAAGAAGGTCAGCTAAACCAGAGATATCTGTTTCTGTTCTCAGGAGATTTATCCAAGTCTTGGCATCTTCTCATTTATCACAGGAGCTAAGCCTTTCCATCTTGGAGTTCTATTGACAAGAGTTTCATTTTAGATCCCCCTGCATAGCTGAGACAGTCTGTACTTTGCAAAACATTACTAAAATAGATCGGGCATAGTGGCTCATACCTGTCATCTTAGCACTTTGGGAGGCCAAAGCGAGCGGATCGCCTGATGTCAGGGGTTCAAGACCAGCCTGGCCAACATGTCGAAACTCTGTGTCTACCAACAAAAAGAAAATACAAAAATGAGCCAGGCATGGTGGTATATGCCTGTAATCCAAGCTACTCGGGAGGCTGAGACAGGAGAATCACTTGAACCCGGGAGGCAGAAGTTCCAGTGAGCCGAGGTCACACCACTGCACTCCAGCCTGGGTGACAGAGTGAGACTCTGTCTCAAAAACAAACAAACAAACAAACAAAACAACTTAGGAATAAAAATAGAAATAAACACAAGTGAATAGACAATAATAGTTGATCATGCAAGTATCTAATTATATTTCCTATTATATCTCAGATTGCTTCCAATGCCCATGAACATGTACATGGACATGTTCATATTGTACATGAACTCCAAGGAGAAAGGACAGATTTCCTTTCAGATCCCTCACTTCCTAGCATGAGATTATTTCCCAGGACTAGTGATATGTTGGCACTAACCAGCATGGACTACACCCCCAATACTTCTGATGAGTGATTTTTATTCTTTCACAGTCTTGAACACAAAAGGGGAAGAGAAAGAGAGAGAGAGAGAAATGGAGGCAGAGAGAGAGAGATTCAAGTTTTATTCTACTCAGGCTCTCCTGTTCTTCATAGTCATGAAGACCACTACTTGCTCAAAGATTTGGCTCTCAGCACAAGTTTTCCCTACAGCTTAGACAAAACTTCTTGTACCCATGGTACAGGGCTATGTTCTGATGGCCTATTAATACCACCACAGCTTAATACAATAAACACAAACACAGATATTTGTTTTAGGGAATTATCTGTTCACAATTTTATATTCATCTTCCCAGTAATTTACTCTTTTATTCACTCATGCATTAACTAACTCATATACTCATTCACCCATATACAAAAAGGTCACCCTGTGTAAGTTACTATGTTGGGTATTTAGCACAGAGTGATGATCAGAACAAAAGAGAAACAGCATATTGACTAACAGTGTAATCAGCACCAGTTTCCTGGAAGAGATAACTTATGAACTGAGGAGCCCTAGCAAATAAAGAAAGGGGATGTATTCCAAGGCAAGAGGGCAACAATTATGGAGAAAGAGGAAGGTGAAACAGAAGCGTATACTCATTCAAATGAACAAGTTTCCAAAACCTAGAAAGAATTTTGGTTTTATCCTGACAGCAACTGGGAACATGGAAAAATGTCAGTCTTCCCTATTAGGTATCTATTAAAGCATATTGGGGGCATTTAGAAGGTTTTTCTGTATTAAGGTTCAACTCACATACTAGAAATATATAGACTGGTGAATAAAAGAGCAGTCTATTAGAGGTAAATGGTTTAATGGAATCGATCATACATTCATGACCAAGACTCATGAGTGTAGTATTTTCTAGTAGAAAATCATTAATTCCACTGGCACCAGACCATTAATCATAATATATTCTTTTGTTAAATTCTGGTGTTCTTGAACAGGTAATTTATAGGTCAAGTCTCGTAAATGCTTGGTTTAGTATAACTGAGGCATTGCTGAAAGATGTACTGCTTATATCTGTAGTTCCCTAACAAGCTTAAATATGATGACTAGACATCAGTCATAATTCAAATGGATTTCAATCCTGGCTGGCTCTTAGATAAACAAATAGCCACATAGTGGCAGACTTAGCTTACCCTTTTTTTGTACGTAGCAGCTGGCCTTTGGGAATCTATAAATGACCAAACTTTGTGTAGCATAAAAAACCGGGATCAGGGTAAAATAAAGCAGAGAGGGGAAGAAACTAAACATAAAAGCAGCAAGAACCCATGGCCTTATAATAAGCCAATGCTCTCAAATAATAAATGTTAATATATTAAAAGAGGAAGAGCTACATACATACTTGCAATATTTTCTAAGTTTCCTGCATCCTCTCACCTCAGTCTTGACTTTGCTATATATGGTATGTAAGAAAGCTAAACAGTCCTACCTGAGATAGATTTGGAAGAAAATAAACCCACATTTTTTCTGCAGATAGAAAAAAAAGAATTGTATTTGAGAAAGAGGTACGAATAAATAGAAAAAATATAATACAATATTGTATTAGTGCTCTAGGGCTGCCATCACAAAGTACCACAAACTAGGTAACTTAGAACAACAGTAATTTATTTTCTGACAGTTCTGGAGGCTACAAGTCTGAGATCAAAGTGTTCTCAGGGCTGGTTCTTTTGGAGGGCTGCTAGGAAGAATCTGTTCCATATCTCTCCCCAGGCTTCTGTTGGTTTGCTGTTAATCTTTGGGGCATTTCTTGGCTTGTTCAAGCACCACCATCATCTCTACCTTCATCCTCATATGATGTTCTCCCTGTGTCCCTAATGAATTCATTTTTACTCAATTACATCTGTATAGACCCTATCTACTAACAAGTCACTTTCTGAGGTACTGGGCATTAGGATTTCAACACATGAGTTTTGGGGAGGCAGAATTCAATGTAAAATAAATTTGAGAATCCTATATATTAACTCAATAGGGCTAGGGTATAGAATGGTTTTGGGGTGAAAGTTTGTGTTAGTCTGTTTTCACACAGCTATAAAGAAATATCTGAGACTGGATAATTTACAAAGAAAGGAGGTTTAATTGACTCACAGTTTCACATGGCTGGGGAGGCCTCAGGAAACTTACAATTATAGCAGAAGGTGAAGGGGAAGCAAGGCATGTCTTACATGGTGGCAGACGAGAGAGAGAGTGAACAGGAGAAACTGCCAAACACGTTTAAAGCATCAAATCTCATTATAACTCACTCACTATCACAAAAACAGCCTGGGGCAAACCACCCCCATGATCCAGTCACCTCCCACCAGGTTCTTCCCTGGACACATGGAGATTACAATTTGAGATGAGATTAGGGTGAGGTCACAGAGCCAAACCATATAAGAGCTAGATGATGCAGGGCCTTTGTATGCAATGCAAAGGATAAATGTTACTGATTGCTCTCAAACTAGAGTGTGGTTTCTAGTGATATGTGACAAGGTTCTATGCTTAAACTATTCTGGTCCCTAGCTTAGTAACAATGTTAAATCTTTTATAAGCTGAATAGGACAGCCCTATGAAACAGATACTTTATCCCCACTTTATGAATGAAGTAGTAGAGGCAACTGGAGGTTTAGTAACTACCAAAGCAATTAGACTAGAAAGACACAGAGTCAGAACTTTAACTCAGGTAGCCTTATTTCGAGAACCCATGCTCTCACCTTCCATTGTATATTGTCCTTAATATGCTGTTCTACCTCCCTTTCCTTCAGTCCATTTCTCGAATGACCCTCTTTAAACCTTGGTGCTTTGAGGTTTAAATGAACTTACGACAAAGTGGTTAATCTAGTCTTAATGGATTGTTCATATTATTGTTACAATGAAGACAAAGAAGGGAAAATAGAGGAAGAAAATGAGAGGCCAGTATATTTGAGGATCATGGGGATAAACCTTGGTGCAGTGGGTAAATGCTTCATAGAAACTTGATTGGGTAGAAGGAACATTCTGATAGTATCAAATATGCCCTATGACTACTCAATAGATGAGTATAACCTGGAAAATTGATTAGTGCAGAGGATATGTGGAAGGTTCTCCCCTAGAATAAATGTCAAGGAATAATTTCTTCAAAGTCTCTTATTTTGTCCTGTAAAATATATTCGCAGAGCAGACAGCAAAAGAAAACATTCATGCGGCTAACAAACATACGAAAAAAGCTCAACATCACTGATCATTAGAGAAATGCAAATCAAAACCAGGAAGACCATCTCAGGTCAGTCAGAATGGTGATTATTAAAAAGTCAAGAAACAATGTATGCTGGCAAGTTTGCAGAGAAATAAAAATGTTTTTACACTGTTGGTGGGAATGTAAATTACCTCAACCATTATGGAAGATGGCGTGACCATTCCTCAAAGATCTAGAACCAGAAATACCATTTGACCCAGCAATCCCATTACTGGGTATATACCCAAAGGAATATGAATAATTCTACTAGAAAGATCCATTAACATGTATGTTCACTGAAGCACTATTCACAATAGCAATGACATGGAATCAACCCAAATGCCCATCAATGATAGGCTGGATAAAGAAAATGTGGTACATATATACCACAGAATACTATGCAGTCATAAAAAGGAATGAGATCATGTCATTTGCAGGTACATGGATGGAGCTGGAAGCCATTATCCTCAGCAAACTAACAGGAACAGAAAACCAAACACCTCATGTTCTCACTTGTAAGTGGGAGCTGAACAATGAGAACACATGGACACAGCAAAGATAACAACACACACTGGGGTCTGTTGGGGGGTAGGGTGGGGGGACGGAGAGCGTAGGGAAAAATACAGAATGCATGCTGGGCTTAATACCTAGGTGATGGGTTGATATGGGCAGCAAGCCATCATGGCACACATTTACCTATTTAAGAAACCTGCACATCCTGCACATGTACCCCAGAACTTAAAATTAACTACTACAAAAAGAGTTGAAGATCTACTCTCAGCCCCATTACTCCCAAATCCTGATTAAGAAAAATAAATCCTTCACCTCCTTTATCATGGAAAGGAAGATGTTGATCTCTCTCCCTCAGGTCTGCATCTGAGGTGGTTTCTGTAGCATGTCTTTCCAAACAATACCCCCAGGGACCAGCAGCAGCAGCAGCAGTCTCTTTGAAACCCAAAAGTAAATATCATTTGTGTGTTGAGCTGATTGAAGGATTGTTGCTAAATGTTCTCCATTGTTATTGATGAACAAGAAAAACAAAAAGTAATGTGAAAATGTGTCTGCCCACCTCATATTTCCCTATTTCCCTTTTGTATGGAGAGAAGATCAGGATACTTTTGTTATTTTTTTCCATAATCTCCATGCATTCAATGAAGCTCCTTCCTTTGATACTTCCTGTGTCCTGTGGGCTGCCTCCCTTTACAGATACAACCTTAGACCCAGAATTCTCAGATTAACCACGTCTTATTTACATTATGCTAATTATAACACTATTCCAATGGACACACTCTAATAGTCAAATAAGCATGCGACTGCAATGACCTACTGTCCTTTCATCTTCCATATGTACAAAGTCCTTAAAAGATATTTCCCCAAACACAGCACAATTTCACTTTCAGAAGCAGCATCTTAGCAAAAGTTTAGCCCTAATTTCATGTGAGAACTCTCCTCTTTCCTAACCCTGTCAACCTCCACTCTGACTAGCATCCAGATTAATAGTTATTTAACTACTGAACAATTATGACAGGTGATTAATTAATCTCAAGGAGCAGCCACTTGTGTTGCTATTAATCAGCCCATCACAGGACAGAAGGAGAAGGAAAGCAATCTGTATTTGTTATAAAATGGGCTAGGCAGGCATTACTCAGGCAATAAGAAAAGGTCATTGTAGAGCTGAAAGCACGATGAGCGGGTTTTGTGAGATTGATGAGAGAGAATTATTTTCTGTATATATTACTGGGGGAAAAAAAAAGTCTGTTCCACACAGCATGTTGAAAGAAACACAATGCAGAGAGAACAGATTTCTCCAGATGTGCAGAGTAGTTAAATCTTAACCCACAGGTAAAAACTGAGATTTCTATGTTGCAATGTAAGGTGAGGTGTTGACTATTGCCTCATCAATTCTGAAAATATTATAATGACTAGAATTGTTGCAATTGAAAATTAAATACTGCATTTATTTATACGTAGTGATCCATGCCAGCAACTCACAAGTCAGCCTCCATTTTTCTTTACCCTCATTCAATAAAAGCTACCCTCAACCAGCCCCTTTAACACCAATGAAACCTGCTCTGCTCTATTGTTACTACCACCATTACAATTTCAGACCTCATCACTCTTGTTTGGATTACTGAAATAACTTTTTCTTCACTATTTTTTGTGTGCTATACTGAAGTCTTGGTGTTTTGATTTGTGTTTTTTCCTAAAATAAAAATTGCATAGTGGTATCTTTCTGATTAAACCCATAACGAAGATCCTGTCAAAGTTCTTGGAATGGCTTGTAAACTTCTTCCTCAGCACACAGAATGATTAAGAATATTGCCATGAAATCAGACAACTTAACTTGAATGCTAGTACTGTTTCTTACTAGCTGTTTGATCTTGGGCAAGTCCTAACCTTCAGTGTATTATAAAAATAGGAATAATAACTCTATCTCCCTCAGAAGGAGCATGTGAATTTTAAATGTATTCATTCACATAAAGTGCTTAGAATAGTCTCTGGAATACAATATGTCCTTGATAAATATTAGCTATTATTATTTATAGCCATGTAGCTGCCCCATTTTTCTAATAAATTAAATGAATTCTCACTTCACCCTTCTGATTCCAGGAAAAAGCTCTCATATGCACATCCGCTCTTCTGGCCCATTTAAGTCATGAACAGACTATTATCTTCAATGTTCAGCTTTAGAAGTTCATTGACCTTCTCTAAGACACCTTTTTGACTCTTCCTTGCCCTCTGGAAATGACCTCCCTCACCAGTTTGTCTCCTTCTTGTGTCCCACTGTTAGCTTTCTTTCAATCACCTGTAATAATTGATTACATTTAACATCCCTGCTACTAGAAATCAAATTCTACGGATTAAGGAATGTTTATTTCCATCTACATTGACCAGCACAATGCCTCACATGCAGCAGGAATTTGACTAATATTTTTGAATGAATGAATGAATTAGTGAATGAATGAATGACTATTACAGCATAAATTGGACCAGCAAATAGAGGTAATGGCCCCATCAGATAAAATATCCAGTGAAATAATCATGCCTTGACAAACTGAAGATAAAACAGAGTTGATGCACTGACTGCTCCACAAGCTTAAATGGGCATTAACTCTCTGGGGCATTGCTGTAATTGGACCTTGGAGAGGATAGTCTGGATTGGAATAATTAGCGACTCAAGGCAAACCTTTTGAATCACACTGTCTATTAAAATTACCATCATGTGGAGAAAGCGATTAAAAAAATAAAACTAAATAGATGAGGTTTCCTCCTAGCAAATTGTCAGACGATGTTGCTGATTGCCAGATTGCCTCTTCATGAGGCTCTTCTGCGGCACCAGGGAATTACCAATGATTTACAGCAGGAGTGTCTTAAGTTTTTCATTTAACCTAAAGTACAGAGTCTACTCTGTAGAAATATGTCATTAAAAAAATATTTGAGTCCCAGCCTTATCTCTCCTCCTTTTGCAAAGCCCCTCCTCAGTTGATAGCAACACCTGTGTTGGGGGAAGGAGCTTGTACGCCTTATTTTCCATAATAATCATAATTTATACAGCAAACACTTGGGGTGTCACAAGCACAAGCTTATGACTTCAGGTGGGCAATAAACAGCAGGGGCAGATGAACTTTATATAAAAAAGATGCTACTTTCACGTGGTTCAATTTACCCCTCCCTGCGTGGATGGGTGTAACTACACCAGAATCGGTTTTTGCAAAGCACCTGAGGAGGTACTTAAACTTTATTGTACTCTGTGCTCATTACCAGAGTAGTTAATCAGGTGCAAACTAGGGCAAAGGCCTTTGGGTTTGTTCCCACTGGGAGGATTCTGTCGTAAAGTGTTCCCAAGCTGAATCCTATTTCTGACTGTATAAAATATTAAAAATTAATAGCAAAATAGGCCTTTTTTGTTAATAGTGATGATCCCACAGAAATAGACAAGACATTAGATCAGTTATTTTCCTATGTGAAGACTATTTCATTGAAGATCTCATGTAAACCACTGAACCCAAACAGTAAGAAAGGTAATAAGAGAATGAACAGAGAAAAAACAAAAAGACAAAAATCTCTGAAATAAATATAAGAAAGTTCTCATAGCAAGCTAGGAGGTCATGACATATTCTTCCTGCTCAGCCACTGCTACAAAGTATGGAAAGAAGATTGGTTTTTGTGTCTGCAGATACAATTTCAGTTTAGTTTCACCAATTTTGTAACCTTGGGTTAATAACTTAGCCTCTCTGTGCATCAGTTATCTTTCTATAACATGCGTATAATAAAACTCACCCCATAAGGGCTATCACACACCTCAAATGCGATCATGTGAAACTTGTACTGTAAATCTTCTGAGTATCATTCTCATCTCCTGTTTAGATTTGGCAGAGCTGATTTGGACTTGGTTGCATTTGTCATCCTAAGAATGGAGTCCAGCTTTGTCATGGTATGTTTAATAGGAACACAGAATCTAGATGAATAATTGCCACTGCTATACTTCAAACACACTTCAACCCAATGGTTTGGAGGAATTTTTCTCCCTTATAGTTTTATTAGAAAACAGCTAGCACTCCCAACCATGTCAACCAGCAGTAACAATCAGATCACTTGAGATTACCAGTCATTATCTGCCCTCTATTTCTCCCTCTCCCACATATATAAGTGGCCCCTGATAAATGTTGCTCTGAAACAAACAAACAAACAAACAAACAAATCCTTTAAAAATTACTCTGTGTCAGGTACCCTCATACATGTGACTTAACCCTTACAACAACCATGTGACTTAGGTATGATTGAAACTATAAAGAAACAGGTTTAAAGAAAGTGAGAGATCAAAGTCACAAAACTAGTACTCAGTGATCTAGAATGTAAATACAGACCTTATTAACATGCATTAGCTTTCCATAATACTGTTTGAAGAAAAACCTAATACAGTCGTTACCCATAAGGAAATCAGAAGGAAATAATTATGGAAAATAAAACACACTTGAATAGGAAAAACATTGAACTACCTAGAAATGGAATAATTGGGTTTTAAAGTAAGCCATTGGTTGTACTTTGTACTTGAGATAGTACCAGTATTGAGTGTCTATTCCACATGCAGCCTACCCTGTGGAAGGGATATTGATATTCCTATTTTACAACTGGATAAACAGATACCCAGAGGATTAGGCAACTTCCTTTGGCACTCATCCAGTAAATGGTGGCACAGAGTGTTATACTCAAAACTGTCTATATTGGAGGTCATGTGTCTATTCACTACAATAAGCTGCAAGTTGTTAGAAAAATGAGAGCCTCAATTCACTATGAATTTTCCTAATTTAGGGTAGTTTATATTTTTTTGAATGGGAGATGAGACAAATGTTAGCTGATATAATGATCTGTGGCCCCACTCAAAATCATGGCACACAGGGTAAGGACAAAAAAAAAGAGGATTCGTGTTATTGAATCATGAACTCATGGAGTTAGCAGCTGAATGCCATTGAGGATGCAACACCTTGATATGGGATAAACCTGTTTGACAATTGGCACGTTTGTCTGATTCTTGGCACTGATATAATATGAACAGGTGTGAAGTAAACAACTCCAACTTCATCTTAAATTTCTAACATCAAATATTCAGAGCTCCCCTAGTACTGTGAAATCTCCCTACATCTCTTCCATTTACACTCCCAGGCAGGTGCCAGGGTCTGTAACAATCAACTGCTAGCAACTAAGATTTCTAAGTGCCACTTCATAGACTATGAAAAGGCAATTAGAACTCAAGATTTCAACCCTTTTTATGCCATGGAACCCTTTGTCAATCTTGAGATGCCCATGAACCCTTTCTCAGAAAAATAATTGTAAATGTCTTCAAATGAATAAAATACAATACAATAATCAATTCAAATATATTTTTCCAAATATTTTAGAAAATTATTAAGAGTAATATATGTTCTTATTTTTCCTTAAATATCAAAATATGGCAGCAGATCCATAACATAATTTTAGAAGTGATGATAGTAAATATTTCAATATACCTGCAGTATCTAATGTAATATGAAAATGCCTGCAATATTTCTGTTAGTAACAAAGTCATTCATTGGTACTATGAAGATCAGTGTTTATTACTTATATTGTCTATATTTATAATTAAAGGAAATGCTAAAAAATTTTAGTTGGTATTAGTGAAAGTACAAATGTAAATTTGTTTTCTGTGACAGTTTACAAACACTGAATTCTAACCACAGGCTCCCCGGTGGTCTAAAAATCTCTAGTTTTTCCTATTTGCTTGGAAGGCATTTCACATACATTATCTCTAATCCTTATAATATGATATAAGATAGGATAGGATTAAATAAACTTAATTTTGCAGTTGAAGATGTTGCATCTCAAAGAAATTACATGTGTGATGAGGCTGGCATTCCAACTAAACATCTTCCCATCCCACTCTACTTCCCACTCTACCATCAAGCCCTACCCTGCCCCACCTCCCATCATTCTATGCCATCTGAATCCTTCTATACCTAAAATCCTTTGGCAGTAATATTAGGAACACCTGAGATTTCACTTCGAAGGCAGTCTCATAAGCCTATGAGGACCATATTATATTTGGATTCATGTCAAAGAAAAGACTTGAATGAAGAAGGCTTTATGACAGGAAGGGGTTAACCCTCGAGAGAAAGTTGGTGTGGGAGAGCTAACAGCTACTTACTACTCACAGAAATGACAGAGTGAATTTGCCACAGAAGAAAGAACCCAGCCCACCAGAATTACAGAATAATCTGGGGAAGTCTTGCTGAGAGGGGGAAACACTATCAAAAAATTATGTGAGCCAGACACGGTGCCTTACTCCTGTAATCCCAGCACTTTGGGAGGCCGTGGTGGGCTGATCACATGAGCCTAGGAGTTGGAGGCCAGCCTGGGCAACATGGCAAAACTCCATCTCTACTAAAAATAAAAAATAGGAAGGCATAGTGGCACATACCTGTAGTTCCAGCTACTCAGGAGGCTGAGGTGGGACAATCGCTTGAGCCATGAAGGTGGACGTTGCAGTGAGCAGAGATCCCACCACTGCACTCCAGCTGGGGTGACAGAGTGAGACCCTCTCTCCCACTCTCTCTCTCTCTCTCTCTCTCTCTCTCTCTCTATATATATATATATATATATATATGGATACTGAAAAAATATTAATAAGGATTTCTTTTCTCATCATTATTTGAAAATAAGCTTTAAAAATTGTAATAGTCCCAGAAGATCTTATATGCAGATACTCTGACCCTATGGAATGGTTGGCTCTGAGCAGAGATACAGCTGGCTCTGGGGTCAGACCTTCCACTAATCTAGGTTTTTCACATACTAGTCGTATTACCTTGGACAGATTGTTTAATCCTTGACTACAATTTTCTCACCAGGAAAGTGAGGATGCCAAGAGTTCTCATGATACAGGTGATGGTGATGGTGTGCATGTGTGTATATGTGTGAATCAAATAAGTTAATATGTTAATAGATATATTTTTATATCTCGGTTTCTTCACCTTTAAAATGATCATTCATATGTACCTTGTAGAATTGTCATAAAGATTATATAATTATAACGCCCTTAGGACAGTGCCTAACTTACAAAAAGAACACTATGTTTTCGATTATTTTTAAAGTTAATAGGCTTAAATTGGCTGTGTGATCTTGACCTTGAATATTCAAATTCTGTGAGCCTTGATTTCCTTATTTGCAAAGTAGGGATCTTCCTTTCTACTTCATCTTGATGCCAGCAGTAAAAATTTTAAGACCTGTAATTCCAACTACTCAGGAGGCTGAGGCAGGAGGCAGAGGTTACAGGGAGCCGAGATCGTGCCACTGCACTCTAGTCTTGGTGACAGAGCAAGACTCTGTCTTAAAAATAAATTAAATAAATAAATAAATAAATAAATAAATGTAAGATCAATAACTATATTTGAACCCATGTTTCCTACTTAAAAACTTGAACCCTTGCTATGACATCATTTTTCAAAATTCTCTAAGGCAATTAACCACATGCCACCATTTTGGCTGCATGTTTTGTATCATAGGTGTATATTACATCATAACTGCAGCTGATTATTCTGGATGATGGCCTTTATCAAAACCTCTGATGACAGTTCCCATTATTTGAAATAATCCTATACTTTCAAGAGTTATTCTATTCTCTGAAAATATTTATCTACTGTGTTCTGTGTTTACGATGATTTTTTTTCTTAAAAGGCTTGAAGTTTTTCCATAATATGTTAGTGAGCTTTGTCTGTGAGCCTGAGCACCTGGTCAATGTCAATCTTCTGCTGACCTGATGGAATCATACATGAGTGCATCTTTAACCATTATTACATTTAACTCTCAGCAATCACAATTAAAGGGAAAAAGAAAAATCACAAAGTCTTAAATAATAAGTACCTTGTTAAGGCCATTCATTTTTATTGTGTCTAAAAACATATACTTCAATGTGTAAAAGTGTGAGTGCATTTAATTCTTGGATAGACAGATAATGGCTATCTAACCAGTACATTCGTTATTTGGAATTGATATTAACATTTTTAAAAACAATTTTCCCTTCAGTACGTGATACTTTCCTTTCAAACTATTGTTTATATTATGTCTTTTCTTTTGCAGAATTGGCAAGTTTCATAATTTTGATCAAAATCTACTTTAGCTATCACTTTCCATGGGGTAGGATCCAACAATCTGACCCACATAAAAAACAGAAACTTGTTTCTAGTTGGTCCACGTCCAAATAGCTGAAAAGCTTGCTTTAGTTTCCTCTTTGACATGAAACTCAATTCATCCTTCAGACTACCATTATGCCTATCTAAAGTGCAACCAAAAAAAATAAAAAGTAAAACAAACCCAAAACCACTTCTGTAATTCCCTTTCATTCAAAGTCTTTGACATGACATTAAAGACTCTTTCGGATTAGGCCAGAGTTTTCTTTCTACCCTCATCCTTCACTCTGCCCCACTGCACCTGAGCATCACTACCCAGTTATTTTTTTTTCTCATGCCATCTTTCTTAACTGTGTTATTATCCATGTCTACAATGTCCATTTCCTTATGTTGCCCAACACCCCACACCTAGTAAATACCACTGATCTTTTACCACTAGCCAGATATCACTTTTTCCTCTGAAACTCATATCTCTCTCCCCATTATGACCTGTCTACTTCCTGTGTCATTAGAAAACTTGTTTAGTATATGAATTTTCCTTCTATTTACATGAGGTGCTTCAAGATCAAGACTGGCTTACCGTATCTTTTTTGGCCAAGAGAATTCCTGGACTATAAATAAATAACGAATGAAAAGATGGATGGATGAATGAATAAATGAAGAATGAATGAGTAAATGAATGAATGAACAAATAGGTGAATAAACAAATGAACATCACTTTTGTAAGGCCCAGTTGACATATAATCTCCATGAAGCCTTTCTGAATTTCTCCAAAAATATTTATTACTCTCCCTAGACTTGTATAAGTCTCTGTGCTATGCAAAAATCAAGTTAGAATGTGAATTTTTCACGTTTATTATGCACACTATGCTGTAAATTTCTCTAACATGATCATGCCTTATTTATCTACTCAATCCCTTGTCTCCACAAGGCTATTCATCCCAGATACGTAGTATTGTTTTTAATAAATGACTGAATGAGTTACGTCCCACTAATTTTTATGTCCATGTGACTGGTTTATGTCCATGTGACTGGTTTAAAATCACCCCACAGGAGGAGAATAATTTATTTTTTTCAGATTGGATGCTATCAAGTGAATCACACTCCAGTTCAGTTATTTGCTAGTTAACTCTTCGGAAGTAGAGTGTACTGGTTCTTAATAGCTATGTATTCTAAAAGCAAACGCATGCAATTCTCTTTAATAGAACAAACAGTAAGTTGAGCAGTTATTAAATGGTATTCAGTGGGAAATCTCAACAGGTAACCAATTAGCACCACCTCAATGACATGTTTACCTTTGAAACTTCCAGTAGGGAATGGTTCCTCTCACATCTGGGCAGGATATAGATTTGTGCTTGAGTACACCTTCAATGTGACATGGCGAAACTTAGAGAATTGTTTATTCATATTAAGTTCTTTAATTCTTAAAACACCCATAAAGTAGGAAGGTAAGAACCTTTTGGATATGCTTGTTAGAGAGGGGGTAGTTAGACTGGATGATCTTCAAGGTCTACCCATCTGTGCTCTAATTGCCTGGGTGTCCTCTTGCTTTGTGATTGACCAGCTTCTGGCTCATTCCTTCCAGTGCTAGTGAATGATTGTGCAAGAAAGCTATTTCATTTTCAGGAAGCTTTGACCATGAAAAGCCCTTCCTTATGGTGAACTTAATTTTTTTCTCAATTGTTCTTACAATCATTCCTCACTTTCATAATATGTAACATTGCATAGATGCAGGAACTAATGCTCAACCAGGCCAAGTAGCTTCAGCTCTAGCAGCTCTTTCTCTTATATTATGGGTTGAATCCCTCAAACATTTATCTAAATTATTTTTTCTTTACTCTTCTCACTTTTAATCAGGCTTGGAAATTTTACCTTAATTGTCTGTTGCATCAACCCCTTTTAACCTATCTCCACTCTTACTCATTAGTCAGCAAACTCACACATTACATATTTGGTGCAAAACTCAGAACTTACCAATAAATAAATTGTTGTTATGATTAACATTAACCACATAATATGATAACAGTTTATTATAATATAATATTAATATCATACTAGTTGTTTTAATATTAATGATAGTTATGATCACCATTGTTTGCATACTAATCCCATCATCAAAAACACAAATAGCTGCTTTATCTATAGCCTTAATCCTATGAAAAAATAGTGTTTTTTCTTTTGTGTAATATATAATATTCTTGGCTATAACTTGATTTATTATTCTATAAACTCAATAGGTTATTGTCTGTAGGAATAAAGAGATGGTAACAAGTTTGAGCTAATTATGAGATGTAATTATCAAGACAGTAATTAATTGGATATGGAGTGTGAAAAAGCAAGAAACACTCAGGTTATTTTCAGAGACATTTGGGTGGGTTACAGAGTCATTTGTGGAGAATAAGATGATTGGAGAGTGGGGGAGAAAATGAGTTAAGTGTTGTGTAATTGAACTAGAAGTACAGCATCCATGTAGAGATGAGCAGTTGGAAATATGGGACTGGAGTATCAGAAAGAGGCCTATCTTGGTGGTGTGAATTTGGAATTAATAGGGATAAACCTGAATAGGAATATGAATGAAGTCATAGGAATGAATAAGACTTTGTAACAAGCATACAGTAAGAAATAAAAGGAGGTTTGCAGTCAATTCTGAGAAACCAAGCTTTGTGATATAGGCAAAAAAAATTCTAAAAGAGTATATAAATAATCAATTACTAGAAACCTTCTCTTCTAGTAAAATCATTTCCCTTAAGGAGTGACCCACATATGCCCATATAAAAGAAGGCACTATAATTCCCCAGTGTTAATTCATCCTATTCTCTATATGCCTGAGATTATCTTTCTACTGTCGTCTGCCTGTTTAAGTTATTTTCACTCTTCAAGATTCAGCTCAGGCTCTGTGAAATGTGCTACTTCTTCCTATTAGCCTTATTGATCACTTGCTCCCCTCAACAGCTTCTTTAGCACATTCACTGCCTGAATTGTCAAATTTGGTACCCGTAGCTACTTAATCTTGTTTCCCAACTATGTTGGGAATCTCATATCTTTGATTTCTTTCTCTGTCCTGTGATTCAGGCACATCCTAATAACTAAATATACAGACAACTGATGAGGGCAGGATGAAGGAAGAAGTAGTGGAAAATGTTGGCAGAAAATATTTGATTGATTCTCTATAAGTAAAAAAATAGGGTAGCATATGAATTAGCTAAAAGGATCACATAGTACCTGCGTTCGATATTTTATGACTGAACTGAGCAATCATGAAACCAATTTATTTTATGTGCATTCCCTGTGATGCAATATGACAAGGTAATAATTTATTGATCTGTGGATTAAAGGTACTCAAAATGCTTGCATGATGATATTAAGCTATTTCAGCCACTAAAATATTATGCCTGAGATATTACAAGCCTTGTTCAGTGTTTTTGGTCCTAGAGGTCGCTGCATACCTGGCAATGAAATGTTCTAATAAAATTCCCTTCCTATAATCATTTAATAGGACAAGACCACAACTCAACTTTGTCACTGTTTCTCTTGCTATGGTCAGGATGCATTTCAATGATCCAACTAAGGAGAGTCAGAAAATAGCATTTTCTAGATTTCAAGTTAAGATGTTTTCCTTAATAACTTTTTAAACACAGCATGTAGAATATTTTTATTCATCTAAAGTCAGCAGTCATGTTTCCCATGACACTGTATCCACCCTTCTGTTCAAGCAAAATATCAGAGAAGGGGTTTCTGGCAAAACTGCAGCATCTGCTGTCACGGTTTTATCTACCAGCTAGTTAACCATGACTAGTAGAAGTACCACATCCTCACATAACTGGTCATGTTAGTTTGAGTTTAAATCTTCAAGAAGTCTAGTGTTTCATTTACCCTTTTACTTTTTAAGAATAGTTTACTGGCCAGGGGCAGTGGCTCATGCCTGTAATCCTAGCACTTTCGGAGGCCGAGGTGGGTGGATCACAATGTCAGGAGACGGAGACAAGCTTGGCCGACATGGTGAAACCCTGCCTCTACTAAAAATACAAAAATTAGCCAGGCATGGTGGTGCATTCCTGTAGTCGCAGCTACTTGAGAGGCTGAGGCAGGAGAATCGCTTGAATCCGGGAGGCAGAGAGTGCAGTGAGCCGAGACAGCGCCACTATATTCCAGCCTGGGCAAAGAGCAAGACGCCATCTCAAAATAAATAAATAAATAAAATAATAATAATAAAGTAGTTTCCTGTGACCAAATAACCAAGAAATATTTTCTCTCCCCCTTTCCTGATAGAAAATACATCCTCCTCTTCCCTGTGGTCCCATCCACCAAACCCACAAGTTTCTTTGCAACTAGGGCTCCAGCTCTGACTGCTCTAGAGATTCAAACCAAATTACCTGCTGGGTATTTTCTTTAGGGTGTCCTCTTGATACACCAAACTGAAATTTCCCTCAATATCTGGTCATACTCGGGAGTCCTGAATCTGTACCCCTGTATCTGTCTTCTCAGTTTGTGATTCATGAAGCTGCTGAAGTCAAAAACCTTAGAGATGATCTTGACCCTTTTTTGTCTTTCTCATTCACTGTCTTTCTCTTGCATTTTAATTATTCACATGGTCTCGTAAATAACCACCTGACTTTCTTCCATAACCTTCATCCTATTAATAATCTCTAGTGCCTTAACTCAGCTTCATCGTCTCTTCATTTGAATACTATGATAGCTGCTGCACTGATCTTTTGTTGTAGCCAGATGTAGAAAAGGACTTTTCTTGTTCTCTCAGGCCCAGAGCTGAAGTCAAAGGGCATTCCATATTACAAAGTCAAAGAACCACTTGTAATTGGGGCCATTCACCAATTCCAGCTTTTTGCAAGAAACAAGGACAGAACCGGTTCTATCACAAAACACTGCCATTTCCTCTTCTAAATTGTGAGAAAAGAACTGTGGTGAGAGATAGGATAGAAGAGGGGGTTGTTGGTGTTTTTCAAAATGCATCCTTCCTCGTAAAAGGCTCTCCCCTCCCTAAATCCAAGTGACGTTGTCTCAAAAGAATAAACCATGTGACTGAAGATGTCCATAAGGAGTACACTGCTGTCACAATTCCAGGATCGTGCCTGCTTCATGTGTGTTTTTGCTAATCTGAGATGGGTACCTGTGTGGAAGTAGTGGAAGATGAGCATACGAAACTGGAACAACGCAGCAGGGAAAGAAGAGGCCTCACTGGAGCCTGCTGAGCTCCCACCATTTGACTTGACAAGGACAAAGAAATGAGTTTCTCTTGATTCTCTTCTAGTAGACACTGGGTGTGGTGTCTGGGCTGAGGCATCTTCAGAAGCAAGGGGCTGCAGGATAGAGGCTGTTGGGGACACTGGAATGTGACAGGTGGATCTCTTATGCCATATAACTACACATTGGTGAGACTCTGCAGGCTCTTTCAAAAATCTTACATATGGATTCCTCAGGAAAGCCAACACTATTTACCTATCACACAGAAGATAAGAATATTTGCCAGTTTTATCAGAGTACCAGAGACAATAAACCAAGCAAGGGTGCTTCTACCTCATCTAATTAAGTGAGAGAAATGAACTATTTTCTGTTTCCTTAGTCAAATACACTACTGCAGCTGGAGGGGGGCTATCTTGGGGCCAGATAGTGACCACCCCACAACTCAGGTGTCATCACCTCTATGAATCCTTTCCTCCCCTGATTCCTAAAGCCTCTAATCCAAGGTACTTTGGACTTCTCGAGGTATATTGCTTTTCAGTTATCTGCTTGTATTTATCCTTCTGATGAAACTGAAAGCAATAATGAGTTGGATTTGTTTTTTAAATTTAAGAATCTAGCCAAATACATAACATTAAATTGGTATTGGTAAAGTTCCTGGGCCGGATTACTAACATAAAAATGCTCTTACCCCAACAAGGAACCTCTTTATGCACAAAAAAATGAGATCCTACATTGTTTTGAACACCAAAATGATGTTACAGTTTTTTAATTGTGTTCAAATAATGTGGTACACAGGTGAAATGAAAGGGAACTAATAATTCTGTATATCCACTGTGATTCCACACATTTTACTGGGCTCCTTTTGGT
The DNA here is from genome assembly GCF_009764315.1 of Trachypithecus francoisi. NCBI lineage: Eukaryota > Metazoa > Chordata > Mammalia > Primates > Cercopithecidae > Trachypithecus > Trachypithecus francoisi. The sequence goes on along the minus strand of NW_022681473.1, from coordinate 70,994,548 downwards.
TGCTATTGTTTTTCAAAAATTAGCATTCTCTCAGAGAATTGTAAAATTATTATTGAACTAGCCTTATGTTGTCATAAAACAAATAAAGACCTTAGAAAGTTGTAAAAAAAAATGGGCTTCAAAGACCTGATCCACAATATTTCAGCTATGCAATACTGGGATAACTTAAACTTCCTGAGTCTCAATTTTCTTTCATAAATAACATGATAAAATATGACTCTTATAGCAGAGCTGTAAGAATAAAAAAGATTTGTAAATTACCTGGCATCTAGTCAATGCTCAATAAATGACAACCATTGGCAGAAGTAGTAGAGATAAGTATCTAGTTGATCTAGATTAGGCTAACATACTGTAGAAGAGTTGAGATTTAAAAAGTTATTCTCTCAGAAAGGGCAAAGGGGATAAATACACAACTCACATTTTAAAAATCCAATTGAAAAATCAACTCTACTTGTTTTCAAATTAATGAAAAATTAATGAACTTTAAATTCTCACATATCAGTGTAGACAGTGCTTTAAAAATTTATAATTCTCAATGTTGATAAGTTTATGAGAAGATAGGAATTCATACTTCAAGGAGATTGCAATGATACAAACTCCATGGATAATTAATTAATTAAAAATATTCATACTTTTGAATAGATTTAGATATTCAAAATTCTACTTATAAATATTACCATAAGTAAAGAATTGGTGACCTATACAGAATTAAGAATGTGGATAGTCACAAATGACATTACAAGAGAGAAAAAAGTCAAATATACCACATCTTCAGAAATAAGAAATTATTCAATGTATTCTAATACATTCATATAGAGTAGGCCACAAAAATTAAAATTATGTTTTAGAGGAATATTTAAGGTCAGGGAAATGACTATGTATTCTTGTTTAAAAAGAGTATTTTGTAACTCCAGTTGTGTAAAAAAGGTGTCTCTATGAATAGAAAAAGACTGGAGGAAAATTGTCAGTATCTATTATCACAAGGTGGCGTGGAATTGCTTTCAGACACCTCAAGATGTTACCAGGAGGGGCATGGGCACTGGCTCTGCTCTGGTTGTTGGAGTGATCAGTGTTCTTCAGTCAGAAACACCAGTTGTTAGATTACTAGTTCTAAAATCTGCTGTGCAACTGAATCCCATTGAGGGAGTTTTATAATGAAAACTACTCACAAACTCTAGTCCTAGATCTCTTAATCCAATCTCAAGAATTGAGAGCTGAAAATATGTCTTTTTTAAAGTATACATTGTCTTAAAATTTTCAAAAAGGATAGGTAAAACGAGAGGACAATAGCCAGCTGTCCTCACTGCTCTTCTCATTCTGTCACTCCCTCTCCCTGTTATAGTTGTTAGTCTCAGTTCAACACTATTGCATGCAAATTATATTTTCTTTATGAACATAGTTGGAATCATATGTACACTGTTTTATGACTAGCTTTTATTATTTAATAATGTGTTGTGGATATTATTTATTATTTATCAAAGGTTATCTAGCTTGATATCTTATCTTTTAATTTAAAGGGGGAAATATGTGCACATAAAACACGACCTTTAAAACAATACCAACAAATAGAATGTAAAATATTCTTATTGTTTAGTTTTCTTGTTAGTTGAATGATTAATATTATAGCAATATAGTCTAGTTTTTGATGATTCAATTTTACAAAGTTAACATTTACCCTCTTTTTTGCTCTTTCTCTTCCCTCTAGCTCATTTAAAAATTTATAATAATACAATGTTCATAATTCATTTTGTAATTGTAATTAGGTTTCATTTGCATAGTTAATTCTAAAAGTTTTAAATAAAGGCTTTTGTCTTTTTCTCCTTTAATCTTGCTAGGATTTTATACATTTCTGTTTTGGGTAAAATTATGTTTTCTTATGGTTACTAAGATGCTACTACTGATAGCCAAAGTGTGTGCTAGTTGCCATTTAAAACCGGAAGTCCTATAAATAACTCTAATAATCAAGCAGAGGGAAAAGGTCCTTCCTCTCTTACTAAATGTATGATATCAATAATAAATTTAAGAGCCAATCTCATTTTCCAAATGAGGTTGTTTGTTCTTTCAAGTCAAAAAGAATAAAGAATACTTAAAATAGGCCACCCCAAAAATGAATGCTTTAAATTCTTTTTTTTTTATATTAAACTGTGCCTGGGAAGATTGTTTCAAAACTGCTTTATAATTGGAATTACTTTTTATTTACCTGCAATCTTTGCTCTCCTAGTCTCTTGAAATAACCTAAAACATACCCCTCTTGGAAAAATAAAAATAAAGAGTATGGCTTTTATTTTTATTTATTTTATTTTATTTTGCTATAGAAACCTCTGTGTTTGCCTACACTTTGCAAAGAATAATGACATTTAGTGAACGTGTTATAAATGAACTGTGGCCGGCAAGCCTCCCCAGCTAGTATTCATCATTTGGCTGGTGTGTGTGAATATTCAAAGCATGGCCAGGAAAGGTAGAAACCTCTGGGATGGTGGTATGGGCTCCTCATAATTTAAAATGAGATGGAGATAAGCAAATCCATTTCCCGGGGACCTTTATAGCTTAAGAGTGAATTATTTCTGTCCATAAAACAGAGAACCTGCTGTGTGATAATTGTAAACAGCAATTTTGTTCCTAAAAACAACATAAACCTTTTATGCGCCTGATGCCCATTTCCTAACTGCTTTTTGTCAAATGTGTCTTACCCACAAATGGATGCTAGGACAGAAAAGATATGCTCTATGCAAATAGTGTTTCCCGGTAGTTGCTATGATTAATCAAATAGGGCCATCTATCTAATAAAGTTACGTCTCATGCAGATTCATGGCACCTGTGTTGCAGCTGTATATGGCTGCTGCTCTTACTGCTGATGCTGCCACACAGCATGTATTAGCCTCCTGTCTATGGAATTCCTGCATGCTTTGTATAATAGATATGACGAGCCTAGGGACTTGCTAATACTTTTTTTTTTTTTTTCACATTTTAGCATCTTGTAGTCAATGGTATCTGCAGGAGTCCATCCAGAGAGGAAGTAGCCATTCCTGTCTAGTCCGGAGATTACATTGCAGCTCTTTTCCATGTGGTGGAATTAAAGGGGGGAAATGAAGGCTCTCTGAGCCTCAGCTCTTACCAACATTAGATTCCAATCACTATAATGAGAATTATTGAACCAGCAAGGTAGCAAGCTAGCTGTGTACATCTGGTCTGTTCATCTGTTTCTGGAGATTGAGCCTTAAAAGGAACCTCAACATAGAGTTCCACATGGGTTGGACTGGCTAAAATCTGCTTTTCTTTGCACTTTGTTTGGTTGACCCACTCCTGTTTTCCTTAGACAAAGACCTTTTAACAGTGTACATTAGCGGAAATATCATAAACTTTAGATCGCAACTCTATCATTTTCTAGATACGCAAGTTGCTTAACCAATCTGAGCCCATACTCCTCGAGCTTTGTTGACATGCCCGTCTTTTCATTGTCCTTTAGATCTCTTCTTTGCTGTTGTTTTTTTTCCAGGATGCCTTCCTTAATCCTGAAACATCAAATCAGCATACCCTCCTTTATGGTGCTTTAAAATTGGTTGCTTATGCTTACTTTCACAATCTTGATTATTCCATACTATGTTATATTTGCTAGTTACTTTTTTTGTCTTACCAGTGAGATGGGATGGTGCCCTTGACCCCTTTGCAGGACTTGTGAAGGGGTGGTTCACTTTCTAAAGTAGCAGCTCTAAAACCCCCTGTGGGAGGAGGAGCAGGCAGTTTAGCAGGTAGGTGCAGGAGCCAGGGTGAGAGTGTTTTTGCATGCTGGCAGGAATAAACCCTGTACCAAACCTGTGGCAGCGTCTAGGGGTTGCCCACAGCCCCTGGAGCCCCAGAGTGCATGTGTTATAGTGGGCTCTGTTAGCTTTGCCATCAGTGGGTAGCTAAGTGTTAACCAAATCAGTAGAGGGTCAGGGTGACAGCCTTTTGCACCCACCCTCTTGGTACCACATTCTTGTCCAGCGTATAAGAAGAACCGTGTTGCACAAATGAATTGAAGAGTGGTGAATGTGGAAGATTTTAATGAGTGGTGGAAGTAGCTTTTTCAGGATGGGAAGCTGGAAAGGGTGTGGAGTGGGAAGATAGATGGCTGAACTCCTCTCCAACCATAGCCTCTGATGTCCACTGCTGCTTCTCCTCTCGATGTTCAGATGCTTCTTCTCTTCTCTCCTCTGCTGCACTGCTCCACTATTCTGCCCGTCTGCCAGTGGAAGCTGCAGTTTTTATGGGTATAGGATGGGGAGCATGGCAGGCCAGGGTGGTTTTGGAAAAGGCAACACTTGGGCAAGAAAACAAGAATGCATATTCTTACTTAGGATATGGGTCCAGGCTTGAGGGTGAAGCCCACACTTTTCTACCTAGTATTTTCCTGCCTTCTGTCTGTATCACCAATAGTGTGGACCCTTTAAAATTAGGAGCTATATCTTGGTCATGATCTTACCCCTTGTGCCTTGCAAAATAACTAAAACATTTTGGTGATCAATATAGGTTTGTTAAACAAGTGTGTAGTCAACGTGAGTATGTACCAAAACACTCAAGTGACAGGAAATTACTAATTTCTTCATTTCCTCCCTATATCCAATTGTACAAGGAGTCATTTCCATATTCTAGGTTTGTCTGGAAATCTGACCTCAGTTCTTCAAAGATGAGGGAAGGATCAAGAAATCCTTTCATGCAGAAAACTCTGTGCTCTCATAGTCCTGACAAACCAAAGAAGCTCCCATTTCTTTTAAATTTATCAGAGAGGCCACTATCAGAGATGCTGTTTTACTCACACAGGCCATTGAAAGATATTCTGTTCCACTCTCCTCATGCTGGAAACATGAATAATCTCTGAGTCTCATTGTCTAAAAACTCCCATGGTATCAATTTTCCTCAAGTTCCTACTTCCCCTGGGGTGCTGTACACCAGTGATGCACAGAGAGCTCCTCTAGGAACCCATAACACTCAGTATTCTCAGCTTATAGGAAGCCAGCCATCTCCCTACTAGTTGGGTGGCAACTCTTTCTTCTCAAATTGCCATATCCAGCAATACAAAGCCCTGGAACAGGTGGGACATAGGGATAATTGCCTTTAGAATGGTTCATGACATACAAAGATATTTATTCATATTTTACCCTCACCCTGATAAGAGAAGCCAGAGGGTCATTGGGGCAAAAGGAAGAAATGTGGGGAGATAACTTTTTCTTAGAATTATAACAATGAGAAGGAAACAAAATTTAAATTTCAAAAAATTATTTTGCCAAGGATAAATGAGCTAATTTGTTAATCTATGAAATTGAAATGAAATGCCCCACATAATAAAGTTATCATGAGGATTAAATATAATAGATATATTCTCTTTTCACCTTTTCAAAGCATCTAGCAGAGTATATGGCATTCTAATCGTGTACAATATGTGTTTGACCATGCTGCAACCCTCACCACGCTGCATTTGTATGCGTTGTACCAGATACTTGCCATGTTCATCAAACATCAGTTAATAAGATCAAGGTCCCTGAAGCTTGTAGTTCTTCTTAGGACTCAGTTTTAATCATTTGCTGCCTAATTTCTCTAAGTTTCTAGGGTGTTTCTTTTAGAGCATTAATATTGTTATGATACCAGTGACAATCTGGTGGTATTGAACATGAATGGAGTGGTCACTGTATAGCAGATCATTGATCTTTGACAGCTTGGTCTTCAACTCCATATAGACTTGAGTTCTCATTGCTTTTTAGAGTTGTAATATTTGACAACCCACTAACATCTCTAAAATTTTATTTCCTTACCTTTAAGATGAGAATAATGATAGTAATTACTTTATAGAGTAGTCATAATGATTGTATAAGACAATGAATGTACAGCTTTTGGTATATTGTCATGCATGTAATACTAAACAATATTAATAATTATTGTCAATAAAATAAAGTCATTACCTTTCTGATGAAGATAACCCAGTTAATTTGTGCATCACCTTATATAGTTCTGTCTTTTTCACTTATGTAAGAGTACAACTGGCTGGGTGTGGTGGCTCATGCCTATAATCACAGCACTTTGGGAGGCCTAGCTGGGTGGATCACTTGAGGTCAGGAGTTCAAGACTAGCCTGACCAACATGGTGAAATCCCATCTCTACTAAAAATATTAACAAAATAGCCAAATTTGGTGGTAGGTGCCTGTAATCCCAGCTACTTGGGAGGCTGAGGCAGGAGAATCGCTTGAATCTGGGAGGTGGAGGTTGTAGTGAGCCAAGATCATGCCACTGCACTCCAGACGGGGCAACAGAATAAGACTTGTCTCAAAAAAAAAAGAAGAAGAAGAATAAAAGAGGAGTACAACTGTATATAAGAGGAAGTTAAATATTTATCTATGTAATTATCTACCTAGTTTTCCCAGGTGCAGGCACTGACTACCCACTGTAGTACAAGGTTGTTGCCCAGCTAGAAAGTTATCTTCTTTTCTTAAGAAATTTCTAGTAAACAAAAGGAAATAGTCAAGTCATGATAATATATTGAAACAACTATCATTTATTCGTTCATTTAAGAAGCATTTATTGAGTGACAGCTTTCTGACAAGTGTGATTCTAGGCCGGAATGAGGCCCAGTTTTGAGAATACAGAAAAAGAAAGGCCTTAGGACATGAACCAATAAGGAAAGGCTTCCTGGTGGTAGGAATCTTTGATTTAAATCTTGAGAAATTTGTAGTCTGTAAAGAGGATGCAAAGTGACTTCTAGATAAAGAGAAAAAAGTAAAAATTCAAAAACCGAAAGACTGGTGGTGAATACAAGGAGCCCAGAGTGGTGGGACTTGCTAAAGATGAGCAGATAGAGAGTTGTGGAACCAGATACTTAAAAGGTTGATAAGATGCCAGGGAGGATGAGCTTTATTCTAAAACAAAGGAGAGCCCCTCAAAGATACACATGACTTAGGGATTTGTCTCATTTCAAAGAAATGTGCTCTAATATGCTTCTAAACCCTTCTTAGAATTATTCTTCTAAACCCTTAAAAGAATATTAGAGCGCATTCCTTTTTTTCCTTCAGCTTGAAAAGCTATCATCATAGCAGTAGCTACTTAGTCTTTGAGAGAGCAACAGAGATGGCCTGTTGAAGCTGAGAGTCAGGAATAGCTCAACAGAAATTAGTAACTTGTTCCCTATGCTATACGTAAGGGGTTATGACTGGTTCAAAACTTGGGAGACATCGGAACGATTTCCATATCACAAAATAAAATGTAATTGGAAAGAAATGAAGGAAAGTTATATGTTAAGTGCCTACTATATACAAGGCATTGTAAGTACTTTATACTTATTTTTATCACTTAATCCCCAATCATCCTTAGAGTGTTATAAAAAGTTGTCTTAAAGACTCTGATGATAGCAAGCAAACTGAAAAATTGGTATTTGCCCAGGACCACACAGACAACAGAAAGGGAAACCACAGGTAAACAGAGGCCTGTCTGGATCCAATATTCATCCTCTTCCTTTCCACCACAAAACCTCTCCATAACAAATGACATGAACATTCCCAGCAAATACCCTTGTTATCTTGCCACTGGAAATTCCTCTGATTTTAGGGAAAAAGTTGATAAAGACTGAAGAAGAAAATAGTGTGGCGAAGAGGTATGGATGAAGACATGTGCCTCTGGAGAGATAGAATTAGTTCAACCATTGTGGAAGACAGTGTGGTGATTCCTCTATAATCTAGAGGCAGAAATATCATTTGGCCCAGCAATCCCATTACTGGATATATACCCAAAGGAATATAAATCATTCTATTATAAAGATAAATGCACGTGTATGTTCATTGCAGCACTATTCACAATAGCAAAGACACAATATCAACCCAAATGACCATCAATAATAGACTAGATAAAGTATAAATGCACACCGTGGAATATTATGCAGCCATGAAAAGGAAGTAGATCATGTCCTTTGCAGGGACATGGATGGAGCTGGAAGCCGTTATCTTCAGCAAACTAACACAGGAACAACAACAACAACAACAACAAAAACAAAAACAAAACACTGCATGTTCTCACTTGTAAGTGGGAGCTGAAAGATGAGAACACATGGACACATGGATGGGGGGAGCACCACACACTGTGGTCTGTTGGGGGGCAGCAGAGGGAGAGTATCAGGAAGAATAGCTAATGCATGCTGGGCTTAATACAAAGGTGATGAGTTGATCTGTGCAGCAATCACCATGGCACATTTTTACCTATGCAACAAATCTGCACATACTGCACATGTACCCTAGAACTTAAAAGTTGAAGGAAAAAAATAAGTAAGGCAAACTAAAGAGAGAGAGAAAGAGAGGAGAAAAAAAGAAACTGTCCCTGTAGCAGCTCTTCAGGTACGCTGTGACTGTTTGTTGCAGAGATTGCTTGCCAGGCACCATCGCACAGACTCACCAAGGAAAGATAAATATATAATGATTGATTTTAAGGGGAGCAGAATGGCGCAGACCAAGTAGGTTGCTGTATCTGAGTCTCATTGTTGGTTATGAGAAGCATGCAATTGAATAAATAGTTCTCATTATCCAGAAGAAGAAAGCACTCAGAGCGTGTCCAAGCAATGACTCAAAATTTCCTTAGAGCTTAAACAAGGGTCACAAAAGACATACTAATTAACCATATTAACTGATTTTGTTGTGAAGTTGGGGCATAAGTAAATCAAAATTAAATAATATGTCTTCAATTTGATTTAATTTTAGAGCTGTACAGAGTACAGAATAGAAAATTATGTAACAGGAAGTTATATGTTTTCTTGCTTTCAAAGGACTCTCTTTTTCCAATTCCCACCAAATACTGTTTCTGTGGCTTTCCTGAGCTTTGTCAGCATCCATTTGCCATTAAGAAGCTTTACTTTTTCATGTGAGAGAGTCTGTCATTTTTCATTTTCATCAGGTATCATTTCGGACTCCCACTTGACGTGGGGCTCTTTGTCCCATTTCTGCAAAGCAGCTTAAGTGGAGGCCCAGCCTGCCATTGCAGGGTCATTTTTCTTGATTGCTGGCAGATTGGATTAAACCGAAAGCAAGAGGTACTTTAGTTAGCCTTAATTAGGGCCTGCAGTACATATGTTCTGTTCCAGATGAGACAACGTGATGAAAAACACAGCAGGAAGTCATTAGAAAACAAGTAAATAAGGCATTGTTAAAGATGGAGGATGGGGGAAGGGGGTGAAACACTTGGGAAACAGATTTCCTTTCTTTTCAACTTGAAAGAGGCAAATAATTATTGTGAAGAATTTGTGAACCTTATCTGCACAGTTTCTAACAGCTACTTGTCACTTGTCTACTTTTGTTTACAGGTTAAAAAAAAATGTTCACGTGTAATTTTTTTTTTCTTTTTCAAACTATAACAAATCATGGCAGTGTTTATTTTGTAAATCTGGATGTCTTATAAAATAATTATAGCTACCATTTATTCAGTACTTAATATGTGCCAAGCTGTGTTTTAGAATGGGACTTTACAATATTCTCTCATGTAGTTCTCGTAAATACATTGCAAGAGATCAATATTGTAGCATTTTGCTCCTTAGTTCAGCTAAAACAGGGTTCTTGTTACACAACCAGGAAAACTTAGGTACATGGACACATTGAAGGGTGAGTATAGCAGGATTCTACTGGGTGAAAAGATTAAAAAAAAAAAAAAAAAAACTCAGCAAAGTGAGTTGGGTCCTGCTAACAGGCCCCCCACCTCACAGATTAAATCCCAGGCCACCACACAGGAACTGAAGAGGCCAGGCTCCTCCCCTTCCTCGTGCACCCCGCCCCCCTCCGGCCGCCGTGCACGTGTGGGCATGCTCAGACAAAGTCCTGGACAGGTTCCTTCATCTGCACAAAAGCGTCTGATGTAGACACTTGTGAGTCAGGTCAAGAGATTCTCTAGGGACCCGTTTTTATCTGCTTAGGCATTTGACTGTCTCATTCCTTTCTTTAAAGAAGTACATTTAGCTGTCATTAAGAAAAAGGTAAGGATAAGTATGAAGACCACTTTTAACACCTTCCTGCTGACAAGAGGTCCTGTTTTGGGAAAACAGAAGTCAGATCTCCCTACGAGGCCTATCTAAGGGTCCCGGGCAAAAGGGGCCATTGTCTAAGGTTCCAATTATATGACCATTCGGAGTTTCATGGCCTAAAGGCAAGAAGAGAGAAACCAAGTTATTAGAAATCATGTATCAAAACGAAAGAAGTGGAGGGTAAGGACAGCTCAGAAATCCCAAGGCCTTTTACCAGTTTGCTCAGAGAGAGGGAGGTCAAAAACCTCGAACTGATGAAAAAAAAAAAAAAAAAACTTTTACCCTTTTGCTGGCATGTCAGGCTTCTGGGTTCCCTTCCCCTGAGCCCAATCCTAAGCCAACTAGTCTAAGGTTTGGGAAATTAACTCTTCCCAGTTTGGAGGATGCATCTGACAGAAGTGTACCATAGTATGGAGACAGAATTACCTATCAGTGAAGAGAGGACAGAGGAGGAAAAAGGAAAAAAAGAAGTCTTTTTTTTGTTTGTTTCCAGAGGAGTCCCAGGGGTTCAGGATGCATTCAAAGGGGTGCAGACAAGACGCATGGTTACTCATCTAGAAACAGGGGAGCAGACATCCCTGGTTCCTTTCTCTTCCTAGTAAATACCCAGGGTATGAGAGGGAGGGAAAGTGAGGCATTCCTCTTTCTTTCCTCGTCCTGTATCCCTGAGTCCCAGCTTTCACCCACGTTAACATGGGGGCATAGGGGGTGGGAATATCAACTCTTATCCATGTACGCCCTATCTCCCCTGCTGTCATTAGTCTTTGAATTTCCTAGACCTCATTTATGCCATGGATACTAGCATGACCTTTATCCATGAAATGGGAAACTTGGCTTAATCGGCAGGAATTAGTCATGCTCAAATGTGCTGTGCCTTTTAACTTTCATTATCATCTGCCTCTGCATCCCTCACATCCAGTTTTCTTTCCTAGGGGTTTGACATGAAGCTTGGAATTGAGTTTGTGACAAAAATGTGTCTTGCTGGGCAGGCAGGGTTGGGGTGTTTCATGGACCCCTTATCAGAAGCTGAATGCTAATGTGAAGCTGTAGAATTGAGTCCTCCTTCAACAAGAAAGAGAAAAGAATGTCTTGTGACATGCCCAGATAACTGGTGCGTATAGTTATGCTTGCTAAGATTTGAGTGCATGGGGCTTGGCTTTGGTTAGTCTCTGTTGTCTTACTCTCCCAAAAAGGAAACCTCTGGGTGATGGACATCCTATTTATTCCCACCACCTGGCAAGATTTGCAGGATAATTGCTCAGAACTAGAATATTGATCTAGAGTTTTACATTACCCATCGTGTTGTGTTTTGTCTTTGCCGCAGCTGGAGATTGCTGGTTGGTTCACAGGAATAAGCAAGGTTAGTCTAAAATGTAGACAAAAACTGAAAAACACCTAAAGAGTCTAGAACCTAATGATGATAAGTTTTGAAACCTTATTTCCCTCTCTCTAGTCCTAATTTCTGTTAAAAACAAATCATGATAGGGCTGTGTTCTTTACAAAATAGACTTTAGTCTTATACTTGGCCTGATTATTTGCTTCAAGTGCAGCAAGAATAATTCTTTCTATATAGGACTTTTAGATTGGCTTTGATGGAACTCTGTTCTACAAGGAATCTCAGATAAGATCTTTTAAAGCTGAGCCCAGCCATACCTGTGAGTTGAGTAAACTCCTCTCTTCTTGAGGTTCCAAAAACATGTGGTTCTAAAGATCAAAAACAAACATTTGGAGAAGCTGAGCGTTTTGCCCTAAGTCACCAAGCTAACTCAGGTAGCAGAACTCAGGTTTCAGTGTAGGTCTTGCATTTTGTTTTGGTTGCTCAAGACCACAGAAATGTGAGAGGAAAGTAGCTGTGGGTGCTGGGCCTGGGAGTACCTCTACCATTCACAGATTTCTTACTTTTGAATTATTTCTTTCCTATAAGAATTTGTAATAGGCACCTGCAATCCCAAGACTTTGGGAGGCAGAGATGGGTGGATCACCTGAGGTCAGGAGTTCAAGACTAGCCTGTCCAACATAGTGAAACCTCATCTCTACTAAAAATACAAAAATTAGCTGAGCATAGTGGCACATGCCTGTAATCCCAGCTCCTTGGGAGGCTAAGGCAAGAGAGTCGCCTGAACACAGGAGGCAGAGGTTGCAGTGAGCCGAGATTGCGCCACTGCACTCCAGCCTGGACAATACAGTGAGACTTTGTCTCAAAAGAAAAAAAAAAAAAAAGAGAGAGAGAGAATTTGTAATAGGTACTGACAGTAGGTATTTGGGAAATATGCCACATTTAACAGTTCTTATGTATAAGTAGCCGAACAAGTGAAGCAAAGATGGTTTCAAGAGTTTTTAATGTACTCCTTTAATAGCAGTGTCAGTGAGCTTACCCCACTGACCCAGATTTCTCATGAACCAGGACATTCAAGGTTGCATCAGAATAGCAGACCATTAAGATGCTTCTGGATGGATGGATGGATGGATGGATAGGTGGATGTATGTTTATATATTTGTATATACGATCATGAATCACTTAAAGATTTGACTATGAGAAATGTATTATTTGGTGATTTCATTGGGCTACAAATATCACAGTGTATACATACACAAACCTTGATGGTTAGGTTTAGCCTACTATACACCTAGGCTGTATGATATAGCCTATTGCTCCTAGGCTACAAAGCTATAAAGCGTGTTACTCTACTGAATACTGTAGGCAATTACAGTACAATGGTAAGTATTTGTGTATGTAAACACAGAAAATTACAGTAAAAATGCTTTATGATCTTATGGGCCACCATCTTATATCAAATCCATCTTTGACCAAAATGTCAATATACAGTGAATGACTGTATATATATGTGTGTATGTATATATAAATATATATATATATATATATATATATCTGTGTATATATACTCATACATAGCTCTGTCCTCATCTCTATGTATGTATGCATGCATGCATGCTTATGTATATATACATTCACACACATATACACACATACTAATACATATAACAGATACATTATAGGTATTTGAAATATGCACTTGTGGAAGTTGGCTACACAATGTATGCAGTGCCACTGTCTTTTTGTTGCCATTTAAAGTTGATACAGTATACAATTCAGAATAGAATATACACATGAAGTATTGGAAGCAGAAGCAACTGGAAACTTCAAAGTTGAACTGGAACTTCTAGATTTCTTACCACCTCCAAACTCCAATTTTAATGCTGGGGGTATTCTGCAAAAGAAACTTGTTGATGTCCTTCATCACAGAGCATAATTTGCACCTGGTCCAGGAATCAAAGCGGCTGAATGAAGAAATGGAATAGAAAGTTGAGATTCATTAGGCCTAGCTGTTGCCTCACAACACCAAGGTTAAATCTGCTAGCATATAGCTCATAGACATGTGAGCTGCACCAGGACCTTGTGTCCTGTACTGACCTTTTAAGGGTAAAAATAAGATGCTTGCTGCTTCTCTCCTTTCTCCCCAGTCTCATGTAAAATGTGTCCAAACTAAGCAGAAACCATGCTTGGAAGGAGAAAATTCTGGGAAGTACAGTTCTAGCTCAGCAAAGATGACATAACATGAATCCTCCATGTCATTGTTAATGGCAAAATCCATTTTATAGCCATTATTTATTATAACTGTATTGTATTCCAAAGATTCCAAATCAATCATAGGACCTGAAAAGCTGTATTTTTACAAAAATCTCCAATGGTCCTCATGCTAATCCAGATTTGAGATCCAGAACTACATAGGGTGACCTTGAAAATCCATACCCCATACATTAAAGCTGCCCATTGCATCAGTACTTAGCATTTTGCCTGGATATATAGGCATTCTGAGAAATAAGTAACAAAATAAATATATTATAAATGTTTGCCATTTCTGATGCTCAGAATTTTTACTGCTCAGGATCTTTACAAGTCAGTCAATGTTCTTAACATCTCTATGCAAAATATTTGGCTGTGTTAGGCAGGCAATGGCGTTGATTCAAAAAAAAAAAAAAGCAAGTAAATATACAAAATAATTTTTAAAACCCTTCCCTATGAATGTGCAGATTCCTGGAATTGGGAATAGAATATCCGATGGTTCACTGTACTGCATAATAATTTCTAATGTGCACTTGTCCATAGTGAAGAATTTTCATTGCTCTTAGAGAGCAGGCACGTGGCCTCCTGGGGTAGAGCATGGATTTGAAGTCACTTAGACCTGGAGCTGTGTGCAAACTCTCTCACTTACTGGCTGTTGACCTAAGGGAGTTATTAAGTTCTGAGCTCTTCTTTGCTTATTTGAGATTCAGATGGAGACAGTTGTATGTATTTATTTCCAAGTATTATTTTGACGATTATAGCAAACAATGTATAAGCAAACTCTTGTAGCAATTATGACACCTTCTGGAAAGAGAAAATGTTGGTTATTTCCCTTCTATCACAGTGTTTTGATTCTTAATAATTATACTGATTATTTAATGACTGTGGTGTGAGAACACATGACTGAAAGAGTAAACAATGATATCAAAATACCCAAAGTGTTTAGAGTCAGCCTTTTTCTTGGAATTTGTTGTATTATCTCAGAAAATATTATGAAGTAAATGAAAAATGAACTATAAAGTCAGAAAAAATGCTGTGGATTTCAGCTCTACCAACTGCTCACTATATGGCCTTGACTACATTATTACCTTCTTGTATGCCAATATTCCATGGTTAACATGGCTTAAACAGTGTGGCACATATAGAATGATTTTAAGTATTATGTGAATTAAGATGCAAAACATCTAATTAAATACATGGAACATTGTGGGTACTATCGTCTTTTCCTATTTTTAAAATGTTATACATCTGTAGCATTAACATGCTGGCAATTTAGTTATTACTCTTAAAATTGAGAAGCCATGAATTGAGATATGGAGTCCTCACTCACAGATAAATATGGGGGCAGGTTAATAATGATGGGCTAAAATGTATTACTTGAAAAATTATGCCTCCAAAGTTTAAAGATTGAATAAAGACCATTGCCATCTGTTTATAAGACTTTCTTAGATAGTTAACTGGTAAAACACATAGCACTGTAGGAGACATGAAGGGAGGTTGCGTATAGCGCCAGAGTATATGCAAAGTCAGTGAACAGGAACCAAAGCTAACTTTATCCTAGTTAATGGATGCAGTTGGGACTGGGACAAGGAAGCACCTCGTATATGGAATGTGTATTCTGTGAACACAAATTATATACTTGACCCTGGGACAGGTTTAGATGCTTCAAAGATATGCAATACAAAGTTCCTGCATTTAGGGTTCTAAAGTTCAATGTGCAATTTGTAAATACATAATTTCAAAGCTATGCAAAAAGTGATAAGATTCAGGTATACATAGTTTAAACTTGATGTCGTTGATAATATATATCTTTATTATACTATGGTTCCAGTATTAAGTAATTGAAATATGATGAACATTTTGGTCTTTCCTCTCAAGGAGATTGTAATGTTGTTGAAATAATTAAATATAAGCCCAAAATATTGACAATTCTAAGTCAAAAGAGAAAAATATTTTAAGAAGAGTTCAGATCAAGAACCTTAAAAGGAGGCAGAAAACATTTCCTATTTAGGATCATTGAGATTATCTTTTTATTAAAGAAGTTGAGGGATGACTTAAAGAAAGAAATGATATTTGAGTTCAGTCTGAAAAGGTTGAGATAATTTTTGACAGGTGAAGAATAGAGTAAGAGACTAAGGAGTGGCTAGGTGTTAAAAGTGGAGAGAACACATTTTGGATTGGAGCATAGAAGCAGAATGATTTAGTGCATATATTAAGGTGAACTATAGAAAACGGTCATTGTGGTGGACAAAGATGGTCTAATTTTGGTAATTTTATATGGTTCAACCTCATATAAAATATAACATACATCTCAATTGGTTTGCCATGAATGTGTGTCACAAGAAGTGTAGAGTTCTTACGCATTTAAAGGTCTCTTTTGACTCTTCTGTATTTGTATGCTCTGAAGTGATGCAAAGAATTCCAGCTTCAAAGTCAGACAGGCAATAGATTTGAATCCTGATTCTATAAATTACCTTGGTCAAATCGCTTAATGCCCCTAAACTCAGTTTATTTAATTACAAAATGGGAATCATAGCACTAACTTCACAGTTTGTGGAGATTAAATGAGACAATCACATATAAAATTTCTACCCATGTCTAACATAAAATCAGTCTTCAGGAAATGTTAGCTGTAGCATTGTAGCAGAAGTTCCAACCTTAACTGAAAAAGTTTTCGACAGAAAAATTGAACAAGTCTCTAGGAAAACATCTGTAGTTCCTTCTCTTGCCCGTTTCTGTTCTTCCCTTCCTCCCCAGCCCTGATGCTTCTCCAACAGTAGGCTCTCTCTCCACCAGCTGTTTGGGGATTTTAAATTCCAGGAAGCCCTGTTGCTGACATATGTTTGAATTGCTTCCTTTCTATTTAACCTTCTTGGTAGAAAATTAACAAGTTCAACTTCCTCCTTTAAGTTGCCAAACATTTTACACTTGGAATTGACTGTTGTAAAATGTGCATGGATAGTGGTTGTTTCTTTGGCACAGTCATTATTTATGCAATTATTTACAGTACACACGTTAACAATTCATTTTCTGTTGCAACTGTAGAAATAACTCATGAAGGTGAGTAGAAACCACCTGGGATTTTCATAACATATTTCTTTCTGAGTTGTGCAATTATGTACTACAAACGAGATTAGTGTTTGGGGAAGAGATAGATGCCTGCACCTTTGGTGCAACACCATCTAGAAAGTTTAACTTTGCTGTTTGTCACATGACTTTACAGTTAATAAGCCCTTCCGTACACATGCTGTGTTTCAGCATACACAGGTCTTTCTTATGCATTACCCTATTTGAAGTATCAAATTGAAAGAACAATTTAAATGTAAGAAGAATGACTGATAACAATTTCACTTTCCAGGTAGGTAAACTGGAACTCAGCAACATTAAATGGTCTGCTTAAGGCAACATTGCTAGTAAGTAGTGGAACCTTTATTCTAGAATATTATTTCACTTGAAATACACTTTTCTCCTGACTCCCAACTTTAGATATGCATATATAGAGAGATTATCTCTCCATATATAAAAAATATGTAATACATAGAACCCCAAAAATGCATACCATCCAGTCTCATAGTATTTTATTTCATTGTTTAATTATGTCTCAGTTCAGGTCAGGGCCTCTTTCAATGAAAAATAGGTAGCTGACATGTCTGTGTTTGTTACTCGTGTTCCTAAGCAGAGATGAAGCTTTTCAGTTTGGCTGTTTTTCATACTGGAGTGAGGCAACCAGATGATTCACTGTGTCATGACTTTATGGAAATGTATGTGGGGTGAAACAAGTATTGTTTGTAGGCAAAAATGTAATCTGTATGTTTTGTAGGCATCTTTCTTGACCTCTTGTTACAGTTTCTTAGATTGTCTCTCCACCACCAAGAGACATGTAGTCTGAGTTTGGCCAAAGTCTTATTTTTTGTTCCAGTTGGTTGTGACTTCTTTTTGAACCATCACCCAAAGTTATGCCTAATCAGTCCTTCCTCTTTTTCTTATCAAAACTTAACTATGAAAACTAAGCTGTGGTCTGGCAACTTTTGAGTAGTTACCATGGATCATAGCAATCTTTATTGTCTCGCTCTGCCGCCCAGGCTAAAGTGCAGTGGCCGGATCTCAGCTCACTGCAAGCTCTGCCTCCCGGGTTTATGCCATTCTCCTGCCTCAGCCTCCCAAGTAGCTGGGACTACAGGCGCCCGCCTCGTCACCTGGCTACTTTTTTGTATTTTTTAGTAGAGACGGGGTTTCACCGTATTAGCCAGGATGGTCTCGATCTCCTGACCTCGTGATCCACCCGTCTCGGCCTTCCAAAGTGCTGGGATTACAGGCTTGAGCCACCGCGCCCGGCCCAGCAATCTTTATTTGCTAATAAAATCTAGGGATACTTTTTCCAAATATTTGTTTGGAATTCCACAATAATCACTATAGTTAAGACTTCTTAGAATTTTTGGTGTCTGAAATTTCTACCATCTACCTATTTTTAGGTACCAGGCTAAGAAGACTATATTTTTACGGACTATCTTCTGAAAGACAAAAGCCAGATGAGAAATGACTTATTAGTGACATTAGTAAACTTTGCAACTACCTAAGGTTTATATTTGGAAGGCTGAGTAGAACTTTCTCATCTTGCTTCCTTGAAT
Source organism: Trachypithecus francoisi (assembly GCF_009764315.1). Lineage (NCBI taxonomy): Eukaryota > Metazoa > Chordata > Mammalia > Primates > Cercopithecidae > Trachypithecus > Trachypithecus francoisi. The sequence goes on along the minus strand of NW_022681473.1, from coordinate 70,976,313 downwards.
CTAATAGGTCTGAGATATGGTATACACTCAAATCCTCTTACCAGTGATAATTATATTAGCAAACATTTACTGAGAGCACTCTATGGACCAGACACTGTTCATATCACTTTGTATTTATTATCTCATTTAATCTACACTGCCAGGTAGTCAAAATTGGGACTGGTATCGCCAGGCTATTAAGCTTACCTATTTGCAAATTGAAGAAATTGGTGAGCATTAGTGTGGTCATACAAGAAGAAGGCAAGTCCCGTCTTGGGTTTGTTTATCACAGGGGAGAGAAAGGTGTAAGAAAGCCCACTATGTCTGGATGCAGAGTGAAAGTTATAAAGTATTGTCAAGTCCTTGTGAGGCAACATAATTGGCTCTGCTAATAAAAGGGGACTCATGAGTATTTCAATTTCTGACAAATATAGATAGCAACACTTTCACTTGAGGTTGCTGGACAGACATATACTAGCAAGACAAGAGTCAGGAGAGGCCCACTGCAAAGGACTGTCGAGAAAGCAATTATTAGCAAATATTAAAATAAAAAGATCCCTCCATTAAAAACTCATGATTTTTACAATTAGGCAATTTAGTGGGTACTCCTAGGAAAAAAAAAAAGTGATAAAGTTTTGAGGGTTCAGTTACATGACTACTAGCCGTTGTGATCAGCTAACAGAGAAGATGGTTAGAGATAGGAGCAAGGTCCTAGTGGACCTCATAACTTTGTTCCGTTTCCATCATATTGCTTGGAGACGAGAAGGTCTCCTTTTTTTGTAGATGAGAAACATGACTCTGGAGAAGGCTGCACAACTATTAACTTAAGCCCTGGCTATCAAAGGTTTATCATGAAAAAGCATGGAATTAGATAAAGTAACTCTTCTCTTCAAGAAGGAAACGGATGAAACCAGAATGCTGCCCTTTAAAATAAGGCCCACTTTATGTAAAAGAAAATGAAGCAGTGGCTCAGACATTTATTTATCTCAATGTAATGCACTAAATGACCTCCAAAATTTCTAAAACAACTGGTGGGTTATAACGTAATTTTGTTAAGCTAAGGTCTAAAGTCAAGGCAAATTGGATTTTCCAAAGGTGATTCTTTCCTTCAAAGTTCACCATTAATTGGTTTCCTGATACCGAAAGTACAGAAAGATACTAAGTCTTCTAAATATATGCAGATCTCTCTATATTTGCTTTAAAATATAAGTAATAAACTGTAAGTCTCTATGAATTATCTATGCTTACATGATTTATTTTGTTGTAGAAGGCATTGATATATAGCTAGCTTAGAAAATAGTGACAGTTCACAGGTTGTAGCTATTGTTAGTTACAACCAATGTAAATGAACTTAAATAAATTTGCCTAAAACTTATTTTTTCCTGCAAGAAATCGTTTCCCTTATACAATACCTACAACATCTGGGGTTTGAAATGGTTATTACTAATGTTGTTTCCATGCTGTTGCTCCTTATACCAACCCTGGAGGGGAAAATAGTTCCTCTAACAGTGGCTGAGTCTAACTGAAATAGAAAGTTCAATTTCTTCCACAAATGTTCTTGACAATTTTTGCTTGCCAAAACTAGCTTTAAAAAAAGAAATAAATAAAGAGTAGAGACTTATCTGTAATCTCCTTAGTGGCCTCTTTCTAAGTCATTTTTTTTATTAAGGGATAGTAAACAGTTTTTGTTTTATTCTTTTTAAATTTTCTTCTAGCAAAAGAAAAAATTTACATGAAGTGTATTCACATAAAAGTATAAAAGCCAAAAAAGCAGTATTAATACAAAGATGCATTTATTCCCAAATTTTATATCACTAAAATTTGAATTTGTCTTAGTAATGAAGGCACGTCATAGTTAAATTGACAGTGTTTTATAAAAAGTTTCTTATTATTGTAAAAAATAATGGTTCCTTTTAGGACATCTAAAAGTAGTTGAAATATGCTAATAGATAACATTTCTGGGGATAGTTCGGAAAATTAGAATACATTGTTAGGAAAATATTTTAACCCAAATGAAGAACTTTTACTTGCTATTTATCGTATGGTCTGTCATATGTTCATTTCATCCGCATTCATACATTTAATATCTTCTAAGTCACTATCAGGAAAAATACACACACATTTATGGAAAGTTCTTCTCCTTAGAGACTTATGGGGCCTTGAAGGAGAGTTAAACACATTATTACAATAAATTGTAATAAACTAGTTTCAAAGGCTATAGGAAGAGAAGTGGTGAAGTTATTCTTTGAAATGATCTACTGACTTAATGTTCCTGAAATATTTCAGCTTTGGTATGTAGTTGAGTGTAATCCAGAGGGTTAGTGATTTTTTTAAAAAATATTATAAACCCAGTAGAGATATAGTTAAGAAAAACACCTGAGTCAATTTACGTTCACATTTAAATCAAAATCGCTAATATTTTCAGGAAAAAAGTATCCATTGAAAGCTACACAACTTGCTAATTGTGCTCTCTTTTTCCGTTGCTCCCATTCTTTATTTTCATTACCAAGGTCACTTAAGATTCACTGTCTATTGCTTAACAAATCAGGAGAATATAGTAAAAATAGAAAATAAGTGAAACTGTAATCAATTGTAGCATTTAGGGCATGCTGTTGACTTTTTTAATTCATTAATTAAGGAATGCTCACTATTGAATTATGGTACTAGTCAGTTTGCCAAGATGGTTCATTAAAGTCCAAATTTTATTATGTATTACATGCTTTATGCTTTTCACACAAACTTATTATACTGCTCAGAGAAGGTGATCTCTAAAAGCACATTAGACTAATGTTCCTAAAACACTGGCTAATGTAAGTTTTATTGGATTGCGGTAACCAGAAAAGGTCACCTAATGATTTGTTCCAATAATGATTTACTAAAAGGATAATATAATTAATGAGTTGTTGTTAAATGGTTGACCTTGAAATACCTTGTCATTTGTTGAGATGTGTAAATATCGTATTAATACAAAGAAAGAACAGAGAATCAAACAATCTTTCGATAACATTTTTCCAAATTTTACCTAGATTAGGTAGGTATGGTGATAACAACTAACATTTATTGAGTGCTTACTATGTGCCAAGTACTATGCTAATAAGCATTTTAATTCATCAACATGTTTTATCCCCACAAAAAGTCTAGATGATTATTCTGATTTTTAGATGAAGAAAACTCTAGATTATTATCATTCTGATTTTTAGATGAAGAATTGGGGATTTAGATAGGGCAAGTAATTTATCCAAAGTCATTCAGCTACTTAGGCACAGTTCAAGTTTGAACCAAGTTATCTCTGGTTACAGAGCTCTCATACTACATTGAATATTTATCTGGATTCTTCAGAGGAAGTAATCATTTATGAATTCAAATATTATTGATGAGATTTGACCTTTCCTCTCCTTCCAGCAATTTAAGAAGTTAGCAAATTATATTTTGAAGTAGTGACATTGTAAATGATTAAGATTTTTGAAGTCAACTATACCAGCTCAAATCCCAGTTCTACAACTTGCTGCCACATAGCTTTGAACCAGTTGTTTAACCTCATCAAGCTTTATATCCCCCTTTGGTAAGTATGATACCTATCTGAGTCTTGTTTGATGATGAGAAAATACATAAATATGCTTATGAGAAAACTTTGTATCACTCTACTCATTTAGAGGTTGAAAGGGGTTTATTCAATGCAATTTCCACATGCAGTGTTATAAAATAGGAGTGAAAGCTTATACTTTGAAACTTTAATACCTCCCATTTACTTGTCTGTCTGTCTGTCTATCTATCTATCTATCTATCATCTATTCGTTTTCCTAAATTAGATTTGCCTTTATTATTCAAACCTACCAAAGAAGGTAAAAACTCTACTCTGTTGATCTCAAAAATAGTATAGATAATACCTTATCAACAGAAACTTATTTTCAATCAAGAATGTGAACATCCTGCATAAATTATGCCTTGCAATATTAGTTTCATCAATAAGCACATGCACACATATAGAATGCTTCCTTTCTGCCTTAGATTGAGTTCACTCAGAAAACAGATGCTCAGTTGTCTAGAGATTTACTTGTAGCACAAAGTTGGTTTTCATGGAGGAGGGTTCACAAAGTGGGTGGAAAGGTGCTTTTTAGGAATAATACCTTGAAGGAATGTAAGGTAAGTAAGGGAAGTGGGACTAGGTGGAGGGAGAAGTTGCTGCAGATGCCTCACTAAGTTATGGGTAGAATTCTAGAGCTGGTCTAGTCCTTAAGAGTAACTGAAATTAAGGCAGAGAGACCTGGATTTTGTTAGCACTTCACTGGTATAACATTTCATCCACCAGTATTAGTTTGAGGCTGCCCTGCCCCACCCCACCATCACATACATCAAGAGGGAGCATAATCTTGATTTAGGTACATATGTCTCCCCAAGAACAATTCCCAAGGAGGAATTGCTTTGAGCCATCAGCAGCCACCCACCCCAGCAGGTGGGGCAACAAGAGCCATATTCCCAAAAGGCAGCTCTGGATACCACACCATAGTATCTACAATAGAGTACAACAGGGTTAATAATGTTAATAAAATACCTCAATCATGGTAGCTACCCATACTCTTAACACAACAAACACAACAGCATTCAATGGTAGAAATTTATATGACCACAAAAAACCTGATAGTCTGAATTGCATAACTGTAAAATATATATTTGGTTATGCATAATCAATAAGCAAATATCTATTAAGCAGCCACAACCTTTACCATATTACAAAAGCCAAAATTACTAGTGAAGAGTCAATGGACATTGTGTGCAGCCAAACCTAAGAAGGGCATATCACCTATATAGTGTCCTGGCCATTGATGCAAAACCTGAAACTCATCATGAAAAAAATTCTCAGACAAACCCTAAAGAAGGAATGTTTTATTTTTTTAAAAAAAGAGAGGGGATGGAGGGCTGAATTATTTAAAGATATAAGTAACATAAAGGTCAATGAAGGTTGTGGTAACATTTCTGATTTAAGGAGACTAAAAAGACATGAGAAGTAATGTTCCTTCTGGCCCTATACTGGAGGAGAAATAGTGCTTACAGAGAACATTACTGGGAATAATCACAACGTTAGAATGCAAACAATAAATTAGACAAAAGTGTTGTATCTATATAAAATTAACTGAAGTTGTGGTGTGGTTATTATGTTAGAGAATATAATTATTCTTAGGGAAAATATGCTGAAATATTTGGAAATAAAAGGCTATGAAACATGTAACTTGCCTATAAATTGTTTAAAAATTTGCAGGAACAAACACACAGAGAGATACAGACACAATGAGTCTGAGTTTAGATGTGTACAGGTAAAACAGTTTTGTTTTTTTTTTTAATTTGCAATAGTACATGCAAGAGATGTTTTAGACTAGAAGAGAGAGGTAGCACTAGAGGTAGCAAAGAATGTATGGATGGAATATGTTCTAAAGGCTAAGGCAGCATGACTTGCTTAAGGATGTTAGGAGTAAGAAAATCAAATGGATCTATAAATGGCCGTTTGTTACAAAGTTACTTATATCGTGAAGCTTGTGATACTTTTCTTGCACTGTACAATCTTAGTTTGCACTAATCCTTCAAATATCAGCTGAAATTTCTTCTTTTTAAGTAAACCTTCTCTGATTACTATCAACCAGAATTGGACATGTGTTACCATCCTGAGAATAGTCTGTATTGTAAATTCCTAACATTTATGAGTAAATAAAACATCACATTTCATGAGCACTTATACAGAAGCTCCTGAACTTCTAGTGGGCTTAAGTCCCAATAAACCCATCATAATTTGAAAATATCATAAATTGGGAATGAGTTTAATACACCTAACTTACCAAACATCATAGTTTAGCCTGTCCTATCTTAAACGTGCTCAGAACACTTATATCAGCCTACAGTTGGGCAAAATCATCTAACACAAAGCCATATTATAATAAAGTATTGAATATCTCATGTAACTTATTGAATACATTGCACTGTACAGTACAGTATTGGTGTTTTACCTTCATGATCACATGGTTGACTAGGAGCTGAGGTTTACTGTCGCTGCCCAGCATCGTGAGAGAGTATAATTCTGGATATCACAATTGCAGAAAAAGATCAAATTTCGAAACAGGAAGCACAGTTTCTGGTGAATGCTTATCACTTTCATACCATCAAAAAGTCAAGAAATCTATAAGTCAAATTATGATAAGTCAGGACCATGTGTATATAATGTCATATACACACACAGGCACAAAAACATAGGCGTGTGTGTTTCCTTCTAAGTGTTTTTTACAATAGTGGTGTATATTAATAATTAGATAACTGTATAAGTTAAAACCCACTTCAAATGTCCAAATGAAATGAATTTCTAGTTTTTAATCAACTGCCCAACTGTCAATGTTAATAAAATATATTTAAATAAATAGATTATCTTTCAGAATTTCTAATATTAAATGTGTTTTATAAACACATTACACAAATTTAAATTTGTTTCATAATCACATACCCATATTTAAAAATTTAGACTTACTTAAAAGTTAAACTCATTTTATATCTTTCTTTTCACCTGCCTTTTTATAACATAATTTCCCACTCATTTTTCTCCTTGATTTTTATCTTAGACAAAAACTATTTTTAAATTATCTTTAAAAAAATACATTTTCGGAGCCTAACTACTTGATATGGGTTAGTATATATTTGCACCATATTCATTAACTTTGGAAGAGCATACATATAAAGACTCAAAATCCTTGAAATTTTGTTCCATTATTTTTGAAATTTGTTGTCACAGGGGATGGTGACAAATTCATATTTTGGAAATTATGCACAAGAGCATAAAGCAAACTAATTCCATATTTTTTTCAAGATACCATTTTAATGCTTGGGTGTTTTTAAATCTTTATCGTTGAAATTCAACATTTTTGTTTCTTTAAAACTCGTCCTGGTATGGAACATTTCTATGTAATTTAGGCCAAAATGTTTAAAGACTTATTCATAGTTTTGCTGCCTGGGAAATGGCTTCAATTTCATCATTGTTAAATATTTCATAAATTTCATTTATTTCTCCTGAAATTTTAAGACTGACAATTTCTGTCATTTTTCTGTCTTCTGTTATCTTTCTCTTATTTTAATCTTAGCCACATTTTTACTTTTCTTCTGTATTCTCAGAACGTTTTTTAGACAGTACTCTAAATTATTGATTAGACTTGTATCTTCACACTGGCTCCTTGAGACTGGTAATTTTATGTCTTATGCATTCTTTTTAAATGAGTTTGACACTTTTGACTATTGTTTTAGGAGTTTTCTTTTAAAGTAAAAAATAACATTCTTCTTTTGACTTTTGAAAACTTTTATTTTTCTGATCCTATGTGAAAGAGGTAATGTAATTTTGACTTTTAATAAAAGTTCCCTTTTTTGTTAAAATTTGTTAGTTTTCATAGAATATATGTCTTTTGAATATTTAAAATTTATTATACTTTTTTGTTAAGCTTTGTTTTTTTCTTCCAAATAGAGCCAATGATAGAGAAATATAGATGTGAGATTTTCCGACAGATAGGGTCTGGAGATTGCTCTTAAATCTTCTGCCTGAATATTTTAATTCTAATGGAATCTTTTCTCAGTTTAACATCTGGAAGGCAAGTGCATATGTGCATAGAAATTCATCTGGAGGCCAGGCGCGGTGGCTCAAGCCTGTAATCCCAGCACTTTGGGAGGCCGAGACGGGCGGATCACGAGGTTCAGGAGTTTGAGACCATCCTGGCTAACACGGTGAAACCCCGTCTCTACTGAAAAATACAAAAAGCTAGCCGGGCGAGGTGGCGGGCGCCTGTAGTCCCAGCTACTCGGGAGGCTGAGGCAGGAGAATGGCGTGAACCTGGGAGGCGGAGCTTGCAGTGAGCTGAGATCCGGCCACTGCACTCCAGCCGGGGCGACAGAGCAGGACTCCGTCTCAAAAAAAAAAAAAAAAAAGAAAAGAAAAGAAATTCATCTGGCATGGCTCTCCTAAACTGAAATAGAATCATATCTCATTCTTTACTGCTTTACTTTCTGTCACTCGAAACTACCACTACCAAAACAACCAAAGCTGGTTTTTCGATTCTTTTAATGGACCCTGAGTCTCTGAGTTAATGTAATATCAATACGAAGAATCTTCCTTCTTTTCGCAAGAAAAATTAATCTCCTTCATGAGGCAAGGCACAAGTTAACCACCACCCTCTATCAAATTAAGACCACCTGATTCCTCATTTTGGCAATCTCAGAAGTTTCCACCCTTTGTCTTTTCAGCTGTCATTATTTAAAAAATTAGGAGGGAGTTAAAAGATGTGTCAAAGGTTACTAGTTAGATGCCACTTTAAATCAGATTCAAAACAACTGCTTTTCTATCAGTTGGCCTGACTCCTATAGCCACAGGTATCTCTCAATTCTGGGAAGACGGTTACTCCTGAGATAAGAAATATAAATTAGAAAGGAGGTTTATTGGAAAGAACACTGAACTGGGAGGTAAGAGAACTGTAGACTCACTGTGGTACTCACAGGTTAATTGTCACAGCAATCTTTCATTTTATGGCTCAACTTCCTTATTTGCCTCACGCGTGTCTTAGGCTCCATTGCTAAGCTGTATTCATCTTCTAGTTGTCTGAACCTAGGAGTTGTTTCTCTCTTTTTATTTTTTCTTTTCTATCCGCACTTAAGAAAGTTCAGAGAAAGCATGTTATACTTTTTTAAGTTTTAGCTTTTTTGCAAAGGTGCGTGGTAAAGAACTCTCAGGTAGCTGCTATCTGTGGAAGAAGAGGATTAAAGAGGCTCTAATTCTAGTAGAATCTCCTAGATATAATCATGTCACTAAGATATGATCATAACATACAAACTATATTGAGAGCAACCATTAAAAATCGACATTTATATAAATATTCATTCTATATGGTCTACTTATCTATCTTATTAAAATTGCTGAATTTAAGAGGAAAACGTTTATACATCTTTTAAAAAAATGCTTATAGCTTAACACAGATTCTCCTGTGATTGAAACATATTAGTGCAGCATTCATATATTCCCATCATAGATTTGGATCGGAATAGCACACAAATTTATTGGTTCACTTAATCAACTGTTTATTAAATTCCTACTATTTCCTTGCAAAGTATTAGCCACCAAAAATACAGAGATGACGCAACTTATGCTCTTGAGAATCTCAAAGACTGAAAGGGAGAAATAGAGGTCAAATAAGGTATCTCTTACATGGTGTGATGAGTTCAATGTAAGCAAATAGTGGGGACTGCAGAAAGCAAAGCAACTTCAGCTGGAGTTCAAGGAAGATTTTTTTTTTTTTTTTCTACATTTGATGGTTACCTGTATCTTGATGTGTGAGGAAGAATTATAAAGATAAAGTGAGTCGGTAGGGTGCCAAGCTAAAAGGAGTAAGCAGCCCAAGTGTGATATAGTCTGGCACCTTCTGAGATCCACAAAAGAGTGAGGGAAGAGCATAAAGAGAAAAGAAAGATAAGCCCAAAACCTTGTATATCAGTTTAAGGAGTTAGAACCTTCTTGGAAATGGAAGATAATCAAATGCTTTTACTTGGAAAAGAAGCAGCTCAGGTTTACATGAAAACTTGTCCATCAAAACACCTCAAACTCATGTCTAAGATCCACTTCTCATACATATCAAATATTTTGCCTTGTTTCTTAACCATAGATTTCATGCCCACTTTCACAGTAGTCTAGCAAATGTGTAGTCAGATGCTGCACAGATGTGCATGTATGGGAAGCACCGATATAATGCCAAGTTTTACCTAAAAAGATCTGTTTCTGGCTTCATGAAGGTCATTTACAAAGAGGAACTGTACAGACTCCTTAATCATCTCACTCTATATATCCTGAGCTCCCTAAAGGAAGGGATTGTGTTTGAGTCATTTTTTCATCCTCAAAACTACCACATTGCCTTGAACATAGTAGTTAATAAATATTTGAATGGATGAATGAACTAAGAAAACATAAAATACAGTGAGAAGCATAGGAAGCTAGTTTCAGCAAATTGTTTTTATCCCAATATCCTATGTGATAGTCATTGAAAAGTTCTCTCCCTTCTGTTAGCCCAGCATTTGTTTTTGTCACATGGTTTATCAGTGTTGCTAATGAGCTGCTAATTAGCTGCCAATTCTTGTGCAATTTAGAAGAAAAAGGCGGAGAAGGGCTGTTCAAAGGAATATGCCTCGATGATCTTGCCTATTTGTTTTACATGTCCAAGGTCCTGTAGTACAGAGATGTTATACATACATAAAGTTACCACAGGCTCACTGAGTATGGCTATGACTAGATTATGACTTCATTCAAAATTACTAATACAGTTTTATAGAAGAAAGATTCTCTGTCATAAAGGCAGTGTGTTAGTGAAGGAGGGTCTAGGTTAGCATAGCATCACTTAATGGGAAAAATACACAAACATTCCCACACACAAACAATGGACCTCCAATCATAGGTTTGAATCTTAGTTTTGCTATGTACTAATTGTGTTATCTTGGCCTAGTTGCTTCACGTTTTTTATCTCATCTGTAAAATGGGAATGATGTTTGCCTCTAATGATTTTCGGCAGTGAAGAAATACAGATAACATAGGTAAAGCATTAGCAGAGTCTTTGCATATGAATGGATCTCAAAAATGATTTTTTTTCTGTCCTATAATGATGAGGCATAGTGTGTTGGTAAATCATGTACTCATTTCTATGATTATCTTAATAACACAAACATGACTTATATTTTCTTCTGATAGTTCCCTCAAGGTTTCTCTTTTCTTTTTTTTCTTTTTTTTTTTTTTGAGGCAAAGTCTGGCTCTGCCGCCCAGGCTGGAGTGCAGTGGCACGATCTCGGTTCACTGCAACCTCCGCCTCCCAGGTTCACACCATTCTCCTGCCTCAGCCTCCCGAGTAGCTGGGACTACAGGCGCCCACCACCACGCCTGGCTAATTTTTTCTATTTTTAGTAGAAACGGGGTTTCACCGTGTTCACCAGGATGGTCTCGATCTCCTGACCTTGTGATCTGCCCGCCTCGGCCACCCAAAGTTCTGGGATTACAGGAGTGAGCCACCGCGCCCAGCCCTCTCAAGGTTTCTCTACCAGCTCATTTTCAGATTTTTTTTTCTAAATCGTATGATTCTAATTTACCTAATTTCTTTCATGAAGCTCTGCCTCACTGAAACGTGTTCACTTTTTGCAATCAAAGCATGTATCACACAACTTAGCCCTTTAATGTATACTCATTGTAATTTAATGAATTATCCACTAACAGCCTTAAGTAAATTTCAAATTATTGGGGTGAGAGAGAGAGATCAATTCAATTAAAGCCTATCTTTTCCCCAGACTACGTGGTAGCTCTAAATTGTTTAAAGATAGGTGATTATTTAGGAAACTCACTGGGCTTAAAGTAGACAGAGACAGAGATAGTAAGGCTTGTGTAATATTCCGTATGTCACTCCATACTTTCAAGCCCCCTTTCATTTTGACTGGGCCATTTGACTGTTTTCGCCAATGAACTATGGACTGAAATGTGTCATTTCCAGCTTGAGGCAGTTAGACACCCAAGTGCTGTTTCTCAGTCTCTCCCTTCCCCTACCTTGATAATCAAAGAGCTGGCAAATTCTAAGTGCTGTAACTGGAAGGTGGTAGAAACTTGGTCTGGTTCCTTTAGTAACTACCACATGGAGTAGCTTCTTCATTCTCATTTTTCCAATCCCTTCTACTCCTCAGTAAACATGTACTGTGATTGAGCAAGTATTAAGCCATTGAGATTTAGGGTCAAATTTATTACTGTATCATAACCTAGTCTATCCAAATGAATACCTTCTTCAAATATATTTTCCTTTTAGGAAATGATTACTCCTCTACCATTACTGACAAATATATTGAGGTAAAGAACTGATAACCTGGTTTTTATTTAACTATAAGTATTTTGACAGATAAACACAGTTATATGTCACTTAACAACGGGGTTGGGTTCTGAGAAAAGAATCCTTAGGCATTTGTGTCCTTTTGCAATCATCATAGAGTATTCTTACACAATCCTAGATGGTATAGCCTACAACATACCTAGGCTATACTGTGTAGCCTATTGTTCCTAGGCTACAAACTGTAAAACATGTTAACTGTGCTGAATACTGTAGGCAATTTTAACACAATAATAGGCAATGTTTCTTAGAACAGAACATTCTTATGCATATTCTCATTTGTATATAAACAAATAAGCATACTTACATCCAAAAATAAACTTTATGCTACTATGAAATAAGAGTGTAAGGATTTTTTTGTATTTTTAAATATCTAAAATAATTTTAGAGTTTACTGTAGTATTTTCCACACTCAGTTCATCATAATAATCACTTGGTATCTTTCTTAAAATATATAGATATTATATTTAGGTCCCACCCCAGCCCCAAATAATTAGAATTTACAGAAAGACAGTAGAGAATATAGCTTTCTTAAAAGCACCTCAGGCTAATTTTTTGGTCAAGAAAGTTTGAAAAAATATTATTTTACTGTGGAGTGGAGGGTGATTGTTGGGGTTTGATAAATGAATTGCTAACACAAAAGCACTTCATGAAAATAGTTTATAAAAATAGTGCTAAATATGGTATAAAAGGTCAGTTAAAGTAGACACTGTCTAATCAATAGGTCCTCAAACTCCTGTATATAAAAAATACTGTGACACCACATTACAGCCATGTAATTAATGTTCTAAAACTTAAAAATGTACTTTCACATATATTGCTTTATTTTATATGATTTCCATATGGTTAAATATTACTGTTATCTTCTGTCTATAGATAAGAAAACCTAGGCTCTGATACACTATATTTTGCTTCATGTTCACATAACCAAAGGCTTTTCTAGTAAAGTGATGTTTGAATAGAAGCCTAAGATAGTCACACTTTAAGAGGTCAAAAGAAGGAGAAATGTTGGAAAAAGTCATCAACATAATCTTGGAAATATTCTGAGTTAATCAGTCCTACTTGTTTCCTAAAATTGATTATTGTCTGTCTTAATTAAGGGTAAGAATTCTTCAGGTGGTGTTTGAGAGTTGATGACATTTCCTAAGAGTTTAAGAGTGATAAAAATCATTTGCTCTAGAGCCAGACTGTCCCAGTTCAATTCTTGGTACTATTCCTTAGCAGTTGTGTAGCTTTGAGGTTGTCACTTTATTTCTCTGTGCCTCAGTTTCATTATGTGAAATGATAATAATATTTAAACCCATATTATGTTGTATACGGATTAATTAGGCAATACATGTAAAACACTCAGAAGAGCACTGACATGTAGTAAATATTCAATAAGTGTTGCTTATTTCATGGTTGGAGACACTAGCAGGCTTTGGCAATCTCTTTTTCTATTTGACAGGGATACAAAAAACCCAATTATGATGTTTCCTACATTACAGTCTCATCCTCATGCCTTGTTCACAGCAGTTGACTAAACTATGTTGAACCATGATGAATGCACAATGCTTCTCAAGCTTTTGGGTGCATCACAATCACCTGGAGGCACTGCTACACCACAGATCACTTTGCTCCACCCCCACAGTTTCTGATTCTGGTAGTCTGGATGATGCTGAGGTTCCTGCTTTCAAACCATGGTCTGGACAAGGAATGGACAATCAACTCAGACTATGGAGAGATTTGAGACTATGGAGAGATTTGAAAAAAAAGTTTAAGGGACCTGGGCTTTCTATTGAAGAGTTAGGGAATGGCAGAAGGCAAAACAATTAAAGGAATGCTACCACTATGTCAATATTTTATTAGATGGTGTGTGTGTGTGTGTGTGTGTGTGTGTGTGTATGTATAGTTTTAACTTGGGCATGCCTATTCTTAGTGATATTTTCTAAGTTTCTCTGTTATATTTTACCTTGTCAGAATACTACTATTCCTATTTGTCATAGATCCAGGGCCCTGTGTCACTATTAGTGTGATTTGATGTTTCTCTGTCCTTAGAACAAGGATTAAGTTTCAGTAAGAATAAAAATCACCGGGGTGGTGGTTAAAATGCTGATTTCTAGGTGGCAAATTGGACTCAATAGGTTTGGCCAAGGGCCCAAAACTTAACTTTTCTTGGACAAACCACATTAATCTGATGCAAATGATTTGTGGCCCACATGCGGAAATTCCCTAGATTTTTGTTCAAATTCCATCTGCTGTTGAAGCAAAACTATTGCATTTTTTCATTTTTTAAATGTAATTTTTATTTTTAGGTGACCTTTCAGTCCAATTTGTTACATTTCATTAAAATCTGCTTGGTCTATGTCTTTTTTCCAATTTCAGCATTTGGTATAAGACATTTATAGAAAAGTGACTTGAAAGCAATTTAACCACAAGTTCAGCCAAATTAATTTAAGGAGAGTTTAGTAAACAGCCTTGCTTTCCGTACTTAAGTGATCAATTTCAACACCTGCTTTTCCTTCCAGATGGAGTTAATTAACATTAAAAATTATTGCGTATAGCAGAGGCTTTTTTTTGATAACTCACAACCTTCCAGCTGCATCCAGATTCCTACACTTCTGAAAATTAAAAACAACACGCAAATTTATTGTTGAACTATTTCAAGATATGCACATAAGTACAACCTTGGAAGAAAGTAAACTTACATGTGCAAAGTGGATCCTACATGTCAGGCATTTTAACATATAAGATCTGGTACACTCCTCATAACTATCTCAAGAGGGGTGTTATTCTACACACACTTAAAATACAAAGAAACTGAAAATTAGAAAAGTTGTGTAACTTTTTGGATGTTATGCAATTAGTAAGTAGCAGAGCCAGAATTGCTATTTAACCAAAGTCAACACTTTGTCTACGATTCTAGGCTGGGCTTAGACTGAGGTGAAGATTTGAAATTTTAAAAAGAAATCCCCAGGGAGTATGAGTTAAACTAATTGGTGTGAGGTAGTTTATACTGAGATAAATATTGCATTTTAAATATTATGAATTATGTATACATATATACATCTACATAAAATGCCCGTGAAGCTGCACTGTGATGTGGTGACACCTAACTATTCCATAATTGTAGTTCACTAAGAGCACTGAGAACTGCTTATGCATCAGACACCAGAGTAGGGGTTAAGAAGAGGTCAAAGCCAAGGAAAGGTAAAACGATTATTACAATGGAGTCTACAGTAATGAGGTATAGGTATTGTGAGTTCAAAAAAACGAAGAGGTATTTAGTGAGGAAGTGGCATTTTAGGTATAAACAGTTGCTCCTCACACTAAACATTAAACCTGTCCATAATCCTCATTTTAAAGAGGCATTTTGCTGATTTATAACTTTTAATTATAAAAGGTAGCTTTATAAACAAGTTTGGAATAAATAAATAACTTTATAAATAAGTTATTCATTCAGCTTTTTTTTCCCACTGAATTTCATGGTGTCAGTCCAATTCATTTAAATGTTATAATAGAAGAACTACCTTTTAAAAATACTTGAAATATCGAGCACTTTCTAGTGATTGTGAATGAATAATACAGTGAAGAACATTGTCATCTTATAGAAGATCCATCATCTATAGAAGTCTTTCATTAGAAAAAGCGGTGGCTTTTACAAATAATTGATTGGTAATTGGGGACTGTTAGGGAATGTAGTTAATATACTACTCTAAGGGAGATATATGATATACATACATTTATAGATGTACATACACACATACACATATCCACAGTCAAATCTATTTGTAGTAGTTATGTTCTATGAAGTCACCATGAATTAGCACATACTGAACCATTGCTCCTATGGGAAATATAGGACTAGGTTCCTGCCAGCCAGAGATTACAACATTGTTGTCAACTGACATACATAATTTTGTTTTATGTGTAAGGATATCTTAATTAGTATATATTGTTGATTCATGGGCATTGCACTTACGGTACCTAGCACTATACCTGGTGCCTGAACAAAGCTTACCTACCACAGACATTTTCTCCAGAAGGCACATCACAGGCTCCTTGTGCCCAGAGTGGGATAAAGCATTTCGGCACTGCACTTGGGAGCCACTTTTAACAGTAAAATCATCAACAAAAACACAAAAAATGAGAAAAGTGTGATGCTAAATAGACCATGAAAGGGACACTTGTGTCCAGTATGAGAGCTGAAACAAGAAGGTCAACCATTGCCTTGTTCAGCCTCAGGGAAGATACATTGTTGGGTAATTCAGAATTTTTGCCATTCTGCATGTACACACAAATGACCTCAAAAGAGCCACAAGTATTGATTTGGTGGTTACAGATAAATTTTAGCTAATCTGAAGTTTACAAATATCAAATATACAAATAATAAGAATAGAATATACATAAACATATGTCACTTTAAGTTATTGTAAATAGAGTAATCGCTTCCATAACCACCATGTAACTCTCTAACTGTAGAATGTCTCATTTTTTCCTTTAGGTATATATCTCATAGGTACTTTATGTTTTTAAGATTTATAAATAATTATTCTCCATCTCATATGTCATCATTCTGGGCTGAGAACTCTACAGGATTTTTAGGATATTTTAAATCACATAGATTATTCTGAAGCTAAGGGCTCTAATAATTCAGTTCCTGTGATTCTCTATACTTTATTGTCCACCAAGTATTAAGACTGATATTTTTGAGTTGAAATTCTCAATGTGTTTTGCTGGGAGTCAGCAAACTGGCCTGAAGCCAAATCCTAGTGAGCTTTCTATTTTTGTCAGGAGTGTTTAATTGGAACACAGACACACCCATTTACTTACATACAACCATAGTTCAGTACTTGGGAAAGAGACTGCATGCCTGTAACGTCTAATACATTTGCTATCTACCCCTTTAGAGAGAAGTGTGTCAGTCCTTCTGTCATGACATAAGGCTACAAGAGACTTTTATCACATCTGAGTAGACAATTAAGTAGTCAGAGACTCTAATTAGAACTATTTAATGCACTTTAACCCTAGTTGATGCCTTCAAACAGTTTACTCCTTTGTCATATATTTTGAAGATGTGTTGTACAGATTTGCCTATCTATGGAGAATCTTGGTCATTCCAAATAATCAAATTGCCTAGAGTGATTGAAATTGAAATTCAGAAATTTTGTCTGAATGCCATATATTTAAATCATAGCTGAGTTAATGTAGCTATAAAAATATAATACGATTTTGAAGTTTACTATGAAATACTCAGTTTGTATATTTTTATTTTTTCAGTGTCTGTTTTGCTTGGAGATGGATGCTAAGATGTAAACTGACTGGTAAGTCACACCGCATTTCTTAATAATTATGTAATTTTTGAAAGCAGAGATTCTGTGTTTATTCTGACACTCTAGTTCTTAAAGCTGGAAACCAGGAACTATGACTTAATGGTGATTGGAATATTCTGTTGTTTTCCTACAGATAAAGCACTGAGATAAAGATTTTATTTTTATTTGTGCTCACTGAACAGTAAGTTTAAACAGTTCAATTTGCAAAGTGGAAAAAAAATTATTTGGATTATAGTCAATGTTTGTGTCAGTCATGAATTAAATCTGAAAGGAAAACAAAGGTTCGTATGAGTAAAAGGAAAGAGGAAAGATAGGGAAACTAACCTAACAGGAACTATCAACCAGTGAGTTCTATAATCAACGTAATTTGCTTAGAGCTTATGTTCTTTAAACTTATTAGTACTTCATGAAAAAAATTGAACATATCTCTGAAATTCATTATTCTTATATGTGGTTTCTACCTTATTTCATAGAAATATGGGAATAAATGATTTATTTTTGTTCTAGAATTTGAATGGATGACGTTTTGTTTCCTTTATGCACCAAAGCGTTAGGTTTGCCAAATTTGCAGCATGCATGTTTAAAAATGAGTCATATATCAATTATGTTTTTTGATACATTTTAAAATCAAGTATTAATGATTGTCAAGGTTACTAGAACCTGTTAGTTTTATCTGGGAGTTAATTTTAAAATACACGTTTCTTTAGAGTTAATGTAATAATGTTAATGGCAGATGGTATTTTCTTTTGTTGTTCACATATCATTCAAGTTGCAATAACCATAATTGCAAAGTTATGGATTTTGACATAGACCTAGGGAAATCTAGATTATTTTCTGATTTAATAATTTACATATTCTCTGGAAGCTCCTATGGATCTGTATAACTTAGCTGAGTACCAATACAACAGAAAGGACAGTATTCTTTACTTAAGTGATGAATAACATCTAGCAGGTTGTTCAAGAGGTATTGTTGGTGTTTGCACTTGTTCACAGAATATTAAAATACTTGACTGAGGCCGGGCACGGTGGCTCAAGCCTGTAATCCCAGCACTTTGGGAGGCCGAGACGGGCGGATCACGAGGTCAGGAGATTGAGGCCATCCTGGCTAACACGGTGAAACCCCGTCTCTACTAAAAAATACAAAAAACTAGCCAGGCGAGGTGGTGGGCACCTGTAGTCCCAGCTACTCGGGAGGCTGGGGCAGGAGAATGGCGTGAACCTGGGAGGCGGAGCTTGCAGTGAGCTGAGATCCGGCCACTGCACTCCAGCCTGGGCCAGGAGCGAGACTCCGTCTCAAAAAAAAAAAAAAAAAAAAAAAAAAAAACTTGACTGAATATCACATAATATCTTGGGAATGTCATTGGAAATAAAATTATATATATATTTTAATTATGATTCAGAAAATGTAATTTCCATTAATGTCTACATGTATTTTTAATTTAGGCAGACATCTTAGCTATATATTTTTTTCATTTTATCATTTTATCATTTACATGTGAAATAGCAGAGACAATGTTATCTGATGATTTGAAATAAAATATGTAACACTTACTATATATTACCTTAGCTGCTTGTTGCCAGTTTATAACAAAGTACGTTTGTTCTCCCATAGCATCTCCTTTAAGCTTTCAGTTTGTTATTTAGACAATGCTACCTCATATCACCACTGGCAAATATGATAATGTCGAGCAAATATGATCTACATTCTAAGTATCAGTTGAGAACAGGCTGAAGTAAAAGTATTGTGAACTTTTAAAATGTCCCATGCAAATCGAGAAACATTAGGATAAATGCAAGGGAAAAAATAAATAAATGAAAACAATTAGTAGAAAATACAGGAGTTGCAAAGTGAGAGATCAACCCACTGTACAAACTGGTGCTTTTATGTGAATATGCAATCTAAAAAATGGAAAGTTAGGGCATGTGATTATATATTTAGTATATTTTAATGTTGTTATTTTTTAAATGTGTAAAACATGTTCGCACTTTTTTTGAAAATATTTAACGTATCTGTTTGTTGCCTTAACTGGACACTATTTGATTGGCTGTCATATTAGAGAGAACCATAGTACAGAAGACCACAAAAAATGTTGTAATGGACCTTTGGAAAGCTAGTCTAGGAAGAACTAGTCATTAACTAGCTACATTGGTGAGATTAAACAGCTATTGAATGTTGAACATTTAATGGGTCCAAAGTAGCAGCCTCATGTTTTGAATCCTTCACCTTCTGTACATCAGAAGGACAACTGTTTTTAGTTACCAGTATTTCTCCATTTCATTTAATGCCATATTAAGAAATGAATATAAAACATTCAAATCTAAGTGTTAAATCAGGAGAAAAAATAAGAGCTTATTTGTGGTACTGCACTGGAAACATGAGAAACAAATTGACAGGACTCAAGTAATTCATGTGAATGGGTAAAAGAGTAAATTTAACTTTTATGGGTAAGCAGCTATTTTCCAAACTGTTGTAACATGATGAATTCAAATGTCAACATTTGTTGCATCACAGGCTTGCTCCTGGGCCTAAAAGTATTCCCTCCTGTAATGTAAGACTTTCTCACTGGTTTGGATTCTGATATATCTACTCTGATAAACAAGGAAATCATTTGTCTAAAGTCATTTGTTAAAATTTCCCAACCACTCAACTCTTACTAAAATTCATTTTCTTCATAATGCTGCTTGTCAGTAACAAGTCTAAAAGGATGAATCAATGCACTAAAATAATCAACACTGCTTCAGGTTTACATCAGTCATTAAAAACTATGAAGACATAATTTGGAGATTTATAACTGCTATAAATGAGTAAAGTGTACTTGTAAGTGACATTCTGACTGACACCCTGGTTTAGTGCAGAACCCTAAGCAAAAATAAAGTACCTTAATAAATATTTGTTGATTTAATAAATTAGTGGAGTATATTTTTAAAGTAAAACTCTGGGTAAAAAGAAAATAGTAGTAGTAGTAGAATTAAATTACACAAAGCGCCATACTTAGTTTCAGTAAAGGAGCAGTATTGCATATGTTTAAGAGCAAAGACACCAGATCCAGAATTTCTAATTGAAAATTCTAATACATACAAGGCATACAAATTTGTTTCTCTCTATGACAAATTTTCATCATCTCAAAGTATGGAAAGACCGAATCCTTGTATTCTGCTTGGAGAAGTTTCTATCTCATAGTAAACATATACTTATTGGCTAGAGTTATTATTATTACCGTTGTTGTGGGAGTTGTGTGAAATTAGATGTATCTTTCATGATCAAGGAGTTTTTATTGTAGTAGGAGAGACAGACATAAACAAGATTAACTATAATATAAATTATGATGTTTCCGAAATTTGAAATAGACGACCAGTGAAGATTTAACGAGTGAGAATTTGGACTCATCTCATGAATGAGGTACCTCTTTAACTTACACCTGAATAATTTTATCTTATTGTGAAGTTGCTCATGAATATTTTGGCATAGAAATTTGCAATGACCGTATTCTGACAAAGATGAAGTAGCTAGACCTAAAAGGGCATGAAGAACCCACAAAGCAACATTCACCCCTAAATGATAATACTGATTAGTTTATTAAACAATTACTCCATTAAAACTGATTTTATGCCATTTCCTGCTGATATTTACTTTTTAAACTGGCATTCAAGGCCATTCAATGTCAAGAGTCAATGTATCTCTCCAAACTTACCTTCCAATATTTTCCACCTACCAGCTCCAATTTCATTTTATGCTCCAGACATTTTTTTTGTCCGCTTTTCCCCAAACTCACTGTGGTTTTACACATTTTCCTTTCACCTCAAAGGCTCTTATAGCTAGTCCTACACTGGGCAAAATTCTAGCCTTCTATAGAATCTCTTGTACAAATGTTATTTCCTTTGTAAAAGTTCCCCTGACTTTCTGCATCATTCCAAATTGGCAGATAGAGACCAAACAGTGCCTCCTCTCTCCCCATCACCAGACACACACCTGCACGTGCGCGCGCACACACACACACATACACACACTCCACAAGGCAGTTATAGTAAATTCTTAATTTCTTTAATCAGGGATAGAGAATGTTGTATTAGAAGTGCATTTAGACACCCAGAACTGGAATAGTTGGAGCTTACCTGTGTGGATTCCCTTGGCTCTCCAAATCCAAATCCATAAGGAGCAAGGGCTGCCGTGCAGCTGCCAGTGATATTTTCTACATACAGTAGAGTCTTGCTGATTTCAGAAGCTTAATTTTTTCCTGGGCCATGATCCTTAATGTTTTCACTTCTACCCATGAGGAATTACACATACAATCTATATGCTTCCATTTAAGGAAAGCATTGATTTCCTCATTCTGAACTAATCTCAGTAAGAGAGAGGAGCTTTTACAACTAGGGGAAGCAGTAATATAGTTCTGAGTAGTACTTGCATTGAAAGTTGCATCACTGCAGGAAACTCATTTTTCAAATGCCTCTACTCAGTATTAGACCTTTTATCTTCTAGCTCACATAGCACTTTCTCTTTAATATGAGTTGGCCTCTAGGTTGGGGACTGGGAAACAGTAGGTAAGACATAGTTTTGACTTCATGGAGGTCCTGGTAGAGTAGAAAACACAAATCAATTGCAAAATAATTTGGTCATTTGTGTCACTATAAAGGCAAGTATTGAGTGCTCTGGAATCATGTAAATAGCACATCTATGTTGTATTAAAAATAGACTGCTTTGGAGTAGGTGACACCTGAAGCATTGATATGAGTTAACTAGAAAAAGCGGTTGGAGAGAACCTTCTCGTCGTATCGGATACTGTGTAAAAGAGCTGTTAAATAAGCGTATAATATCTTCAGTAATGTAATTCAGAATTTTTATCTCTGTCTAGGACTGTGAAGTCTTCAGTGTTAGAGAGCATTTTTGTACTTTGGAGTCCAACTCATAATAGGTGCTATTTGGGCAAATATTTTTTGAATTATTTACTGACTGTGGTCATATCACTTTGCTGGGTGTTCTATATAAAAATTAAAAATAAAACTAAAGTGCTGATTCACTGAAAATATTTTATATATGCACACGTGTGTGTGTGTGTGTGTGTGTATGTGTATTTGGGGATGGATGGATACGTAGGTAAGTAGACAGATGATTGATGGATGGATGGATAGGGACAGAGTCATCGAAGGCTCTTTTAATGTTGCACATCCTTAAGAATAATTTGGCCATGGAGTAACTCTATCTTTTGGACTTTCACAATCTGTACATTTCTGAAAATTTTCATCTGAGGAATGGTACTCTCATTGATGACATTTGAGTGATTATCTTATTGAGTTATAACACGTTGATTTATATGAAGTGCTTTTTTAGGCACTCGATAAATGCTTGTTGACTGACTGATATTTGTAAACATTTAAGATAAGAATGATGTATATAGCAAAGTTATTTTGCCAACAGGAAACCAACTGGATGCCAAGATTTGTATACAATGTAAATCATAAGGACACAAATGTCTTGCAACTGCCTGGAGGAAGCACACAGATGCACTTTTCCACGCAACAAATTCACTTTTCTGCAGCTTATGACTGAGAAAAAGGCTTCAGGCAGGACCAAACAAACTATTTCTGAGACTGACAATAGAGTAAATCCACATTAAGTTTTCTATATTTTTATGGCATCAGG
Organism: Trachypithecus francoisi; assembly: GCF_009764315.1. Taxonomy (NCBI): domain Eukaryota; kingdom Metazoa; phylum Chordata; class Mammalia; order Primates; family Cercopithecidae; genus Trachypithecus; species Trachypithecus francoisi. Next base: position 70,953,466 of record NW_022681473.1, on the reverse strand, counting down.
GAGTATGCCATAAACCAGTGTCTTCATGTCACAGAGATGGTAGATAAGAGTGTACACTTTGGAATCAAACAATCCTCAATGAAATTGAAACCCAGCCTTCATAGTAACTATCTATGTAGCTTTGAACATGCCCTTTAATTTCTATAAGGATTGACTTACATAGTATGTCAGTAATGCCTCCTATCCAAGATGTCCACATACTAATCCCTGGAACCTGTGAATATGTTGCCTTACATGCCAAAAGGGACATTGTAGAAGTGATTGAATTAAGGGTCTTAAGATAGGATGATTATCCTGGATTATCTGGGTGAGCCCAATGTAATCACAACATTCCTTATAAGTGGTAGGCAAGAGGCTCAGCGTCAGAGAAATGACAGAAGCAGAAATCAGGTTGATGTAAAACCATGAGACCAAGGAATGGCAGCAGGATCTAAAAGCTGGAAAAGGTAAGGAAACTAATGTAGTTTTATCATGTAAAGACAGCCATAATAGAAGACTTCGTAGGATTATTGTGAAGATTAGATATGATAGTAAATATAAAGAGCATTCAACAACAGACCATCAGGATTACAATACTATAGGACCTAACCACATCTCTAGTTTGTGAAAGTTTTCTTTTTTCACATAAACTTTTCACCCTACACTTTAACCACATATTTTGTCCTGGAAATTTACTTGTTTGATAATGTAGACAGTAATTTGACTTACCATGGGAAGGATAATAGAACCACCAGCATTATATATATTCAGACAAGAAAGGAAAGAAGGTAGCATTTTAAAAAGCTTGGTTTACATAAACATATTATGCTATTCAATTTCTCATGCGTTATTTTAACAACCTTGAAAGAAGTGGCATTTTTTTCCATTATTACATGGTAACCTCACATAGATGTTAAGAGATTCACCTAAAAGCCTAAATTTAATATAATAGGGCTATTAAGGTCAAAGTAAGCTAACTTACAATAACTGAAAACTGTATAACCACAAGATAACACCAGCACTTGACTAAACCCAGGGACTAAGCAGTAGTATCAGGAGTAGACCTTATTCTCCTCCTCTCTCCTTGCCCTGCTCTCCTTTGTATCATCTTTCTTTACAGATTGGGTCTTATCATTTGCACAAACCTACCCTTTGAAGCTTATATTCTACCAGCCTGGAATGACTGGTGGGAAGAAAACATCTATTTTCTAATCAACCTGGCCAAAGTCCTAAGCTGATGCTCATTGGCCTGGCCTGAGTCATGGATCAATCTGATGGGGAGAAGACAAATTTTCTGATCGATCAGATGTAGGTCCATGCCTAAGCTGGAGCATCAAAGAGATATATGTGCATTGTTAGAATTTATTTATTTATTTATTTATTTATTTATTTTATTTATTTATTTATTTTGAGACGGAGTCTCGCTCTGTCGCCCAAGCTGGAGTGCAGTGGCCGGGTCTCAGCTCACTGCAAGCTCCGCCTCCCGGGTTCACACCATTCTCCTGCCTCAGCCTCCCGAGTAGCTGGGACTACAGGCGCCCGCCACCTCGCCCGGCTAGTTTTTTGTACTTTTTAGTAGAGACGGGGTTTCACCGTATTAGCCAGGATGGTCTCGATCTCCTGACCTTGTGATCCGCCTGCCTCGGCCTCCCAAAGTGCTGGGATTACAGGCTTGAGCCACCGCACCCGGCCAGAATTTATAAATAATCAGTGATATGATTACTTTTTTCATTGTATAAACCAAAATTTTTGTTTTGTAGAGAATGCCTCAGAAGGGGAAATGACAAACCTTGAAAGGGATTTTGAATAGTAGATAATAGCAGATGAGGACTGTTCTCTTACTCATTAAACACAAATCAGTCATCAGAAACCCTGGAGAAAAATTCAACTTTCTCTTTTATTTTGTGGCTGAAACAGGACAAAAGACAAGGAATGACTTGTTCAAGTTCATATGCTCAATTCAGGTTGCATGTAATCTTTGTTTCCGCCTTTGCAGATCTGTCTTCTTTCCTTTGTAATAAAGAAAGCCAACACATACTTACTTGGCTTGTCTGGGGGGTATCAGGTTTTCACTCTAAAACGATTAGGACTTACTAAGCCAGATTTGATTTCCTAAGGTCTGATTCTCCATGAATGTTCCTTTTTCTCTGAGTAAAACCCCTTTCTTCCAGCCAAATCCTCAGAATCATCTTTGACTTGAGTCTTTCTCACTTAGAATATATGGAACCAGCTTGAGATTTATATTTTCTAAGATTTCACATTGATCTTAATATCCTGGGTGAATCTACATTCTGAACAATAATTTACATTCATTCACTCAACAACTATTTACTTAATACCTGCTATGCCAGTTTCTGGAGACACTATGATAAATCGGATTATTTAAGAACTTAAAGATTCTGAAGTTTCATGAAATATGCACACAGGTAAATAGGAAATAAAAATGAACCTGGGAGAGTTGCATGACAGGGGCAAAACTAGCGATGGCCACCAGAGGAAGGACAGCAACCTTATGTTGCAGGAGGTCAGGAAGGGCGTATAGGGCTAGTTGACATTTAAGCCAATGCCCAACCTGAAAGGACACCAAAGAACTGAAAGGAGATGATAGGGGATATTTACAAAAGAGGTATAGAATAAGCAACATTCAAAAAGATTTATGCTAAAAAGGAAACTAAAACAAGTGAAGATAGGCATGGAGTGCAAAATGACATTTGAGGGGTTTTAGTTAGCTAGAGTTGAGAATTCAGAGAGATAGGACTGAAGAGATTTGTAGGGGCTAGAATGGAAGATCTGGCAAGCCATGGCAAAGAATTTGAACTTTATCAGGGACATGCATGGTCATTACAGAGATTTAAGCAAGGGAGGAACATAATTTAAGCAAAGGAGGAACATAATCAGACTTTTGATTTTGGAATAGCTCTTGGCTATAAAGTAGAGACTGAAAGGGGGAAGGGTAAACCTAAGGCAAGATGAACAAATAGGAGACTGTTTACCCTAATTAAGAATGAATATGAATGTTAAGGCATTAATATTAATAAATATTAATATACTTGCTTTCAAAATTTGTAAGCAAGAATTGAAAAGAGGATGATATTTGAAAGTACATAGTTTGCATACTTTATCAGTCTGAATTTGAATAACATAAATATAGGTATTATTTATATAACAAATATTTACATTCCAATTAAGCACCAGAATATATGCTAGAGTCTGGAGATACTTTCAGTTTTCAAAGTTCCTTCTCTTAGATTTTTCTATCAGGAGGAAATAATTATATATCTAATTTTGTTAGCACTTACTAGGTACTACAGAAGCATATCTGATAGAATAATCTGTGTAGAAGGCATGAGGAAGTCTTTGTATAAGTATTACAGTAGTTGAGCCAGGTCTTGAAATATTTTGTCAAAAAGATTTTAAAAATTAGAAAAATATTAGAACCAAATAATAAACTAAAACCTTATGAAGATTTAATGTTATATTTAATGAGCAGCAAATGTACAGGTATAGTAATGAACTTGGGAAGGGTACAACAATGACAGCCTGGTGTAAAAATAAGAGATCCTAAAGCACTTACTGCAACAGGCTAAGGAGTTATGACATTCTACTTTAAAAAATAGAAAGACGTCAAAATATCAGGTCTCTGCACTTGAAAGAGAACAGTGTTGTGAGTGAAGAAAATATGCAACTGATGTAAAAAGGGTCAAACAAGAACTGAGGACCATTCGTCAAGGTCTAAGTCAGTGGTTCCTAACGTCTCAAGTTAGAAGATCATTTTAAATATGTTTTTTCCTTATTCCCACTTCATAGTAGTTGTATCTATGAAAACATCAAACAGTTTTTTACCTGCACATATATTTCTGGAAAGCTTTGGTGCAAAAGTAATTGCAGCTTTGCCACTCGTTTAATGACAAAAACCACAATTACTTTCTTACCAACCTAATACAATAACACTTAAGCTTCTCAGTGATCTACAGCCCTTGACTTAGCTCTGATAGAGTCGAAGATGTGGACCTGAATTAGAGCAAAAAGAAGGAAAATGCAGATTGACTGTGATTCAGAATGTAGACTAAGCAGAACTTGCTGTCCCGTAAAATACAGAAAGAAATGTTAGAAGAGGGAAAGAAGGAAGGCAGGAAGGGCAGTGGGAGATTAGTGAATGATCTAGGTTAGAGGTGGCTGTGACCTGTTTTAGAATTGTGTTATAAAGGCACTGAAAAAGCATCAGATTGAAAATACATTTTCAAGGTAGAGCTGACAAAATTTTTTCCTGCGTTTGAGTTGTAAATGATTCTAACATTTGGGGACTAAACTTGCCGAATCATAGAACTATTTGTATGTTGTATTGGGAATCACTGAGGTATGGAAAAAGTATGTCTGAGATAAGAATTGAGAGTTGATTATCACAATTACTATGCATTTGTCTTTCTTTGACCATTTCTTGCTGGTTTCATTTTTTTGTTTGTTTGTTTTTTGTAATGCAAGCCTCATAAGAACAAGGTTGTACACATTGCTCTACTTCTAACAATTAATACCAGCATAATTCATAGTAGGTACTAAATAATTATTTGTTGAATAAATAAATTGATCAGCACCTCTCTGCTTTTACCTTTTATAGGCCAGGTAGTGTTAGGAGTGAACTTTCTAGAAACAGACTATCTGGGGTCTGGGTTCAAGTCTTAGCTTCAGTGCTTACTAGCTATTTAACTCTAGGATATTTCATCTCTCATAGCCTCAGTTTCTTCATCTATAATTTTGTAAAGACAGCTAATAGTCTAATCCCATAAAAAATCTGAGGGTGAGATCATTTAGTTCCTGGAAAGCGATTAGAATGACATTTAGTTAGTAGATAAGTGTACAGAAAACATTGTCTATTACAATTATTATTTGAAGGAAATCCACAGATAAAATACATTTGAAAACCATTGCTCTACATATATGGAAGGATGCTTTATTTGTTACAAAATAATTAAAAACACTTTATACTGGAGGCATTTTAAATACATTATTCTTTTTATGTATGTGGGTACTGAGCAGATTTAGTAGCAAAAATAAATATTAAAAAATAGTGACAGCAGCAGCATGCTTAAGTGTTTTCCATTTTTATGAATGTATGGATGTGCGTGTATGAGTTTTGGGATGGAGGTACCCAGGAGAGAGAAGATACAACACTCAGATGGAGGCAATTGTTGCTTGATTTTCAATAGCATGATTTAAAGATATTGTAGCTTGAGTTTACATCATTTTTAAGACTACCTGCTATAGGATTTTTCTCTTTTGTTTTGTTCACAATAATTTAACTGTTTCTGAGACTTTTAGTCAGTGAGAAATGGGCTACCTGGCCCCAATTTCTCTAAATAGAATATTTATCTTCAGCTATTCATCCCATGCTATGTACTCCATGCCATCCATCTCCGTGAGTACCAGGAGAAGCTTTAGAGGAGTGTTTGCCCCTCTGAGAAATCGTATGACACACCTGCTATTCCTTAGAAAATGAAACTCTTAAGATAAATGTTTGATGTGCTTTCATCTTCTTTACAGTTCTCACTCCTCTAAATATGCATTGGCAAAGAAATCTCTCAAGCAGAAAGGTGAGGCACCTTACAAAGCCAGTGACTGCAAGGATGATTATTCTTCTTTGCCCTGCAGGTCATTTATTATGGATGGGAGATACGTCAGCCTCACCCCATAACCAGACTCTGTGCTATTAATGCAAAGGGCTTTGAAGTTGGTTTTTGTATAGCTGCCAACCATTTCTATGACCAATGTGAGATTTTGTGGTTCTGAGCAACTTTAATTCCCCATGCAAACATTAAATTAATTATGGTAACCTAAGATGAGTTCCCGGAACAGTGGAATTATAAACATGGTATTTCAAAAGCATATTAATTGACTGAAAAATAATAACAATGGCTTTTACTATCCACTCTGCACTATCCCTGCCATGTGAATATTATAATCTCAGTTTTAAAGGTGGAACAACTAGCACCTTAGGGTAGTTACATAACTTGTTCAAAGTCATAAAGTCAACTTTAGATCTTGGTCTCAAACTCAGGTATGTTTCCATGCAACTCAGCCTTTCTTACTACATTTAGCCTCCTCTCAAATTACTTTAGATGGGACATGTGAGAGACTACTATTATTCACAGAAGATGTGTGGTTTCAGAATATCAGCTCTGGACTTCCTGTTGAAATGCTTGATTAAAATGCCAATGCAGCTGGAGGAAAACATTAGGTGGGTCTCTTCCAAATTCACACTCTCTCCATGTCTTCTGTATGCTATGTATACCACATTAGGTGTTTAATAAATATTAAGTAGGATAATGCTGCCCGAGTTTCTTAGGGTTAATGTATCTCTAGCAAGCACTTATATTCCTTAAGAAGAGATCATATGAATTTGAGATTTTACTTGATTATAATATAATAGAAACTGAGAAAAAGAAGAGACACTGTAAGTACTCTCCAGTTGTTTTGATCATGACAGATAACAGAGCAATGTCTCTGCAGATTGGTGATCCAATCGACATAACCAACATTGACTGAATGCTTTCTACATGCCAAGTGCCCATCTAAGCATCTTAAATATGTTCACATTTAGTATTTCGAAGAGCCCTTTGAGTTAGAGGTATTATAGTCTTTATTTTTCACATAAGAAAACTGAGGCACTGAGATGTTTAATAAATGACAGCAGGTATAAGCCTGCTGTCATTCTAAATCTAGAATCCAACATCTAGACAGTATATGTTATATATAAGGTATGCTATACTTTATATGCTATACTTCATTAAATATAAATTTGAAAATGGAAAATATTTATTCATTCTTTTAAAAAAAACATTAATTGAACACTTTGTGTGCTCAAAGCCCTCTGCCAGAGGTCTGATGGGATATACCTGACATAAGCATACAATCAAATGATACACTTAGAAGAATTGTGAGGTAGAGTGGAATGATTGCTGTAATGATATCAAAAGACAGGAGCCACAAAGAAAGGTGAGGATTCGTTCTGATTAAAGAATGTAGGAAATCTTTACAGAAAATGATGTTTTAAAGCCCTGGTGAGAGGAAAATAGAATGGCTACTGAAACTGAGGGAACATCAAGAATAAAATATGTAGAAATAAAAAATCCATAATGTATTTGAAAAATACTGAATAAACTGGTAGGAAAATAACTCCCCCTAGACTCAATTCTTCTGGTCTTTACTTCTATGTTCTCGAACAAAGAGGCTCATTAAAATTACTGAGGAACCCCTTCAAAGTAGACTCACCCTAGCTTTATACTCTAGAGACTCTATTTCCATTGGTAAAAGTCAGGGTTTAGACATGTGTTTTTGTTGTGCCCTCTCAACTAAAAACCACAGTAATTAGTTGATTTTTAAATTAGTATATTATGTTTTATCTCTCCCCTGATTTATCTTTGTGGGTGGCCAGGCTTTTTCCCATTTTTGCTTTTGTAATATACCTTTGAACACACCGGGACAAATCCCAAAATGAAGTGTGAAAAGAAGAATATAGAGTCATGCATAAATATGTTTATCACAATTTTTTGTGGATCTTATATTCTTATACTTTTAAAGCATGTACAGTAGATCTAACCCTTTCATATTGTTACTATGTTTTTCTAAATAGTCCAATTATATATATCTTTAAACAATGTTTTGTATCACACAATACAAAAAAGAAAAGCAGATGTCTCAAAGGAAACATCTAAATCTAAATAATTTGTAATGTAGTACTTTTGCATATATATGCAAAATGATTATTAAAACAGACATGTATAGATATATGCGCATACATGCTCACATATGCAGACACACATTCACACACACACACATACATAAGAATGCAGGTAGAGATTCCCTGGCCCAAGTTCCCAACCTAATGTTTGAAACCTGAAAGTGTAACTTGCTCCTTTATCACCTGACTCTAGTTTGGGAACCTCTTACCTCTGAGGTCTTCTTCCATGGTTATCAGTAATCTGAAGCCTTCAGCCTTGCAAAAGCAGCATCCATTCTTCTTTGACAAATACTTTTTTCTAGAGCAATGTCTCCTAAAGTCGTCATGGTTACTTAAAGATGAGTACATATACAAACATACGTGTGTGTGTAAAATGATAATTCACCTGCTTCTTGCACCTCCCTATTATACTCTAGTTCTCAGATAGACTTTCTGGGCACCACTCTTGTTCCTCTACCACCTTTCTTCCATTCTTTCCATCTCCTAAGAAAAGATTGCTGTGAGGTATAGAGTTTTTCAGATAAACTCCTCTAAGGCCCTGCTGACAAGCTCCTACAAAATCACAAAAGCAGTTGAGAGTGCCCATACCCTATAAATTGAGGAATTTTTTTTAGATATGCATCAATACTACAACTACTGCTACTACTACTACTACTACTACTGCTACTACTACTACTACTACTACTAATTGCCACTTATCATGTAACTATCATTGCCAAAGACTTTGCATCCACAAATCCATTACAGCCCCTTGAGGTAAATATTATTAAACCTAATTGCAGGTGAGAAGTCAGTGGCTCAGAAGTAATGTGTCAAGTTTCATAGAACTGAAAAAAAACAGCACTGCCAACATTTGAACTCAAGCATGTTCAATTCCAACACCCAGCCTATTAATTACATATATGTATATCTCTCTCTCTATATATATATATATTATTATTTTAGCCTATATTTCATGAGCAACTGCAGTGCATATGCCAGTTCCTGATTTTGGTGCTAAGGATACAATGATTATTAAAACAGACAGATTTCTGTTTCCTATGAGGGTTACAGTCTAGGAGAGGAGGAAGATATTAATCAAATTCTACAAAAAATATGAGGTTACAACTTCGGTAAATAGAAGAAAAGGTACATCTTGATACATTTGGAGAATTTAAATGCACATGGAGAGATCAACTTGGATGTGGAGAGGTTTATATGAAGTGACTTTCAAACATATGTATGAAAAATGATTAAGGTTATTTTAGGTAAAGAGAGATGAAAAAAGTACTTCAAGAAGAAGAAACAGCATGTGCAAAGGTTGTGGGGTTTAGAAAGTCATGATGTATTTAAAGAGTTAAAGAAGACCCTTGTGTGAATTGAGGCTGAAGTTGTATGATTCAATAAGACTATGCATCAGTCAAGAGTTTTATCTTTTATTAAGAGCAATGGGAAGTCAATGGGGGGCTTTAATCAGGATATTAACCTCACATGGTTTTGTTTTGAAGATTACTGTAGTTGCAATATGGAAAAGTTTGGAGAAAAGATGAACATAAATGTGAGGAAATTAGTTAGCCCTGAAGGTAGTCCTGTTGAGAGATGATGGGAACTGGCACTAGACCTATGATGAATGAAGATATTTCAAGAGGTTTGAAATCTATTCAGGAAGTAAAAGTAACAGAAATTATTAATGGGTTGCATTTAAGAGTGTGGGAAAAAGAAGAATCAAAGGTATGTCCCAGGTTCTTGATTTGTTTAACTAGATGGAAAGGGTATCAATTTAATGATAATGGGGATGGTAGAAAAACACATTGCCTCATTATTCTATTAATAATCAACTAATTTATAGGAAATATACAATACTACCAGTAGTCATTCAATTGGCAAATATATTTGAATAATTACCAAATACTCAAAAATATATTTGACATGTTAGTGACTGCAAAAGGTAAAAATGTGCTTGGGACTGTTAAAATACTTACCGGCATGCTAGGAAATCTATTGAGATCACATATTTATGTCTCCACTGATTAAAATAAGAATAATCAAATTTATATAGGTAGACTTTTTAATAATGTAGCTTAGATGTTCAACAAAATATTTGTTGAGTGAATTAATCATAATTCAAAGAGGTGGAGTATACACAGTCCTTGATTAATAGGTATTAAATAGTTTACTGATTTAGTGCATTTAATAATTTAACTCAATATAATATATAAAACAAAATCATTTTGAAAATGGAAAAGAATCTTAAACAAAGTTATTTTTATTTTAATACCAAAGTAAAACATTGCTATAGTCTTCATAGATTAGTTTTGCTATACCTTCATTCTCCCCTATGTCACATGCACACAAAATTAGAATCCAAGAAAAAATTAATGCATCTTTAATGGTGGCCAAATAAGGACATGTATCCACTAAGGAGTCTTTAAAGACATACATAGTGAAGAAGTGTTTATTCTACTTGAGTAATTCAGACCACCAGATGTCACTACAGATTAAGCAATGGTGAAAGGCTTTCCACAGTGTAAACCCTACAGAGGCTTCTGACAAGTTAAACAAATACAAGTGGGTGTTAATTTTAAAATAATAATAATTGGACAGTTGTTTTAACTTCTTTTCCTTTGCCATCCCTCCAGGGCATCTGGAAGAATAAAAAATAAAGAATGCCTATATTGCATTCACTGTCTAATTTTGTGTAACTTTTCTTTCTACCCTAAAAAGAAAAAAGAAGATGTTACAGTTCAGCAGAGCATGCTTTTTGTTTCAGCAATTTGTTTGATTCTGAGCAATATTTTTCAAGCTCCATTTTACTCTGACTTCATAAAAGAAGACTGCCCCAGCTCACTTATATTAATGAGCCTTTACACAACCACCTTGCTTGTAAGGGGTGCAGCACAGACTGAATGTGTTTCCATTATAATGGCCATGTATAACGGGTAGTTAATCATGAAGAAAATTCGTTAGCTGAATGTCACCAGAAACCTATGTCGTGTGGCAAATGAACAGGGGGCAACCAGTTTGAGTTTTAATTTCTGCAATGAGCTCTTGTTGTAAAACTCCTTTCCTCCAAATGAAATTGAGCAGAGAATTAACAGCATGACAAATGGCTGGTGGAACCTGGTGAGAGGCCTTGATTACAGGAGAGTTTGTTTTTTCTGTAGAAGTTCCCACAAGTTTCTCATTGGAAGAAGACGTTACATTCTTTCATTACCTGAATTTTACTGTGTAAGCCATGGACAAATAAAGAAACTGAGTCAGATATAGTCTTTGAGCAAAGCTACATTTTAGGTCTGTATCAATCAGAATCAGAATTCTTTTGGTGAAGTAATGTCAGCTCAGATTTATTGATATAGAACTGAATATCTCACACATTTATTCAACAAATAGTTATTGACACTCTACTGTGCACAAGATACTTTTCCAGGTGCTAAGGATGAAGCAGTGAACAAGTCACCTGTTCTCATGAAGCTCCTCTTCTATCTATTACAGAGGAGCGTGGGGAATATGGAGATAAGTAGAGGGGAAAAAAAAGGTTTAGCAATAAGTAATTTTTGTTATGTTCTATAAAAATACACTACTAGGACAGAGAATAAGTTGAAATTGATAGGACAGGGAGACATCTTAGATAGAGTACATAGAGAAGTCCTCTCTGAAGTGGCATTTGACTTGAGACTGAAAGAAAAAAAAGAGCCAAGTTTGTTAAGTTTTAAGCATCTGGGAGAGATAAGAGTTTCAACTTTACGTTTATTTTCTAGTCTAAGAAAGAGATTGAGTTCCTATCTCGTTATCAATTTGAAAAATGCTCAGAGAGGAATATTGGCCCAGTTGCTTGTACTTAGAGCAATCAACTCTGCCTAAGAAGACAGGGTTAAAGTAAGTAAATGACTTCCAATTAGAGCCACATAGTAGGAGCAGTAGTAGACGTAGTCCCCATAGAAGGATGGGACAACAGTCGATGTCTACTTACTGCAAGATCTAATGGAAATTTACTAGATTTTGGTAAAAATGGCAAACTGGCACACACACACCTCACTGGTGACAGAATGAACCTGTGCAAATCTTATTGAAAGCAACTTGAAAGTTATTCCAAGCGTCAAAAGGATGTTCACACTTTCTTTGACTCATCAATGCATGTTGATAATGAATATGAATATTATTCATCTTATGAATAATATTTTTGAAAAAACAGTATAGTATGCATGAAGATGCTCATTACAGTGTCATTTAATAATGAAGAATAAGAAATAGGCTGAACACTCAACAATATTTGAGAAGTTGTGAAACTGACACCTCAGTTTGATGAAATAATGAGTACTCATCACAGCAATAATTAAGAGGATTATGAAACAAAAAGGACAGTGAAATATGTTAAAGTAAAAGCATGGTTTGAAATTATAACTGTGGGTTTTTTTTATTTCATGTTAAATATATGAATTCATTTGGGCAAAATGCAAAAGGAGACCTGAGGGGAAAGTCTAGTTTATTTTATATAGTGAATAAAACATTAGTTTATTTGATATATTTAATAAAAACATTAGAGACATACAGTATTTTGCCAGATTTAGAGTAGGAAGATAAGTCCTCCTTATTAATAATAAGCACCTCATGTTTTGGACCTCCTATCAATTCAGGTAGTCAGTATGTACACACAGAAACAGGAGGAGCTACTTGCTATTGTAGCAAGCTCATAGGTTGGGGAAGTGGGTGAAGGAAGAGAGCCATTATTTCTTGAGTATCTGTTGTGCATTAGTCTCTTTATGAAGAATTTTATCTGTATGTTTCATTAAGACCACAAAAACCCTATAATTTACATTTCACATGCTCTACTTTATTTTCAGGTAAACTGAAATTCTGACTAAATAATTTGATTACATTCTCTGTTGCAATAAATAGTAAATCTGTAATTTAAATATATAGCTTTGGGTTCCCAAACACATACTCTGCTTTCTCCTTGGAAACACGAATTTAAAGGGGGGAAGAGGAAATTAGGGAAATGAGGAGAATGTCCTCAGAAAGCATAGACTTGGCTTTTGCACTGGGTCTAAGCTGCAGTGTGGAAGCTTTGCAGAGACATTGTTCTAAGTCTTGGAAACTGCATATACAAAGGAAGGCACTGAGACCTGAGGTAGCACAATATGCTTTGTGCATTGGGTATTTAGAGTGGCTACAGACGGGCCTCCATAGCAGGGAAGAGCAGGACATGAGATGAAGAATTTGTATTTGAATGATCTATAGGCTATGATACAAAGCATGAACTTAATACTTAAATGGGTGGAAAACTAAAGAATCTGCAAATTTATAAGGGAGCTTTACTTGTTCCTTTTGTCTAGCCTGTACCTTTTCCAATTGCAGAGGCCAGAGACAGACACCAAAATGAAAAAAACATCCACTGACACCTCAAATGTAGTTCTGCCACATATTATCATAATTTCTGTTGACAGAATCACAGAAATTTACATTAGAGCAATTTGAAATCAGTTCCTTTGTGGGTCTCTCAGTATGTTTCTCTCTGTTCAATCTTGCCTTTATGTTAAATGAGATTTGCTTGTCCATGTTGCTGTTTCTTGTTATTGTTGTGATTTCCCTAACCTTTTCAGATCTCTGTCATCAAAGGCATTGCTGTGGAAATAGGATCTTTGTTTAAAACTTCATTAGCTATCTTGATAAACAAAATATTATCTTATTTCTAGTATTTTAAACTCAAGCCTATGAGCATTTGAATTTCCAAAGGACTCTAATTTTTTAAGAAGCCTTGAATGTAGTATATAATCTTTTCAATATTTTGGCCATAGCACGGCATTCAACCAAAAGATACATATATATGAATACATATGTGTTTACATATGTATATGAATCTCTGCATATATGTGTACACATATATACATAAATATATATGCATAAAAATAAGCATTAGATTTTACATATACATTATAAAAGTATAAATATATATACACAAGTAGACTATATATACACTTTATGGTAAACATAGAAAACAATATATTATTTATTATATAATATATTTCTATGTCCATAGACAAATATATTTTTAGAAGAAAATATAGACAATACTTAAAGATATATCAAGAATTGCAGACCTATACAACTACAGAGCAAGATTTAATCCTAGATCCAATAATAATTAAAATTAAAGTGTGGCCCCAAATAGATCTATCAATCTATAGCTAATATTTCTACCTGCAGTTTTTTTTTTTTTAATTTATTGAAGGAATAATTTTGAGTTTTGTAGATATCACTCTTTGACTTCTGGAGAAGGATAAACTGCATCTTCAATATGACATGGATAACATGCAGAGATAATTGCTTGTAAAGAAAGAATCCAAAATAAGTAAAACATTGCAACATGAAGAGGAATTTGCTTTAAAGCAACATTTTTCTGGATTGTCCATGAGCTATCACTTTTCCTGAAAGCCTTATCTTCAGATTTATCACAATAACAAATGGCGGTGTTTCCAGCCTCACCGCACCATCACAATCGCACACTGAAATAAAATAAAGGCTACTGTCTAAAAAAATTAACCTTCAAGACTGATAATAGCTGAATTATTTTGTTGAGAAACTTATAATGAAGAACCATGATGCATTGACGCCTCTCTTCATTTTAAAAAATAATCTTAAAACACTAAATGTTTCAACAGATGATAGAAAATTGATGAAAATATCAATGGTAGATACATAAATAGATACAAGGTACAACACCACCATTTGTATAAAAACTTCTATAAATATAGACTAGGTAAAATTGAAAAGTAAAAAAAATAGTTTTTGTTATTCTATTATAGAATGTACATACATGCATGAATAAGGTGAGAATGTAAATATATAGAATAAGTGGATTTTTGCCAAGATAATTAATTTAGTACAAGTTTTAAAAATTAAATTCATTTTAGTTCAGAAAAATGAAGTAGCTATAACTTTGTGGAGTGTTCTTTTAGACCCAGGAATTTCCCCTATGTCAACATCTCAACAGAGAGAACAAGCCGATTTTATAGCTAAAGGAGCTTGGGGTAAATAGGTGCTTAGTTGTGCTTTTTTATAGAAAATGTTGGATCTTTCCACTTTTAATTTTGTGTCTTTAGGAGATAATTATATCCACTAGACTACAGTGCCTTGAAGCATTCTTTACAGTCAGACAGAACTGATTTCAAAGTAATATCTTCAATTTATGGGCCAAGTAACCTTGGGCATATTGTTTAACATCTCTGAACTCCACAATGCTCGTCTACAAATATAAATGCTAACAGCATTACTTATATTGAGTGGCTTATTGGATTTCTCTAACAACTTCAGTTTCTTTCTTAAAACCTTAAAATTAAAGTTAAAATTTTATGCTTTTGGAATTTTATATTAAATCTGGAATCTAACAGCTTAATTATTCCGACAATATCAGTCTCTTTGAGCTATTAGAAGTTAAGAAAATGTATCCTGTTCATTTTAGTTTCCCTAGCCTCCACAAAATGCCCACATATAAATGATATTAACAAAGAGAAAATTAAACCCAGTTTTCTTAGTTCATCCTTATTAGTCAGGATAGGATAGGCTCTGTTGCAGTGACAAACTCTTAAATCTCAGTAGTTAAGATGTAAGAAGATTTTATGTCTTGCTCATGGGAAATTAGGTGGTTGTAAGTTGAGGCTCTCTTCCAGTTACTGAGTGTTTCTAGTTCCTTCAACCTTGTGATACTGTTTGTGGATGCTACAGGGGAAGTGAGTTGGAGAAAGCCATGTAATGTTTTTAAGAACCAGGCTAGAATGTGGATTATAATATTCTTCTCCTATTTTATTGGCCAGATCTCAGTCATACATTTAGAAGGTAACTCTAAAAGAGCCTGAGAAATGAAGCATTTCTGCTTGCCCTAAAGAAGAAATGATATAATGCACACATACATAATCTCTACTAAAGTGTGCATAAAGTTGTTATATTTTCTGTAAAACTTTTCCATATCAGCTGATAGAACTTTTTTATTTTCTCTCCTAAGTACGGCACAATACTTTTTAAAGTAAACATTTATATAGGTAATTTAGGTACATTTTAAAAACTCTGTAATGACATACATAGTACAGATCTCCAAAATAGTAAATATTTAATTAACCTTTTCTTAATATATGTGAATTACACAAAAAAAATTATATAAGATGTGGCTTTAGGTATTTGATAGGCCATCATATGGAGGAAATTAGTTAGTTATTCCTTAGAACATCAGATAGCTGAATTATGGGCTATGAGAAATTTCAGAAAGGCAGATTTCTCTTCAGTTTACAAAAGGATCTCCCAAGAAAGTAGGTTAATTTGGTCATAGTGACTTCTCAGTCTCTCAATATAGTTTAGTCATGCCTAACAGCAGGATATGTCAGAAAGAGACAGTCATTGGAATAGATTCTTCTGGGATCAAATCACAGTTCTATCAGCTAGCTAATGATAGCGTAGCCTTGGCAAGTGAATTAAATTCACTGATCTTTAATTTTTTAATGTATTTAATGGAGGTTTATCTGTCAGATTTCTTTATTGCAAGCAATAGAAATGAACTTTGGTTGATTCAAGAAGAAAATGAATTTATGGAAGATATTGCATAATTCACATAATTAACAGTAACCTAAAAAAAGAAATAAATAACAGACCAGATAAAAGCCAAGGTTGAACAGGCACTAGAACCATAGTCAAAACCATGCCATGGGAATCATCTGGTGCTGACGCTGGCTGGACATTCATTGCCATGGCTGGTCCTGCCACTGCTGTTGATCCTCCTACTCTGGAAACTGATGTAGCAGTTACCAGTGAAAATAATTACTTATTAGACTTACTTGTGGCACTCTGGACAGATTCAAATTCCTAGGCCAGAGGGTCTGATTGTTTGGGCCTCAACTACATGCCCATATCGGTGCTGCCAGAAAGTGGAGAAAAGTACTTGGCTTTCTTCTTTCTGTAGAAGGAGGCAGGCTTACTTCTCCCTGCGATTCATACCATGGGGAAATCTCCAATATGGAAAGATATAATTATTGAACACCCCAAATCAACTACAGGATATAACAATTGTAAGATCTTATGCTTAATGTAAGAATTATTTAAGATGTATTTTAAGTGGTGTAATGTAATATTTCACAAGTGCTCTCTGGACCCAGTTTTGAAGTCTTGGCTGAAAACCCTCAATTACCCTTTGGGGGCAGTTTGCTAAGCCTCCACCCCAACTATCTCCCTTAAGATGCTCTCATACTCCTGCGTTATAATACATATATGCCTATGCCAGAGGTCCCCAGATACTAAACACCAAGGAAGGCTTCTTCTGTCTTTGGTGGAAAGGTTGGTAAAAATGCTCAGTCCTCACAAAGTTCATGAATACTAGCTAATCTTACCTTACCATATATAAGCCATGTCCTAAAATCCCAGCTTGCTATTACTGGGGTGCAGCTGGACATGTGGTCTTTCACGGTAGCCTTATCTCATTTGGAGATGCCAGTAAGAAAGAGGTCTGCCTTTCATCTCTTCAAGTCTTTGTGTCCCACCATCCAAAGAACTATAATTATATCTGATATTGTATAATGTGAAACAAATGATTAGTACCATACCCAGAATATATCAGTTCGATAAATTTTTGAATAAATAGCTACTGGGAGTACGTTAGAGAACATTCTTGCACTGAATGAGTTTCAATGTTTCTCTTCAGAAGGTCAACCCAGGCAATACATTATGAAGACTTTTTTTCATGCAGCATCTTTTACATTTGCTCCATTTTCTCCAGTTCCAGTGTTGCTCCGTTAGAATAAGTCTTACTTGTTTGATATGCTGTGTTTCTCTTTATAATCTCCAACTTATTGCTAACATCTCAAGTTCATCCATTTTACAACTCATAGAGTGATTTTTATGTATTAATTTTAAAGGTATGAAGCATACCTTGTATGCTTGTTAAGAGTTAGGTACTGTGCAGGGTGATGAATAGTTGTGTATAAGGAAGGCTACCTAGTTTTTGGCTTCTGGCTAAGGTGGAGGATCAGGCACCAAATTTATCTTCTAGAGAGACGTAATGCTTTCCTCCTGAAATCATGAGCAAGAGAAGGGTGTTTGTTCTCAGCATTTCTATTTCCTAACTAAAGGTTTTAGTCAGTGTAATATGGCAAGAAAAAAAATTAAAAATCCAATTGAAAGAAGTAAAATTATTTTTATTTATAGGCAACAGAATTGTCTGTATAGCAAATCCAATGGAATCTACAAAAACAAACTTCAGAAACTAAGTAAATTTAAAAGTTTCAGAATACCTGATACAGAAACAAAGAATCAATTGCTTTCCTATGTATATTAGCATCAAAGATGAAAATCTTAGAAATCTGACATAGGATGTGAAATACCTATACACTGAAAACTACAAGATACTACTGAGAGAAATTAAAGCAGGCTTTGAAATGGAAAGGCCCAGTGTTCATGTGTTGGAAGATTAAATATTTTCTATGTTAATACCCTTAATGGCTCCAAAAATTTAATGCAATGCTAATTAAAATTTCATTAGAGTTATTAGTAAGAATTTAAAAACTTTGTCTAAATTTAATATGGAAATTCAGAGGACCTATAATTTCAGTAAGTCAACTTTGAAAAGGAATAAAGTCAGAAAACTATACTACTACCAGATTTCAAGACTCATTAAAAACTGACACTAATTAAGATAGTTTGTATTGGCATTAAAATAGAAAAACTGATCAATTAACGGACTATATTTGCACAGTTTGAGCAACTGATAGATTTACATATATTTGAGTAACTGATTTTTTGAACAATTGGTTATCCATTTGCAAAACAATTTTTTTTTAAAAAATGCTTTAATTCATACTTGATACAAAATTTATAAATAACATGTGAGTAAAAGTGTAGACCTAAACGTGAAACATAGAATTGTTATACTTCTGGAATAAAACATAGAAGAAATCCTTTGTGATCTTGGATGAGGCAAAGTTTTTTCAGATACAATGATAAAATCATGACCCGTGAAAGGATAATATGAAGAACTGCACTTAATAAAGATTGAAGTCTTCAGATCTTCAAAGATATTAAGAGAATAAAATCATCAGTCACAAGACTGGTAGCAAAAAATTTGCAAATCATCTGCCTGATAAAGAAGTCATATCGTGGCCAGGCGCAGTGGCTCACGCCTGTAATCCTAGCACTTTGGGAGGCCAAGGCGGGCGGATCACCTGAGGTGGGGAGTTTGAGACCAGCCTGACCAATGTGGAGAAACCCTGTCTCTACTAAATATACAAAATTAGCGGAGCACGGTGGCATATACCTGTAATCCCAGCTATTTGCGAGGCTGAGGCAGGAGAATCCCTTGAACCCGGGAGGCGGAGGTTGTGGTGAGCCAAGATCGTGCCATTGCACTCCAGCCTGGGTGACAAAAGCAAAACTCCATCTCAAAAAAAAAAAAAAAAAAAAGGCATATCAGAATACATAAAGGAGCCTCAAAACACAATAATAAAACAAATAACGCAATATAAAATGCTTGAAATATTTGGACAGACACTTCACCAGGGAAAACAGATGGCTTATTAGCCCATGAAGGGTGTTTAACATGAGCAGTCATTAAGAAAATGTAATTTTGTACTACATTCCTCTTAGAATGGTTAAAATTTAAATTATAAATATAAATAGGCATTATAAATTGAAAAAGTATCTTTAGAGAATAATTTCTTAAAAAGCTAAATACATGACTACTGTATGATCCAGCAATTTTATTCCTTGGTATTTTTTCAAGAGAAATGAAAATATATATTATTATAAATAATTATATATGAATGTTCATAACTTTTCTGTTTGGAAGCCAAACAATCAGGACTAACCCTAATGTCTATCAAAAAGTTAATAGGTAAACAAACCGTAGCACATTCATACAATAGAACAGTACTCAGCAAGAAAAATGAAAAGACTATTGCTACATCATTGATGAAGATCAAAATAATCATGCTGAATAAGAAAAATCAGACAAAAGTGTTATATAATTACTTCTACAGAGAATTGTAGAAAATGAGACTCTCATGACAAAGAAGTTCAGTGGTCGACAGGGAATGAGCGGACTGAGACTAGAGTTTTAAAACTGCACATCCTGAAGATCTGTATTTTCTTAGGGGCAGATTTTCTTTTCCATTGTTTTGCTTCTTTTCTCTCTATAACCAGAATGTCTTTCCCTTCCATAAGTGCTATCCAATTCTATTAATTTTAAAGTCATCCCCATGAAGTATTCTCTGATTCTAGCTTATGTTTCTGCCTCTTATGAAAACCCAAAATACTTTATTTAGAAACATGGTGATGGCAGTTATGTGTCCAAGAGTGCTGTTAGCACTTTCACATGCTGTTCATTTGATTCTCACAACATTGCTCTGAGGCAGGCAATATCATCTCTACTATATGGATGAAAAGCTGGAGGCTCTGAGAACTTATATGACTTTCCAAAATTCACACATTGCTAAAAGGCAGAACTAGGAATATGATTCAGGGCTTTTGCCTCCATGCCCTGTATTAATTCCATTATGGTATTATTACTACAGCCCACAATTATGCCTGTCTGGTTCTAACGAGCACGGTTCTATCATACTTTATACTCATGTTTGCTGTGGTTTTCCAACAAGATCACAAACTTCATTAGGGAAAGAAGGCAATGACTTTTTATCAATTTGTGTGAGAGATATGCATATGGGATGGTCAATAAATGTTTGGGAGAAAGAGTAAGGGAGGATGAAATGAAAGAGAGAACAGAGGTGTGAAAGGAGGAAAGAAGCAGGTCAATGGTTAGTATTATAGAAAGAAGTAATTTAGTATTATAGTTTGACTTTGGGAGTGTAATGCTAGCTAGCCTTTGCTAAATGCTAAAGATGAAATTCAGATGAGGATTCAGATAAAGATTATTGAACTTTTAATAAAACAGAAATGTCTTCCATTATGGATCTGAATCTCATAATGAATTTACAAAGAATCTGTATTATCTACATTAGGTTTATTTGGGTCCTTAGAGTAGAAATCCATTGTCTGCCATGGAAATATTTGTTTACTCTGCTCTTGAGAGTTGCACCCTAGTTTGACAGAGGTGGGGAAGCATGGTAGGTTTAAGGTACTACCATTATTTGTCTCTCAGTATGTGAAGGTCCAAATGTGTCATGTGAAGTGCAATGATCCAGTAAGAGTCTCCTATGCCACATATCACAGTGACTGGGTTAGGAAAGGGTGTGACCCTAGTCCAAGCCAATTAGGAATCAATAAAATCTTAAGTTGCTGATTTTTGGAGAGATAGGGCAAGGCATACCATTTTCCCTCTTGATGCTAGATTTTGACACACACATCCAGCTATATTTAAAGTTACAACTGCCTCTGAAATTTTAATTATTTGAATTTAAAAGACTATTTTTGGCTTTAAACTTGTTTGGCTTGAATATTTTCATCTTCTTGTGGTTATTTTCAATTACGGTATCCCTAATACAAAAAACAATGTTGGTGCCTTGCAAATACATGAAGCTTTCCAAATGAATATATTGGTGTAGTGACTTGGCTTCTTTTGATCACCTGGGGATCAGTTGCTCTATGTAGGGTTGTCTCTATTACCTCATGAAGAGACTTCATCATTGAGTGTCAGTTTAGGATTACCAGTAATGGAGTGCTTATCATGTGCTAGGTAGTCTGCTATGCACTTTATGTATATTTTTCATTTAATCCTCATGATTAACTCATGAAGGAATGGGCATTATTTTCTGTTTTAGAAATGAGATAATTGGGGCCTGCAAAGATAAATAACTTGCTCTGATTTTCAAGCCAGAGTTTAAATGTCTGTCTGATTTCAAGAACTGCTCTTTCTCCACTGCTAAATCATACTACCTTCCCCTTGTCCATGAGAGATACATTCCAAGACCCCCAGTGGATGCCTGAAACAACAGA
Organism: Trachypithecus francoisi; assembly: GCF_009764315.1. Taxonomy (NCBI): domain Eukaryota; kingdom Metazoa; phylum Chordata; class Mammalia; order Primates; family Cercopithecidae; genus Trachypithecus; species Trachypithecus francoisi. The sequence continues at coordinate 70,931,850 of NW_022681473.1, read as the reverse complement.
TAGTACTACACCCTACGTATACTGTTTCTTTTCTGTATATACATACCTATGATCAAGTTTAATTTATAAATCAGGCATAGTAAGAGATTAACAATAGTAAAAACAAAATAAAACAATTATAACAATATGCTAGTATTACCACTCTTGTGCTTTGGGCACATTATTAAGTAAAAACAAGGGTTACTTGAATGCGAGCCCTCAGATACTATAACAGTCAATCTGATCGCCAAGATGACTTCTAAGGGACTAATGGGTGGGAAGCATTTACAGCATGAAGATGTTGAACAGAGGGATGATTCAGGACATGGACAGGACAGAGTGAGCTGACCTGAAATTTCAAAATAATGTGAAATTTAAAACTTATGTACTGTTTATCTCCGGAATTTTCCATGTAATATTTTCAGACCACGGTTGACCATGAGTAACTAAAACTGCTGAAACTGAAACCATGGATAAGAAGGGACTGCCATACTATGCTCTTTAAATAATTATTGAAAATTTTTCTTTCCCTTCTAAAAATACTCCCCAGAAAAGAGGGAATATTGACATTGAAAGATTTTTTTTTGTTCATAATATTAGAGAGGCTAGAGTATATCTCTAAGAGCTCATATATTATTATATTTCCCCATGAGTTTTTTGTGAGCAAAAAGTTTTATTGGCATCTTTGCATTGCACCATGGACACAAAAAGATATTTTGGTTGAAATAGCATGACACAGTCAACCTTGAAATAGACATTTAAAAGCCTTTTCATTTCATAAAGCTTTCAGTGTAGCATGCAGATATATGGTTATATTTTTCTACAACAATTAAAATACATATAAATAACATTCTCCATGTTTAGCATTTTAACCTTCCTTTGTTGGTAGCGAGATGCCTTCAGCTTGTTTTCCTGAGTGCAGCATAAAAAAACCATAAATTCAATAAGATGTACATAATACTATTTATACCTAATGTAAGAACAGTCTTTGAAATACTTCTTTGTGAATATATCCACTACATGAAGAGAAATAAGCTTACAAATTTAGCTTGTATGTATATATATGCTAATTAACTCACAATTTTATGTAAATTTGTGTGAACAAAAAAGAACAGAAATAAAATAAAATCCATGGAAACCTTGTATTTATTTTGAATGTTGGCAATGAGAAATGTTCGCTTTCTATCTTTCTATGTATTATATTATTTAAAAAAATTTTTAGAAATAATATAATACATTATACTTTAAAATTTTATATACATTGTAATGTATAAAGATTATTAATACTAATTCCAAATATTACCCTTAAAGATAAAGAAGTATTAGTTGTCCAAAACTACCCATTTACTTATTCATTCAATTATTTTATTAATTTACTATACATTATAAATACCTAACATATATCTGGCATTGTTAAGAGTGATTGAGGATATAATAGTGAAAAGACAGGCAAAATCTCTGCCCTCAAGAAGGAAGCATTATTATAGTCAGGGTAGAAAGTTGATACACATGCACATACATCCAGATGTGCATGCACGCAAGTACACACACACCAAGAACACAAATGCCATATGAAATAAACACTATGAAGTGAAACAAGATCATATGGTAGATAAAAACTGGGGTGGGAAAGGTCTTTCAAAATCATATCTCTCTACATGTTTTCAAAAATAAGGACGAACCATGTGAGTGTAAAAATAATCATTGAGTTGGTCATACTGTCAGTACAAACAAATAGAAAAAAATCTCTAATATTTGAATGGCTAAGTTGTTAACTATATCAGTTTAAAAATACATAACATTGTATGCCTAATTAATGCTATTATAAGTAGATTCTTATGATGTGTATGAATCCTGCACCAGCAACTGAGGTATCCAGGTTCTGTGATCAGAACTGACTAGGTAGCTGGCGTGACCTATGGAGAGGAAGGAAGAGCAGTGTGGTGTGGTGGCCCACCTGAGAGCCACATGGGAGAGGGGAGCCCCCACTGCCCAACCAAGGGAGGTGGTGGGTGAGCGTGCTACCCAGCCTGGGAAACTGTTTTTTCCACAGAACTGTGCAACCCACAGATCAGAAGTTCCCACTCGTGAGTCCACGCCACTGGGATCTAGGTTCCCAATCATGGAGTTGTGCAGATTCTCAACAGTCACTCAACTAGAATCTGCTTAAGCCTGTGGAGCTGAGGGGGGCCAACACCACAACTGCAACTGTCTGCTGTCTAAGTCCTTGGAGCTTCTCGGGGGAGGGGCGGCAGCCAGCACTGGGACTCACAGCTGCCTAACACGCTAGGCTCCCAGGGTGGGGGAAGGGCAGCAGCCACCTCTGTAGCTCCAGGCTGTGCATTTTCCATTGATACTTAATCAAGAGATTGGATTCAGTCGTACAATGAATTTACTTTTTGTTTTTATATCTAGAATGTGAAATTTCATTCAACTCCCTTCTGAATCCTATGGCTCTCCTTCACAGGACATTTGTTTACTCCTAGCCAAGTTGTGCTCTAGTCTAGTAGCACATGAAGCCTCTCAATAGTTCAGGACACACACACCTGCAAGGATACTTACTATAAAAGAGTGCAGATCAAGACAAGGCGACTGCCTAGTGTTTGATAGATCAGTAGGGTGAATATAGTTTACAGTGATGTAGTGTATATTTTAAAATAGCTAGAAGAGAATGATTTGAATGTTTCTGACATAAAGACAAGCACTTAAGGTGATGGATATCCCAATTACACTGATTTGATCATTACAAATTATATGGATATATTAAATTGTCACAGCTATCCTGAATATGTGTACATCTATTATGTATCAATAGAAAATAAATTTTTTAAAAAGACAAAACATAGGCTCTGGAGTGAGGCAGACCTTATTCAAAAGTGATTAGTTATTATGTAATTACATGTTATAAAGCCTTGGAAAGGTATTTTACCCTCTCAGTCTAAGTTTCCTTACACACAAAATAAGAATGATGATACTTACTTTTCAGGATTATGTGAATAAAGGAGCTAGACCACGACATAATAGCAAATATTTTTTTCTCTCTCAAAAATCTAAGCCAGCATGTTGACATTTGCTGTAACTTAGGCCCTTCCTTCACCCTTCTTGGCAATAAACCAACTTTAATTAGCTCATCTGTAATCCTTCTTTGAATCTTTCTTTAGTATTACTTCATTCACTCTCTTATTGCAAATAATAGTTGTTCACGGTGACTCACGCCTATAATCCCAGCACTTTGGGAGGCTGTGGTGGGAGGATCACAAGGTCAGGAGATTGAAATCATCCTGGCTGACATGTTGAAACCCCGTCTCTACTAAAATGCAAAAATTAGCTGGGCGTGGTGGCGCGCCTGTAATCCCAGCTCCTTGGGAAACTGAGGCAGGAGAATTGCTTGAACCTGGAAGTCAGAGGTTACAGTGAGTGGAGATCGTGACACTGCACACCGACAGAGCAAGAGCAAGACTCCGTCTCAAAAAAAAAAATTGTTCATATATCGGACTTGATTCCAACTACAACCAGATTGAAGACAAGATTATCTTATTACAATAAGACTATCTTATTACAGCCTCCACCTCCAGGCACCTTCCACTGGTGTAGGGCCTCCTCCATGACAGTAATGATTTACGGAATGTCTTCAGTGTGTTGGCTACTGTTCTGACTGCTTTTCTGGATCAATTCGTTAAATCCTTATATCCAGCCTATGAGACAGGCACTCAAATTACCTCACTTTAACAGACAAATAAATAGAGGATGCAATAAATTAAGGGACTTTCCTAAGGTCTTGTTCTCTAACATCACACTGCACAACTTGAGGGAAAGCAAGCAATACATATTTGTTAAATAGGGACTGGTGGGAGAGCAATGCTACAGCAAGCTGCAATTGTTTAAAATATATTGTTGATGAAATAGATGTCTTAATATTAAAGGCATAATTTGAAACCTTGTTCCGTATGGCCGTTAACAGGATAGTTTTCATGTCTTTAAAATGATCATAATTATATATAATTTATGTGTTGCATGAGTTGTAGGATATACATCTAAAGTGTATGTCATAATACGAAGCACCAATAAGTGATACAAACTCTTTTGTTGTTATAATTAACAATAACAATAGCACAAAAACAATTGCAATGTGTGCCTCCTTCCTGCTCAGTCATTGAGTTCTGAGATAATCTTTATGTAAGGTATTCTGGTTCCAGTTCCTGCCTCCTCCCAGTCCCCATACTCCAGCTGTAATAACATCTGTAATAACAATTCCACAACCAGAAAATGTAATAAGCTAGTAAGTCCTTCACAACCTTGCATTTCTTGGATGTGGTGTTATACTTACCTGTTAGTCATCCCCATCAAGCCTTCAGCTGCTGACCCCCCACCTCCAACTCTTTCCTTGAGACCACACCTCAAATGCATTTTGTTGTAGAGACAAGGAGGTGACTGTCCTGAATAGAGACCTCCATAACTGCTTGCTACTGCTGTCGATTTATTCTGACTTTCTCATTTTGAAATGTGAGTTATCCCAGGAAAATTGAGATAAGCCACGATGAACTTTATTTGATCCTTTAGAAAACGGTTGTGTTTGGAGAAGAAAGCCACCACAGAGATTCAAACCCATCTGGCAGACACAGAGAAAATGAAAGTGATTTGTAAATGCTAAAACATCCATTTGGGGGAAAGGTATCAAGGGATTCAACAAAGGTCATTTTGGGGAGCATCTCTGTTTTCTTCATGAACATTTCAGAGAAGGACATAAATTGGGTATTAATCATGAACCCTGTGCAAACTAAATTGGAAGAGACAACAAATAGGAGACAAAGTGGGGAGGGGGATCTATGAACAAAGTGATCTGGGAAAAGAAAAGACATATTAAGCATAATTTAACTGAAAGCTTAGGGATGTTGAGTATCATTATTCAGAAACACAAAGTATTAAAACATAATTTCTCCCACTGTTTTCTGCTCCATGGTTACTTTATCTTCATTTTCTTTTGGTTACTTTCATGAAGGTATTATTCAGGTTAGGTCCAAGTTTCCTCGTGGTGAATCACTCCCTCCCAGCATCTTTGTTTTAGGATCATACCCACTCAGCTTCCAACTTCCCTGGGATGAGTCTGGGCATAAAAGGGGATCATAATAGGCAGGCAAGTATATTCTCTCTGAAAACATTTTTTCTTATACTGTGCCCTCCGTGCAAGATGACTCTCCTTTTTCCTGTATTGATCCAGTTCAAGTAAATTCATCAAAAATAAAAATAAAAGACCCTTTCTCAAGGACCTTACTCTCCACTGTTGGAAATTAAAATGAATTTATGTCTTTCAAAATGTTAGTTATTGAAATACATCTATTCATGCTAATGTTGAGTTGGTGGGGAAAGGGCATGTAAAAGGAAACAATGATGAAAATGTTTGCATATACCTCTGAGCCCAGCTCTTCTCTGTCAAGTACATAAAGCCTTTTTTGGTGCTTATTTATGTTCACATTACCCTCTTTTACTGAACTATTTTTTCCTTCTTATTTTTATCTTCCTTCATCTGGTAAATTTTCCTGCCCCCCCCCCCAACATATGATAAACTCTTTAGAATTGACTGAAATATCTCTTTATGTAATAATCAATCACTGTACTAACCAGTCCCTAAGTAGTTAAAGAGTTCTCAAAGTGCAATATGTAAATCATCAAATTTGGTGCTCCCCATTTCTCTGATAATTAGCTAGAAAAAAAAATAATAACTCTCATTTGTATATTACAAATATGCTTGTCTGAGAGGCAACGGCTTGCATGTGGAGCCCTCGAACATCTCCAGTCTATGAAGGATGACAGGGATTTCTTCTATCATATTGTACACCGCATACTGGAGCAGTGCAAAATTCTCAATGCACCCCAGCAGACATTATTGAAGACCCTTTTTACGTTAGCAGAGACTTACTGGGTAAAATGAAATGACTTAAACAATTGTGTTATCTTCCTTAATAAAACCCACACTTGTTTTCAGTTTATTGCATATCTCAACTCTGTTATTTTAAGGTGCCATTCAGTGTAATGCAGAAACACTAAATCTGAAGGAAAAACGGGGGGTGGGGGGGAAGAAACAATTTACCTGTCTCTTTCCTTGTATAGACTCATTTAGTCAGTAATGTGCAGCCAAATCCTGCTTCTTACCCCCCAAAATATAAAATAAAATGGAATTGGTAAAGAGCAAGTCCTAAAAATTCTGTGAAAGTTTGAGGCATTCACTTGAAATGTCAGAAACGCCAAGCACTCACTCATACATTTAAGAACTTAGAAAGCTCTTATTTACTCAAAGTAATTATCTGGAAACTGGGTAAAGTTCAACATTTTAGTGGAAAGCTACCAAGAGTCAGAACCTCATTGCATGACAACTTATCCAAAGAATGATATTTGGTCAAAAAGACCTTATTTGAAGATATTCACTACTCCTCTTTGAGGTAGTATTTTATCATAATTAAATATGTTGTAAAAATTGTGTTTAACTTGATATTTAGGCCGCTTTTATTCTGAAAGTAATATTTTTGTTTTGTTTTGTTTTTTTTTTTGCTTTCATAAGGCAAATGAGAATTTAATGTTTTAAGTCATTTTTGTACATATTATCTCTGAATTTAGTGAATTTGCAGGACGTCTAAGACATCTACAGAGAGCTGGTCTACATCTACATGGTCTCTATTCTCAAGGTGCTCTCAAGCTAGGGAGAAATATAAAATGTGTAAAAGCAAATTAACACAGGTACTGTTTTGTTTTTTGAGACGAGGTTTCGCTCTACTGCCCAGGCTGGAGTGCAGTGGCACGACCATGGCTCGCTGTAGTCTTAATCTCCCCAGCTCAAATGATCCTCCCACTTCAGCCTCTCAAATAGCTGGTACCACAGGTGCATGCCACCATGACCAGCTGATTTTTTAATATTTTGTAGACAGCGGTCACCGTATATTCTCTGGACTGGTCTTGAACTCCTAGTCTTAAGCTGTCCTCCTGCCTCAGCCTCCCAAGTGCTAGGGTTACAGGTGTTAGCCACTGTGCCTGAGCTAGGTACTGTTTAAAATGAGAACATAAGAAACTTCTGTATTAAAAAAATAATTTTCCAATTCTGTAAATACAGCATTATCTTTGGGATCATTGGTATTCAAATGCACATCTGGTTTGTTTGCATGTCTCAGGTAGGTAGTAAATGCAGCAAATTTTCCAGCAAAACAATGCCAATTCATGTGGAGATGGATAATCAGGGACAAAGATTCCATGAGCTGTTAAGAGTTTCTGTTGTTTAACCACATCTCTGCATTAAGGAGAATTAACAGAGAATGGATGTTGATCATTAAAATGACAGACAACGTAATTGCCATTGTTTTTATATCTGTTTAAACTTGTTTAAACTAGTATGGAACACCTTTTTTTTGTTCTTCTTTGACCTTATGCCTCTGAAGGAATCTAATGGATTTTAATAAAATATAGGGTGATAAAGTTACTGAATTTATGGGTTCAGCTGCTGTGCATTTTTTCCCTTGGTAGGGAATATTAACCTGTAAGCATATATTCTGTCCATTTGTTATGATGGATACTAAATGAGTCAATATTGCATCAATAATTCAAGGGATAATTTAGCTGCATAATTGTATTTTATTGCATTAATGCTTTCAGCTACTTTGGTCTAAAGTATATCTATTGCAGTGTAACAATGTGGTAGGATTCTTCCTTATACAAAGCTATATATTTACTATTCTGTATTTTTTAAATCAACATAAATATAACAAATGCAGAGAAAAAAAAGAGCACAATAGAAAGATTTTCCAGACAACATGACAGATTAAAAAAAAAAAAAAGAAGATGGATGCTTTTGTTTCTCCTGTCTATGTAGCATAGACACCTTTCTGCTTGAAATGCTTGGATTTTGGCTATATTTAATTCTGAGCCTCTGCCACTAGAGTTGTAACCTCATCAGTCCAGAGAAAATTTGAAGTCCTCTACCATAACAATAATTGTAAATATAGGTGGGAGATTTGCGATTTTCAAACCACTTTTGCATCTATTGTCTTCTGGGCTCTTTGAGATAATTGTTTTCTTTTATGGTATGGTTTATTCTATTTTAGAGATGAGGAATGTGAATCTCTCAGAGATAAGGTTCTTCTTGCCACAAATGACAAACCAGAAAATAGGGAAAATAGAGGAGACAGAGTTTAAGACCTTCTGGCATCATTTCTTTGGATTCTTATGTTTTTACTTTGTTCGAGCTGTTTCTATTTATGGAATACATTTTGGCTTTTGTCTTTCTATGACTATTTGATGCACGGACTGTGATAATTCTATAGGAATAGTCCCATTTTGTAAAGGAAAAATGAGTTCCTGGTTTAGTTTTCCCCTAAACCATTTCAGTGTAGTTCTTTAGTGTTTCATGACAAACCTAGTTACTCTTTTTCTTGTTGGTGAATATATAGCCCCATTTAGGGTAGAATATCTTGCCCCATACCCCCTCGCTAGACTGTGGTGTCTACTTGATGAGGGTCAATTTAATTATTGCATTTATGGATCTTCACATTCATTTCTTCTCCAGTAGCTTTGGCCTTTTTATTCTATACTCTTATCTTAATTTTCCTTGCTTGTTTCACTGCAGGAATCATTCTCAAAGTATAAATTCAAAATTAGGCACATAACAAAAGCCTGGTCGGCCTGATCAGGGTTTCCCTTAACAGATTTGTTTATTATAATGTATTTTGGGAAAATTCATACCTATTCAAGAAGTCTTTCTTAGACTTTAAGTTGTAGATATTATATTTCGTGTTACTATGGGGTTACAATAATGTTGTAACTAAAAGATAATACTGGGCATCCATATGTGATACAGTTTTGGTAAGACAGAAAGGGTTAATGAAAATAGAATTTATATTAGAACACAAGGTGCATAGTTCTCTTTCATTTTGATACACCATAAATCTTTTAATAATTAAAAGTGTAGTGGATGCCCACGATGTGACAGGTATTATGTTTGAGACACAGTAGTGAACAAAACAAGCATGGTCTTGCCCTAATGAATTTATGGTCTCGCAATGAATGATTGAATGAGCACATTGGTTACTAATCAAACACAGACTTCATGCATAAAATATAGTTACTGTACTTCTTATTCTAATACCTTAGAAATGTAATAATAAAAGGGAGTTTATGCATATCACTACCAGCATGGCATAAGCATACTATTGTCCATTTCTGAGGAGCTCTTCTCTTCTTCACCTTTATAATCCTTGCCATAAACTGAAGATATGAAAGAAATAGCACATTTGCTTCTAATCTTGTTGTTTGTTTTCATATTTATGAGTTTAAAAAGGCACACATTTTCCAAAGTACAAATTTATTATTTTTATTTATTGAAAACAAATGGTGGGGAAATTTTATTTATGTTTTCTGAAGGAAAACATTTCCTTTGGTGTATATTTACAACAGCTAACATAAGTCTTTAAGAATCAGAATAAGGACATAGTTTTTTACCTATGGCATATATATAATGAGCTTTGTTACATGGCAGTCCATATGAAACTATAAACTCTTTCACAACAAAGTCCAGCTCTTAATTATCTGAACCTTCCTGACATAACAGAGAGCCTAGAAGATACTTATTTTATAATTGATGATATGGTTTGGCGTTGTGTCCCCACCCAGATCTCATCGTGTAGCTCCCATAACTCCCAAGTGTTGGAGGAGGGACCTGGTGAGAGATGATTGAATTATGGGGGCAGGTCTTTCCTGTGCTGTTCTCCTGATAGTGAATGGGTCTCACAAAGTCTGATGGTTTTAAAAACAAGAGTTTCTCTGCACAAGCTCTCTCTTTTTGCCTGCCACCATCCACGTAAGATGTGACTTCCTCCTCCTCGCCTTCTGCCATGATTGTGAGGCCTCCCCAGCCATGTGGAATTGTAAGTCCAATAAACCTCTTTCTTTTGTAAATTGCCCAGTCTCAAGTAAGTTTTTATTAGCAGCATGAAAACAGACTAATACGGCAAACTGGTACTAGTAGAGTGGGGCGTTGCTGAAAAGACACCCAAAAATGTAGAAGCAAATTTGAAACTGGGTAACAGGCAGAGGCTGAAACAGTTTAGAAGACTCAGAATAAGACAGAAAAAATGTGGAAAAGTTTGGAACTTCCTGGAGACTTATTGAGTGGCTTTGACAAAAATGCTGATAGTGATATGAACAATAGAGTCTAGGCTGAGGTGGTCTCGGATGGAGATGAGGAACTTGTTGGGAACTGGAGCTAAGATGACTCTTGTTATGTTTTAGCAAAGAGACTGGCAACATTTTGCCCCTGCCATAGAGATCTGTGGAACATTGAACTTGAGAGAGATGATTTAGGGTATCTGTTGAAAGCAATTCTAAGCAGCAAAACATTCGAGAGATGACTTGGGTGCTATTAAAGGCATTCAGTTTTAAAAAGGAAACAGAGCATAGAAGTTTGGAAAAGTTGCAACCTGACAATGCAATAGAAGAGAAAATCCCATTTTCTGAGGAGAAATTCAAGCTGGCTGCAGAAATTTGCATAAGTAGCAAGGAGTCCAATGTTAATCACCAAGACAAAGGGGAAAATGTCTCCAGGGCATGTCAGAGACTTTTGCTGCAGCCCCTCCCATTGCATACCCAGAGGCCTAGGAGTAAAAAGTGGTTTCGTGGGCTAGGCCCAGGGTCCCTGTGCTGTATGCAGCCTAGGGACTTGGTGCCCTGCATCCCAGCTGCTCTAGCCGTGGCTGGAAGGGGCCAAGGTACAGCTTGGCTATGGATTCAGAGGATACAAACCTTAAGCCTTGGCAGCGTCCATGTGGTGTTGAGCCTGCAGGTGCACAGATGTTAAGAATTGAGGTTTGAGAACCACTACCTAGATTTCAGAAGATGTATGGAAACACCTGGATGTCCAGGCGGAAGTTTGCTGCAGGAGCAGGGTCCTTATGAAGAACTTCTGCAAGGGCGACGTGAAAGGGAAATGTGGGGTCAGATCCCCCACAGAGTCCCTCCTGGGGCACCACCTAGTGGAGCTGTCAAAAGAGGGCCATTGTCCTCCAGACCCCAGAATGGTAGCTCCACTGACAGCTTGCACCATGCATCTGGAAAAACCCCAGACACCCAACACTAGCCCATGAAGGCAGCCAGGAGGAAGGCTGTACTCTGCAAAGCCACAGGGGTGGAGCTTCCCAAGACCATGGGAACCCACCTCTTGCATCAGCATGACCTGGATGTGAGACATGGAGTCAAAGGAGGTCATTTAGGAGCTTTAAGATTTGACTGCCTCACTGGATTTCAGACTTGCATTGGACCTGTAGTCCCTTTGTTTTGGACAATTTCTTCCATTTGGAATGGCTGTATTTACCCAATGCCTGTACTCCCATTATATCTAGGAAATAACTAACTTGCATTTGATTTTACAGGCTCATAGGTGGAAGGGACTTGCCTTATCTTGGATAAAACTTTGGACTGTGGACTTTTGAGTTAATGTTAAAATGAGTTGAGACTTTGGGGGACTCTTGGGAAGGCAAAATTGGTTTTGAAATGCGAGGATCTGAAATTTGGGAGGGGCCAGTGGCAGAACCGTGTGGTTTGGCTGTGTCCCCACCCAAATCTCATCTTGTAGCTACCATTCCCATGTGGGTGATGATTGAATCATGGGGACAGGTCTTTCCTGTGCTGTTCTCATGACAGTGAGTGGGTCTCATGAGATCTGATGATTTTAAAACCTGAGTTTCTCTGCACAACCTTTCTCTTTCTGCCTGCTGCCATCCACGTAAGATGTGACTTGCTTCTCCTTGCGTTTCACTATGATTGTGAGGCCTCCCCAGCCATGTGGAACTGTAAATCCAATAAACCTCTTTCTTTTGTAAATTCCTCAGTCTTGGGTATGTCTTTATCAGCAGCATGAAAATGTATGAATACACTTGATACATAAAATTATAAGAATAGAGTATCAGTATAAAGAAAAAGAACTGGAATTGGAACTATTTTTAAATGTCTTCCTCATTTTGGTGCTAAAGTTTAATAATGTCAATTTGTGAGTAAAAAATTGGATTTCTACCTGTTTAGGTATGTTTGCATATCTAAAATCTAAGGTTTTTCTATCATACTACATAAATTAGTTTCTCTCACATTGTTTCCTGCAGTTGATGCTGTGGTATGCTGCCCAGATCTCCCCTTAAGAACTGAGGTGTTTATTGATGCATTTAATATTTCATCTTTAGAGTTGTGGGCTGCCAGGGGTATTGGTTGCTAAATTCTTATATCTGAGTCCTTCACAGGAATTGCTTTCAGCTGAAGTGAGCTGTCACAACTAAAGTTGCTTTCTCTCTGGGGAAGCCCACATACAATGATTCGTTAATATGGGAAATGCAAAGGTTTGATCGTCTTGCCTTAATTCAGCATAACGTTGAAGGGCTCTTCCAGCTCAAGAGTTTTCTACGGGATAAGCTGAGACTTCTGCTGCAATTACAGTGCAGTTTAACTTCTCTCTCTGCCCAAACCTGCTTCTCCATTTCCCATTCAGGTATTATTTTCCCAAACACTCTCCAATAACTGCTATGCACACACACACACACACCCCCTTAATAATTTGTATCCTTACAAAGGAAATTTCAGATAATTGGTTCTTGAAATAATCCTAGAAATCATATTTTAAAATTGAGTTTTAGAGTTTGTCACTCTTCAGTTGGTGATGAAATGATAAATGGAGTTCTTATAACCCCTGTCATTGCTAAAACTTTTTGGTGGTCTGGGATGGGATACCATGGAAGATAATGCACTGGCTAGTATACTATGTCAGGTATTTAGGAGGTTTGAAGGAATAACAAATATACAGTCTATGCAATTGAATAGCTGTTGCTGGATGCTATTGATAAATTGGAAAAGATAATGAAAGACTAGAAATTTTTAATTGCCAATTAAAGGCAAACTGTGAAAGCCACAAAGGGCCTGCTTGACAGCATATAAAAACACTCCCATCTCCTACACCTCAAGAGCAGAAAATATTGAGGATTAGGTGAAGGACTTAATTATACTGGTCATGGGAACCCAAAAAATGACTAAATTCTCAAACCCCCACAAGTCAGTTTTGTCAAGATTAGGATCTCAAGTAGAAAGAAGTGAGATTCTGACACTTGTAATGAAAGGATCTGGGATAATGCACTTACAAACTTTGAAATCCCACATTGCACTAACATTTCTGGGCTTGCAGAAGTAGCCCACTCCTCTGGTTAAAGGCTAATGGTCTCTCACTGGTTAAAGATGATGCAGAGCTTTGTTACCTTGCAAGACAAGAAGCATCCACTTCAGGGTCTATTCCTACCTCCCTTTCTGCCTACTACATCAATACCTAGAATTAAATTTAATATAATCTTACTAGAAAGGTGCTGTATCTATAGGAGAAGTTGTTATATACCTAAGTAGCCAAAAGGTCTAGCCAACATGTACTAGCAGGAACCAGTAGACAGTATGGATTATTAGTTCTGAGAATGCCATGCAAAGGGAGAGGAGGAAAGGTTAATTGAGCTAAGGAAACGCTTATTTATCAATGTTTGTATTTATGGATATAGAACACCTTTCCATGATATAAGATTTAACACCCTGACAAGGGCATTAGAAGTTAGTCTTAGGTCTATGAAGCTACGAATAGTCTTGGAGACTTAGAGAAAAGCAATGTACAGTAGGAATGTCATAACTGGCACAGAAGATGATGCAATTAAAAAACAAAAACAAACAGATCAATGGCTCACAGCCATGGACATCCAAGAGTGAAAAGAGTAAATATGGCCAGAAGACAACAAAGACAGGTTTAAAAGACAATTATTTTACCAAAGCAATAAAGAATGTTTTAGGTAAAAGGGAATGTGCATTATTGAGAAACTCATTGGTGGCTTTCCTATGCAAGCCAAGACAAAAAGTGGGAAATTCTATTACAGATATGAATTTCCTCATAGTAATGGGAATAATAGAATCCCCAAATAATAGAAGCCAGGTAATGGCCCTTAATAATCAATAGCAAGTGGGTACATTTATCTCAAGTTCCACCTATGGTTGCACGGTGGATGGGGAGTTTTCTCTTATGACCAGTCACAGAGGAAGAAAAAGTCCAAGCTTTTTCACATATAAGGCATCTCAGAATGTGAGTTCAAAACACAAATGGACTGCTGCTGCACTACAGCCTCAGTCAAGAGTGTCCCTAAAACATAGCAATCAGCGTCCCTAAATAAGAGCTGCTAGTGTTATACCCAGCCATTCACTATGTTTGAAAAGACCAGTAGTCCAAGAGAAGAATATGCATTGAATATTAAGCATTAAGAAGTGACTTTACTGGTTATTCAGGAATAGGAATGGGAAGAGAACAACAACAACAAAAAAGAACTCTAAGATAGAACGAAGGAATCATACCAGCAACCTTGGAGAAACTATTTCCAGATGAGACAAATTCTCTATATACAGAAAGTGGGCCAAAGCAGGAAAACAAGTAGACTGTAGTGAACACTGTGCTCTACCACCTACACCTCACTTTAAGACTAAGACACTCATTTCTCATTTTTCCCGGTTTGTTGCTGGCTGATGGTGGCAGTCTAGGAATTTCTTTCTGTTGAGGTGAGATGCCTTGCTCAAATTTATAACTCTTTCCTGGAGGCAACCTGCATCAAATTACCGGTCAGTGTGGGATATACACACATCCCATATTGTGATGCATGCTTTGATTCAGGTTTCTGGCTTTGATTCATGTTTAATCTGAAGGGTTAAACCAGTTCTCAAGCTCCTGTAGGATGTACTGATCCCTCTATTGCAATTGCATACCTGTTTAAGTTCCTCTGTTTAGTACTGCTGTACTCCACCCCTTCACAAATAATTATTTTTAAGAATACTTTCCAATAATCCTCTAGAATAAAAATCTTAGAGCCTCAAAGTCTATTTCCTAGAGTACTCGACCTAAGACTAGTGATGAAGATTGACCTGTTTAAAGATTATTTCAAGGCAGTTTTATTTATAGAAAGTATAATTTAGCACAGTGGAAGTATAGCATGTTTTAGAGCCAGGTAGACAAGGCAACTGGCATTGCTGTTATGAAAAGGATTAAGATTTACCTAAGCAGAGATAATGGTTTAGATTGTGCAGCCCAAGCAACTCCAACTCATGAATGCTTGTTCATAGTTTCCCAATAGTTTAAAGATTATTTCAAGGCAGTTTTATTTATAGAAAGTATAATTTAGCACAGTGGAAACATAGCATGTTTTAGAGTCAGGTAGACAAGGCAACTGGCATTGCTGTTATGAAAAGGATTAAGATTTACCTAAGCAGAGATAATGGTTTAGATCGTGCAGCCCAAGCAACTCCAACTCATGAAGGCTTGTTCATAGTTTCCCAATAGATGCCAGTCCTTACCCAGTTCTCACCACTGTAAACTCTGATCCTTCTGGCTTAGGCCTCTAGATGTATCATGAAATTATTATCTAAGAAATCAAAGAGAAATGCATGGTGTATTTTGGGTTTTGTTCTGTTATTATTTTGTGGTAAGGGTAGATTTTGAGAAGTAGCAATAATGTGTTTGATTTTAGAAGATGTAGTTTGACACAATTATTTGCCACGGAGAAACACAAAGAAATTATGTTTGTGATAGGAGTAAATTAAATAAGAAGTAATTTTTAATAGGGTTTGCATTTTATATTGGACATTTTCTCTCATACAGAGCCTATGTGTGGCTTATGATAGATGTGCAGTCAAGTTAAAATTATGTGGTTCACTATAAATGTAGTGGGATCATGAAAATTTCAATGTTTCCAAAGATTCTTCAAATCCATGTTTTTATATAAACAGTAAATTGGCTTGTTTTATTAGTAAAATAGAGTAAAATGTAGATGCAAAGGCAAGAGCATAATTTTAATAAAATACTTCATGATAATCTGTACCCTTACTTATATTACTGCTACACCAGTTGGGGATTCCTATTAATATAAGTAAGTCACTGTCAAGTTTCAGAGTGGCCTGGAACATATGTTAATTTTCTGCTACCTCTAAAAGTTGTGACATCCTGTGCCCTGCCTGGATATTCCGGAAAGGTTCTGGTTTTCAGGGGGCTATCGTATTCATGTGTGTCTGATCTAGGCTTGGCTTTGTAATAGAAAATATGATAACCACATAATCAGAGACCAGAAGGGACCTCAGAAATTCTAGTTCACTTTCTCCATTGAATTTTTGAATTGAGTTCAAAACAAGTAAACTGTAAGGCCAAATACTGCATAGTAAATTAATAATTTTAACCCAGAATTAATTTTTAAAGACTTGTTATACATGTGAATCTCAATAGGGAAAATATGAAATAAGAACACTGCATACTATTGGGCTCAAGGAAATCTTGTGGTGGGGTATTCTTGCAACAATAACAAAATGGTTGATAAGACCAAACCTATGCTTAGGAGCAAAAGAAAGATGAAACACATTGATGGAGGGTGTTAGAGTTTGGAAGGTTAGAAAAGTCAAGGGGCATATATTGAAGCTGAGGTATAAGTAATCTTGCATATCAGTTATGTGTGTGTGTATCACCTGTGGATTTTCTTCAAATTACAGGTTCTTATTCCATAGGTCGGGGGGATAAGGCTTGGGATTCTGCATTTTTAACAAGCTCCAAAATAATGCTAATGCTGCTGGTTTCTGGACACACTTTGAGTAGCAAAGAGCTAGATGGCTTAAGCTTCTTATGAGTAATGGATATTTGTCTAATGCTTTTTTATACGGGCTACTCAGTGGAAAATTTGATTTTTCTTTTTGACAACATTTAAATTATCTCCATTTCATAGACTAAGAAGTTATGTGAAGAAAGTCACATAGTAATTATATTTAAAGCAGAGCCCACAATTCTTGACTTTCTTGTGTTTTACACACAAGACCAAATTACTTCTCAATTTTATGGTGTGTGAATAGTGACCCAAAGTCATAAATTTTCAAAAAAAACTTTAGTTACATCTTACTTAAAATTCCATTGGCATAGTCCATATCTTCATCTTTGTACCTTGCTCATATTCCAGCATTTTGACATACATAGAAACATAATTACTTCTGCAAGCCCCATTTAATATTAATTAATAGGGCAACAATTATTGTAAATTTTCTATGCCAGTAATAATTATTAATGTTGAGAAAGGTATACCAATATTATATGTATGTATGTATGTGTGTGTGTGTGTATATATATGTGTGTGTGTGTATGTGTGTGTATATATATATATATATATATAATTTGTCTGTAAGACATTTAAAATCTAGTTGGAAGAAACAGATGAAAAGGTATGAAATAGAAAATACCTAAAATCTATAACATAGAAAGAGTATTGGACATGAAATTAAAACATGTTAAAAGAACACAAATTCTAATCCTAGAAAATTACTAGATGTGAGATTTGAGGGTGGGTTACCTAATGCCTTTGAATTTCTTATTGGTTAAATGGGGATAGTAATAACAATAGTATAATTCTTTTTTATTTCTTTTCTTTTTTTTTTTTTTTTTTTTTTTGAGATGGAGTCTCACTCTGTCACCCAGGCTAGAGTGCAGTGGCACAATCTAGGCTCACCTGCAACCTCCGACTCCCAGGTTCAAGCAATTATCCTGCCTCAGCCTCCTGAG
Organism: Trachypithecus francoisi; assembly: GCF_009764315.1. Taxonomy (NCBI): domain Eukaryota; kingdom Metazoa; phylum Chordata; class Mammalia; order Primates; family Cercopithecidae; genus Trachypithecus; species Trachypithecus francoisi. The sequence continues at coordinate 70,914,254 of NW_022681473.1, read as the reverse complement.
TAGCTGGGACTACAGGTGTGTGCCACAATGCCTGGCTAATTTTTGCATTTTTAGTAGAGATGGGGTTTCACCATGTTAGCCAGGTTGGTCTCAAGCTCCTGACCTCAGTTGATCCACCCGCCTTTACCACTCAAAGTACTGAGATTACAAGTGTGAGCCACCATGCCCAGCCTAAAATTATTATAAAGATTAATAAAACATGCACATAAATTCCTAGTTCAAAGAGAGGCAATATGGAGTAATGACTAAGAACACAGGCTTTGGAAATAGATTATGTAGTTCATAATCTTGGTTCTGCCAATTTACTGTGTGTGATTTTGGGTGAGTTCCTTAATCTCTGTGTTCCTCATTTTTTACATTTAGAAGATGGGAATAGTAATAATAGTTACCCATAGGTACTGAGATATTAAATACACACACACACACAGAGGTAGATTATAGTTGATGTGTATTAGGGTTCTCTAGATAAACAGAATCAATAGGAAATAGAAAGATAGATAGATAGATAGATAGATATTTTATAAAAATTGGCTCATGCAATTCTACAGTTAAAAAATCCCACTACATGCTATCTACAAGTTGGAGAACCAGGGAACCTTGTGGTATAATTTAGCCTTAGTCCAAATGCTTGAGAATCAAGGCAGCTGATGGGGTACATTCCTGTCTGAGTCCAAAGATGGAAGGACCAGAGTGCAGAGATTTCTGAGATCAACAGAAGATGGATGTTTCACCTCAAGAAGAGAAAGAATTTGCTATTACCCCAGTCCCTTTTTGTTTTACTCAGGCCCTCAACAGATTGGATGACCCACATTGGTGAGAGTGATCTTCTTTACTCAGTCTACTGATTCAAATGCTAATCTTTTTTGAAGACACCCTCAGAGACACACTCAGAAATGATATTTTATCTGCTTTCTAGGAATCTCTTAGCCCAGGCCCAGTCAAATCAATACATCAAATTGACATAGATAGATAGATAGATAGATAGATAGATGGATGGATGGATAGATAGATAGAAACATCATTTGGCACATAAGCTCCATGTGAGGGTTTGCTATCATGTTTATCATGGTAGGGATTCAATACGTATTTGTTACAAGCTACTACTGAGTAAAAGCAAAATAAGTTTGGAGAAGAATAAAATCAGTATGGGTTCTAGTAAAAGCAAAGACTTTCAGAAATAGAAGTACTTGCTTTAATTATCACAAAATAATGCAATGCACAAGAATATTTTTAAAGTCATGTAGAATTCTAGGCACTGGTGGTAAAATATAAATAAGATTTTGCAGTCTAATGGGAGTTCAAATACCTAAGTAAATATAAGTTGTTCAATACTCTCAGTGCTGTAGCAGAGGAAGATATAAAATAAAGTGAGGGCCACAGAGGAGTTGTCACCCTGAGAAACCACGGATGGCTTCACATTTATGTATTTAACAAATACATACAAAGTACCTAGTATGATTCAGGTCCTATGATAAATAGGCCCTGGGCAATTTGAAAATAGGTAAGAAAGTTCTTCTCATAGAATGTATGTTCATAAAGAGTATAACATTAAATCCAATCTTGAAGAATGAGTAGCGTCTATATAAACATACAGAAGGTGATAGTTGTTTTACATTATTATTGTAGGAGAACTCCCAAGGGTTCACAGTGAAGGAATATCAGGGCTAGAACTAGATGCAGAATTCACCAACAGATAGTCTTGCAAATCTTCTCACAGCAATCCACTGAGGTCAGAGACCCCAAGAGGAAGGAATTGTGCTATACTTCACCTGGATCACTGAGCACTTTGACATATGTAACATCAGAACTAATTTCTGTATGCCATTAGAGGGAGAAAGGAGTTTTAATGTCATCTTTTTCCTTTTGCTGTCCTCTTTTATGGGAAGAAATTTCTTCCAATGAAAATGATGCTTATGCAGTACATAAATATTGAACACATATTTTTTATGTTTTGGAATGGATTTAACTGAATTTGTATTGGTAATCTGGGAATGCAACACATCCAAATAAGTTGGGGAAGTCTGATATCAGCCTAGCTAGAGTTTGGTTAGTATCAACTTAGCAGGACTAATCTTGTGCCCTCCTGCAAACTTCTTTCTTCTCAAAAAAAAAAAAAAAAGAAAAAGAAAAAAGAAAGAAAGAAAAGAAAAAGCTTGGAACAGGCTACAGACCAAACTTCCTGCTGAATGTTGAAGATGTTCCTGCTGTTCTTTCCCACTGAGTCATCAAGAAAGATTTTGATTGATATTACATATGCATCAAGGAAATGTGCTGCAGCAAGGAACCTAATTTATCCTCTGATTTTTGACCAAACAGTGTGATTCACCATTCTAGAGGGAAATCATGAAAACGTCCATTATCTCTAAGGAGCTATTATGAGGTTTACCTGCTTTTTGGAAAAGTAAGTAGGTATAGACACTTTAAAAGGAAACTATGGAAAATGTTCATCCTATCCTGGGAATCCTACCTCGATCAGTAATTAAAATGGGATAGAAAAATAGAATTTGGAAACAGTAAACTCAGTTTACAACCCTGGTTCTACTGCTTATTAGTTTTAAAAAAGTTCTTTTCACTTCTCTGAGCCTCAGTTGCCTCATCAGTAAAATGTTGACAACTTCCATTCAGAAATAGAGGATCTAATGAAACAAAATATCTAAAGCTATTAACATAGAAGCTGCAATTGTGTGGGTAGCTATTACATAGAAGATCCATTCCCCTCTTCCTTGAAATGTATTCTACTTAATTTAGCTACTTATAATTCTCCCTCCAAATATAGATAGATAGATAGATAGATACATAGATACATAGATAGATACATAGATAGATAGATATCCCTATATTAGGAAAGGTATACATTTAAACTTTTCTCTCTCTCTTTTCTAATTTAACAGAAATTTATTGAGCACACATTATTTTCTAGGCACTTTATAAGCCACCAGGGAGAGTGCTTTCAGATTTCCCAGAATACAATACCTCCATATAAGATAGTATAGGAGAACAGCACAACCTTCAGAGTTTACAAAACTCTGTGGATTAGGCATGGTGAGGCAGATTGCCCCACTTTACAGATGAAGTAAACCAAATGCTAAAATGTCTTGCTCAAAATAACACGATTGTTTCTGTCATGTTGATAGCTTAGGCTACAAATTCAATTTTTCTTTTTTACCTTGCTTTTCTTCTCAAATGTCTGACTTTTGGCATAATTTGATTCATCCTAATGAACTTCTGGTCACAAATCATTCTTCTATCTAGGCACAATAATCCCTTAGACTTAACCTTGGTTCTTTTACTCAGAATAAACTTTGGGCTTTTAGAAAGTAAACATCCCCAAGATGCATGACTTTCATCTGAATAACAAGTGTATACTCCCTTGCTCTATTTAGGGTGGTGATTTAGGTTGTAGATTAATATGTAAGAGATAAGAGTGATCCTATAGCAACTGGCTTACCAACAGAAAAAGATAATTTAAAAATATTTCTAACTCAAAATATTAAGCGTAATCTATGACAAACTACAGCCAACATCATACTGAAGGGCAAAAGCTGGAGGCATTGCCCTTGAAAACCAGCAAATATGAGGATGCCCTCTCTCACCACTTCTTTTCAACACAGTATTGAAAGTCCTGGCCATAGCAATCAGGCAACAGAAAGAAAGAAAAGGCATCCAAATAGGAAGAGAGGAAGTCAACGTATCCCTGTTTGCAGACAATGTGATTCTATATGTGAGAAACATGCTTACCCATCCAAACGCAAAGAATGGACTCAGGCACCAAGAACAGTAAAAGCAAGACTTTTAGTAGCAGTCTTGTAAGATCTGGTGTCTGGTAGGCAGGCACAACTGGGCCGCTACAGCAGTTAATTTATCTCCTAGCATGTAAGTCCCTCCCCCAGTTCCTTTTTGGTCGAGTACTACAGGTTACAATCACCTAAATTTCACTATCTCCCTTATAGGGTTATATCCTGGGCCCCTTCCCTGCTTTAATTTTGATTTCCCAATAACGAAACTTTCTTGCCTTTTATGGGCCGACCCCTCCTCTACATTCTGTTCATTTATCACGACTTTCTAGAAGCATGAGCTGTGTGTTTTGTTACATCCGCAGGCTGGCTGCCAGTGCTTAGATTTATCATGCCTTGAAAATGGACCATTTAAAATATTTTTTCACAAATTCCCTCCTCTTTTCTATTTACTTCCTTTGGCCTCATTTTCATCTAAACCCTTTTGGTCCTCGAATTGCTCTAGATGTCTTTTACTTTCTTCCTCATAGGAGAGTGAGTTTAATTTGGTTTTTAAGAGTAGCACGTTATTTTGCTCGTAAGTCACGGGCCATTTGTTTATTAATAGCTGTTTCAATTAATCTCTGTGCTAGTCCCCTCACACATGAGATAATACAACATCCCACTGCTGTTAGAACTCCTGCCACAATTATGAGAGATATAAGGATTGAAGCTACCATGCCTTGCCATTTTCCAAACCAGCCTTCTCGCCAACCCATAAATGGTTTATCAGTTCCAGCATTTTCTGCCAGATTGTTGAGTAGAATTGTCTATCCTTGTAGAACTTTTGTGATGGTCCCATCTGGGGCAGTATTGTTGGGAATGAAAGTACAACATTTTCCCCCCAGCATAACACATACACCCCTTTTTTCTGCTAGTATCACATCTGGCACAAGCGTGTTTTCCCAGACCATTCAGCTGGTGGCAGCTAAATGGCTAGCCACCACTTTGAGGACGACCTGAGGGTAATTGATGAATCTCTGTTGATTATAATAGACATAGTTAATCCAATCCACATTCTTATTAATAGTTGACCACCAGAATAGTGCTGACTCAAACTCAGCAGCTATTTGGTTTCTGGCCTTAAATTTATTAGGCACCCCCTAGGAACTCCTATCAAGTCAACATATATGTTAGGATTAAAAGAATTTGTTAAATCTTTCCAGTTTTGGTGGTCATGTGTATTTTCAAGTATCTTATAGAATGCCTTCATGAAGGAAATGACCAATTGGACTAAAGCACAAGTCCCAGTCCAATTGGATGGTAACAGGATGTGGAGATTCCTTTTCCCACAATACCACCAGACATCAGCCCGGGGCATAGGGAGAGCTGAGTAATTGCCATTGCCTGACTCACCAGTGATGTTTAGGATGTGGGTGTAAGTCGAGAGTTCTCCCATGGGGTTATTGAACGCTGCCCGCTGCCTAGAGAGGCAAGAGGAATGGTTCATATTCCCTATAGAGAACGAGGGGATTGCTCTGAGATCTGACCTCTGCAATGCAGGAAAGAACAATGACAGACTCTTACAAGTCTCATTTCCCCCATGCATTCTTGTCCTGGTATAGAGCCAACATGCAATGTATTCCTTTAGGATTGGTATTTCATCCTAGGGAAAATGGAACCACCTGTGCCTGAGGTCGTCTCTGAGCACATGCATAGCTGTGCTACTCTTGTTGAGGGCTTGTACCAAAAATTTGACCCATTTGACCCAGGCATTCACATCCCCATACCCTGTCTAAATTTCTAATGGTTGCCTTATGTCCTTTACCTTAGTGTTTATTATGGTCTGAGATTGGAGTAGTCCCAAGCAAATGGGAGGTTGAGTTCTTGATTAGTTTGAAGACAAATCACCTTAGGGGGTCTTTCCCTGTGATATCTGCCCCTCACCCATATACTTGAGACTCTACTTTTGGTTCTTGATTTAGAACACCTGGATTATCCATGGTGATGAGTATAGGATTCCATTATAAATTCTGGCAGTTATTTGGCAGGGAGCCCTTGGACAGATGTAGTTTATTATTCAAGGGTCTCCAGCTTGGAGTTACCCACCCAATGTTTACTGTCCAACCCTGAAATTGGGTAGTCCACCATACATTATTCCAGCTGGGACAGGGCGATTCCCTACTGTAATCTGTATCTGGTTCAGGGCAAAGATGTTTATCTGCCTGTGAGAGCGGTCTTTGATTTTCTAAAATCCCACAAGGTAAAACTTGGCAGGCATCAAATCTTATAGTTTGGGGTGCCACCATCTTGGTTATATTAATTACCAACCTGATTGGACAGGGAGGAGTCCCCTGCCAGTTTCCATTTTCACCCTCTGCTCTTTGTATAGTAGCCCATCTCAGCCATATTAACTTTCAGAAATGAGGCCAACCCATGTTTACTTTTTAGATTTTTCTGAGTTAACTTGAAGTGTTCCTCAGGTGACTGGTGCACTTTTCACTTTTTTTTTCACCCCTCCCTTCCAGGGTGTCTTTTACCAGTCCCTTGACTCCAGTATAGTGAATCCACCCCGTTCAACTGTTTACATGGCTGTCTCAGTGGTCAGGAGCACTTGATAGGACTTTCCCAGCTTGGGCAGAACTTGTCTGTTTTCCCAACTCTTAATCAGCACCAAGTTGCCAGGCCAGAAGCGGTGAACCGCGAGCTCGAGAGGCAGAGTTTGAGTCAGAAGTCCTTTTAACCTAAGGATTGACAGGGTGGAGGATATGGCCAGTATATAATTTCTTAAGACTTGGTACTTGGTTTCCATATTAGGAAGATCTGTAGCCATGCCCAAATATGGGAGTCCATATAATAACTGATAGGGGGACAATCCAAAGTCTTTTCTTCGGGCTGTCCTAATCCTAAGAAGTGCTAATGGGAGACATTTTGTCCAAGGCATTTTAGTTTCTAAGATTAGTTTGATGATATGCTTTTTGAGAGTTTGATTCATTTTTTTCTACTTTTCCAGAGGAAGGGGGATCCCAAGGAGTGTGATAATTCCATCTAAATTGTAAACCTTCCATAATTCCTTTTAGCATCCTTGAGATAAAGTGTCTCCCCTTGCCTGAATCAATACTTACCACCAGGCCAAATCTAGGTACAATCTGTTCTAATATTATTTTGACCACATTTACAGTGGTCAAGTATTTTGATCATAATTCACCTTGGCTGTTGGAAGGGGAAAGGCTTCCACCCAGCCAGAAAGATGATCTATAATTACCAGTAAATACTTTAGTCTTCCTACTTTGGGCATTTCTGTGAAACTTACTTGAATGCTTTGAAATGGTCTTAGTCCAGGAGGTCTTCCTCTCATGGTATGTTTTCTAATCACTTTTTTGTTTATCCTTTGACAAATTACACAACTTCCTCATACTTGTTTAACAAGGGCATAAATCCCTATACACCCATAATTCCTAAGTATTGAATTACACAGAGCCTGGGGTCCCCAGTGACTCCCTTTGTGTAATATAGGCATTAGTTCTCTTATTAGGGGTGTACTCACTCTAGTTGTCTTACATTGTTCACGTTTATCTCAGCTGTCTACTCTGGCTGTGTGGTTCCTGCTGCCCCCATGCCTGCAGCTGCACTCCCTGGCCTGCAAGTTCAGCTTAGTTACAAAGTCAGCCTTCAAAAGGCCTTGCTCTAGTGGGTGCTCTGGATTTAATCTGAAGTATTTTCTCATCTGATCTCTGAGCTGCTGCAGGAATGCAGAGGGAGTTTCCTTTTTTCGTGTTGAATCTCGAATGCCTTTGAAATATTTTGTGTCCTAAGAGTGGACTCTTTGATCCCTTTAGTTAGTTCCCTGAGGTCCTGCATTTGGGCCCAGTCCCTAGGATCATTATAATCCCATTCGGGATTGACATTTGGAAATTTTTTTTTTTGGCTGGCAAGACTCCTTGCCTGGAAGGATGTCGCCTCTTCCAGAGGGTCATGGCCACTGTCCTAATCATTCCCCTTTCTTCACCTGTGAACATTCATGATGGACATCGTTTCAACCCATTGTGACACCATATCATTCATGATAGACATAATTTCAACCCAGGTGTAAAAGCTGGGTCCTAGGAATTGGTCCAGCTGGTCTGCTAAACAGGGGATCTTCTATGAGTGGTTTCATTTCCTTCTTGAAATTCCTAACTTCAGTACTTAAAAGAGGTTCATTTCCAAAGCCAGTCTCTTCTGGTCCCATGGGAAATTCCCTAAGCAGAACGTACTAGATGTCTGCTGCTTGGAAGAGATAGAGAAGTTCTCAATATCCCTCTTACACTGTTCCAATTCTTTTATTAAATTTGGATAAGAATCTAAAGGAGCAAAGCAGTTGGTTCAGCTCCCCCATGTTCACCAGGTCTTTCTTCCTCTAACCCTCCTGCTGCACCTTGATCTTCTTGTCCCCTGTTTTGTGAGCTGTAGGCAGGGGCAAGCATGATGGGGGTCCCAGGGCTTTTCACTAGGTGAGGGCCCTTCACTAGGCTTTTTTTCTTCTTTGTAGGGGAACATGGGGGCTGATTCCTTGTTCCAGCAGAGAGCATAACTATCTCTCCTTGTGGGAATGGGATTTTATCATTCACATAGAGAATTAAAGCTTGGCAAACCCAATCCTCATCTGAGCCAAACTTAAGCCAAAAGATTGAAGGCTAACAAATGGGGTCTTTGGGCCAGATAAAACAAAAATACTTTATCATATTTTGCTTTTCGTTGTCCCTGGTGTGAGGGTTGTCCCTCCAAACCTGCAGCATTCTCCCCAAAGGACTACCTGCAGAAATGTCAGAGGGAGTCTCTTGGGCTCCCTCTTTCCTTTATTCCTTAGGCCTAGAATTCCTGTTTCCCATTTTGGTCAGTCTCTGTGTCTGAGCCTTTCCCTGTGTACTCAACTCCCCGCTACTGGAGGTTTCTTGCACAAAAATCGCTTTGTGTGTCTGAGCTTTTCCCTGTATACTCAACTCGCCTACTGGCGGTTTCTTGCACACCTCAAGAATTGCTTTGTCCATCTCCAGCCATTTCCCTTGCAGGGGAACCAAACCATAGGTTGGGACTGTATACTCTCTTCATACCTTGGTTACATCTGAGTCACACGGACTCAACCTCCAAAAATGCCCAACCACCAAGGCAGCAGTTTTAGTCCAATTTTCCTAAATTGGCTCATCATGACGTTGCCCGGTTGCTGTGGTGCCTGCTTTTCTCCCTGTGTTGCCTCTGTTGCCTCCTGAATAACAGTCTCAGTGTTGTCTATGGCCTCTGAGGGGAGCTGGGACACCCGGACAGAGTGGGTCACCTAAATCGGGTAGGATGCATTGTCCCTCTCACAGAAATCCTGGATGGGACTCCAGATTTGTGAGAAACATGCTCACTTGTCCAGACCCAAAGAATGGACTCAGAGGTACCAAGAACAGCAAAAGGGAGACTTTCAGTAGCAGCCTTGCAAGATCAGGTGTCTTACAAGCACACCCAAGGTAGTTACAGCAGGTAATTTATCTCCTAGCACACAAGTCCCTCCCCCAGTTCTTCATTTGCCGAGTACTATGGGGTTACAACCTTCTCAGATATCACCTAAGTTTTATTATCCCCCTTACAAGGTTATACCCTGGTCCCCTTCCCTACTGAAGTCTCCATTTCCCAATAACAAAACTTTCTTTCCTTTTATGGGCTGACCCCTCCTCTATATTCTGTTCACTTATGACTTTCTAGGAGCATGAGCCATGAGATTTGTTACATCCACAGGCTGGCTGCCTGTTCTTACATTTATCACGACTTGAAAATGGACCATTTAAAATATTTTCTTACATATATCTAGAAAGCCTCATAGTCTTGGCCCAAAAGCTCCTTAAGCTGATAAACAACTTTAGCAAAGTCTCAGGATCCAAAAATCAACATACAAACATCACTGGCATTCCTATACACTAATAACAGCCAAGCTGAGAGGCAAATTAGGAGCACAATCCCACTCACAATTGCCACAAAAACAATAAAATGCTTAGGAATGCAGCTAACCTTGGAGGTGAAAGAACTCTACAATGAGAATTATAAAACATTGTTCAAAGAAATCAGAGATGATGCAAACAAATGAAAAAACATTCCATGCTCATGGACAGAAAGAATCAGTATCACTAAAATGGCCATAATGCTCAAAGCAATTTAAAGATTCAATGGTACTCCCATCAAACTACCAATGACATTATTCAAAGAACTAGAAAAAAGATATTTTAAAATTTATACAGAACCAAAGAAGAGCTGGAATAGCCAAGGCAATTCTAAGCAAAAGAACAAGGCTGGAGGCATCATGTTACCCAAATTCAAACTATACTACAGGGCTACAGTAACCAAAACAGTGTGGTACTGGTACAAAACTGGATGCACAGACCAATGGAACAGAATAGAGAATCCAGAAATAAGACTGCAAACCTACAACTATCTGATCTTTGACAAAGCTGACAAAAACAAGAAATGGGGAAAGGATCATTCAATAAATGGTGCTAGGATAACTGGCTAGCCATATGCAGAAGATTGAAACCATATGCAGAAGATATATATATGAGTCATATGCAGAAGACATACATGAAGCCAACAAGCATATGAAAAAAAAACTCAATATCGCTGATCCTCACAGAAATGCAAATCAAAACTACAATGAGATATCCTCACATCAGTCAGAATGGGTATTATTAAAAACTCAGAAAAATAACAGATGCTGGTGAGGTGGTAGAGAAAAGGGAACTCTTACACACTGTTGGTGGGAGTGTGAATTCATTCAACCACTGTGGAAAGCAGTGTGGCAATTCTTTAGAGCTAAAAACAGAACTACCATTCAACCCAGAAATCTTATGACTGGGTACATACTCAAAGGAATATAAGTTGTTCTGTCATAAAGACACATACATGCTTTTTTAGTCCATATTCACATTGCTATAAAGAAATAGCTGAGACTTGGTAATTTATAAAGAAGAGGTTTAACTGTCTCATGTTTCTCTGAGCTGTACAGGAACCATAGTGTCTTCTTCTGTGGAGGTCCCAGGAAACCTACAATCATGGCAGAAGGTGAGGGGGAAGCAGGCATATATTAGATGGCTGTAGGAGGAGCAAGGAGACAGGGCAGAGGTGCTACACACTTTTAAACAACTAGATCTCACAATAATTCGCTTACTATCTTGAGAAGAGCACCAAGTGGCTGGTACTAAACCATTCATGAAGTATCCACCCCCATGATCTAGTTACCTCCCACCAGACCCCACCTCCAACATTAGGGATTACAATTTGACATGAGATTTGGGTGGGGAAAAGCTCCAAACTATATCACAGGTATATGGTCATTGCATTATTCACAATAGCAAATACATGGAATCAACCTAAATGTCCATCAGTGGCAGATTGGATAAAGAAAATGCGGTACATATACACCATGGAATACTATGGAGTCATAAAAAAGAATGAGATCATGTTCTTTGCAGGAACATGGATGGCGCTATAGGCCATTATCCTTAGCAAACTAATGCAGGAACAGAAAACCAAATACTACATGTTCCCACTTACAAGTGAGAGCTAAATAATGAGAACACATGGATACAAAGAGGGGAACAAGAGACACTGGGGTCTACTTGATGGTGGAGGGTGAAAGAGAAAGAGAGGATCAGAAAAAATATCTATCTGCTACTAGGCCTAGTACCCAGGTAACAAAATAATTCATATAACAAACACCTGTGATTTACAAGTTTACGTATATAACAAACCAGCTCATGTACCCCTGAAGCTAAAATAAAAGTTAAAAAAAATCTAAAATATAAATAAAAAAATAATATGCCTGGATATCTTCTATGGATCAGGGAAGATTATATGGTTAAACTGGACCTATTTGTGGATGGGAAAAAAAGGAGAGTTATCTACAAGTTCAAATTTTTGAGATAATAAAAGTTTTAGGTTATCTGTTTATAATCTACTTAGCCTGGCCATATATAAACAAAGAAATTCCCATATGAATTCAAGCACAATTTCTCATACCATAAGCCTAGTACACAAGATTTGCTTAGTCATTTATTTCACTAATAATTATTGAAACTTTATTATGTGCCAGGCACTGCTCTAATTGTTGAGGGTAGAATAACAAATAAACTTAGCTTCTTTTCTTGAAGAGTTTAATAGTTAATGAAAGATACAGATGAGCAGACTTGCAACAGAATAAACAAGTTTGTTATATACTAATTAAGGAAAGTATAGGATAATGTGAGAGCCTCTCAGAAAAACAACTGACCAAATCTAGTGTGGTCAAGAAGGTTTTTCTGAGTGACTGATGGCTCAGCTAAGACCTGAGGATGTGGGGAAGGAAGAGTTTTTTTCTTTTTCTTTTCTTTTTTTGTTTCAGGCAAAGGGAAAGGCATGCAAAAAGGCATAGAGAAAGGAAAGCTTATGGAGAGGTCAAAGAGGTGAAAGAAATTTAGTATAGTGTGAATTTCTGTGAAGGTTCATGATGACGGTGGGAAGTCTTAGCCAGATAATGCAGAATGATATTAAAGACATTAGACTTTATTCTGTGGTATATTGGAAGGTGTTGACAGGTCATAAATGGAAAAAAAAAAAACCTGACATAATTATAGGTGTACTTAGTGGGGCTACTCTGTCTGCAGGCTCTGTATCAGAGCTGGTTGGAATAGACAAGAAGATACAAGGCTTCTGTAATAATTTAATCAAGAAGTAATGATGTACTGGTTTAGATCAGTAGTAGTGGAGATATCAGACAGTGAATAGGTTTTGAGAATATTCTAGAAAGTATTCTAGAGTATTTCAACATAACTTGATGATGACAGGATGCAGAAGAAGAGGGAGAAAGCTCAGCAATGTGTCCAGATGGCTGGTTTGGGAACCTATGGGGATATCATTACCACATGCCCTTGTGACAGTGGAACTAGGAGCAGGTTTTTAGGGAGTGTCCTGGAAGAGATAGCAAATTCTTTTATGTAATCAACCCTAACAGTGTCTGCTGTAGGTCCATTCTGATTAAAACTGAGGAATGGCATTCTGCATGGCATAGTCAGCTTCTTCCCCTCTGCTGACAATTGTCTGCCAGAAACTAAATATATTTCTCCTCAGCTTTCCCCCTCACCTCAGAATGAATTTCAGAAAACAACTATTCTTTTTTTCTACCATCTTTTCTCACTTTAGTTCTTTCCAGTCCTCAGCTTCTTTTGATAATCATTACTAACACATCAAAGCCAGATTTTCTTCAATTCCCAACTCAGCTGTAACTTTTCTTGAAGTAATTTTATTCTTTCTCTTAGCTAAAAACAGAAATGTTTCTAGAAATAAAGATTATGTAATACACTTTCAAGGACTTTTAGGTCCCTAGCAATGGTATAGGACTCGCTGTCAGGGTGACATTAAGAAAGTGCCAACTGAATATTACTGAATGAAAGTTTAGTAGATTGGCAATGTCATTATGGGATCCAGCTTTCTTACTGTAAATAGTGGTTCTATGCAAAATTGGTCACAGACACGTTACAATAAACAAGTACAGGCTAAAGGATTTGAGCCAGTAGGATTGGAACAAAACCATTAACACTGGGATAAAATCAAATTAAACAAACATGCCATGCCAAATGCTGTGAGGGATTGGGAGGTATTTAACAAGGCTTTTGGAGACCATAATTCCACTGATATCTCCAGGTCAGAGAGAAGGTTATCTCATAGCTAAGCAGAACACATATTTGCTCTCTTGTTTAGAACCTGGCAAAGCAAATTTATTGGTCAGTGGGTAGTTTGGAAGTGTTATTCTTGACTGAACTGAAACTTCCAAAGTTTATTTTGCTCCTGAAATGCGAAGTCCTAACGTAACTATATTGCTCAGGCAGATACATAAAAAGCCTTAGCACTTTGTTCCTTAAAATCATTATTTGGTAAAATCTATTACTTGAACCAGAAAAAGCTTTAGGTGTTTGAATTATTTCCCAAATATCAGAAACTCTTTTCAAGAAGTCAGGGCTTTTAATTTGAGGTCAAATATAAGCACAATCTAATTACTTGAACTTTCTCTGAACTTCATGGCAATTTTGCTTTCCAGTTGCTGTTTGTTTTAGAAAAGATATACATGTAGAGAGACAGGAAAGGAAATAAGAGCAATGAAAGAAGAAAAGGGAGAAAGCAGAATTTTAAACCCTTACATGTGCACAAGAAGAGTATTAGGCATTTTCCTTGCATTATCTCATTTGCTCTCTCCAAAAATGGGTGTGCGGTGTTAAGTCCCACTTTGTTGAAAATGAACTTAGAGTTAAAGACCTTTAGTCGCTCTCTAGGTCAAACAATTGTTGAGGAGAAGCCCTGGGATTTGTAACCAGTTCTACTTGGCTTCATAATATTTCTCATGTTGATAAATATGGGAATATTATGCCAACAAAGAACACTGTATAAAAATGATCTAACATCAAAAAGCCATGGTAAATTATATATTAAGATGAAAATAAAGTGCATTTTTTTCCGAATATAAATGAGTATGCTAAAGTGCAACAAAGGGTGGTATCTATCACCCAGTGTATTCTTCATTTAAGGCAATACTACTCACAACCATGGGATTCTTAATCCACAGGAACAAATTGTTGAGTTGATAGATTTTTACAAATAATGCTTAGCACTCCATTCACCCAGTCTTTATAATATGTGATACTTAGTTTTTCTACTCAGAATGTATTGTTATTGACAGAAATCAGACGCCTCAGCTATTGCTGGCATTTCACGTGCTCAATGTGTCCACCAAACATAGGTGTCTCTAATGGTCCCCTCATATTGTCTAGTATTGGTGCTTGCAGAGCAAAATCTTTGGGCATAGTTTCATATGGATACTTGCATTCATTTGCACAACAACTATCCATTAGATATTTATGTGCTGGGTAGGAATAATGGGATGAAAGCAAAACCATTTTATAAAACATTCAAATTACATGCATTTTATATAGTGGTGGCCACAAGTGTATTTACATAGTGTTGTCTACAAATATCTACAAAACTAAATACCTAGACTTTTCTTAAGTGGGCACTAGCAAGTGTCATAAATGGCTCTGTGGAGATCTTCATTCATATCCCCCTTTTTTTCTTGGTTTGAATTTACTAAAAAAGATTACCTAAGAAACCTCCCTGTCTCAATCTCCTTAAGACGTCACCAAGCCTATTTTATTTTTACCAAAGCACTATAATATTTTTTTCTAAAGCATACTCTGATCACATCTTCTCAATTTAAAGCTTCTAATATTTTGACTAGCGAAAAAAAAACAAGTCCACATTCCTTTAAATGTTATTTAGAGCCTTTATAACCCACCTATTGCTTACTTACTTTTTATTCTTAAACTGTAAGTAGCAAATACTTCAGCCATATTCTGCTACATTTATAACAGCCTTTTCCAACACACCAAACATGTGTATGCTTCATTGCTTTTGCATATGGTCTAGACTTTGCCTGGAAAATATGCCCTTCAATCCCCATTGTCCATTGGGGAAACGTTTTCTCAACCTTCAAGACAAAGTGCAAATGCCATTGCTTTTCTAACTTTTTGTTTCCTAGACTCCCTCACACAGATTAAACTGTTCTCTGCTCATTGTTTCCAAAACGCTGCACATATACTTCTATTATTGCACTTATCACACTGTTAACAAAAACTATAGTGCATGTCATTTCACCCCAGTAAACCATGAGCTCATTTGTCTCTGTCTCATTCATCTTTTTATTTTTACAGCCTAACACAATTCTCAGTCCAGAGTAGATACATAATAAATGTTTGCTGAAGTGCTAACTTAAATTTTGATCTATTGCATTTTTCTTAAGACTCCTATATAACTGTGGTCTCTTAGTTTGTCCTAAGCATAAAATATGTCTATAGCCTAGGGGAAAGGTCATGATTCCCATAGTAAATATTTCAATGTCCAGTAGTACTATAATATTTCGCTGACTCTTACAAACTGGCTTTCTTTGTTTCTTCTTCTTTTTCTCCCTAAGCTCTTCTGTTTTTTTGTTCTAATCCTTGGTCTGTCTATACCCATTTCTGTGATTAACATATTCCACCAACATTTAGCCTTTACTACCATTGTTGTGACTCCCTGAGTAATGGCTTTATGTGTTTTTCCTTAGGCAATTTTTATGCTAGTTTTATTTATTTATTTATTGGCTAAAATGTCTTATACAACCTTTGTAGTAAGTGAGCAAAAAGCATAATATACCCTTTTAGAAAACTGTGGTTTGGAGAGAGAAGAATCAACCTCTTCCTATTTAACTAATTAAAGAAGCATTTATTCTCGAAGACTTTATAGGGACATGACACCAAATGTTGCAACATGGGGGAAAGGGATGTGTAAATATGGGCCCAAACCTCAAGATCTTTATTGTTTTGCTGACGAATTAACATCTGTTTATAAATAACTTCAGTAAACTATTCAATGTTAGGCCATTCATAGTAACCAGTTTTCTGTGAATTTTCTAGTGATTTTAAGAAGTGTCTTCATTAAGGCAGCCTGTTCCACCAAGATTGAAACCATAAGTCCACTAGGAGATTTTTGGTAGGGACCATGCTGTAGTTAATATCAGCATTTCAGGCTGTAATCTGAGATGCTGAAAAAATAAAGGGCCAAGTGCTAAAGTGTTCATATCTGGGTGAAGTCCCATCCTTAATTTATGGGCTTTTTTCTTCGTATATCTTCACCGAAATCCCCTACTGAACGTGCCTCATAATTAAGTTCTACTCATTAGGTTACTAAGATTAAGAAGTGGGTCTGAGGTCTGTAGAAATGGTGTCTTCACTTGAACAACAGGTATGGTTGTTGGAATTCTCTCAGATTTAATGAATGCCTTCGCAATTTTACTACTGTATTCAAACATGTGGACCATGACCTCTTCCCTCTTTGTTGTCTAGGCAACTACTCTTCACACAGTAAGACTTAGTCAAGGCAAAGCATTTTCATGGAAGTGTTCCATGAATCCCCAGACTGATGTAAATGCCTTTTACTTTTGCTGTATTATTTATTTTGTGCTTGCTTCCATAGTAAAGCTGACCACATTGAGCTTCCCGTATTGTTTTACCTATTTTTCTTTTCCACTAAATTTTTATAAACTTAATTACCTTCTTCTTTCTATTCTTTCTTGCTAACCAATTTCCTCCTTTTCTTATGTTTTCCTTCTTGACTCCTAATGTTTATTTATAACCATTCCGTGAGCACAAACAAGGCGCGCAGACCCTGGGAGAATGGAGGTAGAAGGCGAATCATTTTGTGCAAGACTTCAGGAGAGATATGTCAGAAGATAGTTATGATGAGTCTACAGACAAAGTATAGAATACAGTAAAATAAGACATAAAAAAATTCAAAATGCCTGTAGCCACATGTTTTCTATTCAATAAATCTTAGTTATTGATGAATTTCTAAGACTTAGTTTTTTCACTTGAAAAATGAAGAATTCTTAGTCATAGAATTGGTGAGATTACATGAGATATATTTAAATCACTTATCAAGTTCCTGTTACATAGTAACTACATAAGACATGAAACCACTTAATATTCTAGGTCCGTCCTTGATGAATAAATAGAATTGAGATGGAGAAATCAGAAGGGGACTTGACTGATATCCTCCAGTCATTGGCTCTATTCAGTGAAGCAGAAATCATGTATTTTAGGGTCTCATCTGTGAAGAGGAGTTGAAGAGTTTCACAAAAAAAAAGAGACTTGCTAAAAGTCAAGTCAAGATTAGACTCTGATTGAGCTTAGAAGGCTTGCTGTGTAGCAAGACATTCTGGCAACCATCTTAACTGTGTTGTGCCAAAATATCTGCACCTGTAGCACCTGTTTCATGAAAAGCACTGTTAGCACAAAGGGTGATAATGACAGAAAATGTAGAAAAGTCTGAATACTGATTTATTGGTTACAAGAAAGATACTAGACAATGAGATTGGCATCAAATAATTTTGGTATTTTATATAGTCAGGCTCTTGGGTCCATTGTTTTTGTTTGATTAGCTTGGTTTGCTTTTTTACACAGGGTTACTTTTCCCTATCCATTAGGACATCTATCGTGTCAGTCCTATCTAAACTCATTTATTTTCCCTTTTTCCTCTTTTCCCACTTGCCTTTCTTTTACTACCTGCTCAATGTGCCTTAAGCAGAGACAAAGATGTTTCTTATTCGTTGTCTACAGACAGAAGGAATAACTGCAGAAGAAATGCATCTGTAAATCCTCCCACAGCCTAGATTCCAAGCACACCTTAGCAGTATAAATAAGGGCCTCTGCAATTGGATGGAAACCTGCCTTTTCCAGATGCGTTGCTGTTGTTCTGCCCTTTGATGTATGCTGTCCTGGTGCAGTCTAATCATGACTACCTCACAACAGCCCTTATTATCTTCATGAGTTGCCATATGTTGTTGTGGGTGTTTTTCATTTGAAATACTTTTTCCTTTACCTGTTCCTAGCTTGTTTCTTATAAAATTTCTGAGTCTTAATTGTTAGGAGCTTGAACTTTGAAATCAAAACCAATTTGTTTTAAAACTTATGAGTATATGGCCCAGTAAAATTAATATAACATATATTAATGCTAAAAGACATATTAACAATGAATACTATTTAGTATCATTTTCTAAACACAGAACTAAGATATTTATATTCATCTGTTTATCCAATAAATAGTTATTGAGGGCTTAAAAGGTACCTTGCATTGCTATAGATGTTGAAGTTATAGATCTTGATCCTCCTCCCACAAAGCTCATAAACAACGTATTCTCTCATAATATATTAAAAAAGTTTAGCCCAATGACTGGTGCCTTGAAAGCACTCATTCAGTGGAAACTTCTGTTATATTTTTAGTATTCTTTAAGATTCATCTAAAATATTGTTTTTTAATAGCCTTTCTGTATTCTCTTAAGGTAGAATTAATTAATTCGCATCTCCATTTTACTTTTACGGCACCCCGTACCTGCTACTTAAGATCAGCTTTTAGTCTGCCTCTCCTGTGATCCCTGGAGGCTCTCAGGATGATACTTCATTTATGTCTGAACTTCTAGAACAGGAGTCTCAAACTGAGCACCATTGCCATTTGGGGATGGATAATTCTTCATTATGGGCAGTCTAGCCTATGCAGCAAAGATGTTTAGCAATATCCCTAATTCTGCCCACTATATGCCATTATCATGTTTTTGATTGTGACCAGCAAAACTGTTTCCATACATTGCTAAATGTCCTCTGTTGATAAAAAGCATCCGCAGTTGAGAATTGCTGTGATTCTTAGAACTGTAGCAGTCACAGATTAGTTACTGATGAAATAAGAAACAAAGAGAAAATAACAAAAGTAGGAAACAAGAGAGAAAAAAATCAAGAAAAAGTGAAAGGAAGGAGGTTAAGAGGCAGAGATGGAAGGAAGGAGGGAAGAAAAGGAAGCTAACATTCATTGAGCTGCTAAAATGCACCGAACTAAGCACTTCACACACATTAACTTCGGTAATCCTCACCACAGCCAGATAAGATTGGAGCTCTTATTATCAAGGTTAGAGATAAGGAATTGGTAATACACAGACACCAAATGTTAATCCAAGACCATGTGAATAATCCAGACCAAGTGAGGAACCAGTATTTGAACTTAGGCTGTCTGATTCCAGAGGCTAAAATAGAGGGGAAACTAAGGAGAGACTAAAAGGGGTAGGAGGAGAAGAAGAAGAGAGAGACAGACAGAGACAGAGAAATAAACAAAAGACTAGAGAGCAACGAGGGGAGGCAAAGAAGGAGGAAGGACAAAAAACAGAATGATTTTCAAGTTACAACAGGGCACAGAACTTCCAACAGAGATGGTGGCACATGGGATGCTGAGACTATGATTAGAACTAGTGCTGGATGCTTGGTATTTTAGGTCAAAACAAAGAACAAATTTAAGTCTTGGACAAGAGGAGCCCCTGACCTGGGCACCTTGCCTTCTTCCCAACACACATCTCTTTCTGTGACGATCCCATGGGGTCAGAGATATGCCTATGTGGAACTCATAGATGCCTTTTAGAGATGTATCATCTGGGTACTTGGGACTCCAGAATCCACTCTATAATTGTCTTTGAGATTTTCTCTGTGGCCTCCCCGGAAGGTGTAGTAGCACTGTACACATCCTAGGCCCAAGCAAACATGGGATAGTTTGCTATGGGAATATGGATGGAGCCTTTTTGTGTGAGAAGGGATTCTCCAAAGCCCTTCTTAGTTTGAGATGAGTCAGTAGTAAGAGAGAAGGGGTGGGGTTGCAAATCTGAAGATTGAGGATTAGGAGCAGGCCCTCCTCTCAATAATACATTTGGCTCAGAATTCCAAAAAGTACGATAGTTCTGTGTTCATTTGGCCTTTCAGGTCAAAAAGATAGAATACCTTTAGCCATGTCATAGGTCGATTTATAATTTTTAAATATTTAGACATATGGTATGTGGGCTTCTAGCTTTTTCCCAGGGCTCCACAGAGTGACTGAATAAATGTTAAAAAGTCGGGGAGAGAAGACCCACACATAAAACCAATGCTTGAACATTTTTCTGGAAGCTTTAAACAATGGATGTTCAAGTCCAATATGAAGCCTTCATTTTTCCTAAAATGATCAGATTCTCTCTTCAACATATTGTAATCATCTGTTAGATATGACAGGCAAATATGATTCATTAGAAAACATGTTGGCTTTAGAAACAGATGAAAAATATGGATTTTGTTTCTTTCTAATTCCATGTCTTTGATCAGATAACTTATTTCTTTGATGCTTAATTTTCTCATATCTAAATTATATATTGTAATACTAGCCTTCACAGCAGCTCTGAAACTTAGAGACCATGCCCAGATAGTATTCATCACAGAGCATGCCACATGTAAGTGCTCAGGAAATGGTAGCTGCATCCCCTGGATTGTATCCCTCTTGCAGTTATTTACAATAGCTTTGATTCTATCCAATGTCTTTTCCAGATTCAATCAGAACACAGAGAAGTTAAGTTTACTATGAATGAATGTCAATCAAAATGTATATGATTGTGGTAGATAATTTTCTGTTCAGAGTGAGAAGATGATTATATATCAGAAAAATGTCAGTTAATTCTGAAGAGTAAGAGTACATTCAAAATAAAGACTTGTGGTACAGAAATTGCTTCAGAATTTTCACATGAACCTCCCTTTAGAAGGCATCTTAATCTGTGTGGGCTTCTATAACACAAATACCATAGACAGTGTAGCTTATAAACAAAATAAATTTATTTTTCACAATTCTCAAGGCTGAGAAGTCCCAGATCAAGGTGCTAGCACCATTGTTCAGTAAGGGCACATATCCTGGTTTGCATATGGCCATTGCATCTTCCCATTGTATTCTCACATGGCAGAAAGCAAAGAGAGAGGAAAAGTACGTTCTCTTACTTTTTAGTATGCTCTCTAATTCCATTTGATATGGTTTACCTTTATGTCCCCTCCAAATCTCACCTTGAATTGTAATCCTCATAATCCCCATGTGTCAAGGGTAAGACCAGGTAAAGGTAATTGAATCATGGGGGTGGTTTCTCCCATGCTGTTCTCGTGATAATGAGTGAGTCTCACAAGAGCTAATGGTTTTATAAGTGTCTGGCATTTCCCATGCTTGCACTTCTGATTCTCTCTCCTGCTGCCCTATGAAGAGGTACCTTCCACCATGATTGTAAGTTTCCTGAGGCCTCCCCAGCCATGCAGAACTGTGAGTCAATTAAACTTCTTTCCTTTATAAATTACCCAGTCTTGTGTGTGTCTTTATTAACAGCATGAGAATGAACTAATACACGATTCATGAGGGCTCCTCCTTTATGACCTAATTACCTTCTATAGATCCTACCTCCTAAGACTGGGGTTGGGATTTTCACATATGAATTTGAGGGAAATAAGCATTCAGTCAACAGCAGTATTCATCATCTCATTTTGCCCTCACAACCACTTAATAAGAAGTAAATTTAAAATACATAGATTATACTTTATAGGGAAGAACTGTATTCTAGGTCTGCAGACTTCAAAGCACATGCTTTTTTAATGTCATAATATTATGCTTTAGTAATAGTTATTGCATATATCTTTACAACATCTTTGTTCTTGAAAACCTTGTATAACCTGAGAAGGGGTGAAAGGAAAAGGAAAGGGAGACAGGAGAAGAGGAATGAGAGAAAGAGAGATTGAGAAATTATTGGGATAAGCTATGTAAATTTATAAAATAAAATACAATGAACTCAAGTAAAACAGAATTGGAATTCAGTTCCCTCCCATGGTCCTGCCACTATAGTCAGGGGTCATTCATGCCAAACTTTTATTTCATGCAAAAATGACTGCTGTATACTTAATTAGCATAGAGTTTTACTTTACATCATTGGACTATTGTCACTAAAAGCATCAGAGAGAATAGGTCTTCACCATCCCTGATAGCTGGAGAACAAGCCAGTTAAGATGGATACCTTGAGATTTTGCATTAATAAAGGTGAAATTATACTAGAAATGAAAAACAGATATGCAGAAAAACTTTCTGTATTTAAATGAATTGTTTTGTGATGCAAATTAGCACACTCTGCACTAATGAAGTGAATTCTTTAACTGCATGAGTCATTTCTGGTTATCATGAAGCCATTGAAACCCCATGAAAAGAATTTACAACTAAAATTGGGGAATAAAACAAGATGATGAATAAAACAAACCCATTATAAGTTCACCAAATTGATGCGATTCAGCTGTTGAAAAGTAAACTGGTTAGGTTTTCAGAGTCTGTATTACAAAATGAAAATAAAGGAAATGGTCTTGGCTTCTGAATAAACAACTAAAAAGGAATTCTCTGAATTACACTGTAGCCAATTACTAGCAAAACCCCTTTAAATTTGTATCATCATTCATTTAACAAAAACTCAGTAAGTGCCATTGATAGGTAATGCTCTAGGACATGCACTTTAAATACAACTAAGAAACTATAGAGATTCTATCTTCACCGAGGACAAAGTCTAATAGGGAATACATGTAGAAGTCAATCATTGTATTTTTTGACAACTGCTGTGGTGCAGATGGAATACTTTTATAAAGACGTGGGCCCATAGAAGAAAGTATAACTATTTCTACCAGGAAGTGAAGTAGGCATCACACTGTAGGTAGATTTTACTAGCAACCATGAGGCATAGGCATATGTCATTTTATTGTGCTTTGCTTTATCACATTTTTTTAAAAAGTTAAAGGTTTGTGGTAACTCTATCAGGCAAATCTTCTGGCACCATTTTTCCAACAGCATGTGCTCACTTTGTGTCATTTCTAGGGGAGTGAGAGGAAAAAAAACCATTTGAAATGCATGGATTAGAGAAGAACAAAAATTTAAAATCAATAATCTAAGTTTCTGCCCTTAAGAAATGAATAAAAGAGTAAATTGAATACAAAGTAAGTAGAGAAAAATAAATAATAAAATAACAGAAATCAATACATTTGAAAACAGAAAATCAACAGAGAAAATCAACAAAACCAAAAGCTAGTTCCTTGAAAAGATCAATAAAATTGACAAGCTTCTAGCAAGAGTAACTAGGAAAAAAAGAGACAGAATATGAGTTACTAATATCAGAATTACAATGGAGGATATCACTGCAGATCTCATGAACATTAAAAGGATAATAATGGAGTGGTATGAACAACTCTATTCCCACAAAATTAATAACCTAGATGAAACAGATCAATTCCTTAAAAAATATGATCTGCCAAAATTTGCAAAAAGAAGAAATATACAATCTCAGTCGGCATATATCTATTAAAGAAATGGAATCAGTAATTAATATCCCTCAAAAACAGAAAAGATTAGGCCCAGACAGGTTCACTGGTGAATTCTACCAAACATTTAAGAAAGAATCGGCCGGGCGCGGTGGCTCAAGCCTGTAATCCCAGCACTTCGGGAGGACGAGATGGGTGGATCACGAGGTCAGGAGATCGAGACTATCCTGGCTAACACGATGAAACCCCATCTCTACTAAAAGATACAAAAAACTAGCCGAGCGTGGTGGTGGGTGCCTGTAGTCCCAGCTACTCGGGAGGCTGAGGCAGGAGAATGGCGAGAACCCGGGAGGTGGAGCTTGCAGTGAGCTGAAGTGAGCTGAGATCCGGCCACTGCACTCCAGCCCGAGC
Source organism: Trachypithecus francoisi (assembly GCF_009764315.1). Lineage (NCBI taxonomy): Eukaryota > Metazoa > Chordata > Mammalia > Primates > Cercopithecidae > Trachypithecus > Trachypithecus francoisi. The sequence continues at coordinate 70,890,397 of NW_022681473.1, read as the reverse complement.
GGCAGAGCGAGACTCCATCTCAAAAAAAAAAAAGAATCTATGCCAATTCTCCACAATCTCTTTCAGAGGACAGAGAGAAAGTACTTCATAACTTACTCTGTGAGGTGAGCATTACCCTAGAAACAGATATTATAAGAAAAAACTACACACTAATATCTCTCATGAACATAGTTGCAAAAATTCTCAACAAAATATTAATAGGAAATATAACAACATATAAAACAATTATATACACTATGACTTGATGAGATTGGTCCCTTCATGTATGCAAGGCTGATTCAAAAATGACTAGTTTGGGTGCAGTGGTGTGTGCTTGTAATCCCAGTTACTTGGGATGCTGAGATGGAAAGATTACAGGAGTTTGAGACCAACCTGGGCAACATAATGAGATCTTGCCTCTTAAAAAAATAACAAGCTGTTCATATCTGAATCTCATTTTTAAAAGTTACTAAATATATAGAGATACTCTATGTTCATGGTTAGGAAGGCTCAATATTGTTCAGATGTAATTTCTTCCAAACTTGATCTATAGATTCAATGCAATTCCAATCAAAATCCTAGAAAGTTATTTTTTTAGATAGCGACAAACCGAATTCAAAGTTTATAAGGAGAGGAAAAAGACCCAGAATAGTTAATACAATGTTGAAGGAGAAAAGCAAAGTTGGAGGACTGACAATACCCAACTTCAAGACTTATAGTATGTCTACAGTAATCAAGACAGTGTGGTATTGGTCTAAGAATAGACAATTAGATCAATGGAATAGAATAGGAAGCTCAGAAATAGACATGTACCTTCAAATAATCTTTCCACAAAGGAGCAAAGGCAATACAATGGAGCAAAGATATTTCTTTCAACAAAAGTGCTGGAAAAACTGGATATCCCCATGCAACAACAACAACAAAAAATGAATCTAGACATAGACCTTATACATTTTTCAAAAATCAATTCAAAATGGATAATAGACCTAAGTGCAAAACACAAACTATAAATCTGGATGATAATATAGAGGTAACATAGGTAAACTTAGGTATTGTTACCAGAAAGGAGTCCCCATCCAGACCCCGGGAGAGGGTTCTTGACCTCATGCAAGAAAGAATTTGGAGTGAGTCCATAGAGTAAAGTGAAAGCATGTTTATTAAGAAAGCAAGAGAATAAAAAAATGGCTTCTCCATGGGCAGAGCAGCAGCATGGGCTAATCAACTGTGTATATTTATAGTTATTTCTTGATCATATGCTAAACAAGAGGTAGAGGGATTAGTTTGCTGGGAAAGGGGTGGGCAATTCCAGAAGTGAGGGTTCTTCCCCTTTTCAGACCATGTAGGATAACTTCCTGACATGGCCATGGCATTGTAAACTTTCATGGCATTGCTGAGAGTGTCTTTTAGCATGCAAATGCATTATAATTAGCGTATAATGAGCAGTGAGGATGACCAGAGGTCACTTTTGTCACCATCTTAGTTTTGGAGGGTTTTGGCCAGTTTCTTTACTGCATCCTGTTTTATCAACAGGGTCTTTGTGACTGGTATCTTGTGCCAACCTCCTGTCTCACCCTGTGACCTAGAATGCCTAAACTCCTGAGAATGCAGTCCAGTAGGTCTCAGCCTTACTTTACCCAGTCCCCATTCAAGATGGAGTCACTCTGGTTCAAACACCTCTGACAGTATGGCAATGCCTTTTTAGATATAACACACACACACACACAAAATATGATTCTTGAAAGATAGAACTTATAAGCCAGACTTTGTGAAAATTAAAAACTTCTGCTCTGTTAAAGGCAATGTTAAAGAATAAGAATAGGTGTCACAGACTGGAAGAAAATATTTGTAAAAATGTTACATGTGATAAAAAACTGTTCTCAAAAATATGCGTAGAACTCTTTAAACCGTCACAATAAGAAAATAAACAGCCTAATGAAAAAGTAAGCCAAAAAACTTTAATAGACACATCAGTAAAGAAGATATACAAATAGCAAATAAGCATAGAAAAAGATGTTCCACATCATATGTCATTAGGGCAATGCACATTAAGACAACAATGAGATGTTACTACATACCTCAGAATGCCCAAAATCCAGGACAGTGACAACACCAAATGATGGAGAGGATGTGGAGCAGCAGAAACTCCTTCATTGCTGTGGGAATGCATAATGATGCAGTCACTTTGGAATACAATTTGGTGGTTTCTTATAAAACAAAACACTCTCATACCATAAGGTACAGCAGTCCTGCTTCTTGGTATTTACCCAAAAATAAATAAATAAAGAGGTACCTTCACACAAAAAATGTATACATGGATGTTTATAACAGCTGTATTCATAATTGTCAGGTTTTGAATGCAAGAAGTCCTTCAGTAGGTGAATGGATACATAAACTGTATGTCAGCAGTCCCCAACCTTTTCAGCATCAGGGACTGGTTTCATGGAAGATGGTTCTCCCATTGATAGGGTTTGGTAGGGTGGATGGTTTGGGGATGACACTGTTTAGTCTCAGATCATCAACTATCAATTAGATTCTCATAAGGAACGCACAATCTAGATCCCTCACATGCACAGTACACAGCAGGGTTCGCACTCCTAGAGAGTCTAAGGCCACCACTGGTATGACAGGAAGTGGAGCTCAGGCAGTAATGCCCGTTCACCTGTGGCTCATCTCTTGCTGTGCAGCCCGATTACTTAGAGGCCACAGACCAAATACTGGTCCACGGCCTGGGCATTGAGGACCCCTGTTTTATGTGTTACATCCAGACAATGGAGTATTATTTAGTGATAAAGAGATACAAGCTATCAAGACATGAAAAGACACTGAGAAAATTTAAATGCATATTACTAAGTAAAAGAAGCCAGTCTGAAAAGGCTATATGATTCCAACAATATGAACTCTGGAAAAGTCAAAATTATGAAGACAATAAAATATCAGTGGTTAAAAGAGGTTTGGAATGGTGGAGGAAGGATGAATAAGGCAGAGCACAGAAGAATTTTAGGGTAGTGAAATACTTTATGTGATACTGTAACAGCGGACACATAATATCCATTTTCCTGAACTCACAGAATCTACAACACCAAATATGAAGCCTAATGTAAAATATGGATTTGGGTGATTATGATGTGTCAGTGTAGGTTGACTAATTGTTAACGGATGTACCACTCTGGTAGTGGATGTTATTATGCATGTGTAGGGTTTGGAGTGTATGGGAAATCTCTGTACTTTCCTCTCAATTTTGCTTTGAACTAATGTTGTTCAAAAGAATAGTCTCCAATTTTGAAAAAGAGCAACCAAAGAAGGAATATTTCAGAAGTTACCTAAAACATGTGTTAATGGCAACCTTCGGTTATCACCAGATGAAACTGATGGACTTCTAGGTGTATAGGCTGCTTGGGACCTCACTGTCCCTAAGTGTCTCTGTTCCTGTTCTGTATTATCCCCTGTATTAGTGAAGGGTCTCCAGAGAAACTGAACTAGTGATAGTTAGGTCATACAGATGATAGTGTCAATCGACAGAGAGACAGAGAGTGAGAGAAAGAAATTTTAAGGAATTGACTCACACAATTGCAAGGGCTGGCAAGTCTAAAATTTGTAGGGCAAGCTGGCAGGGTGGAAATTCCAGTAAGAGTTGATATTGCATTCTTGAGTGTGAAGCCAGGAAACCCATGCAGAATTGGTATTTGCTATCTTCAGGCAGAAGTCCTTACTCTTTGGGAAGGCCTTCTATCTTTGCTCTTAGTCTTCAACTTACTGCGTGAGGCCCACCTACATAATGGAAGTTAATCAGCTTTACTTACATTCAACTGCTTGTTAGATACTTAACAATTACTTTTGAAGCAACATCTTGAATTGCGTTTGACCTAACAACTACTCACTATAATCTAGCCAAGTTGACACCGAAAGTTAATTATCACATTATCTTTAGAACTATGGCTTTGATTTGAAGTTTACAAAAATTTATGTGCCCTTACATATAAGTGTATTGTACTAAAACATTTAGATTTTTTTCACATTTTCTTTTTTATCAGAGTTGTTATAAACAAGGTAATAATCTTAATTAGTTATATTCTATTCAGAATAATCTCACTTTCTTACACATCTAATCAAGGATTCTTTTAAAATTGCATCATTTTTCTAAGATTTAATTTGTTTTCCACTCATTCTTTATGTAAAATTCTTTGGGTAAGACTTTATTTCTTTTCTTTAGGTTTATTATACTTCTTAAATTTGTCAAAGTTTTTAACTTTGCACTTATATGTATTTCAAGTTGATTTAGTCCAAACTTACTGAATTTTGTTCAATTGCCAAACATTATGCTAGGTTTTAGAGAGACTGAGAAATACACTGCCCCTGCGCTTAAGGAACTCTCTCTCCTGCTACTGTTGTAAGAGAACAGTACAGTACAATATCTCAACAACAACAACAAAACACAAAGTAGGGTGTGGGAAGGATTTCTGATCTGGGGATTGTCACTCTGATCTAAACAGAATGTAGCAACATTCCTATTCTTTACAGGGTCCCCAAGCCCCAGGCTGTAGACCAGTACTGGTCCGTGGCCTCTTAGGAACCAGGGCCACACAGTGGGAGGTGAGCGGCGACCACTGAGCATTACCTCCTGGATTCCACCTCCTGTCAGATCAGCAGTGGTATTGGATTCTCACAGGAGCATGAACCCTATTGTGAACTGTGCATGCAAGGGATGTAGGTTGCCCACTCCTTGTGAGAATCTAATGGATGTTGGATGATCTGAGGTGGAATAGTTTCATCTCGCAAGCATCCACCCCACTCCAGCCCTGGCCATGGAAAAATTTTCTTCCACAAAATTGGTCCCTTTTGCCATTAAGATTGGGGACCACTGCTTAGAAGAGAACACCAACAAAAACACACATGTTGCCTTGCCATGCTACTAAATCAGAAGGTCACTGATTGCTTTGAAAGAAACTTACTGCAGGAAGTAGAATGATCTTTCTCTTGTCTCACTAAAAAGCTAAGCTCGTTTCAGGTTTGTTTCAGAGATTCTAGGGCATGCAGACCAAAGGACAGTGAAGAATTAAAAAAAAGAAAAATCGCCGGGCGCGGTGGCTCAAGCCTGTAATCCCAGCACTTTGGGAGGCCGAGACGGGCGGATCACGAGGTCAGGAGATCAAGACCATCCTGGCTAACATGGTGAAACCCCGTCTCTACTAAAAATATGAAGAAAAATTAGCCGGGTGTGGTGGCGGGCGCCTGTAGTCCCAGCTACATGGCAGGCTGAGGCAGGAGAATGGCGTAAACCCGGGAGGCGGAGCTGGCAGTGAGCTGAGATCCGCCACTGCACTCCAGCCTGGGCGACAGAGCGAGACTCCGTCTCAAAAAAAAAAAAAAAAAAAAAGAAAGAAAAGAAAGAAAAGAAAAATCCAGTAACAAAGATCAACAGTGCCAGCAGCAATTTTAGAGGTACTTTTTTTTGTAGAAAAATAATGTCTTTTGGTTCATATGATTACTTTTAGCACATGAGAGTTGGAACTGAAAAGCTACAGTGTTTCAGTGCTTCTAGAAGTTGCCATTGAATAATAATTTCTGCCTATGAATCACTTATAATTGAAGGTGGAAGATGATGACAACTGTCATGTTGATACTCTTCAAAATTTCTTTAAAATTATGACTGGAAAATACAAAAGTATCTTTTTGTTCTCAATCTTCTTATCTCATAATAAAGATATAAATTGTTTCTGAATTTGACATGCTCATTTTCTCAGGTTTAAATAATAAATTGTTGATGAGAACAGGGAGCCTGTGTCATGATGAAAAGTTAAAACATAGTTATCTCACTCCATATTTTCTAATGGTATATCTCTCTCATACCTGGGTACCATCGTTCACACAGAAGACACATCAATTTTATCCTAATTTGATTACAACCTGAATACTCCCAAGTAGCTAAATGATTTCCTCCCATTATACAACTAATTTGACATTTATCCTTGTAAGAGTCAAGTCAAGACTCATGTTATTCCTTGGGAAAGAAAGTTTCTTATGAAATTCTGACATGTTTGAAAATGTGTTCTTAAAACTAAAATAAATTGTTCTCATAGATTTATGGAATTGTAGAGCAGGGAGGAAACTTAGTTTAATCTCGTGGTTTTGTATCTACTAAAATACAAGCCCAACGAAACCTGTGGTTTTGGCAAGGGTGGTCAGAGTAATATTAGATGGAAGGACAATTACTATCATATCCTCTCTTAGACTCAATAACTATACTCTTCTTGTTGCCACCCCTGTTCATCTGACTGCCTCTTCACACACTCTTTGGTGGTTCTCAGTGCTACAATCCATGTGTCAGTTAAAAGCAAAATCCACTTGTCTTGTCCCTATGCTTTTGACTGTTACAGCATTTAGAATAATGTATAAGTGATCTATTTATGGGTCTGACTCACTGTGAAAACCATGCTTTAATTCAGGAAACAATAATTTAGTTATTTTACACAGAAAGGGATGTAATATAGGAAATAAAAGGTACTTACCAAATAATTGGATGAGCTGGGGCAGCAGAAGCCAGGGCATGACCACTGGACTGTTTAGTTCCAGGATGCATCACACTAGCTGTGATTCAGTTGTCAAGAAGCTCTGCATTCCCCACCAGCTGCTTTCCCAACTGCCTCTCACACATGCCAGCTGGTAGCTCAATGCAAGAAATCAGAGAGTGGCTGCCATCACCCGGAACTTCCAGTACCCAGTCTCATGACCCTGCTTACCAGAACCAATAGCAGCAGCAAGAGTTTCTGTTGCAGTTCTGCTTTCTAAATCTCATGCAAGTGCCACTAAGGGGTAGAATCTCATTTTTATCTGGAACTCAAGCTGCAAAGGAGTCTGGCGGGTGTAATTCTTAGCAACTATTCAACTTAGGGAAGAGCTGAAGATATTTATAATACTCACCTACTGAACTATGGATACAAGGATCTAGAATGTCTTATATTTATCTTTACATCAACAAATAAATCTAGCATAGTATTTAGGATAATGATCCCACTATTCATAACATGCTGAACTGAAGTGAACCCATTTATCATTCTACCTCCCTTTCCACACTCAATTAGTCACCATGCTATAAGTCTATGTATGAAACACCTGTTATTTATTAATTCCTCTTCATTCCCACAGACCCTGCCCTAGCACAGTTCCCACTTATTTCCAAGTAGCTGTCCTTATTCCTTTTATTCTAGGCACCATTGATACTCCTCCTTAATACAGATATCTTCCCAAAACACTCGGATCTAAGTACATCAGTCTACTCTATGTGAGTCTTTGCTTTCAGATTCCCTTCAACATATGCTTCAAACTTCATTGCATGTAAAACTTTCTGGGATTGAACAAGTCTTTTCATACTAATATATTTTAGTCTAATACCTTGTATTCTTATATAGTATATTGTGTCATAAACCTTCCTTTTCACTTGTATAGTAATTTTCTTTTATCTTCACAATAAATAAGTAACATAGAAATTATTATTTATATTTAATTTTTTCATCACTCTGTCTTTCTAATTAAGCATCATCTATTTCCGGAGTTTCTACTGGATTCTCCTTGTTGCTCCATGCTCTGCTTTTGTCATCTCCAATACATCTGTAGGTCTTTTTAGAAATGTGAATATGTTCACATGGCACTAATTTTGCAAAATCTTTTTCATGTCTTTTTTTATCCTTACTTTCTGTACTCTACCCACACTGACTCCAAAATTGTTTCATTTCCTAACTTTCCTTTTGTCCTTTCTCCTAATGAATTTCTGTTAAGTCTTCAGATTATAGCTAAAGTGTAAATTCCGTAAGGAAGTCTTCTTCCTCAACCTACCAGACTAGATCCTATGAATCCATATGTTTTATTTTTAGCAATAAAAGTTCACACTGCTTTAATACATATTTTTGTGATTATTTTAATAAATTCATTTCTTCCATCAGACTTTTAGCTCCATATCAGCAGAGATGGTGTCTATTTTGCTCACAAATATACCCTTAATAACTAGTTCTTTTTCTGGCATATAGTAAGCATTCAAATGAGTATTTATTGAAATAATGAAATAAGGAATAATTAAGTGGGCAAAATTTAACTTCACATAGATTGTGTATAAAACATCCAAGATGACATATGACTATGACTTCAATTTGTTCTATTTTATTCCAAACCATAACAACTTCCCAAAATGTCCTGTGCCTTTTCCAGACTGATTTCTTACTGCTATATTTAGATACACAACATATGCTACAAGGTACCAAACTTTACACCTCTGATGTTTGCTTACAAGGATTCCTTTCTACATGTCTGCCTTCTTTCCCTACTTAGAAAAATCTTGAACATCCTTTAAAGAACATTTAAATTGTTACCTTCTGAAAAATACGCTTTAAGTTCTAATACCAGAGTATTTTGCCCAAACTGTTTATTATACAGTCTTTTAAGACTTGAAATGGCATAGGATTTTTGAAGTGGGTGGAGTGTTTAAGCAAGCAGACAACTCTGAGGTAAAATTTTGGTACTTTCACCTATAATTTCAAGTCCTTGAAGAAATTAGGTTGTACTTCCATACTTTCTTTCTATTAAAATACATGATGAAAGTCATCTAATAGGTCACCATATGTGATGGTTAATACTGAATGTCAACTTGACTGGATTAAAAATACAAAGTATTGTTCCTGGGTGTGTCTGTGAGGGTATTGGCAAAGGAGATTAACATTTGAGTCAGTGGGCTGGGAAGGCAGGTCCACCCTTAATCTGCATATACACCATCTAATCAGCTGCCAGTGCCACTAGAATATAAAGCAGGCAGAAAAATGTAGAAAGACTAGACTGGCTTAGCCTCCCAGCCTACATCTTTCTTCCATGCTGGATGCTTCCTGCCCTCGAATATCAGACTCCAAGTTCTTCAGTTTTGGGACTTGGACTGGCTCTCCTTGCCCCTCAGCTTGCAGACAGCCTGTTGTGGGACCTTGTGATTGTGTGAGTTAATACTTAATAATCTATCTATCTATCTATCCATCCTGTTAGTTCTGTCCCTCTAGAGAACCCTGACTAATACAGATTTTGGTAACAGGAGTCGTTCTAGAGGAACAGAATATTAAGGATGGAGTACTTTTGTTGACTTTGGGGTTTCTAGAGTTGGCTGTTTAATATGCTTAAACCCCAAAATGCTAAGGACTCCTCTTCTAATACTATGCAGAACACTGATAGTCCTTAGTGTGAACTGTTTAGATAGTTATGCAAAATAAATGCATTTGACACTCCTGACTTACTGCTTGTGAGAGACAAAATTTTTGCTTCCCTTTCCCTTGACATTATGTTCTACTGGCCTAGAGGTCTTAGTTCCAGAGGGAGGAACGCTGCCACCAGGAGAAACAACAATGATTCCATTAAACTGGAAGTTAAAATTGTCACCTAGACACTTTGGGCTCCTCCTACCTTTAAGTAAACAGGCTAAGAAGGGAGTTACAGTGTTGGCTGGAGTGTTTGACCCAGACTGTCAAGATGAAATCAGTCTACTGTTTCACAACGGAGGTAAGGAAGAGTATGCATGGAATACAGGAGATCCATTAGGATGTCTTAGTATTACCATACCCTATGAATAAGGTCAATGGGAAATGACAACAGCCCAATCCAGAAAGGATTGACTCCAAATGGCCCAGACCCTTCAGGAATGAAGGTTTGGCTCACTCCACCAGGAAAAAACCACCACCTGCTGAGGTACTTGCTGAAGGCAAAGGGAATACAGAATGGTTAATAGAAGAAGGTAGTCATCAACACCAGCTATGACCTTGTGACCAGCTGCAGAAATGAGGACTGTAACTGTCATGAGTATTTCCTCCTTCTTTTGTTAATAAAATGTGCATGTAATCAATCATACTAAGAAAATATCTTCATTTTATTTTCTTTTTCCTTCATCATGTGACATAGATTTATTGACTTCACATCAACATTTAAGCATCGTCAACTTTATATAATAGTATTTGGGTTAGGGATTGGTGAATTTCTGATTGTACAAAGAGTACTTGTATTATCTTAGGCATAATTATTACTTTGCCTAATTATTATTTTGCCTAAAAGACAGTAATTATTATTGTCTTTATTTGAAGATTATGTATGATCTCAGGAGATGTGTATGGGTTCAAGTTGACAAGGGGTAGACTTGTGATGGTTAATACCAAGTGTCAACTTGATTGGACTGAAGGATATAAAGTATTGATCCTGGATGTGTCTGTGAGGGTGTTGCCAAAGGAGATTAACATTTGAGTCAGTGGGTGGAAAAGGCAGGCCCACCCTTAATCTGGTTGGGCACTATCTAATCAGCTGCCAGTGCTGCTAGAATATAAATCAGGCAGAAAAAATGTGAAAAGATGAGACTGGCCTAGCCTAACAGCCTACATCTTTCTTCCATGCTGGATGCTTCCTGCCCTTGAATATCAGACTCCAAGTTCTTCAGTTTTGGGACTTGGACTGGCTCTCCTTGCTCCTCAGCTTACAGACAGCCTGTTGTGGGACCTTGTGATTGTGTGAGTTAATACTTAATAAACTCCCCTTTTTATATATATATATATATATCCTATTAGTTCTGTCCCTCTACAGAACCCTGACTAATACACCGTATGTCTGTAGAAAACTAATCATGAATGTTGGCATGTGAGGAATGTGTAGTAAATACTAACTTTCTATTAGTTTTTTTTTCTTTTCTTCCCCTTAATATTATTATTGAGAAGATTATTATGTTCCTTAACCTTTTTTGTTTCCTATTCCATGACCACTTCTATTTAGTCAATATCAATTTATTGGCTGCCCAAAATAGCCTCATTTTGACCCCTCAGGTACATGCTGTACTCCCCCTGTTTTGTGTTCTGGAATATTCCAGTGTCTGAAAATTATTTGATATATTTCTTTTACATTTAGCAAAGAATACACTTCCCTTTGGTCTTAATACCAAAGGGATAATCCCATGAATTGAATGACTTATATCACCATATAAAGACTTTTGGGCCAGATTTTTGGGAGCTGAGAATGTTCTTTCTGCTGAGTAAGAACTGTATTGTTCTATCAGGCAATATATGGCAGATGGCCTATTTTCTCGGCACAGGCATAGAGTCTTCAAATAATCAATGGATGTTGAAGACTTCAGCCACATTCTTCAGACTGTGCCAAAGATGATGACACTGACTTCTGTGTTTGAAGGAACACTTGATAATTTCATGTCATATTCAGAAAGATTAGATGCATATTCAGGTCACAGGTATAAATTGATCTGAGAGCTATATTTTAAAATAATTTCAAAGTGTTTAATTTTACCATGGTTTATGAGGAGAGAGTTCAGAGAATGGAGTTAGTGGGCTAGCCTGCTGATACTGGCAGACAACTAACTGCAAAGATTCTAAGTATATCCTCAGAACAGTTATTCAAATCCCCATTTTAATTTAAATTAACTCATTGCAGTGGTTTTGAAACATGGCCACATATTCTTTGTCACTTCCTCTGTTAAGAAGCTGGACTCCTTCCTTATACCATATACAAAAATCTACTCAAGATGGATCAGAGACTTTAATTTAAAACTCAAACGTATAAAAATCCTGGAAGACAACTGAGGCAATGCCATCCTGGACATGAAAGTGGGCAAAGATTTCATGACAAAGACACCAAAAGCAATCACAACAAAAGCAAAAATTGGCAAGTGGGATCTGATTTAATTTAAGAGCTTCTGCACAGCACAAGAAACTATCAACAGAATAAACAGACAACCTACAGAATGAGAGAATTTTTGCAAACTATCTGACAAAGCTCTGATACGTAGCATCTATAAGGAACTTAAATAAATTTACAAGAGAAAAGCAAACAACCCCATTAAAAAGTAGACAAAGGACATGAACAGACATTTCTCAAAAGAAGACATACATGGGGCCAACAAGCATAATTTAAGAAGCTCAATATCACTGATCATTAGAGAAATTCAAATGAAACCACAATGAGATGCTATCTCACACCAGTCAGAATGGCTATAATTAAAAAGTAAAAAAAAAAAAAAAAAAAAAAAAACAGATACTGGTGAGGTTGTAGAGAAAAGGTAACACTTATACACTGTTGGTGGGAATGTAACTTAGTTCAACTACTGTGGAAAGCAGTATGGCAATTCTTCAAAGAGTTAAAAGCAGAAATTTCATTCAACCCAGCAACCCCGTTGCCGGGTATATACCCAGAGGAATATAAATCATTCTACAATAAAGACACATGCATGCGACTGTTCACTGAAGCACTATTCACAATAGCAAAGACATGAAATAAACCAAAATGCCTATCAATGACAGATTGGATAAAGAAAATGCAGTACATATACCCATGCAATACTATGCAGCCTTAAAACAAGAAGGTGACCATGTCTTTTGTGGAAACATGGATGGAGCTGGAGGATGTTATCCTTAGCAAACTAACACAGGAACAGATAACCAAATACTGCATGTTCTCACTTATAAGTGGGAGCTTAATGATGAGAACACAAAGAAGGAAACAACAGACATGGGTGTCTACTTGAGGATGGAGGTGGGAGGAGGGAGAGGACCAGAAAAGATAACTATTAGGTGCTTGGCTTAATAGGTGGGTGATGAAATAATCTGTGCAACATATCCCTGTGACACTAGTTTAACTGTGTAACAAATCTTCACATGTATCCCAAACCTTTTATTTTTTAACCAAAATAAAAGGTTAAAAAAAAAAGTTGGAATCTGTCTCTTCCTTCCCTTTGGATCTGGGCAGGCTTGTGACTACTTTGACCTCTGGAGTATAGTGGAACATTTCCAAGGCTAGGTCATAGAAAGCCAGGCAGCTTTTGACTTGTTCACCAAACACTTGCTTAGAGCTATGGCCCTCCTTGTAAAAAGTCCAATTACGCTGAGATCTCATGCTGGAGAGATCACATAAAGGTACTCCTGTTGACAGCCCCAGCTGTGCTCAGCCTTCCTGCCATTTCTGCCCAGACACAACAAATGTTAAACAATCTTTCTTGGACCCTCTACATCAGCCCAATTGCCAGCTTCATACTACCCAAAGGTACAAATAACAAGGCAACATCATTGTGATAGTATGACCAAATAATTTTTTTATCTACTTAAGTAGTTTTTAAATTTATAAAACTTGGTAATTAGAAAAAGCTTATGAGATTATTATGCAAATCAAAAGGAAAAGATAAGGCAATCAAATTAAATTTTGAAAAACATAAGCCAAGGAGGAGAGAGAAAACTAGGATAAGAGTGTTATTACAATTGAGCTTTAACTTTAATCATACATTTCCTGACAAGTACCTGCCTACTTCTTTAATCTCGTTGTATAACATTTTCTCCTAGCCCAGTACACTCCTGCACATGGGCCTTTGCAATTCTCCAAATCATCAGTGACTGCACAATGAATAACTTAGTGGTTAAAAGCATAGCTGTAAAAATATAATGCTTGTAATTTTCAGCAAATATTTAACCTCTGTGGTTTAGATTTCTTTATCCATGAAATTATGCTCTCAATATCATAGAGTTTTTGTTGTGAGGACTAAATGAGTTCAAGGTACCAGTCACAAAGAAATTATTCAATACATGTTAGCTATAATTATTACTATTATTTTTACTGATATCATTATAATCCTAGAATAAGGAGCTTTTTGATGACCTATTATCCTTGCCCCTGGTGCACAATAGCTATATCTTTATATACGTGACTTCTTAATGTTAAGTCTAGCTTAAATATCAGCATTAAAAAGAAATTTAAGACCACCCAACATCAATAAATTCCACGGGTACTCTGTCATATCACATGCTTTATTTTCATTATAGCACTTATTAGTGTTAAGCATTTTCTTATTTATTTCATTTAACTGTCTATAGAAAATGTCTAGATTCATGCCTGATATAGAATAGATACTCAACAAAGGTTTGAGCCATGAACAAATTTATCTCAACAAATTCCTAACAAGAATAATATGACTTTAAGATCACAATAATGATAACAAACAATATGTAAATATTAGTACTCCTAGTGATAGCTAGCATGTATTGACCACTCACTGTGTAATAGGCATGGTACTTTTTATATGTAGTATGCATTTTAATATTTATAACAGCTGAGACATGTGAGTTTCATTATAGGCATTCTAAAGAGGTAAAAACTCAGATTTTGAGATGTTAAATAATTTATTTAAGATCACAGACTTAATAAGTAATAGAGATATGGCTATAAGTTGTGTTTTCTTACACAAAATCCATTTTCTCAATTACCATGTTACTAAAAGGCAAACAAAATAACCACATTTCACCAATGGAAAAATTAGTGCAGGGACCAAGAATGAGAGTAAGAAGTCAATAAATGGATAAAATTTAAATATAAAAGGATATGTACATGTATGCTTAAAACACAAGTACTAACAAACCATCTAAAATGATACAAATTAGCTCCATCGATTATGTATAGGCATTCTGGTATATAAATCCTAAACATGTCTTTACAAACCTTTATGAAAATGCGATGTCTATTTGAAAGAGTAAAATAAATAAACTTTATGTCTCATTGAAGCCCAAATTTTTGTGTGCTGAAATAACTGTATCCCACCATAAAGTATGTTTTAATTCTTTTTTCCTGTTCTCATTCATCTGTGAAAAGCACTTATACATTATTTATATTCCTGCCATTTTCTGAAGAAGGTTTGCTCTTTCAAATTTCTGTGTGCTTCTTTATCGGCCCTACTGTTACAGGAAGGAGGTTTCTTTTATTTATCTTTTTTGAGTTGTGTGTTCTATATTTATGAACATTTTCTAAGTAAGCGTGTATTACTGTACAAATGTTCCCATATTTTTGAGGTTTTGTTTTTTTTTTCCACAAAGGTACAGGATAGTGCAAGCTATTTTTGTTAAGAGTGTAAGCTACTGCTAAGGATCTAATTTTTATGAGTTTATGTAATACTATTTGTAATTTAATTTCTAATATTAAAAATTAGCATGTGATTAATATGGAAACTATTTCTGGAATTTATGTTTCTTCTCAGTATCATCACTGAAGGGACATCTTTGAACTGGTATGGTATAATGTAGGGCTCATTTTACTTCACTTCATTTTTGCCTTTGAGTTTTATGAAAGCATTCAGAGTGACATAATATAGCAGAAAGAACACTAGACTGGGATTAAGAAGATATAAATCGTAGTGTGGATCCCATCATTAACTAGGCATGTGATCTTGATTATTTCATTGAAAATTTTAGGAGCTTGATACCCTTACATGTAAAATGAAGATGACACTCTCCTTATCCATTCCTAAGAGTTCATCTGTGTCTTCTGGGGATTGCTGCAAATCAAAGACATTTTAAAAGCATGAAATAGTACATAAATGCTCTGTGGTAGTAGCAGTAGTATTATTAACATTTTTATGATACCTATTTTTATTTTGGCCAAATTAGGTAAATACTGCCTGGGATCTTAAAACAAAACAAAAAACCCACCATAAATCTCTATTTAATTTAGTCCACTTTTAATTTAAAAATAGTTAACTGTCAAATAAAAATTGTATATAATCAGGGTGTAAAACATGATGACTTGATATGTGTAGACATTGTGTATTGATTGCCATAGTCAGTCAAATTGATTCACACATCCATCACTACCTATAGTTATAGTGTGTTGTGGGGAGAGATCGTGTAAGCACACATAAAATCCACTCTCTTACCATATTTTGCCATTGTCCTGGGGTGGGAACAATGAAGAAATGTTAGTCTACTATTTAAAAAGAAAATAAAATGAAAGTTTTGAAACAGGATTACCTTTTGTAATCCTCACTAGACAGAAATAAAACTTGTTAAATTTAAGTGGTAGCAAACACAGTTCAGATTTTTAATTAACAATTAAAAAGGAAGGGGTGAGTGATCATTTTAGATGATTTATTAATATAAAAAGCTACTCTAAATCACCATTTAGCAAATGTGTTTAAAAAAGAAAAACAAAGTGCCCCTATCTGCATTTTTTTTAAAGTAAGCTCTGTATATTGGTTAAGGACCCATCTCTAGAAATGAAATCTTGCGTTTGGAGACTGAGTTTAGCTTTTAGCACCTCTGTTACTGCAAAAAGAAAGCTTCATTTGCCTTTTCCACTGGGAGGCAGCAAATAAGAATTTCTTCATGGCTGAGTAGCGTTTGTATGGATGGGAAAAGAGGGAAGGTGAGACAGAGGATGTAAACTTAATAAGAATATATGGTAATTATGTTTCAGGGAGTTTGGCAAATTTTATTTAATTTTTTTTTTAACACCTGAAGCTATTCTCCTTTATATACTGCAATTATAGTTTTTGAATTATAATTCAAATTGAAATTATAATTCAAATTTCAAATTGGATTTCAAAGAGACTGAACAAGTTTTAAGAAGGAAACCATATAGAAACAGAGTGTATGGTGAGGCAGATTATACACGTCGACACAAATGATTTTAGGAGAAAAAAAAAGTAATTTTTTTTAAATGAAAGAAAAGACAATGTCGGGTCATCTATATGCTTCTGTCAGTCATTTCTACATTGCCTCCCAGAGACGATCCCTCACATATCTTTTGCCATATACTGTATGAAGACTTTTTGAATACTTCCTATGGTATAAAATAATTCAAATTGTAATTTTTGTATAAAAAATATTCATGAGCATGTACCATTGTCCTAAAGAAGTAGGTGTTACAAGTGCTTGATTGTGGGTAGCCTTTATTTTATCAAGAAAAAGTTTTCTCTTAGAGCTTTGCAATTACTGAAAGTCTGCTATGTGAAAGGCATTAACCGAGGAGCTGAATGAACTATACTGAAATAATACATTGTTTCAAGGACTAATGAAAGAATCACATTTGGTTTTGTCTTCTTTAGATTTAAGATTTTTTTAGACATATGATTATTAAGACTTTTTTTCTTCATTTGGTCAACAGTAGAGTAAATGACAAAAATAAACATTTGGAAATACAGGAAACAACTGTGAAGTACAGTACAATTTCAATAAAACATGCTAATCCTGAGTAATTATTGAAGATATATTTTTGTGAAATGGTAAAACATTTCTGCTCCTCTTATATTTGACTTGTACTTTCATCTCATATCCCAGGTGGTCAACACATATCTTCACATGACCAAAATCTATCTATTGAGAAATTTTTATTTTTTATTTTATTATTTTTATTTTTATTATACTTTAAGTTCTAGGGTACATGTGTATAACGTGCAGGTTTGTTACATATGTATACTTGTGCCATGTTGGTGTGCTACACCCATCAACTCGTCAGCAGCCATCAACTAGTCATTTACATCAGGTATAACTCCCAATGCAATCCCTCCCCCCTCCTCCTCCCCGTGATAGGCCCCTGTGTGTGATGTTCCCCTTCCCGAGTCCAAGTGATCTCATTGTTCAATTCCCACCTATGAGTGAGAACATGCGGTGTTTTGGTTTTCTGTTCTTGCGATAGTTTGCTGAGAATGATGGTTTCCAGCTGCATCCATGCCCCTACAAAGGACTCAAACTCATCCTTTTTTGTGGCTGCATAGTACTCCATGGTGTATATGTGCCACATTTTCTTAATCCAGTCTGTCACTGATGGACATTTGGGTTGATTCCAAGTCTTTACTATTGTGAATAGTGCCGCAATAAACATACGTGTGCATGTGTCTTTATAGCAGCATGATTTGTAATCCTTTGAGTATATACCCAGTAATGGGATGGCTGGGTCATATGGTACTTCTAGTTCTAGATCCTTGAGGAATCACCATACTGTTTTCCATAATGGCTGAACTAGTTTATAATCCCACCAACAGTGTAAAAGTGTTCCTGTTTCTCCACATCCTCTCCAGCACCTGTTGTTTCCTGACTTTTTAATGATTGCCATTCTAACTGGTGTGAGATGGTATCTCATTGTGGTTTTTGATTTGCATTTCTCTGATGGCCAGTGACGATGAGCATTTTTTCATGTGTCTGTTGGCTGTATGAATGTCTTCTTTTGAGAAATGTCTGTTCATATCCTTTGCCCACTTTTTGATGGGGTTGTTTGTTTTTTTCTTGTAAATTTGTTTGAGTTCTTTGTAGGTTCTGGATATTAGCCCTTTGTCAGATGAGTACATTGCAGAAATTTTTTCCCATTCTGTAGGTTGCCTGTTCACTCTGATGGTAGTTTCTTTTGCTGTGCAGAAGCTTTTTAGTTTAATTAGATCCCATTTGTCAATTTTGGCTTTTGTTGCCATTGCTTTTGGTGTTTTAGACATGAAGTCCTTGCCCATGCCTATGTCCTGAATGGTACTACCTAGGTTTTCTTCTAGGGTTTTTATGGTATTAGGTCTAACATTTAAGTCTCTGATCCATCTTGAATTAATTTTCGTATAAGGAGTGTAAGGAAAGGATCCAGTTTCAGCTTTCTACTTATGGCTAGCCAATTTTCCCAGCACCATTTATTAAATAGAGAATCCTTTCCCCATTTCTTGTTTTTCTCAGGTTTATCAAAGATTAGATGGCTGTAGATGTGTGATATTATTTCTGAGGACTCTGTTCTGTTCCATTGGTCTATATCCCTGTTTTGGTACCAGTACCATGCTGTTTTGGTTACTGTAGCCTTGTAGTATAGTTTGAAGTCAGGTAGCGTGATGCCTCCAGCTTTGTTCTTTTGACTTAGGATTGTCTTGGCAATGTGGGCTCTTTTTGGTTCCATATGAACTTTAAAGCAGTTTTTTCCAATTCTGTGAAGAAACTCATTGGTAGCTTGATGGGGATGGCATTGAATCTATAAATAACCTTGGGCAGTATGGCCATTTTCATGATATTGATTCTTCCTATCCATGAGCATGGTATGTTCTTCCATTTGTTAGTGTCCTCTTTTATTTCACTGAGCAGTGGTTTGTAGTTCTCCTTGAAGAGGTCCTTTACATCCCTTGTAAGTTGGATTCCTAGGTATTTGATTCTCTTTGAAGCAATTGTGAATGGAAGTTCATTCATGATTTGGCTCTCTGTTTGTCTGTTACTGGTGTATAAGAGTGCTTGTGATTTTTGCACTTTAATTTTGTATCCTGAGACTTTGCTGAAGTTGCTTATCAGCTTAAGGAGACTTTGGGCTGAGACAATGGGATTTTCTAAATATACAATCATGTCATCTGCACACAGGGACAATTTGACTTCTTCTTTTCCTAACTGAATACCCTGGATTTCTTTCTCTTGCCTGATTGCCCTAGCCAGAACTTCCAACACTATGTTGAATAGGAGTGGTGAGAGAGGGCATCCCTGTCTTGTGCCAGTTTTCAAAGGGAATTTTTCCAGTTTTTGCCCATTCAGCATGATATTGGCTGTGGGTTTGTCATAAATAGCTCTTATTATTTTGAGGTACCTTCCATCAATACCGAATTTATTGAGAGTTTTAGCATGAAGGGCTGCTGAATTTTGTTAAAGGCCTTTTCTGCATCTATTGAGATAATCATGTGGTTTTTGTCTTTGGTTCTGTTTATATGCTGGATTACATTTATTGATTCGCGTATGTTGAACCAGTCTTGCATCCCAGGGATGAAGCCCACTTGATCATGGTGGATAAGCTTTTTGATGTGCTGTTGGATTCGGTTTACCAGTATTTTATTGAGGATTTTTGCATCGATGTTCATCAGGGATATTGGTCTAAAATTCTCTTTTTTTGTTGTGTCTCTGCCAGACTTTGGTATCAAGATGATGTTGGCCTCATAAAATGAGTTAGGGAGGATTCCCTCTTTTTCTATTGATTGGAATAGTTTCAGAAGGAATGGTACCAGCTTCTCCTCGTACCTCTGGTAGAATTCAGCTGTGAATCCATCTGGTCCTGGACTTTTTTTGGTTGGTAGGCTATTAATTATTGCCTCAATTTCAGAGCCTACTATTGGTCTATTCAGGGATTCAGTTTCTTCCTGGTTTAGTCTTGGGAGAGTGTAAGTGTCCAGGAAATTATCCATTTCTTCTAGATTTTCAAGTTTATTTGCGTAGAGGTGTTTATAGTATTCTCTGATGGTAGTTTGTATTTCTGTGGGGTCGGTGGTGATATCCCCTTTATCATTTTTTATTGCATATATTTGATTCTTCTCTCTTTTCTTCTTTATTAGTCTTGCTAGCGGTCTATCAATTTTGTTGATCTTTTCAAAAAACCAACTCCTGGATTCATTGATTTTTTGGAGGGTTTTTTGTGTCTCTATCTCCTTCAGTTCTGCTCTGATCTTAGTTATTTCTTGGCTTCGGCTAGCTTTTGAATGAGTTTGCTCTTGCTTCTCTAGTTCTTTTAATTGTGATGTTAAGAGTGTCCATTTTAGATCTTTCCTGCTTTCTCTTGTGGGCATTTAGTGCTATAAATTTCCCTCTACACACTGCTTTAAATGTGTCCCAGAGATTCTGGTATGTTGTATCTTTGTTCTCATTGGTTTCAAAGACCATCTTTATTTCTGCCTTCATTTCGTTATGTACCCAGTAGTCATTCAGGAGCAGGTTATTCAGTTTCCATGTAGTTGAGCTGATTGCACTATGGTCTGAGAGACAGTTTGTTGTAATTTCTGTTTTTGTACATTTGCTGAGGAGTGCTTTACTTCCAATTATGTGGTCAATTTTGGAATAAGTGTGATGTGGTGCTGAGAAGAATGTATATTCTGTTGATTTGGGGTGGAGAGTTCTGTAGATGTCTATTAGGTCTGCTTGCTGCAGAGATGAGTTCAATTCCTGGATATCCTTGTTAACTTTCTGTCTCGTTGATCTGTCTAATGTTGACAGTGGGGTGTTGAAGTCTCCCATTATTATTGTATGGGAGTCTAAGTCCCTTTGTAAGTCTCTAAAGACTTGCTTTATGAATCTGGGTGCTCCTGTATTGGGTGCATATATATTTAGGATAGTTAGTTATTCCTGTTGAATTGATCCTTTTACCATTGTGTAATGGCCTTCTTTATCTCTTTTGATCTTTGATGGTTTAAAGTCTGTTTTATCAGAGACTAGTATTGCAACCCCTGCTTTTTTTTGTTCTCCATTTGCTTGACAGATCTTCCTCCATCCCTTTATTTTGAGCCTATGTATGTCTCTGCATGTGAGATGGGTCTCCTGAATACAGCACTGATGGGTCTTGAGTCTTTATCCAGTTTGCCAGTCTGTGTCTTTTAATTGGAGCATTTAGTCCCTTTACATTTAAGGTTAATATTGTTATATATGAACTTGATCCTGTCATTATGATATTAACTGGTTATTTTGCTCGTTAGTTGATGCAGTTTCTTCCTAGCCTCGATGGTCTTTACATTTTGGCATGTTTTTGCAATGGCTGGTACCGGTTGTTCCTTTCCATGTTTAGGGCTTCCTTCAGGGTCTCTTGTAAGGCAGGCCTGGTGGTGACAAAATCTCTAAGCATTTGCTTATCTGTAAAGGATTTTATTTCTCCTTCACTTATGAAACTTAATTTGGCTGGATATGAAATTCTGGGTTGAAAATTCTTTTCATGTTGGCCCCCACTCTCTTCTGGCTTGTAGAGTTTCTGCCAAGAGATCTGCTGTTAGTCTGATGGGCTTCCCTTTGTGGGTAACCCGACCTTTGTCTCTGGCTGCCCTTAAGATTTTTTCCTTCATTTCAACTTTGCTGAATCTGGCAATTATGTGTCTTGGAGTTGCTCTTCTGGAGGAGTATCTTTGTGGCGTTCTCTGTATTTCCTGAATTTGAATGTTGGCCTGCCCTACTAGGTTGGGGAAGTTCTCCTGGATGATATCCTGAAGAGTGTTTTCCAACTTGGTTCCATTTTCCCCCTCACTTTCAGGCACCCCAATCAGATGTAGATTTGGTCTTTTTACATAATCCCATACTTCTTGCAGGCTTTGTTCATTTCTTTTTCTTCTTTTTTCTTTAGACTTCTCGCTTCATTTCATTCATTTGATCCTCAATCGCTGATACTCTTTCTTCCAGTTGATCGAGTCGGTTACTGAAGCTTGTGCATTTGTCATGTATTTCTCGTGTCATGGTTTTCATCTCTGTCAGTTCGTTTATGGCCTTCTCTGCATTAATTATTCTGTTTATCAATTCTTCCACTCTTTTTTTCAAGATTTTTAGTTTCTTTGCGCTGGGTACGTAATTCCTCCTTTAGCTCTGAGAAGTCTGATGGTCTGAAGCCTTCTTCTCTCATCTCGTCAAAGTCATTCTCCTTCCAGCTTTGATCCGTTGCTGGTGATGAGGTGCATTCCTTTGGAGGGGGAGATGCGCTCTTATTCTTTGAATTTTCCAGCTTTTCTGCCCTGCTTTTTCCCCGTCTTTGTGGTTTTATCTGCCTCTGGTCATTGATGATGGTGACGTACTGATGGGGTTTTGATGTGGGTGTCCTTCCTGTTCGTTAGTTTTCCTTCTAACAGTCAGGACCCTCAACTGTAGGTCTGTTGGAGATTGTTTGAGGTCCACTCCAGACCCTGTCTGCCTGGGTATCAGCAGCAGAGGCTGCAGAAGATAGAATACTGCTGAACAGCGAGTGTAGCTGTCTGATTCTTGCTTTGGAAGCTTCCTCTCAGGGGTGTACTCCACCCTGTGAGGTGTGGGGTGTCGTCTGCCCCTAGTGGAGGATGTCTCCCCGTTAGGCTACTCAGGGGTCAGGGACCCACTTGAGCAGGCAGTCTGTCGGATCTCAGATCTCAACCTCCGTGTTGGGAGATCCACTGCTCTCTTCAAAGCTGTCAGATAGAGTCATTTGCATCTGCAGAGGTTTCTGCTGCTTTTTTTTTTTGTTGTTGTTGTTGTTGTTTAGCTGTGCCCTGTCCCCAGAGGTGGAGCCTACAGAGACTGGTAGGCCTCCTTGAGCTGCTGTGAGCTCCACCCAGTTCGATCTTTGCAGGGCTTTGTTTACCTACTTAAGCCTCAGCAATGGCGGGTGCCCCTCCCCCAGCCTCGCTGCTGCCTTGCAGTTGAATCGCAGACTGCTGTGCTAGCAATGAGGAAGGCTCCATGGGCGTGGGACCCTCCCGGCCAGGTGTGGGATATAATCTCCTGGTGTGCCCGTTTGCTTAAAGCCCAGTATTGGGGTGGGAGTTACCCAATTTTCCAGGTGTTGTGTGTCTCAGTTCCCCTGGCTAGGAAAAGGGATTCCCTTCCCCCTTGTGCTTCCCAGGTGAGGCGATGCCTCTCCCTGCTTCAGGTGTCGCTGGTCGGGCTGCAACAGCTGACCAGCACCCATTGTCTGGCACTCCCTAGTGAGATAAACCCAGTACCTCAGTTGAAAATGCAGAAATCACCTGTCTTCTGTGTCCCTTGTGCTGGGAGCTGGAGACTGGAGCTGTTCCTATTTGGCCATCTTCGAAAAATTTTTATATATATTAAGATTCTAAATGAACCTTTCTTAAATACACCTATTGTAATTTGTTAATTCTATTGTCCTTCAAAAACAAGTTCAAGGTCAGAATGAAGACTTTTTAAAATACTTTTTAACTTTAGACTCTTAAATTTGCTGCTATTGTTGAGATTCCACAGATACTAAATATCTTGGGAATTCTATAAAGAAAAAAGTTTAAGGTAAAATTGGTTTACCTGCCTACATTGGAATGAATCATAGCATTGTTTCTAATTTTAGTTGCAGCTATGATAATACCATGCAGAAGGATAATTGGGTGAAACGGACCATTCTGGCCAGAATTCATCAGCCTCTCATGCACATCTCAGCTCCTTAATGCTGAGTATGTTCAGGGATGTATTTCCAAGACCCCACGGCTTTTTTTCCTCCCCTTCTTTGTTCTCCTCTTCTAAGGCTTCTTTTCAAAAATGTCCAGTCTTTCTCTATCATCCGTCTTCCCTGTTCTCTTCCCTACCCCACAATATCTCTGTTTCTAATTCATAGTGACCAAAATCATTATATGTTCTTCACTTTCCGCTGTTACTTTTTGTTGCTGGGCTTCAGTATCACAGTGGGACATATATTTTACAAATCTGTCTTGAAATAAGCATATTTAATTGTGTAAGGCTTAGAAAATTTAGGAAGATATTATATAATTACTAACCAGTATTGTGATCAACTATACAATTATGAACAAGTAATTATTTTTCAGATAATATAGGGACACAAGGATGATCATGCTTTTATAATATATAGATATAAAGAGCAATATTATAGAAATTTCTGAACGTTTACAATAAAAAGATGGTATTTAAGCATTCACCGGATTGATAAATGTAGTAAGTCTTAATCTTCGTAAGAATTTTCCTAGCTTTCAGTTCAGTCTTGAGCTGATATGATCATAATAGCTCTCATTTGTATAATATTTAAGAGTTTATCAGTACTTTCTACTCTATTATTTATTTCAAGCCTAATAATAATTTGTTAAATTAAATAACCCTTATTTTGTAAATGGGAACACTGTGACTATGAAAGACTAGGCAAGTTGCCTAAGTCAAGCATGGATCCCAAATTTAATCAATCTCTTCCTTGGCACCCTTAGAAGACAGCTTTTTTTGTGGTGGCATAGTTTTGTACATGCGCATATTTGAACCCAATTACAAACTTTAAAATGTCATTGGGTTTGTACCCCCATTTTTCCAAGATAAATGTCATTTTCACTTGGAAATTATCAAGTTACTTACAAGCAACTTGCTTAAAGAGAAGCTACCTACTATTAACTCTTCATGTTTCTGTCTTCTGTAGATGAAGGCAATAATTCAATTAGGGGAATGAAGGAGATCAGTTCTGCCTTTCCAGCGGATATCTGATGTTGAATCCTTTCTCCATATCCTTAATATATACATGATATTACAGAAGGTTTGAAACCTTTTTCTGCAGTCTAATTTTCTCATCCATGTGAGGTTAATAAATGTATTTGCCTCAAAGACAATAGTAGACTCTGAAGATTAGGTGATTTAAAACATGAGGTTGTCCAAGTCCAGTAACTTGCATATAGTAGATTTTTAATAAACAATATTTCCCACTCTCCTGTTCCTTCACTAAATGTGATTTCACATTTTTCAGCCTTTATGTATATAAGAACCATTGATGGTGTCTTTTAAGTATTAAAATTCCCAAATCAGCAGTAAGTTAATCAGTAAGTAAGTATATCAGCAACAGCTCCAACCCCAAACTACTGCTGTATCTGTGTAAAGTATATAAAATTGCTACATTATTCATTATATAAAGAACTATAAATTCCAAAAACACATTCATCTGTTATCCAAATGTGAGCTCATGAATGTAATGTTTGTTGCTAGACTTATGCTTTGAAAATATCATACCTCTATATAAGAGGTACTTAGCCCTACACTAATAATTTGCTCAACTCAGTAGTTGAATATTATGATCACTTTCATCATCATCGCCATTCTCCTTCTCCTTACCATCATTTCTAACATGTATTGAGTGTTTACCATCTGCCTGACCCATTACTAAATTACTTGTATGAATCATCTTATTGATTCTTCATCACTACCCTTATGAGGGTGCTATCATTAACTTCATACTATAATTAAGAATATCAAGTTCTGGTGTGGTTAGGTAATTTGTCCAAGACACAAGCACTAAGTAGTGGTGGTAGGATTTGAATATAAGCAGTCGTATTCTGGAGTCCATTATACTTTCATGTCTGCATTAGGCCAGAATATTAAGATTTATATAAATGGTGGCAAAAACATATTTTGCATATTGATCAAAATTTGGAAACAGGAATATGGAAGTGCCAGGCTGTTATCTAATTCCCAAAGATAATTAGTTTGTCTTGAAGATGCATCTGGGAGGCAAACAGGATGGAACAGGCTGAAGTTCCCAAAGTCAGAGAGCATTCCTGTAACATAGGGTTGAGAGTGTTCAAAAATTATTTAGGATCACACTTTTGATCAAACCTCATGCTTTGAGGTTATATATTTATGTGACTATTTCTAATTATTTATTATATAAAATTTAAAATAGATTTATTAATATTAAAATATATTATTGTTAATTTTGTTAAAGTTGTTTTCAAATTATTGACTAGGATATTTTGAAAACTTTATAATACTAAGTCATAATGTTGATTGTGGTATAATTTTCCATATGTTTATATTTTCTATTATGTCCTTCATAGTGTTTTATAAATTTCCCTATAAAGGTCTTGATACATTAATTTATAGACAAATTATAGTTTTGTTGCTAAGGAAAGTGATCTTATTTTCTCTTAAGTTTTTAACTAGTCTTTGAAAAGGGACCGGTAATTTATTTTTTGAATATTAGCTTTATATCTGGCAACCTTTCTGAAATTGTGATTACTAATAATTGTTCTATTAGAGATAATCATGTATCTTCAGATTATTAATGTTCTTTTCTTATCTGGTTATATCAGCCAGGACTCTCTGAAATATAGCAGTGATAACACATATTTTTATCTTGTCCCTGACCTTTAAGGGAACAAATATTTTATACTTCAATTTTTGGGAACATTTTTTGTATTACATTTATGGTCAGAAATAACAAATGTTAACATAAAAATTTTAAAAAATTAACAAACCTATGGTAAAGAAAAAATAAGTATTTTATACTAAGAGCTTCAGTATAGGTATAATCTGTCCTCAACAATTTACTTTGGGGAAAGACAATTAAAATTTTAAGTAAAACAAAATGCCGTTTTACAAGGCTGTCTCTAAAGAAGAAAAGTTTTATTCTGCATGTCACTGAGAATAGTCCTGTAGCCTTTGTCTCTCCATCTTCTAATAGTTTATTTTTATATTAAATTGTATAATATTTTCATTAAAATACTTCAGGTAATGAGTTTTTTGAATGAAATACTTTTGAATATAGAATAGAAGATATTTGGTAAACCTGACATTGGACAAACCACTTAGCTTCTAATCCATGGGGTTTTTTTCCAGTTATGATTATTATTAAAATTAAATAATGAATGTAAGGAACTCCCTCTCTTTTTTATTATCAAAAACATCTATGACCTCTTTTGTTTACTTCCACCTTTGATTATTAAGATGAATGAATATAAAATTATTATATCATCAGAATACCTTGTATAGAAAAGACTATATTTTTTTCTGCTTGTTTGTTGGTTTTAAAAACTTGCGAAAGTTTCAGCTCTTAAGTCTGTAACAACAGTTTCTAAAAACTATGTGTTACATCACTATACCTGTTTCTGTTTCTTTGATGAAATTGGAGGAAAACGCTAGATACATCACTAGTCTGTAATAGTTCTTTTCTAACCCTTCTTTTCTAACCATAAAATAAAATAAAACCCTAAAGCAAAAGTTTCTCAATCTTAGAGCAAAGAGATATATAAAATATTCTTTGTGTACCTAATAAAATAGTGACAAGTAGAAATCTGGAAAATAATTCATAACATTGTGTTTGTGTGTGTGTGTGTGTTATGTGCATTCATGTGGAGCCATATTTCTTATTTCTTATTAGTAAATTTGTGTAATTGATGCCTGTTTCTGGTGGTTGTATTTTTTAATCATCTCAGTCAAGTGCCTCATATCTCAGGAAATAGTAGTTGACATATTTCAGAGAGAAAGAAGGCTGAATAGAGTATGCAGCTTGCAGCTTGATTATAACCTTTTTATTCTATTTGCCTATTGTGTTTGACATGTAATACCAACATTTTTCTGTTACCTACAATTTGCATCCATGTAAGTCATAATAAGAAGAAAGCATCTGTGCTCCTATGCTGTGCAAAGCTGCTGAGGCATAGCTACAGATCAAGCATATAACACAAAATCAGAATTGAATCTGCCATGTAGCTCTACTCATTATTTTGTTAAAAATATTAATGCTAAGCAGCCAGCTTGGTGCCTCTCTCCTGTATTCACAGCACTTTGGGAGGCTGAGGCAGGTAGATCACGAAGTTAAGAGATCAAAACCATCCTAGCCAACGTCTCTACTAAAAATGCAAAAATTAGCTGGGCGTGGTGGTGCATGCCTGTAGTCCCAGCTACTCAGGAGGCTGAGGCGGGAGAATCACTTGAACCCTGGAGGTGAAGGTTGCAGTGAACCAAGATGGTGCCACTGCACTCCAGCCTGGGTGACAGAGCGGGACTCGGCTGCCCCCCCCCCCACCAAAAAAAAGAAAAAGAAAAAGAAAAAATAAATTAATGCTAAGCAGAGTGCTTTGCATTCATAATCTCTGTTAATGCTCGTAGCAAGTCCTTATGTACGCAAGACAAATCATGAGCTTCATTTGAAATTGGGAAAGGCAAGATTTGCAAAAGCTACATATCCTGCCTGAGGTGATGAATTAGAAAGTAACAGCCCAGATTTTCTGAGTTCTAGTTTAATACCTTCTCCCAAGATCAAGAAAGAAAGGCACCCCCATTGTTTCACTCCTTTCTTCAGCTTGGCTCCTTGGAAGCTTGGAAAAATTGTCTTTGAAGAAGAAATAAACAATAACACTTAAAATAGACATATTTTTTAAATTCATTAGGAAAAAAGTTTAAATATTTATTTAAACTAATTTCTTGTGAAGGTATCTCACTGACATCGGATGAACTTTCTACATAGCCCTTGCATCAGGTACAAATTTGAATATTTGTATCAGTTAGAGTTCTATAACAGAATAGTCAGTAAGGGGATATTAAGAGGTGCACTGCACGGAACTGGCTATGTGATTTAAGAGGCTTGCTAGGCAAACCCAAAATCCATAAAATGGATTATCAGGAAGGCTGAGCTGGAATTCTGAGGCACAAGCTGAAGCTGGTGTCCACAGGTGGAATCCTGTCCTTCCAGGCCTGCTCTGCTTTTAAGGCTTTTTAATTGAATCGGGTCCACCATATTATCTGGGATAATATGGCTTATGTAAATCCAACTGATTGTGGACCTTAATCAAATGTCTTCACAGCAGCACCTCACCTTATGTTTGATTGAATGTCTGGGAACTTTAGTCAGATTGGCACACCAAAGAGATCACGTCATTACCATGTTGACGTGTAATCTGCACAGATTTTAGAAGCAACATTGGATTTGGGAGTTGAGGGGAAATCTTAGATTGATTAGGAGTTCTTACATTTGTTTGCTAATTATGCTTTCCCTAACTTTTCTAAGCCATTTTTCCTTACCTAAAAAGTGGCCGTGATATTCAGCTATTGGACAATGTTATTGAGATAAAATAAGATGGGTGTTCACTGTGAAAAATCTTTAAATTTCCAATCTATATTAGATTTCCATATTAGACTCTCACCTAGCACCTGATATTTTTCCTTCGATCAATTAATTTAGTGTATAATTGTACATACAATTGTGTAAGTTTATATTTGTCTCCTTTTCTGGATTATAATGAGTACCATATTCCTAGTTACTTACTATTGCATTTCTGTGAATTTTCTTCCAACTATGTCAATCTCTAAGTCTAATAACACATCTCAAGGCTTCAGTGAGAAAGATACATAAACAGCCCTTGAGCTTTGTCAGGTGATGAGGAAATTAAAGAATCCAAGCTACCCAGAAAGCAACAGAGTCCTATGACCTGAAGTTAAATTGCTTGGCTATAGTATACTAAACATTGCAAAATATCCTAAAATCTCTGTTTCAGTTTAGTAGTATAGAATATGCCAGTTTATCCAATTGGTAAAAATGATAAATAAACATAGAATAATTGAGCTCTGTTTCCATCTTCTCTGAACCATGAAATGCAATTTAGATTTTTCAAATTAAAATCAGAAAATAAATAAATAAAATAAAACTAGAAGCAAACAAGGAATGGGTAGACTGTTCACCAATCCTGCAGTGTAAAATCCGGTCCCTAACAGAGCACGTTGACAGCTGTCACTGCAAATCAAAGACTCTGATAAGCAGAACCCTCTTGATTTCATCTGTGCTGCATGGTTCAGAGAAGATTATGTCTGGTAATAGAAATTCAAAATAATGACAACTTTGTTACCTCCTGTTCATCACTTCAGCTGAGTGCCAAAATAACTGGTCTTGTCCTGGAGGGAGGATTTGGTGGGGGAACGTCAATCAGAAAAATGCCACCTGATTCAAGGTTATTTATATCTACACCTCAACCTTCTTCAGCTCTGAAAGGTTAAGAAAACCACCTTTAAAGAGGCACAAAACATGATTGAATTTGCTCAACGTCATGCCTCTCATCAACATGAGCACTGGACATGACAATTCCACTTCCTACCTCCCTGCAATAATCAGGACTGCATTCTCCATCATCTTGTTTTAGAGCAAAAGATCACAAATCGAGAGGATAACATAAACCCTATCTGTTTTTTAAATTATCAAAGTTTTTCTGAAAAAGAAATAGAATTCGAAAGTATGTTAATGACGGAATAAGCATCATGTGGTTTCTTAGTTGGGAAAAATTTAGAAACAGATCAAAAAGGAAGAGAGCTTGAAGGTACAAGGGAGAGGGCATAGGAGGGAGATAAAATTACCTTCTCTAGAATGGTGCTATACAAAAACAGCAAGTAAATTATATAAATCAAAGGTGCACCTGCTTTGTAGACTGTACAAGTGACAAAGAGGTTGGATTATAAAAAATAAAGAGGTTTTTAAACATTATATTGCAAAAGATTATATTTTAGGTTTTCTTTTTATAATAAGATATCTCAGTGAATTTATAATATAATGTTTCAAGCATATGATTTCTTCAGAACTGTTGAAGAACATATCCCTTGTCTAAAGTAAGATATGCCGATGTTTTGCACCGGGACATGGGATGGATGTGTCACACCCTGTTCCAAGGACAGGGCCTCTTACTCCTGGACATTTTTCTCATGTTTAGTTCACTCAAGCTGCCACTCTGTTGATTCCATAGAGTTATAGTAGTGAGCACACTCTTCTAGGACATAAGGATTTGTACCAATTCTAACTCTAGCTGCATGATATTAGTGAATCAGACCCTTTTTCCCAACCTGTTAAATGAAGATGGTGACACAAGTCAATCTTATGTTACTATGCAGTTATGGGATAGTGAATATAAAAATGCTTTGAGAACTATGCCTATTGTATATACTTATTTGTTACAATAATAATTGTTATTAACTTTGGCTTAATAATTTACTTTATCCATTGGTAAAGCATCAAGTATTTTATTCTCTTGTTTATATACTACCCTGTTCCTTTGTTTCGTGTCAAGTAGCAAATTCAGGTGTGAATTCTTGTGATTTCTTGATAAGCCAACTTGTTCATTTACTTAACACCTTCATTCTACTTTTCTTTTCTGTGTCCTCATGTTTATGCAGTTTGGTAGTGCTCTAAATTGAATGTTATTTCCAAATACATTTTCCTCGAATTTTCATGGACAGAACCAATATTATCTCCCTCTTCAAACTCACTGTAAATTGACTTTGTCTTTCTGATATCATGCAATGTTGTAAAGTCACACCCCAATTTCTTATGTGTAGAATGCCAAGTGGGTCTGGGCTTGGAATTTAGAGTTCTGGGATCTAGTACTGACTCTGTCATCAGCCCATTTGTTACCATATGACTTGGGGAATTTAACTCAGTAATTCATTTGTTCATTTTGATAAATGTATATCAAATATCTAAGAGAATGCAAAAATGAATAAAACATAGTTAATATTCTTGTTGAGTTCACGGACTAATGATAAAAACAAGTGCAAATACGTCTGCAAAGTGTCCAATGACAAATCTGTGCGAAGTATGTGTGACCACTGGATAAACTATATTGAGTTCTCACTAAAGGTTTGTCAGAGCAGAAGGAATATTTTTGAACTGGATCTTAGAGGCCAAATTATATTGCCAGGAAAATAAAATAAAAAAATATTTTAAGTAAGTGTGCATAAACATTTTGTGGAGCAAGAAGGAGAAAAGATGGAGAAGAATCTGGCAAAGTGGAAGGGGATCAGATTGCAAGCGTGCAAATTAATATGAAGTTGGAATCCATAGCTCATGAATGCATAGTCACTGTCACCTATGCAGTTGGCCCATTCTTCTCACCTAAATGGCTGTCTCTTTAGTTAACCCCTCTATCTCTCTTGCACAATCAACTTTAGAAGCCCCTACTTTTCTTATCACTAATGAAATTTCAAATTGTATTATTTTTTATAGTATTTTGCTCTTTTGCCAAAGTACGGGTCTCACCGGATATACCTGGAGATCTGAGACCATGTGTATCTTCTTCATTAATATATAACCAGAATCTTGTATATATTTTGAAAGAGTGGATAAATGAATACATATAGAGCAGAAACATACTAATATTCCAGGCAAGTGATTTGCATGATCCTACTTCTGCTATTTTCACTTTAGAATGACCACAACAATAGCAGTATAAAAGATAAAGTGGAAAAGGAAGACCAAAGGCATGAATAGCAAAAAGCAAAATACTTATTTAACTGATACATGAAATTAATAAACAATTTTAATGACTAATACAGATTCATACTGAAAACCATACTGAATATCAGGCTCACCTATTAAATGAAGTAACTAAGAATTCATTATCTCTAAATCTGTGGTTCCAACATTGTATGTGACAAAATAATTTGCCAAGTTATAGAAAGTATATAGAAATGGAAATTTTAAAAGTTTCAGAAGAAATAAATGGCCCTAGATATATCTCTCAAATGCATACTTTGCATCTATTGGACATTCTTGGATTACCTTTTTTCTTTCTTGAACCATGTTGATTGGTGGTTTCTGGGCATAGTCACAAACTATGGGACATCAGAAGTAAGTGGGCAAATTGCCTTGTGCTTTCTCACACACATTTTTGTAATGCCTGGGTATTCAAATTGTATGCCATAGAAATAAGGCACACCTAAGGGGTATGCCATTCATATCTTAGACATGGAGTTTCTGAGCTTCCAGACCAAGTTGTGGAGCAGCAGGAGAATCCCTGCTTACCTTGTAGCCATTCATGTTCAGCTGGGCTTGTCACAGCTGTACTCCAGATGTACCCGGAGGCTGCTTTCTCTTACCTTCGCACTGGCCTCAGGCCTGACTCTTCCCCCTCATCAAATTCTGAATCTGTCAGTTACTTCACCTGAGTGAGGAATGGAAGGACATGGAACGTGTTCTGTACTAATGGCATGCATGTCCTTGCGGTATCCAGGGTATGTGTGGGAAGGCTAAATTTTGGGTATAGCTACTCAAATCACAGTCAGTGTGCTGCTTACTGGACACTGTAATTTTCCTGAACAGAACTGTTGAAAAAATGAAAAAAAAAAAAGAGTTTAAATTCTTAAAATTTGCCTGAGTAAATGATGCCTTTTTCTAACTTGCACAAAAGTATCTTTTAGGTCAGCAGCAACCCTTACATAGGGTTGTCTTTCCTTAAGCAACTGCTTTTTTAGCATAGCTACAGGCATCCAGCCTTTGTTCTCATCTGAGTTATTCTGTTTCTCTGTGACTCTTTTTAACAAGTTGTGTAGAGTGATCACCACAGACTTTCATCCTCTTTCTAGCCTAAGGAAGATACGAAAGGTTGAGCCCTTCCCTGCCCCACTCTATAGTCATGGTAGAGTTATATGCTACTTAGCACCCTGCACTGAGAACATCATTGTGAATAAGGAGAGCAGGATTTTAATTACAGTGTGTCAAACTGTTACAGTGACTAGAGTAACGTTGAATCTTCCAAAATAAACAGTTGGAAACATATTTTAGGCAGATTTTGATGACAGTTAGTTAGATCAAATCACTTTCTTTTTTTTTTTTTTTTTTTCTTTTGAGACGGAGTCTCGCTCTGCCGCCCAGGCTGGAGTGCAGTGGCCGGGTCTCAGCTCACTGCAAGCTCCGCCTCCCGGGTTTACGCCATTCTCCTGCCTCAGCCTCCCGAGCAGCTGGGACTACAGGCGCCCGCCATGTCGCCCGGCTAGTTTTTTTTGTATTTTTTTTTAGTAGAGACGGGGTTTCACCGTGTTAGCCAGGATGGTCTCGATCTCCTGACCTCGTGATCCGCCCGTCTCGGCCTCCCAAAGTGCTGGGATTACAGGCTTGAGCCACCGCGCCCGGCCGATCAAATCACTTTCTCTGCTGATCTGTGACCATACAATCTGACATGTCTTAAAGAGAGTTAGGGAAACACACTCATTCATCATTAGGCAGAGCCTTTATTGAGAGCCTCTGTGTGCCAGGCAACACTTCCAAATAGAATTTTAAACTATATTCACTAGCTCTGGTAAACTACCCTTGCCGCTCAATAGGACCTTAGTTCATTAAATAGCAAAAATGCATTTATTCATTTCCTCATACAGTCCTTGAAAGGTATTTCACCTGGATTCTATGTTTTTAGTATATTCAAATATGAAAAAACTATGGTATCCTTGCTTATTAAGCTCCCCATCAATAGGAGAAACATCTGTGTAAATATATCTTTATTTTTATGTTTCTTAGGTGTGTTTTCTGAAGATTTAGCTAAACGTTGTTATCGACAGTTTCCCCCAAGGTTTCCAAGGGCTTGCTTTTCATTTGTTTGCTCCACCAATAAACACAGAAGACGTTAGCAATGTCATGAAGATCACACAATCTACTTAGGAGACTATTCTCGATCGTCATTTATACAGAACAATAAAAAAAAAATATTCCCTATTTGTTGAGCAGTAACACTATGCTAGGCATGAGCTCAGTGGGTTATGTGCTTAAGTGGATTTACTCTTTAGAAAAGTCCTGTGAACTCAGAATAATAATATCCTTATTTCAAAAGAAATTGAGCATCACAGGAGTTGAGTCTTTTACCTAAGGTAAATTAAATCGGTTGGTGAGTGTAGAGACCATCATTCAGGAAGGTTGACTTACAAGTTTTTTGTTGTTTGTTTTTTCTTGTGTGCTACCTCTGACAAATGTTTGAAATCAGCAGAGTATAGATTTTGGGAAAATACAGTATTTCAGAGGCCCCTGGACATGGGCAAGGCTGCGTACCCTGTGAAAAGTTTACGGAAGGGCCATGTAGCGAAAGATGCTAGCCTATTCACCATGCTATAGTCCAGGCAGATGGACAGTCCATGACAGGTCAGACCACCACCAAGACCCTTCTTGTATAACACCTATGTTAAAGGGAGAAGCTACCTGACTTAGAAATCTTTAGATCATTTTACCTATATCTGAGTGTAGAATTCACTTAAAGACACTTAGCCTACCCAGACTTACCATGCCAGATATAGCGATGACCTCAAGTGATCCAATTGATAACTCAAGATGAATAATAACTACAATGAGTTGATCAGAACACACACACTGAAATAGAGAAATTAATTCCTTGGGACACAGGGATAGCTCCACAGTTCATATTTAAGGCAGACCCGTGAACTGAGAGGTACTGCCCCAACATACCAAGAATCCCTGTCTACCCGGTGCACCCATCTAGGAAGCGAAGAGGGCTTGCTAGTATCACATGATTATCTTCCATTTTTCTATTTAATTACTTATAAAATGTGACTCTTCTCAAGATAATCATAAGCCCAGATTTCACGTGAACATCCCTTTAGCCAAATATCAAGCAAATATATGGTATGTACCAAAAATATTTCAATGGTCTTTTAAGCAAATGGATATTTGAGTTCATTTTTAGAAAATATGTAAACTGGCCCAGGCTCGGTGGCTCATGCCTGTAATTCCAGCACTTTGGGAGGCTGAGGCGGGCAGATCACTTGAGGTCAGGATTTGAAGACCACGCTGGCCAACATGGTGAAACCCCATCTTTACTGAAAATACAAAAATTAGCAGGGCGTGGTGGCACGTGCCTGCAATCGCAGCTGCTTGGGAGGCTGAGACAGGACAATCATTTGAATCCAGGAGGCAGAGGTTGCAGTGAGCCAAGATTGCTCCACTGCACACCAGCCTAGAGGGTGACAGAGCAAGACTCTGTCTCGGGGCCGGGGTAGGGGGGAAGAAAGTACGTAGGTTGTATGACAATCTGGTTAGAAGGAGAACTGGGTCTTGAAAACAGTATTAGTAAAACACTTTACAGAAGGTAGAAAATCACATAAATTGTCTATATTAAAGAATAGCAGGAGAGGGGGTGCTGGTGCTGAGAGATGCGGGAGGTAGCTGATCAAACACTTCCTAATGAATCTCGCCAAGGCCCCCTTGGGCTTAACTTACAATTGCTATTTTAACTTTATATATCATTTAAGCTATTTATAAGAAGTATATATGGTTCTGCATGTATTATATGGTCATGTTTTAACAAAAAACATTTTTTTACAAACTTTTGCTTAGTCATAGTGGTTTGTTGCTTTGATAAATTTCTCATTTGTTGCTGTATACACGATGAGATCAACAGTCTTTTTATGAAGAAATATAGGATAAGTTTGAAATCTCATATTCAATCCAGCAACAAGTCCTATTATGTTTACCTATAAAATATTTACCAAATCAGAATACTTGTCATCCCTTTATAGTCCCTAGTCAAAGCCATAATTTTACGTGTCTTGGACAACAGCAATGTTGCTCTATGACTGACCTCCTTCCTTCCTCTTCTCTCTCAAAGAAGAGCCAGAAGGGTCTTTAAAAAATATAAATCGAATTGTGTTCCTCACTATTCAAGATTCCCCAGTGGATGCCCTTAACATTTAGATTACCATCTAAACTTCTAAGTTTGAACTCTACTATCCATCTTCTGAATTTCATCTCTTTCTCTCTTCCCTCTAGCTCACTACCCTTGCATCACGCAGGTTTTTATACCTGTTATCTTTGCCTGTTGTAGACTTTTCCTGGACATAGGCTTGGCTCATTTCTTTGCCTTCATTTAAGTCTTTTCTCAAGGGTCCCTTCAGAAGAGCAAATGCTCAGATTGCCCATCTAAAGTATCTCCCTTCACTCTGTTATATTTTTCTATATAATGTTTGTCATTACCTGAAATTATTTGGTTTTGTTTATTTGTAAATTATGTGTTATCTGTGTGCTTCATGGGGGAAGAAACCTTTAGAGCTGCAAACCAAGGCTCCTCATTTATTGTTGAATAAGTTAATAAACCAATGAAATGATATAAAATCATATTTGTTAGATGAAATAATATTTGTTACTATTATAGTGATGACTTTTATGATCTGCTAGAATGTTACATTTTATGCTTGTTACAAATATTAAAGGTCAGTGTGATAAATACTGTAATAATGGTAAGGTTTACAACATAAAGGGAGGGAATCTACCTGTAGAAAGAATAAGGAGCCTCACAGAAACCATGGTGTTGATGACAGAGTTGACATTGATAATGAAAACAGTTGTATAGGGGACATTTTCTAAGTGCCCGGCACTGTGCTAGGTGCCTTACCTACATTGTTTGACCTTCACAACAATTCTGCATAATAGGTAATGTTTACACCCGTCTCACATATGAGGAAACTGGTGTTTAAAAGGTTCTATATTTTCCCAATGAGCACTTGAAATGATCCAGGTTGAACATGAAATCCAGGTCTATCTGAGTCTGAAGTCTGTGCTTTTTACCTTTCAGATATATTTTAAAGTTATATCCTGTACTGGAATTATCCTAACATAAATATACAGTAGTTTCTTGAGAATAGCATGTTTTAGATTTAAACAAGTATCGCTCCTAAGTTCCACTCTGCAACCTTCTACTAACTAGGAAACAGATGCATAACTTATTGAGTGTGAATCTCAATTTTCTCATGCATAAAGCAGAGTAACTTGTCAAAGTCTTGTGAATATCACGTTAAATAATGCATGTAAATCACTTAACACAATGTTTACAACATAATGATCACTCCCTACAG
The DNA here is from genome assembly GCF_009764315.1 of Trachypithecus francoisi. Lineage (NCBI taxonomy): Eukaryota > Metazoa > Chordata > Mammalia > Primates > Cercopithecidae > Trachypithecus > Trachypithecus francoisi. The sequence goes on along the minus strand of NW_022681473.1, from coordinate 70,852,835 downwards.
ACTCTTTCACTCCCATCAACCCAGCCTGGAACTGTAGATCCAATTATGACAAGTTGTTCATTGGATGCTTACTAATACATTTGTCAATGAAGGCAGTTTTCTTCTCAGATTCCATGGACCTGCCAATAAGTACATTTCCTCAGTAATTTAAACATAGAAAAATAAATTTAAAAAAAATCTTTGTAAATTCAAGAGCACATAAAATAAGAGTATGTTTTCACTTTGCTTTGTTCTTTGGATTTTTAAATAAAATATGGTTCTAAAAACTACCTTAGCAATTTTAAATTCATTATTTGAAATGTGTTAGTGCTCATAAATTGCATCCTATTAAATGATGACATAGAAGTATGCATATTAATTATGTACAATATTTATTAGTTTTATATCATACTTATTTTTGTTGTTGTTTCAATGATCTGTTTTCTGATACAAAAGCAACATTGATACGTTAATAGAAACTCATCTGTCTCTTAGGAGAGAAAACCTTTTTTTTTTTTTTTTTTTTTTTTTTTGTGAGACGGAGTCTGGCTCTGTCGCCCAGGCTGGAGTGCAGTGGCCAGATCTCAGCTCACTGCAAGCTCCGCCTCCCGGGTTCATGCCATTCTCCTGCCTCAGCCTCCCGAGTAGCTGGGACTACAGGTGCCCGCCACCTTGCCTGGCTAGTTTTTTGTATTTTTTAGTAGAGACAGGGTTTCACCATGTTAACCAGGATGGTCTCGATCTCCTGACCTCGTGATCCACTCGTCTCGGCCTCCCAAAGTGCTGGATTACAGGCTTGAGCCACCATGCCCGGCCAGGGGAGAAAACCTTTAGTTGCCTTTGCTAATATCCATTTTCTCTTTATTTTTTAATTGCTGTTAGCTTTTCCATAGATGAGCATATGGTGCTTATATCACTTAGTAAGATAGTTATAACTATTATTGTTGAACTATATTTTATACATTCAAATTTGTTCATCCTTCTGCACTTTATGAAGTCACAAGATTAAAAGTATCAAGATTTTGCATGGTGAATTTTTTTTCACAATGTGAGTCTTTTTGTTGTTATTTATATCTGTGCTCTAACAGCCTGTTTCTTATTACAAAACTTTTTCTGTAATAAACCTGAAGTTTCAAGTATAATATAACATTTCTACCCTTACTTTTCTTTCATTATGTGCAACTTCCTGTTTTTATTTTTCCTTTTGGTAGTACCAATATTTGTGTTCTGATAAATTACATAATATCACTCTGATAACACCTGCCTTCTCTAAAGCAAAATGTTATGTAAACTTAGTTTTACCTTACTAATTCCTTTAAAATCTACCCATTGATGTTAATCACAGAAATTCTGAAATGATTAAAGTGAATATGTCATTACCTTGTTTATTTAATTATAGAGGCCACGAGTTCAGCAAGATTTTTGTGAAGTAAAGATACTATTTCAAACATATGGATCATCTGATGTTTGTTATTACTACTCAACTCTGCCATTGTATTGTGAAAGCAGCAATAGACAATACATAAATTGGCTAGGTGTGATGGCCCACACCTGTAATCCCAACACTTTGGGAGGATGACGTGGGAGAATTGCTTGATCTCAGGAGTTCAAGACCAACCTGGGTAAAATAGTAAGATCTTGTCTCCATCAAAAACCAGCAACAATCACAAAACCCTGACAATACATAAATGAATGTGTGTGACTTAGCTTAATGTAACTTTAAAATAAACAACAGAATTTGAATTTCATATTATATTAATGGGACAAAAATATTTTTCTTTTGATTTTTTTAATTATTTAGAAAGTTAGAAATAATTCTTAGATCGCAGGGTGTACAAAATAAATAAGCAAACTGGATTTAGTGCGTGGGCATTAGTGTGCTAACTTCTGATATGAGTCAACCTCTCTTTCAGATGTTTAGCAATATCATAGTGTTCTATTTATGTAAAGAATCTGCCATTATTGGTTTATATCAGAAATGGCATCATATCAAGGAAAAGCATAAATCAAGAAAGGGGAAGAATGTAGATGAAAGAGGATGAAAGAGATGGAGAACTAGTTAATACATTACAAAAAATTATTGAAAGTATTTGAAGAGAAGATAAATAGAAATAAATGTGTATTAAAAAGAGAATACTTATCTATAGTTGTTATATTTAGATTTTTAGATATTTTAGGTATTTAGGTTTTTAGACATTTATTTAGATTTTTATGTTATATTTTTAGATTTAAAAATCTACCTAAAATGATACTACAAATATAATGAAGTAAGTTGATACAAAACAGCCCTACTTCTATTCCAAGCAAATACATAATAATGTTGAATAACAATTAGTTAAAAAAAAATTTAAATGGAACTTTATGTTTAATATAACTACAAATTCCAAATAAGGACAATGACCACAGTCTAGTCCAAGATGGCCGAATAGGAACAGCTCCAGGCTGCAGCTCCCAGCGTGAGTGGCGCAGAAGACAGGTGATTTCTGCATTTCCAACTGAGGTATCGGGTTCATCTCACGGGGGCTTGTTGGACAGTGGGTGTGGCCCACAGAGCAGGACGGGGCATTGCCTCACCCAGGAAGCACAAGGGGTCAGGGAATTCTCTTTCCTAGCAAAGGGAAACCATGACAGATGGTACCTGGAAAATCAGGACATTCCCACCCTAATACTGCACTTTTCCAATGGCTTTAGCAAACAACACACCAAGAGATTATATCCCATGCCTGGCTCAGAGGGTCCCACGCCCACAGAACCTCAGTCACTACTAGCACAGGGCTCTGAGATCGAACTGCAAGGCAGCAGTGAGGCTGGGGGAGGGTCTTCTGCCATTGCTGAGGTTTGAGTAGGTAAACAAAGATGCCAGGAAGCTTGAACTGGGAGGAGCCCACTGCAGCTCAAGGAGACCTGCCTGTCTCTATAGACGCCACCTCTGGGGGCAGGGCATAGCTGAACAAAAGGCAGCAGAAACTTCTGCAGACTTAAACTTCCCTGTCTGACAGCTTTAAATAGAGTAATGGTTCTCCAAGCATGGAGTTTGAGATCTGATAACAGACAGACTGCCTGCTCAAGTGGGTCCCTGACCCACAAGTAGCCTAACTGGGAGACACCTCCCATTAGGGGCCAACTGACACCTCATACAGCTGGGTGCACCTCTGAGATGAAGATTCCAGAGGAAAGATCAGGCAGCAGCATTTGCCATTCTGCAATATTTTCTGTTCTGCAGCCTCTGCTGGTGATACCCAGGCAAACTCCAACAGACCTGCAGCTAAGGGTCCTGATTATTAGAAGGAAAACTGACAAATAGAAAGGACATCCACACCAAAACCCCATCTGTATGTCACCTTTATCAAAGACCAAAGGTAGGAGAAACCTGAAACCAGAACAGAAAAGCTGAAAATTCTAAAAATCTGAGCTCCTCTTCTCCTCCAAAGGAACGCAGCTCCTCGCCAGCAATGGAACACAGCTGGATGGAGAATGAGTTTGACAAGTTGAGGGAAGAAGGCTTCATACAATCGGTAATAACAAACTTCTCCGAGCTAAAGGAGTATGTTTGAACCCATTGCAAAGAAGCTAAAAACCTTGAAAAAAGATTAAATGAATGGCTAACTAGAATAAACAGTGTAGAGAAGTCCTTAAATGACCTGATGAAGCTGAAAACCATGGCACAAGAACTACATGACGCATGCACAAGCTTCAGTAACTGATTGGATCAAGCAGAAGAAAAGGTATCAGTGATTGAAGATCAAACGAATGAAATGAATCAAGAAGAGAAGTTTAGAGAAAAAACAGTAAAATGAAATGAACAAAGCCTCCAAGAAATATGGGACTATATGAAAAGACCAAATCAACATATGATTGGTGTACCTGAAAGTGACAGGGAGAATGGAACCAAGTTGGAAAACACTCTGTAGGATATTATCCAGGAAAACTCCCCAATTGAGCAAGGCAGGCCAACATTCAAATTCAGGAAATACAGAAAACGCCACAAAGATACTCCTTGAGAAGAGCAACTCTAAGACACATAATTGTCAGATTCACTAAAGTTGAAATAAAGGAAAAAATATTAAGGGCAGCCAGAGACAAAGGTCAGATTACAAAGGGAAGCCCATCAGACTAACAACAGATCTCTCAGCAGAAACTCTACAAGCCAGAAGAGAGTGGGGGCCAACATTCAACATTCTTAAATAAAAGAATTTTCAACACAGAATTTCATATCCAGCCAAACTAAGCTTCATAAGTGAAGGAGAAATAAAATTCTTTACACATAAGCAAATGCTTAGAGATTTTGTCACCACCAGGCCTGCCTTACAAGAACTCCTGAAGGAAGCACTAAACATGGAAAGGAACAACTGGTACCAGCCACTGCCAAAACATGCCAAATAGTAAAGACCATCAATGCTAGGAAGAAACTACGTCAACTAATGAGCAAAATAACCAGCTAACATCATAATGACAGGATCAAATTCACACATAACAATACTAACCTTAAATGTAAATAGGCTAAATGTCCCAATTAAAAGACACAGACTGGCAAATTGGATAAAGAGTCAAGACCCATCAGTGTGCTATATTCAGGAGACCCATCTCATGTGCAGAGACACACATAGGCTCAAAATAAAGGGATGGAGGAAGATCTACCAAGCAAATGGAAAACAAAGCAAACAAACAAAAAAAGCAGGGGTTGCAATACTAGTCACTGATAAAACAGACTTTAAATCAAGAAAGATCAAAAGAGATCAAAGAAGGCCATTACATAATGGTAAAGGGATCCATTCAACAAGAAGAGCTAACTATCCTAAATATATATGCAGCCAATACAGGAGCACCTAGATTCATAAAGGAAGTCCTTAGAGACCTACAAAGAGACTTAGACTCCCACACAATAGTAGTGGGAGACTTTAACACCCCACTGTCAACATTAGATCAACAAGACAGAAAGTTAACAAGGGTATCCAGGAATTGAACTCAACTCTGCATAAAGCGGACCTAATAGACATCTGCAGAACTGTTCACCCCAAATCAACACAATATACATTCTTCTCAGCACCACATCACACTTATTCCAAAACTGACCACATAGTTGGAAGTAAAACATTCCTCAGCAAATGTAAAAGAACAGAAATTATAACAAACTGTCTCTCAAACCACAGTGCAAACTAGAACTCAGGATTAAGAAACTCACTCAAAACCACTCAACTACCTGGAAGCTGAACAACCTGCTCAAAAGAAGACATTTATGCAGCCAACAGACACATGAAAAAATGCTCATCATCACTAGCTGTCAGAGAAATGCAAATCAAAATCTCCACAATGAGATACCATCTCACACCAGTTAGAATGGCGATCATTTAACAGTCAGGAAACAACAGGTGCTGGAAAAGATGTGGAGAAATAGGAACACTTTTACACTGTTGGTGGAACTGTAAACTAGTTCAACCATTGTGGAAGACAGTGTGGCAATTCCTCAAGGATCTAGAACTAGAAATACCATTTGACCCAGCCATCCCATTATTGGGCATATACCCAAAGGATGATAAATCATGCTGCTATAAAAACACATGCACACGTATGTTTATTGTGGCACTATTCACAATAGCAAAGACTTGGAACCAACCCAAATGTCCATGAATGATAGACTGGATTTAAAAAATGTGGCATATAAACACCATGGAATACTATGCAGCCATAAAAAAGGATGAGTTCATGTCCTTTGTAGGGACATGGATGAAGCTGCAAACCTTCATTCTGAGCAAACTATCGCAAGGGCAGAAAACCAAACACCACATGTTCTCACTCATAGGTGGGAATTGAACAATGAGAACAATTGGACATAGGAAGGGGAACATCACACACTGGGGCCTGCAGTGGGGAGCGGGGAGAGGGGAGGGAAAGCATTAGGAGATATACCTAGTATAAATGACAAGTTAGCGGGTGTGGCACACCAGCATGGCACATGTATACATATGTAACAAACCTGCACATTGTGCACATGTACCCTAGAACTTAAAGTGTAATAATAAAAATTTTTAAAAAAAGGACAGTAACCAGGGGCAGAGACATGAGTTGAATGTGAAGTAGAATCATTCATTTATTGATAAGAAATATACATAAGCCTTTTAAGAACTGAAACTAGGGATGCAAATCTCAGAATGCGTAACAAATCTTGGTAACAGGAAATGAAGTACCTGTGTGAAACCAAACAATATGTTTCAATGGACTAGAACTTGGCTAGTCCATATAACTGGATTTGTAAACTTCTCAGTGACTAAAGATACCTTCATGGGAACTTTCCGTTGTCCCAGAGTTTATCACCTAAGAGAAAAATATCACTATAATATGCATGCTCCACAAATGGTTATAATATTCATACTCTAATTGTTTTCATGGTGCATGAATAAAATTATCAAATGACCTCGCTGATGTAAGCCAGTCCTGGTCTGCCATAAAGCCGTGTTTACTTTCAGAAGTGTACTGCTTGCTTAATAAATTATTAAATCATTCTATTCATAGTCACTAGATAAAAAGTCAACATAAACAATGATCAGGAACTAACGAAGACTTCGGGCCCTGAACTGAGGCAAATCAAAAATTCTCCTTCAGTAATCCCGGGTAGAAAGTGTATATACATGTGTGCACAAACACATGACAATAGAAGATAATCTTCTGAAGATGAGACCACAGTAAAAAGTTACAAATACAACCCACAATGAGAGAGAATCAGTCAATTGTATAAAGAGGAGAATTTACAATGTAAGTAAAACTAATATACTGTAAATGGTAGTTGAAAGTACTCAAATAGCTAAAGAAAAAATAGAAACAAGCAAGAATAGAATAAAAAATCAGGAAATATGAAGAGTAATCAAGTAGAACTTTAAGATGAATAGTTTTTGAAAAAAAATATTAGCCTAAATTAATGATTTAAAGGATGGACCATATATAGATCTAGAAGTATTAACTGAAACAAATGTTAAAACTGAAGACATAGATCAGAATGTAATTCAGAGAAATAAAACAAAATGGAAAATGTGAATAAAATTATGGGGGTCTAACGATAATAATAAGTCCCTATATATTTTAATATAGAATACCTAAGAATTTCTCAAAATTCAAGAAGACATTATTCCTGATATAAAAGAATTACATTGAATTCTGAGAAGAATAAAAAACAAATTCACACCAAATGCCTCATAGTAAAAATGTGTAACACCAAAAAATAGAAAATTTTAACTATTAAGATTATTTCACAGTACTAATAGTAAGGAAATAGATTTGATAATAGGCTTCTCTTAAGCAGTAATATGTGGTACAAGACTATTGATTGATATACTCAAAGTACTGGAGGAAAATAATGGTCAACTTGCTTGTTACAATAGGGTATTATTCAATAATGTAGTACTTAAGGTCATTTTAAGACTAGAAAAGATTGACAGAATTAATTCATCTTTGACATTAAAAATATCCATTAACTGATTTCTTAAGGAAGAAAAATATTAAACCCAGAAGAAATGAGTTGAATTTTAAAAATTTGTTAGCAGAGATATTAGTAAATAATTATCTTCCTTAACTTAGAATTTCTATGTTTTTAACTTGAAGAACTTTGAATTTATGTTTCAAGTATCCTTCATTAAGTTATTGAGGGTTATAAGGTTATGAGTTATATAATGTAAAAAGGGAGTATCATTGTACTCTTGATCCAAAATGACTAGCTTTTATGTTTTGTTTTCTAAACATTATTGTCTTGGCCACTCTCTCAAGCACTTTTAAACACACGCACACACGCACGTATAACCGTTAAAGGTTGTGTGATACTAAGTGCAATAGCTTGGATTTAAATCCAGGTCCCATGAATTAAAAATAAAAAAGCTGTCCACTACTTTATGGAGTCTTAGTTGATTACATCGCAGCAGATGCCTATTCCCTATATTGTGCCCTACTCTGTGTAATATTACAACCTGTGACTAATGTACACCAATCATCCATAATTTCATATGTGAGAAGTAGAAAATGTAGATATATCCCTATGAAACATCATAAAGATATATTTGTGATGACCAATAAATATTCACTCACATATTTGTCTAGATAAATGCTAAGAACCTTTGTAATAATGGACATACCTGTACTGTCCAATGTGACAAGCACTAGCCACATATAGCTACTGAGCACATGAGCATTTGAAATGTAGTTAGTGCAATTGAGATATAAATTTTTAAGTTTATTTTATGTCAATTCTTACATTGATATTTAAATAGCTACATGTGGCTGGTGGCTTTTGTATTGAATCATGCTGGTCTATAGCAGTAGTTTAAAACTACTAAAAATGAGTAGATTTCTCGTGAGGCAAATTAGGAATAGTTTAGACATCCTAATTTAATAGCAAACATCTCCAATAGCCATTTAAAGTTTCTCCGGTTTTACATTGATTTGCTGTAACACATTTTTCTCTGTGAGTATACTTGCAATAGCTTTCTCCTATATTAAGAATGAATGTCATATAAGTTGGTAAACCTTGTTTTAAATCCAAAATCACATAAACTGGATAACACTGAACTATTTATTTAATTTATCTAAGCTTCAGTTTTCTCATTTTTGTAAGAAAAATAATAATAAGAAGAACAATCCCTTTGCTTCCTCGCAGAATAAGAGCAAAAAAATTGTTAGGAGAATTGGAGAAGTAATATGTATAAATGATATATCACAGTGATTTATTGCATAAATCTAAATACATTGGTGTCAAGAAGGGTTATCCTTAAATACAAGTGGTTATGGAGGTATTGGTAGATATCATAAAATGGCGGAACAAATAAAGAGTCCAGGTAAACAATAAGAAAATAAAATAATAACAAACATCCAAATGCATTTTGCTTTCATATAAAGAAATCATGGTGATAGAGAGTATGCTGATTAATTTTTCTAAGGTGTGTAAGAATCAGGTATGGTGATTATGTTAAGTGTAAAGAGCAGAAGAGAATGCAAAGTCTTGAAAAATGTAAAATCAAGTTGATATAATTATGGCATATAATTATTAATTATGTTAAATCATTTCTAGATAAAGCTATCTCACCTATGTCAACATAAATAAGCATTCTCTATTTATAACCAATACTTGAAGAATAATTTAAGCAAGTTTTTACTCAGATAGATTAATTAACATATTCTATATCTCTTATTAGATTTCTGTAACAAACTAGATTGAAATAATTAGTATTAGGTTGAGGCAATTAAAACTAGGTATTCCAATATTCCACTGTTATATACTATTTTTAGCCACCTATTTCACATCTCTTCCCAGTTTTTTTTTTTTTCACTTATTTCCCTCCACAATTGATTAGTTTTAATCAACAACACAAGTCTTGAATTTCTAAACACTTGGTAAGAGTAGATGGTTATAAACATTAAGATGAAAAATGTTTCAGAAAAATACATTTGTATGGTAGCATACTTCTGAAAAGGAGTTTTCCACTGGACAGATGCAAAAAAATTTATACTGGGCTCTTATTATACCTATATATTTCAATCTAAAATGCAAATTTCATAATAATTCTTTCTCAGACTGTCTCTCACTCAGCAGATTGCTCTAGAGAGGCCCTTCTGAAAAGTCAGAGTTGGCATGCAAAGTAAAAAACCATTTGCCATCCCTACCATCTGCTCTTCTTTGACATGGAATGCTTGCCAAAGTATTAGAACTACAAATTACCAATAAGCTTCCAAAATAAATAATTCAAATATAGACTATTAGAGCTTAAAAGAATCTTCATTCAATTCCCTTACATTATCATGAAACTTGAAGTCTAGAGAGGTAAAATAATTTATCTAAAGTCTTGTAACTTAATGTGATTAGCCCATTGAAACTCCCCACGTTTATGCCTGTTTAAGTGACTATTTCTCTAATGAACTTAATACAAGGTTTGTAAGTTAGTTTGGTGCAAAAGCAATTGTGGTTTTTGCCACTGAAAGTAACGGCACCACTCTCCTGTTTGTTCTATCTGGTAAATTTATCTTTACAGATCAAGTCACATGGCATTTTCTCCTAAAAAAAGTATTTTCTGTCTTCTCCAAGCACACTTAGTTATTGCATTCTGTTCCTCCAGAATGTTTTGTCCCCAACTTTATTTTGTTCAACATATCATATTATATTATAATTGCTACAATTATATACTTAACATTTTCTAGCTTCTTCAAAATATTATATATAGCTGAGGACAAAGGTTTTGAGAATCATTAGAGCTCTTCATAGATATTCTGGCCCCCTCCTCCCCAGCACATGGTACAATTGCACTTCTCTACCCCTTTTCAAATTAGGTGTAGCATTGTGATCTGTGCTGTTTATATACTGAGACTTTAAGAACCAGAGGTTGGTGTGTCATATTCCTTTCCTCTGCCACACAGATTGTGGAAAAAACAAGTAAAAATGTTAACTGTGCTCACTACCAGGGAGACAGGATCTCTACTCCAAACCCCAGCATCACACAATATTCTCATGTAATAAATCTGCACATCTACCCCTGTATCTAAAATATAAGTTGAAATGTAAATATATATATGTATCAACAGAGATTTCTAAGTTACTATAATGAACACAACACACCCCCGCTCACCCAAATGAGTCATGCTGTTTTATAGAGAGGTAAAATTTTAAGCCACAAGAATTTGGGGTCTTAAAAGCAGCAAAATCTAACCTATTCTCACTAATGCATTGCTGGTGTCTTGCACATTCTTATATCCCAGTACCTCAGTCTTTGGTCTGTAATTATAATTTCTGAATTGATGTCAACTTGCAGTAATTTAATTATTTTACATACTGTCCAGTGAAACATATTTGCATGATATTTAACAAGTAATAGTTTCCTAATAACGTCTCATCTAAGGCAACTGTCTATAAGCAAGATTTTAGTATACCCAAAATGTGAGTATTTTCCAAAAGATTTTTGTAATAGGAGGAAGCTAGCTGATCTGCTGTATCGAACTCTGGCCTAGAAGCTGAAAACCTGAATTTTAGTCTGTTCTGTTTGTTTAATTACTAGCTTCAGTACCTTGTAGGAATTATTTAAAATCTGCTTTTTTTCCAAATCTTAACTGAAGAAAAAATCAAACCTGCCTGTATCACAGACTTGTTAGAAAAAAATGAGGTAAGAAATGTTAATGGATTTTTGTAAACCAAAAGAAGCTATGTAAATGTGAGCCCGTAGTATTGTAGTTCCAGGAAATTCCTAACTAAATATTTTCAGCATGTAGGGTGACAGGAACTTTCAATTAATAAAAAGAATGGACTTTCTATCCAATGCAATAAAATGAGAAAATTTTGAATTTATGAATGCTAAAGTTAAAAGAAATGATAACTTTTGTGATTTCTTCCTGAAATGGCCAAGAAATTTAACTAGGAGGTTTTAAGAAACAAGAAGAAAAGATGTGTCTGGTGGGGTATCCACTTCTCAGCTCCAAATATGCATCACAGCTCCTCCATGAAACAACTCGTTTGTGTGGAACAGCAAAATATTTCTCTCCTTTTGATGTTGGCTAAAAAAGAACATAAAACATTTCAATACAACTTTCCCAATGTTTCTGAAAAAAAAAATTACTGTCAACCAGAAGATTACAAAAGAAAGATTATATATGAACAACAGTTTTCCTTTATGTGGTAACTTGTTATTGCTTGTATCAATATGAACCAAAAAAATGCTATTAGTTTTAAAAATTCATAAAATATGACTAAACCTGTGAAATATTCAGTGTCAATGCCAATAAAAACTCTAAAATATTATTGAAAGACTCAATGAAGAGATATATTTAACATACTTTAACTGGGAAACTTGACACAAAGAGACTTCACATTTACATTATCAATTAAAACTTGAATGCAGTACAAAAATACTAATACCATTTTAGTTTTCAAAGTGCAATTGGAAAATTGTTTTAAACTGTATTGAAAAGAAACATTTTATTAACGCATTACCAGCTTTAAAACATTTAGGAGTATATTACCAGTAATGACCAGACAGAAAATATATGATAAAAGCATAATTTCTAATAAGAACCCAGTCTATTAAACTTACTAGCTTACCATTTGTGAAAAATAATACATAAAGACAGATTTCTGTGTTGTACCATAAGCTTTGATTAAAAGGCTAAATGAAAATGGAATCAATACAAGTTCCAAAAGAAAATGTATTATTGAGTATTTACCTTGTCTTAGAATGTTTGAGAACTTTATAAACTTGAATCTGAAGGATAAAGGATTTATGACTATAGTTAAATAAAAATGTACACTTCCTGCATGGATGTAAAATAATATACACAATAAAAGTTTTAAAATGATATGTAAGAAAAACAAGTTGTTACCTTGAATATATAAACATATTTTGTAACTCAATAAAAACAATGATGAAAAGCTCTTCATTAAACGGGGTAAAAGACAGTAACTGGTATTCGTGAAAAAACACTTAGGAATGATCAATAAACCTAGATAAACATGTTAAGGTACCAAGGATTGTGAATTAAAATAGCCAAAAGATAACAATTTTATATCTATCATGCTAGAAAAGACTAAATAATTATGAGCCAATTCCCAAAAGATGTAAAGAAATGAATACTTTTTCACCTTGTTAATAGGCATATACATTAGTAAAATTTTTGGAGAGTGAGTTTTCCATTATATATCAAAAGGCATAAAATATAGCATCATTAATTTTAAAATTCCAAAGAAATCAGAGTGTACAAAATGTCCAAAATGATCTGTAAGATGTTTATTGCAATGTGAGAACGATGGCAATACTCACTGGACTCTTGTGATTTGCTGTAAATTAGCTCATTTAATCCACCATACAACCTTCGAAGTAGGTACCATTATTGTTCTCATTTTTTTAAGTGAGAAAAACTGAGAGACAGGGAAGTCAAAAAACCTGCTAAAGGTTTCACTTTGGTTGTAATGGCAAAACAAAATATTAGAGCCTAAGTATCTAATAATAATGAATTGGCTTATTATACTCCTGCAATAATAACAGTATTCATGTAATCTTTAAAATGATATTTTAGAATACTTAATGACATGGAAAAATGTTCATGGTACATTATTAACTGAAATAAGTTGTTTCCCAATAGAATAAACTTTACTATTTCATAAAATAAACAACAGAGTTACACATGTGCTTAGTACAAATGCTAGAATCAAATGTGAACTGTGATTATTTCTGAGTGGTGTGACTCTGTGACAGTTTTCATTCTCACCTTATGGCTTCTCTTTGTTTTTCAATATTTACAGTGAACATTAATTTTTGTAATGAAAAACCTGTTATAAACGGGACATATTTTGATAATATGAATATAAGAATGAGATGGAGGGACTCCTCATTGTTACTGTGTGTATAGCCCAGTACAAGGGAATAGAAACAAAGGAAGAACTTTCCCTGAGTGTAAGTGTAGTCTATGTTTAATTACCACTCCAGAATTCTTCAATAAAAGAAAACATTTCTCTTTAACCTCTGGCATGGAGGATTAATTGGACTGAAAACAGATACATTAATAAACACGGGAATGATAATATCAGTTGTTTCTGGGCCTTTTCACCTCACCCCATTCTCCTTCTTGGATCTCATTAATTATGTATCATTCAGATATCACTTCATAAGTCTTCAGGATTCCAACTACATCTCATAAGCCCATTGTAAATAGAAGATTGGTACCTGAGGAAATAGTTTCAAATCAGCACCCACTAAATTCAAAGTAATGGGTTAATTTCTACATAGACTCCTAACAATTTTTAGAGAAAGTAGTAGGAGAGAAACGATATAACGTTATGGGAGATTACTTAACCATAGTTTTATTTAAAAATATATATAAACATAGGAGAGGCTCCAAGAGTAGTAGGTGATGTACAGTGATCTAGTTGATTGTTGATTATTTCAGAATACAGAGTCGTCTCTGTGACTGGAGTGCTGTTATAAAACTCCATGATTTAAGAGGGATCTCAATTAATTTTTAAATGCTGCACAGGTTTTTAACAGATTAAAGCAAGTGTCAACAGTAGCCACAATCTAGTGAGAAGTTCACCAGATTTAAAGGCAGAAAAGACGGGTGCAAATCATTCTGTTGCTGCCCAAATGGATGCGTATATTCAAATAAAATACTTTGCTTGAGGTTCAGTTCCTGTGTTTATAGAATAGAAAAATAACTGTACCTATGTCACAAAGTTGTTGGAAAACAGTGAGTGAGAGGCAGAGAAATAAAAAATAAAACTTCAGAAGTGTTTGGTGGCCAGAATATGTAGATAATAATGGATTGAGAATATGAATTATATCTTATCAAGAGAATGGCATTCTCTAGTAAATTTTAATTTCCGTTTTCTGTGGAAATGAGTGTTAGCAGATGCTTCTTCATGACACGTATTTATTGATTGCCAACTATAGGCTAAGTACTATATTGAGTGATGGACAGAAGGACCAAATATGTATTTGATGGTGTTTCTGCTCTCAAGTAGCTTCCAGGTTAGTGGAATAAAAATAATTAAGTTCAGTGGCTGTTCACAGTGCAGTGGACATACACCAAGCTAACTATTTCCTCTATCCTGAGACAAGAAGATAGTTTCCTCCCCATCTGAGTTTTAATGCATAAGTATACTTAAAACAGGTGGAAAAAGGAAAGAACAGTTCTTATATGAGCAAGAGAGAGAAAGTTGTTGATGGGAACCACATAAGACATCAGGAATGATAAGGTGCTAGGTGTAGATTGTATAGCTTGCCATGAGAGTAAGTTTGGTGTCAGCAACTGGGGATGGCTTTGGAATGATTAGTTGGAAACAATATGTTATATAAAACATAGTAATTGGAATTGGACTTTATTCTGTATGTAACGGAACCTTTTGAAATCATGATGCAGAAAATTTTAAAAATCCGATTGTAAATGAGACAACCAATTGGAGCATAGACTAAATGCAGATCGAGACAGAAGCAAGCACAAATATGGCAAAGTACTTGCAGATGCACCTATGTATCTGCAAACTTGTTCAATCATATATGTTTTCAGTCATATGTAGAATTTTCAATTGAACATGAAAGGCATGTGTCATCATTCATTTTGAGGTAGTTAAAAAATATAGCCAGCTTTCTATCATAGACTGAGGCTTTGGGGATAACAAGATTCAAGTGGATAATAAGGAGATAAATTTTTCTGAGTATATTTTAATAGAAAAGACAAAAACATCATATGATAAAAAGAATATAAGCTTGAAGGTTTGTCAGAGGTGTAAATCCAAGTTTTGTGACTGATGAGCTGAGTAAGTTTTGGGAATGTATTAAATGTTGAGCCTCAATTTACTTATTTGAAAGATAGGTATAACACTCATTTCTCAATAGGGCTGAGATGAGTATCAAGTATGATCTGGATATGAGAAACTAGATCAGTGTACACCCAGTAAATGTGAGTCTTCTTCATCTAGTATGGCAGCCTGGGCATTGCAAAGAGTAAGGCTTCATAGCTTGTGTTTTAAAATTCTGATGCCATGCATTTCAACTTTGTTCATTGGTCCAGAATAATTTTATAGTCATCTCCCTTTTCTTAGGGTCAGACTTATGAAGAATGATGTAATAGAAAGAAATTAGTATGTAATGCAAAATTGGTAATGAGAAGAAGTATCCTTTATATCCCTAAGCCTTGGCCAGAAATCTCATGTTTTGTTTAGCTTTTATTGTTGTTGTTGTTGTTGTTTGCTTGTTTTTTGAGACAGAGTCTCACTCTGTCACCCAGGCTGAATGCAGTGGCACCATCTTGGCTCACTGTAATCTCCACATCCCGGGTTCAAGCAATTCTCCTGCCTCAGCCTCCCGAGTATCTGGAATTACAGGTGCCCACCACCACACCCAGTTAATTTTTTTAATATATTTTTATTAGAGATGGGTTTTCATCATGTTGGCCAGGCTGCTATTGAACTCCTAACCTCAAGTGATCCACTCACCTCAGCCTCCCAAAATGCTAGGATTACGGGCGTGAGCCACTGTGTCCAGCCAAATCTCATGTGCTTTAACTATCACAAGAACAAAAAACCAAACACTGCATGTTCTCACTCATAAGTGGGAGTTGAACAATGAGAACATATGGACATAGAGAGGGTAACATGACATACTGGGACCAGTCGGAGTGTGGAGGGCTAGGGGAGGGATAATATTAGGGGAAATACCTAATGTAGGTGATGAGTTAATGTGTGCAGCAAACCACCATGGCACATGTATACCTAGGTAACAAAACTGCACTTTCTGCACATGTACCCCAGAATTTAAAGTATAATAAAAAGAAGAAAAAAAAAGATCTTGGGAAAAAGATTGGACTTCATTTTAGGTTGCTTGAGAAGCCAAAAAGAGCCAACAGGCGAAACTAGTGCAGTGGTACATGTTAGTTTAATATTTCAAACAAATTTTCAACTAATAAGAGTTACACCACCAGGGAATGTTCTGTCATAGGGGGGAGTTAGCTTTTTGTTACTGAGGATAACTGATCCTTCAGATGAATACCTCTGAGAGATATTGTAGGAGGAATTTCAACGTTCATTAAGATGCCAAGAAAGCACCTTATACCCTTCCAGATTCCTCCATATTTATCCATATTCCCCTCCATTTATTGCTCCATTTTTCATAGTAAATCTCTTTGAAATAGTTTTCTATATTCAGTATCTCTCACTTCTCAAGTCCAATTTTATTCTCAATCCACTCCAGTTTGGATTCCATTCTCAACACTTCACTGAGATTTCTCCTGCCATGTTGCCAATTCAAATGTGTCCTTCTCTAGTGTTACCTTAGTTGACCTAGAGGACACTCCCTCCTTCTTGAACCACTTTCTAAAAGCACTATATTATACTAGAATTGAATAATTAAGTAAATGGGTGATAGATACTGAAACTCAGAGACCACACTTTCAGAATGGGAGCTTACAAATAAGCAAGGGGAGAAGGATGAAAAGCCTCATAAGTATATGGATCAGTGTGAACTCATATTTAGTTTAATATAGACATGGATGAAAACATATAGAAACATAAACATTTATAGAAGTATGTATACATACTGCATGGGTGGTTTACACACATATAGTCTTTTGCTCTATAAGATGAGAGGGCCTAGAAGTAACCACACTCTAGTGGCAATGAGCATACCTAGTATCTAGATGATGGTTTCTAACACTCTTCTCCAGTGAAACAAACTGAGGCTGCTTAGAGAAATGGCTCATTCTGGAATTGGGACAGGAAATTTTAAAGATGAGCCTGGAGCATCTTGTGGTACCAGAAAATTAGGAGGTTCTCAAAAATCACAAGGAGAGAGTATATAAAAGGGACACAGGATCCAAATGAAAGAGCTCCTAATGTCCAAACCTAGAAAAATATAAAAGGAAAAACCATTACTGAATTATAACCCAAAGTACAAAATAAAACATCATAAGATCATATCAGTATAAATAGGTAATTGAATAAAGACATGAGGGAGAATAGACAAATCTCCCTTGCAGAAGAATGTCAAGTAATTTAGATAGATACACCATCCTCAAGGAGGTGGAGCATAATCTCCCATTCGCTGAGTGATCTTTGTGCATAGTGGTGTCCTTCCAAAGAAGAACTTTACAGTGGAGAATCCTGAAAAACACTACCCAGACAGGTGATCAATATTAACATCATAAGTCATGTTGATAACATATACCCTTGATAAGAATGGCACTTTACCTCTGTGATCTTCCTTCCTAAAACCCATAAGCACAATGTAATCATGAGAAATATATCAGACAAATCCCAGTTGAGGACATTCTACAAAATGCCTGACTAGTACTTCTGAAAACTGTCAAAATCATCAAAAACAAGGAAAGTCGGAGAGACTGTCGCAGCCAAAAGAAGCCTAAGGAGGCCTTATCTCTGAATTTAATATAATATCCTGGAAGTGATTCTGAAACATGCAAAAAGAAAAAAAAAAAAAAAAAGACGCTTGGTGAAAACCAAGAAAATCTGAATAAAACATGGACTGCAGTTAATAATAAAGTATCAATAGTGGCTCATTAACTGTGACAAGTATACCATATTAATGTAAGATGGTAATAGAAAACTAAGTGTGGGTTATGAAAACTCTGTATCCTATCTTCACAAATTGTCTGTAAACTAAAATAGAATGCTTATTAAAAACAAAACTAAGAGACCTTGTTTCTACTGACCTCCCTAGTTCTATCTCTTCCTCTTCCAAATCATCCATTCATGCTTCTTCCACACTGGCCTCTTCTCTTTCCCGAACACGTCAAGGTCTTTCTCAGCCTTAGACTTCTTCAAAAGCCGCATTCTATGCCTGGGATACCGTTTACCTTCATTATCACTTGACTGATTCCTTCTCATTATTCAGAGCTCAGTTTACATCCCATCACCAAGAAAGGACTCCCGTAGCAGGGACAGAGATGTGCTTCAGTATTCCAGTTTATTCCCCACCTTTTCCAGGTCCTTCAAGTTAACCAGGGCAAATGACAACTTCTAGCCAAAAAAGGTGAGTGGGAATGGTCTGTCTTACTTCGAGTCTGAAGCGATATAATTGCCTGTCTGCAGTTGGTCCCTTTCTTCCCCTGACATGACAAACCATGAGGCTGCTTTTCTTCCAGACACTGGACATACAAAATGAAGGAGACTCAGATTGCCTGCATCCCTGATTCTTGTGGGGATAGGTCCTGTGAGGTACACATAGACCTTTCGTGTTATGTGACTGGAATTTTGTTACTGTAACATCCCGTAAACCACTCTCTTGATGAGTGCAGCTTTGCTGACCACCCACTCAAAACTAGCCCCATTCACTTTTGATCATATCAGCATTTAAAAAGTTATCTGAATATACTTTTTAATATCTTATGTTTTTAAATTTTTTATTAAAAATATTTTCCCCCTTTGCATACCACTTTCAATTAAAATATACATTCAGTGAGGACTGTGCAGCTTGTCTGTCTTGTTCACCACTAAAAAAATACTTAGGAAAGTGCCTAGCACATAATAGACAATACAAAATACATATTAAAAGGAAGATTAATACTGTATCCTTCAAACCAGATGCTCCACTGTGCTAGTAGCAAAGAAGAGGTAAAGGAATTAACTTTTTAGAGTAGATTTCTGAAGCCCATAGATAGTGATTCAGCAACTTGAAAGTGTGGAAGGAATTAGTTTAAATGCCAGCATCAATGAAGGTACAAGGGGTGATAGCAGCCGTACTCAGCCAGGAACATTGACTAAATGTCTCCACTCTGTGCTGCTATCATTTGCTCAAGGCGACTTACTGCTGGAAACTAACACACCCAGAAGCTCCTCCCTTGTGTTCATGGGTCTCCTA
This sequence comes from Trachypithecus francoisi, assembly GCF_009764315.1. NCBI lineage: Eukaryota > Metazoa > Chordata > Mammalia > Primates > Cercopithecidae > Trachypithecus > Trachypithecus francoisi. The sequence goes on along the minus strand of NW_022681473.1, from coordinate 70,833,534 downwards.
AGACTACCTCCAACTTTGAACAAATCACATTATGTTGCAAATGATAATATGTGCCTCTGCTTCTGCTCTATAGGGAAAATGTTCCTTGAGGTCAGAGATATATTTTATCTCTAATCCCACTGTGGTGCATATGTCCACAGGTCACCGAATACAGAAGTAATTTGAGACTCTCCCTGTCAATAATATATCAATCTAGCATTATGTTTTCCTCCTTCCCCTTGCACTTAATCCAGTGTCTGAAACATTAGAAGGGATCAGGAAATATTAACATGAAGAAATGAATGGATATATGCAGCATCAGCATTGGTATTAAATGGCAGGAGGTGACATAGCCACTGACTTGCCATTGCTTCTGATATAGGAAAGAAAAGCAAATCATACATGTAGTCAGAAGATATCTGAACATAGTTGATGCTTAATACACCATTTAATTAGCTTTAGGTGAATATAATAAAAGCCAGATAGATAAGTGTATTAAGTAACCAAAATGAGTAATCAATAAAAAAATCAAAGCAAATTTTCTGCAAACTGTACATTTTGGGCAGGGTATATCATAGAAAGGGCTAGGGGCTGAGGGAACAATTTGTGAAGAAAATATTCGAAACCTGAGATTCATCGTACCTATCCATACTATCTGGGTTGAACATCACTGCATCAATTTTTAATTCTTCCATAAGGATAGCATGTTCCCACCCTGGCTCTTGTTTGGATATTAGCACAAGACCGAATTAAGAGCAAGACATTATTATCCTCATTACACAGAAAAGAAAACTGAGGCACCAAGAGGCTTTATTACCCTGGGGTTTGAGAAGTTACCCCATGTGCATTTTACTATATTGAAGCATCTTTTGAGTGCAGGCCTGTACTGGCTATCAAAACCCACAGTTCCAGACTTATTCTTTTTCCTCTTTGTTCCTGCCACCAGGCACTCCACCTCACTAAAAATGTCATAGATTTCCTGAAAGGAGGCAACTACATTAAGGTGGCCTTTCTATTAGCTTGACTATTAAAAGTGCCATTTCTGTGTTTATCCTGGGGTTTTGGAAGGCTCAAAGGGAAGCCGTCTTCATTTTATTCTAAGGAAGTCTCAGAGTCAGCACTTCAGGGCTCACAATACTGTATTTTAATGGAGAAGGGCCTAGAGAGCATTATCCAGAAGTTACTAAATGTCAGGACCATGGAGGCAGGCTTTATGGATTTCTTTAAAGAGCTTCATTAACTTGACTAATTGGAAAGTAGAGATTTGCAGACTTGTCTGCTTGTAAGGGTGAGAAGACAGAGTCAATAGGATGTGTGCAGGACATGAGGTACTGTGATAAACCACTAAGCATTCCCGACAAGAGAACAGTACTTTTGCATTTGGTCCACCGTAAACAAGGGTGAAAATGGAGGCAGCAACTTTTCAGCAGGAAAAGCCACAAATTTGGAGTCACCCTAAACTGGATAAGAATCCTGACTCTGCCAATTATTAGCCTTGAGAATATAAAACAACTACTTACATTTGCTGAGCCTAACTTTAGCCTAATTTTAATGAAGTCTGGGTAGAGATGGTAGAGTGAAAGCACTTTTACCTTTGTTCCTAAAGTGAAAATGAAAGATGTGTTAAATAGTACAAAGCCACAGAGGAAATAAGATAAAGAGAGGAGATAAAAGCAATAAGTATTGAGAGCTGAGAAATTGACAGGCAACAGACCTAGGAAAGGCAATCCTAAACTGGTGGTGAGAAAATCTGAAAAGCAATTGAATATGTAATGCATATTAAACCCTTTCCAACAACAACAAACAGTATAGGAATTTGCTATTAGGTGCTTTTTGGGAACGGAAAATGGTTAAAAAAAAAAAAAAAAGGACTTCTTAACTATCAATATGAGAAGCAGTTACATCCTGATGTAACTTCCCACACTCTGTCTTACAACTAAAAGAAGACTAAAGCAGGGGCTTTTTGGACAGAAGTCAACAGCCTTAGCTATTGGAGGTGTACCATGCTGAAAATAAAGGGATTAAGGGTGTGTTTACACAAAGAAGTGTTGAGACATGCAGCCCTTTTCTCTCAAGTAACTTCCAGGTATGCTCCAGGAAAGAATTTGGAAATTCCCTCTCAGGGGAAGTTGACTTATCCATAAGGAAAGTCATAAAGTAAGGAAACTAGGTAAATAACTTTATAAGTTATAACCTACAAGTCACACACATTGGCTTAAAACTTCCAAATACATTTTAATTTCAAACTCTTAAACAGATAAACCAAAAGTCACAAGCAACAAAAGAATCAAGAACAAAGAGAAAGCAAAAATGCTTCCAAATAAATTAAAATTATGAAAAATATTTAAAAGGTAAAAATGTCTATCAGTAGCTTCAGAGGACTAAGAGAAGATATTGAGTCTATTAAACAATAGGATGCAATAAAAAGTTACATTTAGGAAACACAGAACTCAATAACTATATGTAGGCCTTTTATATTTATATAAATCATGATGATTTTTGTTTCATATAATGGCATACATCTTTATGGATATAGATATAAACACATTATATTATAATTTCTAAAGTCAAAATTCAACTAAAGAGTTCAAATATAAATTTGGAAAACAAATCTCTGAAAGTAGAACACAAAATAAAGGGAAGGAAAAGTAAAATGAAGATGTGTGAAAATTAGAAGACAGTTGCATCAAATATTAGGAGTTTCAGAACACCACAACCAGAAAAATTAAGATGAAAAGAAATGGGAGATGGGATTTTTAATAGGTTTCTTTAAGATTTTTTTTTATTTCAGAAAAATATTTGCTTTTTGATTAAAAGGGATCACTAAATGTCCAGGAAAACAAATGAAAATACATCTACATGGTACAATAAACATCACGTTGTTGCTTTCTCCTTCTGGTCCAAGCTGTATTTTATGATGCCTAAGTTACTACAATAGTTAAACAAACGTTTCTGCTCTTGACCACCTTTATTCATGTCTGTATACTAACATCCAGAGTAATAATTTTTTTTTCTCTGTACCTGTGTTTTTATGCTGGGTCCAGCACCTACTGTACACCTTTAGTCAGCCTACTTAACCTCCCTTTGCCTTGGTTTCTTTCTCTATGAAGTAGAATTATAATTAGTACCTACCTTGCAGGGCTATATGAAGATTAAGTCATTTATGATAAAGCATTTAGAATTGTCCCTGGCAAATAGCAAATTCTTGTTGCTACTATTATCATTGTCATCATCCTTCATGATCTAGTTAGACTATTTTCTAAGCGAAGCCTTTCCTGACCATCACACCCCAACATTATTTTTTTCTTTTGCCCAAGATTGTAACTAGCACAAATCTGTACAATCCCTGAAAAATCTGTATTAAAAATAGTTCATTCCTTGCTCCTTTGTAAAATCATGATTTCATTGATGCCAAGGGCCTTCATCTCTGCATTCCCAGGACCTGATACAGTAAGTGTTACACAGTATTAAGTACATGTTTAATGGATTTTTATTTGACTATTTTTATTTAGCATTTGTTACTGAATGACACACATATTAGGGCATTAGTGTTCCTCAAGACCAAATGACAGAGGACAAATGAATCACTATGTACTGTTATCTATGTTAAAAGGAAAAAATCTATTAACTCTATGTTCATATATTGCTTTTATCTCCCAATGATCTTTTTTATCTTAGGGCAAAAATTCAATCTGAGCTATATTTTCCAAACTTTTAAAATGTTTGCAGTGATTTTTTGTTACATCATGGCCGCAAATATGTCTTCATATCTGCAGCCTATATTACAGTTGTTTGTGATATGTTTGTCACAGAGAAAGTACCTTCTAAAAGTTGTTGAAGGAATGAACAACTGAATGAATGAAAGTATGAATGAATGCTGTTCTCTAACTAGAGATCAACTCCTGCGTGAAGACAACAGAGACTCAGTTCTCTGAAGAACCTGGAGCAATTCTGAAATCTCCTATCTCCCTCCCATAACCATTTTCACGGTATGTATAGGTTACTGCATTTTCAGACCTGCAAGTCAAATGGCAGTGCTTCCTTTATCCTGTTTGGTACTCATGCTAACTAGTTGGGTAGGGGCTGGGGTAAGGAATAAAGAGCTTAGAAAATAGGTGAAGTAACTTCTGGGCACAGGATGGAAATATAGTTCAAAGTGACTTTCACCTACAATGACAATTATAGATTGAACTAGAATATAGTAGTAGTTCTTATTGAATGTGAAAAGGAATTAATATTTTACTTCCCAAATGAAGATGTGAAAAGTAGGCAAATGTGAAAATATGTAAAAAGAGGCAGAAATTAACGCATCTTATAAAAATTATATCTTGCATTTTAAATATACTAATATGTGTTCATCAACTTGATACTCAAATCAGCTTTGGGAGGCAGAATGATACTAACCTAAATTTTTAGATGAGGTGATTGAGGTTTCAATTTTTAAGTCCTAAAAGTTTAGTATGTATTAGAAAAATTTCTCTGAAAAATGTATATCTATCTCAGATTAGGTAGAGTTGACTAACCACATTTTCACCAGCTGCCCTCATATTAATGCCAAATGTTTCATATACTGTCTTTATAAGGTAGAATATTCTGGATAGAAGTTTCAAGGATTTGGGCTTCCCCAACTATCTCTAATTCCTATAATCATAATTTTAAAATTCTCTGACATGTAATGCAAGGTGTAATTTCAGATTCTCATGCTCTCTCTCTGGCTTTTCATCTGTAAGCTGTTGGATAACCTTCACCAGCAGCTCTGCCATTAACATTTCCATTAACCTTCATCAGTTCCTCTTTCAAAGACGGATTGCTTTTCACTTCACCTACGTCTGTCTTCGTCTGAATAACCTTTATTGCACTTCGTATGCAACCTTTGGGAATTCGTTTTTCGAAGATACTAGTTTGTTGCAACTTTGGAGAAACAAGGAAATCCCCCCAACAGGGATGTCTGACACACAAGCGTGAGCGGAGAAAATCACCACCTCTGTGTTCATGGCTGGTGGCTCCTTACATTACTGTGATTGGAGCACTATGCCTGTATCCAAATGTATTTCCGGTGCCATAATATGGTCTATAACCTTATAAAGTTGTATGACATAATAAATAGTGCTTTATAATTTATAATAGTGCTTTATAATTCTTCATAAGCATGCTTATCTCTCTTATAAATAGTTCTTCAACAAATTTAAAGCTTCTCAGTAACAGAAAGTATAGTTGCTGTTCAAATAAATATTTAGCAGTTGGATGACTGCATCTCCCAAGAAAGACTCAAAATTCATGTTCATTTTTGAAGAGCTCTAGAAGTCCTTCAGTCTAGAAATTTTTACTTTCAGTTATTTTCCACTTTATTCTTCATGTCTCTTCCTTTTCTAATGAAAAATGTTAAACATTCAGAAAAGTCGAAAGAATTTTATAAAGAATCCCCATATAACCACCATCTAGATTATACCAATAACATTTTATCTTAGTTGGTTTATTATATATCTTCCCAAACTTTTAGCTACCCATCATTCCATGGCCTTCTTTCTTCTTTTATATTTCAAGTAAGTTTCAGGCATACATACGTATATTCCCAAATACCATGCATGCAATTCAACATTTGCTTAGGATTTTTTTTTTTCCTCCTTTGAGGTGTATTTTACATGTAAGGAAATGAACAACTTTGAAGTGTGCATTCAATGAGTTAGACTTGCATAGGTCTATATAACCCAATCCTCTGTCAAGAAACAGAACATCACTCTAAAGAGTCATTGTTGTCTCTTCACAAACGTTCCATCCCTACTCCATCAGAGGTGATTGCTGACGTGATATTTTTTCCATCAGTTTTGCCTGTTCTAGGATTTTTATAGTAGTGTTTATGTTTTACGTATTTAAGGATTTTTATTTTGGCCACAATATTTTTTAAGATTTATCCATATAGTTGTTTTCATTGAATTGTTTAATAAACTTCAAGTGCCTTACCTGGATTTTCTAAGCCTAGAATATACATTTGACCTTATCCATCCCTTACACCTAAGCTCTTTTCCTCTCCCCATTGGTTCACCATGCTTCAGCCACATTGATCTTCTCATGCCCCTAGAAGACTCAGGCTTTTTTTCCCTCAGGTTGCTTTCTCTTGTTGTTGCTGTCCCATCCATCTCAAACAAGCTTCACTTGGTTTCACATATGACCACTTCCTTTACAGTCTTTGGGCCTTGGTTCATCTGTCATCTCAGAAACCTCTTGCCTACCACCTCATCTGAAGTAGCCCACAGTCCTTGGTTATTTGCTGCCAAAGCACTTTATTTATGCACTCTTATCACAAGCTGTAATTAATTTTGTTTGTTGGCTTTCTAATCTTTTGTCTCTTACATGAGCATGCAAGCTCTATAAGATCAATAATCATTTTTGTTCATTTTTTTTATCTTCAGAATAAGCATAATTGGGAGCAAAAGATAAGTATTTTATAGAATTTGTAGCCCAGATATATTTAACTTTAGAGTTTCTTGTCAAATAATATGTTAACAGTATTAACATCCCTCCAACCTAGTGTGCGATAGAACAAAAATTGGTTTTTATTACTACTAAATACATGTACCTATGGAAACATTCTTAAACTTTCTCAGTTATTTATGTTCTTTAGTGTTAATTACATCATAATATTTTTCTAATGATATGTAGATAAATAATAACATTTACTATTTCATGACCTTTTTGCCTCCCTGAAGCACTTTGACACAAACTGTCTCCTTGGTTCCTTAAGCCTGGAGAGTTAGATGTTACTATCACAAACATTTTAAAGAGAGCAACAAAGGTTTAGAAAGGGGAAAGGTTTTTCCAGGATTGCACATCTGGTAACCAGTGCAGCCATGATTTCCCCTGCAAACTCCACTATTCCATGCATAAAGACACTAAGGCCCTCGGGGAAAATAGTGAATAAATATCACAAATTGCAAAGATACTGAAATGAATTTTACAAATATCAACTTATTGAATCCATTTAATAGTCCTGCTCAAGAATCAGCATTTTACAGATAACTATTCATGGCAGGCCCTGCAGTATCATAAAGTGACCATAAAGAATGTGCTTATATTATATTCTTTCTATGAGTGAAACTTTACACACTCAGGTGTATGATTCAGTATCACAGAAGGGAAAGAAAAGTTCTAAGAGAATACTGCTTTGGTTGTTCTGAGATATTCTGGTGGACAATTTTATCTGTGAGGTGATTGCGGCTGGCAGAGAAGGTAAGAAACGTGTTTGATCTTGGCAGTTCAAAAATTAAAAAAACAAAGGGTTCTTGTTCTCATTAAGATTACATTTAAAAATGAACAGACAAAAACATGTATAAATTATGCCCTATAAAACATACATAATGCAAGTATATAATCTGCATTTAAGTTAGCCAGATGAAGAATGGAGGAAAAGTGATGCAGACAGAGAAAATCACGTGCACAAAGGCCCTGAGAAGACAGGGTCTGGAGTTTTCAAAGAACTGAACTGCCTCTACTAGACCCAGAATGTAGTGATCATGGAAAAGGGGGAAAAACGGACACAGAAAGAACAGATCATGCAGAGCCTTTCCAGGGAAATAAGTTTTGAATTTTTCCTACTGCTGCAGAAAATTCCTCAAGAGAGGTGGACAATAGAATTATAATAACACAGTATGGGTTCTGACCTTGGTCAACTAACTTCATCTTTCTAAGACTTCATTTTCTCATTTATAAAATTGTGGTGATACTAGTGCTTATCTCATTACATTGTTAAAAGCAACAAACAAAATAATGCAGGGAATGTTTATGGCATTATGCCTATTGCATAAATGCCATGATTATTTTAGCTATTTTATAATAATAGCATTTAGTTTTATATTTATTGGAAAGTTTTCACCTTGATGATGAGTGATAAGAGATAAGAAAAAAATATAGCAAGAATGGTCCCAAGTTTCTGACACAAGAATGACTCAGGAATATGGATGGATCAGGTATCTTCTCCCACAGAGTACATATATTTATACTATATATGTCTGTATAGTATATGTATACATATAGACATATGCACATTTACATCTTATATATACATACATATATGTATGTCAGATAAACAATCTGGACTGTAAATTTAATTTTTAGAATCACTGGAATATGAATTATATTTACAAGATGGATAGAATTCTCTAAAGAGAGAATGTAGAATTAGAACAAAAAAGAACTGAGACTGGAACTAAGCCCTGGAACAACATCAGACTTAGGGTCAAGTGGGAGGAAAAAGAGGTTGTAAGGAAAGCCAAGATAAGAGATAAAAGAAAGACAAAATTACTGGAACCATAGAAACCAACAGAAGAGCAAGTTCTAGGAAGATGGAAGTGGCCAGTTGTCTAAATGACAGAGGAGGTCTACAAACAGCCTCCTGGAATCAGCAGATGATGATTATTGGTGACATTAGAAAAGAGAATTTTACAAAAGTGAATGGACAGAGCAACGAGTGAAAGGATCAGGAATATGAATGGAAGCAGCACATACAGAAACACCGTTTGAAAATGTTGATTGTGCAGAAGACTAAAGAATAGGGTAGTTGTTGAAGAGGGCTCATTGATGAAGAGAAGTCTTTATTAAGAAGGCAAATACTGGAATATTTTAAATATTTTATCATTTGGTATTTTACATACCACAAATTCAATCTGCACCTAGTTGTGACAAACAAAGCAACACAACAAGACGATGAAAAAGGCTGGTTATCTCCTATTTGCCCTCTATCTTTTCACACCCTCATATACCCAAGCCACTTTTCAAAGGATGGTGTGCATATTTTCCCTCATTCCTACAGATGTATGCCAGTATATATACTCATATAGATATTATTATTATTTCTTTTGTTTACACCTAAGTGGAATCGTACTCTATACATCTGATTTGGTTTCATATTTTTTGAATGATATATGATCATACAAATCAATAGATATAAAACTATTTTTCTAATATGGTTCTATTAATATGTAAGTATATATTTAATTTTATATATCAACTATCATATCCCACATTCAGAGTTTTTTTTTTTTTTTAAATGCAGTTTTTGGTTTCAATGTTGGTTGTCTCTTTCTTTTCGCACCCTTACTCTCTCTGTCCACAAAACTTTCACTCTCAGCCTTTGTGCCTTTATTAACAAACAGATGTATATTATTTCACAGTTACATTTACCTTTTAATAACCTTTATTGGCCGGGCGGGGTGGCTCACGCCTGTAATCCCAGCACTTTGGGAGGCCGAGGCGGGCGGATCAGGAGGTCAGGAGATGGAGACCATCCTGGCTAACACAGTGAAACCCCGTCTCTACTGAGAAAAAAATACAAAAAAAAATTAACCGGGCGTGGTGGCGGGCGCCTGTAGTCCCAGCTACTCGGGAGGCTGAGGCAGGAGAATGGCGTGAACCCGGAAGGCGGAGCTTGTAGTGAGCCAAGATCGCGCCACTGCACTCCAGCCTGGGCGACATAGCGAGACTCCATCTCAAAAAAAATAATAAATAAATAAATAAAATAAAAAAATAAAAAAATAAACCTTTATTGTAACATGTTTATGTCTTATCTGTATAAAAATATATACACATTAAAATAACAAACAGGACATGATGACCTTAGAATATTGTTTTCCTTCAGAGATACCCATCTTCACTTTCCTCTCTAGGTGACTAAAAACAGAATTTTCTCAAAAAGGGAAGGTTCATATACCTTTAATAAGTAAAAATGTAAATTTCAAAAATCATAGTACAAGTGAATGTTCTTATAAATGTCTATCTGAAGATCTTCAAAATGCTTTGAAGTTGCTAATTAAACCTTTCCAGGCCTACCAGTTTAACTAAGAAACATATAGTAACCTCACAGAGGGATCATTTCATATGACTCGAGTATTCTCCCCTGGTGTAGAATAAAACAGCTATGTGATAACCCAGAGTGACACTGAACTGCATCTTCAGATGGAAAATGAATGATTCTATGAGGACTGAATGCATCTGCCAAGGGAGTTTATATAGAATGCATTTTAGATTTAGAATTTGCATAGCATGCTAGTTTTTATTGCTATTAATATGCTATTATGAAGCTGAATGCCTGGTGTTTTAAGGTGCCTCCGGATCATAAATTAGTCAACGCATAAAATATTTTTGAAGTAGTATCCCAATTTTCCAGTTGAGATCTCTGCATCCCAAGGTGATTGAATGACTCTCATCAGGTGTTTTAATTTCTATACTTTGTTCCCCTGTGACTTTCTTCATAAGGGCAAATGCACTTTGGAGCATCTACTGTATTCCTTGCCCTGAATTAAATAGGGTTTTTGTGCATGTGATTCACATTATGTCTTATAGTTATGAGAAGTAGGTATGATTTTCTTCCATTTTGGAGGCAAGGAAACTAAGACTTAAGCAGTTTGCAAAAAGAAGCCAGAATGGCTAAGTGGCAAAGTGTTAGCATTGTAAACCCCATCTTTAGGATGGATATACTTGCAAGCTTTCTATCAGGCCACATTTCAGGCGCAAGCATATGGCATGGATCAGGAACCTGGCTTAATACATATCTGTAATTTTTATATGTTAGCAGCAACAACTTTTATACACATTTTAAGTACTAAGAACTGTGCCTACATATATTTTATATTTCATTAAAACCCTATGCAATGTAGATTATTACACCAATTTTACACACACAAAACCTAAGACTGTGATTAGCTAAATGGTAGGTGGGAGAATAGAATGGTAGTATTAACAGCTGTCTGTTTCTGAAGCCCATACACTAATTTACAATACTATGCCACTGCTAATTATGTTCTGCTATCTATCTGCCGCGTCCTAAATTAGAAACTATATTTTGTATTTACTATACCAATAAGCTTCTGCCCAAAACATTAGCACTTATTTATCACCCTCATTGCATGTGCTTTAAAGACTGGCTGCAACTCTGCCCTGGATTGTGGTGACCTTCTGCCAGTGGCTTCTTATTCCAGGACCCAGAATAAGGAAGAAGGTCTAATGGGAGAGTGATTTACTCATGACAGATGTTAGAGGCTCAAGAAGCCTAACACAGTCATACAATCAATTTAAACCTCTGTGTGGGGGTGGCACATGTTACAGTTCCTCAGATTACGTTGACCAGTGAAAATCACATGGTCACGGCATACAGGGGTCAGGGAAGTACACTCTGCCTGCTGGAGGGCATGGCAAGTCACTTATGACAGGGTGTAAAGATGATCTTGTTAACAGGTAAGGGAGTAGATAGCTGTGAACTATGTAATCTACCTGATTCTAGTATTTCTGGAATCAGGTAGATTAGCTAAGTTCCAGTATTTCTGACTGAATTTGAAAACCTTTATAATCTGGCTATACCCTATCAACTCAACACTAGTTGCCACTAATAATCTATATGCTCAGCCAATACCACATTATTGTCTACTGTTTATTGCTCATGCTGTTGTCTTTACCTGGTATATTTTCCCTCCCTCCCTCCCTCTCTCCCTCCCTCCCTCCCTTCCTCCCTTCCTTCCTCTTTTGTTTTTTCATTCTTTCGATCTTTTGTTCTTTCTTCAGTTTTTTCTTTCTTTCCTACCTTATCTAAACTTTACTTAGCTTTTCTTAGCCTCCTGCTCAGTTATATTGGGACATATGTCTTTGGAAATGACATATGGGGAAGAAGTTTGCCAACTCCAAGCCAGGCCATAAAATGTCCTGTATGATCTTATGTTAAAAATAGCAATGTTACAAGACAGAAGGAGCGCATATTCCTGGGTACCACTAGAGCAAATGCTGCCAGGGAGAGCAGCCTGACCCAATCTAACTAAGAAATGGACCATACCACATACACACACACACACACACACACACACACACACAAACATGGTAAAGAGAGGAAATGTGTGCTAAAAATCAAAGAGAAGATAAAAAAAATGAAATCCTAAAAAATAATTTATAAACCTGAAGAACACAGGGGAATAAAAGAACAAAGAAAATAGGGGACAAGTAGGCATATTATAGAATAAAACTCAAACAAATCAATAATTAAATTGGATGGCAGGATCACACTGCATATAAAAATCTAAAAAATCTAGAGAAGACCCAACTATGTGCCATTCACACGAAGTGGGTTTTATATATAAAGACACACAAAGGACAATAAAGAGATGGAAAACGATATACCTTGCAAATACTGAGCTTAGGAAGGTAAATACAGCTATGTTAATAGAAGACCAAATAGATTTCAATACAGGACTATCACCAGATATAAAGAGGGTTGTTTCATGATGCTAAATGTCATTATAGTGCATCAACTTGCAACTTTCACTTAACTGCATAATGTTAAGTGTCAACTCATCACACCATAATAATTTGAAAATGTGTATGTATCTAGAGCAAAGCATTATGTATATAACCCAGAAATTGATGGTACTTAAGGGGGAAATGAACTAATCCGATAAGTTAGGAATTACAACACTGCTCTCTAAGTAATTAGAGAACAAACAGATAAAATGACCGTTAAAGTTCACAAGGAGAAGAAAGGCAGGTAAGGTAAGACACATACCTACACTTCCTAGGAGGTGCACACATTACTTCCACTTTCATTTGGCCAGAATTTAGTCATTTGTGCATACTCATCTATAAGAGAATCTGAAAAAATATGTATTCTTTATTCTAGATACCTCTGTGTGTGTGTGTATGTGTATATATATATATATTTATGTGTGTTTTTGTGTATGAACATTTTAGTACATAGATATATAATATCTACTATATATATTCATACACATATATAATATTTTATGGTACCAGACCCATATATATTATTACTATGAAGAAGGGAGAATGGATATTGAGTGTCAATTAATTGTCTGCCATAGAAGAAATGAAAGATCAAGTAGTTTGTGTTTGAATACAGACACACACACACACATTCACTTTAAAAACACAAATCTAAATTTAAAGTAATATGGCAGAGGTAAGTTTGGTCTCTGGGCAAAGACACTATGCAACTTCCTGAAACAAAAACAAAATTTTAGTCTGTTTTCATTAAATAAACATAGTTTTTAAAATAATAAAAGATAATAAATGGAATGTAACAGCATTTAGAAAGTCATGATATTGAAAATGTTATTCTAGGCATATAAGAATGATATAACAAAATTAGTCAAGAACAAGAAATGAGGAAATTGGATAGAAAAGAAAAAAACATTATCAGAGAATATAATTTTATCAATAGTAGTGGATACAAGGGGGATATAATAATATCTAAAAAATATAAAAGAAGAGAGTTCATCAAGATTGCTGAAATAAGACTACATTAAAAAATCAGCAAGCATCCTATATATTAGAAATAAGTAATTAGAATTGTATTTATAAAACTCATTGACCATAAAGTATAAAAAATTAATAAAAGATGTGCAAGAGATATGTGGAGAAATTATTTAAATGTATTAAAAGTCATAAAAGAAGACTGGAATAAGTAGAATGGCATATAATAACAGTTGAAGAAATCAAAATCATAAGGGTATGCAGATAATCAAAATTTAATTGGATTTAATAAATTCTAATGACAATTTTCAGCAGGACATTTATGTAACTTTCTGACAAATCACTAAAATGTATATGAAAAAGTGTGTGTCCTCAAATTGCTGACATTTTAACATTACTTCACTGGGTATCAATTATGATGATGAAGCAGTAGTAATACAAACAAAATAGACATTGACACAGAAAGAGAAATATAGACCAAGACTGGAAAGTTCAGCAGCAGACCCACTGCATGCAGAAACTTGATAACTGTTTTAGGGTGCATTACAAGTCAACAACAAAATGCTGAAATATGACATAGACTATGTTGAAAAAATTTGTCTTTTACTTTATAAGTTTTTTTCTCTTTTCATAAAAATTGTAATATTTTCGTGTAAAAATACAAGTAATGATTTAAGATGTGTGAGAAGTGAAAGGTCAAACAAGGCTCTTGATAAATATAAATCACAAAGAAGATGGCCAAAAATTTAGAATACTTCAAAGTATAATATTTAAAGATTAAGATTAAAAAAATTAAAAATATTAAAAGAAAAAAGAACTAACTGGATAATTGCATTTGCAATCTATATTTTTCAAATCCTATAAAAATAAAATGTAAAAAAGTAACAGTGAAAATGAGGGCCAAGGATGTGAACATAGAATACACAAAACAGGCAATTTGCATGACCTGAAATATATGAAAATGATCAACCACGTTGGATAATTAGAAAAATGTAAATTAAAGAAATGAGATCATTTCTTTTTTTTTTTTTTTTTTTCTTTTTTTTTGAGACGGAGTCTTGCTCTGTTGCCCAGGCTGGAGTGCAGTGGCCAGATCTCAGCTCACTGCAAGCTCCACCTCCCGGGTTTATGCCATTCTCCTGCCTCAGCCTCCTGAGTAGCTGGCACTACAGTCGCCCACCACCGCACCCGGCTAGTTTTTTGTATTTTTTAGTAGAGACGGGGTTTCACCATGTTAGCCAGGATGGTCTTGATCTCCCGACCTCGTGATCCGCCCATCTCGGCCTCCCAAAGTGCCAGGATTACAGGCTTGAGCCACCGCGCCCGGCCAGAAATGAGATCATTTCATACATTTCATAGTCATAATGCCTGCAATCATTTTAAGAGATGGCAACCCAATGTTGGCAAGGAAACCAAAATATTCATACACAGCAGGGATGAGTGGAAATTGGTAGAAATAAGTGAAGAGTGTTTGTTGATGTGATTTCAGGATGTATGTCTAGCAAAGCTAACAATATACTTGCTCTAATACCCAGATGTCTCAGTTGTTGGTATATGCTCTACAGCAATTCTCACACATGAGCACTATGATACAAGGAGGAGTATATGCATTTCCATTGTTAATCACAGGAAAAAAAAGTGGCACGTTAGATATAGTCCAAGAAGGGAAAATATATAAATATATTGGGACATAGTCATATGATGGGATACTACATAGCAGGTCAATTAAATTTATGCATTTGATAAAAGTCTCTTGAGCTTCTAATATTATACTTGAAAATCTGTTTTACATACTAGGAATAATGAAGTGAAGAAAATTAATAAATATTACTCACTTCATTGAGCTTACCTTTTAGTGGGGAAGAGGGAAATAAATTACTAAAATATAAACCTTACTAGATGATACAGTGTTCTTTGGAGTAAGGCAAAATAAGGGAGGACAATGGAGACTAGTGTTCAGCTGACTGTAATTTTAAAGAGGGTGGTTAGAGAAAGCGACACTGAAAGGGTGACATTTAAGCAAAAACCTAAAGGAGATTGAAGGAACCAGTTGTGTGCATATTTGGGGGAAAGATCATGCTATGTCAAGGGACTAGTAAAGACAAAGAGCCCTTATAAGATCTCAGAAATAGCACAGGAGCTAGGATATTGCTAGAGTGGAGTGAGGACAAGAGACGGTGGTGAGGGAACTGAGGGTCGGGGTGGGATTGCTGTGCCATCTATTATTCAGAACACAGTTTTATGTAGTCTAAATCAAGGACTTGGCCTTTTCTCAGAGTGAAAAAGTTTTGAGAAAAGAGTATCTGGTTACTTGAAGTTAAAAGGATGATTCTGTCTACTCTGTTGAGAATAGAGGAGGAGGGACAAGAGTGGAATTTGGGAGATAGGAGGCAGAGAGATTATGAGAGATTGTGGCTTGAACTTAGGTGGTGGTAGTGGGAAGGCAAAAAGCAGGCAGATTCTGGATGTATCAATAAAACCCCAGGAGCATAATTATTAGAATTCAAAAGTGGCAAACTTGGGGCCAGGAGGAAGGATGTGACTGAGAAAGCAACAACCTCCTGATCATTTGTGACTTTTGTGGTCCAGGGTAAATTCAGGACTGTGCAAGTTTCACTTCCTTGATTTTGGGCTTCTTTTGGCAATAGAGGCTGACTAAAACATATTATTGTCATTAGCTTCATAATAATAGGCACTCCCATTGGAATACAACTTACCCTATTAGAGGAGATTTCATTGTAGCTTGATGCTAGAGCCATCAGCATCTGCTGATGGATTGGTTGTTAGGGGAGAAATAAAGACAGATGTCTAAGAGTTTAGGATATTGAGACCTGAACAATTGGAAGATGGAACATACTTAGAGTCTTGAAGTAGCAGTTTTTGGTGAAAAATTAAGTATCAGACTGCATTTGGACATGTTAACTTTGTAAAGCTTATTATAAGTCCAAGTGGATATTTGAATTAGGTGGGGCTATGAACCTGGGCTCAAGGGATAGATCCAGACTGAGTGTATACATTTCAAGCTATCAGTGTATATACCGTGTATCTAGCTATAATATTTAGCCATGTGGTTTAAACCCATATAGTTTTAATTGTAGAAGTCTCCCAAAGGAATGAGTATAGGTAGAATTGATCTGGGGGACACTCTAACATTTCAGAATCAGATGAAGGGTGACTAACAAGAGACTGAGGAGCAGTCATAAAATGGGAATAAATCCAGGAAAATATGCTATCCCAGAATCCACATAATCAAAGTGCTTCCAAAAGGAGAGAGTCCTCAACTGTGCTAAAACTTAAGTTAGACAAGAAGAGGGCTGAGGATTGACCTTTAAATGTATAAATGTGAAGTCATTGTAGACATTGAGAGGAACTGAATTGGGCGAGAGTATTATGTATGAAAACCTGGTTCAGTGTGAGTCCAAAAAAAAAAAAGTGAAAAGAAATCAGATCATTTTGTCACATCAGTAAGCATATTAATAAAGTAATGAATGAAAAAAAACGTGGGCTCAAGAGTGGTTTGTATTTTGGGGTTTCTTTTAAGTTACAGAATGTTTGTATTGATGAAAGAAATGATCAGTGGGAGGAAAATTGAAAAGGCAAAAGAGAGAGGAAGAATTGCTACAGCAATGCCCTAGTTTGAAACTTTGTATATGGGGCAAGAGGTTGGACTTGGGTAGAAACACAGGCATTTAATTTATTTAAGAGAAGAGGAGGTGGAGTAGTGTTTCTGGCACAGGTGCAGGTATGTGGGCAGGTGCTATCATAGAACTGTGTGCAACCTCTTTTGTAAATTGCTTTCATTTTCTCAGAGAAACAGGAAGCAACATCACTAGCTGAGAATTAGGACAATGGAGCATTGAGAAGAGAGGGGGGATAGTAAGCAGTCATAGAATAACATGGAAGAATCAATGGAGTATGGAACTCTAACATTATCTTAAGCTACAAGTAATGGTCCACCTGACATTACATAGTCATCGATATAGTTGTATCTCATCTTATATATAAAATTAATATGATAACAAAAACTGAGATATATGATCTTTTCTAGCTCTGTTCATTTGTGCAGGGATATATACAGAACAGATTGACAGATGGATGGAATCAGTTTTGTGATTATGACAGGCAAGTATGATGGGACAGGAGAAGGGCAAGGAGGTTGAGAACATATGAGAGGGAGTGATCACAATGCTGGGTCATGGAACGTAAGCTGGGTATGGAGGAAATTATAAAATGGTGAGTATGAGAAACGTCAATGAAGTAGATGAGGTAAATAATTGTCAATAAGGATAGGCTCAAAACAAGATATTAAATGAGAAAAGGGGTAGTAAATATATATGCAATTTGATTCTACGTATGTCAATTAAAAAAATGATAGCCCGGGCATGGTGGCTCATGCCTGTAATCCTAGCACTCTGGGAGGCCGAGGCAGGCAGTTCACTTGAGGTCAGGAGTTCAAAACCAACCTGGCCAACATAGGGAAACCCCATCTCTACTAAAAATACAAAAAAAAAAAAAAACTAGGCATGGTGGTGCACCCACATAATCCTAGCTACTCAAGAGATTGAGGCAGGAAAATCACTTGAACCTGGGAGGTGGAGGTTTCAGTGAGCCGAGATTGTACCACTGCACTCCAGCCTGGGTGACAGAGTGAGACTGTATCTCAAAAAAAAAAAAAAAAAATATATATATATATATCACATATTTTTATATATAATCTATATATATACTGAATATATATATGTTTGTACATATATACAAATATATAAATATATATTCAGTATATATACTGAAAAATGTTATAGACATATGTAATAAAAATATTGATAATATATTCGTATGTGTATGTGTATATACTATATACACACATATTCATATCTATACTATATATACACATGTATGTTTATGTGTGTATACATATCTGTATGTATACATAAATATACAATGAGAATAACAGGAAAATGAACATGAGCTTCAAAATAGTGCTTGCCTCTGGAAAAGGAAAAAAAAAATCTTTAACTTTGGTAATAGTTGTAATACTGTATTTTTCTAGATGAGGGAGTACCATAGTGGCTAAGAATGTAAACTTAAGAGATAGAGTCACTGAGTTCAAAATCCAGTTCTACCATTTATTACTTTTAGACTATTTAACCTCTCTGTCTATATCATTTTTCCTAAAGTATTCCGTATCTCAGTTTCCTATTTCTCTAAAATAGGAATTGTTATAGACTAATTATGTCCTTACCACCCACCCCAAAGCTTGTACGTTGAAGTCCTAACCACAAACCTGATACTATTTGAAGACAGGATCTTTAGGAGAAAATTGGGCTTATATGCGTGCTTGAAGACAGGGCCTTCTATCTTCAAGGCCAACAGGGGCGCTCTCTCTCTCGTGCTCTCTCTCTCTCCTCCGTCAGGTGAGGACACTGTGAGAAGGCAGCCATATGCAAGCTAAGAAAAGAGCCCTCATCAAAACCCAACCATGCTTACACCCTGATCTTGGGCTCTAAGTCTCCAGAACTGTGAGGAAATAAATGTCCATTGTTTAAACCATCCATTCTATGGTATTTTGTTATTACAGCCCAAGCAGACTAATGTAGGAATAATAAAAGTGCAAAAGCACCTTTGTCATGAAAATAGTAACACTTCTAACACTGGCATAGAAGTGTTTCATAAGCAGTAGCCATGACTTCAAATGACCTAAAGCCATAAAACACAATGTCTGAGTGATAAGTACACAGGTGATTGCAATATTTTTTGGTTTTCTATAACCTTGAAGTATTTAATACTTTAAAATAAAATAATCCAAACTATATAAATCTGTTTGTCGGTAATATGGATTTGAGATGGACAAGATAAGGACAGGATAACACCTTAGGGGTCTGTTTCACTAGTGCTGATGAGTTGTGATTGGAATTCAACTAGAAGAGTGGTAGAAGGCAAAGAGAAAGAGAACGAGATTTTAAGGAATACTTTGGCTATATAAATGACAGGGAGGGGAAGGAGGGAAAGATGATGCCTGGGTTCCAGAATACTGAGTAGAGAGTGATGTCATTACCTGAAATAGGTTTTTTTTTGTTTGTTTTGTTTTTACAGCAGATTTTGTCAAAGAAGATGATACATTTATCTTTTAACCATTTTCATTCTGAACTCATGATTAACAATGAGCAGAAGCGTTTATTTCATCTAGTGATTTTGGTTTTGCTGTTTAACTTTGTACCACTACAAGTACAGACTCCAGGAGCACCCATGTGTGATACGTATACTGAGACAGAAACACATAGTTAAGAGAAATTAGGGATCATGTAAATTTCAGAGGATGGAAAAGTTTTACAGGAAGATGAAGCTCTAGATAATCCACAAGAAATATGATATTCTCAATACAGGTGCAAACCATGAAAGTCACTGCTGCAAAAGTGGCTCTTAGTTTAAATTTGTCACATAAGATTTCCAAGATCGTAGCAAAATACAGCCCTTGAGTAGCATCTATCAAATAAATTAGATGAATTTATTTGTCCCATTGTGTACCTAATATCTATATTTAAATGAAAAACAGAGGTGAAAATAGTTTATATTTTCTTAATTGTTTTTAAATTATCAAAGTTATAATAGTAACTAGAAAATTTTAAGGTGACAATAGTAACTATAAACATTTTCCTGGCCATGCCAGAGTTTAGAATTATTCTTTGTGTAAGGGAGGAACAAAAGAAAAAAGACTTCAAAGCAGAGGAGACGTAGTGGAAGTAAAACCATCAGAAAAGTATTATTTTGTGCTTTGGCTAAAGGCATTTCTTAGCTTATAGTTTTGATAAATTCAGCATCTGAGTTTAACAAATACTTGGGAAAAGGGAGATATCACACTTAAGAAAGAAGAAAATAATAATTACAACACTATTAATTAATTTGAGTTTTGAGTTTATGTTCTGTAATTTTAAAATGTTTCAAATATTTAAGAACTAACATGAGTACATGCATTGTAAAAATTATTAGTGAAGAAATATTTATTCTTTCTATAAAATATGATATTTTGTTATGTTATTATCAACTGAGTTAGAAACTCTTATTTTTTATTAATAACTTATTTTATTGAATTACCTGGAATCAAGTCTAAGTAACTGTGAAATCCAACATCTTTCAGATTATAATTTAAAAAATAATTATAGTCATCAAGGTCCAATTTGCTCATTAGTGTTATTAATCTGGCATAAAAAATTACTATGTAGTTACTTTTCATTATTAAAATGCCATCAAAAATCCTAAGTATCTTTTACATACTAGATGACTTAGTGCTAGAAACATTTTACATTTTCCTCTCTCTCTTACATTATACTATATGAAAATCTAAGATATGTATCACACATTTCAGGGAATTCTCATCTAATTTCTAAATTTCATAATTTTTATTTTTGAGATTTTTTCTTCAGGGGGCTAAGTGAACAATTAAAATTGAATATATTTATGTATACTTATTTAATGGCATCAATAGTTCATGAATTTTATTCCTCACTTAAAAAAAGCCTGGCCTGGTGTTTGTACCAGAAGGGGCAGCCTCTGCCTGTTATGGCTTCCATGATGTAAGAATTGCACTGCTTGCCTCCCAAGTGCTCAACTGAAATGCCCAAAATTCCTGTTAGTTTTAATAATATTTCTAAAAATGTATATGAGTTTTCACTTAATAAGGCATGCACACCTGTGTTAACTTATTTAAATCCAAAAGCCAATAATATGAAATATTATGATTTACCTTACCAGATTCAGAGAAAGGAAAGAATTAAACCCAAGTCAGCTCAAAAGCACAATTCATTAACCAGAGAACCAGGATTCAAATCTAACTAGTAAATGCTGAACCAAGACAGAAACTTTCATCTTATCGTTCCATATTCTGTTTTATTTATTTATTTTTTTAATCACATGAAAGTTCTTCAGGGGAACTCATTGTGATTAATGACTTTATTATATAAAGAGTCCATATAACTGGCTGAGGAAATGCACATTTTAAATGAGTTAAAGGGCTTAATATAACCATTAATTTATTCTTTATTTCAAAATAACTAAAAGAGTGGAATGTTCTTAATTCAAAGAAATTCTAAGTGCTTGAGGTCATGGATATTCCAATTATATCAATTTGACCATTACACATTCCACGTGTATATCAAAATATCACATCATGTATCCAATAAATATGTACAACTATGATATATACATAAAAATCAAAAGTAAAAAGTAAATTTAAAAAATAAATGCTTAGCAAATAAAGAGAGCATTTAATAAACTAAATGATCATACTAGAAGTGAAACATACTATTTAAAATAACAATAAAATAAAAACTCATGCATATTATATCCGAAGATGGCTTTAAGAAAAATATTTAATGTTATTGTGATTGTGGTGAACTTGGAACACTGGTATATTCTTGAGAGAATTACTTACTGGCAAAACAGTTTTGGAGAGCAATTGGTAATATTTGTTTGTTTACAACATCTTGAAACATATTCTGTAAATATAATGCAAAAATAGAAAATGTCCGTTCGTGTTCATGGGCATGCATTGCTGGCTTCAGTGCTTAGAAACTAAAGGTAATCACAGCATTCAAAAATGGAAAGGTGGTAAACTATATTATTTCTAGTGTATGAAATAATGTGTTTTCACTTAAATTATAATTATAGATGCATGAAGCAGCATAGAAATGTCTATGAATTGATGTAAATTGAAAAAATAAACCAAAGATGTTTATGTGTGTTAGGATTGCCACATGCAAAATTATATACAAGTATATTGTTAAAATGTGGAAAGAATACTATTACTTCTGGTAAGGTAGTTGAAGGTGTAGGTAATTTTTTCCTAACACTCGTAGTAATAATTATTATGGAATATTTAAAAAGTAGTACAGTAGATGGGATAATAATCCACATTACAATTACTCTAAAAATGCAAAATTCACATTTGACTCCACCCTCTCCTCACTCCCAATATGAAACCATCATTAAATCTGGACACTCTTTCCTCAGACAGATCTCTAATTTATCTGTCAAGTTCCTCCTGCCACCATCATGGAGCAAGCCATCACGATTGTGTGTTTTGATTACTGTAACAACTTGCTTCCACTATCGTTCCTTACCATTTCTGTGTCAATTCTAGCATCTCTCCACCTTGAATTCAGTTTTCCTTCTATAGAGAAACCCTTGCTCACTTCATTAGATCATGCTTTTTCTCCCCTCTGAGCTTCCATCCAGTTCCTCTGCTTTTCCTTCCACTGCTAACACCTACTTTGGAACCTATGTACACATCACTAAATGCTCCCTCCTGAAATTGTTTGCTAACTCTTTTTCTTCTTTCCACTTGTAAATTCTAAGGAGGCCTATGGCTCAATCTTTGGTTCTCTTACCTTTTCCCTCCTGCCTCTCTCCTTAGCTGAATTTTTCTCAGTTTTATAGCTTTGAATTTCATATCAATGCCATTGATTTCCAAATTTATCTCCATCCCCAAACTCTTACACAAGCTATGGACTTGAACATATCATGACCTCTTTGGCATCTCAGTTACAATAGGTATCTCTAATTTAACATGTCCAAAAAGTACACTTATGATTTCCCATTCCATGATCGATAGCCCACTCCTCTCTTATTCTATGTCTCTGTAAATGGCATCTTAGTTTACCCAATTGATCAGACCAAAAACCTAGGTGGCATTCTTAAATCTTTGCTTTCCCTAACAACCAACCTCAAATTCATCAGCACATATTTTTGTCTTCTAACTTCAAAATATTGATCAATCTAACCACTTCTAACCAGATTCAAAACCAGCACTCTTTTCTAAGCATGATGTTAAAGAAGCCATTGATGCCTCTTTCTTTTTCTAATTCAATAGCCCTTTTAATTGTCTCTCTGTTTCCATGCTTGCCCAACCCTTTATTGCCTATATATTCCTGAGAATGGTGTTTTTAAAAGGTAAATGATCACGTCATTCACCAGCTTCAGACCTGCTATTGACTTCCCATCATCCTGGGATCAAAATCCAGACATTTTACTGTGGTCTCGAAGGCTCTACATTTGCTGGTCCCCATTTATCTCCCTGAAATCTTACCTTATACCGCTCACTTCCATGCCACCTCTCTTCCAGCAACAAGGCTTTTGTTATTCTTAGAATCCTCCAGGCTCTTGTCTGTTTCAAAGCCTTTTAAATTGCTGTTTTATCTGCCTGGAATTGTATCCTCCCAATTCTCCACGTCTCACTCTTTCCTGTCATTCTATTATCTATTAACAGATCATTCCCTTGGGCTTTCTTTGTTTCCTCCATCATAAAAAAATCAAATCTGTTAGTCCCACCACATCCTGCTTTATTTTCTTCATAAAATTAATTTGCATGCCTCATGAGGGCAGGGATTGTTGGTTTTATTCGCTGAAAAATGCCTAGAACCCTCTAGTATCTATGACACATAGTAGATGTTCAACAAATATGGGATAAGTGAACAAAAAGCTTTATCATTATAAGTTATATTATTTGTTTTGTGGATGTCTCCTTCATTAAAAAGTAGGTTCTGTCTGACTTACATGTGAATTCCCAGTGCCTAAAACTATGCTTTGAATATAGTAGTCTCTCAAATACTATTTGTCAAAATTATGAATAAATAGGTTTCCCCTATCGCTTCATTACTTTATTCCTAACTTTAAAAATACTTTCACTTTATTTTTTTGTGTTAACATGCAACTAAACATTTTTTAAACTCTGTTGGCAAAACTGGGATCTACTGTTAAAAAAAATCTACATTGATCCTACACAGAAAAAAAATTTTAGAGACAAAATTTGTTGAAGTATCTGAATGCTTTCTACTTCTCATGGAAAGACATATAGAAAGTGACCACAAATTTGAAAATATCTGCTCTATACTGTGTCTGCCAGTTGTCTTTGATTATAACAGATGCCATTCATTTTTTTCATTTAAACTTATCATTGTTCCATACCAAAAAGTAGCTTACTATTTACTAGAACTAGGAGACTTTGAAATGCTGAATTATGAAATTCAGATGATAGAAGGGTCTGCATGTCAGACTAATAATTCTTAAAACTGTCAAGCTTAGCACATCCAATTTTTGTGTCACTTATGTCTAAATCCAGTGACCCATTTAGAATCATTGACTGCCTATAAGCTGAATTTATTTATTTATGTATGTATTTATGTATGTATTTATTTATTTATTGAGTGGGAGTCTCACTCTGTCGCTCAGGCTGGAGTGCAGTGGCACGATCTCAGCTCACTGCAACCTCTGCTGCCTGGGTTCAAGCGATTCTCTTGCCTCAGCTTCCTGACTAGCTGGGATTACAGGCACCTGCCGCTACGCCCAGCTAATTTTCGTGTTTTTAATAGAGACGGGATTTCACCATCTTGGCCAGGCTGGTCTTGAACTCCTGACCTCATGATTCACCCACCTCGGCCTCCCAAAGTGCTGGGATTACAGGTGTGAGCCGCTGTGCCTGGACTAAATTATTTATTTTTGAAGATAAAATTTTATTTTGAAAGAGAAACTGCCTTTGAAAGTTTAGCATATTAAATAGGATTCTTTTTAGGTAAATTATAATAAATGGTTGCATTGTCGCTTTTATAAAAGAAATGCTATACAGTTAGTAGACAAGTTGTGCAAGTCTGGGAGAATGTTTTTTCAATAATATGTTTCAAGATTTCAGACTGGTGTCGCTACTTCACTACCTTCGTGAATGTCGTTATTAAGGCCATTTCATCACAGGTCCAAATGTACTGTTAGAATATATGTTGCAATCTTGACTGCAGAGCGGGCAAGTAGATAATAAATGAATATTCCATTTGATTATCACTATAGTGAGAAAATCTGATTGTCAATCTAGTTATTTTGGTGTCCTCAGAAACAGAATTAGCACAGAAAATAGGTTATTAGGTTCTGATAAGATTTTGAGTTTAGCCATTGTGTGTGTATGTGTGTCTCAGGAATAACAAGAATGAGTAAATGAGTAAAGAAATCCCCCAGGTAAAAATACCTAGATTCTAAATTGGCTTACAGACTCACTCAGGTTGTTTATCAATCCAAGCCGTACACATGTTCCATATGTGGTGGGAAAGCAGTTTGGGAGCTTCCTGTGTCTTCGTGTTTGCTGGTGACCTCACCTGTTCTGCTGAGAATGTGAAACAGCATGGCCACATAGTGCGGCAAGGCCCAGTGGGGAATTTCCTCTGCTCTGCTCCAGTTGAGACCTCCTGTCCCTATCACCAGCAAACAGGCAGCTATTTTCTTTCTCTTCTGCTTACTTGACATGTCTTCATATACCCCATTATCACACTTAACATTGTCTGAAGTGCTTGATAAATGATAATTTTTATTATTATCAATCTAAAATCACATTTTTCACCTTTTCTGAGAATCTAGGAAGGTTCCTGTCATATACAGTTACTCAATAAATTATTTGATAAATTGTGTTTTCTTGCTAGAGTTCATTGTACTGGAGGAAAAAAATAAAACATTTGAATTCCATTTTTAAGTAGCATTGAGAAAAGCTCATAAGAATATAATAATCTGTGTTGTGTAAGTAAAAGGTAAGGCACATAAATTCAGTTTCCTTGGACTTTGAAGAAAAATGTGCATTTATTTTTGCCTAGCAGATTGAAAATGCATGTTTCTGGTAACATCTAGTAAGACAAAATGTATATGTCCTTGTAAACCAGGACTCTTAAAAAATGTTTTGGACTAATATTTGCTAGAGAGAATTTAAGGTGGATTAATTCTGCTGAAGAGAGGGTTTAGGATTATACGTCAGTTAATTGTGACTTTACTTGCTTTTCACTTGTTACACATGGGAATCTTTAAAATATTCAATGAAACGATGTTTTTGATAGTCCTTTGGAAGTTGATTTGCTTGTTTGGTGGAATTTATTGTTATAATAATGTTCTACTTGATAATGTGAAAAAGACTATTAAGTAACAAAGGTTTTGAAGATTGAATGATTCTGTCTGAACATCAAATTGCTTTTACAATTAGACAAGCTATATTTTTAAATGTATAGTCCTAACCCATAGTAAATATATACTTGGTTGCAAATATTTTAAACTTTGAGAACTATAAATGAATTTGTAGGTGATATAATTTTTCATATTACCCCATATGTATAATTTAGAAATGATTTTGTTCTTTTGTACATTTTATTTAGTATTCATTGATTCAACAATATTTCCTAGAAATCTAGAACTAGAGATATTAAAATGAACATTTATTGAGTTCCTAATATAGTGGGATAGTCAAAATAGACATGTTTGTGTGTTTGCAGTTCTTCAAATTTGTTATTTTTATTAACATTTAGATAAAAACAAAAGCCAATTCAGAGGGGTATCATGTCCAAGATTATAAAATGTATTAAACTAGCAGAGCTAGGATAACACACACACACACACACACACACGCACACACACACACGTCATATTATTAAAGGGACATGATATTTAAGTAAATGAGCAACTGAGCCTAGGACTGTTCTTTTGGGATGAGAATCTCAACACTTTCAGTTTATAGGAGTGAGGCCTTAGCCAGAATATTAAAATTATCTGTCTTTTGACTTCTATATTGTTAACCCTGCAGCATAAAATTGCTCTTAGGATTAAATAATTAAAACATGTGAAACACTCAGATTCACATGTCACAAATTAAGTGCTCAATAAAAAACCAGTTATTATTTTATGATACTTAGTGTTTTCCGCTGCCCAATGGGTACAATTTGAAAGACTAGCTTTACGTGTCTGCT
Organism: Trachypithecus francoisi; assembly: GCF_009764315.1. Classification (NCBI taxonomy): domain Eukaryota; kingdom Metazoa; phylum Chordata; class Mammalia; order Primates; family Cercopithecidae; genus Trachypithecus; species Trachypithecus francoisi. Next base: position 70,806,550 of record NW_022681473.1, on the reverse strand, counting down.
AAGGCCTTGACATTGATGACTCTTTGTGTTCTCTCCTGCTCTCTGTCTGGCCTAGACCCCTCACCTGCAATAGAGACAAGCGTGTAAGCTAGCAGTGTTTGCTAGCACTGTGACCTCACAAAGCCTTCTTGCAAAGCTAGCAACTTGTGTGTGTATTTCCTGTCTAATATCCTCACTGGCATTTGAGAACAAGATATTAATCCCTGAAGAATTAATGGCTAGTAATTTATTAGCAAGCAGTTTTAAACATGGAATTTTCTATTCTAACATTTTATTGGAAATTGAGGGGTTAGTGTAAAGGGAGTGTCAATTGAAAGCTTTAGGTTAGAAAATGTAATAATGAAGAATGACTATTTTCAGAGAGAAAATCCTGTAGGATTCTGATGACTATCAGGATAAGCTTTGGGTCCATGGAGAATATTCATTACAAAGGTCATATAGTCAAACCCAATATATACAAATCTGGTTGTAGGTCATGCAACCACAAACAGATCCAGCAAGAATGCCCAAGATATCAATGACCAGAAGCAAAGGTCCAGCTGGGGTTAGAGATACGTAAAATCGCCTATGGTCACAAAATCAAATGTCTAACCCCAATTATAATTGAGGAGAGAGAAAAGTTAGAATTTTCAGTGCTAGTTTTTAGCCCACTTTCTTGTAAGGAACATTAAATTGGGCATTCAACCTCAGATTATTAAAACAGAGGAAGTAGCAGATGGAAGGAAGAATGGAAAAAGTGCATTACACTGCTCCTCTAACCCCATTTATTAGAAAAATTTCACATGCGCTTACTCATTCCTAGTAGTAGAAGCAGTGCATTCAAAAATGATTAATTCTTCTCTAATCTATTTTTGATAATTAACCTATCACTGGTTGACAGGAAGGTGCAGAAATCAAAGAGCAAGATCTAGTCTGTGGGTTCTTTATTATTGCATTCCCGATATGTTTATTTATCTCCTGCTATGTGCCAGATGCTTTTCTAGGCCCTGGAGATACAACAGTAAATATATGAGAAAGCACTGACAAAAGAGACTTCCATTTTTTTATGATTATTAATTATTACTGTCATTATTATTTAATACAACCCTTCAAATGCATTTTCCTTCCATTTTTATTTAACTGAAAAGTATCCTGAAATTACAAGGTGGAATACTTTAAAATAGCAGGTACTATTTACAACAACGTGAACCTGAGTCTTCTAAATACACTGTATTGCAAAGTAAATTAATTAATTAATTAAATACTGAAGCTAATATTTGCATCTGCTATTCATGGCTCCTATTTCAGATCTGTGTCTACATCAAAATGCCCATCTTTTTTTTCATTTACAGTACTAATATTTTAGAAGGAAATGTTACAAATTTGAACATACTTCTATATTAACAATTATTATTATTGTTGTTATTATTTTGAGATGGAGTCTTGCTCTGTCACCCAGGCTGGAGTGCAGTGGCATGATCTCAGCTACACTGCAACCTCTGCCACCTGGGTTCAAGCAATTCTCCTGCCTCAGCCTCCCTAGTAACTGAGATTACAGGCATGCGCTACCATGCCCAGCTAATTTTTGTATTTTAGTAGAGATGGGGCTTCACCATGTCAGCCAGGCTTGTCTTGAACTCCTGACCTCAGCTGATCCACACACCTAGACCTCCCAAAGTGCTGGGATTACAGGCATGAGCCACTGCAGCCGACCAAATTTTTGTATTCTTTAGTTTGCAACTCTTTATGTGATTTTCTCTGTGACAAAGCATTCCAGTAAAGAAAGAGAGAGAGGATTCCCTGTAACATAAAAAGAAAAAGTTTTCAAGTAAAATGGCTCTGCTTTCCAAGGCCATTTACCTTAGCAAGTTTTTAATATGTGTATACCATTAGACAAGTTTTTTTTTTATTAACCTCAATCTTTATATTTTTTAATTATCAAAAAAATGAATACCTACCTTACAGGATTAAATATGAAAATCTGGCATTGCTTAAGTTTTGATATGGTGGTTAAGGAGAATCAATACTGACTAAAAGGCCAGACTGTAAGCTAATACGTTGTGAAAGAACTTTTGAAATGATAAGCACTTACGGAATTTTGTAATCTAAAAGAAAACTTAAAATTCAGATGGACTAATGTTATGTTTCATGCATGAATAATCCTAAGAGGGTAAGATCAATTATTAAAAGTAGTTTGATAGAATGGAAAATCAATCAACTGAGAGTAGAGACCAGAGTTCTAGTTCCAAATCTGGATACCCTTAGCATATTCATTTTTCTCTTAAGGAAGCTTCTCTTCATCTATAAGAAAAGACTAGATTAACTCTCCAAACCCTGACAACCAGGCCTAAGCATCTGTCATCTGCTCTCATGTTTTCATTTCCATTTCCTTCAGCCTTTCTTCATCATGAATAAATGTCTCACTCTTTAATACGTTTTCCTCAATTGTAGAAGTATTTTTCTGTACCATAATTCAATATTGTTGCAACCTAGCTTATGTATAGTTGACAATAAAGAAACAATAACTGTAGAAAAATTTTGTTATTGCTTTCATTGTTATTGTTTTTAAGAAACAAGAAAAATCACGGATGGAAGGTTGGTTTAGATTTTTAGGGTTATATGAGTTAGTGTAGAGATCTTAGGGCAGCAATAGGTATATGGTAAGCAATCAATATTAACTATTATTTGTGTTTGTATTAGATTGAGTAATACTTTATTACTTTTGATAAAATATAGACTATTATGTCTTTAATTATCTAATTAAGGCATTTTAATTATGGGAAATTTGAAAACATAGAAATAGGTAAAACAACAAGAATAAAATAAACATTATTAATATCCCCACCAATTAAGGATAGCAACTATTAATAGCTTGCTATGTGCCATTCAATATTTTTCTATGCACAGATATATTCAGAAACACGCAACAAAATTTTTCTAAACTATTTTGAAACCAAATTATATTTTTACTTAAAATATGATGAGTTGTCATTGTCATTAAATATTATTTTCCAGGCAGTTTTTGTGGCTATATGTTATTTTATTGAGGAGTTGTGTCATAATTTACTTTACTAGAGTCTTATTATATCATCAGATTGCTTGGAATTTTTAAATTTAATAATGCTCTAACAAATGTATTTGTATGTGTGTGTTTATTTCTGTGTATTTGTCTGTACATATGCATCTACGTACACGTATATTTCTGGTTATTTCCTTGGCGTAAGAACGTAGAAACAGAATTGAATGGTCAAAAGGTAGGCACCTGCTGAAGGCAGACTTTTTGAAATAAAATAATTGGAATGCTCATGCATTATAGTCAAAATTACGGAATTTTCCACCAATTTCTCATAACTTATTCTTCCCAACTAACATGAGAGAACAGAATCGTACACATCTCAGCTGTATGTGCAATTTCTCTACCAAAGGAAACATTAGACATTTTCTAGAATGTCCTGAACAAAGTGAAGGTTAAATGAGCAATTATAGAAAATAAGTTTGGGGTTAGAACCATGAATCCCAGATATATAATAATAGGGTAAATTCAGAGGAATCCTAAATATAAAGATAAGTAGGACAACCAATTAAAATCAAATGATTAAGGCAATTTATGTTATTCTCAGTTAAAGAACATTTACCGAGACTCTACAAAGTAGAATCAATAACCAAAGAAGCATTCACATTTTGAACAACACTTGAAATTAGACACAATTTTTAATTTAATTACTTTGTATTATGAACTCATTTGCATCCCCTCAATTCATATATTGAAGTTCTAACTCCCATTGTAACTGTATTGGAGACAGGGCCTTTAGGAAGGTAATTAAGATTAAATGGTGCTAAAAGTAGGCCCTTAATATCCTAATCCTGTAGAGCTCATGTCCTTACAAAAACAGGAGGAGGCACCCAAGATTTCTGTCTCTCTGTGTGCACAGCAAGGCAAGGTTATGTGAGGGCATCACTAGAAGGTAGCTAACTGCAAGCCAGGAATAGATTCCTCCCCAGAAACCTAATCTGCTGACACTTTGACTTGGGACTTCCAGCCTCCAAAACTGTGAGAAAATGTTTCTGGTGTTTAAGGCCACCCACAAGGTGATATTGTTATAACAGTCTGACCTAACACATATACTTTGTAAGATCTGTCTATAAGCTCAACTGCAATATAGCAAACAAAAATTCACCAGAAAAAAAAAAGAAACAAAAAAAAACCTTTTTTTTTTTTTTACCTGAATGAATGCTGTAAGTTGTATATAAGAAGTATAAGTAAATGCAAGCAGACTAGAAGAACCATGTGACCACGGCAATAGTTCATAGGAACAGAAGGCCTTCCCATAACTGAATATCCTGATTTTCATAAGGACATCTCAAGGAAGGTGTTATTATCAATTGGACCTTTTGGTGGATGTTGTGAAGCACCAGCACCCAGATTCCTCTTTCATTAAAAACATGTTGCTCTAGCTCTGGTGAGTTGTCAGGCAACAGCCTTCAGCTATCAGCTCCTTCAGGGATTGCCTGGGCTACAGAGGGTTGCCTCATTCAAAATCAAGCCTTATCCCAGCATGGCCCAATTTGAGTGACTAATCCACCAGGAATATAAAGGCCTCGTCATCAAATCCTACCTTGAGATAATTTATAGGGGCTACTCTAGCTCCACACCTCTCTATTTGGTAGGCAGAGGCTGTAGTTGGTCACATTGCAGCTTGACTTCTCCTTCTGTCAAATTCTGCTTCCCACCCATCCCTTCTACAGGTGGTGTTCCCAAGGGCACACTTAAATATCCTGCATGCTAAATTCCATGTCAGAGTTTGCTTCCCTGGGAATCCCACCTGTGGTAGAAAGCGGGTAGAAAAAGGTTACAATAACATTTGCAGGTGCTATAATTGCATCACTGCCTGATTGTCTTTACTTAAAATGGCCCTGAGAGGGACTCTGTGCCCTTTATGCTAAGCCAATTGGCTCACAAAACCAGACAGACCTAGCAATTGCGGCACAAGACCATATTAGTCTAAATTTTTCCCCTCTAGTTGTATAAAATATGTAAGAAATCAATAATAAATGTATTTTGTTTTCAGTAAACTCTTATTATTAGTTTACTATGGATTATTCTTATTCAGAAAGTAGACTGTATTCTCAACTTGATATACATATAATTAAAGTTATACTTAGAGGTTCAATAATTTGAAGTTCAAATTGCTGTTAGACTTTTTCAAATAGGTGTGATACAAAGTAAATAATCCTATTCACTTATATTTTCTGTTGGATTGGAATTCTTGTGGTCCGTTTTCTTCATTTAGCATGATTCTCTTCTTCTCCCTTCTAGCATTCGGTCCTGCTTCCCCCTACACCCAACAGACAGTTCTTCCCATCTTTCCCAGGTCTCCAAATCCAGGTTTTGACACTTTACTTCTATGTGACATTGAGAAGGTTCACTCAATTTCTCTGAGCCATAGTTTCCCCTTTTGAAAAACAGGGAAAACCTGTTTAAATGTGATAACTATGATATAAATTAAATAAGATAATATATGGAAAACACAGAACATAATACCCAATACATACCAGGGATGTAGCAATTTGTTTTTCTCTATGTCTTCTTATGAGAAAAGCTATGAGAAAATCTGCAAGAAGAGAAAGACTCTCGGACCCATGGCAAACAAATGGTAGATGTATTGAGATAGGAACAATCTTTCTTATTTTTAAAAATTCAGTTCACTTATGGAACACTCCTGTGTGCTAGGTGTGTAATGATGTACAAGATAAACTCTCTTGATTCAAGTAGCTTACTGTCTACTGGGGTATTACAGACAAGAAAAATGGTGATAAATGATGAATGGAATGGTGACTACATTTATAGGAAGAATGAAGTAGAACAATGCTTTCCTTTATTCAAAGCTATGTTTCTTAAAAACAGTAACAACACACAGAGGCAGAGCTATGTTGCCACCCTGTATTAACACAAAGACAGTGTTGACTATAGGTATACAACTTGCATCCAAAACAAGGGTGCTACTTCCAGCACTAATATAAAGGCTCAACCAAGGGAAATTGCAAAATGTTTCTAATCTTCAAGCATAGCCCCCAATTAGAATACCTTGCATTTCCAAGTCTGACACAACACGTCTTTGTAGTGATGTTAACAATAGCCAAATTTATTGGCTCATGCCTGTAATCCTAGCACTTTGGGAGGCCGAGGCAGGTGGATTGCCTGAGCTCAGGAGTTCAAGACTTGCCTGGCCAGCATGGTGAAACCCCATCTCTACTAAAAATACAAAAAATTAGCTGGGCGTGGTGGCACATGACTGTAATCCCAGCTACTCGGGAAGCTGAGACATGAGAATTGCTTGAACCTGGGAGGTGGAGGTTGCAGTGAGCCAAGGTCGTGCCACTGCACTCCAGCCTAGGTGACAGAGTGAGACTCCATCTCAAAAATAATAATAATAGTGAACAAATTATGGCAAGAAAATATGTATTTAAGTGGTGGCTTTCATGTAACAGGAATTGTTGCAAATTGAAAAGGAAAGGGGTGTATCTTTATGAAATATTACTCCAAAAACACCTATTACTTTGTGTGACAAATACAAATTTACATACCCATTACTTGGACTCCTTACCCCACCTTTGTTGCAAAGGACTTACTTTTAATGAAATAAACAGCTCAGTGATTGTCATTAATTCAGCATAGTTTTCTGGGCACCTCTTGTCTTTGAAATGGACAAAAATGTCAATTGTCTGCATTATTTTCTTTTCGTGCTGTGAAAAACAATGCAATTATACAGTATGGTATACAGTATTATTTCTATGAAGAAAAAAATAACTTAGAAGAGATTAGCCCTGACTTTTGATGGAATAACACTCTTTGGAATTCGATATAGCTTGCAGGTAATAAAAGTAAGGTCTTCTTTGATTTATCACCAGGAATAAAAGAGAAAAATACCAAAACAAAAAAGAGGACGTTGGGACAGGAAGCGTTTTGTCAGAAGACAGAAAGCAATACATTTAGTGTAAGGAGATAAAATGGAATTGAATGAATGAAGGAAAGGAGAAGGCAAGGGAACAGTATTGAATATGTGCTTAGCATTTTACATGTATTCTCCTATTTACTCATTACAGTGGTCATTACAACAGATAAAAAACCTGAGGCTCTGAGGATTTAAGTTGCCTGCTCAAGCTGGCCCAGTTAGTAAAGAAAGATTAGAGTTTGAGCCCAAATCTTCCACAATCCAAACATTGTGCTTATTCTCCTTAAATGTGCCAGATTTCTCAAAAATCTCCATTTGTTTATAACAGTCCTTCCATTGGTCACTCTGAAGCAAACCCATCATACTTAGCAGCTTGAGTATCTGTGGCTTCAATGTTTACTCTGTCGTCTTCACCATGCAGTGAGAAGCATCATGGTTAAGGAAGAGAAGAAAATTAACAAGACTAGCTTTCTGCTTTCATTGAAATCAAAGTTGATCTTTCCTGGACATAAAACCTCCCCATTTTCCCAGATTTCAGGTTCTCTTAAGTGGAAGGGTCTGGTACACAGTTTCTTCCCTCAGATGAAGCTAAAATAAAAGTTGAAATAAAAAAAAAGGGAAACAATTTAAAAATAAAAGAACAGCTGGAATCCCTGAGTGTGTGTGTCAGCAGAGAGGAAGAACTTGAAAGAAGCTTTCCAGACATTGGAAACAGCACAAGCAAAAGGAGCAAGAGGGAACATCTCATGTTTGAGAAACTGGGGGAAGAGCATTTTACTTACAGCTGAATCTAATAGATGGATAATATAGTATTAAATCCAGTCTATGGCTACATAATACTTCATGGTGTATATGTACCACATTTTCTTTACCCAATCCACTGTTGATAGCACCTAGGTTGATTCCTGGTCTTTGCTATTGTGAATAGTGCTGCAATAAACATACAAGTGCAGCTGTCTTTTTGGTATAACAACTTATTTCCTTTTGGATTTATACCCACTAATGGGATTGCTCAGTCAAATGGTTGTTCTGTTTTTAGTTCTTTGAAAAATCCCCAAACCGTTTTCCACATTGGCTGAACTTATTTACATTCCCAACACCAGTGTATAAGTGTTTCCGCAGCCTCACCTGCAACTATTCTTTTTTTGACTTTTTAATAATAACCATTATGACTGATGTGAGATGGTATCTCATTGTGGTTCTAATTTGAATTTCTCTGATAATTAGTGATGTGAGCATTTTTTTTTCATCTTTACTGGCCACTGGCAAGGTGTCAAACTATAGGAAACCTAAAAGAAAATCTAGGAAACACCATTCTGGGCATTGGCCTTGGGAAGGAATTTATTAGTAGGTTCTCAAAAGCCATTGCTCTGAAAACGAAAATTGACGAGTAGGACCTAAGTAAATTAAAGAGCTTCTGCACAGCAAGAGACTGTCTCACAAGAGTGACAACCTACAGAATGGGAGAGGATATTTACAAACTATGCATCTGACCAAGGTCTAATATTCAGAATCTGTAAGGAACTTCAACAACTGAACAAACAAAAACAAATAACCTCATTAAAAAGTGGGCAAAAGACACAAACAGATACTTCTCAGATATTCTTCTACATCTCCATTTTTACCTTTCATCAGGATGGAAAGACCTGACTACATCAGTTTTTTCCATTATAGGAAATTTAAAGCACTAGATAACTCTTCAAAAATCATACATAACACAGTGGTAAGTTCTCATTTGTTTATGTAGATTTTTAACTACGCTTACTTTACACAAGCTCCTCAAAAACAGACTACATATTTGTGTTATTTTCATACTTGCCATTGCATCCCTAGGATGTAGCTTTACTAAAAGCTTAAGTGAATGAATAGTAGATATGCAATAATGTTTTCTCTCTTTCCTTGAAAATATTCTACCACAGGAAAGCTTTGCTTCTTCCCTTTCTCTCAGTAACTGAATAACCTTGTGATATATTAAAAAGGCCATGAACTTTGGCATGCTTCCAGGTTTGAATCTTAGCTCTGCCACTTAATGTTTGATTTTGTGTAACTTATTTACTCTTGGAGCCTCTGATTACTCCTCCATTAAAATGGATATACCTTTATATCTCACAGTTATGTTCCAACTCTTAGTGAAATACGAACAAATCATGTACAGTTAGCAAGTGTCAGTTCCCAAACTCAGTGCCCATGTCTTCTTCCTCACAAATAAGCTTGGTAGATATGTAGGTATTTGAACTGGAGGTGCCCTTGCTGCCACCAGAGCATAAACTGGCTTTCAGATGCTCAAATGGACAGGTGGTAATCAGTTTTACCTCCTCTTTGAAGTCATCCTGAGCTAAAAGTGATTGTTAGTTTAATCACTGCCCATGGGCTCTTTTGTTAGAACAACATGGTTTAGTATCTTATTTAATTCTAGTTTTCATTTTATTCTAATTGTTTAGAATATGTGTATTTTCCTTTTTTGTTTAATGAACAACTATTTAAAATCTATGAAGTACCTGACACTCTACTAGGCTTTCTGGGGTGATTCAAAGGTGAGCTGGACACTATGATTAATCTAACACTCTACTGGCAGAGGCAACGGTGAAATTAAAAAAAAATACAGTGATGAGAAAACGTGAATACATAATTATAGAAATCCTTTGTGAGGCAAGGTTACTGTATATCAGACACTGTGCAAGCACCGCTGGGAGAAAAGAAAAATGCAAATGCAAAGTCATGTTAAAGTGCAAGGGCATGGCATGTGCTGTGGTAGCTGCTGTGCCCAGGGAGCTGGAGGATTGTGGGTACCATAAGTCCTCACTTAAGGTCCTTCATGGCTTCTTGGAAACTGTTATTTGTAAGGAAACAATGTATAAAGAAACCAGTTTTACATAGGCTAATTGACACAAAGAATAACTAAATTCTTACAGTCACAAAAGTCACCAAACTTCTAAATAAAGCTAAAAAACACTTGTAATATTAAGTATGGAAATAAATGTGAACTATACATACATTTAGGAAAGATTAATCAAAAGAAGGAAGATAATTATATGCCTGCTTCAGTTCAATGTGACAGGTGGCTAGAACCTACCCCTGTAGCTCAGGATACAAGGCAGGAACTGACCCTGGACAGGATGCCATTCCATCTCAGGTCGCATACACACACTCACAGTCAGACCGGGACAATTTAGACATGCCAGTTCACCTATTAACATGCACATCTTTGTGGATTTGGAAGGAAACCATAGAGTACCTGGGGAAAACCCACAAAGACATGTGGAAAACATGCCAGCTCTACACAGACAGTGACCCCGGCCAGGAATTGATTTTTTTTCCATCAATGTTATCACAAAATGACATTTAACAAACTGATATATTTCAAAGATCTGTTGTCTGTGGAAGAGTTGAAGGAACTGAGGCTGACCAGAAATGGATGGATGAACTACCCAATAGAGACTCTGCCATTCACTCTGTAAGTGTTCAGTTTTTTTCCTAAAGCAATATGCTGATGTCAGAAAACTTTTAGCAAAAAAAAATGACATGTTCCCAAGCATGTTTGATAAAGGCAAAGTTTGTCTCACAAATGTTGGCTTCCTCTCAAAATTGTGTCTTCCATAAGCACAAAGAACGCATTTTTTTCCTGTGCATCTCCCTAAACATTTAAGAATGACAGGTACAGAATAATCCTCAACACATTAAACATAAGTTACACAGTAGGCAAATTAACATTTGACTTCCCAATATGACATAAGTTGTTAGATATAAGAAAACAAGGTATTAGTTACTTGAAGTACATATAAGTAGAGCTCTCCGGGTCTGGAGAACTTTTATATAGATTCCACCATTTGTTCTCATGATATTCCTCTAAATGGAACAGGAAAGGAGGGAGGCAAACATTAAATATGTACTTTGAAATCTTGATAGACTTTATAGACGTGACTAACCTTGTAAGTACCCTTAAAAGTTGAGCTATATGGCATCCAGAGGCCTCCTGGGTATCCTCAAGTCTGGTTCTGTCCAGTCATATTTTTCTATGTTTATACCCACAAGATCTCTTCTCTAAGATGAATGCTGATGTACCAGCATCCTGAGCTAAAGAGTGCTCTAACTCCTGAACAATTGTTGATGCATTTTTTATCTAACTAAATAATATCTGTAAAATAAAATCAAGACACCAGTATAGTAACAGTTTTTATTTGTTTGTTTGTTTTGTTTTTACTAGTTCTGTTACCGTTTCCATCTTTTTTTACTGTTCCATTTTAAAGAGACTGAAACAAATTAAAAAAATATATATTTGGAGTCAAGATGTTCCTGTTTTGAGGTGCACACCTTAAAATTAGAAAAAGACAGTGTGAAAACTTGTCTTACATGGAGCAAAATGGTTTTAGTGCAAGGAGCATTAAATTCTCTCTCTCTTTGTCTCCCTCTCTGTTCCTCTCTCTTTCTCTCGTTCCTGTTCTTAAGCTATGTCCCCCTTCAATATATCAAAACCCATAAGTGGGAGTGTCAGTGGTTCATGTATCCTCTAAGAAGCAATTGTTAAGCACTTGTTATGTGAAAGTTATTGTGATCAACACTTGAAATAGAGAAGATGAACTAGACTTTGAGTTATGGAGAGAAACTGGGTGTAAATTTCCTCTCTACTCAAAGGAACTGGCAGTGCTTAATTAAGTTTCATGAAATGAAAACAGTAAGTACTAAAAATGGCACTAAGAATAAAGTTCACAAATTAAGTATTTGTTCTATATGATGGTTTTCAAAATGTGGTCCCTGACAAGTAGTGTCAGCAATATCTAGGAACATATTAGAAATACAAGTCTTCAGGCTTCATTCCATACTCACTAAATCAGAAATTCTGGGAGTGGGGCCTCACAGTTTTGTTTTTTTTTTTTTTTTTTTTTTTTACGAGACCTCAGTTGACTCTATTAGACACTAAAGTTTGAGAAGCACTTCTCAATGTTAAATAATTGTTATGTGTTATTTAATTTGACTCTTACAGACCTTATAGGTCAAACACTACTCTATTTTTGCATTAGTTGTCAATTGCTGCTTAACTTATCACCCCAAAACCTAGTGACTCGAAACAACAACAAAATTATTTTGTCATTATCCTTCATGATTCTTGGCGTCAAGTAACCTTGTGGTATATTCTCATCCCGCATCTCTAATGTGATCACAGTCAGTTGATAGTTGGGGCTGGAATGATCGGAGGGCTTGCTCACCGAGTCTGTGTCTGGGCTGGGAAGAATTAAGTAGCTGAAAGCTAAAAGAGCTGCAACTATTTAGGCATCTGTATTTTCAATATAGTCTCTCCATTACAGCAGCTTCAGGATAGCTAGAATTTTATGGCATTTCAAAATCAGAGTCTAGAGAGAAAAGAAAGGGAGAGAGAAGCGGGGAAGGAAGGAAGGACGGAAGGACGGAAGGAAGGAAGGAAGGAAGGGAGGGAGGGAGGGAGGGAGGGAGAGGAGGGAAGGGGAGAAGGAGGGAAGGGAAGGGAAGGGAAGAAGGAAGGAAGGAAGGAAACAGGGAAGGAGGGAAGGAAAAGAGAGAAATGGAACCTTTGTCAACTTTGATGACCAAGCCTTGGAATTTACATGTCCTCACAAAGGCCTACCCAGGTTGAAAAGGAGGGTTAGAGAATCCACCTCTTGCTGAGAGAATTGGCAAGTTATAAGAAGAGATGGCAAACTAAAAACATTTTTGCACCCATCTTTAAAAATATAGTCTGTTACCATCTCAGTTTTTCAGCTGAGAAAATGAAGATGGAGTGAGGTTAAACAATTCACCCAAGATTTCACAGTTAGTAAATGGTAGAATAGAGACTGAAGCTTACAGTTTTTATCAACATGTAATTCTGGTTTTCATACTGCAACTTTCAGACAAGGGCAGACAGAGATTTTACATGAATTATCTCTTTGCTTTTTCTAATGACCTACTGAGATCTATAGGATTGCCATTCCTATTTTATAGGTGAGAAAACTGAGGCTTAGCTAAATTAAATAGCTTACCCACATTGGCATGCCTAACAATTTGTGATGCCAATATTTGAATACAGATTGTATTAGTCCAAAGCATACATTCAAGCATGCCATTTCACTGATATCTTTATTATCATTATTCATATATTATAACAATATTTTTGTGATGAGTTTTAGCATTTTAGTTTTCTTCTCTATATTATCTGCTTATCCTAAGGTATAAAATAATAATTGTGTATTCCTATAATGTAAAATAAATTTACTTAAAGTAGTGCAGCTTTACTCTGAATTTGAGGTAGTACCACCTATACTGAAAACAACTGAAAGATGAATGTGGTTTCTTAGTTTAAGAAGAAAGGCAGAAAGGTGAAAAAGGCAATAAAGGACAGTTGAGGAAAGATGAGATTAGTTCTGGTGTGGTGGCTCACACCTGTAATCCCAATACTTTGGGAGGCCAAGGCCTGGGATCACTGGAGGTCAGGAGTTCGAGACCAGCCTGGTCAACATGGCAAACCCCTGTCTCTACTAAAAATACAAAAATTAGCCAGGTATGGTGGTGTACATCTGTAGTCCCAGCTACTGGGGAGGCTGAAGCAGGAGAATCACCTGAACCTGGGAGGTGGAGGTTGCAGTGAGCTGAGATCACACCACTGTACTCCAGCCTGGGTGACAGAACTAGACTCCATCTCAAAAGGAAAACAAACAAACAAAAGATGAGATTAATTAAGGACAAAACTGTTGTCTTTAATTGTGTGAATATTGATCATGGAGAAGAATGTAAACTTATTTTGTGTAACTCTCAAGACAGAGAAAAAATAAAACAAAACACCTAATTCTTAAATACTACAGGTAGGCAGATTCCTGCCCAGGACAAAGCAATTTACAATGATGAGGAGTTCCTGACAATCCACTGGACTCCTAAAGGGGAAATCTTTTCCTGTGCTGAAAGTATTGGAGACGGGGACAGCTGGCCAGCAATTGCAAAGATTGCAGAACTTTCTACACTAGGAAAGTTGTCAAAGGTTATGGCACATTTGATTGCTTCTAATCCTAAGATTCCAAGATCATTGGGAAATGTATTAAGGATACAGAACAGAATTAACTTTTCAATGGACAGTGCTGGATACTCACCAGCTGTCTTCTTGGGCTTATGTGAGCATTAGAGACCCTCATGACAATCATAGTGCATGCTGGGAGTTTACTAAGAAGAAAACAGAAGAAAAGCTATGGCTTGCTAGCAGGACCATGTCAAGCCTTTCTCTCTGTGGCAGTCAAGGCAGCACTTTAGCCATCCAGAAGCTATCTTTTTCCCAGAGGATAACTTCTGGTCCAAAGAAGCAAGCTCCACGTTGGTGGGTATAGGGCTGCCCTGGCTTAGTACTTCTATATCACAAAAGGTACAATATCTCTTTTAACACTCAATAGGAATAGCTTCTGAAGTCACCATGAGGGATACCTGTGACACAGCACTTAGAGAACCCCAAAACATGGCATACTCATCACATGTTTATAGTTTATAATTCTTTCCAGTCCAGATGTAGTTTACTGCTCAGGGATATATTTTACTCTTAGCTGTTGCCTAGAAACATGTTGACATTCTTAGCATTATCTGGTTTTTCAAAGGAAGAGAGCTGGATAATTAACTCAAGGTCATGTTATCATGCATCAGAGATGGTATTTTGTTAACATTTTTCCTACAGTAGCATTCAAAAATATAACATAACCTGAACTAACATTTTAAGACATTTGCTACAATGTCAGGCCCTCTGCTAAGCAGCTTAAGCACAAGATTTTATTTAATTTTCAAAGCATAACTGTATCTCAGGTACTGTTTTTACCCCCATTTTCTAGACAAGGAAACTAAGTATTGAGAGGATCTGTAACCTGGAAAGTCACACAATTAGCTAATATATGACAGTCAGAATTAAATTTAAAATCTGTTTTTTTTTTTTTTTTCCTGTTCCAAGTCTGAGATCTTAACCATTGTTTATGTATTGACCTCAAAACTTTGCTAGGAGCTAGACACATAGAGAACCTATATATTGCATGCTGCAATAACTTATGCTGGATATTTACAGATTGAAAACATGTGAGTACTAAATTATATCAAAGAATATGTCATGATGTCAGAGATATGAGTAATAAACCCATCAGCTAATTAGCTTCCCACATGAAGTGGCTTGAGGTAAGCAGGACTGGTCCGTAGACTCTGCTTCTTCCCTAGGACAGATCAAATAAAAGGGAGAAATGAAGATCAGAGTTACCACTGCCCTGGAGCTAGTGTACTCTTGCACTTGTAATTTTGGGAGCTTTTATGCAGCACTTGGTTACTGCCTCGATAGAAAGAAAAGAACCCACAGTCCACCTCAGTATATTGTAAAAAATGAAAGTTGATTTGATAATAATGATCACTTCGAAATAAATGAGTTTCTCTGACAATGGACACAGCTCTTTTATTCCCCTAGAAACACCTGGACATTGAACCTGGTAACTCCACCAACCCCTGCTGCTCCTAGCCAGGTGGGACATGATGACTTGGGCTTCCAGTGCAGAGGTGCCACCACAACCAGAACTCTGCATGCTGACACAGCTCTGTGTTCCCCCTAGAAAACACCTAGATAGCAATCTGCTACTCCACCCACCCCCACTGCTCCTAGTTGGGTGAGAATCCCAGCTGGGGCTTCTAGGACAGTGGCCCCAACCTTGCCAGAACTTTATGTTCCTTGAGGAAGCACCAGGATGGTGGTCAGTGCCTACATATCCACCTTTGCTGCTCCTAGCAGCAGGACCCACAGACTGGGACTTCTAGTGCAGCAGCTCCACCACAGCCTGAACTCTGCAGATGGGCACTTCTCTGTGTTCTCCCAGAAAACACCCAGATTTGCAGACTATGCAACTTCGATATTTTGCTCACTGTTCCTAGCTAGGCAAGATTCACCAACTTGGGTGGAACCCAAGCAAGGGAGGAGCCCCCAGCTTTACAACACTGAGAGACGTGAGACTCACAGACTTACGGGCCAACAGGAAAGTGGAGCATGCTTCCTTCCACAGGGCTGGTCAGAGAGGGGTGTGACCTATCTGCCAGACCTAGCCTCTCCCTGAGGGAGCCCTGCAGCCCAAAACACCTAACAAAGAAAACTGGTGCAGTGCTAGTGATAGGATGGGGCTCCTACAAGGCCCAGCAGTGGGCTTGGTGAGTGGGTCATCTCTCCCTGACTGCCACAGAGCACTACTGTGAATGCATTGAAATAGAAGACAGCCATGTAGCTCAATAAGAGTCTATCTGCCAGCCATTACTGTTAAGCACCATCTACTGGATCATACGACAAATTACAACAACAAAAGTATTCTGCTAGTGTACAGTACCTGTGAAATGTAAGGCAAATATTCAGCCAAAAATAAAGATCCTACCCAGAGCCTTCGCCCTCTGAAAGCACCCAGAAATGAAACCAACTGACTATACTCATCCTACATCATAGTTAAAGGAAAACTAACCATCTCAGGTGATAAATAATTAGCACAAGAATTTTGGCAATTCAGAAAGCCAAAGTGTCCCCTTACCTCCAAACAAACACACTAACCTCCGGCAATGGTTCTTAACTATTATTGAAATGACAGCAATGGATGGGAGACAGAATTTGGGATCTGGATGGCAAGGAAGCTCATCAAGATCCAGGAGAAAGTTGAAACCCAATCCAAGGAATGCAGTAAAACAACCCAAGAGCTGAAAGATAAAATAGTCATTTTAAGGAACAACCAAACTGAACTTCTGGAATTGAAGAATTCTCTACAAAAGTATCAAAATACAGTCAGAAGCATTCGCAGCAGAATAGACCAGGTGAGGAAAGTATCTCAGAGCTCAAAGACTGGTTCTTCAAATATACCCAGACAGACTAAAACAAAGAAAAAAAGTGCTTTTTTAAAAGGGAACAAAACCTCTGAAAAATATGTACTTATATAAAAAGACCAAATCTAAGACTCATGGGCATTCCTGAGAGAGAAGAGAGAGTAAGCAACTTGAAAATCATATTTGATAATATAGTTTATGAAAATTTTCCCAATCTTGTTGGAGAGGTAGACATACAAATTCAAGAAATACAAAGAAGCCATGTGAGATACTATATAATACTACCATGCTCAATGCACATAAGCATTAGATTCACCAAAGTCAATGTGAAATACAAGGCATTTAGAGAGAAAGGTCAAATTACTTACAAAGGAAATACCATCAGACTAGCAAGAGATATCTCAGCAGAAACCTTACAAGCCAGACAAGATTGGGGGCCTATTTTCAACACCCTCAAACAAAAGAAATTCCAGTAAAGAATTCCATGTATTTCCAAACTAAGCTCCATAAGTGAAGGAGATATACAATCCTTCTCAGGAAACAAACACTCAGTGAATTCATTACCACCAGACTGACTTTATAAGAGGTTCTTAAGGGAGTGCTAAACATGGAAGTGAAAGATAGATACTTGCTACCTCAAAAACAGACTCAGGCAAATAGCCCACACACAATATAATGCAATTACACAATCAAATCTATGAAACAACCAACTAGAAACACAATGGCAGGGATGAAATCTTACATATTAATACTAACCTTGAATGTAAATGGTCTAAATGCCCCACTTAAAAGGCCTAGAGTGGCAAGCTGGATAAAAAGACAAGACCCAACCATCTGCTGTCTTCAAGAGACCCATCTCACATATCACAACACCCACAGGCACAAAGTAAAGGGATAGGAAATATTTACCATGCAAACAGAAAACAAAGAAAGAGCAGGAATTACTATTCTTATATCAGATAAAACAGACTTTAAACCAACAGTGAAAAAGGACAGAAAAAGGGCATTACATAATTATAAAGAGTTAAATTCAACTAGAGGACTTAACTATCTTAAATATATACTCATCCAACACTGGAGCACCCAGATTCATAAAGAAGTTCTTTTTGACCTACAAACACACTGAGACAGACACACAATAATAGTGAGAAATTTTACCACCTAAATGAAAGTGTTAGACAAATAATCGAGGCAGAAAACTATTAATAACAAAGAAATTCTGCAGTTAAGCTTGGCACTCGACCAACTGGACCTAATAGACATCTACAAAATACTCCATCTAACAACCACAGAATATACATTCTTTTCTTCTGCACATGGGACATATTGTAAGATTGACCATGTGCTTGATCATAAATCAAGTGTCAATAAATTCAGACAATCAAAATCATACCAAACACACCCTTGGACCACAGTGCAATGCAAATAGAATTCAGTACCAAGAAGATCTCTCAAAACTATTCAAAAACATGAAAATTAAACTACTTGCTTCTCAATAACTCTTGGATGAGCAATACAATTAAGGTAAATTTTTTTTAATGAAATTAATTAAAATAGAGGCACGACTTACCAAAATCTGTGGTACGCAGCTTTACTAGTGTTAAGAGGAATGTTTATAGTGCTACACACATTCATCAAGAAGTTAGAAATATATCAAATTAATGGGCTGAGCACGGTGGCTCACACCTGTAATCCCAGCACTTTGGGAGGCTGAGGCAGGTGGATTGCCTGAGTTCAGGAGTTCAAGATCAGCCTGGGCAACGTGGTGAAACCCTGTTTCTACTAAAACACAAAAAATTAGTCGGGTATGGGGGCATGCACCTATAGTCCCAGCTACTCAGAAGGCTAAGGCAGGAGAATTGCTTGAACTCAGGAGGTGGAGGTTGCAGTGAGCTGAGATCATGCCACTGCACCCAGCCTGGGCAACAGAGTGAGACTCCATCTCAAAAAAAAAAAAAAAAAGAAAGAAAAGAAAGAAAAGAAAGAAATATATCAAATTAATGATCAACATCACACCTAGAAAAACTAAGCAGAAGTAAAGAAATAGAAATAGCTATAATCAGAGAAGAATTCCATAAAATTGAGATGTAAATCTGCAGAAAACAATCAATGAAACCAGGAGTTTGTTTTTTTGAAATAATAAATAAGATTAATAGGCCACTAGCTAGATTAATAAAGGAAAAAAAAAGAAGATCCCACTAAGGGCAACCAGAAATGACAAAGATGACATTAAAACTGATCCCACAGAAATACAAATGGTCCTCAAAGACAGTTATGAATACCTGTATGCACACAAATTGGAAATCTAAAGGAAATGGCAAAATTCCCGGAAACACAACATCCCAAGACTGAACCAGGAAGAAAAGTGAAAAGCATAACAGACCAATAACAAGCTCCCAAAATGAATCCTCACTAAAACACCTACCAACCAATACAAGCCCTAGACCAGGTAGATTCAAGTTGAATTTTACCAGACATACAAAGAACTGGAACCAATTCCACTGAAAATATTCCCAGAAATCAAGGAGGAGAGGCTCTTCCCTAACTTATTTTATAACGCCAGTATCATCGTGATACTAAAATCTGGCAGACACACAGTGAAAAAAGAAAGCTTCAGGCCAATATCTCTGATGAACATTGACACAAAATTGTCATCCGAATACTAGCAAACTGATTTCAGCAGCACATCAGAAAGTTAATTCACCATGATCAAGTAAAGCTTTATTTCTGAGATTCAAGGTTGGTTCAAAATATGCAAATAAATAAATGCAATTCACCACATAAGCAGAATCAAAAACAAACAAACAAAATAATCATCTCAGTAGTTGCAGAAAAAGCCTTTGATAAGACACAACATTATTTCATGATAAAAACCCTCAACAGGCTAGGCGTTGAAGGATTGTACCTCAATATAATCAGAGCCATCTGAAAATCCACAGCCAACATTGTACTGAATGAGCAAAAATTGGAACCATTCCTCTTGAAAACTGGAACAAGACAAGAATATCCACTCTCACTACTCCTATTCAACATAGTATTGGAAGTCCTAGCCAGAGGAATCAGGCAAGAGAAAGAAATAAAAGGCATTCAAATATGAAAAAAAGAACTCAAACTATCTCTGTTTGCAGATGATATGATTCTATACATAGAAAACCCCAAAGACTCCATTAAAGGGATCCCAAAAGTGATAAATGACTTCTGTAAAGTTTCAGGATACAAAATCAATGTATAAAAATTAGTAGCATTTCCATGCACTAATAATGTTCTAGTTAAGTGTCAAAATCAAGATCACAATCCCTTTCATGATTGTTCAGAGACAATTATGAACAATTTGTCATACAAAAATGAAATACCTAGGAATACATCTAACCAAGGAGGTAAAAATCTCTACAAAGAGAACTACAAAACTCTGGGGAAGTAAATCAGAGATTACAGAAATAAATGGGAAAATAGTTCATGCTCATGGATTGGAAGAATCAATATTGTTAAAATGGCCATAACTGCCCAAAGCAATTTAAAGATTCAATGCTATCCCTATCAAACTACCAACATCATTTTTCACAGACGTAGGAAAAACTATTCGGAAATGTATATGGAACCAGAAAAGAGCCTGAGTAACCACAGCAAACCTAAGCAGTAAGAACAAACTCTTAGGCATCCCATTATCAGAATTCCGACTATACTGTAAGGCTCTAGTAATCAAACAGCATGGTACTGGTACAAAAACAGACACATCGATCAGTGAAATAGAGTAGGGAGCCCAGAATTAAAGCTGCACAGCTACAACCATTTGATCTTTGACAAAGTCAACAAACATAAGCAATGGAGAAAGGATTCCGTATTTAATAAATGGTCCTGGGAGAGCTAGCTAGCTAACTTTTGCATTCATATGAAAAAGAATTAAACTGGAACCCTACATTTTACTACATACAAAAATTAACTAAAGGTACATTAAAGACTTAAATATAAGACCTCAAACTACAAAAATTCTAGAAGAAAACATAAGAAATACCATTCTTTACATAAGATTTAGTAAATAATTTATGGCTAAATCCCCAAAACCAATTGTAACAAAAACAAAAATTGACAAGTGGTACCTAACCAAACTAAACAGCTTCTGCACAGCAAAGGAAACTATCAAGAGAGTAAATAGCCTACAGAATAGGTGACAATATCTACAAACAATGCATCAGACAAATGTCTAATCTCCAGAATCCACAGGGAATTTAAACCAATGCTCAAGCAAAAAAACAAATAATGTAATTTAAAAATGGGCAAAGAACTTCAACAGACATGTCTCAAAGAAAATGTAAAAGAGGCCAACAAAAATATGAAAAAATACTCAACATACCTAATCATCAGAGATATACAAATCTAAACCACAATGAGATACCATCGCATACCAGTCAGAATGGCTATTAAAAAGTCAAAAAAACACAAATGCTGGTGAGAGGATGAGAGAAAAGGGAACGCTTATTCACTGTTCATGGTCATGCAAATTAGTTCAGACACTGTGGAAAGCAATTTGGAAATTTCTCAAAGAACTTAGAACAACCATTTGATCCAGCAATCCTATTACTGGGTATAAATTATTAAAAATTACATTATTCTTCCCCAAAAAACCTGCACTTGTAAGTTCATTGCAGCCATATTCACCATAGTAAAGATATGGAATCAACGTAGGTACCCATTAATGATGGATTTGATAAAGAAAATGTGCTGCATATATACCATGGAATACTATGCAGTCATAAAAAAGAAGAAAATTATGTCCTTTGCAGCAACATAGATGCAGCTGGAGGCCATTATCCTAAGTAAATTAATTCAGACACAGAAAATCAAATACCATATAGTCTCACTTATAAGTAGAAGCTAAATAATGTGTACATATGGATATAAAGATGGGACCAATAGACTCTGGGAACAACTAGGAGGGAGGAGGAAGAGGGTGTGGTCTGAAAAGCCACCTATTGAGTATTATGCTCACTATCTGGGTGATGGGACCCTCCATTCCCCAAACCTCAGCCTCATGCAGTGTACCCATGCACCCATGTAACAAATCTGAACATTTACCCCCCGAATACAAAGTAAGAATTTTTAAAATACAACCTAAAAAAAAAATGAGTTTTACTGACAGTTAAATCTAGTAGTGGATAATATATTATTAAGTCCTGTTTTTGTTTATCATGACCTTGACTGGGTGTCACATAGATGGACTTGAATCCCGTTCTCATTCATGGTATGGGAACAGAAAGACATATGGATTTGAAACTCGCTTCAGTTAAGGGTTGCCAATTAAAGTGTGAGATAGTTACATTGGAATCTCTACTAACGACAAATGAATTTTTGTGTAAGCATATCTTGAATGTTGTATGGGTCATACTTTTACTAAAAATAGTTTACTTTTCATATGAGGTTCAAATTTAGCTAAGTCCCTGTATTTTTATTTGCTAGATCTAGCAACTCTACTTCAGGAGTCTCAGTGCTTGACATTGCCAGCCTGAGGTTTGACATTGCCAAACCGCAATGCTTTCCAGAATTGAGACAGGGAGCTCATTCATTCATTTCTTCATACAAAAATCTTTACTAACGGCCTCTTGTATATCAGATAGTATTAGAGATGGGCATATCTATTGAATTACTCATAGATGACTATAATGTTTGCAAAGTGATAAATAATTATGAAAGTCAAGAAGACAAATGAAGTGACCACTAAATGGCTAGTATTTATAAAGCACTCTTCTCTATGCAGACATCTTTTTAAGCACTTACATATATTCTCTCACTGTATCTTCACACCAACTCTAAGAAGTATGTGCATTTCATATAAAGAGACATTGAGATGTAAGACTTGGAGATGTTAAGTAACTTACTCTACAGCACGTGGCTGATAAATGGCAGAAGTAGGATGGAGGCCTGTTCCAATTAATGCCAGACTCTGAGCTCTCACCCATACATTTCCACTACAATGAGAACGGGATAAATAGAGATGGCCACAGAAGGCTCATTGGAGGATGCTTTCAGCTGTATTTTGTAGTACAGGTAAGGCGTGATCAGATGGACTAAATGGATGGTGGAAATGATGAGAGTCTTCCTTAGGAAACAGCATGCCTGGGGAGTAGGGTACATATGGAGAAGGGCAGAAAGTGGACACAGAATCAAGGGTAGGAAGCCAGGCAACATCAGGCCAGACATCCATCTGTTAAAGAAGTTTTTCGCAATTTTTCCATCTTGGCCAATTACTAAATAATTTCTATTTATAGAGAACCACAAGTTAGAGTCACTTTCATCTTAATTATAATGCTATAGTACAATCAAATGCTTAATAGGCTCACCTCAAAATGAAGATAATAGCAAATAAAGAGAATAATAATAATCACAACAATTATATATGAGTATTCACTATGAGCCGGGAATCATTCCAAGTTCTTTAGAAGTATTAAACTTATATAGTTCTTACGGAAACTGTATGAATCAAGTACAATTTTTAACTCATTTTGAAGGATGAGACTCTAAGGAATATTGAGTTGAAAAAGCTTGCCCACAAGTGACACTTCCAAAAGTAAATGTTCAAGTGACAGGAGGATACTCTGCCATGTTCTAGAAATACCTGTTTTTCATGTGATTCATGGAAGTCTGATTATGATATAGGAAAGCTGCTTATCAATGAGCAATGTATATTAATTTGGAGTCTAAACGCCAGATGTACACACGTAATTTTACACAATTATTTTAATTTAATTTAACACTTTGTTTTTCTTTTACTGCATACTGAGTAAGGAAAAGAAGTCCCAATGGAACACCCTGCCAACAGAATACCTTGACTTCAGGGATTTTCATATGCAGGAGACTCTAGCTGGCAAGAGGCAGTGTGGGCAGCTGCAAATGAAGTTCTGGGCACACTGAGAGGTTTGGAGAGGCCACTCATAGGAGACAGGCCTTGAACAATAGACAGGATGTCAACAAACACACTGAGGCACTCAGGAAGATATTTTACATGCAGAATTGTGTGAAAAGACATATGTGGGTATGTCTTCAAGGAAACAAGGGTGGAGCATAGAAGTGGCAAGAGTAAATGCATCAGCTGTTTTCTGCATGGATCAAAGTATTCAATATATTTAATTATCACGATAAGTCAATGAAGTGGTACTGTCATGCCCATTTTACAGATGGAGACTGAGGCAAAGAGAAGTTATATGCAATGGCCAATGTCACAGAATTAATTAGGTAGAAAACAAGACTCAAATTGTCACTTGTCTTATTGCAAAAACATATCTACTTTTTATCTATTCATTTATTCCACAACTATTTAATCAGTTCCTATGTAGGCACCTGTATGTTGTGGTGAAATAAACAGTCATAATTCCTGACATCATGAGACTATTAGTCTCCTGTCTACACTGTACCTGACATCGGATCTTAACTGATTATTTTTTAATTTGTATTTGTGAACAACTAATTTTATTTAATGTGGATACTACATATTCTGGATTGAGGAAAAGTCGAAGGATTTGCTGAGGCTGTAGCTAGGTAGATTCCACAGTAGAAAGTCATGGAAAAAAAAAAAAGACTTAAATCTGTTTGGCTATCAATCTGGTACATTTTATAAATGCTACACTAAAAAGCAAATCAATAAGTTGTCTGCAGTGGGACTGCTGGAAACAAGTCATTGTCCATACTTAATTAAAAGGCCATATTGATATCTGGCACTACTTCAGAAGTGTATGACAGCTTTGGATTATTACATTACAGGAGAAGCTGCCAATAGTGGGAAGACAGAGAAGAAGGCCAAAATAGTACCAGAAACCCTTGGAACTGTTTATGGCCAAAGTTGGCCTGTTATCTAAACCCCTTGGCATTTTTGCTATACCAGTAGCTTGTGAATCTGCAGATCTTCACATTTTTCCTATCTCCAAGGTGCTCAAGGGAAAGTAGGAAAACCCAGGCTTCAGTGGAGGATTGTGTCAGAGCATGAATGTTGTTGAACTGTTAATTTAAGAAAGGAAGACATTTTTACTATTTAAATCCAAGTAGGGATGCTTGAGGCAAAATACCTTCAGAAAAATTTTTAGTTTTAAAAATATTTATGGATCACAAGTTTTCATTACATGCAAGGGCTCACATAGCTTCCCATCTCCTGTCAAACTGTCTGATCTCATCTTCCAGTGTGTCCTGCCCTGCTCAGTTCTTCTCGCACTTTGGTCTCCTCTCGGGTCCTCCAAAATGCCCCCTACCACAAAGCCTTGGAACTTTCTTCTTCCTCTGCCCAGGATTCTCTTTCTCTAGATATTTGTTCCCTCAGTGCTCAATGCTAATGTTTAGTGCTATCCTGGCTGCCTTATTTTAAAATTGCACTTAGGAACAGTAATACCCTCTTTCCTTAATCCACAGCACATATCACCTTTCAAAATACCTTATAATTGATGTATTCTGATCATTATTTATTATATGGACTTTCTAATAAAGCCAGTATTCTACATGGACAGGAATTATTTTTCTGTCCATTTGTGCTAATAAATCCCAAGTGTCTAGAAACACACTGCTCAATAAATATTTGTTGAAAGAATGACAACATTTCTTCATATATGATGTTCCACAAATGAATGTGTATTCTCCGATCTCCTTCCAAGATTTTAGGCTGATCCTCATTCATCGTTCTGCTCAGAATGAAATAAAAAGTTGCTCTTAAACCCATAGAGAAAGCTGATGTCAGGGTAAGGGTAAAGATCTATTCTATCAATGTCTACAGAATTAATCAGATCTTAGTGAAGTGAACATTATCTTCAGTCAAGTTTTGCTTTTTGCTTTTTTGGGGGGGAGGAGGTTGTCACAAATTGGAGATTTAGGCCTATTTCATGTAAGAACTCTTGCTTGTAAAAATTAGAAATTGGTACACCAACCAATGGAACAAAATAGAGAACCCAGAAATAAACCCATGCAGATACAGTGAATAAACTTTGATAAGGCACCAAAAATACACAATGGGGAAAAGACATTTTTTTCAATAAATGGTGTTATTTGGGAAAAAGTTTTTTGACATTGGTCTTGGCAATGTTATTTTGGATATGACACCAGAAGGACAGGAAACAAAAGCAAAAATAAAGAAGTGGGATATATCCAACTGAAAAGCTTCTGTGCAGCAAATAATATAATCAACAAAATGAAAGAGCAACTTACAGAATGGGCAAAAATATTTGCAACTGCTTTGCCTGATAAGGGATTAATATCCCAAATACATAAGAAGCTCAAAAAATTCAATAGCAAATAATAATGATCTAGTTTTTAAAATATGCAAAGGACCTGAGTACACATTTTTCCAAAGAAAACATACAAATGGCCAATAGGCATATGAAAAGATGCCTAACATTAATAAAAATCAGGGAAATGAAAATAAAAAATCACAATGAAGTATCACCTCACATCTGTTAGGATGTGAAAAAGACAAGACATAAAATGTGTTATCAACGTTGTGGAGAAAAATGAACCCTCTACACTTTTGGTGTGAATATAAATTGATACAGTCATTACGGAAAACAATATAGAGGTTCCCCAAATTAGAGAGGTAGCTGCAACCTCATATTCATTGCAACATTATCCACAATAGCCAACATATGGAAGAACCTAACTGTCCATCAGTGGATGAATGGAAGAAAATTTTAAACACACACACACACACACACACACACACACGAATATTATTCAGCCATATACAAAAGAAAATGCTATCTTTTGTGACAATATGCATGAATTTGTAGGACACTATGCTGAGTGAAATAAGCCAGACACAGAAAAACAAATACCGTATGATCTTACTTAGATGTGGAATCTAAAACAAGTCAAACCCAGAAGCAGAGAGTAGAATGGAGTTTGCAAGGGGCTGGAGAGTTGGAGATGGTCACAGGGTGCAAACTTTTTCAGTTATAATATGAATAAGTCTTGGGAGTCTTACACATAGCATGCTGACAATAATTAGTAATGCTACATAGTTTACTTGAAATTTGCTAAGAATGTAGATCTTAAGTGTCCTCATCTCTCTCACACACACAAATAGTAACTAAGAGTGATGATGGATATGTTAATTAACTTGATTGTGATAATCATTTCACTATGTATATGTAAGTCAAATCTTCACATTGTATATTTTGAAATATAAATGTTTATTTGTCAATTACACTGTAGTAAAACTGAAAAAATTAGAAATGGACCAAAAAAGGCAAAAAAAAAAAAAAAAAGAAAAACCCTCAAATGTAACAAATTTACTTTTTCTTTCAGGACCGCCACAATAATTTGGTTCAAAACAAAATTTAAAATGTAGCCAACTATTTAGGAATAGAAAGCAATCAGCTCACTGTATTATTTGATTAATAAGAGAATAAAATATAGATGAATAAAATCATTAGAAAACAAAAGAGTAAATGATATCTACACAAGCTCCAAGTATTAGAAAAAAGAGCATACAAAAAGAAAACAGAAGTCAATATTTGATTAGTAAGATAACTTTTATTAGTGTTTTGAAAAAAATTATAAAAGAGAATTTGAAGTGTTTCAAAAGAAATTATTAAAGATAATTTTTCGTAAGTCTAACTAATGAGAAAGAGCAAATGGAAGAGAAGGAGGTAGAGGGAAGTAGTGAGAGATAGAGAATTCAAATAATAAAACTAGGAATAAGAAAGTGGATATAACAACAGATGTAAGAAAGCAAATATTTGTTTTTTAGTGTAAATAAAAATAAATGTGAAAAGATTCATATTCATTCATGATACTGAGTAATTAGAACCAACTTTAATATCCATCAGTAAAAGACTAAATGGATTTTGGTATTCCATATTATAAAATATAAAAGTTAAAAAGACTGAAATATATTACCTTATGAAATACATCTCACACACACACACACACACACACACACACACATACACACCCATTATTAACTGGAAAAAGAAACAGCAAAACAACATGACCACTTATATTTGTATTGTATATATTTATTTACATAAATTTTGAAAAATCTGGAAAGATGTAAGCAAAGTCTTACTTGTTATTTCTTCTAAGAAAAGCGAGATAATTGGCAAGACTATAACGTGCCTTCTACTCTTGGTTCTATATACTTCTACATTGCTTGAATTTTCAATATTGAGGATGTATTAAAATATAACAAAATATATAGAGTACGCTTTATATAATTAAAACATATGTGAAGTTACATCATTATCTAAATGGTAGGCAATTATCCGAAGTTTGACACTGGGCCAATAAACTTTTCAAGTAAGCAAGTGCAGATTCAGATCAACAAATATTCTTTCTAGATTATTCTTTTATGTGTGAGCTTCAGGTCACCTAATCACTGCTCAATGTACTATCATTGACTGCTGTGCTTTTCTGTTTAAACAAACAGAAAAAAATAAAAATAGAATAAAACACATACCTGTCTGTTAGGCTTTCTCTTACACTTTTTTATTATAATCATGAACTATGATGAAGATGATGTGGAAGATGGAGCTATGCAGAATGACATCTCAAGTGGTTTTGAATTGATGTTGTATGGAATAAAATACTGTTTTTGAATAGATGAGTAATATTATTAGATTTCTCATTTATAAGCTAGTCTGTTGGCAGAGTGGAGGTCAGATTGAAGTGAAACAGATTAGAGGCAGAAGACTGTGAGAGGACATGAAGCCCCCTTGAGTATGCCTCAGAAACAACAGAGGCCAAGGTGAGCAATACCTCAGGAGTAGAATTTTTAGGAGGCCAGGAATAATCTCTTTTCTGTATGTTTGTGTTTGTGTGTCAGAGAGAGAGAGAGAGAGGGAGTAAAATGTATTTTTAAGGTACCCAAGAGATTCTGATGATCTGCCAAGTGTGGGAATTTCTGAGCAAGGGGAAATTTACAGCAAATCACATAATCTTTGGAGAGTTCAGAAAGGGGTGGAATGGAAGATGTTCTGTTAGAAGAGCCTCCTTGCAGAACGTGTTTTTTTATTTTTTTGAAAATCATATTTTGATGGAACCTTTACCAACTCCTGTTGTTTCTTGATTCACATTTTCAGTCATCATTTCTGGAAAAGGCATTTTCATCTTCATAAGCCATGATTATTGTAAAAACCAACCCTCTTTCCCTCTCTCTCTCTCAGCGAATCACTATTCTAAGGAGGGAATGCAAGACTGGTTAGGCTGAAGAAAGTAAAGTAACAGAGAAAGGATTTTTGACAAAACAAGACTTCTGTGAATAAACAGAAAGCATGCTACCTGCTAGCAACGATTTGTCTGCTTATTGTTCTGTGCATGCTATCTCAACATCTTACCACTCTCTGAAGGGTCTAATGTCATGTGACCCTGGACTTGATCCAACCTCCTCTTAGGCCACTCTTCTTCTTCCTTGCTCAACGGCCACCACACAGACTTTGTTTCAGCTTCCGGCCTGTGAGCCTTTGCATTTGTTCCCTCGGCTCACACAGTCTCCCTGCTGCTCTTCAAATGGTTGTGTTCTTTTCAGCATATAGATCAAAATTTAGAAGTGACATCCTCAAAAACTGTTCCTGACCTTCCTACTTAAAGGAATCTTTCCTTTTTTCATTCATCTCCCTTCTCGTTTCCTTCATAGCTCTTAGCATGGTTTGTGTTATGTTTGTTTACGGATTTATTACTTACCGATAGCACTAGGATTTAAGACCAAATGGTTTGTGGCTTCTTGTCCCATAGAATATAGCTAATGCCCATCAAGTATGACTGATGCTTGGTATTCAAATAATATTTGTTAAATAAATGGCTGAGAAACTTTGAAAGAAAAAACCAATAATCACAAAATACAAATTGCCAAAATCAGAAACTCAGAATTCAGAGTCTTATGTTATCAGATATGTTCGTTTCAGAAGAAGGGAAAATAGACATATTCATATATGTACTAATCAGGAAATCAAGCTGCTCTAGGCTCCAATCTTCATCATCCAAGATTATCCCTTCCTGTTTTGACAATGCCAGTATTTGCAGCAAGCAAGTTGGTTTGTCAAGACCTTGTCCTTTTTAAAACTAATGGCTTTGTCATCCCCAGGAGAGGCCTAAGGCTGTGTATGAAGGTGTACAGGGTTTCCCACGGGCAGCTACTTGCTAAACTGAATATACTTAGCTTCCTTGTCAAGTCTAGAATTGTTTGATTTCCTGCAGGAAATGTTTGCCTTTGAAAACTCCAGTGGGGAAATAGCTTTTTCACCTCTGTTCAAAAGAATGAGTTTAACATTGTCTGAAGATGAGATTCATCCCCTGGAGGAGGTGCAGAGCATCTAATGAGCTTTAGGAACAAATCAGAAAAACAGCAGGCAGTGGATTCCAACATCCACCCCCACCTTGGTTTCATAAAATGTCTGTTTTAGATGTTTGCATGAGTGAACTACCCATTTACACTGATTTTTTTGTCTGTATGTTATATTAGATGTGTATAACTCTAATGTGGAAACACATCTAACCACATTATACATTGTAAAAGTGCGTGATTTTGCCCCTTGGGGTGCATTCTATTTAAATACTCATTAATGCATTAACAACCAGGCATGCAGTTTTATCTCTAATCTGAGGCTTGAGGCTTGCTACTGGCACTTTAAGCCAGAAAAACTTATATCCATGCAGACACACACACACACACACACACAAACAACCACAAAGCATAGTATATCCACTGAAACAATGTCAGGCCAGAGATTATTCTTAGCAACTACTTCCATGACCTCAGAGTGAACTTGTTTGCTAGCTACAACTTCTTCTTTCTCCCATTAAGATGCCCTCCCAACTCTCGCTGTTCTCAGAAATTAATCGTCCACACTGGACCTTTGGGCGTTGCTTTTACATTTGTTCCTCCTGGCATTTGACCCTCAATTCTCTGTAGTGGATTTCCAATTGTCTCATTCTTCCATATAAGTGAAGTCCTTGACGCTTATGATAGAAGTTTCTGCCCTAGTTCTGTTCTATGAGAACCTAGGTCTCAACAGTGACCCTTTGGCTAGTAATTTAAATATTACAAGCTCAAAGGTAAAGGTGAGTTGAGCATATAATTTGTTTTAAGCACTGATCATGTACGTTTATTTATTTATTTTATTATTTATTTTTTGAGACAGAGTCTCACTCAGTAGCCCAGGCTGGAGTGTAGTGGTGCGATCTCTGCTCACTGCAACCTCTGCCTGCTGGGTTCAAGCTATTCTCTGCCTCAGCCTCCCAAGTAGCTGGGATTACAGGCACCGACCACCACGCCCGGCTAATTTTTGTATTTTTTTTTTAGTAGAGATGGGGTTTCACAGTCTTGACCAGGCTGGTCTTGAGCTCCTGACATTGTGATCCACCCGCCTCGGCCTCCCAAAGTGTTGGAATTACAGGCATGAGTCCCTATGCTCGGCTTTTATTTTGTTTTATTTTATTTCCTTTCATTTCATTTCATTTCATTTCATTTTAGAGACAAGAGTCTCACTCTGTCACCAGGCTGGAGTGCAGTGGCATGATCTCGGCTCACTGCAACCTCTGCCTCCTGGGTTCAAGCGATTCTCCTGCCTAAGCTTCCTGAGTAGCTGGGACTATAGGCACTCACCACCACACTCAGCCAATTTTTGTATTTTTAGTAGAGACGGGGTTTTACCATGGTGACCAGCATGGTCTCCATCTCTTGACCTCATGATCCGCCTGCCTTGGCCTCCTAAAGTGCTGGGATTGCAGGCTTGAGCCACCTCCCCTGGTCCATTTATTTATTTTTTTTTAAAGTGTAACCCAAGTGGAAATTGAACAGAAAGAACTTTTAACAGCAAAACATTAGTCCCTACAACTACAATGGTTTGATAGTGGGAAAAGCAGGGTAAAGACAAGTCAATGAGAAAGGATCCTATATGTCATACTCTATCTAGATTTGTTTTATTTTTTATTATCTTACAGTTAAATAGGGAATTAAATCTCTTCTGTTATAGAGAAATGAAAGCGTATATTTTTCTTTGTTTTGTTATGTTTGCAAGGAGAAGGGCACAGAATAGCACTACAAATGAATCTCAACATCTCCTAAATCTTTTAAATTATACCAACTTTCATAACCACTAAATGACAGTCATGTCCAAGCCACCGTTGTGTATTTTCCGGGTAATTGCAGCAGCTTCCTGACTGGTGTTTCTGCTTCTACCCTTGCCTAATTTTAGTCTAACATTTACACAATGGCAAAATGATTTTGTTAAAATAAAGTCAGATCATGGTCACTCTCCTGCTGAAAACCCTCATAAGTTTTCTCATGCCACTCAAAGTAAAAGCCAAAGTCCCTAGAGTAACTTACAAATTCCTGTATGATTTGGCTCCAATTCAATCTCTGATCTCAACTCTTGCTCTTCTCCCTTACTTTTTCCTGCTCTATCCACATTACCTTAAATCTGCCAGGCACACAGATGCCTTCGGTACTTTGTACTTGTTGCTGTTATTATTACTAGAAAGCTCTTTCTACAGATATCCACATAGTTAGCTCACTCATTCCCTCCATGACACCACTCAAAAGTCAACTTTTTCAGACTTCTGCTTTAAGTAGTTATAGAGCATCTGGGACCAGACTTACTGTCCCACAAACAAGAAATGAAAACTAAGCCATATTTTTAAAGTGTTTTCGGACATGATAAACAGGAAGAGGACAGTAATCCCTGAGAGAAAAGAAACAGAAAAGGCAAGCCATATAATTACCTTGGTTTTCTGCCTGAGACACTTTATACATTCACATGCAAAAATAGGAATTCCAAGCAAAACACAGTGATTTAGATAAGTTGAGGAGACAGAGATCAGAAGTTGAAGAAGCTAACGCAACTGCAATATGAAAGGCAGAGTTCCAGAAGGAAGGGAATTGTCCAAAGAAAGAGCACTGAAACTCCACTTAGAGTGTCCTTTAACTCTGGCATATCACACCAGGCATATGTAGAGTAAAATGCCATCAGGATAGCAAAGAACAAACATGGAGCTGCAGACTGAACACAGGTAGGAGGTATTCAAGTTCTGACAGAACAGAGACGAAAGTCATTGTTAAATTCCTGGATGATTCAGTAGAGACACCAAAGGGTTCTGCCTTAATAGTGATAAAGTAACCCTAGACTGAAGACTACTCTATCTATGTGATAACAAGTCTAAAAAGTTAGGCTCATCCACAGTAAGTAACTCCTGTCGGAAGAAAGTCCAGTACTCTTTATAGGAAGACAACAAAACTCAGCATGTGAATATAACCAACATTTATTAAGAAGTTAGTAAACATGTAAAGATGCAGACAAATATGGCCCTTAGGAGAAAATGTAGGCCATATAAAAGATTCATAAAGGACAAAGATGATGATTAATGCAAAAAATGTTTTAATGGCTATGAGGAAAAAAATTAAATGCTATATATAGACACCCAATGAAATGGCTAGTTCTGGTAGTACAGTATCTGAAGCAAAAAAAAAAAAAAAAAAAAAAAAAGCACTGTTTAGTTTAATATCAAATTAGACACAGCTGAAGAAAAGATCAGTGTACTTCTTGAAGGCATAACAATGGAAACTGTCCAAATTTAGCACATCCATTAAAAAACATTGAAAGAATAAATAGAGTTTCAGTGACCTATGGGACAATATTAAGCAATGTAACACTGGAGTCTCAGAAGAACTGTTTAGAGGCTGAGTGAATATTTGAAAAGATGTGATTGACATCTTTTCAAATAAGCCCATGGGTACAAAAAGTTCAAGGAACACAATAATCACAAAAATAACCAGACCAAAACATTTAGTAATCAAATTGCTGCAGGTTGGGTGATAGGAAAAAAATAAAATAACCAGAGGAAGAAAAAGCTACAAAATGGATACAGAAACAAATCAAATAGTTAATGCTGACATTGCCTGAAACTGTGCAATAGAACTAAAGCACTGAATTAAAAAAAAAAAAAAACCAACCTAGAATTCAATATCTAGATAAATATCTTTTTAAAATTTAAGCAAAATAAATATATTTTAAGGAAAAGAAAAGTTGAGAGAATTATTTACTAACAACAACAATATGAGGACTATACAGAAAGTTTTTAACCAGAGGAAAATTGTATTAAATAGAAGGTAGGAAATGCACAAAGGAAACAGGAGCACCAGAAAGGCTGTATATGTTGGTAAATCAAACATAAGGAAATGAAAGTCAAATATTTGAAGCACCTCCCATTACACATAAAGTGGTATGTATTATTTAAAAATAAACTATGATAATTTAAATATATATATTACAAATTTTAGAGCAACTATTTAAAATAATAACAAAGTTTTAATTAATGAACAAGTCATTGAAATAAAATCTTAAAGGCGAAATGAATTTGTGAATCAACAAGATGACAAGGAATCAGGAAAAAAAAGGAACGAAGAGCCGATGGGATTACAGTAATCATTGATAAGATATAAGTCCAGCCATATAAATAATTATATCTAAATGGTCTAAACCCCCTAATAAAAAAGAGAAGATCGTCACACTGGATTAAAAAGCAAGACCAAACCACACTCTTGTTATAAGAAACTCACTTTAACTATAAAGACACAGTTAAGTTAAAAATTATTGAAAGGGGAAAAAAACACATAACATGTAATCTCTAACTAAGAGAAATCTGGAGTTGATATAGTCCCTATATTAATATCAAACAAAATGAAGTTTATGTGATATCAAACAAAGCAGATCACCTGAGGTCAGGAGTTCGAGACCAGCCTGGCCAAAGTGGTGAAACCCCGTCTCTACTAAAAATACAAAGATTAGCTGGGAGTCGTGTTGTGTGCCTGTAATCTCAGCTACTCGGGAGGCTGAGGCAGGAGAATCACTTGAACCCAGGAGCCGGAGGTTGCAGTGAGCCAAGATCACGCCACTGTACTCCAGCCTGAGAGACAAGAGCAAAACTCCGTGTCAAAAAACAACAACAAAAAAAGTCAGTTTCAGTGTACAGATTTCCAAGTCAGCCCTATCACAAATTTTCAGTATCTGCCATTCTGCAAATGATATCCCCTTGCATCCATTAATTTCTTTCTTTACAAATTAATACTAGCTAATTTATTCTACATTTTTGTATTTCTTCCTTACTTGTGTACCATATTAGAGTAGAAGTTCTATGAAGGTAACCAGCTTGGTATTATTTGAATAAAATTAATTTTGACAATGAATTTGATGTTTACAATTAGGTAATAAAGTATCAATTTTAAATTTCTTTAATGCTAGATAATTGTATTTAGGATGTTTGCCTTACTTGTTCTGAGATGTTACCTGTTTTGAGAGTATAAGACCTGTAATCCTGCAAGGAGCACATTTCTTGTACTTATAAGACATTTCCTTTGCACACACAGAAATCAATAACTACAAAGCAATTGCCTTTTCACAAATTGTTATATTTTAGGCTTCTTCCATTTTAAACACACAGCTCAAGTGAGGAAAGAGGAAGACTGGGATATGCAGTCCTCTTCTATGTTGGAAGAAAACATGGTAAGTTTCACAGATAACGTTATCTCTACTACAGCACAATTTTCAAGGGATTGTTACATTCACAATATCTGTCCAGTATTTGGAGGCTCCTAGAATTTTTTTGACTTCATGATTTGGTTCCAAAAGATATATACATTTATATCCACTTTATGAACTCTAGGACTTCTTATATCTAGTTTCCTCAAATAGTCACCAACCCTTTTATTGTATATGCAAGCATGATGTAGTAGTAAAGTATTGCCTTGGAGTCAGTGCCATTTCAGTTAGATTATTAGTCCTGCAACCTCCCTTGGCAAATGTTAACAACACCCTTATACATTGGTTCTTCAATTTAGGCATCTGAGAAATGAAGATAACATGAATTGTGGACTGCATCATATGTGATAAAGAGGGTGGCTGCCTAAGGAAGGCTAGCAGGACCCTCTGTCAAGTAGTTCTCAATAAGCTTCAGATGACACACACTGCAACTAAAATAACAGAAATTTATTAGCTCACATAACAAGGTATTGCTGGTAGCACTGCTACAAGGATCAGTCACTAAGCAGGTTCTCCCTGTCTCTCTATACATTTCTCAGCTTATTTCATTGTCCTTTCACTGTGGCTCCCTGCATGGCTTCAAGGTGACTGTTCCCAACATTATGAGCACGTGGCATTGACCAGAGACAGAAAATACACATCTGTTTTGTATTTTTTAGCAAAGCAGGTAGAACTTCCAAGAAACCTTCCACCGGGATTCCCACAATATATTGGCCAGTTTTGCATCATCCTGCCAGGTCTAAGGAAATCACTAGACAAGGGGAAGGGAGTTACTGTGGCTGGTTTCCCCTAACCAAGATCCACAATATGGGTCTAGGGAGGAGCTCATTGGCCTATCATCCCCTTTCAGACACACTTATTCATAGCAGAAAAAAAATCAAGATCCTGTTGGCAAGGATGATGTGAGCTATTTGGTAGGAATGCAAGGAAACACTTACCTCTGAGGAGTTCATTATCATCTGAGTTCTGGTGACAGTGTTACTGTTGACACAGATTTCAGATTGACAGTCTTTCCATCTTTCTAGGAGACAGAGGTCTGTGTAGTGTGTGTGTGTGTGTCTGTGTGTGTGTGTGAGAGAGAGAGTGTGTTTTCCTGTCTTACCCAGGGTGTCCTGTGCTGCGGACAGAAATGCTGCTTTTATAGGCCATTGTGTTGATCCTGGCCCCAGGATTTTATTTTCAGAATGTTATTTGGCAAACCAGAATTCAGGAATCAGGGTTATTATTTAATCTTAAGGAAGTTTCTTGTTTTCTCTCCCTAAGGTATTTTGAAGATATCATTGAGGATACCCAAGCCTTTAAAGAGTAGACTTGTCATGGAGGTATAAATGTTTGTATCAATATTCGTTGAATAGTGAAAGCCCATGGCAGTTTTTCTTGTATTTATTTAAATCTCAAGTTCATTGATTTTTTACATCTGCTCTGGAAAACTTGCTGTCTACTGGAATATAAGTTAGACTATTCTGCCAAACAGCAGAATTATATTAGTTCCTTATTATTTTTGTTCTACCTTACATATAATTTGCTCTAAGTTAACCAATTTATGCTTGCCCATATAGGTGTTATCTATGCAGGTGATAATGTACTGGATTTGGTTTCTGCTTGCTAAATTAAAATTGTCACTTACCTAGGTCCTAGAAATGACTGCTAAATTATTTTTGTTGGAACTAAGAGTGATCACCCCTTTTTTCTCTTACATAGACACTCTCAACAAATCAGACCATTACAATAATTAAATGTATTACGCATATAAATAACATATTGACTGACATGGCTGATCTGTGCATAGCAGATATGAGATGCTATTAGTATTTTATAGCAGAGAATAAGAGGCCGGGCACGGTGGTTCACGCCTATAATCCCAGCACTTTGGGAGGCCAAGGTGGATGGATTACCTTAAGTCAGGAGTTCGAGACCAGCCTGGCCAACATAGTGAAACCCTGTCTATACTAATAACACAAAAATTAGCCGGATATGGTGGTATGCATCTGTAATCCCAGCTACTTGGGAGGCTTAGGCAGGAGAATTGCTTGAACCCGGGAGGCAGAGGTTGCAGTGAGCCGAAATTGTGCCTTTGCACTCCAGCCTGGGCAACAAGAGCAAAAACTCTGTCTCAAAAAATATATATATATTAAAGAATAAGAATTATGACACAAACCTCTCAGGATTGTTATAGAAATTCAATTAAATATAATCCATATAGATGCCTAGTACAGTACCCAGCTTCTATACAGAACTCAATAAATGTTAATTTCATTCCTTTCCCTGACTACTAAACAAAACATCCAGAGGAGTAATAACACTGCCTTCATGATCCTACATCACTCCAGCAAAATAATTTCCTCTTCTTGGAAGAGAGAAACCAATAAAGTCCAGTTTCAATTTATTTAGAGTATTCTCTCATTTTGACAACATAAAATAAATCCCTGCTATGAAATAACCTCTTTGGTGATCTATGTGTAATGGTAACTCAGTGCCACCTAGTCTTTTTGGGATAAATATATTAAAAATATGGTTTCAAGAATGCAACAAGCATACTAGCCCTCTGAAGAAACTGCCCATTATAGCCAGGGTGGAGTTACTGTAGGTAGCAGCAGGTGCTGGAGAGTGCAAGATTCAGGCATTTATAATTTTGAGTATTACTTCCTCCTTGAAAGAATTTGCTATTTACTTCCAACTAAGGACAATTAGACTTAAATTCCAAAGCCACACATCAGGTAAGTGAAAGAGAAGAGCCAAGGAGCAGTGACTCTGAGTATTTTAGGTGGAAGAGTTCTTACCTTTTGTGGTTAGTCAGGTGAAGTATAAAACATCAATAACAATGCTCTTTAATGCTGGAAATTGCAATTGGGGAGCTTGCATTACCTGTTCTAAGATCTTCCTGAGAATGTATTTTCTGTAAGGCTTTTTAGAAGCACATTTCTACCGCTGATTATAAGACATTTCCTTCACAAACCCAGTGGTGAAAACGCCAAAGCAATTTTCACAAATTGCAACATTCCAGGGTAGATGATGTTTGAAGAATAATTTCCATGCAATTTAAGATTTCTTAGTTAAAAATTTTTGATCTTCTGTTATAGATAAGCATTAATTCTTCCATGAAGCAAACCAGAAAATTACTCATGCCCTTTTATACTCTTTTATTTTTAGAAAATATGTTAATCGGTGCATTAATGTCACCAAGTCATCTTCCCCAAATAAATGATAGTTTTTACTTGTCCTGTCTCAGCGTGTGTAAAATGGCTGGGACTGGCCTGGCAATTGTGATAATTAGTGGTTTGGAGAAAGCATAAGTGATGGAAGTTTGAGTATACATATTATAAATTCATTATCCATTTCTGTGTACTTTATGCAAAAGTTTATAAATGTCAAAAACATTATTGAATATTTCCCATAGAGATTAAACTGCCCACTGTTCATACAAGTAATCAAGGTGTATGGCTAAATTGTTGGGTAGGATTTTCAACTATTGTAATAACCGTTGATGCTTCCACTTTCATTTTTGTAAAGCATGTGGTTACATACATAGTGTGGTTCCCAGAATGCTGTAAATATGCACTCAGTATTTGTGGAAACAATAATAGTAACAGAATAATGGCCCTTCATAGTGAGGTTAAATGAGATATGAACACCTAGCATAGTGATTGTGCAGCAGTACCGAGCTTCAGTTTGCGTATTGGCAGTTCATGACGCTGTCAGAGTACAAGTGCAAAGTGTGTGGTTGTCCAGCTGCTCATGAAAGGAAGGAGGAAGGGTGGTGAATGGTATCCATATACTACAGGATCTCTAAGTGTTATCCAGGTAGCAGCTTATAAGCAGAAGAAAGCAACATTTTAAAATAGATTAGCATAGTTCCCAGGTAAGTTGTACTTGATGACTTTTGCTTTAATTTTATAATCTGAACTACTGTTACTGGTGGAGGGCATCCAGGTTCTTGGCATTTTGAACAAAGAATCAGACAAAATGCACAAACAAAGCAAGGAAATAATGAAGCAACAAAAGCAGAGATTTATTGAAAACGAAAGTACATTCCACAGGGTGAGAGGGGGCCCAAGCAAACAGCTCAAGAGTGCTGCTTACAGAATTTTCTGGGGTTTAAATTCCTCTAGAAGTTTCCCATTGGTTTCTTTGTGTATCCCCTATGTAAATGAAGAGGATGAAGTACAGTTACAAAGTTATTTACTTGGTGTACACCCTATGCAAATGAAGATTACGTTTCCTGCAATAGCTGATATGAAGTTACAAAATTATTTACATGGGCTTACAAAGTTTGGGTTTTTCCAGCTGGGCCTGGTGGCCCATGCCTATAATCCCAGCACTTTGGGAGGCCAAGGGAGGTGGATCACTTGAGGTCAAGAGTTCAAGACCAGCCTGGTCAACATAGTGAAACCTTGTCTCTACTAAAGATACCAAATTAGCTGGGTGTGGTGGTGCACACCTGTAATCCCAGCTACTTGGGAGGCTGAGACAAGGAGAATTGCTTGAACCCAGGAAGCAGAGGTTGCAGTTAGCCTAGATCACACCACTGCACTCCAAGCTAGATGACAGAGCCAGACTCTGTCTCAAAAAAAAAAAAAAAAAAAAGAAGAAGAAGAAGGTGGTTCGGGTTTTTCCTTAATTGAGTTCTAGGAGTTCCTTAGGTTCCCCGCCTCCAGACCCTTTTCCTGTCTCACTATGAACCACCTCTACATTTATTACCACCACGTTATGGTGGCAAATGCATAAACCTTAGAGTCAGAAAAGTATTCAAAATGTTATTGTGTCATTTTGAACACTTTTCTCCCTTAAAAACGGTGACTTTGAAAGATTATAGAGAATAAAGGCAAATACTATCTTATAAAGTCCCTAGAATACACAGCCGGGCATAGGCTAGGTATCACATGAGTATCCTAGAAACGGCATCCTTGCTGTCTTTATTACTGTTGTTGTTGTTGAGATTTTTCTTCATTAACTCCTAGAACATTATTCTTTAGGCCACATGATCTACCTTATATCAACTTTTATAGGTGACAGGCTTACTTTAGAATTAATGTTAGGAAAACTTTTTCTGTTCTTGAAGCAAGCATCCTTTTTTCTGATAGAGATACATACATTATTATCTTACTATTTTTGTCATTGCTAACAGGAAACAGTCAAATTTTACTTTTACCTCATAGTGCCAGTAATAATTCCAAAATAACTAAAAATATATATTTTTTAAAAAGCCCATAATTCTAAATTTTCTAACTTATCTGTTTTTTTTTTTTTGTATTATGACTTTTGTAAATCACCTTAAATTATTTTTCTGAAAGACATTTGATATAATTAAATGAAAGTGTTTACAACATGACTAAAATTGATAAGTATTGCCATAATTTATGCTTCACATTTTTGGTATAAAATTTGACTTCATTTGTGCCTATAAATATCTTAAATTTTTAAAGATTATATTATAAACTAGTTATGCCATAAATTTTGTTCCATTTTTGTTACCTAGGTTTGAACTGCATATTTTTATGACCCATTTTAAAGACTGAGAGATTTATATGTCTTTATTTACATCAGATATAGACAGTTGTGACACAAGACTACATTTTATTCCATAATATTTAATTTTAGCTTTAGGATAAATTGTAATTTTCCTGAAGCATGTCAGTTCATCTATTGATTAAGTAATTGAGACGACAGTACCCCATTCTAAAATGAAACATGAGTTCAATCTTTAAAGCTCTATTCTATCAAGCCCACTTCTGTGTCATAGTTTTATTCAGCGCCAGTCTACTCCAATTACAAAGATATGTAGTCTTTTGTTTTAAAAACAGCGTACCTGTTCAGACCCCAGGTTCTGGGTCTAGACTTGATCATATCAGCACACTTGTTTTAATGCTATTGTAGTACATAAGACGAATAGCAAAAAATCTGTCCTTTCATTAACCCATTAACCAAGCACTGAGCACCTATGACATGAAGCATTATGTATACAAAGATTTTTAACATATGTTCCTTACTCTAAGAGCATTCATAGGTTGGAACAGAAAGAAATGTCTGTAGATAAATAATTGTAGCGTGGCATGAGAAACACTGAAGTTGAGGTTTGCAGGAATTCCAGTGGTTCCATAAAGCAGGTGGTTCAGAAAAATAATTTTATAGCAGGTGATATTTAAG
Organism: Trachypithecus francoisi; assembly: GCF_009764315.1. NCBI lineage: Eukaryota > Metazoa > Chordata > Mammalia > Primates > Cercopithecidae > Trachypithecus > Trachypithecus francoisi. Next base: position 70,765,164 of record NW_022681473.1, on the reverse strand, counting down.
TTAGTTCTTTAGTAATACTTGGAATTTTCCAGGTGCACAAAGTAGGAAAATGTATTCCAAACATGTACAAAGATAGTGAGGTAGAATCAACAGAACACATTCAGGAAACGAAATATATTTTTAAATATATGCATTGGTAAGGAATAGCAGAACCCAAAGCCATCTGTTGTGACTGTGAAACTTAAATCCCTGATAGATGAGGGTGCCCTCCTTGTCTCTATAATGATTGCCAGCATCAGTTTGTATGCATAATCTGATCTGAGAGAAGCCTCAGTGTCTTACCCATCTCTGAGTCTTCAGCCAAGACAATGCCTTTAATTCGTTCATTCATTCATTCATTCATTCATTCAACAGGGCCAGTTACAGTGCTGGGTCCTAGGAAAATGATGATGAACAAGTCGGAGAAAATTCATGTTCTTGCACTCTAGAGGTGAAGAACCAGATAAACAAACAGAAGGAGAACCCCACGAAGAAAACAATTCAGGCTAATGTCATGGAGAGTGACTGGAGATTGCCTCTAGATTGAGTGGTCACTGAAAGATTCTCTGAAGAGATGACTTGTAAGCTAATGCTTGAATAGCAGGGAAGCACCAGCTATGCAAATGTAAGTGAGACCATTCTAGTTTGAGGGAACAGCAAGAGGAAATGCCCCAGGGAAGGAACAAGCTCAGCCCTTTCAAGTAACCAGGATAAGGTCAGTTTGGCTGGAGCAGAGGGAGGTAGGGACCAGACCACAGAGGGCTTTGCAGAATGAAAGAATAAGTTTGAATTTTATCTTTAATGCAAGGGGAAGCTAGAATGTTTTAAGCAGGAAAGAAACATGATTTGCTTCGCATTTAAAAGATAACACTGCATGAAGAGCTGTCTGTAGTAGAACAAGAAAGAAGGCAAGGAGACAAACTGTGAGGCTTTTGGGTAATACAGAACACCTTAGATTAGGCCAATGGCAGTGGAGATGGTGTGAAGATAACAGATTAGGGACATACACTGGACACTGAGTGATAAGTCTTGCTGTTGAAGCAGCTCTCTAACAGTGAGGCAAAGAAAGGAAACTGGGGCAACTGTGCAGACTTTTTACAAGGAAAGAAGCAGCACCAGAAACCCAGCTTAAAATTAGCATGAAAATAACAGTTACAGTAGCAAGTTCTTAGATAAATGCTTACTCTGTGTCAGACACTGTTCTAGGAATAGATACATACACTAACTCATTTAATTATCACAGCAACCCTATGACAGTATTATTATTATTATTATTACTGTTTGCATTTAACAGAGGAAACTGAATCAGAAACATGTCAACTTGCCCAAGGTTATAGAGCTGGTCACAATTTCACCTTAAGATCTTTGCACAATCAGGCTGGGTGCAGTGGCTCACACCTGTAATTCCAGCACTTTGGGAGGCCAAGGCAGGCGGATCACAAGGTCAGGAGTTCGAGACCAGCCTGGCCAATATGGTGAAACCCTGTCTCTGCTAAAAGCACAAAAATTAGCCAGGCGTGGTGGCGGACGCCTGTAGTCCCAGCTACTCGGGAGGCTGAAGCAGGAGAATTGTTTGAACCTGGGAGGCGGAGGTTGCAGTGAGCTGAGGTCAGGCCACTGCACCCCAGCATGGGACACAGAGCAAGACTTTGTCTCAAAATAGAAAGAAAGAAAGAAAAAAAACACCTTTGCACAATGAATTCTATCACCTCTTTCTAGTCTTTGCTCAAATGTCACCTTCTCATTGACGACTATCCTAACCACTCTACTTGAAATCGTAACACGAGAGCTCTCTCCCACTATACTCCCAGTTACATCCTGCTCTAAAGTACCAAATATTGTGGTTATTCATGTTGTTTACCTCCTCCTACTAGATTATAAGCTACATGATGACAAAGGTTTCATCAGTTTTGTTCACTGTTGTATCTTGTATTTGAACAATCCCTGGAACATAGTGGACAATCAATAAATGATTGCTGATTAATGAACAGATAAATGAATCATTGAAGTAGTAGAGCTGGGTTTCCAACCCAAGTGGCCTGACTCTAGAGTCTACATGCCTACTTGCTACGTAGCAGGAGACCTGCAGACTAAACTGATCCAGGTACAAAGCCACAAAATGGAATTGATACTAAATAACTTAGAAGGTTCCTATATTTCCAGCCTCATCTCTTTCCCCTCAACTCCTCTTCTGTCTGGAGCACTCTTCCTCTTTACTGCTTTGCATGTGCATTGTGTCTTCACAATTTCAAGGAAAATAGTAGGTCTTCTGGAAAGGGTGTCTTTAATCAGCCACCACTGAGTTAGGTGCTCCTTCCATGTTGCTCATTGAACTTTGCCTTTCCCCTTATAATTGGCCAGACTGTGTTGTATCTAACTAAACTGTACGGTGTTTATCTCAGAGAGTTCCCTCACTACCTGGCAAGCACTGACATCAAGTAGGTGCTCAAAAAATGTATTAAATTGAACTTAATGGCTTTAAGACTCAAAATACAAACACTGTATAAATAGACAGCCCCTAGTCTATAAAAAGTTAATGCTAACCAGTTTTCACTGCTTAGGGGCTTTGAGAATCGTGGCTACAAAGAGTTCATTTTGAATTATGTTATAATCAAGATGAGCCTGTGTTCTCACCCATCCCCATATCACTTAAAGAGCCAACTGAAAAAGTAGAGTTAAATTCTAAAATCCTTTGAACCATTGAAAGCATATATTTGAGATTAAAATCCCTTTTCAGTTGACTGAAGCCACCACAATGGAAGCCAATTGAATCTGAATTTCAACATGCCTGAGTGTAGTAATACAGACAGGGTAGTGTTTACCACATGCAAAAATGTAAGCAATATGGATTATTTGGTAATGTAAAGAGAGTCTTTAGAAAACAATTTACATCTGTAGATTGGAGGAAATAAGACCTCAAAAGAAGATCTAATTACATTTTTTATTGATATTTTAGGAAAACTTGTTTTAGCAATGTACAAGTACATAAGCCCCACCAATAAACTAATCTGAAGTTTAAATAAAAATAACTTGTATTGGTCTATTCTGGTTTCTGATTATTCATTTTTTTGTGAGATGTAGAAGAACAGCAATATAATCTCTTTCATGTAACTAGTTTAATTTTTCATAAGCAACCCTAAAGTTAAAAAAAAAAAAAAAAACCTGAGAACATAATATGTAATTGAATCATCTTGGAACAAGAACAGCAGAAGGTAATGAAGATTTAGGTGGGGGATAGATTTCACACTGTTCCTCTTACCTTCCTTTGCAGGCACATCAGTGGAGCTGAGATTTCTGGTTAGAAAAATCAATAGGAATTTACAGCAAAGCTTGGAGGAGGGCATTCTGATGTGACTAAGGAACTCTGAAGGCAACTGTTACTCAGTGCAGAAACAACTCCTTTCTATTGCTGCGGGAGGGGATGGGTGGATTAAAAAAAAAAAAAAAATGAGTGATATGAGTACCGTAGCTGAATAGTGATAGAGAAATTCTCAGTAATTCTTATTCTTTTACTTTTTTTTTCTTTTTTGCCAGTCATTTATTTAACCACTTCATTAATTCAGAGGTTTACTGCATGCCTACCACAGACCAGCCTCTCTAAGGGCATGTGTAATCACGAAATAAATGAGGCACAACAACTAGCCCTAAGGATCTCACAGCATAGGGAGGGAGACAAACAAGAAAAGTAATCGTTAAAATGCAAGGTGATAATTACCATCACAGAGATGATGTACCTGCCGAGTCTTGCCTGGCCTATGGAACCCAGGAAGGAATCCATAGGAGGCAATACTTGAACTGCATCCTCATAGAAAATGCTAGAAATCTTCTGTGAAATATGGATCCAAGGAATAGCATTCTAGGCAGAAATATCCGCATGGGTAAAGAGCTTGGCACTCTGTCAAGCAGGACTAGGCTTAGCTGTAACTAGCAGAAAAATAGCAAGTAATAGTGGTTTACACAAGAGAGACATTCATTTCTGTCTCACACAAAGTTCAAGCTGGTACAGTCTTCAGGCCTTTTTCCAACTCACCTCTCTACTATCTTTGGGTGTGACCCTCATTTCCTTGGTGCAAATTGTTATCTGTATTTAGGCAGCAGTTTAAAGAAAAGGAGGGAAAAGGGATGGGTTGAAATATGTACCCTAGCTCTCTCTTAAAAACCACTTTGGGAAGTCATCCCACTAAGCTCTCTTTTATATCACATCTCCCAAAACCTAGGGGCATTTAGCAACAAAGAAGGCTGGGATTTGTGGTGTATGCTCCTGGAGGCCATTTGTACAATGAAAATTCTATTATTGTGGAAGATGAGGAGACAGGATTTTGGAAAATACCAATAGCTTTGACTGTAAGCAGTAAATAGTAGGATGTTGAAGAAGTGGCCAGTATTTCCACATGGCTTAGACTGAGGGAACAGGAGGTGGGAAAAAGGACAGGGGCAGTGGGGAGAATGGCATGACCAAAGATGGAGGCATAAACATGGACTACACAGGAAGAGTGTTTAATAAGTCAACAAATATTTACTATGCCCTTAAAAATATTCCAAGATGATTTATGGGCACAGTCTTAATCAGGCTTCTGAATGACCCTACGATGTACAATCATTATTATTTCCTTTTTATTTTTTTATTTTATTTATGTATGTATTTATTTTTGAGACAGAGTCTTGCTCTGTCGCCCTGGCTGGAGTGCAGTGGTGCAATCTGGGCTCACTGCAAGCTCCACCTCCTGGGTTCACGCCATTCTCCTGCTTCAGCCTCCGGATTAGCTGGTACTACAGGCACCCGCCACCACGCCCAGCTAATTTTTTTTGTATTTTTAGTAGAGACAGGGGTTTCACCCTGTTAACCAGGATGGTCTCCATCTCCTGACGTCGTGATCCACCTGCCTCGGCCTCCCAAAGTGCTGGGATTACAGGCATGAGCCACCGCGCCTGGCCTATTATTTCCATTTTAAATGTAAGGTAACTGAGGCTTAGAAATTTAATAGTTTGTCTACACTTATGGTGCTAGTAAGTACAGAGCTGAGATTTGAGTTTAGGTTTGTCTGACTCCAGAGTCAGAGAGCCGAGGAGCTTGTCACGCCCAGGAGCTCAAACCTGACCCATTTTCCTTTGGCTTCACACTTCTAAAATTCTTGCTGTGCTTGCCTTCTGAATGAGCTACCTGGATGCACTGAGCAAATCATGTTCTGGTCAGAAGCAATGTGCCTGAGAGGAAGAGAGCAGGAAACTATGCCTTAGTAGTTCATGATGAGAAGTAGGAAAGGATTCTGCAAATTAAGTCTTGGCATTTCACCTCACGTTTTCGTGAAGTTTTAACTCTGTATATGAAAAACGTTAATTATATGGTCCTTTAATCCTATAAAAGGTCAACCAAGTCCTGCATTGCATAAGGCGTTAAGGCAATTCTTGAAGTAGAAACACATTTGAACGGTTGATCAGGGTAAATTATAAGCATTTCGTGAAGCACTCTTGATAATAAGATTCAATTATTTCCAATGAGAATGTTTAAATCTGGTGAGTGGACTGCCTTGCCTACTGCAAGAAAAATGAATCTTATCAAGGTCAAACTATGACACTCACCTCTGTATTTTATAGTTCATTTTTAGCAATGTGCATTTTCTATGTGTGTGATTATAAACATACATGCTTATTTCAGAAAAAAAAAAGGTGAACACAGAGCCTATGAAAAAATATATTTAAAAAATCACTCAAGGCTGAGCGTGGTGACTCATTCCTGTAATCCCAGCACTTTGGGAGGCCAATGCGGGTGGATCACGAGGTCAAGAGACTGAGACTATCCTGGTCAACATGGTGAAACCCGTCTCTACTAAAAATATAAAAATTAGCTGGGCATGGTGGCATGTGCCTCTAGTCCCAGCTACTCAGGAGGCTGAGGTAGGAGAAGCACTTAAACCCAGGAAGCAGAGGTTGCAGTGAGCTGAGATTGCTCCACTGCACTCCAACTTGGGCAACAGAGCAAGACTCCATCTCAAAAAAAAAAAAAAAAAAAAATCACTCAGAGATGTCCTACCCAGAAAGATCTATTGTGCAATTTTAGTATGCTTCCTCCTAATTTTTAAAACAACTCATGTTTATGCCTGCTTTTTTATAGGATGGAATCCCACTGTTTATAGTTTTATTTCTATATGTTTTAAATATTATATTGTAAATATATCTATGTCATTAAAATTGTCACATAATATCCCATCTTGTGAGAGTGCTATTATTTGATTAACCATTATTTAATTAGAAACATTGTAGTAGTCTGTGTGTGTGTGTGTGTGTGTGTGTGTGTGTGTGTGTTGTGCTGGTCTATGTCTTTTAAGCAAAACAATTTTGATTACAGTGGTAACTAATTTGGAGAGAAAGATGGGGCCTGCTTTTATAGAATTTTGGGATATTTCTCTTCTCTCTTAAGATTGAGCCTGTCTTTTTCTCAAGTTTACAAATCCTGCTGAAATCTACAATCCATCCATTGTGACAGTGCTTTTAGTCGAAGGGTTGTATAGGCAGGATTCCAACAGCAGCAAGCATGGGTGAGAGACTATGTTCTTGAATGCTCATCTACATTATTATACCCTCCTTCTGTTTGATTTAGAGATAAACCATGCATTGTTCACAAACATACTGTCCTTTATATATTCTCATGCCTTTGCACACGTGGTATCTTCTGTCACATCCCCATGGTACTATTAATCCATCAAAGTCCAGTTCGATATCACATGACTTTCCCTTTCCCTCATCCACTTCTCTCCCTTTCTCTACCCTAATGGCAGCCACAATAGTTTGCTCTCTGTGCTCTGTCTCCCACCACTTGATTTGGACAGTTTGTTATAACACTGGGCAGAATAATTGTTTTCTCACTCTTTGAGGCACTCTTCCTATTGGTCTGGATGTTTCTGAGGGCAGAGCTTTAAGTCCAGTGCCACTCTGTTAATCCCTTGTGTCTGTCACCAAACTTGTCCTGTTGTACACCTGGCTTGCCATGTTGGGTACCAAGAAAGAGCAACTGGGCCTCATAATTTTCATTTAAAAAGTGGGCCTCATAATGCCTGTGTTTGATAGAAATGTTTTAGGAATGTGCCGTGCTGGCATTTACACGTTAAGGAGGGATTCTCAATGAAGGCTGAAAAGTAATCTTTGGCTTCAAGGTCCCTGCAAGACCATGACTTGGAAAATTCTTATTTTTCTCCCCAAATATATGACTAATTCAACTCTGGAGAGTTGTTCACATGAGCACAGGGTTCAGGAGGGAATTATAAGGGTGAGAGGATGTCACTGAACTAACATAGATTAAATAGAAAAGGTCAGAACATTTCAACTACATTCTGACACATTAATTTTATTTTCAAATGAGAAAACTCTGTTTTAAAAGATTTCTGTCAATAAACTCCTATTAATACTTGCCCAGTGGGACGTAAGGAGAGCTAATAAAATATGTTTGTAAATCATGTGGAAGGTGATTAATAGCTTCTACTTTTAATGCTTCATTTGATGATTTCAAATGGCTTTCTGATATAAGAAATTGCTGTTACTGAGACAGAAACTCAGACGTAGAAAGACATGGGAACATCCTCAGGCCATGAAGTGGGATCCGTTAATTTCAAACATATAATTTGTGTTTTTTTTTTATCTCACATTAAGATAAATGAAGGAAGTGTACATCAATATTTCTTGACTGTCCACATTGTATTAGGCATTGTCAGGAACAGAGAAAGAAATGTGATCTTAAGTCTGCTCTCAAGAAGTTAAATCATTACACTTTTGCAATTTTGTGCTAAGTATATTTATAGAAGAAAACACAGAGGCAGTAAGAATATAGAAAATGGGCTGTTGATCTCTATCAAGATCAAGAGGTACAGCATCAACTTCCTGAAAAAGAATGATTTGAGCCGGCGTTTTTTAGGAAAACTCCTTTCAGGGATCTTCTAAGATTACTTAAAGCAAGGTGCATACATGGAAGCATGTTTCAGCATGAAGCTTTCTGAGTACTAGCCGCAGTCTGAAACCGCTGGACGGTATAGTGTGAGAGAGAGCAGTCACAGGCAGTGAGGCTGGGGAAGCCTTGGCAGGAATCAGGGCATGAGAATTTTTAAGTGCCGTGCTATGGAATTTGGACATTATACCATAGATAACAGAGTATTTTAAGGAGGAGGTAGCATAAATAGTTCTGTATCTTATAAAGCTGTTTCAGTCACCTTAGGCTGAATTATGCTTTGATAACAACCCCAGGATCTGAATGACTTAATATTTTTAAATCATTTATGCTTGCTATCAAGCTCATTTAGGGGAGTGTGTAGCTCTGTCTATCCTTTCTCTGAGACCAAAACTGACAAACCAGCCTCTGTTGGGGGCACTAGTAGTTCAGAGGCAGAGAATGAAAAAGAGACATTGGAAACTCTGAGCTTCTACTCTTGAAACGACAATAAGTTACTTTCATCCACATTTTCCTGGTTGAAGCAAATCACGTGGCCACTTTTACATCTATGAGAACACAGTTGTATAATCCTTGTGCAGGGACAAAGACACTGGGGAAAGGCAGCAAATACCATGAGCACAGGCCATCCTGGGGCATATTCTGAACATGGGGAAGCCTCACTACTCATGAGCAAATAGGCTAGTGTAAATCAGACAACTCGGAGTTAAGCATTATGTTGACAATTATACATAATTTAGATTTGATATTTTCATGTATATCAAGAGCATAAAACAAGCAAAAACATATGGCGGGGCTAGATGCTTAGTGAGAGATAATCATTTGTCATCATTATCTCGTTATTATTGCTGATAATTAGAACTGATCCTGTGACGTGAATAGGTATCTTTTCATTGACAATGCACTTACATTACCCAATTCCTGTTTCACACCCATCCTCTCAGGCATGCAAAGTCACTAGTATCACTCCCATTTTACAGAGGAGTATGTGAATACTCAATTAAACCCACAAGCTTATCACAAGATACAGTTACTAAGGGACAGACCTTAGTAACTACGTAAGTAGCTCTTTCTTCAAAACTGACATTTTAACTAAGTGGACAGATCAAAACTTAACCTAAGCAATTTAATCACTGCTGTAACAATATTAAATAAACCTGCTAACAGCTCTTTGTCTAGGATAATTTATACATAAACATCAGCTTTTCTCTGTCATATCACAAATCCTGAATCAGTGGTATCTAAGTTTATGATTTATATTCGGTACTATGAAAATAGGGGTTCATACATTTTTAATTGCATACATATTTTAAGATCAGCTATGAAATTATTTTTTACTAACCAATAGCAACTTCTGATATGCATTCATATGAAAGAATCCATCCAAGTCCTAACTATAACACTGTACTTTTCTCTATGCATTTATAGATTTCATTAGAAGGTACCAGCATCTCCTTGTCTTTGATTAGCATTTTGTCAGATCTTTGGTCCATGTGCTTTGTCAGAAAATACTCTGACAATGAATTCAAGCATTCTCAGAATACACTTCACCTAGTTAAAGTTGTCTGCAAAGATTGCAGTTGTTTTGTAAAGATTTATGCTAAAAATGTAAACACAGAAAGATCAGTCATAACAGCTCTTTATAAGAAACCACACAGACCCTAATTTCTTATTTTCTGACATCTAAATAAAAAGAAGCATAATGAAGGGAGGCAGTGTGATGCAGCAGAAAAAGCACCATGTTCAGGATGCTGAAGATAGACATTATAATTCTGGGTCCACCTCCAAGTTACTATGTGACCAAATAATTAGTCTTCCTGTGTTGTAGAAATTACATGCCCTGATTCCTGCCAAGGCTTCCCCAGCCTCACTGCCTGTGACTGCTCTCTCTCACACTACACTGTCCAGCAGTTTCAGACTGCGGCTGGTACTCAGAATTTGTACTAAACAAATTTTGTTACAATACAAAATTTGTTACGGTACAAGTCCAACTAAAATAAGTTTTCTTCTATTTTCTATTGTTGTCTTTAATCTGTTGCCCTTCATGCTAAACATTCCCCACTTATCATTACTCTTGTGAGCTTTATACATAACATGTTACTATTATTCCCATTTATATGTGAGGAAACTGAAACTCAGAGACTGAGTGGCCCAAGCATCATGAATGTATAATAGAGAAGTAGTCTTTGAGGCCCCATTACCTGATCCCAAAGTTAATGCTTTTATCCCTAATGCAAGCTTTGTGAGTGTGTGCATTTTCGACACTTTATGAATTATTTTTCTTCTGCATCATTGATTCCCTTGTATAATTTCTAAAGAATTCAATTGCAGTTTCTCTGGAAACTGATGAGATCAGCTACCTTTTTTTTTTTTTTTTGTAAGATTCAGTCTCCTGCTTGTTAAGGACTTGCCGCCCTTCAGTTTTGATGATGGCCTTGATTGGAAGAAGGAGGCATTGATAACTCTCAAAGGAACTACAGGAAAGCCTGCAGGAAGTACTTTGCTTTCTCATTCAGACCACTGAAGGAGGTGTTCAGAATAGAAACAACTGGTTCCTTTTTGGCATTTTCACTCCTGGATTAATTTTGCCATGATGGATGCACAGCAATCTCACTTCCAGGCCACTTAACAAAAGCTCCTCCAAGTGCAAAAGAAAATGATTCCTTGAGAGACCAGAGAAAAAGGGTGTGAAATAAAAAGTGGTTGAGTGTTAAAAGATGCCTATCTCAAAAGCCTTCTTCAAATTCACTAGCTGGACTACTTGGAGCATGAAGCAGCATCTATAGGCGCTGCGATCAGATGAAAATGCAATACAATATAAAGACAAATACAAATGTAGCCCTCTAAAACCCATTTCAGTGGCTCACAGAAATCCTCAAAAGTGCTTGTACTTAGTTACTTTAGACAGGCATGGGCAACCTTTTCCATTTATTTTTAATGCTCCTGGGTGTCTGTGTCAAGGACTTTTGAGGATGGTGAGACAAGAAGGTTGTGCTGGAAGCTCCTCAGCCACCAGGTCCCTACCTTCTCTTTCTCTCTATATACATATATATGTATAGATTCATATATATGAAGATTCATATAATAAATATATATATGAGTCTATATATATGAAGATTGGATATATATGAAGATTCATATATATATAATATATATATAATATATATATATGAAGGTTGGAATGGTGAAAGGCTACCCTCCCATTATGTTTGGTCATTGCCATTTCAGTCCCCAGAACCACACTTAAAGCCTCTCTGGAACAGAGAAAATTCAGTTAAGTGTGAAGTGACTACACCAGCCCAGAGCTTGATTTTATTGACCTGAAGTAAAAGCTTCACTTAGTACTTTTCTAAGCAATTAAAGACATGGTCCCCCACCTCCATTAAAAGATATAAGGATCAATAAGAATATTGAAACACGTCAACGAAAAAAAATTACAGGTACTACTTTTCAGTGCTTTACTATATGCCTGGCACAGTATTACATATTTTATAGAGGTACTTGCCCCAAAACCCTGAGTATTAACTGCTATATTTCCTATTTTTATTTTTTAAGTGAGATCATTGAACTTTAAAAAAAGCCAAGTAAGTTTCCCAAACCCAAAAGACAGAAAAAGCCAGGGTTTAAATTTAGCTTTCCGACTGCAAACCACTTCCTTATCCAGTAAATCTGCGTTGGCCCAGATAGTGACCATCACAAGTCTCAGAGTCCAAAAATAAATATGTATTTGGACTTAAAGATCAATTCATTCACTTTATGGACAAGAAAATAGAAGCCCAGAAATAATAAGAGACCCATTGGAAAGAGCACCGATTACACCACCAGCTATCCTGAGCTCCAGTCCTGAGTGGAACATATATTTCCTTGTGACCTTAGAGACATGACTTGGTGACTCTGAATCTCAGTTTCCCTGTTTGTGAGACAGGGGTCTTAGGGTACCACTCTATCTCAAGATGCCCTTCTTCCTACCACATTCCAGACCCAATCCCTTCTTCTGCAGTACTTATCTCACTTATAATGTAACTGTCAGTAGGTTATTTCATTATAAAAGCTTTGCCTTCTGGCCTAATGCTTTTCTTTTGTAGAGAGAATTTGATTGTCACCATTCAAACCCATTTGAGATAGAAGTTACACTTACTTATATATCTTTAAAAGTTTCCTCAGGGTTCAAACCTATCTTTATTATTCCTCCAGTGGGCAGGGAACTAATATAATGATATGTTACATGAATGTTCATGTGTACTGGTCATTACTATAGCTGTTAAGTATGCAGTCTCATTTAGTTCTCATAATTATTGCAGAGCAACGTGACATTATCCCCAACTGAAAGTTAAGAAAGCTGAAGTTCAGCGTGTGACAAAAGCCTTAAATTTGTACAATTTTTAAGTGATGAAACTGGGATTCACACTCATGTGTTTTGATATATAAGTTTATGCCTGTCCCCACTGTCCCGTAGTATGAGACTCAGTGCTTACCATGGTGCTTTTGGATGGCAAACATAAAAAGCTAACAGTGACCACAAGGTGGGCCCAAGTGGACCGTGATTGGTCTCCATCTGACAGCCATATAATCAGAGATTTCTTCTTCACAACAATTTTTCCAGAGTTAAAATGCCTCAGGTGCATTCAAATAATATGACAATTTTGCCCTCCTTCTATTCTCAGAGTTCAGCAACTGCCTGACATAGATGAATTCCATGTTTTCATGGAAAGTGACGTCAATATTTCATCTCATGTTATTTTGCACATTAAAATTTAACCTATCTTAAATACTGCAATTCAAAACAAGCTCTCCTTCCAAAAAATCCTGCAATCTTAACTTAAAACATGTAAGAATAATTATCACATATCTATACATTCATTGTCTCTTTTCATTACTATAAAATGAGAAAACTGCTAATATATACCTCATGCTGGATTAAAATGACCCATCCCTCCATGTAATAAGAACTTTTATGCATCATGTAGCATGATCTGTTTTCTAAGACTGCTACCATCTGATTTCAGAAGGATCTTAACAAAGTAAGCATCAACATATGTTGGATAGTTGAATCTGCACCAGTGTTTATCAATAGTTGAGCTCAGTGATATTTGATCTCAAACATATACAGTATCTGTTACCTTGGTACCTTCATTTAAAAAAAAAAAAAGGGCATTTGAATAAGAAGTTAATACCTGATAGCATTAAAAACAGAAATTCAAAGTAACCTTACTCAGTGCTAGTAGAGAAAACAAGTGATTGTTTAAACTGTATTGGTATAGTATGTGAAAGTAAACTCTCAAAAATCATGTGGTACATATATAAACTTACCAAAGTGTGAGTGAGTGTGTGTTGGTATATTCAGTTTACTCAAAGGGAGATCCTCTAGACTCCTTTCTGGGATGGGTGAGCCATGGTTACCAGGTTTCTGAGAGTTGAGGTATGGATGGACTAAGGGCAGGCCCGATACTTGAGCCTCGCAGCTTCTATGCTGGATCTCACTGCTGTCTTAGCTGAGACTCAGCTCCCATGCCAAAACTGCAGCCGTCAGCTCTCAAGGGACCAGTGAATAGACCATAATAATGAAAATACGATATAATAAAATTAACACTTACTTAGCAGTGATGATGTCAGACACTTTGCTAGGCACTTCACATAGAGTATTAGATACAACCCTGATAGTGCCACTGCCGTGCAAGCATTATTATTTTTATTTCTTAGAGGGAAGAAACAGATCAGTGAGGTTAACTGACTTGTCCCAAATCTATCATGGTAGAGCCATCAATTGCTTTCAAGGCTAACTCTGAAGTCCATGTTCTTCCTATGCAAGCAAATATATCACATATATTTGCTACCTATAAATATATATATATATATATATATATATATGTTTATATTTTTATGGTGCACAACAATCCTTGCTCCAGAGGATAATTTATGGTTTTCTGATCAAAGGCATCTGGGTACTCATTACATGTGAACTTATTTCATGCACTAAATTTACCAAGACAAGCCCTGCTTAATATCCAACAACTTTGAAAACCATAGCCTTCCTGGAGATTGTGAAGTGGTATGTTGTTAAGATAATATCTACACTAAACAACTGATTTTAAATGTAGACCGAATAGTTTTCTTTTGGAAGAAGATAATATCTAGGACTTCTCGTAGCTAGAGAGGAGAAGTCAAGGACTGGCTTCAAAGCTTCAAAGGACAGGCTGACTTTTTGTTAGGAGCTGATCATTTTACATTAAAATTATTGATCATTTACCATTCTGAAAATTCTGAGGCCCTTGAGAATTATGTTAAATCTACTCTGCCTGTGTTCTATAAATGGAACAAAGCCTGGATGATAGCCCATCTGTTTATAGGATGGTTTCATGAATATTTTAAGCCCACTGTTGAGATCTATTGTGCAGGAAAAAAAATATTTCTTTCAAAATATTATTGCTCATTATTATAATATGGTCACCCAAGAGCTCTTATGGAAATGTATAAGAAGGTTAAAATTGTTTTTATGCCTGCTAACACAGCATTCATTCTGCAGCCCATGAATCAAGGAGTAATTTTGACTCAGTTTTTTTTTTTTTTTTTTAATTTAAGAAATACATTTCATAAGGCTACAGCTGTTATGGTGATTCCTCTGATTGCTCTGGGCAAAGTAAATTGAAAACCTTCTGAAAAAGATTTATCATTTCAACACCAGTAAGAACTTTCATGATTCATGAGAGGAGGTAAAAATATTAATATCAATAGGAGTACAGAAGTTTATTGCAATGTTTATAAATGACTTTGAGGGGTTCAACACTTCATTGAAGTAAGTAACTGCAGATATGGTAGAAATAAATAGCAAAATAACTGGGTTTAGAAATGGAGCCCAATGATTTGTGCTGCAATCTCACAATAAAACTTGAATGAATGAGGAATTGCTTCTTATGACTAAACAGAGTGGCTCATTGAAATGGGATATACTCTTGATGAGGATGCTGTGAACATTGTTGAAATAACAACAAAATATTTAAAATATTACATAAACTTCATTGATAAAGCAATGGCAGGGTATGAGAGAATTCACTCAAATTTTGAAAGAAGTTCTACTGTGGGTAAATATGACCAAACAGCATCACATTCTACAGAGAAGTCTTTCATGAAAGAAAGAGTGAATTGACGCAACAAACTTCATTGTTGGTCCTATTTTAGAAATTGCCACAGCCACCCTGACCCTCAGCAACTGCCACCCTAATCAGTCAGCAGCCATCAACATTGAGGCAAGGCCTTCCACCAGAAAAAAGATTATGACTCCCTGAAGACTCAAGTGATTTTTCACATTTTTTAGCAATGAAGTGGTTTTAAATTAAGATATATACATTGTTTGCTTAGACATAATGCTAGTTCGTACTTAATAGATTACAATATAGTATAAACAGAACTGTTGTGTGAACTAGGAAACCAAAACATTTATAATTTGCTTTATTGTGATACTCACTTTATTGTGGTGGTCTGGAACCAAACCTGGAATATCTCTGAACTAAGTCTGTGTGTTTTGAATACTACACTCTTATCAGATATGTAATATCTTGATAATGTCTCATTATTTTAAAATATTCCTCCATATCACCTCTCAAATACAACTTCTAACAAAAAATGTATCCAGAGTATTAAAAATAATAGAGCATAAAAAAGCTTTATAGACAAAGAAAAAATGTCTAAGTATCCAACCATAGAAAAATGGCTACATAAAATATAGTAAATCTATATTTAATGTGATATACTATTCTGCTACTGCATTAGACTGCTCAAATTAAAATAATATGGATTTTGAAATAAAATTTTACTTTTTAATTTTATGCAAACATAAGGAAAATTCTTTTTAAATTTATTTCAAGACAATAACCTAACCACATCTTTCCCCATCTCACTTCCATCAGTTAGTATTAAAGTTGACTTACTGCTAATAATGCCGGTACTTTCCATTCAGTGAGTATTTGTAAAATAGTTGTTAACATGTGCTAATAAAAGTGTTCCTTAATATTACAGCATTTGACTTTTCATATGCCAGTGTAGGAACCACTAAGCAAATAAAAACCCTTCCCAACCCCTTCTTTATAGAAATTCTATAATTTAAGCTTCTTAATGTAATTGTAATCTTCAATACGCAAATCTGGAATGTTCTTCTAAATGCTATTATTTTATTTTAAAATAATTGTTTTCAGATTTTCTTTTTTACATTTTTTTATACTATCAAACATTTAACATTCACCTGAAAGGAAGAGGTAATTGTTTATGATTAGATTAATATTTATTTTGTAGGAAAGGCAAGGGTAAGAAAATCTTAAGCTGACAATGAATTTACAATTCATTAATTTAACAAATATTTGTTGAGCTCCCAACATATCTCAGGAACCATGCTATGGTCTTAGAATTCAAAAATGAAATAACCATTCTATGGCCTCAAATAACTTATATAAATGCACAACAATTACAGTATCATCATGTCATTTCTACACATTTCAGTGGAAGCAAAAGGGAAAAAATTTCTAAGCTGGCTTGTGTAAGTAAGTGAGGAATTGCATCACAGGTTAAACAGATTAAACTGAGCTCTAAATAACAAATTACAGTTTGCCATGTGGGTAAGCTGAGAATAGAGATGGAAGTTGTCATGATAGAGGTAACAGCCTATACAGAGATTCAAGAAAGTATGAGAGAACTTGTGTGAGTGAATTTGGTATTGCTAAAACATGACATCATGGAGGCAGGAACAAGAGATGAAGCCATGCACCTGGGACAGAGCACAGTAATCTTTGAAGGTAGAGGACCAGCATATATTCAGGCCTAGAAGCAGAGGATTTGATTTAACGATTAAAAAAAAGGGCCCTTGCTGAAGACTATGTGTTCTTTTCCATCCTAATCCAATAACCTAGAAAAGACACAATCATTCTGACTTGCCAACCTAGACCTGTGTTTTCTAAGCAGAGAATGCATACACACACACACACACACACACACACACACACACACATTCATTATGAAGAAAAACTTCATTTGACCTTTGCTACTGAATGTGATTTTGCAAATGTTGGTTCAGTTCTATCCAATGCAACAAATGTGTTCAATACTTCCATGCAATAGGCGTGCAGTTAGGAAGAGGAAAGTTCCTATTTTTAATGAAATTCCTATGTGGCAAGGAAATGGAATCTTAAATTATTATTTGTAACAAGAGATCTATATAAGGTATTATGGTGAGAAAAATGAAAGAAAGTTATCATGATTACTAGGTTGAAGAGTTGATGCTTAATTTGGATGCTGAAGGGTATCTTCAAATTCTAACAAAGAGGAAAGACAACTTAATAAAGCCAGAACAAAGAGGTATATAAAAATTAAATATAATATGAAACAATATACTCATTAAAAGATCTGTAAACTGTTCACCTGTAATAGGAACTTAGGTACCAGGGGGAAGCATGATAATACTTGATAATAGAAAGGTAGGTAGATGCCAAATAAGGAAATAGGTTCAGAATGTCAAGTAAATTCTCCCAGATTCTGATGCAGAGAGGTAAGCTCCCAAGTTGAAACTGTTAGCAATGTCTGGTATGGCTGCCAGGGCTGTAAGTGAAATTTTTTCTCATATTAATAGAAGGCTTTGTAGCTACAATGCTTAGCTTAGAATTTAAACAATGACTGTTAACTGTTCTGAGTTGTTGAAGCCACCTTCAGTGACTACTAAAAAAGGCAATGGTATAGTGACGTACACTTTATTTCAAGGAGTAAATATGAAAGCTTGAATGTCAGTTATTTAGAACCATATCTGGTGCAGTATAATGAGGAAATGTCATTCTTGTCTCCCAACCTTGAAAAGTAAGTATTTCTAGGGTTACATCATTTCTACTAGTAATGTCCCAGGAGGTACATATAAGCTGATTTCCTTAAAAGAAATCATCTAAAAGAGGTAGGACATCTGGAATGATGGAGTAAGGAGTGTAACAAATCCTCTTTCCAGGAAAATAAGAATTTTAACTTATATAAATTATTCTAAAAACTGATTTAAAGTCACCAGAATCTGTACTAAAGGCATACAACCAATAAAGAAATATTCATTCAAGAACATTTACTAAATCTTGCTAAGAACAGCAATTTTCTATGGCACAACCCACTCTATTATCATTGCATCATCCATTATCTGTGGAGTTTCTTCTCCTGCAAGAGCCCAGTCTGAGGCTATCGTTTTACCCTAATAGGGGCAAGCTGCTTGCATTTCTCATTCAATCTGTCCTTAGGTTGCAGAATCTCTGGGATAGAGCAGTGCCACCAAGTCTATCCTGCAGACTCTGGCTGAGCAACGGATGAATGAAGTATGCTGACACAGGTATTTTGTTTGACAGCCCAGCTAGGGGACCACACTACTTAGCACCTCTGACAAGAGTGCAGTCCCCATAAACCAGTCATGCTCACATTTATTTTAGTACAGATTTAATGACAAAAGCTTGCAGCAAACACAAATTGTTGATCCCCTGAGTAGAGAGCAGTCCTGCATGCAAATGATGAAAGGTTGGTTTCTGGAGACATAAGTAAACAGATTTATCTAGATAAGTTCCTTTACATTCCCTTGTTATCTACCCTTTGCTCTCAGCCTCCAGATAAGAGAATTTAACTGCCTTCAGCTATAATCCTCTCCTGAATCTATTGCAAAACCTCCCAGCCTTCCAAGGTTTGCATCTTTCCTATAATTTTTCCCACTACCCTGACAGATCTCCTACATCTCCCCCTTTTCCATTTTTTTTGCATCACGTTTTATTGATTGAAGAATACAGATGTGTGCAGCAACAGGTTTGTCAGGTGCAGCGGTTATAACTCATTTTCCAGCTTTGCATCCTAGAATTAGTAAATAGCATAAGACAAACCTGAGTATAATCAGTAACATCCTTTCCAATGAAGGAGTGACCCCCAGGAGTGGGGGTCTATCCAGGAGAGATGTTCTCACACATCCTTCCATATGGCTGTTTGTTGGGTGTGTAGATCCATGATGTTTAGGGATTCTAGAATTTTAGTTTTAAGTTGCCTTATCTCTGCTGTTAACTTATCATGTAAGGTTCCCCAGAGGTGTTGTTTTACTTCATCCCAACTATATATCGATTGATTCCAAGGTAGAGAGGTGACACAGATATGCTTTTGCTCCCAGTCACAGTTTAATTGCTATTGGAATGCCAGTACATCTTGCTACTCCCCTACATATTCCAAGGCAGCCTTGAGGGCTTGCAGACATGGAAGGTTCTTTTGATCTATACCCTGCTGTAAGAGAAGATCATTAGACACATTTCTGGCCAAGTTATTTACAAAGGTAGCTGTTTGTACTGATTCAGTAATAGAGGCCACAGCAACACTAGCAGTTGCCAAGATGACTGTTGAGACTATAGAGGCTGTAAGTGTGCCTATGAATCTTCCATGTCTGACCTGGGACAGGGCACGTTCTAAGGTGGCAAGGGCAGAGGAACCTTGCCAATCGCATGTCAAATTGACTGCTAGGAATGCCTAAGATTGTCTCCTTAATACCATGACACTAGTAATATTTAAATTAGATGTATTGTAATTAGTGATACATGAAGCAAACCAAACCTGTCCTTGCACTTGGGTCACAAATGTGAAGTTTTGGGGTGTAATGGAAATATTAGTTCCCATAAGGAAAACATGGATGGGTAGTTCAATTTTGTCACTGATCTGTGTGATTATGAGTAAAGGTCATGCTATAATTGTTACTGGAATTATGATATGTCCCATGCCAGGTGTCAAGGGAGGTGCTAAGATGTCCCAGGAACCATATAGTATCTTGGGCTGGCATGGACTCTATTTGGGGTCTGAGATATCCCATGCCCCCATTGGCCCAAATTATAGGGGAATGAGATGTGACTACGAAACTGTAATTGATGCCACAATGGATGCGGACATCAGTATGGTCGCTCTGCAAATGGCAGTAGGGGCTTCAGTCTAAAATGTTATAATTGCCTAACTAGAGGCTATGGGCTTGTCCTCCATGACAGACCTCCCAGCCAAAGTGGAATCCATTACTTTCCCATCTACATTCTTTAGCACAGGAAGGAATGTTGGGGAAAGTGGCATTTGTTGCATTGGCCAGTTTGAGGCTACCTGCAACCAAGACTGTTAAGGAATTTCCTGTGCCATGATGTAGCCATAATTGTGTTTGGACAGGTACACAGTAAGGGTTAGAACTTTTATCACTTACACACAGTGGGAGGATAGTGGAGTGATATGTAGTGTTACCTGGCACCTTAGTCCAATGTGTGCCATTAATGAGGAACCCCCCTGGGGGTAAGTCAGTCCCTCCTAGCCAAGCAGTTATGTTATTAGAGGCTGGGAAGAGGGTGTCTACCCAGGTAACAGGGCAGAAGAAAGGCAGATCTAAGAGATGATCCCAATAGAGTGTAGCAGTTACAGGTTGCAGACAAAGTGAGAGCATAAAAAGGACCAATACCCTACATGAGTTGCAATGTACAACAGAGAGCATAGCAAGGAACACATTATCTGGAGTGAATGGTCTCTGTGTCTGGAGCAGGATTCATTCAGCCTGCTGAGTTGCCTTTGGCATCCCCCAGGTGATGTTCGGGGCTTGTGTTGTCCAAGGAAGCTGTATCGTCCAGGGCTGCAGTTCCTCCAGGGTCATTTCCTTCATTTCTGCTACCGGGTTGGGTCCAAGCCATGTCATGGTATTGTTAGATGCGTTATGCTGGAATCCAAAGAGGACCTGAGGGGGTGTGAACACAAATATATTCTCTTCCCCATGTTAGCAAATCATGTGGACCACACCATACATTACTATTTACATCTTTCCATAAAACCATGGGTTTTATGCCTTGAGAGGTTTTAGCAAAGTGCTTTTCAATAGTTGATTAAAATTTATCATCTATATTAAAAAAATTAAGGGTAAATAAGGCTTGGGCTAGTAGTATTGCAGTGTCCTTACTCATATTCCCCCTTTTTTTGTTTTCTCAGCATATTTTTAAGTGTGGAATGGATACATTCTACTATGGCCTTGGGGGTTATATGGGATGCCTGTGGAATGTTGGATGTTCTTTGGTGACAAAATTGTTGAAAGTGTGAACTGATGTAAGCCGGACCATTATCAATTTTAATTTTTGTTGGCCTCCCCATAAACCCAAAAGTTAAGAGAAGATGTTTAATAACATATTGGGCAGACTCTCCAGGAAGAGTGTGAGCACTAATTAAGTGAGTATTGGTATCAACGGATAAGTGTACCTATCTAAGTTTTTTAAATTCAGGCATGTGAGTAACCTCTGTTTGCCATAACTAATTAGGTTCTACTGCACTTGGGTTAACACCTGTTGAAGGAGGGACATGCCTGTGAGCTGGCAATCCGGGCATTGCAGGATAATTTGTTTGGCTAGTCTTTGGGTAAGTTGAAATTGTTTAGTTAAGTTTCTCCAATTTTGGTGGAAAAATTGATTTGATTGGGTGGCTTGGTCAAGCAGTGATGTCATAACCTGCAGGTCTGCTTGATCATTGCTATAAGCTAGTGGGCCAGGCAGTGAGTTGTGGGCTTGAATATGTGTGATAAAAATAGGATGTGTATGTTGATCTAACAATTGCTGAAGTCAAAGAAAAAGTGCACACAGGGTGGGCTCAAGAGTGGACTTAATGAGGACTATCTCAAGGTTCTGCAATAAATAGAGTAAGCAGAGTCACTAACAATATTGACAGGCTGAGTGGAAAAGGTTTCCAGAGCCAATATTAAGGTTCCAACCTCAGCTCTTTGAGTGCTAGTAAATCCAGAATGAGTGAGGGAATTACGTGGTTTCCACCAAATAGCCACTTTTCCATTCTTACC
The DNA here is from genome assembly GCF_009764315.1 of Trachypithecus francoisi. Taxonomy (NCBI): domain Eukaryota; kingdom Metazoa; phylum Chordata; class Mammalia; order Primates; family Cercopithecidae; genus Trachypithecus; species Trachypithecus francoisi. The sequence continues at coordinate 70,743,415 of NW_022681473.1, read as the reverse complement.
AGAGCCGTCAGTAAAAAGCATTAAAGTGTTAGGTATGGGGGAGTGAACTACTTTTGTAGTTCAACTACAAAAGTACAAGATACACAACTACAGGAGTACAAGATAAGGACTGAAGTAGTTTGTCAGCAGGAAGGGCATGCTCTATATGACCTGCATAGTCCAAGAGTGCTATCTGAAGATCTAGAGATAGGGGCAATCCTGCTTCAAATTGCTTTTTACTCAAGGGAATTCTTATGACATCAGAGTCATAATATAGCAACTGATTGCATCATCTGCAGCCTGAATAAATAGCTTTCCTAACTAGCTTGATACAGGGAGATAGTGTTTTAGTCCCAGTATGTGAGCAAAAAATCCATTCCAGAAAGCACAGCTCTGAGGCCATCTGTCCTATTAATCCTATTGGGGAAGGTTTATCAGGAAAAACAAACAATTGAACTGAGTATTGTGGGTCTATGCAATCTAATTGCCTCTGAGAAATAGCTTGTTTTATTTCCTGAATTTCCTTTTTTGCTGCAGGGGTTAAATACCTGAGAGAGTCTAGGGCTGTATTGCCCTTTAGGATAGAAAAGAGGTTTTGTAACTTATCAGTAGTTATGCCTAAGGTGGGCCAAAGTCAGTTAATATTGCCTAGTAATTTCTGATAATCATTTAAGGTGTGTAAGTTGCTAGTATTTCATTTAACCTTTTGAGGTCTTACTGACCTGGAAGTTAGTGTGTATCCAAGATATTTCCAAGGAGAGGACATTTGTACTTTTTCGGGTACAATGATTAAATTTCTCAACTGTGTATTCTTTATGACAGAGGCATATAAACTTAAAAATACTGACTCTGTTGGTGCTGCTAGTAAAATATTATCTATAAAATGAATATTCTTGCAATTAGGAATTTTTTTTCTACTGGGGAGCAAAGCCTGATTTACATGATACTGACACATGGTAGGACTGTTTAGCATCCCTTGATGAAGTACTTTCCAATGAAATCAGCAAGCTGGTCTTTCATTATTGAGAGCTGGTATGGTAAATGCAAATTTTTCTCTGTCTTGTTCTGCAAGGGGAATAGTATACAAGCAGTCCTTTAAGTCAATAATGACTGTAGGCCAATCTTGAGGAATCACTGTGGGGGAAGGGAGCTCATGTTGAAGGGGCCCCATAGGTTGCAACCTAGCATTAATAGCCTGTAAGTCATGCAAAAGTCTCCATTTGCCAGACTTCTTGGGAATGACGAAAATGGGTGAATTCCAAGGGCTGTTTGATGGTTCTATATGGCCAGTTTTTTGTTGCTTCTCAACTAAGTCATAGGCTCTTTGTAATTTCTCTCCCTTTAAAGGCTACTGGTCTACCCAAATTGGATCTTGAGAGAGTCACATTAAGGGTAGGGGAGGAATAATAACAGGGGCCATTATTAGAGAGGGGTCTGCAGAGTGACTTCCATTGGGCTAATAGGTCCTGTCCTCAAAGATTAACAGGGATGGACATGATTAGAGGTTGTATAACTGCTTTTCTTCCCTCCGCATCACAACATGTTAGGGGATGCATGCTCTGCTTGACTGTGAGTGCTTCCCCGATACTGACAATTTTTTTGTTTTTCAGTGACCCAAGGCCAAGTTTCTGGCCAATTTTGGTCACTCATGATTGAAATATCTGCCTTGTGTTCAATAAGCCAGTAAAATTTTTATTTCCAATTTTTAAGGTAATCATGGGTCTTCGATTAGTGATTAATTAGTTCCAATATTCTGTGACTTCCATGCTTCCAAAACTTCCCTTTCCCCTTTCCTTTTCCTGGGCGTTGGGGACCCAGTATGGTAAAAGTAGTAACTGAGCTATCTTTGATCGAGGGGGAAGAATATGCAGCCCTTTACATTCCATCATAACTAATATCTCACCTTGATAATTACTATAAATTACCCCAGTGAGCACATTAATTCCTTTACTGGATAGGCTTGATCACCCTAAGACTAATCCCACTATTTCTGGAGGCAGTGGGCCCCAGATCCTGGTTGCAACCCTTTTAGGGTCTTCTCCTTCTTTTAGCGCTAATTCATTGGGGCCAAGTAAGTCCAGTCCTGTACTCTCAGAGGTGGCCACTCTGAGAGAGAGAACTGTGGGCTTTCCATCTGACTGAGGAAGGTCACTGGCATTGCCCCAGTTTGAAGCAGGGCCTGGGGCTGGCCCCTTATGAAGTTTCCTGCCTGATTACTTAGGGGGTTGCCATGTTTATCAAATTTGGACTTGCATTGATTTGCTCAGTGTTTCCCCTTTTTACAGTGGGGACATACAGAAGGTGGTTCTTTTCCTGAGTTACCTTGGTCTCTACTATTGGGACATTCCCTATTCATATGACTTGGTTCATCACATAGAAAACAATTTGGGTTTTTCTCCCTTTTCACTTTAGGAGGCTGTAATGCCATAGCTAATATTTTGACTTTGTGTGTTTGTGTGTTCAGTCCCCACCAGTTGACATGCTTGCATAAGTCCCCTGACTGTGGCTGCCTTTCCTCTGATTGCTGGCATTGCTTGTTGGCAGTTGACATTGACATCTTCATAAGCCACCTGCAACAATAAGATATCAGTGGCCAGGGCATGACTAACTTGTCTCTTAATTGCTTGGTTTAACTGATTGATAAATTCAACAAATGGTTCCTGAGGCCCTTGTTGAACATTTATAAAAGATCCCTGTTGGGCCAGGCGCGGTGGCTCAAGCCTGTAATCCCAGCACTTTGGGAGGCCGAGACGGGCGGATCACGAGGTCAGGAGATCGAGACCATCCTGGCTAACACGGTGAAACCCCGTCTCTACTAAAAAAAAATACAAAAAAAAAAAAAACTAGCCGGGTGAGGTGGCAGGTGCCTGTAGTCCCAGCCACTTGGGAGGCTGAGGCAGGAGAATGGTGTAAACCTGGGAGGCGGAGCTTGCAGTGAGCTGAGATCCAGCCATTGCACTCCAGCCTGGGTGACAGAGAGAGACTCCGTCTCAAAAAAAAAAAAAAAAAAAGATCCCTGTTGAACTCCGCTTTTAGGAATTCAGTCCCAAGCCCTGAGAATGCACAAATACACTTGTGCCTAGGCTTGGGGAACAAAACTTAATTGTTATTGTACATTGGGACCCCTCCCCCGGAGCATAGCAGCTGTTATGTCTTGCCCGGCCACTTGATTCTGGTTGGCTTGTTGTTTGCACAACTTATCATATTCTGCTTTCCAGAGGAGGTATTGACTGGGCTCTAAAGTTGTAGCTAGCACCAACCAGTCCCATGGGGACATAGGGAAGTTGTCTGCTATGGCTTCAATTAATCCTTTCATAAATGGACTAGCAGCTGTTGTCTCTCAAGCTTTTTCTTATCTCTTTATAAGTGTCAAAAGATATGGGTTCATACACCTGATTGCTTTGTCGATCTTGCATTACTGGGCAGGCCAAAATCTCTCCTTCTAATGCCACTTGCCAAAGACAAGGTCCCACAGCTGTAGCATATCCCTTGTCCTTATTCCAATTTATTGGAGGAGGGGGCTCAGGCAAAACCTCAGTTTCCTCTTTGGTATTTTTGCCTGGTAATGACGTGGCCAGGAGGAGGAGGAGGCAGTAAGGTAGGTGACAGTTCCTCCTCCCTTCCCTTTTTAGGCTCTTCTGTGTACAGTGGGACCAAAGCAGCCCTAACTAAGGCCCATGATGTTAGAAATGTTACTGGGGCCCATTCATTGCCCTTGTGCTTGATGTTGTTTAAGATTTTTCCCCACTTGTTCCCAGAGCTCTACATCTCATGTGCCTTCTTGTGGGAACCCTGGGTTATAGAAAATAACAGTTTGCATTAGGTCTCTTAATTGAGCCTGAGAAACTGAGACTCTGCTGCCTTTAAGCAGCTGTTTCAATACTTTTATATACTGTTGCTGTTGAGCTGATAACTGTTGTCCTATGATGAAACCCTAGCCTGAACAATTCCCTCAAACTGGGAAATCCCAAGCAGGCACCAATGACTTACTGACTGTGCAGTCTCTTCATCTTCCTTTTTGAGGGTTCCATCACGATCCATTGCAGCGTTCCTCACATGGGGCACCACCTGCCACCAAGTCTGTCCTGCAGACTCTGGCTGAGTGACAGATGAAAGTAGTATGCTGACACAGGCATTTTGCTTGACAGCCCAGCTAGGGGACTGCACCACTTCGCACCACTGACAGGAGTGCAGCCCCCATAAGCCTGCAATGCTTGCATTTATTTTAGTACAAATTTAATGAGAAAAGCTTGGAGCAAACACAATTTGTGGGTAATTAACATTGTCAACCCACAAGTAGAGAGCAGTCCTGCATGCAAATAATCAAAGGTTGGTTTCTGGAGACATAAGTAAACAGATTTATCTAGATATGTTCCCTTATATTCCCTTGTTATGTACCCTTTGCTCTCAGTATCTGGATAAGAGAATTTAACTACCTTCAGCTATAATTCTCTCCCAAAGCTTTTGCAAAACCTCTCAGCCTTCTAAAAAGGTTTGCATCTTTCCAATAATTTTTCCCACCACCCTGACCAATCTCCTACAGAACAGGTGCAACCTATCGAACTGGGTCCTCCTTCCCCTAACCACCAAAGGACCAAGTCACAAAGTAGAATCTCTACTCCAGATGCAGAAAGCTAAGAATTCTGTGGCTCTGTCCTGTCTCCAATTCACTTATAAGGCCAAGATTCCACGCCTGGAGAGGTGAGCCAAAAAGCCTAGAGATTATTGTCAGTGCCCAGGACTGTTCTCATAAGGCAGCTGTGGCATTTTGAGAGAAGCCACTATTTCAACTCCTAGCTTCTCATCAGTGACTTCAAGATTTTGCCCAGTGGGGAAAGGCAGTCCTAAGAATAGAGAGTTCTGAAGCTTGCCCCAAAGGAACTGACTTCATTTGAAACTGTGTCTGGGAAAATTCAAGCCTGGAGATTTTGGTGATGATCAATTTAAATATGCTGGTATAAGAACAGAATCTTAAACCACGTGTCAGCAAATTTACCAGAACAAATCAGGGAAAGAATGGTGAAAAGTCTTCCTGGGGTCAAATCAGACTGATCTCAAAAACTATCTCTGCAAAGGGGCACAGCTTTAATTGGCTAAACCTGTGGAATGATTATGCCACAGGACAATGTAGAAATCAAAAAAGCAATGTGATAACAATAGGGAGGCCCAACAGCTGGGTATAGTAACAAAAGGGACAGACGTCAGCTTTAGCTATTTGAGATGTTTTGTGGCTCTCACAAACTTTAGGATATTTTTTTCAATTCTTTTGAAGAATGCTGTTGGTATTTTGACAGGGATTGCACTGAATCTGTAAATTGCTTTGAGTAGTATTATCATTAAACAATGTTAATTATTCCAATCCATGAGGATGCAATGTATTTCCATTTTTTTGTTACCTGTTCAATTTTTCTCATCAGAATTTTACAATTTTCTTCATATAGATCATTCACTTATTTGGTTAGATTGAGTCTTGGTATTTTATATTTCTTACAGCTATTGTAAATGGAATTGCTTTTCTGATTTCTCCTTCAGATTGTATGCTGTTAGCATGTATAAATGCTACTGACTTTTGTGTGTTGTTTTTTTATATCTTTACTGAATTTGTTTATCAGTTCTAACAGGTATTTTTTTTTTTTTTGGTAGAGTCTTTAGGCATGAGATTATCTGTGAATGAAGCTAATTTGACTTCTTTCCCTATTTTATGCCTTTTATTTCTTTTTCTTGCCTGATTGCTTTAGCCAGAAATTCTTCTATTATGTTGAATGAAAGTGGTGAAAGTAGGCATCCTTTTCTTGTTCCACATCTTAGAAGAAAGGCCTTCAATTTTTCCCTGTTCAGTAAGTTGTTAGGTGTGACTTTGTTGTATATGACTTTTATTATTTTGAAGTATGTTCCTTATTTACTCAGTTATTTATTTATAGTATAAGGGAGCCCTTAATGACTGTATGTCAACTTATTAGATAATATATAAAATGGAAAAATTCCTAGAAAAATACAAACTACTGAAACCAAAGCAAGAAAAATAGAAAATCTAAGTTGACTTAAAACAGGTAAATATATTGAATTTTTAAGCAAAAAATCTCTGATAAAGAAAATCTCAGGCCCAGGTAGCTTCACTGGTGAAATCTATAAAACATTTAAAAAATAATTACTAACAATTCTTCACAAACTCTTCCATAAAATACAAGAGAAGGGAACATCTTCCAAGTCATTCCAAGAGACCAGTGTAACCCTGATATGAAAACCTAAAAATACTTACATATAAGTATATCAAGATAAACACAAGATTTATTTACTGAAAACTGTAAAACATTGTTTAAAGTAGATCAAAATAAATGGAAATATATTTATTTTCTCCATGTTCGTGAGTCAGGAGGTTTAATCTTGTAAGGAGTCAATATTCCCCAAATTAACCTATCAACCTAGTCCTTATTAGAATTTTTTTTTGAAGAAATTGACAAAGTGATCCTAAATTTTACATGGAAATCGAAGTGATCAGGAATAGTAAAAAAAATCTTGATAAAGAAGAACAAAGAGGTCTCACAGTTTCTGAATTCAAAACTTGTTCTGATTCTACAGTAATAATGTCAGTATGGTCTGGGTGGGGTGGCTCATACCTGTAATCACAGAACTTTGGAAGGCTGAGGCAGGATTATTGCTTGAACCCCGGAGTTGGAGACCAGCCTGGGCAACATAGTGAGAGCTTGTCTCTATAAAACATTAAAAAAAAAGTCGCCAGGCATGACAGCACATGCCTGTAGTCCCAGGTCCTTAGGAAGCTAAGAAGAGAGGATCACTTGAGTCAGGAGGTTGACGCTGCAGTGAGTCATGATCACACCATTGCACCCTAGCCTGGGTAACAAAGCGAGACTCTGTCTCAATGAAAAAGAAAAACAACAACAAAGCCACACACAATATGATATTAATATAAGGAAAGATCCATGGATCAATAGTATAGAATTGGATCCAGAAATAAACCCATGTATCTATGATTCATTATTCTTAGACAAGGTGCTATGATTATTCAATTGGAAAAGGTGATTTTTTTCAACAAATGATACTGAGACACCTGAGTAACCATATGCACGAGAATGAAGTTGAATCCATATCTCTTAGTCTTTATAAAAATTAATTATTTTCTTTACATGTTTACATTTGAAAAAATTTTCAATCTACAGAAAGTAAATGAGTGGTTGCTTAAGATTGGCAAGAGGGTAAGCAGGATGAGAGTGATTGTTTATGGGCATGGGGTTTCTTTTAGGGGTAATAAAATGCTCTAAAATTGATGGTAGTACCACACTGTGAATATGCAAAAGAGGTATTGAATTGTACACTTTAAATGTGTGAATTGTATGGTATGTGGGTTATATCTCAATAGACTTGGGGAAATATATCAAACACACACACACACACACACACACCCTTAGAGTTTATCCCATGGATGCTGAAGGTTGATGCTATCAGTACTCAAATAGTCTCTCTTCCTACTCTTTCCTAAAACCATCCTTTTCTTCGAGCCAAAATTATTATTTTGTGCTGTTTAATCTTCCCAAAGCAATTTTTAAAGTCCTATTTAAATAATTTGTATATCTTTCCTTTCTGTAGATATTCCCAAGGGAAATGTAAGAGTCTGTATATGAACAAATAATTATTTCATTATGCATAAAGAAATAAAATTGCGTTATTGGCAATAGAATTTAAAACAGCAAATCTTGGTTGACTTCTTCCCAAAGGTTAGTTTTGGCTATTTTTTTCCCCAGATGAGTTAGTAAGTGATTTTTACTGTCAGAACAATTATACACCTGTCAGGAACAATGATTCTATTTCTTCTAATTGATCTCCAGTGAATTCTTTGCACTATTACATAGTTCTGCTGTTAAGAAAAACACCAATGGTAAAACAAGCAAACTACTGCAAAAGGCAAAGAAAGCAGTGTAACCTGAGAATTTGCTATCTGGGACTATGTGGTCATTAGCTTTGATACAGAAAAGTTTCCTATCATTTTGAGATCCCTTATAACTGAATCATTAACTTGTAATAGTTATTTTATTAAAAGCATTATTTTTCCTTCAAGCAGCATCACTTAAAGTGAAAATTATTTGCCTGAAAACCAACGGAAACTTCATAGCACCCCTGCCTTAAATATACTGATTTTTAGTTAACATTTCATTATATAGAGAAATGCATTGGTACCCAACAGAATAAAAGCATAACCACAAAAAGGAGCTATCAAGGTGCATAGCACCAACCCAATGCTTTTCTCTGTATTTCCTGGAATTTATTCACCCTTCAGTGTTGCAGAATCCTTCATCTTCAAACTTTGCTCAACATGCAATACTGGGGAAATGGATCAAAGCGATACTCAAATGCCAAGCAATGTCTTACTTTTCTGTCTTTTACCTGCGATAAGCTTTCTCCTCTTCCCTGACTGATGAATATCTGTTCATTCTTCAAAACTCAACACACATCACCGTGAAGGTCTTTATAACCCCTCGAAACCACATGCACACCCCATTAGCAATCAACATATATTCATCTTTATTGTGGCACATCTCAGACTAAGTGATGTGCTATTGCCAGTGTTATATTTCAAGTTTACCACAGTTCTTGGTCTATGGTATATTACACAAAAGAATTATCTTTCTTTTCCTGAAAGTCAACTTAACATTTTTTTTCTTTCTTTGCCTGTTTCTACTATCCATTCATTCCCACTTTTTATTCTTTATTTTCTTTTTTTTATTTATTTTTTATTTTTTATTTTTCATTTATTTTTTATTTTTTTTTTTTTTGAGGCGGAGTCTCGCTCTGTCGCCCAGACTGGAGTGCAGTGGCCAGATCTCAGCTCACTGCAAGCTCCGCCTCCCGGGTTTCCGCCATTCTCCTGCCTCAGCCTCCCGAGTAGCTGGGACTACAGGCGCCCGCCACCTCGCCCGGCTAGTTTTTTTTTTTTTTGTATTTTTAGTAGAGACGGGGTTTCACCGTATTAGCCAGGATGGTCTCGATCTCCTGACCTAGTGATCCGCCCATCTCCGCCTCCCAAAGTGCTGGGATTACAGGCTTGAGCCACCGCGCCCGGCCTTATTCTTTATTTTCTTAATGCATCCTTTGCTTCTCTAAATTTTAAGTTTCGTGAAAATAAAAGAGTGTATTTTCCAACATTATGACATTTCTATGAAGAATCTAAAGGAGAAAAAAAAACTCTTCAATTTATGTAGCATTTTATAGTTTAATTACTGCCCTTCTATTTGACTTTAAGCATTTGTAGTAATCCGGTGATGTTATCCTATTTTGCTCCTGGGGAAGCAGAGCTCCATCATTTGTCCAGACTCACGTTTGGCCAAATGCGAATGTGATTCCAGAATTGGTAACTTACGATTAAATTTTCTTAATCCAGCCCAGGGCTGTGAACAAAGAATTTTTGTGAACAAAGAATTTTCCTGTGAACAAAGAATTTTTTTCAATTATGTATTTATTGAAAAGGCCAGCAAGTGTGACCAAATGGTCTTATATCATTATAAATTATGAGTGTATTTAAATCAAAACACATTTTATTGTGATTGTTCGACAAATATTCAATTGTAGAATATTATTTGAACCAGCAAAATACTTGACACAGTTCCAAAATATAAAATACTTTCTGTCTTTACGTTTTTTTAAAGGTTAGGTGCTATACCTATTTTTAGGAGAAATAGGTAAATCACAGTCTAATCTTACAAAAAGACTAATCTTTGATATTTTTCACATAAAAATTATATATATTGACTGTAGAAAATTGAGAAAGTACAAAAATATATAAAGCCATTAAGTCAAGACTAAACTGTAAACACTTGGTATATTTTATTTCAGATTTGTTATTAATACCCATATTATATTGTTAATACAAGTTGTTTAATATTCTCAACAGAATTTTGGGGGGCCTAGGAAAGATGGTCATTCAGAGGTGTATTTCTTAAATTATTAATTACTGTCAGTATTACAATTAGAAATCTAGCTCTTCATTGTGTTTTAAATTCATTTTGCTAACATTTAATAAATTTATAATTTGGCATATTTTTAAAAGTTATTTCTAAATTGTCTTTGATAATATTAGTCCCAGTAACAAAGTTTTTCAAGATCCTTCAATTATTTTACATTGAATTTATGAATTTAATGTACTTGATTTCCATTTTTAAGTACTTTAATTTTTCAAAAAAAAAAACTTAACAAAAAAAGACTTTGTAAGTACTTAATTTAATGAGTTACATTCACAAATATGAGAAATCTCAAGTTCTCTTAAATACAAGCTTAGCAAGATTTCCATTAAAAATCACAACTAAATTAATTACTCCATTATATATGTTTTTATTTTTGTTTTTTGAGATGGAGTTTCACTCTTGTTGCCCAAGCTGGAGCGCAATGGGGCAATCTCGGCTCACTGCACCCTCTGCCTCCCGGGTTCAAGCGGTTCTTCTGTCTCAGCTTCCTGAGTAGCTGGGATTACAGGCACCCACCACCACACCTCACTAATTTTTTGTATTTTTTAGTAGAGATCTCCTGACCTAGTGATTTGCCCGCCTTGGCCTCCCAAAGTGCTGGGATTACAGGAGTGAGCCACCGCGCCAGGCCAACATTTGTTTTTAAAGAAGGATGTAAACTCAGCGAAATGACAATTCAAATTCTTGGTAGAATTCTAAATCTCTACTTGTATCATAGTCTTGAGACTTAGCATATATAAAATCTTTGTAAATGCTAGAATTATTATCTATGTTGTGTTAGTATCATTCAATACAATGCTTGGCATATGGCAAATACTTGGTTACATTTCTGCCATGTGAATTAATAAATGGATTAATATAATTGGCATAGCCTAATTAATATCTATATTATAACCAAATATGCCGACCATTTAATGTATGTGAATTTTTAAAATGACTGTGGAATGATTTTTAGTTTTGTTTTGTTTTTAGCATCTATTTAATTCAGAAAGCAATAAGACTTTGGGCATATTTTTCAAGAATTAATGGTCAGTCAATGAGGACTAATAATTAGCAACTTATTGTGCACTCAACTCCTTCCTCTGATCATTAATCCTGCAGAGATTCTTTATGCCTTGATCATTATAGTTTAATAAGAGATGCCTATGTTACAGGAGGAAGCATAAAAAATGAAAGATCACCAGACTTCAACACCTGAGACCCAAATATTCACAAGACTCCATATTAATCAACTCTGGAGAGCAACATCTAAACTCAATGATGAGCAAAGACAGAGGAGTTGATTGATTCCTTGAAACAATTCTGTTTTGATAACCCCTTGATGTTGGTTTGACTCATGCTCCTGCCATCATGAAGCCCCCTATTGTGTGAATTAATTGAAACCTTACAAAATGGTGTCACTTGAATCGCATTACTCCTGCCTGATTGCAAGCAACTCTAATTTCCAATGTCAAGATCACATTTCACTTCACAGTTATATGGATCACAACATGAAAGGGATTAATTTCTGGTTGATTACCCTCTGCTGCTATAACATGAAATGCATTTCATAGCAAGTGGGCTCTTTGCATGTTTGCTAATCTGCCACATTGGCAATTGTTTTGAGGATCCTCTGAAGAATTCTAATGAGCATTTAAAAGAAAGTATACTTACAAAATATAAGCCAATGATGCAAATAATGTTAAAAATGGTATTTTGTGAGATTATGTATATTTGTGTGTGTGTGTGTGTGTTTACAGGATAAATTGAATCAATACGCTTGCAGGTTGCTGGACACAATATTCAGTATACAGTGCATTCAGATAAACCTTTTGGGGGATGTAAAAATTTAGGAAATAAAATTGTGACAAGTGATATCCCAGTGTAAGAAATAGGACGTTGAATAGCAAAGTTCCTTAAAGTATCTTGAGAACTCCTGTAATGAGAGGTGATGGTATCGCTGGGTCAATCTCTACAACCAAATTTAGAAAGTTAGAACGTTCATAGGATATTATCATAAGGCAAAAATTTATTAAATTTGGATATTTGAAGGAACTTGCAAGATTCCACCAAGCATACACACGTAAGGCTTTTATTTAAAGGCAAAGGATATGTATGGCAATAGAAAGATAGTGCAGTCAGATATCATTGGTAGAGAAACATTCTTAAAATCTTAAGCTTTCTAGGGCCCTTATGTATACATGGAAACCTTTTGTCTATGGACTGAAATGCCAAGAACTGTGCTGTGAAATCTTGGCTTCAAAAGAACTCAAAGTAGAAATTTCTAGTGAGTTTTCCCTCCTCCTGTCACAGAGACAAGCCTGTCTCTTCTGTTGTACCATATGAAGCCATCAGTAAACAGACTGACCATGCCCCATCTTGGTGGAATTTCAGATTTTAACAAGAACATGATCAATTACACTGCCCTTTATTTGACCAATAGTCACAACCACACATCCAGACATTGCACGAGATAAGCACAGAGTTTACCTAGTCCAGTTGTAAAATAACTCTGTTCTTTAAAAATAGTAGCAGTAATGATAATAATAAGTAGCTGTATTACTTATCTATTGCTACTGTAACAAATTGGTACAATCTTAATTGCTTAAAAAGCAACACAGATTTATAGTTCTGGAGACCAGAAATCCAAAGTTGTTTCTAAATAACATATGTAAAAGGCCTAATAGAGTTTGTTCTATCTTACATGCTAAACAAATGAGAACTTTTCATATCATTTTTGGGATCCTCAGAGTACGATATTCAACTCTTTAAACTAATATTGTAACTTGTGTTTGTCAACAGGTGAATCTTAACAAAAATTAAGATTCAATTCCCTTCAGTTGTCCTGTGTGTTTAATTACAGTATTTTAAAAAAATCAATCATTATATTTATAGGAACTCATATATGAGACATCTTTATCCCCTCCCCACCACATGCATGCACACAAAATATATCTTTCCCTTGGTTAATCCACTGTTACACAATACCAACACAGCTGCCTTAACACTGAGTAATTCAGTAAAACAACAAGAATAATTTGGGTCCAGAAAACATTCACAAACCGTATTGACTTAAGGAATTGTATGGATATTTAAGTAAGATCTCTGAAAAGTAGGACCTTGCTTAAAGGTAGATAGTTTCTGTTTTTCATTGATTTTGTTTTGGGCAAAAAGCAATGAGTCAATGTTTTAGAAAATCTATAGAAATTATTATAATTTTATAAATAAGAATCAGAATATATTCCCCTGTAAGAGGTCCACTATTAATTTTCTCTTGTCCTAATGCCTTTATAATCCTTGAAACATTGTAGTTAACATACATACCTATGGATGCATTTCATCAGCTTTTTATGACTCTGACAAATTTGCTTCTAATAAACTATAGCGAGTATTTATCCAACTATCTACCACTATGTTGTGTCAATCACCGGATTCTTTACATTTTTTTAAACTGAAAAGAAATTTTGTTTATCGTTTGTTTAAAAAATGTAAAAAGGCTCAGCAGGCAATTTGCATATGTCACTAGTTTAACCGAGCAAGGATTAGCAAATTAAATCTTAATTAGCTAATTTCTGCATAACTTTAGGGAAATTATATGCTTTGTGCAGATGACAGGTGGGGGGTAAGACATTTAGCTTGCGTTGAATTGAAGTCTTCCTTGACTTTATGAATTTTAATAGAAAAATAACATTTAACAGTTAAAATATGTGTCAAACTGAATAGAGCCTATCTGGAGTCACTAAAATAAGAAATTATTTTTTGAAAGAAAAATCAGGGATAAGCATTGAAGTATTCCTAATAATGCATATGTAAGAAATATTTTGAAATTAAAAGGGTATTTTTTTCAAACAGGTTTTATGGTTTATAGTATGTGTTCTGCCTTATAATGTAATAATTAATGGAATGTGAATAATTCACAGTTTGCACATATAGTTACAATAAAGTCATAGTTTTAAATCTGTATATGGGAGAGTAGGTAGTGCTGTACCACAGTACTTATAATTGCACCAACTCACATGAGCAGGAGACTTGTGTGGCACACAGCAATCTTCTGATCCTTTGGCCTGATGCCCTCAAGACCAGCTTCACCTTTGTGCTGCTTCCTGTTTCTAGACTATTCTGTCTCTACTCTTCACATTTAATCTTGTTATCAAATTATCCCTTAAAGTTCCAGCTAAACATCTGTGTACAGGAGGGCTTTACTTATCCTGCTCTATCTTACTAATGATGTAACTCCCTTCTGTGCCTCCATAGTTCCATGTGTATCTGTTTTTTTCAGTCATTTCACTAATCACAGTATACTACAATTGCTAAGTCACTTCATTCTCCTTGCAAGACCTTTGAAAGCAAGAACTATATTTGATCCACCTTTGCATCCTTTCAATAGGGATTTGTTGAATAAATTAAGAAAGGAACCTTTACTGTCATATTTTAACCACCCAATTTCAGAGTTATTTGATTCAAAATCATCCTCAAAATCGTTTTTGAATGAAAGTTATGAGTTTAATATTTTATTATAAGGAGAAGTTTCTGCGACTTAACATTGCATTGTTTATTCTAGGCATACTCATCTAAGTCATGACATGCTTTAATGACTTCTGTATTCCAATAGACACTAAGGTCAATGAAAGCAGAAACTTTGTTTTGGTAGCTGCTTTATCCTCAAAGCCAAGAACATAGCCTAGGACGTAGCAGGTAGGTAATCATAAATAATTTTTGAATAAATAAAGGAATTATTTAATGAAATATAAAAGCCAAGAAAAGACAGGAAGGAAGAAAGGAAGGAAAGAAGAAAGGAAGGAAGAAACAGAGGGAGGGAGGAAGTGAAGCATTACCAAACTTATAAAGGGCAGACCATTGCTTGATTTATTGCCTAATAGGATGCTCAAGAATGACAGGCACTTGTTATATATATTTTTGTTAAGCAAATAAATGAATGAATAATATTGAATATGATAATATGGATTAAAATTTAGTTCAGGCATTTAAAATGATTTTTATGGGTGCAGTTTTAAAAATCAATTTTATGAATTTCTACTTCAAATACTTGTAATATTTCATAGGAAGATGTAATATTTATCCTGACTACCACATTTTCTCTTCAGTATTTCAATTTCTGCTTATAATTTTATTCTAATAGTTAATTCTGTAAAGGACACTATACATTTTATTTCTGTAATAGATATTTGTATTGTATTTGTTATTCAGACATTTTATTTTTGCTAAATATTTCTTTCTACTGTCATGTTTGGTAAGTTTGTAGTTATTTCCATGTGTTTGCCTCTAACTGTGCATAAATAGTTTTATCTTTTTGCCCTTTGATGAAAGCAAAGGAACCTTATTGCTTCTGATATGGAATATGAATTTAATTTAAATTAAATGAGGAAATAGCCTTGATATGTTGGTTTTAAAAATACATGTCAACATTTGGCATTTGGACATTCTGTGTAAATGCAAGCTTTTAACAGAATTTCAATTGAACAAATTATAGTTTTGACTGTAATTTATGGGAACTATGTAAATATCTACAACTTATAGCCAGTGTTTCCTAAATTATTCATGAATTACTAATTACCCTCTTTCAGCCACAGGAGATGCAAATATATTTTCATAGAGAAGAAGTACTAAAATCTCTAAGGGCCATTTGGTTAAAAATAAATAATGACATTGAATGCTTTGCTAACAGAATGCAGAACTACTTTACATTGACCTGTTAATTTTTGATGTTTGATAAAACTATCCTCATTTAATAAAAATTGTAAATTTTAAGAAAATACCCTTGGAATGCACAACTGGCCTTACATGAAGGCAGAATATGTGGTCATCTTTGTGAAAAGCAGCTCAGCACAGAGAACTTGAGTTTGATACCAAGCACATTTGGATTTGATTCCTGCTTTCTGCTTCACCCCGACCCTGATTAATTCTGGGACCTTGGGCAAGTTGCTTAAATTCTAATTTAATGTTTTTTGTTTTTTGTTTTGAGACATAGTCTCGCTCTCTTGCCCAGGCTGGAGTGCAGTGGCACCATCTTGGCTCACTGCAACCTCTGCCGCCTGGGTTCAAGCAATTATCCTGCCTCAGCCACCCAACTAGCTGGGATTATAGGCACCCACCACCACACCTGTTTTTTTGTTTGTTTGTTTTTTGTCTTTTATTTTTTATTTTTTGTAATTTTAGTAGAGACGAGGTTTCATCACATTGGCCAGGCTGATGTCCAACTCTTGGCTTCAAGTGATCCTCCCTCATCAGCCTCCCAAAGTGCTGGGATTATAGGCATGAGCCAGTGCACCTGGCTTAAATTCTATAAGCCTCAGTTTCTTCATCTGTAAAAATAATATAATAATACCTATATAAAAATGTTCATAAGTTTAATGAAATAAGGTTGGAACATGGGTTCAGTGCCTGATATATAATCCATTGTTTTAAAGATGATAATTATGTTCATGAGGAAGATCTGATTTGGACTTAGTAAGAAAAAGTCGGATGGCCAAACACAACATTTCCCCTGATACCATAGTAACTAATATTAGATTTTACATAGTCACAATAATTAATTATGGCAATGCTAATTTACCTAGAGGAAGAAAGATATAAAATTGCAAAGCTATAGCCTTTTAGCATGTTGCTTCCCTATTAAATATTAAAAATATGGAAAAATACAGGTTTTAAAATCAAAAGATCTGGACTTGAAAATGGGCTCTACTTAATAACTTGATAACTTTAAGATAATTAGGTGAGGATAGTAAGAAAATATACCTCATAATGCTTTCATCATTCCAACAAACATGTATTGAGTCGCTACTAAGAAATCTATCTGTGACTCCTTTCCTTATGGTGTATAATATCTATAAGGGAGATATTAATAAAAAATAATTTACCATAACATAATACTTACAAGGGTAGAAAACAAATTATAAGCTAAAAATGGGTCAATACATGGAAAAAAATTATTTTATCTTGAATTTATAGTTATAGATTCTCAGAGGAGGCAACTAATGCTTGATCAAATGGAAAGATGTCACATTTTAAAATATAATGACTAAACATAAGTATAACCACTCTCCCAAAGTTTATTCATAAATGTGTTGTAAACCTCCCCCAAATCACTTTATTAATCAACTTACCTATTACTATGTAACCCTCCAAACCAGACTTATTCTAAAATTGATATGAAAATAATATTAAGAAAAACTCTAGAAAGAGAAAAACAATAAAGAATTAACCCTACTAGATATTAAGACATATTATATAAAATCTTATTATCAAAAGAATTGCATATTGGCACAAAAATAGGCAGATCAATGGACAAATTTAACTACAGAAAGAGATACAAATATATGTGGTGAAGATAGCATCTCAAGTTAAGTGGAAAAATGAACTTTTAAATAAATGCAGGTGGACAACTGGGTAGCCTTTTAGAAACAGCTACAGTTGGATCCATCCCTAATATGGAGAACCAAGGAAAATCCAACTGAATGAAAAATTTAAATATGAACACAAAATCTTATAAATATTAGAAGGAAAAAAGAGGCTAATTCCTATATAATTCTGTAGTTAGGAACATTTTTCTATCTTTTAAAATCAGGAATCCATAAAAGACTGATAAGATAAAAACACCGTAGTCAAAGTCAAATGAAAACCAGGGAAAGATATATTACTCAAAATATAGATATAGTGGTAATTTTCATTTCAGATGGAAAACAGAAAATTATAGAAATTCACAAAAGACAATTGAAAAATATCTAAAACTATAATTAATGTACAGAAAAATATATAAGTGGCTTGTAATCATGGAAAATGATGCTAAACATAAATCATTATCTGAAAAAGTAAAATTAAAACCATACTGAGATGACACAACTATGAAAGTGACAAAAACACAAAAGTTGAGCAATACAATCTATTGATGAGATTGTGGGAAAACTAGTACTCTGGAAACGTGGTCAGTAGGAGCACAAAATGGTACAGATGGTACAGAACACAGAGTAATTGTAGATATCTACTAAAAATATGAATGCATTTACCTGTATACATGATAATCCAACCTCTGTGAATTTACCTTAGTGACACACTTACATATACATGAAATAACATATATTTAAGTTGTTAATTTCAGCATTTTAAAACTAATCACCAGTTAAATATACAATGGTCTAATCACTCTATAAAACATTTTGTTATAAAAAAGAATAAGAAGACTCTCCTTGAACTGACATGAAACATTTTCCAAGATTTACTGTTGAACTAAGAGAAAGGAAGAAAGAGGGGAACAAGGAGAGAAAGAGGGAGGGGAAGAAGGGAACAAGGAGAGAAAGAGGGAGGGGAAGAAGGAAGGAGGGGAGCAAGGAACAAATACTGTGTGTGGTATTGATTTAGTCTATTTTGTGCTACTATAACAGGGTACCACAGACTGGATAATTTATAATGAACGAAACCTTTTTTCTCACAGTTGTGGAGTCTGGGAAGTCCAAGATCAAGGTGCAGGCATCTGGTGAGGGCCTTCTTGCCACATCATCACATGGCAGAAGGGCAAAGAGGTAGAAAAGGGCCAAACTTACCCTTTCATAATGACATTAATGCTACCCATGAGGGTGGAGCCTTCATGACCTATTCACCTCTCAAATGTCCCACTTCTTAATACTGTTACAATGTCAATTAAATATCAACATGAATTTTGAAAGAGATAAGCACTCAAATCATAGCAGATATGATATCTTTTATATAAGAAAAAAAGTGAGAATAAATATTCATATTTACTTCTATCTACCTAAACTTTTTAAATGAAAAGATACACAAGACACTAATTAAAATGGTTATCTGTGGAAGAAAATGGAATGAGGTCAACATAAATAGGTGTGGGAGTATGAGGTCTCAATGTATCAATTATGCTATTTTGTTTTCTCCCAACCCTTTATTTGTGTAACATTTTAAATCTTTCAAAAAATTGAAATGGTAGAATAAACACCTGTGTATGTATTATTTAGATTCACTAGTTGTTAACATTTTGCCACATTTGCTCATGGGACAGATGGAGGAGCTCTTCAACGTGTCCTTCCCATGTAAAAGAAGTTTGTCCAGAGAGGTCCTCTTTATCCCTTCATTCCTTCTTTAATTCCTTTCTTCAACAAATAATTATTAAGCTGGTGCAATGGGTGAAGAACTGTTCTAAGTGAGATGCCTTTGTGATCACTAGTGAACACACCTGTTCAATATCTCTATTTGCCATGCCTTTTCTTCATAGATATCTTAAGGTGATGAGGCCCATAATCACAGGAAATCTTATTTTTTCTCATGTATTTTAGGTCTTGAATTTTTCTCCTGAGACAACTATCCCAATTGGAAAAATAATGCAAAAGGGAAATGTGACTATTCTTTATTGTTTTTGATACACAATTCTCAAAAGATACATTAGATGATCCCAATGAATGCATCCAGCAAGAAATTTAATAATCTTCTGAAATCCATGATGCAAACAGACATTTTCTTCAGGTAGAGAAGAGAAGCTTCCTTTGTAGAGAATTGCTGTGTGGGCCGGGCACGGTGGCTCAAGCCTGTAATCCCAGCACTTTGGGAGGCCGAGATGGGCGGATCACGAGGTCAGGAGATCGAGACCATCCTGGCTAACACGGTGAAACCCCATCTCTACTAAAAATACAAAAACGAGCCGGGCGAGGTGGCGGGCGCCTGTAGTCCCAGCTACTCGGGAGGCTGAGGCAGGAGAATGGCGTAAACCCGGGAGGCGGAGCTTGCAGTGAGCTGAGATCCGGCCACTGCACTCCAGTCCGGGCGACAGAGCGAGACTCCGCCTCAAAAAAAAAAAAAAAAAAAAAAAAAAAAGAGAATTGCTGTGTGGACAAATTCAGCTGTAGTTTCCTGCCATGCTCTTCAGACCTACATAACTCATATGACCATTTAAATGTATGAAGATGAGGGCTCTCCTAATAGGACAGTTTATGGAAGGCATCTTTCAAGGTGAAATTCAAGTGGTAAATCTTAATAGGAATTCTAGATAACTTGCAAGATGACCTTCTAACCCGCAGAGTAAAGCTGTGTTTCTTGTACTTGCCTGGGTTTTAAAATATCTCCTTGGGAGTTGGTTAATATATTGATTTTTTTTTTTTTTTTTTTGGCATCAACAAATTCTAATTGGGTCTAGGAGTGAGGAAGCATTGTAGTGAGGTTTGCAGAGTCACTAGAGAGTTAAAAGTATGAGATTGCATGATCACTAGAATATAGGAAAATATATATGGGATATAGGAAAAAGGAGCCTAGAGAAAGCTAAGCGATTGGCTAACAGGGAGGAAATGTGAAGCTTAACAAAGTTTTGAGGAAAGGATGGCCCTTGCTTTGTTATACTTCATGTCAGATATCTCAGGATTACTTAAGATGGTCTTGATCACTGTACACTGATGTAGTAGTTAAAAACTTCAAGCTTTATTAGCGGTGGTGTGTCTTCCTCTTTTTCTCCCTTCATTGCTTGTTTCCCTTTTATTTCCTCCAGTACTTTTAAGGAACTGTAGTCATCATTATTACCTGTATTGCTGTATCAGTATTCAGTTGTCATAACTAGAAGCTGTCACAATTACCGGTAGGCAATAACAGCTGTTGAGGATTCTCCTATAATGAGATCTTGTATCGCTGCGATGTAGAGAGACCAAAGTCCAGGCTTTGTGACTTGATTCTATGGATTATCCAGGATTAGAAGGAAGTTCTTGCATACATTTGCTTACTACAGTTCTAGGAGTAGTAGAGTTCTTAGTTCTTTTAGAATTCTCGGAGTAATAGTACTGGTTTCTGGTCTCACTTGATCATCTTTTTTGTCTAAAATTTTAAGTAGCTAAACCAGACATTTTTGAATTGCTAATATTGTGATTTAATTACACTAACTGCCTCCACCTAACATTAGTGTTTGCTTGCTCTTGTCAATATTGAATGGAATTTCACTTCATTTAATCATGGCATGCCATAAGAAATTTTCTGTACATATTCACATATTCTACTGGTGGTATGTGGAAACTGTGAGTTTATCTGATAGATAAATGAATAAGTGGGTGTCATTAATTTGGGGATTGTGAATAAATCATTAATGAATGAGTATATTTCATCAATTATTTTTAATTTTTATATTTCCAAGCCCATTCTTTATATAAATGTAAAAGTTTTTCCTTCTGTTGATTTATAAATTAAAACAATTAACCAATATCTGTATACTTGCAATGTATTCATCATCATCTACATAATTGAGGAACTTACATTTGACTCTATTATAAAAGTTGCCACACTGGAATAATTATTTATTATCTCCAACACCCCTGAGTTCCTGAATGTGTCGAGGGCAGGAATTTGTTGTATTTATCTTTGTATTACTGGTGCCTAATTCACTGCCTAGTTTGTAGTAGGTGCTCATTAAATGTCTGGTAAAATGAAAATATTTTGTGTTCATCTTTGTGTATCTGAAGAGTTAATAATTTGAAAATGATTTCTAAATAATTGTAAATGATTTTCACTTTTGTTCCAATTATTCCTTTACAGTTGTTTATGTGTCCCTTATTACATCCTATGCCTCATAAGGCTGTGAGTTCAAATGTGGCCATGCTTTCTTTTTATACCCACATTTTCAACATGTTTTGACATATATCTCACACAGAGTTTCAGACCCCTACAAAGTTTCCCACTGCCAGTTATTTTGGAAGACTTTACTAGGTTTCTCATCAGATCCTGCGAAATGTAATGTTTTTATTCTAAACTTCTGGTAGGCATTTGCCCCTTTCATTCTTTCCCTTTTTTCTTATGGAGGGTGGGTCCTAGGACACACTGCATTCTCTTTGCACTCATTTCTAAATATATAGACAGAAAATAGATAGATACATACATATATACATAATACATACATATGACATACATACATACATACATAAAACATACATGAAGATTGCATGACCCTCTGTATACTACTGAGTTAAAACTTTGAGTTCTCAGTGTCCTGAGTCTGCTTCCACCTGAGCAGGGCTCGAATTTATTTCATTCATCTGGCTGGGAAGAACATCTAGATGTTATGTTTGACACTCCATTCTTTCTCTTCAAAGTATCTTTCAGGTGCTAGGCCTCAAACACCCTCTTCTTACAGGTCTCCTCTTTCTAGGACACCCCTACCATGCAGGACAACTTTTTCCAATAATTACCTATGGATTGGAGGCAGGCCTAGGCTGTGAGTTAAGTTTGGTAGAACCCACATCTTTGTTTCCATTGATTCAATTCACTCAACAATTAGAATTATTTATTGAGTGTCTACTCTGTGCTGGACACTGGGATACTCTCCTAAACAAAATGCTAAAAAACACCGTCTCTCACGGAGCTTGAGTCTAGTGAAGAGAGGCAGATATTAGGCATAGGTATTTACAGATAACAACTAATAGGGTAGAAGAATATGTGACATATCAAATGCCAATAAGGGCTTTTGGATAAAAATAAATTGGAAAACAGGAATATAGCATGTGAGAGTGAGAGTAACTGGGGACATTATGTTTTCTATGATGACATTTGAGTGAAGACCTAAGGAGGTGACGATGAGAGCTATGAGGATATCTGAATGGAGAGCGGACCAGAGACACGGGGTAAAGGCCTGAATGTATTCAGACTCACCTAACCAGATGTGGTTCATTGTTAATCAGTTGTTTTGATGCTCTGGAGCAGCCACTTCCCAGTTGTAGTTGGTCATAGATCTTCACTTCTAAAATCCTAGTGTCACAGACCCTCAGTGAAATTATGAAAGCTTTCAGCATGCTAAGTAATACTTAACTCTTACTTTAACTGGTAGGATTCTTTTTCATGTGACTATACTTGAAATAAATCTTAATATGTAGTAAAGGGAGGTCTCAGTTCAAATTTTACAGTCAAAATCTTCCACATATACTTAGATGTAGAATAAGAATAACACACTGGAAATAAATTTTAGACAAAGTTTGTATTCTTATTTTCTTTGAAGACATGTATAAATAGCAAAAGTAAAGAATTTTTAATAATATGTGATGATTCTTCTAAAAACAAGTCATAAAGAATGGAAGTATGGCACATGGGAAAAAATATAACATTTTATTGAACTCTCAAAACAGCATTAAGTTTCTTAATGTTAAAGGCATATGCCTATTTTATATGAGACCACAGAGTATTACCGTAATCACCTTCACAGAGCATTTATACCATCTAATTCTCAGCTCGGGATCAGTAGCATGGGTGAGGGCAGGAGGGTAATATCACCAAATTCACTTGGTAGTAGAAAGAATTTGACAGCATGATGACATAATGGATACTTTAGCACTGTTAAAAATGTAAAGGCTGGCACATGAACATTTCTTCCCTTATCCAAGGTTCAAAGATGTTAAAGAAATTAGCTTGATATGCATTACGAAACTTTAAGTGGCATTTTGTAAGGTAGTAAGGCAATTTTCCATTGTTTATTATAATTCCCTGGATAGATCAAACTCCAAAATGGATTACATGTCTGAATTATATACCTTAAATTTCCATAGTTTTGTTAGTGTGCCATAATTGACACGATCATTCCAGGTAGTCTGTAGAAATGCATTTCTTAATTTTATATTTTAATTTTCTTGAGAAAAACATTAAGATATCAAGGGATTAATGCTATTTATTCCTGTTATTTTAGTCATTTTCACAATATAATCTATATTTTCAGTACAAACAAAATAAAATCTTTAAACTTCACAGTCTAATCAGAGAGGCGGACGCCAACGGTTCAAAAAATATAGCTTATATGTAAGGACTTTAAAATCTTCTTAGGAAGATTAAATGTGTATATAAAGTAGGCTTCCATTTTGATGAAAGATAGCATGTAAACTGATGCTTCTCAGATTGCCAGTTTACCTCTTAAACACTTCTAAAACCTGTCCTGTCATCTCAAGCCCCACCCTCTCATTGCTATAACTGTTTTTACCTACGTCATCAGAGCAGCCTCTGCATACTCTTCCCATCTCGGCTCCTTCAAGTTCCAACCATCCCTCTGTGAGCATGTCTCTGAAATCCCAGTGCCCCGGAAGGACAGCACGGAAACGCAGTGGCTAAGGCAGCTGCAGCCTGAGGTAGGTAGGCCAGGTCAGCCTCAACTAGAAGCCGAGCTCCCAGGACATGAAGAAGGCCAGCTGTGCAAACACTCACTGTAGGCTAAATTGGTTTAGAATCAAGACCTCAAGTGAGAAAAAACTTTTAGGAATCACAATATGCCTCTAGGTAAAATACATTAAAGTTTTCACATAACAAACAAGATTAAGAGTAAAATTCTTATTTCAGTCTTTATTTCCTGCCACCCTAATATGTTTATTCAGCATTCATCGTTCTCACACAGCTTCCATTCTCTAGACACAAATTTTGTATATCAGCAAACAACATATTACTCAGCAAAATTAACAATTAAATAATGAAAAATGAAACCTTTCTGTGAATAGACATAGTAAATCCTACTATCAGAAAGTTTATTTAAAGGCCTCTACTGCTTTAAATATTTTAAACATCTTTTTTGATGGAATGTTCTCCAGATTATTTTATTTATATAAACTCCAATAAACTTCAAGTGAATTTATTTACATATGTGTACATTTGGATGAATACACATATGTACACATTTATACCCAGTTTTATAACTTGTAACACATTTATTCTACTACACAGATTTTTAAAATTAAGGTAATACAGAATAATCTAAACATTTTTTTTAGATGACAAAATGTGCCTACATCACAATCTAGGTGTAACCCATATTGCCTCTTAGATTCTGTGGCATCAGTTGTAATGTCTTTTTATTCATGTTTTATTTTATTTGAGTTTTTTCTTGGCTAGTCTAATCGTCAATTTTGTTTATATTTTTAAATAATCAACTTGTTATTTTCTTTTGTAATTTTTTAGTCACAATTTTATTTCTGCGTTTTTATAATTTTATTTATTCTACTCATTTGGGGTTTGATTTGTTCTTGCTTTTCTAGTTCTTTGAGATCACCAATAGATTATCTGAAATTTTTCTGCTTTTTGATGTAAGTGTTTATAAACTCTCTTAATACTGCTTTTGCTGTAGTACATATGTTTTGGTATTATATATTGCATTTCCATGTTTATTGTTTTGAGAAATTTTTAAATTTCTCAAAGTTTTATACTTTTGTATTTGTCATGATGGTCATTATCATCTTTTTACTTCCAGATATTGAATTCTCTTGACCATTTCTTATAATACTGGCCTCATGGTGACACATTTCTCAGTTTTTGCTTGTCTGAGAAATACTTTATTTTTCCCTCATTTCAAAATAATAGCTTTGCTGGGTATACTGTTTATGCCTGACTTTTTTTTTTTTTTTCCTTTCAGTACCTTGGATATTACTGCATTGATGTCTCTGCCTCTGGTGAAACAATCACCTCTTTCAAACTTTCTAGAGTAGCTTTTGTAGAGACAGATCTTTACCTTCATTTGAGTATTAGTGCACTGATTGGGAAGGATGTGGTAACCCTGTTTCTGGGTAAATGCAATGGTAGAGTCTCTGAATCTTTTAGATTCTTATTTTCCAATCTAGATTTGATGCAAATTCTATATAGTTGTGATCATAATTTGTACTTGTTGTGTATTCTGACCTTCTTAATATCATAGCTATTTTTATAGTGACAGGCAATTTATGATCAACATTTTAATGTATGTATCATATTCAATAAAGTAGATATAGAGTAATTTACTTAACTATTGCCATATTGTTAAGCATTGAGGTAACATTAACTTAATGTTAAACATAAAACATAAGCCTGTGGTAAGCATATATGTCTATTTATATATATATATTTACATATGTTTTCATATTTAAATTTCTTGGTCTTACTGTATTAAATTGTTCAGATAACTTTATGGCTTACAATAAACAAAGACAAATTACTTCTCTCAAATAATGTACAATGTGATTTACCACCAACAATATGTGAAAATTGTAGTATCCTTCAACCCTAGGTAATGCTTAAATTAACACTTGTATTTTTAAACATAAATTATTTAACTTAATAGGATGCACACCTGACTTCTGAAGCAAAGGATATGGTACATAATATTTTCATAATCACCTTCCTCATCATTTGGAATTCCTAATATTATAGCAAGCTATAATAGAGAAATACCTTTCCAAGGAGTGTATGAACATCTGACATTAAATGCTCACCTTTATTACATGTTTAGCATTTTTATCAATTTTGTATAATTATTCTGTCTTTCCCCAATTATCTATTCTTACTTTTATACAGTTGCCAACTTTATTTTCAGCTTCTATTTCCCAATGCCTCATAAAGTAAATCACATTTCTAAGCTCATTAGAATATCCAACAAGTACAATGCTTATTAACTATATGCAAGGCATATAGTCTTTCTGTATGCTAGTCATAGAATCAACTATATGCTAGTCTTTCTTTAATTTTTCAGATTTAATCTTTATAGAAATAAATTATTTTTTTTTACCTATCTTAAAAACAGTCGCTGTGAGAATAAATAGTATTATATGTAGGAAGGGTAAAGTATACAATATGAGATTTAATAAATAAATTATATGATTTATTACATATCTTATACACATTTTTCTCATCTTTTACTTTTTTATTCTCCCTACCTCCCATCTTTCCTTACTTTCCTTTTCTTCCTTTTATTTATTTCTTACTTCTTTCCTTGTTATTTAAAATTGCCTGGTTATTAGATGGCCCCAAATTGATGCACTTTCTATGGAATTAATTACTTGGATGTAAGTTAATATTTCATCTGCTTTCCGATTGACCAACACTGTGAGCAATCTACGATCCACAGTTCTGAGTCCTGACTCACAGAAAATGTTCCATCATTCTTTAAAAAACTTTATCCTAAAATTTTATATTTATTATCTTCTTTTCTTGGCTTAGTTGGTTTAGAATAAACCATTTTTCTTATTATGAAAATAATATTTATCATAAAATATAGCAAAATAAAGAAAAGCTGAAAGAATTATGTTTCATAACCTTATTTAAATGAACACCTAAAAGCCCACTTTTAATACTTGATTTTTCTAGAAATTTTACTCAATTTTTTAAATGGGATGATCCCTCATATAGCTTTCTAAAGATTTCCTTGAAGCAAATATTCACTGATGAGTCTAAGATGCTCAGGTTTCTTTAACAAGTAGTACCCATATATGTTTGGATTTCCTAACGACATTGTGATTTGGCGAGCCAGTTATAGCAGTGGTTGTATGAGCATTTGGACGTGTGCACGTGTATGTGCATGTACATGGTTTTCTTTGAACTGATAGCACCAATCTGGGTTTGGAGAAATGCCTGTGCAGTTATTCTTTGCTACCCTAACCCACTGTTGATGTTATGTTGAATAATCCAGCCACTTCTTTTCTCTTTATCTACTTTATATTTCTGGACACCAAGCTTTGCAAATGTTTAAAAATGATTTGAAGCCTGATTCTTAAGCATGTTAATTTATAAAGTCTCTAAGCTGAGACAAATATTTTAGTACCTCTCACTACATAGCTTTCTCATTTTCCTTTCAGGTCAGTAGATAAATCCTTCTCTTAATATTTCATAAATGCCAGGAGTTAGTTAACAGTCCTGAAATACTATTAAACTAATCTCTTTGGTTCCTGACACAACCTTTATTTTATTCTTTACCCCAGAAGATGTCACATTTGTAGATCATATTTATATTTTATCTGAAATACTGTGAGTGGTAGTTTCTTTGAAAATATAGTGTTGTGTAGTGAAGTCTTAACAGTCACTATGGGAAATTTTGCAACCTTCAGAAAGCCTAGTCTTTCAAAACTCAGAAAATTCTTACCTAATAAATAGACACCAGTGCTAGAAAGTAGCTAGTACGTTAAACTATGTACTTCACTGATATTTAGGTCTACATTTTTTTTCTCATTGGAGATTAGTATTCTGATTTCCTCGATTTCCTCCCTAAATAGGCAACTTACAGAAGCAAAACAACCTATAATTTTTTAAATGTATGAATTCTGAATGACGTATCAAGTCATCTACTTTTTTAGGAGGTCAAATTGTTGTTATTTATTTATTTTTTCCTTTGAATTAAATCATTGGGTTGCCTGGCATCTTAGAAACCTAGCTATGGCTTTGACAATTTCCCCTCTTCCTCATCTTCTTCTTTTCCATGGGTTTTACCATGCTTTGGTTTTTCTTTACATACTTTTTTTTTTTTTTTTCGAAACGGAGTCTCGTCTGTCACCCAGGCTGGAGTGCAGTGGCGCGATCTCGGCTCACTGCAAACACCACCTTCCGGACTTAGGCGATTCTCCTCCCGCCTCAGCCTCCGGAGTAGCTGGGACTGCAGGCGCCTGCCACGGCACCCGGCTTATTTTTTTTCCGTGTTTTTAGTAGAGACGGGGTTTCTTTCTTTCTTTTTTCTTTTCTTTTTTTTTTTTTTTTTTGAGGCGGAGTCTCGCTCTGTCGCCCAGGCTGGAGTGCAGTGGCGCAATCTGGGCTCACTGCAAGCTCCGCCTCCCGGGTTCACGCCATTCTCCTGCCTCAGCCTCCCCAGTAGCTGGGACTACAGGCGCCCGCCATCTCGCCCGGCTAGTTTTTTGTATTTTTAGTAGAGACGGGGTTTCACCGTGTTAGCCAGGATGGTCTCGATCTCCTGACCTCGTGATCCGCCCGTCTCGGCCTCCCAAAGTGCTGGGATTACAGGCTTGAGCCACCGCGCCCGGCCTCTTTTTTCTTTTCTTTTCTTTTTTTTTTTAATGATTATTATACTTTAAATTCTAGGGTACATGTGCATAAAGTGCAGGTTTGTTACATATGTATACTTGTGCCATGTTGGTGTGCTGCACCCATCAACATGTCATTTACATCAGGTATAACTCCCAATGCAATCCCTCCCCCCTACCGCCTCCCCATGACAGGCCCCGGTGTGTGATGTTCCCACTGTGTTAGCCAGGATGGTCTCAATCTCCTGACCTCGTAATCCGCCCGCCTTGGCCTCCCAAAGTGCTGGGATTACAGGCGTGAGCCACTGCACCCGGCCTCTTTCTATACTTTTCTAAAGCATAGTACAAGTGGCCCTTGTCTTAATATTAGCATTACTATTAAGGCAATCAAACTGACACAACCAAATTTATGTAAAGCCATCCAAGTAAAATGGGCCACGTCATTATTGTTATTGTTATTTTGTGCACTCTATGACTACATTTTTTATTCAGATTCTATGACGATATTTCTATAATGGAAGCACCTAAGGAAAATGACTCCTAGTTTCTGCTTTGTTGCTTTTGCTACGGTGGAATGATTTCTATCAGACAACTGGATGCATTTGAAAATCTTCATATTTTCACCCTGGAAAAGTCCTATTAGCTTAACTTGCTCCTGTTTGGAAATATTGACCAAAAAACATAGTCCATCTTGTAAAGTTATCCTAGACATTTAGTAAACAAGTAAACTAACTCGAGTATAGTAAGTTTATTAATTCCAAAATCTAGAAGTGCGTGCAAT
This sequence comes from Trachypithecus francoisi, assembly GCF_009764315.1. Lineage (NCBI taxonomy): Eukaryota > Metazoa > Chordata > Mammalia > Primates > Cercopithecidae > Trachypithecus > Trachypithecus francoisi. Next base: position 70,713,968 of record NW_022681473.1, on the reverse strand, counting down.
AAAGTGAGTTTTTTGTTTTTATTGTTTGAAGGCAAATTTTCAGCCATAATATGAAGCTTCATACTTCTGGAAGAGTAAACCAAGCAGAACAGCAAGTTAGAATCTGGAAGTAATACGACTATGGAGGATTCAAGTGGGGGCTGTGGGTAAAAATTTCTGAAGCCCTTTCTCAAATTAGTGGATTAAAGTGATTGTGAAGTTCCCAGCATATCACAGGTGGCCAACAAATATTGATTGTTTCGTTTTCCTTCTGTTTCCCATCATTTAAAATGCTTTCCATTTCTCCACCATTAAAAAATAGAAGTAATGTGAATGTTTGATGGTGTGTTAGTAAATCATTCTTAATTTTTTTTTTTTTTTACAGTTGGGGGTCTCACTATGTTACCCAGGCTAGATAAAAACTCCTGGGTTCAAGTAATCCTTCTGTCTCCACCTCCTGAGTAGCTGGGACTATAGGTGCATGCTACTGTGCCCAGCTATATCCTTAATTTTGAAAGTTTACTAAAAAATGCTTATGTACTCTTAGGGTGAAGACAATGCACTTCACTTTTTTTTTTTTTTTTTTACACTTTATTATGAGCAGCTCAGTGCTATCCTTAATAGATATTTGTTGATTGAAAATCTGATATAAAGTCTGTTGAAGGAGGTCTGAAAATATAAAGATTCTATTAAAGTACACGATACAGCAGTTTGCTAATATTTGGATGAAAGGTCTATCAAAAAGTCTACTATAGACTAATAAGTCTATCAAAACTGCTTTGGACTGTTCATTGCTGCACGACTATTGTGCCATTTACTCTCAATCCTCTCTTATTCCTTCTGAAGACTGGTGTGGATTATGCCTTAAATGCAATATAAAATCAGATAATGTGGAAGAAGAAATCTTGGGTGACTTCTTTTAAATTAATATGTTTAAAAAACAATTAAAAAGATAATATTCTTCAAGTTAATTGTCCCTGATACCCATTAATAATAGGTGCCTACATTATTGCAATACACATTCATTAACTATTAGGATTTTACAGTAGTTAAATATCAAAACTGAATCCTACTGTGACAATAAATTTAAATTAAATGAACATTAAATCTACACCTGGCTTTATTAAAACTAAAATTGATTACTTTTCTTTTGTCATAAAAAGTGACTTCTCTAAAAAAATGTGATATATTTTTAAAAAGTACCAGACCAAGTATTATGATTCTTGGATTTTAGTCTCAGCTGTACCACTCACTGACTGAGTAGCTTTAAACATGTCACTTGCCTGACTAGACTTCCAACTGCTGAATTTTGAAAAGAGAAATTTGATGTAGATTAATTTCTATAATTATTTTTAACTTGAAAGTTCTGTAATATATAAACATATCCATGATTTTTAATTTTAGACACAAGGTGGCACTATTAGTAGTGATTTTAATTTAATACACAGATAAAACTAGGGGAATTTCAAGATCTGTATATCCAAGGAATAAATCTAAATATATGAAGGCACTGTATAACACACACACACACCACACACACACCACACACACACCACACACACACACACACACACACACACAGAATCTTGGTTATTGTTAACATCTGGATGAATGCTCAACAATTCAGTCAACCAAATGTTTGCTTGACATCAAGATGATTGATTTTGTTTAAATTTTCATGAGACTATTTCAGTGTTAAGGTACACAATCAAGTCATATTTGCAAAAATATATACAAGATCAAGATTGATATTGGTATGATTTCAACATAAACAGGAACTCCTAAACAAGATCTATTAATTTTACAGCATGTAAGGAAAGGTATTGAAATGTGAACAAATTACATAACTCAGTTTGCTATTAAATTAAAAAGAATGCATATTGGTATGAAGACATTTTCAAATGACGTTAAAGACAATTTTTTTTTTAAACTGGAAAGGTGTAGATGATGCAAAGAATTTAAATTAAATCTCTAGAATAATTTTGTTGAAAATTTCCAGCCTCTTGCTACCACTTCCTAAAACACTCTCCACACATACTGAAGATCAAGAACTGTTTTGTGGCTAAATCAACAATATTTTTAATATAATATTACTCTTACAATAAGCATATTTTTCCTAAAATCTCACTTTTTCCCCTTTGTTATGAAGATTCTTAAATTAAATCTTTCATGACTCAATTCAAATACAATTCTTCTCCTTTAGTGTTTTTCCTGATCCTGTAAGAAAGTCTCTCCTAAATAATTTATAAAATTATTGTACTTAAAAATGTTGTAGATCTTAGCAATCCCCTAGACCATATTTTTTATTTTAGTGGTAATAAAACTGTGCTTCAGCAAGGAAATATGATGACAAGAAACTCCACCTCTGATCAGCGTTGGGGGAGGAAATCCAGTCCCAGCGTTCTTTCTACCATGTGCTATTGTATGTTTCAGATGATAGACAGTGCTTTCCATCTGGAGTATGAATCTAATCTACCGGGCTAAACTGTCCATTCCTTCTAGAAAATAGTTTGTGTCTTTTCTCTCATACTGTCTAGCATATAGTATTTGGTAATGTGGAGGTGCTTAGGGCATACATTTGAATAAACAAATGATTAACTCTAATGAACAATTTTAATAAAATTAATACTCACTTCTTCCATATTTATTTGTGCCCACTGCAGTACTTCACTTTAGATAATTACACATGATAATATTGTTTTACACCTCTACAAATCCATCTGTGGTGAAAAGTGATCATTTTTAAGTAGGTTTTATTGTAGGTTATTCTGAAATGGGTAATGATTACAAGCTCTTTGTGATTGCTCTGTGGTTATCACTCACCAGCCCCCAATTTAAATTGTTGCAACTGAATGAGTAAGAAAGTTATGGCTTACACCATCCTTGGCTCAAAAGACATTGGCTGAAAATATACTCTTCCCTGGAAAGGACTCTATCCTGTGTTAGTTATGTGACTTTAGTGAGTCAATCTCCTTCAGCTTGTCTCCTCCCCAGTAGCCACGATGATGATAATTACTGCTCAGAGTTATCAGTAATTTACTGACTAAATAATATGCTATGTACACAGTCCCAGGAACATAGAAGTCTGGCACATATGTTATGTGGGTGATGCTGAAATCTTTTTCTTAGAACGAAGAAGACACAGAGGATGAATCAGTATATAACAGTAACAAAGGTAAAGTCCCTTTACCTCATTTTCCCTCTACCAATTGTTGGTGAATTGTCAGTACTAAGCAAATACTTATTCAATGACATCACTGGTCTTAGAAAACAATTACAAGGGACATAAACATTGTAATAATCTACATAATTCTAGGTCTTTTTCTAATCTATGATTGTAGAACCTTTGCAAATCCCACTCAAATTTTACCCAAGTATTTGTGAGGTTCTAGCCAGAAGTTTTAGATATGCTTATGTCAACTTTCTGATGTTCTCCTCAGTCCCCCTTTTTGGTGGGCTTCCACTTCTGAGGTCACTTGACAGGGGAGTGATTCCCACATCCCCATGCTAACCTCCCACTGCCCTTGGTTACCAGTGTTCAGTTTGATAGGGCACGTGCCCATGCTGAGGATTCAGCCTATGATGAAGTCAACACTGTTCCTTACTGTTTCTTCAAGGCCAAGCACAGTGCTTAGTATGAAACAGGTTCTTAAAAATATTTACATATAGAATAAATGAGAGGGACCAAAAGCCTTTCCTAGAAACTTTAATATATTGGAGCTACATTGTGTTCAGCACAACAAGAAAAAGTGTGGCCCTCCTTTTCTTTCACTGTCCTAATTTTCATCTGGGTTTCAAAAGTTGGATGGCATATGCTACCTTGTCAGGAGGTTTCTTTGTAGAATAGCTCCTTCAGCTTCTTCAGGCCCTTCTTCAAAAAGGCTGATGGCAAGTATGCTATTCCTTACAGTGACTTTTAGGACAACGTCTGAGGAAAATGGTGCCATTCTTTTCTTTCACTTTCCATTCTAGAATTGGTGCTTTCTCCCCCCCAACTCTACTAATATTCTCCATATGTAGAGGAAAAGAGAGAATTTACTTACACAGCTCGTACAGGTTTAGTAGATATGCCCAGATATATTTAATTCCCTAAGTAGATTCAAATCTTCTCTGCTGCTGCAAATAGATACTCAAAAAGCAAATCAAAATGAAAAATATAAACTATTTAGAAATTAAAGAAATGCAAATATAGTTTTTAAAATTAGGAGATGCAGCTGTAACTGTATTCACAGTAAAATATATAATTTTATGTGTCTTAAAAAATATTACAAATAAGTCAACTAATTCAACTTTAGAAACTAGAACACAAAACAAAAAAATTATGATAGAAAAAAGCTTACTAAAGTTAAAAATTAATGTTTTATAAAACGAAAATAAAAGATAAGAATGAAAAAGATAAAATGTATTTCCATAAAAAAAATTAAAAAGACAATAACCTAGCAAGACTGACACAGAAAATTTTTTAAGTTTAAAAAAAATAGGAATGAAAAGCGTAAGGTATAATTACAGGTACAAGTGAGATTAAACAAAATAATGAGATTTTGTTTGCATAAGTATACAAATAAATTAGAAATACATAAAATGGGATTCTTTTCTAGCAAGACATAAATTATTGAAGTTGTCTCAATTACACAAAAATAATTATCAATAATATTACGTTTAAAAATACAGTGGTGTGAAAGTATGGAAGATAATTTTTTAACTTTGAAGTGGTGAAACCAGTTTTAGCATGGCAAAACATGGTTGTCATAAGTAAAATAGCAACAAATGTAACTGTGTATCTATTAACAAGCAAATTTAAGTATAAAACACTTCTTATGTGTCTAACTATGCATAAAGTTAAAAAACAATGACATGCTGAAAGGAAAATGTAGCATATATAATGGGCATAGGGCTTTATGACACTTTTTTTTCTATAAACAAAATTTTAAGAAAGGTAAACAGTCAAATAGAAAAATGGGCAACATGTGAACAAGCAATTCGGGAAAAAGAATTGAAATTCACATGACATGAAAAGATGCTTAAACTTACTTCACACCTCAGGGAAATAAAAAATTCAATAGTAATGAAACATGCATTTTTTCCTCACAAAACTTACAATAAGTTTTCAGTGTTGATAATATCAGTATTGACAGGGATCTGTGAAATGGGCATTCTCAGATGGTATTAGTGAAAGTATAGATTGGTCAAAATATTCTGGAGAGCAATTTGGAGCTTCAATGAAAAATTAAAGTACCAATGCTCATTTTCAGAAATCTACCACAGTAAAATGTTTGGATTAAAAGTATATATGGGTATAAGAATCATTACAGCATTGTGGTAGTGTTAGAAATAGTGAGGAACTTAAATGCCAGTCAACTGACAAAAGTTAAATACTGTGTGTGGTGTTCATCTAATGGAAGAGTACCATGGTCATTACAAAATATGGAGTACATGTAGGTAAGCTAAAGTCAAAAGATACATAATACATTTTGTTGTGAAAAGAATCAAGTTGGAAATATATGTATTCGACAAAATTTCATTTAAAAGTGTTTACAATTGTATATGAAATTATGAATCTCTATATAGCACATATAGGTTAATATATCCTTGAATAATGAAAGCTTCAAATTTATATATCAAACAGTTAACGAACATTTCTGAAAGTTGTGATTGAAAGGAGAGATAAAGGCAAGGGAGAGTTTCACTTTTGACTTTATATACCTCAAAAAAAAAAAAAAAAGATAGATAACCAGTCATTTGAAATTTGTTTTTTCTCCAGTTTTTAAAAAGAAATATTTAAAAAAGTAAGTCATGGTGCTTATGTGTTCTAATGGAGAGACGAGACCCAAACTGTGAGGGTCAGTTAGGGGAGGTACAATGAATGCAGTCGATTCAAGGGAGAAGTAAGTCTTTAAGTAGAACTTTGGATATGTTGACTCTTCTGAGGAAAAACAAGTACAGTTCTTTAAGTATTATCCTAGTTGACATCTGCGGGATGTAGCACATTTCTTTTCAGCTTGATTTCCATAACGTCTAATTCACATCTGTATCCTTCCCATTTGTAAACCTGTTGCCTGTGCATGAAGCATGACAGAGATACTGTCTTATACAATGTATTTCAAAGCAAGAGTCTTCACATGTTCCTAGATTTTATAATCAGTTTAGTGATTCTTGATCAACATGTGTTAGAAAACAAAATTAGGATGGATGTAATAGAATGGATGGATGGATATTCGAATGGAATAGAATAGAGTATACCACATGTAATAACATACTCTATTATTTCATGAAACTTTGGCTTTAGATATGTGGGTGTATGTACTAGGTTGCAATGTAAAATTTATTCTTATTATGAGTCAATGATAAAATGTTTGGAAGCCATTGGTGTCAACCCAGATCTAGAAATAACTCATAGTATAATCTTGTGGAAGCCTCTAAAGAAAATGTGTTCTGTAAATTTGTTTGAGAGGGGTCCAAAACAGGACTTCATGGTAGGAAATAGCAATTTTCATTATTTGGATTTCCATTATTATAGCAAAATGCTTTCCGATATTGAAGACTCTTTTTTTTCTTTCTATCTTGTGATGACTACTTTAAAACTGCATACATTTTTTAAAGTGTTTATATTTTAATATTGTACCTTTCAAAATAGTGTACATGGTGACATATTAGATAGTCCTCAAAACCATGGAAAAAGCATTGTTATAATAAAACTAGCATGGTCATATTATGAAAGAATGCAAAAGTCATACGCATTTGTAAATGTAAGATACAAGACTTCAAAGATTTTTCTCCCCCGCACTGGTCACTGCAGATTCTGCCCCTGAAATCTCAGAGGAGCCTATTCACTCTCATGCCCAGGAAGCACTTCAGTGGAGAAGGATTGCTGTAAACCATTGTAAGCCAGAACCATAATTAGCAAGTAACACCTTTGCAGAAATTCATTGACACCTAATTGAGAGTAGAAAGAAGTCTTTGAATAGAAAATAGGGAGGTAATAACTTCTGGCTATACTGTGCAATTTTGTTTTCAAGGAACAGAGTTCAATCAAATCACCTCAAGTACTGGGGATTTATTATAGAGATACACACAGAAATAAGAACAACAAGGAGAAGAATAAAAACAGGAATGTCATGGGTATTCAAAATAGCTCCATAGCTTGAAATGGAGCCTCCATGAAATTTAAGCTGTAATTCTGCAACAAAGGAAGCAAGTGGTCAGGGTACTTTTTAACGTTGTGCTTCTCTGTTTCTGCAAGCTCCCTCGCAACTACTTGGTCTTCTAGTTATATTATTTTTGGTTTTTGCACCGTTCTGTATTTTGAATATAATATGTCTTACAGTGTCTACTATTGCATTGTCTCTACTTCCTGCTAATTTCAAAATATGACTGACTCTCTGCCTCCTCAGTTCATATTTTGAGAGTGCATTTTGAGTGGCCTGGCTACTAAAGGTGCTTTCTGCCACCAACTGGGTGTGATGTTTAGAAGTGCAGATTCTGGCACCCCATTGCCTGGTCCACAGCCCAATTCTATCTACAGAGTACTAGGTACTGGCAACTTATGTAAAGTTCTGTGCTCCAGTTTCTTCATCTATAAAATGGTATCAATCTCATAGGATTGTTGAAAAGTTGATATATGTTAAGTGCCTAGAAAAAAATCTGTGACTCATAGTGGGCCCTAAATAAATGTTAGGTAGTAAAGTAACACTTTTGTAGCAGTCTTTCTCAGGTTACTAGATAATCACAATATGCAGAACATTACTTCCTAATTCACATGAATGAGTATCTACTGTGTGCCAAGAATGGTGATAAAGCTTTCATACTGATAGGGGAATACAAAATAAAAGCAAGTAAGATCTTATATGAGCAAAGTAATTTGAGAGAGTGATAAGCACAATGAAGGAAAGAAGGAGGAAGATTGTTGCTTTAGTGATTAGAGTGGCAGGATATAATTGAGGATAAAACATCTGAGTTGAGACCTAAATGACAGGAGAAACTTGATGTCAGACAGTTGGCATGGAAGGCCAACATTTTAAGTGGAAGAAATACAGACGTGTGTTGCTTAATGATGGGGATATGTTCTGAGAAATGCATTATTAAACAATTTCCTCACTGTACAAACATCATAGAGTGTACTTACACAAACCTAGGTGGCATAGCCTCCTACACACCTAGGCTATGAGGTATGGCCAGTTGCTCCTAAGCCAAAACCTGAACAGCATGTTACTGTACTGAATACTGTAGGCAAGTGTGACACAATGGTAAGTTTGGTGTATCTAAACATATCCAAATAAAGAAATGGTATAGTAAAAATCAGATCTAAAAAGACTTTTTTAAATGGCATATCCGTGTAAGTCACTTCCCACAATGGAGCTTACAGGACTAGAAGTTGCTCTGGGTGAGACAGTGAGTGGTAAGTGAATGTGAAGTCCTAGAACATCACTGTATACCATTAAAGAATTTATAAACACTGTACACTTGCGTTACACTAAATTTATGAACAAAAATGTGCTTCAATAATTAATTAACCTTAGCTTACTGTAACTTTTTTACTTTATAAGCTTTTGAATTATTTTTAGTTGTTCTGATTCTTTTTAAATGACATGTAGCTTAAAACACAAAAACATTGTACAGCTGTACAAAAATACTTTTTTATAACATTCAGTATGCTTTTGTCATTTGTATTTATTTTTTTTTTTTTTTACTTTTTAAAGTTTTTTATTAAAAATTAAGACACACATCTACACATTACCTAGGCCTACAAAGGGTCAGGATCATCAATATCATTGTATTCTACTTCCACGTCTTGTCCCACTGGAAGGTCTTTAGGGCCAATAACATGTATGGAGATGTCATCTCCTATAATAACAATGCCTTGTTTGGGCATACCTCCTGCATAAACTACCTGAGGCTGTTTTACAGTTAACTTTTTCTTTTTTTAATAACTAGAAGGATTACACTCCAAAATAAAGATAAATAGTATAATATTATAAATGCATAAGTAACTAATGTAGTCATTTATTATCATTATCAAGTATTATGTACTATACATAATTGTATATGCTAGACTTCTATATGACTGGCAGTGCAATAGGTTTGTTTACACCAGCATCACCACAAACACATGAGAAATGCTAGGACTCTATGATGGAAACAATGTCACTGGGCCATAGGAACTTTTCAGCTCCATTTTATAGTCTTATAAGACCATGCGGTTGGTCATTAACCAAAATGTCATTGTGTGGTGCATGATTGTAGTTGCTAAAGCAGGAAAGGAAAGAAAGTCACATGCTGGGAGCACAGCAAGCAGGGAGCAAAGTGGTGAGGTGTAAAGTGAGAAGGATACATAAGCCCAATAATGTAGAGTCTTACAGACATTTTAAGAAATTTGCTTTTGTTACAAATACAAACGGTAACCTATTAGAAATAGTGTAGGATACAATTTGTATTTGTTACAAAAGGCTCTAGGTGGTGAGATCCTGTGATTTATGTCTTTAAAAGATCTAGTTGCTAAAGTGTAGATCAAAAACAGTTAGGTATTGCAAGAATCGGGGATAAAGATGATGATTTCTTTTATGAAAGGTGAATGGAGAAAAGTGAAAATAAAAGAGAAGTGGAAGCATGTTCAATGTGTTTTGAACTGTGTAGGATTTTCTTAGACTAGTTATGGGGATAAGAGAGAGAGAGAAAGAAGAAATGATAATACATAGGTATTTGGTTTAAGAAGCTAAATGTATGTTGTGCCATTTAATGAAATGAAAATACTAGAGGGGAAGAAATTTACAGTAGGGACACCAGGAGGTAGGGATTCAAAAGTATTATTTAGCTATATTAATTTGAAATGGCTATTAGATATACCAAAAGGGAGATATGAGGGAGGATGTTGAACATTGGAATATAACTGAACCTTGCGACATTAGAAATGGAGGAAAAAATGTACATATATAGTACATATATGTAATCATTCAATGTTATTAAGTATGACACTCATAGTCACTGGAAGAGATAACCTGTGGAGTAGGTGGAATTTGAGTAAGAATTATGCCCAGGTCCAGGCTCAGAGGTCTTTCAATATTTGTAAATCAAGCAGAGGAGAAGGAACAAAGACTGGAGATGATGGTAGGTCAATGAGGGAGGATTAAAAACAAAAAAATCTAAGTCGGATGTGGGGATTCATGCCTGTAATCCCAGCACTTTGGACTGCCAAGGTAGGTGGATTGTTTGAACTCAGGAGTTGGAGACCAGCCTGGGCAGCATGGTAGACTCCATCTCTACAAAACTTAGCTGGGTGTGGTGGCATGCACCTATTGTCCCAACTGCTCGGGAGGCTGAGGCAAGAGAATTGCCTGAGCCTAGAGAGTTTGGACTGCAGTGATCCATAATCACGCCACTGCACTCTAACCTGGGCGACAGAGCGAGACCCTGTCTCGAAAACCAAAAACAAAAACATGAAGAATGTGATCACAAATGCATAAAGAAGGCCTACTGTCCCATGTCAGTGAAATAACCCTGTAGACAGCGTTGAGAGTGTGGCAGTATTCTGAGGACAACCTATCCTGCGCATTCCACCCCCAGGCTGGCCAAGTGCATACATTTTTTTCTTTCCCTGCAATGTTCTTCACATATTTTCAAACTATATGAGGCAAAAATAAAAGTACATATCCACTTTTAAAGAATGATAGAGCAGGAGCAACTAATGTAGAAACTGATTGCATCCAGAAATAACATCACTGGAGTAATTCAAAAGATACTTGTTGGTCTCTAAGCCTATAACATGTGATGTCCATTTATTTTTTAATTCCTTAAATAACTTGTTCAGGTATTATGTTCACCATCTCTCAGCCTAAATACTAACTGATTAATGTATGTTTTTTTTAACCATAGCAACCCACACCAGTGTCAGAGTTAAATGGGGAGCTATTTAACAACTTCAGCAGAAATTGCTTGTTCTAACAAATGCAATGCCAACACCTATTTAGGTAAGGTGTGGAGTGGGGTTTGCAGCTCTTAACCCGTAGATTGACTAATAGAAACAGAAGCAGCATTACACATTGGTGGCGGAGAGGGTAGTAGGATTCCTCTTTGGAAATTTGACCTTGCTTCCTTTACTTAAGTCAGATTGTAAGGACACCTTATAAAGGGAGTTTGTTAGTAAAAAATGTATTATGAGGCCCGTGCATCCAGGACTGCACAAGGGAAGAAAAAAGATCAAAGCAGCAAGACACAAAAGCATCTGAAAAGAAGGCAGGAGAGTTAGATGTGAAAGAGAAATTTCACCTATTCTTGAATTTGCCCTGCTGTTGCCCAGTGAGTATCTAAACTCATGTAAATGTATTCCCTTGTATTTGTAAAAACAAATGAACTCTTTCCTGCCCTTCCTTCTTTCCTTCCAATGTACTGATTAATTGTGATATGTCGAGTATTGCCAGGGCTAATGTTTTGAGTTGGTATGCTCACACATGCTTAAGCTCATATAATAATGAAAATCCTACTTGATTTAGAGTTGTAATCTCTTACCCCAACCTACATTAGAGAGGAAACCTGTAGGCGGGGTAGGTGGAAAGAGGCATATGACTGGCTGGCAATTTCTCTCTGCTGAGATTAGTTTGTTCCTGTGGTGGCCCTCTTGGACAAGTCGGAAGATCATCTGCTCTAACTCTTTCTTGTATACCTACAGCTGCTCCATAGAAATCCACGTGTTCTTTGCCCTGGGATCACACTGCCCCAGTGTAGCAGGAATTCTTTTTTACTGCCAAAGCTGTTAACCAGACCACCACTCACCTCTCCATGATTTAGGCAGAAGTCAGACACCTTTTACGTGTACGACTCACTCACAAGGGCCTACATAGTTATTATTTTGTTTGTTTGTTTTGTTTTTAATGTGCAGTAATGGAGGCAAGATTGATTGCTAGTTTTTCACAATACCTAGCAGTTGGTAGACTTCATTTTTTTCTTTTCCATTGATAGAGTTATTGATAACCATTGTTTTAAATAACACAGTAAACGTAACCATCAAGTTCATAAATGCATCTCTTTTCAGTCTCTACGATTAGGGTTCACAAAACTGACATGGTAAGGAAGAGAGAACCCTGTTTTACCACTTAATATTTTTAGTTGTTAGCTGGCACAAATCAATTCTATGTCTTGCTACCTGTGAAAGTGAAGGACAGCATGTACAGAAAATAAGAGGGGGATGGAGAAAGGAGACTAATATTGAGAGCTCACCACATAAATTTGTTTATATGTATTATCAGTTCTAATTTTCAAACCTGTACCAAGAAATGTGTATTATTATCCCCACTTTTACAGAGGAGGATAGAGTTATTTATAAATGGAGGCATGAAACTACAAGATGGTTAAATATCTTTTTCTCTCCAGGCAGAAGTAGAGACAGTCTTGCTAATTGGATAACCGATCACATTATAACTCTTTTCAAGGCAAATAAGAGTCTATTCTTGATAGTGTAAAAGGGAGGCATATTCCTTTGTGTATTTGTCTTTTCTCTTTCATCATTTAATTCAATTTTTTCAACCAAACCTTCAACTTGGAAAGGAGAAAAGTTCCCTTTTTGTTAAAACAAATAACAAATCTGGAGGTTTAGCCACCTGATGTTCTTTGAAATGTCAATTTCAAGGGAGAAAATTAGTGTTGGAGAGCCTGGGACTACATTTCAACTGTGCCTTTCTAAATTGTGCATGCAAATGGGCAATTAGACCTGCGATGGGTAATTGCATGCCTAAGTGAACCCTTCCACAAGGAGCTTAGAAACTGATTTTGAAGGTTGAATTTGTGGAAGACCTTCTAAATTTTTTCTTATGCTGACACAGTCTATAAAAGCTCATCCCCAACTTCAAAAAAAGAACATGTCTCTATTCCAATGACTTTTCAGCAAAACAAAAGTCACTTGAGGAGCTGAAAAAGGAGAATGTGAGAAAGTCAAAAGTTATCAATATTCACTCAAATCTGTATTTTACATATAATGCAATAACATTTCATCTTTGCGGAAAAAAATGAAAATCATGTAAGTTAAAATAAATGTAAAATAGAATCATTAATAGACCATTTATCCATCCAAAAATACTACTGTTAATATTTTTGTCCTTATCTTTCCAATCTTATTAACATATTTATAAAATATTTATATATGTATACATAACACTGTGACAAACTTTTTATATTTAATAATGGATTTTATAATGAATGTCTTCCATAATCATTTTATCACCTGTATGCTTTTCTACATTAATATATCTCAACGTATGAAATTGACATATAAATATTTAATGCTGGTATTTCTTAATTTACACTATTATGAAACACATTATAATAAAAATGCAGTGGTAAACATCAATGCCTGTTTATTTTTGCTTGATTCACTATTTTTTTAAAACTCGTGTCTCTCTCATGCAATTCTGAATAGTGTTATTTTTGATTTGTGTTATATAAGTGAAAGCTAACTCTTTATTATTGTTTTCATTTATATTTCAGGTATAGTCAATCTCCTGTAAAGGCCAAACTTTCCTCTCTGGCTCAGCATTTCTCTAAGTGATTGTCTGGTTCTTTAAAGAGCCCTTTATCCCTTTTCTTAAGCATAGTCTATTAACTATTTGAAATTATTATGACGTGGAACACAAAATAAAAACTCTTACTGGGCCTATATTCTTTCCTTCATACTCTGCCAAATAAGGTAGTATAATTGTAAATATATTTAAAAATTAATTTATTTATATATACTTTCTTTCATGCATTTCAATTTTTAGATCATAACACATGATTACGTTTCCTTGGAGACTCAGGAAAAATCAAGGACTAATAGTCTCTGAATAAAATAACTTCCTTCCATCTATATATGTATGTAGTAGACACACACACATATATATGCATGTATATACATATGTATATATATGTGTGTATATATGTATACTTGTGTGTGTGTTTGTAGTTATAAATATATTTTTCCCCTCTAACAGGATTCATGCATTGATTCTAAGTAGAACAAAAGGAAGTCGTTAATAGCAAGTTTAATATCAGTGATGAACATTGTAATGGTAATTTAATTTCACAAAGAACTACGGTCATAGGCTAGGTAATACAGGTGTCAGTAGTAAAGTTTCTCCATTCACAAAGGCTTATCAAAGTATGGAAGCAAATGGTTAATGTCCCATTTGTTTAGAAATAAGACTAATATATTCACTTTGAGAGATATTGAATCTGAATAAAAGTAATTAGCATATGGATAAAAATAATTCTTTTTTTAAAAAATAAAAATTTAAAACCACACCATTAACATTGAAAGTAACAGGATAAACAATATTTATTTTATAATTATTCCAGGGAAAGGATTAACTGATTGTGATCACTTTTGTAGAAGCAGCAGGAATCAAAATTCATCAATTCTGGAATCTTAAATGAGAATGACTATTTTATAATATGATGAACTTGCCCATATATATTAATGTTTTATATACCACTGGAGAATTATGTGCCTTGAAACCTGTATTGATAGTGAAATAATTTGTTTCATTGATAGAAAATTGAGTGTTGGCCAGATAGTCTTTAAGTTGAGTTATTCTTTTACATAAAATGCTTTATAAATGTTATGTCAGGTTGTCATGTTGCTTGTTTATTTTCTTTTGATTTTTAAACTTTCAAGAATTTTAAGTTCAACATTTGAACATCTAATTTAACTAATATAAATATATACCCCATCATTTGTTGTTTTTAATTATTTTTGACAATAACTTTTCATGAACAGTTTCTATGCAGAGAAATAGCATGTTGTTTTCAAAATCTCTGGCCTTACGCCACTCCACTCTTTCTGAATTGCATCCTGTAGCTGTACTAGCATTCTTTTCATTCTTTACTGATGCCAACTTCTCTCACTTCAGGATATTTTACTCAACTTCCTTCTGCCACTATCCTTCATCAGGCTATTTTCTATATATTATTTGTTGTGGGAAGTCAGGGACCCTGAACAGAGTCAGGCTGAAGCCATGGCAGAAGAACATAAATTGTGAAGATTTCATGGACATTTATCACTTCACCAGTCAATACTCTTGTGATTTCCTATGCCTGTCTTTACTTTAATCTCTTAATCCCGTCATCTTCGTAAGCTGAGGATGTATATTGCCTCAGGATCCTGTGATGATTGTGTTAACGGCACAAATTGTTTGTAGAGCATATGTGTTTGAACAATACCAAATCTGGGCACCTTAAGAACACGATAAAGCAATTTTCAGGGAACAAGGGAAATAACCTTAAAGTCTGGCTGTGTGTGGGCGGGGAAGGACAGAGCCATATTTCTCTTATTTCCGAAAATGAGCAAGAGAAACATTGCTGAATTATTTCCCCAGTAAGGAATATTAATAATTAACAGCCTTGGGAAAAGAATGCATTCCCAGGGTGGGGCCTCTAAAATGGCCACCCTAGGAGTGTCTGCCTTATGCAGATGTACCTAGGGATGAAACACACCCTAGTCTCCTGCAGCACCCCCAGGCTTGCTAGGATTAGGAAATTCCAGCCTGGCAAATTCTAGTCAGACCGGTTCTCTGCTCTTGAACCCTGTTAAGATGTTTATCAATGACAATGCATGCACAGTGGGACATGGAAATTCATTAGTGATTCTAGTTTCACCCTGACCTTGTGATCTTGCCCTGACCTCCTGCCTTGTGATCTTGTGTTGCCCTTAAAGCATGTGATCTCTGTGACCCACACCCTATTCATACAGTCCCTCCCCTTTTGAAAATCACTAATAGAAACTTGATGGCTTTGTGGCTTGTGGGGCATCATGGAACCCGCCGACATGTGATGTCTCCCCTGGACACCCAACTTTAAAATGTCTCTCTTTTTGTACTCTTTCCCTTTATTTCTCAGACCGGCGGACACTTAGGGAAAATAGAAAAGGACTCGCGTTGAATTATCGGGGGTGGGTTCCCCTGATAATTATTTCTTCAGAAGATCAACTCTGATATTAAACTGTACATGTGGTTTTCATCCTGTGAACTTTAATAAATGGTGTATCTTTTGTACTGTAGTAAGTACCATTCTATATTATTCAGTGCTGCACTGTGAGATTCCAGAGAATAAAGATAATGTCTCTCTTGTTTGCCTTTGTATCTTCAGTCCCAAGCAGTGTCTGGCAGAGATAAAGGAAGAAATAAATATTCAGTGGATAGTCAGATGATGAATGGATGGAAAGATAAAGCAATAATATGAAAAAAGTTAGGAATTATTAGGAGGCAAGGACAAAATATACTCAGTGTAGTTGATTCTTGTTTGAAGTAATTATGTTCTGTAAAGCTGCCACAAATGCTGAATTAGCAAACACTGTGAACCATTGTTCCTAGGGTAATTAAACGGTTTGGTTCCTATGAGCATCTGGTCACAATATTTTGTCAACAGATCAACATATAACTTTATTTTATCTGTGTTTCCATTTAAAGACACTTTATTATGTATTACTAATTCTTTCACATTAAGTTCATGGCAACAGCACTAAAACTCATGCTGGAATAAAGATTATCTAACATATATTTTCTCCATAAGGCACAACACAGCCTTCTTGTGTGTAGGTATAATAGATAGCACTTTAGCACAATGCCTGGGGATCATTTTAGACAAAAAAAATCACCAAGAAAAAGTACAAAAATGAAAAAAAAATAGCAATTAACAGAGTTGCAAATATGGAAACAACAAATAATGAAGATTCATTGTGTTTGGTGCTAGTGAAAAAATGTGGTCTCTGTAATCAAGGAGATTATAGTCCAACTGAGGATGCAAAACGACAATCAAATGACTTTAAAACAAGGCAATAAGCAACGTTAGGATGCATGAAGGAAGTGGCAAAGGAGTTTGGAACGAGTGGTCACAACTGTAATCAGATGAGGCTTCATGGTGGATGTGGCCCGAGACCATACTTAAAAGGATAAGTAGGATTTTAAAAGAGAGATATGAGAGAAGAAAAATCTGGATAGAGAGAAATATCTTTGTGAAATGAGCAAATGTTTTATAACACTTAAATCTATGGTCTGAATGTTTGTGTCTCTCCAAAATGCATATATTGAAATCTTAATGCCCAAGAAGTTGGTATATGAAGTGGGGCCTTTGTGAGATAATTAGGTGATGGTGAAGCTGTCCTAGGTGGGATTAGTGCCCTTATAAAAGAGAATTCAGAGAGATCCCTCATCCCTTCCATGATATGAGGACACAGAGAAAAGAAGGTTGTCTATGAACCAGGAAACAGGTCTTCAACAGATACTAAATATGTTGGTATCTTGATCTCCCAGCCTCTAGAACTGTGAAAAATTAATCTGTTGTTTATTGGATACTCAGTTTATGGTATTCTGTAAATGGAATAAGACACTTAGAAAAGCAAATTAGAAAATTGTTGACATAGGCCATTAGGAGGACAAACTGCCCCAGCAAGAGTAAGTATAAAAATGTTAAAGTAAGGAAAAAAGTACTGTGCTGGAGGCAGAGGAAGGGAGGTTACAGAAAAAAATAAAAGTAACCACAGAATACTAGTAATGAAATAGATCTAGGAATGTTTTCCACAGTTTGTATTAGTTTTCTCTTGTTGCATAACAAATTACCACACATTGAGCAACTTAAAACAACATATGTTTATTGTCTCATAGTCTCCATGGGTCAGGAATCCAGGCAGACACTAAAGCTGAGTTCTCTATGCAGGGTCTCATTAACCTACAAACAAGGTGTTAACTGGGCTGCATTCACTTCTGGAGCTCAAGGTTGTCTTCCAAGATCACGTGGGTACTGGCAGACTTTAGTTTCTCCAATTTGTAGAACTGAGAAACTCATTTTCTTGCTGTAGGCTTGGGACTGCTCTCAGTCCCTAGATTCTGCCCACATGTCCCTCTCACAGGACCTCTTCTCACTTCCTCAAGGCTAGCTGGAACATCTCTTGCTTCAAATTTCTCCCTTTAAGCAAGATCTAAATAGAACCTTTTAGGGGGTTCCCCTGATTAGGTCAGGCCCACCCAGAATAATCCCTGTTTATTATCTCAAAGTCAACTGATTAGTAATCATAATTACCTTGACAAAATTATTTAACCTTTGCCATATAATGTAACTTAACCACAAGAGTGGCATCCTATCACAATCATAAATCCTATTTTAAGGAAAAGGGGTTATATTTGGGGCAGAAATCTTGGGGCCCATCTTGAAATGCTGCCTTCCATCAAAGCTTATCGAGTTGATATGAGATCTTGCTGCCATTTTTTTGTGTTTAATTACTAGTCAGTTATAACTGACTAGTGTCACCAGTTCCATTTTTACCCTTGTTAATGTGGAGGAGACCCCAGGGAAGAAACTTTGCTTTGTACCCATAAGCTGCAACATGATTGGGGCTCAGTTTGGGATCTAATTTAGGGCTAAATTGATTTGCATAAGAAAGGAAGACAAGGCTCTAAAGAGATGTTCCAAGCAGAGAGAGAAAGAGAGCGTTTCATCAGTGCTATGAGAAGGGGCAAAGTAGAGGTGTGCTGATGTAATAAGCAAAAGAATCTGACTGTGTGCCACTTACAAAAAGAAGTTGTCAGGGCGTGGTGGCTCACACCTGTAATCCCAGTACTTTGGGAGGCCGAGGCAGGTGGATCACAAGGTCAGGTGTTTGAGACCAGCCTGAGCAATATGGTGAAACCCAATCTCTACTAAAAATATGAAAAAATTAGCTGGGTGTGGTTATACACACCTGTAATCTCAGCTACTCGGGAGGCTGGGGCAGGAGAATTGCTTGAACCCAGGAGGTGGAGTTTGCAGTGAGCCAAGATTGGGCCACTGCACTCCAGCCTGGGCAACAGAGCGAGATTCCATCTCAAAAAATAAAAAAAGAAGCCAATATAATAAGATTGAGGTTGATAAAAAGAGGGTATATTTTATTATCCATGGTAGCAAGGGGAAGAGTGGGTGTAATTCTTTCCAAAATTTTTCACTCATCAATTTATGGAAGGAATGCAGGGTTTTTTAAGGAAAGGGTTTGGAATGCAAAAGAGGCAGGGGGTTAGGAGATATCAGGTGGCCTGACCACTCTGATGGCTTGTCTTGAATTATTGTTTTATGTGGTGAAGGAGTTAGCACCACTGTGGCTGGAAGTGTCTGGTCCATATCAGGATACAGCTCCTCAAACTTCTAAGGAAATATATGACCAGATAAGTGAGTATGGTGTAGGCTTAACACGCATCTAGGTAAATAAGGTGCATAAGGCGTGGGAGCATAGTATGGGAAAAGAAAGGGAATGGAGATTCACAGCACATTCAAGGCTACATTTGAAGATGAAAGGTGATACATATGCAGTTTGTCTCGGAGCTGTATCATGAGATTAGAGGTGAGGGAAGGAGGACAGGGGAGAGCAAAAAAAATTAAAACATGGTTTGAGGCTAAGCTGCTAAGCTGTTCAGTTACACTGAGAGGTAAGAGAAAAGGAGAAATGAGACAGCTGTGTAGGATGAAGAGTGTTGGAAGAGGAGAAATGTTGAAATGGGATTTCTGAGGCTACTTTGCTTTCTGTTTCACAAAGCAACCTCCTCCCACTTCTCTGCCTGAATTTTATCTTTAGTAAAATTTGCCCTGTTTTTCCTTGTATTGGAATTGAACTTATGTATAGGCTTTTATTTATTGTTATTTTGCTTTGTTTTGTTGAAGCAATGTCTAAAACTGGCTTCAAGTTTGACACTAGGAGAGATCATGACCAGAGAAAGACATTGTTAAATATGTTAAATACCATGTTTATTTCTATTTACTCTATCTATCTATCTATCAATCAATCATCTATCATCTATCTCTAGCTATCTATCTATCTACCTGTCTATCTATCATCTATCTCTATATCTATCATCTATCTATTCTATCTATCTCCTCTTCCTCTCCCTGCCCTAGAACATCATTTTCAGGCTTTCTCTCTCTTTCTTATCTGTAAATAAATCTGATTATTACACTTTTTCCAGCTAAGATCTTCCAATGCTTTCTTAGAATGAAATCCAAAGTCCTTCCCGTGGTTTAGAAATCCCATATTATAATATGTGATAACTGCCCACCGTCCTACATTTCTCTGATACCACCTTCCCTCTATCCACTCTGCTTCAGTGGCCTTGACTCTGACCTCCCACTCATATGAAGCTCCTTGCTGCTGTACCGGTTCCACACTAGTTCCCTCTGTATGGCTGGCTTCTTCGTTTAGTCCAGATCACAGATTAAATGTTATCTCCCCAGAGAGGCTTTCCTTGATAATCCAATCTAACACTGCCACCAGGTCACTTTCTATCAAAGCACCCTATTTTCATTCTCTATCTGACACTTATCAGTGTCTGATAGATTTCTTGTTTACTTGTTTATTATCTGTCATCCTCCCTCCCACTCATTCCCCTGGACGGGCGATGGGCTGCTCAAGGTCAGGCAGCTTGTCTCCACTGATCACCAGTCTATCCCTGGTAATTAAAATAGTATCTGACACATAACAGATGCTTTACAATTACTTGTTAATAAATGAATTCATAAGAGATTAGGACGTATTGGGGGTATCTGTCAGTGTTCAACAGCTCATCTGAGAAATAACCAGAAAGTTTGAGATCCAGTTGACAAATAGTGGTGCAGAAAGGCAACTTGGTGAAGAGAAAAGAGCACTCATGTTGCCTTTGAAATACTGGGGTTTTAATCTTCCTTCTGCAACTAATTTGCTGCTTGACCTTGGGCAAAGGCAAGGAATGCCTTTCAGAGTGAAAAAGCAAGAGTACTTATGAATACTTCTACATACTAAATCTGTTATATGTTATTATGTGACTTCTGTGGACAAGGAAACTAAGGCAGCAATGAGAAAACTCAGGTTAAGCAATCTATGATTTGTTTGTGGTAGAGCTGGGGAAAGCACCTGTGTTTGGTCTAACCGTCTCTTCCAGTTCTGACATTCAGCCATCTTGAAATGCCATTACCTCCTCTAACCTTCTATAGGACAGAATTTTCCTGAATCAGACATCTATCATTGTTTTTATCCTGAACATTTTTCCACTTTGTAGAAAGGAGGAGAGGAGGCTACACATTGAGTGGAAATTGTAACTGTAAGAGCCATGAAACTAAGTAGCTTTATTTTTCTTGTTTTTGTTTTTTTAAAGAAAAAAGAAATGAAAGAAAGTATTAAGCAGAGGTAATATCTACAGAATTGTCTTTTCCATTATCTCTGAGGATTTATACTCTTTTAAAATAGCCTAATTTGTCTTTATCTACTCATTTTGTTTTTTTTTAATCTCCTGTTTTGTGTGTTAAATCCTTTCTAAATGATTTGTAAGGTTGATATTTAAATAACTCTTACACTGCCTAATCGTATAGTTCACTCTTTCGAAACATCACCTTCTTTTCCAAGTCCAATCTTTATTTAGATGTCAGATTATGCTAGCATTGCCAATGTTAATTCAGCAGGAAGCAGTGATTATACCACATAAACCCATATTATTATTCTGCATTATTATTCTGCACTTTTGATTCAGTGAAAAACCTCTCACTTATTTCACTTGCTGGTTTTTTTTTTGTTTTTTGTTTTTAATTGATTGTTGTTCTTTTAAGTTCCAGGCATGAGTTTCATTAGTTTAAAGTTTCAAAAGCAAAGCTGTTTCCTAAACGCGTAAGAGTCATTGTGACATTAGCAAGAGCTATTTGGGTCTGTGGGTGAGTAATTGTTTAGTAAGGCCCTACTTGATTTCAGGAGAGCCTTATCTTTTCAAGCAAATGCAATTCCCTGGGAGACCATGAGAGACAGATTCTTATCATCCCAGGAAGTTTAGAAGAGTACACATATCTTTTCTTTCTTTCTTTCTTTTTTTTTTTTTTTTTTTTTTTTGAGAGGAAGTCTCCCTCTGTTGCCCAGACTGGAGTGCAGTGGCTCCATCTCGGCTCACTGCAAGCTCCGCCTCCCGGGTTGACGTCATTCTCCTGCCTCAGCCTCCCGAGTAGCTGGGACTACAGTTACCTCCCACCAAGTCCAGCTAATTGTTTGTATTTTTAGTAGAGATGGGGTTTCTCTGTGTTAGCTAGGATGGTCTCTATCTCCTGACCTCCCTGACCTCGTGATCCACCCACCTCGGCCTGCCAAAGTGCTGGGATTGCAGGCGTGAGCCACCGCGCCCGGCCGAGTACACATACCTTTCCTAGTGGCTTCATAAAGTCATGAATTCCCTTCCTCATGATAATAATAACAATAAAAACACAATAGCAATAGCTAATTCTATGAGTATTATTATTTTGCTCAGTTTACATCTGGGGAAATTAAATTCAGCGAGGTTAAGTAACCGCAGTTAGTAAGGGTTGACTGGGGACTCTAATAACAAAATTTGAGCTCTGACTAAAAGAATCTCAGATTGTAACCACTAGGCTTTATGTATCCTGGTCTGCCCTGCCTGAAATGTACTTTCTTTTCTGGCTCCAATTTGGCCTGCCCAGTGGTTTCCTTTCCTTCATTCAAGAAACACGTATTATGCATCTAATGCAAAGCAGTAGAGATAGAGTAACGAATCAGGCTATCTGTAAGCTGCTCTGGGGTTACCAGGGTGATAGGAAGAGATACACATGTAAACAAGTGAGAGGTATAAATGCAAATTGGCAGTTTCAAGGATTGTTTTCAGAGTCTTTCTAGGTTTTAGACGATGTGTTGAAACAACGCTTTGCCTGTGGAAAAGGAGAACAACTATGGAATCATTACCATGCTAATTGTTTACCATGCTAATTGTACTCTACTAAATTTTGTATTAATTAAGGCAATGTAAGCTTAATACAAGGAATGTCTGTCTCTTGTTCAGGTAGTGGGTATTCTTAGTTGGGTCATTCTCCTCCCAGCAGTGTTCAGTGACCCAAACTCCTAGGATCTTGGGCCATTTTTCAATTTGTAATTTGAAGTTGCCATCTTCGCTTTGTAATTTGCAAGATTTCCCTAGAGATCTTACTGCAGCCAACAGAAATGGGAAAAGAGCAGAGAGGATTATAGAAGGGAAACTTTTATGGACCAGGGTTGAGAGTGGCCTTGCATTTCATTGGCGAGAATTCTGTGGTATGAAAATATCTAATTGCTAAGGAAGCTGAAATTGTAGTCTGTCAAGGAGCCCAAGTAAATTTACAATAAAATGAATCAGAAGTATGAATGCCATAATACTACCAACTAATATCAATCAAATCACCCTCTCCAGAAAACAAGTCTAAAAAGTAAAACTTTAATTTTGTGAAGACTAATCATCTGTTATGCTACTTTCCCAGCCCATAGAACAAAAACGGAGAAAAGTGAGAACGCTTGCAAAATATGTTTAAGATGGTAATCAACTTGTTCCCATAAGACTTTGAGTTGAAAATCGGGGTATTTCTGTGTGTGTGTGTGTGTGTATGTGTGTGTGTATATATATTATATATAATATATTATGTATTTCATATATATATAATATACATATATACACACGAGGGATAAGTAATAGGATAAGAATTTTTTCTTTGGACGGAGTGTCACTCTGTTGCCAGGCTGGAGTGCAGTGGCGCGATCTCTCGGCTCACTGCAACCTCCGCATCCCGGTTTCAAGTGATTCTTCTGCCTCTGCCTCCCAAGTAGCTGAGACTACAGGTAAATGCCACCATGCTCAGCTAATTTTTGTATTTTTAGTAGAGACAAGGTCTCACCATGTTGGCCAGGATGGTCTTGATCTTTTGACTTCGTGATCTGCCCGACTCGGCCTCCCAAAGTGCTGGGATTACAGGCGTGGGCCACTGTGCCTGGCCAAGAAAAATCTTTTATTAAGCATTTATTCCATTTATTCCCAGGTGCATTATGTAGCTAAATGTATTTAATAAGTTTTAAAAAACTATCATTATTCTCATTTTACTGATGAGGCTCAGAGAAGTTAACAGAATTAATCAATATCACAGAGATATAATTAATAATGCCTGGATATAAATCCAGATCATTCTGTGCAAAGTGTATGTTCTTTCTACCACACCTAGCAGATTCAATGAGAGGCTGTAATGAAACTAAATTAATTTTATGTATTAAGTTTACTTTTTTGCAAAAGAAGGAATACCAGGGAGCTTTGTTATATGAAAATTGAACCCTTGTTTCACCCTTACCTCTTAAAGAAGCTCTAACATCTTACACTAGCCCCTCAAACAATGTAGTCACAAAAATTCTCATCTATTAAAAGAACAATAGCACATGGACCTATGGTGTAACTGTCCTCAAATACTCAGTTTAGAATAAGAACTCTCAATTTTCTATAATTGGGTGCAAGGAAACTTCAAGTCACTATCATCCCCTCCTGCTCCCTGCACCCGTATCACTATATTGGTTAAGTATTTTTATTTGAAAAACTAGAAAAATTAAAACCTACATGAAGTACACTTTTAAATGCTATATATTACGGGAAAGAGAGTATCCACCTGAATATTGAGAGGTACCTTAAACTTCCATGAGTTATTTCTTTATATATTCAAGGACTTACAGATCACACAAGGCAGAATTAGGGCTGATACTCATTACCAATTTTGAACAATAATGCCTTTCAAAATACAGCATTTAGGAAAGCATATCTAGAATAGAGGATTTATCACAAATCTGTGACTCAGTTACAAAATTCATAAAGAGACAGTGATAGGCTATTAAACTGTTTTGGTTTGCCATTTGATAACAGAAGGACATGGTATAGTATTTTAGTTGGCTCTACTCATTATGTATGTTTGCAAGCTGATGGGATAGCTCTCTGAGCTGAGAGGTAACTTGATATTCACAGCTAGCCCAGTTTTCTGGATTAAATAGCCCCTCCTCAAGTGCAAATACTATTCAGAGGCAGGATTGTCTGTCACTCCTATTGCTACATTTCCTGAGATTCCAGGTGAAAAAATAAGCTACAAATAAATGAGTCCTATTGCCACAATGTATTTCTACCAACACCAGTCTGACTTCCACCCCTACCTGGGTATCTTTTAAGGACCTAAATATTAAAAATGTACTTTTTATTATTACATGGTGTACCATCATTTTGCTCCAAACTACCTCCCCCATCTCCTCACATTATCATTCCCCTAACTTTTTATCCACTATTCCTGAGATGATCTTTCCAAAAGAATATAGTTTTTATTTGTTTGTTTGTTTTAAGGCTAGGAACATCTTACTCCACTATCAAGTAAAATAAAAGAGACAAATATCTTTCTATCCACTGTCTGTTCTATGAGGGCAAGTGTTTGTAGGTTACCATTTATTTTTATTTTTTATTTATTTACTTTTTTAAGATAGAGCCTCACTCTGTTGCCCAGGCTGGAGTTCAGTGGCATGATCTTGGCTCACAGCAACCTCCATCTCCCAGGTTCGAGAGATTTTTGTGCCTCAGCTTCCCAAGTAGCTGGGATTACAGGCACCCGCCACCACTCCTGGGTGATTTTTGTATTTTAGTAGAGACAAGGTTTCACCATGTTGGCCAGACTGATCTCGAACTCCTGACCTCAAGTGATCTGCCTGTCTTGGCCTCTCAAAGTGTTCAGATTACAAACGTGAGCCGCTGCTCCTGGCCTGTATTTCTTAATCTAAATCACCCAGTCCTGGAAGTTAGAGGAAATCCCTTCTAGATTTTATCTGACAGTTTTAGTTTCCCATGTTACTGCAAACTTTATTTTTCTACAAATTCGTAGATATTTTATATTTTGATAGAGAAGATGTCGTAAAAGTTGTTTATTAGACATCATTTAAAGATGTATTGTTAGTGGTTGCCATATGAGTGAGTGAATGAATTAATGGACAAATGAATGAATAAAGTAGCTAGGGTCTCCAAAAAACTAGGAGACCTTTCCTCAGCTGGTGATGACACTGAGGAGAGGGCCAATTCTGTGTGCAATCACTGAGAAAATTACTGCAATTCTCCAATAGGCTTAGAAAGACAGGCTCATTCCTGAGCAGAATAATAGCATAAATGCTAACATCTTCCAAAACAAAAGACACCACTACAGTTCCTATTGTAAACATACTGTTTATCTCAAAATACTCCTGTTGATAGCTTGGCATTGGGAATAATCATTGCATAGCAATTCTCTCAAAAACTGCAAAAGAATGAGTATGAAAAATGAATGTTTCACAGATGATAAACAAAAGTGCAGGCAGCACATTTAATATTTTAATTAAAAAAACAACTTTTCTTTTGAATTCAAACTTCCAGAAGATTGCCTGGAGATACTCTCATCACTGGAAATGCAAGACAAAACAAATCATCAAGTAGCACTGCTGTTTCAGTAGCAGATGAAAAAAAAAAAAAAAAAAAAGAACAAATGTAATGAGAGATTCCAGCTAGGTACACAAAGACTGGGACCAGTTTAAAAACTCATAGAAGACAAAGACAGTTCAAAGCAGATAAATGTAGCCTAATGATAGCTTTGATGAGCCTTTGTCTCTGATCTCTTTGTGCACAGTGAAATATGAGGAATTAAAAAAAGAGAGCAAAATAGTCAAAGACTTTTATCTGTATGTGTCACTAATGAGTGATGAGAACTGGAAAGACAAAGGATGAATTTCAGCGGTTTTGATGGGCCTTTATCAGGTATGTCTGTGTGAATTACAAAGTATGACTCATGACAAAGAGTAGGAGTGGAGAAAAGGGAAGAGATATTTGATATGTGAAGAGTAATACAGTGAGGGGTT
The DNA here is from genome assembly GCF_009764315.1 of Trachypithecus francoisi. NCBI lineage: Eukaryota > Metazoa > Chordata > Mammalia > Primates > Cercopithecidae > Trachypithecus > Trachypithecus francoisi. Next base: position 70,687,348 of record NW_022681473.1, on the reverse strand, counting down.
GGGAGAGTGATGACTATCCGATAGTTTCTATACAAATAATTAGGCAACTGATTATCTGATGTGAATGTCACAGTGGAATCTGTACATAATTGCCGGACATATATTAGAACCCAAAGTCTTCTATAGAGAGAAAACCTGAGTATGATTCCACAGGGAAACACTCAAGTGATTTATTCAACAAAGGTAAGTCATGGACTGTCTGTCTGCACACCCTGCCATTTCAGTTTGTTATACTAGATTGGATGGAGCCATTGACATGGGATAGTTCCCTTGACCCTTTTACAGGTGAGTACTGGAGTGCACCAGCCCTGGGTCCAGCCGGCCACTTTGGCACAGGCATGGATGAACTTGACTCACTTAAACCCACTGGGCTCAACCTTTCATGGGAGGGATGACGCAGGCAAGCAGGTGCTGGGGCCAGAGCAACCGCTTTTGGACTCCAGCCCCACAGCAACATCTAGGGGTGTGTTACAATCAATTCTCTGTTAGCTTTGCCATACATGGATGGCTTCAGTGTTAAACAGCTCAGTGAAGAGTCAGTGTGATAGGCTTTTTGGGTTCCCGCACCCAGTGCAATCTGAACTCTTGTCCAGCATCCAGAAAGAATCAGGTCACATGCATGGTTTGAAAGGTGATGGATATGGAAGATTCTTTTAAGCAGTGGAAGTGACTTTCTCAGCAGAAGGGGAGCTGGAAAGGGAATGGAACAGGAAGAAGGTGATCTTTCCCTGAAACCTGATCATCTCCCACTGGACTGCTCCCTGAAGTCATGCCGTCTGACGTTAAGCCACGTCTATTTATAGTCTCCAACGCTCAATTGCTACTTCTCCTCTGAACATTCAGCCACTTGTCTCTTTGCCAGCTGAGGTCTGGGATTTATATGGGCACAGGATAGTAGGGGCAGGATGGGCCAAAAAGATAACCCTTGGGTGGGAAACCAGGGATAACTGTTCTCATTTAGGGCCACGGTTTCCAGGTTTGAGGATGGGGCCTGTGCTGGGGAACCACCCTCTTCTACCCAGTATTTTCCTGTCTCCTGTTCATATCACCATCAGGCAAATGGGTCTTCAATTTGTTATTGGAAAAGGGGTCTTGTCCCAGACCCCAAGAGTGGGTTCTTGGAACTCATGCAGGAAAGAATTCAGAGTGAGTCGCAGAGTATAGAGAAGTTAAGATAAGATAGCTTATAAGAGACTATTCTATTAGAGTCAGGCATCCTCAGAAAGCAACGTGAGGAATGCACCCACCTCGAATACAGTGCTTGCTTACATAGGATAACAGAGCTAAGAATAATGGCCTTACATGCTTTATTACAAAGGCTGTGATCTGCTTGTGACAGGCTATTAGGATTGTTGTTCTCTTGTGTAACTACTGATTTCAGCAAAAATTTATGCGTAATTTTTAAAGTGAAACCAATTCTTAAAGAATTTTTTTTTGTTTTCAAGATATCAGAATATTTACATTAGCACTGGGTCTTTATTTAGCTGGTTAACATCATTAACTCATTCCCTCAACCATAAATACATTGTGACCAAGTGTTCCCAACCGCCTGGGAATATAATCCAGCAGGTTTAGCCTTATCCACCACTTTATTCACGATGAAGTTACTCTGGTTAGGATGCCTCTGACAAGTTCAGTTAATTTTCCTTTTCAATATGAACAATTTTTAAACTGACAATTGTAGTCAAACTACCTTAAGTCCACCTATGTGTGTGGACATAAGCAAATAAATGTTATGTGCTTTTGTCTATGAAAGCGTCAAGCTTGGCTCGAACCCTGGCTATCTCATTTACTTGCTGTGTCTTCTCAAGTCACTTAACATTTGGAATCTCATTTTTCTTAACTGTCCACTGACTATGATAATACCTATAGCATAAGAATTTATAAAAATGAATGGAAAAACATAAGTAAATGCAACATACTTTGCTATTACTTGCAGTAGAATGGGGTTGGGGAGGAGAAATGAATTGGTCTGTATAACTATAGGATAAAAATTTGATATTGTGCGGTGAGGAAGGGGATAATCTCGATTTGGGGCAAGAAACAAAGAGAAGAAAAATCTCTGGTGATGCCAAGAAAAGACTCAGGAGAAAATGTATCAATTGACCTTTAAGGGGTTTGCTTGGATGAGGGAAGCAGGATAATGCACAGTATTTATGACTCACTGTGGTAGTTTGCTAAGGCTGCTGAAAGAAAGCATCACAAGCTGGATGAGCAACAGACATTTATTGTCTCACAGTTGTGTAAATTAAAAGTATGAAATCAAGGTGTTGGCAGGGCCATGCTTTCTCTGGTGCTGCTGGAGAAGGACCTGTTCCAGGCTTCTCTCCTGGCTTCTGCTAGTTCCCTGGGTTTCTGGGAGTCTTCACATGGCATTATCTGTGTGTGTGTATATGTATGTGTGTGTCCAAATTACCTCTTTTTTATAAAGACACTAGTCATTTTGTCTAATGAGAGCCCCTCATGTAACAATACAACCTCATCATAACTAGTTTAATCTGAATGACCTTATTTCCAAATAAAGTTACACTGTGATGGTGGGGTTTAGGAATTCAATATATGGATTTTAGGGAAAACAATTCAATCCCTGACACTCACACATACTTTATTGGTAGTGATTTTTTTTCTAGGAGAAATAAGCAGGTGCTCCGCTCTCAAACCATGTTGATGAAGAAGAAAAATACCGACGGCACTGATGTGAAAGAATAGAACCTCAGGGAGAGCTGGTATGTAGGTTCTAGATATGAGATCCCTTCAGTGTGTTGATTATAGCTGGAAACAGTTATTGAGAAGCTACTTTATGCTAGGTGTTGACAACTGCAATAAGATAGGACCTGGCCCTTTGAGAATCACAGGGTACAATGATAGAGATACACCAAGAGATAAGGATAATGCACTGTAAGCTATAGGCCAAACTACAATGGCATCCCAGAAGAGTCTTCCACATATTTATTTTCTTTGATTCCCTATGCTGTTGTTACATGCCTATTTTATTTCTTAGAAGTTATAAAATAATAGTTTGTCACCATAGGTATTACATGCTGAGGATATCTTCTTAAAAATCTTTTGTTACAAATCTAGAAAATTGGCATAAATATCTATGCCTTCGTGGTCACTAAGTAGTATAACTGGGTGTGGTTTTTAGGTCTAGGTCAATTTCTCTAGCACCCCATTGACAAAATTCCCTCCCTGTAAGAACATAAATACTGGAAATTTTTTTTTTTTAATGTGAGTAAATTTCAGATCAGTTCTTCAAGATAAGCTGTAATTTTAATGTTAGAGTTCTATTTGGATATGATGTGTCATGGTGAGCATTATCTCTAATAATTTGGATGTATTTGTGAAATGCCATATTGTAAATATACTTCATTAGACATTTTCTTAGGTGAACGGAAAACAAAATGTTTCAGCCAAATTTCTGTGGTTCTTAAAATATAAAGGCAACCCGCTGGAGAAGAAAGAGGCCCACAGTGTCATATATTTATACTTTGTTTTGAATCCCCAGATTCTTCATGTTCAAACCACATGTGATTTATGGGAATTTAATTAATACTTTCGAAGTTTCAGTTTCTTCCTTGGAATAACGAAAACAATAGTGCACTCCTCACATTTTAATGTGAGGCTTAAATGAGCCATCTACACCTCACAATAAAAAAACGGAGTGAACTTTCTTTCAGTGTTTTACATCTAGCGCACAAACAACCTTTATTATTAGTGCTTGGCGACCCCACTCTCACCTCCCCATCCTCTGAATTACAATTCAACCTTACACATATTACCCGCCCCACTTGCCCATATATATACCCTTGCAACTTTCTTTGCCTAGTAGTTAGGAAGTTTTAGCTACTATTTTGTGCTAGATTGAAACATTTTAGTCCATCATAAAAATATTTTGGAAGCAAGATGTAATTACCCAGGCTGCCCTTTGGGCTAGTGAAGCTGAAAGAGGAACTCTGAACCACCATATGGGCTGCGCATGGTAGGGCCTATTGGAACCAAGCATTTAAATCCATTTCTTCCTGAGAACAATTAGATGAAACCATCCAATTCTTCCAGAAGCTTTGAAAATGATCACCTGTTGGACCCAGACTCTGGGTAAATTTCTTTCATTTGAATACGATTTGGAATTTGTTCAACTAATCATAGTCTGTTAATTGCATTTTGGAGGAAGAAAGAAATTGAATGAAGCAACTGGTTTTTGTTAGATCTGAGCCAGCCGTGGGATTCAGCATGTGGCTACAGAATTCTACCTTGTTAATCTCAATAAAAGGCGGACTTTGCAAGCTGTAATAATTAAATGGCCCTTTATGAAACAAAATAAATTCTGCATGAGAACACGTTATGCTACATTGTGTCTGATTTTATATATATAATATATCCCTATGTACATTAGTCATCTTCATTATCCAAAAATTCCAGATACCAATAATCTAATGTATCTTGATTATTCAAGGCCAACTGTCTATGGTGTTTCTTTCTTTAAAACCAAACTTTATTTTTTTCAAAGCAGTGTTAAGTTCATAGCAAAATTTAGTAGAAATTACAGAGTTTTCTCATATACGCAATGCCCCCACATGCCTAATTATTTTTTTACCCTGGCAAAAAGGGGAATTTTGAATGTAAAGACAACAGCATGTTCCATAGTTCTCCTTATGAAAGCTTTCTGTAGTCTGGGCAGTAGAAAGAGCATGATTTTCTAATTATGTCAAACACAGTTAGAATACTGTTGTACCATCTTTCCTTTTGGTTTGTTCATTTTTCTTGTTTTTGTTTCTGTTTTGTTTTGTTCTGTAGAGATGAGGTCTTGCTTTGTTGTCTAATCTGCTCTTGAACTCCTGGCTCCAAGTGATCTTCCCACCTTGGCCCCCCCAAAGTGAGATTACAGGCATAAGCCACCACACCCAGCACCAACTTTCTTATTGAGTGAAAATATACCACTTCTCTAAGCCTCAACTGAAAATGGCCACTTCTTATTTTAGAGTGATCGTGGGACAAAATTAGCAAACTTCTTCTGTCACGTTTAGCATAGTGGTGTTTATCCCACAGGGAGAAGCAGTAGTGCAGTGTTACTAAGCAAAATAGTAGTCTGGAGTGGGGATGGAAGGAAGTAAGAACTGAAAAAAGACCTGGTACTATGCTCATTATCTGGGTGATGGAATCAGTCATACCCTGAATCTCAGCATCATGCAATATATCCATATCCAAATCTGCACATATACCCCTGAGTCTAAAAGTTGAAATGAAAAACAAAGAAACAGCAGTAGTAGTAAAAGTATAGTTATATCACTTTACTATTTGGGTAAATAAAATCCCGTCCTAAATCTAATTTTTCTTCCTTCTTTCTTTCTATGATCAATATTGATTAATCTATTATCTGCCTCTCTTGACCTTTCTCTAAACGGTGATTTTATTCAGTACCCATGATTCATATAGGAAGTACAAATGATCATTGCCCTCAAGCAGATTATAATGCACTTTAGATGATGTGAATAATACACATTGGTACTAGAAGAATGGAATTACTCAGTATTTCTTGCTTTCTTCTCATAATTATGAATATAACACTGAATGACTGTAGAAAATTCATGAAGTACAATATCAAGAAGACAACAGAAATCATCTGCAACTCCAAAATTAAAAAAAATTAGAAGGCATTTCTCATTTTAGATTTGTTAACAAATGTCCCAAAGGTAAGTACCATAGGTGAGAAGTGCCCACATATTCTAAAGAGAGGAGCTGGATTCATCACCATAGCTCAGCACAATAGGTGTCCACATATTCTGGGACGTGCTTTATGTATCACCTCCAAGCTTGCTGAGAGGTATCTAAAATCATTCCAGGATCCCTAGCTAACCCATCCATCACACACATCCAAGCTATGTACAGAATAGCTAAAAATTATAATAAAAAAGAGGAAAAAATTTACTGACAGAATTTCACAGGAGCAGAAGTCATAATAATGTTTTTCCTAACTCTACCGTTGTGCACAGGACTTCTCAATTCCTGAAAATAAGAATTGCTGAAGAGCTATGTGACGTGCTGAAAATATTGTTCAGTTGTGTGGAAAGGAGGGCTGGCATAGCAGATTGAATATAGTAATGGGGAAAAGTAAAGCTCTTTTTGATTGAGCCTCTAGATGTCCAGCTCATTAATAAACTGGTTATATTATCAATCACATATACATACAAAGCTGAACTCAAATTGCTGTTTTCACATAACATTACTAGTGAGCATTTTCTCTCACTAAATATTCTTTATTTTTAAAAGCAATTTCATCCTGTGGCACACTGAGTGTTCTTTTTTCCTGTTAAAACTGAATGCATGAACAACTTTATTCATGACAATTATTCAGCATCTCTGGATACTTTAGTTGCATGGTTTGCCAGGCCCAAAGCTGTAGCCATTTTTAAAGACCTGGACACACATTGCCAGCCTTTTCTCTCTAAAGGTTACGATGCTGAAAGTCTCATCAGGTTATACTAATTGGAGATCCCATCAGGACTATATGAGAGAACCACCACACCATAAAAAGCACTATGCAATAAGTGACAAGAAAAATCCCCCCAAAACTCATCATTTTTCTTCTTAGATAATGAGGTTGATATTTGTATATTTATTTGCCCTTTGATTTTTTCTCCTCAAACAATTACCTTCTTGGCTGCTTTGCCCATTTTTCTGTTGCAGTCTCAGGGGAGTTTTCAATTAATTTCTTAGAGCTCTTCGTAATAGAAGAATTATAAACCTGTCTGCTATATTGATAGCGAAACTTATCTCCACTTTGCCATTTGCTTTTTAAGTGTGTTTGTTTTATATTTCCCCATAAATTTGACTATACTTTTTAAAACATGAACTTACCACATGTTTAAGTTCATTGTTTAAACATTATGTGTTTATTCATTGGCCCACTACAATGGGCCAATAAGGATGCTAATTCACGTTCATCATAGAGTTTAATCTTTGTGCATAACCTCTTTTGTAGATATTTTCAGTATTAAAAGTAAAAAAACTTAGATGCTGGTAAGTTTACTGATTTATGTGGTGGAGAGTCTTAAAAGTGGAAATTATACCAACTTCTTATTAGGTGGTGTTCAGTGATTTTCCATAATACCATAAAGAACTGGCAAATAAGTATTAAAATGCCCTGCTTATTTTACATTAACTAATTCATGTAATTTTCACAATTCTCAGAGCTATGTGGCACTATTATACTCATTTTAAAGATAAAAATACTGCACTTTGAAGAGCCTAGATTATTTTCCAAAGTCAGGAAGAAGTAGAATTTGAACCAAGGCAGCCTGAGTGAAAAGACTGGTAACATCTCTACTAGGTAAACAAATTAAAAACCAGATAATCATGATCGCAAAAGGGAAAATCATTCTGCAAATTCACAGTGATCTAGCATTTGCTAGGTTTGTAAATTATGGTTATTTGATCAAGACTATGTAACACATCAAGATGTCTCTAACACTTCAAAGTCACTGTTAAAGGGAAAAATAAGTGTATTTATATACAATTTTTCTTTTCATTTCTTATGAACAAAGTCTATCCACACCCTAAATATTTTATTTGGAGAAAAATGTTTGCAAATAGCACCCTGAAGACAATCTTGTCTTACCATTTAGAAACAAGAGAATGATCAAAGTTAACGTCGATTTTTTTAAATTACAAATTTTAAACTTCAGATGGTAAAACAGTTTTTCTTGAAACACAAAAAGATAAAATAAATTATCTTTAAAATGTATTGGCAAGCCATTCTTCTGTTTACATCTCATTTAAATTTGATTAAAGTGTGTTTATCATTAACTGGACAAAAGTCAAACTTTGAAAACATTTCTAATGCTATTCTAAAGAAATAAATTATAGTAAGCTTTGTTTGAAGTGGTATTATGATCTTCCCAGCCACTTTTGTATTGCCTAACATATAGAGGGTAAATGTGTCACAAAACACAGAATCTCACTACATTATTTGTTTACTCAAGTAGCGAAATGTTTTGATATCCACAGAATATAGGGATTGTGAAATTCATGATGGGACTTCAGGTTGCCTGAGACAATATGGACATTTGGAACCTAAATGATAAAGAGTTGGACACATGAATTTAATAGCAATGTTATTTTTCTAACTTTTTCCTGTTCTTATACTTTTCTATTTTTTTAACTATTAAAATCCTTTTGAAAATTGAAATGTTTGTATTTTCTCCTTTCTCTCACTTCGTACCTGCCAATTTTAATGGCTTCAATTTTAATGTTCAAGTCGCTTTTTAAAATAAAATTGAAAATATCTCTCTTGGTTGAGTGTGTATATGTTTAAGAACAAAAGCTTATAATAGCTTTCATTACTAGCACTTTTTGAAAAATAGGTGACATTAAAAATAACCTTTCTCATTGGATATCCAATAGTCATTAAAAAAATAAAACTAGCAAATTTTTTTTTAAATAATTAAGAGACTGAATGGTCTTGACAAGTGCATCGAACAGTGTACTACACTGCAGAGAATGCCATGAATAATGAAGGACTATCCTAGAACAATTAGAGAGGTGAAAGTCTGTGTCCTGGAAAAATCATTGCCAGTGTTTTTTATCAATCCCAAATATCTTTTTATTATCGACTTCTCTTTCTGTCACAATCAACATCATGTTAATAATGAAATAATGACTATAAAGGAATGGGATGACTTGGAAGTTGGGGGCCTGTGACTTTCCTTAGACTCTACCATTTTTGTCATGCTAGAGCAGTCCAAGTCTCACAACTGCTAGGGACAGAAGAACATCTTATTTGGGTGAATCAATAATATTACTTTGTCTTCATCTTGCTGACCAGAGGGGCTCCAAGCAGAATGATTCAGGCAAGTCCTGAACACACAAGTAGTCAGTCAGCAGACCATGAAATTACCTTCACAGACAGCATTTTAAGGAATGACAGGGAAGGGAACAAGCATTTTTTTTTTTTTTTTAATTTTATCATTTGTTAATTATGTATATCTCATGTAATGATCACTTCTGTCCTTTAAGATATATTACTATTATTGTTATTCCATTCTTATAAATGAGGAAACAAAGCTTACAAAGGTTAAGTAATTTTGTCAACATATGTTCAATAATTAAGAACAATGTCCTTATTAATTCTGTCATTTATCAGTTATATTTATTGAGCACTCATTATAGACAAGTATTGTTCTAGACCAGGAGTTGGCAAACTTTTTTGTTATAAAGGGCCAGATAGTAAATATTTTAGGCCTGTGAGCAATATGGTCTCTGTCATATTGGTTCAGCTCTGCCCAAACAGTCATAGGCAATATAAACAGGCATGGCTGTGTTCCAATAAAACTTTATTTATAATAACAAGAGGTGGGCTTTATTTGACCAACTCTTGTCCTAGACACTGACGATGCAGTAGTAATGAAATAAAGTGCCTCTTTTTATGAGCTTACATCCACTGTCAGGAGGTAGATGACAAATACATATATGTTATATCAGGTGATGATAAATACATTAAAGCAAAATGTCATAATAAGGGAGTCAATCATGACTCTTCTTTTGTGATATTAATTGTACTCCATTAATATTAAGTATTGTTTGTAAGTAGAAACTGGGGTTCTTCTATTGACATGTTTAAAGAAAACATTTTCAATTGACATATCCCTTAGTTATTCTGATATAACCGTAAAACTTCAAAATATCCAATAGTTGATAGAGCAGAATTCCTAAGTGATACATCCAATAAATGTATTTTGGTTCTTAATTCACTTTTACATATTGTGGCATTTTTTTTTTCTTGAAACTCTTTTTTATTTTATCTTCTTTGCACTTTTGTCTTGGTTCTTCTCCATTCTAGATAGCTCTTCTCAAAATTTCTTTTTTAGACTTTTTAATTTTTTTCTCTTCTCATTTCTTACAGGCTAGCCTTCAGCGCTATTCTCAGCCTATATTTTCTCCTTCAGGGACTCATTGTCTCCCAAGGTTTTAACTGCCACAATTATAATCCCTTCTCAAGCCATCTTTGGGACAAATTTACCTCCTGAATTTTGAATTCATATTTTCAGCTCTTATCAAAAACTTCCTTTTGCATTCCCCATAGTAGCCTAAAACTCAGCAGGCCAAAACAAATATATCATTGCACCCTATATCTCAATATTGTTTCTTATTTTGTATTATCTTTTGCAATGAATAGTTCACCAATCAACTGGCCCTAATAGTTATCTCCTAAGCCTTAGCGAAGTTGAAAGTAAGTTAACCATAATTATGTAAGACTAATAGTGGTAAAAATTTACATGTTTAACCTTATGTTGTAGAAAAATCATAGACAGCCAGGCGCAGTGGCACATGCCTATAATCCCAGCACCTTGGGAAGCTGAGGTGGGGGGACCACTTGAGGACAAAAGTTTGAGGTTTTAGACCAGACTAGACAGCATAGCGAGATCCCATCTCTACAAAATGTTAAAAAAAAAAAAAAAAAAAGCCAGGCACAGTGGTGTGCACCTAAAGTTCTAGCTACTTGGGAAGCTGAGGTGGGAGAATCACTTGAGCCCAGGAGTTCAAGGCTGCAGTGAGCCATGATCACACCACTGCCCTCCAGCCTGGACAACAGAGCGAGATGCTGTCTCAAAAAAAAAAAGAAAGAAAAAGAAAAAGAAAAATAGACCAAGCATTTGGCAAAAGTAGATTCCTGTCCCAGTTCTATCACACAGTGACTAAATGACCTTCTTCAATTATGTAACTTCTCTAAACCTTTATTCTTTTGTCTCTTTAACTGGGATAATCCTACCTTCTTCAAAATGACAGTAAATGTGAGATGATACATAGACCTGTAATTCTGCCGGCATTGTATAATCCTTCAAAGAAATATTACATCACTCTCATTCCCCCTTCTTTCTCTTTTATATATTTTTTAACATGATCTCATTTTAGCTTATAATAAGGCAGACAGATATGGACAGACAAAGATGAATAAAAGTAGGTCCTTGGTTTAGCAACTCATTGCTAAGTGGGCTTGTGCCTGTGTGTGTTTGTGTGGAGGGGGTAGCATGTAAATAAATAATTCAATACAGTGTGATACAAAATTTTATGTGTTCAATTCAATTTCCAACTCCCTTCCTTTCAAGGTCTCCTGAGTCTTGTGATTAAGTCAGGGTAGAAGTGGTAACACTTTACGGGAAAGCTCCTGATTGTGTTTTTTGTGTACTATTACACATTTGCTTATCAAAATCTGCCACATCAAAAGTAATTATATGAATAACTGACATCAGACCTGTTTCAAACTTACTTATGAAGAATTGTCATGGAATCTTTTGTGACATTAGGCAAATTAACTAAATTCTCTAATTTTGATTAAAATAGTAGTACCTACTAAAAATAACTATGTTAAGAGATTAAATAAAACAGGTTATTTCTTAATATGGTGAATAGCACACAGTAAGCACTTAATACAATAGAACCATTAATATTGTTGATATGATTTTTAGATTAGCAAAATGCATTGCCCTTATTCTTAGCCTGAAATGGAATATTCCTGCAGTTTTTATTTCTCTATTTACATGTTGAATTGATTTGGTAGTTCTTTGATTCTCCCCATAGGATGAAACTAACGTACTCTTCTCTCTCCCAGTGAAGTAATTTCATCCAAAGCCTCCTACAGGAGTAGTGAGGGGAACGTAGTCAGAAGCACTGAAAGGAAACTGTCTATGGCCCATGAGGATGGAAACACTTTAGTTGTTTGTTATGACCGTGTTGTGACTAGATATTCCTTTTTACCCATTGTAGTGTAGATGAAATAACAATGAAAATGGCACCATTGGGGAGGAAAACATATACCTCTGTAGTTCTCCTCTTCTTTGTCCCAGCCAGTCCCTCATTTATTTGACTAGGTAGGACAATTATCCTTCCCTCTGATCTCTATGGCTTGTGTTACTTATTTATTATTTTAATTGACAGTGAATCCTGGGACAAAGCATATCTCAGGCAATCCGGCATTGCTATAAACAACACTCAGAAGGCATAGGTTATTGTGCCAAATGGTGAGTTGTTTTCATTAATAGCAATAAAAGCTACTCCTGCAACCCCTTATATCCAAATATCTCCCCCAGATGTTTTGCAATCATTGTGTTAACAGACCTCTGCTCAAGCAGCGTGGGCAAACAAACTAGCCCTAAGGATGGTAGAGAAGCACTTTAGGGAAATGCCTAAAATGTCTTCATTTTTAGTTTCACCAACCAATGGGATCTCCCAAAGGAAAACATGAAACTCTCCAGCTGTCGCTGCTGTATTAGAATCCATCATTGTGTCCTGGACAGCAGAACTAGCTGGAAGGCATGGACTGAGCTGGAAGATTTTTAAAAAGAGAAACAAAAATGAACAGCCCAGAGGAAGAAGGGATTAGTTAAACCAAAAACAAACTGTGAAGTCATTTCCCTAGGGTGAGGCAACTTGGGAAAGTGCCTTTCTGCTTCGTTCTTTCAAGCAAATTTGGAATAAATCATTGTGTCCCCGCATGAGGAGCAAGGGCCCGGGAGACAGAACCCATCTTCCAGAAATGGGCCTCATCACTAGGTTCATGCTTCTCAAACTAAAACAAGCCTGTTCCTAGGAACTGAAGGCAGATAACTAGAGGTATATGATGTGCAAAAAATATTCATACACACACATATCTAAAGTAATTATAACATGTATATCTACACACATTGTAACATTATAAATATATCCAATAACTTAGTCTCACATTATACCAATAAGGTAGGGTTTTTGTTTTTCTTATCTTTTCTATACCTAAAGGAATCAATGCTCAAGGTAGTCTCACTTTCCCAAGGTCACATAGCCAGTAAACAGAAATTTGGGATTCAAACTCAGGCTGCCTCATTTCAACGCCTGATTCCTTACCGCCCCTGCAGAATCAGTTTTACTCAGCAATAAGTAATTTAAAACATAATTTATTGAAACAAATAGGATGTATCTTGTAGCTTCAAAAAAATCATGGTTTTGTCTTTTTTTTTTTAATGGAACTTCCGACAATCTTCTGTTTCAGCGATAGCTTGTTTTGTCCTTTACTTTCAGACATAGAGTATGTATTCATCATCCCAACCAGCAGAAATACTTCTGAGGGAATTTTTGAAAAACACTATGCTGAAGAATAGGTAAAGCAAAGTCTAGGCCCATAAACAATAAATGTATGAAGAGTATAAGGAGTCTGTGGTATAATTGGGGTCTTGAGGACAATTGATTAGGACTGAGAAATACTGTCTTCCCAGTTAGCTTCCTTGAAAAAAAAAGATCCTAAAAGGAGTGAGGCATGCATGAAAGAATAGCTGCATGGGAAATAAAAGTCTCCTGTGCTAACTCATTAGGCTCCTTCCCAATGCCACCATGTAAAACTCTGGTGCAGCTGGATTGGAGCATATGACTTAGGATCTAAGATCTAATGGGCCTCTTTGTCTCCTGCTAAAGAAAAATGACTCAGTTTTTTTTTTTTTTTTTGTATTTGAGCTTCTATGTGGTTCAGCAACTCAATGCAATAACCAGCATTGAGTTACACATAGAGAAGGAAGAGAGGCCTTGGATCAATTTATCAACTCAGGCATTTAGCAAGCACAGGAACTAAAAGAGAGCCACAGATAGAGCCACAGTAGAGTGATCAACTTTTTAAGCCATGTGTGACTCCCAGTCAATGTACTGGATTCTAGAATGTGTCAGATTAGCAATTATTTTCCGTTATCTCGAGAACTGAAGGAGCAGAGAGGCAGCACACAGAGTGAGGCCAATGCTCACTGCCCTTATTCCTGCAACGGGTTTCCATCTGTTAACCTAATTCAGTTTAGCAGCCACTCTTGCGATCAATAATTCAGAGATACAAATATTTTTCTTAGATGTGGATACTATTAGAGTTTTAGGAAACATTTGCCTCTACTTCTACTGGTTGCAAGTAAGATCTTGTCATTGTCTTGTATTCCTGTAACTTCCTATGACCAGTGAGATGGAAGGTTTAACCAAAGATCTCAGAAGTCCCTTAAATGAGTAAGGACAATAATTAACTTCAAATCCACACTGTAAAATAAGCCAAAACTTCATGTTCCTTGATTCTAATTCTACTTCTTAAATTATGTCTTGCCATATTCCACTGAGACATGCTCTAATATAAACTACCCCATATCCTTTCGTAAATTCCCCCAAAAAACTTTCACAAATCTAGATTTAAATAAAGCTTCCTCCTCACCCCTGAAGTATGAGGAAAATCAAAATCTGTGCTTGATTATTCCTCTAGAAGCAGTCTCATTCCAGGCAGCATGGGCCATGTCTTCAGCAGTTACGTCATGGCTCATTTTCCCTTAGAACAGGCCTATCTTCTAAATACCTCTAATGCTGAAAGACTAAAACCCCTAGTTTCTCCTATGTTCATTTTTCTGGAGTTCAGTGATTCCTCAGACATGCAAGTGTAGAGGAACCCCAGTCCCATGCCAACAAAATTTAAAATGATATGTAATTATTGCAGTAATAGACTTTCCCAACCAAAGGTGATGCTTCTCTCTTGTTTTCGTCTAAATATACTCCTATCTAGCAAAATAAAACATAGAGACTATGAGAGGAAAAAAGTAGTTACTTTTTGTTTCACTCTATTAAAATGTAATTGAATACATGCCAGTTTCCTAAGGCAAAAGTGGGTTTCTTGTTTGTTTGTTTGTTTGTTTTTGAGACAGGGTCTCACTCTGTCACCCAGCCTGCCAGAGTACAGTGGTGCTATCACAACTCAGTGTAGCCTCGATCTCCTGGGCTCAACTGATCCTCACACCTCAGCTCCCTGCTGAGTAGCTGGGACTACAGGAGTGCACCACCATGCTCAGCTAATTTTTAAATTTTTTTTTGTAGAGACAAGGTATTGCTATGTTGCCCAAGCTGAGGTCACAATGTTGTCTGATCATCAGAATAGTCATTATGACCACATGGGCTTTTCTCAGATAGTTCAAAAGAGCCTTTTAGTTCTGCAGTATTTCTGCAATTGTTCCCAGGTCTATGCATTCAAAAGTCCAATAACATATTTATTATTGACTGTAATTCCTCCCCAAGTCCTTGCATTCTATTAGTTTGTGCTTATTAATTTCCAAGGCTTTGATTAACCTGCACACTTCAATGGTAGCACAAAAATTCCACTGCATCTGCTAAACCTGGACCCTACTTGCCCTATACGGTTCTCTTAGATCTAGTTGACAAACATGATGGACATGGGGTTGGGTGAGAGACATCTAGAAAAAAAAGTAAAACAAACAAAGAAACAAACAAACTGAGCAATCAATCCGTGAAATCTCTTCTTATTCAGAATAAACTCAAGGACCGTAAGTCTCACACACTATGGTTTACTGCCTTCCATAGCTATAGCTGAAGGTCCAGCCTGCAAGAGTAGATTCAAAACAGACTAGAGAATGGAATGACAAGATAGGACAATAAAGTTCTTCTAAGAACCAGTGTTTGAAAATCCTGTGACCAATGCTTCTGTGTGAGTTGTGAATTCTCCCCTGGGCATCTAATTCACCTCCACAAGAAGAACAGCTGCCCTTGTCCAAAGTCTGTAAGGAAAACTGTCCTACTTTCCCTTTGTTCCTCTAAACTACTAATTCTGTTCAGCCTTCCTAAATATAGGAATCTAGTGTCTCAGTGTCATCATTTTTCTAAATGCCCCTGAAAGCTATACCTGTATTTTAGATATATATTTGCAAGCTTCTGTCTACTTTACCTTTCTATACATCAAGGTCACTATAATGTGAGGAAAGACCTGTTCAAAGTATTCCTACCATTGCTCCCAGCAATGAAACAGATGAATAGAAAGGAAAAATGTGTTTTTCCTTCATACTTAGGATCAAACTGGCTTAGGATACAAACCGACACCAGGCCAATAGCTTAAGACAAGGTACGTTAGTAGTGGGGGAAAAAACAAAAAGATGAAAGATAGCCAGAAAAAAAAAAAATCTGGCTTGGCCTAAGGTGCAAGCTCTTGTTCAATTTATACATCCATCTATCTCTATAGAGAGAAAGAGAAGACTAGAAAAGGTATATTACAATGTGCACTGAATTCATGGTTTGCTGGGATCTGTTGATCCTTTCGAGTAAAGAAGGAAGAAATAAGAAACTTTGTATGGAGGGTTGGTCACACCTAATAATGAAGATTTCCCAGCAAATTCCGCGGACTTTGAAAATCCACTTTGGAATTTCCTTTATCTCTCTCTCTCTCTTTTTTTTTTTTTTTTTTTTGAGGTGGAGTCTCGCTTTGTCATACAGGCTGGAGTGCCGTGTCGCAATCTCAGCTCATTGCATCCTCTGCCTCCTGGGTTCAAGCGATTCTCCTGCCTCAACCTCCTGAGTAGCTGGGATTACAGGTGCATGACACCACAGCCAGCTAACTTTTTGTATTTTCAGTAGAGATGGGGTTTTGCCATGTTGGCCTGACTGACCTCAAACTCCCGATCTCAAGTGACCTGCCCACCTTGGCCTCCCAAATTGCTGTGATTACAGGTGTGAGCCACCACACCCAGCTCCTTTACTTTTGAGAATAAGAAGAGTGCAGGTGAAGAGGAAAGAAGAGAAGCTGAAGTTTTTTTCTATCTCAAATGGTAAACCTATGGGAGAGAAAGAATATGAGAACTATGTTGAATTTTACTGGATGAGACCTATTGAATAAGAAGTGCCTTAAGGCTGAGAGAATTGGGAAAGTCAAAAAACTTCCCCAATAACATCAAGTTTGTACATGACAACACAAACATCCACTGATACATGCTCTCATCTGACTGACAACAAAGCATTTTTTAGGATCTGTGTTTATAGGTTTTCTATTTTTTTAGGATCAATTGCACATTAGGATTTTAATCTCTTCCTCTTTAAATATTGGTTTTATATTCTCCCAAGCATGGACAATACCAAAACAAACAGTTTTGTGGGTAACATTCAGCCTGTAGTCTGGCTGTTTGTGACTTCTGCTGAGTCTAATAGCTTACAGTTTATAGTAAGAACATAAACGTATAAGTTCAGCAAGCAGGTTAAGAATATAGAGACAAAAACCTAGTTTCATGGTTTATGTAATTCCATATGTCAGTCTCTTGTCACTCATTATAAATATTCATGGTATGCATTTTATGTGACTGGCACTATGCTAGATATTGAGGATACAGTAATAAATAAGAGATAAGGTCTTTTCCTCATGGGAAAGAGACAAGATGAGACAGCAAATAAAATTTAGTGAAATATACATTCTGTAGTGAAAAATAAAAAACCAAAAACAAGATTCTAAGGCAGAGCAAAGAAGTAACCAAGTCTTAGAGGGTGATACTTATTGGAACAATTGAAATGTAGCTTGGGATATTATATAAATGATTTCAGCTCATATGAAATTCCCAAGATGTGGAAAGTCATCATTCCCTCTGGAAACTGAGCTTGTGAACAACATGGTTCAATAGAATAAAGGGCTAAATTACAAGAGCCATGGTTAAAGAGCTTGGAAGACTCCACATCATGAGGGGCTTGGGAAACCATATTGAGTTCATTTCAAGTACGGACCAAATTCTGAAGACAGTGAAGAATGAAGAGCTTTTTGGGAGAAACACTACAATTAAATTGATGTACTGGAATCATCTGTCTAGCCACATTGTGGAGCAATAGATTGGAAAAGTCAAGACTAAAGCCATGGAGAAAGCTATTACTAGAGTCAGAGCAGAGAACAATATGCCTACAATAGCTTCATAATGGTAAATGTAAATGGGAAGAGAAGAGATGTTCTTAAGAAGCATAATCAACAAATTCACTTCCGTAGAAGGGGCTAAGGCAGATTTGTCCCTTAAGGTGTCAAGAGACTGATAGAGATAGGAATAATGTATGGAAATACTGAGGGAGGGGTGAGCATCAGGTCTTGAAAGCCTTGCAATTTTCTTTAAAGTTCCTCAGTAGTCCTGTGGCAGAGATGTCAAAGAGGGGGACTGATTCAGAATTTGGGCTTCATTGTACAGGTGAGTGGTTGGAATGGCATTGCATGAAGACTAAGTTGGATAGAGAAGAAAGAGAAAACAGAAAAGAGATAATTAATAGGAAGCAGACACAGGTAGCTCTAGAGACCAAGTGTCAGACTTTCAGTTTCTGGTTTGGCTATGAGGAATTTGGAGTTTGGAAGTCATTATTATTGACCACACAAGAAAAAAGCTGAACAAAATGGAATTCAACAACTCTTCATAAGTCCATCAGAGAACTGAGGTTACAGGGTATACCACCACCCTCAGAATTGAAGAAACAGGCAAGCAGATACAGAGAATCACAGCTTACCAGAACAGAAGTCCGGGACAAGAAATCTTGGCAGGAACGAGAGTGCCAGGGTAGGAAAATCTGAATTGTAGTGGATGAATGGCTAGAGATTCAGTGTGATTAAGTTGAAGGGTTCAAAACTCTGGGGTGGGGGGCAGTCTTAGGGGCATCCCCACCTTCTAGTGTGTTTTACCTTCAAGAGCTAAACCAGGCATGTTCTCACAGGCTTCATAAAACAGGGTGGGATAACAAGAGGAGTAGCCATTTTGAAATATTCCCAGAGCATTCCATTCTTAACAAGGCTTGTCCTCAAGGGAAACTACTTTGCCAGAACCTAGTACGGTGGTTTTTCTCACCATCTAAGGGACCTGGGGGAAGGCAAATACCAGGTATCAGCCTGCTATAGTCTTCCTGTCTCACCTAAGGGAGAAAACAAAACAGAAAGGCAGACTGAGACCTAATTATAGGGCTATTTGACAGGACATCTACATAAGGTTGAAGGTCCAGAGATACTAAAGAATTTCATGAGAAATCTGAACTCAGAAATTGGTGATCAGAGACAAGGAAAGTTAAATTAAGATTTTCAAGGCAGACCAACAGTGTGGGTGATGCCCAATTCATATTGTATAATTTGTCAACAATGTCTAAAAGAGCATTCAGAAAAGGAATGAAAGAGTTGACTTGCAGATGGTGTAAGGCACTTAGAAAGGCTGGCCAACCAGCCGGCCGAATAAAATACACAAATATTTAAAGGTAACACCACAAAATAATGACGCTTACCAAAATGTCTGTTAGTCTGGTTGTGGTAGACTTTCAGAAACGTTCTCACATGATTTTCCTATTCATAAAGGTCATGCCAGCCAAACGCGGTGGCTCACGCCTGTAATCCCAGCACTTTGGGAGGCCAAGGTGGGCAGATCACAAGGTCAGGAGATTGAGACCATCCTGGCTAACACGGTGAAACACCATCTTCACTAAAAATACAAAAATTAGCCGGGCATGGTAGCGGGTGCCTGTAGTCCCAGCTACTCACGAGGCTGAGGCAGGAGAATGACTTGAACCCGGAAGGCAGAGGTTGCAGTGAGCCGAGATTATGCCACTACACTCCAGCCTGGGCAACAGAGCGAGTCTCCATCTCAAAAAGAAAAAGAAAAAAGAAAAAAAAACTCATGCCATGCCATATATTCAGACATCACCATAGCAAATTCGGAGATAAAACTGCTTTATGGTAGTACAGTTTATGGGCAATCTCCAAGGTTTTATTAGCTTAGGGGTCAGAATTAGCCAGATGATGCTGTTCTTTTCATTTTATCTCAGGTTGCAAAGTGTTATTTTATCTGTCTTTTGTTTGTGTTTTTCTTCCCCTTGTCTGTGGTGTGTGAAATACTTAGTTCTGTTGAAAACAGGGAAAAGTGGCATTTTTTGAAAATTCTGGAAGTTTCATTTCTGGTACAGAACTCACTAAAAATCATGGCAGTCATCAATCCTTCTCCATTCTAGTTGATCCTAATGAGCCCACAATTATCTGCATACTACCTTGTTCCTTGCAAAGAAACAATGAGAAGCAATTGCACACATCAATGGCTCTCTCCTTTATTTCATAAACGTCTGGAAATAGGCATTCCTGTTCTTTGTCTCTGGGATAGGCTCCTAAAATAAACACAACCACTCTAACAGTCCTTATATAACTTATGCCATTTGTAATGTCACCCTGAAGCATTTTAAGAAGTAGAAAATAACAAAGCAAAACCAGACAACAAAACAATAAATTAAAAATCACAGATCTATGGTTTTCTAGTGCATTTCATATTCACTTGTTTATATGAGGACTATTTCCTGCTATGGAATAATATGGACGGGTTTTGTGACAGTTACCTGCTAGTTTTAAGTCAAACTTTTCTTGTGGCCAAAATAATGACTTCATAATCATGGATGATAGAGGTATACAACAGACAGATAGACAGATAGTTGATAGAGAAGAATACAATAAATATAAGCTATTAAAATACCTTATTAAAAAGTCAAGTATGATATCTACAAAATTGAGGGTGTTTAGTATATGTGCACCTATGCTGATGGTTACACTAATAGAGAATAGATTTTGTATAAAGTTACCTAAATTAAAATTTATATTTGTTATAGAATTGAAACCCAAATGAATAATATAAATGAGAGCTAAGGATCAAATATGACACAAATTATAAGCACTGGAAATGGAGGCAATATAGCCACTGACAGAGGCAGAGAAAAGAAAGAAAAATGAAAGTTAAGAGTAAAAAAATAAGAAGTGGGCCAGACCTGGACAACATGGTGAAACCCTGTCTTTACTAAAAATACAAAAGTTAGCCAGGTGTGGTGGCACGTGCTTGTAGTCCCACCTACTCAGGAGGCTGAGGCAGGAGGATCACTTGAACCTGGAAGGAAGAGGTTGCAGTGAGCCAAGATCATGCTACTGCACTCCAGCCTGGGTGACAGGGTGAGACTCCATCTCAAAATACTAATACTAATACTAATACTACTACTAATAATAATGTTACTATATTTTGTTATGTTCAGTTAACACTAGAAGTAATACAGAGAGGAAAAGATAATGGAGACAGCTGGAAATAAGCAAGTACAGAGGAGAGAGAAGGATTCACGTGGAGAGTTCCACTTGCGAGTTATTAATGTAGAGGGGAATTAATGTGAATGCAGAAATTAGATTTTCCAAGTAGGACCAAAAAGAGAGAAAGGAAAGACAGGAAAATAAAAAAAGAGATTCCTGAAAAGAAACGATGATGTGAGAAAGAGCAGTGAATACTCATTAAAACAAAATTGAAGATTCAGTTAAAAGATCAGATAATGTAAATAAATCAGAATTACTCAATTCTTGAAAGAGGAGAAAGATAATATGCAAAGTAGTAAATACAAGATGGAAACAGCCCCTGCCCATCCCTCACTCTTTGGTCCTGTAAGAAAATGTTTACCATAAGCTTGGCATGACCATTTTTCACTAATAATAGCTTCTGTAATTTTTTCTTCTTCTAGAGTGATTTCTTTGTCATACCATCAAAACCTATTTTTCTCCTGACAACGATTTTAGAATTCATTTCCATCTCCATATTCCCATCGTGCTGGCTCTTACTTTAATCTAAATTATCATCTGCCTTCTATTATAAATATTTCATTCTTGTAACCATCAAATATTATTGAGTACCCACCATGAGCCTGACATTTTGTTGAGGTCTAGTGGTACAGAAATGCCACCAAGGAGCTTATAATCCAAAGGTAGCAGATTCAGATATTTGCAAATAAATATATTAAATATATGGTGGCAAAAAGTCCCTATTAAATAAAGAAACATAAAGGAGACAGTGATACATTTGTTACTGGAAAGGGGTCCTGGTCCAGACCCCAAGAGAGGGTTCTTGGGTCTCGTGCAGGAAAGAATTCCAGGGGAGTCCCTAGAGTAAAGTGAAAGCAAGTTTATTAAGGAAACAAAGGAATAAAAGAATGGCTACTCCATAGGCAGAACAGCCCTGAGGGCTGCTGGTTGCCCATTTTTATGGTGATTTATTGAATATATGCTAGACAAGGGATGGATTATTCATGAGTTTTCCAGTAAAAAAGTGACCAGTTCCCAGAACAGAGGGTTCCTCCCTTTTTTAGAACATACAGGGTCACTCCTAACATTGCCACGGCATCTATAAACTGTCATGGTCCTGGTGAGAGTGTCTTTTTGCATGCTACTGCATTATAATTAACATACAACGAGCAGCGAGGTAGACCATAGGTCACTTTCTTCGTTATCTTGGTTTTGGTGGGTTTTAGCTGGCTTCTTTACTGAAAACTGTTTTATCAGTAAGGTCTTTATGACCTGTATCTTGTGCAGACCTCCTACCTCATCCTGTGACTAAAAATGGCCTGACCTTCTGGGAATGCAGCCCAGTAGGTCTCAGCCTTATTTTACTCCATTCAAGATGGAGTTACTCTGGTTCAATTGCCTCTGACAAATTCTACCTGAAAATTGTCAAGAAAAGCCATCAGAAAGGAAGTGAAGCTCTCTATGTTGCTGGAAAATAGAGATTCAACTAAGAGAGAGAAGTATAAAACCATAGCAGAGAAGCCATCATGAAGAGAGTTTTGGACATCTGTTGTGTTTGTTTCTCTCTAACATTTTAAAGGTCATTAAAGGGCAAGATATGAAACACGCACACACACACAAACACACACACACACACACAATCTTCTGACAATTCTTTCAACTCACTCCCCTATCCTACTCCCAACCCTTTATGCAATGTCTCATATCTAGTAGGTACCTGTTCACTATCTACTGGAAGAATGTACAAATGATACTACAGCTTTGTCAACTGCTACATATTTTAAAAATAAGAAATAAGCTTTCTTCTAAGTGAACAGTAACTGCCAAATTTTCTCTTTGCTGTATGTTTGTTAAGCTGCAATAATAACTAGGAACTCCTGCCAGCACCAGAATATCTCATAAATCAATGCTTAAAAGCAATATTATCGTACACCATCTTGCTTTTTGGCTTTTATTTCAGGACTCCTGAAGTCTGCCAATGAATAGATCATTTATATTCACACATTTATTTTTTATAGTTTTCATAATGAAAACTAGATTCCTGCCATTGCTGTATATGTACTCAGCTTTTGTAAGCAAGACTGTGTAGAAGATGAGTTGCTCCAAGTCGTAATGCAAATTGCTTAGTGTACTAAAAAGACATTGCTTTTCCCCATGTAAATGTTTTATTTGCATTTTAAGACTCTTCTGAAACTCTATTAACCATCATTCTTTTATCTTAGTAATTTCCTCCTCTTGGAGTTTTGGGGACACAAAATAGAAGCATTTATTTCTTAAGTATTATTAATATTTATAATAATTTTAGGGGAAAATCTAATAAACAATGTCATTGCAAGAGTAACAGAAAGCAATATACAAAAAAAAAAAAAAAAAAAAAAAAGGAGAGAGAGAGCAGGGGAAAATCTAGAATCCCACTTCTCTAATAAACCAACTGTTTTCATTTGCAATGGTTATTTTTAGACTTCAAATGCATTCATTGTTAAGGAACAACTATGGAATTAATTTTATGTGAGCATAACAGTCAGTTTTATCTTTTCCATAATATAACTATCCTCTTGGGGATGAGAACTCAGATGGTTCCCAAGGTTCATCTTCTGTGCATTTTCTGCCTCTCAGCTCTGGGGCTGCTCTCAGAGGCCCCGCCTACGGGACAATATTGTAGATTATTGCATTAGCCAACCATCTTGGATGCCTCAGCAACTCTTGCCGTTTGAGGGCAGCCAAGTTTTATTCGACACAAGGGAAGATGAGTGATTATTTTAAAGAGAAGTAATGATTGAGAGATGGCACTGCAGTGTCCCTGACTGGGTTGATGTGAGGACCCACCTCCTACATATCATGAGTCTTGCGTAACTTACTTAACTTTTCTGAGCCTTATTTTTTAAAATTTGTAATATAGATATAATCATAGCACTTACCTTAAAGGGTTGAGAAGTAGTACATGATTTTACATTGCAAAATGCTTAGCAGAGTGCTAAGCACCCAATTAACACTTAAATACCAATTTTATTTTTTTCTGAATTTGAACCATATTCTCCCTCTCTTACCTATCACCAATTATGCTTTCTTATGTGTGAAGAGAAATAATCAGCCAAGCATAGAATGTTACATGGACATATTAAATATGGATTCTGGTGGGAGATGGCCATTTAATAGTAAGAATAGATTCCTTCTGTTTTGCAATCTGATGGCACATAGCCATAAACAGTTCCATTTGGTCTGAGCTGTGCTAAAATCAGGTTGAACCTATTTTTCTATACTTGTCTCAAAGTATTATGAAACTCTCTCTTTATATGGGCAAGGAAAGTAAACATGGCTTAGCAAAATAAGTGCTTTGGTTCAAGTCCCAGCCTTATTTTGCTAGCTCTGTGACTGAAAAGTTGTTTCCCTTTATGAACCTTATTTCAATAAAATAATGAGTTATCTTAAATAATCCATTAGATTTCTGGGAGCTGTGTCTGAATTTTCATATGGATTAACCCATGCCAGTAATTTCAGGAACATCAACTGAGTAAAAAAGAAATCAAGTGGAAGACAAATACAAATGCTGCTATGTTTCTTGTCTTTAATACGTCATTGCAACTTATCAGGAGAATAGAAAAAAGTCCAATTTTGATAAATAGCAGCATTTTCTGATTCTGAAAATTTCTTATTTTTTATCTTCATTCATCTATTCATTCATTTAACAATAATTTATTAAATCCCTTCTATAAACCAAACACTGCATTGTAGGAATACAGAAATAGAATTAGGATCCCTGACCTCTAGAACATGGGGATCCTAATAGGTGACAAACACACATAAACAAATATAATTTGGTATGCTGACAGCTATGCTTAGTGTGTCCAAAGAGGGTATGGAAACAGAAGTAGAACACAACGGGCTTTAAAACCGGCAGAATTGCCACTCAGCCATTTATAAATTATGTAATTTGGGGCAATTTGCTTAATTCCTCAGGCTTGTCTTCTGAAATATAGCTTGACAGTGTTTTTTTGTTTGTTTGTTAAGTTTAAGTTATTTATTTAAGCCATCTCCCACCAGAATCTAAAGGATGGAAGATCAGCATAGTAGTCATCATTTGATACAAGTGAAGAAGGTGAACTTAAGGTTCCCTATGCTTTTTCTGGTCTGTGTGCAGAGTAATGGTCCAGACCAGTGCTGTGGTCCCCAGTGCCAGGGTAGTGATCCAGATTCTCTTTATTCGCTTTCATAGCTAGCTGGAGGCTGATTCACATGAAGGTTATGGAATAAAGTGTGGTTACCATCTCTGCAGGGAAAGGACTTGAACCCGATGGGGAGATGGGAATAGGCAATGAACTCGATGAACTCGGGCCTCTCATCCTCTCTGTGGTGCGACTTCAGGAACACATTGAGCAAGCTCACTCCCACCCCAGGAGCCACAGAGTAAATGATAGCATTCTTAATACATATTCCTAAAATTATGTTTTCATTAATGTGGTGACTGGGTTAGAGGTTGGAGCAGGAAGGAGGGTGATAGAAGTTATTCCTAGATCTTTTCATGTTGAGTGTGAGGAATAGGGGAATAATATATAGGAATAATATGGATAAAGTGGAGACAGATGAACATTAACAAGGTTATATTTTCAGAAGGATTGAGTTTGGGGTGTGAGGACAAGGGGTAGTGTTAAGAAGTCTACTGTAGAATTTACTAGAAGTTTAGGGATATAATTTTAATGTAATCAAAATTGACAGATTCATGTTTTATTTACCTTTAAATACAGTATTTAGGGATAAGAGAGAGAAAATCAAACAATATGCTTAAAAGTAGAAGACTTGATTAGGTGAATTAAAATGAAAAAAAGTTTCAGTGATGATCTGTTGCTTATCATTTACAAATACTTTTTTACATTTTAAAACTAAACTACAAGTAGGAAAATTTTAGTTTCATGATAATTCCTCCTCTTTGAGTAGATGTTTCTTAAAAAGTGTTTCTGAAAGTGAGTTTTGAAAAGCAGTTGTTCCTTGGGTTGAAAGTAGGTATTTTATTAAAAGCAACAAAACAGTTCCTTGGTCAGAGAAGTTTGGGAATTATTAGATCTCTTACACACAATCTTCTATGAGTTTTAGTATACCATTGTGCATTCTGAATCTTCAAATAGAAAATATTTCTCAAACTCAATTTTCTTAGCTTTAAGTATGACTGACAAATAGAATTGTATAAATTTTAGATGTACAGTGTGATAATTTGACATACACAAAGGTTTTGAAATGGTTACCACAATCAAGTTAGTTAACACAAGTATCAGCTCACCTAGTATATTAGTCCATTCTCACACTGCTATAAAGAACTTCCTTGAGACTGGGTAATTTTTTAATAAAAGAAGTTTAATTGACTCTGGTTTAATGTGATTTAATTCCACATGGCTGGGGAAGCCTCAGGAAACTTACAGTCATGGTGGAAGGTGAAGAGGAAGCAAACTTGGACCTTTTCACGTGGCAGCATGAGCACATGTGGCATGAGAACAAGCAGGGGAAATGGCAGATGCTAATAGAACCATCAGATCTTGTAAGAACTCACTATCATGAGAACAGCATGGGCGAAACTTCCTCCATAATCCAAACACTCCCACCAGGTCTCTCCCTAAACACCTGGGGATTACAATCCAAGATGAGATTTGGGTAGGGACACAAAACCTAACAATATCACCTTGTTATCATTTTTTTTTCTTGGTGAGAACATTTAAGATCTACTCTCTTAGCAAATTTTAAATGTACAATACAGTATTGTTATCTATAGTCAACATGCTATATATTAGATGCCCAGGATTTATGCATCTTATAACTGAAAGGTTATACCCTTTGACCAAAATTGTTTAACAATGGAATCTACCCTCATCTTACCACCTTCATCATTGTGGATGTAATATTCTAAACTACAGACTTTAGGGAATGCTGTATTGTTGAGGTTTGTTTCTTTGCTTGGTTTTGTTTTTGCTTTTAAGTTGTGTATATGGTGATTAAAAAATTAACAGGTAAAGAAGACTTTATGATTAAAAATATTTTTATCCCCAGACCTAGACCCAGAGGCAGTCTCTCTTGTTGCTGTTTTTAATTATTCTAGTGACATTTTCTGCAACTCTAGATAATATACCTTGTTAACTTAATTCATCAACTTTAGATAATATCTATTGACTCTATAATATGAAGATAAGTATTCAGTTCACATGCCTGATCTCTGTCCTTCCTTTCTACTAATAGCAAGATTTGATATTTAAATTACTGTTTTATCTTTTCTATTGATTACCATTGCAATCTAATATAATAATTTTATATCTAGTTCTATTCTATAAAGTTTTGATATTATCTGTTAATACTATTTTTCCTTCTGCTTTCTGAGACTTATCATCTGATAGCTCCATTTTTATTTTTGCATGATCAAAATTCTTCATGTTTATCTTCTGTAACCACAGTCAGTTCTTTGTGACTTTGTGCATTGCTTGCATACAAAAAGCCACAAAGTTGAAAATCAGTTAAGAGCATTTGCATTAGTATGACTGAATAAGTATCCGTTGGCACAAAGATAAATTTCCTTCTGTGGGAATCCAATGTCAAGATACTTTGGGCCACCTAAAAGAAAATGTTCCCAGAAATACATTTAAATTAATTCTCTTTCTTTTTCTTTGCACTCAGTAGCCTCAAATCTATTGATATTTTAAATAACTTCATATTTGGGCCATTACCTGTTTTCATAGTAATCATGGTGTGGTTTTTTTTTTTTCAGAGTTTCTAATTTTTTTTTTTTTTTTTTTTTTTTGAGACGGACTCTCACTCTGTCACCCAGGCTGGAGTGCAGTGGCGTGGTGCGATCTCGGCTCACTGCAAGCTCCGCCCCCCGGGTTCCAGCGATTCTCCTGCCTCAGCCTCCCGAGTAGCTGGGACTACAGGTGCCCATCACCACGCCCGCCTAATTTTTTTTTTTTTTGTATTTTTAGTAGAGACGGGGTTTCACCGTGTTAGCCAGGATGGTCTCGATCTCCTGACCTCGTGATCCGCCTGTCTCGGCCTCCTAAAGTGCTGGGATTACAGGCATGAGCCACCGCGCCTGGCCAGTTTCCAATTATTTTTCTGTTTCTTTTGCATCATTTGTTTTTAAAATATTATAATTTCACCTGAGATCCCAATTATGTTTTCTGTTCTATCAAGTGACTCCTCCTACCTCCATAGTACCTTTCTCTGTCCCCTGCATCTCTGTCTGTTGAAGGCTTTTGTACTCCTGCACCAATAAGGACTAATGATTGTTAGTCTTAACTCAGGCTTAATCTGAGGACTTCTCTTCATGATTCTTCTGGGCGGTATTCAGATTCTGTGTTTTATTTACCTTTTCTTGTTTGTATAGTGACTAGATCATATCCTAAAGGAACTCTGTAAGGAAGTGTATTTGGAACATAAACTTTCTGAGTACTTTTCGTGTTTGAAAATAATATTGATTTATCATCACACTTTATTGATATTTTAGCCATGTATCCAACACTATGCGAAAATCAATTTCCCTAAAAATATTAAAGATGTTGTTCCCATTGTTTTCTAGCATCTAGTGTCATTAATTATTAATAGAAGCTGATAAAATTTCATTTTTATTCCTTTATATGTCACTGTTTCTCCTGCTTTCTCTCTCTCTGGAAGCATTTAGTATCTGTGCTTTGTAATTCACAAGGATGCACTGAAGGTTGGAATTTTGTTTTTCATTATTTTTATTATTTTCATGTACAAATTTCTCAGTGGCCCTACCAGTCTGATAATTTATGTCTTTTAATCTACAATAAATTATCTCCTTTTACCTGTTTGATCATTTTCTCTCTATGTTCACTTTTGCTTCTTCCAAAGAATCCTATTGATATCATGTTGGACATCTTGAATTAAGACTCACTGTCTCTTATACATCCTCTTATTTTGTTTCTATCTATTTTTATTGCTGTTATTATATATTTGAGAGATTTTCTCATCTTTAAGGTCTTCTATTGATATTTCTTTTTAAATGTCTATATCATATTTTTAATCTCTGATAGTGATTTATTGTACTTTCTTCCCCTCCTCACATCAGTTCTCACTTTATGGTTTTAATATCCCCTCAAATTCCTCTACTTACATTAATTAGAAGGTTCTTTTAAACTGTTCTGTGTTTCCTAAATAACCTCTGCTTTTTTCCTCAGGGTAAATATTTCTGTTTTGGATTTTTTGGTCATTTTCTACGGTACTAAATTGTCTCATAAACATGATGACTCTGGGTTCTCTGTTCACAGTTAATTGTATGGTTTCCATTGCTGTTAGATGATTAAGGCTGCTTTCCAGCTACATTGATCCTCTCAGACTCAGGTTTGTATAATTCCCAGAGATGCATTTTTCAAAGGAACAGATCATTATTCAGGGAAATAGGAGAAGGATAGCTAACTAGATGTCCTGGGAGAAAAAAATGCTTAGTCAGGATTATTTCTTGTTTTCTAGTTTTAGAGGTGTCTTTCGAAAAGATGTTGCTATGACTAACATACTTGCAGGTATTCCATAAGTTCGCAGCTCTGCGGACTAATCTAAAGAAACTATATTATTAATCTATAGAAAATAAAAATAGCTGAAAATATTGAGTAAGAACAGCATCAAATTAAATTTGTAACCCATGTATATCTACATTGGTGCAGAGAAGCCCATGAGTCCATAGTCTAGTTGTGAAAATGTTACACTGAAAAAAGTTGAGATAACTGAGTTGTTCTCTTCTGATATTTTTTATTCTATTCTTTTTTTTTTATTGTAGTAAAAAAGCACAACCTGAGGCCCAACCTCTAAACAATTTTTTAAGTGTTTTATTAGCTACAAATACAGTGTTACAGAGAAGATCTCTAGAACTTTTTATCTTGCATAACTGAAATTTTATACCCAGTGAATAGCAACTCTTCATTTCTATCTCCCACAGCCCCTTGCAATCTTTATTCTACCCTATGCACCTATGTGTTTAACTACTTTAGATACCTTATATGCATAAAATCATGCAGTATTTGTCTTTCTGTGAATAACATTTTACCTAGCGTAATGTCCTCAAGGTTCGTCTATGTTATCACATAAGGCAGAATTTTGTTCTTTTAAGGCTGAATAATATTTTGTTCTATTCGTATGTATGTATGTGCCACATTTTCTTTAACCATTCATTCATTGATGAACATTTAGTTTGTTTTCACGTCCTGAATTTTGTGAATAATGTTACAGTAAACACAAGAATGTAAATATCTCTTCAAGATCCTGATTTTTATTCTTCTGGATAGATATTCAGAAGGGGGATTGTTGGATAACAAAGTAATTTAATTTTTAATTTTTGGAGGCACTTCTATTTTTTACATTGACTGCACCATTTTACATTCCCACCACAGTGAGCAAGGGTCCTAGTTTATCTATATCTTTGCCAACACTTCTTATTAATTAATTTATTTATTACAATTACTATTATGGCCATTCTAACAGTTATGAGGCAATATCTCACTGAGGTTTTGATTTGTATTTTCCTGATAATTAGTGATGTTGGGAGTCTTTTTCTATACCTGCTGGTAACTTGCATATCTTCTTTGGAGAAATGCCTATTCATGTCCTTTGTCCAATTTTTAGTTAGGTTATTTATTCATTTTTGGGTTTCATTGTTGTTGCTGTTGTTTTCTATTGAGTTGTATGAGTTGAGTTCCCTATGTTTTGGATACTAATCCCTTATCAAATATGTAATTTGCAAAACCATTTTTCCCATTCATGGTTTGCCTTTTCACTCTGTCGTTTCCTTAGTAGCTTTGTGTTTTTATATGGTTCACTTCTCATTTTGCTTTTACTGTTGTCGTTGCCTATGCTATCAGTGTCATAGATAAGAAATCATTTCTGAGATCAACATCAATAATGTTTTTCCTTACATTGTCTTATAGGAGTCTTACAGTTTTAGGTCTTACATTTAAGTTTTAAATCCATTTTGAATACATTTTTGTGTATGGGCTAAGACAAGGATTCAATTTTATTCTTTTGCATGTAGATATTTATTTTTTCTAGGACTGCTTTTTGAATAGACTGTCCTTTCCCTATTGTGTATTCCTAGCACCCTTGTTGAGGATCAGTTGACTGTATATGCAGGGGTTTATTTCTGGGTTCTCTGTTCAGTTCCATTGGTCTATATGTATTTTTATGCTGGTACCATACTGTTTCATTTCCTGTAGCTTTGTAATATATTTTGAAATTAGTAATATAATTCCTCTAGTTTTGCTCTTAGTTTTCAAGATTGGCTATCTGGAGTCTTTTGTGGTTTAACATAAATTTTAAGATTTTTTTAATTCTATGTCTGTAAAATGGGACATTGTGATTTTGATGGAAATTGCATCAAATCTGTAGATCACTTTAGGTGGTATGAACATTTTAGCAATGTTAAGTTTTACAATCCATGAACACTGGCTGTCTTTACATTTATTTGTGTCTTTTTAAATTCCTTTTGCTAATATTTTTATAATCTGTTATTTCTTCCTCATTTCAAGTGGATAGTTTTGCCAGGGATAGTATTCTTTGTTGGTGATATTTTTCTTTCAGCACTTTGAACATATCATTCCATTCTAGTCTGGCCTGCAAGTTTCCTGCTGAGAAATCCACTTTTAGTGTTAAAGAAGTTTCCTCGTAAATGGCAAATTACTTTGTTCTTGCTACTTTCAGAATTATCTCTTTGTCTTTGCCTTTTGAAATTTGATTACAGATTACAGTAGTTCTCTTTAATCTGTGGAGGATATGTTCCATTCCAAGACCCCTAGTGGATGCCTGAAACTGAACCCATTTGCCATCAGTTAGAACACATTTCTGTTCATGTCTTCTACCTACAAATTTCATGTCTTTTCCATCTTAACTAAGCACTTACCATGCACTATGTTGTAATTTTTGCAGTTTGAGTTGGGACAGTAAAACTAACACAATTTTTTTTTCCCTGCAGTTTCATAGATAGAAGACTTGTTCTTACAGTAGATCTTAGCAACCTCAGTATACTTTTTTTTCTTTCCTTAAATTGAGAACTTTCACCTTTTTATTTAAAGTAAGTACTTCATGACTTCTCTTTGGCATATCTGAATTACCAGCATCACTGCTCTTGTGGCTTAAATAAGGATTACTTGAACACAAGCATCATGATACCATAACAGTCAATCTTATAACCAAATTGGCTACTAGGTGACTTATAGATGGGTACTGCAAAGAGTGTGGATACACTGGACCTAAGGATGATTTATATCCTGGTGGGAAGCAGCTAGATGGCATGAGATTCTATCATGCTACTCAAAATGGCACACAATGGAAAACATAAAGTATTTATTTTTGTAATTTTCCATTTAATACTTTTGAACCATGATTGAACATGAGTAACTAAAGCTTCAAAAATCAAAACCATAATTAAGGGGGAACTACTTTACAATGTATCTTTACCATTTGAAATTTTTGAGATTCTTGAATCAGGATGCCTAATTCCATTTCTATATTTGGGAAGTTTTAGCCATTTTTTCTTTTTTCCTTTATTTATTTATGTATTTAATTAATTAATTTATTTATTTGAGATAGGGTTTTACTCTGTCACCTAGGCTGGAGTGTAGTGGTGTGAATGTGGTTGACTGCAGCCTCAACCCTCTGGGCTCAAGTGATCCTCCAGTTTCAGCTTCTAAAGTAGCTAGGACTGCAGGCATATGCTACCAAACCTGGCTAATTTTTCAATTTTTTTCCTTTTTTTTATCTTTTGTAAGGGCTAATCTCAAACTCCTGGGCTCAAGTGATCCTCCTGCCTTACCTTCACAAAGCGGTGAGGTTATAGGCATGAGCCACCATGGCTGGCCCATTTTCTTTAAATATTCATGTGACACTTTGTGACACTTTCTCTCTCTTCTTCTTCTGGAGCATCCATAATGAGTATAATGAGTATGTAATTTTTTTTGCTCTTCTGTGTAATTTAAATGACTATTTTTGAGTTCACTGAATTTTTTTCTTCTGCTTGACCAAGTCTGCTGTTGAACTGTTAGTTAACATTTTAGTTCAATTATCATATTCCTCAGCTCCAACATTTCTGTTTGTTTTCTATTTATTTGTTGGCATTATTTTTAAATGTATGGTTTCCATGAGTTTGTTGAACATCTTTATGATGGTTATTTTGATATTTTTTGGTCAGGTAATTCATATGCCTCTGTTTATTCTATCTAAGTTTCTGCAGATTTATTTTGCTTCTTTATTTGGGCCATGTTTCCCTGTTTCTAGGTGTACCCTGAGAATTTAGGTTAATGTCTGTGCATTTTTAAAAAACAGCTACCTCTCCCAGCCTTTATGGACTAGCTTCATACATGAATGAATTAGTGAATTGATCTTCACTGATTAGTCCAACTAGAGATCACAGGTGCTTGTCAAGCCTTTCTGTGACTGTATCTTATCTGGACATATGCATTTAAATTCCTACTTAGAGAAATTTGCTGATTTAGTGTTCCAGGAGTTCATAATCTCTTACTGTCTGTGGCATCTGTCTGCTGTGTCGCAGGTTCTCTGAAGCAGCAACACACCATCCAAGCTGGTTTTTGTTGTCACCGTTCTCAGTAACATCCAGGCATCTAGAGTATGCCATGTCTAGTTAGCACTCAAGGCAGGCAAGATATAAACAAGTTCGTTATGCAGACATTGGACATATGTTTCGATTGGACATATGTTTCAGCCTTCTCTTTCTTTCCCCAGGGATGATCTATGAGCTCTGAGCTTTCCTAATTGTGACATGCTAAGCTGGGGTAAGGATTTCTGGCAAGTGAATACATATTAATTAAAGCCTTTTCTTTTGGTTTAAGTGTATGTCAGGCATCCAGAGTTTGTTGGATATTGTTAGTGCTCCACGACAAACAAGACAGAAGCCAGTCCATTGGGCAGGGTCTTGGAAAGCTGGAATGTTGGAGGGATGCTCCACTGCTCTTCATCCCTTCTGTGGAGAAGCCTCCTGTTGCACCCTTTCCTAGTCACACAAAGCCATGCCAGCCACAACAAACCACTTAGAACTTTGCTTTGTTCTTAGCAGCCTCCAGACATTGAAGCTGCATGCTTACCATTTATACTGTAAGTGAGACAAGACCGAAACAGTTCTGGCTCCAAAAAGCTAGAACATCAGATACACACTCTACTTATTTTTCTCTCTGAGGAAGAAGTCATGAGTTGGGTGTTTTCTCTTGGTGCCTAGCTAAGCTGGCTTCGGAGAGGGGCTGTCACAAGTAAAGTGGAATTATTATTCTTATCCATTTTCATGTAGCTCTTCTGGGCTTTGTGGTTTTTTGGGGTCCTACAACTGCTTAACTGGATTCTGATATCGTTGTTAAATCAGCATTTCTTTGGGTGAATGAAGCCTGGGACTTACTATTCCACCATCTTGTTGATGTCACTCCCCTGATAATATCTTATAATTATTTCTATTGTTGCCCTCAACTTCTATGTTATAATTATTTATTTAATTACTTATATTCCCATTGTTTTAAATTATGATCATCTCGATCTGCATGTCATATTCATTTTTGAGTTACTAGTGTCCTGCACACTGGAGAGTATGTGGAAGATACTCAGTGTTTGTTGATTGAATGACCAAATTAATAAGCTAATGAATAAGTGAAGACTTGAGTTTTCCACTTAATTACTGTTTGACCTCAGTCAAGGCATTTCACCTATCTGACCATGAGTTTCCTCATCACACTGTGGAGATAAAATTTATCCACATTTATTTATTCTCAGAAGTTTTATAAATCCAAAATACTATTAAGATATACTACTGCTTTTTGAAAATTGTCTGGTACTATAGATACATAACTATTATTATTTCCATTGTCATAATTATAATCTTATTATCATCATTACCATTACCATCACTTTATATCAAGCAAGAATCTATTTCTATCCCTTCAAATCTACCTCTTTGATAATAATGTCCAAGTTTACCTGATTAATGCAGATTTTTTTTTATTTTCTAAACTTCAATCAGTTGTTATGTGAAAAATGCTTATTAAGATTTCTGAAAAATATAAATTTATTGAAATATAATGATGGCCTTTATGTCATTGCAGAAACTCTACATGGCTTTAATGCAATACTACAGTTAGAAGATTTTATAAATAGTGAGTGATTAACATAAAAATAAAACATTTCTGTAATCTTTTATACTGTTCAAAATAGTTTCACACAAATTTATACAATTTAATAATCATAAGTAACCTGTGCTAGGGTTAAGATATATTACTACTCCAACGTAAGTGATGAGGAAGCTGAATATGTGAAAGGGTAAGCAATTTGTCCACAGTTAATCAGTAACAGAAGTGATAACAAAACTCAGATTTACAATCCCCTAATTTAGTATTATTTTATTATGTGATACCTATGCATCGAGATTCCAACTTTGCCACTACTTTTGCTATTACCATTTATAACAGTAAAATTTCATCTTGAAAAAATAATAGGAGAAGCAGAATGTAGAAAAAATCAAAGGCACTTGGTATCGTTCAACTTATCCACCAGCTGTTCTTGCTTCTAATGTATAAAATGGTGTTAACTGGATCCCCAAATAACAAGGCTTTAAAGACAAATCGGAATTGCTCATTCTTTTCCTTAGCCAGTTTTTATTACTTGGCCAATGAACTAATTATTGAAGGGAACTTAGTTATATTTTTCCCAGTTCACTTTTAGACAATAATCAAAGAAGCAGGAAGAAACATGATAGTGTCTAGGGACAGTTATTGTAACTATTTTGCTGGCAGCTTAAAAGACATACAAAAAAGGCAAAGTGGTAGAAAATGGGTATTACTTTCCACAGGCAGAACATTGCTCAACTTATATGGCCAAAGAGCAAACTCATTTATGTGGAATCATTGTCTCCAGCAAGATCATTAAAGAAAATAACTTCTAGACCAGATGGAAATGTTAGAGAGTCAGACCTAAATTAGGGGAAACCATTGGCTACATGTGAATCCCAAGCTACATGAAAGAGCCTAATCTGATTAAGTGTTTTGAAAATTGCTTTTGCAGTGAAATTTAGAACACACACAGAGACTGATCGCTTTGATTTGATACTGAGAGTTTGTCTCTAAGGGTTGACTCAAGAGTTATATTAGACCACCCAACTTAACCAGCTCTCTCTTTCCATTTAAAGAATAATAACTACCTTTGTTGAGCTATTTTCATGTTCTAGAATGTGTTGGGTGCTTTGTATATGTTACATCAAATCCTGAGTTTGATATGAGGAGGCACTGAGTACTATGACTAATAATAACAATTCTGATAATAAAAATAATTGTTAGAATACTTGTTGTAAACTTATTAAGTGGCAGCCATCAGTTTTTAACCTTCAAAACAGCTCTTTGTTGTAGGTGCTGTTATTTGTATCCGTACTTAACAGGTAAGGAAACAAGCCAAAGATATTAAGCAACTTGTCCAAGGTTATATTTGTTAAGGACGCAGAATTTGAACCCAAGCAATCTAATTCTAAAGCCTGCACTACCAATCATGATGCTAGACTGACAAAAACTGAGGAGTATAGACTATCTTACCACAAAATAGAAACTTGATAATAACTTGTATAAATAAGTTAAATAAAAATCCTTAAATTTGCTCAGGAAAACATGGAGGGAGGAAGGAAAAAAGGAAGGAAGGATGGAAAGAAGGAATGAAGAGAAAAGTTGCCAAAAGTTACTCTGTGTCTCTGACCACAAACTGACATCAGATTTTCTCTAATAGATAACATGTCAGATCTAGGTCTGGTCACATTGATGAGTCTATGAACATTCTAAATGTTGAACTTAAAGATGGCCTTTATACAGTGGACATCCACAAGGAATAAAATAATCTAGGCTAACATTTCATAGAGTGCCATGCATACAGAAAGGGTTAGGTGAGTCCTGGAATGCAAGTTACATCTTCACAGCTGAAAAACATAAAAACATAGACACATATGTACCTCTCTGTATTTTTTTCTTTTTTATCCTAAAGTTTTTGGTAAATCAATTTTTTTTTTGTATTTTATTTAGAAATAATGTGAAACTTACAGAAAAGTTGCAAGAATAACAACAGTGCAAACAACACCTAATAACTTTTTCTTAATCTGTTAACAGTTTACTCAATTTGCTTTATCATTTGTGCTTCAATGTGTATTTCCTAAGAGCTGAGATAATCTCTTATACAACCAGAAACAATCCAAAATATATGAAATATGATAACACTTTTGACTAAAGAGATACGCATGATGAGTGATATTAAATACTCATCCTTTTATGCTATTTTGTTATGGAAGTTGCTTAATAAACCAAATACATTGTGGAGCAGAAACACATTCTCAGGCTTTTATCAAGCAACAGACTGGGCCAGGAGACATGAAGCCTGAAATCTAATGTGTTATATAAAATGAATAAGTTGTCAGTCTGACTCCTCCAGGAATCAGACACCATGACATGATTAAACATGTAATCACATGTTTTAGGGGAAAGGATTGTGTGACTGGAAGTGTGAGGGAGCTGGAGAAGAGTCAGAGAGTCATCAGACTGAGATACAAGTCTGAGTTTGAGTGAGGGAGAGTGGGAGTAAAATTTAAGTAAAAGTAAAAGACTCCTATGCAGGCTGAGTTAGGTTCTGCAAAGCCTTTGGGGAGTTCTTGAGCCAAAGTCCTCATCAGATAGATCAGATATTTCCCAGAAATAGATCTGCCTTAGTAGCTCCACTTTACTCAGCCTCTGGCTG
This sequence comes from Trachypithecus francoisi, assembly GCF_009764315.1. Lineage (NCBI taxonomy): Eukaryota > Metazoa > Chordata > Mammalia > Primates > Cercopithecidae > Trachypithecus > Trachypithecus francoisi. Next base: position 70,649,763 of record NW_022681473.1, on the reverse strand, counting down.
AGAACAGCTGAATGGGAGGCATATTCTCAGTACAAACAGAAATTCCAAAGCCAGTAGTAGGACCTGAAGTCTGTCATGCTTCTTCCTCCTTATAGCAGAAAGTCTTCTTGGCCCATTCTAATTATTGCCTTGACTTTTCTGAATATGTTTCTGCTATCAAACAAGTTTAATCACACTGCCCTTCCTCTTCATAGATATATTTGAGAAATAAAATTATATGGATAAAAGCACTTTGTAAAAGTCAAGATTCTATACCAATCTAGAATTGTTGTTCTTATTGTTATGAGAAGTATCCCAAAAGCTCAGTTGATGTAAGGCACTGGGAAAACAGCAATTTCCACAATGCAGTATCTGCACTTGGCCACTGCTTGCCCAGAAGATTAACCTGAAGACCTTTTATTGAACCTATCTCTGACTTCTTCTTGACTCTCTCTTTCAAGGTGGTTTGCCCTAGAATGCAAGTCTTGAGAAAGAAAATACTCCATCAAAGAGCAATAATGATAGGACAGAAATAATTATGCTTAGGAAGGGCCTGCAAAAATCTATGGTTGTCTTCGTAAGTATCTTATGATCTCATTTAAAAACTTTCAAAGCAAATTATTAATAGGTGAGAATCTTTCTGTGCCTCACAGAAGGAGTTTTGTTTGTTTGCTTATTTGCTTAATTGAGGTTGAAATATAAGCAGTAACACTATATTCTTAGAGGTGCTGTGATAAAATGAGAGAAAGCACAGTTGTTGTTGCTCAGAATTCATGAATCCTGGATAGATTGTTTAAACTAAGCTTTTATTTTCTCATATCTAAAATGAAATAAATAATATATACACATTCTATAACTTATTTAAGCAATAGATATAGGCAAATTGTCTAACAGTTTCTGAACAAATAATAAATACAATAAATTGTGGTCACCATTATTCAATAAAGAAATGTCTGTTAAGTACCTGCTATGGATTGGTTGCTGTGCTAGATGTTGAGCATACAATAGTAAATAGTAGAAGAAACTGTCCTTGCTTTCAAGAAATCCACAATCTAATGAGGAATACAGACAAATAGGCTATTTCTATAGAATGTGAAAAAGGCTTTGATGGAGTAAGAACAGGGCACTATGGGAATATATAGATGGGACACTAATACAACATTAGAAAATCAAGGAAGTCATAGTGAGGAAAGACATTTAAGAAAGAGCTAAGCCTAAGTAGAACTCAGTCAACCAAAAGAGAAAGATAAGAACAGAGGAGAGTTCTTAGCAGAAGAATCTGCATGTGCAAAGGCTTGGAGGCAAGAGCAGGCATAGTATGTTCAAGAAACCTGAAGAAAATCCTGTTGAAGATTGGAGGTGGGAGAGCAGTGGAGAAAGAACTGTGTGAGGTGAAAACCTTTGAAATCGAAGTCAAGGGATTTTTATCACTAGCCCATATCCATATCCAGATACTGACACATAGCAGAGACTAAGAAATTGTTGAAGTAAAGGTATTATTTTTATCATGCTATTGTATTCTTGAGATTCCCATTACCTTTATTCCAATGGCTTCTTTGCAAAGTGTATGTTACACAGAAACAGTTCTTCCTGAAAGAGAATATTACATATAACATTTTCCAAAGTGGTATAAATGTTACAAGATCTTCAAAGGTAGAATTATAATTTGAGTTTAGTATTTACTTCTAACAAATTGAATGACTTTTCTAAATTAGCAAGTTCTAGTTTTCTCATGGGACTGTCAATTTCAGTTTCTTGTTAATTAAGAAAGTCTAGGAAATAATTTCAAGATACTGTTTAGTTGGACCAACTCAAATGTACATGATCAGAGGTTAGAGCACACAGACACACACATGAAATCTTTCCAAAGCGGTTGTTTGAAGAGGTCCAGAAAGATGCACAAGCTACAACTTAGATCAAAGAAAAATTAGGGGTAATCTCCAAGTTGAGCTGAATTCTCCATAGGTACTTGTGGTAATTTGCATGTTTGAGGTTTGAGGAGACATGAATAATCAAGTGAGATGAAAATTGTGAAGTCTAAAAATGTTTACTGACAGAGCTTATTTCACTTTTCTCATGCCAGAGAGATGAAAAGATTTCCTCTGATTTTCTTTAAACACTTGATCAACTTCAAAAAAGGACAGATGGATAATCCCCATGGACAAGAGGAATTACTGACTCACCAGAAATACATAGACATGGGGACAGCAGTGTGGTTCTGAGTGCTAGCTATGTGACTGGTTGTTGTATCTGGCTATCAATGTCCATTTGTAAATTTGCCTGTTGGTCTTTTATATTAATTGCTACCCTATGTTCCATCATCTCTGAGCCACATCTGTTCTAATGAAGGGACTGTGTAGAGGACTAACTAAGACTTGTGCATCAAATGAGTATTTTAAAGACTAGTCAATTACTTGTATGTTGAGCCATTTTTTTAAGCACATGTTTTCAATCAGGTAAACAGAGCCAGGTCCAACCATCGTGGCTTATAGTGAAAGTGTCAGTTTTTACAGTATAAGCAATGCACAACAATGAAATGACGGCACCACATAGAAAGAAAAGCACGGGCAGCCAATATGATGCAACTCAGCTGTTGAAAAAGTTCATTCCCTACTAGAAATATGCCCTGATCAGGACTCATTCTGACAGGATTATGCTTGCGAGGCAGACAGACACATCTGAGCATAGACCTCAGCTTTGCCACTTCTCATTTATGTGGCCTTGTGCGAGCTATTTACCTAATATTTTAAGCTATGGTGGCCTCACCTTTGAAATGTAAAGAATGATAGCTAATTTCAGATTTATTTGAGAGTTCAATAATAAATGTAAAATGCCTAGTATGCTGGTCATTTATTATATAGTACTATAATTTATTATTGTTACTATGATTATTATAATTATTAATACTAATATTAGTTATCAAAACATCATTTGATATATTTTAGTCATTTAGCTGATATTTGAACTCTCTAAGTTCAGTTAGTTTGCCATAAAATTATCTAAATGCATAACCCAATCCATAATGTAAACAGTTGCAATTTATTGGTAGAAAACTTACACACAGAGACACACATAAACACACACACATATTTCTACAGCATAACAATCAGGTAAGGTGGATACATAAACTACAGCATAATAAAATTTTGAAATGTGAACAAAGGTAAGAAATCAAACAAAGGTAGAAAAACACAGATAATAGAATAATTACCTTTCCCTTGTGTAATAAAAAAGATACTCAAGCTATAGAGACATTAAAGCTGAAGGTGTGTATTGGTGGCTTCTTAATTGTATATAGTTCAAGAAATAATTCCTTTTTTTCTGGTGTAATTTTAAACACAGTTATCTACACATAAAAAATCTGATAGTTGAGTTATTAATTAGATAAGGTCTTTCTTGAATGGTGTAAAATAAATCAAGTGAACAAACACAAATTTAGATTATTTTCCTCCTGGATTTTCTCCTTTGAGAATCCACATTAAGTAGATATTTGAAAAGAGTGGATTTGAGAAGACTGTTCATTTACTTTTTCTCATTTGCTAAACTAGGTCTAAATTTTCTTTATCAATTTACTTCATGTATCTTCAAAACACATGTAGTCATTAACTAGGGGTTTTAAAAAGAGTATAATAATATGGACAAAGGATTATCTAACAGTAATATTTTATAGTAAAGTAATCAAATTAAATACTTAGGAATCTGAAAACTTCTCATGGCAGGGCTGCTACATTGAAAATGTGTAGTTTATTTCTCATTGCACAAGGGCATTTTTCCTAAATTATAATGTTAATTTAGCACTGTAATATAGTTATTCTATGCTATAAATATATTATTAGTTTAACCAATTTAATTTCTTTTCTTAACTTTGTATCCTAGGATGTATTTAACTTTAATGGAAAACTCTTCCCATGGAATAAGGAGAATAAGGCAAAAATACCCTAGGTAAATGAGAAACATTGAATACTAATTTTCTGTAAAGACTACCAATGCAACTTAAACGTTTGTGGAATTTCTGCTAAGTCAGTAATAAAGTGCATTGTCATTATACTTTGTAACCAGAAAGACTCAATAAAGCTTGCTGAATCCAGTTATCTAAACTGAGTCATATTGGCAAGTATTTATTGAATGCCTAATTTGTGAAAATCAATGTTCTGAAGCTATGAAGGAAGCAAATATAGAAGAGAGGGCATTTCTCTCCTTCCAGATGTTTTAAATTTAGATAAAAGGGAATGTCTTCTCTCTAAGCATTGGTAAAAAACAAACAGAGAACAATATACAATCTACTGTTAAAATTGTATGGTAGCGGTGATAATGTAGAGTGCTATGGGTAGCACTGACTTCAGAGAGGAGCACTTTAGAGATGATGTTACATATAAGTGTGTGTGTTTAAGAGAGATGAACCCTCCAGACAGTGGCACAATGGGAACACTGGCAAGAAGCCAAGCAGTAACACATCTGCACTAATATTGTATGGGAACTTTACTACAGAGCACAAGTTTTGTTCTAGGGAGTGTTGCATAAAGCTTAACTTATTAATTCAGTCACTAATTGTCTACTTTTAAACTTCACCAATGAAGGCTATGTTTGGATGAGAAAATTAACATCAGTTAGCCCACAAAGTTTACAGCCTCTTGAGATCTGGGTGTGTAGAAATATCCTCTTTATTTTTTTCTTCCCCACAGTCTTAAACATATTACGGTCTCATAATAAGCCTTCAACAGAAATGCATTGAACAAAATTGAAATGGCCCTGCTTACTTACAGGTTGTCTACAAAGTCAAGTGTGTAAAATTTTATTAAGTTAAATAGTTCATTTGTCTCAAAAGGTCTGCTTATATCCAGAAGTCTTTGGTAGGTTTTGTCTATTGGTTTTATATTTTATTGAAAGCATTTAACTATATTTCAGCAAGGTAAACATAAAAGAAGGTTAAAAGGAGTAGTTTTCTAGATGGCTAGGTAGCTAGTATTTGACAGTATAAATTGAATCTGTCCCTTATCTTATAAAGGCAGAAGACACAGAAGTGAAGAAAATTGGACTTCTAAAATGATAAAATATTCAATAACTCTACTGGGATGAAAATCTTGTTTTTCATAACTTGATTTCTAACCAAATTTATGTTACATGAAAAAAAACTGCATAGAAAACACTTCAGTCTCCCATTTCATTTGGAAACATATTAATAATAACAAAAACAATGGCAGCACAACTGCAACCATTATTTGGGTTTCTGCAATGTGTCCATTTTCTTCTAAGTGTTTTGCATGTTACCTTGTTAATCTTTACAAAGATCCTATTTTGTAGACAATGAAAGTGAGGCCAAGAAAGGTCAACAAATGCCAGAGGTTCTCAGCAAGTATGGAGCAGTGTCTTTTTCAAATCCAGGGTCTGCTGGATCCCCAAACTCATGCTTATTCCCAAGAAATATTTCTCAACATTTAATTATCATCTTAATGAGTTATACTGTAGCTAGATATCACCTGAACTGTTTTTTGTAATTGTGATAAAGTGTACATAACATAGAATTTACTATTTTAACCTTTTGAAAGTATTCAATTCAATGGCATTAAGTGCATTCACATTGTTGTGCAACCATCGTCATCCATCTTCTGGACTTTTTCATCAACCTAAACTGAAACTGCAAATCCGATAAACAGTAACTCCCAAGTACCTGCACTCGCCAGGCTCTAGTAACCACTATTTTACTTTTTGTCTCTATTAATTAGACTATTCTTCGTACCTCATATAAGCAGCATCATACTATACAATTTGTTCTTTTGTGTCTGGCTTATTTCAAGTTTCATTTATATGGTAGCATGTATCAGAATTTCATTCCTTTTAAAGGCTGAATACTATTTTGTTGTTAGGTATATGCCACATTTTGTTTATCCATTCATCCATCAATAGATGTCTGGGTAATTGCTACCTTTGGCTAATATAAATGTTGCTCTATGAACACGATTGTACATATATCTGTTTAAATCCCCGATTTCAATGTTTTGGGGTGTATTCCAAAAAGTGGAATTTCTGGATCATATCGTAAACCAAACTATTATTTGCTTAAAATATTTCTAAAAGTCACCTCATATAAATTAAATAAGTAATTTTAAAGGACACTTTATTATCATTGATATAATCAGAGTAGCCTTGGTTATACTGCAGTAATAAATAATTCCAGGCTGGGCATGGTGGCTCACACCTGTGTGCTTTGGGAGGTCAAGGTGGGAGGATTGCTTTAGGCCAGAAGTTCGAGACCAGCCTGGGTAACATAGCAAGACACCACGTTTATAAAAAAATTTAAAGTTAGCTGGGTATGATGACACATATCTGTAGTCCCATCTATTTGGGAGGCTGAGGCAGGAGGATTGCATGAGCTCAGGAGTTTGAGGCTACAGTAAGCTATGATGTAGACCCTGCTGTTTAAACAAAATGTCTCAAATAAAATTGTATATATTGTGCTTATTCCTGATATCCCAGGGGAACCAGTGAGAGGAGGGGGAATTCTACTCTATGAAGTCAGTCAAGGATCCAGGCTGACAGAGACTCCAATATTCTTAGCAACAGAAAGAACAGGAGAACTTCTCAGTTGTTATAGCAAAAAAAAGATATTTCTGAAATGTCTCATGAAGGCAATTACTGGCTTTATCCTAAGAATGACTCACATAATGTCTCAGCTCCTTGGTGAGAAGTAGTCACATAGTTCTGACAAATTAAAAGATTGGTGGGCTAGGAAGTGGGGGATAAAGACGTCTAAAAGAAGAGGAGAAAAGCATAAGGAGTGGGTATTATAAGTCTCAAACACAATGTGAAGCCAACATTACTTTCTTTACAGGTTATAACAAAAACAAAATCATATATAGCTGTTACAATATTTTTTTCTATCTAAATTCATTTAAATTATCACTAGAGGTTTAAATGGTGCCTTAGACAAATGAAATCCAGTCATTAAGGATAGTCTTTTATTGGTTACCTCCAAATAAAACAAACTATTCTAACAAGTAAAAATAAAAGAAGAGAATTTGGATGAAGAGGGAATGTTGTTGAGAAGAAGAAAATAGTTCATTTGCTTATAAACTTACACAAATATTTTTTGGCTGTTAAGTACTACTCTAGGTGCTGAGGATACAATAGAAAGAAACGATCCGTCCCTTCGAAGAACTTGACTGCTTAGCAAGAAACACAGACATTATAATGAAAAATAGGCCAGCCGCAGTGGCTCATGCCTGTAATCCCAGCACTTTGGGAGGCCAAGACTCATGGATCACCTGAGGTCAGGAGTTCAAGATGGGCCTGGCCAACATGGCAAAACCTCATCTCTACTAAAAATACAAAAATTAGTTGGTTATGGTGGTGTGTACCTGTAATCCCAGCTACTCAGGTGGCTGAGTAGCTGAGGCAGGAGGCAGAGGCAGGAGAATTACTTGAACTCAGGCAGCAGAGGTAGCAGTGAGACGAGATCGTGTCACTGCAATCCAGCCTGAGTGACAAAGCAAGACTCCATCTCCAATAAATAAATAAATAAATAAATAAATAAAATGAAAAATAGTAGATGCAGTGATTATTATACAGGAGGTTTGGTGCATATAATCAAATATACCTAAAGTAGCAGGGGTAGGGTTCAAGAAAGTTTTTGCTGTGAACATAAAATTTAAATAATGTAGATGTGTTGGAGTCAAGAAGATTGTTGGGGGATGATTATTTCAGGCAAAGGAAATATCATGTCAAAATTCCTGAGAGTGGGAAACAGCAATGCAAATTTAAAAATAGTAAAGAAAGCCAGCATTTCTGGAATATAGAGAACAAGAAAAAGTGTAAATCATGAGACAGAGATGTCACTGTATAATGTGCTCTTAGAAGAAATGATTCCTATTATGTAAGGGTGAGATGTCTTGCCTCCATATTGTACGTAATTAAATGAAATCCACGAGAGTGTAAATAAGAACCCCACTGAACAAATCTCAGCCTGCATCTGAACCCAGTTTTTATAATTCCACTGGCTGTACTCCCTACAACTCCACAGTCATCATCTAAATTGAATATCATAGCAGGGTTTCTTTCCTTTTGAGAACTGTTGTAGGAAAGTAGAACCTAGGTTATAGGAATAAGCAGTTGCTAAAGGTTGGGGAAAAAAACCTGCAAAAGATTTCGTTAAAAAGCATGAATTATAACACGGCTAATGAACTATAATGATTTAAAGTTATTCATTCTTGGTAACTGTGAGAAACACAAAACAATAAGACATTTTGTCATTTTCAGTTGGCTGGTTTTGTTGTTGGTAGTGATGCTTTTGCCTTTTGACCTCTTAAACACAGAAATTTTAAAGGGAGATATTTAGAGAGATTTTTAAAGATTGGAAGAATTTTAAAGATTGACATTTAGGGAGAATATCAATTCACATAGCTTTTTTGGATTGTAATTGCTATCAAGAACCATATAGTATATTTCAATCTCACTTTTTCACCAAGTGATTGTTCCCAGAAATTTAATCCAAAAAATCAGATACATACATAAAAATTTAAATGATGTGTATCTAAATCTCTATCTAATCTATAGTCAAATATTGCTGATAGTGCCAAATTAGAATAACCAAATGCTTTTTGTTCACAGATTTATGAAATTGTGAATAGACATTACAAAACATAATATAAAAGAAAATCAAGTGTAAATAATAATTGTTAAAAATTGTTAATTTGTGAAAAAACCCTTAAAATAATACACAGGGTGTAAGGTCAACTATATGAATGGGTTTGTATGTAGAGTTAAATTCAAAGACCATATACCAAAATGTTAACATTTGTTGTTACTGTAGGAATTTTGACTTGCTTCCTTAGACTTTTCCCCTTAATTTTCTACAAGTATTAGGTTGGTGTGAAAATAATTGCAGTATTTGCCACTGAAAGTAATGGCCATTTCAAATGCCATTGAAAGTAATGGCAAAAACCACAGTTATTTTCTCACCAACCTAATGGCATTAATTACTTTTACCAAACTGTACTTGGTTAGAAACCATGCTTATTACAGAGGGCTAGATAGAAAATGATAAAGCAATTGCATGGCATATAGTATTAAAAATGTTTTAAAGAAATGTTGATATTCTGGAATAAATTCAGAGGACTATAAGCCTTTTAAAACAATTTCCATGCTGTTTATATATGCATATGCTACTATGTATAAATGTGCCAAACTCCATTCCTTTCCTTCATGAGTCTTTTCCTTTTTTACTCTACTCCTTCTAATAGGATCTGTTTATGGCTCCATCTTAGCCTGTTTCCATTGTCACCTGGACTATGATTCAATGACACTACCTCCCAATAGACAGTGTGGTGGGAAAAAAAAAAAAAAATCCTGAAGTGAGAAAGCCCGCCAAATTATTTTTTCTGCTAATTGGGACTCCAGTTTGTTTCCAATGAGTTGAATATTGAGGCTGTGAGAAGCCAGAGCTATGGTGGATGTACATATGCCAATGGGGAGAAAGCGTCTGCAGAAGGAGAGAATGGATGAAGTGATAGGAGAGAAACAGATGATGAGCAGCAGGAGAAATCTGAGTTCCTGCTTTACAGTTCCTGATTCTAGGCTTCATGAATCCTAGCCCATGAAATATCTTTATGCTCCCAATTCTGTATCCTATATCCAGTTCTCCTTTTGGATTAAACCACTTTGAGTGTACTCAAAAGATTCCAGTCTAAGATAACACATAATGGTCACTAAATAATCTCTATTTTATTTACATATGACTTAAATTTGGCCTCAGAATTACAGAGAAAGATTTAACCTGAGAGTGCAGAGGATACTTTAGGAAGCTTCTAGGTAAATTTCCTCTGTAAGACATTATAATAGCATGACTAATTTTTATTCATCTTGTTTTTGCTTACCTCCAACAAAGAGGAGCTATCTCATATGATGGCTTTTTATATTTTAGTTTTTATTTTCCTTGATCTTTTTATCAGTTCTTCAACAAATGAATATATTTGCAGCATTCCCTTTAAGTCTTTTGTCTTCTAGGATGACATTGGCTAATTAGCCAGTAATTTCAGATCTGATTTTTATTTTTTATCTAACCCTCAATTTTCTTGCATATTCACCCACAGTTAGGCATTGCCCACTTTAAGATGTGTTTACCTTCACAACTTAGGATTTGTGTTATTGTTGTTGTTAAATAATACACATGCAATCATGAATTATTTTTAATCGGGTGACCAGGCCATGATATGCTACATAATGTATTATTAAGAGAACACAAACTTTAGAACCACATGGGATCACTTAGTTTACAAGCGATGTGATCATAAGTAAGCTCCCTAACTGCTCTGAACTTTAGCTCCAATATTAGTAAAATAATTAGAGTCTCTAATTAGCAGGACTGTTACCACTCTATTTTGGTTGGAGGATCAAGGCTATCTAATAACAGAAAGCAAATGACAATTTGAAAGTCAATAAATAGGCTGAAGAATACTGTCTCTTAAATATCTCTTTAAAACAAAATCTCTTATATCAACATATTATACAAAACACAAAATCATTAATAATTTTAGATGGTGATTTATGTACTTGTAATATTATTAAATGTTCTAAAACATGTTTCTTCCTGAGTCATTACCATGTACTATGCATAGTATTAGGTAGATGTAACAGATTTCACTTTTACAGTTGAGAAAATTAAGATTCAGAAAGGTTAAATAATTTGCCCAAGGTTACACAGAGAGTGAATTCTATGAAATACTTGGCTCAAGGCAAATTCAAGTTTTGTTTTCTTGAAATCTGTGAATTTTTTGATCATATATTTTCAATATTAGTTGAATTCAGGGATGTAGAACCTATGGATGCTGGGTGCCAAATATATAAGGAGGATGTGGTGTGGTGTGCATAGGTTATTTAAGGGACTTGAGCATCCACAGATACCAAAATGACCAATACCAATTGGTCCTGGAAAAATCCTTGGGGATACTGAGGGATGACTGTACTTGACACACTAAATGTGGGTAAAAGAATAGATAAATTGGCCAGACTCGGTGGCTCATGCCTGTAATCCCAGCACTTTGGGAAGCCAAGGTGGGCAGATCATGAGGTCAGGAGTTCAAGACCAGCCTGACCAAAAAGGTGAAATCCTGTCTCTACTAAAAATACAAAACGCATTAGCCGGACGAGGTGGGGTCTTGGTAGCACATGCCTGTGAATTCCAGCTACTCAGGAGGCTAAGGCAGGAGAATCGCTTGGACCTGGGAGGTGGAGGTTGCAGTGAGCAGAGATTGTGCCACTGCACTCCAGCCTGGGCAACAGAGGGAGACTCCTTCTCAAAAAAATAAAAAATAAAAATAAAAATAAAAAAAATGGATAAATTGACAATAATTGTACATATTTATAGGGTACACAGTGATGTTTTGGTACATACAATGTTTAGCAAGCAAATCAGAGCAAATAGCGTATGAATAATCTCGAACATTTGTTTCTTCATGTTGGGAACATTCAATATCCTCTTCTGGAACTATTTAAAAATATATCTTTTTGTTAACTGTAGCAATCCTACAGTGCTGTAGAACACTAGAGCGTATTCCTTCTATCTAGCTTTAACTTTGTATCCTTTAACAAACTTCTTTCTATCCTCCCTTGGCCCCCCACTTCTCATCCTCTAGTAACCTCTGTTCCACTAACTTCTGTGAGATCGAATATTTTAGCTTATGCATATGAGTGAGAACATTCATATGCATAACCTACTGTCCTCCAGGTTCACCTATATTGCCGTGAATGACAGAATTTCATTCTGTTTCGTGGCAGAATAGTATTCCATTGTTTATATATACCACATTGTCTTTATTCATTCATCTATTGATTAACATATAGGCTGAGTCCATACCTTGACTATCGTGGAGCGCTGCGATAAACACGGATATGCAGATGTCTTTTTGATATACTGGTTTCCTTTCCTTTGAAAAAATACCCAGTAGTGGGTTTGCTGGATCATATGGTAGTTCTATTTGTAGTTTTGTGAGGAACCTCCACACTGTTCTCCATAGTGGCTCTACTAGTTATGTTAGCATCAATGGTATATGAGTTCCCTTTTCTCCTCATCCTCTCCAGCATTTATTATTTTTTACATTTCTGATGATAGTCGTCTTAACTGGTGTAAAATGATATCTCATTATGGTGTTGATTTGCATTTTAATATTCACTGAAACAACTTGTACGTTTTAAAGAAGGCATCAAATATTCACAATCCATTTCCTAAAACAATGATCAATTCAGATCATTCAACACAACTTACCATGTGCTGCTGACATGCCAGGCACTTTGGAATTGAAAGGCATTTGATAAATTGCTACTGTAATGCAGTTATGAAACCAGTGTTCTACTAGGTGGATACTGGGGACTGTATGTTCCCTCTGCGACCTTGACAGAGAGCGTGCTAATATTCTGTCTTATAAATGACAGAACTGAAATACAAAGAGGTAAGATTAGTGGCTTAAATTTTCACATGAAAGGAAAAGGTAGAGTGAGAACCCTGACCTCTTTAACCCTTTCAGCACATTAATTTCACAAAAAAGCATATTCTAATATCCCCCAAGTTTGATCAGAGTTTACAGAGCCACAGAAGAGAACACTGTCAAATGGAATGTCTGCTCATCACAGTGAGCTACTGGACTGGCTGAGGACACATGATGAGGAGTTAAGGAACATCTGGTTTTGTTTTGGGATTTGTTTCCCTGAGTTCTGCTATTTGTATTCATGATATCATATTAAGGAACGGTAGATCCCTACAGGAGAAACTGTTTTCTTTGGGTTTTGATTTTGAATGATATTTGTTTCTATAACAAATGTAATATTGATACCCTCACCCTAGCCCCAGATATTCTGAATTAATTGCAACTATTACATAATCCAGGGATAGGCATTTGTTGAAGCTTCTGAGGTAACTTAAATTTGGAGCTAGACTTGAAAATTCCAGATTTGTAAGTATGAAGGGAAAAAAAGGGAGGCTAGAAGAAGGAAGAAGGAGGGAAAGGAGAAAAGAAAAGACAAAAGGAGGCAGAAAGGGGTGTTGTGAGAAAGAAAGAGGGGGAAACAAGGGAAGGGAAAGGGAAGGAAGGGAGCAGAGGGGAGAGGAGGAAAGATAGAGAAGAGGAAGGAGGAGGGAGGGAAAGAAGGAAACAAAAGGTGGGAGGTGGGAGGAGAAAAAGGGAGGAAGAAAAAGAAGTGAGGAAAGAAAAACGAATGGAAAAGAATGGAGAATAGATAATTCTATGTGAGAAGCTGAGAAAATGGCATGATTAGAAGGATCACAAGTAAGTGGGAACAAAATACTTAAGAAGGAAGATGTTTAATCTAAACAAAAGTAATTCATACTGAACACTCTGAATATATATATATATATATATATCTCCCTTCATCCTTAGGACATCTTTTTTATGTGAAATCCCCATACGTATACCATTGCTATTTAAAGTTCTGTTTTTCTGAGTCTGGCATCTATTCTCTAAGCAAATATTCATATTCTTAGTACATGTACTTGGACGGCTTAATACTACTAAGGAAAATAGCATGTAGGGCAAGTTCATCACCATAAATGCATCAAGGGTGCGACCAACCAGCCCTCATCACTGCCCTGCAGTCTTACTTTGTTACCATGGTCTACTTCCTCTTGCATTTCTTGCAGTGACTACGTCAAACTTCCTCTTGGCCTACAGATTTCTGAGTCTTCCCCCACCAATTAATCCCTCCTCTTACACCAAACAAATGACTGACTCTTGCATCCCAATTTCACAAACAAGCAAACAAACAATAAAAGTCATCAGGCTCTTTCATCTTTGATTTTCATGACCACTGTGTCCATTTATTCTCCTTATTTCTGCCAGTTTAATGACCTGCGCTCTTTCTCAATATCCCAAATAGCTTTACATTGTTGTCCTGTATCCTGATCCTTCTTGCTGTCTCTTGACCCTAGCAAACATTGATTACTAGTGCTGATTAATCTCTCCTGTGTCTTCAGCCTCTTTCTACTCTATTCTTCCCAATAGCCCTAGAGCATGCCCAACCACTCTTTTCCTTAAACAAAGCAAAACAACTCTTTTTGGCTTCTTTTCTCCTACTAGTTACTGCCTTATTTGCCTTCTCCTCTTATAACCAAGATTATGAGATATGTATGTACCTTAATATTTCCTCTTCCTTTCCTTTCTGCTCTTTTATCTTCCTACTTCAAACTCTCTTCTGCTTCCATCCCTCTATCAAGATAGATCTCCAGGGATCACCATGTTGCTAAATGCAGTAGGCAACTTTTATTATTCATTTTGTTTCTATTACCTGTCAGTCTTAATCTTGATTCCTATTTCTTTCTTAAAACTTTCTTCCCCAACTTTTGGGAGCACCCTTGGTCCTGGGTATCCTCCTCCTCTCTTGTTTCCTGTAATTCTCCAATGACTCATCCTATAATTTGAATATAAACAATGATGAGTATAGGCTCTGTATTAGGCCTATTAAAGCTCAAATCCTGGCTCCAACTCATATTAGTCATAAAAGTCAGCACATGTAACAACTCTGTAAAAATGCTGATAGTACTATTAACTTCATCAAAGTGTTCTTCTAAAAGAAATAACTCATTTAATGGTGTAAGACAGTGCCTGAGACATAGAAAAGGCTCAGTAAATAGTAGTTATTCTTTTCTTATTTCTGTTCTTCAAAGCTTATCATGCCTTTCTTTTCATGCTGTATTTTCTGTCTCAAAATGTTTTATTCATGCCTGAGGTTTTAGGTACTATTTTAATTCTTGAAATGTGTAATTTTACATCTCTAGTATAGACCTCTCTTTTGAGCTCCAGTCTTATTTTAACATTTCTAATTGGATCTCTCAAAGAAACCACAAACTCAGCAGGTCTAAAACAACACTTACATTTTTTTTCCCTAACAAAATAGGTTTTTTCCCCCTAGTTTTCCTTTGAATGGCATTATCATTAGCACAATGGCACAGGTTCAAAACTTAGGAGCCATAGTTTACCTCATATTTCTCATGTGACATGGTACCATGTAGTACAGATCTTAGTTGCTAAATGTCATTAGAATTTATTCTCACTGTTCACACTGCTATCAACTCAGGTTAAGCCTCATCATTGTCTTAACACCTTAAAATTATTCAATCTGTTTCATATACTTCAGTATAGTGACGTCTTCTTTGAAAGAAAAAGGTAAATATAATATAATAATAATGCTTCCTTCCCTATCTCTTTTATTTTTTCCATTACTTTTAGAATAAAAAGCAAAATCCTTAATATGCCACAAAACTTGGATGGATTGCCCAGGTTCCCAGCCTTAGGAACAACTTCATTTCATTTGCTTCCTTGAGCTTCTGTGGTCTTGTCTTTGCCTGTTTTGCCTGTGCTCAACTCCAGGGTCTTGGGCATGCTTCTCTTTTGCCAATAATCACTCTCCTCCTCCAACTGCTGTATACAGTTAATCATTCCTTGTCTTCAGCTCTTAAATCTCACATGTTGTTTCTCATGGAAGAGGACCTCTTCCATGATCCTCAACACTACATCAGATCACAACTATCTACATGTTTCCTACATAGTTTTTATCAAGTTTCTAAGTACATTTTTGATTATCTGACTAGCAGCTATATCTCCTCTTAGACTGTAAGCTCCTAATTTCTTCTCAAAAGCTGCTAAAGTATCTAGAATATAAGATATTCAAACAGTATTTTTGAATACATGAATGATTCCTGCAAGATAAGTTGGCAACCTGAAAGAAATTAGGATCTCATGGAGGAAGCTTAGGGTTGTAGTGTCAGAATATGGGGTCCTTGGATATGTCATGACTTTTAATATACTTTTGTTGACAATAGAGAGGAGCTACAGTACTATACTTTCCTCAGGAACAAACACATCTTTCCCACTCATTTACTCAGTCAACCATTCCACAACTGTTCATTAATCGAATATTGCTTTCCCAAAAGTACACAAAACATTGCAAATATATCTGTGAGCAGAACAAAGTTGACCCTATTTCTCTTAGAGCTTATAATAAAGGCATACAGTCCTAATATCTCAGAGTCACAAGAAAACAATTGTAATAAAGAGTTCCATGAAACACTAATCTTATATCATATTCCAAAAGCAAATGCTCTAAGATGTCTGAGCAATGCTGCATATTATATTTCTCTCATGGAAATTCATTTAAAAAGTTAGCTCATTTAGAGCTCTCAAAATGTCTGCAACAAAGACATTATTTACATTTATGTAACCCAGAATTTTTTTTTTTTGAGACAGGATCTTGCTCTGTTGCTCAGGCTGGAGTACAATAGTGCAATCATGCCTCACTGCAGCCTCAACTTTCTAGGCTCAAGTGATTCTCCCACCTCAGCCTCCCAAGTAGCTGGGACCACAGGCATGTGTCATCATGCCTAGCTAATTTTTTAAATTTTTTTTAGAAATAGGATCTCCCTGTGTTTCCCAGGCTGTTCTGGAACTCCTGGGCTCAAGCTGTCTTCCCACCTTGGGCTGCCAAAGTGTTGGGATTACAGGCCTGAGCCACCATGCATGGCCCAGAACATACATTTCTTAAATGTATGTTTTACCTGTTTGTTTTGTTTTTCTTTTTGCCAAACTCCTTTGATGAGAAGATTATTACTTCACAAGAGAACCCATTTTGTATTTAGACCACCCTTTTCTGTTGAGTCCAAAGCATCTTAGAATGACTGGATTCTGAAGTTTGGAATAATTAAATAGATAATTTTGGCTAATGGTTTATAAGTTTTATTGACTTGCAGAATCCTTTTGTTGTTGTTGAAACAGGGTCTTTCTCTGTCACCCAGGCTGGAGTACAGTGGTGCAGTCACAGCTTGCTGCAGCCCTAGCTTCCTGGGCTCAAGCAATTCCCCTGCCTCAGCCTCCCAAACTGCTGGGATTACAGGCATGAGCCGTCACACTGGACTGACCTGCAGAGTCCTTTTTTGAAAGAAAACTATTTTGAAAATACAAACAAGCACGGTGTTGCTCTGAATGAAGCTGATGGTGAGATTTGAGCCTCATCAGCAAGGCTCCTTAGTGAGCCCCACAAAATACAGTTTGAAAATCAGTGATTTTGTCTGACCCTATCACTTTAAATATCAGAAGATGGAAATATAAAGTGGCAAAGAGCAATCTAAGAGCACACACCTGGTCAAATGAAGAGCAAGAATTAAAACTCAGATCATTCAACTCCAAACCAGTGCTTTTCTCTTTCTAACACACAGCCACCCTACTCAGGTTGTGAGTTGTGTGTCCTGGGGCAAGACAGAATTTTAAGTTTCAGATATTCTACACTTTACTATGTGGCAGCAATACTGAACTCTCGTGTGCTCCCTAAACACACCAAGCTCATTCTCAGCCTTGAGCACTTGCAGGTCTGTTACCTGTCTGCCTGGAGTGCTTCAGCCCAGACCTTTGTGCAGCTGGTCCTTACTTGTCATTTAGGTCTCAGCTCAAAAATGTTGCCTCCTCAGAGATGCCTTTCCTGAGCACAGAGTTTTAATATTCAATATTCTGTACTATAAATAATAAATACCATATTTAAACTTCTTTCTAGCACTTATGGTCAATATCTGATTTTTATTTTGCTAATGTATTGGATTTCCTGGTTATCTTTCACCAGAAGGAACACTCTGTGAGTCTTTCCTATAGATTCCTGAATCCTAGGACCAAAAGAGTACCCAGTGCATATAGAGAGGCACTTGACAAATATTTTTTGTATGAGTGCATAACAGGCAGCACTGTGTGTTGGGCCTGCCTGCTGCCTGCAGTGGTAGTGAGATGCTTGTCAAACAAGCAGAAGTCAAATGAACAGTTACCAAGAGTGCTGGATAAAAGACTCCAGAAGGCTCGGCCAGATCATCTGAGTTCCCCTTTAGCACTGGTTTGTTATGAATCAGAGAGATTGGTATTGTTTCTGTATGCAGAAAATGGTTTTGCTTTCCTCTCTGAAAGTTCAACTCTGATGCAGCCCAGTAGTTAGTATTGCAGCAATTTTTGTCCCATACACAAGATTAAAATATATAAATGTTAGATGTTCCCCTTTTTAAATTACCACAAAACTATGAAACTGTATTTACTCTCATCTAAATTTTGTAAAATTATCTTTACCACCCACATCAATAATTGTAGCTGGGGATACTTTACAAGTGAATTTTCATTTGCTTTCCACCATTCCCAATGCTGTCACATTATTTTAGGATCTGTTGATTGACTCATTTACTTAATACCAATTAGCTTTCTGCCCTATTCCTTCAGTTCCCTCCCCAGGCTTCCTTCTTCACTAATGTCAGATTTTTCCTGTTACAAATGAAGAACTTTCTACTTCTCCTAGTTTCCTGTGGCTACTGCAACAAGTTGCTGTAAACACGGTGGCTAGAAACCGGAAATCCTTAATCAGTTTCACTGGTTTGAATTCAAGGTGTTGCCAGCCTCATACTCTTTTGAAATTTTATGGGCACATATGTTCTGTCTTTCAACTTTTGGTGCTTGCTGGCATTCCTTAACTTGTGGCCTCTTCACTCCAATTTTCAAGGCCAACAGCTTCAAATATTTCTCTGTTCCATTTTCACATCACCTTCTCTGTGTGTGAGTGTGTGTGTGGTGTGTGTCCAGTCTCCCTCTGCTTCCTTTTTATAAGAATTCATGTAATCACATGGAGGGCCCACCTGGATAATCTGGAATAATTTCTCATCTCAATAGCATGACAAGTCTTATGCAATAAGTTAGCCATATATAGGAGTGGGTGATGATGATGAATAATAGAGTCCTTCATCTGGAAGCCTTCAAGATTATGGGGTTCTGTTTGTTATCTTAAGGGGCCTAGATTTCTATCCTTCAAGCACCTTGTTAATCAAGAGTAGAAACTTCCTTTTATATTTTGACCAAAATCTATAAGAAACCCCCATATGAAAAACAATTTAAGGGCATTTTACTTATTCATAGTCATTTTTCAGGTCTCAGTATTTTTCCCCAGTTTTTTTTTTTTTTTTTTGAGGGAAACCTTCCACATCTTATGGGTTATGTATCTATGATATAATCCCATAACTTATAATTCTTCTTCTATCATAATTCTCATCACCTTTTATTATAATTAATTGTTTAATGAGTCTTTCCTGGAGTCCTGAAGTGTATGAATCATGAAGGCTTTCTTTATTGCTTTGTATCTGAGATCCAGTGCAGTACCTGATGCACAATAGGTTTTTAACCAATGTTTGTAGCATAGTTTAATATGGAAGTCAGACAAAAAGAACTCAGAACTCACATTAAGTTCCACAAATACCAATACTCTGACATCCTGCACTGTAATGTTTTAAAATTTAACTTGCTCCTCATCTGATAAAATATACTTGTGCTTCGCATAGTCGTAATTAAGCGTGGCACATCTGATGTACTGGTTTGTAGAAGTTTGTTTATTTTGTTTTGCTTTTAGCAAACATACATAGGATCAAATTTAAAAATAGATCAGGGAAGAACTACATCCTTTTTAATCAAAAACATATTCCCAAAGATTCAGTTTTGTGTCAAGTCATGGAAGGAGAAGCTATATTATGATAGCTTTATCCAAATGATTTTGGTTGGCAGCAAATTTTAATGTATTAATGATCTTCATGTTGGATATTTTATTTGATAAACATATTTAAGTGGATATGTTGTTTTTAATTAAAAGTTTTAACTGACAAAATATGTTTTAAGTTAGTCATTTTCAGTCTTCCTGACTCACTTTTGTGGAACCATAAGGTGCCATAGAACTGTTTGGAAACCACAGCTATAGATAACCCAGAGCAAGTAAAGAATGCTGGCTGTGAAAATATACATGTTATTAACAGAAAAAAGAAAACATGGGTAAATTATTTCATAAACAGATGTCTAGAAAAAAATATTTTTAGCTATGACTAAAAGTTCATATACAATTAAATATATATATTTATATAATCATATATATATGATTACATAAAAATAAGAAACAGCTGGAGGTCATTATCTTCAGCAAATTAATGCAGGAACAGGACACTACTGCATGTTCTTTCTTATAAGCAAGAGCTAAACATTGAGTACACATGGACACAAAGAAGGAAACAGACATGGGGGCCTCCTTGTGGAGGGAAGGTAGGAGGAGGGTGAGAGCTAAAAAACTATATATCTAGTACTATGCTCACCACCTGAGTGGTGAAAACTTGTGTACACCAAACCCCAGTGACACAAAATCTACCCATGTAGTAAACCTGAACATATACTCCCAAACCTAAAATAAAAGTTGAAAAAAGAAAAAAAAAGAAAAGAAAATTATACCATGCTCACTTACTGGGTGATGGGATGAATCGTACCCCAAACCTCCGTGTCACACAATAGTACCATGTTACAAACCTGTGCAAATACCCCATGAATTAAAAATAAAAGTTGAAATTTTAAACAAGAAACAAAATTTTAATATGAAAAATTAAAAACAAATATGACCAATTAGGAATAAATATTCCCAATACACATTGAAGAGAAAAAAATTAATATTCCCAATTTATAAAAGACTTTTAAATACTTTTAAAAAGAGCAAAAATCCTATAGAAAAATTAGCAAAAAGTCTTTAACAGATAATTCCCAAAAAGAGAAATAAAAGTAATCTTTAAACTTTTTAAAAGTTGTTCAGTTTTACTCTTTCTGCATGACAAGAGAAACGCAAATTAATACTACAGCAAGAAACTATTTATCATGTTGTAGATTGCCAAAAATTGAAAAACTTTGTAATACAGTCCATTGCTTAGGCTGTGCGAAAACAGGCACATTCATACTTTGCTGGTGAGAATATAGAATAGTATAACCCCCATAAAGGTTGTACATATACATATGTATTTACCTTTTGACCCAAAACACTGGTTTGTAGGGATTTACACTAAAAATACACCACCGCAAATGTGAAATCGCATATGCACAAATTTATTTATTACATCATTTATATTTGGAAAATATTGGAGGCTGTCAAAATATTTAATCATAGGGTATTGGTTAAATAAACTATGGTATGTATACACAATTGAGTACTAAGTAGTTATTCAAAAGAATGAGAAATATGTCTAAACTAATATGATTTCCAAGATATAAGTGAAAAAAAGTACAAAAAAGCATATATAACATGCTACATATTGCATAAGAAAGACCAAAAAAAAAAAGAAAACATAAATATACCTGACTGTGTGTGCAAAAAGTAACACAAGAATGATAAGCCAGAAAACAATGGGAATTGCTTATTTTTAAGGGATGAGGTAGGCAGAAAATGGGATGAAAGAGATAAGCAGAAAATCATAATTTTTTGTGTCCCTTTTTGTATAGTTTTGACCTTTGAAAATATATTAATGTTCTAGATGTTCAAAACTAAAATTGGTAAGAATTGGAAGGAAATAACATAAAACTGATTTGAAGGGAAACACAGGAAGAAAGAAAGAGAAGGTTTAATCCAAGGTAACATTTTCATAGTATTTGACTATATACCCTCAGTTATGGGCGGTGTGAGTATGAGGAAGAAATGTCAACAAACACCAAACTCTTGAGGAAGTTTGGGATTTTGTTTAGTTTTTTGGTAGTAGTATTGTCAAAGAAAATCTGAAAGCATTTTAGGTGTGTTATAGGATCAAGTCAATGAATTAATATGCTGATATTAATGGGAATAAAGGTTTTTACTGTGATAGACATATAATACAGACATAGAATGATAGGAGGCAAGAAAACTAACAAAACCTTTTTTGGGTGATAGATTGGAATTTGAGGTATCTGTGTGAATTCTTGATTTCTAAAATATGTATTTGTGTGTATGTGTGTATATCTGTTCATTTGTGAATGCACTTGTATGTGTGTATGTATAATTGGATGTGTTTATATACATACACCTGCATATGTTTTCTAGCTCCATTTGCTGACAGGGCCAAGATCCAAAGATACTCTGACAGTAATGAGTAAACCTCACTCCCAAATCTTGGTACTTAACACTATTTCATACTATCATGAAGCAGAGACCTGAGAGAAGAGGCTGACTTCAGGACTAGGCAGGGTAGGTACAAGATGAGCCTGGAATATCTTCTTATGCTAGAAAGTTAGGAAATACTTCAAAAAGTAATAGAAGTATGTCATAAGAACATAGAATTTAGCTTGATAGGACTTACACTGCCCAAACCTGGGACAATTTGAACACCAAAATATTTAAGTACAATATAGAATTATAAACCATTGAAAAAATAGGAATTAATTTGGTCATACTAAATAATACATAAATTAATACATCAATCAATGAAAGAGAGGAGAAGGATTATAATAAAATGCTAAGTGCCCACTGGTTAAGGTGGAAGGAGTATATAAGTTAGAAAATTAATTTTTTGCATTGTCATAGTAAAAACTATATTAGTAAAGAATCATCAATGGATGCTTATCCAGGAAGAAATTTTGATGAGGACATTTGCACGGTCTAGCTCTTTCCACATACACACATAGATACACACATACACCCCTATACACATATGTGTGGACATGTGTGCATGTATTTATAACCATCCACACATATATTTATATGTATACACAGCACTTTCCTGATATTTTATATAGACTGTCACTGTGGTATCATGTCTCTTGCAAATTGTTTTGGCTTTTAAACCAACACAAGCTGGGCTAGATTTCACTATCCAATCCCTCTATTTACAAGCTCCTTATTCTTGAGCAAATTACTTAACCTTTCTGTTTCTTGGTTTCCTCATTTGTTAAGTGAACAGAATAGTCCTTACCTCATAGAAATGTAGTGAATGTTAAAATGAACACTTACAAACACATAAAGCTCTAGAAAGGCCTAGTACAGGTAGATGCTGTTCGAGTGGCTGCTATGACTGCATTTCTATTATTGTGAAGATGTTATTATAATGATGTTCCTTTGGGCCTGGTAACCTAGACCACTTTCTCTTTGGTCTAGATCAGTTTCTCCGAGGTCCGCTCTACGTTGTCTAATGGTCACTTACTCTCATTCTTCATCTATAGCCCCCAGCAAGCATTTGAGCCAGGGTCATCACAGTTTCAACAGCTACCCCTAAAGTTGTTAAGGGCTGGGATTTAAAGACGCTGGACCTAGCCATATTTCTGGGTAGTGAGACTCTCAGAGTAAATGCATCTGAAAAGAAAAAAACAAACAAACAAAAGGAATGTTTAGTTTGTGTACAAAGAGGTAGAACATAATATTAAATTTCCTCAGTCTTATCTGTAATGACTCAGAAGCGACCCTTCCCCACACACTCAGCGCCAAATAAATCAATTCCTGAACTCCAACTTGCTCTTGACAGTCCCTTTAATCTGTGAACCACGAAATGGAAAGAAATCTTGTGTGCACTCCTCTCCCTCCATCTGCTTGTGGCTGTCAGGCAAGCAGTCAGAAGCACTCAGGAACAGAAGCTAATTGGAAGGAACTGGTGTCTTTAGCTCCTTTGGTAATTATCGGAGTCACTCGCCTGGCATGGAAGAGAGCCTCTGGCCTCCACACTGTTTGATAAAGAGAGTCTTCCCCTTCCTCATATAGTCACAGAAGCAAAACAAAGCCAAACAAAACTAGCACTTTCTGTTTGTTTGATAAACCACAGAATTACTTTAAGGTTGAATAGACTAAGCTTTAAGTTCAATTCAATTCAAATACATTTGAAAGCCTTTAAAGGTGTGTCTAATTCACCTCTATGTCCCTGGTGCTCAGCGGATTCCCTATCTCAAAATAAGCACTCAGTAAATGTTGGAAATGTTCATTACTAAAACTATTATTGTCAATACCCATCGAGTTCCTACTATGTATGTGACTTTGAAGTGGGCATTTATAAGTGAAAAAGTTTAATTTTTGACATGTACAAACTTGGTTTGAAAGCTTAGCTCTCAAATTCCCAGCAATGACATTGCAGGCAAACCACTTCATCTCACTGAACGACAACTCCTGCCAATGCTGTAGGAATTATATGTCACTCACGAGGTCGTGTACATTAAGTGACTTAAGACTATTAAAATGCCTAGCATGCTGGCTGGTATATGCTAAGTGCTTAAAGAGCTTTTGCACAGCTAAAGAAACTACCATCAGAGTGAACAGGCAACCTACAGAATGGGAAAAAATTTTTGCAACCTACTCATCTGACAAAGGGCTAATATCCAGAATCTACAAAGAACTCAAACAAATATACAAGAAAAAAACAAACAACCCCATCAAAAAGTGGGCAAAGGATATGAACAGACATTTCTCAAAAGAAGACATCCATACAGCCAACAGACACATGAAAAAATGCTCATCATCACTCGCCATCAGAGAAATGCAAATCAAAACCACAATGAGATACCATCTCACACCAGTTAGAATGGCAATCATTAAGAAGTCAGGAAACAACAGGTGTTGGAGAGGATGTGGAGAAATAGGAACACTTTTACACTGTTGGTGGGATTGTAAACTAGTTCAACCATTATGGAAAACAGTATGGCGATTCCTCAAGGATCTAGAACTAGATGTACCATATGACCCAGCCATCCCACTACTGGGTATATACCCAAAGGATTATAAATTACTCTACTACAAAGACACATGCACACGTATGTTTATTGCGGCACTATTCACAATAGCAAAGACTTGGAATCAACCCAAATGTCCATCTGTGACAGACTGGATTAAGAAAATGTGGCACATATACACCATGGAATACTATGCAGCCATCAAAAAGGATGAGTTTGCGTCCTTTGTAGGGACATGGATGCAGCTGGAAACCATCGTTCTTAGCAAACTATCACAAGAAGAGAAAACCAAACACCGCATGTTCTCACTCATAGGTGGGAACTGAACAATGAGATCACTTGGACTCGGGAAGGGGAACATCACACACTGGGGCCTATCATGGGGAGGGGGGAGGAGGGAGGGATTGCATTGGGGAGTTATACATGATATAAACGTCATGCACATGTACCCTAGAACTTAAAGTATAATAAAAAAAAAAAAAAAAAAAAAAAAAAAAAAAAACAAATGATTGTTTTCATCCCTTGCTTCTTAATGTATCGTAGCACTGTATGAACCACTTGTCGCATTCATGACTAGTATCTTGTTTCAGATTTTTGACTTGAACATTATTAATTTAGGACAGGACACCAAGTGCTAGTTTCTCTCCCATTGCTGTATATCACTTCCAATTCCAGCATCTCTTCCATGTTTCATTTTCTAGAAAGGACATCCTTTAAATAGGAATTCAAAAATTCAAACAAGATTTTTATTGTGTCATACTTATGTGCAAACACTGTGGCATGCCTTAGAGATACAGAAATGAGCATATCATGATTCCTTCCCTCAGGGAATTTGTCATCTTGTCAGGGAGATAGGAGCATACATATCCAACTCAAATACAGCATGAGTTTTAGATGGGAGATATTCTTAAAATCAAAGTGCTATAAAGTGCAGAGGATGGAGCTGCCAACTTCTCGTGTTAAGGAGCAGGAGAGTTGCATGAAGGAAGGATTCATACAGAAAATGGGCTTTGAAGCATGAGCTGATATTTTCTAGGCTAGAGACAGGCAAATGATAATTCTAAGAAAGGCAACAGCATGTGCAAAACTATCACAAAACAATGCATGTGATAGGAAATGAAAGTATGTATTTGCTGCCACATTATTACATGCTACACCAATAAAACAGCAAAAAAGCATTATTAATGAGCTATGTAAGAGTCGGATATGTTTAGCAAGAGAACTGGGGATGGTGTGGAAAAAATACTGATAATAGTTCATATTCTTTCTGAGGATAGAGTAGGGGCATAGCTGCCCCCACTGGGGTGAGGCTTCAGAAGCTGGAGCTTTAGCAGGCTCAGTGGTCATCGGCAGAGGATAAAAACCTTGAGGCTTACAACCAGCCTGTATCCAGGAGTACAGAAGGGCCAACCTGAATTCTATCAACTTTTCAGAAAGCAGATGCCCGGGATGGGATTTTATGAATCACCAGTCATGCTAGGTCAGGAATGAGAAAGGCTGAAAACAGATGGGAGACTGAGTAGGAACCTGGAATAACTGTGCAGATGACAAGGCCCTTCCTTAGGCCCGCCCTCAGAGGTAGTAGAGAAGGAGGAGGAAACATTTGAATGCAGATTTAGGAAGCCAGTGGACATTGAATATAGAAAGTGAGTGAAGCAGATAATTTGTGTACTTTAGTGACAGATGGCATGATAATGTGAAATGAAAAGGAACTAAGGAACTTTTATTTGAGTTTCTTAACTAAACCGTAATTTGTTCAATAAAAACAAGGTTTTGTGTTTAAACAAATGATTAGAATTGTCAGTAGAAATGTAAACTGCAAGATAATTCATAAAGCTATATTTTCTATTCTGTAT
Source organism: Trachypithecus francoisi (assembly GCF_009764315.1). Lineage (NCBI taxonomy): Eukaryota > Metazoa > Chordata > Mammalia > Primates > Cercopithecidae > Trachypithecus > Trachypithecus francoisi. Next base: position 70,623,440 of record NW_022681473.1, on the reverse strand, counting down.
ACTTCAGTCCTTTATAAAAATGCATTTGGAACTTGCAACTAATAATTTGATAAATTCATAAAGTTAATCATAATCAATAACAATTTTTGTCTGTCACATGATAAGAGATGACAGCCGCCTTCTCAATCACATTTGCACTGAAGTGGAAGAACACTGAAAAAGTCACAAAAACGTAATTTACAATGCTAATCAAACTCCCTTAAATTCTTATGAAACTCACTTTGTGTTACTTTCTCAAAAATGTTCCTAAACTTAAATAGTAGTGATTATGGAATCTCCATTGTAATTTTAGTTGTTGCCAAGCTACACAAGTTGACTATAATAGTTTCTTCACATAACCTTATGAACGAGACAATATTTGGCTAAATAGAGTTAAATGAACAAAGTATTGAACCTGGGACTACAGGGTAGTGAAAGAAAAATTCATTGCCAGGCAGGAGCTGCATATGTAATAGACTTTAAGCTTTAAAGATCCAAATCTATGTATATACTTGTTATTCTGTAAATTGTTTCCAAAATGTTTTATTAAACTAATCAACAAACATCCATTGAATGCTTGCTGCTTACAGGGGTTTTTGATAACCTAAAATACATAGTCCTGCAGTAGGCATTTCACCTGGAGTACAAAGCCATCTGTTTATAGCACTTAGGACATTTATATACTGCATGAAGAAGCTTCTTTATCACAAAAGACATAAAAATAGCAAGGATACCTATATTATTTTTATTTCCATTTGGTAGCTGAGACAAAAATGAGTCTCTGAGAGGTCAAGTGATTTAATTGACCATAGTTACCCAGGATTTAAACTTAGCCCAAATTTTGAGCTCTATATTCTTTGCATAAGACCTGCTACAGAAGCTTTAAGTAGCATCAGGGGCAACGCCATCGTGCATATTTTGTTTTCTGTTCGTATTGGAACTGTCTATGATTCCTTTATGATCATAGCAGTCACAGACAGAAAAAGATGTATGCAAGGAAATTCAGTTTTACCAAATGTGTGATTTTTAACAATTTACTTAACCTCTCTGAGCTTTAGTTTTCTCTTTCATGAAATGGGGATAACAATGAATTATCAGGGTGAAGACTAAATGAGACTAATTTAGATAAAAGGTTAGATGGATGTCTAGATGGATAAATAGGTAGAAATAGGTAGGAAGAGAAATAAAGAGAGCGAGAGATCTGAGACTACCACAAAGCAAGTGAGTCTAAGTCTTAGGAAGAATATAAGATACTTATTTAATAAAATTAATATGTATTAAGTACTTTTTATGTGCAGGAACTATTCCCAGTGCTTTATTTATATTATCTTACATTAATATCTATAACTATGAGAAACCTATCCTACTATCTCTGTTTTACTGGGGATGTAACTGTGATTTAGATTAGACAGATATGTTGCCAAAGTTTTCACAACTATCAATGAATGAAGACAAGATTTAAATACTTGTCTTTTTGATGTAAAAACCCACACTTTATATTTTCCTGTAGTTTAAAATCTACTTTTATTTGTTAAGGGGAATGTATGTAACTTTGTAATTAATGTATGGGGAAAGCACACATAGACTTAAAGCATATAATTAAGTATCATAATGTCAGATGCCTAGAAGTAGTTACAAATTCTACATTGTTAGAAATGTTTATTCCCTGCTGCCATAAAGAAATAGCACTTGAACATAAATTTAATTTCCTCGGAAAGGCCATTTTTTTTTTTTTTTTTTTTTGAGACAGAGTCTTGCTCTGTCACCCAGGCTGGAGTGCAGTGACCGGATCTCAGCTCACTGCAAGCTCCGCCTCCAGGGTTTACGCCATTCTCTTGCCTCAGCCTCCCGAGTAGCTGGGACTACAGGCACCCGCCACCTCGCCCGGCTAGTTTTTTGTATTTTTTAGTAGAGACGGGGTTTCACCGTGTTATCCAGGCTGGTCTTGATCTCCTGACCTCGTGATCCGCCCGTCTCGGCCTCCCAAAGTGCTGGGATTACAGGCTTGAGCCACCGCGCCCGGCCCGGAAAGGCCATGTTTTTACTTTCTGTAGAGAGGGTACACTCGCCAGCAGTTTTGCCACGAGAGTACACCGAACGAAGGAGACAAGGTCATTTATAACCTGATGCGTCCACCCTACTGCTGCATCCGGTTTCCACTGGCTGGAACGGGACCTCACATCCTGTATTTGTCCTGATTGGCCAGCAACTTAGAACTTTTTAAAAGAGGCAAAGGCAGAGGAGAACAAAGGAAGGAGGAAGTAAACTGTGGAATGCTGAGAAAGGTAAAAACACCTTCAAATAAAGAAGAGGAACAGACCATGACCTAATGCTTGCTTAGACGAGCATAAGCATGCCAGGACAAATATTTAGACTAAATTGTGGGAGCTAAGAACATAAAGTACATTGATTTCTTTATTATGGCTAGCAGATATTTAAGAATGTTAGCACAGGTCTTTGAATACATTTTGCTTCTAAGAGAAGCTACTATTTATTCCTAATTAGATGGAGAGAAAAGTCTTTGAAGAGGATCCTCTACTTTACTTTTGGCATACATTCTAACAAATAGTGTTAAAATTAATCAAATCTCATAAAATAAAACGCCAAGAGGTATATTTTGCCTCTTTTGATAATTCTTTTGACTGGTTATTATGGAATGCAATTGCTGTAGTTTCAGTACAGAAACAAATTGAGATGAAAACGGATAAATATGGAAAGTTCTCTAGCCTAAATAAGCTTTAGGTCAAGTTTAAGCATTTGCAGTATATTTGATGTCTCTATTCCAAAAATGTTGGGAGCATCATAAGGTTAATGAAACTCCTAAATTTTGTAAATCAAGTTAGTCTGTGTCTTTTCTTGACCTACAGTGACCACAACTTTAGTGACAACACATTATAAATCAGGGCTATCGGGAAAGTGATGCCTATCAATTTTATAATGTTAAAGGATTGTTTTGGTTCATTTCAGCTGCTGTGACAAATTACTGTAGACAGGGCTGAAACAGCAGACATTTATTCTCATAGTTCTAGAGACTGTGAAGTCCAAGACATTATGCTGGGAGATCTGGTGGCTGGTGAAGGCTCATTTCCTGGTTTATAGATAGCTGTCTTCTTTTTGTAGCCTCACATGGCAGGGAGCAGAGAGAAAGAAAGCACGCTCTTGTGTTTCTCCTTATAAGAGCACTAATTCTATTCTTAAGGCTGCACCCTCAAGATCTAATTACCTTCAAAAAATCCCTCCACCTAGTATCATCACATCAGAGAATAAAATTACAACATACGAATTTTATTTTGGCAGGGGCACAATATTTAGTCCATAATAATGGTGGAATGTAGAATGAAAATGTAGTGAAAAGAACAGTGGGCATAATCTCCCAACTTTGACCTAGTAGCTGTGTGGCTCTAGACATGTTATTTTCTCTCTGTGTCTCAACGTTCCATGAGATTTAAGGTCAGAAATCACCAGATTCAAATCTTGGTTCTGTTCCTTAATAGCTTTTTGACCATGGACAAGACATTTTATTTGCTCTAAATCTCAACTATATCTTTAGTAAAACAGAATTAGTATGAACACATGCTTCATAGGGTTGTGAGGGTTAAGCTAGGATAATATATGTAAGGCATTTAAATTTGTATATTACATATAAGTGTATAATCAATGCTAGTATTACTGAACACATTATATTTTTTCTATAACTTAATTTTTCCCACTCTGTATCAGGTACTATTCTAATGTTGACTATAAGATTTATATGACTGAAAGCTATGATAAGGATTAAATTAAATAATGCATATACACTAACAAGAACATGGCATTTAGGAGATAATCAATACATTTTAAATTGTGAGACTCAGTGATATATAAGTAAGACAAACACCTGAATAGGCATAATTTGGTTTAACAATGAAGAGTGAAGAAATACTTTATTTAGTCTTTCATTCATTAATTTCTTTTTTCTATTCAACCGTCTTTATATTGTTGACCCAAGTCTGTGCCTGGCAGAGATCCTAGGCACCAACTGGGAAACAAAAGTTAATGAGACTGGGTTTCTGCTTTGTAGGTTGAGAGTCCTTACTCTGAGATCCAGGTATCTGTGGATGAGTTTCAGAGAGTCTATGAATTATATAAAAGAATAATAAGTATTTTTATGTTTCCTGGGGAAGCATCTGTCATTTTCATCTACCTCTTCCTAGTCTCCCTAAGTGATTGCAACATAGAGAAAAGGTGTATGTAACCTGCTCCTAATTATAGCTTCAGCGTCACTACTGTTCCTTGGCTGCCTGGGCTTTGGACATACCTGGATTCAAACCCCAAATGCCTTCCCTGGTTGCTCTAAAACTTAACTTGAACCTCGATTTCCACATGTGTAAAACTGAAGTAGTAATCCCTACCTCTCTGACTTGTCTCAATAATGTATGTCGAAGAAGTTCTCACAATGGTTGGTACTTAGTAGCCATTTAAAAGTAGTGGTTTCTCCCCCATTCAGAGTTCCTCCCACAGTGATGACTGTCTCAGAGACCAGCAGGATGCCTTCCTCATCAAAGAAGCTAAATCACAGCTTATCGGTTGATTAAATCACATTAGAATCCTGTGCTTTCAGACACCAGTCACAGATAGGAATGATATAAGGAGTTGAAACATGAACACATTAGTGGTAATCAAAATCCAAAAACCTTGGTTCGTGTGCCTAGTCTCTATATCATAATTTATATGTATCAATTCATATGTCTCATATTGTACCTACCACTAATCTAATTCCAGTCATAATTTAATTGGGTGACATTGTGATTCAGATCCCAGGCATTACAGAAACCAGCATGAGATGGATATGTGACACAAGAGCATGTTTGCCCCTCAGATGTTTTTAAAAAACAGATGAGACTGAGGAGCTTAGAGTTAAACAGCAACACAGACTAATAGCACCTCATGAGGCACACCTTGCTGAGTGCCTCAGAAAGGTATACAAATCTTGAGAAGCAAAAAAACAAAGTTGTAGTAGTGGTGGAAGGGTGTTTTATAGAATAATTAAATAAGTAACTGTGAAAAAATAATCACCTAGAAAAATATTGAATCTTACATTATAATATGGTAAAATGCATGTCATAATCTTGCTAATAGCATTGCAGATCATTCTAATCGTGGTCCACATCTTATCTCCTTTTAATGAAAAGTTGTGACAGCCTCCAGCATTCATACCACAGAGCAAGTGTCATAAAAGCCTGCAGATTAGCTCACTTATGAATCCAGTGTGATCAGTGAAGGGCTGAACTGTATATCTGAATTCTCTAGATGACAAAAATTTGGAATCTCAAGACCCAGACCTGAGAGAGATACTCCAAGAGTATATTAAATGGAAGGTTGTTTTCATATTTTGAATCTTTCTTTTCTTTATAAACAAAAGATGTTAAAGAATTTGGCATTTTCCAGTTTTTCAGAGAACGTTAGTGATCATATATTTTCATGACACAGTGATATTTCTACTCATCACTGGATAAAGTCCAAATTCTTTACCACTATACATATACATATGTGTATATATATATTTATATTTATGCATATATTAGGGACTAATAAATATGTGGAGACAGAAAGATGAATAAGCATGTCATAGACTAGGCCTTCAGGGAGCTTCTTCTCCATTGGAAGCAGTCAAACAGTCAAATCGTTATAATGGAGGTGGTGATGGGAATGGTAAACCTTGTGATGGGAACATCAGTGATAATATGAGATCGTATAACAGGGACACGAAACCTAGATTCAGAGAGTCAGGAAATATTTCTTGAGAGAAGTGACACCTGGACTAACCTTAAGGATGAGTAAAAGTCCACCAGCTGCACACAGCAATGGGATTGAAGGAAAAGAATATTACAGACAGATGGACTGAAGGACCAGAGACAGTGAGGCATGGGATGCATTCTAGAAAGTAGAAGAAATTCAGTATGAGTAGAGTAAACATTAGCAAGTGAACAAAACATTACAACATTACAAAGAAATAAAGATAAAGAAAGAAACAGATTCCAGAGTAACTTTGCATGAGAAAATACATAAAATTGTGAATACGGCTGCTCTGGGAAAACTTCTCAAACCTTTATGATGATAAATGATCACTACTTCCTTTATCCCCATGGGTCTGAACCCTTGACAAACCTGGATGGAAGCACCTAGAGAAAAACAATTACAATCTGATGTCTGCATATTAGATATCAGATGGTCTTTGGGTCCTCATAAACCATCAAAGTAAATCAATCTACAAAAGTCTTTGGGTAAAAAGGCTGAAAGAGAGACAATCATTATCACCATAAAACCTCCATCGCAGCGACAAATAGACAAAATCAACAAATAGACAAAATAAGCATATAATATAGTGTTGCTATTCAATAAAATACAAAGAAAATTAATGTTTGGTGCCAATTCAAGGCAAATGGCCTAAAATAGGCCCACAGAATAGCAGCTATCTAAAATTACTCTGACTCACATTAAAGCAAGGAGGTTCCCACACAGAATATCAAGAAATCACTGTAACTCGATCCAGTAAGTCCTAGACTTTTACCTGCTATGTATATAATATATATATTTATTTCTGTTTTGCTATCCACTATTCTAATGCACATCGCAGAATAGATCATATCCTACCTCTCCGATACTATGCAGATTACAAATTACCTGGACTTAAATTTGAGAATTTAAACTGCTCTTCTTTTGTCATTTTTGCTATTCTGATAACAGAAGCACTTCTCTATTTTATTAACTTTATTGTAATGTTAATTAAATAAATGGATAAAGGAAGGACGTGTCATATTACAACCTAGTGTCATGCTGTGCTTTATTGATTAACAACAGAAACTTAAAAAGTAAGAACAGTGGCAAATAGAAAGCATCTGAGCAAAACTAACAACTCCTTTCCTTTAGTCTTTTTCTTTTTAAATGCTTTTCTAGAGCAAATTTAATAACAAGGAATAAGTCTGATCAAAATAAAACTCTATAATTTACCCATTTGTTTACTAAGAGATCTTCATTTTTCTCATAACTGCAATTGTTTTGTCTGTTTTAAGTGGTACCGAAAGATAATAATTGAACTCATGTCTCAGGTTTCAAAATAATTTGCCTTCTCTAGTATTGTAAGGTTTAGAAGCATGCTTTCCTATCCAAGTTGTGCTTACACATTAAAATTTAATGACAGAATTATTGCTTATGATCCTTCACATTTCACTCTAACCATTACAGACTATGATGCATACCTATATTTAGAAAGCTTTGTAATATAATTCAATTACAGGAACTAAGCACAGATTGCATTTTCCCCCTGACCATTAATTCTATCTCAAGTCTTGGACAGAGACTTTTTAATTTTATATTTGTTCTTCAACAGTGTGTATAAAAAATGCACTAAAAGCTGCCGCTTTTTCGACAACACCGTGGTCACAGTTAGTTAGCTATTTAATGCCACCAAGCACAAGTCAGGGCATGCAATGAGCATGAACTGGACTATAAAACCACTGTGATGGATTTCCATCCCTTGAGTACCTAGTGAGTTCTGTACTGATACAGTACATGAGCGAGAAGTCTCATCAAGATGCAAGTTTAAATAGCAATCTGTCCTGCCACATCCACTGATAAGATTAATTATAGATCTCTGAAACTGATGTGTATTGTCAATTTCTGGCATCACTTTATTAGGAATGGCTTTAAATAATTCTGTTTTCCAGAGTGACACTTTTCTATACATTTTAAGTTTTGATAACTTACTGAGTCACCCATGAAAGCTTCCATTACTTATTTGCCATTAGTCGTTGCATCTGTCCTTTGAAATTGGGACAGTCTTTTTGCAATAGTGGCAAAATGCTGAAAGAAGGAAAGGGCTTTCTCTATGAGAATATTCAGTTATTTTCTATGAGGCATATGTCCTCAAATGAGAGAAAAAGGCAATAAATACAGCACAAAACACTTTGTCTTGTGAATAACATTATCTACGTTTTATAGAAGACCCAAATGATCTTTTTTTAAAGCTGAAATTTTGGCTTTAGTAGTGGCAACACACTACACTATTTGTATATAAATATATATTATATCCCAAAAGAGTTTAAAGCACAAGTTTGTAGTAGGACAGACATAAAATTGAATCTGTATCAGTGTTTACCAATCAGGTAAAGTTATTTAATTTCTTTGATCTTTAGTTTTAGAGTTTATAAAATAAAAAAGATAGTACCAAATTTTGCATTTATCGTGATGACTAAATAATATGATACACAGAAAGTAATTATTACAACTCTTGGCCCATCACAGTCACTAAATACCAGCTTAAACATAAAAGTGCTATTTCACAAAATATAAAAATATTCCGAAGATTTCTGTTGACATAGTCCTCTTAAATGTGAATCCAAGAAGTGAATGTTATAAAAATCTTCAGAGCAGATCTTACTGAACACTCACATCTCTTTATTTCATTATGATCTTTGTGATGGATGCTTGGAGTTATATTTTATTGACACAATGTTCAATATTGTAAACTGAAAAACTGCTAAGCTCAATCAGGTTTTATTTTTTTCTCCCATCTTCTCTAATCTCTAGAACAATACTATTAGCTGTGGGCTATAGTAGGATAGAGCTGGATTTTCTGGACCATCTTCATTTGCTCTGTCTCTCCACATCTGAGCTCATGTCCCCCCATCATATGTACCAAGCTCCTTACTATCTTCAAGGCTCCACCACAAAAAAGCCTTCCTTCCGGGCACTGTCTTGACCTACTTCCTTTTTTCATAATTCCATTTTTCTTTTTATTATGATATTGATCAATATCCTGTTGATGATGACGTAGAGAAAGATACTTTCCATTATCTGCTCTGGATTTGGGGATGGACTGTCTAGCTGTATCTCAGTGTAGAGGAAGACCAAGTTGAGGCACTAGGTTCCTCTTGAAAGGCAGATCACAGAGTCACTCTGGAGCAGAGGTGAAAGCGGTATCCAGAGTAGAATCAGGCTGACAAAAAGAATCTGGGGCTGAGGTTAAGTTGGGTAGAAATCAATTAAAAAAAAAGGTGGTCCAAAAGAAGTAAGGAACAATGTTAGAGAGTGGATCAGACTCCCTAGCGGATCAGAATCAAGTAATTGCATGGTGAGTATTATAATTAGAAAGTGCTTTTTTTTTCTTTAATGTATTATATTTCTTTAGGCTAGGAACAGACTCTAAAAGAATCAGCCTGGACAAAAAGCAACATGGCTATTGTCTTCATCAAAATTGTTATGATTATCATCATCATTATCATTATCATCATATTTTCAGAAAGCAAAAGAAAATAGATTAGTGTTGCATTGAAATGGTTCAAACAATAGATTAAAATAAAACTTGCTTATTATTGTGCGATCTTTATTCATCAGGTGATTTACTGATTTTTTTAGATATAATTTGCATAATATAAAATTTTACATAAAATAAAATTTACCATATTAAGGGCTTCACTTCAGTGGTGTGTATCCTTTCCCTCTACATATACCTAAACAATCTGATTGTTTTCTTATTATTTGACCATGTGTTGAAAACTTTTGATAGTTTCAATCCAAATCTGACTCCTCGTTAATCAAGATTTTACTTAGTGTGTTAGTTTGTTATTGTTGCTCTAACAATTTAGCATAAATTTAGAGTCTTTCTTTAGGGGAGAATTTTTTTCCTGGCCTTTTTCAGTTTCGCAAGTCCCTGCATCCTTTGCGTATATGGTCCCTTCTATCATCTCAAATCCAGCAGCATAGCATCTTTAAATCTCTCTGTGATGGTCCCTCTTGCCTCCATCTCTTACTTATATGAACCTTTCTGGTTATATTTGGGCTTACCCAGATAATTCATAATAATGTCTCTATCTCAAGATCCTTAATTTAATCACATCTGCACAGTCCCTTTTACCGTACGTGGGAACATTCACAGGTTCTAGGGATCGGAACGTGCACATCTTGAAGTGGGGAGTGGTTATTCAGCCTACTACACTGAGATTGATATTTATATTTTATATTGCATAAATAATATTATTGTGGTATTTAAGTTCTTCAAGATCTTTAATCTACATGAAATTTTTTGAATACCTCTCTGAATTTCATAGCCTATGAAATTTAAATAGCTCTTCGTAAAATGTGTGTTAATTACCTGGGAGTTTGTATTCTTCCGAGCTGTGTAAATTCCATCTGAAATGCATTCCTTTTTCCAATATATACAAAAGTATGCCTATATCACATTATACATGAATTTTGTCTATGTTACTGAAAATTTGGAAGTCTTTGGGGATGGCCATCTATTTCATTGATTCCTTCTTTCCTCTTCTTCCTCCTCTGTTCTCCTCCCCTCATCTTATCCCTTCTACCTTTCAGAGTACCTGGGATCTCCAAATTCTTCTTTTTCTCTTAGAGAAAGTAGTATATCTTTAAAAAACACCAATTAAAGACTTGAAAAACTACATCAAATTACATTAAAACAAGGGACCTCTATTTAAGAAGTTTCTGTGTGTATTTAAAACTGCTGTGGCTGTAGCTGGCAAAATAATGTTTTCCTCCAATTATAAATACAATGCCATAATTTATTTTAAATAAAGGTTGTAATCATAGATAATTCAAAGATGGTGCTAAGCATTTATATTATTTGGGTGCATATTTGATATAGATGTTTGAGTTATATCTTCCTGGCATTCCTCATTTACTAATTTAGCTTGCTTTTGTTAAGTATGCCAGACATTTTCTAACTGTAAATACAATAATGAGAAATAAAACATGAAGTCTTATTTCATTGGCCTATATCATTTTTATTGATCTTCTTTATCCATTTGCCATCCATATCTTTGGTTTGCCTATAGCCTTTGGGGAATTGTCTAGTAACTACCCCCGGGTCATGGTCAAAGTAAATTGATATTAGTAGCAGGCTTGAGTTTGACACTACTATAAATGGTGTTCATTACCTTAATCTCAGTTGCCATGTAAATAACCATGTGGAAATAAGATATTTCTGAGAGGCAAAAGTGATTTCGTCAATAAACCTCATAAAGACAAACACAGAACACAGTGAGATCTCAGAAATTTTAGTTTCTTTATGTATCCACAGTGTATATGCACCTTGAAACCAAAGCTTTAAGCTCGGAGGTACTATGTCTCTCTGCTCAGCATATAAAAAGTGATACAAATTAAAATATTTTTGAATGATTACATAAATATATATATCAAATATGTGATATCTTTCCTTCCCAAATAATTTATAAACTAGTCATCCAGAAAAATGATTATGATATTTTTTCTATTTTCATTTACTATTCATTTATTTCACAAGTCTTTATCAGCATTAAGCTAGATTCTCTCTACTCTTTCTTTTACATCTCCATGCCCACCTAAAACTGGGCTCAGTACACCGTGGATACACAGTAAATGTTGCTGATTGACTGAAAAACATCCTATTATGAGGCCATTATTATTGAAGTTTGCAGGTTTCTTTTCCTAATTTTAAAATGCCTTTTGCATTTTAGATCACCCGAGGTAACTGGCTCACCACATCCATCTATTGATTCTCACTGCATGGAGTGAAGAAGAAACCACCAGATCAGGTATGATTTCCAGTACTAAAAATTATTCACTCAAAATTAATATGTATTCTGCATTTCAGAGAGGAACACTAAAAATATTCTTACAATTGAACTTGGGGCAATTGATTTTGGAAGTTAGTAGAATTTAAAAGACTTTTTTTTTTTTTTTTCAAACACAAGACCTCTTTTGTGGAAAAGAAACTATTTGTACAAGTACTTTTTGAGGCTTCTACATTGCAATTTACTCCACCTAATAATTACCCTATCAACACATATTCTGTCTAAATGTCTTCAGTCACAGTCCTTCTAATGTAATCTGGGTGTTCACTGTTCTGTTTGGTATGCACTGGAAGCCCATGGTGTCTTCTTATTTTAAGCAGTATTTGAATGCATTGTCAGTTGACATAAAAACAACAATGATTACTAGGACAGATGTTTCCCTGAAATGTGAAAATGTAGGGGCTAAAACCACAAATTAACCCCAAAGCTCACAGTCTTTGCATGCATTTTTCAAGAAGGTGAGATAAAAATTGTCATGTGAAAATCAGGAGCTCGTCAAAGTTGTAAAGATCTGTAACCTGCAAAATAATGTCATTTTGAAGTAGCTCAACTACCTACTCTGAAAAATGAACAAACAACTGTAGCATGATGGTAAAATGAAATATTTACCTTTAAAGATGTTGAATTTGACAAAGAAATTGGGAGAAACCTTGAAAAAAGAAACAGAATAAATGGAATTTCATGCCAGATGCATTAGTATATAATAGAAGGATTAGAAGAGCCTATGAATGGATTAACACTATTCATTTGTATAGTATTACTTTTATTAATATTATATGTTTCCTGTGCTTATTGGCTGAGAATGCTATAAAAATCAGTTGTTCATGACACTTAGTTATCAAAAAGGTAAAGATCTTACAATAGCTAACTAATTTCTTTCATACTGGTCATGTTTATCTTCTGTTTCTATGTTTATTCCTTAGTATTTTTCATTGGAATTTCTAATTATACCTTATGAGAAAAATTTAAAAATACAATGTATGTGTCAATGATTCATAGTTAAGGAAAAAGTTGAGGCGAAGGTGATTCCCTTTTCTGCTCTCTCTCTTTTTGTCTGTAAAAACTTTATTTACATAAATTTTGTGATCATTATTTTTCTTCAACCTTCACAGATACTTGTTGAGAATAGATAATGAATAAAGCTGCAAAATAAAAATGAACAGCCCAGACTGGGGTTAGGCTCTTAGTTAGCCAATATCCCAAGAAACTGTTTCACCTGTGAAAGCCTGTATTAAGGCAGAGCAGCTCTAAAACCCAATTTAGGATGTAAGTTACCATCACTTCAAGAGTTATAACAAGATTTTCTGAATATAAGTCTCAATCATAGGGCTCATTGTATGGTGATCCTTTATTTTTTGGCTGAATTGCTTAAACAATTATTAATAAAAGGGATGAGTATCTTTGAATTATAAGGAGTCATCCAGCTACTGATCTGCTCAGAGTTTGTAGAAAAACACTATCCAGTTCTCTTTAGATTATTGGGCCGTGAGTCTAATCTGCTCCATTAAAGCTTTATTCATATGCAATTAGAAGATTAAAATGAAGCATATTTGGAGTCAACACCCATTACATAGTTATTAGTCTTCTTGGTCGAGGTGGTGGCATTACAGTGGGATATCTGTCTCATCATACTTTCCCTATTTCATATCTTACCACCTCCCCAAAACATACACAGTTGTCACTGCTTTTGACTATAGCAGTTCACTTAGCGTATGCTGTTGTTTGTTTTAATGTCATAAACTTAGCTAAAGACTTTCAGCCAAGCACACATTTGAAAAATAAAGAAATAAAGTAATAGTGTTTAATAGTGCATACCATCGCCTCCATGACTCTGGGCAAACCTTAAGCTCTCCTTCTTCCTACTCACTGGATGAAACTTTCCTGCTGGAGAAAGCCTAGCTCCTCTCACAGAGGGATTTAATATCCTTCTTTTTTTTTTTAATTTTATTTTTTTATATATCAAAGAGATCTATATATTTTAATTGCTCCATTTGATAACTCTCTGATTATTTGAATCTCCTCATAGGATAAGTACAACATAAAGTTATAGACAAGTAGACTTAGGTTCAAGTCCCACCCTTGCCTTTTACTACCTGTGGCTCATGAGCAAGCTAGTTAAATTATTTGTGCTAGAGTTTATGCATTTCTGGATTGGGAATAATAATATTACTTAAAAGAGTTAGTTTCTAAGGATTGAACTAAAAATACATTTTAAGCTCTTAGTATACTAGGTGACACAGAGCAAGCACTCAAAAATGCTAGCTGTATTATGAAGTTGCTCGAATTATTAGAGTGAGATACACACACACACACACACACACACACACACAGAGAGTTAGCATAGGCAATAAGAATGGCTTATCTGCTTGCAAATCATTGGAAATGAAAACTTCTTAATACCAAAAGTGCACTGAATATAGCTTGAAGTTTGAAATTTGTAATGTCTAAGGTCTTTATTGCTATTGCTTATCATTATAGTCACAGAAAGCTAGGAGTACAGAATGCTCCATATATGGAGCTCAATATTTGAGAAAACCATAGTAAAAGTGACCACAGATATCATCTAGCCTAAAGATGTTTCAGACTGGATTGTGTTTACTTATTTTGATTTGGTTTGGCTTCTTCTGTAGAACTATATTATATTAAGAGTTCTATAAGGAGAGCTAATCTGTGTGGGAATGAGATTCTTGTCTGTTCAATTTTTGTCTGTTCAATTCCACCGTGAAGACCATCCTTCAGTTTGCTCTGATCTCCCAGTGCTTAGAAAACACAGTTTTAAGGACACTGACCTATTTCAGTCCCGTAGTTTTTAGGATGGAGAAACCAAAACTAAGAATAGCAAAGTAACATGCCCAAGGCCACACCAAAAGAGGGTAATTCTGGGTATGCTGATTCCCATCTGTGGGATTGTTCTAACTCTTCAGTAGATTATAGTGAAAGTTTAGAACAGTAAATATGACTTTGGAAAATGTGGTTTTCTCTCCCTTTTTACCAATTATCTTTTAAAAAGTCTTTTTAACTTTATTTTTTATTTATTTAAAAAGAATTTTTTATTTCCATAGGCTATTGGGGAACAGGTGGTGTTTGGTTACATGGGTAAGTTCTTCAGTGGTACTTTGTGAGGTTTTGGTACACTCATCACTCTAGCAGTATACACTGAACCCTATTTGAAGTCTCTTATCTCTCACCCTGTTCCCACCCATCCTTTACTCCTGAGTCCCCAGAATCCATTGTGTCATTCTTATGCCTTTGCATCCTCATAGCTTAGCTCCCACTTATGAGTGAGAACATAAGATGTTTGGTTTTTCATTTCTGAGGTACTTCACTTGGAATAATAGTCTACAATATCATCCAGGTCGCTGTGAATGCCATTAATTCGTTCTTTTTAATGGCTGAGTAGTATTTAATTTTGTACACACACACACACACACACACACACACACACACACACACATGTCATTCATATATATATGACAGTTTATTTATCCACTCGTGGATTGATGGATTTGTTTCACGTTTTTGCCATTATGAATTGTGCTGCTATAAACATGCATGTGCAAGTATCATTTTTGTATAATAACTTCTTTTCCTCCAGGTAGATACCCAGTAGTGGGCTTGCTGAATCAAATGGTAGTTCTTTAAGGAAACTTCACACTGTTTTGCATAGTGGTTGTAGTAGTCTGCATTCCCACCAGCAGTGTAGCAGTGTTCCCTGTTGGCATCTGCTATTTTTTTTTTTTTTTTTTGATTCTGGTCATTCTTGCAGGAGTAAGGTGGTATTGCACTGTGGTTTTGATTTGCATTTCTCTGATCATTAGTGATGTTGAGCATTTTTTCATATGTTTGTGGGCCATCTGTATATCTTCTTTTGAGAATTGTCTATTCGTGTCCTTTTCCCACTTTTTGATAGGATTGATTTTTTCTTGCTGATTTGTTCGAATTCGTTGTAGATTCTGGATATTAGTCCTTTGTCAGATGTATAGATTGTGAAGATTTTCTGCCACTCTGTGGGTTGTCTGTTTGCTCTGCTGACTGCTCCTTTTGCCGTGCAAAAGCTCCTTAGTTTAATTAAGTCCTAGCTGTTTATTTTCATTCTTACTGCATTTGGTTTTGGGTTCTTGGTCATGACATCCTTGCTTATTTAAGCCAATGTCTAGAAGGTTTTGTTCAACATTATCTAGAATTTTTATGGTTTCAGGTCTTAGATTTAAGTCCTTAATCAATTTTGAGTTGATTTTTGTGTAAGGCGAGAGATGAGAATACAGTTTCATTTTCCTACATATGGCTAGCCAATTATCTCAGCACCATTTGGTGAAAAGGTTGTCCTTTCCCCACTTTATGTTTTGGTATGCTTTGTCGAAGATCAGCCTATGTTTATACCAGTACCACACTGTTTTGGTGACCATGGCCTTATAGTATAGTTTGAAATCAGGTAGTGTGATGCATCCAGATTTGTTCTTTTTGCTTAGTCTTGCTTTGGCTATGTGGGCTATTTTCTTGTTCCATATAAGTTTATGATTTTTTTTTCTAATTCTGTGAAGAATGATGGTGGTATTTTGATGGGACTTGCATTGAATTTGTAGATTGCTTTTGGCAGTATGGTGATTTTCACAATATTGATTCTACCCATCCATGAGCACGGTATGTGTTTCCATTTGCTTGTGTCGTCTATGATTTCTTTCAGCAGTATTTTGTAGTTTTCCTTGTAAAGGTCTTTCACCTCCTTGGTTAGGTATATTACTACTTTTTTTGTTTTGTTTTGTTTTGTTTAGCTATTGTAAAGGGGATTGAGTTCTTGATTTTAGTCTCAGCTTGGTTACTGTTGGTGTATAGAAGAGCTACTGATTTGTGTACATTAATTTTATATCTGGAAACTTTTCTGAATTATTTTCTCAGTTCTCGGAGCTTTCTGGAGGAGTCTCTAGAGTTTTCTAGGTAAATGATCATATCATCAGCGAACAGTGACACTTTGACTTCCTCTTTACCAATTTGGATGCCTTTTATTTCTTTCTCTTGTCTGACTGCTCTGTCTAGGACTTCCAGTACTATGTTGAAGAGGAGTGGTGAGGGTGGGCATCCTTGTATTGTTCCACTTCTATAAGGAAATCCTTTAAACTTTTCCCCCTTTAGTATTATGTTGGCTGTGGGTTTGTCATAGATGACTTTTATCACATTGAGGTATGTCCCTTGTATGCTGATTTTGCTGAGAGTTATAATCACAAATGATGCTGGATTTTGCCAAATGCTTTCTCTGCATCTACTGAGATGATCATGTGATTGTTATTTTTAATTGTTTATGTGGTGTATCCCATTTATTGACTTGTATATGTTAAACCATCCCTGCATCCCTGGTATGAAACCCACTTGATCATGGTGGATTCCCTTTTTGATATGTTGTTGGATTTGGTTAACTTGTATTTTCTTAAGGATTTTAGCATCTATATTCATCAGGGATATTGGTCTATAGTTTTCTTTTTTGGTTATATCCTTTCCTGGGCTTTATAATAATTTAGGGAGGGTTCCCTATTTCTCTATCTTGTGGAATAGTGTCCATAGGATTGGCACCAATCCTTCTTTGAATGTGTGGTAGAATTATGCTGTGAATCTGTCTGGTCCTGGACTTTTTTTTTGTTGGTAATTTTTAAATTGCCATTTAAATCTTGCTGCTTCTTATTGGTCTGTTTGGGGTATCTAATTCTTTCTGATTTAAGCTAGGAGGGTTGTATATTTCCAGGAATTTATCCATCTCTTCTAGATTTTCTAGTTTATTTGTATAAAGGTGTTCATAGTAACCTTGAATGATCTTTTGTATTTCTGTGGTGTCTGTTGTAGTATCTCCTGTTTCATTGCTTATTGAACTTATCTAGATTTTCTCTCTTCTTTTCTTGGCTAATCTTGCTAATGGTCTATGAATTTTATGTATCTTTTCAAAGAACAAGCTCTTTGTTTCATTTATCTTTTGTAATTTTTTTTGTTTCAATTTCATTTAGTTCTGCACTGATCTTGGTTATTTCCTTTCTTCTGCTGAGATTGAGTTTGGTTTGTTCTTGTTTCTCTAGTTCATTGAGGTGTTATCTTAGACTGTCTGTGTCTTTCAGACTTTTTGATGTAGGAGTTTAGGGCTATGAACTTTCCTCTTAGCACCACTTTTGCTGTATCCCAGAAGTTTTGATAGGTTGTGTCACTATTGTTGTTCAGTTCAAATAATTTTTAAATTTCCATCTTGATTTCATTTTTGACCCAACGATCATTCCAGAGCAGGTTATTTAATTTCCATGTATTTGCATGGTTTTGAAATTTCCTTTTGGAGTTCATTTACAGTTTTATTCCACTATGGTCTGAGTGAGTACCTGATATAATTTCAATTTTCTTAAATGTATTGAGGCTCATTTTGTGGCCTATCATATGGTATATCTTAGAGAAAGTTCCATGCACAGTTGAATAGAATGTATATTCTGTGGTTGTTGCATGGAGTATTCTGTATATATCTGTTAAGTCCATGTGTTCCAGGGTATAGTTTAAATCCATTGTTTCTTTGTTGACTTTCTGTCTTGATGACCTGTCTAGTGCTCTCAGTGGAGTATTGAAGTCTCCCACTATTATTGTGTTGCTGTCTATCTCATTTCTTAGGTGTACTAGTAATTGTTTTATGAATTTGAGAGTTATGGTGTTAGATGCATATATGTTTAGAATTGTAATATTTTCCTCTTGGACAAGGCCTTTTATCATTATATAAATAGAGACATTATGTAATGTCACTTTTTGTCTTTTTTAACTGCTGTTGATTGAAGGTTTGTTTTGTCTAATATAAGAATAGCTACTCCTGCTTGCTTTTCTTGTCTATTTGCATAAAATTTATTTTTCCACCCCTTTACCTTAAGTTTATGTGAATCCTTACATATTAGGCGAATCTCTTGAAGGCAGCAGATAGTTAGCTGGTGAATTCTCATCCATTCTGCAATTCTGTATCTTTTAAGTGGAGCATTTAGGCCATTTACATGCAATGTTAGTATTGAGATGTGAGGTACCATTCTATTTATCGTGATATTTGTTGCCTGTATATCTTGTTTATTTTTATTGTATTTTTGTTTTATAGGTCCTGTGAGATTTATGCTTTAAAGAGGTTCTGTTTTGATGTGTTTCCAGGATTTGTTTCAAGATTTAGTGCTCCTTTTAACAGTTCTTGTACCAGTGGCTTGGTAATGGTGAATTTTCTCAGCACTTGTTTGTCTGAAAAAGACTATATATTTTCTTCATATATGAAGCTTAGCTTCGATGGATGCAAAATTCTTGGCTGATAATTGTTTTGTTTGAGGAGGCTGAAGATAGGACCCCAATTTCTTCTAGCTTGTAGGGTTTCTGCTGAGAAATCTGCTGTTAATCTGATAGGTTTTCCTTTATAGGTTACCTGGTACTTTTGTCTCACAGCTCTTAAGATTCTTTCCTTCGTCTTAACTTTAGATAACCTGATGACAACGTGCCTAGGTGAAGATCTTTTTGTAATGAATTTCCCAGGTGTTCTTTGTGTTTCTTGTATTTGGATGGCTAGGTCTCCAGCAAGGCTGGGGAAGTTTCCCTCGTTTATTCCCCCAAATATGTTTTCCAAACTTTTAGATTTCTTTTCTTCTTCAGAAATGACAATTATTCTTAGGTTTGGTCATTTAACATAGTACCAGATTTCTTGGAGGCTTTGTTCATATTTTCTTAATCTTTTTTCTTTGTCTTTGTTGGATTTGGTTAATTCAAGAACCTTGTCTTTGAGTCTGAATTTCTGTCTTCTACTTGTTCGATGTTATTGCTGAGCACTTTGCATTTCTATGAGTGACCATTGTTTCCTGAAGTTTTTATTGTTTTTTATTTATGCTATCTATTTCATTGAATATTTCTCCCTTCACTTCTTGTGTCATTTTTTTTTTTTTTATTTCCTTACATTGGGCTTCACCTTTCTCTCGTGCCTCCCTGGTTAGCTTAATAACCAACCTCCTGAATTCTTTTTTAGGTAAATCAGGGATTTCTTCTTGGTTTGGATCCATTGCTGGTGAGCTAGTGTGATTTTCTGGGGAGGTGTTAAAGAACCTTGTTTTGTCATATTACCAGAGTTGATTTTCTGATTCCTTCTCGTTTGGGTAGACTCTGTCAGAGGCAAGGTCTGGGGCTGAAGGCTGTTGTTCAGATTCTTTTGTCCCATGGGGTGTTCCCTTGATGTAGTACTCTCCCCCTTTTATGAATGTGGCTTCCTGAGAGCAGAGCTGTAGTGATTGTTATCTCTCTGCTGAATCTAGCCACCCAGCAAGTCTACCAGGCTCCAGGCTGGTACTGGAGGTTGTCTGCAGACAGTCCTGTGATGTGAACCACCTGTAGGTCTTTCAGCCGTGGATACCAGCACCTGTTCTGGTGGAGGTGGCAGGGGTGGTGAAATGGACTCTTAGATTTCTTAGCTTTGGTGGTTTAATGCACTATTTCTGTGCTGGTTGGCATCCTGCCAGGAGGTGGCACTTTCCAGAGAGCATCAGCTATGGTAGTATGGGTAGGAACAGGAGGTGGGTGGGACCCTAAAACTTCCAAGAATATACACACTTTGTCTTCAGTTACTAGGGTGAGTAGAGAAGAACCATTGGGTTGAGGCAGGGCTAGGCATGTCTGAGCTCAGACTTTCCTTGGATGGGTCTTGCTGCGACTGCTGTGGGTGATGGAGATGATGTCCCCAGGTCAGTGGAGTTATGTTCCTAGGAGGATTATTGTTATCTCCACTGTGTCATGCAGGTTGTCAGCGAGCTGGGGGAAAGCCAGCAGTCACAAGCCTCACCCAGCTCCCACAGAATCCAAAGGGCCAGTCTCACTCCCACCATGTCCCCATCCCCAACGGCACCAAGTCTGTTTCCAGGCAGTGGGCAAGCAGGACTGAGAACTTGCCCCAAGCTACCTGCCTCCCAGTTGAAAAGCAAGTATGCCTTTCCTTTTTCCCCTGCCTGTGGAGTCTGCATACCAGATTCATGCCCTTCCCTGAGTTCTGGCCAGGAGACTTCTTGATCAGTTCAAGTTGTTACAAAGTTCAGCTAGAGATTTCCTTCTCCCTGTGGCCTTTTCCCAATGCCTCTGTCCACCCTCCCAAAGGACACCTATGAGGCCAGGCAGAAATGGTTTGGTAGGGGACCCATCAAGCTCACAGAACTTTTCCCGCTGCTTCCTCTACCCTTGCATTTTACTTGGCTCTCTCGATTGACTCAGCTCCAGGTAAGGTCAGAATCTTGTCTCGTAATCTAGACCTTCAGTTTCCCCAGTGAGGGTGTGTGTTTGGGGGCAGATGATCTCTCTTTCCCATTTCCAAAGTTTGAGCACTCACAGTGCTTGGAATGTCTCCTTTGTCCTGCAGGAGCAGTCTGCTTCCTTTAGAGGCTCTGTGGGTTCTCTTGGGTTTCCTGATTTATACCTGCAGTCGTTTTGAAGCAAAGATTCATGATGCGAGCCTCCAGTCAGAGTTGCAATCTAGTTCTGCCTCCTGTCTGCCATGATCTGCCCAATCCTTCCCGCTCCCACTATCTTGTTTTGGTTGTTGCACATGTATCACTGCAACAGTTCTCCAACTGTGGTTGGAGAATGCATGCAACTAGCAATGCATCACTTTTTAGAACTACAGATTCTTGGGCTGACCTCAGACCTACTGAATCAAAAACTCTAATGGTGGTACACAGCAACGTATGCTTTAATAAAATCTGCAGGTGATTCTGATATTTCACAAAAGTCTGGAAACCACTGCAATTTTTTTTTAAATTAGCTCCACATATAAAATAATTTTAGTTACTTGTCTTGCCTACCAACAACCAAAACACACTAGTAAGAAACATAAAATTCCATAAAGAAAAGAACTGATAGAGAATGAAACTAAAATTTGCTGATCACCTATTGTAGAGCAAGCACTCTTTAATTTCTCTTAGCTATCTTACTTAATCCTATAGCAATGTTCTGAAGTATGCATTATTATCCCAACTTTACTGATGGGAAAATTCAACTCAGAGAAACTAAATAACTTGTCCAAAATCATTCAGCTAAAAGCTGCAGGTCTAGGATTTGGATTCAGATGCAGTTGAATCCAAAGCCTTACTGTATTGAAGCCCAGTGGGTTTCATACATAAATGGAGTGGAATATTTGCAACTTTAGGGGAAAATTCTTTCATTAGATTTTTATTGTCATTATGGAGTGCTTCTATTTTTATTATACTTGGTATATAATATATATCTTTTGATGTTATACCTTTCCTGATGTTACAAGGAAATAATAACTTGACACTCTTACATGAGTATGCCTTTTCTACTAATTTCTATTCTACTTACACCTATTTGAATATTAATTTCCAAATTTCTGAACACTAGCCTGTGACAGGCTAATAATATACATATGTTTTTACTTACTTTAGCATTTCTTGTAAGAAATAAATATAGCTCCAATGTATCCTGTTTGGGACATCAAAAAAGTTTCTGAAAAATGAATCATCACCTTATAATGCAGGCAAAATTATGTAGGTCTTATGTAAATGTAATTACATATAGGAGCAATTACAAGAATATGCACTGCAAATGCTGGAGCCATAATATAGGGAATCACAGGAGGAGAAAGTAATTAAGCATCTAGGAAGAAGTTTATCAATTTTTATGTTTGAAAGAAACAGTAAATTTCTTATTGTGTTCTGCAGAGGTTGTGGTGAATAGGTGGTCTGATTAGGGAAACTCAGGATAAGGAGATACTGTAAACATTAACATTGTTCCCGTTGTTGAAGCATCTCAGTTCCCGAGCTTTTAATATGATATGTCAGTTATAGACCTGGCTTATCTGTACTAGAGATTGGTTTGCAATGAATGGTCAGAGAGGGCAAATTCTCCTTGCCCACTCCACATTCTAGGGTATTGCTTATAAGAAATTCAGTCACATGGTTTAGTTCTAGAAGACTGAACTTGACTAGACAGGTTGTACTATTGGCTACCAGATGAAAAAAATATATATATGGAGATAAATGCATAGAATTTAGCAGAGAAGTGACTGTAATATCAGCACTTGAAGATTTATATCAAATATTACATCTGAAGCATGATATAGAGCCTCTATATAGGAGAAAAGATAAAAATAAGTTAATAATATCAGATCTGGAAGCCAAAGAAAGCAAGAAATTCAAGTACTCAGTCTTACTGAGGGACAGCTAAGTGTTTGTTTGAGAACTAGATCAGATAATTTTAAGACTTGGGGCACAGAGTACACCTTCTTCCTTCTAGGACAAATGTGGCAATCAATCCCGTGTGCAAAGTCCCATATCTTACTCAAGGTCTAGACTTGTTCATTCTTCTAAGCAAATACCCCTCCAGTTTCTTTCCTTTGCTTCACCTGTACTACTATTACCATACTCCATGCCACGTCATCACCATTGCCTAAATGATTGCCTCCTAACTGGCCAGCTTACTAACACTTATTCTCCTCACAATCTGTTTTCTAGACTGTAGCCAAAGCGATTAACCCTCCAATCACTTTCCCTTCTCTTAGGGAAAATATTAAAATCCTTAGCATGGTTTACAAGACACTCTATGCTGTTATCCCTACTTACTTCTATAGCCTCATCTGATTTTCTCTCACCCTTGCTCTCTCTGTAACTCCACACTTTTCGTTTCAGTTTCTATAGATGACATGTCTGCTCAGGTCCTTTTTTCCTAGAAAACTTTCTCCATTGCCCTTTCCTCTTCTGGTCTTACAGATCTCAATTAAAACACTGCTTCATCAGGAAACACTTTCTTGACAACTCTCTACTGAAACACACACACACGCACACACACACACAAATGCACACATATACACACTGCTTAGATTTAGTTCTTGTTATACTTCCTCATAGCTCTCTGCTTTCTCCTTCACAGAACTAATAAGTTTACAATTGTATGTTTATGTGTTATTTTAAATAAATGCCGGGGTCTCCCACTAAATTTAATCCGCATAAAAGCAGGAACCACATACATTTCTTTTATGATTGTATATATATACCTTAGGGCTTAGGTCATTGACTCGTATAAAGTATTTGCTAAGTAGATACGATACCAGAAGTATAAGTGACAAACGAAAAAGTAGGTAAATAGGACTTCACAAAATAAAAGAAATGCTATACTTCATGTTATCAATAAAGTTAAAACCCACTGGATAAGAGAAAATATTTGTAAATCACATATCTGATAAGGGACTTGTATTAAGAATGTATAAATAATTGTTATATCTCAACAATAAAAAAGATGAATCACCAGTTTTTTTTTAAATGGGCAAAGAACCTGATATTCTCCAAAGATAGTACACGCATGTTCAATAAACATGTGAAAAAATCACACATCATTACCTACCAGGGAAATACAAATCAAAACAACACTGTGATTTTACCTCACACCCACTAGGATGGCTGTAATAAAAAACAAGTATTGGCAAGTATATGTACACATTGGAATCATGATGTACTGCTGGCAGGGAATGTAGAATGATGCAGCCACTTTGGAAAGCACTTTGGCAGCTCCTCAAAATGATAAACAGAATTATGAGATATGACTCAGCAAATTTACTCCTGGTTGTATACCCAAGAGAATTGAAAACATAACTTTATTCCAAAACCTGCACATAAATGTTCATTACAGCAGTACTCACAATAGCCAAAATGTGGAAACAACTCAAATGTTTATCAACTGATGAATGTATAAACAAAATATAGTATATTCATACAATAGAATATTATCCATCGATACAACAGAAGAAAGTATTGATACATGCTACAACATGGAGGAATCTTGAAAACATGCTAAGTAAAAGAAGCCAGTCAGAAAAGATAACAAAACACCAATTATGGTCATATTCAATTTAATAAAATATCCAGAATAGATGAATCTATAGAGACAGAAAGTAGATTAGTGTTTGCTTAGAAGCAGGTAAAAGGAGAACTGAGAGAAAAGAAGGAGTGACTGATAAAGGGTACAGGGCTTCTTTTTTGGTGCTAAATATATCCTATATTGAGATTGTGGTGATGGTTGCACAACTCTGTGAATATACTAAAAATTTGAATTATGTGCTTTAAATCGGTGAATTGTATCACATGCGAATTTCATTTCAATAAATCAATTGTAAAAAAACCCCAAAACTTTAAGTCATGACGTGGAAAGATTAGTTTCTTATATTTAACTTGTGGGTACAGTGTTTGTATTTAAAAATAAAAAATTGTTAGTACACACATCCACAGAAAGTAATACAGAACACCAGAAATGGTAAGTATATGGCTGAATATTAAAATAGTCTTTAAGTAAAATATATTTAAAAGATAATTGATTGCTTAAAGCAAAAATATTAACAAATTAAGTAAGTAGTTTGGGTTTTATAGTATATATAGAACTAACATGTTTAACAGTAATAACAAAAGTCCAGGAGGGGAGAAATTAAACTATATTATTGTAAGATTCATATACCATATAGAAAATGTTATTATAGCACTTGAAAGTAGACTGTAATAAATTAAAGATGTATACTATAAAGCTTAAAACAATTACTGGAATAATAAAACAAAGAGGTATAGCTTAAAAAAAGGTAAAAAGGAATTTGAAAAAAATATAGTTTTTTTTTTTATTATACTTTATGTTCTAGGGTACACGTGCACAATGTGCAGGTTTGTTACATAAGTATACATGTGCCATGTTGGTGTGCTGCACCCATTAACTCGTCATTTACATTAGGTATATCTCCTAATGCTATCCCTCCCAATGCCTCCCACCCCACAATAGGCCCTGGTGTATGATGTTCCCCTTCCTGTGTCCAGGTGATCTCATTATTCAATTCCCACCTATGAGTGAGAACATGCGGTGTTTGGTTTTCTGTTCTTGTGATAGTTTGCTGAGAATGACGGTTTCCAGCTGCATCCATGTCCCTACAGAGGACACAAATTCATCCTTTTTTATGGCTGCTACCATCAGAGTGAACAGGCAACCTACAGAATGAGAGAAAATTTTTGCAATCTACCCATCTGACACAGGGCTAATATCCAGAACTTACAAAGAACTCAAACAAATTTACAAGAAAAAAACAACCCCATCAAAAAGTGGGCAAAGGATATGAATAGACACTTCTCAAAAGAAGACATTTATGCAGCCAACAGACACATGAAAAAATGCTCATCATCACTGGCCTTCAGAGAAATACAAATCAAAACCACAATGAGATACCATCTCACACCAGTTAGAATGGCAATCATTAAAAAGTCAGGAAACAACAGGTGCTGGACAGGATGTGGAGAAATAGGAACACTTTTACACTGTTGGTGGGACTGTAAACTAGTTGAACAATTGTGGAAAACAGTGTGGCGATTCCTCAAGGAACTAGAACTAGAAATACCATTTGACCCAGCCATTCCATTACTGGATATATACCCAAAGGATTATAAATCATGCTGCTATAAAGACACATGCACATGTATGTTTATTGCAGTACTATTCACAATAGCAAAGACTTGGAATCAAACCAAATGTCCATCAATGACAGACTGAATTAAGACTGGATTAAGAAAATGTGGCACATATACACCATGGAAAAATATATAGTTAATCTAAAATAAGGCAGAATAAACAGGAAAAGGCTAAAAAGAATATGGGACAAATAATGTTAAAAAAAAAGCATGAAGATAGATTTAAAGCTAGATATTTACATAATAACATTACATATAAATAGTCTAACCATCTCAATTAAAACTGAAAAATTATGAGATTGAAAAAATATATTCCAACTATAAGTAACACATATTAAATATAGAAATTCAAAAAGGTTAAAAGTAAAGAAAAAGGAAAAATAAGTCATGCTAACACTAAGCTAAAGAAAGCTGAAGTAGCCATAGTAATATCAAAGTGGATTTTAGACAAAGACTATTACCAGGAATAAAGAGGGTCATTATTGTTTTATAATTGTTATAAAGGAAGTCAACTCAGGAAGTGGAAGTAACAACTCTAAACCGTTATGCACCTAATAACACAGCTTTGAAATATATAAAACAAAAACTATCAGATCAGCAAGTAGATATCTATGAATCTACAGTCATAATTTGAGATTGTAATCCCTCTTTCATAACAGATGGGACCAAAAACCCAGAAAATCAGTAAGGTTATTGATTATTTAAACCACACTAAAAGCCATCTTAACCTGACATTTATAGAATATGCCACCCAACCAGAGCAGGAAATATATTCTTTTCAAGTACACATGGAACATTTATCAAGATAGACTATATTCTGGGCCATAAGATATGTTTTAATGACTTTAAAATAATTTAAGTCACACAGATACCTTCTATGTCTACAATGGAATTAAATTGGAAATCAATAAGAAAAGATGTCTGGAAAATACTCAAATCTTTGGAAATGGAATAACACCCTTCTCAATAACCCATGGTCTAAAAATAATAATAATAAGAGGCATATCAGGAAGTATCATTAGCTGGATAAAAGTGAAATTCATCATATCAGAATTTGTGGGATTTTGCTAAAATAGAACTTAGAGGAAGTGTAATAACACTAAATCCCTACTTTTAAAAATAAGGAAAGTCAACCAGATTACCTCAGCTTCCGCCTTAAGCAGTTGAAAGGTCAGGCTCTGCCTTCTGTAATCCTAGCACTTTGGGAGGCCGAGGCCGGCAATCTGCTTGAGTTCAGGAGTACGAGAACAGCCTGGACAAGATAGTGCAACCTCATCTCTACAAAAAATATAAAAAATTAGCTGAACATGGTGGTGCATACCTGCAGTCCCAGTTATTTGGGAGGCTGAGGTGAGAAGATCGCTTGAGCCCAGGAGGTCGAGGCTGCAGTGAGCTGTGATCATGCCATTGTCATCCAGCCTGGGCATCAAAGTGAGATCCTGTTTAGGAAAAAAAAAAAAAAAAAAATTCAATGTGAGCTAAGCAAAAGACAAGAAATAAAGATTTCATGCACTCTCCTTTGATGAAATAGAAGACAGAAAAACAATAGAGAAAACCAATGAAACATAAAGCTTATTATTTGAAAAGGTCAGTACAATTGATAAACCTCTAGTTAGACTGATATAGATTAAAAATAGAATAGACACACATTACCAAGATCAAGAAAGTGAGAGGGCCAATTATTATTAAAAAAAACCTCATCTCAATAATTTTGACAACTTAGATGAAATGGACAAATCTTTGGAAAGACGCCAAGTATCATAGCTTGCTGTAGTGTGGAGAGAGTGTCTCCCATGTTAGTCTTTGCAGACTTAACTATTAAGGATCTCAAGATGAAATTCTCGTTGAGTCCTAAATCCAATGACTGGTGTCTCATAAGAGAAGGGAGAGAGATTTCCACACACAGAGACACAGGACTGAAGGTCAAGTGAGAATGAGACAAAGACAGGGGTTATACTGTCACAAGCCAGTGAATGCCAGGAGCCAGTGGAAGCTGCACAAGGCAAGGCAGGATTCTCCCTAGGAGCTGGTGGAGGGAGCCTGGTCCTGCAGATATTTTGATTTTGGACTTCTGGTTGCAAGTACTGCTAGAAAATAATTTTGTGGTGGTAATTTTCATAAATTACCACCAAGTTTGTGATAATTTGTTACGGTAGCCATAGATAACTAAAATACTCACTCAAGAAAAAATAGATAAATTGAATGGCCCTATAACTATTAAATAAATTGAATTTATAGTTAATGTTTCCCATAAAGACATTCCTAGGTCAAGATGACTTTACTCGTGAATTTCACTGAAAAGTTAAAAGAGAAATAGTATCATTTCCATGCAAATTATTGTAGAAAATTGAAGAAAAGCTACATTTCCCAACTAATTATTTCTGACCAGCATTACCTTGATACCTAAACCAGACAAAAATATTGCTACAGTAAGCTAATATTCTTCATGAACTTACATGCAAAAAATCTGAATAGAACTTTAGTACATTTCATTCAACAGTATATAAAATGAGTAACACAGGCTATACAATTAGGATTTATTGTGGGAATGCATGGTGGACTTAACATATGAAAACCATTAAATGTAGCTCATTATATTAACTGATGTAAAAGTAACCCATATCATCATCTAAATAGAGAAAGAAAAAGTATTTTAAAAATTCAACTTACTTTCCTGATAAAAACTCTTACTAAATTGACATTAGAAGCAAACTTTAAAGGTCAGAAAATGATGAAAGACTGAATGAAAGACTGAGATCAAGAACAAGGTAAGGATATCTGCCTTCACCACTTGTATTCAAACTTTTGCTAAAGGTTTTAAATCAAAACAATGAGAGAACATACAGAAGGAATAGAGGGAGGGAAGTGGGGAGAAGAGATGGAAGATGAAGAAGGAGAGTGGAGTGGAAGAAAAGGGAAGGGAGGAGAAGGAAGAAAAAGGAGGAAGTTCGGGAGGGACGAGACAGAGTGCATGAGAGAGAATCCAGATTAAAATGGAAAAGTTAAAATTGCATATGACATGATTGACTGTGCAGAGAATTTTATGGAGGCTACAAAATAGCTATTAGAGCTAATACATAAGTTCAGCAAGGTGTCAGGATACAACTGAAAACTGAAATTGATTTTTTAAAATACGATTTAAAATGGTATTAAAATGTGAAAAACTTAGGGAAAAATATGATGGAAGGTGTGTTAAGACTTGTGTACTGAGAACAAAAAGCATTGTTGGAAGATTTTTTTTTTAAACTTGAGAGATAATCTGTGGTCATGAATTGTAAGACTCAATATTAAGATTTTAATCCTTCTGAAACGTATCTACAGATTCAATGAAATTTCAATAAAAATCCCATTCGATTTTTTTTTCTGGTAAAAATTATCAAGCTGATCCTAAGACTCATATGGCAATATGAGGTACCTAGAGTAGCTGAAACAAAAGAGAAAGAAGTGGAAACTTGGAGGAATTACACGGACTGACTTCATGTCCTATTATATGTTACAGGAACATAACAGTGTGGTGTTGGCATAAAGATAGACATAAAGATCAAGGGAACAGAATAGAAATCCAGAGCAGTAGATCCATACATTAATGACAATTGATTTTTGGCATAAGCAATTCAGTGAAAAAAAAAAAAAAAGATAGCCTTTTCAACAAATGTTTTTGAAACAACTAGATATTCTTTTTTTTTTTTTTTTTTTTTGAGACGGAGTCTCGCTCTGTCGCCCGGGCTGGAGAGCAGTGGCCGGATCTCAGCTCACTGCAAGCTCCGCCTCCCGGGTTTACGCCATTCTCCTGCCTCAGCCTCCCGAGTAGCTGGGACTACAGTCGCCCGCCACCTTGCCCGGCTAGATTTTTGTATTTTTTAGTAGAGACGGGGTTTCACCGTGTTAGCCAGGATGGTCTCGATCTCCTGACCTCGTGATCCGCCCGTCTCGGCCTCCCAAAGTGCTGGGATTACAGGCTTGAGCCACCGCGCCCGGCCTAACAACTAGATATTCATATGCAGCAAATGTGAATGTGAATCCATACCTCACTCTATACAAAAATTAACTCAAGATAGATCATTTATATAAATGTAAAATGTAAAACTATAAAACATCTAGAAGAAAACATAGAAGAAAGCCTTTATGCCCTTGAATTAGGCAACAGTTTCTTAGACACAACAATGAAAGCATAATCTGCATAAGAAAATACTGATAAATTAGGCTTCATCACAAATAATTATTTTTGCTCTTTAAAATAAACTACTAAGAGAATATTTAAAAACCATAGATTTCAAAACAGTGTGTGCAAATCAATTACCTGGTAACAGACTTTTTTTCTGGAATACATAAAAGAACTCTTCAATATGATGTTAAGAAATAATAATAATAATAATTAGACAAACGATTTCTTATGGATACTTCACCAAAGAATACGTATGGATGACAAATAAGTAGTTCCTCATAATCATTAGAGAAATTTGTTTATTTATTTATTTATTTATTTTTTGAGACGGAGTCTCGATCTGTCGCCCAGGCTGGAGTGCAGTGGCCGGATCTCAGCTCACTGCAAGCTCCGCCTCCTGGGTTTAGGATATTCTCCTGCCTCAGCCTCCCCAGTAGCTGGGACTACAGTCGCCCGCCACCTCGCCCGGCTAGTTTTTTGTATTTTTTTAGTAGAGACGTGGTTTCACCGTGTTAGCCAGGCTGGTCTCGATCTCCTGACCTCGTGATCCACCCGTCTCAGCCTCCCAAAGTGCTGGGATTACAGGCTTGAGCCACCGACATTAGAGAAATTTAAATTGAAACCACAACAGTGGCCTGAACACACCTATCACAATGTCTAAAATTAAAAAGAATGACCATACCATGTGTCGGCAAGGATGTGGAGTGTTTGAAATTCTCATATACTGCTTGTTAGCATGTAAAATAATACAAATTCTTGGGAAAATATTTTGACAATTTCTTAAAAAGTTAAACACACCTTCCATATGACCCAGTTCTTCCAGTCTTAAGAATTTATTCAAGTGAATTAAATTATACATGTATAGAAGACTTATAGATGATTCTTTGTAGAACCATTATTTGTAATGCTCCCCAATTGGAAACAACCCAAATATCCATTAATAGGTAAATTGAATCTATAAACAGTGGTAAAGCCATACAATAGAATCATACAATAAAAATGAATGAGCTACGGATACATGCAACAATATAGGATAATCTCATAATAATTACACTGATATTAAAGAAGCCAGCTTTCAAAGAAACAACAACTGTATGATCCATACAATACTAGAAAATGCAAACTAATCTACAGTGACAGAAAACAAAACAATAGTTACCTAGGGAATCAGGGCCGGGCAGGAAAAAGAAAGTAAAGGAGAAACTTTTGGAAATGATGGATATATTCAGTGTCTTAATATTGGTGATGGTTTCATGGTGCATAGTGTGAGTGTGTGTATGCGAGACTGAAATGGGCAGTGATAGAAGCCACAGTGAGAGTGGCATATAATGCTTTTCTCCAGCCTTCTCAGGGCCTTGGACTATAATCCTCTGGCAAGGAAGTGCCTTTGAAGGCTGGCTGTTAAGAGTCTTTCCCCCTTATTTGCCAAGGTTACATTCCAAGACTCCCAGTGGATGCCTGAAACCACAGATAGTACCAAACCCTACATATACTATGTTTTTTCCTGTATCTACATACTTATGAGAGAGTTTAATTTATAAATTAAGCACAGTAAGAGATTAACACTAATAATAAAATAGAACAATTATAAGTACATATACTGTTATAATTATTATATATGTATATAAAACAACCTCAAAATATGATTTTTTTCTCTTTATTAAGTCAAGAACTTTCATCATTTCTGTGAAAGGAAGCACTCTTTGGCTTCTCTTTGGCATATTTGAATTACCAGCATCACTATTCTTGCACTTTGGTGCCATTATGAAGTAAAGCAAGGGTTTCTTGAACACAAGCACTGCAATACCATGATAGTTGATCTGATAATGCAGATGGCTACTAAGTGACTATTAATAATAGGCAGGCAGAGTCAATGGCCTGAATATGCTGGAGAAAGGGTTGATTCACATCCTGAGTGGGATGGCAAAGTGAGATGGTGAGAGATTTCCTCATGCTACTCAGAACGGTGTGCAGTTTAAAACTTATGAATTGCTTATTTCTGGAATTTTTTTATTTAATATTTTTGAACCTCAGTTGACCTCAGATGATTGAAACCCCAGAAAGAAAATCCACATATAAAAGGGGACTGCTGTGGCAGGGTAGTGACATGATTTGCATTTTAGCAACATAAATGACAGCCGTGAAGGGGAACCACTGGCAACTCTCTCTCCCTGCCTCTTTCTCTCTCTCCCTGCCTCTCTCTCTCTCATGCACACACACACATATTTTAATATGGTAATGAAATTGCAACAAATGTTTAAAATAACTTTTGCAGGATTTCTAGTAAAACCAACTAACATACATTTGGAAAACTCTTGGTGTTAGTAACTTATTTTATGGCCATTAAAATGAATTGGTCCTCATTGGCATACAACCTTCTAAGTGACAGAATAGTGACTTAACACAAATCTATTTGATTTCAAAGCCCATTTTTCTTTTCTTCTTTTCTTTTCTTTTCTTTTATTTTCTTTCCTTTCCTTTCCTTTCTTTTTCTTTTTCTTTTTCTTTTTCTTTTTCTTTTGAGATGGAGTCTCACTCTGTCGCCCAGGCTGTAGTGCAGTGGCGCAATCTCGGCTCACTGCAAGCTCCACCTCCCGGGTTCACGCCATTCTCCTGCCTCAGCCTCCCGAGTAGCTGGGACTAAAGGCGCCTGCCACAGCGCCTGGCTAATTTTTTGTATTTTTGGTAGAGATGGGGTTTCACCGTTCTAGCCAGGATGGTCTCGATCTCCTGACCTCGTGATCCGCCCGCCTTGGCCTCCCAAAGTGCTGGGATTACAGGCGTGAGCCATTTTTCTTTTAGATACTCTTCCCCTTTCCCACCTGGATGCAAATCTCATTCCAAAGCTTAGTGGTGATGAAGACTCATAAATAAGAATTTTCTGAATTTTCCTCAAATTAGAATGTGGGCCAGGTGTTACCTAATGCCAGGGCCTACTGTGACTGTTCTGAATGGAAACAGAACAGGTTCTACCTTCACATGGCTGAACCATGCAGTACGACTCATGGATCAAGTTCACACCTCTTTATTTGAAAACATGAGTCAAATTGTGAGATCACCTCCCAAACTGTGTCAGAAAGTGATGAGAATGGCAATTCTCTTTCTTGCTTGAGGACAATGAATTTGACAGGCCATGATGCCACATCTGGCCATAGTGTTCCATATTGGTTCACAAACAACATCTCTAATCGAACCCTGATTAGATTGTTTCTAAGAGTAGAGAGAGTACAAAGCAAGAATGCTAAACCTAAATTAATTCAGCAAAGAATAGGTTAAACTCCAAAATTAGCAGTGTGTCTGGAAACATAAAAAGCAGTTACCTCTACACCATTTGGTTTGGAAGCCTTTACAGGAATTTGACATTTTGACAATCTGAAGTGTCAGTCATTCACTTTGTGGCAAATGCATAGGAACCTACATTAAATGTGCCTTTTTGATTTTTTGAAACTATCAAACAAAAAACCCTCTTTGGACCTTGGCTAATAGTACTAATCAAAACTTTAATCATACACTTGTCATTTACTCTTTTTATTCTAAATTGGATGGGTCTGGAGGCTGCTTGTGTAGTTTTTGTACAAAAGAGTGAGAAATGAGTATTTTAGTCCTGTTAAAAAATCATTTTTGCCAGCAAGGAAGAAAAGAGAATAAAGCTGGGCCTGAGAATTAAGAAATTTCGGCCGGGTATGATGGCTTATGCCTGTAATCCCAGCACTTTGGGAGGGTAAAGTGGGTAGATCATGAGGTCAGGAGTTCAAGACCAGCCTGACCAATATGGTGAAACCCCGTCTCTACTAAAAATACAAAAATTAGCCAGGTATGGTGGTGCTCACCTGTAATCCCAGCTACTCAGGAGGCTGAGGCAGGAGAATCACTTGAACCTGAAAGGCAGAGGTTGCAGTGAGCTGAGATTACGCCTTTGCACTCCAGCCTGGGCAACAGAGTGAGATTCTGTCTCAAAAAAAAAAAAAAAAAAAGAGGAGGGGGCGGAGCAAGATGGCCGAATAGGAACAGCTCCAGTCTCCAACTCCCAGCGCGAGCGACACAGAAGACCGGTGATTTCTGCATTTTCAACTGAGGTACTGGGGTCATCTCTCTAGGGAGTGCCGGACAATCGGTGCTGGTCAGCTGCTGCAGCCTGACCAGCGTGAGCTGAAGCAGGGCGAGGCATCGCCTCACCTGGAAGCGCAAGGGGGAAGGAAATCCCTTTTCCTAGCCAGGGGAACTGAGACACACACCACCTGGAAAATCGGGTAACTCCCACCCCAATACTGCGCTTTAAGGAAACAGGCACACCAGGAGAATATATCCCACACCTGGCCGGGAGGGTCCCACGCCCACGGAGCCTCCCTCACTGCTAACACAGCCGTCTGCGGCGATCTATCCACAAGGCAGCAGCGAGGCTGGGGGAGGGGCGCCCGCCATTGCTGAGGCTTAAGTAGGTAAACAAAGCCGCTGGGAAGCTCGAACTGGGTGGAGCTCACAGCAGCTCAAGGAAGCCTGCCTGTCTCTGTAGACTCTACCGCTGCAGACAGCGCACAGCTGCAGTCCATTAGGGGAAAGAGCGGGGCCGCTGCAGACCCGAACGACTCTGTCTGACAGCTTTGGGGAGAGCCGTGGATCTCCTAACGCGGAGGTTGAGATCTGAGAACGGACAGACTGCCTGCTCAGGTGGGTCCCTGACCCCTGAGTAGCCTAGCTGGGAGACATCCCCCACTAGGGGCAGTCTGATACCCCACACCTCACAGGGTGGCGTCACCCCTGAGAGGAAACTTCCAAAGAAAGAATGAGACAGGTACACTCGCTGTTCAGCAATATTCTATCTTCGGCAACCTCTGCTGCTGATACCCAGGCAAACAGGGTCTGGAGTGGACCTCAAGCAATCTCTAACAGACCAACAGACAGTCCTTCTGACTGTCAGATGGAAAACTATCAAACAGGAAGGACACCTATACCAAAACCCCATCAGTACGTCACCATCATCAAAGTCCAGAGACAGATAAAACCACAAAGATGGGGAAGAAGCAGGGCAGAAAAGCTGGAAATTCAAAAAATAAGAGCGCATCTCCCCCTGCAAAGGAGTGCAGCCCATCGCCAGCAACGGATCAAAGCTGGTCAGAGAATGACTTTGACGAGATGAGAGAAGAAGGCTTCAGTCCATCAAACCTCTCAGAGCTAAAGGAGGAATTACGTACCCAGCGCAAAGAAACTAAAAATCTTGAAAAAAAAGTGGAAGAATTGACAGCTAGACTAATTAATGCAGAGAAGATCATAAACGAAATGACAGAGATGAAAACCATGACATGAGAAATACGTGACAAATGCACAAGCTTCAGTAACCGACTCGATCAACTGGAGGAAAGAGTATCAGCGATTGAGGATCAAATGAATGAAATGAAGCGAGAAGAGAAACCAAAAGAAAAAAGAAGAAAAAGAAATGAACAAAGCCTGCAAGAATTATGGGATTATGTAAAAAGACCAAATCTACGTCTGATTGGGGTGCCTGAAAGTGAGGGGGAAAATGGAACCAAGTTGGAAAACACTCTTCAGGATATCATCCAGGAGAACTTCCCCAACCTAGTAGGGCAGGCCAACATTCAAATTCAGGAAATACAGAGAACGCCACAAAGATACTCCTCCAGAAGAGCAACTCCAAGACACATAATTGCCAGATTCACCAAAGTTGAAATGAAGGAAAAAATCTTAAGGGCAGCCAGAGAGAAAGGTCGGGTCACCCACAAAGGGAAGCCCATCAGAATAACAGCAGACCTCTCGGCAGAAACTCTACAAGCCAGAAGAGAGTGGGGGCCAATATTCAACGTTCTTAAAGAAAAGAATTTTCAACCGAGAATTTCATATCCAGCCAAACTAAGCTTCATCAGTGAAGGAGAAATAAAATCCTTTACAGATAAGCAAATGCTTAGAGATTTTGTCACCACCAGGCCTGCCTTACAAGAGACCCTGAAGGAAGCCCTAAACATGGAAAGGAACAACCGGTACCAGCCATTGCAAAAACATGCCAAAATGTAAAGACCATCGAGGCTAGGAAGAAACTGCATCAACTAACGAGCAAAATAACCAGTTAATATCATAATGACAGGATCAAGTTCACACATAACAATATTAACCTTAAATGTCAATGGACTAAATGCTCCAATTAAAAGACACAGACTGGCAAACTGGATAAAGAGTCAAGACCCATCAGTCTGCTGTATTCAGGAGACCCATCTCACATGCAGAGACATACATAGGCTCAAAATAAAGGGATGGAGGAAGATCTACCAAGCAAATGGAGAACAAAAAAAGCAGGGGTTGCAATCCTAGTCTCTGATAAAACAGACTTTAAACCATCAAAGATCAAAAGAGACAAAGAAGGCCATTACATAATGGTAAAGGGATCAATTCAACAGGAAGAGCTAACTCTCCTAAATATCTATGCACCCAATACAGGAGCACCCAGATTCATAAAGCAAGTCCTTAGAGACCTACAAAGAGACTTAGACTCCCATACAATAATAATGGGAGACTTCAACACTCCACTGTCAACATTAGACAGATCAACGAGACAGAAAGTTAACAAGGATATCCAGGAATTGAACTCATCTCTGCACCAAGCGGACCTAATAGACATCTATAGAACTCTCCACCCCAAATCAACAGAATATACATTCTTCTCAGCACCACATCGCACTTATTCCAAAATTGACCACATAATTGGAAGTAAAGCACTCCTCAGCAAATGTACAAGAACAGAAATTATAACAAACTGTCTCTCAGACCACAGTGCAATCAAACTAGAACTCAGGGCTAAGAAACTCAATCAAAACCGCTCAACTACATGGAAACTGAACAACCTGCTCCTGAATGACTACTGGGTACATAACGAAATGAAAGCAGAAATAAAGATGTTCTTTGAAACCAATGAGAACAAAGATACAACATACCAGACTCTCTGGGACACATTTAAAGCAGTGTGTAGAGGGAAATTTATAGCACTAAATGCCCACAAGAGAAAGCAGGAGAGATCTAAAATTGACACTCTAACATCACAATTAAAAGAACTAGCGAGGCAAGAGCAAACACATTCAAAAGCTAGCAGAAGGCAAGAAATAACTAAGATCAGAGCAGAACTGAAGGAGATAGAGACACAAAAAACCCTCCAAAAAATCAATGAATCCAGGAGTTGGTTTTTTGAAAAGATAAACAAAATTGACAGACCGCTAGCTAGACTAATAAAGAAGAAAAGAGAGAAGAATCAAATAGATGCAATAAAAAATGATAAAGGGGATATCACCACCGACCCCACAGAAATACAAACAACCATCAGAGAATACTATAAATGCCTCTACGCAAATCAACTAGAAAATCTAGAAGAAATGGATAATTTCCTGGACACTTACACTCTCCCAAGACTAAACCAGGAAGAAGTTGAATCCCTGAATAGACCAATAGCAGGCTCTGAAATTGAGGCAACAATTAATAGCCTACCCACCAAAAAAGTCCAGGACCAGATGGATTCACAGCTGAATTCTACCAGAGGTACAAGGAGGAGCTGGTACCATTCCTTCTGAAACTATTTCAATCAATAGAAAAAGAGGGAATCCTCCCTAACTCTTTTTATGAGGCCAACATCATCCTGATACCAAAGCCTGGCAGAGACACAACAAAAAAAGAGATTTTAGACCAATATCCCTGATGAACATCGATGCAAAAATCCTCAATAAAATACTGGCAAACCGGATTCAGCAGCACATCAAAAAGCTTATCCACCATGATCAAGTGGGCTTCATCCCTGGGATGCAAGGCTGGTTCAACATTCGCAAATCAATAAACGTAATCCAGCATATAAACAGAACCAAAGACAAGAACCACATAATTATCTCAATAGATGCAGAAAAGGCTTTTGACAAAATTCAACAGCCCTTTATGCTAAAAACGCTCAATAAATTTGGTATTGATGGAACGTACCTCAAAATAATAAGAGCTATTTATGACAAACCCACAGCTAATATCATACTGAATGGGCCAAAACTGGAAAAATTCCCTTTGAAAACTGGCACAAGACAGGGATGCCCTCTCTCACCACTCCTATTCAACATAGTGTTGGAAGTTCTGGCTAGGGCAATCAGGCAAGAGAAAGAAATCAAGGGTATCCAGTTAGGAAAAGAAGAAGTCAAATTGTTCCTGTTTGCAGATGACATGATTGTATATTTAGAAAACCCCATCGTCTCAGCCCAAAATCTCCTTAAGCTGATAAGCAACTTCAGCAAAGTCTCAGGATGCAAAATTAATGTGCAAAAATCACAAGCATTCTTATACACCAGTAACAGACAAGCAGAGAGCCAAATCAGGAATGAACTTCCATTCACAATTGCTTCAAAGAGAATAAAATACCTAGGAATCCAGCTTACAAGGGATGTAAAGGACCTCTTCAAGGAGAACTACAAACCACTGCTCAGTGAAATCAAAGAGGACACAAACAAATGGAAGAACATACCATGCTCATGGATAGGAAGAATCAATATCGTGAAAATGGCCATACTGCCCAAGTGATTTATAGATTCAATGCCATCCCCATCAAGCTACCAATGAGTTTCTTCACAGAATTGGAAAAAACTGCTTTAAAGTTCATATGGAACCAAAAAAGAGCCCGCATTGCCAAGACAATCCTAAGTCAAAAGGACAAAGCTGGAGGCGTCACGCTACCTGACTTCAAACTATACTACAAGGCTACAGTAACCAAAACAGCATGGTACTGGTACCGCAACAGAGAAATAGACCAATGGAACAGAACAGAGTCCTCAGAAATAATACCACACATCTACAGCCATCTGATCTTGACAAACCTGAGAGAAACAAGAAATGGGGAAAGGATTCCCTATTTAATAAATGGTGCTGGGAAAATTGGCTAGCCATAAGTAGAAAGCTGAAACTGGATCCTTTCCTTACCCCTTATACGAAAATTAATTCAAGATGGATTAGAGACTTAAATGTTAGACCTAATACCATAAAAACCCTAGAAGAAAATCTAGGTAGTACCATTCAGGACATAGGCATGGGCAAGGACTTCATGTCTAAAACACCAAAAGCAACGGCAGCAAAAGCCAAAATTGACACATGGGATCTAATTAAACTAAAGAGCTTTTGCACAGCTAAAGAAACTACCATCAGAGTGAACAGGCAACCTACAGAATGGGAAAAAATTTTTGCAACCTACTCATCTGACAAAGGGCTAATATCCAGAATCTACAAAGAACTCAAACAAATATACAAGAAAAAAACAAACAACCCCATCAAAAAGTGGGGAAAGGATATGAACAGACATTTCTCAAAAGAAGACATCCATACAGCCAACAGACACATGAAAAAATGCTCATCATCTCTCGCCATCAGAGAAATGCAAATCAAAACTACAATGAGATACCATCTCACACCAGTTAGAATGGCAATCATTAAGAAGTCAGGAAACAACAGGTGTTGGAGAGGATGTGGAGAAATAGGAACACTTTTACACTGTTGGTGGGATTGTAAACTAGTTCAACCATTATGGAAAACAGTATGGCGATTCCTCAAGGATCTAGAACTAGATGTACCATATGACCCAGCCATCCCACTACTGGGTATATACCCAAAGGATTATAAATTACTCTACTACAAGACACATGCACACGTATGTTTATTGCGGCACTATTCACAATAGCAAAGACTTGGAATCAACCCAATGTCCATCTGTGACAGACTGGATTAAGAAAATGTGGCACATATACACCATGGAATACTATGCAGCCATCAAAAAGGATGAGTTTGCATCCTTTGTAGGGACATGGATGCAGCTGGAAACCATCATTCTTAGCAAACTATCACAAGAAGAGAAAACAAACACCGCATGTTCTCACTCATAGGTGGGAACTGAACAATGAGATCACTTGGACTCGGGAAGGGGAACATCACACACTGGGGCCTATCATGGGGAGGGGGGAGGAGGGAGGGATTGCATTGGGGAGTTATACATGATATAAACGTCATGCACATGTACCCTAGAACTTAAAGTATAATAAAAAAAAAAAAAAAAAGAAAATAAATAGAAAGAAAAAACAAATCTATATAGAAGAATTCCAAATAATTTATGTAGATAAATTCCCACTCAAGGTACAGCATAACTCCCCATTCCTTAAATACAAATTTGGGCTACACAAAGTAACTTCCTTCCAAAAAGTATAATTCAGTATGGGAAGAGGCATAAAAAGAGTAACTTTATACAGGATACTGAAAAACACTACCTCAGTCAAGTGATCAATTTTAAGTCAAGAGTGGTAAGTCATGCTGATAATATGTATCCTTGATGCAAGGGATGACTCTGTGGTCTTCTCTCCCAGTTGAGAGGAATTCTACAAAACACCTGACCAGTTCTCCTTAAAACTTTCAAGGTCATCAAAAATAAGAATTGTCATGATGACTAAATGTAGTACAGAATCCTTAATGAGAATATTGGAACAAGAAAAGGACATTAGGTAAAAGCCAAAAATATTTTAATAAAGTATGAACTGTGTAACAGTAATGTATCATCACTGTTGCATTAATTGCAAAGAATGTACCTTATCAGTGCAAGATGTTAATAGTAAGAGAAACTTGATATGGGGTATAAGGGAATACTCTGTACTACTTTTGTATTTCTTCTATAAAATTAAAAAGTTTATTAAATAAAAAAAAAAAGAAAGAAAGAAGAAGAAGGAAATTTATCTCTAATTTGGCTAA
Source organism: Trachypithecus francoisi (assembly GCF_009764315.1). Lineage (NCBI taxonomy): Eukaryota > Metazoa > Chordata > Mammalia > Primates > Cercopithecidae > Trachypithecus > Trachypithecus francoisi. The sequence goes on along the minus strand of NW_022681473.1, from coordinate 70,582,473 downwards.
ATTTTATTAGTCATAGAAAGAGAAGTTCTCATTCACTAGTTTACCAGTTATTTATTGAGCCTACTGAGTGTTATCATGCATTAAGCAGGACGTTAGGTTACAATAGGAATAGGTTAGACCCTGTCTTATTGTTCATTGAACTCACAGGTAGAAATAAGTAGTAGAGAATTAAAATGCATACATTGCTCTCAGACAATACTAGATTCAAATACTGACTTCCCTGACTGGAGCTCTTTTGACAAACTTCTTTTCATTCCTGTCTGTTTTTCTTATTTGTAATTAGCAACAAGATAACAGCAACTATCATATAGTAACAGGAACATAATCAAATAATTTCAGTGATGATCACGTGACATCATGCATCCAAACCACCATTAACTCAGCAATCTCTACTGTGTGCATTATCACTGTGTATATCATAAGTTATCACTATGGCATAGCTGGACGTATTGTGACACAGTGAGATTAACTGTGGGCCACGTACTTCATGTGTGCTATTTTGTCTGGCCTTCACAACAGTCCTGTATTATGCTCTTTTTAACAATCCTCTATTATTCTCATTTTATCAAGGAGGTAACTGGGGCACAAAATATTTAAGAAGCTTTCTTAAGTCATTCAGTTAATAAGTGGTAGAATCTGGATTTGATTCATATTCACTCTCATTCTAAAACCTATGTGTTTTCCATTATACAATGTTGCTTTCTAAGTTAAAATTTTTAAAAAGTAAAAAAAAAATTTGTTAGTGGAAATTTTTTACTACAGTTCTATTACTAACCAAATCTGCATAGTTATATCAGGATCCAAATATAAAATCAAATTGCAAAACCAAATACATATTTCAGTATTCAATAGCACAATTTCCCAGAGAATTTTCCATTGAGTATGCTCTCATGCCCTCTCTTCCCATGAGTTTTTAAATTTTTTTTGAGACAGGGTCTTGCTCTCTTGCCCTTGCTGGAGTGTAGTGGTGTGATCTGTAACCTACGCCTCCTGGGTTCAAGCAATTCTTGTGCCTCAGCCTTCCAAGCAGCTGGGACTACAGGCATGCACCACCATGCCCAGCTAATTTTTGTGTTTTTGATAGAGGTGGGGTTTCACCACGTTGGCCAGGCTGGTCTCAAACTCCTGAGCTCAAAGCAATCCACTCACCTTTTGCTTCCCAAAGTGCTAGGTTTATAGGCATGAGCCACAGCACCAGGCCTTCTCATGAAGGCCAGCAAGGAAGAAAAGAGAATAAAGCCGGGCCTGAGACAGATAAGTGTAGTTAAAATTGTCAGCCATGTTCATGATGATTGCACTGCTGAGCCAAAATTTAAGAGTGTTCTGAAAACAAATGTTGCTGCTTTTTAAAATTACATGTAAAACCTTGTATACCAAGCACAAACAGAATTCCCTTTAAAAGGCTGTGAAGCAGAATAGTCTGAGAAGACTGGCTTTATTACAACCTATTTTGTACAGTGGTTAGAGTGAAATCAGATAAGTGAGCTTAACCAAGGTCAGAAAGATTAGGACCCAGGGCTTCACCTCATTCAGTCTCTAGCTGGCTGGCTACGGGCAAGCTCGTCTTTGAGGTTCAGTTTCCTAAACTGTTGAGTAGAAACAATAGTACCAGCACCTGTGTATGGGGATTTTTTTAAGGATTAAATGAGATCATGGTGCAAATTACTTATCCAGTACCTGGCAAGTAACACTATTTAGAATAAACTGTGAGTGTGGTTCTTGATGCCATGTGCTTGTATAGGTCTCCACATCTAGCTCTTCTTTTCAAATCAAAGAGAAACATTCCACAGGGATTGATACACTTATGAGATGATTTCGTGATGTAAAATTTCCCTAGAAAGCTCAACATTTTCAATTCTCTTTCGTTTTTTTCTGAATGCTTCAGAGAAGGTTCTCAATTAGGCATTAATGCATGAAAACACCTGGCAATCTTCATATGAACAAAGGAGTTCAATGTGAAAGACTAGCCTAGAGCTAGTCTCTGTCAGACGGCAGCTGCTGTGGGAATGAAAGATGGAGATTGAAAGGTATAGGCCTAAGGGGTATCAAACCAAAACTAGACCTAAAATATTGAACTCATCAAATTGTTTCCTAGTCTATATATTTACAGAAGGCAGAACTCTTTCATCAAAAGATAATACAGGCTGAGCATGGTGGCTTACTTTGGGAGGCCGACATGTGGGGGATGTCCAAGACCAGCCTGGGCAACATGGCAAAACCCTGTCTCTACTAAAATACAACAATTAGCTGGGCTTGGTTGCATGTGCCAATAGTAGTCCCAGCTACTCATGAGGCTGAAGTGAGAGGCTGGCTTGAGCCCAGGAGGTAGAGGTTGCAGTGAGCTGAGATCATTCCACCGTACTTCAGCCTGGGCAACAGATACAGACCCTGTCTCTGAATGAATGAATGAATGAATGAGTGAGTGAATGAATGATAATATGACCTACCACTGAGATGTTAGTTTTTAACACCATTCTCCAATAAAAGGAACCAAAGCTCCTTAAATAAATAGCTGATTTTAGAGACAGGGCATGGGATTTACAAGATATACCTGGAGCATCTTCTAGTGTCAGAAACTAAGGAATTGGTCAAAAAACAAAATTATGAGTATATATACACAGACACCAGCTGAAAGAGCTCCCAGTGGCCCAAGCTAGAACAATTTGAGCAACAAAACAAATAATATTGAAGGGGTCTAGACCAGAGTATAAAGTCCACACTAATAAAAATAAATGGGGGAGAAGAGACAATTCTCTCATACAGAAGAATTTAACATAATTTATATAATTACTTTTTCTCTACCCCTTAATGATGAGTTACGCTAAGTGACTTGCTTACAGAGAAAACAACAGGGAAAGCAGTGTGGCAGGCGGAGCAGGGAGGAGGATAATTTTACAGTAGAGAATCATGCAAGTGCTATCTTAGAGTTGAGTAAGGCTAGCAATGTTAATGATGCCACATTAATAGCTTTTGCCTTTGATATATATTGAGAATGATATTCAGCTTTGGGGAGTGGTCTTCTTTTCCAGAACCCATAACCCCAGCCTAACCTTAAGAAAAAAACATCAGACAAACCTAAATCAGTGAACATTCTATAAAATGCTTGACTAGTAGCCTTTAAAACTGTCAAAATCATCAAGGGAAATCTGAGAAGTTGTTGTATCCCAGAGAAGCCTAAGGAGACATGATAACTAAATGGATTGTGTTGTCCTGAAGAAAATCCTGGAACAAGAAAAGAACATTTAGGAAAAATGAATAAAAGTCTGAATAAATAATGGAGTTTAGTTAACAGTAATAGTAATATGGGCCTGTTACTTGTGGCAAATGTGCTATATTAATAGATGAAGTTAACAAGATAAAACTGGGTGCAGGTTATACTCTGTACTAATTTTGCAAATTCTGTAAAACTAAACTTATTCTAAAATAAAGCAGGCAATATCTAAGGTATTCCTTAAATGATGTAAATAGCTTCAAACTCAATTTTTAATACTCTCTTTTAAAATCATTCTCATTGTTCAATATAGTAGCTACTAAGTACATGTGGTTATTGAGCATATGAAATGTGTCTAGCCCAAAATGAGATGTGCTTTAAAGTGTAAAATACATACCTAATTTAGAAGTCTTACTCCATATTTAAAAATATAATGTAAAATATTCTCATTAATAACTTTCATATTGAAATGATATTTCAGTCATATTGGGTTAAATAAAATATCTTATTAAAATTGATTTTCCCTGTTTCTTTTTATTTTTTTAATATGGCTACGAAAACATTTACAATTTTATATGTGGCTTGCATTATGTTAGATTGGATAGCATGCTCTAAGCTATTAACAAGGTCATGTTTGAGTATTTTAAAGGGACCAGATATATAAATGAAAAGTTTCAGCCTTTGGGGCAGATTTTTTTTTTTTTTTTGAGACAGAATCTCCCTCTGTCGCCCAGGCTGGAGTGCAGTGGCCGGATCTCAGGTCACTGCAAGCTGCGCCTCCTGGGTTTACGCCATTCTCCTGCCTCAGCCTCTGGAGTAGCTGGGACTACAGGCGCCCGCCACCACGGCCCACTAGTTTTTTGTATTTTTTAGTAGAGATGGGGTTTCACTGGGTTAGCCAGGATGGTCTCAATCTCCTCACCTCGTGATCCACCCGTCTCGGCCTCCCAAAGTACTGGGATTACAGGCTTGAGCCACCGCGCCCGGCCTGGGGCAGATTTTACGTATAGTTATTCATTTGCCCAAGATAGCATCTAAGACCGGACTATGCGCTGTGAAGAGTCTGATGCATGGTCTTAGAGTCTGACTTCTCACCTCAGATATTGCCTGGAGGGCCCATCAGCTGTGCTGCTAAGATTACCCTGTGCATTATTTTCCCCCAAGGATTCTCTGAGATATCTTGTGGTCTGTATATACCAAAGACAGACAAGACAGCAAGACATTCTTTCTTTTTGTCTAAAACCGCAGCTTTTTCCATGAATTATGGTGATTATGTCCAAATCTAACAAACCCCATTGCCTGACGTTGTGGTTTAAGTAAGCGTAGGACTTTATTTAAACTGTCTTCTGGGTTATTTTTGGTGAGGTGACTTTTCTTTTCTTTTTTTTTTTAAACGAACAAGCTACCATATTTTTTCTACCTGGAGAAGTTCTCATTCTTTGAGACCTAGCTCCAGGCACCTCTTATTGTCAAGATGTTCTTCTCCTAAGGCTCAATGTCCCTATGTTCTGAGAATACTGGGTGAAAAAAAACACTGTCTTTTACAATGCTGCAACATGTTCTTGTCAGGTTTGTAGAGATTTGTTTTACCCACTCCATTTTAAGATCACTGGCAGAAGTGACTGTATGCCTTCTATAGTAGAATGATATGGATATGAATTTTTTAGGCTGAAATAAGTTTCAGTTCTTGATTTGGACAAACATAAATCCAATGAAGACTCAAATAAATATAGGCAAAACCATCAGAATAATATAAAATAATAGGTAGCTCATAAATGAATATACTTGGGAGGCTGAGGCAGGAGAATCGCTTGAACCAGGAGCAGAGAGTGCAGTTAGCCAAGATCTCCAGCCTCGCCACTGCACTCCAGCCTGGGCGACAGAGTGAAACTGTCTCAAAAAAGGAAAAACAAAAACAAAAAAAACCTCTCACACACAAAAATTAGCCGGGCATGCTGGCACGTGCCTGTAGTGCCAGCTACTCAGGAGGCTGAGGCAGGAGAATTGCTTGAACCTGGAAGGCGGAGACTGCAGTGAGCCAAGATTGTATCACTGCACTCCAGCCTGGGTGACAGAGTGAGACTGTCTCAAAACAAAACCAAAAACAAAAAAAAACTCTCACACACAAAAGTTAGCAGGGCATGGTGGCACATGCCTGTAGTCCCAGCTATTCAAAAGGCTGAGGCAGGAGAATTGCTTGAACCTGGGTGGCGGGGATTGCAGTGAGCCGAGATTGCACCACTGCCCTCCAGCCTGGGCAAGCCAGAGAGACTCCGTCTTAAAAATACACCAAAAACTTAACTCCTATCTACTCAGAACACTGTCTAACTCCCAGTCATTTCCAGCACTACAGTGGCCCATACAAGTAAGAAGACCTGAAATTTAAGCAACATAAACTTCATATGTCTTCCCCTGAAAGGAGATGAAAGCTAGTCCAGTGTGGTGGAGAGTTAGAATTCGAAGACATCCCCAAGATCCCCACCTGCCTAGTTAACACATCCTGCGTAATCTTCTCCCCTTGACTGTGCTGGGACTTATAAATGTAGTAGATGTCACTGTCTGATTAGGTTACATTATACGGCAAAGGTAAAGGGGTTTTGCAGATATAACTAAGATCCCTAATCAGTTGATAGGGAATTAATCTAAAAGGGAGATGATTCTGGTTAGACCTGAATCAAGTGAGCAATTAAAGGAGGAGTGGGAAAAGTTCTCCTACTGCCCTTGAAGAAGCTGTTATGTCATTCAAGGGCCACGTGGCAAGGAATCATGAATGGCTGTGAGAAACAAAAAGCTGATGGACAGCAAAAAAACAAGAAACAAACAAACAACAACCACACAAAACAAAACAACCAACAAAATAACCCAGGGACCTCAGTTCTATGATGGCAACAAGTGGAATTCTGCTAACAACAATGTGAACTTGGAATGGGACCCCAAGCTCCAGAAAGCAACATAGCCAGGTTGAAATCTTGATTGCAGCTCTGTGAGACCCTGGACTGAGGGCCGCAAAGAACTCAAGACTCCCTTTTATGGGATTCAGTGTTTTGAAATGGAAAATATGTTATCTCCAAGGATCTTTTCAGCTCTGACAGTTCTATGGGTCTAGTGCTATCAGATGACAAGTTCCATGAATGCCAATGGTACCCCTGGACTTTTTGAATGACTTAATGAATCGAGGAAGCAAATTCTCTTTCCATTTCATTTTGTTTTGATATTTTTGATTCTGTTTTGATGTTTCCTTTGTATATAATATAATTATAGAATAGCAGATGATTCATTCTCAGACTTTATTAAGTTAGATTAACAACACCTAAAACAGGAACCTTCTTGACCTGAGAATTTTCATTTAGAACTTGCTGATTCAATAGAAAGACGTCAAATTATATCCACTGTTAATTTTAAATTAACTCAAAGTATTTAATTAACGTCTCTTCAAACAGAAAAGAAATAGGCCGGGCGCGGTGGCTCAAGCCTGTAATCCCAGCACTTTGGGAGGCCGAGACGGGCGGATCACGAGGTCAGGAGATCGAGTCCATCCTGGCTAACACGGTGAAACCCCGTCTCTACTAAAAAATACAAAAAAAAAAAAAAAAAACTAGCCGGGTGATGTGGCGGGCGCCTGTAGTCCCAGCTACGTGGGAGGCTGAGGCAGGAGAATGGCGTGAACCCAGGAGGCGGAGCTTGCAGTGAGCTGAGATCCGACCACTGCACTCTAGCCTGGGCGACAGAGCGAGACTCCGTCTCAAAAAAAAAAAAAAAAAAGAAAAGAAAAGAAATAAGATACTTTCCACTAAAGGCAATGAAGACCACTTAAGAGATTTTTGTAAATCAAATTAAAAACCCGTATCCATTCAAGCTCTTTCACAATTAAGAATATTCACGGTAGAGATGCATGTAAAGCAATCAGTATCTCTGGGGAATGATCGGGGGAGAGATACTAAGCAACGTTTGATTAAATGTTGAAATTAAGTGAAGCTGAAACTTTGCATAATTGCAGGAGAACGCAGTTCCTCAGGTATATGTTAAAATAAGAAGGAAAAAGATAAAACTCGTGAGTTCACTAAAGACCATTCAATCAAATTCAACACATCAGAAGCCTCATTAAATATAAGACTCTGAAATCTTTGTAATCCGGAAAAGCAGTAGGGTTGGGTCAGTGGACCTAGCCACTCTGTCACTAGTTTGCTAGATGGTCCAGGCTAGGTAATCTAGCATCTTTGGGCTTCATTTTCCTCATTTTTACCAAAAAAATGATGTGCTATTCATATTAAATCAACATTTTCCAAAACATATTGCAAGAACCACCTGATCCTTTGGCTGTTGGTATGTGGTGAAACACACAGGGACCAGTTTTAAATGGCAAAATCAGTTTTACAAAAGACTGAGTTAAATAGATTTAATATATACTTTTGAGCTTTTGTGAGGCTGACAGGCCATGTGAGTCTTGCAGTGATTGCCCTGTCTGCTCATTTGACAAAAAGATCCCTGTTCTTAGTATCTGGAACTGTGTTGAACAGAACACGTGTTGGGAAGCCCCAGATGAGGTGATCTCTACAGACCTTGCCAGTTCGACATCCTCTGAATCTTGATCATCTTGTCTGTGCGTTAGCTCTAGGTACATCTATAACCCTGAAAGGATGTTAATAGGCATAACGCTTTTGACAGCAATTTACTAAGTCTCCTTGATGAAGTCAAACATTTAATTAAATATTCATTAGTTTCAAAGCTGAGCCTTATTAACCATGGATTCATTTCAAGTGTGTATTGAAGAACCTTCCCTTTTAATTTCCCATTATAGTTGCAGATGTATACACTCACTTATACTCTAAAAGTTAAAATTATTTAATAATAATTAAAAAAATTCATTTAAGCATTATGAGTTCATTGGTCTTTTCCCTACTTCAGGTAGTCCCAAAGTAAAGACTGCCAAGTTGAGATAGAATTAAACTCTATGTAACAAAAATGGAATGTGTAGGAAAAAAAGACACTGTGGGAAGACCAAAGGCTTTGAAATGAGGGGACCTGTGTTCAACTCAGCTTCTTCACACTAACTGTGTGACCTTGGGCAGATTACTCACACACTCTAAGATGCTTTGTCCTCATCTCCAATAATGAGTGTAACCAGGCTGTATATTTAGTAAGTATTAACTAAAATTCATGAATTAAGTGTAGCTTTTTTATTTCTTGCAATGGGTATAATGTTTCTTAAGTGAACATCTTGAACCTATTACGTGGTATGTCAGCTTAAGCTTGCTAATGAAACATACCTGAGTTTCCTTTCATTTAAAACAATAAATTTTATGTAAAAGCTAGGTCTTAGAATTCTGTTTCTTTTTTTCCCGCTCAAAAATGATGTTGGGGCCATTGAAAGGATAGTATTCTTCTTTACTACTTAATGTTTGACCCAGTTGAGAAGTAAAGGAGTAAATAAAATGACCAAAATACCACATTTCTTTAAACCCAAATAAATAAACCATTATTTTAAGATGTGCCACTATTTTATATATTTTAGAAAAATAACACTGCTAATTAATATTTGACAATGTGATGTATTATGATTTTATGAATTTTATTTTTTAATTTTGAATGGGACTTAGACTTAATTTCTCATATATTTTTACCAAATACTGTTCTTAGGAAATCATAAAAGGAAAATATGAAACTAATAAATTAACAAAATTTTCCTAAAGCATCTTTGTATTCTGAGATTGATTTTTTTAACTCAGATAATCAATTTCTGAGCTTTTCCTACACAATACTGCCCTATGTGCCATCAGGAGTCTTGATGATACGGGATCCTTATAACAGTCTATTACAAAATGACAACAACAACAGTAAACAAAATCTGCAAGCAATAGTGCTAAACTTTTTTTTAACTTTTAAGTTCAGGGGTACAAGTGAAGGTTCGTTACATAGGTAAACTTGTGTCGTGGGGGTTTGTTGTAAAGATTATTTTATCATTCAGGTATTAAGCCTAGTATCCATGAGTTAATTTTCCTGATTCTCTCCCTCCTCCCACCCTCTACCCTCTGATAGGCACCAGTTATGTATAGCTCCCCTCTGTGTGTCCACGTGTTCCCATCATTTAGCTCCCACTTATAAGTGAGAACATGTGGTGTCTGGTATTCTGTTCCTACATTAGTTTGCTGAGGATAATGGCTTCCATCTCTATCCATGTCCCTGCAAAGGACATGATCTCATTCTTTTTTATGGCTGCATAGACTTCCATGGTGTGTAATAGCACGTGTTCTTATCCAGTCTATCATTGATGGGCATTTAGGTTGATTCCATGGCTTTGCTCTTGTGAATATTGTTGCACTAAACATATGTGTGCATGTGCTTTTATAATAGAATGATTTTTATTCCTTTGGGTATATACCCAGTAATGAGATTGCTAGGTCAAATGGAACTTCTGTTTTTAAATCTTTGAGAAATTGCCACTGTCTTCCACAATGGTTGAACTAATTTACACTCCCACCAATAGTGTATAAGCATTCCTTTTTCTTCACAACCTCACCAGCATCTTTTATTTTCTGACTTTTAAGTAATAGCCGTTCTGACTGGTGTGAGATGGTATCTCATTATGGTTTTGGTTTGCATTTCTCTAATAATCAGTGATATTGAGCTCTTTTAAGAATATGATTATTGGCCACATGAATGTCTTTTGAAAAGTGTCTGTTCTTGTCCTTTACCCACTTTTTCATGTTTTTTTTTTTTTCTTGTAAATTTGTTTAAGTTCCTTAGAGATGCTGGATATTAGACCTTTGTCAGATGCATAGTTTCCAAACATCTTCTCACATTCTGTAGGTTGTCTGTTTACTCTGTTGATATTTCTTTTGCTGTGCAGAAACTCTTTAGTTTAATTAAATCCCACTTGTCAATTTTTCCTTTTGTTATAATTGCTTTTGGCATCATCATCATGATATTTTTGCCCATTTCTATGTTCAGGATGGTATTACTTAGGTTGTCTTCCAGGGTTTCTATAGTTTCAGATTTTACATTTAAGTCTCTAATCCATCTTGAGTTAATTTTTGTATATGGTGTTAGGAAGGGGTCCAGTTTTACTCTTCTGCTTATGGCTAGCCAGTTATCACAGCACTATTTATTGAATAGGAAATCCTTTCCCCATTGCTTGTTTTTGTCAGGGTTGCCAAAGATCAGATTGTTGTAGGTGTGCAGTCTTATTTTTGGATTCTCTATTCTGTTCATTAGGGCTATGTGTCTGTTTCTGTACCAGTACCATGCTGTTTTGGTTACAGTAGCTCTGTAGTACAAAGTCATGTGGCGTGATGCCTCCAGCTTTCTTCTTTCTGCTTAGCATTGCCTTAGTTATTCAGGTTCTTTTTTAGTTCCATATTAATTTTTAATTTTTTTCCAGTTCTGTGAAGAATCTCAATGGTGGTTTTTTAATAGAAATAGCATTGAATCTATAAAGTACTTTGGGTGGTATAGCCATTTTAACAATATTGATTCTTCCTATCCATGAGCATGAAATGTTTTTCCATTCGTTTGTGTCATTTCTGATTTCTTCAAGCAGTGGTTTGGGTAGTTCTCCTTTTAGAGGTCTGGGTTAGCTGTATTCCTAGGTATTTTAATCTTTTTATTGCAATTGTGAATGACAGTTTGTTCCTGATTTGGCTCTTGGTTTGGCTGTTGTTGGTATATATGAATTCTAGTGATTTTTGCACACTGATTTTATATCCTGAGATTTTTCTGAAGTTACTTATCATTTTAAGAAGTGTTTAGGCTGAGACAGTGGGGTTTTCTAGATATGGGATCGTGTCATCTGCAAACAAAGATAGGTGAACTTCCTGTCTTCTGATTTGGATGTCCTTTATTTTTTTTCTCTTGCTCGATTGCCTTTGCCAGAACTTTCAATACCATGCTGAATAAGAGTTTCAACAGAAGGCATCTTTGCCTTGTGCTGGTTTTCAAGGGGAGTACTTCCAGCTTTGCTTTGTGATGTTGGAGATAACATAGCCTCACCTAATAATTGAATGAGAAAGTCAGTATGAAAAGCCTTAAACAGGTCTGATGCTCAATAACATGAGAAGCAGCCAATCTTGTTATTTCTTTTCTTTCTCTTCCCTCACTCTACCTCACAAATAAGAATCTTATTTTTCAAAAAACTGTGATTTACTCTTCACAACTCTGTTTCAAATATCCTGAAAGTTCCTTACAGCATATGTAATTACAGAATAGAATGCAGACTACATCGAAAGTGTTAATATTAAAATAACCTCATTAACCATATTGCATCACATAAAAGGCAAACTTACTGCAAGAAACCCCAGAAAACATTATAGTGAAGATCCAGTTTACATGGATGCTGCACTTATATTGTTTTGAAACAAATTATCATCCCAATTCATTCATCCATTTGTTCAACATATATTTATGTTTGGGGTGTCTACGATGAGCACACAACTTGTTTGAAGTATAGAAATTAATATAACATTGTTCTTGTCTTCAAATAAACTGTGCTTAAAAGTAAAAATTGGATATGTAAGAGTTATCTAATAAGTCATATACCCTGATAGATACCTGAATATTGTGCGAGTTTAGAGAAATAGCAATTAACCATGCCTAGAACAATCAAGGAAATCTTCCAAGATAAGGCAAGGACAGATCTTGGTTCTAATGGAAAAGTAAGAGTCATCCAAGGCTTCCAGGGTGTGGAGAATAATATTCTAGACTTAGTGATAAAGTTTGTGTGTAAGAAAGGTATTGGAAAGGGCTAGAAGAGAAAATATGACAATATAACTTTTGCAAAGGTGGTAACAATAAGTTATCATATATTAGAAAATAGCTAGATGAAAAGCTTTTGGCTGGGTGTAGTGGCTCCCACCTGTAATCCCAGCACTTTGGGAGGCCAAGGTGGGCAGATCACCTGAGGTCAGGAGTTCAAGACCAGCCTGGCTAATATGGTGAAATCCCATCTCCACTAAAAATACAAAAAAATTAGCTGGGTGTGGTGGTGGGCACCTGTAATCCCAGCTACTCGGGAGGCTGAGGCAGGAGAATTGCTTGAACTCGGGAAGCAGAGGTTCCAGTGAGCCAACATTGTGACATTGCACTCCAGCCTGGGCCGCAAGAGAAAAACTCCATCTCAAAAAGAAAAAAGAAAAAAAAAAAAAAAGGCTATTGAATGTTCTCATCACAAAAAAATGATAAATGCATAAGGTGATAGACACACTAAATAGTCTGATTTGATTATTATGCAATGTATTATGTACTGAAATATCAAATTGTACCCCATAAATATGTTCAATTACAATGTGTCAATTTTTGAAAAATAATTTGAGAATAATAATTAACCTTTATTAAACATCTGCTATAAGCAGAACACTGTCACAAACATGTTGCTTAGATGAAGTTACTAGATTCTCACAACTTTATGAGTTAAAAACTATAATTATCATCACCTTACAGGATTTAAAACTAAGGCACCAAAACATGAAGCAACTTGTCCAAGATCACACTGAGAGCAAGTAACTAAGACAGAGTTTTAACCAAGGCATCTGGCCCTACATGCCATGTTCTATTCCTATCTTCCACTCTCTCATTGTTTTGAAGATGATATGGCACCATTGGAAATCATACCTCATATTGCATGCATGTTGGTGGTATAAATCAAATTATTATATCATAGGGGATATATGAATAAAGATATCAAAGGTTGGTTTGGGAGCAGAAATATCATAGCAAAGAATAAATTCAAAATATATCTGAGTGTTTATAGTGTCCACAGAAGGATTGTAGAGTTGTACACTATAAAATTTGCAGATTATCAAGATCATAAATGCAATTGTTGGAGGTTGAATATTGAAGAATGATTTTTAACTGATTTTATTTAAAGTTATGATGTTTGCCCATATTAGTCAGACTTAATTTCCAATCACAATCCTGCCTATCACCAGTTTTAAGGCTTGGGGCAAATCACCTAACTTCTCAGCCATAAACTCAAATTTCTGCTCTTTAAAATTTATTTATATATATATATATGACATATAAAATATAATCATATATAAAATATATTTAATATATAAATATAATGTAATATAAACATTATGTATAAAACATAAATATATTAATTATTCTCAAAGGGCTTTCATGATTAAATAATTTAGTAAAATTTCTGAAACATTGTAGGCTCTTAAAAATTTTAGTTTCCTTATAACTCTACAGAATAGTTTCAAAAATATTTTTATTTGTCTAAGGATTGAAATGATAATGACTTGCAAGCTATAGCTTTTTTCTAAGGATATGTTTTTCCTTTTTTGAAGTACATCAAAAAATATTCCTTCCACTCCAGTCATTTTGTATAAAACTCAGTAACTTTGACCTTACAAAGTCAATATTGCTGTTTGCATTTCTTGAGTTTGGCAAAAAACAAGGCCCCAAGCACTGAAGCAAATCTTTTTCTGTCTCCCTTGATCTATTTTTCCTGCCTTGAAGAAAATGTTTCATGAGTTTGACTCCTCTATTTATATCTCAATTCACAGTGTTACCAGATTTGCATGTTCACATTCACATTTTCATTTGTAAGATTTATATAGAACATGTCCTTTGCATAAGTGTGCAACATAAACTACTGATTGTATATAAAGAATAAAATGCATTTTTTATCTTCGAATATATGCGCTTCAAACATAAATTCAATAATGACACTCCACTGAGGGAAAAATATTCCAAGTATTGCTGACAAATTGTGTGGGGTCCTGAGAAACTGCAATTTTCCTAGAAAGAAGAGCAGTGGGTCAAGTCTTTTGGGAAAGAAAAAAGTGAAGGAGGCCCAGAAGTAGGTACAGTTAGGAAGAGATCAAGAAGACAGTGGTATGAGGCCTGCCTAAAGAAGAGTGACCAACAAATGCAGATTCTGCAAAGTGGCTAAGTAGTAGGCAACTCCTCAAACACCACGAGTTTCACCATTTAGACAGGCACAAGGGAAAACACAGAGAGCAGAGTCCTCATGTTGCTGGAGATGGAAGCCTGTGGTGTCTTGAGTGGAGGAGGATATTTAGGCAAATATATCGTGGTTCTCACCCATTCCTGCCATTTGACTACAGGCATCTCCTTTAATCTTTCTGTTTCCCTAATTATAAAGTGGCTAAATTAATACTTTCTTTATGGTGCTGTTTTAAGTATTACTATTGCAATAACATGTAAAGGATGAGACAATATTTTTTATAACATCAAAAGTTCTCAATAGATGATTGTGTTGTTTTTAGCATGGTCAACATTTTTAATCTACATTTAAGATGGTAAGAAAGAAATAAAAAGAGAGAGAAGGAGAGAGAAAAAAAGAGGCTGATTCAACTGTATAATTAACTTTAACTTTTTAAGTCTTACTCAAAATCTGGTTGTGGTGTTGTTGTTGGTGGTGTTGCTAAACACACCATAATCTCGCTGTGTTATATTTTCGTTTTCTTTTGACATTTTGCTTTATCTCCAATCCCTGAAACAGACTAATTCTGCTTTTTGTTTCCAAGGACACTGAAAACTACTGGCTTTCTTATTAATGGTTCTGCTAAGTGCCAGCCAAAGTTACAGTCATTCATCATTTCAAAGTAATATTTTTTTCTTTAGTTAAAAATTCTAAAAGAAAATTTTAGAAAATTTAGAAAATTAATGCTATTACATGTTTTGCTCTTCCAGAAAATTGGTTTGACCTGTGTAGATTCTGGACTATATTCTGAAAATATTATGTGTGTCTTGTAATGTCTATTAGATATCACTAACTACTCTAAGAGATAAAGTCTCAAGTCTCAGTGTTTTGATACAAGAGAAGTTCTTTCTCAGAGATCAAGCTGCAGAAGGTGGAGGTAGAGGAGGGTTGCTGTGCTTGAAGACCCAGTTGATAGAGATTTCATCTTTTTCAATATTTGGGTTTTAAGATCACCCTGGATTTTGATAGCCAGCTAGCATAAATAAATAGGAGACAATGAAGCAGTTGTCAGGGGGTTTTTATGGTCCAGACCTGAAAGTGTTGTTCATCTCTTTCATTCATATCACTTGTCCAGAACTCAGTTCTATCTAGATTAGAGGGGCTCCAGAAATACAGTCTGGTTGATTTACAGTTCCTCACCACAAATAGGAAGCTTCAGTGATCAGATTGCCACTGATGTCACAGTCCATATAGGACATGTTAATCTGATGGACATTAATGTTTTTAATGTGCTGAGCATCCAGTGAAGAGCTCTGTTTGCTTAAGGATGAATGCATTCCTTTGTTATACTGAGATTTGCTCTCATCATCTCAAGTACTGAAAAGTGGCAGTGAGGAATTACGCCCTCCCTTTATTTAGTGTCAAAGAGATGGGTTTGACTCATCAGGTTCTTACCAGATGTGAAACTGTGAGAGTATGACAGATCTTGCCAATGTTACTTAAGAGTTATTTGACTTTTCTGAGCTCTTTTGATCTGTCTATGAAATTGTGAGGATAGACAAGATCTTACCAGTGTTTTATAAGATCTGGAGGTAAAATATGTAAAATGTGCATATTAGCCATCCCAGTGTCTAGTAAAAATGGATGCTTATTAGTATTAGCTGCCTTATTGCAATTATCTACATTAATACTAAGTAAGTAATGACTTGCAAAGGCTACATCATGGATAACATTATTGATATTAACAAGACAGCTGATAAACCATAACATCCCTTTTAAATCATTGGGGACACCTTGATCGTTTGTCATAGCCTGTTTAACATTGGTAATTTACATAGATGATGATCTTAATTTTTTTACTCAGCAGTAGTTCCACTTGGATTACTTTAGAGCTATGCTGAGAAACAATGAAACTTAATTTTCTTCATTGCTCATACTATCTAAATATCACTAAATACATTATTCAGTAAATCATTTTCAGTGTCTTTGAGAAACAAAATATCTGTGATCATCTGTATGACATGTGTGAACTTAAAGGGCACCTCATACGCTCTCAGACATTTGTTTTATTTTCCTAATACTTAACATCATTGAAAGAAGACCTCGTTGGGATTATTTTGCTTATCTGACATATCCAGTTATTGTTCAATATTTGAACATAAGAAAATATGCTAAATACGTACTGTCACCATGTTCTTGGAAGGTATCTCTGATAGAATTAATGACTTTTCAGAGTAGAAGCAACTTCTGGAATGTGTAATGATAATTTTAACTTTCATATGTGTTTCCTAAAGAGTAAAGTTAGTAACTAATTCCTCATTGTAGGAAGCATCCAAGCCTGTTAGGATTTATCCTTTCAAAAATATTGTAGCAATTATTTTTCCATGGGACAAACCTGAGAATAGGCGACCTCTAAGCTCTATTTCAACTCCAACCTTAGAAAAATAATTTAACTTCTACCAGTTTTAGGCACCTTGTCTATGAAATGAAGGCAATAATACCAATAATACCTGCTACACAGAGATTGAAACCATTCAGAGCAGTCCACGAACAAATTGGATGCTCCGTGTATGTTAGTTCTATTTGAATCTAAATTTGAAGATTCTATGATAGTATTAGACACTTCATTTTAGAAAGCTTTGCATTTTTATTATGGAAAGTGGCTACCCTCTAAAAGTCACTAAATCTAGAATTCAAATAGAACACATTCTAAAGGAGACTATAAATGCTCTGTTTGCTCGGTACTGTTTACACATGTTTTCCAACACAATTTACTGAGGAATGAGATGAGATAAGTGGAGATGTTTGTTATTAAACTATGTTCCTTGCATTTTAGCTACATCAGTGAAAGCAGGTTTCTGGATTCTAAGTGCTAGAAAATGAATTATTGAAGTGTGAAAGCGGAACTGTGTATTGAAAATTGCAAAACACGCAGAGTTGGCTGGTCTGTCTTATCAGAGAAGCTGGTTTTGTAAGAACGTAAGTGGTTAAACCTTAAAGGCACATCTACCTCTTTATTGGAAGCACTCTACTCCTTTATTTCTACCTCTTGCCCCTGGAAAAAAATATCCCATAGCTAGTATGTTGTAAATGTTAATTAATTCAGTGCCATTTCTTACACTATCTTTTGCATTTTAATTTTCATATAGTTTAAACTGGTGACTATTTTTTCCAAACCCCAAACGAGAACACATGGTCTGACACTAGGCTATAAACTGTGCCAGGAGAAATATACAGGCTGAGTCACAGGCTGAAAACCAAGGACTTTATAATCACTGAAAAACCTGATAACATCAACCAAGTCTTTTCATTCCTCAGGCAACCTCCTCATCTAGAAAATCAGGAAAATATGCATGACACGTGAGATTGAAATAAAATCTTTATTTTTCTATTCCATTTCTAGATGTATGTGACATTCTGAAAGATATCAGTTCATAGAGAAATATTGAAGTTTCTCTAATATAATATGTATAATTAGAAACTTACAGGGTTTCTGAGCTATTACTAAGTAGCCTGTTCTAGAACTTACACTGGGGGACAAAAAGAGAAGTAAAATTAAAAATTACTAAATACTAGGTGTCAGCTATTGAGAAAAACCCTATATTTATAATAACTAATTTAATCTTTCTAACAATCCTCTTTTGAACATTTCAGTTTTATGGAAACAGAGAATCCAAGAAATTAAGTAACTTTTCAAGGTCACACAAATTCTAAATGACAGTATCAGAATTTAAGCCTGGTCATGACCCTTTGGTAAGACCAAGTTAAACTTCTACCACTCTGTGGTTTTTCCAAACAATTCAAACACATCATTCCAACACCAACCAATTCTCACACACAAATTGCCTTAATTCAATTTGATTTTGACACAAGCTACCCAGAGTGGCAGGCCCCACAGATATTCCACAAGACTGTCACCAATTTACATGTCCACTGCAAATGGAGTGCCCAGGCTACCTGCCCATTTGCCTGGCCAACTACGAATTCAGGGCTCCCTTCATATGATAGGCAAATAAGTTTTGATAATTTGCTAAAACAACTCACAGAATTTAGGAAAGTGCTATACTGTACTTACAGGTTTATTATAAAGGATACAACTCAGGAACAGTTAAATGAAAGAGATGCATATGGTAAGACATGGAGGAGCAGGTGTACACAGTTGTGAGGCCCTCTCTAAGAATGCTACCCACTTGCACATCACCAGTAGGGAAGCTCTCCCAAATCTTTGTTTCAGAGTTCTCATCAAAGTTTCATTACACAGACAAGATTGACTGCATCATTGGACATTGGCCACTGACCTCAATGTCCAGTCCTTCCCATTCCACAGAGGGAGGTTGGGGTGGAGCTGATACCTTTAAACCTCTAATCACATTCTTGGCTTCTCTGGTGATCAGCACCTATCCTGAAGCTCTCTAGGGTCCTGCTAAGAGTTACCTTATTAACATGAACTGAGATATCATTAGCTCACTATTAATAACTCATTATTAGTAACAAAAGTCACTGTTATCACTCAGGAAATTCCAAGGTTTTTAGGAACTCTCCTCCAGGAACCAGGAACAAAGACCAAATTTATACATTTAATTATATACCACAACCACCCATAATATAGATCACAGTAGGAGCTCTTTCTATCTAAATTTCGTATGTTTAAATTTACCAAACAGGGTTTCTTGGTTCAGCAACAAGAAATTATCTAACAAAGTTGACATGTTACAAGATTGAAATGTATCAATCTAGGGAACCCAGTCCTTCCACCAGCAAAGACACTCCTTTCTGAGATATGCCTGTTGGAGACCAATCTAGGGTCAGGAGAGCACATGTATCTAATAGCCACTCTGTTGTTTTTAGATGGTGTATTACAGTTTCATGATATTTAAAATTGAATATGGATAGGTATCATTTTAAACATTAAGGTCTAAATTAGTGGCTGAGAATGTTGAAACTAAGCAGTAAATTAGTTGAGATAAATGACTCCTTGAAGATGAACGAACACAAGAGTACAGCCCCATGCTATCTCCATAAGGAAGCTATCAGAAAGGAGAAAATTTTTATATATGTTTCAAATATAACAAGAACATTCCAAGCTTGGTTCCTGTAGCTACCAGTTTAAACATCTAAAATAATCCGTTTTAAAATTATAATTAATTAATAAATGCATAATATGCTTGTTTGCTTAATAGATTTCTTTTACTGCTAGGTAGTAAATTCACAAGTACGAAGACTGTGCCTATATTATTTGCTACTGTATTCCCAACACCTACCATGGCATCTGACACACAGCAAGAATGTAATAAAGGTTTGTTGAATGAATAAATAAATGAATCAGAGAGACATAATTTTGAATCTTAACCTCTATATTTACTGTGACGTTGAACTACTTAACCTCTCCAAGCCTCAGTTTCCTAAATATTTATAATAGCATTATTAACTTCTTTGAGTTATTTGGATATTTTAATAAGACAGTGCATACAGTCTGTTTATCATAGAACATGGCAAATAGTATGTATTCAAAGTTAGCTCTTATTATTATTATGTAAGCCAAAGTTTAAATGGTACAGAAGAACAAAAATAAAGTTTATGACATTAAAACCTATAGTCCATGTTTCTATAAACCATTCAAGATGTTATTTCATTAAAGCTTCTAGATTAAATTTCCTCCATTCTAATGATTATCTTGCACTTCTTAGTAGATATTCATGCTAATTGAGTTCATGAATGTATAAATAGAAATACAATATTGAATTTCAACAAACAGGTTCTGAGCATATAATACATGATAAATATAATGATGAACAAAAGGTAATCTCTGCACTAAGAATTTTGGAGTGTGTTTGTCAGAAAAATGTCTAAATTAATCTTTGCAATGAAGAATGATAAATACTGTGTTGAAAACATTTAACAGTCAATGATCACCCAACCACATACACAGAGCCAGGGTGAACTGCCATGGGTATCTTTAGCATGGTAGGCCATAGTTCAGAAAACCTCTTCTCATTCTAATTTCCTTTATTATTTGAGTGTAACATTGCACATCTTTCTGCACCCATTGCTTGGGTGCATGAATTGAAGCAAAGATAATTTCAGTGATTTGTCCAAGATTTTACAGCCCAAGAAATGGTATCCATTCATTCTGAGTCTTTGTCTGGTGTTCCTGTCTATTACACGCACCCTGCTTCATTTTGATCCTTTAGCAGTTAACAGTAGTACGATTTTTACTAAATGTATATGGCTCTATTTCTGCTATGCATATATAGTTCTCATTCCATTAGCCTTTCTTCTTTGGTTCATTTTATGTCTTTTTAAAAATTTGTGTGGGTGCAGAGTAGGTGTATATATTTATGGGATATATGGGATATTTTGATACAGTCAAACAATGTGTAATAATCAGGATTAATTTGAAAGTTAATAAATCCCAGGCCAGGCATGGTGGCTCACGCCTGTAATCCCAGCGTTTTGGAAGGCAGAGGTGGGTGGATCACTTAACGTCAGAAGTTCAAGACCATCCTGGCCAACCTGACAAAACCCTGTCTCTACTAAAATCACAAAAATTAGTTGGGCATGATGGCATGCATCTATAGTCCCAGGTAATCAGGAGGTTGAGGCATGAGAATCATTTGAACCTGGGAGGCAGAGGTTGCAGTGAGCTGAGATCGTGCCACTGCACACCAGCCTGAACAAGAGTGAGACTATCAAAAAAAGAGAAAGAAAGAAAGAAAGAGAAGAGAAGAGAAGAGAAGAGAAGAGAAGAGAAGAGAAGAGAAGAGAAGAGAGAGAAGAGAAGAGAAGAGAAGAGAAGAGAAGAGAAGAGAAGAGAAGAGAAGAGAAGAGAAAATTAATAAATCCCTTTAAGTACTCTTATAAAGTGAGGCCTGGGCCATGGGACTTTGAACTAAAAGTTGCAGTGAGGATTTTTATTTTTAAAGTAAGAAGGTGAGTAGCATCCCTTGTAGAATGAGGCTTTACCATCAGTACAATGAGACTAATAGTACATTTATCTCAGAGGACTGCTGTGAAGATGATAAAAGATAATATATATGTGAAGCCCAGCATACAGTCTCTAGCACAAGCTGGATGCTCAATATTTATTAGTTCTCTTCCCCTTCCCTATCAGGCTCTCCTACAATTGAAAATTTCCACTGTCTCTTCTGCAACTACATACACAACTTTAACGCTCAAGAAAATGGCTTTAGAACTCCACAGATAACATTGTTTGGAAATAGCATTGTAGAAAGCACACACACAGCAGGACTGAAGACATGCTGCATTTTATTTATATAAGAAAGCTAATAGCTTCCATTGTGTCTATATAAACCCCCCTTTCCTAGACTGCAGCCAGGCTGTATAACTGGGCAGAGACTGCACAATTCCAAAGATTTTTCGAACTGTTACAAATTAGAATCCATGAGGGAAAGGCTCACTGGAGGACATCACAGGCGAGGTTATCATTCTTCCCTTTTGAAGTTGGGCTTCATATCTTTTTCTCATTACAATCATTACTTTGAAATATGATTTTTTTAAGCAGTAATTTTCTAGAACAAAAGGGATAATACCATATTTCAAAAGCTTTACTGTGAAATTAAACCTTTGAACTACTGTGAAAGAAATTATTCCCTCAAGGCTGCAAGGCTTAAAGGTTATTAAAAATTTAATTTTAAAGAAGGCATCCAGGAAAAAAAAAGTATATAAATGCTACTTAGAACCCAGATTGCCCAATTTAATAACTCCCATTGCTCCTTATTTTTAAATAATCTGGAAATGTGAACAAATGCACTCCATTTTTTTCAGTGGCTCATCAGTATGTCAACAGATGGTTGGCACTGATCGTTACCATCATCTGTTTTCAACTGGAGGCACATGCAATGCAGTGGCTCAGCTGGTATCTTCTGCCTCCCCCATTTAACAGAGGGAAGAGCACAATGTAGAAGAAGCGCCAGACACAGGATATACTGAATTGGGAGAATCCCCCAAAACCCAGCTCTGTTGATTGTATTTCTAATTATTGTAAGAGCAAGTATCTAAACCATGATATAACATGATATAAATGGCCAACACTTCAAGGGCTGGTGTTTCGAAGAGTTTCTGTTTCCTCATTTGTAAAATGAAAAGCATTTTTTTTCATTCTGTGATGTGGACATGATATTAGCACCTTCATTAAACAGGCAGTGTGTCATTAGGTTGCTTTTTGTACCCCAATTTCCTCATCTGTAAATGGGGATATAAGAGTACTTATCTCACTTACATCACATGGTTGGCATGGATATTAAATCATTTTATGCATATGTAATGCTATATAAATAGTTTCTGGCACATAATAAGCACAGTGTATTATTATTATCATTGTTAATTTTATTTCTATCATGTCCACGTAATGTACTGCGTTCTTAAGATACAAAAATAAAAAGATAATAGTCCATGTCCCTAAAGGGCTTAAACCTAAGTAGGAGAGACATATAAGCAACCACGATAAAAATTACAGCACAATAAGATGACAAAGCAAAGGTATGTTGAAGGTACACGTTTGTGATTTGGATCTGCCTGGGTGGTGACGGTGTTAGTGGAAGATGTGGTTAGGGAAGGCTTCCCCGAGGAGGTGCTTCAGGAGAACCATTCTAAATACCAAAGCATGAAAGTTCATGGCACATTAATAAAGTCTGTTTCTCAGGGGCATAGCAAAAAAAAAAAAAAATTACAAAAAACAATGGTTCTCAACCCTGACAACAATTCAAAATCATCCATGAGGCTGCTTAAAAATACCATCTTCTGACCTACTGAGACACAATCTGCAGGGCTGGGGTCTAGGTATAGGTGATTTTAACAACCTGCACACAGAATTCTAATACCCAGCTAGGCTCAAAAGCCACTGCAATAATGCATATTCAGAGCACATTGTCAATAGTAAGTCACAATACAAATGCTAGGTACCCTTTTTACTGCTTTCCATATGTATACTTAAATATGATGATCTCAAAGATCTCTCTTTACATATACACTTTGTCAAGTATGTCCACACACCAGTGGAATAAGTGGCAAGCAAGATCATTAATTACAAGCACAAGAAGTTGGACTTGTAATAAAGCTTTTACCAAGTTGGAAAAATGACTGACTGAACTTGTGCTTCAAACACAGGCTATATATCTCTGTTCTGTTTCTTTAAAAATACCCAATATTAACACAAAGATCTTCATAAAACTAATTATCCGTAGGCTCCAGTTACCCAAAAAGAACCAGATTTGTCTCTTTTTGACAACATTCACTTGCTATAGTTTCAGCTGTAGAGTTTCTTACCCACTAATACGTTAACCTTGAACTTACTGGAACTGCAAGTTTCTTCCCACTAAATTATGTGCTCCTTGAGGACAGTGACAGTAAGTCTGCCATTCATTGTTGTTTCTCTACACCTGGAAAAGTGCTTGTCATGTAGTAGGTGCTAGTAAATATTTATTTAGGAAATTATATTTTGCTGAATTATTTCTTCCCATGGGCCTAACTTGAATGCCATTTGGCTCTCTAACTGAATGCCTTTGTAAAAGAGTTGCTTCTCGATATTCAGAGAGGTTAGCTCATTTTAAAAGGCTATTTATGAGGACCAGTGACATTTCCCTGGTATTATTATAAACAATTATATTCAGCGTAATGCAGGCAAATACTTTAATTCTGTTTTGTGCTTCCACACAAGGCAGGGAACAATGGCCATGTTTGCCCACCTAGGCTATCACCTCAAGCTTCTACCTCCCACATTAAGTTATTAAGATACATCACGCCAAGACACTCAGATCAGTCTTTATTTGTAGCTGTCATTTTCATAACTATGATACTGGCCACATCTGACAATTTGTTAAATATTCTAGTATATTCATATGTGAACAATTATATGAATAATTATATACAATAAAATATTTATAACAAGAAGATACATCCTGTTTCTCTTTAGAAGTCTGGGTTTTGCCCTTTCTTTCTCTTATTGTCTAGAGTTAAGCAGAGTTAATCATGCATGACATTTTTTAAAGAAAAGTTGCAAAGACTATGCAGTGTGTATAACATGTAATTCCTCATTAGTGTGACTGTTGCTCCCCTAAATGTCTAGTATGTCACTTAAAATGAATTTTCTCATTAACCTCAAACATGCCAACTTGTCAAATTATGATGAACCAAATAAGACTGTACCCAGAAATTGAGCTGCCATCATTGCACTTATATGGCTTTGCCAATTAGTCTATAAATAACACAGTTTTGAATACACTTCAGAGCTTTAAAAAACGAAGGCACTTCTGGATGTTCTGAAAGACAAGAATAGCAAAAGAGACTATTCAAAGGAAAGGGAAGAAAATGATTTGCTCTTGTTAGAGGAAATGAAAATTATTCAAAGGAACAAGGGATTAGATGATGATATAGACATTCAACAAATATTTATTTGATGTCTGATCTGTGCATTAGGTTTTTTTAGATGTAGTAGGTGTGAATTACTAAACAAGTCACTATGATTTTTTCTTTCAGTAGAAAATTATCTAGCAAATATTTATTACACCCATATTATGCATTATGCAGGACACCAGCAATGGAGTACAGAGATAAATAAGACAAATTACTGTGTTAATGGAACTCAAACTTGGTAGAGAAATAAGATAAACAAATATTTAGAAAAGGAATCAGGGAGGTAGTGGTGGTGAAATGCATGCATGTGCAGAGACAGAAGGGGGGCAACTAAGAAAAGAAAGATAGGTACCCAAATAGGAAGGATTTGTAAACTAGGCAATTGCTTAACATAATTCTGAAGTTCAAATGCCTAAATAACAAAGATAACCTAGGAGGTTAATAATTTGATGCTTGTTTGAATCATAGTTTTTGAGCTTTCTCCAATGCATGTTTGGAGGATGCTCTAAGAATGGAATGAAGGACTGGCAGGGGACATGGACGCCGATGCTCAATCTCTCGGCTGGTGCAGAGAGCAATCCACTTTTGGTTCCATCATACCCACCCCATCTGACAAAAACAAACAAAGATGGAAGGCAACAGGACCCATCTACTCCTAAAGGCACTCTAGAGAGAAACTCTTGTGACTCAACCATCCTTCTGAGGGTTATCATCCTCATGCCCAGCAGTTAGAAAATATTTTTCAACTACTTGTTTTCTTCTCCCTGACAAGATTTCTGTCCAATATGCTTTGCTCCATTAAGTTTTATTTCCAGTGATGTTTTAGTGCTCTATGATATTATTTTTTATAACTTTATTTTAGGTTCAGGGGTACATGTGCAGGTTTGTTATATAGCTAAGTTGCATATCATAGGGGTTTGGTGTACAGATTGTTTTGTCACCCAGGTAGTAAGCATAGTACCCAATAGGCAGCTTTTTGATTCTCACCTTCCTCCCACCCTCCTCCCACCTTCCACCCTCAAGTAGGCCCCAGTGTTTGTTGTTTCTTTCTTTGCATTCATATGTACTTAATATTTAGCTACCACTTATAAGTGAGAACATATGGCATTTGGTTTTCTCTTCCCATGTTCGTTTTCTTAGGATAATGACCTCCAGTTGCATCCATGTAGTTGTGAAGGACATGTTTTCATTCTTTTTTATGGCTGCATAGTATCCCATGGCATATATGTACCACATTTTCTTTATCTACTCTACCATTGATGGGCATTTAGGTTGATTTCATGTCTTTGCTGTTGTGAACAGTGCTGCAATGAACATATGTGTGCATGTTTCTTTATGGTAGAATGATTTATATTCCAGTAATGAAATTGCTGGGTTGAATGGTATTTCTGTCTTCAGGACTTTGAGGAATCACCAAACTGCTTTCTACAATGACTGAATTAATTCATATTCACACAAGCAGTGTTTATATGTTCCCTTTTCTCCACAATCTCATCAGCATCTGTTATTTTTTACTTTTTAATAATAACCATTCTGATTGATATGAGCTGGTATCTCATTGTGGTTTTAATTTGCATTTCTCTAATGATTAGTGGTGTTGAAAATTTTTTCATATGCTTGTTGGCTGCATGTATGTCTTCTTTTGAAAAGCATCTGTTCATGTCCTTTGCCCACTTTTTAATGATATTGTTTATTTTTTGATTGCAAATTTGTTTAAGTTCCTTTTTGATTCTGGATATTCTAGTATTCTTTGAATGCCCAGCTGTCTTACCCATTAATATGGATACACAAAAAATACTGAACAGTTAAAACAGTATGCGGCAATTTTGGAATTTAGAATAGTAATTAAATGAGTTCATACCTTCAAGGTGGGTAGAACAATGCCTGACCTATAGAAAACATCAATAAAGATTAGTTATTAGTATAACAACCATGACTACGGCTGCTGTTTCTACTATCAAGTAAGTGAAGCAAGACACAAGGTCATACTTTCCATCCCCACTCTTAAATAACAGACAAGCTGTCTTGTCTACTAATGTGTGACCCCATAAGAATAGAAAATACATCTTTCTTATTGACTAATTTATACTCAGGACTTTAGCAGGGCTCAATAAAGATGTGTGGGGTAAATTCAAGGTTAAGGTAACTCAATCTTCAAAACCCTTAGGTTCTTTTTTGAGTTGTTATAGTGAACTAATGTCGTTTTCCCCCAGAGTGAAGTTGATAGCTATTCACTCAAATTTTATATTGATTTTGTCTAAGTTCTCATCACAGAATAGGAAATGAAAATGAGGTATGAAATTAGGGGAGTAGGGAGAGAGGGAGAGATATTTTCCAATGAAATAGATAGCGATGCAATTTCTGGCCTCCTTGTTGTTTGAACAGAAGCATTATTTATTTTATCCTTCTTTTTTGAAGAGTTTTGGGGATAAGATGAAGACTGCCTAAGTAGGGAAAGAGGCACGCACAAATGGAGTCTGCAGGTTTAGACAGTACACTTGCAAAGCCCGGCAATTCAAGAAAAGAAATGGGCACAGAAGGGCAGCTTCATTTCCTTGATGAAAGCCAAATATAGCTCTTTGCCAATCTTGTATTCACTTACTTTTTAAAGGGATAATAATAATAATAACAAATAAATGACATTCCATGGCATTATTTGATCAAAAAGTAATCAGCACATATAGCATTGCATCCGAACTTTGGCTTAGCCTATGTAAAATGGGTATAAGATTTCTCTCTAGGTTGGGCACGGTGGCTCACGCCTGTAATCCCAACACTTTAGGAGGCTGAGGTGGGTGGATCATCTGAGGTCAGGAGTTCATGACCAGCCTGGTCAACATGGTGAAACCCCAACTCTACTAAATATATATATATATATATATGTGTGTGTATATATATATATATATGTATATATGTGTATATATATATATAAACTAGTCAGGCGAGGTGGTGGGTGCCTGTAATCCCAGCTACTCAGGAGGCTGAGGCAGGAGGATTGCTTTAATCCAGGAGACAGACGGAGGTTGCAGTGAGCTGACACTGCACTCCAGCCTCAGCAACAGAGTAAGACTCCACCTCAGAAAAAAAAAAAAAAGATAAAAAGATTTCTCTCTTATGTGGGATATTGAAGCTTGAACAAAATATCATCCAAAGACTTTAAGATACTGGACATACTAACAATTCACGAATGTGAATGTTTGTTGCTGTGTGCCTTTATTAATGACTCCTTACCTCAGGCCTGGCAGGGGACATTGATTAGTTTCATTTCACAGGTGAAGGAACATTGGCTGGGTGAAGTGAATTGTCCTGTTCTGCCCTCCTGTTTCCATAAGAAACTGAGAGCCAGGACTCTTAATTCAGGGATTCAGTAAGAACATTCCTTCTTCTGACATAAATTTTGGTAACCTCTTTTTTTAAGCTGAGGAGATTTGTTTATTTGTTTGCCAGTCTTGAAAATACATTTTTTTATTTTTCTTGTAATACATATGTTTAGAATTTATTAGACTTTTGGCTTCAAATTTAAGATGATTATGTTTCATGATCAAACAGGAATCATCTCATTACGTATTAATAGTAATGGTTTCTGTCCGAACATCTTCAGATCCCTAAAACGAAAAGGCTACTCAGTTTCAAAATAGGATGCAGAGAAAAACACACATGGATCCATGTAGAAGAAGAAGAGTCAGGGTGAATGGAAGATGAACAGTACCAGAGATGAAGGGACATCCCTGGAAGCTAGGTTTCTGGACAGCTAAATATCTGCAGAGTGGCTGAACCAAGAGCAAATTTGTAATAGTTAAATCTGAAAGGAGCCATGGGGTCTTCTGTGTGGACAGTGAAAGGATGAGGCACAAAAATGAGCAAAGGAACTAATGCTGTTGCAAAGGGAATATGCTAAACATCCTAACTATTATTATTATTAAATGCCAAGATGTGTCAGATGTTGCCCTTTTAGTTAGGTACTTCTGATATGTTGTCTTTTACTTTTTAGTAATAAAGTATTATAATTTCCAGATTAACATAGGCACCAAAAGCACAATCTCTGAAGAACCTGTGTTTTTTATGGGTACCCCACTTATCCATGCACGTACTCAGTTGACTATTTGTGAAAACTGGAGTTTAACTTTATCTATAAGAGATACTGAAAAGTATCATAGGTGATTGGGAATCAACAACTTGTCCCAAAGAGTATTTATTTAATTTTGTTCTGAGAGGCAGCAATATGTATCAAAGATTAGGAGATGTGTTTATAGTCCTGACTCTCGAAACTGTAACTTAGACATCTCACAAAGGTCCCTCCCATTTGCACAAGAAGCAGAGTGTACAGATAATCCCCAAAGCCTTTTCCAGATCAAATCTCCAAATGCATGAGATGATTATCACTGTGTCCTGAGGTCTCAGGACATAATTCCTGAAACAGCTCTGTAGGCTCCAGAACAGAAAAAGCCTTTTCTCCTTTGACAAAGGTGGCTGACCCTGCCTCAGGTGTGATTTTCCAGGCTGCTAAGTACAGTTGCGGGCCTGTGTGCTTGGCCAGCTGATCAAAGGGTCTGATGTGAGGGCCTGTGTGTTCCGAATCTTGTTTACTAGATGCTCCTTGTTTGGATGAGGGTTAAAGCAGACCTGCAGTTGTGATGCTTTTAATCTTCTCCAGTTTCATTGCCTCCTACTCATCTTCCTTGGCTGAGTATGCTCAGCAGTAAGGCAGGCCCTTAGGGTCTGCCTAGAGCAGCTTCATTGAAAAGTGCCTCAGGCTTTCCTTACTGTAAAAATAAGGAAGGAAAAAAATAACTTCCCTCTCTCTTGCACTTGCTTCCAGGATCACAGCTCCATAAATACCTAGGCTTCTGTTAATCCTTCTTCAATAAATACCTATAGCACGTGGGCTTAATTGTCCAGAATAAAGCGTAAACTCCTCTGAAATCTTCAGATTTTAATGAATGTTAGAAAAAAGACTATTATTGAGTGGGATGGAATTATGAAGCCACTGTCTCACTAGTCTGAGATCATTTTGGTTTTCATTATTTTTTTCTCTGAAATCTAGGATTATTCACAGTAGTTCACAAAACTCCATCAAATTTCTGTTCCAAAAATCCCCCAAAGTTCCAAAGAGATTAATAATGCCTTCCAGCATTAAGCAAGAACTCTCAGATCTTCATTTATATCAGTGAGCATGTCAACTGAGCAAAGCCATGCATTTGTTTTAATACAGGTGATTAAGGAGATAAAAGTTGGTCATGCCCTGTTTGAAATCAAGTATGATTCATTATTTGTCTAATGTTTATTAATTTGTTGTTATTCACTATTTACAGGGACAGAAATACATTATATTATCTACATTCTCAAGAATCTTTCTGACTTAGTAGTTGTTACAGTATCTCCCTTTAAATATCTTTTCCTTTGTTCTTTGTGCATTCTAATTTTGATTGTTCCAGTTACTAACTTGACAACCTTGGACAGATTAATCTACTTCTTTAAATTGATTAAGTTCCTTAAAATTACAAAATGGGATATACTTGAATAGAGTGAATTAAATAGCTAAAGAACATACAATTTTCTTTTAATTCAACTGAATTTAATACCTATTTATTGAGCACATATTGGCCAGACACTCTGTATATGTTATTTTATTTCTTTTTCTCAATCACCATGTGAAGTGGGTATTATTCAGTCATATAGATGAGAAACTGAAGCTCCAAAGTGAGTAATAGGCAGAATTTGAGCCAAAGTTATTACAATTTCAGAGCCCTAGCTGCTTCCCCAGATATGAGTCATTGTTATTATAGGTTATCTTATTTTGCATTTTTAAATGTGGTCTTTCATTAGAAAAATACACCTCATTTTGGTTATGTCTTATGACGTCAATTAGTCATGGAGTTAATGTCATATGCTAAATATCAAATAAAAGGCTGGGCAGACAGAGAGGAGGATAGATGGTGTTGAAAATCTGGGAAGTAATCTGAAATAGAAAATGAAATATATATGATGAGCACTTGATCCGCCAGGGAAACTCACACTAAAATGTAGGTTTTGAATGGAAACACTTGTACATGTTGAAAAATATATTATCCTGTTATTTCTTTAATTCCTCAATAGTCCTCCTCTCTGCTCCCCCTACTCCAAATTTCTTAATTTTTGTACAATTCTGTCTTTGCTTCAGTATACTGACTTTTTCTTAGGAATTGTGTTTTGTCAGCTCCCAACCAACTTAAACGCCACCAGCATCAGAATCATTGCCATCCTCAGAATGTGGTTCCGTGCTAGGACCTCGGGTACAGAGTTTACAGATACATTTCACTAGAACATAGGTTTCTCATGATTATAATAATGATGGACATGATAATAGCTACTGTGTTCCAGGTTCTCTAATAATATTAGTTTCAATCTCAGCTACTTGGGAGGCTGAGGCAGGAGAACCGCTTGAACTCAGGAGGCAGAGGTTGCAGTGAGCCGAGATCGCGCCATTGTGCTCCAGTCTGGGCCACAAGAGCGAAACTCTGTCTCAAAAATAAATAAATAAATAAATAAATAAATAAATAAATAAATAAATAAATTAGTTTCAAGGAATACAAAGAGATATTTAGAGATAGATTTCATCTTCCAAGTTACAAGCATTTAAACAAATAATAACTGAAAAATGATAAGAACAATAATTGAATTGCAGCATAGAAATACAAGTGGAGAAGAATCCACCTTGAAGAGGGCAAAATAGATTTACATATGGTTGATAATAGAAAAAATTTGAAATGAGAGACTAGGAGTTTGCCCAGTATAAAAGGAGAAGTTTGGGCATTATAAACCCACACTGAACAAATGCAGGGTGATAGGAGCAAATCTGAACATGTTTCCACTTGACATATGAGCTCAAGGTGGGGAAACATCAATATCGCCTGCTGTAGAGTTGTATCTTAAATACAGAACAAAAGTATTTTGTTTTGTTGTAATAACAACAAAATTTGATTTCAAATTATATAAAAGTATGCTGTATATATTAAAATATCAGTCAATTCATCTATTTAAACAAATTATTTATTGGTTGACTATTCTACCAAACACTTAGCTAGTCACTGAGGATTCATTGGGGGACGAAGTGGACATGGTCCCTATGTTTGGAAAAGGTATTATTTAATGGTGAAACAAACATTAAAAAACAAAAAAAAAATAAATAAGTAATACATGGTCTCTAATGTGGTAAGCAATTTGATGATATTAAATACAATAAATGAAGGGAACATGTTTCAACGTATTTGCCAAAGAGACTGATTATCAAAATCAAGAATAAAACTAAGCTAGGAATAAATAGATAGAAAACTCAGCATAGGGGATAAAGGTAGAAAGTATCAGGTGTTTAATTCAAAAAGAGATAAACCCCTGCTTTGGCATCAGGCTATAAGAAAAGGTTTGAGTATTATATTTGACCCAAAGCATAACAGGATTTACTATGTTGATGCTAGTATTTGTTTTAAATGATTTCAGTGGCTTCATTAAATGATTCAGGGCCTAAATTATAGGCATGATACTACTACTCCCTGTTTTACCCAGATACATCTGATATGGACATTTACTTCAAAATCCTGTATTTTAAGGATATTAAAAAGTAAAATATTCACAAAATAGGGCATCCTGGACCTACAAACCACGTCATGTATAGTAATGGTTAACAAAATAAAAATGACTCTGTTGCAGATTGAATATGCCCAAAATTACATACTGATATTCTAATTCCCAATGCGACCTTTAGGAGGTTAATGGTGTTGCCTCATAAATGAAATTAGTGACCCTATAGAAGAGACCCTAGAGTTTGAAAACAGTGGCTTGTGCCTGTAGTAGTCTGAGCTACTTAAGAGGGTAAGGTGGGAGGATCACTGGAGCCCAGGAGTTCCAGACCACAGTGTGCTATAATTGCCCCTATGAAGAGCCGCTGCAATCCAGCCTGAACAATACAGCAAGTCTCAGTCTCAAGAAAAAAAAAAAAAAGTTAATTAAATTAAGTTAAATAAAAAAGAGCCCAGAGAACTCCCACAACCCTTCTGTCACATGAGGACACAGCCCTTCTGACATGAAGACAGCCATCTATGAACAAAGTAGGCCCAACTAGACACTGAATCTGCTGGTTTGATCTTGAACTTTCTCACCTCCAGAGCTATGAGAAGTAAGTGTTTTTTTAAACTACTCAGTTTGTGATATTTTGTTATAGTAGCCCAAGTGTACTAAGTTTCCCAACCTGGAGGCAGCATAGAATGGTTGTAAGACCTAGATCAGGCATACATTATGTCAATCCAGCCTTACCTAGTTGCTGACTATATTTCCTTGAGCAATTTACCAGCTCTAAACCTTAATTAGCTAATGTTTATTGGGGACAAAAATGTAACCTATTTCATATAATTATTGTGAAGATTTAATAATATAACACACATAAAATGTCCAGAATAATGCCTGTTATATAGTTCTATGATTTGAATATGTCCCCTATAAAGGCAGGCATTGGAAACTTAATCCTCAGTGAGTGTTGGGAGGTGGGGCCTAATGAGAGGTGATTAGGGTAGGAGGGTGGAGTGAATAAATTAATGCTGTTACCACAGGTGTAGGCTCATTATAAAAGGGCAAGCCTGGTCTCCTTTTCTGTCTTCCTCCTGTCCTATTTTTGCCCTTCAGCCATGGAAGGATGCAGCAAGAAGGTCCTTGCAAGATGCCAGACCCTTAATCTAAAACTTCCCACCTTCCAGAACCATGAGCTAATAAACTTATTTTCATTATAAATTACTCAGTCTATGGTATTCTGTTATAGCAGTACTCCCAAACAGAAGTGAAAAGGAGAGATGAAGACTAAGAGTCATGGTTAGAAAAAGCACAAAAACAAATCTCTTAGGTCCCCAAAACTGCCCTGACTCCTGTGGCACTTTCTTTCCTCATGGGAACATCTCCAGTATCTTATCAATACATCTCTTTGTGTTGCTGAAGTTAGTCCAGATTGGGTTTCTCCTACTTGCAATTGAAAGCGTTCTAATCCTGTTATTATTGTTATTATGGTGATTGGTGAATGTCCAAGAATGACACTTAAGCACTAGTAAGTTCTCAGTAAATGTTTTTGAATGACTTGAGTGAGTGAACTTTTCAAATCAATGAATCTGAAGATATTCTTTGAATTACTATATGATTATGAAGAATGCTATAAAGCAGATATACTCAGAATTGAATAAAACACAGGACTGGAAATCTATAGAAAGAGGATGGCACAGAAGAAATAATTAAGTCTTTCAAGTGAGGTTGACTTAAATTCAAATTCCACCTTTAACACCTATCAGTTGGATGGCCTTGGGAAGTAGCTTTAATTTCTCTGAGATCACTTTTTCCAACTGTAAAATAAAGAAAAGAAGTACTCTCACATGATTTTTTAAAAAATATTATCATAAGCATTTTGTATCCTTTTACCTTTTCCAATTATTAAGCTTCTAGGTGCTTTGATTGTTACATTGTATAACTATTCTTTGCATGAGACATACAATACTAATGTCACAAAGCTGCATTATAAAATAATGAAATTAATTCAAAAGACCACATAATGGATTCTAATTATATTCCCGTTTCTTTCAAAACTTTCTAGAAAAAAATGATTTGATATGTCATATTTTAAATTTTATTTTAAATAATTGCTTTCCATGAATAGAATACCATATAAATATATGGAAAGACTCTTTAGGAAAACCGCAATAAATATCTTGGCAAGCTTTAATTATTGACTGACCACATTGCCTTTTTTGTTAATGACTCACTGCCCCATGAGTCACTTCTATACCCAATTTTTAAATGTGTTCCACTGGTAGCAGTTTTCTTTGCTTATTTTAATATTGCTTGATTAAAGTGTTTGCACAGCCAGTAGTCAGAATAGTGAGGTTTGGATCATAGAATTACTGTAGGCCTTGCTTCCTTTAGAATGCTTATCTTTCCTGATAATCGAGGGTATTATTTTCCATAGACAGCCTCATGCTTCTAAGACATATTAGAAACTGTCTTTAACAATCATTTTCCATTACCAAGGGAATTTGGGATAATGGAATGTGTAGTCACTTTCAATTTGTGTCAAATTGTCTGATGCATTTGTACCACCAACATTTTATCAGCTTGTCACTGGAACAAATGAAGTTGCAAATTGCATTGACTTTTCTTTTTTTCATGAAATCTTTGAAACTGTTTATTTTTAACATGCTTTCCCTTCTGTCTTTTTTTTTTTCTTCTATAGTATAGCAGGCTCTATTTTCAACTTTCAGGGTCTTTGTCACTTAGTAAGTATGGCAGTCAGGCACAACAATTTTCTGAGGCTTGAAAGTTCTGAGGGAAGGGATTCAGGCTTTTAGGGCATATTAAAGCTCAATGCAGATTGAAGCAATAAGCACGGAGCAATTTGATGAACTACCTGTAGGCAGGGGTGGAGAATTTCTGACACCAGGAAAGCCATTATGCTCCTGTTATGTTCAATAGCCCAGTTGGCCTAAAAGGTTACGAGTGATGTATGTTTTCATTATCTCCTATGGACTTGATGCCTCAGAGGACCCCAGATAGCTAATTCCGGCTTCAGTTCTCTTCATTTGCACTATGGCTAGGTCTGTCAGATCAAGCCAATATGTTTGTGAGGGTCAGTTTGCTTTCAGAAATATTGTTCCATGATCTCTGATATATTCTTCTGCCTGAAAATCTGCAAGGAGTTACCACTTGTGGAGTAACCAGAAGCTTTTAAAAAACACATTTTGATTTCCTGGGTATCAGCTGTCACTGTGAAAGCAATAATAGCAAAACAACATTAAAATTAATTATCATTTATTGAGCATATATTATGTGCAGGTATGCCATACAGACATGATTTTATTATATAGTCTTTACCATATCCCAGAAAACCAGGTATCATAATTTCTGTTTTATACGTGAAAAAAACAAGGAGATAGTAAAGGATTAAGCAACTTTTTAAAAACCAGATTCCTAATAAGTGTTAGAGATAACATAACATTCAAACTAAGTCAGCCTAATTCCAGGAAATTCCTAACAATTGCAAATTATTTTAGTCCAATGTAGAGAAACACAGATTCTAGTTCGGGGAAAATATATGTATTATATAATAATGTTTTCATTAGAATATTTGTATGTTTAAAGGGCAAGAGAAGTGATAGGTACTAAGTACTGCTTATATTTTCTTTAGGGGAAGTAATTAAACTTACAAAAGGAGGGGTCATAAAATCAATAAGGAGGCAACTCATCAGTGAAAACATATTACATGCCATACAGTCCTTGAAACAAAGGCTCAGACTGAGCCTTGCAAGAACACAGAATGCTGAGGGAACCCAAAAAGTCAAGGGCAGCATAAGAAAAAATAACACTCCGATGTCTAAACCTGTGTATATAAGAACAGGATAAAGACAAAAGTGTAGAAGTACCAGGTTGTTGCTATCAGAGGATAATGTACCAAAGAAGAGTATAAAGGACAAATTTCACTTCTCAATTTGTAACAAAATTTCACGAATATGAAACTGTAGTGAATATATGAGAATCATTTATTTTTAAAATAAAATGTGAAGATTAATACCTGCCTTATCACCTGGCATTATTTTACAATAAATATGCTTGATTTTACAATGAATAATGCTTGATTGAGACAAGCATTACACAGATGAGAGTTATCGTTAGGATACGCAACTGAACTGCCCTGGTCGTGACCATCTCCTGTTGTTTTGAAATTATATGTAAATATTTTTTTCCCAAAAGAACATGAATTAAAAGAAGTCAAGCTATATTTATTTTAATACTATTTCTTCATAATATTTCTTCATGCAATCATTCAACAAATATCCCACATGGCATAAAACTGAGGCAAAGCAGACCCCAGTATCTGGTGCAGGTCATTCATAGAAAAGCCCTCCCCAGATCTTAAGTGCTGAAGTCAATTTTGCAGAGGTCTCACCAATGCAAATATCATGGTATTTAATAAAGAGTTGGAATTTCCTTAAGACGAATCTAATAATTAGTTTGGTTTTCTTTTGAAAAAGCGTGTGTTCTTTCACTTAAAATGAATTTGTGTCCTACGTGTTCAAAGGTTGATCTAATGCAATGGGGTTTTATCCCATCAATTTGTCTTAGAATTCCATGAGTTGGTTGTAGAATAAGGATTGTTCTTTCATTACATAGGCTATTATTTGCTTTGTCAAATCCCTCTTGGCCATGAGCACACTTTAGAAATAGGGATTCTTTAGAGATGCTGAGAAGGATGTTCTGCTAATAGTGCCCTTTAAAAATCTAAGAGGATACTCAGGAGTTGGTGTAGTACTGTAAGATCTTACATAAGCAGACTAACAAATCTGGGCAAGTGAAGACACATCCAGGACA
Organism: Trachypithecus francoisi; assembly: GCF_009764315.1. NCBI lineage: Eukaryota > Metazoa > Chordata > Mammalia > Primates > Cercopithecidae > Trachypithecus > Trachypithecus francoisi. The sequence goes on along the minus strand of NW_022681473.1, from coordinate 70,545,631 downwards.
TATCTGGATCTACGATTTCAAGGGCCTGTGGTATAAAATGCTGATTAATTACTTTTATTTTGGTAACACAACAATAAATACATGCCTCTTTGACATTTTAAACAGATTTACTAAGGTATAATTGATAGACAATAAACTGGACATATTTAAAATGTGTGATTTGACAGTTGTGATATAGATTTATACTCATGAACGCATCACCATAATGAAGATAATAAACACACTCATCATCCCAAAATTCCCTGTTGTCCTGTTGTAATCTAGCTCCTATCCGATGGTGCCCCCTTCTTGAAACTCCTAATTTGCGTTCTGTCATAAATTTGTTTGCAATTTTTATGATTTTATAAAAATGGAATAATGTATTATGTTTTCTGGCTTATTTAACTCAGCGTAATTATTTGAAGGCTCATCTGTATTGCAGCATGAATCAGTGGTATATTCCTTTTTATTTCTGGAGTAGTATTCCATTGTGTGGATACCAGAGTTTGTTTATCCATCTACCTGTTGGTAGGCATAGATCCCTTAATTTTCATTATCTTTCATGACCTTTGGTCTCATAATCCCGATATTAAAAACTCCTTTCTGAAAAAGGTATTTCAAAAGCTAAATTATCTATTCTCTCCAGATCATAGAGAGGAAAATGACCTCTCAAGAATACTCAGGGATAGAATTAGGATATTCATAACCATAGTAATAGTCTGATGATATGCATAGAACCAATTGAAGTTGTATCCTTTTGTTTTAATCTGGACATATCACTCATAATGTGGGCAACTATGTCCTTTTTTTTTCTCTTTTATTATTATTACTAAGTGAGTCATGGGTTATAAAGATGTGACCAAAACTCAAACATGACTGAATTTGAATGAGTCACTTAATAACTATGTTTTGTAGGCCTACTATATGTCAGGCACAGAACTAGTAATAAAGGATTTTAAAATATATATATTTGTTCTTTTGTATCCAGAAGTAGATTTATTATAAATCTAATGTCTAGCTTAAGCTTTGTGGTTCTTTATATGTAGAGACCCACTCAAAGTGCTAGACTTAACAATGCATTCATATGGTCATATATTTTGTAGGATTTGAAAGATTAATGTATTTTAAATGTAATTGATCTGAACCTGTGTCCCTGTGTACTCCAGCTTTTCTCCTACCTTACACTTCTTTCAAAAAAAAAAAAAAAAAAGTGGCATTGGAGTTCCCGGGAGAATTTTAGAGATCCAAAGGGAAACTGGAGTTCAAGAGATAAATACATACATACATACATGCATATACAGAAATTTAATTCTTACATTCAAAGATATGGTTTGAAATTAGTAGGCTAAATGCATGTGGTTGGTTCACAGTGACTTCTCTGTATGTTAACCAAAGACCCGTGTGTTAGTTTGTTTGGCATTGCTATAAAGAAATAAATGAGGCTGGGTAATATCTAAAGAAAAGAGGTTTATTTGGCTCTCAGTCTTGCAGACTATACAAGAGCCACAGCGCCAGCATCTACTTCTGGTAAGGGGCCTCAGGAAGCTTGCAATCGTGGTGGAAGGCAAAAAGGGAGCAGACAGAGGAGACAAGAGAGAGAGAAGGTGCCAGCTTGCTTTAAACAGCCCACTCTCATGTGCACTAATAGACCAAGAACTCACTCTTACTGCAAGGACAGCACAAGTCACTCATGAGGGATCCAGCCCAGTGGCACAAACACTTCTCACTAGGCCCACCTCCAACACTGAAGGTTCACATTTCAACATGAGATTTGGAGGGGAGACATCCAAACCACATCAACTAGATACCTCAGGATGTAAATACTATCTAGAAATCCTACTGTCCAGTGTGCAAACTTGCCAGGCTCCCTGATCAAAAGATGCAAGTTTATAAACTGTTATATAATACAACATTGTACAATATGTACAATATAAATATATAAACATTTAAACAATATAAAATATAAATGTATCCGTTGGTGCCGGACACTGGGAGCATATAGACAATGGAAAAAAACACTAGGTTTGAAATGTTCAGGCCCAGAAGTTTGTCTGTGTAAGAGTGTATAAAGGCATTTAAATAGTCTGTACGTGGGGATGTTTATATTTGTCAAATTTTTAAATTTCTAATTTGATGGGATTTCTTTTCTCCTGATAAATAAATACTCACATGTTAACCTATATTTATATTTGTAATTTTGAATTATTTTCATTAAAGAGATCTCTACCCACAATGTCTGTGTACTTGAGGCTCCATAAAACTAGGGTCTACCTCTGTTTACACGTTAATAGTTCAGTGGGGGAGACAGGCTAGTAAACATACAACTAAGATACAAAGTTATTAAGGCTAAAAGATGAGAACCTCAAGTACTAGAAGATTACACAGGCCAGGAATATAATTCTTACTTGGGAGAGGAGAACAGGTTTCTTGGAGGGAGTGGTGTCAAAGCTGAGATATTGTGGTGAGCACGAGTTGGCCAGGCTAAACTGTATAGGTCTCTGTGTGTCTATAAATTCTGTATTGGGATTAGGGGAGACGGGAATACATTTGCAGACGGGTAATTAAGGATATTTTCCTTTACCCTTAGACATAAAGGTTTTAAAAGTATGTGGGACCGGGCGCGGTGGCTCACGCCTGTAATCCCAACACTTTGGGAGTCTGAGGCAGATGGATCACTTGAGGTCAGGAGTTCAAGACAAGCCTGGCCAACATGGCAAAACCCCATCTCTACTAAAATTACAAAAATTAGTCGGGCATGGTGGTGGGTGCCTGTAATGTCAGTTGCCAGGAGGCCGAAGTATAAGAATTGCTTGAACCCAGGAGGCGGAGGTTGTAGTGAGCTGAGATCACACCATTGCACTCCAGCCTGGGCAACAGAGCACAACTCCTTCTCAAAAAACAAACGAACAAACAAACAAATAAAGTAATGGATGGGGTGGGGTGACATATGGTCAGATTTGCATACATTTTACAAAGTGATTCCTGAGAAGCATTATTGAGGAATGCCAAGACTTCAGTCATAGAAACCGTATTTTGTTATGTGTCTTCTATAGCTGTTTCTTTCCCTCTAATGCAGAGGTCCTTAATTCTCTAAAGGTTGTTTTCAAGGAGCAGTTTCAGAATACAAGGATACTTAGTAAAGATTCCTTACTATAATGTATGGTATCTGGGGTTCCATTCTAAATACCAACACAACTTAGACCATGTGTAGTTCTTTCTCCGTCCAGCCATTAATAACTTAATCAATGTTTGTTTAATCAATCTAGGCTTAATCAAGAGTCAGAAATCCAGACTAATGTATACATTTACTACTATTTTATTTTCTCTGTGGGCTGAAAAAATCAAATTCATCTTCTAAGTTTTCTTCAATTTAAAATCTGGGTAAGAAGTTCTCCTTTGGAGGGTAGTTTGAGAATAAAAGCATCGAATAAAAAGATTTGGTACAACGAAGCACCCAGTATCGAGTAGGTATTCAAATCTGGCCTAGTGGCAAGCATCTGTAGTCCCAGCTACTCTGGAGGCTGAAGTGAGAAGATTGCTTGAGACCAGGAGTTCAAGGATGTAGTAGACTATGATTGTGCCTGTGAGTAGCCACTGCACCTCCAGCCTGAGCAACACAGCAAGACTCAGCCTCAAAAAAATCAAAATTTAAAAAAAAAAAAAAGCAAACAAGCAAGAAAAGTGTTTAATAAGTTGGAAATGATTATGCATTCAAAAACTTCTACCATTTTTAATGAGAAACTGTCTATATCTGCTCTCAGGTATTCTTGATGATGTAGTCTTTGGAGAATGACTCTCAGAGGATTTTTCCTTCTAAATGTAGAATGTTTCTGAATTAATTCACTTAATAAAAAACTAAATAATATCTGGAATTCCATTAAGAGAGTAATTTTACAGGTCATTGAAAGCTTATTTTATATCTCTTCTGAGAAACTCTAATATTTACTTAATATTCAGAGATAAACTACTCCTTTTAAAAGATATCAGGACCATAACTTCCACAAGATACTATTCAAGTGTAGCATGATCCTGGATGAAGTTTTGAGAAATTAATTACATATGAATATATGTATCACTCTGGTCTTCATATTGACATCTCTTAGACAAAAGTGACTTTCCAGAATGCTCAATTTTAATTTATTTTTCATGATACAACAGTGGGTAATGTTCTTGGAGTGTGGAGCTATGGATATGGTTTGCGACAATATCTGTCTAGCCTACTCCTGTTTCTTCTAATAGTCTTGGTATAAACATTACTACTTCAGGAACGACTTCCCTTACCTTACTATCTCTCCATTTTTGTTTGTTTTTGGGATGAGGTCATGCTCTGTTGCTCAGGCTAGTGTGCTGTGGTACAATCATAGCTCACTGTAACCTCAAACTCCTGGGCTTGACTGATCTTCCCACTTCAGCCTTCAGCGTAGCAGGGACTACCAGAGTGTGCTACCATGCCTGGTTATTTATTTATTTATTTTAATTACTTTAAGGACATCATCTCATTATGTTTCCCCAGGCTGGTCTGAAATTTATGGCCTCAAGAGATACTCCTGCCTCTGCCTCCCAAAGTCCCGGCAATATAGGTGTGTATCACCACCCACAGCCAGGGTCAACTCCCTTTTTATATTTCCTTAGTTCTTGTGTCTTCTCCCGCATTGTCTGTTGTTACGCTTTGTTACCTATAGAACATGGGTCTGTTTCTCTAACGTATAAGCTTTGAGAGTACAGGCACTAAATCTGATTTGTTAAACACTATATTCCCTTCACTTCTGGAAGTTCGTGGCATGTAACAGGTGTTCAATGAATATTTATCAAGTGACTCAATGAGTATTGTATAAATGAACATTTAGTTACCAATCAAAGACCACAACCAGAAAAATTTGTCATCAGCCTTTTAGGATCCATTCGGAAATAGGAAGCTCTTCAAATTTTTAAGCTGAAGAAAGAGGAAACTTTGGAGGAAACTTCAATAAAGGAAATTAAGTGAGAAAAGGATAGAAAAACAATATTGACTTTTCTAAAAATTATGCTACCTTAAAAACAAAAATGATGCCATGCACAACTTAGTTTGCTCATAAAATTTTAGCATTTCGTTCACTAAACTGAAAAAATTATACAAACAAGTAAATATGTGTAAATTGAATTTACTTTGGGATTTTTTCATCTTTGATATAAATTCAGTCCCAAGTTGCTGACCTTGAAGAATAGCAACACTCTTATCATTTACTGGTGATGAGATGCAGGAGAAAATTTGAGGTTAGAACAAATATCCATGGCACAATAAAAAAGATGACGTTTTTAGGGTGACTGGCTTGGTAGCCTTTAGTGACAGGACACAGAAAGAGGAAGGGGAACCAGAGGAAGCAAATTTACATTTATTGAGCATTTATCACAAGCCAGTCCCTGAGATGGGCACTTTGAATGCACTAATTCATTTAATTTCCATACAATAACTTGGGGTTGATATTCCTATTCCCATTTTTCGAATGAAAATACTGTAATACTGGAAGGCAATTAATTTTTTATAGGACTCCTCCTAGTTAATACAAGAGAAAGTGGAATTATAACTAACATTTTCCTAGCCCAGGGCCCAAGGTGATGGCCTCATCATGCCTCAGGCAACCAAAAGAAACTCATTTTTAAAAGAGAAGTTCAGCAACAGCCACATATCCTGGAATCTTTTTCATCCTATGAAAAAAGGCAAGGCCTTCAAAGGCAAAGAATATCTTATCATGTCTATTCTCTTAGGATCTGAACCAGTACTGACCAATAAAGTGACCCACACATGTAAATTACATTTTAAAATTAGCTGTGTTTAAAAAAATAAAAAGGAATAGGTAAAATTAATTTTAAAAACAGTTTCTTTAACCCCCAAATATATCCCCAACATGATCATTTCAACATATAAACTGTATAACAATATTAAAGTACATTCTATTTCATTCTAAATTTTCAAACTCTGATGTTTATTTTATACTTGTAGCACATCCAGACCAGTCACATTTCATATTTCAGTAGCCACAGGGACACTAGTAGCTACCTTTATGGACAGCACAGATGAAGAGTTCTAGGTAGAACTACTAATAAACCATCTCAGGCAGGAAAACGTGAGGCCTTCTCATTATAAACATCAACACTGTCATTTATTCCACACAGCTGACCTTCTCTCTGACTCAGTGCTACATGGAGATCAATACCCTAGGTTTGAAGACTCAGGTTTCCATAAAACTTGCTCCACCATTTATTGTGTGAGTCGTTGAACAAGTTACTTAACGTGTCTGAGCCTCAGTTTTCTCATTTGTAAAATGGGGAGAATGATGCTCATCACTCATGGTGATGAGTTCTGTATAAATCCCCTGGAATGTGGCACTTGCTCTGTAAGTAGAAGTTCTTCAAATTAAAACTGAATCTCATTTTCTTGTGTGTGGACTTTAATAGAGATTGAGTGTACTATTGTTGACATAGAACCCTTAGTTTACTATTCCATACAATGGCCCCACACCTTCTGATAGATCTTTGTTATCATCCACAGGCCTTTCAGGATATGACATCATCCTGCCTCTCACACTTTCTCTTCTGCTGACCTCCTATGCTCTTTGGCTACAATGGATCCATTTCCATAAATGTATCACGCTTTCTCACACCTCAGTGCTATACCAATCACAGTGAAACTGAGTTACTCAGTCACTCACTCTCCCTGATTTGATAAAAATTGTTACGGGTCTCACACATGTTGATGCATTTATTATGTTTGCAAAAACATTGGAGTTCCTGCAGAATAAACCTGCAGGCTAATTAGAATAATGTATAACCTTTAAAAAATCCCAATAGTCTACTTACAGATGAATTTGCACTCTGTAGCATTGAGCTCTTAAAAAAAAAAAAGCAAGGAAACTACAGCCCTTCCACCCTCTATTGTCTTCTTCCCTGGGGAAAGAGATTTTTACAAGTCCCACATAGTTTTTCTTAGTACCAGGCTAAATGCTTGAGCCTCCTTGCTTTAATTCTAGAAATGCTGGAGGACTGTGGGTGGTTCTTGGGTTTCTTCCTAATGGGGTATATACAATGCCTACTACAGTAGCATCTCTGTGGTTAAAGCCTGGAACTCACAGAGACTCTCTATACTTCTAGCCATCTGGGAAGGGCCAACTTCCTACCACTTCTCTCTTCAAAGCTGTTATCTTAGAATCAGGGTGTTTATCCTAAAAGAGTGTATTTCCTATTTAAAACCCAGTCAGAGATGGGATGGAAAATTTTGAGTAGAATTGCTTCAAAAGTTTTTCTTTCTTTAAAAGGCATGCTAAGGAAATCAGAAAATTATTCTCAATGGGTAGTATTGATGGATGTAAATTTACCATTTTATTTGTTGCAGCTTTTGAGCAACAACAAAGCAATATTTGCATTCTAGCTTGGATTTCCCAAAGGGAAGACCAAATCCAGAGCGAGATTATCACCCACATTGACTGTCTGCTCCTCTCAAAAGTTAGTCAATAAGAAACTAAAGTTTAAGAAATATTTACTAAAATGTTCATCATAGCCTGAATTATAAATGTTTTGTTTGTTTGTGTTTGTTTATTTGTTTGAGATGGAGTCTCGCTCTGCGGCCCAGGCTGGAGGGCAGTGACGCATCTCCGCATCTCTGCTCACTGCAAGCTCCACCTCCTGGGTTCATGCCATCCTCCTGCCTCAGCCTCCTGAGTAGCTGGGACTGTAGGCGCCTGCCACCACGCCCGGCTAATTTTTTGTATTTTTTTAGTAGAGACGGGGTTTCACCTTGTTAGCCAGGATGGTCTCGATCTCATGACATCGTGATCCGCCTGCCTCAGCCTCCCAAAATGCTGGGATTACAGGCGTTAACTACCGTGCCCGGGCCTGAATTATAAATTTTAATATCAAAGTGGAAAAACATGGTATTCATATATTTTATAAATGAGGTCACTAACAAACTTGTGTTTGTGTTTATGCAATTTCTGTGCTAGTCTACTATTTTAAAAGTTTTTGCAGAAACCAAGGGAAACAGAAGTATAAACAAGTCTGTGTACAATAATTTCAAATTTGTAAAATATTTTACAATTGTTTTAAAATCTTAATGTTATATTATGAACATCACTGCTTTAAAATCTCTATCTTTTGCGTATGAGAAAACTAAAGTCTTGAGAATTTAAGTGTTTTTCATGGAAGACCACAAAGTTTTTGGTTGAGCAATGAATGTCACTTCAGCTAATCTAACACATCTGTAGGAAAAATTATTTAATTACTAATCATCAATTGATATGGCTAAGTGCCAATTTGTAGATATTCACAAGACTTGCTTTAAAAATATAACCTTCTTATTCTTTGGCTAGTGAAAATGAACTGATTTATAAAGGCAAGTGCATTTTTGAGGCTATAAGTATGAACTTTATTTCTCAAAGAGATGATATTTGTTGTACTGGAAAGCATTATTTGATGTCAGTGCCTGATACTCTAATCATGATGTTACCAATTACTAGCTGTGTTTGATCTTGGAAAATTTCCTGCGTGTCTCTGATCCTCACAGTCCTCCTCTGAAAAAAATCAAAAAATAAACTCTTGATTCCCTAACTACTTCTTGATAGTGTTATGAAGAACAAATGCACATGGGATGCAAATGTTTGTTGAAAATTGTTAGATAACATACAAAACGTAAGGTGTCCTTACCACTCCTTTAATTAATGAGCCCGGTTAACTCAATGTGGCCTGGTCAGATGAACGTGGATGTTAGATATAGGTTATCATGATTTAGACTCCTGGCATTGACATTTGCTAGGTTCATGACTTAGGTAAGTCACTTAACTTTCTGAGCCTCACTTTCTTCATCTGTGAAGTAGCCACTTTGACCTCACAGGACCATTGGGAGAATAATGTCTGTGAAAAATATACTTCAATCCCCTAAGGGTGATTAATGTGGCAACCAAAAGAGACCCTTCGTAATTTAACCCACGGCCCTATGGCACATGACACTATTGTTGCTTTTTCTATTTTTTCCACACAAAAGCAAGGTAAATTCTACCTTTGATTTACAATAACCAGCCTAAAGAGATTTTAGTATATTTCTCACCTGTGAGGTAGATAAATTATCCTTTGTCCTCTTAGTTGTCACCTTGACATTTCTCTCTTTCTCAAACCATAGCTCGTTAGCATATATTAACAACATATGAGAGAACAATATAACACTTGTCATGGTTGGAAGCGGGGGTTGTAAAATTAAAAGGAATGTAATCACAGATTCAAACTGTTGTTTTGTGTGAACACCTTAGGTAGCTGTGATAGGTACAGGTAGATAAATAGATTGTCAAGTGGAATATAAGCGAACAAACAAACCACCACCACCAAGAAAAACAGCAGCAGCAAACAATTCCTGCATCATGCAACACAGTGATCTCATATTTCCCTCACTGAATATTTGACTTAGGCATCATCAGAATTAGTTTACATTACTCCAGAGAGGATCAAAGAAGCTGAGTTGCATTATTTACATGTCAGTTGCCCTCATTTGCTTTTTAAAATTAAAAATGATCCCTGTCCCTGGAGGAACCTAAGTGATAACTGACTTAGAGCCTCAGAAAAGTCACTACTACTTGTAACCCCACATTAAAGTAACTTCACCATTTCTCAGCCCCTCTAGATATGAAATATGGCTGCAGTTTGTGGAAATACTTTAGCTAATGCACAAAATGAGAAACACTTCTGTAACGGGAGAAGAAGTTATTGTTTAGTGCTTCTCAAAGGGGGCACTACTGACATTTGGGTGGGAGGTTTTTGAGGGGGGTGGGACAATCCTTCATTTGGAGGACATACCAGCACAATGAAGGATGTTTAGCATTCGCGGTCACCATCACTAAATTCTAATACTGTTTTCAATGCCTTAGGCAATCATAAAACATACCTCTCAATTCCAAATGTCCTATAGGGAGTGTTACTACCCCTGTTTGAGAACCACTGAGATAAAGCAAGGAAAGGCTGGACATTGAGAGCCAGTTTTTGGAATGAGAGGGATTTGGATTTGACTGTTGGCCATATGAATTTATTAGCTCCATAATCTTAATTACTTAATCTCTCTGAGCCTCAGTTCTAGGCTCAGAGAGATTTAGTTTAGCAGGCTGAGTTTTAACTTCTCTGAGCCTGCAAAATGGGGATAATAATGCTTTCTCAGAGGCTTCGTAAGTTAATATCAGTAAAGTCCTTATCACTATGCTTCATGTGGAAGAAATGCTTGATAAAAGGGTAACTAGTACAGTCAACTGTGATATTAATAGTGGTCTTGGAAGAAACAGGTCTGGTGGTAGTTGTGGTCCAGGTAAGAGAAGCAGTGGGTAAAGTGTGTGATACTACCTGAATTCGAATTTCAGTGCCACTAGTTTACTAGCTGTCTTTGGGCCAAATTGTTAATACTCTCTATGATTTGGTTTTCTCATGTAAAATGGTGACAGTAATTGAGCATACCTCAATTGTTTGTTGTTAAAAAATGAATGAGTATAAATCCTACAATGTGAATCAGGTTTAGAGATGCCTGAAAATTGACTGGACACAAAAGGAAAGGAATGAATTATTTGACTTTCTGTTTCTCAAATTGTGAGCCACATTAGCTTCAATTATACTTTTTGTTCTGCTAGCTCCACAGTAAGGCAGTTAACCAGTCAATTTCTAAGGGAAGGTATGAAGGTGCTATTGTTTTCTCTGGTAATTAGATCTGACTCAGACTCTCTTCACTTGGAGGATAATTTAGTACTTAGATATGCTCTAGGTTCTAGCCAGAGTAATTACTTCTCAAAATACCAAATAGCTATGATTATAATAAGAACTTCTCTAAAATGTGGTCCAACAACCTGAAGGCTATGGAGAAGGTATGTGTGAAATTCTAAAGGGAAGGAATGGAGCTGTTAATTGTTTACCTTTAACACACCTACAGATACTTACATTTTTATCTATAAAGAAATTATCAAAATGTTTGTAATATTAACCACCTCAGGTATTATAAAAGTATGTAAATCATGATAATGAATGGTAATTATCTGCTAATTTGGCCACCTGATTATAAAGAGTTGTATGTTGTATTTTGATTTTCTATCTAATCCTCAAACCTTATGATTCAATCTGAATTTAAAAAGACAACTGGGAGTTGACTTTTCAAATGAGCATTTAGGTTATCTGATTTTTTCATATTGAATTTGCAACACTTACTCATAAATGTTTTGTTGATGATCACCATATTATGTTGCTTTGCAGAAAAATGTAATTGCTAACAGATAGAGATGTGGTGCCCCAGAAGGCAGAGAATTTTCTTTAACATCAAGTCAGTATTTTCTCTTGTAGGAGAGAAAGTCAGTATTCTCTCTCTTTGTGAAAATGACAGGACAGTCATCACCAAACTTCTAAGTAAAGACCCCAAATACTACTAATATTAAACATTGTAATAGATGTGAGGTATGCATACATTTAAGAAAGATTAATACAAATAATTATTTACCCAATTTTTGATAAATCAGTAAGTGATGGTGGTTGTAGTGGTGGGGGGTTAAATCAAGGATTAAATGTTGCACAATGAAAAACTTTTTTTTTTTTTTTGACATGCAGTCTTGTTCTGTCACCCAGGCTAGAGAGCAGTGGCACGATCTCAGCTCACTGCAACCTCTGCCTCCCGAAGTCATGCGACTCTCCTACGTCAGCTTCCCAAGTAGCTGGGATTACAGGCACCTGCCACCATGATCAGCTAATTTTTGTATTTTTAGTAGAGATGGGGTTTCACTATGTTGGCCAGGCTGATTTCGAACTCCTGATCTCAGGCGATTCGCCCACCTTGGCCTTCCAAAGTGCTGGGATTATAGGCGTGAGCCACCTCTCCCAACCACATAATGAAAATTTTAAGGGGGCACTTCTATCACCACATGGCTTAAAATCAATCACAAATACAGAGGGCTCCCTGAGTTCTTTTGCCTTATATTGTTTATTGTCATGCATTTGTATGATTATAGCATACTTTAAAAAGTTTTGTTTTAAAATATTTTTATTTATTCAATCATTAATTTTCCACTCTGCTTATTGCAGCTCAGGGGCATGAGTGGCAGCGCCTATCCTGGTATCTAAAGAAGCAAGGCAGGAACCAGCCCTGGACAGGACACTATTCCATTGCAGGGCCAGTCACACACACCCATGTGCTCAGACTGGGAACAACTGAGACACACTGTGTCACCTAACGGGCACATCTTTGTGGAGGAAAACTGAGTACCCAGAGAAAACTCATGCAGATGTGAAGAAAACATGCAGACTCCACACAGACAGTGGCCCTGGCTGGGAATCTATAAATATTTTTTTCCTCATCGATGTTATAACAAAAAGACATTGAATGAAATGACATTATTTAAGGACTTACATTTTCATGCATTATACATTGATACCCCCAAACTATTTTCCTATAACAACTTCAAACTATGTCAGTTTAGTAAGGACACTTCAATTTACCCAACAGTGATTCTACTTACGAGCCAGCAATTCAGTGTTATTTACGTTGACTCTTCTGCTTGTAAGGCAATATCCATTTGTGAAATTATTTTAATATTTTGTTCACTTTGCTTTTATTATTTTATGCAAATAGGTGGAAAAGGGAAAAATGAAATTGCAAAGACTGGGGAGAAGAGACATAGGTTTCATAAATTCAGTAAAATTATGTAAAGTTGAAGATCATTAAGTTTGCCTCAATTTTAACTTCTTATCAGTTCCTAAATGGCCTTAAGCCCAATAAACTGTGTGTTCAGTTATGAAGGAAAAGAATAAACCTGAAATGAAAAATGTTAGAAAGATATCCTTTAGCACAAGCCTAAATGATGAACTGTCATTAGGGATGTCACAATAGGTTTCAGCAAACTAGGAATGGAACATCTAATAGAATCTGTATATCTTTTGTGTGGCTTGTGAATATTTATCATAATGTGAAAGTGGGAAATTATGTAATGATTCTGTCCTTTATATAAAACAACATATTGAATTGATATAAATATTAAATTGCTAATATTTAGAAATATATAGATTACCTTGCATTCAAAAGTTTTTCTCCCCTGGACAATGTTATTTTTATGTTAAGTGTCACCTTTACTGATATCATAAATAAATATGTAGAGTTAGTGAAATACTTAAATAAACCACTTTTCTCTCTTCCAAATACATCTCAGTTGTAGATAAAAAATAAATAAGACCCAGAAACTTTTGACATAATGGTCATTAAATTGAAGCTTTTAATATACAGTAATTAACTCTCTTGAATTTTATTTTAATCTATATGATTATTATTGAATTTATAACTGTATTTTTGCAACACCTTTTTTATTAATAGGCACATCTTAATAAATGGTTTTACACTGTCTCAGGAGAGTTAAGTTTCCTTCATAGACTTCGCCATTCAAAAGCATACATTATTTAAATTTGTAAGACACAATGTAGCTGTTTTATAGTGGAGTAGTGCTTTACATACTTTAGTGTGAATATGAATCACCCGGGAATCTTGTGAAAGGGCAGATTCTAATTCTGTAGGTCTGAGGTGGAACCTAAGATTCTGCATTTCCAATATGTTCTCAGGTGATGTTGCTGCTGCTGATCCTCAACTGTAATAGCAATGGAATAGAGTGCTGATAATACAGTAAAAAACTTCTGAATTCAAACAAGACATATACAATTAACTAGCTATAAAAACTAGGCTAAGTCACACTCATCCACTTTTCTCCATCTCTATTTGCTATGGTCCTAGTTCAAGCTGCCATCTTTTCTCACCTTCGGCATAACTTAATTGTTTTCTCTGCATCTGACCTTGCCTCTCTCCAGTCCACTCTCTAAACCACAACAACAATTATCATTTTGAAAAATGCTAATAGTATTCTATCTCCTCTACCTGTATCTCCCTTAACATCTTTTAATGACTGTCCTCACAGAGAAAGTATCAAATTATCAAGACCTATAAATCCAGAGGAACTCTTGCCTTCTTCTCTCACCTCATCCACCTCTACAAGCCCATCATTCATTAGACTCCACCCATGAGGAATTTCCCTTTGTTGGCCTAAGTGTGATTTTGAGACCAGCAGAAATGTATAACCCAGAAACTGGTGAGAAATGAAGATTCTCATGTCCTACCCCAGAAACTCCCTCTCATTGGACAAGGGCTCGCCCGTAAAGAGAGATCCTATCAGTTGTGTTTCTTTCTGATTCTCCCACATTTAAAACAGTGCTGGCATAGTGTAGGTTCTTCATTTAAATATTTGTATGAATGAGAGAATAAGTAATTGCAACCTGTATATTATTCATTTCTTCTACTGTAAAATGGACAAAATATTATCTCCTTCTAAGATTACTTGGATTTATTAGCACATATGAAAGTAGAGAGCAGAATGCTTACTTTAAAAATATACAATTTTTAAAATATTTTTACGTAATTCTTTTTTCCTAGACTACCTGCTTCCACTAAAACACAATTACTCTTCCTAGCTTTGTTTGCTAATTTAGCCACTCAAATATATACTTTTGGAGGTTTGCTAACACTATTGCTTGTTGAAATATTTTTCCTTAGATCTAGAACTCTAGCTGGTACACCTTCTAATCCATAAAACCTTTCCTGATTGCATCTGACAGTTATCTTCCAGTTCCTGCTGTAACTTACACTTTCCTCTTTTCAAAGCACTTAAAACATTTAAAAATAATAAATCCTTATCCTAGTTCAAAAGTATGATATATTCCTCATAGAAAAATACCAAAAATTACTGCTGAGTAAAACAAAGACCTTGGTCCCTACTGCAATCGTGAACTTTCATGATTATGTAACCTCTGAAGCTCTTCCAAATCCTTTAAATTGCAAACATTGCTGTAGTTTGGATAAATGTACCTGGCAGTTATAAATTATATAGGTAGGAATGTTTGATCATATTAATCAGTTGATAGCATGTCCTATTAACACGAATTCTCCTAACACTTTATAATAGAGTATATTTAATTAAATGCATTTTACAAGTATTTTGTTTTAAAGGAATAATAAGACAATACAAGTGATTTGGATATAAAATTACATTGCAATTAGGTAGCAGAGTAAGGCCTCTGTTCTGTAAGAACATTTGATCTGCAGTAGATTTCCCGTGTATTCTCTAAGCCACTTTCAGCTTTGCTCCCAAGGGAACTTCGAGATGCACACAGTTACTTCCTTTTGCTATTGTAAAACCAATTAAATTAATTTGTTGGAAATATCATTGTCTACCAGCTACACTGCGCTAGATTAGATTCTCTCTGAATCTTCCTGAGTTTCACTGTGCAGTGTGTGTATAGCACTTTGAATTTTAGTGGCAAGAACTGTAGTTTTTCTTTGCTTGTATAAAAAATAGATACTGAGGCCCGGGCACAGTGGCTTACACCTGTAATCCCAGCACTTTGAGAGGCAGAGGTGGGCGGATCATGAGGTCAAGAGATCAAGACCATCCTGGCCAACATGGTGAAACCCCATCTCTACTAAAACTACAAAAATTAGCTGGATGTGGTGGCGTGGCCTGTAGTCTTACCTACTCTGGGAGGCTGAGGCAGGAGAATTGTTTGAACCCAGGAGGCAGAGGTTGCCATGAGCCAAGATCACTCCACTGCACTCCAGCCTGGTGACATAGGGAGACTCCGTCTCAGAAAAAAAAAGCGGATAGTGAGTACTCCTAAGACATAGAGCTTTCTCAGAAGAAGCCTGCACTTACTTTGGGAGACTGTGGCATGTATTTGCTGTCACTTTAGTATCATTTAGGATAGGAAGAAATTGAAAGGATATAGATACGCTTTTTGGTGATGTGCGCATTTCTGAATTTCAAGATTTTTTTTTCTGTGTCCATCAGGGAGAATACATTTCTATATAGTGTTAAGATGCTACATAATGGGATAAAGAATTATAGTTAAGTGGGTGAATCTCATTGTGTTTTTTGTACTGTGTGGCATAATACCAAATTCCTCTCTTCACTAAATAAACATTGTGTGAATACTATCCTAAAACAGCCAGTTGAAGGATACAGGGGATACCCAGAAAATATATACATATATATGTATATATACACACATTCATACATATTTAAATATATATATATACACACACACATACATTATATATACAAAAGTGACAATGAATCATTTGGATATAAAATTGCAATGCATATATGGAGAAGGGGAGGAATATGTAAGAAGAAGAGCAGTTGAGGATTGGGTTGGATTATTTCAAGTGATAACAAAATATTTATTTTGAGGTAAATAGCCACAGAAGTATGGAGCCAAGAGGTAAGCACAGATCAAACATATTTAAGGGCTATCTAAAAATAGTATGGAATTTGGACATTTTTCTGTAGGCAACAGAGCAGGCTTTTCACTTCGGATATTGTCATTGAAGAGTTTGGCCATGATCAAAGTAGAACTTTATGTAGTTAAATGGGGGTCTCTTTAGGCTTCATAGATTTTGTGTGCTTGGGTTTCTGTTTAGTTTGTTTTCTCTAATGGACAAAGGCAGGGGACCAGATTCTGCATTATCCTGGAAGGACTGTGGGAATGGATCATAGAAGAACTGAATTTGAACACTGATCTTATCATTAACTAGCTGCATGGCTTGAGCCATATCACCTGTCAGGATTTCGGCCTCCCTATCTGCAAAATGGGAGGTAGAGGGCTGTTGGAATAGGTAATGTTAAAGCTTCTTAGAATGGTCACCTTTTATGATTTTTATGATAATCATGGACAACTCATGCCTTTTGTCTTTTAGAAGATAATCCAGACTGATACTAATCCCAGGAAATTAAAAACCCAAAGTATAGTTAAACAGGATTCTGAAATACACCTTCACTTAAAAACAAAGCACGAGGGAAAAATGAGCTGCTACTACAAGTTAAGTGACTTTGGAATTTGGACAACATTGAGGGTTACTGCCCTAATTTTTAAAGTTTTTAAATGCTATTTAAAATTAAATCAATGCCTATTTAATTTCTAATAGTGCTTCATACATACTAAAAGCCCAATTATAATTATATTCCTGATAGAGTTGTTAAATTATGTATAAACCCAATTTAGTTTGTAAACTACATAACTCAGTGCTTGGGAATGTACTGTATCCTTGAAACTCCTAGTTCCATTCACTTATAGACCCTTCTAACTTGAGCATATCAATGCCATTTGGCTATGCTTTATGGATACCTTCCTGTAGGACCTGATCCTTTTGTTCACCACAAGTGGCTGGGCCTCAGTAATGGACAGATGAGTGAGTCTGAAGATTGCAGATTATGTTAAGCATAGTGGGGGGCAGGGTTAGAGGGTTAGTGAGGGGAAGAGCTCTATAGAGAAAGACAGAAATGGCAAAATATATTTGATAGCCTCAATTTTTTTACACACATCTCTCTGGTCCATAAATGAGGACAGAGACATTAATTTTAAAGTACACAGGTGGAAGTGCTTCTTTCAGTGATTTTCCAGTTAGCATGCAATGTTCTCATCTGGTGCATAAGTAGATTTTATTGCAATGGCTAGAGCCCCTGCTAGACATGGATGAAAACTCAACATACACAAGGAAAGATGGAAACTCTCTTTGTGGAGAAAAAAAAAAAAAAAAAAACATACTTTACGATTAGGAAAAATAGGCCAGGTGCAGTGGCTCATGCCTATAATCCCAGCACTTTGGGAGGCGGAGGCTCAAGCCCAGGAATTAGAGACCAGCCTAGACAATGTGGCGAAACCCTGTCTCTACAAAAAAATACAAAAATTAACTAGGTGTGGTGGCATGTTCCTGTAGTCCCAGCTACTTGGGAGGCTGAGGTGGGAGAATCACTTGAGCCCCAGGAGTGGAGGCTGCAGTGAACTGTGACTGTGTCACAGCATTCCAGCCTGGGCGATGGAGTGAGACATCACCTCAAGAAAAAAAATTAATAAATAAAAGAATAGGAAAAATAAGTTTCAACATCTGGTAATAAAATTTTGCTTTTTAGCCAATCTAGATTGTCATTTAAGAGTCTGGGAAATAACATGATGAAAATGTGCTGACCAAAATCTTTGATAAATTAGATTCATATTATTGGCTTTGTTTTCACTTAGGGTGGAGTATGAATTCTGGCTCTCCTGTCCCTCAGTAACTCTACCATCTGAAGAAAACTCATTAATACCCCTGAATGTCACCTTCCACATTTGTGAAATGAAGATATAAAAGCCTACTTGCAGAGTCACGCTGAGGATTAAATGAGATAACAACTATGCCTTTGCCTAACACCATACCTGTTGTTGAGTTGGTAATAAATCAATTTCAATCACTATTATGTTATAACCTCTGTTCCTTGGACACCCATTTCACTCTTCATTTCTTGACTTTTCCATGTCTAAAGTGAGCTTTTAGGTGAGAGTATTTCTTATATTTATTACTCTCACATTCTACTCTTTATGTTTTCCTGTAACACTATTCCAAAAGACGCTACCTGTGTTCCTACTTGAAAAAAAAAATGTAGAATTGTTGAAATTTCAGATATCCTCCCAGTAAATGGAAAAGATCTTAGGGCCAGTATGGCAGTGACAAGGAGTTTTTAATCTTATGTAATTGTAACATTTGTCTATAACCCAAGCTACTCTCTCCTTCAGGAGATCCTGAGGCCAGAACAGAGAGTGAAGAATTCCAGACATACCAGTCTCTTTTTACAGAATAATCATGAACCATTTTGCAGATATTCCTATATGCTTGGTGTAGGGGTGGTGGATAATTCTAACATCCGTCAGTCACTTCTTGTTCTAAGCCCCTTGTTCATTACTGGGACCCTGACATGGGGAAACGGTGCAGTTTCTGTAGTTTGAATTTTACTGCTTTTTCCTGGCCACACTTTTTATGTTTTACCTTGCTTTACTGCTTCCTGCAGGGACATTCCCCAATTGAATCAGGTCTCTGCCGTTCTACAATGGATACTGACATTTAACTTTATCTGAAATAATATTAATGGGTCTTGCAAGCCATTCATTTCCCAATTAGTTTATATAAAATGCTCTCAGAATACAAACCATGATGCTAATTGGCATCTACCAAGCAAGTCACTCTGCTTCATAACATGGGTAGGCTTTATTTTTTTGCAGCCATATTCACCAGACTTCTCCTGGTGATCAATGCTTGAAAATTTTATATTTTACCTCCAGGGCAAGCTTGTAAGTACTTTGATCATATATATGAAGACCCTATGTCTTTTTCAGCTTTATTTCTGCTGTGGTTGACACAGAGGATTCTTTTTGCTGAGAACAATGATGGGCCCTTGTGGTGGAATAGATTTATAAGACACGGGGTCTGTCTCAATTGAATCACAGTTTAGCTATGGAGAAAGGTAGGTGACCCGAAAAACAAATAGTATCACAAACATAAACACATTAGTAAAGTACTAGCATTGAGTATAGTGCTCAGAGCTTATAGTAGTGTCTCAAAATAAGTATAACAAGCCAAACTGAACTCCTGAGCAACACATAAATGGAGTAAGTCAGTTTTTTTCAGGAAAGGGTAAGGATTACTACATAAAGGAGGTGATACTTGAGATGTACTTTGAAAAAGAAGTTTGGGATGTTCAAGTTTGTTGAAGTTTGTGCTTTTTCATATTATTTAAGTAACTCTCTGGAAACGTGATTAAGGACATTGTGGCTCAAACCATGGCCCCCTGTGGTGGAATAGATTATTTCCGCTTTGAAATAATATATTATTCTTTCTCCCTTGCTTCCAGTGAGACTAGAAGATAGCAGAAGAAAAATGGAGGCAAGAGCTAGATCACAGAGAACTTTGTACATCATGCTAAACATTGAGAAGTGACACATTTACTCTTATCTAGCCTGTTGCTTTTGCTGTTAATTTTCTATCCTAAGTTTGATTTTGTTATCAAATATTCAAGCTATGTCCCAATCTACTGAAGATGTTCAGATCAAACAAACAAAAAAAATTATAGAAGATTCCCCATTATAAATCTATAGTCTCTAGAGTAGGTAATCTTCATTGGAATGTCAGAAAAGTAAAGACAGGGTCACATCACGGGGACCTAAAAAGCTGTGTCTCCCTATTTCCCCCCAGTAGTTCCATGCCAAAAATATAGTTTCATACCAAAAATATAGAGGCAGCCTACTATGGTATGACTGCTTATGGTCCCCCCAAATCCACATGTTGAAATTTTGTTCCTGACATGATAGTATTAAGACCTGTGGCTTTTGGGGAGGTGATTAAGTCATGAGGACGGAGCCCTTATGAATGTTGTTGGTGCCATTATGAAAGAGTCCCTGGGGAGCTTGTTTGACCCTTCTACCACGTGAGGACAGAAACAGGTGCTTGTCTATGAGGAATGGTCCCTCGCCAGATTTCAAATGTCCCTTTACCTTGTTCTTGGACTTCCCAGCTTCCAGAACTGTAAGAAATAAACTTCCGTTGTTCAGAAGCCATGCAGTCTATGGCATTTTTTATAGCAACTGGAACAGTCTAAGACACAGCTTCTTTACATTTAACCACAGCCCTGTGTGAACTCTTCTAGAAAACTAAAATATCAAAGAGAATTATGCCTATCAATAACTCAGATCTTGATATAGATCATATAGGCATAATTTATAGGAAATGTCACCAAATCTACAGGAAAGAGGTCCAAATAAAGAGCACTGAGTTAAAACCAGACTGATACCTAAAATCGAAAGTTAAACTATAGATGCCTGCAACCTAAAATAGAGGGGGAAAAAATGAGTCTTAAGACAAAATCTTTCCTTAGTAACTGAATTCTGCCACTTACTGTGTGAACTCAGGTGAGTCATATGATCCGACCTGACCAGTGAAATGGGGTCATACTGCTCTTGGTTTTATTGCCCTGACAGTTCTCTTCATGATGACAACCAAGTGTCATATTTTATATAAAAATCCTTGTAAAATCTAAAATGCTTTTTAAATGCATTATTTAATTTTTAGCTATGTGTTTTCTATGACACTGAAAATATGAGTCAGTCCATGAAAATTTCATAGACAAGCTATTTTTCAAAGCACCTTTGTTGTGTGAAGGGAGATGTTAGCATATTGAGCTAGACAGTGTTACACAGCTGGGAGTTCTTTGAATCACATGTGATTTTTACCTGCCGTGGGTTTATAGTGCACTGGAATTTTCAAGTCTATATAGCCCTTTTGTTTACATTTCATAAGTAATATTATATTCTGTCTTGACATTGAGGAATTGCCATGGCTCTAATAATTCTGATTAAGTATCCTTGCAAATCAACTGCAAAAGAATCCAAACTTATTTTCTCATTCGCTACCCAAGCAAAAGGAGGAAAATGTGGCCCATTTATGCCTGGACTAATACTATATTCCCCCCAACTCACAGATGAATAGATCTATAATGAAGTGCAATTTTCCTCAGAAAATAAACACCAGTGAGTGGAAAATTGGGGTTACAGCGTGTGCATTGCAAAGTAATAGTCACTTAAGCATTGAATGCAGCCGAAGGACAATTGGAAAAGATGAAGGACATTGAAATAAGAAAGTAGAAATCTGGCCAAGGTTAAAGGGGGTCCAGCGGAAGCTTTAGAAAACAGGGATTGCAAGTGTAACAATGAAATGATTCAGTTCTGCAAGATAGAAGGGGTTGAGAGGGCAAGATACATCTTGGTTCACGGTCTACACAACAGTTATGTACATGCTATGGCCCAATGGGTGACCTCATAGGAGTAAAATTAAAAATAGGAAAAGAAAATTAGTTCATGGAAATAAACAAGATTAATAACTCAGCACAAAACACACAAGATCAAAACAAACACGATCTCCAGCCATACCTATTTAGGGAATTTCATTGTTCTGAAAACACCTAATTCCACATAGACCATTTATTTATGCAACCAACATTTATTAAGTGATTACCATGTGCCAACATAGAAATTCACCAGATAGAGTAGTGAAGAAAATAGATGTAATATCTTTGCTTGTGCATCTTGAAACTAATGATTTTCATCTGCTTTCAATGAACTACACCGTACTTTGTAACTGAGATTATAGTTGAACCACAATAAGCTGTCGTTTTGTAGGTCAAATGCATTCAGGTATTGGCAATTTAAAAAGGTGCAGCCTACAAGCTTCAGTAACTGACTCGATCAACTAGAAGAAAGAGTATCAGCGATTGAGGATCAAATGAATGAAATGAAGCGAGAAGAGAAACCAAAAGAAAAAAGAAGAAAAAGAAATGAACAAAGCCTGCAAGAAGTATGGGATTATGTAAAAAGACCAAATCTACGTCTGATGGGGGTGCCTGAAAGTGAGGGGGGAAATGGAACCAAGTTGGAAAACACTCTACAGGATATCATCCAGGAGAACTTCCCCAACCTAGTAGGGCAGGCCAACATTCAAATTCAGGAAATACAGAGAACGCCACAAAGATACTCCTCGAGAAGAGCAACTCCAAGACACATGATTGCCAGATTCACCAAAGTTGAAATGAAGGAAAAAATCTTAAGGGCAGCCAGAGAGAAAGGTTGGGTTACCCACAAAGGGAAGCCCATCAGACTAACAGCAGATCTCTCGGCAGAAACTCTACAAGCCAGAAGAGAGTGGGGGCCAATATTCAACATTCTTAACGAAAAGAAATTTAAACCCAGAATTTCAATCCAGCCAAACTAAGTTTCATCAGTGAAGGAGAAATAAAATCCTTTAGAGATAAGCAAATGCTTAGAGATTTTGTCACTACCAGGCCTGCCTTACAAGAGACCCTGAAGGAAGCCCTAAACATGGAAAGGAACAACCGGTACCAGCCATTGCAAAAACATGCCAAAATGTAAAGACCATCGAGGCTAGGAAGAAACTGCATCAACTAACGAGCAAAATAACCAGTTAATATCATAATGGCAGGATCAAGTTCACACATAACAATATTAACCTTAAATGTAAAGGACTAAATGCTCCAATTAAAAGACACAGACTGGCAAACTGGATAAAGAGTCAAGACCCATCAGTCTGCTGTATTCAGGAGACCCATCTCACAGGCAGAGACATACATAGGCTCAAAATAAGGGGATGGAGGAAGATCTACCAAGCAAATGGAGAACAAAAAAAAGCAGGGGTTGCAATCCTAGTCTCTGATAAAACAGACTTTAAACCATCAAAGATCAAAAGAGACAAAGAAGGCCATTACATAATGGTAAAGGGATCCATTCAACAGGAAGAGCTAACTCTCCTAAATATATATGCACCCAATACAGGAGCACCCAGATTCATAAAGCAAGTCCTTAGAGACTTACAAAGAGACTTAGACTCCCATACGATAATAATGGGAGACTTCAACACTCCACTGTCAACATTAGACAGATCAACGAGACAGAAAGTTAACAAGGATATCCAGGAATTGAACTCATCTCTGCACCAAGCGGACCTAATAGACATCTATAGAACTCTCCACCCCAAATCAACAGAATATACATTCTTCTCAGCACCACATCGCACTTATTCCAAAATTGACCACATAATTGGAAGTAAAGCACTCCTCAGCAAATGTAAAAGAACAGAAATTATAACAAACTGTCTCTCAGACCACAGTGCAATCAAACTAGAACTCAGGACTAAGAAACTCAATCAAAACCGCTCAACTACATGGAAACGGAACAACCTGCTCCTGAATGACTACTGGGTACATAACGAAATGAAGGCAGAAATAAAGATGTTCTTTGAAACCAATGAGAACAAAGATACAACATACCAGAATCTCTGGGAGATTAAAGCAGTGTGTAGAGGGAAATTTATAGCACTAAATGCCCACAAGAGAAAGCAGGAAAGATCTAAAATGGACACTCTAACATCACAATTAAAAGAACTAGAGTGGCAAGAGCAAACACATTCAAAAGCTAGCAGAAGGCAAGAAATAACTAAGATCAGAGGAGAACTGAAGGAGATAGAGACACAAAAAACCCTCCAAAAAATCAATGAATCCAGGAGTTGGTTTTTTGAAAAGATAAACAAAATTGACAGACCGCTAGCAAGACTAATAAAGAAGAAAAGAGAGAGGAATCAAATATATGCAATAAAAAATGATAAAGGGGATATCACCACCGACCCCACAGAAATACAAACTACCATCAGAGAATACTATGAACACCTCTACGCAAATAAACTAGAAAATCTAGAAGAAATGGATAATTTCCTGGACACTTACACTCTCCCAAGACTAAACCAGGAAGAAGTTGAATCCCTGAATAGACCAATAGCAGGCTCTGAAATCGAGGCAACAATCAATAGCCTACCCACCAAAAAAAGTCCAGGACCAGATGGATTCACAGCTGAATTCTACCAGAGGTACAAGGAGGAGCTGGTACCATTCCTTCTGAAACTATTCCAATCAATAGAAAAAGAGGGAATCCTTCCTAACTCATTTTATGAGGCCAACATCATCCTGATACCAAAGCCTGGCAGAGACACAACAAAAAAGAGAATTTTAGACCAATATCTCTGATGAACATCGATGCAAAAATCCTCAATAAAATACTGGCAAACTGGATTCAGCAGCATATCAAAAAGCTTATCCACCATGATCAAGTGGGCTTCATCCCTGGGATGCAAGGTTGGTTCAACATTCGCAAATCAATAAACGTAATCTAGCATATAAACAGAACCAAAGACAAGAACCACATGATTATCTCAATAGATGCAGAAAAGGCTTTTGACAAAATTCAACAGCCCTTCATGCTAAAAACCCTCAATAAATTCGGTATTCATGGAACGTACCTCAAAATAATAAGAGCTATTTATGACAAACCCACAGCTAATATCATACTGAATGGGCAAAAACTGGAAAATTCCCTTTGAAAACTGGCACAAGACAGGGATGCCCTCTCTCACCTCTCCTATTCAACATAGTGTTGGAAGTTCTGGCTAGGGCAATCAGGCAAGAGAAAGAAATCAAGGGTATCCAGTTAGGAAAAGAAGAAGTCAGATTGTCCCTGTTTGCAGATGACATGATTGTATATTTAGAAAACCCCATTGTCTCAGCCCAAAATCTCCTTAAGCTGATAAGCAACTTTGGCAAAGTCTCAGGATACAAAATTAATGTGCAAAAATCACAAGCATTCTTATACACCAGTAACAGACAAACAGAGCCAAATCATGAATGAACTTCCTTTCACAATTGCTTCAAAGAGAATAAAATACCTAGGAATCCAACTTACAAGGGATGCAAAGGACCCCTTCAAGGAGAACTACAAACCACTGCTCAGTGAAATAAAAGAGGACACAAACAAATGGAAGAACATACCATGCTCGTGGATAGGAAGAATCAATATTGTGAAAATGGCCATACTGCCCAAGGTTATTTATAGATTCAATGCCATCCCCATCAAGCTACCAATGAGTTTCTTCACAGAATTGGAAAAAACTGCTTTAAAGTTCATATGGAACCAAAAAAGAGCCCGCATTGCCAAGACAATCCTAAGTCAAAAGAACAAAGCTGGAGGCGTCACGCTACCTGACTTCAAACTATACTACAAGGCTACAGTAACCAAAACAGCATGGTACTGGTACCAAAACAGAGATACAGACCAATGGAACAGAACAGAGTCCTCAGAAATAATACCACACATCTACAGCCATCTGATCTTTGACAAACCTGAGAGAAACAAGAAATGGGGAAAGGATTCCCTATTTAATAAATGGTGCTGGGAAAATTGGCTAGCCATAAGTAGAAAGCTGAAACTGGATCCTTTCCTTACTCCTTATACGAAGATTAATTCAAGATGGATTAGAGACTTAAATGGTAGACCTAATACCATAAAAACCCTAGAAGAAAACCTAGGTAATACCGTTCAGGACATAGGCATGGGCAAGGACTTCATGTCTAAAACACCAAAAGCAATGGCAGCAAGAGCCAAAATTGACACATGGGATCTAATTAAACTAAAGAGCTTCTGCACAGCAAAAGAAACTACCATCAGAGCGATCAGGCAACCTACAGAATGGGAGAAAATTTCTGCAATCTACTCATCTGACAAAGGGCTAATATCCAGAATCTACAAAGAACTCAAACAAATCTACAAGAAAAAAACAAACAACCCCATCAAAAAGTGGGCAAAGGATATGAACAGACATTTCTCAAAAGAAGACATTCATACAGCCAACAGACACATGAAAAAATGCTCATCATCACTGGCCATCAGAGAAATGCAAATCAAAACCACAATGAGATACCATCTCACACCAGTTAGAATGGCAATCATTAAGAAGTCAGGAAACAACAGGTGTTGGAGAGGATGTGGAGAAATAGGAACACTTTTACACTGTTGGTGGGATTGTAAACTAGTTCAACCATTATGGAAAACAGTATGGCGATTCCTTAAGGATCTAGAACTAGATGTACCATATGACCCAGCCATCCCACTACTGGGTATATACCCAAAGGATTATAAATCATGCTGCTATAAAGACACATGCACACGTATGTTTATTGCGGCACTATTCACAATAGCAAAGACTTGGAATCAACCCAAATGTCCATCAGTGACAGACTGGATTAAGAAAATGTGGCACATATACACCATGGAATGCTATGCAGCCATCAAAAAGGATGAGTTTGCGTCCTTTGTAGGGACATGGATGCAGCTGGAAACCATCATTCTTAGCAAACTATCACAAGAACAGAAAACCAAACACCGCATGTTCTCACTAATAGGTGGGAACTGAACAATGAGATCACTTGGACTCGGGAAGGGGAACATCACACACTGGGGCCTATCATGGGGAGGGGGTAGGGGAGAGGGATTGCATTGGGAGTTATACACGATATAAATGATGAATTGATGGGTGCTGACGAGTTGATGGGTGCAGCACACCAACATGGCACAAGTATACATATGTAACAAACCTGCATGTTATGCACATGTACCCTAGAACTTAAAGTATAATAATAAATAAATAAATAAATAAAATAAAAAAATAAAAAATAATAATAATAAATAAAATCATAGGCATTTAGTGAAAAAAAAAGGTGCAGCCTAATATTATCCTATAACCTTTGTATAAATTGTAGAAGTCTTTTTAATAAATGTTTTTTCCCTAAGAATATATTTTTATTTCTTCTAACTAGCAGTTTCTTCTCACTTGATTTAAAAGGTCTCTCTCTACCTAAAAGGTCTCTCTATTTCCCTAAAACTCATTTAAAATTTCCAAATCAAATATTGTTTCATGTTATATAGGATGCAATTGTGGTCACCCTACTGTACCAAGGGATAAATATGATGCAGTACAGCTTTCTTAGAATTAATCACTGTATTGGCCGGGCGCGGTGGCTAAAGCCTGTAATCCCAGCACTTTGGGAGGCCGAGACGGGGGGATCACGAGGTCAGGAGATCCAGACCATCCTGGCCTACACGGTGAAACCCCGTCTCTACTAAAAAATACAAAAAAAAAAAAAAAACTAGCCGGGCGAGGTGGCGGGCGCCTATAGTCCCAGCTACTCGGGAAGCTGAGGCAGGAGAATGGCGTAAACCCGGGAGGCAGAGCTTGCAGTGAGCTGAGATCCTGCCACTGCACTCCAGCCTGGGCGACAGAGCGAGACTCTGTCTCAAAAAAAAAAAAAAAAAAAAGAATTAATCACTGTATTGAGATTCCCTATGTCAGACACAGTTTATTGAAATCAGGTACCTTCAATTCAGAGTGGTACCCCTATTCTTACGCAGTTTTACTTTGTTAGAAAACCTTTTACTGAGTTTTTAAAATTATATTCTGGAGTCATTCCATTCTTCCTTTTTCTAAGACCAAGACCTCCTCTCTCAGCCTTTGGGATGTAGCTCTCATCCACTCCATTGACCGAGATTGGGTTGCCAACTTCCCCCATCATCACCAGGATATTTGTCTAAAATTTTGAAGTGTGGTGCCAGACCAACGGCATCAGTCTTACTGGGATATTTCTGAGAAATATAAACATCCAATATTTGTCCCAGACCTTCTAAATAAGACATTCTGGAAGTGCAGCCCAGATGTCCTGTTTAGCGAGCCCTCCAACTGATTTTGATGCTGCTAACATTTAAGAGCCACTGATCTCAAGGAATAGTTCTCAATCTTTAGCCATATTGAAATCAGCTGGAGAATATTAATGTCAATTAGTATGGATTTCTGGGTCCTATCCCTAGCAGTCTTGATCTTATTGGTAGGGAGTGCAGCTTCCATTGCTGTTTTTTTTTCTAAGCCCTCCGGTTTACTAATGAACAGCTAAGACTGAAAAGCACTAGTCTATTAAAGTGAACTGGTTTTTCACAGTTTCTGTGATTGCAATCTGTGAAGCCAGGCACTAGGCTTCTTACCTTGGGAGTTAGGGCTAACAGCATAGAGATGTGTCAGGAATTTTAGATAAATTAACTGATCAGTTTACCTTACTCATCACTTATGTTAAGGGATGTCAGATGCCTGCTGATGATCGTGGAGTAGTATAGTCATCACCAGCACATATAACCATGGAAACCCCAAAATAAGACAAATTATTTATATATGCAGGTATGTATATATATATTCACTTACTTATCTTAGGTTTACTGAAATAGCATCTAAATTACTTAGTTGGGAGAGGGAGGATGGAAGGGATTGGCAGTAAGGAGGAATGAAAAATGTTGTGCAAAGACCACATGTCCAGCTAACTCAAGTTTACACAGCACCTACCAATGTGGAACTTCATTTCTCTGCTCTTCAAAGTCTGGCCATGTGGCCCAGTGCATACTGCCCTACACGATTCCCTTTACTCCCCCTCTCTAGGGAACTGAGTGACTTTAACTCTTCGCTTTCCTCCACCATCCTGCCATCTCTAAGTTCTTAACTTTCCTCTGTCCTCTTCCTTTTTCTTCCTGGATATCCTCAGGTCTTCAGCATAGACTGTGGGTATGGGAAACAATTATTTTCTCCTTGACTGTTTCAACTACCTGGGAGAGAAAGGCAGAAATGCTGACTCTAAGAGTGGAAGATGTAGAAAGGACCTAGCAGTGGCCTTAACCTTGGATGGAAGTCGGGTAGGATTGAACAGTTGAGTACTGCCTGAAAGATCTGGGGATAGAGAATATCCTATCTGTGAGAACCAAGTGATGTGTGAAGGTTGTATGGGTGCAACCCTGGGCAAGGGGATGTTTTTTCTCCAGTTAATCAAAAAATCTTGGGGTTGATGAGGTAGAGGAGGGTTTTCTTTGTAAAACCACACCATTAGCTCAGAAGAGACACTGATGACAACTCACTTGGTTTTCCTCTTCCTGAATTTTGTGTTCTTCCCTAGAGATGTCTGGTAGATAACTAACAGTGTGAAAGTCAACATACTACAAATAATCAGGCCTATCTGTGCATAGTAATTATGTTTACATTTCTTCTGCAAACAAAGATTTTAGATATTATTTCACCAGAGAATATCTCTTTCCTTACAATAGTCTATTCTAGTGTCATGTATGTGATGCATTATGTGCCAATTTGTTCTCTTCCAATGTCTAGGTTGCTAAGTACTTTTTTTTCTCTGAATGCATTGGGCAGGTGGAGGGATCTTTGGATTACATGGGGTTCAAGTCCGGAGGAAACCTTCTGTACTAAGAAAAGTTAGATTCTACAGGAGAGAAGAGAAGCAGGCAGCTCTAGTTTAGAGTTAGGTTGAGGTTCTGAGAATGGGAAGCTCCTTGGCCAGTAGTATAAAATCATCCATGCTAACCATGCTTGTTATTTAACTATCTGTAAGTGGGAAACCAGGATTCCTGAACATTCCTCATCTCAGTCTTTGAATGAAGTTAGTGGTTTGGGCTGGGATTGGGAGGGGAGAGAGAACAAGTGAATGTGCATAAAATGTAATTTTTTTGGCCATTTGTATAGTATCTAGTAAATTACCTCTTCTAGTTCAGTAGACTAGAAGAATCCATATCTTTCCCCAATGTGAATTATTTACTTCTTTCTCAAGACTAGTTTGTTTAATGGGAATAAAGTAATCTTTTCTATTTGCTTTAAATCCTTTACTTTAACCTTATTAAAAGCTTTAGCTCAGGGAGCTCTTTTCAGTCTGTTTGGGGCTGACAGAACTGAGGAGGAAGAAAAGATTCTTTAAATATTCTTCATTCATTTTTGTTTTTCTTTTTTTCCTTTTCAAAAGCACAAGTTTCCCAGCTTGCAAAAATTAAGCAGCCAAGAATATTTGATGCTTTATTTTGAAATGTCAGAGCTTAAACAAACCTTTCCTAAACTAACAATAGGTTTTTACCGTAGACAAATTCATAAGAGTTTCTATTAGTTTTCACTCTTTTTAGTGAAGCTACATCCTCTAACCACCACTTAATTTCACATGATTTGTGGTGTTTACCCTAGGGATGCTAAACTCCAGAGAATGGGATGGTATCAAGGGTCAGGATAAATGTTTACAGGGAACTTCAAAAAGATTATTGCCAAATAGCTTCAGCCTTCCTAAGTGTCCTGAGGGAAATATTTTACATTTAGATAGGCCTGGGTGCCTTAAGCAGAACCAGTTACTACTGAATCAAGATCATTTTCAGTAGTAAGCAAGCTTGGCTTTGTAGACTTATGTAGATGACACAAATGAAATACTTTGGCACTGATGGGAATGTTGAGCTCTCAATTTTCTCAATGCTGTGTTGTGTTTTTATTGTCCTCATTAAACACAGTATTTGTAGACAGCTTTTATATTGATATTTGCCAGGGCCTACAAATTGGCATTTATACATGCAAGAGACTTGACAGGCATTTATTAGGGTGTTTTCATATCTATCACTGTTAAAATTTATGTAGGGTTGTCTGAGCCCCTGTATTTTAAGCGAGTATCCTGCAGAATTTGTGTGGATTCACTGGCACAATAGCTAGTAATAATAGCTGCCAGGTACAAAACAAGCACCCCTGAATTTTTACTGTTATTATTTATAATTCCCCTCCCAACAGCCCTGCAATTTAGGTGTTCTAATCTCCATTTTAGAATGAGGAAGCTGAGGCTGAGAAGTAACTTGCCAACGTTAAAAGCATGCAAGCAAGGTAGAGAAAGAAGTGAGGATTTGAATGTGGGTTGGTGTAATGACAAATCCCTGCTTTTTAATTTGCATCATGAGTCTCAGGTATCAGTGAGATCAGTGTTCGGAGAGAAGGTGAATTTTCTTGAGGTCCACTCACATGCTGCTACTTGCCAGTCTTATTGATGTTACACTGTGAGCCCCATGAAAACAAAGACCATATCTGTTTTGCCCTCAGTTTCCTCCCTATTCTCAGCACTGTGGCTGGAATATATATAGTAGACATTTTTTGTTGTTGTTTATAGTGAACAAGGAGTATGCAATAAGCATTTTTGAATGAGCAAATAAATAAATGAATAAATTGGTTTGCCATCTCTGTCAATCAAGAAGGTATAGGATTCAGCCTGGACTAGATTTCCAATTCTTCATTATAGCTTCTTAGCTAAATGAACTTGGAAAAGACACTCTACTAAATCTCAGTTGCCTTATCTGCATAAAGGGAATGATTTCGAAGATCAATTGGAAGATGAATAGAAAAACATTTAGTAAATTCAATGTAAATATTAATTGCTTTAGCTGTGATTTAATTTGCAAAGCCCTGGAAAATGATTTCTTATCTTGATCTTAGATTAAATCCTCCCATCTGCTTTTTGGTACCTAAACTCTGGCAGTGATTTTCAAATATTTTTGGCTCTTTATCTTGCCCCACTTTAAGAAATATGTTTTTTGTCAAAACCAGTCCACACATCATAAATGAAATTGCAACTAAAATTCAAAGAAAGTTGTTGTGAAACAATACCTAAACCTATTTATTATGCGTGTTTTTATCTTCTCTATTCAGTTCTGTTTTTTCTATTCAAATAAAATGCTGTTTATGACCCACTAAATTGCATTTAAGATCCACATTTTATTTGAAACCCCTTACTTTGAAAATACTGCCCTAGGGGAAAGGATCATTGACTTGAACTCTTTCATGTTGTATTATAGTAAGACTATCTGAGTTAAAAGATGGTGTCAGGGTCTAAAAGAGAGGCAGAGTATGTGTGTATGCATGCGATCGGGGAGTAACATTGATGAAGACACAGATAAATTACACACTGACTCTATATATCCATCTGTCCTTCCATCTACCTATCTATCTTCATTTATCTAAATCTACTCACCTACCTGCCTATATGAGTACAATACTCATATATGTTTTCTTAACATCTCTCTCAGAATGCTTTTTATGAGTTCCCTGCAGTCAGCAACCATACAGGCTTCCGGTGAGATGAAAAGTTCACCTGTTAATGTATAAATGCTGATAGTGACAGATAACAGGTGAATAATGACAGTCTGTAAGATTTTTTGCAGTTTTAAAAATGAAGTTCACGATTTTCTACAATTTGTTACATGAAATGTACTATTTTAAACTTATAGAATGCAATAAACTATATAGAATATTATGTTATTTATAGTTTAACTTAAAAGCCTTATAAATATTGTGAGCTTATTTCTTAAGCAAACATATAAAACTGTGAAGATATACAAATGTAACTTACCTGTGTATAAAAACTCTTAGTAAACATGGAAGAAATACATTATATGAAAGTGCCACAATTTGTTGAGCCAGCCTTCTATTGATGGACATTCATAAATTGTTCTGCAACAAACAACTTTATATATCAGTTGTTTGATGTATATTCAAGTAATATAGATAGCTATTTTGCCAAACATTGTAAAATTGTATTCTATAGATGTGCGGATTTTATCCTAACCAGTAATATGAATACCTTTTTCCCTATGAGCTCCTCAACACTGTGAATTATCCAACTTTTCTATTTTTGGCAATTCAGTGGGATAAAGGTGGCATAATAGTTTAATTTAATTTGTTTATTTTTTGTTTTGTTTTTGAATGAAACTGAACATATTTTCATGTGTGTGAGAGTCATTTGCCTGTTCTTTTATGTGAACTGTCTGCTTACTTTCCTTTTCCCATTATTCTCCTAGATAGTGGATTTTTTATTTCTTATCTTTTAAAAACTTTAAGCTTTATTGAAGCCAATTTTCTATTTTTTCATGTGATGAGTTGAAAATATTTTTCTCTTCATGTATTCATTTTATTTATGGTGCTTTTTGTCATCCAGTTATGTAGATGATTTAAACATTGTTTTAATGACTTCTGAGTCTCGGATTATATTTATAAATGCCTTTTCCAATCTGATAATATTTTTAAACACCCCAAGCTTTCCATCAATACTTTTATGATTTTATTTTCCAAAAATATTTAAAATGTTTGCTTCACTTAGATTTGTCCTACTACTGTGAGTAAGGTATAAATTGAACCAATTTTCCCCCAACTGGCCATCAAGTTTATATGGAACTTTTCACTGAATAGTTCATATTTTCATTACTTATTTGTAATGCCGTCTTTATTAGACAGAAGACTCCAGTACATATTTGAGTCTATTTTTAGACTGTCTAATCTGAGACACTGACTCTCTACTTATTTGCCATTATCATACTTTGTTATCGGCGCTATAGAGTATCCTTCCATATTTGGTAGCTTTTATACACTTAAACACTAATCTATTTTTTAAGTTTTTAAATGATTATTGCTTGTTTTTTAATACAAAATTGATAATCAACGATTTACTTTCAACCCCAGTTGGGTTTGTACTGTATTTGTACCATGATAAGTTGGTAGGATACCTTAGGGAGTGCAGGCATTGCTATGAAATGGAATCCTTCTACTCAAACACTCAGGGTGACTTTTTGTTTCTTCAAATCATCCTTGGGTACTGCAGGAACATTTAAAATTTGTCTTTGTATAAATCTTGGCATTTCTTGTTAGATGTGTTATTAAGTATTTTATCTATTTAACTGCTATTCTGAATGAATGTCTTTTCTTTTATTATGTCCTTTAAGTGGATTTAGTTTGCATATATAAACACTGTTATTTTATGTGTTAATATATTGTGCTCAGGCCCTCACACAATTCTTTCATTAGTGCTAATAGTTTTTACAATCACTTCCTTGAGTTTCCACGTTTACAATCATATTTATTAGGTCCTTCTAAATTTTATACAACTAATTTCTATTTCTCAAAATTTTTGGATGGTATTTCCAAAAAGGATTAATACTAATTGTGATTATAGGTATCACGATATTCATTAATTGTATTTTTTTAAGTATGATGTTGACTTTGATTTTGAGATAGATATGCTTTATAATGTTAGTGAAATATATATATTTGATATTTATTAATTTTTAATCAAAAAATTCAAATGGACTTATAAGCATTCAGAGAAATGCTCATATAATTTATCTCCTATTTTATTAATATGATAAATTAGAAAGGTATATTTTTAATATTGATGAATATCTATGTTCCTGGAATAACATTTCTTGTTTACAGGAGAGCTATATATCTATATTTTTAAAACCAGTAATTATTAGGTTTGGTATCATATGTATGCTTGCCTCATTAAAATAATGTGGGACTTTGTTTCTGTTTCTATACTTTACTTTTTTTTTTATTATACTTTAAGTTCTAGGGTACATGTGCATAACGTGCAGGTTTGTTACATATGTATACTTATGCCATGTTGGTGTGCTGCACCCATCAACTCGTCAGCACCCATCAATTCATCATTTATATCATGTATAACTCCCCAATGCAATCCCTCCCTCCTCCCCCCTCCCCATGATAGGCCCCAGTGTGTGATGTTCCCCTTCCCCAGTCCAAGTGATCTCATTGTTCAGTTCCCACCTATGAGTGAGAACATGCGGTGTTTGGTTTTCTGTTCTTGTGATAGTTTGCTAAGAATGATGGTTTCCAGCTGCATCCATGTCCCTACAAAGGACGCAAACTCATCCTTTTTGATGGCTGCATAGTATTCCATGGTGTATATATGCCACATTTTCTTAATCCAGTCTGTCACAGATGGACATTTGGGTTGATTCCAAGTCTTTGCTATTGGGATGAATGTTTTTTCTTTTTTTGAGACAGAGTCTAGCTCTGTCACCCAGGCTGGAGTGCAGTGGTACGATCTCGGCTCACTGCAAGCTCTGCCTCCCGGGTTCATGTCATTCTCCTGCCTCAGCCTCCCGAGTATCTGAGACTACAGGCGCCTGCCACCACGCCGGGCTATTTTTTTGTATTTTTAGTAGAGACGGAGTTTCACCGTGTTAGCCAGGATGGTCTCCATCTCTCGACCTCGCGATCCGTCTGCCTCGGCCTCCTAAAGTGCTGGGATTACAGGCGTGAGCCACCGCTCCCAGCCTGGGATAAATTTTTAAGGTATTAAGCCTTTTGCTTAATACTGGCATTTTTTCCCCAAATGGTAAGGAGTCCTTTCTGGCTAGTCTGTGCCTATATGCTTGGATATTTTTATGATTTCCCCAACCACCATCACCCCAAAACTATACTGATAAAAGCGTTTTGGGCAGGGGCAGTAGTACAGGCCAGAGCCTGATAGTGTCTGTCAATCCCTCTGTTCCTCAAGGTAACACCCAACAAAATGAGGATTTTGCCATAGATCTCTTCAAGTTCCTTTTCTTCTGCTAAAATAATACCAATATAACTTCAGTATATACTTTCTTCTGGAATTCCTTCAGGCTTTAAAGTTTTTGCCATGAAAAGTCTAGGCTAAACTGGATTTTCTAAGATATCTTGTTTCGTGTAAGAACCTTGTATATATATTTGGATACAGTTTTGGATTATATCAAGAATTCTCTCCTATATGTCCTGAGTTAATGCCTTAAAGGCAATGAGCATAGTACTTGCCACAGGGTAAGTTCTCGATAAATATTATTATTGGTGTTATTATATCACTCAATTTTTACAAAACTCCTATGAAATAAAGTTGAGAAAGAGTTCTTACACTTTCTTGCCTGAATCATATCTTTAGAATGTGGTGGCATTAGATTGCCAACCCAAGTCTTTCTATTCTGAGACTAGTGCTTTTCCCACTAGATGTTCATAAATGGAGCACCATATACATGAATGGAGAAATAATGCCTTTATCATTATCTATATAGTAATTGAAATGTAAATATCCATTGCTTTATAAATGTAGGTAATGAATTCAATAGTGTTAGCTATTCCTCTCACTTTATCAATAGAAATACAAATAATTTTGTATCATATTAAAGATGCTGCATGTATATTGAGATAACATTTATACTTACTACTATTTTGAAATTGTATTAGCTATCAGACCTGCTGCTTGAACTTATTATTTGAATTGCCAATAAATACTTATAATTCAATTCAATGTAATTTGTTCTTTGCAATTCTATAAATGTATGTTATATTATTTTGAGAAAGGTGTCCCTGGGCTTTACCTGATGGCCAAAGTGGTTGACATTACAAAAAATGGTAAAGAACTCCTGAGAAACAATTCTGTAATAGTATGACCCTCTTTTCCTATTCTGTATTTTTAACAATATTTCACAAGGGATACATCATTGAGGGATGAATATTCCCAACATCTCATTCAAAGGAAATTTGAGACATCCACTCGTGAGAGTTGCTGGCACTGAATTCGCTGAATTCTTCAGCTGGCAGAGTAACCAGATGGATTTTAATTGCCCAGTGAAAGGATAATTTTCGCCAAGAAATGCCACGCATGCCAGTGCAGCCCTGTGAGCGTGTCACAAGGCATCTTCCTTTGCCAACCTTTTCAGCTGGTTCCAAACAGGGTGCTTTTCAAAGGAATCCTGTGACAACACAAAGCAAAATTTAGTAAATGTCTTTGCTTGATAGGGGAAAGTGAAATAAATAGCCAGTGAGTGCTCTAGGGAGAAGCTGCAGACAATGCCCTGCCCACCGCTGAGCATGCTTATCAGGGAACACACAGCCCTTCTGCAAAATGGATTGTGCTTAATCGAATCTGACACCTCCCCCTGAGGAGATTGGCGAGAGTATAGAGATGATCAGAGGTTGATGGATTGGGGTATATTCCATCCTCCTTCAGATCACCAACATTTCCCTTCAATATAGTGCTTATATTTTTACATTGCCTGCATTTGGAGTGATTTTTGATGTTCTGATAGTCAAAACCATGCTTTGCAGATAACTGTAGAATATGTGAAGACAAGAGTCATGATACACAGAAAAAGTTTATAAAAATGAAATCACACTGTTACCAAACAGGCAGGGACCAGGATCAGTCATCTTTTCTATCATCTAAGGCTTCATTCAATTGATTAGAGTTGTCCATTTGTTTTTAAAACTGAACAGAATTATTATTCCTTAGGTTCTGCTTGGGCATTTGTATTTACTAAGGTGTTTGTATCCCATATCTAATTTTGTATAAGAGGAAATGAGTCTCAGGTTAAATAACTTCGCCAAAGTTACACAGCTACTACAAAACAGGGTTGTGCCTTCAACTCAGTCTATCCATTTCTAAGCTTTCATCTTTCCATTATATGCCTTTACAGTTTTTAGAAAAGACAAAAAATATTTTTTGATGAAATTTTGGTAGGCTTCTTGAACTACATGTTAAAGAGACGAGTCAAAGTTGTATCAGTAGCAAAGAAAATACATTTTAAAAATTAGAACAATTCTCCTAGAAGCCTTTCTCAGCAATGACAATACAAAGCAAAGTTTCCCATTTTAACCTTAAAGCAAGTATTCTACTTTGCTTTAAGTTTTTGTTGATACCTCAATCAAATTAAATTGGTTTTTCCACATAGCAATTTGGAGAAATATCAGGCCCATTGGGATCAAGTGAAAAACAGATGTGAAATAATATGCATTTTTCATGTGCCCCAAGGGCTGTGACATTTTCAATTTACTGACACTCTGGGGTAAGGAAAACATATCTATAAGCATGAAACTGAAGCTCTTAGTCTTACAACCTGGTTGCTAGAATAAGCTTGTTTAGGTGGATGGAGAACTTCACTGAATATTTTGTTCAGAAATTTGCAGAGCTTGGACCTTCTTATACAATTGATCATTTATGACAGCCAGATATTTCCTTGCTTGGGGAACAGCTGGCTTTAAAAAATGCTGCAACATTAACTCACTTACTTACCCATACCTACCAGTATAAATAATGTTATGCTGTTAGAGAGTCTGGCATAACAAATCCTATTTCAGCTTTTACTCAAATATAGGTATTAATAAAATGAAATGATGCTAAGATATCCAGATCATCTTTCCCATGTGCCTAGTGTCAGATTTTTTGGCCATTCATTAAATTATTAAAAATAACCCTTGGCTATATGGCATAGGGAATCATGGACATTTTGAAGGGCAGAGGGAGGTTTTGATAAAGCTTGTAACAAATGATTAATTTTTCAGTTTTGTGTTTGGTGTGATATGTGTTTTTGTATGTTTGCTTGTTTTAGCCAAGTATTAAACACTACGGACACCTTTACCCTTACATACTTCCTGGGACCCCTTGTCCTTTGGGGACTCTCGGCAGTTAAGATATTGGCTCAACACTGGGGATTCAGCTGTAAGAAATGAAGAGCAAAGTGTTTAAGACAATTCTGTACATGTCCTTTCATTAGTTACACTGATGATAATGGAAATGATAGTTCTACTCCACCTGAACATCTAAAACTACCTGGGGAAGAAACTAAGCATCCCATGTCTCTTATCCACGGAAAAAGCTCTATCATTGCCTCTCAGCTGCCTTACTGAGCTGTCTCAAAGCTGTCAATTGCTCTACAACCGGTTGTATGAACTGGAGATTGTTGTTTTTAAGTCACAAAGAATTAAACATCTACAATTTATAATTTCTACTTATCACTTGTCTGTGCCAGGTAATGTGAAAGGTCAGTACTTTAATTTTCACAACAGTGTTATTTAAAAAGTTATCAATTTTGTTGCCATTCTGTGAAGAAAGAAACTGTTGGCATCATGTGACTTGTTCAAAGAGATTAACTTTAACTCCAAAGATTTGTTGGCCGGTATGTTAAAATTAACAGATTCCTTTTCAAGAAATGGCTCTCAAACTTTGGAAAGCTTTCATTGTTGGATCTGCTGTTCTTAGCCTGTAAGCCTCTTGAGAGCAGCCACAGAATCCTCAGAATCTCTGCCTTCTAATCTCTTCACGCAGCACTGGGCTCCCCGCTGTAACCACTCCTGATTGTCTGTCTCACTTTGAATAGAGTCACACTTTGGTTCCCCAAGTCTCAATTTCTACATCTGGCCAATTTTCCAACTCATTTTTAAGAGAAAGTTCAAACTCAAAGATTTAGGAAATGTAAAAAGGACTTCTTTGCCCTTCATCTAGAACAGGGTTCAGCAAGTGTCTTCTGTAAAGGACCAGATAATAAATTCTTTAGGATTTGCCTGCCAGTTATGCTTTGACTGTTGTTGTTTGTATAACCTTTTAATCATGTACAGCAGGAGCCACACAAAAAAAATATGCCCTTGTTTGACAAATCCTAGTCTAGAATATAATATTCTTAAATGCATTTAAACATAGTTGTTCAAGAATTTTAATTTGTTTATCTACTTTAGCTCAAGAAAAGCCAAAGCTTTTATAACAAGGCCGTGTTTATTGAAACTGTTCAAACAGGTCTACCAGTAATAACAACAACAATAATAATAACAAAGTTTTACTCTTTACTGATTATAAAGGAGATTTAAGCCATAACCCTAAGTGTCCCTTCCAGTGTAGTCTTGTAGTCAGCATCCTCTGGAGCTTCCATTGACATCTCTCCATCTGCACCCTCCACCACTAAAAGTCTGTCTTCTGCCAGCCAAAAAGGATCTCCTAGCTTCTGCCTTTCCACTCTCTGGATTATTGTAGATTTGGTATACTGTCACATGTCACATAACAATGTTTTGGTCAAAGACAAACCACATATGTGAAGGTGGTCCCATAAGATTACAATGGAGCTGAAAAATTTCTATCACCTAGTGACGTCTTAGCGGTTATAACCTTGTAGCATACTCACTTTATTTTTTATAAATTTAGTGTAGCCTAAGTGTAAAGTGTTTATAAAGTCTACAGTAGTGTACATAATGTCCTAGACCTTCACATTCACTCACCACTCACTCACTGACTCACTCAGAGCAACTTCTATTCCTGCAAGCTCCATTCATGGTAAGTGCCCTATACAGGTATACCATTTGTTTTCTTCTCTGCTGTGTTTTAGCTGTACATATTTTATGTTTTAATATGTTTAAATACACAAATACTTACTGTGTGTTACAATTGCCCACAGTAGCATGCTACAAGTTTGCAGCCTAGGAGCAAGAAGCTGTACCATATAGCCTAGGTATATAGTAGGTTATATCTTCAAGGTTTGTGTAAGTACACTCTGACATTTGCAGAATGACAAAATCACCTAATGACATAGATTCAGAATGTATCCTCATTTTTAAGTGACATGACTGTAATAGCATTCCCTAAATCTTTCTCCCCTCCTCTACTTCTTAGATTCTGTCCTTTCAAGCCAATTGTATAGATCGGTGACAAAGACCTTAGGAGCCAGTTAGAAAGAGAAAAGGTCTACTCAGGGTAATGGGAAGGGCTAAATTATTGCTTTCTGTGTGTGTAGTCAGGCTGGAGGGTGAATGGGGCAGGAGACTGAGGACATGTGGTGAATACAGTAATGTCACAGAATTTTATCACTAAAGTAGTTATGAATTAATATATATTATAAATTATATATAATATTATCATTGTTTTTATTACATATGTTATATAAGTAATAAATTGTTTTGTCTCTTCCACCTTCCATAATCTCTCTCTCTCTCTCTCTCTCTCTCTCTCTCTCTCTCAAGGCGGGAGAGACAAAAAATTAAAAACTCAATAAAGTCTTTCCTAGATAAAGAGGAGGTGGTATGGTGGAAGGAGATCTGGAAGATTAGGCAGATCGATGTTCCTGTCCTGGCTTGTCCACCAAATAGCCTGCTTGTCTGTGTAGTCCTCTCCTGGACTTCAGTACCCCACCTGTAAAACAGTGATGTTGAACTAGAAGGACTCTAGTTTCTTCACAATATTGTTATTCTATCAGAAAGAGAAGAAATGCCTTTTTTTCCTTGTCATTTAGTATATTGAAAATTCACTTCTTGTTTTTTTTCAAAGAGTAGTCTTAATTTTATCTGTAAAAGTGTAGCAGCAAGTTATTGAAAGTCTATAGACACACACACACACACACACACACACACACACACACAGTTTTTTTCCTCAGCTGCTAAAAAAGTTTATGATTGTTAATAGAACAAGTAGTGATGGGAGGTGAGGGGTTTGCTATTATCGGAGCTGCTGAAGGCAAACCTAAACATGGCTATAATACAGTCGATAGAATTATGTGAATGCACCTTTGGAGAGCTCCATGTAGGATGGGTGAGATGCCCTGAGCATGTTTGCCGGTCTGCCTTTCAGATCTAAGAGCATATTACAATGTTTCGGAGGGGTGATTATCTCTTCTTTAGTAGTTTGGTTTGGAGATGGGATCAACATGCTTTTATTATGTAGCTTCTGAAAATACTGGTCAAAACCAATTAAAAGTATTTTTTTAAATGAGACTGAATTCTCTTCATAGTTCATACCATATCCAATTATTTAAAGATGGTTTACTTAAATGCTCATTTAATAAATATATGTCGGTGCTTTCTCTCCTCGGAGTAACAAATATGAGGAAAATAGTCACTAGCCTATACAGGTCAAGAGAAATTTAGTCTATCTAGTTATGCTATCTCCACATTACAATTCCTGGTATGTAGAAATAATCAGAAAAATATTTTGATGTTTTTTCCTTAAAGAGTTAAAACTTAAACTAATAATTATTAATAACCCTAATGCCACAAGTAACTGTGAAATAGAGGCAAAGGGAAAATTACATTCAGGATGTAGATAGTTCAGAGGAAGTGAGACTAATTCGGTCTTGACAGACCATAATAATGAAAACTTCAAAGATTACGTGATGATTAGAATAAGACTTTGAGCAATAGTTTTGCCAATTGACAAGCAGATTGTTCTACACACATGAATGAGTGTGAGGCCAGTGAACAGGTTGCCTGATAGGATTTGGCACAGCAGAAACAGGACTAAAAGAGGAGCAGGACAAGGGCTGGTAACACAGGACGGTGCCACGTCTTAGAAAGACTAACAGCCAGGGTAAGGAAGTGAAAGAGTTGTTTGTATGCATATCAAGCTAACACATACAAGAGAGAGAGAATAAAAAGTTTCTATGGGGGGAAACAAATAGGTGTCCATAGGAAAGACAAAAGGGTTTTAGGAGAACAAAGTGAAGTTATGAAAGTTGGTGAAAATGTTGTATATGCAGATGCAGGTGGTCTTACCACCTTCCTCATGGCCAAAAAAAAAAAAAAAAAAAAAAATCCCCTTAGAGGGAATTTATGACAAGTTCATTCTTGGTTTTCCTCTTGGAAGAGG
Source organism: Trachypithecus francoisi (assembly GCF_009764315.1). Lineage (NCBI taxonomy): Eukaryota > Metazoa > Chordata > Mammalia > Primates > Cercopithecidae > Trachypithecus > Trachypithecus francoisi. The sequence goes on along the minus strand of NW_022681473.1, from coordinate 70,503,332 downwards.
ACCTGCCCCAAAGAGGGAATTTATGGTTGCTTCATTTATTTTTTAGAAGTTCCTGTTTTTAGTCAGATGACAGAGCTCTAAGAATGTCTCTTCATGCGTCTGATACATCTCAAATGTCTTCAGCGTAACATAGTCTTCATAACAACTTTTAACAACTCTGAGGTTCCAAATGGGTCACCACAGAAGCAAGTGACATGATCAAATTTTTCTGCTAAAAAGATCCCTCTGGCTATAGGGGGAGAGATAGACTGAAGTTAGAGCAGTAAGATTCAGATAAGTGAATTAGGAAATCCTGAAATAGCCCAAATGAGATATGATGAGGCCCTAAATTAGTACAATAACAGTGGAATTTTAAACAGGAGGGAGAAATGAGACCATTGAAATCAATACAATTTTGGTTTCTAGAATTATTTTATAGGTTATATGTAAATGTGAGAAGTGAAAGAAAAAAGAAAGGGAAGTGCATAGGATCTTATCTTTAGGACTTGTCAAAAGGTTTTCATAACCTTTATTTTCCTGTACAGAATTTAGGTGAAGTCCACCTGCCGAGGAAGTTTGAGGATGGTAGAGTGTGTTTTGAGTATCTGATTCTCTCAGGAACAGGAAACTATGAGATATTTGAGAGCAAGTAGGTATTGTAATTAGACCTGTATTTTCAAAAGAGAAACCAATAGCAACATTAAAATTGGAATGGAAGTGGAGCTTTGGAGGTAGCGTCACCAAGTGTTCATCAATTTAAACCCGGTTAATGTAAACTCATTACTTAATGTGAGGTAAAATTCAAGTTTGTGCTAGGTAACTCATTACTTATTCAGTCATGACACATTTAAAGAATCACTAGACTAAAAACAGGAAGTCCCAGGGCTGACTATGCAGGGGAATTTCCTTCGATTCAATAGATAGCCTCGTGCCTATCCACTGAGAATCAAGGACTGCTAGTGAAGCAAAACTTTCCTGCAAATGCATACGGGATTGATGGACGAATTAGCAACAAGTAAGGTAATTATATGCTCATGGTAAAGGATATGTTAAAGTGGGAGTAAGGAAAACACATCAGACAAGGTCTGAAAAAACAGATTTGAACCTGTCTGCTGAATATAAGGTGGATTAATGACATTTCCTTCTCTAGAGTAATAAATAAGAAAAATCAAACAAGGAAAATTTATTATGCCAATTACAACTACATTCATCTAATCATTGATATGCATGTAAACGTGAAGTTAAAAAATAATCAGTGAAATGATGAAAAGTATTACATCAATGAGGTAGTTAAGTTTATCTTTCAGGAAAGATAAGAAAACCTTCATGTTTGATAGCCATATTTTCTGTAAAACATCAAGTTCTATTCTAGAACTTGTAGTTTCTGTCCCAGTTACATAGTTCTACTATCTGGTCCATGGAAATTTATTTATGATGGAGATATGTTACATCAAATTTAATACCAGTTCTTTAGGGATAGTGCTAATTTGTTAGATATATGTGAGTCTCAAAGGCTTTCATTCCCTGAGTCTTTTATGTTGCAAACAAATGTGAAAATATGGTTTTAAAATTATTATTCACAACTGTAAAATAGTAGACATTCACAAAATACAGCCCAATAGTTTAATCAGCATCAAGCTAGTCTATCTTTCCTAAAAGCAAGTTGGTAATTGGTAGGAAAAGAGTTTTAGAATAACTAAAACCACATGCATTTCATCTAGATAAGCTTCTCTGATTAAGGTAAAAGAAGGTTCTGATTCATATAGCTCTCTCCCCGTTAAAATGCAAATGTTTGGCACCCACCTACTCCTCAGTGTAAAATTTAGTCTCTTCAATTCAAAACCTTGCGTTCTCAGATATAATTGCCTCCCTACTTCTCCTGGTGAACCATAAATACAGTGGCCTGCTTCAGGAGTACAAAAGAATACTTTTTTACCTTGGGAATATAAAAGGCTGGGATTATCAAATCATCATTTTTTGGAACACAAACAAACACACACACACACAAAAACACTTCTGCTGCTAGAAACATTTAAAAGCCACTAAATTAAGAATATTAGGGTATTTTTAAATTTATTCATTTATTTACTCATTGTTTCAACAAAAATCTTTGTCATATCTAATATGTACCAGATGTTGTACTTACATATGATACAATAAATAAAAACTATCCACTTTTCTGATTTAATCATTGACATCAAATCCCACAACTATTATTGCTGCTATTGCTGTTACAAGTACACGTTGAAACACAGCCCACCTTCAATATCCATGGGTTCTGCATCCATGCATTGAACCAACCACAGATCAAAAATATTCTTTTGAAAATGCTCCTGTACTGAACATGAAGACTTTTTTCTTGTCATTATTCTATAAACAATATAGTATAACAAATATTTACAAAGGATTTACATTGTTTTAGATTTTGTAAGTAATCTAGAGATGATTTAATGTATATAAGAGGCCGTGCATAGATTATATGCAAGTGCTATGCCATGTTATCTCAGAAACTTAAGCATCCATGGATTTTGGCATCCATAGGAGGTCCTGGAACAAATTCTCCATGGATACCGAAAGACAACCATACTATTATAACTACTACTGTACTATAGTACTACTAGTAGTATTATGCTAATTTCTTATCATTGCATCATTTTATCCTTGCAGTCCTATGTATTGATGAATTTTTTTATTGCTATTTATTTATCCTTATATCAGGGTCCTGAATGCTTTGAGTAAAAGGTGCTTTGGAAAAGCATCTTTCTCTGCTCAGACCGTATGGCCTGTACCTCACTAGTTTTATCCTTTGACTGAAGGATAGATATCTGATTGAAGCATAAGAAATCATGTCTAATGAATAGCAAGTCTTGGGGCTTTGGCATAAATAGGAAATAGGGACTCTTTTTAATTTGGGTTGCCAAACTGATAGTAGGTAAGCTCAGAACTGTTGATAGCCGTTGTTGGAAAATTCTGATAACAGAACCATGCAAAAGGAAAATACATTTGTAAGAAAAGAAAAAGAGAGGTAGAGATAGAGATAGAGAAATAAAGGGAATATATCAATCGTTGAAATCCATGAAATACTTGCACCTTTTCACTGGCTGTTTCAATTACATACCAATAAAGTCATGTTTTTATTGTATCAGTTTGTATTTAGTCTCTATTATTTGCAACCAAAATAACCATGATAGCTAAAAATGGAAATTTTCATTGCTATTTTACAAATAGCGAAAATAAGCCTTGAAACAAAAAGCCATTTTGGGGTCACATATTTACGAAATTAAAAATCCAGAATTCTAGCCCAGTACTTCCTAACACCAAACTCTGTGCATTAACACCTCAATTTAATGATTCACTTATTCATAAATTTGTTTATTTATGTGTGCCTTTATTCCATTTACAATATTGGGAAGATGGAAATGGGACTCCCAAGTATTGTCACATTTATGTTCTACGCTGCATTGAAAGACGGGGAAAGAAAAAAATACGTTAATCAGTAAAAGAAATGAAAAAAAATTTTTGATTATTTCTTAACTTGAGTGTTACATAAAAAAATAAAAATGAAGAAAACAACTCCCATAAGAAATTGTGACCTGAGTCAGATTTAGGGTTCGAATTTGCACCACTTCTGAAGTATTCAAATTATAAGCCAATAAAAGCAAATACAAGCTTTCCAGATTGGAAGTCTATGAGGGCAATTGGAAAAGCAAAAGCAAAATTTATCAAGAAGGAGATAATTTTATCTTTTTATTTCTACAGTTTTTTGTATAAATAAAACACAGATGTGAATATAAATTCACAGTAAAAGTTACAAAACACATGAGGAAAGAAAGAGTCAGTATAAACAACCAAGAAAAGAAGAGATCGCCAATCTGATGGATTGGTAAAACACTATAATAGAAAATGCTAAAATGATAATTTGGAAATATAAACTATAGATTGAAGAGAATTACACAGATTACAGCACAGAGAGTAAATGTGTAGGAACTTAGCAAGAATGTTTAAGAGACAGAGGACAGAAGGAAAAGCTCCAACATCTATATTTTTAGAGTTTCAGAAGTGGACAATAAAATGAAAGAGGGAGTGGTAATAACATTCTAGTAATCACTTTATTTGTAACACCTTAATAATAAAGCTAATAATAATTTTACAATGAACACTAACAAAAATGTAATGGAGGATAATTTTCAAAATTGTTCAAAGACACAATATCTGACTTTAGGGAAGCCCAATAGATCAGAATTAGAATATAAAGAAATATACAGCAGGGCATATCATAGATAAACTAAAATATACCAAACACACACAAAAAATCTGAAATGCAGTCAAGAGAAAAATAGAATTAATTAGGATAAAATGAGAGTCTTAAATTTGGCTTTGCATTAGCAATAATGGAAAAGAGAGATCTTCAAAGTGCTCCAAGAAACAAACGACTACCAGCTCAACTATTATTCAAGAATAAGGATCAAATTGAAATATAGGAAAACAGCGTTTTCCACTTATAGCACTTTAATAAATGCATTTCTAAAGGATGTATTTTTGAGTAAAATTTAATAAAAGTATTCCTAACGAATATTTCCAAAAAAAGGCATGAGATGCAAGTAGGCATGGGGAGCAAAAAGAAAGCAGATAAAAAATTAGTTAGATGAGGCCGGGCGCGGTGGCTCAAGCCTGTAATCCCAGCACTTTGGAAGGCCGAGACGGGCGGATCATGAGGTCAGGAGATCGAGACCATCCTGGCTAACATGGTGAAACCCCGTCTCTACTAAAAAATACAAAAAAAAAAACCGGGCGAGGTGGCGGGCGCCTGTAGTCCCAGCTACTCGGGAGGCTGAGGCAGGAGAATGGCATAAACCCGGGAGGTGGAGCTTGCAGTGAGCTGAGATCCGGCCACTGCACTCCAGCCTGGGCGACAGAGCGAGACTCTGTCTCAAAAAAAAAAAAAAAAAAATAGTTAGATGAAATGAATGTATAAAATAATACTTCATTGGGTACTTAAAAGTTATAACCACCATATAGGAAAACAAGAATGGGTAAAATAATAGGTAGTAATAATTAACGTCTTCTAACTTCTTTCAATTTTTACAATTTTCCAAGGAGAAAAAAAAGAGATAGGAGATCCAATAAAAAGATAAATATAATGTTGAGGTGTAAATATTAATATATGTCAACTGATAAGAAGAACTGAGAACACGAAGTGTCTTGTGTTTAACTAAGGAGTTATAAGCATTTTTTTCCGGGAAAGTAGGGAGCCAGTGAATCCTGCAACTATAACTCTATCTGCCTATACTACCTTGAGTTATTTACAGGCAGTTCTTTCTGATTCATCCATGTCTCAACATGGACAACTCCTTGCTATGGCGATATATCTCAGTGCTGCAAGAGACTTAAAATGAATCCCATCTTAGAAATGCTGATCAAGAGTAGATTGATTGCCTCTTGAAGACAAAAGCAATCTTTCCTTTGACTCTTATTTTTGTAATTGCCCCATGTTCAGTAGATGTTAATGAATGAATGAACGATCTCACCTGTTTTCTAGGATCTTAAATATTTAATCTTTCTTAGTTAATAAGAATTTCTAATAGATGCTGCCATAATTCTGAATATGTTCCCCAAAATTCATGCATTAGAAACTTGCTCTCCAGTGAGGCAGTGTTGGGAGGTGGGCCTGGTGGGGGGTGTTTAGGTCATGAGGACTCTGCCTTTATAAAAAGGACTTGCAGGGGTGGGTTCACTCTTCTGCTCTTCTGCTATGTGATGTCACAGCATTTGTCTGCCTTTTGTCCTTAAACCTTAGGACAAGTAAGAATAGAGCAGGAAGGTCCTCACTAGATGCCATTGCCTTGATCTTGGACTTCCCGGTTTCTAAAATTGTGAGAGATAAATTTCTGTTGTTTACAAGTTACAGTCTCAGGTCTTTTGTTATAGTGGCACAGATGGACTAAGACAGTTTCATACCAGATTTTGTAACCATTATAGAAGTCATTTTATTACTAACGAGAGTAATATAATAGAAATAAATCAAATTAACCTTTATCAAACATTTACTATAACCAATACACCATATTAAAGATATAGTATCTCTTTGAATCCTCCTATATGCTTTATATATAATATATACTTATTATGCTAATTTATAAATGAGGAACTATAGGTCTTGAGAGATTAAATGCTTGCTAAAGGTTATACCAAAGGGGTAGTGAAGCAGAAATTCAAACTCAGGCATTTTGACTTCAGAATTTATTCATTATGCTGTACTGTGCCTCAGGCCTTTCCAAACATTGTTCAAGTTCATTGAAAGTCCATTTGGCTGTTTTTATGTTGACAAAGTAAAGAAGATTCATACATTCAAAAAGAAATGGCATTTTATTTGCATAGTTGATGAGAAAAACAACAACAGAAATCGAAGTCACCATTTAATGAAATTTGTTGAATGATTGAATAAGGAAGAGGGTGTGAGAGGGTGTGTGAGTTTCTTAGAGCTGCTGGATCAAAGTGCCACAAACTAGGTGGCTTAAAACAATAGAAAAGTACTTTCTTACGGTTCTGGAGACTAGAATCATGAAATCTAGGTATAGCCAAGACCGGGATCCCTCCAAAGGCTCTAGGGAAGGATCATTTTTTGTTTCTTCCTAGCTTCTGATGGTTTCTGACTGTCTTTGTCCTTTGTTAGTTTGTAGATGCCTCATTCCAATCTCTGCCTCCATCATCATCTAGCAATCTCCCTGTATGTCTGTCTGTGTTCGGATTTTCCTCACAAAGATACTCTTCAGCCGGGCGTGGTGGCTCACATCTGTAATCTCAGGACTTTGGGAGGCCAACGCAGGTGGATCACCTGAGGTCAGGAGTTCTAGACCAGCCTGGCCAACATGATGAAACCTGGTCTCTACTAAAAATACAAAAATTAGCCAGGTGTGGTGGCAAGTGCCTGTAGTCCCAGCTACTTGAGAGGCTGAGGCAGGAGAATCACTTGAACCTGGGAGGCAGAGGTTGCAGTGCGCCGAGATTGTGCCACTGCACTCCTGCCTGGTCAACAAGAGTGAAACTCCGTTTCAAAAAACAAAAGATATTAGTGATTGGATTAGGCCCACTCTAATCTAGTATGCCTTCATCTAACCTTGATTACACCTGTTAAAATCCTATCTTCACATTTACAGGTACCAGGTGTCAGAACTTGAATGTATCTTTTTTGGGGACACAATTCATCCTGCAACAGGGGCTATGACAAAGTCTGAACAGAAGATAAGAGCTCCCAATGTGTGTGTGTGAGCGTTGGCGGGGAAGTGGAGATGGCTTTCTAAGGAAGGTGAAGCTTAGCTGATATTTGAAATATAAGTACCGTTTTTCCAGGAAATAGTGAAAAGTGGGGCAGGCATTGCTGGCTGAGGGAAGCACCTGGAAAGCTGTAAATTTATGTTAATATAATTGTGGATAATGGCCTTTAGCCCAAGAGGTTACCATGGCATCAAAAGAAGGAAGCCATATTCTCCTTTTGTGTTAATTTTCTCAGCTGATCATCTTGTCCCTAATTATATGTTTAGGTTTTTCACATCTGTCAATCTTTATGTGAAATTTATGATGATGCTTTAGCATAAAATCTTATAAACCTCACATCCTAATGAGAAGCCTTTGATACTCTGTCTCAAATGCTGAGAATCAGAAATAACAATGCTTGCATCATGCTGCTAATGAAGTTCTGCATGTTGAAAGTAATCACATTACTGCCATTTGTATTGTTATTCTTTAAATAATTGTGCCAAACTAAAATGAATTGTTTTATTGGTGGCTTTAAATGAGAAAACACTAAAAGTGAATCGCAGGTACAAAAAATATGAGATAAGGTACAAACTAATACAAAAGCAGTTAAATTTCTAAAAGAGGTGGTACTTACTGTTATTTTGAAAAATCAACAAACTTTTATTTATGGATTTCAAGTATCTTTGACCTAAGTGGTTATCCCTTTCCTTTATAAGAAGGATTATACGCCGGGCGCGGTGGCTCAAGCCTGTAATCCCAGCACTTTGGGAGGCCGAGACAGGCGGATCACGAGGTCAGGAGATCGAGACCATCCTGGCTAACACGGTGAAACCCTGTCTCTACTAAAAAAATAAAAATAAAAAATAAAAACAAAAGAAAAAAAAAAGAAGGATTATAAATGTTACCACTAATTTCCCACTTAGTGGGTCATCTGTTCAACAATATGGATTTGGAATTGGTAAAATAAATTATGGAATAAACCTTATGAGGGAAGAATAGTACTCCATTAAAGCATTTTCAAAGCAATATTTCATAGCATATGAAAATATTACTATGTTTATTTTAAAATATTTTGAAATATTACTTTGTATATTTATTTATTGTATTTTTAATATATTTATTGCAAAACTAACATTGGATCTTTATTTCGAAGTAATGTTTCATGGCATATTATATATTTTCTTATGCCATAAACTATTACTGCAAAGGTTTGCAACTCAAAGGTTTGCAACTCAAAGGTTGAGTTGCAAAACTAGCATTGGATCTTTATTTTGAAGTAATATGTGTATAAAATTAAATATTACAAATAATAAAATATTATAAGTAATTTTTATTTTGTTTGTACTGTTCCATATTTGTCAAATTTACCACAAGAACAACTTACACTTAAATACAATTTAAAACTCCAAAAGACATTTAAAAAATACAGAAAATGGAAACTGAAAAATGAGCAAAATTCCATCAATTTTAGTTGATATCTTGTTTATGTTAATGGGTAATGCGGAAGTGAAACAATGAAGACCTATGTAGGAATTTTGCTCATTTTTCAATGACAGTGAAGGACTTCTTTGCTAATTTATTAATACAGTTCAACTGCCGGAGGAGTATTTCCTCCATTTATTTTTGCTATTCATGATGTAAAGGCTACAGACATTGTGCATTTTAAAATGTATTCTGCTTTATTAATATATTCTTTAGCACTTTTTAAAAACTACACAATTACCCAAACAATAAATCACACACTGATTTGTAGACTTCACTGATGACTTTGATGAAAATACTACTGCCACACCAATTTTCAAGCTCTCAACATGACATAGCTGACTTCAGAATTAAGAAAAGATGAGCAGTGGGACACAATTATAAAGTATTTCTACTATACAGGGATAATAGATGTAAATAATCTTCATCACATTATATTAAAATTATTATAAAATAATGAATTTTGAGTATTTATCACTTGTATTTATTTTTAAATTAATATAACTTAATTTTAAATAATGTCTCACAATTTTGAAGAAAATTTAACTGCTGACTCTCATGAATTTGTACTGGCTGTCTCTAGCACAAAACTGGGTCTAGCAGAAAACAAACAGATTCGCCAGTCAAAACTTAGGCAAAATTTACAACTAGTCTATACTTTGTTTCCTTGGCTATAAGAACATTGTAAAAATCAGAGATATTCAAACAATTTGTGTATAAACATATATGTTATACACAGAAACATATATTTATACATACACATACACGTGTGTGTGTATATATATATATATAGTTCTACATTTTTACAAAGTTGTTTTGAGAATAGCTGAATATCATCCATTATGGACAATTAGAACAACAGGAAAATTAAATTGGAGTTAGAATTGGGAAATAAATAGAAAAGGAACAGCAGACCAGTATCTTGTTTCTCACACTGTCTCTATTTTCTTATCTATAAAATGGGGTGATAATAACGGGACCTAACTTAGGCTTGTGGTTAAGGATTTAATGTAGGTGAAGTACAAAGAATGGTACATGACATACAGAGTATTATAAGTAAATTAATGTTTGCTCTGATGTATTATAATTTTAGTTGTTTTATTGAAAAAACATCCCCAAGTAAAATAGCTTTACATTGTCTTTTGTGTATATTTTGACAGCACTCTCCCCATAATGTTGGATCAATTTCAACTTCCGTAAGCTGTGTATGAGAATGGTTAGAATGTTATACTCCCTTTCACATTCTGAGTTTTCTTTTTTCAATTTTATAGGTGAAAAATCATATTTAATTGCCTAATTTATATTTCTGATTACTTATCAAGGTTGATATATTGTTTATTTGTTTTCTTAATTGAGGCAGGGTCTCACTCTGTCACTCAGCCTGGAGTGCAGTGGTGTGATCATAGCATTGTAACCTCCAACTCCTGGGCTCCAACAATCCTCCTGTCTGAGGCACATGGTAGATGTGTGCTACCATGCCTGGCTAATTAAAAAAAAATTTTAATTTTTTAAATTTTAATCTCCCTGTTTTGTACAGGCTGGTCTTGAACTCCTAGCCTCAAGTGAGTCTCCTCCCTTGAACTCCTAATGTGTTGAGATTACAGGCATGAGTCGCTGCAATCAGTCCCTTTTTAATGTTAGTTACTTAAATAATTATTTATCTATAAATTGCTGTTCCATATCTTTGCCCACATAGGTATGAAAATTTAAAAAGTTTATATAATTTTAGAAACTTTTCATCTGTTATTCACATAAAAAAATTGATTGTTTGGTTATATTTCTTGTTATTTGAGTTTTGATTTTATTTATTACTTGTGAACATGAAGCAGTCACATTGAACAGTCAAATCAATCAGTATTTTACTTGTTTCTTCCTTTATATAATGTTTATAATGACTTTCGTACCCCCAAAATTATGAAAATAAAATCTCTATATATTCTAAAGTACCGGGGCTTTATTTTTTCAAATGTACATTTTATCTTAAAGTTATTATGACATGTGGTACGAAATTTGACTCACTGTTTTTTCAAAATTTCATAAATCCATACACCTACAATTTTATTTTTGATTAAAGTATCAGTTATTATGTATTAGAGTTTTAATTATAATATTTTGGTAACTTTCTGTTGAGTTCTATTACTCTGTGAGTGCCATCCTAGTTCTCCCTAACTTTGCTCTGTTTATGAGGCCTTTGTAACTTAAGTACATGGCAATACAAGCAAACTCTAAAGGCTGAAGCACAATGCAGTTCATTACTGGCTAACACTGAAGCACTTCATTTTAATACAAGCAGACTTGTTTGTTAAGGTATTTCGGTTTTTATTTTTGGTGTTGGTTTTCTTCTTTTCTCCCCCTGAAAAGAAATATTCATCTAAGTTAGCAAATGATGATTGAGTTTTGGAAAAATACACAGGGGTATTACATTGACTCATAGCATCTATCATGGTATGCCTTTCACTTATTCATATTTAATGTTTTAATTGCATGGTAGAATACTTTTCTGTGTTAAGTAGATATTGAATCTCAACAGAATTTTTTCTTCCCTCAGTAGATATTTTAAGCTGAAAAGATACTTCTATATTTGGCTAAAAAGAGTAATTAAAACTTTCTTTAGAAAAGCAATATGGTAAGAAGAATTCTGTTTTGTAGACTCCCAAATTATCATTTCTTATCTCAATGAATTAGTCTTAGAAGCTTTTAATCTAATTAATCCTTAACCAAGTGTTATACCACAGGGTGATATTTTGTGTTGCTGCCAGTGTGCATGGATTTAATAATTATGGATTTGCAAACAGATTTAGATAAAACCATCTCCAGCTGACCTATGCCTATTTGGGGTTTAAGTTGAGGAACATTTTAGTTAATGTAAATGTCTTATATAAATCTGTGTTTGTGTGCATAGTGTGTCTTCATTCATGTACGTGTTTATGCACATTCATTTATTCTTTCTTCATAGTTGCCTAGAAGTTCTAATATATTCTTCAGCATGGTGTAAATAAATCTATGTGAGGAAGAGAAAGAGATTATGTTTGTATATTAGGAGATGTGGTCTCCATTATTTATCTATTTTCTCTCTGGGATTAATTTTCCTAAAATATAGGAAAACTGGATATCTAGGGCCTTTTCAGACTCAAATATATCACAATTCTAAGTTTAAAAATGATAAAATTTATTTCAGGAAGAAATCATTGTTACATTATGAGTGTTTATGTCTTCCATATCTAGATCTGAGTTCTAGAGTCTTGCCCAAATGTGATTGTGGACATTTTCCTTTTCAGATGTTAACTCCAGAAATGTGTTCATTTATGCCTCATCACCAAAAGTCCCAACCACTGGGATCACATTTGATGAAGGGAACCTTTGTTATTAATTGAATGACTTAAATTCTAATATCTTCTAAAACAGTCTCACAGACATACCCAGAAATAATGTTGTACCAGCCACCTGTGCATTTTTAACCCCAGTCATGTTGACAGATAAAATTAACCATCAAAGGAATCCTGAAAATACATATTTAAAATGTATATGGAACACACCATAAGAATAGAAGAAATAGTTAGCATATGATAAATGGGAAACATTTATTCATGGTAGTTACAAGATACATATGTAATAGAAGATAGAAAAATTTAAAAGAATATATATATATATTTAAAACACAACATATATAAGGCTCCAAGTATGGATTTTGGCACAGAAGAATGGTAATTCTTACTTTATTCCTCATTTTTGCAACTTTTTACTGTGAAAAATTTCAGAGGTATACAAAATAGAGATAAGAGAATAAAGAACCTAAGGTATCCATCATCCAGCTACAACACATATCAGGTCATTTCATTTCTTAACCGTTTTGAATTATTTTAAAGCAAATCCCAAACATCAAAGCAATTTGTATATAAACGTTTTAGTATTTATCTCTGAATAAGTTCCTTTTCCACAAAAACAACCCCAAAACAAAATCACATCCAATTAATAATACTTTTTGGCTTTTTAAAAAGATTTTACTTTAATTTCCGGGACACATGTGCAGAACATGCTGGTTTGTTACATTGGTATACATGTGCCATTGTGCCATGGTGGTTTGCTGCACCTATCAACCTGTCATCTAGGTTTTAAGCCCCGTATGCATTAGGTATTTGTCCTAATGCTCTCCCTCCCTTAGCTCCCCATCCCCTGGTGTGTGTTGTTACCCTCCCTCTGTTCATGTGTTCTCATTGTTCAGCTCCCACTTATGAGTGAGAACACGTGGTGTTTGGCTTTCTGTTTCTGTGTTAGCTTGCTGAGGATGATGGCTTCCAGTTTCTTCCATGTCCCTGCAAGGGACAAGGTCCCATTCTTTTTATGGCTGCATAGTATTCCATGGTGTATATGTACCACATTTTCTTTAGACAGTCTATCATTGATGGACATTTGGGTTGGTTCCAAGTCTTTGCTATTGTAAATAGTGCTGCAATAAGTATATGTGTGCATGTGTCTTTATAGTGGAAGGATTTATATTCCTTTGGGTATATACCCAGTAATGGGATTGCTGGATCAAATGGTATTTATGGTTCTAGATCCTTGAGGAATCAACACACTGTCTTCTACAATGGTTGAACTAATTTACAAACCCACCAACAGTGGAAAAGTGTTCCTATATCTCCACAGCCTCACCAGCTTCTATTGTTTCTTGACTTGTTAATAATCATCATTCTGACTGGCATGAGATGGTATCACATTGTGGTTTTGATTTGCATTTCTCAAATGATCAGTGATGATGGGCTTCTTTTTCATATATTTGTTGGCCATGTAAATGTCTTCTTTTGAGAAGTGTCTGTCCGTATCCTTTGCCCACTTTTTGATAGAGTTGTTTGTTTTTTTCTTGTAAATCTGTTTAAGTTCCTTGTAGATTCTGGATATTAGACCTTTCTCACATGGGCAGATTTCAAAAATTTTCTCCTATTTTGTAGGTTGCCTATTCATTCTGATGCTAGTTTCTTTTGCTGTGCAGAAGCTCCTTAGTTTAGTTAAATGCCATTTGTCAATTTTGGCTTTTGTGGCAATTGCTTTCGGTGTTTTAGTCATGAAGCCTTTGCCCATGCCTATGTCCTGAATGGTATTGCCTAGGTTTTCTTCTAGGGTTTTTATGGTTTTGGTTTTCACATTTAAGTCTTTAATCCATCTTGAGTTAATTTTTGTATAAGGTGTAAGTTTCAGTTTTCTGCATATGGCTAGCCAGTTTTCCCAGCACCATTTATTGAACAGAGAATCCTCTCCCCACTGCCTTTTTTTGGTCAGTTTTATCAAGTATCAGATAGTTGTAGATGTGTGGTGTCATTTTGGAGGTCTCTGTTTTGTTCCATTGGTCTGTATGTCTGTTTTGGTACCAGCACCGTGCTGTTTTGGTTACTGTAGTCTTACAGTATAGTTTGAAGTCAGGTATTGTGACGCCTCCAGCTTTGTTCCTTTTGCTTAGGATTGTCTTGGCTATATGGGCTCTTTTTTGGTTCCATGTGAAATTTAAAGTAGATTTTTCTAATTCTGTGAAGAAAATCAATGGTAGTTTGATGGGAATAGCATTGAATCTATAAATTACTTTGGACTGTAAGGTCATTTTCATGATATTGATTCTTCCTATTCATGAGCATGGGATGTTTTCCATTGTTTGTGTCTTCTCTTATTTCCTTGAGAAGTGGTTTGTAGTTCTCCTTGAAGAGGTTCTTCATGTCACTTGTAAGTTTCATTCCTAGGTATTTTACTCTCTTTGTAGCAATTGTGAATGGGATTTCATTCATGATTTGACTTGCTGCTTGTCTATTGTTGGTATATCGGAATGTTTGTGATTTTTGAACATTGATTTTGTATTCTAAGACTTTGCTGAAGTTGCTTATCAGCTTACAGAGTTTAGGGGCTGAGACAAAGGGGTTTTCTAAATATAGAATCATGTCATCTGCAAACAGAGACAATTTTATTTCTCCTCTTCCTATTTGAATAGGCTTTATTTCTTTCTCTTGCCTGCTTGCCCTGGCCAGAACTTCCAATACTATGTTGAACAGGAATGGTGAGAGAGGGCCTCCTTGTCTTGTGCCAGTTTTCAAAGAAAATGCTTCCAGCCTTTGCCCATTCAGTTTTATATTGGCTATGGGTTTTTCATAAATAGCTTTTATTACTTTGATATGTTCTATCAATACCTAGTTTATTGAGAGTTTTTAACACGAAGCAGTGTTGAATTTTATCGAAGGCCTTTTCTGCAACTGTTGAGATAATCATGAGTTTTTCTCATTGTTTCTGTTTATGTGATGGATTACATTTATTGATTTGCATATGTTGAACCAACCTTGCATCCCAGCGGTGAAGCTGACTTGGTTATGGTGGATAAGCTTTTTGATGTGCTGCTGGATTCAGTTTGCCAGTAGTTTATTAAGGATTTTCGCATTGATATTCATCAGGGATATTGGTCTGAAGTTTTCTTTTTTACTATGTCTCTGCCAGGTTTTGGTATCGGGATGATGCTGGCTTCATAAAATGAGTTAGGGAGGAGTTCCTCCTTTTCAATAGTTTGGAATACTTTTAGAAGGAATGGTACCAGCTCCTCTTTGTACTTCTGGTAGAATTAAGTTGTGAATCCCTCTGGTCCTGGCCTTTTTTTGATAGGTAGGCTACTAATTACTGCCTAAATTTCAGAACTTATTATTGGTCTATTCAGGGATTCTATTTCTTCCTGTTTAGTCTTGGGAGGGTGTATGTGTCCAGGAATTTAACCATTTCTTCTAGATTTTCTAGTTTCTTTCAATATAGGTGTTTATAGCATTCTCTCATTGTAGTTTGTATTTATGTGGGGTCAGTAGTGACATCCCCTTTATCATATTTTATTGTGTGTATTTGATTCTCCTCTCCTTTTTTCTTTAGTAGTCTAAGTAATAGTCTATCAATTTTGTAATTTTTTTCAAAAAACCAGCTCCTGGATTTATTGATTTTTTGAAGGGTTCCTCATGTCTCGATCTCTTTCAGTTCTGCTCTGATCTTAGTTATTTCTTGTCTTTTGCTAGCTTTTGAATTTGTTTGCTCTTGCTTCTCTAGTTCTTTTAATTGTGGTGTTAGGGTGTTGATTTGAGATCTTTTCAACTTTCTGATGTGGGCATTTAGTGCTATACATTTCCCTCTTAACACTGCTTTAGCTGTAACCCAGAGATTCTGGTAAGTTGTTTCTTTGTTCTCATTGATTTCAAAGAATTAATTTATTTCTGCCTTAATTTTGTTATTTACCCAGGAGTCATTCAGGAGCAGGTTGTTCAATTTCCATGCAAGTGTGTGATTTTGAGTGAGTTTCTTAATCCTGAGTTCTAATTTGATTGCACTGTGGACTGAGACACTGTTTGTTATGATTTCCATTCTTTTCCATTTGCAGAGGAGTGTTTTACTTCCAATGATGTGGTCAATGTTAGTAAAAGTGCCATGTGGCACTGAGAAGAATGTATATTCTGTTGATTTGGGGTGTGGAGTTCTGTAGATGTCTATTAGGTCCACTTGATCCAGAGCACAGTTCAAGTCCTGAAGAGCCTTGTAAATTTTCTGTCTCATTGATCTGTCTAATATTGACAGTGGGCTGTTAAAATCTCCCACTATTATTGTGTGGGAGTCTAAGTATCTTTATAGGTCTCTAAGAACTTGTTTTATAAATCTGGGTTCTCCTATATTGAGTGCATACATATTTAGGATAGTTAACTCTTCTTGTTGCATTGATCTCTTTTCCATTATGTAATGCCCTTCTTTGTCTTTTTTTATTTTTGTTGGTTTAAAGTCTGTTTTATCAGAGACTAGGATTGCAACCCCTGATTTTTCGTTTTTTATTTTTATTTTTTGCTTTCCATTTGCTTGGTAGATCTTCCTCCATCCCTTTATTTTGACCCTACATGTGTCTTTGCATGTGAGATGGATCTCCTGAATACAGACACCAATGAATCTTGACTTTTTATCCAATCTGCCAGTCTGTGTCTTTTAAGTGGGGCATTTAGCCCATTTGCATTTAAGGTTAGTATTCTTATGTGTGAATTTGATCCTGTCATCAAAATGTTTGCTGGTTATTTTGTACACTAGTTGATGCAGTTTTTTCATAGTGTCATTGGTCTTTATATTTTGGTGTGTTTTTGCAGTGGCTGGTACCAGTTTTTCCTTTCCATATTTAGTGCTTCCTTCAGGAACTCCTACAAGACAGGCCTAATGGTGACAAAATCCCTTAGCATTTGCTTGTCTGGAGAGGATTTCATTTCTCCTTTGCTTATGAAGCTTAGTTTGGCTGGATATGAAATTTGGGATGAAAACTCTTTTCTTTAAGAATGTTGACTATCGGCCCCTACACTCTTCTGGCCTGTAGGGTTTCTGCTGAGAGATCCACTGATAGTCTAATGGGCTTCCCTTTGTAGGTGACCTGACCTTTCTCTCTGGCTGCCTTTATCATTTTTTCCTTCCTATCAACCTTGGAGAATCTGATGATTATGTTTCTTGGGGTTGATCTTCTCATGGAGTATCTTAGTGGTGTTCTCTTTATTTCCTGAACTTGAATGTTGGCCTGTCTTACTAGGTTGGTGAAGTTCTCCTGGATAATATCCTGAACTGTGTTTTCCAACTTGGGTCCATTCTCCTCATCTCTTTCAGGTACTCCCATCAACCATAGGTTTGGTCTTTTCACATAGTCCCTTATTTCTTGGAGGCTTTGTTCATTCCTTTTCATTCTTTTTTCCCTAATCTTATCTGCATGCCTTATTTCAGCAAGGTAGTCTTCTAACTCTGATACCCTTTCTTCCACTTGATTGATTTGGCTATTGATACTTATGTATGCTTCACAAAGTTCTCGTGCTATGTTTTTCAGCTCCATCAGGTCATTTATGTTTCTCTCTAAACCGGTTATTCTAGTTAGCAGTTGCTGTAACCTTTTATCCATGTTCTTAGTTCCTTTGTATTGGGTTAGAACACACTCCTTTAGCTCAGAGGAGTTTGTTATTACCCACCTTCTGAAGCCTACTTCTGTCAATTTGTCAATCTCATTCTCTGTCCAGCTTTGCACCCTCCCAGCAGAGAGAGGTGTTGTGATCATTTGGAGAAGAGGCATCTGGCTTTTGGAATTTTCAGTGTTTTTGCACTGGTTTTTCCTCATCTTCGTGAATTTATCTACCTTTGATCTTTGAGGCTGATGACCTTTGGATGGGGTTTTTGTGGGGAGGTCTTTATTGTTGCTTTCTGTTTGTTAGTTTTTCTTCTAACAGGCCCCTCTTCTGCAGGTCTACTGCAGTTTGTTGGATGCCCACTCCAGACTCTGTTTGCCTGGGTATCACCAGTGGAGGCTGCAGGTCAGCAAAGATTGCTGCGTGCTCCTTCCTCTGGAAGCCTCATCCCAGAGGGGCACCAGCCTGATGCCAGCTGGAGCTCTACTGTATGAGGTGTCTGTCAGCCCCTGTTGGGAGTTCTCTCCCAGTCAGGAGGCACAGGGGTCAGGAACCCACTTAAGAAGGCAGTCTGTCCCTTAGCAGAGCTGGTGTACTGTTCTGGGAGAATCCCCTCTGTCAGAATCAGCCACTCTTTTCTGAGCCGGCAGGCAGGAAAGATTAACTCTGCTGAAGCTGTGATCCCAACAGCCCCTGCCCCAAGCCAGATGCTCTGTCCCAGGGAGATGAGAGTTTTGTCTGTAAGCCCCTGACTGGAGCTGCTGGATTTCCTGCAGAGATACTCTGCCCAGCGAGGAGGAACCTAAAGAAGCAGTCTGACCACAGCATCTTTGCTGCACTGCAAAGTCCAAACCTCTCAGTCTCCTTAGCACTGTCAGGGGAAAACTGTCTACTAAAGCCACAGTAATGATGATCATCCCTCCACTGACCAAGCCAATAGTCCCAGGTCAACTCCAGACTGCTGCGTTGGCAGTGAGAATTTCAAGCAAGTGGTTCTTAGCCTGCTGGGTTCCATGGGAGTGGTGCACGCTGAGCGAGACTGCTTGGCTCCTTGGCTTCAGCCCCCTTTCCGGGAGACTAGACAGTTCTCCTGTCTCTCTGGAGTTCCAGATGCAGCTGGAGTATGAAAAAACTCCTGCAACTCAGTGCCTGCCCAAACAGCCACCCAGTTTTGTGCTTGAAACCCAGGGCCCTGATGGTGTAGGCTCATGAGGCAATCTCTCGATCCATGGATTTCATAAATCCATGGGAAAAATGTAGTACCCGGGGTGGGTAGCACAGTCCCTTGCCACTTCCCTTGGCTGGGGGAGGAAGGTGCCCTGGCACCGTGCACATTCCAGGTGAAGCGACGCCCCACCGTGCTTCTGCTCACTTTCCATGGGTTGCATCCACTGCCTAACCAGTCCCAGTGAGATGAACTGAGTACTTTAGTCAGAAATGCAGAAATCATCCTTCCGCATTTTGTCTCACTGGGAGCTGCAGATGGGAGCTGTTTCTATTTGGCCATCTTGCCAATTAATAATAATTTATTAGGAATTAAATCTCTACACTAGAGAGGAAGCAGCATAAGAAGAAGAAAGGAAAGTTGATCATTAAATATAAATCTCTATTTCTTTTTGATTTATGTGTATATACTTTTTCTTTGTGTTTTACCAGGTTTTAAGTAAAATGTAGTACTTGAGTCTGAGTAGAGAAATAATTAGGTCAATTATGAGCCTGTAGCTAAAATACTCACTTCTTGACTCTTATGTCAGTCTCCCTCCTCTACTCCACATTAATACCTATATTTTAAGTATTTATAAATAAGTAATTATAAACTTCCTGTACAGTCAATTAATGTTATTTGAAGTAGTTATGTTCTATAAATTAACCAAGAATATTGAATTACTGAAGGCTAGGAACCATTGTTCCTAGGGGAAATATAGAATTAGGTTCCTATGAGACTCTGGTTCTATACTGTCTATTGATCAATATTTGACCTTGTCTTAGGTGTGTTTTTGTTTAGAGATATCTTATTTAATACATATTTTTGATTCATTAATACTGACCTCATGACCAATAGCACTGTAACTCCTGCCTGACAAACACCATCTAACACATGTATTCTCTTCATAGGCACATTATAGCCTTCTTGCAGTTAGGAACACTAGACGGCACTTCTCCACTATACCTTGGGCCCAATTTAAACAGGAAAACCACCAATAAAGGAGGTACAAAAGTTCCAAAACTTTGCCATTAAATAAATATACTGTGAGAAAGACATTTATTTACAGCATGAGGGCTAAAACAAGAAAGCAGGGCAACACCTTGTTCAGTCTGAGAACTTACACATCATATGACTCAAATTTTTTAAGCTGGGAACTTGCATATTGCATAACAATTTTTTCCATGCTCTATACATGTATGTGAATGACCTTGGAAGCACAAATATTAATTTTGGACTTATAAATAAATGTTAGCAAGTAGGCAAATTTTCAAACATGGAATCCATGAAAAATGAAGATTACTTTTACAGTATGTACATTTATATATGAATATATTTACATACAGATAAATTTAGAACATAAAAATTGACCTTTAAAAATAATTATAAATATTGGGTTAGGTCAAAGAAGGGGGAAAAATAGATAGAACAACAGATAAATTTTCTATGCATCTTTGAGTGAAATAGAGTAGGCTGAGATAAATCACATCTGGAATTGTTGAGTGACATCTCTGAGTCTGTTGATGAAGAAGGAGCTGGACATTTTAGCATGGTGTGATGGAAAGAGATCACAGAACTCTGCTATGTTGTGACCTACCCTGGCATGTATTAATCACAACAGAGTTTTACTATCTATAGCTGTTCATTGCACAGTGAAATTTCCCCTTCGGTTCTGCCAAACGAATATTTCATACAGGCTCCCCAAAGCTTTTACCATCTTAAGTATCCTAGCTATCTTTTCTAAGATCAGGGTAAACAAGTAATTTTCAATAGGACAAAGAGAATTTACATGATAATTCAAAAACTGCATAGCAGTTTGAGAATAAAACACCTAATCAGTGCAATTAGAATTTACTTATCATGAAAATATTTTATCTTCACATAGAAAACTGAGAATTAACATTAAATAATTCTTAAATGAGACAGACCCGCTAAATGCCAGAAAACTTTTGGACTCCACAATGGCAGAGAGAAACCCACCATAACAGCAGCCTTGAAAGACAAAACCATGGATGTACTTCACTTCACTTAAGGTATTTCTTATAAAGTCAGTGCATCTCATTTATCTTCCATAAAGTTAGTTGGGATAGAGAATAGTGGCCATGCAAACCGACCAGGACCTCATGCAAAACCATTTTAAGAGTGCAGGATTTTGTGTCTGAGAACGGGAGACATGGAGGCGAACATTAGACTGACTAATTCCAAAGGATTTAACACTGAAGTTTGTTTCATGGAATGACAACTTGAAAATGTTTAGGAGGTTTTTCCTGGAGATCTTCAAAGGCTCTTTGCTTCACTAATCTAATTCTTTGGTTGAGTCATTAATTTTTGCCCATAAGAATAAGGGGTGTTTTAGCTCATAAGAAACTCCACAGTCACAAAGCAGCAAGTTGATGTGATTAAAACAAGCTCTTTCCATGATAGGCTCAGCTGAAGAATTTGGATAAATGCTAATTCTGTGATTTTCATATTTCAGTGATTTGGCTCTCTTATCAGTTCCCATTATGCTGACTTTTTTTTTTTTTTCATGAAAATGAAAAGAAAATGAGGGATTGCGGTTCAAGTTTCCTCTTAATGTGATGGCTGCCTTCTGTGAGAGTCATCAGGAAGTCAACTCACTCAAATTTTCAAAATTGACTAGAATCCATAATTACTGGTGTTGTCTGAGCCCTATATACTGTTTTGAGGATGTGAATTCTCCTTGGCTTTTACTTAGTCAGTGGGATTTTCTATGCTTCTTTTCTTCCTTCTCCAAGTACTCCCAGTAGACTGAATTTATGGATTACCCAGTTATTTCCCCTTGGCACAAAACATTTGATTTTAGACTGTTCTGAGTATATAAGAAGAGTAAGACCATCCCAATTTAATATAGAAACATGACCTAGCATGAAACAGAGAGAAAATAATTCTCATGTGGTTTAAGATACAAGTTTGATGGAGATTTCAAGGGGATTCAAATGCTAGAAGCGACTACAGAACTATAAAGACTGTGAAACTAAATAGACATATGCAGCCTTCTCAGGATGGGGTTAAGCTCTTTTCAGAGCTGTGGTGGGTGTTACATAATTCTAAAGGGACAGAGTAACCATACTTGTCACTGAAGCCTCTACAGTGCACTCTTAACAACAGGCTCCAGTTTCTCTTTCTAAAGAATGGGCATTACTGTTCAATCAAATAAAAGGATTATGATGTTTAATTATATGTGTCAACTTATCCGGGTTAAGGGGTACTGAGATAGCTGGTCAAACATTATTTCTGAATGACCCTGTGAAGGTGTTTCTGGAAGAGATTAGCATTTGAATCAATAGAACTAGTAAAGAAGATCCCCTTGCCAATGTGGGTGTGCATTATCCAATCGTTTGAAGTACCACCTGAATAGAACAATGGAGTAAGTGTGAGCAGGTCTTTAGGTTTGGACTGCATTGTATCACTGGCTTTTCTGAGTCTTCAGCTGGCATATGACATATCGTGGCACTTCTAGGCCTCCATAATGGCATAAAGCAAGTCCCGTAATACCTGTCCTTATGTATATATACCCTATTGATTCCATTTCTCTGGAAAACTCAGACCAATATAGTCTATAGTTCTGGTTGGTGTCATTAAGAAAACAACCCCTATCTGGACAGACAGAATCCTTTTCTGTGTGTTTCTGTGTGAGGGTATTGCTATCACTTATAACTAATTATGCTTATTAATTCTAGGAAAGTTTTATGAACACAACATCTGTCTTTCTAAACTAGGTGAATTGTCCCTGTATTTTCCTAGTGTGAATGCTTTATTTTTTGCAATTTTGTCTCTACTTTTCTATCCCCTTTATGCTAGTAGAAATTTAGTTCTCCTTTATTAAGAAAAAAGAAAAAGAGATAAAAAAGTAGGGAAAGAAGAAGGAATGTAAGGAGAAGAAGAAAATATTAGAAATAACTATTAGTTTGGTCAGGCAATTTTCTTGACATGGTCCATTGCAGGGTGGCTTGTTTAATCTTGGATGGCTATACCATTGGCACGGTGGTGACTTTAAAATATGTCCAAAAAGCTGATACTCTTCCCCTGAAGGAGTAGAGTCTAATTTTCCTCCCATGGAGTGGGGATCAGACATAATGACTCACTTCTAACAAATATAGTGGACATTATTGTGTGTCATTTCCAATACTGGATAATAAAAGGCATCACACCTTCTACCTTGCTTGTTCTCTTTTATCACTAGCTCTTGGGAAGCCAGTTGCCATGTCATGGAAAGACTCAAGTAGCTCTGTGAAGAGACCCATATGATGAGGAACTGAGGCCTCCTTCCCACAGCCATGTGATTAGAAATGAATTCTATAGCCCTAAGCCATCAGCTTGACTGCAACTTCATGAGAGACCCTGAGCCTAAACCACCTAGATAAACTCTTCCTGAATTTCTGATACATAAAAGTTATAACAGTTTGTTGTTTTAAGCCACAAATTATTGTGTAATTTGTTACATGATAATAGATAACTAATATACATACACTCACAATTTATAGCATCTATCCTAAATTTGCCTACAACATTTTCATTATCTATTTGGACCAGCTCCATGAATTCTAAAGTTCTGACTTCATTATTTTTCTTCATGTGTTTAGTTTTACCGATACAAAAGTAAGCCAAACTTTTTTCTTCTCTGTGACTTAAAAGCTTCCTCAACACTGCTGCCTCAGGCCTCCCAGGCTTAAGTGCAGACCACAGGAACAATACAATTTGGCTATTTAAATCTCATCCTCGAGAGAGTACCTGAGCAGATTCCAATTAAGATACTATTAAGACAAAGAAAAGTGGCAAATCAAGTAGATTTGAGTGAATATTAGATTTATATTGAGAAGAACTAAGTAAATAACAAGAATCATAATTATAATAGTTAGATTTTGCTGAACATTCATTATGTGCCAGTATTGATGCTAACCATTTTATATACTTTATTTACTTTAGTCTTCACTATAACCTTAGGAGGGAAGATACTATTTTATTTCATGTGTGAGGACATTAAAGTAAAAAGTAAATAATTGATCCAAGGACATGGTTTCTATTAAGTAAAGCACAGATTCAAACTATCTTCTACCTCATTCTAGTCTGTGTACTCATTATCACTATACTTCCTTGCCCTGACTCCACTGTTAACAACTGTCATAGCCTTAAACAAATAATAAAAACAGTGTTATGGACTGAATGTTTACAGCTCTCCAAAATTCATGTGTTGAAGTCCCAACTCCCAAGGTGATGATATTAGGAAGCAGGGGCTTGGAAACGTAATTAGATTTTATGAGGACATGAGGGTGGACTCCTCAAGTTGGAATTAAAACTCTTACATTAAGAAGAAGAGCTACCAGAGCTTCCTGTCATGGCCGTGTGAAGATAGAGAAAGAAAGTGGCTGTCTGCAAACAGGGAAGAGAGCCCTCACCAAGAACCAATCTGCTGGCACCTTGATCTTGAACTTCCCAGTCTCTAGAACTGTGAAAAATAAACATTTGTTGTTTAAGATACCTAGTCTGTGGTATTTTGTTATGACAACCCAAACTGACTAAGACAAACAACAATTATAATAATGAAACACAATAATAACTAATGTATCTCACATACCATTTAAGAGACTGTTGCAAGAAAAACATGGGACTCTAACATTTTCCCCCACTCCCAAACTGGAAAGGAGTTGAAAGACCAAAGAATGACTTGGACAAGTCCAGCTTGATGAGTAGATGAGTTTATTAGGACTTACATACAGGGCACACCTGGACAGCAAGCAAGATATCTCTAAAGATCTCTTCTGCGTCCCATCTCTAAACTGCTTTAAAGCTAATTTTCTGGCTCTTTTCCAACTGTGTTTGAACAATGAGGCTGTTTATCCTAGTAGGTTCTCAAATGCTTTCTGTTTGTTCCTCAACTGGGCAGCATGGCCCAGCCTTCGGGGTTCAGGCAGCAGACATACACCCTTAAGAAACCTGGTAGGGGATCTATCACACTACAGAAACTTCCTTCCCTGTGCCCCCCACCACTCAAATTCTTAATCTGAACCTTCTCCAATTCTATGGACTGTGAAAAAACAATTTCTCTCTCCCAAGTTTTCTCAAATGATCTTTCTCACATTGTCATGGCATCCATGTTTTCTTGGCTCCATCTCCGTAATGCTGTTCCTTGTCCCGTTTATGAATCTTTGTATTCCTTTGAGTATAAAACAAATTCAGACCCATTGAGTGAAGCATTTGTACGTATAATTCACTTTGGTGAAGTTTTGTTTCTTGGTTGGTTCATTTTCTTTAAGAAGGAGAATGCCAAAATGAGATTAATAGTGAAGCAATGCAAACAATGTTAAAATCCGTATTAAACATCCTATTTCTAAAATCTTTTTGTGAAACACTAAGAAATTTCACTGTTTGTATTAGTTTTCTGTGACTATTATAACAAAATACTACAAACATTGTAGCTTAAAACAACAAACAACAGTTATTTATTATCTTATATTTCTAGAGGCTGGAAATCCTAAACTAGTATCATTAGGATAAAAATCAATGTATTGGCAAGGCCAAAATCTCTCCACAAGTTCTAAGGGGAATCCATTCCCTGCCTCTTGTAGCTTCTGGTGGCTTCTGGCATTCCTTTGCTTGTCATAACATCACTCCAATATCTGCCTTTATCATTACATCACTTTCTCTTCTTCATGTTTGTTCAATACCATTTGCCCTTTTCTTATAAGGACATTTGTGATTACTTCAGGACCCACCTAGATAATCCAGGGCAATCTTCCTATGCTGAGATTCATAATCACATATGCAGAGAACCCTCCCCATTCTTCCCCTCTTTTTACTTTTAAGGTAGCATTTATAGGTTCTAAGTATTAGGACAAGACATCTTTGAATGGAAATTATTCAGCCTACTATACTGTTCTCTCATAATTCCAGCCCATTTCTACTTTGTTGTTTACTCTTCTTGATCTTACCCCTCTTCTCTTGTCTTAGCAGCTTCTCTCAAGGACTATTTGAGGAGAGCTAAATCCTTTTCTACCTATTATACAAAACAAGTAAATTCTCCCCAGTCCTTAGGATCAAATGCTCATCTATTGAGTATTCACGATAGTCAATGGACAAAAACAAAACAAACAAACTGTTATAATACAAGAACAATAAATAAACAAAAACCTTTTATTTAACAGAACCATAATCCCTACGAAGTTAAAATTTATTTTCCTTTCATTACAAGTAATTATATCTTCTATTATCTCATACCTCATTGCAATTTAAAAATAATTTCAATATGTTAATATTCTCGTGCAAATTCTAAAATGAATATGTTAATTTCACTGTTTGAAAGATGATACGACGGGCAAGGTTGTATAAATAGGAAGAGGCAAAGCTAGAATTCTAAAGCAGAGATACTTCCAAGGCCTTGTCTTATCACTAAGATTTACTGTCCCTTCAGGTTCAGTTTCCTAGTCTGTAAAAAGAGATTAAAGTATTGTTAACCAAATATTTAAACCTCAGAGTTAAATAATTTAAATAAGGCAAAGCAAAAGTACCTTGTATATTATAAAGCATTATGCTAAAGTGACCACTGTTATATCCATAACCATTATCAATGTCACTATCACTATCCCCACCACAATCAACCACTCCACTATCATCACCATTAGTACTAACATCACCACTACCATCACCATCACCATCTACTACTCTTATCACCATCACCACCATCTCCATCATCATCATCATCACTGTTTGTGTCATCTGCCATCACCACTACTGCTGCCATTGGTACCATTACCACTATTACTACCATCATCACTACCACACCACAGCTTCTAATGCCACTATTTCTTAGTAGGTTGCTGAAACTGGCTTATACCAGCTCATGAGATATGATTGTTAACATCTTTTCCCAATTCAGCATTCACTGACATATTGGCAGCTCAAAAATAGGCCATGGTAGGGGTGTTCACTCCTTGAAAAATAGGAAAATGCTACAAACCAGGGATCTTAATGCTCAAGCACACCAAGAATGTCCACAACCAACACCACTTAACTCACCACCATTAATGAAACCACCACCATCACTATCAGCACATCCATCATTGCCTTTATCTCTGCCACCATCACCACCCCAATCCAGCTACTGCCAGTTATCATTCTCAACATCATCAACCCATTGTTGTCATCATCATCAAAAAGATTAATTTTTATTTAAATATTTTACTTAAATGAATCAGCATAGCATTCTGATTATTTAGCTGGTTATGCATAAGAATATAATGTAAATTTTGGCCTTGGTACATGAGCCTATTGTAAGAGAGCATTGTAAAAACTTAGCAAAGAGTATGTTGGGGAGGGAGGGAACAAGGGCGAAGCTCAGCATCCTTCCTGGCTGTGAACTATGCTGTGAGGTTTTGCTGGATTTACTGAGCAGGCAAAGTCTATCCAAACCAAATTCATTAAAACAATCCTGCTGCCACTCTATTACTTTGACATCAATTAAGCTACAGATTGCTTGAAAAACATTCATCCCTGGGCATAGGAGGAGGAGTGATGGATAAGACTGACACATGTACATACCAGGGGAGGCTTGTGGCTGTGTGTCAGAAAACTCTCCCTTCATTGTGGCATTCAAAAGGGCCAAAATGTGAGTTGACTGTCGCTTAGGATGCTGCAAACAAAAACTTTTGAGTTTTCCCTTGGAAAATAAAAAGGGAATAGAAATCAAATCATAAGATAAGTAAGACTATTTGTTAAACACTTATGAACTCTAACTTTATAATACTGTATGATTGACATTATTTACATTTTACATGGACTGAAGCTAAGCTAAAGTTACAATAGATGGCAGGGTGGTGTTTTCCAGTTTCAAAGGCCATGCTTTCCACTTCATCTTACTAACTCATGTATGGGAGGGGAGAAAATATTTCATAAAACTCAATAGGTACCCAAAACAAAATTAGAGTTTTTCATGTTTATGTTATTAAAAAAAAATTGTGAAGTCATTTCTATCTCTACACTTCAGAAAGTAGAGATTCAGAGATATTGTTACATTTACAAAGCAAGTCAGCTAATAAAAGCCAAAACTAGGATTCCGATTCATAGTGCAAACTTCCAAACACTTCCTACTATCCTTCTCCCCCTACTCAAAACTTTGGTGATGTGGGTACATGTACATTTACTGGGAATTGGGTTAGACTCTTTTGTAAGATGATTTAAAATGTCGTTTGCTCAATAGCAACCTAGAATTTCTATTTTTATGTTATAGGCTATTTAGTTTGCTTTTTTTTTTTTTTTGATTCATTAAGTGCTTGCACTAATGTCAATTTGTGTTGTGTAGGTGGCTCTTAGGTTGATCACAGAACAATATACTCTTGAAGATTGTGCTTAATCAAATGCATTTGAAATCTTGGGCTTACTCATTATTGTGAACATTAAGATAAATTATTTAGTTGACCTTTTCAGGTTCTTTTTAGACAATGTCATTAATTGTCCTAATTACATAGGTTTTTTTAAACTCTCTTTAAAAACCCTATATTGATTCTAATTACCATTCCTTATACTACTTGTATCTAATGTCTCAGTAAAGAAAATTGTATATTTTCTCTATTTATTCCTTTACCTAAAGCAAGATTTTTTTAAGTGACTCATCTTCCCTTTACTCAGCTATCACCTTTTGAATAATTCCAGTAGGAGCAATAAACTGTCAATAATCACATGGTGGGAGGTAGTAGAATCAATTTAATTCCAGACTAAGGAATTCCCAGCTGCTAACAATGTACATGCAAGATGATGTTTTAGCAAAAATTAGTTTTTTTTCCCCTATATCCTCAGTGTTTGTTCAGTATATTCCTTTTCCTCTACTTTCATTGCCATTGACTTCAAGAGACCTTTATTTCCTTCAAAGGAGTCCATGTTATTACTTAACACGGTCCTTATATGTGTTTGTATTCAGTCAGAATTATAGCATGACCAAGCTGGAGGTTCAGTCTTGAGCCTTTTCTGCATGAGAGCAGGAAATGGCAGTATGACTGTAATAATGTGCATGTGTTCCTTCCTCCTGTACCATTTACAGTTATTTAAATACCAGCTGGTCTGACACATGCACCATACTTTGTGCTGAAGATAAAGAGAAGATAAAGGCTCACTTTTGCCATCACAGACAATGTGGAAGGTAATATAAATAGAAATTCATTAAAGCATAACCAGTACTAAAATCATTTACATTTGTCCTTTTGTGATTACACAGGTCAAGTGGGGACTAACTTATCTTGTCTGTCTGTTTATGGGGAGTGTAGTGCATGTCAGAGAGTTTGGGAGGCTACTAAGCCAAATTTTCACATCCTTCCTGATCATTAAAGGATATAGTAATTAACTAGGTGGAAAAGGGCAAGAGAGGGAGGAAAATTACTTCTGAAACATTTTACGTATGTGATATTATTTAATTTTCACATAGACCCTATTAATTAAACATCAATAATTACAACTCTAAACAAAAAAAAACAAGCTCAGAGAAGCTAAGTACTATAATTTGCCCAAAGCCATCATTTTGTAAGTGGTCAAGCAATGATACAGTTCTATATCATTGGTTTGAGTCTCAAGCCACATTTTTTGCTGTTCCAATGGTTCCTAGTTTTTTGGATTTCTGGAACAAGTACAGTTTCTAAAAATTGAAATTTATTATAGGGTTTCTAGCATCGTATTTTAGAAAATAATCATGTTAAAAATAACCATTATCTATTAGAAATCCCATTTAGCAAAAAGGTTTTCTTTTAAATTAGCACAGACCTGTATAGAACAAGAACACAATCCTTTCCAGAAAGGATAGTTGGCAACCTTTCTCTCATACACTCTTAAACACTACAGTATTCTAAAATTCATTTTCTTCAGACCTGAGAGCTAGTTTGTGGATGAGCATTTGGGAATCACTGCAGTAGACTAGTGTTACATACAAACTCAGAATACTTATTTTGTTAGAAGACAGCCACCCCTTAGAGGGTGTCAGTGTGCGAGCCCAAATGGCAGACTCTCCAGGGGCCCTGTGTTCCAATGTCCCGGGACTCCATGTTATTTACAGATAAGCCAACTCTGTCTCTCTGACAAGTGTTTATTGTGTGCATAGCAGGGGAGTGGCAATCTTGAAGGAGGCAGTAAGCAGCCAGCCCTCTTTTTCTCCTCCTTAAGAACTGATGGTCAGAGTAAAAGGGAACAGAACTCCTACAATTAGGATTAGAAATGCCAGCTTTCCCCTATGGTTTACTGGGAGGAAGAAATAAAACTTGCCATGTGCCCCATGGAGCCTCTCAATGTGAAGTCCTAATTCAAAGTACTTACTGCCTGCTGCTCTCTGAATTTCCATTTAAAAATAATTATCAAAGCCATATGGGTTAAAAGGTGTTGTGGGGGAAGTCTCAAAATGGAAATATGTAAATTGCAATCACTTTGGCCTTTTGCATTTGGCTGAGTATCCCCCAAGCACAGAGCTTCCCTCTGTGCCTTTTGCAGCATGGTTTCTCCTGCTGCTGTCCCAACAGGACCCAGGCCACCTCTTCCCTGCTGCCCCACTTGCTATCCCTCACTACAGCTCAGAGCAGTAGAATAGAGTGGACTTAGTCCTACTGGCTCTCTGCTCATTTTCCAACATCATTTGAAGTTCTTCTCCTCCATGAAAAGTCTTTCCTACTCGCTTTCCCCACCTCCAGCTAAAATTACCATTGACCCCTGTGTGCCTCCAATGAGTCCTATGCTAACTTCAGTCAGAAAAATCTCTAGTACTTCATAAGTCCACCTGGCTGGCTGTTCCACTAGACTCATTATGCCATAAAAGTTAAATTTACATAATAAAAAACAAAAATAAAAACATTTTGAATGGAAAGGCAATCGTATTGAGTGCTAACGAGATCTTGTACCATAATGATACTAACATCTTCATCTTTGGGCATTCTGAATGCATAGCTTTTAGTGTGACAAGTAGTACTTCTGGAGAATTTAAACTAATACCAGCACTCTTTTATGTGTAGTGATAGTACTGTGAGCTTTTAATATAAATTTCTGAAAGACTGGTTTTCACATGAAATTCTATCACAACTTAGCTTGTGGAGAATTATTTTTACACATTGTCATGTAGACATAGATTATGCCCAACTCTGAGCTGTCCAATATAGTAGCCACTGGTGAAATGTGGCCACTTAATATGTGGCTAGTCTGAATTAAGGTGTGTTGTAAGGGTAATCTTTCATTAATATTTTTATATCGATTACATGTTAAATAATTTTTGGGGGGCATATTGGGATGCATGCAAATTAATTTCACTGGTTTATTTTTATTTTTCTTAACATGTCTACTAGAAAATTTTGAATTACATGCACTGCTCAAATTTAACACTCATGTATTTCTTTTGGACAGTGCTGCTCTAGACAGACTATGTAAGTGGGCCAAGTTATATGGCTACATAGTGAATTGCCCTTGAACCTTGGGTACCAAGCACAGAGGGTGGCGGTACTTAAATTTCATTAATGCATGTTTATTTAGAATCTGCCATGCACCAAACACTGTGCAGAGTGCTGGAAATGTTCCTGCGTGCACAATGTAAAACCTAGTAAGAAAGACATATTAAACAAATAATTATTTGAGTACCTAATATGACCAATGTGATGCTGGCATAGTGAGGTATAAAGAAGTATCTAAGCCAAAGCATGCAAAGTTTTTTCAAAATAACCAAATGTATTTTCTAATACAATGTGAAAACGTTTATTCCACAGTGTATTTTTTCACTCTTGCTATTTTTCTTTCTGAATATTTAAAAGTTTGTACTTAACTACAATTCTTCTAGAAAGAATACATTCTAAATATTTTGGAAATCTTAGAGCTTCACTTTAATTGCTGTGGGACCTTGGAATGCCAGCATGTTGCATGGCCAAGATCAGTTAGACTGGGTAGGCAGAATCCTGGACTCTAGGCTTGACCTTGTCATGAGCCAGCTATGCCATCTTGGACAAGTGCTTTCTTTCTTTTAGCCTAATAACCTGGTCTGTAGCATAAGAAGCCTGGGTGACTTCTGTAGCAGTTAGAATGTTTATTGTTGCAAGTGGAAGAGTTAAACTTGATTAAATACTGGAGGTTATTTATGGGCTCAAGTATCCGGAAAGTCCAGAACCCTCCGCTGCCAAAATCATCAACTTGATCCAGTAGATTAACCAAGGACTCCATCTCTGTATCTGCCTACTTCCTTCATTTACAGGCTAGGCGACCCTCACATGGCTGCCAGCAGCATTCCTTGTGCACAACCGGTTTAAGAGACTGTCATTGATTCAGCGTTCTTACCGCCAGTTCTTAGATTCTCTGTGAATGGAGCAGCTAAGATGGCAGGCCCATGCCTAAACCAAACCCCGTGAGTAATGTGATACCCCGATTGGCTTAGTTTAGTTCATATGTTTCACCTAGGGAGCCAGGGATAAATTCAGTTTCTCTGAAATCACATTGATCCCTAAACAGAAATTGTAGCTGTTAAGAAAGGGAAAGAGAGAAGTGGTTGATGTGAAGGCAACCCGCAAATGATCTTGATCGAATTATTTAAACTCTGTTTCACTGCATTATCTCATCTGCAAAATAACAAAAATAAGGTGATACTCACTGCACAGGGTTACTGTAAGAGAGAAACAAGAAGCACATGTGAAAGTTCCTACCACAGTGTATAATTTACAGCAGGCATTTATATAAACGTTTCAGGCACTCATTTATTCTGTGTGTCTGTGAGCCTATAAGTTCCTCGTTTCACCATTCCTCACTATATTTGTCTCTAAAATATAAATATGAAAACTTCTCTTTTGGATGATTCTGAGAACTCTAATGAGAATTCATGGGTAACAAATGTAAATTATGTGAAACTTTTTATATGTCAACACAATTGCACTTATTTCTCTCAGAAGCTAAACTGCTTTGGTCTGGATATTTGTTTTAGTGTGACTCAATGTCTGAAGATATATTAGTTTCCCTACATTGACTAATTGCCATTTCTAGCGACACATCCTGAGAAAAATGTTTTCACAATATTCAGCTAACATGCACTGATTTCTCCTTCTGAACTTCCTCGTAAACAACTTATCAAGCCTTCCAAATTCAGACTGTCATTAATAGAGTAAAAACAGGGTAGTAATTTTTTAAACTGCTGATCTAGAGTAAACACCAAACATAAACACATGTGCCTTTCTCTGTATCTGCAAACGTGCAGTATATACCCAAATATGTAATCCGAATTATAATTATTACCAAAATAACCAGAAAATACATATTAGTTTTCCCTGAATTCTGTAAATGAGCTTCGGTTACACATATTGTTGCCCAAGAGGATTCTATTTCAAAATGACTTTGAATTCATTTCCATTGAGATGACCCAATGTCTCCTTAATTCAATATATGCAAAAGGAAACTCAATGTTTCCCCACTCTTACCTTATTTTTCTTTTACATTGCTTATTTTGATTCTTGAAACCACCAGATTCCCAGGTCTTGAGACCTCAGAGTTATCATTGACACTTTTTTTCTTGTAATCCATATCTTATACTAGCACCTTCACCACTATAATGCAGATCACAGATCTATTTTCAGTTTCTCATCGCAGCTGCTACTTTCCTGGCATGTTGTAAAATGAATCAATAGGTCAAGGTGTATCAGAATGCCTCAAAGTCTAGTGGCTCTTTGCCAATGTATCTCCACAACTGAATTCTGAAAATTGCCAGATTCAGCTTTATATCCCAGCATCTAGCACAGGTTCTAACACATAGTACATGCTCATTAAATGTTGGCTGATGAGAAAAAAATGACGAGACATCTGATTTATCCAAGTGCCCCTGGTCTTTCTCCATTTGAAACCACACTGGATTTTGCTGTCGGATTAATTTTCTCAAAGCACAATTCTGTTCATGTTACTCCTTTAATAAACACATTAACAGCTACCATTTGTTTAGAGCCTACCATGTTTCAAGGCTATTATTCTCAATAATCCCACAACAAACTGTCATTTCCATTTTCACTGATGAGGAAGTTGAGGTGCAGTGAGGTGAGGGCACAGGTTAAGCTCACAGTTCTCTAGGTATGGGACTGTGTATTCCGATCTGTCTGACACCAGAGCCTGCGGTTTTCACTGTGCTACTTGCCTTTCTCTCCTGAAACACTTCTATAATGTCTCTCTAAAATGACATGCTCTTCTAGGACAGGAACTGAGTATGAAAGAGCTAAGTCGTGAGCAGCTAGGGAGGTTTTATTATTCATAATTAGGTGGATAGAGGAGAAGTAGATGGCTTCTCAGAGCTTGTTAGTGATGCAGCATCTCAGGCTCCAACCCAGACCTACTGAACCAGAGTCTACATGGTGGCAAGATCCCCAGGTGATTTGTAAATACATTGAAGGTGCAGGCTCACATGTCAAGAAAACACTGATCATTGGGCACTAGCATTGATTTACCCAGAACAAGTCATGTTAACTTAGCTCCTTTTCTTCATAGAATTGTCAAAGACATTGTTCAAGGAGACAATGAGGATTTTAGCAATGAATTGCATAAATATCTAGTAGCAGATTCTAATAATTAAACCCTTTTTTATAATAATCATTACTGTCTATAATCACATGTTTACTAACTAGGCTGGAAGTTTGAATGGGCAGGAAACCTGTGTGCTGTGTTCATTATAATTCCCCATCACAGTGCACAGTACCCAGGACATGGTAGGAATTCAATATAGAGGTGCTGAATAAATTAATCAATTATAGGTGGTGATCTTGGGAACAAAATTTGCCCAAAATATGGATGTGCTGATAAAAATATTTTAACTAATGAATGGGTATTCAAATCTCAGAATAATTTTTAGTGTTCAGTGAGAGGACTCTCCTCTGCCCCATATTTATTTAATCACTTCTTCAAGCACATTGTAATTGTATTTCTTAAGTTCTTGGATTATACCAACATGGGGGAAAAGTTTAACATGTTGGAGGGCAGAATAAAAGCCCAATAAGATATTTTAAAGATTGGAAAGATGGCCTGAATCACTGAAATAGAGAAGTTGTGGCTTGTGAAAATGAGTGAAAAGGTAACTTTGTGTGGTGAATATTATTCAAAAGTGTGATGTTACTACCCATAAAGATTATATAAGAAAAGGATGAAATAAGAAACGTAGACCATCCAAAGCGAAGGAGATTTCATTTGCCTTATTTCAAGGCTCAGTGAAACTCCTCTGAAAAGGACTAACTAGTAAATACTCTCAGCTCTGTGGGCGCTAAAGTCTTCTCTGTCGAAACTACTCATGTCTGTGGTTGTAGCGGGAAAATGGCCATAGGTAATACATAAACAAATGAGGGTGGCTGTGTTTCAATAAACTTTGCTTATAGACATTGAAATTTTAATTTTATATACTTTTTTTTTTTTTTGAGACGGAGTTTTGCTCTTGTCGCCCAGGCTGGAATGCAATGGCGTGATCTCGGCTCACTACAACTTCTGCCTCCAGGGTTCAAGAGATTCTCCTGCCTCAGACTCCCAAGTAGCTGGGATTACAGGCGCCCGCCACTACACCTAGCTATTTTTTTTTGTATTTTTAGTAGAGATGGGGTTTCACCATGTTGTCCAGACTGGTTTTGAACTCCTGACCTCAGGTGATCCACCCGCCTCAGCCTCCCAAAGTGCTGGGATTGCAGGCGTGAGCCACCACGCCCAGCAACTTTATATATATTTTATGTGTCATGAAATATTAATTTTCTCGATTTTCTATTCAACTATTTAAAAAATCTAAAAAGCTTGTTTAGCTCATGATTCATACAAAAACAGGTGGCAGATCAAAGTTAGCACACAGGTCAAAGTTTGTAAAACTCTGCTCTATTCTATTGTAGTCTGATTCCACCTAGCATTTAGTTCTGACTCCTAACACTTACATAGTGGTGGATATATTGTTAGGTCTTCAAATGGAGAGGACACCATGTGGGTAAGAACAGAAGGCACGTTACATGAAGAAAACTAAAAAGAAAATGGGATGTCTAGTTTGGAAGACAAAGGAATTTGAGCCACATGGTGGTCACCTTTAAATATTTGAAAGTAATTATAGAAACTATGAAATAATTTAAAGAAGCAGTGTATCGCTGTGTCTTCCGGCATGAAATTTGGATTCAGAAAGGCCTGGATTCAAATTCTAGCTCTGCCATAGAATGTGTATGCTCTTTTGGACCATATACTAAATGTTTTCCTGCCTTGTTCTCCTCAGTTATAACATAAATAAAACTATAATATCTACTGTTTGAATTAGCCTTTGTTATATAAAAAACACTCCAAAACTTGGTGGCTTAAAACAATAATTTATTATTTCTCTAAGTATCTGGCCAGTTTATCTGGTGTCTTTGCCTGGTCTAACTCCTGGTGTGGCATTTGACTGGAGCGTTAGCTGGGCTGGAACATCCAAGACATATGATCCATATGTCTGATAATTGGTGCTGGCTATAATGTGAGGTGCCCTACATTTTTTCCACTTCACCTCTTATCTCTCAGTAAGCCTAGGTTGACTTCCTTATTTGGTGGCCTCAGGGCAGCATTCTGGGAAAGCAGAGAAAGATCTTTTAGGGACCTTAGAAGCCTAAGGATATAGACCATGCTCATTGTTACTTCTGCCACATTCTATTTCTCAAGATATGAGATTAGTTCCAATTTAAGTACACAGGAAAAGAAGTCCCTATATCTGAATAGGAGGAACAGAAAAGCCAAACTGCAAAGGGGTATGGCCAGAGGGATTAGTCATTAAATATGGTCATGAAACTATATGCACCTACATACCGCAGTGTTGTGAGGGTTGAAAAGGATAATTTGTAAAGCACTTAACATGGTCCCCAAACCGCAGTAATCCTTTGATAAATGGTGGCTATAGCATTCTGGATCAGATAGATTTTTGGATAAAGCAAGGAATAAAGAATAGAGTTAGAGATGACCCCCTTTGGAATGAGCTGCATAAGGATATAGTACCTTTGCCATCATGGCAGGTATTGAGACTGGTTGGATTAAAGACGAGAACTCAGAACTGGATGTGCTGCTAGATAGGGGAATATCCAAGATTAAGTATTCAAAATTATTTTTTTAAATTTTTTATTAAATGTTGACAAATTATAATTATATATATTTATGGTGTACAAAGTGATACTATGATATATGTATACAATGTGGAATAATTGAATCAAGTCAATTAATATATACATATATATCACCTCAAATATGTGTCATGTGTTCCCCCTGTATACCTGAAACTTTATGTCCTTTGATAACATTTTTTCATTTCTTCTGGCCCCCATCCCTTGGTAACCACCATTCAGCTCTCTGCTTCTATGAGTTCAACCTTTTTAGATTCCACATATAAGTGAGATCATGTTGTATTTGTAGTTCCATGCCTGGCTTGTTTTACTTAACATAATGTTCTCCAGGTTAATCCATATTATCACAAATGACAGAGCTTTTTGAAGACTGAATAATATTTCATTATGTATATGCCACGTTTTCTTTATCCATTCATCCATTGATGGCCATTAGGTTGATTCCGTATCTTGGCTATTGTAAATAATGCTGAAATAATCGTGAGACTACAGATATATCTTTGACATACTGATTTCAGATGCTGCGTTAGTCCATTTTCATGTTGCTGATAAAGACATACATGAGACTGGGCAATTTACAAATGAAAGAGGTCTAATGGAGAACTCACAGTTACATGTGGCTGGGGAACCCTCACAATAATGGCAGAAAGCAAGGAGGAGCAAGTCACATCTTATGTGATGGAGGCAGGCAAAGAGAGAGCGTGTGCAGAGAAACTCCCATTTTCAAAACCATCAGTTGTCCTGAGACCCATTCACCATCAGGAGAACAGCATGGGAAAGACCCACCCCCTGATTCAGTCATCTCGTACCCAGTCCCTCCCGCAACACATGGGAACCAAGGAGCCACAAGATGAGATTTGGGTGGGGACACAAAACCAAACCACATCATTCTATCCCTGCCCCCTCCCAAATCTCATATCTTCACATTTCAAAACCAATCATGCATTTCCAATAGCCCCCTAATGTCTCAACTCATTTTAGCATTAACTCAAAAGTCCACAGTCCAAACTTTCATCTGAGTCAAGGCAAGTCCCTTCCACCTCTGAGCCTGTAATATCAAAATCAAGTTAGTTACTTCCAGATACAATGATGGTACAGGCATTGGGCAAATACAGCCATTCCAAATGGGAGAAATTGGCCAAAACAAAGGGGC
The DNA here is from genome assembly GCF_009764315.1 of Trachypithecus francoisi. Lineage (NCBI taxonomy): Eukaryota > Metazoa > Chordata > Mammalia > Primates > Cercopithecidae > Trachypithecus > Trachypithecus francoisi. The sequence continues at coordinate 70,465,247 of NW_022681473.1, read as the reverse complement.
TACAGGCCCCACGCAAGTCCAAAATTCAGCAGGCCAGTCAAATATTAAAGCTCCAAAATGATCTCCTTTGACTTCATGTCTCACATTCAGGTCACACTGATGCAAGAGGTAGGTTCCTATCATCTTGGGCAGTGCCATTCCGGTGGATTTGCAGGATACAGCCTCCTTTCCAGCTGCCTTCACAGGCTGGCATTGAGTGTCTGTGACTTTTCCAGGTGCACAGTGCAAGCTGTCGGTGTACCTACCATTCTGGGGTCTGGAGGATGGTGGCATTCTTTTCACAGCTCCACTAAGCAGTGCCCCAATAGGGACTCTGTATTGTGTGCTCTGACCCCACATTTCCCTTCTGCACTTCCCTAGCAGAGGTTCTCCATGAGGGTCCCTCCCCTGCAGCAAACTTTTGCCTGGGCATCTAGGCGTTTCCATACATCTTCTGAAGTCTAAGCAGAGGTTCCCAAACCTCAATTTGTGACTTCTGTATGCTCACAGACTCAACACCATGTGGATACTGCCAAGGTTTGAGGCTTGCACCCTCCAAAGCCATGGCTTGCACTCTGCATCGGCCCCTTTCAGCCATGACTGGAGTGACTGGGATGCAGGGTACAAAATCCCTAGGCTGCACACAGCATGGGGACCCTGGGTCTGGCCCACGAAACCATTTTTTCCTCCTAGGCCTCCGTTCCTGTAACGGGAGGGGCTGCCACAAATGACTCTGGCATGCTCTGGAGACATTTTACCCCATATCTTGGTGATTACCATTAGGCTTCTCATTACTTATGCAAATTTCTGCAGATGGCTTGAATTTCTCCTCAGAAAATCGGATTTTCTTTTCTGTTGCATTATTAGACTGGCTGCAAATTTTCCAAACTTTTATGCTCTGTTTCATTTTTAAAACTGAATGCCTTTAACAGTGCCCAAGTCACCTCTTGAATGCTTTGATGCTTAGAAATTTCTTTCACCGGATACCCTAAATCATCTCTCTCAAGTTCAAAGTACCAAATCTCTAGGTCAGGGGCAAAATGCGGCCAGTGTCTTTGCTAAAATGTAGCAAGTCACCTTTGCTCCAGTTCCCAGCAAGTTCCTCAACTCCATCTGAGACCACCTCAGCCTGGACCTTATTGTTCATATCACTATTAGCATTTTTGTCAAAGCCATTCAGTAAGACTCTAGGAAGTTCCATCCTTTCCCACATTTTCCTGTCTTCTTCTGAGCCCTCCGTACTGTTCCAACCTCTGCCTGTTGTCCAGTTCCAAAGTCACTGCTCTATTTTCAGATATCCTTTTAGCAATGCCCAACTCCCAGTATGAATTCACTGTATTAGTCTGTTTTCACACTACTGATAAAGACAGACCTGAGACTGGGAAATTTACAAAGGAAAGAGGTTTATTGGAGAATTCACTGTTCATGTGTGTGGGGAGGCCTCACAATCGTGGTGGAAGGCAAGGAGAAGCAAGTCACATCTTACATAGATGGCAGCAGGCAGAGAGAGAACTTGTGCAGAGAAACCCTTGTTTCAAAACCATCAGATCTCATGAGACCCACTCACCATCAGAAGAACAATGTGGGAAAGACCCTCCCCTATGATTCAGTCATCTCCCACTGGGTCCCTTCCACAACATATGGGAGCCACAATATGAGATTTGGTTGGGGACACAGAGCCAAACCACATCAGATGCTTTGGATATATAGCCAGTAGTAGGATTACTGGATACAATGGTAGTTCTATTTTTAGTTATTTGAGGAACCTATATACAGTTTTCCATAAGGGCTGTAGTAATTTATATTCCCACTAACAGTGTGCAAAGATTCCTTTTTCTCCATATAATCTCCAACATCTATGTTTTATCTTTTTGATAATAGCCATTCTGATAGGTGTGAGGCAGTATCTCATTTAATTTGCATTTCTCTAATGATTAGTGATGTTGAACATTTTGTCATGTATCTTTTGGTCACTTGCATGTCTTCTTTTGAGAAATGTCCATTGAAGTCCATTTCCCCATTTAAAAATTCTGTTATTTGTATTTATTCTATTAAGTTGTGTTAGTTTCTTATATATTTTGGATATTAACATCTTGTCAAATGTATGGCTTGCAAATATTTTCTCTCAATCTGTATGTTGACTCTGTTAATTGTTTTCTTTGTTGTGCAGAAACTTCAGTCTTATGTAATACTATTTATCTATTTTTACTTTTGTTGCCTGAGCTTTTGGAGTCAAATCCAAAAAATTATTGCCCAGACAAATGTTGTGGAGCTTTTCCTTCAAAATTCTTAATTGGAGCTTTTTCTTGTTATATGGAGATCATTATCAATGGGGTACAATTTAAGGCAAACTGTGTGAAGAAATATGTATGGATTTTATTGCCAGTCTTAAAAATGAAGTTTATAGTAAGATCATGCAGAACCATTGTGAACTTTTCCTAAAGGTGGTAGTGAGCCATTTGGCCTCTAAAGAAAATGAAGTGTTGTATTAAGTGCTTTTGGTTTATATTACTTGTTTTGCCTTTTAAATTTCAAGAAGAAATAAGAAAGGATCAAAAAACCAAGAACAGAAATATTATGAAAAATAACTGGTACACATAAGAAAAACAACTTTATCCATGATATGAGAGTATAAGAGAGAGAAAAAAGTTTTTTCTCATTCTCCTTGCTAGAATTGTTTCCTCATTGCTGAGATGAGGAAAGGAGTTCCCTGACAAGCAAGGTGATTACAAAGAAACATTTGAATCTTTCAGTCCTATAATGAATATGGAAGAATAGAGAAAACAAGACCAGACAGATATCTTATTCAGATAGCTGTACCTACTTTGAAAGGCAGATTTCTTAACTTTTTTTTTTCAGTTTTTTCAGTTTTTTGCATGTGCTTTTTGGAGGCCAGAGTCCACACAGGAAAGCATTACCTACTAAAGGCAACTTCAAGCTTTTACGAAATAAGTAAATAAAAATTAATGAAGAAGCAAACAAATGACTGTTCTACATGCCATCAGTTTTGTACAATGTACTGGAAATGTTCATTTGTTCCTTAAAATCCATTCTTTCCATCCTTCTTTTTGCCCAGGGAAACTGCTCTGTACAGGCTATAACAGCAGGCTCTCTTTTTCTATCTTCTGATTGGGTTTAGTAAATGAAGATCACAGTTAGCAAACTGACGGGAGGGAAGACAGTGATCTCCCATCCACTCTGACTGCTATTACTGTCTCTTGTGATTTCTCTATACCCATCTCACTCCTGTGTAAATCCTTTCTTATTAAATTTTCTTCAAATTTACCCAGTTTTAATATGTCATCTCTTTTCTGCTGATGTACATAGAGTTCCTAAAATATCTTCTAGTCCATCCAAAAACTAAAAGTAATTTGTGACAGCAGACAGAAACTATAAGGGAATCAACCACTATAGCAAACATCAAATCCATGAAACATTTTATTCAAAGATTTTCAATCATTTACCAAAAAATATTTTTAAGTGTCTCCTATTTGCTCAATAGGCCGAGCTAAATAGGGTCTGTGAAAGCAGTTCATAGTCCAGATGTGTAGGTAGTCATCAACCAGTTAACCACACAAAGAAATATATACCATTTATCAATATACCGTGTTAAATGTCACACAGAGAAGATGCACTATAGCAGTCTAGGGGTGAGGGAAGGTAAGCCTGCACAGCTCGTATTTTAGAGGAGATTTGATGGATTGTAGTCATTAACTACATGTGGAGGACTAGAAAGGAAATTCCAGGCAGGAAAAAGGTGTGCAAAGATATGATTTTAGAGGTGAAGAGGTCACAGTCTAAGGATTGAAAGGTTAGTATGGTCAGAGTTCAGAGAGCAAGTGAAATCATAGTATTGAACAAGGCTAATGGAGTCAGGACCAGATCATAGAGGACCTTGTTAATCATATTGAGGATTTTGGTTTGTATCCAAACAACAGCAGAAAGTCTTATGCCTAAATAAAAGAATGATATGATTTTTAATCTTTAGAAGGTTGTTCTGGCTAAAATGTGGAAACAGGTTGAAAGATGGCAAAGTGGACAGGAGCATTAATTAGGGATCTAGCCCAGAAGCCAAAATGAGAAATGCTAACAGCTTGAACTAGAGAAACAGTAGAAAAGGTAGAAGAAAGATGATAGATTTGAGAGGTATTTAGAGGTAAAGATGATAGGTATTGATAATTGTCTTAGTCCATTGGACTGCCATAGCAAAATGCTATAGACTGGATGGCTGATAAATGCAAAAAAAAAAAATATCTCTGACAGGTCTGGAGGCTAAGAAGTTCAAAATTAAGGAGACGACAGATTCAGTGTCTGGTAAGGGTGTGCTTCCTGGTTTGTAGAAAGAAACTTGTAGTTGTGTGCTCACATGATGGAAAGGGCAAGGCAGCTCTTTTGGGGTTCTTTTATAAGAGTACCTAATAATCACCCAAAAGGCCTCACCTCCTAATTCTATCACCTTGGGGGTTAGAGCTTCAATATATGAATTTTGGGATGTATAATCATTTAGATCATAGCAATGATTGATTAGATTTAGAGAGGTGAAAGATAGAAAAATGCCATGAAATGTCCTTAAGTGTGTGATTGGCTGAGCTAGAAGGGATGGTTGTGCCAAGTTATGGAAACCAGATGGAGGCCTAGAGCTCTTAGGAGAATTCTGTATTGGATATGCAAACTCATCTGTATGGAGGAATCTATCTGACCCAGGTATATAATTTTGATCCTATAGGAAAAATAGAGAGTTAGAAGAGAACAAAACTCTCTGTGGTGTCACAGCGTATGGTGGCAGAGTAAATGAATATGAGCATGCAAATAAGACTGAAAAGGAGAATCCAGAGAGGTAAGAGAGAAACCAACAGTAACATCATGGAAGCTAAGAAAAGAGAGTGTCAACAATAATTAATATGCAAGAAAACAAGTAAAATGGAACAACAACAAACATTTTATTCTACTTACCAATATTGGGTAGTTGATAAGAGTGTTAGTTCATTCTCATGCTGCTAATAAACACATACCCAAGACTGGCCCGGCCGGAAAGAGATTTAATTGATTCACAGTTCCACAGGCCTGGGGAAGTCTCAGGAAACTTACAATCATATCAGAAGGGGAAGCAAACACATCATTCTTCACATGGCAGCAGCAAGAAGTGCAGAGTGAAGGAGGGGAAAGCCTCTTATAAAATCATCCGATCACATGACAACTAACTCACTATCAGGAGAACAGCACAGAGGTAACTGACCCGATGATTCAAGTACCGCCCACGGGGTCCCTCCCATGACAAGGTGGGGATTATGGAAACTACGATTCAAGTTGAAATTCGGGTAGGGACACAGCCAAACCATATCAATAAGGGAGCTAAAACCAGTTTGAAATTAATGAAGGATGGAAAAATAGATCATATATAGAACACTTGTTCAATGGCTTTAGATATTGAAGAGAGAGATGAGGGTTGCATAAGTAATGTGTCATTGAAAGACGATAATTTTTATTTTTTTTCCAACTTTTAAGTTCAGTGGGTATGTGTGCAGATTTGTTCCATGGGTGAATTGTGTGTTGCAGGAGTTTGGTGTACAGATTATTTCAACACCAAGGTAATGAGCATAGTACCTGATAGATAGTTTTTCAGTCCTCACCCTGCTTTCACCTACCTTCAAGTGGGCCTGGTGTCTACTGTTCCCTTCTTTGTGTCTGTGTGTAGTCAATGTATAGCTCCCACTCATAAGTGAGATATGCAGTATTTGGTTTTTTGTTCCTGTGTTAATTCTCTTAGGATAATGGCCTCTAGCTCCAGCCATGTTACTGCAAGGAACATAATATTTTTTAATGGCTGCACAGTATTCCACAGTGTATTTGTACCGTGTATTCTTTATCCAGTTCACCTCTGATGGGCACTTAGGTTGATTCCATGTCTTTGCTATTGTGAACATAGTGTTGGAATGAACATATGCATGCATGTGTCTTTATGGTAGAACAATGTATATTCCTTTGGGTATATACCCAGTAATGGAATTGCTGGGTTGAATGGTAGTTCATTTTAAGTACTTTAAGAAATCTCTAAACTGCTTTTCACAGTGGCTGAGCTAATTTACATTCCCACCAGCAGTGTATAAGTGTTTCCTTTTCTTTATAACCTCACCAGCATCTGTTATTTTTTGACTTTTTAATAATACCCAGTGTGACTGGTGTGAGAATGAGATGGTATCTCATTGTGATTTTGATTTGCATTTCTCTAATTATTAGCAATGTTGAGCATTTCTTCATATGCTTGTTGACCACATGTATGTCTTCCTTTGAGAAGGGTCTATTCATGTCCTTTGACCATTTTCTAACAGTTGTTTGTTTTTTGTTAACTTAAGTTCCTTATAGATTCCATAAGAATCAATATTGTTAAAATGGTCATACTTCCTGAAGTAATTTACAGATTCAATGCTATTTCTATTGAGGTACCAATGACATTTTTTAAAGAATTAGGAAACACCATTCTAAACTTCATATGGAACCAAACAAGAGCCTGAATAGCCAAAATAATTCAAAGCAAAAAGTACAAAGCTATAGGCATCACACTACCCAATTTCAAACTATACTGCAAGGCTATCATAACCAAAACATTATGGTACTGGTACAAAAACAGACACATAGACCAATGGAACAAGTTAGAGAACACAGAAACAAAGCTGCACACCTACAACCATTTGGTCTTTGACAAACTCTGCAAGAGCAAGCAACAGAGAAATTACTTCATGTTCAATAAATGGTGTTGGGATAACCTGCTAGCTCTATATAGAAGACTGAAACTAGACACCTTATTTTGCCATATAAAAACTCAACCAAGGAGGGTTAAAGACTTAAATGTAAAATCTAAAACTATAAAAACCCTAGAATAAAACCTAGAAAATACCATTGTGGACACTGGCCCTGGCAAAGATTTTATAACAAAGACTCAAAAAGCAATTGCCACAAAAACAAAAATTGACTAACAGGACCTAATTAAACTAAAGAGCTTCTGCACAGCAAAAGAAATTATCAACAGAGTAAACAGACCACCTATAGAGTGAGAGAAAATATTTGTAAACTGTGCATCCAACAAAAATATAATGTACAGAATCTATGAGATTTATTTTTTAAGTGGAAAAATGAGCATCTTTAAATTGTGATGAGAAGAATAAAGGGAGAAAGGTAAAGGTTGAATATAACAAAACAATAATATAAAATTCAGAGAAGGCAAATGTAACAAGATCTAAAATCTAAAATATAAGTAGAAGAAATAGCTCCTTAAAATATAAATGGAAGGATAATATTTTATATCATCTGATACATAATGAGGAATGAGGAATTTGCTTATATAATTTCAGAACAGAAGATATACAGAACAATTAGACAGTTATAAAATAAAAACAATTAGAGATAATGTAAATAAAAAAATCACAGCTACAGCAAAATAGATAACTGAAAAGTGGACTTGATCCAGTTAAATAGTGAACTAATACTCTGAAAGATTGAGTTAACAATTATCCCAGATAGCAGTGCAAAGAGAAAAATGGAAATTATGAAAGAAAAGTTAAACACTACGGAGGACAGATCCAGAATTTCTATATCCATCTATTTTAAGTTCCACAAAAAAGGAAACAAAAAAAAAATGAAGGAGAATCAATATTTAAAGAAATAATGGCTGAGAATGTTCCAGAACATTAAAAGACGTGAGCCTACAGATTTAAACACTCCAACAGTTCAAATAGTGCTGAGCAAGTCCATATGCATGTACCTGTACACACATGCACACACATGACAGTGAATGTTCACAATTCAGGGCATTTAGGAAACTCTAAAAATGTACAAAAGGAGCAGACAGACGTACAACAAATGAATACAAATTGTAGGCATTTGTCATGGATCTGGGTTCTAAGAGAAGAGTAAAAGAAGGTACCTATCCTTTTGGCCTTTACTAGATACTAAGAGGTACTGGCATTCATAAAAAAGCAGCATGTTAATCTGTGATAAATGAGGGAAAAAAGATGCAAACCCAGGATATACAAGTGCAATTTATTCAGTGCTCTAAATTTTAGAAAGTTGATTTTATTCACACATTAACAAATAGTTATGAAAACCTTTTAATCTTCAAAGAACTGCTCCTGATCCTCAGGGCAAATAACAAAAATAAAGTATGATATTTTCTGCTCTCCTGGAAATAATATCTAGAATGTGTTCGTTGTACACAACCTAGCCTGCTATAGGATCTCTTCAAAAAACGTGGTTAATGACTACTGTATAGAAAACAAAGCCACCTTTTAGTATTTACAACCAGGTAAAAGAGAAAGTAGCTCAGCTTTTGTCACTACCATCTCGAAATGCTCACACACTGAGTTTGGACCATGCAACCTGGCATTCTGAACATCTGTGTTTCACTTTCCCACTTTCTTATGTTAAGTGCGCCTTTCCAGATGTGCTGAGGCTATCTCAGATGATTGTATGTTTATTTACATGGGTCTAGCACAGGGCAGTATTCAAAAAACCGCAATCACATGACTAAAAACACAGATGCATTGAACAGTTCATTGAAGTTGTTTCTTTCAAATAACTGACATTTAAAACTTTTACCTGATAGACGACAAAGAGTGTATTTCCCCTTACATTTATATGAATCTTCAATAAACATTACAAGTACCATTTATCGAGCACCCATTGCATACAGAGAATCTTGTTTACATATTATATGCATTATATTATTTAGTTATCACAACTCCTAATGTTAGGTTTATTTATTTGAGAAATAAAAATAATGTATTTAAGTTACACCGCCCATTTTTGGCAAAACTAGAACCCAAGCCAACTTCATCATGAAGACCCCTTTGCTTTTTTTGTTTTTTTTACGTTGCTCTGTGCTCCCAACTTTGTACTTTTCAAAGTGCTTTTAAAATAATTGGTTCTTATAATTTGCATGAAAATCTTTTATGGTTGATATTGTTCATGTCATTTTGCTAAGACAAATCTAATAATATATTTGGGAAGTAACGTTTATTTAATACCAGTTGTTCAACATTTTGCTTTTGTTTGGTTGTTGTTGTTATATTTTTGTTTCAAGGTCATTTACTATATTCTCACACTCCTCACTTTCTTAGGTATTATGGATACAAAAATTAGACCATGTTCTCTTTCACAGTTATTCAAATAAATATTATATGAAATACACACATTTTAAACATTCTTATTCCTATTTGTTTCAGAAAATATTTAAGCCCTATCTATCTATCTATCTATCTGCTATATAATGTCTCTGGAGTCATCCAAAAATGTATAATTCTTTCAAAGAATGAATGATTTTGCCCACCAAGTATTTTTTGTATTATAGCTAGAAAAATAAGAGACGTTATAGAAGAGGAAATATGAACAAATATTAAAATCTGAGGGTCAGAAAGGTATGTCTCAAACCTGTCATTCTTATTGCATGTTTCCTTAAACTAGGTAATAGCATCACTGATTCCTGCCTTCTCTCTGGTCCTTTTCTCCATCTAGAAGAGATTATTCTCTAAGGTCTGAAAAATAGCAACTTAGAAAAGGATGTATAGACAGACTGTTGCGCATTGAGCTCCTGTCTGGCCACAGTCAGTCCACTGTGGACAGGCACTGTGCCTTTGCTTTTCTCTCCAGAAGGGCCTCCTCCTCCATCTTTTGACAGTGATTGACAGCTACAACAAGTTGTTGTGTCAAAGCGCCTGCAAGTCAATTATGAAAATGATGTGCACTTGCTTTAAATGATTGTAAATTGCTTCTGGCTGATCAGAATAATGAGCTGCAGTGATGCTAATCAACATTGGGCATATATAGTACCTTGTTCCTGCCATCAGGTTTGCAGCTGCAGCTAGTTCACCTAAATGAGAGTGTTTTTAAATTTCTCATGGGCTGAGGCAGGATGCTCACAATGAAGAAATCAAGAGAAGAGGTGAGTTTGGTCTCAAGGAAAAAAGATAAAACAAAGCAACAATCATTTTGCACAGTCGTATAAGCCCTATTTCTACCAATCCCTTATGACTCTGGTTTATGGAAGCAGGAAGGGAGCCAACATTAGCTAAAGCCAGATCCTTTACATATATGTAATGATATGTAATGGGTTTTATCAGTGAATCTTCACGGAAGCTCTGTGAAGTGACTATTGTTAATGAAACTGAAAATTTGTGCATCTATTCTATGAAACTGTCCATTGTTACCAAGCCAATGGGTAAGCAAGAATTTACATTTCACCTATTTAATTTCAAAACTCAGTCTATCCTACCAGTATTACCAAAAAATACTATCCATAGGATATCTGATATAAACAATCCCCAGGTACCTGTTGAAAGTGCAGCTTCCTTGGCCCCACCCCACACATACTGGGTCAGAATCTCTGCAGGATGCATGTCACAGGTTCCAGGAATATACAGTTCTAACAAGTAAGTCCAGGTAGTGTTCATATACCCTAAAGCTTGATAATAATTTCACCTCACCTTGAGTATTCTTGCTCTCTCTCAAAATCTCAAAATTCTATGAGACTCACCACAGCTAAGCATTTCAATTCATCACAAAGACTTACTAATTTGGCTTTAATCACTATACCTGAGAGGATTTTTTCTTTAGAAATTGGAGAAATACCATTTTAGTTTATTATTGCATAACCTGGAACTTTCCTCTTCTGTCCTCTCTCTTACCAATGGCTTTGTATATAATACTGGGTCCTTTTACACAATTTAAATGAGGCCTGGAACAAAATAAGGTGAAATGACCTGAGCAACATCATCATACTTTGCAATATGCTTGGTTCAGAAAGTTATAGGTGGAAGAACACAGGACTAGAGGTTAAAAAAAATAAATTTTAACACTGGACTTCTCACTGTTTCTGTAACCTGTTGTCAATCCCTCTGGTTCATCTTTTTCTAATAATAATAAAAACCATAATTTATTAAGCTTACAAAATTAACTTTCTTTTCTACTTCAAATGTGGCATTGGCTTGCAAAAGCCAATTTAGAAATTGTTTAGCAGTTCCTCCAAATATTAAACATATATCCACTCAAAAACTTGTACACATTATTCATTATTTCAAAAAATGGAAACAAATATACATGGACTGATGAATGGAAGAGTAAAGTGTGGTATATCTATACAATAGGATACTATTTGATAGCAAAAATATGTAGCATGGATACATGGTAAAACATGGATAAATATTTTGTTCAGTGAAAGAAGCCAATTCTAAAAGATCACAAATTGTGTGTTTCCATTTATATGAAATATTCAGAATATGCAAAGCCATAGAGAATTAAAGTAGGTTAGTGGTTGTCTAGTTGGGAGGGGGATGACAGAGTAACTGCTAATGGGTAGAGAGTTTCTTTTTGAGGTGATACAAATCTAAAATGAACTCTGGTGGTGGCTGCACAATTCTACAAATACGCTAAAACTAATTGTACATTTTAAAGAGATGAATTGTAAGATATGTTAACTATATCTCAATAAAGCTATTTTTAAAAGTAAGGTATTACAAAATAATATGTTCGACCAGGCGCGGTGGCTCACGTCTGTAATCCCAGCACTTTGGGAGGCCAAGGCAGGTGGGTCACAAAGTCAGGAGTTCAAAACCAGCCTGACCAACATGATGAAACCATGTCTCTACTAGTAATACAAAAATTAGCCTGGTGTGGTGGTACGTGCCTGTAACCCCAGCTACTCAGGAGGCTGAGGCAGAAGAATCACTTGAACCAGGGAGGTGGAGGTTGCAGTGAGCCGAGATCGTGCCACTCTATTCCAGCTCAGGTGACAGAGCAAGGCTCCATCTCAGAAAACAAAAAACAAAACAAAACAAACAAACAAACAAAATCAATAGATTATACAGGAATTGTGCCTATGGCTTATGTTGTTTTTACTTGAAGCAGTTGTTCATGGCATCAGTAAGCTCCTTTATTATTTTTAGAACAGAAACTTATTACAAGAGGAGCAATTTACAGTTCTTCTGTGTGTTGACTAAGAAGTCTAGAAATTAGAAAATATGCTAATAAAAATATCAGGGTCATTATATATGGTTTTGGAATCTGGGCCAATAAGTATTGGTGTGATATAAATCAGTTCTTGAACGTCATGATAAAGGAAACTGAAGAAGGTCAATCTAGAATGATACTTGTTGGATGGATTGAAAAAGTGAAGCTTTAGCAGCAAGTAGAAAAACTGAAGCATCAGGTACAGTAACTCATCCATTGAGTGAAAAGGTTCTTCCCATGTCCCTGCTCTCAGAAATGCATTCTGAAATTTGGAAGAAACAAGACATTACGCAAGTACATAGCTTCACTACCGAGGGGAAGGACAAAATGCCATCTTTGATTTAATTCTAGGCTTCAGTCTCTAATTCTGTGGCACGGATAGCTCATGAATTCTTTGTTCCTCTGCCAAGCTCAACAGGGATAAGTAGCCTTGCTCTGGGAATATGAGTTTGATGATTGGGTTGCATGAACCCTGGAAGCCTGGAATATTCATCTGTTTCCATTTGCACATTCTTCTGTCCCTCCTGACTGCAGCACTCCCCAAACCTACATGGAAGAGCTAAAATCAATTCTGGTAAATCTTAGCAACTTCTAGGACACCCTGGTAGATTTCCTTCAGTTTAATATCTAGCATTAACTGGAAGAAACATTTTCTTACCCAGTCACAACATTTGTCAAGAAATAATGCTATGGTTGAATGCTGCACAAAATGATAGAGATTAACAGTAGCACAATACTAGAAATTTCTTTTTTGCTATTCCAGTTAATGCCTGATGTAACCTCATGAGGTAGATGTTATACCCCTGACTTTAGAGATAGGAAAACTGAACTTTTGGGAGGTTAAATAACTTACAGTCACATAGTCAAGAAATGGAGATGGCAAGAGTCCAGGTCTAGGTTTGTCTAATTGCAAATACTATATCCTTTCTATTGTTTCACTCTGGTTGGCTTTAAAGGCAAGCTTTATAAATAAACTCATAACAACCTTAAACTTTCAGAGTCTTAGCATATTATGGTTCAGATGGCAAGAAGGGCATGAATAAAGGTTTTGACATTGAAAAGAATGCTAACGTTGACTAAACACTAATTAGGTGCCAGGTGATTTCACAACAATAACAATTGTGAATGTTACTTTTTGTTTAGGCTACAGATGGGGAAAATGAGGCATAAGATAGCAAATTAACTTGGTAGTGTTCGCTTTTTTGCTTAATGGTATTCTGCCTGTCCCTATATTCATTCTAATATTCGTGCTGCGTGTGTAGAAAAAGAATGAGAAGACTTGAGCTGGAAAAAAAAAGAATTACAAATCTAAAAGCCACAACAGTTCATAGGGTACATATTGCTAACAGTCTCAAAGGCCAATGTGAAGAGCTTTAATTTTAATTTGTAAATACCTTTTCAAGAAATAAAGGGGTTTGATCTGCCAGAGTACTTATTTGAGAGTGTAAAATTTATGTTGGATTCACTGTCTCCATGAAGTCTATGAATTTTGTGATTCCATGCTCCTTATTCTACACATTTCTTTGTAGCAGATACTGGTGTGTTCAAGAGCTGAATTAAAAGCCACATACCATTCAGAACTATGTACTATAGTACCATAGGAGATAAGATTCTCATTCAACCTGATGGGTAGTGTGTTTCTGGGACACCTTCTGGTGCAGACCATGTCTTAGCTATAACTTCAAGATCCAGTCAAAATTAGTAGGGTCCAAGACAGGGGATGGAGAGAAGATGATAAGGAAAGGGAGGAGTGTAAGGAGATAAGATTATTGTTTAGTTACAGCTTTACTCATCTATCAATAGGAGCTTTCTGGTCAAAAGAGGGTGGCACCACTTCCATTAAGATAGGCTTTAGAAGGTGGAGTAATTAAGCAAGTCTTATATACAGGTAAAAAAGTAGACAATGGGAAGTCAAAGAGATTTATAATTATTGACTCAAGAGAAAAAAACATGGCAATATTTTCCAAAGTCGGTGATGTATAAGATAATTTATAGAGAATACATGCTTTTACATGCTCAAATAAATTAGGAAAACTTATAGATAATCAAAATTAAACTGGTTTCTTGACTGTATGCCTTTTTACAACTTTTATTGCCCTAATATGCATTTTAAATCTCCAAGGGAAAAACATAATATGCAGTGTTTATTAAATTTATTTGATCTCAGATTATTTATTTATTTATTTATTTTTGTGGAGCAACCTAAGGAATTAATGTTCAAAGAGATAGAAATTTGGGAATCACTGATTAAAAGAAAGGTCTTTGATATCTAATGATATTTGGCTAAATCCCAACCCATTAGGAATAACTATAAAATCATGGGACAGTTACTCATACCTTTACCTGATTCCCCAGCTGTTAGAATGACATTGGTACCCCAGATAACTTTTGTGAGGATTAAATGGATATCCAAAAGCTCTCAGCATATACTTGGCTCAAGGTAAGCACTCAGTACGTGGTTGTTGCTATTACTATTGTTAACATATTTTAAAAAAAGAAACAGAGGCTTATTGTTATATTCAGTGAAGTGACATTAAGGAGAGGGGTAGGAATCTTATAAATATCCATTTTGCAGAGATGCTATACATTATTTTAATGCTAGCAAATTTAAGGTAGAGGAGTGAAGGAAATTGCGTTGAGATTCAGACGGAAAAAAAAAAAAAAAAGTCTCCCAATAAGAGACCAGCCAGTAGCTGCTTTCTTACCAGAAGTGCTGAGGTGGTTAAATAGTGTCCCTATTATTGCAGAACGTAGTGCAGTTGGTGAAAAGACAGTTAGATAATTGAGACGTTATATTTTAATCAAGAACAGGGTGAGTGCCAGAATCCACAACTTTAAGATGTTATTTCCAAAGGCTGACCAATATCAGCTTATACAAAGTGTGGCAGGAATTACTGGTTTTCTCCTTACTGACACTCTTTCCTCTAACCCACCTCAACTTGTTTTCCTCACTTGGATTGGATGGCATTGAAGAAAGGGCTTTATACCAGGGAATAACTCTTGGATACATTAATTATACTTTATCTTCTTGGAAAAAAAAAAAAAGATGGGTAGAGTTTGATGTAGCAAAGATAAAAAATGATGGTTCTATATAGACTATAAAAATTTCTTTATGATTTCTGCATTCATTGCTTCTATAGTATTAAACAAATGAAATCAGTATTCTACCTTTAACGTGTGTTGATTACTAATTTGAAAATTAAAATATTCTAACCTGAAGAGTCTTCAATCCAGGAAATCTATTATCTGTTTAACATTACTATTTACTGGTTCTCTAGTTTCATGGCATTAGCTCTCTGAATTGTTCTCTATTTTTTTTCCTACCTCCATACTTTCAACTGAAAGTCACTGGATTAGTAGGCAATCTTTCTAGGACATACTGTGTAATTTCCAATCCTATTAGTGCTCATGTGATAATGCTGCAGTGTGTACAAGAGCTTTTTCAAACCAGAGGACACACATATTTTTGAGTGTTCGAATCTGTTCCAGGAGCTACCCCAAGAATGCTACATTTATGTATCCACCGTTATCAATATAAGTACCTTTTAGATTACTGCTTACTTATTTTAATTTTTTATGCCTAGTTACCATAGTTTCCTTTTTATTATAATAAAGATCACTTCACCTTGGAAAGTTTCTTAGGATAGCCACTCTATGGGCTCAAATCCATTAGTTCTGTTTGCTAACTTGGAAACCGACCAAGTTCTTGGCCATAGTTTGAGCATTAAAAGTGCATCATCTTTGATGAGGAAGATAAAAGTAGTCATTGCTGTGGCTTTATAAAGTTGTTAGACTAGAATATCAAACTGTTTCACAGCTATTCTATTATAATCACAGACTAAAAATATCTTCTTCTTTCCTTCTTCTAAATGTTTTGACAGGCAGTGATGTTTTCACTAATGCACTCTTGTATGATGGCTTTACTTTTACTTGTGTCAGTCTTGGAAATAGAAAAGGAAAATCAGCATATTTCTGTATATATCATATGCCTGTCAACTTTTACACTATGCCTCCTTTATAGACATATAGTTTAAGAATTTTAGAATTCATCTACTTCTGTCACTTAACTTTTTCCTACTCATCACCAAATTAAATTCAAAACCTTTAGTTTGAAATTGCAGCTTATTCACAATGTAGCCCTTCTTCTGCCTTCAATCTCCTCAAATCCCATGCTACAGACAAATGGAATGCCCCCTGTTCTCAATACACACCATTTAGTAACAGCATGCCTTGACAACTGATCATTTTGGTCTGAAATTCCTTCTACTCCCTTCTTTTGTCTGACTAAAATCCTACTGAGCTTTCTTACTCGAGCTTATATAATAATTTTACCCAAATGAGCTCAATTGTTCCATCTTCTATTTCTTTTCGTGTGTGTGTGTGTTTACATACCTGACTCTTCAACTGGACTGTATTTTATTTGAAAATAAAGATCAAATCTTGTCAATTCTTCATGATCCATCTCTAGTTCTAGGATGGAAATAAAACATTTCCAAACCTAAATCTCGGTTCCAACACTTATTCTATGTGCTTTTGAAAAGGACCACAGAACCTTCTCCTCATCTGTAAAACTGAGGTAATATCTATATTGCCAAGGAACCCTTTCAAAAAGCAGACTTTTCAGTTCTCTTAGATAAAAAAGACTCATTATTCCCTTATGTGTAGAGATCAACTCTCATCAATTCTATGGTCTTCTCTTGTTATAAACCCCAGCTTTGAAAATGCTGTCCTCTTAGTTCAGACCCTTAAAGAGCTACATAATAACTGTGTTAAGGCTCTATAATAAATGAACTGATTATCAAATGGATTGGTTAAGTGTGAACTGTCTGTTAGAGATTAATACTTATTAGCAAAACTATTACTAGTAAAACAAAGACATTTTACAGTAATTAATAATTTACTGAAGATATCACTTGTATCATTATCTAGATTGTTTTTACCATCATACACTAAGATGTTACAATGGATTTAACTTATTTGGATTGATTGTTTTCAAGAGAGACAGTACTGTATACTACATAAAATCATGGGTGGCTGAAATTAGGCCTAGGTGTGAATTCTTGCTTAGTCACATTGTAGCTTCATGACTTTAGATAAGTTGCAAAAACCCCTGAAACTTCAGTTTTTTCATTTGCAAAATAATAATCCTTATGATTTCTATTTCAGAGTATGTTGTGAGGATTATAAAGAACATATAATTATAGAATTCAGAATAAGTTGAACACTCAACCCACTGTTAGATTTGCTGTAACAAAACTTCCTTCTCAAGCTCCACATTCATCAACTGAAGTTTACTTTGCACCAAACCGAAGATATGTATGTATATATACATATATTTTTAAAATAGAAACCTTTATCTTTTTGTTTGTTTGTTTTTTTCTTTCTCTATGAAGGATACTATTACACAGAAGGCAAAAGCATAAGATTAGAATTAGCCCATCCCTTTCCAGACCATAACTCAAGAGTTGCCAAGATCTGCCAGTTCTCCCTTGGCCAACTCTGCTCCCGCCCAGTTAATTCAGCCTCTGTGAGCAATACCATATCAGGGCCACCTGTCATACCTCACTTCAGTTATTCTCACACCATCAGCCTGACACTCTGCATTCTACTCCCTCCCTTTCAAATCAGTTTACATCCTACCATCAATTATATTCTGTTTCACAAACACATTTCTTCCTTTTTTTTTTTTTTTTTTGCCTTCTATGTTTTTACTCATTTTGTCCCTGGAGATTTCGATTGTGACCTCCCATCCTCCATGCTGCTTATAAAAAATATTAATTCTTTTGTCTTAAATTTTAATCTTTATTGAGTGTTTGCTTACTTCATGTCAGCAGGTATGCCAGGTACTTTGACAAATGCTATCTAGCGTATCTGCTTCTCACAACCACAGAAAACTCATTAGGTGAAAATATTTTTATCCCTTTTTGACCGTGAAGAAATCAAGGCTGCAAGAGGTTAAGCACTTTGCTAACATTCATAATAGCTGTAAAGCTAGGATGAGTTCAGGACATTCTAATTCAAGAGTGCTGTCTCCCAAGCTCTAAGAGAAACTGCTGTTTTGCTCAGGATTCTCTAGAGAAACAGAACCAGTATGAGACACACACACACACACACACACACACACACACACACACACAGAGAGAGAGAGAGAGAAAGAAGAAAGAGAAATAGTTATTATTGGAACTATAACAGTTGGCTCACGTGATTACAGAGGCTGAGAAGTCTCATGATCTGACATCTTTAAACTGGAGAACCAGGAAAGCTAGTGGGGTAATTTAGTCCTAGTTCAAAGGCCCAAGAACCAAGAAGAACAATGTTCCAGGATAGGAGAAGATGGATGCACCCACTCAAACAGAAAGGAAATTTGCTCTTCCTCTGCCTTTCTGTTCTATTTAGACCCTCAAAGGATTGGATGCTTCCCAACCTCATTGGTGAGGGAGATCTTCTTTACTTGTTTACCAATTAAAATTTTAATCTCTTCCACAAACACCCTCATAGACACACACGGAAATAATGTTTTACCAGCTATCTGGACATTCTTTAGTCCAGTCAAGTTGACATTCAAAAGTGACTATTAATACTCCCTTGCCTTGAGTGACTTGCTCAAATTTTCCTTTTCTTGATCTTCTCTGGCAACTTTCCTTTTTTTCTGTCTGTAATCGATTTATGCTATTTTACAGGACTTGTCATATCTTGTTTTTTGTGCAGCTTTTGCATGTATAGCTAATCTTTTTTACTGTGTTCTTAATTTGATGAAAACTTACACCATTTCCTTTTCAACTTTTATTTCTTGTGGTGTCTTGCACAGTCTTATATAAAGCAGGTATTCAGTAAATGTAGAATTGAACTAAAATGAATTAAATTGATTGCATTGATCCAGTGTTCACAGTTATTTAAAAACAGAACCTAGAGTTAAACTCATTCTCCTAAAGCACACTGTCCTTAAAACCTCATACTGTGCAAAGAAAACAGATGTGGATTTTGATTTTACCTCTGCCACTTAGCAGGACTGTGTCTTTGGGTAAGCCACTTTACCTTTCCTGATACATAAAATGGGAAAATAATACCTATACTGCAGGCATGCAGCGGGAATTAAAATAGAAAGCATATGTAAAGCATTTAGCATATGCTTGACCCCTCCTGGCAAACAATAAATGGTAGTTGCATTCAGTCTCACCTTTGTATTACATAACAATATAAGAAATAGAAACCACAGCCTTGTTTCCAGTGATTTTCTTTTTTTTTTTTTTGGAAACATTGAAATGAGAATGAGAACTCTGAATGAACAAACAGAATTGCTTGTAACTAGAGTGACTGTCAAGTCTTCTGTGAAGCATCAGCAACCTTAGCTCTCCAGGTATATTGGAAAAATAGTTGAAGCAGTTATAAATTACAACTAAGACTGAAAATCCCCACTTTAGTTTCATTCCAATTAAACTTTAAGTAGTTGGTTGACAGATAATGTTTGGGAAAATTAAATAAATAAGTAATAATTTTTAAAAAAGCTTCATCCAGAGCAGAACATTAGCATGAGTCCAAGAGCATTGGGATTCAGATATGTGAGGCTGCCTGTGAAGTGGCCATCTTAGGAAGGGTGACCCAGAGCAACCCTAACCATGAAAGACAAAGTGGCAACTAAAACAGGAGATAATATTCAGAGAAGTACATTCACAGAAGAGCCATCCCACTCTGTGTCTTACCCTGGCACTTAGGGCACTTTGGTCTTCTCTGTGAAGTAGGTACTCTGGCCTTCTGCCCCCTAAATTTTATGAGAAAGGAAATAGAGCTTCATTTTGTTGGTATAGATCATCTAATCTCTGCTAATAGGATATCCATAAGATGGTTTCAGGTAGGGACTATAAGTTTACATTTTAAACACATGAAGAGTGCACTATGAAGCAGAATAAGGCATCAGATGTAACTTAGAAATCTACTAAAGATATATTTATTCAACAGATATTTGTTGTATTCAAGTATCAGAGGAACAGATTCTGACTTATCAGAGGAACAGAGGTCATAGCTATTGAATATATGCCATGTATCAAGAATAATGCTATAAATTTAGATATAGTATTAAAAAAAGATATGCCATATTCTCAAATATCTCTTGGTATGTAGGAAACAAAGATAAATGAACAATTACAAATCATTGTGAGAAGTCCTCTGCTACAGCAAATTACTGAAATACCATTTTTTTTTACATTATCTTAGATACTATAGTAAAGTTTCTGTTTTAATTCATTTAATTTTTCCCAAAACTTTATTGGGTAGGTACTATGTTTCCCCTAGTTTAAGATAAGAACTTCAAATAGAGAAGGGAATCAGATTTTGTATAAGCAACAAGATGTCAGAGGTGAAGTTTGAGCCCGGCTTCAAAGTCGGTACTTTTGAATTCCATATATACCATACCCTTAAGATGCTGTTGGAAATTGCGTTGCCAGAGAAAATACAGCATATCAAACTAAATTAAATGCAGATAAACAGTGGATACTTTTTAGCTTATGTATGTTCCGTGCAATAGGTGGTATATGTTTATATTTTTAAATATTTGATGTTTTGCTGAAACTTGAATTTAATTGTATAGTCTCTAGTTTTATTGGCTGAATCTGGCAACCTTACTTGAATTAAAAAGAAGTCTGGCCATGGCATGGGAGAGACCAAATATAGAGATAAAATGTTTAAGCCACTTTATTTGATTTGAGAGTCATTTTTTTTCCTGGTTTTATTCCTTGGTTGCATTTTACATTTATGCGGTAAAGATCATGTTGCACCACGTTTTGTTGTCTGCCTGATTTCATTATTATATCAAAAGTTACTCTTATGCCAGGAAAAGTGTGTAAATAAGAAAGATAATAGAATGAAGATAATAGAGCATGTCTCATTGGCTACTCTAAATTAAATGATGTCATGTAACTAAAGTCTGGCTGTAGTGTCTGGCATCTGGCAAGTCCCCAGTAAAAGATGATATTGGATATAGCAGAGTTGTTATGTTGGTCATGAATATTAATGTTTTCGCTACTGCTACTACTTCTATAGTTATTACTGAAATAGTAAAGTGATAGTATTGATTCTCACAATAAAATCCTGATATAGCCAGGGCTGAGAAAATGATGATCATTTTCATGATGAAAAACTTATCAGAGGAACAGAGGTCATAGCTGTGACTCAGGTCTTCTTCATCCTAATTCAGCTCTTGGTCTACTTATTAGCATAGACCTAGCATATATGGATATAACAGTTAATTTTATGTGTCAACTTCACTGGGCTATCTCTGGGCTATATCTGGATGCCAGATATCTGGTTAAACATTATTTCTGGGTGTGTCTGTGAAGGTTTCTGGAAGAGGTTAGCATTTCAACTGATAGACTGAGTAAAGTCAGTGGCCCTCCCTAATGTGGGTGGGAGTTATCCAACCCCTTGAGTGCCTGCATAGAACAGAATTGTGGAAGGTTGAATTAACTCTCTTGAGTGCTTGAGCTGTGACATCAGTCTGAAGCTATCTATAGTGGTCCTGTTCTCAGGCCCTCAGACAAACTGAAAAAACTGAAATCTATACCACTAGCTCTCTAACTCATAGGGATTTTTTTTTTTTTTTTTCGGAGATGGAGTCTCGCTGTGTTGCCCAGGCTGGAGTGCAGTGGCACAATCTCAGTTCACTGAAAGCTCTGTCTCCCAGGTTCAGGCCATTCTCCTGCCTCAGCCTCCCAAGTAGCTGGGACTACAGGCACCTGCCACCAGGTCCGGCTAATTTTTTTTTGTATTTTTTAGTAGAGATGGGATTTCACCATGTTGGCCAGTATGATCTCAATCTCCTGACCTCGTGATCCTCCCACCTCAGCCTCCCAAAGTGCTGGGATTACAGGTGTGAGCCACCGTGCCCAGCCAACTCTTAGGGCTTTTAATTACACTGCTAGCTTTTCTGCTTCTCCAGCCTACAGACTGTAGAACTTCTCAGCCTCCATAATGTCGTAAGCCTGCATCTTACATTAAATCTGTCTGTCTATCTATCTATCTATCTATCTATCTATCTATCTATCTATGTACCTACTTACCTGCCTATCAACAAGTAAAAGGTCAAACAAATGAACAAAACCCAAACTATCTATACATAAATTACACAGGATTTAATATGAATTACTCCTATACTGACAGATTGTTTACTAGTAAAAAACTGGTCAAAGTATAATAAGCCTATTAAATTCAGTTGGTCCTGAAATAATCCATTGTCTCACAAAAATTCGAAGAGAATGGGAGATAGATATTAAAGTAATTCTGGGAAACATTTTATTAAAATTAGAATGTTTAAGTGAAAATTCACTCATTCAGAGAATATATTTGAACATCTGTCTGTATTAAAAAATTCATTACAAATGGGACCTGTACACAGAACCATCAGTTTGGTTTGTTATCCCTGAGGAGTTTATAGTTGGAAGAACGGAGAAACACGTAAAAGAGAGAATCATGTCACCTGAATGACCTCAAACACTGCAGCTTTCCAAGTACTCTTTCCTTAAGTATCACTATAGTAGTCCCAGCACTCTTAGGTAGTCTAGTTCACCCTTCACATACTTTCTGAGGATCCTGAGACATTTGCACATTTTCTTTTCTAGAAACTCAAAATCCCAATAATACTAAAATACATGCAGCTCCCTGGCAAAACAAATGGCATGCCTCAGAGCCTTTGCTTATACTGTTTTGTTTGTCTAGAAAGCTCTGCCCACTCCACTACTTGGCTAACTTTGTCAATAAAGTCTTATTCAAGCTATTTCCTTTTCTTAGCCTATTCAGTCATTGCTGTCATGATTGATTTTTAATTATTATTTATCAGATAATATACATTAAAAAGTAGCATGAAACAGGAGGAAGGATATTGATTGGCTGAAGTGTTTACTCATCAGTGTGCCTATCCAGATGATGCTAACTGCTATGTAGGTTCCCTAAGCCTAAGTTTTCTTATCAGTAATTTAAAAAGATATAATAATATATTAATATAATTATTATGAAATCAAATTAGAAAACCAGAAATGCTCTCATAAGGTGTATAGTACAGATTAATTTAATAAACAATAAGTATTATAATTTATTTTATTAATGAAGTCTAGTGAGGAAGCTGATTGAAATTTATAAAATTTTGAATAGGCTGAATTTTATGCAAAATAATTTTGTAACATTCATATAAGGCATAGAAATTCTTCTGAAATTGGCCAACAATCCAATGGTAGCTCTTCCTACAGAATAAACAAAACTCTGTTGTATTGTTCTAGTAATCTATTGCTCTGAAGCAAACCATCTCAAAACTTACTTGCTTTAGACGATACCTGTCATTTATCTGCTCACAAATAGAGTTTGGCTGAGACAGGCCTTCTTGGATCCACCAGACATCCAGGGAGGCATACAACAGGGACTTGCAGGAATCACTTTCAATGTGGCTCAGCCACATGGCCAGCAGTGTAGACCACGACCAGCTGTTTCTCTCCACATGAGTTTCTTCAAGGACTTATTGGGCTTCTTCATAACTTGCCAGCTGGATTTTGTGAGTAAGCCTCTTAAGAGACAAAAAATGGAGGCTGCCAGTTTAATAAAGCCTGTGCCAGAAACTGGTACAGCATCACTTCCTCCACACTCTTTCAGTCAAGCACTCACAGGTCCCAGGTTCAAGGAGAAAAACATAAACCCTACCTTTTGATAGAAAAAATTTTCACTTGAAAATTTTGGGAGTATTTTTTAAAAGTACTGCATCTCCCAAACCTCCTGGCAGTCAATGCCAGAGCCAGGATTTAACTGCAGGCTTATTTGATGCCAAAGCCCATTTTACAAAGACTATAAACAGACCTAAGGAGAAATATAGCAGATTTAAGTAATTTCCCATGGGGAAATGAAGACTCTGAATCCAAAGTCCTTAAATTAGCTACTACATCATGGTTCACCAGATGAAATGGATGGATGCATGGCAGTGCATTTTTACATTGTGATGCTTTCTATCAATAAACTGTTTGTAAACAGAAATAAATTTTGATGTAGACTTGTGGTTTTAGCAATATGGGCTAGACTACTACTATGAGCTAGAGAGGTAGTTCCTTTGTGGTTAGATTGGTCATATGACTGAATTGTAGCTAATAGAATATGATCAGAAGTGACATACAAAACTTATAGGCATGAACATAAAACATTTTCACATGTTCCTCTGTGGGTTTTGCTCCTTTCAACTTGGGAAAGGAGATGATCTCAAGGGCAACCTTGGGAACTATGAACTGAGGATGCCAGAGCTGTCATAGTCGTGAGAAATAATCAAATGGTGAAAATAATAACTGAGGAGTAGCTAAATGATATTCAGGTTAAATCAATTCAGAAGCATCTGTTTCTTTGCAAGCAATGAGTCTTTTGAATATGTACATGTTACTTGGATTTAGACTTCACTGGGGTATACTCTTTCTGCAATTATAGCACATAGCTTCTCAGTTAAATTGGACTTTTCAGTGCTAGGTCATTGATATGATTTGACTATGTCTCCACCCAAATCTCAACTTGAATTATAATAATTCTCACGTGTCAAGAGTGAGGCCAGGTGGAGATAATTGAATCATGGGGGCAGTTTTGCCCATACTGTACTTGTGGTAGTGAAGAAGTCTCACAAGATCTGATGGTTTTATAAATGTGAGTTCCCCTGCACAAGCACTCTTGCCTGCTGCCATGTAAGATGTTCCTTTGCTCTTCCATTATCTTTTGCCATGATTGTAAGGCTTCCCCAGCCACATGGAACTGTGAGTCCATTAAACTTCTTTCCTTTTAAATTACCCAGTCTCAGGTATGTCTCTATTAGCAGCATGAATACAGCCTAATACAGTTCATGTATGGATGGAGGATAATAAACAGTTATCTATGGTTGGTCTCTTAAAGATATTAGGCTAGTGTGTGAGGCAACTTATAAAAAGAATAATTTTCAATAAGGTTTGTAAAACTGGACAAAGAAGAAAACTGGGATCTGGTAATACCTGGTGGATTTGAGAGTTTGGTTTGACTCTGAGCTTCCTAGCAGCTAAAGAGAGAGAGAGAAAAAGTATATATATCTTTTATTAGAAAAAATTCATTTAAAGAATAAGTAACTACTTTGAATCTATCACTTCAAACAACTTCTCTTTTTTGTCCACAAAACTAATAATATCAAAATATTAGTAATGTAGAAATGATTCAACTTTATGATTTATTCAATATAAATGCTGTAGAATTTGTTTAAAAATTATTAAGTATTCTGATCAACTTTGGATATTTCATACAAAGTACACATTCTGAAATGAGGTAAGGGGAAATATTTGCTATAATTTTGTGTTAAAAAGAATGCTATTTTGAAGGCTTTTAGGATAACCCCCAACCCCGTAGTGGGTATTTTTTTGGTACAACTAACAATAAATAGTAATATTATTGAGGTATATATTAAGTACCTATTATAAGCCAAAAAAAAAAAAATGTGAATTTGTTAAGCATTGCCTTCCTTACTAGGTAGGCATTATTCCCCTTATGCAGAGGAAATGGAGGTACAGAGAGTTTAAGGGGATCGCTCAGTGTGTTGTCGTAAGCTTTAAAGGATAAGCTGTGGAGTAAGCTAGATCTTCCTGTGGAACCCACAGGTACTTTTATTTTGTGTGTACACAACACCCCTTTTCTACCACAGAGCATAGAGTACATGACAGCATAGAAGTCATAAGAAGAAGAATGAAAGAGAGGAAACAGGACAAGAAGTGACTTAAGGTGGAGAGGAAGAACAAGTAATGTATTTGCAAGGGAAGCCAGAGCCTCCTTCTTATCCCACCCTCTTAGAGGGCTGTGTTTTCCACCAACTCATCAGTCCAGAACTCATCACTCCTTCTTTTCTGTGATTATTTCCAGGGTCTTACCTTAGGGGTACTTCTCAGAAAGAACAGCTAGGTGGAATCAGCTGCTGGCTCTGTGACTGTGTCCTAACTAGCCATGAGAGTCATTTGAACACTGTGTCCCCTTCAATGACATGAGTATCCAATAAGGCAGCATTGCAGCCTTCCTCACACCATCTTCTCTGTAAACTCATGTGTTAACTGTCTGCATCGACTGTTTAACTCTTGACTTCTGCTATCTTGTATTACTATTGCACCGGGTAAATACTTCTCCCTCTCTCCTCCCTTTCTCTTAGGGAGAGAATCATGGCATATTACCTATATTGTTATGTATTGTTATGTATTCCTATGCATTCCTGAGGCTTCTAGTATATATACTCCATGTAGTAAATGCTCACTGGGTGGAACTGTGTAAAACGCTACATAAGCAAGACAGGATTTGAAGATCTTAAGGTTTCCCATTTCACTATCCTCTCAGCATCAAAACTTGAGGATTCACATGGTGTTTTAGAATGTACAAATGATTTCACTTTAATAATTTGATGCGATCCTCACAACAATCCTGCCAGGCAAGTCATAGTGATTATATCTACATTATACAAAGAGGAAACTAAATCTTAGTGTGGTTAATTAACTTGGCCAAGGTCCCATAGCTGGCTTATGAAACATTTCTTGCATGAATGAAGGAAAGAAAGAATGAGGCACAATTAGGACTTGAGATCAATTCCCTGTGACTTCATATTCAGTGCTCTTTCCAATATGCTGTTTTGTCACTTTGACATCTTGGTTAAACTAATTTCATCAAAGAATTTATAGCTTAAAATAATTTGAAATGACACAACTCAGTGGTGGTAGGAGGGACAAGGAAAAGAAGAAAGCACATTTTTATTTCAGTAAAAGATATTATCTTTCAGGGAGCACAGATGGGGCAAGCTGGTATGAGGCATATGTTTGGCAACTGGAATGTACATGTTGTCACACCCTAAAAGTAACACAGCATTGTCACTGCCTCATCCACTTATTAGGTCAGCCTTTGAAGAACAAATTTTCAATTTTCCTTATTTTCCCCTCATTAAAGTCCTTGAAAATACAAGGTGAAAAGTGCTCATAAACCATTTCTGATCTTTCTCCCTCTCTCAGTTCTATGAATAGAATTGTCTTTTTCCTAAGCTTTAATCAGCGTCTCACTGAGTAAGTAGAGATAATCAAACCGATTTTTAATACTTTAACCCATTATACTTAATTGGGCTCTCAAGTTACAGGAATAAATAGAAACGGATGAACCTTTAAATCCCTCAGCACCAAACGCTGTTTACCTGACTCACTTCAATGAATCAATCTCCCCATGTAACTCTCCCCCTCCCTGCAGCCCCCTTTAAAAAAGTAAGACCGCAATTAAATGTATGGTGGTGGATCATTTCTTGCTGGCAATAATTATATGGGAGAATTTGAATCTCATCAGCAGGTCTAATTTGAAGTAATAAACCTTCTTGCTAATCTTATACCTAAAGTCAACGATCCTGCTCTAATGATGATAACGCAGCAGCCTAAAATAACAGACCGAATGAACGAATGATAACCATCACTCTAACTTACTTCTGTGGGTGGGTATAAAACACACTTATGAGGGAGACTAACTCTAAACGTTAGAAAAATAATTTGTTTACTGTGTTGAGTGTTAGAAAATGTCACTCAAAGCCCCAGACCAACCTTGGAGAGGTGGAATCTGGGCTGTGGTAAGTGAAGAAGTTCATCTGGCTGAGACTGATGGTATTCCAGGCAGAAGAGATGGCAGAGGCCAAGTCAGCAAGGTGAAGGCCACACAGGAATGGTAATGAGTCTTACAGGACTCAGCTATCTGAAAGGAAAATGAACTGAGGTGAAGGCAAGCCTTCTCATTTTCTCCACTTTTAGAAGGTTGCCTGAGGTGTTTCAAAGATTTGGCTGCAGGGCTGAAATGCCTTGGGTGGTATTTTTTTTTTTTCTTTCTTAGTAATAAGAACAATTAAATGTGGCCCAACTGCAGAATGATATTAATAGATCTGTGCTTTATACAGAGCTGCTTTGGCTATAGAGTATAGCATAGAGAAGATAAAAATTGGAGTGGGGAGGAAACCGTTGCAATTATCTGAGAGAGGTGAGAGGCTATGCGGAAGAGTCCCTACTATGCCGTAAAGTTAAAATTTTCAAAATTGAGTCAATAGACTGCGGGAATGGAAGAATTTTTGGAACCAGAAAATGATTATAATTTCAAAGAGGAAGGTAATAGTCTTTCTTATGTACCTAAGAGGAGAACCACGTTGAAAAAGGGGGCAGTAAGAGGATTTGTCTTTACTACAGTGATGTAGAAGAATGTTCCCACTCTCATGCAGAGATGTCAGAGGACGCTGGGCAGGTGGTGTTAGTCATTATGAAGAAAACAGGGCTAGTTGTCAGTGGCTACTGAGAGACTAGAACAAAGCTGTGAAACCAAGTCTATGTAGAATTATGGAGAAAAAAGTATGTTTCTTTGAGAAATGTCTAAATGTAAGGGACCGACAGAAGAAGAGGCAGGGAACAACAAGCTTTCATTTTCTTAAGAGTTAGGGAAGAGACCAAAGACTGACGTGCCATGAAAATCACGGAAAGAAAAAGAACTTCTTGCCAAGAGTTCTGGTAAGAGAACTCTTACCAGAAGAATAGATTTGGCAATTAGAAGACCACTTATCATAAAATTTTTAAAAATAAATCATTATAAAGGGAATTTTAGAAGTAAGGGCCTGTATGTTAAGATTTGAATCATGTCCTTTAGATAGTTGGTGGTGAGCTTAGATCATTTTTACCAGGTGTTCGACAGTGACATGGAAGCGATAGGCCAGTGCAGGTGAGGCATGCAGGAGGTGCGGGAGGTGCAGGATTGCAGGGCAGATTTGGTTGCTATTTTGATTGCTTCCTTTGTTTGGCTCTTTAATAGGATATTGAAATTTGTATATAGGAGAAAGAGAATTAATTTTTTTTAAAAAAGGAATTGGAAGCAACATATGTTACACATTAAAGATGTTTTATCAGTTAGGCATTTGTACTGACTCACATAAACAACCCAATTTAATCCTGACAGTATCAAGAGGAGTGTAGCACACACGTTACAGCTGAAAATGATATGCTGTGGTGTCAAGCACTTTCCCAAGGAGATACAGCTGATAGTCACCAGAGCCATAATGATATTAGGTCAGCAATCAATTTTTCCTCTTATTTATTTAATCCACAAATTTTCAATGAGTACCAATTGTGAGCCACATGCTGTCCTGGCCCTACAAGTACAGTGGGTAACGAGGTAGAAATCATCTTTTTACTCCTAATAAGTTAGTCTTAGGGGACCGCCAGAGGGTAAATGCCGTAGCTACCTCTTTATTATTCTGAGGTAAATAATTCACACAAGACAGGTTGAAACTGAAGGTATGTGATTAAAACGTGGCGTGGGAAGAGGATGTTTTCAAAGAACTATCTTTCTAAAAGAACCATTGTTACAGCTGTGACTCTGTGGCCTCAGAACTTGAAACACGGGCCATCCTTCTCCACCTTCAGATTCAGTTTTAGTTCTCTGAACCCTTCTCTCCTTCTCCTCCCTCCGTCTGCACTTGCATACCTCTCTGCTTTGTGCCTTTGCAGGTGCTGTTCCCTTTGTCCAGGATGCCCTTTCCCTATGTATTAATCTGGAAAACTCCACTTATCCCATTTGCTTCAGCTCTCACCTCCTCCGAGACCTTCCCTGACATCACTAGGCAAATACAAATGAACCCTCTGACCATGCCCTTTGTGCAGAACTCAGGTTTAAAAAAATCACTCCATGCCCTCAACTAGAATCTTGAAGTCCAGAACCGTGCATTTCCATCCTTGTATCAGAATGTCTAGCACACAAGAAGCACTGGGAAATATGTGTGGAATAAATAACTGAGCAGGCTATAAAGGAGTATATATTTTTAATATCCATAGAAGTCCAAATCTGTGCTGGGTAGCATTGTGAGAATGTTTTTCCACGTGTCATGACCACATTTGTTTTGCATTTTAGTCCATTACCATAATAATAACTCTCCATTTGCAGCTTAGGAATTTGAAAATAAATTGCCTTCCCTAGGAAATAGAAGGAGAAAATACTATTAAATGGCCATAATTGTTATTGCTTTAATAGTCACCTGTATATTACAAAATCTGAATAGAAAAATCAACTAAAAGAACTGAAATGCTTAGTTCATTACTGAGTATGCTTTCTTGGTGGGATAATAT
The DNA here is from genome assembly GCF_009764315.1 of Trachypithecus francoisi. Lineage (NCBI taxonomy): Eukaryota > Metazoa > Chordata > Mammalia > Primates > Cercopithecidae > Trachypithecus > Trachypithecus francoisi. The sequence goes on along the minus strand of NW_022681473.1, from coordinate 70,435,140 downwards.
TTTTACAGAAAATATTTTTCTGTTCCATTAAACTGTATTTAACAAGAACATGAATATACTGAGGTAGGATTAAATATATAGCAGAGCAAATCAAAAGCCAAAAATTATCCCAGCTCTGGAACTAAAAGTACACAAAGAAGGGAGTAATGACATTGGGAACAGGGGCTGGATGTGGCATTGATTGCTCTCTGATACACATCAGTGCAAGAAACAGTCCAGTATGTTTAGAATGTCTTCTTTTCCTCCAAAGGCTTGGCTAATTCCTCTTCTACCTGTTCCTCAAGGCACAACTATTCTGTGAAGCTTTCCTCATATTCTCTCAGACAGTACTTCTATTATTTTGCATCTATCTCATTTTGCTACAATAACTTATAGGTCTATACTTTATATTAGCTGATGAGCTACTCGAAGTCAGGGACATAGTCTTATTCATCCTTATGTTCCCCAGTGCCTGGTATATTGCCTGCTCTATGGAATACGCTCAATAAATATTGAAGTGGCAAAGCCCAACCATGGTTCTAATGATTGGAAGTAACTCAACCATCATAAAGTTTCTGACCTTATTCTGAATTATGTATTTGGCTGGCTATAAGAAAACACTATATAATAAATTTTAAATTCCTTGGAAATGTGGATCATATCATATTCAGCATTAAATTGCTATTATTAATTTTTTAAGAAAAGAAAGGTCCTCCCTGTACTATATACAACTATAACATCTATAAAATATTATTAATACTATAAAAGAACTTTGTCTCCTGATTTTCTGAAACTCCTACCTCTCTATTTCAGTTGGTAAGTGAATTGCATTCTCACATAATGCATATATACGAAGAAAGATATAAATATTCATTTTTCTTCTTTTTTTAGTATTAAGAATTTTGGTTTTGGAAGCACCTACTATGTGCTGAGTATTTTGCATAAATTACTAGTCTTCACAACACTGCAAGGCAAGTATCATTTTGGAGGTTAAGAAATCCTGGCTAAGAGACACTAAATAATTTCAGAATCTGAAGTGTCAAAACACCTCTGAAAGAATTCAGTATTGAATTCAGCTGTGACAATAGCTGTTAATAAAAATACTAACAATTGGTATGGTAGAGATATCAACAAAGTATGATAGAATGCTGCCTATCTCAGGGTCCTAGAGCTAACCTTATATCATGAGGAGGTATGAGGCATTGAGAGAAGGTTAGGCAAGGTAACTAGGGTTGGCATAGCCCACTCAAAGGTCTTGAAGCAAGAGCTATTTACCAACCTACAATATTTAGACCATACGTGTGTGTTCTGCTAAATATCAGTTATGGTTAAGAGAAAAAAAAAAGATGCAAATAACTTTTAAGTAATATAGAGGAAAAGAGATTTCTTTCCTCATCTAGCTTTCGTAGCTGAGGCACCAAGAAAAAAGGCAGATTAACAAGAGGAAAGCAGACACATTTGTTAAATATTAGTAATACGTTTTGGCTGTGTTTTCACCCAAATCTCATCTTGAATTGTAGCTCCCATAATTCCCACATGTTGTGGGGACCCAGTGGGAGATAATTGAATCATGGGGGTAGTTTCCCCCATGCTGTTCTCATGGTAGTGAATAAGTCTCATGAGATCTGATGGTTTTATCAGGGGCTTCCCCTTTTGCTTGGCTCTGATTCTGTCTTGCTTGCTGCCATGTAAGAAGTGCTTTTTGCCTTCTGCCATGATTGTGAGGCCTCCCCATCCGTGTGAAACTGTGAGTCCATTAAACCTCTTTTTTCTTTATAAATTACCCAGTCTTGAGTATGTCTTTATCAGCAGCATGAAAACAGACTAATACAATTAATTTTACATAAGACAGGAGCCTTCAAAAATGAAGACCTAAAGAAATAAAAAAACTGTGTATTTTTATATTAAGTTTGATGAAGAGTAAATGATCATATAGATGATAATTGGAGGACAAAAGATCATGTAAGAAGCTGGCAGGAAATTGGCAAGGCCTATTCAGATTTCTCTTGGGGTCTTCAAGTCTTTGACGATAACAATGTTATTTTCCTCCACATATAGGAAGGAAATCTATGGCATGAAGCTTGTCTTCAGAGAAAATTCAGAAAATTCTTTCAGGACCTGCCTCTGAGGAGAAAATGAGAGCAATTTTCTTGCTTCTGCTGTTTCCTCAAATGCCAAGGTGCCAAATTTTGGTATAGTGTGTCCTTAACTCCATCAGTAATTAGGCTACCCCCAACTTCTGAGTGGTAGTCATTTGAAAGCAGTCAACATCTAGATTTGCACATGCCTTTCAACAACTTGTATTCTCTAAGCTATCTTGGGGAAAAACCAAACAAAACAACAAAAACATATTGTACTCAAAAAAGAACTCTTCAAATCAAAGGCTTAGAGAATAGTAAGAATCTGATAATTCAAAAATCCTGAGGACAACTATGGCAACATTCGACCTGACTTGATATAAGAGATTGGTACTGTTTTTTGTTTTTTGTCTTTTAAGAAAAAGAAGAGAAGGTAATAAAGAATAAAAAATCGCTTCACATATTCAAACTTGTACACCTACACTGTTGTGCAAAATTTATTATCCCTATAGAACTCATAAATTTTAAGCTACTCACCATAAGAGAAAAAATAGCTTAATCATGAGACAGTTGTTTGTCTTACATGTTTTTCATGGAATCAGGCAAATCTTTTTACTGGCACCTTTTCCGTAGTCTACTCCAAGATCTCTGGTCGGAAGTTAGAATCCTTATGATACAGTTCATAGCTTTTTCATTAATAAACAGTATAATTGTCAGATGAACACTACCAATTTTAGCCTCAGTATTTTTCTTATCGATAATTCAAAGGAATGAATTAGACAATCTTGCATATTCTTTTTCTGGTAGAACATTTTTATTCTTTTGGATTTTTAAATTTTCCTCCTTTCATTCCAGGAAGTTACATCTTCATTATTTGTGTTAGATACTCTTCTTAGTGCTACGAACTGAGAAACACTACAGTGATGTAGACAGAGTCTCAGGCTGAGAGTCACATGACCTAGGGTTGAGTTCAAATTTTACAGAACAACGAATGTGTAGATTGGAAAACTGTATTTCTAAATCAGCAATGTAGAAGAGCATATGCAATAGTCATGCCTATATGTAGGAAATTTTAATAACATTCTTTATCATTGGCTAATAAGAGAAGGTATACTCTAATAGCATAACTTCATCGTTTATTCATTGCATGTGCATTCAGAGCATGCTATCTAATGGGGGAGGGAAAATAAACCTAAGGTTGCAGTCCAGTGTGATAATTCCCAGAAACATTTTATGCACATAGTCTTCTGGGATTATACGGGGATGTCTAAGGCCTTTATAAACCAGGTATCAGAAGACAATGAGTTTGACAAGTTCCAACTGGAATGTTGTACAGAGCTTAGAAGATAAATAAAAGTTTGCTGGATAGGTAAGGAAGGAAGTGGCATTCTGGGAGAATACCTGCAAAAAATTGGAAGTATGAGACAACTCTAAGTTCAGGAGACATAAAACATTTTGATTATTTTGGATGGAAGAATCATGGGATGGTATAGCAGTATAACCGGAGATAAAGTTATATTACAAAGAAAATTCTAAGCCCTTTATATAGCCAAAGGTATTGGATTCTATCTTAATGATTATAAGATATTGAAAGATTTTAAGCAGAAAAGTAACCTGATCTGGTGTTTCAAAACAAAAACTACAAAAGAAGGAAGCTGATTATGTCTATGTCTGAAAAGTCTCCCCCTACCCGCCCCATTATTAGATAAAAGGAATGTTTTATAATTCTGTATTCAAAATTTAAAAAATTTTTTGAATGTTTTGCATACACGTGAACATATTTTAATATATTCATATTTAGAATAAGAAGAGTTATAGAAATCTCCCATGCAGAAGAATTCTGCCTAATTTATGTAGATACTCTGCCCTCATAGAGGTGGTATAGAACTCCACATTTCTTAAATGTAGGCTACACATAGTAACTTCTTTTCGAAGAGTACAGTATGGAAAGGAGGGGAAGGAGGGAGCCACTTTACAGTGAAGAAATCTGACAAATGCTACCTCAGCCAGGTAGTCTAGGTGATCATTAACAATGATAAGTCATTCAATAAACATATACCTTTGATATGATGTAATGAGAATGGTACTTTATCTCTGTGCTCTTCCTCTCCCAAAGCCATAACCCCATATCTAACTATGAAAAACAGCAAAAAATCCAAATTAGAGGACATTTGATGAAGTATCTGACAATCCTCCTTAAAACTGCTAAGGTCATCAAAAACAGATAAAGTCTGAGAAGTTGGCACAGCCAGCGGGAGCCTAAGGAGACATGACAACTAGTTATAATGTTACATTCTGGATGGAATCTTGGAACAGAAAAAGATCATTAGGTAAAATGAAGACAATATTAATAAAACATAGACTTTAGTTAATATTAAAATATAGATGTTAGTTCATTGGTTCTAACAAATGTACCATACTATTTTAAGATTTTAATAGTAGAGGAAACTGAGTCTGGGGTATATGTGAACTCTGTACTATCTTTGCAACTTCTGTAAGTCTAAGGCTATTCTAAACTTTTGTTTTGAAAAAGAGAGTTGCACTTGGACTTGCTTCACCAAAACTCTAAATGCCATTTAGTGATCCATTAATGGTTGAAAGGATAGAAATTATTATCAAGAAAAACAAAATTAGCATTATGAAGTATGGCTGTAGAATATGGTATTGGAATGTGTCTTGTTTCCTGAAATAAATTTTTAAAATTTTGGATGCTCAGGGCTTTTCTCAGAGCATATACTTTGTGTGAAATGGGCACTAGACCAGGAGTCCCAGATCTTACACTGTGTGGCCTTGAGAAAGCTTAGTTTATGGTTTATCTGTACTATAGGGATAAGAAATTCTCTGTCCGTCTGAAAGTGATCTCATATCAAAAAGTAGACCTTAGAAACACTATGCCTATTTACAGAGAGCGTTTGAGGCAAATAATTTGAAAACCTATGTAAGGAGTTTACAAATTGTAAAATGACAGAGATATAAGAGGAGACCTTCTAGATTTCAACGTCTGTCTCATAGACACCTTTACCAGTAGTTTGAATATCCAACCCATAATTACCTTTCCAAATTGAATTCTGTATAGACTGTCAAAATATGTCTCTCATTTTCCTCATGCCAACTGCATACTTCAGAATTTATTAAACTGTCATAGAAAATAGTATTACATTTAACTTAATTTCAAGGAGATCTTCTAGTCTGCTTAAAATTAGGCCCCTCTCCCTCTAAGGTATTCCTACCTAATAGGTGCACCTTGGGCCTCACGTGTGCTCAGCAGCAGTTGCTCAGGTTTGCTGTCCTTGCTCTCTGCTTCTTAATGACCCTTCTTTATGAAAATGAAACTCCAGTGTACACAGAAGGGTTTCTTCTTCACTTATTCCAATGAAAGGATGCAAACCACCCCAAAGAACCAATGGTCAAGTTATAATATTAATAATTATTTTATTGAAAGTCTGACCATAACAGAAAAGAAGTGTGATACAGGGAATAAGTTACAGCTCAGACCCAAGCCAGGACACAGCTTGACCTGCCTTCCCCACTCAGATTTTCTGCCTCACCCCTGACCTGCTTCCATTGACTGGGCCTAGTTTACCAGCTTTTTCTGAAAATGCCTTAGAAATCTCCTAGCTCAGAGTGAAAGTCAAACTAACTCCTGGCTCCAGAAGGAAAAGGTGACTTTTCTTCATTTTAATCTGGAGCCTTCTTTATCAGCTTGTTAGGGCCATCATAATATAATACCACAGACTAGGTGGCCAAAACAACAGAAATGTATTTTCTCTCAGTTCTGGAGGCTAGAAGTCTGAGATCAATGGATTGGTTTCTTTTGAGGCCTCTCTTCTTGGTTTCCAGATGACTTCCTCGCTGTGTCCCCACTGGTCATCCCCCATTCTGTTTTCTGTGTCCTAATGGCCTCATCTTAAGGGACACCAGTTATATTGGATTAGTGCCCATCTTAATGATGTAATTTTACTTTAATTACCTCTTAAAGGCTCCATCTTCGTATACAGTCACATATATGTGGGGACATAATTCAGTATGTAACACCTTTCTTCTGAGTGTTCATTTTCTGTGACAGGATAGTTTTTACTAGGATGTCTGATAGTATTAATAGGAATAGCTATTCCCTTCAGAGTTGACCTTATTTTCATGTATATGAGTATGCTATAGCCCTGTAGTTTCAATTTAAAAAAATAGCCACATGATAGTCAGAAATAAGTATGTTATCCAAAACTTCCAGTCTTAACTGATAACACATTTTGCTACGAATTGCTTATTTTGGCTACACTACAACACATGAAGGCCTGTTTCTTTCTAGATTCTCAGTTTCAAAATTTTGTAGCATCTCTGGTTCACCTCTTCACCATTGCACTTATCATGTAATATTGTAAGTATCTGTTTACTTGCATGTTTTCTTAAGTAAACTGTGAACTCCTTTAGTGAGACTATATTAGGCCTTTTTTGCATTTATGTAAAGAACTACCAGAGATTTGGTAATTTATAAAGAAACGAGGTTTAATTGGCTCACAGTTCTGCAGACTTTATAGGCAACATGGTACCAGCATCTGCTCAGCTTCAAGGGAAGTCTTGGGAAGCTTACAATCATGCAAAAGGCAAAAGGGGAGCAGGCACATCACATAGTGAAAGCAACAGCGAGAGAGAGAGAAAGAGAGAGAGAGAGAGAGAAGTGGCGAGGGAAGGTGCCACACACTTAAACAACCAGATCTCAGAAGAACTTCCTCACTATCACAAGGACGGCACCACCAAGGACATGGTGCTAAACTATTCATGAGAAATCTACCCTCATGATGCAGTCACCTCCCACCAGGCCCCACCTCCAATACTGGAGATTACATTTCAACATGAGATTTGGGAGGGGACAAATATCCAAACTGTATCAGGGACTGTGCTTTATAGATTGCGGAGCACTTAATGCAGTATGCAACACACAATCGGTGCATAGTAGTGCTTAGTAGGGTCATAACACTGCATTCACTTAATACTTCATTCAATAAGCACATATTGAACACCAACTCCTTGCTATGCAGCATAATAATGGAGGAGAAAAAGCAACTCATCGTTTACCTGCCCTTATCTCGCATAATACTCAGTCTAACCACCCCAAGACAAGTTAATGGGTACTGTCTCCTTCTTTTGTATCTGTGTTTCCTCATGGCATTAGAATTGTCATAGGTATTCAAAATTCAGTTTGAGTGGCATAAAGGACAGAGCTATCAAATTAGAACAAGGAGATTAATGATCTGTTCTAGCTGGACCACAAATCTCTAAATTCTAGTCTCCACCTCCGCAGATTTAGGAGCTGGCCATCTTTTTTTGTGGCTTCCAGCTTGGACATTCCATGTTATATAGAAAAAGTTGACATTATTGTGAGATGAAGTTCTTGAGCAATTTCATCTGTATCACCTGACTGAGGGTCTGAATGCTAAACACTAACCTATAGAAGGATTCTTACAATAGAATCCCTACCCCAGCAGGAGCCCACAGGTTTTGTTATTCTTTTAATTGAAGGTATTTCACAATTTTCATGCAGTCATTTGTTTCACGCCTGAGTGATTTAGAATAACTCTTTTCTGTGTTCCCAAAATAGGAGCAAAAAGAGAAACAAACAAAAAATCCTCCTCTACTTGTCCTATTGAACAACCTGCTCCTATTATATACCAGAAAGAATCAAAGACTGTATTATTTAAGTTTCAGACCTAAATTTTATTATTGCAGTTTTGCATAAGATGTCTATAACTTTTAGGGTACAGCAATCTAACCCAGACTCCAAGATCTTTCCTATCAGGTCTTCTGAGGCTGGCCTCTATACCCTCTTTCATATCACCAGGCCCAGGTGGTTTGAGATACTAGAAGGTTCTGGTCTGAGTTGGAAGAACATCTGCCTTGTATTACCCTGGCTTCAAAAGATGTCCGAGGGGTCAGATGTCAGAGAAAGAGCATGAGTTATGAGGCTTGTGTGACAAACCTATAACTCTAAGAACAGATAGTGAACTCATGATAATCATGTTCTGAAAGTATGAGACAAGATTTGTGGGAGATAAAAATATGACCAGCTTATAAAGTCTTAAAATAATTAGGACACTGATATTTTTTATCCTACCCCCAACTCATCCCCCATAGAGCAGGTCCATCCATAAAAGTCTGTGATCCATATTATAAATCACTTGTTTTTTATATATAACCCAATGCTTTTTTTAAAAAAAATGTTTTGCTTTTCGGTTTGTAAATAATTTTAAACTTACAGAAAAGGTGTAAAAAAAAAACAAAAACAAGGTAACACAAAAAGCACTCAATACCCTTTACCCAGGCTAAGCTATTGTCAACATGTTACTATATTTGATTTATAACTTCTGTATACTTTCTGGACCCTTATAGATAAATTATACAATTTATGGACCTTTAAACCTACTGATATCAATATAGTTTTCAAAGAATAAGAAGATTCTCTTAAGTAATGACAATACCATTATTAACTTCTATAAAATTAATAATGATGACAATATTCTTATTTAATTTTACTTTCTATATTCCCCTTTTTTCAAATGGTCCAAGTTCAGCTTTGATAGTGTTTTTTCCCCCATCAATACAATTTTCAGTCTTGAGTTGGATATTACATTTAGCTATCATGCCTCCTTACCTCTCTTTCAATACCTTTCTTTTAATAGAGGGGAGGATACTCTCCTCTATTAAATAGAATGATCCCTATTTATTATTTATCTAATGTTTTCTCATGATTAGATTCAGTTTATGTGATGTTTCATCCTTCTCAGGGTATCATATCTAGAGGCATATAATGTCTAAATTCTCCTTAGTCATATTAATTTTGATTATCTATTCAAGGTATTTTCCAGTTTCCCCCATTGTATGATTGCTAGTTTCTTCCTTTGCAACTAATAAATAGCTGGTGAGGACATTCTTTAGGATTATAAAAATACCCTGATTATTATGAGAATTTTCACATAGATTTAGCATCCTTTGATGATTCTTGCTTGATACAGTTTTTTTTTTTTTTCTCCCAATGATGGGTGTAAAATGGTGATTTTGAAATGCTAGCACTTTATCCATATACATTAGTTGGCACTCAGCTTTCTACTGTAAGCAAAAGTCTTCCCTTTTTTTATATATCTATCTTCTATTTTATTTTTGTATCTATCCAGTTAAATGTATTTGAACTTAAGTGCCCTCTTCCTCTAGTCCACATTGTATTATTCTTATATCAAAATGCTGACTTATTTTTGAAAAAGGAAAAAGCTTTTCTTTAAAAAAAAGAGCTAGTCAATTTGTAATCTAATTTATACATTAATTTGATAATTAGCTCATTATTATGGTAATTAATGTGCAGTTGATTCCTTGAAGTGACTTTGTGCTATAGATTGTGCTTTCAAGCAGCTCACATTCTAGGGAAATATATAAGTATTCTAGAAAACAATTTACCATCACCTTGTATTTTTACTAAAGATCAATTAAAATATATGGCTTTTAGACTATTGTGTCTGACTTAATAGGAAAATATTGATATTTCTATATGAGTTGAAGATCTTATCCATAATTTTCATAAATAAATAGAAACATGGCAGTCAAACTCATCCTTCTCCAAAAAGATGAGGGAAAAACTGCTCACTGATGTCTTTCTGTATCTTTCTTAAACCGTACAGTCATGTACTGTATAACAATGTTGGCTGGGCGCGGTGGCTCAAGCCTGTAATCCCAGCACTTTGGGAGGCCGAGACGGGTGGATCACAAGGTCAGGAGATCAAGACCATCCTGGCTAACACGGTGAAACCCCATCTCTACTAAAAAAATACAAAAAACTAGCCGGGCGATGTGGCGGGCGCCTGTAATCCCAGTTACTCGGGAGGCTGAGGCAGGAGAATGGCATAAACCCAGGAGGGGGAGCTTGCAGTGAGCTGAGATCCAGCCACTGCACTCCAGCCTGGGCGACAGAGCGAGACTCCGTCTCAAAAAAAAAAAAACAAACAAACAATGTTTTGGTCAACTATGAGCCACATGTATGATAGTAGTACCATAAGATGATAACACTGTATTTTACTGTACCTTTTCTATGTTTAGATGCACAAATACTTACCACTGTGTTACAGTTGCCTACAGTATTCATTACAGTAGCATGCTGCACATGTTTATAACCTAGAAGCAATAGACCAGACCATATAACCTGTGTGTGTAGTAGGCTACACTATCGAAGTTTATGTACATACACTCTATGAGGTTTGCAACCATGATGAAATTGCCTAATGACACCTTGCTTAGACTACATTCCATCATTGTACAACACATGACTGTATTCAAAAAGAAGAAAGCTCCTAAATAAAATACATGGATGATAAAGCAGCTGTGTGTTAGTAGGATTTATCTTGATAATTTACATGATAGAAATTCTCTTTATGAAAGGTGTAAATGAGCTAAGAATTGGACACATACATTTTATGACACTATTTCTAAAAAGTTGAAACTGGGAGTCTCTGCATTTTTACAGCTGTGATCTTGACTAGTGCTGCCTTCCCATCTTCTGGTTATCAAATGGCTTAGAACATTGGTGTAATAGCGTAGAGTTTGGGAAGCTGGGATCAGAACTAACATAGACTGAGCAATTCTGAAGTGCTAGGCTTGACTATGATTTCTTCTGCAACTATATGAGATAGACATTTGTACCTATTACATAGATGAGGAATCCAGGGTTCAGAGAAAGAAGTGCCTTGGCATAAAACTAGTAATTGACTTTGCCCAGGACAGACTCAGTTCCTGCAAGAACTCTGACTTTTCTTCACCACAGAGGTGTGTGAGATTTGGTATATAAATCCATAGTAACTAGATATTAACTTTTTTGCAACTGTCTTGCCAAGACTCCAGGTGTATCATCAGAGAAGAGCCTATAGATGAAGATTGTCAAGGGGCACCTGCCCCAATTCCAGAGACAAGCCTAATCCAAGGCTTACAAATCAGTGTGCATTGCACATTATGCTTTGAAACTGCTTTCACATTCATCATTTAATTTGATCAGCATTGAATTTTATTAAAAAGAAAATTGTTTTATTAAATAGTTAACTTGATTTGCTTTCATTAAACTAATAGACAAGAGGAGAGCACAGAAGATAATATAAAACTCTACCAGGCTAAGGCCCTAACTGGTTAACTCATTCTGTTGCTTTTGATCTACTTCTTTTTGAGCTCCCCCAAAGCAATCATGTTAAGCTGTGCTGTGTGTGATGCCTTGAGTCTCTCGGCCCCTGTAGCCAACCATGTGCCGCCTGCCACTTGATAATTGGTCCAGTGTCTGCACATGGGGCTTGACAGATCTAGCCTCATAATACAGTAGCACTTAATTTCAATGAAAAAACAAACTGGCAACCAGTTCAGACGTGCAAGGGCTGGTCTCTCTTAGGTAGCAGCTGCTTGGTAGAGCCTGTCAGGAGGTAGATGGTGTTGGCATTTGGCAGTGGAGTCACCTTCTGGAGAAGTGGCTGTGTTTTCTCCGTATGAGTTCATGAAATACTGGCATGTATAAATGGTTTACAGAAACTACTTTATCTTTATGCATATGATATTTGTGATCTAGGAAACATTTTTTACCTTTATTGAAATAGGGAGGAAAATAAAGTAAAAGAATAGAAAAATTAAAAGAGGATGTGAATACTTTCTGTGGTTAGATTGTTATTTTGAATATATTACTTACATACCAAATGCCATGAAATCTGTTTAAAAATGTTCATTTGACAGCCATTTGGTTTTAAGATGGTACATGTTATTAACAACAACAAAAAGCAGCAATGTCACAGCAGAAGTTTGACTAAATGTTCTAAACTGTACTTATTGATAAGTGGGTGCACTGTAGTCCAGGCCTTATGGGACAATACTCTTCAGAGGCTAGATTCAATGCTGAGGATCCGGAAACATGGTCAGTATATCCAGTGATTATTATGTTAATGAATATTTGAGTCACAGAAATCAAGCTTATTTCTTATAAAGTAAATAATGTGGTTAACCAGCTATACCTATATCCACACAGGGCTAGAACTGTAAAGTGACCAGAATTCATACCAGCTAGTCAGAGCAATGACAGCTCCTCCAAATAATGCTTAAGATGCAACACCATTTTTTATTTGATGTTTAAGTTTCCTTTTGGTAGTTTCTTGGCAGAATACTTTCGTGACATTTCTTCCAATGGGGTACGGTGGTAGTCTATTACATCCACTGACTGTGGAATCAGAAAATATCTAAATTCTAATTCCTATTCTTCCAGTTATGAATTTTGTTTCACTCCAAGCAAGTGATTCAAACTACTTGGACTTTAGTTTCTGGAGAACTCAAATGGAAATGATATCTTTGTAGGTATTTTCAAAGCTGTGCAGATAATGTATATAAAACATCTACTACAGATCCCAGCACATAATAGGTATTCAATAAATGATGGCTATCTTTATCACCCCTGTCTTCATCATCATCTTAAAAGCTTTAGTCTAATTTTAGATATATCTTTGTTAGATTTTTAGATTCTACCTTCCTATTCTAATTTGGGAGACATTCTATCCCTTAAGGCAACTTCTGCTAATCTAAAGCATTGTATGTAGACTTTACAAACCTAACTCTCAGAGGGAAATGCATCACCTGGTTATAGGAAACCTTAATGTAATTAGACACACGTATGTTGATCTATGTAAGGAGAGACAGAGAGAGAGAGAAACAGAGTCTTATAATGGGAGCTTATGCTGTTTATATTGACATTCCTTTATGGTAGATCAAATTTGACTAGATCTAGACATTCATTCACTTTGGAAAGAGTAGAATGACTACTGTTTACGTACACTCCTGCCTGCTATACATGCTACCTTATTTTAATCTTCACAATAGCCCTAAAAGATTATTTCAGTTGTACAAATGTAAAAATGAGAAAAAGCAAAGTTAATTAAATTTGTAACTTCATACAATTAGAGTATTTTAAACTGGGATTCAAACCCTAGAAAAGATGCATTGTAATGCTTATTCTGTTCATGATACTCCACTTCTTAGAAAATACAACCATTAAGCTTCGAGGTGCATAGTTAATAAAGGGTCCTCATTTTTAACAATAGAGTCCAAAGAGGCTTCATTTCAGTTTGATATGAAGTTATGTTGAAACCTTGCATAAGTTGCCGTGTCACCTCTGTGAAATAGAATACTATTGGTCTGCATTATGGATTTGGATCTGAGGTCCAGCTCCACAACCCTTACAATGTAAGCTCTACTGAGAGACTGGCCAAACTCATACCCTTGACAATTGTCATTATATTACTAACCAACTAGTGGCAACAAAGAAACAGGAAATATAATTATTGTCAAATAATCATTGAATATGACTTTGTTGTAAAAGAATTGATGTTTCTGTTAACATAATGGCAACTCTCCTATGCTTTATATCAACTGTTCTTTACACCAAAGAGCCAGAATTGCAGTGGATCTCTTTATTTGTTTGTTCCCTGACAAACTGGTAATATTTTGCAAGTGGGAATTTTCTTTTCAGGTCTTAAAATAAAAGAGAATTTTATGAATATAGCACTATTTTAACAATAACTCTAGACTCTTAAGTGAATAGTTTACTTTCCCAAATAGAATAGTTTATACTTACTAAATGTGTGATCTAAAGAAAATATGGCATTTCCCTCTGAGACAATTAAAAATGCTATTTCTATGGTCATACCAAAGTATGAACATATCTAGACCAGTAACATATGAAATCACTCAATGTTTTTGATGTGCAGTCCTATGGACTGCAGATTCAAAATATGAATAAAAGATTGTGCCTGATATTAAATAAATCATACTGCAGTGGGAATAAAAATTAATTACAGTATAATATAGTAATTGATATGCCAAAGATAGCTTAAGCTATAGTGAAATACATAGAGGAAATCATGAGTTTAGAATTAGATATTTTGGTTTGGGTTCTTTTGAAATAACTAAGTGTAGTTATTTCACAAACAGCCACTGACTAAAACACAGGAATAAGCAATACTTTCATTAAGACATTTTGAGGAGTATTACTTTTATCAAATTGAGAAGGTTTTTAGAAAGAAACAGTTTAATTGGAGTAGCATCTAGTATTTGTTGAACACTTAACGTACATTAAGGACTGTGTCAGGTGCTTTATGCACATGATGTTAAGTCATTGTAGCAGCCCTGTGGAGGGAGTGCTTTTGCTCCCTCCCTTTTGCTGTTTGGGTGCTGGAATATTAATGTTTCATAGCAAATACAAAGAGAGGCTGAGATTTCAACACATACCTGCCTGAAGTTGAAGTTTGGCCTTTAAACAAAGTGTTCCAATGTGCAACTTCAGATAGAGGTAGAGTTTCCTCTGTAATGGTTCTGAATGGAAGGTTTGGAGGCTAAGAGGAGGTTCACTAAATTAGGGCTTTATGTGACTGCTTAGGATTCCTGCAAATATTGACTTTGAAGCAGCAGCATCAGATCATATTCAAACTTTGCGACTTGCTTACTGTGTGACCTTGGCTACATTATTCATTGTCTCTGAGAATCACGGTTTTGTCTATAAAAGAATGATAATGGCTGGGCGCACTGGCTCACACTTATAAACTCAGCATTTTGGGGGGCTGAAGCGGGTGGATCATTTGAGGTCAGGAGTTCAAGACCAGCCTGGCCAACATGGTAAAACCCCATCTCTACTAAAAATACAAAAATTAGCCAATTGTGGTGGTGTGAACCTGTAATCCCAGCTACTTGGGAAGCTGAGGCAGGAGAATTGCTTGATCCTTGGAGGCGGAGGTTGCAGTGAGCCGAGATCGCACCACTGCACTCCAGCCTGGGTGACAGAGGTCTCAAAAAAAAAAAAAAGAAGAAGAAGAATGACAACAGGATACACTTTGTAAGAACACTGGGTAGATTAAAGTAAAATGCGTATCAAAGCACCTACCCTGGGCTTGGTACATCGTAGTTGATCTGTAGACGTTTGCTTCCTTCTAAGTGCCCTTTCCTGAAGATAATTCACAAAAAGAGCTCCCTGCCTACTTCAGTGACTATGCCAAGGGTTTTAGAGCAGAGCATCTCAAATTCAGGAATCACTTGAGGATTTTGTTAAATGCAAATTCCAGTTCAGTAGGTTTTGGGTGGGGCCTGAGATTTTGCTTGTCTAATGAGATCCCAGGAGATAGTTATGCTGGTCTTCTGTGACTCCATTTTCATCAACAGGGTTTGTATTGTTTATCTTTTGTGTTGTTATTAAGTACCTCCAGTTCCAAGTCAATTTCTTCCTGCTTGCTTTTATACCAAACAAAAAAAACAGCTGTTTTCACAGTCACAGGTGGTGGTGATATTGGACACCTTCCCAACACACTGAATGCTTATTATTTAAAAAAAAATTGAACAGGAGAAAAAACCTATATAAACAATTACAGTTACACTAATGAGTATGCCTCTGCTGCTTTAGAGTTTACAGTGTGCAATCCCAGAATATTACGGCAGATATTCTTTGAGAGTCTACTATGTCTAAGGCAATGAAGGAGCAGAACCTCATGATGCTCATATATGGGCAGGAAAGAAGAACAGGAAATTTAGTGACAACGGGATTATTTAATAGGATCTAGAGTAGTCATGTAGTCAAAATCATACTACTAATCAGTTAGTAGGCTTATTAATCAATGATTAGGCTACTAATCAATTGACCTTAAGCTCATGGAAAGGGAGATTACTTCATTAAATCAGCCAAATCTAATCACATTACTCTTTAAAAGCACAGAAGTGTCTTTAACTGGTAGCAGAAGAGGAAATCAGAGAGATCTAAAGAATGAAAAATGCTCGCTGTTGCGGGTTTGAAGGTGAAGAAAGCTGTGTGAGAAAGCAGCCATTCAGAGTAACTTTTTAATGATTGTACTGATATGACTCAGTTCAGGATTGAGATACTTCACCAGAAGCAGATAGATAATTTGCTATCTACCTATACTGTGCCTAACAAATCTTACAGCATCATCACTCCCTCCATCCTGTCAGTACCATTATTTAACAAAGATCTATAGTGGGAATATGTTCAAAATCATGCAGTAACATAGAGGTGGACATTTGTATCTCCTGCAGAGGTAAGAATGAGGTAAGGGAAGGCTTCCCAGAGGATATTATATCCTCCCCAGCATAACCATCATGATTATCTTTGTCATTGTCATGCATTGTCATCATCCTTACAATCATCAAATAGCATTTTTTGACAACTTACTACTTACCAGGTACTGTGCCAGGCAATGATATGCATGATCCCAAACAATTCCCATAACCTCCTCATGACTTAGGTGCTGTTGTTATCCCCATTCTATAGAGAAGAGAATGATGCTTACCAAAGTAAAACAGTTTCCTTAGTGTTAAACAGCAGGTCCTTAATTCAAACCCAGCACTTACCAAACAGCCAGTGATCTTAATCATGATGCCACTACTACCTCATTTCATTTGATTCAAGATAATTGATCATAACAAGTTTCATAGATATGACTGGTGTGCTGTTTCCATTTTACAGTGGAAGACACTGAGGTTGATATAAATTATTTTCCCAAATAATTGGGTAAAAGGTGAGATCCATACTCGAAGGTTTCTAACTCCAAGTTTTACATTTCTCTATCACATTTTGTAGATCCTCAAATAAAAGTAAGAGGCAAGTTATGAAGTTCATATACACATGCATTTATATTTTACATATGCATGCCAGAGAAACAGATCCCTTCATTTCACAGCCCACAGGTCTATAAATATTATTCTGCTCATTTCAAGTCTTTGAGTTAGTAATAGCATGGTCTGATTTTTATCTTTGGTTCTATTTTCCCTTTGAGCTTTATTTTATTTCTCCTGTTTTTCTTGATTTTGGGGAGTGATTTTTTAACATTATTAACTCTACAGCTTTTAGTCACCCTTTGAAGAGGTCCTACTGAGTAATGATCTTCTTTCTCCTTCTGAACGCTGAGGAAGAAATTTATAAATATTATTGGCTGGAAGGGAGTTTATCTTTAGCTCAGGAAAGCATTATCACCTGTATCTCTTAGTTCTTTTATCTTTCTTTCCTCACACTTTCTACTTCTTTGCATTCTCTTTCTTTTTACCTTTTCCTGTCTTTTTGTTTTTCCTCCTCACCATCTTCCCTTCTTTCTCCCTGTCCTCTTTTCCTCTCTCGAATTTAACAGGTAAACAGTGTATTCTCATTTAAAATTCTACAGTTGGTTTTCTGCATTTCTAAATAGTTTTGTGCAATGAACTGGGATTTGCAGTCCAATATAACCAGCTAATATTTTATCTTTACCTTTTGTTGACTTCGTAATCCTAGGCAAATTGAAGTCTCTTAGACTTAATTTGTCCTTTTTAAAAATGGAGGTAATAATATCTTTTCCGTAATACAGATACAAATCTAATATTGCCTGAAACAGAGAGAAGGTACACAATGGAGAACTCTCTTTCAGTTAAAGAAAATATTTTAAAATTGGCCCCAGGTGTGGTGTTAGGCATTCCTTTTTATGTTTGTCTCCATAAATTGGTATGGCTCAATCTTGCATTAGATTGTAAAATTCCCATTGGCAGAGACTGCTTCTCAGACATATTTTGTCCCAATTGCCCAACCCAATATACGACAGATGCTCAATAAGCTTAATAAGTAGGATATTTGTTAAATGGAGCCTAAAGTGAGGCCAGTTCAAGCCAAGGATGCAGATTTCACTATCAGACAGTCTGGGTGCTCTCGTTTCACTTTC
The DNA here is from genome assembly GCF_009764315.1 of Trachypithecus francoisi. Taxonomy (NCBI): domain Eukaryota; kingdom Metazoa; phylum Chordata; class Mammalia; order Primates; family Cercopithecidae; genus Trachypithecus; species Trachypithecus francoisi. Next base: position 70,417,346 of record NW_022681473.1, on the reverse strand, counting down.
ACCCCCAAAGCAGCCTCTGCTACAAGGAAAGTATCTACTGGTGAGAGATTCTTCGCAGCATTTCCGTCTAAATTGGAGAGTAGAAGAAAAGACTGCTCCACCAACTGTTGTCAACAACTTAGAAAACTTGAATGTTTAGGCAATTATAAGTTTTCCATGGTGTTCTCTAATGCTCTTTTCAAGGATACTATTTTTTTAATCAACTGAACAAAAGCCTCATAAAAATAGCACAGTGCTGCAACTCCAGTCCACAAAGACGCAGGAGAACATGGTTATGCATTTCCTCTCTGGAAGCTTCTACATTGCTTTTGTGGCACTGCTGCCCACTCCTGACATACTGATGTGCCCAAGATCTCCACCCTATGTGTCCAGAGTCTTGCTGACTCCACATTCTCTCCGTGGGCAAACAACAGTCATTCCATCTGATGCCTCACAAATCTCTACACTTCTGATTTGGCTGTCCAAATTGACCCTACCCATTCACCACCTTTTAAATATTTTACAAATGTCCCACAGGCACCTGAGTTTATCACAGGAATAAAGTTTATATTCCCCACCTAAACTTGTTCTCCTTCTATACTTCCTACCATAGGGAGTGGCATAAGCAGCCACTTAATTCTCACAACAGCCATACAAGTAGGTATTATTATCTTTATTTTGTCGAGTAGAGACCTAAAACTTGAAGGCTTCAGGTAGATATAAATCAAAAGAGCCTGCCTTCAATTCCAGATCATCCTACTCCAAAGACTTTATCTCTTCCAGTAAGCTTTACTAGAAAGGGAAGAACAGAGAGGAAGAAGGAAAAACATATTTGTTCATCAGTGGAGCAATTAACATCCTCTATCTATTGCTTCTAGTATCACTCAAATGAACCTATGTCTTTTCCTAGGATCACCCACCCTGCTAAATAAATGGCATACATTTAATGATATAATGAAATTGAAAATACTTGGTTATTTTATTTTATTCAATCACATGACATACCTTTTGAGATTACATCTGCAAGTACTCTCTGCTTCAGCCATTGCTGAAACAAGTCGTTAATAATAGAAAATAATTTCATAATTCTAGGATGGTATAATCAAAACTAATAGAAAGAGGAAGTGACAAATTGACCTTGTACTCGAATAAGTACTTATTTGAGAACTTTCTATGAGTAAAACACCATTCTTGCCTTATATGCAAGGCACAGATAAAATAGCTAAGACATTTCAATATTATTTATAAAGATAAGGCAGTTTAAAAGTACATAGAACTCCTATTATCCTTTTTTTGTCATTGTATAGATCATGAATCATGTTAAGGTTAGATGATCTAGAGTCAGCATAACATGGTACACTTAAAGGAGGAAAACGTTAGGAGGATTCATAGGGCTTTGTTTGTGTTGCTAAGGGTTTTGTCAACTGTAAGAGATTATCTTGCCTTTTTGAGGTGGTGATTAATTTTTTGAAGACTTCTCTATTATCTAGGATTGCTATAATGTTCATTATTTAAAATATTAAGTATATCTATTTTCATAAACTTTGTATTGAGAGTCTGATGGAAATAACTCTTCAAGATCCAAATTGACTTTATGTAATGCAGAAAGTAATGGGCAATATTTGCTCTGCATAATCTGCCTAGTAAAGGGATGCCTAGTAAACGGAGAGGAGCTGCAAGACACTCAGATGGTTCTTCCTACAGACAAAACCATGAACGAGATCTCCATTGCCAGAAAATTTTCTGCAACTTTGAAGGTTCAAAAATATAGATCAATGGAAAATGTATGGGATTGAAAGTCAGGTAGATCAGGGTTTGGACTTCATTCTGTACCCCTTTCTAATTAGTTACTTTGGGCAAGTATACTCATCTCTGTCTAAGTTTCTACATTTTAAAAATGATGTAAAATTTTTCAGTGACAGAGTTGTTGAGGTTTAAATACTTGTTGTTGCTACTGTTAAGACCTTACCAAGTTCAGTGCTTAATACATGGAAGAAACTTAAGAAACTTAATACATGGAAGACACTTAACTATAGCTCTTATACTGCTATTTGTCTGTCAAATTCACATTGGCCAAGCTTGAGAGATTACTATATAAAGCAATCAAGGTATTAAATATTTAATAGGGGCATATCCCATCCATATAAACAAAATTTACTTTCTTTTATGCAAAATGTTTTCCTCCCCAATGTAGAGATATAAGCCAGGTTAGCAGACACATATAAATTATTAAGCATTAAAGCAAGACAGACATTGAAGTCCAGTTCCTAGGTATTTACTCAAGAGAAATGAAAATATGTGTCACACACAGACTTGTGCTCAAATTTTTGTGACAGATGTATTCACATTAGCCAAGCCAAAAACAATACAAATGTCTATGAACTGAGGCATAGAATTTATAAATAAATTTGGTATATCTATACAATAGAATAATATTAATTGAAAAGAAATTAACTATTGATATACACAAAGCACGGATAAAACTCAAAACATCACGCTAAATGGAAGAGGCCCCACATTACAAAAAAATTTATGATTTCATTTATATGAAGCTCTAGAAAAGGAAAAGCTGCATTGACAGAAATGATACCAATGGTTAACAGGGCCTGGGTGGAATGGGAATATATTGACTGCAGAGAAACATGAGGGAAGGTTTGGGGTATTGGAAATACATATTAACATTATCTATTATGACTGCCATTACACTACTATATACACTTGTTAAAACTTACCAGATTGTACACTTAAAATCATTGAATGTTGTCTATAAAGCATATCTTAATAAAGTTAATGTAAAATAAATAATGATAATATTAAGTGAACTTTTTAAGTCAAGCTCAAAAGTATTTTATTTCCTATATTTCTAGTGACCAGATTGTTCTAATATGAGCAGATGTGGCCAAAACACAGAATCTCTCTGACATCATATCTCATGCCAGACTGGCCTTCCAGTGCCTACATATTTTTGCCCTAAATTGACTGATGAGGAAGCTGAAACTTGATGAGGTTAGGTAGCTGAAATGTAGAAGAGCTGGCTGGACTGCAACCCCAGATCATCTCACTCCAAAGCCTATCTCTTCCAATAAGCCTTACCAGAGAAGAAAGGACAGGAGGAAAAAGATGAAAAATGTAACAACAAGAAGTGCAAACACACACACACAAGGAATGCTTTCGGGATAACTTACAAAACTCTATTTGACCCCTAATATATTCCTTCTGTAACATTAGCTGATCTACAGGTATAATTTATTTTGCCTCAGTTGGTAATAAATGGTGTTGGCAAGTTCTTTCTCCTGTTTTTCACAGAAACACAGCCAGGTTATATTTCCCAATGTCCCTTGTGGTTAGATTGGTAATAGAATTGAGTTGAAGCTGATGAAATATGATCAGAAATGCTACAACTTATAGGGATGAACATAAAACCCTTTCACATGTTCCTTTATGAGTTTTGCTCCTTTCAGCTTGGGAAAGGAGATGATCTCAAGGGTAACCTTGGGAACTATGAATTGAGGATGCCAGAGCTGTCATAGTCTTGGTTCAAGACTGGCTGTGTGCAGAAGAGCTTCTCCCTGCAAAACAAAACACAAATACCACCACCAGCTTATTCTGTCAAATTAGGACCAGTCATTAATATGGACATAAATAAGCTTCTATTGTGTTGAGCTGGCCACATTTAGTGAGATCTATTTGTCACCATAATCTAGCCTACTCTGACTAATATAAATACATTAGAGGCGGTCTGCATTCTAGTATTAACAGAAGAAAACCTTAAGCAAGTTAAATTTGATGAAATTTAATTGAACAAGGAACAATTCACACACCAGAAAGCCCTCAGAACCTAAACAGGTTCGAAGAACTCTGGTCTGCAATGTAGTCAGACAATATTATGGATAGAAAATGGAAATGAAGTACAAAAAATGAAAGTGAGGTACAGAGACAGCTCGATTGATTATATTTCAGCGTTTGCCTTATTGGAATATAATTTGAACAGTTGGCCATCTGCAATTGACTGAAGCTCAACCACTGCTGTGGTTGGCTGACCCTCAGTTGTTTGTTATAAAAGTATACTTCTAATTTAGGCTTTCAGTTTATGCACTAAGTTAGGTTGCAGTTTGTTATGTCAGGACTCGAGTATGGAGACATCCTCAGACCAAATTTAGTTTGATATAACACTAGCATCATAGCAGGCTGAGTCTTTTAATTAAGCCCTTGCCAAATCTTGGATTGTTTTATTTCAGTTTCAAGTTATGGCCCCCTCTGAACATTCCATTCATAGTGAAGGAGATAGTTTGCCCTAAATCCTAGAAATATCTGAATTTTGGCGCTCATCCATGTAGAATTAGCAACACCTGAACCAGGATTGTCTTACTAACTTTGTGCAAATAAATTATTTCAAGGAATAGTAGAAGAACACTGATAAAGACTTACTCTTAAACTAAATCTGTTAACGCTCTATCTCCTAGAAAATCAAGTCAATTCAACATTCTCAAACGTGACTGCTTCTAGTAGCAGGCCTCTTCCTCAAAGAGGGCATATGTAATGTGACAGGATTGGACTGCAGAGGGACACTAAGCTCCTCTGAGACAATGCTCACATCACCCAGATTCAATTTTTCTTTCCTTAGACACTGTCCAGATACGCATTGCAAACATTGGTTTTCCGCTCTCTGCATTTTTCTCAGCTGCCATTGCTGACAACCTATTTTCTCTTAACATATTTTTCTTCTTTAGCTCAGCTGATACCAATGAGTCAAGTCTTGTTCTGGCTTGGGAACTATTCATTCTCTTTGAGGAGCCTCTTCATATTTATAAACCCATCCATTATATGTTGATTTTATCAGTCAAACATTCTTAGTTTTCTGCAGATATTCAGGTATTATTCGGTCAATGATTCATGTCAGCTCACCAGTACGTAGATTAAAAACACATACACACAAGAACTTAAAAAACAAAAGCCTCACTTCATTCAGTCTGTGTTACAGAAGTAATCAGCAAATGGTTTGCTTATGTTTTCCTCTTGTTAGATAATGTAATATAAAAGCCAGTTAGATCTAGGTTCAAAGACTTGCACAAACCTACTGGGGATGTGCTACTTGCATCAATTTGTTTGGACTCTCTCACCAATTAAGTAAGAAAATTAAAACCATATGTTTTGGGTAATTATGAAATGTGATTATTTCCTCTTTTCTCAATTTAACAGAAGATAGGCAGCAGTGAATTTCCCATCCCTGTGAGTACATTATATTCTGTACTATAGGTATTAGGTTGGTGTGAAAGTAATTGTGGTTTTTGTCATGCTTACATTTACTTGTAAGGCATTTCTAGAGGGTTCTTAGGTATCAGATAAAATGTCTGATGAAATGACCTATTAAAATCCCTTACAAATTTGAGGGCCTGATGGGCTTTTGATAAATTTCATAGAAGTAGACCAAGTATGAGAGCAACTTGCAATGTTGATCTTGCCAGAGTTTTTGGATTGTGAGTGACATTGAAATCACATGCCTATAACTAAAGAGGCAATGGGCGAGGGCCATGATTCATCATGGCCTGGTTCAAGTCCACAGTGCAAGCAAAAACAATTATTTTCTTATTTGCTATATTTAATATTGGAATACTTGAACTCTTCTTACAGAATTAAAGGTCGTCTGTGGAAGAGGGAGTCATTGAGACTATATTAATTCAATCTTACAACAAGCTGTAATTTTAATTCACATTGAAGAATGTGTTTTACAGAATATCTGATAATATATCATACTAAGTACACAGAAAGCTTTCTAATCCTAGAAGTATATAAATAGGACCTAGATGACAGTTTCTTAGGGTAAAAATGGAGATGTCACGGTTAAAAGATAGGACATCACCTTGTGGCAAGGCTGTTCTAAAACTAATTGTGTGACCTTGTGAAAGTCACTTAACCACTTTGACTTTTAGTTTTATTATCAATAAGTCACACTTGTAATCCTTACCACAGAAGATTGTTATAAGGAATAGAAATATCTATAAGGTACCTAGGTAATTTGTGTAAGATAGTAGGCAGTAAAATATGGTGGCAGTAGTTGTTATTTAAAAAAATAATTCCCCACGGTGAAATCCCGTCTCCATTAAAAAATACAAAAAACTAGCCAGGCGAGGTGGCGGGCACCTGTAGTCCCAGCTACTCGGGAGGCTGAGGCAGGAGAATGGCATAAACCTGGGAGGTGGAGCTTGCGGTGAGCTGAGATCTGGCCACTGCACAGAGCAAGAATCTGTCTCAAAAAAAAAAAAAAAAAATTCCCACACTGAGTTGTTGAGTTGTGTCTTCATAAATTCACTACCTCTGGGATCATCTTGACTGAAATGGTGGTAATGTCACCTGCTCTGTAGTGTTTTGGTGTGTATGAGACAGGTAACACAAATGCAATTGCTTTACAAACTGTAAACATTCTGTAAACCTAAATAAGTTTTGCATTATATATGTCATTATTATTATCATTACAATCACTTTCAATTCTAAATTTGTAATTTTGTATAAAAAAGAAACAAAGGAGTCACTGATTTACATGGGAAATGATTATTTCCTCCAAGATTAGAGTCTCCTTTCATAAAAACAGTCAACAAAATATTGAGCCAAATCATAAATTACTTGAAACAAAAAAGCCAAAAATCTTAGCGACATGTCTCACAGCAGTTTTCAAGGTGTAGTCTATACTCTAATCTTCATGAGCAGGTTAGGTCACTACTGATCACCTGCTGAAAAGTCTCTACTTAATAACCCCATCACATTTCACTTGTGATATTTATTGAATCAGCCTAAATATCTTTCCCCTCCTCCTTTGACATCAATGCTTAGCAAATACATATAATAGCCCTTAACCAATGTAGCTATTCTAGTATTTTAGTCTTTGTCAGTTTGTTTTTTTTTTAAATTGACATGTGTTTGTAACTTCCCTAATGTCTTATTTCTTGCTTAACAGAATCTTTGTTTTCTTATTTAGAGATGATATTCAATATTCTTCATGCAGTCTCATTGAAGCCTTAGGGGATGCTATCATGAATATATTAGCAGTACAGCAGTTTTATTTCCTATGGCATCAAATGTATACTCTATTCCCCAACATTTTTAAAAGTGAGTATTATAAAACAGAACAATAAGAAGAGGCAATTGATTTGTGTAAGACTCAGTCTCAATACATGGGCCATAATGTATTAATTAATATGAGACTGACTTATCAAATGAGGGTTATAAAGTGAAATTTTAAATACCCTTGCCCAGACTGCGAAGTTCTAATTCAATTAATTGTTCCACAGATGACCAGTAGTCATCTTTGACATTTTTGAGCCCACAAGTTATAAACAAATTTTAAAAACCCAAAAACCTATATGAAAAACAGCAGCAACAAGAACAGTCCCTTGAGGTTAATATTCATTTAGGATGTTGTGAAATATGAAGTATTCTCGACTTAGAATTCCCTTCTCTGTTAAAAAAAAAAAGAACAACAACAACAACAAAAAAAAAAACCCGGCAAGCTCTCCAGAGAAAAAGGTTAAATCAAGGCTGAGTTGAAATCTTCCTTTTTCTCCAAAAGAAGGATCTCATTGATGACCTCCTCATGGCTTGTGTGTTCTTTCATTACTAGAAGCCTAAAATGTGAAGGGTAAATATTCCCTCAGGCAAGGAATGGAAACAGAACAGAAAGCCACAGACACTTGCCATTGTCTCTCTACACAAACTGTTTTGTTAAGCATACTTTAACTCTGTAAAGCAGGGGTGGCCAATCATTTGGCTTCTCTGAACCACACCAGAAGAATAAGAATTGCCTTGGGCCACACATAAAATACACTAACACTAATGATAGCTGATGAGCTTAAAAAAAATTGTAAAATAAAATCGTATGATGTTTTAAGAAAGTTTAAGAATTTTTGTTGCGCTGCATTCAAAGCTGTCCTGGGCCACATGCGGCCATGTGCCGCAGGTTGGACAAGCTTGCCGTAGAGCTTTTCTGCCTCATTGTCTAGAATAATGCACGACTGCAGCCTGTTAATTTATCATCACCCATCCCTCCACCCATTCTGTCATCACATATTCACTGAGAATCTACTGTTTGACAGGCATTGTAGGTAATGGGGATATAGAGATACAGAAAGGATAGTACCTGTTTTAAAGGGTATAATTTGAGATATTTCAAGGGTAACATTTTTTTGCATATGCTCTTATAGAGACCAAACAACAAATATGTGGTAAAGCGTACTATGTTGTAAAAAATGTAAGAGTGGGTAACAAGAGAAGAGGCTGAACATGTGTATATAGAATTAATTATAAGACACTTGGGCCAAACTGAGTCAAGCAGGTTTTCATATGGCTCAGTTTTGCAAATTTTTTGACATACCAATTGTTTAAAGGAAGCTAAATACACATTTCCAAGCTTACTGAACAATGGGAATTTAGTTTGTTTTAAGCTTACTTTTGTTTATCATGGAGCAGTGACTAGGAATTATTTGGAAATTAAATTGCAGATGATAGGAAGTCATTGGGTGATTAGAAACCAGGGTAAATCATGCACAGATTTAAATTTTAGCAAAATACTCTTACATCAATGGCAGAATAATTGTTATAAATAAGAGCAGATAGGGAGGAGAGTAGTTGAAGTATCTAAACATTAGTTCAAATAAGGAACAAGAAAATTCTTCACTGAGGTAGTGATAGTTGAAAGAAAAGAGAATACATAGAGAGCTGGTTGGTTTTCAGAACTTCTGGTAAGGTTGAACTATATAGGAACTAAGAGGACCAGAAGGAAAATAGGGGAAAAGATAATGTGTGCACTTGGACACATTGAATTTGAGGAGCCTTGGGTATGAATGTTCAGTAGGGCACCCTCGCATTCTAAAGAGGTGTAGGTAGAAGTGAAAACTATGGTAGTAGATGATATTTTCTGGAGTTATAAAGGCAGGACCCTAAACTACTTGGTAATTTTTGCAGAGTATTCAGGACTCTGATTAAGGAGTTTACCTGTTTTACACTGGGCATTTATGACGTAGTGTCTCTAGCTGTCACCTTATACAGGTGCTTTATCAAACTTTCCTCCCATTCCACATGTGCAAGAGGGAAAAAAGAGCTAATACATCACTTAACCATTCACTCCAAAAAGTAGAATAAAAGGCTAGGTGCAATGTAAAACTCATTTTATATGGTTTAAAGCATATTATCTCCATATGTTCATGTTCTACTAAAATTTTTCTTATAAAATGATCTTGAAAACAATTTCTACATAGAGTAGGCCCTCTGTATTCATGGATTCCATATCTGTGGATTTAATGAACCATGGATCAAAAATATTTAGAAAATTTGCCTCTGTACTGAACACGTATGATTATATCCTATTAAGTATTATAGGTAACCTAGAGATGATTTACAGCATAGGAGAAGATGTACATAGATTATATGCAAGTAGTCTGCCATTTCATATCAAGGACATGGAACATCTGTGGATTTGAGTGTTCATGGGAGATCCTGAACCCAACTGCCCACTAATACAGAGAAACAGATGTACTATAAAGTCTAGGGAAGAAACAAGAACAAGAAAAATATTTCTACAGGCAAAGGATCCTTGGAGACTTCTTTTTTCAATGACATATGAAACTTGTTTTATAAACATCATATTTTGCTGTGAATTCAGATTTCAAACAAGTGTTTTATGTTAACTAAAAAGATAAATTTTTCCTTAAAGTTTCACCTGGGAAATGAGTTAAGTAAAACTGAGCATCAGAAAGTAACAGCAATATTTGACTTTTAATTTATCGTCCTTACTTTTATTTCTCAGTGACTGCCTCCAACTGCAATTTATGGTGGTGATGAAGGAAGAGGTGAGGATACAATCTCTAGCACAGGGGCAGGTTGGATGTGTAGAAATAGGAACGCTAAGCTGCCAATATATTTTTGCAGTAGTGGAATGAGGTCTATTTCTATTCTGGTGTTGCTACCAACTATTGGTTATGACTGTAGTAGGGTTCCCTCATTTCTCTAACTCTCACTCCCTTTATCTGTAAAATATTACACTACAAAGGTCCCTTCAGCTTTATGCTCATATAATTTAAACATAGCATATTTTCTTTGAGGCTTCTATAAGTATCCCTGAAAATTGGTTTAGAAAGAAATGTGAGCAAAAAGAACATGTTTAAAGGGAAGAAACTTTTCTAATTCCTAACATTTCTCATTCAGAACACAAGACCCTACTGGACTTGCAACTATGGACTGCACCTTTTGTCTTAATAGTATTAATCCAGAGTAGTACTGACATTCAAAATATCCATCCCAGAAGAGCCATTTGCATTTATTCTTAAACTTCCATTAGCATATTTCTGATTATTATGATTGTTGAATCGTACCTTTCTAAAGCTGGAGTATAGACATTATTGCTAAGTTCCTACCTCTGTTTGTTTCAGCTCTATCATTAATTATAATTCTAATTAAATCAAAACAAACTGACTTACTAATTTCTAATTCTTATCTGAACGTTTTCTTGGTTTAGTCTTTTACAGCATCAGAAACATACTGTTACATTAAAAATTACTGCAGACCCCTTCTAATAGTTCCCTTTTTTGTTATCTGTCCTCTATTGACTGCATACTGTATTATTTATGGCAAATGGAAGGCTCACAGTGGAATTCTTGATTGTACTGTATCAATACATAAGGTCAGTTGAACATCTGAATGTTTCTAAAAATCCTTCGAAATAATTTCTGCCACATCAAAGGAATGTTGCTTGAGAAAAATGATAGTAGCTATTAATAAGCACCAACATTTAGTCCCCTTTTAAAGATTTTACTTTAAATTTTCTAAGCAAAATTTGGTCTGCATTTATAATACCAGAAAATAATCGCTGAGTCTGAAGAGCAGGTGGAGCAGTAAAACACTTTGGTTAGGGGGTGGGGGTAAGAAAATATCTAATAACGTATGATTGGCATTATTACTAGAAAAGGGGTAAAAGTTGAAGAATTGTGGTGGTGGATGTTGAGAGAAATGACCATTCTCTTTTCCCAAGAACTCTGGTCAACTGGGTAATAAATGAATCATAGCTGGTGGCTGGAAGGAATGTTCTCATATATATTTTACTGAGAGAGTTCTGTCTATCTGAAAGAGCATATATTATTGAAAACGTTATTTTTATACCATCTACAGCCCCTGCACACATACATCAAAGCTAAGTGGGAAAAAAAGAAGTTAGTCTTAATCTTCAGAAAAGACAGACAAAATAAGAAACAAAATTAAGTTGAAAAAATAACTGTCTCTCAGATGACAATACTTTCCTTTTTTCTCAAATGCATTTTTATTTGGGGTTGGTGCAATTAATTCATGCTCTTTGGTCTGAAAAGATTCCCACACAAACTGAATTCCTGAGTGATGCAGAACTGTATCAAGTATTTAGTCTAAAATCATTCACTACTTAAATATCATCTAGCAATAGGGGTTCTAGACATATTAATGGGTGTTGAACCCATTATAAAGTTTTTAAGCAAGTCTTATTCTGAGTTTTAATTCCGTTTTGTTACCTTTTTGTGATTCATTTCTTGCTTTTAATTGGTTGCGAGTTGTTTGAGGAAGGGGTCTTTTCCTTCACTGTTCCTGTGTCTCCAAGATTAACCAAAGTGTCTGGCACCTGGGGTGGACCTACTAAGTGTCAGTGGTATTCATGCACAGTAAGAATACTGTACACATCATCTGTATTTTACCTCTTTCTGTCATACATAGAAGGAATTTATTTTCCTGGTATTGGTGACCAAGAATCTGTAAGCTACAAAAATTTTCCCTCAAGAAAGTGAAAGGAAGAAAAAAATGCTGAGCACTTACTGTCTGTTAGATTATACCATGGGTTATCAAATATATATTTTATATTTAAATTCTCGCAGCTACCTTGGCAGGGAGGTATTATCACTCCAGTTAACAAATGAGGAAAAATTAATGCTTAGAAAGATGGATTAACTTACCCTTGACCTTTAAATTCTTAAATGGCAGAATCGAGATATATGTCACATGCAGTTTTCAGACTATGTGGCAACATAGTCATAGAAACCACCAGGATTGCGTGTGTGTGTGTGCGCGCGTGTGCATGCATGTGTGTGTGCGACAGAGAGAGTGTGTGTGTGTATGTGGTGTGTTGAGAGAGAGAGAAAGAGATAGAGTTAGAGAGAGCAGTTATCCTTTATGAAGGTCCTTTAAGTGATTTTGTTCCATTGATGGTCAGTCAACCAGTGCATCCTGTACTGATACTGATCCATCATGCTCTAAGAGAAATGAGGCCACCATAATGTCTTTTCAAACAGCCCTGAAGCAATCTTCCTCTGCTCAACTTCTGGAATACTAGGGAGGACACAATCAGATGCTACCTAGCAGTTTAGACCATCCCATAAATTCATGTCTTTTTAAAATTTTAAGTTCAGGGCTACCTGTACAGGTTTGTTATATAGGTGAATTTGTGTTATGAAGATTTGTTGTACAGATTATTTTGTCACCCAGGTATTAAGCGTAGTATCTGTTAGTTATTTTTTTTTCTGATCCTCTCCCTCCACCCTCCAATTGGCCCCATTGTCTGTTGTACCCCTCTATGGGTCCATGTGTTCTCATCATTTAGCTCCACTTTTAAGTGAGATCACAGGGTACTTAGTTTTCTGTTCCTGTTAACTATTCATCCATTTGCTAAGGATACCATCTCACACCAGTCAGAATGGCTATTATTAAAAAGTCAAAAAATAACTGGTGCTAGCGAAGTTGTGGAGAAAAGAGAACACTTATACACTGTTGGTGGGTGCGTAAATTAGTTAAACCATTGTGGAAAACGGTGTGGCAGTTCCTCAAAGACCTAAAAACAAAATTACCATTCGACTTAGCAATCCCATTACTGGGTATATACCCAAAGGAATACAAATCCTTCTGTCATAAAGACACATGCATACGTATGTTTATTGCAGCACTATCCACAATAGCAAAGACATGGAATCAATCTAAATGCCCATTAATGGTAGACTTCAGGTTGATCATTCTTCCTTCAAAACTTCACTCAGACACATTGTGGTGTGTTCATTTAAGAGGTTCACTCAAAATAGAATGTGTCCTATTTCCCCTCTACATTGAAAAAGAAATGCCTGTTGATCCCTTAAAACCTCTCTTAAATATGATCTTCCCATGACATCCTCCCCAGCATTCTCATAGTGCTGGTCATTTCCTTAGCACTTTGTACTGGTCTCCATTGTAGCTTTTATTACAGTCACTGAAAATATTTCCTTACTTGCCCCTCTTCTACAAGACATTCTGGCATCATGTTTGACAGTATTCTATCTACTAGGTAATATTTTCTGAAAGAAAGTGTAGACTGGTTAGGACCTCAACTTGATAAAGAATGGTCAGTGATCAGCATTTTATTAACTTTTTCCTTAGGCATGACTAACCCTTATGTAAGTGTCTGTCTTGGTCTTAGGAAAAAAAGAAAAATTAGTATGAAAAATTCTATCAGCATTTTATTAACTTTTTCCTTAGGCATGACTAACCCTTATGTAAGTGTCTGTCTTGGTCTTAGGAAAAAAAGAAAAATTAGTATGAAAAATTCTAATCTCATTCTTACTGCTAGAAAGAAAATTTAAGGCTTTTATGCTTATTTCTTCTTCCATATCTGGAAGAAGAAAGGAGCTGAAAAAGAAAGAAGTGTTAATATTAAGAAAATGAAAGAAAGAGAGATCAGGATGCAATTGAATTCCAATCCTGACATTACCATTTAATAATATTAGGCCTCTATAGGGCATACATAAAAATGAAAATAAAATAAGAGTGGGACAAAATAATATGTATCTCACTGGATAATCAACCTTTACATAACCTAATATATTTAAAAGGCACTGACTTCAAAATTTGAGCTGAATGAAATTTTACTTTTACTTTTACCTTTTCTTTGATTCACCCTTTCATTCGACTCTGTTTCTCTGAATCAGCCATTCTCTTCTCCTTTAAAACACAACTCAAGGATCACCTCATTCAAAAAATCTTTCCTAGCTGAACTAATAGAATTAGTGTGTGTAGATAGCAGAGGGAGGGTCTTCTCTGTACAGCTATATGCCCTAGGGTTCCTTCTGAAGTATCATCTTGTGTGGTCCTAATAGTGTATTATTTCTTTTCTCTAGAATCTATCTGATTAGAAGAACTGTATCCCAAACTATCACAGTTCCTGGTGCAAGTTAAGTATTGAATCAATATATGTTAGACGTAACTAAATTCTGAGCCCCCACAATGCATTTTATCTTTATAGAGACATTTATGAACCATCTAAAATTTAACTTCTTTTGAGTATTTTGTTTCTCCCACAGTGTTTCCTAAACTACCCAACACAAGGTTTATATACTATGGCTGATCAGACAATGTTTACTGATGGAAAGGAATCTAGGGAGCTATAATCAAATGAGTCACTTCTTCAAACTACCTAAACAAATTGTATTCTTAACCATTTTATTCCATGTGTCTTGATGTGTTTTTTTTTTTCCATTTTACAAATAGTAATAGAAGGCTTCAAACCGTTTGAATTTTGAATTGTAATAAAGAAAGAATCTGAAGATGTATACTCATGACCCTCCCCTACGCAATTCAACACCACAAGCATTTATTGCACAGTTACAGGATGCAATTATCATCATCCATAGTTAATTATAATTTTAAACAAATTGAAGATGCTTAATCAAATGACAAAACTAAGTTATTAGTACAGAAACCATTTTTTATCCCAAGCAGATCACCTTTACCGAATTCTACCAAGTTTTTTCATGACTAGCATGTCATTTTTCTCATATAAATGACATGCAGTAATAACCATCTATAATCACAATTATTCACATTTTATCCTGCTTAGTTGTTAGCAGAGCATGTTCACATTTCCAATCTTTTGAAGGAGGAGAGGGATTGCTTTAGTTCCATTTTACAAATAAGGCAAACGAGTCTGCGGTACAGTTATTTACAGAAAATTTATATGAATTTAGAGAGCAATGTCATGCTGGAAATCTTTCTTTAAATAATCTTGCTGAGTTCATAATCTGTTTCACCAATAAGTGAATATCTTACTGTTTCTTCAAGAGTAACGGGAGCATAACCACACAATTTTGATATATGTGTCCGATTTTTCTGTTAGAAGCTTTCTTTTTAAATACCATTTTATTTTCATTGACCTTTCCTCTGTTGAAGATTGACATATGTGAATGATTAATTTTGTATTAATTACGGTCTAATATCATTATTGAAAATAACCATTGTTTAAATTGTAATTATTATCTTAATAAAATACTCATTTGTTCTGCACACATTTGGCTAAAATTTTGCTGATGTAATGCAGTTGCAGAAATGTAAATCCAGGATTATCCCTTCAAGGAAGTAAATTAATGCCTTGATAGCAAGGCATTATTTCATTTATCGTGACCATCTCTCATCACTTCTAGTAGCTCCTGTTGCACTGTGTGAGGAAGAATTATGAGGCTGTGTTTAGTCTTAATAAGAAAGGAGGTTACAATCAACTAGTAATATCTGCAGTGGGAAAAGTAGGAGAAATAATGGAATATAGGTTAAAAAAATGCCTGGTATAGTGGATAATAATTCCTTCGATTTGTTAGTAATTTTGTTTTGGTTTTCACAATAAAAACATGAATATTTTAAATTTTCTAAATAATATGTGCTCATTGAACAACAATATAAAATACTATGTTTAAGAATAAAATGGAAACATATTCCTCTGCCACATTTCACTCTGAGATGCCTACCGTTAATGTTTGCTGATTATCCTTATATAGTTTATGTCTATAAACATAAACATGCAAACAATATTTATACACCTCAGATTAACATAGATTATATCACATACATATACTATCTTGGATATAGATAGTTTTCATTTTCTGAAAATTGTTTTGTAAGTTTTTTGGTTTGTTTGCTGTTCCAATGCTAATCTTTTCTCTTCTTCCACCATCCCTACTTTACCTGGCCCATGTAAGCAATGCTGGTATTTATCCATGCTGATGGACTTACACCAATACATATCTACAGATATATTTAGATGTAAATATATAGATATAAATATACTATATAAATATATTTTATATATGGTATATGTATAGTTTTATCATTATTTGTTTAAAACAAACATTTTTTACATGTTTCACAGCATATCAACATTTTTTATTTAATAAAACAACTTGAAAGTCCCTTCCAGTTAACTGCTGAGCTATGTTGTTTAAAGACTTTTTGATACAGTTTACAAAGCACTTTCAAATCTAGTTTTTAATTTAACTTCAACAGACTAATTTAACAGGATTCTTCCTGCTGAAAAGAATCCACCATTCTATATGACATTAAGAATATTTGTAATTCAGTGGGGAAGGTAAAAATAACAATATTGGCAAGAATTTGGAAAAAGTTAATTCCAAACCTCATGGATCGCGTGGAGATTCAAGACTTCAGTGGAGGAAACTAGATACTGTCCTTTCTTTCTTTTTTTTTTTTTAAGTCTTATAATGAATAAACTATAGTTTGGGGGGGGGGGGAAGTGACTTGTCCAGGTGAAACAAACATTAGCTGATAAGAAACAAAGTTGTATCCAATTCATCCTATCCCAAGCCCATTGCCCTTCCCATTTCCTATAGTAATTGCCACAGTTAACTTGACAACGCTCAGGGGAAAGCAGGAAAGGTTCTGCATGAGAAACTTTTCAGTGAACTCAACCACGGTCCCTGTCAGGATGATCTACGTGGGAAGTACTATTCTATTCATATTACAGAATAACACTTCGAAATCAAAGTCTATAGAACATGCTCAACTTTTCCTACCAAGGTAAAGGCAAGAACTAAGCCTACTGTGTGCCAAATCCTACATTCTTTTTATTATAATATATTAAATTTGGGTCTGAACATTATGTGTCATTTATAATAGTTATTTAAAAATAATCTTCTGAGGCCAGCCTTTTTATAATTATTTACCTTTTTACCTTTTTCTGGGAAATGAAGATTTCAAAAACATACATGCAACAGAGATGGAGATTTTCTTTGACTGACTGCCACTTGGTGCCGTAGGAACAATAATAGTACTATTGATGAGACAGAGTACCATCCATCCTCATATTGTAGTCACATTGGATCTACACTGAATTAACAAGAAAATATTTGTGTTCCAGAATTAGGACTTCTATGACTAAAGATAGTACATTTTATCTGTGCTCTCCTGATTTTTAAGGACCAGGCTGAGTGAGACTGAGGCAAAATCCTTGGGCAACTGCAATAATATCATTTATTTACAGCATATGAATACTTTTTAAAAAGCCACATATATTATATAATTCTATTCATTACATATAAGCCATATATGGTGATACAGATTTTCTCCAGATAACCAATGTTACTATGTCAATTTTTCAAGGGCTTGTTAATAGGTGTGTGTGTTCACGGGTATATGCGTGTAATACCAACAGACATTCTGGCTTTGTATTAGATGCCTGTGTTTTGTATTATGGAAAATGTATAAAATTCTAAAAAACAGTAGATGGGTGGTAAAAATAAAGTGTTGTTTCACCAGGAAAAAATGTTCTGAACCTTAGGCTATAGGTAACTTAACATATGCCACTATAAATTGGAGCCTGTTTGACCAATTTTTAAAATAAGATATTTTAGACCTATAAATAGCATAAAATGTGCTCTATTGTATTTATTGTTTACCATCAACAGAGTACTCGACCCTGTAAAAAACATAAAATTACAACAAACTGCCCAATTGTGTATGTTAGATTGTGAAGCTGAGTACAAGGAGTTGTGCTAGGCATTACATCTGTGTAAATAGGTCAACAATCTAGTGTTCAAACTTTCTTCATTTTTTTCTTTACTATTTAAATACACAAGTCTACATCCACAAAAAGGATAAAGGTGGTAGTATTTATGCATGTGCTATTTAAAACATTTATTCCTCTGTTACCTACTGTATCTAAGGCATTAAATTAGGTGTTGCCACATGCATTATCTCATGTGATGACAATATTAACTTCATGAAGTGATCATTATTATTCTCACATTACCAAGGAGTTAACTTACTTTTCCAATGACTTGTAGCAGAATTAGGATGCTGCGTAACTCCATTTTCATACTGCTATAAAGATATACCTGAGACGGGGTAATTTATTAAAAAAAAAAAAGAGAGAGACTTTGCTGGGCATGGTGGCTCATGCCTGTAATCCCAACATTTGGAAGGCCAAGGTGGGCAGATCACCTGAGGTCAGGAGTTCGAGACTAGCTTGGCTAACATGGTGGAACCCTGTCTCCAATAAAATTACAAAAAAAAAAAAAGAATTAAACAGGCATGGTGGCAGGCTCCTATAATTCCAGCTCTTGGGAGGCTGAGGCAGGAGAATCATTTGAACCTGGGAGGCAGAGGTTGCAGTGAACTGAGATCATGCTATTGCACTCCAACCTAGGCAACAAGAGCGAGACTCCACCTCAAAAAAAAAAAAAAAAAAAAAGAGGTTTAATGGGCTCACAGTTTCACCTGGCTGGGAAAGCCTTATAATCATGGTGGAAGGCCAAGGAGGAGCAAAAGCACATCTTACATGGCAGTAGGCAAAACACCATGTGCAGGGGAACGACCCTTTATAAAACCATCAGGTCTCTTGAGACTTACTCACTATCACAAGAATAGCAAAGGCTAAACCTGTCCCCATGATTCAATTACCTTCTGCCAGGTCCCTCCCGTGACACATGGGGATTGTGGGAGCTGCAATTCAAGATGAGATTTGGTTGCGGACACAGCCAAATCATATCAGATGGGAAATCAAGTTTACCTGATTCAAAGACAAGTCCCCTGTTCTGCACCTTCACCTGCCATTCAAAAAGCCCTAATTGTTACATTGCTGACTGCTGATGTGAAGTTGTTGTTATTCTAAAATATGAAGGGTCATCCCTTTTCAGATACAAATGTAATTCCTAAATAGTACTTTTTTTCTCTCTCTCTCTCTCTGTGCAGGTATAGGGGACAGAAGATGATAAGGCAGTTGTAGTTGGGTAAATTATTAGTAGGTTGGATGTTTTACACAGCCCCAAATTACTGGGAAAATTCCAACACAACACTCATATGCTCCTTGGTAGAAAAGAATTATAAATAATTTTTACAAGTTTCTATAAGAGCTAGCATTAATTGAGCAATTTCAGTATATGGAGTGGTTCAGCATTATATTCAGGATCTTTAAATGTTTTCTTTAATATAGTTCCTTTTTAAAAAAGTATCTAAGATTTAGGGATTTTTGAAATTCTGAACTTCATTAATAAGTCTATTTTTTCTTTCCAACTTTTAAGCTCAGTAGGTACACGTGCAGGTTTTTTGTATGGAAAAATTACGTGTCATGGGGGTTTGGTGAACAAATTATTTTGTCATCCAGGTAATAAGCATAGTACCCAATAAGTGGTTTTTTGATCCTTTCCCGCCCTCTAACCTCCACTATCAAGTAGGCTTTGATGTCTATTGTTCCCTTCTTTGTATCCATGTATATTCAATGTTTAGTTCCCACATGTAAGTGAGAACATGTGGCATTTGTTTTTTGGTTCTTGAGTTAGATCATTTAGGATAATGGCCTCCACCTCCATTAATGTTGTTGCAAAGGATGTGACTTTATTCTTTTTTATGGCCACATATTATTCCATGGTGTATATGTACCACATTTTCTTTATTCAGTTCATCATCGACATTTAGGTGGGTTTCATGTCTTTGCTATTGTGAATAGTGCTGTGATGAACATATGCATATGTGCATCTTTATGGTAGAACAATTTATATTCCTTTTGGGTACATACCCAATATTGGCATTGCTGGGTCAAATGGTAGTTCTGTTTTAAGTTCTTTGAGAAATCTCCAAGCTGCTGTCCACAGTGACTGATGGCTTGTACATTGGTTTTGAATCCTGAGACTTTGCTGAAGTTGTTGATTAGATCTAGAAGCTTTTGGGCAGAGACTATCAAGTTTTCTAGGTATAAAATCATATTACATTCAAAGAGAGATAGTTTGACTTCCCCCTTCCTATTTGTATGCCTTTTACTTCTTTCTCTTGCCTGATTGCTCTGGCTAGAGCTTACAGTATTATGTTGAATAGGCATAGTGAGAGTGGGCATCCTTGTCTTATTCTCTCAAAAGGAATGCTTTCAGCTTTTTCCCATTCAGTATGATGTTGGCTATGAGTTTGTCATAGATGGCTCTTATTATTCTGATATATTTTCCTTAAATGGCTAGTTTGTTGAGGGTTTTAAACATGAAGGAATGTTGATTTTTATCTAAAACCTTTTCTGCATGTATTGAGATGGTCATGTGGTGTTTATTTTTAGTTCTGTTTATGTGATGAATCACATTTATTGATTTTTCTGTGTTGAACCAACCTTGCATCCCAAGAATAAAGCCAGTTTCGTCATGGTGAATTAACTTTTTGATGTGCTGCTGGATTCTGTTTGCTGGTATTTTGTTGAGAATTTTTGCATCTATGTTCATCAAGAATACTGGCCTGAACATTTATTTATTGTGTGTCTACCAGGTTTGGGTATCTGAATGATGCTAGACTCATATAATAGGTTAGGGAAGAATCTCTCCACCTCGATTTTTTGGAATAGTTTCAGTAGGATTGGTACCAGCTCTTCTTTATACATCTGGTAAAATTTGACTGTGAATCTATCTGGTCCAGAGCTTTTTCTGATTGATAGGTTTTTTATTACTGACTCCATTTTGGAACTCATTATTACTGTGTTCAGGGTTTCAATTTCTTCTTAGCTTAGTCTTAGGAGTTTGTTTCCAGGAATTTATTCATTTCTTCTAGGTTTTCTAGTTTGTTTGCATAGAGGTGTTTCTAATAGTCTCTGAGGGTTTTTTTGTATTTCTGCGGAATCAGTGGTACTGTTCCTTTGTCATTTCTGATTGTGTTTATTTGGATCTTCTCTCTTTTTTTCTTTATTGGTCTAACTAGTGGTCTATCAATCTTATTTATTCTTTCAAAAACACCAACTTTTGGTTTCGCCAATCTTTTTATGGTTTTTTGCATCTCCATTTTATTCAGTTCAAGCTCCAGTTTTGGTTACTTTTCTTCTGTTGCTAGTTTTGCAGTTGGTTTGCTATTGTTTTTCTACTTCCTCTAAGTATGAGGTTAGGTTGTTCATTTGAGATCTTTCTAACCTTTTTATGTGTGTATTTAGTGCTATAAACTTTTATCTTAATACTGCATTAGCTATCCCAGAGATTCTGGTATGTTGTATCTATAAAGCTAATTTAAAGGGTTTCATTTATTGAACACTAAAAATGTGTAATCTATCACTGTAGTTGAGGGATAAAAGATATAATTTCATAAATTTTCATACTCACTGTTCATTGTGGTATATACTATTCCATTTTATAGCTGAGATACTAATGTTCAGAGAAGTTAAGTATTTCCTCCAAGGAAACATGTCAGTAGATTGCAGAACCTGGATCAGAATGCAGGATTTTAAGCTCCAAAGGTTTGTCCCACAAAATGTGTGTGTGTGTGTGTGTGTGTGTGTGTTTGTGTGTGTGTGTGTGTTTAGGTAGGGGGCTCGATTTCATCTTGGTTACCTCAATGGTCTTTTAAATCCTTCACTGCATATTGATTACATGTTCAGTATTCTAATACTGTTATGTCAGAATGGGACTGAAACCTACTGTACGTTCCTAAACAAAAATCAAAACAACTTCTTAGTTGGATGATGCATTGCCAAAGATCGGTGTATCTTTCACTAAGATACAAACTCAGGTTCAGGGATAAAATGGAGGTGTTGGTTTCCTTAAATTTACATTTTGGTACAGAACTTCACAGAAATGCATTTTAGTTAATCAGCCACTTAACTACATATACTTTTTTTATATTACTCATGTGATAGTTATTTCTGATTGAACAGACCTGATGCTTAGTTATCCTGGTGTCAGAGCCAAAATTACAACCACTTTGAAGAATTTTAACCTTCCTGGATCTTCAGAATCTTGAAATTGGGGGTAAAATTATGACTTTGTCCACTCCACACATTTTACAGATGAGTAAACTGAAGTACACTCCTGTCTTAGTCTGCTTGGGTTGCCAAAACAAAAATACCAAAGCCTGAGTGGCATGAACAACAGAGATTTATTATTTATTTATATTTATTTATTTATTTCTCAAAATTCTGCAGGCTGAGAAGTCCAAGATAAAGGAGCCAGAATATCTGGTATCTAATGAGGGCTCCCTTCCTACCTGTAACTGGCCATCTTCTTATGTATTCTCACATGGTGGAAAGAAGAAAAAAAGAGAGAGAATGGAAGCTTCCTTGTGTCTTCTTAAAAAGGCATTAATTCCATTTATGAGGGCTCCACTCTCGTGATCTAATGACCTCTCAAAGGCCTTATTTCCAAACACCGTAAACTTGGGGGCCAGTATTTCAACATATGAATTTTGGGAGAACACAAACATTCAATCAATAACAACATTCTTGCAGTAAAATTGTAGGCTTTTCAGTACCTCTCTCATCATTTGACCTTGTCTTCTATTCTTGTCTCCCTATTTTCCCATTCCTACCACTTAATTCTTGTGAAATATCAAACTGCATAAAGTCCTTACTCCGTAAGAGTCCACCAGGCTGACACCCCCTCTTCTGTCCCAGCAGTTATCCCAGTGGTCCCTCTCTTTGAAGGATTTCCTTGTCTTTCCCAGGACTCCATCTCTACCCACCTCCATCTTACCCCATTTTCCCCTAACACCTTCTACTGGTTACTATGATAGCCCCTATAAGGCTGTTTTTTATTTTCTAATTAATGTCTCAGTTCCCAACTTCTATGTAAACTCTTTGATGGCAGGTCTATGTCTTTCTATTATTATTATTCCAGCCCAAATGCAATATAATTACTGAATCAATAGTTGATAAATGTATAACTCGATTCCAGTGTATCACAAATTAGACAGTTAAACGACAGGGAAATTATATTAGTTTCTTCTATGGCTGCCATACCAAAAGGGAACAAACTTAGTTGCCTAAAGCACCAGAAACACGTTTGTTCACAATTCAGGAGGCCAGAAGCCTGAAATCAAGTTATTGGCAGGAGTTGTTCCTTATGAAGGCTCTAAGAGAGAAATGCCTCATGCCTCTCTCCTAGCTTCTGGTGATTGCCAGCAATACCGGGTGTTGCTTGACTTTTAGGTACATTACTTCAATGTCTATCTCTGTCTTTATATGACCTTCTCCTCTCCATGTCTCTCTGTGTCCTATCCTTTTCTAATAAAAACATTAGTCATTGAATTTAGGGCCAACTCTAAATCAAGAGTGACTTAACATCAAGATCCTTAACTAATTAATTATATCAACAAAGACCTTATTTCCCAAAAAGTTCACATTTTTAGGTTCTAAGTAGACATAAATCTATGGGTACAGTATTCAACCCACTCTACAGGGCTAAAATGGTATGCCTAGTCACTTTTTTTAGTGTCGAAGCTGAGACTATAAATCCCTATTTCCTTGGAGCACACTCTCTCTTAGATGATTCATACATTTGATTTAGTAACTAAAACCTGCCAACCTGTTTGCTTTAGCAATTTGAAAGATAGAGACCGTCTTCCACAAATATCCCACTTTTCTAAATGAAATTAATGGAATTAATTTCCCATGCTCTGTCCTCTGTGTCTGACTCTTAATGATTTTGCTAGGATGAGAAAGTTTGTAATTAACTATACAAACTAGGAGAGAGATGGGGTGAGTTAGAGCTGACTCATACTCTGGAGGTTGTGTATGGCTGTATGTACCTCTTAATACTTCTAATTCTCGAGGGTTGTAATTATCTCAAGATAGGTAAAACTATTTTTAGGAAATGTCTTTTTCCTTTCCTCACAAAAAGAAGCTCTTCCTTCCCCAGACTGTTTGCTAAGCCATGAGACTTAGCACCAGCCTGTAATTTCTCTCTTCTCTCCCTTCCTTTCTTCTGCTCTCCTCCTCTCTCTTAAACAGAAGTATAGAAATTGAGTCAATCTTGCAGTGTTCTTTTCATCCCAAAGAAAAAGATTCTCAAAACAAGCCAACAGATCAAATAAGCCACCTTAGATTAAAATATTTTCAATTATTTACCCTTTGCTGTAGTCTGAATATTTGTGTCCCCTCCTGCCCAAATTTATATGTTAAAATCCTATCCCCCAAAATGATGATATTAGGAGGTTAGGCATTTAGGGATGTGATTAGATCATGAGGGCTAAACTCTCATGAATGGATTGAGTAGTTTACAAAAAAGGCCCAGAGGAGTTCCTGTGCCCTCTTTACTATGTGAAGACTCAGCAAGAAGTCAGTGGTCTGCAAAGAGGGTCCTCACCAAAATCAGACTATGCTGGCACTCTGATCTTGGACTTCCCAGCCTCCAGAACTGTGTGAAATAAACTTCTGTTGTTTATAAGCCACCTAGTCTAAGGTATTTTGTTATAGTTGCCCAAATAAACTAAGACATTACTTGATCCATTTATTTTCTGTGATGGCATTTCTCTTAACATTCTAGTCACTTTAAATTTTCATTTATATTAGCCTCATCCCATCTCTTTAAGGTATTTTTTATTATGCTCATTTTACAGTTGAGGAAAGTGAGATTCGGAGAGTTGTACCGTGTGTTCAGAATCGCATAGCTAGTAGGTGGTAGTGCTAGGTTTCCAAATTAATTCCTCTGATTTCTAGTCTCAAGCTCTCTCCTAGTTTTCTGTGTCTGTGTTAAGATCATCTCATTTAGAAGCTTCATTAAGAAGCCTTAATCCTTCTACATTTTTATATTACAACTAAGATAAGAACAATACCAAGAAGATCAGAGTTGGTCTTGGGATATCCCTGGTTTCTCCCTGCTGCTCTACTTATGAGCCTTAGATTTTTCTTGAACCTGACGTAAGAATTGTTGATAATAGTACTTAAATGACCATCTATCAAGAATGTTCTTCAGGGGGTGTTTTGCTCTCAGTAAGTGGCCTGAAGAAGATTCCATGATTTCCTAGGCCAGTTTGTTTATTGAGAAAATACATGATATCAGTCACTTCCACTTAATTTAAGCCAAAACAAAATAAATCTCTTCCATTTTCATAGAGATTTTAGTTTGGAAAGGACTCATTTTATTGGCATAGCAATTCTATGAAGTAGGTACAATTGAGTACAATTTTTAAATGAGCAAACTGAGTTTCCTTTCTCAGAGTTATTTTTATTTTAAATAAGCTTCCTAACATTCAGATGAAAGTCTCTATCTCCTGTTCTGGGAATTCCATTCACTGGTGAGCATCTGTAGAAATGACTAGGTTAAGTGCAGAAGCCCTTAAAATCATAACAAATTATGGCTGTTTATATAACCTGTCTGTCATTATGGATTCTGGTAATATTGGTAGTAAAATGAAAAGCAAATGTTGAAGCAAGAAAGGCAAAGAGAGAGAGAAAGAAGGAGAGAAAGCTGAATCAGCAAACTTGAAAACAGATTCATAAAATCATTCACTTGATTAATGTTTATCACATGTCAAAAATTGGGCTAGGGACTTGTGATACAGTGGTTAATAAGACATCGTCTCTGCTTACACTCTAGAGGGAAATACAAATAAATAATAAATTAAAACAATGTGTGGTGAAGGATGACAAAGAAGTAAGTGTATGAACTCATAGAAATCCTTAGCTGGGTGTTCAACCCAAACTTGGGAACTGAGAAATTGCCCTGTCACACGAGTCCGTGTGAAGAGACCACCCAACAGGCTTTGTGTGAGCAATCAAGCTTTTTAATCACCTGGGTGCAGGCGGACTGAGTCCGAAAAAGGAGTCAGCAAAGGGGGATAGGGGTGGGGCAGTTTTATAGGATTTGAGTGGGTAGCGGAAAATTACAATCAAAGGGGGTTGTTCTCTTGCCAGCAGGGGCCAGGGTCACAAGGTGCTGGGTGGGGAAGCTTCTGAGATTCATTGTCCAGGAGAAGGAATTTCACAAGGCAATGTCATCAGTTAAGATGAGAACCGATCATTTTCACTTCTTTTATGGTTCTTCAGTTGCCTCAGGCCATCTGAATATATATATGCAGGCTTGGGCTCAGAGGCCTGACATGCCCCTCCTTTTATAGACAAGGAAACTGTGTTTTAGAAAATGACACAGAGAGTACACCAACATAAGATATTGAGAGACAGGACTAGCTGGATTTCCTAGGCCGACTAAGAATTCTTAAGCCTAGCTGGGGAAGGAGACCGCACCCACCTTTAAACACGGGGTTTGTAACTCAGCTCACACCCGATCTATCAGGTAGTAAAGAGGGTTCACTAAAATACCAATTAGACTAAAAGCAGGAGGTAAAGAAATAGTCGAATCATCTATCCCCTGAGAGCACGGGGGGAGGGACAGTGATTGGGATGTAAACCCAGACATTTCCAGCCTGCAGTGGCAACCCCTTTTGGGTTCCCTCATGTTTTTTGGGAGCTGTGTTTTCAGTCTATTAAATCTTGCAATTGCACACTCTTCTGGTCCCTGTTTGTTCTGGCTCTAGCTGAGCTTTTGCTCGCTGTCCACCATTGCTGAATGCCGTCGTCACAGACCCGCCATTGACTTCCACCCTCCTGATTTGGCAGGGTGTCCACTGCACTTCTGATCCAGCAAGGTGCCCACTGCTGCTCTGGATCGGGCTAAAGGCTCGCCATTGTTCCTGTGTGGCTAAGTGCCCAGGTTTGTCCTAATGGAGCTGAACACTAGTCGCTGGGTTCCACAGTTCCCTTCCGTGACCCACGGCTTCTAATAGAGCCATAACGCTCACTGCATGGCCCAAGGTTCCATTCCTTGAAATCCATGAGGCCAAGAACCCCAGGTCAGAGAACAAAAGGCGCCCCCATCTTGGGAGTGGCCCACCCCCATCTTGGGAGCGCTAAGAACAAAGACCCGCTGGTAACAATATCTGGTATTTATGTTACTGGACCATAAGTTATATAGATGTTAAAGCTGGGAATTGGGGTTTGTTACTCATTCTAAGTTACTTTTACTCTGGTGCTTGAAAGCTTAGATCTTGTTTCATGGGCATAGTGGAACTTCTAAAGTTTCTGAAAATCCCAGTAGCATGGCTCTACTGCTACATGCTCTGGTTTCTAAACTCTATCCCTAGTTATATAAAGGCAGAAATAGTCAGTGGATAAAGCTAGTTTTGATTTGTTTTTCTAAGACCAACAGAGCGGGCACAAAAGAACCAGCGAGTAGGCAAGTGTAGGAGCAAAACTGCAAGTTTATTTTGGTCACCTAAGGTGTGGGGAAGAGGTCTGTCGGCCTCCGGCAAAGAAGACCGACAGAGTCCCCCCGTGGGGCTCTCAGAGGGAGTTCCTGCAGTCCGGACATCCCAACAGCAGTGGAGGACTGAGGAAGGCCGCGCGTGGCGACCGTCCGGAGCGGCTTTTCTAGGAGTGGGAGGGCAATAGGCGGGGCACGGGCGTGTCGGGGGGCATTCCACAGGTGCGACCAGGTAAATCTTGGTCTCTTCGGATTGAGGTCACCTGGCGCATGCCCGGTTGGTCTGCACCGTCCCCGCTCGCGGGCTGCATTTTCGCGCGGGCGGGAAAAGTTGGTGAAGAAGAACCCGGAAGTGCACCATCTTGCCTCCCTTCGTCCAAACAGTCCAACCTTTTATTGGTAATAGTGATAAGGGGCGCCGTGGTCTATCTGGCTACTTCCTGCTGTTAAGGGGCGTCATTAAGGTCAGGGCCCATGGTTGGCATTTGGACGTACGGATGAAGAATAAAATAAGGCACAGTATTAGTATAGGAATGAGGAATGGAAGCATTTGTTGGAATAGGGGCAAAACCCAGAAGGAAGGTCCCAGCAAGGTTGAGAAGTATGAGATAGTTAAGAAAATTTAGTAAGTTTGAGGCGAGTGGGGGAAAGCCAAACTGATTTCCACTGATTGCTTTCGGTAGGGGCCCTTTTTAGCTGGGAATGAGGAAGGAGTGCGCAGAGTAGTTGTTGGCCAGGCAGCAATTAAGGAGTGGAGTTTTTTGTGGAGTGGATGGCTTTCCGCTTACTCCTACTACAGAGATATTGGATGGAAGGCTAGGTCCAGAGAAGGACGGCAAAACAGAATAGGTAGCCTCGCTGTTGATTAAAAAATTGATTGTCTTACCCTCTACCAGGAGAGTTACCAGCGGCTCGGCGAGGGTGATGGGGGTCCCCGAGTCTCAGCACCTTCAGTTGTCGTTGTCCAGATGTAGGAGCTGGAAGGAGCTCCCAGGATCCTGGGAAAGCGGGTCACGTGGAGACGCAGCACCTGTTCTCAGGGTGGGGCAATCAGACTTCCAGTGTCCTCCCTGCTGGCAAGCAGGGCAGGGGGTTGCTGGTGGATGAGGGTTAGGACATTAACTGGCCCAATGTCCTGACGCCTTGCACTTATAGCAAGGCTGTGTTGGAGCTCAGGGACCTTGCGGACACCTGTTGGCATAGTGTCCTGCCTTGCCGCACTTATAGCAGGCTCCTTTTGTAGCCTTGGAGTCTGCGGCGTGTGTGCTCTCTGGCCTGGGGTTACGACTGGGCTGTAAAGCCGCTGCGAGGAGCTGTGCTTTCTGTTCAAGGCGAGCCTGCCGTCTCCTCTCTGGAGTTATAGACCTTAAAGGCTAATTTAACCAGGTCTTGTATTGGTGCCTGAGAACCATCCTCTACCTTTTGAAGTTTTTTACGAATGTCAGGAGCTGATTGAGAAATGAAATAAGATGCCAAAATGGTGGCCCCTGTGGGGGAGGCCGGATCTAACCGGGTATATTGGGTTAGAACCTCAGTCAGTTTAGGGTAGAGGTTAGGATAACCTGGAGGTCATGCCAAGTTAAGTCATAGGCCTGACAAAGGTATCTAAATTCCTTTATGTATATGGTAGGATTAGCTGAGAAATCACCTAAACGCTTCTCAATTTTGGAAAGATCAGCCAGTGAAAAAGGGACATGTACTCTGACTACCCCCTCTGCCCCAGCTACCTCTCGCAAAGGTGCTAACACTGTAGGAGGATGTGGGGCAGGAGATAGGTGACTCAAGACAGCCAGTTGGGGGCCCGGAAGGAGGCACGGGACTGAGTGGATTACTAGTAGATAAGGAGGAGGAAGGAGGAGTCTGGGCAGGAAGGGAGGGGGTGGAGAGAGCGGGGAGAGAAGGAGGAGTATAGGGACGAGAGCTTAAGGCCCAAAAGCCTTGTAGGTAATTAATTTCGGACCACTTGCCTAGCCGCTGGCAGAAATTGCTGAGGTCGATCATGCCACAGCGGAAAGGAAAATTAACCGCTTCCTCCTAAGGTCTTGTTTAAGCTGTAAGTTTTTTAAATTGGCTAGGAGGCACCCTAAGGGGGAGCTCTTTGGAAATTTGGACTGGGGGGTTTCCCGTTTGTTTCCTCTTTACTTACACAATGGACACAATGGAAATGGAAGTGGATCTCTGCCTGGCTTCAAAGCGTCCTTTGGAACCAGCAGAGACAGACTGGAGGCTCATGGAGCCAAAGTGGAGATTACCTTCAGGCGGACGTCTCTGTCCTGAACGGGTCTCCCGAGCCACTTGGTGGCTCAAAAGTGGACCTCGGACCTGCGCAGGATTTTTGGCCGAGGGAGGTAAAGAGGAGACAAGGGCACTTACCCCAGAGAGGCCGTGAGAGTGAGGGAAGCGGGTCTCAGGTCCTGGTCCGTCTGCCGCGTGGGAGCAGGAGGAGGTTCCTCAACCCTTAGAGGCCTGAGGAGGGGTCTCCTCCCGGGTCTTCGGCACCAACTGATTTGTTTTTCTAACCCCACTCCTGTCGGGATGTCGGGACTGTATCAGGAACCCCACCTGAGAGCCCCACTGGGGGACTCTGTCGGCCTCCTTTGCCGGAGGCCGACAGACCGCTCCCCCACACCTTAGGTGACCAAAAATAAATTTGCAGTTTTGCTCCTACACTTGCCTACTCGCTGGTTCTTTTGTGCCCGCTCTGGTGGTCTTAGAAAAACAAATCAAGTTTCAGTGCTAGGTCTTCTTTCTCCATCTACTGCTCTTTCAGCTCTACAATTTATTCTATCCCAGTGGCTCTCAACTGGGTGTGATTTTGCCCCCCAGGGCACATTTGGCAATGTCTGGTAATATTCTTGTGATCACAACACAGTGTGGGGTGGAGGTGCCATTTGCATGGAGTAATTTAGCAATGGAAGGCAAGAATGTAGCCAAACATGCAATAATGCACAGGACAGTCTCCACAAAAAAGACTCGCCAGTCTGAAATATATAATTAGTGAAAGAAAAGGTAAAAGAAAGTTTTATTCTGTTAATGTGTATTTTATGATAACTAGAGCATTATGCCAATATTCAAATCAGCATCTGTTGAAAAGATTTATGTGGAAGCTGATATATACACATATATATCTAGTATGGGTGGCTTCTGCTTCAGTTTGTTTTATTAATTTTTTTCTTTTGGAATACATATATTACAGTGCCTAGCACAGTATGCAACACATATCAGGCCCTTTATATATATTTCTAGCATAAATAAAGCATTATTGGATAAATTATTATTATTGAGTGTCTATTACTCTTTAGCCAATTTATTTATTTATTTATTTATTTTATTTATTTATTTTTTTTGAGACAGAGTCTCTCTCTGTCGCCCAGACTGGAGTGCAGTGACACGATCTCGGCTCACTGCAAGCTCCGCCTCCCGGGTTTACGCCATTCTCCTGCCTCAGCCTCCCAAGTAGCTGGGACTACAGGCGCCCGCCACCTCGCCTGGCTAGTTTTTTTTTGTATTTTTTTTTAGTAGAGACGGGGTTTCACCATGTTTGCCAGGATGATCTCGATCTCCTGACCTCGTGATCCGCCCGTCTCGGCCTCCCAAAGTGCTGGGATTACAGGCTTGAGCCACCGCGCCCGGCCTCTTTAGCCAATTTATATATTTGCTCCCTAAATTTAAAAATAATCATTCAAAGAAGGTAATATCATCTGCCTTTTTTTTTTTTTTTAGACAGAGTTCTGCTCTTTCGCCCAGGCTGGAGTGATGTGGCGCAATCTCAGCTCACTGCAACCTCTGCCCCTGGGTTCAAGTGATTCTCCTGCCTCAGCCTCCCAAGTAGCTGGGATTACAGGTCCCCACCACCATGTCCAGCTAATTTTTGTATTTTTAGTAGAAACAGGGTTTTGTCATGTTGGCCAGGCTGGTGTCCGGAGGTGATCCGCGGGCCTCAGCCTCCCAAAGTGCTGGGATTACAGGTGTGGGCCACGGTGCCGGAGCATCTGCAATTTTTTTTTCCAGAAGTGGAAGTCAGTTTATTAAGAAAGTAAAGGAATAAAAGAATGACTACTCTATAGACAGTGCAGCCCCATCCGCACTTTTAAGATTTAGTGTCATATCCCTAAAAGTGGCTGAATTGCTCTTGGAATTTCTCCAAAATTTGAGGAACTGATAAAAAGAGTTCCTGATGATTTCCTGGGAGACTGTTTTGTGTATTAGCCGTTACAAATGTAGTTGCTAGGCCAGGTGCGGTGGCTCATGCCTGTAATACCAGCACTTTGAGAGGCCAAGGCGGGTGGATCACGAGGTGAGGAGATAGAGGCCATCCTGGCCAACATGGTGAAACCCTGTCTCGACTAAGAATACAAAAATTAGCGGGCACGGTGGTGGGAGCCTGTAGTCCCTGCTACTCGGGAGGCTGAGGCAGGAGAATCGCTTGAACCTGGGAGGTGGAGGTTGCAGTGAGCTGAGATCACGCCACTGCACTCCAGCCTGGGGGACAGAGCGAGACTCCGTCTCAAAAAAATTTAAAAAAGAAAAAAAAAAAAAAGTAGTTGCTACACCCATAGAATCTAGAAAGTTGTACAGCATTGGTATTTTTTTTTTTTAACTAAAGCTTATTGGTTTACTGCTACTATAAATATTTGTTACTTTAAAATTTACAAAAAATTGGACTTCACTACCCTTACTCTCATTTAAAGTGTATCTCCACTGTGATTTTGGACTCAGAGCCTCTCCCCCCACCAAAAATGTTAAAAAAAATAAATAAACAAAGCCCCTAGAGTTTGTGGCATTTCTTTTTGGAATACTTTCCTCATTTGCCAAATTCTTGTTCACTTTTAAGTTCTTTCTCTGTGTAAAATCAGACTGCAAAACATGAATATAATAGGACAACTTAACTTTAGCTTCTTACAAAAATGACTTTAAATATTGGACAAGTGAGTTTTGATGTGTGTATATGTGTGTGTGCCATGTGTGCACTCTAGAAGCATTTATTTGAATCGTATTTTGGTGCTTTTACTGTTAAAAGCATTAGAGGTAGATGTTATTCCTCATTTTATCAAATAGTTTTCAATTGTAAGGAGAATGGGGACTAGTAGTAGGTATTGATAAGTATTAAACACCAGTTCTGTACCAAGACTTGTGCTGGGTACTTTAGGTTCATATATATTTTCATTTCTTAATAAGCATGTATGAAATATGTTACTGTTTGAGCTTCAGAAATGAAGTTAAGAAATGAGTAGTCAATAAGCATAAAAAAATTGCTCAACTTCTTTAGAAAAAAGGTAAATTCATATTACAATGACAGTGAACATTTTATCCATCAGATTTAAAGAAATTAAAATATCAAACTGTTGTCTAGAATGTGGAGCAATAGGGACTGCTGGTAAAAATGTAAATTGGCATTAACATTCTAGAAAACAGTTTGGTATTATCTAGAAAAGTAAAAAGTTTGGATGCTTGCAGGGATAGTTTTTTAATCAGTGCTTCATTGTGATTAATCCAGTATGAGTATCTGTCATGCTGTCTCTCAGGCCTGATTGGTGGGGACGGGATTTATATACTTTTGACCCAGCAATAGCTCTCCTAAGAATGTACCCTGTAGATGCTTTCACACATGTGCGCCACGAGAAATAGAGAAGAATGTTCATAGAAGCATTTTTTTGAAAATAGCAAAACAAAACTGGAGAAAAAAATCCAAATGATTATTGCAGTCAAATGGTGAAGTAAATTGTCTTATTATAGATATATACAGAATGCTACACAATAGTGAAAATTACTGAACTACAGTTAAATGTATCTAATGGGATAAATCTCAAACTCAAAATTGAGTGTAAAAAGAAATTTGTAGAAAAATGTGTTTTGTATGATTATATGTATGTAAATTTCATAAACATGAACACTTAAACCATATCTTGCTTAGGATACACAGTTCAGGGGAAATCTCTACAGTAAGGAAATGGCTACTCTAAAAATTCAGAAGATTGATTATTTCTGAAAGTGGGAGGAGCAGAGGGGCTGGGACCTGCAGGAGATATCCAGGGTCTCCAATGGTATTGGTCACGTTTTGTTTCTAAAGGTAGCTAAATCTGGACTTACGTTGGCATTTTTATTTTTTCTTTCAACTGCATTACATATGCTCTTTTGAATTATTTGTTAAAGACAAACTAATCTTATTGAGGTAAACCTTAGAATGGTAGAATAGTCTATCTAAGTTTATGCATGGAAAAGGCCCCTATCCAGGACTGTGTAATCCAGAGGCCATGCTCCTCCATTTCATTTTTGGTTCTGCCCAAGGTGAAATTCTCCTGGTGTGGGACACAGGGAGAAATGAGAAATTGCCTCTTCTGATGATCATCTTTTTTTTTTTTTTTTTTTTTTTGAGACAGAGTCTAACTCTGTGGCCCAGGCTGGAATGCAGTGGCGCGATCTCTGCTCACTGCAAGCTCCGCCTCCCGGGTTCACGCCATCCTCCTGGCTCAGCCTCCCCACTAGCTGGGACTACAGGCGCCCGCCACAGCGCCTGGCTAATTTTTTGTATTTTTAGTAGAGACGGTGTTTCACCGTGGTCTCCATCTCCTGACCTCGTGATCCGCCCGCCTCGGCCTCCCAAAGTGCTGGGATTACAGACGTGAGCCACCGCGCCCGGCCCTGATGATCATCTTATTTTCATTTATCAGTGAAGGTTATCAGCCACCAAGTGTCTTTCTTTTTTAACTTTGCCACCAGAAAAATTCATTCTAATGTAAATATTCCTTTGTAGCAATTAACTTATCATAAACATTTAATCCCTGTATTTTCTCTCTGGAAGTGATTTCTGATATCTCACCTTAGGAATTGATTCATTGCAAAAATATTATTTCACATATAGTCTAATATTGCAAATGATCTAAAAGATTTTCTTATGAGTAGTGAATTAGATATTTTATATAAGAAAACAAATAATTTAGAACCATTAAATTTTCTTTAAAGATATAACCTATTACCTTAAAGGCAGAATCTATTAAGTTCCTTTTTTTTCTTTCAATCTTTCTGTAAGTCTAGCATGGATCTAAAACCAGTGCGTTCTCAATTTGGGATAAAACAGGTGTACAGAATTTGTCCTGAGAAAATGTACATATGCCAGCTGCAGTTTTACCTTTGGAGAATATGCCAAGTTGGTAAACACAAGAAAGCCTCCCCAAAATGAATCACCCACTGAAAAATATGTTGAGCTATAAAAGGCCCTACATAAATACATGATTATCTTTCTATGTATGGAGAAGGAGGTGGGAGGCAAGGAGCAGATGATAGATTGCACTGAGTTATTTAGGGGAAGCACTTGGCTCTATTTCACCACAGATCTTCAGAAAGCAACTGAAGCCAGTTTAATGAAGCAAGTTATATGTAATTGAGGATCCAGTTTTTTCCATACTTTTAAATGTTTTTCTCAAGATGAGGTATGGTCACTCCAGTAATATGTCTGATTAGTAAACCTCAGTGTCATTAGGAAAGTAGGAATTAGTGTTTTACATATAGCACAGGGATTCTACAATCCATATACAAAGGAAAGAGCAATGAAGAATAGGAATGGCATGGTTTCAATCTGAGCTATGCTGTTTCACAGATTATTAGTTTCTTCATCTATTGAACTTAAGCTCTCTGATTCTTTATTTGCGTATGTCTGAGATGGCATTACAAACATCTACCTTCCAAGACTATTATAAGGATTTTACAATTTGGTGTGAATAGAAGCTTACCATTGTATCTGTCACAGAGGCACATTTGGGCAGTGGATATGAATGCTGTTAGTCATAGTCCGAAATAAACATGAGCTAGTAAGTTAATGCCTACAGTTTCTATATTTGAGCATTGATTAGTTGATTGATTGACCAAGTCCTTCATGTATTCATTTTTTTTATTGATTCATTAATTCGTTTAACAGTTATTGGGTTCCTACTCTGTGGGAAGTTAATCTACTTTTCAGGAAATACAAACCTCACAATGTCACATGCATTATCTGGAATAATATATGAGAAATTAAAGTACTACTCAGATGTCAGTGATGCATTATATAAGCACTCCCAGTGATAAAAATTGGTATATTAATAACAGTGGGTGAAAAGCAATCAGAATATATTCATATTCCTGAGTGGTAGCAAAGGTTGAACAAGGCAGGGCTGAGGATGGTGAAGCCAACCTAAGCATTCAATCTTATCTCCATGTTAGATCACAAGTCAATCTACAGGTATTAGGTTTTTTGTTTATTTTGGTCATTCATTCAGTCATCTCACTCTCTTCACCAACTCATCAACCCATCCATCAAATGCTTATTAAACTCCTATTAGGTTCCAGGCACTAAGAATACAATGATAGGTTAATTTCTGCAAGGAACTCACTACCTAGATACAGAATGACCATGGGATAAATAATTCTAGAAAAATGAGTTAGTTTATTTTAACAACATGTTGCATAACTTGGTGGCTATGAACTCAGGGTTTGCAGTCCTGAAGACCAAGATTTGAATCCTAGCTCCTCCACCTAGTAAATTCAAGCACATTAACTAACCTTTCTTAGCTACCTTTCATTTCACCAGAAAATAAGAACCATAAACAGTAAAGATTATTCACACAACTGCTGTGCAGATAAAATAAGATAATCCATGAGAAGCTTGGGCCAGTACTTGGAATGTCATAATTATGTTGGGTTATACAAAGTCCAGAGGAGTAGGGAACTTGACTTTGGTGTAGTGACATTAGAGACATTCTCCAGAATGGACCTTTACAACTGTATCTTAAAAGTGAGTAGAATTTATTTTCCAGGGAGCAAACCAGGAAGTCATTTGCAAGAGATGAAAGAGTATTGGTAAAGGCATTGAGGAGTCTAGAGGCTTGGGTATAAAATTCTATTGCCATTTTGGCTTTCGTTTTTCAAAGTCGTTTGTGGAAGAGTAAAGAAAGCAAGTATCTGAAAAGCATAGTCGAGAGGGAGAGACAGGGCTTGCACTTAGAAATAGGGACTTAACAAGATTCTGACTGAGTCCAAGTGATCTCTAGAAGAGCGTCACAGGGTTAAACACTAACTTACATAAATCAATGGTCATTATAATTAAAAGGGGAATAAACTTTTATTCCAAGCAATGAGTTTTCTGATTTGCTAAATGAAGTAAGAAAATATTAAATATAATTAGACATTTTAGTTGGTTTAATTTTTTTAATTTTATGTACAAGCTTGTCAGTGCATGCTTTTAAAATATCTGGTTAAATATAAGATTTCTGATATTTAGTGAACTGTAAAAATTTAATAAAAAAGTAAGCTCTTCTCTGTGAGATGAATTGCACAAAATATATTGTATACAGACAAGTGGAATGTATCATTTGATATTAGAACAGGGCTTTTTTGATGGATCATAAAAATATATTTAAAGTGTGGTTAAGGGAGAAGAATGACATTAAACACTTGTAAATTCCTTGAGAGCAAATGTCTAATTCTGAATATTTACCACCAAACTCTACCATAAGGCAATGAAGTCTATAAATACTCGCTGAGTGCTTAACTGTTCTGTTAAATTAAGATTTTAGAGAGTGGGAATATATTTTGATTTTTATAGTATCTAAGATTGTAATAGAAGTTTATGAAGTTATATTTTACCATTACAAGGTTTCTTATTTCTGAAGATATTAGCAGTGGTTCATGGTCACAGAACCCAATTTGAAGGAGAACAAATCCAGTTAACCCTTGTATAGTATCAGATTTGCTGTTGCTTTTGATTCCTTGCAGATTTGTTTGTGTGTTTTCATTTAGCAAATACTTCAGTGTTTGCTGTACAGCAGGCATCTATTAGTTACTAAGAAAGATGCAAATGAAGATGTGAGCTGAACTTGCTCTTGGAAGGTGCAAAACAGGAACACTAGAAAACTATGAGGTGGAAAGTAGTAAGTGCTGTGAGAGGTCTAGATGAGGTACTATGAAGTCCATTTATTCCTTACGCAGAAGTATTCACAACTCTTTTAGAATCCATTACCCTCATTTTTTGTTATCAGTGCAGAAAATAAGATCTAAATGAATTAATTTATGCTGGTTAATCAGGCTTCCCTGTCATAGGCAGTCGGATTGGTTAGCCCAACTCACACTGAGAAACTTCTATGTGCCCCAGATGTCTTTGTAATTACTTAACATAAATTAACATAACTAAGTAGTACTTGCACTACTTAGGTAGGTACTTTGATTATTTTTATTTTACAGATAAGGACACTGAGGCACAGAAAAGTTGAGCAACATGCACAAGGCCTCTTAGATGGCAGAAAGTGGAGTCATGATTTGAACCTAGTTAGACTAGTTCCAGGGTCAATATTCCTTCTTTATGTCACATTAACTCTCCTAGAAGAAGGCAGATTTCCCACACTGGAACACAGACGATTTCTGGTCAATGTGGAAATGCCATCATAGATAAATGCACAAGGTCCTATCAAAGCTTAGAGGAAGAAACTCTGATCCAGAATATGTGAGGTTGCAGGAGAGAAATTTGGGTAACATCTAAGTTACCTTCAAGTACAAGTGGTAGTTGAGAAGAGAACAACATAAAGAGCTTAGCATAATGTCTGGCACATTAAAAGTAGTTATAAGAAGATGTTGGTCTGGACAGTCAGAGAAAAGTGGGTCATGGCAGATTTTGTGTAACTTGCTGAGGATTATACATTCATCCTGAAAGCTGCATGACTCCAGCTAACACATTGAAGTAGTAAAGAGACAGGGTCAGATATTTATTTAAGATGGACACTGCCAATTCAGTCGAAAATGGGTGGGAAGTGAGCAAACTAGAGGCAGAAATGTAGGAAAACACATGGGCCGAGCAGTACATTTAGTTCATGTGTTCAATTCTTGTAACCCCAACTTACCACATAAGGGATGTCAAATTATGGCAAAGACAATGTTAGAAATTTTAACACATAAGGTCCCGATCCCTAGTAAGATCTCTTTTAGCAGTTACCCTGAAACAGAAAAAAGAAAGAAAAAGGTTTTAGTCATCTCATGGCTTCCCTGAGGACCATTAGCCTGATGAAATCTTTTACCTATAAATGTACAAATTTTTATTTTTAACTGAAGTGAATATAAAACTGCATGCCACTAAAGGTCAACCTGTTATTCTTTAAAGTCACATAGACATTCTGCTGGAAATGGATCACCTCTTCGCACCCAAGTCTTCCACACAGGTTCACACAGCCAATATTTTAATGTTAGGATATAAATTCAAAGGTGCTATATATGGATGTGATTTTCCCCACATTAACCCATATGCTTAGGGCATAGTTTTCATCACAAGTTCTTATGGTAAAAAGACGATGAAATATGTGTATCTTTTGCTCCTCAGAGCAGTAGAAAAACTATAGATCGCAATTGCCAGGGGAACATGACACAGCAATATATTATCCTTCTATTCTAGTGCCTTTTTGAGATCGACAGACAAGATGCCTTTCAATTCTAGCTAATACAATAGATGCAGACATTTATCTTGTATATTGTACCACATGATCTAATAATCATGATAAGTGTATTAGTAGGGCTATGATTATATCTCAAGTGCCTTATAATGCCAAAAGAAATTGTCCATGTTCCCTGTATAAATTTTTCCAGTAAAGTTCAACCCTATGAAATAGAAAGGATAAAAAAATGGTACAACTATTATACAGATAAGAATATTCAATGTGTTACACAGATTTTTTAATGTGAATTTTGAAGAGCATAGATTATGTTCCTAAAGTCATTTTGATAAGCCCAGGATACCGCACCCAAGGCTCTTTCTAATACATTGTGATTTAACTTCATATTTTTATCATTCATTTTTTTGTTTGTTTTTAAATTTTCAATAATTTTTAAAAACTGTCTCCCCATACCCAGTCCTACTGCTTAGAAGGAACCACTTTAATTGTATTAATAATTTCTCTTATTACTTCTTGTTGTCATTAATTCCACATCACCAGGTAAAATAAGCATACTGGTAATTCTTCAGTTACAAATTTCAGACATTTTTATTAAATTGTACTATTAAAGGTGAGGACTGATTACACTTATACTACCCCTATTTCCAAAGATAAACAGGATTCCCTTGTGAAACAAGGTGTTACAGGTCTCCTGACTAGATCATTTAGGCCTCCTTTGTAACTTTGTCTTTTTAATTCTTTTTTTTTTTTTTTTTGAGACAGAGTCTCGCTCTGTCGCCCAGGCTGGAGTGCAGTGGCGCGATCTCAGCTCACTGCAAGCTCCGCCTCCTGGGTTCACGCCATTCTTCTGCCTCAGCCTCCCGAACAGCTGGGATTACAGGCGCCCACCACACGCCCGGGTAATTTTTTGTATTTTTAGTAGAGACGGGGTTTCACCATGTTAGCCAAGATGGTCTCGATCTCCTGACCTCATGATCCGCCCACCTCGGCCTTCCAAAGTGCTGGGATTACAAGCGTGAGCCTCCGCGCTCGGCCTTCTTTTTTAATTCTTAATCACGTTTTAAATTTCTTTATTTTCTGTTTTCTTAATAATAAAATGAAACTAATACTATACTAAGTTGTATTTCCCAGAATCTAGAAACCTAAGATTCTAGAAGGAGTGTCGAATGATGTATACTCTTCCCAAATCCAAGTTCTCTCAGTTCAGATTGACAAAAGACTAGACATAACCTGGGACTTAGAGGTATGTACCTTTATCTCTCTTGACTCTGGATTTCACACATACACTTATGAAGTTACATCCTAGGCAGAATACAAATCAGGCAGAGAGGTGGTCCTTGTTCACCACCATCTTCTACTTCTTTAGACTTCATACCCTCAGTTCTCTGATGGATGTGACACTCATTGTATGAAATTCCCATGATGTCCAGCAGTGTTCCTCTGAGAAGATTAAAATAAATAATGTCTGTGCAAGTGCTTTTTAAACTGGGAAGTTATTTACCATCAGCAAGTGATGATCAAGCAATTAGTACCTTGATGATTAATTAGTACCTTGATGATCAAGCAATTAGTACATTGTTGCAGTCATTGCTTCATCCAGAATTTTTCTGGGGCTGTCTTAAAATTAAGGGCTCACACTCCAGGTAGAAACCAATGTTCATACTTTCCTGAGGGCTGGGCCATAGATTATCGTAGTACACTGAAGCCAATTCTAGGTCAGCTTCCGATTTCCTACCTTAAGTTAAAATTATGTATTATACTTTTTCTGCTTCCTTTGAAGACTCAATAGTGAAGCATGTCTTTATCTTCTCATATCATTATGAGGAAAGGCAGAGGATTTGATAACATCTTCAGTAAGTCAATATTGGCTGTGGAGTATCATCCGATCTTCCCTTTAGAAATGAGGTAATTTCCTGGGGGAAAATACATGAGGATTTGCCTGGTTTGCTTTTAAATGATTCAAAGGCTTGCTCTAAATAAATCTCTCTAGAGAAAGCTCTAGCTTAAAAATCATACCACCAAGGCCTGGATTTGCTGTTAGTTTCCTGCAAAATATCCACTTAGAAATAACAAATGCAATACCAGATATTTTAAAGAATAACTGGGGAATTGCTGCTGTTACTTCTTAGTTCTTACGATTTTCAAGTCTCTGGTTTGCTGTCTGTTTTATTCTCAGTAGCTGGGTCAGTCTCTGCTGCTTGCAAATGGTCTAAGCTCTTGGCAAAGCCCTTGGGTGTCTGCGATGATTTTGAGCGCTGTCAGGTTCCTTCAACCAAGGCATATGCCACCCAAGTCCTCACAAGCATTAGACCATGGCCAATGCTTCCCTCCCATGCAAGAAATGCTATCAGTACTAACTACCTTCTCAAGTATTCTACTAAAGAAGGCTGCCACACTTTGTTCCACAATTTCTGTGGAGAGATATAGACTTTTGCCTTGTAATTATGAAAATATTAATTATCCATACCACTTGTGATAAGCATGCTTCTCAGACACTTGTATATGATTTCTGTATGTTATTTCTAGTCTTCACAATAATTACTATCCCCATGTACAGAGGAAGAAATTGAGATTCACAGAGGTAAAATTACTTGCTCACAATGACCGATAAAGTCCTAGAGCCAGCCTTTGAGACTGGGACTATCTGGTCTCCATGCTGTCGTTTTTTTCCATTACATCACACAGATACTAGAAATCTCCTCAACCTCAACAACTTAATGAAATAAAAGTTTCCCACTCAAATCACAGTCTAACATGAGTGCTGGATAGGGAATAGAGGCTTTACCCTCATCAGTCATTCAGGGGCCCAGACTTCTTTTATCTTGTGGTTCCACCCTACACAGATCCTTATGATTGTTCTCCAGTCACATATTGTCACATGAACATTCTAACTGTGAAGGAGGCTGGGAAATATTAGTCTAGCTATATGTCCAAGAAAAAAAGGACATGAATGTTGGTGAGTACCAGTAAGCTCTGTCATACCCTTCCATAGTCAATTACAGTGAGAAATAAAATATGGATATTAGTTGACCAATATGAGGAAATAAAGGTAGTTAGCCAGAGGGGCTGTTCTTCAGTCATTTGTTACACACACAATTCAAAGCATTTTATTTTCCAGTAATTTTGTAGACAGCTGGTCTAAAAATAGGACATAAAGCTTTTTTTTTTTTTTTTTTTACTTTCACTCAATACAACACTTCTAACACCAGATATGTATGGTGTGTGTGTGTCTGTATGTGTCTGTGTTTCCCACACACTGAGCAATTTTCCAGCAGATACTAACTGGATGTCCTCTAGTTCAATTAAATTCTGACACTATCTACCTGAGATAGCACCAGATCTCCCAGGTTGAAGGCGTAGTTCCATAAGACTGAAACCCACTTCAGATGCTAATTGCAAATAGT
This sequence comes from Trachypithecus francoisi, assembly GCF_009764315.1. NCBI lineage: Eukaryota > Metazoa > Chordata > Mammalia > Primates > Cercopithecidae > Trachypithecus > Trachypithecus francoisi. The sequence continues at coordinate 70,375,313 of NW_022681473.1, read as the reverse complement.
TGGTTGTCACCTATACTCTGACCAACTGGCTATAAATCAAGGGTTCCCATAATTCAATTAACTTGCTAGAGAGGCCCCCCAGAACTCAGGAAAACACTTATGTTTACCCACTTGTTATAAAGAGTGTTACCAAGGATGCAGATGAACTACCAGATAGAAGAGATGCGTAGAGTAAGACATGTGGGAAGGGACGAGGAACTTTCATGCCCTCTCTGGGCATGCCACAGTCCAGGCACCTCTACAAGTTCAGAAATCCAGAAGCTCTGTCGTGGTATGTTTTTATGGAGGTTTCCTTACATAGACGAGATTGCTTAAATTATGGGCCATTGGTGATCTAACTCAACCTTCAGGCCCTCTCTGCTCCTGGAAGGTGGGGGATTGTGTTGAACAACCCAACTCTCTAATCATGCCTTGGTATTTCTGGTTACCAGCTCCTATCCTGAGGCTGTCTAGAGACTGCCAGCCAAAAGTCATCTCATAAGCATATAAAGGACACATCATTCAGGAGATTTCAAGGGTTTTAGGAGCTGTGTGCCAGAAAATGGGGGATGAAAGTCAAATATATATTTCATAATATTACACTAGGATTAAATGATTGAACAAGACAAGATCATGGCTCTTATGGGGTTTGTACTATGGCAGAAGGGGATAAGTCAAACAAATAAGAAAACATCAGTTTTGAGATATGTGAGATGAAGGAAATAGAGTGATGTGATAATGTCTGAAATGCTACTTGAGACTGATCAGTCAGGAAGTAAAATGTAAAGACAGAGGTGAAGGGCATGTGAGGGCGTGCAGTGGGTTCAGAGAAATCAGTTGTAATTGGAATATGGTACATGGAACATAGAGAGGGGCGGTGGAAAACAGGACCACATACACAGGTTAAGACCAGATCTTTAATAATTGAAAATTATAGGTTAAAAGTTTGCATTTTATTTTATTTTAAAATTTATCCACTATTCAGCAAGAATCCATTACTACAGTCAAAAACACAATCAGATCTTGAAAAGCATTTACAGTTGAAACAAATGAATTGGAGGAGTTAAGATTAGAAGGAGGAAGGCCAAGCTGGTAAGTAAGCATGCTGACTTGTTCAACTGAGGAAGGAGCAGTGTAGGCTTAGGAAGGGAGATGAATTACAGAGACATTTCTGGGGTAAAATAGACAGAATTTGTTAACTAACAATCTCATTGATGAAGAAGGCTCAGAAGTCAAATGCCTCTTAGATTTCTAGTTTAAGCAACTCGTGGTCTTACTAACTGGATAGGTAATATAAGGAGTAAGAAGGGGGCAGGTTCGGGGTGCATTGGAAAAAGTTGGAGTTGGTTATGCTGATACTCTTATCATTTTGTTATCTATTTTACATAAAGGATGAGAATTCTTGAGAGTATTACAGCTGAAAACCAGGCCACTTTTTATTTAAATGTTATTTCCAGTGGCTTTCAATACTACTGCTTTCATTCTACTGTGTCCTAGAGGAGAAGAGGGAGCAGAAACAACCATAATACAATACTTACTGTGTGCTTGATACACTTGGCATATGACTCCTCATTTTGTCCTCATTAGGAACTTCTGAAGTGGTAATACGTTATTATTTTAGAAATGGGGAAACAGAAGACCAGAGAAAATCTCGTCCTGTGTCCCAAAAGAAGAGATATGATTGAGACTTGAATATAGGCCAGGTAGAAGGAGAGGAAGCATTTGTGGTACCAGACAGAAAGACATCAAGACGATTTGCCCAAGAGTAAAAAAAGCATCAGATCAAGAATACCAAACTGATTTCTAGGTGCCCTGTGATTATCCTCTCTCCCTTGTATGACATTTTAAATACTCACTGGCAACAAACTAACGTGTTAGTGGTATCAGATCTCACAGGTATTTGGATATTATTCCTCATTGTCATCACTGTAAAACAAATGCTGCAGAGGTTATTTTTGTTGCTTATTTAATACTTATTAATTTTTATTAATACTTAATATTTATTTAATACTTATTATTTATTTTTATTCCTTATTAAATACTAAAGTGAAGGTACTATTTAGTCTTTACAAGTGTTTCAAGGTAATATTACTGTTTTCAAACCAAAACTTTTTTAGCCTACATAGATGAAATGTGGTAGGCTTGCAGAAAAGAAAAGTTTGACTTATTATTTCAGTAGCAAATTGATTTTGCAAATAAATTTTGGCTAGCTTTAGAAAAATGAAGGTATATAATTACACAGGAAAGAAAATCATGCCGGCTACCAGGAAGAGCATTGGAATGAGAGTCAGTAACTTAGAGCTGTAGGACTGTCTAAGCTCCTATTTTGTTCTTACTCATGTTTATTCATCATCTTACTTCTTCAGTACCTTTCATATGCTAGGCACTGTAGCAAGTCCTGCAATAATGAAAAGATAAAAGACAGATAATCTACAAGGTTTTACAATCTAATATGGGCTATAAGGTAATCAATACACTGAAATAATTAATCTGTGTATCACTTCATTCCTTTTTTAATTGAACAGATATTTATTGAGCACCAACTATGGCTCAGACACTGTTCTAGGCACTGGGAATACAATGGTATCTAATAGAGAAAATGCCTTGCCCACAATAAGCTTAATGATTTTTTTTTTTTTTTTTTTTTGAGATGGAGCCTCACTCTGTCACCAGGCTGGAGTGCAGTGGCACAATCTCGGCTCATGGCACGCTCTGCCTCCTGGGTTCAAGTGATACTTCAGGCTCAGCCTCCTGAGTAGCTGGGACTACAGGCACATGCCACCATACCCAACTAATTTTTATATTTTTAGTAGAGACAGGGTTAGTCTCGATCTCTTGACCTCGTGATCTGCCTGCCTCGGCCTCCCAAAGTGGTGGGATTACAGGCATGAGCCGCCCCACCCAGCCATAAATTTCAATAAATAAAGAAATAAAGAATCCTTGAAGAATCACCACACTGTCTTCCACAATGGTTGATCTAATTTATACTCCAACCAACAGTGTAAAAGTGTTCCTATTTCTCCATAGCCTCACCAGCGTCTGGTGTTTCCTGACTTTTTGCTGAGTATATACCCAAAGGATTATAAATCATTCTACTGTAAAGACACATGCACACGTATGTTTATTGCAGCACTATTTACAATAGCAAAGACTTGGAACCAACCCAAATGTCCATCAATGATAGACTGGAAAAGAAAATGTGGCACATATACATTATGGAATACTATGCAGCCATAAAAAAGAATGAGTTCATGTCCTTTGCAGGGACGTGGTTGAAACTGGAAACCATCATCCTCAGCAAACTAACACGGGAACAGAAAAACAAACACCACATGTTTTCACTCATAAGCAGCAGTTGGACAATAAGAACACATGGACATAGGGAGGGGAACATAACACATCAGGGCCTGTCGGGGGTAGGGGACAAGGGGAGGGAGAGCATTAGGACAGATACCTAGTTCATGCAGGGCTTAAAGCCTAGATGATGGGTTGATAGGAGCAGCAAATCACCATGGCACATATACACCTATGTAACAAACCTGCACATTCTGCACATGTATCCCAGAACTTAAAATAAAAAAAAAAAATCAATAGATATATATCCTAGGGTCAGAAAGTGACAAAGTAATGTGAAGAAATGTAGTGGATTGCTGTTTTAAATAAGGTGGACAAGAAAGAAACCTGAATAAAATGCTCAAGGGAATCCCAAGGATATTTAGGGGAAAATATTACAGTCAGGCAGAACAAATATAGAGGCCTGGAGGTGGGAGGAACAGCAAGGATGGCCAGAGTAGATTTAGCGAAGGAAAAAGTGATTAGAACAGTAATTTGTGGCTGATTGTTATAAAATTTCATGAGCACCATCCCATTCTTATTCCATCTCCATGATGAGGATATTAGATTTTATTCTAGATGGAATGAAATTCTTAGAAGATTTTCATTCCTCACTCAAATTGTCCAGAAAAAGACTATTAATAATGGGTATATATGTGTGTGTGAAGAAGAGAGAAGTATAGAAAGGAAGGGAGGGGAGGGAAGAAGAGGGGAGGAAAAAAAGGAAATACCATGGAGCCAATGCATTGAGATGTTAACAGGGAAACTGGATTCAAGGATATCGGAGGTCACTATACTATACTCGCAACTTCTCTGTACATTTGAATTCTTTCATCATAAATTATTAAAACATTTTTAAATTGTGTTATATTCAAATGCTCATGTTTTTGGAATCAGAAATAACTTGGGTCAGGTGCCATTTTCAGATGGGTGACTTCAGGTAAGTCACTTAACTTCTTAGCATCTCCACTTCTCTTGTCTGCCAGTTAATATGTATTTTGTTTTTGTGGGAATTCAATGTAATAGATATATAAAGAGATTACCTGACACATAGTTGACATTCAATAAGCAATAGCTCTTATTACAATGAAAAAATTTACAAATTATCATAAGAATTTGCATTTTTTTCAGATATCAACATCTGCAGACAGCAACTAAAAATATGAAGCATAAATTTCCATAGTGTAATTTCAGGCATCTGAATAATGACATAGGGAGAATTTGAGGATTTGATTAAAACCAACAAGGATCTATTAAGCATTGTCTATGTTACAGTCACTGTGCTTGGAATAGGAGATTCAAAGACAAAGGAAACACTTCCTCAATCCACACAGATTTTACAGTATAGTGGATAAAAGAGAGAAAAAATCAGCTAATTTTTCTACAGCAGGAAGTAAGATATGACAGCAGTAAACACCCGACGCAACGAAAGCAAGATTAAAGTTTTACCTGAACAACTTGTTGAGAATGACATCAGTATAAATGAATAATATTAACTTATCAGGAACTTACCAGGAAATCACAGAAATTTGCAAAGGATTTTATAATCAAAACATTTGTCTTGCTATTATGTTGACAAACTTCTGTCCCCCATATGTACTGAATAGAAGTTACTTTATCTCTTTTTTTTTTTCTATTCATCTTTTTCTTATCTCCATACACTGAAGGAACTCTGTAGATGATATAAGCAATTCCACTGTCACCTCAGCATCAATTTAAGATGGAGGTCATTGTTTAAGAAGGATTTGGTCTTAGTTTTTGCAATGTCTATTCATACATTGACCCACATATGTGCCCTGTGGGTCATCCTAATTCTGTCCTCTAGAACTGCATGCATGACACATAATTCCTTTCACAGTACAACCATTTGGAAACTGCTGCCATCTCACAAACCAACCAACCATCTTAACCCCCTAAACCTAATAACTTCCACCACATCTGCATTTTTCTTACTTTATATTAAAAATCCATAGTTTCTCAATTTAGTATTACACATAGTTTCAAGATTTCTATTACTATGCCCTTTGTCTTTCTTTGAATGCTTTTCAGGATATTAGTAACATGTGATAATACGGGATCAGGTTAAATATGACTCCCCAAACTGAATGCAATCATTAAATTGGTTTCTAATCAATATTAAGTGAAGTAAGAGTAACAACTCCCTTAGGTGTGAACATTGTGTTTTAGAATCAAATTCTGAATAAACAGAAATATGGCAGTGAGTCATTTAGTAAAGCCAAAGTTTTCTTTGGAAGCTCCTTGAATATATAAAATTAGTAAATTAATATTCTTTCATATATTAATTTTACTTAAATTAAGAAAATCTGTCTTGCTTTCATTTTAAATATTAATTATTGTGTGCCACACTTTCTCCATGGTAGGCACAGAGTGAAATGAGTATGAAGAAAACGAGACTTTTGTTGATATGCTATGTTCAGTCCGCCAGTTTTTGTAATGCCATAGAAGTGTTTTAATTACATAAATGTAAGCAAATTATTATTGATATAATTTATAATTTTATTTGGAATGGCATTCACTAACTTTGTATTTACTTTAAAAATTTAAGAAACCATCAACTTTAGCAGCTGCTTATTCTACTATACTTATTTGTTGTATATTGGCAAGTCTACTTCACTATGTACTATTTCCCTAGAATCTTGTATTATGACAAATATTATTTCAAGATTTGGTTAGGGATGGTGGTGCTATGGTTTGAATTTGTCCCCTAAAAAATAAAAGTTAAAAACTGAATCCCAATGCAACTGTGTTTTGACAACTGACCTAATTGGAGGTGTTTATGTCATAAGGATGCCACCTTCATGAATGAATCAATGCTGATTTTAAAGGATTTGAGGGTATGAGTTCAATCTTTTGTTCCTTTGCACCCTCTCTTGCCCTTCTACAATCCAGTATGGAAGGATGCAGCATCAAGGCCCTCACCAGATGCTGTCCCTACAATCTTGGACTTCCCAGCTTCCAGAATCATAAACCAAGTAAATTTCTGTTTATTATAAATTACCCAGTGACAGGTATTATGTTATAGTAGCACAAAAGAGACTAAGACAAGTGATACAAATTCTGTTCCTTGTTCATAACAATGGCCATCGGAAATCTACAGATAATAACAAGCCATAAGAACATAATTCCTCTCTTTAGTCAAAATTTCCATTATATGTAATAGGTCAAGGTATTTCTAGTGTCACAAAAAAGTACACATACAGAATCATCTTTCTTTCTGAGCTACACCTCTCTTTGATTGATCTTGTCATTTACTGACTCTTTGATCTTTGAAAATTTAACTACTTCATGGCCTTCTCCTATGAACATCTCCCATTGTCTAACAGAAATAATAATAATAATAGCATACATTATCAAGTGCTTAGTATGGATCAGTCACAATGTTAGATGCTTCGGGTACATCCTTACTGATCTTCATTAGAGCCCTACAAAGTAGGTATTAGAGTTTTCATTTTATGTATCAAGAAAACATGACTCAAGGACATTAACTTTCCAAAGGTGATCCATATAGTAAATGACTGACAATATTTGAAACTGCAACTTTTATACCACATTCCATGGCATTCAAGAGCCTCCATAACACATTCAGTAAATATGCTCTGAGTTCACAATATGTCTCAGGCACCAACCCAGGCACTAGAGGTAGAACGGTGAACAAAGTTAAGGACACACACATTCAAGAAGCTTAGATTTTAGCAGGAGTTGAAAGTGAGGTGATATAGACAATCTAGTAAGTAAATGAACAAGATAATTTCAGATCATCATGAATGCCAAGATGTAAATAAGATATGGTGTGTCTGAGGAGGCTACTTTGGATACAGTAGCCAAGGAAGACCCCTCTTATAAACTGAGATATAATTGACAAGTAGGCCAAATCATGTGGGCATCAGGGCCCTAGATGTTCTAGGTACAAGGGATGGTAAGTTCAATGACTATAAGGAAAAAAAAAAAAGGTGGAAATGTTTAAGTGAAAAAGGAAATAAAATAGAAGGGCAGAATTAGCACAGGATGGGCACTAGTTTCTACTGAACAAGTGTTGTGACTGATAATGATGCTTGAAATAGGGGTGGAAGGGAGCAGTAGAGATGAAGAGCAGTAGATATATCAAGAATAGACTTTGGAAATTCTCTATTAGAGTCAGTGTGTTATCCTAATTTTAGTGTTTACCATTCATGCACTCTAATTTACACTTATGCAAAGTAATTCGCCAACTGCACAATATTCTTGTGCTGTTCACAACTCGTTTGTTTGTAAAGCCTCCAGTACTCTGCTTCCAGAGCTTATTCTCAGATACTTCTACTTTTAAGTCACAAATTGTAAGATATTTCTATTGTGAAGTCTTTCCAAACCTCTTCTTTCCCCAGTCAGAAAGAACCAGTGTGTTTTTCTTTTGTCTATTATGACAAAAAGAATGGTTTAACTTTAATCACTTCTACCTGGGAGTGTGAACTTCTTAAGGAAAAAATTATATCCTACATCTTTGCAATGGAGTGCTTTGCATATAGTAGAACATGAGAGTTATATAATGAATTAAACTTGGTGCTCAAAAGAAGGAAAGCTGTCATAGACTGTCTCCAAATGATTCCTTTGCACCATTCTCTCACATACTATGTTCTTAACCTTTTATCTCTTGGCTTTTGTAGTCATGACTTATCCAAATCTACTACTTTTAAAATCACTACTGATCTCATAATTTGTATTTTGTACTAGTTTCCTGTTGCTACTATAACAAATTATCATAAACTTAGTGACTTCAAACACATAAATTTATTATCTTACAGCTTGGGAGAAGAGAAGTCCAAAATGAGTCTTACAAAGTTAGAATAGAGTTAGCAGGATTGATTCCTTCTGGAGACTCTAGGGGAGAATCCATTGTCTTGCCTTTTCTGGTTTCTAGGGGCTGCCTGCATTTCTTGGCTCATGGCCCCACATAACATCACCTTTTCTCCCTTTGTTTTTCTTGTCATATCATCTTCTCCCCTGTCTTTAATCCTCTTACATCTCTTTTATAAGAACCCTGCTTCCACCCAGATAATCCAGGATAATTTCCCCATCTCAAGATATTTAGTTAATTCATATCTACGAAGTCCCTGTAACCATGTAAGGTAAAATACTTCAAGATGCTAGGGATTAGAATGTGGACGTCTTTGAAGAGCCATTATTCTGCCTGTCACATACGTCTCACAATGTATCATCAGGCTTTAATTACACTGAAATGTTTAGTCAGAAAACTTCACTCCCTACTTTATTAGATTCACTCTTCCTCTGACCTTTGTGACATATCCTGGATCCACTTAGCAGATTGTTTCTTCATATTCCTTTGCAATTTTCTTCCCTTTCTCTACTATAGTAAAAGTTCATCTTCATAAAATTGTCTCTATCAATGACTTATAAAGAGAGTTATAATAGATATTTGACAACTAAGATGACAATAATAACTAATTTATTAAACATCTAATGAGGATCAGGCACTATCTTCTGAATGTTTTACATTCATAATAATATTTCATACATGCAATAATTTTATATTTTATAGAGTCTGTCACTAATTTCATTTACCCGATGAAAAAAACAGAGGCAGAGAGACTGCGTAACTTGTCCAAAGTCAGAGTTAATAACTGGAAACACGAAGTTCTAATCCAGGAGTTTGATTATAGACCTTGTGCTCCAGAATGCTGTGCAACACTTCCTTCTTGTGAGAGTGGATAGCTCCTTAATTATCATGGCTTTATGCCATCAACTGAAGATCCACAGATCTAGTTTCAACCTGTCTCCCATTCTACTACAATGCATGCTCAACCTTTGCATTTAGATGCCCCTTTTAATTAAAATTGCACAGAAGTTATCACGACAAGAATGAAGCTTGAAATGGTTACCATTTATGGTATCTCTACTTTGTTTTGAATTCTGTAGTAGGTGCTGTACCTAAATATGTTTTTTCCTTCTTAATTTAGTTTCCTATATTATCTGGCAAGGCAATTGTCATTGGTCCCTTTTGACATCCAAGGAATCTTGAAGCTGAGATATTTTAAGCAACTTATTACCCTACCAAAAAATATTCAAAGTCTATGTTCTTTTATTTATGCCTAGGAACCTCATTTATCGTGTATCTATTCACAATTACTCCTTAATTTAACTGTCCTGTTTCTATCTTTCTAGTATTTAACTGAAAAACTCATGGTCATGTTTGCTTTTTTTTTTTTCTATGACACAAATATTCTTTTCTCAGACCAGTCATGTTTCCTCTGCAATATCGCTTCTACGGGTACATGTATCTCCCTACTTTCTCTCTTGACAGTCAAGCACCTAGTGAATGATCTAGTTTCATGTTGCCTTCCCACTCCAATAGCTTCTAACTGCTGTCTACATCTTATTCCCTTGCCTCCCCTCAACATGACATTTTTTTCTTTACTGCCACGTTTATATTCCTAAAGCATAAGTTCTATCATTTTAGTTTTCAGACTAAAATAATGTATTAAGGTTTATTTGATACATTTCTCCCACAGGTCCCTATGTCTAGCTAAATTGGACTTATCAAATTGGATCAACAGTTACCTTTTGGTCTTATTACAAACCTTATTCCTTTTCTCATTTAATTTCTTCCTCCTGTATAAATGAACTTCTGTGTTTGTAGTTGTTCTACATGTCTAGAGCCCTATGAGACTAGGGCTCGCCATCTGATTGCTGCTTATATTGGAAGTGGCACCAAAGTGGTGGTTTGGTAATAGTGTTGATGGTAATAGTAGCCACAGATAACTTGTGTTGAACATTGCTATGTTCATATTCTATATGAGACGGCTGTTTATATCTATAATCACTCCATAAGGTATAAAACTAGAGAGGTTGAGTTAGTTGCTCAAGGTCAAAAAAAAAAAAAAGGAATAGTATTTTGCAGAGGTTCAAGCCTGTTTATTTCAATGCTTCAGTTCAGTTAACAACTATATGATGTTTCCCTTTGTAATCCCAGGGGCCAGGTGATATTACATAGGCTATCTATTCAGCATGGCCAGAGGCAGTTCAGTTAATGATAGAAATTCTCAGCAACAGAGAATGAAGCAAAATTTATTAACAGGCAAACAGTATCAGATATTAGGTGTGAGGATCAATAAGAAGAAAAAATGGCTTAACATCTTCACAGGTCTCATTATGTGCCAGGAGCTGTTCTTATACTTTGCATGTATTAATTCATAATCCTCAAAAATAACTTATAAAATGCATGCTATTATTATTCCCATTGTATAGATAAAGATTCAGAGACAAAGAAAGATGTAGTAATTTTCCCAGTGTTTGATTCCAGGCAAACTGGACCCAGAATTCACGCTCATGATCACTATTGTATATTGCCTCCCATTTAAGTTGAACACAGAAGCACAAGAAAGGTCAAGTGCTGGGCAAGCGGGAACATTTGGGATTACAAAATGTGAACTGCATCATGGAACATGGTTCATTACTTACTCTGTGATGGAGGTGAAAAACTGGAGGGCTGGTTTTGGATAAACTCTAGAGGAGAGTCTGAGAGCTTAACGGGCCTTGTAGAATGCACAGTATTTAGTCTTCAGTCTTGTTTTTAAACTTTATTAAATCCGTGAAGTTATGCTTGATCCCCTGAACAGAATACAAATTTTTCTTCCTTTGAACACCCTTTGTACTTTCCTACAGTTCTTATGGCCAAAGTATAACAATCCTTTGTGGAGAAGAAAAAAGAAACTGAAAGCAGCATGGCAGCCCAGAGGCACAGTGGCTAGAGAGGGGAGGATTACACAAACATGATTCACAGAGGGGTGAGGACCAGGAGGATGCTTCTAACTTCTCAAGTGGTTAGAAATAAATATAGTCTTGCCAACCCAAGGTAACTGGAGTTAGGAGGGTAGGTTGCTCTGGTTCGGGATCATGTATCTGTCTGTCACTAAGAATGTCACTAAGTATGTCATTAAAATGCCATGAAAGTTTTCAGGGTCCCAGATAAACAACTGTGAATAGTGCTCCAATAACATAAGAGAATCAGGGAATTAACACTCAGGAAACAAGAACTGGACAAGACTGGAATATAACGCTGGCCAAGCATGGTGACTCACACCTATAATCCCAGCACTCTGAGAGACTGGGGCAGGAGGATCACTTGAGGTCAGGAGTTCAAGACCCATCTCTACTAAAAATACAAACATTAGCCAGGCATGGTGGCATGCACCTAAAATTTCAGCTACTCAGGAGGCTGAGGCAGGAGAATCGCTTGAACCTGGGAGGCAGAGTTTCAGTGATCCAAAATGGCACCACTGCACTCTAGCCTGAGTGACAGAGTGAAACTTCATCTCAACAAACAAAACAAAACAAAAAGACTAAAATATAATGGGAAAAATCAGTTTAATTGCAGGTCAGGTATCAGGTCTCAAGTTAAAAGTTAGGTGCTACATCTTATTAGTAAGACTAATATTTGATCCTACCACTTGCTAAGATGATGCAATTATTTATAATTATTATTAAAAAGTGCCCAATTTAAAATGGGGAAAATCAAATAGGTACTTCACTAAAAAAGATATAGGAAAGGCTCATCAACACATGAAAAGATCTCAACATTATTAGTCATCTAGGACATGCAAATCAATACCACAATAATATACCATTTAACATCCACTAGAATTACTATAATAAAAAAAGACAGTAACAACGTTGTCAATGATGTGGATAAATTGATACCCTTTATAACATTGCTGGCAGAAATATAAAATGGTACAAGTGTTTTAAAAGTATATTTTGGCAATGTCTTTAAAAAGTTAAATATAATTGTATCCTGACCCTTTATTTCCACTCCTGGAAATCTACCCAAGAGAGTGAAAACATGTCCAGACAAAGGCTTGCGTGTAAATGTCTACAGAAGCATTATTCATAATAGTCAAAAGTTGAAAACAACTCAAATTTCTATTTCTTAGTAATTAGATAAACAAAATTTGATATATCATAAAATGGAATACTATTCAAGTAAAATAAATTAGTGATACAGCTAAAACAGGAATGCATCTAAAATATATCTGTGCTAAGTGATAGAAGCTAGACATACAAGACTACATACTACAAGACTCCATTTATATAAAAGGATCAAATCTATAATGATTTAAAGTAAGTTAGTGATCTCCTGAGACTGGGGATGAGAAAAGAAGTGGCTGCAAATTGCAAGAAAGAATTTTGGATGTTAATAAAAAATATTTAAAATTACATTGTGTTAATGGTGGCAAAACTGTATTTAATATCAAAAGATAATTTAATTTTAGAATTCAGTTAGAAATGAGTAAATATAGAATATAAATTATTTCTCAATAAACTTTATGCGTGTATGTGTGTGTGTGTATATATACATCTATTTTAATAGTCTAGATTTTGCAGATAATCAGTGACAGGACAAAGACTCACATTTAGTGTGCTGGATTCAAATTCCAGATTCTGTAAATAAAAGTGGAATTCATTATAGGCATCTTTAACTTATGCAAATTCATGTCAAATACTCAGAAAACCCAATAATCATACAAATAAAACAAACATGAAGTGTTAGAATTTCTTAATTTATTCTATTATTCTTCTAGGCTTTGGCTCCTACTGTGTGTGGTGGAGAGAGGGGAAGAAACTGTAGCCAAAATGCAATTAAAAATAAACATACTTCATTTGCAGGAATATTTCAATCTTTCAAAGAATAATTTTGATTATGCAATGATTTGACATTATGTATAAATTTAGAACTTAACCTTCATGTAATATGATTTCATTATATTACAAATTCTTCAGACCTTAGGACAAACCTATAAAAACTATGACTATTTATCTTTAAGATATAAAAAGTCCATTAAATTGCTTGAAAATATAGAATACATATGTGGTGGAACCCTAACTGTTGTTCAACTAAAACTACTTCTGCTTTCTACTGTAGGGAAAATAAATGTACCTTTCAGTGCTATTTATATTGTGGCACACAGAATAATGGCTCCGAAAGATGTCCACATCCTAATCCCCAGCACCTGTGAATATGTTACTTACCATGGCAAAAAAAATAATAATAATTCATATCTGCTTAAGTTAAAAATCTGAGATGAGGGGATGACAAGGACAAAGGTCTAAATGAATAAAATAGGGAGGCAGGAATCTCAGAGGAAGGGGAGAAGGTATAATGACAGACCCAGATTCAGAGAAAAAGAAGGAGATTTGAAGGTGCTACACTGCTGGCTTTGGAGATAGAAGAAGTGGCCATGAGCCAAATAATGCAGGCAAATTCCAGAAGCTGGAAAAGGCCAGGAAATATATTCTCTAGAGCCTTCAGAAGGAATGCAGCCAACACCTTTTTTACCCCATAATAACCATTTCAGACTCCTGGCCTTCAGAACTGTACAATAATAAATGTGTGAAGAATGTCACTGGTATTTCATTGTGTGACAATGATGTTCACTTTTATCACTTTCATTTAATATAGTACTGAAAGTTCTAGCCAGAGCAATAAGAAAAGAGATAGAAATAAAGTCCATCCAATTACAATTGTCCTTATTTATAGACAATTGATCTTAAATTTAGAAAAACCTAAGTAATTCATCAAAAAACTATTAGAATTGATAAACAAATTCAGTGAGTTTATAGGCTATAAAATCAATATGCAAAAATTAGAGGCATTTCTACATGTCAACAGTGAACAATCTGAAAAAGAAATCAAGAAAGCAATCCCATTCATAATAGCTACAAAAGAAAAAAATACCTAGGAATAAATTTAACCAAAGAGGTGAAAGATATCTACAATCAAAACCATATACCAATGATGAAAGAAATTGAAGACACACAAAAAATAGAAAGATATTCCATGTTCACAAATTAGAAGAATCAATATTGTTAAAATGTTCATAGTACCCAAATCAATCTACGGATTCAATGCAATCCCTACCAAAAAGCCAATGACATTCTCAAAAAAAAATTATAAAATGTATATGGAACCTTAAAAGACCCAGAATAGCCAAAACAATCCTAAATACAACACAACACAACACAACAAAACGAACAGAAAAGTTGGAGGCATTTCACTACCTGATTTCAAATTATACTATGAAGCTATAGTAGCCAAAAGAGCACAGCACTGGCAGGAAAACTGACACATAGACCAATGGAACAGAATAGGAAACCCAGAAGTTAACCCATGCATTTACAGTCAACTCATTTTGGACAAAGGTACCAGAAATAAGTACTGGGAAATGAACAGTCTCTTCAATAAATGGTTCTGGGAAAACTCAATATCCACATATACTGGAATGAAACTAGACCCTTATCTATCACCATATACAAAAATCAAATCAAAATGGATTAAAGGCTTAAATGTAAGACCTGAAACTATGACACATCTAGAAGAAGACACTGGGGAAATGCTTTAGGACATTAGTCTCAGCAAGGAAATTTCTTGATTAATACCTCAAAAGCAAAGGCAAAGAAAGCAAAAATTGACAAATAGGATTTCATCAAGCTAAATAGCTTCTGTACAGCAAGGAAACAATCAACAAAGTGAAGAGACAACCCACAAAATGTGATATAATATTTGCAAACTATCCATCTGACAAGGGCTTAATAACTAGAATATATAAGGAACTAAAACAACTCAATAGCAATAAAACAATAATTCAATTAAAGAATGGGCAAAAGATCTGAATAGATATTTCTAAGAAGAAGATATGCAAATGACAAACAAGTATATGAAAACATTCTCAACATCACAAATCATCAGAGAAATGCAAATATAAACCACAATGATATACCACCTCACCCCAGTTAAATGGCTATTATCAAAAAGACAGAAAATAAATGTTGCTATGGATGCAGAGAGAGGGAAATGCTCATATACTGTTGGTGGCTATAAATTAATAAGCCACTGTGGAAGACTATGGCGATTTCTCAAAAAACTAATAGAATCACCGTATGATTCATCCATTCCACTGCTGGGTGTATGTCCAAAGGAAAAAAAAAAAAGAAAAGGGAATCAGCATGTCAAAAAGGTATCTGCATGCCCATGTTTATCACAGCACTATTCAAAATTGTCAAGATATGGAATCAACCTAAGAGTCCATCAACAGATAAATGAAAAGAAAATGTGGTACATATACACAGTGGAATGATATTCTGCCATACAAATGAATGAAATCCTTCATTTGCAACAACATGGATGGAACTAGAAGACATGACTTTAAGTGAAATAAGCCGGGCACAGAAAGATAAGTGTTGCATATTCTCACTTATGTGGGAAATAAAAAATTGATCTCATGAAGATAGTGAATAGAATGGTGGCTACCAGAGGCTGAAAAGGGTAATGTGGAGCGAGGGACAAGGAAGAATTGATTAACGGGTACAAAAATACAGTTAGATAGAAGGAATAAGATCTAATGTTAAGTAGCACAACAGGGTAACTATAGTTAGTAATAATTTATTGTATATTTCAAAATAACTAAAAGAGGAGATCTGAATGTTTCCACCACAAAGAAATGATAAATGGTTGAGCTGATGGATATCCCAGTTACCCAGATTTGATCATTACACATTATATACTTGTATCAAAATGTCACATTTACTCCTAAATATGTACAACTATTATGGATCTACAAAAAATAAAAATAAACTAAATAAAGGAATATCTGATCTGGTTTTCTTCACAAGTCTCCACCAAATATTTTGTCAGAAAAATAATTAAACAAAAAAAGCAACTAAGAAAATTATAAATCAGATTAAACTTAATTCAATATGGTAAGTTAAACAATGATTTCACATAATTCTAAGGAATGTCTCTTGGTAAAAAAAAAAAAAAAAAAAAAACTCCAATTGATTTTCTCTCCCCCTGTTTTCTCCCTAATCCAATATTCATATGTTCAGTTTAGAAAGCCTTCAGCTCCAAGTGTTCAATTATCATGAAATTAAATAAATATTAACATGAAGTTAGGAGGTTGGCACCTTTTGGCATTTCCTAAGTCCTCAAATAATGTCACGGTGAGTGCTTCTGAATTTCTTTTGGCCCTGGGTTCATGGTAACAGGAAGGCTGGGCACATATCCAAAATAGGAAGAATAAGAATGTAGTAAGATAGAACCAGAAGCATCTGTCTCTTGTATTAGAAAAAGCAAAAGATTGTCTAGAGAATACCATCATAGTTCATGACCTTAAGCTGGATCCATTTCTATCTGAAAAAAGGAAGTTGGGGAGGGGTGCAGACAACATGAGGGAAAAACTGTGGGGCTTCTGTGAATTCGTGGGGGAGGGGAGTCTCAGGGTTCCCAGGCAAGGCACCCTAGTCCCTGGCACAGTGGCCGTGATCCACTTGCTGCTTGCTTGCCCACCTTTACTACTAAAACCAGGGCATCTCATTGTTTAGTTTCTTCCATGGCTCAACACAACTGTGGCTCGGATCTGCAGCTCCTCTAGTAAACAAAAATTGTATCATCAATGTAAGCAACCTGAAAATATTTGAAAGAAAAGTATCAAAAATTACAATTTTGTAGATGGCTCCAAAAAAACAAATTCTCCCCAAATATGAAGCATCTGCTTTCAAGTAACTGTGCCTATACACAGATATATTTATAGGCCAAAGTTTCTAAAATGTTTATTGTTTTACAATGAAATCAAAAAGTGGCTCAACATGATGTAGGATCAGTTGTACCAATGGCTTTTTTTCCTTGCAGATCCCTTCAGTAGAAGGAGAAAATCAATCAACCAATCAATCAATCAGTCAATCGATCAAACCTAAATTTGTCAAAGTCTGTTCCTAAAACAGCTCATTGTTAGGATTAGAATATGGGCTACACAGAGTTCAAAGACATTTCTTCTTCATTCACCCATCTTCAACAGCAGACTGGGAATGATCAGAAGTGTGAAAAGTTCACTCTTATCAAATAATATTAGTGACAATTACTAAAAAATGATTTTTTCCTCAGAAATTAAAACAAGATATTTTTTCTTCCCCCACTTTCTCCAGACTGACAGTCATGGGTGACAGTAACCCATGTCAAAAAACCTTTTATCACCAGAACGAAAACTGATAAAGAGAGTCTGTCAGTTTCCCTTTGTTCTCTATTTACAGTTATGAGGGAAAAATGATTTATGATTATTATAATTATATCTCTCCTTAGGAGAGCTGCACTAATTACATAATTTTTTTTTAGCCATTTTTCTTTTTACAAGCTCTTACTTAGTCTAAATTGAAATGTATTTAGCAATTTTGTACTCAGTTACTTTTCAAACCTCTGTGTGGGTCACAAATTGAATGATCTGAGATCACTTAATGCATCAAATTTGTTCATGATAAGCATAAAGCTCCCGAGCTTGTATATTCACAATCGTGATAGAAAGAGTTTTGCTCACTAGATAGGATCTTCATAGACGTTTTGAGGGAGTTTGCAGGAAATGAGTTTTGGGCAAAATGTTTTTTAATCTGTAGTTATATGGTAATAGCCATGAACCTTAGGAGTCAGCCCGGTATGTATTAGCTGAGTTAATATTAGCAGCAACCTATTCCTTTCATTTTATGACTTTATATCACATTATAACTCAGGCTTTCTCTACTGTCTTTTGTGTATTCATCTTTTTTTCTTTTTTATGATTCTATTCTTCTGTTGTCTTCCCTGCTACAGAAACTACCAGGGGCCATAGAGATAATAGAATATTGTTTCAAATTTAACATTTCCTTGAGATAAAATTTCTAGATTTAAATTTGTATTGATTTGTATTTTTGCTTGATTTAAAGAATGTATTTTAAAAGTACTATTCTTTCTAAAAATAGTTTTATTTAGACAGCATCATAGCAATTGCATCTAGAAATTTAAAATGTTCGGCATAGTAGAAATCGTTGAGAGAGGAAACACAATTCCACACCCTCCAACAGACACCTCCCAAGATAAGTAGACCTTATTGAAGAAATTGAATTTATGTTTTTAAACACTGTTCTTTACCTAGTATCTAAATGTTTCTGCATTCTCAGAAAACATTTAAGTGTATTATTTGTCATCCTATTGAATCTTCTCATCTATAAAATGTGTGTTGTTATTTTCACTTTATGTAAAAGGAAACTGAGGCTCAGAAAAGTGAATGAACTTTTCTGGCAGCAAAGAACTATTAAGTGAAGAAAGCATTTCGATCTTTCCGTCTCTGCAGTACCCAAGTGCCTCTCTTTAATCCTCCGAAAGTCCATATGAACTTGGTATTAAGCCCAGTTTACAGACTAGAAAACTAGTGGTAGAGAGATGGAGTTACATGCCAGTAACCCCATGAACCACCTCCCTACATTTTTTTTAAATGATAAGTGTTAATAACCTTTATTAAAGTATACCTGAAGGAAAATGTCCATGTGTGTTTCAAATTTAAAAAATAATTCAAAATATGTGAAAATTTTCAAAGAACTCTGTCCCATACAGGGACCCAGGATTATATCAAATTTAATGAATGATTGAAAGAAAGAAGGCAGCAGGGGAGAAAGTTTGGATTATCACAAATAAATGAATTGTTTAGTTTACTCAAAGAAAAAGGAAAAGGAAAAGAGGGGATAGGTCCAAATGTTGTCAAATCAAACAATGACAAAGTGAGGTTGATTCCCCATGTTGTCTAAATGACCATATCATCTTGACTACTTGAGAATAACAAAATCACGGCCGGGCGCGGTGGCTCAAGCCTGTAATCCCAGCACTTTCGGAGGCCGAGACGGGCGGATCACGAGGTCAGGAGATCGAGACCATCCTGGCTAACACGGTGAAACCCCGTCTCTACTAAAATATACAAAAAATTAGCCGGGCGAGATGGCGGGCGCCTGTAGTCCCAGCTACTCGGGAGGCTGAGGCGAGAGAATGGCGTAAACCCGGGAGGCGGAGCTTGCAGTGAGCTGAGATCCGGCCACTGCACTCCAGCCTGGGCGACAGAGCGAGACTCCGTCTCAAAAAAAAAAAAAAAAAAAAAAAAAAAAATCACATGCTCATGAATGTATTCACCAATATGAATTAAGTATTGAAAATATTAAGCTTACCACAATTTTCATGCTAACAAATAATAAGAAAATCAGCATGTTTTTCTTTTCTCTGGTTTTTACATTACCTTTTTGTGTTTTTATTTGCATTTACTTAAGACCTTGTGGATCCCACCAAATGACTGGATTGAAATGCTAATGGCCGAGCGGGGTGGCTCATGCCTGTAATCATAGCACTTTGGGAAGCCGAGGCAGGTGGATCACCTGAGGTCGGGAGTTCAAGACCAGCCTGGCCAACATGGTGAAACCCTGTCAAGTGCCTGTAATCTCAGTTACTTGGGAGGCTGAGGCAGAATTGCTTGAACCCAGGAGGTGGAGGTTGCAGTGAGCTGAGATTGCACCATTGCCCTCCAGCCTGGGTCAACAACGGCAAGACTTTGTCTCAAAAAAAGAAAAAAGAAAAATGCAACTTTTCTTTGAGATTGGGAGGTGGGAATGGGATCACTGGGGTATTTTATATTTATCTATCGTTACAAAACAAGAGCTATATATACAATAGTTATTTCTCATAGTTTCATAAGAAACTCACAGAAAGCAATTTATTTAGGGCAGTTTTCATTGCAAATAAATAATGATTTTGGCTATTCATGTTGAAAAAGGGTAAAAGGACATTTGGCACATAAAGAATTTTTTAAAAAATGAATGAGGACAAATTCTAAAACTTGTGGAAAATATTTCTATACATACGTATTGGCAGTGTTAAAGTATGAAATTTGGGAAAGTGGGAATTTAATTTAATTTTACATAAGTTGAATTCCCCAAATAGGTAAACCTTTACTATTGATGTTAATAGGTTGCTCTGGGAAAAGGGAAAAAAGAGTAAAGGAGAAAGAACAAGAATGAGAAAGAAATGATACTAATTCCCAAGTCATTTATAATCTAGCAGGGGAACAATAATACTCTTCTCAATAATTCAAACATATGTATCACTTAACCTTTTAAAATTATCTTGCCATGCCATGCTGCCCTATCAAAAACCATGAGTGACAGGCAGGACACTAGTTATGTTTTTCCCCCAGTTTATGTATGAGAAGGGGATGGGAATCTTGAGAGATGTTACATGAGGGGCTTAGGTCACTCAGCAGACCCACAGGACAGAACAGGGACTTTTCCCCTCTTTGCATTCTAAAGGTTATAAATGGTATAGAGGAATTTAACATATTTGGAATGTACATACACTCAGAGCCTTCCCTCTATCTTTGAAATCTCTCATCTTTCCTTTCTTCTCTCTCCAAGCGGGCAGGATCTTCAGAATCTTCAGAGAAACATAAAGACAACTGACGCAGAGTGGTAATAATTTTTTTTTTTCACTGATGAAACTAATGCAAAAATATTTGGGAAAACAATGAAAGTTGAGTAAAAGGAGGAATTTTGATTATTGGTCATATCCACAGCAGCAGAGGTAGGTCTTTTTAGAGTCTGCTTTATATCTTGCAGTAGGCAAGGATATTGGGAGGTCTGCTGAGGATACACAGGATAAATGGTGTTGTTCCCAAAGTTCATGTCCACCCAGAACCTCATAACAGGGCCTTATCTGAGAATAAGATGTTTGCAGATGTAATTAGGTAAGATGAGGTCATACCGGTTTTGGATGAGGATGAAATCTATAGACTAATGTCCTTGTAAGGAAAGGGGAGAACACATGGAGACACATACACACCCACATACATACATACACACACACACAGGAAAGAGGGCCATGTGAAGATGGAGCTGGAGATGGGAGGGAACAAGACACAAGACAAGGGATTCAAAAGATTTCTGAGAGTCATCAGAAGCTAGGAAGTGCCAAGGGCAGATTTCCCACTAGAGCCTTCAGAAGGAGCATTGCCCCACTAAAACCTTAATTTCAGACTTCCAGCCTACAGAATGGTGATGGATGGAATATCTCTTGTTTTAACCCACTCTGTTTGTGGTACTTTGTTATGGCAGCCCTAGAAAACACATGGAAACTAAAAAGAAGAAAAGCGACAAGATCTTTCACCAAATTCAGAAAGTATACTTAACTCAGGAAAAGTGTAGGAGGGAGGAGAGGATATGGGAGGAATAAGTGTGGGAATGGTTAGTAGAGGAAATTGCCAAAGAGAGAAATCATGTTTATCAGGTGACTCTAATGTTCCAAGCTCCGTATCTGTCCTTTTACATGTATTTTCTCTCTTGATTTTACCACAACCCTGTGAAATAGACAATTTTTACACTATTTTGTACATTAAGACTTAGAGAGATTAGCGTCTGGGTCAAAGTCACAAACAACAAATACATGACAAAATCAAGAATCAAATCCATGTTTCCTGATTCTTAGACTGGTGTTACTTCCCTTTAAGCCTATAATTAAATAATCCAAGAATGTAGTAAATATTTCTTCCCTTGAGACTTTTAAAACAAGTCAGAACACAGTAATAGGGAACTCTCAGGAGGAATAGTTCTCTCTGGGCAGAGAGATGAAATTGGATATCCTAATAGATCTTTTCCAAGTCTAATTATGCTCACTCTGTGAAAAGCGCTGGCTAAATGCAAGTTCATTATCATTTTATTCTAAGTTAACTGGAAAACAAGATTGATTGACATGTTGGAGGTATTCAACATTTATATACAGGAAACTTAGGAGGCTTTAAGCACATTTTAAAAAGAAGCTTTTCTTAAGATAGCTCATGCTGCTTTTTACAGTGAAATACTCTGCATCAAAACAGATGTTTCAAAAATTTTATACCGCTGCTCTTCTTCCCAAGCAGATAACCTCGATGTGCTCAGGACCTTGGTGGCAATGGGCAGCCTTCCTAACTTGGAAGAGAAAAGAAATACTGTGGCTTCTTATCTATTCCTCCATGTCCACAGTTAATTTTTTACTCATTTTCTTTGCTTTTCAAATGTTCCAATTCTGACCTCTAATCACAATGGAAAATAGGAACACTATACATTTTGATTGTAGTGTAAAGTATTTTCATGGAGTTCGTTTTATCCAATGCCCAGTACAACCTGCACTACTCACGTTTCAGAGAAGGAAGAGAATCCCACAATGAAAATGGCTTTGTGCAAAATCACATATGATGAGAGTCAGGATTTAATTCATAGCATTGTAAGGCTATTTCAGTCCTTAAAAAAAAAAATCCTCGGTTTTAACCAAAATAAGTTTAATATGTACTTTGGTTGTGTCTATGCAAAACAAAAGAAAACAAAAGCTTGGTAAAACTATGGAGTCTGCAAATTGTGTTTGTTAACCCCCTTTGGTGTTTCTGAGATGTATTCTAGGTATGTAGAGCTCTTTCAAGAGAAAACGCATCCCAAGAAGAATAGATTCTTAAAAAGTGTATCTTCTTGAAGGAGTGATATACTTCTCACTAGTTCATTCAGGATAATGATGTTTGCAAAAATAAGTTTTGTTCCCTTTGTGTATATAACTCTCTTTAATATTATTAATTCCTGAATAATACTTGAAGTAATTATTTTGGGGGGGAGTTTTTAAAGTCAGTAAAATAACTGTAAAATTGACATATTTTTGTACCCCTCATCTTGATATGTAAAATAATTTTGAAAATCAATATGTAGATATACTTGAAGTGTGGTTTGGACACTATCTATTGATCCCTACCCACGGTACATGAAGCCCTAATCTAGAAGTGAATGGGAGACTTTCTGTGCTGATTCAACAAATTTCCTGAGTATAAAAGAAGCCATTATCCTGAGAAGCATCCTAGATTTCTCTCATTTGCATTCTAACACCAATCATTCAGTCCTGTGGATTCTACTGCCTGAATGTGAGTCAAGTGCACCAGTTCTGCCCATCACTCTGAACCAATGCCATTCAAGCCACTGTTTCCCATTTGGGACAATGAAACTTATCTCTAGACCTCTTATTTGTCATCCACCCTCTACAGTGCTATCAGAGTGCCTGTAAAGCTCAAATATGATCATATCACTCAGGTGACTACAATAATTCAATAAATCCCAGTGCTCTCAAGATAAAGTCCTTATTCCATAATATATGTAGGTCCCTTTGTGTTCTGGCTCTAGTCCCAACTCCCTCTTCTCCATCCTCTCTATCCTGTCTTCTTTCCACTCCTCCCTGTCATACACATATTCTACCCCTCATTGCTATAGCAATACTGAGTTATTTTCAATTCAAGGAAGACTATGGGCTCCCAAATCTCTAGACTTTCATACATACTGATTCATAAAATGTTTTTAGGCCAGGTGCAGTGGCTCACGCCTGTAATCCCAGCAGTTTGGGAGTCTGAGGCGGGTGGATCATGAGGTCAGGAGTTCAAGACCAGCCTGGCCAAGATGGTGAAACACCCACCTCAACTAAAAATACAAAAATTAGCTGGATGTGGTGGCGGGCACTTGTAATCCCAGCTACTCGGGAGGCTGAGACAGAGAATTGCTTGAACCCAGGAGGCAGAGATTGCAGTGAGCTGAGATCGCACCACTGTACTCCAGCCTGGGTGACAGAGTGAGACTCCATCTCAAACAAACAAACAAAAAAATTGTCCAGCTGTGAAAGTTGTACCTGTTATTCATGTTTTAGCAGAGGGGTCATTTCATCTATGAAGATTCTCTGAGTACTGACCCCAACCATGGCTCTTGCTACATCTTGAAGCATTTCATTATCTGAGTGTCCTCCTATGCTGTCCCATACAATCTCACTTACTACCTGGTTGCTTGGTCCTTGCCACAATCACCTGTCATTTAGATCAGTGGTCCCCAAATTTTTTGGCACCAGGAACCAGGTTCATGGAAGATAATTTTTCTACGGACTGGGGTGGGGATGATTTTGGGATGAAACTATTCCACTTCAGATCATCAGGCATAAGATTCTCAGAAGGAGCACACAACCTAGATCCCTTGTGTGCTCAGTTCACAATAGGGTTCATGCTCCTATGAGAATCTAATGCTGCTGTTGATCTAACAGCAGGCAAAACTCAGGTGGTAATGCTCGCTTGCCTATGACTCACCTCCTGCTGTGCTGCCTGGTTCCTAACAGGAGGCTTGGGGACCCCTAATTTAGAATATAATAGTCAAAATTTTAGAGATATGGTTTGTTGTCTTTTTCACTGTATCATCTAGAAGGTACTGAATAAATATTTCATGGATGTGTGAATGAACGAATAGATAAGTAGCATTTCTCAGGCAAATAATGTTTGATGCTAGAAATATACCAAATAAGACATACACCTTAATATGAATATAATTCTATACTTTGGACAGAAGGATATCCCATACACGTATTCTTTTAACTAGATCTCCCTAGCTATTCTTTATTGTCTCCTCCTTCTCAGTTCCATCTGTTTGGTACTGAATGTCATTCAATCCCCTACTTTATATGTTGAAACCCTAAACACCCAATGTGATGGTATTTGGAGCTGAGGCTCTGGGAAAATAATTAGGTTTAGATGAGATTATGAGAATGGGGCTCCAAGACAGGATTAGTTTTTTGTAAGGGGCAGGAAAGATGAGAGTTCTCTGTCACTCCCTCTCCACTATGTGAGGGTACAGCAAGAATGTGTCCATCAGCAAACCAGAAAGACGGCCCTCACCAATAACCAAATCTGCTGGCACCTTCATCTTGAGCGTCCAGCCTTCAGAACTGTGAGAAGCAAATATCTGCTGTTTAAGCCACTCAGTCATTGATATTTTGTTACAGCAGCATGAGCTGACTGAGAAACCATCCGATGACGCTAATACCACTCTTAGAGTCTCTGCACATCTGTGAGAATAAAGGCCTCCGAAGCTGGGGGAATGCATGTGAATAGATGAGGCTGTTGTTAAAAGGATGCTGTTATATTCTTTCAGAGGAGCCATTTGCTCACCCTGAGTCAAGCTGTCAAAATTTGACAGTTGCCGTCAAAGGAGTACCTGGAGCTTAAAAAGGTCGGAGAAGTAAGGCATGACCAAATTATTCCCAGATGGCTGAGGCTGTCAATGTTATTTGAAATAATCTATACTGAAGATGCTGGAGATGAGTGCCTGCTTTAGCCCAGGAAAGTTCTATGTTCATCATGACTTCTGCATCACTCCCTACCTCTTCGTGTTCCACACATCTCTCAAAGAAGACACCTACCTATTCACTTGGCACTCCATCTACGCCTGTTCAGGATTCTCATAGGACAAGCCTAGCTTATAAAAACTTCAACTTCTTAATTAGAGGAAAGGTTGTGAAGAAAAAGTCAAAGTCTTCTGGTGTTTAAATCATGTTTCTGCATACAGTCTCTCTAGGCGAGGAGGAAAGAATTGAACAAGGAAGAATCCCTGACTTAATTTAACTTTTAATTTAAACAAAGATGAAGGAGCTCTTTGCATTATGTTATTGATTTGTTTAACATGCATCTACCGTGTGCCTACTCCATCTCAGACTCTGGGCTGGAAACTAGCTCCTTCCCTTGAGGATCTCACAAGCCAGGTGGGGATAGGCTAGGCAGGCAAGTGACGGAAAACAAACTATTAAACAGTGTTAATAAGTGACTACAATTATTGGAACTGGTTCATTCATTAAATCAATAAGCATTTTCTCAGCATATACTATGTGTTTAGCTATGTGTTGAAAGCTGATATACAAAAATAATAAATGTAACATTTGTACTCTCAAGGGACTTTCAGCTCTCAGTGGAAAAACCATGCTGAGATAAACAATGAAATTACAAAAAGAAACATATTAGGAAGGAAGGAATGTTTCATGTTCTAGGATGTCTGTTACTGACAGATCCATCTCGTCCCTGGATCCATCTTGTCTCTGGGGCAATAAATTGCCTATATACATTAAAATGATCTGATTACTGTACTCTTTGGCAAACTATATGTTGCTCACATCATCTACAGAAGGAAAAGGAAAAGAGAAAAATACAGACTGGATTCCAGGAGTGCTGGATTCTGCTTTCCACTTGTTTTCTACGTACCCATGTGGCCTTGGAGGGCAACTTGGATAGACAGCACTTTAGTGTCTTTAGGGCCGGTGTTCAGAGCAGAGCATCATTCTCTGGAGGGAACTGCTGACAGCAAGTCAAGACCTCAACCTTGACAGAGCTAGATTATGGATACAACATTGCCTCCCCAAGTGCTCCAAAACCCAGCTGCAGATTAGTATCACCAGGGAGCTCCTTAAAAATAGTATTTCTGGGTGCATCCCCAGAAATACTAACTCAGTATCTGTGGTGAGGTCAGGAATCTGTATTTGAACACATTTCCCGAGGTAATTCTGATATACTGCTTGCTTGGTATCACCAACTTTCAGTTCTAACACTGAACTCTGGCATGTCATTAAAGATCCTTCACAGTCTGGCCCCAGCCTATCTCCAGAGATCTTGAGCTTGCTTGTCATTACCATGCCACAATCCTGCCCCAGCAATCATAAACAGCATACACTTCAGACTAACTTTTGCTTTCCAATGCTTGTACACATGCCATTTCCTCTCTTATCTTTCTTTTTTCTGTTGTTGTTTTCCTTTTTTTTTGAGACGGAGTCTCACTCTGTTGCCAGGCTGGAGAGCAGTGTCCCGATCTCAGCTCACTGAAACCTCCACCTCCTGGGTTCAAGCAATTCTCCTGCCTCAGCCTCCTGAGTAGCTGGGACTACAGGCACCCGCCACCACGCCCAGCTAATTATTTTGTATTTTAGTAGAAACAGGGTTTCACCATGTTGGCCAGGATGGTCTCAATCTTCTGATCCATCCCCCTCAGCCTCTCAAAGTGCTGCGATTACAGGTGTGAACCACCATGCCCGCCTCCTCTCTTGTCTTTCTAAGCACATCAAACCATGGCTTCTCATTTCAAGACATAACCCAGGTTTCTCTTGCTTGAGAAACCATTCCTGACTCCTTGAGCCAGGCTTAACTGGCCCCTTATCTGTGCTCCAACAGTACTCTCTTTAAATATAGAGTATAAATATAGGTTTTTCCCAACTAGGTCACAAGCCCATGGCTATTTTTATTTATCTCTGTATCAAAATATCTAATAATTATTCTGGAAATATATTAGGTATTCAATAAGTCATTATTAAGCGAATGAACAGAAACTAGGAAGAGTGTGCAATTATCAAAACTAGGGCATAATATCACAGCAGGAATTAAGTCACAGAAGGTCTGATTTAGTACCAATCTTGGGAAAATTGGGGCATTGGATAGTGTTTTCAGACAGGATAGAACCAGTTATGCTCTCAGTCTTTTATTAAGATATCCATCAAATAAGATTTAGTAATATTTGGATGTGATTTTTAGCTGTCCTACCCCAACTAACTCTTTGCAAACATGATCTGTACTGTGAAGGATTGTTCCAGATTCTGGGCACAGTCACATGGCCTCAGAAAGTGGGGGGAAATAAAATGAGAACAGGCACTATCCAGGTCATTAAATGGAAAGTATGTCATCTATATTTGTAAGTTTGCCTGAGTTCTTACTGAATATTTTTTTCATCTTCTTTCTCAACTAGGTTTGGGATGCTACTGTCCCCTCCATATAGCATGGTAATGCTCACTTGCCTACCACTCACCTCCTGCTGGGCAGCCTAGTTCCTAATTTAGGATCTCCTAATACAGAGATGAATATAAAATTGGCCATAGCTTTTTGATATGAAAATCTTACATTCAGGTAATTCTGGAGTTCAAGGCATCCCTGAAATGGTATATAGCAAAAATAAATAAATAAACAATATTAGCTTTTTGTGGGTATTGAGACTTTTTTCCAGTATACCACACAATAAGATAAGAGAAAGTATTTTATTGTATAGAATGTAGTAATTAATATCCAGAACCAATTAGGATTTCAAAAGACAGGTCTTCAGTAGAACAATCCCCAGAATCATAGTATATTTTTTTATCATAATATATCTTCAAGGTATGTGTATTCTCATGTGGACATAGTTTACGAAGGGCTATCTGGAAGGCAAGGATTCTAGGCATTCATTCTAAAACTACCACCAGGTCCTCATGCAAAATTAAGCTCTCTGGTTAAATAATGATGGGCTTTTATATCAGTAACATTGGCTAATTCTCTTATCATCAATCTAGGTATCCAGTTGTTCCAGAATAATTGCATCATCCACTTATAATTCTTTCTCTTTTCCTCTAGTATAAAGTATTATAGCTATAAGCCTATGTGGGTAGATACAGGTATGTTTTATTTCATAAGGTAGTGATGACAAATTTATAATCCAAGTTTTGTGTCAAGAAGTTGAAAGGTAGAGTTAGGGGAATATTGGCAATTGACCAGCAATGTCTGTTCTGTGTGCCAGAGATGGGAAATATTGACTCATATTCTAGATACTTGTGATCCCATCCACAAACAAACCCACAACACACTCACATTATAGATGTTTACTCTATAGCATAAGACTTTGTTGTTACTGGGTATCATCAGATTCAGCTTGGGAACCTGAGTCACAGACTGGGAAAATCACGTTCAGTCTTTGACTGCTTTTTATTTTTTTTATTTTTTATTTTTTTTTTTTCTGGGAGGCTTTTATTTATTTATTTATTTATTTTTATTTATTTTTTTTTTTTAATTATACTTTAAGTTCTAGGGTACATGTGCATGACGTTTATATCATGTATAACTCCCCAATGCAATCCCTCCCTCCTCCCCCCTCCCCATGATAGGCCCCAGTGTGTGATGTTCCCCTTCCCGAGTCCAAGTGATCTCATTGTTCAGTTCCCACCTATGAGTGAGAACATGTGGTGTTTGGTTTCTCTTCTTGTGATAGTTTGCTAAGAATGATGGTTTCCAGCTGCATCCATGTCCCTACAAAGGACGCAAACTCATCCTTTTTGATGGCTGCATAGTATTCCATGGTGTATATGTGCCACATTTTCTTAATCCAGTCTGTCACAGATGGACATTTGGGTTGATTCCAAGTCTTTGCTATTGTGAATAGTGCCGCAATAAACAAACGTGTGCATGTGTCTTTGTAGTAGAGTAATTTATAATCCTTTGGGTATATACCCAGTAGTGGGATGGCTGGGTCATATGGTACATCTAGTTCTAGATCCTTGAGGAATCGCCATACTGTGTTCCATAATGGTTGAACTAGTTTACAATCCCACCAACAGTGTAAAAGTGTTCCTATTTCTCCACATCCTCTCCAACACCTGTTGTTTCCTGACTTCTTAATGATTGCCATTCTAACTGGTGTGAGATGGTATCTCATTGTGGTTTTGATTTGCATTTCTCTGATGGCCAGTGATGATGAGCATTTTTTCATGTGTCTGTTGGCTGTATGGATGTCTTCTTTTGAGAAATGTCTGTTCATATCCTTTCCCCACTTTTTGATGGGGTTGTTTGCTTTTTTCTTGTATATTTGTTTGAGTTCTTGGTAGATTCTGGATATTAGCCCTTTGTCAGATGAGTAGGTTGCAAAAATTTTTTCCCATTCTGTAGGTTGCCTGTTCACTCTGATGGTAGTTTCTTTAGCTGTGCAAAAGCTCTTTAGTTTAATTAGATCCCATGTGTCAATTTTGGCTTTTGCTGCCGTTGCTTTTGGTGTTTTAGACATGAAGTCCTTGCCCATGCCTATGTCCTGAATGGTACTACCTAGATTTTCTTCTAGGGTTTTTATGGTATTAGGTCTAACATTTAAGTCTCTAATCCATCTTGAATTAATTTTCGTATAAGGGGTAAGGAAAGGATCCAGTTTCAGCTTTCTACTTATGGCTAGCCAGTTTTCCCAGCACCATTTATTAAATAGGGAATCCTTTCCCCATTTCTTGTTTCTCTCAGGTTTGTCAAAGATCAGATGGCTGTAGATGTGTGGTATTATTTCTGAGGACTCTGTTCTGTTCCATTGGTCTATATCTCTGTTGTGGTACCAGTACCATGCTGTTTTGGTTACTGTAGCCTTGTAGTATAGTTTGAAGTCAGGTAGCGTGACGCCTCCAGCTTTGTCCTTTTGACTTAGGATTGTCTTGGCAATGCGGGCTCTTTTTTGGTTCCATATGAACTTTAAAGCCGTTTTTTCCAATTCTGTGAAGAAAGTCATTGGTAGCTTGATGGGGATGGCATTGAATCTATAAATCACCTTGGGCAGTATGGCCATTTTCACGATATTGATTCTTCCTATCCATGAGCATGGTATGTTCTTCCATTTGTTTGTGTCCTCTTTGATTTCACTGAGCAGTGGTTTGTAGTTCTCCTTGAAGAGGTCCTTGACATCCCTTGTAAGCTGGATTCCTAGGTATTTGATTCTCTTTGAAGCAATTGTGAATGGAAGTTCATTCCTGATTTGGCTCTCTGCTTGTCTGTTACTGGTGTATAAGAATGCTTGTGATTTTTGCACATTAATTTTGTATCCTGAGACTTTGCTGAAGTTGCTTATCAGCTTAAGCAGATTTTGGGCTGAGACAATGGGGTTTTCTAATATACAATCATGTCATCTGCAAACAGGGACAATTTGACTTCTTCTTTTCCTAACTGGATACCCTTGATTTCTTTCTCTTGCCTGATTGCCCTAGCCAGAACTTCCAACACTATGTTGAATAGGAGTGGTGAGAGAGGGCATCCCTGTCTTGTGCCAGTTTTCAAAGGGAATTTTTCCAGTTTTTGCCCATTCAGTATGATATTAGCTGTGGGTTTGTCATAAATAGCTCTTATTATTTTGAGGTACGTTCCATCAATACCAAATTTATTGAGCGTTTTTAGCATAAAGGGCTGTTGAATTTTGTCAAAAGCCTTTTCTGCATCTATTGAGATAATCATGTGGTTCTTGTCTTTGGTTCTGTTTATATGCTGGATTACGTTTATTGATTTGCGAATGTTGAACCAGCCTTGCATCCCAGGGATGAAGCCCACTTGATCATGGTGGATAAGCTTTTTGATGTGCTGCTGAATCCGGTTTGCCAGTATTTTATTGAGGATTTTTGCATCGATGTTCATCAGGGATATTGGTCTAAAATTCTCTCTTTTTGTTGTGTCTCTGCCAGGCTTTGGTATCAGGATGATGTTGGCCTCATAAAAAGAGTTAGGGAGGATTCCCTCTTTTTCTATTGATTGAAATAGTTTCAGAAGGAATGGTACCAGCTCCACCTTGTACCTCTGGTAGAATTCAGCTGTGAATCCATCTGGTCCTGGACTTTTTTTGGTGGGTAGGCTATTAATTGTTGCCTCAATTTCAGAGCCTGCTATTGGTCTATTCAGTATTCAACTTCTTCCTGGTTTAGTCTTGGAGAGTGTAAGTGTCCAGGAAATGATCCATTTCTTCTAGATTTTCTAGTTGATTTGCGTAGAGGTGTTTATAGTATTCTCTGATGGTAGTTTGTATTTCTGTGGGGTCGGTGGTGATATCCCCTTTATCATTTTTTATTGCGTCTATTTGATTCCTCTCTCTTTTCTTCTTTATTAGTCTAGCTAGCGGTCTGTCAATTTTGTTGATCTTTTCAAAAAACCAACTCCTGGATTCATTGATTTTTTGGAGGGTTTTTTGTGTCTCTATCTCCTTCAGTTCTGCTCTGATCTTAGTTATTTCTTGCCTTCTGCTAGCTTTTGAATGTGTTTGCTCTTGCCTCTCTAGTTCTTTTAATTGTGATGTTAGAGTGTCAATTTTAGATCTCTCCTGCTTTCTCTTGTGGGCATTTAGTGCTATAAATTTCCCTCTACACACTGCTTTAAATGTGTCCCAGAGATTCTGGTATGTTGTATCTTTGTTCTCATTGGTTTCAAAGAACATCTTTATTTCTGCTTTCATTTCGTTATGTACCCAGTAGTCATTCAGGAGCAGGTTGTTCAGTTTCCATGTAGTTGAGCGGTTTGGATTGAGTTTCTTAGTCCTGAGTTCTAGTTTGATTGCACTGTGGTCTGAGAGACAGTTTGTTATAATTTCTGTTCTTGTACATTTGCTGAGGAGTGCTTTACTTCCAATTATGTGGTCAATTTTGGAATAAGTGCGATGTGGTGCTGAGAAGAATGTATATTCTGTTGATTTGGGGTGGAGAGTTCTATAGATGTCTATTAGGTCCGCTTGGTGCAGAGATGAGTTCAATTCCTGGATATCCTTGTTAACTTTCTGTCTCGTTGATCTGTCTAATGTTGACAGTGGAGTGTTGAAGTCTCCCATTATTATTGTATGGGAGTCTAAGTCTCTTTGTAGGTCTCTAAGGACTTGCTTTATGAATCTGGGTGCTCCTGTATTGGGTGCATATATATTTAGGAGAGTTAGCTCTTCCTGTTGAATTGATCCCTTTACCATGATGTAATGGCCTTCTTTGTCTCTTTTGATCTTTGATGGTTTAAAGTCTGTTTTATCAGAGACTAGGATTGCGACCCCTGCTTTTTTTTGTTCTCCATTTGCTTGGTAGATCTTCCTCCATCCCTTTATTTTGAGCCTATGTATGTCTCTGCATGTGAGATGGGTCTCCTGAATACAGCAGACTGATGGGTCTTGACTCTTGATCCAGTTTGCCAGTCTGTGTCTTTTAATTGGAGCATTTAGTCCATTGACATTTAAGGTTAATATTGTTATCTGTGAACTTGATCCTGTCATTATGATATTAACTGGTTATTTTGCTCGTTAGTTGATGCAGTTTCTTCCTAGCCTCGATGGTCTTTACATTTTGGCATGTTTTTGCAATGGCTGGTACCGCTTGTTCCTTTCCATGTTTAGGGCTTCCTTCAGGGTCTCTTGTAAGGCAGGCCTGGTGGTGACAAAATCTCTAAGCATTTGCTTATCTGTAAAGGATTTTATTTCTCCTTCACTGATGAAGCTTAGTTTGGCTGGATATGAAATTCTGGGTTGAAAATTCTTTTCTTTAAGAACGTTGAATATTGGCCCCCACTCTCTTCTGGCTTGTAGAGTTTCTGCCGAGAGGTCTGCTGTTATTCTGATGGGCTTCCCTTTGTGGGTGACCCAACCTTTCTCTCTGGCTGCCCTTAAGATTTTTTCCTTCATTTCAACTTTGGTGAATCTGGCAATTATGTGTCTTGGAGTTGCTCTTCTGGAGGAGTATCTTTGTGGCGTTCTCTGTATTTCCTGAATTTGAATGTTGGCCTGCCCTACTAGGTTGGGGAAGTTCTCCTGGATGATATCCTGAAGAGTGTTTTCCAACTTGGTTCCATTTTCCCCCTCACTTTCAGGCACCCCAATCAGACGTAGATTTGGTCTTTTTACATAATCCCATACTTCTTGCAGGCTTTGTTCATTTCTTTTTCTTCTTTTTTCTTTTGGTTTCTCTTCTCGCTTCATTTCATTCATTTGATCCTCAATCGCTGATACTCTTTCTTCCAGTTGATCGAGTCGGTTACTGAAGCTTGTGCATTTGTCACGTATTTCTCGTGTCATGGTTTTCATCTCTGTCATTTCGTTTATGATCTTCTCTGCATTAATTAATCTAGCTGTCAATTCTTCCACTTTTTTTTCAAGATTTTTAGTTTCTTTGCGCTGGGTACGTAATTCCTCCTTTAGCTCTGAGAGGTTTGATGGAGTGAAGCCTTCTTCTCTCATCTCGTCAAAGTCATTCTCTGACCAGCTTTGATCCGTTGCTGGCGATGGGCTGCGCTCCTTTGCAGGGGGAGATGCGCTCTTATTTTTTGAATTTCCAGCTTTTCTGCCCTGCTTCTTCCCCATCTTTGTGGTTTTATCTGTCTCTGGACTTTGATGATGGTGACGTACGGATGGGGTTTTGGTATAGGTGTCCTTCCTGTTTGATAGTTTTCCGTCTGACAGTCAGAAGGACTGTCTGTTGGTCTGTTGGAGATTGCTTGAGGTCCACTCCAGACCCTGTTTGCCTGGGTATCAGCAGCAGAGGTTGCCGAAGATAGAATATTGCTGAACAGCGAGTGTACCTGTCTGATTCTTTCTTTGGAAGTTTCCTCTCAGGGGTGACGCCACCCTGTGAGGTGTGGGGTGTCAGACTGCCCCTAGTGGGGGATGTCTCCCAGCTAGGCTACTCAGGGGTCAGGGACCCACCTGAGCAGGCAGTCTGTCCGTTCTCGAATCTCAACCTCCGCGTTAGGAGATCCACGGCTCTCCCCAAAGCTGTCAGACAGAGTCGTTCGCGTCTGCACCGCCCCTGCTCTTTCCCCTAATGGGCTGCAGCTGTGCGCTGTCCGCAGAGGTAGAGTCTACAGAGACAGGTAGGCTTCCTTGAGCTGCTGTGAGCTCCACCCAGTTCGAGCTTCCCAGCGGCTTTGTTTACCTACTTAAGCCTCAGCAATGGCGGGCGCCCCTCCCCCAGCCTCGCTGCTGCCTTGCGGATAGATCGCCGCAGACGGCTGTGTTAGCAGTGAGGGAGGCTCCGTGGGCGTGGGACCCTCCCGGCCAGGTGTGGGATATATTCTCCTGGTGTGCCTGTTTCCTTAAAGCGCAGTATTGGGGTGGGAGTTACCCGATTTTCCAGGTGTGTGTGTCTCAGTTCCCCTGGCTAGGAAAAAGGGATTCCTTTCCCCCTTGCGCTTCCAGGTGAGGCGATGCCTCGCCCTGCTTCAGCTCACGCTGGTCAGGCTACAGCAGCTGACCAGCACCGATTGTCCGGCACTCCCTAGCGAGATGACCCCAGTACCTCAGTTGAAAACGCAGAAATCACCGGTCTTCTGTGTCGCTCGCGCTGGGAGTTGGAGACTGGAGCTGCTCCTATTCGGCCATCTTTTGACTGCTTTTTAATACAAAAGGTCATTAAAAAAAAATCATTGAGTCAGTCAAGCAAAATATCTCATTTGATGTGGGCAAAGTGAGAAATACAATTTTATGATATCTTAAAAATCAGTTGACATATAAATAAAGTTTTTACATTTCCGAAGACATCATGAAGATAATAGAAACTTGAGTTGGTTCCAAAAGAAAAAAAAATGAGGCAAAAGATAATTTGTTTTGTATGATAAAACTATAAAATAAAAGTTTTGGTGATTTAAACCATACTGGTGTCCACTAAAAAAGATTAAATAAGGACAGGTGATAGATTTTGTGAGCATATGTTTATTAGTATGTTGTTGTTTCCTAGTAATTTTAAAAGACCATTAGTACTAAACAATAGTGATCTATGCTCTAGCAAATTGAAGTACAATTAGAATTAATGTGAGTAATAAATTAATTAGTTCGGAAATAAAAACACTGCTGGATGCAGTGACTCATGCCTGTAATCCCAGCACTTTTGGAGTCCAGGGCAGGCGGATCACATGAGATCAGGAGTTTGAGACCAGCCTGGCCAACATGGCAAAACACCGTCTCTACTAAAAATACAAAAATTAGCCAGGCGTGGTGATGCATGCCTGTAGTCCCAGCCACTCGGGAGGCTGAGGCAGGAAAATCACTTGAACCTGGGAGCCAGAGGTTGCAGTGAGCTGAGATCATACCACTGCACTCCAGCAAAAAAAAAAACACCAATAAGTATACATTGGTAAGATTATTTTAAATAATCTCAAAGTACTCATATGCTCATTCATTCATTTATTCATTTTATAATATGCATCAGCAGCCAAATATCAACATTTTGATATAAAACATTTAAATGTATTTAACAGTAGCCCTGTGAATATATATTAAGATTTCACCCATTTGCCAGTTTGCCTGTTGGTACAATAAAAATTAGATTGTGAAATGTTCTATGATTACTTAGCAAATGTATGAGATGAGTCTTTACAGATATCTCTTGATTCTGAAGCCCAGACATTATCTATTCCACATTGTTTTTCAGAATATTTTATCCATATACATTTCTTGGGAAGATTCTATTAGCATAAAACCTTTGAAAATCCATCATGAATTATCTTGGGATGATAAGTCTTTAAGATGTGATTTAATTGTGCTGTTTGTTTTCAATGATTGAAACAGTTGAATTAAAGAGAGGTAAAGCTTTTATTAAATGTCTTTTGTTAATGCATAATAAGTTAGGAGCCAGTAGAGTTATGCAACTTGACTCAAACGCCATTTTTCCATGATTTTATCTTATAAGTAATGTATTCTCTAAACTAATTTCCTGTCAGGGCCCTTCTCGCTCCCAGTCCTCTCAGCTTTGTTCTCCAGACACAGAGCCTGCCAAGTCCCCTTTCAAAATTAGCACCATTCCTGTATCTTGAACCAATCTTGTCCTTTGTGAGGAAATTAAAACAGCCCTAGTTGAGTAATTCTTTTAACATAGTATAAAGTCATCCTATCAGAGGGCAAATGTCATGTGCAGTAGACCAAATAAACTTACGTTTCAATACCAAC
Source organism: Trachypithecus francoisi (assembly GCF_009764315.1). NCBI lineage: Eukaryota > Metazoa > Chordata > Mammalia > Primates > Cercopithecidae > Trachypithecus > Trachypithecus francoisi. Next base: position 70,338,860 of record NW_022681473.1, on the reverse strand, counting down.
TTGCACTTAAAAACTGTGTATCCTTGGAAGAGGTATTTTTATCACACCAAATCTATTTTCCTCTATGATAATCCTTGTATAAAATTAAGAAGACATCATGTAGCAAATGCTGAATCATGTTAGTTGCCCTCCCTCAATATTTGCACCACGATTATCAAATAAAATCCTCATCAAGTTTTATTGTTCCGTGTTTACCTCTTAGAAGATGATCAGCTTAGTATTCCCCAATGACACCAAGTTTTGAATCTAAAGAAGTCTCTTAGAATTCTGGAGCAGAAGTCTCCCGAGAGGCATGGAGCCCGTGCCCCACTACCTGCAGATGTACCTCCCAGGTGTGTTCTGCCCAGTGCTCTGCTGATTGGATGCCTCTGTGTCCTTAGACCACATACAGGGCCTGATGCAGGAAAGAGCTGACAACCTTCCTTTAATGGAAAGTCCATGTTGTGGGAGCATGATGAGTAACAGACAGAGGGCAGGGCATGGCAGCTCACACCTGTAATCCCAGCACTTTGGGAGGCTGAGGCAGGTGGATCACTTGAGGTAATGAGTTCTAAATCAGCCTGGCCAACCTGGTGAAACCACATCTCTACTAAAAATATTTAAAAAATGATCTAGCTGTGGTGACGGGTACCTGTAATCCCAGCTACTTGGGAGACTGAGGGACGAGAATCGCTTGAACCCAGGAAGTGGAGGTTGCAGTTAGCCCAGATGGCACCACTACACTCTAGCCTGGGTAACAGAGTGAGACTGTGTCTCCAAAAAAAAAAAGAAAGAAAGAAAGAAAAAAACTGCCTGAAATGAGATTAGACAAGTTTGCAGGAGCCAGGCCATACAGGTATTCATGGAAAGGAGATCAGATTTCACTCTGAGAGCAGTAAGACATATGGCAGAGTTTTAAGTGAGAAACAAGATTTGATAAAATTCTTTCTCTGACCTTGTGATTACCGGATTTGGATCAATTCATGCAGATGATTCAAGCCCCAGTTTCCACATCACAAAAGAGAAATGCTGATATCCCAGCAGCTCAACCAACAGGATGATAGTGAAAATCAAAACATCATGTAATACACATGAAAAGCCTTAACCAACATGTGTAAAGTCATATAAGTGAAAGTCTTAATAATGATAGCTACTAGAAGGCATGTTTTGGCAAAATGTTATCAACCTGAAAGAACAATATGGGCTCATTGATTATTTGCTTACTTTATTTTATTCAGTTGACTTTCTGTTATATAACATGAAGTTTGGAGGAATAGATTCCTCCTACTTGTGACACTCTTTAATCCTGGCTGGAGGTGGAGCAGAAGGCAACCCCACCTAGAGCATACAAATGGTTAGTGCTAGTACTGAACATAGGACCACAGAGGAAGGGAGGGCTTATGCTTTGTAACATCACAAAATGGCTGTTTTTCTGAAACTGCTACATGAGTGGGAATTCTCTCTTTGCTGCTATTGCTTGCAAACAAGACAAAGGAGAGCTTGTGGCTTTCTACTTTTTCTTTTTGAGATGGAGTTTCACTCTTGTTGTCCAGGCTTCAGTGCAATGGTGTGATCTCAGTTCATTACAACCTCTGCCTCCTGGGTTCAAGCGATTCTCCTGCCTCAGCCACCCAAGTAGCTGGGGTTACAGGCATGCACCACCACCCCCAGAAAGTCTGGTATTTTTCGTAGAGACAGGGTTTCTCCATGTTGGTCAGGCTGGTCTCAAACTCCTAACCTCAGGTGATTCACCCACCTCGGACTCCCAAAGTGCTGGGCTTATAGGCACACAAACTTTATTCAGCATCTGGTTGATATCTTAGACCTTCTTATTTTACATCTGTAAAAGAGGAACTAATAGCAATAATACTTATATGCACATTTCAATATATTCCAGGTATTGTACTAAAATTTGCATGTATTATCTTGTTTAAATTTTCTAGTGTCCCCTATGTAAATAGATATTATAGCTAGGCACATTTTATATGTGAAGGATTTGAAGGTCTTTGCCCTGTCCAGATCACTCGGCTAGTAAGCATCAGAGCTGGACTTGAACTTGGCTCTATTTGAGTTGAAAGCCAGAGCTCTGAACCACTACATCACACTGGCACCAACTGTAGTGCAAGAGAAGATGAAAGGTGATAGCACATGTCACATGTTGTAGCAGTTTGGTATCTAGCCCCTCCAAGTTGTTAGAGCATGTCTTTTTCATCCTGACTTTTCCTGATTTCTACAGCCAGGTAAACAAACAAACAAACAAACAAAAACCATTTAGCTTTCCAACTAATTTTCTCATGGTGTAAAAACATTTAATAGGAAAACTATAAATAGATAAAATAACCTACAATTCCATGGTATCCCATTAGCTTAGCTTGCGTTCCCAAGGAGTGTTTAGTATGGTGGTTGCCAGAAGGCTCTGGGGCTAGACAGCCTTTGTTTGAATCCTGGCTCTATATCTTGCTAGCTGTATGACCTCTTTTATTTACATTCCCTGAGTTCAGAGATAATACTATGCATCTCATAGAGTTGTTATGAGGATTAATTGTGTTTATAATTTAAAGTTCTTGGTATAGTGATTGACACACAGCTAGTGCTCAATAAATGTTAATTATTAACATAGCTATTATTTTTAAGGGAGGATACCACCCCTCATATGGTCTTATACCCAGTTTCTGCCTCCAGAGAAAGAAGAAGTAAAAACTAAAAGGCAGAAATGAAATCCACAAGCAGACAGTCCGGTGCCACGCCCTGGGCCTGGTTAAAGATCAACCCCTGACCTAACTGGTTATGTTATCTATAGATTCCAGACATTGTATGGAAAAGCATTGTGAAAATCCCTGTCCTATTCTGTTCCGTTCTAATTACTGATGTGTGCAGCCCCCAGTCACGTACCCCCTGCTTGCTCAATCGATCACAACCCTCTCACACAGACCCCCTTAGAGTTGGGAACCCTTAAAAGGGACAAGAATTGCTCACTCGGTGTGCTTGGTTTTTGGAGATGTGAGTCTGCCTGTGCTCCCAGCTGAATAAAGACTTTTCCTTCTACAACTTGGTGTCTGAGGGATTCTTGTCTGCGGCTCATCCTGCCACATTTATGTGATACCATTGCTGTTTCAGTGGGTTCTAGTCTCAAGTTTGAAAGCAGTATATAATTTCTTCTAGATTTTATATTTACCCACATTTAATCCTCAACATCATAAACTTGAAATCTCACCTGCTGAATGACTATTCTTCTATAGCCCAAATTCGTGTGTTTTTGTCATGTAATAAATTGCCGTTCGATAAACATTGACTCTGGTGCTGTGGTCGCCGTGCAAGTCTCGGTAGGAGGGTTCACTGGGAAGGCAGCCTGCACTCATGGAAATGGCATCTCAGGGATAATGGCAGGGGGAGATAATACATCACCAACCTGCTGGCTACAGAGACTGCAAGTCTGGAAAAACAGCTGCAAGGATGGGGAGAAGTGATGCTGATGCTGATAAAGTCCTCCAATGGGAAACAGCCTGGTTTCCACCTGCCATCATGCATGTGGTTTCTTTGATGTTTCTGATTATCTACTATCTAGATCCATTTGGCTGACTACCTTGTTCCCATTCTGGTGCCTAGAATTTTTGGCTCCAATAAATTGACCACTGAACAACAGCAAAGATTTCATGAAATTTGCAGCAATCTAGTTAAAAACTTGATGCAGAGCTGTGGGTTGGTGGAAATGCCTTTTCACACTAAAGGAAGATAAACCTAAGATGTACTTGATGACCATGATCATTTCCCTTACTGAGATTGCTTGGGTGGGACAGCAAGTCCACAACTTGCTTCTCACCTGTCTGATAGTGACTCCTTTACTATTGCTTCCTGGACTAAACCAACATGGAATCATTTCTAAGTACATTGGAATGGCCAAAAGGGAGCTAACCCAACTTCTCAAACAAAAATAATAGAAAAATGAATAATTCATCTGCTTTATTCAGTGTGATTAATGGAGTACCCATTGCCCCTGGGAATGGTTTCTGCTGTACTATCTGGATACTAAAATGTTACAGAAGTAGTCCTTTGCTCTCCCTCACTCTGCTCTTAGTTAATAGAAATGCAGGCCCGCCAAGTTATGCTTTGTGCATAGTGTCTTCATGTTGTGTATAGTTGAGTACGTTCTTACCAGTTGGCCTCATGGACAACTCATTAGTATGTATGACTTGTTTTTATTTTTCTTACCCAGGGTTAATTGAATTCTTGCTTTTAGACAACTTCTTTTTTTATAGTGGTGAACCTTGCCCTTTAGTACAATTCAAGTGACTCTGGATAATTGTTCAAGTTCATCTTTGCTCTTGCTGGATACGAGGTAGTGGTCTGTGGCTACAGGAAGCTGATTCTACTGTCTGCTTCCACAGCCTGCTTAAAAAACTTTCTGACTTCGTGAATATAGAGACCAAGTTTACCACTTCTGATGAAGAGACCAATTAAGATTCATTCTCATTCTGTTTCTTTCCTGTGGGAGAAGAATCCCCATGGAATAAAATGAAACTGATTCCATCCACTAGTATGTGTAGGTTTCTCCCTTGTGCAAAGCTTAGCAATTTGTAGGAAACTTTGATCTTTTTGTCCAAAAAAAGGAATGTCCGACAGGCTTAAGCTTTTGTCCCTTTGCACTTAGACTTGAAGTTAGTAAATCCTTAAAGGCCTTTTAATAGCAGACTTCCAAAAGATTGCATTTAGGATTTCTAGCATATTTTTAATTTCAGATTTTCAGTTGATTTTAGCTATAGTATACAGTAGGTTAAAATTCATATTTATGACTTTAAGACCAGCAGTAAAGGATACCAGTCTTCTGTGTTTAGGCAAGATTCATTTCAGTAGAAGATAATCTTATCTGACTAATTTTTGAGACCAGAATAAGCCTTTTAAGGTAAACCTCACAATTCTCGTTTTATGGTAATACTGGTCATTTTAGTCCCCTGGGTTTGGCATGGGAGATAGTGACTACACTGGTGTCTGACTTTTTTTCCTAGAGATTTCTCCCTGAAAAATACAAGGGCTGTTGGTGAGAGCAGACTTGAGGTAATGATAGTTGGCCTTTGGTCTACAAAGATTTTGTAACTCCTTGGAAAATTTCTTATAATCATTCTTAACTTCTCGATAGCTAGAAATTTAGAGTATTTGAAATCTGTAGGAATGAAAGCCAAAAATGTGACTGACTTGGGAACAATTCTTAAACTGATTAACTGACTGTAATACGGTTTTGTGAATTTATTGCACTGATGTTGTACCTTGTGGTATATCTGTGCCTATTAAATAAGTGTTGTTTTCTCCTCTTTAATATTGTTGTAAACAGTGGTGCCTATTGTAGCATATGTTTGATTTAAAAAATATATATTTCATAAGAAAACTACCTTAATTTTACCTTACTTTCATTGTAAATAAGCCTGTCTTCCTATCTGGATTTTTTTGTGTATACATGTTCTACAGAATAACTTTTTCAGTTTTAATCCTTTATTATTTCTTCTACTTTGTTTTGTGTAAAAGGGGAAAAAATTCAAAAAGTTGAAATCTTAAAAAATAAAAATAAAAATAAAAAATTAACATTGACTCTACATACCAGAGTGCACAACAGGTACTAGAATATAAAAGAAGATGAATCTCTGCCTTCAAGAGGTACAGGGTTTAATGAACTCTGGGTGACCATTTAGTTATTTGTCAAGCCTCAGTGAAGGGTATTCTGACATTGAGTGGCAGTTGCAGTAGCTGACCTTCGGACTTTATATTGGAGAATCCCCTTTGTGTGTGTGTGTGTGTGTGTGTGTGTGTGTGTGTTTCTTTTTTCTGTCTCAGGTTATCTGGCTGGATCAGGCACACAACAAATGAAAGCTTTTATTATTACCTTAGAGAGACAGCTTAGTAACATGGGGAGAGGTCAGATGTTGGTGCTAGAGATCTGAGTTCAAATCCTAGCTTTATCATTGAGGAGTTGTGACGTTGGATCAGTTATTTCACTTCTTTGAGCCTCTACCTTTACAAAGGGAAGACTATCTAACGAGGATATTGTGAAGAAAAGTCATGATACACATGAAGCACCACCTAGCACAGTTCTGGCACAAAGCAGGGCCCAGCTAAGGCCAGCCAGGGGTGGCAGCAGCAATCCTGAGCCATAACGCCACCAGGAGAAGTGACCTGAGCGGCAACAGCAGATGTGACAGCAACTTTCTTCTTCTCTTTGTTTGCTCAGATGCTGCCTTTATAATGGTAATGGAGTATTTTCAAATTCAAAGTCTATTCCAGAGATAAAGAAAAATGATAGTGGGTTTCCCTGTAATTAATGGCATTTTTTAGCATTTTAGTCAGATTATAAATAGGATATAAGATGCCTTATGTGGTGAATAACACGTCTTTCTAGTTTTTCTAGATTTATGAATTTAGCTCATATGAAATTAATTATTGTGGGTGTATTACATGGATGTGAAACATCTGGAATAATAGGATTTTATTGTTAATAGACCTCTCAGGAGCTCGTGACAAACATCCTTATAATAGCAACATATGCTGCTAGTTTAATGAGAACCATCCTTGATAATTAATGGTTCTTGTGCTTTCAGTAATTTACACATTTTCAAATTTTATATTCTTTATTTCCATCTTTATGGTTTCAGTTTATGGCTTGTTTGAAATTAAGGCCAGAACTCCTTACAGAGGAGAAAAAAAAATTTATTTTGTGTATACTATGTGCCAAGCACTGTGCTATGTATTTTATATATGCGAATGTACATGAACATGAAATTACTTTAAAGCCAGTAAACAACCAGGCATCTCTTTAGTTACAAATAGGAAGCCTGAGGCACAGTGAGATTAGTAGCTCATCAATGTGGATGCTCCAGCTAGAATTAAAGGTCGAATTTCTCTGTCCTTTCAATCATTAGAAAAGAAAGTAGAATGTTGTAGAAAAGATTCCCTTTTCTAAAAATCATATTTCTGCTTTCAATAGTCCTTTTAACTTTCTACATAACAACCTTCAAGTTATTTCTGGGACATATTGGGCTTAAGCTGATGTGGGCAAGGAGTTAATAAAGATAACTGAATTTAAATTTCTGACGTATTTCAAAACCTAGTCTGTGCATGGCACAAGGTCAGTCAAGAGTTATGGAAATATCCAAGAGGAGAATATTCTGTTTTTCCTTGTTCTCTTGATGCTGAGAAAGGGAATTTTTACTGAACACTGACTATGCACAATTCATAGTTCAGCCATTGGATAACCTGCTTCTCTGAAGAGTAAGGCTTGGCCCAGACCCCAAAGCTCACCCTGCTGCTCTTCCCCCACAAGTTTGGTTCAGATTCTGTCAAATTAAACATTATTGATATATTTCAGGAAAATGACAGAAAGTGTACGTGATGTGGCCACCAAACCAGAAAACATGATTAGGGGAAGGGGAAAAAATGGTAGGTACACTGTTGCATGGAGAAGGCAGAATTAGTTCCCTGCATGCTTCATTAATCTGCATGTAGTCATTGTTGCCTTTGTATAAAGATAAAGACAAAATTCTTATTTCAATATTCTATCTTATGTCTTCACAACACTCAATATTATTTGAAACAATCCTGTTCAACTATTTAAAATCTTGAGTATTAATTCTTCCCCTCATAAGAATGTAAGCTCCATGATAGCACGTACCTTTCCTGTCTTTATTGAATGAATGAATAAATACCTTTATATTCAAACAGGATAAATTCTACCTTATATCATATATTCATTCACTGAATCATTTAAAGAATGTGTGTTGTGTGCTGAAGTAGGTATATTCACATAACATATGCACACAAGTATGCACAAACAATAGGCAAATTTGCATAACAAGTGAGGTAGTAAGCTTCAAATAGTGGTTGGACCTCTGCCTTGTTCCATGAACTCAGAAAGCTCCACAGCTTTCTGTGCCTCTCTCGTCACATCTATAAAATGCTAAAGTATACTGGCTTTAGCCTGCCCCAGGAATAGCATGTACTCTATTGCTTCTGCCCTGACTTAGGCCTGGACCACTGAGAATCTGGCCTGGTAGAAAGTAGGTGATTTTCTCCTACTAAAACACAGCATCTAGACACAGCCTGCAGATCGCACACCAGATGCTCCCTTTGCATGTTTATAAGCAAAATTGGGCACTTTTAGGAGCCCCAGGATGTGACAGGGATCTGTCCACTATCAGGTGTGAGTGTGGGGCTAGATTGGCTGCTGTCAAGGCCCTTGTTTCTCCCTCCAGTCTCCACAGAAAGAGGACCCTGGTCCTCAGACTCTGGTCTGCTGTGGACTTGGTACATAGTAAGTCTGCTAACCCCTTTCCTGGAGTCTAGGCCCTGTGCTTGGCTTTCCAGATATTACTTTAGTATCTCCAAGTTCTATAGGTTGGCCAAACTCCAGATGCCCTAACTCCTTACATCTGATGCCTTAAATGCTTAAGCCAAGCTTAAGTTTTTCTACAACTCTTCTGAATCTCCCAAGTCGAATAGCAGACAGATTCAAAAGAGATGTGAAAAAACTTAAGCTTGATCCTCCCTCATCACAACTAGTCTGGTGAATTTCCCTCAGTTACCATACTGTACTCACTACTGTTTCAGTACTATGTAAAGGGAAAAGATGGCTATAAACTACGTAACATCTTGTTTGCGTTTATGTGTATTTAGAACAGATCTAACAGGAGTCATTGAATACCCTTGCAAAATAAAGTCCCTTTGAGATGTGAAGAGTGTAATTTGCAAGATCAGTTGCAAACAGTCTCCACTAATCATTAAATACAAGGTGCATTCACACCTCAGGTGGGTAGTTTATGCTTCTAGGGTAAGCTAAATGCAATAAACTATAGACACATCCTTTCACTAATGATGGAAATTGCCTCATGCTGAACTTTGACTCAAGATATTCCTACACATGAAGATTGGAGCCACATTATAAAGCTGCTCTGGATTCTATATTATGAAGCCCAGAGTGTCCTTAAGGGTTGAAGTAGTGGACGGGCATAGTGGCTCACGCATGTAATCCCAGCAGTTTGGGAGGCCGAGGTGGGTGGATCACCTGAGGTCAGTAGTTCGAGACCAGCCTGACCAACATGGTGAAACCCTGTCTCTACTGAAAATACAAAAATTATCTGGGTTTAGGTGATGGGTGCCTATAATCCCAGCTACTCAGGAGGCTGAGGCAGGAGAATTGCTTGAATCCAGGGGATGGAGGCTGCAGTGAGCTGACACAGTGCCACTGCACTCCAGCCTGGGCAACAGAGTGACTCCATCTCAAAAAAAAAAAAAAGATTGAAGTCATAAAGATGCCTAATAAAATATAAAGTTTTTAAAATATATTTTCACCTACCCCATTTTCCAAAAAGAAGGGAATAAGGCTACTGAAATGAATAAAGTCAGATTATATTTATCTTATTATTATTGTTGTTGTTATTTTTTATGTATTTATTTATTTATTTTTTGAGACAGCGTCTTGCTCTGTCACCCAGGCTGGAATGCACTGGTGCAATCTCTGCTCACTGCAACCTCTGCCTCCCGGGTTCAAGCAATTCTCTGCCTCAGCCTCCTGAGTAGCTGGGATTAGAGGCGTCCGCCACCACGCGCAGCTAATTTTTGTAATTTTAGTAGAGACTGGGTTTCACCATGTTGGCCAGGCGGTCTTTAACTCCTGACCTGGTGATCCACCTGCCTCGGCCTCCCAAAGTACTAGGATTACAGGCATGAGCCACAGCATCCGGCTTCATCTTATTAGATCTTTAGTGAATAAAACTTTGACATATCCCTGCAGCCCAGCACCATACCTGGCACCAGGAAAGTGCTCAATAAATGTTGGTTGAATGAAAGAATGTCAGCCACTGACCTTTTTTCCTTCATGGGTCATGGCAGCTGAGAAAGACCAAGGTCAGAGATAATGAGACTTCACGACCTCATGGCTACAGTGAGAATTATGGAACTGCTTTAGAAGTGAGTTATTTGAAGCTCGGTGGGAAAAGATTCTTCATCTTCCCAGATCTCTGCTGTCACTTTACAAAGAGAAATAAAGACTTATCTTGATAGCAAGAGACATTCAGGGATAAGGATCCTGAATAGGGTCTAAGTCTGGAGCTCTGACAGGGCAGTTGGTGAAGCAGCTTGAATAACAGAAGAGTCAATCTTTAGAATCCTCCACAGAGGCTTAGAAAGATGTGTAAAGCGCTTGGGATTTGATTTTACTTTTCAGGGTTTTCTATTCTGCTCTTGTACTTACTGTCACTGAATGGAACAGAAAGCAGACCTGTTACAATGTTCAAGTTGTATAGTTTGTGTGTATTTTAAAGAACAGGAAGAAAGTTGTGGAAGGCTTGTGAGAAGGATGCCTTTGTCTGATAAAAATGCCTTACAACATTTTGAGATGGAATGCAGAACCTACTCGTCTTCCTTGGGGAGTTGATAATGTAGAATGAATTTGAAGATTTTCTTATAGTATCTGAGCAAGAGAAGAAAAATGCTAACTTTGCAATCTATGAAAATCTGTCATTCACTAGCTCTCTTACTGCCTTGTAGTAGCTTAACTATTAACAATTATGAATGATGCAACTGTTGTCCTTTAAAGGAAATGGAAAAGAGATAATATTTATTATGTGTCTACTCTCTGTTCAACATTATGTGAAACATGTTGTAGTCCCATCACATTTAATACTCATAACCACCAGATGTATAATTATCCCTATTTCATAAATACTGAAATTGAGACACAGGAAGTAGAAGAGGCTTATCTTCCAGCTCTGTCTATTCCTTATCACCCATCATAAGCACAATCTGTCCTGAAAGTGTTCCATATCTTCACCCGATAAAGGTACATTGTCCCTCCTCTGTGCCATCTCTATACTTTGTACTTTGCATGTGCTTCTAATGTTATATCTTGGTATTTAAATTAATTTCTTTTCAAGTTTTGTTTCCCTTGCTAGAGTATAAATCTCTAGATAGTCGGGGTTTTGTTTTTATCTCTGTATTCCTTGCAGTGATCACAGAAATGTTTAGTTTTTGAAGTAAATGCCACAGAGCCAGTTAGGCATGGAGTCAGAATTTAAAATTAACATCCTTTTGATTCGGAAAGCTCATGCATTTTTCATTATACTATGATGCCAAAACTTGAAGACAGACAGAAAGATTAATGCAATTATATTATTAAATAATGCACTTAAGCAATACAATTATATCCAATTTACATACCTAATATAAATATATCAGGGTTAAGAAATAGGTAGGCAACTCATAGGTAAGGCAAATCTAGAAAATTTGCAAGCCAGAGAGTTTAAAGCTCATATGGTAAGTCTAAGAATATTGCTTTTGATTCACCAACTTACTATTATTTTTGTTACACAACTACTACCTAACAGTCCTGTGGGAGGTAGCAAGGTGAAAGCAGAGGGGATCCCGTTCTTAAGAAGTTTTCAAGTAACTAATATGGTGCAGGGAAATGTGTGCATACCACAGTTGATTTTGTTTTGAGTTATTTCTGCCTCTGAGCTATGTCTTCCTCATGTTTAAACTGGTTCTATTAATACTCCTGAGAATCATCATGAAAACTAAAACAGATAACATATGCTATTGAACCTGGTGCCTAATGTAGATCAAGATAAATCAATGTTACTTATCAGTCCAAATGCAGATATGAATATGAATATGGATATGGATATAGCCTTAAATCAGAGGCTTTCAACAGGGATGGGAGGGGAGAGACTTTGTTCTCCAGGTGACATCTGGCAGTTTCTGGAGTCATTTTTGGTTATCACAACTGGGGGTGTGTCACTGGCATTTAGTGACAGGAGTACTGCTAAACATTCCTCCATATACAAAACAATCTCTCATAACAATAAATTAAATAATTCTCTGGCCCCAAACATTACGGGCTCTGAGTGTAGATACAGAGATAAAAGTGCTAAGTATTACAAGTATCAGGTCTACTTCTGTGAGAGTGCAGATCTGGAAATGGGATGATACCCTGGCTCTGAATCTGAGATATTTATGAAAGAGCTGGAATTTATGTAGGCTTTAGGATTAAGTCAGGTAGAAATAAAGCAATTGGAATTCCAGAAGGCACTTGATTAATGGGGAATAAAAGCATTTGGGGATCAGAGTCAACAAAATAATTTTTCCCAACAGATGATAAAATCTGGAAGAGTAAGTGGAGGACTTAGCAGGACTATAAAATAAGAATGTTGGTGTTGGAGGTGAGATGTGTGTATGAACAGGAAACGAGGAGCAAGATGTTAGAGGAAGGACAGCAACATAAACAGGGAAACATAAATAACACATATTATATTCCTTAATTCATCAAAAAAAGAGATTAAAAATATCAAGTGTTTTATACACACCAGAGACCTATCTAGGCAGTGGAAATAAAAAAAAAAAAAAAAGCACCATTCCTTAAGTCATAATCTATTTTAGTGTTCCCAAAGTATTTTTCTGATGAAGTTACATATTAAAACAAAATTAAATCAAATGCTTTGTTTAGGAAATAGAAGATTAAGCAAACTTAAACAGCTATTTTCTTAAAGAATACTACAGAGACTGGAATGGGCTTATGAGCTATGGTATATAACAATTCTAAATTTATGTCTATTATCCTAGTTCATTTTTTGTTGCATATAACAGAATACCTGAAAGGCGGTAATTTATTTTTTTAAAAAGGAGCTTCTTTCCCACTATTTTAGAGGCTGAGAAGTCCAAGCTCAAGGGGCCACATCTGATGAGGGCCTTCTTGCCAATGGGGACACTCGCCAGCATCCTGAGGTGGCGCAGGGCATCTTATGATGAGGGGACAGCGTGCTAGCTCAGGTCTCACTTCTTCTAATAAAACCACCAGTCCCACTCCCATGATAACCCATCAATCCATTCATCCATGAACAGATTAATCTATTCATGAGGACAGAGCCCTTCTGACTCAATCACCTCTTAAAAGTCCTACCTCTCAATACTGCCACACTGGGGACTAAATTTCAACCTGCATTTTCGAGAGGACAAATATTCAAACCACAGCATCTGTGAAGCACTTCGTTTTGAAGGGGCATCTTCCAAAGCCAATATTTAGCCAGGCTAAATTTAGAGAACACGATTCTAGCACTGGGTCTCCCACTAGGACAGCCAGTAAGAAAACACTTAATGTTTTCATTATGGCATTGGAATTTGCAGAAATTGGCAAAGAAACCACTTCTGATGTTTCCAGTACTTGAAATTTCTAGAAGAAAGGGTTTATTTTATTTTGTTTTGTTTAATAAGCAAGAAGGTTAAGACAATTTGTGGTTAGCCTCTGGCATGTGTTTGGTACTAAATAAAGATTTTTGAATGTAGTTAAATGAGTGAGACAGTAGGAGTGGGCTAACAAAAAAGAGGAAGATAAAAAAAGCTTATGAAAGGAAAACGTGCAAAGCTTGGCAATAGAATGTATATATTGACTACAAAACAAGTAGGAAATTAAGGCTGAATAAGATCTCATCTTTTATATTAGAGAAAATTACGGTTTAACTCATGAGATCACAGAAAGGAGCATAACAGGGAAATCATATTAGAATAAAAGCATCAGACTGAGAAGCTGGATTTTGATGTCTAAACTAGGCCACTAATTTACTGTGTAAACCTGGCCAAGGCCCTTAACCTCTCAGGTCCTCACATGGTTATTTATAAAACATAGATGCCTATGCTCCCAATGAGGATTAAATAGCCTTAATAAATATAAATACATATATGTGAATGCACATATAAATACATGTATTATACAAACACAATGTATACATATAGGTATATATAGATATGCACATATATGTAAAAGGAATTATTATTATTGTAGCTCATATTGTAGACCCATAACTGCTTTAATTAAGAATTTCAATGATATACACTCTATTAATTACTTCATTTTAAAAAAATTAATGGCTACTATAAAATGATTTTCCTAACCATCTTTGGTTGATATCATAAATTCAACTTTTTTAAATATTCAAGTGAAACTAGGTTAATATGATTTTAATATTTATAATTAGTCATGATCAATTAATATAGTTTACTAAGCAGCAATTTGGTTCATAGTATCTGGGATACCAGATGCTGAGAGAATAAAAATCAATCTCAGTTCTCCAGGAGATTACAATCTAAGGTGCAGAAACTGATGCCCAAGCGAGTGGTAACAAGGGATAGTCCCAGCTGAGCATATTCCTTAAGGAAGTGGCATTGTTTTCTCATCTCAAGGGATAGTTTTCATTCCTATGTAGTGCATATCTGAGTGCATGGGTTCCTCCTGCTTTTCTTTTCTGGATTCCTGTGATGGAGGAGGCTTCTAACCTGGGTTAGGTAGTAGAGGTGTAGCTAGAATGACCTATTTTAACACTATTAGTTATTAAGTAGAGGGAGTAAGAAAGAGGGAAGAGGCCGGGAGCGGTGGCTCACGCTGGTAATCCCAGCACTTTGGGAAGCCGAGGTGGGTGGATCATGAGGTCAGGATATCGAGACCATCCTGGCCAAAATGATGAAACCCCGTCTCTACTAAAAATACAAAAAATTAGCTGTGCGTGGTGGCGGGCGCCTGTAGTCCCTGCTACTCGGGAGGCTGAGGCAGGAGAACGCCGTGAACTCAGGAGGCGGAGCTTGCAGTGAGCTGATATTGTGCCACTGCACTCCAGCCTGGGCGACAGATCGAGACTCTGTCTAAAAAAAAAAAAAAAAAGAAAGCCAGAGAGAGAGAAGAGTAATGGATAAAAGTGACCACAGTATGCTCAATGTTGTTGTTGTTGTTGCTATTGAGATGGAGTCTCACTCTGTTGCCAGGCTGGAGTGCAGTAGCGTGATCTCGGCTCACTGCAACCTCCGCCTCCCTGGTTCAAGTTGACCGTGCCCAACTGATTTTTATTAGAGACGGGGCTTCACCATGTTGGCCAGGATGGTCTCGATCTCCTGACCTCGTGATTTACCCGCCTCAGCTTCTCAAAGTGCTGGGATTACAGACGTGAGCCACCACGCCCGGCCCAATGTCATTTTTTTTTTTTTTTTAATGAAAGTATGATTTGGGGCATTACTAAGAGAGAACACCGTGCAGTTTGAGGAACAGAGAGAGAGAGAGAAAAAAAAATTGCTTAGCCTATGAAAGGGAACACTCACAAAAGCTATTATACACCTGCATGGTTTTCATTTGGAAAAAGAAATGGAAGGCAAAATAGACTAGCACTCATTAAGGACCCAGTCTGTATATGGCAAGTTCTTGGGTGGGTACGTTACATTAATGTATAGATGAGCAAACTAAGACTGTGAGATTTCAAGAGGCTAGGCTAAGCTCATTCATGCAACAAGGATTCAAACAAAGTCCAACTTGCAAGCCTTCATTTTTTTTTTTTTTTTTTTCCGGAACCATTCAATAATGAAATGGATGATCTTTGACATACTCAGCTCTGTGGTTTTGGAAGCATTAAAGTTGAAGCTGAGGGACTGTTATAGTGGTGCTATTGAAGCAATTTTTGCATTTACTGGGCTTTTAGAGTGATGATCTTCATGGTCTCTTTTAATGCAATGCAACTATTCTAGGAGCCAATGAATAATTTGGAAAGGTGGTACATACCAAGCAGTTTCCAGAGAGAATTTCACTGCATTGCCATTCCTGATATTAGCTACTGACATGGTGAGAATAAAGAGTTTGAATGAATATGTCATTGAAGTTGAGTCAATGTAATCTTTCAGAGCTGCAATTATTCATTATATACTAGTTTTGTACCTTGTGTGTTATTAGGGGAACAGACAAATGAAAGCTCTGTCCATCCAATGACAGATTGGTCAGGAATTTCTTCTACCTGCTGGTCCTAACACTGAAGTAGCAAAACTGTAAGTAGGACCAATCCAAGGTCAGACATAGGGAAAAATATAGGTGGTGTGTCAAACTATATTACATAGAGTAATACCAGGTTTGGGAGGAGAAGAATCAGGAGCCAAATCAAAATAAGAAATGTCAGATAGCCCAGAATCCAAGACATGATCGGAAGTCAGAATAGATGTGGATTAATGAGTTCAACTCAATTCAACAAATATGCATTGATTATAGTCTAGTGGGAAAAATATACAGGTTAAAAAATATTTAACATATATTGCAATAAAAATTGAACCATAATATGTGTGGTCAGATGCTACTTTCTTTTTTTTATTCAACCTATTATTTGTAGCATTCATTGATGGTGTTGTGTAGTTGAAATGTATTCATTTTCACTACTGAAAAATTGCACATTATGTGATTATATTACAATTCCAAACCTCAATATAATGCAAAGTAAATAACATAGTGCTAAAAAATGAGAGCACATACACTTGATATAAAAACAAAATGAAGAGAGTTATAAATATGCATTCCAGGATAGTGATAATTCTAGGATAAAATGAAAAATTAGTCCAGGAAAGAGGCATATAGGTAGAAACTGGAATGGGGTAATGTTCTAGTTCTCATATGTGGGTGGTGAGTTTATAGTTATTTATTTTAATGCTTCAGTGTATATAGACATATAAGTATATGTATGAACTATATATAAATGTATCTACATATAAATGTTACATATTTAGTATATATATATCATATATACTACAAAATAAAACATCCAAAAAATTTTTAAGTTTGAATATGTAGTGAACAATAAAGACATATATACATAGAATGCAATGATCCAAGAAGACAGAGGAGTTGATTATCTTGGTTGGGTAGATGATAAATTAGTTGTTTTTTTTTTTTTTCTTGAGACAGAGTCTTGCTCTGTCGCCAGGCTGGAGTGTAGTGGCACAATCTTGGCTTACCGCAACCTCCGCCTCCAGAGTTCGAGTGATTCCCCTACCTCAGCCTCCCGAGTAGCTGGGACTACAGGTGCACGCAACCATGCCCGGCTAATTTTGTGCATTTTAGTAGAAACGAGGTTTCACTATGTTGACCAGGATGGTCTCGATCTCCTGACCTTGTGGTCTGCCCGCCTTGGCCTCCAAAAGTTCTGGGATTACAGGCATGAGCCACCAGGCCCAGCTGAGACCTTTTTTTTTAAATGTGTTATATCTGAGTTGGATTTTTGAGGAGCGCATAAATGTTTACCTCATTCATAAAGAAAAGGCATTCCAGGAAGAAGAAAAAAAGGAGTGTCTGCCCTAGAAAACGTGTTGTACACTTCTGCACATTATTTATCATTCCTCATATAGTATCTCTAACTTCACAATATGTGTATATAATAATATATAATTGTTGAATAAATGAAGATACTCAGGATTGACAGATGTAGTGTATGTAGTGTGTGGATGTGTGAATATGAGAAACCTGTTGGGAATAAGGTTGAAGAAGCAGAAAGAAGCTGCTTAAGGAGTTTTATTGCCTTTCAAAGGATCTTAAGGAAAGTAATACAGTGTTTTAGGTGGGGGAATGACAAATTTGACTTAAATGGTAGACGCTCTGGCTATATAATGTGAAGGATGGCTTGGGAGTTGGAAGGATGGTGGTGGTGGGACCCTAGATCATAAAGAAAGAGACTAACTAGGAGGGGGTGAACTAGTCCCTGCAGGAGGTGACAATGTGGAGTAGGGACAGCAACCTGGGAATGGCCAGGGGATCCTTTTCAAATTGTTAATGAGGAGCAGCAAGGAGGCAGATTTACTAACATGAAATCTAGAAAAACTTGCCCATCCCATAGCATAATTCTCTTGGTCTTAAAGAGACACCTGTCCTTCCCATAGTGTTTTTCAGAGACTTTACTGTTCTTTTTTTCAACCTCTTGGATTTTAACTTTTATTTGAATAACAATACTAATTGGACAACTTGTTTTAGAAGTGCGTACACTTTTTGTGATAGCTTAAAACACTTAAAAACAAAACTGGCTAAAACTCAGGCCCTTTTTCTTCTTCTCCTTTGCCTTTTTCTCCTCCTCCTCCTTTTTTCTTTTTGCAAATAGGATAAAGCAATGGTCCCCCATAATAACTCTTATAGGCATGAACCAAACATCATGGTGTTTTTTTTGTTTGTTTGTTTTTTTCCGAGTCTGTCACATGACTCTAGTTTGGTATGCTGACACATACCAGCACACATTTATTCACTCATACCATAAGTATCTGTTAGTGCCCTGGGGACACTGTGGTGTGCTGACCGTATCCTACCTTCAGTGTGCACCTGCTCATACTTCCAGATGTTGAAACTGTTGGCAGATGATGTTTCTTAAATGAATCCCTCTCTAGAAACTGCCTCCAGCCAGAGAACCACTTTGCTCAAGATCTTACCCACTCCCAAAAGAGAGCATGCATGAATGACTGGCCAATGAGTTGGTTAAAATCCACCAATTTGCCTTAAGGTGGGACAACTCTGAATAATTAATCCAAGTTTAGAATTCCCCATAAGATAGGCTAAAGCTGTTATTATAATTGCATTGCAATTCAGCTACTCTCTTAGCCCCTACTTTGGCCACAGCTGTGATCATTCCCAATAAACTTCTTGCGCACAAATTCCCATCTCAGACTTTGTTTCTTATGGAGCTCAAACTAAGTTTCCTGACATGTGTTTGGCATAGCGGGTGTAATGATTCTGAAGAGACCACATAGGTGCAGAGAAAAAAGTTAAAGCAGGAGCAACATTTAAAGAGTATGTGAGGGCAGATAACCATGTGTGTGTACTGTGTGTGAATGATAGATATATTGCTAGCTTTGAGAAGTAGATTGGTAAAATCCAAGAAGTTTCATGAGGCATAACATAATCTTTTGAAGCCATTGGGATAGTATATTCTTATCTCTTTAAGAACAAGAGAGATATGCTTTGAGGATTGGCAACATTTTCTGTCCGCAGACATGGGTGCAGTCTTAGTTATGCTCTACTGAGGATTTACTGTGCCTCAAAGCTTTAATCTTAGAGAACATTGATTTACTCTTCAAAAATTTTAGGGGCTCTGCTGACATCCAGGCCAAGGGAAGTTTAACTTTGTATTGAGACATTTTTCTTTTCCTGTGTATATACACAAGGCAATGAAGGAAATAATATTAAAGGATGGCTGAGTTCATGGTTTCAGTGTATGAGGGTCACCTTGTTTCATATAGGCCACAAACCAAAGCTGAATAGAGAATGCTATTTGTTAATCAAACTGTGTGGGATTTTGCAGCCTAATTTGAGTGGGCAATATTCTTGCTCACAGCAGTCTAGGTTAGAACTTGAATGATGGGCCTAGAGGGGCGGAGCAAGATGGCCGAATAGGAACAGCTCCAGTCTCCAACTCCCAGCGCGAGTAACACAGAAGACCGGTGATTTCTGCATTTTCAACTGAGGTACTGGGGTCATCTCTCTAGGGAGTGCCGGACAATTGGTGCTGGTCAGCTGCAGCAGCCTGACCAGCGTGAGCTGAAGCAGGGCGAGGCATCGCCTCACCTGGAAGCACAAGGGGGAAGGAAATCCGTTTTCCTAGCCAGGGGAACTGAGACACATAACACCTGGAAAATCGCGTAACTCCCACCCCAATACTGCGCTTTAAGGAAACAGGCACACCAGGAGAATATATCCCACACCTGGCCGGGAGGGTCCCACGCCCACGGAGCCTCCCTCACTGCTAACACAGCAGTCTGCCATCTAACTGAAACAGCAGCAGCGAGGCTGGGGGAGGGGCGCCCGCCATTGCTGAGGCTTAAGTAGGTAAACAAAGCCGCTGGGAAGCTCGAACTGGGTGGAGCTCACAGCAGCTCAAGGAAACCTGCCTGTCTCTGTAGACTCCACCTCTGGGGACAGCCCACAGCTGAGGTCCAATAGGGAAAGCAGCGGGGGCGGTGCAGAGGCGAACGACTCTGTCTGACAGCTTTGGGGAGAGCCGTGGATCTCCAAGGCGGAGGTTGAGATCCGAGAACGGACAGGCTGCCTGCTCAGGTGGGTCCCTGACCCCTGAGTAGCCTAGCTGGGAGACATCCCCCACTAGGGGCAGTCTGACACCCCACACCTCACAGGGTGGAGTCATCCCTGAGAGGAAACTTCCAAAGGAAGAATCAGACAGGTACACTCGCTGCTCAGCAATATTCTATCTTTGGCAACCTCTGCTGCTGATACCAGGCAAACAGGGTCTGGAGTGGACCTCAAGCAATCTCCAACAGACCAACAGACAGTCCTTCTGACTGTCAGACGGAAAACTATCAAACAGGAAGGACACCTATACCAAAACCCCATCAGTACGTCACCATCATCAAAGACCAGAGACAGATAAAACCACAAAGATGGGGAAAAAGCAGGGCAGAAAAGCTGGAATTCAAAAAATAAGAGCGCATCTCCCCCTGCAAAGGAGCGCAGCCCATCGCCAGCAACGGATCAAAGCTGGTCAGAGAATGACTTTGACGAGATGAGAGAAGAAGGCTTCAGTCCATCAAACTTCTCAGAGCTAAAGGAGGAATTACGTACCCAGCGCAAAGAAACTAAAAATCTTGAAAAAAAAGTGGAAGAATTGACAGCTAGATTAATTAATGCAGAGAAGATCATAAACAAAATGACAGAGATGAAAACCATGACACGAGAAATACGTGACAAATGCACAAGCTTCAGTAACTGACTCGATCAACTGGAAGAAAGAGTATCAGCGATTGAGGATCAAATGAATGAAATGAAGCGAGAAGAGAAAACCAAAAGAAAAAAGAAGAAAAAGAAATGAACAAAGCCTGCAAGAAGTATGGGATTATGTAAAAAGACCAAATCTACGTCTGATTGGGGTGCCTGAAAGTGAGGGGGAAAATGGAACCAAGTTGGAAAACACTCTTCAGGATATCATCCAGGAGAACTTCCCCAACCTAGTAGGGCAGGCCAACATTCAAATTCAGGAAATACAGAGAACGCCACAAAGATACTCCTCCAGAAGAGCAACTCCAAGACACATAATTGCCAGATTCACCAAAGTTGAAATGAAGGAAAAAATCTTAAGGGCAGCCAGAGAGAAAGGTCGGGTTACCCACAAAGGGAAGCCCATCAGACTAACAGCAGATCTCTCGGCAGAAACTCTACAAGCCAGAAGAGAGTGGGGGCCAATATTCAACATTCTTAAAGAAAAGAATTTTAAACCCAGAATTTCATATCCAGCCAAACTAAGTTTCATCAGTGAAGGAGAAATAAAATCCTTTACAGATAAGCAAATGCTTAGAGATTTTGTCACCACCAGGCCTGCCTTACAAGAGACCCTGAAGGAAGCCCTAAACATGGAAAGGAACAACCGGTACCAGCCATTGCAAAAACATGCCAAAATGTAAAGACCATCGAGGCTAGGAAGAAACTGCATCAACTAATGAGCAAAATAACCAGTTAATATCATAATGACAGGATCACGTTCACACATAACAATATTAACCTTAAATGTAAATGGACTAAATGCTCCAATTAAAAGACACAGACTGGCAAACTGGATAAAGAGTCAAGACCCATCAGTCTGCTGTATTCAGGAGACCCATCTCACATGCAGAGACATACATAGGCTCAAAATAAAGGGATGGAGAAAGATCTACCAAGCAAATGGAGAACAAAAAAAAGCAGGGGTTGCAATCCTAGTCTCTGATAAAACAGACTTTAAACCATCAAAGATCAAAAGAGACAAAGAAGGCCATTACATAATGGTAAAGGGATCAATTCAACAGGAAGAGCTAACTCTCCTAAATATATATGCACCCAATACAGGAGCACCCAGATTCATAAAGCAAGTCCTTAGAGACCTACAAAGAGACTTAGACTCCCATACAATAATAATGGGAGATTTCAACACTCCACTGTCAACATTAGACAGATCAACGAGACAGAAAGTTAACAAGGATATCCAGGAATTGAACTCATCTCTGCACCAAGCGGACCTAATAGACATCTAGAGAACTCTCCACCCCAAATCAACAGAATATACATTCTTCTCAGCACCACATCGCACTTATTCCAAAATTGACCACATAATTGGAAGTAAAGCACTCCTCAGCAAATGTACAAGAACAGAAATTATAACAAACTGTCTCTCAGACCACAGTGCAATCAAACTAGAACTCAGGACTAAGAAACTCAATCCAAACCGCTCAACTACATGGAAACTGAATAACCTGCTCCTGAATGACTACTGGGTACATAACGAAATGAAAGCAGAAATAAAGATGTTCTTTGAAACCAATGAGAACAAAGATACAACATACCAGAATCTCTGGGACACATTTAAGGCAGTGTGTAGAGGGAAATTTATAGCACTAAATGCCCACAAGAGAAAGCAGGAAAGATCTAAAATTGACACTTTAACATCACAATTAAAAGAACTAGAGAGGCAAGAGCAAACACATTCAAAAGCTAGCAGAAGGCAAGAAATAACTAAGATCAGAGCAGAACTGAAGGAGATAGAGTCACAAAAAACCCTCCAAAAAATCAATGAATCCAGGAGTTGGTTTTTTGAAAAGATCAACAAAATTGACAGACCGCTAGCAAGACTAATAAAGAAGAAAAGAGAGCGGAATCAAATAGACGCAATAAAAAATGATAAAGGGGATATCACCACCGACCCCACAGAAATACAAACAACCATCAGAGAATACTATAAATGCCTCTACGCAAATCGACTAGAAAATCTAGAAGAAATGGATAATTTCCTGGACACTTACACTCTCCCAAGACTGAACCAGGAAGAAGTTGAATCCCTGAATAGACCAATAACAGGCTCTGAAATTGAGGCAACAATTAATAGCCTACCCACGAAAAAAAGTCCAGGACCAGATGGATTCACAGCTGAATTCTACCAGAGGTACAAGGAGGAGCTGGTACCATTCCTTCTGAAACTATTCCAATCAATAGAAAAAGAGGGAATCCTCCCTAACTCATTTTATGAGGCCAACATCATCCTGATACCAAACCTGGCAGAGACACAACAAAAAAAGAGAATTTTAGACCAATATCCCTGATGAACATCGATGCAAAAATTCTCAATAAAATACTGGCAAACCGGATTCAGCAGCACATCAAAAAGCTTATCCACCATGATCAAGTGGGCTTCATCCCTGGGATGCAAGGCTGGTTCAACATTCACAAATCAATAAACGTAATCCAGCATATAAACAGAACCAAAGACAAGAACCACATGATTATCTCAATAGATGCAGAAAAGGCTTTTGACAAAATTCAACAGCCCTTTATGCTAAAAACGCTCAATAAATTCGGTATTGATGGAACGTACCTCAAAATAATAAGAGCTATTTACGACAAACCCACAGCTAATATCATACTGAATGGGCAAAAACTGGAAAAATTCCCTTTGAAAACTGGCACAAGACAGGGATGCCCTCTCTCACCACTCCTATTCAACATAGTGTTGGAAGTTCTGGCTAGGGCAATCAGGCAAGAGAAAGAAATCAAGGGTATCCAGTTAGGAAAAGAAGAAGTCAAATTGTCCCTGTTTGCAGATGACATGATTGTATATTTAGAAAAACCCATCGTCTCAGCCCAAAATCTCCTTAAGCTGATAAGCAACTTCAGCAAAGTCTCAGGATACAAAATTAATGTGCAAAAATCACAAGCATTCTTATACACCAGTAACAGACAAGCAGAGAGCCAAGTCAGGAATGAACTTCCATTCACAATTGCTTCAAAGAGAATAAAATACCTAGGAATCCAGCTTACAAGGGATGTAAAGGACCTCTTCAAGGAGAACTACAAACCACTGCTCAGTGAAATCAAAGAGGACACAAACAAATGGAAGAACATACCATGCTCATGGATAGGAAGAATCAATATCGTGAAAATGGCCATACTGCCCAAGGTGATTTATAGATTCAATGCCATCCCCATCAAGCTACCAATGACTTTCTTCACAGAATTGGAAAAAACTGCTTTAAAGTTCATATGGAACCAAAAAAGAGCCCGCATTGCCAAGACAATCCTAGGTCAAAAGGACAAAGCTGGAGGCGTCACGCTACCTGACTTCAAACTATACTACAAGGCTACAGTAACCAAAACAGCATGGTACTGGTACCACAACAGAGAAATAGACCAGTGGAACAGAACAGAGTCCTCAGAAATAATACCACACATCTACAGCCATCTGATCTTTGACAAACCTGACAAAAACAAGAAATGGGGAAAGGATTCCCTATTTAATAAATGGTGCTGGGAAAATTGGCTAGCCACAAGTAGAAAGCTGAAACTGGATCCTTTCCTTACCCCTTATACGAAAATTAATTCAAGATGGATTAGAGACTTAAATGTTAGACCTAATACCATAAAAACCCTAGAAGAAAATCTAGGTAGTACCATTCAGGACATAGGCATGGGCAAGGACTTCATGTCTAAAACACCAAAAGCAACGGCAGCAAAAGCCAAAATTGACAAATGGGATCTCATTAAACTAAAGAGCTTTTGCACAGCAAAAGAAACTACCATCAGAGTGAACAGGCAACCTACAGAATGGGAGAAAATTTTTGCAACCTACTCATCTGACAAAGGGCTAATATCCAGAATCTACAAAGAACTCAAACAAATATACAAGAAAAAAACAAACAACCCCATCAAAAAGTGGGGAAAGGATATGAACAGACATTTCTCAAAAGAAGACATCCATACAGCCAACAGACACATGAAAAAATGCTCGTCATCACTCGCCATCAGAGAAATGCAAATCAAAACCACAATGAGATACCATCTCACACCAGTTAGAATGGCAATCATTAAGAAGTCAGGAAACAATAGATGTTGGAGAGGATGTGGAGAAATAGGAACACTTTTACACTGTTGGTGGATTGTAAACTAGTTCAACCATTATGGAAAACAGTATGGCGATTCCTCAAGGATCTAGAACTAGATGTACCATATGACCCAGCCATCCCCTACTGGGTATATACCCAAAGGATTATAAATTACTCTACTACAAAGACACATGCACACGTATGTTTATTGCGGCACTATTCACAATAGCAAAGACTTGGAATCAACCCAAATGTCCATCTGTGACAGACTGGATTAAGAAAATGTGGCACATGTACACCATGGAATACTATGCAGCCATCAAAAAGGATGAGTTTGCGTCCTTTGTAGGGACATGGATGCAGCTGGAAACCATCATTCTTAGCAAACTATCACAAGAAGAGAAAACCAAACCCGCATGTTCTCACTCATAGGTGGGAACTGAACAATGAGATCAGTTGGACTCGGGAAGGGGAACATCACACACTGGGGCCTATCATGGGGAGGGGGGAGGAGGGAGGGATTGCATTGGGGAGTTATACATGATATAAACGTTATGCACATGTACCCTAGAACTTAAAGTATAATAAAAAAAAAAAGAAAAAAAAAAAAAAAAAACTTGAATGATGATACATTATTATGCCAATTAAAAATTCAAAAATAAATACAATATATAAACCTGTCTTTCCCCATCAACATACACATACCCACTGAGTTTTAGAAATAACAAGAGAAGAGTTCTCCAAGTTTCTTTTTTCTTCACAGCCCTTTAAAATGTCAAAGGTGCAAATGAAGCTCAGCCCCTGCAATAAGAGCTGTTATTCAGTTGAATGATAAAGGGCTCTCTTTTGTGTTGGATACTCCAGACTTACAATGACACAAATGAGAAGCAAATACAAAAACAAAACAGGTGAAAGCATGCGCTTCATGAAAGACAGACTCAGATTTCTATTACCCATCCTCCATTTACTCGGTGAGTGGACTTGGGTAAATTACTCAGCTTAATTTCAGTTTCATCATCTGTAAAATGAGAATAATAAATTTCTACTGAGTTGTGTGATAATCATGTAAGTTAATGTATATAAAGTACACAAAGGGCAGAAGGGCATATAGGATATTCTAACGTATAAATTTTTGAGTAGGTTCTCAAGATATTTTAAAGTATATGCATAGAAATAAATTCAAGATCAGACATACAAACAAGAATTTCAGTCAAATTTCTTATATGATAGCCTTTGTGGAGAGGGCACTGGGAAAGACCTGGGGCTTCTATATTTTGACTGGTGATTAAACTTTTGCCACAATTAGAGCTTTAAGATTGTAGTTCAAGGCCAGGCGTGGTGGCTTACGCCTGTAATCCCAGCACTTTGGGAGGCCAAGGCGGGCATATCACGAGGTCAGGAGATCGAGACCATCCTTGCTAAGATAATGAAACCCCATCACTACTAAAAATACAAAAAATTAGCCAGGAGTGGTGGTGGGTGCCTGTAGTCCCAGCTACTCGGGAGGCTGAGGCAGGAGAATAGCATGAACACGGAGATGGAGGTTGCAGTGAGCTGAGTTTGCGCCACTGCACTCCAGCCTGAGCAACAGAGCAAGACTCCATCTCGAATAAATAAATAAATAATAAATAAATAAATAAATAAATAAATAGGATTGTAGTTTAAGTCCTTGGCCCTTGTTAAAAGAGAGCTATACTGGGAAAAGGGTAATATGGTGTGAAAAGAAGAACACTTGGATGGGCAGTGATGTCCCCTGAGTGGTTACTCTAGTTCTGCCACCAGCTGGTTTTGAGGTCACTGTATCACTGTGAGCTGTGATTTGCTCATCTGTAACACTGGCATTCTCAATTGGGTGGTCTGTGTATTTTTGTGTTAATACCTTAATTCCAACATATACTGATTTGCTGATGTTCTAAGTAACTATTCTCGTTTATTTACTGTGGGTACTTGGAAACAGACATAGTCAATGCCTTCATGGAATTTAACATCCAAGGAGTCTAGGAAGAGATACGGGTGGAAAAAAGCTAAGCAATTAAAGTAAAGTACAATAAGTACTTAAATGCACAGGGAGAAACACCTAATCTGTTTTGGAACTATCAGAAACTTCCTTTAAAAGGTAGAGAACAGGAGAAAAGGAGATGTCTAAGGTTGTCCAAAGGCCTAAAGATGAGAAAGCGCATAATTTATATTCTAGAAGCTGAAACAAGTTTTGTTTGACTGGAACAGATTGTACAAATAAAAAAAAAAAGAGGAAATGTATGTAGAGAAATAAGGAATGGTGCAGTAGTACCTGTTCTCATCCCTCTTTGTATTCAAGGTGTTTAATGATCAATAATGATTTTTGAATCATCAAACACATGAGGAATAAGTTAAACTTTTATCCTACTTTTCTACTTCATTGTAAATGAAAATTCTGACAGCAAATTTTTATAAAGGATTCCAGGGGGAGACATAATCATTTGGCATGTTGAGGCTGTAAGGTACACCACCAAGAAGAAAAAAAGATCTATGAGAGGAGAAAGGAACTGATACTCATTTCTTAATACATTAACTCTATATTTATTGATCCACCTATCTCGTGCCAACTACTGCTCTAGCTCCCGTGAAAATGGCAGTGAACAAGATACCCAAGACTCTGTGCTCAATGGAGGTCAACATGCAAGATGAATCTTGTACATGTAGTGTCTCATGTACTGCTCACGGGAGGCATGATGTGTCTCTGCAAAGGGGAAATACCCTCTATTCTTTAATCAGGGTCAAGTGTTCTGTTTATTTATGGCTTTGAGAAGGATGTTCTGGTTGTGCTCAGATTGTGTTTACAAAATTGTCATGAATTTGCCATGTTCACAAGTGAAAAAGACCTTCAATATACACTCATGTGTTAATATGGCATTAGTATTATATTTAGTATGTTTACTTAGTCATTCAAATTACAGAAAAGTGTGGCATATAATCTTTAATAATAGAGTATTTTTCTCTTTCTTTGGGCCACTAGGAAATTAATATTCTTAGGTTGAAATGAAAGGTCTCATAATATGAAGAAAGCACAAAATTTGAGTTTATAATGCTACAAAATAGGTTCATTTTAATTACAATTTTGAGGAGTATTAAAAACATTACCTAGAAAGAAATTCGATTTCATGATCTGAAAAGAATTGAGGAAGGTGCAAATTTTACATTTCAAGAAACTAGTTTCGTGGGGAGAAACCCGGAATTGAAAGCCAGGATTTGGTTCTTATTTCAGTATTAAACTTATTTAGGTTGTGATGTTAGAAAACTGATTGAGAGACGAAATACTGACCTCCAATAAAAGAAAGCTTATCTTCTAGGATCAGACATTGAAAAAAACTGTCAAACGAAAGAATTATTAACCTTGCTCTATGTAGGTACAGTAGAGTAAGACTGACAAAAACCAGACTTGTAGCTGTAGTGAAAAAAAAACTTCAATTACTATTAGAAGTATTATAATGATTATTACTGTAATAGACAAATTCTAGTTTGTTTTTTTTTTTTTTTTTTTTTTGAGACGGAGTCTCACTCTGTCGCCCGGGCTGGAGTGCAGTGGCCGGATCTCAGCTCACTGCAAGCTCCGCCTCCCGGGTTCACGCCATTCTCCTGCCTCAGCCTCCCGAGTAGCTGGGACTACAGGCGCCCGCCACCTCGCCCGGCTAGTTTTTTGTATTTTTTTAGTAGAGACGGGGTTTCACAGTGTTAGCCAGGATGGTCTCGATCTCCTGACCTCGTGATCCGCCCGTCTCGGCCTCCCAAAGTGCTGGGATTACAGGCTTGAGCCACCGCGCCCGGCCAAATTTTAGTATTTTATTATAGTAAAGATTATAGGCTAGGCATGGTGGCTCACATCTGTAATCCTAGCACTATGGGAAGCTGAGGCAGGAGGATCACGAGGTCAGGAGTTCCAGAGCAGCCTGGCCAACATAGTGAAACCCTTTCTCTACTAAAAATACAAAATTAGCCAGGTGTGGTGATGGGCACCTGTAATTCCAGCTGCTTGGGAGGCTGAGGCAAGGAGAATCACTTGAATCTGGGAGACGAAGGTTGCAGTGAGTCAAGATCGTGCTACTGCACTCCAGCCCAGGTGCCAGTGTGAGACTCCATCTCAAAAAAAAAAAAAAAGATTATATACATATATATGTATGTAAGTGCCATGATGCACACTTACTATATAATGCACAGTGTTCTAAATGCTATTCATACATTTAATAATTTAATCAACAAAACAATACTATAAATGAAATATTATTATTATCTCTGTTTTGCCTGTGAGAAAACTGAGGAATAAACGGGTCAAGTAATTTTGCCCCAAGCCACACAATAAGTAATTGATGGGCCTAGTATTTCATTCTAGACAATCTGACTGTGGAACGCACACTAATAAAAAAATTATTTCAGGCAGAGTTTGCCAGAGATTAAATCAGCTTCTTGAGCAAAGAGGGAGTTATTTGCACCTAACATTTTCAGGTGGAAGCGAGGTTGAATACTTGATGAAGAGCATGCAGGTACTGGATGAGTATTTGAGAAAGATAACCCCTAGGACTCTCTCCGATCCTGACATGTTTCCATTATATATAAGCAACTCCAAGAGTAAATCAGCTTTGCCAGATTAGATGCTCAAAAATAATGTTGGACTGAACCATAGTCATGCTCTTTCATTTTTACTAAATATGTACTTGGATCTGCTTGGGCAAAACGGTCTTCATTTCTTGTTTTTACTCCTAGAGTCTAATAGAGACCCTGTTCATTGTGTAAGTGCTCAAAACATGCTTGTCATTATTCTTACCTCTACGACCACCAGCAAAGTCACTATTACTAGACAATGTAGTACATTGAAAGGAATATTAGAATTGGAACCCAAGGTCGTTAGTTGTAGCCTGAACACATCAGGTGCTAGGAATGTGACCAGGCCCAAGTAGCACAAATTTCTTCAGCTTCACTTTTTCTGTTTGTAAAATGTAGGTGACAATGGTGTCTATCTAACCAAGGTAATGTTCTAGGGCCTAGAATCTCACTCCTAGAAATCCTCACCACTGTGAAGAAAGTTCAGTTGAGTTTTAAGCATTATCCCTTAACTCCAAATATTGCTAGCAATTGCAAGTATCCAATATTATCCTTTTGAAGGCTTAAAAATGTTTTATGATCCTTTTTAAATTTCAGTTAAGCTATTTTTTGTTTTTTCCTTTAGAAGCCTAAAGGGAATAGAGCAAACATGGGGAAAAAAATAACTGTATCCATCTTTCCAAAATAAATACTAGGTTTTGATTTACAAAATAAAAACACTTTAATTTTTTTTTTCCTTCACCATCTTTTTTTTAGTGGAAGTTAAACATATTATATTTCACAATTAAAAGTGCTTTCCACTGTTTTTGCTGAGGGGAACCCAGAGCTGCTGGCAAATGGCAACACCACTAAAGCTTTGAGCCTCAACAAGATAAATCCTGGTTCACCACCTGCTGACAAGCCCAAGTAAGGAGATAAAGGTGACAATAAACAGGCACTAGGAAAATGTGTATTGCTTCTGGGGAAAGGTTGTTCTTGTCAATATTTCCTTAGGGCTTTGTTCAGTTTGCTGTCTTTTTCTAAATCACCCTTGGAAATGTGGATTCAAAACAGGTCTTCCCAAAATGGGTGTAGTGGAGATGGAAACAAGTTTTGTAATTCTGAGTTCTCTTCATCTGTTCTGTTGACTAAAAAAGGGAAGTACAAAAGATATACCTGTTAGTCCTGCAGAAAATCTTTCTGAATCGTTTCAGGCTGCCATAACAAAATATCATAGTCTATCTGGCTTAAACAACAGTTTATTTCCTTACAGTTCTGGAGGCTAGAGGTGGCAGATCAGAGTGCCAGCCCCACTGAACCCCAGTGAGGGCTGTCATCCTGTCTTATAGATGGCCCCTTTCTCTCTCTGTCTTCCGTTGGTAAGGAGAGTAAGAGAGTAAGCTCTCTGGTGTCTCTTTTTATAATGGCACTAATCCCATCATGGGTTCCCACCCTTATGACCTCAACTAAACCTAATTACCACCCAAAGGCCCTATCTCGAAATACAATCACAATAGGAGTTAGGACTTGAGCATATGAATTTTGGAGGGACACAGTTGAGTACACAGTAGCATCATTGCTGAATGAGAATGTGCAACTTATGGTTTCACTCTCTTGGTATATGACAAAGAGACATATATATATATAAGACTTTCTAGCTTCTGAATTCTATTCTATATTGTACATCATGTCTTGGTGACTCACTGGGTTTTGAGAGTCCTATTGGAAAAAAAAAAAAATTGAAGATGCCTTTATTTAATAATAACAGTCAAATCTGAGAGGTGGAAGTTTGAGTGCCCTGGATTGAAAAGCCCATATCTGATTTTTGGAGAGGGAATTTATTTTTCTTTCCAGGGAATGTTTTATTTGAGTTTGCTTCTCTAATAGTTCATGGATAGTCTAAAAATTAGCCAAAGTTCATTTCTTTAAAAAGTAGTACAGTATTTTAGAATCAATGTAGATTCTAGAGTTATAAAGAACTTGCTCTGAATTGCACCTTTGTTGCTTCCTAGATTTATGCCTTTTAAACAAAATTCTTAACTTCTCTTAACACATCGTATCATCTGTGTGTTAATGATACCACCTAAGAGTGTCATTGCGTGGATTTAATGACATTAGAGAAACAAAAGACTAAGTAGAGTGCCTGGAATGTAGTAGATGATTAACAATTTAATTTCTGTTCTCCACTATCTTCCTGCAAAGATGCCCTTCTAGAATGAGGCTTTTCTAGTTAATGATGAAGTTTCACTCTTGTCACCCAGGTTGGAGTGCAATGGCACGATCTTGACTCAATGCAACCTCTGCCTCCCAGGTTCAATTGATTCTCCTGCCTCAGCTTCCCGAGTAGCTGGGATTACAGGTGCTTGTCACCATGCCCAGTTAATTTTTGTATTTTTAGTAGAGATGGGGTTTCACTATGTTGGCCAGGCTGGTCCCACACTCCTGACCTCAGGTGATCCACCCACCTTCGCCTCCCAAAGTGTTGGGATTACAGGCATGAGCCACCATGCCCAGCCCCAAGATTTCTTTTTTTTTTTTTTTTTTTTTTTTTTTTTTTTTTTTTTTTGAGGCGGAGTCTCGCTCTGTCGCCCGGACTGGAGTGCAGTGGCCAGATCTCAGCTCACTGCAAGCTCCGCCTCCCGGGTTTACGCCATTCTCCTGCCTCAGCCTCCCGAGTAGCTGGGACTACAGGCGCCCGCCACCTCGCCCGGCTAGTTTTTGTATTTTTAGTAGAGACGGGGTTTCACCGTGTTAGCCAGGATGGTCTCGATCTCCTGACCTCGTGATCCGCCCGTCTCGGCCTCCCAAAGTGCTGGGATTACAGGCTTGAGCCACCGCGCCCGGCCGCCCCAAGATTTCTTATAGGAATAGTTTGTGAGAATTGTTATTTTAATTGATCTCCACGTTGATGTTCTTTCCGCAAATATTGTTGAGGCAATTAGGTATATTTTTAGCCAGAAGTAACAGATATTCAAACTAACAAAGGCTTAAACAAATAGGGATTTACATTTCTAATGAAACAAGAAATATGGTTATAAACAGTCTGGGGTTAGAGCAGGGACTCGTTATAAACACCCAAACTCTGTTTACCTTTCTACTCCACTATTCACAATATATTAGCTAATTGTCTTATATTCACAAATTAGCTTTCCTAGCAGCAGGCATCGCTTCCATGTTTAAGGCAAGAAAAAGATGGAAAGCGACACTGCCATTTGTGTCTGTCCCTGTTATCAGAAACAGGAGACTTCCAGAAACTCCATAATCAATAACTGCTTATGTATCATTAACTAAACTGTCATCTGGCCCTCTCTAGCTGCAGGAGATGTTGATAAAGCAGTAGTGAGATTTTTTAGCCTCTGAAGTGTAATCTGGCAAGGGATAAGTGATTCAGAATCCCTGTAACCATAGCCAATGAGTAGTGTCATATATATTTGGAAATCGCTACTTATTCAGTTCAGTTCAATGAACATTAACTGTGGATCTACTAAGTGTCAGACATTGTACCAGGTGTTGAGGCAACTGAGAATAAAACCAAAACAAAATATAGTCCCTCTTCTTCAAGAACTTAGTCATGAGAAAGACAGAGAAATAACAACATAGTTAAACTCTACTGAGGGAAATATTCACAGGGCCACAATTCTGCACTCCAGATGAACCACTTTCAAAGGTTATTTTAGTGTAACCAAGGTCATTCTGCGCTGTTCACCTGCATCATACTACTAGTTCTTTCCAACAGTGAGCAGGATGATGAGAATCTACCTTTATCATGATGACTATGAAACATTCTCTGAATGATCAAGGATTCAGTTCTGTTTCCAAGTTGAGATTTGTTTGTTTAATTGTATTTAGTGTCTTGGGAAATGTTTAAATCAGGTAGAAGAATTGTAGTAAGTCAATTATCTAGAACAAAAAATGTCTCACATTGTTTTTAATAAACACACTGAGCTCCTTTATGTCTCAGATAGTTAACAGAAAAAAAAGTCATTTTAACAGGTCACAGTTGGACACATTTACGTAGTTTGGATCCTATATGTTCTCTTTGCCATCAGGCAGGATTCAGCAAACTTTGTAAAAGGCTAGATAGTTTGGCTTTCGAAGACATATGGTCTCTGTGACAAGTACTCAACTCTGTCATTGCAATGCAAACGCACCACAGACAATATGAAAACAAATGATTATGGCCATGTTCTAACAAAACTTTATTTGCAAAAATAGGTGGCAATCAAAATTTGGCTCATGAATCATAGTTTACTGATCTCTGCCATAACGGTATAAAAAATCTTGACTCTTTTGATTACATAATAGTAGATGTAGTCATCAACTACAGTAATGTATTTAAGGATGTTTAAGCCATCTGAATATCATTTGCATCATTTTGTAAGTTAAATTTGTTCTTTATCCCCAGTTCTCTAAGAGAATATATGTGATAATGCACATGCCAAGGAAACTTCACCTTAAAAGAGCCCTGATGTACATAATCGTGTTCTCTCCAATTATTTTAACAGGAAACTATAGCCTATATATTATGCCCAGAGCCTTAACGAGATATTTTCTTTAACTTTTTGGGATTCCAGTTGCCTCTTGTGTGTTGAATCATATGTAACACATAGGAGATGATACATTCTAGTTTTCAGTACTGATACAGAAATAGCAGCTCTGAAAACTCTAGAAACTTAGTGTGACCCAAAGACAAGAGAAGAATATATGCAGGGCC
Organism: Trachypithecus francoisi; assembly: GCF_009764315.1. NCBI lineage: Eukaryota > Metazoa > Chordata > Mammalia > Primates > Cercopithecidae > Trachypithecus > Trachypithecus francoisi. The sequence goes on along the minus strand of NW_022681473.1, from coordinate 70,304,950 downwards.
CTAAATAGCAGGAATCATCAAACCTGAGGGTGAAGGTCAAAATGAGAGGAAAGGGGTTCATGAAGAAACAAGGTCAAGCAAAGGGGACATTTATGCAAGGCAAGTGGCCAAAGTTATACTTGTCCTAGAAGGTCTCACCTGAAGGGCTGCAGAGCTACTGCCTAAGAGGGCATGGTTGCAGGTGCTCTTCTGAGCCTAAAAGTGGGAGCTTGGGAGCCAGCCTGTGCTGTGTGACCATAAAAGAGATGGGTTTTGTATGTGACCTAAAAAGTGACTTCTGAAGCTAATGTTCTGTGAAGTCTGCAGCTGTGATGGCTATCCTTGGCCATCATCTCAGGAGGAAGTCTGGTTCCTCACAGCCAGCCACACTCTGAACAGACATGGTCACCTCCATGCTTCTGTGAGCTGCCTTTTGGTCCATAAACTCCATCTGTGGCTATTGTCAACATGCTCCAAGGGGAAAAGAAATCAATCCCAGGGCCTGACTCTGAATTGCCAGCCTGAAGGACTTGCCTTCTTTTATGGGCCAGGGAGAATTCCCCTGTTGTCTGAGCTTTTACCCTCTTTTTTATCTTAGAGTTAAAGATATAGCCACGTTTCTTCTCTCAGGCCACCTTGGACTTCCAGTCTATTCAGAAAAAGCCTGCAATTGAATACATCGCAGAATAATCTACTTGGAAAGCGCCAAGTAATTTTCATAATAACACTATAAAGCATATGGCAGATCCTAAGATACCCAAGATAAGATGATAGAACAGAAGCACAAGAGGGTACATGACTTTCATAAGGAACCACAGTAGTAAATCTGGGACTCAAATTTAGGGCTTTTGTTACTAGCAAATGTAGTGGTTTTTATCACACTATTCCATCAGGATGGTTTTCTCAATTCCATGCAATAAAATTTAAAACTATATTTTAAATAACCGAATAAGTATTTTAAAAATGATAAATAGCAACAAACCATATACAATATATTTAAATAATTTTATTTAATATTTTTGACAATCTATTTTTAAGGAGGACTTCCTTTTACTGTCTCAGATACAGTGTTAGATATATTTGATAATTTATGGCATTTACTGTTCACCATCACAATAGGTATCATGATTGTCATCATTGGAAAAAGAAGGAATCTGACATTTAAAGAGACTAAGTTACCATAGCTGGTTAGAGGGCAAACCATTTTGCCTCATTCAATGGATCTATATCATTGCTCTTTTCCAATATCTGTCTTAGGTAATATTTCTATACATTTTGCAAGATCTTCCAAATTTCCATACACAATTTATTCTCAAATCCTCAGTGGACTGTGTTCAATGAATATAATTGCAATAAAACTGAGGAGAAGGGAATTGATTGCAAATATTGGACCCACAGTTTGGTTCACACTTTAAGGCTGCCCAAGCCTTTCTCTTCACTGACAGTTAGCAATGATGGGCAGCTCCATATTGTGCCGTGAGGAGTCTACAAACATGGCATAATTCACAGTCATGAATGTAGCCAGAGTAGGCCTAGAGAGACAAAGGGCTCTCTATCGTTCCAGCCTGATATCATTGAGAAGCAAGCCTCCTTCTAAACTTAAGTTATTTACTTTTATTACATCCTGGGGTCTGGCACTTTGCAGGGCAACTGCATCTGATCCACTGCTAACATTAATCTGGGGGAAACAGATTAACAGCTGTTCTGTAGTAGTAACAGGGAAGATAAAGGGTACTGTATAAACATGCCACCTGCCTGTAACTAAGCCTGTCTCCCATCACCTAAACTTTGCTGTTCTTCTTTCTTTCATAAATGGTTTTCCTAAGAGAAGTCTAATTCCAGAAAAGTCTATATAAATTTTATAAAATTCTTATAGAAATAAAACCTAGGCAAGATAATGAATGTTGGCTTTACATTCTATAGGAATTATGTATGTCGATAATGAGTTGAAAGGTGTCGAAGCTTATTAAGAGGGAGAATGGACTCTAAGACTCAAGCATGCTTAGATTTGACCCTAAGTCCAGCTATTTACTTCTTCCATGACTGTGGGGAAATTATTCTTTCTTTGTAACTTTTAAGAAATTTTGTTAAATGGAAGCAATATTTTCAATCCTAACAGATTGCTGTAAGGCCTCACTAAGCAAATGAATGTAAAGTACCAGTTAGTATAGTACCAAGAACACAAATATGTTCCAGTAAATGTGAGACATTGTTACACCCACTAACAAATGGCCTTTCTTGTATGAGGCCAATGGGAAGGCAAGCATTATGATAACGCTTTTGGAAAATGGTTTCGCAACATATTTCAGGACCCTAAAAGATGTCTTCTATATCCCAGTAATTCAGTTTCCAGGATTCTTGCTTTACAGAAATCTCAATGTATTACTTTCCTAGATAAAATACCTTAATAGTTCTATATTGCCCTTGGGGTGAAAGTCAGTATCTCAAATAAAATCTTAAACTTATCCTTTATGATCTTTGTGCTTGTTAATTTTCAACCTCATCATTCTCATTTCTCATTTTGAGTATCTCAACATCATAAATATCTTTGAGATCCCCAAAGGAATCATACACACACTATTCTAACTATATACATTAATTTTTCCTTTTCTTTTTTACCTCCATTTTTTTTATATCCTTTAAAATCACTTACTCCAGGAAGCCTTATCATTAACTTTACATCGGGGTTGTCTGCCCTCCTTTGTACTCCTAAAGACTCCTCCATGTTTCTAATTTGACATTTTCACCCCAGAGACTGTTCATTCGCTCATGTCCAACACAGAATGTAAGCTCCACATGAACAGGAAGATGATGGCTCTTTTGCTTTTCATTGTATCTCTAACACCTGAAATATCCATGAGTATAATAGATGGCCCATGTTTGTTTATTGAAGGAATATAGGAAATAAGTCCAGAACAAGAGGAAAGGAGCTCTTGCCACTAAGGCACTCACCACTGTGTTAATTAAAAGAGTAAAAAATCAGAACAAACAAAATATCACAAAATTTTCCAAATAGAGAATGGGTTAAACAGTGATTTTCCACATGATAAAATCTAAAGTCAGTGCAGTTTATATACAAAGATTTTATAATAGCAAATGAAAATGATATAATCTGTTATCAAGTTTAAAGAAAAGCAAACTTATACATTTAACTCAATTATGGAGAAAAAACCCTGTTATTATAGAAGAAATAAACTGGAGGAAATATTCCAAAGTATTAATGGATCTTGTCTCTGGGTAGTGAGATTATGAATGATTTTTATTTTTAAAATTTTATCCTACATTGTCCAAATGTTCTAAATGAGTTTATATTTACTAACTATTGTTACTTACTATTTAACAAAATTTTATTTAAAACAATGCAAAATATTCAACACTGGCAATGGGAAAGGTCCCCAGGGCAGGCTGGTGAGAGACTGAAATTGTGAGCTGGCAGCAGAGGCTGGTCAGCAGCAGCATGGATTAGTGTTTTTATTTATAAAGCTGCAATTTCTCCAAGCAAGACAGGCGCATCCACCTGCTGATTTATATCCCTTGTCAAGGGAAGCCAAAGAACGATAATTCTCGATGCTAAGCCTTCCTTTGGGATGATGTTTAGTCACTTCACTCCCAAAATGCTTGATCAATTATATACTACCTGTTGACCCTCTAGGAAACGTTTAAAATGAATGTCTTTCATGCAGGAGAACCCCACAAATCCAGTGATAGATACACTTTCTTTCCAAGTTCAAAAACACTGTTAACTGCACAGGAACCTTGACTTTTTGGCTTTGAGTCAAAACACTTCCCGGGGAATCATGGAGCTGAAAGCGATAGACTGAGTCCCTGCATGCTGTCTCAACCCATGTGATTAGGGCAGGACACAAAACCTCGCTCAGCCTAGAATTGTCCATTTGTAAAATGGAAATAAGGGATTACATTGTGTAGCAGTTTATTATTTGACCCATATGTGATATTAATTGTGAAAACACTTTGTAAATTTGAATTATTACTCAAATAGTCTACTTTCTGAGGAAGAGATTAACTTCTTTTGTTTGTTTGTTTTTTTAATCTGACTCTAATCCTAACTAATCTATAAAGTCCCTGAAAGCAAAACTCCAGTCTTTTATATCTTAACTGTCTAACACAGTATCTGATGCATGAATAGTGTTCAAAAAGTTCTCATTAAATTGATTCTGGATTGCTGTCAACCATTCAATGGCATAAACATCAAGTAATTATTTAATTCTTATTGTAAACCAGTCACTGTACAAATTCCTAGGTAAATAAAAGTAGACTCTGTCCTCACAGCCTATAAACCATCAAATAAATTGATATTGAACAAATGAATACAAATGTGATATGGGTTACATGAAGACTTGCATGAGCATTTACCTTAGATTTGATTGCAGGCAACCAGGCAATGGTTTCCTATGGAGACAGTTTTGAAATGTAATCTTTAATGATGAAAATGAGTTAAAGCGGAGGAGCTTACATTCGGTTAGGTTATTAGTTGTGGAAATAGCTTTTGGGGCAATGGTACATTTGAAAGCCCTGTTATGAAGTTCCATCACTAGCATTTTAGAAGTAATCAACTAGACTTTAGAAGTTCTCAACAACAGAGACTGTATTCTTTTTGTCTTTGTGTTTCTAATATGTTGGACAGTGACAGCACACTATAGTAGAACTTTTATAACTGCTTATTGAATGTGTTAGTACTTTCATCTGGACACTCAAATACCCTTTTTGACTTAAAAGGAAATCACAGTATCTGGATCTAGGTATCATACCACATTCAACCTTGAACATTCTTCTTGCTAAAAATCTGACTGAAACAACTAACATGTAGTTAAAGTAGCCAAGGGGCATGCAGTTCACCACTTCTTCTATATATTTTTCTGTGCAAAAATTAAGATATATAACGTACCTGGAATATATTTCCATAGTCAACCAACAAAATCATCTGTCTAGAGATTTGAGTGCAAGGCCCTTGGCCTTTTTTAAATGATCACTTTTCTTCCAGTAGTTGTTTTAGGCATTGATTTTCCTATTCACCTCTCCACTCCTGCCATGACATTTTCATACTACAGCTCTCCTGTATATTTGTTTATGTATTGGGGGACTGTTGGAAGGCACAAACCATTGCGATGTCTAAGATTTATTTACAGACTCAAAAAAAAAAAAAAAAAAAAAAACAACAATTTTTGCCGCAATGGGAGACATACTACTTCCATTGAAAATATATGCTAACATCAAAACTGCACTATTTCTGTTACACCCCATTTTTAAATTTAAAGCCCAAGGGATTTGGGCTTTCCCTTGTTAAGATAGTATGATGGCATTTACCATAATGGCTGGTGAATTCAGACTCAAAACCAACCCCAGTTCTATAATTTTTACCCTGGGCAATACATTTAACCTCTCTCCATTTCCTCAGTCTTCCCATTTGACAAATGGAGATAATGATACTTGACAGAAAGAACAGTCGTGAGTGAGCATTAGATTAGATAATGCCTATAAATTGCTGCCTATAGCAAGTTCTCAGAAAAATTTTAGTGGTTTGTTGTTATCAGGAAAATATTCTAAGTGGGAAAAATAAATGAACAAGGAGAGAGTTGAGAGTGGGTTTTGGTGTGACCCATTACTGAGAGGCGACTGACTCATGTTGGAAAACAGTGAGAAGAAAAAGGTCAAGGAACCTCAAAACATACTGGGCCTTAAAATTTAAAGTCAGAATCTGTTGGAGGAACAAGACTACTATTCTACTATATTAGCTGTGAAATTGACTAGCTGTGTGACCTGGGAAATTCACTTAAACAGGGGAAATAGTCCTGACCAAATAGGATATTTGTAAGGACTTAATGAATTAATTGCAGTTACGAAGCATATATGTATGTGGTTGCTGGTAGTTTGCTTTGGCAAGTAAAGCCATTGAGTTGTAAATTGGTTTAAGCCTTGGTAAAAGATAATCCTGGGAGGCACAGAGGATGGTTCACAATTTTCAGTTCCTAGATCTCTAGGGATATAATTGGAAGGAAAAGGTAATAATTGAATACCTCTAAGCTACTATCACTATTTAGTAGCTTAGAAGTCTAGCAGAAATTAGGCATGTCTCTAAAATAAAAAAAATTCTGGAAATGTTTTACATTAGAAAATATTGGTTGTCATATCTATACTAGGATTACAGATCAGCAGTTCTTTCTAGCTTTGATCAATAAAGACTAGGAAATGAAGTATTTTAGAACAAGGCTAGATTTTGGAGCCAGAAAATAGAAGTAAGTTAGTATCTCAGACTGTATCCATGAAAAGGTGACCTAACCTTTCTGCATCTATAAAATGGGGACAATAATATCTACTATGAAAGATTCTTATCAGGATACAGTGAGATAGTCTATATAAAGTGCCTAGCAAAATGACATGAAAAATTGTCTCTAAATTTCATTCCCTCCCATTCATTGATAAATGCAAGTTTAATATAATATTTCAAAATACATGGTCATATGAGAGAGAGAAAGAAAGAGAGAGAGCCAACATAAAGAATCCTCTGTACTGAGAAGCAAAAACAGATTGTTGGTGTGCACTGCAGCCAGAAAGAAACTGTAAATAATAATGCAGGAGATAGGAAACTAGTGACTTGTGCTACACAGGGAGAGGTCTGGATGGAGAGGTAACCCCTTTATGAGGAGGATTTAGGTGGACGTAAAATCAGAGTTATCAGCACTATCTCACCTTGATAGGACCGGAATTGAGTTGGAATTTGAACCCAGATGGTATCTGGCTCCAAAACATCTACTAAGCAACCACACAGGTTCCCCCATGTTCTACAAAAACAAGAAAGAAATTCCCTGTAAGTTTGTATCTTAACACAATTCTTCCAAGAAAGCCTCACTAACAACCTTGTAAGTGGTGTTTGTTCAGTTAATATTTGTTGAATGAATGACTGAATAAGGGAATGAATTGGGGTATGGATAAATGGAAGAATGGATGAGTTGCTGGGTGGCTGGCTGACTAGCTAGACGAATATATGCCAAAAAATGGCTAACTACTTCATGCAGAATGTGCAGCTATGCCAAAAATAGATTATAAAGGAAGTAAAATGCATAATCTCTGTTATTGAGGAAAATCAATAAAATTAGTCACCTGAAACAACTCTAGAATGATCGAGTCATTGTGAGAATCTGGTATAGATGGTAGAAACACTGATTGACACACGATTCATCCTGAAAATGTCCTCAAGAGTCTAGCCTTCTTAATTTACAGATGAAGATAACCAAGAGGCAGTGACATGCAGAGAGCTACACAGTTAATATGTGACAGAACTAGTCACACCTAGTTCTCAAGACAATCACCCGTGTAGGGCACTTTTGGTTATATCTATTCTATAAAATAGTTCCAAATATCAAGACAATTATTGTTATTTTTTATTGCAGCCTCTTAGAGACATAAAGTACTATTAGCCAAGGAGATTCAGGCTTTCTAAAGAGATGGCTTCTTTTCGATGAGCATGCTGTACTCCCAGATAGGATTCAGACTCAGAAGGTGAATGCAGGTTAAAGAAATGTTATTGTTTTTCTTATTTATAAAGTTATACTTGAATCAACCCAGACTAGAGAATATACTTACCACATATAAATCTTTTCCTGTTAAATGGAAGAACTAGGCTAGGATTTGTATGCATTCTATAGGGATCACAGTTAGTAACAGTTTTTAAAAGTATATGATTGCTTATAAAACATACATGAAAATCCTGAAACATTCAAAATTTATGTACACAGCACAAGAAAAAAATATGTAAACAGAGGGACAGGTTTACAAATCATGCAATAAATCTGAAATAAAGGGATTTGATTTTCCCAACCTTATTTTACACTTGAGATATAAATGATTTATGTTATAAATCAGAACTCTAAAGTTATGCCATCACAATAGTTTACATATAACAACTCTTAAATTTTACTTACAGCTTTGTTTTATGAATTCTACCTATCTTTTATAATTTTGATTCTTTCTCAGAATAAATTTTGTCATGAAGTTCCAACTTATAAATTATGGTGATTGCAAGGACTATATTTACCATGTTATCATTATTGGGGAATTACTGAGAACCAAAAGTTTCTTTTTAATAGGTTAAATTCTCACATACTGTATGTGAGTGAGAAAATGTATGCCTTACCAACTAAAAAGGGGATATGAAATGTGATGTGGTATATAATAACCACTGAGCTACCTCAGCTTTCATAATGAGAAATCTCTCTGGGGACATTGATAGTTTAAATGAAGAGACAAGTGAAGTTTCCTTCTGCTACCTCCCCCATAGTCAAGTGCCCCTAGACAGTGATACTTTCCACCCACCGTGCCTGAGAACAGAGCTTTGACTGACCAGGTGGTAATATTTCATAGCAATCTCTAACATTAGCCTTACAGATGTGTAACAGCACAGCAACATCATTCCACAATCCACAAGTAAGATGCATTTTGTTTCTCTTTCTTTTTCCTTTTAAACATCAGAGAACTATGACTAAATACAGTTCTTCAGTTAATGGTCATTATCATGGCTATCTTTTTCCCAAGCATCTATTATGAGCCAAACATGGTGCTTGATATTTTCATACATTATTTTTTTAAATCCTCTTCACAATACCATGAATTAAGTTGCTGCAACCCGGGAAGCTGGAGATCTGAAAATGTGCATGTCTTGCCTATGTTCACCCAGCCAATTTCTTGGAAAAGGAAGAGGTTTCTTAGAGTATCCCAGGATGCCTCTTGGCATTCTTGCATCTCAAGGGCTTTCAGGAGGGGTTTTAAACACAAATACTTACAGGGGCCATGTATGTTGCATAATTGAGTGATTTCTATCAGGTCCATGCTCTACCTAAAGGACTCAGACAGTGCTGTACACCATCCAGTTGTCACCTGTAGAAATAGGAGCTCAGAAGTTCCAGAACAGGTGTTTCAAAAAAGGTTACAAACTCAGACTTTTTCACGAAAACATAATTTTTAAAGTGATGACTCATGGTTTTGGATTTTAATTTTTTGGTAAACACTGTGCTGACCACACAATACTTAAAATCAGATTTTGCACAAAATCTGCTACTTTGAGACATCTGATACAGATATTACAAACTGTAGGATGACCTCTTTATGTGTAGATACTCATTTATTTACTTAATGTTGAAGGGTGTGGGTGTGATGATTCTTTCTGAGTATGTGGGGGATTTATCTGCCTTCCTATTATGTGGAGTCAACCCAATCACCATACCTCAGCATAATATATATAATATAGCTGAGCATTCCTTACACTATTTCCAATGGAATCAATACATTGATTTCTTCTGTTTTCTCACCCTTATCTTATCATTGCTGTCACCCACCATTGGGAGTTTTCTCTGTGGACATTATTGCTACCATGTAGTTTTCCTGTGTCAATGTTGCTAAGTCTAAACTTTACCTATGCATTTTTAGCAAATGTCAAATTTCCTTTGTGTGAATTATTTCTCCTAGTAATATTATTCATATTAATTTATTAATTTAATCAATCCTGCTCATTTGTATTTATGAATGAGCAAACCCTCGAAATCATGGTGATTGGCTCTCCTAGGATAATCCAGGGTTACTTCATATTCTGGGAATTTATAAAATATCTCTGGGAACTTTGTATATTTTGGTCTGGCCATTCCTACAAAAAGGTAGGCAGGGTTTATTAGAGCAAGGAGAGTTCAAAGTTAGTGAAACTGACCTATCTATGTAAGTTTAAACATTCAGATATTATATTTCATTCTGCTCTCTGGGAAATGTAATAAAAGTTTCACTTTGAAAAGACTTGCTGAATGAGGAATGTAAAGTAATGCTAATTTAACAAGCCTGACAAATAAAAGTCATGAAGAATCTGACAGAAATTGGTAATTGATTCTGTCCTATAATCTATTATTGCCTCTTCTTAAAATAAGATTATATTTTGTTTTAAATAAAGTCCATCTTGTTCATCAGTGTTATTGAAACATTGTCTGTAATAACTGCACCAACCTTTCAGAGATAATGCCTATTTGATTTAGCACTAATTCACTTTCACCTCCTCTTAACCCTGTATATTTAACCATTTTTCTTTTAATCTTGAGAAGTTCGGTGTCTTAATATGATCATATTAACTAGAAGAAAAGGTTATGTTTCTTGGAATTTGTTTAATGTTTATGTTTTAAAGATAAAATAGAAGTTTTTTTTTTTTTTTTTTTTTTTTTTTTTTAGTTTGAGTCCTGTGACAGCCTTGGGAATAATCAAAATCTAATACCACAGACTTCATCCTTGTTCTGTGGAAAAAAAAACAAAATTTGATGCTGTATCTGAAAATCAAGCCAATTTAAATTGAGTGTGTACAGGGTCTCTCTCCTTTGTTTTCCCTTTTATCATACTGATACTGTGCCCTGGCCTTCATGTGACTGATACATTATTTCACAGTACTCAGTTTGATGCTTTGCAAGGGTTTACCAGTTCGTTCAAAAGAGCCTGTTCAACATCCTCAATTTCATGGAAAAATGGCCAATGAGAGAGTGACTTTCTACTGTGTCTTCTGTATTCCATTTATAGTATCTAATCATCATCATCATAATCATATTAATATTGCCAATAATAGTTATTTCTTAGAAAGTGCATATAGTAAAAGTGCCAGCAATTTATTTATATTTTCTAGAATTCAAAAAACCACACTGCATGGAAGGTAGAATTTCTATCTTTACTTCATGCTGAAAATCTAAAAGCTCAGAGCATCTAGGTGTTTGCGTAAAGCCTCCCAACTCCAAGATCATTGCTTCTTTCTGAGCACCGTGCTCAGAAAGTGCATGTAAGTAAAGCTATTTTTTCTTGGTTCTCAGGAAACATAGTAATACAGAGGATTTCTTTGGATATCTGGTCTTAAGCTCATAGATAGCTTGGAGATTTTTGTCATTGTTAGTGATTGAGCTGAAGAGACTTTCTACTTTTTGGGAGAAGGAGTTAACATTTGCCAAGTTTCTCCATTTGTCAGATCCTTTAAGGGGTATGGTGAACACCTGGATATTTAGTATATGTTATTCTAAAAGCTAACTTTCATTTGAGAAATGTCTGTACAGGTCCTTTGCCCATATTTTAATTAGGTTATATGTTTTCTTGCTATTGAGTTTGAGTTCTTTATATGTTTTGGCTATTAACTCCTTATCAGAGGTATGATTTACAAATATTTTCTCCCATTCTCTGAGTTATCTCTTCACTTTTTTTTCTGTGCAAAAGCCTTTTAATTTGACGCTATTTCATTTGTCTATTTATGCTTTTGTTGCCTGTACTTTTGGGATTCCAATGCTGACTATATATCCAAAGGAACTTAAATCAACATGTCAAAGGGATATCTGCAAGTCCCTGTTCATTGCAGCATCACTCACAATAGCCAAGATATAAATTTGCCTGTCTATCAACAGATGAATTGACAAAGAAAATGTGGCATATAGGCCAGGCACAGTGGCTCACGCCTGTAATCCCAGCACTTTGAGAGGCTAAGGCAAGTGGATCATGAGGTCAGGAGTTCGAGACCAGCCTGGCCAACGTGGTGAAACCCTGTCTTTACTAAAAAGCTTAAAAAAGTAGGTGGGCGTTGTGGCGCGCATCTGTAGTTCCATCTACTTAGGAGGCTGAGGCAGGAGAATTGCTTGAACCCAGGAGGCAGAGGTTGCAGTGAGCCAAGATCGCGCCACTGCACTCCAGCCTAGACGACAGAGTGAGACTTCATCTCAAAAAAAAAAATAAAAAGATAAAATGTTGCATACATACACAACATAATACTATTTAGTCTTAAAAAAGATGACAATACTGCAATTTATGACAACATGGATGAATCTCGAGGACATTATGCTAACTGAAATAAACCGGGTACAGAAAAATAAATACTGCATAATCTCAATTATATGGGAAATCTAATAAAGTTTAATCATCGAAGTAGGGAGTAGAATGGTGGTTACCAGAGGCTGCAGCTTTAGGAAGAAGGTAGTGAAGAGTTTTGATCTAAGGAAGCAAAGTTTCAAATAGACAAGAGGAATAAACTTTGAGATTTATTGCACAACAGAATTGGCACAATCAATAATAAAGTATTATATATTTCGAAATAACTAAGTAAATTTCAAATGTCTCACCATAAAAATGACAGATAAACAAGGTGATAAATATGTTAATTAATTTATTCTGCCTTGTATACATGTATCAAAACCTCACGTTATATCCCATAAACATGTATAATTATGATTTGTCAAAAAGAATATTAATAATAACACAATTAAAAATAAAAAGCTAATCTTTGTAAAGCAGTCTACTACATCAGCCAGTGTTTCACGTGCGTTACATTCATATTAAACTATCAAATTCTCACAATACCCCTATGGAGTAGGACTCTTATTACCCCTATTTTCAGGTGAGGAAACTAAGGCCTAGAGAATATAAGATGGTGGAGCTAGGATTTGAACCTAAACAGTCTGGCTACAGAGCTCGAGTTGTTAAATGCTACATGACATCATATCTTCATATTACAATTCTTATCCTCTAAGGGCTTGTACCTGTTAGACAAGACAGATGTACACATAAATCAATTATGCCATGTCACTAACATATTACACGTAATTTGCACAGACCATTATGGAATGATCCTGATAAAGAAGAAACACGTAATAGAACCTGGCAGAGACTGGATATAGTGAAAAGAGAACAATGGCCAGGAGGGCATCTAGCAGAAGCAGCACCTATCCTTATGAGCCTTAAACTGTGAAAAAACAAGAGGGATGGGCCCTCTTGGACAAGAGAAAAGATCTGTGAAACTGATTTTGAAATTTTCTTCTAATTCTACAACTCCAAATCATTTACTTGCATACGCTCTGTTGTTGATTATATCTTATATTTGAATCGTACTTTACAACTGTTCTCTCTCTTGTCCAGTGAGGTCTGCAAAGCAAAAACAATCTTTCTACCCTGAGAGATGCTGAAACTGTGTTAGAAGTAAATGGTGCCACTAACAACATAGGCAAGCTAGTGGCAGAGATAAGACTATGAGCTCCCAGTGCTATGATCTTTCCATCAGACTTTGAGTTATGTCAGGTACTCAAATTATAAGTCACTGTGTCCATAAAGGCTTTCTAAATACTAGTGCTAATTACTGATTACTAGATGCTTATAAAAGAGAAGGTACCGTGCTAAGCACTTAATATGCATGGTCTTTAAAAAATCGTAGAAATAGTTGTGTGATAATTATCACTGTTCTAATTGCATGAAAAAATTGAAATTTGGAGAGGTTATATAATTTTCGAGGTTATATAATTTTCCTAATACAATTACTACACCAAGACTGGTAATAAAGCTAAGACTAAAGATTGATCTTCAGTAAGCAAATGGTTGCATTCAGTGGCCAAATCCAACCAACATTTTAATATGTGTGCTAATACATAGCCATTAGCAGTATTTGTGTTTGGTTATTTCAACTAGAAATTCTGGAATCTTCTTTCATTTTTGGAATCTATTTTGCCTCAGTTACTGACTCCATGACAAAAAAAAAAAATCCCTCAATGCTCCATCTTCTCCAATGTATCTTCACAGTTCTTTGTAGTTTATTTGTAGATCAAAGGTGCATTTTAGAAAAGCACTTTTGGCAAATATTCTGCTATCTAATTTTTATTTTGTTCTGGGAGCAACAAACAACTTATTGGGCAGTGGTAAAAAAGAGACTGGAAGTATTCAACAGAGGCCTAGATTTTCATCCAGGTACGTTGCCCTGCTTGGAGCCACAGCACACATCCTAAATGTTATTAAGTGCATATCATAGTCCACTAATCACCTGTTATCTTCAAAGCTGTGAAATGAAGCCAAATATTATTATCTCCACTACACAGATAAGGAAACTGATGATCAGGGTAGTTAAGAAAACATGGTGGCCGGGCGCGGTGGCTCAAGCCTGTAATCCCAGCACTTTGGGAGGCCGAGACGGGTGGATCACGAGGTCAGGAGATCGAGACCATCCTGGCTAACACGGTGAAACCCCGTCTCTACTAAAAAATACAAAAAACTAGCCAGGCGAGGTGGCGGGCGCCTGTAGTCCCAGTTACTCGGGAGGCTGAGGCAGGAGAATGGCGTGAACCCGGGAGGCGGAGCTTGCAGTGAGCTGAGATCCGGCCACTGCACTCCAGCCTGGGCGACAGAGTGAGACTCCGTCTCAAAAAAAAAAAAAAAAAAAAGAAAAGAAAACATGGTGAGATTATATGATTTGAGATAGAGATTAGGATGGGATTCATATGGAAGTCGCATTTACACTTTATGGCCTTGCCCTGATACACATTTTATGATATTCCCATCCTTGCCATTTTATTTTGCATGTCCCTTGTTAGGATATTCTTGATATCCTTGTTCTAACTTTAAAATCATTTGAGCACTTTTTTCCTCCTTGGATTGCTACTATTTCGTTAGCAATGAAGTCTGAGTTGGGAAAACTAAATACTAATTCCAGATGTATCACCTACATCATATCATGTGACTGATTTCTCAGGGTCTCAGTCCCTTCATCAATAAAGTGGGAAGGCTAGGCTCAAGCTGTGGATCTCAAACTTGACTGCAGGTTAGAATCACCTCATCACTATTGTTAATTTTGTAAAATTGTACATGGCATGATTACTACACCTTTAAAAATGTGGTACATATATACCATGAAATGCTATGCAGCCATAAAAAAGAATGAGATTATGTCCTTTACAACGACATGGATGAAACTGAAGGTCATTTTCCTAAGCGAATTAAGGAGAAACAGAAAACCAAGTACTACATGTTCTCATTTATAAGTGTGATCTAAGCGTTGAGTACACATGGATACAAAGAAAGGAAAAACAAACACCAGGGACCCCTTAAGGGTGGAGGGTGGGAGGAGGGTAAGGACTGAAAAACTAACTATGGGTATTATGCTCATTAACTGGGTACCAAAATTATCTGTATACCAAACCCTCACGAAGTGCAATTTGCTCATGCAACAACCTTGCACAAGCACCCCTTGAACATAAAAGCTGAAGAGAAAAAATAAATAAAAGAGACTTAAGAAGCAAAAAAAAAAAAAAAAAAAAAAAGAATTCATTTTCAGTAAGTGACACATACTGAAATACTCATGTGTTCACTTATATCATTCCTTAGATTTGGTTTAAAATACTCTAGCATTTTTTTTAAGTGTTGTAATGACAGATGAACAAGACTGGTAAAATGTCAACAACTGTTGAAGCTAAGTAAAGAGATATTCTACTATTCAATCCACTTTTGTGTGTGGTTAAAAAGGTTTATGTAAAAAGTTTCAAAAATCACTTAGTAATCTATTAAAATACTTATGCTTAAGCGACACCCTCAGAAATTTTAATTCAATTATTGGAGGTAAGAGGACTTAAATATAAGTATCTTCGAGAAAGTTACTCAGGTGGTTCTTACAGGATGTCAAGATTAAATACTTGCCTGGAATTCTAGATAACTTATACGGTTTCTTCTAAATAGAATTCTATAGATACCAACACTTTTAGAAAAAGACACTGTTTGGCTTCGTCCACTGGTATGAGAGGAGATGCTCCACACTTGAAGGGGAGTGTTTTTGGAACCCAGTACAACTTACCATAAAAGCCTTCCATCACCTCTCAAAACCCTGGATTTCTTATCCATGACTTGAGATAAACAAACTCAATCAAACTCCAATCACTCGATAAAAGCTGTAGCCCCAAGGGAAGATGAGAGAAGACAGCTGGTACATCAGGCTAAACTCAATTATAGCTGAGATGTATTAGTCCATAGACCTGAAAAAGAAAGACGTCTAGACGTTGGGGTTTTCCATCTTCTTCTCACTCCTTTAAATGAGCCGAATAGTCAACTAAAATACACTTTTGGATTCCACATATATACGTTCATCTTTTTTATTCATTCACTTATCTCATTATTTATACAACATTTTTTGAGTAATTGCTATAAGTTAAGTTCTTGTCAATTTTTTAAACGAGGAAATAAAGTGAAAGGAACTGAAATGTCTTAAATGTACTGGATTAAGCCTTGTACACATGCCATTACTTTTATTTATTTATTTATTTAGAGACAGATTCTTGCTCAGTCACTTAGGCTATAGTGCAGTGGCACAATCTCTGCTCACTGCACCCTCTGCCTCCCAGCTTCAAGTGATTTTCCTGCCTCAGCCTCCCAAGTAGCTGGGTTTTGTAGTCCAAAGCGTTTTGTATTTTTAGTAGAGACACAGTTTCACCATGTTGGCCAGGCTAGTCTCGAAATCCTGGCCTCAAGTGATGCACCCGTCCCATCTCAACCTTCCAAATTGCTGGGATTACAGGAGTGAGCCACAGTGACTGGCTACCATTGCTTCTAGTATCAACAAAAATATAGTAAAATATTATAGCTATGTTCAATCTTCGGATGGAAACTAAGGTGTAGAGAGATTGAGTAATTTTTCCAGGGTAACAGAAGCAGCAAATGGAAAAGCTGGAGTGTGAACCTAAATCTGTATCATCCTCTAGAGCTGGACTATCAACATTTCTACAGTTGTGGAGAAACAGTCTTTGCCCTCTTTTCTTAACTTTTTTTTTTTTTTTTTTTTTTTTGAGGCGGAGTCTCGCTCTGTCGCCCGGACTGGAGTGCAGTGGCCGGATCTCAGCTCACTGCAAGCTCCGTCTCCAGGTTTACGCCATTCTCCTGCCTCAGCCTCCCGAGTAGCTGGGACTACAGGCGCCCGCCACCTCGCCGGCTAGTTTTTGTATTTTTTTTAGTAGAGACGGGGTTTCACCGTGTTAGCCAGGATGGTCTCGATCTCCTGACCTCGTGATCCGCCCGTCTCGGCCTCCCAAAGTGCTGGGATTACAGGCTTGATTTTCTTAACTTTTTCATTTCTTTTATTTCTTCCCTCTCCTGTCCTCTCTCCCTCTTCCCCTCTCCTTTCTTCACTCTCTGTTACTCTCTATTCTTCTTTATTTATTTCTTAAACATCTTTATCTGGTCTCTTAACTCCATCTTCTCTGAAATCTTTTACTCATGAGCCCATTTGTTGATGCTTCTTTATCCTATTTCCACAGACTCTCTTTTCAATTCTAGTCCCTTCCTAGCAACTATCGCAGAATTCTACTTGTATCTGCTGCCAAGTTATTTGAATAATAAGAAATACAAGACTCTTAGAAAATCAGACGGGGCAAATTCAAGGAATAAAGAAACAGTTTGAAATGGAAATGAGCCTGAGTTTTGATTGCTCAGCAGAAGGATATGCCTTGTAGTTCTGAATGAGAAAATTATTTCTACACTTGCCTCTACAGAAAAAAAAAAAAAAAAAAAGATTAGAGAAGTCACACAATTAGTGAAAGTTCCCCCCAGCCTGCAATCCCAGACTTCATTTCTTGCCTGGCCCTTGGTCTGATGAAGAAATAGTTTTAACTGCTGTATCACCAATGTTTCAAAGGTGGTGTAAGGAATTAGCCCTCTGTCCTTGGTCAGCTGGACAGCATGGGTGACTGGAACTCCAGACTATAGTTCTATCTTTTCATCTCCGTGTGCTCATAAAGGTTATCGTGTGCCTCCAGACTGGCCATCAGAGAAATGCAAATCAAAACCACAATGAGATACCATCTCACACCAGTTAGAATGGCAATCATTCAAAAGTCAGGAAACAACAGGTGCTGGAGAGGATTTGGAGAAATAGAAACACTTTTACACTGTTGGTGGGATTGTAAACTAGTTCAACCATTATGGAAAACAGTATGGTGATTCCTCAAGGATCTAGAACTAGAAGTACCATATGATCCAGCCATCCCATTACTGGGTATATACCCAAAGGATTACAAATCATGCTGCTATAAAGACACATGCACACGTATGTTTATTGCGGCACTATTCACAATAGCAAAGACTTGGAATCAACCCAAATGTCCATCAGTGACAGACTGGATTAAGAAAATGTGGCACATATACACCATGGAATACTATGCAGTCATAAAAATGGATGAGTTAGTGTCCTTTGTAGGGACATGGATGCAGCTGGAAACCATCATTCTCAGCAAACTATTGCAAGAACAGAAAACCAAACACTGCATATTCTCACTCATAGGTGGGAACTGAACAATGAGATCACTTGGACTTGGGAAGGGGAACATCACACACTGGGACCTATCATGGGGAGTGGGGAAGGGGAAGGGATTGCGTTGGGAGTTATACCTGATGTAAATAACGAGTTGATGGGTGCTGACGAGTTGATGGGTGCAGCACACCAACATGGTACAAGTATACATATGTAACAAACCTGCACATTATGCACATGTACCCTAGAACTTAAAGTATAATAATAAAAAAAAAAAAAGAAAAAGAAAAGAAAATGGTTGGAGGCACCTCTGTAAGTTTGTTTTTATGTTTTGATTTATTTTCTATTATTTGTCCTCTCTGAAATATTTAATGTAATTAACCGCTCACAATTTGGGGATTTTTTTATTTGTGCTTTTAAAAAATTTTCCCTTTCATTTTTTAATACCTTAGTGTAAATAAATATCACAGACATTTTTAAAAAGCAGACCTAAGGTACAGCTTAATGAATTATCACAAGGTGAATATCCTTGTAACCACTACCCAAGTTAAGAAATAAAACTTTTGTTTTTTATTTATTATTATTATTATTATTATTATTATTTGAGACTGAGTCTCCCTCTGTCACCCAGGCTGGAGTGCAGTGGCGTGATCTCAGCTACACTGCAACCTCTACTTCTCGGGTTCAAGAGATTCTCTGCCTCAGCCTCTCGAGTAGCTGGGATTACAGGTGCCCGCCACCATGCCTGGCTAATTTTTTTTTTTTTTTTTTGTATTTTTAGTAGAGATGGGTTTTCACCATCTTGGCCAGGCTGGTCTTGAACTCTTGACCTCGTGATCCACCCACCTCGGCCTCCCAAAGTGCTGGGATTACAGGTGTGAGCCACCGCGCCTGGCTGAAATAAAACCTTTGAAGCCACTCCAGATCTTCTAGAGAGCAGCAGATATGTAGGTTGTTTATATGCTGCCTGTACTGCTTTATAGGTAGGGGAAGATATTGTAACACAGGGTAAAATTTGTTCTGTTACATATTTACTTCTGATCTGTTGCTTCTATAAATTCACCTAAACTATCATCTAAAGAGTGATTCTTGATGTGTGCACTTTCATGAGTGTTTTAGCATATAAGTGAGCTCAGTGAAATTTGAGATTATCACTGTCTGGTTCAAAGTTCTATCCCAATGCTTACTACATAATCTGATACATTACACACATACAGTCAATGATTTGACCGTATGTTGGAAGTGATTTCCGACTCCTAAATATTTATTCATGCCCAAGCTATTTACTGGTGAGAGCTAGTCTGTGCTTGACCCTGTCCTAGGTGTTAGGGGTACAAAAATACCTAAGATATTTTCTCTGCCCCGAGGAGTTCACTCTCCTTGGAGTAATAATGTGCAAGCAAATAATTACAGTGAGTAATTACTGTAAGTGCTATAATACCAAGTAAGATACTCACATAAAGGAAATATTGTGTGATTCTTCTGGGAAAGTTACATGAGCGGTATTTAAGACTGGTCATGAAACATGAATAACAGTATGTAGAGCAGAGCAAAGTGAACTGTATATTCCAGGGAAATTGGAGTATGTGCCCAGTCATGAAGATGTGAAACCACCTCACATGTACTGGGAACCACACGTAGTTGAATACTGTTTATATGTTGTATGTTAAAGTTAGAGGTGTGAAGTAGGCAGAAAAAAATATGTTGAGGACAAATCCCGGAGTTCTCTTCTGCCATTCTAAGAAATTTGCTTTAGGTGATATTAGAAACTGGGCCTCTCAAGAGCTTGCAAGCAGAGGAGTGATATGGTCAGATTTGCGTTTTAGAAAACTCACTTGTGTTTCCATAACAAATGAACTGAAGAAGCTTTAGTGAGAGACAGGGAGAGGCACATAGTAGTTGCAGTTTGTTTAGAGAACTGAACAATTACTGTGCGTGGGTGAGAAGATCATAGATTCTGGAAAGGTTCAGAACAAAGGAGGAGCAACTTTTAAGGCTGAGTGGATGAGTGGAGAAAGGGTGAGGATTTGTGAATAACTCAGGAATCTCCTGACAAAGTTAAAAGCCTGTAATTTCCCTACCATGTAGTTTCTTTCTTCTGTGTTGTTTGGCTAGAGAGAAAAATATCATGGCCTTAGGAAAAATCCTTTCAGTGGAAATGAGAATTTTAAATACAATAAATAAAATCTACTCAAGTTCATAATTTGCCACAACTGAGAAAATTTGTGTCGAAGCCACTACTTTTTGGTTAACTTCTACGTCTTCAGTCAGAAGAGCACCATTGGTGGAGTTTTATTATGTTTTCTGAATGAACTTCGCTATCCACAGGCCATAACTATGAGATTCTGAATAGTCACTCCATCACTTTCCAGGGGCAGAACTGAGCTTGGGTTCAGCGGAGGGAGGTGGTACCATAGCATTGTACCTGGATGTCCCCTCTGCAAAGTGAAATAGCATAACAAGTGTGGTGGGAGGAATCACTCAAAAAGGCCTGGGTTCAAATTCAGATTTGGCTACTTAGAACTGTTTTTTAACTATTATGAGCTTCCACAGACTCATCCATAGAATGGATGGTAATATGCATCACACAGGGGTCTTTGTGAGGCTATTGTGATGGCTGTGGGAAGATATTGCACATAGGGCATTATGTCTAGCACCATGTAAGTGTCCTGTGGTAGATTGTATTGACACATTTAATCTCTCAATAATAGTTTGAGGTATTAATACTTCCATTTTACAGACGTGGAAACTGAAACAATGAGATGTATTCACGTAAGCCTACACAAAGGAGGAAGTGGAAGAATAGGTTTTGAACCCAACTATGAAAGATGGCTGGTAAACTCTTATTTTGTCAAGGGTAGTAGCTCCTAATATCTTAGACTTTGAGGTTTCCTTTTGGCAAAGTGAAGCTGGTTGTTTTTCTAATTTGGACTATAAATACTCGTGATACTAAAATGGAAGAAGCATTGGTAGGATATATAGGAATACAATGAAGTTGAAAGAAGAGAGAGACAAAAACAGAGGGAGAAGGGAAGGAGAGGGAAAAGAAAAAGGAAGGAGGGAAGGAAAGGGAAGGGTGAGGTGGGGAGGGGAGGTGAGGGGACCTCACAGAGAAATAGGATCCGGTGTTAATTGGAGGCAAGGCACTTGTTAATTCTTTTAATCCACTAGTATGTTGATGTCAGCTCCTAGGAAGGATCCATAGCCTTTGATGATGATAATTTTCACCTAGGCATGTTTTTTTTCTCTGCAGGGAATGTCCAGTTTGCTTAAGGGACTGTCATTCCTGGCTGCTGTTACAAGGAGAAATATAGCTGTGGGTCATATGTATGTCTGTAAGTGTGGATATACACATACACTCACTCTCTTACACAAAACACAGACACATGAATGCTGTGAAGCTTATACAGGAAAGGGAGCGTGCTCTGGCCTCACAGCTGTCTGTGCTTTCTCCCTGACCCTGATTTACTTCAAGAAGTCTGCTAATTACAATTCTAAATCTAAATTTGTACGATGATGCAGACTTTTCTTATTTAATTAATTTAATTGCATCTCTCAGGTTTTTTTTTTTTTTCTGTGAAAAGACTAGCCAAATTTTCAAAACTCTATTATACCACTTAATTTTTACAAGATAAATTTTTTGCATAGTGTTTGTCTTTAGATAAATAGAACAATTCAACTTTCCTTCTTGTTTCTTTAAATAGCATCTCATGAATCTCCATCGATGTATGTACCTCATCCCTCCTTCTCACCCCCTAGCTTCTTCCAGTCTTCCGGGAGCAGTGCCTTTTCTTTTAAGCCATCAAGGCTGATGACATCTATATCTTGGTAAACATATTTGTATTTTCTATCTTGTGTTCTTATATTGACATAAAAAATAAAAGCCAGTAAACATTTCTTATTTGACAACATAAAAGTCCCTCACTGTCAAGCCAAGTAGTTGTACTTTCATTTTATTTTCTTCTTTTTCCGTTGACTATTACTCTGTTTTTGCCACTTAAAAAAGTTCTTCCCATTCCGGTCAAAGGTTTATCTTTTATTACCCTACACCAATAGCTAAAAATCATGGCATACTGCATCTGCTTCAACTGTGACTCATGTCGTTTGTGACAGAAACACACCATTGGGATGTAGACTGCGGGCTCTGGGGTGAATTACAAGGGGTTTTTGTCCTGACCGTGAGGTTAACTTCGTGCCCTTGAAGAGCTCTCTGTGTTTCAGTTTCTTCATCTTTTAAATGTGGGCAAGAGTAGCACCAACACAGTTGGACACATAGTAAACACTGCAAAATGTTTTATTATAACATTATATAGACGTTTTGAATGACCTGATTTTTCAGTGGGGGGAGCATTTGCCTAATTTACCATGTCACTCACATTATCTAACTCTTTAGTCATCGTGTTACTTGGACTCTACTTGTTTCAACGTTTTGAAAACATATTTTTGGATTTCTAATTCTAATTTAAACTACTGCTGTTCTACATGCTTTACAACTTCCTTTTTAAGCTCTTCCAGGCAATCCACTCTTTTATAGGGGTCCACTTCCCAGTACTTTGTTCTCCCTCCTAGTTTGTTATGTACATCAGCAGATGTTCACCCATGCTCGCTGATCCTACAGTTTGTGGAATCTATCCACTGACAGTCCTTTCTAGTCTCTTCACTGTTGCTGCTTTAATTTATTCCTTTCACTTTACCGAGTGTATCTAGAGCACCTTGTACTTGTTTCATGATTCAGATGTAAACAATCTCCTTCAGTCCTCACAGAAAGCCCAACATGTACGTGCTATGATTTCTGTTTTGGGGATGGAAAACTGAGGCACATAGGGATTCAGAAACTTGCTTAGGGGGGGAGTGGTGGCCCATGCTTATAATACCAGCACTTCAGAAGGCTAAGGCAGGAGGACCACTTGAGCCCAGGTGTTTGAGATAAGCCTGGGCAACATAGTGAGACTCCATCGCTACAAAATTTTTTTTAAAGAATTAGCCATGCTGCATCCATGTCCCTACAAAGGACGCAAACTCATCCTTTTTTATGGCTGCATAGTATTCCGTGGTGTATATGTGCCACATTTTCTTAATCCAGTCTGTCACAGATGGACATTTGGGTTGATTCCAAGTCTTTGCTATTGTGAATAGTGCCGCAATAAACATACGTGTGCATGTGTCTTTGTAGTAGAGTAATTTATAATCCTTTGGGTATATACCCAGTAGTGGGATGGCTGGGTCATATGGTACATCTAGTTCTAGATCCTTGAGGAATCGCCATACTGTTTTCCATAATGGTTGAACTAGTTTGCAAACTATCACAAGAAGAGAAAACCAAACACCGCATGTTCTCACTCATAGGTGGGAACTGAACAATGAGATCACTTGGACTTGGGAAGGGGAACATCACACACTGGGGCCTATCAGGGGGAGGGGGGAGGAGGGAGGGATTGCATTGGGGAGTTATACATGATATAAACGTTATGCACATGTACCCTAGAACTTAAAGTATAATAAAAAATAAATAAATAAAATAAACAACAAAAAAATTAAAAAAAAAAAAAAAAAAGAATCAGCCATGCATGGAGATGTGTGCCTGTAGTCCCATTTACTTGGGAGACTGAGGCAAGAAGGTCACTTGAGCCTGAGGGAATCAAGACTGTTGTAAATGAAAAGAAAAAAGGAAAAGAAAGGAAGAGAAAGAAAGAGGGAGAGATAAAGAGAGAGCGAGAAAAAGAAAGAACGAACAAAAGAAAGAAAGAAGGAAAGAAAGAAGAGAAAGAAAGAGAAGCAAGAGAAAGAAGGAAAGAGAGAAAGAAGCAAGAAGGAAGAAAGAGAAAAAGAAACAAGAAAGGAAGAAAGAGAAAGAAGAAAGAGAAAGAAAGAAAGAAAGAAAGAAAGAAAAAAGAAAGAAAGAAAGAAAGAAAGAAGAGAAAGAAAGAAAGAGAGAAAATAAAAGAAACAGAGAGGAAGGGAGGGAGGGAGGAAGGGAACGACTTTGCCCAGGTCACCCAATAGCAAGTAACAAAATCCTGATTACACTTCATGTTCTTTGGACTTGGCAACCCTTGTGGGAAAGGGCAGCAGTGATTTTTGCTTGCTTCAGAGGGATCCTGGAATTTTAAAAGTCTTACTTAAATGCAAAGAGGGCAAAGGAGATTGAGGAGTAGACAGTGCTATGTTACCTTGCTAAGGAAGCAGATCTGAAGGAATAGATACAAATGTAAACTGACTCACAGGCTGAGGAAATAAGGAACGGGCAGCATAAAAAGAACCAAAATCACAAAGACAATTTTGTTGCAAATCCTTTCTTTTGTAGTGACAGCAAGTGCCTGAATTCCAGCTGTGATTGTATATATTTCCAGAGAACAAAGTTTTATAATAGTATCCTTGTCCCAGCTAGACTGACAAATTAACACTTGCTGATGGTGGTCCACACCTCTCCACCACATGGGGATGGCAGCTGTGGCTAGCAAGCATACTGATGGAGTTACTATAGATTTTTTAACCTGGAAAATCCATTTTATATCTTCTATGTGCAGCCCTTAAAAAGATAAATAACACTGGGGCCTATCATGGGGCGGGGGGAGGGGGGAGGGATTGCATTGGGAGTTATACATGATATAAATGATGAACTGATGGGTGCTGACGAATTGATGGATGCAGCACACCAACATGGCACAAGTATACATATGTAACAAACCTGCACGTTATGCACATGTACCCTAGAACTTAAAGTATTAAAAAAAAAATAAAAGGAAGGGAATGAAAAAATAAATAAATAAAGTTATATATATATGTAGAAAATATACTTTTATTAGACAGTGCATATACATATTTGCTGCTTGATTCACCCAAAGTTTATTTTATCATAGCAAAATATTAGGTCTGAAAACAAAGCATGTACTTGTCAGAGAAAAAGAAATGTTTATTCTATATAAATGTATAACATATACCACATATGTATATTTTATATAATTATATATACTCTCATTGTGCTCATATTCAAGATACAGGAGTTGATAGTATATGTATACAGAACCATAACTCTATTGTATATGGCATATGGACATGTCTCCATAACTTGCTCTATGTACATAGCTGTGTGTGCATATATGTATATATGAATCTATCCACAGAATGTTACTAGAAAGAACACAGACTTTGGAGTCAGAAACATTTAGATTTAAAATTCATATCTCTGACTCAATAAATAACAGAATTGTGGGCAATTTACTTCACGATTTTAAGTCTAGGTTTCCTTCTTTGCAAACACAGGATAATGAGAGTACCTATCTTAGTGTTCACTGGTATGCCAAGGAAGCGAGAGTTCGTGTGAAGCACTTAGCAAAGGATTTGGCACATAGGGCACAGTCAAAAAATGTTAACTGTGATCAAGATATTCTCATGCACGCAATTCAACATATATTTACCCAGCATGTATTATGTTATAGAATATATATCACATATGCTTAACATATTTACAGATACTTGCACACAAATATGTATAGAATTTATTAAGTATAATTTGCCTACCGATTTGAACTTATTATATGCATATGTTTGTAGTAGTATACATATGTATATCTAACTCTACTAAATTCAGGAAACATTAATTGAAAAATGTTTTGAACCAGCCTCTACAATAGTTCCTTGGATGTTAAAATATGTGCCACACTTACAAAGTCCTTTTGGTATACTGAGGAAGAAAGATACATAAATATATTATCATAATGCGGTATAAAATGAAATAGCATGGTATGTGGAAGAAGTGTGACAGAATCAATTACTTTTTCCTAGAAGGACTGAGGAGGGGGTTTATAGGTTAGAAGACAATTGAAATGGGCTTTAAAGAATGAAAAGAATCTCGTTAAGAATGGAATAGGAGGGAAAGGCAGAAGCCAGTTCAAAGGCAGGATAGCAGATGAGTCTAAAAATAAAGATTAGTTTAGTTTATGAGTGGTTTTTTCTGCCACCTAAGAATGTTTAATCTTTATTCCATATAAGTAATAACATCAAGGATCCAAGGTAATCTGCATACATCTATGCTATAGAAGGTTGTCCTATACAAAAGGTAGGATAAGGAGAAATCTGTAAAAAATAAGATCACATGGGAAGCTATTGAAAAGTCACAAAAGATTTGTACTTGTGCAATCTCTTACATTTGACAAAACATACTCATAATTGTAATTGCTTTTCATGCAACCCTATAAGGCTTGTCTATCCCTTTCAGATTGTTAGCTCTTAAAATCTTTAGTTTGCTTATCCCTGACTCTGTGGTTTATAGAGCTAGAACGGAATAAATGTAAAGGGTATTGATGGTTTGGCTGCGTCTCCATTCAAATCTCATCTTGAATTGTAGTTCTCATAATCCCCACCTGTCAAGGGGAGACCAGGTAAAGATAATTTAATCATAGGGGCGGTTTTCCCTTTGTTCTTGTGATAGTGAGTGAGTTCTAACGAGAGCTGATGGTTTTATTAGGGGCTTCCCCCTTCACTCAACACTCATTCTTTCTCCTGCTACCCTGTGAAGAGATGCCTTCCGCCATGATTGTAGGCCTCCCCAGTCATGAGGAACTGTCAGTCAACTAAACCTCTGTTCTTTATAAATTACCCAGTCTTGGGTATTTCTTCATAGCAGCATGAGAATGGGCTAATACAGGTATGTAGATCGAACAAATGAAAGCATGATTTTTTTTCCCCATGATAGAGACAGGAATGGAGATTTGGGAGACTTAGATTCTTCAGCAGCCACATCTGCTAGCTTGTATGACAAATCTCCTCCCCTTAAAATCTCAAAATATCATCTTGTCTGATGTTTATAATGTTGTGAAAGGCTGAACACCAAAGACATAAAATAATTGTTTGACTTAGATGTAAATCAGGCTTCATCAACTCACTATGCTTCCAAGTGTACAGTATAGTATATGCACATGAGCGCATTAGTTTCTTTTATCTTACAGGCATATTTTCAAGGTTACTTTCAATACATGTATGATAAAATGTACTTAAAAATGTGGTATGGAAAGGGACAGAGCAAGAGGTAAAATCTGGACCTTCTGACAACAAATGAATATCTGTAAATCTTGGGAAAGTCACCCATCATAGGAATGATTTTATATTTTTATCAAGTGATAAATTGCTGTTTACTCACATAGGGATGACTACCATACTTAGCAAACTAAAACATAGAGCATATGTAAATTTCAAATAAATATTTGATATTTTTTAGAATAAGTATGTCCCATCTAATAAATAAGTGCAACCTTCACCTGACATTTCTAAACCCATCGTGTCCAGGCTGTTTTTGAGATCCATTGTAATCTCATCTGTCCTCATGCTTCAGCTCTCTCATTGATACCCATGACATTTTAAATTTTATCTGTAGATGGAACCTCTTTCTTGAGTTCTGGTTAAATAGTCCCAACTATCTTTTGAAATGTCCTTTAATTTCTTTGCCACAAAATGATGATAATAATACTGCCTCTCACTATTCACAATAGCAAAGACTTGGAATCAACCCAAATGTTCATCAGTGACAGACTGGATTAAGGAAATGTGGCACATATACACCATGGAATACTATGCAGTCATAAAAAAGGATGAGTTCATGTCCTTTGTAGGGACACGGATGCAGCTGGAAACCATCATTCTCAGCAAACTATCACAAGAACAGAAAACCAAATACTGCATGTTCTCACTTATAGGTGGGAATTGAACAATGAGATCACTTGGACACAGGAAGGGGAACATCACACACCAGGTCCTATTGTGGGGAGGGAGGAGCGGGGGAAGGATAGCATTAGGAGATATACCTAATGTAAATGACGAGTTAATGGGTGCAGCACACCAACATGGCACATGTATACATATGTAACAAACCTGCACGTTGTGCACATGTACCCTAGAACTTAAAGTATAATAATAATAATAATAATAATACTGCCTCTCTGACTAGGTTGCTGTGAGGATTTAATGAGTGCTTTTTAAAAGCCTGTATAATAATTCCTGGCAAATATCAGCTTGAACTATAGAAAATTGCCATTGCTTATAGGTTAAATATTGGCGAGTTTTAATACTAAGCACTATATGATTGTTTGCCATGATTATCAGCAGGATTACAGTCTTTTTACCCTCCTCAAAGACCTAAATTATTTGATTGCCTCAGCCATGTGACAGCACGCTAGCTGTCTGCAAGAATGACCTATGTGCATACGCTTGGCATCCCAGTTCAGCACCTGGCATGTGGCAGGAACTCAAGTTCACTTTCCAGGATTCCTTACAAACAGCCACCTAAATAATCTTCCTGAAACGCAAACCATCTCAAACATCATCTGTGGCCCTATTTATGAGATCATGTGGTAAAATGGAAAAGACTCTGATCTACCACTGACTAGCTATGTGCTCTTGGACAACTCACTTCATCACCTCCCGCCATGCCATGAGATTTCCTGCCTCTGCCCCTTTACTGACACCTTGTCCTCTTTGGAATATGATAGCACCTCCATCCTGCCCCACAACTCTCCAATCTAGATCACCTCATCCTTCAAGGCCAAGCTGAAAATCTCCTTTTACACATTGTTTTTTGTTTATTCATGCAAAACTCTGTTAAGCATTAATCATATTCCAGACCTGAATATCAAATTCAGGACACCTGGCATTTAACAGGTGCTGGAATATTCGTGCACTTATGTTACATGTCCTCACTTGCATTATTGTATTTCAGCCATGCTATAAACCTGTGGAGTAATTATGTTCCAAGTTCTCAGCAGAGGAAATTGACCTTTATAAAAGTTGAATGAAGGCCAGGCACAGTGGCTCACACCTGTAATCCCAGCACTTTGGGGGGCCGAGGCAGGCAGATCACAAGGCCAGGAGATCGAGACCATCCTGGCCAACATGGTGAAACCCCATC
Organism: Trachypithecus francoisi; assembly: GCF_009764315.1. Taxonomy (NCBI): domain Eukaryota; kingdom Metazoa; phylum Chordata; class Mammalia; order Primates; family Cercopithecidae; genus Trachypithecus; species Trachypithecus francoisi. Next base: position 70,276,010 of record NW_022681473.1, on the reverse strand, counting down.
TTTACTAAAAATACAAGTTAGCTGGGTGTGGTGATGCTCACCTGTAGTCCAAGCTACTTGGGAGACTGAGGCCAGAGAATCACTTGAACCTGGGAGGTGGAGATTGCAGTGAGCTGAGATCGTGCCACTACTCTCCAGCCTGGCAACAGAGGGAGACTCCATTGCCCCCCTCTCCCTCAATAAAAAGAAAAAAGTTGAATTTTGTTTCCCAATGACTCATAGTCACTGATAAAATTAAGGTTCTATCTCTGTTGTGATACCTGTTACCCCCAATAGAAACTGTGTCCTCTCAAAAGAACTTTCATATACAGTGTGAACCTCAACAGTATTCTTTACAAATCTTTCTGCAACCTGGTCTTTATGTGTTAGTTTTATTCCCTGGATTGGAAGTTTCTTATGGCTAAGAGTTACATCTGATTTAATTCTTCTTTGTCTTGCTTCACATAGCATAATGGTAAAAGTCACAATACTGAATAGCTATGAAGTACTAATACTGTACTATCAATTTTTCATTTACCTTTTTCCTTGAAAGAAAGCATCATGCAGGAAATAGATCTATTTAACTTATAATTGTTAACTATTACTAATTTTAAAAGATAGGAATCTGAGAAATATAGTCCCTAAGCTACTAAATGAGGCACTCAGGAATTGAGCTAGATGAGCCTGCCTCTAAAGTTTAGCCCGTCCCACTCAGCCCTGTTGCCCCATTCATTTAAACAACACCAGCTTAGCAACTACTTATATGCCCCATGTGGTGCTCAGAGTTAAGATCAAGCAGATGAAAAATTGTCCAATTGCTTTGCCCTTGGAGTTTTGGAAACAGGTAATTGAAAAGTTGCTCATTTAAAATGGTCAACCATTTTCAATCATGACTTCCTTTGGATATACTGATTTTTTTATCCATGGATTTTTTTCAACAAATATTTTCTAGGATCTTAGTATACATCAGACACTATGCTTTGACAAACCAAGCCTCAGCTCTACCCTCCCAGAACTCACAGTTCAATTGGAAGACAATCAGGAACCAAGTGATTGTAGATATGAGCAGAGTTAGAAAAGGGACTATACAGGGATGCACTGCAATGGCTTCAGCCTGGAAGGGGTGCCAGGGAAGGTGTCTGTACAGAAGAACTGTGGAAGCTGCTAAGACCTAGAGTGCATGGGGGGATTGAGAAGAGCATTGAAGGCAGAAACGGAAGAAGATGCAAGCCTACTGTGGTGGGAGGGAGAATATCACATTATAGGAAATAAAAGAATATTAAAAATTGTCTTGTATGAGGGGAAGAGGCATTAAAGGGTAAACAGGAGGCAGAGTTCCTTGTCACAAGGTTAAACAGTTTGGACTCTACCAAAAGGTATAGACAAACTGATTCAAATACATCTTGAGCCAACCTAACCTTTCAGAGCTACCAAAACCATAGAAAAACCAACTCTATTTACCTGCTTGTTCTACATGCCATTAAAAATGCATATATGTGTGTGTATATATATATACACACACACACACACATTTACACACAAAGGTATGTAACATTATCTAAAGGATTCAGTACTTGCGGATCCTCATTGCAAGATTTTATTATGAATTTTAGAGAAAGCAACAAGCAGCTTTAATTTTCACAGCCCAGGTTGAGTTCTCAACTTCGCTCAGACAAAAATATCAGCTCTCCTTTGTGTCCTAAGTACATTTCAGTGCCAAGTCACACAAAAGAATGGGAATCGAGACTTACAATGCCATTTTCACAATTGCTTTCCTGATTATAATCATACCGCAAGATGTTACTTCAGAACTTAATTAATTATTTTATTGCTCCTTTGTCATTTTCAAAGTGATAACAAATACAAAAAAAAGAAGTCTCATATGAGTACATGGTTTCACAGAGATCTACCGGGGACATCTCTGATATTTTTCCTTTTTACGCAATCAATGTTTCCTTTAGTTGGAGAGGGGCTTCAATCTATCAGTCTGCTGAGAGCACCCCTTTGAAATCTTCAGGGTGGTAATTTAAGTGAAATAGAAATAGAGAGAGGAAAAGGTCACATCCTTGGAAATCTTTTGTGATAAAGGATTTTCCTAGCTGTTTAATAAGATGGCACAGAGGGGATCAGCATTACAATTAAGTTTGCAATCTTATTGTACCTAGTGACTCCTTCTAAATATTATCTTCATTCTCTTTAGTTTCCTTGCAACAATAAGGCTGATAAATTCCTCTGACACTCCTAACCTTGTGAGAGGACTTATTTGGTCCTCAAATCCCAACTGCATCTAAGGAAAATATTATTTCTTTATTTAACTCTCCTTTTCCAGATACATGTCTGTAATTGAACAACAGTTACAGATAGCTTTCAAGATTCATTAAGATTCCTCAATTCCTTTAGACCATAGCAACTCTGCTAAGTGGAAAATACAGTGGGAAAGCCACAGAGTTTAAGCTCAAGAAATCTTAAGTTTGAATTGAAATGTTGCCACTATTTAACTACAAGTCACTCAGCCCCTCTAAGTCTCAATGTTCTTATTTAAGATTATTGGTCCTGAATGATAACATATGCAACATGCTAGTAAGTGCCCATATACATAGGTCTAATCAGTATATGAAATTGTCTTCTTACCCTCTAGTTCTCATATTCTTCAGGAATATCCTTCCCCTTTCACTCCTAGTTCAAGCCATTCTTTAGGTTCAGTTAAGTCCTACTCACGATAAGGATAATATCTGCCGTAGATAGAGAAAAGGATAAAATATGAGTAACCATTTTTCTGACCTTCAAGGGTCTTTCCATCTAGAAAAGAAAATAAGTGTATGGACATCTAAATTAAGCACAAGGCTGAAAATGTCATCACTCAAAGGATTGAAAATGGTAAGGGTAGAGGAGAGGAAAGTTAATTTCAGCTGCAGAAGACAGGATAGATTTACTGGGAAAGAGTTATCAGATCTTACTTTTGAGGTATGGATATAATTTAGACCAATAGAGACCATGGGTAGCAATAATACAGGTCCTCGGTATGCAATTACAAAGTCCAAAAACCTCTTAAAACTAAAAACATTTTCATAGCTCCAATGGTAGCAAAACCTAAAATACATGCTAGAGCCTTCACTAATTTTACTTAGTGTGAATATTTATATGTTGTGCTCCAGAAATATTAATATATTTTGGCAAAAGAATGTTGTCTTAGGCCCTGCTGAGGACACTGTATAACATGCAATTACATTGCTTTATCTCTCGTGCCCCCATGGATTCTTCCATACATCTGGCCATAGAGGTTTTAAATAAGGGATTTATTGTGGTTCTTTACAATAGGCAGAAATAATAATACAAACAATGACGTAGATATATGAAAATCTAGAGTATGTTAAAATAATATCAAATCATCCAGTGTTATTGGAAAGATTAGTGGATGACTAGGATGGCAAAGATCATCAAAGGATTTCATTCCTTCAGTGAACAGTATTTTTTGAGATTTTTCTGTATTACAGGTGTTCTTTTAGAGGTTGAGAATCTAGTTGTGAACATATCAAACCATTGTAATATGGTAATGGGGTTCCTTTCTAAGTTCCCCAGTGTTTCAGAATGGTGACAATCTACCAGTGGTTTAGGAAGTGGTGCGGGGTAACGTGTAATGGAGGCACACACAGGTTAAGTACTGTGCTTAATCTTTTGCGCCTATTAAGCATCAGAGGCAGGAAACTGAAGTCAGTTACGCTGGCATGAGAGTGCATGCTCATAACCCCATGACACTATTTTTGTATTTGGAAACATGCAGGAGAGACATTAACTATCTCTGTGGGATTTGATGACGTGCCACAGAAGGCTTGCCATAGGCTGTATTACAAAGGATGAATAAGATGTGTTGCAATAGAGGAGAGGGTTGGGTTACTAGGTGGAGATGAGCTCTTCAATGTGGGTATAGGCAGGTAGCACAGTGGATGAGAACATCCCTCCCATAAGCCCCACTCTCTGGTTTCTACTCCTTATTTGGCCACTTGCTGGTAGGTGATCTTCGTTAACTTTAACCTCTTTTGTTGTTGTTGTTGTTGTTGTTATTATTATTATTATATTTTTGAGACGGAATCTTACTCTGTCACCCAGGCTGGAATACAGTGGCACGATCTTGGCTCACTGCAACCTCCGCCTCCCAAGTTTAAGCAATTCTTCTGCCTCAGCCTCCTGAGTAGCTGGGATTACAGGCATATGCCACCATACCCAGCTAATTTTTGTATTTTTAATAGAGATGAGGTTTCACTATGTTGGTCAGGCTGGTCTCAAACTCCTGACCTCGTGATCCGCCTGCCTTGGCCTCCCAAAGTGCTGGGATTACAGGCGTGAGCCACAGCGTCCGGCCAATCTTTACCTCTTTTTATCTCATTTTTCTCATCCTTCAAATGGGAGTAATAAGAGTGCCTCCATTTTAAGGATTAAATTAAATGAATTGCTACATGTCAATGTCTTGGGGCAGTGCCTGGCACATACAACTGCGACAAAGAAAGACAAAGTCCTTGCTCTCCTGTTGACTATTTGTGTTGCTTCTTTTGCATGATATTTGCTACACTTTAAAATTATGCAACTATTTGCATTTGTTTAATATCTGTCTCCTCACTCCTCTGGAGATTGCAAACACCGTGACACAGGACCTACTCTGTTTTGTTCAGCACTATCCTTAACGCAAGTATCTTTTATATAGTAGTTCTCAAAAATATATACTAAACGATGAATACATAAATGCATGAGTGGAATAAACAGATAACTAATCAGTGTATATACTTTAACAGACAAGTCGTTTAGCTTCCCCTTATTCTTAGTCATCATACATTTTTACTTTTTTCTTGGAAACCTGGGGCACTGAATGACTTACATCTTAAAACTTTTCTCTAGGGTGGTCTATTTCTGAGCTGAGCTCCTGCATTGATTTAACAAAAAAGATTTATTAATATAGACACCCAAGACTAATTGCATTGTCTAGGCACATTGGATAAGGATTTAATTTCACACATCACAAACGATCAGCATCAAATTGTCAGAGTCGTATTTTATACCTTCTTTATAGAGCTCTTTAATCTTCTTAGCCCACTTTCACAGCCCACTACTCTGAAACAAGGTTCAGTTAGAGCCTAATGGGGAAAAAAGAAAGGTAGAATGACAAAAGAGAAAGTATTAAATGGTCACTCCGTCACTGATTTCAGGAAAGCATACATGTCCTGAAAAGTTGCTATAACTTTAGACCCAGATTCAGGCAGTGTCCCAGGAAGCCACCTGTGAGTGTGTGCAGCTTCTAGCATCTGTCCCAATTTTATCTACAAAGGGTCTAAATGCAGGCTACAAAACAGAGCTAAACCCAATCACTTGGATCCACAGGAACTCCTGTGTTTTCTCCTTTTCAAAAACCAACATCCTCTAGAAGTTCAGGGGCTAAATCCTTCCATCAAAATCACACAGTGGGTTTCTAAAAAGCAGTTGGAGTAAGAGATTTATCAGTTCTGCAATATGCCACTTTTCTGCTGGGTGCTTCTACATTGCAACCAAAAGCAACAATTGCACTACTTTCTGATATTTCTCAAATCCATCTCTTCCTCTTCATTCCTATTGAATGTTTCTCTTGGTGAGAACTTCAATATTTTTAGACAATGCTTGTTAGAATAGATTTCAGCAGTCCTCCCCGCTTCTTCCCTAAGTATGCTCCCACCTCATCACCAGAGTATTCTTTCCAAAATGCAAATTTGTTTACAGCTCTTCTAACCACTGATCTTCCACATAGTATAAAGTAAAAATGATGGCCAGGTGCAGTGGCTCACACCTGTAATCCCACCACTTTGGGAAGCTGAGGCGGGTGGATCATGAAGTCAGGAGTTTGAGACCAGCCTGACCAACATGTGAAGCTCTGTCTCTCTAAAAGTAAAAAAAGTAGACAGGCATGGTGGCACATACCTGTAATCTCAGCTACTCAGGAGGCTGAGGCAGGAGAATCACTTGAACCCCGGAGGTGGAGGTTGCAGTGAGCCGAGATTGTATCACTGCACCCCAGCCTGGGCAACAGAGTGAGATTCCATCTCAAAAAAAAAAAAATATATATATATATATATATATGTATATGCATATATATATATATGTATATGCATATATATGTGTGTGTGTGTGTGTTTATTTTAGTGTCGGAATATGTCCTTGAATTTGGAAATGGGCACATTTCCCAGCATTTTTCTTCCTTTCCAGACTTGGTTCCAAAAGTACCACATGAAAAAATCTCTGATGCCTTGACCTCTTTCTCCTCTACGGCCTATTACAGTTTGTATTTTGCCTCAATTGTATGAATCATTATTCTGACCTCAGCAATTTACTTGTTTGCCTTTTTGTCCTTCCACGCGATGATCTCCGTGAGCCTTGTGACCCATATGGTTCATGTGAAATGAATCAATTCTTTTTGTAATCAGCTAAGTTCACTTGTGCATCTTTAGTCAGACGTGGGTCGGATAGGCAGATATGCTGATCTGTCCAGATTCTCTCAGATGTTTGGGGCTCAACTAGTATAGCTTGTCTAGAACGGCTTTGACTAATACAAGTGGGCTCTCCCTCATGTGGTATCTTCAGTAGGTTAGTCCAGGCATATTCTTAATGACAGTGTCTGGGCAACAAAGGAACAGAAATGTTCAAAGCCTCTTGAGGCCTAAGCTTAGAGCTTGGCCAATCATCATGTCCATTGCTGTCTGTTAATTATTAGCTCAGAAGGTCAGAAGCTCAACCCAATTAAAAGAACTGGGAAACGACATTCTACTTCTTGATAGAAAGAGATACAAGCACACGTGGCAAAGGCCATAGCTACAAGAGCAGGTGAAGAATTGGGGCTATTTTGGTAACCAGTCTATTATATCTCTTGAGTAAACCAAAACATTGTCATGCTTCTTTCCTGAGAATTCAGGACATACTGGTGCAGAACAGTGAATTGCCAATGAATGGTGTAATCTGGCTGATTTGTAGAGCTATTAGAATGTAATCTGTAGTTGCTAAAGTTTTCTAAAAGCAAAGGAAATATTTGCAGGGATACTTATAGTTAGAGAGCTGTTTTATGAACGAGTTGAATAACAAGAGATATTATCATTGATTATACAATAGCTAATACCTTATTGATTATATGCCACAGGAGGTACATATTTTGGGTTTTATTTTGAATATAAGAAGAGAGAGTCTCTGGGAGGTTAAAGAGAGGCCCAAGGTCATGCAAGTGGCCATTTTGGGAGACCTCAAGACTCAAAAACACAGATTTTAAAAATTTTACTCTAAGTGTTAATCTCTGTCCCTGTATTCCTTTGGTGTTTAAGAGGCTATTTAGAGTGACTTACATCTAACCATCACTTACAAGGTGGTCATTATCTTGGTGCTAAAGGTTTTCAGGGAAGGAACAACTATGTAAGAGATTTAGTTTATGTGAAAATCTTTTCCAGTTTACTCCTCCTTGCAAGGACAAAAGCCAATTTCTTTTGCAGCCATAGTTACTGTTTATACTTTCAATAAATTTCATGTTCTCCATGCAGTTGATCAGATGCTGCTTTCTTCAGGGATGCCAATCAAAAGTCCGAAAGTTTATTTCTCTGAATAAACACTACCTTGAAAAGTAGAGAGGGGAAAGTTCTTCTTATCCTGAAAATTTTCAGCTCTTTGTTAATCCAAAAAGCTGAAAGTATTTCAAGTCAAACATGGCCACGTACCATCTGGCTGAGTTAGAAGTTTTCTTAGTAATCTCCTTATCAGTCAAACAGCTGGAAGTCTAGATAAGTCCTATGCGTAAGAAGCCAGTGTCAACTTGTTTCCACATAATAGCAGTGAGAAAAAAAAATGTATTAGAAAAGAGGGAGTTCATCAGGAGGAATTAATTTGGGAATTTTGCTGGCACGCGCTGAACTCTCAGTACTGGTGAGTTTATTATTGACGAAACCAACTAGAGACTTTAAGGATGCTTTGTGTGTCATCCACCAGGAAGCATTATTTGTGTATGTTTTTCAAAGTGTTTTCTATACAGGAGTTTGTTCAAAACTCTAAAAAGTGATACTACTGTATTTTGCTTTATGCAATAGATGTGTCACTGCAAAATTGCCTGCAAATTGATTTTTTTTCTATTGTAAATGGAAATCTAATTGAAATACACTAGGGAGGAATTTGCTAGTTCAAGAAATCATTGTATAGTGTGAAAATTGCTTTTTCTCTTGAGAATAAGTACTCCTTAATGTATCTATTTTGTGAATTTAAATTTTTGTGCAATAAGCTTCATGCAGCTGTGCTCATCAGCATACCTTAGGGCACCTGGGAAAAAATGCATTTACATCAATTTAGTAATAGGATTTTTCTGAATACCTCACACACCCACAAACTACATGAGAATTTTTCAACTTGAAAACATCCCACTTGTTATTGAAGTGATTATGGGTACTCTTATCTAACTCTTCAACAAAACTGACTAGTTGAGAGTCAAACCCCACCTCAAATTCATCCTCTGAATTACTGCTACAAGGCAGAAAGACATGATTGAGGCAGAAAAGTTGTTAGAGTAGATTGATATAGCAATTTAAACACCACCTCTATGTGGTCATTCAGATATTTCCTTCACTCAGTCAGATGTGGAAAGCAGCTCTGCATAAAAGAATAATGAGTTTTGGACTTGAAAGAACAGTGACAAGTCACTTAGCTTGTTTAAGCACCATTTAGCTCATGTATGAAAAGCTTGGCATAGACCCTGCACATAGTTTGTATCCAATAAACAGGCTGTTGTTGCGATTGTCACTGGTGGCATTGTTACTGTTCATACTCTTTCAGTGAGCCTGCCATTCATTTCCTGGATGAGTCAGTGGCCAACCCTAGGCTGGAGAAGATAAAGGCATACTCTACAGCTCTTTGGCGCTTCCTGTTTCTCTGGAGTAGTCATTCTTCTCGATCTTTAGGTCTAATTTTATTCTCTGGCTTAATTTTATGATAGCAGTAGTTACTTTTTTTTTTTTTACCTTGATATGATAGCAGTTTTACTTTGATATGATAGCAGTAGTTACTTTTTTATTTGCCTTGTTAATTTTATGATAGCAGTAGTGTTTCTATGGTCTCTTGACTTAATGCTGCGAGGTGACCTGCTCATCTTTAGACCAGTGATGTGGGCTTTGTGTCCTTTTTTATATGCAGACGCTCAGGCTTTGAAGTAAAACACTGTTCCATTTACTAATTGTATGACTTGGGGTGAGTTATTTAACCTCTTTAATTCTCAGATTTCTCATCTCTAAAACAGAACTCAAAAGACCTACTCTTAGACGTGTTGGAAAGATTAAACAAAATAATGAATATAAAATATTTAGCAGACTGCCTAGTACATAGGGAGCACATAATAAATGCAGTTATTGTCATATTCAGGAGGGACTGCTTATCATACCCCACATCCAGATCTCTGGACCCTCAATCATCTGATGACTATTTCCTTAAAGAGATTCTGGTATTTCTTTGTTTTTATGTCATTTTTTTCACCTTCAAGCATCTATAATAACATACATATATTGCCATTCCTATTCAGTGATGTTTAACAGTCTTTTGGACATTTTGTGATGCTCTTAAAACTGTGACCCATTTAATCTTACCAGAGAAATACATCTATAATTAAAAATGCATATGCTAGCTCTCTACTCAAAACTTCCTGGATTCAAGGCTATTTTTGATCCTTTCCCTTTTTGCTTCTCCAATCTCATTGCCTGCATCTTATGTACCCCTGCTCCATGCTCAGTAAATGACACCTGTTTCTCTAAAGTCTTCTTCTTTCAGACTTCAGTGGTAATGCATAGTTGGCTTTGAATGTGTTTTCTCCTCTCATTCTCTCAACAACTTTCTTCAAGGGTCCGCACCTCCTCTCCTGTGACTCCTTCCTTGACTCTAATTGGTCACCATCTGAAGATTTGTTTTCCTCTCTGCACCATTTGCATATCAACATTAGAGCGCTATTCCTATCACATTGAACTTGATAGACCACCTCGTTATTCTCTCATCTTATAATGCAGGGACTACACTTTTTAGCTTTCATATTCTCAGTGTCTAGCACAGTACCCGGTGGTACTAGGTTCCCACTCTCAACCTGAATCTCTTTTTCTCCCTTTCCTTATCTTTCTGTGGGTATATGTGTGTGTATGCATGTGCATGCACGTACACACTTTCATTTAATAAGGAAGTTGTTCCATGTCATGTGGATTTTGTTTTCTCTAACAGTTACCACACTCCAGGGTAAATACCACATAATGTAAACAAATTAGAGGAGCTCTTATCTTAGCATTTAGTTCGTAGACACATATTCCCATGGAATAGGCAGATACTGGAACAGACATTCCCTCTAAATAGTACAATGTGCATTCACAGCTGTAAAATCAATACACCATTTACTGAGAGTTAGCTTTATCCATTGTGTGTGCTGTATTACAAATGACTTTATACAAATGTGATTGAGCTCAACTTTCCAATTCGTGAAAATTGTTCATTAAAATTATTTCTCATTCATACTCAAGAATGAGCCTTCAATAAACAGCATAATCTTAAGATTTAGTTTAAGAAACAATTTTCCTAGAAATGCCCTTGTTTAGGTTCTTGGGAATTCCATGCATTCATCTGCATTGAAGTTGAACACATGCTATATTGTTCAAATGAATAATTATTGCTAAGAAATGCCATTGAAAGCTAATAGGTTCAAAATCAATTTTAATTGTTAGTTTTATTTTACAGTTATCAACTTGACTATACAACAGACTGTTATTTTTTAATTTTTAAACGAGGAGTAAAGGAATGCTTGCCTACAAGATATAAATAATTAAGAGCACATTATTAGTTTCCCTAATCACATTTTTATTTTTAAAATATTATTAATGGGCTAGGTGTGGTGGCTTATGCCTGTAATCCCAGCACTTTGGGAGGCCAAGACTGGATCACGAGGTCAGGAGATCGAGACCATCCTGGCCAACATGGTGAAACCCTGTCTCTACTAAAAAATACAAAAATTAGCCAGGCATGGTGGCATGCGCCTGTAATCCCAGCTACTCAGGAGGTTGAGGCAGGAGAATCACTTAAACCTGGGAGGCGGAGATTGTAGTGAGCCGAGATTGTATCACTGCACTCCAGCCTGGGTGACAGAGCAAGACTCCATCTCAAAAAAAAAATCCTCCTTTTTTTTTTTTGAGATGGAGTCTTGCTCTGTCACCCAGGCTGGAAATGTGTGTGTGTGTATATATGTGTGTGTGTGTTTGTGTGTGTGTGTGTGTATATATGTATACATATAAAATAAAAAATAAATAAATGAATAAATAAATATTATTGATGACCAAGGAAGCTTATTTTTTTAAAAAAGAAGTGTTTGTGTATGTATCAGCAATTACTTCCTCATGATTTGTTTTGCATTGTTCCTTCCAGCGTTAGTCTACCTGCATCCATCTGTGCATACATATACCCTTATTCTGAACCATATACTTTGAAACTATGAGGTTTTATAATATTTTCATATAAAATATCTTCACATGTCCAGAAGAACTTTTCTGTTTACATGTCACATACTTTAGTAAGTAAAACATTATCAGTACTATTGACTGACACTTCTTTTTTTATTTAATTTTTATTTTTTAATGTTAGATTTAAGGGACATATGTGAATGTGTGTTATATGGGTATATTGCCTAATGGTGAGGATTTGGCTTTTAGTGTCTCTGACACTCAAATATTGAACACTGAATCCAAAAGATAATCTTTCAACTTTTATCACCTTCCTATCTCCCCACTTCTGAGTCTCCAATATCCCTTATACTACTCTGTATACTTTTGTGTTCCCATAGCTTAGTCCTCATTTATATGTGAGAACATGCAATATTTGATCTTCTGCTTCTGAGTTAGTGTACTTTCGATAATGGCCTCCAGCTCTATCCATGTTGCTACAAAGGACAGTAATTCATTATTTTTTATGGCTGCATAGTATTCCATGGTGTCTATGTAGCACATTTTCTTTATCCAATCAACTGTTGATGGATACTAGGATTAGTTCCATGATTGCCTTGGTGAATAATGCTGCCATAAGCATACGAGTGCAGTTGTGTTTTTTATATAATGATTTATTTTTCCTTTGGGTAGATATCCAGCAGTGGGATTACTGGGTCAAATGGTAGCTCCATTTTCAGTTTCTTGAACTATCTCCATATTGTTCTCCATAGCAGTTGAACCAGTCTACATTTCCACCAACAGTACACAAGCATTCGCATTTCTCCACGTCCACACCAACATCTGTTATTTTTGGCTTTTAGTAATAGCCATTAGGACTGGTGTAAAATATCGCAGTGTGCTTTTAATTTGCATTTCTCTGGTAATTACTGATGTTGAGAATTTTTTCGTGTGTTTCCTGGCCTCCTGTATTTCTTTTCTTGAGAAATACCTGTTCTTGTCCTTAGACCAGTTTTTAATGGGATTGTTTTTCATTGAGTTGAGTTTTTTGAGTTTCCTGTAGATTGCAGATAGTAGCCCTTTGTCAGAGGCATAATTTGTTTTCTCTCATTCTGTAGGTTTTCTATTTACTTTTTGATTATTTCTATTGCTGTGAAGAGGACTTTTAGTGCAATCAAGTCCCATTTGTCTATTGTTGTTTCTGTTGCATTTGTTTTTGGTGTCTCTGTCATAAATTATTTGCCTCGGCTGATGTCCAGAAAAATTTTTCCTAGATTTTCTCCTATTAATAAGACTTTTATAATTTACATCATGTACATTTGCAGATCTTACATTTAAGTCTTTAATCTATCTAAAGTTAAATTTTGCATATGGTTAGAGATGGAGGTCCAGTTCCATTTCTCTGCATATAGCTAGCTGATTATCCCTGCACTGTTTATTGAATAGGGAGTCCTTTCCCCATTGTTTATTTTTGTCAACTTTATTAAAAGTTAGTTGGTTGTAGGTATGTGGCCTTATTTCTGGTTTCTCTGTTATGTTCTATTGATCTCTTTCTATTTTTGTACCAGGACCGTGCTCTTTTAGTTTCGATAGCCTTGTAGTATAATTTGAAGTCCATTACTCAGGTTATTGGTTTGTTCGTGATTTCCAGTTCTTCCTGTTTCAGTCTCGGGACATTTTATGTTTCCAGGAATATATCCATTTCCTCTAGGTTTTCTCATTTGTATGCATAAAGGTGTTCTTCTGAATTGTCATTTAGTTACATTTTATTTTAGATTTACTACGTATGTATGTATCCATAAGAAACATTTTATAAATGTGTCCACCAAAATTATTTGTCTCCACTTTTTTTCATCCAGCATTAGGTATATGACATTCATGTATGCTGAAGCATATGGCTATAGTTCACTCATTATTAATTCTGTGATAGTGTATTAGTATAAGAATAAACCATATGTTATGTAACCATTTTACTGTTGATAGGCATTTGGATTATTTATCCTCACTCTTGTTAATAACCATGCTGTTGTATGAATATTTGCATATTTGTCTCTGGTATACATAAGCAATATATTTTCAATGTTATAACTCCATAGAGGTTAAATTGCTGATTGTAGGGTATGTGGATCCTCAAACTTACATGATGATAGAAAATGATTTTCTGAAATAGTTCTAATAATTTTACTTCTACTAGTATAAGTTATTGTTGCTTTATAATCTTGCCAATGCTGGGCATTGCCAGGCCTAAGTAATTACTAACCTGGTGAGAATGTATAGTATAGTAATTATGTTATAATTACTACCTAGCTTCAAATTTATATTCAATTTATCAAATTATTTCCAGATTGTTAATGTCTTTGATGAGTATAATCAAATTATTATTACTGGTGCAGTTAACATTTTACCATCATTATATTTGATATATCTTATGTCATCCTATTTTATCCTCCTTTTATGATTCCCAGTATAAGAACATTAATTTCTGTTAATTTTGAGAATATTGTGAGCCACTTTAAAATTTCTTCTTTGCATTCATGTTGTTTTATTCATCACCAAGCATGGCCTCTTGGTCCGTGTTGTGCTTATTAATTTGAAAGTTTGAAAGATGAAGCAGCATTAATCTAATAACTCCATTATGCTATTTTGTAATCCTACTTCTTGGATTCTTTTTTAATTCAGTATAATATTCACCTTATCGTATCATTGTCATTTAAGAACCCCTTTCCTATCCTTTACAATATATTTTCAATCTGTTTAATTCAGCCACTAGTGCCACTGAGCAATGCCATTTGCCTAACACCAAACTGGGCTAGGTAGGTGGCTTCACAGTCACCACCTGGTTTGCATTAATGTTCAGGATAAATTCCATAATACATCACAACACAGTTTGAGGAACAGGCTTCATTCAGGATGCTTACAAAACAATGTTCACTAAGAAGACAAGACCTAGGTTTCCAAATCTGTCTTTATCCACATGACAAGATAAATTGGGACTATAGGCCTCTGCTGCACATGCCATACGTATGCATTCCACAAGAGGGACCTGGATCACCTCTAACTATATACTTTTTTATTCTATAAATATGAGAAAGTAGCCTCATCAATGGATGGATGAAGAGAGTACTCAGGTACCAAGTAGTCTGAGTTCCTATATCATTTCTTCAAAGGACTTGTTTAGAAATGCCAGCTGCCCCATCCTAGGAATGTGATAGGGCCTCTTAATAGAGGAAGGAAGGCACTGATCTCTTGGAGGATTATTGTGAAGATTAAATGAGATAGATAATTTTAAAAAGCCTAGTTTGGCCGGGCGCGGTGGCTCAAGCCTGTAATCCCAGCACTTTGGGAGGCCGAGACGGGCGGATCACGAGGTCAGGAGATCGAGAC